>NW_026522059.1:59172500-68176794 GCF_021234435.1 Artibeus jamaicensis
AAATCATCTTCTTGGGGTTATTTATATACAGTGAATTTGGGGCCCCAGCTCTGTGCTAACCACCATTTGCATGTCATTTTCTTTTATCCTCACAGAAGCCCTTGAAAGTAGATGGTGGGAAGCCTGTAATTCCCAGGGGAAGCAGCAGATTTAGAATTTAGTATCAGGTTTATTGAAATCCAAAGTACTGCCCCAAGCTGCATTCTCTTGTTAAGATCCTACTTTTTTTTTAGGTTGTATTTGAATGTTTTGAGCACGGTTATATATTCCTGGCCCTCATAAATATGAATTACATAGAATTGCAAATATGCCAGGCTATCTCAACTCTGGTACCTTCCCCTGGAGAGGCATTCAGGATGATGCAGGCTCACACCTCCAGACACGTCCCCCAGCTTTATCTCTTCCTACACCATTGTACTGGATCACGGCCAAATCTGACCACTTGTTTCTGTGGTCTGAACACATTTCCCCATTTGCCCTTGTCTACCTGGCCTTGGCTTGGATGTAGTAACAGAATCACACCTGTAAACTCAGCTATGCAAAAACATTACTTTTCTCAAATCAGCTTATGTTCTATTTGATTCCTATTTCTACTGGCATGGAGGGAAGTTAGCAGAAGTCAAGTAGGAATGACTGCATCATTTGCAGATTCCGGTGCACTATGAAAAGTGCAAGACCCTTGTTCAAAAATTAAGAATTTCAAGAAGACAACATTTCAGCATCGTTACACTGAATGCCAGCCCCTTCTGTGTAGAGAATTGTGTGACTGCATACTCATGAGGCTGGCCCTGTTGTCCATTTCAAACTCCTTTCATTCCTGTGGCTATGTCTAAATTGGAGGGGTGGCTTATGCAGAACACACTGAGGGCAAGAGGTATCTAATCCTCTGTGTCCATTTCGATACCAAGACTGCGTTTCTTCTTGCCTCTCCATCAACAGTCCAAAAGCCTGCGTCGTTTTCATCCATGAGCCCTTTTCTTTCTGTCACTGCTGCTCTGGGGCCCACAGGAGGAGCTCTGAGTCGGCCTCCAACCTGAACACATCCCAGATCTTGAACAGTCCAATCTATCCAAGGATATTACCCCGATCGGAATGTGGCTTTAGGGGGAGAACACAGGACCCCTTGTTGTGATGATGCACACCTTGTCTCTCCCCATTCCATGTTCCCCAGCCTGAAATATTCTGGCCCCTGCCCTTTGGGCCTAAGGTACCCACTGCAGAAACCAGGAAGGGGTCACTTTCTCTCTCTATTTTGCTTTTGGAATCTGCTGAAGTGAAGAATATCTTACTGTGAAGTTGTCCCCAGAAGTTATGAAGAAGTTATGAAGTCAGGGTGGGGAGGGAAGGTGAGAATGAAATACTGGGAAGCAGAAAATTGGTTGATATTTTAAATTCATTATCCAGCCACCCACATTATATCTGCAGGGCTGTCAAGAACATGTGTACGTGAGTCCCTCAGTGGGGAGTGAAACTTACGGCCTCCTTAGCAACCCTCTTCCACTTTGGGGAACATGTTTTATTATCTTATATATTCCCTTTAGTGTCTATAAAAATTAAAGTACACATGTGTGTACATGTGTACACATGTACACATACAAACACACATACACACATGTGTGTGCACACACAGAGCCAGGGGGTGACGGCCCTTCCCTTGGCCACAATTGCTTCCCCCTTCTGGAAGCAGAGAACTCACTTTGTCTTCATGTAATTTCCATCTACGGGTACTCACGTAACATGGGATAATATGGAAGAAATTATACCACTTCTACCAAATGGTGACAAGCCCTCCAAACTTGAGTTACTAATCCAGTTATCACAGCCCCTTTACCCCTCCTTTAAACTACTCTCCTCATCCCAAATACACACAGAGTAAGGTTTCTCTCCTTCTCTTTTATCTTTACTTTCTCTCTTGTGTAGCATAAAACTTATCAATCATTCAATTCTTAAATAATAATTTATTTTTATTGATTCATCAGTATTAAACATAGATATATATGCTATTAAAGATTAATTTTTATAAAAGCAATTAATACTGGTTACTAACATGTTTATTACTATAAGAATACTAATAAAAAAGCTAACACATGCAGTGTTTATTATACCCATTATCCTAAAGACTGGTATGTATATTAATCAATTTTCATGAAATACTTCATGGCACACATTACCATGTGATCTCGGTGATCTCAAGGGCAAGCTGCACTGTGACTTGCCAGGAGGTCCACGTCCTCAGGCTCTTCTGGAGTCCCCAGACCTTTGGTGGTTATAATCACCAAGGTCACACAATCTAGTGCTGTTCTTTCCAACACTAACATTCATAAATGGATATTTTGTTGTATGTGTAGTTTTTTTAATAACTATCTAATGCATAGCTGAAAAATTATGCTAAAAGTATCTTTTTAATTATTTCAGCATACAGTTTCCCAAGTGGAAACTGGGTTGTGGGTGGGAACGGGAACTCGGGCAGCAAATGTCAGACACATGTGGGAAGAAATGGACAACGGGGCTCTGCGGGCCTGCCATGCCTCTGCAAACGGCTCCAAAAAGCCAGAACCCCAGGAGCAGGTAAGCTTCCCGGACCCCAGTAGCACCCCCTGTTAGGGCAACTTAATGGAGGCTGTGTGAATGCCTCAGGGAACAGGGGCTCTCTGCTTCCTAATCTGCCCTGTGCTCTCAGCTCAGGCACACTGCAGGCATCGCCTCATGGGGTGAGCATAAAAATTAATTGCTCCCTACCACAACGAACCTTGATGTGCTGAATGTGGAGATGTGCAGGGGAGTGTTAAAGGTCTCCCAGGGTGGCATAGGAAATCTGGACTTCTGTCCTAATAACACACTGTGAACCAGAATTGTAAAGAATGCCCCGTTTTGCAAAGTTGCTACAGATATACCAAAGTTCCTCCTGAAAAATGAATACACAGAAATCTGCTACAGAGAAGATGATGGGGTGTTTCTTTCATTCATTGGTTTAAAAATATTCACTGGAACCCTAACAATACCAAGAATCTGGTCACTTTCCCATTTAGAAGGAGTTTGACTTATTTGATTTTACTTATTTCATCTTAAAACTGCACAAAAACATAATTAGAGGAAATAAGCCCATACACCCAGTTTCCCCAGGACACTGAGTTTTTTGTCTGTCGCTCTGGTGTATTATCAGAAGTGTCTCTGCCACTCTTTAATAGAATTCTAGTTTGAACAATAAGTAAAATGGTCATCCAGGATGACAGGGATGAACCTATGTGCTGATGTCATTCTGTGAAAGCTAATGTGGGTTTTAACCCCCAGAAGTCTGCAAGAGCAGTGGCTGTCTAACCTGGAAATGCATCATTACTATTCCCAGCCTGGTTCTTAACAATGTTCCTTCTTCCTGTGGCATCAAATTCCCTTCTGCTTCTCAACTTCACTGACCACCATACTGATGTTCTGCTCTTCATCTTCTCAGCCCTTCACCTAACTCATCATCACTCTTAAAGCAGATCCATGTCCTGGCCCCAAGAACTAATTCAAGTTTTTTTCTGAGCTCTGTCTTGCAAGACTGTGTAATGACCACAAAGTTGTACTGGGTTACACTGAAATAAGTATATTTCTCACTCATGTAATAATCCTACATGAGCACTCTTTATCCACTGGTTCTTTTGCACAATTGTTTTTCAAACAATGACTTGAAGATGACTTTCATCTATGACTCCACTACCACCTATGGCCAGAGAGTTCCATGATTCCAGCTGCTAACGGAGGGCCAAAGAGAGCTTGGTGGGTAGGCTTAGAAGTGGTAAGTAACCCCTCCACCCATATGCTACTGACTAAAATTTAGAGAGGTTACATATCACCAGTTTAGTTTTATGCACAAGAAAAAAAGAAAAGAGACTTTGGTTCTAAAGTCTGTTAAAGTTGGACCTTCTGGCAATCAAACACCCATTTCATTCTTACTCTCTCACACAGAAAACATCCCTTCCTGATGGAAGATAAGGTCACCCATAGTTCCATCCTTCAGCTCAAAGTCCAGGGTATCTGAGGGATGAGCAATCCACTCTATCAGGTCAGATGTGGCTCCCTGGAATCCAGTGGCATAGGAACAAAAAGATAAATCATCTCCACTTCCACAATGACCAATATGCCACAGAGAAGCATGAATAAGACAGCTATAATAACCCATTTAGTTAAAAGAAAGAATGGAAAATACAATGATTCCTGGTCCACAGCAATTCTGAAGTCCTGTTAGATAGACAGTATGAACAGTTTCTACCCTGGTAGAAGGAAAATCCTTCAGTAGACTCTTATGTTATTCTTTGGGAGAAAGTCTCTTGTCCATTGTGTTTGTGGCCTCAAACTCTACCCTCAAGAAGCCTCAGCCTTGAGGCTATCATTTTCTGTGTACATAACTGAACACAGTGTTGAGAAATGGTCTTCTCAGTGGACAAGAGATTTCTCAGCCCATTTCCTTGATAGTTTTCTAATCTATTTGCTTCCACTCAGTTTATTTGTCCTGTCATACCCAAAGTTCTTTTCTATCTATTATTTTCAAACATGCCTTCTATCTCTGCTTTCTAATTCTAATTCTGTCTCTTCTTCCTCCTCTCTTCTTGCCCTCTCCTTCTCCTTTTCCTTTTTCTCCTCCTCCTCCTTCTTTTCTCTCTCTCTCAACTTAATGGTGGCTACCTTGAGGCACTCTGAAAAATACTTATATAGAAATTGATGTATTATTTGACCAAGATGAATATTAATAGGACTTTGTCTCTTACAACCACTGTTTTCTGAATTATTGTTTGAAGTATAGAAATAGTTTTCAAATCCTATAAAGCCCCAAATTTCTAAGATCTTTCTCCTCCATTTTAATATTGCTTGCAAACTTACCAATTCCTTTCTGAGTTTAACTCTTTCTTTTTATGTGTTTTCTAAAGGCAATCAATAAGCCAATGCATTCCAAAATGGTTTCTCTTCCACCACTTCTCCTATAAACATAAGTTCATTATAGAGGTCTGCCTTTCAAATTATGGTGGGCACAGTTGGTTGACTACTCCATCACACAACACAGGGGCCATTCTTTCAGTTTCCAATATGTCATCCCTTGTTGCTCACTGTTTGACCATTAAGCCCACATCACATCATTATTGTTATGGTAGCACTCAACTTCAAGCTTAGTTATAAACAACCACAAAATCCAATGGCCAAACAATACAAGCACTTGTTTTCAATTTGTAGAACAGCCTCATCATGAATGATGTTGGTCAGGTGACTCTCCTGAGGTCTCTCCTCCAAGGTGGCTCAACGATCCAGGATAGTTTCCACTTTGTGGATCTAGTATCCCCCGAGGATTTAGAATCCTTTGTTTCCTGTTCCGTGGATTGGTGTTATAGGACAAACCTGGTTTGTGAGGCCAAGATGCAAAAGTAGATAACATCATTTCTACCTATATCTCACTGGCCAGAATTTACCTCAATCACCCTGCTTAACTGCAAGAGACACCGGTAAATATGGTCCAGCTGTATGCACAAGCAGAAAGGGAAACTGAGTGCCCAGTGATCAGTTTTCTGCCCCTCACCTCCATACTGACTTGTTAGGGCCTGCTCTGCAAAATTGAACTAGACTCCTCAAACATTTCTTCACATGTGAACTTGAGATGAAGCTTTGTCAATAGGTGTTGTTGGAAGGGCATTGCATTTGGAAGAGAGCATCTCTTCCTGGTCTGGCATCATGAGTTTTGCTTTCTTCATCCTGACTTTGCTCCTGCTGCTCGGGTCCCTGGGTGCTGTGTGTGGTGATATCCAACAAGTCCTGTGTCTCAGTACATGCTTAGAGCATACCCCTGATGTGAATACCACACACTCCAGCGTCACGCGGGCAGCAACAACACTCAGCTCTCTCTGAACACTCACCCAGCAGCCTCATGTCATCTATATCCTGGAGTGTTGTTTCCCCTTTGCCTGTGACAGTGGACCAGCTCTGACCTGAGCAAGCCAGCAAACTTCTCTGGTATCCAATTGACTACAACCACACTTCTCTGATGAGCTCTGAAATAAAGTTGGAGTTCCACATTCATTTTCCCCAGACATTCTCTCTCAGCCTCAGAATGTCAGTTACATAGATCTCTCTTTACATTTTTATCATTACTTCTATACTCTAATTTCATAATTTTTCATAATAAACTTCACCTCTTCAAATGATCACATGGTTTTGCCTTCCAATTGTACAAGCTGTCACAAAACACTGAGATGGGTAAGAATATAGAATTTCTGTCCTAGCCTGAGTCACGCATATGAATTCCAGTATGTTTCAATCAAGTTCTAGAGTACAAGGCATATTTCATGGATAAGAGAGCTGAAACCCAGGCCTCTGATCCTAAATCCCTCTCTCTCTCTCTCTCTCTCTCTCTCTCTCACACACACACACACACACACACACACACACACACACACACACAGAGGAAGTCATATAGGTCATGGCAAATGAAGTTTTCAGTGGAGATAAATTAAGTGCAACAAGAATGTTGTGTCTAAAAGAAATTCTTTTTCACCAAAGGTATTCAGAATAATAAAACTATGCCACATTAAACATAAATAGATCATTATATTTGAAATCTTTAAAATATCAATAAAATATTTTCTTGACACTGTCAGATTTAGCAGACCTAAAATTAAATAAACATTCATTTCTTATTCATTTCTCTGTATGTAATTTTAATTGATATAATTCAGATATTATAAAATTAACTTCTAAAGTACACATTCATGATTTTATTATATTCACAAAATATGCTACTATTACCAGTATCTAATTCCAGATCATTTTTATCACTGTGAAAGGAAATCCTGTACCCACTGACAGTCACCCTGATTCCCCACCTGATTTCCCCCTGTTCTCAACTCCTAAAAACACATATATACTATTTGTTTCTATGGATTTACCTATTCTGGTCAATTTTAAATCTTTTATAAATGGAATCACACAATATGTGGCACTTGATGTTTGGCTGCTTTCATTGGCCTAACCTTCCAGGTTCACCTATGATGTAATGTGATCTCTAAGTTTGACTTTTACAATCATTAAAAAAATATATATATATATTCATCTTCATAAAACCTATGTTCAAACACTAGGATAGCTATCTGGATTTTACTTATAAAAAGCAATTATGAAGAGAGAGAGTAAAAATCTTATGTTTTCATGAGATTCTAAATGTGAACACAAAAGAAAGTGAAAAATACCTCCAGTCTTTCCTTTTAAATTTTCTCTCATGGTGGACTGCTACTAATAATCAACACTTACATAACACTTCAGAATTTCAACACATTTTTATATTGAATGCCAAAGGTAACACCTACTGCAGGAATTATATGCTGTGCTTCAATTCTGGAAGACTGTAGGAAATGTATAAATAACACTACTATTTTTTTTAGTTGTTATTATCACACATCCTAAATATAAGTTAATAAAACTTCTAGTATTTCTGTAAAAATGCTTCTGTGAACAGAGAGTGGTGAAAATCAACATAGAATTTTACTATTTGTTTGCTTGTTTTCAGAAAAAATCTTGAAGTTGAGTTAAGCCTGACTAGTCTCTGAAAGAGCAGCATGATCCAATTTTACTTAAAGTTCTACCATAGTATAAGAAGGGAGATGAGATGTGGCATATAATGACATCATCACAATCATATCTTTTACTTAATATTTTTCAACCTTATATTCTGAGTTGCTAAATGCTTATTCCCAAGCAGTAATACAATTCTAGCCTTTGCTTAGTAACAGTCTTTGCAATAGTCCTCTGAGATATGAGGTAGGAATATTATTACAGCTGGAGGAATAGATGATGGTAAGTTAAGTGACTTGTCCAAGGAGACACAATAAATTAGATGAAGGCGTTGGGAATAAACCTGGACTTCCTTTAAGACTTTTCTCTGTGATACTGTATGGCCTTCCTGAGCCTTTGGAAGGTTCCTCATTAACCCTGCAGTTAATTTTCATGTTTCGTAAGGCCTTTGCCAGATACACAAATATAACCTTCTTTAATACAATTTCTCAGGCAATGTAAATTAAAGAAATCCACTTCTAATAAAGACCAGAGAGAATCTACCTTATCCACAGATATTGGAAACTCAGTAACTTAGAGTAATAACTTCCATCTGCCCCTAGTAACTGATATGAGGTTATCACATGACCTAGCTTATTACCCTTGTGATTAGGGACCTATATATAAATATGTTGAGACTACTGGCTATAGTTTTTCAATAATGGGAGCAATATGTGGAATCTCATACAGACTCCAAAGATTTCTTAGTGAAGTACAAGTCAGAAAACATGATTCTCATTCCCAATGTTAAGGATACCTTTTCCAAAAATTCCATGCATAAGGCCTCTATGGAGTGAGCTGGATATCTATAAACTAGATTCAGCTGGAAGGGCAACTGTACTTGATCAGACACTTCATATCACAAGGTATCTGTTCACCAGATACTATCAAAACTGTTGGTGATTCTTTTATTAGCCTCACTGCAATTTTTTGTATCTCAGAAGAATAGATACACATCATAAGTCTGACCCATAGTGTTTCTGTGATCCTCCCTGACTTGGATTTACAGTCTGTGTGTTATACATTATGAAGGTATGAGATCTGTCCAGAATGTATCCAACCATGTAATTTAAAAATAGAGGCACTTATTGAAGATACAAGATACCAGAAACATTATACACAGGACAATGATGTCTCAGTCCCCTTCAAAGTAGGCATCGTGGGACTTCAAAGAGTTCTCTCAATTACCATGAGATGCTCCATTGTATTTTACTGAATCTTATCCATGGTCTGAAATCTCTTCTCTTTTAAAGGTGATTTAGGTTTGGGGAATAGCCAGAAGTCATAGGGCATCAATTCTGGGCTGTAGAGGAACTGAGTCACCTGGGTGATTCTGTTTCACAAAAAAACTTTGTGAGATATGATGCATGAGCAGGTGCATTGTCGTGATGAAGTTGCCCATACCCACAGCCTTCTGAATCATCTGAATAGTTCATTTGGAGGAATATTTAAGCTTAACAAAAAATCTGATGCAGATTCATTGCTTTACTCACTCAGTCATTTTGAATGTGATGGCCATACAGTACACATGCTCATTCATTGGCATCTGCTGCCCTTAGTACAATGTAGTCATCACTGTTCAGACATGTGCATTTCAGTCCACTCTCCTTGGCTGCCAGGTGACACTAATGTCATAAAAACTGTTCTTGTTATATTAACAATAACTGGCCATGCTTTTTCATGACAGTTAGGTCTTCACTATTTTCCACATTAGCACCCAGGTTACAGAGACTGACTTCGACTTTGAACTAAGAGAAGAAGCAGAAATTTAATTTACATTATAATACTATCTGCAAAGACAATTCAGACTACAAAGAAAACATTTTACTTTGTGTAAACAGAATAATTAATACCGTAGAATGAAGCAATTATATTTAGGAATCTTTTCTAAGAAATCCTAACAGCTCCATTGAGGAACTACAGGTAGGTTCTTGTCCCACAACGTACGACCAAAGGAGTTTACAAAGTGACCCTTCCAAGGATAAGAGGAGATTCTCTCCTGAGTATAAATTCTAGCTTCAGAGGCAAGAGTAATAAAAAACAAAAGGATCAAGCTTCAGGAAGCCCTATTAGAACTCATATATACCATATATATGGAGCAAAGTATCCCAAGGTATCAGCCACAGCAACAGAAACATTAGGAGATTTTTAGATAGACAAATGATAGGTAGATAGAGATATGGGCATTTGTATGTATATATGTGTATATGTACATATGTATGTATATATATGTATACACATATATAAGTACATATGTGTACATAATTTATTTATCTATCTATTATCAGAATATACAGACACTAATCTTAAGAAAGTGGGTTCTAAGGACCCCAAAGCAGCCAGGCAACAGTCAGTAGAATTATTGCTGTGTCTGCTAGCCAGAACATTCCAAAGAAGGTCTCTCAACCAGCAAAGCATAAAGTTGTCGGGTCAGGATGAGAAGCAAAATTTGGGGTAATAGTGAGTGGCAGCACTCCCATGCCCTCCACTCATTCCTGACCCATGAGCACTGGCCATGAGAGAACATATACAGCTTCCTGGAGAACATTCTCCAGTCTGTCAAGGAATCACCACCTAGCTGGTGCTGTAACTGGATATTCAGAGGACCATTCTATGGCTTTATCAAGCCAGCTGCTTCAAAATAATGGGACCGGTGATAATTCCAGTGCCACACTTCTTTTGCTGTGGAGTGAGTTTCTTGATCAGAAGCAATGCTGTGTGGGATATCGTGATGGTGGGTAAGGCATTCTGTAAGGCCATGGATGGTCATTTTGGCAGAAGCATTGTATGTAGGAAAGGCAAAACCAAAAGAGAAACTGTCTATTCCAGGAAAGTAATACACGCATCACACACACACCTTCACACTCCATCTTAGGGATAATAAACTGACTTTCACAGTAACATTCTATTGGCTATTGGGGGCAAATGGAGAGCTATGACTGTATGATGGGTGGCATGAACTCTGGAAATTTTGAATGAGCAGATTCCTTTGACCTGGAGTAGAAACATACCTCTGTAACTCACACTGCCGAGAGAAGTGCATTACAGAAGAATTGCTGCTTTGTATCCAGAAATTATATTATATTATGTTAAAATTAACAGCAAAGCTGAATAGAAATTTCCCAGTGCCTAACAAAAACCAAACTGACAGACATGTCTTTATAAAAGTAAGGGTTTATGCCTGAGCCTATCTCTAATTTCAGTGCATACTTTGACAAATTGCTTTTATTGAGATGTTTACGTAACGTTTCAATCCTCATTTGAGAGTAAAGATAATAGATATGTTGTGTCTGTTTCCCCCTACCCTTTTTTGGTGAGGATTAAATAGGAAAATTTTAAAGCACTGAGCTCTGAATATAGAACATTGAGAGTACTTAAGAAACAATAACTAAAGAAAGATATAGATACTCATCTGATTTCATAAACAATACTGTAAAATAAGCAGTTTCTTTTTATGCATGATGAGATGGAGGCTAACAGAGGTTAAATGCCTTCCTTAAAGTCAAAAAAATGTTCTCAAAGACATTCATCACATTCCTATTTTCCTAACAAATAAAATATTGACTTGTGTGGTGTGATTTCAAAATAAATACAGGCTCGCTGTAGAGATTTTTAAAAACACACAAGGAAAAATGTTATTTAAACTTCCAGCCAAGATGGAGGCATAGGTGGATAGATATAATTGCTTCCTCACACAACCAAAAGAAGGACAACAAATTTAAAAACAATAACACTCAGAACTGCCAGAAAACCAAACTGTGTGGAAGTCCAACAACCAAGGAGTTAAAGAAGAAACATTCATCCAGACCAGTAGGACAGGCAGAAATAGTCAGCCAGGGTGGAGAGGGTGCTCGGCAAGCTGGTTGACCAGGTGGGCAAGGCAGGGCAGAAATCTAGAGGAATGAAATTTTCTATCTATTGTGACGGTCAGATGGCAGCTCTCTTTCCATCTGTTGCCAAAGAGAAACTAATTTTTAAACCCAATATCTTATGCATAGATTTGAAATGAAAAGGGTAAAATGCAAACTTTTGAATATCCTATTATAACAGATAACTCCACTACATATTAACTAATGTGGATTTATTATTAATCTCAAGAATTCCCTTTCCTCCTTCTCTCCTGCCATCAACCTCTATCCAGAAGGAGGGAAGGTTCAGTTACACTCACAGGACATCTGCCATGAAATTCAAGGTTTCTTTTGAGGCTCTCTGCATCTCAGTGTGAGAACTTTGTAGTCAAGAACTCTCATCAAATATTGTGATGTAATTGGAGATCTGTTTGGTAATTTTGCTTTATGGAAAACATTATCATCACAACTAATGCCTATGTAAATCAGGAATTACCTCAAATTTCTTAAAGCTGAGAAATAAGGCATCTGTTGATTAAGGTAGATCATTTCAAATGGAAAAATTAGAGAAAAATTTTACTTTGCTCCTATATTAATATATGTGCATGCAGATCTACACATTTTTTCCTATGAAAATTTTATATCTCTTTTTGCCTTTCAATGCAAAGATCAATCCAAAATGATAGACGGTACTTGAACCTTAAGTAATGTTTTACAAACTGTAGATGAATGTTTTTAGGAGAATAAAAAAAATACCAGAGAAAAGTAAGATTCCTCTAGGGTGTTTTTTTTTTTTTTTCATTCACATAAAGGTGGTTGGTCTTAGGCATGTCATATCTGGGAAAGAGTAATGGACTAGAATTTGGGAAGGCTTCCTTGAAAAGCTTTTTTTTTTTCTGGCTCTTGACTTGGCACATTCAAAAGACTCCAGGACCTCAAGAGACAGCCTCTGGACACAACACTAGCTAGATGCCAAACTAGCTAGATGCCAAAATATATACATTTATTTTTATGTCTAGAGCTTGAGAACTCCAAGCATGGACGCTCAGGAGCCCACTTCCTCCAGTGCAGCCATTTCTAAGGCCAGACGTTAAGGAGTTAAAGGAGACCAGGGTGCCAGAACAGCTGGAGATAATTACTTACAATCAAAGGACTTACAGAAAAGCAACAGAACAGCAGGGTGAGGTGTTCTGCCTGGCTGGATTATAAGAGTCATCTGGACAGAGGCAACTGGGCTTAAGAACTAGTGAGGGAATTTTGCACTGTTTGATCTTATTTTAAGACCTAAGAAAGAGATTGGGATTGGTTTGAACCTGGTTTAAAAAGCCCAAAAGTAGACATTCCTGCTATAAACAGCTTGAACTCTCTTGTCCTGTAAATGGGAATATAGGAAAGATGTGTTAGGGCCAAAGGGGCTTTGTGTATTAAACACAAGATCAAGTTTTACTTCTAAAATTCTGAAGAATAATTTTGTACTCCTGCTCTCTAACATGAGCAATTAGTCTAAAACCCCGGACATCTGATGTTGTTGCTCTTTGTATTCTTTTCCTTAAGATCTCTACATAACACATCCTGACTTTCAACCTCTTTTTATCAATTCACTGTTTCTCCCGTCTTAAATTATATTTCAACAACTGTCATATTCCCTCATAGGACCAAGATTCATGAGGCAAATAAATATTTCTTCAATGAGAAAGTATACTGTAGCCAGCACTATTTTAAAGAGAGCAGATCTCTGAAGTCTTTAAATTGGATTTTCTTCTCAGATACAATTTTTTTCCATTTAATAACATGTATAAAATGGATTCACTGTATTATATTCAGTATCTAAACTTTGACTCTCAGAGAAACATTTCCTTGATGAACTCCAATCCAAAACTATGATATTTCTTCTTTTGATGCATCTGTAATGTTAAGAAATAAGCTCTAAATGCAACATTGGGCACTTTATCTGGTAAGCACAGAATTAAGCATACTAAGCAACTTGAAAGAAAGCATGCTTACTTCAAGGCTGATGGCACTAGATGTTACAAGATAAAATGGAAAAATGCCTCATGTACAAACGCCTGGGGCAGGGCTTATACAGAGAGTGTAAATGACAGCCTTTTCATTTGTGCTACGGAATTTGTCGGGGGCAAAGCGCCATGGTGGAAGTCAGAAGCAGTGACACACAAAAGCACTGTCAGAACCTAAGATGTGTCTGCCTTCCTTAGAAACTGTCAATGGTTCCCCATTGCTTACAGGATGAAGTCTGGATGCCTTGGAATTTACAGCAGCACCTCTTGGTATATTTCACATCTGTCTTTGCTGCCTTTCTCTTTACCCATTTTCCCCACTGTGCCCATGTACCATCTAGCTCTGAAAATGCCATTTACATTCTTACCCTTGAACTGTTGAACTTGTTGTATCTTCAAAATCAAATAATTACCCTAATTTTCTATTCATCTTTGCAGGTATACCTTAGAAATCTTTTCCCCAGCCCACATCCTTAACCAATGAGCAAGAGGCTTTACCCTTTCTATTCCCCCTCACCAAACAAAAATCCATGCCTCACCCTCACTTGCCCTGAAGAATGAATTGGTCCTTTATTGGTGTATTCATAGTACTATGTATATTTCTCTACCATTAAGTTGTCTCATAATTCAGTCACTGAGTCATTTGTGCATTTGTTTTTCTAAGTGCTTATTGAGTGTTTTCGGCATAACGACGGCCAGTCACTGCTCAGGATTCTGGGAATTAAGCAGGGAACTGGATAGACTGACACTCTCATGGCCAATGATCTAGACATGACCTTAAGTTTCTTCACATAATCTTGTAATTAGCCACTCAGCTGTCCGCTCTCCTTCAAAGGCAGACACCTTCTTAATAATCTTGGAATCCACAAAGACTTAGCAGAGTAGTTAATATTTATGAATATAAAAATATATCTAAATTGTGCTCACTGTATTCTAAGTAAAGCTTTCATGCTTCACATGAAATTTTGCATGGAGTCCTCACAGCAGCCTTGTGAGTTGGACATTAATTGTGTCCAGAAAATGTGAGAAATGTGCCCACAGTCACAAAATTATAAAGTAGCAGAGTCAGAAATGGAACCCAAGTATGTCTGACTCCCACAGTAAAGTGCATGAATGAATGAATAAATGAACGAATGAATAAATGAACAAATGAATGAATAATTGCAGTGTTACAGAGGGACCAGTCCTTTCCCCAGTTCTCCAGGTAAAGTGGACAAGTAGTCATTGGCCAAAAGGAGAACAAAACAAGTAGTGAACATGTCTATTCTTAGTGGAGGAGGGAGCAACTGGCTTCATGCGTTTGAAGAATTTGAAGTTTAAGCTAAAATGTGTCTCTTGTCTACTTCATCACTAAAACTGGATCTTTTTGGACTACCTAAAAATGATTGGTTAATTAATTCACACATTTTTTATCTTCTCTGTAAAAATTATTTCAGATTGCCTAAAAAAGAGAACACAAATAAAATAAATAAATCTAACCAAATAAAATAAATAAATCTCTTTCTTCTCTCCCTGGAACTTTCTCTCTAGAAATGTCCATGTAAGAAACTGCTCCATTTTGCAGTAGTTGCCACAGTGGAGAGTGTCTGTCCTTTTGGCTTTTGGGTGAGCATCCACACTGAAACTACCCCTAGGTCTTATTACAGGGTGGCCTCATGATATTCTAAGAGACTGCCTTGGCCTCCCAAAGTGTTTTAGTACTCCACTACTCAGAGTAAGTTTCTTTATACATAGCATGATTCTCACATCAGATCACAACAGATGCAACCTCTGAAGCTGGTAAAAAATCTCCTCAGCCCTTTCTCTTTCATGCTGCTCTGGACACATAGAAACTGGTTATTTAGGTAAATAAGATTTTAAAATATAAATATTGAAATAGAGAAAACATAAAAAACAAGCGGGCTGATCGAGATATTAGGAGTAAGCATGGAAGTTAGCTTGAGTGTCCTGATAATTTTTGTAATTGTTACCAGAAAAAGAGAGATTTCTACCACATATCATTCCTCGCAGAGTCACTATCCTTTGTTGACTATAACTACTAATAATGATGTGAATAATTAATTTTGGCTGTTTTGCTTGTAAAAATAACCACAGAAAAAGCTTAGGTCACTTCTTTGACATAGTTCATTGATTACTGACAGGCAGAATTTATTTACCTCAGTTAATATTGTCATGTTTTCCTTAAAGTTTCTCACATTATTAATTAAATATAACAATCCTAAAAATTGTTATAAAAATACTTTGCACAGGGGTTGAGGGAACCCTCCTTCACACCGGGCTTTGTACTTCTATCTGTTGAAGCATCATTAACATGCTATCCCAGGTGTCACTCCATACCATCATCTCCTCCTTCTGAAGGATGGAGGGATTTCTCCTGCTGGAGGATCTGGAACAACTAGGCATTCCTAGTTCAGTCCTTCCCTTTATCCTCTTCTGTGTCTGGTGACAGAAAGTGCTTTGGCCTACGTGGATGTGAATACCTTCTCATAGAATGTGAGGTATCCAACCTGCCTGCCCAGGCACAGTGACTCTGTATCCACAATGACTCTGTATTCATTTTAGGGCCCATCCAAACCTCAGCATTAATTTGGAATGACCAAAAGATTATGTTTTGTGAGGCAGAAGAGTTTTTTTTTAATTTAGTCTAAAAGTTCTAAACAAAATGTAAATGGTTGTAAATTTACATCCTAGCTCCGAAATCCAATCACATTAGGTTTCTCAAATTATAAACTATCTTTCTTCTTCTCCATCTGTAAGCTTGTTAGAATATCTGTTACCACCTTTTCTTTAAAACACATGCACACAAAACAAAAATGTGAAGGCAAACAGTGCAATTACCTGAGAGCCCTTGAGTTCCTAGGTGTTATATAACCAATTTCTAGCTGACATTGCCATTAGTATTCCAGATCCAAGATAGGAGGCTACTTGGTCTGAACATAAAATCTGCTCTACACATGAATTCTACAAATAAAGAGTTTTACATCTGATTTGTTTTTTTCTCATCTGCCAATGTGAGGGATGATTAAAGTGAGGGTTTACATGTAGCAGGGTAGGGTCATGACCTGTGATATGTTCCCAGTTGAACATTCATTTCTACCCCCTTTTTTCTTCAAGGGAAATAAATTGTCAGACTTTTAGAAAGTAGTGTTCTAATAAAACTCTTCCTGCATTTCATCTGTTGCTGCTTGTTCAAACACTACACACACACTCACACACACAGAGCAAAAGGCTAGGATTTCTGGAGATTACTTTCAGAGGTCCTGTATCATCCAAAGCACATACCCCAAAATTCTTCTGGAAAGGTTATCAGAAGCAGTAAAGGATGTGGAGACATCACTGTGTAGAGTAATGGGCCATAAAACTAAATATTTACTCTACCGGCTGAGCACCAGCTACAGTGACTTTAAGTAGAGTTTAGGAAAGAACTCTTCTGTACCTGCCTCTAGTGGTGAATATACCTTCCAGATTTGTCAAATACGCCTGGTTTGAAGATTAGTTCCCAGTAGGAGATTCCTTAAACTGAAGAGCACTTTGAAAAAAAGGTTTGTTTTATTCTTTACTTAAGTGTGGTTAGAAACTATGGTAATGTATTTTAAGTAGAGGTTTCATTCATTTTAATGAGATAAAAATGCCTATGGTGGGCTTATAACATTGGAAAGATGTTTATTTACAGCCCTATAGTCTTTCTATTTGAAAAAAAGAATATTTAAGAGTAATATTTAATCAGTCCCTACAAAGAAAATATTTGTTGCCATGTCCCTGCTGTGGTATTAATTCTTTCAGTTTTATTCCTAGATGAACCAGTTAAGACTTACTCTTCACTTCTGTGGATTATTGTTTTCTCTGCTTAAGGACTGGCACTATGCGGTATCTTTTTAAAATTTACCCTTCTAAATCCATCTACTTTTTATTCAGTACAATAATAAGAAACTAGTTAAAATTATGAAATAAACAATTATTTAATTATTACATCACCCAAATATATTTAAAATATAAAAAATCAAGTTTTATAAAATGTGAATAAACTACTTATGCAAGTCCACATGACTTTCTTCACTGACTAACATATACATATATATGCATGTGTGTGTGTTATGTACATAAACAAAATTGGGAAAATGGGCATAAGTGATAAAAAAGTATTGCCTGATAAAGTATGTGTGATTTTCTGGACTTCTGCCAAGATGGAGGCATATGTGGAGACGCCATGCTTCCTCACACAACCAAGTTTAGAGACGACTAAATAATAGCAACAGAAAACACAGTCAGAACACAAAAAATTGAACTTTTTGGAAGTCTGATAACAACAAATTCTTCAGCCTGACAGATAAGAGGGGCAAAACCAGCAGCTGGCAGAGCGGGGTAGCACAGGAAAACTCGGTCAGACGGACTCAGGTGCGCGAAATCCAGGCCCAGGGTTGGACCTGGTGGGCAACTCAGCAAGCAATCGGGAGGAAACAGCGAGGGAGCAGGGCTGCGGGTTGACTGTGGTTGCATTCGTGTGTGGATAGACAAGCGAGGGAGTGGGCGATTGGACTAGAGCCAGCAGCCCCAGCGGCAAGCGGTGGCAGAGGGCGCCGCCATTTCCCCCGCTCTAACCCTGCCTCCACATGCAGCATCATAATCCAGTGAATTAAGTGGCCTTGCCCCGGTGAACAACCTAAGGCTCTGCTCTTCACCCAGCTGCGTGAAGCACAGAGGGGACCGCCATTTCCCCGCTCTGACCCCGCCTCCACATACAGTGTCACAACCCAGCGACCTGGGAGTCCGAGGGTCCGCTCCTCATACCTAATGGGGGCAAAAAGACCAAAAATGGCTCAAGAAGATCTCAAAGCCCCAGAGCCTATAAATCTAAGCGATGAAGAAATAGCAAAACTCTCAGACGCACAGTTTAAAACACTGGTGATCAGGATCCTCACAGAACTGGTTGATTATAGCCACAAATTAGACAAACATATGAAGGTGAAACTAATTGAAATGAAAGGAATTGCACAGGAAACCAATAGCAATGAAAAGGAAACTGGGACTCAAATCAATGGAGTGGACCAGAAGAAAGCAAATAATGGCCAAACAGAAAAGAGTGAAGAAGCAAGAATTCAAAAAAATGAGGAGAGTCTTAGAAACCTCCAGGACATCTTTAAACGCTCCAACATCCGAATTATAGGGGTACCAGAAGGGGGAAAGGCACAGCCACCAGTGAAAAACTTATTTGAACAAATAATAAAGGAGAATTTCCCCAATCTGGCAAAGGGAAATAGACTTCCAGGAAATCCAGGAAGCTCAGAGAGTCCCAAAGAAGTTGGACCCAAGAAGAAACACACCAAGGCACATCATCATTATATTAGCCAAGATTAAAATGAAGGAGAGAATCCTAGAAGCAGCAAGAGCTAAGGGGATAGTCACCTACAAAGGAATCCCCATCAGACTGTCAGTGGATTTCTCAAAGGAGACCTTACAGGCAAGAAGGGGCTGGAAAGAGGTATTCCAAGTCATGAAATCCAAAGACCTACAACCAAGATTGCTCTACCCAGCAAAACTTTCATTTAGAATGGAAGGACAGATAAAGTGCTTCTCAGATAAGATCAAATTCAAGGAGCTCATCATCACCAAGCCCTTATTATATGAAATGTTAAAGAGACTTATCTAAGAAAAAGAAGTAAAAAAAAAAACATAAACAGTGAAAGGACAACAAACTCAGTTATTAACAACCACACCTAAAACAAAAGCAAACTAAAAGGACAGCTAGATCAGGAGTGGAAAGATAGAAATGAAGATCTCAAGGAGGGTTAGTAACAGGGGAGTGGGAGGAGGAGAAGGGGGGAGAAGGTACAGAAAATAAGTAGCATAGACAGTAGATAGAAAACAGATGAGGGAGCAAGAATAGTATGGGAAATACAGAATCTAAAGAACTTGAGACACATGGTCATAAACTAAAGGGGGGGTAATGGTGGGGACGGGGGGTAGGGTGGAGGGGAATGAAGGGGGAAATACAATAACTGTAACAGCATAATCAATAAAAATAAATTAAAAACAAACAAAAAAGAGGAAAAAACTTACTAGATAAGATTTAAAAAAAGTATATGTGATTTTCTTTTAAATGTTTGATATTATATTTTTACACTTATAATTAGTTAAATAAATATTACTTTTGCATTCAAAATATGTCATTTTTAAAAGTCTGAACTAAAGTTTTAGGGGGATTAAAAAAGCAACTTTCTAGCCTAGCCCTTAAAAACTGTATGCTTTTTTTTCATGTTTGCTTCAGCCAAACAGCCACTAAAATCACATTACTAAAACCCTGAAGTATTATTTTAAATACCAAAATTTTTATGTAAGTTTGCACTACATACTGTTTTTTCCACTAACTGTTTATTTGTGGTATTTTTAATAAAAAGTAATAAGACAGTAAAATAAAAACAGGATCAAAAAGAGGGCACTACTGTCAACTTAGAGATGATTGAGAAAAACTCTATTAAAAGTGGAAGATGTTTATTCCAGAGTTTTAGAGGTAGAGTTTCCAGTGGGAAATTCAGGTGGAAACAAAGAGTTTGGATAAATGTCTAAAGTCAGGTTCAGGCTTGAGATAAGTATTTGGGAATCATATATTTTGGATAAAAGATGAAGCCACGGCAGTAGATGATTGAAAAACTGTGAGAACGAGATAAACAGTGGGCTCAGAACTCAACCACAGGGAACACCAATCTGTGAAGAATAAGAGGAAGAGAAGATCCCATGAAGAGGAAAGAGAAGAAACAGCCAAAGGTATGTATGTATAACAAGAATAAGAAGCTCAATGAAGTGAGAGATTCAGAAAAGAGTGATCAATCCTCTTTTATTTCTTAATTTCTTTTAAATTTTGCTGCAGTTTATATTCAATATTATTTTGTATTAGTTTTAGGTGTACAGCACCATGATTAGACAGTCATATATTTTACCAAGCATTTCCCCTGATACGTCCAGTACCCACCTGACACCAGTTATAACAATATTACTGACAAGATGCTTACATCCTGTGACTATTTTGCAACTACCAATCTGTACTCAGTCTCTTCATCTTTTTCAGCCAATCCTCCAAGCTTCCTCCCCTCTGGCAACCCTCAGTCTGTTCTCTGTATCTATGAGTCTGTCTCTGTTTTGTTTGTTTGTTTATATACTTCTTTAGATTCCACACATAATCCAAAGGGAGAAGTACTGCAAGATTTTATTGGATTTGGTGATTAGAAGTGCTTGGTGATAGCCTTACCAGTAAAGACATTGATTAGAAGGAGAGATTGCCGAGGACTGGAAGTTGCTAGCTGGTGGATCAAATAGAATAAGGTAGCCCCTTCCCCCTTGTGAAATTGCTCAGTACCACACAGTCAGTATTTGAGTTCAAGGTGGGCCAAACAGACACCTGCATCCAGGTCATGCAGCTGCTTAACATCAGGGCGGGAACTAGTTACCTCTGTCCTGGGTCCAGATCTCAGACTTTAAGATGACTATATTCACCGAAGTACCTAAAAAATAAGTGAAAATTTTCAACACAATTTCTAATTTTACAACAGTCTAGGTGAGTTGCTGAGCAGAATTTTCTAAGCATATATTAAAAACACCCTCAAAAGGGTCAAAGAGGTAGAAAGGTTAGGCGACTTACTTTAATAAGAACCAAGCAGAGCACAGCAAACTGTTAAGTGTTATGCTACAGAACCCAGCGCATTTTAGACATTTAGAAAGAACTTGACGGGGCCAAGCAGTCTTAATAGGTAAAACTGAATAGATATATTTTAAAGTAGTACCTTCATCAACATAACTCTATCATGTGATCTTTTTCAATAATCAAGGTGCTTGGCTTATATTTAAACCCTTAGTTAAAGAAACAAAATATTTAAAGGAGCGAAGTTTCCGATGTTCTTGGGGTCCACGAAGTTCTCATCTCAGTGGTCTGCAACAAAGGAAAGACTGGTTCTCACAGCATGTTCCGGGAACATAGAAAAGCTGTGAGGACTCTAGCTTCAAGGGGAGGAGAGGGAGATAAAACTGGCCATAAAGGCCGGAACCAGATAATGAAGGGTTTTATATATCATGCTAAGGAGTCTGGACTTTATCTTGTGGGTTAGCAGAGAGCTATTAAAGACTTTTAAGTAAGGGATTATCATGATCAGATTTCTATTTTCTGGCAGCTACAGTGTGGAGGAGAATAAAGGAGGACCAAGACTGGAGGCAGAAACCAGTTAGTAAGTCCTGTTTAGTCTCCTCCTTTCCCTTTGCTTCCAGAGTCCCACAGACCAAGGCTCCAGGTCCTGTCTGGGTGTGACCTTTCCTTCCAGGGGCTACCTCTCTGGTCCGGGTTTTTATTCCTCACCATATTGGCCATGTGTAAATATTGTATTCATGTGCATACACACAAACACACCTGTGGCAGGGTTATCATTCTGATCCTTCCTAGGCAAGGTCAAGACTTCCTTCAAGACTTCCTGTTGTACCCAGGCCACCCAAAGTCATGCCAAGAACTGACAGAATAGATTGTAAGAATAAAGGACTCCTTGGCTGTTGGCAAGACAGAAAAGGTCCATGGGATTTGGTCAAGGGATAGAAGTGGAGCCATGTGGATGTATAAACATTAAAGTCAAGCTCCTTAGATAAATTAAATATAAAATAGTTATTTTTTATATATTTACAGCATATTTCTCATGGAATGCATTGCGAGGTAGGCAGAATTCCTACAGGAAGTAAGAGGGAAATTTGAAAATGGAGAGAGTTAAAAATGTATGTGTACACAGTGGACCTTGTACAAGAAGACTCCCATAATTAATTCTGTGCTCTGATGACCCTTAGTTAGGCACAGAAGACATGGCTAAGGAGAGTGGAAACTCACTTTCCTCAGAGAAAAAGAAAGAGTAAGTGTTAAATTCAATAAAATATTTGCAAATAATGATTCAAAAATCAAGCAGGTTTAAGTGGGAGAGTAATAGAAATTGTCTATGACAATTTCTTAATGGTGCGGGTGTTTCTTAATGGTGCGGGTGTTTCTGGGTTACAAGTAGATTATAGGTAGTCCTTGTTCATATCTAAGTATTGGAAGGAAGAGAATAATGTAGCCTAAGTGGATTGCTAAAAGAGCTTATACTTAAAGAAAACTTAAACTAACACCTATGTGGTCTTTAATGTCAGAAGTATTGTCTTTGGAATGTTCTTTTTACAAAGTAGTATCTTACAAAGCCACCAGGCTGTGGCTGTTTGTCTCCCTCCTATTAAAATATAGGAAATAGGTGGAGATGATCTAATCCAAATAGTTAAAAGAGGGTGCAACCAATTCATGTTATTGAATCTCTGAGATGTTCTTGAATATTGCAAATTTGAAATGTGACTACTAATCCCAACAACCAACTGATTTCAGAGGGAACCAATTGTCTATGCTCATGCCACTTTGGACATCTGTGAGAATAACGGGGTTGTACTGAGCCAGTTTCTGTCCACACTCCCTCTGGCCTCCTGGGACAGCTCACAGGGCCCACTTCCTACCCCAGTGATAACTGTGAGCGGTTAGTAGGCCTGCTGTACATGGGAAGCATGAAACCAGGGGAAGGGTGGAATAGGAACATCCAAGACTGAAGCTGTTGGTGGGCACCGAGGTCAGCAGGCTGATGGTGACCAGATAGCAGCAGCAAACTGGATTTGTGCCATGCTAGGATTTGCAGGTACCTCTTTCACAGCTCAGGACTGAAAGGTGGATGAGCCTCAGTTCATGGTGTCAGAGTCTGATAACTCCCCTGTTCACATTAGGTAGAGCACTAATCCTAAGAGGGGTGGCTTCCAAATAATTTATAAACTTAGTGTCGCTTAGTGCTGCTCTCACCCTCTAGCTTCAAGAGCTGAGGGATGATGGGAATAAGCTGCTAGGTTTCAGAGTGCCAGATTTTTAAGCCTGAAACATTTTTTACTTCCTTCCTTTCCTTGTAAGGCCAGGACACTCAGTCTTCCAAGTGTCTGTGCTAATTAAATGCAGATCTAGTATGACAAAAATGTTTTTAATGTAAAAGATTAACGAGGGAGAAAACTTTTGTGAAAGAAGGACATTCAGACAGCAGAGCCCCTCCTCAATGGTCTGGTTTAAGGGGGCGGTAACCTTGAGATCTTAGGAACCTGAGCAGTGCAATATTTTTTTAAAAGGAGACTTTTGGCTCCAATGGGGAACAATGAACAAAATATTTCAGGAACTAAGGCAGCAGCCACCCAGGAAGGCTCACCATGATCCCAGGTGACAGATGAGCTATAAGTGGACTGTCTGAGTAAATAGGAGCAAGATTAAGACGTTCTACATTTGCCTCTTCTGGCCAGCACAGCTCTTGCTTTTTTTGAGAACTCCCCATCAAGGGAACCCACCGACCATTCTGACCTCTTCTTCCTGATGTCGCACGTAGAGGCATAAATCAGGGTTAGTGCTGCCATGAAGCTTCAGACATGGTGTCTTTAAGACAAAAGTAAAACCAATACTGGCAATATTAGCTCTTGGGACAGTGTTGGATTGCTCATATGCAACAGTAAAAATTAGTCGATGGGAGAAACTTGATGTTCCTGTGGACAACACCAATCTCCCCAAATATTTGGATTTTGACTTGGTCATTCAGCTGGGCAGTGGGAGGTGAAGAAGGAGACAAAGATTTGTGTTTTGGTAACTTGCCAGCCCTGAGATGTCAGCTAATCTTTGGAGAAGCAGAAGGAAGACTTTTTAAAATAAAAACATGTAGCAATGGTCAGACTGATGAACATATTTGGAGACACTGTAATGATGTAATAATGGCAACAATGTTATTTTTACAGCATTAGAAGAAAGGAGGACAAGCACCAGCTGCCAAACTCATTGGTCACATAAATCCCTAATAAATCCTGGTGAGCCTGCCCAGTATTAGTCATAAGAGTCAAGCCTGTGAATCTGTGAGGACTTAGGATACATTACATTGAGTTGGGAGGCTAAGAGAAAATCTGGCCAATGGTGAGAAGAAGGATAATTTACTGCACATAACGTTTTGAAAACCTGTACTCAGGCAACATTTGTCTTTTTGGATGACTATCTTGCTTTCTCAAGAGGAACTGGCAATTTCTCATCAGATAAAGATGCAGGAAGCAACTAAGGGAAAAGGAACTTTGTAAAGTTTTTCAGGTTTAAAGAAAAGATTTAAAAAACAACATCATGTCATGTCACTTCCACATATTCTGAATTCACATTTCTGGAAGGCTGACAAAGGCCCAATACTCCCAGTGAGGGCATTGTTCTTTGCCTTTGCACTCACAGCTCTAGGAGAGTGGATGCTAATAGTATCCCTATTTTACAGAGGAGCAAACTGCTATTTACTATGATCCAAGAACTTAGTGTGGGCATTGAGAACCTACATGTTGTAAATTATGAAACTGAGATTGTATGTCAGGCCTGTTAAACTCCAGGGCCCTGGATCCCAAATGAGGGGCTAAGCTACGGGGAGTTCTTCCTCTCTGGAGGTAGAACACTTGGTGATCTGGGCGCAGGGGTTGAAGTGGGGCAGATCCAGCCCTTCCACTTAGCCTTGGGAACTGACCATGCTCTGAGCCTCATCTACGAAATGGAGGTCATGGTTCTTTCACAGTTTTTGTCAGGATTAAATTCTGTAACAGAGAAGCAATATTCAATACATCAACGGTGTTTAGTAAGACTACGTGTTTTCTGAATGGCAATTATTGGAATATACTTATTAGTTTTACTTTTAAGCAATGATGCCCAAACTTGGGCCCTGCTTTACACTAATAGTTCATCATTTCTGGGAAGAAACTTTAGAATATGAACTCCCATCCATCACCCCTCATGACTCCTAGGATTAGACGACTGGGCTTTTGGTTTCTATTCTGTACCCCAAACTAATCCCTTAGGTAATTTTTGAGGGATACCCATGCCACTGCTCCCTCTAGATCATTCCTGCACACCTCTTCGTTTTCTCTTTATCTGTAAGGATTAGTGGTGCTGTGCCAGTACATAAGATAAGCTTCAGCTCTAGTTCTCTGACACTGAATTATAATTGGTTCAGAGCACACACCTACAGCAAAGATTATCTGAGTCCTTCACAATGAAATTGCTTTTCTTAAACTGGTGATGGCTCAGCAAGTAAAGCCTCTTCAGAGGCTCCTCCCAATCATCTACCAATCTTTTAAAATTCATCTCAGAATTTACCTATTCCAGAAATTAACATATAGATTTTATTTCTATAACTTCCTCATTCCTCTCAGAATTTCAATTGTGAGTCTATAGCACCAACTGGCTCTGGGTTATGTGACAAACGTTCTCAGTGATAGCAGCTTAGTATCTGTCTTCAACTAGACTGTACAGTCTGGAAGGCAGGGACCACATCTGCCGCTTACCAAACATGGACAACAGATTCCAGGGAACTAAAAAGTATCGTCTGCAAAGACCTTGCAATCCAGGCGAGGAGAGTTGTGTACCTGTAAACATTAGGCCATATTTTTCTCGTGTAATTAGGTGCAAGTTGTCATGCTGCATACATTCGGTGAACCCGACCTGTGAAAAAAGTACTACCTTCAGGATAGCCAACAGCTCCCTGAAAAGACTCACATCTGAGTTTATCACTACGTTTGCTCTTATGGAAGACAAAGTGTATTACTACAAATGCTTGGAGAAAAATCAAAATAATATTTCCTTTTATATAACTTCTCTGTCTAGAACTTGTTCTCAGAGTTTGCGCATGAACATACTATGCTCTCATTTAGCATTTTCAACTGTAGTTTGTGATTTATTACTAGGTCATGAAATTTATGACCAACATTTTAAAAACAAAAAATAGAATAGAAAAAATCAGAAATTGTGTACTTACTAAAAACTGAGTTTATAAAAATTTTTGTTTGCTCTATGTATACAGGTCCCAATGTAAAATGTATGTTTTACTATGACTTGTAGTCAAAAAGAATTCGGGGAACTGTATATCCAGTCAGCACCCAGAAAACTGAACAGATGAGTCTCAGTAAGACTACAGAAAAGACCTATGCTTGCAACTTGTTTTCCTGTGGAAGAGAATTACCTCACGCTGTGGCTATGCTTTATTTGCTAAGTTCATGGGGAAAAAAAACAGTCATGTTACTGACAACCATATTGAAGACATGGTTTAGATGGATGGCCATAGTCAGTTTCTTAATACTTCACACCCAAAGTGTCAGGGGTATGTGCAACCCCATTACATGCAGAGCTAGCTATCTATAGATGTCACCGGGGTCACACTGCTCCAGCAAGCCTACCCCATGGCAGACTTTCTAGACCAGGGGTCATCCCCCAAAAGAGAAACAGAAGCATTCTTCTTTCAAACTCACCAGTAAGAAACTTTTTGCTGCCTGTCCTCAGGGAGAATAAAAGAGCAAAGTCCTGGAGAGAGGTCTAGTCAGGGTGAGCAATGAGGAATAGAGCGTCAGGCTAGCAGAAGACCCCTCGTGGAAACACAAGACACAGAAGCACGAAGGCTATGAGTTTGTCTTTGCAGATCTTTTCTCTCAGAGAGTAGTATTCGGGATAGTTCTTTCCTCCTCAACTTACCTGCCTAGGTTTGAGAGGTACTTGGTCAGCTGGGGTGTGGCAAAGCCATCAGGGGAAATAACCAATAGTTTACTGATGGCCCTGCACGCACCCTAAGAAACAACTACACTACATATGAAGTATTCTTTCCTTATACATCCTTCGAGAGCCGTCATGGGCAACTAAACTTCTGTATATGAAGACTCTGAATTTGGTTAGAATATTAATTAAATTAAATCTAAGGCCCTTCCAGGAAAATTTGCTTCTTGAACCACTCCTTATCTCTAGAGATGCACAGCCATTTTGTACAATTAACTCACCAAAGACTGTACAGTGAGAACAAATGGCAAATTATTCTGAATTAGATGGTGTCTTTCATCTTATCAGAGAGTCTCCCTTCTATTTTTAGGGCAATTTGAGGGGGAGCTGTTTTAGGTATACAACAAAGCTGAGAGGAAGGTACAGAGATTTTTTTAATTTTCCCTCCTACCCCCACACAGGCTCAGCCTCCCCATCATCAACATCACTCACCAAAATGGTACGTACATTTGTTACTAAGGATGAACCTGCACCGACACACATGATAGCCACCCAAAGTCACAGTTCCCTTTAGGATTCACTCTTCATTCTATGCCTATGGACAAAGTATTGTGACATATATCCATCCTTACGATACCACAGAGCAGTGATTTTTCACCCAGTGTGCCAAAGAATTTTTAAAACTTTCAGTGCTTGACTATTTAGTCAGAGGCACTGACCTCTTTCCCCTTAGTCTGTCAAATAAAATAATGACAACAGCTAACACAACAATAGCCATCCAGTGTGAATGAATCAAAATTAAACTTTTTCGTGTCATATCTGCAAAAAATATATTTTTGGTGTGTCACAGACTTTTAGAAATTAGTTTATGTTTTCCATGAGATGAAAAAGGTTGAAAATCACTGTCACAGAGGGTATTTTTCCTGCTCCAGCCATTCTGTTTTTTTGTGAGCTGGCATTTCTTACTGCTAGTGATAATGGAATTAAGGCCCATGAAATTTGCCACCTAGATTTCATTGGTTTCACCTGGAGAACCACCTCTGGCAGTCTGCTGAACAAAACTGATGGTGGAGTTTTGAGGGTTTGTGCCCCTTGAGGCCTAGTAAGGCTCAATACTTTTTCCACGTGTCTTTCCCCAGATGGCCTGGGTGTCCCTCAGCTCTTTATCTCATTGGGTCTTGAATAACTCAGAAACTTAATGACAACAAAATGCCATAGCTATTTCTGGAGCACTGGAACACGTCTCTTGTGTTGTATTTATCTCCATCCTAATTCCTGGGAGGCTCAGTTATGTTTTTATAATTAACTTAAACTTGTATTTTTCTTTTTCTACCACCTAAAGAGCTCATTCTACCTGCCGGATCTTCCACTTTCCGGACATTTATTTTTCTGACATCCTCCTCTAAACTCAGCCTTGCTCCACAGCCACTAGCATACCTATCCTATAAGAAGCATGAATCAGTTAATCACTGGTCTGCCACAAGTATGCACTTTTCAACAAATGTGTCTGCTTCCTCCCCCTCATCCTCACATTGAATAATCCCACCCAGGAAGCACCCCATCAGATGACCATCTAATCTGGCCCTGAAACTAAGATGTAGTCAATCATCACGCTCAAGAATCCAGATTCTGAATCCACACCACCTGAGCTGAATTTCATCTACTTACTAGTTATAGGTCTTTGGAAAAATCATTTACATTATTGTGCCTCAGTTTCCTTAGATGTAAAATTAGATTATAAACACTTCCTTATGAGATTATTGCAAATATTAAATAAACTCATGTAAAATTCTGAGATTAGTACATGATACACGGCAATAGGTATTCTCTTCCTTGTACCTTCTCTTAGTCATACATTGCCTGGGTGTTTTATTTCAGGAGAGAGAGAACCCTGCCTACAGTCACTGAAACACCTTCAGGCACACCTACTAATGCCTTATACATGATACTTTTCTCTTCTGATACATATCCAACTTTTAAAACACCACTAGTTTTCAGAGTCTTACAGAGGTGACTATTTGCAGCTTTAAGGGTGTGCCTCTCCCTGGCTTTCTAGATCCATCTTCCTTCTGGGAAAATCATCCCAATGAGCGTCTGAAGATATTGCCACTCTTTGCCTTATAGTTTTCTTTGAACTTCAGTCACCCTTTCCAACCATGTACTGGTCAGAGTATTGGGCCTGACTGAGCCTTGAGGAACACAGACTCAAAACTCCAACAGGGATTTTGTTCAGCATTCTGCTGGAGGTGGTTCTCTTGGTTGACTAGAACACTCTTGTTTCTGAGGACAGCTAAGCCAGCTGTATCACCTTTCCCCTTTCTTATTAGCCCAGCCTGACCCTCAAGGTCTTTTTTTCCTGGTCATACTGACCTGCCTTTATTAGGAAGAGCTTAGTCATGCTCCTAAGAAAATCTCCTTCTTCTTCCACTTAGACAAACTGTCTTTGTTTCTCTTTCATTTTCCCAGTGATCATGTCTTGATCCTGGTACACTAATCCAGCTCCTCCTCCTTATCTGGACAAACTTGGTTTCTGAGGACTGAGTAAGCCTGCCACAGACCTTTTTAATTTGCTACCTTAGCTTTGGCTTTTGAATGAATTACGTTGTTGCTTCTGTAACTCAAGCAGAGATGGTTTGTTTAACAGGTTCCTCTACATGGGACTGTCCTCCATGCAAGTACCACTCTTAGTCTAAATCCATTCAGACTAAAACAATGGGTTGAGCAGAGCTCTCTTGAGACAAACCAAGAGATTACAAGGTGTGAATCTTCCACCCTTCACTCCCTTGACAATAAATGCAGATCAGGAAAAAGACTGACTCAGGCAGGACCTAACGACTTCCGAAATTTAAATCCCTTTAAGTGAAATATTGGGGGAAAAAAACAAAACCAAAAAAGTCCAGTGAAGCCGAAATCATTTCATACAACCAGTGCCTAACAACCCTGCACAGTGATGCCTGACAGAGGGACTCCCTTCCTCCATGATCTTTCTATCCTTTCCTGGAGTCCTCCTGCGGATACCAGGCCATGAGCAATTCATGTACACAGAGCCTGGATAGCCAGCTCACTGGGGTCTATTTCGGCTAACAACTACCAGCACCACTGGAAAAATGGCCACATAGATGACACATCAAAACACCAGGATACAATTCTGGAGACCTGGATTGACAAAGTGCTACATCAATATGTATCCCAGCTGCACCACCAGAAGCAAAGATCACCACGTGCTATTTTTGTTCCCTAAATATCAGTCTTTGTATCAATCTTTCACAGTTAATAGACAGCATATCACTTCTTTCTTCTCTTGAAATGCTCAATAAACAACACTGTAGACATAAGAAGCTGTTGAAAATCAAAATATTAGTATTCTTACTGATCAAAGTTGAGATGGAGGGTACAGCTTAGGTGTGCATTACTTAATTCTCCACTCTATACTTATACCTAGTCACATGGTCACATTGAGCCAGGCCACCACAGGCCACTCTTGGAGGAGCCTTCTGACCCAAGGAGCTTAGAACACAGGAAGAACAGAGCAGAACATTGACTTTCCATGGGCAGGCACCTTCAAAGAAAGAACCTGAAATTACCTCATGTTCTTTTTCCAACTTACCAGTCAGAAAATCCCACAAGAAGGTATAATAAGTCAGTGAGAGAGTAGGAAGGCCACAGGCACAAGTCTACGAGAAGTTCCCTTTTGGGAACATGGGGCCAGGTCAACACATTAGACTTGGCTTTAAAGGATCGCCTTAATATTAAAGGACTAAGAGGCTGGTTAGGGAATCGTTCATTAAACCCCAAGGACTTTTCTAATATTCTGCTCCAGTTAGCATATGCAAATGATGTGCCTAAAGCAGGCTAACCATTTGTTCACTATTGCAGTGTTGGACATTTGGACAGTAAATCACATGACCATCTAGAGCTAATGTTGGCTTTTCTTCTTGCTCATCTGTAAGGTCCACCTCACTTCATAAACTACAGAGCTGTAAATCCAGGTTAGAAAATTGATCCTAACCTGGGATCAATCCTAAAGGGATTTAAGAACAGCTTTTCCAGATAATTTAGTAAGAATTCAATTCATATGTAACATTTTTGAAAATTTCCTTCTCGAAAGTGCTTTGAAAACTGCAAGATATTTTTCAGAAGTATGATATTGTTTTCTGTAATTTTAGAGTTTATACAGTGGCTTTTGTTTTCTAATAAATCATATCCACTTCTAAAGGCAGGTGAATGGGAACATGGCAAATTTGGAGTGTGTTATCTGCTTCTGAAGTTTCCACTGTCCCAGGTAGGAGATTAAACCACATGAGGTTAATGGGATATGTTTTTCATTTATTGTTAGAATGCAAATGGGAACTCCTGTTTTTTTGAAATAAGAAGCATCAATATTGCCTACTTAATTATTATTTTCATTTTTCTATTTTTCCTTTCTAGACTCTACCTCTATTATGTTCTTTCTCAAAAAATTATATATATGCTAAGAGGCTGGGTGAGGAATTGCTCACCAAACAATTATATATGTATATAATCTGCAGCCATTAGAATTGTACACAGCCTGATTCCAAAATATTTTCCACTTATCAATGGCTGGTGGAATAACTTATATGTGACAAGTAGGATCTTTTTAAAAATTTTATTGGTGTTCAAGAATGGTTGTCTGCCTTCTCCCCCACTAATCTCCCCCACAATAAGTAGGATGTTATATGACTGGTGTTTCCCTTTCTTGCTAGAGAAACTTCACTCAGACTGTTACGAGTATTACAGGGGCTCCTTAGGGACCTCAGATGCTAGTTGTGATCAATGTCTAGTTAAAGCTCTTCCCATGCCATTTCTTCCTTCTTCATGGGAGAACATCTGAACACATACATAAACATCGCTACTAAGTAGGACCCATTCCCCACAATGCTTGTCTGGCACTGAACTTCACAATGTATAACCTCATATCAAAACAGCATGTATAATTTCCTTTGTGCTGTACAGTTATTCTTTCATAAATAAAAATACCTTTAACCTGAAGATTTCCTTTAAGTGAAATATTGGGTAAGTAAAATGGATCCAAAATCCCTTAATTAACTGTATGTGCCCAAACCAGGTTACCTTTTTTCCTAGAGACTTTATTATAAGTCATAAAAAGGTAATTTTGTTAAAAGGATCTGGGGTCTGCTCACAGGTACATAGAAGTTCCAAATGAAAACATCTAAAAAATAAACCCAATAACCTCTGGATTTCCTGCTGTTATCAAAATAATCTTATAAGTACCTGTAAACAGAAAGAGAAGATTTAACAAGTTAGAGGTACTACTCCTTCAACTCCCTAGGAAGCCCCCTTTTTTGCAAAAGAGCCTCTGTGTAAATTCTGTGTACCCCTCATCCTCTAACCAGGCCCCAAATTACTCTCACCTTTATGTGACCTGCTTGACTGATGCTGCTGTGTCCTACCTGCCCCACTGTTGTTATAAATGATCACCATGGTCCTGTTAGCAAGCCTGGGACAAGATAGTGCTGTGATAGGTATAATATAGGAATAAAGTAGACCCAGGTGTAAGTAATTAAAGCTGTAATTCAAGAGCAGCTTACCCGTGACATCATTTATCAATGTCACTAGAATCTTTCAATGAAATTACAGCTTTATATGTAGAATTTAGATGTACACCATTTGTTGAGATTCATGAACAATGTTAAACATAGGTTCTAGTTATGTTGACATCAAGGGACAGGTCTTGATTCAAACAATGGAAATTTTCTTTTCTCCTTCCACCAACCTGAACCTGTATAATTGTTGACTTTTTAGATTAGAGGAATATAACCATAGTTTAAAAATAATTGTTCTCCTTTTGGAAAGCAGTTCAGAGAGTGAAAAACAATGTTAAAAAGATGAACAGGACAAGTATTGGGAGAATATGAGTTAGGGAATAGAAAATGAAAAACTGACCTCAGGCTCTCAGTATATATCAGAACCTTTATTTTACTTGCAACAGTATTTCTGTAGATATTTACATCTTACTGGGTTGGGGAAAGTGTCAAAGGTGAACTTGACTTTCTGTTAATTAATATTTTAAGATAAGTAAATTATAAGAATATAATACAAATTATACTAGCATAGGGCTCTTTCAAAATGGCCTTGACATCATGTATTATAAGAAAAGAGAAAAATTCACAGAGGTTTGAAGACAAATTCTTCTAAATATAATTGAAGGGTAGTATCTGTGCTTGCCAGTTTTTCTGAAGCTTATCAATCTGAAATGTACATTCATAGGTCGTCTCAGTAGAAAGTGATCTTGGAAAAATGCAAATGGCATCCACACTATTTTAATATATATCCCTTTCTTACCATTGATTCCTCTGCCCCGTGACTTCCAATAAAAAAGGATCCTAGCCATATCTCATGGAGGGCTAAACAATATATGTTTATGGAGGGTTAATAGGAGAATATTAAATTAGTATGACACATATACCACTGTCTCGAACTTTCTGAAGGACAATTTAATATCAAAAAGTTTTGAAAGTATGTGAATCCTTTGCTCCTCAGAAATTCTATTTCTGGAAATCTATTCCTAAGTGGTGGTACACAACATGTTTGTTACTGCAAGATTTTTTATAAAACAAAAATTGGGAACAATGTACATGGCCTACAACAAGAAGTTCATTCTTTTCAGTCAGCCGAATCCATCAATACAATAATTTGCAGTCCCAAAGGGTTGTACCATAAAGGTAGAAAAATAGCTAATGACATGAGAAAGTCGTTGTAATGTACCAAGAGATGAAAATCAAGTTAAAGACTTTTTGTACAGTATGATTGTCTTTTAGTCTGTTTGGGCAGCTATAATAGAGTAACACAGACTTGGTGGCTAAAACAGAAAATATTTATTTCCTACAGTTTTGGAAGCTGGGTAGTCCAAGATGGAGGCCCCAGCGGATTCAATGTTTGATGAGGACCCACTGCCTTGTCCGTAGATGGCTGTCTTCTTACTGTGCCCCCACCTGTCTGAAGGGTGAGAGAGCACTCTGGTCTCTTTTATAAGGGCACTAATTTCCTTCTAAAGACCCCACTCAATGACCCCATCACTTCCAAAGGCCCATCTCCAAATATTGTCACATTGGGGATTACATATCAACATGTGAATTTTGAAGGGACATAGATTTTAATTTTGCAAAAGAAGCTACATACTTAATACAAAATTTTATGTTCATAGAAAAGACTTCAGAAAAAATTGCTTTTAAGTTTAGAGATTCTGAGTAATTACAAGCTAATAATAACGACTTATTAAAAAAATATTCTCTGTCCCAGGTACTCAGTTCTAAGTTTTCACTTGCCTGTTCAATTTATTTTAATTTGATTTCCACAGCAATCTGGAAGATAGGCACTATTGTGCCACTCAGCCTTAGAAAATAAACTGAAGTACACAGAAGTTAAGAGGTTTGATCAAACTAAGAACAACAGAAAAGAGGTTGAACCTGGGCAGTCTGAGCAGAGAATACAATTTAATTACTATATTAGAATAACATCCCAATTTTTATTCATTTATGTTTTATAACTCTGTCCAAATATTCTAGAGTAAATATGCATTATTTTATAATCATTAAAGTTCTTTAATACATCTTATTTAGAAATTATATTAAATATTGTAAGGGAAAAAAGAGCTTCTAAATAGAGTTGTGCTTACCTACAGTGCCAATAGAAATGTAGAATAAGATTTCTATTTCAAGAAATACAGGTACTGAAACTAAACTGATGGATTATAGTTTCCTTAAATTCTCTTCTGGGATACAATAAAACCATGTAACTGATGAAGTAGCAAATGACAACCTTTCTACCTTACTAAGCATCCTTTTTTTAAAAAAATTGTTCATGTAGGTGATGAAACTACCCAAGGAACATGATATCTCCATAATATGACTGTGTTCTGTTCCTAACTTCCAATCTTTCCCCTTCATCTCTCCCTTCTAAAGAAGTCTAAACATCTCCTGTAGACATATGACAACTTGTCCTTATAAGTAAGAAAGAACAGAGTACAGAAAATGATACATTGTGGAATTAAGGCCATCATCCTTTCAAAAAGAATCGGTCACAATTTGCTTTGTTGGAGCAATCTGTCCCTTGTTGCCGATTTATATTGCTCTTTGGGACTGTGTTAGAAAAACATTATTATTATTAGCAGTAGTAATACTTGGCAGGCATTCAGCACATTTCATCAAAGACTCCAAGTGCTTAGCCATCAATCAAACTTGCCTTGGTGTGTTCCTGGGAGGAGGGGGTATTATTCCTGTTTGGAACAGAGGTTAAGTGACTTGCCCAAGGCCTTGAGGCTAGTGAGACTCAGAGCTGGGAATTAAACCCTGGAGACTTGACACCCAGCATCTCACTCTCCTTCGTGGAGAACATTCCATTGCCTGTCTGAAAGATATAATGATGAATAAAGCATCTGATAGAAAAACATCTTTCTCCCCACCATGTGTTATGTTCAAGCTCTTCTGGTGTTAAATTTAAAAAAGCACATATAGTTTCATTCAGAACTTGAGCTCATAGATTTCTTTTCTAGCTCTTGTTTCATCCACTCCTTCACCAAATATTTATTTAATGCTACTGTGTGTTTGACAACAAATCAGTTGTGAACAACACAGCCGTGGCCCACAGGCAGTTTTTAGTCTAGTAGGAGAGAAAGCGCAGGATACCGAGTGATGTTGCTTAGCGTGTATTTCTGTGTTGTGATCTATATTTGAAATCTAGATGCTTCCTCTCTAGCCATACATTACAGATTTAATGATGTAGCATCTCTATCACAGCAACCTAATGCCTGTACAGTATACACGCATACCTAAACATCAGTGTGGTCCTTTAATGTTAAGTAGAGTGTAAAATAATTATGCTATATTACTTTTTAGAAGTCAGTAGAAGATAGTTACTAAGAAACTTTACAATTAGACCATGACTTCTGAGGGATGAAATTATTTTTTTGTTATTTTCTTCTGCTGTAATAAAAGATAATTATGAGATGTAAAAATCTGTAGTTGCATTTGAGTTCAATACTTCCTCTCAGAAGGAGCAGCAGCATGGAGCATCTCTGTTGGCTAATACACACATTTTTATCTGGCATCTGTGTGCCAGCTACTGAGCTAAGCCATGGCATGTGCAAGAGGCTAATAATCAGACCCTGCTCTTGAGAGGCTTATATTTATTAAGGGATGAGGTTATGTACTAATTGGAAATGTATTCAAAGGAATTCTATGCTTCAAACTTTGCCACTCAAGTCCTAAATTCTCCAAAAATATATAATTCCACTAAAGGCTAAGAATAAGGAGATTCTGTCACTATCTTTATCAACCTTCTTGTTCCTATGACCTACAACCTTCAGGAAAGTTTGAATAGTATGGAGTTATGCACAGAAGCAGAAAATCCCAAGTTAGAGCTTCAGATCTATAGTGGTGTGACTTTTGAATCACTCTAAGCCTTATTTAACTTACCTCTGAAATTTGAAGATAAAGACATTCATAAAATAATGAGAGATTCTTGAAATAAACCAACACATATATTGCCAATTACTTCTGACAAGGGTATCTACTTTTGAGGGGAAAGTCTAGATATTTTTTAAAACGTCATTGATACAATCGGTTATCTATTTGGAAAAAATGAACTCTTATCTGTATCTCATACCTTAGTCCAAAATTAATTAGGAGCGGATCATGCACTTCCATCACTAGTGGCACTAAGGAAGCTGTGCTGGGTATTTTCTCCCTGTTTGGCTGGATGGCGGTGTAGGTAAGCAAGGCTCACTTCCTTGCACAACCACATCAAAATTACAGCTAAACAATAGAAAAACCATCAATCAGAACCATCAAAAATAGAGCTAAATGGAAGTCTGACAACTACAGAATTAAAAAACAAACTATGTCAAGACTGGTAGGAGGGGCAGAGACATGAAATGTGCTGATTTCACACCGGCATGTGGCTGATAAAAATCAGGAGGAATATCTCAGGAGCAGAGTCCCAGCCCCACAACAAGCCCCCAAGCCAGGGTTCCAGTGCCAGGAAGATAAGTCCTCCTAACTTCTGGCTGTAAAAATGAGCCCAAATTGAGGCTTTGTAAGACAGAAACTGCTGGTATCCTTGGAAGTTCCTCTTAAATGGGCCACATACAGATTTACTTAGATTCTAAGCTTTAGTGCAGGGGCAGCAGATTTAAAGTCACCAAAGACATATAAGGTTGTGGGGGGAAGTGAATTGTTCCACATCTGGGTGAGAGCTGGGTGGGGGGTAGCTTTCTCTCAGACAGAAGTGCTGGCAGAGGCTAATGTTCATTTTCTGAGTCCTTTCCTGACAGAGCCACAGAGCTAGAAGGCAGGAACCATTTCTCAGACCCCACCAACTTGGCTCACACTGTTTGCTTCACCTGTTGATTCTTTGAGGCCCTTTTCCATCCAACTTGTGGATCAATCCAAGCTGTTTCCAGCACCTTTTCCAAATGAATGGCTTGTCTTGTCCCATGCTTCATATTTCCCTAAATTCTCTCAAAAAAGAAGCATCTGGTTCCAGGGAGACCACCCCATATATCTTACCAAGTTGCCCGAGGCCTGGCACAAGCAGCAGTGACTTTGGTTCACAGCTTGGCCTCACCAGGCCACCCTCAAGCCCAGCACAATTAGCAGAAAGCTGTAGATCACTTTGTAGATTATGCTGTGTGACCTCAGACAGAGCACAAGGTGGTGGCTGACCTTGCACATGCCAACAGTAGCTGAGGCTGAACTACAACATGAGGGTGTATACAGCCAACACAGTGGCCACACCTTGAGTACCCTGCTTGGGTAACAGGGGAGGCTGTGCCACTGGACCCTACAGGACATCTACTACATTAGGACACTCTACCAAGCTTAGGAGTTGTAGCAACTCTACTTAACACATAGAAACAAACACAGGGAGGCTGTCAAAATGAGGAGACAAAAAAGAAAAGCATGGCCCAAATGAAAGAACAGAACAAAACTCCAGAAAAAGAACTAAACAGAATGGAGACAAACAAGCTATTAGATGCAGAGTGCAAAACACTGGTTATAAGTATGCTCAAGGAACTTAGGAGAAGAATAGAAGAACTCAGAGAGAACTCCAACAGCATAAAAAAGGACATGGGAATCAGTCAGAAATGAAGGATACACTAACTGAAATGAATAAAAATTTACAGGTAATCAACAATAGATTGGATGAAGCTTAGAATCAAATGAGTGATTTGGAATATAAGGAAGCAAAAAACAACCAATCAAGACAACATGAAGGAAAAAGAATATATCCCCCGAAATGAGGATAGTATAAGAAACCTCTGGGACAACTTCAAGTGTACAACATTTATATCTTGGGGGTGCCGGAAGGAGAAAAGAGAGCAAGAAATTGGAAACCTATTTGAAAAAATAACAACAGAAAACTTCCCTAACTTAGTGAAAGAAATAGTCATAAAGTCCAGCGGCACCAAGAGTCCCAAACAAGATGAAGCAAAAGAGGCCTACCCCAAGACACATCATAATTAAAATGCCAAAGGTTAAAGACAAAGAGAGAATTTTAAAAGCAGCAAGAGAAAAGAAGTTGCCTACAAAGGAGCCTCCATAAGACTGATAGCTTATTTTTCAAAAGAAACTTTCAGGCTAGAAAGGAGTGGCAAGAAAGATTCAAACTGATGAAAAGCAAGGCCCTACAACCAAGATTACTCTACCCAGCAAAGCTGTCATTTAGAATCAAAGAACAGATAAAGAGCTTCCCAGATAAGAAAAAACTAAAGGCGTTCATCATCACCAAACCAACATTATATGAATTGTTAAAGGGCCTTCTTTAAGAAGATAAAGAAAATAAAAAATATGAATAATAAAATAGCAACAAATATATGTCTATCAACAATTGAATCTAAAAACAAAATTAACAAAGAAGCAGAACAGTAACAGAATCACAAATACAGAGAACATTTTGATGGTTGCCAGATTGGGGGACTGAGCAAAAAGGGTGAGGGATTAAGAAGTACAAATTGGTAGTTACAGAATATGGAGATGTAAATTACAGCATAAGAAAGAGAGTAGCCAAAGAACATTTAGGCATGATCCAGGGACATAGACAACAGGTAGTGCATTGCCTGAGGGAGTGGTGGGGAGGCTTAGGTGGAGGAGGGTAAAGGTGAGAAAACTGGAATAACAGTAATAATATAATCAGTAAAACATAATTGTTTTTAAAAAAATTAAATCATACTTAAACACAAAGCTAGAGGTATAAAATGTATATAAAAGCCATATGAAAAAATCATGGCAAATTTGGAATTGGCAAAGATTTCTTATATGCTAGCTACAAAAGAAAAGAGAAAAACAGGATAAATCAGACTTCATCAAAGTAAAAACTTCTATTCTCCAAAAGAATAGAAGAATAGAAAATAAAAAGAATATGCAGACTAGAAGAAAATACGTGCCATGCATACCTGATTAAAAAAAAAACATGTAACAGGAACATGATAAAAAAAACTCTTACAATTCACTAAAAGGAAGAAAAGCATCCAATAAAAAATAGTCAAAATATTTATACAGAAAAGTCACAGTGGAAGATACTCAAATGGACAATAAGCAGATAAAAAGATTCTCAACATCATTAGACATTAGGGAAATGCGACTTTAAATCACAATGAGGTAATACTTTATACCTCTAGGATAGCTACAACAAAAGACTGACAATGCCAAATATTGATGAGGATGTGGACCTAGTAAAACACTCATAGTTTTCTGTTGGGAGAGTAAATTGTAAAAAGTGGCACAACCACTTTAAAAATGATCTGATGGCTTTTTATAAAGTAAATCTTATGCTTACAGAAGGCACCATAAGTATTGACACAACAGAATACAAACATATAAACATACATACAAAATCTTACATCCAAAATTTATAGTAGTTTTAGTCATAATAGCCCCAAACTGGAAACAAACCAAATCCATCAATAGATGAATACATAAACTATTTCTAGTCACTCCATGAATTGAGGGGTGTTCCACTCTAGCAATGAAAAGGAATACATTTATGCAATAACATTAATGAATTTTTAAAGCATTGAAAGGAGGTATTATACATCCTAAATTCTGGGAAGCTTATTTAAATATTGCCAAAGCATTGGGATGGGCAGCTGCTGGCACCCAATGAGGTATCCTCATTCCTGCTATCTTTTGTTGTTCTTGTCACACAGGTCACTACTTTATGGCCTTAATTTCTGATTAAGACCCTTTCAGCTGTTACTACCAGCTGTAGTCCCTCACTCTCCCTCTGGCATGGGGCACTCAGCAGGAGGATTTACCAACTCCAGCATTTCCCACATGGGAATTATTTTACTGTTCTTACGTAATGCTAAGTGTCCTGTCAATTCCATATGCTTGGACCTATGTTGTAAACAGACAACTGAGGTAGGTAGGTGGGTGGTGGGGATTGTGGTGAACTGTAGAATAATTTGTCTTGTTGCAAGAGGGGACTATTATTCAGCTCTAGCAGATGCTTCTACATCCTCATGTAGATCAATGTTCACAGGTCTTGTGGTTTTCAGCAAAATGGAAACAAAGATTTATGTGAAATTTCCCAACAGCAGGCCAGATCTAGCCTGTGGATATCTGTATTAGTTTTCTATTGCTGTTGTAACAAATAATCTCAAACTCAGTGGCTTATAACAATATGGATTTATTATTCTGTTCAGTAGGCCAGAAGTCCAACACAGTTCACTGCAGGATAAAATCAATGTGTGGCTGGCTGCATTCCTTTCTGAAGATTCTCAGGGAGATTCTGGTTTTTTTCCTTTTTTCCAGCTTCCGAAGTCACCCATGGCCCCCTTCCATCATCTTCAAAGCCAGCCATGTCTCTGTTTCTTCCTCTGTTGTCACACCTTTCTCTAACCACAGCTGGGAAAGGTTATCCACTTCGAAGGATTCGTGTGATTAGATGGGACCCAAGTGGATAATTCAGGATAATCTTCTCATCTCGAGGCCCCTAACTTTAGTTGCATCTGAAAATTCCCTTTCCTGACACATAAATTAACATATTCATAGATTCTGGGATTAGGATTGTGGACTGGTTTGTTTGTTTGTTTTTAAATTCTGCCTATCACAGTTACCAGGTGTGACCTCTGACCTCAATGTTCTCTGACATCAACTCTACTCAGGGATTCTTTCTACTCACTAGAAAAGAGCTTCTCCTGTGTTTTCTGTTCTCCTGGGTTTATTAAGATGCTTTCACACTTGTCCAAATGAAGGTTCTGATGGAGGCGGGTTGTGAAAGCTCGGAGTTGCCTCAGTCCTTCTCAGGGATCTGCAGGTGCTCGGGAAGTCCTTGCTTCTTTGCTGACTCTCTTGAGTATCAAGAGAGGATCTAGGCTCAGGGAGTAGAAGAAACATCTTACTCTGGCCTCATCTGAGAGAATAAAATCCTTAGTAACCTCAGAGTTAACCTTTTCAGTTTGTTTCAAAGTCACAGTTTGTCTTTGCCTTGAGGCTGTGGGTGCTAATATCTGCCCTAATATAAAGATCACCAGGTTCCAGAGATGCACAAGTGAACAATGGGGGCCTTGCCTTCAAGGAATATTCAATCTGGTGGGGACATCATTTGAAAAGTGACAATTAACAGATAATGGGATTGTGGGTCAGGCATGCTGTGAGAAGTGATAAGGTCTCAGCTTGTTTCACAATATCTTGATGATGGGTTACGTCTCTAGTTTGAGCACAGGGCATGATCCTAACTGAGTTCTAAGGTTTTTGTAGTGCAGTTGTGAATAAGAAAACCCCCAGGTTTAAACCTTCTCTAAATAATGTCCCTGGCCCCTTCTCAACCCCTCACCCCCAACATCCTCACCTCTGTTTTATTTAGCTTGAAACTGAGCCAGTCGGCTTTCATGTGAGTCCTTAGCTCAGCCAGGCACTGAGTAAGCTCTAAAGCTACACTGTCAGAGTAGATGAAAAGGAGATGTAGTGCAGACTATCATTAGTGTTCTGATGATATTCCAATATTTGCATTAAGGAACCATAAATATTTTAAATCAAAATTCAGAAATTCCTTGTGCCCAGCCTGATTTTCACAGGAACACCCAAAGAACTTTGGGTGAGGCATTTCACAGAATCAGTGAGAAAAAATGGATTGATCTTGGCTGGAAAGAAGAGTTGAAATGAAAACTCTAAGCTAACACAGGTCATGTATTTCTGGGGCATTCTTTTGTTGGTGTGTATGATTCTATAAAATTGAATTTGATTCTTTTTACCGTGACTTCTAAAAAATTATATTCTTTCTTGTGCAAAATAGAAAATGTCTTCTTTTTTTCTCCTTTAGACATTGAGTATAACAAGTAAAACAGAATGTCAAAATATTCTAGTTAAAATGCACGATGTCAGAAATTCAGCATCATTGCTATTATGTTAGAGCAGCATGGTACCTAAGAACAATGGAACCAAAATGAACTCTTCCAGACCTAGTCTGCTTTATTTGAGCACAGCATGTTTCTTAGTACAAATTTCCCTGATTGACAGCAATCTTGACAGTGGGAAGAAGTTTATGGGTATCATTAATGACAAAAGGTGAAAGCTTTTAGGTAATTTTTATAAGACGTATTATACCTTTCATACTAATATGGTATGAGGACCTTTACCAAGATGAGGTTGATAAAACTTAAAATGAAAACCTAACATGCGCCATTATGCCTGTATGCAGAGGCAGCTTCCCAACTTTTCTGAAGCTAAATTGGTGGCTAAGTTTATCAACTGAAAGTGTGACCAGGAGGAGAAGCCATAATAAATTTGGGGGGCTCCCCCTTCATCTATGATCAGTGACTCAGCCAGAGCTCTCTTTGATGCTGATGGTGCTCAGTCTGTATTAAACAGTGCACTTAATCTGACACTTGGCAAATAAGATTGCTGTTAAGACACTAGACAGAAAGGATGTGCTTAAACTCCAGGAGATTACAATAATGTTACCATAAATGGAAAATCAAATTGTCACTGTCTCAGGAGTAAAGGAGAAAAAAGTCTATTTATACCAGACACATCATAAAATTAAGTTACTTCACATAAAATATGGATTACTTGAGTCCCCAGAGAAAACCATTGCATATAGGCAAATATAAAAACAGTTTTGACTAAAACAGAAATAAAATTAACTTAGGATGTGATTGGGCCACAACACAAGGGTAGCATTGCTAAATAGACCCCTTATAATGAAGGGCCACTCTGTTTCTGACATACCAAGAACTTTTTAGTGCAAAAAACGTGGTGATAAAGACAAAGAGTAAGGAGATGGGAGAGAAAGTTCCAGTAACACCTTTGCTGAGCACCCTTTCCATTGCCCAAGTCCAATTCTTATGACTTCTGCTATTTCTGAAAACTCAAAGCCTGTGAATTTGACAAACTATAGACTAAAAAATTGAACCCAAATGTAAATTATTTACAGGTTTGCTGGCCCAGAGAAATAGTGTGAGAAACACACCATAGTAGCAGCAAAAGTCAAATTTGGCTATACATCTTAAATTGAAAGTATAATACTCACATTGGGTCTGTTTACCAGGATCAGCTTTAGCACTAAGAGAATTTGTGTATATAAAGAACATCTTTCTTAGTTCTCTCAGCTTGTTGAAGAACACCTTCAGCAGTGAATGGGCACCATGGAAAGGCTTATTACTGGGGAAAAGCATTGTTTGTTTTATGCTTTATTACTGTAAGTGCTAAAACTATTAACAGCTTTGCTGGAGTAAAGAGGGTTATGTTTCAAATATGTAAGTGGTCCCAGAGCTTGAAGAACTCAAATGCAGGCTTTTACTTTAGCCTCAGGCAGGTCCTTCAGTTTTTGTCTTTCAATTTCATCTTTCTCCATATCTCAGTGGGAAACTCTATAGCTTCCCTCAACGGAATTGCTAACAGCCTAAGGACACTCATGCTATCTTCAGGGTTTATCTGACACTGGGGGACAGAACAAATGTCTGAATACTGCCAAGAGTGATCAGGCAATGCTTTAGGGGCTAGTCTTAATCCTAGTGACATTATTTCCCTGGCATTGGGCATTTTGCAGTCTGTAATCTGGTGTGATTGCAGAAACAAATTGGAATGGTGTAGCAGTTCCCTTCTGAGTTATTATCAAATGTTGAAACTTCTTTCTACATGTATATGTGTCCTGAGGAGACCCAAGATGACAGAGGAGTAAGTGGAAAAACTACACTAACCTCTTCCCAGGGCCGATATAAAATTACAACTAAATTGTAGAGAAATCATCTGAATAACCAACTGAACACTAACTGAAGAGAATCCTATAACCAAGGACAAAAAGAAGAAACCACATAACTACAGTGAGACTGGTAGGGAGGGTGGAGGAGGCACAGCAAGGCTGGCTGGCTCCCATGGGATGCAGCTGAAGGGCTAGAGGGATATTTCAGTGGCTGGAGCTTCCCCCCAAATACATATAGAATCTAAACCCTGACAAGCTGGGCTCCTCAGCCTACAGCACCAGAGCGAGGAAAGGAACCTAGATAACATCCAGCTGTGAAAAGAAGCAGGATTTATATCTGCCAGGGAGAGATGGCTGGAACTCAGAGAGACTGTTAAAAGGATAACACACAAAATTTTGTTTATAGCCACATACCCTGGGTGGAAGCACAGGGAAGGCAGAGTGGCTAGAGACACATGAGGAGAGTCTGGGACTCATGGCTCTAGGGAGCGAACAAAAGGAATCCCAATGTTGAGTCATTCCCCATACTGCAGATGCTACCTTTCTTAGGCAGTGCACTCCCCTCCAAATGATATCATCCTGAAGAGAAGGAATAGCCTCTCACACAGGAATTACTCTGCTCCATCCTGTGGAGTTTAAGATGGGCTGCTGACTATAGCTTTAAACTACTATATCATTGATTAAGTTTAACAACTAAGGCAGATCTCTGTGAGTTGAGACTTTAGCTTACCCTCCCCTGGGCTTGGTGCTGGTAAAAGCTGGCTTTGGTATGCAACCAGGTCCTTTCTGCACATGAACAGGCCCAGTAGAGGAAGCCACACATTGTGGATCACTGATAGCTCCAAAAAGGTTGACCAGGGACAGTCACAAGTGGGACTTGACAATGGCCTGCACCAGAGCCTTTGCAGATCTACCTAATACGTAGAAACAAATACAAACAAGCAGGCAAACAGGAAGACAAAAAACAGATCCCAAACAAAAGAACAAAGGAAATCTTTTGAAGAACTAGATGAAATGGAGGCCATCAATTTATCAGATAGAAAGTTTAAAGTAATGATTGTAAGGATACTCAATAGCATGAAAAAAGACATAGAAACCATAAAGAAGGATCTGTCAGAAAAAAGAATACAATATCTGAAATAAATAATATACTAGAAGGAATAAACAGTAAGTTAGATGAAGCAGAGGACTGAATCAGAGATTTGGAAGACAAGGTAGAAAAAAACACCCAAGAAGACCAGCAAAAAGAAAAAAATGTTTTTAAATGAGGAGAGTTTAAGAAACCTTTGGGACAATATGAAGCATAATAATATCCACACCATGGGAATACCAGATGAAGAGAGTAGTCAAGGGATCAAGAACCTATTTTAAAAATTAATGACTAAAAACTTTCTTAATCTGGTGAAGGAAAAAGACACAAAGTTCAGGAAATTCAGTGAGTCCCAAATAATTTGGACCCAAAGAGGACTACACCAAGACACATCATAAGTAAAATGACAAAGTTTGAAAACAAGGAGAATCCTAAAAGCTGCAAAAAAAGCAAGTAGTTACGTACAAGGGAGCACCAATTAAACTGTTATCTGATTTCTCAACAGCAACATTTCAGATCAGAAGAGAGTGCTGTGAAATATTCCAGGTGATAAAAAGCAAGGCTATCAAAATTTAAGGAGAAATAAGTAGCTTCCCAGATAAGAAAAAGCTAAAGGAATTTGTTAACACTAAACAAGTACTGCAAAAAATGTTAAAAGGCTTTCTTTAAGAAGAAGGAAAAAAGAGAAAAAAACATATGAAAATAGTCTAACAATAAAATGGCACTAAATATCTATCTATCAATAATCACTTTAAATGCAAATGGTTTAAATGCTCCAAACAAAAGACATAGGGCAACTGAATGGGTAAGAAAATAGGACCCATATTATGCTGCCTCCAAGAGACCGGCCTCAGATTGAAAGATACACATAGACTAAAAGTAAAAGAATAAAAAAAAATTTCATGCAAAAGAAATGAAAAAAATCTGGGGTAGCTGTATTTATACCCAACAAAATAGACTTTAAAACCAAGGCTGTATTAAGAGACAAAGAAGGACACTACATAATGATAAAGGAAACAACCTAACAGGAGGATACAACCCTAATAAACATTTATGCACCCAACATAGGAGCACTTAAATATGTGCAGCAAATTTTGATAGACATAAAGGGAGAGATTGACAGAAATACAGTCATAGTCAGGAATTTTAACACCTCATTGACTTCAATGAATAAATCTTCCACACAGAAAATCAACAAGGAGCCCTGGCTGGTGTGGTTGTGTGGATTGAGTGCCAGCCTGAGAATCAAAGGGTTGCTGGTATGATTCTCAGTCAGGGTTGTAGGGTGGGTCCCCAGTAGGGGGTGTGTGAGAGGCAACCACACACTGATGTTTCTCTCTCTCTCTCTCTCTTCCTCCCTTCCCCTCTTTTTAAAAATAAATTAATAAAATCTTTTTAAAAAAGAAAATCAACAAGAAGACAGTGGCCCTAAATCACACATGACAGCAAATTGATATATTCAGAGAATTTCACCCCAAAGCAGCAGAATATACATATTTTTCTACTGCACATGGAATGTTTCCTGGGATAGACTATATGTTAGAACACAAAACAAGTCTCAATAAATTTAAGAAGAATGAAATCATATAATGCATCCTCTCTGAGCATAATGCTATGAATCTGGAAATCAGTCACAAGAACACTGAAAAACATGGAAAGACGTGGAAGCTAAGTAACATGATATTAAACAATAAATCAGTCAAGAAGGAGATCAAAGAATAATTCAAAAGTTACCTTGAAGCAAATGAAAATGGGGACACAACAATCCAAAATCTGTGAGACATTGGAAAAACAATCCTAAGAGGGAAATTCATAGCATTACAGGTGTATCTAAAAAAAAAAGAAGAAGAAGAAAAGAAAGAAGGAAAGAAAGAAAAAGAAAGAAAGAAAGAAAGAAAGAAAGAAAGAAAGAAAGAAAGAAAGAAAGAAAGAAAGAAAGAAAGAAAAGACAAGAAAAAGTTCAAATAAATAATCTAACTTTACTACTTAATGGAATTTGAAAAAGAACAACAAACAAAGCTGGAAGTGAATAGAAGGAAGAAGGATTAGGTTTTAATCTTTAAACAATAAAGATTAGGACAGAAATAAATGAAAGTCTTAAAAAATGATATAAAGGATCAATGAGTCCAAGAGTTGTTTCTTTGAAAAGATAAACAAGATTGAAAAACCTTTACCAGACTCATCAAGAAAAAAAAAGAGGACCAAAATAAATAAAATCAGAAGTGAAAGATGAGAAATAACAACCTACCCTAAAGAAATACAAGGGATTGTAAGAAAATCTTATGAACAACTATATGTTAACAAACTAGAGAAACTGGATGAAATGGATAAACTCCTAGAAACACAGTTTTCCAAAAGTAAAGCAAGAAGAATCAGAGAATCTGAATAGATGGATTATGCCTAGTGAAACTGAAGTAATGTCAAAAAACAAAACAAAACAAACAAAAAAAAACAAAAGCCTTGGACTGGATGACTTCACAGGTGAACTTTACCAAACATTGTGAGATGAACTAACACCTCTTCTTCTCAAACTATTTCCAAAAATTTAAGAGGAGGGAAGTGTCCTAAGCTCATTTTATAGGACCTACATTATCCTATTTCCAAAACCAGATAAAGACACTACAGAAAAGAAAAATTACAGGCCAATATCCATGGTGAACATATATGCAAAAATCCTCAACAAAATATTAGCAAACCAAATACAACAATGCATCAAAAATAATACACATGCTGATAAAGTGGAATTTATTCCAGTTTGGTACATTTGCAAATCAACAAATGTAATTCACAACATAAATAAAATGAAGGATGAAAATATCACATGATCACACTGATAGATTCAGATAAAGCATTTGACTAAACCCAGCATTCATTTACTATTAAAAAAATCTTAGCAAATTGGGGATAGAGGGAATATACCTAAACATAATAAAGGCCATATTTGACAAATCCACTGCCAGGAAATCCACACTCAGTGGGCAAAAACTTCAAGTGTTCCCCTTAAGGTTGGGATCCAGACAGGAATACGAGCTTTCACCTCTTATTCAACACAGTACTGGAAGTCCTCACTACAACAGACAAGAAGAAATAAAAGGCATCCAAATTGGAAATGAAAAATAAAACTGTCTTTATTTGCAGATGACATGATTCTGTACATAGAGAATCCCAAAAATTTTACAAAGAAACTATGAGAAATTATAAATGAATTCAGCAAAGTACCAGGATACAAAATTAATATCCAGAAATCAGTTGTGTTTGTATGCCAATAAGAATTAAAAGAAATGGAAATTAAGAAAACAATCCCATTCACAATTGCTTCAAAATAATAAAATACCCAGGAATAAACCTAACCAAGTATGTAAAAGACAAGTATTCAGAAAATTTAGGAGATATGAAGAAAAAAATCAAAGAAGATATAAATAAGTGGAAGCACATAGCATGTTCATGGATAGGAAGAATTAACATCATTAAAATGTCCATGCTACCCAGAGAAATCTACATATTCAACACAATTCCTTTCAAGATTCCAGTGATGTATTTCACACATCTAGAACAAATGTTTCAAAAATTTATATGGAACCACAGAAGGCCCTGCACAGCAATAGCAATCCTAAGAAAGAAGAACAAAGTTGGAAAAATAGACTACCGAATATGAAACTATAGTATAAGGTCATAGTAGTTAAAACAGAAAGGTATTGGCATAAAAACAGACACATAGATCAATGAAACAGAAGACAGAGGCCAGAAATAAGCCCACACTTTTATAGTAAATTAATGTTTGAGAGAGGAAGTAAGTACATATAATGGGTAAAAATAGTTTATTCAATAAATGATGTTGGGAAAATTGTACAGACATATGCAGAAAAGTGAAACTAGAGCACATTTTTATACCATACACAAGATGGAATTTAAAATGTATTGAAGATCTAAATGTTTTACCTGAAACCATAAAATCATACAAGAAATCATAAGCAGCAAAATCTCAGACATTGCTCATAGCAATACTTTATCAGATATATCTCCCCAGGCAATGGAAACAAAAGAAAAATAAGCAAATAGGACTGCATCAAATAAAAAGTTTTTGCACAGCAAAGGAAAGCATCAACTAAATAAAAAGACAACACACAGAGTGGGAGAACATATTCACTGATACATCTGATAAGGGATTAATATCCAACATTTATAAAGAATTTTCAGAACTCAACACTGAAAAACAAATAACCCAATTAAAAAATGGGCAAAGGACCAGAATAGACAATTCTCCAAAGAGGACATACAGATAGACAATGAACATATGAAAAGATGCTTGACATCACTAACCATTAGAGAAATGCAAATTAAAACCACCATGAGATATCATCGCATACCTGTCAGAATGGCCATCAACAATAAATCAACAAAAAACAAATGTTGGTGAGGATGTGGAGAAAGGGGAACCCTTTTGTGCTGTTGGTGGGAATGTAGATTGGTGCAACTACTGTGGAAAGTAGTGTGGAGATCCATGAAAAAATTAAAAATGGATCTTCATTGTCCCAGCAATCCCACTTCTGGGAATATATCTGCAGAAACCCAAAACACTAATTTGGAAGAACATAAGCACCCCTAGGTTCACTGCAGCATTATTTATAATTGCCAAGATATGGAAGCAGACCAAGTGTCCATCAGTAGATGAGTGGAAAAAACAACAATAGGACATTTACACAATAGAATAATACTTGGCCATGAAAAAGAAGAGGGTTTTACCCTTACTGACAGTATGGATGGATCTGGAGAACATTATGCTAAGTGAAATAAGCCAGAGAAAGGCAAATACCATATAATTTTAATTTTTGTTCTAATGAACAAATTGAACTAACAAGCAGAATAGATACAGACTCATAGATAGAAAGCAAGATGACAGCTAAGGTACAGGGGTATGTTAAGGGGTGGAGGGACCAAGCAAGAAGGAAAAAGGACTCAAGGACATAGAAAACAGTGTGTTGATTGTCGGGGGTGGAGGGGTCTGAGGGGACTAAATGGTAATGGAAAAACACATAAAAGTGAATAAATAAATTCCCAAGGCTCAACTAGGCTAGTTACATTTTATTTATATTTTCACTAATTGAAATAAATTTTGAGAACAAACACTGGTGAAAAGTGTGTTGGAAATGAGATTAAATATAATTATATATAAACATGCATTATATTTATATAGTATATATTATAACACATATATAGTATATAATGTACATTTATTTTGTACACTATACATTATACAATATATTATATATTATATATGGCACAATCTTCAAAGATATAACAACTTAATAGGAGAAAGCAGATGTGGAAACAAATATTACTATGTAATGCAATCAGAGCTATAAGGGGGGCCATGTGAAGTACTTTCTGAGTACCAGGGATTGATAGGAGTAACTTCATCTCAGGATCACCCAGAACAACTTCCAGTCCTATAAGCTCCATTTGTGCCAAGTGCCCTATAAGTACCATGTAAAAAATTATATTATATTTTTACTGTACTTTTCCCATACATAATAACACTACTATGGCGTATATGGCATATGCTGCTTCTAGGCTATGAACCTGAACAGTGTGTTACTGTACAAAATACTATGACAATTTTTTTTGCTTTACTTATTGTTATTTATTTTTTATTGTTGTTTAAGTACAGTTTTCTGTCCTTTTTTATCCCACCCCTCCCCATCACCCTGGCCCTCAGCACCTCCCTCCTGTTTCCACCCCTATTCCTTGTTATTGTCCACGTGTCCTTTATAATTGTTCTTACAAACCTTTCACCCTTCCCCCCCATTATCCTCTCCCCTCTCCCCTCTGGTCACTGTCAGCCTGTTCTCAATTTCAATGTCTTTGACTATGCTTTGCTTGCTTGTTTGTTTTGTTCATTAGGTTCCTGCTAATGATGAGATCATGTGTTATTTGTCTTTCATCTCCTGGCTTATTTTACTTAGCACATTGCTACCCAGTTCCATCCATGCTGTCCCAGAGGGTAGGAGCTCCTTCTTTCTTTCTGCTGCATAGAATTTCATTGTGTAAAAAAAAAAAAAGAATTTCATTGTGTAAATGTGCCATGGTTTTTTGATCCACTCATTTACTAATGAGCACCTAGGTTGCCTCCAGCACTTGGCTATTGTAAATTGTGCTGCTATGAACATTAGGTTGCATAGGTTCTTTTGGACTGGTGTTACAGGGTTCTTAGGATATAATTCTAGTAGTGGAATTGCCGGGTCAAAAGGCATATTCACTTTTAATTTTCTTAGAAAAATTCCATACTGTTTTTCATAGTGGTTGGACCAGTCTGCAATCCCACCAACAGTGAACTAGGGTCCATTTTTCTCCACAACCTCTGCAACACTTGTGTTTGTTGCTTTATTTATGATTGCCATTCTGAACACTGTGAAGTGGTATCTCATTGTGGTTTTAATTTGCATCTCTCTGATGGCTAGCAATACTGAGCATCTTTTCATATGTCTCTGGACCCTCTGTATGCCCTCCTTGGAGAAGTGTCTGTTCAAGTCCTTTGCCCATTTTTTAATTGGGTTGCTTGTCTTAGAGTGGATTTGTGTGAGTTCTTTATATATTTTGGAGATCAAACCCTTGTCTAAGGTATCACTGACAAATATGTTTTCTCATACAGTTTGTTCTCTTTTTATTTTAATGCTGTTTTCTGTAGCTGTGCAGATGCATTTTGTTTGTTTGTTTGTTTGTTTGTTTGATGAGATCCCATTTGTTCAATCTTTCCTTTATGTCCCTTGCTCTTGGAGACATATCAGTGAAAATATTGCTGCATGGAATATCTGAGATTTTTCTGCCTATGTTCTCCTCTAGGACTTCAGTGGTGTCACAGCTTATGTTTAAGTCTTTTATCCACCTTGAATTTATTTTTGTGTATGGTTTAGTTGGTGAGTGAGTTTTACTTTTTTGCACGTAGCTAGCTGTTTTAACTCTCCCAACATCATTTGTTGAGCAGGCTATTTTTGCTCCATTTTATGCTGCTGCCTGCCTGTCAAATATTAATTGACCATGGAAACATGGATTTATTTCTGGGCTCTCTATTCTGTTTCATTGGCCCATGTGTCTGTTCTTGTGCCAGTACCAGGCTGTTTTGATTATAGTGGCCTTATAACACATTTTGATATCAGGTATTGTGATCTTCTACTTTGTACTTCTTTCTCAAAATTGCTGCAGCAATTTAGGGTTATTTATAGTTCCATATAAATTTTTGAAGTCTTTGTTCTATATCTGTGAAATATGCCATTCATTGGTACTTTAATAGGTATTGTATAGAATCTATAAATTGCTTTGGGTAGTATGGGCATTTTGATGATGTTAATTCTTTGGATCCATGAACACAGTATATGTTTCCATTTGTTTTTTTCTTCCTGGATTTCTTTCTTCAGTGTTGTATAGTTTTCTGTATACAGGTCTTTTACCTACTTGGTTAGGTTTATTTCCATATATTTTATTTTTCTTTTTGCTGTATCAAGTGGGATTTTTTCCTGATTTCTGTTTCTGATGTTTCATTGTTGGTATACAAAAATGCCTTTGATTTCTGAATCATGTCTGATTTGCTAAATTTATCTATTAAGTTGAGCAGTTTTTTGGTGGAGTCTATAGGATTTTCCATGTACACTATCATGTCATCTGCAAACAATGACAGTTTTGCTTCCTCTTTTTCTTTTTTTAAATATATTTTATTAATTATGCCATTACAGTTGTTGTATTTCCCCCCTTCATTCCCCTCCATCCTGCACACCCCCTCCCCCACCATTCCCCCCCTTTAGTTTATGACCACAGGTCTCAAGTTCTTTAGATTCTATATTTCCCATACTATTCTTGCCCTCCCCCCTATTTTCTACCTACTGTCTATGCTACTTATTTTCTGTACCTTCTCCCCCCTTCCCCTCCTCCCACTCCCCTGTTGCTAACCCTCCATGAGATCTTCATTGCTATGGTCCTCCTGCTCCTGATCTAGCTGTCCTCTTAGTTTGCTTTTGTTTTAGGTATGGTTCTTAATAACTGTGAGTTTGCTGTCCTTTCACTGTTCATCTTTTTTATCTTCTTTTTCTTAGGTAAGTCCCTTTAATATTTCATATAATAAGGGCTTGGTGATGATGAACTTCTTGAATTTGATCTTATCTGAGAAGCACTTTATCTGTCCTTCCATTCTAAATGAAAGTTTTGCTGGATAGAGTAAGCTTGGTTGTAGGTCTTTGGATTTCATGACTTGGAATACCTCTTCCCAGCCCCTTCTTACCTGTAAGGCCTCTTTTGAGAAATCTGCTGACAGTCTGATGGGAACTCCTTTGTAGGTGACTGTCCCCTTATCTCTTGCTGCTTCTAGGATTCTCTCCTTCATTTTAATCTTGGCTAATGTAATGATGATGTGCCTTGGTGTGTTCCTTCTTGGGTCCAACCTCTTTGGGACTTTCTGAGCTTCCTGGATTTCCTGGAAGTCTATTTCCTTTGCCAGATTGGGGAAATTCTCCTTTATTACTTTTTCAATTTAGATACCTTTTACTTCTTTTTCTTCTCTGATTGCTGTGGCTAGGACTTCCAATACTATGTTGAATAGAAATGATCAAAGTGGACAACCTTGTCTTGTTCCTGATCTTAGTGGAAAAGTTTTTATTTTTTGCCCATTGAGTATATCATCCATTGGTCTCTCATATGTGGCCTTAATTACATTGAGGATTGCTCCCTCTATTCATTCTTTGCTGAGTATTTTTTATCATAAATGGGTGCTGTATGTTATCAAATGCTTTTTCTGCATCTATTGATATAATCATGTGATTTTTGTCTTTGCTTTTCTTTATGTATTACATTGAGAATTGTATTACATTGAGAATTGTATTACATTGTATTACATTGATTGATTTGCAAATATTGTACCATCCTCACATCCCTGGGATGAATCCCATTTGGTCATGGTATGTGATCTTTTTAACATATTTTATTGAGGATTTTAGTGTCTATGTTCATCAGAAATATTGGCCTGAAGTTCTTTCTTTGTTATGTCTTCATCTGGTTTTGGGATTAGGATGATGCTGGCTTCATAAAAAGGGTTTGGGAGTCTTCCATCATTTTGGAGTAGCCTATGAAGGATAGGGGTTAGCTCTGTGAAGGGTAGGAATAGTCTGTGAAGAATCGGGTTAGCTAACCGTTAAATGCTTTGTAGAATTTTCCTGTGAAACCAACTGGTCCAGGGCTTTTGTGTGTCAGGAGTTTTTTGATTAATGCTTCCATTTTTCCAGCTGTTATCTGGCTGTTCAGGCTTTCTGTTTCCTTCTTCATTGAGTTTTGGAAGATTAAATTTTTCTAGAATTTTGTTCATTTCATCTACCTAGATGTATTCAAATTCAAATTTCTTGAATGGCAAGAAATTCAAAAATTTTGGCATATAGTTCTTTGTAGTAATTTCTTACGATCCTTTGTATTTCTGTGGTGTCATTTGTAATCTCTCCTCTTTCATTTCTCATTGTGTTTATTTGTGTTCTCTCTCTCTCTCTTTCTCTTTTTGATGAGTCTGCTTAAAGTCTTGTCAATTTTGTTTATCTTTTGAAAGAACCAGCTCCTGGATTTATTGATCCTTAGAACTGTGCTTTTAATCTTTATGTTGTTTAATTATTCTCTGATCTTGGTTATTTATTTCCTTCTACTTGCTCTGGGCTGTCTTTGTTGCTGTGCTTCCAGTTTTTGTAGGTGTAGGGTTCGGTTGTTTATTTGAAATCCTTCTATTTTTGTTTTAGATCTGCCTGTATCACTATGAACTTCCCTCTCAGGACTACCTTCACAGTGTCCCATATGTTTAGGGTTGTTGTGAGTTAATTTTCATTTGTTTCCAGAAACTTTTTGATTTCTACCTTGATCTCCTTCTTGACCCATTGACAGGTTAATAGCATACTATTCAATATCCATGAGTTTGACTGTTTTTTAGTTTTTTTCCCTTGAGGTTGGTTTGTAGTTTCAGTCCCTTGTGGTCAGAGAAAATGCTTGATATGATTTCAATTTTCTTGAATTTGTTTAGGCTTGTTTTTGTGTCTATCATGTGGTCTATATTTGAAAATATTCCATGTGCATTTGAAAAGAATGTGTATTTAGCATCTTTGGGATGAAGGACTCTATATATATCAGTTAAGTCCATTTCATCTAGAGTGTTGTTCAATGCCACAATATCTTTGTTGATATTTTGTTTAGAAGATCTGACCTTTTTTGACAGTGGGGTGTTAAAATCCCCTACTATAATTGTGCTGCTATGAATATCTTTCTTGAAGTTCTCTAAGATTTACTTTATATATTTGGTTGTTCTTATGTTGAGTACATAGATATTTATGATGTTTATGTCTTCTTGGTGGATTCTTTTCTTGAGTATTATGAAGTGACCTTCTGGGTCTCTTTTTATGGCTCTTTTTTTGAAGTCTATTTTGTCTTATATGAGTATTGCTGCACCGCTTTTTTCCCCTGTCCGTTTGCTTGGAAAATTTGTTTCAAGCCCTTCACTTTTAGTCTGTGATGGTCTTTTGTCCTGAGGTGGGTCTCTTGTAGGCAGCATATGTGTGGGTCATGCTTTCTTATTCATTCAGCTATTCTATGTCTTTTGATTGGAGCATTTAACTCATTTACATTTAAGGTTATTATTGATAGGTACTTATTCATTGCCTTTTTTGTACGTGTTCCTCTCTGTCTCTTCGTTTTTCTTCCTTTCCTTAAAGCAGTCCCTTTAGCATCTCTTGCAGAGCTGGTTTGGTGGAAGTATAGTCTTTTGGACTTCTTTTGTCTTGAAAGGTCTTTATTAAAAATATGGAATGCTTCACCAATTTGCATGTCATCCTTGCGCAGGGGCCATGCTAATCTTCTCTGTATCATTCCAATTTTAGTATATGTGCTGCTGAAATGAGCACTAATTTAAATTCTGTATCTAATCGTTTGGTTACCTCCATTTTGTTTAGCTCTTTTACTGGGATATCTTCCATTCCTTTTGATTGCATGTTCCTTTTTTTTTTTGTCTCCCCATTTTAGGTGACTCTTTCTTTTTTGTTTCTGTGCTTCCTGATGGTTTCCTTGCTAGCTGTCCTTGTAGAGTAAATTTCTATGGCAGGAATTCTATGAAGTTCAGAGGTGTGGTCTTTCTGAGCTCCTTCTCTGGACAGTCTGGTTTTGTCCTTTCTTCTATTTGTGTGGGCTCTCTTGTTGCACTTGGGTTTTTACCTTTTTTGGTTCCCTTGTTGGTGGTTTCTCTCCTACAGCAAGTGTGCTGATGTTCACAGCTCCCACCTATCCTTGTATGTGATTAGTGGCAGAGCATAGGCAAAATGGATTAAGACAGTAAGAGAGTAGTTTATGAGACTTAAAGTACCAGCAAATAGAGAAGAGACAGGAGATCCTTTGTATAAGTATAGTGTTAATTGTGATATTTCACCCAACTAGCCACTTTTTATAAATGGTAAAAAGAGAGTTAAGACTCTTAGATGGGAGAATGATTGTGAGCTGAATCCAGAAAACAGAGCACTTGTGCAAGGTTAGATGATGAGACACAGTGAGAGTAAAGGATAGAAAGTAGGAATAGTGTGAGAGAGAATAGAGTTAACCACAACAATAATAATGCTCACGATTAAAGTGAAGTGGGCTTAGATCAGGGAGGGTTGCTATGTAGTATGTAGAATTGTATGGAACAACACTTACTTACAACAGTACTGGAACAACAATAATATGACAAGGAATATATGATTTGGATAACCAGAATAGAAAGTATTCAATCAATAGTTGTGTGTTATTGAGAAGTGAAAGAAGGAAAATTAAAATATAATAAAGAGAGAATAAGGAAAACCAGTCAAACACTGCAGTGAAACAGAGAAATAAAATGAGGAAAACTAAACATAAGGAAGAGAAATTAAAAAAATACTAATAAAATAACAGTGGTAAAAATAATTACAAGATAATAATAATACACGTACACAATAAAATGCCAGCTCTGTGGGATAGCAAAGTGACATTTGTCTCAGTTTCTCAGTTTTGGGGGTTAGCCTTATGCTCCCCCTTTTGATCTGTCTCTAGACCCTTTGTAGCTCTGCATCTTATTGTCTCACTTGAGGGGAAAGAAAAGGAATGAAAAGAAAGAGGATCCAAAAAGAAAAAGAAAAAAAAGATAATAAGCCTCCTGCTGACTTTAAACCTGTTCAGCAAGTTCTGCTGGTCTTCTTAGATGCCACAGGAAGAGGGGGGCTGGGCTTCACTTTTCTCCCTTCTTTTGGTTCTGAGAGGATGGGGACCAGGTCTGGGTCACAATATTCACAGTTTCCTGCAGGTCTTCTGTGAGCTGCTAGGCTCAAATCAGTCACTCAGCTGTTCACAGCATGAGTCAATCTCCAGCCTGAGACAAGCAGGGCACCACGTGGTACCGCCCAGCCCTTCACTCTGAGTGTACAGAGTGAGACAGGCAGGGTGCACCATATCCCTCAGCCACTCACTGTGGGCTCCTACAGCTGTAATCACCCTCGGGGTGCACCAGCTGCTGCTAGAGAGTTCCTTACAAAGCAGCTGCCTGCAGTTTCCAACAAGTGCATGGCTTTTCACAGAGCCCCACTGTCCAGCCAGTCCAGATACTATCCAAGTCAGGGTCAGACACAGCCCAACTCCTCCCTCCTCCAACTCCTCCCTTCACCAATTTCTCTGGTGCCAGCATCCACAGTCCCAGCAGATGTGTACCTCCCATTCTGTCTGTCTCCCACTTTGCCTCTACCCCCTCGCCCCTGCAATGACTTCAAGCATCTGGGTCCCTCTTGGTGCCAGGCTGCCCTCCCTGCTCTGGTAGGGGAGGGAGCTGCTGATCTAACTCTCCGCCCTGTATCCTGCAGCAGGCTCCAGGCCAATGGCCACAGCAGCCTTGGTCCCCTGCAGATCCCAGGGACCTTACCATCCCAGTACAATCTCCTCACTTCAGGTTTTCCAATGTTCCCTGCAATTTTTTGTCTCCAAACTTCATATAAGCTGGGATTCCATTGGCTGTTCACCGTGTTCCTCAGAAGATCGACTAGGTGTTCCAGCTGGGCACAGGGAGAACTGGACTCTGCTCCCACCTACATCTTCTCCATCTTACAGTCATCCTGTTGACAATTTTAACACAATGATATTTGTGTATCTAAGCATATCAAAATATAGAAAGAGGAAATCCTTCTATTTTTAACTTCTCTGGATATTCTCTGGATAAAGGTTTTTTTTGAGTGAGGAAGAATATGAAGTTATTATCAGAACTAAATCTTGTCTTTATAGTTTATTTGTATATAATTTTGCTTTCATATATTAAAATAAATTTTCTTTTCGCACTTTTTTTAAAGGTTTTATTTATTTATTTTTAATGTGAAGGTAAGGGAAGGAGAAATAGAGGGAAGGAAACATCTGTGTGAGAAACATTGGTCATTTCCCTCTCATACACGCCCTGCCTGGGGTCTGAACCCACAACCTAGGTATGTGCCCTGACCAGGAACTGAACCAGCAACCTTTTTCACTTTGTAGGTGACACCCAACCAACTGAGCCACACCTGTCGGGGCCCATTTTGCTCATTCTATAATGTTCCAATGATAAATATTCCAAGTTCAGTTATAAATATAGCAAGATATAAGGTCTTGATCATTTTGCATGACATTAAACCAGGTAGGCATCATGAGAGTGAGAAAAACAGGCAAGTAGCACCTCTTTGGTGGCACTGATACACATCAGATTAGTTTCAGAGTGGGTGGAAATATAACTCTTAAGACCAAGAGTTCTTTTACCTGGTATCAGGGATCCAGTTGGACTCTAGGTAGACCACACTCTTACCAATATTCTTAACTTTCTCAATAAGTCTTTTGCATATGCTATTCTAACCTGAGTTCATTTAACTACCTACTTTTATTCTAGCAGTATCCCCAAAAAAGATGTTGTTTATCCTCTCACTTTCTCTTACTCCCCACAGGTAATTAAGGTCCAGCTGCATCCAAATGTTTACTCTTCTTCAGTTGCATATATTCACCCAGTCTTCCCCCAAAGGCAGATGCATACTTCCTGCTGGAAGCATGCTGGTCTCCCAGGCTCAGATAAATGCTAACCAGGTGTGTTCTTCCTAACGAGGTGCTTATTACATTGAATAAGCATGAATTTGTCTTCCCCTCTAACTAGACTGTAAGTTTATGTGGCCAGGATTCAAGTCTGTATTATTCATCTTTGTATCTCAGAACTGAATACCAAGCCTTACTTAAATTGACTACTCTTTAAATGCACACTGAAAAAAAAATGAACACTCATGATCTTTAATTTTTCTCATACTAATGATTAAGTGAAAGGCCTAAGAAAACAGAATCTTAGTGTTGCTAAACTATTTGTATATTGCTTAAGAGTTTTCTTAATCACTATTCACTAGGGTCTGATTCTATTTTTATTTTTGTACTAGTTAAGTACAAAGTTAAGTAAGGAATAAGGCCAGACAGGAATATAATATATTCTCAGGATTTCTTTAAACCTCCCACTAGGAAACTAATAAGCTGAAGCAGAGGAACTGGTAGGTAGAAAGAAAAGAATAAAATATCTTCTGAACAATAGCTCTGCTTAAATATTTCCTTAATAAATGCCACAGCATTTGGGAATTTATTAAAGGAAAGAACACTCTTCTATATGTTAACTGCAGCTTCAGCAGTAGGAGAGATAATTAAGAGAGTCTTTGAACAGAACCCAAATTTCTCAGCAGCAGACTAATAGCGAGATTTTCCTAAAAAGGACTTTCCTAATAAGGTATAAGCTTTCCTAATCCATGGTTCAGGCCTGTTTTCTGTCTATAAATAAATATAAATAGTTCTAAAACCCCACCCTAAAGTGCTTAAAATTTAGAATCTTGGAAGAGAAGACAGATTAGCTAATATCTTCACTTGATGAATATTTTCCCTCTCGCTCCCATTTCTAACTTATGCAGGGCCAGAAATTTCTAGCAATATACATGCATAATGTTTACCTTAAAATTGGGGTATATTTTAAGAAAGTTAGATAATTTTGATTTAAAATATCATTTGCTAACTAGCATTTGAAAGAAAGAAGAATTCAGATCAACAGAGTAGAATAAAAGTAAACACACAATGCCTGAAAAAACTTTAGACTCTAGACTTATAAAAGGTCTTGTTGACATTGGGAAAATATTATGAAAATAATAAAATATAAAATAATAATATAAAATAAAAATAATATTGGGAAAATATTTGGTTACAACACTATTACCATTACATGATTCTGTAGAATGCCGTAAGTACAGAAAATGAAACACAGAATTGGAAAGATGGTGGAGGAGTGAATGGAAGTCACACTAACCTCCCTGCAGGGCCAATCTTGAATTATGACTAAGTTGTGGAGAAATCACCCAGAACAAACAACTGAACAATAGTGATAGAGAAGTCTTATAACCTTGGACAGAAAGAAGAATAAGCTCCAGCATAATCTGACTGGTAAGAGTATGGTGAAGACTCTCAAAGGCTGACTGGGCACCTGCAGGTAGCAGCACAGGGGGGAAAATTAAGCAGCCAGTGGATCCCACTGAGAAAAGTGGGGTCTAGCTGGGAATTCCAGCCTAGAGCACCAGATCCCCAAAAGTACACAGATAACAACCAGCAGCGAGAAGCAGCAAGGCTGCTCTCTACTGGAGTTAGCTGGAGATGCAGAGCTGTTTAAAGGGCCAACATGAAAATTTTCATTTGAAGCCACTTACCCTGGGCTCCAGCTAAGAAGGGAGCAGAGTAGGCTAGAAACACCTGAGAAGAGACTAGTAATGGAAGCGTTGGGGAGACAGCAGAAAGAGTAGCTACAGGGATCCTGGTGCTAAGTCATCCCCCATAAGACAGCAGCCATCCTACTTAGGCAGACCACTCCCCTCCAAGCAGCAGCAGCCTGAGGGAAAACAATAGCCCTGCACCCAGGAGGGACACTGCCCTGGCTCTGTGGTATGTAAGCCTGAGTGCTGAGTGCAGAGTGAATAGATTAACAACTGAAGGAGTCAGCCACAGGTAGTAGATCCCTGGCAAAGGTCAGGGTGAGGGGGACAGAATGGACTAGAGATGCTGGAGAAGTCACTGGGGCAGAGGATTTGGGAAGAGAACTGAGAGAGTAGCCACCAGGATCCCCAAGTGCAGCAGCCATGCTGGTTAGGCAGACCACATCCCTTAGAGCAGCAGCAGCCTGAGGGGAAATAATAGCCCCAGTCTCAGGAGGGATTCTTCTCTGCCCTCTGGTGTTTAAGCATGACTGCTGAGTGCAGAGTGACTACATTAACAACTGAAGGAGACAGCCACAGACAGTAAATTCCTCAAAGTATCCAACTGGCTGCTTAAGATCAGATGGGGTCAACATCTGATAGCACCAGTGGCAGATCCAGAAAGAAAAGATAGTGGTAAATACTAGAGGCTACCAAGATGAAATTCACTGTGGTCTTCTCCATGATTTGTGATATTTTCTTGCACAGTTTTTAACATTCATTTCTTGGCCATCAAGTTTGTGCATATTTAGTCACTAGATTTTATACAATAGTTTATTTCTCTCTTTTCTTAATAAATGTTAATTTCTTTACACCCTTATTAATACTGGTACATTTGCTGTTGATACCAAAAATTGCATGTGGGAGAGATCTTTTTGCAGATATGGGTTTGTTTCCTAGGCTTTGTGGTTTTCTTCTGGCATCACCAGAATAACTGCATAAAAGACTCAGTGGGTGGAGTGACCCTCAGTCAACCAGCTGGAGGGAAGGACCCACCAAAGACTGACCCAACAACAATCAAAACTCAATTATATCCAGAGAGCTGACATAAACAGCATAAAGGGCATCCCAAGAGTATCAAGTTGAGGAGATCAAGGAGACAGCACCACTGAATCTCACAGGTCTTCTACCATAGAAGTTCACATCACATAGTCAGGGAGTCAAAACAGATCAGTTTAGGAAGCATAAGCAAACAAGAAGAGTCTCACAAAGAATGGGAAGACAAAGAAACAACTCCCAATTGAAAGAAAAGAAGAAATCCCCAGAAAGAGTTCTAAATGAAATAGAGGCAAGTGAACTATCGGATATTGAGTTCAAAACAATAGTTATAAGGAAGCTCAATGAGCTCACAGAGAATTGCAAAGACTACAGGGAAACGACAATGAACTCACCGCAAAGTATATCAACATGAAAAAGAAAATAGAAACTATCAACAAGAGCCAAGAATAAATGAAGAATATAATTTTTAAACTGAAGAACACAGTGAAAGGAATCAAAAGAAGGCTAGATGAAGCAGAGGGTTGAATCAGCAAGCTGGAAGACAAGGTAGAAAAAAACTCACAGAAAGTAAGAAAAGGAAAAAAAACTCAAAAAGAATTAAGTGGAATTAAGGTAACTGCAGGACAATATGAAATATAACAATATCCCTATAATAGGGATACCAGAAGTAGCTGAAGAAGAGCAAAGGATAGAAAACCTGTTTGAAAAATAATAATGAAAAACTTCCCTAATTTGATGAGAGAAAAAGTCATGCAAGTCCAGGAAGCACAGAGGGTCCCAATCAAGAGGCACCCAAAGAGGCCCACTTCAAGACACATCCTAATTAAAGTGGTGCAATTCAAAGACAAACAGAAAGTCTCAAAAGCAGCAAGGGAGAAATAGGAAGAAACCTAAAAGGGAGCCCCAATAAGGCTAGCAGGTGATTTCTCAACAAAAACACTACAAGCCAGAAGAGAATGGCAAGAAATATTCCAAGTAACGAAAACCAGAGGCCTGCAACCAAGACTACTCTATCCAGCAATTAAAATGGAAGGCACAATAAGGAGTTTCCAGCCCTGGCTGGTGTAACTCAGTGGATTGAGCACAGGCCTGTGAAGCAAAGGGTCTGTGAAGCAAAGGGTCACCGGTTCGATTCCCAGTCAGGTCACATGCCTGGGTTGTAGGGCAGATCCCCAGTAGAGAACACCTGAGAGGCAATCGCACATTGATGTTTCTCTCCCACTCTTTCTCCTTCCTGTCCCCTCTCTTTAAATAAATAAAATAAAATAAAAAGAAGTTTCCAGACACAAGAAGGCTCAAAGAATACACCTCCCCTAAACCAGCACTGCAAGAGATGCTAAAGGAACTGCTTTAAGAAAGGAAGAAAAAGAGTGAGAGAGAGAGAGAGAGGAACACAGGTATGAAGGAAGTAAAATGGCAATGAATAAGTACCTATCAATAATAACCTTAAATGTAAATGGATTAAATGTTCCCATCAAAAGACATAGAGCAGCCTAATGAATAAGAAAACATGATCTGCACATATATTGCCTACAAGAGACCCGCCTCAGAAAAACAGATATACACAGACTGAAAGTGAAGAGATGGAAAAAAACATTCCAAGTAAATGGACAGGAAAAAAAGCTGAGGTAGCAATATTTATATCAGACATAATAGATTTCAAAACAAAGGCCATAAAAGGAAACTCATAGGGACACTTCATAATACTCTTTCCACTCAAGGAAAGAATCCATCCAACAAGAAGGCATAAATGTTGTAAACATATATGTACCCAACATAAGAGCACCCAAATATACATGAAAAATCTTTGAGGACTTCAAGAGAGATATAGACAGTGACACAATTATAGTAGGAAATTTCAACACCCTACTGTCAAAAACGTATTGATTTTTCCAAACAAAATATCAAGAAACGTGTTGCTGCATTGAAAAAAATGTCCTAGATCAGATGAACTTATGTGTATAGCACCTTTGATCCCAAAAAAGCAAAATACACATTCTTTTCAAATCTACATGGAACATTTTCAAAGATAGACCACATGATAGACACAAAACAAGCTTCAACAAATTCAAGAAAATTGAAATCATATCAAGCATTTTCTTGACCACAAGGGACTGAAACTAGAAACCAACCTCAAGGAGAAAACTCAAAAACACTCAAATTCATGGAGAGTAAATAGCATGCTATTAAACAATGAATGGTTAATAATTAGATCAAGGAAGAAATCAAAAAGTTTGGAAACAAATGAAACACAACAACCCAAAACTTATGGGACACAGTGAAGGCAGTCCTGAGAGGGAAGTTCATAGTGATACAGGACTATCTAAAAAAGATAGAAACATTTAAAATAAACAACCTAATTCTACACCTACAACAACTGAAGAAATGACAACAAATAAAGCCAAAAGCAAGTAGAAGGAAGGAAATAATGAAGACCAGAGCAGAATTAGATGACATTCAACGTACTTTAAAAAGTAGCCAGTCATTGAAAAGCCTTTGTATGACTTTGAACAAGTCATTTAAATTCTTTGTGCTTCAGTTTTCTCATCTGTGCAATGAGGCTTATTACATAAGGGTTAAATGAATTATTATGCAGCAAATATTTAGGCAAATGTCTGACATAATACAACATAAATACTATATGGGTATGTATTTATTTTTAAAAACACAAGATATACACACACACATACTGTGGAGGAGGGAAAGAAAGTGCATCTGTATGAAAAGAAGAAAACGATGCAATCCTACAATCCTGGGATAATTATTTATATGTAGTACATATTATTCAGCATAATATTTATATTTATACATACAATTATAGTGTCTGGAGTCAGACAGACCTGTTCTGAATTCTAGCTCTATCCCATTCTAGTTTTGTGAATTTAGGCACTATTGGTCATTTTCTTAGTATTCTATTATTTGACTTTGTTCCTTTATATGTGAGCATGTCTATTATTGGTTCCCCACTATAGAATGCGAAAGCTTCATAAAAGCTTACCCACACCTACCACCAGTGCCTGGACACATACATAAAACTCTGCCTGGGCACATGGGAGGTTTTTGACAAATATTTGTTAAATGAATAAATGGTTAGCTTAGACAGGCTTTCCTCACCTTTTAAGATTATATTATTCTTATCCATATTTTTTTCACTTAAAGTCTATCAAAAATACTTTTTTCAATTATAAGCCAGTTGTTCCTATATCACTTATTGAATAGAATTGTGGCTATTCCATTTGAAGTACCACTTTATTATATTCTATATTGTTACATATATTTGGTTCTGAGTTTTATATTCTATTGTACTGACTCCTTTTGACCTGACTTAATTAACTATAACAATATACTGTCTTTTCATTTCAGTTAGAGCAAATTTCTCTTCCTGCTCTTCTTCAGAAAGGTGCTGCCTATTCGTATGTTTCATGTTCCAGATGACCTTTGCAATAATTAAGCCAAGTTTAAATACAACTTGTTTCAGTATGTTGGAGAAAAACAAAATATTGTCTCTTATGCCCTACAAAAATATTAATTCAAAATGGGTCATATAGCTACACATAAAAGCTAAAAACATACGAGCTAGAAACTATATGCTAAAAGACAATATAAGAGAAAATATTCAGACAAAATACCATAAATCATAGAATTAAAAAAATGATAAATTACATTACATTTATCAAAATTTGACCTTTTTCATCAAAAGATACAATTAAGAAAATGTATGAAAAACCAAGTCACAAACTGAGTGAAATTATTTGCAAATCACATATGTGGCCAAAGGCTTGTATCCAGGAATCTTAAGTACTCTCACATTTGATATTAAGAAAACAAATAGAAATGAAGATCTCATGGAGGGTTAGCAACAGGGGAGTGGGAGGAGAAGGGGGGAGAAGGTACAGAAAATAAGTAGCATAGACGGTAGGTAGAAAATAGATAGAGGGGGCATGAATAGTATGGGAAATATAGAATCTAAAGAACTTGAGACACATGGTCATAAACTAAAGGTGGGGAATGGTGGGGGCAAGGGGGTGGAGGATGGAGGGGAATGAAAGGGGACTAGAACAACTGTAATGGCATAATCAATAAAATAAAAATTTAAAACAAAGAAAAGGACAAAAAACTTAAGCATTTCAAAAAAAGATATTTAAACAATCAGTAAGTACATAAAAAGATATTCAACATGTTTGGTCATTAGGAAAATGCAAATTAAATCTACAATAAAATAACAGCACATCCACTAGAAAGGTGAAAATTAAAGAGACTGTTTATGGATGGGAGCAAATGAAAATCTCATATTTTTGGTGAAATCTACACATTGTTAGTGGAAGTTTAAAAACATTGAGTTACTTTGGACCCAAGAAGAAACTTGGGTCTCTGATATCTTCTGAGATCCACAAACCAAACTTTGATACTCATCTCTGGAATTTTGTCAAATGAGAGAAAAATGAACTTACCACCATTGCCCGATTGTCACCATAACACTTTCTATTTTAAAGATAAAAGGAGATTATAACCCTTCTTTATCCTAGGCATTATTAGTTGTCTTGAAATCTATGTTGTTATTGATAGTGTTTTCTGCGGGTTTTTTTTTGGTTAGTAGTATACACTGGTTACTAATATCTTTGGCTATGCTTTTTTTTCTGACTTAAATCCTTGAAACAATCACAGATTTTGTTATAAGATATCAGGAATACTCTTGTCACCATTTTGCAGATGGGGAACTGAAGCTGAAAGGTGAAGTGATTTGTCCAAGATAAAGAATCTGCTAGCCCTGGCTGGTGTAGTTCAGTGGATTGAGCACGGGCCTGTGAAGCAAAGGGTTGCTGGTTCGATTCCCAGTCAGGGCACATGCCTGGGTTGCAGGCCAGGTCCCCAGGAGGGGACACATGAGAGGCAACCGCATATTGATGTTTCTCTCCCACTCTTTCTCTTTCCCTTCCCCTCTCTCTAAAAAGAAATTTAAAAAAAGAATCTGCTGAAAAGCAGAGAAAAGATTTGGGTCCCAATGTCTCTGAGTCCCAAGACTTGCTCTGCTGTCCCTGAGAGCTCATGACTTGAACACATGTGCTGTGGAAAAGTATTCTTTTATTAGTATGTGTGATTATCTTATGCAATATTTTGTTTATTTATTTGTTTGTTTATCTTTTGCCTTGGTCAAGTTTTTCTTTAATCTCTCTAATGAGATTCACATCCTGAAGACTGAACTGATAGAGACAGTCAAAGATTGTCAGAAAGAGCAAGATCGATCATTTCTAGACCAGAACAGCTTGGGATAATAATCTTGTCAAGATGTTTACTATTTAATGTAGAAAAAAAAACAATGAGCCATTCAAGTCTTATACAATGAAATATAAGCAAAATATGAGTGGAAACCTTTATTTTTTGTCTAATTTGTTGCCAGTGATTTAAGATCAGCATTCACTGTTAAAATATCTGTTTTCTTCAGAAGATGCACCACAGAAAGTACAACTAAAGTAGTTTCTGGACTGTTTCCTTTTCAAAAAGTATTGTAATTAAATGATATTCTAACACTCACACAGTGAGTCTCTAGCCAAAACATTAAAATGTACATGCCATGAGGACACTGGCCTACCTTTAGTGACCTAAAAATACCAGAAGTACATGTCAATGGGATAAAGAACACAGAGACAAATTCTCAGAGATTGAATTTTTAAAATCCGACTGTTTTTGCAAATAGGCACTTAGTCCCTAGACACAGGTGATTATCAATTTCTGCTAGGGATATAATAATTAATGCTGATTTCATTTGTTAATGATATAATTTGGGGACAGAGAACTGTTAAACTTGAAAGCAAATATACACAATTTACATTTTTCTGTACATCTGATAAAAAATTACCAAAGAAAAGGAAAGTTTCGGCCCCACTCAAAAAACATATAATGTTACTCTCAATCTTTGGCATCCACAGAATATTTTGCAAAGTATTACTAATGTCATTCTGCTTCAGAGATTTCAAATAGGCATCTCCCTTTGCTTTTAATTTTGCTAGTGGAGGAAGGAGTAAGAAAAAAATAGAATAAGAAATAAGAAAGAAACCATATTAAGATTATCATTTGAAAATTGTGAAAGGACACTAAGATGACAAAAGAATATTTTAAGTGTATATTATTAATTTTAAAGCATATTTTTCTAGATTTATCTTAATGTGCAGGTAGTGTCCCCACACCTAGACAATTTCTATTTATTTGAAAAAAATGACATAATGCAAGTGCACAAACTAACCTATTCAAGCTTAGGATGACTTTGTCATTGAAAATGTTTTAAATGATTGCCTTTCAGAGTTATTTTGGACTGGAATTGACCTAGAATGAAGTTTATAACTTTTGGAAAATTAATCTTTTTAGATTTTCACCATGTTTTTAGTTTATGATGGTTCAAATTTAATCAAGAGCCACATTAGAAATCAGTACAGAAAACAACTTTTTGCTTGTGGACAAAACAAAAGAAAAGATATTACTTTATGAGGAAGAGAATAAAAATAAGGTCATATCTTTAGGGATATGACTAATAAAGTCACAAGATATGACCTTATCTTCATTCTTTTATGAACAGGATAAAAAGTATAACTTTTATTTTGGAAGTAATTATTCTATACTGTAGGCCAAGAAGTTTTGAATTAAGATGAAAAACATTAAGTGAATACAAATAATTTCAAATTTGAAAACATTTTTCCACATGAAGAAGATAAGGGCTGTCAAAGAGTCAACAACATTCAAACCGAACAACCTATCATAAACACAGTATCCCTAATTACTGAGAGATTAAAAGTAAGATATGCTCTCTATCTTCAAGGAACTTTCCATGGGGAGACATACAGAGCATAAAGAAGTACAAATGAAAGCATAAAAATTTCCCAGGCTCATTTGCATGTGCGTCCCCTGCATGCAGTCCCCTCCCTGCCCACACAAACTCACCTCTTGAAGCTTTTTCTATGTTGATATCCTTCACTGATGGGTCCTTGGCTCTTATGCTGGATATTGCCTACACAGTCTTTAGGCCAACAAGTCTTACATTTACATCATTCACAGGCTTTTCTTTTGACTGTACATAAACCTTTTAAAATTTATTTATTTATTTGTTTGTTTGTTTATCTTTACATTTTTTATTGTTGTTCAAGTACAACTGTGTCCATTTCCCCCCACCACTGCCCCCAATCCCAGCCATCCCCACGTAAACCTTAAACACAAGTTTCCCCAAACCAAAAGAATCTTCTTCCCCAGAACTGATCTACTTTTGTTTGTTGTCTCGGTTGGATGGCGCCACCATTTGTGATGCACGGTCCTGGAACACTGACAGCATATCAGATTGTAACTGTGTCCAGATGACTTTATGATCTAAGTATTTCTCAAATCTGTGCACTTCTCTTTATCACCACTCACACCACCATAACCCAATCCACCAACTTACACCCGAACTACTGTAATGGTCTCAATTACCAGTTAATCGGCACCTACTTTTCTTATCCTCAGATAATTTTCCATACTACAACCAGAAAGTCCTTTATGAAACCATGTCACCTAGTCTACTTAAAACTCATCAGAGGTATTCCATTTCTCTTTGAATAAAGATGAAATCTGCATGTTCCTTATCACAACAGATAGTCTCATATCATTCAGATTTTGCTTTCTGCCAAATTATTAATAGTATCCTTTTACAGAGAGATTAAACTACATGAGAATTGAGATGTAACCAATAGAGTCTAAATGACCTTTTAAATTATTACTGCAATGATATTTTATGGGCAGTCAGTCGCATGATTTTAAGAATTAAGAATGAAATGATAGGAGTTCCACCAAGATGGAGGCATAGATGGAAACATTGTGCCTTCTCGCACAACCAAGTTTAAAGACAACAAAGTTTAGTAACAAAGACGCAGCCAAAACACAGAAAATTGAACTATTTTGAAGTCGGACAACAACGAACCATTCAGCCAGACCAGTAAGAGGGGTGGAGCCAGCAGCGGAGCAGGGTCGGGTAGGAAATATCCCCCGACCCAGGCACGTAGGCAGCCATGGGCAGATTCCAGGTGTGGGGTAGCAACGCGTGGACCCAGTGAGGGCACAAGGAGGCAGGCTGATTGCGATCACACATTTGTGAGCAGATAAACCAGTGAAGGAGGGAGCAGTGAGACAGACAGTGCAGGCCCCAGCAGCAGAAAGCAGCAGAGGGGACCGCTATTGCCCCTCTTTGACCCCGCCCTCACATACAGCATCACAAACCAGCGACTGAGTTGCCCCGCCCTGGTGAACACCTAGGGCTCCGCTCCTCTTAGGTAACAGGCACGAGCAGACCAAAACATGGCTCAAGAAGAACTCAAAGCCTCAGAACCGATAACTCTAAGTGACCAAGAGATAGCCAACCTATCAGATGCACAGTTCAAAACACTGGTGAACAGGATGCTCACAGAACTGGTTGATTTTAGTCACAAATTAGAGGAACAAATGAAGGCTAAACTAATTGAAATGAAGGGAAATGTACAGGAAACCAATAGTAATGGAAAGGAAACTGGGACTCAAATCAGTGGACCAGAAGGAAGAAAAAAATGACCAAACAGAAAAATATGAAGAAACAAGAATTCAAAAAAATGAGGAGAGGCTTAGGAACCTCCAGGACATCTTTAAACGCTCCAACATCCGAATTATAGGGGTACCATAAGGGGAGGAGGAAGAGCAAGAAGTGGAAAACTTATTTGAACAAACAATAAAGGAGAACTTCCCCAATCTGGCAAAGGAAATAGACTTCCAGGAAATCCAGGAAGCTCAGAGAGTCCCAAAGAAGTTGAATGCAAGAAGGAACACACCAAAGGCACATCATCATCACATTAGCCAAGATTAAAATGAAGGAGAGAATTCTAGAAGCAGCAAGAGATAAGGGGACAGTCACCTACAAAGGAGTTCCCATCAGACTGTCAGTGGATTTCTTAAAAGAGACCTTATAGGCAAGAACAAGAAGGGGCTGGAAGGAAGTATTCCAAGTCATAAACTCCAAACACCTACATCCAAGATTGATCTATCCAGCAAAACTTTCATTTAGAATGGAAGGACAGATAAAGTGCTTCTCAGATAAGATCAAATTCAAGGAGTTCATCATCACTAAGCCCTTATTATATGAAATGTTAAAGGGACTTACCTAAGAAAAAGAAGATAAAAAATATGAACAGTAAAAAGACAGCAAACTCACAATTATTAACAACCTCACCTAAAACAAAAGCAAACTAAGAGGACAGCTAGATCAGGAGCAGAAAGATAGAAATGAAGATCACATGGAGGGTTAGCAACAGGGGAGTGGGAGGAGGAGAAGGGGGAGAAGGTACAAAAAATAAGTAGCATAGATGGTAGGTAGAAAATAGATAGGGGGGAGGGCAAAAATAGAATGGGAAATATAGAATCTAAAGAACTTGAGACCTGTGGTCATAAACTAAAGGGGGGGAATGGTGGGGGAGGGGTTGTGCCAGGTGGAGGGGAATGAAGAGGGGGAAATAGAACAACTGTAAATGGCAGAATCAATAAAATATATTAAAAATCAAATGAGATATGAGAAAATAAAGTTTGTAAGTAATTAATATTTTCCTGAAAAAAATGTAGTAGTGATGGAGATAAAAGAAATGAATGGCAAAGTTTTTAAATTAGAATTAGGAAACAATCAGTCTTGTAACCAATGCTGTAAAAAACATGAAAGTTTCAAGAGAGAATAGGTAATTGATGAAAAAAATATAAAGACGCTTGGGAAGCAGCAGTGTCCTTAAAGTGGGTTAAGGTGGGTGGCAGATTTTGCCAAAAACATAGGGACTGCCATTATAAGAAAGTTTAAAAGGAAATAAGTGATAGAAATTGAGAGAGCTTGCATCTTGTGATCCTCATTTCCTCTGTGATGTACAGGTATACCTCAAGGATACTGTGGATTTCATTTTATACCACAGCAATAAAGCACATATTGCAATAAAGAGAGTCACATAAATTTTATTTTTGATTTCCCAGTGCATTTAAAAGTTAAGTTTACACTATACTGTAACCCATTAAGTGTACAACAGCATTATGCCTAAATTAGGTACATAGCTTAGTTAAAAATATTTTAATGCTGCTCTGTTTGGGTCACTCAGTTGGTTGGAGCTAAGGGGTGTCCAAACTTTTGGCGTCTCTGGGCCACACTAGAAGAATAGTTGTCTTAGGCCACACATTAAATACATTGCAACATGTAATCACAAAACAATCTCATGTTTTAAGTAGATTTACAATTTTGTGATGGGCTGCATTCATAGCTATCCTGAGACCCATGTGGTCTGTGGCCCACAGGTTCTGGGTTTGATACCTGGTCAAGATGCATAAAGGAGGCAACTGATTGATGTTTCTCTTTTACATTGATGTTCCGCTCTCTCTCTCTCCTTCTCTCTCTCTCTGTCCCCCAGCCCCTTCTTCTTTCTGTAAAATCAGTAAACATATCCTTTGGTGACAATAAAAAGAAATATATATGTATATTATTATTACTAAAAAATTCTAACCATCAACTGAGCCTTCAGCAAGTCATCAGCTCTTTGCTGGTGGAGGGCTCCTGCCCCAATGCTGATGGCTCCTGACTGACCAGGGGTGGCTCCTGACTGACCAGGGGTGGCTCCTGAAGGCTGGAGTGGCTGTGGTAATTTCTTAAAGTAAAAGAAGTGTGCTTCATTGATTGACTTTCATGGCAAGTTTCTGTCCAGCACTCACTGCAGGTTGGTAGCATTTTATGCATAGAACTTCATTCAACACAGCAGTCAGTCCCCTCAAATCCTGTTGCTTTGCTGCTTTGTCAACAAAGTTTATGTAATATTCTAAATCTTTGTTGTCATTTCAACAGTCTTCACAGTACCTTCACCAAGAGTAGCTTCCAACTCAAGAAACCCTTTCCTTTGCTCATCGAAAAGAAGCAACTTCTCATCCATTAAAGTTTTATCATGAGAGTGCAGCAATTTAGTCCCATCATGCAGCTCCGTGTCTAACTCTGTTAGTGTTCTCTTATTTCCACCACACCTGCAGTTACTTCCTCCACTGCAGTCTTGAAACCCTCAAAGTCCTCCATGAGAGTTTAAGCAACTGCTAAAATACTGTTAATATAGATATTTTGACCTCTGCCCATTAATGATGGATATTCTTGATAATATCTAGAAAGATGAATCCTTTCCAGAAGATTTTCAATTGACTTTGCCCAAATCGATCAGAAGAATCACTATAATGGGATGAATTCCCATTGTTACGGGAGATTGACAAACAAAAAATGATTGACCTCTTGGCTTCCACTACTTAATTCTATAAAGAGTCTAGAAATGATAGTCTTAGGCCTGGACCATAGTCCAGTTCATATAAAAATTGCTCCAAAAAAAGGATGGAAACCACCCCTACCTGCAACACTGCCTCTGAACCTTTCTTAATTTTATGGCAAAGATGAGTTTCAGTTCATCTTGTTTCCACGCTAATCCTACATGCCCCACTGGACTGGGGAAACTGTTCCTGACAGGGATGAAAATAAGTGGGAACATGCCTGCATTTTGCTTATATGCAGTCAAGATCTTTCCCAGAATTTCCTTCTGGCAAAAGCAGATCTTTCAATTTACATAAAAGTGACTGTGTTTTTCCTTTTACTCATATCCTTTTGATTTACATTCTTCCTTATTGACTCACTTCTTCCTGGTATGTTAAAAATCACTCTTCAAGTCTAGAGTGACTAAGAGTCTTTTTTGGCTCTTCTGCAAGCCACTTCTTCATGAGCATACTTTCTTTCAAATATTTTATTTATTTATTTTTAGAGAAAGGTGAGGAAGAAAGGGAGAGAAACATTAATTGGTTGCCTCTCACACACCCACAACTGGAGACCTGGCCTGCTGCTCATGCATGTGCCCTGACCAGGAATCGAACTGGTCAGGGCAAATGCATGGGTAGTATGCTTGAGCTCAATCCACTGAGCCACACAAGCCAGAGCTTCATGAACATACTTTCTAATCCCAGCTGTTTCACCCTGTGCCTGGCCTGAGGAGTGGGGCTCACTCTGGGCTGGTCCTTGCAAACGTAGTCTCTCTTGTGTTAGAGAAGTAAAGACATATTTATGACATAAGATTTAGTATGGTATTTTAGTGCTTACGATGTTTTAAAATAATATTATTTCTAATACTAGTTTTCTGTTCATGTATAGAAAACTGTACATGAACAGTTCCCATTACAGTTCATGTACAGAGAACTGTACATGAACAACAATTAAAATAAAATTTAAAAAATAAAATGAAATAGTATTATTTCTGTTAGAGAATCAAATATATCCAAGCTTTAACATACTAGGCCGTAAAATGTCAATTTTTAGGAGTAACAAATAAGAATGGTTTGAGAAGTATGTCTATGTTCCAATAAAACTTTATCTACAAAAGCAGGTTGTGGGCAGGCCATCATTTGTCTGTCTCAGGTATAACTATACGACAGAGGTTTGCACGTGCATAATGTTGAATATATATTGCTTAACACTATTTCTCTTTTTTCACGTAGAGTACTTAGCTGAAACATACTCCAGTAATCTTACATTTGCATAACATTTATTTTTTTCCTAATAGAAAAACTATGGTAATGTCATTGTCAATTAAAGAACTTAAGAGAGAAAACAGACATATTAAACACTGAAATGTAAGTGACAAGAGAAAGAGGAATATATCTGTGTATTATGATTTGTTAGTAAATAAAAAATACATGAATAATTCACATCAATAAAAATGGTTTGAGAAATATTTACAAACAAAATAAATTCAGTAAATCTTTGTACACGTAATCTGACAAAAAGAAGCAGAAAACATCAGTAAATGGACCATAGATTTTGTGACTAGGTAGAATTCCTTGATGTTAAAACAAATTCTGTAACATATTAGTTCTTGAACCCTGGACTTAATACTTAACCTTTTTGGGACTCAAGTTAATTTTATCTGTTTTGTCCATCTATAAATGGGGATGGCAATACCTATCTTACAAGGCAGATGTCGAAAGGAATAAAACACAATAACCCCTGGCATACTGAGCAACGGTTTTTGAAACTGTGTGCCTGTTGAGGGTGGGAACTATATCTTCTCACTTTGTTTTTTCCATGTTAAACAGAGTAGCCATCTGGCAGCCATGCACATGATATACACTGAATGACTGAAAAAGGGGAGCAGTGTGAGTAATCTAGAATAATGTCATGGAATGAATGTATTCCTAGTGCAGGTAGTTTATGTGTGGTTTTCCAGGGAATGAGACTCCCACAATTCATGGACAGCAATATTTACAATTAGATTGCATTCCTTGGGAAGACACAAATTGAGCAGAAAGCCATCCAAAATATCGCTGAGCAATCAGAGGGCAAATGGCTTGGGATTAAAAACCCTTATCAAAATAAATATAAGTCAATAATAATGCTAATCCCTTTACATTCATTCCCCACCCCCCACCCCTCTGGAATCAATGGATCTAGGCTACCATCATTTAATATTATATTGCCATTAAAAGGTTATCTTATATAATGAAACTCTTCTTTTGACATATCCAAACACAGTATGTATATTTGGTAAAACAGTTTGGCAATTTTAAGGTTTTGATCTTTTTTTTTTTCTCTTGAAGCTACTGATCCCAGAGTCAGGAAAAAGTTAAAAGCTAGAATTGAGCAAAGATTGATTGGAATGCTGGCTCCAATTTATACCATCTAATTCCCATGGTTCTTATAACAAGCTATTAACTTATTGGGAACCCTGTACTGAGAACATCTTTGAGCTAAAACATGGAGATATTTTAAGAAATATAGGTGGTAACTTAAAGAATTAAGATAAACAATGTTACCAGTGATCAGGAGAAGACTTAATCTTGAAAATAGTATTATAGGTATTACTAGTATTAGTTTTAATGTACTTTTTACAACCAATATGCCTTGCTGTGGGTTGCATTCAACCAAAATGACTCATAAATATTTTAAGGGCACATGCTTTGAGGACAGTTAATCAAATTTAAATAAAGCAATTATTTTAAAATGGCATATTTAAGCCTTCAGCTACAAGGGCTTCTTTTAAGCAGTTACACAGGGAATACATATGAATCACTCTTAATTTTATTAATTTATTTGCTTCTCATTATCTGAATCAAAAAATATGATGATGATCAGACTTTTAAGAAGCCTGCTGTTTTGCTCTTTTTATTTTTTGCAATAGTTTAAGAAATTCAAAGCACATATGATTTGTGACCACCTCCTATGATTCAAAGAAGTAATTAAAGACTCGTGATGACAAACATCTATATATTTGAAAACATAAGCTCAATGGATCTAAGTGATGTAGGGAAGAACTTAGCTTATTATTTTATAGCAATAAATACAATGAAGAGAGTCAGATTATAATTTTTTAAAAAGAAAATAGAACAAACTTATTTACAACTAATTCAATTGATTCATTAACTGTCTTATAACTAGCACACTAAGAAAAATATTGTTAAATAATTAAATATAGAGGCACTCAATATCACAATATTGCATTGTTTTAATCAAGGTGTCAACTCCAATAATGTCGATGAGGGGGTTAAGGATCTGGGACAGAGAAAGCTGAAGGGATTTAAGTGGCAGAAATGGTAGAAAGAGAAGTAAGTAATGAAGATATGATTCAGTAGTGAAGACTGAGTCAGTCTTCTGGAACCAAGACCAAATGTCTGGCAAGACAGGGGGAGAGGGAAGAGAGGAAGTTTTTAACTTAAAAGAAAATATTCCTTGGTGATCTACATACATGGGTTCAAATCTTAGCTGCACTAATGACTTCCAGCATGACCTTAGGGTCAAATAAGAGCCCACTTTTTTCATTTCCCAATGGAGATGATGCTTGCCTCTTACGGTTATTTCACGTGCATCCACCACTGGGCGTCTGCACTGACTGTTTCTCTCCAGAGACTTGCATTTTAGTGGATGGAGAATTTGTACACAAATAATGAAAATAAAGTGTGATATACTCAGTATGTTTGGGCAAGGTCCTCTAGTGACAGAAAAATTGGAGTCATGAACTCAGATTGGACGGTGAAGGGGACCTGTGCAGAGAAGGGATCATTTAACACTTATGAACTGTTATTGATTATCCAAGTAGGTGCACCCGTCTTAGCCCACTTGGGCTGTCATAACAAAATATGATAGGCTGGTGACTTAAACAACAGAATTGTATTTTCTTACAGTTCTAGATGCTGGAAGTTTGAGGTCAGGATGCCAGCCAGCATGGTCAGGTCCTGGTAACAGCGCTCTCCCTGGCTTGCAGATTGCTGCCTTCTCCCGGTGTGCTCACCTGGTCTTGTGTGTGTGTGTGTGTGTGTGTGTGTGTGTGTGTGTGCGCGCGCGCGTGCTCAGAGAGAGAGAGAACTCTCTGGTGTCTCTTCTTCTTCTTTAAGGCTAGCGGTCCTATCAGATTAGGACCCCATCCATAAGACCTCATTTAACCATAATTACTCCCTAAAATCCCTATCTCCAAATATAATAACTTGGGATGGTAAGGCTTCAACCTATGAATTAGGGAGATTGACACATACAGTACACATCAGCATCTAGTTACAGGCAGGTGCTGAGACTGTAACAGAACGGGAGAATGGATAGAGAAGCCACAGAGAAGGCTGTGTAAAAGGAATCTGAAGCTCAGACAAGTAGTCTAGTCCACCAGCAATCCCTCAGTAGATTGAAATTCTTCACAATAAGGTAACAATTTTTCTCAGACTAGGCCATTTCAAATATTTCCAGTTTTTAGAGAAAAATCAATTTCTAAGTGGAGTTACCTGAGGCCTTGTGATGTAGCTCAGTGGGAGAAGAAACGGTACAGCTCAGTAGCAGCTGAAGAAATGATGTAGAATGGAAACAGATGGTGGAGAAATGGAGAGAACCACTATCCCAGTTGTTCCTGATTCTCCCAAGGGGTCTGATACAGTACGGATGTTCAACACATGGCAGCTTAATTAACTTCATTGGAAAATCTACATACATAACAGCAAACTTTTGTTTTTGGTCCAGTGGTGACAGAAAGTACCTTCTTTTCAGATAAAAAAAAGAAAGAAAAATTTCTGCTTAAGATTTCAGGGAAGGCAACGTTTTAGTTGAAATATCTAACTAAATTCCATGTTCTGCAGAGGTCACACACATTGAGCTCAGTGCAGAGTGGGTATAAACAGAGTGCTGTGATACAGATGTCATTTCCACTTCCTCTTCTGTTTACACGAGAGGACTGCATTGCGCATCCTTCCTTTTACTGGGACCACATGACCAGAGCTGCCCATGGCACGTGGGCAGAGGTGATATAAGCCACTTCGTGGTTGGGCTCTTAAATATGCCTTATGTGGCTCTTAAACTCTCTCTCCATTGCTGCAGGTGGCACCCCAACTTAGAGACCACATGCTGTGCTGTCTGAAGTTGTAAGAAAGACACATTTAGCTCACACTAACTGGTTCTGTGTGAGTGTGAGGGAATTTTTTTATATTGTGTTAAAGCCACTTAGATAACAATAATAGGTTAGTTCATCTTGACACCTTTCCATGTGTGAGGAAATTTGTTTTCTGTTCTGCTTAATTCTATTTTACCTTAGTTTTCTAAAATGCTGGTCCTAACCTATTAAACTGATTTAATGACCCTTAAGGGGTCCTGATCCATTGTTTGAAAAACACCCTTTTAAACAATGTGAGAAATTGGATAGAGTAATAGGATGCTTGCCATTAAAACAGATAGATTGAATTACATTCTTCAAGATCTTGGAGCTCTGGTGCAGACTTATCACAGCTAGGTGGTCCCGCTGTCTTCTTACGTGGCTAAAATCCTACCAGTCTTCCCATCACTGGTAACCGTGGGAACCAATTCTGGAGACTTGTCTCTAGATAAAATGAGGCAATTACTACTAAAACAACATAAATATTTAAATGACAAACTCCATAAAAGGACAAAAAGGCAATGAGATACCAATTTTGAAATTATTGTGTTTCTTTTCTTCTTGGTAGATGGTGGCCCACGCTGCCTTACTGGGTTTCATTTTCATGCAGTCTTCCTCACTCCAGGGTTCCCAGCCTGTCACTTCACATCCATGGCTTCCTGGAGCTGCCTGGCTGTGGCACATCCTCACGAGATATGACCTGTCCCGTTGCTCTTCCTCTGTGAGGCTGGAATCCTCAGGGATATACATGAAACTAGTTAGGTTCTGCCTTTTTAATTACTACTTAAGCTCTCCATAAGAAAGTTTATTCACTCCCTAGGCATGTGTTACTGTGTAGCTACCTTTCCATCTTAGGATCCTGGTACCTAGGCACGGAACTGTTTCACGAAACTCTGAAACTGTTCTCAGGAAGAATATTGTCAGTGTAGTAGCCTCACCCACTTTTCATTGTTTTCAGTCCTTTTTTTCTCCTTCAGGAACATACTGGTCAAGAGAAGGTACTGGGCTTAGAGAATGCAGATCTACACCACTCCTGAAACATGCAGGAAGTCTGGATACCCTCGTGCATTCTAGGTTTGGATCTGACTCAGCACCCCTCCGATCTGTGGGTTTCAAACCACGTGAAACCATAGGGAGATTTTTTTTGTTTTCCCTTTCTCTGCTTGAACTATTAGGAGGTGTGATGACAAGGAGCCAAGTAAGCTTTCTGCTGATAAGAATTTTTATTGTTAATTTTTTTTCGTTAAACCATTGTCATATTTTGACATAACATATTAGGAACAAATTTAAAACAGATTCAGACCTAACTTCTTCACAGGTTGAAATCCTCTAACGTTACTTAGTTCCAGGGAAAAATGACTCATTAATATTTTTGCCAACATAGTTAAAAGTCCCTGTCTGAAGATTCTGTATTCTGTGGACTTTCAGCCCAGAAAGAGGAATGTCCTTGCAGTGAGAAAGCATGTAAACATCACCAAAGCGCTAGAGAACAAGCAGAGAGGTACAAACCATTAAGACAGCTATGCCAGTGCTGTTTACAAGGCAGAGTATATTGCGAGTAGAGTGATACAGTTATGTAAGACATTAAAAAATACAGACAAAAATCATGGGAAATTTTAAAGTATCATTCTGAGGGGATTCATTCTAGTCACAATAACTTAATTCCCACTCTTATTTCCGACCTTGATTGTGAAGTGCGATCATTGCTTACGGCCACTGATAACTGCTGAGGACTAGAAACAGAGATAATTACACTACTGTGTTAATGACTCCTGCTGACATTTGGGAAGAATTAGGAATCACGAGTTATAAAAGCACGGGGGTCATTTGACGTGCATAGCCATGAAACTCAATGGTGTTTCCACTGTGGAGAGCAAAAGGGGAAACAGAATCCAAGACTCTTGAATGCTGTGCTAATGAATTAGATATTTTTCCTTTTACACATAAATGGAAAACCATCATAGAAGCTTTGCTGCAGTAGAGAAATTTTTGTTATTTTTCTTTATTTTTTATTGTTGACATTATTACAGATATCCCCATTTCCACCTCCTCCTTTGCCCGCCTCCACCCAGTCCCCACCCTGCATCCGTCTGGCCATCACCGCACTGTTGTCTGTGTCAGTGGGTCATACATACATGTTTTTTGGCTAGTGCCTCCTCCTTCTTTCAAGCAGTCCTTCTCCTGTCTCTCCTTCCCTCTGAGATCTGTTATGTTAGTCTGTTCCATGTGTCCATGCCTCAGTTTCTATTTTGTTTGTCAGTTTATTCTATTTATCAGATTCCACATATAAGTGAAATTATATGGTACTTGTCTTTCACCAACTGGCTTATTTCATTTAGCATAATATTCTCCAGGTCCGTTCATGATGTTGCAAAGGGTAAGAGTTCCTTATTTTGTATGGTCGTGCTGTATCCGTTGTGTAGATGTACCACAGCTTTTTCATGTACTCATCTACTAATGGGCACTTGGACTATTTCCAGATCTTGGCTATTGTAAATAATGGTGCTATGAACATAGGGGTGTATATATTCTTTTTGATTGGTGTTTCGAGATCCTTAGAGTATATTTCCAGGTGTGGGATTTCTGGGTCAAAAGGCAGTTCTATTTCTAATTTTTGAGGAAACTCTATATTATTTTCTATAGTGACTGTGTAGTTTAAAATTTAGTTAGCAATCCTGATTGTGAAAGATGGATTGGAAGGCTGGTCTGGAAGCAAGGAGGTCAGAGATGACAGTCTAAATTCCGGCAGGGAAGCTGAAATGGAGAACAGTCGGTAGAAAGGACGTGACACGATGTACATGCAGAGGTACCAGGGCTAAGGGACGGCCAGCTGAACACGAGAGAGGGAGAGGTAGGAATCAAGAAATGACCCCCCGGGAGCCCTGGCTGGTGTAGCTCAGTGGATTGAGCGCAGGCCTGCGAACCAGAGTATCGTGGTTCAATTCCCAGTCAGGGCACATGCTTGGGTTGCAGGCCAGTTCCCAGCAGGGGACACACGAGAGGCAACCATACATTGATATTTCTCTCCCTCTCTCCTTCCCTTCCCCTCTAAAGATAAATAAATAAAATCTATTTTAAAAAAGAAATGATCCCACGTTATCGCATCATGGTAACATGATGAAGAGAAAAGAAGTGCATTGGGAACAAATGATAATCAGTTCAGTTTTAATCTGTTGAGTTAAATTTTCAGTTTTAGACCCAATTTATGATGGTCTTTAAAAATCAGGTCAAAGAGTTCAACTTTGATGCAGATATTAGACAAGATCTATTAAAGATCTAAATTCTGAAGTCATAAAGATGATGTTAAAGTGTAATTTATGTCATATCCATATATAATTTTAAGGAAAAATTTAGATTAAAAAATCCATCTTTGAGAAGTTAGTGATATAAGCATGGTGAGAGCAACAGAAAAATTCAGGAAAGGACTACAGAGGAGAGATTTCACACCATGCTATGTAAGGAAAGCAGATCCCTAAACCTATCTAACATATACATGGGTGTGTATGTGACTATTCCTATATAATATATATATGTGTGTGTATGTAAGTATGTGACTTTTCCAGATAATCTAAATCTTGCAGGTGGGAAGCTTGGTGAGTGGACCTAATAGGAGGCGCCTTTGTGAAAAAGGATAAAACGGATAAAGGACACTTCCTCCGAGGTGTGGTGTGTGGCCTAGTCCTGCCCCCATTCATCCCTCTGACTCCACCTCCCTTTACCTTGTGGATACCCCAGGGAGAGTAGACAGGCCTGGAAGCCTTTGACTTAGATAAGAGGAAAGGAGAAGAGGCAGGTTTTGTTATCACTTTAAGAAGATAAAGGATTCTCTTGAGGAAGGAAGCTCAGACTTTTTCTAAGGGATTTACAGGGCAGAATTATGACCATCAGAGAACTATTTTGAAATGGCAGGTAAATGTCCTAAATAAATAAAACTGCTCAAAAGCATGACTGACTTTCTTAGGAGATAGTGAATTCAGTCACTGAAAGTAATAAAATGCCATCCGGACATCTACTTGATAAGGATGATTCTTTCAACTCTGTGATTTGACGATTACTTGCCCAATGAGTGTTATGGCCAGTAAATCTAGGACCACAAAGGAGAGATGGCTATGACTGACATGAAGGAGGAAAAACTTGGCTTGGTTATTATAACAGCAATATTTCCTCAAATACCAAGATTTGACGGAACATAGAAAAGCCTCCCTCCACCCTCAAACACTTAACTTTTAATTACATAATTGTATATAACATTTGCTAAGTTAGAAATACCAGATCAGCTTTGGCCTAAAAGTTATACTTGAGTTGCTGGATTATTCTAGTAGTGCTTATGGATAAGATCCTGATGGCTACATTATGAGTCTGCTTTCCTCAGATTTTCTAGTAGACATAATTAGATAGCTAGTGTTTGTGTTTCTGAATTCAACAACTTTGATTTAGTATACTTTATAACTAGGACATCAATTTTATTTCAAAATGAAAGTCTTCACTATGACCTAACCATGAATAAATATACAAGTATGAATATTTATATTCAACTGAAGTAGGAATGAATATCAAAGATCTTCACTTAATGTTAAATTCATCAGTTAACTAATTTAAGGAAAATAAATTTTTTGACAAAAGTAAGTTGATTAAAAATCAAATTTTGTTCAAATACTTTAGCAGGGGAGACTATAGAAAGAAAATGCAAACGGGAAAAGAAAACAGCTTACTAAGAACAAAGAGGAACCTGAGGCAGCAGCTTAGTCACATACCAATGTTGCTTCCGTCTCTTCAAAGGATACATAGAAGGTCAGGAAGATAAAAATCCAGTTTCCTGGTTCAGAAGGCTGCTGAACATCTTGGAACATATTCCACCTTCCAACTCATGAACCTCACTGGAAAGTAGATACAGGTTTTAACAGATCAGATTGTCTAAAAGTTAATGTTCATAGCAAGGTAGTACATTGGGTCAAGCCATCGTGTATACCAATACCCACTTCTAATGAGAGCAATATCATCAGAATTATAAGAAATAGAGGCAAATAAACATTAGGAAGATCAAGGTTGCAGTAAACCCATAAACTCAGTGAAACTCAGACTTTCTCAGTTAAAACAAATGCATTTTAATTTAATTTATGGGAAACCCATTCATCAGTATCCATTCGTAGAAGGCCTATTATGTGATCAGGCACTTAAAATGAAAATAGGATTGGTACTAACAAGCCCCAACGCCTACTTTTCCATTAATCGTTGTTGGCTTGATGTAACTACATAACTAACTAAAACCATATTTCCATTCAAGTAGCTTTACTAATTGACTAGAAATGGGCATTTTCTGGTATACCAACTATTTATTAAATCTAGAATACTCTACTTCATTAAAAATACTTTAGGTCAACATGCAGAAGAAAAACCAAAATAATGATTTTTCTGTCTTATTTGTTTCATAGTTAATTGCTACTTGGCATGAGTATAGGCCAAAATCAGCTTCAATATCTTAAGATATTGAATTACTACGTGAACATGGGTCCTTGTTTGCCAATTTTCAAAGCTGCAAATGCTTGAGGTATCAAAATAGTGTTGACTCATTAAGTACTCATGGCATCAACTCTAACTATGTTTCCCTTAAAGATGAGAAGAAAACCTCTCTCTCCACTCTGGCCAGGTTTTGTCTCAGGTCCCAGGACAACACTGCATATACGAATGTCTAACAGGGATGTCCTGAGAATATTTCCTTTGTCTTCTTCTGGCAGCCCCTCTATCACAGGGTGCATTGGTTAATTTTATGTGTCAACTTGACTGGCACCATGGGGCAACCAGATATTGGGTCAAGCATTCTAGTGAGTCTGTGACAATGTTTTAGATGAGATTGGCAATAAAATTGGTGGGCTTTGAGTAAAGCAAATTGCCCTCCTTAGTGCAGGTGGGTCTCATATGATCAGTTGAAGGCCTCAGTAGGAGGAAAAGACCAGCCTCCCCCAAGTAAGAGGGAGTTCTTCAGCCTGCTGGCTCTCAGACTGGAATGGCAGCATCAGCTCTCCTGGGTCTCCAGCAGACACATGGAAAGACACTATGCCATTCTCTCCATCACCCCTGTCTTTGCTCCAGGACATAAATCCTCTTTTAGCTTCAGTCAAAACCCTCAAGTGAGTCAACATACACCTCCCTAAAGTTAATTCCATAAATTTATCTAATATATACATATGTGAGTCCCTAGGACTACATATAACCTGGTGATATACATACTTGTACAAAAATCATTGTTCCCATTTTGGACTGCTTTCCTAGAAAAGATTTTGAGTGGTGGAATTCCTGGGTCAAAGCTGTAAGTTCTCTAAGGCTCTTCACTAATTCTGGAAAATTCTTCCCTTTCATTATTGGGCCTCATCAATAATGATTACTCATGTACATAATAGTGCATTGTATTTCTATGTTATTTATTTTTTAGGTTTTTTTTTTAAGATTTTATTTATTTACTAATTTTAGAGGGAAAGGGATGGAGAAAGAGAGGGAGAGAAACATCAATGTGTGGTTGCCTCTTGCCCACCCCCTACTGGGGACCTGGCCTGCAACCCAGGTATGTGCCCTGATGGGGAATCAAACCAATGACCCTTTGGTTAGAACACCAGTGCTCAATCCACTGAGCCACACCAGCCAGGGCATGCATTGTATTTTTAATTAGCATTTCTTTGATTGCTGGTTGAGGAAAACATATTTTTAATAAATGTATTATTCATTATTATTTCCTTTTCTGAGAATTGTATTTTCATGTCCTTTTACTTATTTTTTTTTGGGGGGGAGAAAGGATGGGGATTAAGAATATTAACCATTAGCAAGTCAACTTTTTTCTCATGAAGTGTTCATGGCTTAAGAAACTGTTGGTCATTTAAAAGACTTTTAGTTTTGATTGATTGGCAAGACTAGCTCCTCATGAAAGCCCTTAGGGGAAAAAGTTTTTATAAAAACAACTCCTTTTTCTCATAGTCATAGTTGGACTTATCAGGCACACCTAAAATGTGCTCACAGCCAAATCATTTTTTCTCATTCTAGATTGCTGCCTTTCACATTTCCCACTGCTATATGTTACTTCTCTCTCTGTCTGTTTTTTCCCTCTTAAAACCTCTTGAAACTTGCCAAGATGGTTAAATATAAATGTTCTAGAAAATAATTTTACTTTCCATTAAGTATGCTAGTTCTTGAGAACTGTGGTCAGAGGGTATTTGGTTATGAGTATCCTTTGTTTCTAGTACTGAAAATTTGTGGGAGTAACTTGCTATACAAAATGTAGTAGAAGCTTTTCATATCTCTTTATTCTTTTTATAGTATTCTTTGTACATGATCCTTTTTTTTTTGGTACATCCAAGAATATTCTGATTACATTATTAAGACTACTGATTTTGATACTTTTTAAAAATGTATGGTATTGATTATGCAATTAGAGTTGTCCCATTTTTTCTCCCTTTATTCTCCTCCACCCTGTACCCTGACTCCCACTGCTATTCCCCACCTCAGTTCATGTCCATGGGTCATATATATAAGTTCTTTGGCTTGTTCATTTCCCATACTACTCTTAACCTCCCCCTGTCTATTTTATACCTACTATTAACGCTTCTTGTTCCCTGTAACGTTTCCTCTAATCTACCCCTCCCCCTCCTCACTGATAACCCTCCATGTGATCTCTAGTTCTGTGAATCTGTTCCTGTTCTATTGTTTGCTTAGTTCATTTTTTTTTTTGGTTTTGTTTTTTTAGGTTCAGCTGTAGATAATTGTGAGTTTGTTGTCATTTTACTGTTTGCATTTTGGATATTTTTTTCTTAGATAAGTCTTTTTAACATTTCATATAACCAGGGCTTGGTGATGATGAACCCCTTGAACTTGACCTTATCTGGAAAGCTCTTTATCTGCCCTTCCATTCTGAATGATAGATTGCTGGATAGAGTAATCTTGGGTGTAGGCGCTTGCCTCTCATGACTTTGAATGATTCTTTAAAGCCCCTTCTTGCCTGCAAGATTTCTTTTGAGAAATCAGCTGACAGTCTTATGGAAACTCTTTTTAGGTAACTGTCTCCTTTTCTCTTACTGCTTTTAAGATTCTCTCCTTATCTTTAATCTCAGGTAATGTGATTATGATGTGCCTAGGTGTGTGCTTCCTTGGGTCCAACTTCTTTGGAACTCTCTGGGCTTCCCGGACTTCCTGGAAATCCATTTCCTTTGCCAGATTGGGGAAGTTCTTCATTATGTTTTTAAATAAGTTTTCAATTTCTTGCTCTTCTTCTTCTCCTTCTGGCTCCCCTGTGACTCAGGTTTTGGAATGTTTAAAGTTGTCCCAGAGGTTCCTAAGGTTCTCCTCATTTTTCTGAATTCTTGCTTCTTCATTCTGTTCTGGTTGAATGTTTATTTCTTCCTTCTGCACCAAACTATTGATTTGAGTCCCACATTCCCTCCCTTCACTATTGGTTCTCTGTATGTTTTCCTTTATTTCACTTTGCATAGCCTTCACTTTTTCCTGTTTTGTGACCATACTCAATCATTTTTGTGAGCATCCTGATTACCAGCGTTCTGAACTGTGCATCTGATAGGTTGGGTATCTTTTTGGTGCTTAGTTGCATTTTTCCTGGAGCTTTGATCTTTTCTTTCATTTGGGCCATATTTTTTTTTAAATTTTTTTAATTTATTTTTTTTATTGATTATGCCATTACATTTGCTCTATTCCCCCTCCCTTCCCCTCCACCCTGCATACCCCTCCCCCACCATTTCCCCCTTTAGTTCATGAACATGTGTCTCAAATTCTTTAGATTCTGTATTTCCCCCTACTATTCTTACCCTCCCCCCTATGTATTTTCTATCTACTGTCTATGCTACTTATTTTCTGTACCTTCTCCCCCCTTCCCCTCCTCCCACACCCCTGTTGCTAACCCTCCATGAGATCTTCATTTCTATGGTTCTGCTCCTGATCTAGCTATCCTCTTAGTTTGCTTTTGTTTTAGGTGTGGTTCTTAATAACTGTGAGTTTGCTGTCCTTTCACTGTTCATCTTTTTTATCTTCTTTTTCTTAGGTAAGTCCCTTTAACATTTCATATAATAAGGGCTTAGTGATGATGAACTCCTTGAATTTGGTCTTATCTGAGAAGCACTTTATCTGTCCTTCCATTCTAAATGAAAGTTTTGCTGGGTAGAGCAATCTTGGTTGTAGATCTTTGGTTTTCATGACTTGGAATACCTCTGTCCAGCCCCTTCTTGCCTGTAAGGTCTCTTTTGAGAAATCAGCTGACAGTCTGATGGGGACTCCTTTGTAGGTGACTGTCCCCTTAGCTCTTGCTGCTTCTAGGATTCTCTCCTTCATTTTAATCTTGGCTAATGTAATTATGATGTGCCTTGGTGTGTTCCTTCCCGGGTCCAACTTCCTCGGGACTCTCCGAGCTTCCTGGATCTCTCGGAAGTCTATTTCCTTTGCCATCTTGGGGAAATTCTCCTTTATTATTTGTTCAAATAACTTTTCAACTGGTGGTTGTGCCTTTCCCCCTTCTGGTACCCCTATAATTCGGATGTTGGAACGTTTAAAGATGTCCTGGAGGTTCCCAAGCCTCTCCTCATTTTTCTGAATTCTTATTTCTTCATTCCTTTCTGCTTGATCATTTTTTTCTTCCGTCTGGTCCTCTCCCTTGATTTGAGTCCCAATTTTCTTTCCATTACTATTGGTATCTTTTGTATCACCATTCATTTCAATTAATTTAGCTTCCATATGTTTCTCTAATTTGTGACTAAAATCCACCAGTTCTGTAAGGATCCTTATAACCAGTGTTTTGAACTGTGCATCTGAAAGACTGGCTATTTCTTCATCACTTAGGTCTATCGGTTCTGGGGCTCTGAGTTGTCCTAGAGCCATTTTTGGTCTATTCGTGCTGTTAAGTGAGCAGAGCGAAGCCTTAGTTGTTTACCAGGACGGGGCGACCCAGGTCGCTGGTTTGTGACGCTGTGTGTGGGGGGCGGGGTCAGAGAGGGAGCAATGGCGTTCCTCTCCGCTAGCCCAGCGCATCCAGTCACTCACACGCCTCGGGCTTGTTTATCCGATCCTAATTGTGCGAGCCTGCTGCACCACGCGGGTTTCCCTTCTCACTGGTTTCTCCGCACGTAAATGCGCGCGACCCACTGACCCACCGCGCCTCTTCCCTGTGCGCTCCGGCAGCCAGCTCACTGGCGATCAGCGCCCTCGGTTGCCTGCGCGCACTGCGCACCGCCCCGGGAATTTTTTCTTGCTAACCTGCTCCGCTGCTGGCCTCGCTCCTCGTACGGTCCAGCCGAGTATCTAGTTGTCCTTTGGACTCCGTATTGTCAATTTTCCGTGTGGCTTGGTTGTGACTGCTGTTAAAAATAGTTGTTCTTAGATTTGGTTGTGCACAGAGGCGAGGTGGATCCTCCACCTACGTCTCCATCTTGGCAGAAGTCCTAGACTTTTAATAATAGAATCCTCCGTGACATGAATCATCATCATCTGAAGCTGCCGTCCCGCCGCCCCGCTGCCTCGCCGAACCCAGCCGCCGGTCCCGCAGCGCCTCCCCCGGGCTGCTGGGCGTCCACAGCGCTTGCCGAGCCCCTGGGCCATATTTTTTTATTTTGTCATGCCAGTTACATAGTAAGGGGCAGAGCCTTAGGTATTTGCCAGGGTGGGCAACCCATGTTTCTGTGTTACTGTGCTGTATGTGGAGGAGGGGCCCAAGGGGGAATAGTGCCACTTGCTCAGATCTTGGTCTGCTTTCAATCACTTTCCCCACTACACACAAGCAAATTGGGCCCTTCTGGTGCTGATTCCCCTGTAGGTGGTTCTGTGTACATTTTAGGACCCTGTGGGTCTCTCCAATGAACTCTCCTGTGAGGCTGGGAGTTTCTCCCCCTGCCTCAACCCCCCACAGGTTTTATCATTCAGAATGTTTCGAGGCTTTATTTCCCTACCCTGGAACCCTGGGTTGCACGGTCTGTTTCACTCCCCTGTTGTTTCTCCCATTTCATCTGCACTCAAATGTGGGACTGCTTGGTACACCAGCTGCTGCCTCGCCCTGTCTGCCAGCCATGGCCTTGCTACAAGTCCTCTCCACCCAGCTACCCTCCTACTGGTCTGGATGAATGTTTCTTTTTAACACCTTGGTTGTCAGACTTCCATACATGTCACTGTTCTCACAGTTCTGGTTGTTTTTAAATCCATTTTTGTCCTTCTTTTGGTTGTGTGAGAAGGCACGGTGTATCTACCTATCTTGTCTAGAAGTCTCTGATTGCTACTTTTTTAAATGGGTCTTCAGTAAGTAAAAAATACACATTACAGCTAAAGGAAAATGAGCCTTAAATTTGTATCTTCCCCCTAACAACCAAGCTGTAAACAGTTGACATATTTTTTCTTAAAACACTCGGTTCAATATTTGCTGCTTAGTTTTAAAACCTGTATCATCAAACTCTCATTAGATTTAAAATGCTGTTGAATACAAAACTTTTGAGGAGAGTGTACTCACAACTCAGGTAGGATGCAGTAGGTCAAGTATGCTAAGTGTACAATAGACTTTCTAATTTTACACTGAAGACAAAGAAATATGGTCACTAAAAAATAAAAATACATATGTAGAACTTATGTACTCCTGCTTTGTCAAGCTGTTTGCTATAGCTTTCAAGATCACGTTACTCTAACTCAGAATAATGATGTAATCTGATAGTGATGTATTAGTTCAAATGAAGACATTTACATAACAAAACAAAAGAAGGTATTAACCACTTATCTTTCTTTTTTTAAGGTTTTATTTTTTAATTTATTTTTAGAAAGAGGGGAAGGGAGGGACAAAGAGAGGGAGAGAAACACTGAAGGGGGATAGGTTTCCTCTTGTCCCATACCATCCCATTCTCCCAGATGGGGACCTGCCCTGCAACCCAGGCATGTGCTCTGACTAGGAATCAAACTGGAAACTTTTTAGTTTTCAAGCCAGCATTCAGTTCATTGAGCTATATCAGCCATGACTTAACCATTTATCTTTCATAAAACAGAAAAATATTTTCCTAATTTTGTTGCTTGCATTTACATTTTTATGAGTTGTTTTTTGTTTTTATAAAAGAAATAATATTTATTGTAGAAAATTTGAAAAATATAGAAATATAAAAATATATAGAAAATCCATATGGGAAATTTGGGTCATTTTCATTTTCTTTTATTACCAATTTTTTGCCACAAATCTCTCTAATCTTTTGTTGTTGATATATATGAATACAGTAGTGTCCCTTATCTACAGGGACATGTTCTTAGACCCCCAGTGGATCCCTGAAACCACAGAGAATATTAAACCCTATATGTGCTATTTTTTCTATACATACATACCTATAATGAAGTTTAAGTTATGAAACAAGCATTGTGAAAAATTAACAATAAGCAGTAACATAACAGTTTTTAAAACGTAGTCTCTCTCTCAAAATATCTTATGTACTGTCCTCACCCTTTCACTTAAAGGAAGCCATTTACAGCTCCTCTTCAGCATATATGAATTGGCATCATCACTACTCTTGTGCTTTGGGACCATCTGAAGTAAAATAAAGGTTATTTAAACACAAGCCTTGCCATACTGGGACAACTGATCTGCTAACCCAGATGGCTACTTGGTGACTAACAGGTGGGGAGTGTCCACAGTGTGCAGACACTGGACAAAGGTGGGATGTCCCAGGTGGGACGGAGCAGGACATTGTGAGATTTCACCATGCTACTCAGAATGGTGTGCAGTTTAAGACTTTTAACTATTTATTTCTATAATTTTCCACTTAATATTTTCAAACCACTGGTGATTGTGGGTAACTGAAACCACAGGAAGCAAAATCATGGATAAGGCAGCATTACTGTATATAAACAAAAATTTTATTTTTAGGAAAATATAACAATACATATTCTGCCTGTAACATTTTCAGTTTTTACCCTAATACAATGAACCTTATCATGCTATTAAATATTCTTTCACAACATGATTTATTTAACCTATTTCCTGTTGAAGATTTTTGGTTGTTGCCAATTTTTATCATAGTAAATGTGGATGAACATCCTGGTAAATAAATCTGTTTACATATCAGCTGTATTATAGATCTATACTTTCTTGTGGAAAAGAATATTTAAAAACTTCTAATATAACAAATTTGTTCTCCAAAAATTTTTCTACTTTTATAGTCATACCAGAAGATACCCATTATCCTATACTCCTGACAATCTTTATCATGCTTATTAAAACAGCACCACCAGAAAATAACTTTGACAATATGTAGGTTAAAATGACCATCTCTGAGGTTTTACCTTTTCCTTGACATTCAATTTTCTATTCATTAAACTAATAATTATTGAGTACCATCTCAGACCAGGCACAATGTGGAATTCTGAGAAAACAGTAGTAACCATCTACATGTTTGGGTCAAAGAAATTCTTGACATCAACTTTTCTTCTCAAGCATTCAAGTATATGCAAAATACATGGTACCTCCCCTATTTCTCAATTGTTTTACTACATATGCAGTAGTTATTCAATTATTCTAAATCTACAGTAATTACTCAAATAGAACATTCTAATCATTCTGTTCTATTATGGCTAATATTCCAGTTGGTAGTTGTGTCTAACTTTTCCTTGATAAATTTCTGATTTATGTTGAGATCAATGCAATGCAGAGGGCATTGACAAGCCAGTTGAACAATGAGACTCTGGGAGAAAATGTGAAATAAAATTGACAGGTTGTTAGGTATTGTAAAAAGGGGAATTTTGAGCCAGGAAGATATTGGTTCTCACATCTGCAATGTAACCTTAGGCTGATTACTCAGTTGACTCTGTGAAGTGTGGTTTATATAACATTTTTCTCACTGAATAAAAAATTCTAGAAGAGTATCAGCTACTGACAGCTTTGTTACTTGGTCTCTCACCTTTCCCCTGTCTTGTGCCTGGTTTTGCTGCCCAGTTTCTTCCCAGGCATCTTCAGCCTTCCCCGCTGGCCCAAGAAGGCATGGATCTCCACTTGACGTGACTAACCACAATTTGTTCTATAAATGATGGCTTGTATTCTGACCCTGCATTTGCCTTGCTTATGCATAAACCATTGTTCTGAGTGGATTCCGTTTTCCACAGTGATAACTAGTTTTCTGGAAAACTGTGAGCTCCTTACAGACATGCTTGTCTAGCACTGTATAGTACTCTATAGGTCCTTAATGATCATTCATTGAATAACTATTCACCTGAACTTGGATGTTGAGGGCTCATGTGTGAAATCTTAAAGGCATTTCTTTCTCATTTTAATGTTTTTTTTTTTTTTTTTACCTTAAGATTTCCTACATAGCTATCAAGACTAAACCCAAACATCACCTTCCCGGGGAGGGTTTCTACATATCCCTCCCTGATGGAATACTTTACTCACTTCTAGATGTTCTCCAAGCATTTGTCTATTTGCTCTCACCATCTTCTTTGGTAGAGTCTGATCTCATTTATTTTTGATTCCTTGTGATCCACTTACTAAAAAAAGTGTACAGGAATTGTTTATCTGAAGTGGGTGGGCAGGGATGCTACATTTAATCATTCCTATGGCTTTAAAATTCAGTTTGCATAAGGAGAAGCCAGTTTAAAAAGTATTTGAAGGAATACTTTTTAGTGCAACTAGGCAATGTGTAGTAATTAGGGTGTGCAGAGGATGGGTAGATGGAATAGACTTTAATTGGCGGTTCCACAGTCCCTGTATTTCTAGGAGCCAACTCTCTCCCTTCTCTGGCTGCTTCCAGTCTCTGCCTAGTGCCAGCAGGAAACCCACTAGAGATGACCCAACATTCCACGTTATTTCATAGTAGAGATAAGGCCGCACCTTTAGAAACAGACTACTCTCCCTTGAGGATGGACTTCTAGGTACCATGGCAGACTCACAGGCAGATGCTACAACTTCTTGCAACACACCTGGGGCCTCTATATGAGATGAGTCCTGATGAGACAAGTCCACAGACCCTCCTTATGTAACTCGTTAGAGGAAATGAGTGGGTAACCAGAGCAGGGGCTGGCAGAGGGGCGAATAAGGATCAGCTTCACATACTAATTGTTTTCATGAAAATCTGCCACATCACCCTTGCAATACCTCATAACTTTGTTAGTAAATTTAATTAATTACCATGCTTTTGATTCAACCTCTCAATCCAAAAATCGAGGTGTTTTCAGAAAAGACTGGACTTAAACCTCCTAAGGCTTTTAGGAGATATTTAACCTTTTCCTTGTTGGCATTTCTGAGTTTCATGTATCATAGATGGCCTTAGACCATTACTGTATCTGCATGAATTTTTTTAACTTCATATTTTATACTGGAATGCCTATTCCATCAGTCAACTCTGAAACACAGGAGCGAGTGTTGGTGGAAATAATTTTCCCAGGGATCACTTTCAGGAGTTCCCTTGTTGACAGAAAGGTGAACATATTCTGTTTTCCACAGCCCCTACACTCCTCCTTTACCGGGAAGAAACGAGGAAAAGGAAACAGTGAAAAGAAAGGATTTTAATTTGGGAAAAATTTTCTCTTAATGTTTTTAGTTTGACTTGGAGAAAAGAAGTGAATGTTATTGTTTTCAGACATCAAGTGGCCTGGGGCTTTGAATTTTCTTCTAGCTACCTGTCCATGTGTGGAAACAACATATATAAAAAAGGAGACTGATTACTTAATTTTTAAAAATAAAACTAATGGGTCAGTAAATGATAGTCAATCCTATTAAAGGAACTAAACACAGACCTTAAAAAGAAAAAAAAAATCCTTCCATTCCATGTGCTAGGATTGTGTGATATGGTTTCACAATTCAGGGAGATTGGAAATTATAGAACATCTGCAATGAAATTGGTTTTCTGTGGAAAACTGATGAATCACTTACCACCAATGACTAGAAAGAAAAGCACTTGTTTATACCCTTATGTAATGAATTTTTATGAGGTGAAGTTTGCTGTTTATAAAAAATACACTTTAAGCTGCTGTAGATGTAAAATAATAGAATTCAGAGTTCAGAGCAATGCATTACTGCAAAGACAGTCACTAGCGGAATATTATCTGCTTACAATACACCAAAACAGGGCTATTACTTCTATAATGGAATTTAAAAAAAAAATCTCATCTACCCAGTTGGATTCTAGAAGAAAAAGTATTTAAAGAGACATAGCTGAAATTGACAGCTCCAAAATTGCATGTATTTTCAAAGAAAAGTTATTAATTCTCTTGTTGTGCTTCTGAATTCCAACTGTGTTTTCCCTCAAAGCAAGAATGCCACAGAATGTTTTAAATTAAAAATGGCACTCCTAAAAAAAATGGCACTCCTAAGATACACAACAAAGACAAAATGGGACTGTTGGCCTCTCTACGCTGTTACAGAAATGCATATGGAAGCATTCCCACAATCCAATCAGTTGCTCTGTTCATTAGGGAGGGCTGTCCTGATCAAACCTCAAACTCCCTTGTCTTCAACATTTACTGAGCATCTGATTTGGGCCAGTTTTTGGCCGTAGGAACACACAGAGAAAGAAGAGGAGAAGAGATACAATCTCTGCGCTCAATGAGCTCACAATCTGTTCTAGTTGAAACCAAGGCATATTCTTATCGATCTTAGAAAGGAGTTAACAAATAATGCATGCAATATTGGATGGGGGTTCTTGCTTTCTAATTTATTTGCCCTTTGTATTTGGTCTGGAGCTATACTTTTCTAAGGGAATTAACCATACTGCAATATTTTATAATTTTTGTTGAAAAAGACACTCTTACAAATTAATGTGAATTTAAATAGAGGCTTTTAGGAAAGGATATTAAACACTTCTGAATGTTTAGTGAGATCTGTTTAACAGGGAACCATCCTAGACACCTCTCAGAACAGTAAAGGCCCTGGCTCCACTAATTCAGATTTACGACTATTTAGATAAAGTCTCAGCTGAAGTTCAAGTTTGCATTATGTCTTATTGGTACAACTGAACCATAAAAATACCTCAGAAATGTCAGCATTCTTGTGTCCAAATTTGGCAGGCATACAAAATCCTGGGTCAAACCAAACCCTATCTCTTGATTCTTTGTTGAGGAAATATTGTAATTTTATCGGCTTAGGCAAATTAATAATATATTCATGTAAATTGTTTTAGTGTGGCATACTAGTTCTAGATATTTCAAAGTAACCAAATCACACTTACGAATGCTATACATTTATTTATAAATACTTCACAAATGCTGTTGGAAGATGGAGTGGGAACTTTTTACCTTTTCATTGCCTAAATACTTAAGTGGTTAAGAATGTATATACCATATGAAATCAGACTTAGTATGTAACTTGTATGAGATAATTCAGAATTTTTCAACTTATGGGAGGCCATAAAGGCAGGCTCTATTTGTTGTAATACAAGTAGGAATTAAAGTTTTTAAGATTTTCTGTGTGCTAAATTCACTTATTTAAGACTTGTTTGTAACTATGCAGATTTTTCTTTCAGCTGAAACAAAATTGACCCTGATTTTAAAGAAATAAATAACTTTTTTTGGTGTAATTAAAAAGTATGGCATGATTATTGCAGAAAATTTGGGAAATATACAAAATGTAAAGAAAAAATCAAGACATTTATTATAAACATATGTGCCTGTTTATCTCATAGCTGAGATCATAGAGCACTCAATATCCCACTTCTCCTTTTGATATTACATTGTACTTTCCCCTCTTATTAAAAGTATTCATCTATATTTTTATGTAACATTCTTTTCCACAGTATGTTGACATTTTTGAGTTAAGTATCTGTACTATTTTTTTCATTCCCCTGTGGTCGAGCACTTGTATTGTGTCTCAGCTTTATTATTATTACTACTGTTACCAATTTATTATGAATGGTGCCATGCTGAACACCATTTCAATAAATCTACATCCAAATTCTTATCAGTTCCTTGAGGTAAATTCTTAAGGTCAATGGATATACACATCTTCACACACATCTAACTTTAAAATCAGCTTAACTAAATAAGTTAATTAAGGTTCTGGGATTTCAGCAAAGGAATAGTTGAATTCTGTTGATGACAATCTTACTCTACTGTTAAAGAGAGTGATTCATTAACACCTACCTACGGGGTACTATATTTTGGATTTCTTGCCTTGGGAGGGACTTGCCTTGTTTGACTTGTTTTAACTGGCAGAATAACAACTCAAGGCAAGATCCCATGAAGGCCATTATACAAAATACTGCCTTTTTAAAAATGAGTTTTAAATCATAAGCTTTTTCTTTAAAATTTTGAAATGAGACAACCTGTAAACCTGTAGGCATATTTCTCGTTTCACTATTTATGTATTTTTCAAGGAAAAAAAAAACCGGATGAACAAGTAAAATATTTGTTTATATTCACTTACTTGTAGTGAATATGAACATACTCCATACATTAGCTTCAGCTTCAAAAAAACATTGAACATCGGTTCTATAGACAAGAAGGTTGATTGGTTTGGCTAAAAAGTACGTCTGGAATTGTTCTGTTGCTGAAAATGTATTTTCTTCATATAGCAACACTTCACGTATCAAGTGCTTTTAAGACAAACAGCTTTTTTGTTAAAAGCAAATGTCCCAGATGAATCACATTTTTGTCAACACGTTTTGGAGGCTTCCTCAAATACAGCACTACTCACATTCCTGCCTTCTTACTCAAATGATACAGAATATAAGGTCACTTTTATTGGTGATGGAAGGTCATTTTTTAAGACACAATTACTAGTCTGTTAGCACTCAGATCCTGTGTGTCATTAAATGTTACCAGGTTATAGATTTTTAAAAGTTCTCTTTTTAGTTGATACCAGGTTTTCTAATAGTTTTTATTGTAAACATACCTACTTTTACTAGTTTTGTCCCCCTATCTTTTAACCTCTTGGTGAAAGTTCATTAGAATTCTGTTCAAAGTGAAGAATTCTCTAAGTGAGAACTTGGGGAATAACATCATGAGTAGAACTTTGGTGTACGGAATCTAAGCAAAACTACTTTGGTTTCTCAAGGTTTGGCTGACTCCCAGGTTTCTGACCCTGTCAGAGAGTGACGCTGTTAATGTACCACAATCCTAATAGCAGTAACAGTCACAGCTCAAACCAACTAATTATTCGCTGTAGCTTCTGATCTGATTTTCTTGCTCTTACTCATTTCTCCCCACTATCATTCGTAGTCACTCTTTAAAAATGAAAATATAATGTCATTTCTGTTTAAATCTTCTAGTGGCTTCCTCATAACTTAGAATAAATCCAGGTATTATCTCAGCCTGGCCTGCAGAGCCTGGCCCAGGCCCCTCTCCTTGCCCCCTTCATTTCCTCCCTCCCAGCCACCCCCTTTTGTTCACTCTTGATTTCTTGCTGTTCCTTCAATAGGCAACAGGCTCATCTCAGTGCTTGGGCATCTGCCATTTTCTCATCCTGGCACTCTTCCCTACTTGGCTCTCTCCCTTGTTGCTTTCAGATCTCTTTTCTTTTATCCTCATCTGAGGACATTTCTTCATTGCTTTTAGAGAGAGAAGAGGGAGAGAGACAATGATGTGAAACAGAAGCATTGATCGGTTGCCTCGTGTATGTGACCAGACTGGGGATCAAACCTACAACTTAGGCACATGCACTGAATGGGAGCTGACCCACAACCCTGGTGATAGGATGATGATCCAGCAGAGCCACACAGGCCAAAGTGCATTCACATCTTTTCAAATTTTGGGTCCCCAGAGGTCTTCAAAGAGCATGCTGCAAATTCAATTCAGAATCCCTTGTCACTTCCCAATCTCCTAGCCAGTTATATTTTCCTCAGAATGTCTTCAGAGTACTTCCATCTGAAATGATCTTAATGTGAGTTTACTGTCTATTTCCTCTCCAAGAATGTAAATTCCATGAGAGCAGGGGTTTTGTTTTTTTCATGAATGTATCTGAGTACAGAAGATGCCTCTGTGGGCTAAATAAGTAATTTTTGAAAGAATGAAAACTAATTTTTGAACTTTAAAAGTTACTTAATTCCCACTACAGTCTAACAACACATCTGTGGAATACCCATTTCATAGGCTGTTCAAACTGAATTTCTGAGAAGTTAAATAAACTTGTCTGAAACCCAGTCATGAAGTACTGAAAGCGGGAGAGTTGGGAGCTGGGCAAGCCTGTGTTAACCTTGATGGATAAACTAGTATTTTAGATATGGTCACTGAAGCCACTTGGACCCACAAAAGGCACAAGTGGCAAACCTGAACTTGAGAACAAGCTGCATATAAGACAAAAGATAGACATTAGTGTACTTATTTTCCCAAGGGATGTATGCACAGCTGATGGTGAGGTTCTTGAGGCCAAAGTGAAAACAGATCATGTAGCTAAATATGACCCAGTTATCCTGAACCGTGAGCATCAAGACGACTGAGGAGTGAGAACAGAAGCAAATCTCCAGGAAGCGCACAGGGAGGCCGGGATGAAGAAGTCGGGGCTGTCACAGCAAGCTGGCCGGCAGGCCTGGGTCTCTTGTAGTAAGGTGGAACTTCTGGAGGCATCACTCAGATAAATAACACCAGTCATAACCATCCATTCTAAGTTGAACACTACTTACCACCAGTTTGTTGTCTGCCAGGTATACTTATAAAAAAGACAAACAAAAAAGGGAAACTGTACAGAAAAACAACGAAGAGACAGTATTAATGTGATACATGTGAAGATACGCAGCCACCTCACCCTTCGAGGATGGATGGTGGCACAGCTGCGGGGAGGGGTCACACCCATACCTGGCGCCTGAGAGGTGCAGGTAAAAAGGCCTGACAACTCGGCCCCAAACCAGGATAATCAATCGAGGACAACCCGGGACAGACAGCTCTCCTCCAGGTTCACCAAGGCTATCAGGCCTGCATCACGGTTTTTTCCTTTCTACCTGCTCCTGCTTCTTGGCGTTCTCCTTTCACAGGTGAGGATCCCTAACGGCTGTCTTGTACTTCAAACACCTTTACACCCGCTCCCACAGAACCCAACCTGCAACACTGGGTTAGTCATTTGGCTAATGAAGTGTCTGTGCTGGTACACTGGAACTGAGGATAGGCTCTGGTTTTCCAGTGATGAGCAAAAGGCAGTCCCTGTCACGGGGGTTATTACCTGGTAAGGTGGCAGTAGTTACATAAAAGTTAAAAAGTAAAAAAATACATATTGCACCATTAGGATCTGTAGGAAAAAAGCTCCTATCAACAACTGTTAGCATACACGTAAAGTACAGTTGTTTTCATGTTAAAAGTATGACAATATAGGCACCATCTCAGAATTCATTCTACTATCAAAATAACACTAACAAAATTGTTGGTGTAACAAAATCTCGTTGACTTTATTTAATTCTTTCATATCTGCAATGGAAGACCACCATTCAGTCACTCATTCATGTCTTTATCAGAATAGATCGCTGATAAAATATTAAGAATGCACGTAGACTTTTGGTATTAAGAAGGGTAACAGTGACTCCAGGAGGGACCTATTTTGCCCACCAGCCCATAACCCACCATTCCTGTACCAGCACCGCAGCTCCCTGTGCTTTGCCTCCTCTCCTACTTTAGGTTCACATGGTTTACGTGAGGGCATGTCGCCCATATTTGAATCATCAGGAGCAGAAATTTTCCTTCCTGACTCAGAAATGTGCACACAGTCCCAGGCAGACAAATGACAGCGAACTTCTGGATTTTGCTGAGCTTTGAGGCAAGAAGCTCTTATTCTAGCGGGATCAGAAAGCATATAGGATGTAAATCTTCAGCTTCTAGTGGCCATCATTCTGCCTGAGAAGGGAGTCAACTGAACCCTTTAAAAACTGGCTTCAGAGAAAAGCTTAAAATTACAACTGGGCCATCAGATCAAAAGATTTAAAACAACAGGGTCTTACCACTGTCAGATTATGATGTTATAATACCATCTCTGAAAATAAATTCATGCTCATCCCAAGGTCTCCCAAACCTTTTATTTTTTAGAATCTAACCTTTGTCTAGGAAGTAGCAAAGTGAAGGAACATTGTTAGTAGTCATCTGACAAAAACTCTCCATTACTCTTGACATTAAAAATTGAATGCAATCATTAAAGAAAATACTATATTACCATCTACAGAATATATTTAGAATCCTGTGAATTCCAGTGATTAGATTTTAGTCATGCTTGGCAAGGACAGAACAGTGGCTAAGAAGCACATGCTCTCATAAAAGACACCTAATTGGTATATTCAGGGTGAATAATACTATAGATTTAAACATAATACAGTTTTCCTCAGAGTAAACAATTTTAGTTTCTAAAGAGCATTCACTTCCAACATCTCAATTCCTGATTTCAGTGGCTGCACACTGTGTACTTCGATGCCACACTTAGGACAAGTAAAGTACATGTCAAACAAGAAACTGCTCTTAACACAGTAATAGCAGAAGATGTGCTCACAGCCTATGGTGTGGGGCATGGTGGGCCACTCCCCGCACAGAGCACACTGTTTTCCACTGCTGGCTAATGAGTTGTCACCATCAGGAGCACCAGTGAGAGGGATGCACCACATAGATAACTTGGCTTTCAATTTTTGGATGTTGATGAGTGGTAAGAGAAAAATGAGAAACTCTGCAAAACCATGCCAGAGAAGTTCTCTATTCATATACTCAAAGCCAACCTCACGCATGTTCTGGGGCTTGCAAAATACAGACCGCATTCCTAGGAGACGTTCTGTCAAAGTTGCAAACTTGCCCTTTTGGAGGAAAATCAAGAAGTTAATCAATCCCCCTAATTTCAAAAGTCCAACCACAAAGTTCACACACTGTTTGGCTTTCCTGAATGATGCTAAGTGATGGTTTCGAAACAAATCGTAGCATCGTTCTTCTAACCACTTCCCACCGATTGTACAGACAGCATACCAGAGCTTTTGGTTTTTACTCAGTGGCTGGTATCTCAGGGTCGGAGAAAAATCATTTTTGTACTGAATATTTAAAACAGACTGTCCCACAGTGGCATTTTTAGAGTAAATGGTGAATCGCCATAGAAAAAGCCACAAAAGGGCTTTTAGCTCAGGTTCAAAGCGGGCTAAGAGCCCTGGCTGAAACCCATGGAAGCACTGAGTAACCTGGGACCACACCAGCTGCTCCAGGGCCTTGTTCAATTCAAGTGCATCCAACTGACTTATTCTTAGCACCCTGTGTGTGCTCTTCACAGTCTCTTCTCCGGAAGCCATGCCTTCTGCAAAGAGCTCTAGGAAAAAGCACAATTAGGAAAGGTGGTCAGACAGTAGAGCATTTGTACCATCTCCGCAACTCACACTTAGAAAACTGTGAGACAGGGCACATACAGGATGGGCCTTTGCATGGTGTAAAAAGAGTGCACTGGACTGTCGCTTCTTACTCTGAACTCATTTCTCTTTCTTCTCACTTGTCCTCCCTCCCTCCTGTCTTTCCTGTTTTTATTTTTTCATTTGGCCCTCCTCACCAAAGGAATGAAAGGTTTTAGCAAGTTGTGTCCCACTGCTATAAATGCTCCTCTATGTAATCTTCCTTGCTCAGACAGTTTAACAGGGAGATAATAACAGTTCTGAGGCTGAATAATAGCATGGCTGATGCAGAAATATATACACTTAATAAATACAACGAACCATATGAAACACTGCAATGAAGAGTAAGTCAAGACCTCAGTTTAATACCCAGCACTTCTATGGACTCCAAAGGTATGCTTTTCAACAAGTCGCTTAATCTCCTACTTATTCACAAAGGCAGGTAGGAAAAAAAATAATGAACAATAAGTGTCCATTATTCTGTCACACAATTGCAGAAAAATAAACACTAGCACACAGCAATATGAATGCAGAAATGTCATTATTAAGACACTAAAAAGGTACACATCATACACTTTCTAATAAAAGAAAACTATGATGTCAAAATATGGTCTAAGATCATTTCACAAATACATTGAGGAAACAAATCAGCACTAAAGGGTCACAAAGTTTTTATAATGAAGCAGAGAAAGCTAGTTAATGGTTTGCTAGGTATGACTTACTGATTCCAAATGCATTTATTACATGCCTACTATATACAAGCCAGGGCCATATGGTGCCTTGACAGTGCACTTTTATCAATGAATTTGCAAATCCAGACAATGATATAAAACCTGTTTAAATTTAGTTTCTGAAATGGACCCCCTACCAGAGCACTTTCTTAGAAGTTAAAAGGACTGCAATGTTTATCCTAAAATAAAGTTGTTCATTTAAAAAGTGGCATATCTTTACAATGAGGGAATTTTTCTAGAAAGAAGATTTTAATTACCCATGGATCCCAGATCACTTAGGGGCAAGAAGTTCAAGTACAGGAAACAAAAAAGACTGCTAAATAATAGGTTGTTTAGTGCTCTTTTCCTCCGAAACGAGGTGTATGACAGGAATGCTTCTCGCCCATTCTGGGTGACCTTACCTCTTGCCCCTTCCTGTAGTTCTGTCAAGACTTCTAAGACTATAGCAGCAGGGATTTGGGCTATAAGTTCTGTGAAATCCTTGCTTCATACTGGTCAGGAACTACAGGAGAGAAAAAAGGGGGTTAGGACAGTTTTCTTTGCTCCTTCTGCATATCTAATTAATACCCAAGGCCTGTTCTTTGTTCAAAATATATTTCTAATCCATTCCTTACTCTATCCTCAGAAACCTTCTCCTAAATTCCACTGTTCTCCTCTCCCCTGGATTTTATCTAACAGGTGTATCCTACTTTCCAGCTCTTTCAGTGCATTGCCTACCCTGCAATCCATCAAAAACAAGCCTCGCCAAATCACCCCACCCAGCTTGCCTGTCTAATACTTTGAGCTCATCATAAAGTGCCCCTTCTCTTGCTAAGGGATATTTTACTCCCTGCACCCTTTGTTGGGAACAGTCCATTCCCATTCTTTAACTGATAACTCACCCCAAGTTCTTAAGCAGTGAGGTAGGCATCACTTCCTCTGGACTCTCCACATTTGGCGAGCTGCCTCCTTCAGGTGCTCCCTGGCACCCCACTCTTCCTCTAGACCCTGCTGAACTGTGTATACCCTATTCTTTACGGTTGGTTTCCTCCAATAGAAGATAAGCCCTGTTGCAAAGATACTTTGAGTCTTCACAGTTGAATCTTACAACCAGTAAAGCACCTGGCACATAGGATATATTGTATAATATTAGATAGACGGATCAATGGACGGAAAAAAGTCTGGGATGGGTAAAAGACAGAAAATACAAATTCCCATCCATTCAAACTATTTCAAACGCCCACATCAAGACAGTTACTAGCCCTGGCTGGTGTAGCTCAGTGGATAAAGCATGGGCCTGAGAATCAAAGGATCGCGGTTTGATTCCCAGTCGGGGCACATGCCTGGGTTGCAGGCTGCTTCCCTGCAGGCCAGTTCCCAGCAGGGGATGCACGAAAGGCAACCATAGATTGATGTTTCTCTCCCTCTCTCCTTCCCCTCTATAAATAAATAAATAAATAAATAAATAAATAAATAAATAAATAAAATCTTAAAAAAAAAAAAGACTTACTTATTACTTATTTCAACATGTGTTTCTTGTGCACCTGCTACATAGCGGTTAATAGGAGAGAGTGAAAGAATAGTAGATTAGACCGTCTCAACCCCTGTGGAGACTTTAATGTAATGGGATGAAGAGTCGGGTTAAGAGTGAGCTATGTAAAATGTCAGACAATTACAAGCAGGTGTGGTAAGTGATATGCAAGGGGAAATTCAGGGAATTATGCTTACAATCGGAAAAGGCTTCATGGAGAGGCAATACCTAAGCAGCCACTGAAAGGTAAGTGGTGTCAGGCTGGTAAAGGAAGGTAAGGACACTAGTCCTGACAGAGGGAAGGGCAGGTGACAAGGACTGGGGGTGTAAGGACAAAAGGTAAGGCTGGGAAGGAAAGTGTGAGACCCATTTCCAAGGCCCTAAAAGCCAAGTTGAGGAGGCTTTATTTTATCAAGAGAGTCATGGACAGCCATTAATAGATTGTATGAAAATAATATTATTTTCATTTTAGGCAGTTGGTGCTGGCCACACTGAGAATGGATTTGAGGCTGAAAGACTGGAGGCACAGAGAACAGTTAAGGTGATTGTTAAAATGATCTAGTGAGTAACTACTGATGGTCTAAATCTGAAAGGCATCAGTGAGGATGGAAAGAGGTACCTCTGAAAGCTAGGAAGTGGTAGAACTGACAAGATCTCATGAGAAATAATCCAGGAAGCACTGATTTGAGTAATTGAGTGGATCCTACCAGTAACTGAGAGAATGTACCAGTTCTCTGAAATGGAAAACATGCAGATATATGTTTGAAGGGAAAGAGTTACATGTAACTTTGGAGAGCTGAGGCTCCTATGAGACAGATGGCTAAGTGGATAAGTTCAGTAGGCAGTTCTGTATATATGGGAGAAAAAGTCTGGGTGGGGAAGTTTAGCATGGGGTCCCTCTCACTGGACTAACCTATTTTAATTCTAGTTAAATGCTCAGCTCAGAAAAGCAGTGATCCACACAAGACAAATGGATCTTGTCCATTTTACAACACATTTAAGTTTCTTGGTAACAATATAATCTTTTCATAGTTTCCCTATTTCAGCTACTATGGCATTTCATTGATTACGTTCACTGATATCACATATAAAGATAAAGGCTTCCAATGTTTCTATGCTGTGCTCCTCAACATCGGAGTCCTGTAGGCTCCTGTTCTTCTGGTCTAGTAGTTCTCAGATTTGAGCATTTATTACACCCATTAATAGGACTTGTTTGATAGTGGTGCCTCAGTTCCAGAGTTTCTGATTCACGAGGCCTGGGATCAGGAGCCAAGAATTTGCATCTCTAACATGTTCCCTGGTGATGTTGACAATTATGGAGCTAGTGCATTTCAAACCACAACTCATAAATACTTAATACTTTGGCATAAATAATTTGGCACCTATTCAGCTCAATGTTGTGTGCTGGCCTACCCACTCATTCCTGGTTTGGTCTCATCCTTATATCCAGAGGAATTGTTAAACTGCACTGACTCAGGTGCTCCCTTTCTTCTATTAAGTCGTCCTTGTGGAATTCGAGACCATTCATGGCTTCCACGAACTCTATGCACATTAATACACCCTAGCCCTGCAAGGTGCTTGGGATACACAGATAAAGACTCATCCCGGCCCTCGACCAAGTCTGCAAGGAGGAAGCAAGTAAATTGGACAGCAACAAAGGCAGATGGTTTCACATGTTCTCAAAGACAATACATAGAATTTCAAAACCATCAGTAAGATTTTTTTCACTTTTCCTACAGTTTACAAATTTTCCCTAATTAACTTAAATCATTTATGTGACTAAGAAAAAACTAAAACATTATTTGAAAAACCTCATAATCAACCCAAAACCTACAAAATTAGTTCCCCACACTTACCATATCACTGCTTTCTTATTTTGCCCCTGGGGTAAAGTACAAACTTCTTCAGGTAAAGACACACCCTGGCCCAGTTCTTTCTCCTCCCCTGCAATCGTGTAACTGTCATTCCCCAGTGGAGCCTTGCGTGCAGACCCCATTTCAGTCCTGTCTCTCTGTCTTTTCCATGTACCTACCGATGTCCCACAATGCCCTGAACTATCTGCCCTTCACATTCCAACTCTATTGCAAAATTCTCCACAAAATCCTTAACTATCCCCAACTCCCATTATCACCATTTTTAAAGTGTGGTAACAGGCCTGTGACATGCAATCGAGCCCTCAACCACTTGTACTATATTTCAGTCATATGAACACATCATCTCCTAACTTGACTATAAACTACTTAAGGGAAAAGCCTTATCTTATATTTATTTCCCATAGTACCTGCCACTGATACAGTGACTCTGATACCTAGCTCAGTTTTTGTCATGCAAAATTCTACAATCATTCGTGGTATGTGGGGATACGGTATGTGTAACTCGTCTACTGTAACACAGTGTCTATGATATATAGACTTCATATTCTCTGATCAGTAAGGTAAGGGAAACTCTTTGACTGTCACAGTGCTCTTGAAAAATCTCTGACCATACTGGACACCAACAGTAAGTCCAGTTCCCTTTCCTCTCCCCCATTCCCTTGTTAAACTGGAAGGACTGCTACTTTTTTTCAGATGATTATAGGACAAAATATGTGGCTTGCATCAGAAGCCATTTTTACTAATTTATGTATCTTTGAATACTAGAGTCACAACTCAAATTGTAGCTGATGAATAGCTTATTACCTTACCACAGAAGATGGGCTCATAGTAGCTGCTCAATAAATGTTTTGAATGAATGCGCAATGGAATGAGTAATCTGGTAGCTCCTCAATGTGCCTGCTGAATACTGTGAGAACACCTATAGAAATGGGACGGGGAGGAAAGCTCTGTCTTCCTCAGGTGACTTACTCATGTGTAGTGAGAAACTGGTCACAGGGAGTGGTTACTAAGAAAGTTATTTATTTGAAATCCCTTGCTTCTGGAGGAATCATACTGAGGAACATTTAGTAAAGATAGGAATTTCTGGTATCTGTCAGAAATAGAGACTTAACACACTCTCTAACCAACCCAATATTTTACAAACTCTTTCTCATCCCGCCTGTAACAGTTTAACATTCCACCCCCTTTACTCCCAGGCCTGGCCTCCCTGCAGATTAAGAACAGCTGGGCCCTCAGACTCTTCACTGGACCAGCAGACTATTATTAAACTGCTCTCCAGCCTTTCCCCTTCCAGATGAATAATCTGTTTATTTACTTTTTGTTTTAGGTTTTATTTTGCAACACTATAGTTATTTTTGTGACCTCCTTCTGTTGTAAGCATAGAACAGGCACTGCATTACACACCCCATGTTGAAAGCAGAACGACGCCTATTTAGGTGTCTGTGGAAAAATAAAAAAAGGCAGACTTAAAACCCAATCAGACCTGGGGTCAAGCTCTAGCTTTGTCATTTACTTGCCATGTGATCTTAAGAAGTCATTAGCCTCAATTTCTTCAAAAGGTTGGAAATAACAGCTACCTTACAAAATTGTTAAGATTTAACCAGATAACATTATGAAAGCAGTTAGGAAATGGGAAAGCAGTATTTTTTATTATATTATTTCTACTTTGCCTGGGGCTGGGCATAAGAAGAAAAAGACACTCAGTTTGTTTTGGTAAATCTCATTTCAAAAGACTGAAATCTTCATTATTACCCATACTAACTGCTTCACTGAACCAGGAAGTACAGACAGCACCACTGAAACACAACCGTGACAGACGTGAACACGGTGGCACCAGTGTGTGCAAACGTTGGTGGGCAGGCAGGAAGGGGCAGAGGCAGAGCTCGGTGGTCTCATCACACTCTACAACAGCACCTAGTCTGGAAGGAGACCAGACAGGGGGATTCTGAGACAGTGAGGATGAGTCTTCCTGGTTAGTTAATGACCACCAGCATGGCTGTTTAATAACAGAAAAAAGAAGAAACCCCTAAATTTCCACAGCTACACCAGCCAGGGCATGGCTGTTTTTTTGATAGGGAGGCAAAGAAACCTCAGGATCGAACACTGTCAATATGTGACTCTAGGGTGCTTCGCTGCACAGGGTACGGTACAAGACAAACATCCAACCTCTGTTCTTTACCAGCACACTACACTCAATTCCTCCTCCTTTCCTCTCGCTCCCTTCTGCCAGGTGCAGTTATTCTGGAATACTCACAGAAGAAATGGATGCAAGTGACATAACTACAAGTTCAATTAATCTGATTATGAAACTTCTACCCTCCATGGCTGTACAATATTTGCTCATAAGGTGTGGAATACAAAAAAATGTTGTGAGTGTCTTTAAATTACATAAAGTTCTCCTCCATATAATTTAAGCAGTTTGTGTTTTAATGAATTCGAATTATCTGACAAATGGGTACTCAATTTAACCAAGAGCTACTGAATGCCTACCAAATGCAAGACATTCACCTAGGTACCAGAGATTAGATCCAATTATTTCTCTCTCGGTTAACTTCTTTTCATTCAAAAAATTTTAAAGAAATAGGATGCCACTGTAATCAAGATTAGTCATTGATATCTGAGCAAAGAATGAATCTCAAAATGTAAAAACACAAAACTCCCCCAGGCAGAAAAGAGAAAAATGGTATTTAAAGCAAAGAAACAGGCTGTGCAAACCCCACAAGCGTGCCAGCCGTGAGACCTGGCCATGGTCTGTCTGGGAGTCATGGAAATGGCATCCACACCAGCTTCTTCCTGGGTACTCAGTCCCCATCAGTGTAGCTGCGCTTGTTACGTGGAAGCAAAGAAACAAGTCATCTGCTGTGACCACAGCAGAATGGACTGGCAGGAGAGGCTGGATGAACAGTCAACCTGGTGTAAAAAGACCTGTTTTAAGGAGATTGCAGTGACATTGTAGGCATGAATAATCGTTAAAGGGCACAGACATAACAGGATATACATTTTAGAGGATCAATTTGATGGCAGAGTTCAATGACTGAACAGTTACAGGACCCCTGTGACAATTCAAGGGACTTAAAACTTTCTGGAAAAGTCCAATTAATTTAACTTGCTTCACTAAGAACCATGAAACTCAAAAAGAAGTTTGTGGTGTGCACACATTATCAAGTCAAAACTCCCCAAGTCATTTGGTAAACCATACTTTCCTGACGCTGCTGCACTGACTGCTGTCCATGCCCACTCCTGGTCTACTTTACTTTCAAGAGTTTAAGTAAACATTAACACTACTCACATTATTGTTTCTCGAAGGTTAGTATCTGGTCTCATAAAAGTAGGCTCCATCTTAAATATTAAAAAAAAAAACACAAACTAATTTTTACTCTAAGAGTTGGGACTGTTTTGGATAGAAACAAACACCATCAGATTTAATCCAAATTGAATTCTCCAGAATGCCAAAAACAAGCAATGTTTTTTCCCTCCATCTTTTGACATGGAATTTCATTTCTTTAATAAAGAATCTCATGACTCCTACCCTCACCAAGCTATACTAACTTAAGATTCTAAAAGACTAACACCAGGGAAAACATTTATGACAAAGCAAAAAGATTTATAAAAATATTTAAAAGTATAATTGGCACTAAATTATAGTAGTGTTTAGTGAAGGATAGGGTATGTGAAAATGATGCTTAAGGTCTAACGAAGACCAGGTAAGTACAGCGACTACTAGGGTTAGCGTGATTAACTTGTCACATAAATTTGTTTAAGACAAAATGATCTAGCAGTAAAAACTATTAAGACGGTCTTCTGCTGACATTTTATCACTAGACAGGTCAGACTAGTTTTCCTTCACAGAAAACACCCCCCCAAATTTGTTTACTAAGAGCAGTGATACATAATGACCTTATCCCTTAAATAACTCATGTTTTTCTTCTACACTTTTCATTCTTCAAAATAAAACTTTGTCATCTCTATTGCATTCTATAACCAACACAAATGGTTCTATCTCACTAAAGAGGGGAATGTTTCAGGATGTATTTCAGCGCTTTTATTGCGTACAAATTATGAATGAATATATTTTATTTAAAGACACATTATTGACAGAAATCTATCAATAATAATGTGGGTATTGTCAAGGGCCTGTCAATATTAATGTAATTATGATTAAGGGGATGACATGGATTTTCAGCTATAATACCAAGTAACATCTCCTACATTGCTGCTATCAATATACACATTATTATTGACTTGTTCTGAGACTCAGTACTAGATGTATTACCATTAGACATATTTGTCAATGCATGCTGCCTACACAAATTCTACATTGAAATTTACAGTTCTATAAACTTTGCAAGCAGTACCATGTGATTCCTAAGTAACCTCTCAGGTATCAAACCCATACTCTCCCTCCACGCCTAACCCCCCACAGCCCACCAACCCCAGGCTATTCTTTTTAAGATTCACAATAATCAACTAATTTTTAGTATGATAATGTTGCTGCCACACTATCCTAAGGGTTTCAGTAATCAAAATGGAGAGTGTGCCTAATCATTTTTTCCTTTTAGGTTATAAAAAAACTTTAACACTTTACATTATGAGTTTATGTGAACAAAGTTCTCAAACTGGAGACTTTAAGCTTTGAAACTCCAACCTACTATTTCTATGTGGTCACATGGATTTACTGTCCATTGTATTGAAATCAATACTAATAAATGGGACATGCATCAAAGAGGGATTTAACAGGATACCGATTCCCAGAACACATCTCAAAATGAGTGAGAGAGTAAAAGCCATGGCTGAGACCATTAGAACACTGTGACCTCTGACAGTGCGAACAGCCCTACAAGTCAACGACAACAGGTTCAAATCCCACTTCTGCCACAGACTTGCTAAGTGACTTGTCACTACTCCTCTGTTGCTCTCTGTCATCCAACCTAAACCAAGTTTATAACTGTCCCAATTGTGCTCCTTTAGATATAGACCAGACAAGCTGGATTTTAAAAATTCTACTATGGACACTAGACCTCAAATTGCTCTTAAATGCAATCTTCATCAAATTTCAAACAAGACTTTTTTTTTTTCTTTTGGGGGAGGGTACACAACAGAATATTTCCAGAATTTATTTGAAGAAAAACTTCAAAATATCTTAAGTTTCTCAAAAAGATGAGTACTAATAAGTAAGCAGACCTAGCAGAGGGAACATATTTTACTTGGAGCCATCTCAAAGATAATAATTACCATTACACAATTGAGTACTTACCTATTTCATTTTCAGCATGTTTACTCAAGTATCTAAAACTAACGCAAAATACTTTCTAAACCTTAAAACAGAATTCCTAGTATTTTGAGCAATCTTCATAAAGACATTTTTAAGAGTATGATGTTCATAATCTTTTCTTTCAGAAATCTAATACTTCTGAGTCTTGAAGAGAGAAAGTAACTTGTGAAATAGAGCACAGATATGAGTGAATATGGGTTGATGAATCTGATCAGTTCTATATTCCAGCCCAGGTTCATCAACAGGCTGTGTGACTCTGGACAAGTCATCATCATACTACATTATACTTTTCAGCAGTTTAAAAAGCAAGCAACTATAAAAATTTTATCTAAAATTCTTATAGAAATTATTTTGGGAAATCTTGGAATAGGAAGAAAATGAATGAAAGACAGTCATTTCCAAAGGCAGATATGGTAATGTTGAACTTGAGCCTGGAAAAGACTAGAGCAAGTGGAGAAATCAGAACAGAACATGGAAGACAGAGAAACAATCCTCATGGAAAAACAGCAAAGCTTATGGAACACAATCCGCACCAGCTCATGAGTTCATGGCTGCAGTAAACACATGCAACTTCTTTACCAGTTATTGAGTGCTAATGACTGCTGTAGCTAAGTGCCCTTTGCAAAATGAAATAGTAAATCATTTCATCCTTACAATAGGATGAAAAAGGTTTATTATTTGTTTCAAAACAAGGAAACTGAGGCTGACTACTGCAAAATCACACAGCTAGAAATAACAGAGCCATATTCTGAACTAATGGATTACACTGACAAGTAGTGATAAAAAAATCAACAACAAAGGAAAGGTGAACATGGACACTTTCGGATGACACCACAAAGCATGCAGCTGGGGCTGTTTTGAGAGGCTGAGTACTAGGAGATTGAGAGTACAGGCACAAACTACAGCACTAATGCCAATGCAAGGATGAACAAATGAGCCATGTTAACCATGAAGCAACCATCTTTAAGTACTTTATACATTTAGAAAAAGGCTCTAGGATCTAATGGCCAAAGGAGAAACTTCTAAACGATGTGAAAATTACTGAAACATGCATTTCATTACACATTTTATGACAATGGAGAGAATGTGGAAACATTTACATAAGAACAGAGGTCTTAGCAATGGAAGAGGAGCAAATATGGTATGACACATATTATGTGCTTCATATTCTTTATCTCACTGAATTCACATAACACAGTAAGTATTATCACGTTCACTTAAGAAGACCAAAATTAAGGCTTGAGAAGATTACCAGTAACTCGCTTGTTTAAGACAGCTAGCAATTAGTAAATTTCTGGTGAACACTAGAGAAATTGTGGAACACACAAAAGGAAGTTAGTAGTATGGATATTTGGTAAGCTTGGATCCAATTCAATACTACGGAGCTCAAAGCATGATGTTTTTCCCCCTCAAGACCAGACTGCTAGTCACTCTCAAGACTACAGATCAGGAAAGAAATGACAGGAATGTGGTCAAGTTGCCCATGTTGCATGTCATCCACATTCCCTCTCACTGCTTCTATACACGTGGTTAGAGAAGCATTTTAAGACTGTCACATCTGTACAAAGAAAATACATGGGTGCAAAAATGAGGCATGAACATTCATTTAATGATTAGGAACCCATATTAAATGTAACACAGAGGCAATGCCAACTCATCAAAACAAAATTACTCTAGAGCTCTTGGTTTTTATGTTTAACAAGTAAGCAGAAAAGTCCCATGGATAAAATTTTATCTCACCTTACTGACACTCAGGTAAGAAGGGGATGCTCTGATAAAAAAATATATATATATTGAACGGAATAAAAACAGAGGAAGGGCATTTAGTTGTGTAGATGGGAAAGGCTGGGGAGAAGTCATTAACATTCCACAACGGAAGGGACAGAGGGTGCCTATGTTCTCTCTCGAGCCTCCAGTTGCATGTACAAGAATTACAGCACTAGCATTTGCAGCACCAATGTTACAGACCTGGAGCAAGAGCAGCAGTCAGGGACTCTCTCATTGGAGGGTTCTTCCACAGTCTGAACGAACTGAAGAGGAGCATGGGACATTTAGAAACTGCTGTCATTTCACAGGAAAGAGATAAAAGGAATATCCAGTGTGCTTTTAGGTTCCCCAATCCAGATCATCAAGGGAGGGAAAGAAAGGAGCAAGTGATTCAGAGCAGAACTTGTGTCCAGGAAAAGACAGTGTGGATAGCATACATTTCCCTTGTGCTATGGAAACCAAGTACATGTGATGCTGTGAGGAAAACACACAGCTTGGACTAAGAACGTTACTAGCAATGTGATAGTGGGCAAAACTGCTAACATCTGTAAGGTTCACGTACCAAATATGTCAAATGAAAATACCTGCCTTCCTATTGCAAAGATGATTGCAACCTTTGAATATAAGTACAAATTTTATGGCTAAAATAAAAGGGTAGGCGGGGAGAAAGAATTATGATTCTGATCCTAAAGAAAATTAAATTTAGCCCTGGCTGGTGTAGCTCAGTGGATTGAGCGAGGGCCTGCGAACCAGACAATGGTGGTTCGATTCCCAGTCAGGGCACATGTCTGGGTTGCAGGCAAGTTCCCTGCAGGCCAGTTCCCAGCAGGGGACACATGAAAGGCAACCATACATCGATGTTTCTCTCCATCTCTCCTTCCCTCCCCCTCTAAAGATAAATAAATAAAAATATTTAAAATGTTTAGTCTCTTTTTGACTAAAAAAAAAAAAGAAAATTAAATTTAAAATCTGTATCTATTAAACAAATGAGATTGAATATGGCCATGTTTATGGCTTTTAGTAATGAACTGTGAACATTATCTTTCATTATTAAAATATTAATAAGTAAATACACATTAAATACAAATGAATAATTATACTATAGAAACAGAATTTAAATGCTAGAAGAAAACACAGGATATCTAGCCTAAGACATGAACTTAATTTTCTTAACAGAAACCCTGTTTTTCAAGCAAAATATATAAAATGGTTATTGAGGGTCTGTTTGCTTTACCTTTCCCCTACAAAGCTCCAAGAAATTTCTACAGCTTTTCCATGGAAGAGTTTTAAAACCAGAAGTTCGGTGTTATCCCTAATTTCTGAAAATGAGGAGAATAAGGCCAAAGGTAGAGTTGGTCAAAGGAAAAACCAGTCAGGTCTGGAAGTCAATTTCCTTGACTTAGTGTAACATTCTCTCTACAATGTCCTGTTACTTTTATTTTGCTTCTGTTTTTCTTTAAAGAAAAAAATTGAAGGATTCTCTTTTTGACTTTGCAAATAATTCTATTCACTCTCTTCTTTCAAATCTACTTCCAGCTTAAGAGCATTCAACTCTAATCTTTCTGGATACAACTAATTGATAACATGGGTCAGATCAGAGAGAATATAAGTGAAAGAGAAAAATGCCAAGTCAAGTTTATAAACTTGCTATCCCAAGTTTATATTCTGTTGAGACTTAACTAATGGTAACACATTAAGGGAAAGTGTTCAAACTACAAACTGTGGTGTGGATGAAGCCTCAGCCTCCCCTTAATCGCTTTTAAATGTTAAGACAAAACATTTATTCCCAAGGCCATCATGGAACACGTTAGACATCAACGTTCAACAACTGGTATCATTCTGTGAAATGCCCTTTTCTCCACAAATTGTTTAATTTTTGGAAAATTGAACTTAAAGAAATGAACAAACAATAACTTTTAACTTCAGGCCCCAGAGGAAAAATGACAATGATTCTTATATTTCTTATCAGAAATCAGTAAATATAACGAACTCATTGCAAGTAATTTTAGGAAAATTCTAACTCTTCCGCCACAAGGAAATTAAAAATGCTTTCAAGTACACAGGTTTCCAAAAATGTTAGAAACTTCGGCATTTTTTTTGTACCAAATGTATCTAACACTATGCATGAACCACCGCTAAGATGTGAAGTGTGGACCCTGTATAATCGTGAAGCCCTTCAAAAGAGTTAACTTACAGGAAACGCCGAGCGCAGGGCAAAGATTTAAGTTTATCCTTAGAAACTCCTTGGAATGCACCGAGCTCAGTCTGTTTTTTTTTTTTTTTTTAAATTGGTGCGACCCTAAGCCTAATTTCCGGAGTTTAGGTTTGGTTCCTTGCCTTTCCCAAACTCCTACTCTGATTTGCCTCCTCCAGGAAGTCTGGAATCCAGGAAGCCGAGGGACAGGCGGAATCAAGCAAAGGGCGACCAGGACAAGGCGGTGAAACTACATGCCTTCCCAGATGCAAGGCTGACCTCGGGTTGCACTGCGACTCCTCGGGTGGACACTGACCTTACACGTCCCACTCCAGGAACTTTCTGTGAAACATTCTCTAGGAAGCTTGGCTTTTCCTAGCAGAACCAGAGCTACCCGGAACTCACGGGCTTCCAGAGGACGCAGGACCCGGAAGTGCCTGGAAAAAAAAGGGGGGGGGGATTGAACCAACAAGAACTACGCTTTGGCTCGAGGAGGCCCTAAAGGCCCAACAACAGCGAACACGGACGAGCGTAAGAGCCGAAGGGCCGAAGGGCCGATGAGCCGATGAGCCGGTGAGCCGAAGAGCCGAAGAGCCGAAGAATGTAGCGCGCGCGGTGATTGGTCATTAGGGCCTGTGGGGAAAACCGTATCTGATTGGCAGGAGAGTAGCGAACCCGCCAGCCCCGGGTCTAGACTTTGCGGGAGGCGGCCTTTGGGTCAAAGGGCGGCTGTCGGGCGGTGTCTCTCCTGGCTGGGTTTTCCCGGACTTCGGTAGCGTTCAAGGGACAGGCGCCGCGGGGTGGCGTCTGGGTGCCTCTGCACTCCGGGCTCGTCCTTTTCATGCCTTGGGTGGAGGGTCTACTGCAGGATATTTTCTAGTGGAGGAGCCCCTAGGGTGGGGCGGCACCCTGTAGGCGGGGTACGCGTGGCCTGGCGGGGGCGGGGTTTGCTGACCTCTGGGGATTCAGGAAAGCGGGTGGCCAGGTTCAGACTGTGGGCCTGGCTAGCTGCGTTATGGCGCAGTTGGGACACAGAGTCTGGCTGCAGGGTGGGTCCGAGAAACACCCCATCTGTACGAAACATTGCGGGTCTTCAATCCCTGGGCAACCGAGGCAAGATCTTTAGGATTGGGGCGCGAGGGAAGGTCTGTTTTGAGCGTTCACCGGGCAATTTTGTGTAGGCAGCGCTTGAATCGCTACGGCCTTATTATGCAGTGTGCAAGGCAATGGCCGCCCAGAGGTCTGAGCAATGAGCTCGGTAGAACTAACTGCCCGCACATAGTAGGTCTACGCAACGTTTTAGCTTTTGCTTTCCCCATCCCTAGTCTTAGGACAACTGTATTGTTAGCTTATCCTGTACAATTAGTGTCACTACAAAATTTCTGTTCACCTTTTAAAATTATCTAACAGTTGTTACTCAGTTTGAAATATGGGCAAGATAATAAAACATTAATGAATTCTAATACCGTTCAAGTTTGTTTTTACTGTAAGAGGTGTATAGTTTAACATCATTCACGCCTGAAATTTTGTTGTCTTCCACACATTAAAGAGGGAAAATGAGGATGCACATTATACATGGACAGTACTAATTTAGTATCTACATAAATGCTTTTTTAAAAGGAGAAGGGAAGGGGAGACAGGGAATGTGTGGTTGCCTCTTGTGTCCCCCCCACTAGGTCCACAACCCAGACGTGTCCTGACAGGGAATAGAACTAGTGACCCTTTGGTTCCCACACCAGCCAGGGCTAAATGTTTTAAATTATCTTATTTTTATGCGTTGAAGGTATAACTCTAGAAAGCAATAACAGTATCCATATGCAAAATAGTACCCTGGAATATGATAATTAGTTTCATTTCTAAATATAAACAAATAAATAATTGGATTAAAAATTAAAACATTTTTTTCCTGAAAGATTGGGCCAAAAATGTAAGTGCGCGTTATACACTGCAAAATAGGGTAAATCAATCACAGGGGGACAATACTGCAATGAATTGGAGGAACAGATTGAAGTTTTTCTCCCTTCCTCTCTCTAAAATCAATAAATAACCCTGGACCGGTGGCTCAGCTGGTTGGATCATTGCCCCATACAAGAAATGGTTGCAGTTTGATCCTCAGGACACATACCTTGATTGCAGGTTCTGTCCCTGTTGGGGTGTGCAAAGGGGGCAAGTGATTGATGCTTCTCTCTCCCCCTTCCTCTCTAAAAAAATTAAATAAATAATAAACATGCCCTCAGATGTGGATGAAAAAATAATGATAAAAAATCAATAAAAACATATTTAAACCAATTGAGAGACTTGATAAATGAGGTGTATGGTGCTGCCACCAGCATAACATGGCTGCAGTGTTACGGCAAACCTTTTCTAGTAAGGAGGAGTAGTCTACTCTAAAAAATAATGATCGTAAGTTTATATAGTAAATATATAAACTAGTGCCAGAGTTATTATCAATAATATGTGCTGTACCTAATTGTATGGGCTATAATTTTATATGACAGCCAGTGCAGTAGGTTTGTTCATACCAGCATCAACATAAACACGTGGATAATTGGTTGCATTATGACCCCAGTAGATGATAAGAATTTTTCAGTTCATTATGATATGGAACAACTGCCCTATATGTGGTCATTGACCAAAACGTCCTATTGCAACATATCACTAATTGCTCATCTAGAGTAAAAAGACTGAGTCTCACTTGGCCTTTGTGAAGAAAGGCAGCCTTGTCACACTTCTCAGGTAGGCCTATAGGTATACTGTACTTCACTTAATTTTTATAAAAAGGGGTGGGGGAACTTCAAAAGATTGACATTTTCAGAAGGCAAGTTCTAGTTCATGGAGCCTTATGTACGATTCATGAACATGATAATACCTGTTGATAAAAATAAAGATACAAAGCCATCCCAAAATTTGAGTTAATGTTTAATGAATCTAGTTAAGAATATAATGAAACATGTAGAACATTAAGATTTGTTTGAAAATGTTTAAAATAAGTTCTGGTTTTTATCATTTAATTTCTAAATACAGAATGCCTTTTTAGATTTCCAGTAACCCTAGTAAGCTGAGGTTTCAAGGAAGCTTTGTGTCTCATTTTTTGTATTTGCTCTATATTTATTTTTCACTCATTTATTTAACGAAAGCTGCTAGGGGGTGGCAATACTGCTAGACTGTGTTGATAGAAATGTGAATTATGCAGACATGGCCCTTGCTCTCGGAGAGCTAATGAATACCAATTGAGAGACAGTGCAAAAGTAGATAATGACCAGAGCATAGTGTATTTTGCCTTTGATTAAGTGCTGTACCTCTGGAAATTCAACACATTAATTGCTTTAAACCTAGAATTTGTATATTCCTGCCTACATGTTAAGAAAAAGTCCCTTGAGGGGGTGAAGGGATCAAGCAAAAGAGAACAGAAAAGACAAGTCAGGGACAAGGACAACAGTGGTGATTGTGGTGGGGGAAGGGGTGGAGGTGGAGGTGGAAGAGGGTATGGAGGCATAAGTGGTAATGGAAAAAATAAAATGGAAAAAAGAGTCTTTAGGATTTGGCTGTGGGCTTAAAAATATTAGTAAAGAGAATCAAATTATATTTATTCATGCATTAATGATGAGAAACAAAAAATAAAAATTGAAATTAGGATATTTAGTTACCTTTAAACATGAAAAAGATGAAAAATTATAATGCCATCTTATACCCTCTTTTAGCCCTTTGGCGACTTTGAGATTTTTAGGAATTTAATAATATTGTACATATGTAAAGGAGACATTGATTTATGCCCCTAACATTGTTTAAAACTGCTGACTTTAAAGACTTAAATTTAGCATATTATATACTTCTTAAATCAATATATTTGAGTCTTTTAGGAAAAAGTTAAACAGGCCTTATGTTAGTTTACTACTACTGCTCTAACAACTTACCACAAAGTCAGATGCTCAAAACAACACCAGTGGTTTATCTGACACTCAGAATTCCAACTCGGTGTTAATGGGCTGAAATCCAAATGTCTTCATGTCTGTATTTCTACTAAAGGGTCTAGAGAAGAATCTGTTTTTTGTTGTTGTTTTGCTCATGCAAGTGGTTGACCAAATTCCATTTCTTGCATTGATGTCCTCAGTTCCTTGTAGGCTGTCAGCTGAGAGGGTAGTCCTGGCTTCTGGAAGCTGTCCACATTTCTTGTGTCCCTCTTTCTTCATCTTCAAAGCCAGCAATGGTGTGTCAACACCCTCTCCCCCTTCCAGTGTCTTTTACCTGTTCTCCTGTTGTTTGATCACCCTAAGTGGTCAAACGCTAAGTTTTGTATTGGTGATATTTAACCAGAGATTTTTAACTCTGAATGAGTTTTAATATCTTACATCATAGAATGACCATCTACAAGGTGTGTCCACAGGGTATCCAGCCACATAATATGAAACATAGGGAAATTATGTGAAGAAGATATAAGATACAAGAATCATTGTACATAGGACAGTGATGACTCAGTCCCATAAAAAGTAGGCACTTTGGGACCTCACACAATTCTCCCAATCACCATCAACTGTCCTGTCATATTTTCCTGAATCTCATCAACAGCCTGGAATCTCTTCCCTTTCAAAAGTATTTTTGGTTTTGGGAAAAGCCAGAAGTTGCAGTGTGCCAAATCTGGACTGTAAGAGGGCTGAGTCACCTGGGTGATTTGATGTTTTGCCAAAAGGTCCTCAGGAGATGGGATCCACAAGTGAGCATGTTGTCGTGATGAAGCTGCCGATCACCAGTTACCCACAGTTGTAGCCTTTGAATCATCCAAATAGTTTTTGTGGAGGAATGTTCAAGCTTAATGCAAAATTTAATGCAGATTTGTTGCTCTACTTACTCAGACATTTTGAATGTGACAGCCACACAGTACACATGATCACTCAATGGTGTCTACCACCTCCACTGACTACTACAATGAATTCATCATTGACCACACATGCACATTCCAGTCCACTCTCCTTGGCTGCCAGGTTACACTGATGTCACATAAACTGTTCTCGTTAAATTAATAATGGCTGGACTTTTTCTGAACAGACCTCATATATTCAGTAAACATTTAAAGAATACTTGTGTATGATCTCTCTCATGAGTCAAACATATTTTATATTTGCATTACCTTTTTTATTTTCCGTAATAAAACAAATGACTGCAAGTTTATAGCATAAAATAGCAGAAATTTATTATCTTAGTTTCTATAGGGCAGAAATCCTACAATAATCTCACTAGGCTAAGATCTAAGGAAGAATCCATTTTCTTGTCTTTTCTAGCTTCTAGGAGGCATCTGCATTCCTTGGCTTGTGGCCCCTTTCTCCATCTTCAAATCCAGCAATTCTTTGCCTAATTAATTTGCACTTATATCTCTTTCTCTGACTATAGATAAGGAAGGTTCTCAACTTTTAGAAATTCCTGTGATAGATTAGGTCCACTTGGACAATCTAGGTTAGTCTTTGATCTCCGAATCCTTAATTGCAAAAGTGCCTTTGCCATGTAATTTATTAAAAGTTTCTAGGGATTCAGATAAGAGCATCTTTGGAGGACAATTATTCTGCCTACCACATTCTTGTATTTTAAATGACTCACTGTCAAAAGGTGCATAGGTTGAACTTTCTGAAAACAGAGGCTATGTTAACTAAATTGTGAGCAAGTGCGTCAGTATCATTTATAATTTCTTCCTCCAGTGGTTGGTGAGAGCCATATCTGCTTAGAGAGTGCCAGGGTACTGCAGGGCTTAGTGGTCAATGTCCTTGTTTTACATGAGTTTTATTCTAGTAAGCAGGAAGGAATCCATTCATATTAGTTGAATGTCTACTATGGGCTAAGCATTTTACATTGAATTTCAGATACATTAGTCCTGTTTAATTTCCACAGTAACTTTTTAAAAAAGATTTTATTTATTTATCTTTAGAGGGGAAGGGAAGGAGAGAGAGAGAAATACCAATGTATGGTTGCCTCTCGTGAGACCCCTACCGGGAACTAGTCTGCAACCCAGGCATGTGCCCTGACTGGCAATTGAACCTTGATCCTTTGGTTCCCAGGCCCGTACTCAATCCACTGAGCTATACCAGTCAGAGCTCCACAGTAACTTTTTAAGGTATTGTAGGTAAGCAGCCTCAGGATGACCCTCAATGATCCCTACCATGCATTCTTCATGCCCTCCTGTAATCTTGTCTCTAGGTGTGAGCTGGACAAGGTGACTCTCCCAGTGAATGGAGTAGGACAATAGTGAAAGAATGTCATTTCTGGGATGAGGTTACAGAAGAATGTGGTATCTCTCTTGCTCACACTATGTCTGCTTCCCTTTTACTTGCTTGTTTTGATGAAGCAAGCTGTGGTACGGCACATTGCCCTATAGAGAGGCCAACATGTCAAGAAAGTGAAGGCAGCTACCAGGCAATAGCCAGAAAGGAACCAAGGCCCTGAGTCCAGCAACTTGTGAGGAAGTGAGCCTCACCAACAACCAGAGTATGAACTTACAAGCATCCATTCTCTAGGTGAGCCCTAAGATAACTGTAGCCTCAGTGGGCACCTTGATTGCAGCGTGTGTGAGATCTTGATTCAGAGAATGCTGCTGAGCCATGCCCAGATCCTGACCTATAGAACTTAAGAGATAATAAATGTATTTAAAGTCACTAAGTTTGAGGTAATTTGTTATGGAGCAATAGCTAACTAATACTTAGACATTAATACTGTTTTAGTATAAATAAGGAAATAAACCATGAAATGACAAGGCAACTTGGTAGGTTCCCCAGTTATTAGTGAAAGCTTTTTCCACTACAAATAATAATGATGATAACAATGAAATTAGGATATTGGTAGTACCTTACATTTCTTGAGTACTTAATAGGTTTTAGGCACCTTTCAGATATGTGTGTGAGTGTGTGTGTGTGTGTGTGTGTGTACATGCATACTTATAAAGCTAGATCATTACAGTAACTCTATGAGATAGGTATTGTAATTATCTCCACTTTATATTTAATGTAGTTGGAACTAAGATAGCTGAAGGGCATGTCTAAGATTCCCAGTTAATCTGAATAGTGCCAGGATTTGAACCCTTTTGTATGACTCTGGAGTTTTCACTCTTAACCAATCTAGTAAACTGTTTCCTAAAGATCCTTGTTACTGGGAAAAAGGTGATGGGTGCAGTGGGAAGACAGGGAAAGATTCTAAGAGTTCACAGGCAGAGAAGTTGATTCTAATTAGGGTTATGAGGAAATGCTAGGTTGTCAGGAGGCATCTGATCTGACATATTAAGGCAGGGTAGGAGTTAGACATGAGGCTCTTAGAGGAAGGAGTATGTCCTCTGAGCAAAAGGGATAGAAAAGCATGACCAGAGCTGGGGAAGGATGACGGATAGTGGGAGAAAATACTAGAAAAATAGTTTTGAGCCCAGTTATAGTTATGTAAAAGATTAAGAATATTTTTTATTAAAAATTGATTCTTGAGTTTTTTTGAAAATTGAGTTTTTTGACTAGTAGTTTAAATCAACTACATCTTATTTTAAACTATGCAACAGTTTGAAAATTGAGTTTTTTGACTAGTAGTTTAAATCAACTACATCTTATTTTAAACTATACAACAGGACTACTATAGAGATAATATTCTGGTGATCTTAAAATAAAGGGATCTGATTGTGTGGATTGTATGAAAGTCAGAAATTTAGCTCCAGTGAAGTGTAAAAGAAAAATAAGGAGGCACAAAGGACATTTTGTGTGGTTCAGTTTCTTAACACATTCAAAGGTGTGTTTGTATTTAGTTTTAGTAAAACTACACGAACATCAAAATTTTCAGGTTTTTAAAATTTCCTTTTAAACATAATACTAGCAGTAGTCACCTTCAAAGTACATTCGGTATTTCACTAAAAATACAGCATATAGAAATTAAGAAAAAAATCATTATGATTGTGTTGTCAGGACCTGGGTATGGACCTTAAAAGCAGTACTATGGAAAGAAAGTCACATGAAGCAGGGTTTAAAATATTATCCTCTCTTTTTCTCAAACCATCATTCAGATCCACTAGATGAAAATGTAATTTTGTAAGATGTCTGCACTGTTCAAATTTGTTTATGGCGTGAGCTTTCAATTTAGACAATTTATCATTACTTGGAGAGGAACTTTCTCTCTCAAGCCAGATTGAGTTTCCTTTCCAGGGAATAGATGACTCCAGGAAAAATGTTTCCACAGGTCCTGCCTTGCCAAAAGCAGCGGCCATGGAGGAATGGAGAGTTCCTTGAATAATGACAAAGGAAAGTATGTAACCTCTTTTTCCATTGCACCTCTGTGTCCTTGACGTGCCTCAAAACTCTCCAGCCCATAGACTCAAGCAGTTTACCTTTTGATGCTTAAATTTAGGGATTGAACTTCTGTTTCACAATAGTATTAAGCAAATGATTACAAATATGAAATATATACAGAGGCCTGACTTTGATTTGTCTCTGATAGTGGTATGAACTTTGGAAGGTCTCTTAATTTTATGAGCCTCAGTTTCTTTTCTTTTTCTTTTTTTTAATACTCACCCAAGGACATTTTTTCCTTTCTTTTAGAGAGAGAGAGGAAGAGAGAGAGAAAGAGAGAAAAAGAAACTCAGTGTGAATGAGAAACATCATTTGGTTGCCTCCTGTATGGGATTATAAGCACCCAGACTGGGGATCGAACATGCAACCTATGTATGTGCCCTTACCAGGAATCAAACCCGTAACCTTTCATCTACAGGGCAATGCTCCAACTACCTGAGCCACACGGCCAGGGCATGAGCCTCAGTCTCTTAATCTTTCATCTGTTTGACATTCTTCTAAGATTTCTTTATTTTAATGGATTGGGATTCTAAAGGCCAATTTTGTATGACTGGTTTTAACTCAGTTCTACTTAAATGTGGCCCTATATGCTTTCTCCATGCATTTTATGAAGCCATCTTTTCTTTACAGGTTTTCTGCAATAACATAATTATATCTGTAAGAGAAGCTGAGTCTCCTAAACCATTAGTCTAGACCCAATTTGACTCCCCTTGTTTTTGACCTCATAATTTAGGACAGAGGACTCCCTGTACCTCTTAGGAAGACAGATTCTGCAATGGCCCAAGAGGAGTAAGCTTGAGTTCCTTTCTGGATGTATTTAAGTATTTGTTGTATATGTTACTGCTGTAACAGAGGATGTCAGTCAGGAAAAGAGAGAAAATATATGGCCTTATTTTAACCTGATTTAATTTAACCTTACACCATTATCTTTAGCAAGCTCAGCATCCAACGCCTGGCTTCACCCTCCAGCCAGTAGGACTGCAGTGACCTCAGGGGAGCACCTTCAGAAAGTAGCCTACAAAACCACGAGAAGGTGTTCCAGACAAGAGCTATTCATTTATCGTGTCAGAGCTCCAGGACTGGTCTGCAGCAATCTTTCTTTTTTCTTTTCTTTTCTTTTTCTTTTTTTTTTTTTTTTTTTGGCAGATCCCACACTATTCAATTTTATTTTATTTTTATTTATTTATTTTTAAAATTACTTTATTGATGTTCAATTACAGTCGTCTGCATTTTCTCCCCACTGCTGCCCCCAACCCAGCCAAACAAACCTCCCTCCCATTTCCACCCCACCCTTGTTATTGTCCATATGTCCTTTATACTCATTCCTGCAAACCTTTCCCCTTTTCCCCTGAAATTCCCTCCCCTTCTTCCCTCTGATCACTGTCAGTCTGTTCTCAATTTCAGTGCTTTTGGTTATATTCTGCTTATTTGTTTGTTTTGTTGATTAGGTTTCTGTTAAAGGTGAAATCATGTGGTATTTGTCTTTCACCTCCTGGCTTATTTTCCTTAGCATAATGTTCTCCAGTTCCATCCATGCTGTCCCAAAGGGTAGGAGCTCCTTCTTTCTTTCTGCTGCATAGAATTCCATCGTGTAAATGTACCATAGTTTTTGGATCCATTCATTTACTGATGGGCACCTAGGTTGCTTCCAGCACTTGGGTGTTGTAAATTGTGCTACTATGAACATTGGGGTGCATAGGTTCTTTTGGATTGGTGTTTCAGGGTTCTTAGGATATAATCCTAGCAGTAGAATTGCTGTGTCAAAAGGCAGATCCATTTTTAGTTTTCTGAGAAAATTTTATACTGTTCTCCACAGTGGTTGTACCAGTCTGTACTCCCACCAACAATGCACTAGGGTTCCCTTTTCTCCACAACCTCTCCAACCCTTGCTGTTTGTTGCTTTGTTTATGATGGCCATTCTGACTGGTGTGAAATGGTATCCCACTGTGGTTTTAATTTGCATCTCTGATGGCTAGCAATACTGAGCATTTTTTTCATGTGTCTCTGGATCCTCTATATGTCCTCCTTGGAGAATTGTCTGTTCAAGTCCTTTGCCCACTTTTTAATTGGGTTGCTTGTCTTCTTAAAGTGGAGTTGTGTAAGTTCTTTGTATATTTTGGAGATCAAACCCTTGTCTGAGGTATCATTGGAAAATATATTTTCTCATATAGTTGGTTCTCTTTTTATTTTAATACTGTTTTCTCCCATCCAAGTACTAACCAGGCCCGACCCTGCTTAGCTTCTGAGATCAGACAAGATTGGGCGTGTTCAGGGTGGTATGGCCATAGACTTAATATTGTTTTCTTTAGCTGTGCAGAAGCTTTCTGTTTGATGAAATCCCATTTGTTTATTATTTCCTTCATGTCCCTTGCTCTAGGGGACATATCAGTGAAAATATTGCTGTGTGAAATATCTGAGATTTTCCTGCCTATGTTCTCCTGCAGCAATATTCTTGTATCCCTCAAAATGTGGGAAGTGGAGTAAAGGTTTATATAAGTACACTGGAGTTGTACACGATTTCTAAACAGTCTGGAAAGCATCCAGACACCCTGATTCTTCTTGAGTTTCTCAGTGCATTGTCCTTCCTGTGATTCATTTTGGAAGGATCTGATAACTTGCTCCTGATTCTCTCTGGGTCATGGACTTCCCTGAAAGTTGGATAAAGATGATGCTGTGGACTTACAAGAGCCTAACTGGCTTTTAAGGAGACCTGACTGCTCGTGTTCACAAGATGCACTGAGTTGAGTACCCACTGGTTGAATCATAGAACTCTTGAGGACCTCAGTACCTCAGGTGAAAATAAAATGTATGGGCTAGAGAAATCTTGAGAACTTTTCTGGTTCTAAAGTTATATATTTCTAAAAGTAAATTGCCACATGACTATAGATACTCTGGATTAGACCAGACACCAAGGTAAAGAAATGTCCAAGGACAATGCTACTTAGTGAGGCTTTGACAGTATTCAGGACACAGGTTTAATCCACCTTGACTCCAAAATTTCTGAGAAAAAGAGCAGCCCTGAGAATATGTTAGGTTTGCCATTGTTATACCATCTGTAAGTGCTTTGTTTTATTATGTTCTTAGAGATTTTATAACTTCAAAGTGTACTTTTTAGCCATTATTACAGAAAGACAATATAAAAATCTATTATTTCTATATTTACTTTTTGCAAATGCTATCATTTAAAAAATTATCCTTGTTAGAAAAGCCTACTAAGGCTCACTAATTTGATGACAATTGATGGAAGGAGATGTTTACCACGTACATGACGCTAGGTTGTCACTTTGGGAGGATATAAACCCTTATGAAAAAGTGTTCATCCTTTAGTAGCTGGTGTGCTAGAAGAGAAGCAGAGCCCAAAGAAATAAAAATAGGGACGGCAGTGACAGAATGAATCAAAATGCCCAGGATATTTTTTGCAAGAGAATGGAATTAACCTAAAAGGGAAAACACGTGCTTTGGTTTGCTAATAACACAATTTTGTAACTACTTGGTTAAATTAAAGATTATCCCACTTAGAAGCAGTTTGAAATATTTCTTTTTTGAGATTGCAAATCTCTCTTTAAAGGTAAATGTTGCAGGGGTGTTTTAATTATTGGGAACGGACACTTATTTCCTTCTTATATACACATACTTCCAAAAGGGATTTGGAACATGGAAATGTTTCATAGCCGTTTACAGAAATGAGAACTTAGGTCTTTCTAGTCACAAATAATACTTCCAAGTTCTGAGTTCAGGCTTTATACTCTGCAGTACTGAACCTTCCATCGGTAGGTTGTGTCTCATCGTTAGGGTGTATGATCTGTGTGTGCTGAACATCCCAACATTGGTGAGTCACTAGGATACATGAGGGCAAAATTGTTTTAGCTAGCTTTGTGGTGAGTTATTGTTTTCTGTGTGGTTAGTGAATTACCAAGTCAACATATGACTTAGAAAATAAAATTTTATAAATGTCCTCTTATTCCCAATAATTGTAGTTCAAACACAGTGTAGCAGTTATAAAGTCTGGCTTTGTATGGGCTGATTTTTGAGCATGTTAATCAGAGGCTTAAGATGACCAGAAAATGCTCATTTGGGGGTAACATCATAGATTTCAGTTCACCCATCAAAATATTAAACCATAACATGTATGTCAAGTAGTGTTTATTGAAAGCTTATATTTCTAAATGTTGTCATATATAGTTTTTTAAAATAGTGCTAATTTAAATGAAGTATAGATGGTTCATTTTTTTTATTAATGTTAGGCTATTTTCCTCTATTTTTTGAAAAAGAGTAATGGCTAATATTTATATAGTACCAACTATATGCCAGACACTATTCTAAGTGTCTTACACATATTAGCTCCATTAATATGCACAACTCTATATAATAGTCATTGTTATGATTACCATACTGATGGTGGTATGGTAAAGTGGTATGGGTTAAAGAAAATGAGGCACAGAGAAATTAAGTAATCTGCTGCAGGTCATAAAAGTGACAGATCAGAATATACACTCAGGCACTCTGGCATTTCTGCTCTCAGTTACCATAATATGCTTCCTCTCATACTTCAGCTGCCCTTAACTGGGGGCCTGGAACCCAAAACAGGTTTTCACTTAATCACTCAATTATGAATGAGTGAGGTGGGAAGGAGACAAGTAACTAGCTTGCAGCCAGAGTTGGTCACCTAACTTGCAGAGCTCAGTCCAGCATGAAAATATGGGGCCTCTTGTTCAAAAAGTAGAAATAAGTGTCATTTAAGTTACTAAAATAGAAAGCCAATTTCTTTTCTTCATAGTCTCTCTCATTATGATATTTTTAATTTGCCATGCCATGTTCTAAGAAAAAATAAAAATTTAAATTATTAGCATGAATTTTACCACTCACCTTTGTTTTGTGAAATGTATATTTTAAATGCTAACATGAGAGCATGTAACTTGTATGTATAATCACCCAAATTGCTTGATACTTTTTTTGTAGTTTGCAGCTGAATAATAGTGCACACAGCCATTGTTAATATAATGAGAATGGTTTGCATAATATCAGTGGAACCTGGAGCCAAGACGAGTGGACTGGAATGTGCATGTGTGAACAATGATGACTTCACTGTGCTAGTCAGTGGGGGTTATAGACACCACTGAGTGAGCATTGAGTGACCATGTGTGGCTGTCGCATTCAAAATAACTGAGCAACTAAAGCAATGAACTTGCATTAAATTTTGTGTTGAGCTTGAACATTCCTCCACAGAAACTATTCAGATGATTCAGAAGGCCACAGCTATGGGCACCTGGTGATTGGCAGCTTCATCACAACACTCCAACTCATGCATCACATCTTGTGCAGAATTTTTTGGTGTAACAGCAAACCACCAATATGACTCAGCCCCCCAAAGCCCAGATTTGGTGCCCTGCGACTTCTGGCTTTTTCCAAAACTAAAATCACCTTTGAAAGGGAAGAGATTTCAGACTATCGATGAGATACAGGAAAAAATACAATGGGTTGGCTGTTCTCAGTTAGGAGAACTGTGTGAGGTCCCAAGTTATAGTGTTTCTTGTATTTTGTATCTTCTTCAGTAATGCCTCTATTTTTCATATTACATGGCTGGATACTTTCTGGACAGATGATACATATGGTCTTTATTTCAGTCTTTGACACATACATATTTTACCAACATTTCTACCCACTGTCTTGATAATGAATGAAGAAGGATTGACTGGAAAAGGAAATGTGGGTTGTCCTATGTTTTTCTTTACTTCTATGTCATCATTTTCAAAGTAAAGTAGTTTGCTAATATGGGGAAAATATGAGTAAGAAAAAATATAAGGTTCCTTGGTTGTCCATGTTTTTTAGTGTCGGGAGGGCGCTCCATCTGCAGGGTCCCAGACCCGCACCCCCCCCTCCCCCTGCAACCACGGATGAGAATGAGTCTACCAAGACATGATCTGCTTGGGGAGGAAAGGTGGCCGATCTCTCAAAGGAGAAGGGCCCGGAGCCTGCTCCTCAATGGGCTTTTATTGGGTTTAATTTGCACAGGAATGCAGGATCATACCCGTAAAGCTCAGCAATCAATGTTGGGCAGTTATGATCAAACAATAGATTACATTCAAAGAACTCTGAGGGCTTATTTTGAGTTAGGGTAAGATAGCTAAAGGGCTATAACGCTTTGGGGAAATAAACCCATTTCCTGCTTGGACCTTTATCATTTAAATTGAGGGTATTAGCAAAGTAGGTTTCACAGGATTTTATGCTTTCTTTCTTAGGCCAGATCACCCTGGGGGGGAACCGCCCTTTCCAGCACAGGGCCATGCCCACCGCCAGCTTTGTTTCAGGCTTAAGTCAGGCAGGGGAAGTAAGGCAGCCAAGAGATTAGGAAACTTCTTGCAGACAGCATGAGGACTCAGGCTACATCAGAGCTGAGGGGTGAGGGTCTATCACCCCTTTTTCTATAGCCCCCCAAGTCCTTCCCTGAGGGCACCTTCATGACCCTGCCTGTGTCAGGTCGTCCCTCCTTTGAGCCACCAGGGAGGGTGGTTTCCAACATTTTGGAACATCAGTTTTCTTTCTGTGTTTAAGGAACTTTTGGTTTGAATAGAAAGCATAGCTTCTTGGAGTGACATATGTTTTGTTTGCACTTCCTCTGGTCATTGGCCCATTAAATATCATTTACAAAACCTCACTTATAAGTTCAAATATGAATTTACTGAGAATTTTATGATGGCCATAGCAGAGCTCTTTTAAATGCAAGGCCCTGGAAAGGTCACATGCCACTGAAGCAGGCCCTGCTTTGGGCCTTAGATGAGGTGGAAACTGGTCTGAAATCATTTTTCCAGTCAACCCCAGACCTCTCAAACATTGTATTAAAAATATAAGGGATTGGCCTGCAAGGGTTAGGTGTGGTCACAGGTGCTCAACGCAGGTCAGTCATGCCTGCAGAGACAGTGCAGTTGACTGGCCACTGTGGTATGGAAACAACATCCTGAGGAGGGATGATGAATGACTGCCTGCCACTAACAAGTCGTTAATGGCTAAGAGTGGAACGAGAGAGCTTGGTTGGTTTCGGCATATTCAAAGGGCAGGTAAAGTCAAATGAGAGAGAGAAGAGCTAACTGTGAGAATTGTAGCCAATGCAGATCTGTTATGTGAAGTTCAGAGCCCTAATAGGAACAACTAGAGATTGGGAGAAGTGGGACAGGGCTCCCTGGATGTCCCTGAGGATATGGGTTCTACAACCCCTCTGAACCCTCTAGATGTGCAGAGGTGACAACCATTCCCTTCTGTAGATGAAGCTAGCATTTGGGCTGTGTTAGAAGATGCTGCAGAAACAACTAGGCCCCTTATCGCCTCTCATGGATGCCAGGCCAATGTTTTGAAATTGGCTTTTAAAGAGTGCTTGCTCAAGGGGCCAGAATGTAAGTCCAAATAAGAATTTATGAACTTGGGGGTACTTTCTTGGGAAATGAGGATCAACACCCTAGCAAAGACTCTAGGCATGGGCATATGTACCACTGTCGTGGCTCCTAAATAGCCAAGAACAATGGCCAACTCTCAGAATGCAGAGGCCTGCATTGGCCTGGCAGATGGTAGAGGAAGGGGAAGAATACTTGAGATAAGTGGGCATGTTGGAGTGGATATATTACGTAAGGCCAGCAAAATCACCTTCAGATTTATATTCTGCAAGAGGGCTAAGAGGACTCACCATTCTCCAAAGCCACAAGGAAAGTGGTGGTTGATGAAAGAGAACAATTGAGTATTGCAAGCCATGAAGCCAGAGCAGCTTGTGTTTGCATTACAGCTCTGGAACTTCCTAGGTATGTGAGCTTGGGCAGTGACATAAGTCCTGAGATTCAATGATTTTAACTACAATATCAGGCTAAGGCCAATATTTGAATCATGTGTTTTTGGGAACATTACCTGTGATAATCCAGGTAAAATATTCCTCGGCATGCAGTATGTATTCAATAAATGCTAATTCATAATAAAAGTTATAAAAAGACTCCCCCCTACCTTTAATATAGGGCTTGCCATTTTCCTTGAAGCACATACTAATTGCCTTTCTGATCTTTCAGAAACCACTTTCATTTTGGAATTCTAGTTACTGGAATATATGACAAACTATCATTATTGTTTAAGGAACAAATTAGTATAAAAGTAAGAAGAATTTTGTCATTTTCTATTAATTTCCAATATCAAAATTGACAAATCAAGGCAGCTCCAATTTGAAAATGTGCAGAGAGGAAGATCACCACTAAGTCACCTCATTTATTTTTCCTTTCAAAAAAATATTTTTTTAAAACAGCAAGATAAAAAAAGGAAAATTGTATTAGAAAAATGGTTGTTACCCTACTACATTTTCTCAGTGATTGATTGTATTTTCTCCCAGGTATTGAAGGGGAAGAACATGAGGGTTGATTGCATCAAAAGTGTGACATGAATAAAAGAATCAAGAAATCACATATGTCTGCACAGAAGTCAACTAATAAATCAAAAGCATGTTCTTAGCTAAGTCAGATGTTTCTTTGAAACAGCATATGTTGCAATTCCAGTATACTCTCTATTGAACCACCCAACAGCCTGTCTTGTTGCTTTTAACTAGGAAAAAATCTAGCAGCACAGATGTTTATAAGACTGGTAAAACATTTTGACTTTATTTGATGCTCTGATTAGCAATGACTGGCCTGATGATTGCATTATAAAACCTAAAATCATAGATTGAGAGAACAACCTGTTGGCAGGATTAAACACTAATTATTACAATATCCTGGATTAAATATTTTCCTAGTTTCTTTTTAGCAATTATTTGATGTAATATTTAAGCTTTCTTCCATGCTATATTAAGTCTGTATTTTTTTTAAATTGTGGATTTAAAATATCTGCATCATTTTTAGAGTTGAGAATCATAAAATTACCACCTCAATAATTTTAACCAAATCAACCCCTTGTAACGGTGTCATATCCTAATCAGCCAAAAAGGTTTAAACATGATAACCTTTAAAACTGTTATGATCACTCTCTAGTAATATAAAGTACAAGTAAATCCCAGTACAATTAAAGTAAACCAGTTCGCCTATATTTTAAACTTTACAATAATAAGTTGTCTGTGCCTATGTGAAGGCTGCTGTGGTGAATATAACTTCATATCAAGGGAGAAACCTGTCAGACTATAATTAATTGACAAGGGTAGGAGGAATTTGTTTCAGTAAATCATTATTCTTTCTATTTTTAGAATTATACTTAATTGAGCCCTGGCTGGTGTGGGTTGGTGGATTGAGTGCTGGCCTGTGAACCAAAGAGTCCCTGGTTCAATTCTCAGTCAGGGCACATGCCTGGGCTGTGGGCCAGGTCCCCGGTTGGAGACATGTGAGAGGCAACCACACACTGATGTTTCTCTACGTTTCTTTCTCCCTCCCTTCCCCTGTCTCTAAACATAAATAAAAAAATATTTTTAAAAGAATTCTATTTAATTGACATCACACTGTAATGCCAGTGTTAATGTCAAATCTGAAAAGTATAGTCCACCATCATACATCCCTTGATTACAGTATGTGACCACTCTTGTTTGTTGGTCACTGATTGGGAGTGAAGACAGTTTTCTAGAGGAAATGACTAAGCCTTGTATTCTATCAGATCTCAAATGGAGGAAGGTAGGATATTAGTGAGAGTGAAATTAGTGAATGTTGGAATAGAAAAGTGGTAAAGGAGACATTGATAAAATTTTCTGGCCAGTTTTACTTTGCATGTTATAAATCGAATTCTTCTGAATGAGAATCAGCCCCTCATCTCCAGTGACCACACTTAGCAGCATCCCTCGAATTCATGAGAAGGAGTAGTGGACTTCTTCCTACACGTGGGGCTATTTCAGTGATCTGAGAGGGCCTCAGAGCTACTTTGCCAAGGTTTGGAAATCCAGGTTCTCTCATTTATTTCTTCCTCTCATTAACTCCACTCATTATTTCCAAAAAGGCACTAATTATTTGTTTGTTATCTACTCACAGCACAGAATATTTCACTAGAGCATAGTGCTATTGGTAACAGCAAAATAAATAGTAGAGATGCTCTCTAAAAATCCAACTGGTCAGATATTGATGGGTCTGGCTATATATTGCAGAAGGTATGGTGAGTGTTCCAGTTATATATTTTTTCTTCTTATTTGGCCCCCAATAAAATAATGAAAGAAAATAAAAAAGGAAATGGTGCTAGTGAAGTGTTCCTGTCTTACACATTATCTCAATCCTTTCCCCACTGGTCCAAGCCCAAGATCAGTTCTGTTCAGAGTTGAGAAATATGAATGTGCCTTGGGACAGTAAGGTGCTAACTGCACCATGCTTTCCATGTGTCAGGACTTGTCCCTTTCTTGTGCCCCAGTTACAGTAAGTGGTGTGGTTAAGTCTTTGATCAAAACTATGACCTTCCCCTTTCTCCTACTTAATTTCTCCATTTCTTCTTTTCCCTGAATCTTAACCAATTTTACCTAATACTAGACTCCCAGATGCTTTTGAATTCTTTCCTGTTTGCTTATCCAGATTTGTTGTTTCTTATAGCTGCTTCCCAATAATAATTATGTCCCTCCGATAGCAGCCACTGTTTATGCTGGTATCTTCCTGCCATCTATCATCTGACTGCTTAGATTTCTCAATTTACAGTAATTCCCTAACATACCACAGAAAGACGCAGGTGGCTTTGGAATTACCCCCTTTTCCTACTTTGGAATCCATTCCTAGTTGCCTCCTCTTTTCGTTCAGGTTATCCTAGTTTGACTGTCCAGCCTTCCCTATGACTTCTGGTTTTCGATTGTGGGAAAGACTAAAAAATATGGGCAGAGGGATTTGAAACAAGGCGGCAGTGAGAATATGAACTCTGGGGTGTCTCTGGAGTGGAGCTGTCCCGGATGAACTCTCCATTCCTCTGTTCCTTTCTAATGTGTGGAGAGGGGATTAGTGAAGCCTTGATTGATTTGAAGGGAGGGTGTATGTCAGCTCAGAGGCAGTGATTGGCAGTTATTTTGAATTTATCCACATGTCAGTAGCTGTATTGCAAGCTTCTTTCTTGTTAATTCCTGGATTTGCCTTTCTTCTTCCCCTGTTGTAAAATTCTGTCCCTCTTCAAAGGGGCATATATATTTTTTATTTTCTGATGAGCAAAGCACGCTCATTAATTTCTTACTTAGTGATGATTCATTAATCATGGAAGGGCATATGAACTGCAGTAAAAGCAACTCCTTTAATTTAGTTTAATTTAACAAACATTTATGGAGTGTTTAATGTGCAGAACAAAGTGCTAAGCATGAGACTCAAAGAGACCCAAGTTTGATGATATGTACATTTTTTTTCATTGGGGTAAGTGTTTAATAAATTTTTCTGAATCAAATCTAATTGGCAGAGACTTTATTATGGTTTTAAGTCTAGATAATAAATTTCAGCATAAACTATTTAGTAATAAATATAAAGACACATATTTGGGTTGATTCTATAGAGAATGAATAACTTATTTACATAACTTATCTATAGTTCATAGTCTCACGTAACCTGTTTCACATCAAGAATTAAACCTTGCAAAATATTACTACAGGTTATGACTTTCTTCTATACTCACTTTTCTGTTGAGGAATAATGCAAGATTAGAACCAGGGAAATACTTAGAGAAGGGTGATATTTGAGCAAAACTAGGATATGGTGTTAAATAGTCATTTTAATTTAATTATATTTTAGGTCATAGAATTATTAAACATTACAATAGACAATAACCTAGGGATCAAGTTCATTTCAACCATTTTAGATATAAAGAGACTAAAATTTAAGAGAGAAGATGTGATTTGCCCAAGGTTGTCCAGCTAGGTGGAATAAGAAACTAGCTTTTAAGTCTGAAATATTAGTTTTGTCTCTCTGAATGATAAGAAACAGAAAATAATTCAAACTATTGGTAACTTGAAAAAAATCATAGTCACAACATTGAGAAGGGGGTTTGTTGCAGTTATGGCTTGATATAAAGATACCAATGGTTTTAGTTTCATTTCTCTGACTGTCTCTCTCTCTCTGTCTCTCTCTCTCATTTCCAAAATCAGCTTCTCTCTTTTAGTTGCCTCCTTTCCTCCTGGTGAGGAAGGGCTTCATCCACACTGCTGATAAAGATGTTATACATAGCCACAGAATTATATGTTTCTGGCTTACCAACTTAATGAAAAAAAATTAGCTTCTTTATTATTCTACATTACTCAGGATCCTGATTGTTCCTCCCTGGATGACATGTGTACTGCCATGTCAGCTGCCAAGCCCCAAAGTACAGGGACTCCTAGCCGGCCAGGCATGGCTCATATGCTCCCCTTCTATGGTCAGGAAATCCCGTCTGCTACCAGAATTAGGGCAATGCCAGGGAAATGCTCTGGGTAGACAAAAATAATAGCTCTGTAGCCCAATAGATTTTTTTAAAAAAGCTAAAAAGTTAAAACTTTCATAAAATTAAAAGAAAACTGATATAGACTGATTTTACACTTTTGGAATGGTATAAAGGGTTGGATGTATTAGTTAAGATACTACTTGCTGTATTAGATCTTATTACTAACAGTGAATAATTTTTATTGACATGGTATACTCCTCTGTTTATAAATCTTCCTTCATTACTCAAAGATATATACTGATTATTAGCAAATCCAAATTTTACATTTTCTCTTCATCCCTGTTGTTGATAAAGCAAATGTTTATTATATTACAATGAGTATTAATGATTAATGAAGTAATGGATAATTTGCCTAGACCATTGCTACATGCATAGAAAGTGCTATAAGTTCTTTAAAGTAAACAAATACTAAAAGCTTTTTGAAACTTTACCTTCCTACATGTAAATATTATTGTGCCTATGCATTATGAAATTTAGTCATTGTAGTTCAATGTACTACATGTTCACGAAATTCTTTCTATAATGAGTTTGCAAATTAATGACTGCACATAAACCTAAATGCATACACACATCATAAACAAACAAACCTCTGACCTCAAGTTAGCATCATTCAACCACTTCTAGTTTTTACTGTTAATCTTTCATTCTACCTCTGCAAGGTAAATGCTATTCTTATTTAAATGATTAAGTAATTAGCCCAGTATAATATAACAGTGGAAGCTTTGTCGGATAGTATAGGTTTTAGTCTCAGCTTTGCTTCCTACTAATTTACTTAAACCTTGCTCAGTACTAGTTTCGTCATTGGGAAAAAATATCGTAATCATAGGATCTAAACAGATGCCTGGCAATTAACAAACTCTTGTAGTTTGTCTAATCGCAGATACCAAGCTGTTTCCTTCTACTCATGCTTTGTATATTTCAAGTGGGAGCACTCCAATACTCTACCGCGCGCACACACACACACACACACACACACACACACACACACATGTGCATGCCAGGATGTGGCAATTTGCCATAGCAACAAATCAAAAAGATAAATAAATAAGGCATGCCATCCTCTGGCACCAATTTTACTCAAAAGTATCTTAGGGAAAGTTTAAGAATTTCACTAGTAACAAAATATTCAGTACTTTGAAGATCAAAAGAAGCATAGGTAAATTATGACTTTTACTGAGTTCCTACCATAAATTAGGAGTTCCCATCAGACATTAGACTGCTGATTCCTTGAGCTCCTGGTTTCTGGTTACCTCCATTTCTCTTCTATTGTGGTCATCCCACTTCATAGACATTCTTTAAATCTGAAAGAATTTTAAATTCCTTTGCCTCTGAGAAACTAAGTTATAATATCTCTCCTTTTCACGATCATCTCCTACTTTCCTAACTCACTCATTGAGAACTCCATGTCCAGAAATCTCTTCTCTCTACCTATTAGCTTCCTTTCTTAGCTGCCTGTAGTTTAGGTGTATTTTCTCTCCAAAGAGACACTATCAATAAACCCAGTTCTGTTTTCCTATTATCTCTTCTTCTCTGTGTTCCATGACCTTCAATTTCTCTCCATCTCCCCAAACTCTACACTCCACCAGCACTAAAAGTACTGGATGTTCCCTGAATGTATCCTGCTGTTATGGGTTTTTGTTCCTTTGCTTGTGCCACTTTTTACTTGAAATACCTGTTGTACAAAGATACATTGAATTTTAAAGTCATTCTGGGAAAGTCTCCATAAAAGCCTTCATGATAACCCCCTAGATTAAATACTACTCACTCACAGTGTCCCATGTCCATTACAGCAAGGCACACAATACACCCATTTCCACTTCCTTGATTTTTATATCTGCCTTCCCTTTTGTGGCTGCTTACTGAGTTCAGCAGTGGTGTAGTACCAAACTAAAAGTAAGGTATGTGCAACTATCATCCCCTTCCCTGCCTCTTTTGCTGCTTGGAAGTATAGGGTCAAGTGTGAGAACAAAAATTATTAACTGTCTTAACCCTCCTTGTTGGTGTATTCAAATTATTTATTTTCTCCTATCTAGAGTTTTACATTATTAACTTTAGGTTATGTGATTAAAAAAATAAGGTGTATGTGTGTTGTATATAGAAACAAGTGGGTAAATAAATAATTTCAACATACTATTTCAGAAAATAACAATATCTCTTGGCAATTTTTGGTGCTTATAGATGCTCCAGATTATCAAATTCTTCAACATGCTATAAAATAAATAAGATTAACCTTTTATATGAAAGAAAATTTTCACACACAAAGAAGAATATTCCAGTATTAAGAACAAATCTTCCACTTTCTGAAATTTATTATTAAAATTAGTGCACAGAAATGTGCATATATTGAACAAATTAACATTTAATTTTATAAACTTTTATACTTTATAAAAATATATTTTATTGATTATGTTATTACAGTTGTAACATTTTCTTCTCTCCTTTATTCCCCTCTGTCTTGTACCCCTTCTCCATCAGCATTCCCCTACCTTAGTTCATGTCCATGGGTTGTACATATAAGTTCTTTGGCTTCTCCATTTCCTATAATACTCTTAAACCTCCCTTTGTTTATTTTCACCTACCAGTTATGCTTCTTATTCCCTGTACCTTTTCCCCCATTATACCCCCTTCACCTCCCCACTGATAACCCTCCATGTAACCTCCATTTCTGTGATTCTGTTCCTGTTCTAGTCGTTTGCTTAGTTTGTTTTTGTTTTTTGTTTTCAGGTTTGGTTGTTGAGAGTTGTGAGTTTGCTGTAATTTTACTGTTTGTAGTTTTGATCTTCTTCTTTATCTTAGATAAGTCCCTTTAACATTTCCTATAATAAGGACTTGGTGATGATGAACTCCTTTAACTTGACCTTAACTGTGAAGCACTTTATCTGCCCTTCCATTCTAAGTAATAGCTTTGCTGGACAGAATAATCTTGGATGTAGGTCTTTGCCTTTCATGACTTTCAATACTTCTTTCCAGCCCCTTCTCGCCTGCAAAGTTTGTTTTTCAGAAATAAGCTGATACCAATCTTATGGGAGCTGCTTTGTAGGAGGTAACTGTCTCCTTTTTTCTTGCTGCTTTTAAGATTCTTTCCTTCTCTTTATTCTTCAGTAATGTAGTTATGATGTGCCTTGGTATGTTCCTACTTGGGTCCAACTTCTCTGAGCTTCCTGGACTTCCTGGAAGTCTATTTCCTTTGCAAGATTGGGGAAGTTCTCCTTCATTATGTTTTCAAATAAGTTTTCAATTTCTTGCTCTTCCTCTTTCCCTTCTGGCACTCCTATGATTCGGACATTGGGACTTTTAAAGTTGTCCTGGAGGTTCCTAAGCCTCTCCTAATTTTTTTTGAATTCTTATTTCTTTGTTACGTTCTGGTTGAATGTTTATTTCTTCCTTCTGTGCCAAATCATTGATGAGTCCTGGTTTCCTCCCCTTCATTGTCAAAATAGTGGAAAAAGTGAAAGCTATGCAAAGTGATATAAACTTTTATAATCTTCTTGACACAAATCTTATCTTTGGCTCCTTCCCTGTAAATATCTAGTCAGACATTTAGCCCAAATACCTAAGACGTTAGTGCTTAGAATTTTTTCTAAGCCACTCACAGAACTACTAAACCACTCATAGAAGTCCTAAAGTATGGTATATTTGTTTTCCACACCAAAGACAGCTAGCTTTATGTGAAGTAATGTGGTATGTTTCAAAGTAATGAAACAGTTCTATGGTGAAATCTATTATAAATAAGATATATATGTATATATACATATATATATATATATACACACATGCACAAACACATATCGATAGTAGTAGAACTTTCACTATGTTAAAGCAATAAAATGAATTGTGTGCACATGTAATTTTCAGGATCTCAACAGTGAGTAAAGTCATGGTTTATTATATAATTTTCATTTACAAGTACAATAATTCATAGTTATTTATATCGGTATTGTTGATATTTGTAGGGTAACTGGAGAAAGTCTGGCTTCCTCACCCAGGTGTCTGGGTAACTAAGGGAAGCAATGTTCCCATTACCTTGAATGGACCTGATGAGTAGTATTCTCATGGCCTTGAGACTGAGTCCAGTAAACTGTTCCCATAACATGAAGTGGGCTTGCATGTGCAGAATTATGCTGTGTTATATAATTTTCTGGCTTGAAGCCATTGTTGTTTGTTCTAGTATCTAAAAGGAGCTAGGGGCTCCCTGCTGGGTGCCATGCTGGGGATCAAGGGTCATGACATGTACCACACAGAAACATGCAGGGAGACATGCAGCTTGCAGTGTGCATGGTTCACCCACCCATGAATAAAAGCATGCCAGACATCCCAATGGTTGTGTGAATATTCTTCCATCCACCCAAATACCACAAACCTGTCAGGCCTTGAATGGCCACAACACTATGTTTCAGATAATTAGCAGTGGTATGCTGGTAAATGTTTAATAAAACACCTTTCTGGGGGAAAAAAGCTCTGATGTTAATGTTTGCCATTTCCCATGGTGGAAATGCTCTCAGCACAGCCAATTTCAAGCTACTGAGTGAGGTTACTGAACACAGAGTTAGAAAGAGAACCACATAGTTGGTTCCAGTGAGCTGTACAGGCCAGCTCCAACCCACCACTGCCATCCCTTTATGCTTCTGTGGATGTCCTGTAGACTCACTGTTTGATTTAGATACTCCTTTCAGTAAAATGATAAAAGAAGCCATTATATATGAGGCAGCTTACCTTGAAGAGCTATACTCAAGGTTCTTTTTCTCCCTCTGAACTTTCTCAATTGTGAACAACAAAGTTCAAGTTTGTTTATTTATTTGTTTCTAATGAAGCCTGAGGTAATAATTTTTAAATAATTGTATTGAAAATTTCAAATGCAGGGAGGCCTTACTCATCCATTCTGTTGTATTGCTTGCTTGAGCATAGCTCTTAATTTGGGGCCCATAGTCTTTTTTTTTTTGGATAGGTCTTGGAAAAAGAGAAAATATCAACTTCTGAGCATGCTCTGTTTGAGTGTCTATCTGTAATTTAGAAGGTCACACAGTACTTTTCTGCAGATTTTTGAAACTTTGGCAGATGACATTATAGATTAGTTTCTAAAGATCAAGTCTCTGAAGAGTTACAGAAAAGCTTTTTTAGATTGAATAGGAAATTTCTTCATTTGTAAATTAGATACAATGTAATATTTTAGAGAGAAACAACTTGATTTTGTGGTCAAAATCTATAATATAGAAAATACCCCCTGTTTAGGCAATATTTTAGCTAAGTAAAAATTGTTTTTTAACTTAAAAAAATTATTTTATTGTTGTACAATTACAGCTGTCTGTATTTTCCTACAACCACTACCCAACCCCACCCCAGCTGAACCAACTTCCCTCCCTTGCTTACACACTCCCCCTTGGATTTGTCCATGTGTCCTTTATGTCTAAAGCCAGAAAGTTCCCCATTGCCAAGGGTTCCTGAAAACCCTTCCCCCAATTATCCCTTCCCACCTCCCCTCTGGTTACTGTCAGATTATTCCTAAATTCAATGTCTCTGGTTATAGTCTGCTTGCGTTTTTCTTTTGTTGATTATGTTTCAGTTAAAGATGAGATTATATGGTATTTGTCCCTCACTGCCTGGCTTATTTCATTTAGCATGATGCTCTCCAGTTCCATCCATGCTGTTGCAAAGGTTAGAAGCTCCTTTCTCTCTGCTGCATAGAATTCCATTGTGTAAATGTACCATAGTTTTTTCACCCACTCATTTACTGATGGGCACCTGGGTTGCTTCGAGCACTTGGCTATTATAAATTGTGCTACTATGAACATTGGGGTGCATAGGTTTTTTTGGATTGATGTTTCAGGGTGTGTAGGATATAATCTCAGAAGTGGAATTGCTGGGTCAAAAGGGAGTTCCATTTTTAGTTTTTCTGAGGAAATTCTATACTGCTTTTCACAGTGGCTGTACCAGTCTGTAATCCCACCAACAATGTACTAGGGTTCCCTTTTCTCTACATCCTCTCCAACACTTGTTTTTTGATTTGTTTATTATGGCCATTCTGACTGATGTGAAGTGATGTCTCATTGTGGTTTTAATTTGCATCTCTCCAATGGCTAGTGATGCTGAGCATCTTTTCATATGCCTCTGGGACCTGTATATGTCCTCCTTGGAGAAGTGTCTGTTCAAATTTTTGCCCATTTTTAACTGGGTTGCTTGTCTTCTTAGAGGGGAGTCCTGTGAACTCTTTATATATTTTGGAGATCAAACCCTTGTCCAAGGTATAATTGGCAAATGTGTTTGCCCATATAATTGGTTCTCTTTTAATTTTATTGCTGTTTTCTTTAGCTATGCAAAAGCTTTTTAATTTGATGAGGTCCCATTTCTTTTTTTTTTTTAAGATTTTATTTGTTTATCTTTTAGAGGGGAAAGAAAGGAGAGAGGGAGAGAAATATCAGTGTATGGTTGCCTCTCGTGGGTCCCCTGCTGGGAACTGGCCTGCAACCCAGGCATGTGCCCTGACTAGAAATGGAGCTTTGATCCTTTGGTTTGCAGGCCCATGCTAAATTCACTGAGATACACCAGCCAGGGCTATGAGGTCCCATTTCTTTATTCTTTCTTTTATGTCCCTTGCTTTAGGAGACATGTCAATGAAGACATTGGTGCATGGAATGTCTGAGATTTTCCTGCCGATGTTTTCCTCTAGGACTTTTATGGTGTCATGACTTATCTTTAAGTCTTTTATTCACCTTGAATTTATTTTGGTGTATGGTGTAAGTTGGTGATTGAGTTTTACTATTTTGCATGTAGCTGTTCAGATCTCCCAACACCATTTGTGGAAGAGTCTATTTTTACTCTATTTTATGCTGTTCCTTTTGTCAAATATTAATTGACCATAGAGACTTGGGTTTATTTCTGGGCCATCTGTTTTTTTTCTCATTGGTCTGTGTGTCTATTCTTATGCCAGTAGCAGGGTGTTTTGATTACAGTGGCCTTGTAATACATTTTGATATTAGGTATTGTTATCCCTCCTACTTTGCTCGTCTTTCTCAAAATTGCAGCAGCTATTTGGGGCCATTTATGGTTCCATATAAATTTTCGAAATGTTTGTTCTATATCTGTGAAATATGCCATTGGTACTCTAATAGGTATTGCATAGAATCTATAAATTGCTTTGGGTAGCATGGACATTTTCATGATGTTTATTCTTGCAATCCATGAGCATGGTACATGCTTCCATTTCTTTGTGTCTTCCTTAATTTCTTTCTTCATTTATGTGTAGTTTCCTCAGTACAGGTCTTTTACTTCCTTGGTTAGGCTTGTTCCTAGGTACTTTATTTTTCTTGTTACTATATTAAATGGGATTTTTTCCAATTTATGTTTTTGATATTTTGTTATCAGTGTACAAAAATGCCTTTGATTTCTGGATATTGACTTTGCATCCGCTGTTTTGCCAAATTCACTTATTAGGTTGAGTAGTTTCTTGGTGGAGTCTATAGGATTTTCTGTGTACACTATCATGTCATCTGCAAACAATGACAGTTTTGCTTCTTCCTTTCCAATTTGGATCCCTTTTATTTCTTTTTCTTCTCTGATTGCTGTGGCTAGGACTTCTAATACTATGTTAAATAGGAGTGGTGAAAGCAGACATCTTTGTCTTGTTCCTGATCTTAGCAGGAAAGCTTTAAGTTTTTGCCCATTGAGTATGATATTGGCTGTAGATCTCTCATATATGGCCTTTATTTTGTTGAGGAATGCTCCTTCTATTTTCACTTTGCTGAGTGTTTTTATCACAACTGGGTGCTGTTCCTTATCAAATGCTTTTTCCCCATCTATTGCTATTATCATGTGATTTTTGTCTTTGCTTTTATTTATGTGATGTATTATGTTTATTGATTTGTGAGTATTGTAACAATCCTTGCATCCCTGGGACGAATCCCACTTGATCATGGTGTATGATGATTTTAACTTATTACTGGATGCAGTTTGCCAATATGTTCTTGAAGATTTTAATGTCTATGTTCATCAGTAATACTGGCCTAAAGTTTTCTTTCTTTGTTATTTCTTTATCTGGTTTTGGGATTAGGAAGATGCTGGCTACGTAAAGAGAGTTTGGAAGTCTTCCATCTTCTTGGATTTTATCTGTGAAGAATAGGGGTTAGCTGTTCTTTAAATGCTTAGTAAAATTCTCCTGAGAAACCATCTGGTCCAGAGCTTTTGTGTGTTGAAAGCTTTTTGATTACTGCTTTAATTTTTTTCTGCTTTTATTGGTCTGTTCAGGCTTTCTGCTTCTTCACTGAGTTTTGGAAGATTATATTTTTCTAGAAATTTGTTCCTTTCACCTAGGTTTTCAAAATTTTTAGCATATAGTTCTTCGTAGTAATTTCTTATAATTCTTTGTATTTCTGTGGTATCAGTTGTAATCTCTCGTCTTTCATTTCTGATTGTGTTTATTTGGGTCCTCTCTCTTTTTTTCTTGATGAGTCTGATTAAAGGTTTGTCAATTTTGTTTATCTTTTGAAAGAAACAGCTCCTGGATTAATTGACCCTTAGAATTGTGCTTTTAGTTTCTATGTCATTTAATTCTGGTCTGAACTTGGTTATTTCCTTCTTTCTACTTGCTCTTGGCTGTATTTGTTTTTGTTCTTGATTTCTTGTAGGTGTAGGGTTAGGTTGTTTGTTTGAAATGTTTCTATCTTTTTTAGGTAGGCCTGTATTATTATGAACTTCCCTCTGAGGACTGTCTTCGCTGTGTCTCATAAATTTTGTGTTGTTGTAAGTTCATTTCCATTTGTCTCCAGAAACATTTTGTGATGCACTCAATGACAAGTAGAGCTCGCGACATCATGGATGAGACATGAGACAAATTCACACAGACTACCAAGTCCTGTGAAGGAATAGGGCCAGCAAGGCTACTCCTTCAAGGGGAGAGAACCTCAGAATGGCCTTGTCACCCTCTCAAGGGGAGAGTGGCTTGGAGTGGCTGGGCAACTCTCTCAGAGGAAGAGAGAGCGTGCCGACCCTTGCCTAGTCAGCCTTTTATTGGGATTTTTGCACAGGTGTTCAGGTACAGCTTATTAATCATTGTCAAGGAGTAAACAGTAGATCGTATACAAAGAATCATTAGGGCTTCTTCTAAATCAGGGTCTGTCAGCTAAAAGGCTACAGAACTTTGGGAACATAAACTCCTTTTCTGCCAGGGCCCTTATCATCTAACTAAAAGCATTCTTAAACAAAACAGGTCTCACAGGATTTCACATATTCCTTCTCAGGCCTAAGTACCCAAGGAGCCCGCCATTCCCAACACAAGGCTTCCACCACCTTCTCCATCATAGGTTTTTAGGCTTAAATGAACTAGAGCCAGGAAGCACTTCTCCCAGAGGACACAGGGACTCAGGCTTCTCACAGCTGGGGGGGCGAGGGTCCATCACTCCCTCTTTATTGCAGTCCCCCGAGTCCTTCCATGATGGCCTCCCAAGTGATCATGTCTGACCTAGGTTGCCCCTCCTCTGAGGGGTCTCACTTGTCTCTGACCATCTGACCATACTTTGAAGGCAGGGAGATGAAGCAGGGACAGCATCTGCTGCCAGAGACAAGCCTTGTCTCTTCAGTGGCTTGCATTCCGGAGGTCACTCACAGCCTTAGACGTGGGAGACAGTTTACAATTCCTGAAACCAGGCAGTGCGGTACCCAACAATTTTGATTTCTTCCTTAATCTCATTCTTAACCCATTCATTGTTTAATAGCATGTTATTCAATCTCCATGAATTTGAGAGTTTGGGTTTTTTTACTTGAGATTGGTTTCTAGTTTCAGTTCCCTGTGGTCAGAGAAAATGCTTGACATGATTTCAATTTTCTTGAATTTGTTGAGGCTTGTTTTGTGTACTAGCATGTGGTCTATCTTTTTAAATGTTCCATGTGCATTTGAAAAGAATGCATATTTTGTTTCTTTGGGATGAAGGGCTCTATATATGTCAGCTAAGTCCATTTCATCTAGGGCATTGTTCAATGTCACAATATCTTTGTTGGTATTTTGTTTGGAAGATCTGTCCATTTTTGTCAGTGGGGTGTTGAAATCCCCTACTATACTTGTGTTGCTGTCAATATCTTTCTTGAAGTCTTCCAAGAGTTTCTTTATGTATTTGGGTGTTCCTATGTTGTGTGCATATATATTTAAATTATTTATTTCTTCTTGATGGATTCTTCTCTTGAGTCTCTTTTCTTCGACTCTTTTCTTCTGGGTCTTTTTTATGGCTCTCATTGGAATTCTATTTTGTCTGATATGAGGTACCCAGGCTTTTTTTTTTCCTGTCCATTTGCTTGAAATATTTGTTTCTAGCCCTTAACTTTTAGTCTGTATAGGTCCTTTGTTCTGAAGTGGGTCTCTTGTAGGCAGCATATGTGTGGCTTATGATTTCTTATGCATTCAGTTATTCTATGTCTTTTGATTGTGGCATTATTTCATTTACATTTAAGGTTATCATTTACAGGTACTTATTCATTGCCATTTTTTGTACCTGTGTTCCTCTCTCTCTCACTGTTTTGCTTACTGTTCTTAAAGCAGGCCCTTTAGCATCTTGTGCAGTGATGGTTTAGAGGAGATATATTCTTTGAGGTTTCTTTTGTCCAGTAGGCTCCTTATTTGGTCTTTCATTTTAATTGAGAGCCTTGATGGATAGAGTAGTCTTGGTTGCAGGCCTCTGGTTTTCATTACTTAGAATATTTCTTGCCGTTCACTTCTGGATTGGAGCATTTCATTGAGAAGTCAGCTGCTAGTCTTATTTGGGTTCCCTTGTATGTTACTTCCTGTTTCTCCCTTGCTGACTTTAATATTCTCTCTTTGTCTTGGAATTTTGCCGTTTTAATGATGATGTGTCTTGAAGTGGGCCTCTTTGGGTTTCTCTTGATTGGGACTCTCTGTGTTTCTTGGATTTATGTGACTTTTTCTCTCATCAAATTAGAGAAGTTTTCCATAATTACTTTTTCAAATAGGTTTTCTATCTCTTGATCTTCTTTTTCTCTTTCTGATATCTCTAAATATGGATATTATCACATTTCATGTTATCCTCCATTTTCCTTAACCCCTTTTCCTTCTTTCTGAGTATCTTTTCCTTTTCTTGCTCTTTCTGGCTGTTTTTTTCTACTTTGTCCTTCAACTTGCTGATCCATTTCTCTGCTTCAGCTAGCCTTCTTTTGATTTCTTCTGCTGTGTTCTTTAATTCAACAATTGTATACTCCATTTTTTCTTGGCCCTTGTTGATGATTTCTGTTTTCTTTTTCATGTTAATGTGGTTTGCAATGAGTTGATTGTTGTTCCCCTTACTTTTTGATAATTCTCTGTGAGCTCATTGAGCTTCCCTATAACCATTGCTTTGAACTCAATATCTGATAGTTGACTTGCTTCTATTTTATTTAGCATGCTTTCTGAGGCTTCCTCCTTTCCTTTAATTTGGGGATTTTTTTTTCTTCCCATTGTTTGTGAGACTCTTCTTGTTAGCCTCTGCTTCTTAAATTAATCTGTTCTGCTCCCTGGGTTTCTGGTGTGAACTTTTATGGTAGAAGACCTATGAAATTCAGTGTTGCAGTCTCCTTGATCTTTTGTGCTTGCTGGTCTTAGGCTGTCATTTATGTTGGCTCTCTGTATGTCTTTGTGTTTTGATTGTTGTTGGATCTTTCTTTGGTGGGTCCTTCCCTCTAGCTGGTTAACTGAGGGTTACTCCACCAACCATGTCTTGTATTCTTTTGTGCAGGTGTGGACAGGTTGTATTGAAGCTGGTTCTTCTGTGTGTACTAGGTTTTGGGGCTTCTATCTTGCTATTGTTCAGTTGTCTATTCTGGGTAATTTCTCTACCATTTAGCTGTATTTCCACATCCATCCTGGGTGGAGGTTAGTGTGGCTTTTACTCTATCCTTCTTCTTCCTTGTTATCTGTTGGTGGTTCCTTTGTTCATGGGTTTCCTCTTCTAGCTGGTGTACTGGTATTCACAGCTCCAACCTACTCTTTTTTATGATCAGTTGGATGGGGAAGGCAAAATGGTTTAAGACAGTGGCAGTGTATTCTATGGTATTTAAAATACCAACCTATAGAGAAGACATAGAAGATCCTTTGGATATGTATAGTGTTAACCATGATATTTCACCAACTAGACACTTTTTAGAAAGGGTGAAAAAATGATAAGGCTTTTGTTAGGGGAATGAAGGATTGTGAGTTGGATCTAGAAAGCAGTGAGCTTGTGGGAGGTCAGATTATGAGGCAAATTGAGAGTAAAGAATAGAAAACAGGTGTAGTGTGCAAGAGAATAGAGTGAACCACAACAGTAATAAAGTTTCAGAAACAGTGAAGTGAGCTTTGATCCAGGAGGGGTATGATATAGTATTTAGAATTGTATGGAACAGCTATTATTTACAGTAGTAATGGAGCAACAATCATATGACCGAATCTATGTGATCTGAATAACAAGAATAGGAAGTACAGCACCTTGAGTAGTGTGCTAATGGAACATAAGTGAAGTGAAAGATGGAAAATTAAAAATACACTATGAAAGAGAGAACAAGGGAAAACAGTCAAATGATGCAATTTAATAAACCAAGGGAAGAAGACTAAACAGAAAGAAGAAAAATAAAAAATATTAATAAAATAAAACATAAAAATAGTGAAAAATAATAATGATAATCCAAATATACAATAACTGGCAAGTTCTCTGTAGTAGCAAAGTGAAATTTGTCTCACTGTCTCAGTTGTTGAGAAGACCCCTCTTTGAGTCTAACTCTGGTCCTTTCATAGCTCCAGAGAGGTTTTATTGTCTCACTTGTGGAAATTTAAAAAAAAAAAAAAAGGAAGATAGAATAAAAAGAAAGAAAGAAAAAAGAAAAGAAGAAGGAATTAAAAAGAAGAAGAAGCCTCCTGCTGGCTTCAGACTGGCCAAGCCAGTTCTGCTGGTCTTTCTGGCTGCAGCAGGCTGAGGGGGGATTGGTTTCACTTTTCTCCCTTCCTGTGGTTTTTCAGGGATGGGAGCCAGGTCTGAGTGGCACTCTTTGCTGTTGCTCAGCCTCCAGCTCAGTTCCTTAGTTCTTTGCAGGGTCCCCAGTGCCCTTCTGTGCCTGGACTATGCCTTCAGTCCACCAGTTGTGCCATCTTTGAGGTGCACAAATTAGGGGCAGTTCACACACCACCTTCTCACTCTTTGCTGTCCTAGATGCTAGGGACTCTCAGTGTCTCTTCAGGGTATTCAGTCCCTACAATTAGTTAAGCCATTCTGGGGATTTCTGGCTCTCTGAGCCTTGCTGTTCTTCTCTGCTGGGGTGTCTCTGCCTTCCTCTTAGAGAGCCAGTTGGCCCTGTAGGGCAGGGGTGTTGCCTTGACTGCTGAGGTAGATGCAGGTGCGCACCTCCTCTGCTGCTGGGCCCAGGGTGGTGTGGTTGGATGTAAGGTGCCTCTTCAGGGTAGGGGAGTCAGGTGGGCTCCACCCTGCCCCATCTCTGGGGCTTCGGGTGTGAGTGCACAGTCTCTGTGCTGCAGCAGGCGGGCAGTTGTGGGACAGCGGCAGCCTTAGCATGGTGGGGGGTGGCTGGGTCAGTGACACACCACTGGGGTCACAGGACCTGTTGGATGCCCTCCACCGCTGCCTCTGGGGGTAGGGGTGCAGTCATGGTCCTGGCAGCAGAGGCGATCCTATGGCTGAGGCTGCTGAGGCTGCGGAGGCTGCAAGGGTGCAGCCAGGGAAGGCAGGTGTGGTTGCTGTGGGAAAATTCCCTAAACAGTTCCTGAGCGCCTCTTTTTTTTTCTTTTTGAAAAATTTCTCCTATTCAAGCCTGCTGCTCCAAACAAGTGCCCAGCCTCTCACACATCCCAACTCTCCCACCAAACTGGGGACTATCCAGGTCAGGGTCCATCAAGGCCCAAGTCTTCCCAGCTGGCATCTGCAGTCTCAGCAGGTGCTCACAGCCCCTGTGTGTTTGCCACTTAGTCCTTATTCCCCTCTGTGGCTTCAAGCATCCAGGTCCATCCTGGTGCTGCTCAAACCTTGTTTGGCATGGGAGGGAGCTGTTGACCTGATTCTCTCCTAAGCATCTTGTGGCAGTCCCAGTGGGCTCCAGCTTTGAGCTGCAGTTGCCCTGGTTCCTGAGGTGGTCCCTGAGCTGGTCCCAGGGACCTTATTGTCCCAAAGAAGTCTTCTTACCATCTGATTTCTACAGTTTTGGCATCCAATCTTCATATGTGCTGGGATACAGTTGGCTGTTTACTCTGTTCCTCAGAAGACTGGCTAGTTGTTCCACCCATGTGCTGGGGAAAGTGTACTCAGCTCCCACCTTGCTAGTTGCCATCCTCTGAGCTTATGTCATTTTTTAACTTTAAAAAGTAAAAAAAGTCCCTAGTTATTTAAGCCAAAGTTTGAATGTTTTTAATTATTTAAGTGGTTGCAACCTCATCTTTTACACACTATCTAAGGTCACTGAAAATTTTCAGAGTGATACAAGCATGAAAAATGTTTGAGTCATATAGAACTGTCATATCTGAGCCATTAGAGTTTATGTATTTTTATTGTTTTGTTATGAGTTTTCTTGAAAAGGATTATCTTCCAGGACAACCTAGTCTCATCAAGCCTGAAAAGATTCTGTAGTAATAACCTTGTTCTTTAGATTTCCTTAGACCTCTTTCCCAAACTTGTATATATAAGTTTCCCTGAAAGAAAAGGGGGATTGTACAATCAAGTATGGACAAGGTTATATATACTGGTCTCTATAGAGTCAAGATGCAAATAAGAGTAGTAAGGACTCCTAGAAGCCCTACAGAAAATAAATTTTTAATATCTGTTTTAAAGCATTTCCCCATAATATTAACCATGGATCCTCTTTTATGTTATCCTCTTAACATTCATAAAACAGACTTTTGGGAACATCCTCTTTAAAATATGCGGGGAAACAATACTGAATTTTTACTTTTCAGACCAATATTATGCAATACATAGCCAACTTAAAAATTCAGTAAGATACTAAATTTTTCAAGAAACTGAAAATAACCAAAATTGACTCAAAAGATATAGATATACTAAATGAAACAATGATCATGGAAGGAATTCATTATGTTAAATTAGGGTCTTGCCTGTTAAAATACCAAAGATTTTCATGGATAAGTGTTTTAAACCCTCAAAGAACAGGTAATTCCAATCCAATTCAAATTGTTTCAGGCATAGATAATAAAGAAAGCATTCCAATTCTTTTAAAAAACCTGACAAAGACACCACAAAAAGAAAATGATAAATCATCTCACTTATGAATATTAATGCAAAACAGTAAATAAAATCCAGTACTACATTAAAAGAATAATATGTCACAACCAAGTGGGGCTTATTTCAGGAATGTGAGAATGTTGAATAATACGAAGTCTACTGGTACAATTGACTACAGGTCAAAAAAGAAAAATTCTTTGTAAAATAGGAAGAGAACGATTCTTCCTTCAAAAAGATTATATGCATTTCTCAAGCCAGTTGCTAGCATTATTCTTAGTAACAGAACATTCAAACATCCTCACTGAAATCAGGAATAAGGCAGGTAATCCTGGCTGTCCCATTATTATTTAATATTTTTCTGTTATATAGGGTCTAGCACAAATAATGCCCCCATTTTTATTACAAAGGGTTTTATTAAAAATTATAAGCATTTAATTCTGTAAAATAACAATATCACACTCAAGCACACCATATGCCATTTTTGGTGTAATGTTCAAATTGCTGTCCACCTCATGCAAGATGTTCACGTGCCCTACCAATCACACTCAAGCAAGAATTACTTCATCTGGACCTAATATATAATTAAATTAGACAAAGGAGTGAAATAATTGTAAACACTGAAAAAGAAGGGGAAGTATTAATGATTATCAACAGATCATATGATTAGATATTCGAAAAATCCAAGAAACTAAATAGGAAAAAGCACTCTTAAAAAGAATAGAATAATTCAATAATATGACTGGTCACAAAATATGAAAAATGGTTTTGATAGAAGCATATGGAAGAACATTATTTGGGAAAATTATTCCAAATATAACTGCAAATAATAAAAAGTAATAATAAACCAAATGTCTCAGAACAATTGTAACAGGAAGTATACAGTTTCTCAATGAAAAATGAGATTTAAATAAATGGATACACATACCTTATTCTGGATAGCGGAATGGAGTATTATAACTATGATTAATTTTTCTAATTAAATTTATAATCTTGTAATTTCATTTAAAACTTCAACAGAATAATTCTGAAGTTCACCTAGAATAGTACATATGTGGGGATACTCAGTATATTTTTGTATTTTTCAAATTTATGCCATGAATAATATGATGGAAAATAACATTAGCTGAGTAACAGAATATCCCTAAGATTTCACTGGAACAATATAATAAAAATTATGTCATTTACATCACAGTCTGGAGTGGGTACCTTGTTAGATGTGCCTTTTTTGTGTGGTCACTTGGGGATGCAGGCTCCTGACTTCTACCTGTTAGAGTCCCTTCCTAATGTGTTTGTTCATTAAGATGCATTATCCTATGCTAGATCTCAGAGCCATAGTCTCACCTGTTTGTGGAGCTAGAAAATGAAATCTAGCTATGTACACTAGAAGGAAAGGAAATATATTTTGATATAAGAAAGCAAACTGATAACATAATCAAAAATGAAAGAGCAGATTCTAAAATACATAATGTGTACTACTGTATCTGTCTTAAAGAAAAATAATGCAATTAAATAAGAGGTTAAAAACCAATGTTTTTAAAATATAGATTTTCCTCCTTGTAGACTGACAAATAGGATCTTGCGAAGAGAAACTAATTTTATTTAGCTTCGATATGTGTGGAAACTTGCCTTAGCATTGTGCCTAACTAGGCTAACTGAAGGAGCAAAGTGGGTGAATTTCTAGTAGTTCTCGGGGCTTCATACTGTTTAGGAAACAGAATTTCACTGCGTTTATGTGGGCTTGGTACTTACTTATGGAATTTAGAATGAACAAAGCAGATGGAGCTCAATCTGGTAAGTGTGTGATATCGAAGACATCTTGAGAACACGGGTATCTTTCAACAGTTGTTACAGTCTGTGAATCCTGATTTTGTGTTGTATAAACTCTCAGCTTGGGCAATTGTAGGAGGATGTTTCCTAAACGTATATTCTAAGTGTAGTCACTTCATAGTATTTTTCTGAGAATCAATGGCAATGATATATGCAAAATTACCACTTTGTATGAAATACTATGTAAAGGTTGGGGGATCTTTATTTTTTCCTCAAATATAAACAGCACCCTGATACTGTTCAAGGTATTGGGGACAGTGGCATTGATTAAAATGGACACACTCCCTGCCTTCAAAGAGTTTCTGGTTTGGGTGGATGGCAAGCAGGGCACAGAGTATAAGCATACAAATAAGTAAATAAGATGATTTCAGATAGCCGGGAATGACATTAAACAGACTGATGAGCTAGAGACAGGAAAGGGCAGGTGCTGGCTGTTAGCTAGTCAGGCTCTGTGTATTTGGAGAAGACAACACTTGAGATGACTGCCGAATAATGAGAGTGGCAAATTATATAAAGAACACTCAATAAATGATTGCTGAACAAATGTGTTTACTTACTTTTTGGTTCATCTTTAAATGTGTTTTACACTATAAAGTCAAAAGCAAAATGTTTTCAACAGCTGAAATAACTAAATTCATATATAATGGATTTTCATGATCAAAATTGAGTTAAATGTTTGGACATCAGGCAGAATGGCAGATCAATCTGTCAACCTTTTAAAAGAACTAGATGTTTAAAAGAAGTGGACCTTTATTATAAATGTAGTAGTTAAAATTAGCCACGGATCTCAGTGTATGTCTTCTCCTTCTGGCCACTGTCCCCCAAGTCTCCGATGGCTTCAGCACCTGCCCTGCTCTCTTTCAATACTTCCACTGTCATCATTCTTGGTGACTTTCTCCACATAGCTCACCCTTCCATACTAACATTTAAACAACTATTCCTATTCCCTCACTATAAATTTGGACTAAAGATTCCTTCCTAGTCACTCAGAACTTATATAAGAGTAATGGTCATGATTTATGTGAAAATACACCATCATCAGAAAGCACTATTTTATTATTTTTCTAGGTTTGTAGAGACACTTCTAATGCACTGGTGATGTAATTTATTAAACAAGTGTGTTGTTGACATTCTTTTTTTTTTAGGCAATACATAGAGCTTTATTGGGGTATGTGCACCCAGGAGAAGTCCTCAGATCTGCACGCAGAATGGATCAGAGAAGTTGCCTGTTGTTGACATTCTTTACTATTTCTTTCATTTAAAAAATTGTGCTCTGGTTAATTGAATGCATATTGAAGCATTAAGTAAAAACTATTCCTTAGTATTCTTTATAATGTGGTATATGAGTGAATAAGAATGCTAATTCATAAAAGATTTTTATCTCCTCAGCTGGCATTGTCACTGTGGCTGGTTATGTCTTCCATAAAACTAAGTCCAAAAATTGTGATAATTATCATCCTCTTCAATAATATAATTTTGGGGGTTGAAAGATCACAAAACAAATAATAAAAAAGCCTGTTGTCATATTAAGAATTCTGAGATAGGAGGAGCTAAGTGGGTCATAGAGTGCCCTGAAATTTTGTTCCATAAATAGCTTACACAGCTTAATGTTAGAGATGGATAGGATGTGCCACTAGTTGAATGGTAAGGATATCAGCTGCTCTCAGTAGGCCTTTTAAAGATGTTACTGGTTTAGTGTTTAATACCAGGCCTGTCTGGAAAAAGTCCAACTATTGTTAATAATAAAAAGAACAGTTTGCACAACATCACTGTAACCTGGCAGCCAAGGACAGTGGACTGGAATGCACATATGTGAACAATGACGACTTCACTGTACTACTCAGTGGGGCAGTAGATGTTGTTGAGTATGTGTACTGTATGGCCATCACATTCAAAATGACTGAGTGAGTAGAGCAATGATTCTGCAATGATTCAGAAGGCCACAGCTATGTGCAGCTGGTGATTGGCAGCAATCATCACAACAATGTGCCTGCTTATGCATCATGTCTTGTGCAGAATTTTTTGGTGAAACATCATATCACCCAGATGATTCAGCCCTACTACAGCCCAGACTGGGTGCCCTGTGACTTCTGGTTTTCCCCAAAGTAAAATCACCTCTGAAAGGGAAGAGATTTCAGACAGTCAATGAGATTTAGAAAACATATGGTGTGGCAGCTGATGGCAGTTAGGAGAATTGTGTCAGGTCCTAAGGTGACTACTTTGAAGCATTGTCCAATGTACAGTGTTTCTTGTATCTTGTATCTTCTTCAATAAATGTTTCCATTTCTCATAGTACATGGCTGGATACTTTCTGGACAGAACTTGTACAGTACGGGGTAAAATTTGGTCTGGTGATAGGAGGTTACTTTTGGTAAAGTATTTTTGTCAGAGATAATGGTAACTTTGTTAAGCAAAACTAGTGAATTTATCAATTCTACTCTTAATTACATCAGAAATCACTGATTTTCTATTAAAATCTATTTTAAGAACATTTGGTGAAAGATTCTAGCACAGATATGGACTACTCTCACCCCCAATTAAGCCCTGTATCAAACACTGATATATGTGTTTTTTTTTAAATACTAAGACTCTTTATTTGCTAGGCATGAAGTTGTGCTCATTTTCATTTTTTCCGAGTGGTTGTCAATTTTGGACCTGTGAGCATAAACTCAGGCCAGTTCCTGGATGTGCTGTTGGTAAAGTATCTATGTGTTAACGGTCTTCTAGAATAGTGGTGCAGTTTCCCCAAAAGAAGCATTGTTTTTAGGGAGAAATTTATGTTGATGATTTTCAAATTATTGGAACTCCTCAGGCTATTTTCCAGCTGGCCAATCCCTATGCACTGACTTAAGAAGAAGTGCCAACTTTGGAGTTTTGGCAGTGACTAACATGACCTGGTCAACTTCAAGAGGCAACTCTGGGAGAGATTTCAGAATGCACATTTTAACACAATTACCAGTTTGCTTCTGGAGAAAATCCAGCACTTTATTTTTAATATATGAGGCTCAATATCTTTTTAAAATCACTTTCCTTTTATGTTCTTTTTGTGAGAAACTGAAGAGGTTTCTAACTTAGGAAAAAAATCTGAAACAAAGTGTCCTTTGATTTATAAATTCTGAAAGTAATTTATCTGATATTTTTACATGCTTGTTTACTCTTAGATGTTCAAATATATTTTTTCAGGCTATTCATTGCACATGGGCTCAGAATGTTAATATTCAGTGTCTAGGATATTAAAGATGGAGAATATTCTTGCAATATTTATAGAAAACATGAGATGAAGGTTAAATATTTACTAATTGTAAAAAATGATAATTCATATTAAATGTTTCCACTTGTTAGGTTATCATTTTGTATTCTCAGTGAAATTTATATACACAGAGTAACAATGATAATTCTCCTTAAACTCTTGAGCAATGTTTATAAATACCATTACAAAGAAATGAGATGCAGTCACAGGCATGTACCCACACAACATGCACTCATGTGTATGACCACATTTTCACATGCATATCCAACCTTTGGAGATAGCAAATGTTTATTACTAACAATGACAGAATGTAAGTGAACTTGAAAAATTAAAAATTGCTGGACAATAGTTTATTGGCATCCAAGAAAAAGAGAGACATAAATAACTTTTCAACATGTGACCATGAATGGGTTATCTAACTTATCCAAGTCTTAGTTTCCACATCTCCAAAAGGAGGATAATAATATTCAATTAATATGATAATTATGAGTATTAATTAAGCACAGTGCCTTGTATCAAATGGAAACACTGGTGAAAATCAGTATGGACTTTGGAGTTCAATTGTCTTGTGTTTGAATTCTGGCTCCATTATTTATTAACTGTATGACCACAAGGCCAGTGAATAAACTGGAACTCATTTTCCATCTAGTGTTGGAAGGATAAATGAAGTAAAGTATATAAAGTGTGCAGCCCAGATGTCAGTGTTGCTATAATGATTAATAAAACATGACCAATGTAAGGATTCCCCAACGGTAGGACGAGGTGGCACCAGCTGGTTCAGGGCTCTTCAATTTGCCTCCCATAGTGCTTGATTATTGGATGGACCCTCTCTCTTTTATTTGTTTATGGGCATGTAAAATATATTACTTTCCTATGTGAATTTTCATTTGAAGCGCAAGTTGTGTTGCCAAGAGAAGCTTGAAAAATATCTACTTGATCCAAACTCATTAATTTACAAATGGAGAAATTAAAACTCCAGAAGTTAATAGGGAAGCAGCCAGGACTGGAATTCAGGTCAGCAGAATTCTGACTCCAAGTTATACAATATTAGCACAATTTAATTCTCAGTTGCATTTTAGTTTCCATCTTAATGAGAGGTCTTCAGGAACTGAGACAACGCCATTTTTTTTTCTTTAACCATGTGCTAATTGAAGAGAATTTTTCCTAAATTTTTTTTAAAGAATTACTTAAAAATGAGGAAAAATATTACTAGGTTTGCTAGTATGGGTTCTCCAGAACTAATAGGAGGTTCATATCTACATCTATATCTATTTATATCTATTATCTATCTATCTACCATCTATCTATCATCTATCTATCTATCTATCTATCTATCTATCTATCTATCTATCTATCTATCTAGTTTATTTTAAGGAATTGACCCACATGCTATGGAGGCTAAGGAGTCCCAGGATCTACAATCAACAAGCTGAAGTTTCAGGGGAGCTGAGGGCGTAATTGCAGTCTGAGTCTGAGAGACCTGAAGAAGTAATGATGTATGTTTTAGTCCAAGTCCGAGTGTGAAAGCAGGAGAAGAGCTAAGAAGAAGACGATTAGGCAGGAGAGCAACCTCTCTCTTGCTCAGCCTTTTGTTCTTTTCAGGCCTTCAATGGATGGATGGTGCCCGCTCACCGTTACTGGGGAAAACAATCTGCTTTATGCAGTCTACTGATTCAAATGTTAACCTCACCCAGAAACACCCTCACAAACACAAAATCATGTTTAACTTAATATCTGGGCATCTCATGACTCAATCACGGTGACACATAAAATAAATAATCACCCTAGGTAAAACACATTTTTATTGCTGATTCTAATATGCATTTTTAATAAGTGAATATATTCTCCAATATTAATATTCACTCATTCTCAATAAATATACATTTTCCTAAATACGTGAAAGTTTAGTTATTTGTATGTCTAAAATAAATTCTCTACACCACATAAAACAGCATTTTCTGAATCTTTCTATTTTATAACAGAAAACATTTTCCATTTCATTAATTGCTTAATTAACTTGTCTGTCAAATTGGTCAGGGGTGGTTATTATTGTACTGTATATAGAATTCTTGTTATGGTGATATTAATTCATTTTTGATAAGAGTTTCTTTTAAGTCTTGGGTTTTATTACTTCTTAAGGTCATATTCTAACCATTATACACTGGCTATTTTTAGGTAAGAGCAATGCACAGAAAACTGTCTTTGTATACACAAATATTCTAAAATAAAGAGGACAAGTAACTTAAATGATTTATATTGAATCCAGAAAAAGATACCATGGACATTGTGAGAAATAATATTATGGCAAAGATTTTCTGGGACCACTCATACACAGCAAAACTGTCAATCAGACCATCTACACTGCCCAACTTGTTAATATTATTATACACTTCCCGGGCAGAAAAAGGGGGACAAGCAATAGTTTCCTTCCTCTGTTCTTCAATATTTGACAGCTTATAGAATTATAAAAACAATTAGAAAACATGTCATTCAGTTTTACGTTGATGGTACTTGATAGCATATTTAATCCCAGAGTTGATATATTCTGACACCTGTTTATTAAGATGTATATTAAATTTTCCAAAAAATTGAAAGGTATCATGTTAACAGATGCATTTTTACCTCTAAAATACCAATTTTAGTAACTGTCTAAATATTGAAATTGTTAATTAAAACTCATTTGAAGTTATCTATACTTGAGCAAATTATCATTAATTTCTGCTTTAACAATTCAGCATTTTTGATTGTTTGACAGGACTTGGATGAGGTTCACAAAGTTTTGAGAATAGCAAAAATTGTATCATGATACAAATATTAAGATAATTAATGGAATAGACTTGAAATAATTTGGAAGCACTTTTACACATGTAATACTTTTTCTTAGAAGGATCATCAATAGGCTATTCCTTCATTTTCTTACATCTTTAGCACTGTTAAACACCCTTTATTTCTTGGACTTTCACCTCTTCTGTAGTTTATGGCACCACATTGCTCTTTGGCAATATTAAAATTCACTCTTCTTTCTCAATGGGACTGCCTACAACCAAACTCCAAGATCATCCAATTGCATCTCACTTCCAGTCTGCCTCCTCCATTATGGCTTTTGCAGTTTGACCACATATTACAGCAGGTCCTCAAATGATATCATTTATTTATAATGTTGATGAAATGCCATATATCATATCTTTTCTTTTAAAAATCATTTTATTGTATTTTTCCATTACCATTTAACTCCTTTATATTCCTGCCTGCCATCACAACACTGTTGTCCATGTCCATGAATCTATTTCCCTTTTTGCTCAATCCCTCCACTCCCTAACCTCCTTCAACCCTTAGCTGTCATCCTGCTCTCATCTATGAACCTGTCTTCATTTTGCTTGTTAGTTCAGTTTGTTCATTAGATTCTACATATGGGTGAAATCATATGGTATTTATCTTTCTCTGACTGGCTTATTTCATTTAACATAATGTTCTCCAGGTCCCTCCACACTATCACAAAGGGTACAATTTTCTTCTTATTTATTCCATTGTATAAATAGTATTCCATTGTATAAATAAATGTCCTATACTTGTTTTATCCACTCATCTACTGATAGACACTTGGGCTGTTTCCATGTATCGGCAATGGTAAAAAATGCTATAATGAATATAAGGTTGCTTATGTTGTTTCAAATTAGTGTTTTGAGTTCCTTAGGATATATTTCCAGAAGTGGCATCACTGGGTCAAAAGGCAGATCCATTTTTAATTTTTTGAGGTATGTCCATACTCCTTCCCACAGAGGCTGCACCAATCTGCATTCCAACCAACAGTGCAAAAGGGTTCCTTGTTCTCCGTATCCTCACCAGCACTTCTTTATTTATTGTTGATGGCCATTCTGACAGGTGTGAGATAATATCTCATTATGGTTTTAATTTGCATTTCTTTGATAATTACTGAAGTTGAATATCTTTTCATGTTTATTGGCTATCTGTTTGTCCTCTTTGGAGAAGTGTCTATTCAGGTCATTTGCCCATTGAAAAATATTTTATTTATTTATTTATTCATTTTTATTTCTTCATTTTTAGAGAGAGGGGAAGGGAAGGAGAAAGAGAGAAACATCAGTGTGTGGTTGTCTCTCGAATTTCCCCTACTGGGGATCTGATCTGCAACCCAGGTATGTGCCCTGACTGGAAATCCAACTGGTGACTGACCCTTTGGTTCACAGGCTGGCACTTTATTCACTGAGCCACATCAGCCAGGCCATTTTTTAATTGGGTTGTTTGTTTTTTGGTGTTGAGTTTTGTAAGTTCTTTATAAATTTTGAATATTAACCCCTTATCAAATGTATTGGCAAGTATGTTCTCCCATTCTGTGGGTTGTCTTTTTATTTTGTTGATGTTTTCCTTTGCTGTGAAAAACCTTTTTAGTTTGATGTAGCCCCCTTTTTATGACAAAACATTCTTTTTCTTCACATTTTTTATTGTTGTTCAAGTACAATTGTCTCCATCCTCACCCTTGATCCTATCTCCCTTTGGTTTTGTCCATGTGACCTTTATACATGTTCCTGAAAACCCTTCACCCTTTTCCTCCATTATCCCCACCTTCTGATTACTGTCAGTTTGTTATTTATTTTAATATCTCTGGTTACATTTTGCTTGCTTGTTTGTTTTGATTAGGCTCCACTTATAGGTGAGATCATATGGTATTTGTCTTTCACTGCCTGGTTTATTTCACTCAGCATAATGCTCTCCAGTTCCATCCATGCTGTCACAAAGGGTAGGAGCTCCTTCTTTCTTTCTGCTCTGTAGAATTCCATCATGTAAATGTACCATAGTTGTTTTATCCATTCATTTACTTAGGCACTTAGGTTGCTTCCAGCACTTGGCTATTGTAAATTGTGCTGCTATGAACACTGGGGTTCATAGGTTCTTTTGAATTAGTGTTTCAGGATTCTTGAGGTATAATCCCAGCAGTGGAAATGCCAGATTAAAAGGTAGTTCCAATTTTAGTTTTCTGAGGAAAACTGAATTTCATACTGTGTTCCACAGTGGCTGTACCAGTGTGCATTTCTACCAACAGTGCACTACGATTCCCCCTTTCCTGGGGAGATGTCACTGATGAAATATTATTGATATCAATAAGATGGGTAAGGGGGAGAATGGGGAAAAAGGTACAGGGAATAAAAAGCGTAATTGGTAGATATAAAATAGACACGGGGAGATTAAGAATAGTATAGGCAATGGAGAAGGCAAAGGACTTATATGTATGGCCCATGGACATGAACTAAGCAGGGGAAATGCTGGAGGAAATGTGGGTCACTGGGTGGAGGAGGGTGAAGGGGAGAACAAAGAATGGGACAACTGTAATAGCATAATTAATAAAATATACTAAAATACATTTTAAAAAGTCAAAAAATATTGTGTGAGCAATGTCCTTTGCCTTGAAGTTGCAGAACCTATTGACAAAGTTAAGTGAGGACTTACTGTAATTGACTTCTGATTTGTCTCAAGGCCTAGCCCTTTCTTCTCTCATTCCTTGGCTCCAGAGGGTCCATGGTAATACATTTTCCTCAGTTTGTTCCCTCCTTTGGGTGCTCTGCTGTCTCCATTGTCTCTGCTTCCCATTTCACAACCTGACTAATGTACTTTTTATTTATTTTTCTCCATTGTATCATGACAGCTTACAGATTCGGTTGTCTCTTTACAACTGAATCCATATCAGCTTCGCTCTTCTGAGCTTCTGCCTCCTTTTAAAACCACTAGCCAGCCTTGGCTGGTGTAGCTCAGTGGATTGAGCGTGGGCTGTGAACCAAACGGTCACAGTTCGATTCTCAGTCAAGGCACATGCCTGGGTTGCAGGCAGGGTTCCCAGTGGGGGCCATGTGAGAGGTAACCACGAACTGATGTTTCTCTCCCTCTCTTTCTCCTTCCCATCCCCTCTCTCTAAAAATAAAGAGAAAAAGAAATAAAACCACTAGCCAGACATTTCCTGGATATTTCACTGCCCCCTCAAATTAACACACTTTAGCCACCTCCCATTCCTTTATATCATTGCCTATGACAACATTTTTTGTTTTTTAAATCTCTTTAAGATGTTCTCTCTCTTGTTCCACAAAGACTGTTAACTAGATTGCTTTTATAATCTCTCTTGGATATGACATTTCTTAACAATATTTGCTTATTTTACCTCATCCATTGACTGTTAGGTATAATTCACCAACTGAAGTCACTCTTCTCTAATCTGTTCCATTCATTTCTCCAAAACATGACTAGATTACTCATGCGAAGCATTTTTTTATATGCATGTCACTATCTGAATTAACACCACCAATGACTATCTCTGCCCAGGGGGTTGGAGTCCATGCTTCTTATCACTTAAAATATCATATATTCTGGCCCTATTCCATCTTTTCTCACATATCCTTCACTATTGTGTTTTTTCAATCACAATAATTTATTTGTAATGCCTGAGTATGCCTATGTATTATTCTCTTGACCTTTGCACACAAGATTTGTTTTACCTGGGATGCTAGCCCTCATCAGCACCATTGATCTGAATTTTAGTCATTCTTCAATATAACAAAATCCTATGCCTTTCATGGTATTTTTTAATTTTTATTGGTTATTTACTTTTAACTTTTTTTATTGTTGTTCAAGTATAGTTGTCATGGTATTTCTTAACAGTCATTTTTCTTTCTTGACGTCTAAAGGTGTCCTTTTATTTATTAGCAAAATTGTAAACAGAGAATATTAATATACACTGTCTTAGATGAATATAATCTTTTTTCTCATAAATAATGTAAGTTGTTTGAAGGAAGTGTTTTAGGAGGTTTATGTTTTCATTATGTTAATTTGCATAAAATGTAGTTTGATGTAACAGATAAATGTGCTGTTGTATTTTAGTCTCACATCAGTTTCATATCCTATTTCAGATCCAGATTTCACCTTAAAAATCATTATTTTTTTTGAAACGTTGATATCTCTTTTCTGAAGTAGTTCATAGTGGTCCAAGATTGGGTGCATTGGGTTTTGGAGTGTCCGTTAGGCAGAGGCCAACAAGTTTAACAACCATCTTTCTTTAATATCTTATTTTAAAGTTTATATAGGAGGTTTTCAGTCTACCAGCACAAAACTCTGTAATGAAAATGTGAAACTCATAGTCACATGGACGTTTAATACTACTTATTTAATGTTATCATTTTTAATAGAATTAGTATTTTTGGAATTTTTTCTTCATAAACAAACCTTTATAAAATAAATTGAAGGAACTTTATAAACAGAGAGCTCAAAACTATATGATATATCTGATAAAAACTGATAGCATAATTTTTATTGCATTTTAGGAAATACAGTATTTCTTAGAGTATTTAGAGCAATTCTGTGAGGTTAAACACTTTTCCAGTTTCAGACACATTACTTTTAGAAACATTGATAGACTATGATAAATTTAGGGGTGAGTACACAGTGTGTTGAGGAAGGTCAACACCATATTTTTGGGAAGTGATATTTATATCAAAATTTTGAAAGGCTATCTTAAAGTTGAAATGTCAATTTGTTTTATGCAGTTTCCAAAGGCAAAACCCGAAATAATGGGAGTCAAGGATCCATATTTTAGGTTCACACCAAAAATTGTACTTCATTCACATTTCTGGAATATGGGATTGACAGTTATATAACATATGGAAAAATTTTAAAAGGCATGATTACTTCTTTATCTTATTCATTTCCCCTTGTACTTAAATTATACTTTTTATGACACAATTACTTTTTATTTTCCTTAATAGTGTAACTGAATATTGAAGATAATTTTGTGCCCCAGCTAGTGTGGCTCAGTTGATTGGGCATCGTCCTGCAAACTGAAAGGTCACCAGTTTGATTTCCGGTCAGGGCAGATGCTGGGGTTACAGATTCTGTCCCCAGTCAGGATGCGTACAGAAGGCAGCCAATTGATGTTTCTCTCTCACATTGACATTTCTTTCCCTCTCTTTGTCCTTCCCTTCCCCTTTCTCTAAAATTTTTTTATATATGTAATTTTTAAATTTATTTTTAATTGTTCAAGTAGTTTTCTGTCTTTTACTCCCATCTCAGCCCACCCCCCATTACTCCCCCCCATTTCCAATGCCCCCTAGTTTTTGTCCATGAGTCCTTTATACTTGTTCTTATAAATCCTTCTTTTTTTTTTAAAGTAATTTTATTGTGTGTTTATGCTGTCTGCAATTTATTGTCTTAGCATTAGCTTGGCTCTAGAGGTTAAGAACCACATAATCCTTTCAAACAAACCTCATCTCCATACATATCCTGGAAAAATGAAGAATTTGGGAAGCAGTTCTGCTAATGTTAGTAATCACTCATTTCTTATCTATTGGATGGCTTCAAGGACTGACTGAAGATAGCTTCAGGAGGGAAGGGGAGCAGGGTGATTTTACTCTTAACTGCAGCCAGCAAGTAAAACTTCAATGTTTACTTGCATCCCTGAAGTTTAGGTAACTAGTATCTGCTTCTCAACAAGAGAATCCTAAAGGCAAGAAACTGTAGGTAGAATACCTATTTTGTAGTAAAGACAAAGAGAACAAAAGAAAGCCTTGCAAGAAAACTGCAGCTCCATAGTTGAAGAAAGTATGTGTAAGTTTTTTCCTGTGAGTTAAGTGGACCCAGGTTTCCATATGATATATTCTGCACACAGATTACTGTACTCAGAGGAAGGAGGAGTGGAAATTGGTGGGATAAATATCAATGACTTAAGATATGCAGATGATGCCTTCTTACTGTCCGAAAGTAGCAACAATGTGAAATGACTTTTATTGAAAGTGAAAGAGGAAAGTGACAAAGCTGGACTGCATTTGAACATCAAGAGGACAAAATCTGATTCTGGAAAAAAATACAACATTAACATAGAAAATGAAGACATTGAAATTGTTAAAGATTTTGTTTAGCTTGGTTCTTTCATCAATTCAGATGCAGACTGTAGCCAAGAAATCAAGACAAGATTGAGACTCAAAAGAGTAGCAATGGAAGAATTAGTAAAATCACCAAGAGCAAAGATGTATCATTAGAGACCAAGGCTAAGATATCTGCACCCTCATCTTCCCAATGACTATGCACTGATAGGGAAGTTGGACAGTGAAGATGCCTGATAGGAAAACAATTGATTTATTTTAATATTATGTTGAAGGAAAACCCTACAGATACTATGGACCTCCAGAAAGATAAAAAAGTGGGTCCTAGAGCAAATTAAGCCTGAAATAATCCTGTAGATAAAAATGACAAAACTGAAGCTTCAAACTTACTTTGGGCACATCATGACAAAGCTAGGATCTTTGGAAAAGACAATAATGCTGGGAAAAAGAGAAAAAGATGACTGAATATGAGATGGATTGACTCCATGAAGAAGCCATGAGCTGAGTCTACAGGAGCTGAGCAGAGCTCTTAGGACAGGACATACATTCATAGCGCTACCAGGAGACTAAGATGACTCAACAGCATGTAACACACACTAGACCCACGATAGAGAGAGACAAACAGGGGAGTCCTTGAAAAGGATTTCATCCACAAAGGCTAGTGGGAGTGAAGTCATGAGGTAGAGAACTGACAATGAGAAGCCCCAGGGACTGAGATTGGAAGTGTAAGTTGCTGGAAGGAGGACAGTAATTGTCTGTATCATGGATGTTGCAACTGGAGCTATCTAATGGAGTAATCTTTGAGAAACCGGCTAAACTTCCCCCCAAAATGAGTCAATGTTTAGCATATGTATCTCAAAGTAAGTTGATGATAAATGATGACAATTCCAATCAGCCACATAAGCCTCAGGCTAGAGGTTCACTTCCCCTTGTCCTTATCTCATTGGGCCTTACCTCGGATAGACTGGATACTGTGGTTTGGGATTGAAGACTTGTTCCTCTGCAAACTTTCCAATCTGTGGCAGCACTAATCTAGATGAGAGAAGTCAATCGTCAACAGTTCAGAATTCTGATTATTACATTGGATTGCGTATTTTAAATACGAAAATGAGACTCTTAATGTGAATAAAATGAGAAGACTATTAATTATTGAAGATCAAAATCTTCAGTACTTGCTTCAGGTGTTATCAGGAGCAAGGAAAGAATTAGCTCACAGAGTTGTTTACTAATAATAAACCTGGAATCTATGACTTTAAAAAGAACTATTCCCATTCTTTTCCCTATTCACTTTCCTTGGCTGACTTTTAAAATCAACTTTATTAAGGCATAATTTGCATACCTAAATATTCCCAATTTAGTGAACAGCTTGATGTGTTTTTTAACAAACATACACAAAGCATGCACGCAGCAGTGTAAAACATCAAGTCCAGGTACTGAACATCTATCTCCCTAAAACATTTCCTTGTAACACTTTGCAGGTAATTCCCAGCCCCACTTCCATTCTAAGCAACTACTAATTCCTATCAATATAGATGAGTTTTTCCTGCCTTAGAATTTCATATAAATGGAACCATAATGTACATACTCTTTTGTACATGGCTTTTTTGTTAGCATAGTATTTTTGAAATGCACCAGTGTTGGTCCTTGTATCAGTGAGTAATCTTTTAATGACTGAGTAGTGTCCTATTGTATGAATATACCACAATTTGTTTATCCATTTACTCTGTTATGGATATTTTGGTTGCATTAATTTTTGGCTTTTATGGATGAGTACCAACAATATTTGTGTACAAATACTTGTTGATATTTTTATTAATTTATTTTCTGTAATGCATAGGAGTGGAGTTTCTGGGTTATATGGGAAACATATGTTTCTCCAAATGATTGTGACATTTTGTGTTTCTACCAGCTGTAGATGAGAGTTCGGCCACTCCTTATTCTTACCAGGACTTTGCATGGGCAGTATTTTAAGTTTGGTCTCTTTAGTGTATGTGTATTGATACCTCATTTGGGACTTAATAAACTTTTATTCATAGTTAAAATATTTAGCATTTTTTCATGTGCTTATTGGCCATTTGTATATCATCTTTGATGAAGTGACCATTAAAATCCTTGGCCCATTTTTTTTAAGGTAGGTGGTTTGTCTTCTTATTTTGGAGTTGTAGGAATGACATGTACTTGGGATATAAGTCTTCCGTCAGATATATGTATTTTGAATATTTTATACCAATCTATGTCATGCTTCTAATGTTATTAATGTAAATTTTTGAAGAACACATCTTTTAATTTAAAAAATTCTATTAATTTTTTCTTTTATGGTTAATATCTTTTTTCATTTTTAAAAATTTTATTGTTGGTCAAGTACAGTTTTCTGCCTTTTTCCCCACTTTTCCCCCCACCCCAGCCAGCCCCACCTCCTTCCCCTGATTCCACACCCCCCCTTGGTTTTGTCCATGTGTCCTTCATAATTAGTTCTGAAAACCCTTCACCCTTTTCCCCCCTTGTCCCTTCTGATCTCCCCTCTGGTCACTGATTGTTCTTAATTTCAGTGTCTCTGGTTGTATTTTGCTTGGTTGTTTTTTTTTCTTTTTTTTTGTTTATTAGGTTCCACTTGTAGGTGAGATCATATGGTATTTTTCTTTCACTGCCTGGATTATGTTACTTAGCATAATGCTCTCTAGTTCCATCCATGCTGCTGAAAAGGGTAGGAGCTCCTTCTTTCTGCTGTGTAGTATTCCATTGTGTAAATGTACCAGTTTTTAAAAAATATTTTATTTATTTATCTTTAGAGGGGAAGGAAAGGAGAGAGGGAGAGAAATATCGATGTATGGTTGCCTCTCATAGGTCCCCTGCTGGGAACTGGCCTGCAACCCCTGCATGGCCTGTGCTCAATCCACTGAGCTACACCAGCCAGGGCTGTACCACAGTTTTTTTGATCCACTCATTTACTGATGAGCTCTTAGGTTGTTTCCAGCACTTGGCTATTGTAAATTGTGCTGCCTTGAACACTGGGATGCATAGGTTCTTTTGGATTGGTGTTTTGGGGTTTTTATATGGTTAGTATCTTGAGTATATTCACCTGCTCCAAGATGGCAAATAATTTTTCTTACATTTTTAAAAAGAAATTTTATAGATTTAGCCTTTACCTTTAGATATACAATCTCTCTCTCTCTCTCCTTTTAGATATGGTTGGGATACCTAGTCCAGTATCAATTATTCCATCATAGCTGGGAGTAGATGCCCCTTAGGCCTTTTCTTTGCTGTATTTTGAGTGATAGTTGGAATTCAGCATATTCATGAATTTCATCTATTTTCTAGGAGCATTTTGGTAGGTAAATACCAGTGTGCATGTATGTGTGTTTGCCTGTAAAAGACATTGGTGAAAGGAACAGTGTGCAGTGTGTACTGTTTCTCTGCTGTGTCAGTAATGAACTCATATAAGGAAACAGGCCACTTGACTTCACTCAAGGACCAATTCATTTTACAAACTGGAAAAAATATCCTATAGTCCAGCTGGTGTGCTGTACCGTAGATGTGTAGTAGTCAAATAAACCAAATGTAGTTCTTTGTGTGTGTGTATGAACACACATATGTATATCCATACATACATAGATATGGTTTTATATATATAGTTATATTTTTGTTTCAAAGAGCATTCATTTATGTAAGGTATATCGGTTTGTCTTCACAATCTGTTCAGAGAGATAGTTAGTTCATGTAGGGACTATATTGTGTGATGAGGAAACCAGCACACAACAAATATTTATACCTTGTACATAAGTTCATAGAAGGGGAAGAACATAAAATTTAAGTTTTTACATTAATTCCACTTTTTTTCTGGAAGAAAGAAATACTGTTTTCTTGATTTTAAGAGAAAACGGTATTCAGAAGATGAAGTAATATACTAGGGAAATTGTAGCATGACTGACACTTTAACAGATAGTGGCAACATGGAACTTCTTGAACTATTCACATCAGTTTCTTTTGGTAAGAAAATGGCAGGATCATTAGGTTATTTCTGTGCTTTGTGTTAACACCCTCTTATATTTAAGTAGACATTAGTTGGAATAAGTGGTAGAGGAGATCTGCTTTTTGGATGGTTATAATGCAGTTAATTCTGTGGACAATCTATACAAATTATTTCAATTTTTTTCATAGTTCAAAAATCTTGCAAGAATAATTCTTGGAATAATAATTGCAAAGTTAAGTTTTTTAAAGGATAGTTGGTAGAACACAAAAATGCTGTGTAGTAATTGGGAATAATTCCAAAGGCAATATAAAAACACATTACCTGCCCCTATATTTACAAGCACTAATATAAGAAAATGTATTAAACCAAATCTTGGGGGACTTAAGTAATATTACGTGTCATATACTTGATGTTTCAGTAAGTGTTTACAGATTTTTCTGTAGTAGACTTTGATTTTTTTCTTGCACATTCTGAAACTTGCTTGATTGTGAATGTGCATGTTAAATAGGGAATTTGATTCATGCTTAACAGGGAGGTTTTATTTTTGATGGCCTTCCTTTTACCTTTCAGGGCACTAAATAATTCTCTATTTCTAGACTACGTCACTTTACAAAGCCCACTAACCTCAGGGTTGACAAGAGCTTTTATTTCTTCTTTACCAAGCACATATACCTTACATATTGGCATTTTAATGAGGTAACATACTGCTATATTTTCAAGTGAGGGAAAGCAATTTCCTTTTTGGTGGGCAGTTTTCTTTTAAAGATCTGATTTAGTTTTTTAACTTGATTCAGTTTTGAAAAGAAATATGACTCAACCTTTCTCCTTCTATACATGAGGAATGATTACTGGAAAATTCAGAAGCAAATAGAATTATTTCTAGCTTTCAACAAAAAAGATCTTTACTTCTTGGACTTTCTTATTTGAACACTAGTTGTAGTTCAGTTTTTAAAAATTTCTCTCCTATAATAAAGAAGATATATCATCCCCCTTTGTATTAATTTTTACCCAAAATTTGAACTATCTACAAATCATTGGATTTAAGATAACTGTTATAGAATAATCAATAAACTATAATTAAAAATTATTAGATGGAACTGCCCTTTGATACAGTGATCCCACTGCTTGGATTATACCCTGAGAATCCTGAATTACCTATTCAAAAGAACCTATGCATCCCAATGTTCATAGCAGCACAATTTACAATAGGCAAGTGCTGGAAACAGCCTAGGTGCCCATCAGTAAGTGGGTGGATCAAAAAACTATGGTACATTTATACAATGGAATACCATGCAGCAGAAAGAAAGAAAGAACTCTTACCCTTCATGACAGCATGGATGTAACTGGAAAGCATCATGCTAAGTGAAAAAAGCCAAGATGGTGAAAGATAAATACCATATGATCTCACTTATAAGTAAAACCTAATCAACAAAACAAATAAATGAGCAAAAGAGAACCAGAAACATGGACATAAAGAACAAACTGGCAGTGACTAGAGGAAGGGCGTGGGGGATAGTTGGGGAAACAAGGGGAAGGGGCAAACCAAGGATCACAGATAGAGGCTCATGGTCCTGGGCAATGGGCAGGGTGGGGGAAGGGGGCGGATTGACTGTGGGAGCTGGGGTGATGGGACAGGGAAGAGCAATGGGGAAAAGGGTGGGACAACTATAACTGAACAACAATAAAAAATTTTTTAAATACAAATTTTATATTTAAATAGAATTATATGCTCAGTTTTCTATAGTTAAAATTATCAGTACTCTCAGACTGTGAGCAGAAGTGTTGCTGCTAAAATATTTTCATAGGGAAGTTAGCTGCATTGATTACAATTTTAAAACTTGCCTGCTGTATGAGACATCAATTCTAGAAAACCATTGAATAGAACACTTGTTCAAGTATACAGAATTGCTTGTAAAAGAAATACATTGCAATGTTATCAAGTATATTTTTAAAATGTTGATCACCTGCATAGACGCTTCATGCAGGCAAGGCCTTTATCTGATTTGCCTTGTGTGTCTATGCTATTATGAGTGGAATTTATTTTTTTTACATTGGTCTTCCTGTGTGCTGATTTTTTACTATATCGATAAGAGCTTTTTTCTTTACCCTTTTTTCCCTAAATCTTTTCCCCATAAAATAAGCTCTCATGGAATTTTAAAAGAATTTATAAACTTAATTCAAAAATTATTTATTAAAAATAATACATGCCCTTTTAACACAGTTACTTATAGAGAGAAGCATAAGGAAAAACATAAAAATCAGCATCTATATATATTTGTGAGTCCAAATGTGTGTCTTTGGGTGTATGCATATGGATGTGTATTTGACCACAAGAAGCTTTTGTTCTACATGGACATTCTCATCTTTTTGTGTTTTACATCATTAATATTAATGGCTACCTGCTGTGCTGTATAATTTATTTAACATAGCATAGTTTACTTAATTGTTAGGTAACATTAAGTCGTTTAAAATTCACAGCCTTCATAAGTTAGACTAACATGAACATTCTCCAGTGCATAGCTTTGAGACAACCATGTGTGAGGTCTGTTTAGATGAGAGTTCCTGGGAATGTAATTGTCGGGCCCAAGAAATGCTCACATACAGTCCCAGGATTCTGCAGAATGTTTAAAATAATTTACTGTCTCATCAATATTACACGAAAATTTCAATTTCCTCACACCCTGACCAGTACTGTTTTTTCTTTGATTTTTAAGTATTTCAAATATATCTTTTTAAAAAGATTTTTATTTATTTATCTTTAGAGGGGAAGGGAAGGAGAGAGGGAGAGAAACATCAATGTGTGGGTTGCCTCTCATGTTTCTCCTGCTGGGAACTGGCCTGCAACCCAGGCATATGCCCTGACTGGGAATTGAACCGGGATCCTTTGTTTCGCAAGCCTATGCTCAATCCATTGAGCCATGCCAGCCAGGTCTATTTCAAATATATCTTAATCATTTACAATCTCTTCTGAGGTTTCAAAGATCCCTACTTTTTTCATTTTCCTAAATTCAAAAGCAGAAGAGAAGGGAAAAACAGTAAGACAGCAGTTTTTATGTGGATGCTATTTTTAATCCAGAGGGTTCACAATTTGAAGGGAAAACAGAATGGTCTTCTCCACCTCACTGTTAACAAAGAACTGGATTCTAAAGCAACCCTGACAGGTTGCTATCAGGTCTTTTAGTGACACCTCAATTAAAGGAACACGACTGATCTCAAGGAAATAAAAACGAGATATTTAAAATCATTAAAACATTATTCTTGTCTTGGGGCAAAATCTACCTTTTTGAAATTTCTGCCAATGGATCAGACATATTTCAGAGGCAACACAGCTTTTCCCCATTGCCGCTTTCCTAGGGAATGTCTTTGTATAGAGGAGAACATGTGTTGTGCCTCCTGTTACGTATTCCTCTCCAGAAATTGTCCGTACAATTTTAAAATTATTAGATTCAGTTTTTGTAGACTGAAGTTAGGTAAATAATCCCAAATTTCTCTATCCTTCCTTTTACTATGTGTTTCTTGTAGGTTTTAGAAGTTGGGCAGTTTTTACATGTAATCTGGATGCATTTAAATAAAATAAGTTATGATTTTTAAGAAGCAAAATATTGAAAGTTTAACAATGAAAAGTTTTGTGATAATGTGACTATCTGCAGTTTAGGACAGAAAGCTATGTTCTCCATCTGCCTAGGACTATGAGTAGCAAAACCACAGTGAAGGTGGCCTCTGTCCTATAGAAGTCCTTCAAACTGGGGTGCCATACAAATTGTATATTAAAAATTTAAATTTGTCATGTTTATGTTGTTAAGTGTATATGTAGAGATCAGATTAAAAAGTAATTCTCCAAATTTCTATTTTTTTTCTTGGAAACATTTCACATAACCTTAAGGATGTGGATGAGTTCACTTGAAGCATTCATTGGTTTTCCTCATTGTGATTTTATTGGCTTTGGTATGTAGATGGTTAATAATTAATAAAATTAATTTTATATTCCACTGTAACTAGCTGAATAAATAGTAAATATATGTTTTCATTTCTGTAAAAACATTCTTAAGATTTTTTTGGGTCTTCAAAATATGTTGGAGCTGTCAGTACAAAATACATAAGTATTTGTAAATGCTTAGATTCTTCTCTTTAGTTGTAGTACGATTCATTCAACCCTGTTTAAGTTTATTTAAACAGGGTCGAATGAATAGTAATTTGAGATATAATAGCCTGTGGCTTTTTGACCTATGCTGTATTATAATTATTGTTTTTTGGCCAAGACTTGTCTATACCTTGTGGCCTCATTAAAACCTTTTTTGGGGAGTGGTTATTAAAGTTAAAAAATAGCCAATAAGTGTATCACAAAGTAAATGTTAATGTCATCCACACTGGAGCCACTAACTCCCTTCTTGTTGTTCATTTATCTTTAAGTGCCTGCAATAGGCAGGTGATATGCTTTCTTTTTCATATGTGAATGATGAATATATTTCATACATTTTCACATTTTGACACTGCTTCTCATTTCCATTTTTTTTCATATTATGTAGTTGATGGGAAGTCAATTTTTCTGTATATGATAGATTCTATCATTTGCTCAGTAATGTATCTCTTGGCACTGAATATATTACAATAGCACATCCCAGTGGTTTGAACAAAAAGAATTCAAGCTCTAATCTAGACCCAGGGCCTGGGTTTATGTACATATTTCTTAAATGGACACCCTATTATGAAAAATAAATATTCATAAATAGTTCTTATTTCATTAGTTGTCTATCTCAGACCCTAACAAAACTGGAAAATATTGTCTTCTGTATAAGTGTTTAAATGTATATATTTATGAAAATTTTTCTAGTTAATAACAGGCATATAATGTCAGTGTTTTGTTATTCATAAATCTTGTCAGACCATGGTTTGCATGGTAATCATTTGAATGCTTTTTAAATATCATAGGTATTTTGGCGCGATGCTTAATTATTGGCCCTTTCATCTCAGAGCATAAAAAAGACAAGGAAAGCAATGTGTTTGCAATAAAAGTAAAGAGGATAAGAATGATAATTTGAAAATGTGGAACTTATATTTTATTATTAAAGTATATCAGACCAAAAATAATGAATTGCTCTGATAGTTTGAGCATAGAGGAATCAAGTAGGACATGTTATTTCAGAATCACACGAATGTTTCAAACATTCATGTGGTGCTTAGTTACATTTACTTTAATGTGTCTTAGTTTATTTTTGTTAATCAATTTCTTACTAAGTCTAACACAGACTAAGAAATATTTTAACTACTAAAAAGTTTTATGTCAATTTATTGAAAAAAATAATCAGCTATTATCTGAGTATTTTATACCTGTTTGTTTAACATTTTTGTTTTTTTCTCATTAAAATTTTTCTTGTTGGCTTTGCATTTATTTTGTATACATACAATTATTGTAGGTTCCTTTTTTCCCCTTCTTCCCACCTACTCTTGTATGAGACATCTATTAAAAGCATTCTTTTTCAACTGCCATTCTTGAAAGATATCAAAACAATAAAAGACATGACACTTGAATTAAAAAGAAGAAAGCAGTTTTTCCTTTAATGACAATAGAAAGAGCTTCCCATCTTATTCTTCTCAGACTCTTTTTTTCTAAGAGGACATGGTAACCTTCTCCCCAGGTTTCTGTGCTTCTTCTACTTTAATGCCCAATCCTGCCCACCACCTTCCTTGGTAAGAAATATTTCCCAAAGAGTACTTTTCATCTCACTTGTCCTACCTATTTTCTTTACCTTTGGGTATATGAAATTCTTAGCAAGGCAAGGAAAGTTTTCAATTGCTTTACTGATGACTAAAGTTGAAATTTCCATATCACGACATTTTAGCTTCATTTTTCATCTTGTCTAGAAATTTTGTCAAGTTATCAGGGATCCACCATTTCATTGCATTTATTTGGCCACTGAAAATGAGGTTGCAGTGGTATTTCCCTTTTTACTCTCCCTTATTATAATCTCACCAATCTGTTTCCACGACCATGATTGTTAGTAAAAATTCAAAATGATACCATCTTCAAAATATTATGGTACTCTCTTTCCACACTTCACATGCAATTTTTTTTAGCTTGCTTTTTTTCCTTAGTTTTGTATTTTTTAGGACATACCATTTCATTAATAACTTTGAATTTTAAATTTTATATCTCCACATATTAGGAAAATCTATGAGAACTATCTATTAGCTTTTCTTAATAATATTATAATACCAGATAACTTAAACTCTCAGTGTTTTTAGTTATGTTTGGAAATTATAAGTATTACTTTTGAACCTCTCATCATTTTGTTGTGCATGAATCACCGAATTCTTTCTAATACACTTGTTCCTTTTCCACTTTTGTTAATTTTCCATCATAGCCTCTCTTTATATACTTATTTGGAAGCTATTTTCTTTAGATCGGATAACTTCTGAAGAGATGTGTTTTTGATATGACTCCAGTCTGAGCAAGACCCCATATTTTTGTGTCGTTGTTTTTATATGTACTTGGCATTTATAACTGTAGGATTCCAGAATCTTGACAAAGCCATATAACTTTATCACTGAAGTTCATCTAGATTTAAGGCATCCAAATTGAAAAGGAGGAAGTAAAACTGTCATTGTTTGCAGATGACATGGTAGTGTACATAGGAATCCCTATAGACTCCACCAAAAAATTACTCCACATAATAAGTGAATTTGGCAAAGCAGTAGAATACAAAGTAAATATTCAGAAATCAAACCTATTTTTGCAAACCAACAGTGAAATATCAGAAACATAAATGAGGGGAAAATATCCCATTTGCTATAGAAACAAGAAAAATAAAGTACCTAGAAATAAATCTAACGAAGGAGGTAAAAGACCTGTATTCAGAAAACTATACAACATTGAAGAAAAAAATTAAGAAAGACACAAATAAATGGAAGCATATACTGTGTTTATAGATGGGAAGAATTAACATCATGAAAATGTCCATACTACCCAAAGCAATTTATAGATTCAATGCAATACCTGCTAAAATAATAATGACCTGTTTCACAGATATAGAACAAACACTTCAAAAATTTATATGAAACCATAAATGACTCCAAATAGCCACAGCAATTTTGAGAAAAAAGAACAAAGCAGGAGAGAACACAATACCTGATATCAAACTATATTGCAAGGCCATTGTAATCAAAACAGTCTGGTACTGGCATAAGAACGGACACATAGACCAATGGAACAGAATAGAGAGCCCAAGAATAAACCCAAGTCTCTATGGTCAATTAATATTTGACAAAGAGGGCAGAAGTATAAAATGGAGTAAAAATAGCCTCTCCAACAAAAGGTGTTGGGAAAACTGGACAGCTATGTGCAAAAAAATGAAACTCAATCACCAATTTACACCATACACAAAAATAAGGTGGATAAAAGACTTAAATATAAGTCTTGACACTATAAAAGTTCTAGAGGAGAACATAGGCCAAAAAGTCTGAGATATTCCATGCAACAATATATTCATTGACATTTAAAAAAGAATAAACAAATGGGACTTCACTGAAATGAAAAACTTCTGCATGGCTAAAGAAAGCATCATCAAAATGACAAGAGAACCCAACCATATGGGAAAATATATTTGCCAATGATACCTCTGACAAGAGTTTGACCTCCAAAATATTTAACTCACATGACTCCACACCAGGAAGACAAATAATCCAACTAAAAATGGGGAAAAGATCTGAACAGACCCTTCTATGCGTAGGACATACAGAGGGCCCAGAGACATGTGAAAGGATGCTCATCACCACAAGCCATCAGAAAGATGCAAATTAAAACCACAATGAGATTGTGGTTTTGTAATCCAAAGACAGTGAGAGTGTAAACCATACCTCATACCAATCAGAATGTCCATCACAAATAAATCAATAAACAGTAAGTGCTGGTGAGGTTTTTGGAGAAAAGGGAACATAATAGAGATGCAGATGGTGCAGCCATTGTGGAAAACGGAATGGAATTTCCTGAAAAAAAACCCTAAAGATGGAACTGTCTTTTGACACAGCAGTTACACTGCTGGGGTTATACCCCAAGAATCCTGAGGCACCAGTTCAAAAGAACCTAAGCATCTCAATGTTCATAGCAGCACAATTTACAATAGCCAAGTGCTGGAAGCAACCTAAGAACTCATTAGTAAATGAGTGGATTAAAAAACTGTGGTACATTTACATAATGGAATACTACATAGCAGAAGGAAGGAGATCCTATCCTTTTTAACAGCATGGATGGATCTGGAGAGCATTATGTGTGCTAAGTGAAATAAGCCAGGTGGTGAAAGACAAATACCATATGATCTCACCTATTAACTGAAATCTAATCAACAAAACAAACTAGCAGACAAAATATAACCAGGGACATTGAAATAAAGAACAAACTGACAGTGACCAGAGGGGAAGGGGGAGGGGATTATTGGAGGGAAAGGGGAAGGGTTATCATGCAACATGTATAAAGGACCTATGGTCAAAGCCAAAAGTTGGTAGGACTGAGAGTGGGAGGTGAGGGTGGGTGGGTTGGGGGAAAGTGGTAGCAGGAAATTAGAGACAACTGTACTTGAACAACAATAAACAAATAAATCTGCCAACTGCCTTCTAGTTGTACTCCATTGTTTTTAGTCAGAAACAAGAGATTTCTTTCATTTTGCCACTATATTTTGTTTAAATTCTTCTGCCCACATTTAGTATCACCTTAAAGCATCTTGTTACTTAAAAGTATTTTTCATTTCTTTTACAGTCCTAACAAAATATGGACTAAAAGCCAAGTTATATCATCCACCCCTCTTTTCTTCATGTATAAAATGAGAACATTAAAAAACATGGATCCTGGAATAAAAGTATTTACTTTTGGATAAAATAATATGGAGCCTTATGCTAGATTTATTATGGTTTACATACAATTCCATTATGTATTTATCATATTTTTAATAAGGTTTTACTAAAATGTAATGGTTTAGTCTCAAGCTTATATTAAACACTATAAAAGCAAATTTCTTGCTGGAATGGAGAAAGAATTCTTACTATGAATTTCAATTATTTTCAAAAAATTTTGTTTTTAAGTTATGATAAATTATTTAAAACTTTTAACCTGAAATTGATGTTTGTGCTGGTACTAGACACATTAGATGTACACTAGGCACACTGCATTAACTAGATAATCTCTCTGCAGGTATCCAAAGCTGAGAAACACCAACTTGGAGATTGAAGAGAACATTTAACAAACATTAAAATATGCACCCTGGCAGTGTGGCTCAGTTGGTTGGAGCATCGTCCTGTAAACCAAAGGGTCTCTGCTCGATTCTTGGTCTGGGCAAATGTGTGTCTTCTGGGTTTTGTCCAAACTAGGGTGCTTGCCAGAGGCAACCAATGGATGTTTCTCTCTCTTTCTCTCCCTCCTTTCCCCCTTTCTAAAATCAATACATCTATCCTCCAGTGAAGTCTAAAAACAAAAACAAAATTTTTCAAACTTTCCAGGAGAAAACCTGTGTCTCAGAAACCATAAGATATTTTACAATTACTTGAAAACTATGTATTTTCTGCAATTCATGGAGTTGAAATGTCCAAGGCAATGATATAAATATCCCAGAATATCTCATAGGTAGATATGTTTTGCCTTTGTACTTGGTATTGTGATCACTGTTATTTTACTTTTTTCAGCAACAAAAATTGATTTTCTAAATGAAATACATCAGAGAAAAATGTTTGGTGAATAATTTTAATAACAATTTATGGAGCTATAGTAGAATAAGCAGTCCTGTAACACTTATTTTCCCTTGAGATTCGTAAGAAATCATATCTCTAGTACTTATAATAAGGAGCTAATTTAACTGAGCTCGACTTAGCTGTGAACAAATGGATTAACAAGTACCTTATTAAAATTTTAATTTATATTTCATTTATCACATTTAATAGAATTAACTTTGTTGTTTCAGGGTTGGGAAAAGCATTAATTTCCAAGGACAACTTTAGGTATCATTAATTTCAAATGCTTTTATTGTTGGTATTCATAGGTACCATAATTATATACCCCATGTAGCATAGAAATACAATATAAATAACAAAAAGTCTTGTTGTTAAAAACCATGTAATTATTCAACAGATTAAAACTATTTGTTTGTACAGCTTATGAATTATCTTTCTACTCTAAGAATATTTAATTAAATTAATTTAAAATCTTCAGTCCTTTCTGGATGTAACTTAGGTAGTTAGATATTCTTATGTCTGGAGAAATAGTCTGCATTTCCATTGATAATGTTTTGGCTTAGATCTTTATTATTCATGCTATTTGTTTTTTCTTTGTCTTTTAACTATTTTTGTTATTTGTAAATTACAATATTCTGATTGCTTTTGTTAATGAAGAATAATATATTTATCCATAATACAAGGAAATGCTATGTGATCAGAAAAATATTTTATATATAGTAGTATTTACTATAATACCAATATACAAGAGAGGCATTGAAAAACATGTTGTACTACATGGGTTAACTTTAATAGTGGAAAAGATACACTTCAGATCATTGTGCAGTTAAATCCTTTTACTCAGTCTTGCCCTTAAGCAAACAGGTTGATTACTTAAGATTGAAAATATATTCTTAATTTTACCTATTAATATCTTTTAAAACTGACATAATTATAATCCTTGAACTCTGCTGATTTTTAAGAAATAATCGATGGCTTTGATCCATCTTTATAATGCCCAACATAAGAACCTGATATACTTGAAGATACAACTGTTATCACCTTATACATTTCTGAATAAGGAAAAATAAGTATATATTGAAAAACCTGTATTATATTTCAGAAGTGTTATCCTGTCAAGGTATTTTTCACATTATATCATCAACATTTCCTTAATATGAGACAAGTGATCTAATTTTAATGACAGCTACTATTAATGTCAGACACCCAGATATAGTTTATAATTCTTAGTAATTACATCAATCTTTTTTCTCTTTTACTAATTATTTCAAAAAAAGAAGTAAAAGCTTTAAGAATGGGCACAAAAGGCAGCTAGCTATATTGGATCCTTTCTGTAAAGCAAATAGCTTTCAAATCATTCCATTAGCTGTCACCAGAGTACAAAAAGAATTAATCAAAAGTGACATGAATTTTAAGGGCCTGCCAAAACCTCATGAGAAAAACAATTTCATCATAAAAAGAGAAATTAAGGGCAGTGTCCCTGATTCCATAAAGGGATTTCAGTTTTCCTTCCTGTTTCATCCACATTTGTGTTACAGAAGATTATATATCTGGTATATGTTTTAAATTCTTCTAGTTCATTAATTGCAAGAAACTAATTTATCTAATGTACTAGTTAAGGTGAATCAGTATGTTCTGTATATATTGTTTTTTACATGAGTTTTTAGTTAACATTTTTATTAGCTTATTTTTTATTTTGACTACATTTTAAGCATAATATTTAAAATTATTCAAATCTTGTGTAAAATTGTGTAGAATGACAATAGGCAACTAAAGCATATATTTCTTGAAAGCCAAAGTAAGATAAAGTAGGGAAGAACATATGAAACAGGTATTGTTATTGAGCTGAAACAGAAATATCCAATTTAGGATCATTTATCATACAGTTATTTTTGAGGACCAGTTAAAATAATAAGACTTTACTTGGAATGTTTACCCTGAGTGTTCTAAGACTGCATGTCCATGTTTGTAAATATCTGATAATTGGTAAATGTGCACAGGAATGGATATTACTTATATTCTTTGCTAGACTTAACCAAGGTTTAGAGTGATGAGATTGTCAAGATGACTTATTAAAATGGAAAAGTGAGGCTTAGAACCCGAGTCACTAGCTGCTTTTCCAGTGCTCTTGTGACTACTTTACAGCTCCACCTATTTCTTTCTTTCTAACTCTTTGCTTAGGAGACATCAGCGAACAACACAAAGGCCCCTGTCTTTGTGAAATTTGTAGCATAGCAGAGGAAGATAGAAAGTGAATAATAAACACAACAAGTAAAGGAATGAATGGACGAGTGAGTTATAAATAAATGATTAGAGTCTGTTAAAATATAGTAAGTTTATAGAAACAAAAAAATCAAGGCCTCAGGGATGGGAGGTGCTAGAATGAAGACATGGAGAGATTGCTCTTGTTAAAGTTTCTTCTTTTGTTTAGGAGAATGTTTCATCTTCACCTATGTCATTACAATATATATAATAAATATAAATCATAACAACTTACGGAGAAATTATATAAATATACATAACATGTGTGTGCATACTCACACACGTTTGATTCACATTATTCACAGATCCTGCATTTTTAAATTCAAATAGTTGCTAAAATGTATTTGTAACCTGGACTGATGCAGCCACTGTGGAAAACTATAGAATTTCCTCAGAAAACTAAAAATGGAACTGGCTTTTGACCTGGTAATTTTACTGCTGGGATTATGCCATAGGACTCCTGAATCACCAATTCAAAAGGACCTATGCATCCCAATGTTCATAGCAGTGTTATTTACAATAGCCGAAGGCTGGAAACGGCCTAAGTGCCCACTAGTAAGTGCCAATGGATCAAAAAACTGGTACATTTACACAATGAAATACTATGCAGCAGAAAGAAAGAAGGAACTCTTACCCTTCATGACAGCATGGATGGAACTGGAGAGTATCATCCTAAGTGAAATAAGCTAGGTGATGAAAGACAAATACCATATGGTCTCACCTATAAGTGGAGCGTAATCAATAAGACAAATAAGTGAGCAAAATAGAACCAGAGGCATTGATATAAAGAACAAACTGGAGTGGCCAGAGGTGAGGAGAGGGGGATAATGAGGGAGAGAAGGGGAAGGGTCAAGTTAAAGGACTTGTATAAAGGACCAATGGATAAAGACAATTTGGGGGCAAGGGAAGATTGAATGTGGGAGGTGCGGATTGGATAGGGCAGGAGAGATTATTGGGGGAAAAGGGAGAACTATAATTTAACAATAATAAAAAGTTTAAAAAATACTCATTGGTTAGTTTTAGAAATATACATGCAGAATGGCAAAAACCCTGAGTCACCCAAAGTTCCCAGTTGAGGTCGAACAAGGAGACACTGCTTTCTTATTTCAGCTGTCATACTGGAAACAAGTGTCCTTTTTAAGGTAGTATATTTAGTATCACATTTTTCACAACTTTATCCTTTTTGATGGTGATTTTGCTGTTTAAAATGGTTCCCAAGAACCATAGTGATGAAGTTTTATGTAGTGTTCCAAAATGCAAGAGGTTACAAATGTGCCTTGTGGAGAAAATAGGTGTGTTAGACTAGCTTCATTCAGACATAAATTACAGTGCTGCTGACTGTGAGCTCAATGTTAGTGAATCACCAATATATATTTAAATAAGACATCTCTAAATGTAAAATACCAAAAAAAGGTTAATAAAAATGCTGTGATCAGCAGCTTGTGAGAATTCAATCTTGTGTTTCCCTTAGGGGAAATAATTCACTATTTATAAATTCAAATATTATGGTGACATTATAGAACCTAACTACTGGGAATAACAAGAAGTAACTCTATAAAGTTATAAGACATTTAATATATATTAGAACTATGTATGTCTTTAATTACAAATAATTCTGATAATATTATTTCCCATAGTTATTATATTTGCTAGTTACATGCTTTATATTTAGCACTATTCTATATAAGAGCTTAAAAAGTACTTTCTTGAGTCATTCTGGTTGCTATTTCTCAATCTTTTCCTGTTTGATGAGAAATTATCTTGAGCTCCTTGAATATGTTATGTTATCTAGGATTTTGCTATTTGATATGTGTATTATTTCAATGTTATTTATAACAGTATGCTTATGTCTGTATTTTTCTTCCTGACTTTCTCTTCATGCTTCAGTCTGGATATTTTTTGTTGACCTACATTTCAGTTTACTAATCTTCTCTTATGCCATATCTAGCCTACTCAGTTTTTCTATTTTTCTTTGGTAGAATTTCCATTAGATTTTTTCTATAGATTCTAATTCTTTTTAAAATGGATTTTGTAATGAGTATACAAATTAGACTCATGTGTGAGTGTACGATTTCACTCACCTGTGGTATTTAATAAACAAACTGAACTAACAAGCAAAATAGAGATGGACTCAGATCAAGAGCAGGCTGACAGCTCTGGGAAGAGGTTTGGGAGGCAGAGGAATCAAACAAAGAAAAGGAACTCACGGACAGGGATGGCAGTGTGCTGATTACAGTGTGGAATGGAGGTGAAAGAGGGTATAAGGGAGATAAATGGCAATGGAGAAAAGTACAGTAAAAATAAAGTATTAATATAACTCACTATGGGTAAAAAGTTAAGTTACATCATCTAATACAGTGAAATGGCCTGGAAACAGAGAAGCAGAGATAAGGAGAGAATCTCGAGGGTACACATGTGTTCTGAGGAATATGGTGAAGGACTGGAGCCCATGCAGAAAGGTGACAAGTGAGAAATGCTGTGATATAATCATACAACCCCTCCCCTCAGTGGCACACACACACTGCTTAGCTGATACATTCAGTTAAGAATTCTGGTTACACATGCCCTCGTGAATTACTTTGGGAGAAATCAAGGGGGGAAAAAGCTAAGTTTTACGTCTAAGGCAGGAAGGTTGGAATAATTGAAAAGTATGAAATACAGGTGAGATTGAGTCTAGAAGGACTAGGAGCTCAGAGCCAGAAGTTCCCATGAAAACCTAATTCTCTAAGAATTCTTCAGAAATCTTACATAAGGCATTGGACTTCCTTTGTAATATGGGTTAAGTTTCAATACGATGATATCAGTATTAAAAGTAATTGAAACAAACGGTGACTGTAAGAATGAGTATTGCATGGAGGCAAAGATGAATCCATGAGTAACAATAATACATTGAAGGAAGATAGTTGCAAAGGTAGGAGGGAACAAGATTGGTGTGCCTAGAAGTCAAAGCAGCAGTGTCTTAAGGAGAAGCGGGTAGTGAACACCACATATAGTTGTCAAGTAAGATAAGACTACATAAATGTTTTCCTCTTTGAGTCACTTAAATCACATGTAGGTTTAACAAGAGCAATTTGAGTGAACAGCTGGGGTACTAGATGCCAAAAAGTAGTAGGCTGAGTGTGAATTGCAAATAATACTTAAATGCAGTAAGCACTTATTTCTTTTCCAAGAAGCTTTGCAGTAAGGTAGGAAGAAAAAAGAGTGACAGAGAAAGGAGGGTTGTGAAATGCTTTCATAATATGTGCTGGGGAGAAAGGACCAAAAGAGAGGGAGAAATTAGACATACATCAGAACACTCCTTCTTAACATTTTTTTTTGTGTGTGTACATCACAGATTTTCTGAGTACCTAATGAAATTTGTTCAGTTTCAGAAAAAAATATATTGCACGTACTTACTAAAGTTTGCATGTCACTTGAGGGAATTACTGGTGTCCTGAAAAGCTGTTTCTTGGTTAAGAGCTTTTGCACCAAAAAGAGAGAAAATGAATGCTGAACCAAAGTTCTTGAGGCAGAGGGAGGGACTGAGATCAAGAACAAGGGTGAGCCATGCTGCTGTTTTGGAATGGAGGAGGGATTACCATAAATATTTCTTGTAACAGTAAGTACTTTGGAGACAGTAAAGAGATGGTCCTTACCACATATACATTGACATTTTGAGTAGTTCAACAAGATTCTAAATTTACTATATAGGCAGAGAGAGTCAGTCCTTTCTCTGTGCTTCTAGGGGAGTCTCTGTCTCTATTATATCATTATCATTGTGTTTGATCATTATTTAATTATTTATATATTTATTTATTTCCTGACCTTATGCAAATAAAGACACAGTGAGTTAAAATTGCTACATTTTATTGTAATTCTTTGCTTTTATTTGGTACATAGTTAACAGCAGACATCTATGTCATATTTTTCTCAGTTACTAAGTGTGTATTGAAAAAATGAGTTGTTTTTTAATAAAAATGTTTTAATAAATGTCTTAACATTTATTAAATTAGTAGTTCACTAAAACTATTAACAGCAGAACATTTATTAAATAATTATTTGATAAAATTATTATTAAACTTATTAATTATTAACATTTAATTATTTAAAATTTATTAAATTGTTAAAGGTATTTAAATGTCAAAACATTTCAATAAAATTATTTAATAAAATATTTAAAATAAAAAGTTAAATAAAATGTTTAATAAAAATATTTAAAATTAAAAAAATATTGCAATGTAGTAAACACAATGACATTTGTCACATGTATAAGTGATTTCTAGGAAATGCAGCAAGACAAATTGAGTAACCATGATCAGTTGAAACTTAATGCTTACTCTTGAACATTACCTGTATGAAAATGTAAATAAGATTATACACTGACTAATCCCCAAAATCTGAGTTCAAACTTTTATAAGTGTACTTTGTATTAATTAATAAAAGTGATAATGATAATAACTATCATTTTAAATGACAATCCTGTGTTAAGTGACACATATATACATGTATATATTATACATAAATCTCTATACATACCCTCTACATATATATCATATCTCCCTATATATATTCTTGATAATAACCATAAAAGGCAGGCATTGTTTTCATTTTTTTAGAGGATAGAAAACTGAGATTTCAGGACAATAAGTAGCTCATTTAAAGTCATAGAACTTGGAATTGGCAGAGCAGTAATGGATCTAACTCCAGATCTTCCTTGCAGATTCTACTTCTGTTACCCCCATGAAACGTGTTAAAGGAACAAGATGCCTTCTCTGACTGGTACATGGGTAAAAGGAAATCATTGTCATTCTAGACAAATATTCCCATATAGGTTTTATAGTACAGTCCCATAGCATCTGGAGAGCCCAAATCAGCTTGCCATTCTCCTTGGATTCTACAGATGTACTTAGGACATAACTATATGTTTTGACATGATTATTGTCAAATTGTCATGTTGAGACTAACCCCAATTAAAATGTTACCCAAAAGCAGTCATAGATGCTTTTGACTATTTGAGTCTACCAAAAGTGTGACGGGACTGAGATTTTATCCTACATGGAAGCTAACCATTTAGCCTGTATCAGTTTCATGGAGGCTGGCAGAAGACATGTGATCTTATGTCAGAGACAAAGAACTTCATTGCTTATGGCAATAAAGCATAAGCTTTGGCCTATTTGCATCAATTTTCCTTGCCTCCTAGTTTCATGGGTGCAGTGTTGAATGGGCCCAGATCGATGCCCATGCATGAGGTGGGTATGTGTTACAGGGGACACAGGAGGAACTCTGAATTTAGGAAACCCAAAGTTTTATAATGGGCAGTTTAATTAGCCCTTTTCCCTGGAGGGAGACACATCTCTATCTCTTAAGGTGATAAGCAAATCTGTCTTTTATTCTGAAGGAATACACTGTATCTTCCAAGGGTGTTTGTTATACAAATGTCCTTGAAAAGATAGTCTGGAACAAAGGGTGGTTAGTAATTTGAAACAAAGGGCAGTCATTGCTTCACTTCACAAGACTTGCAGAAAAGTGAAAAACCTGTGGAGAATTCTCTTCCAACAGACTCTTAAAATTTATCTTTCTTTGCAAATATTGAACAATTTGCTGGGAAATTTTTCCATTACAATTGCTCTGTATACTATACCACTTATCAACATCCTTGCTTAGAAACACATATTTTGATTCTATTGTTCTTTGGGTGTGATTATTGTCTGAATCATAAATGGTGGCATGATATATGATGACCTTAAAGTAAGAGCAATTCACATTTCTTTTAAATTACATATAATGACTCATGGGAAATTGTATAAAGACTAATTTCACATTGGCATGCCACTTACACACCAGTAATGAACAATTCAAAGTATTCTGTAAAACTCCTCCCCAAAATAATACAGTACATTTTTACCTGAGTATTACCAATATCAAGCATTATAGGTCATCGAGATTGTTACATTATTCCAACTGAGTAACCAAGCCTTGCTGAAGCTTCTCACTTGGGAGTAGTAGGAGTCCCAAGGGTCTGTTGGTCACTCTGTCCCAGGCCCTACTCAGATGCAGTTCCTGAATCTCATTTTTTCCTTGCACAGAACCCCCAAGACTCAGCCTGCTTTCTCCCCCTCTTGGCTCCTATGTGCTTATCCATTCCATTCCTTGGCTTTAAAAAAATTAATTGAAGTTTAATTGCAGAATGTAAATCAAAGTCCTTAACTTCCCTCTTTCTAGTGAATCTAGAAAACAAACACAGTGATGCTTTTCTATTGGAGGATTTTAATGATAATCACTGTGGAGAAAGCAACTGGGATGAACTAGATAGATCATTCAAATAAGAAACTTACAAAGTCATAGATCTCTGGCAAAGTTTTTAATGTATAAGAACTTTTCAGAAGTTCCTCATTTCCCACATGGTGAAGTCCAAATAGCCTAGCCATAAGAGTCAGAGTGTCACCTCATCTCTACTTCTCCATCTGTCTTTGTATCACTCATCACTTGTGGTGTGACTTTGCATTCAGAAGTTTTCTGAATTGCTCTCCAGGAAGTGTTATTTGACTATAAGGGGTATGCCCATAATATACCATATATATCTTCATATTGTGCTTAGCCCAATTAAAATATTATAATACAAAATTATAAAAAATATATTTACATGTGGACTGAGACAAGTGAGCACCTATTAGACTGAACCAAACCAATCTTATTTAATTTAAATTATACAACATTTGTTCATAACAAATCATGTTGAAGAAATGCATCATGTGGAGAGAAATCTATAGAGATAATCAGTAGCAGTATTCAGTACTTCTTTTCTCCAGAAAATCAGCTCTGGCTGAACTGTGTCCTCCACTAAAACAAGTCAGATCTGTGAAGAGATTTGCAGGTACATTTGTTAATTGGGCTGACTCTTTATTGAGTTGGAGGCTGTTACACACAATCTCCACTTACAGGAACTGAGCAAAGTATTATTTTGCAACTACATATGGCATTTTTTGCTGACATACTTATTAAATCACTTTGATCTTTTATTATATATTTCCAAAAATGTTTTATTTCCCCTTATCAGTCTTGACCAGGTTAATTGTGTTAATGGAATTGACTCTACTTATTGGTCAACCAATTATATGAAAGCTCATAGAGTGCAGTGTCAATCGGGCAGTCCAGGAGGCACAAGGACACAATTTCCTGCTGAACAATATAAAAACCTCACACTTTGACATTCATATTCATAGGTAGGCACAATCCAGTTTTGTAGATGAGAAAAATGTAGGTGATAAAATCAGAGTGAGAAGTGAAGATTCTCTGTGTGCCTGCAGGTGTTAAGGACTAATCTTCTTTTTTTTTTTTTAAATCGAGCACCTATTTATTTATTTATTTTTTTTCTTTTTTAAATTTTATTTAGTTATTTTTCAAGTACAGTTTTTTGTCTATTTTTCCCATCCCAGCCTCCCCTGCCCCTTGCTCCCCACCTCCCTCCCATTTCCTCCCCCCTTAGTTCTCGTCCCTGTGTCCTTCCTATTTGTTCCTCCAAATCCCTCCCCCTTTTTCCCCTTAACTTCCCTTCCTTCTCCCCTCTGGTCACTATCCCCTTGTTCTCTATTTCAGTGTCTTTGTTTTTTTGGTGTTTTTTTTTCTGCTTACTTGTTTGTTTTGTTGTTTAGCTTCCTGTTAAAGGTGAGATCATATGGTATTTGTCTTTCAGCACCTGGCCTATTTCACTCAGCATAATGCTTTCCAGTTCCATCCATGTTGTTGCAAAGGGTAGTAGCTCCTTCTTTCTCTCTGCAGCATAGAATTCCATTGTGTATATGTACCACAATTTTTGGATCCATTCATTTACTGATGGGCACCTAGGTTGCTTCCAACTCTTGGCTATTGTAAATTGTGCTGCTATGAACATTGTGGTGCATAGGTTCTTTGATATTGATGTTTTAGGATTCTTAGGATATAATCCTAGCAGTGGAATTGCTGGGTCAAAAGGCAGGTCGATTTTTATTTTTCTGAGAAAAATCCATACTGTTTTCCATAATGGTTGTACCATTCTGCACTCCCACCAACAGTGAACTAAGGACCCCGTTTCCCCACAACCCCTCCAACATTTGTTGTTTGTTGCTTTGTTTATGATAGCCATCCTGACTGGTGTAAAGTGGTATCTCATTGTGGTTTTAATTTGCATCTCTCTGATAGCTAATGATATTGAGCATCTCTTCATGTGTCTCTGAATGTTCTGTATGTCCTCCTTGGAGAAGTGTTTGTTCAAGTCCTTTTCCCATTTTCTAATTGGGTTGGGTGTCTTCTTAGAGTGGAGTCGTGTAAGTTCTTTGTATATTTTAGAGATTAAACCTTTGTCTGAGGTATCATTGGCAAATATGTTTTCCCATACAGTTGGTTGTCTTGCTAATTTAATACTGTTTTCTTTAGCCATGCAGAAGCTTTTTATTTTGACATAGAACAAACACTTCGAAAATTTATATGGAACCATAAACGAGCTCGAATAGCAGCTGCTCTTTTGAGAAAGAAGAACAAAGTAGGGGGGATCACAATACCTGATATCAAACTGTATTACAAGGCCACTGTAATCAAAACAGCCTGGTACTGGCATAAAAACAGGCACATAGACCAATGGAACAGAACAGAGAGCCCAGAAATCAACCCAACCCTCTACAGTCAATTAATATTCGACAAAGGGGGCAGTAACATAAAATGGAGTAAAGATAGCCTCTTCAACAAATGGTGATGGGAGAACTGGACAGCTACATGCAAAAAAATGAAACTTGAGCACAGACTTACACCATACACCAAAATAAATTCAAGGTGGATAAAAGACTTAAATGTAAGTCATAACACCATTAAAGTCCTAGAGGAGAACATTGGCAAGAAAATCTCAGATATTTCACGCAGCAACTTCTTTACTGATATGTCCCCTAGAGCAAGGAATGTAAAGGAAAGAATAAACAAATGGGATCTCATCAAAATAAAAAGGACTAATCTTCAAGAGCAAAGTAGTATTAAGGTCTAAAAACTAGAGCATGAGACTTTTCATAGTTTTTAAACTAAACTGAGAATGGAAACAGAAAAATCTGAGCCAGAGTTACATCACTTTTGAATATTGGGCTGGCAACAAACCACGAGGTAGGTATTCAGGCAAAAATAGGGATTAGGCTGATGGAATGTTGGAGAAACTATAGAAGGTAAAACAAGATGGTAAAATGTTAGGCTGAGGTCAAGAGCAACAACTGGAGTTTCTCTCTGAAAGGCAATTGGACTAAATCAGGCTAACTACTGAGTCTGAGTTTTTCATGTTTTATTCGGTTTAAAATTGTGATCTAGGTATTAGCTTAAGTTATATTCCAGTTTCTTAATACCAGTGTATTAATCAGCTTGGGCTGCCATAACAAAATAGCACAGATTGGGCATTTAAACAGCAGAAAATTTGTTTTCCCTTAGTTCTGGGAGGCTTGAAGCTCAAGATCAAGGCGTTAGCAACTCAGTTCCTCCTCAAGGGTGCTCTTCCTGGCATGCAGATGGCTGCTTCCACTTCCTGTACTCATACGGAGGTGGGGGTTGGGGAACAGAGAGAGAATTAGAGAGAGAAAGAGTGCTTGTTTCTGCTAGTTTTTTTTTACAGGGCTTATTAATTGTATCATGAGGGCTCCACACTCATGACCTCCTAAATACACATTTTTTTTCTTTAAAAAGTCCCATTTCCAAATACCATCAGAGTGGCAGTTTGGAATTCAGTATATGAATTTGGGGGGACATACAATTCAATCCACAGTAATCTACCCCTGACCCTCCAAAATCCATGCCCTTCTACCATGCAAAATACATTTATTCCATTGCAACATTCCCCCAAATGCAGCATTAACTCATTGAATTCCAGCATTAACTCTTGAATATAAAGTCCAAAGTCATATCCACATATCATTTAAATCAGATATGAGTGAAACTTGAGGCAAAATTCTTGCCAGCTGTGAATCTGAAGTCAGTTATGCATTTCCAAAATACATTGGTGGGTCTGGCATACTTCCTATTCCAAAAGGGAGAAATAAGAAAGAAGAAAAGGATGATAGGTCCCAAACAAACAAACAAATTCACAACTTGGCCAGGCAAATTCCATTGAATATACTAGGTTCAAGTTCATCCTCTCTGATTTCATGCTCTGCTTTCTGGACTAACTGGGGTGCTGGTCCACAGCAACCAACAAGATTAATTCACTCATGACACCTTCCATTTCCACGTCTTGAAATGCAGAACCTACACTAAGACGTTTATGAATTTCTCAACTTTAAGATCTCATAGCTTCCTCCAACTCTAATGTCTACCCTTGGGGCTGCAAGCTTTGATGTGCACTCAGACACATTCAGAGAAGAAGCTCAGCTCTTACTGAAGTCACCCTGAGAAATTGACTCTAGCATTTATGAGCACAGTGAACATCACTGAAGATTCTGGGAAGGGTTTTAAAAACATAGGCAACAAGTGTAAAAGCACTAACCCCTAGTCATTTTATTTTATTATTTTTAAATTATTATTTTTTTATTGTTGAAGTACAGTTCTCTCCATTTTCTGTCCCGAATCGTCCCCACCTCCCACCCTCAATCCTACCCCATTTTGGCTTTGTCCATGCATCCTTTATATATGTTTTTTGACAATGCTTTCCCCTAACCTCCCCACCCCCAGTATTCCTCCTACCTCCCTGCTGGTTACTGTCAGTTTGTTCTTAATTTCAATGTCTCTGGTTATATTTTGCTTGTTTGTTTGTTTTGTTGATTAGTTTCCAGTTAAAGGTAAGGCCATATGGTATTTGTCCCTCACCGCCTGGTTGATTTTACTTAGCATAATGCTTTCTAGTTCCATTCAAGGTGTACCAAAGGGCAGGAGTTCCTTCTTTCTTCCTTCCTTCTGCATAGTACTCCATTGTGTAAATAAAAGATCAACAAGGATATGACAGCATTGAACAATGCCCTAGATCAAATGGACTTAACAGATATAAAAAGTTTCATCCCAAAGAAGCAAAATACACATTTTTTCAAATGCATCTGGAACATTTTCAAATATAGATCACATGATAGGACACAAAGAAAGCCTCAACAAATTCAAGAAAATTGAAATCACATAAAGCATCTTCTCAGACTACAATTGCCTGAAACTAGAAGTCATTTTATTTTTAAAATGTCCCTTAGTCACTTTACCTCAGAGAGGTTTCCATAGGCTGATTTCCACCACTGTGCTTGCCTTCCTGTATCAGCCCTCTTGCTTGCGCTCCATCTTCTCTGTTCTTCCTCCTTCTCAAGAATACACCAGAGACTTAGAAGATGGTGATGGAGTAGGAGGGAGAAGATTCCACGTATCCCTACACATGGGAGAAAAATCTGGCCAATCTATGGAGGAACACAGCAAACGGCCAACAGTAGCCAGCATATATGAAAATAGAAGACCAAAAATCGTAGCAGACACTGAAAAACCAGAAAGTAAGGAGACTGAGGCAGGACAATAAGGTCCCAGGGACCAGTGCAGGGACTACAGCTGTAGCCCCAGGTCTGGCGCCTGGTCCCTGGCACCTGGCACTGGTGCTGGGTCTACCACAGACTCTTTGGGAGCCCTGAGCCTGCCACAGAGTTCTTGGGAGAGAGTTCGGTCAACTGCTCCCTCCTGCTCTGACCAAGCAGAGTTTGAGCAACACCTGGAGAGACCTGGTTGCTTGAAGTTGCAGAGAGGGGAATAAGGACAAAGAGGCAAATACACAAGGACTGTGATCACCCTCGGAGTCCGTGGTTGCTGATTCAGGAGAGTTGAGAGTTGCACATTGAGGGCACTGACCCCGATAGTCACTGGTCCGGCTGGAGAATTGGGCTTTACTGAGTGGCAGGCTTGAGTAGGAGAAATTTCTCAAAAAGTAAAACTGGGGGATTGTCCTGTGACAGCCGCTCGGCCTACCCCCCATATAGCTGGGCAGCGATCTGGAGGTTGCACAGAAGGCCCTGTGTTCCCCCATGGCATTGGGAAGAGTTTGCATCCAAACCCACAGGACCCAGGTAGCCTGGCCGGGTGCTTGTGCATCCACACCCCAGCCCACAGCGATAACCCCCTGGGAAACATTGCTCTGAAGAAGACCTGGATACCCCACATAAGGTGCCATAAGGAGAGGCACCAGACTAGCTCTTGGGGGAGTGCTTGAAAAATTGGCTGAGCACGCATTGGAAAGAGAGAAAGGCCACAACTGCCCCTCAGCCTGCTGCAGCCAATGAGACCAGAAAAACTGGTTTGGCCAGTTTGAAACCAACAAGAGGTGTTTTTTTTTTCTTTTTTTATAAAGTAATCCTTAATTTTTTTTTAATTTTTATTATTGTTTTATATTTTAATAGCTTTTCCCTCTCTTTCCTTCTTTCTTGTTTTATTCCTCCTTCCATTCTTTCCAATTTTATCTCTTCCTCCTCCCTTCTCCTGCCTTTTTCCCCCCACAAGTGACACAAAAAACTTGGCACTGTGAAAGGACCAGAGTTGGACCCAAGAAGGGGCATCCCAACAGTTGAGACAGAGAGACAAATTTCACTTTTCTATAGCAGAGAAACTACAAGTTACTGCATATTTGTATTATTATGTTTTCATTATTCTTACATTTTTATTTTAATAGTAGTTTCGTATTCCTCTTCTTTCTGTATAGTCTTCTTTGCTTGGCTGGTTACATTGTATCATTTGACAGGTTTCCCCTGTTCTCTCTTTCACAGTGTATTGCTAATTTACTATCCTTCATGTCACTTGTGTTCCTTTAGCACACTACTCGAAGTTGTATACCCCCTATTCATGTTATCCAGATCACATAGATTACGTCATATGATTGTTGCTCTAATATTATTGTAAATAATAGCTGTTCCATACCATTGTAAATACTTCACAACATGCCTCCCGGATCTTAGCCCACTTGACAGTTTCCTGAACTCTATTACTTTAGTGGTTAATTCTATTCTCTCACACACTACACATATTTACTACCCTTTACTCTCACCTTACCTCAGAATCTCACCTCCCACAACCTCACTGCTTTCTAGATCCAAACCACAATCCTGCCCTCCCTAACAAGAGTCTTATCTGCTTTTCATCCTTTCTTAAAAGTGGCTAGTTGGGCTGAAGATCACAGTTAACGCTATACATAGCCAAAGGATTCCCTATCTCTTCTCTACTGGCTGCTACTGTAAATATCATAGAATACTCTCCTGCTGTCATAAACCATTTTGCCTTCCCCTCCAACTGGTCACAAAAAAAAATTAAGTGGAACCAATGAACACAAGGATACCCACTGGAAGAGGAAAGCTAACAACAAAGGAACCACCACCAGATAACAACAAAAGAATGTGAAGGAGGGAGTGGAAACCACACAAGCCTCAATCCAGGACCTATCTGGAAATACAACTAAATAGTAGAGGAACTGCCCAGTACAAACAAATGAACAAAAGCAAAAGAGAATCCTCAAAATCTTGTACACACAGAAGAACTACCTTCAACAGAACCTGCCCTCAACAGCACAACAAGTTAAAACAGGTGGTAGACAGAGAGGCTATCAGTTAACCAACTGGTGGGAAGGACCCACAAAAGAAAGACCCTAAAACAATCAAAACACAGACAAACACGGAGCCAACTTAAAGGACAGCCCAAGACAAATGAGCTCGGGATATCAAGCAGACCACATCACTGAATCTCACAGGTATTCTACCACAGAAGATCATACCAGAATGGCCATCATAAATAAAGCAACAATTGTTGGAGAGGTTGTGGAGAAAAGGGAACTCTAGTGCACTCTTGGTAGAATTGCAGACTGGTACAACCACTATGGAAAACAGTATGAAATTTTCTAAGAAAACTAAAAATGGATCTTCCTTTTGACCCAGCAATTCCACTGATAGGATTATACCCTAAGAACCCTGAAGCACCAATCCAAAAAACCTATGCACCCCAATGTTCATAGTAGCACAATTTACAACAGCCAAGTGTTGGAAGCAACCTAGGTGCCTATCAGTAAATGAATGGGTCAAAAAACTATGGTACATTTACACAATGGAATTCTATGCAGCAGAAAGAAAGAATGAGCTCCTGCCTTTGCAACAGCACAGATAGAACTGGAAAGCATTATGCTTAGTGAAATAATCCAGGAGGTGAAAGAGAAATACCATATGATTTCACCTTTAACAGGAAGCTAAATGACAAAACAAACAAGCAAGAAAAATATAACCAAAGACACTGAAATAGAGAACAGGCTGACAGTGACCACAGGGGAGAGGGGATAGAATTTCAGGGGAAAAGGGGAAGGATTCACAGGAACAATTATAAAGGACACATGGACAACAACTAAGGGGATTGGAAATGGGAGGAAGGTAGGGAGCACTGCTTGGGGGTTGGCTGGGATGGGTGTAAGAGACAGAAAACTATACTTGAACAACAATTAAAATAAATAAATTTTAATAAGTAAATAAATAAATAAATAAATAAAGAACGCACCATAGCTCTCTCCTGGTAACCCACATCCTATCTTCTATATCTTTGATTCTGGTGACTTTGTGTTCCATGCTGACATCTTTCACCCTTTGCCCAAATGACTCATCAATTTTTTTAAAAATTTCTTTCTGGGAAGAATGATGATGCCAAGTGTTAAGATATATATACATAATATTTTGATGGAGCACATGTGTTTCTTTTATTAAAAAATGAAAAACAGGTGGAAGAGGGTATAAGGGAGACATTTAGTGATGGAAGAAATACTACAAAAGATAAGCTGTCAAAATTAATAATAAGAATAAAAATTAAAAATGAAAATAGGGAAAAGCACAAAGAATGAAGATCATCTCTGATCTTATGATAACCAACCAGAGAGATTATAACATTTTGACATGTCAGCATGTTTTATTCTTCTTTCTATGATTTGTTTTACACATTTATATATGCAGATATAACAAAATGGAATAATACTTAGCAAATTAAAGTGTTTTATTCACTTAAATTGAGCACGTATTTTTCAACACCACTACATATTTTTCTACATCATTATTTATACTGACTATTTAGTACTTTACTGTAAGCATATGGCACAATTTCTGGCTCCTCTGTTGAATATATGATTCTAAAATTTTACTACTATAAACAACATATCCATGATGATTTTTAAAGTTAAATTCCCAAAGCTCTGACCAGGTAGGTAGCTCAATTAGTTAGAGCATTGTCCCAATATGCCAAGGTTGCAAGTTAGATATCCCAGTCAGGGCACATACAGGAATCAACCAATGAGTGCATAAGTAAGCGGAACAACAAATTCAACAAATTGATGTCTCTCTCTCTCTCTCTCCCCCCTCTATTTACTCTAAATACTCTAAATCCTCCTTTTTTACTCTAAAATCAGTAACATGAAAATTTTAAGAAAGATAAGTTTCTGAAAGTGATATAGCTACTTGAAAAGATATTTATCACTGCTTTGAATAGTGCTGTTAAAGACTTTTCAGGCAGCCAGCTAGAGATAGCTTACCTTATATTTAATGGGGTGTATGGGGCCACGTCCTCTTGCAGGAAGAGGCTCCAATAGGCCCTGGGAGAGTGAATCTGAGCCAAAAGTTATTTATTGTGGTCAAAAGCAGGTTAGAACTTCAAGTGAATCCTGTTTTTTGATGACCTAGGGACACAGACAAGGCATTTTTTTCAAGCATTCTATTATTTAAAATGTATATAAACTCTCCTAGACATGGATGGCTTCTCCCACCCCATCTGAAAATGCACATAGGCAATAATTCATATTGGACACTGCAATGACCACAGAAGGTATGTTGTTGCTTTCAAGCAGTTTGAATAACTCTTTTAGATTAAGGTTAAATTTAATTTTAAAATACCATTTGCTCTCTGTACATTTTGAAGTGCTGCAAAAATCTCTCTTTCTTCCAGTGACAAACTTAAAAGTGAATTTCTACATAGAAAGGTAGAGAGGTGCTTCTATGAAGTGTAACTAGACAATTATTATCAATGCAGTGTCTGTAAGTATGCTCTCCGAAGAGTAAAATGCTTCCTGTTGCGTCAAGTGCCCTGTAGTTGCCTTACAGCCACCCTCCTGTTAAACTACCACTTAGTACAACGGGGTGTAATTAGGCCAATAGAGCCTTGGTGATCTGAAAGGTAGTTCACTCCCAAAGTGCTTTATTTACTCCTCTGGGTTAATAGTGGATAGTTTTCCCCATGTTACAGTACCCTGGGTTACTTGGTAGAAGGAAAATATTTCAGGTCTAGACTAAATGGGATGTAAATTATTATACTTCATTAGCATATTTTCTATTCAACTTTTCAAGAAACATAGAACAATATCACCCTTATGTGGTATAGTCTAACATTTTGTAGGAAAAATGATTTCCTGATTTTTCCCTGAATGTATTTTATTTTTCCCTTGTGTTTGTCTTTCAGCATGAATCATAAATTCATGCAGAAGTGGTTATTTCTACCTCATGTACAGCTCTAATATATTATTGATGCTAAGACATATTAAATAATGATTATAACAATAAAAATTTAGTTCCATGGAAACATTATTAAATTTTACTCTATCTTAGATTACATGTCATCTCCTGGTAATATGCGATAGCTGGGTGATTGATGTGTTCTCAGAATTTAAAAATATTTTTTGTGTTAGTTTTTTAGTACTTTCTAACTCTACAAATTTAGTTTCTTCAATTTTTCAACCTAAATTCTGATATGAAATGCTTTTTAATATCTAACTATTTTCCAGTTATAATAAATTTCATGTCCCTCTTGGTTTAGTAGGTCCATATTTTCTCAATTTTATTTTTCCTTAATACAAAGTGTTTGTAAAATCCTGTCTTGTTGCTAGTACTTTATGTTGCTTTATCTTTTTCTCTTTAAATTTAAATTAGTGCTGTGTATTCTTGCTTTTCTCTTTGCTTATATTATTTCTAGAACATTCGTTCACGTACATTCATTCATTCATTTAAATGAATGAATTTAAACCAAAATTCATTTATTTTGGTTTAAATTTGTTGATTTTCTATCAGCTATTTCTTTTTGCTTTGTAATAGAAATTTATGTAGTGTTTTTAAAAGATTTTATTTACTTATTTTTAGAGAGAGAGGAAGAGAGACACATTGATGTGTAGTTGCCTCTTGCATGTGCCCTGACTGGGAACTGAACTGGCAACTTTTGGTCCACAGGTCAGCACTCAATCCACTGAACCGCACCTGCCAGGGCTATGTTGTGTTTTTTAGAGTTTTACACTTATGATATAATTTAAGATACTTTAGTCATTACACAAACTTTTGTCTTTAATGTAGCCTGTCAGTGTATTGCCCAACTCTCTGATACTTCTCCTTTACAGTTACAGAGTAGAACATTTGTAAGCTGTGTGAGTGGTAACCTGTATTAAAAACCAGACAACAGGCCTGAAATGGAGTCACTTATGTTACACCTGATGTCACCACACTGAGACTTAATTATAGTTTTGGCTCCCCCAGAAATGGAATCTTCAACAAGCCAATCAGAAATCTCCAGGACTAGTTAGGCCATCTGCCTGACAGAGACCATGCCGTTTCCTAAATGGAAGTAATTTGCAATAACCAACCCACTTTTTGGCATAGCATCAACTTTGCCTGTAAAAGTCTTTCATTTCACATAGCTCCTCAGAACTCCTTTCTGCTAGATTGGAATCTGCTGAATTACAATCAATTTTTGCTCAAGTGAACTCTTAAAATTTTTACTATGACTCACTTTATCTTCTAATACCCGAGTACCTCTGTTTTCCCTTTTCTAGTCTAAGAATCCAACACAAACTTTAGTGGAGTGGACATAATTCGTTTTCAGGATTCCTGGTTCAGAACATGCAGGTGTTCACCCTATACATAGGTATGTGTCTGCTGAGATTCTGAGGCATCCTCTAAGGACTTGTTCCTCTATGTGGGTTCTGAATAGAAGCCTTGGCATCTCCTGGAAGCTTGTTAGAAATGAAGATTCTTGCTTTTGGTCAAGGTGGCTGCATAGGTAAACATGGTATTTGCACCCTCCCACAACCACATTATATTACAGCTAAACTGAAGAGCAGCCATCATTCAGAACTGCCTGAAATATGGCTGACCAGAAGTTCTCTACCAAAGGGTGGGTACAAAGGAGCCACATTGATACTGGTAGGAGGGGCAGAGATGTGGAATGGGTTTTACACTCACATGTGGCAGTAAAAAATTGGGAGAGATATCTCAGCTGCAGAGGTCCCCCTTGATGAGCAAGGTGTCCCAGCCCCACACCAGGTCCACCAGCTGAGTGTTCTAGTGCCAGAAAGAGGAGTCCCCATAACATCTGACAATAAAAACCGGTGGGGGATTGTGACTGAGCGAGATGGAGCATGCCTGGAGTCCCAGGAAATTCCTCTAAAGGGCCTGCATGCAGACTTTGACCCACTCCTGCTGAGCTCCAGCACTGGAGCAGCAGCTCAAAAGGCACCAAGGATATATAGGGAGGAACTGAATTATCCAGCATCGGGGCTAGAGCTCGAGGGGAAACTTTCTCCCAGACTGGAGAGCTGGTAGAGACCATTATTCCTTTGATGAAACCTCCACACACAGAACCAGCAGGTGGGCACCATATCTAAGACTCCATCAACCTGGCTAACATTGGTAGCCCTGCTCTGATGATTCTCTGACACCCTGCCCCACCCAACTCGTGGGGCCACCCAAGCTGTTTCCAGTGGCTTTCCCATATGAAGGCATGTCATGGCTCATGCTTTAGACTTTCCTAAAATCTTTCAAACAAATAGCATCTGGCCTTGCTGTGCCCTGTACCTCTCATTAATTGGTCCCAGACCCAGCACTAGTGGCAGCCTGCCTTGATTCACAGCTTTACCTCTTTTGGGCTACTCTAAGCCCAGCATAAGTAGCAACCATCTGCAGATCACTTTCTAGTTCATGCAAGATGGTACCAGGCAGAACATAGGAGGCGGCTGACCTTGGCCTGCACCTCCTGGAGGTGCCAGAGCCAGCACAATTGGTGGATAGCTTCAGACCACATCAAAGAACCATCCAATCACCTCTGCAAGTGACACACTCAAAGAGCAGACTCAGCAGGCACGAGAGCCCTGCTGATGTAAGTCCAGGGGTGTGGGCCCCCCACAGTTTTTCCTCCATGATGGTTGCAGCCAATCTTTGCAGCCCCCTGATCAGCCTGGTGGTAAATACCTCCCACTGATGTGCCAACAGTGATGAAAGCTTAACTACAACAGGCCCACATGGTGAGTGGGTGCACCTGAAGTGCCCAGCTTAGGCAGATGGGGAAGCTATGCAACTGGACCCTAAAAGACATCTATTGCAAAAGACCATTCCACTGAGCTCTAGAGATGTAGCAGTTCTATCTAATACACAGAAGAAAACACAGAGAGGCTGCTAAAATGAGGAGACAAAGAAACATGTCCCAGATAAAAGAACAGATCAAAACTCCAGGAAAGGAACTAAATGAATGGAGACAAGCAGTCTACTAGATGTAAGTTCAAAACATTGGTTTTAAGGATTCTCAATGAACTTAGAGGAAGAGTAGATTAACTTAGTGAGAAAGAGATAAGGAACAAATATCTCTTTGACAAAGAGATAAGGAACACAAAAATGAAGCTAGAATCCTGGCTGCTGTGGATCAGTGGACTGAGCATGGCCTGCAAACCAAAGAGTTTCCAGTTTGATTCCCAGTCAGGGCACATGCCTGGGTTGCAGGCCACGTCTCTGGTTGGGGTCGTGAGAGGCAATTACACATTGGTGTTTCTCTCCCACCTTTCCTTCCTCTCTAAAAATAAATAAATAAATAAATAAATAAAGTCTTAAAAAAATGAAGCTAGAGAACATAAAAAGAACCAGTCAGAAATAAAGAATACATTAATTGAAATGAAAAAAATACATTACAGAGAATCAACAGTAGAGTAGATAAAGCTGAGCATCAAATGATTTGGAAGAAAGTGAAGCAGAAAACATCCAAACAGAACAGCAAGAAATTTTAAAAAATCCAAAAAAGTGAGGGTAGTACAAAAAGCCTCTGGAACAACTTCAATTATGCCAACATTTGCATTATTAGAGTTCTAAAGGAAGAGAGCAAGAAATGGAAAACCTATGTGAAAAAATATTGATGTAAAGCTTCCCTAACCTAGTGAAAGAAATAGACATACAAGTCCAGAAGGTGCAGTGAGTTCCAAACAAGATGAACCTAAAGAGGCCCACGCCAAGACACATCATTATTAAAATGCAAAATATTAAAGACAAAGAGAGAATCTTAAAAGAAGCAAGAGAAAATCATGTAACTACCTAGAAGGGAGCTACTATAAGACTGTCAGCTGATTTCTCAACAGAAACTTTGCAGGCTAGAAGAGACTGACAAGAAATATTCAAACAATTGAAAAACAAAAACCTACAACCAAGAATATTTTACCCAGCAAATCTCTCATTTATAATTGAAGGACAAATAAAGAGCTTATGAGATAAGAAAAAGTTAAAAGAATTCATCACCACCAAACCAGTATTATATGAAATGTTAAAAGGTCTTCTTTAAGAAGAAGAGAAAAAAAGATAAAACAGATAAATAGGAAAATGGAATAAGTACATATCTATCAGCAATTAAATAAAAAAAACAAAATAAGGCAGTTGCAACTATTAACTGAACATAAAAAAATAGAAATAAAAACAAAGTAAGCAAACAACTAGACTAGGAACAGAATCACAGAAATGGAGATCACATGGAGTGTTATCAGCGGGGAGTGGGAAGGGAGAAAAAGGGGGGAAAAGTGCAGTGAGTTAGAAGCATAATTGGTAGAAACAAAATAGACGGCGGGGGGGAGTTAAGAATATTAGAGATCGCAGGTGGCAAACATGAGGCCAGTGGGCCGAATCCAGCCCTCCACCTTGTCCTATCTGTCCTGGCACCTTGTTTCTACCCAGTGGTAGTGCCAAACTCTCAATTAACTGTTAATAAATAGTTACACTTATACAGTCCTAAAATTACATTCGACCCTTTGAAGGCAACTGTGAGGTTGATGTGGCCCCTGATAAAAATGAGTGTGACACCCCTGGTATAGATAATGCAGAAGCCAAAGAACTTACTTACATGTATGACCCGTGGACAAGAACTAAGGCAGGGAGGATGCTGCTGGGAGTGTGGTGCAGGGCAGAGAGGAATAAAGGGGTAAGAATGGGACCACTCTAATACACAGCATAATCAATAAAATATGCTTAAAAAAACCAAGGTTGAGGTCAAATGTCACCATTGCAGAATGTATGGGATACAAAAATAGTATCCAGATATTTTACCAAAATTAAAAATATTAATATTAATTTTTATATTTTAATGTTCAATTTTTTATAATTTGACATTGTGTGTGGGGGCGACTTCTTCACGAGTCCCCCTGAGTGCCACGGACACAAGTTAATGAATATAGCCGAGACATGCTGTGATTTGCTTGGGGGAGGAGGAGTGAGCTGTGGCCAGTTTCTCCAAGGAGAAAAAGGCCCCAAGCACCTTCCTCTATAGCCTTTTATTGGGTTGTAATACACAGAAATACAGGGCGGCAAGGATCAAACAGTAGATAACATTTCAAAAAAATCTGAGGGCTTCAGAGTGTGAGTCAGTGTCTGTCAGGAAGAGAGTTGCAGAAACTTTGGGAGACGTACTCATTTCCTCTCAGACCCTTATCATATGAATGAAAGCACTCTTAGCAGAGCAGGCTTCACAGGTTTGTCAGGAAGTCTTTGTGACATCAGATTTTCCCCCCAGGACATGCCCTAGCAAGTCAAGGAGCTCCACCTCTCCCCAACAGGTATTCAGGCTTAAGGTGATTAGAGCCAGGAAGCACTTCTCCCAGAGAACAGGAGGACTCGGGCTTTCACAAGGCCAGAGAGAGGGGCAAAAGTCCATTGCTCTTTGTTGCAGCCCCCCAAGTCCTTCCATGAAGGCCTCCCAAGTGATCGAGTCTGACTTAGGTTGCCCCTTGCTGTTAGGGGTCTTACCCGTCACTGACTTCCGACCAAGCTCTAGGGGCAGGGAGAGGAACTGAGGCAGCGTTTGCTACCAGAGACAGGCTTTGTCTCCTGAGGCTGGCATTCCAAAGGTTGTCCCTTGAGTTATAATTCCTACAACTAGGCAGAGCAGTCTACAACAATTGTGATTTAGAATGACTAGTTTTACAGTGCTGCAGCTTCTAGCTTGTTCCTGTAGGCTCTCTGCTGCATGTTAGTAGAATAAATAGATGCTTCCTTTCTGCTGATGCCACTGGAGATATGCAATCAGAATCTTGAAAAACCTATGAATTAAACAAATTAAATATCTAAAAATGGTAATAAAGTTTCCTAAGTTTGTTTGCTTTAATGTCATGAATGCTAATACAGAAATAGTTCTACAGAGATTAGACTCATTTTAGCTGGACTTTGTTATTCTGCCTTATATTATTTAAATTTTCATAAATGCTGTTGACTCAAAAGTACATAATGTTCTACCTAGGGTTATTGAACTCATTCTCTTAATATCTTTATTGTATTCTTAACTACTCTTTTAACTTTTTAAAATAAAAAAACATGGTTTCACTTAAAATGAAGAGCTTTCAAAGTGCTCATCGATGATCATGTTACTTTATTCTGGCAACAAAATTTGCACAATTATTTTCAGCTGGTTGATAAAATTTCAACGTGTATAAATTATATACAAGGTTTATCCAGAAGGTATTCTATGATGTTGTATGAAATATAAAGACATTTATTGAAGAAGATACAAGAAACATTGTACATAGGACAATAACACCTCAGTCCTCTTCAGAGTAGGTATGTTGAGACCTCATACAGTTCTCCCAATTGCCATCAGCTGCCCTGTTGTATTTTCCTGAATCTCACTGATGGTCTGAGATCTCTTCCTTTTCAAAGGTGATTTCAGTTTTGGAGAAAGCCAGAAGTCACAGGGCACCAAATATGGGGTGTAGAAGGGCTGAGTCACCTGGGTGATTTGATGTTTTGCCAAAAAACTCTACATGAGATGTGGTGCATGAGCAGGCACATTGTGATAAAGTTGCCAATCAACAGTTACACATAGTTGCAGCCTTCTGAATTATACAAATAGCTTCCATGGAGGAATATTCCAGCTTAACACAAGATCTGATACAGTTTCATTGCTGTACTCACTCAGTCATTTTGGATGTGATGGCCACCCAGTACACATGCTCACTAAACAGTGTCTACTGCCCCCACTGACTAGTACAGTGAAGTTATCATTGTTCACACATGTGCATTACAGTCCACTCCTTTGCTGCCAGGTTACATTAATGTCTCACAATCATTCTCATCATATTAAGAATGGCTGGATTTTTCCAGACAGATCTTATGCAACACAAAGGATATCTTGAGGATTATGCCTATAGAGGGTGGGGTAAAAGTAGGTTTACAGTTGTTCATATGGAAATTAATAAAAGAAGTAATAAGTAATAATATAAGAATAAACTGTGTTTCTTTTAAAATATATTATATTGATAATGCTATCACAGTTGTCCCATTTCCCTTCTTTATTCCTTTCTGCCCTGCACACCCTCTCCTATCCTCATTCCCTACACCCTACATAGTTCATGTCCATGGGTCATACATGAAAGTTCTTTGGCTTCTACCTTTCTTATAGCATTCTTAACCTCCCTCTGTCTATTTTCTTCCCACAATTTATGCTACGTATTCCCTGTATCTTTTCCCCCATTCTCCTCTCTGCTTTACCACTGATAATTCTCCATGTGATCTCCATTTCTGTGGTTCTGTTCCTGTTCTAGGTTTTTTTTTAATTTTTTTTTTAGGTTTGGTTGTTGAGAGTTGTGTTTGCTGTCATTTTACTGTTCATATTTTTGATCTTCATCTTTTTCTTAGATATGTCCTTTTAACATTTCGTATAATAATAGCTTGGTGATGATGAACTCCTCTAACTTAAGCTTATTGGGGAAGCACTTTATCTGCCCTTCCATTCTAAGTGATACCTTTGCTGGAGAGAGTAATCTTGGATGTGGTTGCTTGCCTCTCATGACTTTGAATCCTTCTTTCTATCCCCTTATTGACTGCAAGGTTTTGTTTTGTTTTGTTTTTTGAGAAATCAGCAGATTGTTTTATGAGAACTCCTTTGTAGATAATTCTTTCCTTTTGCTGCTTTCAAGATTATCTCTTTATCTTTAACCTTAGGTAACTTATTTATAATGTGCCTTGGTATGTTCCTCTTTGGGTCCAACTACTGTGGGACTCTTTGGGTTTCCTGGACTCCCTAAAAGTCTGTTTTCTTCACCAGATTGGTAAAATTTTCTTTCCTTATTTGTTCACTTAAATTCAATTTCTTGCTCTTCCTCTTCTCCTTCTGGCACCCATATGATTCAGACATTGGAACTTTTAAGGTTGTCCCAGAGGTTCCTACGATTCTCTTCAATTTTTTAAATTCTTGTTTCTTCATTCTGTTTTGGTTGAATGTTTATTTCTCCCTTTTGTTCCAAATTATTGATTTGAATCTCAGTTACCCTCCTTTCACTGTTGGTTACCCATATGTTTTACTTTGTTTCACTTTGTGTAGCCTTCATTTCTTCTTTTATTTTGTGACCAAGCTCAATCAATTCTGTGAGCATCCTGATTGCCAACGTTTTGAACATTCCATTAAATAGGTTGTCTATCTCCTTGTTGCTTAGCTCTTTTTGTGGAGTTTTGATCTGTTTTTTAAATTTTTTTCATTTGGGCCATTTTTTTTTTTTTTTTACCTCAGCATCTCTGTTATGTAGTAAGAGGCAGCATATTCACCAGGTACTCACCAGGGCAGTGCAACCCAGTCTTTGCATTGTGGTGCTGCATGTGAGGGAGGAGTCCAGGAGGGAACAATGCTGCTTGTTGGCTCTCTGCTGGCTTTCAGTCATTCCGCTGTGACCCACAAGCAACTTAGGCCCTTCTGGTGCTGAGTGCACCCATCCTGGGTGAGTAGTTTTGTGTATGTTTTAGGATTCCATGGTCTCTCCAAAGAACTCTCCTATATGGTTGGGAGTTTCTCCTGCTACCTCAACCCCCAGGGCTGTTTTTCAGTCAGAGGTTTTGAGGCTTTATTTCCCTGCACTGAAAGCCTGGGTTGTGCTGTCTGTCTTGCTTCCCAGTGGTTCCTCCTGGTTTATCCGAATACAAATGTGGGACTGCCTGCTCTGCCAGCCACTGCCTTACCTGCCCAGGTCCCTAGCAGCCACCTTGCTATGAGTCCTCTCTCCCGGGCTGCCAGCTCCAGCCTGCCTACTGGTCTGGATGAACATTTCTCTTTAACTCCTTGGTTGTCAGACTTCCTTACTGTCAGTTCAATTATCTGTCATTTCTGGTTGTTTTTTGCTTTTAAATTTATCGTTGTCCTTTTATGGGTTGTGAGAGGAGGCAAAGTGTATCTACCTATGCCTCCGCCTTGGCTGGAAGTTCTAAACTGTGTTTCTCATAATCACAACTATAAACCTACTTTTGTCCCACGTTGTATATGAAACTATTCAGATATTAAGAAAAATCTAAAAATCATCCTTTGTATTCCTCGTGACTTAGTTACTGAACGTGTAAAATGGTAACCCACTGTAGTCACATTGTCACTGGCCATGCACAATTTGTAGGCTACCAGAACTGATCCCGAAGTGTCCATGTGGCTTACCATGAAAGCATGGAGTCAATTTTTGCCTGAATAATATGTTGAAGATGAACTTCAATGTTTCCCCTTTCATTATAGAAACTAGGGGTTTAAATTGTGCCTAGTAGAATATTTTGTCAGCCTGATCGATGGTTGTAATTTTTGCAACAATTTTTTCCTCATATATATCTTCTTACCATGTGTTTTAGTATTTTAATGTAGCCAGAGTGAAATTTATTCACTTTGATTTTAGAAGGGGAATTGAAAATCTTTTGTTCATAAAACTATGTATGTAATAACATAACTTTAAAAAGAAAATATTTTCTTCTTCTACTTCATTAATTAATATAAACTCTTTCCACAAAGGGGAAAAACTGGGAGAACTTTGATAGTATAAACAATAAAATATTTAAATTAAAAAATGTTTCTGAAAACACACAAGTTAGAGAATTAATTAATCTCTTATTTAGAATGAAAAGCTTTTAGCCAGTTACGGAACACAGAAAAGATGTACATATGTATGTATGTATGTATTTGTTCATTTATTCATGCATTCATTTCAGTGTACTTCACATGTTGGTACTGGATGTTTTGAATATGGTCATTTTTTTATTTGCAAGTATACTGACCTTATGTAATCTGGAGTTCAATAATTCTTGAAATTACATTTAATTATGTATGTAACTTCTTAATCATTACAAAGATTACTTGATTTTTCTTAATTAAATTTTCTTATTTTTTCATGAAAAATTCTAAGTACTACTTTGGAATTCTAGAAACCATACATTTAAAAAGTGCATAAAATTTATTTTCCTTGAAAGCTCTACAACTCTTATGATAAGAATCTATATTTATAATATCTAGTGCTATTAGAATTAAAATGGTGGTCAATTGGACTACCAGAAGAAAACAAGGAGCAATGATAAATTAATTAACTGAATCTCTGAGGGATAATGTTATATAGGTTTCTGTGACAAATAAATAAAGTGAGATTCTGTGACAAAGCATTAATTTGGCAGAAATTCAAGCCAAACTCATCTATCTATACAAATTGACAAGTATCTGAAACAATCTAATCAACTCCATTATGATATAGAAGAATGAGAAAATGCCAGATGTCTATCTACAATACCAATAGTATTGGCTGTCTAATGACCAACAAAGAAAAGAATTGCATCCATTTTATTATAAATAGAGATATTTGCACTAAGTGTTGAAAATGAACAGACAAGTTAAGACATTTTTAGTAATAGAAATGCAAACGTGAAATGGAAAGCAGAAAGCAGTGGATGTTAAACAAACCGAATATCAGATGTTCAAGTATAGCCCAGGGCTCAACTAAAGTCAGTTTCTTCCTTCCTTCCTTCCTTTCTTCCTTCCTTCCTTCCTTTCTTTCTTCCTTTCTTTCTTTCTTTCTTTCTTTCTTTCTTTCTTTCTTTCTTTCTTTCTTTCTTTCTTTCTTTCTTTCTTTCTCTCTCTCTCTCTCTCTCTTCCTTCCTTCCTTTCTTTCTTTCTTTCTTTCTTTCTTTCTTTCTTTCTCTCTCTCTTTCTTCCTTCCTTATTTTTTCACACTTTTTAATTGTTGTTTATGCACAGTCTCCATTTTCCTTCCATCACTCCCCCTACCCCAGCTATCACCACTTCCCACCCTTGATCCTACTCCACTTTGTTTTTCTCCAAGGATAAAGTCATAATTTCTTATACTAAAGAGAAGTAGACTGAAAGGTATGGGTTTCATTCAAAGTGTGTGTTATACTGACTGTGTGTTGTGAACAGAATAATGAATTAATTTATTTCATTTTAGCATATGAAGTTTGATAGCATAGGGATGATTATAATATAAATCTATCAGTTGGAGTTTACTCATAGAAGTAAATTATAGAAGTCAATAATATGTACCAAAAATGATGGTGTGGGGTAAAATAGAATTTAAAAGTTCCCATATTACCTGAGATATTATCAATAGCATTCACAACTTATGTATAATTCTTTAAATATAATATACATAAGATGGCCAAGTTAATATTGACCCTTTCTTAAAATTCTTTTAAAAAAGATTTTATTTATTTATTTTTAGTGAGAAGGAAGGGAGGGAAAAAGAGATGGAGAAAACCATCAATGTGTGGTTGCCTCTCATGTGGCCCCCACTGGGGACCTGGCCCACAAACCATGCATGTGCCCTCACTGGGAATTAAACTGGTGACCCCTTGGTTTGCCGCCTGTGCTCAATCCACTGAGCTACACCAGCCAGGGCTAATATTGACCCTTTTTAATCACAGTGAACTATGTTCCAGTTTATACATTGTTGATTTTGAATAGATGTATTTTTATCTAGAAAAAGTATGGCTTATATATGTAATAAGGGCATAGTATATTTTTTCTAATACATAATTATCATTCTCTAATTCTTTATAGAGGAGTATAGTATTTCCTTACTGTATTTTTGATAGGCATAGTTTTATTTGGGTCATAAAAAACAGAAGTGCTTTCATTCAGGACAGTTAAAAGGGGCCTATAGATGGCCTCAGTATCCTCACAAATCTTTATATAGAAAAGACCCAGAGACCACTGAACTCTTAAGCAATGGCTTATATCACTACCTGATGGGGTTACTATAAAATTATTGTCCAAATGGAGACATTTTTGAAAGTGGGAAGGAATGCTACTAATAATTATCCCAGGACAAACCAGGATGTATGATCATCCTCTCCCACGGAGACAGTGCAGTGATTTATGGATGGGATCTTTTATGCTTAGAATGTAACTTGGTTTGAGTTTTTTTGAGCTAAAAAATCTTGGGTTGTCTATATATAAATTATCTTTCCTCAGACGTAGGCTGTTACAGAGCTCTGTAGAGAAAGAAGTTATTTTTTCTCCCATTTTGAAAGAAGTAGAAGAAGTCATCTATCTTACATGTTGTTTAAACATTGAGGATAATTTGAAGATAGACTGTATTTAAACAATGATAGTTATCTTCACTCCATAGGCTAACATTCTCTTGATATTCATGATGAGATAAGAGCTTTTGAAGAGCTGTGGTGTATCTGTTTTTCTGCAGATTTATTTTAACAAATTGTTACTCTAATTTTAAATACAAGTTTATTTGTTTCAAATTTTAATGAATTATTAAAAGAGAAAGTAATCTTTAAAAATATGTTAAGCTTTATATTGTGACCAAAGGAAATGTATATTCTCTGTCTAGGGCTATATCTATTAAGTCAATTATGATTCAGTTCTACAACTTTACTTACGTCTCTTAGATGTTCTGAGATATTCTGAAGTTTCATACCTTACTTTATTCAACACTTTCACTGGTCTCTGAATAATTTTTGTTCTATACCTTTAAACTACCATATTGTTGATATGTAATATCAATGTATTATTGGTGTGTGTGTATGTGTGAATGTGTATTTAAGGCTGCTTATATCTTCATCACAAATTGTAATTTTTATTACTACACAATACCATTCTTTTTCCTTCGGGGTTATTTTAGTCTTATAATCCACCTCATCATATATTTATTCTTGCTTTCTTATATTTGCATTTGCCCAGTATCTTTTTGTCTATTCTTTTATTTTCAATCATTTTTAAATTGGTGAATTTTATTTGTATCAGTCAAGATAAGGAAAACTATATTTCACTAACAAACTAGCCCTGACATTATGAGGGCTTAAAAAATAAAGAGAGTGTGTTTTTGGCTCTCATTAAGTCCAATTCAGTTTTTAATTTTATGGACTTTCCAACACAGTTGCCCTCCTGTCACTTCAATAATCCAGCTGCTTCCATCTTGTGGTTCTGCCCTCTAAACTTGAGATGTCGGCATCCACTGTGGCAGGAGAAAGGAGAGCTGGGTCCATGTTCCCCTGCTATCTTGGTTGGCTCTCAGCCCTTTGGCCAAAATCACTTCTGTCACTCACTGGGAATGCAGTCTTCCAAGAGCTCAAGAAAATGACTAGAATCTTGTAATGCTGTGTACTTTTAATGTTTATGAAAATGTGTTTTTGCAAGTAAAGCATATCTTTTTTGAAGAAGTTACATAGATTTTCTATCTTTTATGAAAGAAGTTCATTCTGTTCACATTTAGTAAAGTGAATGACATGCTTGAACTTATTAAGCATTTTTGCTTTCTTTTCCTTCATATTTCTTGTTGATCAAGCTACCATTTTTATTTCCTTTTGATTCTGTTCCTTTTTCCTCTTTCATTCCATTAATCTTTACTCTTTACTTTCTCTCTCTCTCTCTGTGATTATATATATATAGTCAGAAACATGTATTTCTGCTAGTAGTTGAAAACATGATACCAACTTGTTCCTCCATGGAGTTTCACTGGGTGTAATTAGTTTGCTAGGCCTGCTGTCACAAAGTATCACAAACTAGGTGGCTCAAAAACCAGAGATTTATTATCTTACAGTTCTGGAGGCCAGTAATAAGAAATCAAAGTGTTGGCAGAGTTGGTTGCTTCTGAGATTGTGAGGGAAACTCTTCTCCATTCCTCAGGTTTAGCTTCTGGTGGTAGCTGGAATCTTTGGCGTTCCTTGCTTTGCCTTCTGCCTCGCTCTTCAGGTTGTCCTCTCCTGTTTACATGTCCCTGTCAGTGTTTCCTTTTTATAAGACATTAGATATTTTGAATTAGGGACCCACCCTATAGGTATTACCTCATCTTAGCTAGTTACATCTGCAACAACACTATTTATGAAAAAAGTTCCAAGTGGGAGTTCGGACTTCAACACAAGAAGTTTGGAAAAACACAATTCAAATCATAACACTTGGTTTCCACATGTTTTATTTTCCTGTCTTTCCCAAACCATTCTAATACACTAAGCTCTATAACAAACTTTTACTTTCTCTCTTCCTCATCATCTGCAATGGTTGTGATTGTGCCTGAGAGAGATAAGTACTCTATCCAGTGTATATTCTTTATCACTCAGAGTGCTTAATTAGCATTTGTACTATAACTTTTCAGTCTAACTTTATACATTTAGATTTACTATTTGATGTAAAACATGTATAGACATAATCTTTATATAATATATGTATAATTATCAATGTCTAAGTTCTTTCCTCACTTGATTCCTTTATGTTTCACTGTCTCTAATATTGCTGTCTCTAGGATATTTCTAAGTTGGTTAGATTTTTTTGCTTGCATTTTCTTTATATAGAGTTTGTAGGTATGCACTTTGAGTTCCTACATATCCTCAAACATTTTACTTTCGCCTTGAAGAATTTATATATTAGTAAGTATTACCTGTAGTCTTTTCTACTGGCAGTTTCTGTAGTTGCTAATCTTTTGTCTGATATCCTCCAAAGTACAAGATAATAAGGCTGTAATCATTAATATAATATAATATAATATAATATAACATAATATAACATAACATAACATAATATAAAACATAACATAACATAATATATAGTATAAATATCTTAATATATTATGTAATATATAATATAAATATATTATTCAATCATATGCAACTTGTGTTTTTTCTTGGCAGTTAGTAAGGTTTTTCTCTTTCCCCTTAGAGTTTGGTACTGTTGCTTATATATGCCTATGAGGTTACTTGTTCTCCTTAGTACAGCCCAGAAGTTATTGAGCCAGTCAGTCTGAAGATCAGTACATTCTTTATCTCAGAGAAATTTATTTCAAAGTTTATTATAGGCTATTGAAGTTCTGTTCTCTCTTTTCTTCTCCCTCTAAATTTCTCTCGTTCTAATGTATTGGCATGTTTTCTATAGGTCTCATGTTATAGAGAGTGATGCTCTTATCTAGGATGGCCTGGGGCACTCACCTGAAGCCCTAGGATTTGTGGGAGCCCAGGGTCAATGTTGTGACTGGAGCAATTATTACTATGATTGCAAGGCACACCTCAGCAACAAACTTTGAGGGGCTTAGAAGAAGAAAGATTATTACTCACAGATTCTGGAGCATATACACCACATTCATGTGCCATACGGGAAGGTTTGCAGGAAGAGAGAGAGGGAGAGAAAGACAACACATGAAGCTCTGTTTTTATTGAGGTAGGATGACACCACAAGCCTATATCATACTTTTAAATATTACTACAAATGTTTTTAAAAATATATAGTTTCTTTGCATGCATGTATACCTTTGTTTCCAAATTTTTATTAGTTAAAATAACACCAAGATTGACATCTTTACATTTTTTAACTTTACTTTTCAAATTTTGGGTGCATACAAAAAACCAACTTGAGCTTGCCTAAGGCCAAAGTGGGAAGGAGAACAGTATAAGAATTTATTGGAAGATCATGGGGTGTCTAACAGTCATAAAGTTAAAGTTAAAATAATTGCTATCATTTTTTAACCTGTCAAATTGAAATTGCTTCTTTTCCTGAATTATAATATTTATTATTGGCCAGGCAATGATGAAAGAGACAACCTCAGTCAGTGTTGTGACTTGGGGGTGGGAAAGTGCTGACAGAATCAGATTTCTGCAAAGCAAATTGGAAATACTTTGAGGGAGAATAAGAATATTCTTTTTTTTTGTTTAAACTTTATTTATTCATTTTAGAGAGGGGAAGGAAGGAGAAACAGAGGGAGAGAAGCATCAATGTGTGGTTACCTCTTGCACACCCCTACTGGGGACAAGGCCCACAATCCAGGTATGTGCCCTGACTGGGAATTGAACCAGTGACCCTTTGGTTAGCAGGCCTGTGCTCAATCCACTGAGCTACACCAGCCAGGACAGAATATTCTATGACCAAGTAATTTTTTGCTCCTAGTCTAGTCTATGAATCTAAGCAGATGGGCTCGAGAATTTGTGTAGCAAATTATAGTGGATTTTGGGGGGGAGAGGTATCTGTATAGCACTCTATACTCATACATAACTGCTCACTGTGCTTATAGGGGTTTTCCAGCCTCCTAAAAATGTAGGCATCAACTTGCCTCTCAGACATAGTTTGTTGCTCAGGGTAGGCATTTAACAGAGACCAGATCAGAGATTTCCCAAGGATTTGCAATACTAAAATGAGAGACATGGTGAATGGCACTGTTGGAAGCAGAATCATATTAAAAGCAACACTTTCAGTGGAAGAGCCCATGTGACCCTTCAACTGAGGCCAGCCTGGGTTCCACAGTGCAAAAAATTTAGTTGAGGTTCAACATTATTTCATTAGCTGTTTGTATTCTTCTCTTTTTATTCTGTATATGTTTATTCATGCCCTTTGCTCATGTAAAATTATGTTTGCCTTTAAAAATGTATCTAATTTGTAAGAACAGAAACAAAAATTAAAGATTTAGGTTTATATCTCCAAATCATTCATAGCCATATACTTTCAAATCCTTCCAAATAAGCTGGTTATGATGGTAGAAACTTGTTTTCCTGATTTTTTCATTTCTTTAGTAGTTGTTTACAGTCCTACTAGAGTCATCAGTTGCCATGAGGCCAAAAATTGTTCTCTTTATTAATTTGTTTGTTTCATTAGGAAAGCTATGACTACATTACAGAATGGCAACAGCGATAGCTAATGCTTACATACTGCCTCAGATGCAATAACTCATCCATGGAACTTATGATGTGGGTAATCTCATTATCATATCTTACAAATGAGGAAACTCAGGAACAGAGGATTAAGTGACATGTCTAAAGTTACCCATTTAATAAGTGGCACAGCTAGGATTTGAACCACATCAGTGTGTCACCAGGGTAAACACTCTTACTTCCTGTGCCATGGAGTTTCACACAATAAAATACATGTTCTTATGTAAAGAAGTTTTGTGCTTTTACATATGTACCAGCCTATTAAACATAGGTTTAGTATATTGACTACTAAGGAGAAAAGCAGTCAATATATTTTCTCTTTGAGAATATAAAATTAATATTTTATAATTAAATCAAAAGCTATCATTTGCTGAGGAGTTTTATTTTCTGGGCAAAAGATACTTATGGGACAGAGCGATGGAACAAATAATGTCCAGATTCCTCTCAACCATGTGATTTTTTTCTTTTTTTAAATTTTTTTATTGATTATGCTGTTACAGTTGTTCTATTTCCCCCCTTCATTCCCCTACACCCTACCCCCCGTCCCCACCATTACCCCCCCTTTAGTTTATGACCATGTGACCAACTTCTTTAGATTCTATATTTCCCATGCTATTCTTGCCCCCCCATCTATTTTCTATCTACTGTCCATGATACTTATTTTCTGTACCTTCTCCCCCTTCCCTCCTCCCACTCCCCTGTTGCTAACCCTCCTTGAGATCTTCATTTCTATCTTTCCACTCCTGATCTAGCTGTCCTTTTAGTTTGCTTTTGTTTTAGGTGTGGTTGTTAATAACTGTGAGTTTGTTGTCCTTTCACTGTTCATATTTCTTTAACTTCTTTTTCTTAGATAAGTCCCTTTAACATTTCATATAATAAGGGCTTGGTGATGATGAACTCCTTGAATTTGATCTTATCTGAAAAGCACTTTATCTGTCCTTCCATTCTAAATGAAAGTTTTGCTGGATAGAGCAATCTTGGATGTAGGTCTTTGGATTTCATGACTTGGAATACCTCTTTCCAGCCCCTTCTTGCCTGTAAGGTCTCTTTTGAGAAATCCACTGACAGTCTGATGGGGACTCCTTTGTAGGTGACTGTCCCCTTAGCTCTTGCTGCTTCTAGGATTCTCTCCTTCATTTTAATCTTGGCTAATATAATGATGTGCCTTGGTGTGTTCCTTCTTGGGTCCAACTTCTTTGGGACTCTCTGAGCTTCCTGGATTTCCTGGAAGTCTATTTCCTTTGCCATATTGGGGAAATTCTCCTTTATTATTTGTTCAAATAAGTTTTCCACTGGTGGCTGTTCCTTTCCCCCTTCTGGTACCCCTATAATTCAGATGTTGGAGCATTTAAAGATGTCCTGGAGGTTCCTAAGACTCTCCTCATTTCTTTGAATTCTTGCTTCTTGACTCTTTTCTGTTTGGCCATTATTTGCTTTCTTCTGGTCCACTCCATTGATTTGAGTCCCAGTTTCCTTTTCATTGCTATTGGTTTCCTGTGCAATTCCATTCATTTCAATTAGTTTTGCCTTCATATGTTTGTCTAATTTGTGGCTATAATCAACCAGGTTTGTGAGGATCCTGATCACCAGTGTTTTAAACTGTGCATCTGAGAGTTTTGCTATTTCTTCATTGCTTAGATTTATAGGCTCTGGGGCTTTGAGATCTTCTTGAGCCATTTTTGGTCTGTTCTCACCCGTTAAGTATGAGGAGGGGAGCCTTGGACTCCCAGGTCGCTGGGTTGTGATGCTATATGTGGAGGCGGGGTCAGAGCAGGGAAATGGCGGCTCCCTCTGCTGTTTCTCGCAGCTGGGTGAAGAGCAGAGCCTTAGGTTGTTCACCGTGGCAGGGCCACTTAGGTCGCTGGATTATGACGCTGTATGTGGAGGCGGGGTTAGAGCGGGGAAATGGTGGCGCCCTCTGCCACCGCTTGCCACTGGGGCTACTGGCTCTCGTCCAATCACCCACTCCCTCGCTTGTCTATCCACACACGAATGCGCAACCACAGTCAACCCGCAGCCCTGCTCCCTCGCTGTTTCCCGTGGTTGCTTGCTGAGTTGCCCACCAGGTCCAACCCTGTGCCTGGATTCCACGCGCCTGAGTCCATCTGACCGAGTTTTCCTGTGCTACTCCACTCTGCCAGCTGCTGGTTTTGCCCCTCTTACCTGTCAGGCTGAAGAATTTGTTGTTATCAGACTTACGAAAAGTTCAACTTTCTGTGTTCTGGCTGTGTTTTCTGTTGCTTTTATTTATTTGTCTCTAAACTTGGTTGTGTGAGGAAGCAAGTTGTCTCCACCTATGTCTCCATCTTGGCGGAAGTCTCAACCATGTGATTTTTGACAAGTAACTTAAACATTTAAGTCAAATTTATTACTTGCAAGAGAAATATACCTGCTTTATTTGTTTTCTTAATGTGTTGAAGATATCAGATAAAATATTTCATGAAGAGGTTTTATAATTTATGGTATCATATAATTTAAGTTAGAATTAGTATTAACGTATTTTGTATCATTAGGGAAGAAATGACATTCTATTGATTTGGGCAAAAGTTTTTAAACTGATTTTAAGATAAGCAATATCACTTCTATTGAAAAATGACTCAAAAATATCATGTGAGGACTAGGGAGAAAAGAGCTCAGGGTGTCAACACAAAAATTGAAGACAAAAATGTGGTTCTTATTTACTCTGCTCATCAGAAACCATGCTGAAAAGTCTATGAATGTAAAAGAAACAATGAGGGAAGAATTTCTTTTTGTGTATCAGGAGAGATTCTAATTCCTGTCCATGTTTTCAGAGCTACTCTGGGATCCATATACATAACTGATGACAAAATATTTCACTTAGATTTGAATCTTTTATGACTCATGAAACCTTGCTTGGCTTAAGAATAAGTTAATATTCTTAAGGGCAATAGAGTAAATGTATATGCTAATTAATTACCTAATCTGTTTCAGTATCTCTTTCAGTGGCATATATTAATTGTAAGCAACTTTTCCTACCCCTTAATTTCCATCTATTGCGTTTTTTTAATGTAAATTAATTGGATGCTCTTCAGTCCTTATCTTCTTCATTGTTTTGTAACATGGGACTATCTTGATTGATTTCTGACTGAACTTCTCTTTTCCTGCTGAGGTCCTTTTTGTTTTTCTCACTGGCTTTTGTTTACACATGCCTTAAAAATCCAGGTGCCCCTTGATTTTGTAGTCATTTTTCTGGGTGCTTGCTCTGGTTGATCCATCAACTGCCACCAATTCTATTCACATAGAATGCCCTGGAGTACACAGCTCTACACTCCCATATTTCTATCCGTCTTTCTTCATGTAGTCCTCTGCATATTCCAAAGGCATCTTAAACTCAACATGCCTCGATGGAACTTATTACCAGCTTAGCAGTTTCTGTGTCATTCCATATTTCCTGATGTTTATAATGGTGCCACAGAATCATCTAAATGCAAAAGCTTGCCATTACCTCAGGTCCTCCTCTACTCCTCATTTGCCGTATCCATGCCCCAACTCTATTCTCCTTAGAATAAATCTCAAAGTCATGTCCAGTTCTAGGCCACTGTGAGTTTGGGTTCCAGTCTTTGTAGGAACAAAAAAAGAGATTTGGGATTTTGTTTTTGCCTCAGTCTCTAGCCACGCTGTCATTGGAGTGATCTTCCTGAAACACAGTGTTGATCTGCTAGTTTCTTTATTTCAAAAACTCCCATTGAAATTCATCTGGAGAGAGTATGCAATTCTATCTGAGGCTCATCATCTAGATGTCTCTTCCCACCTTTTCCTACTTCCATCCTCCCTAACTCCAACCTCTCATGGTCTATATGTATGTATAACAGCACTCATTTCCTTCTCCTCCTCTGAATCTGCCTGCTGCCTTTACATATGGTCTTCCTGCCTGTGATTTCACTATCCTTGTTCTCCCTTGGTAATTTATATTCACTGATCAAAACTTAGTTCAAATGTCATTTTCTGGGTGATTACCCTGCACAGCCAGTCTGGTTCTCATTTAAATTAGTACTACACTTTAAAAATAATATTTGTAGACTGTTTTCCTTCCAATTATCTATTATTTATTCATGTGTCTTTTTTCTGCTCTTCTAGCACATTAGATTTTTGAGGGTTTCAAAACCATCTCTTCTTTTTCTACTTTGCCTCTCTTTCATTTTACTCATTACTGTTCACTAATAGATGTTCAATAAATGCTGACTTAATATGAAAAATGCTATGATTTAAAATGGAAGGGCAGATAAAATGCTTCCCAGATAAGGTCAAGTTCAAAGAATTCACCGTTATTAAATGAAATGTTAAAGGAACTTATGTAAGAAATAGAAAAAGATAAAAACTATGAACTGTAAAATGACAGCAAACTCACAACTATCAACAACTGAATCCCCCAAAACAAAAACAAAGACTAAGCAAACAACTAGAACAGGAACAGAATCACAGAAATGGACATCACATGGAGGATTTTCAGTGGAAAGGGGGAGGAGAAGAATGTGGGGGGAGGTACGGGAAATGAGAAGCATAATTGGTAAGCAAATAGAGAGGGAGAGGTAAAGAATGGTATAGGAAACAAAGAAGTCAAAGAACTTATATGTACAACCCATGGACATGAACTAAGCCAGGGAAATGCTGGAGGGTTGGGGGATGCAGGGCAGAGGGGGAATAATTGGGGGGAAATTGGGAAAACTAATAGCATAATCAACAAAATATACTTTAAAAAATGAAGGAAAGAAGAAAGCAATGTATTGTAAATGACAAAAAGACTATCTGATCATGGGTAAATACATTTGTAGTATATGATATAACTCCCCCTGAAAGAAAAATATTAATGTATTTTGTCTCATTTCTTCCTTTTCTTTCTTTATTTGATAGAACTACCTTAATTTTTTCTGTATCTGGAATTTTTTATTAAAATTTCAGTGTTAAAAGAAAAGGTTTAAAATAAATGTATCAATATATTAAGATTATGTATATTCTGGTCATAATTTGCAATAAACATTCTTTCTTTCTTTATTTATCTTTAGAGGGGAAGGGAAGGAGAGAGGGAGAGAAATATCAATGTATGGTTGCCTCTCATGTGTCGCTTGCTGGGAACTGGCCTATAACCCAAGCATATGCCCTGACTGGGAATCAAACCGCAATCCTCTGGTTCGCAGGCCCAATGCTCAATCCACTGAGCTATGCCAGCCAGGGCACAATAAACATTCTTTTTTTTTCTTTTTAATATGTTTTATTGATTATGCCATTACAGTTGTCCCATTCCCCCCTCTGTTCCCCTCCACCCTGCACACCCCTCCCCCACCATTCCCCCCTTTAGTTTATGTCCATGCATCACAAGTTCTTTAGATTCTATATTTCCCATACTATTCTTGTCCTCAAAATAAACATTCTTAATTCAGCATATACTTAAATACAATGTTACTGTACTGATGGAAACCATCCAGGATGGATTCTATTTATTTGCTATAGATTTTTTTTTGCTTAAAACTTTTAATCAAACAGATAATCTATATTTTTGTTGAAAGAAAAAAGTACCCAAATTTCTCTTTGTATGTTCTGTGTATAGTCTACAGTGAATTCTTGTGCATAATCTAAATGTTCTGATGACATGCTAATTGCATTCTAAAAATAGTTTTCACAATTGAGAACTTTAGTTTTAAAGATCAAACAACATCCTTAAGGGTGGTTTATTATTTTTTCAAGCTTTGTTGAAAATAATGCTTTTATTTTTCTGAATTAGTCCCATTTCATTCTTATTGACTTTTTGTCAGCAAGATTCTTCTGGGCCTTTTAATTTGCACAGCACACACATGTCACCCTCAGTCACCCTTGCTCTCCCACTTGAGCATAGAAGTTCAACAAATGCAAAATCTAAGATTTGACAGGCAGCTGATAGATAATTATTTGCAGTTATAGAAGTTACTTAATTACAAATCTATTTCTAGGTAGTCATGGTGTTGAATAATGAGAATTTGACATTAGATGAACCAGGCTGAAAAATCAACCCGCCACATACTAATACTCATTTCATTTTTCTGAACCTCAGGATCTTCCTCTATTAAACAGAAATTTCACAGAGTTTATTTAAAATAATGATTTTTTATACTAAAGCACTGTGTACTTTAATATTTTATTGTTACCATTATACTATTATTACCAAGTTGTAGGTTGTCATTCTTAACAAAGTCACATGTTTTTATTCTTACATGTTTAAACTTCAATCACCTTCTAAATAATATCCATTTGATGGAATATGCCTATTGAGACTTTTCTACTGCTCACAATAGTTTTCAAACTCATCAATTTTGATGCCTTTTAGTGCTTCTGCTGTTTTTTTTTAAATCTCTTCCACATGGGCAAAACATATCCCTGTGAGGACATTTTTTATCAGGGGAAACAAACAAAATAAAGTCACTCAGGGAGAGATTTGGTGAATAGGGAGGGTGGGACAAAGGAGTATTTTTATTTTTGGTCAAAAACTGCTGAACACTCATCACAGTGTGGCCAGATGCACTCCTAAATCACCCATCATGAAATGGGCAAGCACAATGAGTCTGCAAAAAAAATTCACTGAAGTTAAACGCAGCCTCTCACAACAATGCCAGCTGGTACACTGATACAGATGGGTTCCTAGAACACTCACTTAGCAGAAGTCTGTTCTATAAGGGGCCCGCCCTTTAGAAGATAATTCTGGGGTTTTTTTGGTCCCTCTCAAATACTTAAAAAAAGAATATGGAATATATAGACTTGAAGACATGTAGTCCATAACTTACAGTATGTTCCATTAAAAATTTACTCATTGGAAAAACATGGAGAAAATGATCTTATATAATATTTTACTTACTTCAACATATAGTCAACAAATGTTTATTGTATACTTATCTGCAATATATTCAGTACTGAGCAATGTGCAGAGTATAATATTTTCTGATGCAGGTAAATTCTTATCTTCTGGAAACATACAATTTCACAAACAACTTCTCATTCATTGATTATTTGAATCATTAATTCAATAGTAACATTTTCTCATCTAGCATTTTTCTGACATGTGCTTGACTGAGTATTCAAGTTTAGTCAAATGACCAATACTTCTAATATATCTAAAATATGCTTTTCACTACAGTTAAGTAATTGTAAAATAATAATGATAGAAATGTAAATGTTAAAGTAAAAAGCAATAGATGCCTTTCTGGTAATTTGCAGTAGAGATATTCTTCTAGTCACTTAGACAATTGGTAACAATTGTTTCTGAACTGCCATCTGGTTTTCTTATTGTAAGAGGTTTTGTTTGAAAAATATGCATACATTTCACATCCCCAACTTTTTAGGATCTAGAGTTGCACCAAATTTTATGTGCTAAGACATAATGATGAGCACACCACGGTCTCTGCCCTCAAGGAGTTAAAGTACATGCACACACTTATACTATAGCACATAGTGTAAATGCCTTCTGAGGCAATTCACACAGAATTTGAAAAGTTTGAACTTGATGTCAGAAGTGCTGGATATGGCTATAGCACAGTAGGTAAGAGTGGAGGCTGGACTGCTCAAGTTTAAATCCAAGTACCACCAGTTACCATTTGCATGCAGTGTTGACTCTCGTAATTTGTCAGGTTCCTCCTCACTGGTAAAATTTATACTCATACCTACCTCACAGGGCACTTGGGGGGATTAAATGACTTACTATTAAAAATAGCCTAGAATAGCTTCTAAAACATGTTATCTGTTAAAAAAGGTGAACTTTATAAAATTGACCTATAACCTTTTATTATTTTTACTCTAAAAAAAGTTACTTAGCTTCCTTTGTGAGTCCCATTTTCCTAACCTGTAAAATAAAAGTAATAATATCTTGTCGGCGACTGTGAATCATGAATTAAAAAATCTAATGAATATATTTAATAAACACGAAAATGGTAGCTGCTATTATAAATAAAGAGCCATAAACTACATATAATTCAAGGGGTGGATTTTACTCTTCTTTCCACTTTTTAAATCTTTTTTCCTGCATTACAGCTCAGAGAATATTGTAACAGGGTTGGTGAGGAGGGGAAGTCACACTATACCAGAGGTTGAGACCTGATTCTATTCTTGACAATGAATTTATAAAATAGATGGATTGACCAATGCCTGCAAAGATAATTATGGCAGAGTCCTAGGATTTCCTGCCATAAAGAAACTCATAGTGGTGGCTTAAGCCAATTATATTCTTCTACGTAGCTCAGAGGAAGCAAAGGTGATCAGGAGGTCATATTAGACTTGAGCGGCAGAAAATGGGTGGGGAGAATGTGAACAACGATGCAGAGACAACATCCCAAAGGCAGTGTGGTTTGAGAGAACAGTGAAACATTCAGGTTAGGCCTCTTAAAGTCTGAGGGACAGGTTGGGTTGATCAGCAGAAGCCATGCAATGAAGAATCTGCATTTAACTAGTGAACCCTGATTCCACAGGCTATGTGAAGCTAGTAATGATCTTGCTGCTGGTGCTGCTGAGCAAAGCTGGTGCAAGAAGGACTCTAAGAGGAAAGTCAGTTTCTCAGCTTATTGATCTTGTAGACAAACTGACTGAATCTTTTTGTATCATATTATGTTGAAATAAAAGAAGGTGCTCTGAACTTAATAAGCAACAGAAGAAACCATCCCACCACAACAAGGTCCTTCAATCATTCCTAGTTTTTGTAAGGGCTAAAAATACCAGAATAAGACCCTAAAATATAAATATTGACCATTGAGTGAGGAACAAGTAATTTGGGCTTAAACTCATACTCAAAGTTTTGGTACCTCAGTAGTGAGAATAGATAGTGTGACCAAGGAATGGAAGAGAAATGTCTTGACATTTATGAAATATTTTACCCACTCACCCACCCCTAGGTCATGAGGACCTGCAGTGATTCTATTTCACCATTTAATTAAAAAATTTTGCACTATGGGAGTTTATTTCTTAACATGAGACACTTTCCAAATGTTTACACAATTTTACAATGTTTGCAGCATTAGGTATTCAGTTGCCAAATACATGCATTTTATCACAATGCTGTCATGCCAGTCAACAAACACTAGCAAAAAAATATTTTCATTAGCTGCCATTACCTTCATTAAACATCCAACCTCCCAGCGGGGCTCTAACTCCATAGGCAAGCCCATCATCAGCTCCCACACTTCAAGAGAGTGCATAAGCACCAGCTGTCAATGGTGCTTTCAATCCAGCTGTCAAGCCAGGTGTGGTAGGCACAGCTTGGCTCTGATGTTAATGATGGATTAATTAAGGCACTGTGTGTGTATGTGCAAGGGAATTTGTGTGCTCTCTGCTTCAGGCGGGGGTTGCAGGCGGTCTTCAGTGTATTCCTCGGGGGCTTCCTCTCTCCTTGCCAACAGGTCTCTACACTCCACTTCAAAAGCAAACAACCAGCTTATCTCAATTAAAAACATAGAACATAGAACCCCCTGACTAGTTCACCAAAGCTCCTGATCTTGACAGAAAACACAGAGCTGCTTACTTGACAGATCATGAAAGGAGGTGGCGGTTTTCTTTCTCTCCTAACTTTTGCTGAGTAGACTGATCTGTGGGTATATTACTTGTGCATCATGAACCAGTGACGTTAAGATGTCCATAGATGTTAAGATAATAGGATTTTGCTGTGTTAAAAAGTTTCCTGTAAACTCTCTCCTCCTCCTCTTCTTCTTTTCCCCCTACCCTCCTCCCCTTCCCTCCCTTCCCCCTTTCCCTCCCCCTCCCCCTCCTTTGTGATTGGAGTTGTTTCTCCTTCCACATTGGTTGCCTCTTTATCTTCAGTTAAGCTCTTCTCAAAGGAAACACACTTATACTATAAGTTACAGGAGTTATAAGTTATAAGGTTACAGAATTTTATGGTACATCCTCCATTTGCCCACTAGTCCAGTTCTACCTGTTAACTTATTGGCCAAGACTTGGGGACCTATTACTCAACAACTCAGATGATTTGTTCCTAGAGTATATGCCATTGTACCTTGGATGAAAAGTTCAGGCTCCCATTTTTTTTAGAAGGAATAGCAGCAGTGTTAACAACAGCAATAATAATGACAATTAATTGAGCACCTATTCTGTGCTGGACTCTAAGCATGTTATTTTCATAATCTCTTTATTAATCCATTTCACAGAAGTTTAAATATAGAGAAAATAACTTCCCAAGCATAGTATAACTCATAACTAAGAAAGGAATAAATTTGGAGAAGGAGGATAGTGAAGAATCATGAGGAATTGATTAAGGGGAATGGGAGAAGCCAGAAGGAAGCAACCTAAAATGGGAGCAACCCACAGATGATGGTGCAAGGCCTGTAATGAAAAAAATAGGAACTACTCTGTGGGATGAGGGATGATTGAGAAATGGCATGAGAAGGAGCTTGAACTGGACTGTATTTTTCTCACAAAGAGGAATTGCTATCAATTCAGTTTTTAGAGGATAATGGCAATAGGGTGGATGCATTAAGGGGAGTATCTGATTAAAAAAAAACAGTATTAAGAGTGATACCACTGAGGTGCATGCCTTACCCCATGCAGGCAGCAAAGCGCAAGGATGAACAGTGCACATTCACCAACCTGCAGCCTGCTCTGGGAAGCCGCCTGACCAGGACAATGTCTGATTAGTCTACATATGAATACCTGCCTCTTCATAATAATAATGGCCAACATCTGAGTGCCTTCCAGACACTGCTTTAAATTCTTTACAAGTATTAACTCATTTAATCCTCATATTGAGGCTATTAGTTACACGCAATGAAGTGTAGGAATTTGGTGATGAAACAATGGAATAAGGTGGTATGGTAGGTAGATTTTTATATTTTATTTTATTTTTATTATTTTATTTTTTGTTAGTCACTGTAGTTTTCCACCCAGTAATATTTATAATGTAAATTTAGATTTTATACCATCATTGTCAATAATGAGTTGTCATTTTGTCTGAGAACTCTCAAAAGAGGTGTAGAATTCTGGAGACTGCATTTTTTGGAAAAGTTTAACAGTTGAAGAATGGCAATTAGTTCATACTATATATTGATACAAGGAGAATATTTTATACAATACCTTGAAAGTTCTCACCAGAAAAACAAATTCTGAGTGGTTTAAATGTGTACTACTGTCAAATGGATTTAAAACAGAGTGAAGAGACCATAAGCAAAGGGTAATAATAGCAATAATAATGATAAATCACAATGCACTGGGTTAGGAATAAGGAGCACAATTGGCCGCTTTTATTTAAGATGTCTTGGTAACGTTAAAGCTGCAAAAAGCATGAATAAATGAGTATGTAATGTTGTAATCTGAAATTTTTTACAATTGGTCCTTACTCCATATAATTCCATGCTGCTATTATTAATTAATTAAAGATTAAAAAATCATACCAATTAGCCTGCATAGTATCTAAAGTATCACAAATATTTCAAGAACTGTCATTTGTTGTTTATTTATATCATACAGCCAGGACCCCTCATTTTCCAAGGGAACAAATTCTTAATTTTCAGGGTAAAGAGAAAGGGAAATCTGCAGAGTTTAGTTTTAGCCAATAACATTAATTTTTTGCCACAGTCATACCACTGGAGTTCTTGGGTAGAGTCATAAGTATTTAAACCCCCAAACCTGTGTTAACCAGCTTGTATGTAGCTTAAAATAGTCATAACAAAAACATTAAAAATAAATTTAAAAACAAAAATATATTCATTTAAAAAAGATTTTCTGCCCTGGCTGGTGTAGCTCAGTGGATAGAGCACAGGCCTGTGAACCAGACGATTGCGGTTTGGTTCCCAGTCAGGGCACATGCTTGGGTTGCAGGCCAGTTCCCAGTGAGGGATGCATGAGAGGCAAACATACATTGATATTTCTCTCCCTCTCTCCTTCCCTTCCCCTCTAAAGATAAATAAATAAAATCTTAAAAAATAAAAATAAAAAAGATTTTCTATAAAATAATATAGTGTATATGCAAATGGTTTTAGCTATGACAATTTGTAATGGTATTCAGCTTGACAATGTTTACACTTGTTAATGACTTCAATGACTTCCCTTATGAATGATGATTGATCTACTTAATCATCATATTAAATCCTTGATAATATGCCATTAGGTTAGATGTAATAAGTGATCTGTGTGATCTTTGGTGTTGTGAACTAATTAGACTAATTAAAATCAATATGTGTGCCAATATTATACTTTGAATCCAAATGCTCCTTCTTACTGTGCTGGCTTAAAATCAGTAACTCAGTAAAAAGGATCTACTGCTGATTTATGAGCACTTGAGGACCATGAGGCAAAATAAATTGCTTGTGGTAGTAAGGACAGCATTAGTGAAGGATAAGATACTAAGTGCATTTGTAAGGTCAGCAGGAAGGGTGTCCTTACACATGTAGTTATACGGCACTTTAAACCTCCTCTTCATATATCAAAACATCCCAGCAAAATTATTTGCCAGTGTGAGTACCCTGCACTTGTTCATAAATAACACTGCAAAAATACAAACATTCTAATTAGTAGTTGGTGTACCATCTAATGAAAATATACATATTTAGTTTAACAGATGTTTTTCAACAATTGACTTATTTTCTGTTAGAGTGAAGGAAACACATCCTAAAGTAGAGGTTAAATAAAAATTAATGCATAATTCTTTAACATTATGTATTTTAAAATTTATAGAAATTATAAATGATAATTTTAGAGAACCTATAGACAAATTCTTCAAAACTAAGCTCCCATGATGCTTTTTTTGAGGAAGACTTTCTTGGCTCTCAAAGTTATAATGTATCATTACATGCTCACTGAAATGCTTCTTCTTTCTTTTTTTCACTATTTATCCAAAACTTAATTGTATGTTTAATTGATTAATGGCGATTAAACTTCTGGACTGTAAACTCCATAAGGGCAAGGACTACACCTTGATTCTTCCCTCTAACACAGTGCATGGCACACAGAAAGCAAAATCTGTTTATTTAATTTCCTTTTAAATGTACATAAGTTTATTTGCTATTTCTAAAGTTTAAGTAAATTTTAGATTATTTACAAAATAATGCAATTTTTTAGATTACTACACTAGTTAAATAGTGTAATAAGTTTGTCTTTGAGACTAATCTTTAGTAATTTGATCGTGAAGCAACATAAAGGAGACTAACTCTGAAGGCATTTATTGCAGCCCATTCAGAACCTGTCTCCCATTTTTCTCCTCACACTCTCCATGGTTTCCACTCATCATACATTCATTTATTCAAAAATAAACACATACTTATTGAGAATTTATGTGGGGCATTATTCATGGTTCTTTGATAAAGACTGGTCCAAAGCTATTCTCATCTAAGAAAAAAGATAAGACATATGTGGATAGCTCTAATCCAAAATGATATGAGATAAATCTTAGAGAGTCTCAAATAACAACTAAAATTTGAAGAGGGGCCAATGACTTTCTAGAAGGGTACCTGAAGAAGGCTTGGTAATGGAGTTCATTCCAGCTGAACTGGTGGCTCTAAAGAGAGCTCTGTCAAGGGGGGATGGGAAGTGACCATGCTCGAGTGAATGAGAGCATAATAAACCTGCATATGTTAGCATAAGGTGAACTACTGTAATCCAAACCAACTGGATGGGTGGGGGCAGCAGTCTAAATATAGATTATTCCTTCCTATTGCTTTCAAATACTCAGAATAATTGTGAGTTTTATAGTGATAACTAATAAAGATTACAAGTAATTTTTTAAGTGAAGTATATGTGTAAGTAATATTACAGGTTGTTGAGAACTTCTAATAGATGCATGGATGAAACTGGAGAGTATTATGTATAGTGAAATAATACAGGCAGTAAAAGACAAATACCATATGATCTCACCTACAAGTGGAACCTAATCAACAAAACAAGCAAGCAAAATATAATTAGAGACATTGAAATAAAGAACAAACTGACAGTAACCAGAGGGGAGGTGGGAGGGGAAAATAGGGGAAGGCCCATCGAGGAACATGTATAAAGGACACATGGACAAAGCCAAAGGGGCTACGTTTGTGGGTGGGAGGTGGGGATGGATGGGGTGAGGGGCTATGGTGGGTGAAAATGGAGACAACAGTACCTGAACTACAATTTAAAAAAAAAGAAAAAAACCCCTGAATCTTATAGAACACTGATTTCAAGCCATTGATTCTAATAATATTTTATCACACAAAAAAAGCATGCACTGGATTTCCTTGGTGGTGGAGGGAAGGGATAAATGATATCAATAGGTACAGTAAAAGAGTCTTGTGAGGAATGCTCTTAAATCCTAGGCAAAACCCTAGTAATAGCTAACATAGATAGGCATGGACCTCCTCTCATTGGAACTAGGATTAGTCTGTTCTCTTGTCCTTATCCTCATTTCTTGAAACAGAGTCTAAAGACTTCTCACTCCTGCTTAATGTGGAATGAAAACACTTGTGTGGGTCATAGTATTAATGTTATGAGACATGGAACTAGCTCAGAGCACTGACAATTCCAGGTGAGCATTCACATGTTTTATTGTTATTATTTTTATCCTCACATGGAGCTTCAAATGAAGACTGAGTACTCCATTGTGCCATTGTTTGGCCTTATAATTTTAGGCCAACAGCTTCAAATTCAAGTTTTGAGTTAAGCAATAGCTAATTTTCCTCCCAAATATATTGTTCTATGATTCCACCAGCAACAGTATTTTAATCCTCATGGAACTATTTAAATTAAAAGTCTTTTAATAGAATAATCCTCTGGTGGAATTAAATAATGTGACAAAATAAAATCAGATCATGTTTTCAAGAAACAAAGTATAAATGGAATTTAGTTACTTTGGAGGAATAATGTTTTGTGTAGGGAGGCTGTCCCATAGGCAAGATCTACTGAGGCTGTTGCTTTTTAGAGTTAGAACTAATGTTCTTACCTCAGTCTTGTTTTTTGATCTTAATAATCCACACCAGTTGCCTAAATTGCTTCCCTTCCTGTACCTGCATGTCTATACCTGTTTCTTTTTCTGTATCTTTCTCTGTTGCCTCCTCCTGTCTCTCAGCTGATGAATTCCTAGCCTGAAGAGGAAAGATGTGTGTAAACAAGATGGGATGATTTTTCTGAAATACTTATTTTATTTTTTTCTAAATAGCTATATATTTCTAAATCTATCTAAATGTATTTATTTTGACAATCTATCATTTATTTGTCCTACTAAGTCTTCAAGAAACAAAAGCTACATTATATCTGCCAAATATTTAATGCCTATATCATGATATTTTTATTGCTGTTCACTAAATATCCCTGCTTCATTTTTCCAGGATGTCTAGTGGTCTTTGACTTTTAATAGTGGTTGCTTAAAAAAATAGATGACTGTGTGCTTTGCTTTTTTGGGGCCAGTCTCTATCTTTTGATTCCTATAAATGAAAATAGACTTCATTGACAAAACAGCAGTAATGCCTTTTCACTACGCTAATGGAATTTTGCCTTCTCTCCCTGTCATGTGGCTCGCCAGAGTCAGGCTACCTGTAGTGTTATGTTGGAAAGGGCATTGGCCTTCAGTTGTGACTTTAGATTTGTCTTCTCTCTGGTACATATGAGCATGTAACTCAAAGCAATTTATTGAAAAGAGAGGATGATAGCATCTTTGTGTTTTAGCATTGTAGAGGTTATATGATACTGTATGTAAAGGCAATTAATAAACTCCAAACACTATAAAAATTAAGGTTTACTATTAATTCTTACAAGTAATGAATGTCACATATCTAATCCTTTGACAAATACAAATTTTATATTGCTATGATGTGAATATGAAAGTTAAAAATTACAATCTGTGTACCAAGGACTGTAGATAACTAGAATAAGCTTTTGCCTTTAAAGGGAATTGAATAATAGAGAAGCAATCAAAACAGGAGTTCCAGAAAAAAATAGATTATCTTATTTCTGATTGAGGTTTAAGAATATTACTTGAATTAGCTATATATTTATGAGTTTAAAGATGTTCAACATTCTAATATCTAATGTATTTATGTCCTAAGTAAACTTTGTGAATTATTTTAAATTGATGGCACAAAACAGGGAATTACACACTGTAGAAATATTATACATATTTCTAGGAAATCAAATATATACACAAATTAATAGTTTGTGACAGTTTATTTGACATTCTAATAGATAGTAAAATTATACAATTTTATATACACCTACATATATTTTAACTTTGAATGTGCAAGTGTTCTTGTCATATTGTGTTCAGCAAAATATTTAAAAGGATATATATTAAAAGGCATTTTATATATATATTATTTTTTAGCACTGAAACTTTTGCAGGTATAAAGGTACATTTTAATATGATAATAGTGCATCCCTAATATATAATTTTATGTTTAACATGTGGTTGAAATTAAGACATTTCCCAAGTGAACACTTACACTGATTTTAATAGCATCCTGCTTTTGATGTGTTATTTGCACAGTGAGACTTTACAATAAGAGTTCAAACCACAACCATTTTATTGTCATGATTAATGTCTTGTCATTTTTTGTGTGCTAAGTGATATTTTTGAAACACTGATTTTTAAATATATAGATAGTCAGTCATGTCACTCTCAAGAGCTTTTGTTGATGGGCCATCTACAGGTCCCATGTAGGACCTGGCCACTACTTTCTTGTGTACATATGACACTAGACCCTATCTCTAATTTAACAATATGAACACATTTTACACTTGTGTACATAATTGTCTCTCTGTATTAAATTGAGGGCATGGCTATACCTCATTTTCTTCACTACTCCTGCTATGTAGGTTTGGGTCTGACATTTGCTAGTTTCTCAAATAATATTTTTGGAAAAAATATTGAAATAAGAAGTACTATTGAAAATATTTTGTTTATTTTGCTGCTAGGAAAACAATACCAGCTAAGAAAGAATTTCAGCTTTCTAAATTCTGCCTCTGAGAAATATGATGTTCTTCATGTGTATTAGCAACAGCCTTTTCATATATTGACTCTAATATACCTATAACATGTCATCTGATTCTTTATATACAAAAGACATCAAATATGTGTAATAGAAATTTTGAAGAACTATTATAAAACTCAAAGAAGACTATAGCTGAGAACGTTTTTTTATAACGGTAAAAGGCTATAGAAATGTAGTCCTTAGCAGAAGACATTAGAAGTTATAGCACCGATAGCTGTTGCCGTCATCATTAATGGCATTGGTTCGTTCTGGTGAGGCAGTCATTGCTCAAATCAGCCAGGAAGGCTTCCTATCACCACGTGCAAAATCTTAGTTATTCTCAACTTCATACCTGGAATACCTACACATGCCTTCACTTATACTTATCTCTGTAGTACTAAACAAGCTTGCATGAAATCCAGTCATAGAATTCTTCACTGACTTTACAAGATTTTGGTCACTTTTGTCACTCTTGTATCTGACACATAGAATCCACTTGCCCTTCTTCTGATACTAACAACTTAAACATATGTCTTAGTGTTGTTCAAATTGTTAAGTTGCACTGCACATACATAACTTGGCTATGTCAATCAAGTAAGCCAACTGAATTTTAAATTCTTAGAAGAAGACATAATTTGAGCTGATTAAGCTTTGCGTTTTAGATTTTTTCATTGTTTCTGTCATTTAGTTCTCTAAACTGTCTCTGCATCTCTCAAGTCAGTGCTTCAACTTAAGTAAATATTTCTCATGTATTATGAACTATGCCATAGCTTTCTGATAAATCTCCTCTTGATATAAGTTAATCTTGGTTATGCATGACAAAAAAATCTGACACTCAGTTCAAATATCTGTTAGTATTATGACTATTATACCTAATTAGAAGGAGTGTTTGCTGTGTGTGTGATTTTAACTCTTTTTCAATGTTCAAGACTTTACATGTTTTTTATTTTTTCTATGTACACATTTATATAATATTGAATAAACAATTTATCAATAAACAATGTCTGATTGAAGTATAAATAGCAGAAACATGAAGTTTAACTTTTACGGTGTGTTTCCTGTGGTGTTTACGTTATAATACCCACCTGCATTCATGCTGTCAAAGGGAATGGCTCAAAATAGCGTAACTAAAAGGTGATTACTTCACCCTTTCCATGTTTAATAACAAGCAGACAGAAAATTGTTGTTTCCTAAAGCCAGAAATTAGTATTAGGGGTTCATGATACAGTCTTCCTGTGTATAGAAATAACTTAAATTTCCAACTAATTTATAAGATCACTAATGTTTTTAGCCACAAAATTAACACAACATTCAGGTAAAAATTCTGAAATTGTTTTTAAACCAAAACAATATCCAGTTATGATCTTATTATTTAATTAGACTTTATTTTAGTTTGGTATTTTTTAATGGATAATATTTTGTTATCTCTTTTTGGTCACTGGCTAGGTATGTATGAAGGTTGAGAAAAACAAATTACCATCTTGTAAATTACATTTATAAATACAAACAACAAAAGACACTAGGAAAAAAGTAATAATTTTATGTCTAGAAAAACAATAATTTAACAAAGTGGACATCTCTCTGAAGATTAGATGGACAGTGGTTTATGGCCCTTTTAATAACTTGATTTGGGAAGGTTAGCAATTTTTTTTCTCTCTGAAAATACATGTTAGAATGTCACTCAACTTATGGAGAACTTAGTGAAAAGTTTAGTAATTTCTGTTTGTTGTCTGTGTCATTTTTTTACTTGTATTGAATTATGGCCATGTTGTACTTGTTTATATTATGGTTATTAATATCATTACTTTAAATTTGTGCCTCGCTGCTTGCAGACTTGCTCTTGATTGGTACAGTATGACAACAGGTAATGGAGACAATCGCAGTAAAACAGTCATCATCACTGCTGGGATGCGAATCCCCTCCTCTTTGCTTTTTTTAACCTTCCTCAGCTGGAAAGTTTTGACATCTGCTGGTTTGGGACATGGCTGAACAGCTGTCAGCAGTGGGGTAGCTGCTTTCAGCAGCAGTTGGCGGGATGGCAGGGTGCCAGCTTGTACCATCTGTGTGCCTGACATTTCATTCTAATTAACAGTAGGGTTAATTGTTCTGGCAGGCTCCAATGTAGTGTCTAACATTACCCAAGGGAAACATGTACAAGTGGCGGAGTGGCAGGGAGCTGGGGACAACACTGCTAACAAACCCATCGAGGGAGAGTGGTTAACAACTACTGATGATTTTACTAGCTGGCCACATGCAATAAGGCTGAGGGATTTTTTATTCTGATGAATTGCCAGGACTGTAATGATGTAGAAGGAATCAAGCTTAGAAAGGCTGAGACTGCTGCCTTAGGGCAATTGTGAGGGAACAATTTGCATGTTATTACTGCATATTCATACCTAATTGTGTTAGGCTTTGCTAATAGAGCAGAATGACAGTATGAAAAATCAGGACACTGCTTTAGAGGCAACAAAGCCAGTGTTTTTTCTCCTTACACTGTGAGTGCTGAATGATCATTTAGACATTTAGTTGCTCAATATGACAAGTCTACCATTTGTTACCTTGACATATTATAATTTATAAAGCAGTATTCTAATTTTACTTTTAGTTTATTCTTCCCATTTTATACAATATTCATGCTAGCAATTTGAATGGGGGATATTCATAGCTATTGTGAAGAGTTTTGATTCAAATAAAACTATATTTTGTATGAAGCATTACCATTGTTTTATGATGTATTAATTTTAATGTTTAAATAGCTTTTTCATATGTTAATATAACATACACCAAGAGTTGATGAGAAATCCTTATTATAGTGGTGCTCATTCACATTGCCTTAGTTAATGTCTCAATATTTCCATTATATAAAGGGCTATTTTTAGTGTGGCTTGGACAAAGAAATTGTCAGGTGGTAGAGAGCTAAAAGTCTCTGCTGTTTTAGAAAAGCGGCTATATACTGATTCACTTAACTTAATATCTGATTCTATCTTCTAACTGATAATATTCTTAAGAAATCTCAAACACAGTAGTACACTTTTTATGTTAGCCCACAATGGCTTTTGAAATGTTTTTATGGAAGCTCAGAGAAGACAATGAATTTGAAAATGTAGCTTTAGAAATCTACATTTAAAAACTGGAAAGATCTATTTTTTTTATTGTAGTTGTATTTCCTTTAAGTTTGTAAGGCCATAATCATATTGCCAAGATGCCTTAATCTCACATTTAAATAGCCATATTGTATTTCTTGCTCTAAGAGTCCAAAAAAAAGGTATAGATAATGAATTGGGGAAAACTTTACAGTAGTTTTTTTGTTTGTTTGTTTACTTTGGTTAAATTAAAGTAATGAAATTTAACCAGATGAAAACCAATGAAACCAATGAAAATTTTAAATTTAATTCTTTAACTTTTCTTAATATATTGATTTTGGAAAGAGAGAAGAAGGAAGAGGCAGAGGATGAGAGGGGAGAGAGAGAGAGAGAGAGATCAATTTGTTGTTCCACTTACTTACACATTCATTAGCTGATTTTGTATGTGCCCTGCAAACCTGCAACCTTGACATGTTGGGTGACACTCTAACCAGCTGCACAACCTGGCCAGGATTAAATTTATTTCTTGTAATTTATGTTTTTTTCAAAGTTTAACATATTTAGTTTATAATTTATTCTAAGCTTTTATTATAATGCAGTACCCCATGTAAGTAAAAATTTTGACTATGTTGGCTTGCTTTGTGCTTTCTTTTTGGCTTAAAACACACTCTTTTCCAAAATAAATGTGGTTAGTTAAATAATACATAGTATAAAAATTTTCCAAACTTGTATTTAAATTTCAAACCATGGAATTTTATAAATACTACATAGTTGCAGCTTAACTATGTAGTAAAATGTTAAAGGACCATAATTGAATCGAGATATGATATGGCTCAGTTAATTTATGAGATTCTAAAATATTGACTATTGGTTGGTAATCTCATTGCTTTGGATATAGAATTTTAACCCCCCACATAAAGAATCTTCTATATTTGTGCATTTCTGACTTAGAGGGTAAGTAGAGAATTTCCTTAAGTATATGAGTCATCTCTCAACTAAAAATATGCTTCATTATCCTTTGTGTGTTTTTGTCAAACTTTTTAATATAAATTTTTTAAAGAATGAAGGTTAATACATCATTTTACAACCTTATTTTAATATATTATCCAAATTTAAGCAGTTACAGAATACCTTAGTTGAAGTTCAAGCATAAAAAGATTTCATAGAATATAAATCTAACTGATCTTTCCAAATATATCATGTTGCACCAGACTGTGTTTTTCCAACTCTAACTGCTGAAGAGAAAAAAAAGGTGGAATTACCATTGAAAACCAAACCAGAGCAAAAGCAAACAAACAGGGGACTAACTTTGACCTCTATTACACAGGGTTCTATGCTACAGCAAAATAGGATTAGAGAAATAGAATACACTTTATAATAATTTTACTATATTCCTTCTGTAGCATTCTCACAGAGGAGCCAGGGACTATTTATTTACCTTTTAAACTGGATCGTTCCACGTTTGGGTATCTTCAAATGCAAGGGAGTGAGATATTGATTGTTTTCCTTTAAAAGTGAAAGAAAGTTACTTGTATCAGTTATTTTTTGTTCCATAAATTAATACATTTCAAACATAACCTATATGGTTCAAAGTTTAAGAGAAATATAATGTAGCTATAACTCTTCATGGGTATTATTTGTGAAGCAAAATTTTTTCCTTTGTGTATTTTTATCCATTTTGTAAATGAAAATACATGGAGCCATTAAAGTGAAGAAAGAAAATTGCTACTCTAAAACCAGTAAGTGTGCCTTTCTACTTTATTTTCCTTTTCTTATTTATTTTTAATGAATTTATTGAGGTGACAATAGTTAATAAAATTATATAGGTTTTAGGTGTATAATTCTGTAACACATCATCTGTATATAGCATTGTGTGTTTACCACCTCATGTCAAGTCTCCTTCCACCTTCCATCACCATTTATTCCCCCTTTACTGTCTTCTACTTCTTCCCACCCCCTTTCCCTCTGGTAATCACCATACTATTGCCTGTGAATATGAGGGTTTTTTTCCTTAAATCCTTCACCTTTCCACCCAGTCCTCCCAACAGCTGTGTAGCTGGCACACAGACAGCTGACACACAGTCCACCTCTCCTCAGACAGCTGGCAGTCTGTTGTCTATCTACGAGTCTCTTTCTATTTTGTTTGTTAGTTTATTTTGTACGTTTGTTTCCACATATAAGTGAAATCATATGATACTAGTTTTTCTCTGACTGCCTTATTTCACTTAGCACAATGCTCCCCAGGTCTATCTATGCTGGTACAAAAGGTAAGATTTCCTCTTTTTTCACACCCAAGTAATATTCCATTGTGTAAAAGTACAATGAAATATTTGTAAAAGTACAAACCAATTTAAAAAGGGCAGCCCTGGCTGGGTTGCTTAGTTGGTTGGAGCACCCTCCCATGAGCCAAAAGGTTGCAGGTTCTATTTCCTGTCAGGGCACAACCTATGTTGTGGGTTTGATCCCAAGTTGAGGTGAATACAGGAGGCAACCCATTAATGTTTCTATCACATTGATGTTTCTTTATCTCCTTTATCTCTAAAAAATCAATAAAAATGTGTCCTCAAGTGAGGATTGAAAGAATGGGGAAAGGACCTGAATAGATACTTCTCCAAAGGGCACATATGAATGGCCTGTAGACATGAAAAGATGTTCAGCATCATTAATTCTGAGAGAAATACAAATGAAAACAACAATGAGATATGACCTCACACCTATCAGAATGGCTATCATGAATAAATTAACAAAAAACAAGGGTTGGCGAGGATGTGGAGAAAAGGGAACCCTAGTGCACTGTTGGTGGGAATGTACACTGGTGCAGCTACTGTGAAAACAGTATGAAGTATTTTCAAAAAATTAAAAATTGAACGGTCTGATAATGCAATGATTCCACTTCTAGGACTATATCTGAAGAAACACAAAACACTAATTAGGAAGAATATGCTTCTCTATGTTATTGCAGTGTTATTTATAATTGCTATGGTTTAGAAGAAGCACAAGGCCTTTGATTTTTGAGCTACGCTCTTGATTGGTCTCTAAGGATAACTTCATGATCACTTTTATCATTATCTACCTCCAGAAGGTTTTATTACTTATTTTCTTCTAATTTTCTTTTGGTGGCTACTGTACAGACAAGTGTTCAATGAATGTTGAGATAAATTAATTCCAACTTGTATCTGCAGAGTTTATAGTACAACTGCTTTACCTGACTCTTTATCTTACAAACATACCCCATGATGTCCCACAATACCAAAGATCATATTGACAGGCAGCTTTGCACACTTTTCAGGCAAAGGCATGCTTCACTCACTGGTATTCTAGCAGTCTGGTGCATATTGCTAGCAAAAAAAAAAAATGAGTCATGGCAAAGCTGGCTGGTATGTAAGTGGTTTGTAAAAGCATTCAGCATCAAATACTTCTCTCACTTTCCCTGGAGTCTGGACACAGCTGTTAGCTACTCTTCTTAGAGCAAACTTATCAGTAAATTTCAGCATATTTTCTTAGAACATGTGATGAGACATGTTGTATCTGGGAAGGATCATGCAAAGCTAGTAACTCAATTCATTACATATATATATATATATCACACAATACTGGACAGACCATGGATGATTCTGGAAGTACAAGAAATACTATACTTTTGCATCATTTAATGAAACTATTGGAAATACTAAAAAAAAAAATAACCAAGCAAACAAACACCGAAACAATGGGTGTAGACTGGGACATTAATTTCTGGCATGTGTGGTCATCATATCACATATGCAGTTCCTCTGTGATAATGGCTGTTTCGGAGTTTCCTATTCTTGTTTGGACTATTGACTGAGCTGATAGCCTGAACAGAAGCTGCTAATGTTTCTGCTCCATCCAGGAGTCTAGTTGCCCTGAGCTTCTGTCCTGATTCCTGTTGATACTCTGGTTTGCAGAGATGTCTATCTTGGGTTTGAGGCCAGACAAATTTTTATTTTTCCCTTTATATATTTTATGAGTCACTACCATGTACTTAGGGCATACTGTATATATCAAAGTACATTTATTTGCCATCTTGAGTAGAACTTTCAAAGATTTTTTGCAGCAAAACTCTTTGTCCCAATCTGTAATATCAAAATGCAAAAGAATAAAACATCTGTTTTATATATTAATATAATTTCATAAAACAAAATTACTTAGCAAATTCTTGTTTTAATTAATAAAAACGTATTTAGAAGTTCTAACATCACTAAACTCAAGACAAAAATTAATTTGAAATAATTATATTAAAATAGAAATATGCCCTGGCTGGCGTAGCTCAGTGGATTGAGTGCAGGCTGTGAACCAAAGGGTCGCAGTTTGATTCCCAGTCAGGGTATATGCCTGGGTTGTGGGCCCAGTCCCTAGTGGGGGCCATGTGAGAGACAATCACACATTGATGTTCCTCTCCCTTTCTTTCTCCTCCCCTTCCCCTCTCTCTAAAAATAAAAAACATAAAAAATTTAAAAATAAAATAGAAATAAACTTGACTTGATCATTTCCATTTGTATGTTTAGTTTTCACTGGAAAAATAACATTTTTGAAATAGCAATAATTCTGGTTGTAGCAAAGCTAAGCTGTAAATTTTCTTACCAGCATGTAGTGGAAATTTGATTTCTCCTCTTCACAGCAAACAAGTGTTACTTCTATGATCATATTAAAAATATTAGATATGAAATGGTATGTGAACTAATGAACACATAGCCACCTGAGCAAAATAATAATTTGAAATTTAAGTTACAAATTGTGTTTTACTCTTTGATATACTTTCCTGAAGAATATTTTTATGGAATATTTCAGAGTAGACTGATTATGTATTTAAATAATTTGTTATACAAAGAGGAACATATTGATATTTTTTAAATAATAAAATCTACACTCATAATTTTTCCTGTTAATAATACAGAAAAATTTGAAAATGATCATTTAATTTGTAAAGTTTTGAAAATATATTTCTGATACATCTTAGAAATATATGGATTTTGAGGGATTTGGACATTTGTACTTTAGTTGCAATAACTTAGTTCAGTATCTCATTTCATGTGCTTAAATAAAAATAGCATTTATTATGATTGAATGATAGAATTTGGATATGATATAAAAATATTCTCACTAAGAAACCCATGTAATGGCATTAATTATGAACGTTCAGAGTAACTGCAGTTATTTTAGTTAAAAAATAGTGTTCTGAATGTGACGAGCAATAGGAAGATAGGAAATGGAGATGAGAGACCATAGAAGATCATAAATGCTAGACAAAAAGCTTTGGCTTTTATTTCATGAGCCAATGGGAGGAGAAAAAGATTTTTATTTAAGGGGTTGTCATGATCTGATTTGTGCTTCAATGAGATAGATATATTGGAACAGTAAGTTGAAAGAATATTTAGAAAGGCAGTGTCTAAGAGAGGTAACAAGAGTGGTGTTTGTGGACATAAAAAAGAGGAAATAGACCACTATTTTGGAGTTAAAATAAGAAAGAGATTGCTAACAAAAAATAAGAAAATATTGATTTTGGAGCCTGCGTGATGGAAATGTGGTAGTGTCAACAAGAGTAATAAGTAGCATGCAAAGAAGTCTGGTTAGAGAATGAAGATGACAGCTTCAGTGTTGACGTTTAATTTGTGGTATTGGCAGGACATTCGGGTGATTGCCACCAGTCTGCTGGTAATGTGACTACTGCACATTTGTTTCTTCAAATGGACACTTGCAAAAGCAATTCAAAGCTTCCCTTGAAGTCCAAAAGAAAATCACATTAGCATCATTGTCGGGAAGTCTAATCAAAATGTAATTTACAAGGTATGTGCTTTGTGATGTCTTTTGCATTCATCTTGAATTCTACAACAGACTCACTCAATATTCAAAAAGTACTTGGTAAAGTTTGATGGTCTGGTTATGAGCTGAATTGTGTCCCCCACCTTCTACCATAGGATATATTCAAGTACTAACTACCCCTCCCCCCCAGTACCTCAGAATGTCATCTTATTTGGAAATAAGGTCATTGGTTAAAATGAGGATACACCAGGGTAGGGAAGCTTCTAATCCAACCTGACCTGTGTCCTTATAAGGAGAAGGCCCTGTGAAGACAGAGACACACAGGGGGAATGCCGTATGAAGATGAAAGTAGTGATTGGAATTATGCAGCTGCCAAGCTAAGTAATGTCAAAGATTGCTGGTTAACCATCAGAAAGAAGCAAGGAGAGTTCCCCCTCCAGGTTTCAGACAGAACACCTCCCTGACACCTTGATCTCAGACTTCTAGGCTCCAGAACTGTGATACCATGCATTTTTCTTGTTCCAAGACGCCTGGTTTGTGGTGTTTTGTTATGGCAGCCCTAGGATATTAACACAGAGAGTAACATATGCAGTGGCGTACATCACACCAGTTTTCGGTCCCTTGCATGTTTCTAGTACATTTTCATGAAAGTGACAGCTGCATATGGGTGGCCACAAACGTATACCTTCAGAATTTCCTATATTCTGAGAAACCATGGTTAGTGTTCTAACAATGTCCCTCGACACTTATTTTCAGATATTTCTTGGCAGCTCCATCTTCTATTTGTTTTTAAAAGGTGCAAATACTGTTCACAACTACATACCAAGTTATACTTTCTATGAACCATTTAATGTCTTTGGAGACTAGGCCCATGGAGATGACACATCAAATTCACTTTAGGTTTAAGCAGCTTGGTGACAGGTTTTGAAAAGAATGACTGGGTGGGGTTTTCTGGGATAATGAGAACCCATCATATATTATGAAAAATGACATATTTATTACTTTTCATACTCATTAGTTATTATGCAACATCTTTTGACATGAAAAATCTGGTCATTAATTCTTCCCTTGCTTGAATTTTGAAATATATTAATTGATTTTTATTTCCTTGGGCTATGAATGCTCAAGTAATTATTTGGGGGAAATTTGGGGGGTAAAATATTTTTTTTTTGCATTCATAGCATTTTATTTTTTATTAAAAAAATTTATTTTAATTGTTGTTCAAGTACAGCTCTCTGTCTTTTACTCCCATCCCAGCCTTCCCCCCCAAAGTCCTCCCCACCTCCCTCCCATTTCCACCCCACTTAGTTTTTGTCCATGTCCTTTATCCTTGTTCCTGCAAACCCTTCCCCCTTTCCCCTGAAATTCCCTCCCCTCTCCCCTGTGGTCACTGTCAGCCTGTTCTCTATTTCAGTGTCTTTGGTTATATTTTTCTTGCTTGTTTGTTTTGTTGTTTAGCTTCCTGTTAAAGGTGAGATCATACAGTATTTGTCTTTCACTGCCTGGGTTATTTCACTCAGCATAAGGCTTTCCAGTTCCATCCATGCTGTTGCAAAGGGTAGGAGCTCCTTCTTTCTCTCTGCTGCATAGAATTCCATTGTGTAAATATACCATAGTTTTTGGATCCATTCACTTACTGATGGGCACCTAGGTTGCTTCCAACACTTGACTATTGTAAATTGTGCTGCTATGAACATTGGGGTGCATAGGTTCTTTGGATTGGTGTATCGGACCCTAGTGCATTGTTGGCGGGATTGCAGACTGGTTCAACCACTCTGGAAAACAGTACGGGATTTTCTCAGAAAGCTAAAAATGGATCTGCCTTTTGACCCAGAAATTCCACCGCTAGGATTATATTCTAAGAACCCTGAAACACCAATCTAAAATATTCTTATAGACCATCACAAGATCCATTGAACATTTTCTTTACATTTAATTTTCTAAAGATATGTAAATATGAATTTTAATTTTGCAGACCTCTTTATCAGAGAAAGTAATATTAAAGTTTCACCAATAATCAATTAGTTAATAAACAAATACATTTATTCTTTTAACATAACTTAACACCTATTCCAACCTGTTTTTATTTAAAAGATTTCTATTTTTTCTGTCCCTTTTTCTGTCCACTGCAAGCTTTAAAAGGAAAGTGACTGGATCTATTTCAACATATTCTCCGACTAAACTGGAAATAACAGTTCTTGTCTACAATTATTTCTAGCCAGATATGGTATGCTATTTTACAGAATGATAAGTACTGAGCTAGTTTCTTCAATTTCTCTATCTTTGTACATGAAGAATTTTAAAGAACTTGGAAACATAAAGTTGTAGAAACCATGACATCTCATACTGTTCAGACGATTGATCACTCCTCTGTACGTAAATAAGAAAAATGCATCGCGTAATGGTTCCTTACCATATTTTGAGTGTGTGTGAATAATTGATGTGTACAGGTTCTCACTCACACAAAAGTACTGAATGAAATATCTTTTCTTTTTTTTAGAAAGGAAAGTACCAGTGATTTTGATACATTTTGAAGGTCAGTAATGTTCAGCATAGAGCAATATGTGGAGAACAATAGCTCCTTAGAGAGTGGAAAACATGCTACTCTCATTATCCATAATCTCAGCTGGTCACCATAGTAACAGCATTTTACTATTTTCCAAGATGTAAGCCTTTATAGTTCCGTAGACTTCACTTCCGAGGCCTCCAGACACGTGAGCGGCATCTAGTGGCTGAGACCTCAGCTGAAATTTTTGCGCTTTACCGCCTTGTTTTCTTAGGTTCAAAACTGATGGCATGCCCATGGAACTAACTATGTCCACATTTCCCCCTCATTATGAAAAATATTTGTGGGCTGCCTACAAACAACAGTAAAAATGTAAGTAAAATGTTATATTACTAATCCTCCCACTAGGAAAAATCGTGCAGGGGAACTGGGGAGTTGTAGAGGCAATCTGAGTTATACAGAAGGACAATGGAAAGGTCCAGTTTTTGGAGATGGTGACATGGTTGTTCCAAGAATGTGTATAATTACTTTATGTAATCGGTAGTGTACAGGTTTACTGAAGATGTAAAGAAATTACTAAAGAATTCTGAGAGTAATCAGTAGTGCTTACCCACTTTTATTTTCCTATCATGTATCTACTATCCTTGACTACACAACTTTCAGAAACTTAAGTAAAAGTGGTTATGACATATTTCAGATACTTACTGGAGTCAAGCCTAACTTTGACAGTGAATCTGGTAATTCAGTAACTGTATTTGGTCCTGAGGGAGGTAGAATGGAGGTTTGGAAAGACAGGGACACTGGATGGAGACCCCCCACAGAGCTCTCTTTCTTTCACTTCATAGATGCGCATTCTTGAACAAAAGCTACAGCTATGGTTCTTAATCTTGGCTGTGTATTAGGAGAAAATTCAGTATCCAGATTCTACCCTGGACCAACTGAAAGAGAATTTCTGAGAGTACAGTCTGAGCACCACTTGAAAAAATCTGAGCATCCACACTTCAGAAGTCATTGGTCTAACTTGAACCTTATTCCTAGTATTATGGGCCATTGACAATCAGCATCACTCGGGAACTGGTTAGAAATTAATACACATTTAAGTTTCAGACACAATGAATACCCAAGGAGATTATAATTTGAAAAGTCTCATGTGAACCTGAAAATCTCTTTTTTAAAACTTAGATGTGCCTAAGTGTGCTTAGTTTCCTTTGTAACTGAGGATACTACCTGACAGTTACTGAGAAGATTAAATACAGGCACTTAGGTGACTGCAATGAACTACATGAATGTTGTTACTCATTTGTGAATCAAGTTAAATTAATCAGCATTTACCGAGTATGTTGTGTTCCAAGTGCTGGATCAGGGTTACATGAAAGAACTGAGTTAAATGACCCACACAGACGAATCAATCTTGGGAATAGGTATTTCTCAGTTCATAAATTTTTCTAATGTTATTCATTTGCTTATTTTATACATAACACAGACATTTTAACATAAAAGAACTTCAAAAATATTTTTAATTCCTAAAATGAGAGTTAAATGTTTACTATACACCAAAATCTGTATTTAGCTTAATGAAATTATTATTTTTTAAAGAATACAACACATTTCCTGCCTTTAAAAAATGTGCATTATAGATGGGTACTTGAAGCATGTTAACAAAGTAACCAAATCATAATATCAGAATAAAATTACACAGATGAGCTAAATATACCTTTTTAGAGATGATGTAAATTTTAGAGAAAAGTTATATGAGGTCTGGTTTTTTCAAACAGATTCTAACATGGAGAATTTTGTGTGGAAAATTTATTTAGAACCTCTTTTGGGAACACCACCAGTGTGGGAAGGTAGATGCAGGACTGAGTAGAGGGAGGAGTCAAAATGAGATGCATTTGTACCAGATAATCTATGTCACCCCACAGGGTCCCTGATATTCAGAGAGAGAGAGTCCTTCAAAAATCTCCCCACTTGAGGCCACAAGGCAAGGCCTTTGTACCTGCATCAGCCAAACTGGATGTGAGCTGCCTCCAGGACAGGACGAGGGTGGGACCTTGGGGGAAGCCACTCCTCTGGGCTGAAGACAACTCTCAAGGAAGGTTTCAACCTTGAGGCACCAGCAGCCAATACTCCAGGCAGCTAAGGGAATTGAGTTCTTCTACTCTGATGGGTGAAATCTGAAATCTGAGTAGTGAGTCATATTTATCACAGAAACACTTGTCTGTTTAAACATACTCAGGGGCTTTTTCAACCTAACTTTCAGTCCATCTGATATACAGACCCATTCTACATTTCAAGACTAATCTTTGCCATCTCTGAATAAAATCTTTTGCCCTAGCTAAACTGGCAAGCTGAAGTCTTCCTGGAACATGTCTCAGGCCCTCTATGATATGTTTTTGTTCCTTTCTGACTACTCGGCTGAAATTTCCTGGTCCATTGTTCTTCACTTTACATGGCCTGCTTGTTAGTTTAATAACTGATTTGAGTACTATTTTTCTAATGAAAACATCCAAGATAAGGTTCTCAAACTTGAATCTGCTTATAAGCCACAAGATCTGGGTATGTGCTGAAATGCAGATTCTGATCCAGTAGGTGTGGAGTGGAGTCTGAGGGTCTGGATTTCTAACCAGTGACTATGCTGTTGTCACTGAAGAGGTTTACTTTGTCTGTACTTGAGCAGCTTTGATCAATAGAATCTCTTATTGCATGTAAGTTATCTTTTGGTAGGGTTATTATTTGTATTAATAAAAATTAATTCCTTAACTAAAATGCGGGCTTCTGTACATTATATTAATCACATCTGATTTTTTCTGTTTTCTATCATAGCCCTTGACACAATGCTACTGTGTATTGGAAACTTTCTCTCTATATATCTGTTGATTGGTTTTGTAAGAAAGGATCAACATGTAATTTGTGATTTTTTCAAGCACAGCATGTGAGTTTTTAGGAGTTTGCAGTGTTACACCTGCTGAATCAGAGCTACTGGCAGTGACATTTTCTGAGTAGTTTATAGTAAAGCTAAAGCCCTGGCTGCTGTGTCTGAGTAGATTGAGGGCCAGACTGGGAATCAAAGAGTCCAGTTAGAGCACATGCTGGGTTGCGGGACAGGTCCCCAGTAGGGGGTGCACAAGAGGAAGTCACACATTGATTTTTTCTCTCCCTCTCTTCTCCCATTCCCCTTTCTCTAAAAATAAATACATTAAAATTTTTTTTAAAGTGAAGCTGTCCTTCCCCTACCCCAAACAGCAATATATTCTACATTCTTACTGAGGAGTTTTGGAATAGTTTGGCTGTGGTTGAGCTGACCACGCATCACATCAGGTTCAGGAGAAGATGCCATATCTTTATAATTTCAAGGCACAGAAAATTAAATAATTTGTTTTATTTTCACTGGCTAAAGACTCACATATTTTTAGTTTCCCATATTACAACCTAGTTAGCTTCTTCATTTCCTCTAGCTTCCAAGAAACCAGTGATACTTGTTTATGGCCCTTCCTGTTCTGGAGATGCGAACATGTTAACTCTGCAGAGCATCAACTGAAGAATAGTTTCAAGCCCATTTCTAGGTAACTCTTGACACTAACATTTGATTGAACAGCTGTAACAAAATAGCTACTTATTTTTTTTACTCAGATTAATTCCATTTCCACCTTTTAAGTCTCCATTTTCCATCCCCTTGCTCTTTTATTTTATGGTTTTATTTATTTATTTATTTAGGTAAAAATGCAGACTAGGAACTGTGGTTCTTTCCTCAACGGATTTTAAATAAATTAATCAGAATGGGTAGTGGTTGAATCTAGAAACCATGTATGTTGAGAATAAGCACATTGAAACTTCTCATTAGATAACCATCTCGTTATTAGATAAGTCTTGAATTTACTGCCGAGCCCGCGTCTGTTTGTGACATAGTGTATCACAACTGACTGCTTTGGGCTGTTGTCCAGGTGGATATTTTACTTTTGTGATCGTTATAATTTTATATGTTTTGGTATAAAGTTATTAGTATTCAGACTATGAAAGAATTCTAAAGATGTTTTTCAGCATGCTTCTAATTCTTTAGGAAGCTAAGAGAGTTAATATTAAATATTTGATGAGGTACAATCATTTGAATGGACTTTAATAAGCCCTTTTAGTCAAAGACTACAGAATCGTAATGAGTATTTCTTGTTACCAGTTGACAGCATATGTATACTCGTAAATTGGTTATTTTGTTTGAAACTTGAGCAGTAAGCATGGCTGTGCATGTTGATGTTATTATACAAATCAAATATGTTTAGAGAGGCTGGGTTAGCAGGGTCTCAATATTAAAAGCCACGGTTGATTCTTTCTTTTGGTCTTAATTTCTGTATCTCTTTATAATTGATTAATGTTCATTGGCGAAGTGAGTATGAATAATTTATGATCCACATAGCTGCTGGCTTATTAATTGTTTAATTTCAGAGAAAATAACTATCTATTAAGGAAATTCAAGTCCTCACTCTGAGTAGCCAAATGAATTTATACAGTTTATTATGGCATTGTCTAGAAATAGTCAGCACATCAGACACATACTATATTTCTCACAGAACTTAAAAAGAATACTAATAAAATTTTGAAAATATTTTTTAAAAGTAAAATGGATCAAATGACTTCACATGACTAAAGAATGTGTGCTCTGCGCTGTCTACCTGTAAATGTTTCCTTCTGCTTTGGTGATTCTATGTAACATGCCAACCATAAAATTAAGTTAATTGATGAATGATGCTTATCCTGTAGAAGAAAACATAATTATAGAAAAGAAAGTTTTAATTAACCTTAGATGTTTTACAATTTCTTTGGAGTGTGGGCAAATGATTTTAATTCTGAGAAACTAAAATAAGACACATAATGTGTGAAAAATTGGCTTCCTTTAGCAACTGAATGGGAAAACACTGCTGTCTTAGAAATACACATATTATTTTCATCGGACTTGGTAATAATTTTATTGGTCTCTAGAATTATTGCTGAAAACCAAAGGCTGATATAAATTGTATTTAGAGTAAATGTTTATTGTCTTCCCTTGTTTGCTAGAATATTTTCTAATAAATCTAAAAAATGAAAGTTTTAATCAGCATTCAACTAATGTTAAATGGAGTTGAAAATACAAATTTTACTTTCTCGAACCATAACTTGTAATGTTATATATTCAAAGACAGGATTTGTAACATGGACAATGTGGTTGATTTCTCCCATCTTTAATATATTTTGGTTGTGTGACAAAGTCAGTTTCACATTAGGGAGTCAGGGTTCTGTTTGCCTTAGAGGTGGAGTGTGTTTGGATACAGAAGCAGAATAAATGAAATGATGTTAATGATTTCTCCTTCCCGTCATCTCTTTTGAACATTTAGCCCACATCATCTCGCAGCCCTTGACAAGAAACTACAGAGGCCACAGTGCTAAGATGTAGAAGGGAGCCTGAGCTTCATGTTGCTAAATATTCCCACTTTTATGCATCCTTTTCGAGAGCTGGGAGGACAGAGGATCAAAGAATGCTAGGTGATCTTATAAAATAAAAGCAAAAAAGAACAAAATAGTTTGTGTATGTGGAGAAAGAAGGAATGAATGGTATTTTTGTTATTTTGGTTATGTGTGAATAGGTCCCACTTTTCCTAGTGGACTGTTAGCTACTTACAGGCATGATGGCCCATGTTTAATTTAGTTTTGTATAACATATTATTATATGAATAAAATGTGGGTGTGGGCTGACATTTGCTTAGATCTCCACAGTCACATCCAAGTAATTCTCCTTCAACAAGTGTTAGACTTCCTGACTCTTTCTTTGTTCTCTTATATTTCTGAATATTCTCAAAGTCACACATGCCCAGTGTCCTCCTGTACACATTAGCTTAAAATTAAGGCATTCCTCTTATTCTCTTGCTCAGGGCTAAACTTTATATTGGTGCAATTGATTGCTGCCTCTAGAGCATTGCTTTATCATTTATTTTCTCCGATACCTTAGGGACTCTTCCTTCCCTCTTTTATGACTGCTTCTCAGCTTAATAGCAAGCTCACATTCAACCACAATAAAACAATAACATGCAAAACATGGATAAATCAACGTACTTTGAGCAGGTATCCAACTTCAGCTGGATCTTCTCTCTTCTTCCTGGGCCATCTAAGCTTTTCAAGAAAGGTATTACTATGCTCCAATTCTTTTCTTCCCATTTGTGGCCAGCCCAATGTATTACAAACTGAGTTTACTCATTGATGTAGGTTGTTTAGAATATATTTCAGATTCTAAGCTATTGTTATTTTCATGATTTGCAGATACCTTTTCCTGGTAGATAGGATATTTTTCCCCTCAAAGAACTGGCCATTGATTTTGTTTAACTTCTCTATTTCTCCCTCCCCCTTTTTTCCATTTCACTGATGCTTGTTTTTGTCTTATGATTTTATTTCTTTAATCTTCTTTGACTTATATTTTCTAAATTTCGATCTGCGAACATTTAAGTTATTAATGTTTAGTCTTTTTCTCTTTACATATGTCTTTTCTAAAATTATTAAGATTGTATATTTTCTTCTTTTATTAAATCTTATTGCTGTTCAAGTACAGTTGTCTGCATTTTCTTCTAAATAATACTTGAAATTTTCTCCCCAAAAGATTGACAAGTAATATTTTCATTATTCAATGTTGTATATTTATAAATATTCATTATGCTTTCTCTTTATATCATGTGATATTTAGAAATATCTTTTTAAACGTACAAGTTTGCTTTTTTGTTTTTTTAAATATTTTGACTTTAACTTAATATTATATACAGAGACATGGTATCACATTTTTTCTACAGAATTTTATGGCTAGACTCATTGGTGTAGCACATGATCAATACCAAGAGATTGTCATGTCTATGTGCAAGAAAAATGTGATTTCATTGTCAGGTGTTGAGTACTATTTAGATGTATGAATATACTTATTAATTATCTTAACTAAAAATTTTTATATCTTTACTAATTTTTTGTCTTCTTGTTTTCCATTATTGAGAGAATTTTGTTAACATTTTCTACCATAATGTGGATTTTCTCTTTTCTCATAATTATTTTATTTATTGCATTTTATTTCTGAGATTATAATTTTACTACCTTTTCTTCTCCTTTATTGATAACATTTATTTTTTCTTTATTATCTGTTGAGTGGCTTGAAGTTTAAACATGCTATTGTGATTATTTATTAGGTTTTAATATAAATACATAACAAATCCATTAATAATATAATTTATTATCTTTGTTTTTCTGAAAAAGAATGTTTTATCATCACCTTTGAATAATAGTTTGACTGGGTATTGAAATTTGGTTTGACACATTTTATTTTTGTACATTGAACATATAACCTTATTGATGCATGTTTTTTATTGATGTTTGCTGGGAGTCTTGTAATTTTTTTATAGGTAATATGTATTATCTCTATAGTTTCCTTTGAGATTTTTTCCCTTAGTTTTTGTTTTACTAGATTTATTACCATGTCTCCAGATGTAGATTTATTTTTATTTTCTCAAAGGAAAAGTTATGCTTTTCTTTCAACCATTCTAGAATTTTTTCCATCTTTATTACTTTAATGTGCCTCTTTTCATTTTTTCTATTCTTTTACACTGAAACTCCTATTAAAGATATGTTATAATTCATCATTATAATCTCTATGTCTCTTAACTTCACTAGTCTGTCTTTTTATTAATTTATTTACTTTTTAAAAGATTTTATTTATTTATCTTTAGATGGGGAAAGAGGGAGGGAGAGAAACATCAGTGCATGGTTGTCTCTCGTGCATTCCCTGCTGGGAACTGGCCCGCAACCCAGGCATGTGCCCTGACTGGGAATCAAGCTGCAATCAAACTGCCCTGGTTCACAGGCCCATGCTCAATCTACTCAGCTACACCAGCCAGGATTAGTCTGTCTTTAAAAAATAAAAATACTTCTATTGCTATCTTTGTACATACTATGTAATTTTCTCAGATTTATTTTTCAGTTAACTTTCACTTTAGCTGCTTCTAATAGTGTGTTTAAGCAATTAACCTATTTTTTAATTAAAATAACTTTGTATTTCAGTGTTATAAAAACATAACACTTCTATTTTATATTTTCTCATATATGTTTGTTCTTTTATATGAAATCATGTAATGTTTCCTGTTTATGCTTTAATCACTTTAAAGATTTTTTTGTTTTATACAGTCTCTATCAGACTGTTTTATTTTTGCTGTTTCTACTGTCTAATTGTACTGTCTACTGCATCTGATAATTATTTTTCATTATTGAGTGTCTCTTATCGTGTTTTGTTATTTTAGCTTGCATATCTTGAGGGAGGCAGTGTGTGTGTGTGTGTGTGTGTGTGTGTGTGTGTGTGTCGCTATCCCAAGGGTATGTTCCATAGTAGGAGCTTGTTTTACCCGTCACATGTCCCAGAAGTATCAGTAGCCTGGATGGCCATTACCATACCATAACATTGATATGACATTTACATGAATTTAGATACCAAGATCATTTTTAAATGCAAGCCTGTGATTACATTTACTAGGATCGTGTTTCTTAGTTACCTCCCGTGTTGTTGGAAAACTTTTTTCTAGATTTTTTTCTTCAGGGGGAATCTGGTAAGCTCAAAGTATAGACTTAATATACTCCAACTTCCTATCTTCCGGGATCTTAAGTTTTCTTCACTTTCACCATGTGGTTACTGTTGCTGAAGGACAAAATTAACAGGGTCACTGCCCCTGTAACTTGGAACAGGCAGAGTAGAAAATCATATACTAAATGACCTGGGTTCTATTTAAGCTAAATGTATTGACATGCCTATTGTTCATATATTGAATGTTTTTTGTAATTTAAAATATTGAGATATAATTGACATACATACAACATTATATTAGTTTCAGTTGTGCAATAGTCATTTGGGAGCACCAAATACTAACCACTAGATCACCAAAGAAATTTGACAACAGGGACAGACTCATAGATGGAGAGAAGGATGACAGCTAGTCAGAGGGATGTTAGGGGGTGGAAGGATTGAGCAAAAAAGAAAAGGACTCATGAACATTGACAACAGTGTGGTGTTTGCTGGGGGGAGAGGGTATAAGAGAACTAAAAGGTAATGGAAAAAATAGAATAAAATCTATCACTAACCTCCCCCCCGCCAAATGTAATTTAAATGTCTCATTTCATGAGGACCTTAGAGTGTTGTACAAGCAGCACTAGAGGTACACACACAGAAGAAAAACCATGTGAGGTCACAGGGGAAGGTGGCTCTCTGCAAGCCAAGGACAGAGGCCACAAGAGAAACCAAACCTGCTCACAGGTTAATGGACTTCTGGGCACCAGAACTATAAAAATATAAATATCTGTTGTTTAAGGAAAAATTAATATAGTCTTTTGATATTTGTATATGCTATGAGATCACCACAATAAGTCTAGTGAATATCTGTCATTATACATAGTTACAGAATTTTTTTCTTGTGGTGAGAATTTTTAAAATCTTCTCTTAACAACTTTCAGATATGCAATACAGTATTGTTAACTAGAGTCACCATGTTGTTCATTATACCCCCTAGAATTGTTTATCCTATAACTAGAAATTTGTACCTTTAGACTCCCTTTACCTATTTGGTCCATGCCTCACCCCCTGCCTCTGGTAATCATCCATCTGTTCTCTGTATCTGTGAGTAATGTGTTTTTACCTCCAGATTCCATGTGTCATGAGATCATATGGTATTTGTCTTTGACTGATTTATTTCACTTAGCATGATGCCCTCAAGGTCCATTCATGTTGTCACAAATGGCAATAATTGACCTTTTTTTAAAAATTGTAAATATATTTTATTTTTCCAGTTTTTTTAACAAATGTCTTTTATTTATTTTATTGTTTTTCAAGTACAGTTGTCTCTATTTTACCCCCAACCTTGCCTTCCTGCCCCATCACTCCCTACCTCCCATCCTGGAATTTATCCCCTTTGGCTTTGTCCATGTGTCCTTTATACATGTTCCTTTACAGCCCTTCCCCTATTTTTTCCCATTATCCTTCTCCCTCTTCCCTTCTAGTTACTGTCAGTTTGTTCATTATATTAATTTATTTCAGTATCTCTGGTTATATTTTGCTTGCTTCTTTGTTTCATTGATTAGATCTGCTTATATGTGATATCATATGGTATTTGTCTTTCACCACCTGGCTTATTTCACTTAGCAAAATGCTCTCCAGTTCTATCCATGCTGTTGCGAAGGGTACAAATTCCTTCTTTCTCTCTGATGCGTAGTATTCCATTCTGTAAATATACTATAGCTTTTTTATCCACTCATTTATTGATAGGCACTTAGGTTGCTTCCAACACTTAGCTATTGGGGTGCATAGGTCCTTTTGAATTAGTGTTTCAGGGTTCTTAGGGTATAATCCCAGCAGTAGAATTGCCAGGTCAAAAGGCAGTTCCATTTTTAGTTTTCTGAGGAAATTCCATTTTTATGTTACAATTTTACCTAGAAGTCTCACTCTTTATTTATACCTGTAAAATATACCGTATCCTGTAAAAATAATTACTGCTTGTTAATCTCTCAATGACAATTTGGTCATCCAAATGAGCATCAGTCATTTCTATTTGCTTCAGGTTTAATTATAGGAGGCCTAGATACAGATTAAAAGGCATGAGGCAAATGGCTTAAGAAGCACTGACTTTACAAACTTCTCACCAAGTCAAACTTTCTGCACACTTGCTAAAATTTCTTGCTATTTTGTCTTTTAGCCGCATGTCTCACACGGGTGGCATTCCATTTACAGATGGGTAGTAGTGAGGCTAAATAATGGTGCCAAATGTATCAAGTGCTAATCCTTGAAACCTCTCAACACTATGTTATTTAGAAAAGATCTCAAGATGGAGTGTATGCCCTGAAGTACTGCCTGGGTCCTGAGTGCGCTCTCAAGTGCCTTGGTAAGAGAGTGCAGAGGGAGATTTGACATGGTGGAGTAGAAGGAGATGTGGAGTCACCAAGTTTGTGGTAATTCATTCCAGCAGCCACTGAAACTAATGTAGGTAGTTAACGTGGTGGCTTTTCTTCAAAATTAGATAGTGGAGTAGTGACTGAACTATTATCTCATCCTAATGTCTTCAGATGTGGCCATAGAACTCAAAGTACATGCAGAGTAGGGTAATAACTCAGCAATGGGTTAAGGGAACTGGATCTGCATTCAGGATCCATGCATCTGAATCTCACTTCTTACTAGTTTTCTAACTTTGGGCAGGTTCTTTAACCACTGTAGATAAAGTATCTTTATCTATAAAATAGGGAGAATAATAGTTATATCCATGTAATACAATAACAGTTGTAATCACTGTTGCAATACAATTGTAGGAGATGTTAACACACTTGTATGAGGTGTTGAGAGGATGAAAGTTGATATAAATTGAGCAAATAGTAGGTTGATAGTAAATGCTGGTTAATTTTGTTATTTTTGTCCCAGCATATGGACCATAAGCATTGTTTTTCATTGTGTTCAGTTTGTTAACAGGGTTTAAATAAATATTACTCAACACTTAAATATTTTGTAATATAGTATTTGGAGTCACTGTTTCATATATTTTTAATTCTTCCACCAATGACAGTAATAATACTGTTACAAATATAACATCAGGTCACAACTATTCCAAATTTATAATATTTAATTGAACCATTTTGGGATACAAAATACTATATTTATTTAAAGATAAATTTAGACCAAATCTTGTGATGGGCTACTTTTAAAATAAAATATACAAACTATTAAATTTTTAGTGAATATTATCTTATTTTGTTGTATGCATAATGTAACACTGCAGGAGGCAAGATATTGCCTAATAATATTCCCAGAAAATAAACATTTTGGGGGGTAGTTCTATAGTGTTAAGCATAATTTTTCCTTTTGTTTACTTGGCACTAAATTCTCAATGTCTTCTTACTGCCCGTTGCACACATATTGATTTCCACAGCTGTATGTTAGCTCACCAAAGCCCTTCATATTTTATTTGATGCAATAAAAATATTATTTTTCCATAAACTCTGTCTCTGAAACTTTTCAGTTGTCATTACTGTAAACAAGAATTTGGTGGAGAAGTAAAATTAACCTGAGCTTTCTCCTTTTTTCCTTCCCTTCCTCTTTCCCTCCCTCCCCTCTTCCCTATTCCTTCCTCTTCTAACTCAAGAGTAGAAGATAATGACAGTGTTTGACCCGTTCTGGGGGCTGGGCATCCACAAGGTATCCAGAGAGAGGCAATGTACACAAAATGCAAATTTGTGCCACCTTTACTGGGCAGTTCAGTACAACATTCTCCATCACACTGGCTGTGTGGTACAGCCTTTCTGTTCTATTTAGGTAAGAATTTCTCAGTTGTTTTTACTTCCCATTGCACACTATGTCTGTGCTTCAAGGTCAAATTGAAATGACTTACTTATCCTTTCAGCCAAATTTAGAGAAAATATGTAAATTAGTTTGGCTAACATTCAGAGACATTTATTCTCACATTTAGATATTTTTCTCAGGTAATTTTTGCCCTTGTATTTTCCTTCTTACAATCATTACAAATTGATTTAAAATGAAATGGAAAGGTCAATGTCTTTTTTTGGGTAAAAGTTTGTTATGTCTTTTGCACATGTTTAAAAATTTCAACAAAGTGCAAACTACTTTACGATTCCATATTATTTTTACATTTTGTTTTTTTTTAAATAAGCTAACAATACAAAACTTTCATTGTATCACCTTTTTTCTCTATTCTTTTAAAGTCAGTGAAAAAAGTGAATATTCAATGAAGCACTATTTCACCAAAACCCAAGTCATTCAGAGGATGAACAGCCCAATGGAGTCATCCTACATTGCAGAGGTCTTGCATATGAGATTTAGAAACCAGTTTAGGTTGTCAGGGAAAAAGAAGATAAATCTAAATTTATTATAAAAGAATTATAAGGGTTAAAAATTACATTTCAAAGCCGGTGGTTTAGCAGACTATACACCTGGAGAGATGACTACACTACAGGGCAGGCAGACCTCGTTTTACATTTTACAAGTATAAATATTTAAACTTACTGAAGTGATATTTTTCAAATCTAGCTATATTTTACTACCATGTTTTATTTCAAGGAAATATTTGATAGTGTTTTTAAATTAACATTTAGATTATTTTATACTAACTTTTTATAGATTTTCAAATAATTGAGTTTTGTAAATCAGTGAACTTCTATTAACTGATGCTGTAACATTTGCTGAGTTCTAAATAGATTTTTTTCTGATTGACATGCTACTTTTAGATCATCATTAATATTTTAAAATCCTTATTTGGATGTACTGTTGCCTCAATGGGTAATTATATTTCATCAAACTGTTTTTAAATTAAAAAAAATTGGTTAATAACAGGTTTTTAGGAGCAATTTTAATGTGAAAGCACCTATCTGTAAAACCAAGTTTTATCATTTGATGATAATCTTCTAAGGATTTTGAAAAATTTAGCAAGTGACAACTTTAGCATTAATGTTTTTAAAGATAATTGTAGAATTTTTAGTGTCCTATCCTCAATTTTGTGTATGAGAAATTGATAGGATTTCTTGCATTATTTTTACCCCCATGGGCATCTTCTGTCGCAACTGTCATCAATATTCTCCTAACATGAGGAGCAAGGAGGTGAGTGACCGGAGGAAAGGCGGTGACCTGGTGAGCTCTTCAGTCTTTGGAGCACCTGTTATCCATGGATTTCAAAGCACTTAATTCTGTTTGATGGTCTTGTGAGTTAAGAAGTGCTTTACTTGGCTGTGAGCTTGTCATAGATCTCTGGTACATTATTGGAAAATACAAGCCCTGAGCTATTTTCCTGACTCCTGGGTCAATGTTCAGGTCAAGAGATGACACTTGAGCTTTGGCTGATGGGGACTGGAAGCTAATGGTTAAATTACCAGTACCTCATTTCCTGTTTATCCATATGTACAAACCCTACAAAATTAAATCCTTACACTGCACAATCTTAGTATATGGAGAATTACAATCTCCCATGGAAATATAAATAATTTAAGGAACATGTGATTATGCCATGAACAATGGAAGTCAAAGAAAAGAATGACTGAAAAGAACTTGTGATAAAATATAATTTGGGAGAACTACATTAAGGCATAAACCTCTTATGAGGTATTTGTAGACTTTTACTTTGTAAAGTAACTTTGCATTTGGCTGTGTTTATTAGTGAATGGGAATGTATTTCCCCACACTGAACAAGCATTTCTTGGCAGGCAAACTGTGCACAAGCTGCAATGAGCTTCAATGTAGTGCTTTCATAGCCCCTTCCCACTGAGTTGAAAGCCTTCTTATATTCTCTCAAGTGTGTTTCTTTTCCCACTGAGGATGGCTTTGTTGAAAATTGCTTCCTCTCTCTTGATTATTGAATCAGATATTATATTCAGTCTTCAATACTTTATAGAACATTGGTGAAAAATGAAATATAATGAGTGTGATTCTTTTCTATATTTTGAAGGCTATGTAGATTCAGCTCTAAAGAATTTAGTGAGGTGAAGCAAGGATTGGAAAAGGAATATTATTTAGCTGAATTTTCTTTTTCTCTGTAACTGTTCCCTCCACCTCCCTGCCTCCACCATTATAATGCTTTTCCTTTGCAGCATTTTCTTTATATTCCAATAGCCAGAGTCAGCCCTCACATGCCTATATCTCCCTTGAGCACACACACTTGCTCTAAACCAAAAGACTCACATAGACCAAAGGTAATTTGCTGTAATTCCCAAACAGACCAGGGTCCTACATCCCTGTATTCTAGGTTTCTCTTTTCATTTTATTCCTTCTTTTTCACCATTAATATTAACCTGATCTTAGAATGTTGTTCATCTACTAAGAAAAAGTAAAATGTAATTAAAGTATACAAGATGAATATAGAAACATGTATACCCACATTTCATTTCAATTCAAATGTCAAAGAGTGAAGAAGTTCCAAACTTTTGATATACTTCAACTTTGTTACTTTAGGGTTATACTGTGTATTATAAAACTATGAAAAATATCTCATCACAGTTGTACTCTAATATTTCTTCCTTCTTGGGTGGGCATATTGTAATTATTATACTTTATCCATTTATGCCCAAATGTGTCTAGTTGTTAGATCATAAACTCTGGAGCCAAACTCTTCTGAGCTTATCTGGCAGATCCTCCCTGTGCTGGAGATTTCTCATCTATAAAATGAAGATAGGATTGCTGCATTAAATGAGTTGATAAATATAGTGCTTGACATGGGCATGTGGTACATATCATCTAAGTGTTTTCTTCCATTGTTTCTTATTCATTATCAAAAAATTTTAATCCCAATCTCAGGGTATGTTTACTGATTTGAGAGAGGGAGACATTAATACAAGAGAGAAACATTGAAAAGTTGTTTCCCATATGTACCTTGACTGGGGATTGAACCTGCAACCTAGGTAAGTGCCCTGATCAGGGATTGAACATGAAACCTTTTCATGTACAGGACAGCACTCCAGCTAATGAAGCCATCCACCCAGGACTCATTATCAAAGATTTACTGAGCTCTTATATGTATCATAATGAGGACCATACTAACAGTATTGAAGGACCAATATTAAATAACCAAATAAATAGAATTTCATGTTGTGTTAAACATGTCAATTAAAGTGCAAGTAAGTAAGAAATACAGATGATATAAAGACTGAAAGACAGGGAAATCTGATTTATTTTGGAGGAATTGGCAAGTCTTCAGCGAAGAAGAAAAATTTAAGCCCTGGCTGGTGTTGCTCAGTAGACTGAGCACTAGCCTGTGAGCTAAAGGGTCACCAGTTTGTTTCCCAGATCAGGGCACACACCTGGGTTGTGGGCCAGGTCCCCAGTAAGGGGTACATGAAAGGCAACCACACACTGATATTTCTCTTCCTCTCTCTTTCTCCCTCCCTTCCCCTCTGTCTAAAAATTAATAAAATCTTTTTTTAAAAGAAGAAACATTTAAAATGATATCCAAAGGATTATAAGAGTTCATCAGTTTAGTGATGGGAAGAGTGTTCTAGAAGAATTTGCTGAAGTTAGAGAAGACGTGATTAATGCTGCGGTGTCTGAGAGAGTGGGAGGAAAATTAATCTAGTAGAAAGAATCCACCCATTTAAACAAGGCAGTACTAAGAGACTGGGACAGATGCAGATAAGTTCATGGGCTCGATGGCAGCCAGTTTTCCATTCTTTATATCTACTTACTCTTTGAAATGCAAGGTGAAGCTATCTGCTGAGAAGGTGGTTTCCCCGAGTCCTGGAGATTTGAGGACTATACAGTGGTCTGAAATCTTTGTGTGGAGAACGGGAAAGTGGTTTGGCCAATGAATACAGTACAACTACCAAGAAGATTTGAGTATTCTGTTAAGGTTTGTGATTTATTAATATATATAAAGGTGTCAGTGTTCCCTGCTGTTTTTTTTTTTATGAGGGCTCAAATACCTGAGGTCAGGGGTGAAGAAAGACTATTTGGACTCTTTAAATTGGGGGTCTTTCCATTAGTTAAAATGCAAAGATAGAGGAAAAGGGGAGTTAGATATTACACATCCAAGGCTTAGAATCATGTTCCATGAGATCTTTACTTGGTAGGGAGGAAAGTGAAATTAATTATAGAGAGATACTAGATGGATCAACAAATTCAGGTTATCAGTTGCAATGAGTTTTAGCATTGTAGTTAGTGTAGTTAAATAATAATAAAGTTAATAAAAGAAAAACTAGTAGTGGTCAGAGAGTATTCTTAAAATACCAATATTAAAGTTGGAAGAGTTCAGAGATGACAAGGTCCAGTGTTCATCTGGAATTGTGGATGACTAAAGAGAAGGTCATTGATGATGAGGACTTAACAAAACCAAAAGGCCAGGGTTTGGAATGAGTTGTGCATGTGGCTTTTAAAATCTCCCATGGTGATGGCAGAAATTGTTATGAATAGAGAAATTGTGAGCTAAGTGCAAAGATTTCAACAAATGTGAGAGTTGGGATCTTGACAAATGTGATTGTGCGAGTAATATAGTAGAAGGGAATGAACTTCAAAAAAGCAGAGTTTTATTATAAAAGCATAAGGGGATGATTGTCTAGAGATATCAGCATGAACAGTTCATAAAGGAAAAAGCAATTTCGTAACTTGCTTTTGAAAGAAAATATGGTTTTCATGATTTTTCTCATAATTGTCATTAAAATACATTCTTTTGATTTTCACATAATTAAAGGTGGAATGTCAGTTTTGGCTTAGGGCCTAAAATGTCCTTTTAAAATTTGCCTGGCTTTGGAAATTTCAGTATTATTTAGAGATCTTTGTTTTATATATAAACATAAATACACACACATTCACATTCTTTCTGTAGGTAAAAGCACCATTATATCAGATATTTGATAATACTGTAAGATTTAAGATTATGAAAATATGTTAAGGTAAAATATGTTTAAAAACCAAAATATTTAAACTGCACAACAGAAAAAATTATGATAAATTAAATATGTTTTACATACAACTTTATCCTGGCTTATGCATTATAAAGGTGGCTAATCACTCATAAGAAATTACCTGCTTCTTTTTTCATGAAGCATGACATTTCAATTGCACAGCCAATAAAAAGAATTACATGAAAAGACTGAAATGATTTACTGTATGGAAAGCATTAAGACCAAGGTTACTATGGTGAACCACCTTTCTGCACACCCAAGGTCAAGTGAGAGTGACCATCAATGGGCAACCTTTAGTTGTAACCTAATATGAAATTACTATGTTAGTTGATTTTCTTTTCAAATAATAAAAGTGACTGTACTAGATCTGTTGCCATCATTTACTTATGTTAAATTTGTAATTTTAAAGTGAGCATTGTAGTTAAATTATTAGAAGAGCATTGGTGTTTTTCAGAACCTCAACTATGCACTATGCTCATTTCCTGAAAATGTAGATGGGTTATGGAATATTTACACTTTTTAAATGTAACAAAAGATTGCAGTTGTATTGTAGTTTTTAATGTTTAACCAGAATCATCTTATTTTAAATACTATCTTTATTCCATTAGGATGGAAAGAAAGAGTTTAATATATACATCTTATAAAATATTGTGATGCATAAGTAATACCTTAAAATATGTCCAAAATTCTGGGAAGTTCATATTTTGCTTTTTTTCAGATATATTTTGTTGATGCATAAAAACACAACTTTACTAATAAATGTCTCTTGAATTACACATGGTGTAAAAAAATGAAAGCCTTTGGGTTATGAATCTTGGATTTAAAAAGGCAATCATCAAATATTTAAGATGAAAATGCAGTAACATATGCTTGCTGTCATGTGTAAGTTTGGTGAATATTATGACAAGGTTTTTAAAACATTCAGAGTTGGAGTATTTTTATGAAAATATTCATGAATTCAAACAGACATTCATATCTGGAAACCTGCATTTTCAGGTTTCCTGTGATTTCTGGCTACATGAGAAAGTTGGTAATGCCATGAAAGAAAGGGTGAAATATACAGCAATCATGTTTAAATTATTCATTATAAGGCATACATATCTGTATGTTGTCATATTATGCATTAAATTTAATGCATAAATCAGATTGTTATAATTCTGATGTTGCCAAAATTCACAAAATATGACAAACGAGACTAGGCATGTAGATATTATTATATTCAATAATTCAATGAGTATTTGTTTTATGTAAATTAACTTTCTGTTAATAAAAATTATACTAATTTATTATACTACTTCCATATGATAATTAAAAGTCTTTCTCTTTCTAGAAAATCATTACAAAATGTGAATAATGCATTTGTTTAATATCTATATAAACAAGATTTTACCATCAGATTAGTTCTGAGATGAAAGCACTATTGATTTCTATAATAATTTTTATAATATTGCTACACTGCAGTCTTGAAGTTACTAATCTCATTTTTGTGGAGAACTATGTAAAGTTAAAGTGGTGTTCAAACTTTCTAAGTAAAAAATCTTAGTTTTGTCGAAAATATGTTTTTGGAAGTAAACAAAAAGTACTGAGAAGAACTTAGTGAAAAAGCTGAACTTCTATTAGTACTGTATCCTAATATCAATGAAAAGAATATTAAAAGGCAATCTAACAAACTTTTGATTTGTGTACATAGCTTTCTTAAAATCAGTAAGAGTCACATTGAATAGATTTAACAAACTCCAAAATGGCTGACTTCAATCTATAAAAATGTTACAAAATACCACTTTAAATGACAATAAATTGTAATATTGAAAAAAGTCACTGCCTATATTTATTTTGCAAAAATTTGAGCATCGTTCTCTATTTCTCTTCAATTTTGTTACATCATTATTTTAATAGTTTATTCAGGTCATATTATTATATCCATAGAACTTTATCAACTGAAGCATGCCTCAGTTTCTATGGAGCCCTGTAAGTACTCGGAATAGTGAGCATGGGATTGTCTACCACTATGCTATAAACCTGAAACTAATAAAGAAAACTATCAGTGTAAACTATAATTGAAAAATAAAATTTAAAAAAGTGAGCATGTATTTTAGGGCCTAAAGTTTTACATTATTGTTTTTGATGTAATGCTCATAAACTTTTAAACCTAGTTTAAACAAACTAGGATTTCCCCTTGAAAGAAGGCCAATGAATGAAGTAAGTTCCACTTTAAAGTTTAGGTAGGGGCCCTGGCTGGTGTGGCTTAGTGGATTGAGTGCCCACCTGCAAACCAAAGGGTCAAGGAATCTGATTCCTGGTCAGGGCACATGCCTGGATTGCAGGCAAGGTCATCAGTAGGGGACACATGAGAGGCAACCACACATTGATGTTTCCATCTCCTTTTTTCTCCCTTCCTCTAGGTCTAAAAATAAATAAATATATTCTTTTAAAAATAAAAATAAAATTTAGGTAGCAAAATTTAGCATCCAAATGAAGAACTTTTAATGTATACTAATTAGATATATGTAATCTACATTATCAGTGGAACTCCTGTAATATTGTTAGGTGGAGCCACATGAAATTTCCAATATTTCCACATTTTTGAACCATAAGAATAGTAGTTTCATAGAGTTTGACATAAAATACCATGCATATGTGCTCATTATTGCATGAAGTATTTAACCATATCTGCTGTACTTTTATATAATGTTCTATCAAGCAATGGTAAAGTTTATGTAAGCAACTGGTTCTAAGGAAGAGACTTAGCAATGTAGTTAGAAAAGGTACTGATATAGGACTTTATATTTTAGTCAGGACTCTGCCACTACCTCACTGAACCCCATTAAGCGATCCACATAACTTCTCTTGAGTCTTGGTTTTTTATTTGTATTATGGTGGTGTCACAATTAGGCTGCTTCAGATCACAAGTAACTGAAGCATAGTCAAGATGGCTCAAACCAAAGAAAACAAGTCTAGAAAAGTACTGTGGCTGCTTCAGAGGCCCAAGGATGTCATTAGAAGCCCAGATCATTTTGTCTTTCCTCTCTACTGTTTTCTCTGCGTTTTGGACACAAGAGTTCCTGCTCCTGGTGGCAGGATGGTAATAGCAGCATGATTTCCTCCCATAGAAATGTCCAAAGGGGACATACCTGTATTGTGACCTTTTATAAGACCAAAAAAATCTTCCCTAGGGACTCTACTAACATTAGCTGAAATGTTATTGTCCAGGATTGTATTACACACCCAAACCTAAATGAATCACAGGCAGAAAGGAAAATATCATTTCTGTATTGAGTGAATTAGATGGCCCTTTCTTGAGAACATGAATGCAGAAGTTGATAAATTCTACAAAATGGTACTTCCAAACAACAGAAAAAGAAGGATGCTTACTTGGGTACTTGCAATAGTGTGTGCTACACAAGTTCATGCAATGATACAATGAAAAAAGCACATATGAAAAATTAGGAAGAAGTCAAGTTTAAATATTTTCTATTTCTGTAAAAGAATACTTAAATTTGGGTACACAAAGGTAAACTGATACAGAAATAATTTGTGTGTAAGCACATGCAATAAAAGTAGATATTTTAAAATAGAGTTACTGCTCATGGTAAATGATGAATTGTACAAGTGGTGTGGGATGACCTGGAATGTGGGAACACATTAAATTCATTAGGAAGATAAGTAGTAGAATAGCAAAATTTCAAGAATATGGGGTTCATTTGATCAATATTCTGTAATTTTAATAAATAAATTAATTCTTACCTGAGGACATGCTTATTGATTTTATAGAGACAGGAAGGGAGAGAGAGGGAGAGAAATATTGGTCAGTTGCCTCTCCTACTCATTTCTTGGGGACTGAACCTGCAACCTAGGTGTGTGCCTTGACCAGGAATCAAGCCCATGATACTTAGGTTTATGGGACATGATGCTCCAACCAACTAAACGTCCAGGGCTAATTAAAAAAATTAAAAACATTCTTAGATAAATCTTGAGTAGATAAAACTTGAGAAATGCCTAATAGTAAACTTAAAACTAATTGAGTTTAGCCCTGGCCAGGTAATTCGATTAGAGCATCATCTCAATATGCCGAGGTTGCAGGTTCCATCTCCTGTCAGGGCACATAAAAAAAAATCAACCAATGAATGCATAAATAAGTGGAACAATGAATTGATGTCTCTCTCTCACTCTCTCTCCCTTCCATCTCTCAATAAATCAATTAAAAAACTTATTGTGTTTATTGATTTTTGCCTTTAAGAAACTAAACTAATGCTTATAGAAGTCCAAATATCAAGGTAGGAAAACCACCACTATATTGAAGATAATGTATATATGTATGTATATATCACTGTTAATCATTCATCTTATAAATACATATTGGCTGCATACTATGAGTGAATCATTTAACAAGGTTTTGTGGGTAGTACAAGCAGATTAAAAATGATAAGTATGATAATTAAGAAAAATACACACACAAAGCCATATGAGGTAAATGCTGTGTAGATACTATGGGTAGATTTCACCTGAGATGAACTTTCATGAGTCTGAAGTGGAGTAAAATTAAATATCATGTTTTATACATGTTGTAAAATTACAAACCATTTCTAATTTTAATCTGAAATTAGGTCCTTCTTCTATTTTTGGAGTTGAAATGCCCTAGCTTTAATGAAATGAGTGTTTTAAAACTATTTTTACCTGACATAAATAAATATTGGATATGACACACTCTGAATTTATTTTATTTTAATAATCTATTTGTACATGAAATTTGGGTTTTGGAATATGACTGACAAAGACAAAGAAATACAGGCACTGAGTTTAGGAAATTCAGTTTAAATGAAATAATGAATCTTCCCTATGTAAGAAGAATCAGGAAATTTCTCATTTTCTGTAATCTGACTTGCTTTTTCATATACTCAGTCCTGGAAAAAGATTACTCTCCCATCAGAAGCAGGCAAGGGATGTTATGTCCATGCTTGTGTACATTTTGGGGGCAGAATGATGTCAGTGTGAGGAAGGAGGTGGCAATTAAGTGATTGGGCTGCAAAATGCTCTTCTGAATGCAAAATAGATTGAAAGAAATGTAATGGTAATAATTGAGTCTGTATTCTCAATATATTCATAGAAAAAATATACAATTTGCTGTCATTTTATTAAGTTGAGTATATGTTGAAAATAAACATCTTATTTTTTAAGGTAAATATGCTTAACAAGAATGTTGGTTATACCATTAACATAGGTGCCACAAACCCATTCTTTTAAAAATACTTCACCTGGTTAATAGTTTAGAAAACAAACATAAGGTGATCCATGAAACTGATGAATACTGCCTGAGAATATTTGGCATTCTTAATTGGTTAATTTATCATAAATGTATTTTTAATTTTAAGGGAAGTTTTTCTTTGGTGTTTTTCAGACCACTCCTTTCTGAAGATATCTACTTGAAGGTACAAATGAAAACAATGCCAAACTGGAGAGAAGAAAACAATATGATAATATAAAATTATTTATAAATAAACAATGAAAATAACATCATCAATTTCTATTTGATAACAATTTATTGTGTTTTGCAAACAAGAAAACAGATATTAAGCAACTTATGTTATATCACTAGATCAAACATGGGCATCTAAAGTAATTGAGTAACTTTAGAAAAATTAAATCACACAGTCTAAATATTTTGTGAAAATATTATGGTCTGTACTAGGAAACCTCTAAGATTTATTTTGAGGTCACAAAGGTCTATGATTAACAGTATTTACATGTCTTCGTTTTTTTTCAAAGGGTCTTTTTTCTAACTTTCTTTGAAGATATGACCTTTTGCTTGTAATGCAACAAAGTTAATTAAACTCATATATTTTACATGCACAATGAAACTCCAATTGTAATTTATTGCATCTAAGTATAGGCACACACATGGTTAATCAATTTGATCAAATTTCTGGGTTATTTACAGAATTGTGTCTATGGAAATAACCTCTCATAACCTGTGGGGCAGTACATGGGGAAAATTAACACCTTAAAATAAGTTATAACAAAAGTATGAAATACCATTATATATGTAGTTGGAAGAACAAAGCTCTACTTTAATTTTGTTGTAGAAAGAAGAAAAACAAATGTCTCCCTTCAGATTATAAAGGTCAGCGAGTGAAGCATTACTTAACACAAAGTAATGAAAGAACTTTTAACCTGCCAGGTCTTCCTAGTTTCTCTTCTATGACACTAAAGAAAGCCAGTGAGGCAAAGGGTTCTATTAGTTGGCAAAATTCTTATGAGCTCCATTATTCATGTACAAGCAGGAGAAACTGAAAATATTTTCAAAAATAGTGTAAAGCATGGCCTACGATTTAGGCAAGGGAACCTGAGCAGAGGATAATGTGCATAGAACTATATCTCTCTTCCATAATGTGGTTACAGTAACTCTAACGATCAAGGTTTAGTTTTATAAGTGTGTGTGTGTGTGTGTGTGTGTGTGTGTATGGTGCTTAATACATGAATAAGTGAATGGTATTTAAGAGGCAGATAAAGCAAGGACAAAGGAAATGTAATAATTTTCCACATTTTAAATAGCAAGAAGTCAATATATACAAAAATCATTCTTTATAAAGAGTTTAATTTTATAAGGTCAAGGTTTATGAGACATTTATTTTGTTGCATAACTATAGCACTCACCATTATTTAGTCTTAGATTTCTATTTAATCAGATTTCATGTTCAATACATACTCTTTTTACTGTGATTTATAAACTTTAGAATATACAAATTTTGATTTACCTTTTTGTTGGAAAATGTTTGTCATCCACTAGCTATTTTTCCCCCATTTATGTGTGCTCCAATCACAGGGCTTCAGGTTACTTTCTATTTCAGATTATCTATTCATTCTTTGCCTTCAGACTTGAAGGACAACTTAGTACAATAGTCCCTCTTATCTGCGGTTTTGTTTTCCTCAATTTCAGTTATCCATGATCAACCATACTCTGAAAATATTAAATCCGAAATTCCAGAAATAAACCATTAAAAATATTTAAATTCTGTGCTGTTTTGAGTAGCATGAAAGAATCTTGCAATGTCCCACCTGGGACATGACTCATCTCATGCTATCAGCTGTTGGTCACTGTTGCTGGGTGATCAGATTGATGGTCCTGGTGTTGCAGTGCTTATGTTCAAGTCACCCTTATTTTACTTAATAATTGCCCTAAAGCACAAGAGTAGTGATGCTGGCAATTTAGGCATGTCAAAGAAAAGCCATAAAGTGCTTCCTTTAAGCAAAAGATGAGTTTAGTACAGTGATTTTCTGACTTTTTTTAAATCTCACAGCACATATACTAATTACTAAAATTCTGTGGACTTGTTATTGGTGATCCAACCAAACATAGGTACAGTTTTGATTCATTCACACTGGGCAACTATTGCTGTGTTGGCTGTTCCCATTATTTTACTTGATAATCGAGTAAAATATTTTACGAGACAGAGAGAAAGACAGAGAGTGAGAGAGATCATATTCATATAACTTTTATTACAATGTATTATTATGATTGTTCTATTTTATTATTAGTTATTGTTGCTAATCTCTTACCGTGCCTAATTTATACACAGACCAAGCTTTATCATAAATGTGTATGTATAGGGAAACACATAGTATATCACAGAGCTCAGTATTCTCTGCAGTTTCAGGCATTCACTTGGGATTTTGGAATGTATCTTCCATAGATAAGGGGGCACTAAGTATGGCACACAATCCTTTTTGAAAGAATTGATTTTAGAGAAAGGGGAAGCAGTATGAATGTGTGTGTGGGGAGAGAGAGAGAGGAACAATGATGTGAGAGAGAAATGTTAATTGGTTGTCTCCTACATGCACCCCAACCATGGATTGAAACGGAAACCTAGGTATGTGCCCTGACCAGGGATTGAACCTGCAAACTTTTAGTGTACAGGACAACCCTCCAACTAACATAGCCACCCGGCCAGGGTGAGGGGGCATGAGGTAAAGCATACAATTTTTAGTGCACCTTACCTCAGGAGTGTGGATACTCTCAGATGTCATTGCTCTTCTACCTTGTGGCACTCCCTGAACGCTGCTGTGGAGACATCTGGCATCCAATTCATTTTTCCCTGTAATTGATGACTTCCTCCTACTGGCTGGATGCATAGATGGGCCTTCATTTTTGAAAAACAGTGACTTCAAGTAGATATACCCTAGTCAGATTATTCTGTTACTTTTTCCTGGACTTGCTCCAATTCACAGTGGAGATTCAATTTTTCTTTATTTCAGAAAAATATATTCTGGAATTTTACTCAATGTATATTGGAAATTATATCTGTTTTCTTACCCATTGGTGTCCAGTATACACAAAAAGAATGGGTTTCCTTTTTATGTGTTTTTATAATGATATTTTTAATGAAGGCTGAATGGATACTATCTAATTATATAAAACCCTGCAACTTATTTTAGTAAATCAAACTATACTTTTGAAATTTAATGATAATATCCTATTTCTCTTAATTTTTTTCATTTTTTAAACCTTAAAATCTAGGAAACTATATTAAAATCTGAAAATGCCTAATCTCCTTATAGTAGGAGAAATTTTTGTTGGCCACTTCACCATCATTCTAGGATTCTATTACAATGAACAAATTGCCTTTTTAAGGAACTCATCTTTGTCATTGAAAAGTACTTTAGGAAAAATAGAATGTATATAGGATTATCACCTGTATATTGTTTCTTAAAAATTAACTTTAACTTTGGTGTAAAAAACTTAAAATAATTGAAAACAAAATTGAAACCAATATTCACATGTAATAATTTTTTGTGGCCTTTTGTCTTATTTAACCGCGTTTCACTGTGGACTCATCTGGGTGTATGAGTGAAGAAACAGAAGTTACTTACATGATCATAGGGAACTACCTGTATATGATGCACACACATTCCAAGTTTTTGCATTATTTCAGCAGTAGAAAAAGAGTGAGCTCAAGTCAAATCTAATTTAAAATGAAACTCCCTAAAGAAATATGCATAGTATTAAATTCCAGTTTTCATAATTGGAATGAAAATTAAGTAACTAAATTAGTATATACACCCTGGAGTTCATCAATCCATTAAAACGATTGTTTATATTTCTCTTTATGACTTTAATAATCAGTCTCTAGTAACTGACTTGCTATAACAGCTGAACATATGCTTGAAGTCTTTTATTTTTTTACAGTAAATTTATGTAGTTTTAGTAAATATAGTGCTCCTCACCTAATCAATCCAATTAATATATTAATGTTGACAGAAACTTTGGCATATTTTAGGACCAGTATTAATTATGTGCAGAGGGCTTTTCGGTTGCCAGCAATGTGAATCCCTTCAAACACTAGAGGAGGATCTGTACTTCTCTCTACCCCTGTGATAAGAACTGTATTGAATCACATTTTCTATTTGCGTGCTCTGCTCTTCTAAGATGTCAGTCATCTTTTTGTTCAGTGTAGAGGTTAGGGGTACCATGTTTATTGGTTTGCAACTCATACCCATAGAAATAGTCTGTTTTAACCAATGGTGGAGACCAGAGTGTCTCATCTTCAGCACCTTTGATATTTTTGACTGGATAATACTTTTTTTAGGTCTCAGGAATGGGGGAAAATGAACTTTCCTATGCATAATTGGATGTTTGGCAGTCTCTGTCTTTTACTCATAAAAGGCCAGCAACACCACCTCACTCCCTGTTGGACCAATAGATATACCTATAGACAATGCCAACTGACCCTGGGGTGGTTGTAAGGAGTGGACAAAATTGGACCAGTTGAGAACCACTGTCCTGGACATTACTACTACCTTCTACTCTCTCTAGACTTAAGCATATTTTTGGCAAAGTTTATATTGGGATGCATTTAAATTTGATCTTTGGGTCCAGGTCAGACTAAATGTATATGTGGAATTGTATTATTTTATATAATATTTTGTTTAAAAAATGTTTAATGTCAAATATATTTTTCTGGTTTTGAATTCCACTTTTAAAACATGATGTTAATTTTTTAGCTGTTTTGGGAGGGTATTTCCCTTCATAGATCCAAAATTCGAGAAGGGCTGTTGTGTGGGAGAAAACTGAAAATTACGGTTGTGGTTTTTTAGCTATAATGGAGTGGTGAGATCACAAATGTTAGAGGCTGGAAAGCTGTTAATCCTTGTTATGCTAGGAACTAATATTTAATAAAACCACTGCACTGGGGCATACTGAAAGGCAGATAGACAATGGGTTACATAAGATCAAATAGATTTCAATAATGTTATGTTTTCTTAATATTTCTACATAGAGAAGAAATATAGATAAGCCTATTTAAAAAGCTTTTTCTACATGCAGATTGTAAGTTGCCTAAAACTTGGATAGTTTGGGATCTCAAATAGTAAAAAGGGAAAAATAATTGATTCTGTTTTATTAAGTATAGTAAACATATTTCTCAGCCAGAAATATGTGCCAACATAGCTCAAAGACTTTATCAGTGGGGCTGACTTCTTACTATTGTTTCTCTGAAGAATGCAAAGGGTAGAACTCATAGGCCAATAAAAAGATCTGAGTCATCAGATTTGTAAGCTACATCCAGAGAGAAAGTGGTCTTTGTTTATTCCAATATAGAATTGATCAGAAGCAAAGTGGCTAAATACCCATTGTTTCTGAAGCAATTAGATTTTCAGAGAAACCACAAGCTTCATTTACAGAAGCTCACTTCTATAACAACCTCCAGAGCCCAAATTCCACAAGCAGAAAGAGACACTGCAATGTCAACTACCTGTTGTTGCTGTGAAGTTGTCGTTCCATAGACTAATCAAGGAACTTTCTAGACTGACGAAAATGACACTTACGTGATTTGTGTTTAGCAGAATTTGAAAATGCTGTGGATACCCTATTGTTGGGAACCACTCTGCCTGGTTTCAGGATTTGTAACTTCTTCCCATGGATAAGGCTGAGTGAGCGACCTCCGGTCTGTGAGCCACTAAGGAGACAAAGCTTATGTCCCTGGCAGGAGCACTGCTTCTGCTTCATCCATCTCTAGCCCCCAATGCTTGGTCAGTTAGCCCATGACAGGTAAGACCCCTCTGAGGAGGGGCAACCTAAGCCAGACACGATCACTGGGGAGGCCCTCAAGGAAGAATTTTGGGGCTGCAGCAAAGAGGGAGTGATGGACCCTCACCCCCTGGCTATTCTCACATAGCCTGAATCCCCATTTTCTTCTGGGAGAAGCACTTCCTGTCTCTAATCTGCTTAAGCCTAAAAACCTATAATGGGGAAAGCGGTGCATCCCTTTGACAGCTAGAGTGGGATCTGGGGTGATTGGGCATAAGAAAGAGTTCCTAAAGTCCAGTGAAGCTTTCTTTGCTAAGAGTGGTTTTATTGATATGATAAGGGTCCAAGCAGGAAATGAATATGTCTCCTAAAGTTTTTGCAACCCCCTTACCTGACAGACACTGACTCAGACTAAGCCCTCGGATGTCTTTGAAATGTTATCTGTTCTCCCAACACCATTTGTTGAAGAGGCTATCTTTACTCCATTTTATGTTACTGCCCCCTTTGTCGAATATTAATTGACTGTAGTGAATTGGGTTTATTTCTGGGCTCTCTGTTTTGTTCCATTGGTCTATGTGTCTGTTTTTATGCCAAGTACCAGGCTGTTTTGATTACAGTGGCCTTATAATACAGTTTGATATCAGATATTGTGATTCCTCCTACTTTGTTCTTCTTTCTCAAAAAAGCAGCTGCTATTTGGGCTCGTTTATGGTTCCATATACATTTTTGAAGTGTTTGTTCTATGTCTGTGAAATATGCCATTGGTACTTTAATAGGTATTGCATTGAATCTGTAAATTGCTTTGTGTAGTATGGACATTTTGATGATGTTAATTCTTCCAATCCATGAACAAGATATATGTTTCCATTTGTTTGTGTCTTCCTTGATTTCTTTCTTCAGGGCTGTGTAGTTTTCTTCATACAGGTCTTTTACCTCCTTAGTTAAGTTTATTCTCAGATATTTTATTTTTGTTTTTGCTATATCAAATGGGATTTTTTCCTTGATTTCTGCTTCTGCTGATTCATAGTTAGTATACAAAAATGCCTTTGATTTCTGGATATTGACTTTGTAACCCGCTGTTTTGCCAAATTCATTAATTAGTTTGAGCAGTTTTGGGGTAGAGTCTATAGTATTTTCCATGTACACTATTATGTCATCTGCAAACAGTGACAGTTTTGTTTCCTCCTTTCCTATTTGAAAGACAAATACCATATGATCTCACCTTTAACAGGAAGCTAAACAACAAAACAGACAAGCAAGCAAAATAAAAACAAATACACTGAAATAGAGAACAGGGGGACAGCAACCAGTGGGGAGAGGGGAGGGAATTTAAGGGGAAAAAATGGGAGGGATTTAGAGGAACAAGTATAAAGGTCACAGGGACAATATAAGGGGGGTGGAAATGGGAGGGAGGTGGGGTGCATGGGGGAGGGGTGGGCTGGGATGGGAGAAATAAACAGAAAACTGTACTTGAAAAATAACTAAATAAAAAAAGAAAAAGAAAGAAATGTTATCTGTTGTTTGATTCTTGCTGCCTGACATTGCTTGATGAGCTTTACCTCTATTTCTGTGTATTACAACTTAATAAAAGCCATTAAAGAAGAGATTCTTGCTCTTTCTCCTCTGAGAGATTGACCACCTCTCCTCCCCAAGCAGATCATGTCTTGGTAGTTTCACTTTCATCCATGGCGGATGGGGGGATTTGCTGGCAAAGTTGACCCCACACCCTATTCTCCCACTCATCTAATGGGACACTTAATTTGTGCAAACTTATTTCTACTTTATCCTGTATAATGGACACATAGATTGATGACTTGTCTTATTTTTGGGGACACTGGCCCATGAGGAGCCATATATAGACTTAAAGGAGAAAACTATGTACCACACAGCATTCTAGACTTTGTTCTCAATGCGTCATTATGATTGAATTTAGGAGTTGCTTCTCTTGGGAAGGGAGTTTGCACAAGTAATGAGTACCCAAAAGAGAAAACTGGCAGATTTCCAACTGCTTCTCCAATATGCCTTTTCCACTTACTTTTAATATTAGAATCCTCAGGTTTTAAGAGGGCACATGGGTACTAGAAAAAAAATCAATTCACCAGCTTCTCTTGCAGCTATGTGTGGCCATATGACCAACTTTCATATGTACAATTTTTAAAGGAAAGATTTATGATCTTAGCTTTTCTTCCCCTGCTTTCCACTGTCTGGGTATAGGTGAGATAGTATGTCACATTATGAAAGGCAGATGTTTACAACACTCCATGAACTACAAGGCCCTAGATGTAAGGAACTTGAGAACTTGATGATTTTTCCTGAAAAAGCGATATAAGTTCTGACTTTTATGTGAGAGAGTAATTACTTTCCTCTGTGTGCATCATTGTGAGGTGTTTTTTTGTTTGTTTCTCTCACATGCAGCTAAACCTTTATTCTAACTAAAATATGTCATATGAGAAAATTTTTTTTTCGGAATATGCTGATCCTTGAGTATTTATGTTCAAGGGTGAAGTGCTATAAAATTAAGTGCTCTTACTTTGGGGCAACCAAATGTCAGTAGTTGCACTTTCGATAAAGTAGATGATTTCACTCAAAGAGGAGTCTTAAATAATTTGCCTGTTACTGTGTGGGTTGTCAGTTAAGACACTTGGCAATCAGTATTTTTAGAGTGTGTGAAATAATGGGGCTGGGAGAAGGATTATTCACTTTTATTTAAGCATTATTTTACATAATCTTCTCATTTTTCAAGTGTACTCTCTCACTTCTCCCTCTCAGCTAAACCTGGTATTTCCCAATACAAAACTCTCATTCAATTTCTACAGTTAGTACTCTTCCCCCTGAGTATTTGAGAAATGTTTTTGCTCTGCTACAGAAATTTGAAGTTGCTCACATAATCTTTCCATCTTCAACCAAACTATTACATGTATTTTCAAGGTTCCTGGTGCCTCTAACTCATAAGTTCCTTTAGAATCTTGTAATTGCCTTCAATTTTGTTATCTTTCACTTTACTGGAAACTCATAACAGATATACCACTCAGAGTTCAATCAGAGAAGTAGAATAATAGGGAGGTTATGTATGTTAGATATTAAAAAGGATTTGTTCCAGGAATTTGACCTTCCATTATTGTGAGAACTATTTAAGCAGTATCTCCAGGGGTTCTTGTTTTTGCATTTGATGCTGTAGTTTCAATTCCACAGGAAAAAAATAGTTATTAAGGGAAAATGATTTCACAGTGAGTCTAAGAGAAAAAAAGCTAGAATCTACAATAATGAGTGGGAGTCTATGAGAAAGGACTGAAGCCTTAGTCAGTTTGTGTTGCTCTGCAAATATTCTTGTTTTTGCATCTCATGCTGAAACTTGAAGTCCTTATGTCAGGCTTTCAGGAAGTAAATAAGATTGAGAAGAGTGACAGAGAAAGAACATGTTGGAAGGCATAGAATGAACTGGTTCTTATATGAACCAGTCAACACACTGCCCATTCTTTTCGCCCATGATCTTAATAGTGTGTATGTCCCACAGAAGCCAAGGCCCCATTTCATGGAACTAAACACATATAACTGGCCCAGGGATGAGAGAAACTAAGGAAAAATCCAGAGGAATATGGACCAGCTGCAGGCCTGGCCATTGACTCATGCTAGGAGGTGGCCAGTAGATAAGCAAAAATGTGTGTGGGTTACACAAAGGCTGCTGCTTAAACTCTGTTCCATATATTTCCCCACAAGAATGTTTTTAAAATATTTTATTTATTTATTTTTAGAGAGAGGGGAAGGGAAGGAGAAAGAGTGGGAGAGAAGTATCAGTGTGTGGTTGCCTCTCATGTGTCCCCTACTGGGGACCTGGGCTGCAACCCAGGCACGTGCCCTGACTGGGAATCGAACCAGTGACCCTTTGCTTCACAGGCCCATCTTCAATCCACTGAGCTACACCATCCAGGAAGAATGTCTTAAACAACCCATCAACTGGAAACATGCAAAAAAGGGAATTCTGAGAAATATAGTTCAGATTAGCCAAGCTGACATATGACATATTGACCATAGCAGATCAAGAAAAGCTGAAGTTGAACTCTTATTTCTCATGCACTGGTTAATATTCCTCATTTTCTCCATTCCCAAACCAATTTTTCTACCTTTCTCAGTCTTTCTCTACAACACAGGAGGTTGACATATACCTATCAAGTGCATCACACAGGCTGCCTCACATCTGGCTTCTGGTTGGGATTTGGCCAAAGGAAGGTGCTGGAGTGAGGAATGAGCAAACAATGGGAAAAGGTGGGAAGTATTTCATTCTCTCCAGGTCTGGTTTTGAGTCCTGCAGGCACTGGAGTCTGTGGTGGCCATAGCTGCTCTCCTGAGGTTCCTCTTTCGTATCTCAGTTCTTTCCTAGCTTCTGAAACACTTACTGCTCCTCTTGTCCTCCAGGTCTAAGGCTAGTAATGATGCTTCATTATTACTATCCCTAGGTACCCAGCATCTCTTCAAATCTCCTTAACACTTTCTTCACAGGTATAAACAGTCCCTTCAATGCATGACCTTTCATTAAACCCTTTAGAGTGTGACAGGAACTTGTTTCCATTTATTTTCAAAATCCATGTGCATTTATTTGTTTTATATATTTTATTAGGGTTTTGGAAGATGTGTAAAAAATACATGTTTATCTATTCTTTACTAAACTGCATCTTAATTGATCATGCTCCTCTCACTGGACAGAAATTTTGGCTTTGTGCACCATCAGCCACCAGATCACTTCTCCATGTTTAAAATTTTCTCACAGTTGGGAACTTTCAATGTATTTCCTTCATTTTGAATATCAAGTAACTAGATATTTAATCAATAAGTATATGAATATATAGGATGAAAATCCTTCTTTTTTCAAACAGACCTTTTTAGAATATATATCCCTTGTCTTTTTTCTCCCAGTATTTGACAGATTGTTTCATTTATTAGACTCTCAAGAAAAGTACATTGGGTAAAGGAGAGCTCAGAGATCATAAAAAGACTAAGTTGAAGGACTATGTAGTACTTTTCAAAATTTTCTGAACCAATCCTCTCTTCATTATGTGTGCTTGTGTAATAGCTATCCTAGTCCAAGTTGCTCCCTGATGCATTTTTACCGTGTTCAAATACAGCTTCCAGAGTACCTTAGATTGTTACACAGTCTGGACAAATTGACATATTTCCGAGGTGGTTAGAATGATTTTAGATAAGTTTGACTTTTAAAAATGTTTTTAAAAGAGAACCAAAAAACGTGAAGATAACTATTTGTAGCTGGGAGAGCTGACATTTTTTCTCTGTTTTATCAAACCTTCCATTTTCTCTCATATCAAACATTATAGAAAAATTTTAAGCTCTCCTGATTTTTTAACTTTTATTTTTTAAAATTTTATTGATTATGCCATTACAGTTGTTCTATTCCCCCCTTTATTCCCCTCCAGCCTGCACACCCCTCCCCTACGATTTCCCCCCTTTAGTTTATGTCCACATGTCTCAAGTTGTTTAAATTCTATATTTCCCATAGTATTCTTGCCCTCTCCCCTATCTATTTTCTACCTACTATCTATGCTACTTATTTTCTGTACCTTATTCCCCCTTCTCCTCCTCCCACTCCCCTGTTGCTAACTCTCCATGAGATCTTCATTTGTATGGTTCCGCTCATGATCTAGTTTTCCTTTTAGTTTGCTTTTGTTTTAGGTGTCGTTATTAATAACTGAGTTTGCTGTCCTTTCACTGTTCATATTTTTTTATCTTCTTTTTCTTAGATAAGTCCCTTTAACATTTCGTATAATAAGGGCATGGTGATGATGAACTCCTTGAATTTGATCTTATCTGAGAAGCACTTATCTGCCCTTTCATTTTAAATCAGAGCTTTGCTGGATAGAGCAATCTTGGATGTAGGTCTTTGGATTTCATGACTTGGAATACTTCTTTCCAGCCCCTTCTTGCCTGTAAGGTCTCTTTTGAGAAATCCGCTGACAGTCTGACAGGAACTCCTTTGTAGGTGACTATCTCTTTAGCTCTTACTGCTTCTAGGATTCTCTCCTTCATTTTAATCTTGGCTAATGTAATTATGATGTGCTTTGGTGTATTCCTTCTTGGGTCCAACTTCTTTGGGACTCTCTGAGCCTCCTGGATTTTATGGAAGTATATTGCCTTTGCCAGATTGGGAAAATCCTCCTTTATTATTTGTTCAAATAAGCTTTCCACTCATAATTGTTCCTCTTCCCCTTCTGGTACCCCTATAATTCAGATGTTGGAGTGTTTAAAGACACATGAAGGCTAAACTAATTCAAATGAAGGTAAATGCACAGGAAATAAATGTTGATGGAAAGGAAACTGGGACTCGAATCAAGGGAGTGGACCAGAAGGAAGAAAAAAATGACCAAACAGAAAAATACGAAGAAACAAGAATTTTAAAAAAAAAATGAAGAGAGGCTTAGGAACCTCCAGGACATCTTTAAGCTCTCCTGATTAAAAAAAATCTTATTTTTTTATTTTTAGAGAGAGAGGGAAAGATAGGTAGATAAACATCAATGTGTGGTTGCCTCTCATGTGCCTCACAGGGGACCTGGCCTGCAACCCAGGCATGTGATCTGACTGGAAATGGAACTAGCAACCCTTTGGTTCACAGCCCACACTCAATGCACTGAGCTACAGCAGCCAGAGCTAAACTCTCTTGATTTTAATGAAACAATGAATTAAATATAGTTTCGTTCAACTAAACAGAAATCATATAGGTCAACTTTTCCTTTGTTTTTTTTTTCTAATAAATATATCTGGTCTCTGTTGTTCTCAATATAACCAGGTGTCTTTTCTTATTAAAATTTATATTATTAGAATCTATCAAATCCCTTTGATTATTAGAAAACACAGATGCAATTTCTCCCATTATTTCCAAATGCAGTTAGATGAACAATAAAAATGTTTAATAATGATAGTGTGGGGAAAATATACAGATAAATATAGGTATAAAGAAAGTAATAGACTTCCGCCAAGATGGAGGCATAGGTGGAGACGCCGTGCTTTCTAACACAACCAATTTTAGAGACAACTAAATATTAGCAACAGAAAACACAGCCAGAACACAGAAAATTGAACTTTTCAGAAGTTTGTTAACAACAAATTCTTCAGCCTGACCAGTAAGAGGGGCAAAACCAGCAGCTGGCAGAGCGGGGTAGCACAGGAAAACTTGGTCAGACGGATTCAGGCGCGCAGAATCCAGGCGCCCGGTTGGACCTAGTGAGAGACCGAGCCAGCGACCACAGGGAAACGGCGAGGGAGCAGGGCTGTGGGTTGACTGTGCTCGGATAGACAAGCAAGAGAGTGGGCGATTGGACGGGACTGAGTGGGTCCCCTTGGCGAGCAGCAGCAGAGAGCGCCGCCATTTCCGCTTTGACCCCGCCTCCACATGCAGCGTCATAACCCAGTGACTCTGAGTTGGCCCGACCCTGGTGAACCACCTAAGGCTCAGCTCCTCACCCAGCTGCACGAAACAGCAGAGGGGGCCTCCATTCCTCGCTCTGACCATGCCCCCACATACAGCGTCACAACCCAGAGACCTGGGAGTCCAAGGCTCCCCTCCTCATACTTAACGGGTGCGAACAGACCAAAAATGGCTCAAGAAGATCTCAAAGCCCCAGAGCCTATAAATCTAAGCGATGAAGAAATAGCAAAACTCTCACATGCACAGTTTAAAACACTGGTGATCAGGATCCTCACAAACCTGGTTGATTATAGCCACAAATTAGACAAACATATGAAGGCAAAACTAATTGAAATGAATGGAATTGCACAGGAAACCAATAGCAATGAAAAGGAAACTGGGACTCAAATCAATGGAGTGGACCAGAAGAAAGCAAATAATGGCCAAACAGAAAAGAGTCAAGGAGCAAGAATTCAAAAAAATGAGGAGAGTCTTAGGAACCTCCAGGACATCTTTAAACGCTCCAACATTCAAATTATAGGGGCACCAAAAGGGGGGAAGGAACAGCCACCAGTGGACAACTTATTTGAACAAATAATAAAGGAGAATTTCCCCAATCTGGCAAAGGAAATAGACTTCCAGGAAATCCAGGAAGCTCAGAGAGTCCCAAAGAAGTTGGACCCAAGAAGGAACACACCAAGGCACATCATCATTATATTAGCCAAGATTAAAATGAAGGAGAGAATCCTAGAAGCAACAAGAGCTAAGGGGACAGTCACCTACAAAGGAGTTCCCATCAGACTGTCAGTGGATTTCTCAAAAGAGACCTTACAGGCAAGAAGGGGCTGGAAAGAGGTATTCCAAGTCATGAAATCCAAAGACCTACATCTAAGATTGCTCTATCCAGCAAAACTTTCATTTACAATGGAAGGACAGATAAAGTGCTTCTCAGATAAGATCAAATTCAAGGAGTTCATCATCACCAAGCCCTTATTCTATGAAATGTTAAAGGGACTTATCTAAGAAAAAGAAGTTAAAAAAATATGAACAGTGAAAGGACAGCAAACTCACAGTTATTAACAACCACACCTAAAACAAAAGCAAACTAAAAAGACAGCTAGATCAGGAGTGGAAAGATAGAAATGAAGATCTCAAGGAGGGTTAGCAACAGGGGAGTGGGAGGAGGAGAAGGGGGGAGAAGGTACAGAAAATAAGTAGCATAGATGGTAGGTAGAAAGTAGATAGGGGAGAGGGCAAGAATACTATGGGAAATATAGAATTTAAAGAACTTGAGACACACGGTCATAAATTAAAGAGGGGGTAATGGGGGGACAGGGGGTAGGGTGGTGGGGAATGAACGGGGGAATAGAACAACTGTAATGGCATAATCAATAAAAAAATTAAAAAATTAAAAAAAAAGAAAGTAATAACAGGAGAGGACAGAGACCCAACATAGCAGAGGAGGAAGTGGAAGCTACACTAACCATCTCCAACAACAATCTGGAATATAATTAAATTGTGGAGAAATTATCCTGAACAACCAACTGAACACTGGCTGGAGAGAAGCCTTATAACCAATGATAGACAGAAGAAACCACTGTACCACAACGAGACTGGTAGAGGATGCAGAGAAAGTGAAATTGGACTAGCTGGGCTCCCACGGGTGATGGCTGAAGTTCTGAATGGCTTTTTCAGTGGCCAGGGGGATTCCTTCTGAGAAGTATGGGGTCTAAACCCCAAGCTGGGTTCCTTTGCCTGCAGTACCAGATCTGGAAAAGGAACCCAGATAACATCCAGCTGTGAAAAGCCACATGGTTTCTGTCTGTCAGGGAGAGATGAGTGCATATGCAGAGGGTCTCTTAACAGGCAAACATACAAAATTTTGTTTTTAGACATTTACCTTGAGCTCCTGCAGAGGGAGGGCAGATTGGAGTACGCAAGTGAGAGGAGAGTCTGGGATTGGTGGCCGTGGGGAGACAACAGGAAGAATGGACACCAGGATTTTGGTGCTGAGTCTTCCACAATACTGCAGGTGCCATCTTTCTCAGACAGTGCACTACCCTTCAAGTGGCATCAGCTTAGGGGAAGCAATAGTCCCACTCACAGGAATTCCACTGCCCCACCCTGTGACACTTAATACAGGTTGTTGGGTGCAGCTAGAGGCTATGTCAGTGATTAGTTTAATAACTAAGGCAGTTCTCTTGTAGATCTGAGATTTTAGCTGACCCTCCCTGGGCTACAGTGCTGGTAGAAGTAGGCCGTTTTATTTTTTTGTTTCACTTTGATTATCAACTTGAATACAGATTTGTTTATTTAAAGAGTAATTTACTTATTTAATTTTATTTGATTGTATTCAATTTTTAAATCACATTATTTTAAATGCCATAGTAATAAAGAAACATTGGCATTTTGACGCTGTTCTATGAAACAACTATACTAAAACTCTTCACTTGCATGAATGCAAGAATATACTTGAATATAATAAAATTTATGAAAATTTAAAAAAAGGATAAATTCTAAATGAATCAAAGACTTTAATGTTAGACCTGAAACCATGAATATCATAAAAAAAACCCTAAGCAGCAAAATCTTGGACATTGCTCCTAGAAATTTTTTTATTGAGTATAATTCCCCAGACAAGGGAAACAAAAGAAAAAAAGAAACAAATGGGACTTCATCAAACTAAAAATTTGTGTACAGCAAAGGAAATTATCAACAAAGTTATAAAACAACCCACAGAATGGGAGAATATATTTGCCAATATATTGATAAAAGGTTAATTCCTAAAATTCTTTTTTGGGGGGCATTTTTTCTTTTCATTTTTTAAAATTTACTTAATTATTGTTCAAGTACAGTTTTCTGTTATAAACAGCTTACAAAACTCAGCACCAAAAACCAAAACAACTTTATTTTAAAAAATGGGCAATGGACCTGAATAGACATTTCTCCAAAGAGGATATAAAGATAACCAATAGACATATGAAAAGATGCTCGATATTGCTAATCATCAGAGATATGGAAATTAAAATCACAACTGCCAGAATGGCCATCATCAATAAATCAACAAACAAGTGCTGGTGAGGATGTAGAGAAAGGGGAATACTTTTGCCCTGTTGTTGGGAATGCAGATTTGTGCATCACTGTGAAAGCTGTATGGAGATACCTCAGAAATTAAATATAGAACTGCCTTTTGACCCAGTTATCCCACTTCTGGGAATATATCCAAAGGCCCCCAAAACATTAATTTGAAATAATTTAAGCACCCCTTTGTTCACTGAAGCATTATTTACAATTGCCAAGATTTGGAAACAGCCCTAGCGTCTATCAGTGGATAAGTGGATAAAACAACTATGGAATATTTACACAATGGAATTTTACTCTTGATGTAAAAGAGGGGAAAATTTTACCCTCTGAAATCATGTTGGAAGTGAGACTGACAGTGAAATTTTTGATGTGATCTGTGAGAGCTCTTCATTCATTGCAGCAATAATTGTTGAAAAATTCAGCTTCTTTGATCTTGAATTTTGTAAATAAAAAATTTGGATATTAACCTCTTATCATATGTATTGGCAAATATATTCTCCCATTCTGTGGGTTGTTTTTTTATTTTGTTGATGACCTTTTTTTTCTGCTGTCAAACTTTTTAGTTTGATGAAGTCCAATTTGTTTCTTTTTTCTTTTGTTTCTCTTGCCTGAGGAGGTATACCCAATAAAAAATTCATATGAACAATGTCCGAGATTTTGTCGCTTATGTTTTCTTTTATGGTTTCAGGTCTAACCTTAGAGTCTGACTCATTTGAATTTATTCTTGTGTTTGGCATAAGAAGATGGTCTAGTTTCATTTTTCTGCATCTATCTGCCCAATTTTCGCAACACCATTTATTGAATATACTGTCTTTTGCTCACTGAATGTGCTAGATTCCTCAGTCAAATATTAATAGACTATAAAGTTGTGGGTTTATTTATGGCTCTGTTGTGTTTCATTGATCTCTGTGTCTGTTTTTATGCCAGTACCAGGCTGTTTTGATTACTATGGCCTTGAATTATAGTTTAATAGTAGGTAATGTGATTCCTCCAACTCTATTTTTTTCCACAATGGTTGTTGCTATACGGGCCTTCAAAGAACCCAATTTAAAAATGTCAAAGGGCCTGAACAGACACATCTCCAAAAGAGGACATATAGATGGCCAATAGACATATGAAAAGATGCTCAGTATCACCAATTATCACAGACATGCAAATAAAAGCCACAATGAGATACTATCTCACACCTGTCAGAATGGCTATCATCAATAAATAAAAAAATAACAAGCACTGATGAGAATGTAGAGAAAAGGGAATCCGTTTGCACTGTTGGTGGGAGTGTGAACTGGTGCAACCACTGTATAAAGCAGTATGAAGATAGCTCAAAAAATTAGAAATGGACCCTGGCTGGTGTGGCTCAGTGGATACTCTAGCCAATGTGTGAACCAAAGGGTCACTGGTTCAATTCCTTGTCAGGGCACGTGCCCGGGTTGTGGGCCAGCTTCCCAGTGGTGGGGTGCACAAGAGGCAACCACACATTGATGCTTCTCTCCCTTTCTCCCTCCCTACCACTCTGTCTAGAAATAAATAAATGAAATACTTAAAAAATAAACATGGGTCTTTCATTTGATCCAGTGATCCTGCTTCTAGGAATATATTTGAAGGAACGCAAAACATGAATTCAAAAGAACATAAGTGCCCCTATGTTCAATGCAATATTATTTATACTCAACAAGATATGGAAGCAGCCAAATGTCCATCAATAGATGAGTGGATAAAACAATTATGGGACATTTACAACAATGGAATCCTACTCGGCTGTGAAAAAGAAAAAAATTTACCCTTTGAAAAAGTATGGGTGGAACTGGGGAAGATTATGCTAAATGAAATAAGCCAGTCAAATAAACAAAAATACCATATGATTCCACTCATATGTAGAACCTAATGAATGAACTGAACTAACAAGCAAAATAGAGACAGACTCATAGATGGAGGACAGATGATAGCTAGTGGGGAGGGGAATTAAGGGGTGGAGGGAAAAAAGGAAAAAAAAGGATTCAGTCACAGGGACACCAGTATGGTGATTGCTAGGGGAAGGGGGTTATACAGGAGCTAAATAATAAGAGGAAAAATACAATAAAGATGAAATTAAAAAATTCTTTGCTGAACATATACTATTTTAAGTTGACATATCATGATATACATGAGCATTTTGTAACTAGTGAGCTTCCCCTGTCCTTTCTACAAGGTGGAGTGTTTTATGACTTTTTAGCTAATGAAATGTAAATAGCATTGTTAACTGTCACTTCGGAATTTAAAAACTGGCCAAGGAATTCTATGTTGCCTCTTCAGTGGGTCTAGAAATTGTGTAAGTCTTGTGAATGAAAAGAACCTAGATTCTTGAATACAGGAGAAACTTCACTGACCCACCTTAAGTTTCCATGAGTAAGTCTTATGATAGACTCATAAGTAGAGAGCAGGATGACAGCTTTGTGTGGGGGATTTTAAGGGGTGGAAGGATTCAGTAAAAAGGAAAAAGGACTCATGGACATGAACAACAGTATGGTGATTTCTAGGGAGAGGGGAGTATAAGGGGACTAAATGGTAACAGAAGAAAATACAGTAAAAAATATATATACACACACACACACAAACACACATGCACACACATATACAGGTACATGTATATATACCTATATATATGCATATACAAAGGTATGTGTATATATACATATATAGCTCGTTCATATTTTATTTATTAATTCAGCAAATTATTTATTGAGGGTCTACATGTAAGGCATTGTTTCTCTTGGGTCCTAATAATATAACAATTAATGAAAACAATAAAAAACTGTCCTAATGAATCTTGAATTCTGCTCTTAGAGATAGACAATAAATGTCACAATTATGTCAAACATATAGGCTAAAGAGAAAAAAAATAAATCAGAGAATGGCGATGAGACAAGATTGTAGGGTTAAATCTTACAATGAGTGAGAAATAACTTTTTTAATTATTTTATTTTTGTTCAATTATAGTTGTCTGTGTTTACTACCCAACACTCCCCCTCACCCCAGCAAACCCTTCTCCCTCCCTTGCTTCAACCTCTATTGGTTTTGTCCATGTGTACTTTATACTTGTTCCTGAAAACCCTTCCCTCCTCCCCCATTATCCCCTCCCCCCTCTCCTCTGATTACTGTCAGATTCTTAATTTCAAAGTTCTTAATTTCAATGTCTCTGGTTATATTTTGCTTGCTTTTTTCTTTTGTTGATTAGGTTCCAGTTAAAGGTGAGGTCATATGGCATTTGTCCCTCACTGCCTGGATGATTTCACTTAGCATAATGCTTTCCAGTTTCATCCATGCTATTACAAAAGGTAGGAGCTCCCACTTTCTCTCTGCTGTGTAGTATTCCATTGTGTAAATATACCATAGTTTTTTGATCTATTCATTTACTGATGGGAACATAGATTGCTTCCAGCACTTGATTATTAAAAACTGCTATAAACATTGGGTTGCATAGACTTTTTTGACTGATGTTTCAGGATTCTTATGATATAATCACAGCACTGGAATTGCTGGGCCAAAAGGCAGTTTCATTTTTAGTTTTCTGAAGAAATTCCATAAGGTTTTCTATAGTGATTGCACCAATCCGCAATCCGAACAACAGTGCACTAGGGTTCCCTTTTCTCCAACATTTGTTTGTTGCTTTGTTTATGACGGCCATTCTCACCTGAGTGAAGTGGTATCTCCTTGTGGTTTCAATTTGCACCTGAGTATCTTTTCATATGTCTCTGGGCCCTTTGCATGTCCTCCTTGGAAAAGTGTCTGTTCAAGCCTTTTGCCCATTTTTAAAAAAATTTATTTAGTTATTTTTCAAGTACAGTTTTTTGTCTATTTCTCCCATCCCAGCCCCCCTGCCCCGTGCTCCCCATCTCCCTCCCATTTCCACCCCACTTAGTTCCTGTCCCTGCCTATTTGTTCCTCCAAATTCTTTCCTTTTTTCCCCTTAAATTCCCTTCCCTCTCCCCTCTGGTCACTGTCCCCTTGTTCTCTATTTCAGTGTCTTTGTTTTTATTCTGCTTGCTTGTTTGTTTTGTTGTTTAGCTTCCTGTTAAAGGTGAGATCATATGGTATTTGTCTTTCAACACCTGGCCTATTTCACTCAGCATAATGCTTTCCAGTTCCATCCATGATGTTGCAAAGGGTAGGAGCTCCTTTCTCTCTGATGCATAGAATTCCACTGTGTATATGTACCACAATTTTTTGATTCATTCATTTACTGATTTGGGTTTTTTGTCTTCCTGGAGTGGAGTTGTATGAGTTCTTTATATATTGTGAAGATCAACCCCTTGTCTCATTGACAAATGAGGTATCATTGACAAATATGTTTTCCAATACAGTTGGTTCTCTTTTCATTTTTTTAATGTTTTCTTTAGCCATGTAGAAGCTTTTTAATTTGATGATGTCCCATTTCTTTATTCTCTCCTTTATGTCCCTTGCTCTTGGGGACATATGGGTGAAGATATTGCTGTCTGCAATGTCCGAGATTTTACTGCCCATATTTTTCTCTAGGATTTTCATAGTGCAATGACTTATATTTAAGTCTTGCATACACCTTGAATTTATTTTTATGTGTGGTGTAAGATGATGATCAAGTTTAATTTTTTGCATGTAATTGTCCAGATGTCCCAACACCATTTGTTGAAGAGGATATATTTACTCCATTTTATGTTACTGTCCCCTTTGTTGAATATTAATTGACTGTAGAGACTTGGGTTTATTTCTGAGCTCTCTGTTCTATTCTGTTGGTCTATGTATCTGTTCTTAGGTCAGTACCAGGCTATTTTGATTACAGTGGTCTTATAATACAGTTTGATATCAGGTATTGTGATCCCTCCTGCTTTGTTCTTCTTTCTCAAAATTGCTACAGCTCTTCAGGGTTGTTTATGGTTCTACATAAATTTTTGAAATGTTCTTTCTATATCTGTGAAATATGTCATTGGTACATTAATAGGGATTGCATTGAATTTGTAAATTGTTTTGAGTACTAGGGACATTTTGATGATGTTAATTCTTCCAACCCATGAGCATGGTACATGCTTTGTGTCTTCCTTAATTTCTTCAGTGTTGTGTAATTTTCTGAGTACAGGTCTTTTTCCTTTTAGGTAGAGTTTATTCCTAGGTACTTTATTTATTTATTTTTGTTCCTATATCAAATGGATTTTTTCCTGATTTCTCTTTCTGATATTTCATTGTTCATGTACAAAAATGCCTTTGATTTCTGAATACTGACTTTGTATCCTGCTGTTTCACCAAATTCACTAATTAGGTCGAGTAGTTTTTTTGGTGGATTCTATAGGGTTTTCCATGTACACTATCATGTCCTGTGCAAACAATGATAGCTTGGCATCTTACTTTACAATTTGGATGCCTTATATTTCTTTTTCTTATCTGATTGTTGTGACTAGGACTTCAAATACTATGTTGAATAGAAATAATAAAAGTAGAAAATCTTGTCTTGTTTCTGATCTTAGTAAGAAAGCTTTTAGTTTTTGCCCATTGGGTATGATATTGGCTGTAGGTCTCTGCTATATGTCCTTTATTATGTAGAGGTATGCTCTCTCTATTCTGACGTTGCTGAGTATTTTAATCATAAATGGGTGCTGTACCTTATCAAACGCTTTTTCCATCTATTAATATGATCATGTAATTTTTGCCTTTTCTTTAGTTTGTTATGTCTTACCTTCATTGAAATTTGAATATTATACCATCCTTGCATCCCTGGGATGAATCCCACTTGATCATGGTGTATCATTTTTTTAAACATATTGCTGGATGTGGTTTGGTGATATTTTATTGAGGATTTTAGCATCTATGTTCATCAGAGATATTGGCCTGAATTTTTCTTTCTTTGTTATGTCTCTATCTGGTTTTGGGATTAGGATGATGCTGGCTTCATAAAAAGAGTTGGGAAGTCGTCCATCTTCTTGGATTTTTTGGAATAGCCTGTGAAGGATAGGGGTTAGCTCACCCTGAAATGCTTGGTAAAATTCGTCTGGTCTATGGCTTTTGTGTGTCATGAGTTTTTTGATTGTTGCTTCAATTTCATCACCTGCTATAGGTCTTTTCAGGCTTTCTGCTTCTTCAATCAGTTTTGGAAGATTATATATTTCTAGAAATTTGTCCATTTCACCTAAGTTTTCAAATTTCTTGGTGTATAGTTCTTCATAGTAATTTCTTACAATCCTTTTTATTTCTGTGGTGTCAGTTGTAATCTCCCATCTTTCATTTCTGATTGTGCTTGTTTGTGTCCTCTTTTTTTCTTGATGAGTCTGCTTATCTTGCTTTCTTATCCATTCATCTATTCTATGTCTTTTTATTGGAGCATTCAATCTATTTACATTTAAGGTTATTACTGATAGGTATTTATTCATTGCCATTCTTTCATATTGGTGTTCTTCCCTTCCTCACTCTTTTTCCTTTTCTTAGAGTGAACCTTTTACCATCTCTTGCAGAGCTAGTTCAGAGGAGGTATATTCTTTGAAGCTTCTTTTGTCTGGGAAACTCCCTATTTTGACTTCCATTGTCGACTTTATTTATCTTTCCAAAGAACCAGCTCCTGGATTTCTTGATTCTTAAAATTGTGCTTTTTGTCTATATTTTTAAATTCTGGTTTGAACTTGGTTATTTCTTTCCTCCTACTTGTTTTGGTCTCTTTGTGGTTGTTCCTCAAGTTCTTGTAGGTGTAGGGTTAGGTTGTTTGTTTGAAATGTTTCTATCTTTTTTAGGTAGGCCTGTATTGCTATGAACTTTCCTCTCAGGACTGCCTTCGCTGTGTCCCATAAATTTTGAATTACTGTGAGTTCATTTTCATTTGTTTCCCCAAAATTTTTGATTTTCTTCTTGATTGCCTTATTGACATGCTCATTGTTTAATAGCATGCTACACAGCCTCCATGAGTTTCAAAGTTTTTAAGTATTTTCTTTGAGGTGAGTTTCTAGGTTGAAGAAAATGCTTGATAATGATTTCAATTTTCTGAATTTGTTGAGGCTTGTTTTGTGTCCCATCATGTGGTCAGTGAAAATGTTCCACCTGCATTGAAATGAATGTGCATTTAGCTTTTGGGGGATGAAAGTGTCTCTTTATATATCAGTTAAGTCCATTTGATCTAGGGCATTATTCAATGCCACAATATCTTTGATGAAATTTTGTTTGGAAGATGTATCCATTTTGACGGTGAGGTGTGAAAATCTCCTACTATAATTGTGGTGCTGTTAATATCTTTCTTGAAATCCTCCAAGATTTTCTTTATGTATTTGGGTGTTCCTAGGTTAAGCACATATATATTTACAATGTTTATGTCTTCTTGATGGGTTCTTCTTTTGAGTATTTTGAAGTGACCTTCTGAGTCTCTTTTCATGGCTCTTTATTGAAGTCTATTTTGTCTGATATGAGTATTGCTACCCTGGCTTCTTTTTTTTCATGTCCATTTGCTTGGAATATATGTTTCTGGCCCTTCACTTTTAGTCTGTGTAGGTCTTTTGTTCTGAGGTGGGTATCTTAAAGGCAGCATATCTGTGGGTCATGCTTTCTTATCCACTCATCTATTCTATGTCTTTTTATTGGAGCATTATTCTATTTACAGTTAAGGTTATTACTGATAGGTATTTATTCATTGCCATTCTTTCATATTGGTGTTCTTCTCTCCCTCACTCTTTTTCCTTTTCTTAGAGTGGACCTTTTACCATCTCTTGCAGAGCTGGTTCGGAGGAGGTATATTCTTTGAGGGTATATTGTTTGTTTGAAATGTTTCTATCATTTTTAGGTAGGCCTGTATTGCTATGAACTTTCCTCTCAGGACTGCTTTCACTGTATCCCATAAGTTTTGAATTGCTGTGAGTTCATTTTCATTTGTTTCCAAAAACTTTTTGATTTCCTTCTTGATTGCCTTCTTGACATGCTCATTGTTTAATAGCATGCTACACAGCCTCCATGAGTTTCAGAGTTTTTAAGTATTTTCTTTGAGGTAAGCTTCTTTTGTCTGGGAAACTCCCTATTTTGACCTCCATTGTAATTGACAGTTTTGCTGGATAAAGTAGTTTTGGTTATAAGCCTTTGTTTTCCATTACTAGAAATATCACTTGCAATTTGTTCTGGCTTGGATCATTTCCATTCAGAAGTCAGCTGTTAGTCATATCAGGGCTCCCTGGTATGTTACTTCCTGTTTCTCCATTGCTGCTTTTAAGATTCTCTCTTTGTCTTGGAATTTTGTCATTTTAATTATGATGTGTCTTGAAGTGGGCCTCTTTGGGTTCCTCTCGATTGGGACTCTGTTTTTTCTGAATTTGTGTGACTTTTTCTTGTATCAAATTAGGGAAGTTTTTATTCATTCCTTTTTCAAAGAGGTTTTCTATCTCTTGCTCTCCTTTTTCTCTTTCTGGCACCCCTATTATATGAATATTATTACATTTTACATTGTCTTTTAGTACCCTTAACATCTCTTCATTCTTTCTGAGTCTTTTTTTCTTTTCTTGCTCTTTCTGGGTGTTATTTTCTACCTTGTCCTTTGGCTCACTAATTCAATCCTCTGCTTCATCTAGCCTGCTTTTGACTCCTTCTACTGTGTTCTTCAATTCAGAAATTGTGGTTTTTATTTTCTCTTGGCCCGTGTTGATAATTTCTATTTCCTTTTTCATGTCGATATAGTTAACAGTGAGTTCATTTTAGTTCCCCTGTAGTTTTTGGTAATTTTCTGTGAGCTCATTGAGCTTCTTTATAACGATTGCTTTGAACTAGATATCTGATAGTTGACTTGCTTCTATTTCATTTAGTATTCTTTCTGAGACTTCCTCTTTTCCTTTCATTTGATGATTGCTTCTTTGTCTTCCCATTGTTTGTGAGACTGTTCTTGTTAGCCTGTGCTTCTTAATGTTCTATTCTGACTCTTCTATTCTGACTCCCTGGGTTTATGGTGTGAACTTCTATGCTAGGAGACCTGTGATATTCAGTATTACAGTCTCCTTGAGCTCCTGAGCTTACTGGTCTTGGGCTGTCATTTATGTTGGTTCTCTGTATGTCCTTTGGGTTTGATTGTTGTTGGGTCTTTCTTTGGTGTGTCCTGCTTTCCAGCTAGTTAACTGTAGGTCACTCCACCCACCATGTCTTGTATTCTGTTATTCAGATGTGGACAAATTGTGTTGAAGCTGGTTCTTCTGTGTGTCTGAGGTTTTGTGGCTTCTCTCACTATTTTTCAGTTGTCTGTTCTGGGTAATTTATTTACCATTTAATTTTACCATTGTACCATTTTACCATTTTACCATTTACCAATCTGTAATTCCAAATTGGCCCTGGGCGGAGGTTAGGTGGGTCCCACTCACTCCTTCACCTTCTTCCATTATTATCTATTGGTGGTTCCTTTGTTGGTGGGTTCTCTCTTGCAGCAGGTATACTAGTGTTCACAGCCCCCACCTACTCTTCTTTGTGATCAGTTGGAGGGGGAAGGGAAATGAATTAAAATAATGGGAGTGTATTTTATGGACTTAAATTACCAAACCATAGAGAAAGAGTTAGGAGATTCTTTGGATAAGCATACTGTTATCTGTGATATTTCATACAGCTAGTCACTTTTAAGTCAGGGTGGAAAAAAGATAAGACTTTTAAGGGGAAGAAGGATTGTGAGCTGGATCCAGAAAACCGTGAGCTTTTAAGAGGTCAGATTATAAGATATAGTGAGATTAAAGGATAGAAAGTAGATGTTGTGTGTGAGAGAATAGAGTTAACCACATTAATAATAAAGTTCTAGAAACAGTGTAGTGAGCTAAGATCTGGGAGGGGTGATGTGTAGTATTTACAATTGTATGGAACAACAATTATTTAAAATGTCAATGAAGCAAAAATCATATGACAGAATCTATGTAATCTGAATAACAAGAATAGGAAGTACACAACCTAGAGCAGTGTGCTTTTGGGACACAAGTGAATGGAAAGAAGGAAAATTAAAAATACACTGTGAAAAAACAGTCAAACAATGCAATTAAACAAATGAAGAAAATTAAACAGAAAGAAGAGAAATAAAAATACTGATAAAATGAAAGAAGTAAAGGTAATAATAATGCATATAAACAATAACTTGCAAGTTCTCTGGAGTAGCAAAGTAAAATTTGTCTCACTGTCTCAGTTGTTGGGATGTCCCCTCTTTGGGATTGACTCTGGCCCTTTCACGGCTCTAGGTTTTATTGTTTTACTTTTGGCAGGGTAGAGGGGAGGAAGAAGAAAAAAAAAGCCTCATGTTGGCTTTAAACTAGCTAAGCCAGTTCTGCTGGTCTTCCTGGCTACAGCAGTCTGAGGGGGAATGGCTTTCACTTTCCTCCCTTCCTGTGGTTTTGTTGGCTTAGGGCCACACCTGAGCCACATTGTTCACAGTTGCCCAGCCTCCAGCATAGTTCCTCAGTTTGCTGCCAGGCTCCCCATGCCCTCTGCACCAAGCCTATGGCCTCAGTCCACCAGGTGTGCTGTATATGAGGTGCACCAAATGGGGGAAACTCACACCACCTTCTTGCTCTTTGCTGTCCTAGATGCTAGGGACTCTTAGAATCTCTTCAGGGTAGTTCAGTTCCTTCATTGAGTTAAGTCTTTCTGGGGACTGCTGACTCCCTGAACCCTGATAGTCTCCTCTGTGAGGGGGCACTTCTGCTTTCTTCTCAGTGAGTCAGTTGACATGCAAAGCAGGGGTTCTACCATGGCTGAGGCTGTGGATGTGGGTGTGTACCTCTGGGGCTTCAGGTATGAGCCCATGGCCTCTGCTGCTGTGACAGGAGTACAGTCACAGAGTGGCAGTGTCCATCATGCACTGGCCTCCACTGCTGTGGAAGTGGGGGGATGCAGCTGTGTGTGGGGAGTGTTGTGGATGGGTCAGTCCCACATCACTGGGGTCACAGGCACAGATGGGCACCCTCTGCTGTTGTGGCTTGGGGTAGGGTAAGGGCACATCTGTGGTCCTGGTGGCATAGGCAGGCCCACACTGAGGCTGTGGAGGCTGCATGGGTGCAGCCAGGGGAGGCAGGGGAGGCTGCTGTGGGAGAAGTCCCTAAATAGCCACTGAGTGCCCTTTTTAAAAAATTCTTCCTGTTCAATCCTGCCACTCCAAATAAGCACCTGGCCTTTCACACAGCCCAACTCCTGAGCCAGACAGGAGACTATCCTGGTCAGGATCTGTCACAGCCCAACTCTTCCCAGCTGGTATCCACAGTCTACTCTGCCCTTGTGCGTTTGCCAGTTTGCCCTTATTCCCTCCAGCCACTTCAAGCATCCAAGTCCATCCTGGTGCTGCCTAAACCTCCTTATTTGGTTATTGACTTGGCTATGTTCCAAGAACCCTGGGACATGCCCAGCACGTGCTGGTCCAGGGGCTGCAGCCACCCTGGTCCTTGTGCTGATCCCAGGGACCTTACCATCCCAGAGCAATCTCCTTATAGTCTGATTTTTCAATGTCCTGTATGATTTTGGCTTCCAACCTTCATATATGCCGGGATACCATTGGCTGTTCACTCTGTCCTTCAGAAGATTGGCTAGGTGTTCTACCCCAGCACAGGGGGAAGTGGACACTGCTCCCACCTATCTCACTGCCATCTTAGCTCTCTTGGAGAAAGTATTTTTTGCATGAGGATCTACCAGAAGTGGGGGAAATGGGCTGCAGACAACAGAGGGAAAATTTCTAGTCAGAGGAAGTAGCATAGGTGCATGTGCAGCTATCCTTGGGCTATACAATAAACAGCAAGGAGCCCATACTACTAGAGCAGTGGGATGGGGGTGGAGCGTGAGAAGTGAGCCAGGACTGACATATTCAAAGAAGTAATAGAGACCTGGGTCATTAGGGACTTGAAAAGCACTGTAAGGACTTTTACTTCTTACTTTGAGAAGGAGGGCCATTGGAGGATTTTGATCAGAGGAGTGACGTGATATTAATTAGTTTTAAATAAGATTATTCTGGAATTGTGTTAAGAATATGCTGAAGAATGGCGGCACTGAAATAGGAAGACCTGAAGAAGGCTAATAAAAATAATCCAGATGAGAGAGGCTGGTAGCTTCAACTAAGATGGTAACAGTGATGGAGTGAGGGGCTAATAAAATTCTGAAAATGTTTTTGAATTAGAGACAATAGGATGTGTTTTCAGATCATAGATTGAGAGAAAATTGATTCAAGAAGAACAACATGAACTTGAATGACTTGGTGAATGCATTAACTAAGTTACTTGTCATAAACTAAGATAGGGAAGACTATGGGAAGAGCAGTTTTAGGTAAATATTATACATAGTGTAGTTTGGAATGTAAATTAAAGGTGCCAATTAAATAACCCAGAAGAGACTCCAAAGCTCTTGAAAATATAGGTCTATAATCTATGGGGAGTCCAGGTACAAAATATAAATTTGGTATCACAAATATATGGTATCCTAAGCCATAAACCTGAGGGCATCATCACTGTTATGACTGCATAAAAGATGAATTTCAGTCCCTGGCTGGTGTAGCTCAGTGGACTGAGTACTGGCCTGTGAACCAAAAGGGCTGCTGGTTTGATTTCCAGTCAGGTCACATGCCTGGGTTGCGGGCCAGGTTCCCCCATGTGGGGGGTGTGAGACACAACCACGCATTGATTTCTCTCTCCATCTCTTTCTCCCTCACTTCCCCTCTGTCTGAAAATCAACTAATAAAGTCTTTAAAAAAGTAAATTTCAGGAGCAAGGCAAGGACCATTCCCACATTTAGAAGACTGAGATGGAAAAAAACCCCAGCAGAAGTCTTTGAGGAGGAGTGGCCAAACAGTAGGAGAAAATCCACATGAGGGTAATATTTTAGAAATTACATTTAAAAAAACAGCGAGAAAGAGAGTTTAAAGGAAAGAACAATTATCTGTGTTGAATAAGAATGAAATCTGAGGAATGACAATTGGATGCAGCAGAGTGAAGGTCACTGCTGATGTTGATAATGGTTTCTTTCACTGATAGTAATGAAACCTAATTTAATGGATTTAAGCAAAAACAGAAAGGGAGAATAGAAGGTTGACTATGCATAAATTCTTTTAAAGAGTTTTGTTATACAATTGGAGGTAAGATGTGGGTAATGTAGATGAAGATCTGGGTAGTTTTTGGGTCTAGGTAGTTTTAATTTTTTTTTTCAGTATGGTTGAAATGATAGCTTGTTGCATACTGATGGGTGATTTATCAGAAAGGGAAAACCTGAGAACATTAAAGAAAGAATAGAAAATTGTTATAGTCAATTACTGGTATATAAGTGAAAGGACTGACTTATTTATCAGTGTTATGAGTTCATCCACAGTACTGGTTAAGCAAGCAGAATAAAAACAAAGACACTGAAATAGAGAACAAGGGGACAGTGACCAGAGGAGAGAGGGAAGGGAATTTAAGGGGGAAGGGGGGAGGAATTTGGAGGAACAAATGTGAAGGACGCAGGGACAAGAGCTGGGGGGGGTGGAGATGGGAGGGAAGTGGGGAGCACGGGATGGGGGGGCTGGGATGGGAGAAATAGACAAAAACTGTACTTGAAAAATAACTAAAAAAATAATGTAGTGTTATCAGTACAGATAACAGGCAGGGAGTTAGATGTAGGGAAGACAGTTCATGGAGGTCCTGTTTTTACTACTCCATTTTCTTACTGAAGTAGGAAACAAAGTCATGAGATGTGTGTGAATAAATTGGAACAGGTTTGGGGGGAGGAAGGAGGGCAATTATCCTAGACAATAAGTGAGAAAATAGATTAAATACAGTATTATTCATAAGCAGGATTAAGAGATCACTTAAGTTTTGTCATCACAATGTATCAGTCTGCACTGTTGTATACTTTTTCCAGCTTGGTTAAGCATCAGGGGTACTGGGGTAGAGTTGGTGGAAAGTTGCCTTTAATCAAGGTTTTGTTAAGCAAATGCAAAGAATTAAGAAATGGTGAATTATAATAATTAATCTTAAATTTAAGATGGATAGTGGAGAGGAGACATGAAGGGAGAAAGGTATAATAAATGGGTTGAAAGTTCTGATAAAGCCTAAAGATTCTTAGAAATAAGTGTCAGAAGGAGTGAGCAAGATAAAAATCGTAGTAGAAATAAGAATGTGTTAAACTGAGATGAAGAGTTTATTGTTATGGGAAATGTCAAGGTGAAGGGTAATGACCTCAGTATTGAATTACTGCTGTAGTGTGCAGAACAAGATCATTGGATAAACAAGGTCAAGGATTTAAGAGATGAGGGTATTGACTTCTATGTGGATCTTAAAAGACCCAAGAAGAAGATAACATCAGTGAGCCAAGGGCTAAATTTTTCGAAGAAAGAGGGAGATTTCACTGGGGATTGCTGGATGACTATAAAATGTAGGGCTAGTTGCCTGGAAGTAGCAATGTGGAGCTAAAACGATATCTTCATTTCTAGGTACTGAGGCAGAGGGAGTGAGGAAAAATAACAAGTCATTTGAATAGCCTCTTAGAAGCAGGGTTATAGAGGGGCCAAATTTCAGTTAAGACAAAAGGAGATGGGAATTTCCATGAAAGAGTATGTATAAACTTTAAAAGTTATTGGCTGATTATGGACCCTGAGATTCAGAGTGTTAAAATTTAGGAGATTGATAGGGCTGAGGGATGAGATGAGATCAGAGAGGTAGAGGCCACAGATGAATGGAGATTTGTCCCAAAGTAGCTGACATCCATATGGGCATAATGATGATGCTATTAATCCTGGCGCCTTAACATCAGTGATAGTGAGGCCATGGCTGCTGATGGAAGAGAGGAATGTGAGTGGAGAGCAGTGTATCTCGGAGTGGTAAGGGGGAGGACAAACACTGAAGTCACTCCATGGACTCCTGCTGATAGAGATTTGAGTCCTAGAAGGAGAGATAGGCCAGTGGGCTAACTCAAACAGAGAAGTGGTGATATGTAGAGGGAATTCATTCCAAGACTACAGTCTCATCCTTGATTTGATTTTCATGAGTCCAGGTGCTTTGACAAACTGAATTCATCAAGGCTCATCCAAATAGGAGATAGGAACTGCTGGTGTTTTTTTTGTTTTTGTTTTTTAAGCTGAGGGCCAGAATGTGGTCAATGTTATTTTTTTTTCTCTCAAAACTAATCCATTAAATTAGTTTGAGCCATAAGCCTAGGGCTTTAGGTTACATTTCTTATCCACCTCTTTCTATACTCAACAATAAGAATTCTGCTAACTGGACGTATAGAGCAAAATTCAGTAAAAACAACTGGAAAATTACTTTTCAGAGGATTTGAAGTAGAAATTCAAAAGTAATTTTCAGCACAAGACGCCCAGGGAAGTGCTGGTTGGTATCAATCTTACCTTTTGTCTCTCACTTTGAACTCCATATTGTCACTTCTTTCTACTCTGTAACAATCTTATTTTCTTGCTCTAGTCTAATGTATAATTTAGTGTTCTACTAATTTTTCACTTATTTTTCCCTGTAATCATTCTGATGTATTTCTAGTGATTAAGATACACCCTCATTTAAAGTGATTCATTGTCAAATACTAATTCTTTTAAAGTATATTTTATTGATTATGCTATTATAGTTTTCCCATTTTTTCCTCCTTTATTTCCCCCTCTCCCAGCACTCCCCAACCCTCCAGCATTCCCCTACTCAGCTCATGTCCACAGGTTGTACATATAAGTTCTTTGAGTTCTCTGTTTCCTATACCATTTTTGACCTCTCCCTATCTATTTTATGCTAATTATGCTTCTTCTTCCCTGTAACTTTTCCTCCTATTCCTTCCTTCCCCCTCCCCACTGAAAACCCTCCATGTGATGTACATTTCTCTGATTCTGTTCTTATTCTAATTGTTTGCTTAGTTTTTGTTTTCACTGTTTTTCTTTTTTTAAGGTTCATTTGTGACACAGACCCTGGCTCATGGGGATAAGGGACATTGTGGAATGGGGGAGAGACATTTAAATGGACTACCAGGTTCTGTGGAGGAAAAGGGCAGGCGGCTTCTCTCTTAATGGAGCAAAAAGCTGCATCCTCTGCCATGACAGGCCTTTATTTCTTTTATCTGGGCACATTACATGATGGTCCTCATTTACTATCCACAGGTTGGCTTTAGGTGGTTACCTTTTACAGAAAACAAAGGAGCCAATGCTGCTAATCACATCACAGAAGAAAGATATTTGCAAATAAAACGGGTAAAGTAGTTTAACCTGTTACACTCATCCTTGAAAGGTTTAACATGTATTTTAGAAAGTTACAGTAAGCACTTGCTGTCTCAATTCAGGGTGAGGGAATTTTTTAGCAAAAGCAAGACTCAAAGCAGCCTAGGCACATTACAGGCCCGATGCCCAATGGGAGAACCTATCTGTGGGTGTGGGTCCTGTGCATCTCCAAGTGGGAGCTGGGCCCACGCCATGCAGAATGGTCTCCCACAATTTTTGAATGTTTATTATTATTTCACTGTTCATATTTTTATCTTCTTTTTCTTAGATAAGTCCTTTTAAAATTTCATATAATAATGGCTTGGTGATGATGAACTCCTTCAACTCGACCTTATCTGGGAAGCACTTTATCTGCCCTTCCATTTAAAATAAAAGCTTTGCTGGATAGAGCAATCTTCTATGTGAGTCCTTGCATTTCATGGCTTCAAATACTTCTTTCCAGCCCCTTTTTGAATGCAAGGTTTGTTTTGACAAATCAGCTGATAGCCTTGTGGGCACTTCTTTGTAGGTAACTTTCTGCTTTCCTCTTGCTGCTTTTTAAAAAATATGTAACCAAGTATTAAACTGTTCTTCATTTCTTAAAATTTTATTTAGTTCTTATTCAAGTACAGCTTTTTGTATATTTCTCCCATCACAGCCTCCCTGTCCCGTGTTCCCCACCTCCCTCCCATTTCCTCCCCCCTTAGTTCTTGTCCTTGTGTCCTTCATACTTATTCCTCAAAATCCCTCCCCTTCTTTCCCCTGAAATTCCCATTCCTCTCCCCTTTGGTCACTGTCCCCTTGTTCTCATTTCAGTGTCTTGGTGTTTATTCTGTTTGCTTGTTTGTTTTGTTGTTTAGCTTCCTCTTAAAGGTGAGATCATATGGTATTTGTCTTTCAATGCCTGGCCTTTTTCACGCAGCATATTGCTTTCCACTTCCATCCCTGTTGTTGCAAAGGGTAGTAGCTCCTTCTTTCTCTCTGCTGCATAGAATTCCATTGTGTATATGTACCAGAATTTTTTGATCCATTCATTTACTGATGGGCACCTAGGTTGCTTCCAGCTATTGGCTATTGTAAATTGTGCTGCTATGAACATTGTGGTGCATAGGTTCTTTGAAATTGATGTTTTAGGATTCCTAGGACATAATCCTAGCAGTGGAATTGCTGGGTCAAAAGGCAGGTTGATTTTTATTTTTCTGAGAAAATTCCATACTGTTTTCCATAATGGTTGTACCAGTCTGCACTCCCACCAACAGTGAACTAAGGTCCCCTTTTCCCCACACCCTCTCCAACATTTGTTGTTTGTTGCTTTGTTTATGATAACTATCCTGACCAGTGTAAAGTGGTATCTCATTGTGGTTTTAATTTGCATCTCTCTGATAGCTAACGATATTGAGCATCTCTTCATGTGTCTCTGGATGTTCTGTATGTCCTTCTTGGAGAAGTGTCTGTTCAAGTCCTTTTCCCATTTTTAATTTGGTTAGATGTCTTCTTCGAGTGGAGTCTTGTAAGTCCTTTGTATATTTTGGAGATTAAACTTTTGTCTGAGGTATCATTGGCAAATATGTTTTCCCATACAGTTGGCTGCCTTTTTAATTTAATACTGTTTTCTTTAGCCATGCAGAAGCTTTTTGTTTTGATGAGATCCCATTTGTTTATTCTTTCCTTTATATTCCTTGCTCTAGGGGACATATCTGTAAAAATGTTGCTGCGTGGAATATCTGAGATTTTCTTGCCAATGTTCTCCTCTAGGACTTTAATGGTTTTAAGGCTTATATTTAAGTCTTTTATCCACCTTGAATTTATTTTGGTGTATGGTGTAAGTTGGTGCTCAAGTTTCATTTTTTTGCACGTAGCTGTCCAGTTCTCACAACACCATTTGTTGAAGAGGCTATCTTTACTCCATTTTATGTTACTGCCCCCTTTGTCAAATATTAATTGACTGTAGAGAGTTGGGTTTATTTCTGGGCTCTCTGTTCTGTTCCATTGGTCTATGTGCCTGTTTTTATGCCAATACCAGGCTGTTCTGATTACAGTGGCTTTGTAATACAGTTTGATATCAGGTGTTGTGATCCCTCCTACTTTGTTCTTCTTTCTCAAAAGTGCAGCTGCTATTTGGGGTTCTTTATGGTTCCATATAAAATTTTTAAGTGTTTGTTCTATGTCTGTGAAATATGCCACTGGTACTTTAATAGGTATTGCATTGAATCTGTATATTGCTTTGGGTAGTATGCACATTCTGATGATGTTAATTCTTTCACTGCATGAACACGGTATATGTTTCCATTTGTTTGTGTCTTCCCTGATTTCTTTCTTCAATGCTGTGTAATGTTCTGCATACCAGTCTTTTACCTCCTTGGTTAGGTTTATTCCCAGATATTTTATTTTTCTTTTTGCTATATCAAATGGTATTTTTTCCTTGATTTCTGCTTCTGTTGATTCACTGTTGGTATACAAAAATGCCTTTGATTTCTGGATATTGACTTTGTATCCTGCTGTTTTGCCAAATTCATTAATTAGTTTGAGCAGTTTTGGGGTAGAGTCTATAGGATTTTCCATGTACACTATCATGTCATCTGCAAACAGTGACAGTATTGTTTCCTCCTTTCCTATTTGGACGCCTTTTATTTCCTTTTCTTGCCTGATCACTGTCGCCAAAACTTCCAAAACTATATTGAATAGAAGTGGTGAAAGTGGACATCCTTGTCTTGTTCCTGATCTTAGTGGAAAAGCTTTTAGTTTTATCCCATTGAGTATGATATTGGCTGTAGGTGTCTCATATATGGCCTTTATTATATTGAAGAATGCTCCCTCTATTCCCACTTTGCTGAGTGTTTTTATCATAAATGGCTGTTGTACCTTATCAAAAGCTTTTTCTGCATCTATTGATATGATCATGTGATTTTTGTCTTTGCTTTTGTTTATGTGATTGAATTACATTTACTGATTTGCGAACGTTGAACCATCCTTGCATCCCTGGGATGAATCCCACTTGGTCATGGTGTATGATCTTTTGGATATATTGTTGGATGCGATTTGCCAATATTTTGTTGAGGATTTTAGCTTCTATGTACATCAGCGATATTGGCCTGAAGTTTTCTTTCTTTGTTGTATCTCTATCTGGTTTTGGAATTAGGATGATGCTGGCTTCATAAAAGGAGTTTGGGAGTTTTCCATCCTTTTGGATTTTTTGGAATAGTCTGTGAAGAATAGGGGTTAGCTCTTCCTTAAAAGCTTTGTAGAATTCTCCTGTGAACCCATCTGGTCAGGGGCTTTTGTGTGATGGGAGTTTTTTGATTACTGCTTCAATTTATTTTGCTGTTATTGGTCTATCCAGGCTTTCTACTTCTTTTTCATTGAGTTTTGGGAGATTATATTTTTCTAGAAATGTGTCCATTTCCCCTAGGTTCTCAAATTTCTTGGCATCCAGTTCTTCATAGTAATTTCTTACAACCCTTTCTATTTCTGTGGTATCAGTTGTAATCTCTCCTGTTTCATTTCTGATTGTGTTTATTTGTGTTTGTTCTCTTCTTTTCTTGATGAGCCTACTTAAAGGCTTGTCTATTTTGTTTATCTTTTCAAAGAACCAACTCCTGGATTCATTGATCCTTAGGATTATGCTTTTAGTCTCTATGTCGTTTAGTTCTGCTCTGATCTTGGTTATTTCCTTCCTTCTGCTTGCTCTGGGCTGTCTTTGTTGTTGTTCCTTGAGTTCTTGCAGGCATAGAGTAAGATTGTTTGTTTGAAATGTTTCTGTCTTCTTTAGGTAGGCCTGTATTGCTATAAACTTCCCTCTCAGGACTGCCTTTGCTGTGTCCCATAAATTTTGGGTTGTTGTGAATTCATTTTCATTTGTTTCCAGAAATTTTTTGATTTCTTCCCTAGTTTCATTCTTGACCCATTTGTTGTTTAATAACATACCATTCAGTCTCCATGATTTTGGGTGTTTTGGATCTTTTCCTTTGGGGTTGGTTTCCAATTTCAGTCCCTTGTGGTCAGAGAAAATGCTTGGTATGATTTCAATATTCTTGAATTTGTTGAGGCTTGTTTTGTGTCCTATCATGTAGTTTATCTTTGAGAATGTTCCATGTGCATTTGAAAAGAATGTGTATTTAGGTTCTTTGGGGTGAAGAGCTCTTGTAAATATCAGTTAGGTCCACTTCATCTAGAATTTTGTTTAATTCTGCAATATCTTTGTTGATATTTTGTTTGGAGATCTGTCCATTTTTGATAGTGGGGTGTTAAAATCCCCTACTATAATTGTGTTGCTGTCAATATCTTTCTTGAAGTCCTCTAAGATTTTCTTGATGTATTTTGGTGCTCCTATATTGGGTGAATATGTATTTACGATGTTAATGTGTTCTTGGTGGATTCTTTCCTTGGATATTTTGAAGTGACCTTCTGGGTCTCTCTTTATGGTCCTCTTTTTGACGTCTATTTTGTCTGATATGAGTATTGCTACCCCAGCTTTTTTTTCTTGTCCATTTGCTTGGAAAATTTGTTTCCAGCCTTTCACTTTTAGTCTGTGATGGTCTTTTGTCCTGAGGTGGGTCTCTTGTAGGCAGCAGATGTGTGGGTCATGCTTTCTTATCCATGCAGCTATTCTGTGTCTTTTGATTGGAGCATTTAATCCATTTACATTTAAGGTTATTATTGATAGGTACTTATTCATTGCCATTTTTGTACCTGTGTTCCTCTCTGTCTCTTTTCATTCCTTTCCTTAAAGCAGTCCTTTTAGTATTTCTTGTAGAGCTGGCTTGGTGGCAGTAAATTTTTTTAGACTTCTTTTGTCTTGGAAGCTCTTTATTTGGCCTTCTATCTTGATTGAGAGCCTTGGTGGGAAAAGTAGCCTTGGTTGTAGGCCTCTGGTTCTCATTACTTGGAATATTGCTTGCCATTCTCTTCTTGCTTGGAGTATTTCCATTGAGAAGTCAGTAGCTAACCTTATTGGGGCTGTCTTGTATGTTACTTCTTTTTCTCCCTTGCTGCCTTTAAGATTCTCTCTTTGTCCTGGAATTTTGCCATTTGATGATGATGTGTCTTGAAGTGGGCCTCCTTGGGTTCCTCTTGGTTGGGACTCTGTGTGATTCCTGGATTTCTGTGACTTTTTCTTTTATCAAATTAGGGAAGTTTTCTCTCATTACTCTTTCAAATATATTTTCTATCCCTTGTTCTTCTCCTTCTGGTATTCCTATTATTTGGATATTATTATGTTTCATATTATCTTGCATTTCTCTTAATCCCTCTTCATTCTTTCTGAGCCTCTTTTCCCTTTCCTGTACTTTCTGTGAGATGCTTTCTAGTTTGTCCTCCAATTGACTAATCTGATCTTCTGTTTCATCTACCGTATTTTTAATGTTTTCTACTGTTTTTCTTTTTTTAAATTTTTTTATTGATTATGCTGTTACAATTGTTCTATTCCCCCTTTCATTACCCTCCACCCTACCCCCCCATCCCCACCATTTCCCTCCTTTAGTTTATGACCATGTGTCTCAAGTCCTTTAGATTCTATATTTCCCATGCTATTCTTGCCCCCCTTTCTAATTTCTATGTACTGTCTATGCTACTTATTTTTTGTACCTTCTCCCCCCTTCTCCCCCTCCCACTCCCCTGTTACTAACCCTCCTTGAGATCTTCATTTCTATGTTTCCACTCCTGATCTAGCTGTCTTTTTAGTTTGCTTTTGTTTTAGGTGTTGTTGTTAATAACTGTGAGTTTGTTGTCCTTTCACTGTTCATGTTTCTTTAATTTCTTTTTCTTAGATAAGTCCCTTTAACGTTTCATATAATAAGGGCTTGGTGATGATGAACTCCTTGAATTTGATCTTATCTGAGAAGCACTTTATCTGTCCTTCCATTCTAAATGAAAGTTTTGCTGGATAGAGCAATCTTGGTTGTAGGTCTTTAGATTTCATGACTTTGAATACCTCTTTCTAGCCCCTTCTTGCCTGGAAGGTCTCTTTTGAGAAATCCACTGACAGTCTGATGGGGACTCCTTTGTAGGTGACTATCCTCTTAGCTCTTGCTGCTTCTAGGATTCTCTCCTTCATTTTAATCTTGGCTAATGTAATGATGATGTGCCTTGGTGTGTTCCTTCTTGGGTCCAACTTCTTTGGGACTCTCTGAGCTTCCTGGATTTCCTGGAAGTCTATTTCCTTTGCCAGATTGGGGAAATTCTCCTTTATTATTTGTTCAAATAAGTTTTCCACTGATGGCTGTGCCTTTCCCCCTTCTGGTACCCCTATAATTCGGATGTTGGAGCATTTAAAGATGTCCTGGAGGTTCCCAAGACTCTCCTCATTTCTTTGAATTCTTGCTTCTTGACTCTTTTCTGTTTGGCCATTATTTGCTTTCTTCTGGTCCACTCCATTGATTTGAGTCCCAGTTTCCTTTTCATTGCTATTGGTTTCCTGTGCAATTCCATTCATTTCAATTAGTTTTGCCTTCATATTTTTGTCTAATTTGTGGTTATAATCAACCAGTTCTGTGAGGATCCTGATGACCAGTGTTTTACACTGTGCATCTGAGAGTTTTGCTATTTCTTCATTTCTTAGATCTATGGACTCTGAGGCTTTGAGATCTTCTTGCTACATTTTTGGTCTCTTGGAGCCCTTTCAGTGTGAGAAGCGGTGCCTTGGACTCCCAGGTCTCTGGGTTGTGACACTGTATGTGGGGGCGTGGTCAGAGCGGGGAAATGGCGACCCCCTCTGCAGTTTCTCACAGCTGGGTGAGGATCAGCACCTTAGGTGGTTCACCTGGGCCGGGCCACTCAGAGTTGCTGGGTTATGACGCTGTATGTGGAGGTGGGGTCAGAGCAGGGAAATGGCGGCGCCCTTCACTGCCGCTAGCTGAGGGGACCCGCCCGGCCCCGGTCCAACCTCCCACTCCCTCGACTGTCCGCCCGCGCACAAATGCGCGACCACAGTCAACACGCAGCACCGCTCCCCTGCTGTCTCACTCGCGGTTGCTAGCCTGGTCGCTCGGTCGGTCGCTCACTAGGTCCAACCCTGCGCCTGGATTCCGCGCATCTGGATTCCGCGCCTGAGTCTGTCTCACCGAGACCTCCTGTGCAAACCCGCTTCACCAGCCACTGGTTTCGCCCCTTACCGGTCAGGCTGAAGAATTTGTTGTTAACGGACTTCCGAAAAGTTCAATTTTCCGTGTTCTGGCTGCGTTTTCTGTTGCTAATATTTAGTTGTCTCTAAACTTGGTTGTGTGAGAAGGCACGGTACATCCACCTATGCCTCCATCTTGGCGGAAGTCTTCTACTGTGTTTTTCAATTCAGAAATTGTATTCTTCATTTCCTCTTGGCCCTTGCTAATAATTTCCATTTCCTTTTTCATGTTGATAGAGTTTGAGGTGAGATCGTTATAGCTCCCCTGTATTTTCTGGTAGCTCATTTTGAGCTCTTTGAACTTCCTGATAACCAGTGCTTTGAATTCAGTATCTGATAGCTGACTTGCCTCTATTCATCTAACATTCTTTCTGAGGGTTCCTACTTTCCTTTCATTTGGGGATTGTTTCTTTTTTTCCCATTGTTTGTTATACTCTTCTTGTTAGCCTCAGCTTCTTAGATTCATCTGTTTTGACACCCTGGGTTTATGGTGTGAACTTTTGTGGTGGAATGCCTGTGAATTTCAGTGGTGCAGTCTCTTTTGGTTATCCTGTCATTCTCTGCTTCCACCTACTCAAATATGCAGCAACTTTTGGCTTCTCTCCTACAGCAATGTGCAATTTGTCTCTCTGACTCTACTATTGGGAGGCCTCTTCTATGGGTCCAGCTCTGGTCTTTTCATATTTTCAAGTTGATTGTGACTCTTGTGGGTAAAAGGAAAAAATGACAAGGAAAGAAATAAAAGGAAGAAAGAAAAAAAAGGGTAGGGGAATGGAAGAAAGAGCAATAAGTTTAGAAGGAAAAGAAGAAGAAATAAAACAGAAAATCTGAGAAAAGAGGACAAAAGTATTGAAAGATGAAACAGTAATAAAATTTTAAAGAAATAACAAATTACTTTAAAAAAGCAAAAAGATAAAGAAAAGGAATGGAAAAGGAAGAAAAGTAAAAAAAAGAATAAAAATAAAATAAAGTGAAATAAAAAAAACAAGAAACAAAAAACAAAAAACACACAAACAATAAGAATCCCCCAAAAACAACAACAAAAAAGGAAATGTCACTTGTTGGCTTCAAACTAGGCGAACTGGTTTTTCTGGTTGCAGTTGGCTGAGGGTCTATTGTTGTGCTTTTTTCAGCCAGCCCCTCTCAGGATCCAGACACTTGGCACCTCTCCCCAGCTCCCTACAATGGGGAACTAGGACTTCCTCACAGTGCTCCCCTCCCAGGGGTACTGCCATGGGCTGGTTTGTGGTTTTTGTAGGCACCTGCACCATCCTAGTTGCCTGGTTCCCCCGGGATTGAGCACAGACCTGCCCCTGTTCTGTGGGGAAGCTCTAGGCCCTCTGCCCAATCTTGGGTTCGCTGCCAAGCCTGGGTGTGGAGCAGACCAGGCTGTTGTGTCTATTGGATTCAGAGCCCCACGCTGTACCTCTCACTTCTGATGGGTTGGCAACCACAGAGTCCTTGGTTGGGACCCTTTGTCCTCAGCACTCTCTCTGCAAACTCGATCAAACAAGTCTCTCCTGGCACCCTACCTTGCTTGGCCTGAAAGGGAGGGGGTTGAGGGTCTCAGTTCTTTCCCCAGGACCCCTCAGTGTCCGTGGCTTCCAGATAGTCTGAAGGGGGTGGACTGGAAGCTGGGAGCCAATCTGAGGACTGGGCACCGACCTAGAAACTCTGTGCGCACGTCGTGGCAGGCTGCGTGGTGTGTATCCCTTCTGCTCCTGTGTTTATCTGGGTCCCCTGGCCAACCTCAGCCGAAAAAACCTAGGGATGGAGCATCACCATGCCAGGCTCTGAACCCAGAACTGTGCTCAGGCCGAAATCTCCTCTGCTCCCCTCTGGTTGGGCCTCTTGTCAGGTCCCGGCCCAAAAATCCTAGGGAGGGAGCTTTCCGGGCGCTGAACGTTGGCCTAGGTGCTGTCAGGCACTCGCCCAGATACACTGCACATCTGGGCGACAGGTCCCCCAAATTGTGCACAGGCTGAAATCCCTTCCACACCTCTTTGCCTGGGCAGCTTGGCCAGCATGGCCAAAAAATCCCAGGGAGGGAGCTGTCTGGGTGCTGAACGCTGTCCCAGGCGCTGTTGGGCTCTTGCCACTGGGCGCTGGTTCCCCAACCATGAGCCGCTGGAGATCCCCACTATTTCTCTTTGCTCGGTCCCCGAGACTACTGTACCTCTGCTGTCTCCCTACCATCTGGTTCCTCTGTGACCATCGAGGTTTCTGGTCCCTTATTTTCACATATGCTTGGCAACTGCTGGGTTTCTGGTTTCTCCTCCTCCAATTGGACAGGTTTCTCTCCCTTTTGTACTAGGAACTGGTATCTGCTCCGTCCTACTCCATCGCCATCTTGAAAGCACCCCCTCCTCTTGCTGCTTTGTTTTGTTTTGTTTCATTTTGTTTGTTTTTTTAATTTTATTTTTTATTGATTATATTATTACAGTTGTTCTATTCCCCCCTTCATTCCCCTCCACCCTACCCCCTGTCCCCACCATTACCCCCCCTTTAGTTTATGACCATGTGTATCAAGTTTTTTAGATTCTATATTTCCCATACTATTCTTGCCCCCCATCTGTTTTCTATCTACCGTCTATGCTACTTATTTTCTGTACCTTCTCCCCCCTTCTCCTCCTCCCACTCCCCTGTTGCTAACCCTCCTTGAGATCTTCATTTCTATGTTTCCACTCCTGATCTAGCTGTCCTTTTAGTTTGCTTTTGTTTTAGGTGTGGTTGTTAATAACTGTGAGTTTGCTGTCCTTTCACTGTTCATGTTTTTTAACTTCTTTTTCTTAGATAAGTCCCTTTAACATGTCATATAATAAGGGCTTGGTGATGATGAACTCCTTGAATTTGATCTTATCTGAGAAGCACCTTATCTGTCCTTCCATTCTAAATGAAAGCTTTGCTGGATAGCTGTCTTTTTCTGTTCCTAATATTTAGTTGACGCTAAACTTGGTTGTGTGAGAAAGTAAGGTGTCGCCACCTATGCCTTCATCTTGGCGGAAGTCCTCCTGCTTTTAAAATTGTCTCTTTCTCTTTAATCTTGGACAACTTAATGATGATGTGCCTTGATGTGTTCCTCTTTGGGTCCAACTTCTTTGAGACTCTCTAAGCTTCCTGGACATCCTGGGAGTCTGTTTACTTCACCAGATTTGGGAATTTCTCCTTCATTATTTGTTCAAATAAGTTTTTAGTTCCTTGCCATTGTTCTTTTCCTTCTGACAACTGTATAATTTGGATATTGGAAAGTTGCAAGTTGTCCCAGAGGTTACTAAGTCTCTCTTCATTGTTTTGAGTTCTTGTTTCTTCATTCTGTTCTGTTTGGGTGTTTATTTTTTCCTTTTGAGTCCTGGTTTCCTTCCTGTCCCTATTGTTTTCCTGAATATTTTGCCTTATTTTATTTTTGGTATCTTTAATTTGCTCTTTCTTTTTTCCAACTAAGCTCAATCAGTTCTGTGAGCATTTTGATTACCCAGGCTTTAAATTCTCCATGAGATAGATTGGCTATCTCCTTATCGCTTAGCTCTCTTTCTGAAGTTTTGGTATGTTTTTTCATTTGGACCCTATTTCTTTGTCTTGGTGCACCTGTTAAGTTGTGAGGGGGCAGGGCCTTAGGTATTCACCACAACAAGGCAACCCTCTTTGCTGCACTGCAGTTCTGCCTGTGGGGGAAGGGCCAGAGAGGGAACAATGCAGCTCCCCTGCTCACCTCTAGCCCCACTTTCTAACAAAGAAAGTAGGCAAGAGAGCCCCACTTTCCTGTGAGACTGGGAGTTTCTCCTGCAGTGGTAACTGCCGTAGTCCACAGTCATCTCTGAGTCTCAGTTTCCTGTTCAGTCAGTGCCACCTGCACTGTCTGCTGCCTTGCTGTGGGTTCTCTCTGTCCACGTCCTTACAGGTTTGGTTGTTCTGGTTGACTGTTTAATTCCTTGGTTGTTGGAGTTCCTTGCAGTTTGATTTTCCAGTACTTCTGGTTGTTTACTGAGTTTAGATTGATTGTTATCCTCCTTTTGGCTGTGCGAGGAAGTGAAGGTTTTCTACTTATGCCTCCATCTTGACTGGAACTTTCAAGCACAAATTTTTTTTATGTTTTATTTTACCTATGTTAAAATTCACTGTTTCTGACATGCAATTTTATGAGTTTTGACCATTGTGTTGAAACATGTAAACACCATCACTATTAATATATAGGATGGTTTCATAGTTCCTAAAAATTCACTCATGCTGCCCTTTGTGTTAATCCTCTTTCCCACCCATAACCCCTAGCAACTTCCAATCTGGCGTGTGTCCCTATAGCTTTGACTTTTCCAGAATTGAAGTCTAATCAGAATGCCATTGGTCTTTATTTATGACGGAAATTACTTTTATCCAATTAATGGAGACATTTGAGAATGTCTGAAAAAAATAGTTTCATCTGAAATAATTCCTCCTTTAGATTTTACATCTGATCAATTATTATGTCTACTTTAATATTTCTGTAGTCCCTACCTCCCTTTCAATGAGCTAGAAGAAGTAAGAAAAGGAAGTTATTGGAGTTCTATAATAAATAAGTATAGTTTTGAAAATTTTGGCTATTGTTTTTTAGTTTTACTTGGAATTTTTTCTTTAAGGCACATTTTATTGATTTGTTGGGATTAGGAGAAAGAATTAAGAAAGTGTAGAACAGAAAAATACAAATGTGATCTGTAGCTTTCATTTGGAAAGGAATGTACAAAAAAGAAATAATTTAATAATGTGGAAATATTTTCCTGGGATAGATAGAGATCTTAAAAACAGAATCGGTGAAATTAGAAATTGGGAATATTTTGATAATTGAGTCCATTAGAATTTAAAATGAACAGATAAAATTTCTCTACTTTCTTATCATTTATCCTATACTCTCTTATTACTGAAATATTCAACATTTTCTTATAAACATGCTGTTTCATATCTTTCACTTGGTTTTCCTTCTGAGCATCAAAATCAGGCTTTGTCCAGGTAGCTATCTTAAATAATATCCCAAGTGTGTTCTTTATTTTTTAACTTTTAAAAAAATTTTATTTAGTTATTTTTCAAGTACAGTTTTTTGTTTATTTCTCCCATCCCAGCCCCCCTACCCCATGTACCCCACCTCCCTCCCATTTCCACCCCACTTGTTCCTCTAAATCCCTCCCATTTTTCCCCTTAAATTCCCTCCCCTCTCCCCTCTGGTCACTGTCCCCTTGTTCTCTATTTCAGTGTCTTTGTTTTTATTTTGCTTGCTTGTCTGTTTTGTTGTTTAGCTTCCTGTTAAAAGTGACATCACTTTATAAATATAATGAACATACTTAAAATAACCGAATCTTCACTTTGTAATAAGAATGGTTTAGAGTTTGCTACAATGTTTATATGTGATTTATTATACTGGAGAAACTCCTTGAGAGATTAATGATAACCTTCTCCAATATAGCTAAACCATGCAATCCAGCCCATATGGCTTTATTACTCATGTTTTGTAGAATATTGAATAGAGTTTAGAATAAAATGAGAGCCTCATACACTGAATTTTGAACTTTTAAAAAATATATAATTAATATGTGAAAGTATTGATTCTGAAGAAAATGTAAATTACTCTGGGGAGAAAAATAGAATAGCAAAATAACAGCAACAATAAACAAACCCAAACAATCAGAAATAGAAATAACACGTTTCTTATATTTGATTGATTAAATTCTGACCTTCATCTTCAAATTCTACTAAATATGAGGACTGTGTTGCTATGTAAATAATGGTGAAACATGGGCAATTAAATGTTTTTCACAAATGGAGAATCTGAAAGGAATGAAAATGATTGGTCATAGTGACTAATAAACCAGACACATTTATTTATTTATTTATTTATTTATTTATTTATTTATTTATTTATTTAATTCTCACCTGAGGACATGCTTTTTAGAGAAAGAGGAAAGGAAAGAGAAACATCAATGAGAGAGAGAAGCATAAATTTGTTGCCTCCCATACATGCCCAGACCAGGCATTGCCCACTCCCTGACCTGGAACCAAACCCATAATCTAGGCATCTGTCCTGACCAGAAATTGAACCCAAAACCTTTCTGTTATGGGACATCACTCCCACCCACTGTGCCACACCAGCCAGGGCAAACAACACCCCTTTCAAACTGTCAGGTGAGATGACTTAGAGGTAAAGGCAATTAGATTGATTGTGTAAGACTTCCAGATAGCCTATAAATCCTGCATTGCTCAAGATCTATCTACACTACACATATTCTTGTTCTCATAACTTTCTTTTAATTGGTGGACAAGTGCAATGATCATCTCTGTAAGTATTTCCCAATTGAATGCTCCAATGTATTCGAACTTGACCATAGTCAGCTTCTAAGAGTTAAGCTGCCTGCCTAAACCTGGGCTAATTCCTGACTCTCATCAGAGACTTGTCATTTACCTATATCACTCCTAGTTTGGTACTTTTGAAGTATTGTCTGCTCCTGCATTGGTTTCTCCATGTACCACATACAGGTTCCCATTCTCTAGTATGAAATCAATTCACTTATTACCTAAGTAAAACATTATTATTTTACACATTCTTCTTCTTTTTCACTGTATATTAATTGCAGAATTAGTTGAATTAAGTTTCAGGATGAGATTCACTCTGAATACAACAAAACTTATTTTTGAAAAGATATGCTGATAAGATTTCTGTACTAAAGAACAAAGTACAGCAATTATTATTATGTAGCACAAGAAATTTTATCAACTATGCTAAACTCCCAAATATAGTAAAGCAGAGTAAAAAACATTCCTGTCAGATATAAGACCTCAATGGTAATTTTAATGGTTTAAATCCTCATTATGCCACCAGCTCATTTTTACCTATCTCAGTTATTAACTTTTCTAGTTCCGATTCTATTTATTTTTAGATGATAGAATTAGGTTAGGTTGATTGGTTCAAAATAGAGATGGCAACAGATTCCTTTCTCTAAACAAAAATGCTCACTGAAGTTAACAATAACTGGTTAAAATGTGGGGAACAGCATGGAAAAACAGCTTTCTGAAAGGAACCTCTGAAAGAGTTCACTTTCAGAATTAAAGAAACACATTAACACACGCACACAATCATTAAAGAAAGAGTTCACTTGAAAACCACTGTTGTCCGTATGTGCGTTACCTGCTGTTCTGATATTCTGTGAGTCCAAGTTGCATTGAGAGTATGAAGATTTAATTCAGACAACGTGTTTTAAAATCTGAGTGTTACAAGGAGAGAAGAATAGAAGAAAATCAAGATCATTGAAGAAAGTTTTACATTTAGGTTTTTTTTTTTAGCCCAGAGTTGAATTTGGTTCACCAATTATTTAGGGATCAAACACTAACAACTTATAACAGCATCAACTGTTTGAGTCTTTGAACCTCAAAGTTTAACATAACCCTACTGCACCTGCTCGAACCTTTCACTAGGTGGCCTAGGAGGTGGCCTAGGTGGCCTACTTCACTAGGTGAATAATGAATGGGATGAGAATGGAAGTACGTACTCCCTGCCTGACCTAACTCTGCAGTTCTCAGTGCACCTACTGGTGAAAAACACTTTCTCCTTTAATTTACCTATTTATTTTCCTATCAAGTATTAAGCCTATTTATTTTAGTTCTGTTCATCAAACCCTCATGGAATCCTACTTTGTGGCAGCCACTCTAGAAGTAACAGAAACATACAATAGATACCAGATGCACTTAATCCTTTCAACAAGTTGTTTCAAATGCAGGTTAGAGAAATCATCATTGAGGGAGCAGATAGATTAAAAATTGGTGTTCCATGTTTCCCTTTAGAATATTGGTTTTAGAAAAGCAAGATGAAAAAAATCTGAGACAGAGATGTTCTGTAAAAGTTATGTAAGTATGTTTGTATTCAAGTGGTGCAAGTGAGTTACCCCGTCTTCTAATTTTGAAGACCTTAATTTTTGTATTTGTTTTATAGAGTATTGAGTTTCCTTCCTCACACCTATTGTATTAGGAAAGAAATGAGAGATGAATGGGCCCGATAAGAAGTAAAGAGGAGATAGCAAGTGTGTGTATTAAAGGTTAATGGGAAAGAAGATAGGAGATTAAGTTAGAATTGAAAGGAGTGTTAGTGGAGTCCTGAGAAGGAAATTGAATGGGACTAACATATGTTAAGAAAGAAAAAAAAGGAGAAAAAAGAGACACAAGGAGCAACCAGAAAAGAAATATAAGCACCTGTTTAAATAATTTTTCAAGGTAGAAATTTTTAATCAACTTTTGCTCATAGCCAATTTTGTTTTTTTAATTTTTATTTATTTTATTTTTTACATTATGTCCGGTTATATTTTTCATTACCATTTATCCCCCATGCCCTCTTCCACTTCCACTCAATTTTGAATGCTACTAAAATTTAGATTTAAACTTTCAACTTGGATACAATGCCGCTGTTACTATGTAGGTGGCATATGTTGGAAGAAGACCAAAAAGCAAGATGCTGTTATTTTATTGTGGAGTGCAGCATGCACATACCTGGTAAAACTGTATTAAAATGCATTATAAATAATATAAATAACTATGTAATATTCATATAGTATATATTATATTTAAAAATTGCTTATCTATAAAGAAAATGTTTCTTTGTCCTTCCTGATACTTTGAATATGTTGTGGATCTCCAGAAACAAGAATTATTTCATAATACAAAAGCTTACTTCCACTTCCAGTTTTTGCAATAGCTGCAAAGGCAAGGAGCTCCTGTACCTTTAAAGAATAAAAGTGAGCAAAATCTAAAATTTTAAAACAAAACATAAAGTAGAGTTTTTACTCTGGGAAATGTGCACAACTGGGCTTTTTATTAATTTTCACTAGCAATTCATAGGAAGGGAATGTAGCTGAGTTCATTGTACAATGTGAGTTCCATGAAGCATGAGGTCATGGTGCATTTGGTGAATGAGTATAAAGGAGGACTGGAAAGCAGGTCTGTATCAGTGCCTCTGCAGCATTACTCAGGGAACAAGAGACCCTGAGGATAGAAACGAGTCCTCTGGGTGCTCAGGCAGCCAGAGCTCTGCAGCTCAGACCCAAGCATCCCATCAGGCTGAGGGGCATCACCCACTAACTCCTAGCTACCTTGTCTGAACTGTAAATTGATGTGCAGAAGCCTGGTTCCAACTGTGAATGAAGCTCTGAAAAACCTCACCCTTGAGCTACTTATTCAAACTCTTTTTGCCTCAGTTTCCATATCTGTAAAATTGGAGTAATAATAATGACAACTCCACAGAGTTATTATGAAGGTTATGTAAGTTCATGAAAATAAAGTGTTTAGTGCCTGGCATGTAGTGAATATCAAATACAAATTAACTAGACTATAAATTCCATAAGTGTGGATTTCCTCCATCTAGTTTATTGCTTTATCTCCAACACCTACTATATAGTGGGTGGCCAATAATATCTGTTGAAAGCATGAACAAATATGATATCTTATGTAGCCTTTTAAAGGTGAGATCATGAAACACAGAAAATAATATTTTGGCCTGTTTAGCCTTTGTATACTCTATTACAAATAAATAAATTAGTATTCCGTCACAGGCTTCACTTCCTTATGATAAGTTACATTGCATCCAGCAAGCAGGACTCCAGTCTCTTCAAAAACTGATAAAACAGTTCCCAACCCTGAAAAAACTAGAAGCTGGCTGAACTAAGGCAATTGATATAATGATTGCGAGAACCTGGAATTTCAGATTCACCATTTATCATCTTTGTAATTTTGGCTGTTACCTAATGTTTCATATGTTTCTGCATCTGTAATATTGGAGTAGTATCATACTTACCTTAGAGTATTCATTTTGAGAAAAAAATTAAATAATTTATGTAAAATGCCTTACACAGTACATAGAACATAGTAAGTCTTAAAAAATTATTCCCAAAGATAATATTAATTAATTTATTAATCCAACTAACATTTACTGAAGTACTTGTCAAGTCAGATATACAAAAAACAAGTAAGATATAGTTCCTACCCCAGGAACTTCCAATGGAGTAATGTTAGGGGCAAATCCAATGACAATTAGCAAGCAGTAGAAGTACTCTGACAGAAAAAAAACAGGGAATTTTAGAAGTACACAGAGATGACTTTGAATCAAGAGTAAGTGGGTTAAAAATGTATAAGAAGTCTTTAAAATTTTTAAGTATATTTTATTGATTATATTATTACAGTTTTCCCAATTTTCCCCCTTTATCTCCCCTCCACCCTGCATCCCCCAACTCTTTAGCATTCCCTTCCCTTAGTCAGTGTCCATGGGTTGTACATATAAGTTCTTTGAGTCCTCTGTTTCCTATACTGTTTTTGACCTCTCCCCATCTACTTTATGCCTACCAATTATGCTTCTTCTTCCATGAACCTTTCCCCCATTCCTTCCTTCCCCCTCGGCACTGAAAACTCTCCATGTGATTCTGTTCCTTTTCTAGTTGTTTGCTTAGTTTTTGTTTTCATTGTTTTTCTTTTTTTAAGGTTCATTTGTTGATAGTTATGAGTTTGCTGTAATTTTACTGTTTATATTTTTGATCTTCTTTTTCTTAGAAGTCTTCATAGAATACCTGTATGAGCTAAGACTCAAAGCCTGAGTAGGTTTAGAAAGCAAATGGAAGGAAGAGCAGCAATCCAGAGACTGATGAAAAGAGAAACCATTGATTTTCTTCAGGAATCTGTGAAGTACTCAGTATAGATGAGGAATAAAAACATGAAATGCTGCTTATATTTCCTGTTGAATCTAATAAAAGCAGCAACACATATTGGCATAGTTCTTTAGAGTTATAGGGTTTACATATTATAGCTCTTGAATTCTCACCCAACACTCTGAGATGGAAGAAAGGTAGGCATTATTTTCTGCATTTACACGAGGACACTAAATTTGATTTTACAAATTTGCTTATTGTGACATACCTATTGTTGGAAATGAAAAGTTAGCCTTGATTTTTCTTGTATTCAGCTTCTAATGACCTGTGAGCCAGGACAAAAATTGAGAACCTGAAAGAGATGTCACCCAACTTTACTTCTAGGGTAACAGTGCTTGGCAAAATGTTATCTTGCCATTGACTATGGTACTTGCTTCATATTTCTCAGTTATATAAAAAATGTCATTTAAAAAATGTAGGGTTAAATAATCCAGTTAGAGTTATTCCACAATGCTTTTAAACATATACAATAAAAATTTTCTTAATTATATTTACAAACAGATGACCAGACTAGTAATATATTTTGAAATTTTAGTACTTTATTCAAATTTTACCCTATAATAAGACACATTTATTGATTACCAATCTAATTAATTCATTTGGTCATGAAGCATTGTGTGAAGCATTGTGCCAAGTGTGACATATATCGTCCAGCCTAATGTTCACAACAACACCGTAAAAATGTTCTATTATTTTCTCTACTTGTTCAGATAAAAACACCCTCAGAGAAAAATAAAAAATATGCCTCAAATCACCACAGCTGGCAAATGGCAAAGCTGTAGAGTCAAACCAAGATTTGTCTCCAGAATCCACTGCAATTAAATTTTAGTATAATTACTCATTAAATTTGCATCTGTTTTTTTTTTTTGGTAAGATTTTTGTCTAACATACACTTTTTGGCAAATCATTTTACTTCATTAAACTGAGATATCCTTTCCTTAAAATAGGATTAAAAATGATTTTTGTCTTAGAATACATATTATTTTCTATTCAGTTTATTGATATTTTATAATCAGTTCATGGACTTTCTTAGATGTTCATATATAGCATTCTTCTGTACCATCATTCATCAGAATCCTTTTTAAAAAACTGAAATTCAGATTTCAGTAAATGAATGGATCAAAAAATTATGGTACATATATACACAATGGAATTCTATGCAGCAGAGAGAAAGAAGGAGCTCCTACCCTTTGCAACAGCTTGGATGGAACTGGAAAGCATTATGCTGAGTGAAATAAGCCAGGTGGTGAAAGACAAATACCATATGATCTCAGCTTTAACAGGAACCTAAACAACAAAACAGACAAGCAAGCAAAATAAAAACAATGACACTGGAATAGAGAACAGGCTGACAGTGACCACAGGGGAGAGGGGAGGAATTTCAGGGGAAAAAGGGGAAGGATTTACAGGAACTAGTATAAAGGACACATAGACAACCACTAAGAGGGGTGGAAATGGGAGGGAGGTGGCATGGTGGGGGGACAGAGGGTGGGCCGGGGTTGGAGTATAAGAATACTGTAGTTGAAAAATAATTAAATAAAAAAATTTAAAAAAGATTTCAGTTTTTGGTTGCTCATATCTTACTTCTTTTTTTAAAAAATATATTTATTTATTTTTAGAGAGGAGGAAGACAGGGAGAAGGAGAGGGAGGGAAACATCAATATGTGGTTGCCTCTCACACACCTCCATACTGGGGACCTGGCCTGCAACCCAGGCACGTGCCCTGACTGGGAATCAAACCAGCAACTCTGTTTTGCAGGCCCATGCTGAATCCATTGAGCTACACCATCCAGGACTGTATATTATTTTTTATAAATTTACTAATAATTTGCATCTACTTAGGTAGAGGTTAAAATAATAAAATAAATTTTCTTTAATGAGGGCAGATTTTTACCTTATTAAAATACAAAAATTTTTAAAATCTAAAATGATGAGTTATTCTAGAGTTATATTGCTATCTGGAAGCACCAATATAAGTTTGGTTTTAGTCTGAACAACAACAAAAAACAAACAGTATGTGATCATTGACTCTTGGCATTTGAGACTGGTGGTAATGAAGCCTTGAAGGAGATTTAAAACAACATCTGTATTTTTTAGTTTTGTAGGACTAAAATATGAACTTCCTTTAGATTGAGGCAGAAGCTTTAGAGTTAGATTAAAACTCAAGCATGCTTTTCTGTTTTATAGCATTACATTTCTGTTCTGTTTCTCATTTTATTTTTTTTAGTGCACCAGTCAAAAAGGAGCGCATTTATAATTATAACTTTTGTTCCATTCATATAACACATGGGGATGTAAGAGTTGTCTTATTTTCACTTTCTTCTCAGAATATGATCTTCAAGGAAGTACATACAGCTTTAGGTGGACACCCCAGTCACTGAGAAGACGATTGTGCCTGTTTTTGTTGTATACAAATCTCTGTTCATGGTCTGAAGATGGGTAGAACTCTACATATCTTCTACGTAGGGAACAGGCTGATTAATATTATTGATGCGTTAATGGTCCATTTTATATACTGAACACTGGAGGGAAATACATTCCTTTCTGTGAAGACTGTGGTTGTTATGATTCACTTAGCATAGATGGCAAAAAGCAGGAAAGATCTTGTCTCACAAGAAGAAATGAGTGGTGTATAATGCCACTTGCATATATTACTGAACTGTTACAGCAGAGAGGAAATTACCCAGTCAGAATACATATGTCTCTGTAGCCTTGTATCCGCATTCTAATAGCCACAGAGTTTATCTTAGTCTGAATGGAGCACTAAGTTATTAATTGTTTTAATGATTTCATTGATTTCTGTTAATCTAGGTAATGTGACTTACTAAATTCGGTAGTTTATTTTGCTTTTCAATTAACCTTTTACTTTTAGTATATCATTTTTTATTAAAAACAAAGGTTTTACTGCATTTTAATGATATGCCTATCTTAGTGTATTATAAATTATATTTGGCCATCTATACAGCAATTTTTCTGAATACATCAGGGTTATGGCAAAACATAATGGCTCAGTATTTTATTACAGGTTGTCATTAATAAAAAATTAAAAATCATTTTAATAAATGCTGGTATCCTTTATGTGTAGCCAAAACATTTTTAAAAATTTCTTTGTATTTTTGAAGAATATAATGATGGAAGTAATGTAATGCTTTAACTTATATTTTTATTTCTCAAGTTTAGGAATAATATTCTAACTTCAACATAAGCAGAAAATATTTTAATTTTGTTTAATCAAAGATATGTTGTAATCTCTTTGGAAATTTTAAAATGTGTTTGTAATAGTATATTCCCCCCAAAATTGGTATTTGTTCCTTTACTATGTTCATTAAATAGCTCACTGGCTTATATAGATTATTTGACATTCTGACAAATCTGTCAAATTAAAGTTTTGATTTACTTTGGCAGATGTAAAGTTGTCTGTGACTTCACAAAAACACGAGTGAGAGGATCCCACATGATACTGTAGTGAGTCCCTTACTCTTCATTCCTGGGGAGACACATTCACACACTTTTGTACCAATTAAAAACTGTTAATAACAAAACATTGTAATTGATTACTCTTTGTATGTTTACAGCTCACTTTAATTGCTGAGAAACACCATTTGTCAGTTTTATGTTCTATTGACAATGCTATTGATTTATCTGAATTTGGCTTTGTCTTGTCTCTCATACATAAAACTCACATATGCAGTTCAAATGGGAAATGACTGTATTGATTTCCTTAACTTGAGCCCAAATGCTAAAGATTTTTGGATAAGCTTTCTCATTACTTAAGCCAAAATCAATAAGAAAGAGCATCTTTTAATGAAAGAGCAGTTTGAGCAACGTACTTCAGAAATAGGGTCCTGTTCATTCTTTGCTTTACAAATCGATCTCCTAGGTTCCTTAAGTGAGATCCAATTGGTTGACATTGCAGTTTGTCTTTGTGTGTAAACTTGCAGGTTCAGAAAACAGAAGAGGAGCTACAGAGACAGTGGAAAGAAACTCTCTCTCCAAGAAAGAAGATGGTCCACCAGCAGGTATAAAATCTGGTGTTTAAATACAACACAACTTACAAATATATCAAAGAATTCTTACCTCTTAATTTTATGCTTATATGTTTTATGATTATACATTTAAAATATCTTTGCAAATTTTGTTTTTAAAGATCTACATGTGCATTTATATACATTTATGTCATTTATATTTTAATATTTGTTTTTATTTCAGAAAACTGCTTGTTGTAAAATGACATTCTGATAAATCTGTCAAATACATATGTCATTTGTAAAATAACTTTTGCTCTATGATTGTTTATCTTCAGTATTTTTTACTGTTAAATTTTTCAGTTTTTGCAGGAAGACAAGCATTGCTGGTGGGCTGCAGAAATAGTGTCCTTTCTGAGGAACAGCAGAATGAACTGGACATATAAAATAAGTTATATGGACAGGTCCCACGTCAGGTACTATACTATGGTATCATTAACTTCTGTGAACTACATAAATTAAGCTGATTATGCCTTCACTTAATTAACTGAGAATGACCTATTGATGTATAGGCCAAGTTAGCTAGAGACCACTTGCTGCACTGTACTTAATTTATTGGTTTTCAATTAGTTATTCTCTTTCCTGGGATTGTTGAGAAAAAAAAAAACTGTCCACTTACATCTATGTCCTATAGAGGTTTTTTTAAAAAATATTGTTCAATTATAGTTGTCCTGTAGAGTATTTTTATGCACACTGAGTATATTTAATATTTTATCCTGAGTAGTATTTTTCATATTCTATTCTATCTGTTATATTCAAGAACTATCTTGCTTAAGTTAAATTTTGGAAATTAATTTTTACTTTAAATTTACTATTAAATTTATCATTAAAATATATATTTTTGTGTAGCAAACGCAATGAAGAGATCTCTTAGGTAAATATTTAGATATTTTTAAAAGATTTTATTTATTTATTTAAATTTAGAGAGAAGGGAAGGGAGGGAGAAAGAGAAGAGAAGCATGCACCCTACATTGGGGAACCCAACCTACAACCCAGGCTTGTGTTCTGACTGGGAATTGAACTGGTGACCCTTTGGTTAGCAGTCTGGCACCCAATCTACTGAGCCACACCAGCCAGGGCCACATTTAGATTTTTGAAAATTTTCCCTAGGAATTTAACCTGAAAGATTATTTAAAAATTATCATATGAGTGCTCACTCCCAATTCCTTGTGTTAAGTAGCTCTAATGTATATGACAATAACTTCAGATAAAAATTTATCTTTTAAATTTTGACCTTTTATATACTGCTGCATGAGGGCTGTTATACCTCAATTTGTTTGCCTCTGCTATGTAACTTTTATTATATAATCCACTAATCAAAAGCTATTTGTTGGCTTATATGTTCTCAGTATCTAAACATTAGAACAATTCACTGATGGCTGATAGTCTGATTTCAGGTCTTATAGTTATTTTAATTACTTGCTATTAATATTTATTGTAATAGGGTTAGTCAAAATATGAAACTAAACCAATTGTCTCTCCTAATTCAGGTCTTCATTTGAGAATAGAATTAATGGAACTGAGACTCAGGACTCTTTTGAGGTATTTACCAACTCTTGTATATTAGCAGTATACCTATTAATTGTTCTGAAAGTTCAGAGAGATATTTCTGTGAATTGATGGGGTAAGGGATGGATTAAAGATTCAATTGTTCCTATAAGACATACATGGGTAACATTGTAGTTGATAATCTATGTTAAAATTTTATGCAGAGTTTAATAGTAGGCACTAATGGGTACACAGGATTTAACATTCTCGTTACTTGTGAATAAACCTCAAAACTCATACATGTTGTAGTCATGTGTGAATCACAGATTTGAATTTCATACCCTGTGCACATAGCCTAGGTTTGGAAGAGCAGTTTAACAGCCCAATTCAAGAGGCATTATTGTTTCTCACACTTTTTAGTATATGCAATAATACTCTTTGAGGTTTTGAATGGCCTACTTAAACTCTTACCCATATTATCCTGAATTTTAGGAGAACATTTCTTGTTATTGCAGAATTAGTAAATTAGAAGACCCACAAAGAATTTGGATTTCCATTTGGAAATATCAAATGACTCTTGTTCCTTGAAAACCTAATATAGGTTATGTGATAAAGAAGGTAGAGATAAAACTTATATTTGGGGAAGACTATATCAGAAATTCCCTTTTAGTTTTATTAGGTATGAAATTTTTATTGGACACCATTGTGTATGTGTGTGACTAAATTGTTAAGGGTCACGTTCTAAATTGCAGATGTACAGGTCTGTTCAAATAAAAGATTATCTGACCCAAATTTTCTCCTACCAGTACATGTATCATTCTATCATGTAATGTTCCATATTGAAACTGTGTGCTCACTTTCAGTCTATTCAACTAGGTTGTAAGATGCTTGAAGGCAAGATGTATTATTGATTTATATTTTTATATTTATAATATTCAAATGAAGTCCTTAGAATAAAGTATGAAATTTTTTTAAAGTTTGAAAAATGAACAAATAATTTATGTGATATATTGTACTTTAGGTTAAAGACATGGACACAGCAAAATATGTTTATATTTGGGAAATTTGATGCTAAATGTTATTTAATATTTAAATTCAACTATTACTTTTAATTTTCCAGGATTTTTTTCCTATCTTTTAGGTGCATTGCTGAGTTATTCTTTCCAGTCATTATACATTATTATCATTGGTTCATAAAGACCTCCATTAGTTTTATAATTTTTATTTAACTTTTTAAATATATATATTTTTAATTTCTGGAGCAATGTATTAGAATATGGCTCGGCAACAGAGACTGGTTTTGTGGGTTCTGACAGTCTTGTGGGTAAAAAACAGTATTTCTTTTTGCTCATTATAGTTTTAGTTTTCATTTCTATACTCTAAATATGATTGAATATCTTTTCAATTTTGTAATGGCTATTTACTTTTTTTTCTGTGAATTACCTGTTCTCAGTTGATCATTCCAATACTATGGTCATTTAATTTATTGACTTTTTTTCCTCCACCAAGGATGCCCTGTACCCTAAATTTTCAATAACTGCAAACCTTTGCATAATCTCAGATTCACTTGCAACCTCTTATTCTTCTACTTTCTTCTGAATTTTAAGACCAGGATGATTTATTTTGGATATTTTCATTGCTTGCAATTATTTGTATTAGTTCATGCTATTTAATATAATAGAACATCTAATAACATGGTGAACACATTTACTAAAGCAACTGAATATTTATGCTTTTATTCCATTTTATATTACTGAAGTAGAATTATTTTCTGAAGGTTCTAAGGTTCTTGATATTTTTTCTTTACATTAAAGGTTTAATTTTTCATGTCTCTGTGAGTTAGTTTTCCTTTACTATGAAGTACAGATATCCTGCCACCAGGAACAACCAACCAGCTTAGCAAACAGAATAATTGGTACCATTCTTTTCACAAACATAGGAGTAAGTTAAAACAGGATAGAGCTTTTATCATCAATTGATTCTTAGAAGTCCTTTCTCGATATTTTAGCCCCAAGGCTTATATCAAAGGTGTTTCCTTCAATGTGGAAACTTCAAGCTTCCAATTCACCAGTCTTCAAACCCTGATTATCAAAGCAGTCCTGCCCTGTGATCCACAGCTAAGCAATTGCTTTCTTGAAGCGATGCTTAGTGCTCTGGTTCAGCATCAAGATCTAAGGGGGCTGTTATGAGAAGATAAATTAGGGAACCAGACGATTACACCCTTTGGCCTCCACTGAGATCTTCTTGAGCAGGAGCCCTTGTCTCCAGTTCCTCTTTGACCTGTCCCTGTTTCTGTATGGAGGCCACCTCTCAGGACTCTCACTTGACTTCTCTTGGTTCCTAAGGGATCAACAGGTATGCAGAGCCTGACTGCTTCACGTGGTAGTTGTTGAGAGTTCATGTAAAACAAAGTGTTTATGCAACTCTATATTATCTTCTTTTTAGGTATCTTTTAAAATTCTTTATTTATTTTTATTTTTAGAGAGAGGGAAAGGGAAGGAGAAAGAGTGGGAGAGAAACATCAATGTGTGGTTGCCCCTCATGTGTCCCCAACTGGGGACCTGGCCCACAACCCAGGCATGTGTCCTGACTGGGAATCAAACCAGTGATCCTTTGCTTCATAGGTCCATGCTCAGTCCACTCAGCGACACCAGCCAGGGCAGGTATCTTTTTATTTAATGCCAAACCTCAAGTTTTTTCTTAGCATACTGAGAACTAAAACCTAATTTTCTTATTTAAAAAACAATCTGTGATAGTTTCTCATTTCAATCTGTCAGGGTAATGAATTTGTTGGTTTATTTCTTTGAGCAGTAATGATTTTAAAATTATCATCATCATCATCATCACTACCATGATTAACATCTATATTATTATTCTAAGCACAATTTAAAGAAGAGGAAAACCAAATGATGTACCATTTATTAATGTTGCCCGTTTATACCGTTTTCATTATTTTACTTAACTTTCTGCATGTGTCATGTGTTGTGTGTGCTCACTTACCACTGGGATGCATAGGAGAAGCTCAATTAATCACTTCATTGTTTTGCCTGACAATTGTTCAAAGCAGACACATAGTAACACAAATTAGATCTTTATTGCTTTAAATGTATTAATATTAGGGGAGAAACCATTAATTTCTTAGACACCTTTCCAGTTGATCTTCTTGCCAAGTTGGTTATTATGATAAATGTCTTAAATCCATTTATTTTTCTCCCACTGTGTGGTTCAAGTCTTCAGCATCAGTCTCTTTTGCACTTTAGCATTCTGTCTTTCTCTCTTTGGTTTCATGCTCTTCTAGTCATCCTCTCACTACTAGACAAGCCTTAAGGCACACACACACTCACATAAATACACCCAGAAATCTGATCATATTAATCCTCCACCTAAAATTCATTCATATTCCCAGCTAACCATTGCATTGCTTTTCAAACCGTGGCCACTAGAAATAGGTAAGAGAGAAGCTAACTCAAGTTGTGTTTTGATCTCATTCCTAATCAACTATATCAATTCTGCTTTGTGTATTTTTATTAGGCTTGGCTAAAATAATATTAGAAGAAGAAGTATTAGTCAATGCTTGCTGCATTAATGCCACATAATGAATGTCTTCAAATGTCAGTGTTGTACATAACAAACATGTCCTTTTCTTGCCCATTGGTGTTTGGATTGGTGGAGGTGGTTTGTTGCAGGTTCTTCAGGTTTCCTCTGCATATTCTTCTTTCTGTTGTGAATGGCTACTTGTGACCTTCTTTCCACATGAAGTGTGCAGAAGCTCCAGACAGGTCAACCAATATAAGTACATGTCAAAGTTTGCTGAAATGACATTAGGCTAGGATGTCATAGAATAAAGAAGCATGCTCAACCCACAGTGAAATCATGGTAAGAGCAAGGAGGACATAAAAAGATTGTGAATAAGTGATACAATCTACCACAAAAACACTTCTGCTGTTCTAAATAGGAGTTTTGAAACTCTTGATCTTCCAAATAAAGTACAAATCTTAAGAGAGGAAACAAAACCTGCATACTTTCTTATTTACCTTTCAGTTTAGTTTCGGCTGCTCTCTGATCTATTTTAGTAGTGCTCATGAATGAGTGCTCAGCAAACAAATTCTAGCATTTAATATACAGACACCTTTCCTCTGTGTTGAATCCCCTATGTTTTCCATCTCATGAACTGGTTCTTATCCCTGACTACCCACCTTATTGTTAATTCTTGCTATTGCCAAAAACACATTTTTCTGCCTGAAATTAAAACCAAATTCTGACAGCAAATGACTCTGTGCCAGCATAGAGATATTTTGTTCATAAAAGTAAGCAAGTCATATCTCAGCAAAAGTTTGTAAAGTAATGGGGAGACTGGTTTGTAAAGTAATGGGGAGACTGGTTGTGTCCATTCTGGTTTGAGAATACTGATGAGTTAGGTGGGATTTACTCTTCCCAGGTTTTAAAATGCAGTGTTTCTTGGATGAGGCACATCATCAGATGAGAGTGGTGTAGACTTTACAGTTAACAACCATGGCTTATATAAAACAGACAATAAGTGGCACTTAGTAAAGTTTTTATATTACTTTCTCATTGGAGAATAATGCAAAAGCTCTAACCTTTTGTGGCTTGATTTCCTCTTCTAAAACTGTTGGGTGTCTTGTACTGTTCTTGAACTATATTTGCTACATTGGAATGTTGCTTTTTATATCAGAAATCTTATTATTCACTTTCTACTTATATACTTAAAAAATCAGATTTTAGGTAGTAGATTTAATCATTTGTACAGCTAAGGAACATTGACTTTACTCCAGTTACTACAGCAAAACACTGTAGTTAAAGAAAACCACATGCCCCATATGGTGTCACTTGTGGTCCAGCCCATGATCCAAATCTAAATTTAATACCTGACCTATTGCTATTTGAAAATCTCTCAGAAACATAATCTCAATCTACCAGTCTGGAATTTTCTGCTCAACACCAAGAGGTAATGTCACCTGGGCCCTTTCAATGACCCAGAGAAAGAAGAGGTAATCTGCATGATAAGAACCCAAGATATTCCCTTTCCTCGAAAAGAAGATACCTTGGTCAAAAACAATCATTTTTTCTCTTTTGATACTAACTTCATTTTCTCATCTTTCTTCCCATGAAAACCTTTCATTTTGTGCAACCCCTCTGGGTGCCTTTCTAGTTGTTGGATGGAATGGTACCCGATTCATGAATTGCTTGGTAAGCCAAGTAGATCTTCAACATTACTAGGTTGAATTTTAATTTTCAACACTGAATTTTCTATTTATAATATTATACTCCTTGGGATTATTTTCTTTAATAATACAAATCTACTCCCCAGGCTGTGTACTCTGCTCTCACCCTTTGCATTGTATGCATGCAATCAGGAAAGGCAGGTTTTGTTGTACTGTCCTTGGGAAAAGCAGTAACTTGGGATCAGAACTGAATATGGTTCTGGATAGAACTGAAATATTGATGCTACAATGTTACTTAATTAAACATTGTCTTGGCAGTTCATGCTTTTCCCTCTACCCATTGATGCTATTGTCTTATAGGTTACATTTACATCATATATTCACAGATAGAAAGCTCAGTCTGTGTTTTTGAAACTTCTCATAGTAGATGGCAAAACAGCAAGAGCAGAGGTGTGCTGGAGATGGTTCCTACTCAATCATGACACCAGCTTGTTCATTTCTATCCAGTGCTTTGTTTGGAAGTGATATTGATAGCTTGAAATCAATCGTGGTAGGAGTATTAACAACAGGGAGATTGGCCAGAATTGTTTTTCCAGAGAACTGGTATATTAGTGTACCAGAGTGAAGATGTATGTATGTAAATTTTTTACTATCTTTCTATGATTGCCAAATTTATAAGTACTATGCAAATTTTATTTAATCTACTTCCTAATGTTTTATACTTTTTTCATGCATTTTATTTTTTTCCACTTAAGATCATCTTATTTTTCAGTTTTTTTCCTCTTTGTTAATCCTTAGTCTTTTTTTATTTCAGAGTTCTGGTCATGTGTTTATAAAATATTCTGATATAATGTTAAGTATTTCAAAATTAAAATGAGTTCCTTGCTTATTATTATAAGTATTATGTTATTATGTTTAAATATTATATATTCAGTAAGCATTTAATTCCAAATATTAGTTTGCAAGAAATTTTATTTTATTTTTTAAAAATATAATTTATTGATTATGCTATTACATTTGTCCCATTTTTCCCCTTCACTCCCCTCTACCCTGCTCACCCTCTCCCACCCACATTCCCTCCTTTAGTTCATGTCCATGGGTCATACATATAAGTTCTTTAGCTTCTATATTTTCCATACTATTCTTACCCTCCCCCTGTCTATTTTCTACCTACCATCTATGCTACTTATTCTCTGTACCTTTCCACCCTCTCCTCCTCCCACTCCCCTGTTGCTACCCCTTCATGTGATCTCCATTTCTGTGGTTCTGTTCCTGCTCTAGTTGTTTCCTTAGCTTGTTTTTATTTTTGTGTTAGGTGTGGTTGTTAATAATCGTGAGTTTGCTGTCATTTAACTGTACATGTTTTTTATCTTCTTTTTCTTGGATAAGTTCCTTTAACATTTCATATAATAAGGGCTTGGTGATGATGAACTCCTTTAACTTGACCTTGTCTGAAAAGCACTTTATCTGCCCTTCCATTCTAAATGAAAGCTTTGCTGGATACAGTAATCTTGCCTTTCATGACTTGGAATACTTCTTTCCAGCCCCTTCTTGCCTGCAAGGTCTCCTTTGAGAAATTATCGGACAATCTGATGGGAACTCCTTGTAGGTGACTGTCTCCTTATCTCTTGCTTCTTCTAGTATTTCTTCCTTCATTTTAGTCTTGGGTAATATTATTATGATGTGCCTTGGTGTGTTCTTCATTGGGTCCAACTTCTTTGGGACTCTCTGAGCTTCTTGGACTTCCTGGAAGTCTATTTCCTTTGCCAGATAGGGAAAGTTCTCCTTTATTATTTGTTCAAATAAGTTTTCCACTGGTGGCTGTTTCTCTTCCCCTTCTCGTACCCCTATAATTTGAATATTGGAACATTGAAAGATGTCCTGGAGGTTCCTAAGCCTCTCCTCGTTTTTTTTGAATTCTTGTTTCTTCATCCTTTTCTGTTTGGTTCTTTCTTTCTTCCTTCTGGTCCACTCCATTGATTTGAGTCCCAGTTTCCTTCCCATCACTATTGGTTCCCTATATATTTTCCTTTATTTCATTTAGTGTAGCCTTCATTTATTTTCATCTAATGTGCAACTAAATTCAACTAATTCCGTGAGCATCCTGATCACCAGTGCTTCAAACTATGCATCTGATAGGTTGGCTATCTCTTTGTTGCTTAGTTGTATTTTTTCTGAAGCTTTAATTTTTTCTTCCATTTGGGCCATTATTTTTGTTGTTGTGACATGCCTGTTATGTAATGAGGGGCAGAGCCTTAGGTGTTCCCCCTGGGTAGGGCAACCCAGTTGCTGGGTTGTGACCCTGTGTGTAGGGGAGAGGTCCAAAAGGGAGCAATGGTGCTTGTTCCACTCTCTGACAGATTTCAGTCACTTCTACTGCTTCCCCCAAGCAAATTGGTCCTTCTGGTGCTGATTCCCGTGTGGGTGAGTTTGTGTACATTCTAGGACCCTGTGGGTCTCTCCAATGAACACTCCTGTGAGGCTGGGAGTCTCTCTCAGCACCTCAACCCCCACAGGTGTTTTCAATTAGTGTTTTGAGGCTTTACTTCTCCATACTAGAGCCCTGGGTTATGCCATCTGCCTCTCTCCCAAGTTTTGCCTAGTTTATCTGTGGTGGAATGTGGGACTGCCCAGTCTGCCAGCCACCTTGTGCACCATGCGCCTCCACAATCTGATGCTTTGCTGGTTCTGCCTGTTGCCACCTAGCATACCCAGGGTTCACCAGCCACCACTTTTTTTTGCCACAACCCCTCTCCGCTTGGCCACCTGACTCCACCCTTCTTACAGGCCTGGATGAATGTGTCTACTTTAACTCTGTTGTTGGACTTCATTACAGTTCTATTTTCTGTCAGTACTGGCTGTTTTTTTGTTTCCTAAATTTTTGTTGTTCTTTTTGTTGTGTGAGGAGGCATAGTGTGTCTACCTATGCCTCCATTTTGGCCAGAAGTCCCCAGTTTGCAAGGAATTTTAAATGCATTTAAACAATTTTCCAATTTTATGCAAGGCTAGGCACTGACTAGTTTAAAGATATGCTCTCTCTTTCTCTGAGGAAAATTTAAATCTAAAAAATAAAAAGTAGGTAAACTATTTTTCTATTTGAAACTATTCAAATATATTATTTTAAGAAATATTAAATACCAAGAATAAATAAATAACATGGAAGAGTGGCTTTGCAGCTACAGTTAAATCTGAAAAATGAAGACTGTAATATTGTATAGTTTTGGAGATTTTCTTGCTTTTCTTGGAGCTGTGGTGCTTTGTTGCCAAACCTGTAATGTGGCTTGAGGGATTCCAAATATTCATCACAGTGCTGAGCAGAATATTTAGTGGTTCAGGTTCTTATCAATAATTAAAATTGTAAATCAGTATTGTTGCCAAAGAAACTCAGTTTTCAGAAACTAGTGGCTAAAAACTTCATCCTTTTTTAATTTTTTAAAGAAAATTCCATATTTTTTTTCTCACAGAGGCTATACCAGTCTGCATTTCCATCAACAGTGCACTAGAGTTCCCTTTTCTCCACATCCTTGCTAACACTTGTTGTTTGTTGATGTGTGAGTGATAGCCATTCTGGCAGGTGTGAGGTGATATCTCACTGTGGTTTGAATTTGCATCTCTCTGATGTCTAATGATGTCGAGCTTTCTTTCGTGTGTCTCTGGGCTCTCTGTATGTCCTCCTTGGAGAAGTGTCTGTTTAGGTCCTTTGTCTTTCTGGTATTGAGTCTTATGAGGTCTTTATATATTTTGCAGCAATGTTTCTTGTTAATTTAACTGTCCTCTGTAGTTCTCCAACTTTCCCCTTGAGATAGCAAAGCCCTCACTCTTCTCACCTTGATTTGCTGGCACAAAATTTGGGAGATGGGGAATAGAGCAGCCTCCTGACGCTGGTAAAGGCAGAGAGGCACCATTCACCACCCAAAGTCTAGGCATGCTCTGTGGTTCTGTTTTAAAGTAATATCAAATGCTACCAGAGTAATATCAAATGTTCAGAGTCTGGGCATACTTTATGAAATGGCTCAAGGGAGAGATGGACACATAGGCTGAAGATATCAAACTGTCCCTTTGAACCTCACTCCCATGTAGATGGTCTCCAGATTAATGTCATAATGCCAAATAAACATGTTATAGATGCTGCTAAAGAACTTTATCCTGTTTTATGTATTAACTCTAAAGTAAAAAAATTAACATTCCTTCAAAATGAGAATGTGACATTAGAAATGATTGCATTAGCCATGTGTTCTGTACTGTGTCCTGTGTGATGACTTTGCATGGGTACATTTAATCTTCATAGTCTCATCCCTTAGGTCTTCCATTGATAACACTCTCATTTCTTAATACCTGGGGCAATTATTTTAACTTCCATATTGTGTTAATATTTTCTTTATTTACTTGATCTAGATTGTAAGGCTCTTCAGAACAAGATTTTTTTCCATTCATATAGAATTTAAAATCTGTAATACTCATTTTCATATTCAAAGTAGATTTAAAACAATCATTTAATATCGGTGTGGAAGCTATTGATAGAAGTATGAAGGAACAGTTACACTTGATTTTCATAGAGTGACTGTGTCTGAAGAGACTCCAGATTTGCACTCATGCTCTGTCTTGTACATCATACTCAAATATACAAGCCCTTATATTTCTTTGTGCATGTCATGTGTAGTTTTCAGAATTTTGAGAATCTGAATGAATGACATTATGCAAATTAGAATTTATTTATTTAAAATGAACAATAATATATTGGAAAAATTATAGCATGTAGTAAAACTTAATAGGAAAATATATTCTATTTATTATCAAGTTTTTCTTTCACTTGCCGAAATCTTTGTTTTTTAGAAACCTTTATTTAGTTATTCTTAAGTAGGTGGGTTTACTTTCCCATTATATATGAGAGATTTAACCTTTTCAAATGTTTTGTGTCTCAACCCATTAATTCAGGAGAAGCTTAAATTTTAACTCAATAAGCATACAATACAAAAGACATACATAAATCAGTAACAATTAAAAAAATAAAGATTAGTATTATCTCTGCGGTGATCAAATAAATGAAAACCTTTTATTTCAATGACACAGCTGTGTTTTTGAATTGTCTCATCTCTAATTCCTTTGTTTGCTTCTTGCTTTTATAATTATTCCTGCAACAAGTACAGTGGCAAGCTAATTTTCTATGCTCATTTACATAATTGCCATCATAATTTCCTTTATCTTCCATCAATTTACAACTAAAAGCTCAGAATGTTTCTGTACAGTTATTGTTCTTTTATATTAAATTTCTAAAGAATAATTGAAAGGGTTAATCATTTCAGGCCTTATCTTTGTAAATATTAACCTAGAATAGAGCAAATAGGTATCTTCTCATTACATGCTTTTAGAATAAAGAGGGAAGTAATTTAATACTTAGGGTAAAGAGGAAAATTTATTTTAGGAACTTGTAATGGTACATTTTAACTAGATATTGGAATGTAAATAAAATTAGAGAATATGCATATTAAATTAAAGCAGGTATTTTTGCTTATTCTTTCTTTTTACTTAAGATACTTTGGAATTAATGTAAAAAGAATGAAAAATTGAAAACACTCATTGGAATATTAAGTTCATCATATCTTTATATACATGCCCTTTGGGCACAGGTAGTAAGTTTATTTGTATAGTTTTCCTTTTGCCTTAACTTTAGGTTTGGCTTTCAAAAGTCACTTAATTTTACCTGACTCAGTTCCCTCAACAGCAGATATATGGGGATAAATTAAATGGCATGGGGATCATTTTAGTTTCATAATCCAAGATGAGCAATACTTGAGGAATAGCTAAAAGGGGCCAAGGTCAATCTTGGGGGATAGAAATTAAGGAACACAAGTGTGTAAAAGGCCAAAGTCAATTTCAAATGCTAGACTGGAATGTTTGTTTTATGAATTTAAAATGTGCTGGTTGTGGATATATGGTGAAATTTCTGTCACATGGAAGAAGAAACCTGGGATCTAGTCCCAATCTTGCATCTAGCCAGCTGCATGCTGAATTGCTCAAGCCCCTTTTCTTATCAGTGAAATCAAAAGACACAAAGAGCATGATCTGGAAGTTTCACACACCTTTGCTTTCCTATGAGAGCAAACCAGAGCCATAATCTACTGTATTAGGCAGGATCGGTCTATGTAGCAGGTGAGCAATAGTTGATATTAACCAATGGTAGCAAACTGATGGGAAGTTTAGAGTCTGGTTTCCCAGGGCTTAGATACACATTTACTTCAATTCCTTATTGAATTGAAAACTTGAGACCAAAGAGTTGTGGCTTATTTGGTTGGGGGCTGTCTTGCAAAACAAAAGGTCATGGGTTGGATTCCTGATTGGGACACAGGCCTGAGTTGCTGGTTGGTTCCTTAGCCAGGACATATACAAGAAGCAACAAATAGATGGTTCTCTCTCATAATGATGTTTCTTTTTCTCCCTCCCTTCTCCTTTCTCAATAAAAGAATCAATAAAAGAAAAAATGTAAATGTAACACTTATCCTTCCCTTCATAAAATGTCACCACAACCACATATCTCAATTACCTCCACACCAGCTCTGCTCTTCCTTCCACTGGTCATGACCTCCTCCTTCTCTTTGTTAGTGATATTCTGTCATGCTCTATTTCAATTTATGTCCTAAAAATTTTAAAGTAATTCAGACAAGCTATCAAATCTCTTCTCAGTTCTTACAAAAACTGTTTTGTAAGACAACCCTTTCAGCAAATAGAAATATTCTATATGGTGAAAGATGTGTTTGATGACCAAATATCTAATTGCATATCATTTTCTAAAATCTATAGAATGTTTTCTGCTTATTCAGGGAGATTTTTATTGTTAAACAAAGCAAAGGCAAAGACAAGACATTAAATATACTTTAAATGTTTATACATGTTGACCTCACGTTTGGATTAAAGGACGAGTAACATTACCAAATCATTAAGTCAAACTATTTTAGTTATTAGTTCTAAAATTTGTTTGCTATTAACATGAATAAGCCAAATACTCAAGTGTAACTTTTTTAACTTTATTGTTGACACTATTACAGATGTCCTTGTTTTCCCCATCTTTGCCCACCTCCGCCCAGTGCCCCCCTTTTTTCTGGCCTTCATCACACTGCTGTCTGTGTCTATGGGTTATGCATACATGTTCTTTGGCTAATCCTTCACCTTCGTTCATCCAGCCCCCCATCGTCTCCCCTTTGTCAGTGGTCAGTCTGTTCCATATATCCATGACTCTGTTTCTGTTTTGTTCTACATTTTATTTTGTTCATTAGATTCCACATATAAGTGAGATCATATGGTATTTGTCTTTCTCTGACTAGCTTATTTTACTTAGCACAAAGCTTTCCAGGTCCATCCATGTAGTATTCCATTGTGTAAGTGTACCACATCTTTTCTGTCCCCTGATCTACTGGTGGGCATCTGGGTTGTTTATAGATATTGACTACTGTGAATAACACTGCCATGAACACAGAGGTACATATATTTTTTCAAATTAGTTTATTTGAATATATATCCAGAAATGGGATTGCTGGGTCATAAGGCAGTTTCATTTTTAGTTTTTTAAGGAACCTCTATACTGTTCTCCACAGTGGCTCCACCAGCCTGCATTCCACCAACAGTGCATGAAGTGTAATTCTTGTAACACAGTGTTAAAAATTAAAACCATATGAGAAAGTAATAGAACCTAAAGTTGTCGGTTTAGCCCTGACTGGTGTGGTTCAGTTGGTTGGGTTTCATTTGCAAACCAAAAGGTCACTGGTTTGATCCCCCATCAGGGAACATGCTGGGGTTGCTGGCTTGATACCCAATTGGGGTGTGTATGAGAGACAACCAATGAATGTTTCTCTCTCAGATTCATGTTTCTCTCCCTTTCTCCCTCCTTTTACCTCCCTCTAAAAATAAATATAATCTTTAAAAAATATTTAAAGTTTTCGGTTTAGATAGTAATTAGATACAGTCATGTCTATATGTAGGCAATATCATGTCTATAGATACTGGTATCAAATTACAAAGTAATTAGGTGTGCTATTGCATTATTGGCCCAAAATATTAATGATTTTACTGATATCTTAAAATGACTTAATTAAATTAGCAACATATCCTAGACTAAAGATAAGCCCTTATGAAATAAATTTCTAACAACTATCTCTCAATTGCAAAAGTATGTGCAAACTTATGTTCAGAAATGTTCATTACACTGATTTTTTTAAAATGACAAAGCTTGCAACAAAATATATCTCAAAATAGGGTACTCTTTGGAAAAATGTGTTATAACTTTATGTAATGGCCATGTATAGCCATTTACAATGAGGCAAACCTGTAAGTTTTGATATGGAAGGTCTACAATGAACAGCTAGGTAATAAAATTAGTTATGGAATAGTAATAAAATAATTGTAATAACAGTAATAATAATAATATAAATACATAGCACTTACTAGATGCTTACTGTAAGTCAGGCACTATTTCAATGGTTTTATAGACATCACCTCATCCAATCGTCACAACTTTGTTAATTAGGTACTATTATTATCCTCTTTGTACAAAGGAGGAAACACAAACTCCAAGAAATAAAAATATTAAATCATATGCCCAAGGACATACAGAGTATATGGTAGAGCTCTTATTTCTGTAACTCATCCATCTATCTATTTATCTATCATCTATATTAATTAGCAGCATACTATTTAAGTAAAATATTAATCAAGTATGGAACAAATATTTGAATACTCCTCAGGGTTAGTAGCAAATCTGTCTGTCTGTCTGTCTATCATCTATTGTCTATTAAGTTAGGCTCAATAATGTAGAAATTCTCTCTCTCTAGAAAACTTTCATTAAATTGCCCTGGCCCGGGTAAATGGATTGGCAAGACTTTGACCTCTGGAAGGAAATGGAGTCCCTGCTTATATTTTAACTAAGTGATATTTCTAAATATTTCAGAGAAAATATTTCAGGCATATAAAGATTGAGGCTAATGACTATTCATATCTTAGTTAAAATTTATGTCATTTTCTATAACCTTATGCAACTTAGTTTGATTAATAGACAAAGTGCTATTTTAAAAAATTAGTTAGAAGGCACATGCACTGTTGAAGCCAAAGTGGTGTCCATAACGAAGGGGAGACAAACCTGGGGAAAAGATCAGCTAGAGTAAGTAAGAAAGCCTGGGAAAAGCCAGAAAAGAGATTAGATAGTCTGAAAGAAAGCCTGCTCTCTCTTAAGCCCAAGGATACATAGGAAATTTAATAAAGTCTCTTTAGCAGCTGCATGCAGCTCCCACTGAGGCCCAGGCACCATGGACCCTTCATGGAAGATGTGCAGATAGGGAATGAGGTGCACAAAATTTAAGTAACAGTGCCCAGGTCAGCCTTCCATGCCTGGCCTTCCATGCTAGGCCTTGCTGAGCTTCCTGGGCCTGGTGGGCCCAAATGCAGGCCTACAGTCCCAGAAGCTAGACTGCTACGGTTAGATGGAGCTGAACTACCTTATTGTGGATGAGGCATCGGGCATGGTTTTTCTGGGGGGAGACCAACTATGTCAACCAGCTTCTGCTGTTGAACACATCAGGGAAGTGCCTTGTCAAGTGTGGCAGCCTTTGCAAGGACACTCTAATAAATCTTGCCACTATTGCTCAAACAGCAATTAGAAGTTGACTTCAGTACATTAGCTTATAATGCAATATTTTGCCTTTTATTAAACCTTATCAAAATATTAATATGATAATGAGGTAGTCAAAAAGCATGTAAGAAAAGAATCACTTTGAAAAAAGGAAAATTATTTTATATGAAGAAAGGGTAACACAATTTTCAGTAATAATATAAAGTAATTGTAAAGAGCAGATAGATTTTTTCATTGCAAACAAACATTTTAATTACAAACTTGTAATCAAGAGAAATTTTCATTGAAACAGCTCTTAACATAAAAATTGTGAAAATAATATTACAATTGTCTATTGTTTAACATTTTCGGACCCATTTATATGATGATGTTTTTTTAAAAATTGGGTTTCTAATCCGCCAGCTTTGATATGAGAGGACAGAAAATGTTTTTTGCATGTTCCAGCTGAGATAATGGGGGCCTGGAGCAGCTCGAAGAATTGCTTAAGGTCACAGCTTGATGTAGGAAGCAGAACATCTAAGAACGTAATGGTGTAGGTTTTTTTCCCAGCATGCTTCACTACTGCTCATGAAAAGTATTATACAGAAAAACTGTATGAAAGAGAGTAGTGTCATATTTAGCAAAAAGCTAATTAATAACTAAAAATTCTTAATGTATGATTTGATAAAAATTTGTTTTCAGCCTCATTACAGGTAATTTCATAGTTATCTAAGGTTTTTTTTTTTTTGTCCTTTACTGACTGCTATTTTCGTGCTTTTTGCATTCTTTGTCATTTTTAATATCTTTAGTGATTTTGAAATATTTGGTGCTGGATCATTCTGCTGCAAATATGACCTGTCATTCCAACAAATGGACTGATTGAATCTGTCACACTCCTGGGATTTATAGTAAGTCACCATGGCACAAGTAAAACCATTAGAAATTGCATTGGTTTGAATGACTGAATATAAGAACCCCCCCTGATTCTATCAGCAAAATGGCTTATTTTTTCCTCCTAAATGATCATGAAGAATCTTAGAATTATATCAATTTTAACGCACATGTGTTGCTGTGTTGATTTCTATTTAAGATCTGTAGCATGGTTTTTGCCTCTAAAATTTCTCTATTGATGTAATTTATAGGAAGCATTAATAAGACACTATATTGCACATTGTTTTGTTTTGAAGGCTATGGATATAGCTGAAATATTTCCTTTCACTTTTAATTATGACTTTTGTACATATATAAATTAATGTGAATAAAATATTTTTTATTGTACATATTAGAATTCTTTAAATCATTTCATTTTCTTTAGCTTTTAAACTGTCCCACAATTGAAATGAAATAAATATCAAGTCATTAATATTGTTTTATTAAAATTTCAGGCATTGATTATTTGGAAAATAACTCAGTGACTGTTTGCTATTATTCTTGTTCTTGTAATACTTGCTTTTCCAAATAAAATATTTAAATCACTTTGCTTCTAAAGTAAAAAAATTGCAAGTTTAACCTTTTTATTCTTAAATTATAAACAATTTCTTCAAATATGAAACATTTTACTCTTTAATATAGATAAAATGCTTGGTTTTATGTTGTGTCCACTTAATCACATGTATTTTTTAAGGTTTTATAATATTTAATCTAGTGATGTTGCACAGTTCATTTTACTGTGTTAACCTGGCAGTTCGATTGGGTACTATTTTTATCTGAATACTAACACTATCATAAAGAAAAACCATTTTAATAGTCTTGTAAAACAGAGCACATAAAACAAGAACATTTATTTTACTTGAAGACATGTGCTAATTTTTTATTGAGAAATGCATTAAACATTGATACATCCAACCTCTGATTGAACCTTCATTCTTGTCACATGAAGGGGCTGTTGAAGATTTATTGCACAATATAAAATTAGGCATATACAGTAAACTTGATAGTAAATGACCTTTGTAGACAGGGGACTGCCACAGATAATAGTTGCACAATAGAAGGGGGTTTGAAAAACATATTTAAAGGCATTCAAAGAAGAGTGATGAAAACTGAAAAGCATAAAAGAAAAAAAAATTTCTCCAATGAAATACATACACAAAAATGTATTTTCTAAAATGAGTAGATGTCTTTACCATCTCTAATTTGTTACACAACAACCAATACTAAAGAATAGGCATTTAACTCCAAACATACAAGTGTGCCTATTTAGTCATAAATATGCCTACTTATGAAATATAAATAAAAGATGTTTTTTCTTAAAAAAGTAAAAATTAATATAGCAAAAAGACTCATATAAGGTTGAATATCGTATGTAAAACAGGGCATCAGTGCTCTGACAGGAGTTTGATTTTGTTGTGAATTGAATTTAGTTCATGCTTCATTCTATCTTTCCTTTTCCCCCTGTTTCCTCTCTTCTTTCTCCTCCTGCCCATCATCTTCTTTCTCTCTCTCTTTTTCTCTTTCTCCCTCTTTCTCTTTGATTGTCCATCAGCATCAGGCTTCTTTTGGGAATAATTACAATTATGGTTATTACAGCTCAGATTTACTGAAATAATGCCTTAATGAATATTTTATAGGAATTCTAGAAATTGGACAAAAATATTTTGAAGCTTTGACATTGCTTGGTCAAAGACTTTATAAAAGGTGTATCAGGCTTATAATAAGCAATATAAAATTGTTTCAAGGTAATTGTATTTATTTCCTATTACATATACTAATTTTCAAAAAGAAAATTAAAATCCATAATTATCACAAAGCAATGCTAATAATGAGTTTGTCTGGAAATTGTATCAATTTTTCTTAGGATTGTAGAATGAAATCTATATTTATAAAATATATTTTCTAAAATAAAAATTAAATAGCTTGCACTAGAAATTTTTATTAAAATTTCTGAACTAGTATTTTCTTGTTATTTGTGTAATTTCAGGTCATTTTATGAACCTATGTTTTTTCCTATGTAAAGAAATACTCAAAGAATGTATTCAGACATATTTTCTTTTTTGAAAAACATTGGGAAGTATTTATTTTTTAAAACATAAATTTTCTATAATTAATCCTTTTTACACTAATTTGAATTAAAATTTCTAAAAATATAACATTTGCAGTACTTTCAGTAAAACTAACATTTACCTGGTTTATTTCACTTCATATAATGCTCACCAGTCCGTTCATGTTGTCTGAAAGGGTAGGAGTTTCTTCTTTATTTCTGCTGCATAATATTCCATTGCGTAAATGTACCACAGTTTGTTTTTTTTCTGTGTGTGTGTGTTATCCCACCCATGCCTGTTGAACATCTGTGCTACCCACAGAGCTCTTCTAGAGCTCTTCTGCTGGCCTGTGCTGGTCACAGGACCAAGCACCCACTTCTCATTGTGTTCCTGCTTCTGGTGGTAATGGAAATTCAGAGTTCCTTCTGAAGTTAATGCAGGAGCTTAGCTCTTTTTTTAATTAAACACTCTTGAATTTTATTGTTATTCAAGTACAGTATTCTGCCTTTTCCTCCCACCCCTTCCCACCACCTCAGCAATCCCTACCTCCCTCCCACTCATTTACTGATGGGGGCTTAGGCTGTTTCTAACACTTGGCTATAGCAAATAATGCTGCTATCAACACTGGGGTGCTTAGGTTCTTTTGAATTGGTGTTTCAGGATTCTTAGGGTATAATCCCAGCAGTAGGATCACTGGATCAGAAGGTTGTTCCATCTTTAGTTTTTTTTAGGAAATTCCATACTGTTTTCCACAGTGGCTGGACCAGTCCGCATTCCCAACAGTGTACTGAGGTTCCCTTTTCTCCACAGCCTTATGAGCATTTGTTGCTTGCCGATTTGTTTATGATGGCCATTCTGACTGGTGTGAAGTGGTATCTCATTGTGGTGGTGTCATCTTGAACACCATTGTGAACCTGCTATGAAGATTTGTGTGCTTTGTCTTTCCCATATTGTAATACTACTAAGGTGATTACAGTCAGCTTCACACAAGAGCTAATTTTCCTGCAAACATTGACTGATCCACAGTTAAATGATAAAGTTTAGAATCTTTAATTTTTTAATTTTAATTTACACTCATGGTCATTGTTGACCTAAAATGGTTCTAAAATAGTATTATACAAGGGATTTGGTGCTTTGATTTGATACAGGATATATTTTATAGAAGTTAATGAAGGGGTGGTTTTGCAGTGTTTTAGTCACTCCCCAATAGTAAAGTAAGAATTGATCAATATACTCCTTTACCAATATCTGCAGATCTACAAATATTGTGTAATTTTCCAATGTATTTTCTTTGTTCTTTCTATAATTTGCCCCCAATGAAGCCACCATTAGCCTTTTTATTTCTGATTCACTACTTATTCAACAAATTTTTAGCACTTACTCTGTACCAGGTACTGTGCTGACCTTGAAGATAGAGATCAAGATGAAGTTCTTATCACTAAGGAATGTACAGACTACTTGAGGAAACAGGAAGACTGATATGGCAACTGATACAGTGTAAATAATTACTGTGGAAGTACAGAGAGGTCTGCTTTTGCATTTATTTCTTCTTCAAACATATTAACAAGACCTTTTCCCTTTCTTCCTTTCTATATCCAATCCTGTGGAATTCTTTTCTTATGTTTATTAGATAAATTATCACCTTTCACATAGTTATTTCAAAATCCCTGTAATTAATTTAACATCAGGGCCATCTTCACACATTTAAAAAAAAATCTGTAGCTGAATGTTAAGATTAGCTTATCCAAGGTACAGTGTAAAATAAAAGGAGATTGAGAGGGTAAGCTCTTCAGATGAAGCAGATGTATTTTATACTGCTGAATACTTGTTATTTTTACTTTTATCAACTTCCTACTTTTCCTGTTATGTTATAAAAGTATTTCATTGTCCAGAATCATCCAACCTCCCAAGAGAGATAGCCTTGTCTGTAGATCTGGCCAGAGCCTCTTTTACTGAGTATATGGTTTGGCCTCCTGACAAAGATGAATTGTTTGTTTATTCATTTATTTTTATTGCCCTAGGCTCTCAGGATTTTTCTTAAGAGTTGGCAATCACTGTTTGTTTCTTAGGTGCCTGAGCCCTTTATCCTTTGTGTCATCACTCCTGGCTGCTGTGATTTCTTCTTATGACTTGGCATGCGGATCTTTTCCCAATTGTATTATGGCTGTTACCAAACTCTGTGGTGGTATCTCTCACATCTTCTACTGTCCTGGCAGCATTTACAAAGGGCTGCACAGCATAATCTTTCAGAAAATTTTCTAAGGTTTCTCAGAACATACTGTTTTTATAGTTTACTGAATAGTTTCTTATTTCAGAGAATTGTATCAGGGTCAAACTATCCCAATTATTTGAAAAGTATGCTTATATCCTATGAACACTTACATTTCACTGATTATTTATGGTCAAAAGTGATTGTGTTACAGGAACTATCTGTTTGGGGGAGCCAAGATATTGTTACAGAAACAAGCCCCCTTCTCCAGGGTCTTTCTGTCACTGTGGATTCTTTGCCTGCTGCCCCTAGGAACTGTGGCTCTCAATGCCAGAGTTTGGTGAAAAGGAAAGGAACTTCTTATCTATTCAAAAGTTATACAGGTTAGAGTAATGGCAGAATTTTGCCTTTAAATCTCAGAGTTCCTAAAACACCGACAAACACACACATGGTCCTGTCTCCCCTTGCCAAGCCAGGCCAGTCAGGGGTACCATATCTCAGGAAAAGAAATATAAATCTGTAGCTTTGGTAGGTTCCCATTCTTAATTCAAAACTGCAGCCTCATGGAGAGCCGGGAAATCCTTCTGCTTCCTTTCAAACTACTGAGAGAGCACCGCATAGCTGCTACATCTTGTTCTCTTGCTTCCTAAGCCTTATGGTCAGGGGAGGCCTCTCTCTGTTCCCAAAACCTCGTGGTTAAGTTCCAGCATGGCTGCTACACCTGGGTTTAAATCCCAGCATAGATCTTCCTCCATAATTCTATTTCTGACTCCTCCCACAATAGGCCACACCTGGCAGCAGGTTTCTTCTGCCTTTCTCAGCTGTCATGGTTAGTCTGGGCAAGCATGGACTCCTAACATTGAGTGAATTATCTCCAAGATCTTGCACAGGTGCTATAACCAGAAGAGCTGATTCCCAGTTACATCATGGGTCAAACACACCCATCTCCCTAGCTAGCCTGCTGTTGATATGCAAAATAACTCTCAGTGGTTCTGCTCCATGTCTCCCAACCACCAGCCAGACTTGTGGGGGTGGTCTTTCAGCCCACACCCCATTACAATTGTTGATATCAATCATAAAACAACTTTCATCAAAATCTATTGAATAAGTTAGGACTCTGCTTGGGTTTTAAAATTATAATGATATTCATTTGTGGAACTTAATCTTTTCTTTTTCTTTTTTAAATTTTATTTAGTTATTTTTCAAGTACAGTTTTTTTGTCTATTTCTCCCATCCGAGCCTCCCCCGCCCTGTGCTCCCCACCTCCCTCCCATTTCTACCCCCCTTAGTTCTCATCCCTGTGTCCTTCATATTTCTTCCTCCAAATCCCTCCCCCTTTTTCCCCTTAACTTCCCTTCCCTCTCCCCTCTGGTCGCTGTCCCTTTGTTCTCTGTTTCAGTGTCTTTTTTTTTCTGCTTGCTTGTTTGTTTTGTTGTTTAGCTTCCTGTTAAAGGTGAGATCATATGGTATTTGTCTTTCAGCACCTGGCCTATTTCACTCAGCATGCTTTCCAGTTCCATCCATGTTGTTGCAAAGGGTAGTAGCTCCTTCTTTCTCTCTGCTGCATAGAATTCCATTGTGTATATGTACCACAATTTTTTGATCCATTCATTTACTGATGGGCACCTAGGTTGCTTCCAGCTCTTGGCTATTGTAAATTGTGCTGCTATGAACATTGTGGTGCATAGGTTCTTTGATATTGATGTTTTAGGATTCTCAGGATATAATCCTAGCAGTGGAATTGTTGGGTCAAAAGGCAGGTCGATTTTTATTTTTCTGAGAAAATTCCATACTGTTTTCCATAATGGTTGTACCAGTCTGCAATCCCCCCAACAGTGAACTAAGGACCCCTTTCCCCCACAACCTCGAATAGCAGCTACACTTTTGAGAAAGAAGAACAAAGTAGGAGGGATCACAATACTTGATATCAAACTGTATTACAAGGCCACTGTAATCAAAACAGCTTGGTACTGGCATAAAAACAGGCACATAGACCAATGGAACAGAACAGAGAGCCCAGAAATAAACCCAACTCTCTACAGTCAATTAATATTTGACAAAGGGGGCAGTAACATAAAATGGAGTAAAGATAGCCTCTTCAACAAATGGTGCTGGGAGAACTGGACAGCTACGTGCAAAAAAATGAAACTTGAGCACCAACTTACACCATATACCAAAATAAATTCAAGATGGATAAAAGACTTAAATATAAGCTGTGACACCATTAACCTTTCCTTTTCATCATTAATAATAGAGTTTAAAGTTTTCCTTTGAATAACATACTCTCACATATTTTATCTAACTTGACTACACAACAATGCTATGAGAGATAAACTATCCTAGTAATTATTTTTGATCCAACATCAAAAATATCTTTTTAAAAAACTCATTTTATAAGAAAACGTACTCAATTTTTAAAAACTATAGATCAATACAGAGCGGGGCGAAAGAAGTTTTATAGTTATTCATATAATAAGTAATATAATAATAAATAATAATACAAGAATGAATTGTTTTGTGTATTCACAACTGTAAACCTAGTTTTTCCTAACCTTGTATAGTAAAATAAAAGATGTTAAAATAATTTATGATCTATTATACAAAAATTAACTACTTTTGCTTTATTAATTACTATTATACCTTTTTAATAGTTCATAATAGTTCACTGAATGTGAAGGCAAAAGTGAGTCAGAGTGAAATTACATCATTTATCATTTGTATAAGAACAGTATTTTACTGGTGACAGTACTATCTGATTGATGGCTGTCATTAAAATTCATCATCACCAAACTTTCAGACAACTTTCTAATAAATTCTCTCTTCACATACACAAAAAAGACATCTTTGTAGTTGACAAAGAAAATGGATCTGAAGTAAGTTTGCTGGGTTTGTATACAAGCTTTTTCATTTACTTAACTTGAGATCTATTATTTATAAAGTTGGAGTAATAAAATGGCCTATATGGAAGGGTTGTTAAGAATTAAATAAATAATAAAATTTAGCAAGAATAAAAATATTATCCTTTTTCAGATATTTGAAACTCTTGATTTTTAACAATAAATTTCTCATGTATTAAAAACCCTTAGATAAGCGCTCCTATAAATGATAAAAAAGACAGAGGTTCGGCTGCCTGATTCCACAATAGTCAAATTTGTAAGGCAGTTGCTTTGCAAAAGGAAAGAAGTCTGGGAAAATGACGGACTCTGGTCTCAAAGCCCATCTTTTTTTCTGCCATGGAATAAGTCTAGCAGTCCTTAGCAAAACCAAGAAAAAAGCCATTGTCCAGGGTTTCTGTTCCATTTTATTTATTTATTTGTGTTTTTTTTTTAAGATTTGTTTTTTAGAGAATGGGGAAGAGAGGGAGCCAAACATCAACGTGTGGTTGCCACTCATGCACCCCTCACTGGGGACTTGGCTAGCAGCTTAGGCATGTGCCATGACTAGGAATCAAACTGGTAACCCTTTGGTTCACATGCCAGCACTCAACTTACTGAGCCATACCAGCCAGGGCCTGTTCTGTTTTGAAGTCAAGTCCTTTGGAGCCTGCTGGAGGCTGATGAACAGTAATAGTCCCTATGCAGGGATCTTAGCTTGTTCCTGGCTGCTGTTCATTTCAGGCTCTCTTCTGGAGCCTGTGTGTGGAGCCTGCATGGCTATGTGCCATGAGGCTGCTGGGACCACATATTTGAATGCTCTTGGGTGAGAGAATACATGAATGCACTGGCCAGTACATCATCAGGTAGGTGAGAGACTCACTCCTGGGCCTTTGCCATGTGGCCCATGGAGAGAATGGGTGAATCATCTGTGTGAGACCAGGTCCCAAACCAGAGCTAACCATGAGCCAGAGAGCCAGCCTCTTTGTTCTCTGGGGATTATATTGCCTTGGGTGTGGGATGGACCAGGTGCTTTCTCAAGATGATAAATCAACTTCCCAAATTTTTATATGCTTCAAGTGAGTCCACCTCCCAACCAATCCCTTCTTTCCCCAAGTTAGACTGACAGACCTTTTTGGTCCAGCAACCCCCTGAGCCATTTTGTCCTCTATGGGGCATGTGCCTGTCTTCCCCTAGTTCCACCCCCAATCTGATGTAGAAAGTAGGGGAGCGCATGTTCCTATCTAATTATCTTGCTATCTTTTTGCACTTGGGACCTATCTACTGATATTTCTAGTTTTCTGCTTGCTCAGTGTAAGAGCCTTGCCCTGATGCTTTCTTGGCCAATGGAGAACACACCCTGGTGCTCTGGACAGACTGTCTGCCAGTAACACTTCTTCACCATTCCTCTACTCAATTTCCAAGCCAATAATCAACTTTACTTATCTTCTCTTTTCCTCCTTCAAGAATGAAGGAAAACTCCTCATCGATCAAAAAAAAATCTTGATGCCATTTGCTTGAAATTACTTGCTTTTCCTTGTTGTCAATACTACAGTTCTTCAGTTTATCTATCACTTGTTAACTTCAAAATTTTCTCTCTATAATTGATTATTCTCATTAATATTAAAAATCATGTCATTTATCATTGTGTAGGTGAATATCAGTCACTTTTATCCCCTCATAATCCTCTGTTCTCCTCACTTCTTCACCTATCCTCACTCTCTTTCAAAGGCTAACTCCTTGAAAGAGTCATCTATAAGTGGTTGTCATCATTTCATCTTTTTCCAACTAACTAAATTTTTGGTTTCTATTTGCATTTCTCCATCAAAATTGCTCTACCTAATAGCACTTTTCAACCCCCATGTTGTTAAATTTGAAATATCAATGTACGGTTGCCTCTCATGCATCTCCTGCTGGAAAATGACCTGCAACCCAGGAATGTGCTTTGACTGGGAATCAAACCATGATCTTCTGGTTCACAGGCCTGAGGTCAATCCACTGAGCTACACCGGCCAGGGCTAAATGTAATCTTTTACCAAGGCTTATTTCATATTCCTACAAATTGTTTAAGGATTGTTGACTTTTTTCCTTCTCAGAGTACCAACTGTAATTCTAGTCTAGCTTCTTTTTATCCTTCATGTCTTACTTTGGACATCATTTTCTTACAGTATATTTCGTGACAGCTCCTACTCATAAAATAACTTACCTTATACATATAAATTACATATGTATGTATATATTCTACTCCTACAGTTGACTTTGACCTCCATAACAACCAGAGAGTATGTCAGTTTTGGTTAACACTATACCTCCATCTAGCAGACTGCTGGGTTAAAATACATTTGTTGAATGAATAGCTCAACTTGGATAAAGATGAGAGGATAGGATTTTAATCCAGATATCTTGACCTTTTAACTCTGTAATTTATTCTTGTCTGTGATACTTAAGTCATTCAAATTGAATTAATTTTTAAATGTCATTAATTTAAATAGCTGCTTGATTTCTCCCTTAGGCCTTAGCAGCTGGATGAAATAATTCTTTGTTTCTGAATGTCAGCAGCTCACAAGATATTATGTAATTGGGCTCACCAAAAACCAGAATTTGGTTATATTTTGTTAAAAAACAATTCATTATAATATGTGTGGACAAAGAACTGACACTTAGAATTAAGAAATGCTGAAGCTTCTAAATATCTCACAAAAAAAATGCCAAAATTATTTTCTCTCTAGTGCTAAATTCCATCGCTCATAGGTAACTGCTTGAAGTGTTAGGGTAGGAAAGCACATGATAAAATGGACACAGTATGAAGATGGCTAGCATCCTTTTGCAATGTCTGTCATAGGTGCAGGGCAGGAGAGTGGGGATTTGTATCTATTTCAACTCTGATTTGGTCCATAAATTAAGAATATTAATGTCAGGAGACTTAACTAAAGGTCCTTCTACAAATTTGGGAAATAGTCAACACTAAAAACAACTTATATTTTCTGTCTTTATAACATTCTATAGTTTCACTGCTTATTTCTAGAATTTTCTCCTATTTGAGTTTTGCTCATAATATTTCTGCTTAATGAAAAATTTTCTAAAAATTTACTGCACATATATAGTATTTGTTCTTATTATTTGAATGAAACAAAATTAAACATCCTTCTTTAAGGTATTATATCAGATTTTCATTTATTGAAATGCCTAATGATATCTGAAGAAATTTTTAAAAATCATTGAGTTAGTATTTTTAAATAGGCTTAAAATGATCATGTTTAATCCCAGTTCTATTTCAAATTTGCTAGCAAATTCAACTGTGGTTTGTAACTCTAAATGCTGAAAACTGTTTTAGAAACAATTGCAAATTCTCTGCTCTACTACTTTTGTCGAAAATATTTTCTCTTGGGGTATGACCTATTATTATGATTATTTTTAAATGGAAGTTGGAATATAGATTAAATTAGTATATGCAATTGCTTTTAAAAACTTTAATAAACATAAAATGACAAGGCTATTATCTCACTCGAATGGGTTGTCAACATTTAATTAACTCATCAATTTAAAAAAATTCAGACAAAACTAGAAAAAGCATAATCTTTTAATGGAGGTAAAGTGAGAACTTCCACCTAAGATTTGCCTTGTTGAAGGCTGAAGTATTTTAGAGGTGTGATAAATGAAATTAGGCTTCCCAGTTGAAATATATGATGTTGCTCAGTGCTTAGAGAAATCAGAGAATATTCATTGAATGAAGAAAATTTTCTTTTTAAGGGAATGAGAAATTCTAGGAAAGTAGGTGTGATAGCAACATCACTACTAACAAAATCAGTGAATGAGACACATGAATGCAGCACAGAAATATTTCTAATTGTGCGATATTAAAAAAAAGTCCATCATGGATTTGATGACAAAATAACAAAAATATGCATTGCTTTTTTTGCTAGAATCTATGCATAATTTTGATGCCTGGAAATTAACATAGTTGTGTGGAAGGTTTAGGTACCAAGTAAGTAACTCAGTTTGTATCAAAGAGGCCAAGCAGGGCTTTGAGAAGCTCAATTTTGTTCATTCTCCCTAAATTTGTATTGCACATTGGTCTTCATTTGGTAGGTTCTACAGGGGATGTTATATAAGCTGCAAGATAATGTGTGACTTTCAGCATATCAAACCATCACAAGTCTGAAGCACCTGCTATCTTGCAATGGCACTGGTTGACATGACAGTCCAGTAAACATCATTAGGAGTGCTCTGCACTTTTGCCTCACTTCCTCTTTCTTTTTTATCAGCCTCGCCCTCAGTTTGCAATTCTCAAATAAAGGATCAGCATTTTAATCCTTGCCTCAGGCCCTGCTTTCAAGAGATTCTGGGTTAAAGAGTGCCCCACTGGTGTGAAATACTTAAGTTCACAAAACAGCATTTTTCTCAGAGATTTTTAATGAGCCCATTTTATAGTGCCTTTGGTTATTACAATGTAATTTTGTACATATACATGTAGTATACATACAATATACTACAGTGTAATATATTGTATAAATATTCACATCTATAGCATATAGCTATATGTATGTATACTCTAATAATGAGATACTAAGTGCATTTTCATACAATGAAATTAAAGAACTTCGGAAAAATAAACTTATAGAGTTTAAATAAATAACTCTAATACAACATTTTGTCAGTATTATTGTTCCTTAAATGTTACATTCAAAGGACAAAATGATAGGATTTTCAACCAGCAAATCTTACAAAGAAGAGTATCCTCACTGAACAGGACAGTAAAGGAAGAAGTTTTTGGTGTTGTTCAGCATAAAATTCCCCCCGAGCCCAGTACCTTGTATGACACAGGGAAGAAACTCAGTAAAAATGTAGTAGATAAAAAATGAGGTCTCAAGAATCTCTACTGGACATTATCAGTAATGGCTTCTATTAGTTTCTGATGTGATTATTCTCTAAACTGTTAGGTATACTTTGCTATTAAATACTTTTATTTTTACATCTGAGAGTCTATTGTTAAATGGTATTTTTTCCTACTTCAGAATAACATCTTTTAAAATGCTTAACTTTTCAATAAATGGCCTCAGATATTACTTAATCTTTATTCAGAAATAACTGATTATTTATGTTAGTAATACTAAAAGCTTGTTGATTCATTTATCTCAAGCAACTAGTCAATACCCTGAGCTAAATCAATAAAATTTGTTGCTTGATTGGTTTAACTCTTAACTTAAAATGATCTATTGTCTTGCTAGGTAGACACAGAAAGTTTTGTTTTCCTCTTGTTTCTTTTACTGTTGTTCAATACAGTTGTCACCATTTTCCCTCCACCCTCTGCTCTCCCTGAGCCCACCCATCCCCACCTCCCACTCTTAGTCCTACCCCTCTTTGGCTTTGTCTATGTGTCCTTTATATATGTTCTTTGGTGACTCTGAACATGCCTGATCTCATCTGGTGCTATGCAAACTTTAAGTATTTTTACTGTTGCAGATGACTTGTTTCTAACAGGCATCTCTGAGTACTCAGCAGTATTCCTGTAGTACAGTATTTGTTTTCACTCATTTTCCCCCAAATTAAAATATTTCTCTTCCTGCAGATGTCTAGCTTAAAATCAGGGATATGAAGAATTTGGGAAATTCTATCTTTATTTGAAGGTAATGCTTTTGAAGTCTTTCCCTTAGGGGATATCAGGAGTATATTTCCTGCATAACTTTTTTACAGCAAAAGGTCTACAGATTTACCTAACATATAAGCCCTGAATAACTATGTTGTACAAATAAAATATGTACTCAAATGCTTTCTCAGAAACAGGCCCTTTCCTGTTGAGTTGGGAGAACAGCTTTCTGTTTTATTTTGAGCAATATAAATGACTGAAGATTTTCATCATGTAACTATTTTAAAAATGAAATTAAATGTACCTATGGAGTTAAAATATTTTGTGTTCTAATAATAATTACAGTAAGATAAGAGTTAGCATTTTGTTGTTACAAAGTGTATTTATTATGCATGTCTTACATGACCACTGGGATTAATCAGATCTTGCAAAAGGGAATTTCACAATGATGGTTTAAATACATAAAACAGAAGTAATATTTTTGTGCTTTGAGATTCAGTCCATGTGTAATGAAAAACAATTTGTTAAAACCATAGTGTTTATCCAACTGTAATGTCAGTTCTTGGGTTATATATACATATTTCTGAATTGTGAGTCTCATCCGGCAGATAAATATATTTTATTAATATCTGTAGCTTTAGCAACTAGCATAATACCTGAGTGCTCACAATATTTTTAGTTGAATGAATAAATGAAAATACAGAATTAAGATAATATATATTACTATACATTAGGGGATAGATAACATTACCTCCTCTGCTTTGGAAAATTTTTACACATGGTATATAGAGAATGCAATTCCTTGCCAAATTGCCTGCATTGCTGGCATGCACACTGACTGGATTATTTATATATATTTCCCTATTCTGCATAGGGATATAGCAGCTGGGAACTGACATGTGGGGTAAAACCATTGTACCATGAACTTTTCCACATGATGTTGCTCACAGAATAAATATGGGATGAGTGAGGCCGGGCAATAGTTCATGTCTTTTATGAATTCTGATTTAACTATACCATGGTTTCTTTTAGAAATGGCCATTGAAAAATGTTATTGGTAGTTGTGTTTACATCTACATTTATTTACTTCCCCCTTCCCTTTATCTTGAGGCTAAAACGTATTTCTTGACATATAAAGTAACAATACCTTTTATTATTCATCATATTTTTTTCAAGTGTCCAGTGGGGCCCATACCCTACTAGCTTTTTCATATATTATGAAAAGTTTCCCATAAATTCTAAATTAGATTTTTTTACTCACTTAAGCCTATTCTTACTAATGGCCTACAGAACATTTTGATGATGGAAAAGGGATTTTATAAATATTTTCCCATGAAATTATTTTTGAGAAGTTTTAATTCTCATGAAATTAATAGAACTTGAAGATATTTTTTGATCTCATACAATACAGTTTACAATAATTTTATAATTCTAGCCTCAAAAATTTTTATAGAAAACACATAAGATTTGTTTTATTCAGTGTTTAAGATATTTGCAATTGATATCCTCTCATCTATAACCCTCTGGATTATTTTATTTAACAAGTATTTATTCAACCACTGTAATATAGTAGATACTAAATCCTGGAGTTACAGCAGTGAATAAAAACAGTAATTTGCCCTCACCAGGCTTATATTCATGAGGAGACAGACAGAGAATAAATAAGATTAATAAGTAGGATTCATATTATTATTATAACACAAAAGTAATTTCAAAATGCACAAATGGCTGTAACTTGCAGCATATTCTGAGATTACTGTAATACTAGACATAATTTTCAATATGCTATTTCAACCAAGATTTGCCTAGAAAATATCAGCTAATGAAATAAGTCCATTTATTTCCATATACTTGTTAACTTATGAACTTGTACCATTAAAAACTTGTCAAGATTTTAAAGAAACAACAAAAAAGATGTGGATGAAATTATAACTTTATTTATTTTTTAATTTTTATTTTAATTATTTTACTGGTGTTCAATTACATTTGTCTGCATTTTCCCCCACTACTACCCCTACCCCAGCCAAACCCACCTCCCTTCCCTTCTTCCACCCTCTCCCTTGGTTTAGTCCATGAGTCCTTTACAGTAGTTCCTGAAAACCCTTTCCCCCACTGTCCCCTTTCCCCTCTCCTCTGGCTATTGTTAGATTGTTCTTAATTTCAATGTCTCTGATTATATTTTGCTTGCTTTTCTCTTTTGTTGATTATGTTCCAGTCAAAGGTGAGATCATATGGTACTTGTGCCTCACTGTCTGGCTTATTTTACTCAGCATAATGCTCTCCGGGTCCATCCATGCTGTTGCAAAGGGTAGAAGCTCCTTCTTTCTCTCTGCTACATAGAATTCCATCATGTAAATGTACCATAATTTTTTGATACACTCGTTTACTGATGGGCACCTAAGTTGCTTCTAGCTACTGGCTATTGTAAATTGTGCTGCTATGAATATTGGGGTGCATAGGTTCTTTTGGATTGGTGTTTCATGGCTCTTTGGGTATTTGAAATTAACAAGCCCCAATTAATTGTGATGACAGACTCTAATGCTTAAACACTGAAATTCAAGACTTATTTAATCCAGGCATCTCACTGTTGGGTATGGATCTCAAGATGGTTATTATAGATGTAAATGACTAGGTAGAAACTATTAATTCAGAGTAAATGTATAATGAATGTCTTTATATTAATATCTGCAATTATGTCACATGTCAATGTTCAGAGCTTTTTTTGAAATTCAATCATAACTATAAAAATCTTTTAAAAAGTTAGTAGCTACATTGGGGGTCTATAGAATAAAATATACCTGGAAACTTACTAGTGACTCACAAACCTTTTATCCACTGACAAAAATTTCTCAAATTGCACAATAATGGTTTGGTTCCCCATACCAAAGGTTTCCCGGGGTCTATATATCAGTGTTTAATGCATCAGATCTATCTATATAACTAAAAACAACATAGTCAAGAAGAATAACTAAATTAATTGTTTAAATTACCAATGATCACTTTTCATCAATAGCATGTGCCAATATCTTCCTAAATCATATTTTCATCTTTTCTCTCTGTGGTTTACTTTATTTACTGCCTACGCTTCTTATGTTCTATTCAAGTATGTCACTTTAGCACTGATGGATACAATACTGCAGAATGCAGTATATAGAAGGTCAGTAATAATTAAAGAACAGTTTTCTTTGTACATAATGTGATGTTTCTTATATAAAAGTCATCTTTTACTGTTCAATGTCTATTCATCAGATCAGTTTTAAAATAACTGTTGTCCAAATTTCCAGCTATGAGTTAAATGCATGGATATTTGAAGTCAGTTAATGATAAAGGTGTTTGCTTCAGTTGGTGGAGCTGCTTTCAGGACATTCAGAATATAGATATAATTCTAAAAATGCTAAATAGAATGCAATTATCTTAAGTAGTGTACAGGGATTGGGTGACACAAGGAATGGCAACTGAAATGCCATATTTTTCAACTCTTATTTTCAAGGTTTAAATTGTGCCAAGGCCATTTGTGATTTAGAGCTATATGTTGGTTATGGGTATTCTCAAAGAAAAAATAATTGAAGGATAGAGTTCTACTTGAGAGAAACACATAGCTAGACCTTGTGTCTCTCTTGGTGGGATTCTGGGAACATTTGTCTGAAACAGTCCATTTTGTAGCTGTATTAATGGAGATTATGCTTTAGGGTAAACTGTCATGGGTTGCTGAACACTGATCTGTATTTTCAAAAAATGTTTTCATGAGAAAAAAGTATATACGTGTATATTATTTTCACTGTATAGTTATCATCTTCAGAAATACCTTCATTTCCAAATGGTCTTCTACTTTTTAGGTACACCTAAGTGTTTTCCTCTTCAGTCTTTTGACAGGTTTCAATTGCTTATAAAACAATAGGTAAATTTTTACGTAATGTGTGGTTTTTAGATTTTTTCTTTAAATAGGAAAATTGCTCCTTTAACTTAGAAAATTATATACATTATTTTAGATAAAGTGTTTAATTAGTAGCAAAGCATTGTTTTTATAAGTGCAAATGTACCACCAGGGGAAATGATCATGTATTTATGAATGTTAATTACAAAACTAGATGTGTGTGTATGTGTGTGTACACTCACGAGTATTAACAATTCAATGTAAAACATTACTTATCATCAATGGATTATCCCTGACATCACACTGGGATAAAACTATACAGTAAATAATGAATTGTGGGATGCAGCCAGGCTTGCAGAAAATAACTATTTGAGGGATGGTGCATGAACAGAAAGCTGTAATTTTGACAGGTGGCAAGGTGTCGTGTCACCAAGCCTTTCTAAAGCCTCATATCTTATACCTATTGATTAATGGCTCTAATTAAGGAATGAAATCAAGCATGTGAAGACAGGGGATCTCTTTAGGTCCTTGTTTGGTAGTTTTCTCTTCCTAGCACACAACTCATCCATCTAAATATCACTGCTTTTTCATTTATTACTGTTGTATGGAACCACAAAAACAGCAGCAGGGGTGCATTCGGATCTTTTCCTGATAATGCAAAATTGCAGTTTGGCAAGGGCTGAAGTAGAGAACATGCCAGAACATCATTTGAATGAACCTCTGTGCAAAAAGTGCACTTTCCATTGTTTTCTTTGATGGATGTTTGGGATGGGTTCATTTGCCATGGAAAACAAGCTCTTATATTAATCTAAATTCTTGGATTTGATCTTGTGAAGTTCTTACTTTCAAAGCTCTCCAATCTGCTAGCTTAATTTCAAATCTTCTCTTAGGTTCATAGTGAAGTCCCTTTCAGTATGGAAGATAGTATTTGGATAACAGGGAAGAAAAATAAAACGGGTTATATTAATTAATATTTAAAGGCTATCAGTTATGCCAAAACTATAACCTTCTATGCTGCTTACTAACAAGGCCCAGATTTGATATTGTGCTACACAGCTAAACAAGTCCCAGAGGAAATTTCTGATCCTTTGGCCCAGCATTACAATGTTGAGTCCTTAGTTGATATTCAGCTAGTTGGAAAAGCCAGCAGCCGGCATCTGCGATGGACTTGGTGAATTGTTATCATTTTTTTCTGCAAAACTAAGGACAAAACGGTGTTCTAATTATGGATCTCAATCTCACTCAAATTTTATATTTTGTAAAGTGTTACATGTAATATAATTGGCAATAAAATTAATATTTTGGAGAGATTAAAAAGAAATTTGTAGTTAAAGAGGTATTCATCTGTGTTGTATAGATTTTAGTTATGTGCCATGTGGATTAAAGTGTTCAATTCAGATAAAATTAGGTTGATTTTTATTATTTAGCAGGGGAGGTTATTTTGGAATGTTTAAGGTTTTTTTTTTTCATTCACTATTTCACTTTGACTTTTTATTACATTGAAACATAAGGTTATTCTGTTCCAAAATATTCATTTCACTACATATCTAGCCAGTTGTAAAGAGAGTATACTTGTAGATTAAAACATTTACTTCAAATGATCTTTTATTACCTTTAAGTATACATTAACATTTTTATAGAACCATAGTTTAGACACATCAAATATTTTTAAAATACAAATTTAACAATGTTTATTGTCAATTATTTAAAGTGATATGAAGATTCTTCCTTGTATTCAAGGAACATAATATATTTAAATTGAATCAAAATGAAATTAGTTCAACATTTTAAATATATAGATTGCTGAAATCATTAATGATATCTTGTATATTTATTTTCATTCATTTGGAATTTGAAAATTAGAAAATGACTACAAGGGATAAATTTTATTTTTCCTCATGACTTACTGATTATTAGGGTGAAACGTGATGAAATGATCAGATGTTACATTTGTGTTTACTCTGCTATATACATGACCACAGGAAAATGTGCAATATGCTAAGAAATTTAACATGTTTTTCTTTTCATATTTTTTAATTAACTTCTTTATACTGTTTTTCATTTATTAATTTTATACACTGTCTTATCTCTCTAAGATTTTTAAAGGCAGAAATAGTGATAAAATCATTGCTTACTGAAGCAAGTAGACATTGGATCCAGCTATGCATGTTAGAAAGATGTTACACACTGCATACTTTTAATAATGATCATTTAGAAGATAATTTTAGCATCCACATAAGGGAAAAATGGATTTTTGATGAGTTCTTATATGACCATATGTGGTATTAGTCAGTGTGAGGTATTGCTAGCAAGCTCATTGCTTTCAAAAATCAAAGTTAAATGGTTCATCTATCATCAGAATTTGTGTCTGGGCGACTTGTCTGAACATCACTATGATTTATGGTTTGAATTGGAGGAGTCAACCATGCATGTTTCTTAGTTTATCGTTTTATGCTGTCTTCAATTAAATGTCTATAAACACAGTGATGGCTTTATGACATTGTCCATCAATAAAGACTATCAGATTTTGCATGAGAATATGCAATTTTCAGAAAAATAATAACCTTTTGACTCTATGTGCCCTGTTGTTCCTATTATATACATGTATATACATGCCATATTTCTTTATGGAAAATATTACTACCCTTTTTTATATGAAATTATTGTTATAGAATATTCTAAAGTATCTAAAATTTTTAAAGACTTAATTATAAAATCATGATAATAATTGGAGCTTAAGTTACAGTTCACTGTCACACCATATCATAAATACATTTATTGGAATGCAAAAATAGCAAAAAAGAACACATCTGAATATTTCCTTAAATGCTGATTCAATAATCAATTGTTTTGTGGAATCAAAAGGGTTTAAATGGGACTTTGCTAAGAGAAAATAATGTATATGATAAAATTAAAGCAATTATTTCACATAAAGAATGAATCCTGGAAAATCTTGTGTTTTTATTTTTTCCAGGACATTGAATAATGATACTTTCAGTCTTCATATTTATGAATGTGGTGTATGGTATTCACACCAGCAGCTTGTGGAGTCTGAATCATTTTCTGTGTAGCTCTGCCCTGATATTGCTGTTGACAGCAACACATTGTAAAAAAGAATTAGTATTCTAGTTCTTAAAGCTATGTTGCATATCTTTTCAGCATATTTCTTAATAAAAAACACAACATATAGGTTTTTATATAACAAATCATCTGCAAGTACTTTAAGTAGAGCAGATGATTTGTTATATATTTGTTTCAATTTATATTTCAGCTTACATTGACAAGGTAAGCTGAAATATAAATTGAATCAAATATATTTTTTGTGTGTACACAATGGTTGTATATACATGGCTTTCTTGTGATAGTGACCAAATTTTTTTCTTCCTATTATATAAAAAAAAGTACTGCATATGTAGCAGGTAAATGAGACCACTAATCAAGGATTATCAAGGTTCACATCACAATATTGGGAGTGAATTAGTACTCATGTACGACCACCAATAGAATCTCATATGTCATCATACATTTTGAAAAACTCATTTTATTTCTCCACTATAAATTAGCAGCAGTTGAATCTATGCATAAATTGTTTGGGTATTGAAATAAAAATTAACTTTGGCTTCAATTATTTAGATAATTCAAGCAAGTAAAAATTACATATCAGAATAAAACTACAAAATACCACTCCAAACAGTCAAAAATAGCTGGCTATTTAGGGGAAATATTTTGTATGCTCTAAATTCTGCATCATTGGAAAATATAAACAGCTACGAAATTGTCATGAGCCATGTTGAGGCACAGATATGAACTTTTATTTATTTATTTACTTTGAAATATTTTATTTATTTATTTTTAAAGAAGAAAAGAGAGGAAGAGAGGAAAGATCTACCAATGTGAAGGATGCTGGGAAGATGGCGATGGAGTAGGATGGAGCAGATTCTAGCTCCCATACTCATGGGTGAAAATCCTGGCAGATCTATAGAGAAACAGTGCAATAAACCATCGGTTACCCAGCATTTATGAAATTAAAAGACCAGAGATTGTGACCGATGCTAAAACACTAGACAGCGGCAGAGTCAGCTACTGGAGCCAGGACACTAGAGGCCCCTGTGCCACTGCCATAGCCACGGGCCTGGGCACTGGTGAGTCAGCTACGGGAGCCAGACACTCCAAGCCCCTGTGATAGACCTGGGCTCCAGAGGAGTCAGCTCCCCCAGGACATTCTCGGCCCTTGTGCCGCTGCCATAATGATGGGACTGGATGCTGGGGATTCAGGTAGGGGAGCCAGGCCACTGGAGGACCCTTTGATGGGCCCGGGCATCACAGGAGTTAGCTACAGGGGCTGGGACACTCTCGGCCCTTGTGCCACTGCCATAGCAATGGGCCTGGGTGCTAGAGGAGTCAGCTACAGGAGCCAGGACACTCAGTAGTGGTAGGTGACCAGCGCGGGGACCAGCCCGAGGAACAGCATGACAGTAGGTGGAGACGGAGAACATCAAGATACCTGGAGTCTGTACCACTGCACTTCACAGGTATCATACCACAGAAGTCCACACCATAAACCTAGGGAGTCAGAACAGATCAATTTTTGAAGCTGAGACTAACAAGAAGAGTCTCCAACAATGGGAAGACAAAGAAACAATTCCCAAATGAAAGACAAAGCAGAAACTTCAGAAAGAATGTTAGATAAAATAGAAGCTAATAAACTATCAGATAGTGAATTCAAAGCACTCGTTATCACGAAGTTCAAAGAGCTCACAATGAGCTATCAGAAACTACAGGGGAACTACAGTGATCTCTCTGCAAACTATATCAACTGAAAAAGGAAATAGAAACTATCAGCAAGGGACAAGAGGAAATGAAGAATACAATTTCCGAATTGAAGAACACAGTAGATAGTCTCAAAAGTAGGATAGATGGGGTGGAAGACCGGATTAGCGAGTTGGAGGACAAAGTAGAAAGCATCTCACAGAAAGAGCAAGAAAATGAAAAGGGGCTCAGAAAGAATGAAGAGGGACTAAGAGAAATGCAAGACAATGTGAAACGTAATAATATCCGAATAATAGGAATACCAGAAGGAGAAGAAGAAGAACAAGGGATAGAAAACATATTTGAAAGAGTAATGAGAGAAAATTTCCCTAATTTGATGAGAGAAAAAGTCACACAAATCCAGGAATCACAGAGAGTCCCAATCAAGAGGAACCCAAAGAGGCCCACTTCAAGACACATCATCATCAAAATGGCAAAATTCCAAGACAAAGAGAAAATCTTAAAGGCAGCAAGGGAGAAAAAAGAAATAACATACAAGGGAGCACCCAATAAGGTTAGCTACTGACTTCTCAATGGAAACACTTCAAGCAAGAAGAGAATGGCAAGAAATATTTCAAGTAATGAGAACCAGAGGCCTACAACCAAGGCTACTTTACCCAGCAAGGCTCTCAATCAAGATAGATGGCCAAATAAAGAGCTTCCAAGACAAAAGAAGTCTAAAAGAATTTGCTGCCACCAAACCAGCTCTACAAGAAAAAATAAAAGGACTGCTTTAAGGCAAGGAAGGAAAAGTGAGAGACAGAGAGGAACACAGGTACAAAAAATGCAATGAATTAGTACCTATCAATAATAACCTTAAATGTAAATGGATCAAATGCTCCAATCAAAAGACACAGAATAGCTGCATGGATAAGAAAACATGACTCACACATATGCTGCCTACAAGAGACCCACCTCAGGACAAAAGACCATCACAGACTAAAAGTGAAAGGATGGAAGCAAATTTTCCAAGCAAATGGACAAGAAAAACAACGGGGTAGCAATTCTCATATCGGACAAAATAGACTTCAAAAAAAGGGCCATAAAGAGAGACCCAGAAGGTCACTTCATTATACTCAAGGGAAAAATCCACCAAGAAGACATTAACATCATAAATATACACGCACCAAACATAGGGGCACCCAAATATATTAAGAAAATCTTAGAGGACTTCAAGAAAGATATTGACAGCAACACAATTATAGTAGGGGATTTTAACACCCCACTATCAAAAATGGACAGATCTTCCAAACTAAATATCAACACAGATATTGCAGCATTAAACAACACCGTACATGAAATGGACTTAACTGATACATATAGAGCCCTTCATCCCAAAGAAGCTAAATACACATTCTTTTCAAATGCACAGGGAACATTCTCAAAGATAGACCACATGATAGGACACAAAACGAGCCTCAAAAATTCAAGAAAATTGAAATCATACCAATCATCTTCTCTGACCACAAGGGACTAAAATTGGAAACCAACCCCAAAGGAAAAAACCCAAAGCACCCAAAATCATGGAGACTGAATGGCATGCTATTAAACAATGAATGGGTCAAGAATGAAATTAGAGAAGAAATCAAAACGTTTCTGGGAACAAATGAAAATGATCTCACAACAACCCAAAACTTGTGGGACACAGTGAAGGAAGTCCTGAGAGGGAAGTTTATAGGAATACAGGCCTACCTAAAGAACATAGAAACATTTCAAACAAACAAACTAACCCTACACCTGTAAGAACTCGAGGAACAACAAAGACAGCCCAGAGCAAGCAGAAGCAAGGAAATAACCAAGATTAGAGCAGAATTAAATGACATAGAAACTGAAAGCACAATTCTAAGTATCAATGAATCCAGGAATTGGTTCTTTGAGAAGATAAACAAAATAGACAAGCCTTTAAGTAGGCTCATCAAGAAAAGAAGAGAACAAACACAAATAAACACAATCAGAAATGAAACAGGAGAGATTACAACTGATACCACAGAAATAGAAAGGATTGTAAGAAATCACTATGAAGAACTGGATGCCAAGAAATTTGAGAACCTAGGGGAAATGGACACATTTCTAGAAAAATATAATCTCCCAAAACTCAATGAAAAAGAAGTAGAAAGCCTGGATAGACCAATAACAGCAAAATAAATTGAAGCAGTAATCAAAAAACTCCCATCACACAGAAGCCCCTGACCAGATGGGTTCACAGGAGAATTCTACAAAGCTTTTAAGGAAGAGCTAACCCCTATTCTTCACAGACTATTCCAAAAAATCCAAAAGGATGGAAAACTCCCAAACTCCTTTTATGAAGCCAGCATCATCCTAATTCCAAAACCAGATAGAGATACAACAAAGAAAGAAAACTTCAGGCCAATATCGCTGATGAACAACATAGAAGCTAAAATCCTCAACAAAATATTGGCAAATCGCATCCAACAATATATCCAAAAGATCATACACCATGACCAAGTGGGATTCATCCCAGGGATGCAAGGATGGTTCAACGTTCGCAAATCAGTAAATGTAATTCAATCACATAAACAAAAGCAAAGACAAAAACCACAGGATCATATCAATAGATGCAGAAAAAGCTTTCGATAAGGTACAACAGCCATTTATGATAAAAACACTCAGCAAAGTGGGAATAGAGGGAGCATTCCTCAATATAATAAAGGCCATATATGAGACACCTACAGCCAATATCATACTCAATGGGATAAAACTAAAAGCTTTTCCACTAAGATCAGGAACAAGACAAGGATGTCCACTTTCACCACTTCTATTCAATATAGTATTAGAAGTTTTGGCTACAGTGATCAGGCAAGAAAAGGAAATAAAAGGCGTCCAAATAGGAAAGGAGGAAACAATACTGTCACTGTTTGCAGATGACATGATAGTGTACATAGAAAATCCTATAGACTCTACCCCAAAACTGCTCAAACTAATTAATGAATTTGGCAAAACAGTGGGTTACAAAGTCAATATCTGGAAATCAAAGGCATTTTTGTATACTAACAATGAATCGGCAGACGCATAAATCAAGGAAAAAATCTCATTCGATATAGCAAAAAGAAAAATAAAATATCTGGGAATAAACCTAACTAAGGAGGTAAAAGACCTGTATACCGAAAACTACACAGCCCTGAAGAAAGAAATCAAGGAAGACACAAACAAATGGAAACATATACCTTGTTCATGGATTGGAAGAATTAACATCATCAAAATATCCATACTACCCAAAGCAATATACAGATTCAATGCAACACCAATTAAAGTACCAATGGCATATTTCACAGACATAGAACAAACACTTCAAAAATTTATATGGAACCATAAATGAGCTCGAATAGCAGCTACTCTTTTGAGAAAGAAGAAAAAAGAAGGAGGGATCACAATGCTGATATCAAACTGTATTACAAGGCCACTGTAATCAAAACAGCTTGGTACTGGCATAAAAACAGGCACATAGACCAATGGAACAGAACAGAGAGCCCAGAAATCAACCCAACTCTCAGTTATATGCAAATAACTTACATGACTCCACTCTAAGAATACAACCAACCCAATTAAATAATGGGAAAAGGACTTGAACAGACACTTCTCCAAGGAGGACATATAGAACATCCAGAGACACATGAAGAGATGCTCAATATTATTAGCTATCAGAGAGATACAAATTAAAACCACAATGAGATACCACTTTACACTGGTCAGGATGGCTATGATAAACAAAGCAACAAACAACAAATGTTGGAGAGGTTGTGGGGAAAAGAGGTCCTTAGTTCACTGTTGGTGGGATTGCAGACTAGTACAACCATTACGGAAAACAGTATGGAATTTTCTCAGAAAAATAAAAATCGATCTGCCTTTTGACCCAGCAATTCCACTGCTAGGATTATGTCGTAAGAATCCTAAAACATCAATTTCAAAGAACCTATGCGCCACAATGATCATAGCAGCACAATTTACAATAACCAATAGTTGGAAGCAACCTAGGTGCCCGTCAGTAAATGAATGGATCAAAAAACTGTGGTACATATACACAATGGAATTCTATGCAGCAGGGAGAAAGAAGGAGCTACTACCCTTTGCAACAACATGGATGGAACTGGAAAGCTTTATGCTGAGTGAAATAGGCCAGGTGCTGAAAGACAAATACCATGTGTTGTCACCTTTAAAGGGAAGCTAGACAACAAAACACACAAGCAAGTAGAATAAAAGCAAAGACACTGAAACAGAGAACAAGGGGACAGTGACCAGAGGGGAGAGGGAAGGGAATTTCAGGGGAAAGAAGGGGAGGGATTTGGAGGAACAAGTATGAAGGACATAGAGACAAGAACTAAGGGGGGTGGAAATGGGAGGGAGGCGGGAAGCATGGGGTGGGGTGGGCTGGGATGGGAGAAATAGACAAAAAACTGTACTTGAAAAATAACTAAATAAAATTTAAAAAATAAAATAAAATTGAGAATTCTCCTTTTGATTATATCTCCAGGAAAATTTTATTAATAATAAGAACACATCTCTTTTAAAGTGATGATTTATGATGGAAAGGCATACCCCAGCATGAGCTTTATGCTTTCAATTTAATGTTTTCCACAGCATAATGTGTGTCTATATTCTCTGAAGTTTAATCTTTTTGAAAGAATGTTTTAATTTTGCATTTTTATTTTTATAATACCTAGCATAATAACCAGTTCTAAGTATGAATTCCTTTTTAGAAACCTAATTTAAAATTATTCATAAAAATATTTTAGTTTCTTAGTAACTGTTTCTCAGACTTGGCTCTAGATAATTTTTCTCAAAGATAGAACATTTGTTCACTTTAAAAGAGGAACTTAAATATTTGATTTGAAAAACTGTGGGTTAAGTTTTATTTCTTCTGAAAGATAATTTTAAAGCAAAATGTATTATTAAAGTATATGTAAACCTAGCAGTGAAACATTGAAAATAGTCATCTGCATGGCTTGGTGGCTCAGCTGGTTGGAGCTTTGTCCAGTGCACTGAAAAGGTTTGGGGTTTCCTCCCTGGTAGGGTACATACATAGGTTGTGGGTTTGATCCCTGGTTAAGCTGCATTCTGAAGGCAACCAACTGATGTTTCTCTTTTCACACCATCAATGTTTCTCTAAAATCAATAAATTTATACTCATGAGGATCTTAAAATAATAGAAAATAAAAGTCTGTTTTTTTAAAGTTCTTAAGATTAATAAAAGTTTTATTTTAAAGCCTAATTAAGTTTTTTTGTGGGATGCTTCTACTTATAGCTGTCTAATATTGCTGTTTTTTTGTTTTGGTCCTTTTTGGAATTATAAAATTGGAAACACCAGAAGTCATTATTTCATATAGAAGGATAAGCAAGCTGTAGGTTGCTTTCCCCCCTTTTCTCTATTCTCACACCTCTAGGCTCCTACTGAACCCTGATGAGGGCTGATTGCGGGGTTTGATGCAGCTGTCTTAAGGCAAGGAGGGCCTTCAAAACAATATGAACACTAATTACCGGTGGAGAATCTTTTATTATTTTTCTTTCTTTCTTTTTTTTTTAAGATTTTATTTGTTTATCTTTAGAGGGGAAGGGAAGGAGAGAGGGAGAGAAACATCAATGTATGGTTGCCTTTTGTGCATCCCCTGCTGGGAACTGGCCTGTAGGGAACGGGCCTGCAACCCCAGTATGTGCCCTGACTGGGAATTGAACCGCGATTGTCTGGTTCCCAGGCCCATGCTCAATCCACTGAGCTACACCAGCCAGGGTTTATTTTTCTTTCTTTCTAATTTTAAAAAAATGTATTCTTTTTTTTGACATTTTACAATTAATTTTATTTTTCATTTTTTTTAAATATTAAATTTTATTTAGTTACTTTTCAAGTACATTTTTTTAAATCTATTTCTCCCATCCCACCACACCCCCCCGCCCGGTCTCCCCCCTCCCTCCCATTCACCCCCCCCAGTCCTCATCTCTGTGTCTTTCATACTTGTTCCTCAAAATCCCTCCCCCTTTTTCCCCTTAAGTTTCCTTCCCTCTCCCCTCTGGTCGCTGCCCACTTGTTCTCTATTTCAGTGTCTTTGTTTTTATTCTGTTTGCTTGTTTGTTTTATTCTTTAGCTTCCTGTCAAAGGTGAGATCATATGGTATTTGTCCTTCAATGCCTGGCCTATTTCACTCAGCATAATGCTTTCCAGTTCCATCCATGTTGTTGCAAATGGTAGTAGCTCCTTCTTTCTCTCTGCTGCATAGAATTCCATTGTGTATATGTACCACAATTTTTTGATCCATTCGTTTACTGATGGGCACCTAGGTTGCTTCCAACTCTTGGCTATTGTAAATTGTGCTGCTACGAACATTGTGGTGCATAGGTTCTTTGAAATTGATGTTTTAGGATTCTTGGGGTATAATCCTAGCAGTGGAATTGCTGGGTCAAAAGGCAGGTCAATTTTTATTTTTCTGAGAAAATTTCATACTGTTTTCCATAATGGTTGTACTAGTCTGCAATCCCACCAACAGTGAACTAAGGACCCCTTTTCCCCACAACCTCTCCAACATTTGTTGCTTATTGCTTTGTTTATTATAGTCATCCTGACTGGTGTAAAGTGGTATCTCATTGTGGATTTAATTTGCATCTCTCTGATAGCTAATGATATTGAGCATCTCTTCATGTGTCTCTGGATATTCTGTATGTCCTCTTTAGAGAAGTGTCTGTTCAAGTCCTTTTCCCATTTTTTAATTGGGTTCGGTGTCTTCCTAGAGTGGAGTCGTGTAAGTTCTTTGTATATTTTGGACATTAAACCTTTGTCTGAGGTATCATTGGCAAATATGTTTTCCCATACAGTTGGTTGTCTTTTTAATTTAATACTGTTTTCTTTAGCCATGCAGAACCTTTTTATTTTGATGAGATCCCATTTGTTTATTCTTTCCTTTTTATTCCTTGCTCTAGGGGATATATCCGTAAAAATATTGCTGCGTGGAATATCTGAGATTTTCTTGCCAATGTTCTCCTCTAGGACTTTAATGGTGTCACGGCTTATATTTAAGTCTTTTATCCACTTTGAATTTATTTTGGTGTATGGTGTAAGTTGGTGCTCAAGTTTCATTTTTTTGCATGTAGCTGTCCAGTTCTCCCAACACCATTTGCTGAAGAGGCTATCTTTACTCCATTTTATGTTACTGCCCCCTTTGTCAAATATTAATTGACTGTAGAGAGTTGGGTTTATTTCTGGGCTCTCTGTTCTGTTCTATTGGTCTATGTGCTTGTTTTTATGCCAGTACCAGGCTGTTTTGATTACAGTAGCTTTGTAATACAGTTTGATATCAGGTATTGTGATCCCTCCTACTTTGTTCTTCTTTCTCAAAAGAGCAGCTGCTATTCGGGATCGTTTATGATTCCATATAAATTTTTGAAGTGTTTGTTCTATGTCTGTGAAATATGCCATTGGTACTTTAATAGGTATTGCATTGAATCTGTATATTGCTTTGGGTAGTATGGACATTTTGATGATGTTAATTTTTCCAATCCATTAACAGGGTATATGTTTCCATTTGTTTGTGTCTTCCTTGATTTCTTTCTTCAGTGCTGTGTAGTTTTCTGCATACAGGTCTTTTACCTCTTTGGTTAGGTTTATTCCCAGATATTTTATTTTTCTTTTTGCTATATCGAATGGAATTTTTTCCTTGATTTCTGCTTCTGCTGATTCATTGTTTGTATACAAAAATGCCTTTGATTTCTGGATATTGACATTGTATCCTGCTGTTTTGCCAAATTCATTAATTAGTTTGAGCAGTTTTTGGGTAGAGTCTATAGGATTTTCCATGTACACTATCATGTCATTTGCAAACAGTGACAGTTTTGTTTCCTCCTTTCATATTTGGATGCCTTTTATTTCCTTTAACTGCCTGATCGCTGTGGCCAAAACTTCTAATACTATATTGAATAGAAGTGCTGAAAGTGGACATCCTTGTCTTGTTCCTGATCTTAGTGGAAAAGCTTTTAGTTTTTGCTCATTGAGTATGATGTTGGTTGTAGGTCTCTCATAAATGGCCTTCATTATATTGAGGAATGTTCCCTCTATTCCCATTTTGCTGAGTGTTTTTATCATAAATGGGTGTTGTACCTTATAAAAAACTTTTTCTGCGTCTATTGATATGATCCTGTGGTTTTTGTTTTTGCTTTTGTTTATGTGATGAATTACATTTACTGTTTTGCAAATGTTGAACCATCCTTGCATTCCTGGGATGAATCCCACTTGGTCATGGTGTATAATCTTTTGGATATATTATTGGATGCGATTTGCCAATATTTTGTTGAGGATTTTAGTGTCTATGCTCATCAGCGATATTGGCCTGAAGTTTTCTTTCTTTGTTGTATCTCTATCTGGTTTTGGAATTAGGATGATGCTGGCTTCATAAAAGGAGTTTGGGAGTTTTCCATCCTTTTGGATTTTTTGGAATAGTCTGTGAACAATGGGGGTTAGCTCTTCCTTAAATGCTTTGTAGAATTCTCCTGTGAATCCATCTGGTCCGGGGCTTTTGTGTGATGGGAGTTTTTTGATTACTGCTTCAATTTCTTTTGCTGTTATTGGTCTATTCAGGTGTTCTACTTCTTTTTCATTGAGTTTTGGGAGATTATATTTTTCTAGAAATGTGTCCATTTCCCCTAGGTTTTCAAATTTTTTAGCATACAGTTCTTCATAGTAATTTCTTACAATCCTTTCTATTTCTGTGGTATCAGTTGTAATCTCTCCTCTTTCATTTCTGATTGTGTTTATTTGTGTCCTCTCTCTTCTTTTCTTGATGAGCCTACTTAAAGGCTTGGCTATTTTGTTTATTTTTTCAAAGAACCAACTCCTGGATTCATTGATCTCTAGAATTGTACTTTTAGTCTCTATGTCATTTAGTTCTGCTCTGGTCTTAGTTATTTCCTTCCTTCTACTTGCTTTGTGCTGTTTTTGTTGTTGTTCCTCGAGTTCTTGCAGGTGTAGAGTAAGGTCATTTGTTTGAAATGTTTCTGTTTTTTTTAGGTAGGCCTGTATTGCTATAAACTTCCCTCTCAGGACTGCCTTGGCTGTGTCCCACAAGTTTTGGGTTGTTGTGAGATCATTTTCATTTGTTTCCAGAAACTTTTTGATTTCTTCCCTAATTTCATTCTTGACCCATTCATTGTTTAATAGCATACCGTTCAGTCTCCATGATTTTGGGTGTTTTGGGTTTTTTCCTTTGGGGTTGGTTTCCAGTTTCAGTCCCTTATGGTCAGAGAAAATGCTTGCTATGATTTCAATATTCTTGAATTTGTTGAGGCTTGTTTTGTGCCCTATCATGTGGTCTATCTTTGAGAATGTTCCATGTGCATTTGAAAAGAATGTGTATTTAGGTTCTTTGGGGTGAAGAGCTCTGTATATATCAGTTAGGTCCATTTCATCAAGGGTATTGTTTAATGTCGGAATGTCTTTGTTGATATTTTGTTTGGAAGATCTGTCCATTTTTGATAGTGGGGTGTTAACATCCCCCACTATAATTGTGTTGCTGTCTATATCTTTCTTGAATTCCTCTAAGATTTTCCTTATATATTTTGGTGCTCCATGTTGGGTGCATATATATTTATGATGTTAATGTCTTCTTGGTGGATTCTTCCCTTGAGTATTATGAAGTGACCTTCTGGGTCACTCTTTATGGCTTTTTTTTTGAAGTCTATTTTGTCTGATATGAGAATTGCTACCCCAGCTTTTTTTCTTGTCCATTAGCTTGGAAAATTTGTTTCCATCCTTTCACTTTTAGTCTGTGATGGTCTTTTGTCCTGAGGTGGGTCTCTTGTAGGCAGCATATGTGTGGGTCATACTTTCTTATCCATGACGCTATTCTGTGTCTTTTGATTGGAGCATTTGATCCATTTACATTTAAGGTTATTATTGATAGATACTTATTCATTGCCATTTTTGTACCTGTGTTCCTCTCTGTCTGTCTCTTTTCCTTCCTTTCCTTAAAGCAGAACTTTTAGTATTTCTTGTAGAGCTGGCTTGGTGGAGGCATATTCTTTTAGACTTCTTTTGTCTTGGAAGGTCTTTATTTGGCCTTCTATCTTGATTGAGAGCCTTGCTGGGTAAAGTAGTCTCGGTTGTAGGCCTCTCTTTCTCATTACTTGGAATATTTCTTGCCAATCTCTTCTTGCTTGGAGTGTTTCCATTGAGAAGTCAGTGGCTAACTTTATTGGGACGCCCTTGTATGTTATTTCTTTTTTCTCCCTTGCTGCCTTTGAGATTCTCTCTTTGTCTTGGAATTTTGCCACTTTTAATGATGATGTGTCTTGAAGTGGGCCTCTTTGGGTTCCTCTTGAATGGGACTCTGTGTGATTCCTGGATTTGTGTGACTTTTTCTTTTGTCAAATTAGAGAAATTTTCTCTCATTACTCTTTCAAATATGTTTTCTATCTCTTGTTCTTCTTCTTCTCCTTCTGGTATTCCTATTATTCGGATATTATTACGTTTCATATTGTCTTGCATTTCTCTTAATCTCTCTTCATTCTTTCTGAGCCTCTTTTCCCTTTCCTGTTCTTTCTGTGAGATGCTTTCTACTTTGTCCTCCAATTCACTAATCCGATCTTCTGTTTCATCCACTCTATTTTTAATGATTTCCACTGTGTTTTTTAATTCAGAAATTGTATTCTTCATTTCCTCTTTGCCCTTGCTAATAATTTCCATTTCCTTTTTCATGTTGATAGAGTTCACAGTGAGATCATTGTAACTTCCCTGTAGTTTCTGGTAGCTGATTGTGAACTCTTTGAACTTCTTGATAACCAGTGCTTTGAATTCAGTATCTGATAGTTGACTTGCCTCTATTTCATCTAACATTCTTTCTGAGGATTCCTCCTTTCCTTTCATTTGGGGATTGTTTCTTTGTCTTCCCATTGTTTGTGAGACTCTTCTTGTTAGCCTCAGCTTCGTAGATTAATCTGTTTTGACACCCTGGGTTTATGGTATGAACTTTTGTGGTGGAATGCCTGTGAATTTCAATGGTGCAGCCTCTTTTGGTTATCCTGTTGTTCTCTGCTTCCACCTGCTCAAATATGCAGCAACTTGTGGCTTCTCTCCTACAACAATGTGCAATTTGTCTCTCTGACTCTACTATTGGGAGGCCTCTTCTATGGGTCCAGCTCTGGTCTTTTCATATTTTCAAGTTGATTGTGACTCTTGTGGGTAAAAGAAAGAAATGATAAGGAAAGAAATAAAAGGAAGAAAGAAATAAATGGAAGGGGAATGGAAGAAAGAGCAATAAGTTTAGAAAGAAAAGAAAAAGAAATAAAACAGAAAATCCGGGAAAAGAGGACAAAAGTATGGAAAGATGAAACAGTAATAAAGTTTAAAAGAAATAACAGATTACTTTAAAAAAGCAAAAAGATAAAGAAAAGGAATGGAGAAGGAAGAAAGGTAAATTAAAAAAAAAAGAAAGAATAAAAATAAAATAAAATAAAAAAACAAAAAACAAAAAATGCACAAACAAAAATAATCTCTCAAAAACTTCCTCAGAAAAGGAAATGTCACTTGTTGGCTTCAAACTAGCCGAACCGGTTTTTCTGGTTTCAGTTGGCTGAGGGTCGATTGTTGTGATTTTTTCAGCCAGCCCCTCTCAGGATCCAGACACTTGGCGCCTTTCCCCCAGCTCCCTACAATGGGGAACTAGGACTTTCTCGCAGCGCTCCCCTCCCAGGGGTTACTGCCATAGTCTGGTTTGCTGTGTTTGCAGGCACCTGCACCTTTCTAGTTGCCTGGTTCCCTCGGGATTGAGCACAGGCCTGCCCCCGTTCAGTTGGGAAGCCCCAGACCCTCTGCCCAATCCTGGGCTTGCTGCCAAGCTGGGTGTGAAGCAGACCAGGCTGCCGTGTCTACTGGATTCAGAGCCCCAGGCGGCACCTCTGAGTTCTCCTGGGCTGGCAACCACAGAGTCTTTGGTTGGGGCCCTTTGTCCTCCGCACCCTCTCTGTAAACTCTATCAAACAAGTCTCTCCTGGCCCCCCACCTTGCTTGGCCAGAAAGGGAGGGGGTTGAGGGTCTCAGCTCTTTTCCCAGGACCCCTCAGCGCCCTGGGCTTCCAGATAGTCTGAGGGGGGTAGACTGGAAGCCGGGAGCCGATCTGAGGAGTGGGCGCCGACCTAGAAACTCTGTGTGCTCGTCATGGCATGCTGCGTGGTGTGTATCCCTTCTGCTCCTGTGTTTGTCTGGGTCCCCTGGCCAACCTCTGGCAAAAAAAAACCCTAGGGATGTAGCAGCACCACGCCGGGTGCTGGACCCAGAACTGTGTGCAGGCTGAAATCTCCTCTGCTCCCATCTGGTTGGGCCACTTGGCAGCTCCCCGGCCCAAAAATCCTAGGGAGGGAGCTTTCCGGGCGCTGAATGTTGGCCTAGGCGCCCTTAGGCACAGGCCCAGACACACTGCGTGTTGAGCGAATAGCTCCCCAAATTGCGCGCAGGCTGAAATTTCTTCCACACCTCTTTGCCTGGGGCACTCGGCCTGCCCGGCAGAAAAATCCCAGGGAGGGAGCCGTCAGGGCGCTGAAGGCTGTCCCAGGAGCCGTTGGGCTCTCGCCACAGGGCTCTGGTTCCCCTACCCTGCACCGGCTGTTTCTCCCTGCTCCGTCCCAGAGACTACTGTACCGCTGCTGTCTCCCTACCTTCTGGTTCCTCCGTAACCGATGAGGTTTCTGGTCTCTTATTTTCATATATGCTTGGCATCTGCTGGCTTGCTGGCCTCACCTCCTCTGATCGGATAGGTTTCTGTCTCTTTTGTACTAGGAACTGGTATCTGTTCCGTCCTAGTCCACCGCCATCTTGAAACCCCTCTCAAAAAATGTATTCTTGTTTATTCGATTACAGTTGTCCCAGTTTTCCCCCTTTTGCCTGCCCCATCTCTCTGTCCTGCCTCTTCCTCCTCTCTCCTGCCCCATCCCCTGCTGCACAATCCATTCCCACCCCATTGTCCATATTCATGGGTCATTCATACATGTTCTTTGTCTACTACCCTCCCTTTCTTTCCACAATTTACCGTACCGCCCATTCCTCTGGCAGCTATTAGTCTGTTCCCTATTTCCATATCTCTGGTTCTGTTTTGTTCATTAGTTTATTTTGCTTATTAGATTCCTTTTGTAAGTGAGATCACATGGTATTTGTCTATCACTAACTGGCTTATTTTATTTAGTACAGTTGTCTCCAGTTCCATCCATGCTATCACAAAGGGTAGAAACTCCTTCTCTCTTTCTGCTGCATATTATTCTATTGCATAGAACCACAGTTTTTAATCCTCCTTTGTTATGTCTTCTTTGAAGAAGGATCTATTCATGTTCTCTGCCCATTTTTTGATTTGGTTGTTTGTCCTCGTGGTTTTGAGTTGTGTGAGTTCTTTATATATTTTAGAGATTAAACCTTTTTCATATGTATCATTGGATACATTGGAAAATATGCAAATATGTTGCAAATATGCAAACATAGGCAAATATGTTCTCCAATACAGCTGGTTCCTTTTTCATTTTCATGATGGTTTATTTAGCTGTGCAGAAACTTTTAAATTTGATGTAGTCCCATTTGCTTATTTTTTTCTTAATTTGCCTTGCCCCAGAAGATATCATAAAAAATCTTGCTATGTAGGATATCTGAAATTTTACTGCTTATGTTTTCCTCTAGGACTTTTATGGTATCACAATTTATATTTTGCCTTTTATTCATTTTGAGTTTATTCTGGTGTATGGTGTAAGTTGATGATCTATTTTCTTTCTTTTTTTTTGCATGTATGATTCCTGTTCTCCCAACACCATTTACTGAAGAGGCTATTTTTACTCTATTGTATGTTCTTTCCCCCTTTGTCAAATATTAATTGATCATAGAGACATTGGCTCATTTCTGGGCTTTCTATTTTGTTCCATTGATTTACGTGTCTGATGCCAGTACCAATAACTTCAATTATAGTGGCCATGTTATAGTTTTATATCAGGTACTGTGATCTCATCAACCTTATTCTTCTTTCTCAAGATTGCTGAGACTATTCAGGGTCTTTTTTTGTTCCATATACATTTTTGGAATATTTGTTCTAGATCTCTGAAATATGCCATTGGTATTTTAATAAGAATTGCACTGAAACTATAGATTGTTTTGGGTAGACTGGACATTTCAATGATGTTAATTCTCCCAATCCATGAACAGGACATATGCTTCCATTTATTTGTATCTTCCTGAATTTCTTTTGTTTTCTACAGTTTTCCGAGTACAGGTCTTTTTACTTCCTTGGTTAAGTTTATTCATAGGCACTTAATTTTTTTGTTGTTGCTATAGTAAATGAGATTTTTTAAAAATAATTTTATTTAGTTATTTTTCAAGTACAGTTTTTTTGTCTATTTCTCCCATCCTAGCCTCCCCCACCCCATGCTCCCCGCCTCCCTCCCATTTCCGCCCCCCTTAGTTCTCGTCCCCGTGTCCTTCATATTTGTTTCTCCAAATCCCTCCCCCTTTTCCCCTTTAAATTCCCTTCCTTCTCCTCTCTGGTCACTGTCCCCTTGTTCTCTATTTCAGTGTCTTTGTTTTTATTCTGCTTGCTTGTTTGTTTTGTTGTTTAGCTTCCTGTTAAAGGTGAGATCATATGGTGTTTGTCTTTCAACACCTGGCCTATTTCACTCAGCATAATGCTTTCCAGTTCCATCCATGTTATTGCAAAGGGTAGTAGCTCCTTCTTTCTCTCTGCTGCATAGAATTCCATTGTGTATATGTACCACAATTTTTTGAGATTGTTTTTTGTAGTTTCTATTTCTGAAAGTTCATTGCTGGTGTCCACAAATGCCATTGATTTCTGAATACTGATTTTGTATCTTGCTACTTTTCCAAATTTATTTATTTGGTCAAATAGTTTTTTGGTGAGAATATAGGGTTTTCTATGTAGACTATATTATGTTGTTTGCAAATATGACAGTTTTACTTCCTCTTTTCCAATTTGGATGCCTTTTATTTTTTCTCATCTAATCGCTGTGGCTAGAACTTCCAGTACTATGTTGAAAAAGAGTGGTAAGAGTGGGCAGCCTTGTCTTTTTCCTGATCTTATGGGAAACATTTTTAGGTTTTGGCCATTGAGTATGATGCTGGCAGTAGGTTTCTCATATATGACCTTTATTATGTTGAGATATGACCCCTCTATTACTATTTTGCTGACAGTTTTTATCATAAATGGGTGCTGGATTTTATAAAATGCTTTTTGTGCATCTATTGATATGATCATGTGATTTTGTCTTTCATTTTGTTTATGTGATGTATTATGTTTATTGATTTGCAAATATTGTAACTTCCTTGTGCTCCTGGAATAAATTCCACTTGCTACTGGTATACAATTTTTTAAAGTGTATTGTTGGATCCGATTTGCTCTTATTTTGTTGATAATTTTCACAATATATTCATCAGAGATACTGGCCTATAATTTTATTTCTTTGTTATATTTTTATCTGATTTTAGGATTAGCACAATACTGGCTTCATAAGAAGAATCTGTGAGTCTTCCCTCTTCTTGAAATCTTTGGAATAGTTTGTGAAAGACAGATGTTAGTTCTTTGAATGATTGAAAAAATTCACCTGTGGAGCCATCTGGCCCAAAACTTTGTGTGTCAGTAGTTTTTTTGATTACTGCTTCAATTTCACTTGTTAGTCTGTCCAAGTTTTCTGCTTATTCCTGATTCACTTTTGGAAGATTGCATGTTTCCAGAAATTTTTCCATTTCACCCAGTTTGTCCAATTTCTTGGCATATAGTTGTTCATAATTTCTTATAACCCTTTGTATTTCTGTGGTATCAGTTGTAATTTCTCCTGTTTTGTTTCTGATTTTATTTATTTGGCTCCTCTCTCTTTTTTTCTTGATGAGGGTGATTAAAGGCTTGTTGATTTTGCTTATCTTTTAAAAGAACCAGCTCCTGAATTTATTGATCCTTCAAATTTTTCTTTTAGTCTTTCTGTTATTTAATTCTGCTCTGATCTTGATTATTTCCTTCCTTCTGCTTGCTCTGGCTTTGTTTGTTGTTGTTCATTCAGTTCTTTTAGATGTTAGGTTAGGTTGTTTATTTGAGATTTTAAAATTTTCTTAGGTAGGCCTGTATTGCTATGAACTTCCCTCTCAGGACTGCCTTCACAGGGTCCCATAGGTTTTGAGTTGTTGTATGTTCATTTCCATTTATTTCCAGACACTTTTTGATTTCTTCCTTTATCTCATTATTAGCTCATTCATTATTGAAGTTAATAATGAGTTATTAACTTCAAGTATATATTGTCCTTAGTTCATCTGGCTGGCTAAGAGGCTCAACCCCCACCATGTGTTGTATGCTAATGTATAGGTGCTGGCACAACAAAGCAAAACAACACAAAACAACACCTGAACAAGCAACTCCCCTTCCCACCACAACAATATCAACAACAAAAGAGCAAAGACTAATAAAAGCAAAGGGAGAAATGGGATAGTAGGAAAAGGGGAAAAGAATATGAGAAGATCAAAGGAAAGAAAGTGATTATGAGAGAAGAAAGGGGAAGAGAGCTGCTACTTGTAATGAACTGAAAGAAGAAAATGGGAAACAGAACACAGTAAAGGTAACAAAAACAATAAATGGAGAGAAGAAGGGAACAGTGGAGTATTCTAAGATAAGAGGAAAATAGGAGATATGAAAAAATAATTAGAGCACAAAAAATAGATACAAAAGTATAAACAGAATGGCTATGAAAAAGAAGAGTATAGCTAAGATAATGAAAAAAGAACCAAGTAGATTCAACTCTGCACAGTTTATTTAGATCTTGCTGTCTGGTTTCTCCCTTTGGATACAGCTCTGATGTCTGAGTCTGATGTAAGCCACTATCAGGCGCTGTCTCCTTCGGGCATTCAGCCACCTTTTTGAAGCTACAGGTGATCCACAGTTTGTGGCTGATTCCTCCAGGTTTGGCTGCTCCCAGGTTGTGCCCAACTGCTCTACAAAGCTGGTTTTTTATCAGCACTGTGTCCAGGGGTATGTCTTCCAGTGTCCCAAGTTGCCACAGGATCCACCTCTACCAGTCTTTGCCTGCTGCCCTGCTGTCAATCTTAGACTAGCCACATATTAAACTCTTTCTAAGAGAGCTTCTGGAGGAAACAAGGGGTTATGATTCCTGGGTCTCCTATCACAGGTGCTTTTCAGACTTTTTGGGAGATGGTATGTTTGTTATCCTCCCCCGAGTCACTAGTCTGAGACTTACTGGATTATCTCCCTGCACTCAGCAGGGTAGGGCCCCTATTAGGCTTCCAAAGGCCAGATTTTGGGTCTGTTGGATGCCATAAAGGTGTTTCTGTGGCTCTCCCATGAGGGGGTCACACTAGTCTGTTACCCAGGATAGTATGGATTGTCTGTGCCCTACTGCCTGTCTCTGATGACCCCTGAGTCTGTTAAAATTGCTGTCTTCTCAGTAAGGGTTAGGATGCAGGATGGGAGAGAAGGCAGGAAAATAAAGAAAAAAATAGACAAACAATACAGGATACCAAGACAAAGCAAAACTGAAATAAGAGAAAAAAAATTGCGGAATGGACTGAACAAGTTTACAGAGGTTGTGGAGAGACGATTCTGGTCAAGGGAGCAGTATCCCACATGGTAAGGTAATTATTTTTCCCTGGGAGGGGCAAGGAAGATGGTTGAATTTGTCAAGTCCAGCTATATTGGGACCCCCAAAATCCCACAGCCACTCCCTTAAGATTCTCCCCAGTGCTTTTCACTCCAGAATCTCCTCGAATGACACCAGACTGCACCACCCTCCCTTCACTGGGGCCCATGCTGGGTAGCTGTACACAAAAAATTTGTGCTTTGACTCTTTCAGGGAGGGAAAAAAAGATGGTGGGTTTGTCTCCAGGGGTTTTCATCTTTCCCTAAAGCTGAAAGCCCATTTATTGTTGGTAATTTACCCCTATTTGGCTGACTGAGGGGTTCAGCCCCTACCATGACCTCCTCTGCCTTGAGAGGGCTTCTAGGTGTGGGTTGAATCTCTAGTCAGAGCACATACAGGAGGCCACCTATCTATGCTTCTCTCTCACACTGAAGCTTCTTCCTGGGTCCCAAAGCAATAGATTATATCTTGTATGCATTGTCCTCTTTCAGGACTCAATTTATCCTGGTGGGGTGGGAAAGAAAGAGAAGAATGCAGCAGCTATATTATTACATAGGTGCTGTGGGGGAGGGTGCTTGCACTGCTTCCCTTAAGGAAGTCTCAGCCTCGGGTTCCTGCCACTGAGCCACCACAGCTTCACCCCCAGGGTGGTCTTTGCAGCCAATCTTTCTCCAGACCACCTCCCTCCACCCTGGTGCTCTTGGCTAGCTCACAGCTCCTGGGTCGATCAGTAGACTGTACCTTGTTTGCAGTTCCTGTGGCACGCTAGGTCAGAGAGGTGACGGCTCCATCCCCAGTGAGTACTGTGCCTATGGACCCTGGCTCCTGGCAGGAGCATGGTATGCAGCCCTGGAGTGGAAGGCGTAGAGACAAGTCTCTGTGACCCAAGGTTTGGGCTCTCTAGACACTTCTTCTTTAGGAAAATATTTTAAATTTCTCAAAATAACTCCTGCCCTGAATCTGCACTGTCAGAAACACTGGGCTGAATAGTGGCAGTGGCAGCAGCTCTGTCAGGAGAGTCTGGGACACACTTTCAAACACTCCAACACAGTAGCCCACTCACTCATGCTCTCACACTCAGCTGGATAATTGACTTGATTGCTTTGTGGTTTATCTATGAGACTGTTATGAAGCTGGGAGCAAGTGGACAGAGTTTCCAGTTACTCTGCAGCCATCTTGGAATCCATTCTCTTCATAATCAATAAATTTTCCAAATACCCAAGTTCATTTTGGATATCATATTTTTAAAGAAATATTTATGGAGTCATGCAAGTTCTTTATATATTTTGGAGATCAAACCCTTGACTGAGGTAGCATTGTCAAATATATTTTTCCATATGGTTGGCTCCCTTTTTATTTTTCTGATTTTTCTTTAGCTGTGCAAAAGCTTTTGGAAGATTCCTTTTAATTGTAGTGCCATTTGGTTATTCTTTTATTCTTTGCTCTAAGGGACATATCAATGAAAATATTGCTGTGCTGAATATCTAAAATTTTTCTGCCTATATTTTCCTCTAGGACTTTCATTGTGTCATGACTTATATTTAAGTCCTTTATCCACAGTGAGATTATTTTTGTGTATGATGTCAGTTGGTGGTTGAGCTTCACTGTTTTTGCATGTAGCTGTCCAGATCTCCGAACACTCTGTTGAAGAGGCTATTTTTACTCAATTTTATGCTTCTACCCCCTTTGTCAAACACTAATTGACTACAGAGACATGGGTTTATTTCTGGGCTCTCTATTCTGTTCCATTGATTTATGTGTCTGTTCTTAGGCCAGTATCAGACTGTTTTTATTACTGTAGCCTTATAATATAGTTTGATATCAGGTATTGTGATACCCTACTTTGTTCTTCTTTCTCAAAATTTCTGCAGCTATTTGGGGTCATTTGTGGTTCCATATAAGTTTTTAAAATGTTTGTTCTGTATCTGTGAAATATAGATCATTGGTATTTTAATGGGGATTGCATTGAATCTGTAAATTGCTTTGGGTAGTATGGACATTTCGATGATGTTAATTCTTCCAATCCATGAACAAGGTACCTGCTTCCATTTGTTTGTGTGTTACTTAATTTTTTTCAGTGTTGTGTAGTTTTATGAATACAGATCTTTCTGAACAAACACTTACCCAAGGAGGATAAAAAGAAGGCCCAGAGACTAATGAAAGGATGCTCAGCATCACTAGCCATCAGAGAGATGCAAACTAAAATCACAATGAGATACCACTTGACACTTGTCCAAAGGGCCACTATAAACAAATCAACAAACAAGTGCTGTAGAGGTTGTGGAGAAAAGGGAACCCTAGTACAATGTTGGTGGGAGTACAGACTGGTGAAGCCTCTGTGGAAAACAGAATGGAATTTCTTCAAAACACTAAAGATGAAACTGTCTTTTGATCCTGTGATCCCACTGCTGGGATTATAACATAGGAATTCTCAATCACCATTTGAAAAGAACCTGTGCACCCCAATGTTCATAGCAGTATTATTTACAATAGCCAAATGCTGGAAACAGCCTCAGTGCCCATAAGGGAATGAGTGGATCCAAAAACTGTGTTACAGTTATACAATGGAATGCTATGCAAAAGAAAGAAAGAAGGAGCTCCTACCCTTCATGACAGCATGGATGGAACTGGAGAGCATTACTCTAAGTGAAACAAGCCAGGTGGTGAAAGACAAATATTGTTATGATCTCACTTATAAGTGCAATCTAATCAGCAAAACAAACAAGCAAGCAAAACAGAACCAGAAACATGGATATAAAGAACAAACTGACAGTGACCTGAGGGGAGGATAGAAGGTAACCTGAGAAATAAGGGGAAGGGTCAAGTCAAGGAACATGTGTAAAGGACCCATGGACAAAGACAATGGGTTGGGGGAAGGATTTAAAATAGGAAGTGGGGAGTGGGCAATGTAGAGGAGAGTAATGGGTAGAAATGGGGACAAAGGTAATTGAACAACAATAAAAAATTGAAATAAACCAAAGCACCTCCAACAAAAAAGAAAATATTTGTAATAAAATGGAATATAAATATAAGCACTTGGCACTTATGGGCCATGATCTCAAATGCTATCTCTTTTAGTTTTTAAGAAAGCATAGGTTTTCCTGTGCTATCTAGAGAAAAGATATCCTTTTCTCCATATTTCTATGCTAATACTGATTCAGTAGTGAATGGTGGAAAATTTTTGAAGTGTAAAAATAAAATAAAAGATTAAATTACTATGGCCTGTGTGGTATTTGTGTGGTGTGGACACTTAAGATATTTTAGTTTACCAGGTTTACATGATGTCTTGTTTCTAAATATCATGTCATATAGTTTTGCCGTTATTCAAAGTTCTCCATAAGAAATTATTAAAACAGAGAAATAGACAAAAAACTGTACTTAAAAATAACTAAATAAAATTTAAAATAAATAAAACAACAAGAACAACAAAAAAGAAATCATTAAAACAATTTTCGAATCCTGTATATAATATAATCTTGAATTAATTAACCAATTTGTTATTCATTTATATTATTTTAATTTTTGATAATATAAAGTTTTAAATGAATACTTTAAAAATAGTGCTCTATTTTATTTTATTGCTTTTTCATTTATTTATTTAGGGCTATAATATTTATGTTGCTATGTGTTTTACCATGAAGACCTGGACTAATGTATAAAATTACATACAGACACCTGTTTTAATTGAGTAGTCTTTTTTGGTAAGATATTGTTAATTTCTTAGAAAACATTTAGATTTTTGCCAAAATTCAATGAAATACTCTGTAGATATTTAAAATGCCAGAAAAAGAACTGATTTTAGCCCCTCTAAAAATCTTCAAAAATGTTCAGCAATTTTTATGCTATCTACATATTATCAGAGATAAATTAATATCTTTGTCTTCCCCTCTAACTATATTCGTTATATGTCTTCTGGGTACTCAGGATGTTCTTTATGTATTTATGTCATTAGGGCACTACCCCTCTCAGCTAAAGAATGCCACTTCTTGAGACTGTGAGCATGAATAATAAGGCATCGTATGGTAACTTTGAATCAATGAAAACATGTTAGTACCAATAACTCATACTACTCATTTTCAAAAGCCTTAACAAATGTAATCCATTCCACTCTTTGTTATACCTAAATTTAATGTACTTACGGAAATCCAAAGGAAGTGTTCCTTTCATTAATACACAGGAGATATCTGTTTAGAAGTTATACTGAAATGTTTCTGTTCTGTAGAAACTGTTTTTCTAAATGGTTTGGTTACACAAGAAGTGAGGCAGAGACACAACTTAGAACCATATATATACTTTTAACAGAGTAGCAGTGTAAATAGTGTTTACATAGTTTTTAAAAGGTTAACTTTTCATATATGTAAACATGTAGATATGGGTGTAGCATATAGTCTTAAAAACTTCTTATATACCAATTTCTCAAATATAATTTTCAGATGACATCCATAATAAATTAATTTATTCTATTAGGAATTTATATAAGTGAACAAATCATTGATAAGAATTCTTGGATATTAATTTATATATCTTATATTTGTACTTTCAAGACTTAATGAAATGCTGAAAATATATGACCCAGATTAAAATTATTTCAAAAATTAGATGGATACAAAATATAATGATGTTTATAGCTTGGGAGGATATTTATTCTATTATCCCACTAAAACATTCTGACAAAACTGTTTTTTTGTTATTGTTTTTGTTTTCCTTTTTGGTTTCTTTTGTGTGTTTATGAGAAGTCTTAGAAAATAGGGCTATATTACTCATATGTCTGCTCAATGACTTTAATCTGTTTAATAACTCAGTTATTTCTCCAATTTGCCTCCAGTTTCTGCCTGACTTTTATATCAAGCCCAGAATTTAACTGCATGCTTCTGTATTCAAATTTTAATATGCAATGGCATTATACTTGATTCAGTCATAGGGAATGCTTAAAACTACATGAAAATTATATGATCACAGAGGCAGGACCAAACACTTAGGAGAGGCAACTGTTTTAGAAAGATAAGCCATATTTTTCATAAGCTTCAGACTTGTAATATGCAAAGTTCCTCTATTGTTTCTCCAGGGAAAATATTTTATAGTGTAATATTAACAGTCTACTTTATTTAGTTCTCTGATGAGGTTTCTTTTCTTCCTGGTTCTTGGTAAGGCTTGGTAAAAGAAAAGGGATTCATTTCATTGTAATTTATCTCCTCTGTGTTGTGGATAGACACTCTCCTTTTAGAAGAAATTTATTTAGTGCAGATGTTTATTTGCAAGAAAAAAGTCATATTATCAAGTCATAATCTACTTACAGTAAGAAAACATTTGAAAATAAGTAGAGATGAAGAATTACTGTAGTTTATGAGGAGTGATCTTAGAAGTTCTGATACCATGAAATCTAATAGGAGTATTAATTGGTTCATAGCTGTGATTTAATCAGACACTTTTAAGTGAGGGATTGTGCAGAACACTTATTGTTGAAGATTAGATAAATGACAAATAGAAGAGACAAATAGAAAAAATGCTTTTTCTTAGCTCTCATCAGAAGAAAAAGGGTAAGTCTGTCATAATTATTCATGGTCTTGTAGTATCCTCTTTGTCTTATGTGTTAAGGGCCATTTAGCTATGGACCAGGTCTGCTGTCTTTATGTATGAACAGTATTATACAATGGCAGTGAGAGTTCTAGTAAATTCTGTACATTTATACCTGTCTCTCTTAGTTACACCTACCTTTGACCCACTGGGTCTTAAACAAGAACAAAATACAATGGTTGTTTTGCAATTAACCCAGATATTTGGCACATTTATTTTCAGATGCTTCAGCTTTGCTCTGGTTCCTAGAATGTTTTTGAGTCTTCTGTTCATTTTCAGTTCAGAACTCCTCTTCTGCATTTTGTCCTAAACGTTTCTATATTTTTCTTTTTTCCTTGTTCTTCTGTACAGACTGGCTACCATTCAAGAAACTACTGTCACAGATTTTACTCAGTTTGATTAGGAATTTCTGCCCTTCCTAGATATTTTTAGAACCTCATCTTTCCCTGGTTTGGTCCATTTTTGGATTATGTATTAAAATAAATATAGAAACCTTTTATCAACCATTCTCTTAAGTGATTCACTTGACATCTATGAGTGTGTAGATCTCTGTCTGTAAATATACACACTATAAGTAAATAGTTGTCCTACTTTTACTAGACTATAATTTTCATGCAGGCAGGGATCTTTGACAATTTGTTTTTTGATGAGTCCCAAGCATCTAGAATAGTTTCTGGTTTATATATTAGACACTCAATAAATATTTGTCAAATAAATCACTGCTACATTAAGCACACATCTGTTTATAATTTTCTGCATATATTTTTATCTCTATGTAAATAAAAAAAGAATATAGTCAGGGAACTGAATAAACTAGACAGTCCTGAAAAAAATAACAAATGTATAAAACTAAAAGATCTAATGTATCAGCCCCTTTAGTCTAAAGTTATAACCAAATAAAAACATGATCCAATAGTATTTTGCAAGATGGTAGATTGACCAAGGAAAATCAGTTGCATGGATTTAACCCTTCATGTCTTGAAAGAGGAAAATAATACAAGATTTACTAATTATAATAGAATGTTAATAAGAAATAAACAGTAAACCAAAGCATGTTATTCTTTCCTGTCAGCCCTAGACTTGACAGGGAAGAAACAGCATGACAATGGGCAAGAGATAGCAAAAAATCAAAGACAATGCCCCTGAATTAGGATGCTTCATACACCCCAGACTCCATTCAGTGTCACAGCCTCAAGTTGCAGTTGTAGATAACATAAAAGTAGTTCTTACTACATTGGCTCTAATGAGATACTTGAGCAGATGGCAGACTGCATGTAGAATAACTAAGAATTAGTACTTCTTGGTTTTGTTTTGGTGTTACATATTTAAGAATTTGGAGATTAGTACTATTTCACTCTCAATTAACAAACAAGGAATGGTCTCAGAGGCTTATTGGTCCAGGACATACCTTTGCAAAACAGACTAGAGAGTGGGAGGCTGACATGATATATGTTCTTTCTTGTAATCTGCAGAGCTGAGAGAAATAGCTATTACTAATCTCATATTATAGACCATGAGGCCAAAGTCTAGGGATATTGAAACAACCCTTAAAGACAAATAGTTGTCAAGTGACAGAAACTCTGTGAGTCTTAAGATCAAGGACTCCTAGCCTTTCCAACCAAATAAATAGTAATTATTGCAAAATGAATTGAATAATAGTTGTCACTTACTGAGCTTGTATATTTCACATATCTATCAATTGTTTTCTGTGTGCACAATTAATGTTGGAGGGGAGATACAAATGTAAGAATAACCTCTTATTTTTTATTTATTTGAACTCTGAGATAGTTTATAAACATATAAAAACCCTAAACAGTCCTCTATATGTGTGAAGTATTTATATGTCAATATGAATTTGTTTATAAAAATTAAAACCTTTCACAGGTTTTTGTTTTTATGAAATTACAGATTTTACATTAAAATGTCTTTATATTCTTCAATTCATTCATCCAAAAACTATTTCAGTATCTACTATAAGCCATTTCTGGGTTATACCAAGCAGAATTCTGGGTATTGGGAACACAGTAGAAAACAAAGCAGAAACAACTATGCCTGATGGAACTTACATTCTAGTGACAATAACATAAAGCAAATAACAAACTAAAGCAGCAAAATGTAAGGTAAATGGTGATGTGTAAATGGAGAATAATAAGCTAGGGGATATTGATAGTGTTATATTTCTATTATAAAATAACATGCTCTTTCTTTATTGTTAATTTTTTGCCATGCAGTTAAATGATCAGTTAGAATTCTATGCTAAATACCTTCCATTTTTCTGCCCAGACCACTGGGAGTTCCCTTCTGTCAGTACTTGCTGCATGTTGTTGCATAAAGCCTCCATTGTCTTTAGGTTCCAGGTGGCATTCAGCAAAATGCAAAAGGCGTTTTTGCTAATTGTTTAGCCAGTGGAAAGTACCATATTTTTATATGTATAATGCACACCCATATTCTTGGCCCAAACTTTCAGGAAAAAAATCTTTCATTTTAATTTGTTATTTCAATTATCTATTTATTTACTTTAGATACTTGTTTTTTTGTATTATAAAGGAATTTTAGCCTTCATACAGATACCATTATTGCTTTCTAGAGTTACACTTTTAACACATAAGCATAAATAAAAGAATTAAAAACATTTATATAGATGCAGAATAAGTACTACTCATATATAATGCTTATCTTTCTTTTTCCCTAAAAAAATTAGGCAAAAAATATGCTCTATACATAGGAAAATACCGGTATCTACGGGAAGAAGTGAGGTTTTTATACTCCCTGATAGTTTGTTGTGGATTTGTCACAGGTGGGCACAGGTAACCAGGTTCTTGGTGATTGGGACAAAGAATTGAACCGAACACCCAGAGTTTATAGCGGAGAACATGGGAGCAGGCCAACTCCAAGCAGAGATTGACCTCATGGGCTGGAGGGACTCTATTCTTATAGGGTGGATCCTTCCTGGCTAGTTTTGGCAGACTTTTACTGTGCATGTACAAGTAGTTGTATTACTTTAAAGCTACTGTACAGGTGGTCTCCCATGGCTTTCCCCGATTGGCTGCCAGGGAAGGGGTCCCACAATGTTACCTAGTTGACCCGCCTCTTCTCCTGGGGTCCCCCTGTACTAGGTTCGCTTTTCACTTTGCCAGAGAATTATAGCTCTCCATGTTAGAGAATGGTGAAAAGGAAAGGAATTATTTATTCAAGTTATACAGACTTAAGAGTAATGACTTAATGTCTTCATCCAAATCCCAAAGTCCCTTAAAACACCCACAAACACACACAGTCCTTCTTTCCCCCTTTTCCCAGTCCAAGGTACCATATCTCAGGAAAAGAAATAGAAAGTCGTTTGGTGATTCTTTGCTAAAGCCATGTGGTGGTTCTCTGCCAAAGCTGCATTATTCTTTTCATGGCTGTGGGGATGGGGGTGGTCCTCCCAACTCTAGCCAAAGCCACGTGGTTCTCTTTGCTAAAGCTACATGGTGATTCTCTCTTACATGGCTGTGGGAGTCCCCATTCTAGCCAAAAGCGTGTGGTTCTCTTTTCATTGACTGCCACATCTGTGTTTAAACCCCATGCCAGTCTTCCTCTGCAGCCCCATTTACAACTCCTCCCACAATCTGCTACACTTGCCAGGACTCACATATCCTCCCAGTTTAATGGGCTGCCATAGTGGGTCTGGGCAGGCGTGGCCGCATGGCATGGAGACAATCATCTTCAAGCTCTCACACAGGCTCTGTAACAGGGGCCGGGAGTTGCCTCTGAGTTACATCCTGGGTGGAAGTCACTCCCTTCTCCTTGGCTCAAAGCATGGTCACAGCTATTTAACATATTTATAGAACCAGTTAAAGTTTATAGATATGTTAAATGACCATTCTAGAGGTTATCTGTGAAACTGTTACTATGCAAAACAACTCAATGGCCCTGCTCCATGTATCCCATCCCCCCAGTTCAGACTCATGGGAGTGAGGACATCCCATATTTTTAATATTTCCTGGAAACCCTGAGTTCTGGACCCCATTACAAATCCTTCTTTTGTGGCCCCCCTGACTGCACCCTCCTACAGGTTGTCTGTTACCTTCTGCATAGGCCACAGCTAATTCACCTCTACAAAAGGTCACAATTTATCTCAGGTTTTTCTGTCCCCACAGCCATACTCTTTGGTGCTGGTAAGCACCCCTTTCCTGGTAGCATCAGGTTCAGGAGTGACAGGTAGGACTTTTCATGCTACCAAAAAGTACTATTTTTTAAAAAATCCCAGCCACGTCTTTGTAAATAGTCTCTTAACTACATTAAACTTGTCTGAATTTCCCATTTAGAATATACCACCTGATTTCTACCAGGACCCTGGGTAATGCAAATAGCTAGTACAGTAATTGGTCATTTGCCTGAAGGAATCACGTCTGCTATCCCAGCGAAAGAACAAGGAGGGGGTCAAGAAAAGATTTTAATGAGGAAGGTGGGGCAAGGCTTTTTTTTTCTTGCATTGTTGCACTGCTTTCACACATTTGGGGTGATGACATCTACCCACCTAATGATCCGGTATCCTCAGATTTCTAGATTTGTTTACATACAGTGTGAAGTGAAAAGGTCAGATAATAAGGCAAAACATCAATTTTTCCTGATTTATGTTCCTACTTTCTACTTTTGATTTATATGCAAAAACAGAGCTTTTTGTTTCTTATCATATATGTCAATATTCTTCAATATTTTAATTTTTTAACCTTTACATTTTCACATATATGAAGTGTTTCTCCGTTTATGTTTTCTCTATTTACTGCAACACATTTTTGATCTAACAGTGGTTATTATGATTTCTATTGTTATACTTATAGCATGAACAAATGAAAAAATAATTTTCTATATAATTGAATAAAAGAATTATTAAAGTTCTCCATATGCATCACAAATATTGGTTGAAATTAAGTCCACTAAATGCACAGGTGAAAACACATCATAGCATTAAAAAGCTTTCATATTTTATTAAGTATTCTGGACCCATAGACAAAGCCAAAGGTGGGTAGAATTGAAGGTGGGAGGTGGGGGTGAGTGAGGTGGGGGGAGTGTTGGGGGAAAATGCAGACGACTGCACTTGAACAACAATAAACAAATCATTAAAAAAGAATTCTGCCTAGGTAGTATGATTTGTGGATATGTTTTTAAAGTAATGAGACTATTTTCTCAATAAATGATTATGTAATGTCTCTATGAACTTTTGATGAAGAGAAATATGGTGAAAATAATCATAAACAGATAAACTTGTATGTCAATTTATTAGAGTATTTAGAGGGTATTGACGGAGATCAAAACAACTACAAAGTAAGCAAACCAATTTTTTAAAGTATAGAATTTGAAACAAAATTTATTCTGAAGTAGTCTATATTTTATAATTAGTGTTTTGTAAGAAAATATATTCATTGATCTACATACTAATGTAACTATCACATATTTATATTAATTGGTATATAAATATTATTATACCCAGTATATGTTATCTGCTGACTACATGAAAAGTATACACATTAACATGTCTTAAATATCTTATAATTTGTGCAGTTATTACAATTTATAAGTTAAACTGCTAGTTTATAAAATTATTCAATATATTTCTCTACATGGTGAGATTTTTAACTATTATTTTGAAATTTCACATCTCTGTTAGAGATAAAAGTTCTATATTTTAATATTACATTTTTATTGTAAGCAATTTGTTAATACTGTTATTTCCAGTGATAAAAATTATGATATGTGTTTCTCTTAATAGTTAATTTTAATTGCTTTATTAGCATTTTTGGTAACCATTAAAATGATTCTATAGAAATGTACACAAATTAATTTGACATGTGTGATTTGTATTCCTCTGTTAAAGTTTCTGACTTCATTACATTTTTGTGATAGAACACTGTGATGTGTATTTACCTATACATTTAATTCAATTTAAAAAGCAGCACATTTATTTTAGCGAGGTAGAGGAGAAAGGATAGTGAGGGGGGAGGTTGAGGACTGGGAGGAAGCTAAGGGCACAAGCAACACCACATTTAACACTGGGAAAATTCATGATAATTTTTTAGAACATTTTAATGTATGATGAATGATGTATGATAGATATATTTATAAATGTGCATACTTGAAATAAGAGCAATATTAATAAGTAGGACATATGACTAACTCAATTAGATATAAAGACATTCATTTAGACAAAATAACATAAGCTTATCTGACAACTGATTTTCATACAGTAATTAAACAAGGTGTTAAATTCAGAATATGTTCTACTGAGATTATGCATTAAGAACAAGATATGAACTCCTATGCATTACATAGGTTTTGGTGTGCATGAGATGAAAAATTACATGGCTTCGTAAGTGGTATTTTTTCAACTTTTGAGTGCTGAAAAAGTTAATTTAAAATATCCCTAAGAGGCACATGAAAGCCACTTAAACATTTCCTGAAAAGCCTCAGAAAATAAGTGGGGTGAGGGGAAATCAGGTAGTGTGAAGCATTGCAAGTTTGTGCTGAGGGCCATGTAGGTAATAAAGAAAGCTTTGAAGGTGAGTGGGATAGGTTGGGAAAACTGTGTTGACCTTAAAGATAAGATATTTAAATCCAAACCATGCCACTGCCTGGAAGTTGAACTTGCAAACTCTTTTTAAAATTCATGACCAGAAGGGATCTTACTCACACAATCTGATCATAGCAAGAGGATAAAGCCTTGGGCTAACCAAGTCCATGTTATTGGCTAATGTTTCATATGTAGTTCTATCTTAATAAAAAGAGATTTCTGTTTCATGTGGGTAGAATTGAATATCATATTAAGAATATGAGATATAATATTGAAAATTGTGAGATTTTACAAACATGACTTAGTATCTTTATTGCAAGTGTCATAGTGGTTTCCTTTATCATGAAATTTTTTTAATGTTAGTTTTGATCATATTACTACTTATCATTTCAATGTATTGATAGGAATTATTTTCATGTGGACTTGGCACCTTTGTTTTAATTAATCTATTAATTTATTAATAAATTAATTTATTTAATTAATTTACTCAACAAGTTTGACCTGGGAAGTAGGTTGGCAGTGAGGATATAAAGGTAAAGGCTCTAACTTCTAAATCTGATAATCTGTTAGCAGTAACTGACAAAGAAAGTGGTTAGCACAGTGCAGTGGGGAGAGTCTCCTACAATGGGTTACACATAAAATTCTGGAAGTGTAGGAAGCGGTTCAGAGGAACAAGTTATAGAGGTACTTGTAAAGGTCTGGAACATATTTAAGAAATGAAAACAGTTTAAATACGATGAGTTGATGGTAGCTAATCAGGTAGGAGGGTAGAAGAGAGAGATGCTTACATTGCAATAGCTCTTTTGAAAGCAATTTATGTATTGAAAATAAATACTTCATTGCAGATATCATCGATACAATTTGAATGAATTGCAGTGCATCCACTCAGTGATAAAGCTATAAAAAGGAACAAAGATCATCTATATAGACTATTATCAGCTGAATTCCAGGACACATAATTGACAGAACAAACTGGTAAACATGTATATAAATAAGACAGAACTGTGTGTAGATTGTGCAAACATTTTTTCAGAGAAAGGTGTGTGTATTTGAATAAATAATCAATGGAATGATAAACCAAATTTCTTAAAAATGGTTCCCTATGGGTAGTGACTTATAACCATACAGAGAGAAATTATTTCAAATGATTTATGCAGTAGCAATGCAGACTCCATCCAGCAGGGTCCACATGTTGTGGATGTGACAAACAAATTCACCCAGGCTACAGAAGTCCTGTGGAGAAAAAGGGACAACACGGCCACTCTCTGAGTGAGAGAGTACCCTAATCCTTGCCTGGATAGGCTTTTATTGCTTTTCTGGGAGCATTACCTCAAGAAAGGTTTTCATTCATCATTGTCAGACAGTAATGATCAAACAATAGATAACATTCAAAGAACTATTAGGGCTTATTCTGATTCAAGGTTAGTTAGGTAAAGGGCCATAAAACTTTGGAAAATAAACTTCTTTCATGCTTGGACCCTTATCAGAAAATTGAGGGCATTCTTAGCAAAGCAGATTTCACAGGATTGTATGCATTTTCTCTTAGGCCTGATCACCCTGGGGAACTGCTGTTCCTGCCCAGGCCTACACCACCCCCTGGCATTGTTTCTGGCTTAAGTCAGGCAGGGGAAATAAGGTAGCCAAGAGTTAGGAGACTTCTCGCAGACAGAATAAGGACTCAGGCTATGTCAAAGCAGAGGGGTGAGGGTCCATCATCCACTTTGTCTGTAGTCCCCCAAGTCCTTCCCTGAGGGTCCCTTGATGATGACGCCTGTCTTAGGTTGTCCCTCCCTTGAAAAATCTTACCTGTCATCGCCTAACCAGTCATCTTCCTGGGGCCATGCAGGGTGAAGTAAAAGGGAACAGAGGTGGCACCCCTGCCAGGAAGATAAGCTTTGTCTCCTTAGTGGCTGATGGTCCTAAGGTCTCTTACTCAGCTTTAGCCATGAGGGGGTTACAGCTTCTGAAACCAGGCAGGGCAGTTCCCAACACAGTAGGACAGAAAAATAACTACAAGGAAATCTTAAGCTGTTTTTAGTAATCACATTGTCAGTAGTAACAGTTATGATAATTCTGTAACTGTCATATACAGTGATAGATGGAGTAAATAAGTATTTATGCTAATGTGTGTAGGAACAAAGAATGTCAGCAAAATAACCCAAGTAAATATAAAATCAATACCTTATGTAAATCCCCATATTTCAAAATTTGAGTTGAAAATCAGTACTATTGCTTGATCTGTTTGCTCTTAAAAAATAGTATCTTTATCTCATGTCAATATAAAGACCTGTGAACAATTATAAACTCAGTCCCATAAGCACTCCAGGTTCCACAGCAAGCCTCTAATACCATTATTCCTCCAAAATTAGGGATATATATGGGAATGGCTGATTGCTGGTATAGGACAATGGCTGTTCAATATAAGACTAGATCATCTTGTTGTATTGGAAAGTGCGGAAACTATCAAAGATTCCTGAGGTCATATCAAAAAAGATCAAAGCTCCCAGCATCATAACAAGGCCATATTTTTCCTGCACTGTATGTACTCCTGTACATTGAGACATGTAATCACTAAATGTGGGATGTGAAATAGTAGGGGCAACACTGGCTACTTAATTAGTAGAGCTTAATGCAAAATTCAAACGCTAGAAATAAAATGTTATCAGAGTTACTAAAAAGTATTCCTTTTTTTCTGGGGAGAAAAAGGATTGAAGCAAACTTGAAAGGGATCACTCTTTGCCAAAATGTAGGAAAATTTGAGCATAAAAATGAAAACAACAGAATTTGATTGAAATACAGAAAAATATTTAAATCTAAAATATAATTTTATAAGAAAGTAACCCTCATCCATGATCCTTGGAGAGTGCTAGGAGATTAACATTATTCTCTCTTTTTTTAATTTCTTTAATGTAAGCTGATCTAGATTTTTACTTTTTAAAATATATTTTATGTAGTATACTATTACAGTTGTCCCATTTATTCTCTCATTTTCCTCTGCCCCATACACCACCTCCCACCAAAATTCCTCCACCTTATTTCATCTCCATGGGTCATGCATATAAGTTCTTTGTTTTTTCCATTTCCCATACTATTCTTAGCCTCCCTCTGTCCATTTTCTACCTACAATTTATGCTTTGTTCCCTGTACCTTTTACTCTATTTTACTCCCCCCACTCTCTGCTGATAACCCTCTATGTGATCTCTATTTCTGTGAATTTATTCCTGTTCTACTTATTTGCTTCATTTATTTTTGTTTTTGTTTTTAAGAATCAGTTGTCCATAGTTGTGAGTCTGGTGTCATTTTACTGATAGAATTGTTGATCATCTTATTTTTTTTAATAACTCCCTTTAACATTTTATATAATAGGGGCTTTGTGATGAGGAACTCCTTTAACTTGATCTTATCTGGGAAGCATTTTATGTGCCCTTCCATTCTAAATGATAGCTTTGCTGGATAGAGTAGTCTGGGATGTAGGTCTTTGCCTTTCATGGCTTTGAATACTTGTTTTCAACCCTTTCTTGCCTGCCGGGTTTCTTTGGAGAAATCAGCTTAAAGTCTTATAGGAACTCCTTTGTAGGTAACTGTCTACTTTTCTCTCTGCTTTTAAGATTCTCTCATTTTTAATTTTGGGTGATGTGATTATGATGTGCCTTGGTGTATGCTTCCTTGGGTCCAACCTTTTTGGGAATGGGAGCTTCCTGGACTTCCTAGAAGTCTATTTTCTTTGCCAGATTGGGGAAATTCTCCTTCATTATGTTTTCAATTTCTTGCTTTTCTTCTTCTCCTTCTGACACCCCTATGATTTGGATGTTGAAACACTTAAGATTGCCTGGAGGTTTGTAAGACTCTCCTCATCTTTGTGAATTCTTGTTTCTTCATTCTGTTCTGGTTGATTGTTTCTTTCTTCCTTTTGGTCCAAACCATAGATCTGAGTTGCAGTTTCCTTCCCATCAGTGTTGGTTCCCTGTACATTTTTCTTTATTTCACATTACATAGCCTTCATTTTCTACCTCTGTTTTGCGACCATACTCAACCATTTCTGTGAGCACTTTCATTATCAGTGTTTTGAACTCTGCATCTGATAGGTTGGCTATCTTTTCATAGCTCAGTTTTATTTTTTCTGGAGCTTTGATCTATTCTTTCATTTGGGCCATTTTTTCTTTCTCAGTATGCCTGTTACAGAGTGATAGGTGGAGCCTCAGGTATTTGCCAGGATGGGGCAACCCATGTTGCTGCATTGTGGAGCTGTATGTGGGGGAGGGGTCCAATAGGGAACAGTGACACTTGCTCAGCTCTCTGCTGGCTTTCACTTACTTCCTCCACAACCCATAAACAAATTGGACCCTTCTGGTGCTGATCCTGGGTGGGCAGTTTTGTGTACATTCTAGGACCCTTTAGGTCTCTCCAATGAACTCTTCTGTGAGATTGGGAGTTTCTCCTGTTACCTCAACCCCCACAGGTTTTTTTCAGTCAGAAGTTCAGGTCGAGGCTTGATTTCCCTGTGCCTGGACATTGCATTGCATGGTCTTTCTGGCTCCCTAGTTGTGCCTCCTGGTTTATCCACATACAAATGTGGAATCATGCACTCTGCCAGCCACTGCCATTTCTGATCTGCCAGGGCCTTGCCTCTCCACCTAGCTGCCTGTCTCTATCCCTCCTATTGGTCTGGATGAATGTTTTTTCTTTAACTCCTTGATTGTCAGACTTGCATACAGTTTGATTTTCTTTCAGTTCTGGTTGTTTTTGTTTTTAAATTTGTTGTTGTCCTTATTTTGGTTGTGTGAGGAGGCACGATGTATCTATCTGTGCCTCCATCTTGGCTGACAACATTATTTTTTATTTTAATTTTTTAATGTTTTATTGTTTATGCTTGTCCAATTATTTCCCTTGTCTCCTCCACCTAATTCCCCCCCCCCCCACTTCCATAGTCAATACCCATATTGTTGTCCATGGGTCCTTTATATATGTTCTCTGATTAAAACCTTCAACTTTCAAACAGTCCCCACCTTGTTCTTTCCCACTTATACCTGTCTGTCTATTCCATGATTCTATACCTTTGTTTCTATTTTGCTCATTAGTTTACTTTGTTTATTAGATTCTTCTTATGAAGGAGATCACGCAGTTTTATCTCTTACCAACTGGTTTATTTAGCTTAACATAATAGTTTCCAGGTCCACCCATGTTGTTGCAAAAGGTGTTTATTTCTTTCTACTGCATAGTATTCCATTGTGTAGATGAACCACATTTTTAATCTACTCATTTACTGATGGGCACATCAGCTGTCTCTAAATCTTGGCTATTGTAAATAGCACTGCTATCAACATGGCGGTACACAAATTCTTTTTAATTGGTGTTTCAGGATTCTTAGGGAATATTCCCAGCACTGGAATTGCTGAGTCAAAACAGTTTCAACCCTGGCTGGTGTAGCTCAGTGGATTGAGTGTGGGCCTGTGAACCAGAATATCGTGGTTTGATTCCCAGTCAGGGCACATGCCCGGGTTGCAGGCCAGTTCCCAGTAGGGTACACATGAGAGGCAACCATACATCGATATTTCTCTCCCTATCTCCTTTCTTTCTCCTCTAAAGATAAATAAATAAAATTTTTTTTGAAAAAAGGCAGTTTCATTTTTAATTTTTTGAGGCAATTCCACACTGTGTTCCATGGTGGCTACACCAGTTTGTATTCCCACAAATAACACATTAGGATTTATTTTCTCTACATCCTTGCCAACAGTTGTTTATAGATTTATTAATGGTAGCCATTTTGGCAGGGATGAGGTGAAATTTCATTGTGGTTTTAATTTGCATCTCTGATAGCTAGTGATGCTGAGCTTTTTTTTATATGTCTATGGTCCATCTGTATGTCCTCCTTGGAGATGTGTCTATTCAGGTCCTTTGCACATTTTTTAAGTAGATTGTATGTCTTCCCAGTGTTGTCTCATAAGCTCTCTTTATATGATGTAGATTAAACCATTTACCAATGTATTATTGGCAGTATCTTCTCCTATACAGTTGGTTCCCTTTTCATTCTGATGATGGTTTCTTTAGTTTTGCAGAACATTTTTAATTCAGTGTGGAACCATTTGTTTATTTTTTCTTTTGATTCCCTTGCCCTGGGAGATATATCATAAAAAATATTGCTATGCAAGATATCTGCAAGTTTAATGCCTATGTTTTCTGCTAGGATTTTCATGTTATCACAGCTTATATTTAAGTCTTTTATTCATTTTGAGTTTATTCTGTTGTATGATGTAAGTTGGTGGTTTAGTTTCTTTTTTCTTTCATTTTTCAGTCCAGTTCTCCCAACACCATTTATCAAAGAGGGTATCTTTATTTCATTGTATGCTTGTGCCCCTTTTGTGAAATATTAATTGACCATAGAGACATCAATTTATTCCTGGGCTCTTTATTTTGTTCCATTGATCTATGTGTCTGATTTTATGCCAGTACCAGATTGTTTTGATGCAAGTGGCCTTGCAGTACAGTTTGATATCAAGTATTGTGATCCATCCAACTTTGGTCTTCTTCTCCAAGATTAATGAGACTATTATGGTCTTATTGGGTTCCATATAAAATTTTTGGAATATTTTTCTACATCTGTGAATATGCCATTGTTATCTCAATAGGAATTTGATTGCATCTGTAGATTGCTTTGGATAGTATGGACATTTTAATGGTGTTAATTCTTCCAATCTATGAAAACATTGTATGCTTCCATTTATTTGAATATTCTTCAATTTCTTCCTTCAGTGTTTTATAGTTTTCCATGTATAGGTTTTTTACTTCCTTGGTTAAATTTATTTAATTTAGGTTAACCGTAGGTTAACCATTTATTTAACCTAAGTACTTTATTATTTTTGTTGTTGTTGTTGCTGCTGTAGTAAATTAAATTTTTTCTTAGTTTCTCTTTCTGATAGTTTATTGTTGCTATGCAAAAATACTATTGCGTTTTGAATATTGACTTTACATCCTGCTTCTTTGCTGAATTTACTTATTAGGTTGAGTATTTTTGGTGGAATCCTCAAGGTTTTCTATGTTCACTATCATATCCTCTGAATTATGCAGTTCTGCTTCCTTCTTCCCAATTCAGATTATTTCTTCTTTTCTGATTGCTGTGGCTAGGACTCCCAGTCATATGTTGAGGAAGAATAGTGATGCAGACACCCTGTTTTGTTCCTGATCTTAAGAAAAACACTTTTAATATTTGCCTATTGATTTTGATGTTTACAGTAGATTTTTCTATATGGCCTTTATTATGTTGAGGTAGGCTCCTTCTATTGCTGTTTTAATGAGTGTTGTTATCATAAATGGGTGCTGGATTTTATCAAATAGGGTAACAACAAACAAAACCCAGAGTGATTACAAAAAGAAAAAAATGAAGTTTAGAGCAGAATCAAATGACATAAAGACTAAAAAGAAATTAAAAAGATCGCTAAATTGAGGAGCTATTTCTTTGGAAAGATAAACAAAATTGAAAAACATTTAACCAGGCCCATCAAGGGAAAAAGAGAAAGGATTCAAATAAATAAAATCAGAAATATGAATGGATCCAAAAATTGTGGTACATATACACAATGGAATTCTATGCTGCAGAGAGAAAGAAGGAGCTACTACCCTTTGCAACAACATGGATGGAACTGGAAAGCATTATGCTGAGTGAAATAAGCCAGGGGTTGAAAGACAAATACCATATGATCTCACCTTTAACAGGAAGCTAAACAACAAAACAAACAAGCAAGCAGAAAAAAAAACAACAACAAAAAACAAAGACACTGAAATAGAGAACAAGGGGATAGTGACCAGAGGGGAGAAGGAAGGGAAGTTAAGGGGAAAATGGGGGAGGGATTTGGAGGAACAAATAGGAAGGACACAGGGACGAGAATTAAGGGGGGCAGAAATGGGAGGGAGGTGGGGAGCAAGGGGCGGGGGAGGCTGGGATGGGAAAAATAGACAAAAAACAGTACTTGAAAAATAACTAAATAAAAAAAAAGAAATGAAAGAGGAGAAGAAACAGTTGATACCACAGACATACAAAAGGATTGTAAGAAATTACTATGAACCACCACATGTCAAGAAATTAGACAGTTTGGGTGATATGAATGCATTTCTCAAAACATACAATTATCCAAAACTAAATCAGGAAGAAGCATAAAATCTGAATAGACTGATAGGAACTAGCAAAATTGAAGTAGTAATAAAAGAATCTTTCAGTACCCTAAAGCCCTGAACCAGATGGCTTCACAGGTGAATTTTATCAAACACTCAAAGAACCAATGCCTATCCTTCTTAGAGTATTCAAAATTTTTCAAAAAGGAGAAAGACTGCAAAACTATTTTTTTCATAAGATTTTATTTATTTATTTTTAGAGAGAGGGGAAGGGAGGAAGAAAAAGTTAGAGAGAAACATCAGTGTGTGATTGCCTCTCACACACCCCATACAGGGAACCTGGCCTACGACCCAGTCATTTGCCTTGACTGGGATTGAACTGACAACACTCTGGTTCTCAAGCTGGCACTAAGTCCACTGAGACATACCAGTCAGGGCTCCCAAACTTTTTTTTTATGATGCCAGTATTATACCAGTTCCAAAATCAGATAAAGGCACAACAAAGAATGAAAATTACAGGCCAATATCTCTGATAAACATAGATACTAAAATCCTCAACAAACTATTAGCAAACTGGATCCAGCAATACATTAAAATGATCATACACCATGATCAAGTGGGATTTATTCCAGGGATGCAAGGATGGTACAACACATGCAAATTAATAAATGTAATACCTCACATAAACAAAATGAAAAACAAAAATCACATAATCACATCAATAGATGTAGGAAAAGCATTTGGAACTAACATTTTTCTGAGTACTAGTAAATAAAGTGAGAATGAAACATTTGTTCTGCCTTCCTGTGAAACCATAACTGAGAGTAATTAAGTTATTAGCAATGAAAAATATGTAATAAAAGAATTCCAGATAATAAATGAAGAAATAGAATGTCACCATTTTATAATCCCTAATAAATTAACAGATACAGACAATGCCTGAGAAAATTTTTGTATGTAAAGCTGATGAAAAATTTAAACCTGAACATACTGATCAATCTTAATATAATAGAAAAAGTAACAAGTTTTTATGGGTCTTTGAATATGATAAATAGAAAGTACTCAATACTATCTGTGAAATATTCATTAAATAAAAAAACTGAAATTGCCTATAGATTTTTTATCATTATTCAGTTAGAATCATCCCCATTTTCCTCCCATTACTCTCCCCAGCCCTACTCACCCCCACCTCTCACATTTAATCCTCCCCCACCCCAGGTTGTGTGTGTCCATGGGTCCTTTACATACATTCCTTGATGACCATTCCTCTAGCATATAGATCTAACTGCCACTAACAGCAATACTGAAGTTAGAGAAAATTGTTAACACCTCAGGATACAGTTAGCAAATTCTGGATTGTGGCAAATTCTTCAGGATTATTAAATGACTTCCTATCACTCCATACTGGCCAGATATGGAAATTGACAATTATTTAATGGCTTTTGGACTTTTGGAGTAAATTACTTATATAGAAGGAACAGAACTAAGGAAGAGTTAGTGCTCTCCTTAACACTTCACAGTCACTAGTAGCATTTACATATTTGTAATTGTTTGTTAACAGCTCTCTCCTTTTCTAGATCATTAGTTCCACAAGGATGAGACCATGTTACCTTGCTAGAGTTATATCAGCAACACCATGAGAAATCCATGTTACATGGAGGTGCTTCATTAAATTTTGTTCATTACAACAAGCAAAACAAACAAACATTAGATCTGAAGAAATGGATTTAGGAAGAAACATTCAGGATCTGGTAGAGCCCAGGATATTAATCTCCTAGACAAGCAGTGGAACACTTGTGATCACCAAAAATTTCTTTCATAACTATTTTATATTCCTTTATGGCCTTGAGAATGTAGTAAGTTAGCTAAAACTGCACTCTCAAATATAATATGAGGTGAGCAAAGCCTGATGAAACTCTTTCTACTATAATATTGATGGAAAAAATCTTATCTTTGTATATATTGTATAGTTAATTTTTAGTTACTTTTTCTTCTACCTTGCTAATCAGGGGATCTTTCTATTTATACTTAGTTTTTCACTAATATAAGAATTTACCACATGTGGGGGCAACTTTGCCTGCAAGTCCCCCTGTCCACCATGGATGAAAATAATACTACCAAGACATGATTTGTTTGGGGAGGAGAGGTAGTCAATCTCTCAGAGAAAAAAAGACCAAGAACCCCTTCCTCAAGGGCTTTTATTGTAATACAGGAAATATAGGTAAAGCTCATCAAACAATGTCAGGTGGCAAGGATCAAACAGCAGATAATATTTCAAAGAATCTGAGGGCTTAATCTGAGTCAGTGTCTGTCAGGTAAGGGGGTTGCAAAAACTTTCAGAGACATACTAATTTCCTGCTAATTTCCAAGCATTAAGGGCTAGAGATGGATGAAGCAGAAGCAGTGCTCCTGCCAGGAAGATAAGCTTTGTCTCCTTAGTGGCTCACAGTCCGAAGGTCGTTCACTCAAGCCTTATCCATGGGGGGCAGTTACAACTCCTGAAACCAGGCAGAGAGGTTCCCCACAACCACATTTTTAAAAACATTGCTTATATGACAAAGTTTCCTTTGCCTAGCTTTTTCCCAGCTTGGTGAATTATTGCTCAAACCCTAAAAGTTAGTTCTTATGCTATCTCTGCTCTTACCACATCACACCAACATGAATTAATGTTTTTTCTCTTCAAAAAATGTTGGTTAAACCTCAATTATAACATTGTTTCCATTAATATCATAATAATTTATTTATATAATTACTATAATGAGAACTATATGCATTATTCTTATACACATTTTATCAAGGACAGATGGGGCAATAACTGAACTTAATAAATGATGGATCATGAGCGAAAGTTACTAAGATCTAAGTTCTTAATCACAACCTTATAGATACAATTAGTCTCGATTTCACCGGGGCATTTGACAAGGTCTCTAATGATTTCAGAGGAATTGAAAAATGTAAACTAGATCTTTTTTTAAACTAAAAAATGGACATCTTTGCAATAAAACACAGATCACAATAAAGATACACATGTGCAAATAAAAACATGGGTTTATGTGAATAATAAATATGTGATATATCTAAAAATAATTTCACTCTTGTCTGGGCCCAATTAAGAGAGAAACCACATAGTGATTTGAACAAGAAAACAATAATATAGAAAATTATTTAATTATAATAAAGGATTGAGTAAGGAAGGATTGGCTAGTAATAATTAACAAGAAGTCCATAGTGTACCAATAGCAGATACAATAATAGGTGGACTTACATGCACTAGGCTGTGATAGCTGCCATAACCACAGGCTGGCATTGTATTACTGGTACTAAACAACAAAAACATTATCACTGTTCTAGAGGATGGAGTTGCAAGATAAGTCTTGGTAGGTTTGGCTTCTCTTGAGGTTTCTCTCCTGGGCTTGCAGTTAGAGGGTTGTCTTTTGTGGCACCTAGGCATTTGGTCAAATATTCTGGTTGCATCTGTGAGGGTGTTTCTGGATGAGATTAACATTTGACTTTCCACCCTCCATAACTGCATGAGCCAATTCCTTGTAATTGTTCCTGTTTCCTTGGAGAACTATGACTAATAGAGATTTATACCATAATTACACTGGACATAGATATTTAGCTTCAGTTTAATATCAGTTGCATTATTACATCTGTTTCAATCTGTATGGCACTGAGTTTAAAGGTTTCTTTGTATTTAATGTTCAAAAATATTGTAACTTTACAGTTGTGTAAGACCTAAATGAATATAATATGTATGACATCTCATTGCTATTTTATCTTTTAAAAAACGATTAAATACCTTTAACTTAAATATCATTCTGTTGTTACTTTTGCTTTTAAAGGGCAAATATTTTAAGGCCTGTTAGCCTTCTGCTATTTTCCATTGTAGCAAAAACTATAGTATTCATGTCATATCAATAATCATTAATATTTAAGTAGCTGTTGTTCCTGTTGATCTTTTAAAGATGTATTAGGGAATATATATTTTTAGAGAATATGTGGCAGATATATCCTGTTTTAAGAATACAACTGTTGTAATAGATATCATTTCATCTTAATACTAATGTCAACCCCTAAATTAGGGTGTACTACATATACATTTTATGAGGTGCGTGGAAAGTGGAGAGACAACTCATTGTTTTAAGTTGTGGAGATCAGAGGTGGATGTACATTCTAAGCTGAGTCTACAACTTAAGGTAGCAATTTTTCATGGGAGAGAATATGTAAATGTTAATACAAGTAGAAGGACAAGCATGTAAAAATACGTGGGGGCAGGGAAAAGAATGTCATATTGGCAAAGTGCAATTACTTTGGCATAGATGGAACTAAATTGATTAACTGTGATAAAAACTTATAGATTGGGACTTTTAGAAACTTGAGACATCTTCTGAAAAGATAGAAAGCCATTGTATCATTTCTGCCATACCAGATACTAAGAAACCAAAATATGATAGAACAAAGTGAAATATACTGGTTTTGATGACCAGTTTGTTATTAGTGCTTAAGAGCTCAGCCAAGAGCAGTTTGCTTTTAAATCCTATCTACAAAGACAAATGACTATGAAAAACATTTGTATCCTTTTTAGTATTCATTGTCTCCATATAGAAAAAGGAGCTGAATTTATACCTTTATTTCAAGCATTAAATAAACTAACACTTTTAAAAAATAAAGTAAAAAAGGCATAAAATATAAGGTGTCTTGAAAAGATTAAAAATAACAAAGTAAAAGATATACTAAAACAAGTTAAACTAAAAATCAAGTGCAATAATAGTTTATACTTTAGTGTGTTTGCACACACACACATGAGGTCTTCCCAGAAGGTATTCAGCCATGTTATATGAAACATAGAGACCTTTAATGAAGATAATACAAGATACAAGAAACATTGTACAATAGGACAAGGATGTATCAGTCCCTTTTAAAGTAGGCACCTTGGGACCTCACACAATTCTCCATCACCATAAGCTACCTCATTGCATTTTTTGAATCTCACTGACAGTCTGAAATCTCTTTCTTTTCAAAGGTGGTTTTAGTTTTGGGAAAAGCCAGAAGTTGTAAGTGGCAAATCTGGGCTATAGTGAGGCTGAATCACCTGGGTAATTTGAAGTTTCACCAAAAAACTCACCAAATGTGATGAATGAGCAGGTGCATTGTGATGAAGCTGCAAATCACCAGCTGCACATAGCTGTGGCCTTCTGAATCATCTGAATAGTGTCTGCCGAGGAATGTTCAAGCTTAATGCAAAATTTGATGCAGATTTATTTTTCTTCTTGCTCTGTCATTTTAAATGTGATGGCCACACAGTACAAATGCTCACTCAATGGCATCTATCACTTCCACTGACTAGTACAGTGAAGTCCTCCTGTTCAAGTATGCATGCTCCAGTCTACTCTCCTCAGCTCCCCTGGCTACATTGTGCACAAACTGTTCTTGTTATATTAACAATAGCAGGACTTTTTCAGGCAGACTTCATATATCTATATACCTATATATCTATATCTATACCTATATCTATACCTATATCTATATATTATCTATCTATCTATCTATCTATCTAATCTATCTATCTATCTATCTATCTATCATCTATCATCTATCTATCATCTATCTATCATCTATCTATCATCTATCTATACATAAATACTGGGACTTACCCAGAAGTTACAACCTAAATTAGATATAAGGGAGACCAAAATAAGCAATGATACTAATAATAGTCTTTTGAGCAGCTGAAGATCATCCATTACCTACATTGTGTCAGGAAAATAAAAGAAAAAAAATGACTTGAGAATCACCGATATAGAGGATTAAAAAATATTAGAAGCTATTGTACTTTAGATAATTTCACTGACAATAAGTGCAATTCTCATGCTTTCTCATAAAGATCATATCTGAGTCTCTATGATAGTTATTTGTAGCTAAAAAAACTATGCCCAAATACTGTGGTTGAATATAATTTATTGTATTTTGTGATATTGTAAATTAGGAATTCAGACAGGCATCAACTTAGAGACTTCCATCCCCTGTGACATCATGAATGTTACTTCATGAGATCTGACTGATGGATGGGCTTTCTGGTGTTTTCAAGATGGCTTCCCGTGGGTCTTGTGCCTTGACAGCACGAGCTAGAACAATACACTCCACTGGCCTAACCAGAGCATCTATATGTGGCTTCTCTAACATAGTCTCAGGACAATCAGGCTTCCTCCATGGAAACTCAGGAGTCTCAGAAATAGTGCTTTAAGTGTAGGATTATTAATTTGTATTCCACTCATTGAGCTTGTCAGCCTGGATTCAAGACAGAGAACTTGATATATATTTCAGTGGAATGGATAATGACTTGTAGCCATCTTGAATGTTATTACTCTCAACTTGTTTCTCTGTGTTAACAGTTGTGATTGTCACATATTTGAAAGACACATGCTTTTGCAATAAAGAGTTTGAAAATAAAGAGATTATTAAAAAGTGTACCATCTAATATAAATCTGAGAATACTTTTATTCCTCAATATCTGAAGTATAGAGTTCAAAGAAATTAAATGGCCCCATGTTTGTGCTTGCATTTCATGCTGTTCAGTGAGATTGTGTGTATCAGATATTCACATGATGTAATCATATAGTAATCCATGCACATTGTAATTTTCTCAACCAGTGAAACAAGTTTTCTTATATTGAATGTTTGTTATATGTTTTTAAGAGTAAAAAGAAGAAAACTTATTCAGTTAAGTAAAACTTCTAAATAGTATTACATTTTTAATTGTGTATTTTAAATTATGTTGGCATACCCTGAGGCTAAACATCATGAACTACAATTAAAATAAATCAAGTTAATAAGTAAAAGGAGTATGTGAGTCCATAGAGCTACAAGAAGGACTGTGTAAATTATTTTCCCTGTTAGCACTCATTTAGTATGTTTTATTTTAAATACCCTGGTAATTTGACAGCTCTGAGAAGCTTTGTTGGAAAAGCATACATTTTAAAATAATTCTTTTTTCTAATGAGAAAAGTTTATATAAGTATAGAAAATAGTTTATATAAATATATAAAATATGTGAAGTATTTAAATATTATATATATGTATATATATATGTATATATATATATCAAAAGATATATATATATATCTTTTGACTTTAAGAATAGTAGAAAATAAAAATAACTTTTAATCCTGCCATTTAGAGACTCAGGGACTGGTATGTATCTTTCTACAAAAGAGCTGAATTTTGAATGACTTCTTGATCAATGATTTTATATGACCTTTAAAATATATTAGTTATTCATTTTGACAAATTTCTGTATAACACTGAAATATTTAAAATATTAAAGCAGTAAGTCTTAAGATGAAAAATTGAAACTAATTTTCACTATTTCCTACCAGAAGAACAGTAATTTTCCCCTACTGTGGAGGGTTTTCAATGCAAAGTAATCCCAAGAGCTAACATTGTGTACTTCCTCTATGACTCCCTCACTCCTTTCCAGAGGATAAAGATTTGCAGGTTTGGAAGAAGAATCTGCGCATGCATACACAATCTCCTTCCTTTTCCTATCTCTTGGAAGACCACTATCTCTTGGGAAAAAATTGTCATCTATTTGTCCACGTTGTAGCTCTTACCTACTGACAGTAGCTGTGATTGTAAAAGGCTTGTAGTACTGGAGGTGGGGAAGTATTAGTTCAGTTCTGAGTGTCAAGATATATGGAAAGCAAAATCCACATAAATTTGCTTGGATTTGGCTTTGGACACTGGACACTATAAGTGTGTGAGAGGCATTCTGAGTTTGGCAATGTGTGGGATTCTGTTGAACTAGTTTAAACATTAGGTCCAATATTATTTAGGCCATACAGAGGGGCCGTGACACAGAGGAGCAGCTCTTTTTATAGAGGTTTTGCTCTCTCTGTAGAAGAATGTCAGCACTTACCAGATCTTCATTAAAGTTCTCATGGTATCAAAAGTCTTAGCCTTCACATAAGACACAAAAGACTCAATTAGAAGCTGGCCTTAAGCAAACATCTGAAAGGGTTTCAGTCATGTTGCTACTCCCTCTGGAATGATGGAAAAGTTCAGGGCTTGGGTAACTAACAAATGTTGGTGATTGAGGGCCTCAGAAAAAATAAAAATTGCACAGTCATTCTGAGTTAAGGACTCATAAGCTATAGGTAGGAGTTACAGCCTGGCATTGAGTTAAATACATTATGGCCTCAGCACTGATGAGTAGACACCATGAAAATATTTGCAGACACTGGAAGGTCTCAGCTCTTAGAAACAAGGAAAGCTAATCCAAAGACTCAATTAGATAAAAATAGTTTTTTCAACTCAGATATTTTATTTGTTGTATTTAAATTCCAATCGAGGTTTTTTTTTGTGTGTGTATTCCATAGCTCTAAAGAGGTATTAGCTTTATATTTTTAGCACAAATCTTCTGTGGGCTATGTTAAGTCCATTCTAATTCAGGGTTGCAAGAGGAACTATGAAGAGGCTAAGCTGGACTTATACCTCTTTCATGGGTCCCCAACGAGTATCCTCAAGTTGCTTTTCATATAATTAATTACATATAAGAGGTAAATTTTTCTAAGAGGCAGTTAAGTCAAAGCGATTCCAGAGAATGAGGCAGTGAGAAAATGTGGATGTTCTGTCACAAAAGCCCAACCTTAAACTTGTGCCATTTTACAGCTCTGTCCATATTCCAACATGTTCAAAGAGATCATCACCTTAGTTTGTCTTTGCGTCTCATGGTTTTGTAAGTTTCAAGCATTTAGATGTCAGTTTTTAGCCACAAAATGGGAATCTAATAGTTATAGAATTTAGATAGAGTAGTTGTCAAAAGTTTTATTTTAAATCATCTTATTTTTTAAGTAACCAAATGCTCTTTTCCCCTCAAACGAATCTTACTGGGGTATCCAATATATAAACATAAAAAGACAGAATGGCTGTGATGATCAGAAGCTATGGGTTCAGAGCCCTGTCTCTCATTACCCCTTTACCCCATACACCTGCAACAACACCCGCTTCCTGCTCAAGGTTGAGTCTGGCTGAGAAACAGGACAGTGGTGTAAGGTAGCAGCTGAGCACATCCGTAACATTTTACTAACATTTACTAGGAAGTGAGAGGACAAGTCGAGCAACCTGCAAGTTATTCCTGTTGAGGAGGGTGATGTGTCCCAGAATTATAGTTTTGTTTCTCCCACATATTCCTAATCTTCCTACTTCTGGAAGATCTAATAGCAGCTGAATCATTTGAAATTCTCATGGTTGCAAATGATCAAAATCCAACTAAGAATAACTTTAATTATAAAGGTGGACTTATTAGCTCATGAAATTGAAATCCCATGTAGACTGGGAATCACATGTGGCTTGATTTGATGCTCAAGCAGGGGACTAGAAACTCAGTTTATCTCTATCTCCGAATTCTGCCTTTGCTGGATTTTCTTCACGAGTCTATGAAGTAGCTCCTCCTGCAGTTTTTAACTCTCCCTTTATGGTTTGAAAGTGTCTGAAGCTTTTTCCGTCTTCACATCTATACAACCAAGTTTAAATGGAGTGAGTCTTCCTAGTAGTTTCTAGGACATCCTAAAATAGAATAATTTTCTCTAACCCAGAAGCCACGGCACACATTTCCTCTGCTACCTCAGGTCCCATTTGTTCATCTGCATATTCCTGTAGTCAGGAGTATGATTGCTGGAGTTCAATCCTTTTCATATGATATAGAGAAAATGAAAAGGGAGCAACCCCCCAAACAAATTCCAACTACCATTATCAGAATAAATGGGAAGTGGTTACTAGGAAATAGATACTACTACTTCGACTATCCAACATCTATACATATTCTTTTTCTTGTACAACCATATCTAAAAATATTCTTTGCCCACCTAAAATGTACTAACATGCTCCCCAAAGTAACACAACCTGAAACATCTACTTTGTGAATTCAGCAGGAAGTCTAGAGCCTCTTGGTGATCATGCATTCCTTTCCGCCATACACAGAAATAGTCTATTATTATCTAAAACCAGGTAAATAAATGACAAATTAAAGTACCTTCTACTCTCAAAATACAAGAGTGGAGACCAGTCAATACACCTTCAATGAAAGCTCTTATTTTATAATAGGAAGAAACAGAGAGCTAAGTAATATAGATGATAATATTTTCTTGCTCCTAGCAGTGGAGATAATTTCTTTATCTACCAGTCTGCTTTCCCTGACTTTTGTCTTCTTGGAATATTGCTTTTAAACCAAGGTGACCTCTGAGGTGGGCAGTGGGGATAGGGATTCTGTGCAAAGCTGTTTTGTGTTTTTCTTCATTTAGTGACTCTCAGAGAAAGGTCCCACTAACTCCAGAATGCCATCTAAGAGTGTTCAGGCTTTTTTGATTATCACAATTATTGAAGGAGCTACTATAATTTAGTGGAAATATTCATCTGCAAATTAATAAAATATTTTGGGGTTCATTCACAGACTTTGAGCCAAATATTTTTAAAATACCAACTGATACCTCTTTAAAGATGTGTTAACAATTTATTAGTAAAGTTTGTTTGGAATATTTCACATTATTGCCATTCCACTTATTACTTTAAGTAATAGGCTTTCTTTTAAAGAAAAATTTAAGTTAATTGAGGTAAAAAGTGAGGCAAGCACAGATATAGAGAAATGGCTCAAATAAAAATGAGTAGAAGAGTTTTCTTTAAGTATTAATCTTATCACTATGGAAAGAGAAGAGTAATCTTATCACTATCTGATAGAGAAGAGAAGAATCAGAAAGATGGCATAAGTGTGGTTTCTTTATAATGTAAAGGACTACTGTAGACTTTTTTTAGAATGCTTTTAGGAAGTGCCAAAGGCATTTTAAGAACAGAATTTCTTATGGAAGTCATTTACAATTATATTGTAACCCCCCCCTTTCAATATCTTCAAAATACTAAGTAAAATCTATGCCTGATACTATTAATGGTTCCCATTTTATTGGGGAGCTATGAGTAAAAAGACACAATGACTAATGCATTTAAAAGGACCCTGGAGGTAATGTTTACATACTATTAGAATGAGTCCAGTGTCTCCCACTATAGAATTCATTAAAAAGCATATGTAAAGCCTTTGAGTTCCACAGGACTTAGATCGGAATTTCTAGACAAACTTGATATGTATCCCATGAACTTTAATTAGTTTATCTGTATTAAAGAGTAATTTTCATACATAAGAATTAAGTTTATATATGAGTTTTTGGAGCAACAGCTAATTTAAATTATATGGAGGTTTTGCCTTTGTTAATATAGCTTCATAAGAAATAATATTGATATTTAAATAATATTGAAAGAAAATTAGGTTTGTTTTTATTATTTATCTACAATCATTTACTATCCATAACTGTTAGATATTTCACTGTTGCCTAAACCAAATAAATGCAAAAATTCTAAAACAAACTACCCATTCTTCTTTCCAGCAAATGGATATCTCTGACTTTCTTTTTTACAAACAAAGCAGAAAAGAATAGTTCTGAAACCTTGTATTTCTTGTTGACTCATCTATACTATTCACATTCAGTTACCAAATGTCATTCAATTACCCCAATAATAGTCTATTACTCCTATGATTGTTGCATGAAATTTTTTTCCAGAAGATCACCAAGATGGCAGCCTAGGTAAAAATGGCTCACTTCCTTGTACTACCACATCAAAATTACAACTAAACTATAGAACAACCATCAGAAATCTGCTTATCAGAATCAACAGAAATCTAGTTGGGTGGAAGACCTGTAACCTCAGAATTAAAAAGAAGAAACCACATCCAACCAGATTTGTAGGAGGGGCAGAAACATGGAGATACAGAGTGGGCTGGTCCCACACCCATCTGTGGTAGATAAAAATAGAGAGAAATATCTCTGAAGTGAAGGATTCCACCCCACATTTGTGCCTCCAGCACAGAGTTCCAGTTCTGGGAAGCCAAGTCGTGGCTTCTGGGTGTAAAAAGCAGAGGGAATTGAGTTGGTGGAAGAAACTTCTAGATTCCCAGGCAGTTCCTCTTAAAAGTCCTGCACATGGCCTTACTCAAACTCACTCTTGCTGAGCTCCAGCACTGGGGCATTATCTTAAAAGGCACCAGTGGAACACAGGTAGGAACTGAAGTGTCTGGCATTAGGATGAAAGTTGGGGGGCAATTTTCTTTGATACAGAACTGCTGGCAGGCCATTGCTCCTCTTCTTACTCCTCCTCTCACAGCCACAAAGCACAGCAGACACCATATCTGAGAATCCATCAATGTGGCTCACCCTATTTGCTCCAACCTGGTGATTCCTAGAGACTGTCCCACACAACTTACAGGCCCACCAGGCAGGTAATGGCATCTTTTCCATGTGAATGTCTTGTCTTGGAACATAATTATGATCTTCCTAAATTCTCTCAAATAAGCAACAGCTGGCCTCACTGAGCATGTTATCTTTCTAAGTGGTGCTAGGCCTGGCACTAGCTGCAGTGGACCTTGGTTAATAGCCTAGACTCACTAAGGCACCTCGAAAAAGCACAAGAAGCAGCCAGCTGCACCTCTTTTTATAGTTTATGCAAAGTGGCTCCAGAAAGAACACAAGCAGGCACCAGACCGTTGCTGAAGTAAGACCTGCTCTTTGGAGTGGGCCCCTGCACAGCTGATCCACTGTGGAGTGTGGAGGTTGGTGGTCAGTTGTCACAGCTGGTCCTTGAAGCAGACTGGCCTAGGTAAATCCCTCTCATTGACCTTCCAATAGCAATCAAGCTCAACTACAAGAGGAGGGTGTACTCAGTCCACTTAGTGGGTACACCTTGAATACCCAATGTGGATAATATGGGAGGCTGTGCCACTGAATCTCATAAGACACCTACTACATTAGGCCATGCTACCAAGATAGAAAGTTATAGCAGCTCTACCTAATACATAGAAATAAAAACAGGGAGGCTGGCAAAAAGAGGAGATGAAGAATATGGCTCAAATGAAAGAACCAAATAAAACTCTAGAGAAAGAACTAAACAAAATGGAGATAAGCAATCTTTCAGATGCAGAGTTCAAAACACTGGTTATAAGGATGGTCAAGGAACTTAGTGAGTATCTCAACACCATGTAAAAAAAATCTGGTCAGAAATGAAGAATACACTAATTAAAATAAAGAATTTACAAAGAATCAATAGTAGCGTAGATGAAGTTGAGAATCAAATCAAAGTTGTGGAACATAAGGAAGCAAAAACCAATCAACCAGGACAGCAAGAAGAAAAAAGAACCTAAAAGAACAATGATAGTGTAAAGAACCTCTGGGACAGCTTCAGGCATACCAATATTTGCATTACAGAGGTAGCAGAAGGAGAAGAAAAAGAGCAAGAAATTGGAAATTTATTTGAAAGATAATAAAAGAAAACTTCCCTAATTTGGTGAAGGAGATAGACATACAAGTCCACAAAGCACAAAGAGTCCCAAATAAAATGACACAAAGAGGCCCACAGTGAGACATAATAACCGAAATGGCAAAAGCTAAAGATAAAGAGATAATCTTAAAAGCATCAAGAGTAAAGCAGGTTATTGCCTACAAAGGAGTTCCCACGAGACTGTCAGCTGATTTTTCAAAATAAACTTTGCAGGCTAGAAAGGATTGTCAAGGAATATCTAAAATGATGAAAACCAAGGACCTACAACCAAGGTTACTCTACCCAGAAAAGCTATCATTTAGAATCAAAGGGCAGATAAAGAACTTCCCAGATTAAAAAAAAAAAGCTAAAGGAGTTCAAGATCACCAAACCATTATTATATGAAATGCTCAAGGGACTTACTAAAGAAAAAAAAATAAAAGTGAAAAATAAAATGGCAATGTATACATATCAATAATTGAATCAAGAAACAAACTAAGCAAACAAGCAAACCAGAAATAGAACCATAGCTATGGAAAAAGGTTTGATGGGAGACAGGTGGGAGGGGCATATTGGAGGATTAGGTGTGAAGGCAAAAGATTAAAAAGCACACATTGGTATTTACAGAATAGTCATGGGGATATAAAGTACAATTTAGAGAATGGAGAAGCCAAAGAACTTATATGCATGACCAATGGACATGAACAAAGGTGTGGGGATTGCCTTAGGGCATGAGGGGTGCTGAATAGAGGGGGGTAAAGTGGGAAAATATTGAGACAGAGGTAAAAGCATAATCAATAAAATAGAATTTAAAAGAATTTCTCCTTTTATTGACTTTTCCAATGGAATTTTATTTTACTCCTCATCTTTACCATATCATCTCCCCACGTATGCATGAAACAACCCACATACCATACACACACTACAATTGCCTCACACACACTGCACAAACACCACTACCTCTTACTATTAAAATTTTATTTATTCTTTATATTTCATGTTTTTTCTTAAAAATTATCTTTAACTTTTTGCCCACTTAAATTTCTTGTCTCTTATTTATATCATGAATAAAAAAGAAATGAAGATCATGCCTTACATTTCTCCAGGGATCACGCAAGTCTTAAAAGATTCTCTTTCTTATGCCCTATGTTTTTTATTGTATGGTTAATTGGGAAAAACATGGATTTATGTAAAAAGTTAAATAAAAGAAATACGATGTATAATTTTTGAAGGTATCAGAGTTTAATCCATAACTTGGAATTTTACACTAGGTATTGAAAACATAGCAACTGCAAAAATGTAATGAACTCTTTTTTTCATTAATTGTTTTACAGACTTTGAATCTATGCTTATTAGACTTATATTTTAATACATTTTAAGTAATAGAACTATGCTACTTTTTTTACACAAAATATTGCTATTGACTGTTTTTAATTTTTACTAAATCATCATTAAAAGACTTTGCTATAAGGATGGAGAGAAGAAGAACAGAATTAAGCAGTTCCATGACATGTATACCAAAAAATGGAGGAGAAAAGAGTCCATTTTAAGCCAGAACTGAAAATATTTTTATAACTTTGCAGAATGAACAAGATGTACTTTCAAATGAGGTGAATACTACTTCAACTTCCTGACATTTTCTGAGTCACGATTTATTACTTTCTGGCTTTTTGTGAGATTTCTGAGCTGATTTCATAGAAGTAGATTTTATCTTTTCATTTTGTGACCTTGCAGATCTCTTATAAATGAACATAATTCATACGGCAAAAATAAAAGAAATTAATAATGAAAATGAAGATGTCTGCATCAACAAATACACATCTGTATGTTTAAGTAATTATTCTTTGTGTCACTTTTACCATCAATTTAGATAGCCCTTTTGTTTGTTAGTTAGGTTTATATACCCATAGGCAAATATAATAAAAGTTAGTATTAACTGGTTTACTAAGTAGATTTTTATCCATTAAAATATACATGAGAAATTGTTTTTAGAAAAATAATGTCTTATTTTATAGTTTTTGCCTGCAAAAATTAAGACTAATGTGTCATTAATAACATGGAAAAGTCCATGCTTGGTAGGGCTACAATTTCTTGAATGTTGTTCACATTGCTCTTAAACTGTATGGCTGTAAATACATTACTAGGGGTAGATCCTAAAATGTTACCTACCCAAGCTTGGTAACTACCTGTAATGTGTATGCATCTGATAGTTGAATGTCCTTTCAATCTTTTGAACTAGAGTGCTTATCTTGATACTTGTATTTGGAAAGTATCAAATGATGGGGGAGACATGTGTGAAGTGCAAGGTGGGATTGTCACCTCTACCTTATTAAGACAGTCAGACTGAGGCCTTGAGTACATTCAGTTAACCCTTAAACCATTTGGACCAAACAGGCAGGGCTACTATTTTCTGTCCTTGTTCACACCATTCTTTAGCATGACTTTAAAAAAATTGTTTAGGTGGTGGGGGATTAAATTAGACCAAAAACATGGTGGCAAAATATGGTTTGACTTTGTGTGGAGGGTACACAATGCAATATGCAGATCATATATCATAGTAATGTAAAAGGACACCTATATGATCCTATTGACTAATGTCACCCCAATAAATTTAATGAAGAAATAAAAGGAAAAATAAATAAAAAGAAAAAAGAATAATGAGTGTAAACAAAGAGGAAAGTCAATATACATGCATCCATTTAAAACTAATTTTTATATTCTCATCACAAAAATAATTATAATAATCATTTTTTTTTTTACTTTCAGCCAAGGTGAAGGTGGAGGTAGATACACTGTGCCTCCTCACACAACCAAAGAAGGACAACAACACATTAAAAAAACCCAGCCAACCCTGGCTGGTGTAGCTCAGTGGATTGAACGTGGGCCTGCGAACCACACAATCATGGTTCGATTCCCAGTCAGGGCACATGCCTGGGTTGCAGGCCAGGTCCCCAGTAGGGGACACATGAGAGGCAACCACACACTGATGTTTCTCTCCCACTCTTTCTCCTCCCCTTCCCCTCTCTCTAAAAATAAATATATAAAATCTTTAAAAAAAAACAACTAGAACTGACAGAAAATTGAACTGTATGGAAGTCTGACAACCCATAAGTTAAAGAAGAAACATTCATCCAGACCTGTAGGAAGGGTGGAGAGGACTCCTGGCAAGGTCAAGGCTGATGGACCAGGACAGGTGGCAGCTGGTGGACATGGTGGTCCCACATTTCTGTGCAGATAAGCCAGGAGGAAATCAGGGAGCAACACAAACTGCGCAACCTGGGGTTCCAGAGCATGGAAATAAAGACTCAAAACCTCTGACTGAAAAAACCTGTGGGGGTTGAGTTGGCAGGAGAAACTCCCAGCCCCACGGCAGAATTTGTCTGAGAGACCCACATGTTCTAGAACATCATAAAACTGCCCACCAAGTAATCAGCACCAGAAGGGTCCAATTTGCTGGTGGGTACCAGTAGAAGTGACTGAAAGTGGGCAGAGAGCTGAACAAGTAACATTGTTTCCTTTTGGATTCCCTCCCCCACATACAACACAACAACATAGCAGCAATATGGGTTGCTCGACCTTGGTGAGTACCTATGACTCTGCCCCATACTATGTAACAGGCATGCTCATAGGGAAAAAAAGCCCAAATGAAAGAACAAATCAAAGCTCCAGGAAAAATACAACTAAGAGACAAAGATATAGCCAACCTATCAGATGCAGAGTTCAAAACACTGATAATGAAGATGATCACAGGATTGGTTGAGTATGGTCACAAAATAGAGGAAAAACTGAAGGCTATCAAAGTGAAATAAGGGAACATGTACACGGAACCAACACTGATGGGAAGGAAACTGGGACTCAGATCAATGGTTTGGACCAGAAGGAAGAAGTAAACATTCAACCAGAACAGAATGAAGAAGCAAGAATTCATAAAGACGAGGAGAGGCATAGGAACCTCTGGGACAACCTTAAATGGTCCAACATCCAAATCACAGGGGTATCAGAAGGAGAAGAAGAAGAGCAAGAAATTAAAAACTTATTTGAAAAAATAATAAAGGAGAACTTCCCCAATCTGGCAAAAGAAATGGAATTCCATGAAGTCCAGGAGGCTCTGAGAGTCCCAAAGAATATGGACCCAAGTAAACACACACCAAGGCACATCATAAGCACATTACCCAAGATTAAAGATAAGGAGAGAATCTTAAAGCAGCAAGAGAAAAGGAGACATTTACCTACAAAGGAGTTCTCATAAAACTCTCAGCTGATTTCTCCAAAGAAACCTTGCAGGCAAGAAAGGGCTGGAAATAACTATTTCAAGTCATGAAAGGCAAGGACCCACATCCAAGATTACTCTATCCAGCAAAGTTATCATTTGGAATGGAAGGGCAGACAAACTGCTTCCCAGATAAGGTCAAGTTAAAGGAGTTCACCACCACCAAGCTCTTATTACATGAAATGTTAAAAGGATTCATCTAAGAAAAAGATAATTGAAAATATGGACAGTAAAATGACAAGAAAATCACAACTATCAACAACTGAACCTTAAAAATAATTAAAACAAAAATGAACTAAGCAAACATCTAGAATAGAAACAGAAAAACAGAAATGGAGATTACATGGAGGGTTATTAGCAGGGAAGGGGAGGGGGATGGAGGAACAGTTACAGGGAGCAAGTAGCATAAATGGTAGGTAGGAAATAGGCAGGGGGAGGTTAGGAATAGTATAGGAAATGGAGAAGCCAAAGAATTTATATGTGCAACCCATGGATAAGTTCAACCTATGAACTTAGGCGGGAGAGTGCTGCTGGGAGGGTGTGTGCAGGAAAGAAGGGAATAAAGGGAGGAAAATGGGACAACTGTAATGGCATAATCAATAAAATATGTTAAAAAAGAAACTTTTTAGATATTATGTATTTATAGAGAGAGGAAAAAGGAGTTAGAAAGAGGACAGAAATATCAATGTGTGCTTACCCACAACTGGAGACCCAGACCACAGCTCAGGAATGTGTCCTGACTGGGAACTGAACTCTTGACCTTTCAGTTCACAGTCTGGCACTGAATCAACCTAGCCACACCAGCCAGGGCTGATTGTGGTAATTTTTTTTAGTTTCTTTTAATTTGATATGTATATAAATTAATCTATGCTAAAACTTACTTGAATCAATGTTAGATAAATCGAGTAAGAAATTTGCAAAAAATAAATTATTCTTAAGTTGTTTCCAGAATTTGACTTTTATAAATAAAGCTGCTGTAATTATAAACATTGGAGTGCGTAGGTTCTTTTGAATTGTTGTTTCAGGATTCTTAGAGTATAATACCAGTAGTGGCATCACTGGATTGAAATACTTTCAATTTTTGGGAAAATTCCATAGTGTTTCCTTGGAAGCAGCCTAAGGGCCCATTAATAAATGGTTGGGTTAAAAAATTGATACATTTTCAGAATGGAATACCATGTATCAGAAAGAAAAATGGAATTTCTACTCATTGCAACAGCATGGATAAAACTGGAGAGTATTATCCTAAGTGAAATAAGTCAGGCAGTGAAAGACAAATGCCATATGATCTTACCTATAAGTGGAATCTAATGAACAAAAATAAGTGAGTAAAATAGAACCAGAGACATGAAAATAAGGAACAAACTGACAGTGAACAGAGGGGCAGGAGAGAGAGAAAATGGGGGAAAGAATGAGAAGGGTCTAGTCAAGAAACATGTATAAAGGATGCATGGTAATGGACAATAGGTGGGGATTGACTGAGAGGAGATTGGCTAGGGGAGAACAATGGGGGGAGAATTGGAACAACTGTAATAGAAGAAAAATAAAAATAAAAAATTAGTAATTCTTAAATGGGGCTTATGATCAAATGTTTGGAGGCACCAAGGAAAATAAAAGTCACATTTTGTCACCAGGAATTCATTCTTCAGGTGCTCTGAATTAATATGGAACAGTGGACAATTTTTTCACCCAGGATTTATTTTACAGTATTTGGAGAATTTTTGGTTGTCACAACTGGAGGAGAGAGGAATTCCTATGACATTTAGTGAGTGAAAGTCAGACATTCTCATAAACATTCAGAAGATGCAGGACAGCTACCTACAACTAAAATTATCAGAAATGTCACCCATGTGAAGTGAAGATCTAGAGAAATGAAAAAATATATCTTTTAGTTGAGGGAAATCTACTTCCAGGGGAAAATGCCAATTTTTATATTTATGTTCACAATTTTAGTACAATTAAAATATATTCTTATCACCTGTTAAATATCCTATACATATGACTTTTGGAGACAGATAAATGATGACCACTTTAGCAGATTGTTTTCATATGTCAGGGGTTTTATATCAGCATGGAAGCTTTGGGCTGCAAGTAACAGAATTCCCCATTCAAACTGTATTTAACAATAGAGTAGTTTAGTATCAGGCACCACAGGAAGTCCAGGGGTAGTATGGCTCCGAGACCAATATGTTTCTCACTTCTCTATGGTCTGTCATCTACACTGTTAAAGCATTCTAGAATTACTTTCCCCCCAGTTATGAAATATTTTATCTTTCCCTTAGCCTAACAGGTCTAACTTCAGTCAGGTGTTGACTGGTATGTCATGTGTTGACTGGCATAGATTAGTCAAGAAATAAACCTGGAGCTTGTGAAAGGGGCAAATTTTCTTGTAAAATTGTGATATTGGTAGGAAGAAATAAGATAGGGATGGATCGTCGAGTAATTAATAGCAGTGGTTAGAAGTGACAAACAGCAGGAAGACATGATTTCTAACAGATACTTAATTTAAAATATCTATGAAAAATTCCAACCCAAATCAATCTACTATCTCCATAAGGAACCCCTTAAATCACCCCAATTGATACTATCTATGTCAGTGCACAGAAATACCTTTTTCCTTTTCCAAAGAACCAGGGCTCATCTTTAGTATCTCTGGCCCTAACACTGCAAACTGCTGACTATATTTAGCAACATTTAATACTTTTTCCCATACGTCCTGCTCTTCACATCTACTAATTTAATTTTTCCTAAGCCCCCTGATATCTTAATGGTTTCCATTTCAGAGAGAAAAACGGACAAATAGGCTCTGAACTTAGACTGAGTTTGATATATTTGAAAGACAGAACGAAGAACAAGGCACCGGAAACAGTGAATTCTCTATTTCAGATCTTAACACAAATGGCTCCCTTTTTGTTTCTCTAATCTCAGCAGAAATATTCCCTCCTTTGAGAAGCTTTGTATGAATGTACAATCTCAAATAGTGTTTTGTTTCTGTAGATCTCTATCTCATAACTCTTTTATTCCTTGGCACTCTTTAAAATTATTTCACTTGCTTTAATTGTTTATTTGCCATCTCTCCTACTAGAATGGAAGAAACATGAAAGTATAAATGTTGTCTATTGTATTTGCTTCTGAATGACTATCTGGACTAGGTAGTAGGTAGTCAAATGCCAACCTATAACATGAATGCATAATAGAAATGACTATTCTATTGTCAAATGACTATTCTATTAAGACAAAACTGCTTCTCTATCCTACGCCCATTCTGTTTCTGAGACATCTTTGTTACTTCTGCTCGATGTGTTCATCCATTCAGACATACACGCACATTTTGGGAAGGGAAAGAAAGGAGAGGAGGAATGATGTACCCATTGTGATTTGTTTTTCGGCTCTACAATGTTTAAGGAGCATCCCATTTATACCAGAAACAGTATTTTCATTACACTCAACCAAGAAAGCATAATAATCATAGATATGAATAGTCATAAGCTAGATAGTATTTGAGGATGTAATAAGCTTTCTTTTTCTCAAATAGATACTACTGAGCAATATTTTTATCTAGCATACAATAAAAGATTAAGTGATCTTAAAACATTTTTATAAATTGAGCATTAAAATCATTTTAAGGTAAAACACTGGTTGAATACTGTCATGTGGAAGAAGGATAGAGAAATATAATCCCTCAAATTTTCAGTAATAAAGCTGAATATATAATAAAATATATGTTATTAATTCAATACTATTTATTTTTGAATGTGCATTTTTAAAAGTCTAATTCATGGATAAAGACACTTTAGACATTTATTGCTGTCACATTGGTCATAACACATGTGATAGGTGGATGATGGAGTAGTCATCAACTATGTGGCAGAGAGACAAGATTTTATTTGGGTAGCAAAATCTGCTTATTTTACCAGTAATATAATCTGATTATTCCATTAGTATTCTGTTAGTCATAAACCTAATCCAGCTTAACATTAAGAAAGTTTTACACACATACATGGTTAAACAGTGGGGATGGGAGAAAGAATAACCAGAAGAAAAAACTAAACTAATGTCCAAAATCTTTTTTTGGACATGGTCCAGGGGTGGTTCACATCTGGGTTGGATATGCCCTACAATTAAAGAGATTCATCAAGGGACAACCCAATAGTGTGTTCTTGATGAAAATATTTAGAAAAACACACAAATATATCAGAAGAGTTCAATGTACAGAAAGCCAGGATGGGTAAAGTAGCAAAACTCAAGTTCTGAAGATTAGAGAGTGAGGGAGAAGTCTGAAGAACCTGGTTAGGTCTGCGGTGTAATACTATAGTTTACAGACACATCTCTATCTCCCACTTCTTTTCTCCCCTTAAACCAAGTGTAGCTATAGTTTTGTCACTTCTTACGCATTTTTACTCTTTGGCATACATATTAAGACTTTGAAGCATTGGAATTCTAGTTATTGGGTAAGTAGTGAAATATTTCAGTATTTTCATATAAACTATATGTTTATTATTCTCACCAAATGTAGAGCCAAACATAATTATTGTGTTCATTTTTGATGAAAATAAATTTTGTAACATTGATTTAAGAAGTTTTCCCTTAACTTCTCATTCTTGTGAAAATATTTAGGGGAAAGTTTGTCTATTTGGGTTCATAACACTCATTAAGATATTAAAAGGCATTTTATTTTCTTCTTTATTAATGATTATTTCTAAATTATTGATCTTAATACTTTCATTGGTATGATAAAACATTATCTTAAATATGTATTTTTCTCATAACATATATTCTGAGAAAATTTATATAGACACATATACATATGTATATACACATATACACATATATACATGCATGTGTGTAGATAAATTATATACATATATGTGTATATATGTGTATATGTAAATTGCAGGTTTGTCTCCTGGTACTCTTTAAAGGACATACCAAACATGACCAGATGTTCTGTGACCCTATCATTGGCTGTTCTGATTTCACTTGAAAGTTTTCTAAATTCCAGTGCTTAGAAATCTCTTTTATGAGGTAAAGATCAAATTGATTTTTTATATACTTTAAGATGCCATCATTCAATTGCTGTTCATGTATAACTGTCTGCTGTGTACCTTTGTGTGATATTCATGGTGCTGACTCATCAGTTTTGCTGTCTAGGGGAGAACAGATAAAGAAAGTTTAATTCACCTAAAAGTCAAATTTCTTGTACATTTTTTAATGTTCCTGGAAAAATTATGTATGGAAAATATTTTTTATTGAACAGGAATTCTTCTTGATCTCATTTTGTTTATAACACAGGATCAGAAAGCACAGTTAAGAGACAGATAATTTAATTGGTGTTTCAGGATTCTTAGGGTATAATCCCTGCAGTGGAATTGCCAGGTAAAAATACAGTTTTTATCCTTTGGGAACTTTTACTTGTAGGGACAGAATGAATGGAACTGGAGAGAATTTTGCTATGTGAAATAAGCCAGGCAATGAAATATAAATACCATATGATCTAACTTATAAGTGGAACCTAATCAACAAAACAAACAAGCAAGCAAAATATAATCAGAGACATTGAAATAAAGAACAAACTGTGGCAAGGGTATAGGGGGATAACAGGGGAAAGAAGGGGAAGGCTTGTTAAGGAACATGTATAAAAGACATATGGACAAAGCCAAAGGGGGGTAGGATTGAAAATGGGAGTTGAGGGTGGGTGAGGGAAAAATAGAGACTATTGTACTTGAACAACAACAACAACAACAAAAGGGACAGAGGATTTAACAGGTGCTTACTTTGGTCCAACTCTCACTGATTCTCAGGCTAATTGAAAGCCAACAACCTGGTTCTATAACTCTGAAGTTTGAACGTAATTTTATCATGTATATTGACTGTGTTATTGTAAACCCTTACTCAGTTACTAACTTTTCTTTCATTCATAATGAATGCCTCAAGAGATATGTCGTGAGCTGATACTTCTTAATATATACCATTTCAAAGAACATTTTACTCTGATAATACATAAAATTTAAAATAAAAAGCATAACATTGCAACACCTGGACTTTCTAATTTATTCTATTATTTCCAGACTTTCTATTCTGTTGGAAATAAATATTGGATTCTGTTGTTATATTGTTTACTTTTTACCTTTTCCTCTGATCATTATAAAATCTTCAAAAAGCTGTAGATATGCTTCTTTTTATTCAAAGATGTTGGTAAATTATTTTCTGTTTGGGAATTAAAGTTGTATTGGAATAAAGTCATACCCAGATGTCTAAGGTTATTAATCACTCCAATAGTTGAATTGAGTAGTTGCAAAACAGACTCCATGGCCTAGAAATTTCAAAATGTTTACACTTTGGCCCTTTTCAGAGAAAAATTCTGCTGTTCTTACCACAAAAATTCACAAAATACAGAAAAGCTAGTTTCTTATTTATTTGATTGGGTTTGGCATGATTGCTGTGTTTTCTTGGAAGTCATCTGGCTTTATAATTTAAAATTGCCTTTTTAATACATACATTTGTGCCTACATATCTGGTGATTACTACCAATGAAAATTAAGAGGAAAAATAAATATATGATACTCTATTTTATTTATATCTTAAAATATTCAAGATCAATAAAATTACATTTGATTGATTAATGCAAATTCAATTATCATGATTAATATAAAATTAAATTGCTTATAAATTGAAAAGCATGGATTTATTTACTTGTTCATACTGTTCTAAATACTCAATCATGATATATTTCTTTAATCTTTCTGTTTACTTATAACTGTAGAGTATTTATTGAATGTACAAAGGCAGAAGATAGATATAGCTTTAATAATATTTAACTATTATATTTATTACTTTCCAATTAAATTTTATTTTTCTGTAACAGACATCTCTCAAATAATAATGATGATTAATGGGCAAATGTAATTTAATTTACCCATAACATTTTAAATGGAAATAATCTCTATTTCCTTTTATTTTCTTTAGGTTCTTTGACTGACTGATAGTTTTCTTTTTTTTATTGTTGTTCTATTACAATTGTATCCTTTCCCCCCTATTACTCTCCCCTGCCCTATACTTCCCACCTTCCACATTCAATCATCCCCACCCTTGTCTTTGTCCATGGGTCCTTTATACATGTTCCCTGATGACCCTTTCCCTTCTTTTCTATATAGATTTTTATTAATGTCTATTGTTTTTAAATTAGTAGGTATAAAGCATTTAATCCAAATTAATATAATGGAAGCAAAATATTTTCATTCTCAAAATGTGTTTAAGGATCACAGTCTAAATTATATTATTTCTAGTTTTTCTAAATTATGTATGTATTTATGACACAAAATTTGATAGTAAAGCATATTGTTAGAGAGAGACTTTAGTAAACTGGGTATACTTACTTAAAATATTGCTAGAATAATTTAGATATTATTTGGAAAGTCCAAATAATTTTTCTTAGTCAAAACTCTATTTATTGTCATTATTCTTTTAGAAAACTAGAAGAATTTAAAAAATTACACCCCAGTTATTTCACATTAGGTTTCTCATAATTAATTTTAGTTTAAATTTAGTTTCATTTATTTTTTTCTATTCCAAAATATGTCATGAAAGTGCACTTTTTTTGCCAGAATATCATCACTTCACCCAGCACCAACTCCAATATAGTTAAAATAAGATTAATTGCCATAAGCATTGAGAAATTTACTTGAAAACCTAATTTGTGGTACAGAGTTCAAACTCACTAAAATATTTGCTTTTGTTTTCATAGGAAAATTAAAATATAATGACGTATATAATAAACAAATAGGGTACTTTATATTTAATTCATTGTTATAATTGGAACATAATTTACAAGTAAATATCATTATTCATGTTGATTTTTATTGATATATTACTCTAATCTCTGAAAAATGATACTATTATATAAGGTTGTGTCCTGTTAGAGTTGTCAAAATGGAGATTTTTGGCAATTAGTTGATAAATATTCAGCTTCCAACAGGCAGAACCACCTTGTGGTCATTCCCTCAGTTCTTGAGCAGTAACTGGATTAGACATTCTGAGCAAAGAAGAGAACCTCCACAATCACTCCATAGGCATCGAGGATGATCGTTCTGTAGAGTATGAGTATAAGCATAGATTACCTACAGCAATATTGCTCCCCAGGAGAAACTGTAGGAATGAGTTGAGGAAGAAATCATTTTGACTTCTATTTTCATTTACCAGACATTATTAGGCAGTGAAGAAAGGTATAGGCTGGAGAACACCTGACCATCATTGCAAACTTAATCATACGGCAATTTGATTGCCACTGAAGTTACAGAAATGATATATTTAATGGAGTAAAACACTACAACTTTAGGTGACTAATGTATAGTTATTGATCTTCCAGCTGCTTCTTTTTCTCTCTCCTTATTTATAAAGATTGCCAGAAACAACATACTTTTACGTAGTATGCTTGACAGTGTAGTTTTATATATTATTGGCTCAGGATTGGTTCTCTTTTTGTGCTCTCTGCCATAAAGCAATCTAAAAAGATCTTAATGATTTTGAGATCCTGAAACATTACACTATTTCAATATATTGATTGTATTATAATGAGTAGGCTTTATGAACAGTACTAGGTGCCTTTGTAAGATACTTTTATGCCTGAAAGAAGTAACTGAATGATATGGAAGTTCAGAAGGCTTGGTACCTCACCAAAGTTTTAAAGAACTTATTTGTCTGGAGTATATTCTCACCAAAGTAAATGGAAAAAAAATATGTACTTATTACATCATCTATTAAGTCCCAGTTTCAATACTTCAAGGGTCCCTGACAGTTGAAGAGAACATTAATTATTGCTGAGTGTTGTTCTGACCCATTTACTGAGTCACTCATAGACTCCCAGAAAGGCAGGTCCAGGTCTTACTCCAAGCTGCACTGACACTGGCACCTTGGGACCTTAGAAGGTCCAATAATTTTCGTAGTGTATATGGCAAGTAGAGATATTTTATATGTCATCTGAAAAGGCTTAATTTAAAAATAAAGTTACTTATTCCTAGGGATTGAGAGCAAAGCCCTGCAGGAACAGAAACTATCATTCTTTTGGGAAATAACTCTTAATGTGTTAGCTGGTCTTAGTAAAGACTGAACACCTGCTATAAAACATCAAGTGATCACACAATCTATGATGATGATGAATGATGATGAATTGGGTATTACCAATGTGGAAAGGATAATAAAATAATGAAGTTGCAAATATCAACTACAACTAATGTTAGAATAAGTGTAGAAACTAATTTGTTAGGTATATATTTTACATAACTATATGTTATATACACATCTTTCAGAAATGCTCAAGACTGATTTCTTATTTACTATTTCTTAGTGACAGGGTGCTTCTGCACATACGTGTGAGTCTATCTGAAGCAGTTCTGAAAGCAAAAGTAATTTGTGTGAGCAAGTGGCCTAGATACATGCAACATCTATTCCTCCTGCAACTATCTCTCCCTTCAATCTATTTTTATGTCCCTATGAGAAGTTCCTTATAACTAATTAAATGAGAAAAATCTCAAGGCTAGTATGCAGATAGTTCTGTGAAATATGCTGGCATCATTGGAAGAAGAATATTGTAGAATTATATTCCCCATATGGTGTGTCTTTAAAAGACATCTTCCCATAAGAAGAAGTTAATGAAGTATGTTTACATGGTTACTTGGTAGACTTAGAAATTACTACAAGTATGCCTCTTTACTGATTTATGACTAATAGTTGGTCTAATGGTCAAAAACATGGAAAAAAGAACATTGAAAATAAGTGGTGGCAAACAGATTGTGCAGAGAGATGCAGATGGACCACTCCATAAGCAGAGAGTGAGGTTATATTTATATTCATGTGGAATCCTATTAAAGAGAATTTACTGAAGATTAGGCTCTTAATAATCACACAGACAAGGTGATATACTATACAGATGTCAGTCAGCCTCTTCCGAAGACATTCCTACTTTATGAAAGGGCTAAGGGCATACAGATAAAAAACATATATAATCTCAACAAATTTCCCTTGCATAAGACTGATCCACTTACCACTACTATGGAAGGTTTACCTTCTATCCACAGGCACCAAAACTAAACCCTCAACATGGCATGACACTGAAAAGACCAGCCTGCCATCTGCTGGATGGTTGATGATATTTGACCTCTCTATAATGGCATGGGAGGAAACCTATTCTCCCTTGAATAGACACATGTAATAGATGGCCATGAGGTCTGTCCAGAAAATGCCCAGCCATTGTTAATATAATGAGAATGGTTTGTGTGACATTGATGTAACTTGGCAGTCAAAGATAATGGACTGGAATTTGCATGCATGAACAATGACGACTTCACTGTACTAGTCAGTGGGGTGGTAGATACCACTGAGTGAGCACACATACTGTGTGGCTGTCTCATTCCATATGACTGAGTGAGTAGAGCAATGAACCTGCATCAAATTTTATATTAAGCTTGAACATTCCTCCATGGAAACTATTCATAGGATTCAGAAGACCTCAGCTACAGGCAACTGGTGATTGGCAGCTTCAACACAACAATGTGCCCTCTCATGCATCATGTCTCTTGCAGTTTCTTGGCAAACCACCCAATCACCCAGGTGACTCAGTCTCCCTACATCACAAATTTCATGCTCTGTGACTTCTGACTTTTCTCAAATCTAAAATCAGCTCTCAAAGGGAAGATATTTCAGACTGTAGATGAGATTCAGGAGAGTATGACAAGGCAGCTGATGGAAACTGGGAGAACTGTGTGAGGTCCCAAGGTGCCTAGGAGTCATTGTCCTCTGTGTAATATTTCTTGTATCTTGTATCTTCTTCAATGAATGTCTCTATTTTTCACATACATGGATGGATACCTTCTGGACAACCTTGTATTTACCCTCTTGGCTCACAACGCTTTTGCCAGTATCATCCTTTATGATCTTATCAACTGATTTATTTACTGTCATACCAAAAAGTGTTCTTTGGACAGATTAATCAATTTCATAGGAAAAAAATTATGTCATGAACTTATGCGCATGGAAAACATTGGTCTTAATTTTCATCAACTCCATCACCCACATGGTGCTTGCTTGATAGAATTATTAAATGGCCTTCTGAAGATTGATCTGGTATAATTTGTACCAGAGATACAAATGATAATTTCAAGATAAAATTTGAAAAGGATATTTCTATTTTATAGGTTACAGTATATGTTTTGAACTGTTGACCTACATATAAGGTGATATTTTTCCCAAAGACAGAATATCTAGGTCAACATGGCAGACATGGCAATGACTCATTTCTCTACTATACATATAAACAATAAATTACTTTTTTGCATAAATTCCTCAAACATTAGGCTCATTAGGTTGAATGTTATAATTCCCAAGAGAAAAGAAGTGCTTCCACCAGAGTATGCAACAGTGGTTCCATAAGTAGAGAGTTAAGATAGTCACTCAGATGTTGTGGGCTTCTCATAACACTGAACAGCAGGTAAATAAAGGTTTAATGTACTAGATGGGCTGATTAATCCTAATTGCCAAGTATAACTCAGATTGTTGCTACACAATCCCTAAGGTAGCAAGAATATGTAGGTTAAAGTCAATACACAAATGAAGGTTTGGTTATTTTACCAGGTTAAATCCCCACCATTGGAGATGCTGGCTGATGACAGAAAAAATGTGCAGTAGATAATAGAAAGAAGTTACAAATTTCAATTAGAGCCATATGAGGACTGAGGGATGTAGAAACCATTTTGTTAGGTATAAATTTATTTGCTTATTTTATTGGAGTATAGGTGTTTTTAATCACAACTTTTCAACATCTAGTAAAATAAGTTCTTTCTTTTTTTAACATCAAAAATTCTAATTGTGGTTTCTTCCTGCTTGATTTCATGCTTACTTTTTAACATTCTACATGTGTTTCTTAAATGTTTCCAATACTTTTATAATTATATTACCAAGAATAGATTATTTGCATGTCGATTTAAATTCCACAGATTTTATCTATCTTTTGAAAATTAAATTTTAAATTTTAAAATGTAACAAATATGTAATTTGCTGAGTTAAATTATTTTTAAACTAAAAAATAAAACAATGTTTTATATAGTTTTAAATATATTTTATTGATAATGCCATTACAGTCGTCTCATTTTCCTCCCTTTATTCCCCTCTGCCCTAGCATTCCCACCGGCATTCTCCCTGGCCCCTTAGTTGACGTCCGTGGGTTATGCATATAAGTTCTTTGGCTTCTTCATTTCTTATACTATTCTTAACCTCCCCCGCCTATTTTCTACCTACCATTTGTGCTACTTATTCCTTATGCCTTTCCCCCCATTTTCCCTGCCCTTCCCCTATGATAACCCTACATGTGATTTCCATTTCTGTGATTCTGTTTCTGTTCTAGTTGTTTGCTTAGTGCTTTTTTTTAGGTTAATTGGTCAATAGTGGTGAGTTTGTTGTCATTTTGCTGTTAATATTTTTATCTTATTCTCTTACTTAGATAAGTTCCTTTAACATTTCATATAATAAAGTCTTGGTGATGATGAACTTCTTGAAGTTGACCTTATCCGGGAAGCACTTTATCTGCCCTTCCATTCCAAATGAAAGCTTTGCTGGATAGAAGAATCTTGGATGTGGACCCTTGCTTTTCATGACTTGGAATACTATTTCCGGCCCCTCTTTCCTGCCAGGTTTCTTTGGAGAAATCAGCTGAGAGTTTTATGAGAACTCCTTTGTAGGTAAATGTCTCCTTTTCTCTTGCTGCTTTAAGATTCTCTCCTTATCTTTAATCTTGGGTAATGTGCTTATGATGTGCCTTGGTGTGTGTTTACTTGGGTCCATATTCTTTGGGACTGACTCTCAGAGCCTCCTGGACTTCATGGAATTCCATTTTCTTTGCCAGATTGGGGAAGTTCTTCTTCATTATTTTTTCAAATAAGTTTTAAATTTCTTGCTCTTCCTCTTCTCCTTCTGACACCCCTGTGATTTGGATGTTGGACCATTTAAGGTTGTCCCAGAGGATCCTAAGCTTCTCCTCATCTTTATGAATTCTTGTTTCTTCATTCTGTTCTGGTTGAATGTTTATTTCTTCCTTCTGGTCCAAACCATTGATCTGAATCCCAGTTACCTTCCCATCAGTGTTGGTTCTGTGTACATATTCCTTTATTTCACTTTGATAGCCTTCATTTTTTCCTTTATTTTGTGGCCATACTCAACCAATCCTGTGAGCATCTTCATTATCAGTGTTTTGAACTCTGCATCTGATAGGTTGGCTATATCTTTGTCTCTTAGTTGTATTTTTCCTGGAGCTTTTATCTGTTCTTTCAATTGGGCCAAATATTTTTGTCTTGTTGGTGCACTGTGGCACTGTATTTGGGGGAAGGCTCTGAGAGGGAACAATGCCATTGGCTCTCTGCAAACTTTCAGTCATTTCCCCTACCACCCACAAGCAAATTGTGCCCTTCTGGTGCTGGTTACCAGATGAGTGGTTTTGTGTATGTTCTAGGACCCCGTGGGTCTCTTCAGCAAACTGTTGGGAGTTTCTCCTGCCACTCCAACTCCCACAGGTATTTTCAGTCAGCAGTTTTGAGGCTTAATTTTCTGCTCTGGAATGCTGGGTTGTGTCATTTTTCTCACTACCCTGTTGTTCCTCCAGGTTTATCCACAAGCAAATGGGGGACCACCCAGTCTTCCAGCCTTGGCCTCGCCCATTCACCAACCATTGTTTTGCTGCAAGTCTTGTCCACCTACCTGCCCCTTCTCCACCCCTTCTACTGGTTGAAATGAATGTTTTTTTTTAACTCCTTGATTGTCAGTCTTCCATACAGTTCAATATTCTGTCAATTCTGGTTGGTTTTGTTTTTAAATTTGTTTTTGTCCTTTTGCTTGTGTGAGGAGGCATAGTATATGTACTTATGCCTTCATCTTGGCCAGAAGTCTATAGTTCTTTTTTTAATCTATAATTTTATTTTTGTAAGCATTACACATATTTATTTTTATTTTTTATTTTTACTTTTAATTTTCTTAATGTTTTTTCAAAGATCAAATATTTTTATTTTGATTAAGTCTGTTGATCAACTATATCTTATAGAGTTTATAATTTTTTATTGATGTTCAATTACAGTTGTACTCATTTCCCTCCCATTACTTTCCCCTGCCTACCCACCCTCACCTCTCACATTCATTCCTCCCCTGCATTGTCTTTGTCCATGAATCCTTTGTACATATTCCTTGATGACTCTTCCTCTTCTTTGCCCTTTATTTATCTTTTAATAAATAAAAATTCTTTTAGTTGTTTTTCTCTTTTACAATGGAGATTTTTTCTGGATTCTGAAATATTGCTTTTAAACTCTTTAACCACAACAATAATTGCAAGTTCTGTTAATATATTTTTAACAAAATACCTAATGTTTTAGTTCAGTAAAGTGTCCCTCCTTCATATCTGAAGGACAACTTTGTTAGATAAATTATTCCTGATTGGCAGTTTTTTTTTTCAATAGTTAATTGTGCCATCTGGCTCTCTGTTGGCATGAAAGGTTTTTGCTGAAAATCCCTGATAGTCTTATGAGCATTCCCTTGTTGCTTTCAAAATTCTTTTTTTAATTTTCAATATTTTAAATATAATTTGACTCAATGAATCCTCTTTGGATTGAACCTATTTGGAGACTTCTGAGCTTTATATACCCAAATGCCCAAATGCAGTGGTTTTATGTGGGAAGTTGTAGCTACTAAGTTTGTTTATACAACACATTTTAACCACTTTATCAAGTTGTATTTTTCATGTCATAAAATAAACAATACTTTTGAAGTTTGTTGTACGTGGGAACACAGTATGGAAGGAGTAGCTGAAGTTAATTCATTTATGTTTAAAAGAGAAGATATGTCAGTATGTGTCTGTGATGGTGGGAGTGCTCCACATCATGCACAAAGAGAGGGAAAGTGCCATTCTGGTGCAATGAGAGAGGACTGTGTCCAGCCAAAGGTTGAGAGGTGTAGCCTTACTTAGGAGTAAATAAAGTGTACCCCATGTAACAGGATAACAGGTAGTATATATAGTTAGAGATACAGGTAAGTTAGTAAATTTGGTGGTGGACATTTTGTGAAAGTTACTAAGGATTTCTCCTATTTTCTTAGTGAAATCAGAGTCAAAGTAATCAATAAAAGTGTGTGTCTGTGAGTGGAAGGGGAGTAACTTCTGTAAATTGTAGTAGAGTGAAAAAAGATATGATGTCATCCTTAGAAGAGTAAACTAAAAAAAAAAAGATTGTTAGACAATACTAAGGGCTGGTCTGAAATTAGAGGACATAAATATAAAATAAGGTTTACCAGCATAATTAGACATTTTCTTTAATCATAACGGGGAGTACAGACATAGGTTCAGAGTACTGGATTTAACCAGGTGTTAATTCAAAGACACCTCTGCCCAAGGAATGCTACAGGATGGGAAGAAGCACAGAAACAGAATGTTTCTTAATAAGTGAATATTGTTATATTCCCTGGAATAGAATCCAACCTACAGGGAGGAAGATCCTGAATCAGAGAAGGAGAAATGGAGAGCTTAAAGCTCAAGGGTCAATAACTTAGAGGGACTGATGAGGTAAAACTATTTTACACAGGTGTTTCATATACGGTAAAAAGGCCACTTGTTGGCTTCTAGTTCAGCCTTCAAAAATATTTCTTTCAGTTAGCTAGAGAATTTTATTTTCCTAATGTATGTGAATCAAATGATTTCAGTGATTTCTAATAAATAGTAATTTTTACCTACAGCATAAATGCTATTTTTATGTGATTTTTAGTGAATGGGTCTGCTTAAGTTGTATGTGAGGTTCAGTCACTTTTTATATATTTGAAAAGTAAGTATACTTCTGAAATCATAGAGTAACATGTAACTTATTAAAATTATTTACAATAGTGTTGAGTAACACATTCAAAATTTATGCAACAGAAATTTTTAGCTTGAATGAATTAAAGATTTGGATTTGAAAATCTGTCTGCTTCTTAATATAATCAGATATGTGAGTCTCTATAAACTTTCTTTGCTTTCAAAGGCAAACATAACTAATAATTTCTGTGAAGGTCTTGAATCAGTCCAACATCTGTTCTTGGTTTACTATAAAAACCGTGTCTCTGATCTCATGTGTTGAACTACTGTATGTTTGCCACTGTCTATTTCCTGTGAAAAAATATATTGAACAATAATAGCTTTTGTTCCTCACTCTCCCACCACTAAAACAGCTGAACAAATAGTATCCATGCTTTCATTTGGAATAATTTATTCCATGTATATGTTTATGCAGAGTCATTTGGCTTATTGGATGTTTCATCATTTAAAAATCAAATCTCAGAATTTTAGACTACTGAAAACCCTGGTCTAATAGTTTCCTCATGCTTATAATAATTCTCTTAGCAGCATTTCCTTCCTAATTCATCATCGTATTTTGTGTATAGTTTGGTATATACAAGTCAAACTGGTTAAAAATCCACTTTATTAACAAAGTTAATGAAAATTTCCATTCAAGGCCAACTATTTTACAAATAACATTAAAAGATTAAATGATTTGGCATTTAAGCCATGAAAGTAACCCTATTTGCTCTTTTGTTACCTAAATAAATAATAACTCTAGATTTGTAATGATATAGATTTTAATACATTTTTCTTAACTCAACACATTCCAGATGACTTAAAGGTAGGCTCAGCAATGCAGAGCAAGCCTAACTTCCATTCCACAATGTATTTTATTACATGAATGTTCTTGGCTTAGACATGAAATAAGCCATGCACTGAGCCAGCAAGGAAAATGGGGACAGATTCATAAATGGAGAGCAGGATGACAGCTATGGAGGGGTTGGGGAGGTTAGGGGATGGAGGAATTGAGCAAAAGGAGAAAGGACTCATGCACATGAAAAACTGTGGTGGTTGCTGGGCAGAGGTGGAGTATTCAGGTACTAAATAATAATAGAAAATACAACAAAGATCAAATCAAAAAAGAAGACAAATAAAAACATCATTTAAATGGATGAAAATAAGTTACTTAAAAATCAGGGTTTTTTAAAAATCATTTGCTGTGGCAACAGTTTGGATTTTTTTTAGCATACAAAACTTTCCCAAAATTTTGGAATTATAGTTTAGACCTTGCTCACTACAACATCCCATTGGAAATCAAAACCTGCAGTTAGTCATTCAGCTATCCAGTGGGACCCAACATTTGATAACAGACTATTGGCAAAGCTCAGGATACCTAATGTGTTATATTTACATTTAGACCTTACAATAAATCAATAAATCAGCAAATATTTAATTTCAATCTTAAGGCTTCAGTTTGGAATATCAGCATTTAGTCATTTTAAGGATAACCACTTTTGGGGTGGTAGAAATATCTTATTTCAGGAAATAATAAAATTATAGCTGTACTAGTTAGCTAGGGTTGCTGTAACAATGTACCACAAACTGTGTGACCCAGAACAACAGCAGTTTTTATCTCACAATACTGGAGGCCTGAAATCTACAATCAAGGTGTTGACTGAGTCATGCTCCCTTTTGGAGATGCCAAGGAAGAGTCTGTTCTTGGTCACTCTTCTAGTTCTGGTAGTAACCCGGCTTGTGGCAGCATGATTCCAATCTTTTCATGGAGTTCTCCTTGTTTGCATGTTTCTCACTGTGTTCAAACTTTCCCCTTTTTATAAGGACACCAGTCCTGCTAGGCAGTGCTCACCCTAATGACCAAATTCTACCTTGATTATCTCTGTAAAGACTTTATTTCCCAGTAATATTATATTCTAAAATAGTAAAGGTTAGGATTATAGCATTCCTTTCAGGGGGACACAATATAATACATGACAGTGGCTTTTAGTTTGGCATCCAGTTTTGTCATAGGTGTGGCATAAATATGTCTTGCAACTGAACTGTTTTATCAACAATGTTACATTCTTAAAATAGTATATGCTATATAAGTATACTTAGTAATATTTTGATCTTCTAATTATTGTTACTTAAAAACAGGCACAAATATGAGTCACAATTATAATGTCTTAAAAATAGTGACTATTTCACAAATCCAGATTTATTTAGCTTTGTAGCTCTCACTGTATAACTTACTCTTCCCTTGCCCTTGAGATGTGTATAGAATGTTCCCTTCAACTTACCATAAACGTGCCTCAGTGGCACATTCTTCCTCAGTGGTGAGCATAGCTCTAGTTATTGATATTACTGTAGCATTAAAATCTAATCATTGATTTTAGCATAATGCCAGAAACTCTTGTAGCTCTTACATGCAATTTATGGTGACTTCTCTGTTACTATGTCATTAATTTTATTTTCTTTGACTTTTCAGAAGACAATAAGAAATGATCTCAGATATTCAATAGTTTCATAGTATCATCATGTGTCCTTCCCACTATTTTCTGTGCAATCTAAAGTTGATTGTATGCATACATTCTTCACTTGTTGCAAGGTAGACTTTAACAGCAAGGATAACTGATTAATATATTACATTCAATTAATTAAAACATATTATGTTACCATTTCTTTTAAATAAATCCATACAATTCTTAACTTCATTTGGGTACAGCTTCTTCCTAAATTCCTTTTTCATATTACTTTTCAAGAAAAAAAACTTTTTAAAAAAGCAAAAAGAATGAAGTAGCATTTAAAACCTCAAGTCTGCAGTGAGACAGTTTCAATGTTTAAAGAGTTAAGTAGTTGCAAGAATCTCTAACATATTCTGATTTTATGTGAAAGTCTAACATATGAAAGTTTCACTAACTATGCACATTATGGAAGATGCTGCAGGATATGTTTTCTGAATAACATTGAATATTAGAATAATGATAACTACTACTTACATTGTACAGGTTATGTGCCTGTATATGTACATTATATATTATTTATTTGAATTCTTATCAATTAATATACAGAAAAATTTTACCCAAGTTTTATAGATGAAAAAGCATGGGACCAAAGAGATTAAATATATTTTGAAGGGATACACAGGTAGAAAATGGGGAGATCAGATTTTAAATCCCAGATGGCTGATTGTCACCAACTCACATACTGCCCCCAAAACACAACATCTCAACAATTGGACCTATTGAGTAGTATAAAACCTTTCCTCAGGATGTAGTTATTCCTATAGTTTCACACTCACTAAAAACACAAACTAAACAAAACAAATGGAATTAAAAAATGTATAACAGACACATGGTTATCTGCCAGAGATAACAGAGTGTTCCGTATGAAAGAACATGAGATTTTTAAATTTTTGCTAATACTTTCACAGACTTTCTATGCCATTCTACTCATTTCTTTTTAATTCTTGTCTGGACTATCTTATTTTTAAACATTCTGGTCACAGTCAAATTAAATCTATTTCAAAAATCAATAATACATAAAAAGTTTGAAATTCATGCAATTAAATAATATTTCCCTCCCAGGAGTCTTTGATTTGGCAACAAATGTGAACACAGCACACAAACACATCATTTGTATATAGGGACTAGAAAGACTGCTGCTCACATGGTAATCTGCTGGCCAGGGATACATGTGGACTATTGACTGTCCTTATTTCTGCAACCTAGTTTAACCTGGTTTGGGGAGGATGAGGTCAGAACTCTTCCTCCAGTGTTCAAGGTCCTGTCAGTGAATATTGGAATATGTCGGTATTGGAGATTCTAAGGTCTAGAAATGATCCTCAGAAGAATACTATGGGCACCAGAATTCAGCTTCTCTCATTTCCTGTCTTATCTATACTGTATTTATTCAAACATGCTCAATGCACATTTAGCATATGCAAGGTTCTGTGCTAGGCACTAAAATTTTATTAGTAAGTGAATGCAGAGAAGATTTACTCCCTCACTGAGATTATAATCTAGAGTTATGATATTTCCTACATAATCACACAAAAATATAGAATTTCAACTTTTCATCACACACCTGAAAGAGATCCTCTGGATTCTGAAATGCCTCTTCTTATTGTATTCTCCTCCTCTCCCCATCCTTCTCCCAGTCAATGCTGGGAATAAAACAATCTTCAGCAGGTAAATCTAGAAAAGTCACCAAAGGTATCTCTCTGGGAAAAATAGTGTACCTCTATCCCCCTCATACAGAAGTAGGCATATTACACTGTCCTTCAGGGACAAAAAATAAAATAAATGAAAAAGGAGAGGAATATAACCACCAGTCTCTATTCCTGTTAATTGATTTACAAATACATTTAGAATATAGCTCATTTGAATTTGAGGATTTCTTGCAAGGTCATTTTTCAAAGCATCATAATAATAACCAATTTTCAGAAAGTTTTATTTATTAGATTCAATAATTTTGTCAGAAAAGGCAGATATCTGCACCTCTAGTTTTTCTGAGGCAGGTCAAGTCAGGTAGGCAGGTCAAGTCATGCAGGCAGGTCAGGCCACAGGATAAAACAGGTTTGCTTTTTTCTTTGAACTGATTATTCTGTATTAAAATAGATGCTCTTTAAGTTTCAGTTGGCATTCCAGTAGTAATGGTTTTCCTGAACAGTATTGGCAGAAATCTCTGACTCTGATTTGGATTTTGAGCTTTAGTGTCAGATTGAGTAAGGAGTTGATTAAATTATTTCATTTCATTTCTAAGGTACCATTTTTAAATGTCAAATCATGGTTATATGCTAGACCCTTGCATTTTATTTAAAAGTGTATTTCAGCATACTTTTAAAGTATATTTTATTGATTATGCTATTATAGTTGTCTCATTTTTCTCTCCCCTTTATCCTTCTCTGCCCTGCACACCTCCTCCCACATGCATTCCCCCACTTAGTTCACATCCATGGGTCATATATATAAGTTATTTGGCTTCTCCATTTCCTATACTATTCTTAACCTCCCCTTGTCTATTTTTTTTTTACCTATGATATATGCCTCCTACTCCCTGTACCTTTCCCACATCCTCCCTCCTCACCCTGCCTGCTGATAACCCTCCATGTGGTCTCCATTTCTGTGATTCTGCTCCTGTTCTAGTTGTCTGCTTATTTCGATTTTTGGTTTGTTTTTTAGGTTTGGTTTTTGATAGTTGTGAATTTGCTGTCATTTTACTGTTGATATATTTTATCCTCTTTTTCTTAGGTAAATCCCTTTAACATTTCAGATGAACTTCTTTAATTTGACATTATCTGAAAAACACTTTATCTGCCCCTTCATTCTAAATAATAGCTTTGCTGGGTACAGTGATCTTGGATGTAGGTCATTGCCTTTCATGACTTCAGATACTTCTTTCCAGACCCTTTTTTTTCCCTGTAAGGATTCAAAGCACCCAAGAAAGCATGCACCAAGGGACATCATAATTACATTACCCAAGATTAAAGATAAAGAGAAAATCCTAAAAGTTGCAAGAGAAAAGGAATAGAAGAAAGATATTAAAGAAGAAACACACAAATAAATGGAAGCATATACCATGTTCATGGATTGAAAGAATTAACATCATGAAAATATCAATACTACTCAAAGTAATTTATAGATTCAATTCAATCCCTATTAAGATGCCAATGACATTTCACAGATATAGAACAAACATTTCAAAAATTTATGCGGAAATGTAAACAAGCACAAATAGCCACAGCAATTTTGAGAAAGAAGAACAAAATAGAAGGGATCACAGTACCTGACATCAAACTATGTTACAAGGCCACAGTAATCAAATTAGTCTGGTACAGGCATAAGAACAGACACATAGATCAATGGAACAGAATAGAGGGCCCATAAATAAACCCAAGTCTCCATGGGCAAGTACTATTTGACAGAGGGGCCAGAACCATAAAGTGGAGTAAAAATAGCCCCTTCAACAAATGGTGTTGGGAGAACAGGAATGGTAGATGCAAAAAAATGAACTCAACCACCAACTTATACCATACACCAAAATAAACTCAAGATAGATAAAAACTTAAGTATGTCATGATACCATAAAAGTCTTAGAGGAGAACACTGGCAGGAAAATCTCAGATATTCTACATAGCAATATTTTCACCAAAAATATCCCCTAGAGCAAGGGACATAAAGTAAAAAATAAACAAATAGGACTTCATCAAAATAAAAAGGTTCTGTACAACTAAAGAAAACATCAGAAAAATTAAAAGGGAACAAACCATATGAGAAAGTATATTTGCCAGTGATATCTCAGAGAAGGGTTTGATCTCCAAAATATATAAAGAACTTACATGAATCTATTCCAGAAAGACAAACAATCCAATTAAAAAATGGGAAAAGGACTCGAAAAAACACCTTTCCAAGGAGGACATTCAGAGGGCCCAGAGACAAATGAAAGGATGCTCACCTCAGCATCACCAGACATCAGAGATACAGATTAAAACCACAATGAGATTCCACTTTACACCAGTAAGAATGGCCATCATAACCAAAGCAACAAACAATAAGTGCTAACAACACTGTGAACAAAAGGGAACCCTAGTGCACTATTGGTAGGAATGCACACTGGTGCAGCCACTATGAAAAACAGTATGGTATTTCCCCAAAAAAACTAAAACGGAACTTCTTTTTGACTGGGAATTCCACTTCTGGCATTATACCATAAGAATCCTGAAACACAAATTCAAAAGAACCTATGCACCCCAATGTTCATAGTAGCATAATTTACAATAGCCAAGCACTGGAAACAGCCTAAGTGCTCATCAGTAAATGAGTGGATCAAAAAACTATGGTACATTTACACAATGGAATACTATGCTACAGAAAGAAAGAAGGAGCCCGTACCCTTAGTGACAGCATGGATGGAACTGGAGAGCAATATGCTAAGTGAAATAAGCCAGGCAGTGATCAAATACCATATGATCTCACTTATAAGTGGAACCTAATCAACAAAACAAACAAGCAAATAAGCTGTAACCTGAGGGAGGAGGGAGGGGGATAACAGGAGAAAGGAGAGGGAGGATCATCAAGGAACATGTATAAAAGACCCATGGACAAAGCCAAAAAGTGGAAGGATTGACGGTGGGAGTTGGGAGTGGGGGACAAAGGGGTGGCGGGCAAATGGAGACAATTGTACATGAATAACAATAAAAACATATTTTTTTAATCAGCAAGAGAAAAGGAGACAGTTACCTACAAAGGGGTTCCCATAAGAATATCAGCTGGTTTCTCAAAATATTTGAGCATACTTTTAAAGAAAATGTGCCCTAAAATATGAGATCAATAAGGCCTAAATGATAGATATTTATCTAGTTGAATCCTGTTGTCTGAAAATAAAAACTACATCCTAGTTGGAATCTACCAACCTTCCTATGTGGTTACTAGTTTTCATTTTAGTAAGTGCCATGCATAGGTCTCTAGTCATTCTCATTTCCAGTTGGCATCCTCCCAATGAATCCTTATGCTGAACTGTGCATTTAATCTTAGACACATAGATATTTTGTAAAAGATAAAAGTCAGTTAAACAGTCACATTTAAGTGTTGCTTTCCATAGAATTCCTTGCCTAAATTTAAATATAATTTCTTATAAATTGCATGTCATGTTAATGTATTCTTAATTAGGCAATAGTTTGGTTACATCGTTTCTCTTTTTTCTTCATAAAATTTCTTTCAGTGATAGATCACAAAAATGGAAGACTGAGTAAAAGTTAAAGCAAGATGCTTGATTAAACATTTGTGTAAGAATTATAGAAAAGCACCAACTGAAAATAAATGAAGTGTTATATTGCATTGTGTTTAACAATAGTATATAAAATTAAACTTCATATCACTTCTTTTTCTCTTAGTGTTAATCTTATATAAAGATAATGTAGGATAACACAATGTTTTAAAGCTAAAAGTTTGGTCTTTGGAGTTAATCAGACTGTTCTGTCTCATATTAGTTATGTGTCCATGGGCAAATTATTTATCTCTTCTAAACCTAAATTTCTCCTTTGATAAAATGTAGATAACATTGTAAGAATTAAAATATTACATTAAATAATTGATTTAGAGTGCCTTGTAGTGCCTGGAAAACAACAAACAACAGTTCTTTTTCCACATTTCCCTGGTTTGTTCATAGTCCACTTCTCAAATGTAACCTCTAGGTTAAGTTCTAGGAACAGAATGATCAGCAGCAGTAATTATCACTGTCCATCTTCAAGGTTCTGTGGATTGTGAAAATGATATTTTTCTCTAATATTTTTGTTGCTATTGCTTGTACCTGAAGGGCTCTATAAATCTAATAGGGCTCTTATTCCTGTAGCCACCTCCATCTCCCCAGTGCCAGTGTTACCCAGTGCCCTACAGGAATGATGTATTACTTGAAGCTGTATTTCAGCAAGTTCTTATAACATTTTTCCATCTACTCTGCTTCCTTTGACTTCAGATTGCTATCCAGATCTTATTAGGACTTCTTCTATCATCAATTTTCTTTATAAATCTAGCTCAGTGGACCTATTTTATATCAAGTAATGTTTAAACAGAAGTGGACTGGTTGTGTTACAGAATGCATTAGTCTTGTCATTTGATATTTATAAATGCCTCTACAGTATTAGTATTATTTGGTAGGTTCTGTTTTTTGAAAGAGTTAGCATTACTTTGAGTTTGGATACCTACAGAGTCCAGACTAAATAATTTAGTGGTGGTAAAGCAAAAAAAGGATGCTAAAATTTTGGTTCATCGAATTCAATGTTAAAAGGGATTTTAAAAACCTAAGTGATGTTCCTGCTAAACACAATTAGTAATGAGAATTGGTTGATGCTATTTTAGTACATTGTTAATGTAAAAGAGAAAATAAGAGATTATTGACCCCTTATAATATTTTCAACATTCAAGTTCTTTTTTTGTCTCCTTAATTTCTTCATCCAACAGTGCTCCATTCAGACTTTCTGCTGCGATTGCAAATTTTGTTTATTATATTTATTCCTTTGTTATGTAAAAATGTCAAAACATGTTCTTTTGAACAATTACTCTGTGGTTCACAAAAGCCTCTGCATATGTAATTACATTACTTAGAGCAAAGTAACTAGAATAAAATTATAGAAACAAATGATACACTTTTAAATTGTAGGAACATTCACCAAACAAAATCTAGTGATTTAATTTCTAAGATTTATATTTCAAGAAAATACTAAGAAATTAATAAATACTCCATTAAAAAATTTATTGCAACATTATGTGTATTGGTAGAAATCAGCTAAGATTATGCATGCGTATAAACAAACACTAAACAAATCATAGAACATTTATAAGGTTGATTTTCCTGTGTGATTAAATTATTGTTACCTTTCTCTTTTTATTACACTTCATATTATCCAAATACTTTTTAAACATAAAATACACACATACATACACACACTGTATCTCCTGTGTCATTTTGTGGAAATCAATACCTATTTTGCAAATAAATTCAAGGGTTCCATCTTTTATACATATGGTAACTAAAATTTAGTTCTAAAAATAAGCCCTGATATTTAAATATTTATCTTTGTGAAGTTTTATTTTAAAATACCAGGCATCTCTGAAAATAGTGAAGGTTGGAACTGACCAAAATGATTAGGCAAGTTTAAATGTATTGCCATGATAGAATTCAGCAAATGTATCCTCAAAGTAATGGAATCCACTTGACTCTGCTCAGGACTGATTGCATCTCCATCCTGTAGCTATACAGTGTAAACATTGCAGAGACTGTAATGATAGAAAACATCCAAGCAATCTCCAACAATCATAAAGCCACCGTTATGTTACATTTTTTATAAAACCTTAAATTGTCACAACAACATGAATTCTATGTAATTTGAATATAAAGGTAAAATTTACTAATAAAATATAATTATCTTCTTTTACCAGAAGATTGTGACTATAAACAGTAAATCAAGAGTAGCAACTTTCATTTAAAAAAGGAAATAAACCTTAATTTTATTGATTGCTTTTATGAAATAAGCTTTACTAAGATCCTGTGAAATTTTAGCCTATGCCAAGTGGACCATGTACATTTTTGAAGCAGTTAGAAAAGTTGAAAAAATTTTGTATTTTCACTAGGTTGTAGAAAAAATTTGCCATTTTTAAATTCAGGTGGGCATATCCAAGTACACTCCATATATCTACTACTGAGGTACTTAGTGAAATCAATATTATCACTGTAAAATTAAAAGATAAATATACAGTTTTGTGCTCACTGGACATTTGTTGTTTATGAATGTTACTTTAAATCTGTGGGCTATTATTTGTGGCATTAAATATTTTAATACTGAGATTTTCTTTATAAAATATATTTTGTAATGTAATGTCACTGACATAGTTTGTACATTTCTATTTTTCCTATTGTGCAAGTGAAAAATTTTCACAGACACCAGATTCTACTCAAAGTGCAAAACTGCCTTTTAGATTTAGAAAATATAAAACTAAGGAAAAATAATATCTGGATTAGTATTAAAAATGTCTATCATAAGTTTATAAGTTAGTAAATATATGTTTCCTTTGGAATATTTTGAGTCACAGTTTGAGAATTAGAACACAGTTAGAAAGAAAAATGCCACTCACCTAAATCTACCTATAAATTTGTCTGCAAACTCAGAAAGCTAAAATTTTTAATATTGTTTTAGAATGCGCTATTTTCCTTATGAATTTAATGACTAAATGAGTACATAAGTCAGATTACTTCCAATTTGGAATATTCTGACTGCTTTATATAGATAATTTCATTTAACCTACTAAATAATCACATACTTGTAGATAGTAATTCTAATGCCAATTGATATGTAAGGAAATCGGGGCTTTGTAGTTGTCCCTGACTACAGAGTCAATGCATTATACAATTATTTAAACCTCCTGCAGAAGATTTTAAATATTCCTATATGCTATTTAAAAAATTCTAAGATATTAAAAATGACTAACTTTTTATTATGAAGTACAAATTGATTTTCTCTGAAAGAGATAAATTCCATAGTCACCCACGAGTAAAATTCACTTACTAAATTGAAATAACAAATATATAAGTTAAGAAATATTTTTTTATTTACAATTTTTTAAATATTTCATTTATTTATTTTTAGAGAGAGGGGAACGGAGATAGAAAGAGAGAAACATCAATGTGTGTTTCTCTCATGTGGCTCCCACTGGGAGCCAGGCATGTGCCCTGACCGGGAATCGAACTGGTGACCCTTTGGTTCACAGCCCATTCTCAATCCACTGAGCTACACCAGTCAGGGCTTATTTCCAATTTTTGATTGATGTAAAATGCTTACTGAAAACTTTAAATATTTTATAAACTATTTAAAGGGTGTTTAAATATTTTATACATTATACACTTCCAATTTAGATGTATATTTGGTTTAAATTAAGCTTGTTTAGTTTTTCACCTTATACATCACTATGGTAAAACATTTTTTTTTCATTTTTGGTATCATGATATCCAAGTATAAGCATTAAAAATCCACAACAAGTTGGGTCCTAGCCATTCCAAGATGATGACCATCTACTGAACATCTTTCTCATAGCCAGTATCTAGGCACCAAATGGTTCTGAGTCTCAGTAGTTTTGTCTGCCTGGAACAAAGTACGCAGCAGAGGGCTACACGTGAGAAGGTCTGGCCCACGCTAAATCAGAAGAATTTGCTTCATTTAGTTAACTACTGATAAGGTTTCAACTTAGGTAACTAGATAAAAAGATCACATCCTTCCACTGGGAGAAGGCAAACTCAATGTCATATGTCCCATTAACTCATGGCCTTGGCCCTATCTCAGGATAGCTACCTGATTTTATAGCCGGTGATACTGTTAATGACTTACAAGATTTATATAGGTCTGGCTTTGAATGTGTAATAAATGTGTTGATTTTTGTGAAATTTTCCAAATTAGTGACCTTCATAGTCACCCAATGTTGGAAAGAATGAGCAAGGGATGAAAATAAGTTTGCTTATAGTGTTACAGATACTATATTTTTCTTTTCATAATATTTTAAGGTTATTATTACATTATATAATTAAGATTCAGTACATCCCCACACCCGTCATCATACTGGCTGACCCCCTAAGAGCTCCCACTATCTATTTATTCTGAATATGTTATTAACCATCTAACACAGGATCTCTGCAAAGAGAATTCTCTTATGCCAACAATCAATCATGCTAGACTTGACAATATACCATGGGTATGTTTTCTAGCTATTTCTAATTTCTAAGGCCAATTCAAAATATATTTGCTGGGAAATTTTCACCAAAAATAGACACATTAATTACACATTCTAAGCCAGACCTATACAAATCTTATAATTCATTAACAGTATCACAAGCTATAAAACCAGGTAACTATGATGATATAAGGGCAAGGCCATGAAATAATGAGGCATATGACATTGAGTTTTCACATGGCTGTAACAATCAGGAATATGAGTCTTACCTGAGCAGGAGCAGTCAGTGGTTACTCACATTGTAGAGTCCTGCAGAATGCTGTGGGTGACTGTTGGGCACTGTGGAGGGGAAAATGTTATTCTGTGATATCATATTGGCAATAATAATAGCTACTTTACATGGAGTTTTTACCATAGGCTAAATATTCTTCTGCTAAGTATATTTCTTTATAAACATTATTTCTAATTTTCACAACTGTCTGAAGTAAATACTTTTCATTTTTAAGTTTTTTTCTGATATTTTTATTTATATATTTTACAGTTGTTCTAATTATTTCTCAACTTCCTCCCCTGTGCCCAGCCCACCCCACACTTCCATAGTCAATCCCCAACCCCTTGTCCATGTCACTGAGACCTTATATATGTTCCTTGACTAATCCCTTCACCTTCTTTCCAACAGTCCCTCTTCCTACTCCCCTTTTACCACTGTCAGTCTGTTCCATGATTCTAAGCATCCTGTTATATTTTGTTCATTAGTTTATTTTGTTCATTAATTCCTCTTATAAGTGAGATCATATGGTATTTATCTTTCACTGATTGGCTTACTTAGCATAGTAGCCTCAAGTTCCATCTATGCTGTCACAAAAGATAGGAATTCCTTTGTTCTTTTTGCTGCATAGTATTCCATTGTGAAATGTACCAGTTTTTTATGCTACTCAGTTACTAATGGATAGTAATCAGTTACTAATCTATGCTGTTTCCTGTCACAAAAGATAGGAATTCCTTTGTTCTTTTTGCTGCATAGTATTCCATTGTGAAATGTACCAGTTTTTTATGCTACTCAGTTACTAATGGATAGTAATCAGTTACTAATCTATGCTGTTTCCAACTCTTGGCTATTGTAAATACCACTGCTATTAACAAAGGGGCGCATACATTCTTTTAAATTGGTGTTTGGGGCTTCTTGGGGTATATTCTCAGCAATGGCATCACCAGGTCAAAGGTAGTTCAATTTTTAATTTTTTTAGGAAATTCGATACAGTTTTTCCTAGTGACTGTACCAGTCTGCATCCCCACAAACAATGCACTAGAGTTTCTTTTTTTTCCACATTCTTGTCAGCACTTGATGTTTGTTGATTTATTAATGATAGACATTTTGGCAGATCTGAAGTTGTATCTCATTGTCATTTTAATTTGCAACTTCTGATGGCTAGTGATGTTGAGCACTTTCTCCATATGTCTATGAGCCCCTTCTATGCCTTCCTTGGAGAAGTGTCTATTCAGGTCCTTTGCCCATTTTTAACCAAATTGTGTGTCTTCCTGCTGTTCAGACATTTAAGTTCTTTATATATTTTGGATATAAAGCCCTTGTCTGATGCATCATTGGCAAATATGTTCTCCCATATGATCAGTTCCCTTTCCATTGTGATGATGGTTTTTTAGCTGTGCAGAAGCTTTTTAATTTCATATATTCCTATTTGTTTGTTTTTTACTTTATTTCCCTTGACCTATTGGCAAAAATATTGCTATGCTAGATACCTGAAAGTTTAATGCCTATGTTTTCTGCTAGGATTTTTATGGTGTCATGACTTATATTTAAGCCTTTTATCCATTTTGAGTTTATTCTTGTGTGTGGTATGACTTTGTGGTCTAATTTCATTTTTTGCATATACCAGCCCAGTTCTCCCAACTCCATTTATTGAAGAAACTATTTTTACACCATTGTCTGCTCATGCCCCTTTTGTGAAATAATAATTGACCATGGAGACATTGACTTATTTCTGGGCTCTCTATTTTGTTCCATTCATCTATATGTCTGTTCTTATGTCAGTACCAGCACTTTTGGTCACAGTGGCCTTGTAATGTAGTTCGATATCAGGTATTGTGATCCTCCCTACTTTGTTTTTCTTTCTCAAAGTTGCTCAGGCTTTTCAGGGTCTTCTTTTGTTAAATACAAATTTTTGCAGTATTTGTTCTATATCTTGAATTAAGTCATTTATATTTTAATAAGATTTGCATTGAAACTATAGATTGCTTTGGGTAGTATGGACATTTTAATGATAATTCTTCAAATCTATGAATACAGTATATGCTTTAATTTACTTGAATCTCCCTCAATTTATTTGTTCAGTGTTCTATAGTTTTCCAAGGACAGGTCTTTTATCTCCTTGGTTGAATTTATAACTAGGTACTTAATTTTTCTTGTTGCTCTGGTAAATTGGGCTTTTTTCCTTAGTTTCTCTGTCTGATAGTTTATTGTTCATATACAAAAAATGTCATCAATTTATGAATACTGACTTTGTACCTGGCTCTTTTGCCAAATTCATTTATTAGGTAAAATAATTTTCTGGTGGAATCTATATACATTATATATACCTGATACTGTATACTTTTCTATGTACACTACTATGTCATCTGCAAATAATATTTTACTTCATTTTTGTCCATTAGGATGCTTTTTATTTCTTCTTCTTGGTTGATTGCTATGATTAGAACTTCCAGTATTATGTTGAATAAGAGTGGTGAAAGTGGACACTCTTTTCTTTTTCCTGATCTTCAGGGATATACTTTTAGTTTTTGCCCATTGGGTGTGATGTTGATGGCATGGGTTTTGCTTTATTATTTTGAGGTATGTTCCCTCTTTTTCCCACTTTGCTCAGTGTTTTTATGACAAATGGGTGCAAGATTTTATCAAATGTTTTTTATCATCCATTGATATGATGGATGTGAATTTTGTTCTTCATTTTGTTTATGTGATGTATTATGTTTATTGATTTGCGAATACTGTACCACCCTTGCATCCTGGTAAAACACACACGAATCATTTTCAAAGATAGGCCACATGGGAGGACTCAAAACAAGCCTTAACAAATTGAAGAAAATTGAAACCATATTATGGAAATGAATACTCAACAACCCGAAACCTAAAAGATATAGTGGAGGCAGTCCTAAGAAGGGAGTTTGTACCAATACAGGCATATCTAAAAAAGAAGAAAAAATCTCAAATAAAAACTTAACGCTACATCTAAAAGGACTAAAGGAACAACAACAAACAAAGCCCAGACTGAGCAGAAGGAAGGATCAAGAAGTAATTAAGATCAGAGCAGACTAAATGATATAGAGACTAAAAAAAAAATTCAAAAAAACAAATCAATGAATCCAGGAGTTGCTTCTTTGAAAAGATAAACAAAATTGACAAACCTTTAACCAGACACATCAAGGAGATAAAAGAGGACCCAAATAAATAAAACCAGAACAAAAGAGAAGTAACAACCACTACCACAGAAATACAAAAGATTGTAAGAAATTATTGAACTATAACCAAGAAACTGGACAACCTGGGAGAAACACATGAATTTCTAGAAATATATTATCTTTCAAAACTGAATCAAGAAGAAGCAGAAAACCTCAATAGACTGAGAACAACCACAAAATTGAAGCAGGAGTCAGAAAACTCTGACACACAAAGCCCTGGATGAGATCGCTTCACAAGAGAGTTTTACCAGATCTTTGAGAAAAACTAACACCTATGTTCTCAAAATACTCCAGAAAATTCAAGAAGAGGGAAGACTCCCAAACTCTCTTACAAGGTCAGTATTTCCCTAATTCCAACACAAAGTAAAGGCACAACAAAGAAAGATAATTACAGGCCAATGTCTCTGACGAACATAGATGCTAAAATCCTTAACAAAATATTGTCAAACTTATTCATTTAAAAAATGATTACTGCAAAAATCCAAAGCCATACAGCTAATAAATGTTTCAGTTAGGTTTTGTCAGAGTCCCAAATGCTCCACAGTGCATGTTTTTCATTTGTTAATGAACATAAACTGAAATTTTCATGGTGACATTTTTCATAGGTTATTTTTCTTTGATTCTTTTAGGCAATATCTATCAACTGTCCAATAGTGGATAAATCAGTAAAGCTCTAAAATACCAGCTGCCATGATAAAGCATTTCATTGTTAATCACTTACCCCTACCTCGTTATTTCTCCATTATATCTAAGAGGAAAAGTCAACTAACATTTATTATCTAGAACTGTATTTTAGTGGGCAAATGTATGGAAAATTAACCCCTCACGATAATGCATGCCCTGCAGAAATCTACCTTGGTTCAGTGATGCCCTGATCTCATGTCAGCACTCATTCCATGTTGTCTCATGGTGAAAACCTTCTTTTATTTATATAAGTGTCATATCCTTCTGATTTAGTGCTGTGCTTTCCTATTAGAAACAAAATGATACTTGTACTCAACTGCTGTGTGAGAGTGTTTGCATGTTGGTTGACATCTTTTGGTTTTCTTTGATTAAGAATTTAGGGATGTTGAAGATGGAAGCATAGGTGGAGACACCATGCTATCTCACACAACCAAGTTTAGAGACAACTAAATATTAGCAATAGAAAACACAGCCAGAACACAGAAAATTGAACTTTTCGGAAGTCTGTTAACAAATTCTTCAGCCTGACCGGTAAGAGAGGCAAAACCAGCAGCTGGTGGAGCGGGGTAGCACAGGAAAACTCGGTCAGAGGGACTCAGGTGCGTGGAATCCAGGCACAGGGTTGGACCTAGTGAGAGATCCAGCGAGTGACCTGGGGGAAACAGCGAGTGAGCAGGGCTGCAGGTTGACTGTGGTTGTGCATTCGTACTTGGATAGACAAGCGAGGGAGTGGGCGATTGGACGGGACCCAGCAAATTCCCCGGAGGGTGCCGCCATTTCCCTGCTCTGACCCCTCCTCCACATCACAACCCAGCAACCTGGGAGTCCAAGGCTCCATTCCTTAGGGGCGCGAATAGACCAAAAATGACTCAAGAAGATCTCAAAGCCCAAGAGCCTATAAATCTAAGCGATGAAGAAATAATAAAACTCTCAGACGCACAGTTTAAAACACTGGTGATCAGGATCCTCACAGAACTGGTTGATTATAGCCACAAATTAGAGAAACATATGAAGGCGAAACTAATTGAAATGAATGGAATTGCACAGGAAACCAATAGCAATGAAAAGGAAACTGGGACTCAAATCAATGGAGTGGACCAGAAGAAAGCAAATAATGGCCAAACAGAAAAGAGTCAAGAAGCAAGAATTCAAAAAAATGAGGAGAGTCTTAGGAACCTCCAGGACATCTTTAAATGCTCCAACATTCAAATTATAGGGGTACCAGAAGGGGGAAAGGCATGGCCACCAGTGAAAAGCTTATTTGAACAAATAATAAAGGAGAATTTCCCCAAGCTGGCAAAGGAAATAGACTTCCAGGAAATACAAGAAGCTCAGAGAGTCCCAAAGAAGTTGGACCCAAGAAGAAACACACCAAGGCACATCATCATTACATTAGCCAAGATTAAAATGAAGGAGAGAATCCTAGAAGCAGCAAGAGCTAAGGGGACAGTCACCTACAAAGGAGTCCCCATCAGACTGTCAGCGGATTTCTCAAAAGAGACCTTACAGGCAAGAAGGGGCTGGAAAGAGGTATTCCAAGTCATGAACACCAAAGACCTACAACCAAGATTGCTCTATCCAGCAAAGTTTTCATTTAGAATGGAAGGACAGATAAAGTGCTTCTCAGATAAGATCAAATTCAAGGAGTTCATCATCACCAAGCCCTTATTATATGAAATGTTAAAGGGACTTACCTAAACAAAAGAAGTTAAAAAAACATCAACAGTGAAAGGACAGCAAACTCACAGTTATTAACAACCACACCTAAAATAAAAGCAAACTAAAAGGGCAGCTAGATCAGGAGTGGAAACATAGAAATGAAGATCTCAAGGAGGGTTAGCAACAGGGGAGTGGGAGGAGGAGAAGGGGGGAGAAGGTACAGAAAATAAGTAGCATAGATAGTAGATAGAAAATAGATGGGGGGAAGAATAGTATGGGAAATATAGAATCTAAAGAACTTGAGACACATGGTCATAAACTAAAGGGTGGGGGGTAATGGTGGGGATGGGGGGTAGGGTGTAGGGGAATGAAGGGAGGAATAGAACAACTGTAATGGCATAATCAATAAAAAAAAGAATGATTCAATAATTAAAAAAAAAGAATTTAGGGATGTTACTACTAAAATGAAAATATTCAAAACACTTCATCATCCATATATGAGGTATGATGAATATATCCAAATTACTGTACCCTGTGCTCTAAATATATACATTTTTATTGCCATGTTGAGATTATTTAATTTCTAATTCCATTTTTTTGTTTACCAATTTTCACATTTATGCACTCATTATGATATTTTTAAAGTATAAGGATAATGAGTAGACTGAAGGATTGGAGTAAAGAAAAGTATTCTGCTATTTCACCTTAATTATGCATTATTCTTGTTCTATTCTTTCTCTTCTTGCACATGAATGATCTCACTAGGGAAAATCTATAGTTTCCTTTTTTTCTTTTGTTTTATCATGTTCTTTTCCCCCAAATTCCATGTCATCTAAAATACCAAATTACTTTTTCATTTATCTCTTCAAGTTTACAAACCTGAAGTCCCAAAATATAAGATCATGGGAAAATATTTACATGTGGAAAATTATGAAATTTATAAACCACTAATAGTTCAATAGTAAGAATTCGTACTACCACTGTTATCTGAGGGAAAAAAACAACCTATAGCAACTGCTTAGCTATTTCCCAGTGGATTTAGTGCACATAGAAGAGGGATTCTTCCTTGCCCCATCAGATCATATCTCCTACACAGACTTCCTGGCAGTGAATGATAGGTGAGCTTTGAAGTATTAATACATGGGAGAAAAACATTCTGGCTTCTCACTCAAGATCATAAATACAATATTAAAAATACTTTCTTTCCTTTGTATCTTGATTACACCACAAAGCAAACTACACTTATATTTTAAGAAAAATATTATACTGATTTTTTAAAAAAAAACCTTGGTCTTTCATAGCATTAAACTCTGAATGGTTATTCAAAATACCAGTTTTTTCAATATTTGTAAACAAGAACAGCAGTCTGGTTAAATATGTTTGAAAAGTTTCTCTATGAGGTAACTATAATCTTTTTATGACTATTAAGACCATGGAATTTTTAATATTTTTAATAACAGACCTCAATTAAATGAACTCATAGTTTAATCAGTTGTTCTAAATAGTAATATTTTCTATTCTTCATCAATTAACAGCAGTTCATTTTCAAAAGCAGTGTCTTTTGGAACAACAATTTTTAAGTATCTTCTTTATTTTCTTTTTCTTTCTTTTTAAAAGAAAGAGAAGTGTTTTGATAGACTGCACCAACATATTATACATTATTAAACCTTACAATTATATGCTTGACAGATAGCATAAAGTTCTCTTTGGAGAGTTTGCAGTCTGTGGATCTTAGCTGTGGTTTCATTGCAGTGACAAAGCACAGAATATTCTACAAATTAAAACATTTGGCTATGGCTATGGGAAATTCTCCATGATGAGTGGGGGTCCAGTGAGAGGAAACATGTAATTGTTTTCATCTACAAAGGAAAAAGGATCAGTGTTGGCTGAATTTGTGCTTGGGCTTGTTTATCTCAGAGAGTACAATTCCAAACAATGTGGGAATCACAGTAATTTTAGAATCAGTGTAGATAAATTTATAAGTTAAATCACAATATTTGCAAAAGCATACATAGAGCAGTACACCTTACTTATCCCAGATGCTGTTAATCTGAACAGTTGGCTATCAATAAAGTGGGCTATAACTTGGCTGTTCTTCAATGCTGACTTCATTTGCCATCTTTTTTTCTTTTTTGGATAGCACAGCCTGCTATTTCTTATCATCATCACCATTTACTATCTCTTTATTTTCCAGTTCATCTTTAACTAAATTATTTTATTGGAATCAACATATGTGTGTGTATATATATATATATATATATATTTCCCCTAATTTTCCATTGCAGATCAAGGAAGCATTATTTTCTGATGTATATACATGTTTATTTAGGAACCCATTTCTATGAAAATAAATATGTATAAATACTGTTAATGTAATTTACAGCTTATACAGAATAATAATGATGATTTAATCATTGTAAATAAATTTCTGTCAGTGCATAAATAGCAAAGATACTTTCAAATAAACAGCTTAAACCTAATTAGTTAAGCTTGTCAAGTAATTACAAAGTAATCACAGATCTCATCAGCAACTATTTTAAAGTTATAAATCTTGATTCAGTAGAACATGTATAAATTTGCACTTGGTAAAACAGCAGCAAACTGTGGAAAACACTTCAGTGTGTGGGGCCAGAGGCATTTCTGCAGGTACCATGAAGCCATGTTGAACTAAGAAATCACTTCTCATTTACAACTTGCAGGTTTCTCCTTGTTTTCCTCATTCCTTTTGTCTTCCTTTTTGTCTCTTTTTGTTTCCTTACTCCCTCCAATCTCATCCTTAGTAAAGTTTTAAACAGTACGTATAACTCATGTTACTCTGACATTAAACTCTAAATCTAAGGGGCTTTTATCTTTGAGATGGTCTTTGTAAACCTAAAAATATATGTGTATACCTAGTTTGTTTTTCAAATTCTATACTAAATATAAAAAATTCACATTTTAACAAAATAATGAACAATATATTGCTTCAATTGGATTATTTATCTTCAGACTGAAAATTATAAATCCTTTCTGGTTTCCTTACTTAATATAGAGTTTGCTTGACGTACTTCATATCCTGTGAAATCTTTTTCTGAGCTAAGTCGATAAGTATCCCTGCCCTAGCCTGAAGTTACTTGCTAAAACTATTTTTAAAACATAGTGTCTTATACGAGCTCTGTCCAGAAGGTATTCAACCATGTAATATGAAAAATAGAATGTTTATTGAAGAAGATACAAGAAACATTATACATAAAATAATGATGCCTCAGTCCCCTTCAAAAGAGGCATCTTGGGACCTTACATAGTTCTCTCAATAGCTATCACATGCCTCATCATTTTTTTCCTGAATCTCATCGACTGTCTGAAATCTCTTTCCTTTCAAAGGTGATTTTAATTGTGGGAAAAGCCAGAAGTCACAGGGCACCAAATTTGGGTTGCAGGGGAGCTGAGTCACCTGGGTGATTTGATGGTTCACCAAAAAATTCTGTGTGAGATGTGATGTGTGAGTGGGAGTGTTGTGTTGATGAAGCTGCCAAAGACCAGTTGCTCATAGCTGCAGGCCTGTGAATCATCTGAATAGTTTCCATGGAGGAATGTTCAAGTTTAAAGTAAAATTTTACACAGATGTGTTGGTCTACTTGCTCAGTCATTTTGAATATGACCTCCTCACAGTACACACACTTAGTCCATGGTATATACTGCCCCACTGACTAGTACAGTGAAATCTTCACTGTTCATGTATACACACTCTAGTCCACTGTCCTTGCCTGCTAGGACAAGGACATTGAGTAAACTGTTCTCTTTATATTAATAATGGAGGGGCTTTTTTTGGAAAGAGTTCATTTGTGGATGAATGTATACAGATACATACCTGCTATGCTTAGTGGTAAGAAAGGTAAAAACTAAGACAGAACAAACTTGGGCAATTAAATTTAGCTCATATGTTGTTTGGAATGTGGAAGTAGGCATGATAAAAATCCTCAATTTGTGTTATGGCTTGCTATTTATAAAGAGCTTAAAAGTAAGTTTACTTACCACCTGGAAAAATGGAGGCAACAATATGTTTTCTTAACATTGTATTGCCATGTTGAATCCAGCTCCAAGTAACGTTCTCTGCACAAATCTTTTATGACATACATCCATTTACACAAAGGCCTTCAATATTGGATGGTTTTATTTATTTTATCAGAAGCATCTTGGTACTTTTTGGAAATAAGTAGATTCTTAATAAATCTACATTAATAAAAATATTGAGATCAACAAATGAGAATTGAGGAGAAAAGTATATGTGAAGGGAGCCCAATGGAAAGGAATAGCAGTTTGATAGTTTTTCCTACTCTGTAAGTTGTTTGAACATTTCACTGTTTGCTTTGGAAATTATATTGAAGCTCATTAGTTCTAACTTCGTGATGTTACAGTTCAGATGGCAAAGCCTCAGAGAGCTTGTGTGGGCCATACCTGGAAGGATTTCCCACAAACCAGTTCAGTGTTCTTTTCACTACCACATGTGCTATTAGCAATCCAAGTATATCTAGAAGAACACAAGAGAGTGGAGTAAACAATGAATTAAAATGGAAGAACTTTATTATTTATTAGCAAGTAACTCAGGTCTGTTGAGCCCCACTTTCCACATATATAAAATTAGAATCTTCCTCTCTATGCTGGAATGGAGTAGGTATTATATCATCAAATGATATAGTCTCCAGGAAAGGTAATTGAATGCTTAAAAGTGTTTTCTGAGTAAAAATACTTTGAATTGTATGTTTATATACTATAAAAATACATTTGCAGACTAAATTGAATTATTTAGTCATCATTCTCTATTTGGGCATTTCTCTTACTTAACATACAGCTATTCATTGAAAAACACCAAACAAACGGTACATATGTTTATATACCAAACACAATAGTCAATGCAGGAGATACAACGTTTAAAAAGAGATCACTTTCTGTTCAGAGTTTTAGTTGGCTAGACTGTATTCAAATCCTAACTGCTTTTGTTAACAATAGCTTTTCATAGTCACACATTCTATGCATAGCATAGTCAATGCTATGTAATTGGAGGAGGAAGGTATGAATGAGCAAAGATATGGGGTGGAAGACAAACTTGATTCCTTTTTTTTCTTTAAGCCTCACAGGTAATCCTTTAACCAATCCTGTTGGCTCTAAAATCTAACAAACCCAACTGATTTGTTAAAAACAGTTGTCTTTCATTCTCGACTTATATCATCTAAGAGAAGTCAATTTGACTTATTATTGCCTCTAAGATATACAATAGCCTCCTCAGTACAATAGTTTCTGCTTCAGCTTCTGGCCCTATATATTCTATTTGGCACAGATAAGTAAAAATAAACTTCAAAGCAAGCAAATAAGTCAGATTTAGTTGTAGCTGTTTAACCCCTCCTGTGGTTACCAGTGCACTGACAGTAACTTCTGGTCTCTCTGTGGTGGAGTGTGGGTGTGGGGCCACAGGTGACCTGGCTGCTACCTAATTCTCCAACTCATTTTATACCACACTTGAATTCAGCACACTTGCTCCCTTTCTATTGCTGGTGCAGGTCAATTATTTTCTGTCTCAGCACCTATAAACTTTCAGTTCTCTCTACCTGAACACTGTTTTATTCACCCTTTGCAAGGCCAACTTCATTTTGGGGGGTTATTTCCCAGTTCTGGGTTTCAATTTTGTCATCTCAAAGAACCCTTCCATTGCCACAATGCTTGTGGTCACTCCTCCTTTTTCAAAAAACATTGAGTGTCTGCTATGGACTAAATGTCTGTGTCCCCAAATGCTGAAGCCCTAGTTTAATGGTATTTAGAGCTGGGAGCTTTGGGTAGTAACTAGTTCATGTGCATAGAGACCCCAAGAAGGGATTAATATTTATTAATGTTTCTATAAGTAAATTCAGAGCTCACTCTCTTGCTTGTACTATCTCTCTCTCTGTCTGTCTCTCTCAGCCATGTGAGGACTCAGTGAGAAGACAGGAAGACAGCTATATACAAGTCAGAAAGCTATCCTCATTACATACCGCCTGTGTTGGCACCTTGACTGTGGACCTCCTAGCCTCTGGAACTGTGAATAATTATTGTTGTTTACATCGGTCAATCTATAGTATTTTTCATTATAGCAGCTTGAACTGACTAATACCATTCCTATAAACCTAGTCCTGACCAGTTCCTCTATATTGCATTGCTAAACTATTTTGTCCATAGCACTTAAGATAATTGTTATCTGTCTTATTTAGATATTAACGTACTTATTTATTCTGTCAATCCATAAGATTTTAACTTTCAAAAGGCAATAGTTTTGCTGCCCTCATATAAATGTTCCCAGAGCTAAGCCTATTGTCTGGTATTATATATATAATAAACAAATAATTTCACAAATATTTTTTGAGAACCATTTGTATCATTGAGTAAGCATAAGCTGCTGTCCTGTGCTAGAGGCTAGAAATGCAGCTGTGCACTAGACCTAACTAAACTCCTATGGAGAGGCTAATGTGTATAGCCTGTCTCTTCTTTCATCACACGCTGTTGCATATAGCTAAATAGTTTGTTTCCTTCTGCAATGCCACGGTTATTCCATAAAGCAAAAGAGTTTTTTTGTTTTGTTTCTCCTTTTATTTTGTCTTTTTTTCCTGCAGAGAAAGCACAGAGACACTTTTGTACATTTGTAACATATTTTTTGAGGTCAAGGCATTGCTAAGAAGTTTTCATAAAGACACCAAATATCTAGGGAATTTCTTATGCCACCCCTTCCAGTTCTCTCTTCTTCCTTATTAATTGTAAAAAAAAAAAACCCCAGAAATGTCTTCTTTTTATTTTACTAAAATGATACACTTTATTTCATTTTTATCCAGTTCTAAACAATTTTATTTTTTCACATTTTTTATTGTTGTGCAAGTCCAGTTATCTCCATTTCCCTGCCACCACTCCCCCCCACCCCAGCCATGCCCACTCCCCACCCTTGATCCTGTCACTGGCTCTGTCCATATGTCCTTATACATGTTCCTGGCAAATGTCTTTCCTGGAAAAAAAAGTTTTAAAGTGTAAATAGGGGTTAAATTAGAGGAAAGTTCAAAAAAGGAATTATTGGCAGAAGGAATGAAATTAAGATACTGGGTTGTTTAGAAAAAGACTAGCAGATATATATTTTTAATACTTGAATAAAAATTGCAATTATTAAAGGATAGCCATGTAATCAATCATCAAAAGCACTTGAGTATGTTCATTAGTTTTCCAGAGTTGCTATGACAGCTCTAGAAATATCCACATACTGGGTGGCTTAAATGACAGAAGTTTACTAGCTCATAATTCTGGAGGTTAAAAGTCCAAAATCAAGTTATTGGCAGATTTGGTTCCTTCTGAGGATTGTGAGGGAAGGATGTGTTCCAGGCCTCTGAACTTTGGTTGTAAATGACTCTCTTTTCCCTGTGTCTTTTTATTTATTTTTGTGATTCTATTATTTTTTATTTTTTAAGGATTTATTTGTTTGTTTGCCTATTTATTTATTTATTTTTAGTAGAGGGGAAGGAAGGGAGAAAGAGGGGGAGAGACATGTCAATGTGTGGTTGCCTCTTGCCCACCCTTACTGGGGATCTGACCTACAACCCAGGCATTTTCCCCAACTGGGAATCAAACCAGGGACCCTTTGGTTCACAGGGTGGGGCTCAATTCACTCAGCCACACCAGCCAGGGCTTTCTTGTATCTTTTTATATCATCTTCCTTCTGTTCCTATCATGATGTCAAAATTTTCCATTCTTGTAACACCAGTCATATTGAATTAGAGCCTACCATATTGCTCTCAGTTTACATTGATTAGTTCAGTAGAGACCTTATCTCAAAACACAGTTGTATTCTAAGCCACTGGGGATTAGGAATTCAATATAAAAATATGGGGGGAACAATTCAACCCATAATAGTGTGTCAAATGTTTCTGTGAACTATAAAGAATTGAAAATATTTCAAACATCCATATTCTTACATATTTCACTTGATTGCAGGGACTAAGAAAGACTATATAGAAATACATAATTTCTAGAAAAAAATTGTCCTCTTACTGCTCATATGACAATTATTTCAGAGGTACAAATTGGAATTGTTTGGAAGATGTTTTTATAAGCATTAATTGGGTAGAAAGCAGCCTTTGGAGCTCACAACTGAACTTGAAGTATAAGAATAAAAAAATTCCATAATAAAAGGGAGGTGGTAAAAGGAAGATTCATCTGTGAGGACTACATGGGAAGAGTCCTGGGGTGAAGGTAAGGCAGACTAGATCAGAAGGTAAAACATGGAAAAATATGTCTAATGTGGACATTATTGCGTTAGATTTTATTATGTATTGAAGTGAATTACCAGTATACTGTGCCATATCATTCTACTTTTTAATTGAGTCAAATAATGCCCAAAAATCATAATTCTCGGGAGAGGGTATAATTTAATCTGTAATGAATGACAGGTGAAGGTCAACATTGAGAAATATTCTAAGGATGCTCATTGTGTAAGATAAAAAGTGCAGGTCCTCATTATAGAACATTGAGACATGATTAAAAATCAAAGAATCTACCAATTTTTCTTGAAAACATCCTATTATAATGGTACATCAACTAAGAATTATTACTAATATTTTTGTTACCATTTTTATTTCAGAGAAATTATATATAATTTCAGTACACAGTAAAAGTACAGTCAATTTTTTGACAAATGTCAATTAGAACTCTGTAAATTAGGTTTTTGTTTTAAAGATATACATTGCTGCCAACTGACTTCATTGAGTTAAATCTTTGTCTAAATTTTTTTCTTTACTTCTCTTTCTTCTTCTTGTTCTTCTTGTTCTTCTTCTTGTTCTTCTTCTCCTCCTCTCCTCCCCCCTCCCCCTCCCCTCCCCCTCCCCCTCCCCTCCTCCTCCTCCTCCTCCTCCTCCTCCTCCTCCTCCTTCTCCTTCTCCTTCTCCTTCTCCTTCTCCTTCTCCTTCTCCTTCTTCTTCTTCTTCTTCTTCTTCTTCTTCTTCTTCTTCTTCTTCTTCTTCTTCTTCTTCTTCTTCTTCTTCTTTCTTCTTTTCTCCTTCTCCTTCTCCTTTTTCTTCTCTGTGTGTGTGTGCCAGGGGAGAGCATGAATGCATTCTCCCATTACCACAAATTATGCAGTCGAGTTTCCCACATTTGGGGAATGTCAAGGTTCAGTACATCCAGAGTGCAATGGTTAACTCTCACCCTGGGAAAACCACCTTTGTGGTCATGGTATCTACCTGCCAGGTAAGTATTTCTTTTTTCTATTTTCTTAACCTTTTAATGCAGACCACTGTCCACTTTAACTATTGTTTTTGTCTTGGCTCCCATTCTGCCAGTGTTGTATTCTAAAATAATCACATTTTATTATGAAAAGCAATATTTATTGTCATAGCATATTTGTAAAAGTAAATCACATTTAAATAGAAAACATATCAAGGCTCATAATAAAAATAGACACTTCATTACACCAATAAAAAAGAAATTGTAAGCATTGTTCATTCAAGCAAATATGTGTCCATTTTTAGAAACAATAATTTTAATTGCTTGTGTTATTAATTCTTCTAGAGTAAGTTTTTATAAAGCTGTTTTAAAATTTGACAGCATTAGATTTAATCAATCAGCACATCAATAAGATAAATGAAGATTTAGCTTATTTTTAGCAATACCCTTTCATTTTTCCATCACTTCCAATGCAGTTTCAGCACCTTTTTCATCTCTCAGTTGGGAAACATGGTTACTTAAATAATTTACGTATAAACAGACATTTTTTTCTTCAATCAAAGACATTATCTTGATTCTTATCTTTGGAATTTAAAGATACTAATATCTACCTCTATATTCCTTTTATTCTATATTCTCTTTTATTGCTAAAACAACAAAATTTAACCATATCTACTTTTACATTTCAAATGTCTTATTGCAATGACTACTTTTATGCTTAGTCTTTAGATTCATATGTATGCATTATTATATGCTTGGCCATCATTATTATATCATTATATGTTTGACTATGTAATGTTTCAAAGCCAAGTATTGAGATTCATTTTCTTTATTTTAACATTTTTTTCATTTTCTTGGAGTTCTAGTTGCCTTCTATTAGTGCATTCTCTTATTATTTGTGAAATAATTTAGGATATTTCCTTTACCATTCTCTTTATTGTATGTAAATGTGAGTTGGATAACAGTGGAAACAAGGAAAACAATTAAGAGGCTGATGTCATGTACAAGTTGAGGTACAAAGGAAGCTTAAATGACAAGAGGGACAGTAAGATCAGCTCAAATCCATCATTATTATGAGTAAAACAGACAGAAGCTCCGCTCACCATATAGTGTGGTGGTAGCATCATTTTGCATAGCAAGTATTGCACAGTATCATTATATTTTCTCTCACACAAGTACTAAGTTTAAAGATCAAACCACCACCCTAGGTCACAGAGATTGCACAACTGACAAATGTGGTAAGTGTGCACGCACACACACTAATTCTTCAACTATTAGTATAGTGGTATAGCATACTTCTATTGTTTTTAGTAGTTGCACTAGCATTTTATTATTTTTAAAAATTAAGTCATGGGGATAAAAAATCTCTGAATTATCATGAATTAGGTGCTTTTTAACAATATGTATCCTTAATAGATAGTCATTAATTGGAGTATACATGTGTTGGGGGGGTGCAGTGGTTAGTATTTATAAAGGATGACCTTGACATGTTTTATGATGCCTCCAAAGCAATTACTGCAGAAACTGAGATGGAAAACAATGGCAAAAACCAGATAGAACTGCTTGAGTAGGTCCAAAGCACAGACATTGCTCAGAAGCACTTGATGTCAGTTAACTTTTAATGAGGAAAGGTACTAGGTAATTAAATCTTGTCATACAACTATGAAAAAGAGTATCAGGTAACAATCTTGCTATGCAATATAAAAGAAGAAAAGACATTTTCTGAAAACTTGCCCGATGCTCTGTCATCTGAAACTATTCTTTATGAGTGCAGGGTGAAGGTCAAGGAGGTATCTCAACTCCATCAATCCTTTGGACAGTTACAAATGACCTTTCACTTTCCATAAGACATTCAATATTCTGAATTGGAGGGATACATTTTTCTGTGTTTAGAAAATGGCAAAATTGAAACCTTTCCCTTTGCAGGAGAAGCACCTCTGTAGACTTTCTTGAACAGACTATTCATTCCCAAAGCTCAGTGTTATGCTCATCAACAGAAATTGTTCTATTGCTAAATAATTTTTATTAAAGTTTTAAAAACCCAACACTGGCCTGTTAGAGGATGATAATTTCTTCTTTGAAATACTTATTTAGTATTTAGTATCATTTTTTACTTCAGAAAAGTAAGCCATGAATATCATATTTACATTAGAAAGCTAATAAAGGGAATGGAAGCAAAATCTTAATTCCACAATCTTTTTTTCATATCTGATATTCTTTAAAATGGTTATTTTGAGTAACAATGAAAAGACATTTAAAAAGTTTCAGTTCAGAACTAAGACTTCTGCTCTAATAAATTCAGATCTTTTACAATCCTTACTTTTTTCTTCATTTTCCATATAAAAGGTCACAGTAATCAAGCTGTCATCAACTTACGGAATATATAGCAGTGTAGCCACTGGCTAAAATTACATTTATAGGTACCTTAAGATAACACAACACTTATACTATACTTATGAATACATGCATTGTGACACATAGTTACAAAGTTAAAGGCATTAAAATATGCTTGACAATAGTTAAAAGAGTAAGGCATTTTATTTTTCACTTATTTACTTAATCATCCCCTTAATGTAAAATTATTGGGAATCTGCTATGGGCTAGAGGTTGCTATAGGTACTGGGATGCAGAGAGGGAGAGACAGAGAACATCTCTGTTCTTACTGAAGTCTCACTATGGACAGATGAAAAAGTACACAAGCAAATATATAAATAATATTATTCCAAATACTGCTCAACCCTTTGGAAAAAATAAAACAGGTAATGGATAGATCATGCAAAATCAGAGCAGGGGATTCTATTTTACACAGTGTGATCAGGGAAGCTTTTAATAAACTGTGTACTCTGCCTGATATTAGAATTGAGAAACAAATATATGTCATCTAATGAGTAATTGATGACATACAATTAATGACATCTAATTGATCACTGAGTGCATTCTTCCCAAAGTGATTCGTAGTGATTTTCACTGTTCTTGTTATTTATTATTTTAAAAGAAAAAGATAGTTTTTGTTCATTGACTAATCTTACAGAATACAGAACATACTTATTTCCTTAAATTGTTATATTGTCTACAATACAACTGTAAAGAAATTAATATTTTTCATGTAATAATTTTTAAGTTAAAATTTAGAAGTTAATGTAGCAGATATGTGTTTTCATTTTCTAAATGTCTTTTGTTTTTTTGTAAACTACACAATTCATTGGAAATTATTATAAAATTATTCAAAATCCCATAGTAAATTATACAAAAGAATATGCATTATTCTAAAATGGTATTTTGTTTTTTGAAGATTACATGGTAATTGTGTTCTCTTATCTTAAATTTCTATATAACATGAAAGGCTTAATCTGATAGGCAGAGAATATTTTTTGTTGGCCAATAAACATATACGTACAGATAAGATGACTCAAAGAGAATTAGCAAAGCAAAGACAAAAATAATGAAATGATGGTGGTTGATATTCTTAAAAGTTAAAAACAGTTTTAAAATTTCATTCAGGTAAAATAAGTTTACTCTATGATAAATTGTGATGAGTTCTATATGCAAGTTCTGACTTGAATGTCAGAGTATACAGTTGGTTTCATGTTAGTTGACCCAATGATTGTGCCGAATTATGAATGCAATACTGTTACTGTATCAGCTCAGAGAAAAAAAACTGTCAATGGCAAATTAAATGTAGGTATGAAAAAATAACAAACTTGAAGATTAAGATTTAGTTGTAGCAAGATCTATTTTCAACAGAAAAAACACTCTATCCTTTTATACTTCAGATTGACTTTCAATTTATAAATAATAATTTTTATTTTTGCACATTACAAACTGAGATTAAAAAAACTCTATTGGCACATTAGACTGAGGTGAATCAGAGATCTTAGCCAGTATCCAAATTTCCTAATAAACTCAAGGATACACATAAGAGACACAGGTAAAATAGAAAGAAAGTGTTCTGGGATCTTTCATGCACTAGGATGCAATGTGACCCAGATTAAGCTGTGAGATCTTCAATGAGGTCATGCAGCCACAACATGTATGTATGTGGAAGGAACCATTTTGGTCATGATCCATCTCAATTTTACATTTAGTTACATAGCTTATGTAACATTCTCTGTGGTGCCAGAAAGATTCCCCTCACATGCATTTGCAGTCACCAGGTTTGCAATGCTAGCCAAGCAGGTATGTTCTAGTGCATTGATAGATAAGCATTCTCCTGTTAGCCAGTTCTGAATTTCTTTTAATGGGGGTTCTATAATTAGCCTGTTTAGAAGAAGATTTGACTGCATCAGATTCTTTCTATCCCTGGGATATCACACTTTCACTCTCCTCCACCAGGAAGTTTGCGTAAAACAGAGCTTCTGTTTAACCATTTATTTCCTACGAGTGAACTGCTATACTTATTTCAAATAAGTATAAATAATTCATTACTGGTTCATTGGCTTAAAAACCCACTTTTAAAAGATTTTATCTATTTATTTTTAGAGAGAGAGGAAGGGAAGGAGAATGGGGGAGAAATATCAATGTGTGTGGTTACCTCTTCCACATCCCCTAGTGGGGACCTGGCCTGCAACCCAGGCATGTACCCTGACTGGGAATTGAAACAGTGACTCTTTGGTTCACAGCCCTCAATCCACTGAGCTGCAACATCCAGGGCCAAAGAAAAACTCTTAATGTGGAATAATGAGGAGTATTCCTACTAGCATGACTCTATAAGGGAATGTGGAATTTTCTTCCATCATCCTTCTCTATCTCATCAAGAGGAAAACCTAGCTCCATCTCCAAATAATAAGGATCGTTGTAATAAAATCATTGCTATAATTCATAAAAATGATAGTTTCAATACTATTCTTATATATTCAGCTTGAAATTTATTAAACATTAAATAAAGAAAATAATTTCATCCAGTTACATTTCTGTGTAGTTGGCAAATACTCTAAGAGAGCGCATCTTGGTCAAGGGCCCAGTTCTGCAGTCCCAATGCCTACATTAAGATCCAGCTTGGCTGCTTAAACTATGTGATGCTGGTAAAGTTCTTCAAGCTCAGCTTGCATTCATTCCTGAAACTATAAAATGAGGAGTATAATTCTTCGTTATTCATAATGTGATTGTAATAATTATTGATAAATAATGTATGTTAGGCCTTTAGAAGCTGCTGTTCTCAGAAACAGCATTACCTAACAGTCATTTTGATCTTCCCAGCTGTGATTGTGTTACAAGATTTGCATTATTCAGTTTTTCTATTTTAACAGACAATTATTAAGATGTAAGTATACTCAGTTAACTTATTCTTATATCACTTGCACATTATTGTTTTTGTTTCATGAATTTGCTTTTGAATTTTACTCTTGTGCTACAATTCTTATTAACAATAATAGGTTAATGACTCTAATGTGACTAATTGAAACAATTTTAATGATGAAAATACTAATAAAAATCAAATTTATAAAATAATGTATGCATTAATGAAAAGACTACAATAAAACTATGGATTATGAATTTTTGTAATGATTTTTCAAAGAACATAGTTTGTAATTATTTTCCACAAGTAGCTGAGAGAGAGAACAAAGAACAAATAGGAAATATAAAACTAGTATCAAAATACTATATTTTATCAAACTAATAATCTGTGTACTCCCAATGTCTAGTATATTTTGGCCATATTGTCGTTAATTTGTTGCATCTGTATCTTCAAAGAAGAAACTGAACATTCAAAGCTGCAATTTCTAAAGCAAAAATAAAAAAAGACAGATCTAGTGTTTCTGAGAAGTTCATAAAACTAGTAAAACGTGAATAACAAACATGCCCACACAACAAGAGGCATTGGTCATTGGCAAATTCCCTTTACCAAGTCACTCTACTGCTCCACGCACATGCTGATGGCATCCACAGCAGAAAAGAGCAGGCTGTGGAGCAAATGGGCTGGCAGGTAGCTACCTCTCTGCATATGGATGACTCCACCACCAAGGCAAAAAAGTGTAAACCTCTCTTCGCAATTTCCCAAAATATGTCCAAGAAAAACAATACGAGAGAATCACATTTTGCTCCTTCATAATTGAAAACTCATGGCCTAAGAGGGATCTGTTATTTTCTTAATTTTGGTAAAGGTGTGGATATTTACTAATACTTTTGTTTTTGGAGTCAAGACACTAAGATGGGCATTTGGAATCAGTTCTAATAGGCACCAATCACTCGAAAAGAGTGTTTTAAGTGAATTCTCCTATTGTCCACCAAACAGAGTATCTGAAAGGTACCAGTGGAGCTTTTCAGCATGGTTTTAATTTTAAAAGAAGTAGTAAATCTAGAATATTAGAACGGACTACATTTCAGTCACAGCTAACAAAGAGTACATATTTCAGCTTCTAGGGAGCTCAAGGTTTTGCTTTTTCAGTTTGAAGTATGCAACTTGGGTAAGCTCCTCATGCTAGTATGTAAAATGAATAAAATAAAAACATTTCTTCATGACACTGATATCACCAGGCAATCCCATTTCTATGGTATTACATCTAAGTGGTGTAACTCAGTAATAAATTACAGCATCCTAAAATGCCCAAATCCATCACTTTAGGGTCAATAGAATATGTTTTTAATGTTGACAATTACATTTGAGCATTTTAAGGAGACAAAAAGCTTGATTGATTACAACTTAATTCTTCTGAAAGTCAATTCCTTTTGTCATCTCTGGAGGAAAAAATATATACATGTATAAAATCTATCTATCTATCATCTATCTACCTATCTAATTAGTTACCCATTGCTGCTAACAAATCACTACACACCTAAAACAAAACCCCTTGGTTGCTGTGGGTCAGGATTTCAGACAAAGCTTAGCTGTTTCCTGTTTAGGGTCTCAAGAGGCTACAATCAAACATCAGCCAGACTGTATCTGGAGGCTTGATCAGGGAGAGTCTGATTTTGAAGTTATTCAGGTTGTTGGCAGAATTTATTGCTTGGCAGCTGAAAGATTGAAGTCCTGGTTTTCTTGCTGGCTATTAGGCAAGGACTGCTTTCAGTTCCTGAAGCTCATCCTCAGGTCCTTGGCCATCTCCCACAAGGAAGGTGACTTCTTCAAGGCTAGTCGAAGAATTTCTCTTTTGCTTAACTTAACGTCAGCTTGCTAATGACCTTACTTATATCTGTGAAATTCCCTCACCTTGCTGTATAATATAACCAAATCATGAGAGTCCTACACAGTCATCTTCCTGATATTCTATTGGTTTGAAACAAGTCATACATTCTTCCCAGAGTTAAGGGGAAGAGATTGTACAAAGGTGTGTCAAGAAAGCCATGAGCATTGTTCTAGAATTCTACCTGTCAATAAATTATTGAATATATTAAAAACTGCACCCTTTAATATTTCAAAGTCATTAATTCAGAATAATTGAGCAGTTAGATATTACTTCATAATTTCTGCATCAGTTTTGGTTGTCATCAATGTCTTTAACGTTCGGACAGTTATCCATGGTTTATTGCCACTTTTTTTCTGACTAAAATAGTGAATTGAGATTTTCTGAATCTAATACAGAATATATGATTTCTAATAAGGAACTTAGCATAAATTAGTCCAGAAACTGTCAAATATGTATCTGAATTTAGGTAGCTTTATAAACATCAAAAATTTTAGAAAGCCTTGTAACAGAAAATAATACAAGTGTTTGTAGGCACAACAATGAGGAAAAAAGGGATGTGACTTTTTTCCAATTACATTTTCTCTAAAAATGGATAGTGTGTTTATGTTCTTATCATTTTTAAAACTTCTATTATTAAAATTTTTCTTATCCACTTATATCTGTGTTTTACAGTAGTCCTAATTTTAACTTTAATTTACCTTTAAATTTAATTTTTATAAGGTCAAATACAGGGGGAGTAAAATAAATTTATAATTGCAACATAAATAAATAATACAATAATTAATAAATAATTAATAAATAACAAACCTTGTGTTTTGTGTACTCATAACTGTAAACCTACTTTTGTCTACCCCTGTATATAAATATATATGTACATATTATGCATTATATTACCAGATAATATTAATAAAATAAAAGTGATGGATAGCCCTGCAATAGTTCTCATATCAATTTTGATAATTGGGATAAATGTATCAAACTGGTAGAGATAAAATATACTTTGTAAAAACAGGTGATAGAAGAATTAGCTCTTTGGAAAATTAAATAAAATCAAAGGACATTTCACCTTATTCCATGCAAACAAAACTCTTTTTTAAGGAAAAGAGTCAAATATTTATGAAGCAATTAAGAAAAATTTAGGAAAAATGATAAGGTTATGTATCTGAAAGTCTTCTATACATACAAATGGTATAAATAAATTCATGGTGACAAAAGATTTGACTTTGGGTGGTAAACACATGATGCAATATACACATAATATATTATAGAATCGTATACCTGAAACCTATATGATCTTATTAACCAATGTCACAGTAATAAAATAAATAAATAAATAAATGCTAGTTAATAAAAATTAAAAATAGAAAAATAAAATATAACAAATTGAGCAACAAAAACTTAAAACTCTTTTATTTTAAAAATTATCAGTACAGAATTAACATAAAAATTGAGAAAAAGAAAATATAAGCTAAATGTCTTAAAAGATCTAAATTTCTTATAACTCAATAACAAGAATTATAATAGTTCCAGTAAACAATGATAAATATCCTATGTCTTTTATTAAATTGTAACTGTATTTTAATATTTTTATGCAAGTAATATTGTTAAGGAATAAGTGGCTAGAAGGGAGATAAAGGCAGAGCCTTTGCCATGATAATCTAACAAAGGCCTTAACACAGGAGGCGGGGAGCAAAGGAAGACATGTCTCACTCATTGACCCAGCAGTCCTGATCCTGGTTGGATAAGATTGCTAGGCATTCTAAACAGAAGCAAAACTATGATAGTACAGGAGGAGGGGGAGTGTGGGCTTTTGTCAGCTTCTGTAACAATCTTACTAAGATTGCCAGGTATCCTGAACATCCCAAGTCTTAGAAGGTGGGAGGGGAGCCCTTGAAATTCTATGCACTGCTTCCTCTATCTGGGAAAGAACCCCCACACATACTTACATTTGGGTAGTCATGTCCCCCTGGGAAGCTGACGCTACTTTTACCTACCAATCAATATATAACTTCCTCACCACCATATCTTCAATTATATAAGTCCTCAGAACTTATCATGTCTTTTGCCACCCTTGCTGTTGCCATCCAAGCTCTTGCCTTTTGTCCCCACCTTAGCTAGACCCATTCTCTTCCATGAGAACTTAACACTAATAAACTTTGCTTTCACACTAATACGCTTGCTGACCTATAATTCTTTACTGTTTCAGCAAGAAGAACCAACTTACTTTTGCACATTATGCATAATTATTTCTTCTTTTATATCTTATTTTGTCCATCTATTCAATTGCATCAGGTGGCATAAAAATATGAAATGAATGGGGAAAACACTAATTTATAGTTGTTTAAAATTCTTTTTTATTTCTTCCATGTCTCTCAGGCCATTTAAGTTTTCAACTCTCTCTGGAGTCTTTCAGAGTAACATGAAATTTTCTATTTTCTGTTGCTTTTCATACTTATTAGTACAGTGTTATACAAAGAATTCTCTTTTAATTCATTCTTCTATAACTGACGTCCTTTATGAGTTGGTCACTTAATATATTTTTATTTAAAGCTTTAAAAAGTTTTGTTCTTGTAATTGTCTAGAACTCTATCATATTTGTCAAATCAATTGGTTTTATGTTTTCTAATTTCTAATTTTGTTATTTTATAATTTCTTGAGTTCAAATTTATAATTATTTTTAGTGTTTAAATACTAAATATAACATGCAAACAAATAATATCTTATATTTATTTAAGAATTTATACTTTTAGAGAAATTTTATGCTCACAGCAAAATTGAGAGGTAGGTGCAGAGATTTCCAGGATACCCCCTGCTCCTATACATGAATAGTATCTCTCATCATCAACATTCACCATCAGAGTGGTACATTTGTTATAATTGCTGAATATACATTGACACATTACAATCACTGAGGCAACAGTTTACAGTAGAGTTACTCTGGGTATTGTAAATTCAGTGGGTTGGACAAATGCATAATGACATGTATCCATCACTATAGTCCCATACAGAATATTTTCACTGCCCTTAAAATATTCTGTGTTCTATTCATCTCTCTCTTCCTCCCTTTACCTCCACCCTCAGGTAATCACTGATGTTTTTACTGTCTCTATAGTTTTGCCTTTGCTACAATGTCACATAGTTGGGACAATACAGTATGTAACCTATTCTGATTAACTTCTTTCATTTAGTATCACGTTGGGAACCACCCTGTCTGGTTTCAGAAGCTGTAAGCAACCCCCGCCCCCATCCCTCCACCCCTGTGCCTAAAGAAAGCTTCATGAAAAGACCTTGGGATCATAAGCCACTAAGGAGATAAAACTTATCCTCCCAGCAGGGGTGCAGCCTCTGCTCCCTTTACTTTACCCTGCTTGGCCTTGAGCAGACGACTGTTTAGCCAATGATGGGTGAGATTCCTCAAGGAAGGAACAACCTAAGACAGGCACAATCATGAAGGGGCCATCAGGGAAGGACTTAGGGGACTATAAAAAAGAGATGATGGGCCCTAACTCCTCAGTTTTGTCATAGCCTGAGTCCTCATTTTATCTGTAAAAAGTCTGCTAATTTCTTAGCTGCCTTACTTCCGCTGTGTAACATAAGCCTAAAACAATGATGGAGGTGAGCGCGGCCCTGGAATGGGTGGTTCCCTGGGGTGATCAGGCCTAAGAAAAAAAATGCATAAAATCCTGTGAAACCTACTTTGCTAAGAATACCCTTAATTTAAATGATAAGGGTCCAAAATAAAATAAATTTGTTTCCTAAAGTTCTATGGTTCTTTGATGTCACTCTATCTATGTAACCCCAACTCAGAATAAGCCCTTATAGTTCTTTAAATGCTATCTATTCCTTGATCATTACTGCCCGATAATGACTGATGAGCATTATGTATATGCCCTGTATTCCTATGCAAACTAAACCCAATAAAAGACCACTGAGAAACAGGTCCAAGGCCTTTCTTCTCTGAGAGACTGGTCACTTTTTCTCCCCAAACAGATCATTTCCTGGTAGACTTATTCTCATGCTCAGTGGCTGGTGGAGCTCAGTGGGCAGAGTACCCCCCCACACACAGTAACATGGGTTTAAGTTTCCTCCATCTCTTTTTATGGCTTGGCAGCTCATACATATTTTAGCACTGGATAATATTCCATCATTGTCTGATTGGACCACAATTTATCCATTCATCTCAGAGAAATATCTTGGTTGATTCCAAGTTTTGGCAATTATGAATAAAGCTGCTATAAACATCTGTGCGAGTTTTTGTGTGGACATAAGTTGAGAACTTTGACTAAATAACAAGGAGTGTGATTGCTGATTATATGGTAAGAGTATATTTAGTTTTGTAAGGAACCTCCAAACTGTCTTTGAAAGTGGCTGTACCATTTTGCATTCCCACCTGCAATGAACAAGTGTTCCTGTTGCACCACATCTTCATCAGCATTTGGTGTGGTCAGTGTTCCAAATTTTGAACATTCTAATGGGTAGTGATGTCTTATTTATTGTTTGAACTGGTGTTTCCCTGATGACATATGATGTGGAGCATCTTTTCACGTGGTAATTGACCATCTCTATTTCTTTGGTGAGGTGTCTCTTAAGGTCTTTCAAACTCATTTTCTAACGAGTTTATTCCTTTTCTTATTGTTGAATTTTAAGAGGTCTTGATATATTTTGGATAATAGTTTCTTTTTAGATATGTCTTGTAAATAATTTTTCCTAGTCTATGGCTTCTCACTTTCTTGACATCGTCTTTCACAAAAATTAAAAATATTAATAAAATTCATTTTATCCATTATTTTTATGGGCCATGGCATTTGATGTATCTAAAAAGGTATCATTTTCAAAGTCACGTACATGTTCTCTTTTGTTCTCTGATATGAGTTTTATAGTTTTTGAATTTTGCATTTAGCTCTTTTATCTATTTTGAGTTAATTTTGTGAAAGGTGTAAGGTTTATATTTCAATTCATTTTTTAGCACATTCCAGCACTGTTTGTTGAAGAGACTATTGTATTATTGTTACTCTTCTGTCAAAAATCAGTTTTCTATATTTATAGGGGTTCATTTCTGGGCCCTCTCTTCTGCTCTATTGAAATATCTGTGTCTTCTTTCAACAATACCACACACTGTCTTGATTGCTATAACTGTAATCAGAGTAGTGTCAGTACTCCATCTTTATTCTCTTTCCATATTGTGTTGCAATTCTGTGCCTTTGCATATGTATAGAAACTTTGGAATCCATTTATGGATATTTATAAAATAACTTGCTGGGTTTTTGTTGCAATTTCATTGAATCTATAGATCAAGTTCAGAAGAACTGACATCTTGGTAATAATAAATCTGCCTATTTAAACAACATGGAATATCTCTCATTTATTTAGTTCTGTTTTGATTTCTTTCACCAGAGATCTGTAGTTTTTCTCATTTCGAGTTTTGTACCTATTTTGTTAGATTTATACCTAAACATTTCATTTGGGGGGTTCCTAACATAAAAGGTATTCTGCTTTTAATTTTGGATTCCACTTGCTCATCACTTGCATATAAGAAAAGTGATTGACTTTGGTATATGAACATTGTATCTTGCAGCCCCGCTATAATCACTTATTAGTTATGAGAGGTTTTTTGTCAGTTCTTTCAGATTTTTTTACATAGACTGTCATGTTATCTAAGAATGAAGTTTTTCTTCCTAGTCTATATACCTTTTATTCCCTTATTGTATTAGCTAGTATATCTAGTAAAACACTAAAAACAAGTAGTAAGAAGGGACATTTTTGCCTTGGATCTTGATAGCAGAATATTATAGACAATCGATGAGTAATTTGGATCAGGATGCCTTGTGTCAAATGGTGCTAGAGGCCCACTGACAAATTCTTTTTACTAGTCTATGTAGATCACAACTGTTCTCTTATGATATTGCCTTGTGCACATTACAAATTGATTACATTTTAGAATATGATCACCTTGGTTAAAATCGTGAAACATCTCTCTTTTTAAAATTGAAGCTTGAAAGATTTCTTAACCCATAATAATATGTAGAAAAAATCTTATATCATGAAAAGGATGTGTACATTAGCTCCTGAGATAGCTGTTACTGCAAGGTCCACTCAGTTCTTTCATATAGACTTTTTATTAAGGTGTTTGCATTTATCTTCAATATTGCCTATAACTCATTTACACTGGGTATAAATAGTAGCATCTCAAAATTCTTATTCACTATTCAAGTCAATTTGAAAATATTACTTTATATATCCATTTTGGAAATTAATATTTCACATTAACCTTAAAAAATTCAGAGAAATTCTGCTAGGAATAAACCAAACAAGTTATTTTATTTGTTATTTTCCAAATAAAAGTGATCATGCTCCATTCACATCACATAGGTGTATAATTCATCTTATTCACATAACCATTTTAGACAGCTAGCTTAAATTTAATACAAATGTCATAATAGTTTCAATAAAGTTGTAACTAATCTTGTTTTGTATAATGTCCCACTCCCTGCTTTATAAAAGTTATCTCCTTGATTTAAATTTTCCTTTATTGGGCCTGATGATGAGATTTTACGTTTATTTTTTTTTAGTTATAAAAAATATAAGGTTTATCTGTCCTAGGTTAAGAGTTCCATGAAATTGTACTTAGAGAACAATTTTTTTAAAGTTTTTTAAATGTTAAAAAAAGAAATGAAAAAAAAGTTCCATGAAAAAGTAATCCAAGAAGTGATCATTATGCATATTTTTGTTAACTATACATTTGTTTAACCACTGTAATGTACACTGAAAAGTTAAAACAATATTAATGTAAATGTTAATTTAAAAAATAAAATTAAAATATTACACATTTCTCTAACAGCTATTTCTAGTAGAAACAAAAGTAGTTAAATTCAAAAACCATAGAAACAAATAAAATATAAAGGAATAAAATACTGATACATGTTACAACATACATGAACCCAATAAAGACCATGCTGAGTGGAAGAAGCCAGCCAGGAAAGAACACATATTGTATGATTTCATTTACATGAAATATCCAGAAGAGACGCATTATAGGTTGCCCAGTGCTAAAGGGAGAAATGGAATATGGTTGTAAATGATGAATAATTTTCTAAAATTAGATTGTGATATGGTTGTAGCATTTTAATAAATATACTAAAATTCAATGAACTGCACAATTAAAACATCAGTTTTATGGTATGTAAATTAAATCTCAATAAAAGGCTTATTAAATCTTCTTACCTTCTGCCCTTAAAATATCATATATTAACAAAGGCCATAGAGCCTTAGCAACTGTGGAAATAACTGTTGATCCAAAAGGAGAATGCCAAAAACACTAGTAATTAAATATAACTTTATTCATAAGCTTTTTTCATGATTCATGCTTGATCATACTGTCAGCTGGAAATGGTGACACTGAATTATAGGTGGACACCTTGAAGCTATTGAGTAAAAAGATTGAATCTCAAAGGTTTTAAGGTGAAACCCAACATTTAATACAAAAGTTAAATACCTGATGTTCTCACAAAATAAGAAATTATTTTAAACTATTGCTTTGTATTTATTGATGAGAAGAATCTTTTAAATGTTTAATTGTCCTCAATATCATTATTATAGTTTTGTTTTCTTATCTGTTGTCTGAAAAGACCTCAGGATATAAGGGTGATAGATGTACTGATACTGTGTGATATTGCACAAATACTGCCTCCTACTACTTAGTTTATTAAAGTTCATAACCTAGTTTACCAGGGAGGTAAGTTAGTATAAAATTAGAGACCTGATGAGTAGATGATGAAATGGACAAGTGTTTAAAGTAACATGGAGTTGTGGAGGTAGCTGAAGTAATGGTTTTGAAAAACTTTTAGTTCATCAAACCAGGTGTCCCATGAATACAGAATACTGGATCTGACTGTACAGTAATTCAACTCCCTAGTGAGAAAATCGCTCACCAAAATGGGGTGAATTATCTCTTCCCGAAATATGAAGGTTCCAGTGCCCTAATGTACTGGAAGTGATTATTAATGGAATGTCTTTCTGGTCCTTTGAAGTTAATCTAATTCACATGGTTAAAATTTGTATATCTAGTGAGTATTTACCTTGGCTAATGCCATCTTTTCATGTTAATTTATATTTAAAGTATTTGTATTAGTGGATTTGTATAGCTGCTCTTTATCAACCACTGCATATATACATAGTGAAAAATGAAAAACATTAATAATTAGGTAGGCTTTTTCTCTTAATACTCTTGAAGTGACATTTTACACAAGACTTTAAAATAATTGCTACACTGGCAGAAAGAAAAGATATTTAAAAACATAACAAATGAAAGCAGACTTTCCCCAGAAAATATATGGTTACTTGTTTCTCTATCAACTTTGCTCATTGGGGGTGTTGATTGTGTTTTTGGAGAGAGCAATTTTAAGCTGTAATCAGGATTGAGCATTCATAAGACTCTTCATTTTTTCCCAAATGGTGACAATTTTCTATAATTAATATTAACCTCTTTTTTACATCAACCATTTGCCCTGATATTACAAATAGAACATTGTGCTCTAGGTTTAAGGAAGAAATAAATTAAGAACAGATGAGTTCTTAATGACAGTTTTCTCTCACAAAACGTTAATGATTAGAAAACAGTACAAGTAAATAATTAATGAGAATGTGGAAATACAGAAGAGAAAATGCATATTAACAATGTTTGCTGATTTTTCTGAATTCCAATAATTTAAGTTCATCTAGCCCTATGCATTTGCATGAGCATTCCTAGAATCTAAAAAACACATGGCAGTGTATGAAAATAAAGTATATGCCCATTTGCAGGTGAATATATTATCTATTTTACTATTAAAATAAACTTTTATAAAGCACAATAAAAATCAACCAACTGTAAACATTTTAAATTAGATTATTAGTCATAAACATATACTATTATTTCTGGTTTGCACAAGTACAATAAATTACATAGTACATAAGAAATTTTGAGATATTTGTTTTTTTCTTATTATGAAAAACAAAAAAAATGAAAATTTATATGTAAAAATATCTTCAGTGGTTATGTTCCATCAATACATAAGAAGCATATGTACATTCACTCATATTGATTTATTTTTATTCATTAGCAGTTTCTGTTATTTATGTATAACACACATTTTTGTGTTATTTAAAATAAATAAACATTCAAGTAAAAGTTTTGTGTTGATCATTTGTATTTTGAGAACTTAGCTTTGACAACTTTTAGAAAACAAAATGATAGAAATAGGGATTTTAAATTAAATAAGTTTTTTAACTTCTGTGTCAAATTAAATAATTAATAATTAAGGGTTTAAATGGATCTTCATAATGGGAAATGTAAGTCTAGCCTTTATTGAATAAATACAATTAATGTTATTGACCAATGAAATGCAACCAAACTAAAACAAAATAATAGAAACAAAAGGATAAAGTGATGCAAATTATTTTCAAATATCATTTAATTCTAATTAACAGCCAGAGTATGAATATCCTACATCTGGGTTTTCTTCAGTAAAATGGGTATATTGTCCATAATCATCCTCCCATTCAATATCATACTCATCACTAAAAAAGACTTATAAATTAGCTCTGGCTGGTGTGGCTCAGCGGCTTGAGTGCTGGCCTGCAAACCAAAGGGTCGCCAGTTTGATTCCCAGTCGGTGCACATGTTACCTGTCAGGTTCCCAGTGGTGGGACACACAAGAGACAACCTCACATTGACAATTCTCTCCCTCTGTCCCTTTCTTCTCCCCTCTTGTAAAAATAAACAAATAAAATATTTTTTAAATGTTATACGTTAGGGTGATAACCTTGCAATTCAACAATGAGTACCTCCTAGAATTACAGAATGAAATAATGAATTTCATAATGGAGTGATGGTCTCCCTGAAAATTCAACTTCTGTTGTATGTGAATATGAAATGAAGGTGTTTCTTTTAAACAAGAAATAAGATTTATCACTTTTTGGAGGGGAGTGGAAAGAGCAAGCAAAAAAAGAAAAAAGAACTTATGAATTCAGTAGTGTAGTGATTGCAGGCGCTGGGGGGTAGGGCAAAGGGTTGGAGAGGGGATTGGGTGGAAGTGGAAAAGGGTATAGGGGAAGAACACTTCTTTGAAAGCAAACACTCCTTTTCTTACAGTTAGTAACTTCACTGCTTAAAATTTAATAATCTCAATAATAGGCATCATATTCATTAAATAAAAATGACTAGAGACAAATATGTGATTGGGTTATTTTATCATAATCACCAAATAAATGTTACCTTCTCCCATAACACACCTTTAGAAAATAGTACTCATATGAACATAAGTAAATCTTTATTAAGTCATACAATCCTTTTGGAAGTGACGATGATTCAGCAAAAAAATCTTTTTTTAAAAAGTTGGTTTATGCTGTCATCTCATCTTGAGTAAAATTTGCACAGCCTATACTTTAAACTTTTGTTTTACCAACATTTTGAAAACTCTGCCACACTTTTTGTTTAAAGTATAAAGTGATTCTAAGTTTTGGGTTTTTAGAATTCCTGAGAGGCCATAAAAGGGAAAAAACCATCTGAACCTTTTAGGCTTATAAAAAGTTGAAAGTTATGTTGTACTTAAATTTAGAGCAGACTCAATTGAACAGTCTCAGGTTACTGCCTGAGCTTAGTAGAATAACAAAATATTGCTACTGCAGAAATAAGTAACTCTGTCATTAGGGAAATCCAGGAGAATTTACTTACATATGAAAAAATATCAAAGAAATCAAACTCAGAGTCAAAACAAAACCTAAACAAACAAAAAATTGCTTCATGAAAAACAAACAGGTGAGAGGAAATAGCTATGTGTTTTATTTATTTTTTATAATAAATTTATACATGAAATAAAATACTTCTATAAAGTGAACAAAATTATTTTTCAGTTCAACTAAAGCCTATTTTAATATACAGAGAACCATATAGTAGTGTGGAATAAGGTAAATATTGGAGTTGAATTCCAACACCTTTAAAAAAATTATTTGGTATTCAGTAAGCCTTTAAAAGCATTAAATGTATTCATGACTACATGCAAAGCTTTGTTGAATAACTGTTAAATCTGCTGATTAAATCAAGAATGAATAAAATGCCTGTATGTACAGTTATACATTATTCTTTAAAAATAATTTCAAAGCCCAGCATTTAAATTGTAATGCTTTACACTTAAAGTTCTGAAGTAGAACCAAAGATTGTAAAGGTCATATGGCTAATTTACTAATTTCTCTGTTTTTTAAAAATTGAAGCACATGTTCAGTGACTATGAGCTTTATCACTGAATAAATGTTGTTCCAATTTTGTGTGCTGAAACATTATGAAAAAGAATATTTGTTTCTGTATTCACAGTCTCATGGAGGAAGACCTCTGAGTTACAGACTGACATTTCAAAGGAAATTGGCACTGACAAAGGTATTTGAGTTATCATTCTCATGCATGCACTGCCACTGTGTTGTATATTATTAGCCCTTCAGTTAACATTTTGACATTTGTATTTTGTCTCGCAATGATGTTTGAAATAATTATTTGGAGATTATTTCCATGTTTAACTGCTTTCACTATTTTTTTAAGTTTAGTCTTTATTGTATTCTTAATTAGTCCTTTTATGAGACAGATTTTCTGATCATTAGTTTTTTTGTTAATTGAGGAAGTGCATTAATTTGCTAGGGCTGCTGTAACAAAGTACCACATACTGGGTGTCTTAAATGACAGACAGCTAGGTGCTTGAGATCAAGGTCGGCAGGGCTGGTTCCTTCTGAGATTGGTGAAGGCTCTGTCCTAAGTCTTTCTGACCTTCTGGTCATTTGCTGGCAATATAGCCTCCTTTCGTCTTCTGTTGCATCACTCCAATCTCTGCCTTCGACTTTCCATCATGCTAGTCTTGTGTGTGTGTGTCTGTGCGCACATTTCCCTGTTTATAAGGATGCCAGTCAGATTAGGGGGCCACACTCTTCGTGTCAACTAACTATACCTTTAAGATCCCATTTCTAAATCAGGTCATATTCTGAGGTGCAGGGGGTTAGGAATTCTACATATGAATGGTGGGGGCATTGATACATCATATTCGCATAATTGTAACTATACCTTTAATTTAAAAATCCTTATTGGTGGAATAATGCAGATAAAGTGTACCCCAGTCTTATCCCACTTGAGAATGTGTTTTAATTCATTTCATACATAAAGCGACAATTTTGCTGGTTATAAAATTGTTAAGTTATCTTTTGGACAAAAGCTTTGAAAATTCTGAAGCCAGACTGGTATACTTTTTGTGTATAATATTTTTTCTTACCCATTTATCTGAAGTCTTTTTTTCTTTATCGTAGATATTACTTTTAAATAATTTACCTGCTGCATAGCAAACCAATTTAATATGCAAAATCTAATGGTAATAGTTAGAATGTTAGTTTTGTTCTTGAGACAGCTTTAGTTCACAACAGTTTAAAGTCCATGAACGTTTCTTACTTATTCCTTTTTTATGTCCAAGTTTCTCTGCTATCAAGATTTCCCTCTGTGCAGCCATCAGAGGCCCAGACACAATCACCTTGCTGCTAGTCGCCCTCAATATCTGGCTGCTACTACTTCAGGTCCATTCCAGCTACAGAAAGAAGAAATAGAAAAATGTGGTTAGTCATGATAAAGGCACTTCCTAAAAATTGTATGTATAATTTCTACATGTATGCAACATAACAGAAGTGAAGACACATGACCATGCTTGGCTTCACACAATCTTGAGAAACAGTCTTTCACTGGGGAGCCAGGTGTCCATCTGAAGTTTTTATTAATATGGAAGAAAATAATAGGTATTAGGGAATGAAATGTAGACTACTACAGTTAATATTTTTCTTCTTTTAAATATTCACTTATAACCTTTTTCTCATGCATTGAATGCATTTGTCTGCCCCCAAGGAAGTTAGACTCAATGTCCCATTCAATTGCTATATGATCCTACTCAAAGTCCAGGATCTTTGGAAAATGTTAGTACATTTTGTTTGGTCTGAATTTTGTCATGAAAGCCAAACAACCTCTACACCAACAGACAAATGATCTGTCTTGCTCTCACCAACCCCAAAGACCAAAACACAAAATCAGTATGTAATAGTTGAATAAGAACATATCAACAAAAAATTTTTGAAAACTGTAGCGAAAGGACTCCACAGGCCTCTGCTTCTGTAGGATGCATGGAGTGGTTGTCCTGGGCAAAGTGTAAGTCAGTCAGGTCAGTGACAATAGCCGTGGTTTCCACATTAAGGAAGTAGACATGCATTCCTAGTCTTGATGTCTATCCCTTGTCAGATCATCAGAAATTCACTAAACATGCTGTCCTCATATACCTGATCAGACTCTCTTTACCCTGTGAAGACCCTGGCCACCTCCATCATGGTGATATTCTTCATGATAATGTGGCCATCGGTCATAGTCAAAGTTACATATGTAGGGCAGACATCTTAGCTTTTCTTTCTATTACAGCTGTTCCTCATGCATTGAATTCATTTGCCTCTCCTCCTCAAAGGTGTTGTGACTAGTTCAGAAGAAGGACATGATGACCAGAAAGTCCTTGAAGTTGAGTGTGGGGCAGGCCACTGGTACCTTTGCATGAGTTCTTGTTGTCCAAGAAAGTAAACTTATAAAAGCTTCACGCAAACTGCAACATTTATTGTAGAGAGACTAACTTTAGTGGACATTGATTTGAGAAACTTGAAGATAATTTGGACTATATGAACTTCTCAGACTAAAAAGAAAGAATTAGTCAAATTTCACAAGTTATTACATACGTTTTAAAAAACCTGCATTTGTTTCTCTTTGGTTATAGACATAAAAAGGGTTCATTTATTTATTTAACTCTTTCTTTTTAGATTTATTTATTTATTTATTTATATTGTTATTTAATTACAGTTTTCTCATTTTTTCCCTTTGCCCTCCTCCATGCTACCCAACCTCTGCTCTAACAGTCTATCCCCACACCATTGTCCATGTGCATGGGTCATTCGAAGACAGTGGTCTTTGACTCTTTAGCCCCTTCTGTTCTTTCCAACATTATCCACTACCCCTATTCTCTCTGTCCCATCTGTATGTTCCAAGTTTTCATGCATCTGGTTCTATTTTGCTCATTAGATTCCTTTTATAAGTGAGATCATATGCTATTTGTCTTCCATCGACTGGCTTATTTCACATAGTATAATATTCTCCAGTTCCATCCATGGTGTCACAAAAACTAGGAGTTCCTTCTGTAAGGTAGTATTCTGTCATATAAATGTACTACAGTGTTTTGATCCACTCATGTACTGCTGGGCACTTAGGCTGTTTCCAAATTCTGGCTATTTTAAACAGTGCTGCTGTGAACATAAAGATGCATAAATTCCTTTGAATTTATGTTTCAGGATTCCTAGGGTATATGCCCAGCAATGAAATCACTGGGTAACCAGTCAGTTCCTTTTTTTATTTTGAGGAAATTCCATTCTGTTTTCCACAGTGGTAGCATCAGTCCACATTCCCACCAACAGTATATTAGGGTTCCCTTTTCTCTACATCCTTTCCAGCACTTGTTTGCTGATTTATTAATGATAGCCATTCTAATGGGTGTGAGGTGATATCTCATTATAGTTTTAATTTGCATCTTTCTGATGGTTAGGGATGTTGAGTATCTTTTCATATGTCTATGGGCCATCTGTATGTCTTCCTTGGGGAAGTGTCTATTGAGATCTTTTGCCCATTTTTTAATTGGATTGTTTGTCTTCCTGGTGTGTGAGTTCTTCATATATTTTTGAGATTAATGCCTTGTCCAATGTATCATTTGCAAATATGTTCTCCCATACAGTAGATTCCCTTTTCATTTTGCTTATAGTTTCTTTAGCCATGCAGAAACTTTTAAATTTGATATAGTCTCATTTTAAATTTTTCCCCTTATTTCCCTTGCCCTAGGGAATAATATATCAGCAAAAATATTGCTGTAAGGGATATTTTACTGAAATTTTACCTCCTATGTTTTCCACCATAGGAATTTTTTGATATCACAACTTATTTTTAAGATTTTCATCCATTTTAAGACTATTCTGGTGTGAGGTGGACCCTGGCCAGCAGGGTCCACGTGTTGTGGCCACAGTGAACAAATTCACATGGACTACAGAAGTCCTGTGGAGAAAAAGGGATGGCATGGACACTCTCTAAGTGAGAGAGAGGGCCCCAAAAACTGCCTGAACAGACTTTTATTGCTTTTCTGGGTGCATTACATTGAGAATGGTCCTCATTTACTATGCACAGGTTAGCTGTAGATAATTACTTTTTACAGATAACAAAGGAAAGAATGTTGCTAATCACTTGAAAGAGAAGGATGTTACAGATCAAGGAGAACAGTAGTTGAACTGATTACACTCCATACTTGGGAGTTTTAGCACAGATTTTAGGAAGTTACTGTAGAGATACCCAGTAAGCATTTGCTGCCTCAATCCAGGGTGCAGAAGTTTTAGCAAAGTCTTACAGCAACTTAGGTATAATGCAGGCCTGATTTCCCATGGGAGAACCTATCCGTGGGTGTGGCTCCTGTGTGCTGGACCTTGCTTCCCACTGGCCTTTCCAAGTGGGGGCTGGGTTACATTCTCAAGCCACATGGAATGGCTCCATACATTTCCCCCACCTTATTTTTAGTTAGGACTGCTATAGATCCCATAAAGCTTGCTACTTGGTGGTCTCTCACACAAGCCTGGGAAAATAATTTGCAAATGCATCAAAGTATACAAAACATTATTATAATCAGTAAGCAACTAGTGGATCCAAAGATCCACATGCTGGTTAAGTTCATCAAACTAGTTTTTTGGGTCTAGCCACTGAGATTATCACAGAGGGTTTGAAAAACCTCCTGCTTGGTTAAGTGTTGAATGTCCTGCAGCTGCTGATATAATTCTAATCACAATTTATCAATTTGTCCTTTTAAATTGGTAGAGAAAGTCCCTCTTAGGTGATGTTGAATATAGCTCCAGGAGTACTGGATGAAATTTGCACTTCGGGGTGGGTGACTAGAGAATCCTGAATCAAAAGAATCCAATGAGGGGGAAGATAGGTCACTGCCATGGAAGCCTTTTCTGTGATATGGCTTCACCCTCTTCATTAACAGCTCCAAAGGTCCTTCTGGAGAGCAAACACCAGCATACCCTCTTCCCCAAGTTAATAGTGCAACTGAGCCTTCCCATTTTCCTTCCCCTAAGGGGTCTTTGTATAAGACCAAGGGGTGTGAAACTGCAGGCCCGTTTTGCACAAGGTGTTTGCCAATGGGTGACTAAATTATCATCACAATTTCCAAAATTGTACATGTATATTGCCAGCATGTTTAAATTCCTAGGGGATATTTCCTGACTCTCCCTTTTTTGTTTACTCAATAATGTTTTAAAAGTTTGGTGAGTTCTTTCAACAATTTCTTGACCTGTAGGATTATAGGGGAGACCTGTTTTATGCTGAATTCCCCATTTTTCTAAGAAAGCCTGAGTGGTTTGTGCAATATACCCCAGGTCATTATCAGTATTGAGTTCTTGTGGACAGCCTCAGTGGCTGAGGGTCTTAAACTCTTAACATTTTTTTTGCTTATTCCCCAGTTAGAGGAGGGGTCTATAGGGCACCTGAGTTAGTGTCTGCTTGGAAAGAGAGGACCTCAGCTGTTTCTGCAAGCTTCAGTGAGTTTGAGCAGCAAGTTAATTATCCTATTGTTCTCAGGACCTGGTAGTTCCTAGGTCTAGAATTTGCAGCTTTTCAAATACTCAGATGTTTACTATTCCTCTTATTTCCTTTCCATTTTCACCCTCTTAATTTCCTCCTAACAGACCATCCATGACGTACTTGAACCTTCTACAACATACATAATCTGCATAACATTCCAAAATAAGCATAATAAGTCTTTTAAAACTTAAGCCTGATTAGATTGCCAAATGTTTGACTTAAGGAGTATATTATGAAATGAGTACGGAGATAGTGAGTAACGTCTGTTTGCCAAATTATTTGAGGTTGCAACCCTCTGGGGTTAACACAGAGAGCAGGGTGATTTGCATTCCCCACTGAATGAGAAGGTCCTGCCCCAGATATTAAGTGGGGCGGGGAGGAAGGTTGAATTTGTCCAACTTGCCCATTTGGATAAAAACATTTAAGAGAATACATACCTTTTGGGGGTTGAGAAATGCCCCATTCCAGTTACAGAAGTGTAAACAAAATAGAAATTCCTTTTTCAAAACTAAGCAAGCTAGAGCCTCCCAAAGCACAGGGTCCTCTTCTCCGGGATGACCTGGCTGGACCTCCCCTTCAGACACATTGTCTGCAACAGTTCTAGGTCTGCTGCCAGGTGCCCACTGTGGCTACGTGCTGGTTTTCCTGATTAGGAAGGCTTCTCTGCCCTGTTTTATTTATTTATTTATTTATTTATTTATTTATTTATTTATTTATTTATTTATTTCTATATTTCCAAATCTACAGATCCCTTATCTGGGATACATCCAGCAGCCTTAAAGAGCTGCTGAGTTAGCTGAAAACATTGCTCCCGTTCCTTAGAGAGCATGTTCCTATGGTAGAGGATTCACAGAAACCTTTAAATTTTTTGACAAATAAAAATCTTCTCTGAGATTCCTCCTGCCCCAAGCATGGCGGTTACAAAAGCAGTTTCAGTTTTGCTTTCTCTCCGTCTGCACGTTTAAATCCTACTTTTTGCAAGTGAGGAGAGCGTAGTGGACGGAAATGTGCTGTTGGTGGAAGACTGTCAGGGAGAGGGTACCGGACTTTCCAAGTACCCCAACCTTGCTTATGGGTTTTTGGTCCTCCCCAAATATTTAGGGCTCTGAGGGGGGCACTCGTAGCACTAGGTGATCAACCTTTAGTTTGCGCTTCCCCAGATGAGCCAGAAGTTAGATTAAGTGGTGTTGGAGGTCTCTATAAGGCCCCTGCATATCTCGGGAATTGATTCCAAATATCCTTGTAAGGCTCCGACTCTGCCTTTTGTCTTCGGAGCTTGGAGAATGCCAAAAGCTCTCATGTAAAACCTGTGGCTAACACTAAATTCTTCTGGAAAACGATCTTCAGAGTCTTGGATGAAACCAGACACATTTACTCATTTGCTTCTCCTTATGCAGGCAGACAGAGGAAAAAGGCAAAAGTGAAAGAACTGCAAGAGGCAGCTTGAAAAAAAGAATTTGCTGAGATGGTTGAAATATCACTGCAACTAGTTGCTGTTTTAAAAAACTGATTAAAGGAAAAATCTTTGCTCTTTCTCCCAAGCCTAGACCTAACTGGGAGTTGTGCTGCGGGATGGGCTTGTGAATGTTTTTACAGCGTACCTCTCCTCGCATGGACTTTTGCTTGTGGCTAGTGGGAAACCTAGTGTTCTGTCCCAGTCCACGTCCCAGCTAATCCTCTCATGGGAGTCTTTATTGCAGCTAGCACCCTTGTGGCTCTTAATTGCTTGACCCATGCCCTTGGGGTTGAGGCAAATTCTTGGGAGAGAGAGTGAGGCTTTGCTTACTAAAGAGGGTACAGATGTAAAGTGGTTGCAAGAGAGGGAGACCTAGGAAGAAATCCCTTTTTCTCTGAAATCCAACATTCCCTGCAACCTTCCTGAAAAGCACTAGGTGTCATCTGCCCTTAACTGTGCTGATGCATGCACTCCAACCAAGTTGGTGTATTGACCACGACTGTGGCTCCTAGCCCTGGGTCCCTGTTCCTGCGTGCCAGATGATGCAGACTCTAGCCCTCGAAGTCCGTGTGTATAGGGATATCTGAAATTTTACTGCCTATGTTTTCCACCAGGACTTTTTTGGTATCACAATTTATTTTTAAGACTTTTATCCATTTTAAGTTTATGCTGGTGTATAAGTTGGTGCTCTAGTTTCATATTTTTGCATGTACCTGTCCATTTCTCCCAACACCAGTTATTGAAAAGACTATTTCTAGTTCATTGTGTGCTTATGCCCCCTTTGTCAAATATTAATTGAACACGGAGACATGGGTTTATTTCTCTCTATTCTGTTTCACTGATCTATGTATCTGTTCTTATGCCAGTACCAGGCTGTTTTGATTACAATGAATTTGTAGTACAGTTTTATATCGGGTATTGTGATCCCTCCAACTTTATTCTTCCTTCTCAAGATTGCTGAGGCTATTCAGTCATTTATGGTTCCATATAAATGTTTGTAATATTTGTTCTAGATATGTGAAATATGTCATTAGTATTTTAATATAAATTACATTGAATCTATAGATTACTTTGGGTAGTATGGACATTTTAATGATGTTAATTATTCTAATCCATGACAATGGTATATGCTTCCATTTATTGTATCTTCCTTAATTTCTTTAGTCAGTTTTCTATAGTTTTCTGAGTATAGATCTCTTACCTTGGTTGGTGAAGTTTATTCCTAGGTTCTTCATTTTTCTCGTTGCTATAGTAAATTGGATTGTTTTCTTATTTTTCTCTTTCTGGGAGTTCACTCTTGGTATACAAAAATGCCATTGATTTCTGAATATTGACTTTGTATCCTGCTGTTTTGCCTAATTCACTTATTAGGTCTAGTAATTTTTTTTTTGGTGGAGACCATAGGGTTTTTTAAATACATTATCATGTCATCTGAAAATAATGATCATTTTACTTCCTCCTTTTATTTCTTTTTCTTGTCCGATCACTGTGGCTAGAATTTCTACTTCTATGTTGAAGAAGAGTAGTGAAAGTGGACACCCCTGTCCTGTTCTTGATCTTAAGGGAAGCTCTTACAGTTTTTGCCCAGTGAATATGATGTTGGTTGTAGCTTTCTTGTATTGGGCCTTTAGTATGTTGAGGTATGTTCCCTGAATTCCCTGTTTACTAAGTGTTTTTATCATAAATATGTGCTGGATCTTAACAAATGTTTTTTCTGCATCTATTTATATGATCATTAGGTTTTTCCCCTTCATTTAGAGTATGTGATGTATTATATTTACTCATTTGGGAGGAATACACCATCCCTGTATCCCTAGGATAAATCTCACTTGATCATGTTGTATGATCTTTTTAATGTATTCTGTTTCCAAATGAACAATATTTTGTTGAAAATTTTAGCACCTACATTCCTTGGAGATACTGGCCTATACTTTTCTTTCTTTGTTGTGTCTTTAACTCATTTTAGAGTTAGGATAATACTGGCCTCATATGAAGAGTTTGGGAATATTATTATTATTATTATTATTATTTTTTGAATAGTTTGATATGGATAGGTGTTGGCTCTTCTTTGAATGTTTGGTAAAATTCACCTGTGAATCAATCTTGTCCAAGGCTTTTGTTTGCTGGGAGTTTTTGATTACTGCTTCAATTTTGCTAGTTATTGTCCTATTCAAGTTTTCTTCTTTTTTATGATTCAATTTTAGAACACTGTATTTTCTACAAATGAATCCATTTTTCCCAGGTTATCCAATTTCTTGGCTTATAATTTTTCATAGTAATTTCTTACAATCCTTTGTATTTCTGTGGTATTGGTTGTTACTTCTATTTTGTTTCTGATTTTATTTACTTGGATCCTATCACTGTTTTTCTTGATGAGTCTTATTAAAAGCTTGTCAATTTTGTCTACCTTTTCAAAGAACTAGCTCCTGGGTTCACTGATCCTTTGTTTGTTTGTTTGTTTTTGGCTCTGTGTTATTTAATTCTGCTCTCATCTTGATTATTCCCTTCCTTCTACTCACAGTGGACTTTTTTTCTTGTTGCTGCTGTTCTTCTAGTTGTTTTTGATATAGCATTAGGTTTTTTTATTTGACCTTTTTCTTCTTTAGATAGTCCTGTATTGTTATGAACTTCATTCTCGGGGCTCCCTTTGCTGTGTCCAATAAGTTTTGGGTTATGTGTGTTCATTTTCATTTGTTTTTAGGTAATTTTTTCTCCCTTGCTTTCATTGTTAACACATTCATTATTTAATAACATATTATTCAGTCTCCATATATTTGAATGTTTTTTAAAAAATTTTCCTTGAGGCTTGTTTCTTATTTCAAGCTGTTGTGTTCTGAAATGATGCTTGATATTATTTTCAATTATACCAAATTAGTTGGGTTTTGTTGAGTCCTACCATGTTGTCTGTCTTTGAAGATGATCCATGTGAGTTTGAAAAGAATGTATATTTCACTTCTTTGAAGTAAAATGTGCTGTAAACATCAATTAAGTCCATTTTTCTTAGGGTGTCATTCAATGCCACATTATCCTTGTTGATTTTTTGTTTGGACAATCTATCCATTGTTGTCAGCATGACATTAAAATCCTCTACAATGACTGTATTGCAGTTGATCATCTTCTTACAATCCTCCAAAATTTTCCTTCTGTATTCAGGTGCTCCTAATGTGTTCCTTTCTGTGTTCAAATATGTTTACAAGGGTCATATCCTTTTGTTAGACAACTAACTTAAGTATTATGTACTGACTTTCCTTGTCTCTTGTTATAATTTTGTTTTGAAGTCTATTGTGTGATATAAGTATTGCTAACCCAGCTTTTTTTAATGCCCATTTGCTTGGAATAGCTGCAGGAGACAAGGCTTGTGGGGTCAAATTTGCTCGCAAGTCCCCCCATGTGCCATAGATGAGAGTAAACGCGACTGAGACATGATGTGATCTGCTTGGGGAGGAGAGGTGACCAGTTTTCCAAAGGAAAAAGGCCTTGAGCAGTGGCCAGTTTCTCAGGAAAAAAAGGCCTTGAGCCCCTTCCTCCAAGGACTTTTATTCGGTTGTAATACACAGGAATACAGGGCGGCAAGTATCAAACAGTAGATAACATTTCAAAGAAATCTGAGGGCCTAGTATGAGTCAGTGTTTATCAGGAACAGAGTTTTAGGGTTTTCTGCTCAGATCCTTAACATATGAATGAAAACACTCTTAAAAGAGCAGATTTCACAGGCTTTTCAGGAAGCCTTTGTGTTGCCAGATGTTTCCCCAGGACACTCTCTAGCAAGGCAAGGAGCTGTGCCCCTCCCCATCAGGTACTCAGGCTTAAGGGGATTAGAGCCAGGAAGCACTTCTCCCAGAGAACATGGGGACTTGGGCTATGTCAAAGCCAGGGGGCGAGAGTCCATTGCTCTTTGTTGCAGTGCCCCCTCCTCCCCCGAGTCCTTCCATGAAGGCCTCCCAGGTGATTGTGTCTGGCCTAGGTTGCCCCTCCTCCGAGGGGTCTTACCCATCTGACCATGGTTTGAGGGCAGGGAGGAAACTGAGGCAGCATTGCTACCACAGACAAACTTTGTCTCCTGTGGCTCGAATTCCAAAGATCATGGCTTGCTCTTAGCCACAGGGGCTGAGTTACAATTCCTGAACCCAGGCAGAGGGGTCCACAACAGAAGAGTATATTTGAAAAAACAGAATAAGAAGAAAATATAATTTAGCAAGTATTAATTCAAAATAAAATTTATTATTTCACATTATAAATTTCATTTCCACTCAATATAGTGATTGTAAAATAAATTCTAAATTATATTTAAATCATATTCTCCTCCTTTTGCCATATTTTGGTGATGTTGCACTTCTTAGTATAATGCATTTACTCTCATTGCTCCAGATCTTACAGGAATTCCCTCTGGGAGGAACTTTGAAACTGAACATGCTGTAATTTTTTCAAATGTCTGAAAAAATAATTTTGTGCCTCATTATGTTTAGATGCTGTAGAAGAACAACTCAGTTCCCTTCCCACTATAAAGAGTTTACAATATGATTATGAACATAGGAATGAGAGGGACAAGAAAGTCAAATACCTAATTCCAAAAGCATTAGTATTTAATGAGTTTCATTGTGTTTTGATTGTACTTCTATATTGGAAAAGCAAACTAGTAAAACCTGGTCATATAAGATTAAGTAAGTTTGTGATGAGGTTGTAAGATTTACACTTAGACCTTCACATTGCAAAAGAAAGTGAGGAATTTCATAACCTCTGACAATGTAAAAATGCTATAAATCATAAAGATAAGACTGGAAGGGTAGATGAGAAAATAAGTAGTCCAATTTCCTTATATTTAATAATCAGTAATCATTTTATGAACAATTATCATATCAGAGCAATCAAAACATTAATTCAAGAATGAGTATATATTTAAAGACACAAAGGTAGACTTCAAATAAAATATTGTAGTAGGTATTATAAGCACTACTCTCATTTCACTTTCCTTCTTGGTACCTACAAGGAATATTCTGTCTTTCCGAGAACTTATTTACCGTGAAAACAATGTCACCAGAAATGACTGCTGTGGCTTGAGGACTGATGCATCGACTTCCTGATGCAGTCACTTCCTTGCGTCCCTCCCCTGCAGAATGGGCCCTGGAACATCCTGTTGAGAAGTTGGTACCACAGGTTTGAAGCAGTCTGGGATCGTGAGCTGCCACACGGAAGACAGCTGCTTTGGGGAGATGGCCAGACTGCAGAACACTCTGAGTAAGAAATCAAATTTGTTGTGTTAAGCCCCTGAAATGTTGCATTCTTTTTAACTGCAGTTTAACCTAGTCTGTTATGATTGATACAAAATAAGCAGTGGTTGGAACATGAGCAGAGAGGGAATCAATGCAGCCTGTCCAATGATTTGGATAACTGAGTACACTGCTAGAAGTACTAACTTTAAAGAAAATGCATAAACATTCCAAATTATCAGGAAAAACACAAACATAAACAAAAGAAAACAAATATCATTTATAGAGTGAAATATTAAAATGAAAGAATGAGGAAATAAATAACAATTAACAAACATATATATTATTTAAATGAATGTAAATGGGCTTTCTATCAGAACCAAGAACAGAACCTAATAATATATTATGCACAAAGATACAGACATTACAAAATATCCCAGAAAGCCAAACATACAAAAATGGATATAGACATCCTAGGAATATTCACATAAAAACCAAAAAGCGGGACTTAGCCATTGAAATCAGAAAAAAAAACATATAATTTGCAATGGAGATCAAGAGGAATATGTATTCATTAAATAACTGTCATAGAAATAAATCATCTGGAAATTCGAGGAGAATAGACAGAAACACATTTGTAGCAGAAGACTTTGTTTTTTCTTTTCTTATTTATGTTAAATTAAAACAGAGGTGAATATGTAAAAATGTAATAATATTAATATAAGATTGTAACTTTTCAAATTTTGAACATTGATAATAGAAATATACTTTTATAAATGCTATGAACTTTTAAAAATAGGCATGTATAATTTCACAAAACACTTTAATCAGTTTTGAAAAGTCAAGCTAATATAAACTACATCCTGTAATTTGATCTAAGAAAGCACAAAATTATGCAAGTAAATACAAATATGACAATGGATAAATTTAAAAGCTCTATGTATGTGTGTCTTCATATTCATTTAATAATTTTTGAGATATATTTTAAATATCTTAAAATTAACCTGTTTTACTCTGCAACTTTATCAATAGGTGCAGTGACCACCATAATTTAGTTTTAGAACATTTTTTACTTCCCAGAAGGATTCCTTATGGCTACTTTACAGTTCAGTCCTGTTTGTTCTATCTCCACTCCCGCCTCCAGCCTCAGGCATCCACTCATTTACTGTCTTTATAAAATTGTTTTTGTTGGGTATTTTATATGAAGGGGACCATTCAACATGTACAGTCTCTAGTGTTAACTTTTTACACTTAGCATAGTTTTCTGAAGTTAATTCATGTCCTGGAATTTCCAGGAATGCCTTCCTTTTTATTGCCAAGTAGTATTCTGTTTATGCTTATACCACATTCTGTTTATAAATTCATAACCTAATGACATTTGGTTGTTTCTAATTTTCAGCTATTGTAAAGCAAAATTAATTTTACTCTTTACTAAAGAATAAAATGCACTTATTTGAGCAAAAGGATACTGGTAGGAGGCAGCTTCAGGTGGCAATCTAAACTTTGTTCCAATAAGACCCAGGAGAAGCTGCCTTTTACAGTGAAAGTTCCCATCCAGGTTCTCAATTAAATTCATCTCGTGTACATGAGGTATCCAAATTATGCCATTCTGATTGGACAAGGCTGGTCTTAGAACTTTGGTAGAAAGACTGAAACCGGGGCTTCCCTGCAGTGCTGGACTCAGAAGGTGTCAACAAATGGGCATAGTGTGGAAACCTGGGAGTTTAGCCAGAGGTTATACAGAGTTCTGTATACTGGGAAGCCCTGTCTGCAAAATGGCCACTAAGCTTCCATTATTCATAAAATTTAGGCTCTCGGTTATCTATGGGAAGAACATCTTAGCAGATAAATTCCTTCTCGGTGTTCACATTAAACAAATCGGTCAGCCCTGGCTGGTGTGGCTCAGTGGATTGAGCATGGGCCTGCAAACCAAAGGATCACAGTTTGATTCCCAGTCAGGGCACATGCCTGGGTTGCAGGCCAGTTCCCAGCAGGGGTTGCAGGAGAGGCAACCACACATTGATATTTCTCTCCCTCTCTTCTTCACTCCCCCTCTAAAGATAAATAAATAAAATCTTAAAAAAAAAAAACAAATCTGTTAGAGGGCAGAATGGGATTTGGTTGCCTGTCACCATATACAACCATAAAACAGAGTGATGGGGAAGAAAAAATGTTCTTTATTAACAGTGCCCAATTTGGGGGAGCTGGGGCCTTCACTTCTCCAGGCCATTACCTTGTGCAAAACACAGAAACCCCTTGTTCCTCAAAGGACTGAAATCTAAATCATTGCCTGGAGAACCTCCACCCCTCCTCCCCCAACCAATTCTTATCTGCTCTTTTGGAGTCCAAGGCTGCTACACAGATGGATCTCCATCTCTTCAGCTCTGGGCTCTCTTTCTCTATGGAGTGTGCACTTGTAAGGCCAGCACCTCTACTGCCTTGCTACAGCTTCCTCCCTCTCCAGGGGCCAGGGTGCACTGCCAGACCACTGCAGCCAATCATGCAAGTGTCTCAGTCCATTGGCCCTGATGGCCAAGGCTGCTTTTGTCCCCCCAGGGCCAAGGAGTGTTCCCAGATCCTATGTCTAAGCACTGCCCTTGGGATGAAAGGATAGGAACAGTCCAGGACATGGTGCTGAGTAGCACAGGGCTGCAACATCTCACCTAAGCCTGCTGCCTTTGAGGTCTGTGTCCCACTGAAGCCTTTCTATATAGTGCAAGCAGGGCAAAGCATGAGCCATGAGCAGAATTCAGAATATCACGGGCCCACCACTGGCAGGGCATACATTCTGCACATGGGACAGCCTCTGTAGGCTGGCTCCTGACAGTGTAAATGAGGGGAATGCAAAAAGGGCACATAAGTAACTGTCAGGTCCTGCAAACACTTTGAGCCCTACGCCAACCAGGGCAAGAGGCTAGGAAGAGAGAGAGGGCTTACGCACACCTACCATTTTAAATCTTCCCCCCCGCAATTCTATGTGCTGTGGGAGTATCCTAATGCCTAGCCAATTCCAGGCCAGTGTTCATCATGTGCATCAGCCCATACATTGCCTTTGACCCTCCTCCAGCCACCATAGTGCAGGGAGGGTAGGAGGGTTTCACACATACATCGTGACCTCTTCAGACCCTACAGCCTGCACAGGCTCTGTGCAAGCAGTGCCAGAAGATGCCTTAGTTGTTTCCTATTCCCTTGAGGGCATAGATTCATACCTCAACTCTGGTTTTGACCTTGGGCTGCCTTTGGCACTTCCCACCCCTTTCAGGGGGTACCCTCCCTCCTTTGTCAAGAACTCTTTTGCTGGCTGCTGCTTCAATCTGCTGCCTTGGGGTTTTCTCTGATTAATCCCTTCCTCGGGATGGCGTAACCTCTCTCACTGGATTAGATTTGCTCCTCACTCCTCAGAGATGTGGCCAGATCTCCTTTTAAAAATCTTCTTGGGATTTACTGCTATATTAGCCTTCTATATTAGGCTTCATAGGTACATGTTTGTGTGGACATATATTTTCATATATCTTCAATATATGAGGTCTGTCCAGAAAATGTCCAGCCATTGTTAATATAACGAGGACAGTTTGCATGACATTAATGTAACCTGGCAGCCAAGGATAGTGGCCTGGAATTCAGATATGTGAACAATGATGACTTTACTATACTAGTCAATGGGGGCAGTATTTGCCAATGAGTGAGCATGTGTACTGTGTGGCCATCACATTCAAATTGACTGAGTGAATAGAGAAACAAATCTGCATCAAATTTTGTGTTAAGTTTGAACACAAAAATTACTCTGCAGAAACTATTCGGATGATTCAGAAAGTCGTAGTTATGGGCAACTGGTGATTGGCAGCTTCATCACAACAACATGCCCACTCATGCATCAGATCTTCTGCAGAGTTTTTTGTGAAACATCAAATTACCCAGGTGACACAGCACCCCCTAAGGCCCAGATTTGGTGCCCTGCAACTTCTGGTTTGTTCCAAAACTAAAATCACCTATGCAAGGGAAGAGATTTCAGACTGTCAGTGATATTCAGAAAAATACGACAGGCTGTTGATGGCAATTGGGAGAACTGTGTGAGGTACCAAGGTGCCTAATTTGAAGGGAACTGAGGTACCGTTATACAATGAGGTTCCTATGTACAATGTTTCTTGTATCTTCTTCAATAAATGTCACTATTTTTCATATTACATAGCTGGATACCTCCTGGACAGAACTCATGTACCTAAGAGTTTTGTATTCTATGATAGTTTATGTATAACTTTTTGAGAAACTGCTAAACTGTTTTCCAAAGTCGTTATATAATCAAATGTAGGAGATGTTCCATTTCTCTACACTGTCACCAATGTTTATTATTGTTGATCTTATTTCCTGTAGCTAATCTAGTGGATATGATGTGGTCTCTCACTTCAGTTTTAATTTGTATTTCTCTAATCACCATGTTTTCATATGCTTATTAGCATATACATACATATTTTTCCAACAACTGTAAAAAATTCATTCAATTCTGACACTATCTACCTGCAGATAGCATCAGATGTTATAATTTAAGGCTCAGTCCTATAAGATTTCCTCCCCACCCCCACTTCAGAGGCCAAGCGCAAGTTTGGTTGTTACCTGTGCTTCTAACAAATGGGCTATACACAGGGTGTTCTAAAAACCCTTTACTCAAGTTCCATTAACTTTGTAGAGCAGATCAGAAAACTCAAGGGAACATTTTAATTACTATTTAACTTATTTATTATAAAAAGACAAAACTCTGATGTAGCTCAGTGGACTGATTGTGGACCTGCGAACCACACGGTCAACGTTTGATTCCCAGTCAGGGCACATGCCTGGGTTGCAGGTCAGTTTCCAGCAGGGGACACACGAGAGGCAACCATACATTGATATTTCTCTCCCTCTCTCCTTCCCTTCCCCTCTAAAGATAAATGAATAAAATCTTTTAAAAAAAGGACAAAACTCAGGAACGGCTAGCCATACAGAAGAGAGAAGAGATCGTTACGGCAAGGGATGTGGTACTTTCATTTTCTCTGGTTTCACCACTCTCCCTTCCTCTCCACCTATTCCCAAAACCTAAAACTCTCAGATTCTCATTATTTTGAATTTTTTCTTTACATACTCTTGGTTGATTAAATAGTTGACCTTTGGTTATTGAACTCCATCCCCAGCCACTGTCTAAATGTTCCTACTCACCAGTGATGAGACTGGTTCCCCTAGCAACCAGCCTCCATCTCCAGGTGCCTTGAGACTCTCTAAAAGTCACTTAATTAATATAACAAAAGACATACTCCTTTTTGGTTATACTCCTTTTAGAAATTCCTAGCGTTTTAAGAACTCTGTGCTGGGAATTGGGAAAAAGACCAAATATGTATCTCATAAATCACAACATAGCCATTTTTATGTCTTCATTGCTAATTTTGAGATTTTATATATATATATATAAAGTATTATATATCATATTAAATATATTTATGTAATATATTATATATACATTGTAATGTATAATAATGTTTGTGTGTATAATGAATATATGAAAATAATTAAAATATCTCTCTAAATTTGTTGAATGATACAAAACTTTAAAAAAATATTTTATTTATTTATCCTTAGAGGGGAGGGGAAGGAGAGAGGGAGAGAAACATCACTGTGTGGTTGCCTCTTCTGTGTCTCCCACTGGGACCTGGCCTGCAACCCAGGCATGTGCCCTGACTGGGAATCAAACTGTGATACTTGGTTTGCAGGCCCGTGCTCAATCCACTGAGCTACACCAGACAGGGCTGAATGATACAAAACTTTTAAGGACTACCACTCATGGCCTAAGGTGCATTAATAGAAAGAAAAAGAGTGAAAATAGGTGATTGAATTCTTCAAATCAATAAATTAGACATTACGAAATTAACATGAAAATTGATATCCAACAAAACAAAATGTGTAACTCATTTTCAAAACTAAACAGTGTAAAATTGTTAGCACACAAATCATGACATACACACTGAAAATAAAAATAATCACAGTCCTGACAGTGTGGTTTAGTGACCTGTGTGTTGGTCTGCAAACCAGAAAGTTGCTGGTTCGATTCCCAGTCAGGGCATATGCCTAGGACGTGGGCCAAGTTCCCAGTTATGAGCATGTGAGAAGCAAATGATCAGTGTTTCTCTTGCACATTGATGTCTCTCTCTCTCTCTCCTTTCCCCTCTCTCTCTCTCCTTTCCCCTCTCTCTAAGAAATAAAGTCTTAAAATAATAGTAATAATCAAATATAGGAAATGTTAACTAAATCACGTGAGGCTAACTTTTTGCATTCTATGCCAGCACATTTGAAAACCTGAATGACATATAATTACATCTTAGGAAAATAAAAACCACCCCCAGCAATCACAGAATAGATAGATAAACTGACCCGAACAATGCCATCAAAAAAACAGATTTTTCATACCTATACTCAAAAGATGAACAGTTTCTCAGAGAAATTCATTAAGGAACAGTTAATCTCAAAGGTATTTTTAAATTCTCTGGAGCACAGAGAAATGAGAACTTCTAAATTTTTATCAGCACAGCAAAAGGTTAACACCAAACGGTGATAAAAGACATACCCCATCTGCTACATAGCCCCTTGCCTCCTTCAAATAAAATAAAAATAAAAAGAATTCTAGACCAATCTCACCCACTAGCACAGGGGTGTCAAACCCATTTTCACCAGGGGCCACACCAGCCTCCTTGGTGCCTTTAAAGGGCCGAATGTAGTTTTAGGACTGTGTAAATGTAACTACTCCTTAACCAGGGGCAAGGAGCTCAGTGCTGCTGCCAGGTGGACACAAAGTGCCGGGCCAGATAAAACTGGGTGGAGGGCTGGATTCGGCCCAAGAGCCTTGTGTTTGCCACCTGTGCATTAGCACCAATTTATAAAAACATTAAATAAAATTTATCAAACATTACCCAGAAGTATATTCATCAAGACAGTCTCATTCTTTGTATGTTCCTGTCCTGTTGTATCTCTGAGTCCACTGCTCTAGTACCTAAATACACAACACTGTAGCATTGTGATGCTACTTGTTATTGATGTTTATTCACCTGTGGCACTGGAGTGTCCAATAGGCTCAGTAACTGTCAGGTGTCTTGAATCTCTGTCAGTCTTCAATAAATGACTTCATGGTGAATAGCTGATTCTATAGGTCTTCTTTCCAGAAGTCTTAGGACTGTCCAATACTATAGTTTCCTTTCAATTTTTTTTAATCCTCACCCAAAGACATGATTACTGATTTTACAGAGAGGGAAAAGAATAGAGAGAGAGGGAGAGAAACATAGAGGTGAGAGAGAGACACATATTGGATGCTCCTCATACATGCCCCAACCAGGTAGCTGAAACTGCAATCCAAGTATGTGCCCAGACTGTGTATCAAACCCATGACCATTCTTTTCAGGACTATGCTCCAACCAACTGAGCCACACTGGCCAGGACGAGTTGTATCTTAGGAGTTCCCTCAGCTTTGTTTTGTTTCTGTTGAGAGAAGACAGACATTTCCCTGGACCAGAAATAACTGCCAGGTCCTTTAGTTCTACACTAAATATATTTTTAAATATTTCATTTATTTTTAGGCAGAGGGGAAGTGATGGAGAAAGAGGGGAAGAGAGACATCGATGTGTGATTGCCTCCCATGTGCCCCCAACCAGGGACCTGGCCCACAACCCAGGCATGTGCCTTGACTAGGAATCAAACTGGCTACCCTTTGGTTCTCAGGCCTGCACTCAGTCTATTGAGCCACACCAGCCAGGGCTGTACACTAAATATTTACTTATGTACATAGTTTATTTAACCAATAGGCTATATAGTGTAGTTTTGTATCAAATGCAATGCATACATCAGTGGTGTTGCATTAAAAGTAAACTCAAACACAACACCAATATTATATTTAAATATATCAAAATTTAAGAATTGAAGAAACAAATAAAAAACATTCAGTTAGTGATCAAACCCATAGTAGAATATATTAAAGTACATCCACAGCAGAGAGCTAACAACTTTCTGTCATCTCTCTCTAATCTTAATCCATCTATTTTTGTTATTTATCTCTCTTTCCATGGGGCTTTTATCCAACCATTTCCTTGAGTTTCCTTAAAATTCGATTCTCACATAAAACTTACAAAGGCTTTTGGGACAAATTGAGCATTTTAGATTTCTTTCTGATGGCAACAGACTGCATCTGGTTATCTTACTAATGGAGCTAAAGGCATGTCCTGGTATGGAGAAAAATACCAGGGCATTGCACCAATGTATCAAGATGTAATAAGAAAGCAAGATAATGCATCTCTTTCCCTTGTATTTTCTGTTCTTATGGGAGAAAGGAATGAGACTGGAATAGACACTGGAGCAGGGCATGAAAATGTATAGCTGTTCTCTGGCCTCGGCCTGGGTAAGCATAAAGAGGCCTAGATGAGACAGGAGCCATAGTGTTGGGAGAAAACCTCATTAGAGATAGGCACCCAGAGAGAGCAGAAGGTACACTGTGGTTTTAGAACTGCTGAAGAGCTAGTCCAGACTTAAAGGAATTCATGTACCTGAAGTCTGGACCAGTCAAGCCAGCTTGAGGTCATCTATCACCAGAGCAGTGAGTGGTTGCAGGCACTGTTTGAACCCCAGATTCCTGGAGAGAGTACAACACCAGGGTGACTACATCACAGAGTGACTGACCCCAAGAGCCAGTAAGTAGATGTTCATAAAGCAAGGATCAAGAGGTTTGGTTCTCCCTGGGCATTGAGCTCTGAGGGTGAACAGGCATTCATTAGAGAGATAAGGCTCAAGTTTGAGAGATAGGTCTTAAGTATTAGAAAGAGCCTATCAGAGCCTTCTAAAGCAAAACAGCAGGCCACCCACCACAGTGGGGAGGGCTCAGAGTAGGCACAGCTGTGGCCATCAGAGAAGGCTCTGGCTAGGAAGAATTGATCATAAATGCTTGTGTCTCCAAGAAAAGCCAAATGTACTGGGTGAGATGCTGTTAAACATTCATTCTTCCTATTCCTAAATATATAAATTTATTTTTGACTGATTTTAGTCGTATTTCAATTCTAGTACTTCTAAAAATTAGTATGCAAAAGTTTATATTTTGAAAAACTTGAGACTGGAAAGAATTATAGATATAATATATTCTATCACATACCCACAAAAACCATCTCCAAATGAGAAATGTGACATTTAGAGAGATTTCCTAACTTGCTTGGAGTCGTGAGTGGTAATGAAAGAATGAATGCCCACATTGCTGCCCCCCAGCACCAACTTAGTGTTGCTATGCAGCACAGAATCCTTCTAATAATAGTTTGCTAGCTAAATACAATTCCAAATTTATTTTCATTTTTAAAAACATCAACAGTTAATGGTTTGCTAATTTAGGCTTATAGGAACACTATTCTTAAAGGAATTAAAACAACTGCTTATCCATATAAATCATAGGTACTGGCATTTTCTATGAGTATATAAAATATATATAATACCATTATATATGCATCACATATAGTATATATATATATGTAGGGATATACAAGCATACATACATTTGTGTATGTGTATATATACATACGTGTGTATATATATAGTTAATATATACCTATTCCTTGAAGATATAATGCATGGATGTATAGTTAGCCACTATTTCCTTAGAGCTACCAAAACAGAGTCTTCTTTACCTGGTTCAGCAGTTCCAAGCCCATCCAGAAAGAGGGTGCTTTAAAACCAATCTACAGTGCTGGTGGTGGCAAACAGCTGCATTGCTTTGTATAAACCTTTTGGGTGTAATTGTCTCAATATTTCTTTGATGTCCACCGTGAAAATATTGGTGTTTGCCTGTCTTATGGTTGAATCTGTTTCCATTACTAAAGAAATCTACTTTTACTAAGAAATATATGTTTAGATAGATAGATATACACAGGAATAAAATTCTTTTATAGAAACATGAAAAAGGGGATGCCTTTTGATACTTATTAGAAAAGAAGAAAATTTTGAAAGATTTTATTTATTTATTTTGGACTGAAGGGAAGGGAGGGAGAAACAGAGGGAGAGAAACATCAATGTGTGGATGCCTCTCATGTACTCCTCACTAGGGACCTGACCTTGCCCTCTACCTAGGCATGTGCCTTGACTGGGAATCGAACCGGCAACCCTTTGGTTCAGAGGCCGGCACTTAATCCACTGAGCCACACCATCCAGGGCAGGAGGGAAGACTTTTCACTTAGGGTGCAGAGTTAGCAAATTTTAAAGCACGTGGTATGAGGTTATAACACCTCACCCCATCCCAGTATGATGGAAGAGAGAATGAACATCCTCAACATTGACTTATTTGATAGAGTACTTTAACTATTATAATGCAAACAACTTGAAAATGTAAGAGTGGTAAACTGTTTTCTTATGTATGTCATCCAGGAGCTGAGCAATTTGGAAGTTTGTCTTAGCTAGTAGCAATCTGTTTTTCATTTGTTTGTTTAGCTGTTAGCATGACATTCTTTTTATTTTAGTTTTTATTTTATAGTATTATGAACACCTCATATGCCATCTGCCCCTTAGCATGATGTACATTTGATGTATAAAATCATTGGTTAATTACATAATTTATTTATTTTATATTTATAATTGTTTTTTGTTTTATTGATTCTATTTTTCTTGGGCTTTGGAACAACAGTGCTTGGTATGTAATAAATCAAGCGAGGGTCCATATGTGCTGTATAAAATATATGTAATTACTAAAGTATATTACATAATGAATGTAGAATTCAAAAAGTCAGAAATTAAGCAAGGCTTTGACATCATTTTCTTAGAAACAACTTTTTCCCTAGACCTTATCCTTGATAAGCAGTCTGGAGCTGGGACACCCAAAGCCCCTGTCCATGGTTTTTAATCCACAAATTTACCAAATCTTCTAGTGGGAAAATATAAGCTTAGCAGAACCAGTGAACATATTAAAATAATAACTTCAGGAGACTTTCAGTTTAGTCTATAATAAATACTGTCTTCCCTAATTTTCCTCTTTATAACCTAGAAACTTGAATATAATACAACAAGCAAATATAGGAAAACTGAATGATAGAAAGGAAAAGATAGTGACTAAGTAATATGGGAACCAGGAATGAACAGATAGTGCTTTTCCTGGTTCTTTCTAATTTTACTTATTTTTTATTGTTGTTGTTACAATTGTCCCCAATTCAACCCCAACATTGCTCTCCCCTGCCTGTCCAACCCCTGCTCCCAAAGACAGTCCCCACCCAATTTTCCTTATCCATGGGTCCTTGTACATGCTCTCCTTCTTTACTCCATTATCCCCCTCTCCCTGTCCTCTGGTCACTGTTAGATTGTTCCTCATTTCCACATTTCTGGTTCTTTTTTGCTCATTTTGTTTGTTTTGTCAATTAGGTTCCACTTATAGGTGAGATAATATGGAATTGTCTTTCACTGTCTGGCTTATTTCACATAGCATAATGCTCTCCAGTTCCATCCATGCTGTTGCGAAGGGTAGGAGCTTCTTCTTTCTTTCTGCTGCAGATCATTCCATTGTGTAACTGTAACACAGTGCTTTGATCCACTCATTTACTGATGGGCACTTAGGCTGTTTCTAGCACTTGGCTATTATAAATAATGCTGCTATGAACATAGGGGTGCATAGGTTCTTTTCAATTGGTGTTTCAGGATTCTTAGGGTATTATACCAGAAGTGGAATTACTGGGTCAAAAGGCAGTTCCATTTTTAATTTCTGAGGAAATTCCATCTATTCCAACAGCTGCACAAGTCTGCATTCCCACCAACAGTGTACTAGGGTTCCCTTTTCTCCACAACTTTGCCAGCACTTATTGATTATTAATTTGTTAATGATAATCATTCAGACCAGTGTAAAATGATATCTCATTGTGGTTTTAATTTGCATCTCTCTGATGGTTAGAGATGTTGAACACCCTCCATATGTCTACAGGGCTTCAATATGTCCTCCTTGGAGAAGTGCCTGTTCAGATACTTTGCCTATTTTTTTTTATTGGATTGTTTATCTTTCTGGTGTGGAGTCCTGTGAGTTCTTTACATATTTAAAGATCAAACCCTTTTTCAAGGTATCATTGGCAAATATCTTTTCTGTTTTATGTTTGGTTCCATTTTATTTTGGTTCTGTTTGGTTCTGTTTTATGTTGCTGATATTTTATTTAGCCATGCAGAAGATTTTTATTTTCATGAAGTTCCATTTGTTTATTCATTCTTTCATATTCCTGCCCTAGGGGAGGAATATTCCTGGGCATATTCCTGCCCTAGGGGACGCATAGGTGAAAATACTGCTATGTGGAATATCTGAGATTTTCCTGCTTATGTTTCCTCAAGGATTTTTATGGTGTCACAATTTATATTTAAGTCTTTTATCCATCTTAGGTTTATTTTTGTGTATGGCATAAGTTGGTGGTTGAGTTTCATTTTTTTGCATACATCTGTCCAGATCTGCCAACAGCATTAATTGAATTTACTCCATTTTGTGCTTCTGCCACTTTGTCAAATATTAATTGACCATAGAGATATGGCTTTATTTCTGGGCTCTCTGTTCTATTCCATTGATCTATGTGTCTGTTCTTATGCCAGTATCAGCCAGTTTTGATTACAGTGGCCTTGTAATACACTTTTGCATCAGGTATTGTGATTCCTCCTACTTTGCTCTCCTTTCTTAAAATTGCTCAGGATATTCAGGGCCATTTATGGTTCCATATACGTTTTTGAAATATTGTTCTATATCTGTTAAACATGTCATTGGTATCTTGACAGTGAATGCATTGAATCTATAAATTGCTTTGGGTATTATGGACATTTTGATGATGTTAATTCTTCCAATCCATGAGCACAGTATATGCTTCCATTTACTTGTGTCTTCCTTGATTTCTTTCTTTAGTGTTGTATAGTTTTCAGAGTACAGGTCTTTTACCTCCTTCTAAATTTATTACTAGGTACTTCATTTTTCTTGTTGCTATAGTAAATGGGATTCTTTCGCCTGATTTCTGTTTTTGATATTTCATTGTTGGTGTACAGAAATGTCTTTTATTTCTAAATATTGACTTAGTATCCCTCTGTTTTGCCAAATTCACTTATTAAGTTGAGTAGTTTTTTTTGCAGTCTATAGAATATTCTATGTATATTATCATGTCATCTCCAAACAATGACAGTTTTACTTCCTCCTTTGCAATTTGGATGCATTTTATTTTTTATATTGTCTGATCACTGTGGCTATAACTGGCAATACTATGTTGAAAGAAGTGGTGAAACTGGGCACCCCTTACTTGCACCTGATTTTAGGAGGAAAACTTTAGTTTTTGCCCATTAAGTATGATGTTGGCTATAGGTCTCTCGTATGTGTCCTCTATTATGTAGAGGTATGCTCCCTCTATTCCCACTTTGCTGAGTGTTTTAATTATAAGTGGGTGTTGTACATTATCAAATGCTTTTTCTGCACCTATTGCTATGATCATGTGATTTTTGTCTTTCCTTTTGTTTGTTATGTATTACATTTATTGACTTGTGAATATTGCATCCTTGCATCCCTGGGATGAATCCCACATTTGTGAGATCTTTTTAATGTATTGCTGGATCCAATTTGTCAATATTTTCTTGAGGATTTTAGCATCTTATATTCAACAGCAATATTGGCCTGAAGTTTTCTTTCTTTGTTTCATGTTTATCAGGTTTTGAAATTATGATTAGGCTGGTTTAATAAGGAGTTTGGGTTTGTTCCCTCATCTTGAATATTTTGGAATATTTTGAGTAGGATAGGGGTTAGTTCTTCCCTAAATATTTTGTAAAATTCTCCAGTGAAGGTTTCTGGTCCAGGGCTTTTGTCTGACAGGAGTTTCGTGATTACTGCTCCAATTTCACTAGCTGTTATCAGTCTATTGAGGCTTTCTGCTTCTTCTTGTTTCAGTTTTGAAGATTATATTTTCTCGAAAACTGTCCATTTTGCCCAGGTTTTCAAATTTCTTGGCATGTAGTTGTTTGTAGTAATTTCTTACAATCCTTTTTATTTCTGTGGTATAAGTTGTAATTTCTCCTACTATATTTCTGATTTTATTTAATTTGATCCTTTCTTCTTTTTCTTGATGATTCAGGTTAAAGGTTTGTCAATTTTATTTACCTTTTAAAGGGAACAGCTTCTGGATTTCTTGATCCTTTGAGTTGTTTTTATAGTCTCTATTGCATTTAATTCTACTCTGATACTGATTATTTGCTCTGGGCTTTGTTTTCTGTTGTTCCTGCAGTTCTTGTAGTTTTAAGGATAGGTTGTTCACTTGAATTGTTGCTATATTTTTAGGTAAGCCTGTACTGCTATGAATTTCCCTCTCAGGACAGTCTTTGCTATGTTTCATGGGTTTAGGCTCCTGTGTGTAAATTTTAATTTGTTTCCAGAAACTTTTTAATTTCTTTATTGATCCTGCTGTTAACCCATTAATTGTTTTATAACATGTAATTCAATATTCATGAATTTGACTGTGTTTTGAGTTTTTTCCCTTTAGATTGGTTTCAAGTTTAAAGCCATTGTGATCTGAGAAAATGCTTGATATAATTTTAATTTATTTGAATTTGGTGAAGCTGGTTTTGTGATCTAACATGTGATCTATCATGTGATCTATCTTTGAGAGTATTCTTGTTCATTTAAAAATAATGTATGTTTTGCTTCTTTGGGGTTAAAGGTTCTGTATATATCAGCTAAATCCTTCTGATCTAAGATGTTGTTCAGTACCATGATATCCTTATTGATTCGTTGTTTTGAAGCTATGTCTATTTTGATAGTGGGATGTTAAAATTTCCTACTATAAGTATGTTGCTGTCTTTATCTTCCTTAAAATCCTCAAAGATTTTTCTTAAATATTTGGGTGCTTCTACAATGGGTGCATATATGTTACAATGCTTATGTGTTATTGATTAATTATTTTCTTCAGTATTATGAAATGACTTTGTCTCTCTCTTTTTGTGACCTTTGTTTTGAAATGTAATTTGTCTGATATAAGTACTGCTACCCTGGCTTTTTTCCCTGTCCATTTGCTTGGAATGTTTTATTCCCAATTCTGAACTTTCAGTCTGTGTAGATCTTTTGTTCTGCAGTGTTTTTTGGTTTTTTTTAGATAGTGTATGTGGGTCATGTCTTCTTATCCATTCACCTACTCTATATCTTTTTATTGGAGCATTTAATCCATTAACATTTAAAATTATTATTGATAGGTACTTATTCACTACCATTTTCCCCCTTTGTGTTTGTGTTCTTCTCTTTCTCACTTTTTCTTCATATTCTTAAAGCAGTCCCTTTAGCATGTCTTGCAGTGCTTGTTTGGTGGAGGTTTATTATTTTAGACTTTTTTTTGCCTGGGAAACTCTTTATTTCACCTTCCATTTTAATTGAAAGCCTTGCTGAATAGAGTAATGTTGGTTACAGGCCTTTTCTTTTCATTACTTGGAATATTTCTTACCATACCCTTCTGGCTTAGAGAGTTTCCATTGAGAAATCAGCGGCTAGTCTTATTGGAACTCTCTTGTATATTACTGTTTCTCCCTTGCTGCCTTTAAGATTCTTTGTCTTGCAGTTTTACTATTTTTATTATAATGTGCCTTGAAGTGGTCCTCTTTGGGTTCCTCTTGATTGGGACCTTCTGTGCTTCCTGAACTTGTGTGACTTTTTCTCTCATCAAGTGAGGGAAGTTTTCTATCATTACTTTTTAAAACAGGTTTTGTATCCTTTGCTCCTTTTCTTTTCCTTCTAGTATTCCTATTATACAGATATTATTACATTTCATGTTGTCCTGCAGCAAACTTAATCTTTCTTTTTTTTTTCTTTTTGGGTCTACTTCATTTTTTTCTCTGTTTGAGAATTTTTTTCTACCTTGTCCTCTGGCTCACTGATTTAATCCTCTGCTTCATCTAAGCAGCATTTAGTTCCTTTTACTGAGTTCTTCATTTCAGATGTTGTATTTTTCATTTCCTCCTGTCTCTTATTGATAGTTTCTATGTCCTTTTTCATATTGGTGTAATTTTCAGTAAGTTCCTTGAAGCTTCCCTGAAGTTCTTTGAAGTTCTAATTGAGCTCCTTGAGTGTCCTTATAACCATTATTTTCAACTTTATGTATGATAGTTTGGTTGCCCCAATTTCATTTAGCAGTCTTTCTGGGGATTCTTCCTTGCCTTTTGATTGGGGGTTGTTTCTTTGTCTCTCCATTTTAGATGACTCTTCTCGCTTTTTTTCCACTTGTTAGATTTATCTGCTTTGACTCTGTCTTCATGGTGTCATCTTCTGTGGTATGAGTCCTGTGGGACCCAATGGTGCAATCTCCTTGATCATCTGTGCTTGAGGCTTTTATGTATTTATTGTCATTGTCATTGGGTCACTCTTTGGTGGGTTTTTTCCTCTGGCTGCATGACTATGAGTCACTCTGCCTTCCACATCTTGTATACTGTTGTATGGGTGCTGCCAGAACAAAGACCAAACAACCCAGGGAAAGATACCCACTCCCACAAAGATACCCCTTATCAACAATTACACCATCAATAGCCAATGTGTCAATATTAACAAAAGTTTTAAGAGATTAAGATGATTATAAGAAAGGAAAAATGAATATGAGGTGACCAACTGAAAGAAAAGAGAATTTGTGGACATGAGAGTAGAGAGAGGGGCAATAATAAAAGTAGGAAATAGAGACAAGACAAAGTAGAAAAAAGAAAAAAAATACCTTGTAACTAAAAAAGGGAGGAGGGAAGGTGAAATGGAGTAAGAGAGGAGAAGCATGTAGTATTAGGTTAAAACAAAAAATTAAAGAAGAAATATATTTGTATATATCTAGGGACAGAAAAAACAGGCAACCACAAAAAAATGGCCCTAATTGAAGAATTATATCCACCACAGAGATATCAACACCCAATGAGCTAAGATTTATACAGGTGGAATGGCAATAAGAGGGTACAAGAAAAGAAAGAAAAGCTTAAGAGATGTCTGGAAGAAAGAAAAATATTTTGCAGGATAGAGGGAGACAAAATACTAATGGCATAAGATGAAAACCCAGCTAAGACAGGGAATAACTGATATTTCAAACACAAGGAGGGAAGAGCAGGAGGAAGGCAAAATGGAGTAAGAGAGGGGAACAGTGAAATTTGAGACTTGAAATGCAAAAATAGTCACCATCTAGAAATAAGATGGAATAACTGTAACAACAACCACCTTATCCACTACCTATGAGCAAAGATTGATCAAGGTGGGGCAAATATTGGTACTTTAAGAATGGGAGAAGAAATGTGAGCTGATTAAGAACAATCACAAATAGTTTTGAGAGGCTGGAGGGAGGCAATAATAATATTGCAGAATAGAAACAATTCATAACAAGAGAGAAAATAGAATTTAAAACAAATATTCAAAGGAGGAGGATGGAGGTAGTATGGAATGACAAAAGGGAAATAAATTTATGAGAATTGAAATAAACTATATTATAAAACCTGGCACCTTATTATACCCAAACTTGAAGAATATGAAATGAACATTAAACAGCTTTGCAGGAGAGAATATAGCATTTTGTGCCTGTGTCTATTTTCTCTGCTCTGCTGGGTTTAATAAATCAGGGCCCCGAGGAGCTGTGTAGCGTGTAGTGTATGGTGCAGGATCTTTTTCTTCTTTCCCCTGGGGAAATGTACACAGCAGTAGACAACTCCTGGGCTGACCTTGCAGCTCTGCTGAGCCTGTAATCCCACAGGTGGGGACTGGGTTTGTCTGTCTGTGAAAGGCCCTGGCTGACTGGAGCAAATCTCACGCATTCAGCCCCTGCCTTTCAGAACCAAGCCTGCCATTCTATCCCGGGAGGTTCAGCCCAAATTCTCCACTATGCTCTTCCCCTGTTTGTTTGTAAGCCATGTTGGGTTGGGTCTTCCCGTTCAGTGTTTTCTCTGCCTCTGAGTTTTTTTGGTTTGCGAGGGATGCTGAATCCCACCTGGATGCACTGGCTTATTCACCCAGGTCCATTCGTACCATGCCAAGTCTTGGTATGCCTCAGCTTCCCTTTTAAGAGTTTCACCCCCACACTATAGCACAGGTTCCTGGGGCTGTTCTTCATGTGTTCCCTCTCCCCCAAAATTAGTCTCTCATGGTCAGGGCTGGCCCTTTACAGGGCTTCCAACAATTTTAGATAAAGTTTCTCTGTGAATCTTCCTGGGATGGTGTCGGGAAGATCCCCTGAGGTCCACTGTAATGCAAGACAAATAATAGCATGCTGTCCCTGCTTCTCCAGAGGTCTTCAGCCTCAGGCTTGCCTATTCCCTCCACACTGTGTCTGAAGCCTGCACCTCTCAGGCCTTCTCTCACTGCCTCAGTAGCTCGTGGGTCCTGAGAAGATTTACAGTTTCCCTGACTCTGTGCAGCCAGAAGTGTTGGGCTGGGCAGTGGTGGGTCACTTACCAAGCCCAGGTCATTGGCTCCCAGTCTGCCTAGAAAGCCTGGGCCATTGGGTCCCAGGTGCCCTGCAGGCAGATCAGTTCCTGCACACTACTACACACTCCCCATGCTCTCTTCCATGAACACACCCACAGATGCTTTCACTCACTTTCTGCTCTGAGTTATGACTTTGAAACCAATCTATGTTTGTGAGCAGATGAGAAGAGTTTCCCACTGTTCTGCTGCCACTTTTGATGCACTTTTCCTGGGTTTCCTTTTTGTTTTGTGTATAGTCAGGAGAAGAGACTAGGAGCTTGTAACCAGAACCACCAAAAGATGCAGACAAAAAAGACTCAAGAAAACTCTGCCCTATCTAGCCAAAAGAGAAGGAAATGGGAAGCCTACTAGAATAGTCGGACCAAAGAAAGAAAAAATTTTACACCAAAGGCAGCAACAAGGTGGAATAAAGCAGTGCAAGTTAGTGATATTCAACATCCTGCTTCCCTACTCCCCCAGTGTCAGAGAGGTCCAACAGGGAGATGAACTTCCATCCTACTGCCACCATGAGTCAGGAGGAGAAAGTGAAGAGGTGTAAGACAGTGCTAATTGGCACTGTTTTCTCTTGTGGTTTTAGTGGGATATGTAAAGAGCTTCAGTGCAACTGCAGGGAGGTTCAGCCCTGCACTCTGAATCTGCAGACAAAGCATCAGTGGGCCCAGTGGAAACTGGTGCATCCATCTCCACTCAGATCTGCATGCTACAACTAAACAGGGTGACTACCTACAGAAAAAGAAGATGAGTAGGATCCAGATTCTCACCATATATCCCCCAAGTTTTGGATGCAATCCAAAATCACACATCATTTCAAGAATGAGAACAATCATAACTGGATTAAGAAAAGACAATTACCAGATGCCTACAGTGATATAACTCAGATACTAAAACTATTTGATAAAAATTTAAAAATAGAAACAGTTAATTTGCTTTGAGGAATAATTATATACTGTTCTAATAAATTAAAAAATATAAAATATCAGCCAAAAATAGTATATATTTTTGAAAAACAAAAAAGCTATAAGACCTGTATAAGGATAAAAAAATAAAATCTCACTGGACTAGCCTAAGAGTTAATGTAATATGGCAGAGGGACAAATCATAAACTTGACAGAATGATAGAAATTAGCTAATCTGAGCACTATAGAAAAAGTAATTAACATATCTTTGGTGACCTATGAAATGATTTAGAAAAATCTAATATGTTATTAGAATCCTAGGAGATGAGAAAAGAACACAGTGCTAAAAATTGTTCAAAAAATAATGGCTATAAATTCCTCAAATTTTATTAAACTAAGAAACCATCAAATACAAGAAGCTGAGTAAAACTCTAAAAGAATAAACTCAAAGAAATCCACACTTAAATACATGATAATCAAACTTTTGAAAGCTAAAGACAAAGGATCTTCTGTTTGAAAATAAGGACCAAATAACAATGAAACTTCCACTCTGTTAAATATAATTTTAATTAAATTATAACTTATATCTAGATAATCTCACAGTGCAGGTTGTTTTTTAAAAATTCCTTATGCATCCCTTATTGCACTTGTTTTATCTTTATTAAAAACATGTAAGGGAGACTATACATAAACACCTGATTGCACAGGAAATCTTTGAAAGGTTTAATATAAGAGCATGAGGAGAAAGCCACACATCAGAAAAACAATATTTGAAAATACAGTAATTTTTATACATGGTTTTCTATAACAATTTTATTTGTTACATTTAAATAAACTTTCAAGTTAAAAAAGTAATAACCCAGTATAATATTAATAGCTTTTTTATTAAGTGCCTGCCATGACAAAAATGTACCATACATATTATTTATTTTTATTTCACAGAATCTGTATGAGATAGATATTATGTCCTCTTTTTACAAGTGAATAAACTGAAACTGAGGGGGGTTTAATAGTTTAAGTTTACAAAGCTAATAACTAACGAAGCCTCGATGGAAACTAAACTAGTTTTGGAAAACCTGCTCTGGGTTCCAGTTCAATATGGTGGATATGTAAGCTTTTGACATACATTTTGATTACTTTGTGTTACAATTTAAAAAATCATTACACTGGCACAGATATTCCAGTGAGTATTAGTAATGCTCAAGATGCCAGACTCATAACCTGAAAACAAAGATTGTTTTCTGAAGAACACATGAAGAATATCACTTTCGAACATCTAAAAACACCTGTTTATGAGATTTTCCATTTTGTTTTTAAAGTGCTTGCATGTTCTTTGTAAAAAATATACTCAACATCATGTTTGTTCCTCAGAATACAACTAGTTATATATTCTCCCAAAATTTACTGTATTTTAAAAAGAGAATATTATAGGTGATAATTGTAATGACAGTTGCTCACTTAACCTACTCTTTTCAAATTTTGGAAATTATAAGTAGTTTATTTATTGATTTTTATTGCATACAATTTTAAATTGGTGCATTTAATAGTTTTTATAATGTATAGTCTCTTTACTAATACTGCTATAGAAATAACTCATTTTATTGTGCTTCATTTCATTGTGCTTTGCAGATATTGATTTTTTTACAAATTTAAAGTTTTTCTACTAAATAATCTTTATATTTAAACATGCTTTATAAAAATTTCAGTATTATTTTGTACTGGTTTCAGGTGTACAGCATATTGTTTAGACAATCATGTACTTTACAGAGTATTCCTCCCAGTATTTCCAGTATCTACACGGAACTATAAATAGGTATTACATATTATTGACTATATTCTTTATGCTGTACTTTACATCCTGTGACTTTTTTTGTAACGACCAATCTGTACTTCTTAATTACAGTACTTTTCCAACAGTATTTTTTCCCTTTATATGTCTATGGAACTTGTTGGTACTTTTCTCAATATTTCAAAGTCTTCATTATTATTCCATTTGTTATGGTGATCTATGATCAGTGATATTTGATGTTACCATTGTGATTTGGTGGTGCCACAAACCACACCCATATAAAATGACACACTTAATGAATAAACAGTGTGTATGTTCTGACTGCTCTACTAATCAGCTGTTCCCCATCACTCTCCCTCTCCTCTGGCCTCCTTATTCCCGAGACACAGAAATGTTGAAAGTAGGCCAATAAATAATTCTATAGTGGCCTCTAAGTGTTCTAGTAAAAGAAAGAACCACATATATCTCATTTAAAATCAAAAGTAAAAATGATTAAGTTTGATGAAGAAGGCATGTCAAAAGCAGGTATAGTTTTTTTATTTCAAACCCAAGATATTTTATTTTTCATACTATTACTCTTGTCCTAATTTTTGCCCTTGCCCCTCCACCTCCACATACCCAGTCAGTCCCTACACCATTGCCCACGTCCTTTGGGTTCTTCATATATATTCTTTGACTAATCCCTTCACCTTCTTTCAATCAGTCCCTGCCTCTCTACTCCCCTCTTGTGTTAGTCTGTTCCAAGGTTCCATGCCTCTTGTTCTGTTTTGCTCCTTAATTTAATTTATTAGATTCCTTCTTTAAGTGAAATCATATGGTATTTGTCTTTCACTAACTGACCTATTTCACTTAGCATAGTAGTCACCAGTTATATCCATGCTGTTGCAAAAGGAACTCATTTCTTTCTGCTGCATAGTATTCCATTGTATAGCTGTACCACATGTTTTGTTTCTTTTTTATCCACTCATCTACTGATGGACACTTAGGCTGTTTCCAGCACTTGGCTATTGTAAATAATGCTGCTATGAACACAGGTCTGCATAGGTTATTTTGAATTGATATTTTGGGATTCTTAGGGTGAAATCCCAGAAGTGGAATCATTGGGGCAAAAGGCAGTTCCATTTTTATGGGTCTTTTTTTAAAAAGAAATTCCATAGTGTTTTCTACAGTGGCTACTCCAGTCTACATTCTCACCAACAGCACACCAGGGCTTCCTTTCTTCCACTCACAGTTGTTGTTTGTTGATTTATTAATGATAGCCATTTTGGCAGGTATGAGGTAGTATCTCATGGTGGCTTTAATTTGCATATCTCTGATGGCTAGTGATGCTGAGCATTTTGTTTTATGTTATGGACTATCTGTATGTCCTCCTTTGAGAGGTGTCTATTCAGGTACTTTACTAATTTTTTAATTGGATTGTTTGCCTATATGCTCTCATATATTTTGGAGATTAAACCGTAGTCCCATGTACCTTTGGCAAATACATTCTACCATACAATCAGTTCCCTTTCCATTTTGATGAAGACATTTTTATATGTGCTGAAGCTTTTGAATTTGATGTAGTTCTTTTGTTTATTTTTCCTTTATTTCTCTTGCCCTAGGAAATATATTAAAATACTGCTATGTGGGATATTGGAAATTTTATTGCCTATGTTTTCCTATAGAATTGTTATGGCATATTTAAGTCTCCTATCAATTTTGATTTATTATGGTGTATGGTATAAGTAGGTGGTCTAGTTTCATTTTTTTGCGTGTATCAGTTCCATTCCCCCAACACCCTTTACTGAAGAGGCTGTCTTTACTCCATTGTATGCTCTTGCATAATTTATCCAATATTAACTGACCATAACAATGTAGGTTTATTTCTTGGTATTCTATTCTGTTCCATTGATTTATGTGTCTGTTCTTCTGCCAGTTCCAGACTGTTTTGGTTACAGGGACGTTGTAGTATAATTTGATCTTAGGTATTGTGTTTCCTCTTACATTGTTCTCTAAAGATTCCTGTTGCTACATGGGGCCTTTTCTAGTTCCATATACATTTTTGAAATATTTGTTCTAGTTCTGTGAAATATGTCATTGTAATATTGATAGGAATTTCATTTAATCTATTCATTGCTTTGGGACATTTTAATGATGTTAATTCTTCCAATCCAGGAATATAGTATATATTTCTACTTATTTATACTTTCTTCAATTTTTATCTTCAGTGTCCTAAAGTTTTCCAAGTACAAGTCTTTTCCTTCCTTGGTTAAATTCATTCCTAAGTACTTTATTTTATTTGATGTAAAATAGTAAATAAGATTGCTTCTTAGTTTCTCTTTCTGATACATTTTTATTGGTCTAAAAAACCACCAGTTTCTAAATACTGATTTTATATCTCACTACCTTGCTGAATTAATGTATTATGTCAAGTAGTTTTCTGGTGGAGTCTACAGGGTTTTCTATGTACCATATAATGTCATCTGTGAATAAAGACAGTTTCACTTCCTCCTTTTCAATTTGAATGCCTTTTATTTCTTCTTGTCTGATTGCTGTGGCTAGGACATATAGTACTATGTTGAATAGGAGAGGAAAAAGTAGACACCCCTGTCTTGTTCCTGAACTTAAGGGAAACACTTAGTTTTTGCCCATTGAGTATGATTCTGGTAGTAGGGTTTTTTTGTATATGGCCTTAGTTATGTTGAGGTATGGGAATAAAATCCTGTTCCCATTTTGGTGAGTGTTTCATCATAAATTGGTGCTGAATATTATCAAATGCTGTTTCTGTACCTACTGATACAATCATGTTTTTTTGGTCTTCCATTTTGTTTATGTGATGTATCACGTTTCTTGATTTGTAGATATTGTACCATCCTTAGATTCCTAAAATATATCTCATTTGATCATGGTATATAATTTTTCTGATGTGATGCTGTATCTGGTTTGCTGGTATTTTGTTGAGAATTTTAGTGTCTATGTTCAGCTGAGATATTTTTTCTTTGTTCTGTCTACTAGGGTTTGGAATTAGGATAATAATGACCTCATAGAAAGAGCTTGCAAGTCTTCCCTCCTCTTGAAATTTTTTGAATTGTTTGAGAATTTTCTCTGTTAGTTCTTTTTTGAATAATTGGTAAAATTTGCCCATGACACCATGTGGTCCAAAGCATTTGTGTGCTGGGAGTTTTCTAATTACTGCTTTGATTTCACTATGATTTGTTAAAATTATTGTTATTATTATTGTTATTATTATTGTTATTGTTGTTGTTCTTCTTCTTCTTTTTCTCCTCCTCCTTCTTCTTCCTCTTCTTCTCCCTTTTTCCTTCTAATTCTTCTTCTTCTTCTTGTAATTCTTATTCTTCTTTGTCTTCTGGCAAGCTCTTTAACATTTGTTGCAGTACTGGTTTGGTGTTAATAAACTCCTTTAACTTTTTCTTTTCTGGAAGCTCCTTTCCTTTGATTTTAAATGATAACCTTGCAGGGTAAAGTAGCTTGTTTGTAAGTCTTGTCTTTTCCTCACCTTCTGGACTGAAATGTTTCTGTTCAGAAAACAGATGAGTTTAATTGGTGCTCCCTTGTATGTAGCTGCATGATTTTTTTCTTGCAGATTACAGGATTCTCTTCAAGACACCTTGTTAATTTAATTCTGATTTACTTCAGTGCAGACCCTTTTGGGTCCAACTTGTTTGGGATTTTCTGAGCTTCCTGGATTTGTGTATTCTTTTCCTTCATCAGATTAGGAAAGTTTAGGAAGTTAGGAGAAGATTAGGAAGATTAGGAAATTAGTTTCTATGTCTTTTTTCATGCTATTGAGTATCCTTACAATCATTACTCCAAACTCTTTATCTAATAAATTGCTTGCTTCTATTTTGTCTAGTAATTCTTCTGGGGAATTCCCTTTTTCTTTTTTGGGTTCTATTTTTTTTCTATTCCCATTTTGGCTGCTTTTTTGTATTTGATTCTATGTATTAGGTAGATCTGGAAAGACTTTGGATTTGGCTTTTGTCAGATGCTGTTTATAACTGACCCTGGTCAATCTGTTTGGAACTATCAGTGATCCACAGCTTGCTTTTACCTTTCTCTGCTGGGCTAGGGTATGTGAAGAATGGATCAGGCTGCATATCAAGGCCAGCTTTAGCTAGCAACATGCACAGTGAAAAACCAGCTTTTTTATTAAAAAATATTTTTATTTATTTATCTTTAGAAGGGAAGGAAAGGAGAGAGGGAGAGAAAAATCAATGTATAGTTGCCTCTCATGCGTCCCCTGCTGGGAACTGGCCTGCAACTCAAGCATGTGCCCTGACTGGGAATCGAACTGCGATCATCTGGTTTGCAGGCCACACTCAATCCACTGAGCTATACCAGCCACAGCCCAGCTGAAGTCTTGAACTCCTTGAGATCTAACTTAGTTATTAAACTAATCAGTGATACAGCTTCAGACTTACTCAGCAACCCTGATTAAGCTCCACAGGGTGGGTAAAGTAATTAATTCCTGTGGGCAGAGCTATTGCTTCCCCACAGGCTGAGGCCACTTGGAGAGGAGTTCTCTGCCTGAGAACGATGGCTTCTGCATTATGGGCAATGACTCAGCACAGGTATCCAGGTGGTAGTTTTTTTATTCTCTCTCTAGAGTAACCAACCCCAGACTCTCTTAATGCGTCCATAGTCCACTTTCTTCTTCTGGAGCCCAGGATAAGTTGCTGCAAATAAAATTTTGTGTATTGGTCCTTTAAGTGGTTCTCTGCTTCTCAAGTTTTCTGTCCCTGGCAGACAGGAACCCCACTGCTTTTCACAGCCATGTGTTACTTGGGTTCCTTTCCAGGTTCTGGTGCTATAGTCTGGTGAGACCAGCTTGAGGTTTAGACTCCACACCTCTCAGGCAAAACGTCCCATCTGCTGATATATTATTCTGGCACTTCATCTGCCACTCATGGGAGCCCAGCCCTCATTACACACCAATCCTGTTCTGGTGATGTGTCTTCTCCTGTTTGTCCAAGTCTTTTCTCCAGCTAGTGTTCACTTGGTTATTCTGGATGATTTTTCTACAATTTAGTTGTAATTCCATATTGGTCCTAGAAGGTTAGAGTAACATCCACTTACTCTTTTATCATCTTGGTCTCCTTCTCTACTTCTCAATTCAGTTTTGAAAATTGTTTCTAGAAACTTATCCATTTCACTCATGTTGTTTAATATTTTGGCATATAGCTGTTCATAGTAATTTATTACAGTCCTTTGTATTCCTGTGTTGTTTTTACTTCTTCCCTTATATTTTTTAATTTTATATATTGGGTCCTCTCTCTTTTTTCATGAATTTGGTTAAATGTTTGCCAATTTTGTTTATTTTTTTTTTCAAAGAATCAGCTCCTGGATTCATTGATCTTTTGATTTGTTTGGTTTTTTGTCGTTATGTCATTTATTTATCCTTTATCATGATTATTTCCTTCCTTCTACTCACTCTGGACTTTTTTTTTGTTCCTGTAGTTCTATTAAGTGTAGGGTTATGTTTGTTATTAGAGATTTTTCTACTTTCTTTAGATAAGCCTGTATTGCTATGAACTTCCCTCTCAGGACTCCATTCACTGTGTCCCATAGGTTTTGTTTTTCTTAGTTCATTTTCATTTGTTTCCTGATACTTTTTGATTTTTTTCTTAATATTGTTGTTAACCAATTTATTATTTAATAACATAATATTTAGCCTCTATGTATTTGAATGCTTAGAAAATTTTTCTTGAGGTTGATTTGTAGTTTCAGACCATTGTAATCCAAGAAAATGCTTGACATAATTTCAATTTTCTTGAATTTACTAAGGCTTATTTTGATTTCTGGTATGTAATCCGTCTTTGAGAGTAATCCATATGTATTTGAGAAGAATGTATATTTTGCTAATTTGAGGTGAAATGTTCCAAAGATATCAAGTATATCCATTTGATCTAGTGTGTCATTTAATGTTGCTATATCTTTGTTGATATTTTGTTTAGAAGATCTGTCCATTGTTGACCATAGGATGTTAAAATTCCTTATGATGAAAATATTGCTGTTGATCTCTTTCTTAAAGTCCTCCAAGTTTTTCTTTATATATTTAGGTGCTACTATATTGGGTGCATATATGTTTACAAGGCTTATATTCTCTTGTTGGGCTAAACTCATAAGTATTATATAGTGACTATCTTTGTTTGCTAAACTATTTTGTCAGACAGATGTAAAGTATTGCTCCCCAAGCTTTTTGTCATCTCCTTCACATGGAATTTTTTTCATCTTTCATTTTCAGCCTGTGTAAATCTTTTGTTTTGAGGTGGTTCTCTTGTAGACAGCATACCATATTTTGCTGTGTATAATAGCACCCATATTTTTGTGCACATTACATATGGGATTATTATACCCATGATATGTAATAATTATACCCATGAATAATGTGCATCCTTATTTTTCCCTAAAAATTTGGGCAAAAAGTATGCATTATACATGGAAAAATATGGTGTATATGGTCATGTTTTTTAATCTATTCAGCTACATCATCTTTTGGTTGGAGATTCAATTCATTTACATTTGAAGTTATTAATAATAATTACTTATTCACTGCCATTTTCCCCTTTGTATCTTTTTTCTTCACTCTATTTATTTTTCTTCTTAAAATAGTTCTATTAGCATCTCTTGCAATGCTTATTTAGTACAAATGTACTTATTCAGACTCTTCTTTTTTTGTCTGGGAAGCTCTTTATTTCACATTACATTTTAAACAAGAGGCTTGTTGGTTAGAGTAGTTTTGGTTGCATGTCCTTACTTTTCATTGCATGGAATATTTCATGCCAGTCCCTTCTGGTATGTAGTATTTATGTTGAGAAATCAGTTATCAGCCTTACCAGAGCTCACTTGTAGATACTGTTTTCTTTTATTGCTTTTAAAATTCTTTGTTTTTCTTTAAACTTTGCCATTTTAACCTTGATGTGTCTTGGTGCAGGACTCTTTGGGTTCATCTTGATTGGGATCCTCTGTGGTTCCTGAACTTGTATTACATTTTCTTTCACTAAGTTTGTAATATTTTCTGTCATTTTTTTTATTCAAATGTATTTTCTATACTTTTCTCCTTTTGTTCTATATATGGTGTCCCTATGATGTAAACATTGTTATGTGTCATGTTGTCCTAAAACTGTCTTAGACTATCCTCATTCATTTAAAGTATTTTTTCATTTTGTTGCTTTGACTGGGTGTCCACCTTCTTTTCCAAATTGCTGATTCAATCATCTGCTTTATCTCATCTGCTTTTAAATTTTTCTAGTTATTCTTCATTTCAAATACTGTACTCCTCATTTCTGTCTGGTTCCCATTCATATCTTCTATGTCCTTTTTCATGATGATATATTTCTCTTTAAGTTCATGGAGCATCCTTATAACCATTACTTAGAACTCTATGTCTGATCATTTGTTTGCCACAATTTTCATTTAGCTTTTTCTAAGGTTTACTCCTTGTCTTTTGTTGAAGTCTTTTCTTTGTCTTCCCATGTAGCTTTTTTGTTTGTTTTTATATATTAGATATATCTTTTTTGACTCCCTGTCTTGTGGGGTAGCCTTGTCTGGTAGGAGTCCTGTTACCCAGTGGGGCAGTCACCTTTATCACCTAATCTGGATGCTCTAATGTTGTGCAGAAATGAAGCAACCAGACACCGAGGGATTCGGGAGTACAAGGTTTATTCCTTTACGTGCATGGGCCCAGAGGAGTCAGTCTCCAAATTCTAGCCCCGAACAAAGGATTCTTGGGGAATATATAGATTAGGGGTCTTCCTGTGTACGTGACAAATGTGGGGTACAGAAACAGAATGTGATAATCGTTCTATCAGTGGGGGTGCTAGTCCCAGTCCTACTGACTATCCGGCTATTTGCTTTCCCAGCAGGGGTGCTAGTTCCAGTCGTACTGGCTATCCGCTCTCCAGACAGCCCCATCGCTCTCCTAGTGTGCCCGGAGTCCTAGGTGAGCCAAAGTCTCCTGGGGCTTCTCCTTCACTAAGAATCCTCTTTTTGGTTGGTTATGTGGACTCTCCTCTTATATTTGGGCCTTGATTTTTGTTGGCCTGTTCATTGGTTTTTTATCTCCCATTCAACTGTAGGTATGTGAGGCTCTACCTTTACTTCATCTTGTATGCTGTTGTACAAGTGCTAACAGAACAATGTAAGACAACACAGAAAACAACCCAAACAAGCAATCTCCCAAACTACAGCATCAATATCAATAACAAAAGAGCAAAGAACAATAAAAATGGGAAGAGATGTGGAATACCATAGAAAGTGAAGAAAAAAGTAAATAGAATAAGAGAAGAACAAAAGAAATAAAAGTGATCATGAGAGAAGAAAAGAGACCAGAACTAACATGACTAATGATGTGAAAGAGGATAGTGAGAAACAGGAATAAAGGAAAAGAAAGACTAACAAAATAAGAAAAGTAGATGAGAACAATAGGATAATAAAAAATAAAAGTAAAATCAGGGCATGAAAAAAAGAACACTGAAAGTAGAAGAAAAACAGAGATGGCGAGGCTATGAAAAAGAAAATATAATGATAATAATTAAAATAATAGAGTGAGTTTCATCTCAGCAGATTTTAGACCTTGACCTCTTGGTTCTCCCTTTGCATACAGATCCGATGTGTCTCAAGCTGGTGTACACCAGTGTCAGGTCTTCTCATCTGTCCCTTGGTAGCCTGCTCAAAGCTACAAGTGATTCACAGTTTTTGGCTCCTTGCTTTGGGTTTGGTGCCCCCAAGATGGGTCAAGCTGCTCAGCAAATCTGGATTTTATGAGCCCTGGGTCCAGTAGTGTCAATAAAGAACCCATGTCACTGCTGAATATGCTTCTGTCTGTCTCTGCCTGCCGGTATACTGTCAGACATAGACTAGTTACAGACCTGGCTGTTTCTGAGAGGGCTTCTGGTCCAGAAATGACCAGAGGATCTTCCAGAGGACCAGGGAGATAGGACTATTGGATCTCCTGTGCCTTTCAGACTTCAGGGCAGATGGTAGTTGTGTTCTCTCACCCCTATGCTACTAGTATGAGTCTTTTGGGATTATTTTCTCCTACTCAGCAGTGTGGGGTTCTTATTAGACTAGAGGGTGGGGTCTCCAGAGTACATGTTTTGAGTCCACTGGAAACTGAGAGGGTTTTTCTATTGCTATCCCATAAAGGGCAAATGCCAGTCTATTTTTAAAGACAGTATATGGTATGGCTTCACCCTGCAGCCAGTGTCTGATGTTCCTTGAGTTTGATATGTAGCTGTTTCCTCAGCAGGGGTTAAGATGTAGGATGAGAGAAAAGAAAGAATAACAGGAAAAAAACATGCACAACAAAAATGACAAAACCTAACAAACTAAATCACAGAAATATAAAAAGATGTAATATAGAACAATCAGTCTTCCAGAGGAGGAACAGGGTGGGTGGTATCCCATAGGGTAAGATAATTGCTTTCCCTGAGGGAGGAGATTGCTCTTCTCAGGAAAGATGGCCGCTGCAGAATCCAGGTATTTCCCTGCAGCAAAAGTCTCTCAACCATTCCCCAACATCTCTCTCCAGTGTCTCCCACTCTTGAATCTCTTCACATGACTTCAGACAATGCTTCTTTCCTTTTGCTAGAGCCCAAGGTGAGTGTTCGTGAACACAGAACTTGTGTTTCAGCCCCTTCAAAAGTTGAAGGAAAAAAATAGTGGTCTTGTCTGTAGCGGGTTTCATCTTTCTTTAGCAGAGAGAAACTCTGCTCCCCTTCTCCACTGGATGATACATGGTGAGCTGATCCTGGTGCTGGCACTCTATGTGTGGGAGCCCCATTTCTGACCTGGCTTTTCTCCTCTCAAGGGGAAGCTCCAACAGCCTTGCCATCATATCTCCCAGCCATCTATGTGTACAGGGCCAGTTTCTTATTCAACCCCCTTCTTCCTACTGGTCTCAAAGTGGCTAAAAGTATTTTTTCAGGTGATCTTTAGTTTATTTCAGGTGACTGCTCCCTTCTGTAGTTCAATTTCTAGTTTGTTTCTGGGAAGAGGTGTGTGAGACATCTTCCTTCACCATCATCTTAAAACTCAGCAAAGAAAATTTTGAAGCTAAGCCTCTTGTGCCAAACAGCCAAATAATGAAAGCAAAAGAGAAGCTCTCTGAGGAAATTAATGATGATAGATGGAGACTTGACCTGGGGTGCTGAACACACAATACAGTGTACAGATGTCCTGTTGTAGAGTTGCACACCTGAAAACTGTATAATTCTAATAACCAGTGTCACCCCAATTAATTCAATAAAAAGCAAAAAAAAAAACCACACAAAACAACCTACATTATACCTTTTTAAGTGCTATTCTAGTGAGCACATGGACAATAAGAAAGTGAAACAACCTTAATCCTGATATAGAAAATGTTTTAGTCATCTGGATAGAATAGCCAACCATGACATTCCCTTAAGCCAAATCTTAATCACAAGCAAGGCCCTAACTCTTCAATTCTATAAAGGCTGAGGGAGGTGAGAAGGCTGCAGTAGAAAAGTATGAAGCTATAAGAGGTTTTTTCTGGAGAAAATTCTGAAGCTATCAGAGTTTTAAGGAAAGAAATCTTCTCTATAATATAAAAGTGCAAGGTACAGCAGCATGTGCTGATGTAGAAGCTGCAGCAGGTTATCAGATTTTCAAATTTAGTGAAATAACTTTGCACTTGAAGAAGATACCATCTCTATGACTTTCATAGCTAGAGAGGACAAGTTTATGCATGGCTCCAAACCTCCAAAGAACAGGCTGACTCTCTTGTTAGGGTTTAATGCAGTTGGTGACTTTAAGTTAAAGCCAATGCTATTTACCATTTGGAAAATCACAGAACACTTAATCAGGGGCAATGTATCTGGTCACACAAGAGTTCTGATGGAGTTGCACAATGAGATTAATGTTGTTTTCATGCCTGCTAATGTTACAAAACAACAAGTGGGGGGGGGCAATATTTGGCCCACCTAGGGATGCCAGAAACTGCTATAGAACAGGGGCCCCTCCCAAGGACAGAATACTAATATCTACTGGGCTCTTCGGTCCGCCGCCAATTGGAAAGACATCTCTCAATGCCAGAGATTTGTGAAAGGGAAACAAAATGTTTATTTAATGCTATTCAGGCCTAATATCTCCACTAAAATATCAAAGTCCTTTAGGGTATACACCTACACCCACACAGTGTTCCCTTCTCCCACTTTCCCAACTCTGGGTACTGTAAATCAGGAAGAGAGCACACGTCTGTTTTTCAGGTGGCTGATATCATCAGCTGTGTCAGGCAGGATCTCTAGTTAATCCAGGATCTGGGTTTAAATCTCTGCACCCATCCTCCTTTGCGGCCCCATTTCTGACTCCTCCTACAATCAGTTACACCTGCCAGGACTTTCATACCTTCCCAGCTTTACTGGGCTGCCATCATTAGTCTGGGTAGATACGGCTACCCAGGTAGATATGGCACGGAGCCAATCAATTCCAAGCTCTCACACAGGCTCTGTAACTCAGGAGCGCAGCCCCAAGTTACATCTTGGGTAGAAGCCACTCCCTTCTTCCTGGCTCAAAGGATGGCCACAGCTACTTAACATATCTATGAAACCAGTTAAGGGTTATAGATATGTTAAATGACCATTCCAGAGGTTAGCTGCAAAACCGTTGCTATGCAAAATAGCTCTCAATGGCCCTGGCTCCATTCCTTCCTTCCCCCTGGGTGGGGGGGATGAGGACATCTTAATATTTCTTCGACACCCTGAGCTCTGAACCCCATTCCAAATTCTTTTCTGGGCCCCCCCTCTTGGCTGCACCCTGTTACACAATACAATATCTATTCAGCAGCCCCTGGTAAAAGAGTAATTTCTACCTACAAGTCTTAGTATTTAAGAAATATATTTCAAGGGGCTTTAGCTGCTATAATAGTAATTTTTTTCTGATGGAATTGGATAAAATTAATTGAAAAACCACCTGGAAAAATCCTTTCCAGGGTTTTATATGCCATTAGAGCATTTATGAGTCAGTTGAAGGGGTCAAAATAGCAACATTAATAGGAATTTGGAAGTTGTTTCCAGCCCTCATGGATGACTTTGCAGGATTCAAGACTTCCTCATGAAGAAAGTAATCTCTGGGTTTCAAGATGGCGGTGGACTAGAACGGAGCAGATACCAGTTCCTAGTACAAAAGAGACAGCAACCTATCCGATCGGAGGAGGTGAGGCCAGCAAGCCAGCAGTTGCCAAGCATATATGAAAATAAGAGACGAGAAACCTCATCGGTCACGGAGGAACCAGACGGTAGGGAGACAGCAGCGGTACAGTAGTCTCTGGGACGGAGCAGGGAGAAACAGCCGGCGCAGGGTAGGGGAACCAGCGCCCTGTGGCGAGAGCCCAACGGCTCCTGGGACAGCCTTCAGCGCCCGGAGGGCTCCCTCCCTGGGATTTTTCTGCCGGGCAGGCCGAGTGGCCCAGGCACAGAGGTGTGGAAGAAACTTCAGCCTGCACGCAAGTTGGGGAACTAGTCGATCCACACGCAGTGTCTCTGGGCAAGTGCCTGAGGGCGCCTAGGCCAACGGTTCAGCGCTCAGAAAGCTCCCTCCCTAGGATTTTTGGGCCTGGACCGGCCAAGAGACCCAACCAGAGGGGAGCAGAGGAGATTTCAGCCTGCACACAGTTCTGGGTCCAGCACCCGGCGTGGTGCTGCTACATCCCTAGGTTGTTTTTTTTTTTTTGCCAGAGGTTGGCCAGGGGACCCAGACAAACACAGGAGCAGAAGGGATACACACCACGCAGCGTGCCATGACGAGCACACAGAGTTTCTAGGTCGGCGCCCAGTCCTCAGATCGGCTCCCGGCTTCCAGTCTACCCCCCTCAGACTATCTGGAAGCCCGGGGCGCTGAGGGGTCCTGGGAAAAGAGCTGAGACCATCAACCCCCTCCCTTTCTGGCCAAGCAAGGTGGGGGGCCAGGAGAGACTTGTTTGATAGAGTTTACAGAGAGGGTGCGGAGGACAAAGGGCCCCAACCAAAGACTCTGTGGTTGCCAGCCCAGGAGAACTCAGAGGTGCAGCCTGGGGCTCTGAATCCAGTAGACATGGCAGCCTGGTCTGCTTCACACCCAGCTTGGCAGCAAGCCCAGGATTGGGCAGAGGGTCTGGGGCTTCCCAATTGAACGGGGGCAGGCCTGTGCTCAATCCCGAGGGAACCAGGCAACTAGGCCGGAGCAGGTGCCTGCAAACACAGCAAACCAGACTATGGCAGTAACCCCTGGGAGGGGAGCACTGCGAGAAAGTCCTAGTTCCCCATTGTAGGGAGCTGGGGGAGAGGCGCCAAGTGTCTGGATCCTGAGAGGGGCTGGCTGAAAAAAAATCACAACAATCGACCCTCAGCCAACTGCAACCAGAAAAACCGGTTCGGCTAGTTTGAAGCCAACAAGTGACATTCCTTTTTCTGAGGTTGTTTTTGAGAGATTATTTTGGTGCATTTTTTGTTCTTTGTTTTTTTACTTTATTTTATTTTTATTCTTTCTTTTTTTAATTTACCTTTCTTCCTTCTCCATTCCTTGTCTTTATCTTTTTGCTTTTTTAAAGTAATCTGTTATTTCTTTTAAACTTTATTACTGTTTCATCTTTCCATACTTTTGTCCTCTTTTCCCGGATTTTCTGTTTTATTTCTTTTTCTTTTCTTTCTAAACTTATTGCTCTTTCTTCCATTCCCCTACCATTTTTTTCTTTCTTCCTTTTATTTCTTTCCTTATCATTTCTTTCTTTTACCCACAAGAGTCACAATCAACTTGAAAATATGAAAAGACCAGAGCTGGACCCATAGAAGAGGCCTCCCAATAGTAGAGTCAGAGAGACAAATTGCACATTGTTGTAGGAGAGAAGCCACAAGTTGCTGCATATTTGAGCAGATGGAAGCAGAGAACAACAGGATAACCAAAGGAGGCTGCACCGTTGAAATTCACTGGCATTCCACCACAAAAGTTCATACCATAAACCCAGGGTGTCAAAACAGATTAATCTACGAAGCTGAGGCTAACAAGAAGAGTCTCACAAACAATGGGAAGACAAAGAAACAATCCCCAAATGAAAGGAAAGGAGGAATCCTCAGAAAGAATGTTAGATGAAATAGAGGCAAGTCAACTATCAGATACTGAATTCAAAGCACTGGTTATCAGGAAGTTCAAAGAGCTCACAATCAGCTACCAGAAACTACAGGGAAGCTACAATGATCTCACTGTGAACTATATCAACATGAAAAAGGAAATGGAAATTATTAGCAAGGGCCAAGAGGAAATGAAGAATACAATTTCTGAATTAAAAAACACAGTGGAAAGCATTAAAAATAGGGTGGATGAAACAGAAGATCGGATTAGTGAATTGGAGGACAAAGTAGAAAGCATCTCACAGAAAGAACAGGAAAGGGAAAAGAGGCTCAGAAAGAATGAAGAGAGATTAAGAGAAATGCAAGACAATATGAAACGTAATAATATCCGAATAATAGGAATACCAGAAGGAGAAGGAGAAGAACAAGGGATAGAAAACATATTTGAAAGAGTAATGAGAGAAAATTTCCCTAATTTGACAAAAGAAAAAGTCACACAAATCCAGGAATCACACAGAGTCCCATTCAAGAGGAACCCAAAGAGGCCCACTTCAAGACACATCATCATTAAAATGGCAAAATTCCAAAACAAAGAGAGAATCTTAAAGGCAGCAAGGGAGAAAAAGGAAATAACATACAAGGGCGTCCCAATAAAGTTAGCCACTGACTTCTCAATGGAAACACTCCAAGCAAGAAGAGAATGGCAAGAAATATTCCAAGTAATGAGAAACAGAGGCCTACGACCAAGGCTACTTTACCCAGCAAGGCTCTCAATCAAGATAGAAGGCCAAATAAAGAGCTTCCAAGACAAAAAGAAGTCTAAAAGAATTTGCTGCCACCAAGCCAGCTCTACAAGAAATACTAAAAGGTCTGCTTTAAGGAAAGGAAGGAAAAGAAACAGACAGAGAGGAACACAGGTACAAAAATGGCAATTAATAAGTACCTATCAATAATAACCTTAAATGTAAATGGATTAAATGCTCCAATCAAAAGGCACAGAATAGCGTCATGGAAAAGAAAGTATGACCCACACATATGCTGCCTACAAGAGACCCACCTCAGGACAAAAGACCATCACAGACTAAAAGTGAAAGGATGGAAACAAATTTTCCAAGCTAATGGACAAGAAAAAAAGCTGGGGTAGCAATTCTCATATCAGACAAAAGAGACTTCAAAAAAAGAGCCATAAAGAGTGACCCAGAAGGTCACTTCATAATACTCAAGGGAAGAATCCACCAAGAAGACATTAACATCATAAATATATATGCACCCAACATAGGAGCACCAAAATATATAAGGAAAATCTTAGAGGAATTCAAGAAAGATATAGACAGCAACACAATTATAGTGGGGGATTTTAACACCCCACTATCAAAAATGGACAGATCTTCCAAACAAAATATCAACAAAGACATTGAGGCATTAAACAACATCCTTGATGAAATGGACCTATCTGATATATACAGAGCTCTTCACCCCAAAGAAGCTAAATACACATTCTTTTCAAATGCACATGGAACATTCTCAAAGATAGACCACGTGATAGGGCACAAAACAAGCCTCAACAAATTCAAGAATATTGAAATCATACCAAGCATTTTCTCTGACCATAAGGGACTGAAACTGGAAACCAACTCCAAAGGAAAAAACCCAAAACACCCAAAATCATGGAGACTGAACGGTATGCTATTAAACAATGAATGGGTCAAGAATGAAATTAGGGAAGAAATCAAATAGTTTCTGGAAACAAATGAAAATGATCTCACAACAACCCAAAACTTACGGGATACAGCCAAGGCAGTCCTGAAAGGGAAGTTTATAGCAATACAGGCCTACCTAAAAAAAACAGAAACATTTCAAACACATGACCTTACTCTACGCCTGCAAGAACTCGAGGAACAACAAAAACAGCCCAAAGCAAGTAGAAGCAAGGAAATAACTAAGATCAGAGCAGAACTAAATGACATAGAGACTAAAAATACAATTCTAAAGATCAATGAATCCAGGAGTTGGTTCTTTGAAAAAATAAACAAATAGACAAGCCTTTAAGTAGGCTCATCAAGAAAAGAAGGGAACGGACACAAATAAACACAATCAGAAATGAAAGAGGAGAGATTACAACTGATACCACAGAAATAGAAAGGATTGTAAGAAATTAGTATGAAGAACTGTATGCCAAGAAATTTGAGAACCTAGGGGAAATGGACACATTTCTAGAGAAATATAATCTCACAAAACTCAATGAAAAAGAAGTAGAACACCTGAATAGACCAATAACAGCAAAAGAAATTGAAGCAGTAATCAAAAAACTCCCATCACACAAAAGCCCTGGACCAGATGGATTCACAGGAGAATTCTACAAAGCATTTAAGGAAGAGCTAACCCCCATTCTTCACAGACTATTCCAAAAAATCCAAAAGGATGGAAAACTCCCTAACTCCTTTAATGAAGCCAGCATCATCCTAATTCCAAAACCAGATAGAGATACAACAAAGAAAGAAAACTTCAGGCCAATATCACTGATGAACATAGACACTAAAATCCTCAACAAAATATTGGCAAATCGCATCCAACAATATATCAAAAAGATCATACACCATGACCAAGTGGGATTCATCCCAGGGATGCAAGGATGGTTCAACATTCGCAAAACAGTAAATGTAATTCATCACATAAACAAAAGCAAAGACAAAAACCACATGATCATATCAATAGACGCAGAAAAAAGCTTTTGATAAGGTACAACACCCATGTATGATAAAAACACTCAGCAAAATGGGAATAGAGGGAACATTCCTCAATATAATAAAGGCCATTTATGAGAGACCTACAGCCAATATCATACTCAATGGACAAAAACTAAAAGCTTTTCCACTAAGATCAGGAACAAGACAAGGATGTCCACTTTCAGCACTTCTATTCAATATAGTATTAGAAGTTTGGGCCACAGCGATCAGGCAGAAAAAAGAAATAAAAGGCATCCAAATAGGAAAGGAGGAAACAAAACTGTCACTGTTTGCAGATGACATGATAGTGCACATGGAAAATCCTATAGACTCTACCCAAAAACTGCTCAAACTCATTAATGAATTTGGCAAAACAGCAGGATACAAAGTCAATATCCATAAATCAAAGGCATTTTGTATACAAACAATGAATCAGCAGAAGCAGAAATCAAGGAAAAAATCCCATTCGATATAGCAAAAAGAAAAATAAAATATCTGGGAATAAACCTAACCAAAGAGGTAAAAGACCTGTATGCAGAAAACTACACAGCACTGAAGAAAGAAATCAGGGAAGACACAAACAAATGGAAACATATACCGTGTTCATGGATTGGAAGAATTAACATCATCAAAATGTCCATACTACCCAAAGCAATATACAGATTCAATGCAATACCTATTAAAGTACCAATGGCATATTTCACAGACATAGAACAAATACTTCAAAAATTTATGTGGAATCACAAACGAGCCTGAATAGCAGCTGCTCTTTTGAGAAAGAAGAACAAAGTAGGAGGGATCACAATACCTGATATCAAACTGTATTACAAAGCCACTGTAATCAAAACAGCCTGGTGCTGGCATAAAAACAGGCACATAGACCAATGGAACAGAACAGAGAGCCCAGAAATAAACCCAACCCTCTACAGTCAATTAATATTCGACAAAGGGGGCAGTAACATAAAATGGAGTAAAGATAGCCTCTTCAGCAAATGGTGTTGGGAGAACTGGACAGCTACGTGCAAAAAAATGAAACTTGAGCACCAACTTACACCATACACCAAAATAAATTCAAGGTGGATAAAAGACTTAAATATAAGCCATGACATCATTAAAGTCCTAGAGGAGAATATTGGCAAGAAAATCTCAGATATTCCACGCAGCAACATTTTTACGGATATGTCCCCTAGAGCAAGGAATATAAAGGAAAGAATAAACAAATGGGATCTCATCAAAATAAAAAGCTTCTGCATGGCTAAAGAAAACAGTATTAAATTAAAAAGACAACCAACTGTATGGGGAAACATATTTGCCAATGATACCTCAGACAAAGGTTTAATCTCCAAAATATACAAACAACATACACGACTCCACTCTAGGAAGACATCGAACCCAATTAAAAAATTGGAAAAGGACTTGAATAGGCACTTCTCTAAAGAGGACATACAGAATATCCGGAGACACATGAAGAGATGCTCAATATCGTTAGCTATCAGAGAGATGCAAATTAAAACCACAATGAGATTCCACTTTACACCAGTCAGGATAGCTATAATAGACAAAGCATCAAACAACAAATGTTGGAGAGGGTGTGGGGAAAAGGGGACTTTAGTTCACTGTTGGTGGGATTGCATACTGGTACAACCATTATGGAAAACAGTATGGAATTTTCTCAGAAAAATAAAAATCGACCTGCCTTTTGACCCAGCAATTCCACTGCTAGGATTCTACCCCAAGAATCCTAAAACATCAATTTCAAAGAACCTATGCACCACAATGTTCATAGCAGCATAATTTACAATAGCCAAGAGTTGGAAGCAACCTAGGTGCCCATCAGTAAACGAATGGATCAAAAAATTGTGGTACATATACACAATGGAATTCTATGCAGCAGAGAGAAAGAAGGAGCTACTGCCTTTTGCAACAACATGGATGGAACTGGAAAGCATTATGCTGAGTGAAATAGGCCAGGCATTGAAGGACAAATACCATATGATCTCACCTTTGACAGGAAGCTAAAGAATAAAACAAACAAACAAACAGAATAAAAACAGAGACACTGAAATAGAGAACAAGTGGGCAGCGACCAGAGGGGAGAGGGAAGGGAACTTAAGGGGAAAAAGGGGGAGGGATTTTGAGGAACAAGTATGAAAGACACAGAGATGAGGACTGGGGGGTGGGGAATGGGAGGGAGGGGGGAGACCGGGCGGGGGGGTGGGGTGGGATGGGAGAAATAGATTAAAAAATATGTACTTGAAAAATAACTAAATAAAATTTAATATTAAAAAAAGAAAGTAATCTCTGATGAGGTGGTAATAACAAAATAACTAGAACTATAGTAGAACCTGAAGATTAGACTTAGTTGCCATAGTCTCATGATAAAACTTGAACTGACAAGTAGTGTCTTCTTATGGATGAGCAAAGAAAGTGATTTCTGTAGATGGATCATCTTTGGTGAAGATCCTGGAGAAATTGCTTCAATGACAATAAAGGATTTAGAATATTACATAAACTTAATTGATAAAGCAGCAACAGGGTTTGCGAGGACTAATTCTAATTTTGAAGAAAAAGTTCTCTGGGTTAAATGCTATCATCAGTATTACATGCTACAGATAAATTGTTCACGAAGAAAAGAATTTATCTTTTGTCCTATTTTTTACAAAAAAATGAATCTATATTACAGTGTCCCCTTGTACAATAATTATTTCAAAATGAAACAAAGATCTAAATGTAAAATATGAAACAATAAATTGTATATAAGAAAACAGGCACTGTTTAATGAACAGTATGAAAATGTATTAACCTTGGTCTTAGAGAAGATTTTATGTATTTGACCCCAAAGGCAAGGGATGTAAAGGCAAAAATAAATAAATGGGATTATATCAGACTAAAAGCTTTGGCACAGCAAAAGTAGCCACCAACAAAACAAAAAGGCAACCAACTGAATGGGAGAAGATATTTGCAAAGAATAGTTCTGACAAGAGGTTAATGTCCAAAATATATCAAGAACTCATACAACTCAACAACAAACAATCAATATAATTAAAAAATGGGCAGAAGACCTGAACAGAGACTTCTCCCAAGAAGACATGAACATAACCAACATACTTATAAAAAGACACTCAACTTCACTAGCTATTATGAAAATGAAAATCAAAACTCCACTGAAACACTACCTCATACATCTTAGAATGGTTATTATCAGCAAGACAGGTAATAAGAAGTGTCGGAGAGGCTGTGGAATAAAAGGAACCCTCACTCATTGTTGTTGGAAATGTAAACTGGTACAACTGGTATAGAAAACAGTATGGCAGTTCCTCAAAATATTAATAGAGCTGCCGTATAACTCAGTAATACCTCTTCTTGGTATCTACCTGAAAAATTTGAAAACATTTATTCACAAAGATATATGCACTCCTGTGTTCATTGCAGCATTATTCATGATGGCTGAGACATGGAATTAACCAAAGTGTCTTTTGATACATGATTTCATAAAGAAAACGTATCACATATATACTATGGAATAGTACTCAACCACAAGAAAAGATGAAATGCTGACATTTGCTACAACATTTATGGACTGTGAAAATATTATGTTGAGTGAAATAAAGTCTTGCAGAAAAAGCTAAGAACCATATAATTTCATTTATATGTGGGATGAAAAACTGAAACTGATACACACAGAGAACATTATGGTGGTTACCAGAGTAAAGGGGATGGAGAGGTTAGTAAATTAGAAAGAGAGCCAAAATCTATAATCCGTGGTGATGGAAGATGATTTCACTTTGGGTGGTGGGCACACAATGCAATGTAAGCTTGAAACATATATGATCTTATTAACCAATGTATCCCCTATAAGTTTAACAAAAAAAGAGTTAATCAATGAGGTAAACTTCATTGTCTTACTTTAAGAAATCACTACAGCCACTCCAGCCTTCAGCAACCATCACTCTGATCAGTCAACAGCCATCACTATTGAGGCAGGACTCTCCACCAGCAAGATGTTGACTCACTCAATGCTCAGATGATGGTTCATTTTTAGCAATAAACTATGTATTATTTTTTTAAAGAGTGAAGTTTTTATTCACTTTCTGGTAAAGGAGGAGGGCATGATGTGGAGAGATATACCAGTACAGAGGGGTAGGTGCTTTGAGGTTTTATTGGATTAAAAAAGTCTGTGAGGGTTGCTGTTGTGTGGTTTCTGGGCTGTTGGGGTATTGTAACATGAGGCTGAAGTTTGTTCCAATGTTTTCTTCTGCCTGTTGTTGTAGGGGGTGATTAGTCACATTCTGTTCTTGCTTTCCGGTAATTTCCATTCCTGAGGTCATAAGCTCAGAAGAGTAAAATGACAGTCACGTTTAATAAGGTCATAGGCCTGCTTGGCAAATGGTGCCACAATAGCAAATGGTGCCATAATAGCAAATGGCACTGACTTTATCTTTTCATTCCTGCCCCCTGGTTCTAAAAAGGATTTATTCTTCATAACCTGGCCCAGTTTTGGTTTTGGGGAGTAGGAACAAAGGTCTCTTCTTCTGTAACTACTTCATGTGGCCTAGGGATATAGAGCTGTCCCTACCTGTGGGTTTGGGTATCAGTCATGAAGGAGAAGAAGGTAGAATTGGATGGCCATAAAAACCAGAGCTGTGGCCAGAGGACATTTGTGGAGGGAATCTTCCAGAGCCTGGACACACAATTGCTGGCCCTGAAGGTGGGTGAGGAGAAAGCTGTCCACAGGGTCCAGAGAGATGAAGAAGGTTCAGAATTCTTTATCCAAACCTCACAGAGACAGGGTTAGGTGGTCAGCCTAGGTCAAGCTTTTGCTGCCCATTGGTCCCCTAGTCACAAGCTCAGGAGGCTTCAGGAGGAGGAGTAACAAAGACTATCCCCATATGAGCCACCAAAATGTAAGGGTGGTTGGTGACACAGGCTGGGAAATAATTGACAAAGAGAAGAAAGTATGGAGAGTAGTTTTTATTCATTCTCCAAGGAAGGACAAGGGCATGGGGTAGAGAAACACACCAACCTAAATTATTTTTTAATTAAGATACATACATTTTTATAGACAGAATGCTCTTGCACACTTTATAGACTATTATACAGTATAAACATGACTTTTATATGCACTGGACAACAAAAAAATTTGCGTGACTTGCTTAGGTGTGATATTCACTTTTATTGCTATGGTTTGAAACCTAAATGGTAATATCTCCAAAGTATGCCTCTATAGGAAATCGGTGTGTATTTAGCAAGTTGTTGTCCCTATCAATATTTCTGCAGAAGGTTTCAGTTCCATCCAAAATGCATTTGTGTGTATCTACTACATTCCAGTACAGAGAAAGGGACACTGAATAAAAAGCAAATAACATTGCCCCTGGCCTCAGTAAAGTACTGGGCTAATAATTTTGTAGAATAATGGTTACAAAAGTAAAAGTTTTGAATCACAACAATCAATAATATTCACCGGAGCTGCTGGTAATAGTACTGGCCAAAATAATAATTTCCTGATTTTGTGACATAGTAGTAACAGGTTCTAGCTGAGGCTCTTCATAAAATAGGATTTAGAGGAGCTACCACTTTACTCTGCACATTGCAATACTTGGTATTCACTACCTACAGTCTAGTATTTCTTCATTTTAACTTACAACCTTTAGTGTGTTTGAGTCAATCTAGCATCCCATGATTCCATATTATAATCTGTGCTAACTGCCTAGAGTCTAGTTTTCTTAATTCTACCCTAGAATACATTAGGCTGACTGCTTACAGTGTGGTACCCCCAATTCTTCAGATCTCTTTGGATTGCTCTACATTATTAAGCACATTTCCATCTCTTCTTATCTCCTGTACAATAAGCCATTCCCAATATAGCCAAACTAAACATTAATAGCTATCAGTGTTATCTGGTTTTTGATAATTGCATTTCTGGTTCTGAAGAAATTTTCTACTATGCAGATTGCTTTCTTTCAATGCAAATGGGAATATCTAGCTTCATTGACAAAAAGAATAAGAAATTTATTTTCCACTGCTAATCAAGAATTGTAATTATCATAGAAGATAAGTAGATGGTAAAGAGTTCAAATCACAATGCCAAAATTTTACAGATGACTTCATTTAGATGCAATATACTGATTATGACTTATATTGAGCACACTATTATAATCATTATTGTGTATATTATGATTATCATAATGTATACACATTTTCATTAAAAATCAGTTTATTGATCCATTAATGTGTATCAGTAAAATCCAAATTCCTCAAGAAAAATAATAGCATGGTATGTTAGATGTTGGGAACCACTCTGCCTGGTTTCAGGAGTTGTAACTACCCACCATGGCTAAGGCTGAGTGAGTGACCTCCAGAATGTGAGCCACTAAGGAGACAAAGCTTGTCTCTGCTTCATTCCCTGCCCCCAATGCTTGGTTGGTTAGTCTATGATGATTATGACCCCTCAGAGGAGGGGCAATGATCACTAAGCCAGACATGATCATTTGGGAGGCCATCATAGAAGGACTTGGGGGGCTGCAACAGAGGGAGTGATGGATCCTTGCCCCCCTCCCTGGCTATTCTGACATAGCTGGCATCCTCATTTCAGTCTGGGAGAAGCACTTCCTGGCTCTAGTTCACTTAAGCCTAAAAACCTATTATGGGGAAGGCAGTGCAGCCCTTTGCTGGCTAGAGCAGGATCTCGGGTGATCAGGCATAAGAAAGTATATGTAAAATCCTGTAAAACCCACTTTGTTTAGATTGCTCTCATTTAAATGATAAGGGTCCAAGCAAGAAGTTTGTTCCTCAAAGTTTTATGGTTCTTTAGCTACTGACCTTGCCTGAGAATAAGCCCTTATAGTTCTTTGAGTGTTATCTATTGTTTGATCCTTACCTGTATTCTTGTGCAAACGAATCCAATAAAAGCCCCTTGAGCAGGGGGCTCTTGGCCCTGCCCCTTTGAGGGATTGGCCACCTTTCCTCCCCAAGCAGATCATGTCTTGGTAGTTTTACTTTCATCTGTGACACATGGGAGGACTTTGTGGGCAAAGTTGCCCCCACAGTTAGAAAGGACAAAGATTTGGAATTTGGTTCCTTTATATGAAGTGACAATATTTCAGAAGTTTAAAATAGGGATGAAATAAGATAATTCATATGAAATGCTTTTGCAAATATAATAAAAGCTCCAACTTAATTGATAATTAATTGTGAAAATATTAAATCAAACTGACTAAGCATATTGGAAAAATTCTTAGGATAAATATCTCAATTATATAAAACAAGTGTGTCAAAGTCCTACTTTTAAACTTGTTGCAAATATATAATAGCTCCTCAATCCCCTAAGATGTCTAGACAACATATGTGACACTGTTCTGGGCTGGGATAATTGGTTTCACTTTGATTTGCCTCAGTTATTACATTACATTAGTTGTACTATTTGAGAGACAGATATGCTTGTTTATTTTTTTCTATGTAGGTCTATAATAATGTTTAGAGAATACAATGAACAGAACAGATCTGGTATCATGCACATTAATTGTCCATTATAGCCATGATTTTAAATGCAATGCAAACATCAATATAAGTTGAAGAATGTGAGTTGATCACAGATGAAGAAAAAGCTGAAACAGATAATACACTTGACCAATATGTGGGGGAAAGAGTTGTTCTGACAATAGAAAAGCTAGAAAAGACCTTGTAGTCATTGCATTTGGGTGTAAGAGCTGCCTACCAGAAACACAAAATGAGACTTGCTCAGCTAGAATAGTAGATAACACAGCTTGAAAGCAACTTTACAGCTGCCAGTAAACTTTGTAGTTAGAAAGATCAGCTACACCCTCGAGATTGTAGAAATGTGGAAACAGATATCTGTTCATGTTACCAAACAAGAGGTCCGGGGGGGGTAATATTTGGCCCACCTAGGGATGCCAAAAACTGCTATAGAACAGAGGCCCCTCCCAAGGACAGAATACTAATATCTACTGGGTTCTTCTGTCCGCCGCCAATTGGAAAGACATCTCTCAATGCCAGAGATTTGTGAAAAGGAAACAAAATGTTTATTTAATGCTATTCAGGACTAATGCCTCCACTAAAATATCAAAGTTATTTAGGGTATACACCTACACCCACACAGCGCTCCCTTCTCCCACTGTCCCAACTCCGGGTACCGTAAATCAGGAAAAGAGCACACGTCTGTGCTGCAGGCCGCTGGCACAGTCAGCTGTGTCACCGTGCAGGCAGGATCTCGAGTTAATCCAAAGTACTGTGGTACCCTCTCATGGTCCACTGGCAAGAGTTCTTTGTACCCAGTTCCAGTCAAAGTCTCTCCTGCTTTCTAGGCCATGCAGCCAAAGGGGGCACCTCAAAGCCACGTGGGCCTCTTCTACCAAAGCTGCAGGAGTCTGCACTCCACCAAAAGCATGTGGCTTTCTTCTTCACCTGGCCACAGGGATCTCCATTCTGGCAAAGCTGCGTGGTTTTCCCTTTCAACTGGGAAAGAGGGGGTTTGCACTCTGTCAAAACCACATGGCTCTCTTTTTCACCTCACCAAGAGGGGGTCCTCACTCTCATGAAACCATGTGGCTCTCCCTTTCATCTGGATGCAGGGGTCCCCATTCTGGCAAAGCTGAGTGGTACTCTTTTCACTCTGCTGAAAACCACGTGGCTCTCTCCTACAGACTGCAGGGGTCCTCACTCTGCCCCAAACCATGTGGCCCTCTCCTCACCTGGGCCCTCATGTCCGGGAGCCAATCCTTTCCAAGCTCTCACACAGGAGCTCTCACTCAGCGGTGCAGCTCCTAGTTACATCCTGGGTAGAAGCCACTCCCTTCTCCCTGGCTCAAAGCATGGCCACTGCTACTTAACATATCTATGAAGCCAGTTAAAGGTTATAGATATGTTAAATAATCATTCCAGAGGTTAGTTGCAAAACTGTTGCTATGCAAAATAGCTCTCAATGGCCCTGGCTCTATTTGTCTCTTCCCCCTGACTGGGGGGGGGGGGGGCGGTGAGGACATTTTATATGTCTCTCCAATGTTCCTGTACACTTTGAATTCTCGATACCATTTCAAATCCCCCCCCCAGCTGGATGCACCCTGTATCATTCAAAAATCACATCTCTATTGAAAAGGAGAAGGAACTCGAAATACATTACTTTGTTCATTTATTCTCTATTGAGAAATAGGTATTTTACCATAAATTTTGTGAATCTATCTTTCTCTTCTTGTTCGTCCTTACAGTCAATATATACCTTAAGCGTCAGTAATGGAAATGTCATCACATTTTATTTAGATAGCTATTAAAACTAAAGAATATTGTATTATTTATTAACTTACAACTGGTGATGTTTGGAGACAAATCTGCCAAAACTATACATGTAAATCCCTCCATATTTACTTTGTCTTTCAGTGGCAAAGCAAAGGACACATTCTTCCTGGTGAGGAAAATGACACATGGCTGACAGATGAAATTAACACCATCTCTCCCATTCAATTCAAGAAGTGCTTATTGTATAGAGAACTAACTATTGGCCCCTGTGCTAGATGCTGGTGACACAGAAATGCAAAAACAGGCAAAATCCCTATGTCCATGGAATGCATATCCTGGTGGGAGTTCGGAGTGGACCACTATGAGGCACAGTGCGGAACCTGTTGTATGGGCCACTAAAAAGTATATTCACTTAACAAGGTATGCAATTTGTATTATTAATTAAAAGCAGATTTCTTTTAAAAATAACATTAAAACTAAATATTTGAAATCTGATCAAGTTTGTATTTGTTACAACCCAAAATTTTCCAATTGCAGATTCTTTAAATATGTATTCATAAAACAGTGAATTCTACTATCTTGGGCTTTTTAAACTTAGATGATTTTATAAAGTACTGCTTTAAAAAATCTGGATATTAATAGAGTCTGCTTAAAATTAGGAAATGAAAGAATTGACCATTCAGAGTTCTAAACATTTTAAGTTTTCCACAAACAGAACAATGTAATTCATGTTTTTAAGAATTTTGAAATACTTCATTATCTTGAATTATTAAAAGACTATTAGCAATAGTGATACCAAGGCATTCTTGAGTCTGACTTTTGATTTAACAGTTCATTAGGGAAAAGCCACTTAGAATTGAATGGACCTAAATGCACACTTTTTATTACTAATGATGAAAGTAGTGAGATATTAAAATACATACCAATAAGAAGACATTACATGGCATTTACTAAGTTTTTTACACCTGAGAAAATACATTAATATAAATAATTGTTTTGTTAAATTATAGCCAAACATATCTGCAGGTTTTGTAAGCTGTCTAAAGTAATTTTGCATTCTCAATGAATAATGTTTAACATTTGAACCAAAAACAGTTCAGTTCAGCAGGAATAATTAAAGGCTTAAGTTAAATACATAGACAGTCATTTAAATTTAGATCTGCAATAACATTTACTATTATTCTCCAAGGCTTTGACTGCTTGACAGAAACAAAGTACTCTGGGATTAATTTCAAGAAATGGTGCCAACTGTGCTGCAATTTGCTGTAATTAAGACATGAAAGAACACTAAATATTCAGATTAAAAGAAGCATGATGGAGCATGATAGAGAGTCAAGGTGTGGCAGGGAGCCAAAAAAAAAAAAAGAGAAAAAAGAACAAGAAAAGAAAAGAAAAAAAGCAGCCAGGAATACCATGTTGATAGATACAAAAACAAGACCAGAGACACTTAGTGAATTTTCTCTCAGAGAAGCACATTCATTTATTATTGTAGTCTCCAATTATCTTTAATGTTTTTCCACACTCAAATTTAAAGCTGACACATTGTGTGTTAGAAAGATAAAATTGATAATGAAAGTAACCAACATTGGATTCTTATAAAGCTAATTAGTTGAAGTGGTGTGGAGAAGTCATCAGGAGGATGTCATAATTACCTTTACGGTGAAGGGATTTCCCTGGATGGCACATTAGTGTAGTTTGCTTTGGAACTAAATGAAAGAGTTCTACAGGTGGTGACTTAAAGAGATTAAATACACTTTTTGTATTCATTAAATTTCTCTTGATATTTTAAAGAGAAATAATTCATCCTGAGCCTACTAGTCACCTTTTTAATTTTCTAGGAATTACGGGAAATATTTTCTTTAGCCTTTGAAATTTTATGTATTGATTAAACTGCATTTAGGCTGATGGGGAATCTTCCTTCCAACTGACTTTTTATTTTTAAAGAAAGTCCCTTTAAGGTTTTGATCCCAGAAAAGATGTGGATACTTGACCCAGCTGCTAATGAGGGGTTGTATAATCTCCAGAATCCTATAGCTCAAAATAGCAGGACACAATATAAAAGTACCTCATAAAAGGCACTATTGGAATGCTCTTTGTCTTCATAGGGTATACACAAAAAATGGGGCTTTCTAAGGAAGTTAGAAGCTGGTCTCCTGCAGGCACACAAAGCTGTCAAAGCCGAAGTGGGTAAGGTGAGGCGTCTTGACAGTGAGGTCAAGAGACAGAGAGCAAGTGTCCAGAATGTACAGGGAGGGCAGCGTCGGAAAGAGCAATCCTCCTCCTCAGAGAGGCTCTGCAGCAGCCAGAGGGGCACCTGCAGAACCTTCGTAGAGCACACTCTTGCCAGGGACCAGCTCACCCCAGATTGTGTGCTTCACCAGAATGGGAATCAGGTCGAGCCTGACAAAAGAGAATTTCACATGACAGAGTTATGATTAGAGGCTCAAAATAGGAACTGTGGGTCTTTTCAGGCCTCGAGGGAGATGCTGTGAAGAGTCAGCATCTTTGGAGAACTATAAAAACAAAACCGAGTTGTTTCTATGCATAGAAAGCTTTGCAGAAAACGTGCTATGCCATTTGGATACAGACTCTATGTCTTAGCTCTTTCTCTGATGTTGCAAATCTTCATTTGTGGCGGGGGGGGGGAGAGCCTGAAATAAGGGGCTTATTGTGTAGTGGTCTTAAACAGTCTGAATGGATAATCATTCTCGATTTTTATCTTTCCAGCTGACAGAGAAATAGTTGAAGACACATCAAAGTATTTCACAGATACTAGTATTTGTATAACTTACCTATAATAGAAATAAGAATTTATTTCATAGAATAAATAATCAATATTGCTTATAATCTGTTCTACATGTTATTCACATGACATTAAATTTCTGTAAAGTTCAATTTTGGGGGGTTTTCTTTTCCATATAAATAAATACTATGAGCCATGATTACTATTATCATTATTATTATCTTTGAGCTATTGTTTGACTTAATTTTGTGGGGTATTAATACATTTATGAAATAAAATATTAATGGAGTCACTGGGTTCATAAACAGCCTTTGCCAACCCCTTAATTTTTCCTCCCACTATTCAGTGTTGCCAGATACGTGTTTCTGGATAAAAACCCCTAGAGGTCTCCTGCAAATTCTTTTTCAATACAACCAGATCATTGCAGATAATTGTATTACACAGTGTATCGATCCCAAATCGTTGTGCACCGGAAACATCTGAAAAAACATGATTATAGCTTTCTGTTTATTGTTTGTACATCATATAAGCAGGCTTTTGTGTGAATCACCTGTAAAAAAAGGCAAGGTGGAAACATCAGAGAAATTACCTCTTTACAAGAATCTATTGATCACTTTAAATCAAAGAAGTATGTTTGACATAAGATTACCTGCCAGTTTGAACATTAGGTACACTATGTTATAGCCTGGGGCAGTTGTAAGTCTGACAAAGGGATTGTAAATAAAGCATGCAGCTGTGAGCGCCCCTGGCTTGGGATCAACTCAGGCTCAAGTCCAAGGCATAGGTAAACTCGAAATAATTTACCCCTTTTTAACCAACACATAATGAATTAGAGTAGACTCCTAGGAGAACTGTGAGGCATAAATCTCTTCGTCACTGTAAAATGGTGAACTTCATAGAAAATTCACATCCTACCAAGTTGATAAAAGGTCTTTTCTGTATGGGAGCCACAAGTTGATTAGTCTTAAAGTCAGTCTATTGGTACAAGTAGAGTCTTCTAAAAAAAGAAAGAAGGAAAAGAAAAGAGATTTCCGGAGACATTCTGTGTCCATAATTGTTTATATGTGGCCTGATTGTTTAAAGTCCTCTTTTTTTTTTAACTCGAAGACCACTAACTTCTCAATTTCAATGTCTGAAAATTCTCTTCAAAACTCATTTTAAAAGTTTTGGCATAGTTTTCTTCTTTTCATAAGAAATCTGTATTGTGAAAGGCAAAAGAAGCATGTAAAATGAAATACTGCATTTAAGTTATTCGTACAACTATATTAACAACACTGAAAACGTAACACTATAAAGATGTTTTCATTTGACTGAATTTTCTTATTGTCCAATAGCAGGGACGACTGTAGTGACTACATATTTTTTGAGGCTGAACAATTTTTTCTTTCAATTTTGAAAAAAAGTCTTTATTGGCTTTCCCCCATACTTTAACATGTGTTGAAATTATTAAACATCTAACTCATTTGTTCAGAGAGATTTCTATGTATTTGGAATTTAATAAAGATGAGCTCTGGGTGATGCATTCTTCCTTGTTAAATATTTAGCTGTTTGCATTAGCTCTGCGGTTTCCTGAGGCACAGATTTAAACTGTTAATATATAGCAGGTTTAAGCTATAAAAGTAGTAGATGCTATAATTTCTTTTGGGGCAAAACTGGCCATTTTGAACACTTGTGAAAAAACGGTTGCAAGTATGCATGCACATATTTATTAAAATATAACCACTCCGTTGCTCAACCTCTATAAGTGAGAAGCTGGGACTCAGATTTTTGAGATCTAACTTTAATGGTGATATCATTCAACTTCATAGATGAGTGATAGATGCAGAATATTTATATGAGTATCTTTTTTATGACTTTGCCAGTAAAAGATACCCATAACATAAGACTATATGTAATAGTGTGGTCTCTAACTTTATTGAAACAATATAAACACCATTTTTGGACATAAAATAAGAATCATTAACAGGGAAGTTTCTCTTTTTATAAAAAAATATTATCTATTCCTATTTACATTGGTTTGAGGATTCTGAAATTGTTTTTTGCTTCATTTGAGAGTACAAGATTAAAAATACTAATTTTCATAAAACATCATAATATTTAATAAACTGGATTATATATCCAGTTTGATTTCAAATTACTTTGAAGAAATGCACTATATAATATAATGTGTATAAATATATCACCAAACATGTGATTAAAAATAAAATGAAAAACCTAATAACATTTATATTTCATGGTATGTATTTGAAGCAACAGATTAAAAAAACACATCAACACTCATAAAAGTGAAATACTTGAACAAAATGTATAGATATATATCTCTAGGAATACGGTCCGCAAAGAACAAAGGAAAAATGTCTTTGTCTTAAATCACTTATTTTTTGAGAACTTGAAGCCTACAGCCTAGGTCTTCTTTGGTCTAATGAAAGAGTGCCATCTATTGGATGACCTTGAAAAAATGCTTAAATTTTATAAATATTACACATGAAAATAAATCAGTGTCAAGCTATCATTGTGACATAATTTATAATGCATCGGTCTTTGTCTATGTGAATATATATATTTATATACACACATATACACATATACATGTATCTGAGATACATGTATCCTGAAGAAAGAACAGGAATACTACATATTAACATTATTCTTTTATAAATGTGCAAGCAAAAGTCTTACAAATAAACTCAGTGGATGTGGTCTGATTAAGACATCTAATTATTGAAATCAAATGTTTTATAAACTTGAGGTTAAGGGCATGCATCTTGTATTCCCTCACACATACCTTTGTTTACTTGTGGTTTAAATAAAGGGACCTGAAGACTGAATGCACGAGCTTGTATTTTGACAAGAAGTATCTGTTTAAGTCTTCGTCAAAGTTACATTGCATACAATTTAAACCCAAAACAAAAGGAAAATAGATGATCTTGTTTTTTTTAAGGCAATGTTCTTGTTTTATCTTTCAGCCCAAGAACTTGCCAGTCAAGATGAAAAACTTCTTCTAATGGAATCCAGCTTGAAAGCCACTCAAGAGCAGCTAACTGAGCAAATAGCAGAAACAGTTCGCCAAGAACAGAACGGTAGAAAACCCCAGGCAGAGCTGAAGACAGTGACAGAAAGGATTATTGCTTCTGAAGAAGAAAAAAATGATTACAAGTGAGTTGTTTTTCAGCATTTCAGAAAGTTTTACTTTACATACTGAAATCAAGTCAGTCCTTTTGACTTTAGTTGCTAAATATTTAACTCTCCGTGTCTTTCAAAAGGTTATGTGTAAATGTGCTAGCTTGTTTAATAAATTGTTGGTTCTAAAATAGATAAATTTTAGATTTGCACATTTAGTAACTGAAATGGCACATGTTGAAAATTGTATTTGTCGTATTCCAGATTCTAAATAATGATGTGGCAGTCGACTTTCCTGTTAGCTATGGAGAAAAGTTCAAGGTGAGAGCAAGAGAAAGAATACACTGTGTTTCCGCAGCACCTATCTGCCAATGGTCTTCTCCTCTTTCTACTTTTGGAGTCCAAAGGTTACATATGGCTTTTGTTGCCTTTCTTTTTCGTTTAAGTAGCAGCTCTAAGCAAGACACCATTAAATTGAGAGGCATTTGGAGTAGAATTTTTGATCAGACCATTAAGACATGTAAAGAACTATGCAGAAAAGCAATAAAGATCTATGCTTTTTTGAAACATTCCTCGGAATTGTTCTTACTGGAGCATCGTGTATTTAATTTGTTTTCATCTTCTAATTTTTAATGTAATTATTAGACCTATATGATGTTTTCAGATGTTATCATTTATTTTTCAAATAACATAAAATAGTTTCATTTTAAGTGCTCTGATAATCAAGTATTCTATTCTCTCTGAATTTTCTTTTCTTACTCTGTGTTTTAAAAAATAATTTTGAAAAGTAGCATAACCCAAATAAATCAATCTCCTTCATTCTCTGTCCCCCCCATTTGTTAAGAGCTACATTTTACTTACTGAACTTTGGTTAAATTGACCAATAACATTAGATGAAGTACACACATTTAAGCATTTCCTTCCTGTCACTCATCTCTTTGAACACAGTCTTGAATCCAAAACTAAAATGTACATTTGATATTAGCTGATCTTTGAAAGCCAGATTCTAAACTTACGTTATTTACTCCATAGTTTGATGTATCAATAGGATTTCAAAATATTACATATGATGAACATTAAATTTCTATTGTGACTTATAGTTTGTAACACTAATAATGTTAAAATGAAAAAGTAAAAATTTTGAAATTTGTTCATGAGAATTTTATTTCTATGTTTCAATCTAATGATTAATATGGTAAGATAATAAAAATAATTATACAATCAAGAGTGATATTTTACATGTTCATTTAGGCAGCTGCCAAAATTCAGACAGCAAAAAAAGCCACATTAACCACTATTAAAAGGCAAAAATTGATTCTAAGGATTAAAAGTATATTGGGCAAAGTTTCTTTGGGAATAGCTATAGTAATGTAGTATTGTTGTAAGTATTATGTTGTAAGAATGTTGTGAAGTATGTTTAAAAAAACAATTATATTATAAAAATAACATGCTTAAGGTATATTTAGAGAACAAGAAATACATAAAAATGTTTGTGAACACTAAAATAAAAATGATGATAGTGTTTCATGTTAACTTAATGTTATTAAAATAATGCCAACATTTTTTCATACAGTTAAACATTGCTCTAAAGGTATATTGTTCATTATAGCCACAAAAATATCATTTTTGTATAGCAGGCATGTACTGACCTGCTTTCAATCTTAAATTTTCTCAATAAATAAACCAGTGATTCATCTGTTTAAATTAGAATGAAAGATCAAACTCAAGTTCTCCATGCCTGAGCTAAATTTATTTATTTTATGTTTCAATAACCTTAATCATTAAATTAAGTAGAATATTCTTTTGATGTGAAATCGCTAATAAGGTATACACATATCATGTAAGAGAGTAGTTAAAGATTGTATCAGTACTTAAAAAAATTTACAAAGGTTTTTAGCAATTAAATAATTTAAAAGTCACTAAATTATAAATAATTGGTGGGCAAAAGTAAGTTCACAATTGTTTGTATGAAAAATAATAAAATAATTAATAAATAATAATACAAGAATAAACTGTGTTTTGTGTACTCACAACTGTAAATCCTACTTTTTCCCACCCCTGTATTTTGAGAGTGATAATGATGATGATGATATGTTATAAGAAAATGTTATTGTTGAATTTTAAAGAGACAGATACACAATTGTAATCAAATCAATGATAGTTTCTTTGGAGAAACAGTTTTACCTTTTAAAATATTGCCCCAACATACACTGACGCAGGGTATGTTGGTGCTAGATTCATGTGTCTTAACATTAAAAAGTAGACTATTTTTACAATGTGAAACAAAATCAAAGTTTTTTGGCCTAGCAAACAAAAAAGTTGGTTTACTTATTTTTTTATTTTTTTCCCACTCAATCAACAGGTGACATGAATTGACCAAATTTACCAAGTGATTCATTATTGGGTAGTGCCCGACACTATGGTGTGTACCAGTCAGAAGAAAATAAAAAGCATATCAGGTGCCATAATACATGAAAGCATCATAGCTAGTTCTCTTAACCAGTCCTTCCTTCATTTGGGAAAGTCTTGGGATTTTGATGAGGAGATGGAGAGGAAAAATGTATGGAGCATAAAGTTAAAGCCAAAGACTGCAGTGGTTTCTGGAGCACACAACCACGGTGCAAGTTTTTCTGACAAGAATGGAGGACCTTAAAACATTCTGGGACTATTTTTTCAAAAGAAGAGAAAATTATTTCTAGAATTATGCATTTTTTATTTTACAAAGAATAGGAAAACATGAAATATTATTTTTAAAATGTGTGGGACTACATCATAAAACTAATAACAAGAATATATATATTTTAAAGACAAAACAGGAGAAAACTAACAGAGCACTTCAAACTGAACTAAGTAACTTCAAACAAGCATATGGACATATAAAAAAATACACCTTGAATCAGAAATTCAGAAAAAAGAATATATATTTTAAAGGATCTGATACAATTTGAAATGTGCATCTGGGTCCTATATGCCTAAATGCATAAGTAATAAATAATATTACTTATTAAGTATTATTTGTAATAAGTAATTATCACAGAATGATTTCTTTTATTCATGTACTTTAGAAATCATTTAGAATTAGCCAGGTTCTTCTACCAGTGAAATCCAGGTTAAGTCATTTCTTAACTAGATATGAAACAGTTAAAAAAGCATACAAAAAAGTTGGCAATCAAAAGGAAGATTGTTTTTAACATTAAATTGTGACATGAAAGTTATTGGTTCCATAAAGCTGAATTTTTAAAGAACACATAGGATTTAAGTTTTATATTTCCCCTCCTCTTTTTGAACTAAATGTAGAGAACATACACCATACACTCAGTATAAGCCTGTTACACTTGAAAGATTTGTTCTGAATGTCCAGTGGGAACCTGGAAATCGTAATAATTTGTAGTATCGATTGAGTGAAGCTATGCAGCTGCGGCCTCCGGTGAATAGACAGGAATAGACATTTTATTGATTAACTTTTACAGTCATATTTTCAAGACTCCACTGCAACATAATTTTCGCTTCCCAGCTTTGTGTTGCTGCATCATGAAACTTTAATTCTTCTCTCTTAACATTTACCCACTTGAGAAAAAAGTATGGACATGTCTGGCCAGGGTTGTGATCAACAGAGATGCAAAACTTTCTGGAAAATGATTTCTCTCTACCACAAACAGTAGAAAGGAATTAAATGCTTATAACAGATTTTGGAAATATCATTATGGCAACTACTTGGTAATTGAATTTCTCCATATTTTCCTCATTCTGTTTATGTTTAGGAACCTTAATTTTCTTACCCTCACTTCATACAGCTAACTATTAAAATGAATTTTCTTGTAATGAATAGCTTTTATTCATTTATACTTTATATCATTTCATGTGTGCAGCAGGAGAAAAATTATTGTAATAATACTATATAATTTAGTTTGATGTGAAAGCTATTAAATACTAAATAATTTTGGCCAATAATTTTAAGTATAAAAAGGTAAATATACATGTATTGAATATATGTGATATTTTTCTAGTCCTATAAGATTTTTAATCAATTATTTAGGTAAAAAATGTTGTATTTGCACAGGTGAGAATATTACAAATATTCTGTGTATAATTATATGTTTAGGTACCTTAAGTTCTTTACTAGTTGCATTTTCTGGTCACCAAAGAAAACTGTAGATCTTAAATTCTAGATATCTTAAAAATATTTCACTGTTATTTTATTTAAGACCTGGTGACAGAGATATTTAGACTTAGACTGAATTTGAAAATGGGAATTAAAAAATAATGACATCAATTCCTTTTATTAAAATCACATATGTTTTCTTAAGAATGAAAAAATAATGCATAAAGAATACAGAGTATTTTATAATGTGTGTGGGTTTTAGGGGACTCTCACCTGTGCAATCAAGTATACATGTAAACTTATTTACCAAAATGAAGGATGCAATTAAGACAGATCAAGTAATAAACATAAAATACAAAAAGTCTGAATTGAGATTGATTTCAACATAATCCTGTAGAGGAATCCCCACTTATTGATCAATGTTAAAGTCCATGCATAGCACTTAGAAAGATAAAGTAAGCAAGGTCAGATAATCAAAGCATTTAAATAGTAAAAACAGCAACTGCCACTGTAGACTGCTAAAATAAATCCATAATACAAATTGCTTTGGCAAAAAGTGGATGAGCAGCTGATCTTCCTATCGAATTCGGATACTGTTCAGTGACCACACTGGGAAAAGGATCGGGAGAAATGCCTTAAAGATCAATGTTGAGTGAGATGGAGCACGGCTTCATTTTCAACAGGAGAACATCACAGGTGTGAGAGTACAGACCTCTTCAGGCAATGTCGTCAAGTAGAGACTGCTTCATACGGTTAAAAAATGCTGTCTATGACCAATATCACCAAACATCATAGAAATGCTTCCTTAACTGTTTCAAGTGTTTAAACAGGGTTCAACAACTCTCAGATTTGAAAGTATGGAAAGTTGATTTTACACTAAAATAGTACAGCTACTGAACAGTTAAGTAAATTCATAGACCTATAAATATGGACTACATAAACTTATGTCATGAAACATTTTTGAGATATCAAATGGTCACGTGATTGTTGTGTCTAGTCCTATACAGAAATATAAAAATTAATGGCAAAATAGGGGATAGACGAATGATTTTTGGAATTTTATAGAAATGGAGTATACTTGCTGTGAACACCTTTTTGAAACTTGTTGTGACTCAGGGAGTTGTATTTTTAATGAATATTTGGACTCTACTGGCTAATTATGTTCTTGGCTCTAATAGACTATAGGAGTTTTCAGTATATATGCAGGGGTACCCAAAGCACCTGAGTTTATTTATATAAAATTGTGTATTTATTCTTACATATTTAAACTTCAGTCACATTCAAAGTACTTTCCATTTGATGCAATGCATCTATTGAGACTTTTTTCACTGTTCCAAACAGTTTTTGAAATTTTTGATTTTGATGTCTTTTACTGCTTCTGCTGTTCTTTGTTTCACCTCTTCCACATCAGCAAAACATTTCCCTTTGAGGACTCTTTTCATCTAGGGAAACAGAAAAATGTTGCTTGTGCAAGATCTGGTGAATAGGGAGAGTGGGACATGGGTGTCATGTCATTTTTGGTCAAAAACTACTGAACACTCAGAGCAGTGTGGGCAGGTGCACTTATAAACAACTCATCCTGAAATGGGCAAACATTACAAGAGTCTTCAAAAAATTTCGAGAGGCAGAAGTGGAATTCTGCCTCTCACAACAATGCCAGCCGGAACATGGATACAGATGGATTTTTAGAACAATCGCCCACAGGTAGAAGCCCAACTTCCAGAAGATAATTCTGGTTTTGGGGGAACCCCTTCATAGATCTATGATCACAATTAGGTTTAACATATCTAACTACTTTTGTTAGACAATTCGAATTTAACTTCTATTTAATGAGACATCCTCATGGCTATATTGAACTTTTTTGGAAAACAGCATAAGGTTTAGCATAAGGACATGCCATTTTATTGCTTTGAATAAGATGATTCTTCAGTCAAAGTGGGCAGTAATGCAATTGACTTATTCCCTTCTTTTTTTCAGGTTCCCATAGGTGGCATTCTTATGTCATTATCTGTTTCCACAGCGTCTAAATTCATCAGCATGCTCATTACATGAATAGTGTTATATCTCGATAAGTACACCAATGGGATTTTCCACACATTTTCCTGCCAGGTATTTTTTTATGGATTATAACGATAATCTTCTAATAAGTTGAATGTAGTGTTTAGAGCTTTACAATAGTACTGATGAGATATCTTACTTCATTTTAAAAAACCTTTCAATATTGCACCTATAAATGAGATAAAGAATTGAATGATCTTAATTGATTTTCTTTTAGAATAGAGAGCAACTAAAATGAAGATGGGTTACATTTAACAGAAGTTTCACATTCAAATGAAGTATAAAAATCAACCTTTGAGCTTAAAAGTTGCTTAATTTAGGCTTCGTGTTTTTCTTTTCTTTTCTTACCATAATTAATACTTATTTACAAATGTTGCAGTCTCCATGTTTGCTGTGTGAATTGCTGATAGCAGCAATTTTAATAGTAAAATTGTGAAACAATATTCATAGTTGTCAGAAAAGGTCATTCTATTTGCATTCATTAGGAACCTGGAGGATAGTGCTGTGTGCATTTCCTTTGGGATGTTGTAGCTATTGATTTATATACAGCTGTAGGAAAAATTAATTAGAATTATATTTCACTTATTACTGTAGGCTGTGTAATAAGAAAAACATTTTTTGTTAGAAAGTTGAACAGAAAAAATTTAAAAGGAATCATTGTTTCTTAACTCAACTATTTTATCATGTAATTTTTAAATAATCTGGTTAAAGGCCTAGTGCATTCATAGGAATTTAATTAACATTTTGTAAAAAGAATGTTTTAGTACACATCCTATAATAATAATAATAATTAATAATAATTTAAATAAAGCAATAGAGAGATTTTTCCCCTGTTAACTGAAATTTTTTTCTTTCTTCCAGCTAAGTCAACATAGATTTGTCTACTATGAGTTAGATGATTTGGAGAAGATTTTGCCAAAGAGTTAAATGAAAAACCAAACAGGGGCCAAGATCAGGAGAATTCTCAAGGTGAAGAAACAGATCCCAAAATGAGTTTTAGTAGGAAAACAACAAGAGAGAGTTCACCTGATTTTTAAATTTTCAGTCTCAGAAACTTTATACTTACAGTCTTCTGTGAAACTAATACTTCAGATAAACTGGAATGTGTTATGCCGACAATATCTTCACTGTGATAATACTAGATTTTTGGATTAAAATATATTTGGCTTCTTTCAATGAACACTATGCATACACTAAGTGGAAAAATATTGAATTCAGTTTTCCACATTGTTTATATGTGACACATGTTTGACATTAATCAAATTGTAGTCACTTCTAATTAATAGCAGAGAATAATTTTGAAATGGGGCAGAACCAGATGACAAAGGATAGTTTGTGTGTGTTCATGACATACTTTATGAATGGAAACACATGTTTATTGTGACATTTCTAACTTGGAAATGTTATTAACTTCCCTATGGTCTCTTAGATATGTAGCATTTTAAGAGAAACTCATTGCCTGGCCTATGGTGGACATTTAGGCATAGTATCAGCATTTAGGGAAAAATAAAATCACAGAGAAATGTTTTGAAGATCCCATAAAATATAAAAGTAAAATATTAAAATCCAATTGTGCTTTTGGAAGGTCTTAGTTTTTATGAAAAGAGTTTATAAGAGGTCAATAGTAACACTGAGTATAAATACAAGTTTCTCCCTACATTTTGTAGATTAATTACTGTCTAAAAATAATGACTATGATTAAAAACTTCCCTATTCAAAACTTTTAACATCACTTATCTTAGCTATGGCCATAAGGATCTATTCCTTAACACACCTCGTGGAATATAAATCGAGTCAAGTTTTCTCTTTCCCTTTTCTGCTTCACATGTTTGGGGGCCCCCTCAAAGAAAGCAGTTTTTTCTTGAATAATATGGAACTTTGCCTTCCAGAGTGATAAGTAATATTTTCCACCCTGGCACATTTGTATTCTGTTGCAAACATTGCATGAGGTAATTATACTGAGATTCATTGCAAGCCCTTGGCGTTTGTAGTGAATATAGCTTTTCCCAGTATATTTTCAGGATAATACTGTGTTAGATTAATAATGAGGTAACTAATTAAGAATTTCACAAAATCATGCACATCTAGGCCTAGAATTTTGAATTATTTTCTTAATTCAAACAAAATGACCAGAAACATATTTGTTAGGAAAATTTATTGATCAAAGTATATAGTGGTCCACTGTTTATTGAAAAGCTAATGTTTTAAAGGCACAATTTTTTTAGGTTGTAAGTGATACAAAAAGAGCTAAGAAGTGGTTCTTTACCATGAAATGCTCATAAGCTAGTAGGGTAAAAATTCATGGCAACAGATGTTCATAAAACTAGGTGATATATAACTTGTTTTTAAAATTAAAGGAAACTTATTGTAGTAGAGAAACCACTGCTCATCTTTAATCACCCAGGGATAATTAAAGAGACAACAATTGGTAACTATATGTACAAAATGTGTAATATTTTACGTGAGCAGAAAGACCAAGATACAAAACTGCATGAGCATGAATACTTTGGGTCTAGAAAATGATGAGAAATTTATATTGTAGAGAATATTTGGGTGTCTAGAAAAGCAGGATAAAAAACACATTGCTGGTGGTCTCTATGATAGTTTTAGGAATATAATTTGCTTAGAAGTAATGGGGAGGTAATGTAGAGTTTTGAACAGTCAAGTGCACATAATTACAACAACATTAGAGGGGCAATAGTCTGAATCTCTCACCCTTTTCTCTTAACATTTCACCTGTCTTATTCCTAACCATCCGTTAATATTGACATCTTAGGCCAGCTCCTCCATGGGGCTGCCTCCTCCCTCCCTCATTCCAGATGGAGTCATGTCACATACTCTGTGCATTCATGGCCCCCATCCACCATCTATCATAGGATACATCTTTCCTTAATCTACCTATTGGTATCATAATGAAGGCCAATATCCCCACTGGATAGCATAGTGTAGATTGCTATTTTCCTGTAGTATTATCAGCATTGCCATATTTTTAACTAATTTTGGTTAATTAGTAGTGAATGAATGGAATGAACTTTGCTATGTGTCTGGCCCAGCGCATCATTGGTCACCTCAGGACCTGTGCTGAGTTGCTGCATGGACTTCTAGCACATACTGAGCACATCAAAAAAACCCTCAATTTTTCTCAAAGTGTAGTACCAATGTTTAACTCCTTGACCTATGGCTTCAAGACTGAGAGAAATGGGTTTGGAAATTGAAGCTTTAGTGAAGTAGGAGGAAGTTGTGGGGGAAAGTAGATGCTAGATTGCAAAAAATAAATAAGTAAAAAAGAAATATATGTGTAACAAGCAAGCTGTGCTCACAGTTCACTTTCAGTATTTGATGGTGCTATGATCTTAATGTTTGTCCCCACTCCAAATTCATATGCAGAAATATTAACCCTAGCATGGTTAGCAGGGCCTTCGGAAGGTCTGGAAGGTTAAGACCTTCCAAACCTTCACCTGGAAGGCTGAATGAATGAAATTCGTACCCTTAAAAAAAGACTTCTGAGAAAGCTTTCTTGCCTCTTCCACCAATGAGGACACAGAAAAATCAGAAGGCCATGAAAGATGGCCATGAATGCACCAGGAAGATGCTCTTGTCAGACATGGAATCAGTATGCACCTTTATCTTTGCATTCCCAGCATCCTGGACCACGAGAAATAAATTTCTGACATTCTTTTGTTACAGCAGCCCTAACAAAGACATATAGGGAAAAAAGAAGACATACAGTAGACTGGTAGATTGAAAGATGTGAGGAAGGACTATGTCCTTTTGCAATAGAGACTTGAATTTGAGGACACACAGAAGATAAGAAGGAAATGGACATGGAAGATACAAGAGGAATGCAGACAAATGACAGGGTGAGGGACCAGATGACACAGCAGATGTTTATAAAATGCAAAGGTGATTCTTAGCAGGATCTCCTTCACACCTTAGAAAAGATGTGGGTGGGTGATGGGAAAAGATGTAGGGAAAATTTAAGGATATTTCTTTTTTTTTTTTATCAATGTATGGTTGCCTCTCCTGCATCCATAGCTGGGAGCTGGCCTACAACCCAGGCATGTACCCTGACTGGGAATCAAACTGTAAACATTTGTTTCAAAGGCCCACGCTTATCCCACTGAGCTACACCAACCAGGGCTAAAAATATTTCAATAAAATAAGAATGGTTTTGGAAAGAAAATCATCTGACAAGATGAATACAGTAAGGATTTAGAGGACTGTGAGCAGGGCTACTAAAGTAATAAAGTAATTGAGAACTGAGAGGAATTATGAGAAACCAGCATATCCCATTGTCTGCTTAAGGAAAATTAGACACACATGACCTGCCACTCAGTGGGACAAGAACTACTAGATTCAAGTGGATTTGAAAATACTAAATTAATTAATTTAATTCAGTCAATTCTTTACTCTTAATCTCATGGCTTCACTTGCGGAGATGAAACTAAAGTGTGAGAGCCTTGAGGCTATCTCACATTGGTGCCAAGGGCCCTTTTTCTCCCATAGTCTTTCTGATGCTGGTAAAGTTAATCTAATTTTCATGTTAAAATTATCCTATTCTTTATCATTGCACTACTCAATCTCTCAACTTTGTCTGAGACCCAAACCATCATCTTCACTGTTTGTTCATACTAGTGGGATCCCCCCCACCAAAAGAAATTTATTTGTAAAAAATTGTGTATGTATTCTTACATGTTTAAACTACAGTCACTTTCAAAGTCCTCTCCACTGGCTACAATACACCTATCAAGGCCCCTTTTCCCAGTGCTCAAAACAGTTTTTGAACTAGTCGATTTTGATGTCTATTAGTGCTTCTGCCATTTGTTGTTTCACCTCTTCCACATCAGCAAGACATTTCCTTTTCAGGACTTTTTTCACACAGGGAACCAAACCAAAAAATCTTCTTGGGGCAAGATTAGGTGAACAGGGAGGGTAGGACGTGGGGATCACGCCCATTTTTGATCAAAACATGCTGAACACTCAGTGCAGTATTGGCAGGTATACTCATCAATCACCCATCATGAAATAGGCAAACACATTGAAAGCCTTAAAAAACATTCACAGATGCTGAACACAGCCTCTCACAACAATACCAGCTGGTACACTGATACAGATGGGTTCCCAGAAAACTCAATTGGCTGGGGAAGCCAAGTAGCTGGGGATCCCATACAAAGGGCTCACCCTCCAGAAGAAAATTTAGTTTGGGGGGGTCCCCCCTGTTATTCAAACTAGTGGTGGCCACTCTATATCTGGACTATTATTGATTTGAATTAACAGATATGCCAAGTCTGCTGTACCATTGTTAACTAGAGATCTCAGATCTAATGAGAAACCAGATATTTTAATATTTTAAGTTAAAGTTTTAAAGAATAAAACAATGATACATATTTACCTTAGAAAGGCTTTAAACTTATTACTTATTACAGTCAACAACAGATGTTTGTGACACCTCCCGACACCACATTCGCCTTAAAGAGAAGTCACCCTGGGGAGACAGTATGTTCCATGAAAGAGCTTTTACTTTTTTCCCTTATGGATCATGAAGCCTGGCTCAACTTTTAAATTCAGCTGTGTACTTCCAGAAAAGCAGAGGTATGGTAGAACTAAGCCTGTAGGTAAAGGGCAACTTACACAGGTATTTAAGAAATAAATGAACAAAAAAGGAAGAAGAGGAGGGAGCAAGGTTTAAAAAATTAAAGATACCATCCTATATCTGCATTATATGGTAGCCTCATATAATAAAGTTTGATTTTATAATCCTAATAAAAATTAATACATATCAGTTATTTAAGCTTGGAGGAGGCTCCAACCACTTTTTTAAATTATGAAGAAATCAAAATAGATAAATTTTCTGTGACCGACCCAGATCTGGTGGTACACCTGGGATTGGAACATTGATTTTCTGATGAACCTAAATAATCTTTTATTTAGTAATTTTACTAAATTAAATCTGAGTTTTATAAAAAATCTTTACCAAACCACTTTATATTTCACAGAATATGTTTTAATGTAAATCTGAGAGTTTAGGCTCAGTAGGTGAGTAGCAAGAATGTAAAGTGGAAAACAATTCTTACCTTTAGGTGAATATTTCAAATATGTTATTCTGTGCTTGAGGTTAAAGTAAATTTTTGCTCATGCAAGAAATAAATTCTGCTCAGGTAAAAGGTAGGGTATTATTTTTCTCCTTATAATTAATAAGTGGCCCCTGGGAATCAAAATATAATAAAGTATTTGTTAATGAAGACCCATTTACCTGAAGAAATATGTTTCTTTTTTTGAGTGAAAACCCAAGCTAAATGATATCATCTAGTCGATCTTCCCCCACTAGACCATAAGTTTGACTCTGCTCCAGGGAAGTGCTGCTTTGCATAAAAGAAGCCTTGGAGGAATTGAGGCTCGAATGTTCTAGTTGCATTTGACTGGGCTGATAAAGGGACAGAGCACTCCACTGCTCACATAGAAGGAGACAAAAGATGAGCACATACATTCTTTGCAATAGTACAGAAACTATTCTTAAAGGATCTCTACTGTATGTAATTGTAAATAATACGTAAACTTAACTCCACATTAAATTCAGCTTAATGAAAAAAGATTTAAAATTAATATATTGAATATATTATTTGTTTTTTTCTTAAAAACAATAGAGTACACAAATACTAGAGTGGCATCTCATAATGGACTATGGTGACAGACCGGAGTTTCAATTCTTATAGGCTAGCACCACCTTAAACAAATTACTTCACTCAGTATTTTATTCTGTAATTTGGAGATAATCATATCTCTTTCACAGGATTGATATGAAAAAGCAGACAATTTTGTAGAGAACATGCACTGAGCCAGACATAGCCATGGTTCTCAAAAATTAGTAAGTTTATATCACACTAGAAACGGAGGTTATTTTTTCTGTTGGATAAAAAAATGCTGCAATTTTTCAAAAAACAAAACTTCACCTTTAATTGTTGCAATGGACATGACTAATGAAAGAGTAAACAAATTAATGTACTTAAAAATAGTGTCCTTATTTACTTCTCAAGAAAAGGTTATGAAGTAGCTTTTGAAAACTCTCAAATAAAGATTTTTGGGGGGTTGTTTAGTTTCAAATGTTCATGAATTACTGCCTGGAACCAGCATTCAAGAAAAAAAGTTTAAAGAATGTTCTTGCTACAGGCCCAGCAGCATCATTTTTGCAATATTATTAATCTCTTTAAAGGAAAAAGTCTGGTTTTCTTAGAGTTGTCTAAAAGTATTCCCTTTAAGCTTGCAGGCCCTTCAAACTGAGTATTTTGAGAACTAAGATAGATACAGTTTTAACATAACCCTTGTAAGAAGAAAGAGATTGATTCATTTGCTGCTGACCAGAGTTCACATTCTTTTTGTTTTTCTCTGAGGATGCATCTGCTTCCTATTCGGAACATGGTTCTACTTACAATCTAATTGTGCTACCCTACACTGCTCTATTATTTTCTGAGTCTGAGCCTACATTTTCAGCCAATCATTGAAGAGCAAAGGAAGACTTGGAAATTGAAGGCTACACACTTAGACCTACTCATCTCGTTATATATATGTCTGTGTAGCTGCTTCATACTGTGTAAGAATGCCATTCTCTTCTTTAAGCTTGTCCTCACAATTTCCTGAGATAGGCCAGAATTATTGTCTCCATATGAGGTGTGATATGTGTCATCTCATGATAAATGGTTGAATGATTTAAGTACTTATTTTAACTTTAAACTGACTTTGCTCCTTTCAATGGTCTTGGGTTATAAGGTTAAAATATTTTGTCCAGATGTATAGACAGAAACTTTAAAGAAAACCAAATTTATTCAGGCTATTTTAAGTTTAATTATTAAAATATCATTGTGGATAGTGGTTAAATTAGTATCCACAAACTACTATAATGAATGAGATACAATTTAAAGCAACTATTACATGTGTAAAAGATAAGTTCAAATTAAGATTTCCTCTTCTCCACATTAACTTAGCGAATTTAAGTTTTGTGGTAATGTCATCCTATTTCCTAGAAAATCATCATGGTGCTACTCTTCCCAAATTTGGTAACATATATATTCCATCATAACTAGGAGTTAGAAAGTTTTGGCAATCTGAACTTCTGGAAGCAGCTATATATTTGAGTTTGGTGCATACAGTTGAAGTCTTGACTTTCTGTTTCTTCTTTCTAGACATCAAATTGTTTATTAGGAACTTACACAATCACTTCTGTTTAGCATAGAGAAACCTTACTACAAAGGCTAGGATAAGAGATGGATCCTACCTCACAACTGAATCCTCAGCTAAGAATTATAGAGGAAAAGTCACTCAGCTTCATTTTATCAAGTGCTCCTTATTGATTTACTTTATGACCTTTCTATATTACATGAGGTAATATGAGGTCTGTCTAGAAAAAGTCCAGCCATTGTTAATATAACAAGAATGTTTTGTGTGACAGGGATGTAACCTGGCAGCAAAGGAGTGTGGACTGGAATGCACATTGTAAACAATAACCACTTCGCTGTACTAGTCAGTGGGGGTGGTAGACATTACTGAGTGAGTATGTGTACTGTGTGGCCATCACATTCAAAATGAATGAGTAGAGCAATGAATCCGCCTCAAATTTTGCATTAAGCTTGAAAATTCCTCCTAATAAGCAATTTGATATCTAGAGAGAAGAAACTATTCAGATGATTCAGAAGGCATTCGGGGATGATTTAATGAATGCGACGTAAATACAAGTGTGGCATATTCATTTACTGATAGGCACTTAGATTGCTTCCAGCACTTGGCTATTGTAAATTGTGCTGCTATGAACATTGGGGTGGATAGGTTCTTTTGGATTGGTGTTTCAGGGTTCTTAGGATATAATCCCAGCAGTGGAATTGCTGGGTCAAAGGAAATTCCATTTTTACTTTTCTGAGGAAGTTTCATACTGTTTTTCACAGTGGCTGCACCAGTCTGCAGTCCCTTTTCCCTAGTGCACACAGGTTCCCTTTTCTCCACATCCTCTCCGACACTTGTTGTTTGTTGATTTGTTTATGCAACCCAAGCACCCATCAGTAAATGAATGGATCAAATAACTATGGTACATTTATACAATGGAATACTACAATACTATGCAGCAGAAAGAAAGGAGCTCCTAAACTTTGCAACAACATGGATGGAAATGGAGAGTATTATGCTGAGTGAAATAAGCCAGGCAGTGAGGGACTAATACCCTATGATCTTACCTTTAAGTGGAACCTAATCAACAAAACAAAAAAGCAAGCAAAATATAACCAGAAACATTGAAACTAAGAACAATCTGACAATAACCAGAGGGGAGGTGGGAGAGAATAATGTGGGGGGGAAGGGGAGAAGAGTTTTCAGGGACAACTATGAAGGACAAATGAACAAAACCAAGGGTGGAAGGATCAGGGGAGGGAGGTGAGGATGGCTGGGGTGAAGGGAATGATGAGGGGTAAATGCAGACAACTGTACTTGAACAATAGAATAATTAAAAATAATTTTCAAAGTGTGGCACAGACACTTCAAAGATGGTTGAGAATCTGTTGAAAGTGATCCACATTCTGGAAGGCTTGAAACAAGCAGAACATGTGAGAATGTTGAATGTTTAAGGGCTGCAATCAACAAAGATGCACAGCTGACAGTTTAAGAACTAGAAGCTGATTTGAGGATTCCAATAACTACTGTGTCCAAGATTTTGATGCAGGATCTTGGCATATAAAGTGTCATGGCAAAATTTATTTTGTGGCTTCTGCCACCAGAGCAGAAGGAGCATCATGCTGTAGTTGCTGATGGCTTGATTCATACCACTACCAATAAACCAGATTTCCTCAAGAAGGTCATAACCAGAGATGAATCGTGGGTCTAGGGTTATGATCCCAAAATGAAGGCCCAGTTTTGTCAGTGGAAGTCAGTCATCTGGTTCTCCATGCCTAAAAAGGTGCAGCAAAGTCTCAGTAAGATCACGGACATGTTAATTGATGCTGTGGTTGGGAAGGTGTTGTCTATCAGGCGCATGCCCCTCTAGGTCAAACAACTAACAAGGAGTGCTACCTCAATGTTATTACACTCGTTGAGAGATGCAATGTGACAAAATTGGCCACAGCTATGGGCAACTAGTGATTGGCAGCTTTATCATGAAAACCTGCCTGCTGATGCATCATGTCTCATGCAGAGTTTTTCAGTGGAACATCAAATCACCCAGGTGACTCACCCCCACTACTGCCCATATTCGGCACCCTGAAACTTCTGGCTTGTCCAAAAACTAAAATCACCTTTGAAGGTGATTTCAGACTGTCAATGAGATTTAGGTAAATATGATGAGCAGCTGATGGCAACTGGGAGAACTATGTGAGGTCCCAAGGTGCCTACTTCAAAGGGGACTGAGACATCATTGTTCTAGGTACAATGTTTCTTGTATCTTGCATCTTTGTCAACAATTGTTTCTATTTTTCAGATCACATGGCTGGATACTTTATGGGCAGATCTTATGTACTCAATACACAACACTGAACATGTATTAAAATAACTAATGTTTAAAAATAATGTTATTGTAATCTTTTCTAAATGTCCTAAAATAAAATTATTAGAAACTTTCATATATCTTAAATACAGTCCACATGCCATCATTTTACAACTGAACAAAAGGTTCAGAGAGATGGTTTAACTATACTGAGATTACACAGCTGGAAAATTGCAGGGTAGAATTGTAAATGCAGGATTTCTTATTTCAAGGCCAGCATATACTCAATTAAGTTCTGCTTGACTCATTTAATACTATAAGATTTAATAGAATTTTGGAAAAAAGTTTTTTTCTTTATTTCTCTTGGTCTCCCCTGCCAATGGTTAAAACTAATGATGCATTTATTTATTAAGCCCCCCAAAAGTCAGGGACCAAGTCTTATGCCTGTGTATTGTTATGTAGGTTTATTCTCAGAATATAGTATGCACAGTGTTCTGCCTGAGCAGGTATCCAATAAGTACTGACTTATATGGATAGAGATCACTTTAAATATAGATTCTGAAATGGAGATTCTGTGCAGAAGGTCTGTAGCGAGTGCTCTTGGGAGATGCAGGAAAGCATGGCTGGGAATGGGTTGGGGAAGCTGTCTAGCTAACTTCAATCTGGATGCCACTGGGACATCAACTGATCCTTTGGGAATACTGCAGTTGTCCCAAAGTGAGGAAGAGTCCAGCCTTTATATCCCTTAATTATTTAGATATTGGCTCCAAAAGAGGCATAGTATTGGTCAATTCCCAGTGAAGAGACTCAGCTGGGAGCCATTGGACTATAACAATATTTCTTGCAGCTCAGGATTGTGTTTGGTCCTTGCAGAGAAGATTTTATGGAGGAAACACAGTGTTCCTACAACCATCTACCATTATACAATATAAAAATCTGATTAAGCAAATATTCTACCACTTTACATGTAAATAAGTTACACATATGTAAAACTTTTTCTTTCATTTTAACACTACATTCCTCATCTACTTGAATTTCTACTGTAAAACAACAATCTATCTTAAAACCTATTCTATTAAGCGACCTCAACTCTCTAAAATAAAACAACTCAGAAAATGCAGAATTAAGGGACAAGATAGATACTGAATGAACAAAATGAATAGCACAATAATTAAAATTTTGAAGCAGTAAATAATTTTATGGAGTGTTTTCTTAATAATATTTCATTTGATAAACAACATACTGAACTCATATTGCAATTTCCTTTTTTGCTAATGAAGACATTGACACAACAAGATGATGTGACTTAACCAAGGTACATGATGGAAACTTGAATTAAACCATGTCTTTTGATACCAGGTTACCATGAGATGCAATATTTTCTTTGATAGGTGATTGAAGCCAGGGCAAGAGAAGTTTTATCAGGAGTTACACCTTTTGTTCATAAATATCCTGTGTCAACTTGTTGAGTGCAAATACATTTTAATTAATGCATATTAACCTTAAAGTATAAATCATAAAATCCGAGATTATCAAAATTTAAAAATATGTATTAACTATGTGTAAATATTCACTAGAAACTACTCAAGTTCAAGGTAGTATGAACTTCTTGCTTTGTGGATTATGAAGAAACAGGTGGAATCTAAAATGAAACAAGTTGTGGTTGTCCATGTCAGGTGATATAGGACAAAAAGCATGTTATCAGGTTTGTGATAGAATGTCTGATATAATTTGCAACAACATTGGTTTATCACCCTCAATATTTAAGTAGGAAGAACTAAAATCTTTATTCGTTAATGATTAATTACACACTTTTTTTTTCAATTGGGAGAAATCTTAATGTAGAAGAAAATAATTCTAAGTTGAAATCAATAAGATAATTTATATTATATTTTATACATCTTTAAAATTACTGATGTATTTGTAATTCAGGCATAGCCATAACTCAGGGAATCTTACATTATTTGCTATAATTAGAGTGTCTGAAGATCCTGCAGACAGAATGTTATGACAATGTTTTCTTCCAACACAGGTGGCTATTAAATGAAACAAGTATTTTATGTTGGTTTCTACTAATTTTTTCTATAATTGCTGTGTAAACATAAATTATACCTATATATATATATACTTTGTTTATCAGTCACATATATTTCTAATTTGCATAATTTATTTTTATCAAATTTTCTATTTTTACATTATTTTAATCACAATGCATAAGGATATTCCCCTGTAAAGAAGGCCCATTTGTTTGTCATATATGAGAACAAAATTTTTCTTCCAACTTACTGTCTTTTTTTTAGTTGTTCAATTGTAGTTGTCCCAATTTTCTACCCATTATTTTCCCTTGCTTCCCCTCAGTCAATTCCCACCCTGTTGTCCATTACCATGGGTCCTTTATAGACCCCTGTTCCTTGTCTAGATCCTTCCCCTCTTTCCCCCATTACTCCTCTCTCCCAACTCCTCTGGTCACTGTCAGTTCCTTATTTCATTACCTCTAACTATTTTGCTCATTTTTTTGTTCTGTTCATTAGGATCCACTTACAGGAGATATCATACGGTATTTGTCTTTTGCCACCTGGCTTATTTCACTTAGCATAATACTCTTTAGTTCTTCTATCTAAAACTAGTAATTTTTTCCTAATTTCAAAACTGGTATAGTGATCAGTATATGAAGACTATTTGGGAGCAAGCATGAAAATTATACAAACAATTTCATGTTTTTAATAGGAGAAAATGAATTTTAATCAAACAAGAAATATTTTGAAAAAAATAAAACATGTCATCTTTGTTATTGCATTTTTGACCCAATTAGAAGGTTAAAAGATAATATTTATTTCCAACACCACATATTAAATAGTTTAGAAAAAAATTTTAGAACAAAACAGTCATCACTACTTTTTCTAATGTTGGCATGGGACTCTGCTTTTAGAGGGTCACACAGGAACCTAGGCTTAAAGAGCAACCACTATTTGTAGGATTTTTTGACAGGTTATATACCACACTAAACCCTATGTCTCATCTATGGAACAAAAGGGTTCAATTAGATCATTTCTAAATATTTGATCTCTAAGACATAATATGGCTCTATGCCCATGAATGGAATCATTGACCTGTGTTTATTGTATATATTCATACTTTGTTGTTATTTTTATGCACTAGAAGAAAAATTAAATATATTTTATTGATTATACTATTACAGTTGTCCCATTTCCCCCCATTTATTCCCCTCCACCCTGCACAACTCCTCCAACCTGCATTTCCCTCCTTTAGTTCATGTCCATGGGTCATACATATAAGTTCTTTGGCTTCTACAGTTCCTATACAATTCTTAACCTCCTGCTGTCTATCTTCTACCTACCATTTATGCTACTTATTCTCTGTACCTTTCCTCCCTTTCTCCCTTTCCCATGCCCCTGCTGATAACCTTCCATGTGATCTCCATTTCTGTGATTCTGTTCCCATTTTAGTTGTTTGTTGAGCTTATTTTTGTTTTCATTTTTTGGTTTGGTTAGTAATAGCTGTGAGTTTATTGTCATTTTACTGTTCATATTTTTTATCTTCTTTTTTCTTAAAATGCCTCCCAGATAAGGTCAAGTTAAAGGAGTACATCCTTACCCAGCCCTTATTATATGAAATGTTAAAGAGACTTATCTAAGAAAAAGAAGATAAAAAATATGAAGAGAAAATTTTATTTAAGGTTATGGTATCCAAACCCCAATTTTCACTTGGGAATAATAATACGTGCGTGTTTGTGTATGTGAGTGTGTACATATGCCCAAACACAAAACCATATAAATGTCTACTCTGAAAGATCAAGATAGAAATGAATTTCATCTGTTGCAAATTCCCAACACAGAATCCAGTATTTTCTCACTCTCCCACTGCTACTTTGGACAGCAATACCTATAAAGGCTAGAAGACCTCTTTTATTAATTATTAATTTCTGACTCATATCTCAAACTTCATTCACATACTTTTTTCCAATAACACTTATTAAAACCTACTCTTATTCTTTAAAATATCTGTTAAAGAATCATCAGTTGTATAGTAATTATGACTGATAATCCATATTGATATACATATCATGGTGAATCAAAATAGATTTCTGGCAATACAATTGGGCAACTGCTTAATAGCAAACATTGACACTCATTTTATATTTCATTAATGATAATATGCTTACATATTGACTTATTATTCTGAATTTTCTATGCTAAAGTATGTCATTCCATTGTATGATGAAATGGTTTTAGCTAAGAACCTCCTGCCACATTAGGGGAATAGGGTATGAGTTGTTCCTTAATTGAGTCTCATGTGATTGTCCTAGTTTATGCACACATACAATAATGGAGGAATAATAATAATAATAATATTATTATTATTATTATTATTATTATTTTGATCTTCAGCAAGGCACCTCCAAATACCTGATTTTATCCATTGTGTATCTACTTCCCCCTTCCAAATCATACAAAACCAGTAAACTAAGCCTTTAGTATTATTAGGAAACTTGATCTATAGTGTGTACTTAACCTGAAATTGAGTCAGGAGAATACATTTAAAAAAACAGCTAGAAGTCTAAATAATATTTTTACTAAGCAAAACCTGAATCCAGAACCAATCCCCTGTTATGAGAAAAAAAAGAAACATCTGCCTATAATACAGTGAATGGAAATAGAGGAAGAATAAAAATCAGGTTTGCTCTTAGCCCTAATCCTAATCAGGTGCCATCACCTGACATACAAATTTTCAGGCTGGGATTGTTGATCCTCATTCCACTGCTGTGTTAGAGGAGGAGGACTAACTTCTACATTGGGCAAATAGAAGCAGACAGGGGATCTTCCTGTCATTCTGAATTGACTGTAGAAGAGAAAGGAGGTATGTGCTTAGTTGAACTGAATTCTCATTCACTCTGAAAACTCATCTCCTACAAAATGTAATCAGCTTCCTCCAACTTCTGTAATTCCTTTTGTCCTTGGAAGGTTATATTCCCTTGAATTTGCTGCTGATCAAATCTTGGACTTTAGTGTGGGGGTCTATGGCAGGTGGAAAGAATAGAGTAGAATGTGAGAAATCTTGTACATACCTTGGTGGAGAGAAGGTTTATAACTTTAAACCAAAAAAAGTCTCAGTAGTTTCTATTTGTTGTATTAAATAGTAGTAATGTATTTATGAACTATTGTATTAGTTCACTGAGGGGGCAGTGGTGCTGAATGGAATTTACATTTGCTAGTTTTAAATAGCATTTTACCTAATACATTAAAATTCTAATTCCATTTATAAATATAATTAAACCATTAATAAATATATTTATAAACAAAGACAGACTGGCTCTGTCTCACTCCAGTATGTGGCTTTGGCTCACTCTACGCTGCATTGTCTCTGGCTATCCCCATACATATAAGTTCTTTGGTTACTCCATTTCCTATACTGTACTTTACTTCCCCATGGCTATTCTGTAACTACCAGTTTGTACTTCTTAATCCCCTCGCCTCTTCACCCACATCCCTAAAGTCTCCTCCCATCTGGTAACCATCAAAATGCTCTCCATATCCATGATTCTGTCTCTGTTCTTGTATGCTTAGACTGTTTTTTAGATTCATTTTTTTTATTGTTGTTCAGCTGAAGTTGTCTGCATTTTTCCTCCACGTCAGACAAGGGTGTAATCTCCAAAAAAATTCAATTGTTGATAGATATGTGTGTATTGCTATTTTGTTGTTCATAGTTTTGATCTTCTTTTTATTAAATAAGTCCCTTTGACATTTCATATAATAATGGCTTGATGATGATGAACTCCTTTACTTTTTCATGTCTTGGATGCTCTTTATCTGCCCTTCAGTTCTAAATGATATCTTTTCTGGGTAGAGAAATCTTGGCTGTAGGTCTCTGCTTTTCATGATTTCGAATATTTCTTGCCAATTTTTTCTAGCCCACAAAGTTTCTTTTGAGAAATCAGCTAACAGTCTTATGGGAACTCTCCTGTACCTAACTAACTGCTTTTCTCTTGCTGTTTTTAAGACTCGCTCTTTTTCTTTAATTTTTTGAATTTTAATTATGAGGTATGTGTCTTGGAGTTGGCCTCTTTGTATCCATCTTGTTTGAAATTCTGTGATTACTGGACTTGCATGTCTATTTCTTTCAAAAAATTAAGGATGTTTTCTTTCATTATTTTTTCCAACAGATTCCCAATTCCTTTTCATTTCTCTTCCCTTCCTGGCACCCCTACGTACAAATGAAGTTGTCCTAGAGGCTGCTTATTCTAGCCTCATATATTTTTAAATATTTAATTTTTAGAGAGGGGAAGAGAAGGAGAAAGAGAGGGAGAGAAAACTCATTGTGTGGTTGCCTCTCATGTGGCCCCAACTGGGGACCTGGCCCGCAACCCAGGCTTGTGCCCTGACTGGGAATCAAACTGATGACCATTTGTCTTGCAGCCCATGCTCAATCCACTGAGCTATACCAGCCAGGTCCTAGCCTCATATTTTTGGATTCTTTCTTTCTTCTTGACGTCTTGATTGTTTTTTCTTTTTTTTAAAATATTTTTATTGATTATGCTGTTACAGTTGTTCTATTCCCCCTTTCGTTCCCCTCCACTCTACCTCCCATCCCCACCATTACCCCCCCTTTAGTTTATGACCATGTGTCTCAAGTCCTTTAGATTCTATATTTCCCATGCTATTCTTGCCCTCCCCTTCTATTTTCTATTTACTGTCTATGCTACTTATTTTCTGTACCTTCTCCCCCCTTCTCCTCCTCTCACTCCCCTGTTGCTAACCCTCTATGTTCCAAATTATTAATTTGATTCTTGGCTTCCTCCACTCTACCCTTGTTTTTTTTGTAAACTGTTTTTTTTTTTGTTTCAGTTACTGAAGCATTCATTTCTCACTGGATCATTTTTATGCTATTGAGGTCCTCAATAAGTTGCTAGAGCATCCTTATAAACAATGTTTTGAACTCTGTATCTGAAACTGCTTATCTCAATTTTTTTAAGTTCTTTTTCTGGGGTTTTGTTCTGGTTCTGTTTTTTTATTTGGGCCATGTTTCTTTGTTTCATCATTTTGGCAGCCTCCCTGTGTTTGTCTCTATGATATAGAGCTGCTATAACTCTATGTTTTGGTAGCATGGCCTAATATAGTATGCGTTCTGTAGGGTTCCATGGCACAGCCTCCACTATCACCCAAAGTGGATACTTGAGGTGCACCCTCCATATGAGCTGAGTATACCCTCCTCTTATAGTTGAGTCTTTATTGCTGTTTGTAAGTCAATAGGAGGAATTTACCCAGGTCAGTCAGTGGTTGTGATCATGGACAACCAATGTCTTCTCTCCATGGAAGATCCACTGTGCAGGGACAGGGTGGTGGTTGCTCCAGTGTGGTGTGTAGCTGTTCAGTGGGATCATAGGTGATGGGGTTTCCTGGGTGGTTCAGGTCAAGGTCAGCCATCATCTGTGTTCTGCCAGGGGGTACCAAGCATAAGCTACAAAGCAATCTGCAGATGGCTACTATTTGTGCTGGGCTTGGAGGTTCCCAGGCAAAACCAAAGTATAAACCTAGGCTGGCTGCAGCTAGCACAAGGCCTGGGGCCACTTGGCCAAATGTACAGGGATTGGAATTTCCCTGAAGTCAGATGTTGCTTGTTGGAGAAGATTTAAGATGTCTATTGTTTTTAGAAATAAGTGAAAGTGGTCTTATTTTTGAGATGAAAACGTACAATAGATTTGCTTCTTTTTAATGTAGTTAAAATCACAAAACACAAAAATGTCCTCATAATAAATGTGTATGTGTATAATACAGTATAATTAACTGTATGCACATTATTGACAAGCAGACCTTAAATCTATTATAGGCTCTTCATTTCTAAATTATTTTGTTAAAGTTTATGTAGACCCACAATTCTTAAATATTCTTCACATTTGTTCATTGTACTCACCACCTTACTGTGGTTAACACTTGGTAAAAGACACCCTTGCTTGAATTCTGAGCATTTACTGCTGTATAAATTGGATCAACTTATTTACTGACCTTTAAGTTATTCTAGTGTTAAATGAGGATAATAATTGTGTTGACTCCATAAAGTTTTAATGAGTATTAAATAAGATAATGTGTTTAAAGTTATAGACACAGTACAAAGAAATTATAAATAATAAATAGAATATATAGTGCCTTTTGTTTTTACTAATACATTCCAGTCTAATGTAAAAATAATCACTAAGTCCAAGCTCCAAACCAGCATTATTCCATATACTTTTCTACAATGATGAAAACATTATAGAACTCTGCTATTCAGCATGGCAGCTATTATCTTCATATGACTAGTAAAGTTTCTAAAATATAGCTGTTGTGATAAAGAGTTGAAATTTTTATCTTACTTAATTTTAAATTTAAATAACCTCATGAGACCAGGTACTATTATATTGAAGAGTACAGCTCTATATCTTTATTTTTTACTTCTTACAGGACCTTCAATTTGCAAAGTCAAAACATGTCTAACAACCAACTCCCCCTCTTATATGTAATAGAACATTCAACTTTTCCAGATTCCTTATTCCAGCTAATGGCAACACCATTCACCAAGGCAAAAACATTCAAGTCCTATATGATGCATTCTGATTTATTCTGAAATGAAAAGAGCCTGACCTTTGAATCAAATATACATGGCTCTGAAGAAGACATCTCCATTTCCTTACCATTTGACCTTAGGCATATTAAATAACCTTCAAGAGTCTCATTTGTTTTCATTTGTAAAATAGAAATAAATGTGTGTATCACACAAGGCTTAAATTGCAGATCAGGATTATGCAATTAAATTGATTATCAGGATTAAATTGCATAGCATATGTAAAACACCTGGCATAGTACTGGGCACATAAAATGTGTATATTTCATACCTATACATTGCCTCTCTCTTTGCCTCCTATTTCAAACAGATTAACAGATCCTATTGATCTCCTGTTGAAATATTTTATGAGTTTCCATTTTCTTTTTATTATCATTGGATATGTTCTTATTAATCTCCTTCTCATCAAACATTTCCAGTAGAATAGCCTCTTACTCAATACCTCTTCCTAGTTCTCTTTCAGTAATCTCTCTTAACTAATCCATCCTTTAAATTTCTACAAAGTAGCTCTTAAAAACAGGTCCGATCCTGTCATTCACTATTTATCACTTTATACTTCACTACACAAGTATGTAATTTTGTAGTGCATAGTTCTAATTTTTATAAAGTGAATAATATTGCAAGTGTATCATAACACAAATACCCTCTTACAACTTTGAAACTTGAATCTTTGTAGTCTAACATTACATTTTTAGGTACACATATTCTCATCTATTAATTTTTATATTTATAGCACATTTTAAAAATATATGACCTTAAAACCCTTTCTAAAAAGTTTGAAAAGTTATAAGAAGGTATCTTATGCAGTCTTTTGGACAGAAAAATAAAAATTAAATATTTTAAGGGACAAAATATTTAAATATTTAAAATATTTCCCTTAAATATTTTAAGGGAAGAATTAAATACTCACAGAACATCTCTGTTAAACATTAAAACACTAAGAATCTTAATGGTGAACTATTTTCTAGGGATTTTAATGTAGAGGAAGGCTTATCATGAAGACCTTTTTGGGAAAGGCTTATCTCTAATGGAGACCATTATAAACTAATGCCAAAAAGAGGCCCGCAAGTTTTCAAAGGCATTACATTTATTTTCATGGCAAAAGGTGTCAAAAACTGTGATTGGTCTGATGTACTACCAGCTACCCTACAAAGTTCCATGGGTACATGTAGTAGATATGAAATTCCTGGGTAAGAAGCAAAGAGCAGTTTATCATAGCTAATGACAAAAGTATCAGTATTTTTGTACTAGTTCCCTAAGTCTTCATTCCCACAGTGCTATGCAAAGCAGGCCAGTTGATATTTGAACATGCTAAGGCCCATGTTATTGGGGAATGGTACTGAATTGAGGAGACTATCTTCTCTCATGGTCGGTAAACCTGGCTGACATTTAACAAGAGGGAGACAGTGTATATATTATACTGGGGAATAAGGAAATCTAGCCTTTGGCTCCAAACATAGACACAATGGAGTCTTTTCAAGGTAAGAAAACTTGACCTTTGGTCCAAAGATACTATATATGTCTTCCTGGGCTCTTTGCTATATCCTTGGAAAAGATATTCCTAAACAGTCAGGGTGTCATTCACAAGATATGCAGAAGCAAAAGAGACCTGGAGAGGGATATTCTGACCCAAAATAGGAGTAATTAAAAATAAAATGAGTATCAGCCATGCGAAGACCATCTTTTTATACATTTAACTTGCTAAAATTTTGTTAAGAATTTTTGTATTGATATTCATGGATGATTGTTGCCTGTATTTGCAAATCTTTGTTTCTGGTATCAGGGTAAAGCTGGCCTCAAAAAATAAAATAGAAAGTCCTCTGTCCTTTTTCAGAAAGAGTTTTTATAAAATTGGTAGTATTTTATTCTTGATCAATAAGTATGTTTCCTTTGGAAATCACTTGGACATTAAGTTGTTTTGTTGATTTATTTGTTTGATAAAAGCTTTTACGAGTAGCTTAATTTAATGATTATAAGGCTGCACAGGTTATCTATTTATTCTTGAACAAGTTTTGATAGTTCTTGTCTTTCAATGTATTTGCCCTTTTATTTAAGTTTTAAAATATATCAACCTAAACTATTTTTTCACGGTATTTCTTTATTTCCCTTTTACTAGCTGGAGAATCTGTATAGCTGTTGTTGTCATTCTTCATATTGTCAATTTATGTCTTTTCTCTTTTTGTTCTTATTGGTCTAGCTAAGGGTTTATCAGTTTTACTGATCTCAAAAAATTGTATTTTTATTGATATTTTCCCTCTTCTTTGAGTTCTGTTTCATAAAAATCTTTTCTGATTTTATTACTTCATTATTTTTGATTACTTACATTACAAATGTTCATCTTTTTCTAATTTCTTAAGGTAGAAACTGAGGTGAATGATTTAATACAGGTATTTAGTGCAATTATTTAAAATAAGCACTTACTGTTTTTCACAGTGGCTGAAACAGTTTGCATCCCCACCAGTAGTGTACTAGAGTTCACCTTTCTCCACAAACTTGCTGACACTTGTTTGCTGATTTGTTTATGATGGCCATTCTGACTACTGTGAAGTGGTATCCCATTGGGGTTTCAATTTGCATCTCTTGGATGGCTAGTGATACTGAGTATCCTTTCATATGTCTCTGGATTCTCTATATGTTCTCCTTGTAGAAATGTCTGTTCAAGTCCTTTGCCCAATTTTTAACTGGGTTATTTGTCTTCCTGAAGTGGAATCATGTGAGTTCTTCACATAAAATTTTCTCAGAAAACTAAAAACAGAACTGTCTTTTACCCACCAATTTCACTCCTGGGATTATAACCTAAGAATCCTGGTACACCAATTCAAAAGAACCTATGCACCCCAATGTTCATAGATACACAATTTACAATAGCCAACTGTTGGAAGCAACCTAACTGCCCATCACTAACTCAGTGGATCAAAAACCTGTGGTACATGTTCTAGCTGGTGTGGCTCAGTGGATTGACTACTGGCATGGGAACCAAAGGGTCACTGATTCTATGCCCCATCAGGACACATTCCTGGGTTGTGGGCCAGGTCACCATTTGGGAGTACTTGAGAGGCAAACACATATTAATATTTCTTTCTCTTTCTTTATTCCTCCCTTCCCCTCTCTCTAAAAATAAATAAATAGATATCCTGTAAAAACTATGGCACATTTACACAATGGAATACTATGAATCAGAAAGAAAGAAAGAGCTCCTACCCTTTGTGACAGCATGGATGAATCTCGAGAGCATTATGCTAAGTGAAATAAGCCAGGTGGCGAAAGGCAAGTACCATATGATCTCACCTATAAGTGAAACCTAATCAACAAAACAAACAAGAAACAAACAAGCAAGCAAAATATAACCAGAGACTTTGAAATAAAGAACAAACTGACAGTAACCAGAGGGGAGGAGGGAGGTGATGATACAGGAAAAGGGAAGAGTCATCAAAAAACAAGTATAAATGACACATGGACAAAGGCAAAAGAGTATAGAATCAAGGGTGAGATATGGGGATGGATGGGTTGAGGAAAATGGAGACAACTGTACTTGAAAAACAATAAAAGGTATAAAAATAAAAATAAGGATTTAATATAGGTATTTAGTATATTATTTTATTCATTCATTCATTCATTCATTCATTCATTCATTTATTTTAATTGTTGCTCAAGTATAGTTTTCTGTCTTTTACTCCCATCCCAGCCCACCCCCGAGCCTTCCTCACTCTCTCCCATTTTTACCACCTCCTAGTTTTTGTCCATGTGTCCTATATACTTGTTAGTGCAAACCCTACACTTTTTCCCCTGAAATTTCCTCCCCTCTCCCTCTGGTCACTGTCAGCCTGTTCTCTATTTCAGTGTCTTTGGTTATATTTTGCTTATTTGATTGTTTTGTTCTTCAGGTTCCTGTTAAAGGTGAGATCATGTGGTATTTTTTACCATCTGGCTTATTTTGCTTAGCATAATGCTTTCCAGTTCCATCCATGCTGTTGCAAAGGGTAGGGGCTCTTTCTTTCTTACTGCTGCATAGAATTCCATTGTGTAAATGTACTGTAGTTTTGGGATCCATTCATTTACTAATGGGCACCTGGGTTGCTTCCAACACTTGGCTATTGGAAATTGTGCTGCTATGAACATTGGGGTACATAGGTTCTTTTTGATTGGTGTTTCAGGGTTCTTAAGATATAATCCTAGCAATGGAATTGCTGGGTCAAAAGGCAGATCCATTTTTAGTTTTCTTAGAAAATTCCATATTGTTTTCCACAGTGGTTGTACCAGTCTGCAATCCCACCAACAGTGCAGACTGGTACAACCCTTTTCTCCACAACTTCTCCAACACTGTTGTTTGTTGCTTTATGATATCCATCTGACCAATGTGAACTGGTATCTCACTGTGGTTTTAATTTGTATCTCTCTGATAGCTAGTGATATTGAGCATCTTTTCATGTGTCTCTGGATCCGCTGTATGTCCTCCTTGGAGAAATGTCTGTTCAAGTCCTTTGCCCACTTTTTAATTGGGTTGCTTGTCTTCTTAGAGTGGAGCCATGTAAGTTCTTTATATATTTTGGAGATTAACCCCTTGTCTGAGGTATCATTGGCAAATATGTTTTCCCATACAGCTGGTTCTCTTTTTATTTTAATACTTTTATTTAGCTGTGAAGAAGCTTCTTACTTTGATGATATCCCATTTGTTTATCGTTTCCTTTATGTCCCTCGCTCTAGGGGACATATCAGTAAAAAAGTTGCTGTGTGAAATATCTGAGATTTTCTTGCCGATGTACTCCTCTACAACTTTAATGGTGTCACGGCTAATATTTAAGTCTTTTATTCACCTTGAATTTATTTTGGTGTATGGTGTAAGTTGGTGCTCTAGTTTCATTTTTTACACACAGCTGTCCAATTCTCCCAACACTATTTGTTGAAGAGGCTATCTTTACTTCATTTTATGTTGCTGCCCCCTTTGTCGAATGTCAATTGACCACAGAGACTTGGGTTTATTTCTGGGCTCTCTGTTCTGTTCCACTGGTTCATGTGCCTGTTATTATGCCAGTACCAGGCTGTTTTAATTACAGTGGCCTTGTAATTCAGTTTGGTAACAGGTATTCTGATCCCTCCTACTTTGTTCTTCTTTCTCAAAATTGCATCAATGATTTGGGGTTGTTTATGGTTTCATATAAATGTTTGAAATGTTTGTTCTATGTCTGTGAAATATGCCACTGGTACTTTAATAGGTATTGCATTGAATCTGTAAATTGCTTTGGGTAGTATGGACATTTTGATGATGTTAATTCTTCTGATCCATGAACATAGTATATGTTTCAATTTGTTTGCATCTTCCTTATTTTCTTTCTTCAGTGTTGTGTACTGAGGAGGTAAAAGACCAGTATTTAGTATATTCTTGATCTCAGACACTGCAGTTTTCATTTCTAAAGATTTGATTCAATTTTTTTTTAATATTGCATATGTCTGTACTTAATATTTTAATCATATGGCTTACAGAAATTACTTTAATGTCCTTGTCTGCAAAGGCTATATCTGTCTTAGTTTTGATTCAGTTTCAATGTATTAATTTTTTTACTTTATTTTTATTGTTTACACTATTACAGATATCCCCATTTTCCATGCTTTTGCCTACCTCTCCCACACCCTTGCCACCCTTCTTTCTGGCCATCACCACACCACTGTCTGTGTGTATGTGTTGTGTATTTATGTTCTTTGGCTAATCCTTTTACATTCTTTCATCCACCCCCCTTCTTTCATAGCTGTTCGTCTGTTCTATATGTTTTTTGCCTCAGTTTCTATTTCATTTTTCAGTTTATTTTGACCATTAGATTCCACATATAAATTAGATCATATGATATTTGTCTGTCATGGACTAGGGTATTTCATTGAACATAAAAATCTCTTGAGAGTTTTATTGTTCTACTTCTATGTGTTCCTTGGTATCAAATGTTTGGTCCACTTCTCTGTAGTTTTCTTCTCTCTTAAGTCTTAGTTCCTCAAATCTTTGCTGCTTCTGATTATCTCCAATACCTTCAAACATAGTCTTTTTCTTTTTAACCTCAGTTTTCTAATTGTTCTAACTAGATGGTTAACACAGAATATGCCAGGCTACCACTTGTGGTAGTGGATTCACCAATTAATGTATTTCAATTATAAAATAGCTCTGGCTGGGTAGCTCACCTGGTTAGGGCATTACCTCAATAAGCCAAGGTTGTGGGTTTGGTCCCCAGCAAGGGCACATACAAGAATCAAACAATGAATGCATAATCAGGTGGAACAACAAGCTGATATTTCTATCTTTCTCCATTGGTCTCTCTCTAAAATCAATAATTTTTGAAAGAATATAAAGTAATACTTCATACAAAAGTTTTTATCAGATTCAAGGAAGTTACTTGACAATTAGCACTTTTTAATAGGATCAGAGGTCTATAGAAAATCTGTAAATGTTTCTTCTTCTTTTTTTTAATACTTGGTTTATTTCCTAGGTATTTATCCCATAGAGACTAAATAATAAATTCATTCTACAGTGAGACTTCAGTGGCAAAATCTCTATGAAAAACGTTCAAGTCCTTGATGAACAAAACTTCTTATTCTTTAATTTCTACTATACACAGTCCATTGTCTTAAACTTATTTTTGAAAAATATTACTTTATTTTAAAAAATAAAGTTAAGACATTGGACTGGGTACAATGGAAATCAAAGAAGAATAAATATTGTCCATCTAGGATTTGAACATTTTTCATAATGAATTTGAAACAACTGGTTCAGGGTTTCCCATGGAAATAAATGTGTTGCCTGTTGAAAAGTATATTTAATTCATATTACTGTTTTTAGCAAATATTGCTTTTTTCCATTAATTATATATCTTTTTAGTAATACAAAAGGTCTAACCTGTGTAAAAATAAAGTAATATTTTGAATGTATTTGATTATTTTAGTATTATTAAATAGTATTATGTCCAAATATATAAGGAAACCACATAATTAAACACCAAACAAACAAACCATTAACAAAGGGGCAGAGGATGTGAACAGACATTTCTACCAGGAAGACATATATACTTCCATGGCCAGCATATATATGAAAAGATGGTCAACTTCACTAGCTATTAAGGAAGTGCAAATAAAAACTCCACTTAAATACCACCTCACACCCGTTAGAATGGCTATTACTAACAAGACAATTAATTGCAATTGTTGGAGAGGTTGTGGGAAAAAAGGAACCCTCAATTCACTGGTGGTGGTAATGTAAATCAGGGCAGCTACTACAGAAAGCAGTTATAGAAGGTTCTTTAAACAATTAGGAATAGAGTTATCATGACTCAGAAACACCTCTTCCAGGTATCTACTAGAAAATTTGAAAACATTTATTCACATAGATATATGCCCCCTTATGTTAACTGTAATATTGTTTACTGTGGCCAAGACAAGGAAACAACCAAAGTGTCCTTCAGTAAGTGATTGGATAAAGAACTTGGAATACTATTCAGTCATAAAAAATATGAAATGCTGCTATTTGTAATAACATGAATGGATGTTGACAACATCATGCTAAATGAAATGTCAGACAGAAAAAGTCAAGGACCATATCATTTCACACATGTGGGATATGAAACTGAGAGTAACAAATGACTAAAAAAGAAAAACAACTCATAGACACAGACAATGAACAAATAAATAAACAAATGAACATATAAAAAACTCAGAGACACAGACAACAGTATAGTGGTTACCAGGGGATGAAAGGGTGGTAAAGGGAAAGGGGTCAACTATATTATGGCAGAAGAAAATTTAACTGTGTGGTGGGCACACAATACAATATATAAATGATGCATTATAGAATTGTACACTTGAAACCTATATAATTTTATTAACCAATGTCATCCCAATAAATTAAATTAAAATATTTTTGAAACAATATGTTCTGATCATTGTGCTAAATAATTTAACCATATTATCTTATTTATTATGGGGTAGATTTAAGGCTGGGTAATTCAAATCTTGTTAAATCTGTAAATCTATAAATTGTGTTATACTCTCTCAAACACAACATAGCTGGTTTTTACTTTTTTATTTCACATCATATCACAAGTTACATGTTTCATGTTTTTGTATCCCAAGAGTTACATTAGAAATGAGATGACTGGGTTTCTGAAAAGTTTATTTTCATTAACAATTATGGAGAGAATGCATTTTAGAACTAGAGGTTTCTTTCAGGCCCAGCGTGGGTCCTTGCTTTAATATTACATACCCTATTCTTTTCCCAGTAGCAGGAACCCCTTGTGGCTTGGGTCCTGCTATTGCTTATACATCCCTCATGCTGGCTAAATGTGTGCTTCACTCAGAGTGTACACCTACCTCCCTTTTATCCTCCTGTGCCTGCTCCTTCAATGTGCCCTAATTCGCTACTCTGACAGCCCCAGCCTTAGACTCTCATCATCCACTGCTTACCTTGACCATGAACTCTTTAACTGCTCAATATAATGCTTTACCTGTCCTGATTTCCTCAAAAAACGACACAGACTCCATCCCCAGAGGAACAAATTTAGCCCCAAATTTTGTCACCTGCATTATTCCTTTGATCTGAGTATAAGAATGGAATTTCAAAGCTCTTTCAGTGCACTCTCTGGAATAAAACTCAGAAGAGGCAAATGACCTACTATGTAAGGTCACTCACTCAAACAAAGGCAGCTCAGAACCCAAGTTCATATATTTTGGTTTGACTTGAATATAATAATAATGAATCAAAATTTTATTGCTCATAACAGAAAAGAAAGTCTACTTATCTATACAAATCTACAGCATTATGTATAGACAATCTAAAAAAGCAGAGACCCAAGTAAATAAGCAAAGACATTTCCACAATTCAAAGGTGACTTTTCAATGTTTTAATATTTTTGTAGCTTACTATTGTATGTATAAGGGCTGTCAGAAAAAGTTCAATCATGGTTAATGTAACAAGAATGGTACGCATGACATCAATGTAATGAGCCAGGGAAATGGACTAGAATGAGTATGCATGAACGATGAGGACTCCAGTGTACTAGGCAGTCAGAGGGGTAGATGCCACATTGAGTGAGCATGCATATACTGTGTGGCTGTCTATTCAAAATGACTGAGCAAGTAAAGCAAAGAATCTGCATAAAATTCAACATTAAGGGAGATAAAAATCATTATTTTTCCCTCTAACTGTAATATAAACATATTTTATTAAAAATGCCTTGTTTAGAATACTATCATACAGTTGTCATTCTACTAATAGGTTTTAACCATAATTGTATTGATGGGATTGTGAGTAAAAATGCTATATTTCATTGCAAAATTTAAATAATTTTGTATAGACTTTTATTTTCTTGAGCTAGGTAATAATTTTTTCTTTTATTTTCAGCATTCTGCATTTCCCCTTAACTTTTTCTTTTTTATATTTTATTATTTATTTATTTTTTATTGTTGTTCAAGTATAGTTGTCTCCATTTTTTCCCCCACCACTCACTCCCCCCAACTCCAGCCAAACCCAACTCCCACCCTCTATCATAACCTCCTTTGTCTTTGCCCATGTGTCCTTTATACACGTTCCTTGACAAGCCTTTTCCCTCTCTCCCCATTATCCCCTGCCACCTCCCCTCTGGTTACTGTCAGTTTGTTCTTAATTTCAGTATCTCTGGTTATATTTTGTTTCCTTATTTGTTTTGTTGATTAGGTTCCACTTATAGATGAGATCATATGGTATTTGTCTGTCATCCCCTGGTTTATTTCACTTAGCATGATGATCTCCAGATCCAACCAAGCTGTTGCAAAGGGTAAGAACTCCTTCTTTTTTTCTGCTGCATAGTATTTCATCATGTAAATATGCCACAGTTTTTTAATCCACTCATTTATTGATGGGTACTTATGTTGCTTACAGCACTTGGCTGCTGCAAATTGTGCTGCTATGAACATTGGGGTGCATAGATTCTTGTGAAATGGTCTTTGAATTCTTAGGGTACAGTTCCAGCAATTGATTTGCAAGGTCTAAAGTCAGTTCCATTTTTAGTTTTCTGAGGAAATTCCATATTGTTTGCCACAGTGGCTGCACCACCCTGCATTACCACCAACAGTGCACTAGGGTTCCGTTTTCTCCACAATCTTGCTAGCACTTGTTTGATTATTTGTTTATGATGGCCATTCTGATGGTGTGAAGTGGTCTCATTGTGCATTTAATTTGTATCTCTATGAAGGCTAGTGATGTTGAGCATCCTTTTATATGTCTCTGGGGCCTCTGTGGGTCCTCCTTGGAGAAGTGGCTGTTCAGGTCCTTTGACAAATTTTTAATTGCATTGTTTGTCTTCCAGGAGTGGATTGCATGAGTTCTTATATAATTTGTAGATCAGTCTCTTTCCTGAATTATCATTTGCAAATATATTTTCCCATACATTTGGTGTCCCTGTTTTTCTCATGTTTTCTTTAGCTGTACAAAAGCTTTTTATTTTGATGACCTATCAAAATAAGAGACCTATTTGTTTATTCTTTCCTTTATGTCCCTTGCTCTAGAGAACATATCAGTCAAAATATTGCTTCATGGAATATCTGAGATTTTCCTTCCTATGTTCTCTGGGACTTTTATTATGTCACAACTTATATTTAAGACTTTTATCTATCTTGAATTTATTTTTTGTGTGTTGTGTATGTTGGTGATCAAGTTTCATTTTTTTGCATGTAGTTGTCCAGCTCTGCCAACACTGTTGAAGGGGCTATTTTTACCCCATTTTATGCTTCTGCCCCCTTTGTTGAATACTAACTGACTATAAAGACAGTTTTATTTCTGGGCTCTCTATTCTGTTTCATTGATATATGTGTCTGCTCTTATGCCAGTACCAGACTGTGTTATAGTAATCAAAACGCAGTTTGTGTCAGGTATGGTGACCTCTCCTATTTTGTTCTTTCTCAAAATTGCTGAGGCTATTCAGGCTCATTTATGGTTCCATATAAATTTTGAAATGTTTGTTCTATATCTGTAAAATGTGTTGTTCATATTTTAATAGGGTTTACATTGAATCTATATACTGCTGTGGGTGGTATGGATGTTTTGGTGATGTTAATTCTTTCAGTCCATGACTATGCTATGTACTTCCATTTCTTTGTGTCTTCCTTGATTTCTTTCTTCAGTGTCATGTAGTTTTCTGAGTTAAGTTATTTTACCTCCTTGGTTAGGATCATACCTAGGTAGGTACTTTATTTTTTTGTTGCTGTATCAAATGAATTTTTTTTCCTGATTTCTGTTTCTGATGTTTCATTGTTGGTGTACAAAAATGCCTTTGATTTCTGAGTATTGACTTTGTATCCCACTGTCTTGCCAAATTCATCTATTAGGTTGAGTAGTTTTTTGATGGAAATCGATAGGATTTTCTATATACACTATCATGTCTTCTGCAAAGAAGGACAGTTCTGCTTCCTCTTCAATTTGTATGTCTTTTATTTCTTCTTCTGGTCTGATTGCTTTGACTAGGACTTCTAATACTACATTGCATAGAACTCTTGGAAGTGAATATTCTTTTCTTGTTCCTGATGTTAGTGGGAAAAATTTTAGTTTTGCCTATTAAGCAGGATGTTAGCTATAGATTTCTTGTATATGGTCTTTATTATATTGAGGTATCCTTCCTCTAGTCCCACTTTGCTGAGTGTTTTTATCATAAATGGGTGCTGTAACTTATCAAATCCTTTTTCCAACTCTATTAATATGATCATGTAATTTTTGTCTTTTTTTTAGTTAATGTGATATATGATATCTGTTGATTTGAAAAATCATACTATATTTTCACCCCTGGGATAATTTCCACTTGATCATGGTATATGATTTTTTTGATGTATTGCTAGATGAAGTTTGTCATTACTTTGTTGAGAATTTTAGCATCTATTTTCATCAGCAATATGGTCTTTACTTTTCTTTCTTTGTTGTGTTTTTTGTCTGGTTTGGAGATTAGGATGATGTTCTTCTCATAAAAAGGGAATCTTACCTCTTCTTTGATTTTTAAGAATATTCTGAGAAATATAGGGGTTAGCTCTTCCTTAAATACTTTTTAAAATTTTCCTGTGAAATCTTCAGGTCCAAGACTTTTGTGTGACAGAAGTTTTTTTTTGGTTACTGCTTCAATTTCATCAACTGTTGTCAGTCTATTTAGGCTTTCTAATTCTTCTTGATTCAATTTTGGAAAATTATATTTTTCTAAAAATTTGTCCATTTAATCTAAGTTTTCTAATTTCTTGGCATATAGTTCTTTGTAGTAATTTCTTACCATCCTTTGTGTTCCAGCGGTATCTGTAATCTCTTCTCTTTCATTTCTGATTTTGTTTAGTTGGGTTCTGTTTTTTTCCTTGATGAGTCTACTTAAAGACTTGTCAATTTTGTTTATATTTTCAAAGAACAAGCTCCTGGATTTATTGATCCTTTGAATTGTTCTTTTAGTCTTTATATCATTTAATTCTGCTCTGATCTTGGTTATTGTCTTCCTTCTACTCACTCTAGGCTTTGTTTGCTTTTGTCCCTCCAGTTCTTGTAGATGTAGGGATAGGTTGTTTACTGAGATATTTTAATCTATTTTAGGTAGGCCTGTATTGCTAAGAACTTGTCTCTCAGGACTGCCATTGCTGTGTCTCATAAGTTTTGGATTGTGGTGAGTTTATTTTCATTCATTGCCAGAAACTTCTTGATTTCTTCCTTTATCTCAATATTAACCCATTCATTGTTTAATAGCATGCTATTCAATCTCCATGAATTTTAGTGCTTTTGAGTTTTTTCTTGAGGCTGGTTTCTAGTTTCACTCCCTTGTGGTCTGAGAAGATGCTTGATATGATTTTAATTTACTTGAATTTGTTGAGGCTTGTTTTGTGTCCTATCATGTGGTCTAATTTTGAAAATGTTCCATGTGCATTTGAAAAGAATGTGTATTTAGCTTCTTTGGGATGAATGTTTCCATATATATCAGTTAAGTCCATTTGATCCAGGGCATTGTTCAATGCCACAAATATCCTTGTTGATATTTTGTTTGGAAGATCTATCCATTTTTGACATGGAGTGTTAATATCCCTTAGTATAAATGTTTTGCTGTCTATATCTTTCTTGAATTCCTCTAAAATTTTTCTTATGTAGTTGGTTGCATCCTTTTATTTTTTAACTGAGGCATAAAATTCATAAATGAGTTATATAAATTGAAGTATACATCTTAATGTATTCTTTATACACACACGCACACACACACACACACACACACACACACATATATATATATATTCATTTAACCATACAGATTAAGATATAATATTTCAGGAGGTTTCCTTAAGCCATTTACTGAATACCACCATCAAATTTTTTTTAGTCTTCATGCGTTGAAAGAAAGGTAAAACAGGTTTAAAGTGTGCATAAATTTTCATGGTACTTTTATTCAATTTTCCATTAAAGCAACAGCTTGAACTTATTTTTCTTTAGCCTTTAAAATGGAGATCTAAACTCCTAGTATCACTGGATTAGTTACATATGCTGTAATGAGAAGTTTGACTTATTTCTTCTCAATATCCATATAGAGTTCCTCTCTTAATGCTTTGCCTCTTTCACAGAAAGAATTTCTGCATACAGTATGAAAATTATATTTAGGTTTAATTTTGAAACTATATAACATTGTCCTGTATTAGTAGGCACTAAATTATATGTTCCAAGTTTGGATTCATATGATTTTATTTGCTTTGTTTTTAGTATTTGGCATGAAATTGGCAATAGAGGACATGCTATTATGCACTTACATTCTCTCTTCTATGGGCTAGTTTTCTGGGAATGTTAAAAGAAATTCAGTCTGAGAAATTGAAAGTAGAAACCCTATCTGTAGTTAAAGTATTTGAGTTACACTTTATATTACTTTATAAATAAAAATAGAAACTTTGCATGCTGAAAATTACCATGTACCAAACATTGCAAATGTGTAGTTTCTTTGTAAAGAGAGCCATAAATTCAATATACATGAACACTGTTACCTCATCATCTATCCCAAAGAGTAAATAATGATCATTCTGAAAGGTTTTTTTTAGTAAAGAAACCATATGTCTTACCTAATCTGACTTCAAATTAAAGATGGTAAGGAATTTAAAATATTTTCAAATTAAAGAAGTAATGTTTTTTATTGGTTTTTAAAAAAAATCTACTATGCTGAATCCTTAACACAGTAAACTAAACAGCATTGTTGTATAAGCTGATGTAATGTTACACACTTAAGATCTCTGTGGTAAGTTAGTTATTCACCTAATGACTTTTTTTTTAAACAACAGATTTTTATTTATTTTTTAAAGATTTTATTTATTTATTTTTAGAGGGGAAAGGAAGGAGATAGGGAGAGAAATATCAATGTATGGTTGCCTCTCGTGTGTCCCCTGCTGGGAACTGGCCTGCAACCCAGGCAGGTATCCTGACTGGGAATGGAACCTCGATACTATGGTTCACAGGCCTGTGCTCAATTCACTGAGCTACACCAGCCAGGGCTTTCCTAATGACTTTTTAAGCACTTAATTGAAAGATCAAGCAATGCTGCACTTTAAGATTTTCTCTTTTTAATTTTTGCTAAATTAAGGAGATAAAAATTAACTTTTGTTGCATAGGAAACTTAAAATATCTTTTATTTCTTTTCATTTTAATATATATTATAGATTATACTATTACAGTTGTTCCATTTTTGTTTCCTTTATTCCCCTCCCATCAGCATTCCCCCCACTTCATGTCCATGAGTCATAGATATTAGTTCTCCATTTGGCTTCTCCATTTCCTATACTACTCTTAATCTCCCCCTATTTTCTACCTACCATTTATGATTCTTATTCCCTGTTCCTTTTCCCTTATTCTTCCCTCTCTCCCTCCCCACTGATAACCCTCCATGTGATCTCCTTTTCTTTAATCTGGTTGCATTCTAGTTGTCTGCTTATTTCATTTTTGTTTTTGTTTTTAGGTTCAGTTGTTGATAGTTGTGAGTTTGTTGTCATTTTGCTCTCTATATTTTTTATCTTCTTTTTTCTTAGATGCATCCCTTTAACCTTTCATATAATAAGGGCTTGGTGAACTCCTTGAACTTGAGCTTATTTGGGAAACACTTTATTTCTTCTTCCATTCTAAATGATAGCTATGCTGGATAGAGTAATCTTGGGTTTAGGTCCTTGCCTTTCATGACTTCAAATACTTCTTCCCCGCCCCTTCTTGCCTGCAAGGTTTCTTTTGAGAAATCAGCTGATAGTCTTATAGGAACTCTTTGTAGGTAACTGTCTCCTTTTCTCTTGCTGCTTTTAAGATTCCCTCCTTATCTTGCCTTGGTGTGTGCTTCGTTGGGTTCAACTTCTTTTGGACTCTCTAAGCTTCCTGGACTTCCTGGATGTCTATTTCCTTTGCCAAATTGGGGAAGTTCTTTTTTATTATTTTTTACAATATGTTTTTAATATTTTGCTCTTCCTCTTCTCTTTCTGGCACCCCTGTGATTCAGATGTTAGAAGTTTAAGGTTGTCCTGGAAGTTCCTAAGCCTCTCCTCATTTTTTTGAATTCTTGTTTCTTCATCTGTTCTGGTTGAATGCTCATTTTTTCTTTCTGGTCCAAATGGTTGATTTGAGTCTTGGTTTCCTTCCCATCACTGTTGGTTCCCTGTAAATTTTCCTTTATTTTACTTTTCATAGTCTTCACTTTTTCCTCTCTTTTGTAATTGGACTCAGTGATTTCTGTGAGAATCCTGATTACCAATGTTTGGAACTCTGAATCTGATTGGCTGGCTATCTCTTCATCATTTAGTTGTAGTTTTTATGGAGCTTTCATTTGGGCCAAATATTTTTGCCTTGGTGTGCTTGTTAAGTAGAAAGGGGCAAGCTGTAGGTATTGGCCAGGGCGGGGCAACCCACATCTTTCTGTGGTGGTGCTGTCTGTGGTACAGGGGTCCAAGGGGGAACAGTGTCACTTGCTCGGCTCTCTTCTGGTTTTCAGTCACTTCCTCAGCTACCTACAAGCAAATTGGGCCCTTCTGCTGCTGACCCCTGGGTAGGAGAGTCTGTGTACTAGGACCTTCTGGGTGTCTCCAGAGAACTCTCCTTCGAGGCTGGGTGCTCCTCCCTCTGCAGCAACTTTCACAGGTTTTTTTTTTAGTCAGAGGGTTTGAAGCTTTATTTCCCATACTGGAACCCTGGGTTATGCAGTCTGTCTCTCTCCACAATTTTCCTTCTGATTATTCACACACAAATGTGGGACCACCTGCTCTACCAGCCACTGCCTTGCTCAGTCCTCCAGCTACCACCTTGCCCTGAGCTTCTCCACTTGGCTGCCCATCTCTGCCCATTCTACCTGTCTGGGTGAATGTTTCTTCTTTAACTCCTTGGTTGTCAGACTTCCATACAGTTTGATTTTCTGGCAGTTCCAGTTGTTTTTTGTTTTTAACTTTGTTGTTCTTCTTTTGGTTATGTGAGGAGGCATAGTATATCTACCTATGGCTTCATCTTTGCTAGAAGTCTAAAATGACTTTTAACTATGAATACCAGGTAAAACACCAAACATATACAATGAAAAAAAGATATATGTAACATTATTTTTATTTTTACATAAAATTTATAATGATGATAATATAACATATTTGAAAAATTTTAGGTACTCTTTTGGGGTCTTTAAATTACCAACCAGGAAAAGCTTATGCTCCCTTAGTGCCCATAATCTTGCCAATGTGTAATGGAAGTTCAGCATATAGTAGATAGGCACTGTCAAACCAATTTGTTTACCTGGCCCATCAGTATAGATTTTATCACTATACCTTCAACATGGCTTTTTATTTATTTAAACCCTGTTAAATACTACTGAACTATTATATACATAGTGAAACATACACATAAAAGAGTAATGAAAAAAGTAAGATAAAATTTTACATCATTGGAAGTTGGGTTTCTTGCTTTGCTCTGTAGGCCACCAAACTTGATTCCTGAAGCCAGCCCATTCCATCTGTAGAAGTGTAACCTCCACTTAGCATAGTGAGAGACTTTTAGAAAAACTGTAAGGAAGTGGAATTCCCTTTGTTTATCAAGAGACACTCAGTCTAGTCTAGTCTTCTTAGTTTATTTGTATCTTTCTGAGAATTTTATTGCTTCTCCAATTTTCTTGAAACTCACAATATATAACTTTCATGCGCTTGAAGAGACTTCTATAAATATTGATACCCATGGCACACAAAAGGGATGCTATACTTAAGTATTTATATAATACTATGTTCAAACCAAGATATTGTTAATATGAAGTTTCTCAGGATAACAGATATAAGCAGTACTTTTCTGGAGAATGGGGGCTTATAGGTATGTCATCAACAATGGTTATTATGAGGTATAAGAAAAATATCCATTCTCCCACTATATCTCACCCAAAGCCCTTTAATTAGGTAAAAGAGCATGTGTATGATCACTTAAATTTGTTACTAATTAAGCTAGTATTGCCTTTTATCTCCCTGTAAGTTTCTCATTAAACAGATCTGTGGGGTTTTTCTTGGCATTTTATAAACATTTTCTTCTTTTTCAACTTTTAAAATCTATATGTAATGAATTTTGGGGAGAATTTGATTAAAGCAGGTTATTGTCATTTTATTTTTTTCTTTTAATTTTAGATAGTAGCGAGTCTAAAATGTATACAGGAAGAAAAGTACCAGACAAAAATGTGTCTGGAGAGGAAGTTTTTAATGTAAATAAAAAAGTACAGCCCCCAAATGTTATTTGTTTTACATACCAGTAAAGTGGTGATAAGGAATTTGTAGTGAAGACTTGAAAAGGAAACAATTTTCATTTTGAGAAAGTAGAAACATTTTTTCTCTATGTCAATTTAATGACACTACTTTAGAAAGAAAATTAGTACTTTGTTTCCTCATTTATGTTGTTATAATAGCACTAAATGTAATTTTATAAACCAAGTTAATAGTATCTGATACTTTTTTAGTGCATAATCCTTGTACTCTAGTGTGTATTAACTTGGGTGAGAGGTGTATCAGGTCAGAACATAAGACTTGACTGGATTGAACCAGCTAAACTGAAATTAATAGGTTTTGATCTATCAGACTGTAGAATATATTTTATTTAATTAATTTAAGTTTAAATTGTGTTCATTTCTCAGAAAAAATTCTTAAGAGTACAGTTAATTATCTCAGGTCCAAATTTGCTAGCTGATTCTAATTTGATGAGGGATTTCTTCTTGGTTCTTAATTGCTATATTTGCCTTTTAAAATTCAAAGTCCAAAGAAAATCTGCCAGCCAATTGCATTAATGCATTATGGAGAAAGCATAAGTTAGCAAAAAAGCATTACCAAAACTGTATGCATTATTTTGAAAAAATGAAAATATGTGTGATGGCAAACTGTAATTATATTTTTTCAGATATCACTGGAAGTTCAGTAGGAAAGTCTGCTTATTAAAAAGTAATGTATTGTGTTGAATAAAAATGTTACAAAACAGCATAATGCTTTCTAAGAATGGTAAATTTAAGAGATATTTTTTATTTCAATTTTAAAATTCAACTATTATCAAAATATTTTGCCTATGTGAATATTCTTTTTGAAAAATACATGGCAGAAAGACATTTTAAGCAATCCATTTTACCCTTAGTGAAGATGGTACTCTACCAAAAAACATAGTACCTCTAACTGTTCCAAAGTATTGCTTTAATTATCACTTAGAACTAGAAAATTTTCATAATTCTTTACATTTAATGATATGTACCTTTATATTTACTTTGAGTCAGAAATGCTATTTCTTTTTCTATATAAAAATTATTAAAGAAGAGCAATGTCTTTAGTTAGGTAAGTTTAAGGTGACTATGATGAGCCTATTCATTATAAGCAATAGCTCAAGAAAATAAATGTTAAAATTAGGTATTTACTAGTTATATTTTCATAATGATGCTATAGTAATGGAAACTGATTCTTAAGGCATCTAAGGTATTAACATTTTGAAAATATAAAATTATTGTTCAAATGTATTGAGGTTTTATGAATTGTTAGGCTTAGAGTTAAATGATTTTGTGTTTAAGTAGTATTACTTTCTTTGGAGACACTTTCAAAGCTCTACAATATATATTATAGTGGTGACTGTCCTTAGGTTGCTCTGAATGTTTAGTGAATCTTCCACTGATATGCACTTTGTAGTAATAACTAAATGATAAATCAAATGACTCTTTAGTTATTTAATTTACAAAGTCAAAGGTACTGTATAATAATAAATAAGACTTAATTCTTAACTCCAACAGTCCTAATCAAGTTCCAACCTATTAGTATTTGCATGAACTGAAACAAGTTACTTAAGGTTTTTAAGTTTTTTTATTAGTAAAATGGAAGTAACATAACTTACATGGTTGCTGTGAGAATTTAAAGGAAGAAAAAGTATGGTTATTAGCCTAGTGTCTAATATGAATAATTTTCATCATTATTATTTTAGATGTAAATCCCTAATACTAAATATAATGTTCTCAATTCTTTCCTTCTTTCCCCCCTTCTTCCTTCCTTCCTTCCTTCCTTCCTTCTTTCCTTTCTTCTTTTCTTCCTTCTCTTCTTCCTTCCTTCTTTTCTCCCTTCATAATTTCCATCTGACAGGATTTTACCTTTGCTATAATCTGGTGACTCATGTATTTTTTTTCTTTATATTTCTAAGCAGACAACTATCTTGCGTATCCTTAAAGTTGTGTTGAAAACAATTGGATTTTTTTAAGTTCATGTATTCAAAGACCATGAGGAGACACATTTAGACTTTATGGCTGGGACGTGTCTCTCAGAGGTCCTGGATTTTTATCTCAGTACAGGACTGGATGGGGTTTGGGGTTGTCTAAGAGAGGGGCTGATTTCATTCTCTACACAGGAGAAAGGTGAAAATGAGTATTGGTGGTTAAAAGGAAGATATGTGGCAGAGAGGAAATAGTTATTGATTATACCCATTGTTTATCCCCTTTGTCATTAGGAAAGGCCATGGACAAAATTCTGGCCTAATGAGCTGAAATTATTCATGTCACCTCTAAGTCTGACCCATAAAACTTCCTCTGTGCTATTCTTCTCTCTCTTTTCCCATGCACTGACTGGAAATAAATGACCCTAAGGCCCCAGGGAGTACTGGAGACACAATCTGGAGTGAGTCACATCCATAAGTCACCACTATGAAGAAAGACCCTTAAAAGAATTGCCCATTCAGAGACATACACATTGAGGTTTTATCAGAGATAAATAGACTTCATGTTAAGCACTGAAATTTTGAAGTTGTTTGTTACAGCATTGTCTGCTGTGACTAATATGCTTTCCAAGTGAGGTAATATCTACACTGTCTTAGAAAATTAGAGGACATTAAATATGTAAAGCTATGAAAATGGCTTGTATGGAAACAGAATGTATAGTTTTAACCAGAGAGAATAGCAAGTGCAAAAGACAAGAGTAAAGAAAAGGTGGGAGAAACAAAGACAGAATAGCTTGTTTCAGTAATCCTAAAGAGTGGCCTCTATGCTTAATATTCACTTCTTTCCCTTGTGCACAGGGCTACAGCCACATAAGCCTTCACTCTGTTCCCCAAAGATACCAGTATCTCTTCTGCTGTTGGTCCCTCACAAATGCTGTTTTTCCTGCCAGAAAGGTCTTCTCTGGAATCTTTGCTAAAGGAACTCATATTTATCCTTGGTGTCTCAAATTAAATAACTCTTCCAAAAAGAAGCATTTTCTGGAAATACAGTATAAATTAGGCCCTTATATTTAATTTATTTCATAACACCTCATTATTTTTTAAAGTTTTTATGATAGATAGTGGTGTAATAATTTGGATGTTATATTTTTAAATATCTGTCTTCTCACATCTTAAACTTAATAAAATTTATCACAGAAAAATACTTAGAACACAGTAAGTACACAATATTTAGCAAATAGAGTGGTTTATATGAAATAAAATGCAAAGTAAATAAGGGAACATTTTTGTAAGTTATGTATTTTATTTTTTCTTGAGGACTGTTGAAAGCCCCTTTCAGAAAAATCAATTAGTTTGGAAAATAAATTGAGAATACAGTAGAGGAGATGGTCTTTAGTAAATCTAAAAGAAATTGTTTCTAAAATCTATAATTTAGATGAAGATAGTATCTTTTTAAAAAGTATGGGTGAGGATCAAAATGCATAGAACTGAAAAGTGGCATAAATGAAAACTGAATAGAGAGAGCAGTGTAAGATGACTTTATAATGCAGAAATACCCATGTTTATTCCTGGCCACTTAGAAACTGTGTGACTTTGGTCAAATGGTTTAACTTTTTATTAACCTAAATTTTCTCAGCCAGATAAATGTGTTTCCTGTGGTTGTTTTCACATTTTTATGTTATCAATAAATAAAATAAAAAATAAAATTCTCTGCAATGCTGGAACTTCTTTGACTGAATCAAAAAATGAGGGTACAAAGCACCAAAGCACCAAATCCCCCAGATACTTCTCATGTTGTTTTTATGTCTTCACACTGATCCCTGGGGAGTTCTTGGGATCCAAGGAGCCACTGTAAAAACAGTTGATCACCCAGATCACTATACTTGGATGTTATAGATACATCTCAAATTGACTCATAAATGTATTTCAAGTTTGTTTCTTTCCTCAGACTATGCATTCTGAGTTATGCTATCTATTCCTCATGATTTGTTTACCACCTACTTATTAATAAATCAAATCTATTTACTCCCTCCCATATAATCCTTATGATGGCTAGTCATCAACATTAAGATTACCTACTAGACCGTCATATGTAGTAAATTTAGTTAAATATAAAAACCACCTGCACACCAACTTCTCAACCAGTGTTCTCTCCCTAGAATGAGTTTCAATAACTTCTAGCTAGTTGTTCACATAGAAAAAAACTTAAGGAAGTCTCTCTCTCTCTTTTTCTCTGTCTCATATTTATATGTAAATTGTTGATTTCAACTTCAAACCTAGGAGAAACACCTAGACAGAAGTTATAGTTAGCTCATCAATTAAATAATGATTAAAACCACTGAAATTGATTGCACTAACCAAGCAATGGATGCATAATGAAAAGATAAGAGAGCCAGGGGAAGTCCTTTATAAAGTTCATTTTGAAGACTTGGGATAAAAAGAACCAACTAACTAACCAAAGAAACCAACAAACAAATGTGAGGAAACCAAGAGAGTCTGAAGAATGGAGAGCAACCAATGTTGTGAAATACTGTAAATAACATGCAGACCAGGACTGAAAGCTAGACATTAACTTAGTAGCAAAGAGAAGTGGGAGTCCTGGGCAGGTAACATTCATATTTCATTGTGTTGAAGTTGAACAAGATGTGAGATAGGATAGGCAGGAATACCTGTCAGGACTCTTGGTCATGGAAGGGAGGGCAGCATGTCACAGCATTTCTGAGACTGTCCATTTGTAGTGATATAGACTTTCTTCCTTTGTGGAGGAAATGGCATGGGAGGTGCTCAAGAAACTTTCCAAATCTTTCCTAAATGCCTCAGATAAGTTGTTCTTCTTTGTGCAATAGCAATCACTTTATCATTGTCAGCACATTATATTAGTTATCTGATTTGAAAGTCAGTAATCATCTTGGAGACAGGCTCTTCCATTCATTTTTCTGTCTTCATTCTCTAACAGTGACTACCATATAGCAAAAGGACAAGAAATACTGATTTGTGTTTCTCAAGCTAGATTTTGTCATGCAATTTAAATTCAATGAAACCAAAGATTAGTGTCATAGTTTTCAACCAAGATACAGAAGAAAAAGATAAATAAAAATGGAAGACAGAAAGTACATGCCATTGGGACTTTATCCAGCATTTCCTTTCTTTTTTCTTCCCACCAGTGACAGGGCAAGAGTGAGTAGTTCATTGAACTGTCACTGGCATAGGATATTTCCAGGTTCCAGTTGTTAACATTTAGTTTGAATAAAGGTAGCTGTAGGAACACACCCATTAAGCAGTTTCTCTCCCTATTCTGAAAACTTGTCTTCTACAGTGGTGGTGGTTCTTAGTAATGTTCTTAAATCCCAGAGTGATACTATACTTGTTATTTGCAGAATGAGATTTAAACACCCTGAGTCAACTTCCTTCTACATAAGAGTGTTAACATAATAAAGAAAGTAATTATGTTGGGGACATATGAAAAACCCTTACAGTTTCATGGTATCAGATATTATAGTACATGTCAGCTTATATTAATTTGAAATTAAGTCTTGGAATATTCAAATTTTGCTTTGAATAACAGTTTATTTTGGGGTTTCATCTCCTTGCTCAGAAAGTTTCTCTTGTATTATTGGTACAGAATGACTTGGACCAGATAGGTATTATTTTACCAATTAGAAATAGTCCCTTTAACTGAAACCAATTTCATTCTAGGGTACAGAGTAAGGTTTAAGGAAGCTTTGTGGTTTTCTCAAATCAAGAGAAAGATGGAAAATAAAAACCATGGTGCATCAGACTTGTTCAAAACCATAATTTGATCAAATTATATTTGATCAAAACCAAATATAATTGAATATTCCTTTAAATCAGCACCATCAAGGGGTGACATTGCTCCTGAAGAAACAAATGAAACAGGTGGTGGGTTAGTCTTGAGGGATATTGTATTGAACTATTGTTTAATGTTTATAAAGAATTATAGAAAATCAAAATGATTTCATCCCAGAGACAGTAAAGATGTTTTAAGGGAAAAGATGGTAGGATACATTCTTTAAAAAGTTTATCAGAATTATGTGATTAACCATACAAGGACATCCAAATTCATATCTCTTTATAAAAGTTATCCAGGAATATTCAAAACATTTATACATAATGGCAGTTGCTGGTGATATTATGACTAAAATGTCCTTTGCCATTTCTCTGCCCAGGGTGTTTTTGTTACTAAGAGTCTACACTCTACCCTTCTTGGAAGAATTGCCTTCCTTCTTCCAGAGTCATTTTCTATCTACTCACAGAGAAATGGAGATGCCCAAGTTCACATCACTCCATAAGTTCAATTGCCTCAGGAAGGTACAAGGCTGAGGCATAATTTGCACTTTATTGATCTCTTGCAAGACCAGACTGGTCTGAAGCTTGCCTTTTACAGAGGGACTTGGCCTGAAATCGCTTCCTTGCTTGTTTATCTTTCTCATTCTTTATCCTCTTCCTCCTATTCTTTACTGGCCTCTCCTAGGACTTTTTAATTAAACATTTGCATATAAAGCTTGTCTTGGGTCCATTTCTGGGGAATCCAACTTAAGGGAGATATCCTATACAAACACTCATGTATAATAATTAGTTTAGTTTAGATCTGTGCAATGCCTAATCTGTTTGGTGAGAGAAAATACATATATTCAGTAAATTCATTAATGACATATTTATTGAACAGCTCCTGGGTGCCAGGCAGTGAGTAGACATTTTGGATGCAGAGGAGAACAAGACTTCTTCCTGCCTTCTTTCTATTCACAGACACAGAATATGAACAATATCCTTAATTAGAGATGCAATTATTTCTATGAAGAAAATGTGTAGGAGTCTACAAAAGTGGATATAGAGGAGGGGTAAAGTAGACTGGCCTGTCAGAGAAAGCATAACCTAAGAAGTCAAATGTAAACCAAATCCTGAAGGTGAGTAGGGGAAGGACAGGTGAATACAATGGGGATATTTCCCCAAAAGAGGGAGCAGCCAATGAGAAAAGCCCAGAAGCAGGACAAAAGGCCAACATGGTCTAGGCATAGTGAGAACTGCTGAGTGACCTAGGGTGAGGCTGGAGAGGTGAGCAAATGCCGAATAATACATTTCCTCATATTGCCTCATAGTCATAGCAAGGATTTCTGCTCTATATTTAAAAGAAAAAAAGATGCCCTGAAAAACTTTTGGAAGAGAAGGGACATGATATATGCATTTTAGAAGATTACCCTGAATGTAAAGTCAGGATGTCAAGTGTAGTCTGGAGGAAACAGAACTCAGGAGGTCTTTGAGCAACTCTAGATACTATCTAAGCAAGTAATGGTGGCTTTGGCTGATGTGGGGCAGAGGAAGGGGAGAGAAGTTGGTGGTTGGATTTTGGGAACCTCCCTTCCTGGTTTCAGGAATTGTGACTACCCCCCATGGCTAAGCAAGTGACCTCTGGAAATGCAAGCAGCAGGAGACAAAGTTTGTTTCTGGTAGCAAATGCTGCCTCAGTTTCCTCTCCCTGCTCCCAAAGCTTGGTCAGAAGTCAATGGCAGGTAAGACCCCTCACAGTGGGGGGCAACCTAAGCAAGACTCAATTACATGGGTGGCCATCATGGAAGGACTTGGAGGGCTGAAACAAAGAGGGAGCAATGGATCCTCATCTTTGCCCCCAGCTATTGTGACATAGCCCAAGTCCCCATTTTCATCTGGGAGAAGTGCTGCCTGGCTCTAATCCACTTAAGTCTAAAATCCAATGATGGGGAAGGCAGTCCAGCCATGTGATTGAAAGGGTGGGTATCTGGGGTAAATCGGGCATAAGAAAGAATATGTTAAAATCCTGTGAAACCTGCTTTGTTTAGAATGCTCTTATTTAAATGATAAGGGTCCAAGCAAGAAGTTTGTTCCTCAAAGTTTTATGGCTCGTTAGCTATCTGACCCTGACAGAATAAGCCCTCATAGTTCTTTGAATGATATCTATTGTTTGATCCTTACCTGTATTATTGTGCAAACAAATCCAATAAAAGCTCCTTGAGCAGGGGGCTCTTGGCCCTTCCCTCAAAGGATCGGCCACCTTTCCTCCCCAAGCAGATCACATCATGTCTCAGTCATGTTTACTCTCATCTGTGACACACGGGGGGACTTGCGAGGAAAATCACCCCCATGGTTGGATTCAAGAGACATTTAGAAAGTAGCACCAAGGAGAATCAGATGTGGTGCCAGAAAAGGGAGGGTTGTCAAAGACCATCGTCCCATTTCTGTCATGAACACCTGGGTAGAATTTATCAAGGAGACATTAACCACATGTGGAGTTCTAATAGACACTCAAGGTATCAGTTGCATAATCCAATATGTCCAATATTTAAAACAAGTATTACCAATGAGAAACACCTTTAATCTCTGTGTGTGTTTAGATGAATATAAACACATGGATATTTTTCAGTTTTTTAAATAAAATAATTAACTCGAAAAAAAAGAAATAAACAACTATTGGGTATCGGGGAAAAATAATTAACTTGATTTTGACTTCCTCACATCTGCAACTATTTAGAATATAGAAATATTATATAGTTAGTATTAGTTGCCTAGAAAATGTAAACTATATAAGAAGGAAATGGGGAGAAACATGTGAAGAGAAAGAAGGAGAAAAAGTGAGAGGAATTGGTGGAAGACAGAAAGAAAATAAAAGAAAGGAAGGAGGGAAAGAAAAAGGAAAGGAAGAAATAAGGAAGGAGAAAAGGAAGAAACTGTGTTAATTTTTTCCCTGCATTAATTGTTAATAGATCCAAACACATAACAAGGTCATTCAGCTCCTTTTAATGAAAACAAATGTATATGCTGGATCCTGCCTATGTGATTAAAAAATCTATTTTTTTTCAACCGAGGGTTCTGACTTTTAATTTGGTACTTTGTCTCTTTAAAATAAATTGAACTGGATTTGGTGTACTTGTAAATTTGGATTAAGGTTAGTCTAATCTATAAGCAAAATACCTTACTCTTACAAACCGTAGGTGAGATTAAATAAATACATTTCCATTCACTACACATTTTCCACTAAAAATAAGTTATTTCTTGCCCCCAAGAAAATGTCTCAATAATTTAGAAAGAGAATTCTCAAATATATTCCTCTATGAACCAGAATAACTGCACACCTAGTGTAATGTAATGGGAGATATCTTTCATGTTTCCTGGCCCCATAGTGTACATTTTGTCATGTGATATGTAGAACTCTCCATATGGCATTATAACAGAAATGTTGTTATGTTACAAGATTCTGTTTTTCATCTTCCTATCATAATAATCACTATTTAATCTTTTTTCCCCTCTGTTGACTCATCTTGCCCTCTCAGAGTATTATTCATGCTGAATACTATTATTGCTTTTGGTTATTGACTAGGAATGAATTTGGAAAAAGTAATTTTGTGCTGGCTTGATGTAGCAAAATAAGCTGTCAAACATCCTAGCAAGTGACAGTACACTGTCCTTTTGTGGTGTTACAGCACCATGTGTGTTATAACTGGAAGGTTAGAGGTAATCAGAGAAGATTATGGACAGCAGCTTTATTAAATATCTGTGGAGGTCTACAGTAGTTGCCACCAGATAATATGAGCTTCCAATATGAAAACAGGAAATTATTAATAAACTGCCTTGGCTGTTCTGAGTGCCTTTGCAGAAGTTTACCTAATTTTATTTTCCAGGGAGATGAATTTTAAGTATTAGATTTATTATTACTTAGGGTGTAGGCCTTTTATTCTTTGAAGTGATTCTCTTTTAATTTTTTATATTTCCCTGGGTATTTGATGATATTAACATTGTTTAAACCAGGATGTTTCCATTCTTATTTTCTAGTAAGTAAATTTTGACAGTTCAGAATAGAGCAGCTTTTGTGTCTTTTCTGATAATATATGATAAAATGTGGCTTACCAGGAGACTTAGATCAATATATAAGTTGCCAGGATGCTGTTCTACATTCAGATAATTCATTTTTGTAAGTGCACATTAAATGCAATTCTTAAACATTTTTTTGTGGAATATTCAAGAAGCAAAGAATTTATTTTGCTTATCTTTTAAAATAATTTTTTTTCATGCACTGCAGAAGAAACTATCAATTTATTTCCATTTAATTGCGGCACAAAATATGAAGGTATAGTGTTTTCAGAACTCCTACAACCATTCCTGATGTACCTTTACTCACAGAGGTGAGAAATGCAGCACCTTACTTAGAACACTGTGGAGTTTGACAAGCACTGAAACAAAAAAAGGAAGTGTAAATTTTACTAATCAAAACATCTGTACTGTTCAGCCATGTGCATTTTTCTATCAAGACATGAGAGAAATGTTAATTTTAGACGACTCTTTTTATGACCTATAATTACTGTCATTAAGAAAGCTCTGGAGACTTACAGGGAGCTTTGACTGAAATACAGTTTGACATGTTCTATAATTAATGCTGAATTAAAATGCTACATGAAGTGCCTTAGAAAAATAATGGTTTCTTTTTTCTCAAAGAGAAGTCAAAGAAATTGTATTACAGGAATGCCCTCCAGCACAGCAGTGTTTCAACTTATATTATTGAGCCCATGAAAGGCTGACTTCTCAGGTACTTTAAAATTATTGTTAAAACTTTCTTTAATTTCGGTTTGAGTAGGGTTTGTACTCATAAGCACAGGTATTTGTTTTCAGATTTTGTTCACATTTTTGATGAAAGTTAATTAATGCTTAAAAGTAATCACTTTTTTACATTTTTGTTCTTGTTTATGCTTTTGACATTTTAAGAACATTGAGAACTCTGAAAAGTAATAGAAAATGTGATAAAAATAAGGATGCTTCTAGTATAGTCCTTTTAACATTTTCCTTGAAAGAGTATTGCTGGAATGTAAGATGCGTGAGGTCAGGTAATATTTTTTTTTAAACTCCTTGCAACTAGAATTATGCATGGGATACATTAGGTGTTCAATAAATATTTGATGAAAGAATTAGGAGAGTAAGTAATATATTAATGATATTTTAATGTTTTCCATAGTGAAATATTAAATATATTGAATTTGTTAAAAGCATCATGACATCTTTTTATCAATAAACTTCTAATCTGTAGGTTTTTTATGTTATATGGAAAGGACAACCATGTTTTAAAATAATCTCTTACACAAAAACTGCTCAAATGAATTAAAGAGGAAGGTCTCATTTTTGTGTAGCAAAACACTAAAATACTTTTAGGTCAACTTCCTAATGATTAATTTATTATTATTATTATTATCTGAATCAATTACTTAATTAGATATTTTTATTTAAAATTCTTTTTACTGTTGTTCAATTACAATTGTCCCCATTTCCCACCCCCCCTTGCTCTCCCCTGTCCTGCCCATCCCCCTCTTCAACATTCTCTCTCTCCATCCTCCCACCTATTGCCCTTGTCCATGGATCCTTTATATACATGTTCCAATTTAGGGATCTTAGATTATTTTATTCAGAATGTTCCAAACTGTCTCAACACTTGAACTGATTCCTTCTTGTAATAGAAACAAACCTTGATGTTGCAGTAATCTGCTGAACAGCATTGCTATGAATTAAAAACCTAAAACCCAACTATAAAACACATAAACAGCTAACAGCCCAGTAACACCAAGAGAGACTCTGGCATACTTAAAAATCTATGATAAACTGATACAGAAATCTCTTCTTTAAATTTGTGATGTTCCCAATTATTGTTCCTGTGTGAACAAACAAACGTTTGTTTTAATTAACATTGGTTCAGAAAAATGGTATAATAAATATGTGTAATTACATTGAAAAGAGAAGTATTATTGTCAATCTGCAAAGCCATCATGTGAGATTTTAAAATAGCTGAATTCAAATTGGGTAAATGCATGAAAATTGAAGGAAATAATCCTCAAGTATGCAAAATTAAAATAATATTTAAACAGTATAAGCAATCAAAATTAAGGATCATGTTATATGCTTTTAGATATAAATTGAGCTATCACTGTTTAACTAAGTGGCTTAACTCTTTGAAGAAAAGTTTCTATAAAAGCTTATATTATTATTATTATTATTTTGATCACATGATAATTCTATATTATTTGGAGCTAAAATATCTGCTTTTAGAATATTAATAGGGACTTATTAGTTATATTAGGAATCCCTTAATTTGTTATTTTATCCCTCTTCTTTGGTGGGAAACTGAGCTACACACTTTTATTTTTGACCCATTAACATGAGAGAGCAGATACCTATCATTCCAGTCAGAACAATCACAATGAACTGATGTCAAATACAGCATGCATTTGTTTTTGTATGCAGTTTTCGCTACTGATTTTGGAGGGGACATAGAGAAATAAAAATACTAAACAGTGGAGCCTTTCCTCTTCTAATTCTTCTTACCTTTTACAACCCTCTCCCACTCAACTGTGAGCTTCTGAAGGACAGGAAACAGGCACTAGTCCTTTCGTGTCCTTACTGCAGTAGTGGCTTGGCTACAGTCACATTCCAAGGTCCAGGTAAATGCTGATGGCACAGAGACTATGCCCATCTTGGAAGTAGGAGTCCATCACACAAGAAGTGAGGTTATGGTTGATCTTTGACACTTTGTTTGAAGTCAGTAAACAGTATGCACACTGGGCAGTGGTTTAAATAATAGTAATGCATATTTTCCAAAAAGTTAGTGTTTATGAGTGTGTGTGTGCATGTGTGACTAAAAGAAACTTCAGTGTATTAAATACACAGCATATAGGTTGTTATCAAAATAGAAGGTTCCTCTGACATTGCTGCTAGCTCTTCAGTGAAAGTCCTAAAATGACTTAAAATTCTAAACCAGCGCTCTACAATTTTTTCTATTTATAAAGTTGCCAGTCCAAAATATTAATTTATTTTTTCTTAGTCAAACTGAACAGCTATTTTCCCTCTGAAGCTGTATGGGCAAGGTCTGCAAAGGAGAAATTTCCTGGAAGAAGGTGGTACTCAGTGTTCCCCCTCCCCATTGCAAGGTAGAGTGGGAGGAGGCAGGACAGGCTGGGGACAGAACACACATTTTTATTTTCCATGGGGTTTCACACTCCTTAAGCCTGGAGTTGGTTAAAATGACTTTTGCTCTTATGAGGGCATTTGTGGGGAATTCAAAGTTTATTACCAGAGAAAATGCCTTGGAACCCTCTTGTCTCTAACCTGGTCTTACTCCTGGCTTTCTTTGCAGTTCGTTCACAGCCCAGGTTCTCTTCCTTGGCAGGGCACAGTGTGGCATGTAGACTTCTTCATGCTTCCATTTCTATTCCACTGCTTTTGCAGGAGTGATTCAGGTGCCAGTTCACTCTCCCTGGACTTGCTTAGGTTTAGAACCACATATCAGATACCTTCCACAGACCTCTGAATGCCCCCTCATAAGGAGAAGGAGAATAGTAATATTGTTCATTACTCTGTGAAGGTGTGGTCTTACAAGCACTCTCTCAACTACAATCCTTCCTTATGTGCCTGATCTGGGCCATGCTCCTAGGGTCACAAAACTCATAATTGTCCTTGTAGTAAATTCTGCATTTCAAATCTTTTACAATCTTATTTTCTCCACAGGATCTTCTCATTTACCATCTGTTACAACTTCATTGTAAGATATATGAAAGAGGAGGAAAATTAAGTTGGTAAGTATTCTGAAGCCAGATGAAATATTTGGCCAAGTTTCTAAACAGTGGAACAATTCCATCAAAGGAAATCTTACTTACATGTCCAAAAAGAAAAGAAAAAAATCACACTACAGAAGAGCAGATGCTTAACAACCAAAAGGGTTACACTAAGAGAGAATGAAATATCAGAACTGAATTGGGGAGACAGTAGAAACCATGAAAACAATTATAAAATAAGAAAGTGACAGCAGAAAAGACCGAAGGAAATGGTTTGATAGACAAGGTCTAACATTTTGGCAGATGGGTAAGAAAAATCTCATTTGCATATTAGGCTTGAAGAGCAGGTGGGACAGTCCAGGAAGAGATGTTCTGTAGATATTTGAAGTCGTGAGCTCTCTGACATGAAATATTCTCATATATAACTTCATCCTGTTTGATTACTCCTCCAATAAAGAATTCTGTCATTGGGGGCATCTAATCACCAGTGATTTACTTAATTCACACAATAGCACAGTCACTGTAAAATTCATAGTTGATTAGCTTTCCTGAAATTAAATATTGTGGTGGCATAGCTTGTGGAAGGATACTGAATGGTCCATGATTTTGATTTTAAGCTCAAGGAAAGACTTTCTAATAATCATAATGCTTTCATATAAAAGAGGTCAAGACCAGGAACATGCAGTGTTTGTGCAGATACCTATTTAGAATGCATATTAGTCAAGGCACTCAAGCATCTGGGAAGTCATTGACTCCCAACTTGTTAAGTAATTTTGCAGTTTTCAGTGTCTTTGAGTTTATGACTCTCCTCATTCTTGCTTAGGTTCTAAGCTGAAATGTCCACATACCAGACAAACTACTGCTATTTCATTGCTTAGTTTCCATGGGTCTCAATTTGAACTTTCCCTTACTCTCTCAGCTTACGCATACACTACCTGCCACATACTAAGTCAATAAACTTACAAACACATCACAGAAAACATTATTTTCTACTGCTACATTTATTTGTGACATCATCAGGTGACATTATAATTCTCCCAGTGACACAAGCTAGAAACTGGAGCCTTATCTCAGGGTCCTCCTGCCCTCTAGCTATCTAACTTGATGATTTTACAGGGCCCATTGCTACTTAATACTTGTCAGTAACTTTCTTGCAGATGCAATATCTCAGTGTGGCAAACGAAACCCTTCATCATCTTGATCTAGGGTGTCTTAAACCTTTTGGTGTCTCTGGGCCACAGTGGAAGAAAAAGAGTTATCTTGGACCACTCATTATATACACAAACACTAATGAAAACTTATGAGTAAAAAAAAGGTTTTAAGTAAATTTACAATTTTGTGCTGGGCTGCATTCATAGCCACCCTGGGCCACGTGCAGCTGGCAGTCCGCAGGTTGAATGACCCTGAGGACATCATGCTTTGCTAGTTTCCCATCACACTTTATTTTCTAACAATAATATACAATGTTTAATTCCCCAAGCATATACCAATAACATACATATCTGTATCTTCAGTGCCTTACTTTCTGTCTGGAAAATATTTACTTTGGAACTTGATTTAGTTAAAAATTTTCTCTAATTACCTCTTTATTCTATTTCATATCTAGTAAATCATTAAATTCTTACAAATATATATATGGCTATACACACATGTATATATACATATATACATATATATATACACACATATATCAGGCATTTATTTATCTCCAAATATTATTACCTCTAAAGCAGCATTTTAGAAATATATGGAAATATAATATGGTGCAAATGTGCGATTTTAAATTTTTAAGAGGTTTTTGGGGGGATTTTATTTATTTATCTTTAGAGGGGAAGGGAAGGAGAGATGGAGAGAAATATCAATGTATGGTTGCCTCTCGAGCGTCCTCTGCTGTGAACTGGCCTGAAATCCAGGCATGTGCCCTGATTGGTAATCGAACCATGATTCTTTGGTTTGCAGGCCTGTGCTCAATCCACTGAGCTATACCAGCCAGGGCTGACTTTAAAATTTCTAGAACTTAAGAGAAGGGGAGTAAGAAACCAAAGCAGGTGAACTTAATTGAATAACATTTTTAACTCATATTAAAAGTTTATTCTTTAAAAATATAATCAAAATAAAAATTATAAATAAAACATGTAAAATTTTTATACTAAATCTCCAAAATCTGGTGTGTATTTTATACTTACAGCACATCTCAGTCTGGACTAGCTAAATTTTAGCCACACCAAGCACGTTTGCCAACCTTGGTTCACTGGTAAAATCTAGCCCTTGCTTGTTTTAGTATGGCCAGGGAACCAAGATATATTTTCATATGTTTAAATTATTGAAAAAATGAGAACCAGAACAATCTTTATTGATGCCTGAAAATGATATGAAATTCAAATTTCAAAGTTTTTAATAAAGATTTATTGGAGAATAACTATGCTCATTTATTTGCAAATTTTCTATGGAAAATTTCATGCTAAAAAATAACCAAAACAATTCATTTTGAGAGACTGTATGACTCCCAATAGTTTCAATTTTCACCACCTGGTCCTTTACAGGAGTGGTCCCCATGCCTGGTACCAGTCCATGGCCTGTTAGGAACCAGACCACAGAGCAGGTGAGTAGTGGACAGTGAGCCAATTGGTCCCTGGTGCCAAAAAGTTTGGAAACTGCTGCTTTACAGAAAAAGGTTGTCAAACACTGCATTAGAGGGGTCACTAGCTAGGACCGTGATCACATATTACTGATCTGTACTCTGCACATGTCCACCACACAAAAGAAGCTAAATAGTTTCAGAATAAGATATATATTATAAATGCAGTTAAAGAAGCATTTATCAAATAACACACCCTCTCTAACCTTGAAGTTATACCTTAGAATTTTGCCAGTCCAGAACATGGTGTCACCAGAAGAGAAAAGTGATAACACAGAATTCTCAATTCAGGTAGAGCTGGGCCCAAGTTCCAGCTTTGCCCTCTCTGTAATCGTGTAATTTGCTTGCCCTCTAATTCTGTTTCAAAATCAGGGAAATGGGAGTAAAGTGATGCTTAACTCATGGGGCTGTTGCAATGATTAAATGAGATAATACTTGTTTAGTGACTGAAGCATGGTAAATTTCAATAAATATTAAATATTTTGTAGTACATGCATGTAAAGTTTCCTAACCTAATGTATTTCTTTCAATAGCTTTACATCACTTCTTTTGAATATAAAGGTACTTTAATTTTTTATGGTTTATAAAACTATAAGTAATTTTTTTATTTTGTCAAATCTTAGCACAACTATATAGGTTAGTTAAGCATATTTTGGACACTAAAACATAGTACTAGAATGTTATAATTAGATTAGTCTGTTAAATGTATATAAATACATACTGTATTTAAATGGAATGAAAAATATTTTCAAAGGGAAAAAGGGTATTCATGTATAAGGAACGCAAAAGAAATATTCCTTAACAACTTTAGAATCAGAAACATACATGTTTCAGTAATGTACTATTGATATATAGCTTTACTTTAGACCCATACTATACATACTTAAAATATATAATTAAAAATTAATAAATGGTATTTAAATGTTATAAACTATTATTATATTTAATATCATAAAATTATTCATATATCATAGTTCCATTTATTTTTCTTGTCAAAATGTTAACAGAGCTGAAAATAATTATTTGGATAGTTATGTTTAATTCAGGTTTTATGAGTCCTTAGAGTGAAGGGAGGAAGCACGTTGTGATTTTTCAGACACAGAGAATCATTTGCTGTGGTAAACTGGACAAATGCCTATGCTGCCCCCAGAGAAGAGGATGAAGAAGAGTAGCAGGTTTATTCTCCATATTCTTTCATAGCCAGTGGCCTTACAGGGCTCATAAATTGTTAAGGTAGAAGGGTCTTGACTCCTTCAGCTCTTGTCTACCGCCTTTGAAATCAGCTGGACCTGCAGGCTTGGAAGACACTGAGGGTAAGGCGAATATAAAAATATGGCCTAGGATTTGTGATGCTCAGGTGATCCAAACTCACTTCTCCAAGAGCCGCAGTCCTGAGATGCACTGGACTCACCACTGATATATTGTGGCTCACAGGCTCTAATTCATTTTAGTGAAGCAACACTGCCTAGTTCAACCATCACTCTTGTAAATAGAACTTGCACTTTGGTTTTATTTGATATAACTCACATTAAGTTCACAATAGCTGATTTTATCAAATTATGCAGATACAGAAAGTTCCTGGGTGTTCTTTGTGGACAAAAATCAAAGTGTTTAAGAAGTTCTAGGATACATAATGCTCATGTGTGATATAAAACGTCCCCCCCCCACATGCCAAAGCTTCCTCTTCTTTTATTTAAGCAGTTTTTGAAATTCTATATTTTTCTCTCCTGAGTAATTAGATATGAAATAAACAAGTCCCTTAGCTTCTTTATTCAGCATACAAAATGCAGTTATTCTTTCTCTGCATGAGATGGATATTTTAAAAATACAATTCTTAACACCTCTTCAGTATTATTTGTTCCCTATGTTAGTACTGCATAGCTTGGAAAGAACATGTTCTGTGTCTACTAATTTGCTTCATATCAATATATTAATTGTTTTGTATTGATAAGCTCCTCCTCATCAATTATGAAAATTTGAGTTTTACTATCTCATCCTAAAAACAGGGGTAGTGACTACAATGCATTACATGCATGGAAAACATAAATAAGTAATCTAGAAAATAATTTTTTCTTTAAAATATTTGACAATAGAATGTTATAGATTATTGCTAAAATTAATATGTTGATTTTATCTTTTTTACTCTGAACTTATAACACTGTTGCCCACTTTGATAAATTTTATGCCTCACAAATAGATCTAATTTTGAATCACTACTATTACAAATTTTCACTAACAAGAATAATTAATTATATTGTCCTTAGTTTCCTTGGAATTAGTAATATTTTCTTGCCCTGCCCCCACAAATCAAATATATATAGATGAGAGAAGCCAACAGTTTAATGAAGAAAGAAAAGAAATAAAGTGTCCAAAATTTAACTTTAATCTATGCTCTTGACAAACTCATAACAAGTATATTTTTGTAAATAATTTCAGTTTTTAAAAAGCTCCGTAGTTTATTATATAACTATGATGTAACTAATATTTTATTTGTGTATGATTATTATTCAGTTTCAATTCAAAATAACACAATCATTTGTTTTTTTCAGACTCTAGTTATGCATTGAGTAGTCTCTTATTTTAAGTCAAACTCTTACAAACTCCTATCACTAATCATGGAGGAACAAAGATATGTCCAAATTTTGAAGGAACTTGGTCGTCCCAAAGCTCAGATAATGAATTTTAGCTCTCTCTGGAGAAAAGACTTTCCTGTATGTAGCCTGGCACTATTCCAACATTTCTTTTTAAAAGTAACTCCATATGTGTACTGAAAATAAGCTAGTGATGTTTTAAATCAACTGGAAAGAGAGGCTGTTCTTTTCAATATTTTTTTCCTGAGTATAACTTTGAAGTGCAGCATTTGGGGATTAGGAAGGTTTGGGTTACCTGCTGAATGAAGGCATGGAAAATTATTTGAAAGTACCCCTTTTTTTGAAATTGTACTTTAAACTTATGAAATATCACCTGTGGTTAAGAGGAGATATGCAATTCAAAGCATTTTTTCCAACCTAAAGACAAAGAGTTAATTTTAAATTGTGATTATATTTTCCAAGTTTTCTATGGCTTCAAGATCATAATCAAAAGTTTGTGGTTCACTTATTTTATAGGCAGGGGATGATGGGGCAGAGTAATGCTATTAAATTAAAGAAAATATGGGCAAATTCATAATGAGTTAGGTACTGTGACCAAAGCAGAGCCTAAAACCACAGCTTACTATACTCTAATGATGGCCTCACAGCAGGTATTTCAAGTGATTTCATTTTCAAATAGTCAACTCACATCTATTTCTCAGTAATGTGTTCTGAATTTTCTGAACACAATCAAAGATTTGGGAATCTATATATTTCACTAGTAATAATTTTAGCTAGGTAAAAGTTCCTGTGCTGGCAAATCTGCATCATGTAAACATAAAGAAAAATGTATTTGAATAAACACTTTTTCAGAAAGCAAAGGAACTGTAATATGCCTTATTTACATCATGAAAAATACCTTTTGCCTAATGTATTAAAGAATCACTTCATATAGCTAGATACTGTCTAATAGGATTTGGAAAAGATATCAACAGCCATATAGTTAAATATATACTTTAGTGTGCATCTTCATTTTTGCAGTGATACAAACTCATAAGTGACAAAAATCTGATGCTTATTAAAATCAATGGTAATTGTGTTAAAAATCCCGCTTTAGAGATATTGTAAAGAAATTACTTCAAAAACTAATTTGCAAAGTAAGTTAGCATTTTTAAAAAGTATATTCTTTTTAATTTATATATTTAAATGTATATGCAGTATGGTTTACAACTTATGATAAAACTGTAATATTCACTCACATATACATTTCATTAAATCAAGAGATATTTACCAAGTGTGTCTGTTGTGGCAGGCGCTGTTCTAAGGACTGTGGAGCCAGTAAAATATATCACATATTAGTTACTAACTTGTTAAGGAGAAAGATAAATAGTGGATGGGAGGGGGAGTATAACACTCAGGGTGTATTCTACGGAAATGTTGTTGAAATTTTATATATGGAGGCTAAAAACCATGTCTGAAATGGCTTTTGTAGAAAGAACTAAGTGGCACATGTGAGTAGAGCCTTTGGAAGCTGGAGGAAGTGTCCCAGCCCATGGTATCACAGCAGAATGAGTTTGTGTTCTACAAACAATAAAGGGGGCCACATGGCTGTAGCTGCATGAACAGAGATGAGGAAGTTGTAGCAGAAGAGGTCTGAGAAGTAATGTAGGTGACTTCAGATAAGACCTTGAACAATATACAAAAGACTTGAAATTTTAATTTGGTTCAGTTGGATGACTTTGGCCAGCTGGATAATATAATGTGAATTATATTTTAGCAGACCATTATTATTTTGAGAATATACTGGTTAGTAGGCAAGGATCAAGGCTGCAAGGCAATTTGGAGTCCACTGCAACAATCAAGAAAGAGATGTAGTGTCTTAACATTGGGTTATGACAGTGATGTTAGTGAAGACATTAAGAGGTGGTTGAATACTAATTCTACAGTACTTTGAAAGTAGAGTTAATAGGGTTCAATTTGATTATCAATTTTATGTGAAACATCAGAGAAAAAGAAGAGTTAATGATGGCTGGAGACAAAATTGGAAAGTTGGGATTCTCACTGATTATGATGGAGAAGACTGTTTAGAGAAGTGGTTTTGGCAAGAAAAAGTCTGAAACTCTTGACGTGGACAAGTTAAGTGTGTGATGGCTGGTAGACATTCAAGGTGAGCAGTCTGATGGTCAATTGCACATATAACTCTGAAATTAATGTGGAGACCTAGAATTGACATACAAATTTGAGAGTCATTAGCATATTAATTGTATTAAAACGATTACACTGAATGAATACATCCAGTGAATATAGTAATTTCCTTTTTAACTGAGTTTATTGGGGTGACTTTAGTTTATAAACCCATACAAGTTTCAAGTGTACAACCCAACAAAACCACCTGTGCACTGCATCATGCACTCATCATCCCAAACAAAGTCTCTTTCCATCCTCATTTATCTTCCCTCTGTCCATCTCCTCCTAATACACCCCTCTTCCCTTTGGCTATCACCATACCATTGTCTGTGTCAATGTGCTGTATGTATATGTATAGTAATTTCTTACTACAAAGGTAAACAGGGTTTTTATCAGTGCATGTGTGTGTATATATATATACATATACATATATATATGTATATATATATACACATATATATTATATATAGAAAGAGACAGAGATAGAGACACAGAGAGAGACAGAGAGGCAGAGAAAACTAAATACATAAAGTGGACAATTCAATATCAAGAAAACTAGCAAGGTATTGACAAAGGAAAGGAGAACTGATTAAGTTAATACAACTATACTAGAGAACAAGTTACTATGTATTGTTTTAAAAATATGTATGCCTTATGACTTAAAATTAACACTTATGAGTATCACATAAAGTATTATGAGAGATATTTATTATATATACACTCAGAAATACACATAGAAGAAGTTTTATTGAAACCTTGCAAATCAACATCTATAAAAAGAGAAATGAAAGCATACATATCAGCATAACTAAATAATGGAATAGGGTACACATGTCAAAATGAAGAAACAAATTATACATATTATTTTTGGGTCAGACATAAAATTGGGATGATTAAGCAAAGTGCTGAACATTTTATATAATTTTGAAATTACTTATGGCCAATTACCATCATGAATATATATATATTGATATGTACATTGTGATATTTATATTAGTAAAACATAACAGCATGATGAGTCTCAAATTTTATTATAATTGTTGCTTCTGGATTATAAGACTGGAGAGAGAAACATGGAGGATTACAATATTATTAGTATCAAAAAACCTGATGAAACTATGACAGAAGGTTTTTATTTCAAAATTACATGTGTGCTGTCCTTTGTTAATTTTTACAATTTTTATATCTCTTTAAAAAGTTCTGATGATTTGTGTGTGTGTGTGTGAAAATTGAATTACAAACACTTCCAGAAATTGAATCACTATGCTATAGAGTTGGATTGCTATTAGAACTATTAAGTAAATTGTAAAATATGTGGCTCAGATAAAAGGTTTTACAAATCTTTATTATTAACTTTTCTCAATGTATATTTCACATTTTCCTTCCACTATAGATTCTTATATTCAAATATAAATTCATAGCATCACCCAGACCAATGAAAAGGGAGGAAACAGGCTACATCTTAAAATAAAAATTTTAGCCCCCACACAACCCATTTTGAAAACTGAAATAGACATCAGGGGGGAAAATTCACAAACAGCAGATGTTATGGTACACTTCTCAATTTTGAACAAGAACACCTTTGAGATCCATAACCTATGTTCATGAATAGAAGTTAAAATGGTAAAAGACTATTCTGGAACTTATAAGTATTTTGTAATAGGGGGCATTTATGATGAAGAATAATTTTATTTACAAAATGTTAGACTTCCTCTAACATTTAGAGAAAATTGAAAATAAATTGAATACTCTAGTATTCAATTTATTTTAACTAAGAAAGAAATTACACCTCTAATGTATACTAGATGAGGTCAGAAATATTAAGCAGTACAGTGATTTAGAGTGATTTTAAAAAAAAACATAAACTATTTGATTTATAGACATGAAAGTGTTCAACACAATATAGGAAATATAAGAATTTTAATATTGTATATGGTAGGATTTTCAAAACAATAAATTAATGAAATTAATACATAAATATACAAAGTTAGAATTTAGTAATTTTAATATAAGTATTAGATATCAGAAAATATTTTAAATGACAGAGATAGATCATTTTTATGATTTAACTTAACATTTATTTATTTTTTAAATTTTATTGGTTAAGAAATTACAATCATCCTATGTTTTCCATCTTTGACCCCCTCCATTTAGCCTGTCCAACACTTCCATAATCAGTCCCTTCACCTTTGTCCATGTCCATGGGTCCTTCATATATGTCCTTTAACTAATCCTTTACCTTATTTCAATCAGTCTCCACCTCCCCACTCTCCACTTACACCTGTCTGTCTGTTCCATGATTCTGTGTGTCTGGTTTTATTTTGCTCACTAGTTTATTTTTTAGTATGTAAAATATTTATTATATTTTTCCAACACCACTTAGTCTCCTTATACCTCCTCCCCCCAGCAATCACTATACTGTTGTCCATGTCCATGAATCTTTTTTCCTTCTTGCTCAATCTCTCCACACCCTAATTTCTGATTCCACTAGCTTTCATCTGTTCTCCATCTCTGAATTTGTCTGTTTTGCTTATTAGTTCAGTTTGTTTGTTAGGTTCCATATATGAGTGAAATCATATGGTATTTGTGTTTATTTGACTGACATCTCATTTAGCATAATGTTCTCCAGGTCCATCTATACTGTTGCAAAGTGTAAAATTTTCTTTTTCTTTAAGCCTGAGTAGTATTCCCTTGTGTAAATGTCCCATAGTTGTTTTATCCACTCATCTATTGATAGATACTTGGCCTGTTTCTGTATCTTGGCCAGTCTAAATGACGATACAATGAACATAGGTATGCTTATGTTCTTTTGAATTAGTGTTCTGGGTTGCTTTAGATATATTCCCAACAATGGGATTGTTGGGTCAAAAGGCAGATCCATTTTCAATTTTTTGAGGTAACTTCATACTGCTTTCCATAGTGGCTGCACCAGTCTGCCTTCCCACCAACAGTGCAAGAGTAATCTCCTATCACCACAGCCTCACCAGCACTTATTGTTTGATGATTTATTGATGATAGCCTTTCTGACAGGTGTGAGATGATATCTGATTGTGGTTTTTATTTGCATCTCTCTGATGATTAGTGACATTGAGCAGCTTTTCATATGTCTATTGACCATCTGCATGTCATCTTTGGAGAAGTGTCTATTCAGGTCCTTTGCCCATTTTTTAATTGGGTTAGTTGTCTTCTTAGAGTGAAATCATGTAAGTTCTTTGTATATTTTGGAGATTAAACCTTTGTCTGAGGTATCATTGGCAAATAAGTTTTCCCATACAGTTGGTTGTCTTTTTAATTTAATACTGTTTTTTTCAGACACGCAAAAGCTTTTTATTTTGATGAGATCCCATTTGTTTATTCTTTCCTTTATATTCCTTGCTCTAGGGGACATATCAGTAAAAATGTTGCTGTGTGAAATATCTGAGACTCTTCTACCAATGTTCTCCTCTAGGACTTTAATGGTGTCTCATTAATGGTGGCTTATATTTAAGTCTTTTATCCATCTTGAATTTATTTTGGTGTATGGTGTTCTGTGCTCAAGTTTCATTTTTTTTTTGCATGTAGCTGTCCAGTTCTCCCAACACCATTTATTGAAGAGGCTATCTTTACTCCATTTTATGTCACTGCCCCCTTTGTCAAATATTAATTGACTGTAGAGAGTTGAGTTAATTTCTGGGCTCTCTGTTCTGTTCCATTGGTCTATGTGCCTGTTTTTATGCCAGTACTGGGCTGTTTTGATTACAGTGACCTTGTAATACAGTTTGATATCAGGTATTGTGATCCCTCCTACTTTGTTCTTATTTCTCAAAAGTGCAGCTGCTATTCAGAGTCATTTATGGCTCCATATAAATTTTTGAAGTGTTTGTTCTATGTATGTGAAATATGTCATCAGAACTTTAATAGGTATTGCATTGAATCTGTAAATTGCTTTGAGTCGTATAGACATTTTTATGATGTTAATTCTCCCAATCCATGAACAAGGTATATGTTTTCATTTGTTTGTGTCTTCCCTGATTTCTTTCTTCCATACTGTGTAGTTTTCTGCATACAGGTCTTTTACCTCCTTAGTTAGGTTTATTCCCAGATATTTTATTTTTCTTTTTGCTATATCGAATGGGATTTTTTTCTTGATTTCTGCTTCTGCTGATTCATTGTTCATATATAAAAAAGCCTGTGATTTCTGGATATTGACTTTGTATCCTGCTGTTCTGCCAAACTCATTAATTAGTTTGAGCAGTTTTTGGGTAGAGTCTATAGGATTTTCCATGTACACTATCATGTCATCTGCAGACAGTGACAATTTTGTTTCCTCCTTTCCTATTTGGATGCCTTTTATTTCTTTTTCTTGTCTGATTGCTGTAGCTAAAACTTCCAAAACTATATTGACTAGAAGTGGTGAAAGTGGACATCCTTGTCTTGTTCCTGATCTTAGTGGAAAAGCTTTTAGTTTTTGCCCATTGTGCATGATGTTTGCTGTAGGTCTCTCATATGTGGCCTTTATTATATTGAAGAATGCTCCCTCTATTCCCATTTTGCTGAGTGTTTTTATCATAAATGGGTGTTGTACCTTATCAAAAGCTTTTTCTGCATCTATTGATATGATCATGTGATTTTTGTCTTTGCTTTTGTTTATGTGATGAATTACATTTACTGATTTGTGAACGTTGAACCATCCTTGCATCCCTGGGATGAATCCCACTTGGTTATGGTGTATGATCTTTTGGATATATTGTTGGATGCGATTTGCCAATATTTTGTTGAGGATTTTAGCTTCTATGTACATCAGTAATATTGGCCTGAAGTTTTCTTTCTTTATTGTGTCTCTACCTGGTTTTGGAATTAGGATGATGCTGGCTTCATAAAAAAAATTTGGGAGTTTTCCATCCTTTTGAATTTTTTGGAATAGTCTGTGAAGAATAGGGGTTAAATCTTCTTACGTGCTTTGTAGAATTCTCCTGTGAAACCATCTGGTCCAGGGCATTTGTGTAATGGGAATTTTTTGATTACTTCTTTAATTTCTTTTGCTGTTACTGGTGTATTTAGATTTTTTGCTTCTTCTTCATTGAGTTTTGGAAGATTGTATTTTTCTAGAAATGTGTCCATTTCCCCTAGGTTTTCAAATTTCTTGGCATACAGTTCTTCATAGTAATTTCTTACAATCCCTTCTATTTCCGTGGTATCAGTTGTAATCTCTCCTCTTTCATTTCTAATGGTGTTTATTTGAGTCCTCTCTCTCCTTTTCTTGATGAGCCTACTTAAAGGCTTGTCTATTTTGTTTATCTTTTCAAAGAACCAACTCCTGGATTCATTGATCCTTATGATTGTGCTTTTATTCTCTATGTTATTTAATTCTGCTCTGATCTTGGTTATTTCTTTTCTGCTGCTTTCTCTGGACTGTCTTTGCTGTTGTTACTCAAGTTCTTGCAGGTGTAGGGTTAGGTTATTTGTTTGAAATGTTTCTATCTTCCTTAGGTGGGCCTGTATTGCTGTATACTTCCCTCTCATGACTGCCTTTGCTGTGTCCTATAAGTTGGGTTGTTGTGAGTTTGTTTTCATTTGTTTCCAGGAACTTTTTGATTTCTTTCCTAATTTCATTCTTGACCCATTCATTGTTTAATAGCATACCATTCAGTCTCCATGAATTTGGGTGCTTTGTGTTTTTTCCTTTGGGATTGTTTTCCAATTTTAGTCCCTTGTGGTCAGAGAAGATGCTTGGTATGATTTCAGTTTTCTTGAATTTATTGAGGCTTGTTTTGTGTCCTATCATGTGGTCTATTTTTGAAAATGTTCCATGTGCATTTGAAAAGAAGTTGTATTTAGCTTCTTTGGGATGAAGGGCTCTATATATATCAGTTAAGTCCATTTCATCTAGGGTTTTGTTTAATTCTGCAATATCTTTGTTTTGAAGATCTGTCCATTTTTGATAGTGGGGTGTTAAAATCCCCTACTATAATTGTGTTGCTGTCAATATCTTTTTTGAAGTCCTCTAAGATTTTCTTGATATACTTGGATGCTCCTATGTTGGGTGCATATATGTTTATGATATTAATGTCTTCTTGGTGGATTCTTCCCTTTAATATTATGAAGTGACCTTCTGGGTCTCTCTTTATGGCCCTCTTTTTGACGTCCATTTTGTCTGATATGAGTATTGCTACCCCAGCTTTTTTTTCTTGTCCATTTGCTTGGAAAATTTGTTTTCAGCCTTTCACTTTTAGCCTGTGATGGTCTTTTATCTTGAGGTGGGTCTCTTGTAGGCAGCATATGTGTGGGTCATGCTTTCTTATCCATTCAGCTATTCTGTGTCTTTTGATTGGAGCATTTAATCCATTTACATTTAAGGTTATTTTTGATAGGTACGTATTCATTGCCATTTTTGTACCTGTGTTCCTCTCTGTCTCTTTTCCTTCCTTTCCTTAAAGCAGTCCTTTTAGTATTTCTTGTAGAGCTGGTTTGGTGGAGGCATATTCTTTTAGACTTCTTTTGTCTTGGAAGCTCTTTATTTGGCCTTCTATTTTGACTGAGAGCCTTGATGGGTAAAGTAGCCTTAGTTGTAGGCCACTGGTTCTCATTACTTGGAATATTTCTTGCCATTCTCTTCTGTCTTGGAGTGTTTCCATTGAGAAGTCAGCAGTTAACCTTATTGGGGCTCCCTTGTATGTTACTTCCTTTTTCTCCCTTGCTGCCTTTAAGATTCTCTGTTTGTCTTGGAGTTTTGCCATTTTGATGATGATGTGTGTTGAAGTGGGCCTCCTTGGGTTCCTCTTGATTGGGACTCTGTGATTCTTAGATTTGTGTGATTTTTTCTTTCAACAAATTAGGGAAATTTTCTCTTATTACTCTTTCAGATAGGTTTTCTATCCTTTGTTCTTCTTCTCCTTCTGATATTCCTATTATTCAGATATTATTATGTTTCATATTGTCTAGCATTTCTCTTAATCCCTCTTCATTCTTTCTGAGCCTCTTTTCATTTTCCTGCTCTTTCTGTGAAATGTTTTCTACTTTTTCCTCCAACTCACTAATCCGATCCTCCACCTCATCAATTCTACTTTTGAAACTTTCTACTGTGTTCTTCAATTCGGAAATTGTATTCTTCATTTCCTGTTGTCCCTTGCTGATAGTTTCTATTTCCTTTTTCATGTTGATATAGTGTTTGGTGAGATCATTGTAGCTCCCCTGTAGTTTCTGGTAGCTCATTGTGAGCTCTTTGAACTTCGTGATAACCAGTGCTTTTAATTCACTATCTGATAGTTGATTAGCCTCTATTTCATCTTACATTCTTTCTAAAGCTTCTGCTTTTTCTTTCATTTCGGGATTATGTCTTTGTCTTCCCATTGTTTGTGAGACTCTTCTTGTTAGCCTCAGCTTCTAAAATTGATCTGTTCTGATTCCCTGGGTTTATGGTGTGAACTTCTGTGGTATGATACCTGTGAATTTCAGTGGTGCACACTCCTTCAGGTATCTTGATGTTCTTCATTTCCACCTACTCCTTTTATCATGTATGTGTTGTCTGTTGGAGGGGGAGGCAAAATGGCTTATGACAGCAGAAGAGTATTTTATTATATTTACAGTTACAGCTGGTAGAGAGGAGATGGGCGATCTTTAGGCTATATATAGTGTTAACCGTATTCTTCAACCCAACTTGCCACTTTTATGAAAGGATGTACAAAAGATAAGCCTCTTGTTGGGGAGGGAAGGCTTGTCAGCTGGAACTAGAAAGCAATGAGGTTTCAGATGGTCATATTTTGAGGTAAGGTGAGTGTAAAGAAAAGTAAATAGGTGTAGTGTGTGAGCAAATAGAGTTAATCACTACAGTGATAGAATTCAGGGACCTGTACAATGGGCTAAGTTCTGGGAGATGTGTTGTGAAGTATTTACTGTTGTATAGATCAGCTATTATTTACACTAATATTAGAGCAGCAATCATATAACAAACTCTATGTGATCTGTCTGAGTAGGGGGTATAGAGCTTTAGGTAGTGTGCTAAAGGAAAACAAATGATGTGGAGTATAGAGGATTAGCAAAGCACTGTGGAAGAAAGAACAGGGCGAGCCTGTCTAATAATACAATATAACCACTCAAGACTAAGAAGCGTATACAGAAAGAGGAGGAATACAGAGATACTATTAAAATATAAAGAAGTGAGAATAATGGAAAAATATGCAACGACTTGTGGCTTCTCTGCTATAGGAAGATGAAATTTGTCTCTGTCTCTACTGTTGAGGTGCCCTCTCTTTGGGTCCCACTCTCATCCTTTCACAGTTCCCAGTTGTTTATGTCCCTTGTGGGTAAAAGAAAACAAAGCAACAAACAAACAAACAAAAAGGCAGGAGAAGGGAGGCAAAAGCGATGATTTTCAGAGGAAAGGAAGAAGGACTAAAACAGGGGAAAAGAAAGGAGAGGAACAAAGTATAGAAAGATAAAGCAATAATAAACTTATAAAATATATAAGATTACTAAACAAATACAAAAAAAGTTACTAAAAAAAGGGAAAAAACCACCACCACCAACAACAAAAACCCCTTCCCTTATTGGTTTCAAACTGTCCAGCCTGGTTTTTCTGGTTGCAGCAGGATCTCTCTGTGGTCTGGGATGCTGGTGCAAGTGCGCACACCAGCCAGGCTACCAGATGGGGGTGTGGGTGCCCGCACCACTCCTCAAGCTGCTTGGGTCCCATGGGTTCTGTTAGGGTCCTTCCCAGTCCTGTGACGGGACTCAACAGCTTCTGCGCCTGTGCACACCAGCCAGGTGAAACTGGCAAGGTGCTTCCCAGTCCTGTGGCGGGGACTCAGAGGCATCTGCACCTGTGCACACCTGCCAGGCTGTCTGTGACCCAACAAACCCGCAAGGCATTTTTCCAATCCTGTGGCGGGGACTCAAATGCCTCCGCTTTCCCCCTGGCTTGCTGTAAGGCTGGGTGGGAAGCAAGCCAAGCTGCCCTGGCAGGAGAACACCTCAGTCCACTTTCAAGGGAAAAAAAAAAAAAACAGCTCTCCAGACAACCTGCCTCTCAGCCCAGCCCAGTCCCCAGCCAGACCAGTGAGGCCAATGTGCCTCTTAATTCTCCCAGGCTGGTGATCACAGAGTCCAAAGTTGAACACAGCTCTCTATCCTTGTAACCCTCCCTGATAATGCAAGCAGGCAAGCAGACCGGTCTCTGCCTGGTGTTGTCCAGTTTTGCTTATACAGGGAGCGGGGGAGCTGCTGGCCAACACTTGTGGCCACTGGGGCCGCTGGGTTCCCCGGCTCCTGTGGCAGACACCTCTGGTGCTCGTCTTAGACCTATGGCTCTGGACCCTGACCATAGAAGCAGCACCAGGGCCACATGGCCGGGGCCACCGGCCCCCGCCACTGCGTTGTCTTTCTTCTGGTCTCTGAGACCCCACTGACCTGTTGCTGTCTGGTGTTTCAGCGTTGGTCACAATCTCTGTTCTTTTAATTTCATAAATGCTGGGTAACTGATGGTTTATTGTGCTGTTTCTCTATAAATCTGCCAGGATTTTCACCCACAAGTAAGGGAGCTAGAATCTGCTCCGTCCTACTCCGTCACCATCTTCCCAGCATCCCCTTGTTTTTCCTTTTTTTATGTACATAGCCACTGTTGTAAACACTGACCAGGTCATGTACACAGAATTTCCATCATGCCTGGTCCTTACACTTTGTCTCCCATTCACCACCTACCTATCTAATATAACCATTAGTCTGACTTCTACCATCATACATTAATTTTGGCTCTTTGTGAAATTCACTTAAATAAAATCAGATGACATGCATTCTGTTGTGTCTGGCTTCCTTCAATTAAAGTTAAATTTTGTGATTCATCTTTGCTATGGCGAATATCAATACTTTTTTTTCACTTAATTTGTGCTATATTCCATTTTGTGAATATACCATAAGCTATTTATCTATCTTATTTCATGTTGATGTCCATTTAGGTTTATTTCAGTTTGGGATTCTTAGAAATAAAGCTGATGTGAATATCTTTATATTGGATGTCAACATACATTTCTGTTGGGCATATGTCTGTTTAGAAAGTACCCAGCTATTTAATATGAAAAATAGAGACATTCACTGAAGAAGATACAAGATACAAGAAACATTGTACATAGGACATTGATGCCTCAGTATCCTTCAAAGTAGGCACCTTGGGACCTCACACTGTTCTCCCCATAGCCATCAGCTATTTTCCTGAATCTCACTGATGGTCTGAAATCTATTCCCATTCAAAGGTGATTTTAGTTTTTGGAAAAGCCAGAAGTTACAGAGCCCCAAATCTGGGCTGTCGTGGGGTGAAGTCACCTGGGTAATTTGATGTTTTGCCAAAAACTCTGCAGGAGATGTGATGCATGATAGAACCCCTTTTTGTGATGAAGATGCCAATCACCAGTTGCCATTAGGTGTGGCCTTCTGAATCAAATAGTTTCCATGGAGGAATGTTAAGTTTAATGCAAAATTTTATGTAGATTCTTTGCTCTGCTAACTCAGCCATTTTTAATGCAATAGCCACAGAGTACATGTGCTCACTCACTTGCATGTACTGTCCCTACTGACTAAAACAGTAAAGACATCATTACTCATGCAAGTGAATTCCAGCCCATTCTCCTTGGCTACCAGGTTACATGGATGTTGTGCAAACCATTCTCATTATATTGACAATGGCTGGATTTTTAATTTTGGACAGACCTCATATATGCCAAAATGAATTCCTGGGTCATATTTAGCTTAAGTAAGTATTAAATGTCAATATTTTGTGAATTAAAATTTTCTTATAGAAAAATAAATACTGCTCATGATAACTGCTATAATTTTCTAGAGTTGTCATAACAAAACATCAGATTAGATGGCTTATAAAACAAAAATTGATGTCCTCACAATTTTGGAGGCTAGTAGTTTGAGATCAAGGTGTTGGCACGTTTGGTTTCTTCTGAGGAGTCTCTCCAGTGCTGACTCTCTCCCACAGTGTCTGCAGCGTTATGGAAGAGACAAAACAAATTCACAGGGACCACTGAAGTCCTGTGGAGGAAAAGGGATGGCACAGCCACTTTCTCAAGGGAGAGTGCCCCGGCCCTTGCCTTGACAAACTTCTATTGGCTTTCTAATAGCATACATCAAAGAAGGTCCTCATTCATTATGCTCAAATTTGCTTTAGGAGATTACTTTTTACAGATAACAAAGGAAAGGATGTTACTGATTACTTCCTACAAATTAACAAGGAGAAAATGTTGCAAATGCAAGGAAATGGTAAGAGTAATTGGTCTGGTTATACTTCAGTTCTTGGGAGAATTAGCACAGGCTTCAGGAAGTTATTCTAAAGATATGCAATGAGCATTTGCTGAGTTTTAGCTAGAGCAAGTCTCAGAGCAGCCTAGGTATAATGCAGGCCTGGTCTCCCACAGAAGAACCAATCCTCTGTGCTGCCACATGCGTATGGGCTTTCCAATAGGGCTGGGCTACATTTGCCATCCCATGTGGATAGGTTCCCTATGCTACTTGGCTTGTAGATGCCTGCCTTCTCTCAGTATCTCATATGGCTTTTTCTCTGAATGCATGTATTTTTCTCTGTGTCCTAATGTCTCTTATTAAAAAGACACCATTCAGACTGAATTAGGACCCATCCTAATGGTCTCATTGTAACTTAATGATCTTTTTAAAGCCTCTATTTACAAATGCAGTAACATTCTGAGGTACTGGGATTTAAGGCTTCAACCTATGTAGTTTTGTGGGGATGGGGTTGGGGAATACAATTCAGCCCATAATAATAGTTTAGTCAGATTCCCTTATTGCAAAATCATTTTTTAAACTGCAAAACACCTTTAACTCCTGAAAGAAAAAATTCTATGAATATTAATTCATAAATCTAAGTAGCTACACTACTATTCTAAATAGTTTCAGAAAATAACAAGTGCTGTATTTGACAAAGTGTTGACCTACATACCTATGTACCAATAAGAAAATGAGAATTTCATCAGATTTATTTGTTTATAAAAAACATTCTTCAATTATAAATAAGTTTTCATTAGAATCAAATTATATATATATAATAAGAATTATATCTGTGTATATACATATACACAGATAAATTTTTCCTACAAAATGAAAATGCAGGCATTATTCATTTCCTACAAAATAGAGCTAAGAAAAGTAATGTTTCCTGATTATAATAGCTTATAAAAATATTCCTTAAAAATGGAGAGCTTAAATAAATGAACCTTACATATGGTATACATATATTATTTTATCTTAATTCCCTCAATACTCAGTGAGATAAAAGTATTATTATCTCAATCTTATAGATATAAGAACTAGAGACCAGTTTTTCCAAGTTTCAAAGCTTTGGAAACAGCAGCTTAGTAAGTCAAAAAATCTTTTTATAATATGTAGATGTAATTTTTAATTCAAATATATATTTCTATAAGATAATACCTTCAGCCTATAACCAGTAGACCATATACTTATTATTCATTCCCTGCCACTGTTTATCCAAGCAGAAAATATATGTTTACTTACTTGTGCCAGAGATTGTACTGGGTTGTGATGGTAAAAAGGGGTTATAATATACCATGGAGTTACATAAATTTGGGAAACCAATAAATATATTCAGTAAACCTTTATTATAAGCAATTGCATTATCTTCTATAACTGAACATAAGTTATGCACCAGCCTCTAATTTATTAGTGGAAACATTTTCTCTGAAGATTTATCCAAAATTTGGAGACTGCTTGATGTGCCAGCCCAGACCTGATGGTCAACATTTTTGGCAAGGTGGGGATGGTAGTGATAACAAAGACTTCATAGTGGATTCATGCCTGCCATTTGCTGAAATTTCCTCAGTAGTTTCCTTCCAATTCCATTTCTTTTTTATTTCTGATATATAAAAATCAGCTGGTTAATGATGGACAAATGTTCTGAGGAATGTGTTACTAGGTAATTTCTCTGTGCAGACATCATAGAGTGTATTTACAAAACCTAGATGGTATAACCTAAGCTAGATGATAAAGCCTATGATTCTGTAAGGGAGGGAAAATAATTTTCCCTCTACCCTTCTGGGTTCTTGGTTGATACATCCCTGTAATAAAAGACAGATTAATAGGAGAAAAACAAAGAAAAGTTTAAAAACATATACCTTCTGGTTACAGGGGAGAGACCTGGGAAATTGAGTAACTCTCCAAAATGGCTGAGCCATCACCTTAATGATGGCTTACTACCTTCTGCTGAAGACAAAGAAAGATATCAGGAGTGGGAGAAGTCAGTGAGGGGTGGTTGCCAGGAAAAGCACAGTAAAGCAGCCTAAGTTTGTTATGGAGATTTAAGTTTTTGCCTTTTGCACTAATAAGAGCTTCTAGAGACAAGATCACCCCAATTCCTGGTACAGAATTAAAAAAACCTTACGAATGGAAAATTCCCTTACAAATATAAATTTCTTTTAACAAGGGTAACTCTTACTTGGTTTTCAGAGGTTCTACCATGTCTGCTGTTTCTTAAAATTAGCCAGGCTAAAATAATTCTAATACAAAAGAGACATACTATAGTGTGACAAATTGTGTTCCCTTACAACACCTAGGCTAAAAACCTGTACAGTTTGTTACTGTACTGAATACCTGAGGCAATTATATCACAATGGTAAGTTTTTGTGCAATGCGTTGCCTAAAACTTATGATTGCCAGAACATCACTGGGTGATAAGAATTTCAGTTCCATTATAATCTTATGAGACCCTCATCTTATATGTTATCTATTGTTGACAAAACGTCATTACTGGGCACGTAACTGTACTCTGTTCTACCCATTTCAACGTCAATAGTTCTTTAAGAAACATCTATGCTGGACTGCAGTGTAAGAAACTTATCTGCAAAATTCTGGGGCTCCAAGGAGATCTGAAGTTGTTTCAAGGTAAAATATCTAGCAACAGTAATAGGATTTTTTCTTGCTTTCTGAATCTTATGTAAGTTTAGGTTGTTATTTTTTTTAGGTTTTTGCCAATTTGTTGACTTTACCAAGATACCTAGTCAAAGTTTCCTGAGCTCCAAAGATTACAAAGTTCTTAAATTTCCCAAAATTATGTGATCCACCTATTGGCTATTCTCTCTGCCCATCCTCATTCTAGGGCCCAACAAGGACTGAGATCTCTTGTTGCCTCTCAGCTTCCTATTCCCCATTTCTTTTAATGGAAGAACTTTATATATCTATGGGTGATTAGATGAAGTTTAGCAATTCATTATATGCTTTGTTTTAAGCAAGATAGATAGCAAACTAAGATTGGGAGGAGGAGGGCAACATGTCTTACCCATTAATTCAGCAGTCCTGAACCCAGTCAAATACAATGCCAGGTGTTCCAAAGGTCACAAGAGAAACCTCTATACGCTCAGGAAGAGGGGAGCCTTTGAAATACTGTATGTGTTGTTTCCACCAGCTGGGAAAGGAAACCTCTAAAACTGTATGTTAATCTTGAGGTCTAACAACGGAGAAGGAGGGGAAACCTGGATTCTGGCTGCAAGCACATAACCCCCTGAAACCCCAATGGGCCAGGCACTCAGACCAACTGGGTGCCCACTTAAAGCTTCATGTTCAAGTATATTTCATATATAAACTTGCCACCTCATTTCCACTATACTTTCTGTTTCTCACTTGAATTTATTCTTGTGAGAGTGACAAGAACCGAGGAAGGAAAGTCACCAACTAGTGTCTTTCTAGTAACATCATTCCTGGTGCCTTGACTTAGATCTCCGTTCATACTTTGTCTGTACATACCCAGAATACAGTGAGTTTGGTCCCTATGGGGATATTTTTGCCTATTTCATCTTGAGATTTAAAAGAAAAATTGTAGCACTGTGGGGTGGGGGTGCTATTCAAACATGTTAGGCCTGTATTGGGAAGCAGAAACAGAGATATAATCTAAAATGAGTGCTCAGGTGTGCCCAGGCTCTGAAATTTGAATATGTACTTCCTCCCTTTGGTCCAAGTTCTTGGACATTCCTACATGAGTGGGGGCCTTGCAGTGGTGCCCAGGGCTTAATCATTAACACTGGTTAAGAGCTTCATAGGAAAGCCTCATCACTGTAATGCAAATTTGGCTCACCTGGGAACATGAAAAATAAAGGTTGGTCAACCAACACTCTGATTTCCCCAGCCCAATTGTTTTAGACAGCAAGGAGGAAAATTGAAGCATGTAAGAGGATTGGAGATAACATTTGAGAGCCTCACTCACAAGTAGCAAACTCACACCTGCCACACAGATTCCTTAGTTTCTTCTGCCTCTAAAACATGGCCAGTGGGAAAATAAGGTTAAATGATCAGTCTTTTGTAAGCTTGCTGCACCTCTTTGCCCCAAGTGGATTCTGGCAACTCTATTTGCATCTGTATTCCCCTCCTTGTAGGAGCTGCAAAGAGGGGCAATGATGTGTATGTCAAGTGACAAGAGAGAGAGCTAGTTGAGGACCCCACAAATTTCAGAGATACTATCTAAAAAGACCAGAGGAGCTCTCTCCATTAAGCTGCCCTTTTAAGCATGGTTAGGAGAGGCATTGGCCAGAGACTATTAATTGACAGTTGGTAATAGTCTTTGGACAAAAATATCTTCAGAGAACTTTGATGAAACAAATGGAGGGAAAGATTTTAAAGCTTTTTGCTTAGATTGTTTACGGCTTCACATTTCACTCCATCAACCCAGAATAGGTTCCCCAGCTGCTATGGAACAAGTGGGATCAGGGCACCTTTTTATGTACCTTATAAGGGTCTTTATCCTAAATTTCAGCATGAAATTACAATTTGTTAAATATATAAAAAAAACTGGTAAAAATAATCAAGAATTCCAACACTGGCCACAGGGCTCTACACAAATTTGAGGGAGCTAGGAGAAATTTCCCTATGCATATGGACCACATCTATTGAAACATCTACTTTGTTTCAATACTCAGGATACACAGATTGGGAAATGCCCAGGTCCTCCCAGGTATTTGGGAATTTGAATACTCATATCTATTGGATAGGAAATTTTGCTAAAAATCTAGAAATTGTACAAGAATTGCAGAGAGAAAGTTACCTACAAGGGAGTTCCCATAAGGCTGTAAGCTGATTTCTCAAAAGGCACTTTGCAGGCTAGAAGGGATTAGCAAGAAATATTCAAAGTGATGAAAAGCAAGGACATACAACCAAGATTACTCTATCCAGAAAAGCCATCATTTAGAATTGTAGGACAGATAAAGAACTTCCTACACAAGGAAAAGCTAAAGGAGTTCATCATCACCAAACCATTATTATATGAAATGTTATAAAGACTTATTTAAGAAAAAGAAGAAGATAAACATTGTGAGCAATAAAATGACAAAAAATACATATCTATCAACAACTAAATCTAAAAAACAAACTAAGCAAATAAGAAGAACAGAGACAGTATGAATCATGTATATGGAGAGCATTTTAATTGTTATCATTGCCAGATGGGAGGGGTTTATGAGTGAATGGGTGGGAAGGTGAAAGGATTAAGAAGTACAAATTAGTAGTTACAGAATAGTCACAGGAATGTAAAACAGAATGTAGGAAAGAGGGTAGCCAAAGAACTTATATTCATGACTCATGGACATGAACAATGGTGTGGGGATTGCCTGAGAGACTGGGGAGTGCTGGGTGTAGGAAGGCAAAGGGGAAAAATTTGGACAACAGTAACAGCATAATTGATAAAAAAACAATTTAAAAAAAGAAATAGAGGGTGGTGTCTTCCTTTCAACAGCTAATATTATATTCGTTCTTTACCTTCTGTATAAGCAGGGTGTATGGCAGTCAATCGGGGCTAATAATTTAAGGATCTACCACCTACATAAAAAAGATGTGACCAGCTGGTGTAGCTCAGTGGGTTGAGCTTGGGCCTGTGAACAAGACAATCATGGTTCCATTCCCAGTCATGGCACATGCCTGGGTTGCAGGCCAGTTCCCAGCAGGGAATGTGTAAGAGGCAAGCATACATTGACATTTCTCTTCCTCTCTCCTTCCTTTCTCCTCTAAAAGATAAATAAATAAAATCTTTAAAAAAAAGAAGAAAGAAAGATGTGGGCCTGGAGGGTGTGGAGGTTCCTTTTGAAATCCCCCTAAGGGAAGACAAAGGCAAGGAGAAAGAATTGTACCCTAGAAAATAGAGACACACTAGGAACCTCCTAAAATAAGGTAGGCCAAGTTTGGGTTACACAGCAAGATTGGTTATTTCTGGGAACCCAGTCCTGAGGAGGAAAGACTTCTCCAGCCAACCAGGTTTGCATTAGTTCTGAAGACCCACAGTCAGAGAGAGACACTTTCTCCAGAACGTATACAAAGATGGCAGAAGAAGCAGGGGACACCCGACTTCTCCCATGTTCTCTTCTAGTTTCTTTCAGATGGAAAAACCAAGGCTCAGTACTACGAGATACATTTATGGGATGCTACCTAAGGTCTGGAACTTGACCCTCTCAAAACTTTAAGGAAAATAGATTAATATTCTTCTATAATATAACATAGTCACAATGTAAATTAGGAAACAGGTTGGTTTGGTCTGAAATGGCAGTCTAAATTATAACACAATTATACAATTAAATTTATTTTGTAGCAAGCAGTACCCCATAAAATCAGACTCCAGGGAAGGACTACAGAAAATTGTCACTACACTTCTAAATCATGAATTGTTAATAGCTGGTAATTCTCCCTGTAACACTCTCATTTTACCTATTAGGTAAAGAAATATTGTAACTATAGATTCATTCAAGACCTAAGGGTAGTTACTGAGGCCATCAGCCCTATACATATGCTGGTGTCTAACCTTTATACTATCTTGGGACAAATTCCATTTGAAATCCAGTGGTTCTCTGTGCTGGATTTAAAAGACACCTTCTGCATTCCCTTGGATACAGCTTGTCAATTTTTATTTGCTTTTGAATGGACAGATTCACAGGTATAAAAGAACAAGTAACCTCTACTGTCCTTCTTCAAAGATTTAAAGAGAGTCCTCATTTATTTGGACAAGCATTGGCAGAGTACTTAGGGACCTATCACCTGAGGAGAGTGGCCAGGTGATCCACCATGTAGATGACTTACTTATCTGTTTCTCCACAGAAGAACTGGGCTGTAAACACATAATAGAAATGGCCCAACTCAACACCCAAGTTGCAGCTTCCCTTTTTACCATCCAGGCTTAAGTTAATTTCTTAGTGGGTATAACTCTTTAAAACTGGTGGACTATATATACTGCTGTCCAAGGAGGCATCTGCATCATACTCCAGGAAAAATGATGTTTGGGGGTCAACCAAACAAGCTATATTCAGAGTCACATGTGTGACTTTTTAGAGAAGCTCAGGCCAAGTAGGGGTGGGATTCCTGGCCCAGCATTTGGCCATGGAAATCTTGGATACTTTCCTTCCTAGGTCCTTTGGCCTTCCCACTTATCACTCTTTTTTGGACCTTCTATTTTTAATATTCTTGTCCATTTTGTGTCTTCTAGACTACCAACAACCACCTGCAAATAGACATCTGATCAAAATATTCAATCATATCTCTTAACTCTCTAGATCAGGCTACTGACATATTCTATACAAAACCCTAACCCTTACCTTCCCAGAGAGGGAACAAGTGATATCATCCCAGAACCTAGCTCTATGATCCTAATCAGCATGAAGTAGACATGGAAGATGTAACTTCTACCTTCAGCACCCAAAAACTTTTGGATGGTGTCACTTGAAAGAGGAGTGTTAGTCAGGATAGATAGCAAACCAAGATAGAGAGTGGGAGGGAGACATGCCTCACCCATTGATTTAATAGTCCTGAGCCCAGTCAGATAAATTGCCAGGTGTTGCAAAGGTCACAAGTGAGAGCACTGTAAGCTCAGGAAGAGGGGAGACTGAAATTTCCGCTATCTGGAAAAGGAAACCTTTGAAACTGTATGCTAACTTTGAGGTCTAACAAGGGGAGCCTGGAGTCTGGCTGCAAGAATACAACCCCTAAAATCCCAGTGGGTGAGGCGCTCAGACTAGCTTGGATGCCCACTTGCAGCTTCATGCTCATGTACACTTCTTAAAAAAACTTGCTACCTCATTTCCACTACGTTTTCTGTTTCTCACCTGAATTTATTCTTGTGAGCCTGACAAGAACCAAGGAGAGAAAGCCACCTAATTCAGGTTATCCTGGTAACACTTTCTAGTGGAAAATATACTTCATTAATTAATTTTAAAATACTGCCCTCGAAATAAAACTAATTACTAAACTTTAAGAAGTGTCTATTGTAGAGCAGAGCCAATCTGGGCAAGAGGGTCAGAGAGCATGCAGGGAGATTCAGAAAAATTGAAATTTGAACATATTTCTAAAAATATGGATGACTGAGCAGGAAGGTTGCACACAAATAGGATTATCCTTGAGTATGGAGAAAGTTGGTGACTTTGAGAGAGCAAAGTGTGACCAGGATCCAAAAAACAGTGGGGAAAACTGTGAAGGATGAGGCTACTATGCAGGGCTCTGGTGTTTGTATTATGGATATTTGGTCTTTGCCCTAAACATAATTAAAGATTTTTAATGGTTTAAACCAGATGTGATTTTCTAAATGACCCTGAAATGAGAAGGCATTAAAGTGAGCCTAAGACAGATGCTGAGAATCCAAAGACCATTTATAAAACAAGTTATTTTCTAGCAACAACAAAAACATTAATAATTTTCAATGGATAGATGAAACCTGAGCACATACCTGGTGCCAAACACCAGGTACATTTATGTATCATTCTGTAGAATTTTCACAAAAAGAAAGACTCATTTTGAAAGTGAAGAAAATGAAAGAGAGATTATACAATTCAAACCCAGGTGATCTGCAGTCAGAGTGCATGTGCTCAACCAGTGCACTGTTTTAGGTAAAACAAAACTCATTGCAAAAAATACCTTTACTTTTTCATACCCTCATAATCAATAATGGGAATGTTTTTAAAGAATTAAAAATAGAAGCTGTAGAAAACATAATCTGTCTACATATAACTGTTTTTTTCATTTAATTACAATTATATATTTTTACATTTAACATTAGTTTTATTTATTTCATTCTTCTATTAAAACATCTAGAGCATAAACCTAATTATACTCAACAGAATACTCATTTGAACTTGCAAGCTTCACTTTTTGCTACTTTATCTATTTGAAGAAACCAATTTTATGCTCATATTAATAATCATCGAGTGGCTCAGGGATAGTGGAACACACCCACCATCTACCCTGAAGTCTGAAACTCACCTGCCAAGGGAGATCCAGGATTTCCAACTTCCCTCCCACCAACAATTCTCCCAGAATCCCTGTCAGAAACAGTTGGGCTTGTGACTAATCTAAAACTTACAGCAAGCCAGCAGGCAGAGGCATGCAGAGGCAGATTCTGTGACAACTTGGGTAGATTGTTGACATACCCCAGGACCCAGTGCTGATAAAATCCAGATTGGCAAAGCAGCTTAGCCTAACCTGGGTACAGCCAAGCCTAGAGGAACAAACCACAAACTGAATCGTTTGTAATTTTGAACAGGCTGCTGCCAAGAGCTAAACATGGTCAGTACCTGACATTGGCCTACATCAGCTTTCAACAATATAAGAGCCATATCCAAAAGGAGAATACAGTGTAATCCACCACCCCACCCAGCCCACCAGAAGCCCTCTCAGAAACAGTCAGGTCTGTGAGTACTCTAACACTGCAAGCAGAACAGTAGGCAGAGACAGGCAGAGGTAGATCCAGCATTGAACTGGGACATTTTCTAACATCCCCTGGGTCCAGTGCCATGAAACCCAGCCTTGCAGAGCATCTGGGCCCATCCTAGGTATAGCCAAGCCCAGAGAAATTAACCAAAACTGAGGATCACTTACAGCTTCAAAAAGGCTGTGGAGGGCAACATGTGAGCAGCACCTGACATTGGGTTACACCACCTTCATACCACATCAGAGCCATATATCGAAAGAGAGAATCCAGAAGGCAGGCACTAAACTCTGCTGATACAAATTCCACTGCATTCTTTTTTATTATTTTCATTTTTTAATTCTTTTTCATAGCCTTTTAATTATTTTTCTTCTATTTTGTTTTATTTTTTCTTTCTTTTCTCTTATTTTACTCTTACCATTGATTACCCTATTGTCCCCTTCTTTCCTTTTCTTATTTTTGTTATTCATTCCCTTTGTTGTCCCTTTTTCCTCTTTCAATTCATTATTTATATTGCTTCTTTCCTTTTTCTTCCCATTATTAATTTGCTGTCCTTTAGTCTTCTCATTCTTTTTTCTTTCATTTACTCATTTCCCTAATGTTTCATTTCTCTTTCTACTTTTACTATTCTCTGATCTTTTGTCATTGAATTGCTGTTGTTGTGGAGGAGTTGCTTGCTCTCTTTCATTTTTTTGTGTCATTTTGATTGTTCTTCTAGCACCTCTATGACAGCATACAAGATATCATGGAATTGAGCCTTACAATCAGCCACCCAGAGGGGAGACCTCACCAATGAACTTGTGAAAAATATTCATAGTCCAGATACAAGAGAAGATCCTACATAACCCACAAAAGGGCATTTGCAAAACATCCAAATGGGAGATCAGGGAGACAGCTCCACTGGGTCACACAAAACTCTGACCACATAAGCGCTCCCCACAACATAGGGAGTAAAAGTAGATCTATCTAATACATAGAAACAAAAAAGAGAGAGCTAGAATAAAAAAAACAAAGAACATTTTCCTTCTTCAAATGAAAGAAAATGAAGCATCCCCCCAAGAAAGGCAAGTGAAAGTGAGATAAGCACATTATCAGACACAAAATTAAATGTAATGGTCATAAAGAAAATCAAGGAACTCAATGAGAAAACACCAGCATGGAAAAGGACAGATAAGATATGAATAAGAACCAGTTGGGGAGAGAGAAGATGGCAGCTGGGTAAGAGGGAACAAATTCCACTTCCCCCCTACACAGGGGAGAGAAACTTGGCTGATCTACAGAGGACCAGAGCACACAGCCAAAAGTACCCCAGCATATATAAAAACAGGAAATCAAAATTGTAGCAGACATTGAAAAAACAGATGGTAAAGAGAGTGCTTCAGGACAATAAGGTCCCAGAGATCAGCACAAGTACAAGGGAGTCTGCAGCCCCAGGCCCCAGCCAGCTGGGTGGGCCAAAGGGCTCTTGGGAGAGAGCTGGGTCAGCCCTCCCTCCCTGGCCAAACAGGGTTTGAGCAGCACTGGGAGAGACCTGGTTGCTTGAAGTCACAGAGAGGAGAGTAAGGTCTGAGTGGCAAACACACTCGGGGGGCTGTGAGGACTCACGTATAGCCCTAGAAAGAGTATGCTCCCAAGCCTGTGCAACCAGAGGTGACCTGGCCAGCATGCATGCCTGCAACCTGGGGGGAGAGAGCTTTGTGGAACACCTGGGGAACACACTCTTGGACAAGGAGAGAGCATGGGCACCTCAGGAGACCCAAAGCCTGCTACCAGAAAACCCAGAGTGAGTGCTCTGGCACCTCGGAGACCACATCTGTACACTCGCACCTCAGGGACCACATCTGTACACTCGCACCTCAGCCTGCAAGAACAGAAAAACTGGTTTGGCAAGTTTGAAACCAGCAAGAGGGTTTCTTTGGTTGCTGTTTGTTTGTTTGAAGTTTTAAAGTAATTTTTTATAATTTAATTTTTGTTGTTTTTATCTCTTAATGCCTTTTGCTTCTCTTTTCTTCTTTCTTATTTTATCCCTTCCTCCTTTCTTTCCAATTTTGTCTCTTCTACCTTCCTTAGTATGTTTTTAAAAAAAAAAATACCCACAAATGAGACAAAAAAAAATTCCAGAACTGTGAAAAGACCAGATTTGCACCCAAAGAGGGGACATCCCAAAAGCTGAGACAGAGAGACGAATTTCACTTTGCTATTATGGAGAACCTACAATATATTGCATATTTGTATTATTATTTTTCATTATTCTCACATCTTTTATTTGGATAATATTTTTGTATTCCTCTTTTTTCTGTTTAGTCTTCTTTGCTTGGCAGGTTATATTGTATCATTTGACAGGTTTCCCCTGTCTTCTCATTCCTAGTGTATTGCTAATTAACTGTCCTTCACTTCATCTGTGTTCCATTAGCACACTACTGAAGGTCTGATACTCCCCATCATTGGTATCTAGACCTCATAGATTCTCTCATATGATTGTTGCTCTAATATTATTGTAAATAATAGCTGTTTCATACTATTGTAAATACTACACAACATCACTCCCAGATCTCAGCCCACTTCACAGTTTCCTGAACTCTATTACTGTAGTGGTTAACTCTATTCTCTTACATACTACACCTATTTACTATCCTTTACTCTCACCTTTCCTCAGAATCTGACCTCCCACAACCTCACTGCTTTCTAGATCCAATTTGCAATCCTTCCCTACCCAACATGAGTCTTATCTTTTTTCCATCCTTTCTAGAAAGTGGCTAGTTGGGTGGAATATCATGGTTAACACTACACATAGCCAAAGGATCTCCTATCACTTCCTTACCAGCTGCTACTGTAAATAGCATAGAATACTCTCTTGCTGTCTGAAACCACTTTGCCTTACCCCCCCCCACAACTGATCACAAAAAAAGAATAGGTGGAAGTGGTGAACACCAGGATACCAGGAGGAGACTGAGCCACTGAATCTCACAGGTATTCTACCACAGAAGTTCACACCATGAACCCGGGGAGTCAGAACGGATCAATTTAAGAAGCTGAGGCTAACAAGAAGAGTCTCACAGAAAATGGAAAGACAAAGACACAATCCCCAAAGAAAACAAAAGGAGGAAATCTCAGCAAGAATGCTAAATGAAATAGAGGCAACTCAACTCTCAGATATTGAGTTCAAAGCAATGGTTATCAGGAAGCTCCATGAGCTCACAGAAAATTACCAGAAACTACAGGGAAAGTACAATGAACTTGCTGCAAACTATATCAACATAAAAAAAAGGAAATAGAAACTATCAACAAGGGCCAAGAGGAAATGAAGAATACAATATCTGAACTGAAGAACACAGTACAAGGAATCAAAAGCAGGATCCATGAAGCAGAAAATCAGATTAGTGAGCTGGAGGACAATGTAGAAAAAACACCCAGAAAGAGCAAGAAAAGAAAAAGAGGCTCAGAAAGAATGGAGAGGGATTAAGAGAAATGCAAGACAATATGAAACATAAAAATATCTGAATGATAGTAACACCAGAATGAGAAGAAAAAGAGCAAGGGATAGAAAACCTATTTGAAAAAGTAATGATGGAAAACTTCCCTAACTTGATGAGAGAAAAAGTCACACAAATCCAGGAAACACAGAGAGTCCCAATCAAGAGGATCCCAAACAGGCCCACTTCAAGACACATCATCATCAAAATGGCAAAATTCCAAGACAAAGAGAGAATCTTAAAGGCAGCAAGGGAGAAAAAAGGAAATAACATACAAGAGAGCACTGTTACAGTTTGCAGCTTATTTTCAATGGAAACACTCCAAGACAGAAGAGAATGGCAAGAAATATTCCAAGTAATGAGAACCAGAGATCTGCAACCAAGGCTACTTTACCCAGCAAGGTTCTCAATCAAGATAGAAGGCCAAATAAGGAGCTTTCCAGACAAAAGATGCCTAAAAGAATACACCTCCACCAAACCAGCTCTGCAAGAAATGCTACAGGGACTGCTTTAAGGAAAGGAAGGAAAAGAGAGAGACAGAGAGGGGAACACAGGCATGGAAAGGTCACTGAATGAGTTACATTTCAATAATTAAATGCTCCAATTAAAAGAGGTAGAATAGCTGAATGGATAAGAAAGCATGACCCATACATATGTTGCCTACCAGAAACCCACCTCAGGACAAAGATCTATACAGACTGAATGTAAAGTGCTGGAAACCGATTTTTGAAACAAATGGACAGAAAAAATAAAGCTGGAGTAGGAATACTCATATCAGAAAAAATAGACTTCAAAAAAAGAGCCATAAATAGAGACCCAGAAGTTCACTCATAATACTCAAGGGAAGAATCTACCAAGAAAACATAAACATTGTAATATATATGCACCCAGTGTAGGATCACCCAAGTACAGGAAGATAATCTTAGAAAACTTCAAGAGAGATATTGACAGGAGCACAATTATACTAGGGGATTTGAACATTCCACTGTCAAAAGTGAACAAATCTTTCAAACAAAATATCAACAAAGTTATTATGATATTGAACAAAGCCCTAGACAAAATGGACTTAACTGATATATATATAGATCCCCTCATCCCAAAGGAGCTAAATACACATTCTTCTCAAATGCACATGGTACATATTCAAGTATCGACCACATGACAGGACACCAAACAAGCCTCAACAAATTCAAGAAAATCAAAATCACACCAGGCATTTTCTCTGAACACAAGGGACTAAAACTAGAAACCAACCTCAAGGGAAAAAAACCAAACATTCAAAATTGTGGAGATTGAATAGCATGCTATTAAACAACAAATGGGTCAAAATAAAATTAGGAAAGAAATCAAAAAGTTTCTGGGAACAAATAAAAAGGAACTCACAACAACTCAAAATTTATGGGACACAGCAAAGGCACTCCTGAGAGGGAAGTTCATAGCAATAAAGGCCTACCTAAAAAAGATAGAAAGATTTTAAACAAACAACCTAACTATATGCTTTCAAGAACTCGAGGAACAACAACAAAGACAGCCCAGAGCAAGTAGAAGGAAGGAAATAACCAAGATCAGAGCAGAATTAAATGACATAGAGATGAAAAGCACAATTCTAAAAATCAATGAATCTCAGAGCTGATTCTTTAAAGAGATAAACAAAATCAACAAGCCTTTAAGCAGGCTCCTCAAGAAAAAAAGAGAGAAGACCCAAATAAACACAATCAGAAGTGAAAGATGGGAGATTACAATTTATATCACAGAAATACAAAGGATAGTAAGGAATTACTATGAAGGATTACAGGCCAGGAAATTTGAAATCCTAGTTGAAATGGACAAATTTCTAGAAAAATATAATCTTCCAAAACTGAATCCTGAACAGACCAATAACAGCAGAAGAAATTGAAACAGTAATCAAAAAATTTCTGACACACAAAAGCCCTGGACCAGATGGTTTCACAGGAGAATTCTACAAAGCATTTAAGGAAGAGCTAAGCCCTATCCTTCACAGACTATTCACAAAAATTCAAAATGATGGAAGACTCCAAAACTCTTTTTATGAAGCCAGCATCATCCTAATCCCAAAACCAGATAAAAACACAATAAAGAAAGAAAACTTCAGGCCAATATTTCTGATGAACATAGATGTTAAAATCCTCTATAAAATCTTAGCAAACCACATCCAACAATGCATTGAAAAGATCATACACCATGACCAAGTGAGATTCATTGCAGGGATGCAAGGATGGTTCAACACTTGCAAATCAGTAAATGTAATACATCATATAAACAAAAGCAAAGACAAAAACACATGATTATATCAATAGATGTTTAAAAAGCATTTGATATGGTACAGCACCCATTTATGATAAAAACACTCAGCAAGGTGGGAATAGAGGGAGCATTTCTCAACATAATAATGCTACATATGAGAGACCTACAGCCAACATCATACTCAATGGGCAAAAACTAAAAGCTTTTCCACTAAGATCAGGAACTAGACAAGGTTGCTCCCTTTCACCACTTCTATTTAATATAGTATTGGGAGTCCTAGCCACAGCAATCAGACAAGAAAAGGAAATAAAAGGCCCAAATTGGAAAGGAGAAAACAACACTGTCATTGTTTGCAGATGACATGATAGTGTACATAGAAAATCCTGTAGACTACACTGAAAAACTGCTTGACATAATAAGTAAATTTGTCAAAACAGCAGGATACAAAGTCAATATCCAGAAATCAAAGGCATTTTTGTTACCAACAATGAAAGAGCAGAAGCAGTAATCAAGAAAAAAATACTATTCGATATAGCAAAAAGAAAAATAATGTACCTAGAAATGAACCTAACCAAAGAGATAAAAGACCTGTACGTAGAAAACTACACAACACTGAAGAAAGAAATCAAGGAAGACACAAACAAACAAATGGAAACATATACCACGTTCATGGATCAGAAGAATTAACATCATCAAAATGTCTATACTACCCAAAGCAAAATACAGATTCAATGCAATACCTATTAAAGTACCAATGGCATATTTCACAGACATAGAACATACACTTCAAAAATTTATATGGAACCATAAATGCCCCTGAATAGCTGCAGGAATTTTGATAAAGCAGAGCAAAGTAGGAGGGATCACAAAACCTGATACCAAACTGTATTACAAGGCCACTGTAATCAAAACAGCCTGGTACTGGCATAAAAACAGACACATGGACCAGTGGAACAGAACAGAGAGCCCAGAAATAAACACAACTATCTATGGTCAATTGACATTTGACAAAGGGGGCAGCAACTTAAAATGAAGTAAAAATAGCCTCTTCAACAATGGTGTTGGGAGTACTGGACAACTACTTGAAAACAAATGAAACTTGAGCACCAACCTCCACCATACACAAAAATAAATTCAAGATAGATAAGAGACTTAAATATAAGCCATGACACCATTAAAGTCCTAGAGGAGAATATAGGCAGGAAAATCTCAGATATTTCATGCAGCAGCATTTTTACTGATATGTCCCCTAGAACAAGGGATACAAATGGGATCTCATCAAAATTAAAAGCTCCTGCATGGCTAAAGAAAACACTATTAAAATAAAAAGAGAACCAAGTGTATGGGAAAACATATTTGCCAATGATACCTCAGACAAGGGGTTAATCTCCAAAATATACAAAAAGCTTACATGGTTCCACTCTAAGAAGACAAGCAACCCAATTACAAAATGGGAAAAGGACTTGAACAGACATTTCTCCAAGGAGGACATACAGAGGATCAGAGACACATGAAAAGATGCTCAATATTGCTATCTATCAGAGAAATGAAAATTAAAACCACAGTGAGATAACCAGTTCACACTGGTCAGAATGGCCATTATAAACAAAGCAACAAACAACAAATGTTGGAGAGGTTGTGGAGAAAAGAGGACCCTAGTTCACTGATGGTGGGATTGCAGACTAGTACAACCACTATGAAAAACACTATGGAATTTTCTCAGAAAACTAAAAATGAACTTGCCTATTAACCCAGCAATTCTGCTGCTAGGATTATACCCTAAGAACCCTAAAACACCAATCCAAAAGAACCTATGCACTCCAATGTTCATAGCAGCACAATTTACCAAAGCCAAGTGCTGGAAGCAACCTAGGTGCCCGTCAATAAATAAATGGATCAAAAAACTATGGTACATTTACACAATGGAATTCTATGCAGCAGAAAGAAAAAAGTAACTCCTGCCCTTTGCAACATCATGGTTGGAACTAGAAAGCATTATGCTAAGCAAAATAAGCCAGGTGGTGAAAGACAAATACCACACGATCTCACCTTTAACAGAAAGCTAAACAGCAAAATAAACAAGCAAGCAAAATATAACCAAAGACACTGAAATAGAGAATCAGCTAACAGTCTTCAGAGGGGAGGGAATTTCAGGGGAAAAGGGAAAGGGTTCACAGGAAGACGTATAAAAGACACATGGACAAAAACTAAGGGGGCTGGAAATAGGAGAGAATGGGGAGGGCGGGGTGGGTGGGCTGGGATAAGGATAAAAGACAGAAAACTTTACTTGAACAATTAAAATAAAAAATAAAAATGTATACTTCATGATAAATTGGTGGTAATGCTTACATCCAATCTTTAGTACATCTTTATGTGAGATTTATAACTTAGATAGGAACAAGGAAGGTATAAATTTAGCTTAGGTGACTCTTTCTTGAAAATAATGTCATTATTTTAGATATGATAAATTGCCCTAAACACTTGAGATTTCACATCTTTTGTACATGTGGCTCCCTGTTGGCCCTGGTCCCTATCCTTGCTTATTCTGTTGTCCCTTATTATAGAAATCTTGTTCTTCCAGAAACAGTTCAAAAGTCCTCTCTGCCTTCTCTCTGAGTCATTTCATTGTCTGTAAGAGAGTTAATTAATTTTCTGTGTTCTTAAACTTCTCATACTCTATTGTAATGTATTTTTATGTGTGTCTCCTGCACATAAAATATGCCCCAAGGGTTTGTTGAATGAGTAAATTAATGGAATAAATTGTGGATAGAGTTAACCATGTAGTAGGTGTAAAACTGGCTCTTTGAACTTTATAAGAGAATATTGTTCTTTCACCATAAAAAAGCCATCCTCCTTTTTTGCTCACATGGTGATTTGTGCATTTCTTCTGATAGCTTAAATCAAAGTATAATTTATATGTCAATCTCCCCCTGCATACTGTGAAATGCCACCAGTGCCGCACTGATTTTATTTATCTTATTCTTCCATTACCATTTTTAGTTCTATTACAGACAGTATTTGGCACTTGGTAAATGTTTGTTATATGATTATGAATCAATGGATTTAGAAGTAGTCATTGCAAAATGAATGCAAAAGGCTGTTATAGTTGTCCACTCATGAAATTTCCTCTACTAGTTGTTAATCTTTTCTAAGCTGAGTTCAAAATTTTTGAGGGTCTAATGCAAGAATACAATTTGCATGAGAAAATTTAAAAAGTCCCTCACGGATACTAAAACTTTCCTAATAAATAATGGAAAAATAAAATAAATAAAAATAACATAAAATGTTTAAAATTTAAAAATCCATACATATGCATATGGGAATATACATATTCTCACATTCTCAATTATACCAGTCTCAATTCAGGAGGTTTTAGGTAGTTGGGCTAAGTGATCTCCAGTATGCTTTAATGTCTACAGCACATTAATAATGAACTATTTTCTTCATAACCATTAGTTTGATACTGCAGAATATTTCTGAAACTTTTATGTTTCTAATACATATCAAAATTTTCCATCTTACTATTACACAAGTCATAAGCCTCCTTTCCACAGAACAATGACTAACACCTCATAAAAGGAAGTTTGCAAACTGTTGGGGTAAAGGAGCTTTATTCACCCTTAAATTATTTTTATTCATCTTTTCTCAGACACACTATTTGAAATATAACTCTGCTCAAATGAACTTCATTGTTCATCTCCTGACTTATTTACTTAGAAGAAAGACATAATTCTTTATATAATACATTATTCTTCAATGTAATTTATCATTAAGGCTAAAGATATCCTTAAGAGTTTCAGTGGCAACTTTTATGAAAATCAAAGAAAAATTCAAATGATATCCAACAAACTCAATTCATTACATATGTCCCTGCTGAGTGGGAAAGCTACATCGTAGTACTTAGGAAACATTTTTCAAAAAGGTTTTTTTCCAATCAGGCATAATGTAACAGCAGTGAGAGCTTATCTTCTTTCAGTGTAATAAAAGTACGTTTGTGTGACTAACCTAGAACAATTGAACAACAAAAAAGTGTGATATCAATACCCACATTTTTACAAGATCCTGTGTTTCTCAGCAATGCTATGGGCTCCAGTTGCTAAGCATAACCCCCAAAAGATGGGCTCTGAAATTTATGTCCCATATAGAAAAAACAAAATACATTGTACAATGTAAAAGGCAAATAATTTTTCCACTGTTTTTCCCTAAAATAGAAGAAATTATCCTAAAATATTTGTAAGATTAAAAAATAATTAACATTAGGATGGGACAAATAAGAAGTTAAATATTTAAGCTTAATTTTCAAACATCACCCAGAAATTTCAATAAATTTGAATAAAACAAAGTAATTTGATATTTTCAGGGAAGCACATTGGAAGCACCTCCTGTGTTATCTGCCCTCCCCTTGGTGGCACCAGGAAGTAGAATAAAGCCCTATAAAAACACAGCATTACAGGGGAAAACAAGAGGTTCATGTAAGTGGAAATTCAATATAAGCAGGTTTGACAAATGTGGGGAAATTTAACATTAAGCCTGTGGGATTTTTGGCCAGACTTTTACATTTGATTGATAGATTTAAGAATTTTATATATATGAATTCAATACAGGTGGGTATCATGATATCATAAAAGCAATATTATCAACTAAAAAGTGGCAAAACTCTATCTCCTGGGCTTGGGATGTGTAATGTCTTTTCAGCTTCCGAAGTTAATTGTTGCAATCCATGTTTTTACCTAGTCTTGATGTCCTTTCCTAGTGTACCTCATTTTTTGCTGAACTTCTTAGAGGCCTTATTTCCCTCAAATCAGCATTTGGTGATATATACTGAGGATGATCTTTTTTAAAGTCTTTTTGTTTGACTATAATTTTGTTTTCTAGTACTATTTTAAAATTCAGTGAAATAAAAATGCCTTCTAATTTAGTTTCTTAAAGAATCTTTCTTGAAATTTTATATATATTCTTGCAGATACTCTGTTCCATCCAATGGAAATGAACATTAGTAAGCTATGTTAATAAAAATAATATTTTGAATGTGGATATGTTTTCTTTTTTCTAGCCACCTTGGGAAGTATCTACAAAACTTTATAATTTGAAAGTCAGAAACTATAAAAATAAAATTAGTAGCTATGAATGTGACTTCAAACTGCAATTTAAGAAGCACATGTTTTTTGAAGTAAACCTTTCATATTCCAATTACTCCTGTAGTCATTGATCAGTGGTTCTCAATGCTGTGTATACATATGCATATATAAGAGGTATAAGGTTTGTAATATACTTCCCTATTATATCAAAGCCTTTCTATCAAACATATAGTGGGCATTGTTATACTACATAAAAATAATAAATAATATTTATGACCAAATGCACTGAAAGTAGTAGTTTCTGAAAAATATTCCTCAATGAAACACATAAATTTAAAATTAAAGAAAATAAATCAGTCAATCTAGTTCATGCTATTAATTGCAAGTTGGACTATAGTCATAAACTCAATTAGTTCCTGAGATTCAGATTAATTATTAATAAGGCTGGATAGGATGTCAATAGAATGAATGTGTGAAAAAATATGTCTAGAAACATAATATACACATATAAGTCTGAATATATTAACAAATAAATACAAATTTATATTATATTAGATTTAAATTTGACCAAATATATTAAAATGGCAATTATAGAAATAATATGGAATTTAGTTTTTTGAGTGCTGAAACACACACCCAGATTTGAAAGAATATTTTTGCTCATTGAAAATTATTTTTGTGTATTTTCTACAAGTCTCTAATGATAATTTCTATTTCAATAATATATAATGATATATAATTATAACTTTTCTTGGGCTAGCATTCAATTTTCTTCAAAATAAATTTCTAAAATACTTTATTAACATTCCAGATGCAAGACAATATGATCATTAAATTCCATACAGGTACATAATGGTGGCATTATTTATCATAGCAATTCATTTTGTAGAATAGAGATTACATAAAGTTCGAACCATGAAAATATTGAATTTTGTTTACTAATGTGTTTCTCATTGTTACACGTAAGTGATCATGTTAGAGTTTTCCAATAGATCAGAACCAAGTGGATATATTTATAAATATAGAGAAAGAAATTTCTTATGGGGAATTGGCTTGCATGATTATGGAGACTGATTTTATTCCCTGCCATCAGGAAGCTGGAGACTCAGGAAGGACAGGGGTATGGCTTCAGTCCAAACTCAGAAAGCTGAAAACCAGGGACATCAATTTCCAGTGAGAAAACGGATGCTCCCATTCAGCAGAGAGGAAACTTGCCTCTCCTCCAGCTTTTCAGCATTTTAGACTTCAACAGATTTGATAATGGCCACCCATATTTCTGAGGTTAATGTTCTTTAGTCAGTTTACTGATTCAAATACTAATCACTTTCAGAAATGCCCCCACAGAAATAGTCAGAATGATATTTTTACCAACTATCTGGACATCCCTTAGTCCAGTGAAGTTGACACAAAATTAATCATCACAGTAATAGTCTTGCAATTAGTTATAGACTGATTTAGAAACATAGTCTGAGCTATAATAATAATTTACCTATGGATTTCCCCACTGTATTATCAAAATAAATATAATTGTGAATTTCATACATTTTCTCTCAAAAGACTTTTCATTCTTGCTGATTAAGTATAATAGCAAGAAAAGTGACAAAAATTCTATACAGATTTTCTATACAGTCTTCACCAGCATAAAAATAGTACAATTATCTAAACCAGAAATTTAACATGAACCTGATGCTATTAATTGATCTATGGACTGTATTTGAATCTCATTAATATTTTTATGCCCTTTTTGTGGCCCAGGATTCAATCTAGGATTCCACATTGCATTTATTTCTTGTGTCTCTCTATAGTAACCACATTAAGGAAGATCTGTCCCCATTACACTTTTACTAATTTATTCAATTAGAATAGAGATTTTTGGATATTTAATCTATTTGGCAGATTGTAATACAATCTGCTAAATAAATTGGATTGTAATACAATCTGCCAAATAAATGGCAGATAAATAAATGACAAATTATTCTTGTTATTTGTTTTGTTACTTAAATTTTCTCAGAATTACTGATTGGGAGATTTCTTGTGTTGGCTTCCATGTACTGTAAATATACCACCATCATTTGAGATTTTCTTTACTGTTTGGCAATAAAGAGTTCAGCTGGTGTTTCATACTTGCCTTGCTCCAGTGTTGGAATTATAATTTCTTTACAAGATTCTTCATTCTTTTTACTGAAAAACAATATTTATAAACAAGGATCTGAATTCTAGGTGTAACATTTGCTACCGAGTGTCATTAATTCTAGACCTCTCTCAGAGAATAGAACTAGGGAATTCATGGCTGTATTATAAACCATTCACACAAATACTTATAGTTATTTCTATATTTATCCATTATGTCAATATTACAAACCATAAATTCAAATTACTCCTTGTGATTTAAATTCAATACCACCACACTTACTATAGCCTTTCTTTGTTCCTTTCTTGTCTTTAGACTTAACACCATATAGTCAAAATACTGATCTCTCAAAGTTAGCTCGTCCTTTCTCACCCCATTAGTGTGGTTGTGTCTTCAACTAAACCCATTTATTATTTGTTTCCCATTTTGGTCCCCTCACCCAATGTCATTTTCTTCCAAATGTTTTTATTTTAGACTAAATTTTATCCTTGACTCTCCATGTTTTTCTAGGTACACTGTTATATCATTTTCTCACTGATACACTTTTACTTCTTTTCTGCCTCTAATAAATTTATTTCACATAGTTACATTGCTAATAACTGTAATAAAATTTTGCTTTGTGAGGCACCAGCTAAGAATGAGTGACCAGAGAGGAAATAAAGGCAGAGCTAACACCTTTACAATCTAAGAACTTAATATAAGGTTACCTGCAAAAGAAGACCATCTCACCCATTCAGTCAACATTCCTGAGCCTGGTTTGATAAGACTGCCAGGCATGTTGAACACAAGCAAAACTATGACAGTGCAGTAGGAAGGGAGCCCTTGAAAATTTGTGTATCATCACCACTAGCTGGGAAAAGAAAAACCTTGAAACAGTATATTCATCTTAAGGCCCGGAAGGGGAAGCGGGGGGGACCCACAGTACCCAAAGAAAAACACCCATAAAATAACTGTGGTTAATTGCCTGCTTCCTGTCCCATATGCAAAATGAACAAATGGAGTCTAGAGCAACATATGGATTTAGGCCAACAGACTCCCACGCATCCCTATGTTTAAATAGTCATGTCTTTCTAGGGGTAAAGCTGGCACCACCTTTATCTGTCAACCAATATAGAAACTTCTTCACACCCATCCCACCAACTATGTAAGTTCTCAGAACAAAGGACTAACTCTCTCTTTCCACAAGCAGAGGGCCTGGCCATCTGGTCTCTGGCCAGAAGGCCCACTGATCAGCAGGACTCTGGCCACCCAGCTTTGGCCATTCTCTCTCTCTGGCCACCTGGTCTCTGGCCATCCAGCCTCTGGCCACCCTGCTCTTGCCACCCCTACCTCTTGCCACCCCTGTTTTTGCTTTCCCATTAGAACTTACCACTAATGGACTTTGCCTGTACACTAATAGGCTTGCTGATCTTTTGCATTGTCACAAAGAACTGAATTTCTTCTGTAACAGTTTTAAGCACAGAATGGCCAAAAATCCTATGTAAATATTATTAAAAATAAAATAATATCTGATATAAAGTATTTCTCTACTGAGTTTTATAGAAAATGCCAACATTCAGTTTTACATGTTAGAGAGAGATTTTCTAATGTCAAGAAATATACTAAGCTCTGGCTTGTGTGGCTCAGTGAATTGAACACCAGCCTGTGAAACAAAGGGTTGCCAGTTTGATTACTAGTTAGGGCATATGCCTGGGTTGCAAGCCAGGTCCCCAGTAGGGGGCAGGTGGGAGGTAAACACACACTGATGTTTCTTTTCCTCTTTCTTCCTTTCTCCCCCTCTATGTAAAAATAAATAAATAAAAGTTTAAAACAAAATGATAGAAGAAATATACTTACATATTTTGCCTCCTTACTTAAAATTATTTCTAAATATTGCATTGTTTTTATACTAATGTGAGATTAGTTTCTTAATTTTTTATTTAATTATTGTTCAAGTACAGTCTTCTTGTACTTGACTTCCATCCCGGCCCACCCCCCCACATTGCTCCCCACCTCCCTCCCATTTCCACCCCCCTTATTTGTTGTCCATGTATCCTTTATAGTAGTTCCTGTAAATCCTTGCCCTCTTTCCCCTGAAATTCCTTCCCCTCCCTCCTCTGGTCCCTGTCCCCCTGTTCTTTATTTCAGGGTCTTTGGTTATATTTTGCTTGCTTATTTGTTTTGTTGTTTAGCTTCCTGTTAAAGGTGAGATCATATGGTATTTGTCTTTCAATGCCTGACTTATTTCACTCAGCATAATGCTTTCCAGTTCCATCCATGCTGTTGAAAGGGTAGGAGCTCCTTCTTTTTTTCTGCTGCACAGAATTCCACTGTGTAAATGTACCATTGTTTTTGGGTCCATTCATTTATTGACTGGCACCTAGGTTGCTTCCAGCACTTGGCTATTGTAAATTGTGCTGCTATGAACATTGGGGTGCATGGGTTCTTTGGACTGGTGTTTTAGGGTTCTTAGGATGTAATCCCAGCAATGGAATTGCTGGGTCAAAAGGCAGGTCCATTTTTAGTTTTCTGAGAAAATTCCATACTGTTTTTCATAGTGGTTGTACCAGTCTGCAAACCCACCAACAATGGATTAGGGTCTCCTCTTCTCCACAATCTCTCCAACCCTTATTGTTTGTTGCTTTATTTATGATGGCCATTCTGACAGGCGAAAAGTGGTATCTCATTGTGGTTTTAATTTGCATCTCTCTGATAGCTAGCAATATTGAGCATCTTTTCATGTATCTCTAGATCTTCTGCATGTCCTCCTTAGAGAAATATCTGTTCAAGTCCTTTGCTCACTTTTTAATTGGGTTGCTTATCTTCTTAGAGTATCATGTGAGTTCTTTATATATTTTGGAGATTAACCCCTTGTCTGAGGTATCATTGGCAAATATGTTTTCCCATACAGTTGGTTCTCTTTTTATTTTAATACTGTTTTCTTTATCCATGCGAAAGCTTTTAATTTTGATGAGATCCCATTTGTTTATTCTTTCCTTTATGTCCCTTACTTTAGGAGACATATCAGTAAAAATGCTGCTGCATGAAATATCTGAGATTTTCTTGCCAATGTTCTCCTCTAGGACTTTAACGGTGTCATGGCTTATATTTAAGTCCTTTATCCACCTTGAATTTATTTTAGTGCTCGAGTTTCATTTTTTTGCACATAGTTGTTCACTTCTCCCAACACCATTTGTTGAGGAGGTTATTATTAGTTCATTTTATGTTGCTGCCCCCTTTGTTGGATATTAATTGGCCATAGAGGTTTGGACTTATTTATGGGATCTCTGTTCTGTTTCATTGGTCTATGTACCTATTTTTATGCCAGGACCAGGCTGTTTTGATTACAGTGACCTTGTAATACAGTTTGATATCAGGTATTGTGATCCCTCCTACTTTGTTCTTCTTTCTCAAAATTACAGCAGCTGTCTGTGGTCGTTTATGGTTCCATATAAAATTTTGAAGTGTTTGTTCTATGTCTGTGAAGTATGTCATTGGTACTTTACCAGGGATTGCATTGAATCTGTAAATCGCTTTGGGTAGTATGGACATTTTGATGATGTTAATTCTTCCAATTAATGAACACGGTACATGTTTCCATTTGTTTATGTCTTCCTTGATTTCTTTCTTCAGTGTTGTGTAGTTTTCTGCGTACAGGTCTTTTGCCTCCTTGATTAGGTTTATTCCTAGGTATTTTATTTTTGGTATATCAAATGGGATTTTTTTCTCGATTTCTTCTTCTGGTGTTTCATTGATGCAAAAATGCCTTTGATTTCTAGATAATGACTCTGTATCCTACTGTTTTGCCAAATTCATTTATTAGGTTGAGCAGCTTTTTAATCGAGTCTATAGGATTTTCCATGTACACTATTGTGACATCTGCAAACAGCAACAGTTTTCTTTCCTCCTTTCTGATTTGGATGCCTTTTATTTCCTTTTCTTGTCTGATTGCTGTGGCTAAAACTTCCAATACTATATTGAATAGAAGTGGTGAAATTGGACATCCTTGTCTTGTTCCTTATCTTAGTGGAAAAACTTTTATTTTTTGCCCATTGAGTATGATGTTGGTGTAGGTCTCTCAATATGGCCTTTATTATATTGCAGAATGATCTATTCCCACTTTGCTGAGTGTTTTTATCATACATAAATGGGTGCTGTACCTTATCAAAATTTTTTCACATCTATTAATATGATCATGTGTTTTTTGTCTTTGCTTATGTTTATATGATGTATTACATTTATCGATCTGCAAATATTGAACCATCCTTGCATCCCTGGGATGAACCCCACTTGGCCATAGTGCATGATCATTTTAATGTATTGTTTGATGAGATTTGCCAATATTTTATAGAGGATTTTAACATCTATGTTCATCAGCAATATTGGCCTAAAGTTTTCTTTCTTTGTTGTGTCTCTATCTGGTTTTTGGATTAGGATGATGCTGGCTTCATAAAGATAGTTTGGGATTCTTCCAACATCTTAAATTTTTTGGAATAGTCTATGAAGAATAGGGCTTAGCTCTTCCTTAAATGCTTTGTAGAATTCTCCTGTGAAACCATCTGGTCCAGGACTTTTGTGTGTCAGGAATTTTTTGATTACTGTTTCAATTTCTTCTGCTGTTATTGGTCTGTTCAGGCTTCCTGCTTCTTCTTCATTCAGTTTTGGAGATTATATTTTTCTAAAAATTTGTCCATTTCACCTAGGTTTTCAAATTTCCTAGCCTATAATTTTTTATAGCAATTCCTTACTATCCTTTGTATTTCTGTGATATAAGTTGTAATCTTTCCTCTTTCACTTCTGATTGTGTTTATTTGGGTCCTCTCTCTTTTTTTTTTTTTTTTTCTTGACAAGCCTGCTTAATAGCTTGTCTATTTTGCTTATCTTCTCACAGAACCAACTCCTGGATTCATTGATTTTTAGAATTGTGCTTTTCATCTCTATGTCATTTAAATCTGCTCTGATCTTGGTTATTTCCTTCCTTCTACTTGCTCTTAGTTGTTTTTGTTGTTGTTCCTGCAGTTTTGTAGGTGTAGGATTAGGTTGTTTGTTTGAAACATTTCTATTTTTTTAAGATAGGCCCGTACTGCTATGAAGTTCCCTCTCAAGATTTCTTTTGCTGTGTCCCATAAATTTTGGGTTGTCATGAGTTCCTTTCATTTGTTTCCAGAAACTTTTTGACTTCTTCTCTGATTTCATTCTTGACCCATTTGTTGTTTAATAGCATGCTATTTAATCTTCATGATTTTGAATGTTTTAGTTTTTCTCTTGGGGTTCATTTCCAGTTTCAGTCCCTTGTGATCAGAGAAAATTCTTGGGATGATTTCAATTTTCTTAAATTTGTTGAGGCTTGTTTTGTGTCCTATCATGTGGTCTATCTTTGAAAATGTTCCATGCACATTTGAAAAGAATGTGTATTTAGCTGCTTTTGGATAAAGGGCTCTCTATATATATCATTTAAGTCCATTTCATCTAGGACATTATTCAATGCCACAGTATCTTTGTTGATATTTTGTTTGGAAGATCTTTCTTTTTTGACAGTGGGGTGTTAAAATTCCCAACTATAATTGTGTTGCTGTCAATATCTTTTTTGAAGTCCTCTGAGATTTTCTTTATATATTTGGGTGCTCCTATGTTGGGTGCATATATATTTGAAATGTTTATGTCTTCTTGGTGGATTCTCCCCTTGAGTATTATGAAGTGACCTTCTGGGTCTTATTCATTGCCATTTTTGTACCTGTGTTCCTTTGTCTCTCTCTTTTTCTTCCTATCCTTAGACCAGTCCCTTTAGCATCTCTTGCAGAGCTGCTTGGTGGAGGTATATTCTTTTAGACTTCCTTTGTCTTGGAAGCTCTTTATTTGGCCTTCTATCTTGATTGAGAACCTTGCTGGGTAATGTAGCCTTGGTTGCAGGCCTCTGATTCTCATTACTTGGAATATTTCTTGCCATTCTCTTCTGACTTGGAGTGTTTCCATTGAGAAGTCAGCAGTTAACCTTATTGGGGTTTTCTTTTGTGTTACTTCCTTTTTCTCCCTTGCCTACTTTAAGATTCTCTTTTTGTCTTGGAATTTTGCCATTTTTATTATGATGTGTCTTGAAGTGGTCCTCTTTGGGTTTCTCCTGATTCAGACTCTCTGTGATTCCTGGATTTGTGTGACTGTTTCTCTCATGAAATTAGGGAAGTTTTCCATCATTACTTTTTCAAACCTTGCTCTTCTTCTTCTCCTTCTGGTATCCCTATTATTGCGATATTATTACATTTTATATTTCTTGCATTTCTCTTAATCCCTCTTCATTCCTTTTGAGCTTCTTTTCTCCTTTTGCTCTTTCTGGGAGTTTTTTTTCTACTTAGTCCTTTAACTCCCTCATCAGATCTTCTCCTTCATCAGTTCTGCTCTTGTTTCCTTCCACTGTGTTCTTCAGTTCCAAAATTGTATTCTTCATTTCCTTTTGGTCCTTGATGATAGTTTCTATTTCCTTTTTCATGCTGATATAGCTTGCAGTGAGTTTATTGTAGCTCCCCTGTAGTTTCTGGTAGCTCATTGTGAGCTCTTTGAACTTCCTGATAATCACTGTTTGAATTTAATATCTGATAGCTGACTTGCAACTATTTCATCTAGCATTCTTTCTGAGGCTTCCTCTTTTCCTTTCATTGCGGGGTTGTATCTTTGTCTTTCCATTGTTTGTGAGGTTCTCCTTGTTAGCTTCAGTGTCTTAAATTGATTTGTTCTGGCTTCCTGAATTTATGGTGTGAACTTCTGTGGTATAATACCTGTGAGATTCAGTGGTGTGGTCTCCTTGATCACTGCAGCTCACTGGTATTGGGCTGACCTTTACATTGGCTCTGAGTTTTTCTTTGGGTTTTTGTTGCTTTTGGGTCTTTCTTTTGTTTTTCTCTCCCTCCAGCTGGTGAACTGATGGTCCCTCTGTCCACAACCCATTTTAATTTGCTGTGCTGGTGAGGGCGGGTTGTGTTGAATCTAGTTTTTCTGCATGTACAAGGTTTTGAGGATTCTCTTTTGCTCTTGTTCAGTTGTTTGTACTGGGTAATTTCTCCACTATTTAGTTGTATTTCCAGATAGGTCATGGATTGAGGTTTGTGTGGTCTCTACTCCCTCCTTCACCTTCTTCTGTTGTTATCTGTTGGTGGTTCCTTTGTTGTTGGGTTTCCTCTTCTAGTGGGTATCCTGGTGTTCACCCCTTCCACATACTCTTTTTTGTGTGCGATCATTTGGAAAGAAGGCAAAATGGTTTATGACAGCAGGAAAGTATTCTATGATATTTACAGTAGCAGCCAGCATAGAAGAGATAGGCATTCCCCCGACTATGTATAGCGACAACCTTAATCTTCAACCCACCTAGCAAATTTTCAGAAAGGGTGGAAGGAAGATAAGGCTCTTGTTAGGGGGGATGACTTGTGATTTGGATTCAAAATGGAGTGAGGTTGAGGGAGGTCAGAGTGTGAGGTAAGGTGAGAATGAGGGATCATAAATAGGCATAGTGTGAGCGAGAACAGAGTCAACCGCTGCAGTATTATAGTTCAGGCAACACTGTAGTGGGCTAAAATCTGGGGGGGGGGTGTTGTGTAGTATTTTTCAACAGCATGCAACAACTATTATTTACAAATATTAAAGCAACAATCATACAACAGAATCTATGATATATCAAGATTAGGGAGTATTGGACTTTCAATAGTTTGCTAACTGGGCAAGGGGAAATAAAGGACAGTAAATTAGCAATACACTATGATTGAGGGCACAGGGGAAACCTGTCAAGTGATATAATATATCCAGCCAAGGTAAAGAAGACTATATAGAAAGAGGAGGAACACAGAGATACTATTAAAATAAAATATGTAATAATAATGAAAAAATACAAGTATGCAGTAACTTGTAGTTTTTCTGTCATAGCAAAGTGAATTTTTTCTCTCTGTCTCTACTATTGGGACACTCCCTTTTTGAGTCCAACTCTGGTCTTTTTGCAGTTCCAAGTCTTTTTTCTCACTTGGCGGGGGTGAAAGGAAAAGAAAACAGCAGAATGGAGGAAAAAGTAGTAGGTTTGGGAAGAAAGGAAGAAGAGAGAGGGTGAAAGTATTGAAAGATAAAACAATAATAAAGTTTAAAAAAGATTATTAAGAAAAAAATCTTGGTTTCTAGCTGGTCAAACTGTTTGCTCTAGTCACACTGGCTGCAGCAGTCTGAGGAGCGATTGGTGTGGCCTTTCTCCCTTCTTGCTGAACTCAGCTGGTCCCACAAGTGCTGTCCCAAGACCCAGATCGGCGCCTCTCCCCAGCACCTAAATGAGAGCAGACTTTCCCCAGAATTTACAGTCCTGGGCTGTGGTGTGGGCACACACTCCTGGCCAGGCCTCCCTAGTCCCTCAGGCTTATGAGCCAACCTTTCCCAGTGCTATGGGAGAACACAAAGGCGGCTCAGTTCTCCCAAGCTGGTGACCACAGACTCCATGGGTGATCAAAGCCCCCTCATTTGCTTCCTTGTGCCGATTCCTCTGACACTTTAAGCAAACAGATCTCTCCTGGCATTTTGCAAACTGCACACAGTCAGGTAGGGAGGGAGCTGATGATCTGGCTCTCTCCCAAGGACCTTGCTGCCAGCCCTCAGCTCCCAGAGTCTAAGGGGGACTGGCCTGGGCCCTGGTGCAGCCTGGCAGAGGTGGCAGCCTCGGCCTCGGACAGCGGCCTCTGTGCTGTTCCCTCGTACCTTACTGACCTGCAGCAGTCTCCTCACCATCTGGTCATTCAGTGTCTGCTCCAATTTCTGGACTCCTATTTTCCTATATGCTGGGTCCCTGTTGGCTATTTGCCGTGCTCCTCAGATCAGCCAGGTTTTTCTCCTATGCGTGGGGGGAAGTAGAATTCTTTGTCCTACTCTGCCACCATCTTCCTCTTTCCCAGTTTCTTAATTTTTTGATAGTTCGCTCTTAGAGGAGAGAAATGAAACAATGTGGCTGATTTTTATGTTGATTACTATATCCTGAAATTTTACTACATTTGTTTATTAGTTCTAACAGTGGATTTTTTTCTTTTGAGTCTTTATGGATTTCTCTATATAAGATTATTTCATCTACGGAGACAATTGTACTCTTCACTTTCCATTTAGATGCCTTTTATTTCTTTATCTCACCTAACTGCTTTGGCTATGATATCTATTATTATATTCAATAGGATTGGTAAAAGTAGGCTTCCTTGTTTTGTTCCTGATTTTAGAATAAAAGGTTCAGATTTTGACTATTGAGTATTATGTTAGCTTTGCGTTTGTCATATATGGTCTTTATTATGTTGAGCTACATTTCTTTTACACCTAATTTATTAAGAGTTCTTATTAATGGATGTTATATATTGTCAAATGCTTTTATGAATTATTTAGATGATCAAATGTTTTGGAAACTATAAAATGATGAAAAGTAACTGAAGAAGATACAGACAAATGGAAAAATGTTGCATGTTCATGGATTGGAATAATTAATATTGTCAAAATGTTCATACATTCAAATCTAACTACAGAATCAATGTAATCCTTATAAAAATTCCAATGGTATTTCCACAGAAATAGAACAGCAATATTAAAATTCACATAGGACCCCAGGAGACTCTGATTAGTCAAAGATATCTTGAATAAGAAGAACAAAGCTGGAGGTATCACAATGCCTGATTTCAAAATATACTACAAAGCTATAGTAATCAGTTGAGTATAGTAACAGCTTAGCAACAGACATATTTAATAGAGGAACATATTACAGAGACCAGACACAAACTCACACATAGAGAACTAGGTAAAAATAGGCTTACACTTATAAATACGTGAAACACAAAGTTTATTCTTTTATTATAATTTATTTATTAATTATTATATTATTTGTCTTGTTATTATTTAATATCTTTACTTATAATTTATCTTTTAGGTAGTTATAGCCAATAATTTAACCTACTTTTTCTCACCCCTGTACATGGTCAACTGATTTTCAACAAAAATGCCAAGAACACACAATGGAGAAGAATAGTCTCTTCAATAAATTGTGTTAGGAACACTGGATATTTACATGAAGAAGGATGACATCAGATCCTTATTTTACACCATATACAGAAATCAACTTAAAATAGATGAAAACTGTAAGACCTGAAACTGTATAACTACTTAAAAGAGATGCAGATAAAAAGCTTCATGACATGAGTCTGAACAGTGATTTTTCTTTTATTCTTTTTTCCCAGTGATACCAAAAGCACAGGAAGAAAGTATGAATAAATGCATCCAGCTAAAAAGCCTCTGCACAACAAAGAAACATGTAACAAGAGAGATGAAACCCCTATGGAATGAGACAAAATATAGGTTGGCTAAGGAGTTTGTATTTTTCCCTATAAGATGGCTCTTGTAGCATTTAGGTGTCTTTAACTTAATTTGAAACAATTTTGTTAGATTGTACTGTGACAGTTGTCATATAAGCATGCATTTAAAATAAACATCAAAATTAGTGAGATTTTGTGTAGATATTTTAATATTGAAGATGGAAGAAAATAAGCAACATTTTCAAAATGTTATGCTTTATTATTTCAAGAAAGGTAAAAATGCAACTAAAATTCAAGAAAAGTTTTGTGCAGTGTATGGAGAAGGTACTGTGACTGATAAAATGTGTGAAAAGTTGTACGCAAAGTTTCATGATGGAGATTTCTCTCTGGACAATGCTCCATGGTTGGGTAGACAAGTTGAAATGGATAGCCATGAAATTGAGACATTAATTGAAAACAATCAATGTTATATCATGTGGGAGATAGCCAACATACTAAAAATATCCAAATCAATCATCAGACAGCATTGTCACCATCTTGGTTATGTTAATCACTTTGATGTTTTGGTTCCACACAAGTTTAGTTGAAAAAAGCATTCTTTACCGTATTTCCACATGAGATTCTCTACTTAAACATAATGAAAATGTTCCGTTTTTAAAACAAATTGTGATGGGTGATGAAAAGTGGATACTTCACAATAATGTGTAATGAAAGAGATCATGGGACAAGTGAAATGAACCAACAGCAACCACACCAAAGGCTGGTCTTCATCCAAAGAAAGTGATGGTGTGTATATGGTGGAATTGCAAGGGAGTCCTCTATTATTAGCTCTTTCCAGGAAACTAAACGATTATTTACAACAAGTACTGCTCCCAATTAAACCAACTGAAAGCAGTACTCGATGAAAAGTGTCTGGAATTAGTCAACAGAATACACATAATCTTCCATCAGGATAATGCAAAACCATATGTTTCTTTTTTGACCAGGCAAAAACTGTTACAGCTTGGCTGAGAAGTTCAGATTCATCCTTTTTATTCACCAGACATTGCATCTTTGGATTTTCCCTTATTCCTGTCTTTACAAAATTCTGTTAAAGAAAAAAATTTCAATTCCTTGGAAGTCCTCAAAAGGCACCTGGAACTGTTCTTTCCTCAAAAAGATTAAAAAAGTACTGGGGGAGATGCAATTAATTATGAAGTTGCCTGAAAGGTGGAAGAAAGTAGTGGAACAAAATGGTGAATATGTTGTTCAATAAAGTTATTGATGAAAATGAAAAATGTGTTTTTTATTTTTACTTAAAAGTCAAATGAACTTTTTGTCCAACCCAACAAGTGCAAATAGCCTACTTCACTCCTAGGCTATAATACTACATAGCATGCTATAGTACTGAATACTGTAGGCCATTGTAATACAATGTTTAATTATTTATGTACCTAAACATAGGAGAGGCACACTAAATATTATATAAAAGATAAAAATGGTACACCTGTATAGGACACTTACCATGACTAGAAGTTTGAACGATTGTAAATTGCTCTAGGTGAGTCAGTGAGTGATTGTGGAGGCCTATGATATTACTATTAACTACAGTCCATTTTATAAATACTGTCCCACAAGCCCTCCCCCTGCTTTCTTCTTACAGGTTCATAAACAAAACATGGGTGTGATCAGTGCTGCCCCATTAACAGGGATGTGGGCTGGCTTGATTAGGAATATCAAGGGGAAACCAGCTGGCTAAGGTGTAGGTCACCATAATAGTGACTGTCAGAAGTTAAAGGCAGCCTGGGGATCAATGGGAATAAGAATCCAACACAGGGGAATAAAGGAACATAGGGAACGGGCAATGTGGTTTTGCATGTTGGAGAAGTGATCAGATTAAGGAGATTTGTGGTATTCATAAAAAGGGGGTATTTAACATGAAGAGGGTATAGAACTGAGGACCCAACATTTGATTTTGGCTATTTGTTTTTGGTCCCATTGTCCCTATCTGGCACAAAAGGCTCTCTTTAGTATTGAATTGATGGGAAAAAAATAAAACTATACACCATCACAAACTATAACAATTTTCAAAGTACAGGAACAATAAGAAAGAACTCAAAACTACCACAGGAAGCTTATACTACTACAGTGGCTGTGGAACCTAATTCTTGTTAAGATAGATCATGTGGACCTGTGTCTTGTAAAATTCCTAGGATCTCAATTAAGAATTTGCAGCAATGTACTCTGAGGACCCGCAGACCAAATCTGTGAGAGCTGTAGCAGGATCTTCACATGTAGTGCTAGGGTGAAGCTCCTCTGTGCTGACTCAGGTCAGTGACTGATTGATCAGGATGGAATTTGTGCAGTCAACACTGAAGTGCTATGTGGTTCATACCTGTATATATACACATGCACACATATGCACACAGATTCAATAGCTATTAATATAGTGATATATAATATTTTTTCATTTGGAATTACTTCTTTTGGATATTGAAACCAAAGTGAGATACTGCATCAAAGGTTTTCTGTCTTTTTTTTTACATATTGCTATTACTCTCTAGAAAAACCATATTCTATTTTATTTCTACATATAAAGTTGTTTGAAAGCCAAATATTGGTTTATTCCCTTTAATGAATAATATTTTATAGAGTCTATACATATGAATAATTTTAAAAGGTTTCTGCTTTATGTCTCAGTTTTCTTTGATATTTTTCACTGTATAATATACATATTTATATCTTTATAATAGATATAACTTTTTGTAATATTTTAAATGCATGGTTTTATATGAGGTGCCATGTGTTTATTTATTCTGTAGACATTTGCTAACTCCTCTGTGCCATACATGGTGTGGCAGGCAATGTAGATATTTACAGTTCTTGCTGCCCAATCTTCACATTACCTTCTTATGGTAACAGGTTATGTTTGGGGCTCTGGTAACCCAGCTGCTGCCCACTCAGTCTGTCTGTATTAGGCAGAACCAATTCTCACCCTTCACTCCCACCTCCGTGATACTTAAACTTTGTTGTACAGACTTAAGTCAGTCAGTGCATTTCCTTCTTCAGACCACAGTGACAGGTCAGAGATCACACATCATGTAATGGGGCCAATAACAGTCACCAAGATGACTCCTTTTTCTAACACCCTGAACGTGAGCATCCCCAGAAGAGGGAGGTACCTCTGTTGTAGACAATGTGCTCAGATTCCAACACTGCAGAAGCAGGATACTGAGACCAAGGGCATGTCAGCCCAGCTGCCTGTGAAGGCTCTGCTCACTCCTGTGCAAGCAGGTTTGTGCCCAGTGCTCAGTGCTGTCAGGATTCATGCTGCAGCCAGTGGTTTTAGTCACTTCCAACCTAAACAGTATTTCGGTTTCACAGTAAACACAAAATGGTGAAACAATTTCTGTTCTTGTGGAATTACAAGGCTAACAGACTAGTGAGAGCTACAGATATTATCAAACAATTATGAATGTGATAACATATGTTTTCCCACATCAGGTATGCTTTAGGAATCTGTGCATGTATATATGCACACACACACACACCAATAGACACAGAATTCTCTCCAAGATGTTTGCAAGACAGCATTATCAAGAATGAATAGGTAATCAGGGAACCAGGAAAGTCCTAACTATTGGAGTGGCATTTAAAACACATGGAAAATAATGCAAAAAAATTCTAAAAATTCTGTGGCAAACAAGAGCATAAACAAAAGAAGGCTGGACATTTTGTGGGAAATTAATGTTCAGATTTAAGTTGGAAAAACTTGAATCTTTGAAATGCATGATGAAAATTTTGCTAATTATCTCATGAGCAAAAATAAAACAATGGGGTATATTGGAAAAGGGGGCACAAATAAAGCTTTGTTCTTTAAAAAGATTAACTCCTACTGCAGTGTGGAAAATGGAGTGGTGAGAGAGAGCTAGGAAGTGAGGCACTGTTAGAGTGTAGTGGGATGGGACATTTACAAGAAAATTGCACTACACTATTTGACACTACACACACAGGCACACACATGGTTATGAGCTTGTGAATGATAGCAGAAGAGGCAATGTTCATTTTGTGGTTTTGTTTGAAGCATAAATTGCCTGAAGGTATTTACAAACTTTCACATCACAAGCTTTTTCTTCATACTATGAATGTAGAGTAAATGAAGCATCTCTAAAGTATGCTTAATCCAGGGTTTTTTTTACAAAAGGTACACACATCTTCACAGGAATACTACTTCATTTATTTAACTATTTACATCTATGCAATATTCTGGAGTGTAAAAACATCTGGAGAGTGTTTTAATAAGATTATTTAACAAGACAATACTTTTTTAAAAGTCAAAGAAAACCCTTCTCTATAGTCCTTGGCTCCTCTTTAGTTCCCTGATATTCTCTAGTGATACTTTTTTAAAAAGATTTTATTTATTTATCTTTAGAGGGGAAGGGAAGGAGAGAGGGAGAGAAATATCAAAGTGTGGTTGCCTCTCATGTGTCCCCTGATGGGAACTGGCCTGCAACCCAGGCATGTGCCCTGACTGGGAATCGAACTGTGATCCTTTAATTAGCAGGCTCATGCCCAATCCACTGAGCTACATCAGCAAGGGCTCTAGTGATACTTTTATAAAGTATTATTGAATTTTAATAATTAAAATCAAGTAATTAAAATGTACTGATAATATGAAAAACAGTCACTCCCTATATTTTAAAACTAAAACTGTGTGATTGTTAGCTGAGCCATTTCATGTTATACTTTATTTTAAATTGTAAAACCAATATTATAATATGAAAGATAATTTTTTAAGAAACACAAAATTACTTATCCTGTCATTGCAAGTATTTTTGTTGGTGTATTTTCTTTCAATTTAGTTGAGATGTATAAATTTATTCTTTTCTATGATTTTAATAAAAAGAAACATGCATTTTTCCCACTTGACATAATGAGTTGTTTTCTTTAGAATAGACTTCAAAACTATAATTTCATAATTACATAACATCCCATTGAAATGTCTGCCATAATATGCATACTAATCCTCTGTTAGTTTCTCAATTTTTACATTTCCAAATTTAACCACTTGGAATAGCACTGTAACAAATTATTTTTATATGTATAGTTGTACTATCAGGAGATATGTTTCTTTTTATGCAGATAGACATGATTTTCTGAAAATTTTGTATCAATTTTATTCTGCACTGATTTTACAACAAATTCTTCTGTATGGCAAAACACTTATTTTATTTGTTTTTAAGATTTTATTTATTTATTTCCAGAGAGAGGGGAAAAAGGGAGGAAGAGAGGGAGAGAAACATCAGTGTGTCCTCTCGTGTGCCCCCAAATGAGGACCAGCCTGCAACCCAGGCATGTTTCCTGACTACAGCTACAGCAGTCAGGAGCCTTATTTTATTTATTAAAAACAATTTTTGAGTGATAATGATAAGAAAAACTTATTTAAAGTGTACTGTTTAAAACTAATCAGCCTCTAAAGAAAGTTATAATTCACCTCCACAAGTTTTTTATACATTTTTCTCATATATTAAAACATAGATATACAAAGCTTATTTTTTATATGGTGACTATATTTTTACTTGGAGATTTTAATAAGTTGATATATTTATCTTTATTACTAAATTTATTGAGTGACATAGGTTTGAAAAACCATACAGATTTCAAGTGCACAACTCTATAACACATTATCTACATTCTGCATCATGTGCTCACCACCCAAAGTCAAGTCTCTTTCTTTCTGCCACCATTTATTCCCCCTTTGTCCTCTTCTACCTCCCCTCCACACCCTTGTCTTCTGGCATTCACCATACTGCTGTCTGTGACCTTTTTTTTTTTAATTCCTCCAGCTTTTCACCCAGCCCCTTAATCCTCATTCCCTCTGACAGCTGTCTGTCTATTATGTGTATCTATGAGTCTGCTTCTGTTTGTTTTGTTAGTTTATTTCATTCATTAGATTCCACATATAAATGGAATCATATGGTATTTATCTTTCTCTGAATGGCTTATTTCATTTAGCTTAATATCTCCAGGTCCATCCATGTGTCGCAAAAGTTAAGATTTTCTTCTTTTTATGGCTGAGTAGTATTCCATCCTGTATATGTACCGCTGTTTCATTTATCCACTCCTCTACTGATGGGGACTTGAGCTGCTTCCAAATGTTGGCGATTGTAAATAACACTGCAATGAGCTTAGGGGTTCATATATTATCTCAAATTAATGTTTTGGGTTTCATTGTATAAAGTCCCAGAAGTGGAAATGTTAGGTCAATAAGGCAGTTCCATTTTTAATTTCTTGAGGAAATTCCACATTATTTTCCACAGTGGCTGCACCAATTTGCATTATGACTAATGGTGTATGTGGGTTCCCTTTTCTTCACATCTTCACCATCACTTGTTTTTTTGGATGAAAGCCATTCTGAAGGTTTGAGGTAGTACCTCATTGTGGTTTTAATTTGCATCTCTCTGATGATTACTGATGTCCAGCATCTTTTCATATGTCTATTGACCATTTGTATGACTTCTTTGGAGAAGTGTCTGTTCAGGTCCTCTGCCATTTTTTTAATTCAATTGTTTTTTTTCTTTGTATTGAGTCATATAAGGTCTTTATAAATTTTGGAAATTAACCCATTATCAGATGTATCATTGGGGGATATGTTCTACCTATCAGTGGGTTACCTTTTCATTTTGTGGATGGTTTCCTTTGCTGTGCAAAAACTTTAGTTTGATGTAGTGTCATTTGTTTATTTTTCCCTTTTTTCTTGCCTGATATAATAGTGATATATTTCTATGAGAACTGTCTAAAATTTTACTGCCCATGTTTTCTTCTAGAATTCTCAGGGTTTTGTTACATACATTTGTTTTTAATTCATTTTGAGGTTATAATTATGTATTGTGTGTAGAGGTGGTCTAATATATTTTCTTTGGCAGGTATCTAATCACACAGTCACATCAATAGATGCATAAAAATATGTAATAAAATCCAGCACCATTTATGATAAAGCTCTCATCAAAGTAGCATCAGAGAGAATGTACCTAAACTTAATGAAAGGTCATATACCACAAACCCATAGTCTACATCACACTCATTGGGTGAAACTAAATGTTTTTCTTTAAGATCAGGAACAAGGCAGGGATGTACCATTTCACCACTCTTAACATAGTGCTGGAAGTGGTAACCACAGCAATAAAACAGGAAGAAATAAAAGGCACCAAATTGGAAAACAAGTAAAACTGTCATTATTTTCAAATGATATGATGCTGTATGCAGAAAATCCTAAAAACTCCACACTAAAACTAATAAATGAATTTAGCAAAGTAACAGGATACAAAATAACTACCCAGAAATTAGTAGTATTTTTACGCATCAGTGATGAACTATTAGAAAGAAAACTGAAAACAAGTCTCATTTACAGTTGCTTCAAAAGGAAGAAAATTACTAGGAATAAACTCAACAACAGAGGCAAAAGGTCTGTACTCAGAAAATTAAGAACCCTGAAACACTGATTCCATAGAACTTATGCACCCCAGTGTTCGTAGCAGCATAATTTACAATAGCCAAGTGCTGGAAGCAACCTTAGTGCCCGTCAGTAAATGAGTGGATCAAAAAACTACATTACATTTATGCAATGGAATACTATGTATCAGAAAGAAAGAAGGAACCCCTACCCTTCATGACAGCATAGATGGAACTGGAGAGAATTATGCTAAGTGAAATAAGTCAGGCAGTGAAAGACAAATACCATATGATCTCACCTATAAGTGGAGATAAACAAGCAAGCAAAACAAGCAAGCAAAATATAACCAGAGACATTGAAATAAAGGACAAACTAAAAATACCCAGAGGGGAGTAAGAGGGAGATAATGGGGGAAAGAAGGTGAAGGGTCATCAAGGAATATGCCCAAAGGACACATGGACAAAGCCAAAGGGGGGTATGATTGAGGGTGGAAGGTGGGAATTGGTGGGACATTGCAGAGCAGTGAGAACAAATGGAGAAAACTGTACTTGAAACACAATAAAAATAAAATATATATAAGGAGAAAATTATGGGATACTAAAGAAGATTTGAGGAAGATACAATAAGTAAAAGTATATACCATGTTCATGGGTACGAATAATTAATATCATTAAAATGTCCACACTACCCCAAACAATCTATGTATTCAATGAAATTTCTTTTTTTATCTTTTTTTATTAATTTTATTTAGTTATTTTTGAAGTACAGTTTTTTTTGTTTATTTCTCCCATCCCAGCCTCCCCTGCCCCTTGCTCCCCACCTCCCTCCCATTTCCACCCCCCTTAGTTCTCGTCCCTGTGTCCTTCCTATTTGTTCCTCCAAATCCCTCCCTCTTTTTCCCCTTAACTTCCCTTCCCTCTCCCCTCTGGTCACTGTCCCCTTGTTCTCTATTTCAGTGTCTTTGGTTTTTTTTTTCTGCTTGCTTGTTTGTTTTGTTGTTTAGCTTCCTGTTAAAGGTGAGATCATATGGTATTTGTCTTTCAGCACCTGGCCTATTTCATTCAGCATAATGCTTTCCAGTTCCATCCATGTTGTTGCAAAAGGTAGTAGCTCCTTCTTTCTCTCTGCTACACAGAATTCCATTGTGCATATGTACCACATTTTTTTGATCCATTCATTTACTGATGGACACCTAGGTTGCCTCCAACTCTTGGCTATTGTAAATTGTGCTGCTATACAACCATTATGGAAAACAGTATGGAATTTTCTCAGAAAAATAAAAATCGACCTGCCTTTTGACCCAGCAATTCCACTGCTAGGATTATATCCTAAGAATCCTAAAACATCAATATTAAAGAACCTATGCACCACAATGTTCAATGAAATTTCTATTAAAATACCAGTGACATATCTCACAGAACTAGAATATTCCAAAATCTTATATGGAACTGTTGTTATTGGAGAGACCCAAGTTAGGGCATTCTTCCTCATTGGTTCTTGCCTTGCTTGCTCATGAGAGAAGAATTCAGGTAAGAGACAATACATAGTGGAAATGAGGTTGTAAATTTGTTTACACATTTGAGCACAAAGCTGCAAGCATGCACCCAGACATACCGAGCACACTGACTATTGGGATTTTAGGAGTTTTATGCTTATAGTCAGCTTATGGGTCCCCTCCTATTCCCCTTTCAGATTTTGGGATTAATACATAGTTTCAAAGGCTTTCTTTCCCAGATTAAGGAAATAATACAGAACTTTAAGGGCTCTCCACCTCCTATGTTATCATGGTATTTTTTATGATGTTAGGAACAACTGGTAATTTTATGGGCCAAGCTCAGGACTGCTGAGTTACTGAGTGGGACATGTCTCCCTTTTGTTTCTAGTCTCCTGATTTAAATGGACTGTTAGGTTGCAATGGGCAGGGACCATGCCTTATTTCCCCTCTGGCCACTTATTCCTAGGTGCTGACTTACAAAACCACAAAAGAGCCTGAATAACCTCAGCAATCTTGAGAGAGAGGAAAAATATATATATATCACACTACTTGGTAGCAAAAATAATACAAAGCCATAGTTATCAAAACAACATGGTCCTGACATAAAAATAGGCATATAGATCAATGGAACAGAACAGAGAGTCCAGAAATAAACTAATGTATTTATGGTTAATTAATATTTGATAAACAAGACAAAAACTAACAATGGGGTAAAGACAGTCTATTTAATAAACGGTGTTGTGAAACTCTTACCTTAAACATAAGAAAAATAAAGCCAAGAGACTAGAAATTTAGGAAAGCAGAAGTAACAGAAGCAAGGCATATTGACTACAAGAATACAGCTGTTCCACTAAACAACTAGAGCTGTCCCTTAAGCTTTTCTAGGACTTGGCCCAGAGTGGACCCTCAAAAATTCTCACATATCTAACTGAATGATTATCTCTAATGCATTGATACCCACAATGATATTTAACAACAGAAATTCAAAACTAAATAAGATTACATAAATTAACAGTAGTAGGAAACATCCTCCTTTTATTTTTTTATCTATCTCTTTATGTATTTTTATGCCATAATATACAGAATATGATATACACAAACATGCTAACCTCTATGGCTTTATTGTGTGCCCTAAATGTGGTGGTAACCTAAAAAATACAACTATCTTTTATTTTTTGCTTTGTAAAATAATCTGGTTGGGTACTGTATTTCTAATTTTATCAGAATCTAAGTGGCACAAGCCATTTATTACCGTGAATAGCCAAGTCAATGAGTTATAGCTGTCAACTGCCACATTTATTCCATTGTTTGAAATACCAATCAACCAATCCAAATAGACCTACGAAAATCTGACAAACTTCAGGGAACAAAATAGTGCTGAGTGGGTTCAAAATGATGGGCTGGCAATCTTTCCCTTCAGCAATGTGATTATGTAGACTAAATCTGAATAGACATGCATTTTAACATATGTGGGCCATATATGTAAACATATGTACACATATACATTTATGAATGTATCTGAATAGGTAAACTTTTTGAATATATATATATATATATACACACACACACAGGAATTATTAAGTTTACTTTGTTCTTCTACTAAAAGATAAACAGAAAATATTGAGTTTTTAGTGATTAATTCTAAAAATTTAATGTTAAAGTTACATTAAGAAGTTGCTTATTTTTATTTTTACATCTTTTTAGTTTTTGTTTTGCTTATTTAAAATAATAACTTACCCATGAACTTTTTCAAGAAAAATATTTTGTTTGCTATAAGCCAGTTGGCTGAAAAGAGGAAAAAAATGTGGTAACAATTATGTACAAATAAATTACCCTAATATTTTAGCCTATCTTCTTGTGCTCTGATCAATATAGAATGATACATATAACAATACATTCTGATTTTACACTTCCATTTAACATCTCTTTCCTAAGTTTATTGATATTCTCTTCTTTTTCTTCCTGATATTTTAGAGGTCAGTCTTGCTGCATGATTTTGGAAGATGCCCTTAGCTTGAGCGTCAGAAGTTCCATTCTTGTTTGAATGAATAGAATGCAAACTGTTTTGACTCTCTTGTTGAGTATCCTAGAGAGCAATGGCTTATTTGGGGAATAATAGTGGTTTGGGTAAAAGTAAACAAATATTGCATTAATATATTTATACTCTAACTGAATCAGTACTTCCCTCATTCTTCCCTGGTCACTGACATATCTGGTCATAGCCTTATGCAGGTTCTCTTGTAAGCCAAATATTTTCCCCTTGTCTTTAAGATTCTCTGTTTGTCTTTGATTTCTGACACTTTATAAATATGTTTTGTGGATAATGTCTTTATGTTGCTTTTGTTTTGTGACTTATGAGCTTTATTAATTTCCAAGATTTAGGAAGTTTTCTGTGATTATTACTTTAAATAAGCTTTCTGCTCACTTCACCCCCTCTTATCCTTCTGGAACTTCAAGAATTCACAAACTGATTCTTTTGATGGTATCTCATAGATTATATAAGCTTTTTTCATTCTCTTTTTTTCAGTCATTTTTTAAGTTTTTGTCCTATGACTGGAGAATTTCTTTCTTTTTTTTTATTTAGTTATTTTTCAAGTACAGTTTCTTGTCCATTTTTTCCCATCCCAGCCTCCCCCACCCCTTGCTCCCCACCTCCCTCCCATTTCCACCCCCCTTAGTTCTCGTCCCTGTATCCTTCCTATTTGTTCCTCCAAATCCCTCCCCCATTTTCCCCTTAACTTCCCTTCCTTCTCCCCTCGGGTCACTATCCCCTTGTTCTCTATTTCAGTGTCTTTGTTTTTTGTTTTTTGTTTTTTTTTTCTGCTTGCTTGTTTGTTTTGTTGTTTAGCTTCCTGTTAAAAGTGAGATCATATGGTATTTGTCTTTCAACCCCTGGCTTGTTTCACTCAGCATAATGCTTTCCAGTTCCATCCATGTTGTTGCAAAGGGTAGTAGCTCCTTCTTTCTCTCTGCAGCATAGAATTCCATTGTGTATATGTACCACAATTTTTGGATCGATTCATTTACTGATGGGCACCTAGGTTGCTTCCAAATCTTGGCTATTGTAAATTGTGCTGCTATGAACATTGTGGTGCATAGGTTCTTTGATATTGATGTTTTAGGATTCTTAGGATATAATCCCAGCAGTGGAATTGCTAGGTCAAAAGGCAGGTCGATTTTTATTTTTCTGAGAAAATTCCATACTGTTTTCCATAATGGTTGTACCAGTATGCACTCCCACCAACAGTGAACTAAGGACCCCTTTTCCCCACAACCCCTCCAACATTTGTTGTTTGTTGCTTTGTTTATGATAGCCATCCTGACTGGTGTAAAGTGGTATCTCATTGTGGTTTTAATTTGCATCTCTCTGTTAGCTAATGATATTGAGCATCTCTTCATGTGTCTCTGAATGTTCTGTATGTCCTCCTTGGAGAAGTGTTTGCTCAAGTCCTTTTCCCATTTTCTAATTGGGTTGGGTGTCTTCTTAGAGTGGAGTCGTGTAAGTTCTTTGTATATTTTAGAGATTAAACCTTTGTCTGAGGTATCATTGGAAAATATGTTTTCCCATACAGTTGGTTGTCTTGCTAATTTAATACTGTTTTCTTTAGCCATGCAGAAGCTTTTTATTTTGATGAGATCCCATTTGTTTATTCTTTCCTTTACATTCCTTACCCTAGGGGACATATCAGTAAAGAAGTTGCTGCGTGAAATATCTGAGATTTTCTTGCCAATGTTCTCCTCTAGGACTTTAATGGTGTTATGATTTACATTTAAGTTTTTTATCCACCTTGAATTTATTTTGGTGTATGGTGTAAGTCTGTGCTCAAGTTTCATTTTTTTGCATGTAGCTGTCCAGTTCTCCCAAAACCATTTGTTGAAGAGGCTATCTTTACTCCATTTTATGTTACTGCCCCCTTTGTCGAATATTAATTGACTGTAGAGAGTTGGGTTGGTTTCTGGGCTCTCTGTTCTGTTCCATTGGTCTATGTGCCTGTTTTTATGCCAGTACCAGGCTGTTTTGATTACAGTGGCCTTGTAATACAGTTTGATATCAGGTATTGTGATCCCCCCTACTTTGTTCTTCTTTCTCAAAAGAGCAGCTGCTATTCGGGTTCGTTTATGGTTCCATATAAAATTTCGAAGTGTTTGTTCTATGTCTGTGAAATATGCCATTGGTACTTTAATAGGTATTGCATTGAATCTGTATATTGCTTTGGGTAGTGTGGACATTTTGATGATGTTAATTCTTCCAATCCATGAACAAGGTATATGTTTCCATTTGTTTGTGTCTTCCTTGATTTCGTGCTTCAGGGCTGTGTAGTTTTCTGCATACAGGTCTTTTACCTCCTTAGTTAGGTTTATTCCCAGATATTTTGTTTTTCTTTTTGCTATATCAAATGGGATTTTTCTCTTTATTTCTGCTTCTGCTGATTCACTGTTGGTATACAAAAATGCCTTTGATTTCTGGATATTGACTTTGTAACCAGCTGTTTTGCCAAACTCATTAATTAGTTTGAGCAGTTTTTGGGTAGAGTCTATAGGATTTTCCATGTACACTATCATGTCATCTGCAAACAGTGACAGTTTTGCTTCCTCCTTTCCTATTTGGATGCCTTTTATTTCCTTTTCTTGCCTGATCGCTGTGGCTAAAACTTCCAATACTATATTGAATAGAAGTGGTGAAAGTGGACAACCTTGTCTTGTTCCTGATCTTAGTGGAAAAGCTTTTAGTTTTTGCCCATTGAGTATGATATTGGCTGTAGGTCTCTCATATATGGCCTTTATTATTTTGAGAAATGCTCCCTGTATTCCCACTTTGCTGAGTGTTTTTATCATAAATGGGTGTTGTACCTTATCGAAAGCTTTTTCTGCATCTATTGATGTGATCATGTGATTTTTGTCTTTGCTTTTGTTTATGTGATGTATTACATTTACTGATTTGCGAATATTGAACCATCCTTGCATCCCTGGGATGAATCCTACTTGATCATGCTGTATGATTTTTTTGATATATTGTTGGATACGATTTGCCAATATTTTGTTGAGGATTTTAGCATCTATGTTCATCAGCGATATTGGCCTGAAGTTTTCTTTCTTTGTTGTGTCTCTATCTGGTTTTGGAATTAAGATGATGCTGGCTTCATAAAAAGAATTTGGGAGTTTTCCATCCTTCTGGATTTTTTGAAATAGTCTGTCGAGAATAGGGGTTAGCTCTTCCTTAAATGCTTTGTAGAATTCTCCTGTGAAACCATCTGGTCCGGGGCTTTTGTGTGATGGGAGTTTTTTGATTACTGCTTCAATTTCTTTTGCTGTTATTGGTGTATTTAGATTTTCTGCTTCTTTTTCACTGAGTTTTGGAAGATTGTATTTTTCTAGAAATGTGTCCATTTCCCCTAGGTTTTCAAATTTCTTTGCATACAGTTCTTCATAGTAATTTCTTACAATCTCTTCTATTTCTGTGGTATCAGTTGTAATCTCTCCTTTTTCATTTCTGATTGTGTTTATTTGTGTCCTCTCTCTTCTTTTCTTGATGAGCCTACTTAAAGGCTTGTCTATTTTGTTTATCTTCTCAAAGAACCAACTCCTGGATTCATTGATCCTTAAAATTGTGCTTTTAGTTTCTATGTCATTTAATTCTGCTCTAATCTTGGTTATTTCCTTCCTTCTGCTTGCTCTGGGCTGTCTTTGTTGTTGTTCCTCGAGTTCTTGCAGGCGTAGGGTTAGGTTGTTTGTTTGAAATGTTTCTATTTTCTTTAGGTAGGCCTGTATTGCTATCAACTTCCCTCTCAGGACTGCCTTTGCTGTGTCCCATAAGTTTTGGGTTGTTGTGAGTTCATTTTCATTTGTTTCCAGAAATATTTTGATTTCTTCCCTAATTTCATTCTTGACCCATTCGTTGTTTAATAGCATACCATTCAGTGTCCATGTTTTTGGGTGCTTTGGGTTTTTTTCTTTGGGGTTGGTTTCTAATTTCAGTCCCTTGTGGTCAGAGAAGATGCTTGGTATGATTTCAATTTTCTTGAATTTTTTGAGGCTCGTTTTGTGTCCTATCATGTGGTCTATCTTTGAAAATGTTCCATGTGCATTTGAAAAGAATGTGTATTTAGCTTCTTTGGGATGAAAGGCTCTATATATATCAGTTAAATCCATCTCATCTAGGGTGTTGTTTAATGCCACAATATCTTTGTTGATAATTTGTTTGGAAGATCTGTCCATTTTTGATAGTGGGGTGTTCAAATCTCCTAGTATGATTGTGTTGCTGTCAACATCTTTCTTGAAGTCCTCTAAGATTTTCTTGATATATTTGGGTGCCCCTATGTTTGGTGCATATATGTTTACAATGTTAATGTCTTCTTGGTGGATTCTTCCCTTGAGTATAATGAAATGACCTTCTAGGTCTCTCTTTATAGCCTTTTTTTTGAAGTCTATTTTGTCTGATATGAGAATTGCTACTCCAGCTTTTTTTTCTTGTCGGTTTGCTTGGAAAACTTGTTTCCAGCCTTTCACTTTTAGCCTGTGATGGTCTTTTGTCCTGAGGTGAGTCTCTTGTAGGCAGCATATGTGTGGGTCATGCTTTCTTATCCATTGAACTATTCTGTGTCTTTTGATTGGAGAATTTAATCCATTTACGTTTAAGGTTATTATTGATAGGTACTTACTCATTGCCATTTTTGTACCTGTGTTCCTCTCTGTCTCCCTCTTATCCTTCCTTCCCTTAAAGCAGTCCTTTTAGTATTTCTTGTAGAGCTGGTTTGGTGGAGGCATATTCTTTTAGACTTCTTTTGTCTTGGAAACTCTTTATTTGGCCATCTATCTTGATTGAGAGCCTTGCTGGGTAAAGTAGCCTTGGTTGTAGGCCTCTGGTTCTCATTACTTGAAATATTTCTTGCCATTCTCTTCTTGCTTGAAGTGTTTCCATTGAGAAGTCAGTAGCTAACCTTATTGGGGCTCCCTTGTATGTTATTTCTTTTTTCTCCCTTGCTGCCTTTAAGATTCTCTCTTTGTCTTGGAATTTTGCCATTTTGATGATGATGTGTGTTGAAGTGGGCCTCCTTGGGTTCCTCTTGGTTGGGACTCTCTGTGATTCCTGGATTTGTGAGACTTTTTCTCATATCAAATTAGGGAAATTTTCTCTCATTACTCATTCAAATACTTTTTCTATCCCTTGTTCTTCTTCTTCTCCTTCTGGTATTCCTATTATTCGGATATTATTACGTTTCATATTGTCTTGCATTTCTCTTAATCCCTCTTCATTCTTTCTGAGCCTCTTTTCATATTCTTGCTCTTTCTGTGAGATGCTTTCTACCTTGCCCTCTAACTCACTAATCCTATCCTCTGCTTCATCTATCCTACTTTGGAAACTTTCTACTGTGTACTTCAATTCGGAAATTGTATTCTTCATTTCCTCTTGTCTCTTGCTGATAGTTTCCATTTCCTTTTTGATGTTGCTGTAGTTTGCAGAGAGATCATTATAGTTCCCCTGTAGTTTCTGGTAGTTCACTGTGAGCTCTTTGAACTTCGTAATAACCAGTGCTTTGAATTCACTGTCTGATAGTTGATCAGCGTCTATTTCATCTAACATTCTTTCTGAAGTTTCTGCTTTTTCTTTCATTTGGGGATTGTTTCTTTGTCTTCCCATTGTTTGAGACTCTTCTTGTTAGTCTCTGCTTCCAAAATTGATCTGTTCTTAAACACTGGTTTTATGGTGTAAACTTCTGTGGTATGATCCTGTGAAGTTCAGTGGTGCAGACTCCTTGAAGTTTCTTGATGTTCTTAGTCTCCACCTACACTCACGCTGGTCCTTGCGCTGGTCCCTGTGTTGGTCGCCTACCACTGCTGAATGTCTCGGCTCTAGTAGCCACCTGCTCAAGCACCCAGGCCGGTTACTATGGCAGTGGCACAGAGGCTGGGAATGTCCCGGCTCCCGTATCTGGCTCTCTCTGCAGCCCAGGGCCGTCACAGGGGCTTGGAGTGTCCCAGTTTCTGTACCTGACTCCCCGGCATCTAGTCCTGTCTCTATGCAGTGGCACAGAGGCTTAGAAAGTCCCAACTCCTGTACCTGATTCCCCAGTGTCCAGTCCTTTCGCTATGGCAGCAGAACAGGGGCTGAGACAGTCCCAGTTCCCGTAGAGGGATCCTCTGCCACCCAGGGCTGTCTCAGGGGTTTGGAGTGTCCCGGCTTCCGTACCTGACTCCCTGGCGTCCAGTCCCGGCACAGAGGCTGAGAATGTCCTGGCTCCCGTAGCTTGCTCCTCAGGGTCCAGGCCTGTCTCTATGGAGGCGTCACAGGGGCCTTTGGTGTCCCAGCTCCTGCAACTGTCCCTTCCGTTGCCCAGGCCGGTAGCTATGACATCGGCACAAGGGTGTCCCCACTCCGGTTCCTGACTCCTCTGTCTCCCAGGACCGTCACAGGGGCTTGGATTGTCCGGCTTCCGTACCTGACTCCCTGGCTCCCAGGCCTGTTGCTCTGGCGGCAGCACAGGGCCGAGTGAGACCCAGCTCCAGTAGCTGACTCTGCCGCCTCTGGTGTTTCAGCGTCGGTCACAATCTCTGGTCTTTTAATTTCATAAATGCTGGGTAACCGATGGTTTATTGTGCTGTTTCTCTATAGATCTGCCAGGATTTTCACCCATGAGTACAGGAGCTAGTATCAGCTCCATCTTACTCTGTCGCCATCTTCCTCTGACTGGAGAATTTCAATTGGTTTGCCTTTTTGTTCACTTATTCTATTCTTTCTTCTGCTTGATGAAGCCCTATATTGAAGCTCTCTATTACATTTTTCAATTCAGTCGTTGATTTCTCAGCTTCAAATTTTCTAATTTTCCGTTTTTTATTTTTACTATCTCTTTGTGGAATTCTCATTTTGTTCTACTTTTTTCTGGTATTTTTAAATTGTTTATTGGTGTTCTCTTGTAATTCTGTGAGCTCCATTACAACAATTACTTTGAATTCATCGTTGAGTAGTTCCTGCATCTCCTCTTTGGGGAGCTATTTATTGGAGGATTACTCTATTCTTTTGGTGGTGCCATGTTTCCCTCATTATTCATGATCTCTCCAGTCTTTTGTGAGTTTGTGCACATTTGAAAGTCAGTCACCTCTTATAGACTTTATTAAATGACTTCAGTAAAGGAAGACATTCTCTCACAGGTGGTGGCACACTAGAGCTAGTTGTGATGCTGATTCTAATGATGCATGGTGACAAGTATAAGGGCATGTATGGTATTCAGTCCTGGGTTGCATGATGTCTTATTGGCTCAAGCCACTGTGGGCCACAGCATCAACAACTCTGTAGAACTTGGCAAGAACAGCAGGGAGCACAAATTGGTTCCAAGGGCTATTGGGGTCCTTTGCAGTACCTCCCAGTCATGTGGTTAGGGACCAGGGCATGCAGCAGCTGGAGCCAGTAGTGTGTACATATTCATCTGAGGTGTCTAGTAGCAGGTGTCTGTGAAGGGACAGGGACTAGTTGCACATACATACAGTTATGGCATGAAGCAAGACATAGGCCAACTGTGAGCACTTTGGTAGCTGTATTGGCCCTGCCTATTGACATGTAGTACTGTGGCTGCTGGGTCTTGCCCCAGGTATATCGCAGTTGAGGTCAGTAATGGGAGTCACACTAATGATGTACAGGTGCACCTTGAGGGGCAAGGTATAGGTGAGCATGGTGTTATAGACCTGGGATAGAAGACAGGGCTTCAGTTGTGCCCAAAAGTGGCTATGAAGCTGTGGCTCACAGGCACTGTCTTGTTCTCTGCACAGTTCTTCTCTGGGCATGCATACACAAGAGGCCAGGGATATGTGTCAGTCCAGCAAAATGTACAAGTACACACCTGAAGGTGTTAGTCCCAGATGTGTGCATGGTGGGGGTGGCCAGCCACAGGTGTCTAGGCTCACGTCTTTTGTGCATGCAGCTACAGTGACCTTGGGTGCTGGCTGCCAGCCCAGCTCCCAGGCTCCAGTAAGTGTGGTTATGGGTGTGGGAGTTTGTGGAGGTTGGGGAGAGAACTCAGGTAGCTGGTATCAGCAAATGTGAATACCTGTGTAGTGAAATCTTCAGGGGTCCACAGGGGCTCTGATAGTTGCTGGTTACATCTTCAGTGGTTTAAGGTGCTGGGTTTGTTTTCAGGCAGGTTACTGTGCACTGTGACCATCTGCATTACAAAGCAGCTGCTCTTGGGAGCCCTGATTTTTCTCCTTGTTACTAGAAGCCTACTACATGAGTCAGCTTTTGTGGGTTGGGTGGGGTAAAATTGAAATGAGACCTTTGTGCAGAGCTCTAAAAGGCTGAGGAAGCTGGTGGCTCACCCTACTCTTCCTTCCTGGCGAGAGACATTCTAACTGGGGAGTTTTTTCTTGGTACTGAGCAATGCTGGCCTGGGAAATGGGATTATAGAGGCAGCATGCTTTCTTCTAATTGGTTCACTATGTTGCTGTTATTTCCTCAATGTACTTCAGGGCTCTCCCAGACAAAGAGCTGTTTTTGTCTGTGCACAGTTGTCTAGCTTTTGTTCTTTGTGAGGGGATTGAGTCTGGGATCCCCTTTGTCACCATCTTCTAAAAAAGACTTCTGTATATGTTTACAGTTAGAAATTTGTAAGGGTGCTTAATGTTAATTTTAATTTTATCTCAAATATTCAACTTAAGAATATTTTTGTTATATTGGTTTACTAGACAATGTATCCTTAGCAGATTTGATGAGTCAGTCTTTATATCTATTGAGGAACAGACAAAAAATGCTAAACCAATAATTCTCATCATAGACTGACAATTTCATTAATCCTGCTGACTGTAGCTTAGTGTTAAGAGCAGAAACTCAGGGTCCAGGCTGCCTGTATTTGAATGAATGCTACCTCTATTGTTGGCAAGCTTTGTGATCTTTGCTCAGCTATAAAATGGAGAGTAAATTTACCTTCCATCTTGTAAGGTTGTAGTGGCAATTAAACAGTTTCATATACAGCAAATTCATAGGTATGTGACAAACACATGTTAAATGTACAATAAACAGGACTGTTAATAGTATTATCATTCTTCAAATATCTGCAAATCTACCTGTTTTTATTTTCGAATGTCCCATTTGTTATTAGCTTTCTCTGAAATACATCACAAAAGATAATTACTTCAGATAGTATATAATGAAAATATGGAGTTCTTAGTTTGAAAAAGCTTACAGTTTTGAGTTTTCTTATTATCTTTTCTGTTAACACATTTTATAATATGGTAATGTAAAAATTTCTGCACTTATGACAATACCTGGCTATTGAAGATGACATTTTGTTCAGAATGCTTATTTATGCTCTCTGCTTTCATAAGAATATTTATCTCCTGAGAGCTTTAAGTGCCCTTTAAATATTTTATACTATTATGAGATAATATAAGAATGAATTTTGTCTGATTTAATAATGCAGAATAATTTAAGGATCTTTACAAAATGTAAATTGTTTCATCTCTCTTTTTATTTTCATTACATAATATTAACATATATAGCAAATGACTCAAAATCATATTAAAATATTAATTTTGATTTGACTTTAATTATATATTATCTATGTCATATATACTATTCACAGTAATACTACAATAAGCTTTCTCTACAATAATCAAATATTTATATTTATAATTTTTTGAATATCAATGCATTAAATTATTATTAAAACGTAGGCTATTATGAGTGAAGAACTTTTTTCAACTCAGTAAAAATGATGGTTTTTATAAAAAAGTAGTATTTTTAACTCTACACCACTATTTGAGAACTATGAATATATGTATTATTTTAAAGAGCTGTAATAGAAAGATAATCTGGAAGACATACCAACTTACTCTCAAATGTTTCCCATACAGTCCACCTCAAAACAATAATATACTGTCAACTATTCCTTATATATTAAAAGATTAAGGCTTATTTAACATTTTTCTGTCTATTTCCTCAATATTTTAGATTTTTAATTAGTAAAAATATGCTAGATCAGTATATACATAGAAGCATATATATTTGCTATATACATAGAAGCATATATATAAAATATACATATATTTTTTAAAATTTTGGACTACCTGGAGATAACATGGGACTTAAAAAGTCTTCCTCTGTGTTACTTTGTGCCATGGGCAAGCTTAATTGCACAGAACATACTCTGCGTTCCTTCCCACACTTAGCCACAAAGTGAGGAAAATTACATCTGTTTCTCTCAGATAATTCTTGAGATGCCCAATGCAGAAATTTGCAAGCTGGCTTCCTGTCTGCCAACTGACCACTTAGTTTTCTTTCTGACCAATGATTTACAGATACAACAAATTTGCAATGCATCCCTCTGGAAATAGTAATATAATGGAAGAACATAATTCAAATTTACTCTGAAAAACAATCACAGTAAGAATTGCATTTTAATACAAATGAGTATCCACCAAATTACCATTATTTCAAGGAACATTTTTAGGTCAATCGTATGCTTTTTCTTCCTTATTATACTTGTTACAAAAAAACCCCACTTATATTATACATAAAAATACCAAAACAAATAGTTAACACTGAGTTAAACTCTTTCAGTCAAACAAGAACATTAAAGCTAAATCTTGAGAAATGTGTAGAAGGAAGACACAAAGCCTTTTTTTGATGACAAAATGAGATTGTCCTCCTCCATTTTCATGGCATTAAATTCATTAGTCCTATAAACCTCAGTTGCTCATAGCAGTTAACACATATCTTTTCACTTCATTCACTAGCATATAGAAAGTTTAAAGGGCACTCTTCCACTTATTCTGTGCCTAAACAAGAAATGATTGCACAAGAGCTCTCAGTGAACCTTTGCAGCACCTTAGGAAATGGATGGTAAGCTATTAGAAGAATGAGGTTCTGTTTTCAAGTGCCTTTTTATTCTACACTCTCAACCACACAACCTTTTTATATCTTACATGTTTAATAAATCCCTATTTGACTAGCAATTAAAACAGTTAGTAAACTTCCTGTCTTCTAAAGATGTTAGGTATATATCTCAACTGTGGGTGCATCTTTCATAGTCTTCAACCCCAAAAGAATGAGACAATAGAAACTACTATTTTTTTAGGTCAAAAAAATCTGCAGGATTATCTGAACAGAGAATAAACCCTAAACATGCAAAAGGTAAATTTGGAATAAAACAAAAGCAAGCAGCTATTATTGCATCTAAAACAAAAAAATATAAACAAGCAAACACAAAAAGACCTATCTTGCATAGTGTGAGGAGCCTGAATATTTTTATCAGTTGTTAGTGTTCAAAATCTTAAGAACAGAGGACCAAACATTGTCCTAAAGAATATATAGTAAAAATCTCAATATTTATCAAAGTAGATAATGAAATTGTATTGTAAGCAAGTTAAGCAGCTTCAAAATTGAACAGGGTAGGTGATGACATATATACACACAATTATGAAACATAAAATGCATAGCATATAAAACTAATCATAACAAGTACCCATTCCATTTTTGTGGAAAAAAAACCTGACTTAAATTAAAACAATGTCTAGAGGTAGGATAATGTATATAATAAAAAACGAGCAAGTGTAAGGCGTGGGAAAAGTTCAAACATTCCTTCTGCATATTGAATCAATTAATAGCATGTACAAGGAAACCCTGATTATTTGAAAGAGTGGAGAAAAATGACTTGATTCTTTACAAGTAGTACAGACTATTATTAGTATTCCAGATAGACTGTGTTGTAGAGGGTCCATCACAGGCTTTGATCTGTCTGCATCCACAGCTGCAAACTCTGCACCAGGCTCTCGGAGCAGCACCATCTGACAGCCGCCTCCATCAGAAAAGTGAGTTAATGGTTACAAATATTAATCAGTGGATCAAAGCACAAAAGTGAGTGAAATTAAAATGAGTTCTTTAAAAATAGAATTTCATTTCCTTTGGATCAAAACAATTAAAACATTCATAATTTACTTCTCAACATATTCCATATTCTTTAACTCCCTGATCTTGTTTTTTCTTTTCTTTTCTTTTCTTTTCTTTCTTTCCTTCTTTCTTTCTTTCTTTCTTTCTTTCTTTCTTTCTTTCTTTCTTTCTTTCTTTCTTTCTTTCTTTCTTTCTTTCTTTCTTTCTTTCTTTCTTTCTTTCTTCCTTCCTTCCTTCCTTCCTTCCTTCCTTCCTTCCTTCCTTCCTTCCTTCTTCTTTCCTCTTCTTTTCTTCCTATTTCTCTCCTTTTGCCCCTTCCCTTTTTTTTTCTTTTTCTTTCTTCTTCCTGGAAGTATACTATTTTGTTTAAAGAGTAACAGTGTTTCAAGTGATCAGATAGAGTAAATTTTCATATGCATACCACACATACATACATATATTCTTAATGCTGTTGGAAACCCTTTTAATAAAAAAAACTTTAAAATATATAGTTTATTAATTATGCCATTACAGTTCCCCCATTTCCCCCCTTCATTCCCTTCCACCCTGCACACCCCCTCCCCCACCATTCCTCCCTTTAGTTTAGGAGCACATGTCTCAAGTTCTTTAGATGCTATATTTCCCCTACTATTCTTGCCCTCCTCCCTATCTATTTTCTACCTACCATCTATGCTACTTATTTTCTGTACCTTCCCCTCTTCTCCTCCTCCAACTCTGCTGTTGCTAACCCTCCATGTGATCTTCATTTCTATGGTTTCTGCTCCTGATCTAACTGTCCTCTTAGTTTGCTTTTGTTTTAGGTGTGGTTCTTAATAACTGTGAGTTTGCTGTCCTTTCCCTGTATTTTTATCTTCTTTTTCTTAGGTAAGTCCCTTTAATATTTCATATAATAAGGGCTTGGTGATGATGAACTCCTTGAATCTGACCTTATCTGAGAAGCACTTTATCTGCCCTTCCATTCTAAATGAAAGCTTTGCTGGATAGAGCAATCTTGGATGTAGGTCTTTGCATTTCATGACTTGGAATACTTCTTTCCAGCCCCTTCTTGCCTGTAAGGTCTCTTTTGAGAAATCCGCTGACAGTTTGATGGGAACTCCTTTGTAGGTGACTGTCCCCTTATCTCTTGCTGCTTCTAGGATTCTCTCCTTCATTTTAATCTTGGCTAATGTAATTATGATGTGCCTTAGTGTATTCCTTCTTGGGTCCAACTTCTTTGGGACTCTCTGAGCTTCCTGGATTTCCTGGAAGTCTATTTCCTTTGCCAGATTGGGGAAGTTCTCCTTTATTGTTTGTTCAAATAAGTTTTCCACTGGTGGCTGTTCCTCTTCCTCTTCTGGTACCCCTATAATTCGGATACTGGAGCATTTAAAGATGTCCTGGAGGTTCCTAAGCCTCTCCTCATTTTTTTTTAATTCTTGTTTTTTCATATTTTTCTGTTTGGTCATTTTTTTCTTCCTTCTGGTCCACTCCCTTGGTTTGAGTCCCAGTTTCCTTTCCATCACTATTGGTTTCCTGTGCATTTCCATTCATTTTAATTAGTTTAGCCTTCATTTGTTCCTCTAATTTGTGACTAAAATCAACCAGTTCTGTGAGCATCCTGATCACCAATGAGTGTTTTGAACTGTGCATCTGATAGGTTGGCTATTTCTTGGTAGCTTAGAGTTATTGGCTCTGGGGCTTTGAGCTCTTCTTGAGCCATGTTTTGATCTGTTGGAGCCTGTTACATATAAGGAGTGGAGCCTTAGGTGTTCACCAGGGTGGGGCCACCCAGGTCACTGGGTTGTGATGCTGTATGTGGGGGCAGGGTCAAAGGGGGCAATAGCGGTCCCCTCTGCTGCTTCCTGCTGCTGGTGCCTGCATGGTTTGTCTCACTGCTCACTCCTTTGCTGGTTTATCTGTGCGCAAATATGTGATCACGGTCAGCCTGCCTCCTTGCACCCTCACTGGGTCTGCCAGTCGCAACCCCACACCTGGGATCCGCCCACAGCTGTCTTTGCACCTGGGTTGGTCCAGGGGATCTTTCTTGCCCTACCCTGTTCCACTGCTGGCTCCACCCCTCTTACCAGTCTGGATAAATGGCTTGTTGTTGTGGGACTTTCATATAGTTCAATTTTCTGTGTTTGAGCTATGTTTTTTGTTACTAAAACTTTATTGTCTTTAAACTTGGTTGTGCGAGAAGGTACAGTGTTTCCGCCTATGTCTTCATCTTAGTGGAAGTCTTAATAATAAAAACTTGACTTCCAGCCAAGATGGAAGAGTAGGCAGACACACTTCACTTCCTTGCACAACCATAAGAGGTATCACAACTAACCTCAAAACAAAATACAACCAGAACTGCCAGAAAATCTAACTGTATGGAAGTCAGACAACCTAGGATTTAAAGAAAAAAGATTCATGAAGAGGAGTAGGAGGGGCAGAGATGGAGAGCCAAGGCAAAGATAATGCATTGTGTTGGTGGCAGCCAGCAGAATGAGTGGTCTCACATTTATGTCTGGTATATAAAAACCTGGAGGAACACCTGGAAAAAAGCCATCCCAGTCCCACGCCAAACCATGCAACCCAGGGTTCCAGTGCTGGGTGAAGAAAGACTCATAACTTCTTCTCTGGCTGGTGTAGCTCAGTGGATTGAGAGTGAGCCTGTAAACCAGACGATCAAGGTTGATTCCCAGTCAGGACACATGCCTGGGTTGCAGGCCAGTTTGCAGCAAGGGATGCACAAGAGGCGACCATACATTGATATTGCTCTCCCTCTCTTCTTCCCTTCCCCTCTAAAGATAAATAAATGAAATCTTAAAAAGACTCATAACTTCTGACTATAAAACTAGTAGAGGTTGAGGCAGCATAAGAAACTGCCAATTTCTCAGGAGAATCCACCTAAAGGACCCAGATGGCCCTAGAACATATGCAAACCCATGCACTCTGGGATTGAGCCCCAGGGCTACAGCTTGAAGGGTACCAGTTGTATACAAGAAGTGGGGAAAATGACTGGGAATGGGGTGAGAGCTGAGAAAGCAGCACTGTTTCCTCTCCCCCCCGTATATGAGACCACAAACTGGTGAAGAGGGTTGCTCCAACCTGGCAAATACTAAGACTCCACCCCTTACAATGTAACAGGTGCCCCAAGACAGGGAGTCAAAGCAGCTCTACTTAACACACAGAAACAAACACAGGGAGGCTGCTGAATTGAAGAGACAAAGAAATATGGCTCAAATTAAAGAACATATCAAAATTCTAGAAAAAGAACTAAGCAAAACAGAGAAAGTCAAGCTATTAGATGCAGAGTTCAAAACACTTTTGATAAGGATGCTTAGAGACCTCACTGAGTACAGCAAATGCATAAGGGAATAAATGAAGGCTATAATAAGCAAAATAAAGAAAAATCTATGTGGAAACAGCAGTGAAGGAAAGAAAGCCAGGGTTCAAGTCAACAATTTGGGACATATGGAAGAAATAAATAGTCAACCAGTGCAGAATGAAAAAAAATAATTCAAAAAAATGAGGAGAGAATAAGAACACTCTGGGGCATCTCCAAATGTGCCAACATCCCATGTCACAGAAGTGCCAGAAAAAAAGAGCAAGAAATTAAAAACTTACCTGGAAAAATAATGAAAGAAAACTTTCCTAATTTGTCAAAGGAATTAGATATACAAGTCCAGAAAGCACAGAGAGCCCCAAACAAGTTGGACCCAAAGAAGGCAGCACTAAGACACATTGTAATTAAAATGCCAAAAATTAAAGATAAAGAGAGAATCTTAAAAGCAGCAAGAGAAAGAAGACAGTTACCTACAAAAGAGTCCCCATAAGACTATCAGCTGATTTCTCAAAGGAAACCTTGTAGAAAAGAAGAGATTGGCAAGAAGTATTCAAAGTGATGTAAAGCAAGGTCCTACAACAAATTTTTTTTTTGCTCTATCCAGCAAAACTGTCATTTAGAATGGAAGAGAAAATAAAATGCTTCCCAGACAAGTTAAAGCCAAAGGAGTTCATCATATCCAAGCCCTTATTATATGATATGTTAAAGGGGCTTATTTAAGAAAAATATCAAAACTATGACCAGTAGAAATGACAAACTCACAACTATCAACTGTTGAATCTAAAAAAACAAAAACAATCTAAGCAAACAACTAGAACAGGAACAGAATCATAGAAATGGAGATCACATGGAAGGTTATCAGTGGGAAAAGTGAATGGGGAGAATGGCAGAAAACGTATAGCGATAAAAAGAATAATTGGTAGGTACAAAATAGACAGGAAGATGTTAAAAATAGTATAAAAAATGGAGAAGCCAAATAACTTATATGCAAGACTAATGGGTATGAACTAAGCAGGGATTGCTAGACCAAAAGGGGGTACTTAGCAGAGGGGAACAAAGGGGAAAATTCAGACAACTGTAAAAGTATAATTAATAAAATATATTTTAAAAAGTAATAGAAATTTAAGGTACCCAGCTATCATACTGTTTTGGGTTATCTCATACCTGACAATGACAATGACACCCAGGTAAATAAACCTAAACAAGAAAACAAAATAATTTATCTTAATTCTTATGTGCCCAGGCATTCTTGAATTTTCATAGCTGCCTGTGGAAAAGAATTTTTAAAATGTTCTATGATTCTGTAGTTTTGAAAATAAAATCTTCCACAACACAGTTTATTTTTCAAAATAGTCAAAAGCCTATTTTATTTATAATAAAAAAGTATTTCATAGTCAATGACAAGAAGTGTTCTAATAGAAGTAACTAGAATTGATGAAAGTCTATTTTGACAATTTGAAGAGATTAATAGTGAAAATAACATTTCTCTAAAATTCCCTCTGAGCAGGGAAGCTTTGGTCCATGAATGCATAGACCAAACTAACTTCATAATCCATGCTATTTCAGTTTAAACTACCACATTTCAATCTGACTGTATTTAACTTTTTAAGCACTTAAAATGTGTTCATAAAAAATCAAGGTGAAAGTGTCCTTCCTAGTCCTGTGGCGGGACTCAACCACTTCTGCGCCTGTGCACACCAGCAATTTCAAAAAAACTATGCACCACAATGTTCATAGCAGCACAACTTACAATAGCCAAGATTTGGAAGCAACCTAGGTGCCTATCAGTAAATGAATGGATAAAAAATTGTGGTACATATACACAATGGAATTCTATGCAGCAGAGAGAAAGAAAGAGCTACTACCCTTTGCAACAACATGGATGGAACTGGAAAGCATTATGCTGAGTGAAACAGGCCAGGAGTTGAAAGACAAATACCATATGATCTCACCTTTAACAGGAAGCTAAACAACAAAAGAAACAAGCAAGCAGAATAAAAACAAAGACACTGAAACAGAGAACAAGGGGACAGTGACCAGAGGGAAGAGGGAAGGGAATTTAAGGGGGAAAAAGGGGGAAGGATTTGGAGGAACAAATAGGAAGGACACAGGGATGACAACTAAGGGGGGTGGAAATGGGAGGGAAGTGGGAGCACGGGGGGGGGGCTGGGATGAGAGAAATAGACAAAAAACTGTACTTGAAAAATAACTAAAATTATTAAAAATAAATAAATAAAATCTCTTTTAAATTAAAAAAATAAAGGTGACAGTGATGCAATTAATCAGTATGTCACAGTCACAGAGAATATATTGAAAATATATACTCTTCACAAATATTAGTCTTCTAGCCACCTACCATCCCTTCCTCCCACCCCTAATCTTCCCTTCTGTGGCATTTTGTATTTTCCATGCTTCTTCACTTCCATTGTTCCAAACATCTTGGTAAATGTCTTATTTCTTAGAGCATCAGGCTTATGTACACTAGAAACATTGATTATACTTTAGCCTATAGGACTTAAAATTTGCCATGTGTATCATGCTAGCTTACTAAATATGTAAACAGCAGGGACTATTTTCTAACTGTGTTATATTATGACACCTTATGAAATGGAACCTGTACTTATAATTATCCTCCAGGGTTAATTGTAATGTTAGTGCCAATGATACTTAAATTTTGGGATTTAAATTTAAATATGTATTACTGAAATAATGTGCTTTTCCATTACTTTCATCATTCCTAATTCACAAAGTGGTGAAAACAGAGCATATAATTGTGCCTCATTTTTCAGAATCTGAGCACTGTCTTCTGTTAGGTATCATGTAATCACACTATCCTAGCATTCCAACACTCTTTAACTCTAGCTGCTTAGCAGCCCTCATGTCTAAAGTCTCTAGGAAATGTTTCACTTCAAAACATCACATATCCTCATAATACCACATTTTTCTACCTGTGCTCATGAAATTTCCATCAGTTGAGATACATAATTTATGTATTCATACCAGTTGTTTTATTGTGACTTCTTTGTCACCTTAACTTTTTATATTTTTTAAAATGTCACAGACTCGAAGATAATTGAGATAGTTACCTAAGACAGTTAATTAATCTGATTAGTGCTAATTTTGCTTCTGAAAATATACACACTTGACTAATAAAATTTATTTTCCGATATACAGACCCTTAAGATTTTCTGCATTCCTTCTGAATTTAATTATGTTTTTGTTGTTTACAATTTTGTGTTGTCACCATTAATTTTCTCTCTATTAAATGTGATTAAACCGGCATCCAGTTATCAAACTTTTCTTAGTTAAGTATCTTTTTTGGGGGGTCATCATATTTTTGCAATTGTTTGATTCTTACAACTTGCATACATTTGAAAAAGGATAATCTTTCATCAGTTTGTAGGAATTATCTGCCTTAGCAGTGGTATATATGAGGCCTCCACAAAGTATTAAGCAGTAAATTCTCCTTTGATTCTATCAACACAATGCATATGGAGATCTGCTACTTTGGGTCATGCTGTAGTGTTGCATTGTAAGACATTAATTATTAAATATTGAATTCATAAATGTATTTTTTTCAGTTAGCTTTTGCTGTGTAGCATTAAGGGTGACCCAAATTTGGTGACTTAAAACAACCATGGTTAACTCTTGATTCTGTAGATCTGTTAGTTGTTTATTATTTTCTGGGTGATTTGAATCACACTGGCTTGGGTGGCTTTTGTGTATTCAATTAACTAGAGGTAGATTAAAAATCTGGTGAGTAGGTGAATAGTCTAGAATGTGCTCACTTGTGTGTAAGATGTTTGCCAGGTTATTGGTCAGGGAGATGAAGATAATTGGGCATTATGTTTCTTACCATCATGCAAGTTACCCCAAGCTTCTTGGGGTTCCAAGAGCAACAAGAGAGGAAACTCCAATGAAAAAACAGTTTCCAAGTATTGACTTGTGTCATATTTATTAATATAACATTGGCTGAAACAACTCAGAAGGCTAGAAAAGATATAGGAGTAAAGAAATGGGTCACTTGATAAGAGAAGAATGTGTGGATATTTGTAAACATTGACTTGAATTAGAGTTCCAATTCTTGCTCTGTTCTGTGGCCTGAAGCAGGTCACTTTGCTGCTGTGCTTTTCCGCTCCCCCTACAAAGAGTTAGACTATATGAAGTTGAAGCCTTTCCACTCTTTTTGTTAAAAAAACTCAGAGAAACATTTAAAACCAATATTTATCATAGTATTAGTTTTCCATTAAGGGGAGAAGTAGTTTTTGATATATAAAATAGTGCAGTGAAATTAGTAAATTCACTTTTTAGGAAATTCAAATTCCTTTATTATACAATAAAAATTAAAAATCTATAGAAAATATACTTACTTTTACATATTTGGTTTGAGAGTGTGAAAAGGAAAATTTAAATTGATAAATGATGTAACAAGTTACTTATAGCAATTAAAAATAAATAATGAAAATATTAACTTGTATTCAAATAGTTGTGAGCACAATGTTTTTTTAAGTATTGTGATATATTAATTTAAGGGTTGAGCAAAAAATTTTAAAAAGAAAAAAGAAAGAACTCATGGATATAGACAACAGTGTGATAAGTGTGAGGGGGGTGGGGGGAGATAAGGAGGGAATAAGAGGGATAAATGGTGATGAAAAAACAAATGTTAAATAAAAAATTAAATAATACCATATATGTATATATGTACAATATAACAATTTAACTCAGGAAAAGATGTAGACTTTCTTGAAATAGCAACTTTAACCCATTCTTTCTGTCATTAGAAAACAAATCTTCTGGTGGTCTTGAAGAGTTAGGGATATTCACTTTTAGTACTGTCTTTTCTAATGTGTGCAGACGGGGAAATGGAAAGAAGGTTGCCTTTGTTGCACTGATTGTTGATTTCCAAATGCAGGAAAGCTGAATTTTAGGGCAGTCTACAAAGGCAATCCTTCCTTACTGCATCTCTTCAACCCTTTCCTTACTCTAAATTCCTCAATCAAGATCACCATTGTACCATCACACTACCTCTGAGCAACACTCCACTACTGAGTACCCCAATGTCTTGATGTTTAATTTGGAACTAATCACATATATCTATTTTTCACATGTAGGCTTTTTCTCCTGCTGACATTTGAATGAATGAGTAACACAGTATGGAATCATCAAATTCTTTGAGTGTTGGCTTTGAAGCTTTATGAACATAATTAGATAATCTAGTCAAGACCTCAGGTTCTCTGTTGTTGTCATAGAATTGATAGTACTTTTTAAAAAGATGGTTGGAATATTAAATAAAGTTACTATTAGCAAAATTACAATGTAAGCACTGAATAAATTGAAAGTCTTTTTCCCTTCAAATAAATTAACCATTTTCCTGAAATATTGTTTCCAAACCTCAGTGCCTTATAAATTTGACTTTGTTGAATAAATAAACAATTACATGGGTCTAGCCTGTTTTTCATAATCTGTCTCACCCTGATAATAAGTCATGTATCAAGGACTCAACAAAATTGGTAACTAAAATAAAGAGGGCAGTGTGTTTGTATTTCAAGTACTTTTTTGTTTCATATATCTTAGTATATATGAATCGACAACTACAGTGATATAATAAAGACAAATTTGTTTTTTATTTTTATGATAGATTTCCCCTAGATACTTATTACTCATATGTTTTTTAGACCACCATTTCTAGAGTTTTGAATGATTAAGTGATAAAGTTAATAGCATCACATGACAAGATAAATCATGCCTATCATTAAGCTTCTTATAGTTACTCTATTCTGGAAAATTTCAGAGAGTACGTTTGTCCATGACACATATATTCTGAGATGTAAAATAACCGTATTGCAGACTACAAGATCTGCGATAGAAAACCTGGTTAAGTGAGAAGGCCTCAGTTGGACCAAGCCAGGCGGGACACCCAGTCAATGTTTCAAGACACAAACCTATTCCATGTATACATCCTTCTGAATTTTCTGGACTCTGTTCCCCAGATACCTTGTTTATCCCAGGGGCATGAACTCAAGCCCCAGAATAATAACCATAAGTTTTGTTCAGGTTTTCATAACTCTATTTCTTTGTTTTTATGTGGAAACAAAATATATTATGATAGATTATTTACTGATACAAAAAGTTATTCAGATTAAATTTTAGGTCATGTGCCCCTTGAATTTTTTTTCATTGCAAGTTAATAAACAGAGACAACTTCTAAAACAACTGAAGTAAAAACAATATGCATTTACTGAGTGAAAATGGTTATGTCTTTACTCATTTACATGAAATGTCACCCAACCATATTATGGCAAACTGCCTTTGGGGTCACAGAACTTTGGAGACACTGTCATTCTGAACCTTGGCTACTATACTGACAAGCATAATTTGATTTGGAATCACAGTTGATTCTGTAAATATTCATTGGGAGGTTCTGACTCCATTAGGACAAATAGTCCCTAGCAATTTACAAGAGAATCTACAGATCTTTAATGTTCTTATAATAGAGAAAACTCATAAGCTCATAAGCGGTGATTTAGGCCAGATCATCCCTTGGGAAGGACTTATTGAGACTTTCAGGATGATACACACACCTTTTGAACTACTAGCTTAAAGCAAGAGAGTGTTCTCAGTCTTAGAAAATCATGATTTAGCTAGGATATGAAAATAAATTTTTGACCCAGCAATCCCACTTCCAAGAATATACCCAAAGAAACCCCAAACACTAATTTGAAAAAAATATAAGCATTTTATGTTCATTGCAGCATTACTTACAATTGCCAAGATATGGAAGCAGCCCAAGTGTCCATCAATAGAAGAGTGGATAAAACTATGGGACATTTCACAATGGAATACTATTCAGCTGTAAAAAAAAAAAAAAGAAAAAAGAAAATTTTACTCTTTGTAATAGTATGGATGGACCAGGAGAACATTTTGCTAAGTGCAATAACCCAGTCAGAGAAAAACAAATACCATATGATATCACCCATATGTGGAACCTTATGAATGAACAGAACTAACAAGAAAAACAGGGACAGACTCAGATGGAGAACAGATGACAGCTAGTGCAGGGAGGCAAGCTAAGGGGGTGGAGAAGAGCTTAGGGGGTGGATGAATTAGCAAAAACAAAAAGGACTCATGGACAACAGTGTGGTGATTGCTGAGGGCAGAGGGTATAAGGGGATAAATGATAATAGGAAAATATAATAAAGGTTGTATATAAAAAATAACTTAAAAGAAATGGCATTAGTTAATTCATTTAGCATATCATAGGAAACCATTTCACATAAATATTTCCCCTTTTTTTTTTTACCAGGCCCTGTATTCAGAAGAGTTTTCTTAATTGAAGAGCATATTTTTAAACTAATTTGACCTCAATTGCATGTTAGGTTTTGTATAGTGTTTCTATTTTACTGTTTAATATGCTTAGTAGATAACTTGCTAGGATCATGAAACTCTTCTATTTTCCTGAGAACTAGCAAAAGTACACAGTTTGTAATGCTTCAGGTTCTCTGGGTTAGTCTTAGTTATATTTGTGAACTGACCTTGGAGATGGTATTTTTAGTAAAAGTTTGAGAAAAGTAAGCTGAATAGAATGGCTTTTGTAATTATTAAAAATACAGAATGATTATTTCTGTTTCTTCCAAGAAACTTTACATTACCTATGAGGGTATGGGAATTGCAAACATTCCTATTGGCAATTGAAATTGCTTTTAATATGAAAAACATGTGCACATGTCTATTATTCTCAAAACACTTCTGGAAAATATGCAAATGTCTTGGGTCTCAAAATATTAAGGTTGTCCATTTCCCCCCAATGTCCCAAATGCCTATTTATTTTCTTTTATGTCTGGGTAATATTCCAAACCTTGGTGCATTATCAAATTAAATTAAGATCAAAGTTAATTCCCCTTTGTTTCATATTCAGAATCATTATGATATGTTCTAATTTAAGGTATTCATATTCAAGGGCACAAACTGAACAGTGTGTGATCTATTTAAGGTTTATCTCTTTAGAAAAATACATTTTAAAAGCTGAATCTTGAAAAAATAAATGAATGCTAAGATTGTTAAATAAACTTGTTTATAATGATTATTTGTAAAAACAAGTTTTACTTTATGCATATATTTTTGTAAATTAATTTCATATATGCCATATTCAAATATTGCACTGATTACATAATTTAATTTAAAAAAGAATCACATTGTATTATAATACCAAGAATTGCAACAAAACGATTATTTTAATGTGAATGCTTTAAGAATATTTTTTCCTACCAAAACTAATAAAAACTATAATTTCAAACAATATGGCACAATCATTAAATGATATTTGATTAGTTTATTTTAACATTTTAATACATGTGAAAAACATATTTGGCAAACAAAGGTAATCAAACCAAGTTATTATTTTAAACTTTACTTAATTGTTTATGTGTGTGAATGGTTCATGGAATTTCTGAAACAAACTGCTTCATGGCATGGCTTGGATGTAGTTTAAGTTTCAATTTCTTTAATTTTATCTACACAGCATACTGTATAAGAATGTTCATGTTTACTTTATCCTCAATTCTTAAAACCTTTTTGTGAGGTAAATAAATGTATGATTATAGTTTCATTTGTTAGATGGCTCTCAGAGAAGATAAGTGAACCTATGTGAGTCCATACAGCTATTAAATGAGAAAATATTAAATAAACTTCAACCCTGATCTTCTCAAAAGAACATTTGATAAATGGGTTAAATCTAACACTGAGTTGGACTAGTTATCTTGAGGGCTCCCCAAAGAACCCTTATGATCATGAAAGACAGAAAGAGAGTAGTAAATACAATCAATGTGTGTGTCCAATATAAATAGAGCGATGACAGCTAAAAATAATAAAATTAACATATGAGAGGAAATATAAGGAAAGAGGGTTCTTGGGCCCTAGCAAGATTTGATTGATGTTATTAGTATTTACAAACATGTGTATGAAATCTGCCCCCCTCTCTCTCCCTCCCACCTGCTTACCTATATAAGCAGGAACTTCTTCCTTATCTATGTATCTGGTATTTATGTATTATAGATCTATCTATCATTTATCCATCCATCCATCCATTACCCACTTGCCAATCTCCTATGTCACACAGTTTTTTAATTACTATTTCTGCACTTCAGCCTTTTCACTTAAATAATGAAGAAGCAGATGCATAATAGAGGCCTAGCAAGGGAAAGATTGGATGTGATCTTGGAAATTGAATGTAAGATCATCAAGCTCTGAATAATAGAGGGGAATAGGTGTTAATTTTACAAATAAAATCATAAATTCCATTCAGTGTGAAGCAAATTGGAAAAAATGTGGTACTTTTTATTGTCTTAACTATATGTGGATTGAAGGCCATACAACCCACATGAATTTATTTTTGTATTTTTCCAGCACATGCAAGGACTTAGTTCCCCATCATCACTCATGGCACTTATTCCTCTAATTTTTGACAGGTTGTAGAAACAACATCTCCATAGTCATCAAGTAGTTCATACCATGTATGAACACCATTTAGCATACACAAATAAAAATACTTATCAAATGTATTTAAAATATTCAAAGAGTGAATGACAAAATGGGAAACCACTAAATTACTATGCACTAGCTTTTCTATTTTACTGCCCATGTGATAGATGCTGATCATCTTCCTCTTCATCACACCCTGGTAGAATAATAGTACCTTATGTTCTACCATTACTACTGCTTGCAATTGTAGGGGAAAGAAAAGACCAGTTAATTGTACTTTTTCAGTAGTGGACCATTTATTTATCTCAATTTTATCTTTTAAATCATTTAAATTAAATAGCCCTTATTTAAAGTGGCAGAATTGGTATAATTCTTTAATAATTTAAGGTGGCAGAATTTCTAATACTTTAGAAAATGTTTTTTAGGCATCAGTTATCCTGGCATTTGAGCCACTTCTCCTGTGCCTTTGTGTTCATAACTAGAGACTTAAAGGATTTTTGTTTATTTCCTTGCCAGATTTTGGGAGAGGGAATGTCAATGTTATTGGGTTTCAGTGACCTCAATTAAAAATATCATTCCTTTCAATGTATTTGGGTAGTTAGGATTCAACAACAACAACAACAAAAAAGCACTCTGGCTTGCTAACTTGAATATTTTTTAAAATGTAGTTAGGGTAGTTATTTGGTTTTATAATTTCCTTTTCATATTTTTTTAGAATTTCCTCTGCTTTGATGATTTAACTAGAATTAACAAAAATTCTTACTATTAATATTTTAAACATATGTAATGTATATAAATTATTACTTATTGGTAACACAAAATTAAAACTTCATTTTCATATGATACTAGATGAATACTCCTTTTGGTTTCTCAACAAAAAAAGGAAAATTCATCTAAAGTATGTGAAAGTGATAATCATTACACATTAGTATTTGGATTAACATTTGCAAATTAGATTGGACATATACATTGAAGGAAGTAATTTATTACCAATTTAAATGATAAGTTTAATATATTTTATGAAATCTTTTTTTTGTTTGTTTTAAAAAAATATTTATTTATTTATGTTTAGAGGGGAAGGAGAGAGGGAGAGAAACATCAATGTATGGTTGCCTCTAGTGCATCCCCTGCTGGGAACTGGCTTGCAACCCAGGCATGTGCCCTGACTGGGAATTGAACTGTGATCCTCTGGTTCACAGACCTGCGCTCAATCCACTTAGCTACACCAGCCAGGGCTTATTTTATGAAATCTTGATAGTACCATATACAGATTTTAATGTTTGCTCATCAAAGTAGGCAACTGATAAAGAGAGAACTAAATTTTGGAAAGCACACTACCTAGGTATTTTTTCCTCAACCTCCCTTTAGATATATTACCTGTGCTAAAGGAAATCAATAGTGTATAACTCACACTTAATAAATGAAGTAGGTTGGCTCCTGGGAACTTGGTTTTCACATTATCTTAAATGTGGGGAACTCTCATTTGAACACATAAAAGATTTTATAGGCTCTCATCTATTCTACAAATCATGAGTTATGAATGTCATGATTAGTATATTTTTAAAGATGGCAAATATAAACTTAAAGAGATTTAAGTGAAGAGTTTAAGGTATTACACTTTATAAGTGGTAAAATTTTACTCATCCAAAGATGCTAATAAATTCACAATTTACAAAAAACAAGTACAGGAAGCAACCTAGGTGCCCATCAGTAAATAAATGGATTAAAAAACTATGCTACATTTACTACATTTAAACAATAGAATTCTGTGCAGCAGAAAGAAAAAAGAAGCTCCTGCCCTTTGCTACAGCATGGATGGAACTGGAAAGAATTATGCTAAGCAAAATAAGCCAGGTGGTGAACGACAAATACTATATGATCTCACCTTTAACAGAAACCTAATCAACAAAACAAACGAACAAGCAAAATATGACCAAAGACAATGAAATAGACAACAGGCTGACAGTGACCAGAGAGGAGGGGCTTTCGGGGGAAAAGGGGAAAGGTTTATAGGAAAAAGTATAACAAACACATGGACAAAAACTAAGGGGGGTGAGATTGGGAGAGAGGTGGGGAGGGCTGGGGGTGTTGGCTGGCATGGGAGTAAAAGGCAGAAAACTTTACTTGAACAACAATTAAAATTTAATTTTTTTAAAAAAATAAAGGAGCAGGACACAGAGGTTTTCAGACATATAAATACAATGACCATTTAATTTATAACTGAAACCAAAATATGTTTGAGAATAAAAAGAGAAGTAATTCATAGTTACATAGGGACCCAGGTATAAACTGGGGCTCTCCTGGGCAAACTAGGATTTATTTTAACTCTGGACATAAGAAGCCATGACAGACAAGACATGCCATGATTTGAATTTAAGTGTGGCCAAAAGAAACCACTTCAATATGTATCAATTAATCTATTAATTTGTCATTCTTAAACAAAATATATTTGTTGAAAGCTTACAAGGAACTAGACACCTTACTAGTTGTTGGGCTTTTAACAATGGGATTAAGAAAATATGGTTCCTTTATTGACAAAAGTCATTCTGACCAGTATGGGGTGATATCTCATTGGTTTTTAAATTAATTTTTTTATTGTTGTTCATGTACAATTGTCTCCATTTTCACACCACAACTTTCTCCCCAACCCTTCCCCCTCCTACCCACAATCCTTCCCCACTTTGGCTTTGAACATGGGTCCTTTACAGATGTTCCCTGATGACCTTTTCTCTTCTTTCCTCTGATATCACCGTCTCCCTTACCCCCTGGTTACTATAAGTCTGTTCTTTATTTCCATGTATCTGGTTATATTTTGCTTGCTTATTATTTTTTGTTGATTAGGTTCCACTTACAGGTAAGATAATTTTTTTTACCCCCTGGTTCATTTCACTTAGCATAATGCTCTCCAGTTCCATCCATGCTGTTGTGAAGGATGGGAGCTTATTCTTTCTATCTGCTGCATAGTATTTTATTGTGTAAATGTGCCACATTTTTTTATCCACTTATTTACTGATGGGCATCTAGGTTACTTACAGCACTTGGGTATTGTAAATTGTGCTGCTATGAAGATTGGAATGCATAGGTTCTTTTGAATTGGTGTTTCAGGCTTATTGGGGTATAACCCTAGGAGTAGAATTACTAGGTCAAAAGGCAGTTCCATTTTTAGTTTTTCTGAGGAAATTCCATATCATTTTCTACAGTGGCTGTACATCAACAGTGCACTAGGGTTCCCTTTTCTCCACATCTTTTCTAGGACTTATCGTTTGTTGATTTGTTTATGATAGTCATTCTGACTGGTTTAAAGTAGTATCTCATTGTGATTTTAATTTGCATCTCTCTGATGGCTAGTGATGCTGAGCATCTTTTTATATGTCCATTGTCCATCTTCATGTCCTCTTTGGACCTATTTAGGTCCTTTGCCCATTTTTTAAAAATTTATTTAATTATTGTTCAAGTACAATTTTCTGTTTTTTACTCCCATCCCAGCCCACCCCCCAAGTGCTCCCCACTTCCCTCCCATTTCCACCCCCCTTAGTCGTTGTCCATGTGTCCTTTATAATAGTTCCTGTAAATCCTTCCCCTTTTTCCCCTGAAATTCCCTTCCCCCTCCCCTCTGGTCACTGTTCCCCTGTTCTCTATTTCAGTGTCTTTGGTTATATTTTGCTTGCTTATTGTTTTGTTGTTTAGCTTTGTGTTAAAGCTGAAATCATATGGTATTTGTCTTTTACCACCTGATTTATTTCACTCAGCATAATGCCTTCTAGTTCCATTCCTGCTGTTGCAAAGGGTAGGAGCTCCTTTCTCTCTGCTGCATAGAATTCCGTTGTGTAGATGTACCATAATTTTTTTATCCATTCATTTACTGATGGGCACTTAGGTTGCTTCCAACTCTTGGCTATTGTAAATTGTGCTGCTATGAACATTGGGGTGCATAGGTTCTTTTGGATTGGTGTTTTAGGGTTCTTAGGATATAATCTCAGCAGTGGAATTGCTGGATCAAAAGACAGGTCCATTTTTAGTTTTTTGAGAAAATTCCATACTGTTTTCCACAGTGGTTGTACCAGTCTGCAATCCCACCAACAATGGATTAGGGTCCCCTCATCTCCATAACCTCTCCAACTTGTCTACTTTCACCACTTCTATTCAATATAGTATCGGAAGTTTTTGCCACAGTGATCAGACAAAAAAAATTAATAAAAGGCATCCAAATAGGAAAGGAGGAAACAAAACTGTCACTGTTTGCAGATGACATGATAGTGTACATGGAAAATCCTATAGGCTCTACCCCAAAACTGCTCAACCTAATAAATGAATTTGGCAGAACAGCAGGTTACAAAGTCAATATCCAGATATCAAAGGCATTTTTGTATACCAAAAATGAAACAGCAGAAGGAGAAATCAACAAAAAAAATCCCATTTGATATACCAAAAAGAAAAATAAAATATCTAGGAATACGCCTAACCGAGGACATAAAAGACCTATATTCAGAAAACTACATAACACTTAAGAAAGAAATCAAGAAAGACACAAACAAATGAAAATATATACCATGTTCATGGATTGGAAGAATTAACATCATCAAAATTTCCACACTACCCAAAGCAATTTACAGATTCAATGCAATACCTATTAAAGTACCCATGGCATATTTCACAAACATAGAACAAAACTTCAAAAATTTATATGGAACCATAAATGACCCTGAATAGCAGCTGCAATTTTGAGAGAGAAGAACAAAGTAGGAGGGATCACAATACCTGATACCAAACTGTATTACAAGGCCACTGTAATCAAAACAGCCTGGTACTGGCATAAAAACAGACACATGGACCAATGGAACAGAACAGAGAGCCCAGAAATAAACCCAAATATTTATGTCCAGTTAATATTTGACAAAGGGGGCAGCAACATAAAATGAATTAATAATAGCCTCTTCAGCAAATGGTGTTGGGAGAACTGTACAGCTCTGTGCAAACAAATGAAACTCGAGCAACAACTTACACCATACACTAAAATAAATTCAAGGTGGATAAAAGACTTAAATATAAGCCGTGACACCATTAATGTCCTAGAGGAGAACATTGGCAAGAAAATATTAGATACTTCACGCAGCAACTTTTTTACTGATATGTCCCCCAGAGCAAAGGACATAAAAGAAAGAATAAACAAATGGGATCTCATCAAAATAAAAAGCTTCTGTGTGCCTAAAGAAAAGAGTATTAAATTAGCAAGACAACCAACTGTATGGGAAAACGTATTTGCCAATGATACTTCAGACAAGGGTTTAATCTCCAAAATATACAAAGAACTTACAGGACTCTACTCTAAGAAGACAAGCAACCCAATTTAAAAGTGAGCAAAGGACTTAAACAGACATTTCTCCAAGGAGGACATACAGAAGATCTAGGGATACATGAAAAGATGCTCAATATCACTAGCTATCAGAGGATGTAAATTAAAACCACAATGAGATACCACTTTACACCCGTCAGAATGGCCTTCATTAACAAAGCAACAAACAACAAGGGTTGGAGAGGTTGTGGAGAAGAGGGGACCCTTTGCCCATTTAAAAAAAATTTTTTTATTGATTATGCTGTTAAAGTTGTTCTATTCCCCCCCTTCATTCCCCTCCACCATAACCCCCATCCCCACCATTACCCCCTTTTATTTTATGACCATGTGTCTCAAGTTCTTTAGATTCTATACTTCCCATGCTATTCTTGCCCCCCATCTATTTTCTATCTACTGTCTATGCTACTTATTTTCTATACCTTCTCCCTCCTTCTCCTCCTCCCACTCCCCTGTTGCTAACCCTCCTTGAGATCTTAATTTCTATGTTTCCACTCCTGATCTAGCTGTCCTTTTAGTTTGCTTTTGTTTTAGGTGTGGTTGTTAATAACTGTGAGTTTGCTGTCCTTTCACTGTTCATGTTTCTTTAACTTCTTTTTCTTCGATAAGTCCCTTTAACATTTCATGTAATAAGGGCTTGGTGATGATGAACTCCTTGAATTTGATCTTATCTGAGAAGCACCTTATCTGTCCTTCCATTCTAAATGAAAGCTTTGCTGGATAGAGCAATCTTGGTTGTAGGTCTTTGGATTTCATGACTTGGAATACCTCTTTCCAGCCCCTTCTTGCCTGTAAGGTCTCTTTTGAGAAATCCACTGACAGTCTGATGGGGACTCCTTTGTAGGTGACTGTCCCCTTAGCTCTTGCTGCTTCTAGGATTCTCTCCTTCATTTTAATTTTGGCTAATGTAATTATGATGTGCCTTGGTGTGTTCCTTCTTGGGTACAACTTCTTTGGGACTCTCTGAGCTTCCTGGATTTCCTGGAAGTCTATTTCCTGTGCCAGATTGGGTAAATTTTCCTTTATTATTTGTTCAAATAAGTTTTCCACTGGTGGCTGTGCCTTTCCCCCTTCTGGTACCTCTATAATTTGGATTTGGAGCTTTTAAAGATGTCCTGGAGGTTCCTAAGACTCTCCTCATTTCTTTGAATTCTTGCTCCTTGACTCTTTTCTGTTTGGCCATTATTTGCTTTCTTCTGGTCCACTCCATTGATTTGAGTCCCAGTTTCCTTTTCATTGCTATTGGTGTCCTGTGCAATTCCATTCATTTCAATTAGTTTCACCTTCATATATTTGCCTAATTTGTGGCTATAATCAACCAGTTCTGTGAGGATCCTGATCACCAGTGTTTTAAACTGTGCATCTGAGAGTTTTGCTATTTCTTTATCACTTAGATTTATAGGCTCTGGGGCTTTGAGATCTTCTTGAGCCATTTTTGGTCTGTTCGGGCCTTTAAGTGTGAGGAGTGGAACCTTGGACTCCCAGGTCGCTGGGTTGTGATGCTGTATGTTGGGGGGTGGTCACAGCATGGAAATGGCAGTTCCCTCTGCTGTTTCGTGCCGCTGGGTGAGGACCAGAGCTTTAGGTGGTTCACCTGGGCTGGGCCACTCAGAGTCGCTGGGTTATGACGCTGTATGTGGAGGTGGGGTCAGAGCAGGGAGATGGCGGCGCCCTCCCAGCCGCCTGCTGTGGGGACCTGCTGGGTCCCAGTCCAATCACCCACTCCCTCGTTTGTCTATCCGCGCACAAATGCGCGACCACAGTCAACCCACAGCCCTGCTCCCTAGCTGTTTCCCGTGGTCTCTCTCTTGGTCGCTCACTCGGTGGCTTACTAGGTCCAACCCTGCGCCTGGATTCCGAGAGCCTGAGTCTGTCTGACTGAGTTTTCCTGTGCAACTCTGCTCCACCAGCTGCTGGTTTCGCCCCTTTGCCGGTCAGACTGAAGAATTTGTTGTTAACAGACTTCCGAAAAGTTCAATTTTCTGTGTTCTGGCTGTGTTTTCTATTGCTAATATTAGTTGTCTCTAAACTTGTTTGTGTGAGAAGGTACAGCATATCCACCTATGCCTCCATCTTGGCGGAAGTTGCCCATTTTTTAATTGTATTGCATGTTTTTGTGTGTGTGTGTGTGTGTGTGTTGAGTTTTTTTTACTCTTCAAAATCCTCAAGTTATTTTATTTGAATATGTATTCAAAATTGGGATTCAAAATTGGTACTAGGTCATATGATAGTTCAATTTTTTTATTCAATTATTTTTCAAGTACAGTTTTCTGCCTTTTACTCCCTTCCTGGTCCACCACCCCCCCATGCTCCCCATCTCCCTCCCATTTCCACCCCCTTTAGCTGTTGTCCATGTGTCCTTTATACTAGTTCCTCTAAATCCTTTCCCTTTTTCCCCTGAAATTCCCTCCTCCTTCCCCTCTCCCCTCTGGTGGTGAGGGTGTTGAGTTTTATAAGTTCTTTATAAGTTTTGGACATTAACCCTTACTAGCTGTATTGGAGAAAATATACTCCCCTCCAGTGGGCTTTGTTTCTATTTTGCTGAGGGTTTCCTCTGTGTGAAGAAATATTTATGATAATGTAGTTCCATTTGTTTATTTTTTCTTCTGTTTCCCTCTCTGAGAAGATGTATGTGAAAAACATTGCTACAAGCAATGTCTGAGATTTTGCTGACTGTGCTTTCTTCTAGGATTTTTATGCTTTCAGGTCTAACATTTAAGTTTTTAAACCATTCTGAATTTAACTTTGTGTGTGGCATAAGAAGGTGGTCTAGTTTCATTTTTCTGACATATCTGTCCAATTTTCCCAACACCATTTGTTGGATAAACTATCTTTAGACCATTGTATGTGCTTGCTTTCTCTGTGGGATATTAATAGATCATAAATGTATGGGTTTATTTCTGGGCTTTCTATTTTGTTCCATTGATCCATGTGTTTGTTTTTTGTTTTTGTAGCAGTACCATGCTTTTTCTTTAAAGATTTTGTTTATTTTATCTTTAGAGGATAAGGGAAGGAGAGGGGGAGAGAAATATCAGTATATTTCTCTCATGTGTTTCTCATGTGTCCCCTGCTGAGAACTGGCCTGCAACCCAGGCATGTACTCTGACTGGGAGTCGAACTGCCATCCTCTGGTTTGCAGTCCCATGCTCAATCCACTGAGCTACACCAGCCAGGGCCCAGTACCATGCTTTTTTATTACTATAGCCTTATAGTATAGTTTGATATTAGGCAGCATGATTCCTCCAATTTTGTCCAGTTTTCTCAAGATAACTTTTTTTCAGGGCGTTTTGTGGTTCCATGTAAATGTTTGAAATATTGTTCTACTTCTATGAAATATATCATTGGTATTTTGATTGAATCTCTAGATTGATTTGGGCAGTAGGGACATCTTAATGATGTTAATTCTTCCTATCCATGAACATGTCATGTGCTTCCACTTACTTGTATCTTCTTCAGTTTCTTTCCTCAGTGTTGTTTTTTTTTCCAAACACTTATAATTTTCCAAGTACAGATCTTTTACATCCTTGGCTAGATTTTAAAAAATATTTTATTGTTGTTCAATTCCAGTTGTCTGTATTTACCCAACACCACTCCCTCACACCCCAGCCAAACCCACCTCCCTCCCTTGCTTTGTCCATGTGTCCTTTATAGTTGTTCCTGGAAACCCTTCCCCCCATTACCCTCTCCCACCTCCCCTCTGGTTACTGTCAGATTGTTCTTAATTTCAATGTCTCTGGCTATATATTGCTGCTTTTTTCTTTTGTTAATTAGGTTCCTATTAAAGGTGAGATCATATGGTATTTGTCTCTTACTGCCCAGCTTATTTTGGTTACCTAGGAATAAATCCTTGGTTAGATTTATTCCCAGGTTGAAACAATTGCAGATAGGATTGTTTTATTAATTTCCCTTGCCAATAGTGCATAATCAGCATAAAATGCAACTGATTTCTGAATATTAATTTTCTATATTGCTGCTTTACTGACTTCATTTAATTCTATTAGTTTTTGGTGATTCCTTTAGGGTTCTTTATGTTCAATACCATGCATCTGCAAATAATGGTGGATATCCCTGCCTTGTTTGTGCTGGTGAGGACATGGAAAAAAGAGAATCCATTTGTAGGGAATGATGAGAATACAGATTGGTGCAGCTACTGTGGAAGCCACCTCAAAAAATTAAAAATCGATCTGTCTATGACATAGCGATTCTACTTCTGGGAATTTATCCAAAGAAACCTCAAACACTAATTTGAAATAGCTTTAAGTCCCCTATCTTCATTACAGCATTATTTACAATCACCAAGATAAGGAAGTGGCCCTAGTGTCTATCAGTAGGTGAGTGACATTTACACAATGGAATATCTCACCTTAAAAAAAGAAAAATATACTTTTTGTAGCAGCATGAATGGACCTTGAGAACATTATGCTAAGTGAGATAAGCCAGAAAAAGACAAATACACTATTCCACTCACATGTGGAATATAATCAACAAACTGAACTAACAAGCAAAATAGAGACAGATTCATAGATAGAGAACAGGCAGATAGCTCTTGGGCAGGGGCTTAGAGGGTGGAGGGGTTGAGCAAAAAGTAAAAGGGACTAATGGACATGGACAACTGTGTGGTGATTGCAGGGGGAAGAAACAAGGGTATAAAAAGGATAAATGGTAATGAAAAAATCAATTAAAAAATAAGAAAAAAATATGGTCCTATATTCTTTGGAGAGCTTTCAGGCAAATGGGATAAACAGACACACACAGTAGGAAAATGAATAAGGTAATTATAAAGGTGATATTAAGGATCGATGTGTAGCTATGCATGTGTCTTTGAAGGACAAGCAAGCCTTTTGTATCCAAGAGTTAGTAGGTCATCAGTTTAAGTCTGGGAGATGGGGCAGGTAAAAAGGAATGCCTCTTGTTAGAAGTCCAATGTCGGTCAAGGCCCTCTACCAGCAAAAAGTTAGAACTCAATGAAAGTTCAGTTGATGGTTAGCATTTTTAATTAAGGTATGTGCATTATTCATTAGACATAATGCCATTGCACACCTAATAGGCTAGATTATAGTACAAACATAATTTTATATGCACTGGGAAATCACAAAAAATATGTGTCTTTATTGTGATAGTCTTTTACTGCAGTGCTCTGGAATTGAATCTGCAGTATCTCTAATGTATGTCGTCTGTATTAGCCAATATTCACAGCACAAGGGAATAGGTGCCCCTCAACTAAAGGACAGTGATACTACGGCACTTATTAAAGGGTTCTATATTTTGATTTTTTTCAGATATGATGGACAACGAACATATGCAATATGTGTAGTCATGAGACTTCATAAAACTTACCTATAAATGCTAAATTTAGGATGATGAAGCTTTTGAAGGTAGGTATAATTTTGGGGGGGAGTATGTAATCAATCCATCAAAGAGTATGCATTGGGGAAGTTTTGTATGGAAATCAATTACTGTGTTGATATTTTTTAGATTTTGATCAATGGAATTTTTTATTGTTGTTTAAGTACAGATTCCTGCCTTTTCCTCCAACCGCTCTTCACCACCCCAACATTACCTGCCTCCCTCCCCAATTTCCACACCCCCACTTGTTGTTGTCCATATGTCCTTTATAATTGTTCCTGTAAACCCTTCACCCTTTTCACCCATTATCCCTTCCCTGCTCCCTGCTGATCGCTGTCAGCCTGTTCTCAATTTCAATATTTTTGGCTATACTTTGCTTGCTCGTTCATTTTGTTGATTAGGTTCCTGTTAAAGGTGAGATAATATGGTATTTGTTTTTCATCACCTGGCTTATTTCATTTAGCATAATGCTCTCCAGTTCCCTCTATGCCATACCAAAGGGCTCATTTCTTTTTGCTGCATAGAATTACATTGTGTAGATGTACCATAGTTTTTTAATCCATTCATTTAATGATGAGCATCTAGGTTTTTTCCAGCACTTGACTATTGTACACTGTGCTGCTATGAACACTGGGGTGCATAGGTTCTTTTGGATTGGTGTTTCAGGGTTCTTAGGATATAATCCTAGCAGTGGAATTGCTCGGTCAAAAGGCAAATCCATTTTTAGTTTTCTGAGGAAATTCCATACTGTTTTCCTCAGTGGTTGTACCAGTCTGCAATCCAAACAACAGTGCACTAGAGATCCCTTTTCTCCACACACTCCAACATTTGTCATTTGTTGCTTTATTTATCATGGCCATTCTGACCAGTGTACATTGGTATCTCATTGTAGTTTTAATTTGCATCTCTCTGATAGTGATATTGAATATCTTTTAATATGCCTCTAAAACCTATGTATGTCCTCCTTGGAGAAGTATCCTTTGCCCATTTTTAATTGGGTTGTTTGTCTTCTTAGAGGGGAGTTGCCTAAGTTCTTTATATATTTTGGAGGTCAAACCCTTGTCTGAGGTATCATTGGCAAATATATTTTCCCACACAGTTGGTTCTCTTTTCATTTTAATGCTGTTTTCTTTAGCTGTGAAGAAGCTTTTAATTTTGATGAGATCCTATTTGTTTATTCTTCCTTTATGTCCCTTGCTCTAGGGGACATATCAGTGAAAATATTGCTGAGTGGGATATCTGAGATTTTCCTGCCTATGTTCTCCTCTAGGACTTTAATGGTGTCACAACTTTTTATTTAAATGTTTTATTCACCTTGAATGTATTTTTGTGTAGGGTGTAAGTTGGTGGTCAAGTTTCATTTTTTTTCAAGTAGCTGTTCAGTGCTCCCAATATCATTTGTTTGAAGAGGCTATCTTGGTCCATTTTATGCTTTTGCCCCCTTTGTCAAATATTAGTTGACCATAGAGACTTGGGTTAATTTCTGGGCTCTGTGTTCTGTTCCATTGTTCCATGTGTCTGTTCTTGTGCCAGTACCAGGCTGCTTTGATTAGAGTGGTCTTGTAATACATTTTGATATCAGATATTGTAATTCCTCCTACTTTACTCTTCTTTCTCAAAATTGCTAAAGCTATCTGGGGTTGTTTACAATTCCATATAAATTTTTGAAGGGTTTATTCTACGTCTGTGAAATATGCCATTGGTACTTTAATAGGTATTGCATTGAATCTATAAATTGCTTTGGGTAGTATGGACATTTTGATGATATTAATTCTTCCAATCCATGAACATGGGATATGTTTCCATTTGCTTGTATCTTTCTTAATTTCTTTCTTTAGTGTTATGCAGTTTTCTGAGTACAGGTCTTTTACTTCTTTGGTTAGGTTTATTCCTAAGTACTTTATTTATTTATTTATTTTTGCTATATCAAATGTGATTTTTTTTCCTGATTTCTGTTTCTGATATTTCATTTTTGGTGTACAAAAATGCCTTTGATTTCTGTATATTGACTTTGTATTCTGATGTTTTGCCAAGTTCATTTATTAGATCAAGCAATTTTTTGGTGGAGTCTGTAGAGTTCCTATGTATAGTATCATGTCATTTTCAAACAATGTCAGTTTTTTTTTCCTCTTTTCCAATTTGAATTTATTTTATTTCTTTTTTGGTCTGATTGCTCAGGCTAGAATTTCCAATGCTATGTTGAATGGCAGTGGTGAAAGTGGACAGTCTTGCCTTGTTCTTGATCTTAGTGAGAACGTTTTTAGTTTTTGTCCATTGATTATGATGTTAATGGTAGGACTTCCATATATGGCCTTTATTATGTTTATGAATGCTCCCTCTATTCCCACTTTGCTGAGTATTTTTATCATGAATGGGTGCTGTACCTTACCAAATGCTTTTTCTGCATCTATTAATATGATCATGTGATTTTTGTCTTTGCTTTGGTTTATGTGATGAATTATGTTTATGAATTTGTGGATATTGTACCATCCTTGCACCCTTTAGATGAATCCTACCTCGTCATGATGTATGATCTTTTTAGTGTATTGTTGGATGACATTTGCCAATATTTTACTGAGGCTTTTTAGTGTCTGTGTTCATCAGTGATAATAGCCTGAAGATTTACTTGTTTGTTGTGTCTTTATCTGGTTTTGGGATTGTGATGATGCTGGTCTGATAAAAAGAGTTGGAGTCTTCCATCTTCTTGGATTTTTTGGAATAGTCTGTGAAGCATAGGGGTTAGATCTTCCTTACATTCCTTTTAGAATTCTCCTGTGAAGCCATCTGGTCCAAGGCTTTTGTGTGTCAGGAGTTTTTTTTATTAGTGTTTCAACTTCTTCTGCTATTATTGGTCTGTTCAGGTTTTCTGCTTCTTCTTCATTGAGTTCTGAAAGATAATATTTTTCTAGAAATTTGTCCATTTCACCTAGGTTTTCAAATTTCTTGTCATATGGTGTTTCATAGTAATTTCTTACAATCCTTTGTATTTTTGTGGTATCAGTTGTAATCTCTCCTCTTTCACTTCTGATTGTGTTTATTTGGGTCCTCTTTCTTTTTTTCTTGATGAGCCTGCTTAAAGGCTTGTCTATTTTGTTTATCTTTTCAAAGAACCAGCTCCTGGATTTATTGGTCCTTGGAATTGTGCTTTTCGTCTCTATGTCATTTAAGTCTGCTCTGATCTAGGTTATTTCCTTCCTTCTACTTGTGCTGGGTTGTCTTTGTTTTTGTCCCTGGAGTTGTAGTAGGCATAGAGTTAGGTTGTTTTAAAAAATGTTTCTATTTCTTTAGATAAGCCTGTATAGCTATGAATTTATCTCTCAGGACTGCCTTTGCTCTGTCCTGTAAGTTTTGGGTTGTTGTGAGTTCATTTTTATCTCTTTCCTGGAACTTTTTGATTTCTTCCGTGATATCCTTCTTGACCCATTCATTGTTTAATAGCATGCTATTCAATATCCTTGAGTTTGTTTTTGAGTTTGTTCCTTGAGGTTGGTTTCTAGTTTTAGTCCCTTGTGGTCAGAGAAAAGGTTTGTTATGATTTCAGTTTTCTTGAATTTGTTGAGGCTTGTTTTGTGACCTATGGTGTGGTCTATCTTTGAAAATGTTTCATGTGCACTTGGAAAGAATGTATACTTTGTTTCTTTGGGATTAAAGTCTCTCTATCTCTCTCTCTATATATATGTGTGTGTGCGTGTGTGTGTATATATATATAAAGTTCATTTGGTCTAGGACATTGTTCAATGCCACAATATCTTTGTTGATACTTTGTTTGGAAGATCTGTCCATTTTTTACAGTGGACTATTAAAATCCCCTACTATAATTGTGTTGTCAATATCTTCCTTGAAGTCCTCCAAGATTTTCTTTCTGTATTTTGGTGCTCTTATGTTGGGTGCATATATATTTGCAATGTTTATTTCTTCTTCATGAATTCTTCCCTTGACTATTATAAAGTGATCTTTGGGGTCTCTTTTAATGGGATTTTTAAAGTCTATTTTGCCTGATATATGTATTGCTACCCTGGCTTTTTTTTCCCTGGAATTTGCTTGGAATATTTGTTTCCAGTCCTCTACTTTCAGTCTGTGTAGGTCTCTTGTTCTAAGGAGGGTCTCTTGTAGGCAGTGTGTGTGGGTTTTGCTCTTATCTATTCTGCTACTCTATGTCTTTTGTTTAGAGCTTTTAATCCATTTATGTTTAAGGTTATTATTGATAGGCATTTATTCATTGCCATTTGTTCATAGATGTGTTCCTCTCTCTTTCACTCTTTTTTTCCTTTTCTTAAAGCAGTCCCTTTAGCATCTCTTGAAGAGCTGGTTTGGTGGAGATGTATTCTTTTAGACTTCTTTTGTCTGGGAAGCTCCTTATTTGGCCTTCTATTTAAATTGAGAGCTGTGCTGGGTAGAGTAATCTTGGGTGCAAGCCTCTGGCTTTCATTTCTTTGAGTATCTCTTGCCATTCTCTTCTGCCTTGGAGCATTTCCATTGAGAAATCAGCTGCTAACCTTATTAGGCCTCCCTTATATGTTACTACTTTTTTCTCCCTAGCTGCCTTTAAGATTCTCTCTTTGTCTTGGAATTTTGCCATTTTAATTATGATGTGTCTTGAAGTGGTCCTTTTTGGGTTCCTCTTGATTGGGACTCTCTGCATTTCCTGAATTTGTGTGACTTTTTCTCTCATCAAATTATGGAAGTTTTCCATTATTGCTTTTTCAAATGTTTTCTTTTTCTTGCTCTTCTTCTTTTTCTGGTAGCCCTATTATATGGATATTGTTACATTTCATATTATCTTGCAGTTCCCTTAACACTTGTTCATTCTTTCTGAGTCTTTTTTCTTTTTTGGTTCTATCTAGGAGTTTTTTTCTTCCTTGTCCTCCAACTTGCTGATTTGATCCTCTGCTTCATCCTGCTTGTAATTTCTTCTAATATGGTTTTTATGTCTGAGATTGGATTTTTCATTTCTTGCTGGCCTTTTTTATAGTTTCTATTTCTTTATTCATGCTGATGTAGTTCTCTGTGAGTTCCTTGAACATCTTTATAAACATTAATTTGAATTCTATATTTGATAGTTTGGTTATCTCCATTTTGTTTTGCTTTTTTAGTGGGAAGTCTTCCATTCCTTTTGATTGAATGTTCTTTTTTTGTTTCCCCATTTTAGTTGACTCTTTTTTGTTTGTTTCTGTATTTCCTTATGTTTTACTTTGTTAGCTACCTTTTTGTGGTGAAATTCTATGGTGGGAATTCTATGTGTTCATTGTTGTAGTCTCTGATCTCCTTGACTAGACACTCTAGGTTTACCCTTTCTTCTGTTTGTTTAGGCTCTCTTGTTGTACTTTGTTTTTTTATCTTCTGATGTTTCCTTTATTGGTGATTTTTCTCCTCCCTCAGGTATACTGATGTTTGCAGCTTCCATGTATTCTTGTATTTGATCAGTGGCAGGGGGTAGGCAAAATGGATTAAAGCAGCATGATAGTATTTTATGCGTTTTAAAGTACCACAATTACTGAGCGGTTTTTTTTTTAATTTATTTTTTTATTGATTATGCTGTTACAGTTGTTCTATTCCCCCCTTCATTCCGCTCCACCCTACCCCCGGTCCCCACCAATACCCCTCCTTTAGTTTATGACCATGTGTCTCAAGTTCTTTAGATTCTATATTTCCCATACTATTCTTGCCCCCCATCTATTTTCTATCTACTGTCTATGCTACTTATTTTCTGTACCTTCTCCCCCTTCTCCTCCTCCCACTCCCCTGTTGCTAACCCTCCTTGAGATCTTAATTTCTATGTTTCCACTCCTGATCTAGCTGTCCTTTTAGTTTGCTTTTGTTTTAGGTGTGGTTGTTAATAACTGTGAGTTTGTTGTCCTTTCACTGTTCATGTTTTTTTAAACTTATTTTCTTCGATAAATCCCTTTAACATTTCATGTAATAAGGGCTTGGTGATGATGAACTCCTTGAATTTGATCTTATCTGAGAAGCACTTTATCTGTCCTTCCATTCTAAATGAAAGTTTTGCTGGATAAAGCAATCTATGGCAGCGGATTTCTCAAAAGAGACCTTACAGGCAAGAAGGGGCTGGAAAGAGGTATCCCAAGTCATGAAATCCAAAGAATTACTGAGTGTTTTAAATAATCCAAAGATATCTCTTTTTTGTAAGCATTTCATAACTTGGCTATGAGGAATGGAGACTTTTTAAGTTACTAGTTTTATATATAACTGGATATTAAATCAGTATTTGATAAAATTTTATGAAAACCTATTAACATCTCTCAATTACCAGTAACCTGTTGAATGTAAGTAGAGAAAAAAAGTTACCTACAGCCATAAAAATAAATAAGGTAGGGATTCATAAAAAGAAAAACTATCACAAAGATGTTAGATATATGCTAAAAATGAAGAATAAGATATTTTGGACTAATTGAGGAGAAAGGGTGGGGGATAGCCCTGGAGGAAAAGGCAAAGTTGAAGACAGGATTAAGTTGTGTTGGCAAAATTTAGATCATTTCATTAGCAACCTTGATTTCTGGATTATTTAAATATAAATATGAAACCCAACAGTAATAGTACATAAGATCACACAATACTTTGCAAATAGTACACTACATAAATATGTATGAACTATCATAAGTCAATATATCCATCCATCCTCCTGTTTACTCATTGTTCGTTTTTAGAATGTTAGTTAACAAAATACCTTCAGTATGTTTGCTGTGAATATGACAGTGCATTGAGTTCCCATTTTCTTTCTTTGAACACTCTTGACTGGCTACCAATAAGCTAGATCCTTAAATGTTTGTAGATTTTTCACTCTTTAGAAAACGCATTCAATTTCTTCCCACTTTTGACACTGACATTAGGTCAGTACACCTCTGAAAGCATTGTGTTGAAATGGCTGTCTTCATATATTCCTCATTGTTGTTCTTCTTTGAAATTGTCACTTCAGGGTCAAATTAGAGCTCATTCAACCAGAGCCACAGCAGCAGACAGTAATCAGCCTCGGGTCATTTTTTCCACTTGAGAATTTTCAGGGCAGGTGCTTGTAGTTCCATCCTTACTTTTACAAAGCATTACCATCTATTGGTTGCATTGTGTAATAATTCTGAATTTGAGTTTATAATTTTATAAATTTACAACTTCTAGTTTTTAGTATTTATTTAGTTTTCAGCCTTGATCCCAGGTTTTTCTTTGTTACAGTAATAATTATGCTTTTAATGTTTTTTGATATAAAATTTTATTGGATCAATATTTGATCAAATATTAATAAATTGAGTCAATTTATTAATCAACTCAATGCAGTATTTTAGTTCATATATCTCCCTTAATTTAGGAAGAGTTTCTTATGAAGTTCACCCTCAGGGAGTGTATACAAACATTCTACATATTACTGGAACAAACATCACTCTTTTTTGGTATATTCTATAACAGCAAGAGCTAAGAGACTCTGGCAAGTCATAAACACAGTCCTTTTGAAACAGATCAGTGCTAACAATGAAGGGACCAGCCTACTGAGTGTAAGGGTTAAGTTTTTTCAGTAGCCCTCTTTTCATGTAGATCAGGAAGTGGTGTATAATTTAAAATTTGAACAATTTACCTCTAAATAATATTTTCTAAGTAAGATGACTCTTTAAAATTTTAATGTCACATATGCTTTACTATTTTAAATTTGCATACAACTATGCTATTTTTAAGTCTTCAATAGAATTATAAACAAACAATTATTCTATTAATAAGGGCAGAATTTATCAACATGGAAATAGTATTTTAAGGCATTTGAAATGAAGAATGCACAGAAATGAATAGCATCATTTTAGTTCAATGGATTTCAGAAGCAATGTTCAAACTTTACATACATTGAATAATTTAGTCCTGACAGTAGTATTGAACATAGTTAATTGATCACAACAGGGCACTAAAAGTATTGATTCATAGTCTATATATCATTAATCTATAAATACTTAGAGATTAAGAAATCTGTGTCAGTAGAGAGAATAATTAAAAGCTAAATTTGAATGTATATACCATTTACTCTGTTCCTCTTTGGTGCTAGCCTCATGTTCTTCCCCACCCAGCAGAGATGGATGGCTGACCACTTCCATGTTCTTAGGACACTTTCTTGTACCGTGACACCAAATGTCCAGGTCAAACTCAAGGTTTATGCTTGAAGAAATGAAGTAGATAAAAAGGTGAAAAATAATTAAGTAGGGTCTCTCTACATGGGAAAGCCATATTCTTCTCAATATAGAACAGGAATAAAAAATGTAAAGAATTTAAATTGTATTTTATTACTCTCTATTCTCCAATTTTACTACTGTTAAAAATAGTTCTTAGCAGCCCCTATGTTTATTGCAAAGTTTTTTATAATGGAAAGATATGAAATCAACCTAAGTGTCCATTCATAGATGAATATATAAATATGTGGTACATATATACAATAGAATATTATACAGTATTTTAAAAAGAATAAAGTCTTGCCATTGGAGAAAACATGAATAAACCTAGAGGGTATTATGCTAAGTAAAATAAGAATAATTTCATTAACATGTGGACTCTATAAGCAAAACAAAACAAAAATAAACTCATAGAAACAGAGACTGAAGGGATGGGTAAAAAAGGTGAAAAGGAATGTAGTCAATAATGTTTTAAGTTTGCACAGTGATAGAGTAATTTTAGAATTAGTGGGATGATCATATATTAAGGTATAAAAGTGTTGAATCACTATATTGTACACCTGAAACTAATATAATATTTTATACCAACTATACTTATTTTTTTATAAAAAGAATAGGTCTTAGCCAACCCAAGACACAATTTTAGGACATTCTTCAATTTTCTCTGGCTTCAGATATAAGTATACTTGTCATTAATTCATATTGATTTCACCTTCTAAATGCAGATCCAAGTGTATGAGCTCTGTCCAGAAAGTATCTAGCCACAGCTAGGTAAAATAGAGATTTTTATTGAAGAAAATACAAGATATAAGAAACATTGTACATAGGGCAATGACACCTCAGTCCCCTTCAAAGTAGTGGACTCTTTGTGTGGTGGACTCCACTCAAAGAATAATGGACTCAAAGTGGTAGACTTCAAACCTTAGAACCTCACACAGTTCTCTCAGCATCTCTTTCCCTGTTCAAAACATCTGCAAAATCCTTTGCTTGAATCACCGTAAGCTGCCTTATTGCATTTTCCTAAAACTAATCAACAGTCTGAAATTTCTTCCCATTTAAAGGTGATTTTACTCAAAGTTTTGGGAAAACCAGAAGTTGCTGAGTGCCAAACCTAGGCTGTAATGGGGCTAAGTTGCCTGGGTTATTTATATGTTACAAAAAACTCTGCATGAGACATGAAGCATGAGCAGGTATGTTGCTGTTATGAACCTGCCAGTCACCATTTGACTATAGCTGCAGGTATTTTCATCATATTGCAACTCTCAACCAACAAAGAACTTATTGATTGTTTGGACTACAGAAGCATACTCATGATGGACAATACTTTCCCAGTCAAAAAACACAGTTAATAATGGTCTTGATCTTGCTGCAGCTTTGCCTCACCTTCTATGGGTGTGGATAATCAGGCAATTTCTATTGGGTCAGCTGGGCATTCATTCCCAGTCATAGCCATAGACCCCTGATTCATCTCCAGTTATGACCTTTCTTGAGGAAATTTGATTCATTGGTGGTGGTTTGAATCATGTCATTAGCAACTGCAGCACAATGTTCCTTCTGCTCTGATAGCAGAAGACACAGAACAAATTTCACCATGAGACCTTTCTTGCCAAGACCCTGCACCAAAATTTTGGACATAGTAGTTTTTGGAATCCCCAAATCAGCTTTTAGCTCTTGCACTGTCAGTCCTCAATCTTTGTTAATTGCAGCCCATTCATTATTCAACATTCTCAGGTGTTCTGCTTGTTGCGGGCTTTCCAGAATGTGGATCATTCTCAATCATCTTTGAAGCATATGTGCCACATTTTTATTTGTGCTGTACTCATCTCATTGTCCCTGATAGGCTTCTGAATCATTTGAATAGTTATCATGGAGGAATGTTGAAGCTTAATGCAAATTTTAATGTGGATCCATTGCTCAACTTGCTCAGTCATTTTGAATAGGACAGCCACACAGTACACCTGCTCACTCAGTGGCATCTACCTCCCCCAATGATTAGATCAGTGAAGTCATCATTGTTCACACATGGATATTCTAGTCCACTCTTCTTGGCTACCAGGTTAAATGAGTGTCACACAAACCATTCTCACTGTATTAATACTGGCTGGACTTTTTCCTGATAGACCTCTTATATGTACCTTGTCTCCCCTATTATCCTGCCCCTCCTGTCAATGCTTTGCCAACTCTTGCCTGAACCACTGTTTCTTAGTTCACTGCTTTCAGCTGCTTATCTCCCCCCCATCTTTCAGTGAAAAGTTAATGAAAGCATTTCTACAATTTCCCATCATTCTTAGAATGATAAATACCAAACACCTAAGTATGCAAAAGTGTACTCACATGACTTAAGTATAACTAAATCTGCCATATTTTCCTGCACTGTGTTTAATGAGTTACTAACACAGAACTCTATATACTTTTATGCTGTACTTTTATCTATATTTCATCCCATATATAGATTGCCTGTGTCAAACACAATTTGCTTAGTTACCACTTAGTAAGAGGCATTTTTGTTTCCAGAAAATCTTCCCCTCACACCTATATATGGTATATTTCTCCTATTCTATATGCTCTCATTCCCTTTATTGTTGATATTCATCACATTATTTTAAATTATTAATTTACCTTTCACCTGATCCTTGAGAGAAAAATCTATGTGATATTACTCTTTGTAACCAGTTCTTAGCCTAGAGTCTGATACACACATTCATACAGATCCACGCAATGTTGGCTGAACCAAATTCAATACTCAGGTAATTATTATTTTCAACATCCCATGTTCTTCTTCTATGTTTATTTTATTGTGGATAATTGGTGTCAGATTTGTTTGAGTTGCATAGATGTAAAATAAAGAAATGATGCAGGAATTATGCAGTATCATTACTAATACTGAAATGAATACTTCATCTTTTGCTTTTGATTTGCCATCTCACACAACCCATCCTATATCTGTCTGATTGGCTTGTCAACTTTGAGTTTAAATATTCATTGTAGTGTGTTTTTTTTTTATTTTACACTATAAGCTTTATATTCAGGAGTGATGTTGTATATCTCATTGATTGCTTTATCTCCAGTGTCTATAAATGGACCTGATACAAGATTTCTGCTCAATAGATATTTGTTAAATATATCAGGTCTATTATAATAATGCAATTGAGAAATGCTTATAGCCCACCTGTGCTAAAGTTTCTCTAGAGTACAGAGGATATTCTAATTTTGTACATAGAGGAAGCAATGTGGCAACAGGAAATCCACAAGTGTATCCCCTCATGGTTAATGGTGTACTTTCTTGATTCCTTTTATAATTCCCTTCCAACCACATTAGTACACAATTAAGTTACATAAAATCATATAACAGAAGTTCAATTTTTTTCTTTTTATTTCTTTATGGCAGGTAACTGCTTACAATGAGAGAAGTTAATGTCTGTAGAAACTTTTTGTTGTTTTTAGTTTTAAGTACATGTAAAAACATTTCTATTGCTAGATGCCTTTTGAATTATTTAACAAGTACATTTTATGAACATAATATTGAACACTTTGTTAAAATAAAGATAAATATGCTACTGTATTTCAATTCATCTTCTAATCTCACAATTCTATTAAAACACAATCTGATTTTTCTGGCATAAAATATTATTTATGCAAATCAGTTGCTTATTATTTTTATTACATTAGTCTAAGAAGTTTACAGATGTTGTCTCTTTATATTTGTTACATTATACTGCTTAAGGTATTTAGGAACCCTGGTTTCTGGATTGAAAGAGTTCTAAAGATTTTTTTGAGGTTTTAAGCAGGCAGATAACATAGCTGTAATTTCTACGACAGCGATTTAAAATTTACTTAGTTGTTTATATAATTTCATTCTATGTTGGTACTTGAAACACAGCTAAAACAAAGTAAACATATTTTAGAATAATAAAATGACATCTATCATATGACAGTAACGAGAAGGTACGATGGATATTTCTTGCATGCTGGAAGAATGCACCTATCCTTAAAGAAACAGGGAAATGCATAATATCTTGCTTTCTCATTCTAGTTAGAAAAATCTGTTATCTAGACTTTGTTTCACATACTTAGTTAAGTTCCAATTTTAATACAATGCTCTTAATTTGCATGTCAATTTTGTCAGAATGAATGGGAAACATGCACATAAAATGAAAACATTTTTTAAAAGCTAAGCAAAAGGTAAATATAAAAGAAAATTTATGTCACCAGATTTGGGACATTCTTTGGAGACCCAAATGTGACTGATTATGTACTGCTGGTTAGAAATATGCTTATTACTGGAGTGCTCCAATTTATATGTAGTTACTATTTCTGTATGTTCTTTTAAACATATAAATATCTAATATTACTGTTATATTTCTATAATTAACAAACACCTTCTAAGGGCTTTGGGGGCTAAATTTTCCTTGGGAATAAAACTTTTTAGATAAGAACCCTAGCCTTACATTTTACTGTCTCATTCAGGAATTTAGTATACAGGACACCACAAAACATCACTCTCTAATTCAAACATGTGAGCAGAACTAGAGGCGCATGGTAGATGCATGCCCTCTGACTGCCTATAATTTCTTTTTCTTTATGGTAGCAAAGTCATCATGTATTAATCTATAACAAATTCATAAAGTTTTGTTTGGCTGATTTAAAAGCATTTCCTTCCAAATTCCTATACAAATAGAGACTATAAATTGGTTACCATGAATTGCCCAGGGCAGCACATTTTTTAATGAAAAATTTCATTGTCAATGGATTTTATGCAGAACCTTTAGAGGTTGTTCAAATTGCCAGCAGTCAATTTAACCATGCTAATCTTTATACCTGAGGGCCTGATTCTTAGAAATGCTTTTGGCATGTTTTCATAGACTACTCATAGTAATTATATGGATGAAGCATGGATTCTAGTTGTCTGTATTATAATCACCTTATTTTATGTTTTGGAAAATGGAAAGAAAGTCACTTTCCCCAATTACACACCATGTACCCACACATAAATAGTCATAATCTTTTGGAAGAAGGTTCTGAGCATCCATCTGAAATGAATAAATATTTATCTGTAAAGATAACATTAAAAATGGAAGGTGTATACATTTGAACTGAGTACAGCTATAAACATGTGCTCTATTTAACCATTTTACACAATTGTTAACAGTTTTACAAGATATCCATAGTTACCATAGCAACAACTCAGAATCAGCAGGGTATAAAACTCATTCTAGTCTAGCAAAGAAAGCCACTTGAACAAAATGTGTAGCACACAATGTGTTGATGTTGGGTTTTTATCTTATTTTCCCAAGAAATCTGTCTTATAAATCATGGCTGGTCTGTTAAAATTTATTATCTTAAAAATAAAATATGGTCCAATGGTAAAGTAGATTCGCAAAAAAAAAAAATAGACCTAAATCACTTTACACAAATAATGCCCCACATTGCTGGGACTGCTATTCAGGGGAGAACTCGTTGCAATCTACATGAAGATTGTTTTTTCTCGCCATTCCCTAATTGTTACAGTGGAAAATTCAGTTTGCTTCTAGTCTAAACCCATGATTCAATATCTTAAATATGCTTGTTTTCTAGGAAACATAAAAGTAGATTCATTATTTAATTCTTTAAATACATAAAATGTTATTGAGTGTCTGTTTTGATTCAAGTGCTATTAAAGGAATAAAAAATTCAGAAAAAATGAAACTATGCATATACCTTTAAAAAGCTAAGAATCTAGTCTGCTTTATTTATTTTATTTCTTTTATAAATAGAAAGGTAAATTCCCTTGAAGATGTTTCTTTTTTTTTAAATATTAAAATTTTTGTTATTTTTAACTTATTTTATACTAATACAAATATGTCAAAATATTTATGTACGTAATGTATTTAAGAGAGAAGTCCTTATTTAATTAATAATTCATGACTAATTACATTGATATACTATGAAATAAGCATATTTACTTGTATGAGACCTAGACAATATTGAGTGTGGATAATGCATCACATCAATTAATTACACTTACTTTTAACTAAAACATGAGGCACCAACCAAAGATGCATAAAACAAAATCTCTGGTCACAAGACAGCAGAAAGAGTAAGGTAATATACCTGCAAATAACAAATGTAAAATAATGTGTATTAAGAACCATACAAGTAGAAAGGGGCACAAGTGCTATTGGATGGAAGAAAAGGAAGAATTTCCCCCCCATAAGGTGTGATCTATGGAGACAATATAACGAGGGGGGTGGTTATTGTCCTGGATCTCCAAGACTATGTAGGATTTGCTTGCTTAATGGTTTGAATCACAAGCTGAACACTAAAATTAATTGGTGAACTAAAAAATGATTTCCTATGACCCATTCCACAGAAATAGAATAGTGAAAAATATCTGAGACCACAAAGAGGCAGTTTTTAAGGTCTTCTGCTAACAATAATGCACAGCCCATGAGGACCCCTGAGGTAAACATGGAACGTAAACACATTCTAGAAGAAACATTATATGCAGAGAACAGAGAGAGGAAAATAAACACAGCACACTGCAATAGAAAGATTATAGCAAAACATCTAGGGTATGCTAAGAAAGGAGGTTAGATTAATTTTTAGGTTGAAGGTAGAGTAGTAAAATAAATTTATTCAAAAGAACATAGATTTTAAGAAAGTTGGGAAATAAAAAAGGGGAGTAGAGTAGAAAGAGAAAGAGATAAAAAATTAGTTATATTTTGTATCCTGTATAATATTTTGGTCTATTTATATTTTATATAGTAAGTTGAATCCTAGTGAACTTTTGCATTGAAACTTTTGGTATCCAACACTATCAGGACATTAAATACTCTTTTTCATTTCTTTTTTAAAATTTTTATATTTTTTAATTTTTTAAATATATTATATTGATTATGCCATTACAATTGTCCTATTTCCCCCCTTCATTCCCCTCCACCCTGCACACCCCTCCCCCACCATTCCCCCCTTTAGTTTATGTCCTGAAGAACTTGTGTCTCAAGTTATTTAGATTCTATATTTCCTGTACTATTCTTGCCCTCCTCCCTATCTATTTTCTACTTACCATCTATGCTACTTGCTCTCTGTACCATATCCCCCCTTCTCTTCCTCCTACTCCCCTGTTGCTAACCCCCCATGTGATCTTCATCTCTATGGTTCTGCTCCTGATCTAGCTGTCCTCTTAGTTTGCTTTTGTTTTAGGCGTGGTTGATAATGACTGTGAGTTTGCTGATCTTTCACTGTTCCTATTTTTATCTTCTTTTTCTTAGGTAAGTCCCTTTAACATTTCATATAATAAGGGCTTGGTGATGATGAACTCCTTGAATTTGATCTTATCTGAGAAGCACTTTATCTGCCCTTCCATTCTAAATGGAAGCTTTGCTGGATAGATCAATCTTGGATGTAGGTCTTTGGATTCCATGACTTGGAATACCTCTTTCCAGCCCCTTCTTGCCTGTAGGGTCTCTTTTGAGAAATCTGCTGACAGTCTGATGGGAACTCCTTTGTAGGTGACTGTCCCCTTAGCTCTTACTGCTTCTAGGTTTCTCTCCTTCATTTTAATCTTGGCTAATATAATTATGATGTGCCTCGGTGTGTTCCTTCTTGGGTCCAACTTCTTTGGGACTCTCTGAGCTTCCTGGATTTCCTGGAAGTCTATTTCCTTTGCCAGATTGGGGAAATTTTCCTTTATTATTTGTTCAAATAAGTTTTCCACTGGTGGCTGTTCCTCTTCCCCTTCTGGTACCCCTATAATTCGGTTGTTGAAGCATTTAAAGATGTCCTGAAGGTTCCTAAGCCTCTCCTCATTTTTTTTTGAATTCTTGTTTCTTCATATTTTTCTGTTTGGTCATTTTTTTCTTCCTTCTGGTCCACTCCCTTAATCTGAGTCCCAGTTTCCTTTCCATCACTATTGGTTTCCTGTGCATTTCCCTTCATTTCCAATAGTTTTGCCTTCATTTGTTCCTCTAATTTGTGACTAAAATTAACCAGTTCTGTGAGCATCCTGATCACCAGTGTTTTTTTTCTTTTTTTTAAATTTTTTTTATTGATTATGCTGTTACAGTTGTTCTATTCCCCCTTTATTCCCCTCCACTCTACCCCTCATCCCCACCATTACCCCCCTTTAGTTTATGACCATGTGTCTCAAGTCCTTTAGATTCTATATTTCCCATGCTATTCTTGCCCCCCCATCTATTTTCTATCTACTGTCTATGCTACTTATTTTCTGTACCTTCTCCCCCCTTCTCCTCCTCCCACTCCCCTGTTGCTAACCCTCCTTGAGATCTTCATTTCTATGTTTCCACTCCTGATCTAGCTGTCTTTTTAGTTTGCTTTAGTTTTAGGTGTGGTTGTTTATAACTGTCAGTTTGTTGTCCTTTCACTGTTCATGTTTCTTTAACTTCTTTTTCTTAGATAAGTCCCTTTAACATTTCATATAATAAGGGCTTGGTGATGATGAACTCCTTGAGTTTGATCTTATCTGAGAAGCACTTTATCTGTCCTTCCATTTTAAATGAAAGTTTTGCTGGATAGAGCAATCTTGGTTGTAGGTCTTTAGATTTCATGACTTGGAATACCTCTTTCCAGCCCCTTCTTGCCTGTAAGGTCTCTTTTGAGAAATCTGCTGACAGTCTGATGGGGACTCCTTTGTAGGTGACTGTCCCCTTAGCTCTTGCTGCTTCTAGGATTCTCTCCTTCATTTTAATCTTGGCTAATGTAATTATGATGTGCCTTGGTGTGTTCCTTCTTGGGTCCAACTTCTTTGGGACTCTCTGAGCTTCCTGGATTTCCTGGAAGTCTATTTCCTGTGCCAGATTGGGGAAATTCTCCTTTATTAGTTGTTCAAATAAGTTTTCCACTGGTGGCTGTGCCTTTCCCCCTTCTGGTACCCCTATAATTCGGATGTTGGAGCATTGAAAGATGTCCTGGAGGTTCCTATGACTCTCCTCATTTCTTTGAATTCTTGCTTCTTGACTCTTTTCTGTTTGGCCATTATTTGCTTTCTTCTGGTCCACTCCATTGATTTGAGTCCCAGTTTCCTTTTCATTGCTATTGGTGTCCTGTGCAATTCCATTCATTTCAATTAGTTTCGCCTTCATATATTTGTCTAATTTGTCGGTATAATCAACCAGTTCTGTGAGGATCCTGATCACCAATGTTTTAAACTGTGTGTCTGTGAGTTTTGCTATTTCTTCATGGCTTAGATCTATTGGCTCTGGGGCTCTGAGATCCTCCTGCGCCATTCTTGGTCTGTTCGGACCCTCTAAGTGTGAGAAGCGGTGGATTCCCAGGTCGCTGGGTTGTGACGCTGTATGTAGGGGCGTGGCCAGAGCGGGGAAATGGAGACCCCCTCTGCAGCTTCTCACAGCTGGGTGCGGAGGAGCAGTGCCTTAGGTGGTTCACCTGGGCTGGGCCACTCAGAGTCACTGGGTTATGACGCTGTATGTGGAGGTGGGGTCAGAGCAGGGAAATGGCGGCGCCCTCCACTGCCGCTTGCCGTGGGGACCTGCGGGCCCGGTCCAACCGCCCACTCCCTCGCCTGTCCACCCGCGCACAAATGCGCGACCTCAGTCAACACGCAGCCCCGCTGCCCCGCTGTCTCCCCCGCAGTTGCTCACTAGGTCCCACCCTGCGCCTGGATTCCACGGGCCTGAGTCTGTGTGGCCGAGTCCTCCTGTGCAACCCTGCTCCGCCAGCGGCTGGTTTCGCCCCTTACCGGTCAGGCTGTAGAATTTGTTGTTAACGGACTTCCGAAAAGTTTAATTTTCCGTGTTCTGGCTGTGTTTTCTGTTGCTAATATTTAGTTGTCTCTAAACTTTGTTGTGTGAGAAGGCACTGCACATCCACCTATGCCTCCATCTTGGCGGAAGTTCACCAGTGTTTTGAACTGTGCATCTGATAGGTTGGCTATTTCTTGGTAGCTTAGAGTTATTGACTCTGAGGTTTTGAGTTCTTGAGCCATAATGTTTTGGTTTATTAATACACTGTTAAGACATTAACAGTGTTTCCACCTACGCCTGTTAAGATGGAGGTGTAGGTGGAAACACTGTGCCTCCTTGCACAACCAAGTTTAAAGACAACAAAGTTTTACTAACAAAAACACAACCAAAACACAGAAAATTGAACTATACAGAAGTCCCACAACAATGAACCATTCAGCCAGATAGGTAAGAGGGGCGGAGCCAGTGACTGGCAGAGCAGGGTTACACAGGAATACTTGAGGAGACCGACCCAGGTGCGTAGGCAGCAGTTGGCAGATCCCAGGTGTGGGGTTGCAATGGGCAGACCCAGTGAGGGAGCAAGGCAGCTGGCTGACCATGGTCACACATTTGCGCTCAGATAAACCAGGCGAAGGAGCAAGCAGTGAGATGGACCACGTAGGTTTCAGCAGTGGAAAGCAGCAGAGGGGACTGCTCTTGCCCCCTCTTGGACCCAGCCACCACATACAGGGTCACAACCTAGGGACTAAGTTGCCCTGCCCTGGTGAACGCCTAGGGCTCTGCCCCTCTTTTTCATTTCTTTATAGTATTCAATCATCTGACTGATTGTGACTTATTTATACAATATTCTAATAACACAAAATGCTAATATTCTTAAGGAAAAATAATGCATTCACCAGATACACCTTAGAAGTATCTTAACTGGATTTTAAATTTTATAGTTTGACACTTCAATCAACTGGCCAGCTACTGTACATTTATTATATTTATGGCTTGGTTTTCTTTAGAGCTTTCCTATAATATGCTGGAAATAGCTATGCATTGTGGCCATCTTGGAGAGAGAACACTGGCTTCTTCTATTTGAACACCTCTTAGTGAAGCTCCTTCTGACCAAGAGTCACCTAATAATTAGGTAATATACAGCCTTCTTCCTATTGAATACTAGGTTTCTTCCCCTCTCTTGTGGGTGTAAAATATTCAACATGATACATATCATCTAGTTCTGATACTAAAAAAAAGTTCAATGTGGTTTGCAGAATAGCAAATGGATCCTTGTGATCCTCCATGAAGTAAATCTTATTTCCAGAGGTATTGAAACACTTCAGATTGAAATAAATTCATGTGTAATCATTTGCTCAAAAACTTTAAAATTTGTATATCATGTGCATAGTGTTGCTTTTCTTCTTATTTTAAAATATTTTATTTAGGTTGGTTTAAGATGGTGTCGGAGTAAGAGGGAGCAGATTCTAGCTCCGGCACTCGTGGGTGAAAATCCTGGCAGATCTATAGAAAAGCAGCACACTAATCCATCCATTATCCAGCATTTGTGAAATTGAAAGAACAGAGACTCTGTTGGACGCTGAAACACCAGAAAGCGGCAGGTCAGTGGGATTTTGGGGACCAGAGTAAAGACAAAGCAGCGGTGGGGGCTGGCACCCCAGGCCAGGTGGCCCCGGTGCTGCCTCTATGGCCGGGGTCCAGAACCATCGGTCTGAGACCAACACCAGAGAGGTCTACCACAGGAGCTTTGGCACCCAGCAGCTTCAGTGGCCACCAGCGTGGGCCAGCAGCTCCCCTGCTTCCCGTATAAGCAAAACTGGACAACACCGGGCAGAGAGACCTGTCTGCTTGCCGGCTTGCACTTTTGGGGAGAGTTACAAAGACACAGGGCCAGGTTCAACTGCAGACTCTGTGATCGCAAGCCTGGGAGAATCCAGAGACGCATTGGCCTCATGGGTCTGGTTGGGGACTGAGCGGGAATGAGAGACAGGCTGTCTGGAGAGTTTTGTTTTGTTTTGTTTTGTTTTGTTTTGTTTTGTTTATTGAAAGTCGACTGAGGGGTTCTCCTGCCAGGGCAGCTTGGCTTGCTTCCTATCCGGCCTTGCAGCGAGCCAGGGGGAAAGTGGAGGCATTTGGGGACTAGCCACACGAATGGGAAGCGCCCTGCCGGTTACTCTGGGTCCCAGAATGCCTGGTGGAAGCGGAGGCTTCTGAGCCACCACTAGGGGACTGGGAAGCCTGCTGCCGGTTACGCCTGTCCCAGAAGGACAAGCTCGGGGGCGCAGAGTGTTCAGAGAGGCCCCGCACCAAAGAAGCTCCCTGCCGGTTTCTTGCTGGCAGGCGCGCGCAGGGCGTGGAGACTTCGGGGCGGGTGCCTAGGGTCCTGGGAAGCGCATCAGAGAACTTTGGGCCGGGGCTACTGGACCTAGAAGCGCCAGACGGTTTCTCGCGAGCTGGGGCGCAGAGAACTCTAAGCTGAGGCCACTAGGATCGGGAAGTGCATTGGGGCCGGGGCAGTCCCGGACTGCCCCTGGAGTGTGCTGGGCAAGTGTGCAGGCGCCCACACCCCAATCTGGTAGCCTGGCTGGTGCGCGCACTTGCGGCGGCATCCCAGTACACAGGGAGATCCTGCTACAACTAGAAAAACCAGTCTGGACAGTTTGAAACCAACAAGGGAAGGGTTTCTCTGTTGTTATTGTTATTGTTTATTTGTCTTTTTGCTATTTACTTGTTTGTTTTTGGGTTTTTTTTAAATTTTTTATGTGTTTTTTCCTTTTTTTAGTAAATTTTTGTGCATTAGTTTAGTAACCTTACATATTTTTTAAATTTTATCACTGCTTTATCTTTCTATACTTTGTTCCTCTCCTTTCTTTTTCCCTGTTTTAGTCCTTCTCCCTTTCCTCTTAAACTCATTGCTTTCTCCTCCCCTCTCCTGCCTTTTAGTTTGATTGTATGTTGCTTCGTTTCCTTTTACCCGCAAGAGACACCAACAACTAGGAACTGTGAAAGGACCAGAATGGGACCTGAAGAGGGGGCATCTCAACAGTAGAGACAGAGAAACAAACTTCACCTTCCTATAACAGAGAAGCCACGAGGAGATGCATATTTTTTCATTATTTTCACCTCTTTTATATTTTAATAATATCTCTGCATTCCTCCTTTTTCTGTAGAGGCTTCTTAGTCTTGAGTAGGTATATTGTATTATTAGACAGGCTCCCCCTGTCCTTTCCTCCACAGTGCTTTGCTAACCCTCTAAAATACACGCCACTTGTTTTCTTTTAGCACACTTCCTAAAGCACTATACCCCCTACTCAGACAGATCACATAGAGATTGTTATACGAGTGCTGCTCTAATATTAGTGTAAATAATAGCTGATCTATACAACAGTAAATAGTTCACAACACATCTCCCGGATCTTAGCCCATTGTACAGGTCCCTGAACTCTATCACTGTAGTGGTTACCTCTATTTGCTCACACACCACACCTATTTACCGTTCCTTATACTCACCTTACCTCGAAATCTGACCATCTAAAACCTCACTGCTTTCTAGTTACAACTAACAAGACTTCCCTCCCCAACAAGAGGCTTATCTTTTGTCTATTCTCTCGTAAAAGTGTCAAGTTAGGGCTGAAGAATACGGTTAATACAATATACAGTCTAAAGATCGCCTATCTCCTCTCTACCAGCTGTGACTGTAAATATCATAAAAAACTCTTATGCTGACATAAACCATTTTGCCTCCTCCTACAACTGATTACACATACACAATAAAAGGAGTAGGTGGAAATGAAGAACATCAAGATACCTGAAGGAGCCTGCACCACTGAAATTCACAGGCAGTGTACCACAGAAGTTTACAGCATAAACCCAAAGAGTCAGAACAGAACAATTTTAGAAGCTGAGGCCAACAAGAAGAGTCTCACAAACAATGGGAAGACAAAGAAACAATCCCCAAATAAAAGAATAAGCAGAGGCTTCAGAAAGAATGTTAGATGAAATACAAGCCAATCAACTAACAGATAGTGAATTCAAAGCACTGGTAGTCACGAAGTTCAAAGAGCTCACATAGAGTTACCAAAAACTACAGGGGAGCTACAATGATCTCACCACAAACTATATCAACATGAAAAAGGAAATAGAAACTATCAGCAAGGGACAAGAGGAAATGAAGAATACAATCTCTTAATTGAAGAACACAGTAGATAGTTTCAAAAGTAGGATAGAAGAGGCAGAGGATAGGACTAGCGAGCTGGAGGACAAAGTAGAAAGCATCTCACAGAAAGAGCAGGAAAATGAAAAGAAACTTAGAAAGAATGAAGAGGGATTAAGAGAAATACAAGACAATATGAAACGTAATAATATCCGAATAATAGGGATACCAGAAGGAGAAGAAGAAGAACAAGGGATAGAAAACATATTTGAAAGAGTAATGAGAGAAAATTTTCCCAATCTGATGACAGAAAAAGTCACACAAATCCAGGAATCACAGAGAGTCTCCCAAGGAGGCCCACTTCAAGACACATCATCATCAAAATGGCAAAATTCCAAGACAAAGAGAGAATCTTAAAGGCAGCAAGGGATAAAAAAGAAGTAACATAAAAGGGAGCACCAATAAGGTTAGCTACTGACTTCTCAATGGAAACACTCAAAGCAAGAAGAGAATGGCAAGAAATATTCCAAGTAATGAGAAACAGTGGCCTACAACCAAGGCTACTTTACCCAGCAAGGCTATCAATCAAGATAGAAGGCCAAATAAAGAGCTTCCAAGACAAAAGAAGTCTAAGAGACTATGTCTCCACCAAACCAGTCCTACAAGAAATACTAAAATGACTACTTTAAGAAAAGGAAGGAAAAGTGAGAGACAGAGAAGAACACAGGTACAAAAATGGCAATGAATAAGTACCTATCAATAATAACCTTAAATGTAAATGGATTAAATGGTCCAATCAAAAGACACAGAATAGCTGAATGGATAAGAAAGCATGATACTCACATATGTTGCCTACAAGACACCCACCTCAGGACAAAGGACCATCACAGACTAAAAGTGAAAGTCTAGAAACAAATTTACCAAGCAAACGGACAAGAAAAAAAAGCTGGGGTAGCAATTCTCATATCAGAAAAAATAGACTTCAAAAAGAGGACCATAAAGAGAGACCCAGAAGGTCACTTCATAATACTCAAGGGAAGAATCCAACAAGAAGACATTAACATCTTAAATATATATGCACCCAACATAGGCACACCAAAATATATCAAGAAAATCTTAGAGGACTTCAAGAAAGATATTGACAGCAACACAATTATAGTAGGGGATTTTAACACCCCACTATCAAAAATGGACAGATCTTCCAAACAAAATATCAATAAAGATATTGCGTCATTAAACAACACCCTAGATGAAATGGACTTAACTGATATATATAGAGCCCTTCATCCCAAAGAAGCTAAATACACATTCTTTTCAAATGCACATGGAACATTTTCAAAAATCAACCACATGATAGGTCACAAAATGAGCCTCAGCAAAGTCAAGAAAATTAAAATCATACCAAGCATTTTCTCTGACCACAAGGGACTGAAATTGGAAACCAACCCTAGAGGAAAAAACCCAAAGCACCCAAAATCATGGAGACTGAATGGTATGCTACTAAACAATGAATGGGTCAAGAATGAAATTTGGGAAGATTTCAAAAAGTTTCTGAAAATAAATGAAAACGATCTCACAACAACCCAAAACTTATGGGACACAGCAAAGGCAGTCCTGAGAGGGAAGTTTATAGCAATACAGGCCTACCTAAAGAAGACAGAAACATTTCAAACAAACAACCTTACTCTATGCCTGCAAGAACTCAAGGAACAACAACGAAAACAGCCCAAAGCAAGTAGAAGGAAGGAAATAACCAAAATCAGAGCACAACTAAATGACATAGAGACTAAAAGCACAATCCTAAGGATCAATGAATCCAGGAGTTGGTTCTTTGAAAAGATAAACAAAATAGACAAGCCTTTACGTAGGCTCATCAAGAAAAGAAGGGAACGGACACAAATAAACACAATCAGAAATGAAAGAGGAGAGATTACAACTGATACCACAGAAATACAAAGGATTGTAAGAAATTACTATGAAGAACTACATGCCAAGAAATTTGAGAACCTAGGGGAAATGGACACATTTCTAGAAAAATATAATCTCCCAAAACTCAATGAAAAAGAAGTAGAAAACTTAAATAGACCAATAACAGCAAAAGGAATTGAAGCAGTAATCAAAAAACTCCCATCACACAAAAGCCCTAAACCAGGTGGGTTCACAGGAGAATTGTACAAAGCATTTAAATAAGAGCTAACCCCCATTCTTCACAGACTATTCCAAAAAATCCAAAAGGATGGAAAACTCCCAAACCCCTTTTATGAAGCCAGCATCATCCTAATTCCAAAACCAGATAGAGATACAACAAAGAAAGAAAACTTCAGGCCAATATCACTGATGAACATAGACACTAAAATCCTCAACAAAATATTGGCAAATCGCATCCAACAATATATCCAAAAGATTATACACCGCGACCAAGTGGGATTCATCCCAGGGATGCAAGGATGGTTCAACATTCGCAAATCAGTAAATGTAATTCATCACATAAACAAAAGCAAAGACAAAAACCACATATTCATATATCAATAGATGCGGAAAAAGCTTTTGATAAGGTACAACACCCATTTATGATAAAAACACTCAACAAAGTGGGAATAGAGGGAGCATTCCTCAATATAATAAAGGCCATATATGAGAGACCTACAGCCAACATCATACTCAATGGGCAAAAACTATAAGCTTTTCCACTAAGATCAGGAACAAGACAAGGATGTCCACTTTCACCACTTCTATTCAATATAGTGTTAGAAGTTTTGGCCACAGCGATCAAGCAGGAAAAGGAAATAAAAGGCATCTAAATAGGAAAGGAGGAAACAAAACTGTCACTGTTTGCAGATGACATGATAGTGTACATGGAAAATTCTACGGACTCTACCCAAAAACTGCTCAAACTAATTAATGAATTTGGCAAAACAGCAGGATACAAAGTCAATATCCATAAATCAAAGGCATTTTTATATACGAACAATGAATCAGCAGAAGCAGAAATCAAGGAAAAAATTCCATTTGATATAGCAAAAAGAAAAATAATATATCTGGGAATAAACCTAACCAAGGAGGTAAAAGACCTATAGGCAGAAAACTACACAGCACTGAAGAAAGAAATCAGGGAAGACACAAACAAATGGAAACATATACTGTGTTCATGGATTGGAAGAATTAACATCATCAAAATGTCCACACTACCCAAAGCAATATACAGATTCAATGCAATACCTATTAAAGTACCAATGGCATATTTCACAGACATAGAACAAACACTTCAAAAATTTATATGGAATCATAAACGAGCCCGAATAGCAACTGCTCTTTTGAGAAAGAAGAACAAAGTAGGAGAGATCACAATACCTGATATCAAACTGTATTACAAAGCCACTGTAATCAAAACAGCCTGGTACTGGCATAAAAACAGGCACATAGACCAATGGAACAGAACAGAGAGCCCAGAAATTAACCCAACTCTCTACAGTCAATTAATATTTGACAAAGGGGGCAGTAACATCAAATGGAGTAAAGATAGCCTCTTCAACAAATGGTGTTGGGAGAACTGGACAGCTACGTGCAAAACAATGAAACTTGAGCACCAACTTACACCATACACCAAAATAAATTCAAGGTGGATAAAAGACTTAAGTATAAGCCGTGACACCATTAAAGTCCTAGAGGAGAACATTGGCAAGAAAATCTCAGATATTCCACGCAGCAACATTTTTACCGATATGTCCCCTAGAGCAAGGAATATTCAGGAAAGAATAAGCAAATGGGATCTCATCAAAATAAAAACCTTCTGCATGGCTAAAGAAAACAGTATTAAATTAAAAAGACAACCAACTGTATAGGAAAACATATTTGCCAATGATACCTCAGACAAAGGTTTAATCTCCAAAATATACAAAGAACTTACACGACTCCACTCTAGGAAGACATCGAACCAATTAAAAAATGGGAAAAGGACTTGAACAGACACTTCTCCAAAGAGGACATACAGAATATCCAGAGACACAGGAAGAGGTGCTCAATATCGTTAGCTATCAGAGAGATGCAAATTAAAACCACAATGAGACACCACTTTACACCAGTAAGGATGGCTATCATAAACAAAGCAACAAACAACAAATGGAGAGGTTGTGGGGAAAAGGGGTCCTTAGTCCACAGTTGGTGGGATTGCAGACTGGTACAACCATTATAGAAAACAGTATGGAATTTTCTCAGAAAAATAAAAATTAACCTGCCTTTTGACCCAGCAATTCCGCTGCTAGGATTATATCCCAAGAATTCTAAAACATCAATTTCAAAGAACCTATGCACCACAATGTTCATAGCAGCACAATTTACAATAGCCAAGAGTTGGAAGCAACCTAGGTGCCCATCAGTAAATGAATGGATCAAAAATTGTGGTACATATACACAATGGAATTCTATGCAGCAGAGAGAAAGAAGGAGCTACTACCCTTTGCAACAACATGGATGAAACTGGAAAGCACTATGCTGAGTGAAATAGGCCAGGCATTGAAGGACAAATACCATATGATCTCACCTTTAACAGGAAGCTAAATAACAAAATAAACAAGCAAATAGAATAAAAACAAAGACACTAAAATAGAGAACAATTGGGCAACGACCAGAGGAGAGAGGGAAGGGAATTTAAGAGGAAAAACAGGGAGGGATTTTGAAGAACAAGTATGAAAGACACAGGGATGAGGACTGTGGGAAGGGGAATGGGAGGGAGGTGGGGAGATGGGGTGGGGTGGGGGGCTGGGATGGGAGAAATTGACAAAAAAAACTGTACTTGTAAAATAACTAAATAAATTTTAAAAAAGGAAAGAAAATGAAAAAAAATATTTTATTTATATTGTGATTACTATTCATTTAAAAAATTGGTTTAGAATGACCCAGCATGATCCAAACTATAAAAGAGCCATATATTGACATTTTATGAGAGAAAAGAATATTTAAATACTGCATTTAAAAAATCATAATGCTAAAATTGCGTGATTTTGAGTGGTCTCAGTATTATATTTTACATACACATACATACATATACACACATATAATGACATTAAGAAGCACCTTTAATATAAATAACACATACTTTTCAAATTTGCTAGTGTTACTGTTTTCAATACTACTGCTGGGTTAACAGGAAAATGTGTCCTTACTTTTAGTGCTAAAAAACATGAAAAGAGACTGAATTTTCAGCAGAGGAAATTGCAGAGGATATGACAGATGACAGTTTAAACATTATAGTCAAAGACTCTACACCTGTTTATAAAAAATTAAAATCAAAATCTTTGTTTCCTTGTGTTTCTCTGTTAATGATAGTTATTAATAGAAAATATTTAAAAAGAATATGCAATTTGGTCAGTTAATTGATATTTAGGAACTCTATCCTTACTCTTTCAAAAAATTACCTTCACGTTATATAGATTTCAACAGCACATAAAAAGGCAATATGTTGCTCACTTTAAAGAGAATTATTTCAGTAAAATAGTGTTAAATCTTTGTAGATCCAGAATTCAGGCCACATGGTATCACTTTGAATCCAATTTAGACAAGTTTCACTAAACTCACTCTGTCTAAAAGAACTATAAATATTAAGCTGTGACTAAAAGCTCTCTGTGATGTCCCTGTCTCCTCTTCAGCTCTTTTCTCCCCTTTGGTTAATTTGCAACAGCTTTTACATCTGGCAGGTGACTTGATCCATGGTCCTCCAGATAATTCTCAATTCTTCAAACTCTGTACTTTTTAGGGGGTTCATTAATAATCATAATTTATATTTATTTGTGGTCATTTTCCAAAGATTAAGCAGCATTTAAAAATTATACCTTTTCACAATTCTCTGATTTTATTTTTATTGTATAATTATGATTTTTTTCATTTTATAGATAATAGCATCATGAATTCAGGGATGAATGTCCCTATCTGTGTTCAGAAGAAAAAGGGGCTGGCAGGGACATTTGACCCTTAGATAAAATGTTGGGTAACTTTAGTGCAGGTGTGCATATGGCAAAAATAAGTTAACTGGATATTAGAGAATGTGAGAATGGGCTGCTGGAATCACAAAGCTATTCAGCTTATGTTTTCTGGCAGATGCATTCTTTTTTAGGCTGGACTAATGGTGAGGATATTTGGTATAAATTATGTTGCTATGGCTAAACTTCCAACGTTTCTTTTTAAAGAGTGGCATTAATTTAAGGTGTGGCTGCATTGGATTATTTGGGTTTTGCCACTATCATAATCACAGCAGAGAAATGCGTCATATTATTACATTTACTAAGCTGTTTTCTAGGAACTGTATCGTACACCAGTTTTTGCCAAAGTCTACTTATGATAGTGGCAGCATTTAGCCTTCATATGTACATTCGCACAATGTATCCCCTCATGTTTCTTGTTGATTCAAGTCTTTATCTTTCTCGGTTGATACAAACAAACATAATCCAAACAGATAAGTATTTTCACTTTCTTTTCAAAGTTCCTGATGCTTCAGCAGATTTATATGTTGTAATAACTCCTAGAAATATAGATAAGTTAATTCTGAAATATATTGATGACTCTGGTAGGTATAAGCTTCATTGTTTAATTTAAAGTAGTGTGATCATTTGTCCATTTTTCAGAAGAATGAGTTGTGGAATTAGTATGTTAATATAGTTACTTTCCCTGGTAATTCTCCTAAAAAATAAAGAAGGTACAGATTTTAGTGGTGAGAATGTGATTTAATAGGAAAACTTTTAATCTTCTTGGTTTTCTTTGTGATATGACTGGATTTTTCGAGAAAGGCTTCCTTGATCTATTTTGGGCAATAAAGGCATCTAGATCAGTAGCCCTTGAAGAACACCCACATTTTTCAGATGATCAAAAAGCCCACATCAGTGTGGTAAATGTGTGCCCTCCAAAAGAACAAAGGGAGTGCTCTACAGAGAGTACCTGATTGTAGCAGATCAGAGGGACAGCATTTGACCCTGGATGGAAAAAAATGAGAAAAAGCAAAGAAAGCAAAAAGTTGAATAAATAAAAATACCCCCATCAAACTGCAAACTGTTACCCAGTGATGGCTGCATTCACCGAGTATGTGTTTTTCTTGGTGTTTGCATTTGACACATCCTGAAAGGAACACAAAATAATCAAAGTCCATCTTTAAGCTGTGTCGTTATGTGACTGCCACAAGTTTTCACTCGTGTCATTACATTTACTGAAAGAGTTGAAGGAAAGAAATCTGGGGGGATCCACAGATGTTTGTAGTTTTCAATTTGCAAGCAAAGACTTGCAACTGGTTATTTAACACATATATGTCCTTAGTTGCTGATTATTTTCATATATGTTTTCAATCAGTATAGCATATAATTAGAAAGAGCTTTGTAATCCCTTTGACTTGTTTTGGGTTAGGGCAAGCAGTTATGCTCTCTATTTTTAACGGTGATTTTAAAAAGATTTTCTCCTATAATCACTGTGTTTTCATATCTCCTATCTCATTAGTCCATTACTGTCAACCTTATATTTGCTTTGAGGAAAATGTCCTAATTATCTTGTACACAGAGCATCTTAGATAGGTTAAAACTTCAGGTGCACAGTTATAATAGGCTTTAGTATGAATGAAGACACATAAAAAAAGAGTTAAAACCAATAAATATATTGAATTTTCAGTTAACCTTATTTAAAGTGTTTTTAAAGATTAGATGCAAATATTTTATATTTAAACATAGGAGCATTTTCTATGTACAAAACGTATTAGAAGAAACACATGAAACTTAGAAATTAAGGAGGAAAGAGCCTAATACTAAATTTTTCACTGAGGACATTATGAAACTATTCAATATTAATTAATTTACCAAAATGACTACTTCTTAACATATAAAGATGTTGGTCTGGGGAATCCAGATTATTAACTGATAAACAGCAATTTAGTCTTACATATTTGAGTCAATGGCTTATTTCAGTGACTTTCTTTACTTGAATCCACTGGCAAAAACTGATTTGAATGAGGTGAGCCAACAGATATTTTATGACCCTTCTTATAATCAGAGACTAGAATATCAAAATGTCTACTCAGGGATAAAATTAACTTCATTAACATATACTGTTAGTTCAATAATTTTTTCTTATAGAAAAAAATTCTTTCAAAATAGGTCACTGCCAACATTCTATATTTTAATTTTAAACTGGGACCTTCTGAACCCCCAAATAGTTTTAACACTATATTTTCAGCATCACTGAAATAACATGCAAGAACAGTGAAGACAGAAACATGAGACATTCAGAACAAAGAAATACAGCCAGGGGGCATGTGTTTGACAAAAATCTATAGGAACTAGGGGTTTCACATTTCACTCAATTCTATCACATCCAGTTCAACAAATCTTTGTGAAACATTATACTGTGGGAGATACAAAGGGGGATCTCAGAGTCACCATTTTTGAAATTTACCTCTTGCAGTTGACATGTGAGGGGGGAGGTAGTGGGAAATAACAGCTCATCATTGCCTTGCCCACTTGGACCAAAGGACATGTAGATACTTTTTGGTATCCCCTGTAGAACTAAAATATTAGAAATTCTGTTTGGCATCTCTACAATATACACAGGACAATTATTTTGAGTGGGTGGTATAAATAACTGTCTGCCTGGAGCTCCCAAATCAATGTCTAGGGAGTGAGGCAAGTAACCCAAATGTTTAAAGTAACCAGGTAGAAGACACTATACATAGAAAATTTCTGGTCTTGACTACTGGCTTACCCTAAAGATGAGATCTGGGGGCAAGTTACTTAAGCTCTTTATTTGTTGACTTTCTTGTTTAAGTAAAAAAGTTTGCAGATATGTGGTACATTTGATCTGGAAAATATGCAGTTCCTTTCGCCTCAGTCTAGAAAATGAAGAGGTTTGAATTCAAGGTCACTTTCAAGATGTTTTTAAGATACTTGATGAGACTGCATTTGAAGGAAAGCTGAGAGAGCATCAGGTTGAGAGGTTGAATACAAGTGAGAATGAAAATGAGGAAGAAGCTCTGAAGAGAAGGGCTGGTGAGAATGGGAACCTGAGGCTTCGAAAATTTGGGCAAGTTATGAATTCTCTAGTTTAGACTCATTGAGGAGTGCCTCAGGCCTCTATAAACAACATTCATATCAAAGAAAGCAGACATGACTATAGAATAATATCCAAGTCACTTTCAATTAGTTCACATGAAGAGAAAAAACTTATTCATGCAATGTTGATATACAATACAATGCATGATAACCTAAAGGACATGCTAATGGTTTGGAACATGAAAAGAGGGGCATAATTTTGCAAGAAGACTTATGAGTTCTTACAATTGGAAGATCTTTTTGAGAACTTTAAAAACTTCAGGTTCTACTCATAGCATGGATGGAACTAGAAAGTGTTACACTAAGTGAAGTAAGCCAGATGGGAGACAAATACCATATGATCTCACCTATAAGTGGAACCTAATTAACAAAACAAACAAGCAAACAAAATATAACCAGAGACATTGAAATAAAGAATAGATTGACAATAACCAGACAGAATGGGGGGAGGGAGATAATAGGGGAAAGAAGGGAAAGAGTTGTAAAGAAACATGTATAAAGGACACATGGACAAAGTTAAAGCAGGGAAGGATAGAAGTGGGGAGGTGGGGTGGGTAGGGTGCTGGAAAGTGGCGGTGTGAAAATGGATTCAACTGTATTCAAACAACAATAGAAAAATGATTTAAAAATTCAAGTTCTAGCAGAGTTGAGTCACTCATTTGAGCTTACACAAGAAAGCCCATGTCTTCTTAAAAATGGCACAAAGGAAAATTTTGTGTCTGTGATTATAAATATAGTCATATATATATAATCATATATATAATCATATATATATATATAGTGTGTGTGTGTGTGTGTGTGTGTGTGTGTTTTCACCAATTGCAGGATCTGTATGAGATCAAGCTCTAATGATGTAACATAATTAGATTCCCCTAGCATGTAGTTTCTAAGTGATGAAAACTGTTTTGTTTGCCTTGTTCTTCACCTGTTTTTAATTTAACTAGGATTAAAACACATTTCTGTACAAAAGTATAAAACTTTTTTTTACAAAACACTTAATTTCTTGGCAATGAAAACAAGCCTGTTGGAAATGATAGGAAATTAGAGTCAAGAAACTACATTCTTTACTATTACTATTATAGAGTTGAATGTTGCCTGTACTTTAGAACCTGAGCAGACATTTCATATAGTTGCTTGAGACAGAAGACTATCGGGTATTATACATTTAGAAAAATTAATTGCATAAATGAAATTAATTGCTCTAAGAGAGGATTTTCATATATGAGATAGACAGCATTTTTCTCAGCACACCAATGAAAAGAATAAGTTGTGACAAAGATTCTTTACCTGACTGAATTTTAGCCAGGCTCCTGAACCTTCTACATTCGTCTGTGCACTTGTAAGAATATAGCTTTAACAGGAACCCTGCTAAGTCAGATTAACCAGAATTTGCTATCCTGGGTATCAGATTGATTTTTTCATCTTCCTCTGTTCCCCAGGTGATGTCTGATCATCCTGGACAGTCTCCAGCAAAGAGGCTTTAAGGTTGATTTATCCAGAACCCCCTGATTCCTGATGTTTCTTCTTAGTAACTTTCTATCCACTGACTCCCACCTTGCCCCCTTGGTTATAAATTTCAATTGTGCATGCTGTTTTTGGAATTGTAGCTAGTTTTATAGTAAGGTCTCTTTTCTCTACTTTTTACCCCCTTTCCACTCTGGCTTAAAAAATTATAACTTTTCTTTATGCATGTACTTCATAAAATGCTAAAATTATGACCTTTGGCTGAACCATACTTGAGAGTGTTATTAGTTTATCTAGTGATAGTGAGTCACAACATATCATAGAAATAAATGAATAAAAATCTAATGATAAATAAAGTTCAGGTATACAATAGATACTTGTCATGTCAACAGAATACAAGATATGTAGCTGCCATGAATTCAGAATCAATTCAAACTTAAAAATTCATGTTAGGACTATGGAAACTGGTACATAAACTCTGTTTAGAAATTTGGTATGGTAGTAAAGATTTCATAAATGGACCTAACTCATTAACCTATTCACTTATTCACCAAATTTTTTGAGTTCCTTCTGTTAACCAGATAATCTTCTAGTGATGGAAATGCAGATGTCAAAATGAGCCTCAAAATTCCTATCTTTATGTTTTTCTATGTTAGTAAGGGAGATCTAATATAAACACATAGACAAAGACATAGAACATGTAAATGAAGAATTTCAAGTTCAACCAAGGAATGACTATACTAATAAGTATATTTGACAAGAGGTTAACTTTGTTATTTAAGAATGTGATACCTGAAAATTATATCATATTTAATTTCCATTAAATATGTAGGTAAAGACAAGACTGTAGTCCACCACTGAGATCTCCTTTTTGGGATTGAAATGCTCATTCTCTCACATACTTGGCTGGTAATGGCTCACAGCTAAGTCATTTGCAAGGACTTGCCCCTTCCAAGGTGCAGCTTGTTAGCAGTGATAGAAGTGTGAGTACAATGGCTTGTCTTGCTTGCCTCAACTGGGACAACTCTAGGAGAGCATAACAGTTCCAGAGGTCTCTTTGGATTGACTGAGGCTTTGTTGTACCTGTTCTGCATGTGACCTTTTCCTATGTTTTTCTCATTCCATTACTCACGTCACAGAGAGAAAACCCAATGAATTTTCTTTATGAAAATCTCTATCTCGAAATTAATTTCCCAGAGACCTTTTTCCTTAGATAGCAATTCTAGGGAAAGGCACGTTTGAAGGTGCCAATATTCACAAAAGTGTTTCTGTGCAAAATGCAATTGGAATTGAGCACAGTGGTTTGCTTCGGGAATAAAGACACCACTCAAATTTTTTACTTTACTTTTCTTTTTCTATTTTTTAGACTCTGGTAACAAGATCCTAAAACTTGGGACTTTCCTGAGTAATAAGTGTAATAATAGTGTCTTTTAATATTTTAATTCCCATTTAAATACACATAAGGTTCTGCTCTGGCTGCCTGGGGAACCAACTAGTCATTAGAGTTGTGACTTAGTCCCATCTCCACCCCAACCTTGGGGAGGAGCTTAAGATTGAGCTCTATAGCCACTGGCCAGTGATTTAAGAAATCATGGCAATGTAATATGACCTCCATAAAAATTCAAAAGGACTGAATTCCAGAGCTTCCAGATTGGTGAACACTTAGAGATTCAGGGAAAGTGGCACTCAAATTATATAATCTTGGTCCCCCTTTCCATGCCCCTTGCTCTATGCATTTTCTTCATCTGGGTATTCCTGAGTTATATATTTTGATAATAAATGAAATCTTGTTAAGGAGAAAAGAATATTTTTAATGAGACCTCTTGCCAAAGGTGTATAAGCCATCATTTATTCTTCAAGATTGCAGTAAGTTTAATATAAAGTGATAAAGCATAAACATATACTTTTTCAGCTGAAAATTTTAAGCCCCATTCTATTCACTGATTCAATATTTCATTAAGCAATTACTCTATGCCACAGATTGATTCAAGCAATGACCAATTTCAAGAAGGAAACACTTAATAGTTGTATGTTAAAAAATCTATTGTTTCTGTTCCAAACCTAAAGTGGTGATTATTTTAATGCCTACCGCATAGATAAAACCTTATATAGTAGCTCATTTGAGGCTAGAAATATACTCAAAGCCCTCAAGAAAAATATTAGCAAGTTAATATGCACCTAAATAGGATCTCCTAATCACAGATAACTGGCCCATCTTTCATTAAATTTAATGATTTGTTTTGATTGCTTACTACATGTCAGGTACTGAAATAGACACTGGAGATAAAATAATTTCATTAAGTATTATTTTCATAAGCTTCCCAGAGATTATAATTATTGAAAAAGGTAGCTTATGAAAAAAAGAACCAAACTGTGCTTACAAAATGTATAAGAATAACTCAAGAGAACCTTGACAGTGTTGGCTAAACTGTAATCTGAATCATCAGTAGGTGTCAAACAGTCAGAAAGGATTAAGATAGCTTGTGCATACATGTGGCTGTGAGTGGAAGGTTTGGCAGAAAGTGATGTTCCAAGTGGAGGGAATGTAAAGTTCTAGTGTTTAAGGAAGCATCCTTTATTTAGGCAATTGAAAGAAAGGGGGATATGAACTATAAGAAAACATCAGCTTTGTACATTATTATACAAATTTAAGATGTATTCCAAGATCATTGGAGGGTAGAGGAGAGAACAACTGGAGCATAAATAAAGCAATAACAAAATTTTGTTTGCTAGAAATACCACTGCTATAAATATATATTGTACAATGGTTTTGATTGAAATAAGAATGGCATCATTGAAGCCGTTATAGCATACGAAGTATAGTCAACAGCACTGTGGTGACGGCCTCTGGTGCCAGGTGGGCCCTTGAATGTTCAGAGGGAACACTTTGTAACATACATGAATGTCTATATGCTGTGTTTTAAACCTCCCAAAAAAGAGTTAAATGCAAATTATAGTAGAAAAATAAAAATTTTTAAAGGTGGTAGAAGGCTCTTTCTATGCCTCAATGACTATGGTTCAGTTTAGCTGACAAGCATGCTCTAAATGAGCCTTGCTTTCATTGCTACACATTTTTCAACGGCTCAACTTTGAAAAAGTTTACACCAGTTACCCATCATGTAACTGTGAAAGAATAATGTCTTCATGTAAATTGCAAGCTGAATCTGAGGAACAAATGGTTGCTTGCTGTTGCTGTCATATATCACACAAAAAATGAATTGAGGAGAAATGAAGTTAGAACCATTGATGTTGAGTGTTCTTAAGAGAGAGTGAAAGAATGATTCCATGAGGCAAAATATCAGAAAATTAATGAGCTACCTGAGGAGGCAGGTGCTCCTTCCAAGATAATTTAAAAACAACAGAATAATCATTAGAGATATTTTGGAGAATATTTGCATTTTAAAATATCTTCCCAGTGCTTCAGTTTGTCCCATTCTTGTACTTGATATTACTTCTCCTAACCTAACACAATATGTCAGCTTAATTAAAATATTTTCTGTACTATAGAAGTAAGTTATTTGGGCATTTACAAGCAACAAGTATTTATCAAATATATATTATTTTCTCAGGCACTGAGCTATATAAATATGCATAATAGGAGTGCTTTGGGTCCATGCACAAAAATTTGCCTTTAATTGTGAATAATGTTCATCGCAGACATTTGTCGGCTTAGTCAGAATGTTTTCAGTTATAAAGAACGTCTTATTGGGTGCTGAGAACAGAGATTTAATCCTGGCTCTGCCACTGATGAGTTCTGTTCTTTGGATAAGTCACACTAATGATTCCTAGCTTCAGTTTCATCACTCAAAAAGGGAGAGTGTTAGAACAGATGCTCCAAAGGCTATGACCATTAATAAAAGTCTATTTACAAAAGCTTTTGTTTTTCATAAAAAAATGTGATCTTTGGGGCATTAATTCTAATAGGTGGTAGTAGGTGTTCCATGGTCCAACACACTGAGATGAGGCTGAGTTTTATTTTCTATTTTCATTATTTTACTTTTTTTAGGTTGGTAAATGCTTTATTTAGTTCTGTGTTGCAAGATCTTTGTCCAAGAAAGACAATGAAAATTTCACTGGGAAAAAAGAGCTCAATCTGAGTTTTTTCCAGTGCCAACACAAATTTCAAAGGGAAAGTGAATGGTTCTTGTTGTAGTTATTTTGTTTTGAATTGATGAGGAAGAATCTAAAATCAAAGAAAGAGCTTTGTAAAGATATACTTCCATCATAGAAATCCATGAAATACTACTATTTGTTCTTATAGTTTTTACAACTAATATTTTAATCTTATTATACTTCTTATTTTTGCAGAAAATTTTAATTTAATTTAATTTTTATTGTTTAAGTACAGTTGTCTCCATTTCTCCCCATCCACCCCCCCTACAATAGCCCCTATAATTTTGAGAAAGAAGAACATAGTAGGACAGATCACAATACCTGTCATCAAACTATATTTTAGTGCCACAGTAATCAAATAGTCTGGTACTGGCATAAGAACAGACACACAAACCAATGGAACAGAATAGAGAGCCCAGAATTGGTGTTTCAGGGAGGGACTGGCAGGGCGTGGGGAAATGAAGACAATTGTACTTGAACAACAATTAAAAAAAGAAAGAAAATAAAAAAAGAATAGAGAGCTGAGAAATAAACCCAAGTATCTATGGTAAATTATAATTGACAAAGGAGGCAGAAGCATAGAATGGAGTAAAAATAGCCTCTTGAGCAAATGGTATGGAAAAACGTAGACAGCTACATCCAAAAAAATGAAGCTCAACCACCAAATTATATCATACACAAAACTAAATTCAAAATGGATAAAAGACCTAAATATAAGTCATGACACCACAAAAGTTCTAGAGGAGGACATAGGCAGGAAAGTCTCAGATATCCCAGGCAGCAATATTTTCACTGATATGTTCCCCCTAGAGGAAGGAACATAAAGGAAAGAATAAACAAATGGGACTTTATCAAAATAAAAAAGCTTCTGCACAGCTAAACAAAAGATCAACAAAATGAAAAGGGCATCAACCTGTATGTGAAAATATATTTGCAAATGATACCTCAGATGAGGGTTTGACTTTCAAAATATGTAAAGAACTCACATGACTCTACTCCAGGAAGACAAACAATCCAATTGAAAATTGGGCAATGTACCTAACCAGACACTTCTCCAGGGAATACATACAAAGGGCCTAGGGATATATGAAAGGCTCAGCATTACTAGCCATCAGACACTGAGTTTTAAAAAGTTAAAAAATAGATTATTACTACTGGATTTTTCAAAAATGTTAATATTCATATGAACCTTATGAATGTTCTAGACAGTGATATCCAATGCCTTGTTTCCCAAACTCATTTTGACCAAGAACCTCTTTTCAATGTGGAATATCGACCAAATATTCAACTAAAATTTATTTACCAGTGAGGCTATCCCAGTAGAAAATAAACATCAATAGCCATAACAATTAAAAATAGCCATATAATGACTCATGGAATTGACAGAGCAGAGACACAATTAAAAAAAAAACCTAATTTAACTTCATTCTACATAGAATGTCATGTCCTGAGGAACATAAAAAGGAAGCAGGGATCTGGAATGCTGGGGAAGTGTTGTTACAGAATATAGCCGGGTGGGGGAGCAATTATTGGCCCACCCTGGGACACCTAAAACTGTTACAGAGGACAGGCATCAAGGGCGGGGGGGATGATATACTATTATTACCGAAATTAGCCCCACTAGGTTCACATTGTCTGCTGCCTTAGGAAAGACATCTCTCAATGCCAGAGATCTGTGAAAAGGAAAGGAAATGTTTGTTTAAAGCTATACAGAATTATAGTAGTGACCTAATGTCTTCATTAAAATATCAAAGTCCTTTTGGATACCCTGTAGACGCCCACAGTGCTTCCTTCTCCCCCTGCCTTAATTTGAGGTACCATAACTCTGGAAAAGAAGCAAACATCCATGTTTTAAGCCACTGGCACCATCAGTTATGTCGCCATCCAGGCAGGATCTCTAATTAATCCAAAGTCATGTGGCACCTTCTCATGGTCCACTGGCAAGAGTTCTTTCACCCTTCTTCCAGGCAAAGTCTCTCCTGCTTCCCAGGCTACAGAAACAAAGAAAGCACCCTAAAGCTGGGTGGTCCTCTTCTACTGATACAGGGTGCAGCGGGGGGTGGGCAAAAAAAGATTCGGAATGGTGTCCAGAATCCAAAGTGTATAAGAATATTGGAGAGACATATAAGATGTCCTCACCACCACCGCCCAGGGGGAAAAGACAAATGAAGCAGGGCCATAGAGAACTGTTTTGCATAGCAACAGCTTTGCAGCTAACCTCTAGAATGGTCATTTAACATATCTATAACCTTTAACTGGCTTTGTAAGTATGTTAAATAGAAGTGGCCAAGTTTTGAGCCAAGGAGAAGGGAGGGGCTGGTACCCAGGATGTAACTAGGGGCTGAACTCCTGAGTGAGAGCGCTGGGGTGAGAGCTTGGAAAAGATGGGCTCCAGGACATGAGGGGATAACTGCCCAGGTGAGGAGAGGGCCACGCAGTTTGGGGCAGAGTGAGGACCCTTGCAGTCATGTAGGGGAGAGCCACGAAGTTTCATCAGAGTGAGGACCCCCTGTTGGTGAGGTGAAAGAGGGAGCCACGTGGTTTTGGCAGAGTGCGGACCCCCTCTTTCCCAGTTGAAAGGGAAAACCATGCAACTTTGCCAGAATGGAGATCCCTGTAGCCAGGTGAAGAAGAAAGCCACATGCTTTTGGTGGAGTTGGAACCCCTGCAGCTTTGGTAGAAGAGGACAACACGGCTTTGGGGTGCCCCTTTGGCCACGTGGCCTGGAAAGCAGGAGAGACTTTGACTGGAACTGGGTACAAAGAACTCTTGCCAGTGGACCATGAGAGGGTACCACAGTACTTTGGATTAACTAGAGATCCTTCACGGCGACACAGCTGATAGTGACAGAGGCCTAAAAAAGGGATGTGTGCTCTTCTCCTGATTTACGGTACCCGGAGTTAGGACAGTGGGAGAAGCGGGAGCTGTGTGGGTGTGGGTGTATACCCTAAAGGACTTTGATATTTTAGTGGAGGCATTAAGCCTAAATAGCATTAAATAAACATTTTGTTTCCTTTTCACAAAACTCTGGCATTGAGAGATGTCTTTCCAATTGGCAGCGGACCGAAGAGCCCAGTAGATATTAGTATACTGTCCTTGGGAGGGGCCCTCTGCTCTGTACCAGTTTTTGGCATCCCTAGGTGGGCCAAATATTGCCCCTCCTCAGACCTCTTGTTCTGTAACACTGCCAAAGCTGTGGGGGTCTACACTTTGGTGAAACTGCATGGACCTCTCTCATCTAAGCTGCAGGAACGGGGGTCACCACTCTGCCAAAGTGGCAGTTCTCTGCTAAAGCCACATGGTGATTCTCTCCTCCCAAGCTGCGCATGGCTCTCTCAATGGCTGTCACATCTGAGTTTAAATCTTCATGCCAATCCACCTCTGCAGCCCCATTTCCAACTCCTCCCACAATTGGCTATACTCACCAGCACTCCCATATTATTCCAAGTTTACTGGGCTTCAATTGTGAGTCTGGGTGGGTGTGGCCCCATGGCATGGAGCCAATCATCTCTAAGCTCTCAAGCAAGCACTGTAACTCAGAGGACCTGTCTCCCAGTTAGGTCTTGGGGGGAAGTCACTTCCATCCCCCTGGCTCAGCATGGGCACAGCTATTTAACATATCTATGAAACCAGTTAAAAGGTATAGATGTGTTAACCGACCATTCCAGAGGTTAGCTGCAAAGCTACTGCTATGCAAAACAGTTCTCAATGGTCCTGCTCCATTTGTCCCTTCCCCCAACTCACACCTGAGGTGGGGAAGGGGTAAGAATATCTTATATGTCTTTCTAATATTTCCTGGACACCCTGAGTTCTGGGCTCCATTCCAAATTCCTATTGCCCCCCCCTCCTTGGCTGCACCCTATTACAGTGCGATCTCAATTAAGCAAAAACATAAGAGATCAGGGAGGAAGTCATGTTAATAGCTGAGGTAAAATCAGGTAGTAAAACTTCTGTGTTTAGAACCACAATGTAAATGTATTTGTAAAAATATTACTGTGCTAAATTATAATCCAATGAACAGTTAAGCGCAGTCTTGGCACTGGGGCATCATGCTGAATGGAAGAGAAGTGCCTGGGCTTCCTGGAGCTTATGTTCTAGTGAGGGAGAAATGCTCGGGCCGCGGAGCAGTCAACTGGGGCTCGACCACCTACCTAGAACAAATGAGTTGGGGGGACAAGAGGCGCGAAGAATGGCAGCAAGACAAAAGATTCGGATCAAGCTGCAAACTTTATTTTTCCGAACTGGGTATATATATAGAGGGGGAGGGAGAGATTAGGTTGCTTGCTATTGGCTAGCTTGAGACAAAGAAGGGCCCGCTTATTGATTACTTGGGTGCAACTGGTACTTGTGGACACCTCATGTGCCTGTAGCCGATTGGCTTGTGGAGCGCACAGGTTCCTGTAATCAATGCAATGTTTTTAGCTAGAAGCCAGGTGTAAGGTTCCCAACAGAGAAAGAGGAAATATAAACAAGTATCCCAATCCAAACAATTACTACAAATTCTAGTATGTTATCCAAGGAGGCATAGTAAGGATTTGTTCAAATATTTGGGGACATTATAAATATGTTACTAGGAAAAAATTTTGAATCAATCTCATATAAAATGAGAAAAAAAGGAAGAAAAAGAAGAGCAAGCCAGTCATCTGAAGAATTTTGGAAAGAACTCTATATGTAGAGGAGACAGATTTGGCATTTTGAGGAATGGAGAAAAAACATGGCTGAAGAGAAGAGAGGCAGGCAATTCTAACGAACACTTAGTTGAAACCTTGCATAAAGTTTGAATATTATTCTCTCTCTATCATAATACCACGAAAGGGATTTAAGCACAGAAGTAAAATGATCCCATCTGTGTTTTAGAAAAAGTCTTCTGTTCTGAGTGGAAGAGTAGAGACACTAGGGATGGGAGTTTGAAGAAAAGGGGTGGTTAGGCTTTTCATTGTACATATGCTAATGGCCTCAATGTACTTCTCAGAAAAGCCAACACTAGCAGGCTCTCCAGAGCCAAAGAAATCAGGAGAAGAAATATTCAAAGCTGAGAAGCAGCCAGTGATTTTAGCAATAAACCATAAAAATGAAGAGTGTGGGATACAAAAAAACAAACAGACAAACAAACAAAAAGATGTTTAAGTGGTTAAAGAAGTCCCCCTTTTCTCTTTTATTTTATTATTAAAATGTTTAATTTTGTCATTAAAATTCAACATGAGAGAAGCAGAATGCTGGAATCCTTAAGTCGAAACACATTTGTGACAATATAATCACAGGGTTTCAGAGCATAATCACACAGAAGGAGCCAAATCTGATCCATATCGATGGACAGAACATGACGCTTAACAGCGTGAGCAATAGTTTAAGAACAGGATTGATTCAAAAATTTCCCCAGGCCTCAATGTATTACCATAAACAAGTTATAATTCTTTAAATGGAATCATTTTCAAAAGCACTATATTTTAAAATAGGGGGGTTGATAACAGCTAAGATTAGCTATGGAAAGCAATGAATCTCATCCTAATGTCATGCTCCTTATCTCTCAGAAATGGAGACACAGTCTTCCATCAGCAACCTCTCATGGAGGAATTTCAGTCTCTATGGAGACTGGCTTCATTTCAGTCAGTCAATTAGAGGTGAAAGGTATTCCATTTGCAGCCACCTAAGCCAGAGAGTTCACCTATTTTTTTCTTTCTTTCAGCCAAATGATATCTTCTTATCTAAGAAGAAAAAAACTGGGTTTCCTGGTCATTTAATTTGTGCTTGTTCTGTTCCAGTTACTCTTTTTCTTTTGTCTCAAGTAGTAGCATTCTCTGTAAATCAGATAAAGAGCTATGTCATTATAGTATCATCTTTGAAAAGCTCCATAATTGAAGCTTTTCTACCCAAGTCATTGAAATAAAACAGCTATTTCTGCACTAAATATTCACTTATTTCCAGGAGTACTTATTATATTATTTACTTAGGTGGTGGCACTTTAAACCTTTTTTAGGAATAGCCTTATAGTATAGGAAACTTTTCTAAATAACAGACATTTTCACAAAAGGCAATAAAAAGTATATAGAAGTTACCTTTGTTCATCACTATTTCCATATTTTCCCTAAGAATATAAAAATTTCAGTTATTGCTGATGTTTTAAATTTAGTCACTTCAGGTAAAAAAAAAAGTCACACTCAATATGATTAGATTTAATTAATTTATGTCCTCATTAGAGCTAGTAAGATTTGTACAACATGAGCAGTGATTTCAAAAAGAAAATGAAACAACATAAAAATTATTTATCAGAAATAATTTAATGCTGAGGTTCTGTTATTAAATATTAAATAAAATATTAATTTTTTATATTTTTATTTATCTTTAGAGGAGAAGGGAAGGAGATAGGGAGAGAAATATCAATGTAGTGTGTCCCTGCTGGGAACTGGCCTGCAACCCAGGCATGTGCCCTGACTGGGAATCGAACTGCGATCCTCTGGTTCGCAGCCCCGCACTCAATCCACTGAGCTACACCAGCCAGGTGAATTTTTCTTTTTATTGTGTTACTCAAGAAATGTAAAACTTGGTAGTAGCTAAATATCATATGTTTATGGCTGCAAATGGCAGAAGCTCAACTCAAATGAACAACAACTGAAAAAATGACTAATGGAGAACTTGTCTAGAGAGTCTATAAATTCTAACTTCAGTCATGGGTAAATCAGGGGGCTCCTGCAACATCATTATTAGGTCTTACTTTCTCCATCTCTAGGATGGAGATGCTTTTCTAGGAATCTAGCTCAATTTTAAATCAAATGTCCTCTAGACATACCCTTATGCCTAAGAACACCTTTAAGCTTACATTTTAAACTTTGAGTGACCATAAACATTTTTTAGAATATTTTAAGAATGGTTTGTATTATGTATTCAGCCAGTCCTAAAGTAACTATTATGGCCATGTTTATATGGCCATAATCAGTTGCACTGATTGTCCCAGTGGGTTTTATAACCATCCTTAGGTTAGAGGTATAGTCAGCACACTTAATATGACTGGCATGGACTAAAAAATAAGAGGAATGTTTTCCTAAGAAGAGTTGGGTTACTCTTACTAAAAGAAGATGAAATGGGTGGCGAGCAGCCAGAAACTAGAGAGGTTCATGCCAACGTCACAATTCCTTGATGACTCCATTCTCAAAATTTCCTCTCCATTTAACTAGACAACAATTTTTTTAGTGGTTAAATGAACTCTCCATATAAGATTTTTTATTCTGAATATTCAGTCTGTAAATACAACCTACTATTCTCCTACGTTTCTAAACTTCTCACCTTGATATATTTACTTTTGTTTTCCCCTCCACTAACTGTACCCTCCACCAGCTCTTTCTGATCTTATACGCCTTTACTGGTTTCAATTTTAATCCTTTGAATAATACTCATGTTGGTCTTTAACACATAGAGAGCCATATATTTATTTCTCTAGCAAAATGGGTTTATTCTAGAATCCAAAAAAATTGCACTTCAGTACATGCCGTCTAAGAATAAACAATGTGCAAGTCCAGAAAAACAAAAGAGAGGGATGCTCTTTTATGAATGTGGAAGGGCTGATGGAAACTGAAAAAACAAAATAGAGTGACTTTTCACTGGTTGGGTTGTGGCTGTTTATCATTGGCTGAGTTGTTACTGGGCAAGAATCTTTTCTTCTGCCCGCTGAGGTGGTAGGTATAGTATCATCACTTCCTAGTGGAGCTGCAGATTCTGTCTCTTTCTTTTGGGGTCAGTAGCATGTGTGAAGTGACACATGTCTGAGCATTCTCTCTTCTGGCTTCCTGACTCCATTTCAAATGAGGTTTCTGTTTATTAGTTTTTACACTGTTATTGGCATTTTTTTATTCCACTGTCCTCTATTCTTCCACAATTCCTATCTTGTCAATCTTTAATCAGGATTATGGTAATTCAGCTCCTCCTGTTTTTCTTCCTGGGTGCTACTCATTGCTCAGCTGGAAAAGTTGTAGGACAGCACACCCAATTTCCCTACACACATGTCCACCATTCAAACATTCAAATGGGTCTTGTTTTTTGTTTAGTATTTTGTTCACTTTCTTTGGATACTATACTAAACAATTTGTGTTCAAGACTCTCCCATGAGCAACCATCTTAAACTAACTTTAATACACACACACCACTTTTCCAAGTCAGGCTTTCTCAACATTTTTCCTGCTGACTTCAACATATCAAACATCTTCAGCAAAAGCAGAATGCTTCCATTTGCCAAAAGCTAATCCCTCAAAAATATTTTTCTCTTTTTGTTCTCCATGATTATGTTAAATTCACAATCCAGTACTCATGTGTTTTATGCTTAAACAAAAATAATTGGCTGTATATTCATGGAAAAAACTCCTCTGTGCTTTTGCATATTCTGTTCTTTCTAACAAAATGCCTGAAACTTCTGTTTTTTCCACCACAGACACTTTTGTGTGTGTGTGTTTGAATTATCACCTGATCTCATCCAGTTGGATGCAAGTAGTATGTCTTTGGATGCAGTAGATGTTCTCCTCACATGTTTGTCTTATTGCTATTTCAACTATATCTATTTTCTAGTAAGAGGCAAATGAATTTTTCAAGGTTTATAAATGTATTAGGCCCAGGATCTTGAAGAAGCTGACCCATTCCCTCAGAAATCTGATAGAGTAGGCCCTGGTTGGTGTGGCACAGTGGATTGAGTGATGGCCTGCAAACCTAAGGGTTGCCAGTTTGATTTCCAGTCAGGGCACAGGCCTGGGTTGTGAGCCAGGTCCCCAGTAGGGGACACACAAGAGCCAAGCACATAATTGATGTTTCTCTCCTTCCCTCTTTCCCTTCCTCTCTCTCTAAAAATAAATAAAATCTTTAAAAAAAAAAACAAATCTGACAGAGTGGGCATGAAAAGAGTTTGTTTAGGGAATGTTTAAGAAAATTCCTCTTGCTGAGTCATCCTATATTTACCCATTGTGAAAATAAATGGGTTCACGTATAAAGCAAAGACAAGACATCTGAGACAAAGTTGATTCTCCTTTCTGAAGAATAGACTCTGTCACCCACTATAAAGAATAAAGGTGCCAGAAACTCAGTTTCCCATAATCCATTGCAGGTAGAGCATCAACATGTGATCCAATTCTGGCTAATTTGGTCTAAAAATAATTGTTGGAAGGCTATTTGAAAGGCTGTTCTACCCAATTAAAAGACACACAAGAGACAAAGTCCTCATCAACCAGATGTGACTTTGGGTACATAAAATGATTGAAACTTTATATCCAATACATTAAGGCAAATCATTTTGAAAATAAAGAACAGTAAACAAAAAGAGTCTCTTCTCCTTGAAGACAGTGTTGAAAAGTTGAACCTATGGTCTTTTTATCATGTAATATGGTAAATATTATTCATGGCTTATGCTATCTTTAGTTACATTTTTCCCCCTGTGACCTGCCTCGGCCCGCGAGGCAGTCAACGGGGTCCGCCGATATACCTGTAACGGATGAAGGGGGATGGGACAGGAGGCGCGAAGAATGGCAGCAAGACAAAGGATTCTGATCAAGCTGCAAATTTATTTCAAAATGGAGAGAGTTATATAGAGGAGGGCAGTGGAGGAAGTGCAGTGGGTAGGTGGCTTCAAACCGTGCTCTAGCCTGCGATTGGCCGGGGGTTGCATGGCGGGCGCGTGATCAAGGCACTGATTGGTGTGCCACCCGCATGTCCAGGAGGGGGAGTTCTATGGCTCCTGACTGCAACATCCTGTTATTCAGGCGTATCTCTGAGGTCTGATTGTATCAGCCTGTTTCAGGCTTATCCCAGCCCCCAACATCTCCTCCCTTATTTTTATTTTTAAGGTGAGGAGTGGACATTAACCGGCTAGGGGAGGCAGAGGTCTGGCTCCTCCTGAGCTCGTCCCGAGCTCTGAAGCACCCTTTTTGGAGGAGAGGGTTGGGGCGCTGACCTCTATGCAAGCCGACTTGCCTCTCAGGAGACATGGCAGGGCCACCTTCGGGGTAGCTTCTCCTTGCGATGCTTTGCTCTGCACCTAGCGGTATCCATTACAATTCATATGTAAAGTATAATGCCAAGAGTTATACTGTTCTCGTAGGAGGTGGGGGTGTAAAAAGGAGTTTATGGGCGAGGACATTCTCGGAGAAAATGCTGCGAGTCAGTGCCAGGTTCATTCATTTCTAGCTGGTGATAATGTATCTGGATAGGTTTGCCAAGAAGGGAGTTAAGTTGGTCTCGGATGAGGTTTGTGGTGCGCCTGAGAACCCAGGGAGCAAAGGTCAGGAAGAGAATGATAGCTATTAAAGGCCCGAGGAGAGGGAGAAGAAAGGGGAGTAGTCCGTTGAAGGCTGTAAGGAAAGGGCTCTCAGTCAGAGCTTTTCGTTGTCTTTCCAAGTCTTCTTGAAGGGTCTTGATCTTGTCCCATACGATGCCTGACTTGTTGGCATAAAAGCAGCATCGTTCCTGTAAAGCTAAACAGATACCTCCCTGCTCTGCTGTGAGTGAGTCTAGACCTCGTCTATTCTGTAGGACTACTTCTGCTAGGGAATCTAATTGGTCTTGAATGTCAGTAATAGTATTTGATAAGGCTTGTACATCATCGACAAGTTGTTTGGAAAGTTTTGTATAGGAGTGAATTGCGACTCCTAATCCTGTAGTTCCGGTAGCTACCGCTCCAGAGACTCCTAGACCAACAAGCAGGGGAATAACAGCTAAGGCTCTTTTGTGTTGTCCTGCGAAGTGGTCAAAAGCAGGAACGGGGACAGGCTCATCTCCTGGGATGATGTCTATGTCAGGTAATAAGGCAGCTAAGGCACATAGCCCTGTCCAATTGGCGGGCAGGGCGGTGAAAGCTAGATTATTACCACACACGAATGCTCGCCCTGGACCAGGACAGAGGGATGTGCTGTAATTAAGCATATGGCTACAATTGGTAAAGCTGGCGAAACCAACAGAAATATCAAAAGAATTATTTTGTGAACCTTTATAGATACAAGGGGAGGAGTAAAAGAGCATAGGCTGAACTCTAAAGGGTGTGCTGAGGGTGCAGTTTTGTTCGGTGGTATTCAGGGCTGATATGTTGGTGGAGACAGCTAGAGGCATGGGGGTGCCTTGCACGCCGCGGGTGAAATGGCGGACGCGCCATGCGCTGAAGGCAAAATGGCGGCGGCGGGTGCGTGAGAGGTACTATAAGGAGGCGGTTTGAATGGCGGAAGGACTGCCGCTACAGTGGTGGCCAGTCAGGATTATTGTAGCGAGCAGCCTCGTCCTCTAATTCTGCCTGTTCAGAGGGGTTTAACTGGTCGCCGGGGTCCTGGGAATTGGGGGGTGGAGCAGAGGAATAGAACTCCTGAAGGGGAGGGTACAGAGAAGGGACTTGAGGGTCTGTATCTATTCGGATGGAGACAGAAGGACAGTTTGAAGGCGCTTGTGAGGGGGGTCGCGAAAGCGAGTCAGCACGAACGTCGGGAAGGCCGTGGACTGAGGGGGCTTTGGAGGGGGCCGGGGAGTGACTGCGGAGAATTTCTTGCCCCTCTTTGCAAAGGCACTGTATGTCAGGGGAATTATTGTGGTTTTTAAGGATGTCTGTTATGAGGTTATAATAGTCAAAGGCAGTTATAGGGATAGTCTCGGGGCCAAAAACCTTATAATAGTCATTTAGACAGTCGCCTACACGGCGCCAGACGCGGGAGTCAATGCTACCCTCCTGAGGAAACCATGGCAGATTTTAAAAACGAAAGTGAAAAAGGAATTCAAATCTTTTTTACGAACTCTTATCTTGCGCACCTTGAGAGACTCTTTTAATTGAGCAACGAACAAATCATGTTGTGAGCATGCCTGTCCCATGGCTGGGTCTTACCTTTGAAATGCCGCTGTCGGGGAACGGGGTCCTCTGGGAATGCCGGCGCGCGGCCGAGTAGTCGCGTGAGCCGGGCGAAACGCTGTGATCGAAGGGGACAGCGGTCCGCACAGGCGATCAGCGGGGCCCCACCTTGGGCGCCAGTTGCCTCGGCCCGCGAGGCAGTCAACGGGGTCTGCCGATATACCTGTAACGGATGAAGGGGGATGGGACAGGAGGCGCGAAGAATGGCAGCAAGACAAAGGATTCTGATCAAGCTGAAAATTTATTTCAAAATGGAGAGAGTTATATAGAGGAGGGCAGTGGAGGAAGTGCAGTGGGTAGGTGGCTTCAAACCGTGCTCTAGCCTGCGATTGGCCGGGGGGTTGCATGGCGGGCGCGTGATCAAGGCACTGATTGGTGTGCCACCCGCATGTCCAGGAGGGGGAGTTCTATGGCTCCTGACTGCAACATCCTGTTATTCAGGCGTATCTCTGAGGTCTGATTGTATCAGCCTGTTTCAGGCTTATCCCAGCCCCCAACAGTGACCAATTTTCTGAACTGATAAAACTTCTGAGCCATAAAACTGGAAATCTAGGTCTAAGCAATATGGGCTGACTCAAACAGATGATAGCACTGTTTAAAAGAGTTACTCCTTTGCAATGCTTTCCATCCTAAGGCTTGAACATTTAAAGTTGTGCCAATGCCTGTACCATGACCTGATCACTAAAATGGTCTCTGTGTTGGGTTCAGAAGATAGTTTCCTACATCTTAGTTACTATGTGTTACTTCAGCAGTTAATATCACTGAACAATGAGAAAAAAAACATGAAAAGCAGCTAAAACAGCTATTCTCAGCAGCAAAACTGTGGGACAATATTAATAATAGTTAAAAAGAAGAGTTCCTCCTTAATCTGAACATTTTTAAAGATATTTTAATCTATCTTGAAGAAATAAAAATAAAGTTTGAATCAAATAAGAATCCCATGGATGTGGGAGTTTGGACCACATGGAAGAAGGAATGATATTAGTTATAATTAATTAATTAAAATATTTCCTGAACATCTATTATGTTACAAGCCTTGCACAAGTTACTATAGATACCAAAGTAAACAAGACAGGCAAATCTCATCTCTTAACCTCTTGGAGTAGAGTTGTCATTATAGGTGGAGAAAGTGAGTAATGACAACTACCATGAACATCAATATTTCAAATGGTGATAATTATGAAGAAACCAAAATAAACTAAAGGATGGGGGTTGGGCTGGAGTAATTTTATCTGGAATTTTGCTGGTGTAATATTTAAGAGCTGTAAAGAAAAAAATATTAACAAGATGTGGGGGTAAAAGAATTCCAGGCAAAGGAAGGAGTAAGTAACTAGAGGCTATGGCAAAATTTACTAACAGTATTAGAGGGATATAAAGAAGTTTAAGTGAGAGAGATAGAAAGAGTAATGCCATGAATACAAGGAAAATCTTAGGAAAAGATAGAACCATCTTGAAAAGTCTCCTAAAATTAATCAATAGTGAGTAGTTGAAAGTGACTCATTGCATGGCAGGTCATTAAATAGTTTTAAGCAGCAAGGAGAAATATTCCGATTTGGGCTTTGAGAAGAAACCTCTGGCTGCTCTATAGAAAAAAAAACCTGACAGATACTCTTGGGAGTGTGTGTACAGGAATAGAAGATGTAGGAAATATTGCAGTAGTCTAGTTGAGAAATGGTGTTGGTTTAAACTTGGGCAGTCAATAGTAGAGATATTAAGATGCTATTGAATATTCGAAGTAAAACTGAAAGGACTTCTCAACAAAAGTTCCCAAGTTGAACCCTGGAGTTTTCTTTTAAAAAATATTTTTAGCCTCATCTGAGGATATGATTTTTATTGAGCTTAGAGAGAGGTAAAGAGAGAGAGAGAAAAAAATGTTACAGAGAGACAGAAACACATCAATCCATAGTTGGCTGCCTCCCATGCATGCTCAGACTGAACCTGCAAACTTTTGGTGCATGGGACCACACTACAAGCAACTGAGCCACCCAGCCAGGCCCTGGAATTTTTTTCAGACAGAGGAAGGTGATGTAAACTCAAAAACAGAGGTTTCACATGAAGCCATGTGGCAAAGTTCCTTGATGTCTTATACTGTTGTTGAGTATGTGACTGAGCATGTGTTTTTATGTACTTTGAATATATATGTTTAAATAAAATCTCTGACCACTTTGCCTCCATTATTGATTTTCATGTTGTTATTGCTATTGAGGAGACAAATGGATAAATGCATGGTGAAGACTAGGCAGAGATGGATGTGTACAATAGGTTGTACTATTTCCCGACTTAGTCATTGAGATAAGAGAGATTAAGAATGCCCCTGTGAACTCCTTCTGAGAAAGAATGAAGAAGCTGGATTTTTAATTTGAGCAACATGTGATATTATCTGAGGTGAGTAGAGTGAAGACATTGAGTTCTGTTTACACATATTAAATTTTACATATTTATCAGACATATATGTAGGAATAAGTTGTCAAATTTATATTAAAATACAGTTTTGGGGTGAGATGTAAGTTTTGTAGAGTTGAAGATACAAATCTGGAAGTTGTCAGCTCAAGAATATATAAACTTTTATAGAAAATATATTAAATAGAGTTATCATTTCCACATTTTCTCTAAGTTTCTTCTCATTCTAGAACATATTTAGTGTGAAACACACCTGCATAAATAATGTTATTAAGCTTCAGAGTAAATTTTTACTTAAATGTTTTTATGTACAGAGAGAGGTACAGAATTATCACTAAAATACTGGGATTTTAAATATGATGATCACTAAACATTTTCAAAGAAATCATTTTTTAAATATATTTTATTGATTATTCTATTACAGTTGTCCCATTTTCTCCAACTTCATCCCCCTCCTCCCTGCAACCCCTGTCCCATACCCATTCCCCACCTCAGTTGACATCCATGGGTTTTGCATATAAGTGCTTTGGCTTCTTCATTTCCTATACTATTCTTACCTCCTTCTGTCTATGTTGTACCTATGGTTTATGCTTCTTATGACCTGTATCTTTTCCCCCATTCTCCCCCTTCCCCTCCCTGCTGCTAACCTTCCATGTCATCTCCATTTCTGTAATTCTGTTCCTGTTCTAGCTGTTTGCTTAGGGTTTTTTTAATAGATAGTTGTTAATTTGTTGTCATTTTACTGTTCATAGTTTTTGATCTTCTTTTTTTAAAAAAGTCCCTTTAACATTTCATATAATAAAGGCTTGGTGATGGTGAACTCCTTTAACTTGACCTTATCTGGGAAGCACTTTATCTGCCCTTCCATTCTAAATGAAAGCTTTGCTGGATAGAGTAATCCTGGATGTAGGACCTTGCCTTTCATGACTCTGAATACTTCTTTCCCATCCCTTCTTGCCTGTAAGGTTTCTTTTGAGAAATCTGCTGATAGTCTTAGAGGAACTCCTTTGTAGGTTACTATCTCCTTTCTCTTGCTGTATTTAAGATTATCCCCTTATCTTTAATCTTGGGTAATGTAATTATGATGTGCCTTGGTGTGTGCTTGCTTGGATCCAACTTCTTTGGGACCCTCTGAGCTTCCTGGACTTCCTGTAAATGTATTTACTTTGCCAGACTGAGGAAGAAAATATTTTTTCAAATAAGTTTTCAATTTCTTGCTCTTCCTTTTCCTTCTGGCACCTATATGATTCAGATGTTGCAGCATTTAAAGTTGTCCTGGAAGTTCCTAGGCTTCTCCTCATTTTTTTTTTAATTCTTGTTTCTTCATTCTGTTCTGATTGAGTGCTTATTTTTTCCTTCATGTCCAAACCATTGATTTGAGTTGTGGTTTTGTTCCCTTCACTGTTGGTCTTCTATACATTTTCCTTTATTTCATTTTGCATAGCCTTCATTTTTTTCCCTATTTTGAGACCATACTCTACTATTTCTGTGAGCATCCTGACCACAGTCTTGAACTCTGCATCTGATTGGTTGGCTATCTCTTCATTGCTTAGCTGTATTTTTGCTGGAGCTTTGATCTGTTCTTTCATATGGGCCATTTTTTGTCTCAACACACCTGTTACATAATAAAGAGCAGGGCCTTAGGTATTCACCATGGTAGGGCAACCCAAGTTGCTTTGTTGTGATGCTGTATGTGGGGGAGAGTCCAAGAGGGAACAATGCCACTTGCTGGGCTATTGGCCAGCTTTCAGTCACTTCCTCTGCTACTCACAAGCAAATTGCACCCTTCTGGTGCTGATTCCCAGGTGGGTGGGTTTGTGTATATTCTAGGACCCTGTGGGTCTCTCCAACAAACTCTCCTGTGAGAATGGGACTTTCTCCCACTGCTGCAACCCCCATAGATTTTTTCAGTCATAGGTTTTGAGGCTTTATTTCCCTGTGCTAAAACCCTGGGTTGTGCAGTCTTTCTTGCTCCCCTGTTGTTCCTCTTGGTTTATCCACATCCAAGTGTGGGATTGCCCTCTTTTCCAGCCACCATCTTGCCTAGTCCTCTAGCTGTCACCTTATCACAGGTCCTCTCTGCCTTCACTGTCCCTCTCTTCTCCCTCCTACCAGTCTGGATGAATGTTTCTCCTTTAACTCCTGGTTGTCAGGCTTCCATACAGTTCAATTTTCTGTCACTATTGGTTGTTTTTTGTTTTTAAACTCGTTGTTCTTATTTTGGTTGTGGGAGGTGGCAAAGTATATCAACTTATGCCTCCATCTTGGCTGGAAGTCTTTAAATAGTTTTATTGGCAACATATACTTGATTCTTAGAACTGTAAGTACAATTAATATATAATTTACATTAGATATATAATCCTTATATTTCAAGAGTTGAGCAGTATCACTCTCTATTTTGTTTTATATTATTTGAAAGTCTGTATTTCAATTGTTTAAATGTAAACAATGTAATATGTCCCATGCTGTTAATGGAGCTTGAAATGAGGATGTGCATTATCATCATGATGAAATCAGCAATCCACATGAAAAACAAAACATAACCTATACAAATTCGAAAGCCACAAAAATAGTTCACCTTTCTGTATTTGAAATTGGCTGACCATATATATTAATAGATGATATTGGGAGGAAATCTTTGTTTTTCTAAATTTTGCAGAAGCAATGGCAAGTTTGTTGATGAAGAGCCTTTTAATGCAATACAACTAATAAAAAATGTGTATTTGATCCCATTGTCCATATCGTAAAATTAATACAGGGTCCATAAATCACTATAGGGAGTAAAATTTGTTAATTACTGGTATTTGATATACTTCAGTATAAAACCATTAATTATTTCTTAAACTAAAATTACAATTTTATTATGAATCACTGAATTGTTCTATATTTAATTTGTAAAAATACATGTGATAACTCCATCTCAACCAAAGTATGGCAAAACAACAATACTAATGTGAATTATCAAAATTTAAAAAGTAAACCAGGTATTCCAGAACAAAAAAGTATTTGTGCTGTATACATATTATATACATAACTTTAAATTTTCCTTAAGTTTTAAGTGTAACTTTAGTGAAGATAATAAACTTTTGGGGGTATAAAAAGAAATCTGTTAATGAAAATCAACCAGAATCTACTAAGGAACTAATTATTAATCATCATTACTTACAGTTTTTTTCTCAAAAACATATGTGAAATGTGACTGTGAGGTTCTAGAATTAATAATTAACTTTCATGAGGGAATAGAACACAATTATGTAGAGTAAAGCATTTCTTTCCACAAGTTCCCAAAATGATTTTCTGTGAAGCTTGAGCCGTTACTATATGTTTTATGAGATACTTATCCATTGAATGTGGATTTCAATTTTGGAAAGTGTCCAAATGCTTGAGAGTCAGGACTGTACATAAGGTGATAGAGCATTCTTTGTCAGAGATGAAGTGTGAAGTTTAGAGATTGAGTTCAAATGCTGAAGATAACTTAGGAAGAGAGGTTCATAAGGAATACATGTTGATGCTATTTCAGTCCAACTACACTGACGGAGTGGTTATGTTAATGACTCTATCTCTGTCTGTTCCATTAGATCAGCAAGATATAATGTGAAGAAAAAATTGTCAGATGACTTGGCATTTCAGAATAACATCTCTTGTTCACAAAATGATTTTCTAATTCCCTGGATAATGTGTTCTCCAAAAGATCTATAAGAATTCCTCAAATGATCTGTAAGTATAATGATCTTGGTTGAAAATCAATCCAACAGTAAAGGCACATATTAAATTTATGTAAAATGCACGTACAAAGTCACTTCCCTTAAATTCTAGACTATAGAATATTGATTTCTAAAATTGTGACAAATGCTATATGACAAAAGTTCAAAAAAAAGCAAAAATGTAAAGTAAATATTGTTCAAATAAATTTTCTACTTATTAAGCAAGTGTTGAAGCAAACATTATAGAAATGCTAAAAAAAATACAGCTTTTTTTCTGCATAGTTCTTATATTGGTGGAGTATAAGATAGGAATATTTTTAAAGCCTTCTAAAGAAAAGAAGCAATCTATGAGCACTCCACTAAGCAATAATGGGACAGCTATCATTTTCTTTCTTTGAGATATTTTCTTTAGTATTCTAGACTTCTGCTGTCTACTTTAGATTGGGTTTTGTATAGTTCTTTCACTTCAGCCACCATATAGTTAGTTAAACTGGACTGGCTTAGAATTTAATCTTTTTATTTGGCCTGGATTGGCTGCTCACCAACAATGTCTAGCAGTATATCTATTTGCTTTGCATATCTTGGCAATTGTGAACAATGCTACCATGAACAAGTAGTGCAGGTTTTTTTCCTCCCAATGTATACCCAGAGGTGGGAATGCTAAATCATATGGTACCTCTACATTTAATTTTTTATAGAAACCTCCAAACTATGTTCTATAGTGCTTCATATTTTATAGTCCCACCTATCTACAGTGCCTGGTGGTTCCCTTTTATCTAAGGTGGTTCCCTTTTATCTCGCCAGAACTGTTATCTTTCTGACCAAAAAATCCATTTTAACAGATGTGAGATAATATTTCACCATAGTTTTATTGGAATTTCCCTGATAATTAGTGATTTTGAGCATCCTTTCAGGTGTCTGATGGTCAATGCTATATCTTCTTCAGAAGATATGAAAAATGTCTGTTCAGGTGGTTTGCTCTTCTAAGAAATTAAATTATTCGGGTTTTTTGTTTTGTTTGTTTGTTTTTTTTTTTGCTTGCTATTGAGTTGTGTGAGTTTTTTAATATACAATAAAGTTCTCTCCATAAAGTATGTAACCATGTAATATGAAAAATAGAGACATTTATTGGAAAAACATTGCACATAGGACAATGATTCCTCAGTCCCCTTCAAAGTAGGCACCTTGGGACCTCTCACTTCTCCCAGTGTCTCTTCTACTGTTCAAAACACTCTGCACAATACTTAGTTGGAATCACCATCAGCTACCCCATTGTATAGTCCTCAATTTCACTGATGGTCTAAAATTTCTTACCTTCCAAAGGTGACTTTACTGGTAGTTTTGGGAAAACCCAGGAGTTTCAGGGTGTCAAATCTGGGCTACAGTGGGGCTGAGTCACAGGGTGCCTTTATTTGCCTTGATCCATTCTATGCATCACCAGGTGTCCACAGCCATGACCGATTTCATTATATTCCTTCTTTCTACCAGCAAAAAACATTTAGGTAGTAGTTCTTATTAATTGTTTGGCCTGGAGGGGTGTACTCATGATGGAAAACACCTTCCCAATAAAAAAAAAAAAAAACACAGTTAACATGGTCTTGATATTGCTGCAACTCTGTCTCACTTTTATGGGCATGGATAACCAGGTAACTTCCACTGGGACAACTAGGCATTCATTTCCAATCATAGCCGTGGACCCCTGATTCATCTCCAGTTATGACCTTCTTGAGGAAATCTGATTCATTGGTGGTGGTTTGAATCAAGTCATTAGCAACTGCAGCATAATGTTCCTTCTGTTCTAGTAGCAGAAGCCATGGGACAAATTTTGACAGAATATATTTCATGCCAGATCCTGCATCAAAATTTTGGACACAGTAGTTTTTGGGATCCCCAGATCAGCTTCTAGTTCTTGCACTGTCAGTCATCAATCTTTGCTGCTTGCAGGCTGTACACATTTGACATTCTCAGATGTTATGCTTGTTGCCGGCCTTCCAGAATGTGGATCACTTTTAACAGATTCTCAATCATCTTTGAAGTATATATGCCACACTTTTATTTGTACTTCATTCATTGCACTGTCTCCAGAAGGTTTCTGAATCATCCAAATAGTTTCCATGAAAGAATGTGCAAGCTTAACACAGAATATGATGCAGGTTTGCTGCTCTACTTGCTGTCATTTTGAGTGTGGTGTCCATATATATCTTTAGAAAAATTCCAGCCATTGTTAATATAATGATAACAGTTTGCATGACCAATGGCAGACAGAAGAAAACACCACAATAACACTGGTAGGGAGACCACAGGAGACATGAGAGGGCTGGCTGGTCTCCCATGGGTGGCAGCTGAAGTTCTGGAGGGATATTTCAGCTGGCAGGGGTTTCCCTTGAGAACTGTGGGATCTAAACTCTAAGATGGGCTCCCTGGCATATAGCACCAGGACTAGAAATGGACCCAGATAATATACAGCCATGAAAAGCAGCAGTGTTTCTGTCTGCTGGGAAGAGACAGTTGGAGAGGCAGAGAGCCTCTTAAAGGTTCAATGCATGAAATTTTATTTGAAGCCACTTACCCTGGGATCCAGCAAAAGAAGGGCATAGTGGATTAGAGACAGTTAAGGAGAGTCTTGGGCAGGTAGCTTTGGGGAGAAAATTGAAGAAACAGCCAGCAGGATCCTTGTTCTTGTCATATTCCCTACTGCAGGAGCCACCTTTTTTCAGGCAGAGCACTCCCCTCCAAGTGGCATTAGCCTGAGGGGAAGCAATAGCCCCTCCCATAGGAATTAATCTACCTCACCTTGTGGAGCTTAAACAGAGCTGCTGATTAGTTTAATAACTAATCAGTTTGATTGCTGATTAGTTTACTAACTAAGGCAGAAACACAAAGAAGTATACAAAATGGGAAAACAAAGAAACACCCCCAATGAAAAAATAAGAGAATTTTCCAGAAGAAGAACTAGGTGAAATAGAGACAAGCAATTTATTAAATAGAGAGTACTATTAAACAGTACTATTTAATAGTTTATTAAATAGAGTACTATCTAGAGTACTGATTATAAGGATACTCAACAGCATCAAAAAGACATAGGAATCATAAAAAAGACAAGTCAGAAATAAAGAATGCAATATCTGAAATAAATAATACACTAGAAGGAGAATAAAAACAGTAGGTTAGATGAAACAGAAGATTGAATCAGTAATTTGGAAGACAAGGTAGAAAAAAAAAACATCCAGGAGAGCTGAAGAAACATTTTGGACTACATGAAGTATAAGAATATCTCCATCATGGGAATAACAGAAGTAGAAGAGAATGAGTAAGAGATCAAGAGCCAATTTGAAGAAATATTGACTGAAAAATTCTCTAATCAGGTGAAGGAAAAAGACACAGAAGTAAGGAAAGCCAGATACTCCCAAACAAGTTGGATCCAAAGAGGCCTACAACAAGAAACATCACAATTAAAATGACAAAGTTTAAAGACAAGGAGAGAATCCTAAATACTGCAAAAGAAAAGCAGGTAGTTACCTACAAGGGAGCACCAATCCCCCTGTCATCTGATTTCTCAACAGAAACACTAAGTAAGGCAAGAAAGGAGTGGTATAAATATTCAAGGTGATGAAAAGCAAAGACCTACAACCAAGGCTACTCTACCCAGCAAGACTATCATTTAAAATCAAAGGAGAAATAAAGAGCTTCCCAGACAATAAAAAGCTAAAGGAGTTAACACAAAACCAGTACTACAACAAATGTTAAAGATCTTGCTTTAAGAAGACAAGGAAAAAAAGAGCAAAATATTCTGACAATAAAATGTAACTACAAACATATCTAACAATAATCACCTTAAATATAAATGGATTAAATGCTTCAACCAAAAGACATAGGATATCTGAATGAGTAAGAAAGCAAGACCTATATATAGACTGCCTCCACAATATCCATCTCAGATTAAAACATACACACAGACTAAAAAGGAGAAATAGAAAAGGATATTTCATGCAAAAGGAACAGAAAAAGCTAGGGTAGCAGTACTTATGTTGGACAAAATAGACCTTAAAGCCAAGGCCATAGTAAGAGACAAAAAAGGACACTCCATAATGATAAAGGGAACAACCCAACCAGAGGCTATAACCCTAGTAAACATTTAAGTACCCATTATAGGAGCACCTAAATATGTAACACAAATCCCACCTACCCCCAGAGCTGGTACTTTTAAAAGACAAACAAGATTGACAAACATTTAAGCAGACTCACCAAGAAAAAAGAAAAAGGACCCAAATAAATAAAATCAGAAATGAAAAAGGAAAAATAGCAACTGACACCAAAGAAATACAAAGGATTACAAGAAAATATTATGAATAACTCTATGCCAACAAACTGGACCACCTGTATGAAATGGATAAATTTCCTAGAAATATATAGTCTTCCAAAACTACCTCAGGAAGAACCAGAGAATCTGAATAAACAGATTATGACTCATGATATTGAAGGAGTAATAAAAAAACACCCAAAAAACATAAGCCTTAGACTAGAAGGCTTCATAGGGAAATTTTAGCAAATATTTAGAAAAGAACTAACAGTTATCTTTCCCAAACTATTTAATAAAATTCAAGAGGAGAGAAGGCTCCCAAACTCATTTTATGAGGCCTGCACTATCCTATTTCCAAAACCATATAATGGCACTGCAAAAAAAGAACATTATAGGTCAATACCCTGATGAACTTAGAAGCTAATATCCATAAGAAAATATTAGCAAACTGAATATAGCAATGCATCAATAAGATCACACACCATAATCAAGTGGTATTTATTTCAGGAATGAAAGGTTGAGACAATATCTGCAAATAAATTAATGTGATTCACTACATAAACTAAATGAAGGATAAAAACTCCCTGATTATATCAATAGATGCAGAAAAAGGATGTCATAATATCCAGCACTGATTCATGATAAAAACTCTCAGCAAAGTGGGAATAAACTGAACATACCTAAACATGATGAAGATCACGTATAAAAAACCATTGCCAGTAACATACTCTGTGGGCAAAAACTACAAGCATTCACCTCAAGATCAGGAACTGATCTTGCTTTCACCTTTCTTATTCAACATAGTACTGGAAGTCCTAGCCACAGAAGTCAGACAAGAAGAAGTAAAAAAGGCATCTAAATTGGAAAGGAAGTAGTAAAAACTGTCTTTATTTGCAGTTGTCATGCCATTATGCATAGAGAACCCTGGAGACTACACCAAGAACTACTAGAACTGATAAATGAATTCAGCAAAGTAGCCAGATACAAAATTAATATCCAGAAATCAGTTGAATTTTATATACCAATAATGAAATAACAGAAAGAGAAATTGATAAAACAGTTCCATTAATAATTGCTTCAAAAAGAATAAAATACCCAGGAATAAATCTAACTAAGGATGTAAAAGACCTGTAGTTGGTAAATTATAGGATACTGAAGATAGAAATCAAAGAAGATACAAATAAGTGGAAGCACTATGGTGTTCATGGATAGGAAGAATTAACATCATTAAAATGTCCATACTATCCAAAGCAATTAACAGATTCAATGAATTTTTATCAAGAGTACAATGATATATTTCACAGAAATAGAACAAATATTTAAAAAATGTATATGTATCCTGAAAAGGCCTCGCACAGCAACAGCCATCTTGAGAAACAATAACAAAGTTGGAGGAATCACACTACCTAATATCAAATTATATTATAAGGCCATTGTAATCAAAACAGCATGGTATTAGCTTAAAAAACAGACACACAAGTCAATGAAACAGAATCGAGAGCCCAGAAATAAAACCACAACTTTATAGTCAATTAATATTCAATAGAGAAAGCAAGCACATTCAATGGGCTAAAGATAGTTTATTCAATGAATGGCATTGGGAAATTGGACAGATACGTGCAGAAAAATGAAACTAGACCACCTTCTTATACCACACACAAGAGCAAATTCAAAATGGATTAAAGATTTACCTGTTAGACCCAAAACCAAGAATTCCTAGAGCAAACATGCAGCAATATCTCTGACATTGCTCATAGTGATTTTTTACTGTATATATTTCCCCAGGAAAGGAAAAACAGTTTAAAAAATAAACAAATGTGACTACATCAATCTATTAAGTTTTTTGCACAGCAAAGGAGATCACCAACAAAATAAAAAGACAACCCACAGAATGGGAGAACAATATTCTTTGATACATCTGGTAAGGGGTTAATATCCAAATTTTATAAAGTATTTACAAAATACTTTATAAGTATTTTGTAAATACTTATATTATGTAAATACTTTATGTATTTACATAAGTATTATGTAAATACTTATACTATATATTCAACACTAAAAAAAATCAAGCACTAAAAAAATCACTTAAAAATGGGCAAATGACCTGAATAGATACTTCTCCAAGGAGGACATGCACATAGCCAAAAGACATATAAAAAGATTTTCATTGTCACTAACCACCAGAGAAATAAAAATTAAAACCACAATGAAATACCATCTTATACCTGTCAGAATAGCTATCATCAATAAATCAACAAACATTAAATACCGGCAAGGTTGTGAGGAAATGAGAACCCTTTTGCACTGTTGGTGGGAATGCAGTCTGGTGCAGCTACTGTGGAAAGCAGTATGGGGTTACCCCCCCAAAATAAAAATGGATCTGCCTTTTGACTCAGCAATCCCATTTGGGGATATATCTGAAGGAACCAAAAACACTAATTCAAAAAAACATAAGCACCCTTATGTTCATTATATCATTATTTACAATGACCAAGATATGGAAACTGCCTTAGTGTCTATCAGTAGATGAATGGATGAAACAACTATCAGACATTTATACAATGGAATGCTACTCAGCCATGAAAAAGGAAAATTTTACCCATTGTGACAGTATGGATGGAGCTAGAGAACACTATCCTAAGTGAAATAAGCCAGTCAGAGAAAGACAAATACCATATAATTTCACTCATTTGTGGAGTCTAATAAACAAACTGAACTAACAAGGGAAATGGGAACAGATCCTAAGAGAACAAGATGACAGCTTGTGGGGGTGGAGGTTAGGGGATGGAGGGATTGAACAAAAAGGAAAAAGGGCTCTTGCATATGGACAACAGTGTGGTTATTGCTGTCAGGAGGGAATATAAGGGGATTATATGGTAATGGAAAAAATATAGTAAATATTTTTTAATAAAGAAAAGAAACAATCAAAATGTACATATAAAAAGTCAACATGGAAAATAATAAAGTAAAAATGTTCTCTGCAAATTGCATAAATACACACACACACATGCCCTACAGGCCACCAAAAACTAAAAAACTGCTAGAAGTAAAAAAGTACAGTAAACTTGCAAAATATAAAAATCATTCACATTTCTATACACTAATAATGAACTATCTGAAAAATAATTGGAGATACATCTCATTTACAATAGAATCAAAACAATAAAATCCTTACGAATAAATTTAACCAAGGAAGTAAAAGAACTGCTAACTGAAAACTGTAAGACTCTACTAAAAATTATCAGACTTTAATGAAAGCAATTAAAATACAAACATATGAAAAAATTTTGTGTTAATGATTAGAAAAATTAATGTTGTCATAATGTCTTCACTACCCAAAAACATTTATAGATTCAGTGCAATTCCTATTAAAATTTCTTATAGAGAAGTGTAATAAGTAAACATAAAATTTGTATGTTACCTAAAAAGATTTCAGTACTTAGTCAACTTGAGCAAGAACAAAGTTGGAGGCATTTAAATTTGTATTATAAAGCTATAGTAATCAAAAACTATCTGATTTAAATTTATGTTATAAAGCTATATTAATCAAAATAGTATGGTTCTGGCATAAAAACAGATAGATTAATGGAACACAATTAAGAGCCATAAAATAAACACACACATATACTATCAACTAAGAAAGGATACTCAGTGGGAAAAGGATAGCTTCTCTATTTTTTATTTTTTTATTTATTTACTTATTTTATTTACTTATATTTTTTAAAGTCATTTTTATTCATTACAGCTATCACAGTTTTTCCCCCTTTACATTCCTCTGCCCAGCCCAACCCGACTCTTATCGTCAGTCCCCACACTATTATTCTCCATGTCAATGGGTCATTAATACATGTTTTTGACTAGTCCCTTCCCTTCTTAAATAATCTTTTTTCTTTACTTTTATTTTTATTACTGCTTTCTCCCTGCTAGCTAATTAGCAAGCACTTACTAAATTATTGTGGGAAGATGGCAGCGAAGTGGGTGGGAGTGGACCCCAGTTCTCCTTGTGCCCAGCTGGAACACCTAGCCAATCTTCTAAGGACCAGAGTGAACAGCCAGTGGAATCCCAGCTTACATGAAGTTTGGAAGCAAAAAATTACAGAAGACATTGAAAAACAGACAGTGAGGAGAGTGCACTGGGACTGTAAGATCCCTAGGATTTGCACCAGGACCAAGAGTGGCCTGGAGCCTGCTGCAAGATATAGGAGGAGAGTTAGATCACCAGCTCCCTTTCCTACCAAAGCAGGGAGGGCAGACCTGCACTAGGAAGTACCTGGATGCTGGAAGTCACTGGGGGGGGGGGGGGGTGGATAGAGACGAAGTGGGAGACACACGTAGGCAGTACACAACTACTGGGATGTGGACAATGACACCAGAGAAATTGGGGTGCCAGCAACACCTAGAAAAGGAAGGAGTTGGGCTGTGTCAGACGCTGACTTTGATAGTCTCTGGACTGGTAGAAAAATGTGGGGCTCTGTGGTGCCCTCATTAAGAACAGCCAGCCATCTTTGTGAGGAACTCTCTAGCACCTGCTGGTGTGCCACAGGAGATTTCACCTGCACATGCCCAGAGTGAGTGGTAGAGGGGAACTGTGTACCTTGCTAATCTCACACTGTGAGCCCAAAGACAGTAACCGAACTGAACTCTACACCCCACCTGTCTGGCTGACACTGCACGTGAGTGGTGGAGGGGAGCCCAGCGCTGCTGCTACTACGGCACTGCATGCACAAAGACAGTAGTAGAAGGGAACCTTGAGCCCCTCTTGTCTCTGGCTCTGTGCTGCAGATTGAATCACACTGTGAGCAGCTGAGTGGCTGATTTGAGCCTGGTGGTTCATGGAAGATCTGGGCTGGAGGCTGGGAAACTGTGAATAGTGGAACCCAAAACTGGTCCCTATCCTCTCAAAACCAAAGAAAGGGAGAAAAGCGAAGCCCAGCCCCCACTTCCTGTAGCATTTGGGAAGACCAGCAGAACTTGCTGAACAGGTTTAAAGTCAGCAGGAGGCTCTATAACTATCTTTTCTTTTTTTCTTTTCTTTTTGGATCGTCTCTCTTCCTGGTTTCTGCTTCTTTTCTTCTTCCATAAGACATGGAGTTACAAAGGATCCAGAGGCAGATAGAAAGGAGGAGCACAAGGCTCCCCCCAAACTGAGAAACAGACAAATGCCACTTTGCTATCCCATAGACCTGGCATTTATTGTTTATGTGTATTATTTTTTAAATTATTTTACCACTTTTATTTCATTAGTATTTTTTTCATTTCTCTTCCTCATATTTAGTTTTCCTCATTAATTTCTCTGTGTGAATGCACTGTTTGACTGTTTTTCCTTATTCTCTTTGTATTGTATTTTAATGTTCCTTCTATCACTTCACCTGTGTTCCAATAAAACACAACTCTTGATTGGGTACTTTTTATTATGGTTATCCAAGTCATTTATTTCTTATCGTATTATTTATTGATACATATTATTTACTATTGTAAATAATTCTTGTTCCATACAATTGTACATACTACACAGCAACCCTCCCTGATCTTAGCCCACTTTAACCCTGAGCATTATTATTGTTGTGGTTAATTCTATTCTCTCTCACACTACGCCTATTTTCTATCCTTTAATCTCACTATACTTCATCATCTAACCTTCCACAAGTGCTCTGTTTTCTGGATTCATCTTGAAATTCTCCTCCTCTCTAACAAGAGTCTTATCTCTCTTTCTCCTTTTATACAAACTGGCTAATTGGGTGAAATATCACAGCTAATGTTATATTTACACAAAGGATTTCCTGTCTCTTCTCTACTTGCTGGTACTTTAAACCCCATAAAATACTCTCTTGCTGTTTTAGTACATTTTGCCTACCCCCTGCCACTGATTAAATGCAAGAATAGATGAGAGCTCAGAACATGTCTATATCTGCTGGAGGAGAAAAACCACCAAAAGGTAAAACCCAAGTACAACAAGAGATCCCACACAAACAGAAGAAAGGGCAAACCTAGAGAGTCCAGTCAAGGAGCTCAGATACCACACCATTGAACACATAGAATTCCTACCATAGAAATTTACCTTACAAAGGCAGCTAACAAAGTGAAACATCAGGAATACAGAAACAAACAAAAAGAGTCAATAAAAATAGAGAGAGGAAAAAATATGCAATCAAAAGGAATGGAAGACTCCCCACTAAAAGAGCTAAACAAAATGGAGATAACCAAACTATCAGATATAGAACTCATATTAATGGTTATAAAGATGCTCAACAAGCTCACAGACAACAATAAGGAACTGAGTAAGAACTACCTCAGCATGAAAAAGAAAATAGAAACTATAAACAAAAACCTGCAAGAAATGAACAATAAAATCTCAGAAATCAAAACCACATTAGAAGAAATTACAAGCAGGCTGGATGAAGCAGAGTATCAAATCAGCAAGTTGGAGGACAAGGTGAAAAAAACTCCCAGATAGAGCAAGAGAACAAAAAGAGACTCAGAAAAAAATGAACAGGTGGTAAGAGAACTGCAAGACAACATGAAATGTAAAAAAAAAAATCCATATAATAGGGCAACCAGAAAGAAAAGAAGAAGAGCAAGGAAAAGAAAATATGTTTAAAAAAATAATAATGGAAATCTTCCCTAAAATGATGAGAGAAAAAGTCACACAAATCCAGAAAACATAGACAGTCTCAATTAAGAGGAACCCAAAAAGGCCCATATCAACAAATCATAAGTAAAATGGCAAAATTCCAAGACAAAGAGAAAATCTTAAAGGCGCCAAGGGAGAATAAAGAAGTAACACACAAGGGAGGCCTGATAAGGCTAACAGCTGATTTCTGAATGCAAATGCTCCAAGGCAGAAGAGAATGCCAAGAAATACTCAAAGAAATGAAAGCCATAGGCCTGCAATCAAGATTACTCTACCCAGCACAGCTCTCAATTTAAATGGAAGGCTAAATAAGAAGCTTCCCAGACAAAAGAAGTCTAAAAGAATACACTTCCACCAAACCATTTCTGTAAGAGATGCTAAAAGGGCTGCTTTAAGGAAAGGAAGGACAAGAGTAAAAGAGAGAGGAACACGGGTATGAAAAAATGGCAATGAATAAATACCTATCAATAATAACCTTAAATATAAATGGATTAAATGCTCCAATAAAAAGACATAGAGTAGCTGAATGGATAAGAAAGCATGATCCACACATACCCTGCCTACAAGAGACCCACCTCAGAACAAAAGATCTACACAGACTGAAATTGGAGGAAATGGACAGGGAAAAAAAAGCCAGGGTAGCAATACATATATCAGGCAAAACAGACTTAAAAAAGAAACACATTAAAAGAGACCCAGAAGGTCACTTTATAATACTCAAGGGAAGAATCCACCAAGAAGACATAAACATTGTAAATATATATGCACACAACATAGGAGCACCAAAATATGTAAAGAAAATTTTGGAGGACTTCAAGAAAGATATTGACAACAACACAATTATAGTAGGGGATTTCAATACCCCAATGTCAAAAAAGGACAGATATTCCAAACAAAATATTCACAAAAATGTTGCGACATTGAACAATGTCCTAGATCACATGTACTTAACTGATGTACATATAGAAAGTTTCATCCCAAGAAAAAAAATACACATTCTTTGCAAGTGCACATGGAATATTTTCAAAGATAGACCACACCATAGTTCACAAAACAAGCCACAACAAATTTAAGAAAATTGAAATCACAACAAGCCTTCTCTCTGACCACAAGGGACTGAAACTGGAAACCAACCTCAAGGAACAAACTCAGAAACACTCAAATTCCTGGAGATTGAAGAACATGCTATTAAACAATGAATGGGTCAAGAAGGATATCAAGGAGGAAATCAAAACGTTCCTGGAAACAAATGAAATGAACTCATAACAACCCCAAATTTATGGGACACAACAAAGGCAGTCCTGAGAGGTAAATTCCTAGCTGTACAGGTCTATCTAAAAAAAAAAAAGAAACATTTCAAATAAACAACCTAACCCTACACCTACAAGAACTCGAGGAATAACAACAAAGACAACCCAGAGGAAATAGAAGGAAGGAGGTAACCAAGATCAGAGTAGAATCAAATGACATAAAGACTAAAAGCACAATTCTAAAAATCAATAAATCCAGGAGCTGGTTCTTTGAAAAGGTAAAAAAATTGACAAGACTTTATGTAAGCCGATCAAGAAAAAAAGAGAGAAGACCCAAATAAACACAATCAGAAATGAAAGAGGAGAGATTACAACTGACACCTAAAAAATAGAAGGGATTGTAAGAAATTACTATGAAGCACTATATGCCAAGAAACTTGAAAACCTAGGTGAAATGGACAAATTTCTAAAAAAATATAATCTTCCAAAACTCAATGAAGAAGCAGAAAACCTGAACAGAGCAGGCAGTAATAAAAAAAAAAAACTCCCAAACACAAAAGGTCTGGTCCAAATGATTTCACAGAAGAATTCTACAAAGGAGAATTCACAGGAGAATTCTACTAAGCATTTAAGGAAGAGCTAACTCCTATTCTTCACAGACTATTCAAAAAAATCCAAAATGATGGAAAACTCCCAAACTCTTTTTATGTAGCCAGCATCATCCTAATCCCAAACCCAGATAAAGCCACCACCACAACAACAACAAAAAACCTTCAGGCCAATAAAATATTAGCAAACCACATCCAACAATGCATTAAAAAGATCATACACCATGACCAAGTGAGATCCACCCCAGGGATGCAAGGATGGTTCAATATTCGCAAATACGTAAATGTAATATATCATATAAACAAAAACAAAGACAAAAATTACATAATCATATTAATAGATGTGGAAAAAAACTTTTGATATGGTACAACACCCATTTATTATAAAAACACTCAACAAAGTGGGAATAGAGGGAGCATTCCTCAACATAATAAAGGCCATATATGAGAGACCTACAGCCAACATTATACTCAATGGGCAAAAAGTAAAAGCTTTCTCACTAAGATCAAGAACAAGATTATCTACTTTGACCACATCTATTCAACATAGTATTGAAAGTCCTAGCCACAGCAATCAGATAAAAAAAGAAATAAAAGACATTCAAATTGGAAGAGAGGAAACTAAACTGTCATTGTTTCCAGACTAGGTGATACTGTACATAGAAAACCCCATAGACTCCACTGAAAAACTGCTTGACCTAATAAATAAATTTGGAAAAACATCAGAATACAAAGTCAATATACAGAATCAAAGGCATTTTTTGTACACCAAAAGTGAAATATCAGAATCAGAAATTAAGAAAAAAGTCCCATTTGGTATAGCAAAAATTGAAATAAAATACCTAGGAATAAACCTGATTAAGGAGGTAAAAGACCTGTACTCAGAAAATTATACAACACTAAAGAAAGAAATTAAGGAAGACACAAACAAATGGAAACATATCCTGTGTTCATGGATTGGAAGAATTAACATCATCAAAATGTCCATACTACTCAAAGCAATTTACAGATTCACTACAATCCCTATTTAAGTACCAATAGCATACATCACAGTTATAAAACAAACACTTCAAAAATTTATATGTTATTGTAAACAACCCTGAATAAATGCAGCAATTTTGAGAAAGAAGAACAAAGTAGGAGGAATCACCATACCTGCTATCAAAATCTATTGCAAGGCCACTCTAATCAAAGTAGCCTGGTACTGTCATAAAAACAGACACATGGACCAATGGAACAGAATACAGAGCTCGAAAATAAACTCAAATCTCCATGGTCAACTAATATGTGACAAAGGGGGCAGAAGCATAAAATGGAGCAAAGATAGCCTCTTCAACAAATGGTATTGGAAGAATTGGACAGCTACTTGAAAAAAACTGAAACTTAACCACCATTATACCATACATAAAAATAAATTCAAGGTGGATAAAAGATTTAAATATAAGTCATGAAACCATTAAAGTCCTAGAAGAGAACATAGGCAGGTAAATCACAGATATTCCACTCAGCAGTTTTTTCACTATGTCCCTCTAGATCAATGGACATAAAAGAAAAAAATAAACAAATGGGATCTCATCAAAATAAAAAGCTTCTGCATGGCTAAAGAAAACAGCATTAAAATGAAAAGAGAACCAACTCTATGGGAAAACATATTTGCCAATGATACCTCAGACAATGGTTTCACCTCCAAAATATATAAAGAACTTATGCAACTCCATTCTAAGAAGACAAACAACCCAATTAAAAATGGGCATAGGACTTGAACAGACAATTCTCCAGGGAGGACATACAGAGGGTCCAGAGACAAATGAAAAGATGCTCATTATCACTATCCATCAGAGACATGCAAATTAAAACCACAATGAGATACCAGTTCACACAGGTTAGAATAGTCATCATAAATAAAGCAACAAACAACAAATGTTGGTGAGGGTGTGGAGAAAATAGAACCGTAGTGCACTGCTGATGGGATTTCAGACTGGTACAACCACCGTGGAAAAAAATATGGAATTTTCTAAGAAAACTAAAAATGGATCTGCCTTTTGACCCAGCAATTCCACTTCTAGGATTATATCCTAAGAACCCTAAAACACCAAGCCAAAAGAACCTGTGCTTTCCAATGTTCATAGCAGCACAACTTATAATAGCCAAGTGCTGTAAGCAACCTAGATGCCCATCAGTAAATGAATGGATCAAAAAACTATGGTACATGTACACAATGAAATTCTACACAGCAGAAAGAAATAGGAGATCCTACCCTTTGCTACAGCTCTCATGGGACTGCAGAGCATTATGCTAAGTGAAGTAAGCCAGGTGATGAAAAAACAAATACCATATGATCTCACCTTTAACAGAAACCTAATCAACAAAGCCAGCAAGCAAAGTATAGCTGAAGACATTCAAATTCAGAACAGGTTGCCAGTTATCAGATGGGAGAGGGGCAGGGATAATTGGGGGAAAGTATGAAGGATTTACAGGAGCAATTATAAAGGACATATTGGGAACAACATGTGATGGGGTGGAAATGGGGGAGTAAGGCAGGGAGGGCTGGGATGGTGGGGAGGGGTGGTAGGGATTAGTGGGGGGAATGCAGAAAACTGTACTTGAACAACAATAAAAAAATAAAAATATATATTTGACTTCAGTTGAATTAGTCAAATTCAACTGAATTTGACTCAGTTGAGTAAAATGGCATGGTTCCAATACCATTTGTTGAAGAGGCTATCTTTGCTCCATTTTATGCTTCTGTCCCCTTTGTCACTGCTTCTGCCCCCTTTGTCACTTCTATCAAGTGAAAACTTCTTTGCACTTGATAATTTTCTTTATCGAAGTTAATCTTCAGTGCTTTTAATATCTTTTTTTTAATTTTAGTAAATAGATTTCTGGCTTTGTAACTATTTTACCAATTCAATTATAAGCATTTTTTAAATTTTCTTTGTAATTTTTATACATTTCACCTGTCTTCTTCATTCATGTTCAATTTATGAATGATAATCATAAATTGATCATGATAACTATTATGATCATTTCTATGATAATCAAAATTTTAGTATTTTGACTTTTCTATAAAGTAGTTTTAATATCTCATTATTCATCTTACTTTACATAAATTTGTTCTCAACTATCTCTCCAAACTGTCATATATTACATTTTGTATCACTGCTTTTTTAAAATTCAGATTATCTTTTTATTGCCTTTTAACTGAAAGGGTCACCTAGATTTCATTTTCATATATTAAAAAGTGTTGTTTGTCACTACTGTGATAATATTGTTCTACAGATATGTAATTTTAAATATAATGTGAGATGGGAAGGTGTAGTTTCTTACAAAAGTTTAGATTGATGTAGTAGTTGGTAAGAATTCACTCCTCCTGCAAACATCTTAAAGAGATAGACTCTTTTATTCTTATTTTTTGTTATAGTTGACAGTCAATATTATGTTAGGTTCAGGTGTTACAACATAGTGATTCAACATTTATATACCTTACAAAGTGATCACCATGATAAGTCTACTAACCATCTGTCACTGTACAAGGTTATTACAATATTATTGACTATATTTTCTGTTTTGAATATTAAACCCTGTGGTTTATGGGGGTAGAAAATGGGAGAATGAGCAAAAAGGGTGAAAGGCATTAAGAGGTACAAAGTTCCAGATAGACTCTTTTAAAAGACAGAAAGTAGATTGGTACATCAGGGAGCTTAGCACAAAGTAGGATGTTGGGAAAGTTTAAAATGCAGAGTGAGAATGTTATGTAGAAAATTGATATAATCTGAATTTTCCATTTACTTATGTTTTCATAAGTATCCTAATAACTAACAGCAGATTGCGACATACTATGTGTGAGTGATTCCCATCACTCCTTCAGATCAATCAATTTATCATGCATCTTTAAGATTTGTATTATCTGAATTTTAAGGTAGGCATCTTGTTATTCAGCATTCTATAGAGTTTTATCAAAGAATCCCATATCCAAGGTCAATTATAATTTATGGTATAACACAAAGGAGGACTTGAATATTTTCAATTCTTTTACTAACTCCCATGACTTTTTAAGAGTATGCTGCACATTGCTTTCTGCCTAGCCCCACTTTCTTCACTTTAAGGACACCCTGATAATACATGTATCCCTCCAGGCCTTAAAGGTCTAACTGAATATGAGGTGATGATTCTCCTTTACCCTCTCTCACATGGATGGTAAGTACCTATATTTTACAAGAAGAACTATTACAAGAATGTTACTTGTTTATTACAATAGGAGTCATTGATTGATTTTTATGTACTGTGTTATCTTTCTCTGTGCTGTAATTATATACCTATACAACATATAACATCTTCTTTATTTCATTTGCAATCTCAAGAAAAGAAAGGAGGAAGTCATGACACAGTTATAGTGCTATAGAAAACTGGCTCATATCATCAATGGACTGCCAGGCTGTGAGTGTAACCTGTAAAACTTGAGTGATAAAGATCAGGAAAAGGACAACCAGGTTATAGAAGGGCCACATTCTTTAATTGAAGCCAACAACTCATTACTGATATGATTAAGGTACCTCCCAGAAGTCATTAATAAATGTAAATGAAGATGGAAATTTAAAAAATTTAATATGAAAAGGGAGTATGTTAAAATGAGAAAGACTGATATAATAACAGGTGCCAACTCAGTGATGATCATTAAAGAGCCTAAGGGGGCAAACCAGAAGTTGAGGAAGAACTTATCAGTATTTTTCTAACACATCCATAGGATGAGTGTGTTTTCATTCTAAATAATCAGAAGTATCCCTAAATTGGTAGTATATAATTAACAGGACTACCATAAATAATTAAATTCACCCTCATGAAACTTCTCAATTCTCAAAAATAAATTCTGTATTTACTAAGAAGCTCAATGTTTTTGTTGTTGTTGTTGGGGGGGCATTAAGGAATCTTGGAATATTTTACCTAAAAAGAAATGCAATGGCCAATATTAATATTTCCTTTAAATATACTTAGTGTGGTCAGTCATTGATTTTCAGCCTTAGAAATTTGTCTGCTGGGTAAATGAATATATACTTATTTATAATAAATTTGCTTATCAGGGCCTACAAAAACTATCAAAGTAGTAAATTGAGATTGAGCGTGAAAATCCAAATGTCTTTCTGTGCTCTGTCACTACCTTTATACTTGCCAGCATTAGACTTTCTAATATTCAATTACTTTTTATTTTTATTACTAAGTACTTATTTACCTTAAAAGATGCTATGTGTAGTAAGTAGTATGAAGATTAACAATAATTCTAAATATATGAAGAACAATACAAACACTGGGTTTGTGTTTGCTTGTGTATTTGTTGTCTGTATATTGAACACTGGGAAATATAATTAAAAAATCAAATCTCTAAGCTGCAAATGTGCATAATAATGCAAAATATAAATATATACTCATCTTAAACCTACCTTAGAATAGCACCACATGCAGCTGTGTGACCCTAATAAAACTTCACAACATGGAAGAAAAGTTGAAGAAATATAAGGGGTTTTTGTAGTAAAGAAAGACCACCCTGATTCTTGTCTAAGAAAAAAGAAAGGAGGCAGAAGCTTAGAAAATGTGGGTTCTCACAAACAAAATGTAAACCTGAGATCACATAACCATTCTCTTTGTTCCTGTGCTCTCTGCACTCATCAGGGACCATGAATCTTTCCTTCATTTTTTCATGACAAAGTTCAGAGACTATCTAGAATGGGTGATCTATGAATACAATTCATATATTTTACTCATTGAAGTGTTTGCAGAACTTATTAAATAAATTTTTAAATGCATGAAGTTCAATTAATATTTTTGTACAAGTCCCCAAATAGATGTAGTCATGACTCTATAGCCAATGTCTTTCATTCTAATGCCTTGTAGTCACTTCTACAGGTCAGAAGAAACATGTGAACATGGTTTTGCACAGCAGTTTAGAAAGATTGTGTTGGTATTTCAGCAAATATGTGGTCACTTTTCTTTCCATTGTAATCTGTTTTCTCTCCCTTTAAATACCCTTAGTTACTGCAAAACAAGTAAGATAAACTTGATTGTTCTAGTAATAATACAAATTTCTCTTTAATACTACACTTTGCATTTGAAACAAATTTGTCAAAATAAAACTTGAATAACACCACTGCAGAACAGAATAACACCACCGTATTGAATTAGCTTCTATGAAAAAGAGATAATGTGTATATGCATATATATGAATATATATAATTTTATAGATATTCCTACTCCATTTTCTAACTGCTTGACACTGGGCATGTTATTTAGTTCCATCACTTATAAAATCAGAACATTAATTGTAACTATTTTTTACCATTGCCAAGTTTATCATATGAGATGAACACAATGCACATAAACCATATTTCACAAGGGGTGGCACAGAGTAAGAACTTAGTAAATATTAACTACTCTAGAATTATAATTTGTATGTGTTTTGTAGGATAAGATCAGCTAGGTGATGAGATTACCAGTATTTTCTATTTATCTATATGAGCTATTCTGCATTTTTAGTGCATATGGATAATTTTATAGTAAAAATAAAGCTATTTTAATTTTAAGATAAATGCATTTTGTGAGAGATGCTTTGAGTTTTGCATAATTATACTACTGCAGTTGGATCAAGTGACTTTTTCTTCAACCAAAACTACAATATTAAACATTTAAATCTTCTGTATGAAATTTATTCCAACCTTCTTTGCTTCATAAGAGCTATTGCTAAAAAATTTTTTAAACATAACAATTAATCAAATTTCTACTGAAAACTTTTGTCAGCAAATGAGAAAGTTCTGCAGAATCACACTTCTTGTTTATTGTATATTAGTACTAAACATGATAATTATGAAATTCATATGTGATACAAGAATGTTAATTTATAAAATTATGAATAAGTACAGGAAAAATGGACCTAATTACTAAGTTATTTTGTTCTTTAAGTTCCATAGTACAAATGATTTCAGGCCTTTTGGGGATCAGGGCTGCTCATTATTCATCTCTATATCCCCTAGTATATAATGCATGATAAAGCAAATATTTAAATAGAATTACTCAAGAAAATTCTCATATACTAAGGTTCCTTACTGTAAAATAAGATTTGATGATTCGAAGATAAAAACAAAAAACAAAATGGCTCATTCATTCCATTTCTATCATATCTTCATTGTGCCAAACATCAAAGGTGATGCTAAATACATGTTTTAAAAATCTCTTACATGTCTGCACTTTAGACTTACCATTGAAGGGTACATGGCATTAACTAATTGATATAATGTTCTTCCTAAAGTATGTAAAAGTATTCCCTATATAATAGGTGTTGCTATGTCTCTGTTTAAAAAGATAAATACAGGTAACCCAATTTTAAGTGACTTCAGAAGTTGATGGAGAAGTATGTTTGCACAAAAACCTGTGATTTTGCTTCTATATGTGACTATTTTATAAGGATGAGCCTTATACCTTATTAAGAATTCAGAACATAGTTTTAAGGAATTCAATATCTGGAGGACTATACAGAAGGGATGAAAGAAGCCTACCCTCCAGGAGGTGACCACTGTCATGCCAACTAAAGCAAACAAAGCATCTGCTAACTCATAAATGCTGTGAAGGGTCCCTAACTAGCAGTATCGTTTCTTCATGATAAATTCAGCCTATCTTTTCTACATGAGCTTGGAAACATTACCGAACTCAAAAGGGGCATGGGTGGAAGAATCACTTCTGAGAGCTGTCACCTACTTCCTGTTGCTAAGGAAACCACTTCCATTGTATATGTTCAAAATAGCAGGTTCCTTTGAATCCTGCCTTTCAAGCTCTATTTTTTTAAAAGCAAACATATAGATATAGAACCCATATTTTGAAATGGACACCGATTTATTTTTTGTTTCTACTATCTGGTGAACATGCCTTTCCAATTAAAGATAATGTGTAGATAGGTGTAGATATAGATGATATAGATAAAAATATCAGATAGACAACTTCTTTTTGTTGTTTTTCATTTTATAAAATTGCCAGTGCCTTTCCAGTGCACAAGAGTCAACAAATCTAAGATATCCCTATAACCCCTAAATATGTATCTCTTAACACTGGATGAAATAATTGATAACTTTTGATATTTGATAAGACTGGGAATACATTAAATTACTCCATAGTGATAGTAAGTGCTTAGAGATCCTTCACTGATACAATGTGTGTTTTATTTCTCATATAAAAATATTGTTAAAATGCCCCAAATTTGCTTGTTTAAACATTTTGTGGAAGGATTAGGTCAAATACCAGATTTCAATGAATCGGCTTTCAAAGATAAAATATAAGAATTGGAGTTCTATTAAACCACAATGATTGCTGTGTATATTCGCCAGCCATTAGCAACAGCATGTGTGGACATTGGCCATTCATGCTTGCTGATTTCATAACTTGGATTGTAAATGCTGTAATTATATGTTGTAATTCACATTATACAACTGAGAATCATAGCCCATTATTACAACATTCTCATTAATGTCCTGTTTATTTGAGATCTTTCAAAGAATTCCTTTGAGCACCCATCATGATATTTTTAATTATACTCTTTATATCTCTTCAAAATGTTTTGGACCTGTCTTAAACACTTTGATGTGCATGGTGCCTTAAAACCACAGACTACAAAACCAAATTACATCACAACAAAGTTAAAATGGTTTTGATTACTAAATCTATAAAATAATTTCCCTCTCTTGTTGATGCCTATTCAGTGATTACAGCTCCTAATGAAAAAATTTGTTTTCAGTTTCAGTTCTAGAGAATACTCCTAGTATATTCCTAAGCATTAAATTGGCTTATTTAAGTGACTTCTACAATTGTGTACTCTTATGCTGACTTATTTGACTTGCGATGGCTTTTAGTCTAACAGCCACTGATATAGTGTCATATTTTCTGCAGAGACAAGAGTGTTTTATGCACAAAGAGGAATGTTAAAGCATGAACATATCCTAATTTCAGGGAGATTATTTCACTGATAAGCATAAAGATACTTAATTTAATGTACTCACTTATTTTCTTACAATAGATGTTCAATAAAGGTATTTGTTCAGTAATATTGAACATTAATTTTAATGAAGTAAAATTACATATTTGTATTTATCTACTGCAATCTGGGGGCATATTCAGAGCTTCCCACTTGCTCGTCTTATCAGCTGGTTATATAATTGATTTAAAATTTTGATATTTGATACTGTTTCATTCCTTAGAGACCCATATTCATTCTTATTTCATTAGTGAGTAGTGTATTGGTGCTTCGATTTTAAAAACAAAACAATTGCTTTGGTTCATCAGTTTTCTATTTTGCCTCTGGTAGTATAATGTTCAATGACTTTTGTTGGCTTATTGCATTTTAATTAGAAAGATGCTGTGTGCCTTTTGTAGCATGCTGCTATGCTACCCTTAATTGAAATCTTTCTCTTGTGTCTGAGATCATTATATCACCTTGATGCCTGGAAATGCTTCTCTTAGGGAGTGTATGGTGATATTGCATTAGTCCTTTGAAGCTGGGACTTTGATTAGCAGGATCTGATCTGACTCTTAGCTCTAGTATCTTCAAATGCAATTACAAATTACCCACTTAACTCAATACTGTATATATGAAGATAGTTAAATACCACTTACTAGATAAAGTGAAATTTTACAGTGGGAAATTATTTCCTTGCACACACTTTGATTTAAAGGTCATAGCTTCAGAATGATAAAAATATTACTCCGTATTTTAAAACCAATGGAAGATAGTTTTAAAAGCAAGAAGAGGTAATGAGATCATTTTTGTTATCCCCTTTCCTTTGCTTTAGAATATTTCACAGCACGCTCTAAACTACTGTTTCTTTTTTTTCTGGGTTTTCCCCATGCTTTTTCTAACACTCTAATAGTACACATTACTTTTAAGAGTAATCAGAATGCTTCTGTAGGGTGATTTGGCAAAACATGTATTACAATTATAGCAAAAGGAAAATAATCAGAGATAAAGAACAAATATTTTTCAAAACCTGTGGGAATCTTTCATCAAGGTAAGAATTTTACAAAAAATTCAAATAATGAAAAAATATCTGATCATGTACCTTAAAGATTGTAGGAACAAAAGTGATCACAAAACACACGAGAGTTTAATCACCACTTCCCACCATGGAGGAGAGGAAGATCATGGGATAAGTATAGTTTGCATAGTGATGGAAAAGAATTTTCAAAGATACAGAATCCAGAAATAATTGCTTTCCCTTAATTATTATTTTTAAAGAGGATAGAAATGTATGCAGCAGGAAGAAATGTAACATTGCTAACAAACTTTCCCCTTTCTTTTAATAATCTTAAAGTTGTCAATATATAATTCATTACACTATGAAAAATCTAATGGTCAGAGAAGAGCTGGATCTTCTCTGCCCTTCAGGGCAGCCACAGGGTCCAAAAGTTCTCACCCTGCAAGGATATGGGTGTCGTCAGGGGTTGTATCTCAAGAGCACAAGTGGCAGAAGGAAACTTTACAGTAAAAATGCTGGAGATTTTTAAAAAGGCTGGAAATAAAAAGACATAAAGTTAGCTATGTTCTTTGATGATGCAATTGTAACTGCTTTTCTTATTCTTTGTGATAATCTGTATTGTGTAAATCTTCTACAATGAACAGATGTACTTTATTACATTTTTCCTGAAGTTATTTGAGAAGTCATTCATTAAAAAACTGGCTGCAGAAGGAACAGCCCCTACATTCTCATTAATCAAGTCTTTGTGAGGAGAATGGCTCAGCCTATAAACCAGTGAGTAGTACTAGCTGAAGTATTAGTTTTAATTTTTTCCCTCATACAGGGAGTTGGGCATGGGCTAGGTGGAAATTGGAACAACTATAATAGAATAATGATAAAATTTTTTAAATAAAAAATTGCATATATGTGATATTTTGGTTTTGTCCTTTTTTTTCTTTGCTCAGCAAAAAATAAAGAAATCTCCTGGACACAGACAATAGTGAGGTGATTACCAGGGAGGGAGGTGTGGGGGTGTTAGAGGAGGGTATAGGGGAGATAAACAGTGATGGATGGACACTTTGGTCCGGGTGGTGAGCACACAATACAGTGTACAGATGATGTGTTGTAGAAGTGGGTACCTGAAACTTGTATAATTTTGTTAACTAGTGTCGCCTCGATAAACATAGTATAATTGAAAACGTAAGTAAATTATATCTACAGGTCTGTCCAGAAAGTGTCCAGCTATGTAGTAGGAAAAATAGAGACATTTACTGAAGAAGTACAAGGTATAAGAAACATTGTACATAGAACAATGACACTTCAGTCCCCTTCAAAGTAGGCACCTTGGGACCTCACATAGTTATTCCAGCATCTCTTCCACTGTTCAAAACACTCTGTGAAATCCTTTATTGAAATCACCATCAGCTACCCTGTTGTATTTTCCTACATCTCATAGATAATTTGAAACCTCTTTCCTTTCAATGGTGATTTTAGTTTTGGAAAAGGCCAGAAGTGGCAAGGAGCCAAATCTAGTTCATTGCTAGTGGTTTGAATTGAGTCATTAGCAACTGCAGCACAATGTTCCTTCTTCTGTGGCAGCAGAAGCCATGGAATGAATTTTGCCATGACATGTTTCATGCCAACATCCTGCATCAAAATCTCAGAGATAGTAGTTTTTGGAACCCCCAGATGAGCTTCTAGTTCTCATACTGTCAATTGCCAGTCTTTGTAGATTGCAGCCTGTACACATTCAATATCCTTAGGTGTTCTGCTGGTTAGATGTTTTCTAGAATGTGGATCAGTTTTGACAGATTCTCAACCACCTTTGAAACAATTGTACTACACTTTTATTTGTGATGCACTCATTGCATCAACCTGGAAAGCCTTCTAAATCATCTGAATAATTTCTGCAGAGGAATGTTCAAGCTTAACACAAAATTTGATGCAAAAATGTGTTACTCTCTTTGCTCAGTCATTTTGAATGTAACAGCCATGCAATACACATGCTTACTCAATGGCGTCTACTGCCCCTACTGACTAGTACAGTGAAGTAGTCTTTGTCCAGGCACATGCATTCCAGTCCACTATTCTTGGCCGCCAGGCTCTGTTGATGTCATGCAAACCATTCTCATTATGTTAACAATGACTGGAATATTTTCAGACAGACCTCATATGTGATTAGTTATAATATGTGTGCCTTAAATTAAAATCTTATGCTTTAATATAATATTTTATAAATGTTGTGTGGGGAAAATATTTCACAATTTAATATATTAGTCATCATGTATACAGATGCTGTGAACTATTAATTAAAACTTTAACACTTTTTGGTTCATCATTTGTAGTAATGATAGCATAAACAGTAAATAAAATAAAAATTCAGATAAGTCTTGGCTATCTTATCTGGGTGAATATCCTCATATGTTGGAGCGTATTGAAATTTTCATAAATTTATTCATTACAATATAAAATTAAATATTCAGACTGTTATAATATCTGTATGTTTATATACTTGTATAAGTATATGTGTATATATAAAATCTTATAAAATAAAGATACTATTAGGACAATCAATACAAAAAACATGTATTAGATTGAAGCACATGAAACTTATTTCTTAGGTCAAAAGTCCTTGCATATAAATCTGTATACATATGATACATTTGCTATTTAAAGAAAAACTGGTTTTTGCTTTTACAAAAGACAGCCTAATCATATGTTTATTAGGTTGATAAATAAATATTATACTGTATCAAATATTATTTTTTTTAATTTTACTCAATAAATATAAGACTATATGGATAGTATTTCTTGAAAATAAGTATACTGACTGATTTGAATATACTAAAATCAAAATATTACCTAGATGTACTTAGAAATTCATTAAAAACAAATAAAATTTTGGTGTTCCTCCCAGAGGAACATTTCCAAATAAGAAAAATATAAGTTTATTTTTTTCTTTGGGTAAACTAATGCTGAATTAATATTTTTCAGTTTATGAGCCTATGAAAATATTAAAATATACTTCATACACGAGTCATGAATCTTCAAACTTTAAAGTGCCTAATATATAATAAAGGGAATACAGTGCCATATTATTTCAAATATCTAAAACATTATATTGAACAATATTAAATTCCCTATATTTAATCATCTTTTGTATACAAATACAACAATTTTATAACCTGACTAATGGAAGTGGTAAGAACTATTTCTGAGCAGAATTAAGGGGCATGAATTCCAAGTACATGGGAAATGGAGAATATGCCACACAATTTAAATCTGTGTAAGATCAGTGTTAGTTGAACTGTGTGAAAATGTGAATACTTGACCTAAAAAAATAAAAACCCACCACCAGCAACAACAACAAAATACTACACTTTGACATATCATATTTAATCTTTAGAAAATCAAGATAAAAGACATCATACTCAATGGGAAAAACTGAATGCTTTTCTCTTAAAATCAGGAATAAGACAAGAATATCCACTTTCAGCACTCTTATTCAACATAGTGCTATAAGTTCTAGCCATAGCAATAACACAAGAAAAATAAATAAAAGGCATTCAAATTGGAAAGGAGGAACTAAACTCATCATTATTTGAAGATAACATGATAGTGTACATAGAAAGCACTAGAGTCTTCACCAAAAATCTACTCAACTTAATAAGTGAATTTGGCAAAATAATGGGATACAAAATCAATATTCAGAAATTCATGGCATTTCTGTACAGCAACAATGAACAATAGCATTACAATAGCATCAATAGCATTTTACAATAGTACCAATAGCATTACAATAGCATTAATAGCTATTGTAGCCATGAATAGCCATTTCTGTACAGCAAGAGAGAGAAACTGAAAAAAAATCCATTTACTAAAACAAGAAAAATAAAGTACCTAGTAATAAATTTAAACTAGGAGTTAAAAGACCTATACTCAGAAAACTACACAACACTGAAGAAAGAAACTGAGGAAGATACAAATAAATGGAAGTATATACCATGTTCATGGCCTGGAAGAATTAGCATCATTAAAATACCCATACTACCCAAAGCAATCAATAGATCCAGTGAAATTTTTATCAATATTCCAATGATGTATTTCACAGATCTAGAACAAACATTTCAAAAATGTATATGGAACCTGAAATACCCACAAATAGCCTCAGTAATCTTGAGAAAGAAGAATAAAGTTGGAGGGATCACAATACCCAATATCAAATTACACTACAAGGCCACTGTAATCAAAACAGTCTAGTACTGGCATAAGAAAAGACACATAGATCATAGGACAGAATAGAGAGCCCAGAAATAAATCCATGTTTATATGGTCAATTAATTCTTGACAAAGGGTGCACAGTTATATACTGGAGTAAAAATAGTCTCTTTAATAAATGGTGTTGGGAAACCTGGATTGGTACATGAAAAAAGAAAAAAAGAAACAAGAGCACCAACTTACATCATTTACCACAATAAACTCAAAATGGATAAAAGATAAAATGTAACTTGTGATACCAGAAGTCCTAGTGGAAAACATGGACAGTCAAATATTGCCTATCCCATGTAGCAATATTTTTGCCAATATAAATCCTAGGGAAAGAGAAATAAAGGACAAAATAAACAAATGGGACTATATCAAATTGAAAAGCTTCTGCATGGCAAAAGAAACCATCATCAAATGAAAAGGGAACTGACTGTATGGGAGAACACATTTACCAATGATATATCAGCATGGATTTAATCTCAAAAATATATAAAGAACTCATATGACTCAACACAAAGAAGAAAAATAATCCAATTATAAAATAAGCAATGGACCTGAGTAAACATTTCTCCAAGGAGAACATACAGATTGCCCATAGAAATATGAAAAAATCCTCATAATCACTATCCAACAGAGAGATGCAAATCAAAATCACAGTGACATATCACCTCATGCCTGTCAGAATATCTTATTAATAAATCAACAAACAACAAGTGCTGGTGAGGATGTAGAGGAAAGAGAACCCTAGTGTACTCTTGGTAGGAATGCAGGCTGGTTGAAAACAGTATGGAATTTCCTCAAAAAATTAAAAATGGAACTACCTTTTGACCCAGGGATTCCATTGCTGATAATATACTCTAAGAAGCTTGAAATACCAATTTGAAAGAACTTGTGTATCCCAATGTTCATAGCAGTGCTATTTACCACAGCCAAGTGTTAGAAACGGCCTCAGTGCCCATCAGTAGATGAATGGATTAAAAAAGTGTGGTACATTTACACAATGGAATATTATGCAGCAGAAAAAAGAGTGAATTCTTATCTTTTGTGACAGTTTGCTTGGAAATGGAGACTGTTATGCTAAGTGAAATAAGCCAGGTGATGAATGACAATAACACATGATCTTACTTATAAGAGGAATTTAATGAACAAAATAAACCAATGAGCAAAACAGAACCAGAGACATGGAAACATGGAACAGACTGACAGCTGCCAGAGGGGTGGGTGTGATTGGTAAATGGTGGAAAGAAGAGGAAGGAATTAGTTAAAAGCATGTATGAATGACCCATTGACATGGACAATGATATGAAGAAGGACTGTGGGAGTGGGGGATGGAGTGGGAACAGTAGAGCAAAGGGGAAAAATGTGAGACAACTGTAATAAGATAAACAATAAAAGAAATAGAAAATAACCAAAATGGAAACAAGTTCTACTTTATACAATTTATACATTAAAAGGTATAAGTGAAGATTAAGAACTCAAAATGAGAAATTTGGACTTATAAAGGGCTGACAGTATGTATTGAAAATAATTAGTTAAATGCAATACAAATTTTAGATATGTTTTAATGGCACTATAGTTTGATGATGAATGATTTAATAGGTAAAAGTGTTGAAGGGAGAAAAGAGAGATTGGGTGCTGGGGAGTCAACACCTGCAGATTAAATCCACACATAATAGAGAAGAAAGGAATTAGAATAATAAACTAATTTCTTCACCTTTTAGAAGTGTTTTTTTTAAAATAATCTCATCCCTAGTTAATTAAAAATTAGAGAAACTGAAATTTAAGTATAATTACTCATTCCTAATTGTATAAATGAATGCTTATGTTAGAAAATTTTAAATGGAGAACATTATAACAGCAACAACAACAAAAATAACCAGAACAATAACAATAAACCCAAAGAGTAATCAAAATCTCATGTCAGAAGAACCAGACTATGTGTTGGGGGAGGCAGGTTGCAGCATGCCAGAAAGTACTTTCATTTCTGTCCATCTCAAGTACACTGTATCCACAGTTGAGAGAAGCCACTGTATTGTATACAACAATGTTGTTTTGTAATTTGTTTTTCTTTATTAGTATGTTATAAACCCCAACTCAACCTAATTTATACATAAAGTTACATTTCCATATAGACACTAAATCTAATATAGTTATTACTCATCTTTAAGCAAATATTTAAACGTTTTAGACTATTTTATCCTTAAAATAAATTCTATTACTATAAAAAGCACTTCTTTAATTGATATGCAGGATATATTCACATCATTCAAACATAAAAATTAAGGTTAAAGAAGTATGTAAAACATATTAAAATGTCTTTTTGAAGCCTCTCCTAATTCTTTCCATACCTCAACAAATGTGTATTATTAACCTTTATGCATATACTGAAATATGTAAATAGTTTCTAAACATATCAACCTTAAATTCTTTCACTAATTATAGGAGTATAATGTGCATAATTCTGTTTCTTACATTTTACACTTAAAATTATGTCTTTTAGATTTCATCATATATTTTTCATAGAGAGCTTTCTCATTCTGTTTTACAGATTCATGGACTTCCAATTTCATTGTATGGTTTCTCTATAATATACTTAAGCAATCCTCTATTGGTAGATACTTAGGTTGTTTCCAATATTTGCTACTATAATTACTTATTACAAAATGCTGCATGATTTTAGATGACTTAGAGGTAAATTTGTTGCATCAGAAATTAGAAACTTATTGCAGTGATGATTTCACAACATACAAATTTTGAATTATTTTCTGTATACCTGAAACTAATATAATGTAATATGTCAATTATGTCCAATAAAAAATAAAACATATAAATTTATGTTTTGTTAGACTGAAAATTGTCTTCCACGGGTATTATACAAGACATTACTCTAATTAGCAATTGTTAGAGTATTACTGATTCTCCAATACAACAGCATTACTATCAAATCTGACTTTTTGCCAACCTGTTTTGTAAAAACTGCTCACTCACTATCATTTTAATTTGTACTTGATCCTATTTCATAGTTTAAATGCTGTTTGAATTTCCTTTTTCTTTTTTGGAAAATTTTTTGTTGATATTATTTATATTTATCTCTTTAGGTGTTGGCCTTTTTCATATTAACTTTTGGAGCCCGTGATAGTATTAAGAGTATATAGTTATAATTTGAATATTATTCTTTTTCAATTCATCGATTGTCTTTTGATATTGTTTACTTTGTTTTAATAATTTTTCTATCAACAAGATTATGACTTTGTGTAATCATGTATAATATCTGGATTGTATTAATTTTCTAAAATGGTGACAATAGTAGACATTCTTACATTTTTCCAATATAACTGGGATGTCATTACTGTAACCCCACAAATTTGACCTTGGGTTTAGGACTGATATAATTATATATTTTATCATATTAAAGAAGTACTTATCTATTATTATTTTGCAGGCATTTTTCTTTCATGAGGGTTGTTGAATTTTGTCAACTTTAACTTCTAAAGTGATGTTCCTGTAATTTTCATACCTCATTCTCTTTATGAGATTTTATAAATATATCATTTCATAGAAATGCTTGAATGTTTTCACACATTTTGGATATACAATTATTGTAATAGCATTACAATTACTTTTAATGGCTTAATAGCACTATTGATCTTAAATATTTGATCTTAACTTTTGATCAAAGTTAAAATCAAATATTTTATCTTAACTTTTGTAAATGAGTTTCTGATATACACAATTTTTATGAACTCTGTTTTCATAAAAAATTATCCATCTTATTTGGACAAAAATGCAGTTTGAAAGAGATCAACAAAATGTTCATTATAATTTTAAAGTATATTTCCATCAATTAAAATTTTTGTATTTGGATTTTTCTATTTTTCTAAAATTCTCATATATTTTTCAAAGGAAAATAACTTTGGAGCATAACAAAAATAATCAGAAATTGGTTTTGTTCTCTTTTTTTTTTAACATTTTATTATTTATTTATCTTTAGAGGGGAAGGGGGGGAAGGAGAGAGGGAGAGAAACATCAATGTATGGTTGCCTTTGGTGCGTCCCCTGCTGGGAACTGGCCTGCAGGGAACCGGCCTGCAACCCAGGTATGTGCCCTGACTGGGAATCGAACCGCGATCGTATGGTTCGCAGGCCCATGCTCAATCCACTGAGCTACACCAGCCAGGGCCTCTTCTCTTATCTTAATCATTAAATGTATCTTCTTTCTTTTTCCCTTTTTTTTTCTTCTTACTCCTTTATTCCTTTCCTTCTTTTTTCTTCCTTTTATCTTCTTCCTACTACTAAGTAATACAATCCTCATGTCTATTTTTTATTAGTAATTTACTCATTTATTTTCATGGTCAAAATCTATTCTGCAGGGTTTTTTATTTTTTCAAGAAGGACTAATGTTAACCTCTTTTATTCATTCATGTTAAAAGCTTATTTTACTCTACATTCTTGACAGACAATTTTACCAAAAACTCCTTGGGTCATTTGTTTACAAGTTGAAGGCTGTTGTAGATGACCCTCCATTGTCTTCTCACACTGAAATTTTCTATGAAAAAATCTAAGATAATCCAGATATTTTCCCCAGAAAAGTGACCTGATTTTTTTTAATGGGGCAACACAAAACAATTAACTTTAAACTCTAAAAATTTCATTAGGATATAATGTGGTAAGAACTATTCTGAGTGAATTTTCCCTGATATATCATGTGCACTTTCAACATACATATTTGTCTTTTTTTGTTTCAGAAGTAATATAATCACATTTTAAATATTTATTATATGCCTTAATTTAGGTTTTTCTTTTTATCTGAGGGTGGGACTTCATAGCCAAATGTCTGTTTATTCATCATTTTTAATTTTATTTTTATATTTTTCATCATTTTGCCTTCATTTCTATGTTTGTTTGTTTTTTAATTTTCTGCCTGCCACATTTCTTTACCAGGATATTTCAAATATGTATTTTTCTGAGGGCCCTTTCTCTTTTACCCCTCTGTAAAAGGTGGGTTTTCATTCTTGCTTTTATTACTGAGGTTTTATAACTTATATTTCATCATTTATCTATTTACAAATTTCATTCACAGAAAATAGTGTTATATTAAGATTTTTTTTAATTTTTGCAAAATAATTAGCCATAATTTTCATTTGTTGTAGGATAAGAATATACTCTGATGACTGGTGGGTATGGTTCAATGGATTGAGTGCCTGCAAACCAAAGGGTTGCATGTTCGATTCCCAGTCAGGGCAAATATCTGGGTTGTAGGCCAAGTACCCAGTAAGGGGTGAGTGAGAGGCAACCACACACTGCTGTTTCTCTCCCTTTCTTTCTCCCTTTCATTGCCTCTCTTTAACAATAAATAAATAGAGTCTTTTTTTAAAAAAGCATCTCTATAAAGTATTGCCCTGCCTGGTGTGGCTCAGTGGATTGAGTGCCAGCCTGCGAACCAAAGGGTCGCTGATTCGATTCCCAGTTAGGGCACATGCCTGGGTTGCAGGCCAGGTCCCCAGTAGAGGGCGCATAAGAGGCAACCACACATTGATGTTTCTCTCCTTTTCTTTCTCCTTCCCTTCCCTTCTCTCTAAAAATAAGTAAATAAATAACATGAACTCTTAAAAAAAGTGTTTCTGATAAAAATCTTATGTTGTTGTATTTTATGCATTTATTTTTATTGTTGACACTATTAGAGATGTCCTCCATTTGCCTTTCTCCACCTAGCCCCTGTCCTGCCCAGACCTCAGCCTTCATCACAATGTTGTCTATGTCCATGGGCTTTGCATATACGCATATATGTTCTTTGGCTAATCTTTTCTTCTACCTGCTAAGTTTGTTGAAATTTGCTATTAGCAATAGAAAACCAATACCAATGGTATTCTTGTTCTGCATATGTTACTCGTTAATTAAAATGCTTCATTTTTCTGTACGACAGTCCTAGATTCTTCCTGAAGTCCTTTCTTCTTTTTGTGATAATACAGAAACTTAGTTTTCTCTAAAAAGTGACTCATCTTATCACCCCTTGTGTAGCCCTGAATCCTCTGCTTCTGTGAACAACACTGGCTTCAGAAAACTTACTACCATCTGGCATTTCACTGTGGAGACTTGCACCCATTATCAGTTTGTATGCATAATTCTTATACTATAAGATATGGTCTTTTTTTCTTAGGAAGTATAATATTGCTGTCATGCTCTGAGACATGCCATTTTTGAACCACAGTTCACTCACCACCCTCATTCATTTCTTTATTCCACCTTTTGCGACTGTTTTCTCATCTCTACTAATTTTGACTAACTTGAATTGTCCTTAGAGAATATATCTTTCTCCTAAATTTATGCAAATTGTAGTTATCAGAGATTTCTCCCCACTATTCCTTTTTTGTCTTGTTTTGTATGGTATGGTATCCAGAAGACAATGATGCTGACAAGCAGTCAATACTGACAGCCAGTGATATGTTTGTTAATCACCAGTGACAAATTTGCCAACAATGATGTCAAGTGAGACAAACACCCTAATATTTGGTTGATATACATTTTCACCTACAACCCACACAAAGGCCCAGTACTAAAAGAGTGGCTTGTTTAAATAAACCTACTTTCGATAGCGACCTGCTTACTCATGTCTTCTGATATCTCTCAGTTAACAATAGTTTCCCTCTTTTATCCAGGAGCCTATCACCCACGGCCATGTAAATACCCCTCAACTCAGTCCCCAGTCAGTATTGCAATCTATCTATGTATTATCTATCTAATGATCTGCTCCTTGTAATTTTCTTTCCTTTCTGATAATAATTATTCTAGTGTTCCTTGCATTTCCTGCTCATGCTCACTGCCCTTTCCCCATAACAGTGGAGAGTGGGAAGGGAAAGATCTAGGAATATCTCTTAAAATTTTACACAAAACGTATATATTTAATGTGTATACAATATTTTACCAAATTTCTAACATTTCTATGTATAACACTTGATTTACTTTTTGAATAGCACCTTTTAAATGTATATTTCAATCTATAGTCCCATTATCTTTCTCTATGGCTCTAGGAATTTTCTTCTTTTTCTCTTTCCTGTATTTGCTCCCTTTGCCTCTAACTTTTACCCTCATTTCCACTTTCATAAGTAATTGCTCACAAGTCTTTTGGTTTCTCACCCTTTCACCTCCCAGAGCAAAATTACTCTTCCTCCCCTCCCAGAAAATTACTTTCTCTTTCATCTGTACCTTTGACATTCATTTCCTGTGGGGTTTCACCAGCAACAGCAGCAGGTGATGTTAACTGTTTAAAACCCATGGAGGGAAAAAAATCATAGGCATCTGTTGCCCTGGCTGAAATACATTTCGTTTAGGTGCAGTAAATTGTCACAAACAGATTTTCATTAGTTTTCTAGCTTGATAATTGCTTTATCTAATATTAGCATATAAAAATGAGGTTACCTAAAGCACACTAATAATTCTGTTTTGTAGGACTTCTAGCTATACTGACCAGAGTCAGAGTATCCAGGGTGTAACTTTGAAAGATATAATGTTTGTATCAAGCAACAATGTTCTAAGTCCAATTCAAAATTTCTGTTTGACATGGAAGTCCCTTTTTGAAAACACTTTCAGTCTCCAGAATCCTTCAACTGCTAAAGTAATGTCCTGACATTGCTGGTTTGAGTTTTTTATGGGCCATTAAGTTGAGTGCAAAAGTCATAAATTATCTGTAAAAGCTACCCAAATTATAGCTATCTGTGGTTTTCGATAAAGGCCAAGAATGTGTTTTTAAAAAACACACCCATTGCATGGAAAACAGCCAACCATGGAAAATATGCCTACTATTCTACTTGTTTAAAATATTCTGAGCCACTTTAATGTTGCCACCAAATTCCTCTTCAAAAAGAAAGTCTTTTGTTTTGAAAAAAGACTTACAATAAATATTGCCAATATCCTCATTATTTGTGTTCAAAAGAGTATGCTATCTGAGAAAGGGACACCTCTGCTTTAAATTTTTTGGGGGGAAGATCCACAAAAAGCATATATAAAAAACACAATTATTCTTTCAACTTCACAAGATCATAAAACTCCAATCTACCTGAGCTAAACTAATACAGCTGAGTCTCATTAATATGCTTACCCAGACATTTAAACATCAAAGAAAGAAACATCTGTATTCTAAATCAGACTTTATTTTATTTAAGAAATAAAAATTATGCAGTTCTTTTCAATTTTTAAGTCTAACAAATTTCCTGGATCCCAATGCTTTATGAGTTATGACCACAGAACTGTCAAGCCTGGAGACAGTGGAGAGAGGTAATAGACTTTCTCAGCTAATGAGAATGAAGGATAGTAAGAGCATTTGTTGTTTATACTGTATCTTATTTAAAACTGTTTCTTCAATATATACCTTTCCCTACACAACATAACAAAAAGTTTCTAAAAAGGTATAACATTTAGTATATATCTTAAACAGATCTAAACTGAAGAAAATATAGAAATCTTAAAGCCATTTAAATAGAATGTGATATATTATTCACTTGTTTTTAATACTGCATGAAGCAGTGCTCAGAAAACATAACTCTGGTTTTTGCCCCAAATAATTACAGAAAACCATGATTGCTATGAATCTGAAAAGTGAAACGTTTATTTTCTAACTTTGATTTTCAGCAAAGGGATGCTTTTGCTTTTCCCAGCTAGAATATCACAATGAGCACTGACTCAGACTTTGTTATGAAGGCTCCTACATCCTTTATCAGTAAACTCATTACAAGACTTTATCATTTATTTGTTAACAAGTCAATTAGCAGTAAGAACAATAAGTATTCATGGATACTAAATTAAAATCAGGGGTTAGAGAAAGATGGTAGCAATTTTTTTCAGGCAGTGTCCATTTAATTGCTGTTTTTGTTTTTTTAATGGATAGACTCATTAGAAAATCATTTTGATTTATTCAAGCAGGCAGTTGCAAATATTAACTTAATTTTCACTTAATAGCTTACCTTACACATTCTTGTTAATCACAATCAAACTGATTCAAAAGCTAAAAAAAAAGTAATGGAATTGAAAAAAATTAACACAAACAAAATCCTCATATTTCTCATTAAGTGTTAATACAAAAGCCAGTTTATATCTCAGCCTGTTTATATCTGATTTTTTTTTGTTCACAAATGCTGTTTTAAAGATAACCTGTAATATTGTGGGTTAATGAATTATTCAGTAAAGTTTCCTCCCCCCACCCCCACCAAGAAAGCCCAGGGGTCTTTACTGTTAAATACTCCTTATTTCCAAACTTAAATCTAGTCTAAGACTTGAATTTGAATAATATCACTGCTATATTTTGAGTATGTATCATTTATAGCCACCAAACATTACCAGAGTTGAACATATAAAAATAATGCTAAGGTCTCAGGTGGTTTATCTGTGTTCTTGAGGAAGAGACATTTAGCTAATAAAATTTGTTTATCTGTATATCAGCATCGAAACTGAAATTTGTTTACCTGTCTTTCTGGTCTCCTTTAAATATTCAGTATAAAACTATTTTTGTACACTCCGCCCATATAATTCCAAATTTAAAACACTGAAAAATTTTTAGGAATCTTTATAATATTTACTATATAAATAGCATTTTTCCAACTCATTTAATAAGATGTCTTGTCCTCCTTGATTCCTTTTAGTTTGTGTAACCTACAACTTTTCAGTAAACCTGCGGCTTTTGAACTTTGTGATGCTGCTTTCCTATTTTGTTTAGAGCTCACATTTGTCCTGTTAGCTAATATCCATGTAACCATGCCATATACTTAGTGCACAGTGAACACTTGCTAACTGTTTATTTATAAATATTGAGAAATGAAGGAATAGGTCATGTATACGGCAAAATTTTTTACAAAATGGTATATCTTCTCTATATTTCTTTGCACTGATCTAACAGCAACATACACATAAAAACCTAGAAAAAATGAAAAGTTTAACATAAGAAAAACCCTTAAATTCATGTTAAATTAAGCAAATATCTACTAAAATATTGCATAAATATCATCTGGGTTCTGGCCAGATAGCTCAGCTGGTTAGAGAATTGTTCCGAGACACCAAAGTTGTGGGTTTGATTCCCTGGTCAGGGTATATACAAGAATCAACCGATAAATGCATAAATTAGTGAAACAACAAATTGATATCTTTCTCTTTCCCCTTTCTTTTTCTGTTTTTTAAATCAACAAATTTTAAAAAAGCTTAAAAATAAATAAATAAATACCATCTGGTTATAGTGCACAGAAAAATACAAGTGTAGATATCAAGTACAGTGATGTAAATGTCAACAGTCTGGATTTAACTTGCTTTCACATCAAATGCCTGCTATTTTCTGCTCAAATACAAATGAACTTACCCTGAAGAAGACAACTGTTTTCATATTCCAATTTTGTCTAACTAATGAGACAGCTTTTCTTTTCTTTTTTCCACTTATCAACAGTTTTTTTATTTTATTTTATTTTTTATTTAATTATTTTTCAAGTACAGTTTTCTGTCTATTACTCCCATCCCAGTACCCCCCGCCCTGTGCTCCCCACCTCCCTCCCATTTCCACCCCCTTAGTTCTCATCCCTGTGTCCTTTATACTTGTTCGTCTAAATCCCTCCCTTATTTCCCCTAAAATTCCCTTCCCTCTCCCCTCTGGTCACTGTCCCCCTGTTCTCTATTTCAGTGTCTTTGTTTTTATTTTGCTTGCTTGTTTATTTTGTTGTTTAGCTTCCTGTTAAAGGTGAGATCATATGGTATTTGTCTTTCAATGCCTGGCCTATTTCACTCAGCATAATGCTTTCCAGTTCCATCCATGTTGTTGCAAAGGGTAGGAGCTCCTTCTTTCTCTCTGCTGCATAGAATTCCATTGTGTATATGTACCACAATTTTTTGATCCATTCGTTTACTGATAGGAACCTAGGTTGCTTCCAACTCTTACTATAGTAAATTGTGCTGCTATAAACATTGGGGTGCATAGGTTCTTTGGTATTGGTGTTTTAGGGTTCTTAAGATATAATCCTAGCAGTGGACTTGCTGGGTCAAAAGGCAGGTCGATTTTTAGTTTTCTGAGAAAATTCCATACTGTTTTCCATAATGGTTGTACCAGTCTGCAATCCCACCAACAGTGAACTAGGGATCCCCACAAACTCTCCAACATTTGTTGTTTGTTGCTTTGTTTATGATAGCCATTTCAACTGGTGTAAAGTGGTATCTCATTGTAGTTTTAATTTGCATCTCTCTGATGGCTAGTGATATTGAGCATCTTTTCATGTGTCTCTGGATCTTCTGTATGTCTTCCTTGGAGAAGTGTCTGTTCGAGTCCTTTTCCTATTTTGTAATTGGGTTAGTTGTCTTCTTAGAGTGCAGTCCTGTGAGTTCTTTGTATATTTTGGAGATTAAACCTTTGTCTGAGGTATCATTGGCAAATATGTTTTCCCATACAGTTGGTTGTCTTTTTATTTTAATACTGTTTTCTTTAGCCATTCAGAAGCTTTTTATGGATTGGAAGAATTAACATCATCAAAATGTCCATACTACCCAAAGCAATTTACAGATTCAATGCAATACCAATGAAAGTACCAATGGCATATTTCACAGACATAGAACAAACACTTCAAAAATTTATATGAAACCATAACCAACCCCGAATAGCAGCCACAATTTTGAGAAAGAAGAACAAAGTACGAGGAATCATAATACCTGATATCAAACTGTATTACAAGGCCACTGTAATCAAAACAGCCTGGTACTGGCATAAAAACAGGAACATACACCAATGGAACAGAACAGAGAGCCCAGAAATCAACCCAACTCTCTACAGTCAATTAATATTCAACAAAGGGGATAGTATAAAATGGAGTAAAGATAGCCTCTTCAACAAATGGTGTTGGGAGAACTGGACAGCTATGTGCAAAAAAATGAAACTTGAGCACAGACTTACACCACACACCAAAATAAATTCAAGGTGGATAAAAACTTAAATATAAACCGTGACACTGTTAAAATCCTAGAGGAGAACATCAACAAGAAAGTCTCAGATATTTCACGCAGCAACATTTTTACTGATGTGTCCCTTAGAGCAAGGAATATAAAGGAAAGAATAAACAAATGGGATCTCATCAAAATAAAGAGACTAACCTTTTCTTATTGTGATAAAACTTCTAAGAATCATAATGTTTCTAAATTTTATGTTCTTTCAAAGTAACATTAGAACTTGGCCTGTGCTATGGAAATATTTTGCAAAATTTTACTGCTACATTACACTACATTACAAAAGTTAATCATTAGAACTGCCCTTTGTCTTCTGGCTTGCCTTCTGTCATTGATTGACCTTATGGGAGTGTTTTGGCCAGTTGCTCTCTTTTTAAATCTGTTCACCATTTGGTCAATGTGAGTCATTTGTGTTGACTGCAGTAATCCTTTTTAAAAATTGTTTTCTTAAAACTGATTCCTCTTGTCACATTTATATCAATATTTTAGTTTTCCATTTGTTATAAATTACTTTTTTAGTTTTAAAGTTAATTATTTCATTTTAATAAAATAAATGAAAATTTATTAAATCTATAAATTAAACAAAAACTTCTGCAATAAATGTAAACATAACATACGGCAGCATATCACCTTTAAGATTTTTTTTTATCTTTCAGGTTTTTAATTAAGCAATATTCATTGAAGAAAACATGCATTGAGCAGGCACCCCTAAACTCAGTTCTCATTTAATTGAGCCACATACATGTAAGCTCTAGATCTTTAAAAAATTACATTTTTACTAAAATTTGAGTCAGACGTTTTGGGAACACCAAGAACAGCCCCAAGATAACACAGACCCACTGGAAAGACACCTGAGTATCCTTCTGCGGACAGAGCATTCAGTGTTGGGAGACAGGCAACTACCAGGGCCAGACTCATGCTCTTTAAAAATTTGAACAATTGCTATTTCCTGAGCATCCTTTGGTACTCTGTGACGTCTATTATAAGTTTTCAAATAGACCGTCCTCCCCCACTTTACAGATGAGAACACAGATTCAGATATATTAGGTTACTTCTTACAATCATACCAAGGTACTAATTGGTAAAGTCAGGGTTTATATCTAGGTATTTCTGATTCCATTGTGCATGTTTTCTTTCTTTCTTTTTTTCTTTCTTTCTTTCTTTCTTTCTTTCTTTCTTTCTTTCTTTCTTTCTTTCTTTCTTTCTTTCTTTCTCTTCCTTCCTTCCTTCCTTCCTTTTTGTTTTTTGTCTCATAGTCATGAGGACTTTATCGTGTTTATTAAATGAAACATGTATTATATAATTTTTAAGTATCACAGATATATCAATTTACAATTGCATATTTATGTATACAATTAATCATATCATTTTAGCAACATAAGATTTTATTACATATTGATTTATTATTTCATTTAGCCCTGTGGGTAAAGTTTAAATGGCTTCATAGTGTTTTACTGTGCTGTATATTATAATTTATTTAACAATCCCCATAGTCCTACTGTGTATTTCAAAATTTTCATGCTTGCTCCCACATAATGGCAAAAACAAAAATAATAATAACAATAACAACAAAACAAAATATCTAATAACAATAACAACAAAATATCTAACACTTGTTTATTGTCCATTTGAAATGTTTGGAATTTTAATTATTTTTATATTTAAATATTTCATATTAAATATTTTAAATTTTAAAAAATACTATCTTTGTTGAAAAGAACATGTAAATACAGTGATGTCTCAGATAAAATTAACATTTGTATACAAATTATTTTTTAAAAAGAGTAGTTTTAAATGCAAAATAAATAGAGATTGATGTTAAGACAATTTTCCAATTAATATAAAAGAGCTTCTCTAAATATTTCATAGGAATATATCAAATATAAAAATGTTTTAAACTCATATCAGATTTTAAATATATTTTAAGCTTCTGTAATATTTTTATGAAGACCATGACTGAGTTTTATATATACATCATAAAACACATTACCAGCCACATTGTAGGTTTTAGTAAATGGGAAGTAAATGAATTAAGATATTTCATTTAGTGTTAATTACTTAAAGATGATTTTGTTTGTAAACTTTTCTATGGTGACTGTGAGTATATAAATGCTAAAAAATGTTAATGAGAGAAGTTTTAGTAACAGAAAAACAGAACTGTGAGAGGACTTTATTCTTCACTTAGTTTTTTGCTCCCATTTGTATCATGACTTTTTCTTGCTGTCTGTGAAATACTAATACCACATAATTAGTTTAAATAGAATAAACATTGCATTTGTTTTATAATAAATTATACATGCAATAAAAAGTTTTCTAGCAAAAAAGTTGGAAGTTACTTAGATGGTTCAGTCTCTTGCTGCATAACAAAACTTTGAAAACGTAGTGCTTAAGACAATCAGCACTATTTGCTTGCAGATTTTGTAGTTTGGCCTCTCTGTGTGTTTTGGCTGAGGGAGCTGAACTAGGGATGGAGGATTTACGTGGCTTCATCCACATGTCTGGTAATCCACATATCTCTATAAGTTGGGTACATTGGTCAAGGGTTGGCTAGACCTCTCTCTCTTCCTTCTTAGACTCTCATTCTCTAGGGCATTTTTCTCACCACACATCTCCTACCAGAAAAGTAGATGGGCTTCTTTACAAGAAGAAAAAGGGTAAGTGGACAGCCTCTTAAGTAGACAAGGAAAAGGCAAAATATCACCTCCAATATATTCTATTGCTCAAATGAGATCACAGGGGCAGCCAAGATCCAAGGGGAAGGGACATGGATCTGCCCCTTTGTGAGAGGAGCAGCATACACATCCAGGGATGGGAAGAATTTCTGGCAGCATTCTTTGCACAATATCCATCTCAATTTGTTAAGAAGCAGACTCATATTATTCCTTCATTTGTTAGTCAAGTAGCCTTGGGTAAATTACTAAACCTTTACAACCTTCTGAATTCTCCACTTGGAAAAGAGTTTAAAGTTAGTATTTATTTCACAGTGTTGTTGTAAGGATTCAATGAGATGATGTGTATACAATAGTGAACATATTTCCAGCCACATCCTACATTTCAATAAATGAAAATTATTATAAAAGTGTACAATTCCTATTTGAATACACTTACATTTATATACACAAATGTTTATAAAACATTTATATACTGTACACTTGTACACTTACATTGTACACTTACATTTATATCCACAAATGTTTATAAAATAGATTTATAGAATTCACTGATTTTAGACAGTAGTCTGGAAAAGTGAGACTTTAGTAAATCAAAAGTTTTCATTTTTACTTCTAAAAATGTCTGTTTACATAAAGGCTTCCCTCTGCATTTTATGTAATATCAAGAATAGTAGGGTTGAAAATTACAACAGGGAATTGGAAGAGACAAAGTTGCCCAAACGATTTGGCTACACATTGCTTGGGTAGCATAATTACTAAGTATTAAATTAAACTGTTGAACTTTTTTAAATGGGTAACTCTAAACATAAGAATTAAGAAGACTCTTTTTTAAAGAAACTCCAGAAACTACTGTAAAATACCATATCAGAAATTATACTGTTACAGGGCAGGGACCTGGCCATGAGTGGGTCTGACTAGAGCCAACCAGCAGTGTTTGGGAAGATTTCACAGCACAAGTCCAGGTGACTATGAGGGTACATTTATTAAGACTGAGGACAATAAAAAAAGGGGGCTTGGTAAAGAAGCAATGAGAGCCTTGGCTGGGCCTCCTTCACTCACTTGGAAGTCAGAGAAAAGAGGGCCTTGGGGACACGTTCAGGGATTTAGCCTCAGACAAGCTGCTGCTGTCCATTTCTCCCCTGATTGCAAGCCTCAGGGTTCCCTAGATTAGGAAATGCTTGCCCACTGAAGAAGAAAGGGGAAGGGAATGCCAAGGATTGCTCCCCAGATGGAAAAGGGAGAGTTTGTTCCCTGGGTCCTTTGTCTTCAGGCATCTCTCTCCCTCCACACCCTCTCTCTCCCTGGCAGAAATTTTAGAGGAGGCCTCAGGGGGGATTTCAGCAGAATATTCATCAATTTTCCAGGTGTGCCCTTTAGGGTTGTGGTCTCTCCTTTTATTGGTCAGTGCCAGGGCAAAGGAGAGCATTAGCATTGCAGCTGGTCCTGGTTTTACCAGTCTGGTTTTGCAGCTTCTCTGGGCCTGGAGCTGAAATACAACTGTGGCCTAGATGGTATCTCTAGGGAGGTAAACTTCTGCATCTGACTATAAATTGTTCAGCCAGTTTGTTTAGCTATCTGTCTCAATTTCTTTATTCTACTTGCCAAGGAATTTTTCTATTTGCTTACCATCCTGCCTCAATACCAACACCTTTCCATTAAACAACTACTTCTTAATTAATTAACATGTACAAAAATATGAAAAAGTTTCTTCTTACTAGATGTATGAGTACATTACATCAGAAGACTGAGGTCCAAGAAAATCAGGATAGGTGGATAATCTATTAAAATAGAAATTTACATTTTAATCTCAGGATTTTCAACTGTTTTTCCCCAGTAAAGAAGTCAGATGTTTGTTTTCTTTTGCCTCAGGGAAAACGAGAATAACAAAACTGCTTAAAAATAGTTTCTATTTTTGTTCATTAAAAGCCACATTTATTGAGAATTCTATGCTACATGCATTGAGTAGAAGGGAAGAAAATAATATAGTAAAGTGGGGGACAGAAAAATTTTAGCCCAAATAGGGAAGCAAATGATTTCTGGGTTCTCCTCACACTTGCATTGAACCTGAGGAGCAGCCTGAGAGAACTAGGAGATCCTGACCCTGCCCTTGTGCTGATCCATGTGTTTAAAACATCTGTGGTAGTCTAAGATGAGCTATACTCTGTTACAGGGACGATAAATAATACCAAGTTCTCTTTAAATGAGAACTCACCACAAAGGAAAAAGGTTGGTGATTCGAGTGGAAATACAAGGCTTAGAGGTACTGGGAAGCATTGTTTTTGCTCTGTACAGCTGAGGTTTGAAGCTCCTGTGCTTGGGAAGAACAGGTGGGACCTTGGACATGAGCCCCTTTCAGCTCCTGCATGAACACATACAAGAACCCTGCTGTAGGAGCAGGCAGCAACAGGCAGCACCATTAGAACACTGGAATTCAGCAGCATATTCAATGTCTGATCACCTTCTCTTTTCTGTGGAGCTTCAGAGCAGGTCCTAAGTCTTTGTATCAAATAAACTAACCAATTCTTGGATATTCTATTGGAAGTACATAAAGGCTGTCAGAACAAAATAACCACACTGATGCTAATTAACACAGACAGATGGATTCTCAAGCATTAAATAGCCCACATCAGCTGACTATGATATACTAAAATAGGAAAATAATGAAAGTAAAATCTAAAAATTAGTGTTACCACATAACATATAAAAATGAACTCTCACTGAATCCCATTGATATGTACTAATTTTTACTTTCATGTGGAAGTTGAAGAAACATATTGAAGCAGGTTGCTAGTTCAAAGAAATACATATGTTAAAATTTGCACCCTGATTTTAAAACAACCATGATCTTCCCTGGCTGAAGTGACTCAGTATATTGAACATCAGCCTCCAAACCAAAGGATAGACAGTTGGATTTCCAGTCAGGACACATGCCTGGGTTTTGGGCCAGGTTCCCAGTAGGGGGCATTGATATTTCTCTCCCTCTCTTTCTCCCTCCCTTCTCTTCTCTAAAAATAAATAAATAAATACAATCTTAAAAAAAAGAACCACAATCTATTAATTTAGCTACCTTACAACATTTATTAAAACTGTATCTAATAATAGACTTGAAAAGTGCTTATTAATATTGTGTATAATAAAAATACCAAGTTTTATATTTGTTATATTCTAAAATAGGTAAATATGTTTTTTGTGTGTGTATGCAATAAGAAATCAAGCATTTTTAATAGATTCACCTCTTTATCTTTAAGCAGTGGAACATAATAAACCCTCAGTAAATAATTGAATTGTTAATGTGTATTTGTGATTGTCTGTTACATATAAATAAATGCTTTTCTTTCAGACTGGCAGGAAATATGAGAGCATGTTCTTTTTATTTTTTTTAAACCATATTTTTATCAATGCTGATTTCTAGGTTATAGACTTATGAAATTTTCTCTCCTTTTAATTTGCTAGAAATTTTTGCTTCTAAGAGTATATTTTTATTTTATCATCAGAATAAACATTTTAAATAGAAATAAAATTACAATTCTAATTTATAATAAAATTATAAGATGAACACAATAAAATATAGTATATGAATAAAATAGGTGTGTGAGGAAGATGTCTGCAATGCCACTTAAATGCCTGATTCTCACCACGTTTAACACTAGAATAACAGTAGCTGTGACATTCAACATATCTCATCTGACACCCCTTTGAACCATATTTTTAATAAAGATTTTATTTATTTATTTTATAGAGATGGGAAAGGAGGGAGAAAGAGAGGTAGAGAAATATCAATGTGTGATTGCCTTTTGCGTGCCCCCTGCTGGGGACCTGCCCACAACCCAGGCATTTGCCTTGACCAGGAACCAAACCTCAACCCTTTGGTTCACAGGCTGGCACTATATCTACTGAACCATACCCTCCAGGGCTATTGAACCTTATTCTCAATTAATCAATATTAAGCAAGTAGTATAGCCTGTCCAAGAAAGATTTGTCACCTGTAAAATGCAACACTAATGTTCACTTCACAAGATTTGAGAAAGGGTTAGAACTGTTTGTAAAAGGCTGGCTCATTGTCTAGTATAAGCTGGCACACAGTACAAGTTGCCTATTACTGTTATTTACGACAAAAATTAACTCTTCATTTGTATGGTTTAATATGTATATATTTACAATGGTAATAGATTTGAAGTTCTCCATGAGATGTCCCCAGACTTGAGCTAAAGAGTTCATTTTTCTGTATGTATCGAAGCATACATATATTGTTTCTGAATGTATGCTAACTACTGATTCAACATCCCCCACCAACCGAGAAATCTAAAATACTGCACAATGTTGAGAGTATATGAAGAACTCTTTGTTATGATGTCACTTTAAAAATATATTAAAAGTCAAAAGCCAAAAATAAAAATGTATAAAAAGAAATGGTCTGTTTGTATCACCACCACTCATGGAAGTCTACATCTCTATTTTAATAATTACAGAGTCAAGTAGCCACATATGCTTATTTGAATGTTTAGTGTATCCATTTGATCTGTGTTATAATTTAAATATGCTCATGTGGTGAAATGGTTTATTTTACAAGCACTCATTTAATTGCATTTGACATTTCACATTCCTATGTATGTAATGCATTGACTTGGACTATGTGATTAATAAAATGTATCTAGTGTTTGCTCTATTTCTTACTATTTTTTCCAAAGGCAGAAAAGGAAATTAAATACTTTAAAACCTTTCACCTTTGTGATTTTGTAACTTATGCTTTAGAAGACAGTAACTTTTTTTTCATAATTTAACCTTAGTTATTGAACTATGCATATCAGCTGCAGCTTACATATCTATTAAGAAATAGAGTAATGTGCTACAGAGTAACCAAATGTATTTGGAACATACCCATTCTGGTAGTTATAAGTTGGGAGTTGTAGTTCTTTGACTTTGAACTTCTAATATTTCAGGTACAATGGCACATTAATTTCAGGATTGTGTTGCTCTTTCATTTCAAGCTTCAGGAATATCAGAGAAAATTACACCATAAAAAGGAGACATTTTCTATTAATGATATTACCAAATTTTGAACATATAATAAGCTTCTTATCCAAATCTATGTTCTCAAGTCCTCGAATACTTAAATTTATAAAATGTTAAAGCAGGTAAGCCCTGGCTGGTGTGGCTCTGTGGATTGAGCATGGGCCTGCGAACCAAAAGATCTTGGTTCAATTCCCAGTCAGGGCACATGCCTGGGTTGCAGGCCAGTTCCTAGTAGGGGCCAGTTCCCAGCAGGGGATGCACGAGAAGCAACCATACATTGGCAACCATACACTGACAACCATACATTGATATTTCTCTCCCTCTCTCCTTCCCTTCCCTTCTAAAGATAAATAAATAAAAATTTAAAAAATGGGATGAGTCAATAAAATGCTCTTCTTTAAAAAATGTTAAAACAGTTGCTTGTTTTCTATGTGTTTTGATGTGCATAAAGTCTACCTCAGAGAAAAGAGGGGCATTTTGTGTCAAAAAATGGGCAGGGGATTTAAGCACATTGTGCTATTTAAGCACATTGTGCTATTTAAGCACATTGTGCTATTTAAGCACATTGGCAGGGAATTTGGACTTAATGAGCTTCAACTGATTAAGAAACAAATACACAAATCAAAAGAGCAACAGAAATGTACAGAAGCTAAGGGTTAAGTTATATTTAAGTACAGGACTCTATAATATGCTTCCTTCAGTGAACATGAACAAATACACTTTTGGAATACAAGAAGAAAGTTATATTTTATAGAGTGCAAATGTTGTTTCCTCAATAATTATTGGGGACTGTCATGTGCATCTTTTATGGTGCATGGAAAAGGGTCCAAGGTCACTTTTGTATATGCGTGTTTTGCAAAAAAAAATGCATGACCTTTGTCTAACAATGAGAAAATATCAGACAGATCAAAATTGAGAACTTTCTTGAGAACCTGTATTTTTTTATAATAAATTTTATTTAGTTACTTTTCAAGTACATTTTTTTATCTATTTCTCCCATCCCACCCCCCGCCCTGTCTCCCCCCTCCCTCCGATTTCCCCTCCCCCAGTCCTCATCCCTGTGTCTTTCATACTTGTTCCTCAAAATCCCTCCCCCTTTTTCCCCTTAAATTCCCTTCCCTCTCCCCTCTGGTCGCTGCCCACTTGTTCTCTATTTCATTGTCTTTGTTTTTATTCTGTTTACTTGTTTGTTTTATTCTTTAGCTTCCTGTCAAAGGTAAGATCATATGGTATTTGTCTTTCAATGCCTGGCCTATTTCACTCAGCATAATGCTTTCCAGTTCCATCCATGTCGTTGCAAAGGGTAGTAGCTCCTTCTTTCTCTCTGCTGCATAGAATTCCATTGTGTATATGTACCACAATTTTTTGATCCATTCGTTTACTGATGGGCACCTAGGTTGCTTCCAGCTCTTGGCTATTGTAAATTGTGCTGCTATGAACATTGTGGTGCATAGGTTCTTTGAAATTGATGTTTTAGGATTCTTGGGGTATAATCCTAGCAGTGGAATTGCTGGGTCAACAAATGGGATCTCATCAAAATAAAAAGCTTCTGCAGGGCTAAAGAAAACAGTATTAAATTAAAAAGACAACCAACTGTATGGGAAAACATATTTGCCAATGATACCTCAGACAAAGGTTTAATCTCCAAAATATACAAAGAACTTACACGACTCCACTCTAGGAAGAACCTGTATTTTTAAAAAAATGTCAAAATCATGAAAGATAAAAAGTTCAAATTAATTGGAAAGCTGAGAAACAGTTTTTGCTTAAAGAATATTAAAGAGACATGATAACTAAATGCATCAAGTGACTCTTGATTGGAGCACAGCTCAGGTTAACTTTTTTACCTAGTGACAGAAATGATGATGTTTGAATCAAGCATGTTGTTTAGACAGCATCATTGCATTATGCAGATTTGCTAATTTAAATATAATATGGATCTATAAGAAGATATCATACATTTTATAAGTACACATCAAAGTATTTAAGGGTAAAATTTCATCATATTTAAAACTTACTTTCATATGGTTCAGGAAAAAAAAGTGTCCTGGTGGAGTGTAAAGAGATATAGATAGCCTGGCTGGTGTAGCTCAGTGGACTGAACACGGGCCTGTGAATCAAAGTGTCATGGGTTCAATGACCAATCAGGGCACATGCCTGGGTTACAGGCCAGGTCCCCAGTAGGGGGCATGGGAGAGGCAACCACACATTGATGTTTCTCTTCCTCTCTCCTTCCCTCCCCCTTCTCTCTAAAAATAAATAAATAAATTATTTTTTAAAAAAGACACATAGCCCTTGCTGGTGTAGCTCAGTGGATTGAATGTGGGCCTGCGAACCAAACAATCATAGTTCGATTCCCAGTCAGGGCACGTGCCTGGGTTGCAGGCCAGTTTCCAGCAAGCGACGCACGAGAGGCAACCACACATTGATACTTCTCTCCCTCTCTCCTTCTCTTCCTCTCTAAAAATAAATAAAATCTTTAAAAAGAGGGAGAGACATAGACAAAGCAAATTAATGAAATGGTAACATTGGTAATCTGGACAAAAGGTTGATGAGAATACTTTAAACTAGTTTTAAATTTTTCATTAAGTCTGACTCTGAACAAATATACAATTTTAAGTAAATATTGACAAATGGAAACAAAGTTTCTTATTTATCACATGTGACTAAGGAATAAATTGCTGTTCTCATGGCATCTTGACCACTGTAACATCTCTACCTTCACCACAACCACCCACAGCCAAATTTACAAATCAAAGAAATAAGAGATAATACAAATCAGAGATGATAACTGGTTGATTTCAAACAAGAAAGGCAAACATTTAAACTAGTCAAGCACAGTTTCAGCCTTTGAAGAGGAGTAATTAATGAAGGTTATTTGGCAATTGAGCATGGGCTCATCTTGAATCATCAGTACATTCACAGGGCAGAAGAAAACAGACAAAGGAACTTAGAGAAAAACAAGAGGATAACCAGAAAACTAGCTTCCTCAAAATCTGTGGAAAGAAACAAGATGAACCTCATCAAATATGGTAAGTTAAGACATGAGAGTTGCCCATTTGATTTAACATCATGGGGCCCATTGTACCCTTGACAGAGCAATTTTAGTGCTGGGTAATGAGAGGCATAGAGAATGTGAAAAAAGAGAATGGGAAGGGGGGAAATGTCCACAGGGAATATTACAATGTATATTTTAAGATATTATCTGTGAATGATAACAAATGTGGTTAGATAAATCAATGGTAATGTGTGTGTATGTGTGTGTGTATTTATTAATGGCTACAATGGAGCATGTTGGTTTCCTAGAGGGCAGCTGAAGCCAAAGTCATACACGTCACCACTACTTCACTAGGGAGATAAATCCCAGAAATGCAAAGTGGGGAAAACTGACACTGAGCAGGGAAGGAGGAAAGCTCTGGTAGGTGTTGGCTTGACTACCTCTTAACATTAAACATGACTCACAGCTGGGTGTCATGGGACTCTCCTTCCAAAATCAAAATGAGCAACTACTTTTCAGAATCTTCTATACTTGTAAGTATAGTAATACTTACTAGTATATTACTTATACTAGTATATACTAGTATATTACTTACAGAGCAGTAAGTAATATTTTATTTGCTGATTCATGTTTCCCATTAGTGAAATGCTCCCTGATGTGTTAATTACTCTGCATTTTAGGGCTGTGGGTGCGTAGCATTCAGAGTATCTCTTAGTGTCCCAAACTGCTGTTTAGAAAGGTACAACAAGGAATGAGAAGGAAGCAGTGTACACTGTAATGCAGGAGATGAACTTGTTTGGAATCCACACATTGTTGAGGGCAAGAGTATTTGCTTTGTAAAATAAATTAATATTTCTTTTAATTAGTATTATAATTAATATTATGCAATGTGTATTCTGATAGCAAGGAAACTCTAACAAGAAAAAGATGAAGGTATTAGGGTTGTGGGAGAGTACTATGGCTTTAAATTTAAAGTATAACAAATTTAAAGTAAGATTACTCAGTATGCCTTTACGTTTTTCTTTAGCAGCATCTAGCTACATAAATCCAGTCATGGAATGGATGGAAAGTTAGATTTAACTCATTGTTATTTTCTACTTTGGAAATTGCATAATTTCTTCTAAATATTATTTTTTCCCTTCATGAACTTTAAGGTTTTTATACAAGTATAACTTCTGCTGTAATGAAATCAAACATGTCTTAGTGAAATAGAAGAAACTTTTTAATTTTACTTATTGTTCGAATACAGTTGTTTCCATTTTCCTACCACCATTTCACCCCTCCACACACCCATGGGCAGCCAACCCTCAATCCTACCCCTCTTTTGCTTTGTCCATGGGTCCTTTATACATGTTCTTTAACAACCCTTTCCCTTCCTTCCCCTGTTATTTACCTCACCCCTCCCCTCTGGTTACTGTCAGTTTGTTCTTTATTTCAATGTCTCTGGTTATATTAATTTGCTTGTTATTTTTTGTTAATTAGGTTCCACTTATAGGTGAGATCACATGGTATTTGTCTTTCACCACCTGGCTTAGTTCACTTAGCATAATGCTCTCCAGTACCATCCATGCTGTCACAAAGAGTAGAAGCTCCTTTCTTTCTGCTGTGTAGTATTCCTTTGGGTAAATGTGCCACAGTATTTTCATCCATTCATTTATTGATGTGTCCTAGGCTGTATCAAGCACTTGGTTGTTGCAAATGGTGCTGCTATGTACAGTGGGGTGCGTAGGTTATTTTGAATTAGTGTTTCAGGATTCTTAGGGTATAATCCCAGCAATGGAATTACTGGGTGAAAAGGCAGTTCCGTCTTTACTTTTGGAAGGAAATTGCATACTGTTTTCCACAGTGGATGCACAAGTCTGCAATCCCACCAACAGTGTATTAGGGTTCCTTTTTCTCCACAACCTCACCAGCACTTATGGCTTGTTGATTTGTTTATAATGATCATTCTCACTGGTGTGAAGTGATATTTCATTGTGGTTTTAATTGCATCTCTCTGAGGGCTAGTGATGCTGATCATCTCTACATATGTCTCTGGGTTCTCTCTATGTCCCCCTTGGAGAAGTGTCTGTTCAGGTCCTTTGCCCATATTTTAACTGGATTGTTTGTCTTCCTGGAGTGGAGTCATGTGAGTTCTTCATATATTTTAGAGATCAAACTCTTGTTTGAGATGTAATTACAAAATATATTTTCCCATACAGTTGATTCCCTTTTCATTTTGCTAATGTTTTATTTAGCAGTGCAGAAACTTTTTATTTTGATAAAATCCCATTTGTTTATTCTTTCTTCTCTGTCCTTTGTATTAGGGGACATATTGGTGAAACTATTGTTGCATGGAATATCTGAGATTTTCTTGCATATGTTCTCTTCTAGGAGTTTTATGCTATCATGTCTTATATTTAAGTCTTTTATCCATCTTGAGTTTACTTTTGTGTATGATGTAAGTTGGTGGTCAAGTTTTATTTTTTTCATGTAGCTGTCCAGATATCCCAGCACCATATGTTGAAGAGGCTATTTTTACTCAATTTTTCCTTCTTCCCCCATTATCAAATATTAATTGACCATAGAGACTTGGTTTATTTCTGGGCTCTCTATTCTGTTCCATTGATCTATGCATCTGTTCTTATGCCAGTACCAGACTATTCTAATTAATGTGGACTTGGAATATAGTTTGACTGATAACAGGCATTGTGATCCCTCCTACTTTATTCTTCTTTCTCAAACTTGTTGCGGCTATTCAGGGTCTCATGGAACAATTATTTTGTTCCATATTTTTTAAATGTTTGTTGTATATCTGTGAAATATATCTTTGGTATTTTAATAGGGATTGCATTGAATATACAAATTGCTTTGGGTACTATGGACCTTTTGATGATGTTAATTCTTCCAATCCATGAACATGGTATATGTTTCCATTTATTTATGTCTTTCTTAATTTTTTCTTCAGTGTTGTGTGGTTTTCTGAATATAGGTCTTTTACTTCCTTGGTTAAGTTTATTCCTAGATAATTTACTTTTCTTGTTGCTATAGAAAATGTGATTTTTTTCCCTGATTCTGTTTCTGATATTTCAATGGTGGTGTACAAAAATGCCTTTGATTTCTGAATATTGACTTTAAACCCTGAAGTTTTCCCAAATTCACTTATTAGGTGGAGTAGTTTTTTTGTGCAGTTTATAGGGTTTTCTATGTACACTATTATTTCATCCACAAACAATGACAGTTTTGCTTCCTCTTTTCCAATATGTATGTCATTGATTTCTTCTTTTTGTCTGATTTGCTGTGGCTAGGATTTCCAATACTATGTTGAACAGAAGTGATGAAAGTGAACGTCCTTGTCTCTTTCCTGATCTTAGTGGGAAAGGTTTTAGATTTTGTTCACTGAGTATAATGTTGGCTCAAGTTTTTTCATATATGGCCTTTGTTAAGTCAAAGTATACTCCTCCTACTTCCTGTTCACTGAGTGTTTTTATCATAAATGGGTGCTGTAACTTATCAAATGTTTTTTCTGCATCTGTTGATTTGATCATGAAATTTTTTTTGTTTTTGCTTTTGTTTATGTGATTTTAGTATGTTTATTGATCTGAGCATATTGTACCCTTCTTGTATCTCTGTGACAAATCCCCCTTCCTCTTGATGCATGATCTTTTTGATATATTGATGGATGTAGTTTGCCAGTATTTTGCTGAGGATTTTAGCATCTATGTTCATCAGCGATATTGACCTATAATTTTCTTTCTTTGTTGTGTCTTGTATGGTTTAGAAGTTAGGATAATGCTGGCTTCATAAGAGTTTAGTAGCGTTTCCTCTTCTTTGATTTTCTGGACTACTATGAGAAGAATAGGGGTTAGCTCTTCATTAAATGTTTTGTAAAATAAACCTGTGAAGTCATCAGGTCCAGGGCATTTGTTTGCTGGGAGTTTTTTGATTACTTCTTTGATTTGGTCAGCTGTTACTGGTCTGTTCTGGCTTTCTGCTTCTTCTTAATTCCCTTTTGGAGGATTATAGTTTTCTACAAATTTGTTCATTTCAATTAGGTTTTCAAATCTCTTGGCATGTAGTTCTTCCTAGTAATTTCTTACAATCCTTTCTATTTCTGTGGTATCAGTTGTAATTTCTTCTCTTTCATTTCTGATTTTACTTATTGGGGTTCTCACTCTTGATGAGTCTATTTAAAGGCTTGTCAGTTTTGTTTATCTTTTCAGAGAACCAGCTCCTGGATTTATTTATCCTTTGAATTGTGCTTTTAGTCTCTATGTCATTTAATTCTGCTCTGACATTGACTATTTCCTTCCTTCTACTTGCCCCAGGCTTTCTTAGTTGTTCCTCCAATATTTGTAGATATAGGGGTAGATTGTTTATTTGAAATGTTTCTATCTTTTTTAGGAAGGACTGTACAGCTATGAACTTCCTTCTTAAGACTGCCTTTGTTGTGTCCCATAAATTTTAGATATTGTGTGCTCGTTTTCATTTGTTTCTGGAAACTTTTTTATTTCTTCCATGGTCTCATTATTAACCCATTCATTGTTTATTGGCATGCTACTCAGTCTCTCTGAGTTTGAATAGTTTTGAATTTTTTCCTTGAGGTTGGTTTCTAGATTCAAACCCTTGTTGTCTGAGAAGATGCTTGATATGACATCAATTTTCTTGAATTTGTTGAAGCTGGTTTTGTGTCCTATGATGTGTTCTATCTTTGAAAATGTTCCCTGTGCATTCGAAAGAAATGTGTATTTTGCTTATTTGGGATGAAAGTCTCTCTCTATATATCAATTAAGTCCATTTGATGCAATGTGTTGTTCAGTTCCACAATATCTTCGTTAATATTTTGTTTGGAAGATCTGGTGGGGTGTTAAAATCCCCTACTATAATTGTCTTGCTGTCTATATCTTTCTTGAAGTCCTTCAAGAATTTCCTTATATGTTTGAGTCCTCCTATATTGGGTGTGTATATGTTTATAATATTTATGTCTTACCGATGGAATCTTCCTTTAAGTATTATGAAGTGTCCTTCTGTGTCTCTTTTTACGGCTTTTGTTTTGAAGTCTACTTTTTCAGATAAAAGTATGGCTGCCCCAGCTTTTTTTTTTCCTGCCTGTTTGCTTGGTATATATTTTTCTCAATCCTTGCCTCTCAGTCTGTGTAGGTCTTTTGTTCCGAGGTATGTCTTTTGTAGGTAACATAGGTGTGGGTCATGTTTTCTTATCCATTCAGCTACCCTATGTCTTTTGATTGGAACATTTCACCCATTTACATTTAAGGTTATAATGTATAGGTACTTACTGCCATTTTATTCCCTTTGCACCTGTGTTCCTTTTTCTCTCTCTCACTGCATTTCTTCCTCTTCTTAAAGCTGTCCCTTTAGTATACCTTGCAATGCTGGTTGGGTGGAGGTGTATTCTTTTAGCTTTCTTTTGTCTAGGAAGTTCCTTATTTTGCCCTCCATTTTAATTCAGAGCTTTGCTATAAAGTAGTCTCATTTGCAGTCCTTTGCTTTTCATTCCTTGGAATATTTCTTGCTCTTCCCTTCTGGCTTGTAGTGTTTCTGTCGAGAAGTTATTTGCTAGCCTTAACAGGGCTCCTTTGTATGTTAATTACTGTTTCTCCCTTGCTGCCTTTAAGATTTTCTCTTTGTGTTTGAATTTTGCCATTTTAATTATGACATATCTTACAGTGGGCTTCTTGGGTTCCTCTTGATTGGTACCCTCTCTGCTTCCTCGAATTGTATAGCTTTCTGTCTCATCAAATTAGTGAACTTTTCCATCATTACTTTTTCAAACAAATTTTCTATCCCTTGCTCCTCTTCTTCTCTTTCTGGTGTCTCTATTATATTGATGTTATTATGTGTCATATTGTCCTGCAGTTCCCTTAACACCTCTTTATTCTTTCTGAGTCTATTTTTCTTTTCTTGCTCTTCCTGGGAGTTTTTTTTTCTACTTCGTCCTCCAGCTCACTGATTCAATCCTCTTCTAACCTGTTTCATCTAACCTGCTTTTGATTCCTTCCACTGTGTTATTCAATTCAGAAATTGTATTCTTCCTTTCCTCTTGGACTTTGTTGATTTTTTCTATGTCCTTTTTTATGCTGAGATAGTAAGTTTCTATTAATTTTCCTGTAGTTTTTGATAATTTGCACTGAGCTCATTGGACTTGCTTATAAACATTGTTTTGAACTCAATATTTGATAGTTTACTTGCCTTTATTTCATTTAGCATTCTTTCCGAGGATTCTTCCTTTCCTTTTGATTGGGAATTGTTTTTTTGTTGTTGTTCTCCCATTGTTTGTGAGACTCTTCTTGTTTGCTTCTGTGTCTTAAATTGATCTGTTTTGACTTTTTGATATTGTGGTATGAACTTCTATGGTAAGAAAACTGTGAGATTCAGTGGTGTAGTCTCTTTGACCACCTGAACTTGATGCTCTTGGGATATTCTTTATGCTTTTTATCCAGCATAATTGGGTTTTAATTGTTGTTGGGTCTTTTTTTGGTGGGTCCGTCCCTGCAGCTGGTTGACTGAGCAATACTTTGCCCACTATATCTTTGTGCTATTGTGCAGGTGCTGCCAAAATAAAACGACAGAGCCCAAGAAACAAACCCACCTACAAAAATGACTCCCAGCTGCGATCCCTCTATCAACAGCACAGGAACCAGTAATAATAAGGGTGTAATAAGATTAAAACTATATAAGAAAAGATAATGGATATGAGGTGACCTACTGAAAGAAAATAGATTTTGAGAGGGTAGAGGGAAAAGCATTAATAAGAGTTGAGAGCTGGAGCAATGGAAAGAGGAGAGGTAAAATGTAGCTCATGAATAAAAAAGGGAATGAATATGAAATGGAATATAAGAAGGGAATCATACAGTATTAGGTTTAAAAAATAAAATAAAGTAAACGAAAAAGGAAGGAAAATAGTAAATAATTAATAAAAATATAGGAGCCAAGTGGGAGAGAAGGATCCACTACAGTTCTATCAACAACAAATGAGCTAAAATTAATAGAGGTGACATGGTAATAAGAGAGAAAAAGGAAACAAAGGAAAGCTTAAGAGAATTTTAAAGGATTGGGAAGTGATTTTGAGATGATAGAGGGAGAGGGAATACTAACAGTGAGAAATGAAAACCAGGCTAAGAAAGGGAAAAATTAAAACTTTAGATGAAGAGAAAAGGTAAAAAGAAAAAGGAGAATAAAAAACAGGATGAAAGAGAAAAACAAGAAAGACAAAAAACAGGCTGAGACAGCAAAATTTAAGTCTGAGATGAAAAAAAAAGAGTAAGAGAGGGGACCAGTAAACTCTGATATTTGAAATACAGAATTAGTGAAGCTCTAGAGATAAAACTGAAAAAAAAACAGTGCAACAAAATCTACCCTACCTACAACCGACTAGCAAAGATTGTTAAAGGTGAAGAGAGAGCACAGGTATTTTAAGAGGAAGGGGAAAGTATATGAGATGAACCTTAATAAGAAAATTGGTTTCGTGTGTTTGGGCAGAGGAGAAATAGTAAGAATTTGGAATGGAAACAAGTTGTAGCTAGACAGACAACTAAATTCGAAATGAGAATATTGCAAGGAAAGAGGAAGGTAAGATGGACTAAGAAAAGGGAAGGGAAAAATATGTGAATTGAAATACACTTTAGTATAAAATCTAGTGACAATATGTACAAACTTGCTGGACAAGAATTGAATCTTAAAAAGCTATGCAGGAAAGAAAATAGTGAAAACCATGGAGAAGACCACACTGGATTTCATCTCAGTGGCCTCTTGTACTTACTACTGTTCTTTTTCTTTCTGGATCTGCCTCTGGTGATGTCACATGTTGACCCTGTCTGACCTTAGGCAGCCTGTTTGATACTTCCAGGGTTCTGCTGTCCCTGGCTGTCTCCTTCAATTGTGAATATGGTCCTGCTCTCAGCAGCCAGGTTTAAACACTGTAGGGTGTGGCTGATTCCCGCCTGGCTTGGTGGCTGTTGTGTCCTCTCAGGCTGCTGCTGATCAAAGGGGAGTGGTCTGCCTGAGCAGGATGGTTGCTGCCACAGGGGAGCTGGCTCAGCACCAAGATCCTGGTGGCTACTCTCTCAGTTCTCTCTCCAAAGCCTCAGTCCTCAGTATCTCTTCAGGCATCACCAGCCCACTCTGCCCCCACTTTTGCCAGAGCCAAAGGTGGCAAATGTAAGTGGCTGCAGATGAAAACTGTGTGTTGGCCAGCTCTTGTGTCTCCAGCCATCTCTCTGCATCCCTGCCACTTTTGCTGCTGCTTGCTATCTGTGTATTTTTTAGGCTCTTGTGCTCTAGGCTGAAAATCTTAGCTTAGGGTTTAGACCGCATTCTTTTCAGGGGGATCCAAACAGCTGCTTAATTATCTCTCCAGTGCCTGCAGGTGCCTGGCCAGTCCTCTCAAGTCTCCACCAGACACTTTACCAAATATATTATGCCAGAACTGATTCTTCTGTCTGTCCCAGGTTATGAGGCTTCTCTCACACTATTGCTCAGTTGTTTGTTCTGGGTGATTTCTACAGGATTGAGTTGTAATTCCAGATCAGCTCTGGGAGGAGGTTAGTGTGTTTTCCATTGATTCCTCCACTATGTTCTCCTCCATCAAAAGTTAATTTTCTTAAATCTTTTTTCTAGTAGTCGGACTGAATTCCAAGATTTGGAAAGACATTTTTAACCACTGTGTCACTGTATTTTAGATAGTTCATCTCCTACAATAAGATGAAATGTTGTCAGGTCTCATATTTGCCTTTCTCATAAATAGCCTCACCTTTTCATCTCTTAAATGCTGTAGGATTCTTTGAAATCATAAAATGCTAAAAATTAAGTCTGTATTTGTTCCTATTCAATGGATCTATGAAAAAATTCCTCCACAATTGTGCAAAACTGAATTCAAACTTAATCCTGCCCTTTATCAACACTCATACATATTAATAGAGAAAATATGATAGAATAAAATGAACTTTAGTTTCTTTTCTGCAAAATTGGACAGGATAGTCATAGGAGACATTATTATCTGCATGTTCAATATGTCTCTACAGGTTACTAACTCAACACTTTTGACTGTATCCTCTTAACTCAGCACTGGTACCTGTGATTCCAACTTCTCCCTTAGTAACATACAAGGCCTGTCCAGAAAAAAAGTCAAGACATTATATTGGCCTGACTATGTTGTAAAGTCACTATATTGTAAATGTAGTGAGAAAAGTTTGCATGACATCACTGTAATTGGCAGCCAAGGAGAGTAAAGTAGAATGTGCATATGTCATTAATTACAAATTCGCTGTACTAGTCAGTGGGAGTGGTAGATACCATTGAGTGAGCATGTGTACTGTATGGCTGTCACATTCAAAATGACTGAGTGAGCAGATCAACAAATCTGCATCAAATTTTGTATTAAGTTTGAATGTTCCTCCATAAAAAACTATTCAGATAGTTTAGGCCATAAAGCCATCATTCAGATAGCTTATGGCTTTTCCCCAAACTAAATCCACCTTTGAAAGGGAAGAGAATTCAGATTGTTAATGAGATTCAGGAAAATATGGCAGGGCAGCTGATGGTGACTGAGAGAACTGTGTGAAGTCCCAAGGTGCCTACTTTGAAGGGAACTAAACATCATTGTCCTATGTACAATGTTTCTTGTATCTTGTATCCTCTTCAGCAAATGTCTCTATTTTTCATATTATCTGGCTGCATACCTTCTGGACAGAACTTGTATGTAATATACAAAATATTTTCAACATAAAAAGGGGACATGGAAAACTGAAGTTGTAATCTAGGATGTTTTGAGCAACATTTTCTACTTTCACCTAGATCAACTAGATTATTGAGGCAATGACATATTATGTTTTTATACCTGCATCAGTGTTTTTATTTCTTATTCACTTCATAAAATAGTTTTAGAACACAATCTCAGTTTATATGTCTGAATTAGTTTTGGTTTGTCTTTTCCTTTGATTTCCTTCGCTTTCCTTCATAATAAAAATGCTGCTGTCTTTGATTTGGTAAAGTATGATCATGCCACCTTTGTTGTCCTATACTATTGATTTGACCACATATTACCAAAATTATTTCCTAATAATTAAAATATTTTTATTTTCATTCTACATTAATAAATGTTAAAGCTTTACTTAATTCAATAAAGATACTATTAAATAGGCATAGAGGATTTCCAGAGAAACTAAATCTACCTAATTGATACCCTGTGTCATATATTTTGGGCATGAGCTTTTATAAAATTTTAGCTATATCTTTAGCAAAAAAACATACTAATGGTAGGAAATTCATGAAGCTCTATTTCTGTCACTAGATATTATGGGATCAATCTGCAGTCTTTCTTTGCCAAGAATCCTGAGGAAATAATTTCCTCCTATTGTGTTTCTAAGGAATGATAACTCGGACCAAATAAATCTTAAGATAATGTGACAGAACCAGGGAAACAAGAATTTCCTCTTGATTTTTCACTCATCATCTTAAGCTAGCTTTCTCTGCAATAGTTTAAATGTATGTTCAGTTTAGAAATATCTTTTGGTTTTCAATATTTTCATAAATTCCCCATCCCAGTTTTTATAGCTTTAGGGCTTCAATGGTTTTATAATTAATGGTTCACATATTTAAAAGAACAGGTATTATTTTTTCTAAATATAATACATATAATATGGTCCTTTAATCTTCTCTTTCTTGGATAATAGTATAGCCTAAACACTACTTAAAGTTATATGACAGAGTTTCAAATTTTAAAACAAAATTCTCTACAAATATTCAAAGAATAAGGTTCAGAGTTAACACTGTTACATTTCAAATGCCCTATAGGTTTAATTGCCATAAAAATAAAATAAAATCACAAAATACAAATTAACATTAGTTGTAATATAGTTTTAATAGAATAAATATGTAGCTACATGGTTCACTTCTTTTCGCCAGATACAATATTTGTGTTTTGATATTTCAGTCTTGATTTACATACATTCACACCACATAGACACACATTATAGTATGCATGTGCTGTTAATAAGATGAGTTATATTTCTAGGCTTGATATAAACAAAATACCAAAAGATCATTATTAAAATTAAATAGAAAGCAATTTAAAGCATATATAATCTCATGATATTTCTGTTTTTTCTAAGAATATGTATTCTTATACTTTAAATTTTAAATTCACAAAAATTATGGTTTTCTCATATTAAAATAATTGTGAGAGCAAGATGGTGCTCCTTCCTTTTATAGAAACACCAATTCAACAATAATACATGGAACAATCACTTTTGAAGAACTCTAAACACAAGTTAAGAGGTTGTTGGACCCAAGGTGAGCACAAAACCTGTCATAGAAAAGACAGTAGAAAAATTTGTGTCACCCTCTCACTATAGTCCCTACCACTGGCACAGGGTACATAATCAACAGAAAACTCCCAGATTCTTCTTCAAAAGGGACAATTGGAGTACATATCCAACATTCTGTCTTTTCAGGGGGACCACCTAAGGGATTAGCTTCCATCTTGCCTTTATAGGTGCTGAATCTACTGAATAGTATAGTCTAGATGTCTGGGGGTGGATAAAAACAAAAAGTCCAGTGGCTTTCTGCTGCTACATAGGATGGGAGGTACAGAAGGCAGGTCGATACAGCTCAGTGCCTCTCCCCCAGGGAGAAAGAGAAGAATGGAGCATTTGTCTAAGGTTGCAGTGTTTTAGGGGTCTTCAAGAAGGATGGGCTTCAGTCACATTTGTGTCAGGGTATGGACAGGATCCTCCATACTCTAGCTGCTTGGGAGCTGATGAAATAGAATGAGCCAAGATATATTCCCAGAAGTGGAACCATAAACACAAAACTGAAAGAACATAAGCACTTCTATGTTCACTGCAGTATTATTTGCAATCACCAAAATATGGAAGCAGCCCAAGCATTCATTGGTATATGAGTGGATAAAATAACTAAGAGACATTTACACAATAAAATAGTACTTGACCATAAAAAAGAAGAAATTTTTACCCTTTGCAATAGTATGGATGGGCCTGGAGAATATTATGCTAAGTGAAATAAGCCAGTCAGAGAAAAACAAATACAACGTGATTTCACCCATATGTGGAATCTAATGAGCAAACTAAACTAACAAGCAAAATAAAGGCAGATTCACAGGTAGAGAGCAAGCTGAGAACTAAGGGTGGAAGAGGTTGGGGTTAGAGTGATTGAGCAAAAAGTAAAAAGGAATCATGGACATGGACAACAGGTGGTGATTGTGTAGGTAAGGAGACTAAATGAAATAAATGGTGATGGAAAAAACACAAAATAAAATTTAAAAACAGCCCAGAATCAGATGAATTCATTGATAAATTCCACTGAACATTTTAAAAAATTTAATGTCATTCATTCTTAAACTTTTCTTCCCAAAAAATATTTAGGTGAAGGAAACACTTTCAAAGTCACTCTATGAGACCAATGTTACTCTGATATCAAGGCCAGAAAACAACTCCAAAAGAAAAGAAAAGTACAGACCAATATCCATAAAATAAACACAAAACTCCTCAACAAAATACTTGCAAATCAAATACAACAGCACATTAGAAGAATCATATACCATGTGGGATTTATGCAAGTGGGACTTATTTCTGGGATTCAAGAATGTTTCAACATCAATTCATATAATATACCACATTAACAGATGAGGGATTGAAATCACATGATTATCTTAACAATCCAGAAGGAATTTGAAAACATTCAATAACCTTTCATGTGAAAAACAACTAAGAACAAAAGGAAATCACTTCAACATAGTAAAAGTCATATATGAAAAGGCAATAGATAATACCATACTTAATGGTAGAAAACTGAAAAAGATTAAGACAAAAACAAAGCAAGGATGTCAGCTCTCTCCTCTACTATTTAACATAGTACTGAACATTCTAGCCAGAACAATTAGACAAGAGAATAAGATATACACATTTGAATCAGAAAGAAGTACAATGATCCTTGTTTGCAGATTACATGATCTTGAATGTAGAAAACTCTAAGACTCCACATACACATCAACTTTTAGAACTAATAGATAAACTCAGTAAAATTGCAGGATACAAACCAACATAATAATATCAGCAGCATTGCTAAGACTAACAATGAATAATCTGAAAGGGTATTAAGAAGACCCATTTATAATAGCATTAAAACAAAGAAAAATACTTAGAAATAAATTTAACCAAGGAGGTAAAAGTGCTGTATCTTCAACAAAATAAAACATTTTAGACATAAACACACACACACACACACATACACACACACACACAAATAAATGGAAATATATTCCATGTCTGTGGATTAAAAGAATGAATGTTAAAATGTTTATATTACCCTAAGCTATCTACAGATTCAATGAAATCTCTATAAAAATATCTTTTTAATTACAGTTTTTGCAGAAACAAAAAATGCAGTCCTAAAATTCACATTGAAGCACAAAGATGCCTTAATAGTCAAATAATCTTAAGAAAAAAGTGGAATCCATCAGATTTCTCAATTTTTAAAATATATCACAAATCTACAGTAATTAAAACAATATAATATTGAAATAAAGACATATGTACACTAATGGAAAACTGTAGAGTGCCCAGAAATAAACCCACACATATGAAATCAACTGATCTTTGACAAGGGCACCAAGAATACACAATAAGAAAAGAATAATCTCTTTAATACATAGTACTGAAAAAACTGTATATTCATGTGCAAAAAATGAAATTAAATCCTTATCTTGCACCACACATAATAATCAATTCAAAAAAGAATTAAGAAATAAACATGACCTAAAAGTGTAAAATTCCTAGAAGAGAATTATGCGAAAATTTCATGACAGTGGCCTTGGCAATTATTGCTTAGATAAGTTTCCAAAAGCACAGGTAATAAGAGCAAAAAAATAGACAAGTAGGACTAACAACTAAAAGTTTGTTTACAACAAAGGTGACAATTAACAGAGTGAAAAGACCATCTATGAAATGAGAGAAAATATTTGCAAATCATATATCTAACAAGAAGTTAATATCCAAACTATATTAGAAACCCATATAAGTCAATTGCAAAACAAATTAATTAAAATGGGCTAAGAAATTGAATAGACATTTCTCAAAAGAAGTCACATGATTGGTCAACAGATTATAAAATATGCTAGACATCATTTATCATCAAGGAAAAATAAATCAAAATTATGATGAGATATCAACTTACATTCACTCGGACACCCATTATTTAAAAAATGTTTGTGAGGATGTTGAAAAATTGAAGTTAGAAGATGGATGACTAGGTAGACATGCTTTGCTTCCTCACACACCAAAAAAAAAAATAGAAGCCAATTTAAAAATAAAAAATAACCAGAACTGCCAGAAAATCAAACTTCATAGAGGTCCAAAAAGCAAGGAGTTAAAGAAAAAACATTCATCCAGACTGGTACAAGGGGCAGAGACAGGCATCTGGGGCAGAGAGAACACATGACAAGGTGGTAGACCAGACAAGCAAGGTGGCAGCTGGTGGCTGGCGGCTGGTGGTTTCACACTCATGTATGGATATACCAGGAAAAAACAACTGGGGAGCAAGACAGATTGCTGCAAGCTCAAGTTCCAGTGCCAGAAACTAAATCCTCAAAACCTTTGGTGGTAAAAACTTATGGGGGTTGCAGCTCTCAGCCTTACAGGAGAGTCCTTTTGAGAGATCCACAAAATCCTAGAATGTATACAAGCCAACCTACCTAAGAATAACCACCAGAAGGGCACAATTTGCTTCTGGGAAGAGAGGGAAGTGATGGAAAGTGGAGCGAGAGCCAAGCAAGCAGCATTGTTCCCTCTACGACCCTTCCCCCACATACAGTGCCACAATACAGCAAAGTCGGTTTCTATACCCTGACAAATACCTAAGGTTTTGCCCCTTATAATGTAAGAGGTGCGTCCAGACAAAGAAATATAGCTCAAATGAAGAACAGATCAAAACTCTAGGAAAAGAACTAAGAGACAAGGAGATAACCAACCTGTCAGATGCAGAGTTCAAAACACTGGTAATTGGGATGCTCATACAAATGATTGAGTAGAGATGCAAGATAAAGGAGGAAGCGAAGGCTACACTAAGTGAAATAAAGAAAAATATACAGGGAACCAACAGTGAAGGGAAGGAAACCTGGACTCAAATCAAAGATTTGGAACAAAAAGAAGAAGAAAAAACATCCAGCCAGGACAGAATGAAGAAACAAGAACTAAAATAAATAAATAAATAAGAAAAGGCCAAGGAACCTCCAGAACAACATTAAACATTCCAACACCTGAATCATAGGGGTGCCAGAAGGAGAAAGGGAAAAGCAAGAAATTAAAAACTTATTTGAACAAATCATGAAAAAAAACTTCACCAATTTAGCAAAGGAACTAGACATACAAGTCCAGGAAGCTCACAGACTCCCAAGGAAGTTAGATCCAAGAAGAAACACAACAAAACACATCACAATTAAGTTACCCAAAGTTAAATATAAAAAGAGAATCTTAAAAGCAGCATCAGGAAAGGAGACAGTTACTTACAAAGGAGTTCCCATAAGACTATCAGCTGATTTCTCAAACCTTAGAGGCAAGAAGGGGCTGGAAAGAAGTATTCCTAGCCATGAAAGGTCAGAACCTACATCCAAGATTACTCTATCCAGCAAAGCTCTCATCTAGAATGGAAGGGCAAATAAAGTGCTTCCCAGATAAGGTCAAGTTAAAGGGGTTCACCATCACTGAGGCCTTATTATATGAAATGCTAAAGGGACTTATCTAAGAAAAAAGAAAATCTAAAACTGTGAACTATTAAATGACAACAAATTCGAACTATCAACAAGCAAACCTAAAAAACAAAAACGAACTAAGCAAACAAATAGAACAGTAACAGAAACATGGAAATGGAGATCACATGGAAGGTTATCAATGGAGAGGGGGAGTGAAAGAATGGGGGTAAAGATACAGGAATAAGAAGCATAATTGATAGGAACAAAATAGATGGGTAGGTTAAGAATAGCATGGGGAAAGGAGAAGCCAAAGAGATTATATACACAAACCATGGACATAAAGTAACGAGTTTATTATGGGGCAACTATAAGAGCATAACCAATTAAATATATTTTAAAATGGTGCCCTGTTTATAGAGGAGCAAGCTTAAAAGGTGCAAAAAGGAAGAAACAAGAAAAAGGCAGAAAGTGGAACATTCCACTGAACAGTAGCCTGATCTCTTTAACAGGTCAGGGAGTAAAAAGAGGGTCTTTGTTAATGTAGGAAAGACTTAAAACACATAAGGAGGTGCAATGCATGAAGGTTGGGAAATAAGTGCAAAGATATCATTGACTACAGGGAAAAATTTGAATATGGAATATTTAATGAAATAATTATATGAAATAAAAATATTGACATGGAACATTGATATAATTAAATGAAAAAAGCAAGATCAAATCAAAAGCACATACATTGAAGTCTCATTTTGGCTAAAATATATGCTCTTTATGCGTAAAAATCATTTTGAAAGTATTAGCAGTGGTGATGATAATGTGATATTTATATTTTCTTATTTTTGCTAATCCATATTATCTAATTTTATGATATTCTTATGTTTATAGTAATAAAATGTTATTTAAAAAAATTGAAGCCATTGTACACTGTTAGTGGGGATGTAAAGTGGTACAGTTGCTATGAAAAGCAATAAGGAGGATACTCAAAAAATTAAAATAATCACCACATGATTCTGACAATCCCTTTACTAGGCTTTTATCCAAAGAATTAAAATTAGAATCTCAAAGACAGATATTTTCACTCTCAGGTTAATTATAGCATCATTTACAGTAACCAAGATGTGAAGACAACCTAAATGTTCATCTGTCAGTGAACGGCTATAGAAAATTTATTCTATGACACAATGGAATATTATTTGGCCTTAAAAAAATCCTGTCATTTGCTACAACATGCATGGACCTTAATGAAGTAAGATAGTCACAGAAGGACAACTATTTCATGGTTCCTATAGGTATTTAGATACCTACAGGAGGTATCTAAAATTTCAAACTCATTAAAGCAAAAAAGTAAAGCCATGGTTGCCTGGGCTTGGATGGATGGGGAAATGGATGGGGATTGCTTTTTAATCAATATAATTTTCAGTTATGGAAGAGGAAAAGGTCCTAGAGATCTGTGTAACTCTGAGCTGGTAGTTAACAATACTGTACTTTTCACTTAAACATCTGTTAAGGAGAAAGTACTAATGTTATCTGTTTTTGACACAATTAAAAAAATCAATATTGCTATGTAGTCAGCATGTAACGAGTATATGGCTGGCCATGATTTGGAAAGAATGAAATTGGTAGATGAATGACGAGGGTATTCAGGACAGGATTTTGAATACTCATTACAGAATCGGCAATGAAAATAAATTGCACAAAAAATATTACAACCATGCTAAACACAATAAGCTGTTTTTAAAAGGCTTTATTTATTTATTTTTAGACAGAGGGAAAGGGAGGGAGAAAGAAAAGGAGAGAAACATCAATGTGTGGTTGCTTCTCACACTCCCCCTACTGAGGACCTGGTCTACAACCCAGGCATGTGCTCTGACTGGGAATGAAACTTGTGACACTTTGGTTTGCAGGACAGTGCTCAATCCACTAAGCTATACCAGCCAAAGCACAAATCAGCTTTTTACTGTGTTAGCAAATCTTTGATGTTTAAAATTCTTCAATTTTATACCAATATCATTGTTAACCAACCTAAATGGAATATTGTTCAAAATAAATACATATGAAGAACTAGTAAATTATATCCAGCCTTGGATTGAACATGATAACTTTTAAAACATTCTTTAACTATACCATTTGAAAGAATTGGTACCATTCTTTCAAAGGACAGTTTGCTATAATGCATACATAGTTTGGAACCAAATATGCTAGCTTAAGAAAGATGTGTCAACAGACTCATTTTAACTTAGCCTACATATAAGTTAATTTGGTAGACTAGAACTTTGGAATATTGCTGCTGACAATCTTGCCTCTAGTTGGTCCAGCAAATGCATGTCCTTTATATTCAAGTGGAATTCAGTTGGTATATAAGAATTGCTGGCCCTAGTCAGGTAACCAGATGGCCAAAGAAATGTAGTATCTTTTTTCTCTGCTAATTATCTCCCTACATTTTACCTCTTCTTCCCTACTCTTTCATCCTCCTCAAAAGAGAGTAGAGGGGCCCTGGGATTGTTTTCATGTCTCCTGCTAGCAAGAGTCGTGAATCTATAATTTTCCTAAGCACATTTTCTCTCTCAGTTTGTTCATCTAGATATTCAGACATATTCTAACCACTTCTCTGTCCCTCTGCCTAATCTGAGATTACTCTGGCAGTGACAGTAGAGCTGTGTAATTCTTCTGGATAAAGCCCTTTTAAGTGTTAACTTTCCTCAGTGTTTTGTGTATTGGCATAGTCACCATTTGCATTGAATTACACCTTTTTTCTCCCTCAATCCCCAGTGGGAAGAATCAGCTTTTAATGTGTTGTGTGTGTGTGTATTGCGTTTGTATATAATGTGAGGAGCAGGACTGGTGTATGTCTTGATAAACTGTAGCATGCTATTCTCAAATTCCCAAACATCCTCTTCCTTTTACTTAGGGACTGTAATAAACTTCTCATACTCTTCATGAAAATAAACATGTTTTCCATTTAGAGTTTGTTTCTTAAATTATAAATAGTATGAATTCATAATGATTTATAGATTTGAGAATGTAAAAATATAGTAATTGGCTTTTTATTTTTCCACAGTAGTTATGTGATTCACTAGCAGCAATTCCAAATTTTTGCACCATTCAAATGAGTTAGTCTGTTTGGGAACAATGATTTACCTGAGGTATCTACACATGGGAAAGTCAAGCTGGAAAAGTGTAACCTTCCTGACAACAAAGTCAGGGAACGGAGAAGTTCTAACTATCCACCTACTCTGACAATATTGTTAACATTAAAATCCCCTTAGAGAACTAGAAGAGAATGGTCCAGAGAACACTATGTGAAGGCATTTTCTGTATCAAACATCCAAAAAGAAAAAAAAATCTTGAATGTAAGAAATTGATAGAAAAGTGGGCAGAGTCAGTCTGGAGACTGATTTTAAAGATAATGAAAAAGAAAAGGGAATACAAACATGAAAATAATCGTTATTGGAGATGGGGTAATGATGACAAAGACTGATATGACCATTACATTTTACACTCCATACTTTGAACTTTCATATTGGAAAAAACATAATCTATAGGTACTTACATGAGGCAAATCACAAATTTGAAAATAAATAGCCATTAATGATTTAAGATTATTTAATTAAAATAAACATGTGGTTTCTGGTTAAATTTTGAGATGTTTTAAGTCTTCCCAACTGGAAAGACCACATTTAACAGTTGCCACCAGACAGTGTCACAATTAAAAATATTCACTGTAAAGGGTTTGTTAGTGTATACACAGAATTTGTATTCTTTGAAGTAGATTAGATAACAGTTGTTACTTATAAAACTCATTTTCCACTGATAAATCACAAAGTACTTGAGTTTGTTCATGTCTTAAGGATAGACACAGCTTAATAATTTCTAAGTATATGTAGATATCTGATGACTAAATCTGCATGTTATAAACCTTTCTTGTTTATACTTCTCTTAGACACTTGAGGCAATTCTCATCTTTCCTAGTCACCATCCATGTTTTACTCACATACTGCTTAAAATACAAGTTTAACGTCCTTATTAACACACTCATTGCATTTTCTGTGCACCATATGTCTATAGATAGCCCTGTTGTCTCTTACCATCTGGGCTGAGTGTTTCCTCTCCTCTCCTTTTAAATAACTACAAACTACTGTCTACAGGCAATGAACTTAGAATATCACTGGATGTGTCACCAGCTGCTTTGTTCCCACTGTGGGCTTTTACTTTAGGTGAGGCTTATGCTTTATGAAAACACAGTTTATGATAAGCTTGGGTTAAGCATATTCTTCATGATGTTGAAAAACTGCAAGTTTAAAAGCAGTATTAAAACTCAAAATGAAAATGAATAATCAAAACTGGTTACATGCACTTTGTGGGAAAAAAGACTCAAACATTTTTATGTGGTCAATGTGAATTCTAGAATACTTTCTCATCAACTTCTTATTATGCCCAACAAGATACTTAGATGGTATTGGAACAGCCTGCCAAAAGTTCCCTATAATTAATCTGAGATTACCACCTAAACAGTGCTTCTAGTGTAGATCCATTGGCTCCAGGCGGGGTAAACTAATTGAGGGCTCATCATCACTAATAATTTGAAACAGATACAACATAGCACAACAAAAACCATATCAGTTCAGATTTAGAATAAATGAACATACACATCATATTTCTAATGTTACCATAAATTACAGCTAGCAGTATAAGGCGTCATATGTTTGTCCCACTGATATCAGAGGGAAAGAAACATCCAGGGCTCCCAGCAGGCAATTGTCCAAGCTGTTGCGGTTTGGCGGGGATGTGTAGCAGCCCCACCTCTCTTGTTGCCCTGGGAGTAATGCAGGGCGACAACTACACCTTCTCCACCCTCTTTGAACCACTTTTTAAAAGGCATTTTTTGAACTTTTACATTTATAATATTGCTTTATATAAACTCATACTCTGCATAACTGTAAGGTAGAGTATTTCTTATTTCTATACTTCTGCATACCTAACTGATACTGTATATCTTTGTTTAGAAGATATGGCTTCTATTAAATTTAATTACTTACCCCTGTGGCTTTAAATTGAGGGTGGCTATAAAACAAAGACGGCTTCTATTAAATTTAATTACTTTCCCCTGTGGCTTGCATGGGACGGGAGGCTTCTATTAAAAACTGCATGGTTTAGGTGTGGCTGCTAATCAAAGATGCTTCTAAAAGAAGATACACAGGCTATGGCAATAATTAATCAAAGGAGACAATGTTAGGTATAGGAAAAGGATGGCATGATAAATGCCAATCCTGAAATTTATTAAAGTAATCGTCATTCTAAAAGAACTTTCATAATTTATGTTGTTCTGCTTTTCTTAATAAAAAATATACGTTACATCTGCACGTACTATATAGGATATATTAATGTTCTATTGAGGAAGGTAAATATTTTTAAACATCACACCCTATCAGATAAATACCAAGGCTCTGTGAGGCTTTTAACTGATTTTTCCCCTTTTGATAGTAGCTAAATAAAGAAAATGGCTTACAGATTGAGCTATGTATATAGTCTGAAAGTAACAACAGAAAAATGATGTTCATAATCTGAATTGCAATGAAACCAATTATCTGTGCTGTGGTTGTTCACATGGGAATTCTCCTAAAGGTTTAGTGTTTCTTAAAAGAAATTAAAAACAGCTGTAAAAATACCATAAAACAAAAATAGCAGCTGCAAAAGAGATTAACATTCCTAAATTTCATTTGAACCTGATATGCTATTTTTCCAAAGCAACATAGATATTCCGATTTTTAAATATATCTTTATGAAATTTTACCTTAAAAAAAACAGGATTACTGAATGCATGTTTGATAGAACCAGTCGTTAATATTCACATAAATTTTATAAAATGTTCTTCCTCTAAGGTGTTGTTATTATACTATCTTGTTTGGTAATCCTCAAACATATATTATCATTGTAGGATAATCTAAAGTCCTTTAAGATTAAACATTTGTAAACAAATTGCAGCAAACTGCCCCTCCTCCCTCTCATCTTCTCTCTCTCTCTGTTATTTAAAGCTGTCAACTGCCTTTCACACTGAACCATGAAGACCAATGACCTTTTTAAATTTTTATATAATGTCTGCTTTTCAATTAAGCAAACAATCATAGATAAAATATACCTAAGTTTTCCACATATGTATCTATATGTGTATATATATGCACATATATGCATATATATTAAAACAAAATGCAATTTATAAAACAGATCTGGAGGTGGTGACAGTAGAAAACAGTTAGTTTTGCTGTGCTGTTCAAACATATGGCAGCAACTTTTCTAGACCTGTGCCAGATGGAGGTCTTTAATCGATCCAGTCTGCTATACCGTATGTTATTCCTCCATTAAAAGGGCTTCTCCTTCCCAATTTATAAATAAGTTGCTAAATTTTAAGTGCAAAAAGCAATACTTTGCAACATAGAAATAATAAATTGAGACTATTTTTAAAAGGCAACACATCACTAAAGATGAAAATTATTTAAAATTTGTATTTTTTATTCTTTCAGCAAAACTCTTACAGTCTGTACAGGCTCAACACACATTCGACACAGTTTATGTATCTTATTTGTTTGGGTTTTGTTGGCTTAGTAGCCAAATGCTCCAAGACAGCAATATTCTATTTGACAAACTCTCTAGTAAATATTGCCAATATTCACAGTCAATTAAATCATTATACTTGGTAGAAACTTAAGTAATGATTAGAGTTTTAAAGATAAAAATCACTTTTCAAACAGGTTTTGTGTTATATATTTCCAATTTTTTATACCTTTTAAAAATCTTGTTTTCCCAAGAAAATGTTTAACTCAGCCTCACTGCCATAAAAAAAAACAAAAAAATAAAACAAAACACTAATACAGTTGTAAGATAAAAAGATGATGTATATATTAATATGTAAAAAGCAATTTTAATGGAAAGATACTGGTGCTATTATATATGAATAACTGTAGTTTCTTTTATCTTAACTATGTTTGCAAAGCCAATTCTTTCCCTCACACACATACATGTGTAATTTAAAAAATATGTGAGGAGCTGAGAAATAAGAATATAACATTTTGGAATAGTTTACTGCTATTGTTCTTTTGTTATAAATATTATTTGTGACACAGGTTCAGATTTTGAAGTAAACTAAGATGTATACATAACAGAAATCAAATGAAAGCAACCAGTCTCTGGAGAAATATGCATTTCTTTTGTAGAACCCAGCTTTAATGGAGACCAGTATTTAACATATTCACAGCTTATAACAACTTATGAAATGGGTGAATGTTCAAACAAAATATCAGCCAGATCTATTCTCTGTAGAATGTTTATTTATGACTACTTTCTTTTGAAAGAAACCAGGAGTATGATAATGGTTGCTTGCAGACTAAATAGGCTGTGTTTTCATGAGCAGTAATCCCATAGAAGTACGACAGAAAAAAGCTATATTTTTCCAATATAATCCTACAAGGGCAAATGACAGTCTTACCTGATGGCTGATATCTTTTATAGTACAACTGTGCCATATTTTATGCATCACAAAGAATGATCAAAGATGTCTCTAGAGGCTCTCTGTCATGGAATGTGGCCCCACGGTCCCTGTCTGCCTTTAAATCAGGCAGTAATGCACCTTTAGGATAAGTTGGGCATGCTTTCCAAAGTGATGGTTATTTTGGAGATATCTGAGCATGATTCAAATTTCTCATTCAGTTATGTGAGTTCTAAAATTATATGCATGTTTCATTTCGTTGTGAAATAAGTGACTAAAATAAACATGAGATTGTATGTTTTTAAAAGCCCCTGTTTAATGTATAGTTCTGCTTGTTTTTACTGCTTTTGTGATATAATGTCGTTTAGAAAAGAAAAAGCAACTCAGAAAGTAACAAAACTATTCCCATTTGTTTTCCATTAAAACATATTAATAAAATAACTTCAAGAGACTTTTGTTCTTGCACAGAAAATTTTGCATTGTAGCTATGTTTTTATCAAACTGAAATAACTATTTAGATTTTCCATACAAATTGAAAATAAATTGGAAAATTTTGGCAATCACCCAGTTAATTTTAGCACACAACCTCCAATCTTATAAAACCTGGATAATTTCCAAACACACTATTTGCCTAAACATTTTCAAAGGATTTGATGAAAATTTCCTGCTTTCAGACTTATCTAAATAATTAAATTCTCTTTTTTCTTTGGAAATTGTCTCTGCATATAACCAATAATCAAAAGAAGAAATGTTTTAATTACATTAACCCCACTAGATAGTTATTTTGACTATATTGTTAGGACTACATGTTTTTAAACAAACAAGCAAACAAAAATCTGGTTATGATTATTGGTTAATGACCTTTGTTAATGAGAGAAGGCCATCAATTTCATAAACCAGTCAACTTCATTTTGTTGCAATGATAGAACTATATTTTTAAAGAAACATCACTGGCCACATGACAGAACTTTCATTAAGATTTCCACTTAGTGATAGTTCTTAGGTGCCGAAGAATCCATGCAACTGCTCATGAACCTGTCCTCAGAACACACAGAACCAGCCAAGGGGCTATGAACTCAGTTAATCAGATTATTGACAAAACCACTCAAAATGTTTTCCCTAAAGAGAGTGAGTTTTCAAAGAACATCTTTTATTTCTTAAAAAAAAACACACACACATACACAATTGCAAGTAAATGTACTCTGAAATCTTTTAACTAAAAACTTAAAAGATTTTCTGCCTTTTCAGGCTTTAAGAATTGTTCTAATTACATTAAATTATAAGTCTATTCACTCTAATCTCAGTTAAATATAAAATTCATATTTGACTTTGTTGTAATGTTTGTTGGAATATTAGTGGCCTTAGAGGTAGGCAGTTTCCTCGAAATTAGTTTTTTCAAAATTAACTGTAATTTATTAGATTACATAATTTTAAACTATTTCCCACTGCACCTGAACCTAATAAAATGCAATAAAAAAGGTAGCCCTGGCTGGTGTAGCTCAGCGGATTGAGCACGGGCCTGCGAACCAGACAATCACGGTTCGATTCCCAGTCAGGGCACATGCCTGGGTTGCAGACCAGTTCCCTGCAGGCCACTTCCCAGCAGGGGACCCATGAAAGGCAACCATACATTAATGTTTCTCTCCCTCTCTCCTTCCCTTCCCCTCTAACGATAAATAAATAAAATCTTTAAAAAATCTACAGAAAGGCAAAATCTAATAAAATAACTCATTTAAAAAAATAAATAAAATGCAATAAAAAAGGTAGTAGCAAAATATATTTTTGTAAGAAACTTATTTCTTTGGCTTTTCAGAGGCATGAAATACATATCACTTCCTGATTTAAAAACTATCAGTTTATGTATCCTTACTTTTCTGAGATTATTTGATTTTATAGTTAATATTTATAACATGATGTTTCATTTTTAACAAATCAGTAATGTCATTATTAATGCTAAATCTAAAATGGTTTGAGAGCTATAAAATATTAAAAACCTATATGATTATTATTTGCATTCAGTAGTCATAAAGTTTCTTCTTACATACATGATAAATATTTCACACTATATTATATGTTTTTACTAGTTATCATTCAAAATCCTATTAAAATGAGGAAAGTTCAAAATAATAATTATAAAAAAGGTAACACTATCTTAGTAGGTGAAAATATTCAGAATCAATGCTTTTTATTACATCATATCTGTTCTATTTACAAGGAGTCCAGAAGAATACCATAGAAAAATATTAAACATTTTAGGAAACACATTTTTGGATTGTCAACTATTTTTAGGAATAAAACAAAGAAAACAAGATAATTTATTCTAGGATCTTCTTGGCCATTCACAAATATATGTCTAATTTGATAACTACAGATTTATATATCTTTACTTTCAACATTTACAAAATAAAAAGCAATAAAATATTTGTGAAATCTCTTCCAGCTCTAGAAATGAGGGCCTTTAGTTTGGGAAGAAATCCTAGAGTTCATCTTTAACAGCTCATATAGTTCATTAGTCCTCTTACAATTTTTTAAATTATTTGTTTTTATTATTTTTTATATTATAGGTATTCCTGCTTTTTCTCCCTTTCCTCACCACCACCCAGACCCTCTATGTCCCCTCCTTAAGTCAGTCTTTATAGTGTTGTGTCCATGGGTTGTGAATAAATATTTTTTGATTAATCCCTTAACCATCTTTCCTCTTATCTCCCACTCCTTTCCAGCAGCTGTCAGTCTGTTTCATGTACCTAAACTTCTGTTACTATTTTGTTCATTAATTTATTGTTTTCATTAGCTTGGACATACAATAGAGATCATGTGGTAAATGTCTTTCACTGACTGGCTTAATTCACTTAGTATAACATTCTCCAGATTCATCCATGCTGTTGCAAAATGTAAGAGTTTCTTCTTTTTTACTGCTGCATATACTCCATTGTGTAAATTTACCACAGCTTTTTTATCCACTCATCTACAGATGGGGATGTGGGTTGTTTTCAAATCTTGGCTACTGTAAATAATGCTGCAATGAACATAGGGTACTCATACTATTTCAAATTAGAGTTTTGGGTTTCTTCTGATAAATTTCCAGCAGTGGAATCACTGGGTCATAAGGCAGTTCCATTTTTAATTTTTTGAGGTAATTCCATACTGCTTTCCACAAAGGCTGGGTTAATCTGCCTTCCCATCAACAGTATAAAAGGGTCCTTTTTCCCCACATCCTTGTCAACACTTGTTGTTTGTTGATTTACGGATGGTAGCCATTCTTGCAGGTGTAAGTTAATATCTTAATGTGAATTGAGGTTTTAATGTGAATTTCTCTAATAATAATGATGTTGAACAATTTTTATATGTTTATGGGACTTCTGTATGTCCTCTTTGGAGAAGTGTCTATTCAGTCTTTTTGCCCATTTTTAATTGGGGTATTGGCTTCCTTGCATTGAGCTCTATTAGTTTGTGTATATTTTGGAGATTAAACCCTTATCAGATGTATCATCAATGACAATGTTCTCCCATACAGTGGGCTCCTTATTTGTCTTATTGATTGTTTTTTTTATTGACTAATTTCTTTTTTAAATTATAATAGTTGTTCAAGTATAGTTTTCTGCCCTTTACTCCCATCCCAGCCCACTCCCCAGACCTCCTCACCTCCCTCCCTTTTCCACCCACCCCCTCTTGTTATTGTCCATGTGTCCTTTATACTAGTTCCTGCAAACCCTTCTGCTTTGCTCCTGAAATTTCCTCCCTTCTCCCATCTGGTCACTGTCTGCCTGTTCTCTATTTCAGTGTCTTTGGTTATATTTTGCTTGTTTGTTTGTTTTGTTGATTAGGTTCCTGTTAAAGGTGAGATCATATGGTATTTGTCTTTTACCACCTGGCTTATTTCACTCAGCTTAATGCTTTCCAGTTCCATCCATGCTGTAGCAAAGGGTAGGAGCTCCTTCTTTTTTTCTGCTGCCTAGAATTCTATTGTGTAAAGGTAGCATAGTTTTTTGATCCACTCATTTATTGATGGGCACCTAGGTTGCTTGCAACAGTTGGCTATTATAATTTGTGCTGCTATGAACATTGGGGTGCATAGGTTCTTTTGGATTGATGTTTCAGGGTTCTTAAGATATAATCCTAGCAGTGAAATTGGTGGGTCAAAAGGCAGATCCATTTTTAGTTTTCTTAGAAAATTCCATACTGTTTTTCATAGTGATTGTTTCTTTAGCTGTGCAGAAACTTTAAATTTGATGCAGACCTAGTTGTTAATTTTCCTGTTTATTTCCAATGCCTTAGGAGATATATTGACAAAAATATTGTTATGTGGGACATCTGAGATTTTATTTCATTTTATTTTTACTAAACTAATATGTTTATTTTTCACATTATTTTATTGCTCTTCAAGTACAGTTGTCTTCATTTCCCTACCACCACTTCCCCCCAACCCAGTCATTTCCACTTCCCACCCTTGCTCCTACCCACCTTTGGCTTTGTCCCTGTGTCCTTTATACTTGCTCCTGAAGTGGTACCTCACTGTGGTTTAATTTGAATCTATCTGCTGGCTTTTGATGCTGAGCATCTTTTCATATATCTCTGGGCCCTCTGTAAGGACTTCTGAGATTTTAATGCCTATGTTTCCTTCTAGGATCTTTATGGTTTTGTGGCTTACATCTAAGTCTTTTATCCATTTTGAGTTTATTTTTGTGTATCATATAAGTTAGTGGCCTTATTTCTTTTTTTTTTTTTTTGCCTGTACAACTCCAGTTTTCCCAATACCATTTATTAAAGAGACTGTCTTTGTTCCATTGTATGCTCTTGCCAGCTTTATCAAATATCAGTTGATCACACAGGCATGGGTTTATTCCTGACCTTTCTGTTCTGCTCCAATGATCTAAATGTCTATTCTTATGCCAATACCAGCTGATTTATTAAAGACACAGTATAGTATAGTTTGATATCAAAAGTTATGATACCTCTAGCTTTGTTCTTCTTTTGTAAGATTCATGTGGCTGTTCAGGGTATTTTTTGGTTCCATACAAATTTTGGGAATGTTTGTGTATTCACAAACATTTGCTAGTTCTGTGTATTATATCATTGGTGTTTTCATAGGAATTGCATTGAATATATAGATTTCTTTTGGTAAAATGGACACTTTAATGATGTTCATCCTTTCAATCTATAAACACTGTATATCTTTCTATTTATTTGTATATTTCTCAAATTAACCTCAATAAAAGACTCAAACAACCTTAAATAGTAGGAGACTAAGTAACATGTTATTAAATAATGAATGGTTAACCAATGAGATCCAGGAAGATAAAAAAAATTGCAAACAAATGCAATGAACATACAACAACCACAAATGTATAGGACAGAGTGAAATCACCCCTGAAAGGGAAGATCATAGCACTACAAGGCATATGTCAATAAGCAAGAAAAGTCTCAAATATATAATATAAACCTAAACCTGAAGAACTAGAAGAGCAACCACAAACAAAGCCCAGAGCAAATAAAAGAAAGGAAATAATCAAGATCACAGTGCAAATCAGTGACATAGAGACTTAAAAAAATACAGAAGATCAATGAAACCAGGAACTTGTTCTTTGAAAAGACAAACAAGATTGATGAACCTTTAACCTCTAATCAAAAACAGGGGAGAGGACCCAAATAAATAAAATCAGAAATCAAAGAGGTGAAATAATGACTGATATCACAGAAATAAAAGGAACCTAATCAACAAAATAAACAAGCAAGTAAAATATAACCAGAGACATTGAAATTAAGAACAAACTGACAGTAATGAGAGGGGAAGGGAGAAGGGATATTGGGGGGGAGGGAGAAGGGTTGTCAAGGAACATGTATAAGAACACATGGACCAAACCAAAGCGGGGTAGTATCAAGGGTGGGAGGTACAGATGACTGAGGTTGGGGGGATTAGTGGGGGGAAATAGAGACAACTGTACTTGAACAACAATAAAATATTTAAAAACAATAAAAATGAAATAAAAGGGATTGTAAGAAATTACTATGAGCAATTATACACCAACAAAGTTATCTACCTGGGCTAAGTGGATAAATTTCTAGAAACATATTATCTCCCAAAACTAAAACAGGAAAAAGCAAAAAAATCTGATTAGATCAATAACAGCAAATGAAATCAAAGTAATGATCAAAAAATTTCCAGCACACAAAGCTTTGAACGAGGTGGCTTTAAAAGAGAATATTACCAATCATTCAAGGAAGAACTATCACAGATCTTTCTTAAACTATTCCAAAAAATGTGAGAGGAGGGAAGACTTCCAAGTTCTTTCTATAAGGCCAGTATTATTCTAATTCCAAAACAAGATAAAGACACACAAAGAAAGAAAATTATAAGCCAATATCCCTGATGAACATAGATACTAAAATCTTTAACAAAACACTAGCAAACCAGACCCAGCAATATGTCAAAAAGATTACACACCAGGATCAAGTCAGATTTGTCCTAGAGATGCAAGGTTGGTGCAATATTTGCAAATATATAAATGTGATACATCACATAAACAAAATGAAAGGCAAAAATCACATGATCATATCAATAGATGCAGAGAAAGCATTTGATAAAACCCAACACCCATTTATGACAAAAACTCAGCCAAATGAAACTAGAGGGATCATATCTCAACATAATAAAGGCCATGTACAAAAAAACCTACAGCTACTATCTTTCTTAATGGGCAAAAAAACGAAAACATTCCCCAGGGATATTCTCTTTCACCAGTCTTAATCAGCATAATTCTGGAAGTCCTTATCACAGTGATCAGACACGAAGAAGAAATAAAGGCATCCAAATTGGAAAGGGGGAAATAAAGCTGTCACTATTCACAGGTGTCATGATATTTTACATCTCTAAATAAATCCCTAAAGACTCCACCAAAAACTCCTAGACCTGATAAGTGAATTCAGCAAAGTAGCAGGGTACAAAATTAATCCCCAGAAATTGATGCCATTTTTATACACCAATAATGAACTATCAGAAAAAGAAATGAAGAAATCAATTCCATTTGCTATTGCAACAACAAAAAATAAAGTACCTAAGGAATGAATTTAACCATATTAAAATCTTATATTTTACATTTACAGATCACAAATATCTTCGACATGTATTATCTTAGATTTTTTTCATATAATAATCTCCCAAACCAAGGGAGATTTCCTTTTATATGATAATGAGGCTCATTGAGTCATTCATATAATGAAAACTGAGGCTCAATGAGTCATTTTTTAAAATATCTCTAGGGAGTGGCCAAGTGGGGAATGGATACAAGGTCCAATCCAAGTGCAATATTTTGTGCTTTCTTCTATAGGACTATACAAATACCATTGAAATTGTAATAATTCAGCATTGAGTATAAAGGATCTCATTACAATAGAAGTTAACCTATTTCCTTTGATGGGGAAATTTTTAAAAAAATGTTGTAGTACAATTGTCTTTATTTTCTCCTTCCTTCTCTCCCTGCCCCACATTCTCCCACCTCCCACCCTCAATCCTACTGCCCTTTGGCATTGTCCATGGGTCCTTTACACATGTTCCTTGATGACCCTTCTCCTTCTTTCCCCTGTTATTCCCCTTCCCCCACACCTGGTTACTGTCAGTTTGATCCTTATTTTAATGTTTCTGGTTATATTTTGCTTGCTTGTTTGTTTTATTGACTAGGTTCCACTTAGAGGTGAGATCATATGGTATTTGCCTATTTCTTTTTAAGTCTTGCCTTGTAACAAAATGATATAATAGTTAATGATTACTTTATATGATCCCAATATGTTGCAGTCATTGTTCCTTCTGCTTCTGTATTTAAACCACACAGAGTCATTCTCAAGGGGATGGGTTACAATGTATATTTCTGCATCTTTAGTAACAAAGTGATTGCAACAGAATGGATGCTCAACAAATGTTTGTGGCATATATTGCCTCAGAGTTTTGAAAGCAATTCTGTGCAAAAAACTTCTAAGTTTGTAGCAGTTTGGTCTCTACTTGCAGGTGAAACTTTGCCAACCATTTCAGCATGAATTTTTCAAGGTCCCAATGAAAGCATGACATTCAACACAAAATATACTTAGCCCTGTGTGTTGTATATTACAGTGGCCCCCAAACATTTGGCACCAGGGACCAGTTTCATGGAAGACTGGATGAGGCAGGAGGGTGGTGGTATTGCATTATAGCCTGCCACAAGATGCCGCTTAATTGTCACTTGCCACTCACTGAAAGGGTTTTGATATGAGTCTGCAAATAATCGATTTATTATGGTCTCTGTGCAGTCAAACTTCTCTGCTAATGATAATTTGTATTTTCAGCTGCCCCCAGCACTAGCATCATCATCTCAGCTCCACCTCAGATCATCTAGCATCAGATTTTCATAAGAAGTGTGCAACTTAGAACTGTGCATGCACAGTTCACCATAGGGTTCCTGCTCCTATAAGAATCTAATGCTGCCTCTAATCTGACAGGAGGCAGAGCTCAGGTGGTAACGTGAGGGATGGGGAGCTGGCTGTAAATATAGACGAAGCTTCACTTGCTTGCTAACTGCTCACCTGCTGCGGTGTAGTCTGGTTCCTAATAGGCCATGGACTGGTACCAGTCTGTGGCCAAGGTGTTGGGGATCTCTGCTGTATAACTTCTCTAAATGTCTCTGAAAGAAGTAATTTTATGTGGGGCTTGTATTTCAACTTGAAATAATCTAGTCATAAACTATTTTCTTTATACAACTCATATACATAAATCCAGGACAAGTCTATATTAGAATATCATAACATAATTTGTAATTAAAATAAAGTGGCTAAGAAATATAGAAACTGAATTTTAAGAAAAGAGACTAATTCAGATAATTTTTTAGGTATAAGTTGATGCTTTAAATTGTGCTAAAATTTAAAATTCTGGGCAAATGAAAATTTTAGTTGATTATTTAATAACACATTGTAAGAGAGGACTAACTTCAAATTAATAAGACTGTTCACATCTCACATGAAAATCTGTCTGATACGCACTTCCTCTAACTGCCTTATATATGGAGTTACTACCGTGATTATATTTTAATATCATACTTTAAATTAGTCTGCTTAATTAAACATTTTTTCAACAATGGGTATATAATTCTAATTTCATTTTCAGAGTATAGTATTTCTCACTCTGACTTATGTCAAAAACAAATAATTCATTCAAAGTCTCATGTAATGCTTATCAGTATACTTTTACATAATTTGTTTCTAAAAGCTCAAAAATATATATTTATAAGATAGAATAGTGGCCCTTAAAAAGTAATTTTAACTATGCCTAAAATTAATATTTAAAAGAAATAGGAAATTCTAAATAAACCCAAAATTAATGCTTAAAGGCAAGTTGAAATTACTCTTTCCATAAATAATGAATTGAAATACAAAGCAACAACAAAAAAATCCTACATTTAAGATCTTTACAAGGGCTTCCAAGATGGTGATGGAGTAGGACGGAGCAGATTCCATCTCCCCATACACAGGGAGAAAACCCTGGTCCATCTATGGAGGAACAGTGCAAACAGCCAACAGTTCCCCAGCATATATGAAAAATAAGAGACCAGAAATTGTAACAGTCATGGAAAAGACAGACGGTAAGGAGATGGCTGCAGTACAGTTGAATCTCAGGGACTGGAGCAGAGACAGGAGCAGCAGAGGAGCAGCACTATATACAGTGCAGGAGCTACATACATAGTGCACTATATATAGCAGAGGCCTCAGCCAGCACACAGCGACTGACCGGTGTGCCTCGGCCCACATCCAGTGCTCAGGGCCCGGCTCCTGGATCCAGGTGCATCTACCTCGGACTCTTTGGGAGCCCTGGGCCTGCCGAAGGGTCCTTGGAAGACAGCTGGGTTATCAGCTCCCTCCCTCCCTGGCCAAGCAAAGTTGAGCACCAGGAAAGACTTGTTTGCTAGAGTTTGTAGAAAGGGTGCTAAGGACAAAGGGCCGAGATCAACTGCGGACTCTGTGGTCACCAGCTCTGGAGAACTGAGAAGCACCTTCTGCGGTTCTGACTCTGATAGTCACCAGTTTGGCCTGAGGATTAGGCTATGCTGAGAAGCAGGGTTTCTAAAGGAGAACATTTTTGGAAAGTAAACTGAAGGATTCTTCTGTGACAGCCGCTTGGCCTGCTCCCCACCCAGCCTGGCAGCGAACCCAAGGTTGGGCAGAGGGCCTGGAGTTCCCCCACAGAACTAGGACGGGTCTGCGCCCGAACCTGCTGGAACCAGGCAGTCTGGCCAGCGGGCGCACACACACATGCAAACCTGCAACCCAGCCCACAGGGATAACCCCCCCCCCAAAAGAGATCCCCTTCTTGGGGCACTGGGGAGAGGTGCCAGGTTACCTCTTGGGAGAGGCCTCCCAGAAAGACCACACCTGCTGCAGCCAAAAAAACTGGTTTGGCCTGTTTGAAACAAACAAGATGTTTTTGTTTGTTTGTTTGGTGTGTGTGTGTTTTTTTTAAGTAATCTTTTATCTTTTTAATTTTATTATTGTTTTATCTTTCAATACTTTTTTTACCCTCTTTTCTCTTTTTCTGTTTTATTCCTTTTTTCTTTCTTTCTAAACTTATTGCTTTTTCCTCCCTTCTCCTGCCTTTTTTTTTCTTTTACCCACAAGTGACACAAAAAACTTGGAACTGTGAAAAGACCAGAGTAGGACCCAAAGAGGGGGCATCCCAACAGTAGAGACAGAGAGAAAAATTTCACTTTGCTGTAGCAGAGAAGCCACAAGTTGCTGCATATTTGTATTATTATTATTTTTTCATTATTCTTACTTCTTTTATATTTTAATAGTATCTTTGTATTTCTCCTCTTTCTGTATAGGCTTCTTTGCCTTGGATGGTTATATTGTATCATTTGACAGGTTTCCCCTGTTCTCTCTTCCACAGTGTATTGCCAATTTTCTATACTTCACGCCACTTGTTTTCATTTAGCACACTACCCAAAGTTCTATACCCCCTATTCGTGTTATCCAGATCACATAGAGTCTGCCATAGGATTGTTGCTCAAATATTATTGTAAATAATAGCTGTTCTATACAACTGTAAATAATTCACAGCACATCTCCCGGATCTTACTCCACTTCACAGTTTCTTGAATTCTATTACTAGAGTGATTAACTCCATTTGCTCACACACTACACCTGTTTACTATTCTTTACTCTCACCTTACCTCAGAATCTGACAGCCCTCAACCTCACTGCTTTCTAGATCAAACTCACAAGCCTTCCCTCTCCAACAAGACTTATCTTTTGTCCATTCTCTCTTAAAAGTGGCAAGTTGGGTTGAAGATTACAGTTAACACTATATATAGCCTAAAGATCTATTTCTTCTCTACCAGCTGTGACTATAAATATCATAAAATACTCTCCTGCTGTCATAAACCATCTTGCCTCCCCTTCCAACTGATCACACACACACAAAAAAAGAAGTAGGTGGAAGCAGAGAACACCAGGATAAATGAAGGAGACTGAACCACTGAATTTCTCAGGTATTCCACCACAGAAGTTCACACCACAAACTCAGGAAGTAAGAACAAATCAATTTAAGAAGCAGAAGCTAACAAGAAGAGTCTCACAAACAATGGGAAGACAAAGAAACAACCTCCAATGAAAGGAAAGGAGGAAGCCTGAGAAAGAATGCTAGATGAAATAGAGTCAAGTCAACTATCAGATATTGAATTCAAAGCACTGGTTATGAGGAAGTTCAAAGAGTTCACAATCAACTACCAGAAACTACAGGGGAGCTACAATGAACTCACTGCAAACTATATCAACATGAAAAGGGAAATAGAAACTATCAGCAAGGACCAAGAGGAAATGAAGAATACAGTTTTTGAACTGAAGAACACAGTAGAAGGAATAAAAAGCAGGCTAGATGAAGCCAGCAGATAGGATCACTGAATTGGAGGACAAAGTAGAAAAAACTCACAGAAAGAGCAAGAAGAAGAAAAGAGGCTCAGAAGGAATGAAGATGAATAAAGAGAAATGCAAGACAATATGAAACATAATAATATCCAAATAATAGGGATACTAGAAGGAGAAGAAAAAGAACAAGGGATACAAAAACTACTTGAAAAAGTAATGAGGGAAAACTTCCCTATTTTGATGAGAGAAAAAGTCACACAAATTCAGGAATCACAGAGAGTCCCAATCAAGAGAAACCCAAAGAGGCCCACTTCAATACATATCATCATTAAAATGGCAAAATTCCAAGACAAAGAGAGAATCTTAAAGGCAGCAAGGGAGAAACAGGAAGTAACATACAAGGGAGCCCCAATAAGGTTAGCTGCTGACTTCTCAATGGAAACACTCCAAGCAAGAAGAGAATGGCAAGAAATATTCCAAGTAATGAGAACTAGAGGCCTGCAACCAAGGCTACTTTACCCAGCAAGGCTCTCAATTAAGATAGAAGGCCAAATAAAAGCTTCCAAGACAAAATAAAAGTGTAAAAGAATATACTTCCACCAAATCAGCTCTGCAAGAGATACTAAAGGGACTGCTCTAAGGAAAGGAAGGAAAAGAGAGACAGAGAGGAACACAGGTACAAAAATGGCAGTGAATTAGTACCTATCAATAATCTTAAAAGTAAATAGATTAAATGCTCCAATCAAAAGATATAGAATAGCTGAATGGATAAGAAAGCATGACCCACACATACGCTGCCTACAAGAGACCCATCTCAGGACAAAAGACCCACACAGACTAAAAGAGAATGGCTGGAAAAAAATTCAATAAAATGGACAGAAAAAAAAAAAGCCAAGGTAGCAATACTCTTATCAGAGAAAATAGACTTCAAAAAAAGGGCCATAAAAAGAGACCCAGAAGGTCACTTCATAATACTCAAGGGAAGAATCCACTAAGAAGACATTAACATTGTAAATATATATGCATCCAACATAGGAGCACCCAGATATATAAAGAAAACTTACAGGACTTCAAGAAAGATACTGACAGCAACACAATTATAGTAGAAGATTTTAACACCCCACTGTCAAAAATGGACAGATCTTCCAAACAAAATATCAAAAACAAAGTTATTGTGGCATTGAACTAAGCTCTAGATGAAATGGACTAACTGATATATAGAGAGCCCTTCATCCCCAAAAAGCTAAATACACATTCTTGTCAAATGCACATAGAACATTTTCAAAGATAGATCACATGATAGGACACAAAATGAGCCTCAACAAATTCAATAAAATTGAAATCATACCAAGCATTTTCTCTGACCAGAAGGGACTGAAACTGGAAACCACCCCCAAAAGAAAAAAACCCAAATACCCAAAATCATGGAGATTGAATACCATTCTATTAAACAACGAATGGGTCAAGAATGAAATTAGGGAAGATATCAAAATGTTTCTGGAAGCAAATGAAAATAAACTCACAACAACCCAAAACTTATGGGCTACAGCGAAGACAGTCCTGAGAGGGAAGTTCATAGTAATACAGGCCTACCTAAAGAAGATAGAAACATTTCAAACAAACAACTTAATCCTACACGTACAAGAACTCAAGGAACAACAACAAAGATAGCTCAGAGCTAGTAGAAGAAAGGAAATAACCAAGTTCAGAGCAGAATTAAATGACATAGAGACTAAAAGCACAATTCTAAAGATCAATGAATCCAGGAGCTGGCTTTTTAAAAGATAAACAAAATAGACAAGCCTTTAAGCAGGATCATCAAGAAAAAAAAGAGAGAGGACCTAAATAAACACCATCAGAAATGGATGAGGAGAGATTACAACTGACACCACAGAAATTCAAAGATTGTAAGAAATTACTATGAAGATCTGTATGCCAAGAAATTTGGAAACTTAGGTGAAATGGACAAATTTCTAGAAAAATACAATCTTTCAAAACTCAATGAAGAAGCAGAAAACCTGAACATACCAATAACAGCAGATGAAATTGAAGCAGTAATCAAAAAACTCCCGTCACACAAAAGCCCTGGACCAGATGGTTTCACAGGAGAATTCTACAAATCAGTTAAGAAAGAGCTAAGCCCTATGCTTCACAGACTATTCCAAAAAATCCAAAATAATGGAAGACTCCCAAACCCTTTTTATGAAGCCAGAATCATCCTAATTCCAAAACCAGGTAGAGATACAACAAGGAAAGAAAACTTCAGGCCAATATTGCTCATAAACCTAGACACTAAAACCCTCAGCAAAATATTGGCAAATCACATCCAACAATACATTAAAAAGATCATACACCATGACCAAGTGGCATTCATCCCAGGGGTTCAAGGGTAGTTCAATATTTGCAATCAGTAAATGTAATACATCACATAAACAAAAGCAAAGACAAAAATCACATGATCATATCAATAGATGCTGAAAAAGCTTTTGATAAGGTAAAGCACCCGTTTATTATAAAAACACTCAGCAAAGTGGGAATGGAGGGAGTATTCCTCAATGTAATAAAGGCCATATATGAGAGACTTATAGCCAACATCATACCCAACGGGCAAAACTAAAAGCTTTTCCACTAAGATCAGGAACAAGACAAGAATGTCCACTTTCACCACTTCTATTCAATACAGTATTGGAAGTTTTAGCCACAGCAATCAGACAAGAAAAGGAAATAAAAGGCATCCAAATCAGAAAGAAAGAAATAAAATTGTCATTGTTTACAGATGATAGTGTACATGGAAAATCCTACCCCAAAACTGCTCAACCTAATCAGTGAATTTGGCAAAACTGCAAGATACAAAGTCAATATCCAGAAATCAAAGGCATTTTGTATACCAACAATGAAACAGCAGAAGCAGAAATCAAGAAAAGAATTCCGTTTGATATAGCAAAAAGAAAAATAAAATACCTAGGAATAAACCTAACCAAGGAGGTAAAAGACCTTCATGCAGAAAACTACATAACACTGAAGAAAGGAATCAAGGAAGACACAAACAAATGGACACATATACCGTGTTCATGGATTGGAAGAAATACCATTATCAAAATGTCCATACTACGCAAAGTGATTTACAGATTCAATGCAATACCTATTAAAGTACCAATGGCATATTTCACAGACATAGAACAAACCCTTCAAAAATTTATATGGAACCATAAATGAGCCCAAATAGCAGCTGCACTTTTGAGAAAGAAGAACAAAGTAGGAGGGATCACAATACCTGATACCAAACTGTATTACAAGGCCACTGTAATCAAAACAGCCTGGTACTGGCATAAAAACAGGAACATGCACCAATGGAACAGAACAGAGAGCCCAGAAATAAACCCAAGTCTCTACAGTCAATTGATATTTGACAAAGGGGACAGTAAAATGGAGTAAAAATAGCCTCTTCAACAAATGGTGTTGGGAGAACTAGGCAGCTACATGCAAAAAAATAAAACTTGAGCACTAACTTACGCTATACACCAAAATAAATTCAAGGTGGATAAAAGACTTAAATATAAGCCATGACACCATTAAAATACTAGAGAAGAACATTGGCAGGAAAATCTCAGATATTTCACACAGCAACATTTTACTGATATGTCCCCTAGTGCAAGGGATATAAAGGAAAGAATAAACAAACGGGACCTCATCAAAATAAAAAGCTTCTGCATGGCTAAAGAAAACAGCATTTAAAAAGAAAAAGAACCCACTGTATGGGAAAACATATTTGCCAATAAGTGTTTAATCTCCAAAATATACAAAGAACTTACATGACTCCACTCTAAGAAGACAATCAACCCAATTAAAAAATGGGTAAAGGACTTGAACAGACATTTCTCCAAGGAAGACATACAGAGGATCTAGAGACACATGAAAAGATGTTCGATATCACTAGCTATCAGAAAGATGCAAATTAAAACCACAATGAGATACCACTTTACACTGATCAGAATGGACATCATAAAGCAACAAACAATGGTGTTGGAGAAGTTGTGGGGAAAAGGGGACCCTAGTGCACTGTTGGTGGGATTGCAGACTGGTACAACCATTATGGAAAACAGTATGGAATTTTTTCAGAAAATTGAAAATGAATATGCCTTTTGACCCAGCAATTCCAGTGCTAGGATTATATACTAAGAACCCTGAAACACCAATCCAAAAGAATCTATGCACCCCAATTTTTATAGCAGCACAATTTACAAGAGCCAAGAGCTGGAAGCAACCTAGGTGACCATCAGTAAATGAATGGATACAAAAACCATGCTACATTTACACAATAGAATTCTAGGCAGCAGAAAGAAAGAAGGAGCTCCTACCCTTTGCAACAGCTTGGTTGGAACTGTAAAGCATTATGCTGGGTGAAATAAGCCAGTTGGTGAAAGACAAATACCACATTATCTCACCTTTAACAGGAAGCTAAACAACAAAACAAAGAAGCAAGCAAAATATAACCAAAAACACTGAAATAGAGAACAGGGGGACACTGAGCAGAGGGGAGAGAGGAGGGAATTTAAGGAGAAAAGAGGAAGGATTCACAGGAACAAGTATAAAGGACACATGGACAACAACTAAGGGGGGTGGAAATGAGAAGGAAGTAGGGAGCCCTGGGGGGAGGTAGTCTAGGATGGAAGTAAAAGACAGAAAACTGTACTTGAACAATAATTAAATAAAAAATATTTAAAAAACAATCATTACAGGGTAGAATTGAAGAACAAATCATAAATTTCAAGGTTAATAAGAAAAGCTAAACCTTAAATATTGGATGTATCTGTTGCAACAAGTACAAGTCTCAGTACTTAAATCAAGGCCAGAATTATGGGTCCCCTGGGCTAAGAAGGAGAGTCTTGATTTAAATTTTTTTCAACTTGGAACTTTTGCTATTTATCCAAAGTAAAGTGAAAATCGAGACAATTAGCAAGGTAATTCAGGAAAAGCAAGTGAACAAATATATATCATTATGTTTAAATGTTCACAGAGTTTAAGACATGCTTTTATGTTTGTGTTTCAAAAATACACATTTACATTCAATAAAATTAAACTATCAGAAAAGAAGCGATGCAATAGGTGAAAGGGTTAAATTCATAAAAATTATATGCAGACTCACTTACAAACTACTTAATCAAATCACTCATTCAAATAACTTTTTTCAGAATATTATTTTGGCCTTTGAAAAATGATTTTTCCAGACAGTGATCCATGCAGAGTGATTAAATGTCAGAATTCTTGTCATGCTGTCTTGAGAAACATTCTACTACATTTTCTACAGAGGTCATGTATGTACACATGTATGTATTTTTATAAGATTTGAGTGAAAACTGAGGAAATTTGTTTACCTGGAATATTTGTCTTCCAGATGTCTCTAAGCATCTGTGAAAAAACTGACAAAATGCTTTATTAGAGAAGCTTGGGAGAAATAGGCACTCACATATATTGTTGATGAGATCAGTCAGGTAGATCTAAAAGATGTGCTGAAAGCCAACCTCAAAATATTACATATAATATATTACTTTATTTATATGACATTTGCACAAAGATAAAACTAGAGTGAAGGAGTACAGGGCAATGGTTCCCTGGGAGCCAGAGAGTGAGCGAGTACAGGCACAAGGGAAGTGTGTGGGAGCTCTGGCCAGGAGGGGACTACTTTTTATTCTGAATTGGGAGGAGATTCCACAGATATATACTTCTGTTAAAACTCAGAGCTTTACAGACAAATATATGTAAACTGTAATATTTTTCAATGTAAAAAGTTAGAATATATTCATGAATTCTATATTGTAGTTAATCATATATTTATGTAATCTAACAGCTATGTATCAGTTATATATAATCAATAATTGTGATAGATGATAGATAGATACTAATTGCAGTGCTATTAGTACAATAAGGTGGGTGGGAATGGTTTATATCAATGGTTTGGATCAGGTCAGGAGATAAAATAAAACATCCTGATGTCTGTCTTTTAATACTGTTTTGATTTTGATCTATATGACTAAATTACCTAAACAAAAATACAATTAAATTACAAAAAACCCAGATATTTGACTAGTTGCTTTTATTTATTACTCCCAGGGTAATAAATTATTGGCCTAATACCTTTTATTCACTAGGTGCAATAAAAGTTTAGCTGATACAAATTCCATTTGATTCATTCTTTTGAAGAGATTTCCTCTTACCACCGTGTGTGTAGTTGCAGGAAGAGCCTCCTGCCTGGCAGGCACGTATGACTCTTTCTTCTAGAACCAATTTCTCTTATAATGAAATCAACTGTTTTGAAATAAAATTGGGGCAAAATGGGAATCTATTTCTCTGTTAAAACACTAACACCCAAAATCATATATTCTGATATATTCTCTAAATTTTTACTTACTATTTTGTAAATGCATCTGTCTTTTGTAACAAGAGTTATACTAACAGGTTACAAAGTGAAATGATAGCAATTAAGCTGCTTTATTTAGAAAATGGAAAATTACTGGTCATTTTTCCATTCATTTGACCTAGTTGATTGCTGTAGTTTTGCAAAACTGTCTAAATGTGATACTTATCAAAAATAATGTATTCACCTCTATTGGCATTCAACTTTTGGTGTCTTTTCTGAATTAGGTAAGCAGACATCAGAAGCCAGACCATGAAGCGCTTAAGTTTCCACATATACTTTAATTACTGGCACTACTAACTATATACTATTTGCTCCTTCAGTTTTTAATACAAGAAAATTTTTCATTGATTTATTGATTGACTATAGCCAAGGTATTGTTGGAAGAAACATGTTGATTTCCATTGTCAATTATCTTTTCTTGTCTCAACTCTTTCTGAGGAGGAACACCTTTCTCTTCACTTAGAAAAAGACTCCCTATCATTTCAAATATCAATGAAAAGAAGCAAAGTACATCAGGAATTTTAACTTCTATTTCCAACTTCAAGGATTATGGCACATGGAATAAAAAACAAACTTAATTAAGAAAATCAGTAAGTTTAGTCCACACGACCAATTGCTTGACTGCTGCGGCTACATTATTTTTTTTTAGGTTTCATTTTTCCAGCTTTCCAAAATACTCTGAAAAAAACAAATCCAGTTTGCAGATTTCTGTGCCTGGCTTGGCTCTTGTTTACTAAGGATTTGTGAAATCAATACAAATTGCCACACTTGTAGAGGCAAACAAAACAAAATCAAATGATGTGAACTTAGCCTGGGTCTAAAATAAGATACTATTTAAATATCATAATATAAAATAATGCAAATACTAAATGAATGCTATATTAATTTATCCTCAAGCATCTTAGACAAACTGCTCCTGTAATGCTCCCCATGAGTGGAAACAAAGCTGGGGGATTTTTTCACAATTCTACAATCTGTGGCACTGTATTAATTAACAGCAACACCTTCAATGTGTTATATTAACAAATCACAGTAGGCAAAGAGGACAGTGAAAGAATAATAGGCAAGCTACTCATCAGTATTATATGAAACCAAATATTGACTTTTATAAAGCCCAAGCCATCTCCTTCTCTAGGTAGAAAGATAGTAATGTGTTAGATTATATATGAGGTCTTATTATAGAGATGTCAGTTTTAGTTTGAAACATAAGCATATTTTATTCATATATTAGTACCTATTGTGATCAATGATTGTGTATCTAGCATACTAGAATTTGTTTTTGATCAGTAGAAAAGTAATTATTCATCACACTCAAAATAGAGGCAAAGTTTTGAAAGAACAGAAAGAGTTATAGGTTTCTTACATGGAAGGTAATTTTAATATAGACGAGATTGGTCCAAGTTCTGCCATTTGGATTGATAGATTATCTAGCAGAACTATCATTTCAATAATCTCAATGACAGTATAGCACTGGATACTTGGTACAGCATTATAAATTATATTTACTGCAAATGTTATTGCAGAGAATATAGAAAGAGATCTATTATTTGTGTTTGTGAAAGTTTAGATAGGAAAAAATTAAGATTCTTGGACAAATCATAACAGAAATGATCTATATGATAAGGCTATATTTCCAGTTGTCAAAAATTTTACTTTAGTCATTACTTCATCAGTATTCTTGAATTATAGTGACATGATTCCACTTGTAAGAAAATATATTATATTAATCAACTTGAATGTTACCTTGTAAAATGGTGCTTTGCAGCATTTGGCAAGGTTGGATGCAGTTAACTTTTTAGAGAAATGTATTTGCTTTTGTTTATTTTATTTAATATTAAGAACTTACAGTTGACACAGTATAAGGTTGTTGATAATCATTGCATACTGATAATAAAACCATAATTATAGCAGAAGGAATTTATTGCAATTATGCTTATGATTGTAATATGTATCATATATACTTATTAACTAATCAACTAGTCTTATACCTCAAATACTATACATGATATAGCTTAAAATAATTTCATATTATTTTCTATCTATCTATGTATGTATCTATCTATTTATCTATCATTGATCATCTGTCATGTTCTTACTTACCCAATTACCTTTACCTAAAACTAAAATTAAAATCAGCGTGGATTTCTCAGGTATATTTTTTACACTCAGACTATTCATTGTATATCATCATTATTACATTATACCTATCTTATCTGCTGGTTTGTAAGACTTATAAGGGGCAGGTACCCTGAACATTCAACACACTGTCTGAAACACAAAGAAATAAATCAGAGATTGTTATACTATCAATTTCATCTTCCTCTGCACCTCCTATTGGATGCATTCATACACACCACCCCACAAACATCTTTCTTACTAGGCAATGAAGCAAGCAAAGCTACAACCACACCATGGTAAATGCTAGTAAATGGTTAACTGAAAACGTATGACATGTCTCAACTTTGAGACCTTTATAGACTTCCATTTGCTTTCCCTCTAAATTTAATCTTTTTAGAAAGAGCTATCTTGCCCAGCATAAAACAGGAGAAGAGCTATCCTAAACTAAAAGATGACATTTGAAGGAGGCAATTATATTATACAGGGCCCTAATAATAGTAGAAACATAAAAAAGAAAATGTAGATAAACCTGCTTAAAATTAGAGTTTTACATTCTTTTTATTATATTGTTTTATTACCAGCAGGTAATTTAATTATATTTTTGACATATTGTATTGTGCATACCTTTGGTAAATAGTTACCATAAACAATTTTCTTTTTTTGAATTTAATATATTTTTTATTTAATTGATTATGCCATTACATTTGTTCTATTTCCCCCCTTCATTCCCCTCCACCTTGCACACCCCTGCCCCACCATTCCCCTCTCTTTAGTTCATGAACATGTGTCTCAAGTTCTTTAGATTCTGTATTTCCCCTACTATTCTTACCCTCCCCTATCTATTTTCTATCTATTGTCTATGCTACTTATTTTCTGTACCTTCTCCCCCCTTCTCTTTCTCCCACTCCCCTGTTGCTAACCCTCTACGTGATCTTCATTTCTATGGTTCACTCCTGGTCTAGCTGTCCTCTTAATTTGCTTTTGTTTTAGGTGTGGTTGTTAATAACTGTGAATTTGCTGTCCTTTCATCTTTTTTATCTTCTTTTTCTTAAGTAAGTCCCTTTAACATTTCATATAATAAGGGCTTGGTGATGATGAACTCCTAGAATTTGATCTTATCTGAGAAGCACTTTATCTGTCCTTCCATTCTAAATGAAAGCTTTGCTGGATAGAGCAATCTTGGTTGTAGGTCTTTGGATTTCATGACTTGGACTACCTCTTCCCAGCCCCTTCTTGCCTGTAAGGTCTCTTTTGAGAAATCCGCTGACAGTTTGATGGGGACTCCTTTGTAGGTGACTGTCCCCTTATCTCTTGCTGCTTCTAGGATTCTCTCCTTCATTTTAATCTTGGCTAATGTAATTTTGATGTGCCTTGGTGTGTTCCTCCTTGGGTCCAACTTCTTTAGGACTCTGAGCTTCCTGGATTTCCCGGAAGTCTATTTCCTTTGCCAGAATGGGGAAGTTCTCCTTTATTATTTGTTCAAATAAGTTTTCCACTTGTCACTGTTCCTCTTCTCCTTCTGGCACCCCTATAATTCGGATGTTGGAGCATTTAAAGATGCCCTGGAGGTTCCTAAGCCTCTCCTCATTTTTTTGAATTCTTGTTTCTTCACATTTTTGTTTGGTCATTTTTTTTCCTTCCTTCTGGTCTGCTCCCTTGATTTGAGTCCCAGTTTCTTTTCCATTACTTTTGGTTTCCTGTGCATTTCCATTCATTTCAATTAGTTTAGCCTTCATATGTTCCTCTAATTTGTTACTAAAATCAACCAGTTCTGTAAGCATCCTGATCACCAGTGTTTTGAACTGTGCATATGAAAGTTTGGCTATTTCTTCATTGTTTAGATTTATTGGCTCTGGGGCTCTAAGTTGTTCTTGAGCCATGTTTTGATCTGTTTGTGCCTGTTACATATGAGGAGAGGCACCTTAGATGTTCACCAGGGCAGGCTGCCCGGTCGCTGGTTTGTGATGCTGTACGTGGGTGTGGGGTCAGAGTGGGAGCACTGGTGGTCCTCTCCGCTTGCCAGGTCTGCCTCACCACTCACCCTGGCATGTTTATCTGAGTGCAAATGTGAGAGCCCGCTGCCCTGCCATCTGTCTCAAGGCTCGTCTCTTCACTGGTTTAACTGCGTGCAAATGTGAGACCGCAGACAGCCATCTGCGCCCGCCTTCCCTGGGTCCACCTGTAGGTATCAGCACCTGGGATATGTGCTCTCGGCTGCCTGTGCATCGTCCGGGTAGGGGGATGTTTTTTGCCCAACCCGCTCTGCTGCTGGCTTCTCCCCTCTCACCAGTTTAGCTGAGCGGTTTATTGTTTTCAAGCTCAGTATTGTTCGATTTTCTGTGGTTTGGTTACATTTATTATTGTTAAAACTTTGTTGTTTTTAGATTTGGTCGTGCAAGGAAGCAAAGTGTTTCCACCTACGCCTCCATTTTAGCGGAATTCCTCATAAACAATTTTCTAAATTTGTTTAATGTTTATATATTAATGTGTGTATGTGTGCATTTTACATGAATGTGAAAAAATGATGAGAATGACTGGAATGATAAATTTAACAATTTCTGAAGCTTACAATTTGTATATGAATCAACATGCCCCATTTATTTAATGAAAAAACTTAAAAAGGTCAATGCTTTACTTGTTTATCTAAACATGTAACAGTGTTGCCCATCATTTTTATCCTGAACACTGAAGATAGCACTTGTCTGCTTACATCTTTAGCCACATGACCTTCATTCAGGGCCCAACAAACAGAAGAATCCATACACATAAGGCATACTAGACACTTAAAAGCTCATATAAAGAATGAGTAAACCTCAATTACCATTTAAAAATTAATTATTTGCATCATATATGAGTGAATACACATACATTTCCAATAAAATCTCATAGTAAAATGACATATTTTATACTGATATATCCCCTAGAGCAAGGGACATTAAGGAAAGAATAAACAAATAGGATCTCATCAAAATAAAAAGCTTCTGCGTAGCTAAAGAAAACTGCATTAAAATGAAAAGACAACCAACCATATGGGAAAACATATTTGCCAATGATACCTCAGACAAGGGTTTGATCTCCAAAATATATACAGAACTTGCACAACTCCACTGCAAGAAGACAAGCAACCCAATTAAAAAATGGGCAAAGGACTTGAACAGACACTTGACGAGGAGGACATATAGAGGGCCCAGAGACATATGAAACAATGCTCAGTATCACTAGGCATCAGAGAGATGCAAATGAAAACCACAGTGAGATACCTCTTCATACAGGTGAGAATGGCCATCATAAACAAAGCAACAACAAATGTTGGAGAGGATGTGAAGAAAAAGGAACCCCAGTGCACTGTTGGTGGGATTGCAGATTGGTGCAGCCACTATGGGTAACAGTTCAGAATTCCCTCAGAAAACTAAAAATTGAACTACCTTTTAACCCAGAAATTCTACTTCTAGGATTATATCCTCAGAACCCTGCAACAGCAATCCAAAAGAACCTACTCACCGCAGTGTTCACAGCAGTACAATTTACAATAGCCAAGTGCTGGGAGCAACCTAAGTGCCCATCAGTAGATTAATGGCTCAAAAGACTATGGTACATTTACACAATGAAATACTATGTAGCAGAAAGAAAGGAGCTCCTACACTTGGCAGCAGCATGGATAGAACTGGAGAACACTATGCTAAGTGAAATAAGCCAGGTGGTAAAAGACAAATACCATATGATCTCAGCTTTAAGTAGAAGTTAATCAACAAAAAAAAAGCAAGAAAAATATAACCAGAGACATTGAAATTAAGAACAAACAGACAAACTAAAGGGGAGTTGGGAGGAGATAATGAGGGGGAAAGAGTGAAGGGTTTTCAGGAACAACTAAAAAGGTCACCTGGACAAGACTAAAGTGGAGTGGAATCAGGGGAAGGAGGTGAGGATGGCTAAGGTCAGGAGAGGTTGGAGCAGAAAGCAGACAACTTTATTTGAATAACAATAAAATGTTTAAAAATGGAAAAAATATAAATATTGTATCATATGCTCTTCCATGATATAACATATAGAGATGGAACATACAGAGATTACTTCTTAACTCTAACTTTATCACAGACCTTTGAATATGTGACTGTTTCAGGACTTGTAAAATCTCCAAAAAGTGTTTTTGTCAATGCAGTTCAGTTGGAAAATATGTTCTAATGAATATCATGTGGAGATAACATGTCAAAAATTAGACACATGAGAATAGAGAGGAGTCAAAGCTCCCTAAATATTAAAAATCTCTACTTGGGCATCATTTTAATTTATAAAACTGACTAGAAAACATAACAGTGAAAAGAGGTTTTAACTTTGGGCAATGGGTACATGATGCTGTACACAGATGATATTTTGTTAAGTTGTACACCAGAAATCTGTATTTAAAAAAATGTTTTGATCCTAGAGAGAAGAGGGGAAAGAGAGAGGGAGATGTCAATTTGTTGGATTTGTTCTTCCATCCATCCAGATGTTCACTAGTTGAGTCTTTTATATGCCATTAGCAAGAATCAACCCCTCAACTATAACGCATCTAGAGGGTGCTCCAACCAACTGCGTACCCAACCAGGGTGAAACCTCTATGGTTTCATTAACCAATGTTACCCCAATATACTCAATACTAAACAAACAAACAAACCAAATACTTTTCTATATGGTGTTCCCACCATGGATACTAAATAAAACTTACTAAGCAGCAGCAGAATTTGGTTTAGAATAGAAACCAGAGCAGTGGTCCATCTGTAACAAAAAACATAAAGACAAACTCAAGATTTCTGCATTTCTATTGAGAATTCAAATATTTAAAAATAAAAAATAACACTTGGCACTTCAAAGGCATACACTATTTTTGTTACTTTTCCCACAGCTCTTAACTTGAAATATTGTCAGTAAATTAGGGAGGGCAGGGTTTTACTGATTTAAAAAATAGGTTTTTTTGGTGTCTTTACACTTTTATTATTCTTTTGTTCTTCAGTCTATTTTGTAAAATATTAATAGGATATTCTAGTCATGTTTTTGTTTTAGTTTTTAAATACTATTTTTATAGCAGTTTTGTGTTCAAAGCAAAATTGAGCAAGAGGTACAGAGATTTTCTATAGATTCACTTCCTATTCTCACATAGGCATGACCTCTCTAATTATCAACATCCCTATCAGTTACATTTGCAGTAACTGATGACCCTGTATTAACACATATCAGTCACCCAAAAATCTATTGCTTATCTTCAGATCCACTCTTGGTTGCATACATCTTTTTGGACAAATGTATAGTGGCATGTATTCATCATTACAGTATCACACAAAAGAATTTCATGGCCCTAAACATGCTATGTGCTTGAAATCAGTCAATAGCCCCTGATACCAAATGTCTTGCCCTCAATTACCAAAAAAGTTTCATAAGGCACTCATGTGAGTAAGAGGATGTCATACAGTCCTAAAGTGTGATTTTTAAATAAAATTATTGGCTTTAGAAAAGTAAATGTCTAGTTATAAAATAGAAAATTCTACCATGTGGTGATATAGAAGGCATCTGAAAAAAATAGCAATTTGTAAAATAAAGTTGAGACTGAAGGCTTCAATACTATTGATAATTAATATACAAGTTCCAGCACAAATAATGCCCCCTTTTATTACAAGAATTTTTCATTACAAAATCATAAGTATGTAATTCTATAACATAACAATATCACACTCAAGAACAACACATGATATTTTAGGTGAAATGTTGAAATCGCTGTCCATCTCGTGTGAGACATTCATGTACCCTAGAAACCACACTCAAGCAGGCCTTACTTCTGCTGCTCACTGTATTTAGTTAGAAATACACTATTTGCTTGTGTTACTGGCCAGGGAGTAAGGGTTATAGAGTTAAATTGATAGTATTGGAGCCTGTAATCTGGCATCCTCTCTCTTATGAATAAATCCTCATTTTGTGTGTGAACCTGAAAGGGGTAAATTTTCTCTTTGTTTCTTAACCCTTTGATCTGTTCAGTGTTAAAGCCCTTTTGTTATAATTTAAATGTGTAGCTGCTCTCTCTCTCTGTGTTCACTGAAGGCTTAAATATCTCTCAAATGCCAATATTGTAGAAATCATGGGAAGCTGTTCCTTCTTTTGTTTTGTCCCCAACATTTAAAAAGAATTATCTACTTATCCACCCTCTAAATATGTATCAAGCATCTTCTTTTTGTTACATGTTGTCCTGATATTTTAAAATGTATTGGTGAACAAGACTGTACCCACCTTTCTATCACCTTCACTTTGCTCAGTGGCCCCCTGTAGCTCAATTCCAAACAGACTTCCATGTTCTTCCACATCCCTTACCATCTCCCATCCTAGCACCTTTGCATTCCTTGTGTGATGATCTTGTCTTTCCACCCCACTGCCCACTCCCACCTCCTGTCCTAGTCCTTTTCTAGATCTCAGTTCAAAGGGTACTTACTCGGGGACCTATTTTCTCATCCTTAAATTTCACAGATTCATACATTTCCTTTTTGGAGTTTCATTTTCGTGGTGAATATATCTGCATGTGGGATGATTTGTTTAACAACCATCCCTCTGACTAACTGTAGGCTCTACAATGGAAGGGAACTATGTCTGTGTCACTTTCATTTTTTGGCAGTTACCACTGCATCTGGACTTAGCCATGGCTGCAACCATGCACACTCACAGAGTCAGAGGAGCTGATACTAATGGCAGGAAAATGGAACACTCCCAAGACCAAAATTAAATATTTATGGAACATTAAAAAGTTATTTTTAAATTTTAACCTTTGGCAAAATATACAATAAGACCACTTTTGACTGTGATGTTTTTAGGACTTTTTGTATTTAACAAAATTTTATTAAGGAATCTGAAAAATACCTAGTTGTTTTATTGTATTGACTTATTAAGACTGTCAACTAAGATTGTTATCCTCCAATAGAATTTATTCTATTTCAGCCCAAAACATAATATCACAAGTGAGTTTATTACTTGGTAGTTGAATACATCTAGGATTATCCAGGGCAGTCCCAAGTTGCTGAGACATATTCCTTTTAAAAAGATTGTATAACTTAATGTATAATTTAACTGCATTATTTAATTTTATGCCATTAAATATTTCATATATATAAAACATAATAATTTAAAAAGTTCCCCCAATAAGCTAGTGAGTCCCAATTTTGGTCCTGAAATTCTAGTTGTTGAGGAATCCAGAATACAACATTGAAATTTTTAAATTTATTCTCAGAGGAGAATTAATTAAAAGCATTGCTTGTATATATGGCACTAAGGGATATCCAGAAGTTTAAATGTTTCAGAGAAGTGATGGAGAATAAAACTGAGAGAAAAACAATGTGTTTACAAACAAGGTATAGGTAGCGTTTCAGAGCACAGTTCTCTAGTAGAGACACGGAAAGAAACATGATAGCTGGTATTAAGAGAGATGGTTGTTGAAATAGTTTAGTCACTAAGTGTAAATTTCAGGATTCAAGAGTTTGGGAAGCAAGAACAAGTTGAAAATTTTAAGAACTAGAGTCAAGTAGTTTTATTTAATACAGGAAGTTTTAAACATTAAAAGGAGAGGGGCGTAATTGTGTAAGGTCTTGATACTGGAGTCCGTTGGACAGTTTAATTTTATATAACAGGCAAAAGTGTTTAGTTCTTAAGATTCAAGAAAGGAATAACCATGCAGATGTAGAACTATTTATTTCCTAAGGTGAAGGCAGAACACTGTAATACTTAGCTGCCTTTTACGCTTTTATTATCATTCTGAGGTCCTTTAAATCTCTATGTACCAATCATACCCACACGTCTTTGTGAGTGTGGAACAGAATAAACAAAGGTACCAGGAATAAACTCAGGTCCTTTCTAATTAACACCACTACATTTGCTATTTCCCTTTGTCAGCATCCTCTTCAGTTACATGTATTTACATATTGTCCTAGAGACCACCATCCATGAACTTCTTTCTATTTTTCACATACCTTGTGCATACAGTTGACCACTGAAAAATGCAGGGGTTAGGGATGCTGGCCTGCACAGTCAAAAATCTGCATATAACTTTTGACTACCAAAAGTTACTCAGTATTTGTGAATGACTGGTTCTAGGACCTCCATACACCCAAATCCTCAGATGCTCAAGTCCCTCATAAAATGATTCATACAACCAGCCCTCCATATCCACAGATTCCCTACTGTTCAAATTACCACTGTTCTTTTTTCATAGTGGGTTTAATCTGTGGATGCAAAACTGAGGAAACATGGAGGGCCAAGTGTATATTTATTGGAAAAAATCCACATATAACTGGGCTTACACAGTTCAAACCCACATTGTTTTAGCATCACCATCATAACAGAAGAATGTATTTATTTTCAAGGGATAATTTCTCCACTAGTGCTTTGAACCCCATACCTTGGTTCTTTTTTTATTTTTATTTTTCTACGTATTTTCGGTCTCTCACTGGTTCCCTCCTTGCAGTCTACAAATGGAAAAGATGTTCCAGTGTTCTCACTCATGTATGCACAAAGGGTCTATGTGTGTATACACAAAACACACAATTACACACATTCTTGTGCCTCCTATAACCCCACTCAATGTTCTCTTTCCCGTCGAATCAATTTCAAGTTCATTTGCTTCTTAGTCAACAGTCTGGATTCACTCCCTGTATATTAACTAGAAGTGCTTTCCTTAAAGTAATTTGGTATGTATGTTTTTATCTGTCAAAGCTAGAGAGACATTTTGATATTTGTTTTCATTGATCTCAGTGCAACATCTGACTCCATGCGTTGCAATGCCAATATACTTAGGGCTTTCTTTCTCTCTCCCTTCATCTCAGAGTCTTCCTCCTGAGGGCTTAGAATGTTCTCTCAACTCCTCTCAGTCTACACACTATTTCTAAATAATTGTATCTATATCAAAGATAACAATGAACTCTTCTCTGCAGAAAGTGCCAACAGTTATGGCCCAAACTCAACTCCTTCTGCTGAAAAAATAGGCAGATTCTTCAGAATGTCCCACAGGTTCATCAAATGAAAAACCAAAAAGTAAACTCAGTTTTCACCTCACTCTTGTCACCCACAGGGATGGCTTTATCAGTGGTATTTATTCACAAAATTATATTACTCTGTCCCTTGCCACACAGCCAAAATCCTCAAATCCATTTTTTATTGCTTATTTCTCACACCTACTAATATGTTAATAGTCATGATGTCCATGTGATTGTGCATACTAACTATCTTAAAATAAAATCTTCTTTTCTGTGTATTTGATACTTACAAGCCCTACTCATAATTGACCCACCCTATGCTCTAATTTTTCCTCCACCAGTTACACTGTTTTCAGGTTAAATTTTAATTATCTGTTGCTGGGATCATTTTATTAGCTTTCCAAATAATCTTTCTTCCTTTTAGGTGTGGTTCCTCCAAAATACCCTGGAAGAAAACTCTTTCTAATATAAAATTATGATCATGTAATTTGTTTTAACATGTCTTTAAAGAATGTGCTACAACTTATTTTTCCAAGAAACTGTTGAAGGACTTTTTCCTCATACTATGGACTTCTACATCATCAGTATTGGATAGAATGTTATACATCCGTATTTAATCAAGGTGAAAAGAGGTTCATGATATATTAACAACCACAGAAAAGGAGGCCACAAATAGTATACAGAAGACGAATATAATTTTAAATGCAAATCTATTAATTCATTAATGATATGCAAGCTGTGATACACAAAGGAGTGTTTATGTATGTACATATATGTATATATAAATTTATAAATGTATATAATGTACCTCATCAAACTCTCCATCTATCTACTCACCCTTCTGTCCATAGCAGGCTGTCTAGTGCATTAGCCCTTCCCTTTGTTTTTCTGACATATGTTTTTTCCCTGAGCCTAAAATCACAAAGTACTGAAAGGACCCTTCTTTCATTCCTAATGACATAAAATTGTTCACCAGTTCCTAGTGATTCTGCATTTGAAATGTTTTTAGAACTCAGTCTCTTCCTTCCCATCGTAATTTCTTTAAAAAATTAAATTAAATGTATTGGGGTGATGTTAGTTAATAAGATTATATAGGTTTAAAGTGCACATTTCCACAATATGTGATCTGTATATTACATTGTGTGCCCATCACCTAAAATCAGATCATCTTCTATCACCATATATTTGGCTCCTTTTTCTCTTTACTACCCCCTGCTCCCTCATAATTTCTAATTATAGCTCTGTTTTGCCACTTACCATACCCTTCTGTCCAGACTTATGTTGTTCTGCTTGTTCCCATAATTCCTAGGTTTACTTTGTCATATCATCTATCGGGTAGTCTTTTTTGTTGTTGTTGTTTTTGTTAATTTCACTTTTGTTTTTCTTTACTAGCTGCAAAGGACTTGGCACTAGACACATCTGGCATGGAACTAAACTCAGGATGGTGTCTAGTACGTGGAAAGCATTTAATGGTCATTTGTAGAAATATTAATAAAACACGTGGCAATTTCTCTTGGTAATTACATTGACTGTTCTAATGTATGCTTTTTGTTTTAAGTAAATTAGTGATATATAATAACTGCACTATGTTCAAAGCTAAGGCTTTAATTGTTTAAAATCTATTGGCACGAGGATAAAGAAAACATGTGGTATTGTTGCTTCTTGTAAAAGTTAGTTGGAGCAATAAGAGAGCAATCAGATGGGAAGAGGTTTGGCTGCTTCTACTGAAGAAGAGGAAAGGGTACATTTCAAGTACTTGAGTCATCCAAGGCACTGGTACTAAATATGCCGTTGTTTGGAGAAACTAAAAGCAATAGAAATTCAGGATTCCCAGCAGATAACAGGAGATACAAAAGAATCCACAGCTTCCCCTATGGATACATCTTTTTTCTCATTGGCTTCATTCAGTCAATTTGTGTCTCTAGTTCCACATTAATATAAATCCTCCTATTTTGTACTTCAAATAAATAAAGTTTCCATTTTTAGGTTAAGATCTGGAATAAAAGTATGTGCTTATTATGAAAACCAGATCAATCAAATGAATGATCAATTTATTTGTGATCACAAAGTAAAACAAGAACATTATCAGTAGAAATGCTACACAGATTAAAATCAGTAAGAGAAGGAGTAAAGGTGTACTCTGTGATGGGGGAGACCAGAAGGGGCAGAGGAGATCACAGTGACATGCAGAGAGAGTACAGAGTTTGGGAGACACTAGGGCAGGAATACTCAACCATTCATTCACATAGTGAGTCTCAATTATACATCACACTGTGGTAAGCCTGGGGAGGCCAGCAGAGAATCAAACAGGGAGGACAGCGGCCCCTTGGGGGGTCTACAGGAATACTGAATGGGAATGCGTGTAGCAGGAAGCAATGTGATCATTTAGACATTTATAAGCTCTATAAGTAAGAGCTTCAAATTTTGCCTATTATTATTTTTAATAATATAGACAAAATTGAAATCATAAATGTGTTTAGCCAGTGTGGATCAGAAATGATATTATAATATATAAATGATATTATAGTGTGGCTCAGTGGATTGAGCACTGGCCCGCAAACCAAAGAGTCCCTGGTTCGATTCTAAGGCAGGGTACATGCCTGGGTTGCAGGCCAGTTCCCTAGGTGGGGGTGTGTGAGAGACAACCACACATTGATATTTCTTTCCCTTTTTCTCTCTTCCTTCCCCTCTCTTTAAAAATAAATTAAATCTTTTTAAAAAGATGATATTATACAAGTTATGTTTTTGACATAGCTATATTTAAAAATACATATAAAATAAATTGAGGGGGATTATACTTTAGAATATAAGGTCTATAGTTTGGTCAAATGTTATATATTACAAAATCTATGTATATATATTTATATATATATACATTATATATGTCTAAAGTAAATTAAAATAAGCAATACATAGTATATATTATAACATGTGTTACAGATAATATTTATGTGTAATTATAATTGGGAAACATATAGAAGTTTATATCTCAAAATGTTACAGTAGATCTATTTGTAAGTTTTTCCTTATTGTTTATTTCAAATGGGATTTTTTAATGTACGTATTCCTTGTACAGTAGAGATATTACCAAAATAGATCTGAGGATGACCAAATGTCTTGTTAGATGTGAGTGTAATATTGTATTTGTGGAAATAGTCTTGCATTCAGAATAGAAACATCTGTAATCAATTCATAATATCAATTCATGGTGTTTATTTCTCATATACTGTTGCTGAGGATTAAGTATTTTATAAAGTAGAGTTCGGTAAAAAGAGGAATTTACTCACTTCCATTTAATTGAAGTTCTAACACTTACTGCTGCCTTACAAAACACATAAGCTTCAACTTCTCTTATAATCTTACATGTGTTAAAGTAAAAATTGCAATGTTATAGCTGAAATTTGTTTACAAGTCTACTATAAGGAAGACAAGAGGAAATTCCAAAAGGTCTGAGTTACTGAAAGGAACTGACTATATAAGTTCAAAGTGTTTCTTCTTATATTAGATGGATTTAAAGGAGGAAAATATGGGTTTGGCATGCTTTCTTGAACAATTGTTCAAATGTCTAGGGTTTGGCAAAGTTAAAACTGCATTTTCCCATTCCCTTTTTTCTCGTAATTTACAAAACCATGTATATTTCAAGGGAAATTTAATCCATATGTTCTGATTCATTTGCACTTAACTTGTCATAATGTTGCTCATGAAAGTCATCTTGTGTCCAAGAAAGTTTGTGAGATTATTTTTAATAAGTCCCCCTTCTCTTCCTGTTCTAAGAAGCTGCATTCTGGCATTAGGTAGGCAAATGGGAACCATAAAAGGCTGAAACTTATAATCTATGAATTTCAAATGAATTCATACTTGGCCCACATTTTTGTTCTATTTATTTGTGTGTTGTAGGGGAAGCTAATAGTATTAAGCTAAAGACCTAGTGGCAAGACTATACAGCTTTTGTTGTTTTAGAATCTGTTCTTGTAAATTGTTTTAAAAGAGTTTTTTGTTTTTAATAAATAATTCGCCCAAACAAGAAGTGTGACATCTCCATAGAGACGATATTATATTTCTACTAGGACAAATTAAACAGCAGATGCTAGATTTATGGGAGCATTTGTCAGCTATCATTCCTCAGAGCTGAAAGGCAGCCACCAGTAATGAATCTAACACAAAGGGAGAGAGAACCAAGACTCAAAGAACAGCACCTTCTAAAAGTCATAATTGCTTATCCTGTGCAGGATTAGTTTCCCTGCCTCTCCCATAAGATAAAACCAGAAGGCAAAGGGAAACTTAAAAGATTAAAAATCAAATTACATACAGGCTTTTGAAATACTCATGTCAGAATATTTCAGGTATATTTTTAAACATTTTAAATAAAGTGTAAGAACTACATATTGCCATTTTAAATGCCAGTGCTTCTAAGCATTCTTCCAGCTACATAATACAAGACTTGTGCATTGTGGACAAGAAATCCCCAGCCCCCCAGGTATTTCAAGGACACATTAGAATTGGTAATGTGAAAAGCAGAATGCACTGCACACTGTTTAGGAGATCGGGATGCCATTAAAAACTCCCCAGGAAGAGTGAACTAAGGTCCAATATAAGACTAAGATTGTGAAAGCTCAAGTTTTAAATCAAACCTAAAATTTCAGCCCACATCTATTTAAACTGATGTTAGATCACCTATCCCAAGGGAGAATAGATGTCTATGTGCTGTGCTGTGAACAATTTTAGGGCAGAAACACCAAATAGTCTCCACTGAATGTTTATGTGCACATCTGGATATATGCAGAAAAGTAATGTAATTAATGTACTATGTAAAATAAATAACTGTATTTGAAATATCGCTCTTTGATTCTGGATGAGTGAGTTTGTGGTTACAAAATTGGAGTCTGAGTAAGACATATGTACATTCACAAACACATACACACCCCATTCCACAAACCACCAACTCCAGTAATAAGTGAGGAATTTAGGCGCTTGGACCAGCTTGGGCTGCTGATTAATTTCATCTGGCCTGTCATAGATATTTCTAAAAGGAGAAACTTATCATGTAGCATTTGAACATATTTTCAAAATATTGTAGTAATTACTAATTATAAGAAAGCTAACATTCCACAGGCTATATCATTTACAAAAAAAAGTTAGTTTTATGGGTGGAGTAGTCCCTTATTTAGCAATCGAGCTTCAGATAACTTTCTATGACTATTATTCATTCAACTTTATCTATCTATCTATCTATCCACATCTATCACCTATCTATCAAACATCTTTTTTAGAGTACTAACATTGTGCCAAGAATACTGTTAGACTGTAGTTTGGAGGCAAGGCAGAATTCATTTTCAGACTAAGCAATTCCAGTTTGGGATGATGTTGGTAACTTGCTCTCAGAGAGTTCCAGTTAACTTGTGTTTGGCGTATTGAATGTCAAGATAGAAACTGACTTTATCTTGAAATCAAGAAAAGGGCTTCATAGAGAAAAACAGGCTATTTAAACAAGTGTGGTAGTTTCACTTCATTCTCTGAGTCATAAGTTGCTTGATAGACAAATAACGTCTTGCTCTCTTATAGGGGATTGTTATGAACCAGTCCACCTAGTTCCTATATATGCTGCTTCCTTGACATTTGGCTTATATTTCCTACTACGACACTAGAAAGGGAATGTCTTCAGGAAATTTTCATTCTCTTGTTCTTCACAACTGGAAAAGAATCCAAAGCAATGTCAGACTGAAATATACATTTTTCCTCTACTGGACACATAAAACACAGAAATCTTTCCATTCTGCATCAGGATTCCTAATATCTCATAAAATAGTAGCTTTGCATATGAAAGAGGATCAAGCAGTGGCACCTCCAACCAGAATTTCATTCCTAAAGCATCTGTACTCAGGACTGATCAGGAAAAACAGGGTCATGCCCACACCACAAATGCCTACATATTAAACTCATCCATTCCTTCACTTCAGTGTTCAAAAATAAATTGAAATCATCTGCCATATATGCCATATTGGTGATGTGCAAGAATTAAAGATATAAAGATGACCTCCTATAAGTAAAGTTTATATCACATGGACTACACATTCTTGTTTTTCTTTTTAACAACTCATTCATTATTTTCATACCAAGAAAATACCATATGCACTTTAAACATTATTTAATAGTTTCATGCCAGTAAACTGTGCTAAAAAACATTTATTCCAGGCTTAATTTTTTTTTACCAAAAGATATGTGTTTCATTTAGACAAAAACATTATCTCCAAAGCATAATAATTCATAGGTAGGCATCTGTATTTTCTGAATCATCTGACAATTCTTTCTTATTCAAGACTGAATTTTTGAGGGTTTGGTGTGAAATATGATTATGAGGATCATAATCATATGATGAGGATTAACAATGTTAAAATGTTGTCAATATCTATTGCAGATTATGTACAACTGTGCTCATCCAGCTTTTATTTTACATCAATGGAATTATTCGTCTAAAATGAATGTGAAAAATATACCTATTAATGAATCACTGCCTCTTCTGGACCCCAATTTATTTCATAAATGCCTCCTTTACGGAAATTATCACATTAGACTATTGTCAGTGTGTTGTATATATTTTCCTAACTAGTTAAACTGTGAGGACAAGGCCCTTACTCTTCTCCACTAGGCAATTGCTTGTTGTACAGCCTAACACAAGTAGACTCACCAAATCTTTGTGAAACTAGTGCATTGGCATGTGCTGTGGATTTCATCTGGCATTAATACTCTCTGGAGCACATGCTCATCACTACATCCTGAAAATTAAAACGCACATTCAAAATCAGTGACCTCCTGGAAGGTCTATGGTTTCCACATTTTGTTTGAACAGTTTAAAGTTTAAGTCTCTATTTGGTCAATGTTTGAAATCAATTTGAACATACTTATAGTAAAAATTCATCCATAAATTCCACATATTTCACTTCTGTTCTTTGCATAGTGGGTGGGTGGTTTTTACAGTTTGCTGTTATATGATAGTGCATGAGCTAAATATAGAGCCTTGCTATTCACTTTATGTAGCTAGACTTATGGTAACTTAATCAGGTAGTTAAGAAGCATTTAAACTTTGTGCGTGGATGTGTATAGATGGGTGTACATGAATTGCACATGAAATTCAAGTTATATGATTTCAATATGAGTTGTAGGAGTATGGCACTATAATAATATTTATGGATAACAACTTTTGGGGATTTTTTTCTGCCAAAATGTGTTTGCTTGTTTATATTTCTTTCTAGAGAAGGATAGGCTTATAAATGTGTAAGTAAGAAAATGGAATAAGAGAATTGTAATTAGATCTTTTTGAAAAACAGGATTGTGTGTTAATCAAAATATACAAAAAAAGGAGTGAAGGTTTAGACAGCGATTGGATCAGTTTGGAATTTTTCTTAAAATGTGACTAAAAACTAGTACTAGCTATTTTATTTGTTTTTATATTTATGCCTGATTTATCAGAGTTAGCATTTATTATTTACCATATTTTCTATAAATATCTAGCACATTAGTTACATCTCTTGCCTCTTACCAAGTCTGAATATGTAAGAAATAGCAAAAACAAACATAATTTTAAAAGTAAAATAAAATAAAGCTAGGGAATGTATATTGAGAAAAAAAGACTTTATTAAAACTCATATATTACTAAAATGTACCTGTAACTAATACACTATTCTTAATTCTTTGAAAGTACAAAGAATGTCTGGAAAGAGTTGTAGGAGTTTAAAAATATCTCCTAAGATTTAGGACTAGTAGCATGTAATTCTAGAAAAACTAGAAGCAAAATCTGAATGCTGGATCTGTTTACTCATGTATTCCAAGCATCTAGAGCAATGCCTGGTACATAATAGCATTCAAAAAAGAATTACTGATTTGAAGGTTCCACACAGTGTTGGCTAAAATGTGCTTGACCATCAAATATTGCAACAATATTGAGAATTTAGATAATTCTTACATTATTTATATAAGTAGAACTATCATTTTAATTCCATCAAAGCCAAGATAATTACAATAGAGTCTACACAGCAATTCATTTCTTTCCTATTGTTTCACTACTTTCCATTAGCTGTAAAAATACTTCATGAACACAAAAGGTCTGTAGAAATGCTAATAAATATTCCCGGGAACAACAGGGCACTATTACAATTTCCAAGTTGATGGACATGTTCTATAAGATGTTTTTTACAATAACAATAGCCACCAGTCACCTGTGGCTATTGAGTATTTGAAATATGGCTATTGCAACTGAGGAAGCACCATTGTTAATGCTATTTATATAAATTAATTTAACTTAAATTTCAATACACGTATGTGTCTGAGGTCATTCCATCAGATCATATAGCTCTAGAAAAACACCTTTTCAAGGTGTTTTTAAAACATTCTTCTTAAGAAGAATGATTTGAATTTCCTGCTGATATTTCTTGAGTCTAGTAAGTGTGTTAACAGTTCTCTTTTCATTCTATCTTGGTAAATACAAATAAGACTATTGGTATTAAAATATTTATATATGATCTGATTATCCCATGTTTTAGGAAGGTAAAGTTTTCCTCATATTCACTGCTCTTAATACCTTGGTGTACTTATATATTAAAAAACATACTGTTTAAAATATTCAGGTGAATGTAATAAGAAGAAAGGAAATCACAGCACAGCTAAGATTACCATTACCCATGTTATACTTTTTCAAACAGATATTTTATATTTTTATTATCTAAAATTATCAATACTTCAAAAGTAATCATAATAAATAATTACTCCAGTTGCTTATATATCAGTTTTTTCTTGTTTAATGTAAAATCAGCCTCTATAAAAGAACCATAGAAAAGGTTTAACAAATAAGAACCATAGAAAAGGTTTAACAAATAAGAGGTTTGACATGCTTTTATTCTCAGTGTGCTATCAATTTTCTTATGCCATACTTAACCACTCTGTTCTTATGAGAAATTCTATGACTGTAGTTGCTATAGAAAATTACGGTTTTATAGCAATAGAAAACTAACAAGGAAATAGAACTTATCATAAACAATATGCCATTTTTCATTGGGCAAATTTAATTCTCACTAGCCACAATAAATAGAATGCATTGTTGAACATTATTGGCTGACTTCTCTTAGAATTTCATGCACTGGAAGGCAAGAATATCATCTTGGACAGAGAAGTTTAAACAGTTTTACATCTATAAGCACAATGCAATGCCAAGAACACTAAGGTCTCTTTCTGTTTTTATTAGCCTGGTGTCTCTAACAAGTCCTCGTATAGTCAGTGCCTTTCCAGAGCCACAAAGAACTGGTGAATAGATTACTTTCAGGGATCATGTATCTTTATGTAGGCTTTCATAGAGCAGCTGGATAATGATTCTTGAACCAGGCCCATGGTGTAACAATAGAGAGATGATATTATAAAGAGTCAATTTACTATTCCACTTATAGCTGTCAGTAAAGTGGACCTATTTTCTGGGGATAAAACTGATTACTTTGAAATCTAAATAAAGATTTTTCCTTGACATGTTGGTATATGGGATTTATTTGTATTTTAAAGAGATTTGTGGTTGTTCCTAATGTAGGCAGTATTTGTTATATATACATTTGAGATGTTTTTTCTCTACTTTTCAGCGTGACATATTAATAACTACTACAGAGAGTTAAAGAATCGTGGTTCTGGTCAGCTTGTTCACCCACTGTTTGGTTGAATGTACCAATTAGTATAAATAATTCTAATATATAAGGCCAGAATTAATGAAAATCCTATACTGTTTTCTTATAAAAAAGCTTTTATTCAAGTGTCCACAAATTAGATTCCTAAACATTTTATTTTGTTGTTGTTGTTTTGTTAAATGAAAGTCAGATAATTTTGTGTTCCCTTACCAAATTTGGTCCTTATACAGTCTCATGGATATTTTACAAAAAAAAAAAAAAAAAAAAAGAAATGGCTTCCAAATGATCACTACCCAAGTCTTTTGGGGGTGAGAACAAAATAAGATAATTGAGGGGCAAGAAGAAGGGAAGACAAAGGAAAAAATCACACTCTGTATACTTCACAGCCAGAACAATGGTTTTGAATAGTGAGTTACTTCAAAAGTATAGCATTCACCTGAAACATGGCATTTAACCAGATGATTCATGGCCTGTTTTGTTTGTTAAGTCCCAGTAGTTAGTAAATCTGTAAGTGTTATCAATGAACTGAGAATGTAACAAATGGGAATTTCGTAAATCATTTATAGCCTTATATCAGAAACCCACATGTAAGAAGAGCATATTCATCATTTTTCTTTCTTACAATTCCCTAAATGCTCATCAGGAGTGCCATATGTCACCCTTCACCATTCACGCATGTGAACTGATGCTATCCATGTTCTTTCTGCCTTGTCTGCAAAGAAATGCTCAGTGGTGGTTCTCTGTCCTCTCTTCTGCCTGGGGTTAAACGCTCATCAGTTTCAGAACAAAAGTCTAAGTAGGACCCAGGCTGCCAGTCCCTCCTGGGCACGATCATTGTCTGGTTTATATAACAAACTGGCATTTTATTTATGAAAACTTGCATTTTCATAAATATCATCAGAAGTTCCTGATTTTACTTTCTATTGCAGAGAGCTCAAGTTGTTTCAAGTTTTCCTAAAGCAATAATAGCATGGTGATAAATATTATTTTTTATATTTTATGTACCTTTTTATATTTCTTCAAATATTTTCAGAGTTGTTAGAGAACAATTCACTCAAGGGTCATAAACATATCCCTCATTAAATATAATAAAGAATTAAATTTAGAAACACTCTAAAATATATTTATGCACAATTATATATATAACACTTACTTATCCTTAGCTTCAGTATCTTTAAATTAATGAATTATACTTTAAAAACCTTTTTTTGGTAACTTTATAAATAAAATATTTTTTCCTCAGTTGTATTTATATAATACATTTGTTGTTGTTTTTTGTTTGCCTGTTAATATTTACTTTGTATTTTCAGTTGCAATGTGTAGTTTTATTCATTTATAAGAGGTGGTCATATATATTGCTATTGACCCTGTTTATGCTGTTTTTCCTGAGTATTTTTTCCACATTTATTTGACTTAGAATTTAATTTAATATTTTTTCTGAATAAACAAGTACATTTAAAGTGTCAAATTTATCGGTTTTTACCTTTCTTTATTTTTCAATAAATAGCACTGACACTGTTATAAGACATTATTCTATATTTTATTATTTCTTTAAATTTAACTTTTGATATAAATAGATATAATTAATTTTTGTGTAAGTTGTAGCACTTGAATCTTTGTCTGTTAAAGAAATCACCTAATGAAGACAGAAGTAAATTATATTCTCCTGATTGATTTTCATTTTTATTTATAACATTTATAATATAAAAGACATTATTAACACTAGCAAAATATAATTTTTTTAAATCTAACATTTTAACATTTGTTATAACATGTCAGGACGAGATGTAATATGCCTTTCTATATTTTATTGGCTATTCTTTTTTATTGTTGCTGGAGTACAGTAGTCCCCATTTTCCTGCAACCACTTTCACCCACCCCAACCACCCCCACCTCCCATCCTCAATCCTACCCCTCTTTGGCTTTGTCCATAGGTCCTTAACACATGTTCCTTGATAACATTTCCCCCTCCCCATTACACCCCTCCCCATTCCCTTCTGGTTATGGTCAAATTGTTCTTTATTTCCATGTCTCTGGTGATTTTTTTGCTTGTTTGTTTAGGGGATATCATATGGTATTTGTCTTTCACTGGCTGGCTTATTTCATTTAGCATAATGCTTTCCAGTTCCATCCATACTGTAATGAAGAGTAGGAGCTCCTTCTTTCTTTCTGCTGTGTAGTATTTCATGGTGTAAATGTACCATAGTTTTTGATCCCATTCATTTACTGATGAGCACTTAGGTTGCTTCCAGTACTTAGCTACTGTGAATTGTGCTGCTATGAACATTTTCTTGGCTATTCTTGCATAGTTAAGACTTAAAGTGAATTGTAGGATAATTTTGGTTAAATGGCCAACTGCCATTTCAAATGTTTATTTGTAAATTATTTATAGAAAACTGAAATCTTTCAAATATTGAGTTTTCACACCCAGTGACAAGGGTGTGTTTGTTCATCTTTCTTTTGCTTCAAGAAAAGTTTTTGGTTATTTTCAGTCAGTTCTTGAAAAGAACGTTGTTTGGCTTAATTTTTATTATTTATGCTTAGCTTTAAAAAATCACTCATTTCTTCATGGTTGATCACACCTTTTTTTGTTTCACACTTTATCATTTTCAGACTATTCTTAATCTTGTATATATGCAGAACTTTTTTATTTGTTGAAATTGTGAAACACTTAATTTTTGCCTAAAATTAATTTTTACTTCTAAACTTAGTTCCTTTTATCTTCAGTTTTCCTTATATTTTCTTTATTTATTTACTGGTACATATAAAGGTAAAGTTATGGATTCTGATGTTTGCCTCAGAGCCAAAGTGAACAAAGAATTCCTATCCTAAAGTGTGAGAAAGATCAGAGCCCAAAGGATGAGGCCATTTTAGGAAGAGCTCACGTCCAAACTCCAGGGAGCCTGCACAGCGTATGATAGAGGCTCCAGGTTAAACCAGAAATCAGAAAGTTAATAACAAGCAAGAAGCATGAGCTTTCCAGCATGTATTTCCAAAAACAGCTACCATTTCACAAGATTTTATAATAATAAATCAAGCAAATTCATGTCATTTCTGTTTAAATTTGATTCTTAATAGTTCATATAATAACTAATATTTTATTTAAGATGTTTTAATTCATTATCATAAACTCAAATGCATTTAGTTCATTTCACTTGTCCTGGAAAATGATATTCCTTCGTTTATTCATGGGATCTGATAGTAAAATATGTTATTTTATTTATCCTGTGATTTTTGAAGTAAAATATATTACATGTGGAAAGACTTAAGAAAAGTAAACGCTATGAACTGGAAAATGTATTGTGCTCATCTACAAGTAGTTTGTAATTAAACAGAATACATGTTTAATGCTATAAGAATTTTATGAGAAATTTATTTCCTTTGTGTTTGTTCCATGAATAAGTTTACTTTTTAAATACAGAATCTATAAAAAAATGTAAGAGACCTAACAAATACTTACAGTCATCTCTCAAGACAGAGACATCTTGTCACTATATTGGTTTATACATCAAAAAGGGGGAGTAGAAATAATTATTCTGGAGCCAGCACTCAGCCTTTCCTGGCCTGTGAATTCAAGCTGGCTAGAACTTTTGAAGCTCTTGCAGACTGAGTCACACTGGGAGATGCTTTGAGTCGCCTTGTCCTATAGGATGCCACGTTCCTTTCATTTCATTTTTGGTTCCTTATCTGTGCATTTGAATCCATTTCTGAATATATTTACAATTTCTTTGTGCTAGCTTGTTTCTTTTTTTAAGAAAAAAGTTTGTTCTTAATTTTTATTCTTGGTTAGCTCATATTTTTGCCAATACCCCTGCATAAAGTATAATATATATTCAGAAATATTTATATTTTGTAACATTTTCCAGTAATTTCACTGTTTCAGAATATATTTAAGGAGCAACAACTGTGTGCTGGGTATAATACTAGATATTTTCTAAACATGATAGTTTTGCAAGGTGGCAGGTGTTTGAGTAAATAGACAAAGGCTGGAACCTCTTGTCTCACTTACTACCTGTGTGACCCACAGCAAGTCCTTCAAAATTGTTAAACTTCACTTTCTAAATAGGGGATATTACATTTTAATGACATATTTCTTATTTCTTGTTTTGAGAATTAAAAGAAAATGTTGGCAAAACACTTGGCTCATCCTAAGACAGAGCATGAAGACACTAAGACAGAGTCTCTATAAATTTTATTATTGTTATTAATATTTTTTATTGTTATTAATATTAATAGCCAAGGATAGAAAAATTTGGGTAATTGATTTGTGTTAACTCTTTTCTTTCATCATTTGTTCATTACCAGAGTTCATATTTTTTCCTGCTGAAAGTGATATAGTTTATTGAGATGTCAAGAGAACTCAGAAACATGGGGAAGAGTACAATATGAAGAATCAGGAAAAGAGGTATCTTGATCCAATAACTTGGAAGCTATTTATATTTTTCCAAATGTTTGTTTGAAAAGCATCTTTCTGTGCTGTAAGAGGAATGAAGTAGTCAATATCTTACTATTTATTGCTATGACAACAATTCTCATTTAATTCTTTCATTAATGTGGTTTGGTTTCTTGTTTGACAGAAGTGTCATATCCTGCACAATATGGCATTAAGGAAAACGCTCTAATTTTCTTGCAGCATACCAGTAGCTACTGCAACTTCTGCTTACATCCTTGTCAATTTCCCATGGGGAGAGTCCTTTTGGAGTCTTGGAAGGCACTGTAAATGTCTCTAAAGTATAGTTTGACTCATGGTATAATTTAGTGGCTTCACTGGGATCACCATGACTAGTATATCAGGTTAAATCCCAAATAACAATCAATAAGTGAATAATTGGTGAGAACAAAAGATTCTTTTTATTACCAATTTTTTCACAATGCTATGTTTTTGCTTGAGTACTAGTTCTAATTGAATTGGGAACCCACACATCTTCTATCAGAGTATGAAAAATACTGTACAATTTTCCCAAAATGAGTATGCATCTGGTCAATTTTCTTTCAAAGTCACACTTCCCTGGGTAGGAATAACATGCAAATTTTCAATGAACTTTGTACCCATTTTTGTCCAGCTAAATTAGTCTCTTTCAGGTGTTTCCTTAAGGGTTTTTAGCTTTTCTGCTTCTGTCTTTCCAGAGGGTATCTGCCTACAGGAAAAAGCATTCATATCTTCCAGATGTAGGCAGATTGGTATGGTGTTCATACTGTTGCTCAGGTCCTTACCTGGTTTTCCAGTGACATACCTGACTGCCTTGGTTAACTAGATCCTCTTTTCTTAACCAACCCTTAATTTGGCTATCCCTGACACTTCCAATCCTTAGATGTTGGCTACAACATCCAGTACTTGGGTTTTGTTTCTTTGTTTCTTCTTCTTCTTCTTCTTTTTTTTTTTTTTTGCTTCTCTCTGTGTTCCCTCCTATGATAAGTCAAAACAATCTGTTCTTTTGCTATTGAAGAATTAAGTACTCATGGATCTCCCATGTTGAAGAAGTAGGCTAGAAAACAGGAGAGTCTGACTCAGGTAATCTACTTGGGTATCTTATGGTCTTTAGCAAAGACACCATGCCAGACACACACGGATTCTCTAAGTTGTATGTGATTCTTCTAGGCTGCATCTAGAATTCTTGTATTTGGATAATTTTTATATCACTCATATCACTTTCAACCCAAGGTTGAAAAGGGATTCCAGAGGTAAGAGGACTCCTACATGCAACGTCTTGTCCTTATCATGCTCTCTCATTTTTCTGCCTTTCCCTAGTCTATTTACTCTGTGATCTATTTCACTAACTTTTGTCTTTGACATGTTCTATAAAACAAATCTACCTCATCCCTGACCTTGGACATTCTTCATGAAATGCTTTCTTTAAAAGACTGGCTTTCATTATCATAATCTCACTATAAATTTAAAGAATACTGCTTAAAAACTTAAAGCCAAAGATGTGGCTTGTTTTGTTTTGGGGTAATCATCTCAACCTCACAGACTGGTTTTAGTGGTAGAAAAACAAGTGTGGGACTAATCCTAAATCACTGAGAAGAGAAATAAACCCATTGACATTTCTAAATATTGTTCCATTAAAAATTTGTCTTGTTTTGAACAAATTAATCTGTTCCCCCAATCTCACTTACTCATATTTAACAATTTAATGGTATTGACTGAGGCAAAAGAAAAATTGTTTCAAAGTAGGGTATGCAAATAAAACCATGAAACTCATCTGGTATTTTCTCTGCTATGGACATTACCCTAAATTCTGGATTTTTCAGTAAGTTATGCATATATTTGTAAGGTAGAAAGATGAATGGTCTTTGGATAATATTATGTCATATAGATTATAAAACTGTAAGCTTTGTTCAATATAAAACTTTGTGTAAGTTAAAGATTTTTGTTTGAATCCAAGAAGGTAGAAAGTAGTTACAAGGTACACTAATCTCCTCCAGGGACCAATCTGGAATGACAACAAAATTGTAGAGAAATTATCCAGAATACCAACTGAACAGTGTAGAGAGAAACTTTTTTTAAAAATTGTTGTTCATTTCTAGTTGTCCCAATTTTCCCCATTGCACTCCCCCACCCCATTCATCCCCCACTCCCACAGTCAGTTCCTACCCTGTTGTCCATATCCAGGGTCCTTTATTCATGTTCCTTGACTAGACCCTTCCTTTTCTTTCCCCCATCAATCCCCTCTCCCCTTCCATTCTGGTCATTGTCAGTTTGTTCCTTATTTCCATGTCTCTGGTTCTATTTTGCTCATTTGTATTTTTTTATTTTGTTTTTTTAGGTTCCACTTATAGGTGAGATCATATGGCATTTGTCTTTTGCTGTCTAGCTTATTAACCTTAGCATAATACTATCGAGTTCCATCCATGCTGTCATAAAAAGTAGGAGTTCCTTCTTTCTTTCTATTTTGTAGTATTCCATTATGTAAATGCACCACAGGTTTTTTCCTAGCACTTGGTTATTGTAAATAATGTTGCTATGAACATTGGGGTACATAGGTTCTTATGAATTGGTGTTTTAGGATTCTTAGAGCATAATCCCAGCAATGGAATTACCAGGTCAAAAGGCAGTTCCATGTTCATTTTTTTTAGGAAATTCCATGCTGTACCAAATTCCACAGCAGCTGCACCAGACTGCATCCCCACCAAAAGCATACTAGGTTTCCCTTCCGGCACTTGTAGTTTGTTGATTTGTTAATGATGGTCATTTTGACCATGAAGTAAAATCTCATTGTGGTTTTAATTTCATAGTCATTCTGACCATGACCATTCTGACCAGTGTGAAGTGGTATGTCATTGTGATTTTAATTTGTATCTCTCTGACTGCTAGTGATATTGAGCATTCTTTTATTATGTCTACAGGTGCTCTGGATATCCTCCTCAGAGAAGTGTCTGTTCAGGTCCTTTGCCAATTTTTTAATTGAATTATTTGTCTTCTTGATGTGGATTCATACGAGTTCTTTATATATTTTGGGTATCAAACCCTTGTCTGAGGTATCATTGGCAAATATGTTTTCCCATACAGTTGGAATGAATATATATTTTTTATTTTGCTGATGATTTCTTTAGCCATGCAGAAGCTCTTTAATGTGATATAGTCACATTTGTTTATTCTTTCCTTTGTATCCCATGCTCTGGGAGAGAAATCTCAAAACCAAGGATGGGTAGAAGAAACGAGTTCATACAAAAAGAATAGTAGGGAGTGTGGAGGAAGTGTAAGAGGGCTGGGTGGGATTCCCTGGGAGGCAGCTGAAGTACTACAGGGATATTCAAAGGCTATGAGGTTCGCCCTGAGACGCATGGAGTCTAAACCTTAAGTTGGCCTCTGAGCCTTCAGCACCAGAGTGAGAAAGAAACGCAGATAACATCTAGCTGTGAAAAGCAATAGAGTGTGTGTCTTCCAGGGAAAAACAACAGCTGGAGATACAGATAGTCTCTTCAAAGGCCAATGTACAAAATTTTATTTGTAGCCACTTACCATGGACTCCACAGAGGGAGGGTAGAGTGGACTAAAGACACTTGAGGAGAGTTTGGGGTTGTTGGCTCTGGGGACAGAAATGAAAGAACTGCCACCAGGATACCTGTGCTAAGTCATTCCCAGACTGCAGAAGTCATCTCGTTCAGGTAGAGCAGTCCTCTCCAAGTGGCATCAGTCCAAGTGGAAGCTATATCCTGGCCCACAGGAATTACTCTGCCCCAGCCTGTGGAGCTTAAATTGGGCTTCAGAGCACAGCCAAATTATATTAACAACAGATCAGTTTAACGGTTGATTAGTTTAACAACTAAGGTGTAAAATACAAAGAAGCAGCCCAGTTTGGGAAATAAATGAATACACCCTAAAGGAAAGAACAAGAGTATTCTCCAGAACAATAACTAAGTGAAATGGAGGCAAGTGATTTATCAGATATAGAATTTAGAGTAATTATTATAAGGAGACCCAAGAGCATGGACAAAGACATAGAAACCATGTAAAAGAACCAAAGAGAAACTAAACAGTGCAGTATCTGAAATAAATGATACACTGGAAGGAATAAATGGTAGGTTAGATGAAGCAGAGGACTGAATTAGTGATTGAAGGAAAAGGTAGAAAAAATACCCAGGCAAAGCAGCAAAAATAAAAAAAATATTTTTGTATTCTTTTTTTATAGTTTCAATGATTTTTATTTTCCATGCATCCCCTGCTGGGAACTGGCCTGCAACCTAGGCATGTGTCCTGACTGGGAATCAAACCATGGTTGTCTGGTTTGCAGGCCCATAATCAATCCACTGAGCTATACCAGCCAGAGCAAGAAAAAAGAATTTTTTAAAAATGAGCTTAAAAAGCATTTTGGACAACATGAAACTTGACAACATACATATTGTGGGGATACTAGAAGCATAAGAGAGGGAGCAAGGGATCCAGAACCTATTTGAAGAAATAATGGCCAAAAACTTCTGTCATCTTGTGAAGGAAGAAAACACACAAGTCCAGGAAGGTCAGAGAATCCCAAACAAGTTGGACCCAAAGAGGTCTACACCGAGACACATCATAATTAAAATGACAGGCTTAAAGGCAAGAGAGAGTTCTAAAAGCCAGAAGAGAAAATCATGTAGTTACCTACAAGAGAGCACCAATTAGACTGTCACCTAATTGCTCAACAGAAACATTTCAGGACAGAAGGGGGCGATATGAAATATTTAAGGTGATGATAAGCAAGGTCCTACTACCAAGGCTACTTTACCCAGTAAGGCCATAATTTCAAATCAAAGGAGATTTACAAACAAGAAAAAGCAAAAGGAGTTTGTTATCACCAAATCAGTACTACGACAAATGTTAAAGGGCTTGCTTTACGAAGAATAACACTAAGAGGAAAAAAACAGAGGAAAATAGTCTAATAATAAAATGGTACTACACATGTATCTATCAATAAATACCTTAAATGGCTTAAATGCTCCAACCAAAAGACATAGAGTAGATGATTGGATAAGAAAAGAAGACCTTCCCTAGCTGGTGTAGCTCAGTTGATTGAGCTCTGGCCTGCTAATAGAAAGGTTGCTGGTTTGATTCCTTGTCAGGGCACATGCCTGAGTTGTGGGCAGGGTCCCCATTTAGGGGTGAACAAAGAATCAATGTTTCTTTCACACATTGATGTTTCTCTCCCTCTCTGAAAAAAAATATAAAATATGTATATATTTAAAGAAAAAGAAAACAAGACCCATATATAAGCTGCCTCCAAGAGATCCATCTCAGATTGAAAGATATACATAGACTAAAAGTAAAGGAATAGAAAAAGATATTTCATGCAAATGGAAAAAGAAAAAAATCTGTGGTACCAGTACAGACAAAATAAACTTTAAAATCAAGGCTATAGTAAGAGACAAAGAACACTACATAATCATAAAGAGAACAATCCAACATGAGGATATAACCCTAGTAAATATTTCCACACCCATCATAGGAGCACCTAAAAATGTAAAATAAATCTTGATGGACATAAAGGGAGAGATTGATAGAAATACAGTTGTATTTGGGGATTTTAAGAACTTACTGACTTCAGTAGAAGACAGAAAACTATACTTGAACAATAATTAAAGTAAATAAAATTTAAAAAAAGAACCTATTGACTTCAATGGATAGATGCTCCAGGCAAAAAATTAATAAGGAGACAGTGTCCTTAAATGACCCACTAGACCAAATGGATTTAATTGATAGCATCAAAGGATTTCACCCCAAAGCAGTAGAGTATACATACTTTTTAAGTATGCATAGAACATTTTCCGGGATAGAACACATGTTAGGACACAGAACAAGTGTCAATCAATTTAACAAAATTGAAATCGTACCAAGATACTTCTCTGACTACAATGCTATGAAACTAGAAATCAATTACAAGACACCAAAAGACATAAAAAGGCAATATAGAAGTTAAATAACATAATATTAAACAATCAGTGGGTCAACAACAAGATCAAGGAAGAAATAAAAAGACACCTTGAAACAAATATAAATGGGATACTGGAAAAACAATCCTAAAAGGGAAATTCGTAGTATTACAGGCCTATTTCAATAAAAAACAAGAAAAAGCTCGAATAAGCAATCTAACTTTACACTTAAATGAACTGGACAAGAGCAACAAACACAATGGAATTCTATGCTGCAGAGAGAAAGAAGGAGCTACTACCTTTTGCAACAACATGGACGGAACTGGAAAGCATTATGCTGAGTGAAATAGGCCAGGTGCTGAAAGAAAAATACCATATGACCTCACCTTTAACAGGAAGCTAAACAACAAAACAAACAAGCAAGCAGAAAAAAACAAAAACAAAAATAAAGACACTGAAATAGAGAACAAGGGGACAGTGACCAGAGGGGAGAAGGAAGGGAAGTTAAGGGGAAAAAGGGGGAGGGATTTGGAGGAACAAATAGGAAGGACACAGGGATGAGAACTAAGGGGGGTGGAAATGGGAGGGAGGTGGGGAGCAAGGAGTGGGGGAGGCTGGGATGGGAGAAATAGATAAAAAACTGTACTTGAAAAATAACTAAATAAAATTAATTAAAAAAAGAGCAACAAACAAAGTCTAAAGTGTGAAGGAAGGAAATAATAAAGATCAAAGTAGAAATGAACAAAATAGAGTTTTAAAAAGCATAGAAAAGATCAGTGAATCCAAGGGTGTTTGAAAAGACAAACAAGATTGTAAACTTTAAGTGACTCATCAAGGAAAAATGAGAAAGGATCCAAATAACTAAAATTAGAAATGAAAGGGGAGAAATAACAACTGACATGAAATAAATAGAAAGGATTGTAAGAAAATATTACAAATAACTATGTGCCAACAAACTGGAAAACCTAGATGAATTGGATATATTCCCAGAAACATACAATCTTCCAAAAATTAAATCATGAAGAATCAAAGAATATTAATAGATAGATTATACTTGGTGAAACTGATGCAGTAATAAAAAAACTCTCAACAAACAAAAGCCCTGGACTGGATGGCTGTACAGCTTAATTAAACCAAACATTTAAAAAAAAAAAATAACACCTCTCCTTCACAAACAATCTCATAAAATTCAAGAGGAAGTGAGGCTCCCAAACTCATTTTATAAGGCAGGTACTATCCTATTCCCAAACCCAGATAAAGATACTACAAAAAAGAAAATTGTAGGCCAATAACTTTGATGAATATAGATGCTGAAATCTTCAACAAAATATTAGCAAACTGAATACAGAAATGCATCAAAAAAGGTCATACATCATAATCAAATTGAATTTGTTCCAGGAACACAAGGTTGGTACTCCTTTAACAAATCACAAATTATGATTCACCACATAAACAAAATGAAGGATAAAAACAACATGATCATATCAATATGTGAAGAAAAACCTTTTGATAAAATTCATCACCCATTTATGATAAAAAAAAAACCCTCACCAAAGTGGGAATAGAGAGAACATACCTAAACATAATAAAGGCCATATACAAAAAACCACTGCCAGCATCATACTTGGTGGGAAAAATCTACAAGCATTCCCCTTAAGATGTGGAACAAGACAGGGGATGCCTGCTTTCAACTCTCTTATTCAACACAGTACTGGAAGTCCTGGCCACAGCAATCATAAGAAGAAGAATTAAAAGACATCCATAAGCCTTTTACAAAGAAAGATTTCACCAAGAAACTACTAGAACTGATAAATAAATTCAGCAAAGTAGCAGGATACAAAATTAATTTCAAGAAGTCAGTTGCATTTTTATATACCAATGATAAACTAACAGAAAGAGAAATTAAGAAAACAAGCCCATTCACAATTGCTCAAAAAGTATAAAATACCTAGGAATAAACGTAACAAAGGAAGTAAAAGACCTGTACTCAGAAAATTATAAGACACTGAAGAAACTGAAGAAGGTAAAAATAACTGGAAACATTGTGTTCATGGATAGAAAGAATAAACATCATTTAAATGGCCATACCACCCAAAGTAATCTATAGACTCAATGCAATTCCTATCAAGATTCCAATGACATATTTCATAGAACTAAAAAAATTCAAAAATATGTATGTAACCACAAAAGGCCCTGAATTGCAACAGTTATTTTGAGAAAGAAAAACAAATTTGGAGGAATCACACTACCTAATATCATACTACATTATAAGACCATACTATCAAAACAGCATGGTATTCACACACAAAAAACAGACATGTAGATCAATGATGCAGAATAGAGAGCTCAGAAATAAACTCACACCTTTATAGTCAATTAGTGTTCAAAAGGGGAAGCAAGCACATACAATGAGCTAAATATAGTTTATTCAACAAATGATGTTGGGAAAATTGGACACATACATGCAGAAAAATGAAACTAGACCACCTTCTTACACCACACACCAGCATAAATTCAAAGTGCATCAAACACTTAAATGTGAGACCAGAAAGCATAAAAATCACAGAAGAAAACATAGGCAACAAAATCTCGAACATTGTTCATAACAATATTTTATTGGATATATCTCCCCAGGCTAAGGAAATGATAGAAAAAATAAACAAATGAGACTACATTAAACTAAAAAAGTTTTTACATGGCAAAGGATATCATCAGAAAAAAATTGGGAGAATCATACTCACTGATACACATGATAAAATGTAAATATCCAAAATCATAAACTACTTACAAAACTCAACACCAAAAATCAATCAACTCAATTAAAAAATGGGCAAAAGACCAGAATAGACACTTTTCCAAGAAGGACATACATGTGGCAATAGACATATGAAAAGATGCTCAATGTCACTAACCAGCAGAGAAACGCAAATTAAAACCACAATGAAATACTGTCTCAAGACCCTCAGAATGGCTATCATCAATAAATCAACAAACAAGAAGTGCCTACAAGGACATAAAGAAAGGGAAACCTTTTAGCACTGGTTTTGGGAATGTATATTGTTATAGCCACTGTGGAAAACACTACGGGAATATCTCGGAAAATTAAAAATGTATCTGGCTTTTGACCCAGTGATCCCATTTGGGAATATATCCAAAGGAACTCAAAACAAGAATTTGAAAGAACATAAGCACTCCTATATTCATTGTAATGTTATTTATAATTACCAAGAAACAGAAACAGCTCAAATGTCCATCAATAGATGAGTGCATTGAACAACTATGGGACCTTTATAAAATAAAATACTATTTGGCCATAAAAAAGAAGAAAATTTTATCCTTTGTGACAGCATGAATGAACATGGAGAACACTATGTTAAGTGAAATTAGGCAGAGAAAGACAAATACCATACGATTTCGCTTAATGTGGAATCCAATGAACAAACCGAACCGAACTGAAAAGGAAAATGAGGACAGGCTCATAGATGGAGAGCAGGATGACAGCTAGTGGGGGTACTGGGGGATGAAGGGGTTGAACACAAAGAAAGGACCCATGGACATGGACAACAGTATGGTGTTTGCTTTGGGGAGAGGTGTGTTGCAAGGGAACTAAATGGTAACAGGAAAAGATATAATAAATATTAAATTAAAAATTTGTGCAGTCTAATGTATTGTCAGATTGTAGTGCAGTTTTGGAAATATGATTTATTAAATATAAAAACATATTAAGTCACCACTGATTAAAGATTCCAGACTTAGTGAAGTTACACAATAACTTGAAGATTTTTGTTATTAAGAGGTACAAATAATTTCACTCTGGTAGAGAACTCCAAATGTTATGGTTTATTGTCTTACATGAAATTAACCAATTTTGTATATATTTTCTTTCACTACTTCTAATACTGACCAACTATAAAAAAGTCTTGATCTCTCATTTGAATATATTCCTAATTTTTTCTCTTTCACTTTTTTTTTGTTCAAGTACAGTTGTCTCCATTTCCCCCCACCCTGTCTCTCCACCCCAGCCATCCCCACCTCCCACCCTGTATTTTTTATTAATTAGCTCAATAAAATATTTTACACATATATCATCTATATTTGTATGAGAATAAAAGTTTTTAATTTTTGAAAAATATGCTTAAATACATAGTTTATTTACTACTATCATATTCTACAAAATTGCCATGAACATTGGCTTACCAATCAGTACTTCTAAGGAGAAATATGGGTTATGTTCCTTGTGAAACTCTGATTATGACATTTTTTCATCAATTGATCAATTTATAACCTTGTTGTATATATATATATATATATATATATATATATATATATATATATTTCCACTTAACAACACCTTATTTAATATACATTATTGATTAGTTAACATTAAATTTATGGCCAATAGCACTATTACTCATGGCTGAGAGAAACTCATATGACAGTTGTATTTTCTCTCTGAGGCACATTACAGGCTTATTGTGCTTAGAGATAATAGCTAGCACTTCAGCACTACTGTGGGGGGCCATTTTAAACAGTGAAATCACCAACAAAAAACACAAAATGCAAAAATACTTGGCACCAAATAGACCATGAAAAGGACAGGGAGAAAAAAAGGGGGGGTAACATCCATGTGAGAAAGCAACATCTATCAGTCACCTCTCATATGGGCTCAGAGATAGGGGGTGTAGAACCTGAAACCTAGGCACACAACCTGACTGGAATCAAACTAACAGCCTTTTGCTTTTCAGGTCCATGCTCAATCAACTGAGCCACATCAGTCAGGGAGAAAACTCAAAATTTTAAATGCTCTGTGCATATCCATGAATGTCCATAGAAGCACCTTGAGCACAGAGTTTGGGGTTACAATTAAATTTTAGAAAGTAGATATATTCACAAATATGAAATTCAAAAATAATGTGTCTCAGCTATATAGTGTTAAATAACAAAATTCAACCTATTAAAGTTGAGAATCTACTTGGCTTTAACAATGAATGAGGGGAAACATCCTACCAAGCAAACAAAGGATGCTCAGTGTGTTTAACAAAATGAAAGGATGTTATAGGAAAATGGGTGAAGCAAGAAAGCTATTAACAAAAGAATAGAAATGTTTATTTTTAAACCAGGACACCATCTTTTGGTGGGAAGGGATTGGCAAGTGTGTTTACCATGCAAATTGCCTCTTCTTCTGAGGAGGTGGGGGTCTTGAGAGTGGCCAGGGGAGGACGGAGAAGGCCCAAGTGACAAATTACCTCATTTCTGTTGACCAGAAAAATCCAGACTGGTTGATTAAGATAATTTTTCTGGGAAAGGATAAAACAGCAATCAGATCAGTTATTAAATCTAGGTTTGGTATCATGGGCTTCACATAAGGACACCATTTGTGTTTTGTGGTTCTCTTCTTAACAACACACATACACATAAACTAACAATTGTCACATTCAATACAATTACTACATTTATTGTAAAAGAACAAAAGAAAAATAATAAAAAATGCTAAAAAGCTTATAAACATCCAAAAAAAGTCACAGTAAAAGAATTTTGTATCTTATGACAAATTTTTACTTTCCACCTGTATTAAAAATATCCACTTCTGAGGACAAAAATGCAAGCATTTTTCCTGTTTATTTAAGTAATAAAACACAACCACCAATGGAATGAATAATGCAGTATTCTGAGTAATTTTATTAAAATTGTTACTGAACAAGAGGCCCGAGGGATGGGCAATACAATATTTGGCCCACCTAGGAATGCCAAAAGCTGCTATACAACAGGGGCCCCTCCCAAGGACAAAATACCGATATCTACTGGGCTCTTCTGTCCACTGCCAATTGGAAAGACATCTGTCAATGCCAGAGATTTGTGAAAAGGAAACAAAATGTTTATTCAGTGCTATTCAGGCCTAATGCCACCACTAAAATAGCAAAGTACTTTAGGGTATACACCTACACCCACACAGCGCTCCCTTCTCCCACTGTCCCAACTCTGGGTACCGTAAATCAGGAGAAGAGCACACATCCCTTTTTTAGGCCTCTGTCACTATCAGCTGTGTTGCCGTGAAGGATCTCTAGTTAATCCAAAGTACTGTGGTACCCTCTCAAGGTCCACTGGCAAGAGTTCTTTGTACCCAGTTCCAGTTAAAGTCTCTCCTGCTTTCCAGGCCACGCAGCCAAAGGGGGAACCCCAAAGCCGCGTGGGCCTCTTCTACCAAAGCTGCAGGGATCTGCACTCCACCAAAAGCATGTGTCTTTCTTCTTCACCTGGCTGCAGGGATCTCCATTCTGGCAAACCTGCATGGTTTTCTCTTTCATTTGGGCAGTTATTGCCTCATGTCCTGGAGCCAGTCTTTTCCAAGCTCTCACACAGACCTCCTCACTCTGGGGCACAGCCCCCTAGTTCCATCCTGAGTCCCAGCCACTCCCTTCTCCTTGGCTCCAAACTTGGCCACAGCTATTTAACATATCTAAGAAACCAGTTAAAGGTTATAGATATGTTAAATAATCATTCCAGAGGTTAGCTGCAAAACTGTTGCTATGCAAAATAGCTCTCAATGGCCCTGCTCCATTCATCCCTTCCCTCTGGGGGAGGGGTGAGGACATCCTATATGTCTCTCCAATATTCCTATACACTTTGAATTCTGGACACCATTCCAAATCTTTTTTGGGCCCCCCCCCCCCATTGCACCCTGTATCAAAATGATCCTGAAATTAAGTAAGCTTCACTGTATTGTTCTATAATGACAAATGAAAATCCTTTGCATGTGTTGATACTGAATTTGAAGTACTATTTTTGTGAAAGGGTAGAAGAACTGTTCGTGCAAATAACTAAAATACCTGTACAAACATAGAATGTAATTTGTAACTCACATTCTTCAGATGCATTTAAAAGTATTGTTCTTGTAGCTATCAACTAATCATCTACCAATATTGACCAAACTGTTTCTTGAGCAATATATTTTCATGTTCAATGTAAGTTTATTGAGAACTTTTAATATCTTCAAAATGGAAGAGCCATTTTCAATTAAAGTAATCTTAATTATTTTTGTATCACCAAGCTGTCCCTTCTTCTTAAGTTCCTTTATATTTACTGCTAGAGATTTTTGGTTAATTTCAAGATTCCAAGGATGTCATTCATTTTTCCTTTTCTCAAAACATTGCCAAGTCTTTTTGAAAACCATCCACAAAATATTCTCTATATTGGAAAAATATTCAATTAGTTCTGACCACATCACCATCTCACTTATTGTTTTTTATTCACTGAATTTAGAATGTTGGTTGTCCAGGGCTCAGATTTAGATTTCTTATGTCCCCTACCTATGCATATTCTCTTGCTGATCTCATCCTACTATTGCTTAAAAATCAATTATATTGTTACTTACCTCCTCCCTAAACTCCAAACCCTTGTACGTAACTTCCTATTTAACAACAAATCAGGACGTATTTAAGTAGTCTCAGATGTAGCATGTCCAAAACTGACCTCCAAACTTTTCTTCTAGAGTGCTCTTCATCTCAATTAATAACAACTTAATTCTTCAAATTGCTCTTGCCCCAAGCCATGAGGTAATCCTAGATGCCTCTTTTCCTCAACCCATAGTAAATCCAACAGGAAACGTTGCCATATCTAACTTTAAAATATATCCAGCTACCACTCAGAGCTAGCCTTCTGACCTCTTGTCTGAAGTTTGTTAATAAATTCATAATTACTGTTTCTATTTTCATTCTTTTCTTTCAAATGCCCATTTTTGTCAAGGCAGCTGGAATCATCTTGCTCAGTAATCATATCAGTTCCCCATTTATAATTCTATACAAGAGACACAGGATCTACTTCTTTCCCTTTACTTTTTCACTTTTTTTAACCTTTTCTTATTCTGCACATGGCCCTCTGCCTATGTGCCTGTCACAAGCCAGACACACACAGAGATTGTAGGCAACTCTCTCCTGGACACTTTAGTTTCTTAATTAAATGCAATATTCTCGAGGAGAAATTCTGGGAACATCCTACCTTAAATTTTAAATAGATTCCCATATTCTTACCCCCTTGCCTGTTTCTTTTGTTTTTCATGACACTAATAATGATGTATCTTTATAGATAAATAAGATAGATAATAAAGAAATATTTATCTTACTGTCTTCTGGAACATAAGGTCTTGGAGGGCAGTGACTTTTGCCTATCATGTTTCTGCTACCAAATCTTCTACCGTGAGAACAGTGTATATATCACACTTTTGATAAATATTTGTTATGTGAATAAGTAAATAATTGAATGGATCTTTGGCAAACATCAGGAAACGTAAGAGTCCTTTTGCATTGTATTTTCAATAGTACTTCCTCATATCTTTATCAAAGATTAGTATCACTTATTTTGGTGTGTGTGTGTGTGTGTTTTAAGACTATATTGAAGAGCAGTTTTAGGATTACAGTGAAATTAAAAGGAAGTTACAGAGATTTTCTATTGCCCCTCTATCTTCAAACATGCATAGTTTCCCAGCCCCCCCCATTGTTGACATCCCTTACCAGAACAACACATTTGTTAAAATTGATGAACCTACACTGACACATCATAATAACCCAAACTCCATTGTTTATAGTAGGGTTTACTGGTAATGGTATAAATCATATGCATTTATATAAATGTATAATTACATGCACATTATCATAGTGCCATACAAAACTGATTCACTGCCCTAAAAATCCTGTGTTCACCTATTTAACCCTTCCCACCCCCCTCAATCCTTGGAAACTGCTGATATATTTACTGTCTCCATAGTTATACCTTTTTCAAGTATCATATATATGAAATTATATAGTATGTAGCCTTCTTAGGTTGGCTTCTTTTACGTAGTAATATACATCAAAAGTCTCTCTATGGCTTTGATACAGGGTGCAGCTGGGGGGGGAGGCAAAAAAGATTTGGAATGGTGTCCAGAATTCAAAGTGTATAGGAATATTGGAGAGACATATAAGATGTCCTCACTGCCCCCCCCAGGGGGAAGGGACAATGGAGCAGGACGATTTAGAGCTGTTTTGCATAGCAACAGTTTAGCAGCTAACTTCTGGAATGATTATTTAACATATCTATAACCTTTAACTGGTTTCTTAGATATGTTAAATAGCTGTGGCCAAGTTTGGAGCCAGGGAGAAGGGAGTGGACTTGGACTCAGGATGTAACTAGCGCCTGCATCCTGGAGAGAGAGTCCCTGTGTGAGAGCTTGGAAAAGATGGGCTCCAGGACAAGAGGCGAGAACTGCCCAGGTGAAAGTGAAAACCATGCAGCTTTGCCAGAATGGAGATCCCTGCAGCCAGGTGAAGAAGAAAGACACAGACTTTTGGTAGAGTGCGGATCCCTGCAGCTTTAGTAGAAGAGGACCACGCGGCTTTGGGGTGCCCCCTTTGGCTGTGTGGCCTGGAAAGCAGGAGAGACTTTGACTGGAACTAGGTACAATTTGACTGGAACTGGGTACAAAGAACTCTTGACAGTGGACCATGAGAGGGTACCACAGTACATTGGATTAACTAGACAGAGATCCTGCCTGCACGGTGACACAGTTGATGGTGCTGATACAGGGTGCAGCCAGGGGGGCCCCCCAAAAAAAAGATTTGGAAAGGTGTCCAGAATTCAAAGTGTATAGAAATATTGGAGAGACATATAAGATGTACTCACTGCCCCCCCCCCCAGGGGGAAGGGATGAATGGAGCCAGGCCATTGAGAGCTATTTTGCATAGCAATAGTTTTGGAGCTAACCTCTGGAGGAATGGTTATTTAACATATCTATAACCTTTAACTGGTTTCATAGATATGTTAAATAGCAGTGGCCAAGTTTGGAGCCAGGAAGAAGGGAGAAGGGGGAAGGTTGTGGCGGAGACTCAGAATGTAACTAAGGGCTGCTCTCCTGAGTGAGTGGACTGGGACTCAGGAGAATGTAACTAGGGTTGGCGCTCCGGACTGAGGATGGAACTAGGGGGACTCAGGAGGATGTAATCAAGGTCTGCACTCCTGAGTGAGAAGGGCTTGGACTGAGGAGGTAATGAGGGGCTGCGCCCCTGAGGGAGGGTGCCGCTGTGTGGGAGCTTGGAAAAGACTGGCTCCAAGACATGAAGGGTCCCCGCTTGGCCAGATAGAGAGAGAGCCACGCGGTTTCAGCAGAGTGAGGACCCCCTGTTGGTGAGGTGAAAGAGGGAGCCACGCGGTTTTGGCAGGGTGTGGACCCCCTCTTTCCCAGGTGAAAGGGAAAAACCACGCAGCTTTTCCAGAATGGAGATCCCTGCAGCCAGGTGAAGAAGACAGCCACATGCTTTTGGTGGAGTGCGGACTCCTGCAGCTTTGGTAGAAGAGGCCCACGCGGCTTTGGGGTGCCCCCTTTGGCTGCGGGGCCTGAAAAGCAACAGAGACTTTGACTGGAACTGGGTACAAAGGACTCTTGCCAGTGGACCATGAGAGGGTACCATAGTACTTTGGATTAACTCGAGATCCTGCACAGTGACACAGCTGACGGTGCCAGCGGCCTGCAACACAGACGTGTGCTCTTTTCCTGATTTACGGTACCCGGAGTTGGGACAGTGGGAGAAGGGAGCACTGTGTGGGTGTAGGTGTATACCCTAAAGGACTTTGATATTTTAGTAGTGGCGTTAGGCCTGAATAGCATTAAATAAACATTTTGTTTCCTTTTCACAAATCTCTGGCATTAAGAGATGTCTTTCCAATTGGCGGCGGACAGAAGGGCCCAGTAGATTTTAGTATTTTGGTTTTTGGGAGGGGCCGCTGTTGTACAGCAGTTTTGGGCATCCCTAGGTGGGCCAAATATTGTATTGCCCCTCCCTCGGACCTCCTCTTGTTCGGTAACAGTGCCAGTGGCCTTCAACACAGACGTGTGCTCTTTTCCTGATTTACGGTACCTGGAGTTGGGACAGTGGGAGAAGGGAGTGCTGTGTTGATGTAGGTGTATACCCTAAAGGACTTTGCTATTTTAGTGGTGGCATTAGGCCTGAATAGCATTAAATAAACATTTTGTTTCCTCTTCACAAATCTCTGGCATTGACAGATGTCTTTCCAATTGGCGGCGGACAGAAGAGCCCAGTAGATATCGGTATTTTGTCCTTGGGAGGGGCCCCTGTTGTATAGCAGCTTTTGGCATCCCTAGGTGGGCCGAATATTGTATTACCCCTCCCTCGGACCTCTTGTTCTGTAACAGCTTGACAGCTTATTTCTTTTTAAAACCAAATAAATTCGCTGTCTTGATGTAACCCATTTTATTTATCCATTCACCTACTAAAGGACATGGTAGTGGCTTCCAAGAGTTGAAATAGTTTAATAAAGCTCCTTATAAATATCCATATGCAAATTTTGTGTGGACATATATTTTCAATACTTTTGGGTAAATGCCAAGGAGTATGGTAGTGAATTGTATAGTAAGAGTACGTCTAGTTTTGTTAAGAAACCACCAAACTCTCTGTAAGGTGGTTAGACAATTTTTGTATTTCCACCAGCAATGAGAAAATGTTTCTGTTGTGCCACATCCATGGCAACATTTGGTATTGTCGGTGTTCCATATTTTGGCTATTCAATTGGTTTGTAGTGGTATATCACTGTTAATAAATTTGCATTTTCCTGATGATATATTATGCTTTTATATGCTTATTTATTATCTGTATATATTCTTTGCTAAGTTGTCTGTTCCCTTAAAATAGGTGAACCCATTTTTAACTGGGTCCCTTGATTTCTTATATAAAAATTTTATTTATTTTAATTGTTATTCAAGTATAGTTTTCTCTCTTTTACTCCCATCCCACCTCACCCCTGCAGTGCTCCTCACCTCCCTCCCATTTCCATACCCCCTCAGTTTTTGTCAATGTGTCCTTTATACATGCTCCTGTAAACACTTCTTCCCCCTTTCCTCTGAAATCCCCTCCTATCTCCCCTCTGGTCACTGTCACCCTCTTCTCTTTTTCAGTGTCTTTGGTTATATTTTGCTTGTTTGTGTGTTTTGTTGTTTAGGTCCCTGTTAAAGGTGAGATCATAGGGTATTTGTCTTTCAACACTTGGCTTATTTCACTCAGCATAGTGCTTTCCAGTGATATCCATGCTGTTGCAAAGGGTAGGAGCTCCTTCTTTCTTTCTGCTGCATAGAATTCCATTGTGGAAAGGTACCATAGTTTTTGGATCTATTCATTTACTGATAGACACCTAGGTTGCTTCCAGCACTTGGCTGTTGTAGATGGTGCTGCTATGAACATTGGGGTGCATAGGTTCTTTTGTATTGATTGGTGTTTTAGGGTTGTTAGGATATAATCTTATCAGTGGAATTTCTGGGTCAACAGGCAGATTCATTTTTAATTTTCTTAGAAAATTCCATACTGCTTTCTGTAGTGGTTGTACCAGTCTTCAATCCCACCAACAGTGAACTAAAGTCTCCTTTTCTCCAAAACCCCTCCCACACTTGTTTGTTGCATTGTTTATGATGGCCATTCTGACTGGTGTGAAGTGGTATCTCATTGTGGTTTTACTTTGCATCTCCGATAACTAGCAATATTGAGCATATTTTCCTGTGTCTCTGGATCCTCTGTATGTCCTCCTTGGAGAAATATCTGTTCAAGTCCTTTGCCCACTTTTTAATGGGGTTGCTTGTCTTTATAGAATGGAGTTATGTAAGTTCTTTAAATATTTTGGAGATTAAACCCTTGTCTGAGTTATCATTGGCAAATATGTTTTCCCATACAATTGGTTCTCTTTTCATTTTAATACTGTTTTCTTTAGCCATGGAAAAGCTTTTAATTTTGATAAGATCCCATTTCTTTATTCTTTCCTTTATGTCCCTTGCTCTACGGGACATAATAGTAAAAAAATGTTGCTGAGATTAGTAAAAATATCAGATTTTTCTGCCAGTGTTCTCCTCTGGGACTTTAATGGTGTCATGGCTTATATTTAAGTCTTTTATCCACCTTGAATTTATTTTGGTCTATGGTGTAAGTTGGTGCTGAAGTTTCATTTTTTTGCATGTAGCTGTCCAGTTCTCCCAACACCATTTGTTGAAGAGGCTATCTTTACTCCATTTTATGTTACTGACCCCTTTATTGAACATTAATTGACTGTAGAGAGTTGGGTTTATTTCTGGGCTCTCCATTCGGTTCCATTGGTCTATGTGCCTGTTTTTATGCCAGTACCAGGCTGTTTTGATTACAGTGACCTTGTAATACAGTTTGATATCAGGTATTGTGATCCCTCCTACTTTGTTCTTCTTTCTAAAAAGTGCAGCTGCTATTTGGGGTCATTTATGGTTCCATATAAATTTTTGAAGTGTTTGTTCTATGTCTGTGAAATATGCCATTGGTACTTTAATAGGTATTGCATTGAATCTGTAAATTGCTTTGGGTAGTATGCACATTTTGATGATGTTAATTCTTCTAATCCATGAACACGGTATATGTTTCCATTTGTTTGTGTCTTCCCTGATTTCTTTCTTCAGGGCTGTGTAGTTTTCTGCATATAGGTTTTTTACCTCCTTGGCTAGGCTTATTCCTAGGTATTTTATTTTTTCTTTTTGCTATATCAAACAGGATTCTTTTCTTGATTTCTGCTTCTGCTGCTTCATTGTTGGTATACAAAATGCCTTTGATTTCTGGATATTGACTTCATATCTCGCTGTTTTGCCAAATTCATTGATTAGGTTGAGCAGTTTTGGTGTAGGATTTTCCATGTACACTATCATGTCATCTGCAAACAGTGACAGTTTTGTCTCCTCATTTCTGATTTGGATGCCTTTTATTTCCTTTTCTTGTCTGATTGCTGTGGCTAAAACTTCCAATACTATATTGAATAGAAGTGGTAGAAGTGGACAACCTTGTCTTGTTCCTGAACTTAGTAGAAAAACTTTTAGTTTTTGCACATTGAGTATGATGTTGGCTATAGGTTTCTCATATATGGCCCTTAGTATGTTGAGGAATGCTCCCTCTATTCCCATTTTGCTGAGTGTTTTTATAATAAACGGGGGCTGTACCTTATCAAATGCTTTTTCTGCATCTATAGATATGATTATGTGATTTTTGTTTTTGCTTTTGTTTATGGGGTGTATTACATTTACTGATTTGTGAATATTGAGTCACCCTTGCATCCCTGGGATGAAACTCACTCAGTCATGGTGTATGATCTCTTTAAGGCATTGTTGGATGTGGTTTGCCAGTATTTTGTTGAGGATTTTATTGTCTATGTTCATCAGCAATATTGGCCTGAAGTTTTCTTTCTTTGTTGTATCTCTATCTGGTTTTGGGATTAGGATGATGCTAGCTTCATAAAAAGAGTTTGGGAGTCTTCCATCATTTTGGATGTTTTGGAATTATCTGTGAAGGATAGAGGTTAGCTCTTCCTTAAATGCTTATAGAATTCTCCCGTGAAACCATCTGGTCCAGGGCTTTTGTGTATCAGGAGTTTTTTGATTAGTTCTTGTATTTCATCTGCTATTATTGGTCTGTTCAGGCTTTCTGCTTCTTCTTCATTGAATTTTGGAAGACTATATTTTTCTAGAAATTTGTCCATTTCACCTGGGTTTTCAAATTTCTTGGCACACAGTTCTTCATAGTAATTTCTTACAATCCCTTTATATTTCTTTGGTGTCAGTTGTAATTTCTCCTCTTTTATTTCTGATTGTGTTTATTTGCATCCTCTCTCTTTTTTTGCTTGATGAGCCTGCAAAAAGACTTGTTGATTTTTTTTATCTTAAAAAAAACAGCTCCTGGATTCATTGGTCCTTAGAATTGTGCTTTTCTTCTCTATGTCATTTAATTCTGCTCTGATCTTGGTTATTTTCTTCCTTCTACTTGCTCTGGGCTTTCTCTGTTGTTGGTCCTCAAGTTCTTGTAGGCATAGGGTTAGGTGATTTGTTTGAAATGTTTCTGTCTTTTTTGGTCTGTATTGCTATGAACTTCCCTCTCAGGACTGCCTTCCCTGTGTCCCATGAGTTTTGTGTTGTTGTGAGTTCATTTTCATTTGTTTGAAGAAACTTTTTGATTTCTTCCCTAATTTCATTCTTGACTCATTCATTGTTTAATAGATTTGTATTCAATCTCCATGATTTTTGAGTGTTTGGGTACTTTTCCCTTAGGGTTGGTTTCTAGTTTCAGTCCCTTGTTATCAGAGAAAATGCTTGGTATGATTTCAGTTTTCTTGAAGTTTTTGATGCTTGTTTTATGTCCTATCATATGGTCTATCTTTGAAAATTTTCCATGTGTATTTGAGCCAAATGTGTATTTAGCTTCTTTGGGATGAAGGGTTCTATACATATATCAATTAAGCCCATTTCATCTTAAGCTTTGTTCAATGCCAAAATAACTTTGTTGATATTTTGTTTGGAGGATCTATTTTTGACAGGCGGGTGTTCAAATCTTCCACTATAATTGTGTTGTTGTCAATATCTTTCTTGAAGTTGTCTCAGATTTTCTCTATATATTTGGGTGCTCCTATATTTGGTGCATATATATTTACAATGTTTATATCTTCTCAGTGGATTCTTCCTTTGAGTATTATGAAGAGACATTCTGGGTGTCTTTTTATGGCCCTTTTTTTCAAGTTTATTTTGAGTATTGCTCAATATGAGTATTACTACCCCAGCTTTTTTTCCTGTCCATTTGCTTAAAAATTTGTTTCAAACCTTTCACTTTTAGTCTGTGTAGGTCTTTTGTCCTGAGCTGGGTCTCTTGTAGGCAGCATATGTGTGGGTCATGCTTTTTTATCCATTCAGCTATTCTATGTCTTTTTATTTGAGCATTTATCCACTTACATTTAAGGTTATTATTGATAGGTACTTTTCATTGCCATTTTTGTACTTGTGTTCCTCTCTGTCTCTCTCTTTTTCTTCCTTTCCTTAAAGCAGTCAGAGCTGATTTGGTGGAGGTGTATTCTTTTAGACATACATTTTCTTGGAAGTTCTTTATTTGGCCTTCTATCTTGATTGAGAGCCTTGCTAGGTAAAGTAGCCTTGGTTGCAGGCCTCTGGTTCTCATTACTTAGAATATTTCTTGCCATTCTCTTCTGGCTTGGAGTGTTTCCATTGAGAAGCCAGCAGCTAATCGTATTGGGGCTCCCTTGTGCGTTACTTCCTGTTTCTCCCTTGCTGCCTTTAAGATTGTCTCTTTGTTTTGGAATTTTGCCATTTTGATGATGATGTGTCTTAAAGTGAACCTCTTTGGGTTCCTTTTGATTGGAACTCTCTGTGATTCCTGGATTTGTGTGACTTTTTCTCTCATCAAAATAGGAAAGTTTTCCATCATTACTTTTGCAAATAGATTTTCTATTTCTTGCTCTTCTTCTCCTTCTGGTATCCCTATCATTTAGATATTTTTATGTTTCATATTATCTTGCATTTATCTTTATCTCTCTTAATTCTTTCTAAGCTTCTTTTCCTTTTCTTACTCTTTCTGGGTGTTTTTTCCTACTTTGTCGTCCAGCTCACTGATCTGATCTTCTGGCTTCATCTAGCCTGCTTTTGATTCCTTCCACTGTGTTCTTCAGTTCAGAAATTTTATTATTCATTTCCTCTTGGTCCTTGTTAATAGTTTCTATTTCCATTTTCACGTAGACATAGTTTTCAGTGAGTTCATTGTAGTTCCCCTCTAGTTTCTGGTAGCTCATTGCGAGTTCTTTGAACTTTCTTATAACCAGTGCTTTGAATTCAATATCTGAGAGTTGACTTGCCTCTATTTCATCTAGCATTCTTTCTAAGGCTTCCTCCTTTTCTTTCATTTGGGGATGGTTTTTTGTCTTCCCATCATTTGTGTGACTCTTCTTGTTAGGTTAGCTCCTTAAGTTGACTTGTTCTGGTTCCCTGGGTTTATGATATGAACTTCTTTGGTAAAATACCTGTGAGATTTAGTGGTGTGGTCTCCTTGATCTTCCAAGCTCACTTGACTTGCGCTGTCCTTTAAGTTGTCTCTGTGTTTGTCTTTGGGTTTTAATCATTTTGAGGTTTTTCTTTTATGGGTCCTTCTCACCAGTTGTTTAACTCACTCTGTCCACCACCTCCCGTAATTTGTTGTACTGGTGAGGGCAGGTTGTGTGGAACCTAGTTCTTCTGTGTGTACATGGCCCGAGGATTCTCTTTTGGTCTTGTTCAGTTGTTTTTACTAGGTAGTTTCTTCACTATTTAGTTGTATTTCCAGATAGGTCCTGGATTTAGGTTTGCGTGGTTTTTACTCCCTTCTTTACCTTCTTCTGTTGTTATCTGTTGGTGGTTCCTTTGTTGTTGGGTTTTTTCTTCAAGTGGGTATACTGGTGTTCACTGCTTCCACTTACTCTTTTTTGTGTGTGATTAGTTGGAGGGGAAGGCAAAATGGTTTATGACAGCAGGAGAGTATTCTATGATATTTACAATAGCAGCCAGTAAAGAAAAGATAGGAGACCCTTTGGCTAAGTATAGTGTTAACCGTGATCTTCAACCCAAGTAGCCTTTTAAGTAAAGCTATCTTTTAAGAAAGGATGGAAAGAAGATAAGACTCTAGTTGGGGAGGGAAAGATTGTGAGTTGAATTTAGAAAGCAGTGAGGTTGTGGGAGGTCAGATTCTGAGGTAAGGTGAGAGTAAAGGATAGTAAATAGGTGTAATGTATGAGAAAATAGAGTTGCTGACTACAGTAATAAAGTTCAGGAAACTGTGAAGTGGGCTAACACCCGGGAGGAGTGTTTTGAAGTATTTACAATTTTATGGAATAGCTATTATTTACAATAATATTAGAGCAATAATCATATGAGAGAATCTATGTTATCTGGATAACATAAATGGGTGTATAGAACTTTGAGTAGTGTGCTAAAGGACCATAAGTGACGTGAAGGACAGTAAATTAGCAATACACTGTGGAAGAGAGAACAGGGGAAACCTGTCAAATGACACAATATAACCAGCCAAGCAAAGAAGACTATACAGAAAGAAGAGGAATACAAAAGTACCATTAAAATAAAAGATGTAAAAGTAAGAAAAAAACAATAATACAGATATGCAGTAACTTGTAGTTTCTCTGAAATAGCCAAGTGAAATTTGTCTCATTGTCTCAACTCTTGGTATGCCCCCTCTTTGGGTCCAATTGTGGTCCTTCCACAGTTTCAAGTTTTTGTCTCACTTGTGGGTATAAAAAAAAAAAGGCAGGTGAATGGAGGAAGAAGAGATAAAATTGGAAAGAAAGGAAGGAGGAATAAATCAAGAAAGAAGGAAAGAGAGGAAAGGGTATTAAAAGATAAAACAATAATAAAATTAAAAAAATAAAAGATTACTTTTAAAAAATCCAAAACACGTACTGTTGGTTTCAAACTAGCCAAACTGGTATTTCTGGTGTTGTTGTCTGTAGTAGGCTGAGGGGCAATTGGTGTAGCTTTTCTTGTGTACTCAGCCCAAGAGTACAAGCACTACTTGCAAGCACTCTCCGAAGAGCTAGTCTGGCACCTTTCCCCAGCACCCCAAGTGGGGAAGCCAGGTCTTCTTTAGAGAATTCTTTCCCCAGGGGTCATCACTGTGGGCTGAGTTGTGGGTGGGCCTGTGTACTGGCTAGGCTGCCTGGGTCCTGTGAGCTTGGGTGAGAACCCTTCCCAGTGCCATGGGGAAATGCAGGGACTTTTGCACAATGTCAGAATTGCTGCTGACTGGGTGGGGAATAAGCTGCGTGGTTGTCACAGAAGAATCCCTCAAACATTTTTACTTTTTGAGAAATTCCTCCTACTCATGCCTGTGGCTCAGTACATCCCAATTCTCCAGCCAGACTGGTGACTATCAGGTTCAGTGCTCATCACTGCAGGATCCTCAACTCTCCCAAGGGGGCGCCCACAGACTCCATGGGTGATCATGGATGGCCCTTGTGTGTTTGCCTCTTTGTCCTTATTCACCTCTTTGCAAATTCAAGCAACCAGGTACCTCCTGGTGCTGCTCAAACCTGGCTTGGCCAGGGAGGGAGGGTGCAGTTGTCCTGGCTCTCTCCCAAGGACTCTGTGGCAGGCCTGTGGCTCCCAAAGAGTCTGTCGTATACCCAGCACCAGGCACCAGACCTGGGGCTACAGCTGCGTCCCCATGGTGGTCCCTGGGACCTTATTGTCCTGCAGCAATCTCCTTACCTTCTGGTTTTTCAATGTCTGCTACAATTTCTGGTCTCTTATTTTCATATATGCTGGGGTACTGTTGGCTGTTTGCTCTTTTCCTTCATAGATTGGCCAGGTTTTTCTCCTGTGTGTAGGGGAAGTGGAATCTGCCCCCTCCTACTCTGTTGCCATCTTCCAACTCCTGGGTTGCTTGGTTTCTTATTTTTCAGTTTTAAGAGGTGTGTTTTTTTGGTATATTTTGGATATCAGATATCCTTTGATCATGTCAGTCTTTTCTCAGATGTGCCTTTTGCAAATATTCTCCCCAATTTGTAGCCTTTCTTCTAATTCTCTTGAACTTAATGTTTTTGTTGCTCTTAAAAACTATTTTTTTAAGAAGTTTGTAGAAATTCCAGTTTCATGTATATCTGTTGTTCATTTGTTCTTTTTTTAAAAGATTTATTTATTTATTTTTAGAGAGAGGAGGAGGGAGGGAAAAAGAGAGGGAAAGAAACATCAGTGTGTGGTTGCTGTTCATGGGCTCTCTACTGGGTACCTGGCCTGCAACCCAGGCATGTGCCCTGTCTGGGCACTGAACAAGAAACCCTTTGGTTTGCAGGCCGGCACTCAATCCACTGAGCCACACCAGTCAGTACTTTTCATTTAATCATTACCTGAGGCATTTAGACATTATTTTTTAAACTAATCAAAAAGTGACACCAAAGGATCACAGTTTGATTCCCAGTCAGGGCACATGCCTGGGTTGCAGGCCAACTCCCAGCAGGGGACCCACGAGAGGCAACCATACATTGATATTTCTCTCCTCTCCTTCCCTTCCCCTCTAAAGATAAATAAATAAAATCTTAAAAAAATGACTTGAGTCATGGCATAGAATAATTGCTAAGTTATTATTTATTTCATTTATTTCAAATAATGCTCAGTATCTGAATCTACAAGAACAAGTGAATCAAATATGAATGAAGTTTAAAAGGTAATCAAACAAATTGTGCTTCACGGTTTTCATATCACTCATGGAAAAGTTCAGTTATCATTAAACTGCTCCAATGAGAAAGGACAAACTGACTGAACTAAAGAAATTTCTATCTTATTTGAATCTGGTCTTCTTGTATAGATACACACATAAATGCTTCATATATATATATATATATATATATATATATATATATGATCTTCACTTTACATTTTACACATGACAAATTAGCCGATAAATAAGAACTTACCTGTGTGATTTGAAAATTTTCACAGAATATTCTTATCACTGCGTGGCATTCAGAATTTAGAACAATCTCCACAGCAGCTTATAAGCATTAATATTTGGTTAATTTATCAACTCTATTCAGTGCTTAAAATCATGCTACAGGCTTGTCAACCCTGGTCTTTGGCAAATTCTCCTCTATTGGATATTGTTAGCACTAGCAATAGGGAATGGACACAGAAAAGATACTGATCCACAGGCTTAGTCTTCCCCATTATGGTTTCTTGTTTTATCTTTCCTTGGTAAAGAAGTGTTTTAAATGTGAGAAATTAATACAGGGTGTAGGGGCAAAAGGAGGTTTACAAGCATTCATATGGAAAATAATGAATAATAATATAAGAACAGACTCTGGCCCTGGATGATGTGGTTAAGTTGGTGAAGTGTCATCCCATAAACCGAAAGGTCACAGGTTTGATTCCTGTTCAGGGAACATGCCTAGGTTTTGGGTTTAGTCCCCAGTCATGGTGCATACAAGAGACAAAAGATCAGTGTTTCTCTTTAGTGTCAATGTTTCTCTCCCTCTTTCTGCCTCTCTTCTCCTCTCTCTAAAATCAATAAGTATGTCCTTGGGTGAAAATTAAAACAATAAGTAAAACAAATAAACTGTGTTTCATGTTCTCACAACTGTAAACCTAGTTTTGCCTCATCCTGTATTGAAGAGTGGATATTTTTAAGTAAATGATTCTGGTCAATTGATGTGAATAAGGTTACAAGTTTTTGTTATTTGGAGCATCAATTTGAGATTACTTTTCTCAATAGTAGACTATCTGAAGTAATAGATACCTAAAGCTGCAAAGTTTTTCTATGTAGAAACAAGGCTATGAATATTCTATAATGAGGGACAAGGACTCACTGCTAATTAGCATGATATACAAATAATGCATCAGGGAAGCATGTTTTTTTCTTCCTTTGTATAAAAATAAAATGCTTGCTTAAGAAACCTTTTAGATGAGCCTGTGTATCTAATGGAAATCTAGCACATCATTTATCTTCAAAATTTTATATTTATTTATGAAATGTTTATGAGATGGAAATATTAATTAAGAGTAATGTGGACTCAATCCAAGTGTTGGAAATTTCCCACAATATTCGTGACCACCCAAGATGACTACATAACTAGTCAGTTATACCTGACCCCTTACCAGGCTGCAACACAAGTTTCTCATAACACTGTTTTGAATGAGCAACCAGAGAATATATTGAGACCAAATATAAAATAGAAAGAAGAAAAGCAACAATTAGTCTAGCATGATGGAAATATATTTTTCCTTTGCTCATTGTTGGGACATATTCTAAAAGTGTGTTAAACCTAGCAAAATTGAAACATGCTCTCAGAGACCACAGAACACTTGGTGAGAGGCAGTGTAATTACCCATGTGTAATGTTTTGAGGAATTTTTCTGATTTTATAGTTTCCCATAGAAAACAATACATTTCTTATTAAAGTCTAAATGTTTAAATGGTAAGCAGGCTCAGGTTTTCCCTTTTGTTGCCAAGATGACTGTGTTGAGTACAAAGCTATTAAAGATGGTCTGAGGGTCCTTAATAATACCTTAAGAATAGGGGTTTCCATATACCCCTATTAGCACATACCCCTCATATGCTACCTTATCTTCCAATTGTTTCCAATGCAATATGCAGCAGAGGAGCATGTAGTTGGCAGGGTGGAACACCTTACTCTGTAATGCCCTTCTGATTGAGTTCTATCCCAATCAGAAGCATCAAATAGAACAGAATACAGCAGAGCTTTGTTAACACATTGGCATTTAGCGCTTCCTTTCCTCGAGACATAAATGACATAAAAAATAAACAATAAAATCACATTAGGGCCACAGGTAAAACAGTTTATTTAGGTAATTTAATGCAGTATCATGATCTTTAAACAAACAAAACAAAAATATATACTGTTCAAATCCAATTTTATGTTGCCAGTGTCACATGCTGTATTTCTTGGAACTTTATAGAGAGATTTGTATATATCTATATACATTTGTATATCTGGTTTCTCTATCCTCTCAGAGTTTACAATTTAAGCTAGATCTAGGTTGGGGGGACCAGAGATCACACATACAACTGATGAAGTAGAAACTGAAAGAGAGAGAGAGATCAAAAGCATTAAGTTCCATTTTATACAAAAGAGTAATGACTAATGTCTAATGAGATAAATAAAGGCTAATATTTGATAGCACATATTATTAAAGTTTTCTCCTTTCTTCCTTTCTTTCTCAGTTTCTTTCTTTCCTTCTCAGTTTCTTTCTTTCTTCTTTCTTTCTTTCTTTCTTTCTTTCTTTCTTTCTTTCTTTCTTTCTTTCTTTCTTTCTTTCTTTCTTCTTTCTTTCTTTCTCTGTTTCTTCTTCCTTCCTTTTATTTTCTTTCTTTTTTCTTTTCCTCCTTCCTCCTTTATTTCCTTCCTCCCTCCCTCCATTCTTCCCTTCTTCTCTTCTCTTGAACTTCTTCCTCTTTCACATGAGCCACATGTGGATACATGCATGAGACTCCTATGTAAAGATGGAGGTGGAATAAAGTGATAAGTTTAAAAATAAAGGGACACCAAGGATTCCTGTAATCCCTAAAAGCTAGGAGAGAAGAATGAAACAAATTCTTCCTCAGAGCCTCCAGAAGGAAGTAATACTATACACACTTGAATTTCAGACTCAGCTTCAGAACCATGATAGAGTTAATTTCTGTGGTTGTTTGCTACCCTGCTGGTGGTACTTCGCTATGGCAGCTTTAGGACACTAGTAACCACATTAGCTGCAAAGATAAACTGAGTTTTCCATGTGGTCCTGCCTTGTCATTTACCAGAATGATGCTGTCGTAAAAAGTAATAACCCAGCTTAGGGTCAGTGCATATTCTTATAAATGTTTCTAGTGTTGAATATAAATGAGGCACAGAGCTCTAGTTATCAAGTATAATTTAGTTTAATAAACTATTTTTGTACAATATATTGATGATAAGTTGTAAAGAAGAAACTACTAAGTCACTGTGTTATTTATTTGGTGGATAAATGAAGGAGTCAGAGTTTTTAAATTAAAGTTACCTTGAGTATGGCCTTTTTTTTTTTTAGCTTAGAAGATATGACCGTTGAGATGTCAGCTCTTACAAATTGGTTTTATTTTTGTTTACTTTTTTTGGCCTTCTCATAAGTGTTACTTCTGGAGTTGAAGGATTTTGAAGTAGAACATGATGGAAAGATACAAGGGGTGGACACCGAATCCACGTGTTTTTCAGATGACGGGATTGAAACTCCCCACATAACAAACTGGAGAAGAAATGAAGCCCTAACCCAGGTCACCAAGTCTCCTGTAGTGTTCACGCTGCACTTTAGCTTTCACTGAGCTCACATCTGGAAGATTGAAGCTTCTTCAGGTGCCTGGATTTAATTTGTTAGCATTAATAAATATAATTTTAATGTAAGGTCTGAAACTAAGGTGAATATTAGTTATAAATTAAAGAAGAAGAAAATGTTTTAATAAAAATGTATCTATGTTGTTTTGTGGGATATGTTTTGCTTTGTTTTAGTATCTGGTTTCCCTCCAAAGTCAGTTTTACTAAATGTGAAGAAAAAATTTTTTTTGCTTTGTATGTTCTGGAAAATAAGCATGGAGCTGTCATTTGAGTCACCATCAATTCTAAATTTCCAATTAACTAATAATTTTGGACAAGAATGCAGATACTATGAGAATGACAGGTTCTAATAAAGGAGTTGGAAGATTTTACCACTTAGAATGAAATCTAGAGATCGATGGGGAATAATTTCTCATTAAAATTTGTCTGGAAATTAAAATTATTTTTAAGTGTTAAAATCAATCTCAAAATATATTTAACATATATGAGCATTTGACTTTTGTCCATGTTGTAAAAAAGACACAGAATTCACCTAAGATCTCTGAATTTGTGTTCACCAGACATTAACCAGAGAAAACTAAACCACAAAGCTGACAGCCAAGAACAATCTTTCTATCAGTTTAAAGGCCAATAAAGAAAGGATTCACATTTTTAGCATGAAAGGAGAAAAGTATACAATGACCCCAAAACAGAAAGGATTTTTAAATATAATTGATGGCAACTGAGTTTTAAGAATATGTTGTTAATTTTAAAGAAAAAATTCAGTGTTGGTGCAATGTTTTATTCCCTAGAAATTGTTTAAGAAAGAATTAAGTGATTTAACAATAAATATGTGAATTCACCTTCAAAGTGTTCTTTGTATATTGCTATTGCTATGAATTTAAGATTCATAGTGAGTGTCATCAAGATGTTACCATTTTTCTGTTCATATTTTAAATACCATATTCCTAAGGGGCAGGATCAGAAGAACATCTTGCATTTCTAGTCTTAATATTTTATATAAAAGAAAGCACTTTAATTCCCCCCAGAGCATTTAACAGACTAACAAAGAGTATCCTGTGTCACCTTTTACTATTGCAGTTATATGTAAGTTATATACAGATGTGAGGGACAAGACTTTCTAAAAAAATGAGGAAATATGCCAGAATTCTAAAATATCTAGACATAACACAGTTTTTATTGTATGGAACCACAGCATTTCTTTGTCTAAAAACAGATGATAGGGAGCAACTCCTGATGTGACTGATCATGAAGAGAGACCCTACGATCACAGAGACACTATGAAAAGATCTAGAAGGAAGTCATTATGCTGTTGAAGAAATAAGAAATTTAAGTCAGACAGTTGTTAAATGCTCTCATTATAGATCACCTTGATAATTATATGGCATCCACAGAAAATCACTTCGTAAGCAAATTGATTCAGAACGAGATGTTCGAAATAATGACTGATAACAAGTACAAATTCAGAGGTAATTTCAGCAACTTCTTTGCTAAAGTTTTATACTCAATAATAAATATATTTTTATATTTTAAAATATATTAAATTTTATCTGTAATTCATAATGAAATTGTAATGATGCAATCTGCTTATTTAGACTTAAAATAATTGAGATTGTTAATATTTGCAATGTCATTCACATGGATTATTATGAAGTAAAACATAGAATTATTGTCTCCTGAGAGTACTATACATATGTAATATAGAACATAGGGTTTTATTGGACTGAAGAACTAATTTAATATTTTAATTAATTTTTAGACAGAGGGGAAGGGAAGGAGAAAGAGAAGGAGAGATGCATCAGTGTGTGCTTGCCTCTCATGCACCCCCTACTGGGTACCTGGCCTGTAACCTAGGCATGTGCCCTGATTGGGAATCAAACCAGTGATTCTTTGTTTCGCAGACTGGCTCTCAGTCCACTGAACCACATCAGCCAGGGTTAATTTAATGTTTTAAAATTATTTTTAGAATTAAGAGGCTTGGTAAAAGTCAATGACTAGCCAATGTGGAAAAGAGAAATACTGCTGAATCCATATTGCTTTTAATTCAATGTAATATTAAGTGAGCCCTGACAAAATCCTACGCTATTATGTGTGGCAGACTCTGGCCACCAGAATCTTCCTGTTGTGGCTGATGATGAGAATAAATGCACAGGCGACAACAATCTTGTGGAGAAAAAGGGAATGGCATGGCTGCTCTCTCAAGGGGAGAGTGTCTATGGATGCCTCGGCCACTCTCTCAAGGAGAGTGCATTGACTGTCGACCCTTGCCTAGCCAGGCTTTTATTGTTTTCCTCAGATTCTTACATCAGAGAAAAATGTATTATCTATTACATAGAATATTATTGTCTACATTTTAGGTACAATCAAGGAAATGAAAATAACATCCAGAGGGGAATGGTGGCAAGCTGATTAGCTCTGTCCTTGGGAAAATTCACACAGGCTTTGGATATTACCTTGGAGATAGATAATACACATTTGTTGTTTTAGACTAGGGTGATGAAGTTTTAGCAAGAGAAAGCCATAACAGTCTGTATGTATTTTCTAGGCCTGATACCCATGGGGAAACTTGGTTTGAAGGTCTGGCTCCTGCCCAGCACTTTGCTTCTCTAGGTTTTCCATACAGAGCTGAGTCACATTTGCCACACTAAACAAACCAGTCACCTACAATTATGGATATAAGCTTTAGCTCATGCAATCTTAGTCAAAAAAGATATTAAGGACAAGGACAAAGAGTTGTGAATGCAAAGCATTATTAGGAGAATAAATAATTAGTTATTAAACTAAAAAAAATCTGAGCAATAGAAAGCTGCTCTAGGACATGCATCCAACTATGCAAGTGGCCCCTTTCCATGATCTCATTGCTATTTGTGGTGACAGAGGAAAATCAGAAGAAGGAACTCTTAGCAAATCAAGTGTATTCTGCCAATCTCTTAGAATTATATGGTGAATTAACACAATATGACTTCAGGGCGTATTTAATAGTATAACTGACTTAAGAAGTGAAAAAAACAGAAAGGTAGGAGTGAGAAAAAAGAACGGTACTAAGGGAGGAGGGGTGGGAAGCAGGGAGAGAGGAAGGGGGTGGGAATAAAAATAAATGGTCTCATTCTCCTGAATCAGTGAAATTGCCAGGGGTTCCACTATGCTCAGGATTGTAATCCAAGCCAAAGCTATAGGCTTCATTCTCATTAAGGGGAAATTGACACATTTCCTTCCAATATCATAGTAAAGGGCTTGCCTGGTTCTTAAAGTCCAAATATCTCTGTTAGAATCCTGGCCCCACCAATTATTTCCTGTGTGATTGGGGATATTATCTGTGCCTCAATTCTCTCCTTAGCTATGTGGACAAAACAATTACACTTATTATTTAGCTTTTTGAGATGAATAAGTAAATTAAGTGTTCAAAAATATCCAATCATCACTAGACATTGTTCATCACTGCTTTATCTGTAAACCACCTGATATGCTATATCACATGAACTTTCTCAAATTGTAGATTGCAGAGTAAATCCCATTTAGTTTGTCAGTATATATTACTGAGTAATGTATAAAAGGGAATTCAACTTTTTCTAAAAGAAAGAAGTGACTTTTGGCTTTGCTTGCTTGATCAATTAAGCATTCACTCTGATAATGCGGGTTACCCAGGTGACAGCATTCTTTAATGTAACCAATGTATAATTGCTAAATAACCTTGAGATATTTCAGCAAGACACTTTACTTATTATGGTATTAAGTCAGGCTATAGGGAATAAACAGATGAGCCATAAAAACTTTTGGAAATAAATAGAATGTGATTTTTGTTTCCATAAACTGATACCAATACTGTCCTAGATGGGTTTTTTATGAACATTTTTTGACAAAAATGTCTTTAACAAGGCTTGTATCAGACCCAAATTTTCCAAAGAAAGCAGTTATGATCTACCAAGTAAACAGTGCATAATTAAGTGTTGAAACATCTTATAAATCATTCCATTTCCTGAAGATTCTTCTTTATTGTGCTATAAAGCATATTCTGTATGTATCTTTACTTTCTCTTTCACATTGCTTTCTCCATTTTAGGGTTTTATAAGGTTCTGGATTGTTCCATACTAAAACAATGTGTCAGCATGAAATTTCAAATCTCACTTTAATTAATTATAGAAAGATAATGATATGATTATTTTCCCAAAGTGCAAATGTTCATCATCTTTTAGATAAAACACTTGAAATACAGATATCAGTTATTGTTATTATAAAATACTGCATGGTTAGAAGCAATCTGTATATTAGAAAAATGAAGAAAATTAAAATACTTTTTAAAAAAGTCAATAAATATTTGGGTTCAAATCTTATGTTTCTTCCCTGAATTTATGGAAAAATGGTGGATGTTTTTAGGAAATTCAAGTTGATATGACAAATTATCATAAAAACTTAAAAACCAAGAACTTTCAGCAAGCTTTAAAAAGAAATATTTTATAGGTAGAATAATAAGAATTTAAGGCCATAATAAATAAGGTAGCTTTCAAATTACACTGTTTTACCTCTAGGGTAGAACAGAGAAAAATTTAGGACTGTGAACACTTTTTTCCTCTTCCCCAACAAGTTTATGCTAGTTATAAAAATCTATGCCCAAAATTATATCTTAAATTCCTTATGAGAACCTGCCTTTGCTTCTCAGTTCCTATCTGCATGTAGAATTTAGACAGTCAAGATGGACCTTTAACCCAGTTTCTGTGAAAAAATAGTATATACTCTGACATTGCCATCATTGTTAAGCTTTTATTTTCATTTAGTATATATGGAACTGTATTTTGCAGTCTATCTAATCTGATCAAAAAAGGTAGAACAGAATGGTGTGAAGAGCAAAATCAGCAATATAGCTGGAATCTAAGTCCAGCAGTAGAAAGCTGAATCTGAGTCCACCAGCACCTTCACACCACAGAAAGCCTCTTGGGTAGATTTATCACAGTATGCATCAGCTCCATATCCTAAAATTGGTAGTTAATTTGTAATTCATCAGGTTTGCAGATGTTCCGAGTGAGCCTCTAGATGTCTGTTTTTCAGTTCAATGTGTAGTTGATGAGATGTTGGGGGCTCAGTGTAGACTAGCTTATGAGGTAGAAACTCTGAGGGAGTCCAGACATTAAAGCCCCCACACTTTCATCATTTTCTGCTGAGAGTCCTATGACATTTCCACTGTAAAAATCAGGAAAAAATGTCTTTGTGATTTTTGGTGGGAGAAGAAAAGGTGACTATATTGAAATACACCCTGAACACTGTGTTTCCTTAACAAGGTCAGTGCACAGGAGAAACTGAGACAGACTTAGTAAGAGGAGTATAGAATATTTCCCTCTCCCACATAGATAAGTCTCCTATATAATAACAGGGGATTACAAATAAAACAAATGCAAACCTAAAACTCTAAGGGGTCCCTAAAAAATCCCCAAAGCAACAAGGAAGTCAGATATAAGAATACTCAAGGAAAATTTAGCGTATGACACCACAGTTACAGGAAATAGTGAACATAGCCTAACTTGAAGCCAGATCAACATAAAACCTCACAGTAAAGGCCTGTCTACCTCTGTTCCTTTTTACCCAATACATTATATCCACCTTTCAACAAAAACATTACAATTCATGCTGAAAGACAGAAAATAGAATTTGAAAAGACAAAGCAAGTGTTCTGAGTCAAAAACAGATACAGTAATACAGAAATTTTGGTATTATCCGATAGGGAATTTAAATAACTATAATATGCTATGGTCTCCAATGGAAGAAGTAGACACCATACAAGGACAGATGAGTAAAAAGAGCAATGGAAACTTTAAGAAATAATTAAAATGAAATATTATACATTTCAAAAAAACTAATAGAATTAAATAATGTTTTGAAGGGCTCATCAGTAAAATGGAAAGAGCTGAAGAAAAAATAAGTGAGTCTAAAGATATGTCAACAGAAATTTCCAAAACTGAAAAAGAAACAAAAAAATAAAAAATATAGAACAAAATATCAAAAACAAACTGTGGGAAAATTACAAAGGGCATGAAATACACATAATACTAGAACCGGAAGAATGAGAGAAAGAAACAGGATAAGTATATATAATAATAATAGCTGAGTCTAACCAAAGACATTGAAATAAAGAACAAACTAACGGTGACCAGAAGAGAAGAGTGAGAGAGATAATGGTGGAAAATGGCAGAAGGGTCATCAAGGAACATGTATAAAGGACACGTGGACAATGCCAAAGGGGATAGGATTGAGGGTAGGAGGCAGGGAGGGGGTACTGGTGTAGGGGAAATGGACTGGTATAGGACAACTGTACATGGATAACAATAAAATGAATAAATAAAGGAAAGAAGAAACAGTGAAAGAATCCAGAGGGGAAAAAATCTTACTTATCAAGGAAAAGAAAAAATATATATACTGGGCTTTTGTTCAGAAACCATGAAAACAAGAAGAAAATAAAGGCAAACATTTAGTGTTGCAAGAAAAAATATACCAACCTGTATTTCTGTATCCAGTAAATTATTATCCAATAGTAGAAAAACAAGGACTTCCTCAGAAAAACAGGTGAGCTTCCGTATGTGAGTGTATAGAAAAATATAAGGCATAACTCTGAGTTATTGTTTAATAAATAGAAGCTATTTGTCATAACAAATGAAATAAAATCAAGTAATCATATTTTCTGTAACCATGTGCTGAGTATCATACTGTGCATTTTTGTATAATTTTTTACTTAAGCTTCATCAACCCTTCTTAAATTTAAGTAAACTAAAATAAAAAAATTGAATTAATCTTAAACAATATTCAAAAAATGAAATTCAGAGGTATCCCATTTTCAAAGGATATAGAGATAACTCATAAGTTATTAATAAGAAATATTTAGTTAATATTAACTATATATACAACATATAATTATATTTAGAGGTTCTAAAATAAATGTTATATGTGACTTCATGTTTAACAGATTCTCTTGAAATATATACACATATAAAAAATAATGCTGTCAAATCAGCATCCATTGATAGCAAAATATTGTGATTCCATTTATCTAAACCTGACTGCTCAGTTCATACTTTGACATTAACCTCTAGACTTTTCAGCCTTGGATTTCTAGCTGAAATTCATAAATCTGAAAATTACTTGAGTGTCATATTCCAATTTTTCAGAGAATTAACCAAAGATATCACAATTTGAGGAGCATTTATTCATAGCTGAATAGCTGGGTTTTGACCCTCTCCCATCTTCCTCTCCCGAGCTGTGCAATAGCCTTAAAAATTAGAGCTTCACGTGTGTTGATGTGCAGTCCTGCAATCATTGAAGAGGGAACATGAAATGTGGAGTTCCTCAACAAGTCCATTTCTGAGAACACTGTTACTTTGACCTGCCTTCCAAGTCCTTGGAAATGTTCATAAACTAGGTACTGTCATTATTGGATCTAACCAAGGGCTTGCTTCATGGGAAAACCCTATCCACAAGGTATTTGTCATAATAAAACAGTGGCCATTATCTAACATCATGTCTGTATGGAGTAGTAGGTTCAAAAATGATCTACCCAAAAACTTAAAAGGAAGACCTAGAAAAAATATAGAGATAGCCTTAAAAGTTCTGACATATCATTGGGAAGCTAGAGGAACATAGACATGGGAAGGGTATGTGCCCACCCAGGAAAGAACTGACAGGGTTCGGATCTCTTACCTCTGGCTGACCTCAATGTCTAAGCAAGCAGAAAGTAAAAGCTTAGAAAGAGTTGTAAATGGCTTGGCAAAACACACACACATGGAGCCCTTCAGCAAAGGCTGCAGGATTTATTGATTTGAAATGTAAGGAAATCTTTGACCAGTCATTAACTGACCATTAAATTAACTGAGCAGTACCTTTCAGAGCCACAAAAGAAATATACTTTATAGAATTAATCCAGGGAGGTCACTAATAAAAATACAAAATATAATAAAATTGCACAATAAAAGTACAAATAAAAACAAACCCTGAAAAGGAGAAAGACATGATTTCTAGAGTTGCCACACTATATTTTCTAAAGTGTCTAGTTTCTACAAAAAAATATGAGAGGGAGAAACACAGGAATGCACAATCTACAGACTGTGGGGCATGGGGAGCAAGCAGCAGAAGCTAACCTTTGGAAGACATAGACGATGGACTTACTGGACCAAGAATTTAAATCATCTATTAAAAATATGTTCAAAGAACTAAAGGGATCTATGCCTAAATAAATAAAAGAAAATACAATAACAGCTTACCAAATCAAGAAAATTGATACAAAGACAGAAAATTTAAAAGACAGCCAAATAGAAATTCTGAAGTTGTACAGGAGAGTAACTGAAATGAAATTTTCTTAGAGTGTTTCAACATCCCACTTAACAACATCCCACTTAACAGTGTGCACGGAGGCCAGAAAGCAGTGAGACAATAAGTTAAAGTACCAAAGAAAATGTTTATCCATGATGAACAGTATATTGAGCAAAATTACTATTAAAAATTTAATGGATGAAGTTGTCAAAATCAATACACTTCCAGATAAAAACCGAGAGAATTTGCTACTTGTAGAACTATCCTACAGGAAACACTAAATAGAGTCTTTCATGCAGAAATGAAAGGATACCAGATATTAACTTAAATACTTAAGAAAAACAAAGCACACCAGGAAAGATTATTAAATATAAAAGAGTACACTTGTATTTTTCACAACTGTCTTCTCTACCAACTAAGAAATAACTACACAAATCAAAAATTATAAAATGATACTGATCGACTTAAAATGTATACATGTTCAACCTGCATAGCACTATTAATAAGATGAAATGGGTATGTCCGTGTTTCTACAATTCAACTCACTAATCTCATAAAAAATGTAGAATAAAAAATAAATAAAAAATAAAAACTTCCACACTCATTTTAATCACTCCATTAATGCCCATGAGATTCTAGTCTAAATCTAATTTCAGTCATTTTAATTTCTCATTAAGCCAAACGATGTTCTATCTTATACCACAGTTAAATAGATCCTTAGTGAAAATTCACCATTTACATATTTAATATGAATTTGATATTATTCTTCATTGTAACTACTAAATCAGGGTACTTATTACTGGATAGGCTACTATTGAGACATTCTGTGTTTGATCGCAAACAAATCTGTTAAAAAATATTACCTATTAAAACATTCATATGCCTGCTAAACTTTTTTGGCAAAAAAAATTTTACATGTTAAAAAAGTTAACTATTTTTACTTGAGTATGATACACAGGTACAGTTTAGAGGGCCTAGACACAATAACAAATAGTTCAAAATTAAAATATGCTCCTAGTGCTAAAAGGTTTACAATGTAATGATATGGGATTGAGAGAGAGAATACTTAAAATGTTATAAATAAAGGGACCATCTTTTATTTATAACATCAAATATTAACAGCTTAAAAATTAAACAATTCTAAAAAAAGGATTTAAAAGAGCTGAAAGCAAAATGCCAAATAATTTGGGATTTTGCAATTTCTTATTGATATTTTAGGTAATCAGCTTGTTATCTTTGAAATGGGAAAAATATATGAACTTCTCTACTTTATTGTTCATAGAGAAGTTATTTTTCAGGCTTATTAAGGTAGCATCTATGAAGATGCTGAATCTAATATATCTGCTTATTGATAAAATTTTTTGTAAAGAATAATTTTATAGTATATACATTTTTGGATAAATTAAAATATTCTTAAGATAGTTGATATTTTTAAAAAATGGATCCCAAACATTGAGAGGAATGTTCAGCTTCAGGATATGAGAAGGTCTCTCTACCCCCTACCAGAATCTCTTCCAGACTAAATGTAGGTACAATTTGACCAGTTCCGCAGCTCCTTTGAGTTTCCCTTCCTTCGTTCCTTCCTTCCCTCTTTTTTCTCTTTCTTTCTTTCTCTCTCTCTTTCATTCTCTCTCTCTTTCTTTCTTTCTTCTTTTATGCATTACCAAATTAGTAATATGCTTTCTTCATTACATAGGTGAAGATCAAAATGAGATAGGAACTCTGTAAGGTTTTAAAGAATTTAAATAATGTTTATACAAAATTAAGTTCACAGATGTGATATTATGTGAAACACAGGCTTTATTCTTATTATTTATTCTTATATTATTTTCCATACAAACAACTGCAAAACTACTTTCCCTATATTTTATAGGGTTCTTATAACACATTAAAAATAAAATGTGATTACAAAAATATTACCAGTACAAAACTGAAATGTCTTGTAGACAGACTATATCTGACCTATAGGTAGTAAGAGATAATTAGACTGCAATTCATCTTAAAATGGCTTTACTATAATATACCTGTAATGTATATATCATAAATATTGAGTTTCCTGCTTTCTTTGTTCTTGTTTACCTCCTGCTTCCTAATGTAGTAAAATTATAGTAGGTATAGATGGTTTTAATTTTTCTCAAATGTTTTTAAAAACTGTAGTTTGAGAGGAAATAGCCAAACATAATTACATAAAATATGGATGGAAACTTTTGTTATTTTAGAGAGCATGGGTCAAGCATCTAGAAAAGCCAAAGAAAAGAAACCCAATGCCAAACAAATTATTTTTCTTTAGCCTCATCTTCTTCCTTTTCTTACAAACCTCTATGTCTTGTGACCTTATTGAAGATTCAGAATAATTACTTAAATATTTACTGGAACAAACATGGCTGATTTGATTAATGTAAGAGAAACACTAGCTGCAAGCAAATAGTAGCATTTGCTTGCATATTATAAAAACTTTTTTTTGGTCATTGAAGAAAAACATTTTAAATGAATCAAAATACAACAATACCTAGGAATAAAGGTAATCATGTAGGTTTAGAATGAGAAATTTATGGTACCTTAATCATAACCCAATCTCAAAATAACTAACTACTATTTTTAAGTATGGGAAGAAATATGTTTGACCTCCAAGCCTGATATGGAAACATTTTGATTTAAATAAGAATCTTTCTATTTGCTGACCAAAATAGGTTTCTATAATGTTAGTTTTTAATTAAATGGCCTGCAGAACAGATCTGTACTGTCACTGCTCTTACACTAATAACCCTTTTAAAGTTGACATGCCTATGCTTTGAAAGTACGTGCAAGGAGAGACATTTTTAAGATTTGAGGGTCTGCACTAGTTGTGTCTGTTCTTTCTTTCCTAACAGAATATATTACTTGATATTTTACTCTATAATGTCCCTGTAAAAAACTGTCCAGGGCACAAAGTTTGCGTTTAGTTCTCTCTTCTGTCTGCGATGGGTCCCCTGTCTCCTTAGGAGAAACAGCAGCAACCACCCAGTGACTACACGGATATAACACAAAGAGCCTGTGCACTAGGCTCAGATGAACCAAATTCTCAGCATCTGTCTGCTTCATTCTTTTCATTTTGGTAAATTGCATACATGTTATAGTCTCAGTTTCTACAGCTACTAAATTATACAACTTGTAAAATTATTTTTAAAAGATTTTATTTATTTATCTTTAGAGGGGAAGGGAAGCAGAGAGGAAGAGAAATATCAATGTATGGTTGTCTCTTGTAGGTCCCCTGCCTGGAACTGGCCTGCAATTCAGGCGTGTGCCCTGACTGGGAATCAAACCTGGATCGTCTGGTTCCCAGGCCTGCACACAATCCACTGAGCTACACCAGACAGGGCCTTGTAAAATTATTAAAAGGATTAAGTGAGGCACTCTATATATTTGGGACATAGGAAATGATCATTAAATGTCAGTGATAACAAATAGTCTTAGGTTGCTCTTGTTACCTTTCATCTTTTCATGGTTCCCTGTTACTCAGAGAAGTTAGTGATCAGGAATATTTGTTAGTCCTCAGAATTTTCATGAATTTACCACATACCAAAAGCAATCTTTTATTCTGCTTTAATTAACAAATAGGAAAGAGTAAAAAATGATTCTCAGGGTAATCCAAATGAAATTTAATTGGTTCTTTCTGGAGATAATTACCCCACTTTACTAGGAAATATAAATACAATATAAACATCTTTGGTTATGGTTTGCTTAGTGTGTGCCAAGGAGAATGCCTAAGGCTATAAGTACATTGTTTCTTCAACTCTAAAAACAGCTCTGAAAAGTGGGTATCATTGTCCTGTTTACAATGAAGAAAATGGGGACTCAGAGAAGCTAAGTAATTGTACCAAGTCACCCAACTGGTAAGCAGTACACCTATTATTTAGCCATAAATTCTTAACATCAGTAAACACTGAATAAAATTGTTAAAATGATCATAATGGTAGTGTGCATAGATCAACATTTGGGGACAGTGGGGGATTTGTATTACAGACTTATAGACCTCCATCTCCCAAACTGTTGTCCAAGTTACAAGGTATGCAGGGCTATTTATAGCTTGGGAATCAATAACATTTTAATGTATTTTAATACTAATATATTCATTTTAATAATACAACATATTCATCATTTCATAGTACTGCTTAGGACTAGGCTAAGTAAAAGTGAATATAACTTAAAAATGAAAGTAGATGATCAGCAAATATGAAGTTTTAAAGGTAGTACAAAAATTTCTAATATTAAGAATTACTTCTCTAATCTAATCTACTATATAGCAATGAGGTAGACTTAAGCAGAAAGGCTTAGTAGCAAATTTGCTTTCAAATTATTATTTCTCTTTTTGTATAGTAAAAGAAACACTATTGAAGGTTGCAGTAATGACAGTATTCCTCCCCTTTCATCTCACAAAAACTTTGTCTCCTGTTTTCACCTGCTTCACCTGCTTTAAGAAATCTTAATCTGAATTTACAGCCTCTCAGCCATGTAATCTTCTATATATTGTTCAAAGAAAAAAGCTCACTTCATCAATCTAGAATTTCACCTATTTAAATGAAATTAATATTTCACCATCTCTCTTTTCATAGCTCTCAGAAAACACTACAATTTTATCATTTGCTGCCCTTTGTTAAAGTTACATACTATCAGGTATCTTTGGAAAACCATGGGTTCATCATTGAAAACCTTTCCAAAGCCAAAATTATTTTTCCAATATTTTAATATGTAGACCTAGTACAGTGCCTGACAAACAGCAATTTCTTTTTTTCTATTTTTTACTGTTGATCGAGTAAAACTGTCTCCATTTTCCCACCCCCACTTTCCCCTGCCCCACCCACCCCTACCTCCTGCCCTCAATTCTACCCACTTTGGCTTTGTCCATTGGGTCCTTTATACATGTTCCTTGATAACCCTTCCACTTCCTTCCCCTGTTAACCCCCTTCTCTCTCACCTCTGATTACTGTCAGTTTGTTCTTTATTTCAAAGTCTTTGGTTATATTTTGCTTGTTTGTTTTCCTATTAGGTTCCACTCATAGGTGCAATCGTATGATATTTGTCTTTTACCTCCTGGCTTATTAAATTTAGCCTAATGATCTCCAATTCCATCCATTCTGTCATGAAGGAGAAGCGCTCCTTCTTTCTTTCTGCTGCCTAGTATTCCATTGTGAAAATGTACCATAGTTTTTCATCCATTCATTTACCTATGGGCACTTAGATTGCTTCCAACACTTGGCTATTGTGAATTGTGTATTCATAACAATAAACATTGGGGTGCATAAGTTCTTTTTAATTGCTTTTTTCAGGATTATTAGGGTATAATCCCAGCAGTGGAATTGCCAGATCAAAAGGCAAGTTTCTTATGGGAAGAAAGAGAGTGGGAGATTCCAGCTCATAATGTCCCTGACACTCAGGCTTGTCTCCTGGATGGAATGAAACTGATATTTCAAAATAGCGAACAAGTGGAGGAGATATAAGAGGTAAATTAACAAGTGATTCAATGTCAGGGCCAAGCAGGTTTGTCTCTATGGATGAATTTGAAAGATGGGAAAACATAAAGCAATGGAATAAAAAGTGGAGAAAGCAGAGCAGAAAAAGATGTCTAGAAGAAGAGGTAGCCAAAGGGACCTGATCTGGGAATACGATCCCAAATGTGGTTTTTTTTGGAAGCTTGTCTCTTCACATTGTATTGTTGATGGAATTGTTAAGTGCTCCAACAATCTTACATCATACATGTTTCCTGAAGTAAATTTGTCTGGCATATTCAATTTCACCAATGTGTACACAGCAGAAGAGGCAATCATTCTTGATAATTTATGGCCTGGACAGAAGTGTTTTGAGCACCAGTAAACACCTTTGATTATATGCTAAAGACTATGTCATTTACCCCAATGATAAGATGTGAGAAAGATGCAACAAAAGATATGTGTCTTTCCAATTATTGCTGTGCAGACTTCCTGTGGGTCTATTCCTGACAGAGAAAATTAACAAGGGATTAGTCAAGTGGAATCACACTGTAGACTGTATATCCAGGAATTGAGAGCTACAGTCCTGGTAGTTAGTAAAAGTCAGTCTCTGGTTGATTTGGCCTCAGCATTGTGTAAATAAAATAATCATAAAATTTTCTCAATGTTAGAAAGATTTTGTTTTTATTTATTAAATATCTGTAGTATACTGAAGCTAACAGTAACAGAAAATCAAGGCCATACTGCAATGAGAAGCCTCCTGTATTTTTCTAGTTCCATTAAGAAAAATAGCATTCTAATAGTGTTATTACAGTATGTGGGTTAGAGTGGACAAGACTTTGCTGAATAGAGCAAACTCTGAGAACTGCACTCATCGGCAATATTTTTCTTTCTCCTAGGACCTTAATGTTAATATAAATCAAAGTTGTCTTTTCCTAAGTGCCACTACATGTCAATGAAACAACACAGGAAGCCAACAGAGAAGTACAATGCTGACTTGGACATGGATTTTTAAGCATAGTCTGAAGCTTGATGATGGTGGAATATAGTTCACTCAACTTATAAAGAACATGTTTGACTGCTTTGTTCATTTTTCTAAATAGTGCAATTTAGATACAAGAACTTGATTATAATGCTGTGTTCCACTGAAAAAGTCTTCAGCCACTTTTGCAGTTTTACTGGTTAGACTTCAATCTTTTTGGCTGTATTAACCTTTAAATATTGGCCGCACAGACTTATTCTCCAAATATGTCCATAATGAACATTTTCCAAAGACCTAATCCCTTGCATTTATTTGTATAACATCTTCCAGTTCTCAACATACTTTCAAAATATTCATTGTTTAATGTTGTCTTCACAATAATCTGTGTTACAAACAGAGGATTTATGGTAATCCCCGTCTGTTAGTGAGAAAACAGGTTCCATGAGGTCAAGTAGCTGGCTGTTGTCAAAGGTGGGTTTTGAACCAAAACAATTTTACTTCATGTTCATTGTTAAAACCCTCTGTCTTCTATGTACATTTAGGCATACAAAACTATAAAAGCACATTTAATTAATCTAGCATTTTGGAACTTTTCACCATGATTAATATAACAAAATCGATATATTTGGGATCCTCTTGGTTTAAGAAGTGTGAACACTTCCTTATATCTGACAAGGTATTTGGACATAGGTTTTCCACCAAAATTATGTTTTAGGTAACTACCTAGTGTTGGTGATCTACGTTACAACATGGTATGATGAGTGACATAAATTCAGGTAACATTGTAGACTTGTACTCACAATTTCTCATTGGTAGCTTTTTTAAAAACTCTATTTAATGCAAGCATCTCACTTTGATACTACTTACTTAGCATAGTGAGAATTGGAGGTTAAATATTGTCCCTCAAAGTTTTGTGTCAACTCAGAACCTCAGAAACTGATCTTATTGTAATTAATGTATTTACAAATATGATTAGTTAAACATCTTCAAATAAAATCATGCTGGACTCAGGAGAAACCATAAACAACTGGTGACCTGTGAGAGGAGGAAGACACATAGGGGTGGAAGCCATATTAAGACTGATGCATAGGTTACAGTGGCAGAACCACAAAACAAGGAGCACGAAGATACCAGCATCCAGAAACTGGAAAGAGTATTTGGAGGAAGCAGAGCCCTGCTAACACTTTGACTTTGGACTTGTAGCCTCCATGCTTATGAGAGAACGAGAGGATAAATTCATATTGTTTTAAGTCACTAACTTTGTGGTAACTTGTTATGGCAGCCCCAGCAAACTAATACAGTGGGAAAAAACTTTCTGCACAAGATAACTTTGGTTCCTGGATCCTGGTTTTATGTATGGAGTTCAGGTCCAGCCTACTATGAGACATGGGATTCTACTTTTGTCCTCATCTGAGTATTAAGAGTTCAAAGACAGATATGTCTGGTCATTTATTACTCACAGATTGCTTTAGCTTGAACTCAGTCTCAAATTTTAGTTTTATATTTCCCCTTATTTGTGTCATCTGTCAGTTTCATTTCTTTATTTTGAGGTCAGTGGTATATTTCTCTTTTTCATTGTCATATTCTATTTAGGATTTCTATGTGTAAGTATGCTGAATTGTGAGGTATAGACAAACCTTCCACCAAACTTTCCTTCCCTGTATCCACTAATCATGTATCCTGGCTGGACAACTCTAAATTTAAAAAAAAAATTCCACCTTAGTCAAGGGGCTAGACATAATGCAGTTAATACATGAATATTATAATTTTCTCTTGGGTGAAAATAAAAGAAGGCTTTCTTAAAACCCTTTCTTTTTGGTGATGCAAAGTTACTTTCCTTTGTAATAAAGTTTCTAAAGTTCCACAACATCTGAAAACAAAACTGAAGCATATTTGCAAGGGTACAACTCATAGTCTCTTAAAACATGCCCATACTTTCCACAGGACAGTACCATATGTGTTCATGGGACTGTGACAGTCTTAACATTTATGCAATGTGTGTCTTTACTAACCACTCTCTACCTGCTTTCAGAACACAAGGGTCATCTGTTTTACTTTTTTACTAAAACAAGGGATATTTTTGTATTTTCATATTTCATTACTTTTCTTTCCCAAGTCTCTTGTCTACAGGAAGCTAATGCAGAAGTCTTTGAATCAAATAGTATAGAGCAACTACATTAGAGAAAGGACTTGTTTTCATTTATTTTATGTGTACATACCTAAAGAGTTATGCAACAGCCATACATGTATAAATTCAATGAATGGATGTTGAATGTAAACAAAAAATAGACTTCAGTTAAAAACCAGAATTTATGGTTAAATGAATTACATAATCTATATAACAGTTAATATCCACGAATAATCTACTCATGGCTCTAGCCACAAAATTCCAGCTCTGAGATTTCTTGGGGGCAACAGAATTTAGTTTGACATCATTTTTTACTTAATGTGTTATACTTGAACTTCTCTGACATTTGGAATAGTGCAATATGGAGTTTATTAATGCTGGTAAATTTAGGATATGACCTGTATTAAACTATATGTATTAGAGTTAAAAATGCCAAGTCAAAAATTATATTATATGTTCACATTCATTTAACTTCTGCAAGGGTTTCAGTAAAGTATAAATAAATTTATAATATTCCTTCCAAGGAGGACATACAGAGGATCCAGAGACACATGAAAAGATGCTCAATATCACTAGCTATCAGAGAGATGCAAATTAAAACCACAATGAGATACTACTTTACACCATTCAGAATGGCCATCACAAACAAATCAACAAACAACAAGTGTTGGAGAGGTTGTGGGGAAAAGGGGACCCTAGTTCACTGTTGGTGGGATTGCAGACTGGTACAACCATTATGGAAAACAGTATGGAATTTTCTCAGAAAACTAAAAATGTACGTGCCTTTTGAAATTCCACTGCTGGGATTATATCCTAAGAACCCTAAAACACCAATCCAAAAGAACCGATGCATCCCAATATTCAAAGCAGCACAATTTACAATGGTCAAGAGGTGGAAGCAACCTAGGTGCCCATCAGTAAATGAATGGATCAAAAAATTATGGTGCATATACACAATGGAATTGCAGCAAAAAGAAAGAAGGAGCTCCTACCTTTTGCAACAGCTTGGTTGGAACTGGAAAGCATTATGCTGAGTGAAGTAAGCCAGGCATTGAAAAACAAATACCATATGATTTCACCTTCAACAGGAAGCTAAACAACAAAACAAACAAGCGAGCAAAATAAAAACAATGACACTGAAATAGAGAACAGGGGGAGAGTGAGCAGAGAGGAGAGGGGAGGAAATTTCAGGGGAAAAGGGGAAGGATTTACAGGAACTAGTATAAAGGACACATGGACAACAACTAAGGGGGGTGGAAATGGGAGGGAGGTGGGGAGCACAGGTGCGGGTGGGCTGGGATGGAAGTAAAAAACAGAATACTGTACTTGAAAAATTATTTTTAAAAATAATGTAAAAAATCATAGATAGTAGAACCAGTGTTAATAATTTTGAATGGAACATATTCCAAAGTTTAATTTCCTAAGATAACATATGTGTTGATATTTTACAAACTTTAATACATTAAGTGGGAACTTCCAGTTTCAGCTCTGACACATAAAAAACCTTGACATCACAACTACCATCCTTACAGTAAGATGAGACAGGTTAAATGTAGACTAGTAAATTTCCTTAGACCAATCAGATAACTGAGGTTTAAGGCATATTGCCACCTTCAAATTTAAAGAGACATTTAAGTTCTCAGAGTCACAGTTGAGCTCTACATACCAGGAGCAGAATCCACTGGAGTCATAACTGATAAAAGCATTTAAATTTTGGCAAATTGACAAATTGGTGGAGTGTAGATTAGCATGAAAGTGAGAAACTCATGGAGGCTGGGATCTAATAGAATGCTTACAATTTGTGGGGTTTAGCTACACTAACTCCATTCGTTTCTAACAGTTAATATCCAAGAATAATCTATTCATGGCTCTAGCCAGGACAAAAATTAATTATTATGAAATGCAACTAGTGCATTCTCCATAAAAAGCCAACTGTCCAAAAACACAAAATTCTTCACCAAAGTCTTATCTTACCTTGCAGAAGGAATCAGCTATCATTCCAATCATACTTGCCTTTCTATCTCAGGGAAGAGACATAGAAATACTCTAACACTGAACATACATTAGGGAATGTCAATGTCTGGACACACAAAGCCACTAAAGGCTAAAGTTTAATTTTAAGATTACAGATCCCCCCTTTATTTATCTTACCATTACCCCAATAGGACTCCAGTGCAAAGAGGGTGGATTTATAACCCAGAGAGCTTCAGGGAATAGACTCTGCATTAGTAAGAGCTTAGTTCCTTACTGCTCTTATAGTACACTATAAGAGCTAATACTATATGGAGAAACCCATATAGTGTATGAGTTTCCACTTCTGGACTTGTCTAGGCAGTAAAAGTCCATATAGAGACATTTATAGCAACACTGCTCCTGTGGGTTGCTTTGGCATCAACTCATACATTCCTCTAGTTTTGAAGTTTCTCCTCCTTTCTGAAACCTGCCAGTTTTTTCTCTTTGTTTTGAGACCGGTGGCATAATTATATTTTTGTCACATTCTTGAAAAGTCAAACTTAAAGGAGACAAAAACAAGAACGCTATAAGAAACTAAAACCTATAATCTAAAGTAGTCTGTAAATACAACCCAACTCATGGCCATGTTAACATGAAAAAAAAAACAACGAATAATAAAAGAGATCAGGACAACCAAAAGATATAACATGTGCTAAATAATTTTCCAAAATTAATCAGAAAAAAAACATTGATTCAGAAAACTAAGAGGACACCAAACAGTAGAAGTAACAAAATGACAACAATTGGCACAATATTTAGGTATCAGAAAACCAAAGACAAAGAGAAAAATTTTAAGAATCTAAGGTGAATAAAGGAATCTTATCTACAGATAAACAAGAATAAGAATTAGAGCAGACATCTCATCAGTGTACATATGAGCAGAAATAGAGAGGATTGACATAGTTAATGTTAAAAAAGACCTAGATTTTTATGTCTAGTCAAATCCTCTATGAAAGTAAGGGAGAAAAAAAAGACTTTTCACAGAAAAAATGGGAGTTTCAATGGCAACAGACCTGTCTTGCAAGAAATGTAAAAAGAAGTTCTTTGGGGAGGAAAAAAAAGGTCAAATACCTAGATCTACATAGAGAAAGAAGAAAATTTTGTAGAAGAAACAAATTAAGTAAAAACAAAATGCTATTTTTTCCTCCTAATAAACCTAAAAGATAATGTATGGTTAAGTGACATAAGTAAAAGCAATATCATAAAGGATGGAAAGGAGTCATTGGAAAACTCTATAATAAGATTCCTATACTCTACATGATATTGTGTAGCATTATATGAAGGTAGACTTATAATTCTTTAAAATGTATACTGAGGAGAGGCTTAGGAACCATTGGGATAACTTTAAGCACTCCAACATCCAAATCATAGGACTTCCAGAGGGAGCAAGAAATTGAAAACTTGTTTGAACAAATAATGAAGAAAAAGTTCCCCAACCTGGCAAAGGAAATATACTTCCGGGAAGTCCAGAAATCTCATTAGAGTCATAAGAAATTGAACCCAAGGAGAAACACACCAAGGCACATCATAATTAAGTTACCCAAGATTAAGTATAAGGTGAGAATCTTAAAAGCAGCAAGAAAAAAGGAGAAATTTACCTACAAGGAGTTACAATAAGACTCTCAGGTGATTTCTCCAAAGAAATCTTGCAGGCAAGAAGGTACTGGAAAGAATTATTCAAAGTCATGAAAAGCAAGGACCTACATTCAGCAAAGCTATACTTTAGAATGGAAGGGCAGATAAAATACTTCCCAGATAAGGTCAAGTTAAAGGAGTTCATCATCACCAAGCCCTTATTACATAAAATTTTAAAGGGACTTATGTGAGAAAAAGAAGAAAATTAAAAATATGGAGAGCAAAATGACAACAAACTCACAACTATCAAGAATTGAATCTAAAAACAAAACAAAACCAAAAATGAAATAAACAATTAGATTGTGACCAGATTACAGAAATGAAAATCATATGGAGAGTGATCAGCAGAGTGGGGAGAGGGAAAAATAAGGGAAAGGTACAGGGAATAGAAAGCATAAATAGTAGGTAGAAAATAGGGAGAGATTAATAGGGAGAGGAGAGTAAAATACAGAAAAATGCAAGGAAAAGGGAAACCAAAAACCAACAAAAAAGAAGTAGTTATAAATATAATAGATATTAATCCAACTATATTAATAAAACTATGACACATTTCAACAATGGAATATTATGCAGCAGAGATATAGAAGGAGCTCCTACCATTTGTGACACTATGGATGAAACTGGAGAGCATTGTGCTAAGATAAATACACCAGGCAACGAGAGACAAATAATACATGATCTCACCTATAGGTGGAACCTAATCAACAAAACAAACAAGCATACAAAATATAACTAGAGACATTGAAATAAAGAACAAACTGACAGTAACCACAGGGGAGATGGGAGGGAATAGTGGGGAGGGGGTGGATTAGAAAGGAACATGTATAAAAGACACATGGACAAAGCCAAAAGGTGGAAGAATCCAGGATGGAAGGTGGGGATGCATGAGGTGGGGGGAAGTGGTGGAGAGAAAATGGAGACAATTGTATTTGAACAACAATAAAAATGCCATTAAAAATAAAGATAGTTACTTTAAAGGTTAGTTATGTAATACATATATATATGACGATTTAAAATATTAAAAGATGAGAGTAGATTAAGAGGATCTATAAAAAGAATAGAAACTAAACAAAAACCAAGACACAACATGTGGAAAAATCTACTTTAAATATAAAGACTGATAGGTTAAAAGTAAAGTGATGGGTAAAGGTCATCTACCATTAAAGACATGAAAGTTGGAGTAGCTATTCAAAGTAGCTATCAAAGAAAATTATCAGGGATAAAGTAAATGTTTAAGAAAGGGGTCAATATCCCAGAAGACAAAATTTCTAAATGTGTGTGCACCTAACAACTGAGTGTCAAACATGATGTAAAAACTGAAAGGAGAGACAAATTCACTATACAAGGTGATGCTTCAACTCCTTCTTTCAGTGATAAGAGATCATGTAAGCAGATTATCAGTAAATATATAGTTGACTTCATGGTGCTATTAACTTGATCTAATTGACCTTTATAAAGTACTTCATTTGGCAATAGGAGAATATATATATTAAAAGTAAGAAATAATGGGAATTTAAGGGGAGAAAGGGGAGGGATTTAGAGGAACAAGTATAAAAATAACTAAGGGGGTGGAAATGGAAGAAAGGAGGGAGAATAGGGCAGGGTGGGCTAGGATGGGAGAAATAGACAGAAAACTGTACTCGAAAAATAATTAAATAAAAATATTTTTTAAAAGGTAAAAACGTGGGCCTGTGAACCAGACAATCGCGGTTCGATTCCCAGTCAGGGCACATGCCTGGGTTGCAGACCAGTTCCCTGCAGGCCAGTTCCCAGCAAGGGATGCACGAAAGGCAACCATACATTGATGTTTCTCTCCATCTCTCCTTCCCTTCCCCTCTAAAGATAAATAAATAAAATATTTTTAAAAAGGTAAAAAATAAAAGTAATAAATAAAATTACCAAGGTACAATGACCAAGATAGACCATATTATGACTATAAAACAATTTGAAAAAAATTAAAAGTATACAAGTCATGTAAAGTATGTTCTCAGACCACAATGAAAACTACAAATCAGTAAAACTAAAATAGCTGGGAAGTTACTAAATATTCAGAGGTCCAACATACTTCTAAGCAACTCATAAATCATAGAAGTCTCAAGAAAAGTTAGATATTATTTTTGAACTAAATCAAAATGAAAACAAAACATTAAAATTTGTGGAATACTACAAAAGCAGTTGCTAATTGAAAATTTATAGCATTGAATATATACATTATAAAATTTAAATGATCTAAAATCCAAACATAAGTTTCCACTTTAAGAAATTAGGGAAAAAAAGAGTATTATAAGCCTAAAGCAAACAGAAACAAATAAATAAACAAACAAATAAATAAATAAAGCAGAATTCAACAAAATTTAAAACAGAAAAAATAAAAAAATAAAAGCTGGTTCTTTCAAAAGATAAATAAAATTGATGGCTCTCTCTCTAACTAGACTAACCAACAAGAAAAAAGAGAAAAAACACAATTTACCAGTATCAGAAATGAGGGAGGGGCTGTAACTACTAATCCCATGCACATCAAAGGGATAATAAAATGTTGAGCAATTGTGTTCAGTGGATTAAATTTTAGTCATAGACTTTCAATGTGTACCTTAGGTGTTCACTCAAACAAATTCAGGCATTGACATGGAGTGTGGAAGTGTTTTACCAAGTCAGTTAAAATGGGTGACAAAGAACTCCCAGAAGAAATACATCCTAAAAGAAGCTAGAATCATGGTTAAAGCCAATCATGAAGTTACATTTGTAAGAAAGAAAAAAAAAATAGTGTCCTGAGTACAGTTTAGGTCCTGTTCAATATATCTGTCTTTAACACAAGTCTTTTTTCTAGGGATTAATAAAAGGGAGTGAGGAAGAGGAATGCATGGAAGAAGAAAGTAGGGAGAAGGAAGACTGCTGATAACAGATCGGAGAAAAGAAAAGGAGAAATATATAAGTAAAATTCTTATAGATTTATTTTATGGTTGGTACATAAACAAAATGCTCTAAGAATGTGCAAAAGGGAACATAAGGCAACGAAATAATTATCTTTAAGACAACCATGTGGTTTTGAAACCACAAAGCAAAGAATGTCTGTGGGGAGAAAGAAACTTATAGCTCACTTTCACAATATGGATGTTAATATGAATTAATGTATCACTTTAACCGAAATATTCTTTTTTTACCTCCCACTCTCTTCTCAACCACTGAAACCACTATGTATTGTTGCCAACAGCAGCCTCCATCTTGCCAAATCCAATATTTTAGTCTGTTTTCATGTTATTCTGTTCTGCAGAAGTAATTGAGAAAATTAAACATATCTTTCTTCTTTCAAAACCCTTCTTTGTATGTCTTTCTGGATATTATATTTTACTTTTATTTTATTCATTCTATCTCCAGCTATGTCTTATCCAAATTCATTTGATAATTTTCAGTTTCTCCTACTTGTTCCTTTACCTTTGGACTAATACATCCAACTAGGTATTCAACATATTTCTACTTGGATGTGTAAGAAGAATTTCAAATTTAGCTTGTCTGAAACAAAATTATTTCCTCTCCTCACCATTGGCTTAGTGACTTAGGCCAAAATCCCTAAAATACCTATGTTGTTTTTCCCCCTTGTGGTCCATATCAGTTACAAATCCTCACAACTTCACTTTGAAAATTGATCCAGAATGCACCAGTTTTTAACACTTCTATTAGTCCATTCTTGCCCAAGATACATTATCTCTCCCTTGGGAAGTCAGTAATCTTCCTACTGGTCTCTCTGCTTACACTCTTGGTGACCAACTATATATTCTTCAAGAGCAGTAAGATGCTCTTTCAGAACACAATGAAAAGTATATATCTTTTTTATTTAAAATGTTTCAATGTGGTTTTAGTAATACATATAAGGAACTTGGTGAATATAAATCATTATGGCTTACCACAAAAGCAACTTATAAGAATAACTGATAGTTGAGCATAAATGCCAAGGAAAGGAAAACTGAAGTATAATTAACAAAAGCTGAAGGTTCAGTGTGAAATCTGAGCATTAAAAACTGTAAGGTGATAAGACATATGGGCATGAACAGGGGCAACAAATAGCTATGGTAGATATGGTAATATTAACCAAATTATATCTATAATCACTTTCAATATCAATTGTGTAAATGTACCAATTGATAATCAGAGATCATCATAGTGGGTCAAATCAGTAACCAAATATATATGTGTATATAAGTACATATATTAATTCTACTATATATGTATTCTATAAAAAAACCTGCTTTAAAGTTACATATAGATGAAAAGTAATGTACAAAGAATTTACCACATTAACACTAAACAAAAGAAAGCAGGAGTAGCTATAGTAATTTCAGCCATTAAGACACAAAGAAAGGAAAGTTAAAAGTAAAAAATAAGAACATTAAGCCCTAACTGGTATAGCTCAGTGGATTGAGCTCTGGTCTGTTAACCAAAGGGTCGCAGTTCAATTCCCAGTCAGGGCACATGTCTGGGCTGCAGCCCTGGTCCCCAGCAGGGGACACTAGAGAGGCAATCACACATTGATGTTTCTCTCTCCCCTTCCCCTCTCTCTTTCCCTTCCCTTCCCCTCTAAAAAGAAATAAATAAAATCCTTTTTTAAAAAGAGTATTAAATAATGATAAAGGGATCAATTCTCCAAGAAGATGTAATAGTCTTGAATGTGTCAAATACATTTACATTATTAGGTAAAAATTAATTGCAAATTGCAAAGAAAAATAGATAAGTCCACTCTCAAAGTTGGAGACTTCCACAAAGAAGAGAGCAAAACAGTACCAAAGATATGGAAATAAAAAGCAAATTAACAGTGACCAGAGGAGAGGGGGAAGGAGGTTATCAGAGAAATGAAGGGGAAGAAGGGTCAAGTCAAGGAATGTGTTATAAAGGACCCATGGACAAAGACAACAACAGGGGGAGGATTGAATGTGGGAGGGTGGTAGGTAAGGCAGAGAAAAGTAATGGACAAAAATGGGGACATCTGTAATTGAACAACAATTTTTTTAATTAACAAAAAATTTTAAAAAAGAAAAGGACAGATTCAAGCAAGCAAAACATCAGTAAAGACATAGCTGGCCTCAAAAACACAATCAATAAACTGGGTATAATTGACATCAATAAACTAATACAACAACAGCAGAGTACACATTGTTCTCAAGATGACATAGCACACTCACCAAGACAGACTACATTGTGAGCCATAAAACACACATTAATAAATTAAAAATGATAGATATCTAAAATAGCTGCTCTCAGACCACAATGGAATAAATTAATCACAGGAAGGTAACTGAAAAATACCAAAAATATGTAAAGAATAAACAACACACTTCTAAACAATACGTAAGTCAAAAAATCTTAAGGTAAATTTAAAAATTTTTGAACTAAATGAAAATAAAATGACATCAAAATTTGTAGGATGCAGCAAAAGCAGTGCTTAGAGGAAAATTTACACCACTGAATACATGTATTAGAAAGAAAGATATATCTAGTGTTTCTACTTTAGAAAATTAGAAAAAAAGCAAATTAATTTCAATGTCAATAAAAGAAAAAATAATAAAATTAGAGCAGAAATCACTGAAATTAAACATAAGAAATTAAGATGAATAAATAAAAAAACAAAAGCTGTTTCTTTGAAAAGATCAATAAAATCAGCCTCTAGCCAATATAAACAAATATATGTCCATAACCTTCATAACCAAGCTGAAATGTCCAATTCCTTGAAAGATGCAAACAGCAAAAATTTATACATAAAGAATTAAAAAATCTGAATGGGCTCTAAATCTATTAAAATTTAATCAACCGTTCATAAATTTTTAAAATACAAATACCAGGCCCTGGTGGGTTCACTGGTGAATTCTTCCAAATGTTTATTAAAAAAATTAAACAAATTTTTTAAAATCTCTTTCAGATGAATCAAAGGGACACTTTCTATTTCATTCTCTTAGACCAGCATTACTTTACACCAAAACCAGACAAAGGCAACACAGAAATGAAAATTATAGATTAATATATCTCATGAACATAGATGCAAAAATCCTCCACAAAATATTAACAAATTCAATTTAATAATGTACAAAAATAATTACACACAATTACCAAATGAGATGTATTTCACATATGCAACCTAGTTAATTAGAAAATAAATTAATGTATAAAACATGTCAAGACAGAAATAAAAGCATTTGACAAAATTCAACAATGATTAAACTAGTAATAAAGGAGAACTTAACTTGGCAAGGAATATCTACATAACAACCAACAGTTAACATCATAGTTAATGCTGAGCAACTTAAAGCTTTCTCACTAATATCAGGAACAAGACTAAAATGCCCACTCTCACCACTCATTTTCAACACTGTATTGGAAGTACTAGTTAGTAGAGTAAGACAAGGAACTAACATAAAAGAAATAAAGATTGAGGTGGTAGAACTAAAACTCTTTTTTTTTTAGAGGACACAATTTTTTGGAGAAAGTACAAAAATAATTGCCCAAAAAGAATTCCTGGAACTAATAAGTCACTATAGCAAGGTTGCAAACTAAAAGTTAATATACAAAATTTAATTGCTTTTCTATACACCAGAAATGAGTAATTGAAATTTAAAATAAACCCACGATGCTATTTACATGAGTACCTAAAAAATTCAATACTTAGGTATATATCTAGCGAAAAATGAACAATAGCTATATGAAGAGAACCATAAAACTCTGATGAAAGATATCAGTGAACTGAACCAATTGAGAGATATTCCATGTCCATGGATCAGAAAAGTCAACATTGTCAAGATGTCAGTTCTTCCCAACTTGATCTAGAGATTCAGTGCAATTTCAATAAAAATCCCAGAAAGCTATCTTATGGCTATGACAAACTGATTATAAAGGTGTGTGTGTGTGTGTGTGTGTGTGTGTGTGTGTGTGTGTGTGTGTGTTGTGAGAGGGAAAAAACCCAGAATAATCAATGTAATATTGGAGGATAGGAACAGAGTTGAAGGACTGACACTACCCAATTTCAAGAAATATTATAAAGCTTAAATAATCAATACAGTGTGGTGTCATACTGGAAAAAGAGAAACAGACCAATGGAACTGAATAGAGATCCCAGAAATAGACCCACATAAACAGACTGAATTGATCTCTGACAAAGAAGCAAAAACAATACAATGGAGAAAAGATTGTCTTTTTTCAGCAAATTGTACTGGAAAAAACTGAGATCCACATGCAAAAAAAAAAAGTCTAGACATAGACCTTATTTCCTTCACAAATGTTAACTCAAAATGGATCACAGACTTAAATTTAAAATGCAGAATTATAAAAATCCTATAAAACAGCAGGAGAAAACCTAGGTGATCTTAGGTATCATGATGACTTTTTGGATCCAATACCAAAGGCATGATCCATGAAAGAATTAATAAGCTGAACTTCATAAAATGAAAACAAACAAAAACAACAATAAGCACACGAACACAAACAAACTTCTCCTTTGCAAAACACAATGTCAAGAGAATTCAAAACAAGAGACTGGGAGAATTCATGCAAAATTCATGTTTAACGAAAGATTATTTTCCAAAACATGCATAAAACCTTAATTAAACAAGTGTGCAATCTGTTCTCATCTTTCTCTGATAACCCTACTTAAAGGGGACAGGAGTTCCTGATGCTCTCAACCATGTACCAGGATTGACTTACATATGTATACATGCATGTATGAATGGTAAAACTATGTGTCAGACATGGAATCCTGTTCTTCCAGTCCCATTTTTCAGATCTGTCCTCCAGAGGGTAAGTATGGGAATAGGGAATTATCCATTACTTTTTTATGGTGCGCAAATGTTAAAACTGAAGGAACATTAGTAAACTTCATAAAAACAAATCAAATATATGCAATTAATGTACTACATAATATTCTTCCACACTTAAATGAAATATTCTCCCCATATTGTCATTTTATATTATAACCTTATTTTGAGAAATTTTGCTCTCAGTTAAAAGACATTATGCTAGTTAATAGTAAACACCAGAAATTATACAAGTACTAATGTTCTCCTTGTATTTTTTATTTTTTTGAATCTGAGTAAAATTGTAATCCATGGGACTTTCTAATTCCTAAAAGTATAACCAGGCCATTCTTTCCTGAAGCAAAATTTACTCTAACAATTGATAAAGTACTCACAATGAAAATGTATGAAATATATCCACAAACTGTTATGTTGTCATTACCTTATTGCTGTTAAGACTTTCATACACAGAACCAATATTTTGGTAACAACACCAAGTGTTTCATATGTAAGACATTATTCACAGTATGCTTTCCTGTAATTTTGCATAGCATTATTATTTGTGAAAATTATGTTTTGGCCTCAGGAGAAATATTGCAACTCGATGTATAGAAATATATTTTTGTTATATAGCTATGGTATCATGGTTTAGAATTCTTTAAAATTACTTTAGCAGTCAGGCACAGAGCTAAGGTGTGAGAGAGGGACAAAGGGAGAGATGGAGGGAGTAAGAAAGAGAAACATAAATAATGGAAAAATTAATATTTAATTTTATTTTTTTAATATGATATAAAAATCTACCTGTATTTTTCAAAGAATATTTTGACCTTCTAAATTTTATGTGTCTTTTGTATAAATTGTTTACAGATAAAAATTATAATGTAAGCTATAAAGTGAATGGTAAAAATAATATAGTTGCTTATTTGTAAAATAATTCACTTTTGTGATTATATATTAATTGTCTAATAAGAAGTACTATAAAATTCCAGTTATTTTCATTTTAGTTTCCCTTAATAAAAAGAACTGTCACTATCAGTAAACTACTATACTTTATTATTCTGTCTCTAAACTTACAAGTAAATTGTTTTTCATACATAAATATTTACACTGATATGTATACACGTTTCAGTATTGCGCAACTCTTTATTCATAATTATCTTTCTGCCCCATTACTTGTCATGTTTACCTATTCCCACTGTGTCTGGTAAATTTCCAGTGTTCGGTAATGATGAAATAATTGAGTATGTATTTGTTGAAAGAACATATACCAGGCCCAAGAGTCAAAATCCTTTAAGTAAACTGGCTCAAGTTTCAAAATATTTAAAAGATGCCTTATTGTGCATATATACAGAAATCCAGCAAAATGATTTTTCATAAAAAATGTCAATGTCTCAAAATGTTGGTATATTTTAACAAGTAAGCAGCAAGTATGATTCTGCTTTTGCTTTATATCAAAAAGTCACAGGTACATTGGCTTGTTCTAAAGATAAATTGTGCCTGAATGCATTCTTGTAAAATTTGTAATAACAACTTCAAGTTGTTTATGCAAGTATATATTTCCACAATGTGCCCTTCCCTACATTTGCATATATCCACTGAATGTCTGGTTCACCACCTCTCCCAAACATATTTGCAGTCTCTGAATTTTTTAGGTTAAGCTATCGTTTCTGCTTTTTAATTTTTTTATTGTTGTTCAGTTACAGTTGTCTCAGTTTTTTCCATTTGCTCTTCCACACCCCACCCACCTTCTGGCTGCCTCAGTCAGTCCCCATCCTGTTGTACATTACCATGGGTCTTTTATACATGTTACTTGACTAAACACTTTCCCTTCTCTCCCCTGTTATCCCTCTCTCACCTCTCTTCTGGTCACTGTCAGTTTGTTCCTTATTTCCATGTCTGTGGTTCTGTTTTACTCATTTGTTTGTTTTGTTCATTAGGTTCCACGTATGGGTGAAATCCTATGGTATTTGTCTTCTGCTGCCAGGCTTATTTCACTTAGGTTACTGCTCTCCAGTTACATCCATGCTGTCAAGAAGGGTAGGAGTTCTTTCTTTCTACTACATAGTATTCCACTGTGAAAGTGTAGCACAGTTTTTTGATACATTCAGTTACTGATGGGCACTGAGGCTGTTTCCAGCACTTGGTTATTCTAAATAACACCGCTATGAACATTGGTGTGAATAGGTTGATTGTTGTCTCAGGACTCTGAGGGTATAATACCAACAGTGGGGTGACTGGGTCAAAATGCAGTTCCACCTTTAGTTTTTTGAGGAAATTCCATACTGTTTTCTGTTGTGGCTCTACTAGTCTGCATTCCCACCAACAGCGCACTAGGGTTCCCTTTCTCCACAACCATGTCAGCACTTGTTTGTTGATTTATTAATGAAGGCTATCCTGAGCACTGTGAGGTGGTATATCATTGTGGTTTTAATTTGTGTCTCTCTGATGGCTAGTGATGCTGATATTCAACAGAGGGGGCACGAGAATAAAATGGAGTAAAAATAGCCTCTTCAATTAATGATGCTAGGAGATCTGCATGGCTACATGCAAAGAGCAATGAAACAAGACCACCAACTTATACCATACACCCAAATAAACCAAAGATGGAGAAAAGACATAAACATAAGTCATGATACCATAACAATTCTAGAGGAAAACAGACAGTAAATGTCAGATATTCCATGCAGCAATATCTTTGCCAATATATCTCCTAGGGCAAGGGATATAAGAGAAAAAATAAACAAATAGGACTATATCAAATTGAAAAGCTTCTTCACAGCTGAAGAAAACATTAGCAAAATGAAAAAGGGAACCAACTGTATGGGAAAATGTATTTGTTAATGATACCTTGCACAAGGGCTTGATACACCAATTATATAAAGAACTCATATAACTCAACACCAGGAAGACAAACAAGCCAATTTAAAAAAATGGGCAAAGGACCTGAACAGATATTTTTCCAGAGATGACCTATAGAGGCCCCAGAGACATATGAAAGGATGCTCAGCATCACTAGGTCCAGTTCTTAATCCAGTCTATTGCTTCCTCTGAAATGTGTTCTTTGAAGTCAATGAAAGTACTGCATGTGGGAAAGATTCATGGTATGTGGATAGGGAGAACTAAAAATTTGGTTCCAAAACAATGTAAAAAATACTTATCTCCACATTTGAACTATGCTTATAGTTGCTATAAACATATTCAAAGACCTCAAACATGACTCGATTCTTTATTTGGCTCCATGTTACTAGTTCTAGTATCTTTAAAATATGACAATGTAGAGGAGCCATAAGATGGTGGCGAGGTGGATGGGAGCTGAACCCACCTGCTCATGACCCAGCTGGGACACCTAGATGATCTGCTGAAGAACAAAGTGAAAACCCAACAGAATTTCAGCTGATAGAAGTTTGGAAGCCAAAGGTTGCAGAAGAAGTTTAAAAATGGATGATAAGATTTTTAGGCTGACAGGAGGGTCCAGGAGCCCTGCACCAGAAACCGCAGCTAGGCAGCAGCTTAAGAGTAGAGCCAGGCCAGTGATTTTGACTTGGCAGCTTTCTTCCCTCCTAGAGTGGCAAGTTCACAGACTCATGCCAGGAGAGATCTGGACACTTAAAGTTTCCAGTGTCCAGAACACTGGAGGGTAATGGGGGTTGAGGGTAATGATGCAGTAAGAGACACACAGCTGGAGGTTTACCCTTCCTGGGACTGTGGTTGTCAGCTGCGACAGTAACAGAGAAATTGGAGAGCTGGGTGATACCTGGAGATGGGAGAAAAAATGGTTAGTGACTGGCTATGACCCAAATAGTCTATGGACTGGTCAGAGAGTCAGTCTGTGTGGAAAGCTGGGTGGTTGTTAGGAACAGCTGGACACAAACAAGGGATTCACTCAAAAAAGACTCTCAGCCACTGTGCAAGGGTATCTCATGTGCAGGGGCTGGGCCAAAGAATAGGGAAGGGGGTGGTGCTATTTGCTCCCACTCAGGGCACCATCAGGATTTATCAAAGGAAGGCAGCAGGGCCTCAGAGAGTTAGTAGCACACAGAGAGACTTAATTCAATAGAAGGGACTTAGTTAGAATGCAGCTTCCCAGACCAACAAAAAGGGAGAATGAGGGGTGCAATTTGCTCCCACTCAGTGTACCTCAAGGACTAATCAATGGGTTGCACGAAGTGGATTATAGGTGCTGGCCTGGCACATATGTGCAGAGTGGACAGTGTGGGCTGCACAGTGCTCTGAGGGCATGAGTTTGAACTGGGCACTTGTAAATATTGTAGCCCAGACTGAGCACCCATCCCTGCAGAACCACAGGAAAGGAAAAAATGGAAGCCCAGCCCCACCCTTCAATGCCTGCAGCATTCAGGAAGACCAGCAAAACCCCTTTGGTGAGTTTAAAACCAGCAGGAGGCTTTTTTTAAAGTGTGTAAGACAATAACACCTGGAGCTATGAAAGAGCAAACACAGATCCAGAGAGAGATCAGAAGGCTAACACAATAGAAGAGACAAATTTCACTTTGCTATAATTCAAAACTCACATTTTATTTTTAAATTAATTTAATTTATTTTTTAATTACTTTTATTTATTTTACTTTAGTTTCTTTTGTTTTGTTTGATTTAATTATTTGACTAGTTTTCTTTATTTTCCCTTTCATATTGCATTTTAGTTTTTCTTCTTCCATTTCACTTGCATTCCAATAACGCACTATTCATTGTATATTACTTTTAATTTTTTTTACTCAGATAATATATTTCTCATTATATTATTGTATTCCAAATCTCACACAACACCCTTCCCTGGTCTTAATCCATTTTATCACCTTCTTGAGCTTTATTACCATTGTGGTTAACTTTATTCTTTCACATACTATGCCAAGTTTCTATCCCTTACTCTCATTATATCTCACCATCTAACCTCACATAAATGCTCTGCTTTCTAACATCAGCTCAGATTCTTTTCCCTTTTAAAAGGAGTCTTATCTCTTTTTTCACCTTTCATAAAAAGTGGCTAGTTGGTTGAAACATCATGGCTATTGTTATACTTCTCCCAAGGATCTCCTATCTGTTCACTACTTGTTGGTACTTTAAATCCCATAGAATACTCTCCTGCTGTCTTATTCTACTTCACCTTTTCCCTGACCTTGATCACATATAAGACAAGGTAGGAGTTGTAAATACCAGGAAACTGACTAGAGGGAAGAACCTACCAACAAAGGAGCCACTGACAGGTAAAGCCCAAGTACGAGAGAGCCCACACAAATGGAAGAAAGGGCAACCATAGAGCAACCAAACAAGGAGTTCCAAAAGACCATACCACTGAGTCCCACAGGACTCTTACCACAGAAGTTTACCCTGTGAAGATAGCTGGCAAGTCAGAGCTTCCATAATCACAGAAACAAACAAAAAGAGTCACCTAAAATGTGGACACAAAGAACCCACAGGCAAATGGAATGGAAGATTTCCCAATAAAAAAGCCAAATTAAATAAAAGCAAGGAAACTATAAAATATAGAACTCAAAAGAATGGTTATAAGGATGTTCAAGGAACTCACTGACAACTACAAGGACCCAGGAAAAAATGAAGAATACAATTTCTGAAACAAAAAAAAATACACTAGAAGGAATTACAAGCAGGCTGGACAAAGGAGAGGACTGATTTAGTCAGCTGGAAGCCAAGGTAGAAAGAAACAACTAGGTAGAGCAACTGTATAAAAAAAGACTAAAAAATGTGAAGATAGCTTAAGGGAACTGTAAGATACATGCAATACAGCAACATTTGAATCAGGAATACCAGAAGGAGAAGAAAAGGAGCAAGGGATAAAAACCCTGTTTGAAAAGTAATGACAGAAAAATTCCCGAACCTGGAGAGGATAAAAGGCATATGGGTTCAGGAAGCACAGAGGATTCCAATCAATATGAATCAAAAGAGGGCTACTCCAAGAAACATCATAATTAAAATGAAAGTTCTAAAGACAAAGAGAAAATCTTAAAAGCAGCAAGGGGTAAACAAGAACTAACATACAAAGGGGCTCTGATAAGGCTGGCAGCTGATTTCTCAACAGAAACAAACCAGAAGGGAATGACAATAAATATTCTAAGCAATGAAAAGAAAACACCTGCAACCAAGGCTACTTTACCCAATGAGGCTCTCAATTTAAATGAAGGCAAAATAAGGAGTTTCATAGAAAACTACAAAGAATACACTTCCAGCAAACCAACACTACAATAAATGCTAAAGAGACTACTTTAAGAAAAAGAAGACAAAGAATGAGAGAGAGCGGGGCACAGATACAAATGGGGGGATGAATATGCACCTATCAATAATAGCCTTAAATGTTAATGGATTAAATGCTTCAATCAAAAGATAGGGTAGCTGAATGGATAAGAAAACATGAGCCACACATATACTGCCTACAGGAAACCCACCTTATAAACAAAACTACACAGGCTGAAAGAGGATTAGAAAAAAAGTATTCCAAGAAAATGGGCAGGAAAAAAAGGTTAGCATAACAATACTTATGATAGACAAAATTAAACTTCAAAACATAGGCCATAGAGAAACACAGAAGGACACCTCATAACACTCAAAGGAAACATTTAATAAGAATACATAAGCATTGTTAACATATATGCACCCAACATAGGAGCACCCAAATATATAAGGAAAATCTTGGAGGACTTTAATATACTAGATTTTAACAACCCACTGTCAGAAATGGATAGATCTTCCAAACAAAATATCAACAAGGATATTGAGGAATTGAACAATTCCCTAGATCAAATAGACTTAACTGACCTTGCATATATGTGTGTGTAAAATCACATATATGTGCACATATACACAACCATATGTACATGTATGCATACATATATGTGTGGATTGTGTGTAGAAAATAATACATGTGTGTATATATACAAGTGTGTATACATGACCTTTCATCCCAATGAAGCAAAATACACATTCTTTTCAAATGCACATGGAAAATTTTCAAAGGTAGACCATGTGATAGGACACAAAACAATCCTCAACAAATTTTAAAAAATAGATATCATATCAAGCATTGTCTGTAACCACAAGGGCCTGAAACTACAAACAAACCTCAAGGAAAAAACTCAAAAACACTCAAACTCATGGATATTAATAGCGTGCTATTAAACAATGAATGGGTTAATAATAAAATCAAGGAAAAAATGTATCTGGAAACAAATGAAAATGAACACACAACAGCCCAAAACTTATGGGAAACAGCAAAGGCAGTTTTGACAGGGAAGTTTATAGCAATACAGGCCTACCTAAAAAAAAATAGAAACATTTTAAATAAACAACCTAACCCTACATGTACAAGAACTAGAGGAACAATAATAAATAAAGCCCAGAGTGAGTAGAAGGAATCAAATAACCATGATCAGAGCAGAATTAAAACAACATAGACACTAAAAGAACAATTCAAAGGATCAATAAATTAGGAGCCAGTTCTTTGAAAAGATAAACAAAATCAACAGTCTTTAAGCAGACTCATCAAGAAAAAAAGAGAAAGAACCAAGTAAATAAGGTCAGAAAAGAAAGAACAGAGATTACAACTGGTACTACAGAATATGAAGGATTATAAGAAATTACTATTAACAACTATATGTCAAGAAATTTGAAAACCTGAATGAAATTGACAAATTCTAGAAAAATAGAACCTTCCAAAACTGAATGAAGAAGCAAAAATCCTGAAAAAAACATGAACAGCTGATGAAATAGAGATAGTAAAACTAAAACTCCTGCCACACAAAAGCCCTGGACTGGATGTTTTTACAGGAGAACTTTTAAACACTCAAGGAAGACCTAACCTCTATGCTCAGACTATTTCAAAAAGTAAAAGAGGAGGGAAGACTCCCAAACTCTTTTCATGAAGCCAGCATCATCCTAATCCCGAAACAAGATAAAGACATAACAGAGAAAAAAACTATAGGCCTATATCACTGATGAACATAGATGCTAAAATCCTCAACAAAATATTGGCAAAACAACCTTCAGCAATATATTAAAAAGGTCATACACCATGACCAAGTGGGTTTCACCCCAGGGATGCAAAGATGGTTCAGTATTCACAAATCAATAAAACTAATACACCACATAAAAAAGGAAGAACAAAAATCACATGTTAATATCAATAGGTGAAAAAGGCATTTGATAAGGTAAGCACACATTTATGATAAAAACACTCACCAAAGTGGGAGTAGAGGAAACATTCCTCAACATAATAAAGACCATATATGAGAAACATACAGTCAACATCATACTCAATGGGAAAATACTAAAAATTTGCCCACTAAAATCAGAAACAAGACAAGAATGTATGTTTTTACCAATTCTATTCAATATAATAATGGAAGTCCTAGCCACAGGGATCAGACAAGAAAGAGAAATATAAGACATCCAAATTGGAAATGAGGAAGCAAAACTGTCACTGTTTGCAGATATCATGAAAGTACACATAGAAAACCTTAGAGATGCCACCAAAAAACTATTCCACCTAAAAGTGAATTTGTCAAAACAGCAAGATACAAAGTCAATATTCAGAAATAGAAGGCATTTTTGTATACTGACAATGATATATCAGAAACAGAAATCAGAAAAAAATCCCATTTGATATAGCAACAAGAAAAATAAAGTACCTAGGAATAAATCTAACCAAAGAGGTAAAAGACCTATACTCAGAAAGCTTTACAACACTGAAGAAAGAAATTAAGGAAGACACAAATAAATGGAAAAATATACCATATTCATGGATTGGAAGAATTAGCATCATCAAAATGTCCATACCACCCAAAGCAATTTATAGATTCAATGCAATATCTTTTAAAATACCAAAGATATATTTCACAGATATAGAACAAACATTTCAAAAATTGTTATGAAACTATAAATGACCTTGAATAACTGCAGCATTTTTGAGAAAGTAGAATAAAGTAGGAGGGATCAGAATACCTGATATCAAACTATATTGTAAGGCCACATTAATCAAAACAATCTGGTACTGGCATAAGAACAGAAACATAGACCAATGGAACAGAATAGAGAGCCCAGAAATAAACCCAAGCCTCTATCATCAATTAATATTCCACAAAGGGGGCAGATGCATAAAATTGAGTAAAAAATAGCCTCTTCAACAAATGATGTTTGGTGAACTGGACTGGTACATGCACATAAATGAAACTCAAACAACAATTTACACCATGCACAAATTCATTGTAGATAAAAGACTTAAATGCAAGTCTTTTAAAGTCCTTAAAGTCCTATGGGAGAATATAGGCAGGAAAATCTCAGACATTCCATGTAGCAATATTTTCACTGATATGTCCTCTAGAGCAAGGGACATAAAGGAAAGTATAAATAAATGGGATCTCATCAAAATAAAAAGCTTCTGTATGACTAAAGAAAACAGCATAGTGAAAGGGAATAGAGAAACCCCAATAACTAGAGTGTTAAACAGTTTACAGAGTTATTAATTATTATCTGTTTCCAAGGGGAAAGACTTGGATTTTGAAGATACAGATAAAGAGAAAGAATAATCGCTGAAAGGAAGAAGTGAATGGGATGTAGAATGCAGATGAAGGATTATACTTAAACAGAAGGAAGAGTATATGATCCATTTTTAATGAAAAACAGTGTATAATTTATAGATAAGCTAGCCTGTGCACTATTATTACATTTTCATGTGGGGTTGTTTGAAATTTAATTTGATATTCTTGAGTACAATTTTAGTATGCAGGTTCTTTCAAGGGCTACAATCATAATATACTACCCACCCCCAACAGGAACAAAAGCAAAATAAAATCTTTGGTATCAGAAAAAAAACAGCATTAAAATGAAAAGAGAACCAACTGTATGGCAAAACATGTTTGTCAATGATACCTTGGACAATGTATATTTATCTCCAGGTATAGTATAAAAGGTATACTTATCTCCAAAATAAGTAAGAAAACTCACACAACTCCACTCCAGGAAGCCAAATAACTCAATTTAAAAATGGGCAAAGGACCTAAATAGACACTTTTTTAAGGAGAACCTACAAACACCTCAGAGACATATGAAAGGATGCTCAGCATCAGTAGTCATCAGAGAGATGCAAATTAAAACCACAATGAGATATCACTTTACACCAGTCAGAATGCCCATCATAACCACATCAACAAACAACAAGTGCCAGTGAGGATGAGGAGAAAAGAGTGCATTAGCACATTGTTGGTGGGAATGCAGACTGGTGCAGCCTCTATGGAAAACAATATGGAATTTCCTCAGTAAATTAAAAATGGAACTGCCTTTTGATTCTGCAATTCCACTGCCTGGAGTATACCCTAAGAATCCTGAAACACCAATTCAAAATAACCTATGCACCCAAATATTCATAGCAGCACAATTTACGATAACCAAGTGTTTTAAGCAAACTAAGTGCCCATCAATAAATGAATGGATCAAAAACTATAGTACGTTTACACACTGAAATACCATGCAGGAGAAGGAAAGGATGAGTTCCTCCTACCCTTCAAAACAGCCTGGATGGATCTAGAGAGCATTATGCTGGGTGAAATATTCCAGGCAGTGAAAGACAAATAGTATGAGATCTCACATATAAATGGAAACCAATCAACAAAACAAACAAGTTAGCAAAATATAACCAGAGACACTGAAATAAAGAACAAACTGATAGTAACCAGAGGGGAGATGGAGAAGGATAATGGGGGAAATAGGGGAAGGGTCATCAAGGAACATATACAAAGGACACATGGACAAAGCCAAAGGGGGTAGGATCTGAGGTGGGAGATGGTGATAGGTGAGGTATATGGGAATGGAGGGGAGGAAATGGAGACCAGTGTATTTGAACAACAATAAAAAAAATTAAAGAAAAAATAAAATAAAATAGGACAGTGTAGATGCCAGCAGCAAATCTGGTGTAATTTTATGTCCTCATCTATGAAACTGCACAAGGAACAATACTTGAGGACTGTCACACAATACCTCCAACCTGTTACACCTCCTAATATCTAAGCAAATCTTCTTATGTCCCTCCATTCTTCCTCTGTATCATACTGTCTCTCAGTATTTTCTCTCTACTGTTATATTCTGTTGTTGCTCCTATCCTGAGCACTCCCCTCTAGACCATCTTAATAATTACCTCTGTCTTATTTTTACAGAAAACCTCCTTGAAAATATCAGTTTTCAGAATCCCTAATTTTGAACCTTCTTTTCCCATTTTTATGAACTCACTCCAATCAGACTATTATCCCTACCAATTGATTTGTCATGTCTCCAGTGATGTCACAGTATTCAGTCCTCCATTAATTAATAGTAATTGACTTAGTACATCACCTACAATTCCTTGACACACTTTCTTATTTTGTTTTTCTTCTCCATATTTTTCACCACTCTGACCATCTGGATACTCTTTCCTGGTGCTATTTTCCCTCAGTTCCTGGGACTGTTACATGTTTCCCGGGGCTCAGTCCCTAGTTCTCTTCTTTATTTCTACCTACATTTATTCTCTGGTAAATCTCAGAATCTTACAGTTTTAAACACTGCTTGAGGCAGATGATGCCAACATTTTATTCCTAGCCCCATGTTCTCCAATGAACTCCAAATTTATATAGCTGACTCAAGTAGACATGTAAATTGAAAGGCTAAAAAGCAAACTCCTGTTCTCTTTCTCTTAACCATCTCTTAACAACCTTGTTCTTCTCTTGTTTACCCCTTCTCAGGTAGATAACAGGATTCTTCCAAATGCTGCAGCCCCAAGTCTTAAGAATCACGATAAACTCATTTTCTCCAACTCTTCTTTCCCTCCATGAACAATAGCAAGGCTCTACCTCCACAATATATCTATGAACAAATGACTTCAAGTCCCCAGCATGGCTACCATTCTTCCCACCACCACTGTCTCTTGGTTGGATTTTTGTCATTGCCTACTAATTGTTCAGGATTTCGGGACCACCACTATTGTGTCTATTCTCCACTCAGCTGTCAGAACAATACAGTTAATTTTATTTTTTTAAAGAAGCACATTATTCTTCTCATAAGCGCCCTCCAAGGTATAATATCCTTACAAGGGCTTCCTGGCTCCACATCATCTCATCATCCAGGTACCTCTGAAGCTAATGTCTCAGTAGTTTGGCCCTCTGGCTTGTTGAACAGGACTGTCCAGCACCTGCCTCAGGTTTTTTGGACTTTCTATCCCCTCTGCCTGGAATTTTTTTTTCTTCAAGATATGAATGTGATCCATTTCCTTACTTACTTTCTTATTTATTTATATATCACCTTCTCAGCAAGGCCTTTCTTGGCACCATCATTCAATTTTACCCCATCCAACTCCAGCATTACACCTCAAAATTTCCCTTTCCTGTTTTATCTTTCCTTAGCACTTATCAGCTTTTCCACTGCATGTACATAATAGATACATAAGCATACTATCCCTATAATTTATTTATATTTTTTAATTTATAACCTCCCATATGAGATCTAAGTTATATGAGAGCAAATATTTCTGTCACTCTTATTTACATCAGTATTTTTACCAGATAGGATTGTGCCTGATACAGAGTATTGCCTCAATAAGTATTTGTTGAATGAATAAAAGGACTTCCAAGTAGATCAACTTCCTGAGGAGATCATTTTACTTTGTAAACTATTTGATTAAAATTGCTGAGCAATAAATAGGTTGTTTTCATCCATTTTATCCTGTTTTGACATTTTGTTTGTATTAGAAATAATATAAATGGCAATTAGACTAGCAAAACAAAAATAATACATATATACATTTAAAAGTGTATTTAACTGAAACCATGCATATATGAATTGATTTGTCAATCTTTTAATATAAGGCCAGTTTTTGTTTTTACTATAATTCCACTTATTTCTGGGCTGTCATTCTTGAATAAATTACCAATGACAATTAACAAAGTGTATCACTACTAGTTTCTTTAAAATGGAAAATAATTTAGAAACATAAAATGCTTCTAAATTTTAGTATCTCAAGATATTCTCAGTTTTTATTGTTTTTTAATCCATATCTTATTTGACAGTAATTTTTGAATTACTTTTGTGAAGTTATTTCAAACCATTCAACTTAAGTTTCAAACATTCAACTCTAATTTCATGTTTATGTAACATAAGTATATTAAATATTCAATTAAGTTATGTAATTATATAACCAGTAAAACCATTCTAAAAAGATAAAATATACAACCAAATTTTAGTAAGTATTAAGTTTCAAGCTTCCCATGCAAACAAGTAATTAGCCAACATGTGAATATGAAGCACATCAGTGTGATAAAGGGGATCAAAGAATGTCTGATGAGCCAGTGAATCTATTAGGAGGGAGTTTAGTTGAAAGATCATTTATTTGAAGTATTAACATGAAAATATTTACAATGTATTTGTTTTTACTCTACTTAACAGAAGAGTGAAAACTTTAGTATAGTGGACCACAAGATAAGAACATTTAACAAAAGAAGTAATAGGAAAAGAATATGTGAGAGCTATGTGTCTTCTCCACACATTGTTTAGTGACTAAGTTATAGTAGCAACCCTAGAACAGATTCAAGAAATAGTCAATGATATGCCAATGACAATTAAGACTTTATATTTTAGTCCTAAATCCATCTCCATAAAACATGATTCATATATTTATTATGTTTTTGAAATCCTCTCTACCTAATCTCCAACAGGTATATCAAAACTAGGAAAACCAAAACACATCTGACCTTCTATCTCAAACCTACTGTCCTATAGGGACTCCTACTGATCACCTCTTTCCACCTTTTGACACTTTTTCTATATTCACAAACCTCAATAATTCTTCAAAAAGATGGTAAACCTACTACTTCTCCTTATTTTCATTATTATTACCCTAGGTTAAGCCTCCATGCACTATAGCTTAATTTAACCCATTTGGCTTCTAGTAATCTTATCATCCTCCAAAATCTAGTTCTGTGATTAATGATTTAAAATGTAAATGAGATATTATTTCTCAAAGCCCTCTAATAGAGTCTTATCACAATTAAACCCAACTCCTTATTAGACATGAAGAACCTACATGATCTGGTTATTCACTCTCAAGTCTCCTTTTCCTCCCACCTTTGGCCATTATGCTTCAGTCATTTGAACATTATATTACATAGGTATTATTTTATTGTATGAACAAGATATCCCTTTTCTACTGACAAAAAGTAAGTCATTTCCTAATGTCAATCATCAAAATCTTATCCATCCTGCAAAAGAAACTAGAACTGAATTGGCAAGATGTTATGAGTGTCATTCTGAATTGTTCTCTTAGTCTTGATTTCAAAGGGACTGTAACTATATAAGAGTTTGTTTTTCAGGAATTATGTAAATAAAATTAGTTTTCCTACATAGGGACCTATTGAGAGATATATAATGACATTCTACTTGGAAATATATATAAGGACATGGGTTCAAAGTCATATATAGGTGAAAAAACATATAATCGGTCATCCTAACAAGGAACCTGAGATTGAAAGGAAAATCTTCAGTAATCATGCTGGTATCAACTAGAATTATTGCAGGCTGGCTTGTTTTCAATTGCAGTCTCTGAGAGAGATCAATATTCTACTTTGTTTGCATCAGAAATAATCCAAATTATAATCTAGTTTATTTGTGCTATTTATTTGATTTACATTTTTCTTCATATAAAATTTGTTCTTACCCAGTTCCTTGAAAGAAGAACCTGTAAATCCATGGGATTTAGAATCTTGCGGTCACAATAACCCAAGGAAGAAAGCCCAAAGACGGGGCTAAATGGCCAAGGGGACAGAGCATAAGCTGATACTTGACCACAGTACCAGCCCATATTGACGCTGATTTTTCAGTGTTATGTATTTAAAAATATTTTAATAATTAAGTTAATAATTCCTAATTTAAAATAATTGATAAAATAAGTACATTATCAGAACTTAAATATTGGAAAGTTAAATACTAAGACTTGAGGTTTAGTGCAATATCATTAACACCAGACTGAATCTATAAAAAGTCGCTATACAATTAGAAGCAAAAATTGTTATTTTCATGTAGGGATATAAAACAATGTACATGTAAACATTCTCCATATAATCTAGATGAGTAGAAAATAAATTATCTTATATGCTGATATAAATTTTGACACCATTGTCTTATGATTCAATAATACCACTGATGCTGTATGTATACAAGGAAAAAAAACAGGAAAAGAGAAAAATTCCTTTGGGAACTTGAGTGTGAAGAATATACCTGTTTGAAAATGTGAGCTTGAACTTACAAGCTTACTACATTTTCTGTCTCAGTGTATCTCATAGTGTCTCAAGTAACATTCCTTTTAATCACATATGAACTCTTTTAAAATACAGGTTCTGTAGTTTCATTCAGTTCCATTGAATTAGAATCTTCAGAAAATAGATCTAAAAATCTGTATTTTTTAACAAGCTACCCAGATGATATTTATGCAAAGGAATTTGAACCAATCAGCCAGCCCCAAGTACTTAACACAAGTTTATAACACAGAAGACATTTTGGAGAAAAAAAAGAACAGAGGAAGAAGTAATTTTCTCTATTAATATAGTTTGGAATAAAGAATGTTCTCTAAAATTATTTTGAAGCTATTTCGTTATGCGAAAAGATAGAAAATCTCTTCAACAAAGAAGAGATACAACTTAACAGCAGCTTTGCATGGGAAGATGGCAAGGGAAAACTTACGAGTAAAAAATAATTTAAGCATTAAAAAGTTAAAATTTTATGTAATGGAAAACTTTTCATTAAATATGCTAATGAGTAAATACTTTAAATGAGTTTAATGAAGCAACAGAGATGCATTTAACTATAATGTTAAAAAGAACATCACAAAACTTAGAAAAACAAGGAAAAACAAATGGCACATTAACATTTTATTTGCACATAGACCTCAGGTTACACAGTTTTTTCTAATATGTATTTGAGGAAAAACAATTACTTTGATTACAAAATAAAAAGGAAGAAATTGCCATGAATATGAGGCAAAAGGCTAATAATCATAGGCTAGAAGGATTCTTAGAAAAGATATTTAAAGTAATAGGAATGGAATAAAATGTAAAAGAATGTATCAACTAAAATGTAAATCCTTATGTGTATTAATTTATATACACATAAGGATTTATATGGGAAAGAATAGTTAAAAGATATATATCCATAAAAATGGGGAAATTTTATACTTTGCATTGTTTATTTTCAAACTATATGATTCAGTATTAAGTTTCTAAATTATTGCCTTGAATTCTCCTAATACTAAAGAATAAAAACATGCATTAGAGATTTTTACATCTCTGTATCAACCTCCCAAAGTATTTGTTCAAGAAATATTTTTAAAACATCGAAGTGATGAAAATGAATTCCATATGGTGTGCTTACATATGCTAAAAGCAAACTTTATTTTTCTAATCTAATAAAACATCTGTACTTTATAACACATTTTGGGTGTGTGTGATGGCCATTTTTTTAAACTAAATGGTTAGACCACCATTATGTTCTTTTTTTCTTCAATACCTGGAGTGTATTTTCAACTATTTTGTTTTAATTAGCCTAAAATTGATAACTTGTTTTTTGTTTTTCTTATGTTTATACCTAATTACTTTTCCAATAGTACTTGAAGATCAGCATGCATTAATAGCTGTAGGGCAAAAGGAGGCTAGAGGAAATTAGCTGTCCCCCACAGCCGAGAAGTGTATGTTCTTACAGGTAAACAGGTCTGTGTTGACCATGCATATGGACATGCCATTTCTAGTAAAAATTAGACATGTTAAATATATTTCTATATTTATATCAAAGTATTTATATCTATATTAATGTGGATAAAGAAATACAAATTAATATAATTTTTATATTACATAAAAATTTCATTTTGTGGTATTTAAATGAGCAAATGAAAGCACTCTCTTAAATAAGCATTTTTTACCTAATTTTATTTCAGATAATTACCAAATCTTCTATTTTGGTAAATCCCTTCTAATTAAAAATTTTATACAATTTTTTTGTGTAAAAATAAATTTGTTTAAATTTTTTCATTATTTGCTTTTTATCTACGAGAGTTATAATACTGTTAGTGAGAAAATCTCTAAACTCTCAAAACATTTTAATGTCATGGATGTTCTTTTAATTTCAGTAAGTATGAGGATTACAAATTTGAGTCTAGTGTGTTACTGAAGTGTCATCTGTGCTCACCCAAGCATATTAGAATGGATGGACACAAGATGATTTCTAGCTTATCCTGTCTTTTGTTGAGTTGGTTGCTTTGTTATGGTTTTCACACTCATAGAGTCTCTGGAAGGCAGCCACTTATTGTTGGTTCTTTAGAAAACATATTATTCAAATTTTAATTTGACATTGTATGTGTTTGTTTAAAAACTAATTATGTGTTGAGTCCTTAAAGTTTTCACCCATTGACCCAAAAGTTGTAAAGAACAAAACCAAAACCAAATATAGTATGGAGATCATATCTGTATCTACATGTATATATGCTATATAAATTCACTACCACCAATGTCTGTCTGTCTCTCTCCTTCTCTCTCATGTGCTCACACACATGCATGTTTAAATCCCCTAGATTATCCTAGGAGATTGAAGCCAATATGACCAGGTGTCATAAGTGATTAGTAAGTCTTTCCACTTCATGTAGCAAACCCCAGTCAAGTTATTACCTTTCACCTTAAGCTTGTAGCACACACTTCAGGTGTGATGAAAATATGCATCTATATTTAACTAGTTTTTGTAAGAGGAGAGAAAACTCCTCTTTTAACTGTAAGAGAGGAGAAAACTCCTCTCTATATAACTTTTATATTAATTAAAATGATAGCTATTTCCATGATACATTCATTCCTGGGCTATGAGGCCTGACACAGCACCTAATTGTCTTTGATGGTAGAATACTACAACATTTTATTTTCCTGCTCATAACTTTAGCAGATTTCTAGATTACTTTCCACTGATTAAAAATGGCTATCTCTTACACAATTTGCTTCTTATGATGTCAGTTGATATTTAAAAGCAATAGGTAATCCATCTTATTTTTGTAGCTTATATAATGTTTGAATGTTTTTCATGACTTTTCCTAGACAAAAAAAAAATGCTCTTTCTTTCACCAAATGTTTGTGTTTCTAAGCTTTAATATAGTACTCACTAGCTTTAAGAAAATAATGTGAATTACACAATAGCATCATCATCCATCTACAAAAGAAACTACTGCCTGGTATCTACACTTTTCTCTTTACTTCTGCTTTTCTGCTTTATCTTTTCTTCTTTTTTCCTAAAGTTTTAAGATGGGCTTAATTGAACTCATGACCATGGCCCAGAAAAAGCCATGCTACTACCCAAAACTAAGGTCCTGAAAATTTCATTTGACTTCAAAATGGATACATTTCATGTCAATATTAAGTATGACTGGCACTTTTCATATAAAAACCAAATTTTAAGGATCTTGATGACAGTAATTACCTAAGATTTTTATGCAGTAAACCCTTAGACACAAGCAACAAATTCAAGGCTCCAGGAACTGCAGGTTCAGAGAATAACTTAAGTAAGTCTCAAAAAAAATCATTATTTTAATTCATTTTCTTTATTTTATTTTTTATTGTTGTTCAGTTACAGTCATCCCACATTTTCCCCATTGCTCTCCCCTGTCCTTCCTACCACTTCAACTACCACAGTCAATCCCCACCCTGTTGTCCATGCCCATGGTCTTCTCTACATGTTCTTTGACTTGCCCCTTCCTCTTCTTTCCCCCATTATTCCCCTCCCTCCTCCATTCTAGTCACTGTTGATTTGCTCTTTATTTCCAAACCCCTGGTTCTATTTTTATTTGTTTGTTTTGTTCTTTAGTTTCCACTTATGGGTGAGATCATGTGGTATTTGTCTTTTGCCACCAGGCTTATTTCACTTAGCATAACATTCTTCAGTTCCATCAGTGCTGTCACAAAGGGTAGGAGTTCCTTCTTTCTTTCTGCTATGTAGTATTCCATTGTATAAATGTCCAGTTTTTTGATCCACTCATTTACCAGTGGGCACTTAGGCTGTTTCCAGAACTTGGCTAATGTAAATAACAGTGCAATGAACATTAGAGTTTATAGGTTGTTTGGATTGGTGTTTCAGGATTCTTAGGGTATAATCCTAGCAGTGGAGTCACTGGATCAAAAAGCAGTTCCATTTTTAGTTTTCTAAGGAAATTCCATACTGTTTTCCACAGTGGCTATGGCAGTCTGCACAAAGAATGCCCTAGGGTTCCCTTTTCTCCACATCCTTGCCAGCACTTGTTATTTGTTGATTTGTTAATGATGGCCATTCTGACCACTATGAAGTGGTATAAAGACAATCCCAAAGAGGCCTACACCAAGACACATCATAATTAAAATGCCAAATGTTCTCTTAGATTTCTTAAATGATAATTCTCTATTAAACCACTATAGTAAAAATAATATGCTTGAAAAGTTACTGGAGATAAAATATGAAAAGACATACCAAGTATATTTATATGTGTGAATGCTGCATCTTGAAGCAAGAAGTAAGAAAATGTGAACAGGAATAAACTATGATATTTGACAACTGATAATAAGGAAGCACATAGTAATATTGTATGTCAGTGAAAAACTAGGAGTCACAAAGGAAATCTGAAGAGGAAGCTAAAAAGACACTGACTATAGAACATATATAATTAGGGAACCTCCTGGGAATAAAAAAAACCCTTGTCAATGTATTTAACTGATTCAAACTTTTTTTCACAGTAACTTGTTAATTTGGGAGAGTACAAATAGAATAGATGAGTTTCCATTAGGTCACACAGGAAAGTACCAAGAATAGCTTACATGGTGATCATCCATGTTATCTTTAAGGATAAAATATCAAAAGAGTGAACAATTCTCAAAACTACATAAAAGCATTCCATAATAATTTTCATTATCAAACTAAGTTGTTCAGGGAAAGACGAATAATCCAAGAGAATTTCTTTGGATTGGAGAAATGCTTACAATCACTGAAATTTATAGAATGACATTTGTTTTTGATGAAGTTACTGATTACTTGATGCATTTAAGAGGATCACATTAAAGTACAATGAAATGAATTTTGTTGTCATCATTGTAATATTTACCTATAACTGAATACATATATTATTATGAGTATATAATATATGCTAAGCATCAACATTTTTAATTTTAATTATTTTTACAATAACCATATAATTGATTGCAGTAATGAGTTAGTGTTGATAAGAAAGGTGAAGAAGCATTGTGAGCAGAGAAGAAAATAAGGTGCACTAATACAGAGATTAAGAGACAACATAATATATTCAGAACATTCTAAGATTTGGAATTGATGGGTCATAAAATAACAGGAGAATGGGTGGAGAGTAGGGTGACAGGAGCAAAGAGTGAAGCATCGGTCTATACGTTAGGTCAAGAACACTGTAGCCATGCCAAAGACATTAATTGCCATACTACACTTAATAAATCTACTGAATAACACTGAGCTAAGACAGCATGCTCAAATTCTCCTTTTACATTGTTAAGCCTAATAGTGTTTAAAGAGAAATGGAGTGGTGGGATTAGAAGTAGACAAAACAAGTAAAATATTATTAAAATAGTCAAGCTGATTAGATATTGAATTAAGTTAGTTTTGATGGAGACAGATGGAAGAGAAAAGAGATAGTATGTTAAAAACAAAAAAAATGCACAGAATGGCACATGATTAAATGTGACAGGATAGGAAAAGAGTGAGGTCTAGGATGGCTTCTGTATGTGAAGTCATTTGTGAAGACCAAAACCTGATGAATACTGCATGAGCTAAATCTGAACCATTAGAAAGACTTCTGAGTTTAAGTCATCATATACCCTCCAAGAGTAAAAACAAAACGAACAATAAAAAAACACATCTGATTTTTCTCAATTTCTTGCACAGCAAGTTCAGGTAAAATGTTGAATAATCCTGAAACTCGAGGGTTTTTATAGGATAAGGGCATATTTTCTTCTTATCTGCCTCCTCTGTTTCTTCCCTAGGAAGAGCAGTAGCTCTTAGCATTAACAGTCTAAAGAATACTAACTTGAAGCTATCATTCAGAAGCATGATAAAAGATTATACCTTAGATTATAATAAACACTGCAGCTTCTATTACACAGTCATTTTGTTTCTGTAGTCCATAGGTTTAGTTTAGTAATTTTCCAATGGAGAGTGGACAGTTGGAAAGAGAGCTGAAGGGACTTTAAACTTGAACTGAAAATATGTTTTTGTAATACTGGACACAGAAGCAATAAGAATATAGAAGTGGGCCACTTCCTGGGAGAAGAACCTTTTATCTCTTTCAAGGAGATTGGAGCTAAACAGACTGCTCATGACAGGAATTCTGATTCTGCTTGCACACTAGACAGTGCTGTCACCATGATGACCACAGGAGAATGTGTGTGTGCTGATTAATATATGTATATAAATTTGTTGTGTTTTGTGCATAGATCAAACAGGAAGATTTTTAGAATTAATATTATAACAGCCCAAATCTTACTGGAAGTATACTATTGTCCACAGTCGGTTACATGTCATTCCTACCCTAGAAGATCACCCTTCAGTGAATAATACACCAGAATGTTCAACATTTAAATCATGACATATCAGATTGAATACCATCAAAATTTGTTTTGAAAATTATTGCTGTTTTTCTCTTGAGAACCAGTATCATCTAAAGTTAAAATGCATACATTTGAAAAAAATATTTCTTATTAATTAGATTGTGTTGGCCTGGGTTAAAAATGAGAAGAGAGATGTGTAAGAAGGTATCAGTTAATAGAATTGAATAAACTTTAAAGTTGTAAGTCTTTATTTATGTGTGTACTACCCTTAAATGTGTATGTGTTTAGAAATGTTTTGCTCAAATTTGGGTCTGAATTGAATTAGAATTCAACTATGGCTTTTGGAATATGAGTATCAATGGTAGTACTATATCTTTTAGTGAGAGGTTGTAACAATTCAACAAATCTGGGAATGATTAGGTTTTGTTCAGGAGCACATATTTCAAGTTTTGATGGATTAAGAAAAAACAAGCCTTTTAAGGGCAGGAGCAGTATTTTACCCATATGTAAATCTCCAAATCTAAACATAGCATCTTGCTGAATCAAATTTTTTTAAAAAGGATGAATTAATGAGTAAATGAGGATTAGATCAGGTTTTTAAAGAAAAACATACTTATTAAACTTCTACTACGCTCCATGCATTATGCTAGACACTTTCTTACAATAATTTATTACATATTATACAAAGAATTTATAATTGTGCTGGGTTTTATAGGAGATATGGGTTTACATAAAAGAGAAACATGATTTTTCCCTTAGGGTTTACAAATACACTGAAAAAATAAAAACAAAATGTTGTAAAAGTCAAAAGGACAAAATAATTTGTTGAAAAGCATTGACAGAAGTAAATTATCTTTATCAAGGAAGGTTTTTTCCACAATTAATATTTTCCCATCCATTGAATAGAGCTGTCATTGGTGAAAAGCTACACAGAGAATTTCTATCAATATATTTAATAGGAACAAAAATTATAATCAGAAGTGATTGGTTTGTGTAACTGTCTGGTGGAGAAAGGAGTTGTGCAGGTTCACTAGGAAAGGATTATGGAAGAATTTGAATGTCAATCTGAATGGGAGGTATACTATAAAATAGCCATTATAGGCACGTAAGCAAAATAAATTACAGGAAGCAAGTAATATTTTAGTAGTCATTTATCAAAGTAGTCTTAAAATGGAACAAAGCTAATTGAATAAAGAGGAAACTTCCGGTTATAAAGTCGACACCAATAAGAGCACCTGTACACTCAGGGGTGGCTGTTGCAAATTCTTTTAGTGTCCAGGCCTGTAAAGTAATTGTACAGGACAGGACAATAGATACTGAACAGGAAATAATGGAAATTATCATCAACTAAGGCGTATTTGCCCTGCCTACACATGGTCCAAGAATATTAAAAAATCTGTCTTCTGGGTCCATAATCCATTGGTTCTGCCACTTGCATTAAATATATAATCACTATTTTCATACATATTTGTGAGTAGAGAAAGTATGAACCTACTTCTGCCAAGATCTATAGGGTATAGAAAAGTCTGAAACAGGATATAAATATGTGTTGCATAAGTGCATAGTGTATGATATCCATATACATGTATACAGGGTGGGGCAAAAGTAGGCTTACAGTTGTGAGTACACAAAAATGTTTATTCCTGTATTATTATTTATTCATTATTGTATTATTTTCCATACAAACAACCATAAACCTACTTTTACCCCACCTTGTATAATTATCTATTTTTGAACTCTAATTTTCCTTGACCAAACTGAAGATTTGAAAGGTAAAAATGCTTTGCTATAGTTATATAGTAAGTAAAGGTAGACTTAGAATTAAAATGTATATCTCCTTTCTGAGGTCTCCTCCTACCCTTTTACATGATATCATGATGATGGGTTGTGATTTGTGCCACACATATCATCAGCCACAGAAAAATACATGACTGAGTTTAATATTAAGCCTGTGCTGGTGATGAAAACACAGTACAGGCTGGATGCAGGAGGGCTGAAGCACAGAGATCAACTGTGCAATCTGTCACTCCATTTACTCAAACTTATTATTTAGAATCTCAATAATGTTTTATAAAAAATGACTTAAAGCCCCAGCTGGTGTGGCTCAGTGGACTGAGTGCCAGCCTACAGATGAATGGGTCGCTAGTTCAATTCCCAGTCAGGTCACATGCCTGGGTTGTGGGCCAAGTCCCCACTAGTGGGCATGCGAGAGGCAGATACACATTGATGTTTCCCCCATCTCTCTCCCTCCTTTACCCTCTCTCTAAAAATAAGTAAATAAAATGTATATTTTAAAATATATTTTATTGATTATGCTATTACAGTTGTCCCATTTTCCCCCTTCACTCCCCTCCACCCTGCACACTCCCTCCCACCCACATTCCCCCACCCACTTTAGTTCATGTCCATGTGTCATACAGATAACTTCTTTGGCTTCTACAGTTCCTATACTATTCTTTCCCTCCCCCTTTCTATTTTCTACCTACTATTTATGCTACTTATTCTCTGTACCTCCTCCCCCTCTCTCCCCCACCCACTCCCCTATTGTTAACCCTACATGTGATCTCCATTTCTATGTTTGTATTTCTGTTCTAGTTGTTTGCTTACTTTGTTTTTGTTTTGTTTTAGGTGTGATTGTTAATAATCGTGAGTTTGCTGTCATTTTACTGGTTATATTTTTTATCTTCTTTTTCTTAGATAAATCCCTTTAACATTTCATATAATAAGGGCTAGGTGATGATGAACTCCTTTAACTTGACCTTATCTGAGAAGCACTTTATCTGCCCTTCTATTCTAAATGAAAGCTTTGCAGGATAGAGTAATCTTGGATGTAGGTCTTTGGATTTCATGACTTGGAATACTTTTTTCCAGCTCCTTCTTGCTTGTAAGGTCTCTTTTGAGAAATCCACTGACAGTCTGATGGGAACTCCTTTGTAGGTGACTGACCCCTTATCTCTTGCTGCTTCTAGGATTCTCTCATTCATTTTAATCTTGGCTAATATAATTATGATGTGCCTTGGTGTGTTCCTTCTTGGGTTCAACTTCTTTGGGACTCTCTGAGCTTCCTGGACTTCCTGGAAATCTATTTCCCTTTCCAGATTGGGAAATTTTTCTTTCATTATTTGTTCAAGTAAGTTTTCAACTTCTTGGTCTTCATCTTCTCCTTCTTGTACCCCTATGATTCGGATACTGGAACATTTAAAGACATCCTGTAGGTTCTAAACTTCTCCTCATTTTTTTGAGTTCCTGTTTCTTCATTCTGTTCTGCTTGGATGTTTATTTCTTCCTTCAGGTCCACACCATTGATTTGAGTACCAGTTTCTTTCCCATCACTATTGGTTCCCTGTACATTTTCCTTTATTTCCTTTAGCATAACCTTCATTTTTTCATCTAATTTGTGACCAAATTCAATCAATTCTGTAAACTTCCTGATTACCAGTGTTTTGAACTGTGCATCTGATAGGTTGGTTATCTCTTCATTGCTTAATTATATTTTTTCTGGAGCTTTGATCTATTCTTTCATTTGAGCTCTTTTTTTTTATCTTGACACACCTGTTACATAATGAGGGGAGGAGCCTCAGGTGTTCACTAGGGTGGGGTAACCCACATCACTGTTTTGTGACAGTGTATAGGGGTAGAGATTGGAGAGGGAACAATGGTACTTCCTCTGCTCTCCTCTGCCAGATTTCAGTCACTTCCTGCACTTCCCACAAGCAAATTGAGCCCTTCTGACATGGATTCCCACGTGGATGGGGTTGTGTACATTCTAGGACCCCGTGGGTCTGTCCAAGGAACTCTCCTGTGAGCCTGGGACTTTCTCCCATTTCCTCTCACTGATTGACAACCCCTGCTGATTGAAAACGGGGGTTTTCAATCAGTGGTTTGAGGCTTTATTTTCCCGCACAGGAGCCCTGGGTTGTGCAGTCTGCTTCACTCCCCAGTTGTTTCTCACAGTTTATCTATCTGTGAATGTGGGACTGGCCAGCCCACAATCCGCCACCTAGCCAGGTCCTCCCACTGTTGCCTTGCTGGCCAGCTGCTGCCTTGCCCACCCAGGTCCTCCAGCCACCACTTTGCCTTGAGTCCTCTCTGCCTGTCTCTGCCACTCCTATTGGTCTGATGAATGTGTCTTCTTTAACTCCTTGGTTGCTGGACTTCCATACAGTTTGGTTTTCTGTCAGTTCTGGTTGTTTTTGTTTTTAAATTGTTGTTGTCCTTTTGGTTGTTCGAGGAAGCACAGTGTGTCTGTCTACCTACACCTCCATCTTGGCTGGAAGTCCCAATCATTTTTTTAATAACAGAGAAAATAGGAAAATTAATTTGTTCCTTGCAGGCTTAGTTATAAAACATATGTATTTAAACACTGATAGATAAATCCTATATTTTAATTCATGAAAATTCTCTTATGTTAATAAGAACATTGTCTTACTCTTTCCACTCTCCACATTATTCTTTCTTCATGTTTTCTCTTTCTCCTACTCTTTACTTATCTTTTTCTCTATTTCTTCCCAGATAATTTTTGAGCACTTACTTCACGGTTACTGGTTATGAAGACAGGCTATCAGTACAGATTATCCAAGTAAAATTGTGCCATATATTTAAGTAAAAAGTGGTTTAGGACACATTGTTTATTAGCACTAAGTCATACTTCCCTTAGCCACAAAAACAGTAATAAACACAACTTCATAGTTGTTACAAGAAACAAAGTTGATGAAGCTGGTAGCAAAGTACCTGGTTCTTTAGTAAGTGCTCAATAACTGTTAATGATTAGTGATTGTATAAAGAAGAATTTCCATAGTCCTTGAAAACAAATGTAGGAAGAGTAGGCCTAGATTGCCTTTCCAGAAACAATACTTCCTTTGGTAAAAAATCGAACAATCTCATTGTACTTGTTTTTTACTGCTGATCTTACTTAAAAGTGGAAACTAATCAACAAAACAAACAAGCAAGCAACATATAACCAGTGACACTGAAATTAAGAACCACTGACAGTAACCAGAGAGGAAGAGGGAGAGGGATAATAGGGGAAGGACCATCAAGGAACATGTATTAAGGACACATGGACAAAGCCAAAGGGTGTGGGTTCAAGGGTGGGAGGTGGGGTTGGGGGAGCATGATGGAGGGAAAATCGAGACAACTGTACTTGAATCATAAGAAAAAAAAGATATTTGTTAAAAAAATCAAATGATCATGTATTTTTATAGGTTTTTGCCAAGACATAAATAACTTAATTGAACATGACTTTCTCCTTCTGTGTTATCAAAAAAATCTAAGCTGAAAAAGTTTGTTTTTTCTACATTGCCAACTAAAAATGTTTTATTTGTGTCATAAATGCTTCTGCAATAGTTATACAGAAAGAATTATTGTCCATAACAATTTTCTCTGTTTAGAGATAAAATTTGCTATTACTTGAGATAATTCTTAACTTAAACCAGGTTGAGTATGATATCCATAGTGCTTGAAATACCCTAATTTGTGTAGTTGTGATTCACTTATACACATTTGTGGTTAAAGTAGCATAGTGCTTTTTAATCAAACCAAACATCTTATGTCCTACATTCATGAAGTCACAAAATTTAAAGGTGACGCAAAATGACTAAGGTTCCATTGCTTATGTAATAATATTTGGTAAGGTTTTAGGATAAAAGCACACAGAATATTGACTAGAAAACTGTTTACAAATGTTCTAATTTTGTATCAAAAAACCATCTGTAAGTAACTTTATTTTTCAGGTTTTTACCTAGAAAAGATAAAAACCAGTACTTCAGCAAGGTATTGAAAAGAAAATATTTGATAATATAGAAGATGACCTGAGAAAGACAATAGGAGAACCTAACATTTTGACCTACTTAACCATTTCCTCTAATATTTGATAGAGTACTAAAAAGTGGAAAATATTGGATCAGGGAAGTAAAATAAGTACAGAACAATACACTTCAATAAAGTAAAACTACCTTTTAACATAACTCTAATATTTCCTCAGTGCTAAGTGAAAATGGCAACTCTGTGATAAGTATCTAAGGAAAGAATAAAATATTTCTTAGAAAAACTCACACTTTAGTTAGTGACATTAAAACTTAGAGACTTTTTTTTATTTTCCCAAAAGGGAAAACAGAGAGGACAAAGTTTTTTATATTAAATAATTTAGAGAAATGTGTAAGCAATAAGACTTTATATAGTACCTGTCACAGAATCCCCTCAGAATATTCTATATATGTAAATATTACAAGGATGTGCTGGTGGTAGCAGTTCAATACTTCATCTCAAACAAGATGAAGTGGGCATGCTGAGCTGTTACTTTCTGGGAATGTCATAACTTGTCTGCCACCATCCTAATCAACCTCCCCCTGCTACTCACTAATACCTTCCCCTTTCTTGTCCTCCTGATTTCCCTGATCCTCCCTCTTTTCACCAGTGTCAGAATGTACATACACAGGCCCTTAAGTGGAGAAAGATAAGTTATTCAGTTGTTATCAAGATCTTACTCTATCCAGGACTTTCCTAAAGGATAACAAGTCAGAGACAACCAAAATTCAGTTTTCAGTCTGTTTAGCAGGAAAGAATGCCACTTATGGGACAAAGAAACAAATGTCAAATCAGAGCTGAGAAGAGGAATCTTGTGAGTCAGGAAGAAAACACAGGAGAAGTGGCATATTATTTGGCCTTGGTGAATGAAGGAGTGCTTGCCATGTAGAGAGAGAACTTTGCAGATAAATGCACTATGACTTTGAAACCATGACATGTCAGAGATGTCTAACACTAAGTCCTACCTTCTCATTTGTTCAATAACAGAGGTCTCTGGATTTTAAATAGGTTCAGATTATGTTGTGATATTGCCATATTCTGTCCCCTTCACATTTTGCTACTGAATCCCATGAAATTCAAGACACACTTGGATTTAAGCCCTGAGCAACATGATTCTGATGAATATCTCTGTCCCTACTCCACCATGGGTCTCAGTTTCAGTATATATACTATGTACGTGAATACATGCATTTAGAATGTAGAATGGTAATTTGTCTGAAAGCAGTGACTCTGTGGTGTGTATGTTGAGATTAAGGCAACATGAAAATGCAAATTACTCCTAGTTTGGGGATAAAGAGGGACAGAATTTTCTGGAAGGTATGAAAGCAAAGCTTTAATATCTTTACTAAAAAGCCACATTATACCCCAAAAAGAAGGAAAATATTTTCTTTTTAAAGGTTACTCTGATTTATATTCTTTTGTTTTAACCTTTTTATGTAGAGTTTGTTTGTTTCAAATATAGCCCAACCACTGGTCTGTACTGGCCTATTCAGTCTTTTCCCCCCTGATAAATATCAGTGGCTATGAAATATTTAAAATAAATTATCATGTAATAATTAGTATGTTCCTGCTTTTATTTTTCTGGTTTTCCAAATTAATTTGACATTTATAGCTTTTGTAATACAGATCCCCCTATCAGAACAGGTTCAATGAACAAGAAAAATGGCTTTCCAAATATATATTCACTAGCCTTAGAAGTGTTCATAAATCAAAGAAATAAAACTTGAAGGTGGAGAGGAAATGTGTTGTAGATATTTATGGGACCCAGATTTCTTAGGGTTACTGGGTTCCTTAGCTCTGCACTAATAATGTATCAGGGCAGAAGAAAGAGTCCTTCAGGATCAAGACAGTGGTGTCACCAGGGGGAGTGTCAGTAGGTTCAGGACATAAAGAAAAGAGGGGTTCATTTAGGGAAAGGGAAGAACACCTGACTTTGGGGATCATATTTAATACAGGTTTGAACAATGACCACCATGCTGGCCAGTGAAGAGGAGTAAAAAGAATGTCTAGATATCAGGAACAATGAGTAAATGGTCCCAGGTAGTGACACTACATAGATGTTCTCTGAGGAGTTATTTCCATTTGATCCCAGCTTTTGCAGGTATGCACATTAAAATCCTGACTTGTCATAAATTAATATACTGTTGGGAACTTGCCTTCCCACTTTCTTTACTGGCACTCTTCCCTTAACATATTTACCTTTTTAAAGAATTCGGTCTCTATTAAGAATAGAAATGACTGTCAAAGCTATATAATTTGATATTTGTCTCTTAGAAATGCTATGACATATAAAAATCCATTCTCTTATTTTTCTAAGTTTTAACCAAATGATAATAATTTTCTCATTTTCTTAATCTATGTTATTTTGGAAGACACATACCTGCATGTTTTAGGATGAGTTTCTTGAGCTTTTTGTACTGATAACTTTTGACCAATGTGTTAAATTAAAAGAACATTGCCATGTATTATTTCCAACACTTTCCAAAGCAAATTTCAGTATAGCAAAATAAAGTTGGAGGGAGGATATGGAAAGCAAATAATGATAATAATAATAATAATAATAATAATAAATTTTATATAATTAAAATGATAGATAAGCTTCCACAAAAAAAATTGTCCCAAAGTTAGAAGAGGCAGATCCTAACATCATTGTATCTTTTTATAACTGTACATTTCAGCAGCATATAGTATATAAATGACACATTTACTACAAATTCATTGACTATGTGGACACCTGAGCTTTCTGTGCCTTTAAATATATAAATTATTAGAAATCAAATATTAAAATTTTACTTTAAGAATTAAACAAACAAAATCTTTTTCTCAACAGGGAGATTTTTCTCTGCTACATTATTCATGATCAGAGAGAAAATGGCGTGTAATTGCAACACACTGGTGTGCATAGCATTCAGTAGGTTTTATGTTCTATATACTCAGCCTTTGTGAAACTATACTTTCCAATTTATAACAGGAAATCCAATTCTATAAAAATCTAATTATTTCATATGGTGGACTCAGCATGACTCTCCCCCTTTTCCTTGGCTAGGTGCTGAGTGTATTTCCTCCAGGGTTTGTACTTTTTCAACCCAGCTACATTTTGGGAACACACACACAAAAAGGCATTTGGCACATATACTCTCCCATCTCCTTTCAGTAATTATAGTTAATGAAACTACGTGTGTTACTTCACTTGTGTGGTCTTCTGGAAAATAAGAGTTTATTTTACTCCAAAAATGTCATTTCAGTATTTTGGTTGGTTCAATATTATTATCTTTTTCAAGGGTAACAAGCAGATTCATTCCAAAAATATGTTAATAATTATGGTATTAACTGGGAAAGAAATTGCTGTACTTGAAAATTAAAATTCATCGTCTGCTGCAGTGTTCTGTAATAACTAGGTCATCAGGGTGGGTGTGCCTGTTTAACATGCATTTACTATCCACATGTATTCCCTCACCTAGAGGCCTGATATTTTTAACGAGATTATATCAAAGGATGGGAAGGCTGGAGACATAGCAACATCATTTTACTGGGTAATTCCCAGAACTCTCATCCATTTCAGTGAGGCAATTAAGACTGCTAACTACAATAAATGATACTAGGAGATTATAGAGGGTTTTCTGCATGAATGCATAGTTTAGAAAATAATTTAGGTTTATTTAACATTAAAAAAAAAACACTTCCAGAGGGAGAGAATGCTGTTTTCTTTTTCTTTTTCAATTTAACTGAATACAAAGAAGTGATTTTCTTATACTGTGCCTATCTGGCACTTACGTGCATTCTAAAGACAGGAGATTTCTTGGAGGTGCACTGCTAAAAGTAGAGTTTAATTGTATGCTTTTCCTACATGTCACTTATACCTACCATGTTCATTAGTATTATATTCACTATGTTGTTTAGCTGGGGAAAACTAATGAGCTTAAATGTTGTTTTCTTGAAAAGCTGTGTGCATTGCTGCCATTGCCACCTAAGACAAAAGGAGAGTTCCTAAAAACAAACATGGGAAAATCAAAGTTTTTGTCTTGAAGAGTTAGTTCTGACAGCAAGGTGACCTTTATCCCTACATACTCACTCTTTTTTTAAAAAAATTTATTTTATTTTCTTCAAGTCTCTCCAGAGGGACTCATCATATGCAGGGCTCTACGAAGAGAAAAAGAAGACCATTGTCCTTATCACCTCCTTCCAGAAAGTGGCAGAGTAATAGGACTTTGTAAGGGGAAATGAAGCCCAGTCTGATGGCTGCTGATTAAAAATTGACTCTGCCACATCAAAGAAGAGTTGAAGGTGAAAATGCTGATCACTTCCCTCTCCCAGGGACCCTGCACCATTTCTTTTATTCAACCTTGAAAGGTTCTTTCTGAATAAGATAATATCCCTTGAGTCCATTCTGCCTTGGCGGTATGGAAAAATGTAGATCAGTATGCCTATTCTTTATGAAAAAAATGGGATTTTGTTAATGACATAGCACTTTAAAGTAATGTCTTGTATGTGGTAAATGCTGAGAAATTAATTATAAAAATGCTTCTTGGACTGCAGATCAAATTAATTGCTGGTATGCAGCTACTAAAGAGACCATTGTAAACCTGAACGGCCTTCCCGCTTCTTTTCTGATTATTTTCACCCTTAGGTTGAATGTAGCTGTCGCTGCTCCTCTTTATTTTCACCACAGTTTAGGAACCCTGAATTCTCAGAAAGGCTGTCATCTGTAGTATAATACCCTTTGGTATAAAAGCAAAATTCTCTCTCTCTTTTTTTTGTCAACATGTATCGCACGTCTCTATTTTCTGAATATTTAATGCTACCTATTCATAGATCAGTCACCAGAGTATTGAAATATATAAAAATACATGTACATATAACTATAGATACACACACAGATATAGTCAATGTAGACAAATACATGCATATCAATAGAGTTAAAATATTTGTAAAGGAATATTTTATAAAACATTTACTTATTTATAAACAATTACAGAATATGAACTTACTTAAAAATATCAAAGACAAAGAAAACATTTTATCTTTTTACTTGGAAAAAACAACCAGTCTAATGTTCAGAATTCACAGAGATTTGATACTAAGGAGAGACTCTTACACATTCATTTCAGAGTTTCCTATTGACAGTCACTTGCCGTCAGGGCAGACACACTGTTTCCAGGCAATGTTCCATCTCCAGCTTCCTAAATCCGTTCTATAATTTTATAATGACATTTCTCATGGGTTATTGTAGAAATCTAAAACGCACTATAAAAATTGAAAACTAATTAAAATTATTCATTGTGACTTGAAATTCTCAATTGATTAATTGAAAATGAATGAAATGAAAGCTACATATTTGGGTATATAATGTATGTTTCAATATTAATTTTCTAAATTTTTTTGTGAAGATGCATCATCACTGAGGAAAACAGGCTATGTAGTTTCTATGTCTCATGAGTCCATGTCTATGCATTGCATAATGTTTATGCACAGGAGGTATTTTAAAATCCCAGAATTAATTCAGATATATAAGACAATGTACTTTTAACCTGAATATATATAATTAAAAGTCTATTATATCCTTTTGATATTAGTTTCTTGTAACATTTAAATAATATTTTATAGTCCATTTTTGACATGAAAGAAATTATCAAAAACAGCAAGAAAACTACCGATGGCATTGAAATATAAGGATAAAAACACTAATTTCATTGCTTCAATGCTAAGTTTAATGAACTTATAATTGGAAGTACAATCCTTGTTTCAACTTTCAGTAAGAATACCTGTTTATTCTGCTTTCTATTTAAAACTATCTCGATTTAATTTCAATGCAGATATCTCCAGATAACTCCTCCAAATGACAAAGTGCATTATAAAAAAATGGACTTCAGAGAAAATTAATTTAAATGATATTTACTAATTGTCATTACACAATTAATATATTTCATATTGAAATGTTAATTATATATAAAAATTTTAACCATTCTTTTCTTTTTTTATTTTACCATTCATTTACTTATTTATTTATTTATTTATTTTATTTAGTTATTTTTCAAGTACAGTTTTTTGTCTATTTTTCCCATCCCAGCCTCCCCTGCCCCTTGGTCCCCACCTCCCTCCCATTTCCACCCCCCCTTAGTTCTCATCCCTGTGTCCTTCCTATTTGTTCCTCCAAATCCCTCCCCCTTTTTCCCCTTAACTTCCCTTCCTTCTCCCCTCTGGTCACTGTCCCCTTGTTCTCTATTTCAGTGTCTTTTTTTTTCTGTTTGCTTGTTTGTTTTGTTGTTTAGCTTCCTGTTAAAGGTGAGATTATATGGTATTTGTCTTTCAGCACTTGGCCTATTTCACTCAGCATAATGCTTTCCAGTTCCATCCATGTTGTTGCAAAAGGTAGAAGGTCCTTCTTTCTCTCTGCAGCATAGAATTCCATTGTGTATATGTACCACAATTTTTGATCCATTCATTTACTGATGGGCAACTAGGTTGCTTCCAACTCTTGGCTATTGTAAATTGTGCTGCTATTAACATTGTGGTGCATAGGTTCTTTGATATTGATGTTTTAGGATTCTTAGGATATAATCCCAGCAGTGGAATTGCTGGGTCAAAAGGCAGGTCGATTTTTATTTTTCTGAGAAAATTCCATAGTGCTTTCCATAATGGTTGTACCAGTCTGCAATCCCACCAACAGTGGGGCCCCTTTTCCCCACAACCTCTCCATTTGTTGTTTGTTGCTTTGTTTATGATAGCCATCCTTACTGGTGTAAAGTGGTATCTCATTGTGGTTTTAATTTGCATCTCTCTGATAGCTAACGATATTGAGCATCTCTTCATGTGTCTCTGAATGTTCTGTATGTCCTCCTTGGAGAAGTGTTTGTTCAAGTCCTTTTACCATTTTTTAATTGGGTTGGGTGTCTTCTTAGAGTGGAGTCCTGTAAGTTCTTTGTATATTTTGGAGATTAAACCTTTGTCTGAGGTATCATTGGCAAAAATGTTTTCCCATACAGTTGGTTGTCTTGCTAAATTAATACTGTTTTCTTTAGCCATGCAGAAGCTTTTTATTTTGATAAGATCCCATTTGTTTATTCTTTCCTTTATTTTCCTTGCTCTAGGGGACATATCAGTAAAAAAGTTGCTGCGTGAAATATCTGAGATTTTCTTGCCGATGTTCTCCTCTAGGACTTTAATGGTATCACTGCTTACATTTAAGTCTTTTAACCACCTTGAATTTATTTTGGTGTATGGTGTAAGTTGGTGCTCCAGTTTTATTTTTTGCACATAGCTGTCCAGTTCTCCCAACACCATTTGTTGAAGAGGCTATCTTTACTCCATTTGATGTTACTGCCCCCTTTGTCAAATATTAATTGACTGTAGAGAGTTGGGTTGATTTCTGGGCTCTCTGTTCTGTTCCATTGGTCTATGTGCCTGTTTTTATGCCAGTACCAGGCTGTTTTGATTACAGTAGCCTTGTAATACAGTTTGATATCAGGTATTGTGATCCCCCCTACTTTGTTATTCCTTCTCAAAAGAGCAGCTGCTATTCAGGCTCGTTTATGGTTCCATATAAACTTTCAAAGTGTCTATTCTATGTCTGTGAAATATGCCATTGGTACTTTAATAGGTATTGCATTGAATCTGTAAATTGCTTTGGGTAGTATGGGCATTTTGATGATGTTCATTCTTCCAATCCATGAACAAGGTATATGCTTCCATTTGTTTGTGTCTTCCTTGATTTCTTTCTTCAGGGCTGTGTAGTTTTCTGCATACAGGTTTTTTACCTCCTTAGTTAGGTTTATTCCCAGATATTTTATTTTTCTTTTTGCTATATCCAATGGGATTTTCTCCTTGATTCCTGCTTCTGCTGATTCACTGTTGGTATACAAAAATGCCTTTGATTTCTGGATATTGACTTTGTAACCAGCTGTTTTGCCAAATTCATTAATTAGTTCGAGCAGTGTTTTCGTAGAATCTATAGGATTTTCCATGTACACTATCATGTCATCTGCAAACAGTGACAGTTTTGCTTCCTCCTTTCCTATTTGGATGCCTTTTATTTCCTTTTCTTGCCTGATCACTGTGGCTAAAACTTCCAATACTATATTGAATAGAAGTGGTGAAAGTGGACAACCTTGTCTTGTTCCTGATCTTAGTGGAAAAGCTTTTAGTTTTTGCCCATTGAGTATGATATTGGCTGTAGGTCTCTCATATATGGCCTTTATTATTTTGAGAAATGCTCCCTGTATTCCCACTTTGCTGAGTGTTTTTATCATAAATGGGTGTTGTACCTTATTGAAAGCTTTTTCCGCATCTATTGATATGATCATGTGATTTTTGTCTTTGCTTTTGTTTATGTGATGTATTACATTTACTGATTTGCGAATATTGAACCATCCTTGCATCCCTGGGATGAATCCTACTTGATCATGGCGTATGATCTTTTTGATATATTGTTAGATGCGATTTGCCAATATTTTGTTGAGGATTTTAGCATCTATGTTCATCAGCGATATTGGCCTGAAGTTTTCTTTCTTTGTTGTGTCTCTATCTGGTTTTGGAATTAAGATGATGCTGGCTTCATAAAAAGAATTTGGGAGTTTTCCATCCTTCTGGATTTTTTGAAATAGTCTGTGGAGAATAGGTGTTAGCTCTTCCTTAAATGCTTTGTAGAATTCTCCTGTGAAACCATCTGGTCCGGGGCTTTTGTGTGATGGGAGTTTTTTGATTACTGCTTCAATTTCTTTTGCTGTTATTGGTGTATTTAGATTTTCTGCTTCTTTTTCACTGAGTTTTGGAAGATTGTATTTTTCTAGAAATGTGTCCATTTCCCCCAGGTTTTCAAATTTCTTGTCATACAGTTCTTCATAGTAATTTCTTACAGCCCTTTCTATTTCTGTGGTATCAGTTGTAAGCTCTCCTTTTTCATTTCTGATTGTCTTTATTTGTGTCCTCTCTCTTCTTTTCTTGATGAGCCTACTTAAAGGCTTGTCTATTTTGTTTATCTTCTCAAAGAACCAACTCCTGGATTCATTGATCCTTAAAATTGTTCTTTTAGTTTCTATGTTATTTAATTCTGCTCTAATCTTGGTTATTTCCTTCGTTCTGCTTGCTCTGGGCTGTCTTTGTTGTTGTTCCTCGAGTTTTTGCAGGCGTTGTTTGTTTGAAATGTTTCTATTTTCCTTAGGTAGGCCTTTATTGCTATAAACTTCCCTCTCCGGACTGCCTTCACTGTGTCCCATAAGCTTTGGGTTGTTGTGAGATCATTTTCATTTGTTTCCAGAAATGTTTTGATTTCTTCCCTAATTTCATTCTTGACCCATTCGTTGTTTAATAGCATACCATTCAGTCTCCATGTTTTTGGGTGCTTTGGGTTTTTTCCTTTGGGGTCGGTTTCTAATTTCAGTCCCTTGTGGTCAGAGAAGATGCTTGGTATGATTTCAATTTTCTTGAATTTTTTGAGGCTCGTTTTGTGTCCTATCATGTGGTCTATCTTTGAAAATGTTCCATGTGCATTTGAAAAGAATGTGTATTTAGCTTCTTTGGGATGAAGGGCTCTATATATATCAGTTAAGTCCATTTCCTGTAGGGTGTTGTTTAATGACACAATATCTTTGTTGATAATTTGTTTGGAAGATCTGTCCATTTTTGATAGTGGGGTGTTAAAATCCCCTACTATAATTGTGTTGCTGTCAATATCTTTCTTGAAATCCTCTAAGATTTTATTGATATAATTGGGTGTCCCTATGTTTGGTGAATATATGTTTACAATGTTAATGTCTTCTTGGTGGATTCTTCCCTTGAGTATAATGAAGTGACCTTCTGGGTCTCTCTTTATGGCCTCTTTTTTAAAGTCTATTTTGTCTGATATGAGAATTGCTACCCCAGCTTTTTTTTTCTTGTCTGTTTGCTTGGAAAACTTGTTTCCAGCCTTTCACTTTTAGTCTGTGATGGTCTTTTGTCCTGAGGTGGGTCTCTTCTAGGCAGCATATGGGTGGGTCATGCTTTCTTATCCATTCAGCTATTCTGTGTCTTTTGATTGAGCATTTAATCCATTTACATTTAAAGTTATTATTGATAGGTACTTACTCATTGCCATTTTTGTACCTGTGTTCCTCTCTGTCTCCCCCTTTTCCTTCCTTCCCTTAAAACAGTCCGTTTAGTATTTCTTGTAGAGCTGGTTTGGTGGAGGCATATTCTTTTAGGCTTCTTTTGTCTCAGAAGCTCTTTATTTGGCCATCTATCTTGATTGAGAGCCTTGCTGGGTAAAGTAGCCTTGGTTGTAGGCCTATGATTCTCATTACTTGAAATATTTCTTGCCATTCTCTTCTTGCTTGAAGTGTTTCCATTGAGAAGTCAGTAGCTAACCTTATTGGGGCTCCCTTGTATGTTATTTCTTTTTTCTCCCTTGCTGCCTTTAAGATTCTCTCTTTGTCTTGGAATTTTGTCATTTTAATGATGATGTGTCTTGAAGTGGGCCTCCTTGGGTTCCTCTTGATTGGGACTCTCTGTGATTCCTGGATTTGTGAGACTTTTTCTCTTATCAAATTAGGAAAATTTTCTCTCATTACTCATTCAAATATGTTTTCTATCCCTTGTTCTTCTTCTTCTCCTTCTGGTATTCCTATTATTCGGATATTGTTACGTTTCATATTGTCTTGCATTTCTCTTTATCCCTTTTCGTTCTTTCTGAGCCTCTTTTCATTTTCTTGCTCTTTCTGTGAGATGCTTTCTACCTTGTCCTCCAACTCACTAATCCTATCCTCTGCTTCATTTATCCTACTTTGGAAACTTTCTACTGTGTCTTCTTCAGAAATTGTATTCTTCATTTCCTCTTGTCTCTTGCTGATAGTTTCCATTTCCTTTTTGATGTTGCTGTAGTTTTCAGAGAGATCATTGTAGTTCCCCTGTAGTTTCTGGTAGTTCACTGTGAGCTCTTTGAACTTCGTAATAACCAGTGCTTTGAATTCACTGTCTGATAGTTGATCAGCGTATATTTCATCTAACATTCTTTCTGAAGTTTCTGCTTTTTCTTTCATTTGGGGATTGTTTGTTTGTCTTCCCATTGTTTGAGACTCTTCTTGTTAGTCTCAGCTTCTAAAATTGATCTGTTCTGAAACCCTGGTTTTATGGTGTAAACTTCTGTGGTATTATCCTTGTGAAGTTCAGTGGTGCAGACTCCTTGATGTTTCTTGATGTTCTTCATCTCCACCTACTCTCATGCTGGTCCTCGCGCTGGTCCCTGCGTTTGTCCCCTACCACTTCTGAATGTCCCGGCTCTAGTAGCCGCCTGCTCAAGCACCCAGGCCCGTTACTATGGCAGCGGCACAGGGGCTGAGAATGTTTCGCTCCTGTAGCTGGCTCCTCTGCCGCCCAGGGCCATCACAGGTGTTTGGAGTGTCCCGGCTCCCATACCTGACTCTCCAGCGTCCAGTCCGGTCCTTATGGCAACAGCACAGGGGCCGAGAATGTCCCCACTCCGGTTCCTGACTCCTCTGTATCCCAGGACCGTCACAGGGGCTTGGAGTGTCCGGCTCCCGTACCTGACTCCCCAGCTCCCAGGCCTGTTGCTCTGGCGGCAGCACAGGGGCCACGTGAGACCCAGCTCCAGTAGCTGACTCTGCCGCCGTCTGGTATTTCAGCGTCGGTCACAATCTCTGGTCTTTTAATTTCATAAATGCTGGGTAACCAATGGTTTATTGTGCTGTTTCTCTATAGATCTGCCAGGATTTTCACCCATGAGTACAGGAGCTAGCATCAGCTCCATCTTACTCCGTCACCATCTTCCTAGCAACCCCATTCTTTTCTTTTTTATCTCAAATATTTGTTGAGATTGTTTGTATGACAAATGGAAATATGCCATTTTCTTTCTTTAACATATTTAATTATTGTTCAAGTAATGTTCTCTGTCTTTTACTCCCATTCGAAGCTAACCATCTCGGTGCTCCCCACCTCCCTTCCATTTCCACACATTAGTTTTTGTCTATGTGTCCTTTATACTTGTTCCTTTGAATCCCTCCCTTTTTCCCCTGAAATTCCTTCCCCTCTCCCCTCTGGTCACTGTCAGCCTGTTCTCTATTTCAGCGTCTTTGGTTATATTTTGCTTGCTTGTTTGCTTTGTTGTTTAGGTTCCTGTTAAAGGTGAAATTATATGGTATTTATCTTTCACCACCTAGATTATCTCACTCAGCATAATGCTTTCTAGTACCATCCATCCTGTTGCAAAGGGCAGGAGCTCCTTCATACTGCTGCATAGAATTCCATTGTGTAAATGTACCATAGTTTTGGATCAATTCATTTACTGATGAGCATCCACATTAGTTCCAATGTTACATCCCGTCCTTGCGAGCAAGAAGAGTCGGAGACTGCTGAGTACTCAGAGGTGTTTTATTGGCCAAAGTTTCAGAGTTTTACCTGCACAGGGGCGAACTCTCGGGGTGCCTCTGGAGACACACGAGTGCCAAAATGGCTGCAAATGAGAGTCACGCCTGGCACTTACAGCCTGGGGTTTTTATTGGGGTGAGCAAGCAAGCAAGCAAATACAGAAGCAGACGTAGCTGTTAACAATTGGCTATTTTGAGAGGACACACACACATCTCTGCTTACTACAATGGATACTTTTCTGCAAAGACAAGGCCATGCAAAGACAAGGTCATACACGGGCAGGTTGTACTTTTACTTTTTTTTTTTACTTTTTTATCTGCCTTGCTGAGACAGTCTGGTGCCTGCCTCGTCCTCCCTGCTAATTTAACCCTAACCTAACATAACACCAACTCTTGGCTATTGTAAATTGTGCCGCTATGAACATTGGGATGCATAGGTTCTTTTAGACTGGTGTTTCAGGGTTCTTAGAATATAATCCTAGCAGTGGAATTGCTGGGTCAAGAGGACGGTTCATTTGTTTTCTGAGAAAATTCCACAGTTTTCCATAGTGGTTGTACCAGTCTGTAATCGCACCAACAATAGATTAGGGTCCCCTTTTCTCCACAACCTCTCCAACACTTGTTTGTTGCTTTGTTTATGGTGGCCATTCTGACTGGTGTGAAGTGGTATCTCATTGTTGTTGTAATTTGCATCTCTCTGATAGCTAGCAATATTGAGCATCTTTTCCTGTGTCGCTGGATCCTCTGTATGTACTCCTTGGAGAAATGTCTGTTCAAGTCATTTGTCCACTTTTTAATTGGATTGCTTGTCTTCTTAGATTGGAGTCATATAAGTTCTATGCATATTTTGGAGATTAAACCTTTGTCTGAGGTATCATTGGCAAATATGTTTTCACATACAGTTAGTTCTCTTTTTATTTTAATAGTGTTTTCTTTAGCCATGCAGAAAATTTTTATTTTGATAAGATCCCATTTGTTTATTCTTTCCTTTATGTCCCTTGCTCTAGGGGACATTAGAGTAAAAATGTTGCTGCATGAAATATCTGAGATTTTACTGCCAATGTTCTCCTCTGGGACTTTAATGGTATCACTGCTTATAGTTAAGTCTTTTACCCACCTTAGATTTATTTTGGTGTATGGTGTAAGTCTGTGCTCAAGTTTCATTTTTTTGCACATAGCTGTCCAGTTCTCCCAACACTATTTGTGAAGAGGCAATCTTTACTCCATTTTATGGTACTGCTGTCTTTGTCAAATATTAACTGACCATAGAAACTTGGGTTAATTTCTGGGCTCTCTGTTCTGTTCCATTGGTCTACATGCCTGTTTTTATGCCAATACCAGGCTGTTTTGATTACAGTGGCCTTGTAATACCGTTTGATATCAGGTATAGTGATCCCTCCTACTTTGTTCTTCTTTCTCAAAAGTGCAGCTCCTATTTGGGGTCGTTTATGGTTCCATATAAATTTTTGAAGTGTTTGTTCTATGTCTGTGAAATATGCCATTGGTACTTTAATAGGTATTGCATTGAATCTGTAAATTGCTTTGGGTAGTATGGACATTTTGATGATGTTAATTCTTCCAATCCATGAACATAGTACATGTTTCCTTTGTTTGTGTCTTCCTTGATTACTTTCTTCAGTGCTGTGTAGTTTTCTGCATACAGGTCTTTCACCTCCTTAGTTACGTTTATTTCTAGGCATTTTATTTTTCTTTTTGCTGTATCAAACGGAATTTTTTTCTTGATTTCTGCTTCTGCCATTTCATTGTTAGTATAGAAATATGCCTTTAATTTCTGGATATTGACTTGTATCCTGCTGTTTTGCCAAACTCATTCATTAGGTTGAGCAGTTTTTGGGTAGAGGCTATAGGATTTTCCATGTACACTATCATGTCATCTGCAAAAAATGACAATTTTGTTTCTTCCTTTTTGATTTGGATGACTTTTATTTCCTTTCCTAGTCTGATCGCTGTGGCTAAAACTTGCAGTACTATATTTAGTAGAAGTGGTGAAAGTGAACATCCTTGTCTTTTTCCTGATCTTAGTGGAAAAGATTTAATTTTTTCTGTTTGAGTATGATGTTGGCTGTAGGTCTCTCATATATGGCCTTTATTATATTGAGGAATGCTCCCTCTATTCCCACTTTGCTGAGTGTTTTTATCATAAATGGGTGTTGTACCTTATCAAAAGGTTTCCCTGCATCTATTGATATGATCATGTGATTTTTCTTTGCTTTTATTTATGTGATGTATTACATTTACTGATTTGTGAATATTGAACCATCTTTGCATCCGTGGAATAAATCCCACTTGGTCATGGTGTATGATCTTTTTGATATATTGTTAGATGCGATTTGCCAATATTTTGTTGAGGATTTTAGCATCTATGTTCATCAGCGATATTGGCCTGAAGTTTTCTTTCTTTGTTGTGTCTCTATCTGGTTTTGGAATTAGGATGATGCTGGTTTCATAAAAAGAATTTGAGAGATTTCCATCCTTCTGGAGTTTTTGGAATAGTCTGTGGAGAATAGGGGTTAGCTCTTCCTTAAATGCTTTGTAGAATTCTCCTGTGAAACCATCTGGTCCAGAGCTTTTGTGTGACAGGAGTTTTTTGATTACTGCTTCAATTTTTTCTGCTGTTATTGTTCTGTTTAGGCTTTCTGCTTCTTCTTCATTGAGTTTTGGAAGACTACATTTTTCTAGAAATGTGTCCATTTCACCTAGGTTTTCAAATTTCTTGGCATACAGTTTTTCATAGTAATTTTTTAAAATCTCTTCTATTTCTTTGGTGTCAATTGTAATTTCTACTCTTTCACTTCTGGTTGTGTTTATTTGTGTCTTCTCTCTTCTTTTCTTGATGAGCCTTCTTAAAGGCTTGTCATTTTTGTTTATCTTTAAAAAAAAAACAGCTCCTGGATTCATTGATCCTTAGAATTGTGCTTTTAGTTTCTATGTCATTTAATTCTGCTCTAATCTTGATTATTTCCTTCCTTCTGCTTGCTCTGGGCTGTCTTTGCTGTTGTTCCTCGAGTTCTTGCAGGCGTAGGGTTAGGTTGTTTGTTTGAAATGTTTCTATCTTCTTTAGGTAGGCCTGTATTACTATAAACTTCCCTCTCAGGACTGTTTTCACTGTGTCCCATAAGTTTTGGGTTGTTGTGCGTTTATTTTCATTTGTTTCCAGATACTTTTTGATTTCTTTCCTAATTTCATTCTTGACCCATTTGTTGTTTAATAGCATGCCATTCAATCCCTATGATTTTGAATTTTTTGGGTTTTTTCCTTGGGGTTGGTTTCCAGTTTTAGTCCCTTGTGGTCAGAGAAAATGTTTGGTACAATTTCAATTTTCTTGAATTTGTTGCGGTCTTTTTTGTGTCCTTTCATGTGGTCTATCTTTGAAAATGTTCTATGTGCATTTGAAAAGAATGTGTATTTATCCCTTTGGGGATGAACGGCTCTGTATATATCACTTAAGTCCATTTCACCTAGGGTGTTGTTCAATGCTACGATATCATTGTTGATATTTTGTTTGGAAGATCTGTCCATTTTTGACAGTGGGTGTTCAAATCCCTTACTATAATTGCTTTGCTGACAATATCTTTCTTAAAGTCCTCTAAGATTTTCTTTATATATTTGTGTGCTCCTATGTTGGGTGTATATATATTTATACTGTTTATGTGTTCTCAGTAGATTTTTCTTTTGAGTATTATGAAGTGACCTTCTGGGTCTCTCTTTATGGCCCTTTTTTTGAAGTCTATTTTGTCTGATACAAGAATAGCTACCCAGGCTTTTTTTTTTCTTGTCCATTTGCTTGGAAAATTTGTTTCCAGCCCTTCTCTTTTAGTCTGTGTGGGTCTTTTGTCCTGAGGTGGATTTCTTGTAGGCAGCACATGTGTGAGTCATGCTTTCTTATCTATGCAGCTATTCTGTGTCTTTTGATTGGAGCATTTAATCCATTTGCTTTTAAGGTCATTATTGATAGGAACTTATTTATTGCCTGTGTTCCTGTGTTCCTGTGTTCCTCTCTGTTTTCCTCTTTTCCTTCCTTTCCTTAAAGCAGTCCTTTTAGCATTTCGTGTAGGGCTGGTTTGTTGGAGGTGTATTCTTTTAAACTTCTTTTGTTTTGGTAGCTCTTTATTGGGCCTTCTATCTTGATTGAGAGCCTTGCTGGGTAAAGTAGCCCTGGTTGTAGGCCTCTGGTTCTCATTACTTGGAATATTTCTTGCCATTCTCTTCTTGCTTGGAGCATTTCCATTGAGAAGTTAGCAGCTAACCTTATTGGGACTCCCTTGTATGCTACTTCCTGTTTCTCCCTTGTTGCCTTTAAGATTTTCTCTTTGTCTTGGAATTTTGCCATTTTAATGATAATGTGTCTTGAAGTGGTCCTGTTTGGGTTCCTCTTGATTGGGACTCTCTGTGTTTTTTGGATTTGTGTGACTTTTTTTCTCATCAAATTAGGGAAGTTTTCCATTATTACTTTTTCAAATAAGTTTTCTATTCTAGTTCTTCTTCTCCTTTGGTATCCCTATCATCTAGATATTTTTATGTTTCATATTGTCTTCCATTTCTCTTAATCCATCTTCATTTCTTCTGAGCTTTTTTTCCTTTTCTTGCTCTTTCTGGGTGTTCTTTTTTTGTACTTTGTCCTCCAACTCACTGATCTGATCTTCTGCTTCATTGATCCTGCTTTTGATTCCTTCTACTGTGTTCTTTAGTTCAGAAATTGTACTCTTTATTTCCTCTTGGCCCTTGCTGATAGTTTCTATTTCATTTTTCATGTTAATATAGTTTGCATTGAGTTCATTGTAGTTCCCCTATAGTTTCTGGTAGCTCATTGTGAGCTGTTTGAACTTCCTGATAACCAGCGCTTTGAATTCAATATCTGAGAGTTGACTTGCATCTGTTTCATCTAGTATTCTTTCTGAGGCTTCTTCCTTTGCTTTTACTTGGGGATCGTTTCTTTGTCTTCCCATTGTTTGTGTGACTCTTCTTTTTAGCTTCAGCTTCTTAAATTGATTTGTCTGGCTTCCTGAGTTTATGGTGTGATATTCTGTGGTATAATACCTCTGAGCTTTGGTGGTGTAGTGTTCTTGATCTCCCAGGCTCGCTTATCCTGGGCAGTCCTTTAAATTGGCTCTGTGTTTGGTTGGTTTGGTTGTTGTTTGGTCTATCTTCTGTGGGTCCTTCCCATCAGCTGGTTGCTTGATGGTCCCTCTATCTACCACCTGTTTTAATTTGTTGTACTGGTGAAGGCAGGTTGTGTTGAAGCTAGTTCTTCATTGCATACAAGGTTTTAAGGATTCTCTTTTGCTCTTGTTCAGTAGTTTTTACTGGGTAGGTTTCTCCACCATTTAGTTGTATTTTTAGAGAGGTCTTGGATTGATGTTTGTGTGGTTTCCACTCCCTCCTTCACCTTTTTCTGTTGTTATGTTGGTGGTTCCTTTGTTGTTGGGTTTCCTCTTCCAGTGGGTATTGTGGTGTTCTCCGCTTCTACTTTCTCCTTTTTTTGTGTGATCAGTTGGAGGGAGAGGCAAAATGTTTTATGACAGCAGGAGAGTATTTTATGGTATTTACAGTCACAGTCAGTAGAGAAGAGATAGGGGATCTTTAGGCTATGTATAGTGTTAACCATAATCTTCAACCCAACTAGCCACTTTTAAGAAAAGATGGACAGTAGATAAGACTCTTGTTGGGTAGGAAAAGATTGTGAGTTGGATGTAGAAAGCAGTGAGGTTGTTGGAGGTCAGATTCTGAGGTAAGGTGAGAGTAAAGGATAGTAAATATGTGTAGTGTGTGAGCAAATAGAGGTAACCACTACAGTAATAGAGTTCAGGAAACTGTTAAGTGGGCTAAGATCCAGGACGTGTGTTGTGAAGACGTATTTACAATTGTATAGAACAGCTATTATTTACAATAATATTAGAGCAACAATTGTATGACAGACTCTATGTGATCTGGACAACATGAATAGGTGGTATAGAACCTTGAGTAGTGTGCTGAAGGAACACAAGTGATGTGAAGTATAGAAAATTAGCAATACACTGTGCAGGAAAGAACAGGGGAAACCTGTAAAATGATACAATATAACCAGCCAAGACAAAGAAGCCTACATAGAAAGTGGATGAATACAAAGATACCATTAAAATATAAAAGATGTGAGAATAATGAAAAATAATACACGTATGCAGCAATTTATGGCTTCTCTGCTATAGCAAAGTGAAATTTGTCCCTCTGTACTGTTGGGATGCCCCCTCTTTGGGTCCAACTCTGTTTTTTTCGCAGTTCCAAGTTGTTTGTGTTCACTTGTGGATAAAAGAAAAAAAAAGGCAGGAGAAGAGAGGAAGAACAAATATAATTAGAAAGAAAGGAAGAAGGAATAAAACAAGAGAGAAGAAAAGAAGGAAAAAGGCATTAAAAGATAAAACAGTAAAAAATTAAAAAGATAAAAGATTACTTAAAACAAACAAAAAAACCCAAAACCCATATCTTGTTGGTTTCAAACTGGCCAAACAGGTTTTTTCTGGTCTCACTGGCTGCAGCAGGCTGAAGGGTGATTGGTGTGGTCTTTCTGGGAGCGCTCTCCCAAGAGCTAACCTGGCACCTCTCCCCAGCACCCCACAAAGGGGATCTAGGTCCTCTTCAGAGCACTCTTTCCTGGGGGTCATTGCTGTGGGCTGGGGTGCAGGTGTGCACGTGACAGCCAGGCTGCCTTGGTCCTGAGGTATCTGTCAAGGACCTTTTCAGTTCTGTGGGGAAACACAGGGCCTTCCACCCAACTTTGGGATCACTGCCAGGCTGGGGGTGGAGCTGGCCAAGTGGCTGTTGCAGGAGAATCCTTCAATTTACTTTCCAAACAGTTTTTCCTTAAGAAAGCCTGCTGCTCAGCATAGCCTAATCCCCCAGCCAGACCAGTGACTATCATAGTCAGAACCCGGCACTGCACCTCACAATTCTCCAGAGCTGGAGACCACAGACTCTAGAGTTGATCACAGCCCTTTGTTCTTATTACCCTCTCTGCAAACTCAAGCAAAAAGGTCTCTCCTGGCATTTCCCAACCTTGCCCAGAGGCAGGGAGTTGATGATCCGGCTCTCTCCCAAGGACCCTGCAGCAGGCCCGGGGCTCCCCTACAGTCCTTGGTAGACCCGCCGGCTGCCGGGCGCCTGCGAGATTGCCGCAGGTCCTGTCTCTGCTCCAGTCCCTGAGACCCTACTGTCCTGCAGCTGTCTCCTTACCCTCTGTTTTTTTAGTGTCCATTATAGTTTCTAGTCTCTTATTTTCATATATGCTGGGGAACTGTTGTCTGCTTGCGCTGTTCCTCCATAGATCGGCCAGGATTTTCTCCCATACGTGCGGGGGAAATGGAATCTGATCCGTCCTACTCTATGGCCATCCTCCCAACTCCATTCTTATTTCTAAATGTTATTATATTAATTTCACATCCATGGAAGTTATAGAATGATGAGTGTTAAAGTGCAATATTTCAAATGTGTCCCTATTTTTCCACAAAATTTTTCAATATTTGCAGTCAAATTAAAATAATTTTTTCCTCTGTTTCTTATAGCTGGAATAAAATTTCACCCAATATACATATAGTTCTTCCAACAAAACAAGAAATTAAAAGTGAAAAGTAAATTAACTATATTTTCTGTATTTTGTTTTCTTCAAATAGTCCTTACACTTTAATCACATTGGTTCCCAAACTCTTTGAAAGCGGAAGCACTTTTTTGTTTTTGTTTGGTTTTGGTTTTGGTTTTGGTTTATGTAAAGTCTTATTTAGTGCCTAGTACATAAACATTTTCCAAAAAGAATTCATTGATATTTCTAATAGATACAAACTTAAAGAACACTAGACTCATGCCCTGGCTGGGTAACTTGGTTGGTTAGTGTATCATCCCAATACTCCAAGGTTGTGAATGTAATCCTCCAGTTAGGGCACATACAAGAATCAAGCAATGAATACATAAATTAAGTGGAACAACAAATCATTGTCAATGTCTCTCCCTCTCTCTCTCTCAAATCAAATAAAAATTCAGAAAAAATATTCTAGACTCACAATGCATTAAGTGAAAACTTATGTCAAATTGTCAGATCAATCTTTGTTGTTAGTGGTTCTTTAGTGCTTTCATAAACCTGATCAATTAAATTATCAAAAAACTTGTCAATGTATATAGGAAAGAGCTACAATGATTTATATTGGTTAATAGACTTCAGATACAATTTACCAATAATTATTTTCTTATTAGAATGTCTATTTTGAACTGGCAAATAAATCTGCCCCCAATCACACCTAACTCATATTGCTTCCTGAAACCCATATTGTTGGGCAAAAGTTTATAAATTGTTGCTTTGATCCAGAACTTCTCCACCTTAGAACTACTGGCATTTAACTAGGTCTTTCTTTGTTGTGTGGGCTGTCCTTAGTGTTGTGGGACACTTAGCTCTAGTTTCAAAACTGTTCTCTGAACCACTGTTGCTTGACTTAGAGGAGGGTGGTCTGTTCTGCCTCTAAGACCTCTGATTTCACCCACCCCTGTTTTTTCCAGGTGCATTCTCTTCAGAAGTTAGGAATATGAAAGAATAAAACAAACATTGGTCTTCTTATTGAAGGCTTACTTCTTAATGGTAGGTTGCATTATGGACCTTGCTCTGGTTCTGTTTATTTTGTTCTGGATGCTGAAGGCTTAATTTAGTTGTTCCAAAATAAAGAGTGTGTTTGGGTTTTTTACTTAACTGCATTCAGCCCTCTCTAACCTGCACATATAGATCCCTTCTTAGAGATGCTATCCCGTGCCTTGATGCTGCCGGCAGTAGATGACCTGACCCTGTGTAGATGTTCCATAATCTTCACATGACTTTGCAGCCATTTGTGGAGTACTATTGAGCCTGCCTCATGTCCAGCCACACATTTGTTCACGTGGAACCACTAGAACCAGTCAGGTCCTCTTCTGCACACTTGTGGGGCTACAAAGTTGTGGAGTAGCAGGAGAGTTACCCAGATTATCTTCCCGGGTTCATTACAACATGGTCCCTTCCAAGCCCTCCTGGGATGGGCTTTGCTACTGATTCCTTGTTTTCAGTCCCCCCAAAACCAAAGGCAAACTCTATTCTATATTTAGAAATGTCATCAACTCTCAGAGAAAAATGTTAAATATGTCTCTCTTCTCCATATTTGAGGAGTAGGGCTGAAAATAAGCATGTTAATAATGTAGGCTCCCAGAAAATCTTCAGAGAAGTCTCTTCTCACAAAGTTTGTTGTGCTGGACACACAAGAGGGTGTCTTATTGTAACCCAGTGCAGATGAGGGGGAGTGTCCCCTTACAAACACCAGTCATCTTTAGGACTCCTAGCTCAGGGAACTTGAGTCACTGGGATTCAGGGAAAGAACAATTTTTCACAGTGAGTAAAATATTCTACAGAGACTGAGCACACTTGCATACCCACGCCCCCAATTCTATACTAAGAGCTCTCTACACGCCATGTGGAAAAGTGATGTCCCATCTGATGACTGCCTCCTCAAGTGCCTTTATTTTGGGGGCCAGCTTAGGACTTTGACCACATTTTTAGGACAAAGAGGGAAAATCCTATATAATATCTTATTTTCTGTGCATGATTGTTGTTTATTCTTTAAGACTGATATTAAGAGGAAGTAATCTATTCCTTAATTTGGTTGCAGCTAGGAAGAAAAACTTGAATATTTGGTCGTGCATCTTGCCTTCTATTTCCACAATTGTGATGGTTAACTTTATGTGTCAATTATAGAGTATTTTTCGATGAGACTAATGTTTAAATTGGTAGATTTTTGAATAAATCAGATTGCTCTGTATAATAGGGATGGTCATCATTTAAACAGTCGACAGTTTGAGTAGAACAAAATGATCACTCTCCCTTAGGAAGAAATTCTCCAGTGGATTACTTTTGAAATTTGACTGTACCATCAGGGTTCCCTGTATCTCCACTGGGCAGCATTTTGACTGAAACTGCAGCATCAGCTTTCTTGGGTGTCTCCTGTAGGGACCAATACTGTTAGTCTGCACTGTAGATTTTAGACTTCCCAGCATCCATAATCACAAGAGTCAAGTCCTTATAATAAATCCCTTTATATGTATATATTTCTTTATAAACATCTCTCTATCCTATTGGTCTCATGTCTCAGGAGAATCCTGACTAATTCAATAATTAAGAGACTCTACTACATTGCATCTTATATTCATTAAAATACATAAAGGATCTAAATTAATTTTTCAGATTAAAATTACTTTCCATTTCCAACTATTCTATAATAGAGTGCTGAAATTCTAATTAGTGTTTCTCTTTAATTGGCAAGGTTGTCAGGGCATAAGTTCAATTTCTATGTGTGTCTTTGACACATGGTAACCTTGGACACCAGATATATAAAGTATTTTGTAAAGAGTGTGTTGTAGTCCTATTTGTGGAATATGGCAATGTACACACACAGGCATCTATATGTAAGTGTGTGTGTGTGTGTGTGTGTGTGTAGATTCACTTTAGTCTCAAGTATCTCAGAATTAATTTATGTTAACTCCATCACAAGGAAGAAAGTCCTTGTTAAAGTCTTGCCTGCTTTTGATTCTATCTTTAGAAAATTCTGTTTTCTTGTTTCAAAATGACTTTATTAAATTGCTATCAGTGGTGAAAATGTGATCTTTGATTATGCCAAAAACTATATAGGGAAGTCCCATCACTATAGGACTTTTTTGGTTGAGTTTTCTTCTATATATTTTCAATGCTCTTGTTATTACTATTATTTTTCAATATTATTTTCTTTCTAAAATGATCTAGTAGACAGTGTGAGCTTTTTCTTTAAAGTTGGTATGTAGTGTATTAAATATGGCATTAGCCTAATCTACTACTTCTCTGAGCTGAGAGTTAAATTGAAATTCTTTAATAGAGGTTTAAGCCTTACGATTTGCTGTAGTACTCAATACATCTTAAAAGAGAAAGCATTTCAAAACAAACATGATAACAAGGTAATATATTATTTTCCAGGATTTAATGTTTGGTGTTAGAACAGAAATGAAGGGAAATTCCACACTGTTTTATACTAATATATTCTAGATGAATATTTGTCATAGTATAAAAAGTGAGATAAATTTCTTTTTAAAGGACACACAGGTGATTGGTAATTGGAATATAAATTGTTTTTAGGTAAATTTTTAATACTATGCCCATAATCTGTGCCTTTGATTCATTCATAAGTTTTTTAAAGTATTTTACTTATTTATTTTTAGAGAGAGGGGAAGGGAAAGAGAAAGAGTGGGAGAGAAACATCAGTGTGTGGTTGCCTGCCATGTGTCCCCTACTGGGGACTTGGCCTGCAACCTAGGCATCTGCCCTGACTGGGAATCGAACCAGTGACCCTTTGCTTCACAGGCCCATTCTCAATCCATTGAGCTACACCAACCAGGGATGATTCATTCAAAATTTTAATGAACAAGTTAAAATAAGATAGGTGAGTTAAATATATAGAAGGCATATCCTGTATATGCAGTGATTAATTTAGTTGACCAACTGGTCTTGTAAGCCAAATCAGGCATAAAGAATTGTAATAGGGATGCATACAAAAGCTCTCTGGAATTTTTGTCTGTGTTCTTAAAAGCATAATAGAAGAAGTGTTAGTTCTTTAGTAATCTGAATGGGCCACACTACACTGGAGGGTGTGTACTCAGGGTTGAGAAACATGAACCCTGTGGGCATGAGTTGTGAGTTGAATTGTGTCCCTCAAAAAATATATTCAAGTCCTAATTTCTGGTACCTATGAATATGGCCTTATTTTGAAATTGGGTCTTTGCAGATATAATCAAATTAGGATAAGCTTGTACTGAGTTATTGTAGGCTATACTGATGTCCTTATAAGAAGATAGAAATTTGGACACAGACATAGAGAGAGGAGAATGTCTTATGAAGACACATAAAGACACAGACCCAGAGTGGAAAACCATGGGAAGACAGAGACAGAGATAGAAGTCATGCATCTACAAGCCAAGGAACACTAAACTTTTGCTAACCACCAAAAGAAGCTAAAACACTACCAACACCTTGATTTCAAACTTCTTGCCTCCAAAATTTTAGAGGATAAATTTCCATTATCTTGAACCACCTAGTGTGTTTGTTATGCTGTATCAGAAAACTAATACAGCATACAATTAGGAAAAATAATCAACACTTTGCTATGTGTCTAGCAGATGAATGCAATGGGAATGTTTAGTCTGGTAAAAGTAACTAAAGAGACAGAACAACTCTTCATTTGAAATTTAGAAAGCATGATTATGCATATTCTAATAGTTCCAATAAGTAGATCAAGGATCAATAATGGCAGCTGTATTAAGAAAGACTTTATGGCAAACACAAGAATTTATGAATATTTAGGATTACAGAATATAAAATAACACTTCTTAGTAGAAATACATTTCTAATCATGTAAACTTAGTAAGAATTCTTAGTAAGCTGATTGGATCCTGTCTGATATTGTCAATTCCTTTCATTCTTGAAATTTTATGATTCAGAGAGGTGAGATAACACTACATTATCTTCAAGTTGTGAGCATTTTCTTCATAATCTTGATTCTACCCTTAATTTTATTCTTATACTTAGTGTTTGTAGAACGCCTATATGTACTGTACTTTTTGGTGAACGTGTGAGAAAGAAAAATAAATATCTATGTAGCCTATTCATATGAAGTTTACCATTAAGAAGAAAAATACATTAAATAAGTAATTGCCATGCATCTTGATAAGTTGCCTACTAAAAAAATATTTATCTTTTGTTGGTAGCCCAAAAAGAAGAGAATTTTCTGCTTATAGAATGAATCATCACCAAGAAAATGGTTAAATTACCTAACTCCACAGGAGTATATATGTGCATTAAGGCCATAAAAGGAAAATAACATCCTACAATAAGGATTTGGGGTATAACATAAAGTAAAATTGCCAAAAAAAGTCATTATGATTGGTGCTTTAAAAAGGGATCTTAAGAAGAATGGCCAATGTCAGAATATGTGATACAACCCATTTTCTTTCAAACTTCTCAGGTAAGAATTGTGCTGAGCATTAAGAAAGTTACACTGCAAGTAGATGTGGCCAAGATGAGATTCATTTTCCCACCAAACCTGTCAAGAACTGTTATTATCTTACTGAGAGAAGAAGGACACCAGGATTTTTCATTTCCTTTTCCCAGAGGAGAGGATTTTAATTGAGGTTAGATTACATGAGTGAGGCTGAGAGATTGGGAGCATACCTCTTCCACCCAACTCCTAGAGCAGAGGCACTGCCTTTAGTAAAATGGGTTGAGAATTTTAAAAGAATGGTTGCCCTTGATCCAACTTTCTACAGGGAGGAGGCTATATACTGGGAGATGTGAGCAAAGGAGATTAGGAGCTACCACTGAAACCCAGAATCCTACTCTGGGTTTCAAAGCAAGATTTACAATACCCGTAATGCATGGGTATCAAACCAAGAGTATTGAGCCCAATTACCATCCTTAACTCTGGAACACTAGCTCAGAAATATATTTAAACACAATGTGGAGAAGTTCAAGCATAAGCATATTCTCAAATATAATGAAGATTCTGGTGCCAAGTAATTAAGAGGAGGATGATTGCTCCATGAGAGCAATAAACTAAACTGTGGGCTGGCTAATTGACCAGAAACAAACACCAAATAAAAATCTCCTAGGGTCAAAAGAAAGCACAAATACTTTCCTCTAAAATATTTCCCCTAAACAGACCCAAATTTAATTTGACCAGATTAAGGAGCAATTAGTGTCTTTGGGAATTTACAACCATAATAGCCTAATCAGCTAGTAATCAAAAAAGCCTAAAAGCTAGATATAATACCAAGTATAAGAGACAGCTTAACAAAGAGGTCAGAAAAAGATACAGTAGAAGATAATATTATTAAGCCCTGGCTAGTGTGGCTCAGTGGATTGAGAGCTGGCCTTAGAACCAAAGGGTCAATGGTTTGATTCCCAGGCATATGCCTGGGTTGTGGGCCAGGTCCCCAGTGGGGGATGCATGAGAGGCTACCACACATTGATTTTTTTCTCCCTCTCTTTCTTCCTCCCATCTCCTGTCTTAAAAAAGATAATATTATTAAAACCACTGATATCTCGAAGTGACTATAAGCATTTCCTGGTCTGTGTCTTCTGATGAGTGACAGCAGAGTTATCACTTTGTGAAGAAAATATACTTTATTGAAATAATCAAGACAAGTCAGTATCTGGCTGCAATAAATTATGTATAATGTCATGTCTTTAAAAAAATACAAGACAGCACAGAAACAAAAGAATGTGACCCCCACATATAGAGAAAAATCACTGTATAGAAAGTATCCATAAGAGGGTCCATATAACAGACTTAAATAACAAAAAAATCCAATGTCTTGTAAATATTTTCAAAGAATTAAAGAAAACTCCTCAATGAGTAAAGGAAGACATTATTACAATGTCTCATCAAATAGAGAATGACAATAAAGAGAAAGTATTTATAATCTTATAGAAAAATGGGGAAGAAAAATAAAGAAATATAATCAGAGCCTCAGAGATATGTGAAGCAATGACACCACACATTACTATGAATAGAAGTGATTAGCCCTGGCTGGTATAGCTCAGTGGATTGAGTGTGAACCCGCAAACTAAAGCATTGTGGTTCAATTCCCAGTCAGGGCACATGCCTGGGTTGCAGGCCAGTTCCCAGCAGGGGACACAGGAGGCAATCATACATTGATATTTCTCTCCCTCTCTCTTCCCCTTCCCCTCTAAAAATAAATGAAATTTTAAAAAATTAAAAAGGAAGTCATCACTGTAATAGAAGTAATAAAAATAGAGAAGAAAAAGGAGTAGAAAAATATTTAAAGAATTAACAGATGAAAACTTCCAAAATTTGATATACATGATTATCTATACATCAAAGATCAATGAATTCCAAATATGATAAAAAAGATACCTACACCCACACATAAGGAATGAAAGAAATCTTGAAAGCAGCAATAGAAAGATGAATCACTATATACAAAGGAATTCTAAAAAAATTCACTGCAGATTTATCATCTGAAACATTGCAGGACAGAAAGCACTGAGATGATATTCACTTTAATTGCAGTTTGTTGTTACACTGTTCTGTTTAATTATTATTTATTGTTGTTAATCTCTTAATGTGCTTAATTTATAAATTAAATTCTATGATAGCTATGTATATATAGGAAAAGACATTATATACACATTTATATATGTACATATACATATGCATGTGTATGAATATATAAACACACACATACATATATGGTTTGGCACTGTCTGCAGGAATAGGCATTGACTGGGTTGTCTCTGAAAGTATCACCTGAAGATAAGGGGGACTACTATGATTCAAATTCAAATGAAAAGCAAAGAGCATTGGTAAAGGTAATCATGTCATAAAAAACAATATAAATGAATATTCTCCTTTCTTGTCTTCAGAAATTTTAAAGGCAACTAAATAAGAAAACAGCCATATAATTGTGTTTTATACCCACCTTTAGCATATACAAACATAACATGTTTGATACAAAAGATGCAAAGGGAAGCAAAGTTGTATTAGAGTAAGGAAATAATACCAAATGGTAATGTGAACACACAGGGACAAATTAAGAGAACCAGTAATGGTTCATAAGAAGGTTAAAATATGAAAATACACAAATGCTCTCTTGTTTTCACTGAGCTTCTTGAAAGGACATAAAAGCTTATAAAGCAATAATTGCAGCAGTATATTTTTGGGTTTACAATATACATAGAGGTATTCTTTCTAACAATAATAGTAGAAAAAGTGATTAAGTATTATTTACTTAATAAGTAAAGCCATGTAAGAGTAACATTTCTATATGTCACTTGAATTATAATAATGCAAAATTAAAGTAGATTCTGGTCAGTTAAGATGTCTATGGTGAGCCTTAGAAAAATGGTTATAAAATAATTAAAGTATATAAAGTATATATGGAAACTTTTAAAGGAGTTAAAGTCTTACACTGGAAAATATTCATTTATGCAAAAGAAAGTGGTAAAAAATAAATAGAGGAAGAAAAAAGCAAAAGTTAAAATACCCAAATCTACATCAATAATATTTAATATGAATTGATTAAACAATCTACTCAAAAGACTGAGATTGTCAAGTAGAATTTAAAAAACAAGATGGAACTATATGCAGTATATAGAAGGAATACTAAAATCAAGGATATAAATAAATTGAAACCAAAAGAATACATTGTCTAACCACTATGCTATACACCTGAAACTAATAAAAAGTCATACTGAATGTAAACTGTAATTGATAGACTTTAAGTCAAACATTTTGACTAAAGGGAAAGAAGTATATTTTAATAAAAGAGTCAAATAATCAAGAACACATAAAAATTAATGTGTGCACATGTAGCAGAGACCTGTTTTTTATAAGATTTATTTTTGGTTTGAAGAAAATATTCTACAATTGATTTTTGTGATAGTTACACATTGTGAAAGATAACTGTGTAAGAAAAATCAATGAATTGTGAACTTACACATCTGAATTGTATACTATGTAAATTATATATAAATAAAACTATTAAAGAATACAAATGAGAGAAGATAATTAATATTCTGAGTGTAGAACCTAAAGAAATATATTCTCAATTAAACTAAAGAATGTAGTTATGAAAAAGCCTAGGATACCTTCTCATGTAGAGATGTTCTCATAACTGAAATAGAAAATTCACAAGAATAAGCTAGGAGGAGTTTTATTACATGACTCACCTTGGACATATCGAAAGAAGGGAGTATAATAGAGTGAGAGGGAGGGAAGGAGGGAGGGAAGGAAAGAGAAAGAGAGAGATTATAAAATAAGAAAGATCCAGAAACTTAAAGAAGTCTATTGCAGCCAAAGAATATGTATTAAATGATGGAAATGATTTAATATGAACATAAAGTGAGAAAATGGTATCTCGGAGATCAAGTTAAAAGGCATTGATGGATTTTTAAGAACAGCATTGATATAATCAGAATTACATTTAGAAAGATAATTTTGAATTAGTTCATGAAACTAATCCATGGTACTCAATTAGAAGGTATTACAGTAACACAAGAGAGATTATAGTAGCCTTAATTATACTGCAGTGGAGTTAAAAAATAATAAGCAGTCAAGAAATGTTTTTGAGGTTGAATCAGAGATCTCAATGATAAGTTGTATATAGTGCATAAAAGATAAGAATAAATCTGGCATGACTACTAGGTTTTAGCCTGTCACTAAATGAGTAGTGGACCAAATAAACAACAAATACCATCAAAGAAGAACAAATTTAGGGTTTAAAGCTAAAAGTTTCATTCAGATTTCTACCCTTTGGGTTTAAAATATGTCAGAAATTTAAGTGAGGGTGACCCAGGGCCTCGGACCAAAGTGAATCAAACATCATAAGCATCACCTGGAGGCTTGTTTAGAAATGCAGACTTTCAGCCCATGTTCCAGAAAAACTGAGTCAGACTGCACTTTTAGAAGGAGCTCTGGGTGATTTGTATATACATTAATATTTGAGAAATATTGTTCTACTATAGCAGTTTTAAACCATTGTGTCATTGGCATACTCAGGTGCTGAATAATTTTTATAGGATACAATATCTGACTATTTGATCAGGGGCACTGACTTTTCTCTCCCTTAGACTGTCAAATTAAAAAATGACAACAACCAACACAATATCCATCTGGTGTTCATGAATAAAAATCATGCCTATCTTATTTTGTCAGATCAACAAAAATCACAATATATTTTGTGTCTGCTACAGAATTTTAGTAATTAGTTTATGTGTGCCATAAGACTCAAAATGTTAAAAATCACTGTTCTAGTAGATTGTTGGTTGCATAGGTCCAGAGTTCAGTAAGACATTTTCAGTTGGAGCTCAAGACAAAGAAGTCAATATATTATTATCATAAGTAGAACTGTAAATAATCATGAAATTCTGTATGCCTTCAAATAATAAAAAGTTAACCACCCATCCCATTTTTATGATATATTGCTTCTGATACTCGAACATTTTCATTTTCAATATTTGTAACTCCTAATTACCTACTAAAAATTAAAGAGTTGTAAAAAGTCAATTTCATCAAAAGTTTAATTTTCTTCTTTGATTATTATTTCTGTGCCTTATGATATATGACACACTGTACCTAAGCATGCTTCATGACTGTGACAGCAAAATGGCAGCTCTATGACATTATTGATTAGAAATGAAACAGAAGATGTTCAGATACAGATATACTCTAGATTTCTAAAATTTTTATTATCAAACAACTTAAGCCAGTGCATTTTAAAAGTCTCTTCCTATAAATGTGATTCAGAACAAATTCATACCTGGAAATAATTTACATAGAAAGTGTACACAGAAAGATATTTGGGACACTTATAAATTTTAGAAGTATATCATTCGTACAGGCGTAAATATTTTTTCTATAGATAATTTACACCGATGTGCTTTTACCCGTATAAAGCCGGTTGGCCTACCAAGACCCCATACCAGGCAAACACAGTCCAAAAGCTGTGTCTAAACTTGTCTGCACTGTGTTTTTCAGCTTAGTTCCAACATTTCAACCCAGGATGCTAGCTCTGCCCTCAACAGTGTGAGTGCATTTAATTACAATCTGACATGTGTATTCTGGAGAAACAAAAGGCTTTGAACTGAGGGTGATGATTAACTGTTCTACTGGATAATTGCTTAAATTACTACTTATATTATGGTGCATTATCTTATTTGAACAAAGTGATTATTGGCCTTTTATGGAGTGATTATATGATGTAAGTGCTATCTTGCTGTTTTAACTCTTGTCAGAGTTTATGTTTAATGTACTTCCATTACTGGAGGAGTGTAACCTTAAGTATTTTTTTCTTCATTGAGAACCCTCCTGTTATCAATCTCTTATGGCTTGGTTTCTCTGCTTGAAATATGTCACATCTTCTGGTCTTCTGGGGAAAGGAATCAAAGACATGATGATACAGTCTTCAGAAGAATTATCTTCAGAAAGACTCTTGACCACAAATGTCAAATACTTCCAGTGTTATTATTAAGAAACAAAATCAGAAAACAGGTAGGTTCTGAAAAAGTCAGAGGACAAAACTGATGCTCAAAAATATTGTTTTAATCTGAACAGGACTTATCCTTAGACATTTCCAACCTTGTGTTTCCTCAGAAGCAAACCTTGAGTATATCTTTTCATTTGGTTGAGTTTGTTCTGAAAGATTTGGCATGTTGCCATGAGAACTGCCATGAGATCAGAGCACATATTATTTTAACATTTTTCTTGAGGTACAACTGATGAAAAATCAACTGGAAATATGCAATATATATAACTTGATCAGTTTTAAATATATATACACCCCTGAAATATGACAACTTAACTCCCAAGTTTCCATGTATCTCTTAATAATCCTCTTTCTGCTTTTCCCTGAAACCCACACTGTGTCCCCAGACAACCCTGCTCTGATACTATAGGTTATTTTCCATTTACTGTATAGTTAAATGTAACCGAAGGGTAAAATGTGTACTCTGATCTCTTTCACTCAACAAACATTGGAGGGAATTCATACATGTTGTATATCAATGATTCTTTAATTGTATTGCTCATTAGTGTCCCACTATATAGAAATACTACAACTTGTTTATATATTACCTATTGGTGTGGCATTTCTGCTGCTTCCAGCTTTTATTTATTGCAAATAAAGCCTCTGTGAACCTTTACTTACTAGTATACATTGACACAGAAATAGCTAGGATTGAAGTGGATGGATTAAATGATTAAATATATGTATCATGTGAGTAATAACATTTTATTTACACATTTTTATTTTAATAACATTTCTAATACAAATTTTTATTTGCACAAGGTTACTGGAAATACTATATTAAATACTGACTGAGAAGTACGTGACACACAATACTTGGTGGGTAGCTGGCCTGCATTGTCAGAGAAGAATAATGAAGGAGGGCTTAAAGAGAGAATAGGTGGGGTAGATCACAATGCCAAAAAAGGGTCAGCAATGGGCTACAGACGGCCCAAACAATACTTCTGAGGTTGTCCAGGTTCTGCAACGTAAACAAGATAAGGGTCATGGTACATTTGGTAGGGCATTAAAAAAATCCCAATGACTCGACATAACTCCAATTCAATGTAACTGGCAGAATTCTTGTCTGTTCCCTAACAACTCCCCTGTACTAAATTTCCCATTAGCACTCACACTCCTCTCATCTCCTCCACTTATCAAAGCATTGATCTTCCAGTCATATCTGATTTAAAGAAATCTTTTGCAACTCATTTGCAATCAATCAGCCAAACCTACTTTTTATGTTTTATGGTACTGCATATCTCCACATATTTTCTCCAGTTCTTAGAAGTGTCACCAGGCCAGGAGGAATGAGACCTGGATTCTAACCACAATAAGCAGTGACTAGAACAGGTGGGTGGCTGATCCTCTCCTATTCAATGAGAGTAGCAACAGGAGAGCTCAATCTCATGAAAGAGAATGGGTACTAGATTGATTACAAATTGAAAAGTCCTGTAAGTCCAGGCATTACCATTATCATCATCATTCCCATGGTGAACTTTTAGTTCATGGTATCTTTGCCTTAATTTCTTAAGGCATTGATGTCTTCATATAAAAAATAAAAAGTTGTAATACTTGCCCTTCGCATTATCCTAACACTCAAAAGCAATAAAGCATGAAAAAGTATTTTGAAAATGACACTGGCTGGTGTGACTCAGTGGGTTAGGTGCTGACCTGAGAACCAAAGGGTCACTGGTCCAATTTTAAGCCATGGCACATGCCTAGGTTGGAGGCCAGGTCCCTGGTAGGGAGTGCATGACAGGCAACCAACCACACACTAATGTTTCTCTCCCTCTCTTTCTCCATCCCTTCCCTTCTCTAAAAATAAATAAATAAAATCTTTTAAAAAATAAAAAAGAAGTGTTTCTTCAAATGTAAAGTGGTTTATGCAAGTGAGCATTGCTAGTTACCTCAAGAACTTTAGTGGGAATATCTCATATATAACGAAAAAATAAAGTACTAGTTTGAGTGACAAATTTCTAATGTATGTGAAACTTAAATGATATTTTAGTTGTGTACATGTGTCCGTATGCACATGCATACATATGCCCATCAAAATATCTGGTTAAGGTATTTATGATAAATTTCAAACTTTTTTTAAACACAAGTAAATCCATAGAATCATTTTGTATCTGCAAAAATGTTTGCATATGTTTTTGGAGTCACTTTGGATAGCACTACATGTTTAGTTTACCTTAATAGCCCTACTTTTAAACAAAATATACATTGCTAGCCAAACACCTTTCACTATTTCACATAGAAGTTTGCCCTGACTTCATTAGAGACTCCATAAGAGAAAGTCTGAGCTTTGAATTGATCTGTCAGACTAACAATTGGTTCCTGTGCATGTGGTACATGAAATAAAATGGAGACAACTATACTCAAACAACAATTTATAAAAATTAAAAAAATAAATTAAATTAAAATTGAGTTCCTGTATCATAGAGAACATATTTCACATGCAGAGTAGTTCCACGAGACTAGTGGCAAGCACAGTGGAGAGCACAGATACAGAAATTTCCATTGAGGTGAAAGGTTTCACTGGAGACGACTGCTATGGACACTTATTTGAAATGATATTGATGAACATACAGAAACTGTATTACATTTATATATTCTCAACAAACTCTCAAGTTTAAAAAGAGGTTTTGTACATAATTTTTAGCTCTAGTGGGAATCTATCAAATTAAATTTCCTGCAAGAAAGTCATGTGATAATATCTGTCTCATTACTTATTGTACATATAACATAAATAATATAATATTTAAATAGAAAAATTGTATATTTGCATATACATTTTAACCATTTAGTTGTATCTTGCAAAGGTAATTTTAGACATTCCATGTATTTCAATATTGAGATACTGTTTTAATTTATTATTTTTATATTAGACAATTCAGAAAAAACATTTCATTAATAGTCATTTCTACAACGAAATGACTAAAAAATTAAAGATAGTAACACAGTGAGGTCTACATTTTTATATCGATATTTACTGGGAAAAAAAACATCAAATATTAATGAAATTCTCCACTGGACATTTTAACCTATTTTCATATCCTTAGAAACATTTAATTCATTGAGTTGTTCACCTGACATTTACAGATTGCTTTGATTATAAAAATGTCATTTAAAAATGAAGTGTTCACACAGTCTTTGTCTTAAAAAATTCAAATGGGGGATGATTCTTCATTTGAAGTTATTAAACATGACTCTAATAAAAATGTCATTTTAAGATAATTCTTCATTTGACCTTTGTACACCTAGCTTCTCTTTTCTTTTCTTCTTTGAACATTTGATATCAGAAATGGAACTTAACAGAAATTGAAATCTGTGCTTAAAAATTCAAATCAGGATTTCACTGCCAATGTTGCCATGATCCTTAGGGAATCATTTCACTGCCAGCGCCTCCCCACTGCATTTCTGGGTGGTATTGGTGGAGTGGTATTACAGGCAGTGTGTGTGCATGTGTGCACATGGGTACCCACAGTAATGTCCAAACATACTTACTTGTGTCTCCTCCAAAAAAACTTATAACTCTTTACATGTTTTGGCTCCATTCTTGCAATGTTACAGCATACTTCTTTCCATAGGCAAATCACACAATAGCTTTTTTCTCTCAGTTATGGTGACTATGGAAATAGGAGATGCATTTATTCTAGCTTTATACATTGTGACATTTGCAATCATTTTTATTTTGTTTATGTACATACTTGTACAGTAATCACAGTAAGAGTAGTGTTCAATATTTGTGTTTATTCAATGTCATTTTAGTATGTAATAAATATGCTCATATTTTCAGTGACTAGAATAATTCTGATAATATTTTGAGCACATATTTTATGGTAGGCACTGATATGAGAATTTTACTTGCATTGATTAATTGTCATAACAGTTCCATGAGGGATATATTATTGACTTATACCTAAGGAAAATGGATCCCAAAAGGGACCAGAATTTGAAACCAGGCAGGCAGAAACACAAGATAAATGAGCTTTCGGTTGTTTCTCTGTAATTCTTGCACTAGTACTGTGGGACATGCTAAATTTTGGGGCCTGAATTATTACAGGAGATTGGCTTCAGTGGTGGAGATTCTAAAGAGCATCTTGGTAGGCATAAAATAGACAGAGAGAGGTAAAAAAATGGTACAGGAAACAGAGAACTCAAATAACATATGTACAACCCATGGACATGAACTAAGGTGGGGGAATGTGGAAGGTTTGGGGGGTGCAAGGTGGAAGGGGGATAGAGGGAGGAAAATTGGGAGAACTGTAATAACATAATAAAATATAATGTAAAAATAAATAAATAAAAACATATTTTTTCTATTTCTGTCACAAGCCTCTCCCTTCTTGTAAGTCAAGCAGACACCTAGGACAGACAGAGAGGTAGGACAGAAAAAATACAATGAAAACAGTCATTTCAGGTTATCTCTGCTCTGAGACCTCTGAGTCTCTGAAAACCAGTCAAATCAAGCTATAGAGCCAGGATCTTCCTGAGAAAAATTCTGGTGAGACTCTGCCAATGGACAACATTGAGTCCTCCAAAGAAAGGCTGGTATAGGGCAAGTACATTTTTTTTTTACTTTTCAGGGAATCAAAGAGGGTCAGAATAGATGATCTGAGACTCTTTAGCCTTTAATGTGAGACAAGCCCTGAAGCCTCTTTGTGCTGTCTGAAGAGGGGACTAATGACCTGCCTGCTGTTACAGTCCCAGTCCCCATCGATGCAGGCAATCTTGGTTCCCCCATAATGACAGCAATTTGATTTACTGTTCCTTAGCAGCTGGTCTGGTGTCAGCCCATTGAACCAATACACAAAATAACAACTCAGAAAAAGGGGAGGGGGCCATAAGCTAGAGGAAAGAAATAAAAAGTTGTACAGCTCCACAAAAAGTGGACATACTAAAAAAGGCAAGTAAAAACCCATGTAACAAAAATGATACTAGTATTTAAGGAGATGCAAGTCTAGGACTCATAAAGAAAATATTTGTGGAGCTGAAAAAGTATATTTTATGTTAAAATATTTTAGTATAATATTGAAAGAAAAATTTGTTATTGAGATTCAAGTTAATGTCTTGGAAGATTGTTAAAGAAACAAGCAATGAAAAAAATAAAACTCTAAATTAGAGAAAGTTTACTGAATAATCTTAAACTATATAAGTTTTGATGAGAAAACACACTTTTACAAATTTAGCAGTAAAATCCCTGAAGCCCAAAACTACGGAAACATTTCAGAAGCTTTCAAACTGAAATAAAAATTACTTATTACAGAAAAAAATTAGAACAGCGTAAAACTTCCATCTGTAACTCATGCTTAAAGATGGTGAGCTGGCATCTCTAAACTATGAAAAGAAAGTCATCAAGCCCATCAAGCCTGTCAAAATGTTCTAAGTGGGTATGGATTAAAAACAAATATTTATTAACTCCTTGGGGAAAGCACTTACTAAAGTGTGTTAACCAATCAATAAATAAATCAGAAAATAGAACAAAAGATACAAAAATCACCAAAGGACAGTAAATGGGGGTGAGCCCTGAATTCTTTACTTATCTGGAATATTCTTCTATTGAACTTCCTTTATCCTCTGCTCTTCCTCTTTCCTGACCAGCTGTCAGCACAGTTAAACCCAGCAAAATTATATGCTGAATAGAATGTGTAAAATAAGTGTTAATACACATCATTGAAATTGAAGGACCTATATGCAAAGACAATTAGAAGTGAACATATTAAACAAAAAACAGTTGATATAAAAAAGGAAGAAAATGGTGGGTAGCAAGATGTGGGAAAATGCAGGTGGGATGCTAGAGGTAAGACTGGGGAATATATTGATGGGGAAATATTTTGTTGTTATATACTATTCGAGACAAGTGGTTGATTATGACCAATTGTAGAGAGTGCAATTAGAAAAATACAGCAGAATTTAGAAATGATAAATTGGAAAATAAACAACAAATATCACCTTGTTCAATAAAAAAATAAAAATAAGAGAAATAAAAGTAAATTTTAAAAATAAAAAAGATTGAAAGGAATACAATCAAACCAAATGCTTCCATTAAAAGTGCGTTGTCAAATTCAATTAAGAAACAAAATCCTATTATATGTTTGCTGTAAGTTATAAAAAGGCTTCAATTTTTTATTCCTTCCTGTAGAAATATCAGAGTCATTAGCCATCTGCTTGAATCTGTAGGTTCATTTAGAATTACCTAGACTGAAGCTAGGTCTACACAGGTGTTGTGCGTTACTCCCTGATTACTAATGTAACACCTTTGCTACATCCAAGGCTACATGCTTTGGATATCCCATTGGAGGATGAGACACAAAGTACAAGCTGACTTGCCCCAAGTTGTCCAAACAGATACCTTTCTAGATTAAACAACAGGGAACACCTGAACCTCCCATCTGCATGCCCCAAGTGAGAGATCCCAGAAAAATTTGAAGAACTCACACTCATATGTAGTTAATTACATACACCTAAACAAAAACAGCTGATATCAGCCAACTACAGGACAGAAGTGTTGAATCCTGACACAAAATTAGTGAGCTATGACTAAATTATTATTCTTACAAACCTCTAAGCAAGGGCGTCCAACCTTTTGGCATCTCTGGGACACACTGCAAAGAAGAGTTGTCTTGGGTCACACATTAAATACAAAAACACTAACAAAAACTGATGAGCCAAAAAGGTTTTAAGTAAATTTACAATTTTGTGTTGGGCTGCATTTGTAGCTATCCTGGGCCATGGGTTGGACATCCTGCAGATTTTGTGGTTCTTATTGCATAAATTAAAAGCAGTAAAATGTTTGTAAGAAATACCTGGAAACCATGTACTGTATCATATATATATATATGATAAAGACAGAAATGAAGGACTGGGCAAGGAGACACTAAGCAAACACAATCAAAGAGAAATCAGGGAGACCAATATATTATAAAAAGTGTAATATATGGTTTAAAGCATTTGTCAAGTCAGAAAGAAACATTAAAAGGAAAAGACAGAATTTATGGAGAAAATATTAAATTCATTAATTTGTCTGTACCAAAGTAGCTAATGAACCACTATCAGAATTGCAAAGAAAACTTAATTTGATATAAGATATTAGTGGGATACTTCCATATGTCTCTCAAAACCTAACAATTCCTGAAAGAAAAAAAAAGTAAAATGTAGAACATGTAATTCAATCAACTTAGTTTACTGAGATGTGTTATTAAATTTCATTAATACTTGTTATTTTAGAAAAGCCCTGAACATGAAACAAACAAACAAACAAACAAACAAAAATCGTGATGTATCCAGTTTCTGCTTCTGCATGTAAGGAGCTTGGAAGTTGAAACTGTGTCCTAACAAACAGATGAAAGCTAAAAAGACTAAAAACAACTCTTCCTGGATCCATAAGAAAGACGAAGACCTGAGCAAACCACTTACACCAACATTAGTGAGACAAACAAATACAGAAAGTCATGTCTTACCAGAACTGGGACAGGAAATCTTGTCTGCAATTGGTGAATTCCTGCAGGCTCAGGTAGACAACCCTGAGAGTAAAAATCCTCAGGGCGACCAAATAAAATAAAAAGATCTACGTACCTGTTGTGAGTTTAGTTCTAGGAATCACTACCAAGCTCTCCCAGTAAATATCTAGGAACAGGGATGTGACAAAAACAAAAACAAAAAAAAAATTCTCATTTCTGGTAGAGGGAGGGGAAAGTAACTACAGCTACCTCTTGGACTACTGGGTGAGAGAGATAACAGGTACCCTACACCTACAGTTAAAAATCTGCCTGTAACCATACAGTTGATCCTTTGCATCTGCAGATTCAATAAACCACAGATCTAAATCCAGTATTTTCTCTCTTGGATCAGAATTTGCTGCTGGGAAACAAACCCAATAGGAATATAAAAAACTTCTATCTGTGGTCGGTTGAATTGTCAGATGTAAAACCCTCGGACAGAAGGGCCCGCTGTAATTATTGATTTTAAAAGTTGTGTTTAAGTGGACCCACGCAGTTCAAACCCATGCTTTCTCCTTTGTAAACAAGAGGGTGGAGTGAATATTTAAAGTGTAGATAGAAAAAACAAAGAATATTTTACCCTTCAAAATTATCCTTCGAGATGAAGGAAAATAAAAACTTTCTCAAATAAAATTTGAGAGAATTTGTTGTTAATAGACGTACCATAGGGGAAATATTAAAAAAGAAATTCTTTACAGAGAAAGCAATGAATATAGGTCAGAAACAGATAAAAGTTTGTTCAAAATAATAACAGCAATGCTATCTGTATATATAATGTATTCTTATATATAAATGAAGCAAATGACAGCAATGATCTAAAGGGAAGATGAGAGGGATTAAGATTAGCTTGCACTATGAGGTATGAACTACATATAAAACATAGTGTTATTTGCAAGTGGACTTGTTTAATTTTTAAATGTATACTGCAAACTTTAGGGCAACCACAAAAATTGTTAAAAGAAATAAGTGATACACTAAGAAAGGAGAGAAAATAAAATAAATACTTAAAACCACACAGGCAGAAAAAGAGTTGAAAGACAAAAATAAAAACAAAAAACAGAGACAACAAATACAAAACAATAACAAGTACGTTACATAGTAATCCAAGTATATTATTCATTGCTTTGAACATAAGTGGTTCTTCAAAAACTGCCTTTTGACCCAGAAATTCCACTGATGGGAGTATACCCTAAGAATCCTGAAACACAGATTCAAAAGAACCTATGCATCCCAGTGTTTGTTCATAGCAGCATAACTCACAATAGAAAATTTTGGAAACAATGTAAGTGCCCATCAGTAAATGAATGGATCAAAAAACTATGGTACATTTACACAATAGAATTCTATGCAGCAGGAAGAAAGAAGGAGCTCCTTCCCCCACCCCCAGAAATCATGGATGAAGCTGTAGAGCATTATGCTAAGTGAAACAAGCCAGGTGGTGAAAGACAAATATCATATAATCTTACCTATAAGTGGAACCTAATCAACAAAACAAACAAGCAAACAAAATACAACCAGAGACATGAAAATAAAGAACAAACTGACAGTAACAAGAGAGGAGCAGAGAGAGGGATAATAGGGGAAGGGCCATCAAGGAATGTGTATCAAGGATCCATGGACAAAGACAATGGGGCTGTGGGGAGGATTGAAAGTGGAAGGTGGGGAAGGGTATGGCAGGGGAGAGTAATAAGAAAAAAATGGGGATAACTGTAATTGAACAACAATAAAAGCACACATTGTCAAAAAAACAATAACCAACTATATGTTGGATAGAAGAAAATATTTGAAATATAAAGAAATTATAGATAAAAGCAAATAGATGGAGAAAATATACCATGCTAACACTAGTGAGAAGAAAGCAGAAGTAGCTATTGACTTCTGAGAGAGCAGACTTCAAATTAGAAATTTGAAAAACATGATACTCTTATATTTCTGGTATAAATGTAAGTTTTCACAAATACTGTGTACCTATCAAATTGAAATATTCTTATACCATTGGCTCATAAATTTTTTTCCCATGGCAATCTGTTCCTTAAATCTTTTAAAAAATTAAAAAATAAACATTCATTTTTTAAGTATATACATTATGGTATTTTGCATAGTTGTCAAAATGGAAACAGAATGTCCATTAATAGAAGAATGGTTAAATAATTTATGGTATATGTGTACTGGGAATAACTGTATAGTTATTAAAAATTACTCTTTCAGTTTTTAGTGGGACTTACATGTGTATTTTGTGGTGAGAATGCTGTGGTGCAAAAATAGTATAAAATGTTCTAACTTTCATTTTATTATTTTAATGTGAGCCACATATCTAATTTTATTTATTATTATGTTATATGTTGTTTTTCTGCAAAATTCTTAGCTGGCATTTTTAATTTTTCAGATGTATTTTATTCTCATTTTTAAAAACAGGTCTAGAGGTGTGAAAATTGTAGCCCTAATGGAAGTGATGGAGTGCCAATTAGGTTTTCACGAAGAGAACGAAAAGTCAGTGATTCAGCTTCTCTGGCAACCAGGTGTTCCCAAGCCATATTATTTAGTATTTGAGGGAATTAACTAATAATAGTGCTTTTTTTTTCATCTAGGTTCTGAGAGTATATATGTGCTGTGTATGTGATATGTTTTATGAAAAGAATATGTATGAGTATTAGAAAAACTAGGAAAAGGGATACTACAAAGATACTGAGAAAAACAATAGGTTTTTATTTTTAATTATTTTTTATTGATTAAGCTATACGGTTGTCCCAATTTTCCCCTTTGCCCCCTCCACCCAGCACCACCCGCTCCCTCAGGCAATGCCCACACCATTGCTCAGGTCCATAGGTCATGTATAGGTTCTTTGGCTACTCCATTTTCTATGTTGTACTTAACACTCCCATGTCTATTCTGTAAAATTTATTTGAAATTCTTAATCTTCTCATCTTTTCACCCATTACCTCATATGCATCCCCAGTATGGCAAACATCAAAATGATGTTAGTATCCATGATTCTGTCCCTGTTCTTCTTGTGTGCTTAGTTTGTATTTTAGATTCAGTTATTGATAGATATGTATTTTACCATTATATTGTCCATCGTTTTGATCTTCCTCTTTTTCTTTAATAAGTCCCTTTAACATTTCATACAGTAATGATTTGGTGATGATGAACTCCTTTAGTTTTTTCTTGTCTGGGAAGCTCTTTATCTGCCCTTATAATAGCTTTGCTGGGTAGAGCAATCTTGGCCGTAGGCCTCTGCTTTTCATGAGTTTGAATATTTCTTGCCAATCCCTCCTAGCCTGCAAAGTTTCTTTTGAAAATCAGCTTACAGTCTATGAGAATTCCCCCTGTAAGTAGCTAACTACTTTTATCTTTCTTCTTTTAAGATTCTCTCTTTATGTTGAAACTTTAGCATTTTAATTATGATGTGTCTTGAAGTGGGCCTCTTTGAATCCATCTTCTTGGGACTCCTGGACTTGTATGTCTATTTTCTTCACCAAATTAGAAGAGTTTTCTTTCATTATTTTTTCCAATAGATTTCCAATTTCTTGCTCTTCCTCTTCTCCTCTGGCACCCCTATGATGTGAATATTGGAGCACTTGATGTTCTTTCAGAGGTTGCTTACACTACCCTTATTTTTTTATTCTTTTTTCTTCTTGTTGTTCTGACTGGTTGTTTTTTCTCCTTTATGTTCCAAATCATTGGCTTGATTCTCATCTTCATCCACTACAATGTTGTTTCTTATAAACTGTTCTTTATTTCAATTAATGTATCCTTTGTTTCTGACTGGATCTTTTTATGCTGCTGAGGTCCTCACTAAGTTCCTTGAGCATCCTTATAACAAGTGCTTTGAACTTTTCATTTGATAGATTGCTTATCTCCATTTTTTAAATTTTTTCTATGAGATTTGATCTATTCTTTCATTTGGGCCATGATTCTTTGTCTCCTCATCTTTGTAGCTTTTTTGTGTTTGTTTCTATGTGTTAGGCAGAACTGCTGTGATTTCTTGTCTTGGTAGCATGGCTTAATATAGTAAGTTTCATATAGGGTCCAGCGGCATAGCCTCCCCTATTACCCAGGTTATGCTGGGTACCCCAGGTTATCCCTTCGTGTGGGCTGAGTATACTCTGCTTTTGCAGTTGAACCTTGATTGTTATTGACAGGTCAATGAGAGGGATTTACCTAGGCCAGTCAGCTGCAAGGACTGGCTGTGACCACTGACAACAAACTCCATGCTACATGGAGGTTCAGCTATACAGAGGCCTGCTGGTCTGTAGCTTTCCACTGGATGCCCAGACTTTGGGGTATACCAGCTTGCCAAGGTCAGCCCCCTTCTGCATCTTTCCTGGGGCCACCCTCCCTGATCTATAAAGTAATCTGCAGATGACTGCTACTTGTGCTGAGTTTAGAGATTCCCAAATGAAGCCAAAGAGAATAACTGATTTTTAAAATCTACATTTGGCACAAAACTAGTTTCTAGGTATCTTTATGAACATTATTTTAGTAGAGTGGTGGGGGTTGTGTAGAAGAGAAGGTGCATAAATTAAATAACAAAAGTTACTGCATATTACATCTTTGGGAGTTGTGTCACTGATGTGAAAGAAAAAGGGCAATAGAAAGTGGTAGCAGTTGGATATTCTGGGCTGTGGTTATAAGAAAACAGTATACTAAGGGGCACATTTAAATGCTGGTATTTTAATAAAAGTTTAAAAAATAAGTTAATCAATTACTAATGGGAACAGTAGAATATATTATGCATACCTGACCAAAGAACCCAAATAGTCCTCTTGATTATTACTTTGAGAGGATAAAGTAAACATGAAGAAGGTAAATGCAAAATTAGATTAGGTAAGTGCAAAAAAGAGTATGGTCTGAATATACATGCATTTACATATACAGAGAGAAAGAGAAAGGAACACATATAAACATTTAGATTATGAGACAAGGAAAAGACCTGTAGGCTGTAAATAACCTTGGCAAATTAATCTAAGGTCATACAATTTAACTGGATAACTTAGTTGAAAGGTCTCAAAAAATCATTAGACGCACCCTCTTTTTATAGGCATGAGTGATAAGACCCCCCACTAGAAAGGTAAAACAGCTGAAACACAGTGAGTGTAACCATGTTGCCCAAGCCTATTTGGCCAAGGCCAGCAGAGGGGTATGTCATACCCACAGTCATTGTTTGAACCTGTGCTACATCCTGCTAAACTCAACAAAACTTCCCTTCTAAATTGTGCATTGTCTTATTACATATTTGTAATTGCATATCTCAGCACTACTTATTGAATTTCACAGTATGTACCTGAGTGGTTGCAAAATAGTGACTACTGTGACCAAAAAATCCACTATAGATGGAATACTGTAAGAATGGCTATTTCCCCAAGGTATTTAAAACACAAGAGATCTTCGAAGGTTGGTAGAGCAGGGACCTTCTGATGAGATGAATTTCCTGAATTAGTATTAATTTTTAGGACCACAGGTTTAATGTTCTCTAATAATCTATTGGATGCCAGAGATGTGGATTGATTAATTGGGTCGCCTTCCATATTGGCGGCTATTCCCATATATAAAACCACCGGCCATCAAAATGGAATGGGGTATAATTTGGAACTTTAAGTGTGTGGCTTTTCTTGCCTTATATCTGTATGTAACTTATCTGCTCCAGTTTTCACTGTAGTATTCATTTATGCTTTGGCAAGTTACAATAGGATTCCTGTGGAATTATATTTTACATCCACATGAATACTGAAACAATTCAGTATGATTCATATTCTAACAATGAGTATCATAGGAATTAATAGCAAGTGTGTCACTTAGTTTAGCATGTTGCCAAACAATTATTATGTACAGTTGATGAACATCTGAATAAATGCCATCAAACTTTGTACTCAATTGAAACAAGAGATCTAATTGTACTCAATTAATATCAACATTATTCATATCAAGTTATGGCTTAGGGTATTGTGTGTTCTAGGAAATGACTAGAGGAATAAATGTTCATTTTAAGTCCATTTATATCTTGCTCAGAACTATTAAAATGTAATTTGCATAAAATTCATGCATTACTCAGTGTAGCCGTAACTTAAGAAAGCAGCATTCTCATCTGCTGGATGATTAAAAAAATACATTATTTTTAGAGAAAAACTAAAAATATTTAGGTAAGAGAAATGGCTCTTTTTTTATAACTTGTTTGGCCAGGAAAGCATTTAGTATTGGTTTCCTTAGAGATAAATGCATTTATAGCCTGTTAGAATAAGTGAATAATACACACACACACACAATACAGACTACTGTATAAACAGAGCCAACTATAGTCTGAAATAAAATTTTTATTAAATTACTTCATCTAAGGTCCCAGAAATTATTTTCTGGGAGATGCAAGTACTTTAATCATTCTCATATAATAAACCAAATGACATTGTTATAGGAGCTCTTGACTTTAAGGAAAAGAAGCACAAAATGGACGTGCTTTGGTGGTAACTCAAAAAGAAGCAGTATATTTTTATATACAAATGTGGCATACACATGACACTCCAAAGACTTGTTTAGTTTTCTTTAGTGCTACCACCAAAAATATGCGACAAAACTGAAAGCTTGAAAGCTGACTAGACACATAACTCAGCTGCCTGGAGTGTCTGTGAGAAATCTAAATGCACCAATGTACCACCTTCAAACTCAGAAGAACACCAACTTTTTATTCTTTAGGAAATATCTTAACTTTCCTGCAATACTCTACTTGCATGAGAATCCTTCTCAGTTTTAAAGTATGGTAGTATGTAAGGTGCCACAACATGTACAATACAGGTTTTTACTGGGGAGGTGCTTCTCTGAAAAGGCAGAAGGCAGATAAATGGACTCTGTAAACAGGCTGATAACTGATGTCCTGATATACGAACAAAGGATATTTCCTGGGAAAATTCTGATAATGAAATGCTTTTTGCAGCATGACCTGTCTTGGGATTGCTTACAATAAAAATATCTATGATTAATGGATTTATGAGGCATGACTCTCTGGAGAACATCATACAAGCTGTACAAATCTCTGGGGTAAGAAATAGAGAAGTTTCATAACTGACACTCATTCTACCTTTTTTGTGAACTCACCCACAAACCTGTTTAGCACCCTAAAGGTGCAGAGAGTGTGACACACTTCCAGTGAAGAAGGACCTAAAAAGCTGCAAGGGGTGCTCAGCGTGTCTTTTTGCTTCTTACATGTCATTGATAGTGTGCATCTTTAGTGAAATTTACTTCTGCACGAGATATGTGTTTTCTATGAATACTCACCTTTGTGTGACTGTACCTACATCTATGGTCAAAGAGGGCATTAACATGATTTTCAAACTGCCCACATAAGTGTTGTGTAACCACTTAGTCTCTTAGTTCAAGACAATGAGCCAAAATTCCCTAAGATCTTTTCTGTCAATGTCTGGTGTTAACCACTTACCATAAATAGTTATTTATAAATCTTGTATTTTTTCTCAAATGTACATATATGAGGTCTGTTCAGAAAGTTTCCAGCCATGTAATATGAAAAAGAGGCATTTATTGAAGACGATACAAAATATAAGAAACATTGTACATAGGATAATGGCACTTCAGTCCCCTTCAAAGTAGGCAATGTGGGACCTCACACAGTTCTCCCTTTTGTCATCGGCTACCTGGTCATATTTTCCTGAATCTCATACATAGTCCAACAGTCTGAAATATCTTCCCTTTCAAAGGTGATTTTAGTTTTGGAAAAAGCCAGATGTCACAAAGCTCCAAATCTGACCCATAGTGGGACTGAGTCACCTGGATGATTTGCTGTTTCATGAAAAAACTCTGTATGAGACATGATGTATGAGCAGATGTATTGTTGTGATGAAGCTGCCATTCACCAGTTACCCATAGCTGTAGCTTTCTGAATCATCTGAATAGTTTTTTTCAGAGCAATGATCAAACTTAATGCAAAATTAGATACAGATTTATTACTCTACTTGCTCAGTCATTTTGAATGTGGCAGTCACAAAATACACATGCTCACTCAACATTTTCTACCATCCACAATGAATAGTGCAGTGAAGGCATCAATGCTTATGCATGTGCATTCCAGTCCACTCTCTGTGGCTGCCAGGTTACATTAGTGTCACATAAACCATTTTTGTTATATTAACAATGGCTGCCTTTTTCCAGACAGACCTCATATTTTCCTTTTGGAAAAAAATTATTACATTGGGTACTGATACACCAAAGAATATCAGATATGAAAGAAAGAGTTTAAACTAGTAGTCTATTTTTCTTCTTTAACTTTAAATTTTATTTTATCTCTTTCTCTCTCTGTGTGTCCCATCAAAGAGGGATTTCTAGTCTTTACATTTTCTCTGCACAAAGCCAATCATTTTTCACTCACAAGTCCATCTGTCAGTTTATGGCCTATTAAAAAAACTTTTTTACCTTATAGATTTTTTCAGTAGTAGAATTGTATAAAAGTACCATGGATGCTTAGTTTTATCTCTATGCTTCTTCTCTATTAGTTGTTTGCAACTGCAACTATAAAAATTCCTGAAGAGAGCTCTCAACCTACATTAAACATCTTCAGTTCCTGTTCCACATTCAAAGGAGGCTTTATAATTGACAAAATTTCCACAGGTAATGGTGGTAAGCACACTGCTATACACACACACACATACTCGTTAAAAATAACTGTTTTGAAGTAACCCATCTTCACTTTGTACTATTTGTGATATACCAGCTAAGGACAAGGTTCTATTTTATGGCCAAAAAATCTAATGAGATAAGCTATTATCCATATTCTAAGTCTCATTATCACTTTGCTTTAATCAATTAGGCTGATTGACTCAAAAAAAAAAAAAAGAGGAGACTTAATTGGTGTGGCTCAGTGGGTTGGATGCTTACCTTCTAAGCAAAAACATCGCTGGTTCAATTGCTGGTCAGGGCACATGTTTTGGTTATGGGCCAGCTCCCTGGTTGACAGCATGTGAGAGGCAACCATTCGATGTTTCTCTCATGAACTGATGTTTCCCTTCCTTTTTTTCTCCCTCCTTTCCCATCACTGAAAATAAATAAAATCTTAAAAAAGAAGGGATAATATTAGAATATAATAAAATGATGAATATGTAAAACCATTTATAGCCATATTTTAGTTTATGGACAAAGATCGTAATTTAGTATATTTATGAGTAGGAAGAAAATGTGTCCTGCTTTGAATATACATGAAAAAAATTTAAAATTTAGAAAATGGTACACCATTATCTTTAGGGGAGTTTTTAGTTATTTAATGTTAAGGCCAACTTTCTCAGCCAAGGGTCTAATAATATTATTTATTTGAAATGTAAATGAAGACTTCCACCAAGGAATGTATGTTTCATTTAGCATTTGTCTCTAATCAGAATGTCCTATGAATAATGTAGTTTGGCACCAGTCCTCATTAAGCAACTTTCCCATTATTTCATTTTCTGACTATAACCTCCTCATTAAACTTCCTTTGCTATTTCTGCTGATGATCATTCATACCCATAGGCCTTCCATATTAATCTGAACACACATACACAGAGAGCTTCCTGTAGATGAGAATCAAATTATATTGATGACCAGATGTCCTTTAAATAAAGGGTTTCTGTCCATTGTGTGTTCAAGAAATGGCATGGGGTTGAATCATCAGACTGGGCTAAAAGAGAAAATGAGTTTCAAAGTAGTCTCAATTTATATCCATCTATGAGGCAATTTCACATTTATGCTTGATTGACAGCAATGCTCAAGAAAGAGAAGGAAGACAAAGTAATGGAACTAACTAGAATAAGTCTGTTGTTGTTTTCTTATTTTTTTCCTTTGGTTTTTAGTTAATGAGCCACAAAATTATGCTATATTAGAATTTGGTAAGGACTTTAAGCAACCCTTATTTTAATGACAACATGTCAGAAGTACTTTGCATAACCATACTACAGATTTATTGAATATATAACACTAAGAAAAATGTAGATGATCGAAAATTTTCAAAGAGATTTCAATTTTGTCTCCTTGAAAATTTGACAAGATTTAAAAAGGGAGTTTATTAACTGGTGATGATAATAAAGTGTCAGAATCAAGCTAGACAATTTTCTTTCCCAGACACATACCTTCTCCTAAGTTTCCTATAAACCACATCTGAACAATAGTCAAGGTCCTAGGGAAAAATTTATTAAACAAGGAACATTTTCTTATATGATTTTACATGTTTATGTTAACAATTTCTCAGTGGAAATAAAGATGCTCATTATGGGCTATATAAAATAATGTATTAAAGCATAGTAAAGCTATAAAAATATAATAATAGATATTATGTAAAATACATACATGAACTATAAGCAGTGGTTACTTCTGGGGAGGGGATTGAAACAATGAAAGAAGACCTGTGATTTGGTGAAAATATTTTTGTATTATTTAAGTGTATTATAATGACCATATATGTGAATTATAAAAGGAAGACGTTATTTTTTCAAACCCTTCTATGCTTAAACAACTTATTACCCGGACTTTTATCTAAATTAGCACAGATTTCCAAAATATCCTAGAAGATACAATTTTTCCAATAAATCACATCCAATCATTTGTATGCTATTTTTGAAACCTTCCCAAGGTTTTGAAGGTGGTGTTTTATTAACAAAGTTCCAACTTAGACATGGTCCTTTTGTAAGTATTGGATTAATAATGAATCAGTTAGAAGATAATGTGTCTCTTTGAGGATATTCATTTTTACAAGGTAAATCATAGATATTTGGATCATATTTTCAAAGAAATAAAGTTGAGCAGATAGTTTCTCCATAGGTGTTTTTGGCTTTGATATAAATTGTAAAATCACTTCTGCCAAGATGGAAGCATAGGTGGAGACGCTGTGCTTTTCCCCACAACCAAGTTGAGAGACAACAAAATATTAGCAACAGAAAAAACAGCCAGAACACAGAAAATTGAACTTTTCAGAAGTCTGATAACAACAAATTCTTCAGCCTGACCGGTAAGAGGGGCGAGGCCAGCAGCTGGTGGAGCAGGGTTACACAGGAAAACTTGGTCAGAAGGACTCAGGCGCACGGATCCCAGGCATGGGGTTGCAATGGCGGACCCAGTGAGTGACTCAGTGAGCGACCCAGTGAGCGACCTGTGTACCCAGGGAGAGTGCAGGGCGGTGGGTTGACTGTGGCCCCACATTCGTGCACAGATAGACCAACCAAGGAGTGGGCTGTGAGACGATGGGACCGAGCAGGCCCCAGCTGCAAGAGGCAGCAGAGGGGGCCACCATTTCCCCACTCTGATCCCGCCCCCACATACAGCATCTCAACTCAGTGACCTCAGGGGCCCTGCCCTGGTGAATACCTAAGGCTCCACTCCTCTTACTTAAGGGGCACGAACAGACCAAAAATGGCTCAAGAACAACTCAGAGCCCCAGAGCCCATAAATCTAAGCGATGAAGAAATAGCCAAATTTTCAGATGCACAGTTCAAAACATTGGTGATCAGGATGCTCACAGAACTGGTTGATTTTAGTCACAAATTAGAGGAACATATGAAGGCTAAACTAATTGAAATGAAGGAAATTGCACAGGAAACCAATAGTGATAAAGAGGAAACTGGGATTCAAACCAAGGGAGTGAACCAGAAGGAAGAAAATAATAGCCAAACAGGAAAATATGAAGAAACAAGAATTCAAAAAAATGAGGAGAGGCTTAGGAACCTCCAGGACATCTTTAAATGCTTCAACATCCGAATTATAGGGGTACCAGAAGGGGAAGAGGAACAGCCACCAGTAGAAAACTTATTTGAACAAATAATAAAGGAGAATTTCCCCATTCTGGCAAAGGAAATAGACTTCTAGGAAATCCAGGAAGCTCAGAGAGTCCCAAAGAAGTTGGACCCAAGAAGGAACACACCAAGGCACATCAGAATTATATTAGCCAAGATTAAAATGAAGGAGAGAAACCTAGAAGCAGTAAGAGCTAAGGGGACAGTCACCTACAAAGGAGTTCCCATCAGACTGTCAGCAGATTTCTCAAAAGAGACCCTACAGGCAAGAAGGGGCTGGAAAGAGGTATTCCAAGTCATGAAATCCAAAGACCTACAACCAAGATTGATCTATCCAGCAAAGCTTTCATTTAGAATGGAAGGGCAGATAAAGTGCTTCTCAGATAAGATCAAATTCAAGAAGTTCATCATCACCAAGCCCTTATTATGTGAAATGTTCAATGGACTTACCTAAGAAAAAGAAGATAAAAAAGATGAACAGTGAAAGGACAGCAAACTCACTAACAACCACACCTAAAACAAAAGCAAACTAAAAGGATGGCTAGATCAGGAGCAGAACCATAGAAATGAAGATCACATGGAGGGTTAGCAACAGGGAAGTGGGAGAAGGAGAATGGGGGAGAAGGTACAGAAAATAAGCAGCATATATGGTAGGTAGAAAATAGATAGGGGGAGGGCAAGAATAGTATTGGAAATATAGAATCTAAAGAACTTGAGACATGTGGTCATAGACTAAAGGGGGTGAATGGTGAGGGAGGAGTGTGCAGGATGGAGGGGAATGAAGGGGGGAAATAGAACAACTGTAATGGCATAATTAATAAAATACATTAAAAACTATTTTAAGAAAATAAATAAAGTTAAAAGAAAAAAATTGTAAAATCACCTGCCAGCAGTAAGCAGGATGAGGGCTGAGCAACGGAAGTACATTCCATAATTACGGTATTCCATGTAAAGTCCTAGATTTTCAGATTTTATATTTCTAAGTCAGTTGCTATTAAAAAACACCAGGGATACACCCAGTGCATGCCTTAATATTATCCTTTTTTCTGGAGATTTCAAATTCAATACTATTGTAGAAACATAAATAGTATTCTCAATATTAATATTCTGATTGTTTTCTTTCTGAAAAATATTGGAGAATATTCATTATAAGTTATAGGAAAATCATGTAATTAACCACTACCTTATTCAAAGTTTGGGCTTAGGAATAAAAAAGGTATCAAGTTGATTTCTTGATAATGACCGATCTGACCAGTGTGAGATGATATCTCATTGTGGCTTAAAATTGCATTTCTCTGATGATTAGCATCTTTTCATTTACCTATTGTCCATCTGTATGTCCTCTTTGGAGAATTGTCTATTCCAGGTCCTGTGCCCACTTTTTTCTTTTTTTTTTGTATTGAGCTTTGTAAGTTATCGATAAATTTTGGATATTAACCCCTTATCAGATGCATCAGTGAATATGTTCTCCCACTCTGTGGGTGGTCTTTTGTTGATTTTGTTGATGTTTTCCTTTGCTGCGCAAATTTTTTTTAGTTTGATGTAGTCTCATTTGGTTATTTTTTCTTTTGTTTTCCTTTCTTGGGGAGATATAGCTAATGAAACATTGCTATGAGCAATGTTTGAGATTTTACTGCCTATGTTTTTTTTCTATAATTTTTATGGTCTGGGGTCTAACATTTAAACCTTTAATCAATTTTGAATTTATTCTTGTATGTGGTATAAGAAAGGAGTCTAGTTTCATTTTTCTGCACATATTTGTTCAATTTTCCCAACACCATTTATTGAGTAAACTATCTTTAGCCCATTGTATGTGCTTGCTCCATCTGTTGAACATTAATTGACCATAAAAGGGTAAGTTTACTCCTGGCTATCTATTCTGTTCCACTGATCTATGTCTCTGCTTATGTGGAGAAAGAGGAACCCTTTTGCACTTTTGGTGGGAATGCAGATTGGTGCAGCCACTGTAGAAAGCAATATGGAGATACCTCAAAAAATTAAAAATGGATCTGCCTTTGACTCAGTGATTCCACTTCTGGGAATTTATCCAAAGGAACCCAAAAACACAAACTGGAAAGAACATAAGCAACCCTATGTTCATTACAGCATTACTTACAATCACCAAGACATGTAATTAACCCAAGTGTCCATCAATAAATGAGTGGATAAAACAAGTATGGGATGTTATACAATGGAATACTACTCAGCTGTAAAAAAAAGAAGAAAATTTTACTCTTTGTGACAGTATGGGTAGATCTGGAGAACATTATGCTAATTGAAATAAGCCAGTTGGAGAAAGCCAAATACCAGATGATTTCACTCATATGTGGAATCTAATGAACAAACTGAAATAAAAAGTAAAATAGAGATAGGCTCATAAATGGAGAACAGGATGACAGTTAAGGGAGGGGGTAATTAGGGGTGGAGGGACTAAGCAACAAGGAAAAAAGACTCATAAACATGGACAACAGTGTGGTGATTGTGGGAGTAGGAGGAGTGTATAAGGAGACTAAACGGTAATAGAAAAATAAAGTTAATAAGTTTTAAAAGGTATGCCATTATTAATAAAAATAGTAACCACCTATTAAGCACATGTGCTGGAAACTATGCTACGCTTTTTCAGTGAATTATTTTATCTTTATCATGCTGCTCTAAAATAAGTGGATTGTGTTTATAGACAAGGGAGAAAATTTGGGTTTGGTATGGTGAAACGACTTGCTCTCTTGAAATGGGAAAGTTGAGATTTGTAATTATATCTTTCTGACTCCAAAATCCAGTTTTTAACTTGCACCCCGCACATAATTCATATATTCTCATGACTATTCATTTGAATGTAGAAAAATTATTTTGCAATAGTCATCCCAGTTCCTAATCCACAGACCACTGCCCTCACAGCCCAGCTGTAGACAGAGCAGAAATCATACAAAACTGAATGTATTAATGGTCGTATTCATGATGCAGTGTTTGCAAGAGCATTGAGAAGGAGAATTGCTTGAACAATGAACATAATCTTTATGGAGAATTAAGACTAAAATAACTCTTTGAAACAGAATTAGAATCTGCAAAAACAGAAAAGAGTTTCCAGGAAAAGGAAAGAGACACAAGGACTATTTGTCACAGCACAACAGTTGACATGGGACTCACATTTGTAAGTGTTCCTGACACGCAAAACTCACAAGGGTGATGTGCAGGCACCCAGACAAATGATGCACATGGAGTATCCATCACTGCAGGTGGACATGACCTTAAGAAACCACTGTTTATTGTACACAGTGTGCAAACCTGCCCTTGCTCTAGCGGTAAGCATCACCTCTTACCTCAAGTTTTCCCTCTGTCCTGAGAATCCCTCTGTCCACATAAATGTCAGGCAGAACCTTGTATTATTGGCACACCCAGCAGAATATGAGGGGACCAATAAAGCCCACAGTGAGAGTAGCTCAACAGTAGTATAGTGGGTGAGCAAATATGCTAACAAATAATTGGAATTTACATAATACATTTCATAGTGGAGCTACTTAAAGAGCAGCATTAATGAAACCATCTACTGGAAATCTAAACTCTTAACAGATACATACAGAGATGGAGGATCCCTGCATCGAGTGTACCAGAGTTAATCATTCAAGTAAATGATGAGAGAATTAAGGGATAATATGGTTCCTCAGAAACATCACCTTCGGGCCTAGGTGGAGCAGTGGTGACACTAAAAGAGGGAAAATGTACTTTAACATTGCTCAGCCCACTACTTCACCAAATTATTTCAGGAAATAATGATTATAAACGAACAGCTAAACCTCATTGCAGCTATATTTTTGAAGGCCTTTAACATACAGAATATACTTAAATTATTATAATATACACAAATAGTATAGATGTTCCTTTGGTTGTTATCATTAAAATAAAAAATTAACATAATTTAGCCCTGGCTGGTGTAGCTCAGTGGATTGAGCGCAGGTCTGCGAACCAGATGATCACGGTTCAATTCCCAGTCAGGGCACATGCCTGGGTTGCAAGGCAATTTCCTGCAGGCTAGTTCCCAGCAGGGGACGCACCAGAGGCAACCATACATTGATGTTTCTCTCCCTCTCTCCTTCCCCTCTAACGATAAATAAATAAATAAATATTTGAAAAATTAACATAATTCATTTAGAATGATTGGGTCACAACTCAATTGATAATTGTAGTTGTAAAATTTTGTTGTGTATGGAGGGCAGAAAGGTAAAAATTATTCTTTTTAAAATTTTTATTCAGTTATTTTTCAAGTACAGTTTTCTGTTTATTTCTCCCCTTCCAGCCCACCCCTCCCCCATGCACTCCACCTCCCTCCCATTTACAAACCCCTTAACTATCATCAGTGTGTCCTTTATACTTCTTCCTCTATATCCCTCCCATTTTTCCCCTTAAATTCCCTCCCCTCTCCCTTCTGGTCATTGTCCCCCTGTTCTCTGTTTCAGTGTATTTGCCCTTATTTTGCTTGCTTGTCTGTTTTGTTATTTCGCTTCCTGTTAAAGGTGAGATCATATGGTATTTGTCTCTCAACCCCTAGCTTATTTCACTCAGCATAATGCTTTCCAGTTCGATCCAAGTTGTTGCAAAGGGTAGTAAGTAGCTCCTTCTTTCTCTATGCTGCATAGAATTCCATTGTGTATATGTACCACAATTTTTTGATCCATTCATTTACTGATGGGCACCTAGGTTGCTTCTAGCTCTTGGCTATTGATAATTGTGCTGCTATGAACATTGTGGTGCATAGGTTCTTTGAAATTTATGTTTTGGGGTTCTTGGAGGATAATCCTAGCAGTGGAATTGCTGGATCAAAAGGCAGGTCCATTTTTATTTTTCTGAGAAAATTCCACATTGTTCTCCACAATGGCTGTACCAGTCTGCAATCCCACCAACAGTGAACTAAGGTCCCCTTTTCCCCACAACCTCTCCAACATTTGTTGTTGGTTGCTTTGTTTATGATAGCCATTCTGACTGGTGTAAAGTGGTATCTCATTGTGGGTTTAATTTGCATCCCTCTGATAGCTAGCGATAATGAGCATTTCTTCATGTGTCTCTGGATCTTCTGTATGTCCTCCTTGGGGAAGTGTCTGCTCAAGTCCCTTTCCCATTTTTTAATTGGGTTGGTTGTCTTCTTAGAGTGGAGTCCTGCAAGTTCTTTGTATATTTTGGAGATTAAACCTTTGTCTGAGGTATCATTGGCAAATAGGTTTTCCCATACAGTTGGTTGTTTTTTTTTAATTTAATACTGTTTTCTTTAGCCATGCAGAAGCTTTTTATTTTGATGAGATCCCATTCTTTTATTCTTTCCTTTACATTCCTTGCTGTAGGGGACATATCAGTAAAAATGTTGCTGCGTGGAATACCTGAGATTTTCCGGCCAATGTTGTCCTCTAGGACTTTAATGGTTTCAAGGCTTATATTTAAGTCTTTTATCCACCTTGAATTTATTTTGGTGTATGGTGTAAGTTGGTTCTCAAGCTTCATTTTTTTTGCACATAGCTGTCCAGTTCTCCCAACACCATTTGTTGAAGAGGCTATATTTACTCCATTTTATGTCACTGCCCCCTTTGTCCAATATTAATTGACTGTAGAGAGTTGGGTTGATTTCTGGGCTCTCTGTTCTGTTCCATTGGTCTATGTGCCTGTTTTTATGCCAGTACCAGGCTGTTTTGATTACAGTGGCCTTTTAATACAGTTTGATATCACGTATTGTGATCTCTCCTACTTTGTTCTTCTTTCTCAAAAGTGCAGCTGCTACTCTGGGTCACTTATAGTTCCATATAAATTTTTGAAGTGTTTGTTCTATGTCTGCAAAATATGCCATTGGTACTAATAGGTATTGCATTGAATGTGTAGATTGCTTTGGGTAGTATGGACATTTTGATGATGTTAATTCTTCCAATCCATGAACAAGGTATATGTATCCATTTTTTTGTGTCTTCCTTGATTTCTTTCTTCAGGGCTGTGTGGTTTTCTGCATACAGGTTTTTTACCTCCTTAGTTAGGTTTATTCCCAGGTATTTTATTTTTCTTTTTGCTATATCGAATGGGATTTTTTCCTTGATTTCTGCCACTGCTGATCATTGTTGTTATACAAAAATGCCTTTGATTTCCGGATATTGACTACATAACCAGCTGTTTTGCCAAATTCATTAAATAGTTTGAGTAGTTTTTGGGTAGAGGCTATAGGATTTTCCATGTACACTATCATGTCATCTGCAAACAGTGACAGTTTTGCTTCCTCCTTTCCTATTTGGATGCCTTTTATTTCATTTTCTTGTCTGATCGCTGTGGCTAAAACTTCCAAAACTATATTGAATAGAAGTGGTGAAAGTGGACGTCCTTGTCTTGTTCCTGATCTTAGTGGAAAAGCTTATAGTTTTTGCCCATTGAGTATGAGGTTGGCTGTAGGTCTCTCATATATGGCCTTTATTATATTGAGGAATGCTCCCTCTATTCCCACTTTGCTATATGTTTTTATCATAAACGGGTGTTGTACCTTATCAAAAGCTTTTTCCATGTCTATTGATATGATCATGTGGTTTTTGTCTTTGCTTTTGTTTATGTGATGTATTACATTTACTGATTTGCGAATATTGAACCATCCTTGCATCCCCAGAATGAATCCCACTTGGTCATGGTGTATGATCATTTGGATATATTGTTGGATGCGATTTGCCAATATTTTGTTGAGGATTTTAGCATCTAAGTTCATCAGTGATATTGGCCTGAAGTTTTCTTTCTTTGTTGTGTCTCTATCAGGTTTTCAAATTAGGATGATGCTGGCTTCATAAAAAGAATTTGAGAGTTTTCCATCCTTCTGGATTTTTTTTAATGGTCTGTGGAGAATAGGGGTTAGCTCTTCCTTATATGCTTTGTAGAATTCTCCTGTGATACCATCTGGTCCTTTTGTGTGATAGGAGTTTTTTGATTACTGCTTAATTTTTTTTTGCTGTTATTGGTGTGTTTAGATTTTCTGCTTCTTTTTCATTGAGTTTTGGAAGATTGTATTTTTCTAGAAATTTGTCCATTTCCCCTAGGTTTTCAAATTTCTTGGCATACAGTTCTTCATAGTAATTTCTTAAAATCCCTTCTATTTCTGTGGTATCTGTTGTAATCTCTCTTCTTTCATTTCTGATGTGTTTATTTGTGTCCTCTCTCTTCTTTTCTGGATGAGCCTACTTAAAGGCTTGTCTATTTTGTTTATCTTCTCAAAGAACCAACGCCTGGATTCATTGATCCTTAGAATTGTGCTTTTAGTCTCTATGTCATTTAATTCTGCTCTAATCTTGGTTATTTCCTTCCTTCTGCTTGCTCTGGGCTGTCTTTGTTGTTGTTCCTTGAGTTCTTGCAGGCGTAGGGTTAGGTTGTTTGTTTGAAATGTTTCTATCTTCTTTAGATAGGCCTGTATTGCTATAAACTTCCCTCTCAGGACTGCCTTCACTGTGTCCCATAAGTTTTGAGTTGTTGTCAGGTCATTCTCATTTGTTTCCAGAAACGTTTTGATTTCTTCCCTAATTTCATTCTTGACCAATTCCTTGTTTAATAGCATACCATTCAATTTCCATGATTTGGGGTGCTTTGGGTTTTTTCTTTGGGGTTGGTTTCAAATTTCAGTCCCTTGTGGTCAGAGAAGATGCTTGGTATAATTTCAATTTTCTTGAATTTGTGAGGCTCATTTTGTGTCCTATCATGTGGCCTATCTTTGAAAATGTTCGATGTGCATTTGTAAAGAATGTGTATTTAGCTTCTTTGGGATGAAGGGCTCTATATATATCAGTTAAGTCCATTTCATCTAGGGTGTTGTTTAATGCCTGAATATCTTTGTTGATATTTTGTTTGGAAGATCTGTCCATTTTTGATGGTGGGGTGTTAAAATCCCCTACTATAATTGTGTTGCTGTCAATATCTTTCTTCAAGTCCTAAAATATTTTCTTGATATATTTGGTTGCTCTTATGTTGGGTGCATATATATTTATGATGTTAATGTCTTCTTGGTGGATTCTTCCCTTGAGTATAATAAAGTGACCTTCTGGGTCTCTCTTTATGGCCCTTTTTTTCAAGTTTATTTTGTCGGATGTGAGTATTGCTACCCCAGCTTTTTTTTCCTGTCTGTTTGCTTAAAAAAATTGTTTCAAGCCTTTCACTTTTAGTCTGTGTAGATCTGTTGTCCTGAGCTGGGTCTCTTGCAGGCAGCATATGCGTGGGTCATGCTTTTTTATCCATTCAGCTATTCTGTGTCTTTTGATTGGAGCATATAATGCATTTGCATTTAAGGTTATTATTGATAGGTACTTTTTCATTGCCATTTTTGTACCTGTGTTCCTCTCTGTCTTCCTCTTTTCCTTCCTTTCCTTAAAGCAGTCCTTTTAGTATTTCTTGTAGAGCTGGTTTGGTGGAGGCATATTCTTTTAGACTTCTTTTGTCTTGGAAGCTCTTTATTTGCACTTCTATCTTGATTGAGAGCCTTGCTGGTTAAAGTAGCCTTGGTTGTAGGCCTCTGGTTCTCATTACTTGGAATATTTCTTGACATTCTCTTCTTGCTTGGAGTGTTTCCATTGAGAAGTCAGTAGCTAACCTTATTGGGGCTCCCTTGTATGTTACTTCTTTTTTCTCCCTTGCTGCCTTTAAGATTCTCTCTTTGTCTCAGAATTTTGCCATGTTAATGATGTGTCTTGAAGTTGGCCTCTTTGGGTTCCTCTTGATTGGAACTCTCTGCGAGTCCTGTATTTGTGTGACTTTTTCTCTCATCAAATTAGGGAAAATTTCTCTCATTACTCTTTCAAATACATTTTCTATCACTTGTTTTTCTTCTTCTCCTCCTGGTAATCCTATTATTTGGATATTATTAAGTTTCATATTGTCTTGCATTTCTCTTAATCTCTCTTCATTTTTTCTGAGCCTATTTTAATTTTCTTGCTCTTTCTGTGAGATGCTTTCTACTTTGTCCTCCAGCTTGCTAATCCAATCCTCTGCCTCATCTATCCTACTTTTGAAACTTTCTACTGTGTTCTTCAATTCGGAAATTTTATTCTTCATTTCCTCTTGTCCCTTGCTGATATTTTCTATTTCCTTTTTCATGTTGATGTAGTTTGCAGAGAGATCACCATAGTTCCCCTGTAGTTTCTGGTAGTTCATTTTGAGCTCTTTGAACTTTTTAATAACCAGTGCTTTGAATTCACTATCTGATAGTTGATAACATTCTTTCTGAAGCTACTGCTTTTTCTTTCATTTGGGGATTGTTTGTTTGTCTTCCCATTGTTTGAGACTCTTCTTGTTAGTCTCAGCTTCTAAAATCGATCTGTTCTGACTTCCTGGGTTTATAGTGTGAACTTCTGTGATATAATACCTGTGAATTTCAGTGGTACAGACTCCTTCAAGTATTTTGATGTTCTCCATCTCCACCTACTCTCACACTGGTCCTCAACCTGTTCCTCGAGCTGGTACCCACACTGGTCACCTACCACTTCTGAGTGTCCTGGCTCCCGTAGCCAAGTCCTCCGGTGCCCAGGCTCATTGCTAAGGCAGCGGCAAAGGGGCTGCGAGTGTCCAGCTCCCATAGCTGACTCCCCAGCGCCCAGGCCCATCCCTATAGTAATAAGGAGTGGTATCTAAATAAAGGTACCCAGTGAAATGTACATAACTACTGCACAAGTTACAAATTTTGTATCAGACCAGGAGGGCAATAAGACTGATGTTTTTGTATGTAGCTCTGCCTCCTCTTATTGCTAACCTCCCCTTCTCACTTAAGAACCTATTGCTGCCTTCCCTTCTATCACTCTTTTCAAAACAGGAAAACACCTGTCATTGATTTCACACTCTTACCTGTCATAACAGAATTTGCATTTTAAACTTATGTCAGAAATGAAAGCATGAAAGCCAGCATGCTCTGCTTTAGGAATTTCATGGATCAGCGAAGTATACATGGGATAATTGAGCAGGAGTAATTGACACAGTGCTGCTGAAATCTCATGAAACCCAAAAAGTAAATATCACCTTAGTAGCTGTAAGGCACCAAGAAGTGAAGTCAGCTCAGGAGAGAACACATTCACTGTATCATGTATGGGCAGAACAGGATAATAAATTGCTGCCACTTCTGTTGTTGCTGATTTTCTACTGCAAGCTCATGCCCTAAGAGCTTCTCACTTCCATGGAATATGGCCAAGCATTCCTGCTTCATTGGTACTCTGACATCGAAATCTCCAAAGTTCATGTCAACATAGGCTTATTTGCTTTGTGTTCTTACCATTTTTTCCATTTCCACTCTGACTTATAGTCTAAAACTTAATCTTCCTTCAAGGCAGAGTGGCCCAGTAACATTTAATTGGCTTTGGAATAAGGCAGACGAATGTATTTACATCCTGATGGAACAATGTGAATAGTGGCAAGGTAAACTTGAACAGAAATTTCTTACTAAAGCTTGATATACTGATCTATAAAATTTTAAAAATGATACATTCAAAATTGATTATAAAGATTACAAATAAGGGAAATAAAGACTGATACATAGTAGATTTTCAATAATTGGTAACTATTTAAATCCAAGTCAACTTCTAGCTTGCACAACAAAGCAGTCAGTTTTCACATTTATTTTTATGAACTTCCTTTTAATTACTAGTCAGTATGACACAATTTAGAAGTTAATTGTTCTTTAATTTTCTTATGAATATTATATTTATCTTGCCAATTTAAATGTAAGTTTTTCTTCTAGGCACCATTAGTATTTCTGGTAATAAAAAAACAGTATGGAGAGCTCTGGAAATAAATCTTGACAACACTGTCAAAAGATGAGGGTCCCAGAGTGTTTCTCTAGGCCTAGGGAGAATGAGAAATCTTGGTGAGAGAATTTGAGTCTTGATTAAAGTCGTAATGGTAGACAAAAAGGTGTTATAATAATTGGTGTACATAGCAAGAGCTTGGTAACAAGACTGAAGTGAGTTTTTATTTACCAGCATCTGAGTACGAGTTAGCAATTAGGTCATAAAACCAATATGATTGTGTGCAACAAAACTACTGATAGGTGTTCTGCCCATTCCTGCTAACTTTGAGGATCATGATTGATCCAGGAGTTTCAGGCCAAGTTAACCATATATGAATTGGCATAATGGCTTGACCTGTGCACTTGACAGGAGGTAAATACAGGGAACCAGGAACTAAAAGGTGGAGGATTCATAGGCATAAAATTTCAATAATAGTAGCTTCTTGTGAGGAATGACTGGATTTTAAGAATACCTATTTCTTCCTCTTTCTGGCAGCCCTTGAGTGTCCATAGAGTTCTCCTCTACCAATGCATTGCAAATGAATCAATTTCCTTTCCTATTAATCTTCTTCACTCAAATCTTAATTGTGCACATCTCCTAAGCAATCTCATAACATTAATACCTAGCATCCATTAGTGTATTGTTTTGATTTTGATTTGGGTTGTTTACTTTTGTTTCCCCAGATACTGGTATCCACCATTATATTATACCTCTGGAAACAAAAGATCTAGGTTCTGTGGAAATTCACCAAATTTGTTGTTTGTACATATATATTTATATATAAACATATTTGCACAGCAGAACAATCTCTTTGTTATAGCATTAGTCTTTATATGAAACACAGGTTCCTCATATCCAATTTTGCTGCCAACACAAGTTTTGTTATCAAATGTTCACAAGATTTTAATACCATGTGATTTCACTCATATGTGGAATCTAATGAACAGACTGAATTAACAAACAAGAGTCAGGCTAATAAATAGAGAACAGATGACAGCTAGTGGGGGTAGTTAGGGGTGGACAGATTGAGCAAAAAGCAAAAAGGGCTCATGGACACAGATAACAGTGTAGTGATTGCTGGGAGGGATATAAGGGAACTAAATGGTAATGGAAAAATATAATAAAAGTTAAATAAAAATAATAATTTTTACAGTTCTAATTTTGTACACCACATTTCAAGTTGCTAGAAGCAGCAAAGCTAAAGGAATTTTTGTAAAGTAGCCATTTGAGTGATGTGATTTAATTTTAATTTACCTAAATTTATTTTAGGCTAAATAATTCAAATCAATGGGCAGTTTAAATTATATTTACATGTGCTTTCTTTAAAACTCCCCACTGGCTAAAGAAAAGAAAAATGTCATAGTATATGTAATTCTCACAGTTTATATCAAAAGCTTACATTTACATATATTTATGTAATTGGAGTTTATTAAACTCTATTAGGTATAGAATATCTACTTACTCCAAAAGGTAGAACCTACAGATTTTGTGTTCTTGTTTGATTCTGTTTTTGCTAAGACCACCATGATTATATAAATGGAAACTAATTAAAAGGTAACCACCAGGAATCTAAAGACTGTGGGTGAGAATTAGCTATTAACCATGTTAGATCACGGACAAAATTTACATTTTTATCATGTAAGATTTTTCTTTTGATATTTTCTTTTATATGTTATTGCTGTTAAAGTGTATGTCATTATGATACACCCTGGTCAGTATGGCTCAGTTGTTTGGAGTGTCATCCTGTGCAGTGAAAGTTTGTGCTCTATTCTCAGTCAGGGCGCATACCTAGGTTTCAGGTTTCATCCTCATAGGGGCACATACAAGAGGCAACCAACCAATGTTTCCCTCTCACACTGATGTCTCTCTCTGTCTCTCTGTCTCTGTCTCTCTCCTCCCCCTCCCTCCTCTCTTCTCTCTCTTAAAGCAATAGAAAATGTCCTTGGGTGGGGATTAAAAAAAGAGAGAAGAAAAAAATGTCATTATTAAAGTGTCATCTCCAGAGGCCAATTCAGTTCTTTTGCTGTAAATTTTGTTTAAAGGGCATTAATTAAATAATTTGTTACACAATCCACAATAAAGAGCTATTGTTTTTAAATTTACAGTTAAGCTTTTTAGACAAGTTACAACAATACATTCAATTTTGTCTTTGAAAATATATTGATGCCTACTTGAAGAATTTCTTCTTTACTGCCAGCCACTAACAATTCTCAATATTCTGTCTCTGAAACACTAACCTGATATTTGCAATTTGCCCTCAAGCTGAGACTAGTAGACACATGCTATAATATAGCAAGGAGGCAGTTACTTTAAACATGCAAATGGGAGGGTGGTCGATCAAACCCCTTTTCCCAGATTCTTTTCTAGCATGAGTAACCTGTGAATTATTCAGCCAAGTCTATTCCCTTAGTGGCTGAGTGCTTCTTTTCAGCTCTAGCACTTCTAGTCCTCTTATCTGAATGGTGTGAGGGTGGAAGTGACCTGAGGTTGTGGTTTTGTATGGTAAATAAATGTTTTGTCTTACATTAGTTTTAAAGGCCTGCAAGGAAAAATTGAGGCCTGTGTACACACACATAACTTTTCTTTTATTTCTTTTAATTTTTTAGGTATTTTTACTTTATTTATTTATTTTTTAAATTTTTATTTAGTTATTTTTCAAGTATAGTTTTTTGTCTATTTCTCCCATCCCAGCCCCCCCACCCCGTGCTCCCCACCTCCCTCCCATTCCCACCCCCCCTTAGTTCTCGTCCCTGTGTCCTTCCTATTTGTTCGTCCAAATCCCTCCCCTTTTTTCCCCTTAAATTCCCTTCCCTCTCCCCTCTGGTCACTGTCCCCTTGTTCTCTATTTCAGTGTCTTTGGTTTTTTTTCTGCTTGCTCATTTGTTTTGTTGTTTAGCTTCCTGTTAAAGGCGAGATCATATGGTATTTGTCTTTCAACTCCTGGCCTGTTTCACTCAGCATAATGCTTTCCAGTTCCATCCATGTTGTTGCAAAGGGTAGTAGCTCCTTCTCTCTCTCTGCTGCATAGAATTCCATTGTGTGTATGAGCCACAATTTTTTGATCCATTCATTTATTGACGGGCACCTAGGTTGCTTCCAACTCTTGGCTATTGTAAATTGTGCTGCTATGAACATTGTGGTGCATAGGACACACACATAACTTTTAGAAGTCGGAAAATCAGTGGTGCTAAAGAATAATTCTAATAAATACGCAGAAATTCTGATATGGAATCCTAAAACTCCTAACAGAAAAGTGTAGTCTGGTACTCTGCCTTCCACCACACTCTGCACAGAAGATACACAATCAGTAAAGGCCCCAAGAAAATGTTCCACAGAGGCAAATCTCCAAATTTTGCAAGAAAAGGTAGGAATACTTCAACGAGTTGAGTAAGATGAGTTAGAAAATTAGGCAAGCTAACTAATTAACTTTAGTTATAAATCTAAATAGTTTCAATGAACTTTAGCAAGAGCAGGGTAGGTTATTGAAGGAGAAACAAAGATAGCTGAGCCCAAATCCTGGTAACACACAGGCCATCCTAACTAAAATCTCACACATCTTCTTTAATCTTTTTATGAACTTCTTTTTTCAAAGCTCTAAAGTTTCCTTGTTTGCTTCCGTACTTAAAGCCTTAACAGTTACTCAAATTTTCCTCATGATTTATTTTTTTTCTGCAAGAATGATGCTACCATTGTGTGCAATTTTCCTAGTCCTTAAAAAAATGTATTTGGCCCTGACTGGTGTAGCTCAGTGGATTGAGTGCAGGCCTGAGAACCAGAGGATCGCTATTCAATTCCCAGTCAGGGCACATGCCTGGGTTGTAGGCTGGTTCCCGGTGGGGGACCCACGACAGGCAACCATACATTAATATTTCTCTCCCTCTCTCCTTCCCTTCCCCTCTAAAGATAAATAAGTAAAATCTTTTAAAAAATTGAATAACTTTCATTTAATTTTTTTAAATGTATTTGTATAACCAGAGACATTGAAATAAAAAACAAACCAACAGTAACCAGAGGGGAGGGAGGAGGGGGATTAACAGGGAAATTAAGGGGATCATCAAGGAATATGTGTAACACCATAGACAGAGCCAAATGGGGGCAAGATTGAGGGCTGGAGGTTGGGGGTGGTGGGCAGGTGAGAGAGGTTGTGGGGAAAATGGGGGCAACTGTACTTGAACAACATAAATAAATAAACAAGCAAAAATGTATTTGTTTTGACTTTGTAAAGTGTATTTAAATGTTTTATATTTAAAGGATTTCATTGCTAAATAGTGTGAAGGGAAAGAAAGAATCACAGTAATAAAAAGCACAAGAAATTAGAAAGGATCAAGGGATGGTGAAAAACATACTAAAAAAAGTCTTCGATTTGAAAGTGTAGGGCTCTTCCAAAAAATTGTTGGTTAACTGGTTGTTATAAACATCTATATATTGAAAAATAATGACCTGGTGTAATTCATGACACAGAGAATATAAGGAAGTGCATAAAAATGGTATTACCAAGACCATAAATGAGAATGCTGTTTCTCATAAAAAGCCCTGCCTGGTGTGGCTAGGTGGATTGAGTAAGTACCTGCAAACTGAAGGGTCACTGGTTCAATTCTCAATCAGGGTACATGCCTTGTTTCCTGGTCAGGTCCCCAGGCAGGGGTACATAAGAGGCAACCACACATTGATGTTGCCTCTCCTTCTCTTTCTCCCACTTTTCCCTTTTGTCTGAAAATACATAAATAAATAAATCTTTTAAAAAAATCTGCCAACAATGTATTAATTCTCAGATAAATAGGCATTGGCTAAGAAAAATTAAATATATTTTATATATTTGTTGATAAAATAAAGATAAAAATAATTTGAATTTAGGATGCTGAGGTGTGGTAACATATTTAGAAGTTAATCATGTTTCTAGACAAGTCTTGAAATAATACAAATTATATCCAGGCTATGTTCAGGTTTTAGGATGCTGAAAGATTATTATTCCCTTTAAAGTAAAGAAAATAAAAGTCTTAGACAAAGACTAAAAGAGTTGAAATTTATTATTGGCCTTAAACACTTCACCTGGAGTGAAATAATTTTCCATTAGTTGTGAATTTCTATAACTAAGCTGACACAAAGAAAGATCACACTGGGGAAGTTGTACCTGATCTTTAGAAACACATCATCAACATAAAGAGCAGGATTCTAATTTTGAGTTTAAACTAAGCATACTTTTATTATTTAACTATAACTTTTTAAATAATAGGTTTACTAGTTATTATTAGTGAGAATTAACTTTTAAATATATTGATTTCTTCTTTGATTATAATAAAAACATTTTTATGGTAGAAGAAAATTTAAAGACCATACAATTCGGAGAGGCAATTAACATCTTTAATGAGTCCCATTTTTGTAAAACATATTTGGAATCATAGAATAAATAAAATTTTCTATTCAAATTATTTTACAAATTAAAATTAACACATTTTTTATTGTCCCCATTTAATAAGTAACCTCTAATAACAAGTTACTGGCTTTTTCTGACAATAGTTCTTTGAAGTATCCTGACTTGCTTAACCATCCACAGGTAATTACAGTTTATTTGCAATTTATAAATTTATTATAACTAAGGCTTAATGAGTTTTTCTTTTCAAATCTATGTTATATTATTTATCAATTTCCTAATATTCACTAACAAATTGAGTTGTTGACAATTAATTGCTTTTTATTATTTTTGGTATTGCTAGAAAATTGATTGCTAGAAGTGGATATCTTTCAAATTACCAATATGAGAACTGAAAAATAATCTTCTTTAAAAAGGACTCACACATGCGCCAATTCACATGTATATATACATTTTACAATATTGTAAATTCTCTTGCATTAGTACCTGACTCAACAAAATATCTTCACAAATAAATAAATAAATAAATATTTAAAAAAACAAATCCACAAGTAAATAAAGTTCATAAGAGCACTTCTAGCCATTATGAATGAAGAGGGAGCTAAGGAACTGAGCAATAAACTTACTAGCTGATATTAAGACAGCCATGAGTTAGTGGGAAAGGAAGGGAATACATTTGTCTTTGTAATCTTCTGATTTAAATCTCATTTATACACTAGTAACGTGAGAATAGAGACATGGGTCTGTGAGGTTTTGTATAATCAGAAATCTGAATAAAGATATAAACTAGAAAAAATGTGGACATACTAACACAGTGGGAATAATATTTTTGTCCTCACCTAAACTCAAGCTAAATAAATTACAAACAAACACATGGAGTTATGAGCAAAAAGTGAGATTCATAAGATGCAAAATTGGATTAGCTGTTCTGAAACTTAATAAAATTTATCGGTAAAATATATACCATACAATAAATATTAACAAGAATTAAAGAGAATGAAGTAAGGAATTAAAATATTAAATACAAGAATACATTATAAAAGAGGATCAGAAGAAAACTTGTCGATGAGCAAATACTTTAGAAGTTAACTTTTTCACATAAATGTTAAATAATAGTAAATGAAAAATTAATGTTAGAAAATAATACGAAATTCCATATAATGTTACAACACTTGGAATCACATAAGATAGACTAAGAAGGACTAAAATATTGTTTATACACATTCCAAATGAAAGCAATTGGAAGAATGAAGAAAATCAAAATTCAAGGAGATAGTTAAAGTAGCTAGTAATTTTACATATAAATGAAAGCTATGACTGGAATATAGAAAACAAATAGGTCCATAAAATAAGTATAAATATACTCACATGAAGATACATGGTTGTGTAAAGCAAAGTAAGTATAAACAAATGATACTAAAAGTTTTTGGAGAGAACAAATTCACCATCCAAATAATAAGTAGATTTCCAAACAGAAGCAATATATGCCAGAAATAAGAACTACTATTAAAAGAACAACTTTCATGTTTAATATGCATGCCAAATTAGACATTTGAAAAATATATTTTAAGGTTAAAAGTCTCTAACAGACCTTGTTGAATAAATTTCAATGGAATATAATTTAACTAAACATAAAAATAAATCCAAAAGAAAGTAATTAAATAGAAGAAGCAATCGTGAACAAAAGAACTGATAAACAAATGGTCAAATCTAAATAAATATCACAATAAAGATAACAATAAAAGCTTAATTTCTGAATAAATAAATGATACAGAGGTAGATAACAAGAAAAGAAAATGTAAAAAGACATAGCAATATTTTCACCAAAATGTCCCCTAAAGCAAGGGACATAAAGGAAAGAATAAACATATGGGTCTTCATTAAATTTAAAAGCTTCTACATGGCTAAAGAAAGCATCATCAAAATGAAAATGGAGCCAACAATATAGGGAAGTATATTTGTCAATGATACCTCAGACAAGGGTCGGTCTCCAAAATATATAAAGAACACATATGACTCTACACCAGGAAAACAAACAATCCAATTAAAAAATGGGCAAAGGACCTGAACAGATCCTTCTCCAAGGAGGACATACAGAGGACCATAGATATATGAAAAGATGCTCAGCATCACTAGCCATCAGAAAAATGCAAATTAAAAACAGAGATACAACTTCACTGAGATACCCCTTCACTGAGATACTCGAGTCAGAATGGCCATCATAAACAAATCAACAAATAACAATTGCTGGTGAGGTTGTGGAGAAAGGGGAATCCTAATGCACTGCTGGTGGAAATGTAGACTGGTGCAGCCACTGTAGAAAAGAGTATGGGATTTTCTCACAAAAGTAAATATGGTGCTGCCTTTTGACCTGGCAATTCCACTGCCAGAATTATACTCTAAGAATTCCAAAACATCAATTCAGAAGAACCTATGCACCCCAATATCTATGGCAGCACAATTTACAATAGCTAAGTGCTAGAAAAAGCCTAAGTGCCCATCAATAAATGAGTGGATCAAAAAACTGTGGTAAATTTACACAATGGAATACTATGCAGCAGAAAGAAAGAACTCCTACCCTTCACAGTAGCATATATGGAACTGAAAATAATTATGCTAAGTGAAATAAGCCAGATAGTGAAAGACAAATACCATATGATCTCGTCTATAAGTGGAATTTAATCAACAAAACAAACAAGTGAGCAAAATAGAAACAGAGACATTGAAATAAAGAACACACTGGCAGTAACCAGAGGGGCAGAGGAGAGGGATAACAGGGAAGAAGGGTAAGGGTCATCGAGGAACATGTGTACAGGACCCATGGACAAAGACAATAGCAGGGTGAGGGAAGATTAAATGTGGGAGGTGGTTGTGGGTAGGACAGGGGGGAGAGTAATGAGAGAAAATGGGGACAATTGTAACTGATCAACAATAATTTTTTTAAAGGGAGGCTTACAAGCAAGTTTATAGAGTTGAGTACATACTAGAAAAAAACAAATGCTCTAAAGTCAATAATCAATGCATTCTTGATTTTTCGGAAAAGAAGAACAAATTAAATCCAAAGTAAATAGGAGAAAATAAATGAGAAAAATTAGAGCTAAATAAATGTAATTGAAAACAGAATATCAATAAAGAAAATCAATAAAACCAAGAGCCGGTTCTTTAAAAATATCAATTAAATTGATAACCTTCTTGGCAAAGTAACCAAGAGAAAAATGAGAGATGAGATATACTATTAATATCATGAATGGAAAAAAATCACTACAGATACTATGAACATGAAAAAAGATAGTAAAGGAATATTGTGAAAAACTATATGCCATTTCTTAAGACACAATCTGCCAAACTAATAAAAGAAGAAATATTCTAAATAAGACTCTATCTTTTAAAAAAACTGAACCAATTTTTAATAACCTCCCAAAACAGAAAGCACCAAGCCCAGATGATTTCAATGATGAATTCTATCAAACATTTAAGAAAAATATATACCAATTATGTATGACTTATTCCAGAATATAGCAGAATAGAGAATACTAATAAATCATTTTATGAGTCTGTCATTACCCTAAAACTAAAACCAAATGAAGATATTATAAAACCAGTAAACTACAGACAAATAACTTTTATCAAAATGTATGCAAAAATCCTAAGCAAATTGAATCACCTCATGTGTGAGAAGAATTATATAACACAATCAAGTGAGATTTATTACAGGTATTCAAGGATTACACAAAATTTGAAAAATCAACTAATGTAGTTCATCACATTAAAAAGCTAAAGAAGAAAAATCATATGGTTATATCAAGAGAGCAGACAAAGTAATTGGCAAAATGTAATACCTATTCAAATTAAAACTCTTAGGAAACTAGGAATACAAGAGAAGTTCCACTTGATGGAAAATATCTACATAAATCCTATGATTAAAATCATATTTAATGGTGAGAAACTAGACACCTTTCCCCTTATATCAGAAAGTAGGCAAGCATGTGATCTCTTGTGACTGTTTTTCATAATAATACTGAAAGACCTAACTAATGTAACCAGACAAGAACAGGAAATAAAAGGTATACATATTGGGAAAAAGAAAATAAAATTACCTTTGTGAATAGATGACATGATTATCTATATAGAAAGTCTGAAATAATTAACAAAAAACTACTTGAACAAATAAACAATTACAGCAACATTGCAGGACACAAGCTTAATATACAAAATTTATTTTTGTTCCTATATACCAGCAATTAATAATTGGAATTTAAAATTAAAAATATGGTACCGTTTATATTAGAATCACAAAAAACAAAATATTTAGGTATGTGTCTAATAAAATATACACAAGATATATGTAAAGAACACTACAAAACTAGTGAAATACATTAAAGAATAACTAAATAAATTGAGAAGTATGCCATGTTTAGGAATAGTAAGACTCAATATTGTCAAGATATTGATGTACAGATTCAGTTGATGTACAGATTTAATTCAGGCCATCAACTTATTTATAGACACTGACGAGCTGATTTTAAAGTTTACATGCAAAGACAAAAGACCTGGGGTAAAGATTATATATAAGACACAGGATAAAGGACTAGGACTGACACTACACAACTTCATGCCTTCCTATATGGCTATAATAAATACAAACTTGACATATTCAAAAGAATTGGCAAATAGATATAGAAGACAGAACAGAAAGTCTGGAGACAGACCCACACAAATATGGTAAAGTAATCTTTGAAATGCAGCAAAGAGAGTATTTTCAAGAAATGGTGTTGAAAATAGTGGGCATTCACAAACAATGAACAAAAGAGAATATGGTCACAGACAACATACCCTGACAAAAATTAATTCAAAATGTTTCAGAGATCTATTTTGCTTGTTTGTTTGTTTTGTTGATTAGGTTCCTGTTAAACATGAGATCGTATGGTATTTGTCTTTCACCACCTGGCTTATTTTGCTTAGTATAATGCTTTCCAGTTCCATCTATGCCATCACAAAGGGTAGGAGCTCCCTCTTTCTTTCTGCTGCATAGAATTCCACTGTGTAAATGTACCATTGTTTTTTGATCCATTCATTTACTGATTGGCACCTAGGTTGCTTCCAGGACTTGGCTATTGTAAATTGTGCTTCTCTGAACATTTGAGTGCAGAGATTCTTTTGGATTGGCATTTCGGGTTCAAAGACAATGAAATTGAGAACAGCCTGACAGTTACTAGAGGGAAGAGAAGAGGGAATTTCAGTTCTAAAGGATGAAGGGTTTGCAGGAACAATTATAAAGGACACATGTACAATAACAGGAGAGTGGAAACATGAGGGAGGTGGAGAGGGCTGGGGTGTTGGGTTGGAGGGGGGGAAAAGGCAGAAAACTGTAATTCAACAAGAATAGAAATAACAATAAATAAATAAATATTAAAAATGTTTCAGAGACCTAATGTAACACATAATACTATAAAAAATCCCGGAAGATAACATGTGAACAAATCTAAATGACCCTAGTTTTGGCAATAACTTTTTAAATAAACTAAGATGCACTTCCACACATGGTACATGAAACATATAATTTATATATTTAACTTCATTAAAATTAATGTGTTGTAGTCCTGGCTGGTGTAGCTCAGTGGATTGAGTGCGGGCCTTTGAACCAGACAATTGCGGTTCGATTCCCAGTCAGTGCACATGCCTGGGTTGCAGGCCGGTTCCCTGCAGGCCAGTTCCCAGCAGGGAATGCAGGAAAGGCAACCATACATAGATGTTTCTCTCCCTCTCTCCTTCCCTTCCCCTCTAAAGATAAACAAATAAAATCTTTAAAAAAAATTTAATGTTTTGTGCAAAAAAAATCAATAAAATACAAAGTCAAGTCACAGATTCTAAGAAGATATTTGCAAAAAACATATCTGATTAAGGACTGTTATATATAATATACAAATAATTCTTAAAATACAACAATAAAAATATAGTACCTAATTAAAAATTTGACATAAAATTTTATCAAACACTGCCCTGGCTGGTGTAGCTCAGTGGATTGAGCCTGGGCCTTCGAACCAGACAATCGCGGTTCGATTCCCAGTCAGGGCACATACCAGGTTGCAGGCCTGTTCCCTGCAGGCCAGTTCCCAGCAGGGAATGCACGAAAGGCAACCATACATTGATGTTTCTCTCCCTCTCTCCCTCCCTTCCCCTCTACAGATAAATAAATAAAATCTTTAAAAAATTTTTGATCAAACACTTCATAGAAGATATGCATGTGGCACATAAGCATATGAAAATGTAGAATATCATATGCCTTTAGAGAACTGTGAATTAAAATGGGATACCACTACACACCTATCTCAATGGCCCAATTCAAATCATTTACAATGCCAAATGCTTACAAGGATGTGAAGCAACTAAAACTCTCATTCATTGCTGGTGGGAATGCAAAATGTTAGTGCACTTTATAAGAGACTGGTGGTTTCTTACATAATTAAACATAATCTCCCATCAATCATGTTCACTGGAATTTACCCAAATGAATGGAAGTCTTAGGTTCACAGAAAGACCTATGTATAGGTCTTTATAGCAGCTGTATTCAAAATTGCCAAAATATGAAAAAGAAACAAGATATCCTTCAGTAGGTGAATGGTAAATAAACCAGGGTACAGCCATACAATAGAATAATACTCAGCATTAAAATGAAATGAGTTATCAAACCATGAAAGGACATCCAGAAACACTGAGTGCATGTTAGTAAGTGAAAGAAGCCAATCTGAAATGAGTACATACTATGCTATTCTTATATGGCATTACGGAAAAGATACAACTATGGAGAGAGCAAAAAGTTCAGTGATTATCACAGATTAGGAGGAAGGGAAGGATAAATCATCAGACCACAGAGAATTTTAGGGCAATATTCTGCACAGTATCACAATGGTAAATATATATCATTATAATTTTTCCAAACCCCCTTGAATTTACAACACTAAAAGTGAGCCTTAACTATGAATTTTGGGTGATAACAATAAGTTAATGTAGGTTCATAAATTGTGACGCCCATAGACATGTAAATTGTGCCTTGTGGGGTCTGTGGGTATATGGGAAATCTCTGTACTTGATTTTGCAATGAATGTAAAACTGCTCCAAAAATAGTCTATTATAAAACAGAGAGAGTTGACTATTGTCACAGCATGCTAAGATATTTGTATTTTTTCAAGGAAGGTAGAGAAACATAAATTTTAGATTTTGTAAAGTCAAGTACACATGTTTAGAAATACATTAGTATTATTATTTTAAAGGAGCACAGGTTTGGATTTGGACAGACCTATGTATAAATCCTAGCACTGAAACTAAAGAGCAGTGTAGACTTAGAAAATGTACTTGACCATTGAATCTCAGTTTGTTTATCTGAAAAATGAGACTGTTAATAACTATTTGATGATATGGTTGTTATTGCATACAATGTATAAATATGTATATAAAATAATACAGTTCATCATAAAAGCAAAAAAAGTACATTATATGATTTCAAAACTAATGTTAGAAGAAGGAAATGGAGAAATATAGTTATAGACAGTTTTAAATGACAGAGATGACCAGGTGTTTTTAAAATCAAAGTAATCAAGGTATATTATATATAAGCACCATTCCTATAGGTACATGAAAATGTTAAATAGTAAAGAAGAAAGCTACACTAGACAAATAAAGAGAACTATTACAGTTTATTTTGATTTGTTTTAATATAACTTTGATGTAAAAAAAACAAATTTTAGAGACGAGCACTTATAATACGTAATGAAAACATTTTGAATTTGTTTGCCTCTAATATAGCTTAAAGTATGTAAAGCAACATTGACATAATAATTACTAGCAGAGATATTGAATTTAAAATTATGATGAAATATTTTTAAATATATTTTATTAATTATGCCGTCACAGTTGTCCTATTCCCCCCCTTCATTCTCCTTCACCCTGCACACCCCTCCCTTACCATTCCCCCCTTTTGTTTATGTCCCTGTGTCACAAGTTCTTTAGATTCTATATTTTCCATACTATTCTTGCCCCCCCATTTTCTACCTACCATCTATGCTACTTATTCTCTGTACCTTCTCTCCCCTTCTCCTCCTCCCACTCCCCTGCTGCTAACCCTCCATGTGATCTCCATTTCTATGGTTCCGCTCCTTATCTAGCTATCCTCTTAGTTTGTTTTTGTTTTAGGTGTGGTTGTTAATAACTGTGAGTTTGCTCTACCCTGGTGTGATACCTTAATATACTTATTTTAGTAATGGAAAGATAAAGCAGACAAAAATTTGTAAAGTTATATAAAATAATTCCATTGGGCACATCAGGATTAACTTCAGAGTGGCAAGTTACATATGTGTTGATTTACTAATTAAAACTGTTTCCTGAGCAGAGCATAGACATTATTGCACAAAATCCTTCTATAATTCATCTCTTATGAAAATATTTATGTGTCAATAAAAACAGTTATTTTATTGACATTATAAATATTTTCACATTTTCACTTAAATAAACCAAGCAGAACATCTTCATCTAACTCTTCATGAACACTGAATTCCTATACATATTTGCATGTATGCATACATATGTATATATATACATATATAAGATAAATGTTTGGCTTAATATAGCAAACTATTATGAGGTGATTATTTTAACAAGTCTCTATAAAAATAATAGTTCTACATTTATAATGAGCCCTAGCAATAATTTAAAAATGGGTTAATCAAAAATGCATTTCTATGATATATAAAAGATTCATTATAATTAAAAATATATTCATCTATATAAATATCTATTGAAAATGTCTTTCAATCTAAACTATCCTTTAAAATAAAATTTTACCTGGAGAAATCAGGGACTTTTTGTGCAAATTAGGAAGTCTGCTTTACATCCTAAATATAAGAGGATACATAATGTACCCTAAAGGTTCAATATGATGACACCTACTATTTCTGGAGGAGAAAAAAGTTAACATATTACATGATTCTTGTGATACTTGCATAACACTTTAACCTGAGATGCTTATTATTTTTAGTTTCTATGCTTATGCTATATTCTGCATTAAAGATTAAATCCAAATATAGTAAGTTATAGATTTATTAAAAGCAAATTTGTTTGACAGAAAATTGGAATTGAAATTCTTCTTACCAGAGAAGCATGTGTTTTCAAAAGCATTCAGCTGATTTATGTAGAACTCCAAAGTGTTGTATTTCTTCAATTTTTTTCATTTAAAGATTTGTTCCCACTGCTTTACACTATTGATATTTCCAAATGTTAAAACTCAAAGAAACTTCTATTCATACAGTTTATGAAAAACAAACATTCTATCCTTTCCTGGTCTGAAAGGCTTGGAATTAATTGGTTTGCAGTGATAGCTGAAGAAAGTCAAAGCAATACCTGAAATATTTTGAAACTTATAAGAAAAAAAAACTTTAAAAAGCAAACTCCTGAAATCTGTTATCTTAATTTGTATAAATGCATTGGTTAAAAGCCAAGATTAAGTAGTAGCCCAGACTATCCAAAGTAAAAGATATGATATTTTTTCAAAAGAGGAATTTTCTTAACATTCAGCATTTTGAGAAGCACAGTAGAATATTTGTCCATTTTGTAAGAAGCTCAAAAGTATAAAATAATCTTTACTTGTATGTTTTCTGAATTAAAATAATCTCTTAAAGTATATCTCATTATTGAGTTAAAGCCTTACATATACACATTGTACATATTTTCAAAGTGGCATCAATAAATCAACATAAAACCCAAATTATTAGGGGATATCGCTTACTATAATTAGAAAATTATCTATAATACAAAATGAATAAACAAAGCACTTATATTATGGAAGAACAATGCTAGGAATCAAGTGTAACTATTAATCTCAAAGTAAGAAGCCATTAATGAGAACTAATACTCAACATTGTTATAGGAGTCATGAGAAGCACAACAAAAAGATGTGATTTTTGTATTCAAGTATGATATAATCCAGCTAAGAACACAAGAATAGAACTAAAAAAACCCCACATGAATAGAGATACAAAGATATATGCCATTCAGTAGTTAGATACTAGTTCTGAGCTTTGGCTGTGGGACACATTTTAGCTCTCAAATATATCTACCACTTTGCTCCTTTATATACCTGGTCTGATTCATTCCACAGTGAAAGGACCTATGAATCATCAAGAAGGTTTGCACATTCTCTGTTTTTGATATTCTAGGACTGAAAACTTTCATCAATTTCTTCTTAGATTTTGGTCAGATAAAACAGAACATTAGGTAACAGAAATGTCCTTATCTAATACCAAATTCAAGATCAGTATATGTTAAGGACAGAAGACAATAACTAGGTATAGTTAACCTTAATAGGACAAAAACATAAGTATAGAAGCTTCTATGTCTGCATTCTAAAATGAAGTTGTCTTTGTGTAAGAGCAGCCTAAAGCTGAAAAACACAATGAGGAAAACCTGTTTTAGGGAGTAATCTGTGGGAGAAGATAAAAAATAAAAAAGCATGATCCTTCTTCATTATCATTATAATTTTTTAGATCTTAATTATTTCTTGAGGTTAAAAAACTAAATATTATAAGACAAATACAAGTGTCTGTATATTTTCAATTTGGTTCCCATCAACTGATTTAGAATCAGTATAGGTTCTTCCCAGTTTCTAAATTGACAATCACTTCGTTTCACTGGTACTTTATTGAAAGGTAGTGAGAAGTGGTGTTAAAAAGAGTCAAATGCAATTGTAATAATCTTATATAATAAATCATCACAGTGATACTTCAAAATATTCATTAGATCCTAAAAAATGTGTACATAAATAAAGAGGTGGAATGAGGATAAATGGACTTGAGAACTAATGTTCACTACTATAACTCCTTCTGCTATGACATTGTGTTAGTGGGGTAAAAGTAAATATAAATGTAGAAAACAAATTTCAATCTTGAAAAAATTTTAATTTATTAGGCATAAAATTGTACAGTTTATATTTAAATTCATATTCTGGAAATTATATAATGACTGTTGGCTTTTGAATCATTAAAATGTTCCATGGATACATATTGATATTAAAATATTTTATGAATAGTTACTCATTAAAATGTTGTATAAATATCTGCTACCACATTGACTCGTTTATTCATTTATAATTATTTATTGCTTACCTATTATACAGCAAGCATTATCCTTGTTATTGAGGATCCAACATCAAACAAGAGACATATTATTGTTTTTGCCAAATTATGGGCTACACAGACTGTATAAACAATTACATGTCATTGCTTATTTATTCTTGTAAGATCAAGAACATACATAATCTATCTCTGGAAAACACATAATTTAATTAGATGGGTAAAACATACCTACACAAAGGTTAACCAACCGTGTAAGTGAGCACTGAGTGGAATGCCACAGTGGACCAAGTGAGGCACTGTCCAAATCTTCCTTTTCCAAGCAAGGACTTGTTTCACCAGCCATCAGTCAAGCCTCCTTTTGTCAGGTTTTTTAGTTTGGAGGAACTGTTCAAAGCTACATAGTGCAAGGGCACATGATGCCATTTCTAAGATAACCTAAATCAAATCATCAATCAAGACAGGGGTAAGAAAGCCCAGCCCACCTGAACTGAGGGACAATTGTGCTGGGCAACATATAACTCATCACTCCATGTGAGGTTGGTTAAACTTTTGTTGGCTGTTCATTGCAGTGTGACTCCTCTCTCTGGCCAATCCATCATCTCTCTACCTCTTTCTTACATTTTCTGTACCCTCATAAAGACCTTGCACACCAACACCGTCTCAATGTCTGGTCTTCTTTCGAAGAAGTAAGTCTGTAAAATTTTGTATTGGAAGTTGTCAGTGGAAGTATCCCTCAATGCCTAGATGGCAATGAGGACCCCCAAGCTGGTAAGAGGTAGAACACAGAAGCTGCTCACGCAAAATGCTTATCCAATATTTAAAACTCCCACTGGTAAATTGAGATAATTTACTCATAGAAGGCGATTCACTAATGGTTTTCATTTACAGGCAGTTAAGGAGTTCAGATGGAAATAGCAAGTCTAAAGATAATGAGATTAGATAGCTATCAGAAAGTGTCATTGGTAACCTATAGAAATATAAGTAGAAAATGCCAGTTTTTAACAAACAACTACATTTCATCCTCCTGTTTTATCACATATGTCTGTTCATCTTTCCATCCATCCACCACAAATATGCTTTCACCAAAATATTTCATATGCATGTCATTAACTATATCTTCATTTTATTAAAGTTTTAGATAAAACACAAAATGAACACCATTTATGATACAAACACTCAGCAAAATGGGAAGAGGGGGAGGATCCCTCAATATAATAAAGGCCATATATGAGAGACCTACAGCCAACATCATACTCAATGCACAAAAACTAAAAGCTTTTCCACTAAGATCAGGAACAAGACAAGCTTGTCCACTTTCACCACTTCTATTCAATATAGTATTGGAAGTTTTAGCCACAGAGATCAGACAAGAAAAGGAAATAAAAGGCATCCAAATCAGAAAGAAGGAAACACAGCTGTCATTGTTTGCAGGTGAATGATAGTGTACATGGAAAATCCTATAGACTCTACCCCAAAACTGCTCAACCTAATAAATAAATTTGCCAAAACAGCAGGATACAAAGTCAATATCCAGAAATCGAAAGCATTTTTTGTATACCAACAATGAAACAGCAGAAGCAGAAATCAAGAAAACAATCCCATTCGATATAGCAAAAAAGAAAAATAAAATACCTAGTAATAAACCTAACCAAGGAGGTAAAAGACCTGTACCCAGAAAACTACACAGCCCTGAAGAAAGAAATAAGGAAGACACAAACAAATAAAAACATATACCGTGTTCATGGATTGGAAGAATTAACATCATCAAAATGTCCATACTACCCAATACCTATTGAAGTACCAATGACATATTTCACAGACATAGAACAAACACTTCAAAAATTTATATGGAATCATAAATGACTCCGAATAGCAGCTGCATTTTGGAGAAAGAAGAACAAAGTAGGAGGAATCACAATACCTGATACCAAACTGTATTACAAGGTCACTGTAATCAAAACAGCCTGGTACTGGCATAAAAACAGGCACATAGACCAAAGGAACAGAACAGAGAGCCCAGAAATAAACCCAACTCTCTACCGTCAATTAATATTCGACAAAGGGGGAAGCAACATAAAATGGACTAACAATAGCCTCTTCAACAAATGGTGTTGGGAGAACTGGACAGCTATGTGCAAAAAAATGAAACATGAGCACCAACTTACACCATACACCAAAATAAATTCAAGGTGGATAAAAGACTTAAATATAAGCCATGACACCATTAAAGTCCTAGAGGAGAACATTGGCAGAAATATGTCAGATATTTCATTCAGCAACATTTTTATTGATATGTCCCCTAGAGCAAGGGACATAAAGGAAAGAATAAACTAATGGGATCTCAACAAAATTAAAACCTTCTGCACAGCTAGAGAAAACAGTATTAAGATAAAAACACACCCAACTATATGAGAAAACGTATTTGCCAATGATACCTCAGACAAAGGTTTAATCTCCAAAATATACAAAGAACTTACACTACTCCACTCTAAGAATACAAGCAACCCAATTAAAAAGTGGGCAAAGGACTTGAACAGACATATCTCCAAGGAGGACATACAGAGGATCCAGAGACACATATAAAGATGCTCAATATAACTAGCTATCAGAGGGACGCAAATTAAAACCACAATGAAATACCACTTTACACCAGTCAGAATGGCTATCATAAAGCAACAAACAACAAGTGTTGGAGAGGTTGTGGAGAAAAGGGAGCCCTAATCCATTGTCAGTGGGATTGCAGACTGGTACAACCATTATGGAAAACAGTATGGAATTTTCTAAGAAAACTAAAAATGGACCTGCCTTTTGACCCAGCAATTCCACTGCTAGGATTATATTCTAAGAACCCCAATCCAAAAGAACCCCTATGGGGTCCAAAAGACCCCAATGTTCAGAGCAGCACAATTTACAATAGCCAAGAGTTGCCCATCAGTAAATGAATGGATAAAAAATTATGGTATATATACAGAATGGAATTCTATGCAGCAGAAAAAAGAAGGAGCTCCTTCCCTTTGCAACGGCATGGATAGAAATGGAAGACGTTATGCTGAGTGAAATAAGGCAGGTGTTGAAAGACAAATGCCATATGATCTCACCTTTAACAGGAAGCTAAACAACAAAACAAACAAGCAAGCAAAATATAACCAAAGACACTGAAATAGAGAACAAGGGGACAGTGACCAGAGGGGAGAGGGAAGGGAATTTCAGGGGAAAAAGTGAAAGGATTTATAGGAACTGGTATAGAGGACACCTGGACAACAACTAACGGGGTGGAAATGGAAGGGATGTAGGGAGCACTGGGTGGGTGGGCTGGATGGGAGTAAAAGACAGAAAACTGTACTTGAACAACAATTAAATTAAAAAAAAACATAAAGTGAAATAAACAAATTTTGAGTGTATACTTGCCACATCTTGACAAATAAAAGCATCCATGAAACCAAAACTTCTATCAAAGCATAGAAGATTACCCTTAAAGTTCCTTCATTCCCCTTCTCATTTAATCCAAAAAGAAACCACTGCTCTATTTTTTCTACCTTAGATTTTTCTTGATTCTATAATTTCATATAAATGAATCTTACAGCGTGCTTTCTTTTGTGTAACTGTGTATATTTTTGTACATACTTTTGTGCTTTAGCATAATACTTTTGAATTGCATAGGTGTTATGTAGTTATTAGGAAATAACTACTGTGTTGTGGACTACTGTTCTATTGTATCAAGTTTGTTAATGATTTTCCTATTGATAAACATGTAGTCTGTCTCCAATTATTAACTATGAATAAAGCTGCTAAAGACATTCATATTCATATTTTTTAATGACAATGTTTATTTCCCTTGGATAAATATCACCAAGTGGAACTTCTTATAAAACAAAGCATAGAAAAGGTTTATAGTTAGTCTTATAAAAACAGAGCCAGGCATTTTTTCAAACTAAGTGTATCATTTTATTTTTATAATATTTAAGAGCTTCATTTTATTTTTCATGTGTTGACTCTCACTGGTAGCCATCAGTGTACTTAATTCTGGTAGCTGTGTAGTGGTATAGTATTTTAATTGAAATATTCATGGCAACTAATATTATTCAGCACTTTTCCATGTGCTTATTTATCTCTGGTATATATTCTTTTGTGAGGTAATTATTCAAACATTTACCAGGTTGTTTGTCTTGTTAATTTTGCATTGCTTAAGAATTAATTGAATATACTTTGTAAGTGTTTTCACCAGTCTGTGGTCTGTCTATGTATTTTCTTAAGTGAGGCCCATTTCTTTTCTTACATGAGATTTTGGATAAACAGAATTTTTAAATGCTGATGATTTTTATTTAAATTTGTGATTATTGATTTATGTGATGTGTCCAGGCAAAATTCTTTTACACTTAAGTCACAAAATTACTTGTCATGTTTTCCTTTAAGAAAGCTATTGTTTTAGCTCTCACTTTAGATATTTGTGTAAGGAAAGCCTAAAATTTCATTTGCTTCTGTATATATCTATATCAAAATATTTTAGAATTATTTGTTGTATAGATTTTATTTCTCTCATTTTATTGTTTTGGTGCCTTTAGAAAATCCAATGAATGTATAAGTTCGAGTCTTTTTCTGACCTCTCTATTCTGTTCCACTATTCTATTTATTAAAATATCATCCTCTTTTGATTACTTCCCAATCTATGATTGTGTTTTACATGGCATTTATGAGGGTTTTCTTTATTTTTTCAATAATGTGTTGTTTCAGTGTCAAGTCTTGCATATCTTATTTTTATTTGTGTTCGTTTATTCTTGAAAAAGTTATATATGTTTAAGGTATACACTGTAATATTTGATAGATGTGTACATTATGACATGATTACTACAGTCATGCTAATTAACATATTCATCAACTTCCACTTTTTAATGTTATTAATTTTTTGATCCAACAGTCTCACTTGTGAATATACATCCAAAGTAAATAAAATCACTATGCAGAAGAGATACCTGCTCTCCAATGATCATTGTAATATTAGTCACAGTAGCAGAGATATACAAATACCTAACTGCCTATAAACTGATGAATTGTTAAAGAAAATGTGACATATATATATAATGGAATATTATTCAACATTGAAAAATAAGAAAAACCTGCCATTAGTAACAACACAGGTGAAGTGGGAGAACATTATGTTAAGTAAAATAAGCCAGACACAGAAAGAGAAATATCACATGATCTCACTCATATGTGTAATCTAAAAAAAAAGAAAAATCTAATGAATAGCAACATAGAGTAGATGGTGGCTACCAGATGCTGGAGATGGGAAGGAAAAGGGAGATTATGATTATATATAAAACCCTTGTTTTTTATTTTTTTGGTTGTGAAAATTTTTTTATTGTTGTTGTTCAGGTACAGTTCTTTCCATTTGCCTACCACCACCTCTCACCCTCAATCCTACCTCCCTTTGTCTTTGTCCATGGGTTCTTTACACCTGTTCCTTAATGACCCTTTCCCATAATCTTTGGCCTCTAAGATGAAGAAGTTCTGGAGACTTAATGTACATGGTTACTGTAGTTAGTAATAATGTATATTTGAAATTTGCTGAAATCACAGATCTCAAGTGTTCATACCACAAAAAGAAAATATTTTAAAATATATTGTTAAGGATTTTGTTTTTCTTATGTGATGATAAATATAATGTGTATCTTTTTCCCAATTTTTTGCTAGCATAAGAAATATAATTGATTTTTGTACATTAACTATGTATCCTGCAAGCTTACTAAATTCAGTTTTTATTTCTAGTTTTTTAAATTGATTCTTTAGGTTTTCTACACACATAATATTTTAAAATTTCCCTTTTACTATCTTCTTTTATTGATGAATTACTTAGAAGTATGTTGCCACTTTCCAAATATTTGTGTTTTACTTAGATATTGCCATTTTTAATATTTTTATTGATTATGCCATTACATTTGTTCTATTCCCCCCTCCATTCCCCTCCACCCTGCACACCCCTCCCCCACTATTCCCCCCTTTAGTTCATGAACACGTGTCTCAACTTCTTTAGATTCTGTATTTCCCCTACTATTCTTACCCTCCCCCTATCTATTTTCTATCTACTGTCTATGCTACTTATTTTCTGTACTTTTTCCCCCCTTGTCCTTCTCCCACTCTCCTGTTGCTAATCCTCCACGTGATCTTCATTTCTACAGTTCACTCCTGATCTAGCTGTCCTCTTAATTTGCTTTTGTTTTAGGTGTGGTTGTTGATGACTGTGAGTTTGATGTCCTTTCACTGTTCAACTTTTTTATCTTCTTTTTCTTAGGTAAGTCCCTTTAACATTTTATATAATAAGGGCTTGGTGATGATGAACTCCTTCAATTTGGTCTTATCTGAGAAGCACTTTATCTGCCCTTCCATTCTAAATGAAAGCATTGCTGGATAGATCAATCTTAGCTGTAGGTCTTTGGTTTTCTTAGTTGTAGGTCTTTGACTTGGAATACCTCTTTCCAGCCCCTTCTTGCCTGTAAGGTCTCTTTTGAGAAATCTGCTGACAGTCTGATGGGAACTCCTTTGTAGGTGACAGTCCCCTTATCTCTTGCTGCTTCTAGGATTCTCTCCTTCATTTTAATCTTGGCTAATGTAATGATGATGTGCCTTGGTGTGTTTCTTCTTGGGTCCAGCTTCTCTGGGACTCTGAGCTTCCTGGATTTCCTGGAAGTCTATTTCCTTTGCCAGATTGGGGAAGTTCTATTTTATTACTTGCTCAAATAAGGTTTCCACTCATGATTGTTCCTCTTCCCCTTCTGGTACCCCTATAATTCAGATGATGGAGCATTTAAAGATGTCCTGGAGGTTCCTAAGCCTCTCCTCATTTTTTTGAATTCTTGTTTCTTCATTCTTTTCTGTTTGGTCATTTTTTCCTTCCTTCTGGTCTACTCCCTTGATTTGAGTCCCAGTCTCCTTTCCATTACTACTGGTTTCCTGTGCATTACCATTCATTTCAATTAGCTTAGCTTTCATATGTTTCTCTAATTTGTGACTAAAATCAACCGGTTCTATGAGGATCCTGATCACCAGTGTTTTGAACTGTGCATCTGAAAGTTTGGCTATTTCTTCATAGCTTAGATTTATGGGCTCTGGGGCTCTGAGTTGTTCTTGAGCCATTTTTGGTCTGTTCGTGCCCCTTAAGTATGAAGATCAGAGCCTTAGTTGTTTAACAGGGCCACTCAGGTCGCTGGTTTGTGATGCTGTATGTGGAGGCAGGGTCAGAGAAGAAGAAATGGCGGTCCTCTCCTCTCACTCAGTCCATCCCACCACTCAGGCCGGCCTGTTTATCCTAGCGGAAATGTGCGAGCCTGCCACCCTGAGCCATGCGGTCTCAGTCCTAGCCTCTTCACTGGTTTATCTGCACGCAAATGCTCCACTGACCACAGCCAGCCGCGCCTCTTTCCTGTATCTGCCCATTGCTAGCCTGCTCCTGGGATCCACGCCTTCAGCTGCTTGAGTACCACCTCAGTCGGGGATCTTTTTGGCCAACCCACTCCGCTGCTGGCTTCACCCCTCTTACCAGTTTAGCTGAGCATTTCATTGTTTTCGGACTCCGTATTGTCAATTTTCTGTGTGGTTTGCTTGCGTTTATTATTGTTAAAACTTTATTGTTTTTAGATTTGGTTGTGCGTGGACACAAGGTATTTTCACCTATGCCTCCATCTTGGCGGAAATCCTTATTGCCATTTATTTATGCCTAAATTTCATTTTAATCAGAGAGTATATTCTTTTTAATTTCATGTATTTTAAATTCATTAAGACTTCTTTTATGTCTAGCATGTCATGTGTCTTGGTGATCACACCACTACACAGAAAAAATATGTGTGTTATACTATTCTTAGATGTATTTTTTCAAAATACAATTTAATAGATCCATGGACAAAGACAACAAGGGGGAATTGAATGTGGGAGGTGGGAGTGGATAGGATAGGGGAGAGTAATGGGAAGGATAGAGACAACTGTAATTGCACGACAATAAAAAAAGAAAAAAAATTATTTATCGGTGAGCAAAGAAAAAGAATTTGGTCAAAATTGTTTGAGAATTTTGACCATGTATTCTATGTCTTTAGTAACTTTTGTTGAATTATTCTATTAATTGCCAAGAGGGAAGTGTTAAACTTGTTAACTGTAATTATGGAATGTTGTATGTTAATAGAAATTTTCTCTATGGTATACTATCAAAACTATTGCTTCATCTATTTTGCTGCTCTGATATAAGGTGCTTAAAGATTTATGATTGCTATGTTCTCCTGGTCAATTGACCCTTATGTCATTCTGAAATGCTCTCTTGACCACTGGCAATCCTATATTTTTTATCATACTTTTATCAGACTTAGCATAATTATAGATATGTTTGGATTTAGCTTCATTATTCTAATAATCTTATTCTGTTTTTCCTTTGTTGTTGTTTTTGTTCTTGTGTAAAATTTCTTTCCTTTCTTTGGGTTATTTGTGATGTTTTTTCAAAGAGGAGAATTACCCTTCTTTGCATTTTTGATTGTCATAGAAAGTATATTATACATCTTTAATTTTTTCACATTCCAGTTAGAGTTATTATTATGCTGCTTTTTTTTCAATCTATATTATTATCCTTCCTCATGGTTGGAAGAGAAATAACATTGATGCTGGTAAGGAATTTCCAACTTTGTCTGTGTGTGTTGAAAATGTTCTCCCAATTAAACTGTTAATGAAACTCCAAAAGTCATATTAACTCATTGGACTGAAGTAAGAGCAGGGATTTCTGGAGAACCACCTCTGGGGCTACACTGAACCATTGGAAATCCACTAATGTAGAGATTGGATTTAGTAAACTACGAGAACTCCTTTTAATTCTGAAATTATTTTGCATTATCATCTGTGTGCATACAGTCTCACACAGTCATATACAAGTTTTAGGAACAAGAGTGTAAGCATTTGGAGGTCATGGTTGAGAGGTCATGCAGTTCTGCTCTCTGTCCCTTCAAAATTGTTATTCTTATCAGTGCCTGCAGTAATCGGGCCCCCCACACGTGCATACCATGCTTAAGATAGCCATGGCTCTTCATTTATTAATTTTCAGTACATCATCATTATCATGGAAACCATAAAACTTGACATTTAGGTAGTTAAACAAATTTTCTCCTTTAGCAGAGATGAACAAACAGCCAAATTATAATCTGGCAATTTACTACTCTAGTGAGTGTAGAGTTAAAGAGATATTAACCATTCTAACAAAAAGTCCTTAGGCCAAGATTGCTTGAGACTCTGTTTCCTGATAAAGTAAAATTTTTTTCCAGGGAATGGAGTGTTTGAAATCTGATTCAGGCTCTCACTTGATCACTAAATGCCCATTAACTGACTTCTGCCTTTAATCTTCAATATTATATCATCTTTAGATTACAAGTTCATTTTTTTTCTGTATCTTCACATGCTCTGTGTCAACTTCCTGGAGCTTCTAGAACAAATTACCATAAACTAGGAAACTTAAAGCAACATAAATTTATTCTCTCACAGTCCCAGATGCTAGTAATCCAAAGTGAAGGTGTCAGGGTTGTTTTCTCATGGAAGTTTCCACAGTATCCTCCTTTCTTTTTTTTTTTTTTTTTAATTAACCAATTCTTTTTTCTTTTTTTTTATTGTTCAAGTACAGTTGTCTCCATTTTATCCCCATTACTCCCCCTCACCCCACCCTTGGTCCCACCCCCCCCTTTGGCTTTGTCCATGTTTCTTTTATAATATAACCAATTATTTTTTTAAAGATATATATATATATATATTTTTTAATTTTATTTAGTTATTTTTCAAGTACAGTTTTTTGTCTATTTTTCCCATCCCAGCCTCCCCTGCCCCTTGCTCCCCACCTCCCTCCCATTTCCTCCCCCCCCTTAGTTCTCGTCCCTGTGTCCTTCCTATTTGTTCCTCCAAATCCCTCCCCCTTTTTCCCCTTGACTTCATATGATCTCACCTTTAACAGGAAGCTAAACAACAAAACAAACAAGTAAGCAGAAAAGAAGAAAAAGAAGAAAAAGAAAAAGAAAAAAGAAAGAAAAAGAGAAAAAAAAAACCCAAAAAACAAAGACACTGAAATAGAGAACAAGGGGATAGTGACCAGAGGGGAGAAGGAAGGGAAGTATCCTCCTTTCTTCCTCTTCCTATGTTGTGGTAACTGCTAGCAATCCTTGCTTTCTCATGGTGTTCTTTAGTGTGTATGTCTCAGTGTCTTCAAATGGTATTCTCCTCTCTCTTTTTCTGTCTGTGTCTAAAATTCCCTCTTTGTATAAAGACACCAATCATATTGGATTTAGGCCCCACCCTAATCCAGGATGAACTCCTCAGAAATTGATTACACCTACAGTTACCAAGGATCACATTTAGAGATTCTAAGTGGATAAGAATTTTGAAGTGACAGAATTCTAGCCAATGGTGCACTTTATTTTCTTTGATATCCTAATTAAATTAATTATTTTTAATTGTCTTCAATAATATTTTAGAGTTGTCAAATAAATCTAAAATATACTTATTTTGTAATGAATTTTGTTGTTATTCTATTACAGTTGTCCAAATTTTTCCCCTTTTGTACTCCTTCACCCATCCCACCCCCCACTCCCACAGTCAGTTCCCACATCATTGTCCATGCCTGTGGGTCATTCTTGTTCTTTGTTTAGTCCCTTCCACTTCCCTCCACCATTATAACCCTCCTCCAAACCCTCTGGTCACTTTCAGATTATTCCCTATTTCAATGCTTGGGTTTCTATTTTGTTTGTTATTTTATTTTGTTCACTACATTCTTTTTTTAGTGAGATCATTGTGGTATTTGTCTTTCACTGACTGGCTTATTTTACTTAGCATAATATTCTCTTGGGAACCACCCTGCCTGGTTTCAGGCTCTGAAACCCACCATGGCTAAGGATGAGTGAGCAACCTTGGGACCATTAGCCACTAGGGAGACAAAGCTTATCTCCCTAACTGGAACAGCGCTTCTGCTCCTTTTTCCATAACTGGCCTCCAGTGCTTGATCGGTTAGCCAATGACAGGAAGATTCCCCAAGGTGGGAATGACCTAAGACAAGCATGATCACATGAAGGCCCCAGGGAAGGAGTTGGGTGGCTATGGAGAAAGGGGGTAATGGACCCTTGCCCCTCGACTTTGATGAAGCCTGACTCCCCTGAGTCGTGAGAAGTCTCCAAAAATTCCTTGGCTATCTGCCTCCTCTGCCTGATTTAAGCCTAAAAAAAATGACAGAGGGTGGTGCAGCTCTGTGCTGGAAAGGGCGGGCTCCCTGGATGATCAGACCTGAGAAAGGATATGTGAAATCCTCTGAAGCCTGCTTTACTAAGAATGCTCTTAGTTAAATGATAAAGGTGTGAGTAGGAAATGAGTTTGTTTTCCAAAGTTTTGTAGCCCTTTAGCTAACAGACCCTGACTCAGTAGGCCCTCAGAGTTCTTCTTATGCTATCTACTGTTTAATCCTTACTGCCTGATAATGATTAATGAACTTTACCTGTATTCTTTGCAAACTGAAACCCAATAAAAAACCTTGTCAAGGCAAGGGTCAGTGCACTCTCTCCTTGAGAGAGTGGCCAGGCCATTCTGAGGCACTGCCCCCTTGAGGGAGTAGCCATGTTGTCCCTTTTCCTTCATAGGACTCACTAGTCTGTGTGAATTTGTCTCATGTCTCATCTATGATGCTGTGGGCACGCCGCAGCCAAGAGCTGGTGCACCTGTCAATATTCTCCAGTTACATTTATGCTGTCACAAAAGGTAGGAGTTCCTTTTTTCTTTCTGCTGCATAGTATTCCAACATGTAAAAGTATCCAAATAGCCTCAATAATCTTAAAAAGAAGAAGAACAAAGTAGGAGGGATCACAACACCCCCAAAAACTATACTACAAGGCCATGGTAATCAAAACTGTCTAATACTGGCATAAGAAAAGACATGTACATCAATGGAACAGAATAGACAGCCCAGAAGTAAACCCAAATCTCTCTGGTCAATTAATATTTGACAAAGGGTACATGAATATATAATGGACTAAAGATAGTCTCTTCAATAAATGGTGCTGGGAGAACTGGACTGGTACATGCAAATAAATGAAACTAGACCACCGACTTACACCATACACAAAAATAAACTCAAGATGGATAAAAGTCTTAAATACAAGTTGTGACACTATAAAAGTCCCAGAGAAGAACATAGACAGTAAAATTTTAAATATATTATATAACAATATTTTTGCCAATATATCTCCTAGGGCAAGGTAAACAAAGAAAAGAATAAACAAATCGGTATATAACCAATTAAAAAGCATTGCATGGCCAAAGGAACCATCAACAGAATGAAAAGGGAACCAACTGCCTGGCAGAACATATTTGCCAATAATAACTTGAACAAATGTTTTATCTCCAAAATATATAAAGAACTCATATTATTCAATACCAAAAGACAAATGCTCCAATTAAAAAATGAACAAGGGAACTGAATAGACACTTCTCCAAGGAGAATATACAGAGGGACCATAGACATATGAAAAGATACAGCATCACTAGCCATCAGAGAGATGCAAATTAAAACCACAATGAGATATCACCTCACACCTGTCAGAATGGCCATTTTAAATAAATCAACAAACAACAAGTGCTGGCAAGGATGTGGAGAAATGGGATTCCTAGTGCATTGTTGGGAATGAAAACTGGTGTAGCCACTATGGAAAACAGTATGGAATTTCCTTATAAAACTAAAAATAGAACTGTCATATGACCCAGAGATTCTTCTGCTGGGAATATAACCTAAGAATCCAGAGTCACCAATTCAAGAGAACTTATGCACACCTATGTTTATAGAAGCACTGTTTATAATAGCCAAGGGTTGGAAACAGCCTAAGTGCCCATAAGTAAATGAGTGAATAATGATGCACTTTATATTCAACTCTACAATTCAGTCAGAAAATTCTTCCGTGATTCATTGAGACTGTAGGGCAGTGGCCAAGTCTTTAGTTTTAATACTGGTCTCTGAAATATTTTTTAAAAACGCCGTAGACATTCATGATTGGACACCTTCAATTTCAGCCCCTTGATAGTGTAGGTGAAATATGAATTTTAATTGTATTCTTCTTAGCCTGAGCTATGTTCCGTCATAAGAAGAACTGATGAGCTGCCTAGCATTAACATAGAAGTGTGGCTTTGTTGTTCTCCATTCATCATCTTAAATACATAATTGTCATTAAATGTCTAAAGCAGTTATCTAATATGTCCCCATTATTCTTTATTTAATCTTATAAAATGAATAATATGCCTTTATAGTATTCATGGAATGAAAAATTGATAAAGGTTTGAAAAGTAGCCCTTGAAAATGTCAAACATCCATGCCCTTGACTATGTTTACATTACATTAAAAAATAGACATTTTGGTGGATCACAGATTACTTTGTAAGAACTACATTTCATATTGAGACACTTGAGAGAAACAGAGCTCTATCTATCATATGTGCTCTCCTCATCTACATTCTTTCCAATCTCACCAGATTCTACATGAAAGCAATCCAAAACAGGAGAGTGTGTACTGTTGTGCTTAAGAAAGAATTATTAATAGAAGATTTGGGCTTAAAGCAGGATTAGTAGACTTCTTGCTGGGCTGACTTCTCTAAGTTTCCTAGCTTTCAGAAGACGCAGTGTTTGTAGTTTTATAACAGTGTCATCACATAGGATTATATTAAAATGAAATATCCCATTCATATATTTTAACATCCTAAAGAAAAGTTAGTTGTTTTTAATAGTTTATTTTTATTTTTCCATCACCATTTATCCTCCTCATAACCTCTTCCACCATTACCTACCTCCTTCTTCCCCCCTACAATCACCATACTGTTGTCCATGACCATGAGGTTTTTTTCTTTTTTGCTTGATCCCTCTATCCTCCAATTCCCCGCTCAGAACAATCAACCTTCTATCTATAAGTTTGTCTCCATTTTGTTTGTTAGTTCAGTTTGTTCATTAAATTCCACATATCAGTGAATCAAAAGTTAACTATTTAAAAAAATCTTTTTCTAGAAATTTTCTTCTGTACTTATATAAAAACTAAGAAATACATGAGTTAAGACTGTAGAGAAAGTGATTCTACTTATTCTAAAGTATGTTATGATACTAGCACACAATTAAGCATAGTCAAAAACAGAAGGTGGAAATAGCAGCCCAACTGGATCAACAAAGAATTAAGCATTTGTTTGACAATACAAAAGTAGATTACAGTAAATAACAATGGTGGAAATGGTGGAGATGATAATGAGAGCATCTAAGAAAAAAATAAGGTGTTCCATTTATTTGAATGGAATCACATCTCCAAATAAAATCTAAAGAGATTTCATTGAGACACAACAAACAATTCTGAAATTTATCATAAGAATACTTCATGTTATTAGTTTGCCTAAACTTCTCTAAAGTGTTGCTGCTTCAGCATCCATTTTGCTTTGCCAAGCAACCTGCAGGGACCATAAGTTAACATCAGTCCTCTCATGCAACTGCGTGGCCTACAGAGACACAAGAGAATGTAAATCCCTGATACAACTTCTTGTTCATCCCTTAGGTAAAATTCCTTTGTCACCTTCCAAAACTCCACTGTCTTTGGTTTGAGTAGACCAATCCTGCCTTAGCCCAGATCCCTCAAAGTGTTCTACCCATGAACCCTAATAAAAGCAAGGACCTGGGTCTTGCCTCTCTCTTTGTTTACACTTTGCCTCAACCCCCCCATGTGGCCCTGTAGGCATATGTATACTTCTTCCAGGATCTGTGAGTAATGAACTCATCTACTACATTTTCTTTTGCAGTCCATTGTTGAAATGTTGAACTGTGGCTCACCATGCAGCACCCTGTGCACTACCTAAGCAGTAATAATTTAACAAAGCCATAGCACCTTAACAAATTTGTGTTACTAACTACATTTAGGTCCACTAAGAAAGAATAGGAAGAGGAACAAAAACCTGAAGCAGAAAACCATCAGCATCAAAAAAGAGTGGCAAATGGAAGTCATGGGTTTATAGATGAAATAACAATTTTGAAAGTGTTTTCTCTAGATGATGCATAAATTATTTGGTATTAACCTACATCTCAATACCTTTTCTACTTGGAATATTCCCATTTTAAAGATAAGACAGCTGAGATACATAGGCTATCATGATTTAACTAAAATAGCCACTTCAATACTTGAGACACAAACTGCTTTTCCTCTATTTTTTCTTGGGCATTATATGCAATATTACAACATTAACTACAAAAAAAGGTTGATGTGAGGAAGAACCAGAAAACTGCAAGCAAACAACTAAAGGAGAAAAATGGCAGAAAAGACAAAGATTCTTCAGAGATGACACTATATACAAAAACAAGTCTCAGGGCTTCATGGAGCACAGTTTTGATTTTTAATGCTTTTGCCATAAAACTGTAACTTCCCCTAAGAAACTATTCTCATCTTATTGATATTAAAGCAATAGAATACTTTGCTTAAAATTATTCATCTGGGTCCTATACTCCCTCTGTATTGAAGGGGATAAATACTTACTTCCTCTTTGTTGAATAGAAATAAAAATATGGAATACAATTCAGGCCACAAAGTACTGTCTTAAAGTGTTTGAAGCATCTGTTTTTTGGTGGGGTTTTTTTGTGAATCGTTCAATAAAAACATTTCTCCACAACTACAATTTGTGATGTAGGCTGTAAAGATTTTCGAAATTATATTCAAAGGGGCCATTCAGAATATGAGCCCATCTGGCATAAGATTTTGGGGAAGGAAAAGTGCTCAGTTGTCTTATAGTTATGTCTCCATGGTTTGGTGAGCCTGTGTCCCCACTCTGTGACCTTTCTGTTACCTCTCCTGCCCTCTCCAGGTCAGGTGGCACAGGATGACTAGAGGAGGCTGGAGATTATACTGGTTGGATCTGAATAAATGCAGTGTGAGACTTTTAAAAATAAAAATATGTCCTTCCTGAAATTTAGGAACTCCAAGCCACAATTGGAATTGTAGTTTCTCTCTCTGGGATCCCTCAGATCTTTCCATCCTAATGCTTGCTTGCAGACTTGGGTTTACTCAACCAACCCGATAATAAATACTCACACAAAAAGATAGGTATATATGTATTCATATATATCTCCATATATCCTCATGGCTATGCTCCTCTGGTTAAACCCTGACATTCATTTTATATATATATTCATTTTTAACTATTTTATTGTTGTTCAAGTACAGTTGTCTGAATATACAGGAAAGTGGATACAACTATATATTCATTTTTTTAAGGTTCCTTTGCAAATACTTTATATGGGCATAATAGGGAGCATCATCCATCCAAGTATCAGAGCCATGGCATAAAGAAACAGAGGCAGTGGAGATCCATATCTGGCAAGAACACCAGGGACACCCAGTTTCAGCAACTGCTAGTGCCTGAGTAAAGCACCATAGCCCCTGTATCAATGAATGGTCTATGTCGCAGTTTCCGGGTTCCAGCAGTGATAACAGGGACTCCTCTGTGAACTTGATCTGTGGTACTATTACAACTGCATAGTCTTCTTTGCTACCCCAGTGTCCAGTATTCCCAAGGATCTGTGAACTGCATGGTGGACTTCCAACACATTTATTTTTTGATTGAATAAGCCACCAGTTTCTGTTGTTTATAACAAAGAACTGAATGGCTATACTTGCCACCTAGACTCAACTCCCGATATCAGAAACTGTTCAACTTGTGTTTTGTTCCTCCCTAGTATTACATAAGAATTGCTTTTGCACATATTTGTGGTCCTTTTTTTTAGTGTGTTTCTTGAAATCATCATCATACTCCTAACTCATTTTAATATTTTGCTGATCTTTTGATTTGCTGTCATTTTGTTTTATTCATTTTCTCATACTTTTAAATTAGAGTGGTGAATTTAAAGTAATTAAAGTCAGAATAAATGGATTGGGATACTGGTTCTAAATTTTACTAATTTTCTGACCTTGGTCACAACACTAAATGCCATATGACAGCTTTTTCAAATTAAAAATTAGCATGATTGTAATATCTAATAGAGATACTAGTTATTAAATTTTAATGAGATAACCCAAATAAATTACTTACTGATATTTTTGTTGTTGTTCCTACAATCATTTATTGAGCCTCTGCTACATTTGGGATTTTTATACTTTTATAATGAAAAATGTATAAGGGAATTTTATCATCTAATCACTAAACCACAATGTTCCACATTCTATAATGTATATATCTATAAAGCAAATTTGGTTTATATAGTGTGTTTGCATCTTAAAAAGACAAATATTTGTATGAAACACACAAATAAGAGAGCATTTCCTTCCTTGGAGTGAATTTTTCTTATTTGAAAACAGTATATGGCCCTGGCTGGCATAGCTCAGTAAAGTGAGCAATGGACTGTGAACCAAAGGGTTACTGGTTTGATTCCCAGTCAGGGCACATGCCTGGGTTGCAGGCAAGTTCACCACTAGGGGGTACATGAGAGGCAACCACACATTGATGTTTCTCTCTCTCACTTTTTCCTTCCCTTCCCCTCTCTCTAAAAATAAATAATATCTTTAAAAAATAAAAGAAAACAGAATATGGAAAGATTCATTGTACAATTTAATGGTAATATTATGTAGGTTTGTCTTCACCACAGTTCTGTGGTAGTTGCTCACAGGTTTGAGTATTAACTTTATCCACTAGGCGTGTTGATGGGACACAATAAAACAATTCACAAAAGCAAATATAACATTTGCAGAAAGTCTACATTTAAGTATGGCCACTTCTAAAAAATTTAATGCAGAAGCATGAAAGACATATGAAATTATGTAAATAGACTAGAAAAAGTATTCCAACTAAACTTGACTACAAGTTTTCTGAAGACTTGCCAAACTCCAAATAAAAGCTGCATTGAGTAGAATGTTTCGACATCTGGATACCTTTTCTTTAAATTCCAGGAAAATATTCTGCATTTGGTTTGAAATGCGGCTACCTAAGTCATTATTTCCACTACAGTCAAAATAGTTATTCTTTGTAATTTCCTGTTTGTCATATTACTTCTTTTCAACCTGATGATGATCATATATACTCACAATATTTGTTAAACAGTTTTTCCTGCCTAATTTTCTAGGGGCATTGGCGAGCCAACTTTTCTTTTGACCTATGCAAGCTTTCAATCTTTAGACTTCACTTTGTAGCCAGAACTATGCAATTTATTAAAATCCAATTGAACAGTACAAAAAATATTAACAAAGTTCAGCAGTTCACCAGGTTTAATGTTGGAAATTATTTTTCCAGTCATACTCATGTCACAGGAAATTCTTTGAATACTGAATCTGTCTTGTGTAATTTCAATCTATAATAAAACTAGGAAGTAGATTTTATATATAATCATGTGACTTTCTTCTTCAAAATCCTATATGTTAAACTTTTGAAAACAAAATGTGTATAGTTTAATTTCATTACATAAACCACATTTAGTGTCATTATTTCCTTAAAAATCTCCCAGTCTGAGCCTTTGTTCAGACAACATTTACTTAATCACATATTAATAAAATGCAGACAGTTAAGTTGGTATTCAGACAGGGCTTTACACTGTTAATCCAACTTCCAAATAAAGCAATTGAAATTTACACAGGTTAAACATATGTTCAGTGGAAAATAATGTGTCTTCACAATGAATTTATCTACTTCATGTTGTTTCTCACTTGCTTCTAAAGAGCAATCAACACAAGCACAAAGAAAACATGGTAGATATAAATAGACATGCCATCTGAAAATAAAAATATTTTTGCTCACCTTTAAAAACTACTCAAAACTTGGACTTACTATAATGAGTTCTGGTGGCACATGAAAAGTGTGATTATCCCTCATTACATCTCAGTGTTTCCCAAGTATGGTTTTGGTGGGGATGTTAGGTCCCTCTCTTTGTCATAGTATCATGTCATCACACATCATCACAAAGAACTGAGCTATTTTCATTTGTTTGTTTGTTTATGGATTTATAGGAACCATAATTCTTTGATGTTTATTAGCATGACAAAGAACTAGATACAATTAAAAAAATATATATATATATAGTAAGTGACATAAACATAAATGTACCCAGACCATTCTGGGGATTCTTGTGCCATAAATATATGCTCCTTCTTTCTTACTGAATGTTTCATTTAATTTCATTTAAATAACTTTATATTTTACATATGAAAAAAACAATTAGAAAGAAGAATTTTCCTTTTTTCGGATGATGAATTTATTTGAGAACATATCTATGCATATCCTAACATTGCTATACCTTGAGAAATTATTCAGAACACTTAGTAGATTGAAGTAATAACCAGATTTTCCATTCTATTATACAAAAACTCGCATTGATAACTGTTATTTAAAAGTGGCTTTATATAAAATGAACTTCTTTGCTTTTCATTTATAATCGATTGCATTTTGGTCACAGATTTTATATATTTGTTTAATATTTAAAAAGATTTGTTATTCTACTAGAGTTGTACCAATTTTCCCCCTCTTCCCTTCTCTGCTCAGTCAATCCCCCACTTTCAGAGTCGGTCCCCTCACCACTGTCCATGTCTATGGGTCATTCACACATGTTCTTTGACTAGTTCCTCCTCTTTCTACCCACCATTATCCCTATCCTGCTTCCCCTCTGGACCCTGTCAGTGTGTTCCATGTTTCCATGCCTCTGGTTCTATTTTGTTCCTTAGTTTATTTTCTTTATTACATTCCTCTTATAAGTTATATCATATGGTATTTGTCTTTCATTGACTGGCTTCTTTCACTTGGCAAAATACTCTCTAGGTCCATCCATGCTCTAGGGAAAGGTAGAAGTTCCTTCTTTCTTTCTGATGCGTAGTATTCCATTGTGTAAATATACTACAGTTTTTTGATCCAGTCATCTACTGATGAGCACTTAGGCTGTTTCCAGTACTTGGCTATTGCAAATAGCACACCTATGAACATAGTGGTGCATGAATTCTTTTGAATTGGTATTTCAAGCTCCTTAGGATATATTGCCAGTAGTGGAATTACTTTTTACTTTTTGAGGAAATTCCATACTGTTTTCCACAGTGGCTGTATCAGTTTATACTTGCAACAACAGTGCACTAGGGTCTCCTTTTCTCCACATCCGGCACTTGTTTGCTGATTTATTAATGATGGCCATCCAGACAGTTATGGGGTGATATTTCAATATGGTTTTAATTTGCATTTCTCTGATGGCTAGTGATATTGAGCATCTTTTCATATGTCTATGGGCCATTTCTGTGTCCTCCTTGGAGAAATGTCTATTTAAGTCCTTTCTCCATTTTTAATTGAATTATTTGTCTTCCTGGTTTTAAGTTATATGAGTTCATTATATATTTTGGAGGTTAAACCCTTGTCCAATGTATCATTGGAAAATATGGTCTCCCATATGGTCAGTTTCCTTTTTATCTTGATGATGGTTTCTTTAGACATGAAGCTTTTTAATTTGTTATACTCCCATTTGTTTACTTTTTACTTAATTTTTCTTTCCCTAAGAAATATACTAGCAAAAAAATATTGTTATGTAGGATTCTGAAATTTCACTGCCTATGTTATCCTGTAGGACCTTTATGGTGTCATTACTTATATTTAATTCTTATATACATTTTGAGTTGATTCTGGTGCATGGTATAAGTTAGTGGCCTAGTTTCATTTTTTTTGCACCTACAAATTCAGTTCTCCCCACATCATTTATTTACTCCATGGTATACTCATTCCCCCTTTGTCAAATATTAATTGACCATAATGACATGAGTTAATTTCTTGGCTCTCTATTCTATTATATTGCTGTATGTGTTTGTTTTATGCCAGTACCACACTCTTTTGATTACAGTGGCCTTGTAATATAGTTTGATATCAGGTACTTTGGTCTCTCCTACTTTATTCCTCTTTGTCAAGATTTCTGAGGTTGTTCAGGGTCATCTGTGGTTCCATATAAATTTTTGAAAACTTTATTCTAGATCTGTGGAATATGCCATTGGTATTTTAAGAGGAATTGTATGAATTTATAGATTGCTTTGGGTAATATGGACATTTTAATTATGTTAATTCTTCCAATCCATGAACACAGTTCATGCTTTCCTTTATTTGCATCTTCCTCAATTTCTTTCTTCATTGTTTTAGAGTTTGCCCAGTATATGTCTTTTACCTCCCTAGTTAAATTTCTTCCTAAGTTTTTAATTTTTCTTGCTGCTTTAGTAAATGTGTTTTGTTCTCAGATTCTCTATCTGATATTTTGTTGTTGGTATACATGAATGCCATTAATTTCAGAATATTTTCTTTGTATCCCACTATTTTGCCAAATTCACTAACAATTAATGTTAAAAATCAACAGTAGCCAATGTAAGTGCCCATCAGTAAATGAGTAGATCAAAATACTATGGTACCTTTACACAATAGAATACTGCACAGCAGAAGGAAAGAAGGAGCTCCTACCCTTTGTGACAGCATGGATGGATCTGGAGAGCATTATACTAAGTAAAATAAGCCAGGTAGTGAAAGATGAATACCATATGATCTCACTTATAAGTGGAACCTGATCACAAAGCAAACTAGTGAGCAAAATACAAAAGGAGACATTGAAATAAAGGACAAAGTAACTTCTGACAGTAACCACAGGGTCAAGGGGGGATAACAGGGTAAAAGGGGAAAGGTCATCAAGGAACATGTATAAAGGACACTTGGACAAAGCCAAAGGGGTGTAGGACTGAGTATGGGAGGTAGGAATGTGTGGGGCAGAATGGGGAAAATGGAGACAACTGTACTTGATCAACAACAATAAAAAATAAAGTTTTCTGGAGTTGGAAGATGGCAGTGAGTAGGTAGGTGGGAGCTTAACCCATGCACTTGTGCACCCTACTGAGACACATAACTGATCTGAAGAACAGTGAACAGCAAACATAATCCAAGCTTATATGAAGTTTGAAAGTGCAAGATTGCAGAGGACATTAAAAAATGAACAGTAAGGAAATTTTGTAAGCAGATGGGAAGGTTTCCAGGCCCTGTGCCTGGGACCACAGCATGGTGGCTGCAGTCCTTGTCCCTGCTGCAGTAGGAGCTTTGGAGGATAGCCAGGTCAGTGATTTTAACTTGCAGCTCCCTCCTCTACCAGACCAGAGAAGCCAATCCCTTCTAGGAGAAACCTGGATGCTAAGTTGCTAGGAGGATAAAGACGCTGTGGGAGACACACAGCACAGGGTGTTCCCCGGCTTGGACTTTAATCACTGGCTGGGACAGTACCAGAGAAATTGGGGAGCAGGGGGATACCTGGAGATGAGAGGACAGTTGGGCCACAACTTATCATGAGCCAGAGAGTCTTGGAACTGGTCAGAAAGTTAGGCTGTGTGAAAAGCCAAGCACTTGATCAGAATAGCAGCCCCAACCAAAGGAAATTCACAAAAAAAATGGCATTAAGCTGCTGTGCAAGGACCTCTTCCATGCCACAGCCAGGCCAGCCAAGAGGGGCGTAAGTAGCTCCTAATCAGTGCACCTCACTGGTGGCACAATGTGGTGTATTAAAAGACGCTGGCCAGGCTCAAGGGACAGTGAGTATGATAGCACTCTTAAGGCCTAGGCTGGAGGCTGAGTACATGTGAATATTGCAGCCCAGACCTAGCCTGCATCCTCACAAAATCACAGGAAAGAAAAAAAGGAAAGCCCAGCCTTGCTCTGCCTACACCATCTGGGAAGACCAGCAGAACTCCTTTGGCAGGTTTAAAGTCTCCAGGAGGCTTTTCTGTTTTTTTTTTTCCCAAGTGTGAAATAATAAGATCTGGAGCTATGAAAGGACCAAATACAAATCCAGAGAGAGATCAGAAGGCCAATACCAATAACTAAGAAACTGAAACAAATTTCACTTTGCTATTCTACAGAATCTGCATTTTATTTTTCATTTTCATTATTATTTCTTTTGTTGTTTTTATTTATTTTACTTTATTATTAAGTTTTTTACATTTATCTTCATTCTGCCCTGGCTGATGTATCTCAGTGGATTGAGCACAGGCCTGTAAAGCAAAGGGTCTCCAATTCGATTCCCAGTCAGGGCACATGCCTGGGTTGCCGGCCAGGTCCTCAGTAGGGGACACAGGAGAGGCAACCACATGTTGATGTTTCTCTCCCTCTCTTTCTTCTTCCTGTCCCCTCTGTCTAAAAATAAATAAATAAAATTTAAAAAATTCTCTTCATTCTGTTTTATTTTCTTTGTTTTTTTTTGTTGGTTTAATTGCACTGTTTGACTGGTTTTCTCTGTTCTCCATTTCACATTGCATTTTGATTTTTCTTCTCTCACTTCATTCATATCCCCATAACACACTATACTTGGTCTTTTACTTTGTATTCTTTTTATTCAGATAATATATGTCTTATCATAATATTGTTCTTCCAGTTCTATGGTAAATAATTGTTGTTCGGTATCATTGTACATCCTACACAGCACCCCTCCCCGGTTTTGGCCCATTTCACTATCTTCCTGAGCTTTATTACTGCTGTGGTTAGCTCTGTTCTCTCATGTATTTCACCTTGTTTCTACACTTTACTCTCACTATATTTCACTATCAAACCTCGCATAAGCACCTTGTCTTCTGAATTCAGCTCACTTTCTTTCTCCCCTCTAATAAGAGTCATTACTTTTTCACATTTTATAAAAAGTGGCTAGCTGGGTGAAATATCACAGTTATTGTCACACTTCTACAAAAAAATCTCCTATCTGTTCTCTACTTGTTCATATTTTAAATTCCATAGAATACTCTCCCAATGACTTATTCTGTTTCACCTTCTCCCTGCCACAGATCACACACAAGTTAAGTTGAGAGTTGTAAATACCAGTAAACCCACTAGAGGAGACAACCCACCAAGAAGGAACCACCAGCAGGTAAAACCCAAGTACAACAAGAAAGCCCACACAAATGGAAGAAAGGGAAACCCTAGAGCATCCAGACAAGGAGATCCAAGAGACCACACCACTGAATCCCATAGGCCTCCTACCATAAAAGTTTGCCTTATAAAGACATAGCAAAGTAGAACATCAGGAATTGCAGAAACAAACAAACAAAAAAGAGTCACCTACAATGGGAAGACAAGGAAAGAAGCAGCGACCAAAAGGAATGGTAGACTCTCCACCAAAGAGCTAAATGAAATAAATGGAGGTAAGCAAACTATGAGATATACAATTCAAAAGAGTGGTTATAGGGATGCTCAAGGAATTGACTGACAACCACAAGGAACTGAGTGAAAAATCCAACAGTATGGAAAAGGAAATAAAAAATTATACACAAAAATCAGGAAGAAATGAAGAATACAATTTCTGAAATTAAAAAAAACACATTAGAATGAAATATAAGCAGCCTGGATGAAGCAGAGTACTGAATTAGTGAGCTGGAAGCTAAGTTAGAAAGAAATTCCTATGTAGAACAACTACATGAAAAAAAACCAAAAAAATATGGAGATAGTGTAAGGCAATTGAAAGACAACATGAAAAGTGCAATAACATCAAATCATAAGAAAAACAGAAGGAGAAAAAAAGAGCAAGTGATAGAAATCTTGTTTGAAAAACTAATGACAGAAAACATTCCAAACCAGGAGAGGGGAAAAACCATGCAACCTCAGGAAGCAAAAGAGTCCCAATCAAGACGAAGCCAAAAAGGCCTACTCCAAGGTATATGATAATTAAAGCACCAAGTTTTAAAGACAAAGAATTTGAAAAGCATCAAGGGAGAAACAAGAGGTAACATAAAAAAAAAACTCCAATAAGACTAGCAGCTGATTGGACACACTACAGGCCAGGAGAGAATGGTAAAAAAATATTCCAAGTAATAAAAAGCAAAGAACTGCAACCAAGACTGCTCTACCCACTGAGTTTCTCAAATAAAATGGAAGGTGAGATAAGAAGTTTCCCAGACAAAAGAAGGCTGAAAGATACTTCTCCAAACCAGCACTGCAAGATATGCTAATGATACTACTATAAGAGGAAGAAAAGAAACAAGAGAAAGAGAGAGAAAAACACAGGTACAAAGGGGAAACATAAATAAGTACCTGTCAATAATAACCTTAAATGTTAATGGATTAAATGCTTCCATTAAAAGACATAGGGTAGGTGAATGGATAACAAAATATGATCCACACATATGCTGCCTACAAAAGACCCAACTCAGAACAAAAGACCTACACAGACTAAAAATGAAGTGTTGGAAAATATATCCCAAGCAGATGAACAAGAAAAAGCATATGGACTAGAGTAGAAATACTTTTATCAGACAAAATAGACTTCAAAACAAAAGCCATAAGAAGAGACACAGAAAGATACTTCATACTACTAAAGGGAAGAATCTATAAAGAAGATATAAATATTGTAAATATATATTCACCCAACATAAGAGTACCTGAACATATAAGAAAAATCATAGAGGACTTCAGGAAAGATATAGATAGCAACACACTTATATTAGTGGATTTGAACACCACACTGCCAAAAATGGATAGATCTTCTAGATAAAATATCAACAAAGATATTGAGGCAATGAACAATGTCCTAGATCAAATGAACCCAACTGATATATAAAGAACTGTTCATCCCAAAGAAGCAAAATACACTTTTTTTCAAATGCACATAGAATGTTTTCAAACATAGAACACATACTAGGACACAAAACAAGCCTCAACAAATTCAAGAAAATTGATATTGTATCAAGCATTCTCTCTGACCACAAGGACCTACCTCAAACTAAAAAAAAACATCTCAAAGAAAAAACTGAAAGCACTCAAATTCATGGAGATTGAATATCATGCTATTAAACAACGAATGGGTTGATAATGAGATCAAGGAAGAAATCAAAAAGTCTCTGTAAAGAAATGAAAATGAATACCAACAGCCCAAAACTTATGGGACACAGCAAAGGCAGTCCTGACTGGGAAGTTCATATAGATACATACCTACCTAAAAAAAAATAGAAACATTTAAAGTAAGCAACCAAACACTACATCTACTAGAACTGGAGGAACAAAAACAAACAAAGCTCAGAGTGAATAGCAGGAAGGAAATAACCAAAACCAGAAAACCAGAGCAGAATTAACGGACATAGAGAATAAAAGAACAATCTGAGGCATCAATAAGTCCAGGAGCTTGTTCATTAAAAAGATAAACAAAATTTAAAAATCTGTGAGGAGATTCATCTAGAAAAAAAGAGCAAGGACTGAAATAAACAAAATCAGAATTGAAAGAGAAAAGATTACAACCAACACCACAGAAATTCAAAAAATTGTAAGAAATTATACAAACAACTATATGCCAAGAAATTTGAAAACCAGGCTAAACTGGACAAATTTATCCAGCTCACCTTGGTTTTCAAATTTGTAGAAAAAATATAATCTCCCAAACTTGAATGAAAAAGAAGCACATCTGAACAGACCAATAAGAGCTGATGAAATAGAAGCAATAATCAAAAAACTCCCAGCACACAAAAGCCCTGGACCAGAGAATTTCACAGGAGAATTTTACAAAACTTTTAAGGAAAAGCTATTTCATATCCTTCTCAGACTATTCCAAAAAATCCAAGAAGAGAGAAGACCCATAAACTCTTCATATGAAGCCAGCATCATCCTAATTCCAAAAACAGAAAAAGACACAACAAAGAAAGAAAACTACAGGCCATCACTGAACTATGTTCATCACTGATTAACACAGACACTAAAATCCTCAAAAAAATATTGGCAAACCACATACACCATGATCAAGTTGGGTTTATCCAAGGGATGCAAGGACGTTTCAGTATTTGCAAGTGAATGAAAGTAATACATCACATAAACAAAGAGAATGACAAAAACCACACGATCATATCAATAGATGCGCAAAAAGCATTTGGTAAGGTACAGCACCTATTTGGATTAAAAAAAAAAAAAACCTCAGCAAAGTGATAGTAGAGGGAGCATTCCTCAGCATAAAAAGGCCATATATGAGAGACCTTGAGCCAACATCATACTCAATGGGCAAAAATTTATTTTTGGTGGGATTGCAGACTGGTATAACCACTGTGGAAAACAGTATGGAAATTTCTAAAAAAAACTAGAAATGGACCTGCCTTTTGATCCAACAATTCCACTGCTGGGATTATATCCTAAGAACCCTAAAACACCAATCCAAAACAACCTATGCACTCCAATGCTCATAGCAGCACAATTTACAACAGCCAAGAGTTGGAAGCAACCTAGGTGCCCATCAGTAAATGAATGGATCAAAAAATTATGGTACATATACACAATGGAATTCTATGCAGCAGAGAGAAAGATGGAGCTCCTACCCTTTGCAACAGCATGGATGGAACTGGAAAGTATTATGCTGAGTGAAATAAGCCATGTGTTGAAAGACAAATATCATATGATCTCACCTTTAATGGGAAGCTAAACAACAAAACAAACAAGCAAGCAAAATAACAACAAAGACACTGAAATAGAGAACAGGAGGAAAGTGAGTAGAGGGGAGAGGGGAGGAAATTTCAGGGGAAAAAGGGGAAGTATTTACAGGAACTGGTATAAAGGACACATGGACAACAACTAAGGGGCGTGGAAATGGGAGGGAGGTGGGGGGCATGAGGGGTGGGTTTGGATGGGAGTAAAAGACAGAATACTGTAGTTGAAAAATAATTAAATAAAAATTTAAAAAAAATGTTAAATTAAAATAATACATGGTACATTTACCAAATGGAATATTATGCAGCAGAAAGAAAAAAAGAAGCTCCTAACTTTTATGACAGTGTGGATGGAACTGTTGAGCATTATGCTAAGTAAAATAATCCAGGCAGTGAAGCACAAATACCATATGATCTCACTTTTTAAGAGGAACCTAATCAACAAAACAAGCAAGGAAGCAAAATATAACCAGAGACATTGAAATAAAGAACAACCTGACAGTAACCAGAGGGGTTGTGGGAGGGGATGATGGAGGGAAGGTTTTTCAGGAACCACTATAAAGGACACATGGACAAAACCAAGGGGTGGTGGAATCAGGAGTGGGAGGTGGAGATGGCTGGGGTAGGTGCAGAGTGGTGGGGGGTAAATACAGACAACTATAATTGAACAACAATAAGATAATTTAAAAAAGAAAAAAATATGTAATAATAAAATGGCAATAAATACATATCTATCAACAATTAAATTGAACAAAGAAAAGAAAAAGTAGATCCAAAAGAGAATCATAGATATAGAAAATATTTTGATGGTTGTAAGATGAGAACATACTGGGACAAATGGGTGAAAATGGTGAAGGAATTAAGAAGTACAATTGGTAGTTACAAAAAGTCATGGGGATGTAAAATACAGCATAGGAAATTGAGTAGTCAAAGAACATGTATGCATAACCCATTGACCATGGTATAGTAATTGCCTGATGGAGTTGGCAAAGGGCTTGGTGGAGATGTGCAAAGGGGGTAAAATTGGGACAAATATAGTAGCATAATCAATAAATTATAATTAAAAAAGAAGATACATAAAAGGCCATAAGAAACAATATATTTAATTGGAATCTTAGAAGAGAAGAAGAAAGAAACAAAGGCAGAAACTATATTTGAATAGATGTTAGCTGAGAATTGGCAAAAGGGTAAAAAAAATAAAGCCATATATTTGAAAACATGTTAGAATCTAAAAAAATAAAACCCAAAGCCAAGGAATACATTTGCAAGGCAGATAGAGGAGTAAAACTGCATCTCTTTCAAACAGCAATTAGACAAGTATCTCACCTATTAAGAGTAATAATGTAAAATAGCACACAATATAACATTACCTTTTAAGTGCAGGAAAAAAAGTAACTAGCAATTTAGAATTAAGTGCTTAGCAAAAGTTTCTCTCGAATGGAAAATAATTTTTAAAAATTGTAATAGCATAGCTGCAAGGCAAACTACATCAAAAGGGATAATAAAGGGGGCACTTTGTGCTAAAGGAAAAGGATCTCAGTTAGAAATATGAAATGTTGAAAGGGATGAAGAGCAATGGAGATGGTAAGTACATGGTAATATTCTATATAATAATATTAGTTAAAAAAACCTTTGCAGTACAAAATGTACAACTGGTCCTGGCTGGTGTGGTTCAGTGGGTTGAGTGCTAGCCTGTAAACTAGAGTCTCTGGTTTGATTCCCAGTCAGGCCACATGCCTGGGTTGTGGGCCAGGTCCCCAGTTGTGGGCACATGATAGGCAACTACACATTGAATATTTCTCTCCCTCTTTCTCCATCCTTCTCCTCTCTCTAAAAATAAATAAAATAAACTAAAGTGCACAACTAAAATGAATTACATAACCATAACATAAAAGGTATTAAAGAGAAACCATGCCATTATGACAGGGTACCCCCCCAAATTTTCTTTTGATGGTTGGAACCTTTGTAGTACAGGCTTCTCCCATTAGGTGAGTGTTGTAGAAACCCATCAGTATTATCAGCTGGAATTGTTGTGGGAGGCTGTGTTTGCCCTCGGTGAATTTTTTTGGAGACACTTTTAGTGTGTTTGCCCATTTTATGATGGGTGATTTTTGAGCACACCTGCCCATACCGTGGTTCATGGTGAGTGCTCAGCAGTTTTTGACCGAAGACAGCATTTCCTGCCTTCCCTATTTACCCAATATAGCTTTGAATGACTTTTTTATTATTTCCCCTGATGAAAAATATCCTTAAAGAGCAACATTTTGCCCATGTGGAAGAGGTGAAGCTAAAAAACAGCAGAGGCACTAAAAGGCATCAAAATCCATGAGTTTATAAACTGTTTTGAGCAGTAGGGAAAAAAATCTCAATAAGCATACTACATAAAATGGAGAGTTCTTTAAAGGTGACTGAAGGTTAAATGTGTAGGATTAAATATACTATTTTATAAATAAATTATGGGTTTTGGGGTTCCCCATTGTAAATGGTCTAAAAGCTAGCACTGCTTATGAAAAAGCAGACTGGGATATGGCGAGAATTAGATGTGTATTCTTCAGGTAAATGTAAAAAATAGTAAAATATAATGTAAATTAAAAATTAATAGAGGTAGAACATAAGTTAAAGTAAATGCTTGAAAAAATAACATAAAATGTGAGAAAGAGAAACAAGGAAAATTAGATAAATAAATATCTCCATTCAAGTGAGTATTTATTACAGTAGACCTTCCTTATCTGAGGTTTTGTTTTCTGTGGTTTTATAATAGTTACCAGAGGTCAAACATGGTCCAAAAACATTAAATAAAAAACTCTAGAAATAAATAATTTATAAGATTTAATCACACAATCTTGTGAATAAAGCCATGAAATCTTTCAGTGTCTCGCTTCCTCCCTTCTGCTAGGGACATCATCCTTTGTCCTGTTTCTCCATGTTGTAGAATACTGAGTACTCATCTCTGTGATCAGAGTGCCTGTCCTGGTATCTCAGGGTTTGTGTTCAAGTAACTCTTATTTTACTTCATCATGGCCTAAAGTGCAAAAACAGATTCTGGTAATTTGGACACGCCAAAGAGTAGCCATACAGGTCTGTCTTTCATTGGAAATGTGAAAGTTCTCTATTTTTTAGGATAGAAAAAAATTGTATGCTGACATTACTAAGATCTGCCATAAGAGAAAATCTTTTATCTGTAAATCTGCCTTATTTATAAATTAAATTTTAGCATAGGTCTGTACATAATAGGATAAAAAAAACCATAGTAAAAATAGGTAGGGTATGATGTTTCAAGCATCCACTAGCTGTCTTGGAACATATACCCCAAGGACAAGGAGGCTAACGGTAAATTGAAATGGACTAAGTGTTCCAAGTAAAATCTAAGAAGCATAGATTAAAAATAAGATTCAATACTTTTTACAAGAGCTACATCTTAAATATAAGGTCTGAGAATGTTGAAAATAAAGAGTAAAAAATAAATAAATACAATATAATTTAATTCATATTAGACAATGTAGACTTAAGGGTATGATGTAGATACCTGATTAAACAAAATGCCTGATAACTGATTAAACAAAATTAATTATTGTTTTTGGAAAAATGTAGTCGGTCTTATAATCATCATATCCAATTGGTACAAATTGAATAACACTAAAAATAGTTATAGTGTTATATTTTGTTATATAGCTTATATTTTGGCAGAATTTGATCACCTTCTGAGTGAGGGTAACATGGATGTCTAGGAGATAATCCTTAAGTATTGATATTTCAGAAAGATTGATACATTTAGAATGTTATTTTCATTTTTCTTTATAAAATTATGACAAATTTTACAAATGACAAAATTGCATAAATTGTTAATTCTGTGCAGAAAGTAGATAAGAACACAAATTGTGAAGTTGGACTCAGATTGAGATCCAGACCACTCTCTTTCTTTGTGGCCTTAACAAATTAGTTATTTACTGAAAATTAAGAATAATTTCAAGGACTCAGGCTGTCTAAAAGCAGGTTCTGGCTTCTGATTGGTCATGTCCCATTAGTTCACCAAAACTGTGTGTCCCCATTAGAAGGGGTAATGCTATAAAACATAATAGAGAGATTTTCCAAAGCAAGATGATCAAGGGCAGAACTTCATAGGGTGTAATGCTTATTTAGAATATGCCAAATTTTAGTAGTTAATGATTACCATGTTTATCATCTCCCTGTCATTTCTTATAGATTGAGGGCAATTAACCACTTATGAACTATTACGCTGACACTAACAAGGGGCAGATGAAGATATAGGCGAACTTCTGAGATGATAAAAATGTTTTTCCTGTCTTTAGATTTGCTTCAAGCAATGCTGTCATACCTTCTTTCAAAAGTTTTTATGAGATTGTTTAATGTCCTAGGGAAGTAATTCCAATAGTGGTGTTAATAGTGAAGTCATATACACATATCTATTTTATCACTGTAGGATTAGCAAGTTTGACACATGCCCTTTATTAAACTCCTGGTTGCAGAGCATTTTCCTAAAATTATTCCAGGATGATGACAAGTTTAAATTCTGGGAGCATTCTAGTCTAAAGAAATGTGACATTAACATAAGATTACATACAAAGAAATATTCTATTTCTACCTAAATGGAGATAGTAGCTTTACTTTGTGCCTTTACTTAGCCAGCATTTGATTACACAGTCAACACTTGATTATCTGTAGGCAACTTTTTTTTAAATTTCAGTAAATAAGAGCTATATCTTGTACTCAGTTTCTCTTTGTTGTTGGCATTGAATTGCATCAAAACCCCATATTCACTTTTCCCCAACTTAGATTCATAATCTTTTCAGTTGTGCACTTAGGAAATGCTAGGGTACACTTTAAATAAAACATGGAATTATCTCCCTTCAAAAATAGGTATAAAGGAAAAACAGGAATTTTAAAGAAGTTTTCACTCCTTTTGGGAGGTGACAATGAGGAAGGAAGGAGTTGAATGAATAAGTAGTAGAAGGAACTATGTACTTTTTCTGATTCAATCCTTTAAAGTTTATTATAATATTTACTAAGGGGGATAGGACATAATGCACACACAATATTTTATGTTGATCTCTCTCTCTCCATATATATATATATACACACACACACACACAAACACATACACACTCTCAATCTCTATCTGAAATCAGACTCCCAATATTGGCAACTTTCATTGCTATTTTTTCATCTCTTTCTAACAAATTTCAAAATGTTTGTTTCACACTAGCAGTCAGGGCACTACATTGAAGAGATGATATGTCAGTGAGATATAGAATACAAAAAGATATGTCTGATAGCATTGACAAGGTTGCCTTAGAGTTGATGTTTTAGTGAAAAGAAACCCCTGTCTCAAGAATGCAGATTATATTTGTTGTATGTTATAAGCATTTTGCCATTCTAAAATCAATGTTGAAAAACCACTACAATATTTAGTATCATAAACATCCTATAATAGTACAATAAGAATAGACTTTATCCATCCATCCATCCATTCATTTAGATAGAGATATATACAAACATATGCAAGCATATGTAAATGTAAGTTATGCATATGCATGTCATATATACATGTATTTGCATATATATTCAAAAGAGTCACAAGCACATTAATAAATAAAAAGATAAGGTGAACTGAAACAATAAGTTATTAATATAAACCATTCATTTTTTAGGCTTATGAATAATTTTCTAGCAAATATGATTTATACTTAACAAAACTTGATGAAGAAGGAGGCTGGGTATGGGTAATAAATCAAGCCCACTAAATTCTTAAAAAATTAAAAAATAATTTAATGAAAACAGATAAAAATGTATAAACCTCAAAAATTTTATAGAAAGCAAAATAAATTATGCAAATATTAACATTGGTTGCTTCTTGTACATGCCCTAACCGGGCATCAAACCTACAGCCTTGGCATCTTATGGAGATGATACTTCAACCAATTGTGCTACCACCCAGGGTCCCATAACTGATCTTTTAAAAAAGAATAAAATACATCAGTCTTAGAATCAGGTAATAAATATGCAATGGGACAAAAACATTCCTCCAGTAAATGAATTTATTCACTTGTTTCTGGAGGTATTACTTTCTCTTTCCTTTATATGAGCATTTTTTAGTGTTTTAAGGTTAGAATTTGTAACTATAACAAAATATCTTGCCAAAAGCAATTAAAACAAATGGAAATTTTGTCATTATTTTTGTTATTATGGTTACAGTCTGACAAATTAACTTTATCTAGTCTCTAGGAAACCACTAAGAACATAAGACCCATCGCTCATAAAGAGTTACACTGGTCCCATGGTGAAGCGCTTTACTCTCAGAAAGCTCTTTTCTTTTGCTCCTGTTCACCATAGGAACAGGCCAATTGGTAATAATATATGTTTCTGAAACTGCTGTGATGAATAAACATATCTCCAAATTACTCAAATTAATTTCAGCATGTTGTAAAATTTTCTATTATGGATCTTTTTAGTCCATCTTTGTTCAAATAAGGTATTTTCTCAGACAAAACAGTTATCTGAAACTTGCATGCCAACATCCAGGCAATTACGAAAAACAATGGCATCATGAAATATCATTCAGATATCATGAAATAGATCAAAAGCATGTATTTTTTTGCCTAGTAGCCCTCAGCTAAGGTTTTTAACATAAAACATTTTAATTTCAGTCTTAACCCTCTATTTACAACAAGTGTGATCCTGAAATCTCACTGACTTTTTCTTCCCATTGACTTTTTTTATTTAATTTATTGGTGTGACATTCGTTCAGGTAACCATACAAATTTCAAGCATACAACTCAATAAAACATCATGTGCACACTGCATTGTGTGTGTATTGGCCCAAGCAGAGTCTCTTTTTGTCCTCATTCTCCCCCTTTGCCCATATCTATATACCCCCCACCCACCTTTCCCTCTGGCTATTACCACACTGTCATCTGTGTCTGTTATGCGAATGTGTTTTTGATTAATTCCTTTAAACAGGAAGTTGTCTCATAATTCTTTCTTTATTTTTCTTATTATTTGATTTGCAATGTTCTAACACTTCTCTAAAATTATCTTTTTTAAACTTATTTTTTATTGTTCAAGTACAATAAAAAATTCTCGAAATGGAGTTGTCTCCATTTTCCCGCCACCACCCATCCTCACCTCCTACCTTCAATCTTACCTGCCTGTGGCTTTATCCATATGGGTCCTTTGTACATGTTCCTTGAGAACCCTTCCCCTTGTTTACCCATTATCCCCCTCCCTCTTCCCCTCTGGTTACTGTCCATTTGTTTTTTATTTCAATGTCTCTGGTTATATTTTGCTTGCTTGTTTGTTTCATTGATTAGTTTCCACTTATAGGTGAGATCATATAATATTTGTCTTTTACCTCCTGGCTTATTTCACTTAGCATAATGCTCTCCAGTTCCATCCATGCTGCTGTGAAGGGTAGGAGCTCCTTCTTTCTTTCTGCTGTGTAGTATTCCATTGTGTAAATGTACAATCATTTTTTGATCTACTCATTTACTGATGAGCACTTAAGTTGCTTCCAGCACTTGGCTATTGTACATTGTGTTGCTATGAAAATTGATGAGCATAGGTTTTTTTGAATTGGTGCCTCAGTATTCTTAGGGTATGATCCCAGCTGATGTCCAAAATATATAAACAACTCACATGATGCCACTCCAGGAAAACAAACAAACCAATTAAAAAATGGGCAAAAGTCTTGGATAGACACTTTCCCAAGGAGGACATACAGAGGGCCCAGAGACATATGAAAGGTTGCTCAGCATCACTAGCCATCAGAAAGATGGAAATTAAAACCACAATAAGATACCACTTCACACCAGTCAGAATGGCCATCGTAATGAAATGAAAAAGTGCTGGCAAGTTTGTGAAGAAAAGGAAACCCTACCTAGTACATTGTTGATGGGAATACAGACTGGTGCAGCCACTGTGGAAAACAGTATGGAATTTCCTCAAGAACCTAAAATGATATCTTATATTTATACAAATATTCTCCTCTAGGGAACTCAAAGTATTAAGAAGATGGCTTCCCAGCCACCCTCAGTGTAAAAGTAGAAATGTAAATCTTTCTTTTTCAGATAGAAAACAAAATGGAAATTTCATACTAAGGGTTTTCTATATGCCCTCACATCAACATGTTAAAGATTGTCAGCAATAATCATAATCAAGGCAGAAAAAATAATGTCCTCTATGACTAAGTTTTAGAAACACAAATCATTTTTCCCATTTATACAGATTTTATGCTTGAATAGTGAATTTCACTTTTATTCATAGCCTTAATGAAATGAGGGTAAGTCTAAGAACCTTAACAGATTAATAAAAGAAAGTGTACCCTGCCATCATATTTTTCTCAGGATTTTGGTTTTTCATGGGATTTTTAGTTTCAGAGAAACTTACATTTTTGTGTTTTTTTTCATGTATTTAATGGGAAGATTAGAATCCTCATAATGTTGGAGAATGGCATTTTAAAGGGAACAATAACATAAATTTAATAATATTTTATGCACACCAATGTTCATAGCAGCACAATTTACAATAGCCAAGATTTGGAAGCAACCTAGATGCCCATCAGTAAATTAATGGATAAAAAAACTATGGTACATTTACACAATGGAATTCTATGCAACAGAAAGAAAAAAGGAGCTCTTACCATTTGCAACAGCATGGATGGAACTGGGAAGCATTATGCTGAGTGAAATAAGCCAGGCAGTGAAAGACAAATACCACATGATCTCACCTTTAACAGGAACCTAAACAACAAAACAAACAAGCAAGCAAAATATGACCAAAGACACTGAAATACAGAACAGGCTGACGGGAACCAGAGGGGAGAGGGGAAAGAATCACAGGGGAAAAGGGGAAGGATTCACAGGAACAAGTATAAAGTACACATGGACAAAAACTAAGGGGGGGATGGGAGGGAGGTGGGGAGCATTGGGGGAATGGGCAGGGTTGGGAGTATAAGACAAAACTGTACTTGAACAATAATTAAATAAATCTAAATTTTTAAAAAAATAGTATTTTTAAACTATTTCTATAATTGCCTAACTGCAGTCTCTGTCTGAGCAATCATGCATTTTAGAATGCAAATTTACCACATATTTCCAGGGTAAGAAAACATTTAGTAGCTTTTTCTACCACATTCTGGTGACATTTATGGTAAAGAAAAAGCCTATTTTCTATAGCATATTCATTTGTTTTTTATTCATTCAATCATTAATAAATGTTAATAATTTATTAATAACTTCACTAAATTAGATAATGGTCCAGGTGCTGTGTAAATACCAGTAAACAAGACAGACAAGATCCTTAAAACTACAGTTACATTTTATACTGCTAGAACAGTGATCCCCAAACTTTTTTGGCATCAGGGATTGGTTTCCTTGGGGGGGGGTTTGCAACAGGAGGTGGAGGTCAGGTGAGCTTCACTAGTGGCCCAGTTCCTAATGGGCTGTGAACAAGCACATTCTGTGGACCAGGGCTTGGGGACCCCTGTGTGAGAGTACTTGAAACATGGATCTACAAAAAAAGGGGAGTATAAATTAAATTTATATGAAAATTATTTTTCTTAATTGATATAACAGATAATTGTTTATTCAAAGTAACAGCAACATTGCTATTGTCTATGTCCATATATGTATGTGTATATGCTTACATATATTAAAGTAATTTAATAATTAAATTAATAATAAAAGTGATACAGAGACAGAAGGGAGAAATTAGGATTATTTTGTCATTATAAGGTATTAGCATTACCAGTGAGTGATAAGGTGTTATTTGGAGTGAACTTATATTTGTTGTAAATGTGTATAGCAAACTCTAGGGCAACTAATAAAAGGAGTAAATATAGAAGTATAACTGATATGCTAAAGAAGCAGAGAAAATAAAATCATATAAAATGCTCAATAAACTATAGAAACCAGAAAGATTCAAAGACAAAAAAAGAAACAGCAAGAGCAGTTAAAGAAACATGAACAGTGAAAGGACAACAAACTCACAGTTATTAACAACCACACCTAAAACAAAAGCAAACTAAAAGGACAGCTAGATCAGGAATGGAAACATAGAAATGAAGATCTCAAGGAGGGTTAGCAACAAGAGAGTGGGAGGAGGAGAAGGGGGAAGAAGGTACAGAAAATAAGTAGCATAGACAGTAGATAGAAAATAGATGGGGGGGGGCAAGAATAGCATGGGAAATATAGAATCTAAAAGAATTGAGACACATGGTCATAAACTAAAGGGGGGATAACGGTGGGGATGGGGGGTAGGGTGGAGGGGAATGAAGGGGGGAATAGAACAACTGTAACAGCAAAATCAATAAAAAAAATTTAAAATAAAAAAGAAAGAAAGAAAAAAAACAAATAGAACAAAGTAACAAATAAGGCAGATATTAACTCAAGTATATCAATAATCATTTTGTGAGAGATTTAAATGAACCAATTAAAAGATAGATTGTAAGAGTGGAACAACAAAAAAAGCAACTACATGTTGCCTACAAGAAATCCACTTTAAATATAAAAACGCATATAGGTTAAATGTAGACAAATATGCCATGCTAAAGTAACCCAAAGAAAGCAGCCATAGTTATGACTTTCAGATAGAGCAGACTTCAGAGCTAGAAAAATTACCAGAAATAAAAAGTAACATTACATAATGCAAAAAGGGGTCAGTTCTCCAAGAAGACACAATGATACTTAATGTATATGATCCTACCAACACAACATCCTAATGTGTCAGGCAAAACTGATAGAACTGCAAGAAGAAATAGATGAATCTGCTGTTGTAGAGACTTTAACACACTTGTATCAGACATGGACAGACCCAGCAGGCAGAAAATTAGTAAGAACATTCATGAACTCAACAACATCATCAATCAACTTAATTTTATAGACATTTATAAACTACACCATTGAACAACATCAGAATACATATTTCTGAAGAAATGAACTATTCACTTAGATGACATTCTTAGCAAATGATATTAAGTAATGAAATCATACAACATCTTTTCTCAGAAATAAATAACATAAAGATAACTGATCATTGCTCAAATACTTAAAGATTAAAGAACAAACTTAATAATACCAAATGGGTCAAAAAGAAATGTTAAGAAGATTTTTGAAATATTTTAACTAAATAAAAATAAAAACACAACTTATAAAAATTTGTGGATCATACGAAACAGTGCATTGTGAGAAATTTTTAGCATCGAATGCATATATTTGAAGAAAAGAAATATTTAAAAAGCAATATCTAAACTTATATCATAGGAAACTAACAAAATAAGATCAAATTAAATCTAAAGTAACCAAAATAAATAAAATAATAAAGATTAGAGCAGAAATCATTGAAATGGAAAACAGAAACACAGTGAAATAAATTAAACAAAAATATTTTCTTGAAAAGATAAATAAAATATTCTTTTCAAAGAACCAGCTATTTGTCTTGATTATGTTAGCCAGGATAACTAAGAAAATAAGAAGGAGAATACTAATTACATATAGCACAAATGCAGGACAGACATCACTACAGATCCATGGATATTAAAAAGAATAAAACAAAACTTATTAGTTTCATGTAGTCTCATTTGTTTACTTTTCCTTTTGTCTCCCTTACTTGAGGAGATATATTCCATAAAATATAAAGAGCAATATCTGAGATTTTGCTGCCTATGTTTTCTTCTAGGATTTCCATGATTTTGGGTCTAACATTTAAGTCTTTGATCCATTTTGAGTTTATTCTTTTGGGTGGTGTAAGAAAGGTGGTCTAGTTTCACTTTTCTGCATGTATTGGTCCAATTTTCCCAATACCATTTATTAAATAAACTATCCTTAGCCTATTGTATGTGCTTGTATCCTCTGTCAAATATTAATTAATTATAAAGGTGTGGGCCTATTTTAGGGGCTGTCTATTCTATTTCATTGATATGTATATCTGTTTTTATGTCAGTACCAGGCTGTTTTGATTACTATGGTCTTATGGTGTAGTCTGATATTAGATAGCATGATTCCTCCAACATTTTCTTCTTCCTCAGGATTGCTGTTTCTATGGAGGGCCTTTTGTGGTACTGTATAAATTTTTGAAATATTTGTTCTAGTTCTGTGAAATACATCCTTGGATTCTTGATAGGAGTTTTGTTAAAAAGAAGAAATTCCCCTTTACAACAGTATAAATGGACCTGGAGAACATTATGCTAAATGACATAAGACAATCAGAGAAAGATAAATACCATAGCATTTCACTCATATGTGGAATCTAATGAACAAACTGAACAAATGGGGACAGACTCATAGATGGAGAGCAATGACAGCTAGTGGGGGCATGGAGGTTAGGGGGTGGAGGTATTGAGCTGTAAGGAAAAAGGACTCAGAGACATAGACAACAGTATGGTGATTGCTGAGGGGGAAGGGGGAGAAGGGGACTGTATGGCAAAGGAAAAATACAATAAAGATTAAATTTTAAAAGGAATAAAGGGATACTATGGACAAGTCTATGCTCATACATTTTATAACCTAGGTGAAATAGACCAGTTCCTTGGAAAACACAATCTGCCAAAACTAACACAAGAAGAAACATACAATATGAATAGATCTACATTTATTAAAGATATTGAATAAACAAACACTAACTCCAAAATTGATGAAACCCCATGAGTTCCCTGGTGAATTCTACCAACCATTTATGAAAGAAATTACAATTTTCTATAATTTTTTAACAAGGTAGAAGCAAAGGGAATGTTTTTTTAACTCATTCCCTTATGCCAACCTTACCCTATAAAAAAAAACAGATAAAGAAAAGAAAGCTACAGACTAATATCTTCCATGAACATAGATGCAAAAATCCTCGACAAAATGTTAACATATCCAATCCAGCAATGTATAAAAAGAATTACACACAATGACCAAATGGGATTTATCTCAGGTATGCAACCTGACTCAACATTTGGACATCAATTAATATAATCCATGATATCAATAGGCTAAAAAATTTCATGATCATATTAATAGGTTTTTAAAAACCATTTGGGAAAATCATGAAATTCTCTTTTATGATTAAAAAATCTCCCAATAAGTTAAGAATAAAGGAAACTTCATCAACCTGATAAAACATTTACAAAAATCCTACAGCCAATATCATACTTACTGGTGAGAAGCTCTGAACTTTCTCATTAAGATGAGGAGTAAGATAAGGTTAACCCCTCTTATCACTGTTTTCAACAATGTACTGGGAGTCGTATCTAAAATAGTAAACAAGAAAAGGAAGTAAAATATACACATATTGAGAAGAAAGAAATGAAACTGCCTTTGTTTATAGATGACATTATTATCTATGGAGAAAATATAAAATGATTAACAAAGAAAACCATTCTAGAACTAGTGATTATAGTAAATTTGTGGGATGCAATGTTAATATGCAAAAGCCAATAATTTTCCTAAATATCAGCAATGAGAACATGGTATTTGAAATTAAATGCACAGGGCCACTTATACAGAACCACAAAAGTGAAATACTTAGTATACACTTAATAAAATATTGACAATCTTGTATATGGAAAACTACAAAATCTGTGAAATATCAAACAGAAGTAAAATGGAAAGATATTCTATGTTTATGGTAGGAAGACTCAATAGTTTCAATATGTCATTTCATCCCAACTTGACCTATAGATTTATGTAATATAAACCAAAAACACAGGAAAATGCATGCACTGGCTCGCAGTGCCCGTGGCATCATGGATGAGACATGAGACAAATTCACATGGACTACTGAGTCCTGTGAAGGAAAAGGGATGTCACGGCTACTCCCTCAAGAGGGGTGAGCCTTGGAGCGGCCTGGCAACTCTCTCAAGGGGAGAGCGTGCTGATCCTTGCCTAGACAGGCTTCTATTGTTTTTTTTGCACAGGAGTTCAGGTACAAGTTATTAATCATTGTCAGGCAGTAAACAGTAGATAGCATACAGAGAAGTATGCTATCTGTATATCTATATATGATATATCTGTATATCTGTATATGATTCTTCTGAGTCAGGGTCTATTAGCTAAAAGGGCTACAAGACTTTGGGAAAACAAACTCATTTTCTGCCGGGGCCTTTATCATTTAGATAAAAGCATTCTTAGCAAAGCAGGTTTCACATATCCTTTCTCAGGCCTAATTACTCAGGGAGCCCACCATCCCCAGCACAAGGCTGCACCATCTTCTGTCATTGTTTTCAGGCTTAAGTTAGGCAGAGGAGGCAGATAGGCAAGGAATTCTTGGAGACTTCTCGCAGATAGACTGAGGACTCAGGTTTCATCAAAACTGGGGGGCAAGGGTCCATTACTCCCTCCTTGCTGCAGCCCCCCTAGTCCTTCCTTGAGGGTCCCCCAAGTAATCATGTCTGGCTTAGGTTCGCCCCCCCAGAACCTAAGCCAGAATGCCCCAGAACCCAGAGGGGTCTTACCCATCATTAACTAACTGACCAAGCGTTGGGGGTCAGAGATGGATGAAGCAGAAGCAGAGTTCCTGCCAGGGAGATAAGCTTTGTCTCCTTAGTGGCTTATGGTCTGAAGGTTGTTCACTCAGCCTTAGCCGTGGGGGGTTTTGGCTCCAGAAACCAGGTAGGGGGTTCCCAACAACAGGAAGGTATTTTGTAAATATTGACAAACTAATTCTAAGGTTTACATGGAAAAGCAGAGACTGGAGTTGACAACTTTATGAAGAAGAAGAAAGATGTAACACTGGCACTACCTGACTCAAGGCTTTCTATTATAAAATTACACTGACCAAGACAGTGTGGTATTATAGAAAGAAATACACATCAATCAATGGCACAGAGCACAAAGCACAAGTAGACTTGCATGAATATAGTCAACCGATCTTTTACCAAAGAACCAAGGCAGGACAATGAAGCAAACATAAATGTTTTACCAAATGGCACTGGAAGAACTGGATTTCCACATGCAAAATAAACAAATCTAGATATAAATCTTATGCTCTTTATAAAAATTAATTCAAAGTGAATCACAGACACAATAAAATGCAAGGCTATATTTCCTAGAAGATATCATTGGATAAACCAAGATGATTTTGGTTATGGTGATGGTTTTTTAGATATAGCATCATAATCATCATGATCCTTGATAGCAATAATTGAAAAACTGAGTTTCATTAATGTTTAAAATTTTTGCTGTGCAAAAACCAATGTTAAGAGAATATTAACACAAGCCACAGACTGGAAAAAGTAATTACATCATGCACATCTGGTACAAGTCTGTTATCCAAAAGATACAAAAAAAAAACTCTTAAAACTCAACAATAAAACAAAGCCAATTAGAGAATAGTCCAAACATCTTAACAGACACCTCAAAAAAGAATATATATAGATGAAAAATAAGCACATGAAAAGATATACACATCATATGTTACTAGGGGCATACACATTAAAAAAAAACAGTGAGATATCTCTAGACACCCATTAGAATAGCAAATTTCCAGAACACTGACAACACCAAATGCTGCTGATAATAGGGAAAAATCAGGAACTTCTATTTATTGCTGGTGGAATTGCAAAATATGTTGGCCACTTTGGAAGACAGTCTGGCAGTTTCTTACAAATTAACCATGCTCTTACCATACAGTCAGCACTCCCTCTCCTTGATACCTACCATAAGGAATTAAACATGTATGTCCACACAAAAGCCTGCACAGATGTTTATAGCAGTTTTACTCATACTTACCTAAACTTCAAATCAGCCAGTATATCCTTTATTAGGTGAATGAGTAAATAAACTATGGTGCATCCAGACAATGGAATGACATTCAATGTAATAAAGCCATGAAGAGATGTGTAGAAACCTTAAATGCACGTTGTTTAAGTGAAGAAAGTCAGTTTGAAAAGATTATATACTCTATGATTCCAACTATATGATATTCTCGGAAAAAATTATAGAGACAATGAAATGACCCATGCTCTTTTTAGGTGTTATGGGGAAGAGATGAACAGAGCACAGAAATTTTTTAGCGAGTGAAACAGGATGTTTAGCACACATTTGTGTGCAGATTTTTGCATGAACATAAGCTTTCAATCTTTTGGGTAAATACCAAGGAGCATGAATGCTGTATTCTGTGGTAAGAGTAGGTTTAATTTTGAAAGAAACTATGAAACTGTCTTCCAAAGTGTCCATACTGCTTTGCATTTCCATCAGCAATAAATTTTTAGTGTATAAAACTATAATGGTGGATACATGTCATTTATATTTGTCAAAACTCATGAAATGTACCACATCAAGAATTACCCCTAATGTAAACTATGAAATTTGGGTGAGTATAATGGGTCAATATAAGTTTAACAATTGTACCAAACACACCACTCTGAAGAGCAGGTTGATTATGAGGGAGTCTGTGCATGTGTGTGGGACAGAAGTATATGGGAAATCTCTTACCTTCTGCACATTATTGGGATCTTAAAACTTATATAAAAGCTTATATTTTTCAATATAGAACATAAAAATAATTGTACAGCTATAGAAAAAACAGACTCAACAATAAATACTAAGAACAACAAAAATGGAAAAGATATTAGAAACAATAGTAAAATATAAAATTAAATGTTTTTGTTGGAAAAAAGTTTGCAGTATGAGGTCTCAAACTTTGCCACACAAATGGCATACTGGGAAACATTTGTTCTTATATCATGAAGTCACTATAGACCTGGCACCCTACAAGAGTGTTTACTTAATTGCAAACAAGCAGATCTTTTCTATCTCATAGACAAGTAGAAGTGGTTTTATAGTGTAGTACCACTTTTAGGTTGATAAGCAACATCTCATGACATCAAAGGGCAGTGTCAGGAATAACAGTTGAAAGATGTTATAAACCTTCAACCAGCCCTACTCTTCTAGCCATGGTCAGAGAGTCCTCCTGGCTGGAACTTGTAAGTGCCTTGCAATGCATGGACAAAACAAAGTAAAGGATGAAGAATAGTGTGAAGAGGGGAGTGAGCATAGCAAAACCCTCCATATAGCAAGTGGACACTTCAACAGATAGAAGTTTAAAGACTCCAAAATGATAGAATTTTTCTGAAACATGATTATAATGGAAGAGTCTACAATAGTTCATAATAGTGCATTGTTGTAGAATCAGGCCATTGCTTTTTGTTCTATGTTGTCATTGAGTTTTAGATACATGAGAATTTAAGTATGTTTTCAGTATACAAAAAGTAATTGTCAATATGTAGAGCTACTAATACCATCTTCATCTTTAATGCAATACAAAAAGTAAAAATTAAACAAATAAAACCTAAAAAACAAAGAAAATATCAAGGTGGTGCTTAAAATAGAAACATAAAACAATATCATGTAAGATGAAAGAGATACAGCCTAATGCATAATGCATAGTAATAAGTGCAATCAGTCAAAGTCTAAATATGTACTGACCTGAGTAGCACCTAATATAAAATAAGATAACTTACAATGACTAAAAACCACAGTAGTACATGATATGCCAAACAAATGTAAATAAAATTGAATAAGGTTGCAAAGGATAGTAAAATTTCAGGTTAGTTAATTTATATCATTTAAATAGAATATGATAGTTTTGAACTTATATTTTCTAAATACCACAGCATCACTATTCTACAACAGAAAAATACTAGGTGAAATTTGCATAAATAAAAATTTTATGGGAGGTTTCATAGAAGTGAGTAATGTAATTAAGATGTAATGCATTTATATGAAACACTATGTGTGCCAAACCTTGCTTCTAAATGTTCATAAACTTTTAGAAAACTAATCACATGCTAGACCATAGAGAACACTTTAATCAATTTCAAAAGTTGTAAGTGGTAAAGGCCATATTTTATTCAAACAAAACTAAACAAAAGGGGGAATTTCAGGGGAAAGGGGGAAGGGTTTGCAGGAATAAGTATAAAGGACACATGGACAAAAACAAGGGGGGGTATGGGAGGGAGGTGGGAGGGCTGGGGATGGGCTGGGATGGGAGTAAAAGGCAGAAAACTACTTGAACAACAATTAAAATTAAATTAAAAAATTAAACAAAAAAGATTGATTTAATCTCTGAAGAAGAGTGTGCCCTCACTAAATGTTAACATATGGGGTGGGCTAAAATAGATTTACAACTGTAATAAAAATAAATAATAAAATAATAAATAAATAATAATAGTACAAGAATAAACTCTGTGTGTCATGTACTCACAACTATAAACCTGTTTTCTGCCCACACCCATATACAGCTCATTTGAGAGACTAGCTCAAAAACCTTAAATTAAAAAAATATATAATAATCATAGTTTACATGTATTTACTAAATACTTTGAAGTCAAATCCTCATGGTTAAATTCTACAGTTTTGTTTTGATCTGTTTGTCCTTATTAAACATAGTTGCTAATGCTAGTACTTATTTAAATCTAATTATTAAATCTAATTATTTTTTCCAAGTACAATATTTATTCTCTTCCATCCCATATAATTAAACTTATAGTCATGTTGTCAAACTGTTTCGTATCTGTTACCTGTATGCACCTGTCTAGATTTACTCACCAAACATGTATTGAGGGCTCATTTCTATCAGACACAGTGTTAAACAGTTTGTTAAAGAAATTACTAAAATGATGGGCTAATTCAAGAAATACAGAATTAAATGAACAATTTCAATATGATACTGAAGGTATGCTAAAGGGAGTGTCTGCATTAAGCCATGTGGGATTTGGGAGGTTGGCTAAGTGTTGTGAAAGAATAATCATGGGCTTGGGAGGTAAGTGCCAACAAAGACACAATACACGGATTGTGTTTCACATAAACCACACCAATACTTTTTTCACGAGCATTGTTTTTGGACATGTAGTTAGCTTTACGAGGCAATCAGAATCATCTTCAAATATCCTGTCTTCTAATGTTCTAAGACAAAAACATACCAAAAAGCAGCCATTTTTCTGTTTTACTCTGAGAGGGTTTGCCCTGTGGTTAATTGTATGTATAATATACTGAAATTGCTTCACCAGATGACTAATTACCTCTGGTTTTTCATTTGGAGGGTGCAAGATATAGTTAAACTTTGTCCTTGGCACATGGCATTTCTAATTGTAAACGTATTCAAAAGAATATATTGAAGCCCAACACATAAATAAACCTTTAAGAAATACCATTTTCTTCATAATTCTAGTAAGTATTTTAAAGGTTAAAATTCTTAACATTTTCTCAAAGGATATAGGATTAATTGAAGTTGTCTAATAAAAAATTTACAAGCAAGATACATATATATGATATATTAAATACATGTATAATATATATAATAATGGGGGACCCTCCCAAACAGAATTTATTTATTAAAAATGTGTATTTATTCTTACATGTTTAAACTTCCGTCACCTTCAAAGTACTCTCTATTCAACGCAAAATACATCTATCAAGACATTTTTTCCCACTGCTCAAAACTGTTTCTGAACTTGTCAATTTTGTACTTCTGACATTTTTTATATCACCTCTTCCACATGGGTAAAATGTTTCCCTTTGAGGCTTTTTTTCATCGGGGGAAACAATGAAAAATGTGACTTGGGGTATGATCAGGTGAATAAAGAAGGTGGGGCCCAAGGTCATACCGTTTTTAGTCAAAAACTGTTGAACACTCAGTGTGGTGTGGGAGGTGCACTAGTAAATCACCCATCATGAAGTGGGCAATTGCATTGAGAGAGTCTTCAGAAAAAACAATTCACTGAAGCTGAACACAGCCTCTCACAACAATGTCTATTGGTGAAGTGATATGGATGAGTTTCTAGAACACTTACCTGGTGGCAGAAGCCTGTACTATATGGTACCTGCTCTCCAGAAGATAATTCTCTTTTTTTGTATGTTTCCCTAGTTATTATGGGTGATGTATCATATAGGTGCTAAAGTGCACTACCTTTCCTGGAAAAGAATACTTTTTCCATAAAATTTAGCTAATGTGCTGAATGTCTACCAACTGTGCAGCCAAAAAGTCTCACTTTCTAAGAAAGAGAGAAGAAAGATAGGTAGAGGGAGGGAGGGAGAGAGAGAGAGAGAGAGAGAATAAACTATTCCTAAGCTAACATTTAAATTTGTCTACCTTGGGATTGGCAAGACTATGTTATAATGACCAGTTAGATATAAAAACTATCTTTACTATGCCCTGGCTGGTGTGGCTCAGTGGATTTCATGCCGGACTGCGAAGCCAAGGGTCACCAGTTAGATTCCCAGTCAGGGCACATGCCTGGATTGCAAGGCCAACTTCCCAGTAGGGGGCTTGGGTGGGGCAACAACACATTGATGTTTCTCTCCTTCTATTTCTCTCACCTTTCCCCTCTCTCTAAAAAATATTATCTTTATCATACTTTATATCCTAAAGTTTTATAGTTTGTAAGTCATCATGTTTGCTGTTGTAGTTAGACCATCAAATGTCCATTTGTGATTAAGATGGTATTAGCAATACATTCAGAAGTTGCAAGTAGTTAAAATGTAATTGGAAATTGAAAGTAGAAAGTACTTAAACCTAGATCCTAGTCTGGGTCTTGTGAAAATGACTTTAGCAGTATCTGTGGCCAGTATTCACTGACCTGCAATATTAACGTGTAACTCTGATTACCATTTCCTAAAAATTTAATTCTATCGGAAATCTTGGGGTGATGGAAACTTAATTATTTTCTGAAAGTGCTCATAAGGCTGCCATGATGATTTCAAAAGTCACAGATTACAGTTTAAAATGAAATTCACCCTCTTGAACAAAAAGGAAAAGGTTATAGGAAAATATAGTTTGCCATTATTGATGTACAAAGCCAGCTCTGATTGTGTCTGTCCTGTAGCTCCCCCACATGCACCATGGAGATATTGCCTAAATCTCTGGAAATGAAAGACTTGAGTTCAGTCATAACTCTACCTGCTTCTGCTAGCAGAATCCAGCTTGACAAGCATTACACCCAACCTCTGTTTGTGTTGTTTAACAAACTTTATGGACTGCTTGTCAGGTGGTTTCTGTTAGATTTGCTCAGCTAGTGCTACAAACATGTAAAAGTCATACCAATCATTTAAGGAAAGAAAATAAAGTCAATTAACCATTGATTGCTCTTTCCTCTTATCGAAATACCTGGTAAGAGCATCCAAGGGCAGTGATTGTGCACTCAAAGAATTTCTGTTTCACTGTACTTTGTCTTCACTGGTAATGAAGTGAGTTGTTTCAACTTTAGTCTGTCTGCACCTCCTCTCCCACCCCCTTTCTCTGAAGGCCACTTCCATGGAAGTTAAATAATAATTAAACTGTGTTGGCATGATAGTCTGCATTCCTTCAGTCACTGTTCCTTAATAAACAAGGAAAAGAAGTAGGGAAATAGAAACAGACTTTTATAGAGCAAATTCTATTTTATTTGAAAAAGTGACAATATAAGAACATAATAGACTTGAGTTTTATAAATATAGTTATTTCCTGATTAAGTAGGTATTGCTAATAACAGAATACTGTTTATGTTTTATATCATAATTTTATATTTTAGTTACTTCCACAATTAGTGATGTAACTCCTTCCCACAGCCACACCTATCTCTGGATAGGAGAATAACATTAACTTGTGTGAAAATTTTTGCTCTTAGATTTTCAGGGATATGACAAGTGTTCTGTACTAGACTCTAGCACCGACGGCTTGAAAACCTTTGTATTTATACAGATTTCTCCACTTTCTACATCACTATTTAATTCTTAAGCATATTTGTCTACACTCTGTTAATTGTAATTTAAAATTCCACCTTAAAATAAATACATTTATACCATCATAATGTTGAAGGCAAGTAGTGATTGCATCAGGTTACATTCTGCAGAAATCAAACCCTCCCTGTCACATATAAGTAGATTATTTGATATACATGCAATATCCCTTCGGTGTCAGGCAGTCTTTTCTTTAATCTGACTGACATGGCACATAATGAAATGCTCACTTCAATATGTCTGATACATTTTGCCTAATTCTGGGCTTAGTTTAATATTAGTCATGAATATTTCCTCCAACTAGGCATGAATCTGAATATATACAAGGCAGAGTTTATGTTCATTCAAAAGCACAAACTTCAACCTTATTTTTTATTGCTTCCTCTGGTTATGATGAATTAAGTCGTCTCAAGGAAGGAACTGAAAGCAACAGGGACCAGAACTGTTATCTTTCTTCACAGTCAGGTAGAGTGTGAGTGGGTAGAATTCAACTGCTGTGCTTTCCTTCCCCTGAGCATCGGAGCTGAAGGTTGGAGAGGTCTGCTCAATGGGAGAAAAGTAACCATGAACAAAACCATATGACATTTCTGGATTTCTTCCAAGCTAAAAGCTTCAAATACCCTCAATGATGTCATAATATTTTCTATCCCTTTTTTATCAGAGATAGGGACAATTCTTCATCATTCCTTCTTTTTATTTTCATTTTAAATATCTTCAAATGAAATTAATAGAATAAAAGATCACTGGAGTGATATATATGTGACTGTCCACATGAAGGTACATATGTACACATAGCCATAGCATGTACACTTACACATGTACATATATTTATAAATTTAATTCATAATAATTTGAGTGCATGTTTCTATTGGTTTAAAATAATTATAAAATATTTTGATGGGGTAAGTGGTATAAGATGAACTAAGTGGCAGTGGAAAAAGCACAATAAAAATTAAAGATAACATAAAATCTTTTAAGAATTTACTTATCCCGCTCAAATACAACAATGAATAATAACCCATGTGCCTTTTCTTTGTTACTTTCTGGTATGTTTTTAACGTGAATCACATATTAACAACTATGTTAGTGGATCAAAACTTTATTTTTATGCAACCTATAACATTTTCTGTTTTAAGACTGCATTGTTCCTATGCAAAATTAGGAACAATTAGGGTTTAAAAATCTTACAGGGTAAACATATTCCTTGTGAATATTGTAAAGTATATTAAATATATTATAGCAAATAAAGAGACATTAAAAATAGCTCTACCCACAACCCTCTAAAATTATAATGACTTTTTAAAAATTGTGTTAATATATCTGATATGTTTGTGTGTGAATCTGTCTTATTTTTAGGACACACTTTTTCTCAGAGATTTTTCTCTAGCATATTTATTTCATGTGACTATCTGAAATATTTCATTCTATATTTCAAAACTGTACAAAAATTCTATAAAGAAGGGAGCCCACCTGGTTTACATGATGGGGAGCTTGCATTCCCTGTGGATGGAAATAAGGGATAAAATGAACTCCTGGCTAAAACAGATTAGATGCCAAACTCAGTTAGTCCTTGCCTAATTCTATAAAAGGATGTCAGTTAAGGACTGACTTGGCCTAAGAAAAAAACAAATCTCAAAACAATATTCAACCTGATTACCCATTCAAACAATTATGCTGCAACCATGCTCTGTTGAAACAAAATACTGTCATATAAACTTAGCCCATCGCCTTGGCCAGTTTGCCTAGAGAAATTGCCATTACAAAAATATTTTATTCAATGACACCAGAATATAGAGCAGATTAATTATGCAGAACAGGAGAACAGAAATTATATCCTAGTTACACACATTTCTGTAAGACTTTTACTTTGTTCTTGTCGAGTGTTTCTGATTTGCTTGAAGAGTTTCATGACACATTGTTCTGATAATCTTGGGATCATCTATAGCTGTTAGCTTAATACCATGAGTTTCTAAAGGATAATTATTTATAACATCTGAATACTAGGAGACTTAGCAGAACTATAAGCTCAAATATTTTAGATAAAATGTAAAATACATATCCACCAAAGTGAGTAGCTAAGCCCTCATGCAAGAAACCACTGGACAGGCATGTTGGAATCACTGTTCTGTGGGTGCATGTTATAACATTCAAATTAGATACTCTGAAGGGGATGAGAAAGGGCTTTGGAATTGGAAACAGTACTTCAAAAAGTGATGCTGGGTCAAATATCATGTGACCACTAACGTGAATGTGGAGTACAACATAGAGACTTGTTTTTTGAAAAGCTAGGCACAGTCCCAGGTAAGCCTATTGTTCCCCAAAGGCCGTTTGCAGTTCCTGTTAACACACCTCCCTGCTTTCACCAGAGCCCTCAGGAGCTGTGACAGTGCTTGCAAATGTCATGCTCATGACAAGTCTGTCTGCTTTGAAAGCATGTCAAGAAAGCTGAGCACTATTAATAATACTAATGGAGAGATTATCTTTAGCTCTGATTTTTTTCTCCTTTGAAAATAAAAGTGGGATGTTTGTTTTAACATCCTGCCCTTTTCAAAAAGGCAGCAGGAAGCAATTAAGCCTCTCTGCAAAAGACCTTTTTTCAAGTTTTCTGCTTAATTAAAATGCAGTTACTTGGTTAAAAGTGGACTCTTCACCAGTATATTTTAAAGACATATAACACAATAGTAATAAAATTGGCAGTAAGCCTTTGTAAGAAGAAGAGAACATTTGTTAGGCTGCTTGGACAAAGGGACAATTACATATTTTTAAAGAACCTTAAAGAGGAAACCCTGACCTGGGACTTCCTTTTGAGAGCTATCCCTTCTGCAAGGACACCAGAAAGGTTGTTGGGGTAGTCAATCAGGTAGAATTAATGTACATATTTCCCCAGAAAAAATAGTTAAGCAAAAAATTTACAGACCATTCTTTAATATGTAAAAGAAAGAAAAAATGAAACAGTTAAAGCAAGTTAAATATGCCAGAGCTTTGATATGCCAATATGTACTGCTTCTAAACTGATAGGTGATGTTTAACAGAAACATATTAAATATATGACCAAAAAGTCCTCAAACTAAATCACCTTTAAAAATCAGTTCCCAAGTGCCCCATACCAATTTCAATTAAGTCTCCAAAATGGGAGATTTCCATTAAATAGGGCATGACACAGAACACCAATTTCAAGAATTTCCTAATTCTTTGGTAGAAAGGCCTCTCTAAGAACTTAACAATAAACCTCATATTCCCCAAAGCACAACCACATCCATTTTATAATCTTTCTTGCTTTTATGCTTTTTAAAGTTAAAAGGTAAACAAGTCACTTTATAAGACAAAAATTAGGAAGGTCATATTGTTTTCCTGTCTCTGGAACTGTTACTGAACATTGATGTGTTTGTTTACTGCACAGGTTGGCTTTTTGCCTGCCTTTCTCTTTTTCATGGATTTCAGCTATCAACTGTGTTTGCCTTGAAAACTAAGCCTCACTGTGTCATATGTTCAGCCCTGCTCCACACAACACGACCCAACTTATCAAACTCTGACAGCTAATATTTAAAAGAGAACACACACGTATTTTGAGGTTTGATAACTGCTATCAATCTCGATAATGGGTACCCAATCCAAAATTGTGACAGATATCTAGTGGATTGAGCATCTACCAGGAGCAGCTAATGCTGAAGTAAATGAATCAGTGAGGCAGCTTCTTCACAGCTATAATTAAAAATAAAGCAAATAATTGCCACCCCAATAACAGAAGCCTAAGAAATCTAGGCCATGGCTACAAAATGTAACACAGGCTAAAATCTATAGATAACAGTTTCTAATTTATTCTTTTCCCCTTTGATTTTTTTTAATAGAAGATTATGAGGTTGGTCCTAAAGACTTTTTTTTGCGGTTAAAATTTCAGGGTTTTCAGTTCATGACACCTTATTTTCACAGAAGCTGCCAGCAGAGATATAGTGGGCCCTAAAACATTATTACTTTGATAATTAGAAAATGTCCTTTTTTAATAAAGTAAATCAAGGTATAGTGACCTCCTAAAGCCAAATTGCAGAACACAGTGTAATGGTTAATGCTATGTAAATTGCTATGCAGACAATTGAGCTGTTATTTTAGCAAGACCAAATGGTTGTGGCTAATGACCTCAACATTTGATTTCTATGTGCATTTTATTTAATTTTTCCCTGATTTGAAAACATATCTATCTGAGACTATAACTAGACCACACTGATGAGCCTGAATAAAAAGTGCAAATTTTTTATAGTGCCTATTGTACCTTAAATCAACGAAATTTGAAGACAGTGGCTGAGTGGTCTCTGAATCATTTTAATAGTTTTTACCTATATATAAAATCAGCACAAAATTACATTCTCATTTTCAATTTAACAATACATTTCTTTGGAAAATTATCCCCCTAAGAAAAATGTGATGCCAATATATTTGGCTTGGCCTTTTGATTATTCAGACACAGAAAGGTATGGTCATTCATCTCTTTATTCTGCCCTTAGAGTGTAGAACCCATGTTTAGTAGTAAATTACTTGGGTTTTAGAAGGACCGCACTGTGTATTTTTAACAAGTCTTTGTTCTGGGAAGTTTGGTTACTGAATATTGTTTCATCATTTTTGTACTTGAAATTAGTTTCTCTGCACAGCTGGTGCATTTCTGTGGAGGTGAGAATAAAATGAAAATGTTTCACTATGAATTCTTCCCATAACACTAGTTAAATTTTTAAAAATAAATCATAACAAAAGATCCAAGAAAATATTTATTGTTATTCCCAAACATTAGGAGAAATACTTGCTCCTGACCTGTCATTCAGAGCAAATCAAGTCCTACTGCTTAGATGTTAGTAGAAGAGTTGCTAAAGCCTCATCAAGGGTAACATACCTAAACAAAACATTCAGTGGTCTGTTAATTTAGTAAAAATTTAGAGTATTTGGAACTGATTGATACAAGTCAGAATGAAGCAATTTTTACTGTGCCAAATCCTCAGGGGATTCAAAATAGCTTTAAATAATTTTTATGGTAGTTAAATGATTTCTTAAGTTATGAGATTACTTATGTCACCCTAGACTACATATCTACAAATGGTATTATAATTTGTGTTGATTACTGAAAAATCACTTGAGATTACTGAAAGATATATAGATATACACCTATACACATATACATATATACATGTATATATACACAAAAACACATATATTTGTGTATGTATGTGTATGTATTCCATCTTATAAGTATTCTTACTTTTAAAAGGTAAGAATAAATGTTTTATTACCTTGTAATAAAACACTTTATTACAAGGTAATCTAATTGCATATGAGGAAAACAAAAATATTATTAATGCTTTCTTCCTGTTGAAGTACCATTAGAGCAAAATGTTACTTGCTATTTAAAAATTATAATCTATAGGTAAAATTTTATAGATGGAAAGAAGGTCCTTTTCCTATACTGACTTCTATGTTTCATGTATGCTTGCTTGGATTTATGTTATATACCACTATTGGTTTAGTTCAAGACAAAATAAATTAAACAATGAATAGGCTACAGATATTTCCCCAGGGGTAAGGACACTTGATTTTATGTTACCTTCCTTCTACATAATATTGCGATAAGCATCTTTTGACACTTATGGCAGTCTTTGCTGCTGCAATTCTTTATTTCAAAATAGAGCATATGCATGAGTAGTGTGGGACATGAAGACTGTTTCATTAATGCTTGCACATTAAAATTACTTGGGTAAATTTTAAATACATTTTTGTGAAATAACTCATGTGTATTCCTACAGCACAGATAATCCCCCTGCACACATTCTGGGAGAGTCTGTGACAAAGGAGCAGCAATGCCAGCCAGAGAGCAATTCTGCCTGATTTTCCTTTGCAGTCATTTTATCAGGGACAAGGGTATTCCACAGTGGTGCCCAGATGAGGGCTGCATGAATGTCCCAGCATTGCATTGTGTAAGAAAATGAAAAGCCTAATAGCATTTTGATGTATTCTAGTTAGGTTTTCCATTAAGAGAAAAAGGTGATATGTTCACACCATTTGTCAGGAAAAGAAGAAATGAAGAAAATGTTGACAATTTCATTACACTCTGGTTATGAGGTGATCTGAACTTACCTATTACAAGATAAAAAATAACTATTCCAGATATTATTAGTTGAGAACATTATTGTTTATAGTTACTTTAACACATGCTACAACTATAGAGTAGATATAATTGTATAAGCTCAGATTTTAAAGGAGATATTTTATGTAATTTACAACCTTGCTAAAAAATTTGTATCATTTTGAATGCCATATCATCACACAACTCACATGTTGCTGGGTGTTTCTCTGATTAAATCCAGCCCTGAAAAGAGGATGTACAGACACTATAAAAATGCTTCCAAGTATATCATTCTTTTTGTGACCTATGTATTTATTCAGAATATCTTTTTCTCATTTCTCTTTTTTTTCTTTTATTGTTGACCATAGACCTCCTGGATTTTCTGCTGAGAATATTTCCCTAGAGAGAACAGTTGCTGTCCATTTTAAATCGAAGTTTAAAAAAATGGAACATATTTTTCAGGGAGACAAGGGGTAGATTCAATCTGTTCAACTGAAAGCTGTGGATTATACATATAACTTTACTTATACATATTTCCTTTACTAATTGCTATTATCTGTGATATTAGGGCCTTTCCTCTTAAAGCTTATTTTCTGTGTATATAATAAAACATATTTACTAAAATATCATTTGATTCTGTTGTTTAGGAAAAATATTTAAAATGTGTCAAGTATATGCTTTAAAATATAAGGAGCATGTAAAACTGTGTAAACATAAACACCTTATGGTGGTTGTCAAGTGACTAGTTTAGCTTTAATATTTATTTAATAGTAAGTTTATTAACTGCTTCTTACTTGAGGATAACCATGCATATTAAAAATAGCCCCACCCCCCAGTGTGCTAACAAATATTGCAGCATACATGTAAGTCAGGGGCACTGACCAGTTCCGAGAGCATAGGAGTGTCTACCTGTGTGACAGTCATGGAAAAGCTCATAGTGGGAAACAGAGGGCAGGAATCAGGGAGGAAGGTATGGCAGGGGAACAAGGTTGAGTGTAAGCCAATCTCTCTCTAAATAAAGGAATGCCATTCACTAACAGTAGTATTATCTTCTTTCAGCCTCATAATATCTGTGCAGCAAATCATGTAAGTACATTTAAATTTTATTTGGGTCTCATTTTCTCAGGGCAATTATCAGACTCGGAGATTACTAAGAGGGAAGCTCAGAAAGCCATCTAGTTCATCCACAGCATTTAGGCAGGTTTTATGATCCCATTCAGGAATCAACAATGTGCCCAAAGAGGTAGCTTTGACATGAACCCACAGCTCTGTTTCCCAACCAATTGTGTGTTGTTAAAATACTGACTTTGTTCCAAAGAAAAATGTCATTATTTCAAGTAAATTTCTAGTGTTCTTGATACTGGTTTACAAACATATGAGCTGAAAATGAAGTAGAAAAAAGTTGAAACTATGATAGTAAAAATATGACCACATGTATAAATTAAATCACTTGCGTAATATCATAAATGTGTTAAATGTTGACACACTTCTTTTCAGTCAAGCTACTAGATTTCTGATCTTAGCCAGTACATTTTATTTCCTCCCACAAAACAATCTATATTGTAACTTGTAAAACTTAAGCTTAGAAAAATTTCTATTTCTCTAAGAAATAACTATAATGAAGCATCCATAGAAAAACTTATTCAAATATGTTTACAGAGTATTCATGTAACATCTCTAACATTCTTTTATTTTCTATCTCTCAATTTTTTGTTCACATGAGTCTGACTGTAAATCAGGTGAAACAATTAGAAGGCAAAAAGAAAAAAGAGAGAGAAAGTTAGGTAAATAAAAGAAAGTTGACATAAAGAAAGTCAAAACCAAACATTTATTACTTATTAGCATCATTGATATCAGAGTCTGTCAGACTTTGTAACACAACTTGAGGATTTTAATGTGCACTTTCTTCTTAAACTTTAAGCTAAAGGAGTTCAAATGTTGCACAGTCAGGACAAAGTCCCATCACTGTGACTAACCTCTCCAATGCCCTTTCTAGGTTTCTCAGGTGGATCTTAAAGGCTCTTATTACTTTAAATTTAGCCTGTGGAAATCTCATTGATAATTTATAACATTTTACTGTTATAAATTATCCACTTAATTTATAACATTTTAGTTGAATTTGCTATAATGCAATTTTTCACTTGCAGGTAGAGCCTTGAAATAGTGCTATTGCAAAATGCTTGCTTACGGAGAGTTCTATCTCTTGAAGCAAATAAAGCAATGACAAAAGCTAATAAAGAAGTTTTCTTTTTTTTAATTTTTATTTATTTTTTTTTTAGATATTTTCTATTTATTTATTTATTTATCTTTAGAGGGGAAGGAGAAAGGGAGAGAAACATCAATGTATGGTTGCCTCTAGTGCGTCCCCTGCTGGGAACTGGCCTGCAGGGAACCGGCCTGCAACCCAGGTATGTGCCCTGACTGGGAATTGAACCGTGATGCTCTGGTTCGCAGGCCTGTGCTCAATCCACTGAGCTACACCAGCCAGGGCAAGAAGCTTTCTTATAATTTGATATTTTTATGGGAGCACGGGGCAGGGGGGTCTGGGATGGGAGAAATAGACAAAAAACTGTACTTGAAAAATAACTAAATAAAAAAAAAGTAAATTTGTCATTGTTTTTTTCCCAAGGTGGGGAGAGACAGACAGAGATAGAGAAAACATGTCCTAAGAAGCCTCTAAACTCTTTCTGCAAAAACGAAATAAACAACCAGTTCAATAAAATAACTTCACTTAGGAGAACAAAATATGAGATCCACACATAGCCAGTGACATGACTGAGTAAATACCATTGCAAATGGGTAGCTTTCACAGCCCAGAAAATATTGAAGCTTTCTTTCTCTCCACAGTATTATCTCTGCTATCAATGGAACAAGAACGTTTTACACAAAATGGTGAAGCCATCCATAATAATCATCTATAATAAAGTAATATTTAGGGAGCATTCTACCGTATATGAATAGTTTTTCTTTAAGATTATCTCCTTTCTTGAGAAAAAAGTCATTACTATCACTTTTTAACAGAAGACTGTATTGAGTGTCAAAAAATTTATGTGAACTCAGTTCAAATACCAAATTTCTTCCACTCCATTACCCATAAATCCAGTGTACATATGCTCACCTGTCACTATGTGTACTGAATTCTAGGGAGGTTTAGGCCCTGTTGCTAATATTAATGAAATGTAGCCCATGGAATATTATCTTCAACAAAATAATACTTATTCAAACAAAATATTTCAAATTCTCAGTTAAGAAAATTTTGTGAAGAACCAGAGGAAATAATACATTTTAAAATTCTAGGAAAGAGAGAGTAATTTGGTGTATTTCTATCTTGTGGAGAACTCTGTTCTTCCCCATAATGTGTAAGTATCAGATTTCACAAGGCCAATTCTTTTGAGATCCAGCTGACTTAGATATTTTTCTTTAGCGATAGCTAAAGGGAAGGGGTTATTTAACTCCAGATTTTTAAAAGGACAACAAAAATAAGTTGAAAATGGTTCATCTAAATAGCAATGTATATAGCTTTGTTCTTGGTAAAGTTAATTGTAATGATGTTATAAGTAGCACTAAATAATAGACAATCTTAACCTTCAGGTCCTTTTCACTTAAGAATGAGAAAAACTCGAACTTGGGAAGAAGATGGTGGCTGAGTAGGTGGAAGCTGAGTCCACTTGTTTGTGACCCCAGCCCAAATTTATAGCTGATCTTCTGACAAGTGACCTGGAAAATCAAGAAAATCTTAGCTTATATGAATATTTGAAGGCAAGGGGTACAGAGGATGCTTCAAACTATCCAGTAAGAGATTTTGCTGGCACCTGCACAAGGTGCCAGCATCAGAGGAGAGAAACATCAGCTTAGTAGCTACTGACCTGCCTGAAGCAGGTGGCCCTAGTCCCATACAGGGAACCTCTAACCCTAACTAGGAGAGACTTGGGAGGATATATGGAGTCTGGGAGACTCATGGTGCACACACACACAGTGAGCAGCACACCCATAGCTACAGAGTGCTAGATATAGCTGGTAATATACAAGAAAGCTCCAATAAGGCTATCAGCTGATTTCTCATTAGAAACACTATAAGCCAAAAGGGAATGGTATGAAATATTTCAATTAATAAAAAGTAAAGACCTACATCCAGGACTACTCTACCAAGCAAAGCTCTCATTTGAGCAGAAAAGGAAAAGGACTCCTGGACATGGCCAACAGTGCTGTGGTTGCTGGGGGAAGGAGGGCATAAGGGGACTAAATGGTAATGGGAAAAATACAATAAAGATTAAATTTTAAAAAATGGAAGGTGAAATAAGGAACTTCCCAACCCCCCAAAAAAAAAGACTTAAAAAAATTTCTCCACCAAACCAGCATTGCAAGAGATGCTTAAGGGACTGCATTCAAAAGATGAAGAAAAAGAGTAAGAGGAACACAGGCACAAAATGAAAAATTGGCAATGAATAAATACCTCTGGATAATAACCTTAAATGTAAATGGATTAAATGTTCCAATCCAAAATCATAAGATAGCTGAATGGATAAGAAAACAGGACCCATACATATGCTGTCCACAAGAGACCCACCTCAGAACAAAAGATCTACATAGTCCAAAGGTGAAGGGATGGAAAAAAATTCCCAAAAAATAGATATGAAAAAAATGCTGGGGTAGCAACACTTATAGCATAAAAAATAGATTTCAAAACAAAGGCCATAGCAGAGACAAATTTCATTACATAAAACTTAAGGGTGTTTTCCAACAAGAGGACTTAACCTCTGTAAACATATATGCACCCAACATAGGAGCATCTAAGTATATAAGGAAAATCTTAGAGGATTCAATAAGGACATTGACAGCAATACCATTGACAGCAATACCAGTGATTATAACACTCTACTGTCAATAATGGATAAATCGTCCAAATAAAAAAATTAACAAGAATATTGTGTCATTGAATGGCACCCTAGATCAAATGCACTGAATTGATATTTACAGGGCATTTCAGCCCAAGAGAGCAAAATATACATTATTTTCAAACATACATGGGTCATTTTCAAGTATAGACCATGTAGTAGGACACAAAACAAACCTCAACAAATTCAAGAAAATTGAAATCATATCAAACATCCTCTTGGATCACAATGACTTGAAACTAGAAACCAACCTAAAAGAAAAAAAAACCTTCAATAACATTGAAATATATGGAGACTGAATAGCATGTTATTAAATAATGACTGGGATAACAATAAGGTCAAGGAAGAAATCAAAAAGTACCTGGAAAGAAATGAAAATGAACAAACAAAATCTCAAAACCTATGGGACACAGTGAAGGCAGTCCTGAGAGGGGAGTTCATAGCAATAGGACTACCTTAAAAAGATATAAAAATATCAAATAAACATCTTAACCCTACATATAAAAGAACTGGAGGAACAAAAACAAACAAAACACAGAATGAGTAGAGAAAAATATAATCAAGATCAGAACAGCATTATACCTAAACAACAAAACAAATAAGCAAGCAAAATATCAACAAAGACACTGAAATAGAGAACAGGCTGACAGTGACCAGAGGGGAGAGGGGAGAGAATTTCTGGGGTAAAGGGGAAGGATTCACAGGAACAAGTATAAAGGACACATGGATAAAACTAAGGCAGGGGGGAAATGGGACGGAGGTGGGGAGCACTGGGGGGGGGAGAAATGGGAGTAAAAGACAGAAAACTGTACTTGAACAATAATTAAATTTAAAAAAAGACAAAAAAATAAAAAGTGATCAATGAATCTGAGGCTAGTTCTTTGAAAAGATAAACAAAACTGATAAAACTTTAACCAGATTCATCAAGAAAAAAGTAGAGAACCTCATAAATAAAATCAGAAACAAAAGAGGAGATGTAACAATTTGTACTACAGAAATACAAAGGATTGTAAGAAATTACTATAAACAGCTATATGCCAAGAACTTGGTGAAATGGATAAATTCCTACAATCGTATATCTTCCAAAACTGAATCAAGAAGAAGCACATAGCCTGAAAAGACTGATAAAACTAGTGAAATTAAAATAGTAATAAAAAAAACCTCCTGGCATACAATAGGCCTGGACCAGATGACTTTACAAGTAAATTTTACCAAACATTCAATAAAGAATTCCTATTCTTCTCAAACTATTCCAAAAAATTCAAGAGGAGAAAGACTCTTAAACTCTTTTTATAAGACCAGTATTATTCTAATCCTAAAACCATGTAAAAAGACAACAAAGAAAAAATTATAGGCCAGTATCTCTGATGAACATACATGCTAAAATCCTCAACAAAATATTGGCAATCTGGATCCAGCAATACATTAAAAAGATGATACAAAATAATTAAGTGGGATGTGAGATGGTACAATATTCACAAATTAGTAAACATAATATGCCATATAAAGAAAATGAAGGACAAAAATCACGTGATTACATCAATAGATGCTGAAAAAGAATTTGATTAAATTCAGCACCCATTTATGACAAAAGCACTCATCAAAGTGGAAATGGAGAAAGCATTCCTCAACATAATAAAGGCCATATACAGGAAACCTACTTCCAACATCATCTCTATGGACAAAAATTAAAAACTTTTTCCTTATGATCAAGAACAAGACTAGGGTGTCCACTTTCACAACTTTTATTCAACATAGTTCTGGAAGTTCTATCCACACAGCCATAAGACAAGAAAAAGAAACAAAAGATATCCAAATTGTGAGGCAGAATGTAAAACTATCATTATTTGCAAACAATAGGATAGCGTACATGGAAAATCCTATAATCTCCACCAAAAACTGTTCAACCTAATAAATGAATTTGGCAAAGTAATGGACACAAAGCCAATATTCAGAAATTATGACATTTTTGTATAAAACAATGAATTATTAGAAATAAAAACTAAGAATAAAATACCATTTACCATAGCAACATGAAAATAAAGTAACTAGGAATAAATTTAACCAAGGAAGTAAAAGACCTATACTCAGAAAACTACACAACACTGAAGAAAGAATTTGAGGAAGATACAAATAAATGAAAGCATATACCATGTTCATAGACTGAACAAATTAACATAATTAAAATATCCATACTACCCAAAGCAACCTATCGATTCATGTAATCTCTATTAAAATACCAAGGCATATTTCACTGATCTAGAACAAGTAAGTCAAAAATTTATAACAATACAAGTGGAACTGAAAAGACCCCAAATAGCCTCAGTAATTTTGAGAAAAAAAGAATAGAGTTGGAGGAATTATAATACCGGATATCAAGCTATACAAAGCCACTGTAATCAAAACAGTCTGGTACTGGCATAAGACAGACACATAGATCAATGGAATAGAAAAGAGAGCCCCAAAATGAACCCATTTCTCTGTGGTCAATTAATATTTGACTAAAGGGGCACAAGCATACAATGGAGTAAAAAATAGTCTTTCATTAAGTTATGTTGGGAGACATGGACTGGTACATGCAAATTAGTGAAACTTGACCACCAATTTACATCATGCACCAGAATAAACCCAAATAGCTTAAAGACTTAAATATAAGCCAAGATACCATAAAGGTCTACAGAAAAACATACACAGTAAAATTTCAAATATCCCAGGTAGCAATATTATTGTTGATATATGTCCTAGGGCAAGGGAAATAAAGGAAAAATAAACAAATGGAACTACATCAAATTTAAAAGCTTCTTCATGGTGAAAGAAAACATCATCAAAATGAAAAATGAATCAACCATATGGGAAAATATACTTGCCAATGATACATCAGGCATAGATTTAATCTCCAAAATTTATAAAGAACTCATAAGACTCAACACCAGGAAGACAGACCATCCAATTAAAAAAATGGAAAAAGTACCTGAATAGATATTTCTCCAAGAGGGACATAGACATGACAGATGGACATATGAAAAAAATGCTCAACATCACCAGCCATTAGAGACATGCAAATTAAACCACAATGAGATACCACCTCGCACCTGCCAGAATGGCCATCATTAACAAATCAACAAAAAAATTCTGGTGAGAATGCAGAGAAAAGGGAACCCTAGTGCATTGTTGGTGGGAATGCAGACTGGTGAAGTCACTGTGGAAAATAGTATGGAATTTCCTCCAAAAATTAAAAATGGATCTGCCTTTTGGCCCAGGGATTCCACTGCTAGGAATATATTGTAAAAAGTTTAAAATACCAATTAAAAATAACTGTGCGCCCTATGTTCATAACAGCACTATTTACAATAGCCATGTGCTAGAAACATTCTAAGTTCCCATCAATTGATGAGTGGATCAAAAAACTGTGGTACATTTACACAATGGAATATTATGCAGCAGAAAGAAGGAAGGAGCTCCTACCTTTTTTTTGACAGCACAGATGGAACTGGAGGATACATATTATGCTAAGTGAATTAAGCTAGTTAGTGAAAAACAAATATTATCTCATTTATAAGAGGTATATAATGAACAAACTAAACTAATGAGCAAAATAGAACCACAAACATGGAAACATGGAACAGACTGACAGTAGCCAGAGAGGAGGAGTGGAAGGGGATAATAGTGAAAAGAAGGGGAAGGACCTAGTCAAGGAATGTATGAATGACCCATGGACATGAATAATGATGTTGGGATTGACTATGGGGTTGGGAGGGTGAGCTAGGTGGAGGAAGGCCAAGGGGAAAGTTGGGACAACTGTAATAGATAGGAATTTTAAAAATGAATAAATTATTTTAAAAAACCTGTAACTAGACATGGGTATAAAAGATATGTCTGTTCCATTTTAAATTCCTTTTTAAAATTAAAAATGTCAAGATTATTATTAATAATAAATATCATAAAATCAAAGAGAAGCAGTAGTTACAGAAATAGTTTCCAGAAGAAGAAAACAATAATATATATTAACACAAAAGAAGATAATTGACTCGAAAGCATAAGATTATTTATTGCTTATTGTCACAAGAGTCTGAGTGATAAAAGACAGATATGTAAGGTATTATTCTTGGGTCATTCTACAAAGTACAAGAGAAATGGAAGCTGACCCTGGCCAGGTACCTCAGTTGGTTAGAGTGTCATCCTAATACACAGAAGTTGCAGGGTTGATCTCTGCTCAGGGCACATATAAGAAGCAAACAATAATTGCATGAGTAAGTGGAACAACAAATTGATCTCTCTTTTTCTTTGTCTCTCTAAAATCAATAAATAAAAGTTTAAAGCATGATTATAATTTTAGCTATAAATATATATATATATATAAATTATTACATATGGCTCGAGGTTTTTCACTAATCTGCAAAATATGGTCCTTTGCTTCCCAGGTGTAGAAGCCATAGATCCTGTTTGTATGGATTGTCCTGGGGCCCCAGCAGTTATCGGCATCTTTCTTTCTCAAATGTGTCAACATAGGTCACATTAAATAACATACATATTCTGAAATTTGGAGTAAAAAAAACAATTTAGCACTTGGGGCTTAAAGATCTATTTATGAACTTTATTATAAGAACCTTCGAAATAAAAAAAACATCAGATGTAGTACAAATAATTGATGAATCAAAAACTCAAAATTAAAGTTTAGATTCGACATGAAATACGGAGGATCACCTATGACTGAGTCCCTAGGATATCTGAATATACCAGGCAACTCATCACAGAAGAAGCTTCAAGTCATCTTACTCTGTGCAGGAATATTTTTAAGGCAAAAAACTGAATCTAGTGGTATGTCTTTGTGAACAGGAATGAAATGTTTGACTCAATAAGTAGGTACTGGCCAGAACTTCTAAGAGAAGTGTGTGGGTCAGTGGCTTACATCAGTGTTCACACATTTACAATATGTTTCACTGGGCAAACAGTAAAAAAACTTTTGAGAAACATATATATATTTGAAAATATAAATAATAAATATCTCTAAAAGCTACATTTAGTTTCACAAGTATTTGGATAGTGTCAACCTAGGTATGAAGATTTATTAATTGTTTATTTGTACAACATGCTCCAATGTGTCTTTGAAGTAAACTCATTGTAATATTGATACCAAGGTGTTTATCAACTTATAAGGGAAAATCAGCAGTTATGTTCTGAGAAAATCAAAAGGCTGAACTGAAGTATGGATTTCCCCTCAAAAATTTATTAGTATAAAATAAAAATAAAACTTAAATGCAACCCATAGGTCTATGGTCTCAAAAAGGTCTACCCATTTAAAACAGGGCCAAGGCCTCTACCCACAAGTATTTGCTTAGTTGTTGCCAGCAGTTCTCAAATACTCTTTACAGTCAACCTACAAGGCCTGTCTGGAAAAACTCCAGCCATTGTTAATATAATGAGAACAGTTTGCATGACATTGATGTAACCTGGCAGCCAAGAAGAGTGTACTGGAAAGAGCATGTGTGAACAATGATGACTTCACTTATTAGTCATTGGGAATGGTACACACATTGAGTAAGCATGTGTACTGTGTGGCTGTTGCATTTATAATGACTGAGCAAGTAGAGCAATGAATCTTCATCAAATTTTGCATTAAGCTCGAACATTTCTCAGTGAAAACTACTGGGATTATTCAAAAGGCCACAGCTATGGGCAGCTGGTGATTGGCAGCTTTATCATGACAATGCATTGTCTCATGCAGAGTTTTTAAGGAAGCATCAGGTGACTCAGCCTCCTACAGATCAGATATGGCACTCTGCAACTTCTGGGTTTTCACAAAATTAAAATCACCTTTAAAAGGGAAAAGATTTCAGAGTGTTGATGAGATTCAGGAAAATATGACACAGCAGCTGATGACAACTGGAAGACCTGGGTGAAGAACCAAGGTGACTACCTTGAAGGGGAAGGAGGCATCACTGTCCTATGTATAATGTTGCCTGTATCTCTTATGTTGTTCACTAAATGCCTCTATATTTCATATTGCATTGCTGGATACCTTCTGGACAGACAGACCTATTGGTCACTCTGTTTTCCCTTTAGTCCTCTATGTCCCATTTGTCTGCATGCTCCATGATCCCCAGATGCTGCCACCACCCAAACTGTGATCATCAATATGTGAAGCCTAGTTGTTGTATTCTAATACTCTTAGAGCCTTTAATCCAGAATCAAATAGGATAGTACTATATTCTGGAGAGAAGGGGAAAATGGTGTCTTTGGTTTCCGAGCCCTCTTGACTAGTTCCTTCAGCATAGTTTTTTACTTTCTCATCTCTAAGGTGTACTTAAATCCTCCCTAAGCCACTTAGTGTGCAACAGAAACCTTTCTGTCCTACCTTATAATTATATTTCCTTTTCTCTAACCCACTGCCTCACTGCTTGCATGGGAAAACATTTCCTCTCTTCATCTTGTTGCTGAACAAAGCTCTCATTCATGTAGGAATTTAAAGGAACAAATTCTGACATTTTTTTGAAAGGAGAGGGAGATGGTATACTCCACATGAGCTCATAGGAAGTCAAAAATGCCTTTTAATTCAAGAATATGAACCCATCTTCAGCAAAGAATAATGTGAGTCGTAAAAGTGTATTTTACAGGTATGTAAGACTATTTTCTACCAAAATATCTTCAGATTCAGATATGACCCTACAATGTGTGTTTAAAATAGTTACTTTCTGCTTTGTTTGATAATGTTTTTAAATTAAACTAAAATAGACTACTCTCCTGACTTCTTAAGTGGGAGAAAGTAAACAAAATTTAATTTTTCATGCTTATGATATATTTAATACATTATTTAATTCTTATTACCATAAAAAGTGATATCATTAAATGACTATCAAATCAATTTTAATCAAATGGCCTTCATGACTATATAGACCTGAATTATACACATTTACATAAGAAATCACAAGTTTTTCTATTTCTGTGGTTGTATGCTTCCTATATTTTGTTTGGGACACATTGAAAAATTAAGAAAAATAATTATAAACCTCACAAAGATGCTGGATAAAATAAAACTAAATTAGATCAATTTTTGTATTTTTTCAATTAAATGGATAATAATTCAAAGTAGATAAATTTCTTGAAAAACACAAACTTCTAAAATTGACTCAAAAAGCAAAATAAAATCTGGATTTATAAAGAAAAATAATTGTATTAGTAATGAAAATACTCCCCCATCACCAAATTATGCTTATCACTTCTTTGGTAAATTCAAACATCAATAGTATAATAATACTAACCATTTTAAAACTCTTCCAAAGACCTGAGGAGGAGGGAGCACTTCCTAACTCAGTCTGTGAGGCCAGGATTACTCCAAACCCTGACAATGACATTGCATAAAAAGAAAACTGCAGACCAGTATTCCTCATAAATGTAGAAGCAAAAATTCTTTTTTTATATATTAAATTTTATTTAGTTACTTTTCAAGTACATTTTTTTTTATCTATTTCTCCCATCCCACCCCACCCCCCCGCCCGGTCTCCCCCCTCCCTCCCTTAACAGGTATCCAACCTGTTATATATATATCCAACTCAAGTTATATATCCAACTCAAGTTATATATCCAACTCAAGTAATATATAAAAATATTATACACTATGAGAATGTGGAATTTATTGCTAACATTCACAGTGGGTTTAACATCTGAAAAATCAAGTAATGTAATTTACAGTATTAATAGACTAAAAAACAAAATGTCATAATCACCTGGTAGGATGCACAAAAAGCCCTTGACAGAATTCAAAACATTTCAAGACAAAATTACTCAATGAACTAAGAATAATCTTCACTAGACATAAACAAACAAATAAAAAAACTATTAGAACTATGACAATAACAGGTTTTGGCAAGGATGTGTAGAAAATGGAATCATAATACATTGCAGGTGGAATTGTGAAATGAAGCTACCATTTGGAAGAGTCTGTCAATACCTCAAAATGTTAAACATAGTTACCATATGATCCAGAAATCCTATGTGTAGGTATATGCTCAAGAAAAATAAAAATATACATCCACTCAAAAAGCTGTATAAGAATATTCATGGTATCATTATTCATAATAACCCATAGTACCCTGGCTGGTGTAGCTCAGTGGATTGAGTGCAGGCCTGTGAACCAAACACAGGTTTCATTCCCAGTCAGGGCACATGCCTGGGTTGCAGGTCAGTTCCCAGCAGGGGACACAGGAGAGGCAACCATATATTAATATTTCTCTCCCTCTCTCCCTCCCTTCCCCTCTAAAGATAAATAAATAAAATCTTTAAAAAATTGTAACATAATAATCCATAATAGAAACAATCCACATGTCCATCAATTTATTAGCAGACAAATAAAATAAGGTATATTCATACAATAGTGTATTTATTTGACAATAAATACTGACACATTCTATCTTATATCTGAATCTTGAAAACATTGGTCAAGTTGTAATGATGTTGAAGGATTACAGGACTGGTCAAGAGAAAATGTTTTTATGAGGTGACAGTAACAGAATGAGCTTTACCTGGGCTATACTGACAGATTTGATTTGGGCATGGGTGGAGACAGGTGTTCCTCACAGTGTCATGTTTTAAGATTGCTGTACTTTATTCTGATTTTCTTCATAATTGAATAACCTCTTCTTTAGGCTTTCTCTTTCCCCAAAGATTCTTAAGTCAAAGCTAACAACAAGGATGGTTATTTTTCTTTTTAATTAGAAAGTATGTTTAGTTTACTTTCTCATCTCCCTCTGCTTTCATTCTCATAGAAGCCAAGACATTCAGAGAGTGGTTATTGTAGACCTTTGGATAAAAGAGGGTGTGCATGGTTGGGGCATAACTGTGAAGTCAAAAATCTGCAGGTGACATTTGCCTCTACCCTCTTCCCTCCACATCTTGAGATCAAACAACTTTGGATTAAAAACAATATTTTCACTCTGCAGTTGGAAAGCCACAGTTGGTGAAAAATACTGTTTTAGACTCAAGGGTAGTTGAGTCTACTCACAAGAAAAGCCAACTGATTTTTTAAAAATAAATATTCATATTGATGGACCTTCACAGTTTAGACCAATGCAGTTCAATTCCATGTTGTTCAAGTTTCAATTTTATTTCTGTTTCATAAGAAATTAATATTAATTCTTGGGTCTCCATTGTCATGAAGACACCAGCTCATCAAAATCAACTAGAAACCAAAGCTGTGATAACTATCACCTGTAGAATAAGGAGTAGAAGATTATCTCTAATTCAGTCTCTGCTGCATTTCTTTTGAATTGGTCAGTTGTAGTAAATATTCATCATGCTCAGTCAGTTCCAAACAATAGAAAAAAAAGAATCAAAATTGTTTAACCCATTTTCATTAAGATTTATATCCACATTCACTAGAGTTAGAAGATTTTCATGGTCATCATTAAATTAAAATATTGACAGGATTGATAAAATGCAAGTAAAACACACAAAAAAAATCCCCTGAAAATAGAGGCATTAGTGGCGTGTTGGAATACATCATGCCACATAATTAAAAGCCAAGAAAGACTAATACATAATAGTGATAATGCTTAGGCTTCAGTTAGCTTAATTACATGTCAGCTACTAGCACCCCAGAAACATCACCAGATGTATTTTTCATATGTTGTCCTGATTTTTAGTATTTGCTTGAAGGTTAATTTTTTATTAATGTGTAATAGGTACATACTAAATATAGACATTCAAAAATTACTTATGATAGTGTAACAGGGTGCAGTCAAGGGGGACCCTCAAAGAGGGATTTGTAATGGGATCCAGAGCTCAGGGTGTTCAGGGAATATTAAAGAAAAAAATATATGTGATGCCCTCACCCCCCACCAGGCTGAGCTGGGAAATGGGAGACCTGGAGCAGGGCCATTGAGAGCTGTTTTGTACAGCAAAGGCTTTGCAGCTAACCTCTGTTGTGGTCATTTAACATATCTATAGTCTTTAACTGATTTCACAGATATAGCCTTTACCTGGCTTTAATAGCTGTGGCCATGCTTTGAGCCAGGGGGATGGAAGTGACTTCAACTCAGGATGTAACTGGAAAGCAACTCACTCTAGTTACAGAGCATGCGTGAAAGTTTGGAGATGATTGGCTCCATGCCAGAGGGCCACGCCCGCCAGACTTACTATGGCAGCCCAATAAAGCTGGATGAAATGCTGGGAAATGTAACTGATTGTGGGAGAAGTGGGAAATGGGGCTGCAGAGGAAGATTGGCACAGGGTTTTAAACCCAGGCACAGCAGCCATACCAAGTCAGGACCACGCAGCTCTGGGGTCCTCCCTTTTGCCATGTGGCTTATACAGCAGGAGAGACTTTGTCTGGAAGAAAAGGGGTGAAAGGACTCTTGCTAATGGGCCATGAGAAGGTGCCACATGGCTTTGGATTAACTGGAGATTGTGGCAGCCACACAGCTGATGGTGCTGGGAGCCTGAATCAGACCTCTACTTCTTTTCCTGAGATATGGTACCCCAGACTAGGCAAGGGGAGAAGGAAGGACTGTGTGAGTTTGTGGATATTCTAAAGAACTTTAGTATTTTAATGAAGACATTAGTCATTACTCTAAGTCCGTATAACTTTTAAATAGATAATTCCTTTCCTTTTCACCAGTCTCTGGAATTGAGAGACATCTTTCCTCTGGCAGCGGGCAAAGTGAATCTAGTACAGGGCAGGGGAACCCCCAGAGAAAAAAGGGGGGTCCTTTTGGTAATAATATATTATTCACCTCCCCAGTCTGTTCTCTAATAATAGCAAAACAGAAAGCACTGTAGAGAAAGGGATAAAACTGCCATTTCATTAATACAAATGCTTCAGCACAGAATACATAACTAAAAATTCCAGACTATATATTTCTATCCTAAAATTTTTTATGTGCATATATTCTGAGAGAGCTTTAATTGAATCAGAGTTCTTGGAGGTAACTAAAATAACGTTAATAAAAACTCTATCATGTTGATATCAACTTTTCCCACTTAATTTACTGTTCATAATTGTGTATTTTTAGTCTATTTTTATATTTTTCTCTTTAAAAAATATAATATCAAGGAGAACACAATGCAATTTTATGATTGCAGATACTGATAATTAAGAAATTTCTTAGGTTAGATAATTCCTTCCTAGTTTACTCAGAAAAAGTGTCACAGTTGACTCAACAAATGAGTATACTGTGTTAGGAAACATTTGTCTTAATCAATGTCCCAGTTCCCTACTTAATAATAAAGAAAGTATTTCATCCGCTGTTATCATCTTGAATGCCTTGAGGATTTTCTCTAACAGATTTTATCAAACTACATTTTATCAAGCTCTTTAGATTCCAATCCCAAATTAATTAATCAATTCACAACCCTTTATATGTAACAGTAAAAAAGGTGCTAAGTACACTATACTCATTTATCTCAATTATATTTTAGATTAATTATTCATTTATGTGATCAATTCCTTCATATATAAGATTTATGTTTCTACTTAAATTATGACATACTGAAGTATATATTCTAAAAGTCTGAATCTTACAAGAGACCAAATATTTACACATTTTCAATCAAACCTGATAAACAGTCATGGTAGCTTTGATTTGTAGCCAAGGCAGATAGAGTTGTGCATAACCTGAGGGCCTTCTACTTGTGATTGTCATCTGAAGTGTGTGTGGGGGTGCAGTCTTATGGGGCCAAGTCCTTAACCTGTGGAATCTAACACTGTCTCCAGGTAGATAATGTCAGAGTTGAATTTACTTGTAGGACACCTAGCTGATGTCTCAGAGAATTGCTTCTTGCAGGAAAAATCTTCACACATTTGGTGACCAGAAGTGTCAGAGGTCAAGTGTTTTGAGTGAATAACAAAGAGAACACTCAGACAGTAGACAGAATTGAGGTTTTTCCCTACAATGAGAGGGAATGTATTTTTCATTTTAACTCCATATATGTGTGTAAATACATAAATTCTTAAAATTTATGCCACTTTTAGTAGTAAGAATTACATAAAAGAAACCAAATTCTATATATTCCTTGGTATCTCAAACAAATACGTAATCTAGATACACTGTAAAATAAGTAAGCACACAATACATATGTACAACTGGGCAAGTCCCTCCCTTTCCAAGGAAAACAAGTAGTATACTAATACCCCATTTAAGATAATTTTCTCTATACTAAATGATATCCTAAACATGTTATGTGAGATTTTTCATTACTCCTGATAATAAACCTAAGGGCTAAGCATTATAAATTTCCCATTTTATTAAAAACTATGGCTAGTAAAATGAGAGGTTAGTATGTGTCTGTGGTCACATGATCAGTATGTGACAAATATGAGATTTAAACCTTAGTAGACAGACTCCAGAAACTTCTTTTAGCTACTTTTTCATACCAAAAGTTTAATTTTGTGAAACACTGATTATTCACTAGTATTTACAGATTAACATAATAGACTATGCCACATATGCCAGAAAACCGAAACTATGAAACTGAATTGCATATCCTTGTTCCTTAACGTTTCTTAGATACTAGATCCTTTTGAAAATCTGGTTAATACTAAGGACTTTCTCTCCAGAGATGCGGGTACATACATGTATATGTATGTATATGCATCTATATGCACATTGTTTTGTGTTATACATTAGAGTTTCTTCAGACAGCCTAAACACCAATTTATGAAAGTTGAATTAACTCTGGCTGATGTGTCTCAGTGTATTGAGTGCTGGCCCGTGAGTCAAAAGTTCACCAGTTAGATTCCCAGGCAGGGTACATGTCTTAGTTGCAGGCCAGGTCCCCCATAGGTGGCAGGTCAGAGGCAACCACACATTGATGTTTCTCTCCCTCTCTTTGTCCCTCCTTTCCCCTTTTTGTAAAAATAAATAAAATCTTTTTTAAAAGTTGAATTGAATGAACACTATGTTTATTGGTCCATTTCCCAATTTTTGATTTTAATCAATTTTTGTTTCAGGTACAAAATATTTTAATTTTTATGTATCTAATTTTTAGTAATTTTTATAACACATACATTAATTTTCCTTAAAATTTTTTTCTATTGATTGATTTTAGAGAGACAGAGGGAAAGAAAAGAGACAGAAACACTGATTTCTCGTTATACTTATTTATGCATTTACTAGTTGATTCTTTTTTTCATTTCTTTTTTAAATTTTAATTGTTGTTCACGTACAGTTTTCTGTCTTTTACTCCCATTCCAGCCCACTCCCCCAGCCCTGCCCCCTCCCTCACATTTCCATTCCCTCACCAGTTTTTGTCCATGTGTCTTTTATATTTGTTCCTGTAAACCCTTCCTTTTTTCCCCTGAAATTCCCTCCCCTTCCCTCTGGTCCCTATCAGCCTGTTCTCTATTTCAGTGTCTTTGTTTATATTTTGCTTGTTTGTTTGTTTTGTTGTTTAGGCTTCTGTTAAAGGTGAGATCATATGGTATTTGTCTTATTGGTTGGTTCTCATATGTGTCCTGACTGGGGATTGAACCCACAGTCTTGGAGAATGAGGACAACTCTCACTAACTGAGCAACCCAAGCAGGGCAAAAATAATTTTATATTAGCAGATTATTTAAGGTTATTCAACCTGCTGTATAATTTAGTTCCAATTTAACTACCTCTAGAGCATAGAAAGGCAACCCGAGTAATTTGGGGCTGATGGTATTTCTGTGGGTTAGCTTGAAAATGTTATTTTCAGTAACATTGTTTTGTTTTGGATAATGGGTTGATTACCTTAAATCTATGTTATATATGTCTCCCTTGCATAAGTTATGATAGCCACAAGCTCACTAATGATCAAACAAATAAAACAGATTCCCGCAGGAAACCCTGGTCTGTTGTTCCTCAATGATAAAAAATGAACACTGATAGAAATAATATGTTCATTGTGAGAAGTACTAAGCTAGACAGAGTAATTAATAATCTTCATATCAAAGTTGAGAGAAATTCTATAAATGTTCTTTGTATAGATACAGTAACTATTAGGCCATTTTCAGGGCAATCAATAAAAAATCCAGCAAATTAAATATTTTAGTTGAACACAACTAAAAATTCTAAAACTAATCTCTCTCCAAATATGGTTTAACCAGGTATCCTAACCAATTTTTCATCAATTATTCCACCCTCTTTTGTATTGCAGAATTCCTTCCTGTTGGACATGAATGCTTGCTGTCAATGTCACCTGTATGACACATAGCTTCCATTTTCATCACAGAAGGAGGCTGATTACTACAACCAATAAACACATGTCTATGCTTCACTCTGATTGGGCCATCCTGAAATAATTGTTGCCACCAAGGAAGTACCACACACTAGTAAATGCATAAGAGTTACATACAACAATATCATAGATTTCTAGTGTCAAAAATTTAATGGTGTTATGCATATTTTGTTGCTTTTAATTGAAGATATACATATTTGAGTGCTATTAGTATGATAGATATGGAAACGACTTCACTAATCTACCTCAAATTTTTTTTCAAATGTGTGTTTTATTATTTACAAATGGTAAATAACATGAAAAGAGAAGAATGCATGTGTATTGTGTGTAGTGTCATTTGCTTACTGTTAAATAAAACTATTCTTTATAAATTTTTCAATCCAAAAAAGAATATCTTACTATTTGTTATTTTAAAATACAAAGAGAGAAGAACTAGATTAGCAAAGCAAGAGTAATATTTAGATTCTGAATATGTACTTTTATTTAATGAAATGACTAATAACTTGAAATCAAACCTGTTTTAGAAAACAGAGATTAGAGTATAATCAGAATTAGGGTCAGAGTTGACTTTTTAATTTTGCTTGCTTTGTTCACAAACTGCATCAGTGATCATTGTGTTTAACTTCAGGTATTTTAATTTGATAATGGTGGTTTTTAGAAGATAAATGTCCAGGTAGTGGGGAATTAATCTATTTAACTATTCTATCTAAGCTTCTGAAATCTTAACATGTGCATGTGTCTATACCAAAATTTCTTACATATGTTGAGCAACCGCAATCAATAAGTTTTATTTCAAAAGGTTTACTATGTAGATTACACTACAAAATGCTTTTCATCATGTACATAATAACAAGACTATAAGAATATATTTATAAGTTCCTTTCATATTTAAGATTTCACTTTAAAACTTGCCCCTTCCTACTTCATGCACTATCATTTGTCCAAATCATAACTGAAATTCCTACTATTATTAAAAGTAGTGTGAAAACACCACTTTCAACTTTTTAAAATTTATTTATTTTAATTGTTGTTCAAGTAGTTTTCTGTCTTTTACTCCCATCCCAGCTCACCACTGCCCCAATACTCCCCACCTCCCTCCCACTTCCACCCCCTTAGTTTTTGTCCATGTATCCTTTATATTTTTTCCTGTAAACCCTTCTTCCCCTTTCCCCCTGAAATTCTCTCCCTTCTAGTCACTGTCCCCCTGTTCTCTATTTCAAAGTGTTTGGTTATATTTTGCATGCTTGTTTGTTTCTTTGCTTAGGTGCCTCTTAAAGGTGAGATCATATGGTATTTGCTTTTCACTGCCTGGCTTATTTCACTCAGCATAATGCTTTCCAATTTCATCCATGCTGTTACAAGGGTAGGAGCTCCTTCTTTCTTTCTGCTGCATAGAATTCCATGATATAAATGTACCATAGATTTTGGATCTATTCATTTACTGATGGACACCTAGGTTGCTTCCAGGGCTTGGCTATTGTAAATTGTGCTGCTATGAACATTAGGGTGCATAGGTTCTTTTGGATTGGTGTTTTAGGTTTCTTAGGACATGACCCTATTAGTGGAATTGCTGGGTCAAAAGGCAGATCCATTTCTAGTTTTCTTAGAGAATTCCATACTGTTTTCCATAGTGGTTGAACCAGTCTGCAGTCCCACCAGCAGTGAACTAGGGTCCCCTTTTCTCCACAACCTCTCTAAAACTTGCTGTTTGTTGCTTTGTATGTGATGGCCATTCTGACCAGTGTAAAGTGGAATCTCATTGTTGCGTTAATTTGCATCTCTCTGATAGCTAACGATATTGAGTATCTTTTCTTGTGTTTCTGGATCCTCTGTATGTCCTCCTTGGAGAAGTGTCTGTTCAAGTCCTTTTCCCATTTTTTTTATTGGGTTGGGTGTCTTCTTAGAGTGGAGCCATGTAAATTCTTTGTATATTTTGGAGATTAAACCTTTGTCTGAGGTATCATTGGCAAATGTGTTTTCCCATACAGTTGGTTGTCTTTTTAATTTAATACTGTTTTCTTCAGGCACGGAGAAGCTTTTTATTTTGTTGAGATCCCATTTGTTTATTCTTTCCTTTATATTCCTTGCTCTAGGGGACATATCATTAAAAATGTTGCTGCATGAAATATCCCAGATTTTCCTTCCAATGTCTTCCTCTAGGATTTTAATGATGTCACAGTTTATATTTAAGTTTTTCATCTACCTTGAATTTATTTTGGTGTATGGTGTAAGCTGGTGCTCAAATTTCATTTTTTTTGTACGTAGCTGTCCAGATCTCCCAACAGCATTTGTTGAAGAGGCTACTTTTTCTCCATTTTATGGTGCTGCCCCCTTGGTCAGATATTAATTGACCATAGAGACTTGGGTTTATTTCTGGGCTCTCTTTTCTGTTCCATAGGTCCATGAGCCTGTTTTTATGCCAGTACCAAGCTGTTTTGATTACGGTGGCCTTATAATACAGTTTGAGATCAGGTATTGTGATTCCTCCTACTTTGCTCTTCTTTCTCAAAATTGCAGCTGCTATTTGGGGTCATTTATGGTTCCATATAAATTTTTGAAGTGTTTGTTCTATGCCTGTGAAATATGCCATTGGTATTTTAATAGGCATTGCATTGAATCTCTAAATTGCTTTGGGTAGTATAGACATTTTGATCATGTTATATCTCCCAATTTATGAACACAGTATATCTTTCCATTTGTTTATGTCTTTCTTGATTTCTTTCTTCAATGTTGTGTAGTTTTCTACAAACAGATCTTTTACCTTCTTGGTTAAGTTTATTCCTAGGCATTTTATTTTTTCTTTTTGCTTTATTAAATGGAATTCTTTTCTTGATTTCTGCTTCTGCTGTTTCATTGTTGGTATACAAAAATGCCTTTGATTTCTGAATATTGACTTTGTATCCTACTGTTTTGCCAAATTCATTTATTAGGTTGAGCAGTTTTTGTGTGGAGTGTATAGGATTTTCCATGTACACTATCATGTCATCTGCAAACAGTGACAGTTTGATTTCTTCCTTTCCAATTTGGATGCCTTTCATTCCCTTTTCTTATCTGATCGCTGTGGCTAGAACTTCCAATACTATATTGACTAGAAGTGGTGAAAGTGGACAACCTTGTGTTGTTCCTGATTTTAGTGAAAAAACTTTTAGTTTTTGCCCATTGAGTATGACGTTGGCTGTAGGTCTCTCATATATAGCCTTTATTATGTTGAGAAATGGTCCCTCTATTCCCAGTTAGCTGAGTTTTTATCAAAAATTGATGTCATACCTTACCAAATGCTTTTTCCACATCTATTGATATGATCATGTGATTTTTTCTTTCCTTTTGTTTATGTGATGTATTACATTTACTGATTTGGGAATGTTGAACCATTCTTGCATCCTTGGGATGAATCCCACTTGTTCATGATGCACGATATTTATAATGTATTGTTGGATTTGGCTTGCCAATATTGTGTTGAGTATTTTAGCATCTATGTTCATCAGTGATACTGGCCTGAAGTTTTCTTTTTTTGTTGTGTCTTTATCTGGTTTTGGGTTTAGGATGATGCTTGCTTCTTAAAAAGAGTTGGGAGTCTTCCACTCCTTTGAATTTTTTGAATAGTCTGTGAAGAATAGGGGTTAGTTCTGCCTTAAATTTTTGGTGGTATTCTCCTGTGAAACCATCTGGGCCAGGGCTTTTGTGTGACGTGAGTTTTTTAATTACTGCCTCAATTTCATATACTGTTTTTGGTCTGTTCAGGCTTTCTGCTTCTTCTTCACTGAGTTTTGGAAGACTGTATTTTTCTAGAAATTTGACCCTTTCACCTAGGTTTTCAAATTTCTTGGCATAAAGTTGTTCATAGTAATTTTTTACAATCCTTTTTATTTCTGTGGTGTCAGTTGTAATCTCTGCTCCTTCATTTCTGGTTGTGTTTCTTTGGGTCCTCTCCCTTTTTTTCTTGATGAGCCTGCTTAAAGGCTTGTCAATTTTATTTATCTTTTCAAAAAACCAGTTCCTTGATTCATTGATCATTAGAATTGTGCTTTTAATCTCTATGTCATTTAATTCTGCTCTGTCTTGGTTATTTATTTCATTCTACTAGCCCTGGACTGTCTTTGTTGTTGTTCCTCTGGTACTTATAGGTGTAGGGTTAGGTTGTTTGTTTGAAATGCTTCTATCTTCTTTAGGTAGGCCTGTACTGCTATGAACTTCCCTGTCAGGACTGCCTTCACTGTGTCCCATGAGTTTTAGGTTGTTGTCAGCTTATTCTCATTTGTTTCCAGAAACTTTTTGATATCTTCCCTAATTTTATTATTGACCCATTTGTTGTTTAATAAGATGCTATTCAATCTCCATGATTTTGAGTGTTTTGGGTTTTTTCCTTTGGGGTTGGTTTTCAGTTTCAATTCCTTGTGGTCAGAGAAAATGCTTGGTATGATTTCAATTTTCTTAAATTTGCTGAGGCTTGTTTTGTGTCCCATCTTGTGGTCTATCTTTGAAAATGTTCCAAGTGCATTTGCAAAGAATGTATATTTAGCTTCTTAGGGATGAAGGGCTCTATGTAAATCAGTTAAGTCCAGTTCATCTAGGGCATTGTTCAGTGCCACAATATCTTTGTTGATATTTTGTTTGGAATATCTGCCCCCTTTTCACAGTGGGGTATTCAAATCCCCTACTGTAATTGTGTTGCTGTCAATATCTTTCTTGAAGTCCTCTAAGATTTTCTTTATATATTTTGGTGCTCCTAAGTTGGGTGCATATGTACTTACAATGTTTCTGTCTTCTTGTAGATTATTCCCTTGAGTATTATGAAGTGACCTTCTGGGTTTCTCTTTATGGCCCTTTTTTTCAAGTCTGTTTTGTCTGATATGAGTATTGCCACCCTGGCCTTTTTTCCCTTTCTGTTTGCTCGGAAAATTTGTTTTCAGTTCTTTTCTTTTAGTCTCTGTAGGTCTTTTGTCCTGAGATGGGTCTCTTGTAGGCAGCATGTGTGTGGGCCATGCTTTCTTTTCCATTCAGCTATTCTATGTGTTTTGATTTGAGCATTTAATCCATTTATGTTTAAAGTTATTATTCATAGGTACTTATTATTGCCGTTTTTTGTACCTGTGTTCCTCTTTGTCTCTTTTCTTTCTTATCTTTAGAGCAATTTCTTTAGCATCTCTTGCAGAACTGGTTTGTGGAGGTATATTCTGTTAGACTTCTTTTGTCTTGGAATCTCTTTTTTTGGCCTTCTATCTTGATTGAGACAAAGCTTTGCTGGGTAAAGTAGCTTTGGCTGCACGCCTCTTGTTCTCATTACTTGGAATATTTCTTGCCATTCTCTGCTTGCTTGGAGTGTTTCCATTGCCGAGTAAGCCGCTAACCTTATTGGGGCTCTATTGTATGTTAGTTCCTGTTTCTCCCTTGCTGTGTTTAAGATTGTCTTTTTATCTTGTTATTTTGCCATTTTAATTATGTGTCTTAAAGTAGTCCTGTTTGGGTTTCTCTTAATTGGGACTTTCTGTGTTTCCTGGATTTGTGTTAATCAAATTAGAGAAGTTTTTCATCATTACTTTTTCAAATAAGTTTTTTATCCCTTGCTCTTCTTTTTCTCCTTCTTGTATCCCTATTATAAGGATATTATTATGTTTCATGTTGTCCTGCTCTTCCCTTAACCTCCCTTTGTTCTTTCTGAGCCTCTTTCCTTTTCTTGCTCTTTCTGTGTGTTTTTTTCTACCTTGTCCTCTAGTTCACTGATCTAATCCTCTGTTTCATTGATTCTGATTTTGATTCCTTCTACTGTGTTCTTCCATTAAGAAATTTTATTGCTCATTTCCTCTTGGCCCTTATTTATAGTTTCTATTTCCTTTTTCATTGTGATATAGTTTGCAGTGAGTTCATTGTAGCTCCCCTGTAGTTTCTGGTAACTCATTGTGAGCTCATTGAACTTCCTGATAACCAGTGCTTTGAATTCAATATCTGAGAGTTGACTTGCCTTTATTTCATCTAACACTCTTTCTGAGGCTTTCTCCTTTTCTTTCATTTGGGGATTGTTTTGTTTTGTTTTGTTTTTGTCTTCCCATTGTTTGTGAGATTCTTTTTCTTAGCTTCAGCTTCTTAGGTTGATCTGTTCTGGCTCCCTGGGTTTATGGTGTGAACTTCTGTGGTAGAATACCTGTGAAATTCAGTGGTGTAGTCTTTTTGATCTCCCAAGCTATCTGGTCTTGGGGTGTTCTTTAAGTTGGCTCTGGGTTTGTCTTTGGGTATTGATTATTTTGGGGGTCTTTTCTTTGAGGGTCCTTCCTACCAGCTGGTGAACTGATGGTCCCTCTGTCCACCACCTCTTGTAATTTGTTTTGCTGTTGAGGGCAGGTTGTGTTGAAGCTAGTTCTTCCATGTGTACAAGGTTTTGAGTATTCTCTTTTTCTCTTGTTCAGTTTTTTGTACTGGGTAGTTTCTTCACTATTTAGGTCCTGAATTGAGGTCCAGATGGGTCCTGAATTGAGGTGTGTGTGATTTCCACTTCATCATTCATCTTCTTCTATTGTTATCTGCGGGTATTTTCTTGGTTGTTTGGTTTCCTCTTCCAGTGGGTATCGTACTGTTCACTGCTTCCACCTACTCTTTTTTGTGTGTGTGATCAGTTGGAGGGGAAGGAAAAATTGTTTATGATATCAGGAGAGTATTCTATGGTATTTACTATAGCAGCCAGTAGAGAAGAGATAGGAAATCCTTTGGCTATGTATAGTGTTAACTGTGACCTTCAACCCAACTAGCAACTTTTTAGAGAGAATGGAAAGAAGATAAGACTCTTGGGGAGGGAAAGATTGTGAGTTGGATGTAGAAACCAGTGAGGTTGTGGTAGGTGAGATTCTGAAGTAAGGTGAGAGTAAAGGATAATAAATAGGTGTAGTATGTGAGACAATATAGTTAAGCACAACAGTAATAGAGTTCAGGAAACTGAAATGGGCTAAGATCCAGGAGGGGTGTTGTGAAGTCTTTATAATTCTATGGAACAGCTATTATTTACAATAATATTTGAGCAACAATCATATGATAAAATCTATGTGATCTGGATAACAAGAATAGGGGGTATAGGTGTTTGAGTAGTGTTCTAAAGGAGCACAAGTGATGTGAAGGACAGTAAATTAGCAATACACTGTGGAAGAGAGAACGGGGGAAACCTGTCAAATGACACAATATGACCAGCCAAGCAAAGAAGACTGTACAGAAAGAAGAAGAATACAAAATACTATTAAAATAAAAGATGTAAAAATAAGAAAAAAACAGTAATACAAATATGCACTACTTGTAGTTTCTCTGCAACAGCAAAGTGAAATTTGTCTCACTATCTCACCTGTTGGGATGCCTCCTCTTTGGGTCCAACTCTGGTCCTTTCACAGTGCCAAGTTTTGTGTCTCACTTGTGGGTATTAAAAAAAAAGGCAGGAGCATGGAAAAAGAAAATATAAAATCGAAGAGAAAGGAAGAAGAAATAAAACAAGAAAGAAGGAAAGAGAGGAAAAGGGTATCGAAAGATAAAACAATAACAAAATTTAAAAAGTAAAAAAAAATACCTTTTGTTGATTTCAAACTGGCCAAACTGGTTTCTTCTGGTCTTGCTGACTGCAGCAGGCTGAGGGGCAATTGGTGTGGCCTTTCTTCCTTCCCAGTGTGTACTCAGCCAGTCCTGAGAGCACTTTCTCAATAGCTAGTCTGGTGCCTCTCCTGGATGCCTGAGGTGGGAGCACTCTTTCCCTGGGGGTTACTGTTGTAGGCTGGGGTGCAGGAACACACACTCTGCCAGGCTGCCTTGGTCCCTCTGCTTTGGGGGTGAACCCTTCCCAGTGCTTTGGGGAAATGCAGGGCCTTCAGTGCCACCTCGGAATTGCTGCCTGGCTGGGTGGTAAGTAGGTGGGGCGGCTGTCGCAGAAGAATCCCCCAAACATTTTTACTTTTTGAAAAAATCCTCCTACTCAAGCCTATGGCTCCACACAGCCCAATTCTCCAGCCATACCAGTGACTAGTGGGGTCAGTGGGTGTTACTGTTCGACTCTCAACTCTCCCAAGCAGGAGCCAAGAGACTCCTGGTGATCACGGTCCCTGTGTGTTTGCCTCTTTGTCCTTATTCCCCTCTCAGCAACTTCAAGTAATCAGGTCTCTCCTGGTGCTGCTCAAACCCTGCTTGGTGGGGGAGGGAGGGAGCAGTTGACCTGGCTCTTTCCCAAGGACTCCGTGGCAGGCCTGCCGCTCCCAAGGAGTCTGTAGTAGACCCAGCACCAGTGCTGGGTGTGGGGTGCTGGGCCTGAAGCTACAGCAGCCCTGTTCCCTGTGCTGGTGCCTGGGACCTTATCTTCCTGAAGCACACACCCTACCATTTGTTTTTTCAGTGTCTGCTACAATTTCTGGTCTCTTATTTTCATATCTGCTGGGGTACTGTTGGCTGTTTGCTCTGTTCCTCCATAGATTGGCCAGGTTTTTCTCCTGTGTGTAGGGGGAAGTGGAATCTGCTCCATCCTATTCTGTCCCCATCTTCCAGGATCCCTCCCTCTTGCTGGCTTCAAACTGGCCAAACCAGCTTTTCTGTTCTTGCTGGGTACAGCAGGCTGAGGGACGCATTTACAGATGTGGTCTCCAGATCTCCAGAGGTCTGGAGGTGCGTACTCACTCCTGGTCCATCAGTGCTGTCTTTGGGTCTCTGGAGGCACAGGCACTCACTCTAGGTTTACCAGGTGTAGGCTCTGCGTCTCCTGAGGTGGGCACGCTCTCTCCGAGTCCACTGGTGTGGTCTACCACATGTTGCGAGCATGTGGCCCTGACTAGGCTGCCTTTGGTCACATGGGCTCAGGTGCACACTATTTACAAGGCTATATGGGTGGGTGCTCACAGCCCCTGAGTGTTTGCCACTCAGACCTTATTCCCCTCTCTGAGACTTCAAGGAACCAGGTCTCTCCCTGTTCTGCTCAAACCCTGCTTGGCCAGGGAGGGAGCATCGACCCAGCTCTCTCCCAAGAATCCCTGTGGCTGGCCCAGCCTGCCCTGGTCCCTGTGCTGATCCCTGGGCCCTTATTGTCCTGAAGCACTCTCCTTACCATCTGGTTTTTCAATGTCTGCTACAATTCTTGACCTCCTATGTTCATATATGCTGTGGTACTATTGGCTGTTTGCTCTGTTCTTCCATAGATCAGCCAGGTTTCTCTCCCATGTGTAGGGGGAAGTGGAATCTGCTCCCTCTTATCTAGCTGCCACCTCTCTTTCCCTACCTCAAATCTTATATTAACAAGTTTACATTTAATTCCCTGTATTCAGTTATGAAATGGAAATCTACTTGTTCCCCACTCACAATTATGTTTATTATAAGAATGAAGTATAAATCAAGGGTAATATGACAGTAGCCAAGAAGCTTTAGATTTATGGTGTGTGATCCTTGTGAGAATAAGCTACAAACATCTGTTACTAAGTATCTTTCAGAAACGGCGTTTTATCACAGTCATCCTTATAGGATTCCTTTGAAAGTCTTATTCATTGCTTTTTGAAGGGAATTAAAATGGATCTAATGGAGTTAAAGATCCAAAGAGCATGCCCTTAAAATTTTTTAAATTACGTTTGAACAATAGGTACTTTTTAGCATGTTTTAACAGATTAACACAGTGTATTTATCAGGATTAATCTTTCTCACCAACATTTTGAAAATTTTTAAACCTAGACCATTCTTGAAAATAGATTTAAAAGTGAGGTCAAATTGTATTGTCATAATTAATCAATTAATCCATCTATTCACAATCTTTAACAAAAGTCATACTTTTGCAGTAATAGAGGGAACATCTTATTTTCCCAAAATATAATGTATTCACTACACCATTTTGGAAATAAAGTTTCACCAACCATCGTGCATTTTTAATATGAGTGTTTATGTGGTTAATTAAGCAAGATACCAGTATCCATGTCTATAAACTGGAAATAAGTGTAACTGATTTAACTGCTTTCTAAAGATTTTTTTTTTTTGAGAAAATACCTGGGTCAGAATCTGGCACTAATTTAATAAAATAGTCTAACATTATTTTGTTGTTAATATTATAATTATTACTGTTCAATTTGATGTTTTATGATATAATCAATCTATTTTTTAAGTTTTATTCCAATATAATTGACATATAGCATTATATATGTTTAAGCTATACAGGTTAATGATTTGACTTACATATAGAATGCAATGCTTATAAGTTAAAATCTAGCATCTCATATCAACATAAACATATATTTTCATTGAGATGAGAGCCCTTAGGATCTACTTTCTTGACAGTTTTCAATATATCTGAAATATGGAACACTTCACAAATTTGCATGTCATCCTTATGTGGGGGCCCTGCTGATTTTCTCTGTATCCTTTGATTTTAGTATATGTGGTGCTGAAGCAAGCACAATCCATTTTTAAGTGCTTATTTTGGTAGACAAATGCCTATTTTGTAAAACAAAGCAATTCTTTTCAAGACTTTTAAAAAATTTCTTAATGTGCACTAAGTAGTGAGGATATGAAATTCTGTGGTATATTTTAGCAATCAACAAAAGATGAGAGTCTCTCTGAAATATTTATTTTAGGCCTCAGATTTTAAACATTGGATATTTGCTTTCCTGGATCATCTTCAAGATCAAATAATAAACACTTTTATTTGACATATTTCCTTTTTGGTGTTTCGTGCATCTGTTATAACATAAACAAGGGTAGCACTTGATGAGAATCTGGAGGAAGAAGTTTATAAATAAACCAAATTTTAACTTGAAAGTTGTTAACCATACCTTAGTCTTTAAATGAATATACTATACTTATTATAGTATCTTTCTGCCAAATAACTGAGGTAATTTAAATAGCTCCATAATACAGTAATATCTTAAGTGGGAAGGTATATAGCTAATTTAGTCTCAATATTTCTATTTTACTAAAATCTCACTTAACACATTAAATGCTACATCTCTGGAATTTTTAAGAGTGAATTTAATTGCCCATAAAGGAAAAAATTTTCCCAAATAATATTACTTTGTAAGTATTTAAACCTTAATGTAGGGTCCACTTCTTCTTAGCTCAGAGGCTTTTTCATGTGTCTTTTCGGCAGGCTTTATATACACCAATTGTCCATTAAAATAAGTTCACTTAGGTGGGTATATTAGTTTACTAACTTATAACAAAAGTAGTAACCACCCACTCCTCTTAATTTGTGTATCGAAAAAAAGTACTCAATAGTACATATGACATGAATAAACAGCAAATGGACCCACAGCCATGGGCTAAAGCAACCACCTCAGTTACAAACTCTGTGTTTGAATTCCCTTCATGATAGTTGTTGTTGATTCCAATTTTAAATGTCATTGCTGGTCAGGGTTGGTAATAAACTCTTTTTTATGATTACTTACTCACCCATTCAAGGTTTACAATCTGAACAATCCTACTCAGAGTTAATATAAAATATAGATAAGGCCTAAATCAGGACAAAGCCAGGCCCAAAAGAAACCCTCATAAAATGTTATATTGCAATAACCATTCTGATTTCCCTTTTGGAAAGTTTTTATAGAGCAATAAGCAAAATTTTGTTATCCTTTCTGAGATTCAATCAGTCACTGAGTCAACAAATATTTATGTGACAGATACTTTCCTAAGGCATGAAGTGGACAAGACAGGTGAAGACCCTGCTTTTGTGGTGCCCACATTCTTGGCGAACAGAGAGGTGGACTTTAAATTGTGGTGTAAAATAATACCAAAGTAACATATATCTTCATTAAAAGAGATAATGCAAGGTGGTGATAAGTGTGATTAAGTGTGACATACTGAGTGGATGTGTTTTAGATCATGTGATTCAGGAAACCCTTCTCTAGAGGAGATATTAGAGATGATATCTGAATTTCACAAAGTACTCATTCATATGACCAGCTGGAAGCAGAACATCCCAAGTAAAGGGAATGAAAATAAGAAACAACTGATGGAAATATTTATATCTGATCACTATATGAACTGCAGAGGTTCTATGATATTTTTATTTTTAAAGTATCTTGACAAAAATTTTAAAGATATGTTGTTTAAGCAAAGAATTAAAAATTGTTTAATGACTACAGAAAGACACGGGAGAATCATCTGTGTACCTAAGATTTTTAGTCAATCCCATTGTAATGCAATTTGTGGATCAAAGTATTCAGCAAAACAATCATTTACTACCTATTCCTTTACAGGAAGGATGCTCAATAATTTTAGACATCACAAACTCCTAGATGATTCTCTAAAATACTTTTATAAACTATATTTGCTGTTCCCAACCCACAGTAATGAACACTTCTTAATTTGTCAACCCAGTTTTCTCTTTCTCTCTGTACCTCTCCTTTTCTCTGTCTCTGTCTCAGCCTCTCTCTCCCACACACACAAAGAGGCATGTGCATAAATAGCTGAAAACTGTTTCTCAAAACAATATTTATGGTTTCTACATGGGATGATTTTTATCTAGTATGTTCTTTCTTCAAAATGTATTTTTATTGTTTATACCTTTATAGTGGTTTCTGATTTCTTGCCCTTTCCCCAGTTCCACCCAGCCCCACTTTCTCCCCTCCCCAAGTCAATCCCCATATTGTTGTCCATGTCTGTGGGTGGTGCATAAATGTTCTCTGGTTAATCCCTTCACCATCTCTCATCCTGCCCCCCCCACTCTTTTGGGCAGTTGTCAGTCTCTTTTTTGTATTTAAACTTCTGTTACTATTTTGCTCATTAGCTTTTGTGTTCATTAGATTCCATGTATACATGACATCATCTGGTATTTGTCTTTCATTGAATGGCTTAATTCATTTAGCATAATTTTCTCTGGGTCCCTTCATGTTGTTGTAAAGTGTAAGAGTTATTCTTTTTTACTGATGCATAGTATTACAGTGTGTAAATACACCGCACCTTTTTTATCTATCCATCTACAGGTTGGCGCATAGGCTGTTTCCAGATCTTGGCTATTATAACTAGTGCTGCTATAAACATAGAGGTTCGTATATTTTTTGTATTGGTGTTTCACAGACCTTGGGTTAATTCCAAGAAGTGAAATCAATAGATCAACCAGGAGTTCCATTTTTAATTTTTTTAGGTAATTCCATATTATTCTTCAGTGACTGCACTGGACTGCATTTCCATCAATAGTGGATTAGGTTTCCCTTTTCTCCACAACCTGGCAAATCCTTGTTGTTTGTTGATTTAGCCATTTGTTGATGGTAGATATTCTGATAGGTATAAGGTAATGTCTCACTGAAATTTTAATATGCATTTCTCTGATGGTCAGTGATGATGAGAATTTTTTAATATGTCCAAGGGTGTTCTGTATGCCTTCCTCAGAGACGTGTGTGTTCAGGTTTTTAGTTTATTTCTAAATTGGGTTGTCTTCCTGTCATTGAGTTACATTAGTTCTTTATATATTTTGAATTGTCAGATGTATCATTGGCAAAAATGTTCTCTGATACAGTGGGTTCCGTTATTTGTCTTGCTGATGGTTTTTTAGCTGTACAGAAGCTTTTTAATTTGATGTGTTTATTTTCTGCTTTGTTTTCAGTGCCTTAAGAAATATATAGGCAAATATATTTCTACGCTGGAGATCTGAGATTTTACTGTTTATGATTTCTTCAAGGATTTTTATGGTTTCACAGCTTACATTTAGGTCTTTTATCCATGAGTTCATTTTTCCAAATGGTTATAGTTAGTGGTCTAGTTTCAATTTTTGCATGTACAACTCTAGTTTTCCAAACACCATTTATCGAAGACACTGTCTTTGCTCCATTGTATACTCTTCTCACATTTGCCCAGTATCATTTGCTTATACTAGTGTGAGTTTATTCCTGGGCTCCCTATTCTGTTCCATTGTCAGTCTGTTCTTCTACTATTACCAGGCCATTTTTATTACAGTGACCTTAGAGTATAGTTTGATATCAGGAATTGTGATACCTACAGCTTTGTTCTTCTTTCATACGATTTCTGAGGATATTTGGGGTCTTTTTTGGCTCGATATAATTTTTGGAATATTTGTTCTAGGTCCGTGAAGTATGCCATCAGTATTTTAATAGGAATTGCATTGACTGTATAAATTGCTTTGGGTAGAATAGCCATTTTAATGATGTTAATTATTCTAATATATGAGCCATTTTGTTCTTTTACATATTTGTATATTTTTTTTATTTCTTTCTTCAGTGACCTATAGTTTTCTGAGTACAGGTCTTTTACTTCCTTGGTTAAATTTATTACTAGGTACCATATTTTTTGTCACAATAGTAAATGGAGTTGTTTTCTTAGTTTCTGTTTCTGATAACTCATTATTGGTGTATAAAGATACAATTAGTTTCTGGGTATTAGTTTTGTATCCTGCTATTTTTGCCTAATTCATTAGGTCTAGTAGTTTTTTAGTGGAGTCTTTGGAGTTTTCTATGTACAATTTGGTGGAGTTTTTAGGGTTTTTTTATGTGAATAATGACTGCTTACTTCCCCATTTCCAATTTTGATACCTTTTATTTCTTCTTCTTATCTGATCACTGTGGCTAGGACTTCCACAACTATGTTGAATAAGACTGGTGAAAGTAGACATCCCTGTTTTGTACTTTATCTCTAGGGGAATGCTTTTAGTTTTTGCCCATTGTGAATGATTTTGGCTGTAGGCTTTTCATATATGGTTTTATTATATTGAAGTATCATCCCTCTATTCCCACTCTGCTAAGGCTTTTTTTTATCATGAATGGGTGCTAGATTTTATCAAAGGCTCCTTCTGCATCTATTGATATGATCATGTTGTTTATGTGATGTATTACATTTGTCTTCCATTTTGTTTATGTGATGTATTACACTTAGTGATTTGAGAATATAGTAGCATCCTTGCATCCCTAGGATGAATCCCACTTGACTGTAGTGTATGATCTTTTTGGTGTGTTGATAGATCTGGTTTGCTAATATTTTGTTGAGGATTTTAGTATCTATGTTTATTAGGGATAATGTCCTATAATTTTCTTTCTTCATTGTCTTTACCTTAATTTGGAATTAGGATAATACTGTCCTTGTTGAAAGAACTTGAAAGTCTTCAGTACTCTTGAATTTTTGGGGAATGCTTTGAGGAGGTTTAGTGATAGTTGTCCTTTGATTAATTGGTAAAATTCTCCTTTGAAGCCATCTTGTCTAGGGCCTTTATGTGCCAGATGTACTGTTTTGATTTCAGTCTACCAGTTATCAGTCTATTCAGGTTTTCTTCTTCCTGATTCAGTGTTAGGAGATTATATGTTTCTAGAAATGTGTCCATCTCACCCAGGTTTACCAATATGTTGGCATATTGTTGTTCATAGTAATTTCTTATAATACCTTATATTTCTGTGATATTAGTTCTTATTTTGCCTCTTTCATTTCTGATTTTACTTGAGACCTCACCTTTTTTTTTTAGTGTGTCTAGTTAAAAGTTCTTCAATCTTGTGTATATTTTCAAAGAACCAGCTCCTGGTTTCACTGATCTTCTGTACTGTATATTTTAGTCTCTTAGCCATTGATTTCAGCTCTGATCTTAATTCTTTTCCTCCTTCTGCTTGCTCTGGGCACTGTTGTTGTTTTTCTAGTTCTTTTAGGTGTAGCATTACTTTGTGTATTTTAGATTTTTCTTGCTTTTTGATGTAGGCCTGTAATGCTGTGAACTTCCCTCTCAGGACTGATTTTGCTGTGTCCCATAGATTTTGGTTTGTTGTGTGTTCACTTTCACTTGTTTCCAGGAATTTTTCAATCTATTCCTTGATCTTATTGGTTATCCATTCATTGTCCAATAACATGCTATTTAGCCTCCAAGTATTTGAATGTTTTTGATTCTTTTTAAAATTGAGGTTGATTTCTAATTTCATGTGATTGTGATCCAAGAAAATGCTCGATATAATTTCAGTTCTCATGATTTTGTTAAGGCTTATTCTGTGGTCTAACATGTGCTCTATCTTTAAGAATGATCCATGTGCCCTTGAGAAGAATGTATATACTTCTTCTTTGGGGTGATATATTCAATAGCTATCAATTAAATCCACTTAATCTAATGTATCATTTAACGTCACTATATCATTGTTGATTTGGGGGGGCATCTGGAAGATCGATCTATTGTTGATATTGGAATTATAAAATCCGCTTCTTTGACAGTATTGTTGTTGATATCTTCCTTAAAGCCTATCAACATTTTTTATATTTAGTTGCTCTTGTACTATGTGCATATATATGTATATATATACGAGGCTTATATCCTCTTTTGGATTGAATCCTTAAAAGTCATAAAGTGACCTCCTTTATATTTTATGACATTTGCTTTAAAGTCTATGTTTTCAGATATAAGGATTGCTACACCCACTTTTTTTCCTTTTCATATGCATGAAATATTTTCTTCCATCCCTTTTCTCAGCCTGTAGAATCTTTTGCTTTGAGGTGGGTCTACTGTGGACAGCATATATGTGCATGTTTTCTTATCCAATTGGCTACTCTATGTCTTTTTTTTAATTTTATTGATTATGCCATTACAGTTGTTCTATTCCCCCCTCATTCCCCTCTACCCTGCACCCCCCACCCCCACCATTCCCCAATTTAGTTTATGACCATTTGTCTCAAGTTCTTTAGATTCTATATTTCCCATACTATTCTTGCCCCCCATCTCTTTTCTACCTACCATCTATGCTCCTTATTTTCTGTACCTTCTCCCTCCTTCTCCTCCGCCCACTCCCCTGTTGCTAACCCTCCATGAGATCTTCATTTCTATGTTTCTGCTCCTGATCTAGCTGTCCTTTTAGTTTGCTTTTGTTTTAGGTGTGGTTGTTACTAACTGTGAGTTTGCTGTCCTTTCACTGTTCATCTTTTTTTATCTTCTTTTTCTTAGATAAGTCCCTTTAACATTTCATATAATAAGGGCTTGGTGATGATGAACTCCTTGAATTTGGTCTTATCTGAGAAGCACTTTATCTGTCCCTCCATTCTAAATGAAAGCTTTGCTGGATAGAGTAATCTTGGTTGTAGGTCCTTGGATTTCATGACTTGGAATACCTCTTTCCAGCCCCTTCTTGCCTGTAAGGTCTCTTTTGAGAAATCTGCTGACAGTCTGATGGGAACTCCTTTGTAAGTGACTGTCCCCTTATCTCTTGCTGCTTCTAGGATTCTCTCCTTCATTTTAATCTTGGCTAATGTAATGATGATGTGCCTTGGTGTGTTTCTTCTTGGGTCCAACTTCTTTGGGACTCTCTGAGCTTCCTGGATTTCCTGGAAGTCTATTGCCTTTGCCAGATTGGGGAAATTCTCCTTTATTGTTTGTTCAAATAAGTTTTCCACTGGTGGCTGTTCCTTTCCCCCTTCTGCTACCCCTATAATTCAGATGTTGGGGCGTTTAAAGATGTCCTGGAGGTCCCTAAGTCTCTCCTCATTTTTTTAAATTTTTGTTTCTTCATATTTTTCTGTTTGGTCATTTTTCCCTTCCTTCTGGTCCACTCCACTGATTTGAGTCCCAGTTTCCTTTTCATCACTATTGGTTTCCTGTGCAATTTCAATTAGTTTAGCCTTCATATGTTCCTCTAATTTGTGACTAAAATCAACCAGTTCTGTGAGCATCCTGGTCACCAGTGTTTTGAACTGTGCATCTGAAAGTTTTGCTATTTCTTTGTCACTTAGATTTATGGGCTTTGGGGCTTTGAGATCTTCTTGAGCCATCTTTGGTCTATTCGTGCCCATTAAATATGAGGAGCAGAACCTTAGGTATTCACCAGGGTGGGGCCGCCCAGGTCGCTGGGTTGTGACACTGTATGTGGGGTCTAGATCAGAGCGGGGAAATGGCGGCCCCCTCTGCTGCCTCTTGCCGCTGGGGCCTGCTCGTCCACTCCCTTGCTGGTCTATCTGCGCACAGAATGCACACCACAGTCAACCCTTGCTGGGACCGCAGGTGGCTCACTGGGTCTGCCCATTGCAACCCCATGCCTGGGATCCACACGCCTGACTCCATCTGACTGAGTTTTTCTGTGCATCCCTGCTCCGCCAGCTGTTGGCTTTGCCCCTCTTACAGGTCAGGCTGAAGAATTTGTTGTTGTCAGACTTCTGAAAAGTTCAATTTTCTGTGTTCTGGCTGTGTTTTCTGTTGCTAATGTTTTGTTGTCTCTAAACTTGGTTGTGGGAGAAAGCACGGCGTCTCCACCTATGCCTTCATCTTGGCGGAAGTCCCTACTTTAAGTCTTTTAATGGAAAATTTAATCCATTTGCATCTAAGGTTGCATCTATGTAGGTACTTATTTATTAACTTTTTATATCTTACCTATGTTTTTGTCTCTGTATATTCCCTATTCCTCTTACAGAGGGTCCTTTAACATTTCTTGCAATGATGGTTTGGAGGTAATGAATTCCTTTAAACTTCTGTTTTCTGGGAAGCTCTTTATTTGGCCTTCAATTTTAACCTTGCTGGGTAGAGTAATCTAGGCTGCATGTTCTTACCTTCTATTACTCTGAATATTTCCTACCAATGTTTTCTGGCCTGTAGCATTTCTGTTGAGAAACCAGCTGAGATTCTAATGGGGACTCCCTTGTATTTAATTGACTGTCTCTCTCTTGCTGTATTTAAAATGATCACTTTGTCTTCAAGCTTTGCCATTTTAATTATGATGTATCTTAGTGTAGGTCTCCTTGGGTTCACCTTTTTTGGGACTCTATCCTTCCTGGACTTCTGTGACTCCTTCACCAGGTTGGGAAAATTTGCTGTCATTATTTCTCCAAATAGATCCTCTATCTCTCTTACACTCATCTTGATGTGGATTTTTTATGCTTGATATTATCCCAAATGTCCCTTAGGCTTTCCATTTCTCTTAAGTCCCTTTTCTTTTTTATTTTCTCTTTGGGTGAATACTGTCATCTTGTCCTCTAATTTGCTGACTTGATCCTCTGCTTTATCTAACCCACTGTTGATTCCTTCAAGCAAATTCTTCATTTCGGGTATTTTAATATTCATTTTTTACTGGTTCTTATTTATGGCTTCTATATCTTTTTTAATGCTTGCTATATCACTGAGATCATCTCTTCTTCCCCTAAGGGTTTTGAACATCCTTATAACCAGTATCTTAAGCTCTGCACCTGGTATTTGTATTGCTTCCATTTCATCTACATATATTTAATTATTTTTGTGGATATTTCTGTTGTTCATTTGCTTGGGACATTTTTCTTTGTAACCCCATTTGCTAGGTAGGTGTTCTATGTCTCCTGAACCTACTTTGCTTGTTTTATTATAAAGGCTTCTGGCTGGGCTTAGTCACCAAGTCCTTTGGAGCACATGAACTCCATGGTCCAGGAGTGTTCCTTGTGGGTTCTGTGACTCTTTTGTTGTATTTGCATACTAAATGCTTAGGACTCTCTTGTGAGTATAGTGTCCTTTCAGGCTGGGTAACTGAGAATAACCCTCAACCTCCATGGGTGGAATGCTGTGCAGTTGTTTCTCCTTGATGCATCATTGTTTTCAGCAGTGTTTGGAGCCTTCAGCTCTCCCTCTTTGGATGCACTGATTATCTAGTTAGTTGGTTTGAGGTTTGGTGAGGGCTAAAGCCCATCACTTGTTTCATTGTTTCTGAGTCCAATTGGATGAAGTTCAGAAACAAGTTGCTTTCAGACAATGTGTGAAACCATCCCTAAGCTGTCTCTCTGTAGCTACCAGGACATTCACTTGCTTGTGTCTGTTTACTGGACTTGCCTGTGCATGTGAGGGGCCAATCTGTGTAAAAGGGTCAGCACTTTTTTGCTTGGAGCTTGTGGCAGCTCTATATAAGAGCCAAAGCTTCCCGAGGTTGTTCTCCTTATTCAGCCTCTTTGCCCTTCTCTGAGGTTGTGTGGCTATTTTCCAGAACCTTCTCATGAGGATCCATAAACTGATGCCAGGTCTGTTGAAATAGGACTAGCAGGTTTCCATTTTGTTGGTCCTGCACTCTATAGGCCACTCAATGATGGAAGAGTAGCCCCTACTCAAAGCCAACCCCTTCCGTCTTTGCCAAAGATTCAGACACTTACTTTATCAGTGGAGGCTCAATGCTGATTCAGGATGAATACATTCAACTTTCCCCTTTTCAGGAGTAAGTCCAGCAGCACACAACTTCTGAGGATAGATAAAAAGAGCCTCCCACTGAGGTTGGGGCAAGACCAGACCACCAGTGGGAGCTAACCTCTCTCATTCCAAGACCTCAGTAGGAGGCTATTTCTGTCCTGTTCCTATGTGATATCCCTCGCAAGTCTCTTTAAAAGGCCCCATTTGGAGTTTCTCTTTCTTCCCTCTGTAGAAATGCACCTAGTAGGGGAATCTTGGACCTGGCAGGGCTGATACTCAGTTTCCCCTTTGCAAGTGGTTCCTGCAACCCTTTAGGAGGTGGACAGGAATTCCTTTTCCTTCCCAAGGGATGGTAGGCTGCAAGTGGTTTACCTCACTACAAAGAATTCCAGGGATTCAGCCCTCACTCTTCTAACTCCCAGCCCACGGCCTTTGCAGGAGACACAGTCCAGAACTCTCTGCTCTGTGCAATCTCCCGTTTGCTTGCAAACAGACCTGGAAAAGGCCCCGAAAACCCTGTTGCATAAATTTCTGGTCCCTATGCCCAGCTGCTCTTAGTAGGAAAGGACCCAAAGATCCAGCATGGCATTGTGCAGCTGAGAAAAATTCAGAATGGGCCAAAAATCAATTTTCCCATTTAGCTAGGTTCCTCTGCAGCAGCAGTAACAGGGGTATCACACAATTGGGGGTGGGCACTATTTGCACAGTTGAGAGTGAGGAAACTGGTAATTTTCCCAATTCACTCAGCACATTCTCTGTTTTGGTCTCTCACTTGTGCCTTTTCCACAGTCAGAGATCCCTTTTGTGCCACTGATATCTGCCACCCTCAGAAGCCCTGTTGTTTCGGCGTGGTTTCTCTTTTAGTCTTAGCTAAGAATTCAGTTATACTGAGCTCTTCCGTCTGGCACCCCAACCTTAGACACTATTCACGCTGAGTTTGTGATCTCTGATTTTCACCGGTGTGGTAGAACCTCACTGTACCTTGCCGCCAGTGATCCCACAGCTTCCCCTTCCCTCCCTATTGCTGTAAGCATTTTTATGGTCTCACAATTCAAAGGGGGAGGGAACACCATCACTGGTATTTCAATCTTGTTTCTCTACTGGCAAAGCAGCTCGCACAGGTTTCTTGCCTGACCATGTATTAGTTCCTTTTTTAAAGTCTCCATGCAGTACCCACACTGTAGTAGATTCACTGTCTGGTTTTCTAGGCAGAAAATCCTCCCCAAGAAGCAAAATGTCTCTCAAAGTCATGGCTGGCTACAGTCTATAGGTGCTTCTGACAAATCTGACTGAGGCAACCTGTTCCATTTAGCAGTATGAACCTCTACCCTGAGCTCTCCAGGTTGGAGCTTCAATGATAGCTCTGCTTACTGTAAGTGCACAACTGGGGTCTCACAGACTTGGCAGTTCCCCCAAATTTCCCCAGCTAGGGTTAGGGATCCCTGTGTGAGACAGATGCCCCCTGCTCAGAGGAATGAGGGAGGTCCAAAGCTGTGATTTGTCTGACGTTTAGCTGTTACAGGAGCCATGCACAGGTTATTTTCCCTTCAATTTATAAAACCCCCTTAACTGGATGGTACAAAGCATTTTCTGTACTCCTTGGCTTCAAAACTTCGTGTCAGCTAGATTCTGTTGATTGTTCAGGGTTGATTGTTTAATGTTCAGCTGAAAATCTGGGTTGGGGTCAGAAGCAAGTGGATTCAGCTTCCACCTACTTGGCTGCCATCTTCAGTACTGAACTCTAGCATTTTCTATCATTTCATAAAAAAACTAAATAGGCCAAAACTGTAGGCTAATGAATTTCTTTATTCATTCAGGAAAAAAATAGTGAGGCTGTTCAATATTTTGACAAACACTAAGTTGAGAAAATAAAATAGAAAAGACATAGCCAGAATTAAAATTATTCTTTGTCTGGAACCCTGGTGTTCTTGTGTTCACTAGGAAAGCAATGCTTATATTTAACGTGGTAATATAAATAATTCCTTACTTATAAGGAAGACTGATTCCCTTTCTCCTACACCTAATCATTGGTTTTAATTATCTCCTAAGTTGTAGAAAGGAAGCATTTAAGAGTTTAACATTAAAAAATCTAAATAGAATTAAAGTAAAAGCAAAATGGTGTCATTTTAAAGATGTTATAACAGTGAATCTAAGATACAGAAAGTAAACTTTTAATATTAATACTTGAAATTTTTACTTAAATTTATCCCTTAATTTTGACCAACTTGAGTAGAGTGTCACATAATAGGTTATTCTAAAACAAAGTCTCACCGAAACAAACTTTGTCTTCAGAATACATATTTACACAAATATCTGATATTTGGGAATTTACACAAAATAAAAGAGTAATTCACACTCTCAGTATGTGGATTTCAAAAGGCTGAAAGCTAGACTTTGAGGTTCCTTCTCCTTTCTCAGCTCTGAAGTCTAAGAGCTTTATTGTCATTTGTTATATTAAGATAGTTTTTTTAAATTATATGCTATAAAAACAATATTGTATAAATGTGTAACCCAGAAAATCAAATCAGTTCTGCAGATTCATATAGGAAAGATGCAACCAGTACATTTATTATAGGCAAACCCTGAGCCTTACAAGTCACCTGCTAATTTCAGCAAGTGGGCCTGGTAATCTGAATCCTGTTCTTTGCTGATTCTATTTTTTTACTCTGGTCATCCTGAATCAAGCTGGCAACTCTTTTATAAACATTTACAGACTCTGTTATAGACTTAGAAGTTCATGTGGCAGGTTCTTATCAGAATTCCCACAAATTTCTCCTACCTACTTACTCTATCTAACAGTGGGCCACTGCATCCCATCTTCCAATGGCTTCCTGTGGCAATTCACAGTCTCTTGACTTGACTCCTGTAGAAAACACTTCTGCTATATTCAGGCCTCTTGCATGTAAGATACTCCCATCACAACAGAAGATCTCTTCCCTAAGAGAAATTCTTCAAAGCAACACTACATATCACATGCATTGAAAGTACCCTATGCCGATTTGAGAGGATATTTCATAAATATCACTTTACTTTTCTCCAAGGCAACCCCCATTTTAAGCTCTGGTTGACCTACAGGCTATGAGAACTTCTGCAATCAGGACAAAGAGACTTTTGACAAGTTTACAAAGGTTTGTTTTGGTGTTTGAAATAAGAGGTGTATAAATATTTTATGGTGGACCACACGATCAGAAATCCACATATAGACACATTTTATGCCTCTTTTTTGTTCATTTTTGGAATCAACTTTATTGAAATATAATTTACATAAATAAATTATACCAATTTTGAATATATAGTTTCATTTTTGACACAATTACACAGATCCTCAGAATTTGTTCATTAGTTAGATCATGGTCTGGAGATTCATATAAGTGAAATCATACAATATATACTCTTTTATGTATGGCCTCTTTCACTCAACATATTCTTGTTGAAATTCACAAACATTGTTGCAGTTACCAGTAGTTTATACCTTTTCATTGACAAGTAGTAACCCCTGATTCCAGATATACCATAGTTGTTTACCCAGTCACCTGTTACAAACATTTTTGGTTTGGAATATATAAAGTTTGCAGCTTTTCTAAACCCATAATTTATGAGAAACATGTTAATTCTACAACAATCCCATTAAATAAATTTTGAAAAACATCCTAAAGTGTTTTTATTGCCTTACATTAACATAATTTGGAAGAGGAAGAAAAACTTATATTTATCAAATTTTACAATTTTTTTTTGAGTTTTAACTTTATTTCTCACAAACAACTTTGCAGGAAATATTTTTTAAAATGAGGACTTCCATTTATCTCAGCACAATTTAACAGTGGTAAATGAGTACAGCCTCACATCCCCATGATTCCAGTGTATTTTAAAACACACTTCATCTCTTCCTTGAACAATCTACAATGCCCTTGTTTTTTTCCTCACAGATTACAATTCAGTGTGTTTAAGCATTTTGTTACATGAGTAAGAAAGTATAAAGCCCTTGTCTGAGGAAGCAGCTAAGTAAATATTAGTTGGTTTCCAAGAACTGGTCATCTGACATATTAAAACAAAACAAATGCCCATCTCCTGGTTCATCTTAATTCAAGTTTCTCATAAATTGGCAAGGGTTGAAGACTCAATTACAAACAAAAAAATCAGAAGCTTTAAAAGTTTTTCTATTATCTCTGGCTGTGAACCTGACTTGCAAGTGTCTCAGCACAAAGTCCACTGTTAGAAACTTGCCTTTTGAATGAAATAAAGTGTTAAAAACACATTTCTACATCATTTCAATACAAGAATCTATCTGCAGCAAATGAGCCTATTTTTTTCCTGTTTAGAGCAAACACATTACATTCCTTCCTGGCATGTAGATAGATCCTACTAGGAAAAAAATAATAATCTAGAAAGTGGACACAGTGTGGTTCATGTTTTAGTTGTTCCCAGGATACATCTTCAAGGATGCTTTAAGGATAGAGTTAAAGTAGAAGAGAGAACCAGAAAGTAGTTGGGACTATAATCCCCCCAAATAATCAGGGTAGAGAGGGGAACGGACAATTAAACCTTCTTCACCAGGTAGAGAGAACTAATGTGGACCACCATACTGTCAAACACTTTTCAGAATAGGTACCATCACCCTGAACCATTTTACATCATGTAGAACTTTTTATCCAACCACCTTCCATACCTGGTTTAAGGAAAATGAGTGGGAAAGCATTTCAACTCTTGTAAAACTCTTCAAAGAGAAGGAAACAAAGAAATACTCAGGACTTTAAGTATCCAGCACATGCTTTTATTTGTAATGATTTTTCTAAATACTCATTCTGCACATAACTATCCATTCTGCTTCCAGTTTTCAGGTGATCATAGAGTTGATAAAGTTGCCTTGAATGTTTTCAACCCAAATGTTTCTACATTGTGAACAGAGGATAGGATATCGAGCCTCTGAGTCACAACTCAATTCCTTTTCTAGTTTGCTAATGGTCAGTAGCTTTGGGCAAAGTCACTTATTCTGCTTCTAATCTATCAAATTTATAAACATGAAGGCAGGATTTTTCATCAAAAAGACCTTACCAAGTGCTATTTTTATGTTTTAATCTTCTCATCTAATAACACTGCCTAGAAAGTAATAAAATTTGCCACCAAAATTGTTATTCTTAGTGAACATATGCTGGTTTCTAGTTATCATCATTTCTTTTTCTAGGGACATGAAGCAACTCTAATTTCTTTATGTCATTTTATGAGGAAAGCAGGAATTTGAGATTCTTCCAAAATTTTTCTTTAACTCATATCTTACTCATAAAAGAATACATCATTAAAGAAGAATTTCCTAGTTTTTCCGGGCTGTGTCTATACATCTTTTGCTTATTATTATAAAAGGGATACAGTTCTTACCTTAAAAGCGAACTTCCCCCTTTCCTCTTGCCTCTAGACCCTGTTGTCTTTCTGATCATGGAAGCCAGAATGGCTGACACAGAGTAAGAGAGGAGAGTGGTTAGAAATTAACGTAGAGGGGCAGGCAGGGACCGAATACTGAATATTAAAAAAGACCTATGGCTTTAGTGTCGTAGAGGACATTTAAAAAATTAAATGGGTCCTGATAAAGTCTGATTTTACTTGAAAATTTGGACAGTTTGAGAAAAGCAAATTCATCTGATTCAAGGGTGACAGCTCTGTATTCACACAGCTTGTTTTTCTGACATTGCCTGACTAGAGCAGAGAGCAGGAGAAATGTGGAATTCAAAAGACCTATGGCAGCCTTACCCAGTACTTGTGCCTTAAACTCAGTCAATGGAAGTTTTGAAATTCATGTCTCATTCTGCACCATCTTTATTTCAAATGTGCTTTCTGTCCCGTATGGTATTTAATATGTACATTGCTTTCACAGAAGGGAAACAAATAGGGAACAAATTTAGACTAAAGAAACTGTACTCGGGCACATCCTCCTAATGCAGCCATCTGTCTCATGCGACCCCCAAGAGAGAATTCTAATAATGTTATCATTTGATTCCTATTTCAGGCACTTTGCATTTTTATATATGCTAAAGAATTCAGCAAGTCATCCAACTGGCATAGCAATAGGAAAACTTCCTTTGGAGCACAGGTGTACAAGCAAACAAATTCTTTCTTTGCTTGGAAATTGATCCTCAGTATAGGAAGCTTCCAGCAGCATTCGTAATGGGCCAGAGGGGTCGGGAGAGAGCACATCTGTCAGGTAGATGGAACAGATGGTGATCACCTCTTTTCACCTTCTAGCAGAGTCAGAAATAGATACTGTCACCTGGAACTGTCTTTTTCCAGCCACACTGAACACTTGGATTTATTAAAAGCACAGATAGTCATTGTGTGGAATTTTTGTTTTGTTTTGTATTTAAAGAAAAGAAGGAAGGAAGAAAATAAACAAAAGAAAGCCATGGAATATTAAATTTTGTTAGGGTTAAACAAGTATAACTAGCTGGTTAGTTCTGGCTGCCCTAAATGATCAAACTTAGTTTTAAATTTAACACTGGAAACTAGATGGAAACCTAGAATTTCTAATGAAACTTCCTCATGACCAGCTTCAGGGGTGGATAAACTTTGTTCTGCCATCTAGACACAAAAAGCTGAAATTCCATATTGAAAAATTAAATCATGACCTTATTCCCAGAGTCCACATTTTTCAGATGTTGTCAAAATCTGAAGCATAACCGAGTTATGTTAAACAGAGGCTAACAAAACTATTTTGAACAAATTATTTGGCATCTAAGTCACTTCAACCTGCTGTTCTTTTATATAGCATCTTTTTGTTCCTTAAGCCATGAACATTTAAAAAAGTTCCTGTGGTTGACAGTCACTTCTAATACTGTTGTCAACCTTTTCAACACTTACTGCTTTCTTCAGCCAAATATCAGAGCCATAAAACTGTAACTGGATACAATGTAGCTACTTTCTTTTCAAATATTGATATGATATAGCACAAGCCAAGCAAAGGAGCCTGAACAGCGCTCCAGCTTGTATGTTTTGCACATGCTTCTCACCCTCCTGTGCATTCCCTGTACTCCTGTGTACTTTCTAAGTGTGGACAAAGGACTGTCCCCACCCCCACCCTCCATCTAGCCAGTTCTTTCAAGCTAAGGCATATTTGGGGTTTGGTGCTGATAAACTGAAGACATACCAAGCTTTAATCAACATTCTTCCTTTTTAATCTCTCAACTAAAAGCCCCATGTGTTAAACACCATTTCAAATCAGGCATGTGTTAACCCCTAAACTGGTTCTGAAAGTGTATTATAATATTTGCGCTTACAACACAACCAAATTAAATTTTATGTTAACAATAGCTAAAACGTTATCATTTTTAAAGCCTTTCTGTTGCCTCCATTTCTATCTACACTATTGTCCCAGATGACTGGAAATGACTGCCAAGTCCAAATTCACCCTATTCCCACAACATTCATTTTATGCATTTAAGTTATGCTTATCAATATAAATTTCTATTCTTCTTTTTCTCTCTTTTCCACTTTAAGAAGAGATAGCAAATGTTTTAAGGTAAATTTTTGGCTAAGCGGTATTTTCAGGAATAGATAGAAATTGTTTCTTTTATAGGAATTGTACATTGAAGTAAATTTGGCTCTGCATTTGAAAACCTGCCAGCTTTATTTTGAACCAGTATTCAGAATCCTCTTCTTTTTGACCAATATTATATAAAGTTCCTCTGGGAAGATAATGTGCATGATTGCAGACTGGCCTTGTTAAAATCATGGCTTTTTATGCAGTCATGTTTTCACCTATGAATTATGCATGAAAGAGTATCTGATTACATTTCATTTTCTTTACAGCAGTGCCCTCTCTCCTGGACAGACTCGGGTCCCCATCCTGAGCTCCCTTTGCCCTGCATCCTGCCTCCATCTTGATACCTTCATAGCATTTTAGACAAAATGGGCATGTTTAACTTGTCACCTCATGCCTGGTATAAATTATTCACCAGAGCTTTGCACAAATTTGTGCAACAAGCAGCCAGCAAACCCGGGGCAACTTCACAGGCAGTGTGTGGGGATATGACAGAGACTGGGAGGACATTTCTCCAAAAGTTGTCCAAGAGAGAGGAGAAAAACGGCCTTGACTCCCCAGCTCAGCTGCATTTGAGAGCTTAAAAATCTCTCACTGTATTTCAGTGTTTTAGTATTTTTCTCAGAACTAAAGGTCAAGGAACAAAGCCCTGTGCTCTTTTTCTTCCCCTTTTGAAATGAAGCCATTGGTCTTCCAATACTGACAAGATGAATTAAATGTGGAGAAAAGATCACAGAATTTAATCAGCACTGTCATTCAGTGTATGTGATCAGGAACAATCAGTCAAAGAAGCATATGGAAAACTAGGTTAGTACGTTTGTGTGTGTGTTGTTAGTGTGAGAGGATGTGTATTATGATGATTCTTAACTAAGCCTACACTGTTGATTCTAAACATTTTCTTATTTAAAAATCCAGTTAAAATATAATTAATTTTGTCTGTGTCAAATTATTCCATTCACTATAATAGAGTCATGTTATCAAAAGACATCAGGCAAAAGTAGCAAAAGAACCCACAATGAACCAAAGTTAATATCAAAAAATGTAATTAAAATTAGTCCCCTATCTTTTTCCAATACTATTTTGAAATCAGTTGAAATTATGTGGGTAACAGGGTAAATTTCTATGGGTGTAGAATAATGAAAGGTTCACTGAAGTTTATTTCTAGATGAAGAAGACTCGCTCAGCTTTAAAAAAATTCATTGTATAATGTGGTCATGATGACAGAAAACTTTCATATCCCAACTGTCATATATTCTTTCTGCTGAAAAATGGAAATCTTCTTAAAATGAAACCCAAGGAAATGACTCATAGGCTTGTAGTCCTAAGAGCAATGGCAATGAGGCTTCTAGTCCTGACAATACACTTTTGAAACATATCTTCTACCTGTGGAATTTTTTGATACTTGAGTTTATTCTACAAGTTTTACACTTTAGAATGCAGATATTAACTCATGCATTTCCATTTTATTCTTAATCATTATATGGTTAATACTTTTTCTAAATTTAGAAAATACATATAAAATGCATTGCTATAGCTTTGTGTATAATATACACATACACACAGCTTGTGCATCCAGTGCTCAATATGTTGCCAAGAGGTGATGACTTAGGAAAAATATAAGTAATATATCAACAGATTTTTGTCTCATTGTCATTATCAATTGTAAAGTCCAGAAAGTAGTGGATTTTTCTGTGTTCCTTTTTTTCCCTTTTAACTTCAAGGAGTCTTCATGGTGATCATTTAATAGTAATATGGAAAAATGTCTTTACATCTTTAAAGTAGTATTTACTTAAACAATCACATGCTTTTGTAATAGATAATTAATTTCTTCCTAGCTTCACTGCTATTTCTTCACCTAGTGACTACCCTGTCATAACTTACTTATTGATTGAATGAGTCTGAATCTCAGTCTGTTTCCATGCAAGTAAATAATATGCAATTGGCATTTTCAGTAACTTCTAACTTTTCTTTCAAAGCTTATCATTTGTAATAATGACTGGCATGCAAAGAAAGCTTTTTAGCTTCTGACTGACTGAGAGGGTGACCTGTTATTTTGGGGGGCTCTATTACATTTTGGAAATACACAGATGATATGAATACAGTTCAATATCATTGTATGTGAGAAAGGGCAGGTGAGATTTTGCTTTTCACTTCAATAACCATTCTGTTCTTTAATAGCAACCACTACATTTTAAGCTCCTGTGAGAGAATTTGTTAAATCCCACATGATTTCCAGGAAGCTTATTTAATTAAATAATGTGAATAGCCAGGGCAAAAGATATAATTATTGGTATATAGTCATTTGCTTGAGTACTTGCACCCACACATTTAATATGAAGTATTTTCAACTTTAGTCTAGGTTTAAATTTCTTCCAGTTTTTTCCCTTATGCCAGTTTCTAGTGCTATTAAAAAGATTCAGTGTAATTTAGTGGAAATAAAATCTTATCTGAAGATTGATGTCAAATTTGCTTGTTGATGTTATCTCTGTGTTTATGACTGAGTTACTCTTTTCAGAGTGTCCACAGAGGTACCATTTTATCTGGGGTAACAGCAGATATGTACCATGAGCATGAAGCTTCTATGACTCACAGCTCTACATAGTTCAATTCTATTTGTTCTTTGTTTTGCACTGGATTTTCTCCTGCTTTGTAAAGTGGCATAAACATGAAGAACAATTTGGGAAGGGACAGGCATTTTTCATTTTCACTCTCATGTATTCATCTCCTGAAAGAAAAACTGCAATAATGTATTTTGCTAGGAAGGATAGCTAGAGGAGATTTGGTTGTGTCATTAGATACCAATAATTTTATATTACTACAGGGACTTGGAGAAATAGAATACGAGGAGTTGTTTCTCACCTACTAGTCATGACCGCACTGGCATGCATGCGTGGACCTAGAAGCATTAGTTACTGTAGAGAAACTCCCCTCAGATCTTCTCAGGATATTTTTTTTCAGATTTGTGTGTTGTATTGGAAAAAGTTTGTAATTAAATTAGCCTTTTTCCTGTATACCATAGTCTATTTTTAATTACTATTTTTTACTTTTTAATTTAATCTTTATTGTATTTTTCCCATTATCATTTAGTCTATTTAGACCCCCTCCCCACAGCAGTCACCACACTGTTGTCCATGTCCATGAGTCCATTTTCTTCTTTGCTCAGTCCCTCATCCTCCTAACCTCCCTCCACTAGCTGTCATCTGCTCTCCATCTATAATTATGTCTCTGGTTTGCTTGTTGGTACAGTTTGTGCATTAGATTCCACAAATGAGTAAAATTATATAGTATTTGTCTTTCTCTGATTGGCTTATTTCACTTAGCATAATGTTCTCCAGATCCATCCATGCTGTTATAAAGGATGACATTTTCTTTTTTTTACCACTGAGTAGAATTCCACTGTGTAAGTATCCCATAGTTGTTTTATCCACTTGTCTCTTAATGGACACTTGGGCTGCTTCCATGTCTCGGTGATTATAAATAACACCGCAAGCGTAAGGGTTCCTTCGGATACGTTCCTAGAAGTGTCTTTAATATCTGCCACCTACCCAAAATTACTATTTCTAGTCCTGCCTCACAACATGTATATTTATAAATTTAGGTTGCAAGAAAAAAATAAATCAACAAGAACATTCTATGTGATACTGTGTAGCCTAGAAATAAAACCGATTGATTAAAGAAATGATTTATCAATTACAGAGCAAAGTGAAACAATAAGGCCAAGGAAAGGATACTTGCCTATACCCCAGCCTTTGCTGGGGTAAAGTATTAGGTGCCTATACTCTCATTTTGATTAATTCTAAAATGCCTCCCTCATTTATTCCAGCACCTTACCCTCTTTTCCATAGGGTAGATTCGAATACAATCAAATCAATTTATATTTTTTAAAAAGATACAGTTATGGGTTTGGAGCTCATATTATTTCAAGAAAGTACTGCATACATTTGAGATGAAAAAAGCCTACCTAGACTTGGATAAGGCTAGGACTGACTGGAAATTATTAAAGAGGTGACAGCATGTATTTAACTGTCCTGTATATGCATGGAAGGTAGGAAATATAGTTCTATTCCTTTAAAGTTTGATATATCACAAAGATCAGCTTACAGTGTAATTATCAATAAATATTAATTATTTAATACATATATAACTAAAATCTAGAGTAAAAGTTTAAAATAAGGCTAAAAAGGAGAGAACAAGTGAAAGAACTCATGGACACAGACAACAGTGTGGTGCTTACTGGGTTGTGGTTGGTGGGCAGATGTGGAAGAGAGTGTAAGGGGGATAAACGATAATGGAAAAATACAATAAAAATAAAATAAACTTCTTTTAAAAAGAAAAGAAGGCTTAGAAGTCATGGGTAATGTTTAACATAGGAAGAAAAAAACTTGCAACTTGCCAGTTCTAGTGATTACAAAAGACTAAGTCAAATAAAATCACTTTTAGTTATAGCAGGAAAGGATTTCTGTTGATTGTCTGGATATATTTCTTTCTCTCTAAACTCTAATGTCATGCATTGCCTAAATCAATCATTTGAGAATAAACTGAATATCACTTTATGACCTTGTTATTGTTTTACTAAAATGCTATTTTGCATCTTGTTTTTTGTTTACTCTTTTTATTGTAAGCTTGAGATCAAATGCTAATTATTTTATTCCTCATAAGCAAAATATAGCCAGAGAAATTGAAATCAACAACAAATTTACAGTAGCCAGAGGGGTGGGGAGAGAGAAATAACATGGGAAAGAAGGGAAAGGGACATAAATGAACACTAATGAGGGACTTATGGACGAAGCCAAGGGGGTGTGGGATTGAGGGCAGGAGGTGGGTATGGGTAGGGCAGGGGAAAATGGAGATGGGAAAATGGAGACAACTGTATTGAACATCAATTAAAAAAGGAAAAGAAGAATGGATTAATTTCTTTTGCAAATCACCTTCCAAGAAAGTATGCTTTTTAAAAATTTGATTGATTTGATTGTCACACCTGGTGTCTTGGAAAGTTAGAGTACTTTTGAATGATCTAAGGTTATCATACTCAGAAGCAAGAGAATGGACCACATGGTCTTTTTGATGATCTGAGTTGTTTATAATTTGTAAAGTATGATAACCATTTCCTGTGACAGCCTCTAAAAGAATAAAAATTGAGGGTTGAAAGTGTGATGAAATGAAAATAAAATTGTTCTAGAAACAACTAGGCATTTTATTTGTTTCTTACAGAATCTAGGATATTGAAAGTGTTTACATTAAACACTATCCATTGTAACACAACTTTAAAATAATTGAGGGAATAATTCATAGTCAAATTGCAGTTGCTAGTTTAAAATGATTGCTACAAAATATTTTGGGAACCAAATGTGAACAAATCAATTTTACATGAAGTCTTCCTTTAAATATCATATGTTCTCTTTCTATTTGCTTGATATCCTGGGTTTGTCAACACACTGAGTAAAATTTAAGTCTATGGCTGACTTCACATTCTTTCTATATATACAACTTAAAGTCAAATATAGTTAAGTTTCAAAATTTATATCACTCTTATTAATATATAAGGCAGATATCTTCCCCCCCCCAAGACTTCTTCTTTTTAATGAGGAAGAAGTAAAAGATATTAAAAATCTGTGACTTATAAAGTCCTCTGACACACACTTCAGTAGAGACTGTTTTAAATAGTTTTTTTTAAACTGTGCATTTTGGTTTGTACTTAGTTAAATAAATGACAGGATAATGCAGTCAAAATATCACTGGACTTGAGGCATTCTAATTTTGTTGTATTCACATATTCTCTTAGAGACTTTGAAGCAGTTACTTCCTCTTTGTGGGCTGCAATTGTCTTTTGTTGTTGTTGTTAACTGTACATGAAACTGCTGGATAGGAACATCTTTAATGTCTTTGTCATTGCTGAGCTTGTGTAAGTCACATAATAACTTTGACCCTCACTTTCCTTATTTAAACAATGTGCTTTATGATAACATTTTCCTTCATTTAGCATTCTTTTGAGAATCAAAGGAATTAATTTTTAACTTTTTGAAAAATATACATTATCACTGAAAGTTGTCATTAGCCATAGCAGGTATTAAAAACCCTGAGAAGATACAAAGCTGTCTCAAGAAAACAGAAGGATTCAGAAAAGCAGTAATATATATTGTGTGTTACTCCTTTCTAAACTCTTTCAGATAAATTTGTTCCTCAACCAAGGTTTTTATTATTTTTAAAGAAACATTATCAGCTAAATGATCATCAGTGTCAATAATGTGTCATACAAAAGAAGCCTGCAGTATACTGGAAATCTTCTATTATTAGATGTTTCTCCATTAACTGAAACTGAATGTGAAATTAGCAAAAACCACTGAATGACCTTCTGTTACAGGGATGGCATCTTGCTCAGAAATCTCAGAAGGTATATATCACAGACACTTTGGAAAAGTTGTCTTAATTAAAATGATAGTAGAAAATATGCTACAGGACTGTTCACTATGATCAATTACAGGGAACTGGTGGAGAATTTCAGAGGAGAAAAGATTGCTTTAGTTTGAAGTGGTAGGTTAAGTTTGTGCAAAAGAAGTGCATTGGGGCTGGGCTAATAAAAAGTGACTAAGTGTGTCCCAAATATTCCATGTGATCCCCCACTTTTTCTAGCCTCCTTTTTGGTTAGATTGGAACCATGGAACCATCCAGAGAACTGTGAGAGGAGGTGACCTGTGCTTCCTTGGAAAGAGCAATTAGGTGTCAACTGGTCTCCATGATTCTCCTCTCCTGCCTTGTACCCTTGAAAGTCATGTGTTCCTCTCAGTGGTATAGCTACAGGATGGAGGAGAGTGACCAGAGCCACTGGACCCACTGGGCTTGACCTGAGGGAGAGAAAAATCTTGGTTATAATAAACCACTGAGATTCTGGGTTTATCCATTGCAGCAAAGAGCAGGAGTTATTATGACTAACACAAAGAATGAACAGAATTTAACTAGGTAAAGAGAAAGGACAAGACATTCTAGACTTTTGGAATCATATAAACAATATGTGGGGTTGGGAAATGAAACAGTATTATTGTACATAGATCATTAAAACAAACACACACACACTTGATGGAAACAGATGTAGAAAACATAATAATTAATCTATAAATTGGGATACATTTTATTGACAGAATAAGGACTATAGATTTTATTATATGGATTCCAGGGAAATAATAATGTTTTCTGAAAAACATAGCAAAGTTGTCAAATGAATGCACTAAAACCAAAGAGAAGGTCTTGCTTTTGAATAGTTTATTGAAGAGGTGTAATCTAGCATGGTGGAAATAGCAATGAATATGAAGAAAGAAATACAAAATATGCATATGAAAATAATTATACTTCTGTCCCATATCATCTTACTATGAAATTTATATGATAAATATCCATTGTCAATCTATTTAAATATAAAATTTCTACAGAATAAATGGAAAGTTACATCAATGTAAAAAATACATAACATCAAAAATATTTTCACTGAAGTTTAATAATTTAATAAAATCCACTTACAATTAAGGTATATACTATTGTGAAAGTAAGTGAATGAATTAAGAAACACTTGCAAAATTTTTTTGATATTTAGAAATGAAATAGGGACTTCCGCCAAGATGGAGACGTAGGTGGAGGAACCACCTTGCCTCTGTGCACAACCAAATCTAAGAACAACTATTTTTAACAACAATCACAACCAAGCCACATGGAAAATCGACAATAGGGAGTCCAAAGACAACTAAATGCTCAGCTAAACCGGTAAGAGAAGCGAAACCAGCAGCAGAGCAGGTTAGCAAGAAAAAATTCCCGGGTGGTGCGCAGTGTGCAAGCAGCTGAAGGCTCTGATCCTGAGCTAGCTACGGGAGCGCACAGGGAAGAGGCGCGGGGGGCTGTCTCCGTTGGTCGGTAGCGCATCTGCGTGCAGAGAAACCAGTGAGAAGGGAAGCCTGCCTGGGGCAGCAGGCTCGCACAATTCCGATCGGATAAACAAGCCCACGGTGAGTGGTGTGACTGGACAGGCTGGGCAAGGGGAGAGGACCGCCATTGCTCCCTCTCTGACCACGCCCCCACACACAGCATCACAAACCAGCGACCTGGGTCGCCCTGTCCTGGTAAACAACTAAGGCTTCGCTCCGCTTACTTAACAGCACAAATAGACCAAAAATGGCTCTAGGACAACTCAGAGCCCCAGAACCGATAGATCTAAGCGATGAAGAAATAGCCAGTCTTTCAGATGCACAGTTCAAAACACTGGTTATCAGGATCCTTACAGAACTGGTTGACTTTAGTCACAAATTAGAGAAACATATGGAAGCTAAATTAATTGAAATGAATGGTAATACAAAGGAAACCAATAGTAATGGAAAGAAAATTGGGACTCAAATCAAGGGAGTGGACCACAAGGAAGAAAAAAATGATCAAATAGAAAAGAATGAAGAAATAAGAATTCAGAAAAATGAGGAGAAGCTTAGGAACCTCCAGGACATCTTTAAACGTTCCAACATCCGAATTATAGGGGTACCAGAAGGGTGAAAGGCACAGCCACCAATGGAAAACTTATTTGAACAAATAATAAAGGAAAATTTCCCCAATCTGGCAAAGGAAATAGACTTCCAGGAAATCCAGGAAGCTCAGAGAGTCCCAAAGAAGTTGGATCCAAGAAGGAACACACCAAGGCACATCATCATTACATTAGCCAAGATTAAAATGAAGGAGAGAATCCTAGAAGCAGCAAGAGCTAAGGGGACAGTCACCTACAAAGGAGTTCCCATCAGACTGTCAGCTGATTTCTCAAAAGAGACCTTACAGGCAAGAAGGGGCTGGAAAGAGGTATTCCAAGTCATGAAAGGCAAGGACCTACAACCAAGATTGCTCTACCCAGCAAAGCTTTCATTTAGAATGGAAGGGCAGATAAAGTGCTTCTCAGATAAGACCAAATTCAAGGAGTTCATCATCACCAAGCCCTTATTATATGAAATGTTAAAGGGACTTACCTAAGAAAAAGAAGATAAAAAAGATGAACAGTGAAAGGACAGCAAACTCACAGTTAGTAACAACCACACCTAAAACAAAAGCAAACTAAGAGGACAGCTAGATCAGGAGCAGAACCATAGAAATGAAGATCTCATGGAGGGTTAGCAACAGGGGAGTGGGAGGAGGAGAAGGGGGGAGAAGGTACAGAAAATAAGTAGCATAGACAGTAGATAGAAAATAGATAGGGGGGAGGGTAAGAATAGTAGGGGAAATACAGAATCTAAAGAATTTGAGACACGTGTTCATGAACTAAAGGGGGAAATGGTGGGGAAGGGGTACGCAGGGTGGAGGGGAATGGAGGGGGGAATAGAGCAAATGTAATGGCATAATCAATTAAAAAATTTAAAAAATTAAAAAAAGAATCAACCAATAAATACACAAATAAGTGGAATAACAAATCAATCTCTAAAAAAAGAAATGAAATAATATTTAGTATTTACTATATTTCTGTGAAACCACTGGCTTTAACACTAAAAGGTTGTGACACCCAACCTGTTCATTACAATAATAAAAAATACATACTTGCATTCAGCAAGAACATTACACTCACATCTACCTATATCAACCAGACTTTTGACTGAATTGATTTTTTAAAAAAAACTGACAATTCAAAGAAAATATTAGTCAATTTAAGTGGAAAGATTCATTTAAAATTCATATTAAAACTCACTGAAAAGATGATAGGCAAAACTGACTTTATTTTGGAATGACCATTTATGTAAAGTTTGGCTGTTTTTTCACTGACATACTGCATTTACTTTGGGCTTACATATGTGGGACTTTGCTTTTTTCTTGACTAAAGTAAATATGTCACACATCTAACACTGAAGTTTCTTATAAGAAATAGATCTGTGAAGAAAAGCTCTCTGATAAGGCATATATAGGATATAATAGAGTCTCACTTTTTAGAAGGAAAAAGAGGTGAAAAAAAGAAGTTAGAGGAGTGGACATATGATAGAATGATTCTAAAGTACTGGAGGCATGATAAAATGATCCTCAAGTAGTGATAAAAGAACTAAGTAAAAATTCTACCTCCCTCAAACTTTGGCTTCCATAAGAACTGGTAATACTGTCAGCCTGTTCTCTATAAAGGACACATGGACAACAACTAAGGGGGGTGAAAATGGTAGGAAGGTGGGGAGCACTGGGGGAGGTGGGCTGGGATGGGAGTAAAAGACAGAAAATTGTACTTGAACAACAATTAAAGTATTTTAAAAAACTGGTAACAGTTACTAGACTCTCAGCCATCCAGCATATTGACTTTTGTTTAGGATTTTTGTTTAATAAAATAACCTTTGGGGGCAATTTATTCAAACTGCATGCTAAGATAACACTAATGATGTTGGCATTGAGTACAAATTTTGTCTTTTGGGAGTACTATGGAGATAAACGATGTGTATCTCCTTATACCTAAAACTGTGCTTCACCTAAGGTTGCCTGGGAAAGTAGCTTGTAGTTGTTCTGGGGTACCAGGGAAAAAGTCTCCACAATGATCATGAAGATTACATGATGATTTAACAATGGTGACATTTTAAGTATCTATGGCAGACAATAGGGGAGCTTAGGAAGGTAAATATCTTCCTGGCCTTAAGCCTCACCATTCAGGATGATTATTCTCAAACTAGTTGGGGGTGGTGTTGGGGAGTATCTGTTTTCTCAGAATCATTACTGGAGTTCAGAGTATACTTCCTTTCCTTAAATATATATTTACCACTCTAGGAGGAGAGGATGGGGTAGATAGGAGTTCTAAACTCCATGCCAGGTGAAGGTCATTGCTTTTATGAAGCAATGGTTCTAGTTTGTCAGGAGTTTACTCAATTTACCAAAATGTTTTCAACATTATGTATTCAATTCTTTTCAAAGACAAATATTCTCCACTAATTTGTCTTTAGCTAATTTATTTTTATTATACTCTATTAAGACAATAAATGTGCTTTACCTGTAAAGTAAGTGCACACACACATGCACACCCCTCAGTGTACCAGGAATAAACATTAAGACAACTTTCAAAATAGAATAATATTCTATGTTTAAGATATTTCTATGTCCATATGAAATCTCTAAAGTTATTATGATAGCATGTTCATTACCTCGGTATCCTTCAGTTAACTCTAACATATAGATTATCATTTTTTATTTTCTTGTTTGAATGTGCTGCTTTAAAATTAAAGATCTGCAAGTCCAACACTGAACCAAACACTACCATACATGGAAGTAGATGTTGCTATTTCAAATTTTGTCTTCAAAGACATGGCTAATGATTGTTAAACAACACAATTTCTTGAAAAATTCAAGAATGTGGCCTGAGATAATGCTCCTTAACTAAGTTACCTCAAGATCTATTTACCTAATTGGTCTTGCTGGTTACTTGATCTACTGATCAGGTGTATACTGCCGTGGACTAATTTTTTTAGATTTTAACACTTTCTTCAATTTGATTTAAACCACATCATAAAGGTATGAGAAAAAAATCATGTTCATGTTGATATATACTCACCTATGAAGCTTTAAAATATTTTAAATATTGTAGGTTAAGTTAAAATAAGTTAAATTTTCAAAAATTGTCCAGGGAGTCAAAGGATAATTCAAATGAAGTTGTGATGCTGCCAGTCAGTAAATAGAGCTAATGGGACACTTCATGTATTGTGACTGGAAGGCTGATGAAGTTTTAAATTGAATTTACTGGGAAACCAGTAAATCACAGACATAATTTTGTCACAGAATGTGAAGTAGTACAGTAAAAAAGGAAGTCTACAAGGACTACATAAGATAAATGAACAGGACTGTCACATTCTCTAAAGAATTTAATTAACTGATTACATTAAATATTCTCTGATGCAAGGCTTCCACTTGTCATTTAACAGAGTGGCATGGTTTGAACCAGTTTACTCCTTTTCAATAAGCTAAAGAAGCATAGTATCTAATGAAAATCAAAATACTTGAAATACTAAGTTAGGCTGTTTGGAAACTTTATAATGTCTAAAGCTGGCTGATATTTTATCAGCTTCAAAGTAAGTAGTCAAACGTTGTTGGAATGCTATGTAAGATTAACAATGCCTTGTTTTCAAAGATATGCTGTTGATTATAATTTAAATCTGATTAATATATTCACTGCATTGAATAGCTACAGAGAATGTTTCATTATACTGATATATAGTTTAGACCCTTTTCTTCAGGAATAAATGAGACAGGGATCACAAATTTAATGACATCATTTCAGAGAAAAATATATCTATACATACATAGATAAAAACAAATGCATAAGATATTATAATTTAATACATCAAAAATCACAATGCAATAACAAAACCCCAAATAGTTGGTAAGAGAAATTCAAAAGATTTTCAATTATTTTGTTAAGAAATAAAACCTGAGTCTACCATTTAACTAAACATGTATCTTTGGATAAGCAGAGACTACAATTATAATCTAAAACCTTAATTTTCTCCAAATAAAGTACATAATTCACCTACTCTTAATAAATCCCCAAATAAAAATTACCTATAGCTGCTATCAGTTGCCTTTATCTTCTTAAAATGATACCTCAATTTGGCTTCTGTGGCACTGCAAGAAGGGCCTGTGGCCAGAGTGATGCAATACAAAGGGATATAGGAAAATAAGAGGTAGTGGTGGTGGACAGTAATGATGAACACACAGACATTGTGGGGACTCAACTTTTACTCAGAGTAATATAGGACGGTAAAACAGGGTATTAAACAAAGAGTGACATTATCTGACTCATCTTTTAAAAGAATCATTCTTGATGTTTATATAATAGATAACTGGGAAACTATGTAGTGTTGGGGAGTGGGGAGTTAACAGGTTATTACAATAATGAAGTCTATATATCCTGGTGACTCAGACCAAGGTGATAGAAATAAAGGAAGCAGAAATTGGTTGAATTCTGCTTGGATTTTAAAGTTAGAACTGGTAAAACTTTCTGACACATCAGCTGTAAGATATGATGAAATGCAGGAGTCAAGGATGGTTCTGATGTTTTTGGACTGAGCAATTGGTAGAAGAGATTTACCATCAAACTGAATTGATAGAACTCTGAAAATAACAGGTCAAAGAATGAATATCATTTATTATTTTAATTTAAAATGTCTATTGGACATCAAAGTTGAACCATCCAAAGAGTAGTTGAATATATGAATCTAGATGAGAGAGGAGTCTGGACCAGAGCCATAAATTAGTAAATCATTAGCATATATATGCTATTAAAAATCATGAGACGAGATGAGGTCATCAAGTGATGAGTGAAGAGGTAAATTGGAACAGAAAAGGAGCCTTGTGATAATCCACTACTAGATTATGGAGAATTAGAGAAACAAGCAGTGGCTAAGAAATGGTAAGAGAGAAGGAAAAACCAACAGAATATGTGGTCTTAGAAGCTGATAAAGTTTTTCCAGAATCTATTGTCATGCTGCTGAATGATCAGGGAAAGCATCACTGGGTTGAGTCATGTGAATGTTATTGTTGGCCTTATTGTCAACATTTTGGGCAAATGGATGGAAGGCAGTAAAGCTGTTCCATGTGTAATAGTGGATATATGTCATTATACATTTGTCAAACTCATAGAAGTTTCAGCACAGAGAGAGAACCCTAATATAACCTATGAACTTTAGTTGTTAATACTAAATCAGTATTGGCTCATCAGTTCTAAGAAACTCACCCCACTAATGCAAAATGTTAATATGGGGAAGAGTTCATATGTTGGCAGTATACTTTCTGCTCAATTTTTCTATAACCCTGACACAAAAAGTAGGTGTGTGTGTATATATATGTGTATTATGTGTGTATATATATATGTCTGTGTGTATATGTATATATATGTGTGTATGCACACATGTATATATATATGGATTTTAAGCCAAGTATATTCATTACATATAAAACTTAAATAATATTTTATTATCATTATCATTATTAGTATTGCACATTAAAATCCCTCTGTAAATAGAGGACATGGGTGATGTTGATCACAGAGCACTAACTTCCAGTAATAAGATGAATGAGTTCTGGGGATCAATGCACATTATGATGACTATAATTAACTATATTGTATTGCATACTTTAAAGTTGCTAACAGAGTAGATGTTAAGTGTTCTCACCACACACATACACACAAAATTGATTATCTGTGGTGATGGAGATATTAACTAACCCTACTGTGGTAATCATTTCACTGTATATGAGGATCAGATCATCACATTGCTCACCTGTAAATGTTGTTGTGGTTATGTGTGGTTCAGCCAGCTCACATTTCTGGTGACTCTACAATGTCCTCTGCTCAGAAACCTTTGCTCACCTCCTGCACACACAGGTCCATGTCTTCATGGGGTCAGTTTATTTCATACATAGTTTTCCTATTTTTCTGATACTTTCTATTTTTCTTACTACAACTGTTTTTCAAAGAACCCTGCCTTCTCATGATGTGCCCAAAGTAGGGCAGCTTCAGTTTTGTCATTTTCATGTCTAACTAGATTCAGGCTTAATTTGCTCTGGATCCACTTTGCTGTTTTTCTGCTGGTCCAGAGTATCTACAGAGCTCTCATCCAACACCATTTTTCAAATGAATGATTTTTTTCCCTATCAGCTGTCTTCATTGTTCAACTTTTGTATCCATACATAGTAATTGTAAGTAGGAGGGTGTGGATGGTTGTAGCCTTGGTTTCTATCCAACAACACATCTAAGAAGTATTTTTTTTGTTAGTTTTGGTTACAGTTCTAGTACTAAACATGTTATCTTCTACATGTAGAAAGTAGACACAATTCATATATCAGACAGTCATGAAATGCATCTAAGTATTTATACCTTTTACAAATGCATCTAGGCTGCACATGACAGTGTTAAATGCTTAATATTTAATGGGATGTAATTGTATTACTTAATGTAAAAAATGCATTATGCTTTAGAGGTAAAAGCACCAGAAGGTTCACATATTATATGTTACTGCCATAAACACTTATGTGGTCCTTTTTGTACAAGCAGTTATTTTGAGATGATAATTACTCTGAGCAAGATTACAGTTCTCTGCACTCAGTATAATTACTAATATAGATGAACTTTATCTGAATATAACTGAAAAATAAATTTATTGACATTTTTAGCTTTGAAATTTGTAATAATACAAATCGTATAATATTGACAACTGGATATGAGGATAGCTATAAAAACATATTAAAATATTGTAGTATTGAAAAGTACAAGAAATGCCAGAGAAAGAGAAAGGGGAAGGGAGAGAGGGGAGAGAAAGAGAGAATTGACTAAAACTGTCCATTGAGTAAGGTGAGTATGTTGGCCTGGGTTGATTCTGATTCATGCCTCTTGTCCTGACTACTTTTACATTCAAAAGTGTTCCATTTTGCATATTAAATTGCATGATCAATCAATAGTCAAATATTGTTATTTTATAGAAAGGAGGAATTTCTGGGGGTACATACTTTTACCTTTCGTTATATTGTATTTACATGTAAAATTGTCTCTTACTGTGCATTAGTCATTCAACACTGGATATTCTTTCCATTATTTCTCAAAGCTATGCTATGTCAGTCAGGCTGAACTTCACAGAGTAGTAACCAAAACCCTCACAGCACTCTCTATACATGATGCAAAGAGACATGAAATGCACCAACAATTATTTTATGAATTTTGGTATGATATTATTTATTGAGTCCTGAAGGAAGAATTATGGCTTTGCACAAACACAATGCAGTTCTCACTATTTCATTTAAAAAATTTGCTGAGATTTTTAGAATAGGAAGCCCATACTATATTAATTATTCTTGTTCATTGTGATAACTAATTCCTAACAAAAATTTTTACAGTGCCCTATCAAATCACACCAAAACTTCATCTTAGCTGTAATAAAAACAATAGAAAAAAGTGGGGACATTTATTTCAATTCAAAGTTTAATTTGGGTTGTTTTTTCTAACATGTTTATCTAAAATCAATTTAATAAAGAAAGAGTTTTAAAAGATGAAAAATTCTATAATATTAAATGCAGCTATAAATTTTATATGGGTTACTAATTTATTTTATGGATTTTATTTTTATTGTTATTTACTTATTTATTAAAAATTTTTATTAATGTTGCCCTAATTTTCCCACCACTACTTTCCCCTGCCTTAGCCACTTCCACATCACACCCTCAATCCTATCCATTTGAACATGAGTGGGAGGCATATAGTATTAGGTTTAAACAGAAATTAAAATAATATAAGATAAAATAAAGTGAGAAAGAGAAATTAAAAAATAGTAGATAATTAATAAAAATATGGGAGCCAAATTGGAGGAAAAGATTTGCATATACTATCAACAACAAATGAGCAAAAAATATAGTTGGTATAGAGAGAAAAATAAACAACAAAAAGTCTAAGAGATAGGAAGTAATTTTGAAATAATAGAGGTAGAGGAAATACTAGAGCAAGGGACAAAAACCAGGCTAAGACAGCGGAAAAATTAAAATTTGGGATGTAAAGAAAAAGAAAAAAGTAAAAAAAGGTAGAATAAAAAAATAAAAGGGCAGTATGAAAGAGAAATTAAAGAGAGACAATAAAGAAAAAAACAGGCTGCCCTGGCTGGTACAGCTCAGTGGATTGAGTGCAGGCCTTTGAACCAAAGGATTGCGGTTCAATTCCCAGTCAGAGCACATGCCTGGGTTGCAGGCCAGTTCCCAGCAGGGGACACAGGAGAGGCAACTATACATAGATACTTCTCTCCCACTCTCCTTCCCTTCTCCTCTAAAGATAAATAAATAGAATCTTTAAAAAAAAAACAGGCTAACATGGCAAAATTTAAATTTGAGAGTAAAAAAAGAGTAGGAGAGGAGATCAGTAAAATTTAATATTTGAAATGCAGAATTAGTGAAGCTCTAGAGATAAAGTAGAAAAAATAAACCAACAACAACTACCCTACGCACAACCAACTAGCAAAGATTGTAAAACGTGGAGAGAGAATGCAGGTGTTTTAAGAGCTGGGCAAAAGGATGTGAAATGACCCTTGACAAGAAAATTGGTTTTGTGTGCCTGGATGGGGGAGAAATAGTAAGAGTACTGAAAGGTTTTCTTAGGCTCCACTGAGGAAGAAATGCCAATCAACAACAAAGTTAGGTAATGTAGAGCTTTATTGGGGTTTGCTCACCCAGGCGAGGTTCTCTGGTCAGCAGAGTGGGGCCGGCGAAGTCTCGCTCAAGCAGGGAATGTGGTGGGGTTTTATTTTGGTTGGCTCTCTTCACGGGAGCTGGGGATTGGTTTCCTTTGAACAAAGCGGCAATATATCATTGGTGGCTTTCCTCGGGCTCAGGTCGCTAGCAGGATATTCCTTTTGGCAAAGCCCGCCCTCTCAGCTCTCTGGTTTGATGTCAGCCCTCTTTTCCAGGTTGTAGTTCAGCTGCCATTTTGTCCTATTCTGCCCATCCTGACAAGTACATAATGGAAACAAGTTGTAGCAAGAAAGAAAATAAAACTCGAAATGAAAATAATGTGAGGAACAAGGAAGGTAAAATGGACTAAAAGGAGAGAGGGACAAAACATGTGAATTGAAATTATAGTATATCACAAATAATGGAGAAGACAACAGTGGCTTTCATCTGGGTAGTCTTTTGTATTTACCTTTTTTTTTCCCCTGGATTTGCCTCTGGTGATGTCAGATGTTGACTCTGTCTGACCTTAAGCAGAGTGTTCCATAGTTCCAGGATTTGCTGTCCCTGACTGTCCCTTCAATTGTTAATGTAGCCACTGTGCACTCAGCAGTCAGGTTTAAGTACTTTAGGGTGTGACTGAATCCCTCCTGGGGTGGAGGCTATTGTTTCCCCTCAGGCTGCTGCTGCTCAGAGGGGAGTTCTGCCTCAGCTAGATATTTGCTGCATATAGGTAGGTGTTGGCTCAGCACTGGAACCCTGTGACTACTCTCTCAGTTCTCTCCCCAAAGCTTCCATCTCCAGACTGTCCTCAGTCATCTGCAGTCCACTTGGCCCCTGCCTTTGTCAGAGCCCAGGGTAAATGACTGCAAATGAAAATTTGTGTGTTGGTCCTTCAAATGACTCTGGAATCTCTACCACCATTCTGCTTTTTGCCACTGGATGTCCTCTGTGTATTTTTGGGGCTCTAGTGCTCTAGGCGGGGGATCCCAGTTCAGGGTTTAGACCCCATTTTTTTCTCAGGGTCATCCAACTGGCCGCTTAATTATTCCTCTGGCTCTGTAACCTGTGGGTGCCCAGACAGCACTCTTGAGTCTCTACCACACTCCTTACTAGACAGGTTGTGCAGAAGCTGATTCTTCTGTCTATCCAAAGTTACAGGGCTTTTCTCTTACTGTTGCTCAGTTGTTTGTCCCAGGTGATTTCTCCAAAATTGAACTGTAATTGGAGATTGGCCCTGGGAGGAAGTTAGTGTGACTTCCATTCACTCTTCTGCCATCTTCTCCTGAACTGAGTTTTTAGTTTTAAACATGTATTTCCAAAATTACTCCAGAAAGGCTCAAATCTTTTCCTGTTTTTAATGTTTATACAAAGAGTAATTTATGTTGGTGTTTTTAAGATTGTGTTTATATAGTTATAAAATGTTCATTTTTTAAAAATGTGTACCTTTTCTTTGGTATACTTTGTTAAGAATTTTAGTATATAATTCATTAACTGTTCTATACTATATTCTTAGAGAAAAATACCTCCTGAGGAACATTAGAAGATGTTTTATGGTAATATCTCAATTTGTATATTGAAGACTGGTTTCCAATGCCATTACAAAGTAGAATTAAAAAAAACATCATTTTGCATCCTAAATGTCATGTCCTCATCATATTTAAAATATCAGTACTTGCTCCTTTACTTACTTTTCATAAAGTTATTTTTTTATTATGGGATGTGCTTCACTTCTCTTATTAATACAGACATAAGATTTATTTACTTAGGAGGGAAGATGACAACATACCAGGAGGGAGCAGATTCCACTTCCCCCTACACACAGGAGAAAAACCTGGCCAATCTATGAAGGAATAGAGCAAACAGCCAACAGTACCACAGCATATGTGAAAATAAGAGACCAGAAATTGTAGCAGACACTGAAAAACCAGAAGGTAAGGAGATTATTCCACAAAAATAAGTTCCCAGGGAACAGTGCAGGGACAGGGGCAGCTGTAGCCTCACGCCCAGCACCTGGCACCTTTTGCTGGGCCTACCACAGACTCCTTCGGAGTGGCAGGCCTGACACAGAGTCCTTGGGAGGGAGCCAGGTCAACCGCTCCCTCCCTCCCCCACCAAGCAGGGTTTGAGCAGCACCAGGAGACACCTGGTTGCTTGAAATTGCAAAGAGGGGAATAAGAATTATAAAGCAAATACACAAGGGCCATGATCACCCAGGGAGTCTATGGTCGCCATCTTGGGAGAGTTGAGAGCCCCACAGTGACTACAATGACTCTGATAGTTACCGGTCTAGTTGAAGAATTGGACTGTGCTGAGCAGCAGGCTTGAGTAGGAAGGATTTCTCAAAAAGTAAAACTGTTTGGGGGATTCTCTTGTGACAGCTGCCCAGCCTATGCCCCACCTAGCCAGGCAGAGATCCTGAGGTTGCACTGAAGACTCTGTGTTCCTCCAAAGCACTGGGAAGGGTTCGCACCCAAACCCATGAGACCAAGGCAGCCTGGCTGAGCATGTGCACCTGCACCTCAACCTACAGCCCTAAGCACCAGGGGAAGAGTGCTCTGAAGAAGACCTGGATCCCCCACCTAAGGCATCCAGGAGAGGCACCAACTAGCTATTGTAAGAGTGCTCTCAAGACTGGATGAGTACACATCAGGAAGGGAGGAATGTCATACCCATTGCTCCTCAGCCTACTGCAGCCAGCAGGACCAGAAAAACCAGTTTGGCCAGGTTGAAACCAACAAAAGGTATTTTTTTAAGTAATCTTTTATTTTTTAATTTTAATATTTCTTATCTTTCAATATCTCTTTCCTCTCTTTCTTTCTTTCTTTCTTTCTTTCTTTCTTTCTTTCTTTCTTTCTTTCTTTCTTTCTTTCTTGTTTTATTCCTTCTTCCTTTCTTTTCAATTTTATCTCTTCTTTCTCCCTGCTCCTGCCTTTTTTTTCTATACCCGCAGGTGAGACCAAAAAAAAAAAACAACTTTGCACTATGAAATTACTAGAGTTGGACCCAAAATGGGGGGAACCCAAAAGGTGAGACAGTGAGACAAATTTCACTTTGCTATTGCAGAGAAAAAACAAGTTATTGCATAGTTGTATTATTATTTTTTTCCTTATTCTGCATCTTTTATTTTAATAGTATTTTTGTATTCTCCTTTCTGTATAGTCTTCTTTGCTTGGCTGGTTATATTGTGTCATTTGACAGGTTTCCCTGTTATCTCTTCCACAGTGTATTGCTAATTTACTGTCCTTCACATCACTTGTGTTCCTTTAGAGCACTACTCAAAGTCCTATACTCTCTATTCATGTTACTCAGGTCACATAGATACTGTCATATGATGGTTCTTCTAATATTACTGTAATAATAGCTGTTCCATACAATTGTAAATACTTCACAACACCCCTCCTATATCTTAGCCCACTTTACAGTTTCCTGAACTCTATTACTATAGTGATTAATTCTATTCTCTCACACACTACACCTATTTACTATTCTTTACTCTCACCTTACCTCACATTCTGACCTCCCACAACCTCAAAGGAGAAAGTTGGATGCTTTCCACATCCAACTCACCATCCTTTCCTCCACAACAAGAGTCTTATCTTCTTTCCATACTTTCTTAAAAGTAGCTAGTTGTATTGAAGATCATGGTTAACATTGTGCATAGCCAAAGCATCACCTATCTCTTCTCTACCGGTTGCTACTGTAAATATCATAGAATACTCTCCTGCTGTCATAAATCATTTCCCTTCCCCTCCAACTGATCACAAAAAAAAGTAGGTGAGCCGTGAACACCAGTATACGCACTGGAAGAGGAAGCCCCAAAACAAAGAAACCACCAACAGATAACAATAGAAGAGGGTGAAGGAGGGAGTGGAAATCACACAAACCTCAATCCAAGATTTATCTGGAAATACAAATGAGTAGCGACAAAACTACCCAGTACAAACAACTGAACAAGAGCAAAATAGAATTATGATACATACAGAAGAACTACCTTCAAAACAACCTGCCCTCAACAGCAACACAAATTACAAGAGGTGGTGGACAGAGGGACCATCACTTAACCAGCTGGCGAAAAGGACCCACCAAAGAAATACCCAACAACAATCAAAACCCAAAGACAAACACAGAGCTAACTTAAATGACAGCCCAAGACCAGTAAAACCAAGAAAAATAAACCACTGAATCTCACAGGTATTATACCACAGAACTTCACACCATTAACCGAGAGCTAGAACAGATCAATTTAAGAAGCTGAGGCTAACAAGAAGAGTCTCAAATACAATGAAAAGACAAAGAACCAACCCTCAAATGAAAGAAAAGGAGAAAACCTCAGAAAAAATGCTAGATGAAATAGAGGCAAGTCAACTATCAGGTATTGAGTTCAAAGCACTGGTTATCAGGAACTTCAATGAGCTCACAATGAGATACCAGAAACTACAGGGGAACTGCAATGAACTCACTGCAAACTATATCAACATGAAAGAGGAAATAGAAACTATCAACAAGGGTCAAGAGGAAATGAAGAATACAATTTCTGAACTGAAAAACACAGTGGAAGGAATCAAAAGTTGAATCAAAGAAGCAGAAGATTAAATCAGTGAGTTGGAGGACAAAGTAAAAAAAAACTACAAGGAAGAGCAAGAAAAGGAAAAGAGGCTGTGAAAGAATGAAGAGGGATTAAGAGAAATGCAAGACAATATGAAATGTAATAATATCTGAATAATAGGGATATCAGAAGGAAAACAAGAAGATCAAGAGATAGAAAATCTATTTGAAAAAGTAATGATGGAAAACTTCCCTAATTTGATGAGAAAAAAAGTCACGCAAATCCAGGAAACACAGAGAGTCCTAATAAAGAGGAACCCAAAAAGGCCCACTTCAAGACACATCATCATTAAAATGGCAAAATTCCAAGATAAAGAGAAAATCTTAAAGGCAGCAAGGGGAAAAAAGGAAGTAACATACACTGGAGCCCCAATAAGGTTAGCTACTGACTTCTCAGTAAAAACGCTCCAAGCAAGAAGAGAACAGCAAGAAATATTTCAAGTAATGACAACCAGAGGCCTGCAATCAAGGCTACTTTACCCAGCAAGGCTTTCAGTCAAGACAGAAGGCCAAATAAAGAGCTTCCAAGACAAAATAAGTCTAAAATAATATACCTTCACCAAACAACCTCTGCAAGAGATGCTATAGGAACTGCTCTAAAAATGAGAAGGAAAAGAGAGAGACAGAGAGAAGCACAGGTACAAAAATGACAATGAATAAATACCTATCATTAATAACCTTAAATGTAAAAGGATTAAATGCTCCAATCAAATGACATAGAATAGCTGAATGAAAAAGAAAGCATGACCCACACATTTGCTGCCTACAAGATCCCACCTCAGGACAAAAGACCTACATAAACTAAAATTGAAGGGCTGAAAACAAAATTTCCAAGCAAACAGAAAGGGAAAAAAAGCCAGGGTAGCAATACTCATATCAGACAAAATAGACAAAAAAAAAGGGGGGGCCATAAAAAGAGACCCAGGAGATCACTTCATAATACTCAAGGGAAGAATCCACCAAGAAGACATAAACATTGTAAATATATATACACCCAACATAGGAGCACCCAAATATATAAAGAAAATCTTAGAGGACTTCAAGAAAGATACTGACAGGAACATAATTATAGTAGGGGATTTGAACACCACACTATTAAAAATGGACAGATCTTCCAAACAAAATATCAGCAAAGATATTGTGGCATTGAACAATGCCCTAGATGAAATAGACTTAACTGATATATATATAGAGAGAGAGCCCTACATCTCAAAGAAGCTAAATACAGATTCTTTTCAAATGCACATGGAACACTTGCAAAGATAGACCACAAGATAGGATACAAAACAAGCCTCAAATATTCAAGAAAATTGAAATCATACCAAGCATTTTCTCCTACCACAAGGGACTGGAAGTAAAAACCGCCCCTCCAAAAAAAAAAAAAAACCAAAACAATCTAAATCATGGAGGTTGTATACCATGCTATTAAACAACAAATGGGTCAGGAATAAAATTAGGGAAGAAATAAAAAAAAGGTTTTGGAAACAAATGAAAATGAACTCACAATAACTAAAATTTATGGGACGCAGAAGGCAGTCCTGAGAGGGAAGTTCATAGCAACACAGGCCTACCTAAAGAAGATAGAAACATCAAAACAAAAAAACCCAACCTAACCATATGCCTACTAGACCTTGAGGAACAACAACCAAGAGAGCCCAGAGCTAGTAGAAGAAAGGAAATAACCAAAATCAAAGCAGAATTAAATTACATAGAGGCAAATAGCATAATTCTAAGGATTAATAAATACAGGAGCTGGTTCTTTGAAAAGATAAACAAAGTTGACAAGACTTTAAGTAGGCTCATCAAGAAAAAAATGAGAGAGGACCCAAATAAACACAATCAGAAATGAAAGAGGAGAGATAACAACTGGCACCACAGAAATACAAAGGATTGTAAGAAATTATTATGAAGAATTGTATGCCAAGAAATTTGAAAACCTAGGTGAAATGGACAAATTTATAGAAAAATGTAAAGTTCCAAAACTCAATGAAGAAGAAGCAGAAAACCTGAACAGACCAATAAGAGAAGATGAAATTAAAGCAGTGATCAAAAAACTCCCGACATACAAAGCTCTGGACCAAATGGTTTCAGAGAAGGATTCTACAAATCATTTAAGGAAGAGCTAACTACTATCATTCACAGACTATACCAAAAAATCCAAAGTGATGTAAGACTCCCAAACTATTTTTATGAAGCCAGCATCATCCTAATTCCAAAACCAGATAAAGATACAAAAAAGGAAGAAAACTTCAGGCCAATATCACTGATGAACATAGACACTAACATCCTTAAGGAAATATTGGTAAACCACATCCAACAAGGCATTAAAAAGATCATACACCATGGCCAGGTGAGATTCACCCCAGGAATGCAAGGATGGTTCAACATTTGCAAATCAGTAAATATAATGCATCACATAAACAAAAGCAAAGACAAAAATCACATGATCATTAATAGATGTGGAAAAAGTATTTGATAAGCTACAGCACCCATTTATGATAAAAACACTCAGAAAGTGGGAATAGAAGGACCACTTCTCAATATAATAAAAGCTATATATGAGAGACCTACAGCCAACATCATACTCAATGGGCAAAAACTAACATCTTTTTCACTAAGATCAGGAACAAGACAAAGTTGTCCACTTTCACCACTTCTACTAAATATAGTACTGGAAGTTTTAGCCACAGTGACCAGACTAGAAAAGGTAATAAAAGGCATCCAAATCAGAAAGGAAGAAACAAAACTGTCATTGCTTGCAGATGCCATGATAGTGTACATGGAAAATCCTATAGCCACTACCCCAAAACTGCTAAACCTAATCAATGAATTTGGCAAAACCACAGGATACAAAGTCAAGCAATATCCCAAAATCAAAGGCATTTTTTATACCAACAATAAAACAGCAGAAGCAGAAATCAAGAAAAAAATTCCATTCAATACAGCAAAAAGAAAAATAAAATACCTAGGAATAAACCTAACCAAGGAGGTAAAAAACCTCTTTGCAGAAAACTACACAACACTGAAGAAAGAAATCAAGGAAGACACAAACAAATGGAAACATATACCATGTTCATGGATTGGAAGAATTAACATCATCAAAATAGCCATACTACCCAAAACAATTTACAGATTCAATGCAATACCTATTAAAGTACCAGTGGCATATTTCACAGACATAAAACAAACACTTCAAAAATTTATTTATTTTTTTTAATTTTATTTAGTTATTTTTCAAGTACAGTTTTTTGTCTATTTTTCCCATCCATAAATGACCCTGAATAGCAGCTTCAATATTGAGAAAGAAGAGCAAAGTAGGAGGGATCACAATACCTGATACCAAACAGTATTACAAGGCCATTGTAATCAAAACAGCCTGGTACTGGCGTAAAAACAGGCACATAGACCAATAGAACAGAACACAGAGCCCAGAAATAAACCCAAATTTCTATGGTGAATTAATATTCAACAAAGAGGGCAACAACATAAAATGGACTCATAATAACCTCTTCAGATGAGATTGGGCACATTCAGGGTGGTATGGCCGTAGACTAATAATAGCCTCTTCAAAAAATTGTGTTGGGAGACCAGAAAAGCTATGAGCAAAAAAGTGAAATTTGAGCACCAACTTAAACCATTCACCAAAATAAATTCAAGATGGATAAAAGACTTAAATATAAGTCATGATACAATTGAAGTCCTAGAGGAGAACATAGGCAAGAAAATCTCAGATATTTCATGCAGCAACATTTTTACTGATATGTCCCCTTAGAGCTAGGGACATAAAGGAAAGAATAAACAAATGGGATATCATCAAAATAAAAAGCGTCTGCATGGCTAAAGAAAACAGTATTAAAATAAAAAGAGAACCAACTATATGGGGAAACATATTTGCCAATGATACCTCAGACAAGGGTTTAATCTCCAAAACATACAAAGAACGTACATGACTCCACTCTAAGAAGACAAGCAACCCAATTTAAAAATGGGCAAAGGAGTTGAACAGACACTTCTCCAAGGAGAACATACAGAGGATCCAGAGATACATGAAAAGATGCTCAATATCGCTGGCTATCAGAGATGCAAATTAAAACCACAATGAGATACCAGTTTACACCAGTCAGAATGGCCATCATAAACAAAGCAACAAACAAGTGTTGGAGAGGTTGTGGGGAAAAGGGGACCCTAGTTCACTGTTGGTGGGATTGCAGACTGATACAACCACTGTGGAAAATCCCAATTTTCTAAGAAAACTAAAAATGGATCTGCCTATTGACCCAGCAAGTCCACTGCTAGGATTATATCCGAAGAACCCTAAAACACCAATCCAAAAGAACCTATGCACACTAATGTTCATAGCAGCACAATTTACAATAGCCCACTGTTGGAAGCAACCTAGGTGCCTGTCTGTAAATAAATAGATCCAAAAATTGTGGTACATATATACTGTAACATACCCCAATGCGAGCAAAAATGTCAGAAGATTTCAGCAGTTTAAGATGGAACTTTATTGGCCAAAGTTTTAAAGTTTTACCTGCGCAGGGGCGAATTCTCGGGGTGTCCGGGGACACGATGCCAAAATGGCTGCAGATGAGAGTCGTGCCTGGCGCTTACAGCCTGGGGTTTTTATTGGGGTGAGCAAGCAAGCAAATACAGAAGCAGACATAGCTGTTAGCAATTGGCTATCTCGAGAGAACACACATGGCTATGTTCTCTGCTTGCAACAATGGATACTCTTCTGCAAGGACAAGGTCATGCGCAAGGCGGTTTATCTTGTTCAGCACTCTTTGTACTTTCTGTACTTTCTATCTTCCTTGCTGAGACAGTCTGGAGCCTGCCTCAGGTTCCTTTTGGCTACTTTTATCTAATTCCAGCCCTAACAATACAATGGAATTCTATGCAGCAGAAAGAAAGAAGGAGCTCCTACTCTTTGCGACAGCATGGATGTAACTGGAAAGTGTTATGCTGAGTGAAATAAGCCAGGCATTGAAAGACAAATACCATATGATCTCACCTTTAACAGGAACCTAAACAACAAAACAAACCAGCAAGCAAAATATAACCAAATACTCTGAAGTAGAAAACAGGCTGACAGTGACCAGAGGGGAGAGGGGAGGGAATATCAGGGTAAAAGGGGAAGGGTTTACAGGAACAAGTAGAAAGGACACATGGACAAAAACTAAGGGGGGTGGAATGGGAGGGAGGTGGGGAGCACTGGGAGTGGGTGAGCTGGGATGGGAGTAAAAGACAGAAAACAGTTCTTGAACAATATTTAAAATAAATAAATTTTAAAATAAATAAATAAACTGCTCAGCACATAAAAAGATTTATTTACTTATTAACACACAATAAAAGCATATATCAAAGATAATTCTATGGTTATTATTCTAATCTCCATGCTTTATAAACATGATAAAGTTAATTTTTCATATAACATGCAGTGCATTATATGTAAAACACATTATGGGCAAGTGTTTCAATTTTTTATTTTCATACTGTTAAAATAGTGTCCTGTGAGTCATGAGATAAGTAGTCATCTCTGAGGGGAAGACTAAGCAGAAAATACCTCTTTGTGGTGGATGGGTGTTACTCTAGAAGAGATCTTGGGCTCATCATCATTAATGTTGAAAACACTCATGAAACTCAGGATATGCATTAATATATTTTATCAAACCAAAATGAAACCACAATTCTGAATAAAGAAGATGCCTTCAGTGGCATACATTCTGTCTATGATATGTTGAAAATTACAAAGTCCCTTCTATAATTTTTAACCATCTTTTTTCTAAACATGTTGATAGCCAGTGCTCGGCTTCTGTCCACCACATGGTTAGCATGAGCATTATTTCGTGAAAAGAAATATAGAAAAGATATGCACTATGTTTTTAAAAAAGGGAAAGTCCTGTTACTCAACATTCTTTTGATCTCCTAAGGGAGAGAGCACAGTTGTATATAAAATGAAAAATGCAAGTAAAATAAAATTATACAGAATTCTACATAATATTAACTAAGAAAATATAAGAGAGAGACTATTAAAATATGTCATATTATCTACTAATAATAGTAATGTAGATTTACTCTTTACAAAGCTGTCTTTGTAAATTAGTGTATTCATTATTGCTTATCCACTTCTCAAAAAAAAAACATTCTGAGAAACATGACACAGATATTACTACATAGCTTACCATATTCATGAGTTATTTAAAAGGTCAAAATAAAATGAGACTATGCAAAATTGTTTTTAAGTAAATATCATATTTAGAATCTACCAATTTTATTTTCATTTTACCCTTTTCTGAATTGTCTTTTATCTCTTTTTACATCTGTAACATAATACTGTGGATTTTAAAGCCACCTGAAATCTTTATTGAATGAAATAAAATAAATATAAATAGTATGGCATTATTTTCTCTACCTTACAGGTAAAGAAACTGAGGACTTGAAAGAGTAAATCACCACTATAAATAACACAGTATGAGCTATAAGTCACAGAGCAGAAACTTCTCTTCCTTTGCAATCATGGTAGTTCTCAAAATAGCAGTAATCAGCCCTGGCTGGTGTGGATCAATGGTTGAGGGCCTTCCTGCAAATCAAATGGTTGCCAGTTCAATTCATGGTCTAGGGTACATGCCTGGGTTGTTGGCCAGGTCCCCTGCAGGGGGTGTGAAAGGCAACCACACATTGATGTTTCTCTTTTTCTCTTTCTCTTTCCTTTCCCCTCTCTAAAAAAATAAATAAATAAAATATTTTTTAAAAAGAGCTGCAATCAAGAGCTAAGCATTGAGAACCAGGGATGAATAGGGCATAGAATATCTTCCACACATGAACTTCAGATTGTACTTAAGGGAGTGCATTAATCACATAAATTTTAGTCTTTCAAAATTCACCATAGCCTGGTCATCTTTACATAAAATATTTAGATTTTTTAATATTACATTTCCAATATACATATACTTAAATATTAACTGAAATAAAAGCCCATGAAGGAAGTAGAAGAAGTCTAGAATTTATGTTATGAATGGAGCTATATATCATACCATATTAAATATTAATAAAATTTTAGTAAGATCTACAATGTTTAACAAAATATAACTGACAGAGTGATGCACAGTGTTTTTTATCTGAGTGTTACAAGACTAACATCTATATAAAATATTGATAAAAATATTATGTTCTCCAAATAAATGAGTGAATCAAAATTTATCAAGTTCATTAAATTTTAAACCTGACATTGTCCAATTGCTTTAAGTATTAAGCAGAAATATGATGTTTTTGGTTAGTGTTTCTAACTTTTTGACATAAATTATTGTGTCCTGTCACTTTTACTGCAACTGGTAATGGGAAACACATTATTTATGGTATGATGCATGGCTAGAGTTTTAAGTGTCTGAACATAAATTTGAGTAAATTTGCTTAATTTAAAGAGTTTAAATAGTTTTATCAACATTTCCCACGTTAAGAGTTAGTGGACAGCATGCTAATGCGACCTCATTAAATTAATACTTGTGACAAAGATGAAAATGACCATTGAATATCAGAATAAAGAATGCATTGTCTTGTGTTTCTTTGCTTATAGTACTTCAGGCATCTGGGGAAATTAATAAGGGTTACTTGTGTCAATCCGGCAAATCAGAAGTAAAAAGAAATCTTCAATTAATCATGGTATTTTACAAAAATCTCTTTGGAAACAAAATGAGAACCTTATTAATGAAAAAAACATTATGTCTTCTACTGCAGTTGACAAACAGTAATTGGCTTCTCAGGGGACTTTGTGTATCAGAGATTCATAATGAAGTTTTTCTGTAAATTTCTCTAAAATCATTCTGAGTATAAAGTCTTAGTAGTTCTGAGATATGAATTCATTTAGGGCTTCACCTAAAGAGGTTTACCTTTTGGTCCTCACTGAATGAGCTGGTGATTACTGTCTGGGTCCTTTGTAGTGTGATACCAGCTGCTGTCACAGGTAACAGGCTGATGCAGGCCCTTTGCACCAGCAAATTTGTTTTATGAGTGAACTTCCTGTAGACCATCTTAGGACTAACCAGTAACTCCCCCACATATTACTAGCCTTGAGACACTCACAGTACTAACAGGTTTCCACTGACTTCATACACTTGTGATATGTAACTTCTTGGTCACTACTTTGGGACTTAGTCTTAGACATTCCAGGTCAACTAGTAATTGAGACAATTAGAATAAGATGCTCAGAGGTGAAGTTCCTGTCAGTGAGGACTTATCCTGCCTCAGCACAGACAGAGCCATTTCCTTTGGAATGTTACCCATACATCTTCCCATTATAATAAGCACATGTCCACTTCTTTTTAGGATGAATTTTCTTTCTCTTGGTCATGTCAGGACTCTTACATTTCCCCCTTTCCTTATCATGTTAATTTCATTACTAAGGGAGGAAACAGCTGTTGCTATATATTCTTTGTCCTAAAAATTGAATGTCAAATAATAACAGACACTTAGCACTGCAATGATCATTAGTTTTGGAACAAGAAGCAAACTAGGAGAGAAAATTCTTAGACACTATTTTGAATATTCTTGGAAAGAATAATTCAGTGTTCACATATATTTTTGTTTTAAATAAGTACTGTGACCTGGATATAGTTTATTTGCCTCAATTTTTTATCAGGTATGGGAGATCATAATTTATAATTTTTATTTTGAAGGGAATGGATCCTTGACTTTGAGAGTAAGGTCACACTTTAAATTATCAAGAAATCGTTCTATAATTCTTCCATGTAGTTATGTTCAGAATTGATACCTTTCATAGAAAGTGTTTATTTATGCATGATTTTAAGTGAGAAAATTAAATTTAGAATAGCTATTATATGATTTTTATACTTTTCACAAAGTCATCTCTGAGGTACTCTGTGTAATTATTGTAGGTAATTTTATATGTGCTGTATATGTTTATATTAATAAAGACAAAGCTTTGTATATTACTAAATAATAGTATTGTCATAAAATTCCATCAGATTAGTGGTGTTTTTAAACTTCTTGGAACAGAAAAGTGCATGTATTCTTGTTTTAAAATATATTTTCTTGATTATACAATTACAGTTGTCCCATTCCCCCCCTTTATTTCCCTCTGCCCTGCACACACCCTCTCTCCCACATTCCCCCCCCCTTTAGTTCATGTTCATGGGATGTACATATAAGTTCTTTGGCTTGTACATTTCCTACACTATTCTTACGCTCCCCTTGTCTATTTTTGACCTACCATTATTCTAGTTATTCTCTGTGCCTTTTCCTCCTCTCTTGCTGTCCCACTCCCCCTCCACGTGATCTCCACTTCCGTGATTCTGATAACCCTCCATGTGATCTCCATTTCTATTATGCTTCTGTTCCTGTTCTAGTTATTTGTTTTTGGGGGTTTTTTAGGCTTGGTTATTAATAGCTGTGAGTTTGTTGTCATTCTACTGTTCATATTTTTGATAGGAACAGTAAAATGTTCATGTTAAAACATGAACATCTTTCTTAGAAAACTTTCTTTAACATTTCATATAATAAGGGCTTGGTGATGATGAACTCCTTTAACTTGACCTTATCTGGAAAGTACTTTATCTGCCTTTCCATTCTAAATGATAGCTTTGGTTAGAGTAATTTTGGATGTAAGTCCTATCGTAGCCTTTCATGACTCTGAATACTTCTTTCCAGGCCCTTCTTGCCTGCAAGCTTTTTTTTTTTGAAAAATAAACTGAGAGTCTAATGGCAACTCGTCTATAGTTAACTGACTCCTTCCTTCTTGCTGCTTTTAAGATTCTCTCATCTTTAATCTTGGGTAATATGATTGTGATGTGCCTTCCTTGGGTCCAACTTCTTTGGGACCCTCTGAGCTTCCTAGACTTCTTGAAAGTCTATTTTCTTTGCCAGATTGGGAAAGTTCTCCTTTATTATTTTTTTAAATAAGTTTTCAATTTCTTGTTTTTCCTCTTCTCCTTCTGGCACCCCTATTATTTGAATGTTGGAAACTTTAAAGTTTTCCTGTATGTTTCCCTGTATGTTTCTAAGCCTCTCCTCATTTTTTTCTGAGTGCTTGTTTCTTCATTCTGTTCTGGTCAAATATATCTCTTTCTTCCTTCTGCTCTAAGCCACTGACTTGAATCCTGGTTTCCTTCCCATCATTGTCAGTGCCCTGTACATTTTCCAGCCCCACAGGAGAGTTTGTTGGAGACCCACAAGGTCCTAGAATGTACATAAACCTACCCACCCAGGAATTAGAACCAGAAGGGCCCAATTTAATTGTAGGTAGTGGGGGGAGTGCCTGAAAATCATCAGAGAGCAGAGTGAGTGCCACTGTTCCCTCTCAGACCCCTCCCCCTCATAGAGCATCACAACATAGTAATGTGGGTTGCCCCTCCCTGGTGAAAATATAAGGTTCCACCCCTTACCACATAAGAAACACAACAAGACAAAAAAAATGGTCCAAATGAAAGAAAACATCAAAGCTCCAGAATAAGATACAACTAAGCGATGAAGAGATAGCCAATCTATCAGAAGCACAGTTCATAACGCATGATCATGAAGCTCAAAGAATTGGTTGAATATGGTTAGAAATTAGAAGAAAAAATGAAGGCTGTGAAAAGTGAAATACCTCACACCTCAACCTCCACTGGTTTTTTCAGTCAGAAGTTTTGAGGCTTTATTTCTCCACACTAGAATCCTGGGTTGTGTGGTCTGTCTCACTTCCTAGTTCTTCCCAGTTTATCTTCACCTGAATGTGGGACCACCTGATATGCCAGTCACCACCTCATCCGGTCCACCAGTCACTGCCTTGCCTTGAGTCTTCTCTGCTTAGCTGCCTGTCTGTGCCCTTCAGACTGATCTGGATGAATGTTCCCTCTTTAATTCCTTGGTTGTCAGACTTCCATACAGTTCAATTTTCTGTCAGTTCTAGTTGTTTTTGTTTTTAAATTTGTTGTTGTTTTTTTTCTTTTGGTTGTGTGAGGAGGCACAGTGTGTCTACCTATACCTCCATTTTGGCCAGAAGTCAGAAAAATGCATATATTCTAACATTAAATCATTTATAAAGATGTTTGAGGAATCCAAGATTGTGGAGGAGTGAGTGGAAGTCACACTAACCTCCTCCCAGGACCAGTTTGGAATTACAACTAAGAGAAGAAATCATCCAGAACAAACCATTGAACAACAGTGAGAAAGAAGATTTATAGACTCAAACAGACAGAAGAATCAGCTTCAGCAAAACATGACTGGTATGGAATGTGATGGAGACAGGAGGGGACTGGCTGGGAGTCCACAGGCAGCAGCTGAAGGGCCAGAAGGATATTCAAGGAGCCAGTTGGATCCCTCTGAGAAGTGTGGAATGTAAACCCTAACTTGGGATTCCCAGCTAAGGGCACCAGAGCCTGAAAAGTACACAGATAACATCCAGCTGCCAAAAGCAGCAAGGATGCTCTCTTCCAGGGACAAAATGCTGGAAATTCATAGAGCCACTTAAGGGGCCAAGGCATAAATTTTTATTTGCAGCCACTTGCCCTGGGTTCTGGTAAAGAGGAGGAGAGGGGCAGAGTGGACTAAAAAAGTTTGAGGAGAGACTGGGGATGAAGGCTTTGGGGAGAGAACTGAAAGACTAGGCACCAGGATCCCAGTGTTGTGCTATCTCTGACTGCAGCAGCCATCTTGTTCAAGCACACCACTCCTCTGAGCATCAGCAGCCTGAGGGGAAACAATACCCCCAACCCCAGGAGGGATTCAGCTCCCTCTATGGTGCTTAAGTCTGACTGCTGAGTGTAGAGTGACCAGATTAACAACTGCTGGAGTCAGCCACAGGCAGATCCCTGAGATTCTCAAACAGGCTTCCTAAGGTCAGACAAAGTCACCATCTGACATCCCCAGAGGCAGAACCAGAAAGAAGAAAAACAGTGGCAAACACTAGATAATACTGAGATAAAATCCACCAAGGTCTTTTCCATAATTGAAATATTTTCTTTCCTGCATAGCTTTTTAACATTAATTTCTTGTCCTTCAAGTTTGTACATTAAGTCACTAGGCTTTATACTATAGTTTATTTCAATTCATGTATTTTGCCCTTCTCTTCTCTTAATCCATTTTACCTTCTTCTTTCCTCTTATTATTTTTGTTTTAAATTTTGCTTTCTCTCTTGCTACAACTTGTTTCCATTCTGCTTCTTACTATTTTCCTCCCTCCAGTCTCTCAAAAACAATTTTGTCAAAGGTCATCTCACATTCTTTTTCCTGATCTTAAAATACCTGCATTGTCTTTCCACCTTTAGCAATCTTTGCTAGTTGGTTGTAGATAAGACAGTCGTTGAATATTTTCCTTTTTTAATATAATTTTTTTATTTTATTGGTTATGCCATTACATTTTTTCTATTTCTCCCCCTTCATTCCCCTCCACCCTGTTCACTCCTCCCTCACCATTCCTCCCTTTAGTTCCTGAACACGTGTCTCAAGTTCTTTAGATTCTATATTTCCCCTACTATTATTACCCTACCCCTATCTATTTTCTATCTACTGTCTATGCTGATCTAGCTGTCCTCTCCTGATCTAGTTTCACTCCTGATCTAGCTGTCTTCTTAATTTGCTTTTGTTTTAGGTGTGGTTGTTAATAAATGTGAGTTTGCTGTCCTTTCACTGTTCATATTTTTTATCTTCTTTTTCTTAGATAAGTCTCTTTAACATTTCATATAAGGGCTTGGTGATGATGAACTCCTTGAATTTGATCTTATTGAGAAGCACTTTATCTGTCCTTCCATTCTAAATGAAAGCTTTCCTGGATAGAGCAATCTTGGTTGTAGGTCTTTGGATTTCATGACTTGGAATACTTCTTTCCAGCCCCTTCTTGCCTGTAAGATCTCTTTTGAGAAATCTGCTGACAGTCTGATGGGAACTCCTTTGTAGGTGACTGTCCCCTTATCTCTTGCTGCTTCTAGGATTCTCTCCTTCATTTTAATCTTGGCTAATATAATGATGATGTGCCTTATTGTGTTTCTTCTTGGGTCCAACTTCTTTGGGACTCTCTGAGCTTCCTGGATTTCCTGGAAGTCTATTTCCTATATTTTCAATTTTTTCTCTAGATCTTCACTAATTTTGTATTTCAAATATCAACCTTTACCATTCCCATCTCCTACACTTTTTGTCCTCTCACATTCCTGTCTCAACCTGTTCTTTTTCTTTTCATCTGCCTTTTTTCTTTTTGTCTTAAATTTTGATTTTTCCTGTTTTAGTCTTGTCTTCATTCCTTACTCTTTGTATTGCCTCTCACTCTTAATTTCAAAATTACTTCTCTTAATCTCAAAATTACTTTAGTTTCCTCTAGACATTACTTAAGCTTTTCTTTCTTGATTTTTTTATTCTTATTACCATCCCACATGTATTAATTTCAGCTCATTTTTTGCTGATACTGCTGTTGTGAATCTTTCTCCAATTTGGTTCCTATTTTTTACTATTTATCTATTTACTTTCTTTTTTCCTTTTTATATCTCTTTATCATTTTATCTTATTTTATTTTACTTTATGTTTAAGCCTAATACTATACACTTCCCTTCTCTTACTCCATTTCACCTTCTTAATTCCTTTTTTTATTCATGATGTAAATTTTACAATTCTTCTCATTGCTCCCATTTCCTACTGTCACTAGTGCTCCTCCTCTCTAACCTCTCAAAATCACTGTTTATTAAGTATGTCATCTCCTATTTCCTCTTCAATCTTATAATAGTCTTATCTCATTACACCCTTTTTAATATTGGTTTATTGACTCTTGACAGAGGGTTTGCAGGTGGAAGTTGTTATTGTCAGTGTGCTTTTTTTCTGGGCTTTGTGGTTTTGTTCTGGCAGTAAGTGCACAACAGAATACAAAAACCAGTGGGTGGAGTGACCCTCAGCAACCAGTTGGAAGGAAGGTTATGCACCAAAGTAAACCCAACAATGATCAAAACCCAATTACATCCAGAGGGCCAACATAAATGTCATAAAGGGTACCCCAAGAGGATCAAGTTCAGGAGATCAAGGAGATAGCACCATTGACTCGCACAGGTCTCCTACCACGCAAGTTCATACCACCAAGACAGGGGGTCAAATCACATTAATTTAAGAAGCAGAAAAAAAACAAGAAAGTCTCACCAAAAATTAGAAGACAAAAAAAAAAAAAACAACTCTGAATGAATCGAAAGGCAGAATCCCCAGAAAGAGCACTAAATGAAGTAGAGGCGAGTAAACTATCAGATACTGAGATCAAAACAATCGTTATAAGGAAGCTCAATGAGCTCAGTGAAATAAAAAAAAATCTACAGGGAAGCTACAAGGAACTTACTGAGTATAATATCAGCATGAAGAAGAATGTAGAATCTATCAACAAGGGCTAGGAGAAATAAAGAATACAATTTCTTAATTGAATAACACAGTAGAAGGAATCAAAAGCTGGCTAGATGAAGCAGAGGATTGAATCAGCAAGCTAAATGACAAGGTAGGAAAAAAACTCCCAAACAGATCAAGAAAAGGAAAAAAAGACTCAAAAACAATGAAGAAGGGTTAGGGGAAATGCAGAACAATGTGAAACAAAGTAACATCCATACAATAGGGATAGTAGGAGAAGAAGAGGAGCAAGGGATAGAAAATTTGTTTGAAAAAGTAATGATGGAAAACTTTCCTAGTTCGGTGAGAGAAAAAAGCCACAAAAACCCATGAAGCAAAGAGGGTCCCAATTAAGACAAACCCAAAGAACCCCATTGCAAGACACATCATAATTAAAATGGCAAAATTCCAAGACGAAGAGAGAATCTTAAAGGCAGCAATGGAGAAACAGGAAGTAACATACAAGGGAGCCCAAATAAGGCCAGCAAGTGACATTTCAACAGAAACATTACAAACCAGAAGGGAATGCAAAGATATAGTCTAAGTAATGAAAAGCAAAGGCTTCCAACTAAGACTCCTCCATCTAGCAAGGCTCTCAATTAAAACGGAGGGGGAAAAAAAGAGTTTCCTAGACAAAAGAAGGCTAAAAGAATACACCTCCACCAAACCAGCATTGCAAGATATGCTAAAGAGACTGCTTTAAGAAAAGGAATAAAGACAGTGAAAAAGAGAGTAACACAGGTGTAAAGAAGAAAAATGACAATGAATAAGTACCTATCAATAATAACTTTAAATGTAAATGGATTAAATGCTCCAATCAAAAGACATAGTGTAGGTGAATGGATAAGAAAACATGACCTGAACAAATGCTGCCTGCAAGAGACCAACCTCAGAATAAACTACATACACAGGCTGAAAGTGAAGGGTTGAAAAAAATATTCCAAGCAAATTGACAAGAAAAAAACCCAGCCATGGTAGCAATACTTATATCAGACAAAATAGACTTCAAAACAAAGACCACGAAAAGAGACACAGAAGTACACTTATAATACTCAAGGGAAGAATATCTCAAGAACACATAAATATTATAAACATATATGCAGCTGACATAGTAGCACACAAACACATAAGAAAAATCTTGGAGGACTTCTAGAAAGATACAGACAGCAAAACACTAATTGTAGAGGATTTTAACACTCCACTGCCAGAAATGGATAGATCTTCCAAATAAAATATCCAAACAGACATTGTTACACAGAACAATGCATTGGATCAAGTGGACTTAATTGATATATATATATATATATATATATATATATATATATATATATATATGTTTTTATCCTAAAGAAGCAAAATGCACATTTTTTCCAAATGCGTATAAAACATTTTCAAAGACCACATGATAGGACAAAGAAAACAAGCCTCCAAAAATTAAAAAAAAATTGAAATCATATCAAGCATTTTCTCTGATCACAAGAGCTTGAAACTAGAAACCAAACTCAAGAAAAAAACTCAAAAAATATTCAAACTCATGGAGACTGAGTAGCATGCTAATAAATAATGACTGGGTTAATGAGATCAAGGAAGAAATTAAAAAGTTTCTGAAAACAAATGAAATTAACACTCAGGAGCCAAAAATCTATGGGACACAATGAAGACAGTCCTGAGAGAGAAGGTCATAGCAATAAAGGCCTACATGAAAATTTCAAATACACAACCTAACCCAACATCTACAAGCATTGGACAAACAACAACAACAAAAAAAGCCCAGAGCAAGTAGAAGGAAGGGATAACCAAAATCAGAGCAGAATTAAATGACATAAAGATTAAAAGAACAATTCAAATGATCAATAAATCTAATACTTGGTTCTTTGACAATATAAACAAAATCAACAAGCTTTTAATGAGCCTCATAAAGAAAAAAGGGAGATGGCTCAAATAAATAATATCAGAAATGAAAGAAGAGAAATTTCAACTGACACCACAAAAATACAAAGGATTGTAAGAATTTATTTATAGACATCTAAATGCCAAGAAAATTGAAAACATGGGAGAAATGGACATATTCCTAGAAACATTTAATCTTCTAAAACTGAATCAAGAATAAGTAGAAAGCATGAACAGACTTATAACAGCTAGTGAAATCGAAGCAGTAATCAAAAACCTCCCAGCACACAAAAGCCCTGGACCAGATGGTTTCACAGGAGAATTTTACAAAACACTTAAGGAAAATCTAACCCCTTTCCTTCTCAAACTATTCCAAAATATCCAAGATGAGGAAAAACTACAAAACCAATTTTATGAGGCAGCATCATACTAATCCCAAAATCAGATAAAAATGCAACAAGGAGAAAAAAACTACAGGCAAACATCACTGGTGAATACAGACAATAAAATCCTCAAAAAAGTACCATCAAATTGGGTCCCGCAATACATTAAAAAGATCATACACCATGATCAAGTGGGATTCATCCCAGGAATGCAAGGATGGTATAATATTAGCAAATCAATAAACTTAATACAGCACATTAAAAAAAGAAAGACAAAAATTACATGATCATATCAATAGATGCAGAAAAAGTATGTAATAAGGTACCTAATAAGGTACAGGACCCATTTATGACAAAAACACTCAGCAAAGGGGAGTAGAGGGAGCATACATCAACATACTAAAGACCATATATGAGAAATCTATGGCAAACATCATGCTCAACAGTCAAAAAATAAAAGCTTTCCATTAAGATTAAGAACAAGACAAATGTGTCAACTTTCACCACTTCTATTCAATATAGTACTGGAAGTTCTAGCCACAGTGATCAGGCAAGAAAAAGAAATAAAAGGCATCCAAATTGTAAAGAAGAAAGTAAAATTGTCATTGTTTTCAAATTAAGTAATAGTGTACATAGAAAACTGTATAGACTTCACCAAAAATCCACCTAATAAGTGAATTTGGCAAACAGCATCATTAAAAAGTCTATATTCAAACATCAAAGGCATTTTTGTACATCAACAATGAAAGATCAGAATCAGAAATCAGGGAAAAATGCCATTTCATACAGCAACAATAAAAATAAAATACCTAGAAATAATCCCTGGATAGTGTTGCTCAGTGGATTTAGTGCGGACCTGCAAACCAAAGGATTGTGGTTCAATTTCCAGTCAGGGCACATGCCTGGGTTGCAGGCCAGTTCCCATCAAGGGACACATGAGAAGCAACCATACATTGATATTTCTCTCCCTCTTTCTTTCCCTTTCCCTCTAAAGATAAATAAATTAATTCTAAGAAAGAAAGAAAGAAAGAAAGAAAGAAAGAAAGAAAGAAAGAAAGAAAGAAAGAAAGAAAGAAAGAAAGAAAGAACCTAGAAATAAACCTAACCAGGAGGTAAAAGCCCTGTTTGTAGAAAACTATACAACTCTGAAGATATTAAGGAAGATATAAACAAATGGAAGCCTATACCATGTTCATGGATTGGAATAGTTAACATCATCAAAATGTCTATACTACCCAAAGCAATTTATAGATTCAATGCAATCCATATTAAAATACCAGTGATATATTTCACAGATATAGAACAAACTTTTCAAAAATATATATGAAACCATAAATGACCCTGAATAGCCACAGCAATTTTGAGAAAGAAGAACAAAATGGGATGGATCTCAATACTTGATATCAAACTATATTACAAGGTCACTATAATTAAAATAGTCTAGTACTGGCATAATAACAGACACATAGAGTAATTGAACAGGATATAGTCTAGAAATAAACCCATTGTATCTATGGTCAATTAATATTCAACCCAGGTTGGGCAGAAGGATAAAATGAGTAACAATAGCCCCTTCAACAAATGGTGCTGGCATATCTGGACAGCTACATGCAAAAAAATACATAAATAAAAGAAACAAAGAGAGAAATAAAGAAAAAGAAAAAGAAAGAAAGAAAGAAAGAAAGAAAGAAAGAAAGAAAGAAAGAAACTTGACCACCAACTTAAAATACACAAAAATAAACTCAAGATGGATAAAAGATCTAAATATAAGTTGTGAGATGATAAAAGTTTTAGAGGAAAACATAGGCAGGAAAAACCCAAATATTCCTTGCAGCAATATTTTCACTGATATGTCCTCTAGAGCAAGGGACATAAAGGAAAGAATAAACAAATAGGCCTTCATCAAAATAAAAAAAAGCTTCTGCATGGCTAAAGAAAACATCAGAAAAATGAAAAGGGAGTGGACTGTATGAGAAAATTGATTTGCTATTGATACCCTAGACAAGGATTTGAACTCCAAAATATATAAAGAATTCAAACAGCTCCATACCAGGGAGACAAACAATCCAATTAAAAAATGGGCAAAAGACCTGAGCAGACAGAGGGCCCAGAGACAGATGAAAAAACTGCTCAGCATCTACTGATGCCACCATAGAGGTGCAAATTAAAACCACAATGATACCACCTCACACCAGTAAGAATGCCCATAATAACCAAATCAACAAACAAGTGCAGACAAGAGTTGGAATAGAGGGAACCCTAGTACCCTGTTGGTGGGAAGGCAGACTAGTGCAGCCACTATGGAAAACTATATGGAATATCCTGAAAAAAAGCTAAATATGGAACTGCCCTTTGACCCAGCAATTCCACTGCATGATTATACCCTAAGAATCCTGATACACCAATTCAAAAGAACCTATACACTCCAATGTTCATAACAATGTTATTTACAATAGCCAAGTGCTGGAAACACCCTAAGTGGCCATCAGTAAATGAGTGGATCGAAAACCTATGGTACATTAACACATGGAATACTATGCAGCAGAAAGAAAGAAGGATCTCCTACACTTCATGACAGGATGGATGGAACTGGAGAGTGTTATGCTAAGTGAAGCAATCCAGGTGGTGAAAATGAAATACCATATGACCACAGCTATAAATGGAGCCTAATCAACAAAACAAACAAGGGAGCAAAATAGAACTAGAGACATGGAAACAGGGAACAAATTGACAATAACAAGAGGGGAACTCTGTGATAATGGGGAGAAAGTAGGAGAAGGGTCAAGTCAAGGAAGATGTATAAAGGACCCATGGATTTGGACAAAGGTAAGGAGGGTTGAATGTGGGAAATGGGGTGTGGGTAGGACAAAGGAGAGTAATAGTGGGGTAATGGAACAACTGTATTTTGACGGTAATAAAAAAATTTACAAAGATATATTTGAATATAAAATCCAGTTGTGAAAAAATAATATATATTATTTATACAAGCATGCTCCTCTAACACATATGCAATAATGATAACAAACTTTTTAAAATATAAAAGATATAAGTAATACTTCATTGTCACAAAAAGGAATATTTTATTACAAATATCAAGTAAGAACACTGTGCATGTATATTTTTATCATGATAAGGTTATGACATTGGAATTTCATTTATAGCTTCCTTTCCTAAGTTACAAGATATAATTTTCACCGTATTCACAAATTATACGAAACAATGCTAGCATTTTTTTAATTTATCTAAGCTGCTACCTATCTCTTTACCTATCTAAGTCAATTGTGGGGATATATAAAGACAGATTGACTCATCATTAATAGAATTATTTTGTATAAAGTAGCATTTAAAGATTCTAAGAGGAAAATACAAATGAGATCTGAATATAAACACAAGAATTAAAGGTGGACCTTGACCAGTTGCAAGGTTCCTGTAGTGCAAAGTGGCAGTAGTGTTATAAATCTATCTCTATAATTTTGCAGTTTTCAATTCACAAGAACATAGATTGTAATAGTATCAGCCTTTGTTCTTTGTTAAATTTAATTGTTTCTCTTGAAGAAGAGGCTCCCCAGAGAGGGGAAAAAAAGGATATTAAGATAGTGCATTCAGGTAGAAATGTCTGTAGAAATTCATGAAAAGAAAATCACACAGAAAATATTTCTCTCATCAACAAGTGATATATACTTAAACAAAAAAAAAAACTGTGAAAAATAAATCATCCTAAATTAACAGTATTGCCAGTTTAAAATGATTTTTAGTAATTCTATGATTTCAGGGTCACAATTTAAATTCATAACTGAAAGGGAATACAAAGCCCACTTGTTCTTGCCAATTGGACAATAAATTAATTCATTCATTTTGAATATGTACTCATGCCATGTATCGGTCAAAGGGCATTTATTGAATGCTGTAGAGCAAGGCACTACATGGTATTTTGATTTTCATATTTAGTTACATTTAAGTAGATATTTATGGCTACCAGGAGATCACAGACATTTTTAGATTTAGGTTGAGAGGTGGAAGATACAAACCATTTCTATCAATCATCTACTACATGCCTGGAAACATCCTATATGTAAAACTAAATATTTATAATGTTCCAAAATTTGCCTCCAATACTGTAATGGTGTTCATCTCTCTGGTTCCTTCAATATCTGATGAATACTAACTGATCGGGTATGTACTAGGTTTTAAGAGAAAAGAGGAGCATTGAAGGAGATGGACCTCTACACATCCTTAAATTCTACTGGGGAGAAACATGCCAAAAACTATGATAGAATAAGCTTGTCAGCTCACAGGGATGTGTATGGTATGGGGATGGGAAAATTGGCCAGCCTGGCAAAGTTAGGGAGAATTTCTGCAAGAAGGCAACTTTTGAGTTGAGATACCAGGGTTAAGCCCCAATATTTCAGAGAGAAAAATGAAGGATAACGAGATTTTGAATTGTAAGATGCTAGAATCAGAAATAATTCAAAATTTTGGAGATACAAAATATAAGCAAGGATTCCAACAGGAGAGAAAAAGTGACAGATGATAAAAAATCTCAAAAGACATGCCTGAAATACATATACCAAGTTCTTTAAAAGTATGTAAGCTAGGGAGTTTTGATTTTGCCCAGAAGATACAGAAGTTCTTTGTCAAAAGAGCCTGGATCATATTTGTATCTAAGCACCAGCATGAGTCTGCCTGGTCTCTCAGCAGCTGCCTCCATGGGACTGCAGTATCATTTCTTTCACTCACTCCGTCCCCAGCAATTGCTGCCAAGTGCCCTGGTCAACAGGCTCTGGGTGTATTTTCTCCATTTTGCTGGTTGTAAAGTTGGACTTGGTGCCCATCCACTACCATTTTCTATCTCCTTCATTTCTAGCCTACCTGTTTACTTCCCCATGTGGAACAAACTACATCTGGCTTTCCTTTTCATGATATCATTCCAATTCAGAACTACCTCCAAGCCCTCCCATTTAAGTAGCGTCACTTACTATTTACCAGTCAAATAATCCCTCCATTTGATGTTAGTGTTTCCTTGTTTTTTGCCTTTTCCCCTCACTATTCCAGTACTCCAGATTATACAACAGATGAGGGCCATGGTTCTTCTAAATATACACCAGAAGTTACACAATATGGTGAGATTGCTAAAGTAGCTTGCAGACGTTTAATTCATATAAGAAATTTAGATATGAATATTTTAAAGGTGTTTTTAAATCTTCACCCGAGGAGGATGTGTTCATTGATTTTTAGAGAGAGAGGAAGGTGGGAGAGAAAAATTAGTGTGACACAGATACGTTGATTGGTTGCCTCTTGTACATGCCCCAGAGGGGGATCAAATCTTCAACCTAGGTATATGCGATGACTGAGGATCAAACCTACAACCTTTTGGTATAAGGGATGATGCTCCAACCAACTGAGCCACCAGGCCAGGGTGTAGACATGAATATTTCATTGTAAATGGACTATGAGAGTACAGCTATATAGCTTCTAATAAAGTCACCTACATAAAGGCTAATATCAGGTCTGTCTGGAAAAATCCAGCCATTGTTACTATAATCAGAATGGTTTGCTCAACATCAATGTAACCTGGCAGCCAAAGAGAGTGAACTGTAATGTGCATGAATGAACAATGAAGACTTGACTTTACTAGTCAGTGGGGGTGGTAGACACCTTGAGTGAGCGTGTGTACTGTGTGACCAACATATTCAAAATGACTGAGGGAGCAGAGCAATGAATCTGCATCAAATGTTGCATTAAGCTTGAACATTCCTCCACAGAAATTACTTGGATGATTCAGAAGGCAACAGCTATGGGTAAATGGTAATTAGAAGTTTTATCACAATAATGCAGCCACTCATGCATCACATCTCATGCAGAGATTTTGGCAAAACATTAAATCACCCAGGTGACTCATCACCCCTACAGTCTAGATTAGGTGCCCTGTGACTTCTGGCTTTTCCCCAAACTAAAATCATCTGTGAAAGGGAAGAGATTTCAGACTGTTGATGAGATTCAGGAAAATATGATGGGGCAGCTGATGGTGACTGAGAGAACTGTGTGAGGTACCAAGATGCCTACTTTGAAGGGGACTGGGGCATCATTGTCCTATATACAATGTGTCTTATATCTTCTTCAATAATGTCTCAGTTTTTTCAAAGATTCTGTTTATTTTTAGAAAGAAGGGAAGGGGGGAGAAAGAGAGGGAGAGAAACATTAATGTGCGATTGCCTCTTGCATTCCCCTCCACTGGGGACCTGGCCTGCAACCCAGGAATGTGACCTAGACTGGGAATTGAACTGGCAACCATTTGGTTCTCGGGCTGGCACTCAGTCCACTGAACCACACCAGCCAGGGAAATGTCTCTATTTTTAAGAGTACATGGCAAATACCTTCTGGAAAGACTTTATATATAGGAAAATATAAATGTTTTCCACTTTTTATTGCCTAAATCATAAGCTTCTCCCTGCTTAGCCCAAAGCACACATCTCTTAGAGATGAGGAGTAATATTAAATAGAAAAAAATGTAAAATAAAGAGTATTGCTATTTTATATTATACTTATTAAAACTGAAGAAAAGATATGTAATTGGTCCAGTTGCATAGTTAAGTAGAAACAGAGATGAGAGTAGAAGAAAATTCTGGCTGCAAAGCCATGAATGTTTTAACAACTCTGATGTCCTGATTAACTTGGTTTTCCTAGAGAAAAATCTTGGTCTACACATTATTGCTAGTGTGAGAACTTTTGACTACCATGGACCAGATGAGATAAATTGAAACCTCAAAAGAAAGAGAAAAATCAAGATAGACTGAATTTTAAGAGCTTCAATTTTAAGGGGAAAAATGACCTTTCTTTCTTACTGTTAGGTAATGACATTGAAACATTGAGTAGAGATCAAAAGATCAAATAGCAGAGCAAACTGGAAGACCTTTAGTCTGGACACTGCCCTTTGGACAGCACTGCTGGCTCCTCTTTGAAACTCTGGTGACTTCAGAAACAGTTTCTGCCACTGTTTTCTATTTATGATGATTCTTACATCAATTCTTCAACTAATTCTAAGTTAAGTAATCATGTTCTGGAACTTTGCCCTATCTAAAGTAAAGGCTTTATGATGGATTTTTACTTGGGGAGGGGGGCATTCTTACATTATTTTAATAAGCATAGTTTAACAAAGTTATGAAATTCTAGAGGCAATGTCAAATTCAATAATTCATCTGGATATCAAATGTCAAAATATCTTTGTTAATTCAGTGCATTGTTTCTGTTGTGAGGTAGGAATTAACTGACTAAAAAAGAAGGATTACTTAAAAATTATATTACAATAAGCATACTTAGCTTCTTATCTGTTAATTAAGTTACAGTTCAATTTCTATATTTGCATTTTTGGTATCAAATAGAAAACTTATTTAAAAGAGTTTTTGATTCTAACTGGCAATATTAAATATATTCAGATATTTTATAATTCTTACATAATGTGTTATTTATATTATATTATGGTATTTTAGCTCAACTATCCTCTTTTACATACATATATTATTTACTAATACTTAACTATTTGGTAAAAATAATGTCTATCTTAAACTTTATCAGCTCTTCTACTTTGTTACATCTGTGTAATTTTTATTACAAATAAAATAAATTATGGTATTTCTAAAATTTTATGATAATATGTCTAATACTTAAATTAAAGATAGATCAGAACATATTAAAATAAAACTTATTGTAGAAAATATAGAAGCCATAGAATGAAACAACTTAACAAGTGGATTTTAATAGTTGTGAGATGAAAGTTATTTTAGATTTATAACAGTAACAGAAAAAATACTTAGATGACTTGTTTATCACAAATTCATTATTATTCAAACTTATGGGCTTTTAAGTAGTGTATTATTTAGAAAAAATCTAAATGTAGTCTCTTTTGATATGCGGGTTATCTTCCACCAAACAAGAAAAGTTAGTCTTAAATCTGCCTAAATAAAAGTGATTACAGTTTGCTGATATTACACATATTAATATAAAAGGAGTACCATCAAGCCACACCTGTGATAGTGAACTAGCATATTTATTACTAAGTGTCATTTGCTACATATGATATCCCCTCTCATGCAACTCAAAAGCTAGATTATTGGGTGTGTTAAGAGTTAAACTTTGAGCCCTCAATATTCGTATGTCAAAGTTCTAACTCCCAGTCCCCCCCAAAAATAACCTGATTTAGAAATAAGATCATTACTGATGTAATTTGTTAAGATGAAGTCATGCTGGTATAGGGTGGGTTCCTAATCCAATATGACTGATGTCCTTATTAAAATGGTAAATTTGGAGATAGACATAAACACAGGGAAAGGATCATGTGAACATGAAGGCAGAGATCAGGGTGACGCATCAATGAATCAAGAAACAGCAAAGATTGCCAGTAAATTACCAGAAGCTAGTATACAAGCATGGAACAGATCACTTCCTGGTGCCTTTAAGTGGATCATGGCCCTACTGACACTTAACCATTGAACTTCTAGCCTCCAAAACTCTGAGACAATTAATTTGTATTGTTTATCTAGTTTGTGGTCTTGTATACAACCCTAGCATTCCCATAAAGCGAGATATACCTGATATTTTATAATTTATGTACCTTTTTGTCCTTTAATTTAGAAGTTAAAAATATCAAACTACAGAATTTCAGTGTGACAATGGCTTGTTGGGGTAATGGATTCACTAAATACCTTTTCTTTTTGATTTCAAGCTCTTTTTGAAAGTGAAACCACCAACTCACCCAGATGGGAACTTATTCTCTCACAATGTGTTACTTTTTTTTTTTTCCTATTCTTAGCTCCCCAGTAGTAAGAGAATTAAACTTACTTTCCCAATCTTCTGTGCACCTCCCTAATTGTAATTGTTAAAGCTTGTAGTCTAAGACTTAGTACTAATTCATTATTTAGCAACTAGTATGTGCCAAGAAGGATTCTTGATATTGGGAATATAGTAATGAAGAAAAGAGAGAGATGAAATTCATACCCACACAGAGTTTTAATTATTGTAGCACTGGTCTCTATCTGCTTATAATCTCTTGTTCAGTGTCTGTCCTCTCCATGAACCTGTTAGCTCTTTGTGAACAAGAAGTATTTTTATTTTGTTTACAGTGCCTAGGAGATTGTAACAATGTAATATTGACTGAATGAGAGAATGAAGGAGTGAATGAATGAGTGAAGGAAATCTTTATTATATAATAAACTTGTACAAAAAAATGAGGCTGGAACAAGTCAATTATCAGGGAAGTTATGCCAGGAGGCATAAGTGAAGACTTGAGGGAAGTGAAATAGGAAAGCTTAACCTCTGTGTTGTTCAAAGGTCTGTTGTGTAAACTTATATTGAATAGAAATTATGTCTAAATAATATTGATTTTTAAATAGCACTATATATATTAATTATACTAAAACAAAATTAATATGTTAAGGCTAAAATCTGTCTCATGATTTATGGTTAACATCTAGTTGGGTAAAAAAACTTTTCCATTTCTACATTTATATAGCGCTACACACACACATAATATATATACAAATTTATATATATATGTGTATGTGTGTGTGTGTGTGTATTTTATGAAATGTGAGTATTTAGAGGGGTCCTTTTCCCAAAGAAATGATGCTTCTGTGTCTTTTTTCTTATATTCATATATTTAATAGGTTGTTTTCTAGTAATCTAAATATTTGTTAACCAGACAATCAAACCATATGTATATGAACTGTTTCCAAACTCTCCCTTGATCTAATATCTCCCTTTTCCTCTACTTCATATGTCTCTTTCCCTTACAGTAAAATGCACTGTTCCATATTTTTCTCCACTTACCTGTCTACATCTACCCTAGGTGATATTTTCCCTCATCCCACCAACCAACACAGCTCTGTCAAATTCACCAATGCTTCCATGTTGCTGAATCCAATGATGCATTCTTGGTCTTCACGTCCTTTTCTGAGTTATCAGAATTTAATCCAACACTGTTTTGAGGATGAAAGATCCCCTGGAAATTACTTGGCTCTGGGATACCATATGATCTTTTCTTCTCACATGTGGGCAACTGTTTAGTGTACTCTGTTGCTTATCCCTCATCTCCCCAACCAGAAGCAGATTGACCATGAAGTTAATTAAAGTTGTCCATTAGTACTGATTTTCATGGGCCCCTTTCAAAATTTTGGACAAGATTGGTATTTATAATTGCCTGTGATTTTTTAAATGATCACCAAAATTGTGAAGCTCTAGGCTCCATTAAACCTGGCCATCCTGGTCAAAAAACTATAAACGTCTAATTACCATGACTCTTTGTCTTCCAAGTCTATTTTTTCATAAACAGAGTTACTTGGTACTCTTACTGAGACTCATGGTTTATATGTCATCTGGACATTGATGACTCTTAAATGTCTATGTCCAGTATGGACCTTTCTACTGACTTCACACAAAGTACCAAACTGCCTATTCAATATTTCAAGTTTAACATCCTCAAAGATAAACTTTTGATTATACATTCAACCTTACTCACCTGATAGTTTTCTCAATTTCAATTTTCAATCTATCAGGTCAAAAACTTTATAATACTTATTCATTGATACCTTTTTTTATAACCCACCCCTACTTCAACAGTAGCTATAAATGGATACTGTCAGTTCTGATGTCAAATTACATCTTGAATCTGCCAATTTTATCAGATATTCCCTGTAATCCTATCAGGCTGCTTTCAGTTAACAACTACACTTTATTAAAATCACTTTCCAACTGATAGTTTGCCTTCTTCTCTTTCTCTGGAATCTATTTTAAAGCCATTCCTCTCAATTCATAAATTAGATCATTCCAAACCTTGTTCTTGGCCTGTTGATAGTTTCCTAAATGCCTTAGAGTATAATCCAAACTCTTTACAACAGCCTACGTGGTTCTACATCCTTTCAGCTTGTATGGTTTTATTCCTTTCTATGTTCAATCTTGGCTTTTTGACCTCCCTGTTGTTCTCTGAATAATCCAAGTAACTTTTACCCAAGGTTCTTACTATTTATTTTGCTTAGATATTCTTTCTCCCAGGAAAAACTCATGACTTAAAATTATGTTTAAACTTTACATTATCAACATTTTTCTTCTTTGATTTTTATATAAATTAAGCTACATAAAAATTTTCTCACCTACCACCAACACTACTACAGCATTCTACCCTTAATAAATGTGATTTTTTTCATGGAAATAATTCCTACTCAATATTATATGTATATGTATATACATTATATATATGTGTATATATATATATATATATATATACACACACACACACATAAATATCAAGTGGAAACTCCATGTGCACAAGTACTGAACAACAACCCTGTTCCACAGTATCTGAAGTGTATCATGTATGTGCACACTTAATTAGTGATATATTGAACGTGACAATTTATAGCGACTGTTCCAAGACCAACTACAGTTAGGTATACAAGTCCTTAGAATGGCATGTGAAGAAGAAATAGAGATCTTCTAAGCTTTACATTTAATTTCAGAAAGAATTTATATGTAGACTCGAAAAATTCAAAACAAACAAATAAATAAATAAACAAAAGACAGAAACAACCCATAGATACAGAAAAGAAGTTGATAGCTGTCAAAGAAGAAGGAGCTGGAAGTAATAAGCTAAAAAATAATTTCAAAAATATAAGAAAGCTTTCTTAGGTTGCTAATTTTCAAATGTGCACAAATATGATTATTTGCCTAGAAAATATTCACTGTTCTCACTGACATTGGTAATTCATAAACCAGTTGGCCTTTGCTTTATGAATAGGCATTTTCTTCATCATGAAACTGGGTATAGTTATTCAAGTAGGGAGGGATGTGTCCTGTAGACCATTTTAATATTCCTGGACTGTTGTTTCTAATAAAAATAAATAAATAAATAAGTAATTCATTGCTGATGACTGATGTAGAAGATTCAGGAAAGCAATGAGAGAATTCATACTTGGCTCTCAGCCTCAAAATCTAGGATGGATAAAAGTCTTGGTAAGAATGAAATAAAGTATGTTTGTTTTAAATTTTTTTCTTCTCATCTGAGGACATTTTTTCATTGTTTTTAGAGAGAGAAAAAGGGGGAAAGAAAGAGATCAATGTTAGAGAAAATATCAATTGGTTGCATTCTCATGCACACCCTGACCAGAGATTGAACATGTAACCTGTGTATGTGCCCTAACCAGGAACTGAACTCAAAACCAATTGGTATGCAGGGTGATGCTCCAACAAAATGAGCAATATTGGCCAGCACTGATACCTCTTTTTAAAAGTTTATTATTTTCCTTAATGGAGAGTTTTAAACTGCTGCTTATTTCCAGTTACAAAACTTAGCCTATTTTTAAAAAAGTAAGTATATCTCTAAAGACTTAATTATTTGAAGGTAGCTGAATAAAATTTTCAAAATGGGTTTAAATTAGTATATCTGATAGGTGTATTGCATCAAGTGGAGAGTACTTTGAAGATGGCTGAAGTTTAAACATGTAAAAATAAATACACATTTTTAATAAATAAATTTTAATGTTTCTGCCCCCCTGTATGTTATAAATGACTATTATCCATAATATATAAAGTATTCATGAAACTCAACAATAGAAAACAAATAACCCTTAAAAAAGGTAAAATGCACAAATAGATACCTCACCAAGATGATGATAGATAGATACATACATAGGTAGATATATGTTAGATAAATAATAGGCAATTAAATGTATGAAAATATGATCGACATCATACATCTTTAGGGAACTGCATATCAAAAACGAAATTTCACTTAATGTCTATTAGAATGATCAAAATGCAAAACACTAACAACACCAAATTCTGGCAAGGATGTAGAGGAATAGGAACTCTCAATCATTGCTGGTGGAGATACAAAATGATAGTTACTTTGGAAGACAGTTTCATAGTTTCTCACAAAACTAAACATACTTTTACTATACTATACAGCAATTTTGTGTCCTTGATACTTACTCAAATGGGTTGAAAACATATGTCTACACAAAATCTGCACACCGATGTTTATAGCAAATTTATTCATAATTATCAAAACTTGGAAGTAATCCAAGTGTCCTTCAGTAGGTGAATGGGTAAATAAACTATGGTACATCCAGACAATTGGATAGTATTCATGCTAAAAAGAGATGAGCTATTGAGCTATGAAGAAACATAGAAAAAATAAATGAATGTTGTTAAATGAAAGAAGTCTATCTGAAAAAGCTACTAACTATATGATTCCAACTATATGGCATTCTGGAAAAAGCAAAATTATGGAGACAGTGAAATGATGAGTGGTTGCCAGAGGTTGAGAGGGAGTGGAATGAATGGTAGAGGACAGAGGATGATTAGGACAGTGAAATTATTCTGTGCAATACTTTAATGGTGGATACATGTAATTATATGTTTGTCAAACCCAATAAAATATAAAACACCAAGAGTGAACCCTAATGTAAAATACAGACTTTGGATGATAGTGATGTCAATATAGATTATAAGAAATCTCCCTTTCTGGTGTATGTTGACAGAGAGGCTGTGTATGTATGTAGGGCATATATGGAAACTCCATATACCTGCTGCTCAATATTCTTGCTAACATAAAACTTCTCTAAACTGTCTTTAGAAAATAGGAAAATCAGAAGTTAGGTGCCCCAGAGAAAGTTTCCTGAAGTCTAGTTGTTCTGCATTCCCTCCTAAACAAGTTATTGTAAGTTTGAAGTTATTATTTCTTTTGTTAACTTTATTTTCATCTATAGATTTGGTCTTTTGCTATCTGTGACACTTTAGGTGATGAAAATGACTGTTTATAATTTGCACATGGAAAGCTATGTGTGATACTTGAATGAAATTTATGAAAATTAGTGTATTAGTTTTCTAGGGCTGCCACAACAAATAACCACTACCTGGAAAACTTAACAGTGCAGCCATTATAAAAACCAGTATGGAATATCTTCAAGAGACTAAAAATGGAACTTCCTTTTGACCCAGCAATACCACTGTTGGGATTATACCTTAAGAATCCTGAAACACCAATTCAAAAGAATCTGTGCACCCCAGTGTTCACAGCAGCACAATTTACAAGAGCCAACTGCTGGAAGCAACCTAAGTGCCCATCAATAAATGAGTGGATCAAAAAACTGGTACATTTACACAATGGAATACTATGCAGCAGAAAGAAAGAAGAAGCTCCTACTTTTCAGGACAGAATGGGTAGAACTGGAAAGCATTATGCTAAGCAAAATAAGCCAGGTGGTAAAAGAAAAATACTGTATGATCTCACCTATAAGTGGAACCTAATAAACAAAACAAACAAGCAAGACAAATACAACCAGAGACATTGAAATAAAGAAGAAACTGACAGTAAACAGAAAGGAGGGGGGTGAGGGATGATAGGGGATAATAGGGGCAAGGCCATCAAGAAATAGGTATAAAAGACACATGGACAAAGCCAAAATGGGTAGGTTCAAGGGTGGAGGTGGGGACAGTTGAGGTGAGGAGGCATGGTGGGGTGAAAATGGAGACAACTGTACTTGAATAACAATTAAAAGACATTAAAAATGTATTTTCTCACAGTTCCAGAGGCCAGAAGTCAGAAATTAAGGTATGGGCAGGTTTCCCTCTAGAGATGCTGAAAAAGAAATAATTATTTTCTTCTTTCCTATCTCCTGGGCATTGCCACCAATCTTTGGTTCCAGTCTGTTTTCTCTTCTGTGTCTCTAAGTTTCTCTTCTTCTGAAATGGACACTTGCCTGAATTTGGGGGCTACCAGGTTGATCCAGGATGATCTCATCTTGAGATTCTTCATTTAATTATGCCTGTGAAGATTTTTCCCCAAAATAAGGCCATGTTCATAGATGCTGGATGTTAAAATTAAGATATCTCTCTTTTTGAGTGGTTGCTATCAACCAAAATTAGTTTTACTAGGTTGTCTCACAATGTAATGCCAACATCTTACTCTCTCCAATCAGCTTACTCATATGTTCATACTTACAGAGGAAAGCAATGTTTTAAGATTTTTTTCTGGCATTCACTGCTTCCTTTAAATTGAAAGAGCCCACATTTTATAATCAGAAATAACTCTTTATACTTATGTACATGAGATATTTTATTTATTTTTGACAAATTGTTATTTTATGTAATTCATTTTCAAAGTCTTATAGTTTTGCTCAGAAAAACATTATAAATATGGCTTTTTTATGTGTGGGGTTTTTTTATTGTTGTTCAATTACAGGCGTTCCTATGTTCCCCTCATTACTCTCCCCTGCCCTACCCACACCCCACTTTCCACATTTAATAGTCACACCCAATTGTTCTTGTCCATTTGTCTTTAATACATGTTCCTTGACTTGACCCTTCCCTTTTTTTCCCGTTATCCCTCTCTCCCCTCCCTGCGGTTACTGTCCTTTTGTTCTTTATTTCTATGTCTCTGGTTTATTTTGCTTGCTTGTTTGTTTTGATGATTAGGTTCCACTTATAGGTGAGATTATATGGCATTTGTCTTTCACCACCTGATGAATGCTCTCCAGTTCTATCCATGATATCTAAAAGGATAGGTGTTCTTTCTGCTGTGCAGTATTCCATTGTGTAAACGTACCATAGTTTTTTGATCCACTCATTTACTGATGGGCACTTAGGTTGCTTTCAGCACTTGGCTATTGTAAATTGTGCTGCTATGAACACTGGGGTGCATAAATCTTTTTGAATTTGTGTTTTGGTATTCTTAGGGTAATAATCCCAGAAGTAGAATTGCTGAGTCGAAAGACAGTTTTTAGTCTTTTAGTTTTTTGAGGAGATTCCATACTGTTTTCCACAGTGACTGTACCACTCTGCCTTCCCAACAACAGGGTACTAGGGTTCTCTTTTCTCTACATCCTCTCCAGTATTTGCTGTTTGTTGATTTGGTTATGATGGCCATTCTGACTGGTGTGAAGTGGTATCTCATTGCAATTTTAATTTACATCATTCTGATGGCTAGTGATGCTGGCAGTTTTCATGTGTCTCCAGGCCCTCTGTGTGTCCTCCTTGAAGAAGTGTCTGTTCAGTTCCTTTACTCAATTCTTCACTGGATTTTTTTGTCTTTCTGGTGTGGAATTGTCTAAGTTCTTTATATATTTTGGAGATCAAACCCTTGTCTGGGTATCCCTGGCAAATCAATTTTTCATGCACTTGGTTACCTTTTCATTTTGCTAATGCTTTCTTTATCCGTGCATTAACTTTTTAATTTGACATAGTCCCATTTGTTTACTCTTTCCTTTATGTCCCTTGCTCTAGGGGACATATCAATGAAAATATTGCTGCATGTAATATCTGAGATTTTCCTGCCTATGTTTTCCTCTAGTACTTGTATGGTGTGACATATTTAAGTCTTTATTTTAAATAGGCATTTGGTATCTTAAATATTCTGTTCTGTGCTCTTCCCCAATTATAAATAGTTTATCAAAGGTTGTAGAGCTTTTCAGAACTCTAAACAAACTCAATATTTCAGGTTTATGTAGGTAATAAACGTTAGGACTAATTGTTCAGGCTAGATCATCTTTTATTTCCCTCTCTCCTGGTCATCTTTTCACAGTATATACATTTTTGACAATGGCATTTTGGGAGTGCACTAATGTCAGTGCACATATCACACTCTACTGCATTATACTAGGCTCCTAAGAAACCCCAGGAAGGCGTTCTGTAAAAATAGTGATTAATGACAGAAAATCTTATCAATTTTTGCCTCTAATAGAATTTTTTTTTTGGTTTTAAAGGTTACATTACTAGGTAAGTATCCCAGCAGTTATCATACCAGAAAGGGTTACACTAGTTTTAAGTTTAAAAAATTCATTTCTATGTTTTCCTTTTTTTCTGACTCTACCTTTCAGTACTGTCATCATAACACAGAGCAGGAAATGTATTAAATTCACTGTAGGAAATGAGCCTTCATTTTGTTCTTTTAAATAATGGGCTTATAACTATGCAGGAAAAACCCTCCCTGACATTGATATCTCTAAAGCATCTCTCTCTCCATCTTCAGCTGAAGTAAGTAAAAGCCATTGTTATTGATGTATGTGAGATTCTGGGAAAGGAGCAGAGCTTGGGAAAACATGTATTCTCCCTAATTCCAGTTAGGGGACCAATTTGCAGTTTACCAATTTCCATACAGATGGCTGTATTTATTCCTCTGCTTTGATTATTTTCACAGTTGCAAACCACCTCCCCTCCCCAAACACACACATTGCTTAGATTTAGTTGATGATGAGGTCTGTGTATTACTGGAATGAAGAATAGAAGTGTGTTTGAATGTTATTATATTTGTCAGTGGCCATTGAGGAGGACTAAATGGGCTATGATTTCTCCTCCTCATCATCAAAAGCTATCCTGAATATATCACTGTGTGGTGTAAATGGGACACAAAATTAGAGAAAAAAATGTTATTAGTGATTGAAGTATTATCTACTCTAAAAAAAAGCACCTACACATTTCCCACTGTTTAGAATGACACTGTAGTTATTCTTTGCATTTAAGGATTCTGAAAAATGTACAGAATCTAATGTGGGATGATTTTGATTAAGGGAAGAGTCATACAGTGAGTAAGGGTTCAAAGAAGGTTGAGATCCTCAAAAGAATTCTCTTAGACTATAAAAGTTTGAGGTGAATATCTCATAGCGAATGCAGGAATCTGCATTTACATTTAATGAACTGTTCAAAACAAGTTAAGATACTTGCCCAAATTAAAAGTGTATTTTGTGGAATGAGTCTAGGTCTATTCTGTCATGACTCAAATGTAGTCACAATAAAAATGTAAGTATACATCATATGAGGCTCTTGCTTGATAATGATTGATTTTCTAATATATACAACAGGTAATGGGCCAAAAACAGTCTTTCTTTTTTAAAATATAAAAGCTACAATGTGTAGTCTTTTACCTACTAGAAGTTTTATAATCTTTACATTATTTAGTCTTCAAAAAAGTCTTTTTTTTTCCTCAAGGAAAACTGACTTTCTTTTCCACTCTCATTAAAACAAGTCTCTGCTTTTATTTTTTATTTATTCAACAAATCATTGCACATACTTATAATTGAACAACATAATTTATTACTTGTCTTTTCTATTAGTGACTTATAAGTTACTTTAGGGTCATGATTATGAATTAATGTGGCACTCAGAACTTAGCACTTTGCCCACTGAACATAGTATGCATATTAAAATAGACAGATGATAGATAGATAGATAGATGATAGACAGATAGAGAGAGATTTTGAATTTCACTTTTTAAGAGATTAATTGACAAGTTAGAGAACATACAGAAGAAAAGGGTAAAGAGGACACTTGAAATCATGTCCTAACACAAGAACTGTGACAGGATACTATAGAATAAAGTAATAAGTTTCCAATCATTAATTTTTTTCAAACAGAAGCTTAATGACTCTATATCAAAGGAGCTAGAGTCTTTAATTATCTTGTTTAGGATGTGGATGGAAGATTTCAAGATCCCGCTTAACATTCTGATCTATGGATTCTATTATTCATGTGTCAATTATCTTGTTCATCAAAATTTTGCTCACTAGTTTTTCCTTCAGAATGGATCACACAAAAGACTTTATTTTACTTGTTGATTTTAAGTTATTTGTAGCAAAAATTGTAAAACTTTAGAAAATTTTCTATGCAGCAGAGAGAAAGAAGGAGCTACTACCCTTTGCAACAACATGGATGGAACTGGAAAGCATCATGCTGAGTGAAATAGGCCAGGTGTTGAAAGACAAATACCATATGATCTCACCTTTAACAGGAAGATAAACAACAAAACAAACAAGCAAACAGAATAAAAACAAAGACACTGAAATAGAGAACAAGTGGGCAGTGACCAGAGGGGAGAGGGAAGGGAATTTAAGGGGAAAAAAGGGGAGGGATTTGGAAGAACAAGTATGAAGGACACAAGGACAAGAACTAAGGGGGGTGGAAATGGGAGGGAGGTGGGGAGCACGGGGCAGGGTGGGCTAAAATGGGAGAAATAGACAGAAAGCTGTACTTGAAAAAATAACTAAATAAAATTTTAAAAAAATAAAATTTTCAATAGTTATATTGTGCAAAAATTAAAAGGGAGGTGAAAAACTTTGTCTTCATTGTGTAGTATTTGAATTATAAAAAATAGAAAATAAGAGATGACTTCAAGTTGGTGAAAAAAATAAGAATAGAGATGTAATATGAGGCAGTAACATGAAAAGATTGGGATGTAACATTTACCTTTACAAACTAAATTGGGAGAAAATTTTCTTTAAAAAATTTTGGAAAAAGAAGTGACCAGCAATTCTTTTAAGGCTCCTTAAATTCAAATTCTTCCAGAACATAAGTAAGTAGATGTGTCACACATATTGGATTTCTGGTCAAGATGGAGGTATAGGTAAACACAGCTAACTGCCTTGCACAACCACAGCAAAAATGACAACTAAACTACAAAATAACTATCACCTAGAATCACCAGAAAATCTAACTGTATTGAATTCTGACAACCAAGGAATTATAGAAGTCACATTCATTCAGATGTGTAGGAGGGGCAGAGACATGGTGATGGAGAACAGGTGGTCCACACCCACATGTGATGGATAAAATTTGGTAGGGAAAATATCTGGAAACCAGGGATCCCAGACCCACAGTAGACCATCCAGCCCAGGGTTCTGGTGCCACAAAGATTAGTCACCATAACTTCTGCCTATAAAAACCAGTAAGGGGTGGGGTGACAGCAAAAACTGCAGTATTCTCAGTCATCTCCTCCTAAACCAACTTAGGACTTATGCAGACTCACTCCCTCTGGGCTCCAGCACCAGGGAAACAACTTGAAGGGCGCTAGTAGCATACAGGAAGAAACTGAAGTGTTTGGAAACAGGGCAAGTGCCAGGGGACAGCTTCCTTCTGGACAAAACTCCAGAGGTTAGGCAGTGGTCCTTGTCCCTTTTCTGAGCCCTCACTCACACAGAGCCAAAGAATGGGCAGCAACACATCTAGACTCCATCAACCTGGTTTACATGGGTTGCCCTGCCCAGGTGATTATCTAAGGCTCTGCCCATCCAACTTACAGGTGCACTTTTCTACAGTAGACTATGCTACTAAAAAAGGGAGTCGAAGCAGCTCTACTTAATAAACAGAAACACATGTGGTTGGAGCAGGGAAGCTGCCAAAATAAGGAGACAAAAAATACAGCCCAAATGAAAGAACAGAATAAAACTACAAAAGAAGAACTAAATAAAATGGAGAAAACCTATCTATCAGACATAGAGTTCAAAACACTGATTATTAGGATGCTCAATGAACTCATTGGGTATTTCAAAGCATTAAAAAGACCCAGCCAGAAATAAAGGTTACACTAAGGAAATAAAGAAAAATTTACAGGGAATCAATAGTGGAGTGGATGAAGCTAAGAATCAAATCAATGATTTAGAACACAAGTTAGAAACAAACATTCAGTCAGAACAGCAAGAAGAAAAAGGAATACAAAAAAATTGAGGACACAGTAAGGAGCCTCTGAGGCAACATCAAACATAGCAACATTTGAATCATAGAGGTACTGGAGGGAGAAAAGAAAGAACAAGACATTGAAAACTTATTTGAAAGAATAATGAAATAAAATAGACATACAAGTCCAGGGAGCATAGAGTACCAAACAATATGGATGCAAATAGGACCACACCAAGATACATTATAATTAAAGTGCCCAAGTTTAAAGATGAAGATGGAATCTTAAAAGCAGCAAGAGACTTAAATATAAGCCGTGACACCATTAAAGTCCTAGAGGAGAACATTGGCAAGAAAATCTCAGATATTCCACGCAGCAACATTTTTACCCATATGTCCCCTAGAGCAAGGAATATAAAGGAAAGAACAAACAAATGGGATCTCATCAAAATAAAAAGCTTCTGCATGGCTAAAGAAAACAGTATTAAATTAAAAAGACAACCAACTGTATGGGAAAACATATTTGCCAATGATACCTCAGACAAAGGTTTAATTTCCAAAATATACAAAGAACTTACACGACTCCACTCTAGGAAGACATCTAACCCAATTAAAAAATGAGAAAAGGACTTGAACAGACACTTCTCCAAAGAGGACATACAGAATATCCAGAGACACATGAAGAAATGCTCAATATCGTTAGCTATCAGAGAGATGCAAATTAAAACCACAATGAGATACCACTTTACACCAGTCAGGATGGCTATCATAAACAAAGCAACAAACAACAAATGTTGGAGAGGTTGTGGGGAAAAGGGGTCCTTAGTTCACTGTTGGTGGGATTGCAGACTGGTACAACCATTATGGAAAACAGTATGGAATTTTCTCAGAAAAATAAAAATCGACCTGCCTTTTGACCCAGCAATTCTACTGCTAGGATTATATCTTAAGAACCCTAAAACACCAATACCAAAGAACCTATGCACCCCAATGTTTATAGCAGCACAATTTACAATAGCCAAGAGTTGGAAGCAAGCTAGGTGCACATCAGTAAATGAATGGATCAAAAAATTGTGGTACATATACGCAATGGAAGTCTATGCAGCAGAGAGAAAGAAGGAGCTACTACCCTTTGCAACAACATGGATGGAACTAGAAAGCATTATGCTGAGTGAAATAAGCCAGGCATTGAAGGACAAATACCATTTGATCTCACCTTTGACAGGAAGCTAAACAATAAAACAAACAGAAACACACACAACAAAAAACAACTGAAAAAAAAAAAAGAAAACAGAATAAAAACAAAGACACTGAAATAGAGAACAAGTGGGCAGCGACCAGAGGGGAGAGGGAAGGGAATTTAAGGGGAAAAACGGGGAGGGATTTTGAGGAACAAGTATGAAAGACACAGGGATGAGGACTGGGGGGGGGAATGGGAGGGAGGTGGGAAAACGGGGTGGGGGGGCTGGGATGGGAGAGATAGACAAAAAATGTACTTGAAAAATAATTAAATAAAAAAAATAAAATAAAAAAAGCAGCAAGAAAAAAGCAGAGTTACCTACAAAGGAGTTCCCATAAGACTTGATCAAAAGAAACTTTGCGCCCTGGCTGGCGTAGCTCAGTGGATTGAGCGGGGGGCCTGCGAACCATGCGAGCGCGGTTTGATTCTCAGTTAGGGCACATGCCTGGGTTGCAGGCCAGTTCCCAGTAGGGGACACATGAGAGGCAACCATACATTGATGTTTCTCTCCTTCTCTTTCTCCTTCCCTTCCTCTCTCTCTGAAAATAAATGAAATATTTTTTTAAAAAAAGAAACTTTGCAGGCTAGAAGGTAGTGGCAAGAAATATTCAAAGTGATGAAAAGCAAAGATCTACAAACTAGGTTATGCTATCCAGCAAAGCTATCATTTAAAATTGAAGAGCAGATAGTGCTTCCCCGCTTCCCAAACAAGGTAAAGCTAAAAAAGTTTATAATCACCAAACCATATTATATGAAATGTCAAAGACACTTATTTAAGAAAAATAAGATCAAAACTATGATCAATAAAATGGCAATAAAATCATAACTATCAAAAATGGAATCTAGAAAACAAACTGAGCAAACAAGCAGAACACAGACAGAATCATAGATATTGAGAGTATTTGTATGGTTGCCAGATGGGAGGGGCATAGGGGAGAATGGGAGGAAAGGTGCAGGGATTAGGAAGTACAAACGGGTAGGTACAGAATAGTCAGGGGGATTTTAAGAACAGTATAGGAAGTAGAATAGTCAACTACTATATGCGAGACCTATGGAAACGAACTAAGGGGGGATTTCTAGAAGGAATGGGGGGTACTGGGTAGAAGAAGGCAAAGGGAGAAAATTGGTACAACTGTAGTAACATAAGCAATTTTTTTTCAAAAGACTCACATATTACCATAAGAGTTTAGAAATATTTCATCATTGATGATTCATAATTCAAGAGTCCAAATACTCAGAATTATGTGGATAATAATATAGTCACTTTATATATATTTCACTTTAAATATTAAATATTATATAACATTAATATGAGCTATTTCTGTTGGATTTTAATGAGAAACAAATTTCAACAATTGTAATTCAGAAAATGCTTTCCTGAATCTATTACAGATTCTGGCCAATCCCATCTAAACTGGGAAGATTACAACAATAAGTGTTGGTGAGAAAGTAGAGAAAAGGGAATATTCCATTGTTAGTGGGATTGCAAATGGGTACAGCCAATATGGAAAGCAGTATGGAGCATCCTCAAAGAAATTAAAATGGAACTATTATCTGATACAGAAATTCTACTTCTAGGTATTTTTTTAGAGACTCAAATCATCAATTTAAGACAAAAACTTTTTAGGTGAAACCTAAGTTACATAGAATATATGTATAAACTAATTTTAAAATTTGTGAAAAAAGAAATGACTGTAATATAGTACAAAAAAAAGTATTCACATAATTATTTATGAGCCCATTATGAAGAAAAGGTTTAAAACATTTTACCTTTGTCTCATTTTTCCCAAAGTAACAGTTCTTATGTTTGATATGTTTGGGGGGTCAGGGCCCATTGATGACAGCATTTCATAATAAACTTAGTTCTTTCCAGTTGTGTGGTCTCTTACAGTCAATTCTGTGAATGGAAGGAAATGTGGTTCAGTGACAGTTGGGAAATCCTCTCCTGTGTCTTTAAATCTCCTGTGTCTTTAAATCTGTGTTCTCCTAACCAGAAACAGGCCCCAAACTAGGACCTGTGTTCTTTCCACATTGGAATCAAATTGGACTTTTCATGATAGTTCATTCACAAAGTCTTTGCCTAATAGAGTCAACTCTCCGATGCAGTGAATATAGATAGACTTTTATGTTAATTTTTTTATTTAATTGTTGCTCAAGTATAGTTTTCTGTCTTTTACTCCCATCCCAGTCCACCCACCCAGTGCTCCCCACCTCCCTCTCATTTCCACCCCCTTAGTTGTTGTCCATGTGTCCTTTATACTATTTCCTGTAGGTCCTTCCCTTTTATACTCTGAAATTCCCTCCTCTCTCCCCTCTGCTCACTGTCCCCCTCTTCTCTATTTCAGTGTCTTTGATTATATTTTGCTTTCTAGTTTGTTTTGTTCCTTAGGTTCCTCTTAAAGGTGAGATCATATGGTATTTGCCTTTCAATGTCTGGCTTATTTCACTCAGCATAACACTTTCCAGTTCCATCCATGCTGTTGCAAAGGATAGGAGATCCTTCTTTCTCTCGGCTGCATAAAATTTCATTGTGTATGTGTACCATAATTTTTTGATCCATTCATTTACTGGAGGGCATCTAGGTTGCTTCCAGCTCTTGGCTATTGTAAATTGTGCTGCTATGAACATTAGTGTGCATAGGTTCTTTTGGATTGGTGTTTTAGGGTTCTTAGGATATAATCCTAGCAGTGGAATTGCTGGGTCAAAGGGCAGGTCCATTTTTAAATTTCTGAGAAAATTCCATACTGTTTTCCACAGTGGTTGTACCAGTCTGCAATCCCACCAACAATGGATTAGGGTCTCCTTTTCTCCACAACCTCACCAACACTTGTTGTTTGTTGCTTTGATTATGATGGCCATTCTGAATGGTGTAAAGGTATCTCATTGTGGTTTTAATTTGCATCTCTCTGATTGCTAGCGATATTGACCATCTTTTCATGTGTCTCTGGATCCTCTGTATGTCCTCCTGGGAGAAATGTCTGTTCAAGTCATTTGCCCACTTTTTAATTGGGTTGCTTGTCTTCTTAGAGTGGAGTCCTGTAAGTTTTATGTATATTTTGGAAATTAAACCTTTGTCTGAGGTATCATTGGCAAATATGTTTTCCCATACAGTTGGTTCCTTTTTATTTTAATACTGTTTTTTTTAGCCATGCAGAAGCTTTTTATTTTGATGAGATTCCATTTGTTTATTATTTCCTTTATGTCCCTTGCCCTAGATGTCATATCAGTAAAAATGTTACTGCATGAAATATCTGAGATTTTCCTGCCTATGTTCTCCTCTAGGACTTTAATGGTGTCATGGCTTATATTTAAGTCTTTTATCCACCTTGAATTTATTTTTGTGTATGGTGTAAGTTGGAGCTTGAGTTTCATTTTTTTGCACGTAGCTGTCCAGCTCTCCCAACACTATTTGTTGAAGAAGCTACTGTTCCTCCATTTTATGTTGCTGCCCCCTTTGTCGAATATTAATTCACTGTAGAGAGTTGGATTTATTTCTGAGCTCTCTGTTCTGTTCCATTGGTCTATGTGCCTGTTTTTATGCCAGTACCAGTCTGTTTTGATTACAGTGGCCTTGTAATACAGTTTGGTATCAGGTATTGTGATCCCTCCTACTTTGTTCTTCTTTTTCAAAATTCCTGCAGCTATTTGGGGGCATTTATGGTTCCATATAAATTTTTGAAGTGTTTGTTCTATGTCTGTGAAATATGCCATTGGTACTTCAATAGGTATTGCATTGAATCTGTACATTACTTTGGATAGTATGGACATTTTGATGATGTTAATTCTTCCAACCCATGAACATGGTATATGTTTCCATTTGTTTGTGTCTTTCTTGATTTCTTTCTTCAGTGTTGTGTAGTTTTCTGCATACAGGTTTTTTACCTCCTTGGTTAGGTTTATTCCCAGATACTTTATTTTTATTTTTGCTATATAGAATGAGATTCTTTTCTTGATTTCTTCTTCTGCTTTTTCATTGTTGGTATGCAAAAATGCCTTTGACTTTGTATTCTTCTGTTTTACCAAATTCATTCATTAGGTTGAGCAGGTTTTAGATGGAGGCTATAGGATTTTCCATATGCACTATCGTGTCATCTGCAAACAGTGACAGTTTTGTTTCCTCCTTTCCAATTTGGTTGCCTTTTATTTATTTTTCTTCTCTGATCACTGTGGCTAAAACTTCCAGTACTATATTTAGTAGAAGTGGTGAAAGTGGACAACCTTGTCTTCTTCCTGATCTCAGCAGAAAAGATTTTAGTTTTAGCCCATTGAGCATGATGTTGGCTGTAGGTTTCTCCTATATGGCCTTCATTATATTAGGAATGTTCCCTCTATTCCCACTTTGCTGAGTGTTTTTATCATAAATGGGTGTTGTACCTTATCAAAAGTTTTTTTCTGCATCTATTGGTATGATCATGTGATCTTTGTCTTTGCTTTCTTTATCTGACATATTACATTTACTGATTTGTGAATATTGAACCATCCTTGCATCCCTGGGATGAATCACACTTGACATAGTGCATGATCTTTTTAATGTATTGTTGCATGTGGTTTGCCAATATATTGTTGAGGATTTTAACAGCTATGTTCATCAGTGGTATTTGCCTGAAGTTTTCTTTCTTTGTTGCATCTTTATCTGTTTTTTTATTAAAATGATGCTTGCTTCATAAAAAGAGTTTAGGAGTTTTCCATCCTTTTGGATTTTTTGGAATAGTCTGTGAAGAATGGGAGTTAGCTCTTCCTTAAATGCTTTGTAGAATTCTCCTGTGAAACCATCTGGTCCATGGCTTTTGTGCTTCGGGAGATTTTTGATTACTGCTTAAATTTCATTTGCTGCTATTTGTCTATACAGACTTTTTGATTCTTCTTCATTGAGTTTTGGAAGATTATATTTTTCTAAAAATTTTTCCATTTTACCTAAGTTTTCAAATTTCTTGGCATACAGTTCCTCATAGTAATTTCTTGCCATCCTTTGTATTTCTGTGGTGTTAGTTGTAATCTCTCCTCTTTCATTTCTGATTGTGTTTATTTGGGTCCTTTCTCTTCTTTTCTTGATGAACTCGCTTAAAGGCTTGTCTATTTTGTTTTTCTTTTTAACAAAACAACTTCTGGATTCATTGATCCTTAGAATTGTGCTTTTAGTCTTCATGTCATTTAATTTTGCTCTGATCTTGATTATTTCCTTCCTTCTACTAGCTCTGGGCTGTCTTTGTTGTTGTTCCTCAAGTTCTTGTAGATGTAGTTTTAGGTTGTTTGTTTCTATCTTTTTTTAGGTAGGTGTGTATTGCTGTGAACTTCCCTCTCAGAACTGATTTGTTGTGTCCCATGAGTTTTGGGTTATTGTCAGCTCATTTTCATTTGTTTCCCGGAACTTTTTGATATCTTTCCTAATTTCATTCTTGACCCATTTGTTGTTTAATAGCATGCCATTCAATCTCCATGATTTGGGGTTTGGGGTTTTTTTCCTTTAGGGTTGGTTTCCAGTTTCAGTCTCTTGTGGTCAGAGAAAATGCTTGGTATGATTTCAATTTTCTTAAATTTGTTGAGGCTTGTTTTGTGTCCTATCATGTGGTCTGTCTTTGAAAATGTTCCATGTGTATTTGAAAAGAATGTGTATTTAGCTTCTCTGTAATGAAGGGGTCTATATATAGCAGTTAAGTCCATTTCATCTAGGACGTTGTTCAATGCCACAATATCTTTGTTGAAATTTTGTTTGGAATATCTGTCTATTTTTGACAGTGGCATGTTAAAATTTCCAGCTATAATTGTATTGCTGTCAGTATCTTTCTTGAAGTCCTCTAAGATTTTCTTTATATATTTGGGTGCTCCTATGTTGGGTGCATATATATTTACAATGTTTATGTATTCTTGGTGGATTCTTCCCTTGAGTATTATGAAGTGACCTTCTGGGTCTCTTTTTATGGCCCCTTTTTTGAAGACTATTTTGTCTGATATAAGTATTACTACCCTGGCTTTTTTTCCTTTCTGTTTGCTTGGAAAATTTGTTTTCAGCCCTTCACTTTTGGTCTGTGTAGGTTTTTTGTCCTGAGGTGGGTCTCTTGTAGGCAGCATGTGTGTGGGTCATGCTTTCTTATCCATTCAGATATTCTACGTCTTTTGATTGGAGCATTTAATCCATTTACGTTTAAGGTTGTTACTAATAGGTACTTATTTGTTGTCATTTTTATACCTGTGTTTTGCATTGTCTCTTTCTTTCCCTTTTTTTCCTTAAAGCAAACCTTTTAGTATTTCTTGCAGAGCTGGTTTGGTAGAGGTGTGTTCTTTAAGACTTCTTTTGTCTTGGAAGCTTTTTATTTGACCTTCTATCTTGATTGAGAGCCCTACTGGGTAAAGTAGCCTTGGTTGCAGGCCTCTGGTTCTCATTACTTGGAATATTTCTTGCCATTCTCTTCTTGCTTGGAGCAAATAGAAGTCAGTAGCTAACCTTATTGGAGCTTTCTTGTATGTTACTTTCTATTTCTCCCTTGCTGCCTTTAAGATCATGTCTTTACCTTGGAATTTTGCCATTTTGATGATGATGCATCTTGAAGTGGTCCTCTTTGGGTTCCTCTTGATTGGGACTCTCTCTGTTTTCTGGATTTGTGTGACTTTTTCTCTCATGAAATTAGGTTAGTTTTCCATTGTTACTTTTTTAAGTAGGTTTTCTATCCCTTGCTCTTCTTCTTCTCCTTCTGATATCCCTATTATTCAGATATTATAACATTTCATATTGTCTTGTGTTTCTCTTAATCCCTCTTTATTCTTTCTAAGCCTCTTTTCCTTTTATTGCTCTTTCTGGAAGTTTTTTCCCTACTTTTTCTTTCAACTCGCTGATCCTGCTTTTGATTTCTTTCACTGTGTTCTTCAGTTCTGAAATTGTATTCTTCATTTCCTCTTGGCCCTTTCTGATAGTTTCTAGTTTCTTTTTCATGTTGATATAGTTTGCAGTGAGTTCATTGTAATTCCCCTGTAGTTTCTGGTAGCTTATTGTGAGCTCTTTAAAATTCCTGATAACCAGTGCTTTGAATTCGATATCTGATAGCTTTCTTGCCTCTATTTCATCTAGCATTCTTTCTGAGGCTTCTTTCTTTCCTTTTATTGGGAGGTTGTTTCTTTGTCTTTCCATTGTTTGTAAGACTCTTCTTGTTAGCCTCAGCTTCTTAAATTGATCTGTTCTGGCTCCCTGGGTTTATGGTGTGAACTTCTGTGGTATAGTACTTGTGAGATTCAGTGGTTTAGTCTCCTTGATCTCCCCAGCTCACTGGTCTTGGGCTGACCTTTATGTTGGGTCTGAGTTTTTCTTTGGGTTTTGATTGTTTTTTTGGTCTTTGTTTGGTGGGCCATTCCCACCAGCTGGTGAACTGATGGTCCCTCTGTCCACTACTCATTTTAATTTGTTGTGCTGGTTAGGGCAGGTTGTCTTGAAGCTAGTTCTTCTGTGTGTACATGGTTTTGAGGATTCTCTTGTTCTCATTCAGTTGTTTGCACTGGGTAGTTTCTCCCCTGCATAGTTGTATTTCCAGATATATCTTGATTTGAGGTTTGTGTTTTTTCCACTTTCTCCTTCACCTTCTGTTGTTCTCTGTTGGTGACTCCTTTGTTGTTGGGTTTCCTATTCTAGTGGGTATCCTGGTGTTCACCACTTGGGCTCTTTTGTGTGTGTGTGTGATCAATTGGAGGGGAAGGCAAAATGGTTTATGACAGTAGGAGAATATTCTATGATATTTACAGTAGCAGCCGGTAAAGAAGAGATAGGAGGTCCCATGGCTACGTACAGCGATAACCATAATCTTCAACCCAACTTTCCACTTTTTAGAAAGGATAGAAAGAAGATAAAGCTCTTGTTGGGGAGGGAAGGTTGTGAGTTGAATCTAGAAAGCCGTGAGGTTGTGGGAGGTCAGATTCTGAGGTAAGGTGAGAACAAAGGATAGTAAGTAGGTGTAATGTGTGAGAGAATAGAGTTAACCACTACAGTATTATAGTTCAGGCAACAATGAAGTGGGCTATGATCTGGGGGGGGGGGTATTGTGTAGTATTTACAATAGTATGTAACAGCTATTATTTACAATAATATTAGAGCAACAATCATATGACAGAATCTATGAGATACCAAGATTAGGGAGTATTGGGCTTTCAATAGTGTGGTAATGAAGCAAGGGGAAGTAAAGGACAGTAAATTAGCAATACACGATGAAAGAGGGGACTGGGAAACCATCAAGTGATACAATATATCCAGCCAATGTAAAGAAGACTATACAGAAAGAAGAGGAATACAAAGATACTATTAAAATTAAAGATGTAAGAATAATGAAAATACAAATATGCAGTAACTTGTACTTTTCCTGCTATAGCAAAGTGGAATTTGTCTCTCTGTCTCTACTGTTGGGATGCCCCCTCTTTGGGTCCAGCTCTGGTCTTTTCACCATTCCAAGTTTTTGTCTCACTTGTCGGGGGTTAGGGAAGAAAAAAAAGAGGCAGCAGAAGGGAGGAAAAAGTGGTAAGTTTGAAAAAAAGGAAGAAGGAATAAAACAAGAAAGATGAAGAGAGAGGGTAAAAGTACTGAAAGATAAAACAATAATGAAGTTCAAAAAACAAAAGATTATTTAAAAAAACAAAAACAAAAAAAACCCCAAAACAATATAAAACAAAAACAAACAAAAAACCTCCTGTTGGTTTCCAGTTGACCAAACCGTTTTTTCTAGTCACACTGCTGCAGCAGTCTGAGGGGCAATTGGTTTGGCCTTTCTCTCTTCTCTCAGTGTACTAAGCCAGTCTTGCGAGCGCTCTCTCAAGATCTGGACCGGTGCCTCTTTCCAGGGCCCCACTGAGAGCAGACTTTCCCCAGGAGTCACAGACCTGGACTGGAGTGTGGGGGAGTCCAGACCAGGCTTCCCTGGTCCCTCAGGCTTGGGCACAAACCTTTCCCAGTGCTACGGGGTGGGAGGGAATGCAAGGCCGGGACCACAGACTCCAACAGTGATCAAAGCCCCCTTGTTTGCTTCCTTGTGCCCATTTCTCTCTCTGACACTTTAAGCAAATGGATCTCTCCCAGTGGTTTTCAAAGTGCACCAGACCAGGTAGGGAGGGAGCTGATTACCTGGCTCTCTCCCAAGGACCTTGCTCCCAGCCCTTGGCTCCCAAAGTGTTCGAAGCAGACCCAGTCCAGGCTGGGGCTCAACCTGGCAGAGGCAGGAACCTCAGCCTGTGGCCTCTGCACTGTTCCCTCGGACCTTACCAACCTGCAGCTGTCTTCTCACCATCTGGTCATTCAGTGTCCACTACAATTTCTGGACTCCTATTTTCCTATACGCTGGGTCACTTTTGGCTATTTGCTGGGTTCCTCCACAGATCTGCGGGGTTTTTCTCCCATGCGTGGGGGAAAGCGGAATGCCTTGTCCTACTCGGCCGCCATCTTCTCCTATCTCCAGATAGTTTTGATGCTTTTAAAACAAACTGCTTATCACATTTGGAAAGAATGCATGTACTTATGATTTTATTTAAAGGTTTGCTATTTATCTACCTGGACTTCCTCAACAGAAAGGTAGAATCAAATGAATCAGGCAAATATATAAAGATCAGATGATGAAAACACTGCTAAAAACTTATTAGGACAAATCCAGTTTTGTAAAGGGGGCATTTCATTGGGTAGCATTAATGGTATCTGTTGCTGAGCAAGCCCTAATGTGCAACTTTATTTTTTTTTAATTATCTGGAGACACGATGTTTCTGGACCATTGACATTTCTTTTTCTTTTTCTTTTTCAGTATTTAGATCAGAACTTTTAAAGGCTTAGCTATATTTTGATAGGTACTGACAAAGACTGCCACGGAGTATTGACTCATTGTTGCCTTCACAGTGTTCAAGCTAAAACACTGAGGATGAGTGCTAGGTAGTAATTGGAACTGTTATATTAGGAAAGTAAATACAATGGCATCTAAAATTAAACAAAGCATGATTCTCATCAAAAAAATTATTTCTTTTGTGTGTAAGTTAGTCTATAAAGCCATTTTGTATGTTAATGAAGCACAATTACTGCCAAAGTAACCAGTTTCACACAATTATAAAAATTACATAATAGCCCTGTTGTTTGTTGTCTTATGATTTTAATGCTAATTTTGCCCTTGATAACTTCAGATTTCATTTGCACCATAGTGCACAATCACATTTTTATGTCTGTGAATGTGAAAGCTAGTAATGGGAAAAATAACTCTTCATGTAAAAAGTAAAAGAATAGTCATTTCCAGAATGAGAGGACTAGACAACCTGAAAAGATAAAGAATAGCAGTGAGGGAAATTTATATTAAGTGAGAAGGGAACATTTATATAGCTAAAACACAGGAACCTAGACTATTTCCTATAAGAGAGAGAAAAGGAGAGAGAGGTAGAGGGAGAGAGAGAACAAGGAGGAGCAGGAGGAGGAGGGGAGGGGTAAGGGAGGAAAGAAAAGGGGACGGGAGGGGAAGAGAGGGAAATGAATTGGGGGGGAGAATTAAAAAGATGCACACAGAACCACTGGGAGACAAGGTGTGGGGAGAAAGCTAGAATTAAGACACAGGCACTACCCTCATAGAACCACCACATATTCCATGGGAAATGATAGTTACAGCTGATAAACTGATGTTATACAGAGGGTGGATTTACAAGTGAAAGTCTATGGAAACCCTCAGGTGCCAAAACTGTTTAAGCAAAGAAATAACAGTATCAAAGTGTGAACACTGCTGGAATTTTAGTGAATCCTTTAAATAATTACTGAATTAATGAAGATTTCTCTATATTAGCATTAGGTGGAAGAGGTAGATTTCTGTTTTGCTGAAGCATGTTTTCATTTCTGAAATATTTTTATCATTGATTCTACAGTTAATTATATGCTTTTTACTCATTTACAACAATTATGCCTATAGGTAGAAAAATGCATGTTATCTTAAGAAAATATCAATAACATACCTTTGCAACTATGTGGCATTTTAGAAACATTACAAATTATTAGGTAAATAATTATTTCATGGTTATCATAATGAAGGTGACACTGTATCTCCCTGTGTCTCTCTAATCTTCCTCCTCTACTGTCTACTTAAACCTAAAGAGGGAAGGAAGGGAGGGAGGGAGGAAGAGAAGAGGGGAGAAGGGTGGGGGGGGAAGGAAATATGGGCTAATGTCTAAGTTGTTTCTGCTACCAAACGCAAAAAAAAATCTCTGGGGTTTTCTTTTAGATATTGTTAGCACAGTTGCTGAGATGTGTGGAAACATGGTAAAACACATTACTTAATAACGTGGAAATCTATAGCAAATATTTACTGACTTAGTCATGAACATTTTCAACATAAAGATTTTTCAAACTCTTTAGATAAATAACTAAATATGTTTTATGCAAATATGTTTCAGGCAAAACTAAATACAAGTGAGCCTTTAAATATATGACAATACTCACTTAATGTGAAAAACTGTTTTTATGTCAAATAAAAATCATTGGTGGCTAGCTGTAATATAATAATTTAGAGTTTATGTTCATGATTTATTTCTTTTAGCATTTTATGCACCTACAAAAATATATGTTAAAATTTTACCTGACTTCCATTCATCCTCAAGTTCAGGCTTATATACTAAGCCATAGTTCCAAAATGTTAAGATAACTTACATCATATAATAACCATCCAGTATTTATCAGTGTTACTAACAAACCTAAAAATAACTGAGTATTCAGGATTAACAAGTTGGAAAACCAATAGGCATTTTGGAGAATGCATTATGGGTATTACATAAAATAGTCATTCTTTAAAAGAGATCTGTACATTAAGATTTCCAAAATTATTTTTCTTGTTATTGTAAATTAGACCATTTATTTTCTGTAACAATTTCCAAGTCTTTAGACAAAACAGGAATGATTAAAGAAGTCTGTTGAAATATTTCCTACTATTATTCATAAATCATAAAGTGATTTCTTTTTTTAGATTTAAGAAATGATAATATATCTGAGAACAGAAACGCCACTTTTAATAAAAAGACTGTCCCCTGTGTTCCTTCCAAATTTAGTCTTCTGCTCTCAACTTGGTTGTTTAATGTTGTCTGAGAAGCCATGACCAGCCTGGCTAAGAGTGGGAATAAACCCTGCTTCAGCATCTGTCACTTTTCTGTTTCCTCCTCCACTTCCTCTTTCCAAACTGCACATGTACACCCTCATATACACGCACATCTACAGCACATCTACCCTACATCTACAGCAGCCTCAATTTTCACCAGCCCAGATCATGGGAAGGAACTTCCTGTCTTTTCCCAATGCATTTGGCTGCTCTATGGGTACATCTTTCCCACAGATGGGATGACTAGTACTCACCCTACTCTTTTATTTATGATGCAATCAGCTGCTGTAAGGTGAACAGTGACTGCTATTCCATTGCATAAAAAAGGCTTTTTAGCCCCATGTAATAAACATTTACAAGCCTCTCTTTTACCCTTTTAGAAAAAGCCCAGCAGGAGGTAGATGGAGGTCACTAGGAGTCTCTAATTCATCTACATTTATAGTAGGTGTTGCAAGCTCTATTAGCAGAAAATGTATGACAGTCAGACCTAAGTTTAATGCTGTACTTAAAATATCTGCCTTTCTAGCTAATGCCAGAAGCTGTGCCCATGATTGGTGGCATGTAGACACTTACCAGCAAGACTTCCCCTTTGGCAGAAACTGTCCGTTGGAAAACTGCTGTTACAATAATATATTTGAGTATCATCCCAGAAAATCCTGCTTAAGACCTATATTTTTACACACAAGCCAAGATTAACAAAACACAACATTTTCTGCCAATACAGATGACATGCACTAACGTACCGAATGGTAACCAGACATGTATGCAGAGGAGCTTGCAGTTCACCAGTGGAAATTATTTTGAACTGAAAAAACAGTGCTGTTATCGTTGCCAGCAAATGTTTCCTAAAAGTGGCTTTGGCACCAATCCGTGAACTTAGTCCCCTGAAAAAGCTTGGAAAAGGTCTGCATGCTGACTGACTTCATCCTGTAATTATAATGGCTTCCTTACTGGTCCCATTTCTTCTTTGGACACTGCCATTGTAAGTACTGAATACATCATCAGTGAGTCTCATTCTCATGTATTACACTAATTCATCATTGGAATGACAACTGCTTCTGATGATCTATTAATGCAATGCATCAGAGTGAGGTGTTCGAATGGGGTATTACTCAGAAACCAGTGCCATCTACATAAAACCAGGTCCAAAATCCAATTCCATTTAATTACATAGAACTCATAACATGCTAGAGGCAGACTAATACTCCCCAAATTTTAGCATTATCAAGGAATTATTTGCATCTTCATTAAATTATCTACAATTTTTTTCTTTTCCTGGAAATGGATCTGTCTGGTAAGTCAGTGATTCAGACTCCATGAGCTCACCAGCCCCTATGACAGACAATAGTTATTTTGCAGTGGCCCATGAATAAAACAAAAACTCCTCACTAGTTCACAGTCTACAGTTGTTAAAAAGGACATCAGATTTTCTCATCTATAACACAATTTCTTGGGTAAATATATACGCACTGCACCGAAAGCTCTTTGTAGTCACTGGACATAGTCTAAACATTTGTACCTCTGCACATGTTATATCCAGAACAAAGAAGACCAAAAGAAGCAGCTGATTTTCCTGGAGAGTCAGTTATGCTGCACTCTGTGTATGCGTCATTTATTACAAAGCTATCACAAAGCACACCCAATCCCTCCACTCTTCACTTCTGGGTAAGACACATCTATTTGTGCTTGTATAGCTTACACTGAAACTTAAATTGTGTCGTCTATTGCTCTTTGGTTGGTATTATGGAAATTGTTTCGAACTGTCCTTAGTATTCGTACTTCAAACATCGTACCTGTCATTAAAATATTTCTTTTAAATTTACTTTTTTACCTGTATTGTTTTTATTCAAATTGGAACCCATGAGTGCTTTCCATGGTGTTTCATAACAATAACCCAATATAATTTAAATGAAATGGGCATCAAAATTTTACAGCATTAACTTCTGAATTACAGTTAAAACCACAATAAAGTAATATTACAACTGGTGTTGTAGCTTCTGACACAGTTGAAGTTCAAGTGTATAATACTCTCTTACTTTTGTAACAGATTTTTTTTCAAATAAACTATTTTGTTTAAAAACCATTTACCTATTGATAATGTTTTTGGAGAATTCATCTTGGGGTTTATACTGAAGATAAATGCAGGCATGAGAAGACTTACAAAGAAATGTGTCTGCAAGTGGCAGGCAGCCTGATACGAGGGACCACAGTCTGTTTCATATGCGAGGCAGCCCTGCCAGCCTTGCTTTCACTGTATTTTCTTACCATGTATTTTTTCTTCCTATTATTGAGACTCTTTGATATTATAAACTCTTAAACAGGATATGTTAATACTAAGTCTGAAAAGCATGATATATATCACTACATTTTATACTATATATAATGTCATATAAATAATGTAAAAAGAATCAGCCCAATATCAATTGCATGACCCAAATATGCATTGTATTTAAACTTCAGACAAGAATAAAAATAAACAGTCATTAAAACTACTTCAAATAGATGATACACTTTACAAAGATGATACTGACTTTTGTGCAGGAAAGTGTCACTTTTGTGCAGGAAAGCGTGCACACATGTGTGTGTGTGAGAGAGAGAGAGAGAGAGACAAAAGGCACAAGACCAATGGTAAATAATGCATATCTTCTAGAAATATAGATTAATCAATCTAGTTTGAATCTGTAATAAAGCACCCTGTCATTTAAAAAAATGAATACAGATGTTTTTAAACATGTGACCCTTTCGCTGAGTTTAAAATTTCTCAAAACTTACAGTCCTGTTTTCCATTTCTTTTTCTCTCTTCTACTTGTAACTAAAGATTCCCTTCATCTTGAGGTTTCCTTTCTTTATATTACTCATAATAGTATTTACAATGAATGTAATTTGCCTCTTGCTAATTTAAGAATTATCTTAAGAATTGAAATCATATAGTATGTGGATAATATGTGTTTATGGAAAAGAAATATGCTCACGTTTTGGGGGTTATTTTTTCATTTTCCTTAAAAGGTCCTTGTAGTATTTAATAATATTTTGCTGCCTTTGCAACTTTTAGGTATTCCATCTACAACTGCAGTCTGTACCTAGGTAAGCACACATTAAAAGCAATATTCCAGCCTGTTGCTACCCTGTGTTCGCTGGGGAAGGGCCTTCTGTGTTCTGGGTGACAGGGATGCCCCTGTGTAGCTTCAGAATGTCACAAGGAAGGACAGAGTGGCTGGATGCCATCACTCTGAAGGCATTCAAGGGCTGAAGGAATCTGAAATATGACCAAGTCTGAATGCAAGAGTGGTCAGAAAGCCAAAAGCAATTACTTCAGCTTGTAAAATGTTTAAATGATTTATGATTTCCCTCACAGGACAAATGCTGAGTGTCTATGTGCACAAAACTCTTAAAACTATATTGTATTTGGACAAAATTTGGGAGGCTTCTTTCACATGCTCTTGGGAGAGAGGCAGAGAAATCATCCGAGGTGCAACATTTGGTCAGATATTTCCAAGGCCAAAACCCCTATCCTCCGTCATCTTTGTGTGAGAAAGTCTGTTTCATCATCACCTTGGGAAGAAAGCTGAGGTAAGTAGCTTAATTTATAGATGGATGAAACAAACTTATTTAAAAATTCTCAGTATGTTAGCATGAATCATGTAGGCCTATTAAACTAATTGCTAAGTAAATTTAAGCAATATTACCATAGATTTCAGTAGAATTTATCATCCATCTGAAGAGATCATTGGTGGTCTCATGCTGCCCCCCACAGATATGTCTCAGAACACTCATTATGCCATAATTACAAAGTCTCTTTGAAGAGGCTAAAAATCCCTAGACTCCTCTCATCAATTATTTTCACCTGTTAATTCATTTTGTGTGAGGTAATAACCCTGGCATAATAACAAATGTGCAAGTAGTCCGATTTTGCAATTAAAACCAGCAGGGCTTCTATTTTGATCATACAGACTGTGACATCCATCATAGAAAACAATTTGGGCCTAGCAGGATGACAGATGCCGCCCTGATGGCTCTACTAGCTAACTGCCTGTCCTGGGGAAAAAAAATGGCAGGGCTTCAGCCCGCAGCTGCAAGCTATGTGATAGCTCTGACCAGCCAGCAGGACGAAGCCCGCAGTGACTAAATTACTGAAAGGTAATTTTACTTCACAAAATGAGGATTTCTGAGCCATGAACGTATGCATTCCAGTGGCTGCTGTAATTTGGAAACAAATAGCCCTTTTCATTTGAAAATGACTTGAATCACTGGTGGTGTCCAGAATGTTTTGTTTCTAGGGCTTTTTACATGTAAAATACAATGTAAAACTCATTATTTCTGCCCTTGTTCACATCTGATTAGATGCAGAAGGCGAGGTGGTTATCTCTCCTCTCTCAAGCTAAATCTACACAAGGCATTCTTTTTTTTTTTTTTTTTGGTCAACCTCTGGATAGGTGCCTAAATAGTGGAAGAGAGCACATTTTTATCTTTCATGAAGCCCAAGTGAGCTCTGTCTCAGAATAGGATCCCACTGCCCTGGTTCATCTGAAAGGCCCCACACTAGCCTGCTCTCCCGGCAGGGATAAAGCTGACTACCTGCACATCCCAATTGCGGGAAGAAAAGGAGGTGTCAATAGATGCATATAGGAGGTTTCTTCCCTTATTTTGAAAATCACAATATTTAAAAAGATTTCATAAAACACCATATGCCTTCTCTTTCCACTTCAAAATTAAAATATATGAGATCTTACTGTAGCCTTCATTAGAACAACCCTTGTCTATTTTTTTTTTGAAAGATGCTATTATGCTAGTGCCAATCTTGAAAATCACACCAATGTGCAAAGAAGTTCTGGCTAATTGAAAATATAAATATGGTCTTTATTACCTTCCATAGAAAAAGATCTCCAAAGAAATAAAGAGGCTTTGTGCATCTTTGTTTTACTAGCAAAACTAAATTCAGGGACTAGATTATGAAACATAGGCCACTGAGTATAATAAAAACAGATATGAAATGCAAACAAGAACAGTATCATTGGAAATAGTTATATTTGTAGAATGATTTGTTCACGGTTCTTCCGTTTGAGTCGTTATAACAAAGGATGAGGGGAAGACAAAAGGTTAAGCACAGTATGAACTTTCACAGCTGACATGCTCCTTAAGACAGGAAGGTAGCACTTTTCATAACATTAACAGATGATAATGCTTGCATTTCACACTTGGCTTCCACATTCCGTGCAGACAAAGAAGAACACTCTGTTTCTTGGGGGGAAATCTACTGTTTCTTAGTTCATTGTATCAGACTCATAAACCCTGTCAGCAGGAAGGATGAAGAGATAGAGGGAGGCGGAATGCACTGCTGAAGAAACACAGACCAGGGAGGAAAAAGCTCCTTTTTCCAAGAATCCAGTCAAGAGCCTTCCTAAACTTTTTGGAGGAAGTCCAGGTTTGGACATGGGTCTCCTTTGACTTTTAGTAAGGTGATTCTTTCCCATTCACTGTTCATCAGTCCTTTAAACTTGTGCAAAATACCTACGCATCAGGGCACACGTATCTCTGTGATCAGCCTAGAAAGTTACAATACACACATGTTCTTTTCATTAGGCTCCACAGAGCAAATTCAAATAGGAGAGATGCATTAGAATGAAAGTGCCATTGCCCATCCAAGATCTCCTTTAATGGGATGCCAGGAGGCCTGGCCCTTCTGCAAACGCACTGACTGTAACTAATGCTCAGTAGCCATCAACAAATTATGACTCGTGACACTTTTGCAGCCACAGTATTAAGCCCCAAGTCCAATAGATAAAATATATGGTTTTTATTACAAAATTGTTCTTGTTTACAATTCTAATATCCTCTTCATAATCTACTTTCCCAGACATTTTAGGCAGTTCTGAAGACCTGGGGAAGCACTAGTCTTGTCATAAAGAAAAATTAATGTTGTTCAAGTTGGCCTCACTGCCCTCTGGGATAGCTGAAGATGTGGAACTATAAGGCTCTGTTTTTTAAATGAAAATGATTAAAGGTACAGACACCTTGCTCTTGGAGTAGCCACTAAAACTTTTAATAAAATACATAGACACATACACAAAATAGCTTTTATTTTCCCCTTCTATAAGTCATTATCTTTGTGCTCTCTCTCTCTCTCAAATACCTCAGTTTTTAAGAAATATCTTGTTTAAAGACCAATAAGCATAAAAATGACCTCATCCTTATCAAGGGTGTTTGTTTCATTTGTTTCATTCAGCAATAGCTCACTCAACAAGCACCACGCACAGAAAAGCCAGAACTTTCTCCAAATAGTCAGTAAGCTAATTAGAAACACTCTTTAACAGATAGCCTTTACAACATTGACTGGCTTAATCTAGCCTCTTGAAATACCACAATGAATGGCCTAGCAGTAACCACTGTTGGAGATTTGCACCCCCAACTTGTATCTTTTGGGATTTCAAGAAAGGGTTTCATCAGAGGAAGCAAGGAAGAAACAGAGAGCTGATTAAGATTACTAATAATTCTTTTAGAAGCAGCCTGCCAAAAGTATCTTGAACGGAATGTCTCATACATTCTGTAAGAGAAAATGTAAGGAAATACTCAAAGGAAAAGAGTGTAACATTTGCCATCCATAGGCCAAACGGCCATCAGATTCACTTCTCTGATCCTCCCAACCAGAATCATTTCATCAGGTTAAGCAACTGCTCCCTACACAGAGCTTGAGACTAAAGTAACACCCCCAATTTGCTAAGTTTTAATATTACTATTTTATTTCAAGAACTTTTGCATCTCCACCATTTTTATCTTCCTTACTTCCTGTTCCCTTCCTCTCTTCTTTCCTTCCTTCCTTCCTTTTCTTTCTTTCTGTCAATTCATTGTACTCGCCAACAACCAATTCAGACACAAATGTATAATTCTTGATATATGGGAGAAATAAAAGTTATATTATATTCTTTCATTTTTCATTGTTTTATGGTTTACTTGATTGGTTATTCATATGAGTTTTAATGTAGCTTCCTTATGAATATAAAATTATGGGAAGAGAGTCAAAGGTCACTGAGGTTTGTCATCTACATGCACACTTCTCTCATTCAGATAATTTCATCAAATGTCTGGTCTGTAAACAGACTAAACCCATTTGTCACTCATTCCCACATTTTCAAGATTCATGTGGAAGCCAAGTGAAACCACAAATCAAGGCTATTTCAATAATTTCTGAAAAAAAGTCACAACTTTATTCCATTAAGCAGTTTGAGTATATAAAAATAGCCACCTGTCATGGGGCTGTCCCTCTGTTCTTTCTTCAGCCTGTGCCCACTTCCTCCTGTGAGTTTAATTTTATTTACTCTCTTGACTCCTTATTCAGGCCTCCTCTGCAAACATATGAAGAAAGCATTTGTTCATGCACAGTAATTCGAGGGGTGCCAGGCACACAAACCACTGTGATAACCACCCCTCCTCTCCTGGGCCTGACCCAGAGTATCTGAAATTACACAATTAGATATCCTGCCTTTAGGACTTTGAAGGTTTTCTAACCTTAGTGAATCACCTCATTAAATTTTAACACCTTTAAGTATAAATATAAACACCTTGACTGAAACAGCTAATACCTTGTTAGAGATTAGTTGGCAAGTAACTTTTTTAAAATCTAACTTTGGTGTAATTGTAATAATACCATTAATATTATTAAAACCCTGCTCAGTACCAGTTGCTCTTCTAAACCCTTTTCCTGACAGCCCCTTGGACACGAGGAAGCCAAGGTGCAGAGAGGGTAAAACACCCAGAAGCTAAGGACTGGACTGCAAATCACAACCACACATTCTGGCCCCAAATTTGACATTTTCAAGGTGACAAACTCCACGATTAAACTCAAATCTGCAATTACATGGAAGAGTGATGACATTTGAAGGAAAGAACATTTGAAGGTGATATTCCGAAGCCATGCTGCTTTCTGTAACCTCTGCAAAGGCCCATGACGTGGCTGCAACACCTCTGAAACACTGCTCTCATGACATCCAAGAATCACTGTCTATTCCTGTCACAGACATTTCTCCAGCAATTAATACTGACTTTTGCTTATTTGATCCTACTTTGCTGTAGCCTCTTCCTGAGAAGTTATACATCTGATCTTCTTAACATGCAAACACATGTTTGGAGAGTCACTGGACAAACATAAAACTACATCAGCTGCTGGGTCTGGAGTTTCCATGTATGCAATATTTGTTTCAGGTCTAAACTGTCACATATATGTGCGGAATTATGAGATAAATTGCATAATCCAAAAGGCAGAAAACAGTGCATGCCCTTAGTAAATGTAGTGCTCTCATTTTGGACATTGAACAAAGCATAAACTATATATTCTGTTGAGCATCCTGGACTTGCTTTAAGTTACAGAAAAGAAATAAATCAATTAACTCATATTAAACTCCATTGATATAACTTTGTGATTATATGTAATCAGATATAAAAATATATGTATGTGTATATATACATACACATATATAGAATCTTATTTTTTAGTCAACAACCAAATCAATGCAGATATACTTTGTTTTATAACACTTTGCTTTATTGGACCATCTACCAGCTAAAAGATTTATTGTGACTCATTTTTTTGTAACATATGCTTTATTATGGTGATCTGGAAGGGAACCAAATGTAAGGCAAAAACCACAAGTGAAAGGTTGTATTTGGAAAGCAAGAGCAATGGAGAAATACATCTATGGATTGAAATCTGGCCCTGCTTTAGACCAGTTCTCTGACCAGGGAAAAGTTTCTTTAATCTCTCTGCACCTCTATTTTCCTTTTTTAAAAATCTAAGGTAATGAAGTAAATTATAATGAAATTATCATATAGTAGTCATGCCATTTATTGGACTCCCAGAACTTATTGATCTTAGAACTGGAGGTTTATACGCTTTGATCAACATCTCCCCATTCTCCTCACTTCCCAGTCCCTGTAAACTGCAATTTTATTGTCAGAATGTCTACTTTTTTTATATTTCATATACAATATACTTTTTCATCAGTCAAATAGGATCCAAAATAACTTCTATTCCATAGTCTGATTGTGAAGAATAAGCAAGATGTAGATTGATTTATGTTTAGCATGTAAGGTAAGTACTTCTCACATGGTAGAAATACAATAAATATTTATCGACATATTTGGGTGCTCTTTTTCACTAATTTTGCATGGTACAGGTAATGATTTTAAATTTGTTACTTCATGTATTCTTTATCTTAGTTAACTTTTTCATAGTTAGGATCAGTTCTTTTTTATGTTATTTTATATTTTGGAAAACCAAATAATTATTTTATATATTTTCTTTTCCCTCCATATCACACACCTTACCATCTATGAGTTTCTTTTTCATTCCTCTGTATTGAGGAAAAGATTTTAAACTTACTCAGCCACAACTAATTCATATGTCTACAAGACTAGCCAAGAAAAAAGAAAGAAGATCCTAATTTAAAAAATGAGAACTGAAAATGGAGACATTAATGCTGACCTTATAGAAATAAACAAATTATAAGGAATACTATGAATAATTCTATGTCAACATATAGATAATCTAGATGAAATAACAGCCCAAAAAAGATACAAATACTGAAACTGGCTCAAGAAGAAAATTTAAAAATCTAAATTGAAGTAAAGAGACAAAACTATAATAAAATTGATAAATCAATAAATAATAGATAAAATCCCAATGATAAAAAAAGTCCAAGACCAAATGGCTTCACTGGTTAATCTCACAATATGGTTAAAAATAACTAACATATAACTTCACAAATTCTTCTCCCAAAATAAAGAGGATGGAACATTTCTTATTTCATCCTATGAAATTGAATATTGACTATGAAGCCAATATTACTTTGGTAATTTTGACAAAATTATCAAAAGAAAATTATAAGCTAATATGCCTTATAAATATACATGCAGAAATACTACCAAACTAAATCTAGCAATATATAAGAAAATTATATTCCATGACCATATTTTATTCTAAGAATGCAAGTTTTATTCTGCATATAAAAATCAATCCACCTACCATGTTAATAGGGAAAAGAGGACAAAACCCAGATGATCAGTTCATCACTACAGATGCAGGAAAAATTAAATAAAATTCAGCAACCTTTCCTGTTTAAAAAAAAATCAACAAATTAGGAAAGAATGTGACAGTTTTCAAAAGTCATCTACAAAAATATAATAACTACATTATACTTAACAGTGAAAGACTAAAATAGTTCTAAGAGCCCTGGCTGGTGTATCTCAGTAGATTGAGCGGGGGCCTGCAAACCAAAGGATTGCTATACAATTCCTAGTCAGGACACATGCCTGGGTTGCAGGCCAGTTCCCAGCAGGGGACGCATGAGAGGCAACCATACATTGATATTTCTCTCCCTCTCTCCTTCCCTTCCCCTCTAAAGATAAATAAGTAAAATCTTAATAAATAAATAAAAACATACATAAATAAATAAATAAATAAATAAATAAATAAATAAATATAGTTCTGAGATTAGGAACAAGACAAAGATGTTCACTTTCATCATTCCTATTCAACATTGTAGTGCATGTTCTAGCTAGGGTAATTAGGTAAGAAAAAGAAATAAAAGTTTCCCAGATTAAAAATGAAAAAGAAAAAATATTTATATCTGCGAATGGAATGATTTTATAAGAAATCCTGAGTGAACTGTCCCCCAAAATAGAAGTAGAGTTTAAGAGTTCAGCAAGTTTATAAGAGATAAGATCACTTAAAAATTGTTCTCTTTCAATACACTAGCAGTAAACATCATATAAACAAAATTAAGAAAATTGTATTTACAATAGCAATAAAAGTAAAATCCTTACAAATAAATGTATCAAAAAAGTGATGCGCACTGAAAAGAACAACAGCATATTTGAAATAAGTTAATAAGACCTATATAAACAAAACGACAATCATAAATTAGAAAACAGTATTGTTAAAATAATAATACTTACTCCCCAATGAATATGCAGACTTAACACAATTCCAATCAAAATTTCAGTTGCCTTTTTTTGCAGAGTTTGATAAGTTAGTCCTAAAATTCTTACAGAAATTAAAGAGACTCAGAAGAAGAAAGAAAGAAGAAGGATGCTGGGAAGATGGCGACGGAGTAAGATGGAGCGGATACTAGCTCCTGTACTCATGGGTGAAAATCCTGGCAGATCTATGGAAAAACAGCACAATAAACCATCGGTTACCCAGCATTTATGAAATTAAAAGACCAGAGATTGTGACCGACGCTGAAACACCAGACGGCGGCAGAGTCAGCTACCGGAGCTGGGTCTCACGCGGCCCCCTGTACTGCCGCCAGAGCAACAGGCCTGGGAGCCGGGGCCTCAGGTACGGAAGCCGGACACTCCAAGCCCCTGTGACGGTCCTGGGAGACAGAGGAGTCAGGAACCAGAGCGGGGACACCCTTGTGCCGATGCCATAGCTACTAGCCTGGGCAACGGAAGGGTCAGCTGCAGGAGCTGGGACACCAAAGGCCCCTGTGACGCCGCCATAGAGACAGGCCTGGACCCTGAGGAGCCAGCTACGGGAGCCGGGAAGCTCTCAAATCCTGTGCCGCTGCCATAGCGACGAGACTGGACACCGGGGAGCCAGGTACGGAAGCCCGGACACTCCAAACCCCTGTGACGCAGCTGAGGAGCCAGCTACAGCCCGGAAGCTCTCAAATCCTGTGCCGCTGCCATAGCGACGGGACTGGACGCTGGGGAGTCAGGTACGGAAGCCAGGACTCTCCAAACCCCTGTGACGCAGCTGAGGAGCCAGCTACGGGAGCCGGGAAGCTCTCAAATCCTGTGCCGCTGCCATAGCAACGGGACTGGACGTCGCGGAGTCAGGTACGGAAGCCTGGACACTCCAAACCCGAGACAGCCCGGGGTGGCAGAGGATCCCTCTACGGGAACTGGGAGGGTCACAACCCCTGTGCTGCCGCCATAGCAAGGGGATTGGACACTGGGGAATCGGGTACGGGAGTTGGGACTTTCTAAGCCTCTGTGCCACTGCCATAGAGACATGACTAGACGCCGGGGAGTTAGGTACGGAAACCGGGACACTCCAAGCCCCTGTGACGGCCCTGGGCGGCAGAGAGAGCCAGATACGGGAGCCAGGACATTCCCAGCCTCTGTGCCACTGCCCTAGTAACGGGCCTGGGTGCTTGAGGAGGCGGCTACTAGAGCCGGGACATTCAGCAGTGGTAGGCGACCAACGCAGAGACCAGTGCGAGGACCAGCGTGAGTGTAGGTGGAGACGAAGAACATCAAGAAACTTCAAGGAGTCTGTACCACTGAACTTCACAAGGAACATACCACAGAAGTTTACACCATAAAACCAGTGTTTCAGAACAGATCAATTTTGGAAGCAGAGACTAACAAGAAGAGTCTCAAACAATGGGAAGACAAAGAAACAATCCCCAAATGAAAGAAAAAGCAGAAACTTCAGAAAGAATGTTAGATGAAATAGACGCTGATCAACTATCAGACAGTGAATTCAAAGCACTGGTTATTACGAAGTTCAAAGAGCTCAAAGAGCTCACAGTGAGCTACCAGAAACTACAGGGAAATTATAATGATCTCTCTGCAAACTACAGCAACATCAAAAAGGAAATGGAAACCATCAGCAAGAGACAAGAGGAAATGAAGAATACAATTTCCGAATTGAAGTACACAGTAGAAAGTTTCCAAAGTAGGATAGATGAAGCGGAGGATAGGATTAGTGAGTTGGAGGACAGGGTAGAAAGCATCTCACAGAAAGAGCAAGAAAATGAAAAGAGGCTCAGAAAGAATGAAGAGGGATTAAGAGAAATGCAAGACAATGTGAAACGTAATAATATACGAATAATAGGAATACCAGAAGGAGAAGAAGAAGAACAAGGGATAGAAAACGTATTTGAACGAGTAATGAGAGAAAATTTCCCTAATTTGATAAGAGAAAAAGTCTCACAAATCCAGGAATCACAGAGAGTCCCAATCAAGAGGAACCCAAGGAGGCCCACCTCAAGACACATCATCATCAAAATGGCAAAATTCCAAGACAAAGAGAGAATCTTAAAGGCAGCAAGGGAGAAAAAAGAAATAACATACAAGGGAGCCCCAATAAGGTTAGCTACTGACTTCTCAATGGAAACACTTCAAGCAAGAAGAGAATGGCAAGAAATATTTCAAGTAATGAGAACCAGAGGCCTACAACCAAGGCTACTTTACCCAGCAAGGCTCTCAATCAAGATAGAAGGCCAAATAAAGAGCTTCCAAGACAAAAGAAGTCTAAAAGAATATGCCTCCACCAAACCAGCTCTACAAGAAATACTAAAAGGACTGCTTTAAGGGAAGGAAGGATAAGAGGGAGACAGAGAGGAACACAGGTACAAAAATGGCAATGAATAAGTACCTATCAATAATAACCTTAAACATAAATGGATTAAATTCTCCAATCAAAAGACACAGAGTAGCTCAATGGATAAGAAAGCATGACCCACACATATGCTGCCTACAAGAGACGCACCTCAGGACAAAAGACCATCACAGACTAAAAGTGAAAGGCTGGACACAAGTTTTCCAAGCAAACGGACAAGAAAAAAAAGCTGGGGTAGCAATTCTCATATCAGACAAAATAGACTTCAAAAAAAAGGCTGTAAAGAGAGACCCAGAAGGTCATTTCATTATACTCAAGGGAAGAATCCACCAAGAAGACATTAACATTGTAAACATATATGCACCAAACATAGGGGCACCCAAATATATCAAGAAAATCTTAGAGGACTTCAAGAAAGATATTGACAGCAACACAATCATAGTAGGGGATTTGAACACCCCACTATCAAAAATGGACAGATCTTCCAAACAAATTATCAAAAAAGACATTGTGGCATTAAACAACACCCTAGATGAAATGGACTTAACTGATATATATAGAGCCCTTCATCCCAAAGAAGCTAAATATACATTCTTTTCAAATGTACATGGAACATTCTCAAAGATAGACCACATGATAGGACACAAAAGGAGCCTCAACAAATTCAAGAAAATTGAAATCATACCAAGCATCTTCTCTGACCACAAGGCACTGAAATTAGAAACCAACCCCAAAGAAAAAAACCCAAAGCACCCAAAAACATGGAGACTGAATGGTATGCTATTAAACAATGAATGGGTCAAGAATGAAATTAGGGAAGAAATCAAAACATTTCTGGAAACAATGAAAATGATCGCACAACAACCCAAAACTTATGGGACACAGCGAAGGCAGTCCTGAGAGGGAAGTTTATAGCAATACAGGCCTACCTAAAGAAGATAGAAACATTTCAAACAAACAACCTAACCCTACGCCTGCAAGAACTTCAGGAACAACAACAAAGACAGCCCAGAGCAAGCAGAAGGAAGGAAATAACCAAGATTAGAGCAGAATTAAATGACATAGAAACTAAAAGCACAATTTTAAGGATCAATGAATCCAGGAGTTGGTTCTTTGAGAAGATAAACAAAATAGACAAGCCTTTAAGTAGGCTCATCAAGAAAAGAAGAGAGAGGACACAAATAAACACAATCAGAAATGAAAAAGGAGAGATTACAACTGATACCACAGAAATAGAAGAGATTGTAAGAAATTACTATGAAGAACTGTATGCCAAGAAATTTGAAAACCTAGGGGAAATGGACACATTTCTAGAAAAATACAATCTTCCAAAACTCAGTGAAAAAGAAGCAGAAAATCTAAATTCACCAATAACAGCAAAAGAAATTGAAGCAGTAATCAAAAAACTCCCATCACACAAAAGCCCCGGACCAGATGGTTTCACAGGAGAATTCTACAAAGCATTTAAGGAAGCGCTAACCCCTATTCTCCACAGACTATTTCAAAAAATTCAGAAGAATGGAAAACTCCCAAATTCTTTTTATGAAGCCAGCATCATCTTAATTCCAAAACCAGATAGAGACACAACAAAGAAAGAAAACTTCAGGCCAATATCGCTGATGAACATAGATGCTAAAATCCTCAACAAAATATTGGCAAATCGCATCCAACAACATATCAAAAAGATCATACACCATGATCAAGTAGGATTCATCCCAGGAATGCAAGGATGGTTCAATATTCACAAATCAGTAAATGTAATACATCATATAAACAAAAGCAAAGACAAAAATCACATGATCATATCAATAGACATGGAAAAAGCTTTCGATAAGGTACAACACCCATTTATGATAAAAACACTCAGCAAAGTGGGAATACAAGGAGCATTTCTCAAAATAATAAAGGCCATATATGAGAGACCTACAGCCAATATCATACTCAACGGGAAAAAACTAAAAGCTTTTCCACTAAGATCAGGAACAAGACAAGGTTGTCCACTTTCACCACTTCTATTCAATATAGTATTGGAAGTTTTAGCCACAGCGATCAGGCAAGAAAAGGAAATAAAAGGCATCCAAATAGGAAAGGAGGAAACAAAACTGTCACTGTTTGCAGATGACATGATAGTGTACATGGAAAATCCTATAGACTCTACCCAAAAACTCCTCAAACTAATTGATGAGTTTGGCAAAACAGCTGGTTATAAAGTCAATATCCAGAAATCAAAGGCATTTTTGTATACCAACAGTGAATCAGCAGAAGCAGAAATAAAGAGAAAAATCCCATTTGATATAGCAAAAAGAAAAATAAAATATCTGGGAATAAACCTAACCAAGGAGGTAAAAAACCTGTATGCAGAAAACTACACAGCCCTGAAGAAAGAAATCAAGGAAGACACAAACAAATGGAAACATATACCTTGTTCATGGATTGGAAGAATTAACATTATCAAAATGTCCATACTACCCAAAGCAATATACAGATTCAATGCAAAACCTATTAAAGTACCAATGGCATATTTCACAGACATAGAACAAACACTTCGAAAATTTATATGGAACCATAAACGAGCTCGAACAGCAGCTGCTCTTTTGAGAAAGAAGAACAAAATAGGGGGGATCACAATACCTGATATCAAACTGTATTACAAGGCCACTGTAATCAAAACAGCCTGGTACTGGCATAAAAACAGGCACATAGACCAATGGAACAGAACAGAGAGCCCAGAAATCAACCCAACTCTCTACAGTCAATTAATATTCGACAAAGGGGGCAGTAACATAAAATGGAGTAAAGATAGCCTCTTCAACAAATGGTGTTGGGAGAACTGGACAGCTACATGCAAAAAAATGAAACTTGAGCACAGACTTACACCATACACCAAAATAAATTCAAGGTGGATAAAAGACTTAAATGTAAGTCATAACACCATTAAAGTCCTAGAGGAGAACATTGGCAAGAAAATCTCAGATATTTCACGCAGCAACTTCTTTACTGATATGTCCCCTAGAGCAAGGAATGTAAAGGAAAGAATAAACAAATGGGAGCTCATCAAAATAAAAAGCTTCTGCATGGCTAAAGAAAACAGTATTAAATTAGCAAGACAACCAGCTGTATGGGAAAACATATTTGCCAATGATACCTCAGACAAAGGTTTAATCTCTAAAATATACAAAGAACTTACACGACTCCACTCTAAGAAGACATCAAACCCAATTAAAAAATGGGAAAAGGACTTGAAGAAACACTTCTCCAAGGAGGACATACAGAACATTCAGAGACACATGAAGAGATGCTCAATATCATTAGCTATCAGAGAGATGCAAATTAAAACCACAATGAGATACCACTTTACACCAGTCAGGATGGGTATCATAAACAAAGCAACAAACAACAAATGTTGGAGAGGTTGTGGGGAAAAAGAGTCCTTAGTTCAGTGTTGGGGGGATTGCAGACTGGTACAACCATTAGGGAAAACAGTATGGATTTTTCTCAGAAAAATAAAAATCGACCTGCCTTTTGACCCAGCAATTCCACTGCTAGGATTATATCCTAAGAATCCTAAAACATCAATATCAAAGAACCTATGCACCACAATGTTCATAGCAGCACAATTTACAATAGCCAAGAGTTGGAAGCAACCTAGGTGCCCATCAGTAAATGAATGGATCAAAAAATTGTGGTACATATACACAATGGAATTCTATGCTGCAGAGAGAAAGAAGGAGCTACTACCCTTTGCAATAACATGGATGGAACTGGAAAGCATTATGCTGAGTGAAATAGTCCAGGTGCTGAAAGACAAATACCATATGATCTCACCTTTAACAGGAAGCTAAACAACAAAACAAACAAGTAAGCAGAAAAAAAAAAACCCAAAAAACAAAGACACTGAAATAGAGAACAAGGGGATAGTGACCAGAGGGGAGAAGGAAGGGAAATTAAGGGGAAAAAGGGGGAGGGATTTGGAGGAACAAATAGGAAGGACACAGGGACGAGAACTAAGGAGGGGGGGAGGAAATGGGAGGGGGGTGGGGAGCAAGGGGCAGGGGAGGCTTGGTTGGGAAAAATAGACAAAAAACTGTACTTGAAAAATAACTAAATAAAATTAAAAAAAAAAAAAGAAAGAAGAAGAAAGTTGGGGGACTCTTACTTTCTGATTGAAATTCTTACTAAAAAGCTACAATAACCAGTACTGTGTGATAACAGCATAAGGATAGAAATATTGATCAATGGAAGAAAATGGAGAGCCCACACATAAACTTACACATTTTAGGACACTTTATCTCTACAAGAATGCCAAGATAATATAGCGGGTAAAGAACAAAACAAATCATGCTGGGGCAATGGAATGTCCACATGCAAAAGAATAAGGAACTATGTATTGTCATTTCTTAGCTTTGGCTAAGAGCACTTTCTCACTCTAGCAATGTATTTTGTATACCAGTGGCAAATTTTGACTTGGCTTTTCTTCCCTAAGAAATTATTATTAAACTTCAATTCATAAAAAGGACACTTTTGGTAATAGAAATGAAAACCTTGTCATTCTCTAAGCTCCAATGCACAGTGGTCTCAGGAGGAAGGGGACCTGTAGTGTACTCATTAAGAATATGGCCATTGGGCACATAGTCTTTATATATATATATATATATATATATATATATATATATATATATATATAAAATCTTTACTAGACAGAATTGGATACCTTGGTAAAATTATTTACTTTGTCACCAAGCAGTCATTCTTCCTTTCTTCATAATTAATATAACCCTGATTTCCAAAGGCAAATATTGATTGAATTTATTGGGGTAACATTGGTTAACAAAATCACAGAGGTTTCAGGAGTACAACTCTATAATACATCATCTGTATATTGTATAGTGTTTTCACCACCTCAAGTCGTCTCCTGTCACTATTTATTCTCCCTTTACTCTCTTCAACATCCTCCCTACCCCCTTTCCCTCTGTTAATCATCATACTATTGTCTGTGTCTATGAGGTTTTTTTCTTAATCCCTTCACCTTTTTCACCCAGCCCCCACAAACCTTTCCTCTCTGACAGCTGTCAGTCTGTTCTCTTTATCTATGAGTCTGATTCTATTTTGTTAGTTTATTTTGTTTATTAGATTCCACATGTAAGTGAAATCATATGGCATTTGTCTTTCTTTGACTAGCTTGTTTTGCTTAGCATAAACATAATGTATTTTTAACCCGCCTTATAGCTAGGCATAGTCATGAGATCCAGTTTTGGTCAATATGATGTAAGTGGAAGTCACCTGATACTTTCTCAATGAATGTGATTCATTTATCCTTATTCCTGACTGGAATGCAGAAGTGAAGACCAGAGCTTCAAGATCAATCTTGTGACCACATAATGGCCATAACGAAAAGGCTAAAGAAATCCTAGAATTTGTCCCCAACATTCATGAGCTCCTGAACCCATATCAACAAATAATTTTCTGTTTTGTGGGGAAAATAAAATCCCAACTTCATTAGGCTACTATATTAAGGTCTCCTTTACCTGTAGCTAAATGTAATTTCTAACCAATATACCTAATAATGAAATCTAACTGGTAAATGTCATTATTTCTGCACTGTCATTACAAGTTGTTCTTTATCCTGGTATTACCTGGACAATTTACCCATGTAGCACATTTTAAAAATTCTGATGTTAGATTTGTTATCTCAATATTACAATGTAGCAACTTAATTTTTATACATGAAAAGATGTCATATTATTTCATAAGAGGAATATACATTAATAAAGGAAATTTCATAACCATATTACTGAAATAAAATTGTCCCCATTGGTTTAGCACACAAGCAAATGAAAAGTGAAATAAGTACTGTGACTCATACTTCCCCAGTAGTGGAAGTAATGTATACACATAAAAGTGCTCAAAGAATCAGAACAGTAACACCAACATCATGGGACTTCACTGATTTAACAATAGTGGTAATTTGCAGGAAGGTACAATAGGAATACAATTCTATACAATAAGAATTATATTTCTTCACTTAAGCATCAGACTCACTCCTCATTACCCTGACGTCTGATTTTCCAAGGGACTAACATATTCAAATGGATGTTGCCTGTGTATTACTTTGAACTACCAACCAATAGCTCTATGCATCTATCCATTCAAGTAGTCATCAATCATCTAGCACATGCTAAAAATCTCTTGGCTTGCAGGCGGGTATCTGAGGTAACATATTTAACTCCTGTCCTCATCAGGATTACAATACAAGGTAATATGGTTAAAGAAATCAGAAATATATAACAAAAATTGTAACAAAGTGTCATGAAATAAAAAGTAAAATGTTTCTGTAAGTACAGAAAAAAAAGCAGTGGGGGGATCTTTGCTGGCTATAATGATCAGATAAATTATCTCTGAGAAAGGTCCTTTAGACTGGGACCTGCCTGATGAGAAGAATGAAAAACAATGATGCAGTGAAATTGGCAAGGCCTGGGGAAGGGTTATTGTGGCGTACATTAAGGTAACACTTACAACAAGAGAAAGAAAAAAAGCTGCGCTTCTCTGAAGATAAAGAAGAGTGGTAGGAAATGCTGTAGTTAGAGCTCTATCACAGGAGATTTTTGTGGATGGCATTCTGTCTTTCCCCATCTTGCTTCATGGTCAGAGTAAATAAGCAGCTGTCCCCAAAACTGGATCCTAACATAAACAAAAACCTTCTTCCTATTGACTGTCTTTTTGTTCTATAGACAACACTGCTAGCACCTATGCAATTATTTGTTCCAATTGTGATGTGTAGGTTTAGGTTTAGGTCAGCGTCAGTGCCGATGCAACAGCCAAAACCATGAATGTCTGTAAGATAGTCGAAGTTTTTCACCAAACCATCCTCTGTGTAAAACACAGATTTTAGAAATTAAGTTAATTTCAGGAAAAACTACAATTGGAGATGCTGAAAGCCAAGAGAAAATACCTAAAACTTGATCACAAAAATGTTTCCTCTTTATTTAACAAAACTACTGGAATTTCAGTGCTCTCTCTCCCATTCTTTATCTCAGGTCTATCAAGTTACCTTATATGATTCAATGGATATTTTACCAGGACTGAGCACAGCCCTGGAGGCAGATTATATATTCAGAGTGCTTTCTGTATTTTTTCAAAATTTATGGTGATTACTGAATTTGTTAAGATTTCTAGTATTTCTGGTACTTCATTTTTAAAAACCAAGATTTTTTTAAAACAAACAACTCATTTCAATGTATTAAGATCATAAAACTCTGACTTCTCTAGAGTTTTTGATTAATTTTTAATCTGTGGATATCTGAGTGCATTAAAGAAACAGGATTAATTTCATTTGATTTAATTTTTCCATGTAATAGAACATCCTTATTACAGTAATGTTGAATTATTTACTTCCTCTTTTTGTTTAATGGAATTACAGCCTTGATTTTCAAAAATTGATCCTGGATGCAGCCATTTAATGTCCAAACCACCGCTTCAGAATATTGTCTTCTCCAACTTCCATAGAAGTCTTAAAGCTGAATTATAATTCTCAGGGATATTCAAGTATATAAAAGGAAGGCTATCTTTTGTGTCATTTTTGTTTTTCTCTTTAAATATGCAAGGATAATTATACCCTATATTTCAGAATTTCCTGAATAAGTCAGAGTTGTATCTGAAATCATACTTGGAGGCCATGATTCAGGGGCAGTGGTTCATATGATCTCACCAGCTGTCAAGAGAACTTCGTATAAATAGATCTTCCATCTGCAGACATCTATTTGGATACATGTTATTTTCAATATGGGCCCATTTGTAGCATATTTCAGGGGGATAGCAGACATTTAAACTTTGATCTTATCATTCTGAAGGGGATGCTCTTGGCCAAGATACATTGGGAAAGAAGAATTATAAACTTCAAGGATAGATAAATATGGTTTGAACTAAACCTATTGGCAAAGAAAAGTAAGTTCGGCATCAGGAATAAAATGTGTTAAGACTTTGTGATGGGTAAAAGCAAATAAGAAGACAATTTTCATCATCCAATAGCTTTCACTAAATTTAATTTCAAGTGAGCCAAGCTGGTAAAAAAAACTCAGAAGTATGAGATTGAAATTCCAATAACTATAAATAATAAGATTTTGCATATGGTTTAACATCTGCCAAATTCCTGAGTCTGAGAGTTGCTCCCACCTCTTAAATGAAATATAAGAACAAACAATATCTCATAACCCTGAAATACCAGGGTATTCTAAGAAAAATAGTGATACAGAATAAAGAATGTTCATTTACCCTTGTGCTGGCTGTATTTGGAGTTGATTTCCATTAGTCTGACTCTGATGGAATCCACAAGGATATGGGTGCTTAATAGGTTGTGTTTGGTGAACATGGGAGTAGGGGTGGATATTTCTGCAGCTGGTTTTGTGCTGAAGATGAAAGAGTATAAAATCCTTTTAACTAGCCCCCCAGCCCTTGTCTGTGATAAACATAGGAGGCTACCTCACTAGCACAAGCAACACTTAAAGTTCAGTTTCCTTCTGCTGAGAGATAAGAAGATCTTAACCGGTATCTCTGAGCTCTGCATTTCCTATTTCACGCTCAGTGCATACGACTTAGGTTAACTCCCTTCATATGTCATGGATTCTTTAACAAGCCCACACTACCCTTCCCACAGCTGAAAAGTTCCCATTTCCCCTAAATGTGCAAAGTTAATTGCCTTAAATGGAATTGAATGTTTAAGTGTAGTAATCAGAGGTGTGACTTTTTAACTAGTTTTATCTAAATGATTACTTTCTGGTGTCTCCATGTAAATACAACAACACTCCACAGAATCAATTTATATCTATTTATATATAGATATATTTATTTATCAATATCTATATACAAATAGTTATAAATATCCATTTATAGATACCTATATATAAATAGATATCTCTATTTATAGATATCTATATATATCTAGGTTTTTATAGATATCTATTTATAGATATAGATAGAATATCTATATTAGCTATTCAATTCTGAATTTGAAGACCCAGTTGTCAGTTGTATCACTAAACATGTATTGAAGGCCTGAATATGAAATAGTGTGCTGTGATACAGGTGACAGTCCAGGGCCCTAGCTTCAATTATGCAAGATGTTCTTCTGGCTAGGGATGCATTGCCATTCACAACAAAGGATCCCTGTCTTTTCTAAGCCTCTATCAAGCAAAGGGCATTGACTTTTGTTGATCAAAACTGTAGAGGAAATATATTCCACCCTATATCACAAGATGCTATAATTTCAACCTCATATATTATGTTCCTGCAATTATCATTTCTGCATTTACTAGTTTATAGACAAGAACATTTGCTTTTGATAAAAATGTTGTAATGCATTTAATGAGTATGATCAATTTAGATAAACTTATTTAAACAACCAAACACTGCAATAGAAAATAGCACTTTGAGAACCTCTTCCTGGGAGTACACTGGAAACATTTTCTTATGTATGTCCCAGACATCTTCATGCATTTGTGCACACCCCACATACACATGTGCACACATGTGTTGCCTTTCTCACTTAATAATGTATCAGCATATACAACCATACAATCTGCATAATATGCATCATTATTGTTGGTGTCTGTTTAGCATCCTAACTATTCTCTCACAGTTACAACACAAAGTATTCTGCCATGGGCATTTGATATATATCTGTGTGCTCACAGGTAAGTATATGTATAACCTAAATTTCTAAAAGTTGAAATGATGGATCAGTAATATAAGAATATACGAATAGTTTTTACTTCTTATTTGATTATTTTATTTTTTATTGTTGTTCAATTGCAGTGGTTCCAATCTATTCCCCATTACTCTCTGACACCCCACAGCAGCCCCTACCCTCATAGGTTCTTTCTTTCATCTTCCAAATTCATATTATAATGATTGCCCATCTAAAATTTGCAATGTATTGAGTTGGTTTGAATAAATTGACAAAAATAAATAATACTCGCTTGAGTGAAAAATGCAAAAATACTTTTTATTTTCAATGATAATATTATTACAATTAAACAGGACTCCTCCCACTGACAATGATATTAAAATAAAACATCAGCCATAAATACATTATATCCATTAATTTATATTTCCCAAGACATGAATGATAGTAAGCTTCAATTTTTACTTTTGAATTCAGGCTTTATACTGTCTTGAGCATCAGTAAGGTAATATTTCTTCAAGCCTGAATTGTTCATGTGATTCTTCCCTAAAATAAAAGGTGGGAGGATCTTTAAACATGAGGTAAGCTAATGGGAAAAAACTGGAGGAATATAATGTTCAGGTCTGTCAATGTTTGATAGTTGTCCCCATAGAAAGTAGGCTCCTACCTTCACACAGAGACTAGGATAGGAGACTGTCTATCTATCTTGATAAGTATATTTGAAAAGGATAGTTTCCAAGTCCCAGACAAAGACACAGAGTTCTAGAAGGTTTGCACCTCTAATAATGGTAGAAAATATCCACAGCGAAATAGATACTAACAAACTTCAATATAAATTTTTACAAAATTCTGTACTTGGAAGAATAGATTTCTAGGAGAAAAACACTTCCAATCAATTTATATATATATGTGTTATTTAACTTCTGTCAGCGCAGAAAATATGTTGTTTTATCATGGGGATTATATATTTGTACAAAATTATTTTTCTGTTATTTAATGTGAATTCCATAAACAACTCTGTAAAGAAAGAAATTTGATTTTTGTGAAATTACATTTATTAAAAGAATCACTGGTGCCAGATTTATACTATGGTTTATATAATTATAACTTTGAAAACTAGTTAATAATTTGGAATTTTGAAATATTTTTTAAAGTATTGAACTCTCTAGTCAATTTCCAGAAAAAAATATTAAATTTCTAAGAAAAAGAAAGGAATATTACAGCTTTCATTATAGAAAACAAAGTGTACAATGGAAATGTCTGTCTTGCAGATGTATGTATATTGGTTAGGACTGGATGGTGGCACTTCTTCAAAACCTTCAAACTCTCTTCAAATCCAGCTTCCCAAAGAGGCATGCAAAATTTTCTTTTGTTAATATGCTCCCATCTTCTCTGATATGACCCTGTAATATCATAAAAATGAGAGCATGGATTTGCCATGAGTGTTGGAGGGAAGTACAGACCATCTGCCTTAATTCTTAGTGCCATATCACTCCTTTTCTTTTGTTTTATCATGAATTTTATATTTTATGAAGCATTTCACCAAATTATTAATCTTTCAAATTGGTTTTGAAATGCCCAGTCTTTCACTGGAATCTGACAATATGAGTTGTAACAGCTGCTTGAAGTGGTTGGGAGAAAATAAGCACTATGCCAATTGTCTATGAGAATATTATTTGACATTATTCTGTATAAGGATGCTTGAGTATATTCCCACTTTCTTCTCAAGATAAAAAATCTATTTGGGAAAACTCAGAAGAACAGTCTAGCCATATTATCATCATATGGCTAGTTTTATTATCATATTAAAATATTATATGTATAATATGAAGAGGTTATAAATTGCACATGCAGATTTGATCACATTGTCATTATATAGAAAGTCAAGCCCACAAAATCGATGCCAAAACTTAAGCAAAAGCCTCTATTGTAATGAAGTTTGCATATAAATGTTTTTTAATTTGCTTATTCAATATTGGGCTTATTAAAATATTACATCAAGTCATCAAGAGCAAATACTAGTCATGTGAATAGTGAATGATCCCATTAAATACTACATTTTTGCACTGAAAAATATATTTACAAAGATATTCATTGGCTTCAGTAACTCTTGGTCATATTAATGAAAAGTCCCTAATTTCCTACATCGATTTTGGGAATAGATATGTTTTTAGTATACTATGTACCCTGGAATGTAATTCTAACTAACTGAGAAACTATCTAACATACATATTAGCTCCAAGGTGACTTATATAAACTTATGACTTCATATTGGAATAATGTAAAATATCCTTTTCAGCCTTTGTTACTCTAATAATTTTCAAATTGAGTTCTCTCATTCTAATTATGTGGCATCCAGGTTCCTTTGTAAAAATGCATGTTCTGTTCACTCAAAACCTTGTGTAGACATGTGTACAGGTATCATTGGAAAGCCAGCTAGTTCCATGAAGGTTTTAAACTAAGTGCTTTCACACTCAAGGACACATGTTTTGTATCAATTTGTCCTTAACTCATCACAGGATTTTGTAGTTATATTTCCAATTTTATTTTATCCACAATTCCCATGGTTAATCTTTAGATCAAAGTTTGTATAAACTGAATTGTAAAAATCTCATTAAATCTGGTGGTAGCATTTATTTGCAGAAATAATAATACTAATAATAATGGTACTATGGTCTACATTATACTGCCTCTGATTTCCACATCATTTTTTCCCTTTGTGATCAATAGCATGGTTTTCAATCTCTGTTACTTCATGACCACTGTACCTAATTAAAAGAACCCTTTTAAAATTCAGGGTCATACCTAATATAGTACTTGTAAAATAACAAATTAGTCTTAAAATATGGGATGTTTTCTCCTTTATAATATGATAAGTGTTTTAGACAAACTCTCAAATACTCAGGGCTACAATTTTTGGTAGGTGTCAAGGTTCAGATTTTGTTACTTTTAAATTAAAAATATAGAAAAAGGAAGGGAATTGATATTCCTTAGGGATATTTTGATTCTACTCATTTGTTCATTACACAAATAATTATGAAGTACCTATTATACACTACTCACTGAACTAGGAACTTGGCATAGAGATAAATCATAAATAAATAAATTAACCATTTTAGCAATGAGAGAAATTTTATAATAGACACATGTTCATTGTACTGTGAAATGACAGTGTGACCACTGTATGTTCTGGCCTTATCATCAGGATATTTTCTGGTGAAGGATATTAACTGATCTTCTCAATTTTCAATTGATGATAAATCTGCCCCCAACCTGAGTTTTGATTTCATCAAGAAAGAGACAAATGTTATCAGTAGACAAATAGAAAAATTTCACCTATATTATTTAAAAAATGCCAAGTTTGAGGATATGTATTATGTCTGCAACAGTGATAGTCATTTTAATCCTGAACCTCTAGATTATATTGAGGAGCTCATTTAGTCCCAGTCAGAGAATAACTGCCAGATTATGTGATGGACTCACCTGTAAAAACTTATGGTATGGATAAACCTTTGGAAAAAGTGAGAGCCAAGAGCTGAGCTATACATGCTAATTCCTCTCCTCATCCCAACAATCAGATAATATATTTCAGCCCTTGAAAGGAACAGGGAGATGGCTGATGACCAGGTAATACTTCTTATTTTGAAACTCTAGTTTATTCCTATCAGCTTCTATAATTTTATTTTTAGTTATTTTTATTGAATGTATTGGGGTGACAGTTAATAATATTATATAGGTTTCAAGTGTACAATTTTTCATATTGTACATCAATACATTATCTGCATATTGCATTATGTGTTTACCATCCAAGGCCAAATCTCCCTTAAACATCACAAGATAAATAGAAGCACCTTCCCATCATAATTTGTATCCTAGATTTCAGCACAGAAGTGTTCTCATCATTGTGCAACCACCGAGTCTCAACTATCAAATACTTAGAAAGCCCTTGCAACCTTCTACTGCCATCATTTATACTTAAAATAGGAAAAGACTTGTTTTCTGCACAAGTAAATTAAAACTTTAACCAGTCTTTCCTCAAAAAGGGAGATTTGAAAATTTTTCATGACAGCATTTTTTTTTAATTCTTGTTGCGCACTGTTTAACACACTTCTCCAACAAAAATAACTATCCATAATTTTGTTATCTGTGCTACTGTTTATAAAATAATGAAGTGGGGCTTAAATAAACAGGGATTAATAAAAAAACATATGTTTTACTAAGGCCTTACATAGTTCTTCAAAGCATAGATATTTTCAGGGGCAAAGGCTGTGGCAATTCTGAAATAAAGGCTTTTGTTTTGTTCTTTATTAAAAGATAAATATTTGGTTAAAAGAAAAAGGGGAAAAAACTTTAGTACACACTTACACAACAATTGGTGAGAACAGCACTTTTGTAGATTAGATCATCTTTTAAATGACTTAGAGAAACATTTAAACTCTGATGTCTCCCCAGCAATCATTACCCCCAAACTTAGGTACAGCCCACTGTTTCTGCACTTTTCCACCACAGCTGTTCCAAGACTTTCACCAGGCCCTCTCCTCCTGATGGCCTCCACACTTAGCAGATGACCCATTCCCTGCCACATCAAAATTAAGCACAGCTAATAGCATGAGCTTCGCAAATTCCCTCCCAAACACTTTCATCTCTTCACCTGGCTTTACTCCCTTCTGGTACTTGAAATCCTTTCCAAAACCTATACTGTCTATCTGGGCTCTCCTCCCACCTCCACACCTTTACCTCTTTCCTGTTAAGGTTAGATGCACCTATTTTTCCTTCTTTCTCTTACGTCACTTTTCTTTTCTCCAGTAATTCCTACTATTATCAAGTTGAGGTCTTTGGATCCTCAAAATCCTGTTTTTTACGAACAGGATTTCATAAAAAATACCACCATGCTTGGTAGTATTTTAATACTACCAACCATGTCTCATTTTGAAATCTCCCTCAGTTTCTAAGGTGCTACAATTTTTTGGGTCTCTTAAATGTTCTTTTTCTCTTTCATTCACAAGACTAGCTTCTTTTATTCTGATGTTTCCTTATTTGTTATTTTTATATTTTCAACAATTTTTATTTGACTTATAAATGTTATCTCCAGATCATTTGAAATATGGTGATTACTTGACTAATCACCAAATGATAGAAGACTTATAAATTAATCCCCAACGGATTTCTTCAAGTCCTGCCTCTTCTATGATCCAGGCAAGCATTTCTGAGTGCCTACTAAACAGCTCTATTTTTTTCTACAGATATCAACAACTAAGCAAGTTTTAGGGGAAGGGGCAGACATTTATTTGACCACCTTTCATATTTCCAAGTAAACAAACATCCAGATGTAAAACACATTCCATGGAGAGGAGAACTATCTTAATTATTGGTGATTCCTTCATGTAAATTTGGTACCTTCAGCTCCTTTTTCTCTTTGGGACCTGGATGTCAACACAGGGCATGGGCTCAGAGCTCATGCTCAGTGCTGTTAAGTTCTACAAGGCTAAACCATGTACTGTGCAAGTTTGGCTTAGTGTTCTGGAAACACATATCTGAAATAAATAAGCACACCAAGTAAAATGTGGAAGACAGAAAACATTAAAAAGAACCAGTAAAATTTGAAGACCAAATAGATATTTTCCAGTATAAGAATGAAATCTCAGATATATTAAATGTAAGAAATGCCAAAAAATAGCAAGAACTGTCAGCAGAAAAAAAATGTCCCTAGAAGATGGTGTACATGAGGTGACATGTACACTAATGACAGATTACCTGGAGGTTTGGGAAGGAAACTGGGAGATTTGAAAATGAGTTGTAGACAAGGTCCTTCAGGACAACAGGGCAGATTTGAAAGTCAGATCTTAATTTGTGGGCATTGTGATGACACAGGAGGCATTAAATTCAGTATGTAACAAAATTAATTCTGAATTTTAAGTAATATTATATCAAAATAAAAAATTAATTGAAAGAATAACTGTTACATGTGCAGAGTCTAAAGCAGCATTTGGTTCACTGCAGGACTGGCTACTAATCACAAGTGCTGAATGAATAATTTGCATAAGTGGGTAAAGGAGGCCAAGCTGGAACTCAGAATGGTTTTGATGGTGGTAATAATAGCAAGAGAAGAAAAGAGGCACTGCAGAGTTTGTTGGGAGGTATTTTCAATAAGAAAGGCAGGACTAACATAATTTTACCTTGATTCTATGTCCAAAACTGTTTTGACATGTTCATTCATCTGCTCTTTACAATAATGCAATGTGAAAACAAAGATTCAGAGTGATTCAACCTGTTAAAGTCTCGATGCAGGGAAGTGACAGAGAATAATTTAACTGACATTTTGACCTTAAAACAAACATATACATAAATTGATAATAACAAGATATAAAACACTCTAAGATATGAAGAGAGCACCAAGAAAGGCATATTTTTTAATGTCTGGGGGACATATGAAAAGATGTTTCTGAAATTACTTATTATTTTTTATTTATTTTTAATATATTTTATTTATCATGCCATTACAGTTGTTCTATTCCCCCCTCCACATTGCAAATTACTTATCATTAAAATACTTTTTAAAATTATTAAAATAATTCATTTTTATTATCTTTACCTCTGTCTCTTTGAATTAGATATTTTATAATGGTTATGTCATCAATAGTTATCCAGATACAGTTAACTTATTAGCTATGGCATACTGACTTCCAATTTCAATAATTTAATCTATGTCATAATAACCAACTCAAAACAGTTGCATTCCAGAAGAGAGCTAATGTATCTTTTGTTTTATGGAGTGCCTAGTACAAGCACTTAATAAATTCTGAGAATTTTGAATCATACCAAAGATATTTGCCCATGAAGTCAAGATGACAAGGATCCAACAATTAAGCACTAAGAATAATAATAAAAATAACATTTAACAAAATATTACTCTTAAAAAATGTTGGTTCACTGAAATAATGATATGTAAATATGTTGCTTATTAATGGAGCTAATTATATGCCCCAATAACAGGCATATCACTCTCCATAAATAAAACATGTGGAATGTTTTTATTCTCTCCTCAAAAGGATCTTTTTTATATAATTGCTTGAGATATCATTAAAACCACTTCTGTATAACAAAAAGCAGAAAAGGTTCAGACCATCTGTACTTTAGAAATTTGTCTGTGGTATGTCACAAGTTATTGAAATAAAAATTGCTTGTAAATATTAACCAAAAAGGGTCTTTTGTGAAATTAATAGCCCTTTCTATTCTGTACATGTCGACAGAGCCTGTTATTTTATTGTCAGTCCATGTGGTATATTTAACAATCAGTTTGGTACTCAAACTCCATAGGAACAAAAGACAAGAAGAGTTACCAATTTCCAGGATAGCCGGGAGATCACGCAGAGGCCCCGTCTAATGAGTTACAATTATTTCTTTGACCTCTTCTTGAAATGACTCTAAGATCGTTTGAAGTGAAGCTTGAGCATTGCCATCGTCCATCCTGATTTCACATTTTTAATTAGGCCAAATGTATTATAATTAAAATAAAACAAAATTATATTAAAATGCCCTTAAGCAAGACAATTTCAGGATAACAGTATACTAACAATGTTGTAGAAATAATGAATTTTAAAAAATGCCTCACTCAAATGACTTAATTGATACATAAAAGAAATGATAAAGAATGAAAGCAATCAAAGAAAGTGCTAGTGGTGCTGTGATGTGGCCACTATGATACAAATATCTCTTTCAAATACAGTTAACATAATTCAAAAAACAGAAAGAACAATGAAAGAAAGGAAGAAAGGGAGGGAATGGAAAAACAATCTTAATATAATAGCTGATTATATCTTATTGTTTGTTATTTAGTTAAAAGTCTAAGTTTAGCTTTTTCAGATTTTTATAAACTAAAAAATTGGCAAATAGAAAGTGAATTTCTATTTAAGGTACAATTGGGTAAACTGTCATAATATGTTATAGAGATAATTTTGTCAATATAATATTGTTAAATGATTATGTTAAAAGGAGAAATGTATAATTCACATGTATATATAAAATAAACATGTCAAAATTTAACTCATTAATAAGTGAAGGAATCAGCAATATGTTAAAGCAAGTGACATATCCAACGACATACAGACACACATAATCAGAAAAACTGTAATTAATCTGCAATTAGTGCTCCGGCCCGCAGAGCAGTCAACTGGAGCTCCACCACCTACCTAGAACAAATGGGTTGGGGGGACAAGAGGCGCAAAGAATGGCAGCAAGACAAAAGATTCTGATCAAGCTGCAAACTTTATTTTTCCAAACTGGGTATATATATAGGGGAGGAGGGAGAGGAAGAAGATTAGGTTGCTTGCTATTGGCTAGCTTCAGACAAAGAAGGGCCCGCTTATTGGTTACTTGGGTGCAACTGGTACTCGTGGACACCTCAAGTGCCTGTAGCTGATTGGCTTGTGAAGCGCACAGGTTCCTGTAACCAACACAATGTTTTTAGCTACAAGCCAGGTGTAAGGTTCCCAACAAATTAGACTGTACAACTGCTTTACATACAAAGGGCAATAAATTGTAGGTTTGGATGTTTGGAATCATCTCTTAAGGCAGGGAGAATGGATTCTGCATTGTTACTAGAAAAAACATGCATCTTTTATTTATTTTTTAATCCTAACTGAGGACATGCTTAGAGAAGGGAAAGGAGGAAGAGAGAGAGGTAGAAAAACATTGATGTGAGAGATAAACAACAATTCATTGCTTATTTCATGACCCCCAGCTGGGGAACAACCCTTCAACCCAAGCATTTGCCCTGACCAGGAATAGAACCTGTGACATTTTAGTCTATACTCCAACCAAATGAGCCACACTGGCCAAGACACTAACCTCTTTATGAACAGGGATTACTTGTATAATTATCAGCCCTATACAAATTAACTTCTATCTCTAAAAATTGCAAAATAGACAAGGTAAAAGCAATGATGGAAAGAGAGCCCTATAGAATAAAATATCTCCATGGGCTTACTGAACAACATTGAGTATTCTATTGAAAGACTAGCCTGTAATCTTTTTACTTATTTAAAGATTTTCCAACACTATGGCCCTTTCATGCTCAGGAAAAATATTTATATTTCCATTAGGTTAATGCTGATATAAATTATTTAGCATGAAAATTTTAATGGAACATGGATTCATCTATCAAATATAATTTGGTAAAAATGAATAGAATCAAGTGAATTATCAATTTCAGTCTAGTGAGATAAATAATATCATAAAGGTATAAATGCAGGCCATTATGAAATGAAAACACAGCAAGCAAGACAAGCATACAAATAAGGTGGGATGTTAAAAATAATTCTTAGAAGAAACAATATTTGTGGAGACCACCTAGGATAACCAGTCTAATTAGATTTGTGCTTCTCACAATTTTGGAGGCCAGGAGTGTGAGGTCAGGATGCCAACAGGGTTGATTTATACCAAGGTTTCTCTCCTTAGCTTGTAGATAGATTCCCATCTTCTCCCTCTGTCTTTCTTTTGTGCATATCTCTATCCATAATATGTTCTTATGCGGCCACCAGTCACCTTGGATGAGGCCAATGCTAATGATGTTATTTTACCTTAATTACCTATGCAAAGGTCCTCTCTCCAAATAGTCACATCTTGAGGTACTGAGCTTTAGGACTTCAACATATAGATTTTTGTGGGGGAGATAATTCAGTTCATAACAGTATTCAATCTCAAAATTTATACATGAAGCCACTTATCGAAGAGGAGAGAATAAGAATGTTATCAGAGAAAGATATGGCCCATAGGATGGTTGAATATGAACAAGGTGCACCATGCAGAGAAAAAAAAAACATTAGTAAAACAATGTTTTGATATATTTGTCAACTTACTTTATTTTTTGTCCATGTACAAATGTATGTATATAATTATTTTCCAATGCTAATCTTCTAACCATTAAGTGCAGAAATGACTTAGAACAATAAAAGTTGTTGCTTCATTTCTAAACACTGAGTTTTAAAATAAACTTTTAAGACTATATTGTATGCTGTGTGTAATTTGTCTCAAAAGCTTGACTTTTCAACTATAAAGCACTTGTAGTCTGTTGGAGTGGAGGAGAGAGTGGAAAGAGAAGTGTATTCTGAAAAGAGAGAGGAAGAATTAAGAACTCAGATGTGTATGTGAATGTTCTGTTTTTAGATTGTTTTGTTTTGTTTTATTTTTAATTTCATAAACATAAAGAACAAACTGATGATTTCTAGAGGTGAAAGGCAAAACAGTTGAAGGGGCATAAGATATACACATTTATACTATAAAGTAAATAAGTCAGGTGATGCAATGTACAGCACAGGGAATATAGAGCAGATGATGTCATCATAACTTTGTATCACAAAAAGAGAGTTACTAGATGTACCATGGTGATCATTTAGTTATGCATATTAATATTAAATAACTACACCTGAAACTAAGAAGTCAGATGTATGTAGGAGTGATAAATGACAGAAAAGTCTAGATGAATAAACATGTTTTTTTTGCTTCTCAGGACAATATAGTGTACTTGAAAGGGCAGAATGAAATTAGTTGAGGGAAGGCTTAATCTCATCATAAGCTTGAGAAGTGTCCCAAGTTCCCTGTTTGTGTATGGTGTTACTGTGTTGAAAATTCAAACAGAAAATTTAATCTAAGCATGAAAAACTATTTCATGAAAATTCAGTATTTTTTAAAAACAGTGATAAGAGAAATTTAACATTTTCTTCATTTCTGTCATTCTAAAAGACAGCTGCTTTCCTATATATTTCCTTCTTTAGTCAACAGCATATCATTTGCAGTGCATTGTTATTGTTGAAGAGTATCTAGCCATACCCAAGCATTTAGATGGAAATGATAGGACTATTTCAATTACATTCTAAAAGATAATTTTGAATATCTTTTTATTTTATTTTTTAAAATATTTTATTTATTTATCTTTAGAGGGGAAGGGAAGGAGAGAGGGAGAGAGGGAGAGAAACATCAATGTATGGTTGCCTCTTGTGCGTCTCCTGCTGGGAACTGACCTGCAACCCAGGCATGTGCCCTGATTGGGAACTGAACCACAGTTGTTTGGTTTGCAGGCCCATGCTCAATCCACTGAGCTACACCAGCCAGGGTATAAATATCTTTTTATATTACTATGCCAACACTTAACAAGTGGTACTTTCCTAACCATACACTATTACCCCACTGGTATCTCATGCTTTGATTGGTGCTTTTACCAATTTTGTAACTAGTTATTTATAAAATACTGGTTTGCTGTGGTGGCAAATAACTATTATTACAAACTGATACCACTGCTTTAATTTTTGCTGGACAATTTTAGTCCTAAATGCTTTTATGTTATCAAGACCATCGATTTAGGAGATCCAAGTAATTCCATGTGCCTAAGAGAGATATAGAAATAATGAAAAGAAATCTGAATTTTAGAAGATAAGGCAAGAAAAAAAATGGGTTTTTTTTTGACCGGAGACTGTGGACTTAGCTGTGTGTTCCAGCCCAGTGTCCAAACACCTGGGTGGCTCTAGTCATATTTTTGTGGATAATAGTGAAGGAATTTTAGGGATCAGATTAGTGGAGATTAACCTCAAAATAAATAGGCATAAGACCTGGACTTCCTTTGGTCAACATAATATTTAAATTCACTAAAAATTATAAAAGTTACCAAGCAGATGAGAAGGAGCAGACTGAGGATAAGAATCAACAAATGACAGAGCAGAAATTCATAATTGGCTGAGACAGTGATACCTGAAAGAGATAGCTTTAAGTCTAGAAGAAAGAAAGTTACTTCAGATGCACAACTTAGACTTTGATGGTTTGTTTGTTTGTTTGCTATTAGTGTGTTCTGCTCAGGGAATAAAAAGTGGTTGAAGAGCAGGAAGAAATCAGGTATAAAAATAAGGAAAAATGTGTTTTATAATACATATAATAAGTAAGTGAATTGAGATATGTAACAAGGTATCCAATCCATTATATGAATTGTAAAATGTATAAGTATAATGCATAAATAATAATTAATAAATAATACAAGAATAAACTGTTTAACATTATCATAACTGTGAACCTACTTTTTCCCACCTTTGTATATAACAAGCAAAATAAGAGAAAGAGTATGATATATCCAGTATGATATATCGACTTAAGTAGAACAAAAATTTAGATTAGTAAATGTATAAAAACAGGCACTCTTGCCCTGGCTGGTATAGCTCAGTGGATTGAGTGCGGGCCTGTGAACCACGGTATCCCGGTTCGATTCCCAGTCAGGGCACATGCCTGGGTTGCAGGCCAGGTCCCAATGGGGGACGCATGAGAAGCAACCATACATTAATATTTCTCTCCCTTTCTCCTTCCCTTATCCTGTAAAGATAAAGAAATAAAAAAAATTTTAAAAGATTGTTATTCACTTAAATAAGGTCCATAGCAAAAATTAAAAGAAAAAAAACAGGCACTTTTTTCCATATAGATAGCTCAGAAAAAAGGCCAAATTTGCAAGGTGAAATCATGATACAAAATATGTATGTCTTACATGATTAAAATTTTTAAAAATCCTCATATTTCTATGAATAAATAATGACCCATTTTCCCCAAATCAGTTTCTAGTTCAATAATTTTTAAAAATTATTTTTCAACTACAATATTCTGTCTTTTACTCCCATCCCAGCCTCCCTTGCCCCCCACCTCCCTCCCCTTTCCACCCCCCTTAGTTGTTGTCCACGTGTCCTTTATACTAGCTCCTGCAAATCCTTCCCCTTTTTCCCCTGAAATTCCCTCCCCTCTCCCCTCTGGTCGCTGTCCCCCTGTTCTCAATTTCAGTGTTGTTTTTATTTTGCTTGCTTATTTTGTGTTTAGCATCCTGGAATTCTATGTAGCAGAAAGAAAGAAGGAGCTCTTACCCATTGCAACAGCTTGGATGGAACTGGAAAGCATTATGCTGAGTGAAATAAGCCAGGCGGTGAAAGACAAATACCATATGATCTCACCTTTAACAGGAATCTAGTTCAATAATTTAGTGACTCAGGAGCTAGGGAACAAAAGTGTGTCAATAAAGAGATTTTAAAAATATGATAACTTTTTCTTATGCAACTTTAAAAACTACAAAGAAGAAATTATCTTCAAATAAAGCTTCTCTGTACTTTGTTTCTCAGCTACCTATGATAAAAATAGCTTTTATATAATTTATTTTATTACAAAATCTACCATTTAATCAGATTTTTTGATATGAAATCAACTTTCTTTGTCACCACTACAAAATATGTGCCAAAAATTAATGATTTGTGTGTATGTTAACCTTTAAACACACACACACATTTGTATTTATATCTCTTTACATATACACTCATACAATCTTAGGCTATACTAAAAGCTTAAATTAAAATGCTAAGTATAAATTAAATTTATTTTCATTGTGTTTCATTAAAACTCCTTTTATTACTCCTAATTTATATCTTAAATGTAAAAAATTGAATGAGAAAAGGCATATCCAGTTATTACTTTAATTAATTTTGAAATCACTTTCAGAATTTATGTATATTATTACTGTTTTTAAATGTGAATGTGAAATTTAATTAAGTCTCAACATGTACTGAGTAAACGATCTAAAATTTGTTAAACTTTTTGTCCAAAGGGATGCACACACTAAAAATATTTAAGATAACTAGCCATTCATAAGCTTAATGAGAAGGTATCACTTTTTTTAAAAGATTTTATTTATTGATCTTTAGAGGGCAAGGGAAGGAGAGAGGGAGAGAAATATCAGTGTATGGTTGCCTCTCATGTGTCCCCTGCTGGGAACTGGCCTGCAACCCAGGCATGTGCCCTGACTGGGAATTGAACCACAATCCTTTGGTTCAAAGGCCTGCGCTCAATCCACTGAGCTACACTAGCCAGGGGGAGAAAGTATCACTTTTATAAATACAAATCAAATAGGTATATAAAATGGTGTGGAGTGTGGTAAGTATTGTGAAGCAATGATAAGATTGTAAAATCTTGAAAAACCTCTAACCAGAAAGTAATACTATACTACGAGTGGCTAAGTAAATTATGAAGTAAGATATGCAGAATTTAAATTATGAAGATCTTAATTTTCAATATCAAAAAATGGAATCATTTTAGGGTTTAAAAGAGCAATCACATAAACAGTTGGATAAAGAACCACTACTCAGTCAGCATTGCAAAAGTTAAACTGGATAGAATTGAAACTAAAGGAAAGCAAATAAGTTAGAAAGTTATGGATGATAGGCAGATAAGAAAGAAGTACAGAGACTCAAAGATAGTGGAAACTAAAAAAGAAAGATATATTCAAGAAATATTTAGAAACAGAATTAATAGGACTTAGTGATTACTTTATTTCATCAATTTTAAGATGTACAATTTCACATTTTAAAATTTCTAATAATGACAATTCTAACAAGTGTGAGGTGATATCTCATTGTAATTTTGACTTGAATTTTCCTAATAGCTAGCAAGGTTGAATATCTTTTCATGTATCTGTAGGCCATTTGTAAGTCTTTCTGGGAGAATGGTCTGTTCAGGTTTTTTAATTAGACCATTTGTTTGTTTAGTGTTCAGTTGTATGAGTTGTTTACATATTTTGGATATTAACCCCTTGTCAGAGCTGTTGTTTGCAAATGTTATTTGCCATTTGGTTGGTTGTCCTTTAGAATGGCTATTATCAACAAGACAGGTAATGAAAGTGTTGCAAAGGCTGTAGAGAAAAGGGAATCCTCATTCACTGCTGGTGGGAATGCAAACTAGTACACCCACCATGGAAAATGAGATGGATGTTTCTCAAAAAATGAATGATAGAGTTACCATATGACCCAGCAATCCCTCTCCTGGTTATTTACCAGAAAAACGTTAACATTTATTCACAAAGACATATGCACCCTATGTTCATTGCAGAATTATTCATGGTGGTCAAGACACGGAGACAACCAAAGTATCCTTCAATAGATAATGAGATAAAAGAGATGTACATATATATAATGGAATATTACTCAACCATAAGAACAGATGACATATTGCCATTATGACAATAAGTATGGGACTTGAGAATATTTTCTTTATTTTATTTAGTTATTTTTCAAGTACAGATTTTTTGTCTATTTCACCCATCCCAGCCTCCCCCGCCCCGTGCTCCCCACCTCCCTCCCATTTCCACCCCCCTTAGTTCTCATCCCTGTGTCCTTCCTATTTTTTCCTCCAAATCCCTCCCCCTTTTTCCCCTTAACTTTCCTTCTCTCTCCCCTCTGGTCACTGTCCCCTTGTTCTCTCTTTCAGTGTCTTTTTTTTTCTCTGCTTGCTTGTTTGTTTTGTTGTTTAGCTTCCTGTTAAAAGTGAGATCATATGGTACTTGTCTTTCAACACCTGGCCTATTTCAACCAGCATAATGCTTTCCAGTTCCATCCATGTTGTTGCAAAGGGTAGTAGCTCCTTCTTTCTCTCTGCTGCATAGAATTCCATTGTGTATATGTACCACAAGTTTTTGATCCATTCATTTACTGATGGGCACCTAGGTTACTTCCAACTCTTGGCTATTGTAAATTGTGCTGCTATGAACATTGTGGTACACAGGTTCTTTGATATTGATGTTTTAGGATTCTTAGGATATAATCCTAGCAGTGGAATTGCTGGGTCAAAAGGCAGGTCGATTTTTATTTTTCTGAGAAAATTTCATACTGTTTTCCATAATGGTTGTTCCAGTCTGCAATCCCACCAACAGTGAACTAAGGACCCCTTTTCCCCACAACCTCTCCAACATTTGTTGTTTGTTGCTCTGTTTATGATAGCTGTCCTGACTGGTGTAAAGTGGTATCTCATTGTGGTTTTAATTTGCATCTCTCTGATAGCTAACAATATTGAGCATCTCTTCATGTGTCTCTGGATGTTCTGTATGTCCTCCTTAGAGAAGTGTCTGTTCAAGTCCTTTGCCCATTTTTTAATTGGGTTGGGTGTCTTCTTAGAGTGGAGTCGTGTAAGTTCTTTGTATATTTTGGAGATTAAACCTTTGTCTGAGGTATCATTGGCAAATATGTTTTCCCATACAATTGGTTGTATTTTTAATTTAATACTGTTTTCTTTAGCCATGCAGAAGCTTTTTATTTTGATGAGATCCCATTTGTTTATTCTTTCCTTTATATTCCTTGCTCTAGGGGACATATGGGTAAAAATGTTGCTGCGTGGAATATCTGAGATTTTCTTGCCAATGTTCTCCTCTAGGACTTTAATGGACTTAAATATAACGTCTTATATTTAAGTCTTTTATCCATCTTGAATTTATTTTGGTATATGGTGTAAGTTGGTGCTCAAGTTTCATTTTTTTTGCATGTTGCTGTCCAGTTCTCCCAGCACCACTTGTTTAAGAGGCTATCTTTACTCCATTTTATGTTACTGCCCCCTTTGTCGAATATTAATTGATTGTAGAGAGTTGGGTTTATTTCTGGGTTCTCTGTTCTGTTCCATTGGTCTATGTGCCTGTTTTTATGCCAGTACCAGGCTGTTTTCATTACAGTGGCCTTGTAATACAGTTTGATATCAGGTATTGTGATCCCTCCTACTTTGTTCTTCTTTCTCAAAAGTGCAGCTACTATTCTGGGTTGTTTATGGTTCCATATAAATTTTTGAAGTGTTTGTTCTATGTCTGTGAAATATGCCATTGGTACTTTAATAAGTATTGCATTGAATGTGTATATTGCTTTGGGTACCATGGACATTTTGATGATGTTAATTCTTCCAATCCATGAACATGGTATATGTTTCCATTTGTTTGTGTCTTCCTTGATTTCTTTCTTCAGGGCTGTGTAGTTTTCTGCATACAGGTTTTTTACCTCCTTAGTTAGGTTTATTCCCAGATATTTTATTTTTCTTTTTACTATATTGAATGGGATTTTTTCCTTGATTTCTTTTTCTGCTGATTCATTGTTGGTATACAAAAATGCCTTTGATTTCTGGATATTGACTTTGTAACCAGCTGTTTTGCCAAATTCATTAATTAGTTCGAGCAGTTTTGGGGTAGAGTCTATAGGATTTTCCATGTACACTATCATGTCATCTGCAAACAGTGACAGTTTTGCTTCCTCATTTCCAATTTGGATGCCTTTTATTTCCTTATCTTGCCTGATCCCTGTGGCTAAAACTTCCAATACGATATTGAAGAGAAGTGGTGAAAGTGGACATCCTTGTCTTGTTCCTGATCTTAATGAAAAAGCTTTTAGTTTTTGTCCATTGAGTATGATATTATCTGTAGGTTTCTCATATATGGCCTTTATTATTTTGAGAAATGCTCCCTGTATTCCCACTTGGCTGAGTGTTTTTATCATAAATGGGTGTTGTACCTTATTGAAAGCTTTTTCCACATCTATTGATATGATCATGTGGTTATTGTCTTTGCTTTCGTTTATGTGATGTATTACATTTACTGATTTGTGAATATTGAACCATCCTTGCATCCCTGGGATGAATCCCACTTGGTCTTGGTGTATGATCTTTTTGATATATTGTTGGATGCCATTTGCCAATATTTTTTTGAGGATTTTAGCATCTATGTTCATCAGCGATATTGGCCTGAAGTTTTCTTTCTTTGTTGTGTCTCTATCTGGTTTTGGAATTAGGATGTTGCTGGCTTCATAAAAAGAATTTGGGAGTTTTCCATCCTTCTGGATTTTTGGAATAGTCTGTGGAGAATAGGGGTTAGCACTTCCTTAAATGCTTTGTAGAATTCTCCTGTGAAACCATCTGGTCCAGGGCTTTTGTGTGATGGGAGTTTTTTGATTACTGCTTCAATTTCTTTTGCTGTTATTGGTGTATTTAGATTTTCTGTTTCTTTTTCACTGAGTTTTGGAAGATTGTATTTTTCTAGAAATGTGTCCATTTCCCCTAGGTTTTCAAATTTCTTGGCGTACAGTTCTTCATAGTCATTTCTTACAATCCCTTCTATTTCTGTGGTATCAGTTGTAATCTCTCCTGTTTCATTTCTGATTGCGTTTATTTGTGTCCTCTCTCTTCTTTTCTTGATGAGCCTACTTAAAGGCTTGTCTATTTTGTTTATCTTCTCAAAGAACCAACTCCTCGATTCAATGATTCTTAGAATTGTGCTTTTAGTTTCTATGTCATTTAATTCTGCTCTAATCCTGGTTATTTCCTTCCTTCTGCTTGCTCTGGGCTGTCTTTGTTGTTGTTCCTTGAGTTCTTGCAGATATAGGGTTAGGTTGTTTGTTTGAAATGTTTCTATCTTCTTTAGGTAGGCCTGTATTGCTATACATTTCCCTCACAGGACTCCCTTCGCTGTGTCCCATAAGTTTTGAGTTGTTGTGAGATCATTTTCATTTGTTTCCAGAAACGTTTTGATTTCTTCCCTAATTTCATTCTTGACCCATTCGTTGTTTAATAGTATACCATTCAGTCTCCATGATTTGGGGTGCTTTGTTTTTTTTTTCTTTGGGGTTGGTTTCCAGTTTCAGTCTCTTGTGGTGAGAGAAGATGCTTGGCATGATTTGAATTTTCTTGAATTTTTCGAGGCTCATTTTGTGTCCTATCATGTGGCCTATCTTTGAAAATGTTCGATGTGCATTTGAAAAGAATGTGTATTTAGCTTCTTTGGGATGAAGGGCTCTATATATATCAGTTAAGTCCATTTCATCTAGGGTGTTGTTTAATGCCGCAATATCTTTGTTGATAATTTGTTTGGAAGAACTGTCCATTCTTTATAGTGGGGTGTTAAAATCCCCTACTATAATTGTGTTTCTGTCTATATTTTTTTTGAAGTCCTCTAAGATTTTCTTGATATATTTGGGTGCCCCTATGTTTGGAGCATATATGTTTACAATGTTAATGTCTTCTTGGTGGATTCTTCCCTTGAGTATAATGAAGTGACCCTCTGGGTCTCTCTTTATGGCCCTTTTTTGAAGTCTATTTTGTCCGATACGTGAATTGCTACCCCAGCTTTTTTCTCTTGTCCGTTTGCTTGGAAAACTTGTTTCCAACCTTTTACTTTTAGTCTGTGATGCTCTTTTGTCCTTAGGCGGGTCTCTTGTAGGCAGCATATGTGTGGGTCATGCTTTCTTATCCATTGAGCTATTCTGTGTCTTTTGACTGGAGAATTTAATCCATTTACATTTAAGGTTATTATTGATAGATACTTGTTCCTCTCTGTCTCCCTCTTTTCCTTCCTTCCCTTAAAGCAGTCCTTTCAGTATTTCTTGTAGAGCTGGTTTGGTGGAGGCATATTCTTTTATGCTTCTTTTGTCTTGGAAGCTCTTTATTTGGCCTTCTATCTTGATTGAGAGCCTTGCTGGGTAAAGTAGCCTTGGTTGTAGGCCTCTGGTTCTCATTACTTGGAATATTTCTTGCCATTCTCTTCTTGCTTGGAATGTTTCCATTGAGAAGTCAGTAGCTAACCTTATTGGGGCTCCCTTGTATGTTACTTCTTATTTCTCCCTTGCTGCCTTTAAGATTCTCTCTTTGTCTTGGAATTTTGCCATTTTGATGATGTGTCTTGAAGTGGGCCTCCTTGGGTTCCTCTTGATTGGGACTCTCTGTGATTCCTGGATTTGTGTGACTTTTTCTCTTATCAAATTAGGGAAATTTTCTCTCATTACTCATTCAAATATGTTTTCTATCCCTTGTTCTTCTTCTTCTCCTTATGGTATTCCTATTATTTGAATATTATTACGTTTTATATTGTCTTGCATTTCTCTTAATTCCTCTTCATTCTTTCTGAGCCTCCTTTCATTTTCTTGCTCCTTCTGTGAGATGCTTTCTACCTTGTCCTCCAACTCACTAATCCTATCCTCTACTTCATCTATCCTACTTTTGAATCTTTCTACTTTGTTCTTCAATTTGGAAATTGTATTCTTCATTTTCTCTTGTCCCTTGCTGATAGTTTCTATTTCCTTTTTCATGTTGATGTAGCTTGCAGAGAGATTACTGTATCTCCCCTGTAGTTTCTGGTAGTTCATTGTGAGCTCTTTGAGCTTCGTAATAACCAGTGCTTTGAATTCACTATGTGATAGTTGATCAGCCTCTATTTCATGTGACATTCTTTCTGAAGTTTCTGCTTTTTCTTTTATTTGTGGATTGTTTCTTTGTCTTCCCATTGTTTGAGACTCTTCTTGTTAGTCTCAGCTTCTAAAATTGATCTGTTCTGACACCCTGGGCTTATGGTCTGAACTTCTGTGGTATGATACCTGTGATGTTTAGTGGTGCAGACTGCTTCAAGTTTCTCGATGTTCTCCGTCTCCACATACTCTCACGCTGGTCCTCCCGCTGGTCCCCACGTTGGTCGCCTACCACTGCTGAATGTCCAGGGTCTAGTAGCCGACTCCTCCAGTGCCCAGACCCGTTACTACGGCAGCAGCACAGGGGCCAAGAATGTCCCGGCTCCCATGACTAACTCCTCTGGTGCCCAGGCCCATCACAGTGGTTTGGAGTGTCTGGCTCTGGTAGCTGACTCCTTGGCACCCAGGCCCCTCTCTATGGCAGCAGCACAGGGGCCTCTAGTGTCCTGGCTCCCACAGCTGACTCCCCAGTGCCCAAACCCATTGCTATGGCAGCAGCACAGGGGCTGAGAATATCCCGGCTCCTGTAGCTGACTCCTCTGCTGCCACCCAGGCCCGTCACAGGGGTTTGGAGTGTCCCAGCTCCCATACCTTACTCCCCGGCGTCCATTCCCATGGCTATGGCAGTGGCACATAGGCTGAGAATGTCCAAGCTGAGGTACCTGACTCCCCAGCGTCCAGACCCATCGCTATGGCAACGGCACAGAGGCTGAGGATGTCCTGGCTCCCGTAGCTGTCTCCTCTGCTTCCCAGGGCCATCACAGGGGTTTGGAGTGTCCCGGCTCCCGTGCCTGACTCCCTGGCTCCCAGCTTGTTGCTAGAGAATATTATGTTAAGTAAAATAAGTCAGAAAAAGCTATGAACTATATGATTTCACTCATATGGGGGATGTAAAACTGAAACCCATAAACACAGATGACACTATGTTGGCCACCAGAAGGAATAAGGTGGGAGAGTAGTAAAGGGTAATGGGGGCTAAATATATGAAGAAGGAAGAAGATTACACAATGCAATATACAGATCATGTATCATAGAAATGTACACTTGAAACCTATATGATCCTCTTAGCAAATGTCAACCCAATAAATTTCAAGTCAAAAAATAATAATAATGGAATAAAATGCATGAAATCTTAGTGGATATACAGTGTCTTATAATCACTGAAGCATAGGTGTGTCATGATTTAATTATATGAAAGTATGATTTTCAGAAGTGCAATGTCGTGACTAACATACAGGTTTAAAATGAACTTATGTCAGTTTCATCATCGCTGGAGCAAGGAGTGGATCTCAAGAGACCCCTCAGTAGCTGCATCACCTCAGGCCTAGTTACCATCACCTGGGAGGAGCCACAGCTGCTGCCACTGGTCCCAGTCACCATCACCACAACTGTGAGCAGAGAAACCCAAATCCAGTAGCCCTCCCACCCCCACCAAACCCCACACCACAGGCAGTTGCCCAGGGAATGGAGGCCTGAGAGGCCTCACATCAGTGGCACCTGCCAGCAGGAACAAGAGGGACATCACAAGAAACCTTTTTTTAGAACAGTAAAATAATTCAATGTAAGGAACTGATAGGGTTTTATCAATAGGAATGCCACCAAGGAAGGTGTATGTGTCCACCAGACTGCCATAAAGAAGAATAACCTCAGGAAGTATCTTTGAAGTATAGGAAGAGATGGAGAGGCTGTAGAGTCTGATGTTGAAAGAGAGAAGTGTGCAGAGGCAGCAAATGTTACAGGCCCTGGAGGAGTTCCAGTGCAAGGCCGTAAATACACAGCAGACTAACCCTTATAGATGCTATCCACATTGCAGGGGTCCTCCACCGAATTACCAGCAGAATTACCAGAAGAGTGGGAGTGGGGAAAAGAATGATGGATCAGAGAATGCTTGGAAAGGCCAGACCTAATGGCTCTGGCCCTACTGTAGGCAATGGTTCCACCTTAATACGTGAGGAGATCCTATGGGTGTCAACCTCAGTATTTCAATGCTCTGGTACAGGGAGAAGTGATGCAGGGTGCTGACAATCAGGCAACCAGGGTGTAGGAGACCAAGGTAGAACAGTGAGACAAAATATGGAGGTACAGACCACAAATCCACAGGGGCCCTCTTGCTAAAGACACCCTGGAGAAGATTAAATGAGGAGGATAAGGAAAATCAAGAAGCTGAGACCCAAGGTCAGCAGTCACCTCAACATCAGTACCTCTGCAACCTCAATCACTGATGCAGACATCTGGAAAACTCTAAACTACAACATTGCAAAGAGACATGAGTAACCAGTCCACCAGCTGAGAACTCATTGGCTCCTGGGGCTGAGCATGGCGGGGCTGAGGAAATACGCTTACCAGCTCTACTATTAGCCAATTTGGTCATCCAACAAGAAGAAATAAATATGAGACTTCTGCCAAGACGGAGGCGTAGGTGGAAGCACTGCACCTTCTCGCACAACTAAGTTTAAAAACAACAAAGTTTTAGCAACAAAAATGCAGCCAACCCACAGAAAATTGAACTACATGGAAGTCCGACAAAAACAAACCCTTCAGCCAAACCAATAAACCAGTGTAGGAGCCAGGGATGAGATGGACTGCACAGGCCCCAGTGGCAGGAAGTGACAGAGGGGACCACCATTGTCTCTCTCTGACCCCGCCCCCACATATAGCGTCACAAACCAGTGACCTGGGTGGCCCCGCCCTGTTGAACAACTAGGGCTCTGCTCCTCATACGTAACAGGCACAAACAGATCAAAATATGGCTCAAGAACAACTCAGAGCCCCAGAGCCAATAAATCTAAGCAACGAAGACATAGCCAAACCTTCAGATGCACAGTTCAAAACACTGGGGATCAGGATGCTCACAGAACTGGTTGATTTTAGTCACAAATTAGAGGAACATATGAAGGCTAAACTAATTGAAATGAATGGAAATACGCAATAAACCAGTAGTAATGGAAAGGAAACTAGGACTTAAATCAAAGGAGTGGACCAGAAGGAGGAAAAAATGACCAAACAGAAAAGGATGAAGAAATAAGAATTCAAAGAAATGAGGAGAATCTTAGGAACCTCCAGGACATCTTTAAATGCTCCAACATCCGAATTATAGGGGTACCAGAAAGGGAAGAGGAACAGCCACAAGTGAAAAACTTATTTGAACAAATAATGAAGGAGAACCTCCCCAATCTGGCAAAGAAAATAGACTTCCAGGATATTCAGGAAGCTCAGAGAGTCCCAAAGAAGTTGGACCCATGAAGGAACACACCAAGGCACATCATCATAATATTAGCCAAGATTAAAATGAAGGAGAGAATCCTAGAAGCAGCAAGAGATAAGGGGACAGTCACCTACAAAGGAGTTCCCATCAGACTGTCAGCGGATTTCTCAAAAGACACCTTACAGGCAAGAAGAGACTGGAAAGAAGTATTCAAAGTCATGAAATCCAAACACCTACATCCAAGATTGATCCATCCAGCAAAGCTTTCATTTAGAATGGAAGGACAGATAAAGTGCTTCTCAGATAAGATCAAATTCAAGGAGTTCATCATCACCAAGCCCTTACTATATGAAATGTTAAAGGGAGTTATCTAAGAAAAAGAAGATAAAAAAGATGAACAGTGAAAGGACAGCAAACTCACAGTTATTAACAACCACACCTAAAACAAAAGCAAACTAAAATGACAGCTAGATCAGGAGTGGAACCATAGAAATGAAGATCTCATGGAGGGTTAGCAACAGGGGAGGGGGAGGAGGAGAAGGGGGGAGAAGGTACAGAAAATAAGTAGCATAGACAGTAGATAGAAAATAGATTGGGGGGGGCAAGAATAGTATGGGAAATATAGAATCTAAAGAACTTGAGACGCATGGTCATAAACTAAAGGGGGGAGTGATGGGGGAGGGTTGTGCAGGGTGGAGGGGACTGAGGGGGGAAATAGAACAACTGTAATGGCATAATTAATAAAATATATTAAAATAAATAAATAAATAAATAAATAAAAGAAATATGAAACTCCAGCCATGAGAAATCAACTAAAGACTGGAGCTTAAGACTTTAAGTGCTTGCTTTTTCTTTTACCAGATGACTAGAACTATCTGCATTCTGTGCAGCATCAAGGTTTTATTACTTTTATCTAATGATATTTCTTTTTTGTAAGGACTGATATGTTTTGGGGCTTTTTTTTCTGTTTTTTCTCAATACACCTGTAAAGATAAATCTCAATTTGACCAGATGTGAAACAATTTTTCAAAAGTTTACTACTTGGTATTTTCAAAAAAGTCAACAAACTGCAAGCACCTGTTAGTAAAGGTCTTAAATAATTATCTTTGTGGGGAAAATGAACTCATGTCTCACATTTGTTAAATTTATTAATTAAGAAACATTTAAGATGGTAAAGCCAGTTCAAAGGAGAATTTGAAGAAGAAATATAAACATATAAGTAATCTGGAAGACTGAAATTTATTACCTAATAAATGCAAAAGTGACTTAATATCTTTTAAAGCAATAACAAATAATGAGTGGGCCTATATTTTCAACATAAATTTTGTTTCTTTCAAACAAAATGCATTTTTATTTCTAGAAATAAGAATCACTTGCTTTATATTTTAACTACTTAATTTCTACCTTAGTAGAGCTGTATAATAGCCTAAATAACAGAAAGATAAATATGTGCATTTCTCCATAAAGTCTAATAATCTATAGAATGGAATTTTACTAGAGAAGTCCAGCACTTCACCAGAAAGGATACCCAGTTATATCTTTGATATGTCCAAGTCTGGAAAATGTTGTCTGACAGCATCATTGCTTAATCATGTTCAACTGTGAAAATCACTGACACCAAAACCAGCTCATGAATATGTGTTGGAGACTTGGAATGAAATCTCAGAAACCAAAGTTGAGTTCTCATCTACTGTTATCCCTAAGAATTAAAAGGTTGTTTGATATGTTGGTAGATCAGCTTTGTTTAGCAGCATATATAAACTTCAGTTGGTAACTGAAAAGGTGGTTCAGGAACTCAATAGCACTTCCATCAACTGGTTGTAAATGACATCAACAATGACCTCATCTAATAGACAACACATTCTTTACAAGGTCACGTGGAACCTTCACCAATATACACCATATTCTAGGTCATAAAACATACCTTACCAAGTTTTAAAATATAGAAATTATATCATATATTTTGCCACAACATCATGTAATAAAACTAGAATTCAATAAAGGGTAGCTGGAAGTCACCAATTACTTTGAGAGTGAACACACTTTTAAATACCACATGGAATAAAGGAGAAATTTCAAAACAAACTCATAAATATTTTGAACAAATTTATAAAATTAAAATACAACTTTCAAAATTTGTGGGATGCAACCATGAAGTGCTTAAAGAGAAATCCATAGCTTTGAATTAGAAAAGAAGATCCAAAAATTAATAATCTGATTTGAAGCTAGAATAAAAGAATAAATTTTATTCTTATGATGCTAGAATAAAAGAGTAAGTTAAATGCAAAGTAATCAGAAAAATGAGACTAAACAGAAATAAATAATATTAAAAATTAAAAATCAAAAGAATAATTAATAAAACCAAAAGCGAGTTCTTCAAAAAGATTAATAAAATCAACAACCTTCTAGCCAGAATAAGAAAAAAAGACAGAGGACACAAATTACTGATAAGAAATAAAAAAATTGTATCACTAGAGATTCCATGGACATTAAAAGTTTAATAAAGAAATACTATATTCAATTCTATGCCCACACAATCTATAAACAGATGAAATGAAAATCCTTAAAAGCCACAATCTTTCAAAACTCTCACAAAGAAAAACACACAAGATAAATGTGCTTATATCTATAAAGGTAATTGAGTCAACTATTAATAGTGTTAAAAAAAAGAAAGCAAAAAGTCCATTTGGGTTTATTGTTAAATTCTACCAAACATTTAAGAAAAATATATATATACTAATTCTTATAATCACTTTAACAGAAAAAACATAGAGGTAATGTTTTCTAACTCCTTTCTAACTCTAATAGGCCAATAAATATTATCCTAAATTAGAAGCAGACAAAGAAGAATTAAGTAAATATAGATTATATATCTAAATGTGAACGCAAAATTATAAATAACCTAAAATATAGGAGAAAATGTAGGTGATCTTGAGTATGGTAATTTTTTAAAGACTGCATCAAAGGTATGAGTCATTAAAGAAAATATTGATAAACTTGGCTTCATTATAGTTAAAAACATTTGCCTCTTGGAGGAAAATGTCAATAAGTAGACAAGCCATAGACGAAAAGCAAATATGTGTTTGAAAAATACACATATGATAAAGAAATGTTGTCCAAAATGTACAAAGCACTCTTGAAACTAACAAGTAAATAAATAATAGGGAAAATCTGAACAAAGATATAAAGATGGCAAATAAACATATGAAAAGATATTCAGCACAAATGTCATCATGGAATTTCTAATTCAAACAATAACATGCCACAACACGTCTAAATTCAAATACTCAAATGCAAAACGTGACAACACCAAATGCTGACAAAGTTTTGGATTAATAAGAATTCTTATTCATTGTTGGTGAAAATGCCAAATGGCACACCCACTTTGAAACACTGTTATCCTACTAGCCAGAAATCACATTCCTTGGCATTTACCCAAATAAGATAACTATTGATATCCAGACAGAAACCTTCACAGAAATATTTATAGCAGCTTTGTTCATAATTGCCAAAAATTAGAAGTAACCAAGATATCCTCCAGCAGCTGAATTGATACCAAAATTATAGTCCATTCATATAATGAAATATTGTTCAATAATAAAAATAAATTAGCTTCAAGCCATGGAAAAACATAAGGGAAACTAAAATGCTTATCGTGAAGTTCAAGAAGTCAGTCTGAAAAGGTTACATACTATATAATTCCAAGCATATGACACTTTGAGAAAAGCAAAGCAACACAAACAGTAGAAAGATCAATGAATGCTAGGAGTTAGGAGAGAGTGAAGAATGAACAGGCAAAGCACACAGGATTTTTAGGGCAGTGAAAATGCTTTGTGTGGTACTATAATGGATACATGTGACTACATTTGCCAAATTACGTGGAATGTACAACAGTAATGAACCATAAACTATGAACTTTGCAATATAATTATGTGTGAATATATAGTCATTGATGGTAACCCCTGTGTTGTGGGATTTTGATAATAGAGGAGGTTGTATATGTGGGGGGACAAAGAACTCTGTACTCTCCATTCAGTTTTGCCATGACCATAAGTTCTCTCTAAAAAATAAAGTTTATTATTTAAAACAAACGAAAAAGAGCTGGCTTAAGACCTGAGCACCAATGACTTTTAATTCTTCTATGGATACTACATCACAGTCACTCTAGGACTCAAATGAATGTTAAAGCACAGGCATTATTAACAATTTTCAATTCTAAAAGTAGTTCAGAAGTGTATGATTTGATGGGTAAGTAGAATTAGCTTAAACAAATTATTTTCTTTTCACAGTTTGCTTTTAATGTAAGTGCAAAAAATTGATGATAAAATCAATGCCTTTTTAAATATAAAACAGTATTCTAAGTAAGAAGGTAGCACTGCCTTATTACATAATTGTAATTTTTCATGCAAAGTAAAATAAAAATAAGTCATAATCACTGGCATCTTAGAATTAGATGAAATATGATAATGGCAGTATCGTATAAGAAAGGCTGGTTTCTTACCCTGGTTTGTGTGCTCAGTGGATTGAAAACAAAAGGCTGCCAGTCTATTCCCACTCAAGGCACATGCCTGGATTGCAGGCCAGGTCTCCAGTAGGATGTGAAAGAGGCAACCACACACTGTGATGTGTCTCTTCCTCTCTTTCTCTCTCCCTTCTCCTCTGTAAAAAAAATAATTAAATAAATAAAATCTTATTTTGAAAAAAAGAGAGTAGTTTCTCAATAGAAATTCAAGTAATGATGTTACAACTATTTTTATGACTGTAGACAAAGGAGTTTATAGAAAAAGTAAGTTAATCTCATTGGTAAGTAAAATATATGTTAGAGCTATAAAGACCATCAACAATTAAAAATATGCCCATGGGTTTCAAGTGAAGTAAAGTGAAGATACAGATTTGGGAGACCTAAGTGGGGAATGTGAATATAATTGTATAGAAAAAGAAGGTAATGAGAATGAATAGAACTGAGTGTAAAATTTTATTTAACTGAGACATAGAAAATTAAGAATTATCTAGCATTTAATTGATAAATAGCTAAGATTGAAATATATTATCCAAGACCCCCCAAAAAAGTCTTTATGAGCAAGTGTTAGATCTACAAGCAATGAAATATTCTAATTGGCTCACATTCCAATATTCTAACTGGTGAGAATTGGATGACACTTTTCAAGTCATATAAATATATTGATTATATTCACTATGACCAATTAATATCCCTGTTAAAAAATTAAAAATGAAAATTCACTATAAATTGATTTTTGCTTCTTTTAACTATACATCCAGAGTGTACATGTGTGTGCATATGTGTATAATTTGTATATATGTGTTTAATGCCCATTTTTTATTTATTTATTTTTTAATTAATTTTATTTAGTTATTTTTCAAGTACAGTTTTTTGTCTATTTTTCCCATCCCAGCCTCCCCCGCCCCTTGCTCCTCACCTCCCTCCCATTTCCACCCCCCTTAGTTCTCGTCCCTGTGTCCTTCCTATTTGTTCCTCCAAATCCCTCCCCCTTTTTCCCCTTAACTTCCCTTCCTAATGCCCATTTTTTAAATCACTGCTATTATTTCCCTAACAGTATACTTTTTTTGTAACAATCCTTACTATGATGCTCTCTGATTTCCAGTTTACTTGTCGGTTTTCTTCCATTAAAATTCTTGGTTATCAAAGGTTGTAACAGTGCTTTACTTATCAATTTACTACCATAAATATAGCATGGTATCTGACATATAGTGGGTGCTCAATAGATGTTTTTAAAAATAAATCAATGAATTATTTCTTAGGACCATATTTAGGGAGATAAGAACCATGGCTTATGTTAGAGGAGAGAGCAGAAACTTTGACATCACTTAACCAGTTTTTTACTTTGTAGATCATGTATTCTTTCTCATTTGCTCCCTCAACAAAAACGAGGTGATAACATCTCCTATCTTGCAAGGTAATTAACAGTATTAAATTAAGGTTTATATGCAAATAGGGTAACCTTGTTCTGGTGCATAGTAGCCACTCAAAAGATGGTAACTGTTATTATTGTTATAATTAATATGTCCCTTTTACAAAGACCAACTTTTTATGGATTTTACTTTTCGTTTTTATTTAAAATCAATTTAAGTAACACTTATAAAGAGTTGACTAAGTGAAAAAAGGGGTGATCCCTTTCTATCGAGGACATCACAGTTGTAAATTTTTAACTCTTCTCAACCACAATCTATCTACATAGCTGTAATAATGAAGAAATTATTGGGTAGTAAGAATGTTGTCATTCTTATTCAACTCCATATCCTTATTCTTTTTTTAACTATTTATTTTTATTTGTATTTTTTCACTTTTTTATTGTTGTTCAAGAACAGCTGTCTCCACTTATCTCCCACCACTCCCCCCCCACCCCAGCCAACTCCACTTCCCACCCTTGATCCTACCCTCCTTTGTTTTTTTCCATGTGTCCATTATACATGTTCCTGAAAAACCTTCTTCCTCCCTTATTCCCTTCCTCCTCCCCTCTGGTTGCTGTCAGTTTGTTCTTCATTTCAGTGTCTCCAGTTATATTCTGCTTGATTGTTTGTTTTCTTGCTTAGGTTTCACTTATAGGTGAGATCATATGGTATTTGTCTTTCACTGCCTGGCTTATTTCAATGTGACATATCCTTAATCTTATTCTACATTCTCAACCCTTCTTTAAAGATTTTATTTATTTATTTATTTTTAGAGGGAAAGGGAAAAAGAGAGGGAGAGAAACATCAATGTATGGTTGCCTCTCCTGCATCCCCTGCTGGGATCTGGTCTGTAACCCAGGCAGGCCTGACTGGGAATCAAACCTCAGTTGTTTAGTTTGCAGGCCTGCACTCAATCCACTGAGCTACACCAGCCAGAGCCACATTCCCAACCTTTGATCATGTTGTTCATACATAAATCCTAGGCTAAGGAGAGAAATACTTTAAAGCAGTACTAGTACAGGGTCCTGAACTAAACAACTAATTTCTCTATCTATCTATCATCTATCTATCTATCTATCTATCTATCTATCTATCTATCTATCTATCTATCATCTCTCTATCTATCTATCTATAATCTCTATGTCTATCTCTATCTCCTTCAGAAAATATTTATAGCTAATACCATACAGATTCCTAAACCTGATTGCAGTTAGCCTATCTCCAGCCATGTTTTGGTTTCAGTCTTCCTTTCTGCTTATGAATTGAATTCTCCTAATCTTGTGGCTTCCAAATTCAGGTAATAGCTTAGACAATGAGTCTTCTTCTGGCTATGTTTATAAGTAACCTTTAGGGGGTTTCTAGAGACAAAGATATAGCTATCTACTCACCTCCTATGTTAACACCAACATCTGTGTACTCCATCAGCACAAAAATGGCAGCCTTAAGTCAAAGTTAGGAAGAAAATGACATTTCCTTGAGTAGTAACATATGGAAACATATTGAATTGTAAACCACAAGACATAACTAGAGTAAGTCTTAAGAGAACACCATAAGAGATCATAAGATCAAATAGAGCTCAGTCTAGAACTAGAGATAGTCAGTGAGTAAATCAAATCAAAACCCTAAGAAAATTTAAAAAAATAATACATGGTATTTTGAAATATTTAGGGTTTTGAGCTATTTTTACTTTTTAAAAGTTGACAACATTCAGCCACAAAAAACCCAACAACAACAACATTTATTTTGCTTAATGGTGTTACATTCATTAATTCTGAAAAAATAACTTAGGGACTTTAGATAATTAATAAATAAAATATAAAGGTTATTCTCAAATGATAATAACATTGAAGAACTTAAATTTACCAGTTTTAAATACAGAGTTTAACTAGAATAATCTTCCCATAGATTTGGCATTTATTTGTAGCCATGAGCACTGGTTCTAATTATGATATTAAGAATTATAATATTCTTATCATTTTAATTTGATATTAAGTAGAGTATTCATCAGAATTTTAATTTTACAGAAAAAGATTTCTTTCAAGTTTTTACCTCTTTGTACAAAATAAAAAGTATTGATCTATTTCAACTGTCTGTAAATTAGTAGAAGTGTGTCCTACACTTTCCCTTTGCTTTCCAGTTGGCATGTCTTTCTTTTATTTACTCACTGATTCTTGTAGGAAGAGTGCCATATTCTTAGTTTTATTTATCTATGAATATCTAACGTATATGAGAGCAAAACAAAGGTCAAGAAAAAGACCACAGATAAAAAATCCAATAAAAGGTCAAAATTTATAAAACCCCAAAATTGATGGAACTAAACTGAACTGAAGATCAGAGGTCAGGTGAAAGGCTAAGACAGATGGAAACAAAGAGGTCACAAGGTGAGCTGTGTCCCAACAGTACTCAATTCCCATCCAAGCAAAGGAAGATACTTGTGCCCATTCTCTGAGGTCCAGGCAACAAAATCTCTAAGAAAAATGCCCTCATTTAATGAAGCAAGATTTCTGAACAGTCCTCTAGTATCTTGAGCCTGTTGTTAATTCAGAATAGTAAGAACGCTTAGGTAACAAATTCATAAATATTGCCTCAGCTTTTTGAGCTGAGACTAACTTAGCTCTAAGAACTTCAGAAACTGGCATTGACCTATGCTTCTTCTTCAGTCCCCAAAATCAGTCTCCAATGCATCTTTAATTGAAAAGTCCTGGATATGTTACACTTTTCTTTCTGCAAAGACATAAAACAAACTTTTTTCCTGGCATGGTAGCCTCACTGTTGTATCTTCATCTCTACCCTGGGAATAGTAACCCTTGTCTTGTAGGATTAATCGGTGTAATGCTTATAAAATACTTTGAATTTCTCCTATGCAAGACTCTTTAAATATGACACAGTAACACAAAAATCATTGCATGTAAAGGTACAGTCACTATGCAACTGAAAAACTGGCGATCTTTTTTCAATGACCCATGGATTATGGCTATATTTAATTACTATAAAGTGCAGAGAATGTTTTATTGAAATAAGAGCTGAAAAGGCAATTTTTTGGTGCAGGTGCTGGTGGGATATTTTCTTTATTCCAAGCCAAGTACAAAACATTATAAGGAACATTGAAAATGAGCTAATCTTCAAAGTTATTCAGCACATATTAGGCATGCAACCTAGGGAATACAGTTGTAGAAAGCTAAAACCTCCTCTTTTAAAACGGTCTACTACTTATTTATAGAAACATAGCCCAATGGTTCACCCTGACTTTTCCTAGGCAAGAACTCCTGCTGTTTTTCCACTTGTACATATATTCTTTGAATTTTTCATTTTCCAAATGAATATTTATTACTTAATGCTATTATATCATTTTTATTCATCTGTGTTAATTGGTTCCTAATAAGTCAGAACTAATTAACCTGTTTTTATATGGAAATATTATAACAATAACAATTACTGCAGTGACACCAATAAAACAAATCATATCCTTATCTTTATCCCATTGTGAGTAAGCATGCTTTTTTCCAGTTGTTATAGAAAAATGTAAATAACTTTATTAGCTAAAATATTCCTAGGAAAGCCTACAGAGATTAGCCCAGAATTGAAATCAATGCTACAAGAACCAAATTTGAAGTCAGGATGACAGCTCTCATAAAGAACATTTTTCTTAAGATACTGTTTAGGACTTCAGATGCACTGTTTTAAGTGCATTAAATGTGCCAAGATAATACTGTTATTCCCATTTTTACAGATGAGGAAACTAGACACATGGGATTCTTCTGAAATAGGTCAGAAACTTGGATCTACACAAAGAAAGGGAGAGCATTAGGGAAGAAATAAATAAAACATTTTCTACATAATAATTAGAATAGCAATTCTTATTTAAAAGAAAAATGAGTAATGACTCCCACAGATAGCTATCTAATTAATGTTCATTAGATATTCAAGTTCTTTGAGTTTCCATTTTCTCTTTTTATATCTCCCAATGAGGATAATGATGAATTCTTTCTGAGGAAATTCAAACCTTCCTTATTATTCAATCCTCAATTCTTTCTCCAATCTATAACCAGTAATTATCAATATTAAATCACCCCTCCCCTCCTCCACTACAAGAACTATTTTGTCAGCAAACTCACCTTCATTAGATCTCAAGATCAGTCAAAAGGAATATTTATTATTCTGTTCAGGTGAGGACTCTCCTGTTAGGCCCTTGAAGTCCTAGAACACTGTGTTCACTCACCTACTGAGAAATCACCACTATATGACAGCCACAACAGAAAGCACTCTGAGGGTGGAGGGTGGTGGGAAGGAGATGAATACACATACTCCTGAACTCAAGGATTCATGAACCACAATGAAAATAATGGAAGGACTGTAAATGTAATACTTTTTACTGCAATATTTCCTTAGGTCAAGCTTGACTCTAATGGCCCACCCACAATAACAACTAATGGCTCAAAATAATCACCCATAAAAACTAGCTGCATTATTAATATCCAATGAGCCAAAAGTTAAAGAATCTACTTAAAATATTTTAATGGAAACTCAACTTTTCACCTTCAGGTATCAGGACATTTGAAGAGAGGCTAAGACTTGGAGAGCCTGAGGGAATACATGCTTCTCTCCCTCCCTTCCTTCCTGCTTTCCTCTCTCTTCTCCCTCTGTTCCTCTCTTACCCTTTCTCCATTCCCTTTATTATTTCTTTTAACTTTCTGCATTTGTTGGAGAAGACTAGACTCACCACTGAAAGTGTCCGAATAACTATTACTTTTTTAATAAAGAAAATAATAAATCCATAGATCACAAATCACATGTCTCCAATGTTTAAGCATATTTATTCCTTCATTTTTATAAGTACAGGCAAGAAAAAAATAAAGAAGCATTGAATTAAAAAATAAAATTAAATATAGAAATCTAGAAACAATTAACTTTTAATTTTTTGAACACCTGATCAAAAACATCGAGTAAAGAAATTCATTGCCCTTTATAGAAACACCAACACTCTTGCTAATTATTATAAAATATATTCAAGTCCTGGCATTTACTATATAACATTTTATGTATTAAAGTTGTTTTAGAAATAAAATGCCACAAGTTTTTTATTAAGTTGGTATAGATCTTGTATTAAGTTACTATATAGATCACAATGTTACTGAACTTCCAATAGCAGTATGAAAAATAATAACCCTATTTTACAATAATTACTTGCCAAGTGTACTACCATATAAGGCAAGTAACATGGTTATCTTTCAGAAATGTGAAGAAGCAGTTTGTTATCTTTTCCTATATTCTCTGGGTTTTATAGGCCAGTTCATTTTGTCTCCACTGTGAAATACCTTAAAAGGTAACCTGGTATTCTGACTCTAGAGGTAATTTATTATATCTGTTAATCTTGTAAAATTGCTCTCTGGATGTAATAATTTGTTATTCTTTTATTAGACCTTCTTCTGCATACTGTGTTTATCATAAAGATGTCACCATTTTGATGCCTAGCAACCATTACAATGTTCCAGAGGTGTTTGCATCTATTTTCCTGGGGGAGAGAGAGCAATGCTTCCCTGCCAGAATACCCTGGGAGAGCTGTCAAGGTATTCTGATGTGTGAAGATGAAGGCCCCCCTGCTGCAGACTCCAATCAGCTCAAGTCACGGCCTGAAAGCAGTGACTTGGGCATCACTATTCCGTGTTAGAAAATGTGTCAATTATCACATGGACTGCCTAAGGGTATTGCCTGGGTCTAGGTCATGAAACCATCAAGACTGAAGGGGAAAAAAATTGATGAAGAAGTCAGTTGAATTAATTGATAACAATGTAGCCTGTATATAATATGTTCATTGTAACTCAAGAACCCCAAATTTTTGTCTGGGAAGCTTTCCTATGGATGCTGCCATGAGTAGAACTAAAACTGTCTATTTTCTCTGACATAAAGTATGTATAACTGGCATTTTAGAAATTTCCTAAGAGCCAGTAAATAGATGTCAAACTAGCCAAAGATCCATAAAAATAAAATCATGCTAATAATGTTATAGTTATTTTGTTATTGTTATTCTTTTTTAAATTTTATTTAGTTATTTTTTGAGTACAGTTTTTTGCCCACTTCTTCCATCCCAGCCCCCCCCCCGCCCCGTGCTCCCCACCTCCCTCCCACCTCCCAGTCCTCATCCCTGTGTCCTTCATACTTGTTCCTCCAATTCCCTCCCCTTTTTCCCCCTTAAATTCCCTTCCCTCTCCCCTCTGGTCACTGTCCCCTTGTTCTCTATTTCAGTGTCTTTGTTTTTATTCTGCTTGCTTGTTTGTTTTGTTGTTTAGCTTCCTGTTAAAGGTTATTCTTAATACATAGTGCCACTGTTTATATGTGAATACAGTGGGGACCACTTAAATACGTAACCTAGGGTCTAAATCATGAAAGCTTTGTGCATCATTTATGTGGGTTCCTGTGCCACTTGCTCAGGGAAAGGGGAGAAACACATATTTTCACATATTTACAGAGGTTTCTGAGCTGCCTCAATGACCCCTTTTCAAACTTCCTTGTTTCCCCCTTAAACTACCAAATCATATTTAAGGCATTTATATCAGATGAGTTCCCTTAAGAAATCACTGTTTGTTAGGCATGGGAATAATCATTAAAGAAACTGGTCCTCCCCAGAAGATGCCATACCAATCAAGCAGATTCATGGAAGAATTAAATTTTATTAAACAACAACAAATAAATCACTCTTTGTTTGATAATACTGAGTAGAAACTCTGCCCAAAATATTCAGGCAGCAGGCTACATACAGACTCCAAGGTATCCAGAATTACCACCCCAGAATTTTCACAGGAAAACATATCATTCTCCATGAACATTATCAGGGCACATGCGCACAGACCAGAAAGGATCCCCACACATTGTTGGTGTTAGACAAAAGGTGCCCCATTTTCTATAAAATTTTCAGTTTTATAGAAAACATAAAATATAATAGGTGATATATTTTTCATAATGGTGGTAATGGTTAGGGATAAAAATTATGAGTGATAGTTTCCCATACATGTTTATCTTCTGGCTCTTACAGTTTTTTCAGGGTAAAAACAATTTTTGCATTAGGAGAAGCTGTATCAGAAACACCTAACTTCATTAAAATATTTAATTAATAACTTTCCTGTCTTCAGCTTGAAGTATGCTCCCCCTACTGATCAGAACTCCAGTGAAGCAAGCAGAAGTCTTATTAAAGCTTAACTCTTACATATTCTGTCTTCATATCGTTGGCACTATTTCCCATATGTGCAAAGTTAGACAGAAATGCAAACTTCCAGAGAGGAATTTTAAGTTATTAATTTGTACCCTGTATGCCAGTAGAAAGATGATAGGTTCTGGAACTGGAAACCCTGGCAGGTGCTATCTAGTTGCTTATTATAGGAGCCTTAGGTTACATATCTAAATATATACATATATATATGTAATATGCTAATAACTGCTCACCCTGCTGCCTTCATTGAAACACTATGAAAACCAAATGAAATAATTGCTATTTGAGTGTTTTCAGAAACTGTACTGTACTAAAATTATTAATTATGATTATCAACATTAAACTTAAATTATTTTAGTTCATCACTATTACCTGTCACTATTATTTTCAAAATGGTCAATTATTAATTGCCTATGACTCTGAAACATACTAAAATCTATCTTTTTATAGCTAAATAAAATGAGAGAAGGGTTCCCCCATATACCATATATATATATATATATACACACCATATGTATGTATATATATATACTATATATATACCATATATACCAAAATATATATACCATATGTATTATATATTATATTAATATGTATAGTCATGATATCAACATATAATATTTTCTTATCCTTTCTTGATTATGATTATAGAAATTTGTTCTAAAATGAGATGGATTGTAAAGCTATCCTCCAAATATGTGAAAAATCAAAATATTGGCCTGAGACTCTAGGATGTGAATTTGGAGACAATTTGGGTTCCTTATTTTCATAAGGATTCCAGGTAAAGGTAGGGTGAGGTGGGGTTGGTGAAGATTTGGGAATCTAAAATGCTGTTTCAGGAATGATATTACACCAGGTTATATTAAAAATAATAGCAAGAATTGTCTGTAAGCACCAAAGTTTAACTAGACTTGCTCTAATAATATGAAGTGTGGAAAATATACTTTAAAACTGACCTGAATTGTCTGCTGTGGTTTTCAGTGTAGTTTCCTTTATCTTATTGCAACAAATTTATCTTCTGGGGATATCACAGAAAAGAAATAGGCAACTCTTCAAACAAGACAAATGGAAACTTTGTAATGAAAACTCCTGTATCTCAGGTCTACAACAATACCCACTCGTTTGTCCATGTGACATAATAACTCATGAAGAAGGGCTGCCTGCAGAGGAACCATGCTCTCCTGGATAATAAGTAAAAATGTGCTGATGTCCAGACTGTGGCAACATTCAGACAAAGCAGAACTGCTTCTGAGCTAGCCCTAAAATAATTACAGAATGCACATACAGATGGTCCTATATTTGAATTTTTGAATTTACAATGGTGCAAAAATGATACCCATTTGATAGAAACTACAATTTGAATTTTGAATGTTGATCTTTTCACAAGCTAAGACATGCAGGACAATATTCTCATGATGCTGGGCAGTGGTAGCCAGCAGAAACACATGGTCACAATTGTAAGCAACAACACTCTGCACTGTACTCTTTGGTTGCATTTTTTTGGATATGGAATATTTTGCATCCCATCATGTTTACAGAATGCCCAGCTGTGTGTCCTGCTTCTGGTGAGAAGAGGTAGACAATTATTTTTGAGATGAAAATCAACACAATTGCCCAACTGTAGGCTGATGTATGTGTTGGGAGCAGGTTTAAGGTAGGGTAAGCAAGTTGTGAAGTTAGGTGCGCTAAATGCATTTTGGACTTAATAATGTTTTCAAGTTATGACAGATTTATTGGTATGTAACCCCATCCTAAGCCAAAGAGCATCTGTATATAATTCAGTTAGTAGGAAATACAACATGGTTTATTCATTGGAATTAGCTTCAGCTCAAGTGAAAGAAACCCCAAATAAAGCCCCTTTTTTCACTCTTTCACAAGTCTGGTGATATGAATCTCAAGGTTCTTATAAGTTTCAAGATCAAAAGCCCTCTGAGTCCCTCAGGTCATTTACCAGTAACTTTCACCTCATTGTCCAAGATGGTTGTTCAGGCTCCAACATTCCAACATTCCAAGTTCACATTTGGACCAGAGGAAGGGTGAAGAATAAGGAAATGTGCTTTATTTAGGGTCAAAGTCTGAGTTACTGACACATCCCAAATAACTGATTAAGGAACAGACTTTTGTTTCCTTTACATACATCATTCCAGGTTAGGTAAGTTTATGCTCTCCACTTCAGGGGTCAATAAGAGACAGATTCTTTCCACTTTTTCATCATAATTCTTGGTTTTAGTTCATACAGTGGAAACTGGAACTAATCATGTCCAATGTTCAGCACACAGAAAAGGGAAAAAGTAGAACATGTATGCCATGTTTTAAATGACACCCATCAATCACTCAAAAATGACACCCATCAATCACTTCTACTCATCCTAATGGCAAGATGTCATTACATGGTAACATTTAGAAGTGACTGAGGCTTGAGAAATGCAGAGTCGGTCTGAGCATCTATCTCCCAGGTTCAAAGTTATTATTATGAAAAAAGAATAAAACAAACTTTATTTTATATTAAAAAGTCTGCTCCAAAAATAGCCTGTACATTCCTTTCAAAGATGTGTGGCAGGTGCATGCGCGCATGCGTGCACACACACACACACACACACAACTTCCATTTACTGGAATGTGGTTGTATCGCCCCAGCTACTTACTACTGAGACTGGGAAATAGAGCCTTACAGTGGGGGGTGGATGGCCCAGGTATAGAAAGTGCAAACACACAATTTAGAACAATAATAAATAAGAAAATTGAGTCTCTTCCACAATACACAGTCATAGTAAGTAGATAAAAAAGCAAAGGATATTATGAGTTTAAAATATAGTATATAGAAAAAATTATTTTCTGAATGGTGTCAACAATTGAAGCGATTGTAGAATAATAGAGCAAGGTTATGCTTTAGAACAAATAGAAATATACAAACCTGAGTAGTTTAGATAATTTTTAAAAGATTTTATTTATTTATCTTTAGGGGGGAGGGGAGGAGAGAGGGAGAGAAATATCAATGTGTGGTTGCCTCTCATGTGTCCCCTGCTGAGAACTGGCCTGCAACCCAGGCATGTGCCCTGACTGGGAATCGAACCACGATCCTTTGATTCGCAGGCCCATGCTCAATCCACTGAGCTACACCAGCCAAGGCTGATTTTATTAATTCATTAATTCAGTTATCTAATATTGATACTTAAGTAGTGCTAAACATAGTTGAGACATTCAAGATTCAATAATAGAAAAAATAAAAGGCCACAGTCCTATGACACTTATGTTGTAGTCAGGAAAGAGGGATATAAACAAAAAACTAATGAGTACGTAATTTGAAAATTAGGGTGATTCATCAAAACAAAAAGAGAATGTAGAATGATGGGGTGAGTTAGGTGCTACTGCAGCTACTGAGGTAAAGAAGAGCAACTTTGGTAAAGGATGCCATTAGCATATAGATCCAAAGGACCTGTTGTAGAAAAGAGTGAGTTAAGAAAAGGAAATGAGAGGAGAAACATGTTAGATGGGACCACATCAAGAAAATATTTTAGGCCCTACTAAGGATGCCACATTTTATTTTACAGAAAATGGGAAGCCCTAAGGTGACACTCAGCGTAGGAATTACACACTTTTAGCCCAACAGGACTCCTCTGGCTGCAAGATGACCAGTTAGGAGAGTTACTGCAAGATTCCAGGTGAAAGGTGATGATGCTGGGCTCAAGGTGCAATCAGATACTGGGTGCATTTGCTGATGGTTTGCATGTGGTTGCCCAACAATAAAGAATCTAGGTTGATCCAAGTATTTTAAAGGAATAGGAAGAATGGATGGATGCAGCATGTATTAGCATGAAAACTGAGACCAGATTGGTTCTGGAGGAGAAATCAGGAGTTAGACTTGAGATACAGTAAGTCAGAGATAATACATTTCTGTGTAGTTTTGTTCATTACACCTTACAATCATTCTGCAATTGGAAGTTCTTTAAAACTTAGTTTATAAGAAAAGAGAAAATTGTTATTTTTCAAAATAAAAATAATTTCTATTTAAATTTGAAGTGAAGTGCATGGGTGAAGTCATATTCTATTGAACCAAATTTCTCAACTTGGGGTGTGCCTTAAAGGTGATGGCCATGAACAGTTTTTCATTGTCCTGACCAAACATTTATGTCTTTTATGTATGATCACTGTATCTTGGAGGGCTCTGAGTCCAAAATGGAATGCACCCGAATCAACTGGAAATGTTATTTTCTAGTTGAATGTTATTTTCTAATAACATTTAATTTACCAAGAAAGGTAATTTAGAAAGCATACTGTAGTCTCTAAGTTCAAGGACAGGTAAGCACACTACACACACCACACACTGCACACACACGTAATGTATGTCTAAAAAGTAAACTGGGGTAGGGAAGGATATTATCAGGTAGAGTAAGATCAAACTAACAACATTTATTATCTAATAGACCATTGCTAGGGATAAGTCATAAGGGAAATATTTGTTAAATATAATATCATACACCAAAAACTTCTCTGCAATAAGAAGTAGTCCAGCAATATGCCAGTTGTTCAACCTCATGACATAAGGTGATAGAAGGTTCATAGCAAACTAAAACCAGCTGTAGATATGTGTAGGGTACACACGCACTGACTATAGATACTTGAATAGATGTACAAACACAAATAGTAGTGTGTACACTCTGTGTCTGCTTCCTCTCAACTAACCTCATTAAGGGGAATAAAAGCTCAGGCACATGTTAAATGTAATTGCTAGTAAATATGGTAACTATTTTCTTCTACTAAAGTTACAAAAATTCTTTGAATTTTATATATGGGACTAAATTTGTAATGGAAAATGATGTTTGATGGTGTTTAAATGCAGAGTGTGTCACTTTATAAACCATAGGACTCTTTTAAGTTATTTTTTTAACTTCTTGACATGTGTCACAATTTGGAATCCTGCTCTCATGGGATAAATGCCAGATTACATGGTGTAGTATTTTTATCCTCTGCACTTTCCTTGTAGAAGCACACGACATCAAAGGACAGGCAGATCGCTCACAGCAGCAGAAAATGGAATAGGACTGTAATATACTGGCTTTGATCTTGCCTTCTAGTAATTATCTTGGCTACATGCATGCATGGAGAGTAAGATCTAAATTAACAAGGCCAAGAAATCCTAGAAAATGTAAGAGGTATCCCTGAATACAAACTTCATGTCTCTCCAACATGATTGATTGCAATGGAGTATACAAAGTTGTGAGTTGTTAATTTAAAGCATTAATCCTGAAAGGTTATTCTCTTAAACTTTTCACTGCTATATTTCATAAAGCAATATTGGCAATTAAGACATTATCATCACCTTTTAAGTCCAACCAATATCTCATGCAGAGTATTTGTCTAACATTCATCTGATTTCATGTAACAAAACTTAAGCTAAAAATCACTAAATTTATTTTTAGAGTCATAACTTTAATTTGACATTACTTAATTGTCATAAACTTAATCCACTATCATCAAAAACTAGTTTAACATCACCTTACAAAAGATATTCCTTGTGGTATGGAAAGTAAATCAAGTCAACATCTACATAAGATATAAATACAGAGTATACTTTTCTAAGAAAAGACTGAGTAATTTTTTTCAATTTCCTACTTGTTTGCTGGCACATTTTCATTGCTATATCAAGAGGATTTTATTTTTCTCCCATGTGAGTAAAAATTACCATGTCTATTAAAAGTTAATAGTGGCTATGTTCCTGAAATATCAAGGGCTAATATGTTCCACAGATCAGAAAGTTTTCAGCAGCCAAATATTTCTGCAATATTTGAGGATTCAATTGACTTTGTAACTGATTAACCACCATAGATGAGAGGTATGGGGTCCAGTTGACATCAAATAGTAGGTGTTTTGCTGTATGAAATTGTCTCATAGACATTGCGTATTATTCTAATTTGAGAAGGTTTCTCCTAAGGTAGTATCAAGACTGCAATTACAAACTTGTTAACTAATCTTTCCGTGAAATAATTAGAAACAGTGTATTCCAATCTTACCTATCCAGTGAAAGTTAAATTCACATGAATAGAACCATCACTTAGAATAATAGGGAAGCAAGCCATTGCTGTCTTCCACATCATACAAAAAGATCTTTCAAACCTTACAAAGCAGGGTTAGAGGCCATTTGTGTAACAAACTGACAAAGAACAAATTCCTTTGAAGAATCATTCTCCCTTGAGATCAAAACCAATTCTCAATTCTCTCTATTGATCCAAACTCATTTAGTAATAAATGAGGGTTGAGAGTTAGAGGATTTCCTCCCAATAAAACAGAAACCACAGCATTCATGATTTTTAAGTATTCTGAATTCTACTTTGTAGTATTAGCAATAATAAAAGCATCTGTACTTCCTAAATGCAGTATTCAATTGTGTATAGTGATTTTTCAAGAGAGGTGAATGTGCACGGTAGTCTTTAAGAGAACTTTATATGTATTTAGCCAGTAAACCTGAAAACAATAAACACTGGCAGAGTTTGATAGGGAATGATATGTATTACTGTCTCCTATGACAGACTTGCCATAGATCCCTAATTTGGTCTAGGACATGGTACTTCTTTGCCTCCACGTAGCTATCTGAAAACACAAACAGGAACTTGAGTCCAGTGAAAAGTGGTGCTTTGTGTACACTCACCTCCTAAAGTGCTGACAAGCAAGAAAACAGTCTTTCTTATAAGGACATGCTAGCTTCCTGTGGAGGTTTCAGTTTTCACTCTGGATAAAATGAGAAATGCTGCAAGTCCACAGACTAACAATTAACTAACCAAAAGTCACCATCCAGTCTTCAGCAAGAGAAAAACATCTTCCAGGACTGATGCAAAGGGCAAAAGGAACTTAATTCAGGCTGGTGGGAGGAGCATAGGAACAGGTGTGGCACCTTGATCAGAAATATTCTTTTTTAAAAAAGAGGTGCATGTATCATTAAACAGCCTCTCTGCTCTAACAGGGGTGAACCTCAGTCTTCACAGTTGGCCTCTCGCTGCAGAATTCATATGGTCTCAGTAGCTTGCAGCCCTGCCAACCCAAATTCTGAAAACTAATTTTTTCCCTCTCTCCCACATTGCCAAGTTCCTTGCAGTCTCAAGTATTGGAGGAAAGGTCACCAGAGTTAAAGCAGTGGCTGGGAGGACTTCCCATGTAAGCAAAAACCATTCCCAGTGGCTGTTACATATTCATTTTTCCAGCTGAATGAAATCCAGCAGGGGCAGGCTTGTCTTGAGGAGTCCATCTACCCCTTGCCTTCAGCAGGGCCAGGATATTAAAGCAGGGGTGATTTAGCAAGCAGTGAATCAGCCAGCCTGGAGTTCAACATGCTGTGCAGACCTGGGAAGTCATTCAGCTGACAGGGTTCTCACCACTGCCTAACAGTATTTGAGCAGAAGATTTCTTTCCTTGTACATTGAATGACTGTGGTACCCTCTTCAAACAGAAGGAAATACAGGATAACCAAAGTGGTTTAGTAACAACAAGGCTGCTCTCTGGTTTTCACTTGGACATAAAACATATTTAAAATGCCTAAAGTTATTTTATACCAGAAATGTGCAGATTCCAATATCAGCATCAGATATAAAAGTAATTATTTCAGTAATAGAACATTGTGGTGCAAAAAAACCCTCAAGAAACAACAGCTTCTTCATGATCTCCAAGCCTATCAATTACACTTATTATTTCTCTGAATTGTAACATCGAAAAAAACTTTAGTGTTTTGGTTGTTTATAGCACTTGCATATTTGTTCAGAATGCCTAAAACAAAGAGACTTTCCTGAAAATGACAGACTATAATTTTCATATTTCTACTAATCTTTCATTTCCTAAAGAAACAACAGCAATTCTGATTTGAGGTCTATGTGACCCAGTGACTCAGCCAGTAATTTAAACACTCATGCCCCCTGTAAGCAGCATTTTGGAGACCTGTGGACTCCTGCTGGGGAGAGAACAGCCAATGCAGAAGGACAGTGGGTGAGCTTTCATTGTCACTGATAGTGTGTTCTGTGGGCTATATTTGACTCTCTTGTTTTATGTTGATAATTAGGGGACAAAAAGAACTTAGTGGAAGCTTTGAGTCCAGTATTTATCCCTCTGACTTTGCCCATTCATTTCACTTATAATACAGACACCAGACACACTCTATTTTGGGATAATTAAGGATAAGTGTGTGTTATTGTTTTCCTGTGGCTACCAACCACAGGGCATCATTTCATAGATATAATTATTACCCTCATTTGAGGCTTTAGTGCTGAATTAAATGCTGTAAGATCCCCTTTGCCACACCAGCTATAATGACTTTTTGATAATTTCAACAATAATATAGTCAATTAAAAATTAAATATAACTTTAAAAAAGATTATAATTTAAAAATTTTTGAATTCTGACCTGAGGTTTTGAAAATGGTAATAAATATAAATATTGTTACCTCTCCAACCTTCAGGATTATATTACTAAAAGATGCATAATACTAATATTAAAATTTCAAAATTGTGACTTTATAAAAAAACTAGAACTAGAAGATTTGAGATTGGGAGTGTGTAATGCTGGGGCTATCCCTTAAGAATCCTAAAACACCAATTCAAAAGAACCGATGACCCCCAATATTCATAGCAGCACAATTTACAATAGTCAGTGCTATAAACAGCCTAAGTGCCCATCAGCAAATGGGTGGCTCAAAAAACTGGTACATTTACACAATGGAATACTACACAGCAGAAAAAAGAAGGAGCTCCTACCCTTCTAGATATCATGGTTGGAACTGGAGAGTATTATGTCAAGGGAAATAAGCCAGATGGTGAAAGAAAAATACCATATGATCTCACCTATAAGTGAAAACTAATCAACAAAATAAACAAATAGAACCAAAGACTTGGAAATAAAGAGACAGTGACCAGAGGGGAGGAGGATAACAGGAGGAAAAAGGGAAGGGGGAAGCAAAGGAATGTCAATAGAGGACTCATGGGCATGGACAATGTGGGGGATTGACTGTGGGAGTGGGGAGACCAGGTAGGGGTGAGTAATGGGGAAAAGGCAGGACAACTGTAACTGAATAACAATAAATTTAAATTAAATTAAAATAAATTGCCTAGGAAAAAAGAGTGTATATGCATAAAAAACTATATACAAGTATTTTGCCATCACTAAAATAAAACAATAAAGAGCAAATTAAGAGAATAGCTGTGAGGAGTTATGTATTTTGATATGTTTATAATTAATTTTTATTTGCTAGACACTGGAAATTTTCAAGATTTTTTCCATGCAGAATTAAAATGAAAATTCTTGTACATTTGCTTCTTTTAATGTGTTTTCTGGCAGGTAATGTCAAATGCTTTATTTACTTGATAACATAGGATACAGACAGATTTTTATTCTGCCTCTTTGGTCCTGGTATAGTTTGAAAAGCACCAACTAATTTAAATATATCATGTAAAATATAGACTTTAGAAAGCAGATGATGAGATACTGTAATGTGGAGGATTGGTAGATCTATGGTTTCCATGACCAACTATGCCACAGACAAACCCAAACCTGAGTTGAAGCTAAGAGCAAGTGCAAAGTTGCACGCATATAAGTTAATCATATGGTAATCAAAGATGAACTCTGCCTTGTTATACTATCTTCTAACATTCTTTGCATAAATCAAGAAATGGGTAGTTTATAATACCTGAACTCTTGAGCACTACAAGCCAAGCTTGGTGGAGATGTTGCTGATGAATGGCTTGTATCATGTGGAAAAGGATATAGGAAGGGTGAATGGAAAATGGAGATCATGAAAAGTACCACATGTATGTGAGAGCAAAAGAGAGTCACAATAATTATGTAGCTTTGAATAAAGATGAAAGAATTAGAGTTCAAATGTTTCAATCTGATGGCATTACTAGATGACAGATCTGTTATTTACTTGTGGGGATGGATAAATGTAGTGTGTATTCTGTGCATCTAAGTGTGCATGGATGGTGGGGTAGAGGTATCAGGGGAGATCAAAGTTAAGAGCCATGAACACGGGCAGTTGGATGGACAACCATGTGAGAAGGTTTTCACAGAGCATGGAGCCTGGGAAATGGAACAGCAACACAAGCCCTTAACTAGAGAGCAGTTACGAAAAAATGGAGGATAGTAGTGATGAGAAAGTCAGTAGAATGTGTTGGGAAGGTGGGTACCCAGGGCAGCACATGTGGTCAGAAGCTGGCAATTAGACAGTACAACAATGCCTTTCCAAGCTTTGGATCCTGTAATAAATAACTAGTTAAGGATGAATATGGAGTGTGCGGCATTTTATAAAGTTTAAGAATATCCCTGGGATTGTTCAACAGGCCATGAAACAGAAGCAGGGGGAAATGAAGCAAAGAAGCATCAGGGCAGAGGATTACTTGAGGGCCTAGAAGATTAGGTAGTGACAAAGCATCACAGGAACATGAGATGTGACAAAATCAAGTTAAATGCAATTATAATTTTCTGAGCATAGGTCTTTTACAATGTTGGTTAAGTTTATTCCTTCATATGTTTTGAAGTAATTGTGAATGGGATTGTTTCTTAATTTCCCTTTCTGTTACATTTCTATTGGCATATAAAACTAACCAATGATATAAAAGACCTGTACTCAGAGAATTGTAAGACACTGAAGAAAGAAACTGAAGAAGATACAAATAAGTGGAAGCATATACTGTGTTCATTAATAGGAAGAATTAACATCATTAAAATGTCCATACTACCCAAAGCAATCTATAGATTTAATGAAATTCCTATCAAGATTCTAATGATGTATTTCAAAGAACCAGAACAAATATTCCATAAATTTATATGGAACCACAAAAGGTCTCACATAATAACAGTGATACTGAGAAACAAAAACAAAGTTGGAAGAATCACACTACCTAATATCAACTATAATATAAGGCCATAGTAATCAAAACAGCATGGCACTGGCATAAAAATGGACACATAGATCAATGGAACAGAATAGAGAGCCCAGAAATAAATCCACATCCTTATAGTTAATTAATATTCAACAGAGGAAGCAAACACATATAATGGACTAAAGATTGTTGATTTAATGAATGGTGTTGGGAAAACTGGACAGATACATGCAGAAAAATGAAACTAGACCACCTTCTTGCACAATACACAAGAATAAATTCAATATGGATCAAAGACTTAAATGTTAGACCTGAAACAATAAAAATCCTAGAAGAAAACAAAGGCAGAAAAATCTTGGACACTGCTGGTAGCAATATTTTATCAGATATATCTCCCCAGGCAATGGAAACAATAGAAAAAAATAAACAAATGGGACTACATTAGACTAAAAAGTTTTTGTACAGCAAAGGAAATCTGACAAGAGATAAAATCCAGTAGACTTCCGCCAAGATGGAGGCATAGGTGGATATACCGCACCTTCTCACACAACCAAGTTTAGAGACAATTAAATATTAGCAACAGAAAACACAGCCAGAACACAGAAAATTGATCTTTTCGGAAGTCTGTTAACAACAAATTCTTCAGCCTGACTGGTAAGGGGTGAAACCAGCAGCTGGTGGAGCGGGGTGCACAGGAAAACTCCGTCAGACGGACTCAGGTGCGTGGAATCCAGGCGCAGGGTTGGACCTAGTGAGCCACTGAGTGAGCGACCAAGTGAGCAACCGCGGGGAAACAGCGAGGGAGCAGGGCTGCGGGTTGACTGTGGTCGCGCATTGGTGCGCAGATAGACAAGCAAGGGAGTGGGTGATTGGACCGGGACCCAGCGGGTCCCCACGGCCAGCAGCAGGGGGGGCGCCGCCATTTCCCTACTCTGACCCCACCTCAACAAACAGCATCATAACACATGGACCTGGGAGTCCAAGGCTCCACTCCTCACACTTAAAGGGTGCGAACAGACCAAAAATGAATCAAGAAGATCTCAAAGCCCCAGAGCCCATAGATCTAAGCGATGAAGAAATAGCAAAACTCTCAGACGCACGGTTTAAAACACTGGTGATCAGGATCCTCACAGAACTGGTTGATTATAGCCACAAATTAGACAAATATATGAAGGCGAAACTAATTGAAATGAATGGAATTGCACAGGAAACCAATAGCAATGAAAAGGAAACTGGACTCAAATCAATGGAGTGGACCAGAAGAAACCAAATAATGGCCAAACAGAAAAGAGTGAAGAAGCAAGAATTCAAAGAAATGAGGAGAATCTTAGGAACCTCCAGGACCTCTTTAAACGCTCCAACATCCGAATTATAGGGGTACCAGAAGGGGGAAAGGCACAGCCACCAGTGGAAAACTTATTTGAACAAATAATAAAGGAGAATTTCCCCAATCTGGCAAAGGAAATAGACTTCCAGGAAATCCAGGAAGCTCAGAGAGTCCCAAAGAAGTTGGACCCAAGAAGGAACACACCAAGGCACATCATAATTATATTAGCCAAGATTAAAATGAAGCAGAGAATCCTAGAAGCAGCAAGAGCTAAGGGGACAGTCACCTACAAAGGAGTCCCCATCAGACTGTCAGGAGATTTCTCAAAAGAGACCTTACAGGCAAGAAGGGGCTGGAAAGAGGTATTCCAAGTCATGAAATCCAAAGACCTACAACCAAGATTGCTCTATCCAGCAAAACTTTCATTTAGAATGGAAGGGCAGATAAAGTGCTTCTCAGATAAGATCAAATTCAAGGAGTTCATCATCACCAAGCCCTTATTATATGAAATGTTAAAGCAAGTTATCGAAGAAAAAGAAGTTAAAGAAACATGAACAGTGAAAGGACAACAAACTCACAGTTATTAACAACCACACCTAAAACAAAAGCAAACTAAAAGAACAGCTAGATCAGGAGCAGAAACATAGAAATGAAGATCTCAAGGAGGGTTAGCAACAGGGGAATGGGAGGAGGAGAAGGGGGGAGAAGGTACAGAAAATAAGTAGCATAGACAGTAGATAGAAAATAGATGGGTGGCAAGAATAGTATGGGAAATATAGAATCTAAAGAACTTGAGACTCATGGTCATAAACTAAAGGGGGGTAATGGTAGGGATGGGGAGGTAGGGTGGAGGGGAATGAAGGGGGGAATAGAACAACTGTAACAGCATAATCAATAAAAAAATTTTAAAAAAGAGATAAATATCCAAAATTTGTGAAGTAATTACAATGCTGAACACCAAAAGAAAAAGACCTCAATTAATGGACAAAGTACCTGAATAGACACTTCTCCAAAGAGGACACACAAATGGCCAATAAACATATAAAAAGATGCTCAATGTCACTGATCATTAGAGAAATGCAAATTAAACAATGAGATATCATCTCACACATGTTAGAATTGCTATCATAAATAAGTCAATAAACAACAAATGTTGTCAAGGAAGTAGAGAAATGAGAACCATTTGCGCTGTTGGTGGGAATGCAGATTGGTGCAGCCACTGTAGAAAGCAGTATGGAGAGATCTCAAAAAATTAAAAATGGACCTGCCTTTTGACCCAGTGATACCACTTCTGGGAATATATCCAAGAGAACCAAAAACTCTAACTTAATTACTTTATTGTTGTTCAATTATAGTTGTCTGCCTTTTCTCCTCACCACTGCCCCCCAACCCAGCCAAACCCACCTCCCTCCCTTGTTCCACCCTCCCTCTTGGATTTGTCCATGTGTCCTTTACAGTAGCTCCTGACAACTTGTCTCCCCTCTGTCTCCTCTCTAATTTAAAAGAACATAAGCACCCCTATGTTCATTGCAACATTATTTACTTGCCAACACTTGGAAGTAGCCCAAGTCTCCATCAATAGGTGAGTGGATAAAACAACTTTGGAACATATACACAGTGCATAACTAATTGTTCTAAAAACAAAGAACATTTTACTCTTCGTAACACTATGAATGGACCTAGAGAACATTATGCTAAGTGAAATAAGCCAGTCAGAGAAAGACAAATACCATATGATTTCACTCATATGTGGAATCTAATGAACTGAACTAACAAGGAGAATGGGGACAGACTCATAAATGGAGAGCAGATGACAGCTAGTGAGGGTTATGGGACAGAGGTTACAGGGTGGAGAGATGGAGCAAAAAAGAAAAAGAATTTATGGACATTGATAACAGTGTGGTGGTTGCAGAAGTGAGGGGAATAGAAGGGAACTAAATGGTAATGGAAAAAATAAAATAAAACATTTAAAAAATAAAATAAATGTAATTAGAAAATAACATTTGGAAATGATGGTCAAACAAAGGGATTATGGGAGTTTTGCCAAAGAGAATGTTCCACTTGGTACCTAACTGCTCTGGTAGCATGTGAACACACCAAGATACTTGACAGACTCCAACAGAGCAGAGTCTGATGTCATGATCACACAACTGAAAAAACAGAAGTTAGTCTTCCTGGAATAGAGTTGTGTAAGATCTTTATATATTTTGGAGATCAAACCTTTGTCCAAGATATCATTGGAAAATATATTTTCCCATACAGTTGGCTCCCTTCTCATTTTACTGATGTTCTCTTTCACAGTGCAGAAGCTTTTTAATCATTTTAAATTTTTTAATATTTTATTTATTTATTCTTAGAGAGAGGGGAAGGGAAGGAGAAAAAGGAAACATCAATGTGTGGTTGCCTCTCATGCGCCCCCTACTGGGGACCTGTCCCACAATCCAGGCATGTGCTCTGACTAGGAATCCAACCAGTGACATTTGGTTTGCAGGCAAACACTCAATCCACTGAGCCACACCAGCTAGGGTGCTTCTTGTTTTGGTGAGATCCCATTTGTTTACTCTTTCCTTTATGTCCCTTGCTCTAGGGTTCATACTAGTGAAAATATTGATGCATATAATATCTGAGATTTTCCTGACTATGTTCTCCAGGACTTTTATGGTATCATGACTTATATTTAAGTCTTTTATCAATCTTGAGCTTATTTTTGTGTACGTTGTAAGCTGATGGTCAAGTTTTTTTGTTGTTTTTTTTGCATGTAGCTGTCCAGATGTCCCAACACCATTTGTGGAAGAGGCTATTTTTACTCCATTGTATGTTTCTTCCCCCCTTTGTCTAATATTAATTGACCATAGAGACTTGGGTTTATTTCTAGGCTCTCTATTCTGTTCCATTGTTCTATGTATTTGTTCTTATGCCAGTACCAGTTTGTTTTGATTACTGTGGGCTTGTAATATAGTTTGTTGTCAAGGATAGTCATCTCTCCTACTCTGTTCTTCTTTCTCAAAACTAATGTGGCTATTCGGGATTCTTTGTGGTTCCATATAAATTTTGAAATGTTTGTTCTATATCTGTGAAATATGTTATTGACATTTTAATAGGAATTGCATTGAATCTATTAAAAAAAACCTATGCACACCAATGTTCATAGAAGCACAATTTATAATAGCCAAGTGCTGAAAACAACTTGGGTGTCCATCAGTAAATGAGTGGAGGAAAAACTGTGGTACATTTATAAATGGAATACTATGCAGCAGAAAGAAAGAAGGACCTCTTACCCTTTATGAAAGCATGGGTAGAACTGGAGAATATTATGCTAAGTGAAGTAATCCAGGTGACAAAAGACAAATATCATATGATCTCACTTATAAGTGGAACCTAATCACTAAAACAAACAAGCAAACAAAATATAATTAGAAACATGGAAATAAAGAACAAACTAACAGTAACCAGAGGGGAAGATGGAGGGAGATAACGGGGAAAAGAAGGGGAAGGGTCATCAAGGAACACGTATTAAGGAGCCATGGACAAAGCCAAAGGGGAGAAGGATAGAGGGTGGAAGATAGGGGTGTGGGGCTAGGGAAAGTAGTGGTGAGAAAATTGAAACAAACATATTCAAACAACAATTAAAAAATAATTAAAAAAGGAAAACAGTAGTTAAATTTAACTGGACCCATTATGAAACCACACTGAATTCCACTATCATTTTGCTTCACTAGTATAGTGAAACAAACTTTTCCCCAACTTCCTGGTTTTTTCTTCTTTGGAGGGGCCATGGAGAAGCCAGAGAAATATTTAAGAATATTGGAATTTGGGAAAGATAAGGAAATAACCCACTTCAGTTTTGGACTCAGGTTCACTTTAGTTTCCTACCCATTATCTCTTTCTCTCTAAATGAGGAGGGCAAAAATTAGGCATAATAAAGTTTATTATTAGAAAAGTTAAGTTTTATATTCCTCTTTATTCTTTTAATTCAGTATAAACAAAAGGAACTAAAAAAATCAGCATGTAACACCCTTTTAAATACCCCCTAAATTCAAGGAGTTCATCATCACCAAGCCCTTATTATATGAAATGTTAAAGGGACTTATCTAAGAAAAAGAAGTTAAAGAAACATGAACAGTGAAAGGACAACAAACTCGCAGTTATTAACAACCACACCTAAAATGAAAGCAAACTAAAAGGACAGCTAGATCAGGAGTGGAAACATAGAAATGAAGATCTCAAGGAGGGTTAGCAACAAGGGAGTGGGAGGAGGAGAAGGGGGGAGAAGGTACAGAAAATAAGTAGCATAGACAGTAGATAGAAAATAGATGGGGGGCAAGAATAGCATGGGAAATATAGAATCTAAAGGACCTGAGACACATGGTCATAAACTAAAGAAGGGGTAATGGTGGGGATGGGGGGGTAGGGTGGAGGGGAATGAAAGGGGGAATAGAACAACTGTAACAGATTAATCAATAAAAAAATTTTAAAAAAATAAATAAATACCCCCTAAATGTGAAAAACAACCTATTTGAGTGAATTCTAATATTTTTTTCTAAGAAATATTTAACCATAAAGATTTAAAAATATTTAAGGAAAGTTAATATATAATTTTTTTCTGCTTATTACTTGCATTGCCTAGTACCTTCCCCTCTCTCACAGTGGTCTTGAAGCTGGCCAGGCTGGGAAAGCACTGCAGCCATAGTCACTCCTTACAACACTGTACTAACCAGAATCCAGTACCAGCCACATAGCGCCACCAGCTGGAAGGGTGCTGTAGAGCAAAGATGAATTCTATTCACCTTTTAAAATTTTTTTATTAAATTAATTGGGTGACATTGATTAGTAAAATTCAATTTGATTAACTCCCTTGAGAAGGATAATTTTTGCTAAACTTTGACTTATTCTGAAATTGGTTTTAGGGTAACTATACATATACACAGGTAGATTTGTGAGTACAGGAGAGTTGAAGGTAGTTTTGCCATATATGTATGTATCTTTCAAGTCAAATGTATATGACATTGTCACAAAGCAGGAATACTTCTCACTAACATTGGCTACAATTCAATATTAAACTAAAATCGAGTTTGATTATATAGAAGAGAACTAGCTATTAGCGGTTATTATATTTTTACTTATCATCTTGTATAAATTGATTTTTATACAATGAGAATATGAATGACATGTAAGTTGCCTTACAATGTAGAGTCCATTGTAAAGCTAAAAAGCTTTAGTCTATTGATGGAGTAATTAAAATGATAGTGCCTTAAGAGTTAAATGTTTGAAGCTATAATCAAACATATTACTTAGGCAATTTTAATGTCAGTAAATGCTGAACTGTATATTTGGGTTACCTTATTTTCTGATGTCATCTAAAAAAATTCTCACCTGAGAATATGTTTATTGACTTTAGAGAGAGAGGGTAGGGGAGAGAGAGAAAGAGACATCAAATGAGAAACATCAATCTGCTTTCTTCCATACACACTCAAACCAGTGATCAAACCATCAACATTGTGGTGTATGAGACAGTGCTCCAGCCATCTAAGCAATTGGCCAGGGCCTCATGACTCTTTTATAAATACAGTTTAGTAAACATTTTTAAATCCATCAGACTAGATGAGGACTCCTTTATATAATATCTTCTTCTGAGATTCCTAAGAAACTATACGTGTAATTCTCCATGGTTTCTAAAAGTCCTTTTTTAAATATATTTTATTGATTATGCCATTACAGTTGTTCTATTTCCCCCTCTTCATTCCCCTCCACCCTGCACACCCCCTCTCCCACCATTCCCCCCTTTAGTTTATGACCACCTGTCTCAAGTTCTTTAGATTCTATATTTCCCATACTATTCTTGCCCTCCCCCTATCTATTTTCTACCTACCATCTATGCTACTTATTTTCTGTACCTTCTCCCCCCTTCTCCTCCTCCCACTCCCCTGTTGATAACCCTCCATGAGATCTTCATTTCTATGGTTCTGCTCCTGATCTAGCTGTCCTCTTAGTTTGCTTTTGTTGTAGGTGTGGTTGTTAATAACTGTGAGTTTGCTGTCCTTTCACTGTTCATGTTTCTTTAACTTCTTTTTCTTCGATAAGTTGCTTTAACATGTCATAATAAGGGCTTGGTGATGATGAACTCCTTGAATTTGATCTTATCTGAGAAGCACTTTATCTGCCCTTCCATTCTAAATGAAAGCTTTGCTGGATAGAGCAATCTTGGATGTAGGTCTTTGGATTTCATGACTTGGAATACTTCTTTCCAGCCCCTTCTTGCCTGTAAGGTCTCTTTTGATAAATCCGCTGACAGTCTGATGGGGGCTCCTTTGTAGGTGACTGTCCCCTTAGCTCTTGCTGCTTCTAGGATTCTCTGCTTCATTTTAATCTTGGCTAATATAATTATGATGTGCCTTGGTGTGTTCCTTCTTGGGTCAACCTTCTTTGGTACTCTCTGAGCTTCCTGGATTTCCTGGAAGTCTATTTCCTTTGCCAGATTGGGGAAGTTCTTAATTATTTGTTGAAATAAATTTTCCACTAGTGGCTGTTCCTCTTCCCCTTCTGGTACCCCTATAATTCAGATGTTGGAATGTTTAAAGATGTCCTGGAGGTTCCTAAGACTCTCCTCATTTTTCTGAATTCTTATTTCTTCATCCTTTTCTGTTTGGTCATTTTTTTCTTCCTTCTGGTCCGCTCCCTTGATTTGAATCCCAGTTTCCTTTCCATTACTATTGGTTTCATTTCAATTAGTTTAGCCTTCATATGTCCCTGTAATTTGTGACTAAAATCGACCAGTTCTGTGAGCATCCTGATCACCAGTGTTTTGAACTGCGCATCTGATAGGTTGGCTATTTCTTGGTCGCTTAGAGTTATAGGCTCTGGGCTTTGAGCTGTTCTTCTTGAGCCATAATGTTTTGCTCTGTTTGGGCCTGTTAGGTATGAGGAGCAGAGCCCTAGGTGTTCACCAGGGTGGGTCCACCCAGGTCACTGGTTTGTGACACTGTATGTGGGGTCAGGGTCAGAGAGGGACAATAGTGATCCCCTCTGCTGCTTCCCAGTGCTGGAGCCTGCGCAGTCTGTCTCAGTCTCACTGCTCGCTCCTTCACCGGTGGTCTGCACTCGAATGTGTGACCATGGTCAGCCCTCAGTGGGTCCACCCGCTGATACTCCACACCTGGGATCCGCCCACGGCTGCTGGCGCACCTGGGTTGCACGCCTGGGTCAGTCCGGGCGGATCTTTCCTGCCTGACCCCACTCTGCTGCTGGCTCTGCTCCTCTTACCAGTCTGGTTGAATGGTTCCTCATTGTCAGACTTCCGTATAGTTCAATTTTTCAATTTTCTGTGGTTTGGCTGAGTTTTTGTTGCTAAAACTTGGTTGTTTTTAAACTTGGTTGTGAAAGGAGGCAGAGTGTTTCCACCTGTGCCTCCATCTTGGTGGAAATCCAGAATGGTTTCTAAAATTCTCAGTCTAGGAAATACAACAAGCTGTTATGATGGAACCTTTCAGTATTTAACAACACATGCATTTATAGTTTTCTTGTCTTTCTTTTGTCAGTATTTTTAACTGTATCTGTATCTTGTTGATTATTTCACTATGGACATTAGGTTTTTAAAAAAATTTGCTACATTTATTTTTCAATGACATTCGACATATAATATTATATTAGTTTCATGTGTACAACATAGTGATTAGATATTAATATGCCTGACAAAGTATTCCAATAAGTCTGGTACCCATCAGGACATTATGATTAATATAACAAGTGAAAGCAATTCTTTCTTTCAAGCTTTGAACTTCATAACTGCAGTATCTCATTAAATTCTTCATAATATTTTTACAGATTTTAGATTGCCTTCTCTGAAAATAAATACAGATATATACATATATATGTCTATATATACATGAAATTTGAGCAAAATGGAATAGAATGGTATACACAGATAAGAAACTCCAACATAATTCTAATAGATGTACTTTCATTGAACAGTGGGTCCTAGTAATTCTAAGTAAGATAGACTTGCAAGGTAAATAGACAGTCTAGTAATTTCAGAACTGAAAAAAACAAATATGGGGAAACTGTCATAGAAAATATTTTTAAATATTTACTTCTCAATGGAAGTGGTATGTGAATAGAAGCTACATATATGTTGCGTTTTTCATAGATTACAACTACTCTAATCAATTGAAAAAATTTCTCTCAGTGGCTGGCCATGTGTCATTGGGCAAGTTACAAATTTCCTCATCTGTTAAATGAAGATATCGGTAGCTAACAGAGTTATGTTAAGGATTGCCATGTAGTTTTTAAGATGGTTCATAAATTTAGAGCAATGATTGGTATGTAGTGATTGAGTAAACTTAGCTGTTACTATTGGAATCAACTACTTTTAAGATCCACAATCTTGCTAGTTTCCTTAAATTGTCTGCGTTTTTTGATGCAGTCATTTCAACAGGTCCAGGCCCTCTCAACCAATAAAACATGCCTTCATCTAACCTCATCTCACTATTTTAATTTCCCACTTTAATGTCTTCTTGTATGTAAACACTTGTTCTCCGTTCCCTCTCTGTGCGTTCCCAATTTTATCCAAATAATTGATGCTGTGGACTTAACTGTGCTCAGATTGATAGCTAGTGCTACACTTAAGCTACTTGGACTTTCTATATTTATGTTTAACCCAATCAAATTTTTGTCAGCAAAGTTGTTGACAGCAATAAAACTATCTAGATTGAGGTCTGTATTTTGAATACAACCCCAAAATAAACTGTTTTGAACTATAGAGTTCAGCTCATTGGTTTAATAAACTGGCCTTTCACTAAAAAAAAAAAAAATCTGAGTTCCCAAATGAGTTGATTCCATAGGGGAAAACTAATCTGAACCTTGTTTATTCCAGTCAGCATCATTCTTACTGTCACCTACCCCAACTCTGTCTTTTACTCCTACCTCCTCCAAGCAGATATAAACATAGTGCACACACACCATGTGGTATAATTGACAGTTTCAATTCACAATACCAGTTATGGCCTGTTTCAAATGAATTGGTTTATTTGAGAGAAGAACTTTGTTATTCATTTACCTATATGCAGCCAACCATCTCTGATTAATTCCAGTGACTTCTGTGACCAAGGCAAGAAAGAAATAACATATTTGTATTCCCTTATAAAATAATCTGATTACAGTAATTTCTTAAGGATCATAAGTGGAACTCAGTAGAGACAACTTTCATTGTCCTTTATAGGCATTTAATAATCTCTAAGTTTCATTGGAAATCTTCCCATGGATTCTGACCAATGTCTTTCTCTGTTATTTGTTGGCTAATTAATTTACTTGTATTTTATTTTGGTGCCCCCTTTGAAAATGAAAATGTTTAACAACATGATGCACTTAGTGTGCTCAAGTTAAAGTTAAATACTGCCTTTTTAATTTTCATTTCCAATAGAAGATATGTGACAAATGACATAGTAATTTTCCTACTTGTTCATGTTCATAAAACATTGATAATATGATTCTTACCTTTCCTTTGTTCTCAGTTAAATGAAATACTGCAACACAATTAATGTGCTCTTGCAATTTAGATTTTCTTTAGAGGTTTCTCTTGTCTCTAACAGTATTTTCCATCCATTCTGGGAAACCCCAACTGCTGTTCAGAATATTCCATTATGCCTGCCAGCTATAAATACAATTGTGAACCAATATCATTTTAATTGTTTCACTAATAACGTGTTTTAAATGATTCAACAGTCATCAGGAAAGATAAGTGCTCTTGTACCCCGCAGGCTTATGGGCACGGTGGTATGAGGCTGTGTGGAGTGCTGTATCAGAATAATGAAACTGTATGCACAAGATAATGACAAAGCACTCACATTGCTGTAAAGATACATGGAAACAGTAGATCTTCTTTCCTCCACACTATAACATTCATTTCTAGCTCCCATTTCAATCATTAGACCTTGAAAACAGATTAATGCCCAAATACTCATATACAACATGTCCTATGAAACAGCCATATGCTTTCATTTTTTCCAGGCAGCTGTGAATGATGGAGTTAACGAGCTTCACAAATGCTCTTGTTAATTAACAAAAATTGTTACTTTCTCTTTTGAGGGGGGCTTTATAAATTAGACTTAATTACACCAGATAATTGCAACAGCCAGGATCTGAACAAGTCCTTCTCATTCGGATCTTTTGGTGGCAAATCAACAACTGCAACCCTTGCCTGTTTGTGTAGATGAATTTAATAAGCAAACAGCCCTTTTATGTTAATGGTTTACTGGCATCAGTGGGCTTGGCAGGAGAAATGTGCTGGAGGAGGGTTTGCTAATGGCAGCACATAATCACATTAATTAAAATATAACTGCCATTTAAAGATTTGTAGTGCAGAATTAGAGCATGTTGGGAACTGAGAAAATCAAGGGAGAGTGCATATTAGCACCATTATCGGGTTCTCCCTGCACAGCAGTCCGCAACCTCATGTCATAAATGTAATTTATGAGTGCTATTTGCTTTGAAATATGTGTTTTTAGTTCACTCATTAGAATGTACAAATTTGCAATGTCTGCTTCGGGGGGTTCAACATAAATTCAGTGAAAAGCTGAGACCCAGAATCTGCTTTTAACAAATCCCTCAACAATGGTTTTTTAAATTATGACTTTCATAATTTCCTAGAGTAAGACCAACTGTCTACTTTTCTGAAAACAAATTTAAGTCTTGATGTTACTATAAATTATATACTTTTCTTTATGTTTATATAATTCAGCATAATTTTTATTGGGACTTTAGTAAAGATGGTCCTTAGTTTTGTCACTTTGTTCTGAAGAAGGTTGTGGGAACTGCTAAATGCTTTAAAGTTGGGCACATGCAGGGAAGTTAGCTGAGAAAATTTCTGGCAAAACTTTTTTTTATTCTGCCCCTGAGATCCACTAATGAGTTTTAAAACTATCCTTCATCTAAATTATACTTATATACACTGCACCTATGAATGTATGAAAAGCTATGAATGTCCAAACCCTGGATAAATTGCCAAAGGACCATGGCAATACCTAAGAAAACAATGTTTAATTGATTCTTAATAACTTCTAAAGGATTCTAGTTTCAGGGACCAGCTAACTGTGACCTAATTTCATTTTATCAAAGTCTTAGACCTTTAACAATGTAAAAAATTGACAACAAACTTTTATTTCCATGTGTTCACTCAACCCATAAAGACCCTAAATTCTAGAACTACAATTTTAGCCTTCTAAAAGGGGACTTGACTGAAATATACTGTGTATGACTTGCAGGCAATGTGTTATCATTTTTGTGAACTCTATGGATGGATGGCATTCAAAGACCAGTAACTTGAGTATGTTGTAGCTAAAGAGCTGAAGTGCCAGCCCCAGAAAACCGATAGCCCAGCCACACAAATGAGGGATTTTTTTTTCATGCGGAATCCAAGGCCTTAGCTGATCCTGTTTCTCAAGCTAAACCATTGTTTCCGTTGTTTCACTGAAAAAGCAGGGCTTTTTGGAGCCAAGGATGGCTGCTCCCAAATCTTCAGACCTGTAAGGTTTCAGTGGGCTCCTTCATTAGCTATCAAAGCACAGTGTAGGACCATGCTGACAGCTTTCAATGTACAATAAAATACTAAAACACATGAAGGCCATGAGAGAGCCCCAGTGTGTTCTTTCCTCTTGGGGTGCTATATTGTATTTGTCTGCCTTCATTTTCTTGCTCTGTTTCTTCTATCTAGTGCCATGTCATTTTAGGGTGGGTAGTTGGGTCAGGGGAGCAGTTTCTGATTACAAAACAAACGTTTTATTATGGTTTACTTTTTCTTTGTGTGTAGGTATTGTCTTGATTCATACTGTGGGCTCTAGAAGAATTATATTTCCCGAAGTGTCATTTCTGTTATGCAGGGTAGTTAGAATGGTAAACGTTGAGTTTACTCCTGGAATAATGTCCAAAGATGACCCAATGCAACCACTCGACTAATTAGAAAATTGAGATTTGCTTCAGATCCTGATGCATTTGGTCTGAGATCACATAACAAATAAATGCAAAATGTGGTAAACCTACCTCTTTTAATTTCTCAAAATATTCATCAAAGCAATCTCCATGTTTTACTAGGAAAACTAGAGCTAGCTCTGTCTCAGATTTTTGTTTCTTCATTGGTTGATTTTGCAGTCATTTTGTTTTAATTCAGTTTGGCAAACATTTCCTGTTAAGCCCTTATTTAGGCACTGAGGGTTCAAATATGAAAAAACATAAACTGAAGGAGTCGAGCTTGCTGGGAGAGAAAAAAACCTCTACCTTAGCACTTCACATGGGAAGTTCTAAGATAGAGATGTGTGCTGGATGTATTGGAAATACAGTGAGGTCCACAAGCATTCAAGGAGACAGAAATCACACATGTAAAGGATGTATACAAAAGAATAACGTATACAAAGATATATACGTTTTTGTACAGGCTGGGATTCTAGTAGGAAGCAACCATTTGACAGTAGAGGAAATTTGGGGCTAAATCTCAGGCCACATATGGGGTATTGGATCCAATGATGGAGGATATAGGCAAAGTAGAGTCAAGCAGGCTCCCTTACCAGCTGATAAGCAGTATTCCTACAATCTTGAGAATGGGCCCACAAGGACAGAATCACACTTTATTATATAATATCTTGTCACCCTGCCAGCTTTCTGGGCATTTAGTATATTGAGGAGTTGGACTTACTGCAGTACAACACATGGCTTGCTCTGTTTGTCCATCATCCCACCCTTGAATAAAAGCATGTCAGGCATTTCCACGGCTTAGTGGATTTTCTTCCATCTGCCCAAATCCCAAGTGAACCAGCCTGGTCTTGAAAGGCTGCAACACAATTGGCACTGCAGGCAGGATTCATCGTAGTAGGATATGAATATGGAGAAGCCAGCAGCAGGACCCCCAGACAGGGACTGGAAGGGTGGCTGGTCACCATCTGACACAATAGAGAGGGCCCTACAGGTTGTAGGGCAGACCCTACAGAAACCAAGCTCTAGGGCAACTGTGGGGGCCTCGGGCTGGGGTTTCTTTCAGCCCCCAGCTGGGGTTTCTTCTTAGTGAGCTGGGATGGTGGCTGTGCTTTGCAATGCAGCAGAATTATCTGAACTTCAAGGAAAAGAGGAAGGCTTGGAGGTTAGGATCTGCACCCTGAAGTAAGACCTCCAAATGGCAGAGTCACAGCTCTGTCCCTCCCTGGTCATAGCAGACAAGAGTGAGGAGGATGACATGGGGGAGCCTAGTTCTCTGAGAGCCTGCCCAGTAGTGCTACAGAAGATGAAGTCACAGCAGCCCCTGGCGCCTGGAGGATATCTGGCTGGCCCTGCACAATTGGTTGAACACACAACCTTTCCTTCCTATGCACAGAATAAACTGGTTGATCTCTTGAATTAGTTTTGCCAGTGACCCAGGAAGCCCTTAGCATTATAGCTCTTATACCTTTGGGATCTAGGGATGTACAGCATCATGTACACTGATAATAAGATGGAAAATTTAGCTTTCATCATGACTCACCCATCTCTGCACCAATGGCTGCAGAATAGCTGGTGCTGTAAAGTGGAGCAGGGATCACATCCTCTGTTGGAGTGGGTCATGGCTGCTATTTGTACAGTCTGGGCAGATGCAGGAGAAGTGCCAGACACTGTGAGTAAATAGCAGTCCTATGCAGACTTAGTGCAAATCCTGTGGGAGCTGCTGACGTGCGCCCACCTATGTTCAATCCCAATACCCAGTGCCCTGATGATGAATACTTTACAGCAGGAATGTGGGATCTACTGTTGCAACACTTCCCCTCCTCTTCGTTTGGATTCCTCATAGCAATCTTGGTCTCATTTGTTGGCTGCCACATTAATGGCACCACCATGATGGTGGTGAGTTTTTGGAAGGCAGACTCTCACAGGCAGCAGAAAGGAGTACAGGTGGTGTCCCACACTTCCTCTGTTTCTCAGTCAAACAGACCCCCATGTGGGGGACCAAGACACAGATTTGGTCAGACCTTTTAGGAGATGGAGTAGTAGATCGAACTAAGACTCATAGGAAGCCAAACATCTACTTATTAGAACTTTGGAAATAATTGCAGGCTGACCAACCTTTCCTGCAGCTCCAGAAGAAGAAAGCAATGAGCAGGAAGCCCAGGAATGAAACATGAGAGGCCTGTCCAGTTTGACTGGAAGACCACCTGGCTGTGCCAACCTCCCAAGAAGAGGGAGGAGATATCCTGTGGAAATTTGAATAGGGGGCAGGCAGAGGAATCCATCAATGGGGTATGGATGGGGGTCAGAAGCCACTGGTAGAATTGGCAATCCATTGGTCACCTGTTCAGCAGGTCCTGGCTCTAGTGGACACAAGAGCAAAGTGTGCCCTCCTGTATGGAAACCCTGAGAAGTTTCTGGGGCCTGAGGCCCCTATTGATAGTCATGGGGGACATAGTATAAAGGTGAAGGCTATGCAGCTCTCTCTGGGTATTGGATGTTTGCCCCCAGTGAATATACTGTTTATGTGTCCCCTACTCTTGAGTATATCCTGCATATTGATGTGCTCCAAGGACTGTGGTTACACACCACTGCAGGAGATTTTCACCTGAGGGTATGAGTGGTAAAAGCCATTCTGCAGGGACATGCTGAGCATCCCCCCCTTTCCATTGCCTCCCCCATGACAGGCAATGGCAGTGAAGCAATAACAGTTACCCAGGGGACATGAGGGAATTATGTCAACTATAGGAGAGTTAGAAAAGGTGGAGATAATTAGGGCTGCTCACAGTCCATTTAACTACCCCATGTGACCAGGGAGAAAGCCTGATGGCACATGGGGAATAATGGTAGATTGCCAGGAGCTCAGTAAGGTTGTTCCTCCACTACATGCAGTGGTTCCTTCTGTGGTGGACTTGACGCACTGGTTAACTAATGAGCTGGCATCTTACCACTTTGTAGCTGATTTAGCAAAAGCCCTTTTCTCCATTGATATTGCTCTGAAGAGTCAAAATAAGTTTGCCTTCACATGGGAGGGCCAACAGTGAATTTTTACAGTGCTCCCTCAAGGGTACTTGCACAGCCCGGTCATCTGTCACAGGCTCCTGGTGGAAGACCTGGTTAAAGGACCACGTCCTGCAGAAGTGTGCCTTTTCCATTACATAGATGACATCTTGCTAACCAGTGATTCTCTTACAGTTAGAGAAAGCAGTGCTGCAAGTGCTGTCACACCTGAAGTCATGTGGTTGGGCAGTCAACAAAGCCAAACAGCAAGGGCCTGGATTATCTGTCAGATTCTTGGGGGTTGTCTGCTTGGGTAAGCAAAAGTAATCCCTGCTCCGGTAAGAGATAAAATTCAGGGCAATATTACCCCTACCACTGTGAAACAGTTCCAGAGATTTGGGGTCCTGCTGAAGGTTTACACCACACCTTGCTCAAGTTATTCACCCTTTGTATGCCTTGCTGAACAAGGGAATGAGCTGGGACTAGACCCTGACCTGGGAACAAGTGTTCCAAATAGCATAGCGTTATCAATAAATGCACTTAGGCCTTGTACATTCTGGATCCTGCTAGACCTTGTGAGCTAGATATGCATATGACACAATAAGGCTTTGGGTGGGTTTTGTAGCAGTGATTGGATAGCTATGTCAACCCTTGGGTTTCTGGTCCCAACTCTGGAAAAGAGCAGAGGTGTGGTACTCTTTGACTGAAAAGCAGTTGGCTGCTGCATATGCTGCCCTGTTGGCCACAGAGGCTACTGCCCTGTGGCAGAAAAGACCACTTATCCCATGGCAGGAAAATTATGGGACTGGATGGCCAAGCCTCACAGTGGGACAGCTCAGATGTCCACATTGGCTAAGTGGGGGGCTTATCTGCAACAAAGGAGTACTCTGTTGACTAGTCCCCTTTGTGTCAAGTTGCAGAAAGTGTTGGGCCCTGTTACCTATGTAGATTAAAAAATCTACTGCTCCTGCCCATATAGAAGAAATGGAAGCTAGCCCCTTCCATGAAGGGTAGGCACCTATTCCTTCAGATGCATGGGATACTTATGGGTCCAGCAAGGGTCAGCCTGCCATGTGGACTGCTGGCAATTCAATCAGAAACACACATGATCTGGTTTGATAGTGGTGCCAGGGGGCAGAACTGAGCTGTGTAGCTCATGGTGGTCAATGAAGCCCTGCTCCTGACTATTTGCACAGACAGTTTGGTAGTGTACCAGGGACTAACTTTGTGGATCTCTACCTGGCATGAAAATAAATGGATGGCCATTCATAGGCCATTATGGGAACAGGTCTTGTGGCAAGACCTATGGGAACTAGGCCACAAGAAGCAAAAAAACAAAACAAAACTGTACACCATGTGACCAGGCATGCACCTCTTGCCTCCCCTGGGAATGATGAGGGTGATACTCTAGCCAAGGTGCAATGGCTGGAAATGGTGCCTGCTGGCCCACCAGGAACAGAAATAACCCAGTGGCTACACTGTTATCTCTTATGTGCTGGACATTAGTTTCTGAGACCCATGCTATTGAACACCTGACTCATGATCCCTTGAAGAAATGGTGGGCATCCCTAACTACTGAATGGCGATGGGTCCTTGCTGTCTTGGGTGGCAGTGCCTGTGTTTTGGTTGCATGCTGCTATAGTTTATACTGCTGTTGCAGCATTTGAATGCAGGCCTCTGCCCTTCTCACCAAGGGACCCTCAAGGAGGACACCCTTGTGTAGATTATATGGTGACAAACCCTCAAGGGGTGTGTTGTATGGGAAATGGAATCAGTCAGGCTCCCCCACTGGGCACAATAAGCAGTATTCCCATAATCTTGAGAATGGGCCCACATGAGCAGAATTACACTTTTTCATACAACATCTTGGCACCCTGCCAGCTTTATGTTTGTTTAGTGTATAAAGGAGTTTGACTTCCCGTGGTGCTACATGTGGCTTGTGGCATGCATGGGTTGCCCTACCCTTGACTAAAAGCATTCCCACAGCTCCATGGGTTTTCTTCCATCTTCCCCAATCCCAAAGTGAACTTGCCCAGCCTTGAAAGGCTGCAAGACAGAGGGCTGTTGAAAGTTTTCCACAGGAGAGTGACATGGTCAGTATTAGAATGATCATTAGGTGGTAATGAAGAAGATGGAGTAACAAGACCAAATCCGAGACAGAGGAAAAAGTCAGGAAACTGTTGCAATGGAACAACACTAAGTATAAAGAGGAAGGACACTTGAAAAGGTTTATATGTGAGGGATGAGAAGAAGATATTCTGCAGTGTCTCCTAGGCGTCTGATGCAGAAGCAGGCTTCACAGTGTTTCTAAATGATCATTTCCCTGCTTTCACTTTTCTTTACTTTGAGAGTACGAGAACCTCAATTTTAATTCAGTCCTTTGGAGGAAGTATAAAACATAAGTTAAAATAAATGACTTCGGAGTACAACAAATATGAATTGAGGTCCCAGCTCCATCATTTTACTTATTGTGATATGACTTTATTTGCTGACTGTGTTGCTTGGGGCAAGATATTAGCCTCTCTCTGACTCAGTTTCTGAATGTGGAAACTGGTAGGGTTTATTTTGTAAAGATAATAATGCAATCAATGAGCTGATTTTACAAGGTACATAGCATGATGTCTGAAATGTGATGAGTGACCAAAAAGTGGTGCCTGTCATCATTGTTGCTCAGCAAGAAGTGAAGTTAAGGATAAGTTCAAATAAAATAGAAGATTTCAATGTAACCAGCCCTACTCTTGAGATCATGAATACTTCTCTAACTCCCTCAGCAAATGTCATTATGTTAGCATACAACAGGTACTTAAGAAAATGTGTCCATATATGTATGAATGAATGCTGCTACTTATCCTCCTTCAGAGAAAGAGAACTCCAACATTCTGCTACAGTCATGTATTTAAACTGAAAGAAAATCCCACCTGCAACATTGCATGCACCACAAAACATGAAATGACAAGGCTGAATTTCCAGTAATGAGATTGGGGAATGCCATCACTCCACAGGCACTGAAGCCAGGGTCATTGCTCTTCAGCACCATAGAGGGGGACTTGGGATGCTTAATTTAGTACTATTGTAATTATTTTTATATGAAAAACATTAGAAATAGATGCTCACCTGATTTCCTGGAGTGCCCTAGAACACTAGGAATGGGTAAATGGTCTCTTTGGGTCCACAATAACCTATAGATCTTCGCATACCAGCTACCAGGTATAGGTACCTGGCAACCCAATACAGCTGTCAGACTGGTAAAGGTGAGGATACTTTCCTAATGCTAAGTATGAAGATGAACCTGAGTCACTATAAAAGTTTGCTTCCCATTTAGAAAAACAAATTTGGAACTAAGAACAAAGAGCTTCTAGAGATTAAATTGCTGCCTTAGTTTTACCCTTCACACTATTTCTGAGAAGAGTTTTCAAAGGATGTGCAAGTAGGCATTGATAAAATGAATCACTGAATTAATCCCTCTGTGCATAATGGAGCAATATGATAGGAAGCAATATAGCTTATAAGACATCACATCAAGTGTGACATAAAACCAAAACCATACCAGCACAACAACACATAACAAAGCATCAACTAAAAAAGAAAAATTATTTAGGAACTTTGCAGAATGTTTAAGGAAGATCAAAGTATAAGTGACTTATGGTTGCAAGCTGCCTTGTTTTTTAGCAGATAAAATGAATATCAAGGTCTTTGCTTAATGTCTTAAATGACCATCTGAAAATATGAGAATGGCATTTGGCAGCATTTTTTACTGCTATGGCAAAAAGAAAACCTATATCACTGACCCAGAAAAGTTCAAGTTATGGCACCTTTCCAAATTTGGCAGTGCTTCTAGAATTCTGATTCAACTAGAAATAAAATTACCTAAATGAACACTTGACCCAAGGCCAAGGGTCAAGAGGTGAAAATAAAGTCTAGGAAAGTTCCTGTGTCTAACATTCCTCTGCATGCTGCTCACACACAAACACATACATGTGCCTTGTAGTGTTCCTGATTCTGTGATTATGTATTCTTTTATCAATTCTCATTATTTGAAATACTTAATAATATGTATGTGTGTCGATATAGCAGGCATTTATCTTTCTATTACAATATTTTTTCATTTTGTTGATCATTAGAATACTAAGTGACTGGCAGAAAACAGGAACTCTATAATACCGCTGCACATTCAAGGAAAGCTATTCATCTACACAGTTGAATGCTTTAGGATGCGGTTGTTTAGATTAAAAGGTGAAGATGCCTGGGGATAAAAGTAACATATTCTATAAGCAGTGAAACAACTCAAAAACTTTTATTTTGTGAACTGAACCTATATTCCCAGTCTTCCATTGCTGTTCTAGGTCCCCAAAAGTGATTGATGTGGTACTTACTTCACAAACCATAAATGTTCAGAAAAACAAGAACAGTACCTCTTCACTGACCAGAAAATAATGTCAAGGCTCCTATTAGAAATAGAGAAGACAAGATCAAATTGAAACTTTTGACAAATATAGTAAAACATTGAAATGGTCTCTTTCAACTAAGTATCCAAAAGAAGAAAATAATACAATTGCCAAGAATGCTTACATGAAGGACATATTCATAAATTCCGTTTGTGCTGTCCTCTGTTGCCCATCACTGTCCTACAGTGGGTGCTGAGGTGGAGGAGGCCTCTAGTGAGATTCCTCAGAGCTATTGGTCAGGATCCCTTGAGACAGAAGCAGAGATTGGAAGAAAGAACACAATGCACATTAAAGCTATTGTCAAAGCACTCATAAAGACTGGATTTGTAGTCTCTGAAATTTGGAAAGTATAGATGGGTTTTTAACTTCTACACTCAAATTTTTATGACAATCGACTAGAACTAGTAGAGCAAAATGGAAGAGGGCAGTTGAGAGAAAGCTACTTTCTACAAATGACATATTTTTCTGTGGAGCAGATATGGTCATAGAAGCAGCCACTCTGGAACTGTCCTCAAAGAGAAGCCGCCCAAGAAGAACACTTGAGTGTGGACTATACCAAAATAAGAGACAAGTTGTCAAAAGCTTAGGAGAAGGAAGAAATTTTAAGTGTCTGCCAGCTGGAAAAGGGGTATGTCCCAAAACTAAGAACTGTAGGTGAAGGTCTCTAAATAAGAAGGTCTGCAAATGCCACCTGGGAAAGAAAGGGTCATTTTTGAAATTGTATAACACCCAGAAGGCTCCCTTGCTAGATCTCGGTGGAATCCTCATGTAAGACCTTACCCACCATGACCTTACCTCTCTCTCTCCTTCAGAATCTGTATTCCGAGGTTCTAGGACAGCCTAGGTTAGAATATGACAAAAATTTAATTGGAATAGAGTTTGTATAATAGCCATGTAGTATTAGTTTCGTTTAGATTTTTTTAATACCTGGGAATGAAAAAATATTTATTAAGTAATAATAACAAAAAACAAACAAAAATACTGTTGAACTTTCTTGAAATTTCATCTGTGAGGCAGAAATAAGTTAGTCCACTGAGAATATCTGAACAAGTCAGTGGGAGAATTCACACAGTTGGTGTCTGATTGTGTCCTTCAATATCCAACTCATTTCACTGACTGGTTGTATATTCATAGGAAAATAATGTTGCAAAAAGAGGATCCTTGCCTAAAGGCAGTAAAATTTAGAAACAATAGGGAACTCAGGGACAATTAAGATGAATATGATATTCAGTTCTGTAGCAGGAGAAACTCTGTGGGTAGAGTGTTGTGTATGTGTGCATATGTGTACATGTGCACTCATCATGGGTCCAGCAGTAGACCTAGGTGATTGTGTGGAAGAGACAGTGGCCTGGGAAGCTAATGACACATAGGAAGCACCTACACCCAGAGCACTTGCCACCCAGGCATTCTCTGAGGAAGGTGCATCACTAATCCACCTTCCATTCTTACGGCAAACAAACCAGAATAGAATCTATGACAGAACATTATATCCTGACCTCCAAGTAGTCTTCCAAAAGCTGATTCAGAAAATATTAATTTATTTTTGTGGCCTTCATTTTTTTATTTAATTATTCTTCAAGTACAGTTTTCTGTCTTTTACTCCCATCCCAGTCCACCCCCCCGTGCTCCCCAGCTCCCTCCCCTATCAACCCCTGTTAGTTTTTTTCCACGTGTCCTTTATACTTGTTCCTGTGAATCCTTCCCCTTTTCCCCTTAAATTCCCTCCTCTCTCCCCTCTGCTCACTGTCCCCCTGTTCTCTATTTCAGGGTTTTTGGTTATATTTTGCTTCCTTGTTTGTTTTGTTGTTTAGCTTCCTGTTAAAGGTGAGATCATGTGGTATTTGTTTTTCAATGCCTGGCTTATTTCACTCAGCATAATGCTTTCTAGTTCCATCCATGCTGTTGCAAAGGGTAGGTAGCTCCTTCTTTCTTTCTGCTGCATAGAATTCCCTTGTGTATATGTACCATACTTTTTTGATCCATTCATTTACTAATGGGCACCTAGGTTGCTTCCAACTCTTGGCTATTGTAAATTGTGCTGCTATGAACATTGTGGTGCATATGTTCTTTGAAATTGATGTTTCTTAGGATATAATCCTGGCAGTGGAATTGCTGGGTCAAAAGGCAGGTCGATTTTTATTTTTCTGAGAAAATTTCATACTGTTTTCCATAATGGTTGTACCAGTCTGCAATCCCACCAACAGTGAACTAAGGTCCCTTTTCCCCACAACCTCTCCAACATTTGTTGTTTGTTGCTTTGTTTATGATAGCCATCCTGACTGGTGTAAAGTGGTATCTCATTGTGGTTTTAATTTGCATCTCTCTGATAGCTAGTGATTTTGATCATCTTTTCATTTGTCTCTGGATCCTCTGTATGTCCTCCTTGGAGAAGTGTCTGTTCAAGTCCTTTTCCCATTTTTTAATTGGATTGCTTGTCTTCTTAGAGTGGAGTCATGTGAGTTCTTTGTATATTTTGGAGATTAAACCTTTGTCTGAGGTATCATTGGCAAATATGTTTTCCCATACAGTTGGTTGTCTTTTTAATTTAATACTGTTTTCTTTAGCCATGCAGAAGCTTTTTATTTTGATGAGATCCCATTTGTTTATTCTTTCCCTTATATTTCTTGCTCTAGGGGACATATCAGTAAAAATGTTGCTACGTGGAATATCTGAGATTTTCTTGCCAATGTTCTCCTCTAGGACTTTAATGGTGTCACAGCTTATACTTAAGTCTTTTATCTGCCTTGAATTTATCTTGGTGTATGGTGTAAGTTGGTGCTCCAGTTTAATTTTTTTGCACGTAGCTGTCCAGTTCTCCCAACACCATTTGTTGAAGAGGCTATTGTTCCTCCATTTTCTGTTGCTGCCCCCTTTGTTGAATATTAATTCACTGTAGAGAGTTGGATTTATTTCTGAGCTCTCTGTTCTGTTCCATTGGTCTATGTGCCTGTTTTTATGACAGTACCAGGCTGTTTTGATTACAGTGGTTTTGTAATACAGTTTGATATCAGGTATTGTGATCCCTCCTACTTTGTTCTTCTTTCTCAAAAATGCAGCTGCTATTCGATTTGGGATCATTTATGGTTCCACATAAATTTTTGAAATGTTTGTTCTATGTCTGTGAAATATGCCATTGGTACTTTAATTGGTATTGCATTAAATGTGTATATTGCTTTGGGTAGTATGGACATGTTGATGATGTTAATTCTTCCAATCCATGAACAAGATATATGTTTCCATTTGTTTGTGTCTTCCCTGATTTCTTTCTTCAGTGCTGTGTAGTTTTCTGCATACAGGTATTTTACCTCCTTGGTTAGGTTTATTCCCAGATATTATATTTTTCTTTTTGCTATATTGAATGGGATTTTTTTCCTTGATTTCTGCTTCTGCTGATTCATTGTTAGTGTACAAAAATGCCTTTGATTTCTGGATATTGACTTTGTATCCTACTGTTTTGCCAAATTCATTAATTAGTTTGAGCAGTTTTTGGTAGAGTCTATAGGATTTTCCATGTACATTATCATGTCATCTGCAAACAGTGACAGTTTTGTTTCCTCCTTATTTTAAACATATTACATTATTCAAAATTAATTATCACTCACATATGAGTTCATATCTATAGTAATATATACATATATGTATAGTCATATATGTGTATATATACAGTCATCTATAGTCATACATACATATATAAATATACATATACATGTATACATATACAGTCATCTATAGTCATGCATGCATATATAGATATATATGTATATATGATTATAGATAGGAGCTCACATATATGTATACTGAGGTCTGTCCAGAAAAAAGTCCAACCATGGTTAATATAATGAGAATGGTGTGTGCAGTGGTTTGTGTGACATCAATGTAACCTGGTAACCAAGAAGAGTGGACTGGGATGCACATCATGAACAATGATGACTTCACTGTGCTAGTCAGGCAGGGAGGTAGCCACCATTGAGTGAGCATGTGTACTGTATGGCCATTGCATTTAAATTGACTGAGTGAGTAAAGCAATGAATCTGCACCAAAATTTTGCATTAAGTTTGAAGATTCCTTCATGAAACCTATGCAGAAAATTCAGAAGGCTTTTGGGGACAGTGCAATGAGTGCAGTGCAAAAAAATTGTGGCAAATACTTCAAAGACAGTGTAGAATCTGTTGAAAGTGATCCACATTCTCGAAGGCCTGCGACAAGCAGAACACCTAAGAATGGTGCAAGTCTATAGGTTGCAATCAGCAAAGACTGACAAGGGACAGTGCAAGAGTTAGAAGCTGATCTGGGAATTCCAAAATATACTGTGTTTGAGATTTTGATGCAGAATCTTGGCATTAAACATGTTGTGGCAAAATCTGTTCTGTGGCTTCTGCTCCCAGAGTAAAGGAAATATTATGATGAAGTTGATACTGACTTGATTCAAACCACTACCGATGGACCTGATTTCCTCAAGAAGGTCATAACTGAAGATAAATGGTGGGTCTATACAAATGGCTATGATCAAAAAATGAAGGCCCAGTTATCCCAAGGGAAGTCACCTGGGTCTCTACACCAAGAAAATGTTAACTGTGGTTTTTGATTGGGAAAGTGTTATCCATCAGGAATACATCCCACCAGGTCAAACTTTTAATAGGGAGTACTACCTCAATGTCCTTCATTCATTGAGACTTCATTCATATTGAGAGATACAGTATGACAAAAATGGCTGCCCTTATGGGCAACTTATGCTTGGCAGCTTTATTATGACAAAATGCCTGCTCATGCATCACATCTCATGCAGTTTTTCTGCTAAACCATCAAATCACCCAGGTGATTCAGGCCCCCTACAGCCCAGATTTGGTACCCTGCGACTTCTGACTTTTCCCAAAACTAAAATCACCTTCAAAAGGGAAGAGATTTCAGACCTTCGGTCAGATTCAGGAAAAAATGACAGGACAGCTGATGGCCATTGGAACTGGGTGAGGTTCCAAGGTATCTACTTTGAAGGAAACTGAGACATCATTGTCCTATATACAGTTTTTTATGTACATTGTATCTTTTCAGTAAATGTCTCTATTTTTCAGATTACATGGCTGGATATTTTATGGACAGACCTTGTATTTCCTAACAAAACACTATACCCTTATGACACAGCATAGCACAGATTGATTATCTCTAACCCTTGTCTTCTGTGGAATGCAACTGACTGAGCTCCTTGCATAAAAGTGTTCTTTTGTTTTTTCCAGCCTAATGATGGTAGATAGGCAATTTTCTTATTGTTTGTATGTTTGTTTTAACTCTAATTCCTTAACTTTGTAGCTGAGAAAATTTTCTTTTGAATTTTTTTAGCACTTTCAACCAGAAGGATCATGACTTTGAAAACACCATTCACTAAAATATAATGACTCTGTAAGAATGTTTTCAATACAAATTTTTAGTTTATGTGAATCATTCATACACATTTAAAAAAATAGGTGATGGCACAATAGGAGTTAGCAGCTGAAGACTATTTTAATGAAGGCTATTTCAAATTAATTCTATTGTTCTTCTTGAATAACTATAGACCAAAATATTTTAAGTACTAATGAATGCATTATATAACTTTATTTTACTGTTTCATTGAAGTGATTGTTAGAAGAAAATATGCAGAATTTTGTACGATTTTATTGGTAACTTGAACCTTGTTATGTGATGTAAGTAGAAAAATTAACACATAAATATTAACAGCACATTAAAATTAAGAATGCTGAGTCCTAATGCATTTTAATTTACTTATTATCAATTTAAAAATATATTAGCTTGTTAAAATTGATCATACTTTTTGGGTAAATAACAAAATAAGATAGAATTCCATATTACTAAAGGAATATGTTTAAAAAAAACAAGTTTATATGTTGAAAACCTAATTTCGAAATGAAACTCTTAAAATATTTCTGGATTTGTTTAGCTAATATATTCCATATCTATTTTCATTTCAGTTTAACTAATACTTTCCTTCTTAGAGTTCTTTTCCTTTATAACTAAGTTATAGTTTCAGTGCCTATGGGTCTTTGGTGGCAAAGTTCCAGATCTTCTCTGATTCACTTAATGTAAGGCGTAGTCCCCAATTCATAATCACTTTTTATAGTTCCAATTCACTCTTGTAATCAGTGACATGAGTTTAAACTGATATTTCTCTCACATCATTGAAGAATGGAGTTGGCTCTAAATATTGACATATGCAGCATAAAAGAAAAAAGAGAAGCAGATGGGATCCCAAGAGTAAGAAATAAAGTAAGCACATCCCCACACAGTAAATTATTTTAGTCACAATAGCAATATAGTTTGCTTTTTCATAGCTAGTGTTTGCACATTCTCTTGTGGACAGAGTAAAGTACCAGTTATCCCTGCTGTCCCACACTTGATCAAAGCATAGTTGAAGGTAAGGTTAACCCTGTATCAGGAAGGTAATTTCACCATTAATGTAAAGTACATGAATGTTTAGCCACCATGGCTAAGATGTAAATAAATATCAGTGTCTGAGGAAGAGTGGATTTATCTCATGCATCTAAAAAACAGGGAAACACAAATATTTTTTTCAGGTTTTACAGATTATTCTCATCAATAACTATGAATAAAAAGTAGCCAGCAAATTCTGTAACAAAACTTGAAAAATTGCCCTGGCTGGTATAGCTCAGTGGATTGAGCGAGGGCCTGCGAACCAGACAATCACGGTTCGATTCCCAGTCAGGGCACATGCCTGGGTTGCATGCTGGTTCCCTGTAGGCCAGTTCCCAGCAGGAGACGCACGAAAGGCAACCATACATTGATGTTTCCCTCCCTCTCTCCTTCCCTTCCCCTCTAAAGATAAATAAATAAAATCTTAAAAAAAAACTGAAAAGTCAACCAGAAGTCAAATGTAGTGTTTGAATATGTGTAAACAGGAGGTGGGTTAATTAAATGACCTGTGAGACATTTTGTGAATGTGAGACAGTTTCTAAATTTAGTCTTAATATTCACACTGAGCTTCAATAAACATTTTGTTGTAAAATTAGAGAAAAAAGAAAGTCATCAAGAAAGTAGGAGGGTTTTATACTAAATGAAGTAAGTCAGACAGAGAAAATATTACATGATCTGACTTATAGGTGAAATCTGAAAAAAAGGAAACATAAAAAGAAAGCTCAAATTAGTGGTTGCCATAGGTGGGGTTTAGGAGATTAGGAAATTGGATGAGGATGGTCAAATGGTAGAAACTTGCAGTTATAAGATAAATAAGTCTGGGGATACAACACAATGACTATAGTTTTACATATTTAAAAGTTGCTAAGAGTACATCTTAAAAGTTCTCATCATAAGGGAAAAAAGTTATAACGATATGAGGTGATGGATGTCAACTAAACATATTATGATAATCATTCTGCAATATACATGTATCGAATCATTAGATTGTTCACTTGAATCTCTTACAATGTTATATGTCAATCATTTCAGTAAAACTAGAAAAAAAGTAGAGAAAATACAAAAGCAATCACACCATAAACCACCCCCCCAAACATGGATAGGATTAAAGAAGAGTTAAAATACTCTCTTTTTATATGTCTTTTTTCTTTATATTATATGCAAGAAATGTGAGAAAACATAAGATACACACTTAACAGTGTGTAAAACAGGAAAAGATGGCCTTTCTTCCATGGATGGAGAGTAAGTATGCCCCAGACTAACAATGTAGAGTCTCACAGCCAAAAAAATCTGATGGCCCATTTTTCCCCAAAAATAGTTATATCTAATTTATTTTACATTGGTAGAGAGCATAGTGATTTTTGCATTTATATCAATTGGGAGGTTAATTCATTCATTTCTATTGTTAGGATAAATAAAATCTGTATTTTAGTAAACTCATTTCAGAGTAGAAACTGGCAGTTAAAAAAGCATTAAGCTACCTATTTAAATAATATCTTGTTTAAATGTAATTAGATATAATATAATATTTAAACAATAAAAAATAACATAAAAATAATGCTAAAGAAGAGCCCTTACAACTGCTTTAGGTGGGATTGACTACTGCAATCATTTAAACAGAGAGTATCCATGTGTGTCTGGAACCCTTCCATAGTCCACACATCAGCCACTGCAGGTTTCCCCTCAATCTTAGTCCTTGAAATATCTTAGATCTTTCTACATATACATGATAGATTTAAAAGATGTTAGGAATGCTACACTTCCATTTTTTAATTTAATATATGAAGTGGTAGAAGTACAAAGGAGCAAGAGTTCATAGATTTATGCGTAATTCAATAGGAATGGAGAACATGAAGTGAAAACAAGTAAAATTTAATAAAAATAAATGTAGCTCTTGACATATTTTGGGGAGAATGTAGAATGCAAGGGCACATTTTGAGAGCAAAATAACCTCTGTGTATGCATCCATCTTTCATTGAGCCCCTCTGTTTTTTCCTTGCTTCATGAGCCTCTGTCAGGGCCTTTGCCCCAGTGCCATGTCTCCTTCGGAGACTGTACCACCCTCCTGAGCTTCTCCCAGGAGCACTATGATATGATGGCTCGGTGCTGGCAGGAAACTGAGCCTGAACCGTTCCATATGCAGCCAGTGGAGAAGGGGACAGCATTCATCTCCTTGCACATAAAAACAGAAAGCCAGCAGCTGAAAACTCTCATGTTTTTCCCAAGTCTCTGACTGCTTGTGGTGAAGAAACACTCTGACTAAGTAAAAAAAGTCTGTAATTGTCTCAATAATTTGTATATTCATAATCACTAAAAAGCAAGTCCACTGTTAAATCCTCTTGCATAGTAAATTCACCACCACTTGACAGATCTTTAGAGTTTTAAAAACATATTCACTTGTTTTATTGGACATAGTTGTTAACCTACTTAAAGATGTCGCTGAAGTTCTGTCCCAGGCAGAAAGCGACAATTTACTTCAGAAACAGGCACTCTATTCTTGTAGCCTCAGTTCTGGTCAGATTTGTTACCTGTTTGCTGTGTGACAGTCCTGGGCCATGTGCAAAAATTTCAGGGACAGATAAAACAGAGCACTTTTCTTTCTATCCTTATCCAAGGATATTTTTTCATTGCTTTTAGAGAGAGAGAAATATCAATGCAAGAGAGTAGCATGGATTGGTTGCCTCCCATATGCACTTGGACCAGGGATTGTAAATGCCCAGATGGTGGGGGGACTGAAATCGCAAACTTTTAGTTACGAGATGAAGCTCCAACCAACTAAGCCACACCGGCCAGGGCCACAGTCCTTTTCCTTGAAGAATCTACAGTTCACCAAGGGAAAGCGAGACATCAGTGGTACCTTTGAATACTATGTAATATGAAGCCCACAGTGACACCAATACCTTAGGCATCATCCAAGGCCAGATGTTACTTATGGAGAGATATGTGTCTTTGGGGACTAGGGGATCCAGAAGGAGATGATGTGTGATTTGAATTCTAAAAGATGATTAAGAATTGTTGGGAGAATGGGAAGAAAATGAGAGGACAAGGAGACAGAGGGCCTACAAATCATGCACACACATGCAAGCAACAGCGCATGCTGTAAGACACACAATTTGACCACAAGAGCATAAAAACAATGGTAGATTGAGGATAAAGTTGAAGAGAAAGGCATAGGTGAGATCATAGAGTGTCCATGTGAACAGATTACTCATCTTTGTAGGTTGATTGACTCCTTATAATTTAAAAGGACGATAGATTTCAGTGAAACATGACTCCTCACTATCCTGTATAAAAATTAGCACTAAAGGGACTACAGAGGACAAACAAAGACACATTCCTGCAGTAATATGTGATTAAAAACAATTTTAGGAATTGCACATGCAAACACAATCTACTTACAAGCAGAAAAAAGATAAAGTGCTATATATAAAATTTGTCTGAATGCCTAAAGAAAGCTTCACTGAGGATTTTAGGATTGTCACTGAAAAGAAGAGGGAAAAGCATCTCATAGGGCAGAATGGAATATAAAAATGTATGGAGTGGAAAATGGAAAATAGATTGTTGTGTTTGGAGCAATGATAAAATCAGTGTAGCTGGGAGGGTGGGTGACAGATAGTTGCAAAACCTGCCTGGTGGTTATTGGTTATTGCCAACAGAACTCAGGTTCTTCTCTGGCAAGAACTGCAACATCAGCCTCTGTGTGAGAAAAACATAGGTTTCTTTAATGTTTCATGTAGACATTATTGATATCATTTAGCAATGATTATTAGAGTCAAAAATTAAATCCAAAGGAAAAGAAAAATATGGATACAAATTTAAAGGTATGGACAATTTTTACTTTAGCATGGATGTAATATACAAAATAAGTACTACAGGAGTCCATTAATGTTAGTAAACTCTAAGACAGTTCAAGATGTGTGAGGAGTTATGGGAAACAGATATAGGGAAGTGCTTCACAAATAGTTTTTGAAGTTTCCTTTGCTTCCAAACTGGTAGTATCTCCACTGTGAAGACATTGCCTACGTGCAAAAGCAGAGGTCATAGCAAAGGTCTACTGCATGTCCTCCAGTTATTCAAATTTTATATTATTTTCCCTTTAGACTATAAATCAGTATTAATACCATTGAATTAATATAAGAATATAAATGTGTCTGATGTTGTGATTGAAGGGCTTTGAACTTAGTTTCCCTTAAGAAATTCTCCTATAAAACTTGATTTTCCTGGCATTTTACTCAGTATACTGTACTACCAAAGAATTCAATCAGATCTAACACGGGCATTTGATTGTAAAGTTTTGTATATAAATGATGCTGTTTGGCTGTTTATAACATGCAAATGCCAGCTTATTTCTCAGGGGTGCATCAGAGAGATTAAACCAGTAATTTTCTTTCACTGATATCAATGGATACCGCTTCCTGCTTGAATCAATGCATCATAATTCAGTTTTAATGCCTTATGGTATCTTAGCATTGACATCTGTATATTTAGAGATGAGTATTGAAAAACTTCAGCATTTTTATAAATTTCTTAAAAATGATTTAATTATATTGTATACAATATTATAGTGTATACTATAATTATAATTATACTTTAATTATAGTGTATACAATATTATGATAATCATTACTAGAGATGATAACACCAAGAGAGGATCCAAGGAAAAATTAATGTATGTTTTTCCAATTTATATGTTAAGTGAATTAAAACTTGATATTCTCTGTAGGCAGTATATTATTCTCTATACATGTAAATAATTATGAATGAAAAAATAAGTCAATTTTAGGAATTTATTATATATAATACTATACTTTTCATCTATCACATAATGAAGCATTAAAATACAACTTATGAAAAAAGGAATATTTCAAATTATTAAGTTATAAATACTTTGCAAGCCATTTCTTTTGATTAACTTATTTCCTGATCAGAGCAATGTTGTGTACATTTTGATTATTTTATATATTTTCCATCTGTATTGTTTTTAAGTTCAAGTCTGGATATCTTGGGTTTGTGGCATGTCCCCTATTAAATTGCCTAAACCCTATCTCAAAGCCTGAACCATGCTTATGTTACATAACACCCAAGGGGGAATTTGTTTCCTGCAGGAACGGAGTTAAAAAGTTGCCTTTTCCATAAAAACCTTTAATATTTCTGAAATCACATTTTCCCTGAATGTTAAAATCTGCTTTCCATTACAATGTAATGGTAAATGTTTTTGCTTGGGCATCTGTGATCCAAAGTTGCCTCAGCAGGGTCACTTAACAGTCTCTTAAAGTAAACCTGAGGAGCAGCCCTGGGGTGTGGTCACCAAGCTCTACTCATCAGAGGGGTATCAGGCCTGTGTTGCTTGGGTTGTAATCAAATTGATACCAGCACATGGGCTCTCATGGGGCTGAGTCACTTCTCAGCTAATTGTTTGTAATCGAGTCCACATTTCCAAAGACAACAAAGGTAAGAATTTATATTTTTAGGAGGTGAAAAGTGAAGGAAGGAAAACAAATATATGAAGTACCCTATTGGTTAAACTCATTGAGACAGAAAGTAGGACAGTGGTTACCATGGGCTGGAATCAGGAGGGAGGAATGGGGAATTATTATTTACTCCCCTGTAGAGAGTACAAGATGGAATGATGAAAAAATTTGAAGGATGGGTAGTGGTGAGTGTTACACACAACAATGTGAATATAATTAACACCATTGTGCTGTATACTTAGAAGTGATTAAGATGGTAAATTTTCTGTTATGTACATTTTGTCAAAATAAAAAAAGTCCTCAGATAATATATGCAAATAATAAGTATCCATAATGATCACACTCACTCAACTGCTAAACTTTCTTCTTATTCAAACAAAAAATTGTTATTCTTTTATTTTCCATAATTGTTCAGGTTGATTACTCCACTGAGGTAAGAAAAATAATTAATTTGCTGGTGCTTTCTATCTCATAGGCTTCTATACTTTCAGCTTTTATGAGAACCATTTATAAGTCCCATAGGTGGCTACACAAACCTCAGGCACTGTGATGTTGAGGCCCTAGAAAAAGATTGTCAGTGCCTACAACACTTCCCAATCTGGAGATATTTCTTATTAAAGCTTAAGAAATAACTAGGTAGCTTGCAGAGCTAAATACTATGAGGGTTTGTTCTGGTTGAGTGGTTGGCATCTAAATTTTCTAAGGTGACAGTTTCCTATGCTAAGAACCCCCAAGTGTCAGGATCTATAGTTTCCAAAAGGTGATTGCCTGGGCATATAAGGGGAAAATGCAGCTCACAGTTCAGAAGAGAAAACTTCTTTCTGAGTAAATAAGCAGTCTATATTAACAAAGATTGGGGCCATTCCAAAATATACTAATTATGTGAACTCATAATATTCTGCTAAGAAGTTTTTTACTAGGTAAATATGATTAAATAGAAAAACTCCAGTCTTGTGAAAACTGTGTTTAATGATACTTGCAAATAGAAAATGTATTTCTCCTATTTATCACAAAATATCAAAACTAGGCCTTTTTAAAGGGGGAAATAACCTCAAATCATCAATAATATAATCATACAGATATAAATGTTAAATGTATACATAAACCAGAAAGATAATTCATGTTTGATTGTAGCAGCAATGGGTTACTATTCTTCAGTAATCTTTTCTTTAAAAATAAAATGATTATCCAAAGAATAAATTCACAGGTTCTAATTTTAGTACCTCTTCATCATGAGGAGAAAAGGTGATTAAATGTGTAGTACTTACAGCTCCCTATGGAGTAGTTATTATCATGCCCATTATAAGATAAAAAAAAAGCACTAAGAAGGATTAAATAAATTGCCTGAGGACACACAACTAGACAGTGGCACAAATAGAATTCAAAGTTGTATATGACTAAAACATATTCTCTAACATCCTTATGTATCTTCCCAATTAATAATTATTTATAATGGATAATGGGAAGAGCCTAAAATGGCTACAATTAAGCATAGGGTCCCTACTTCCTATGTATTATCTGATAAGCAAATTTATTGATACAATGATATAATTTTTGTATATGTTGAAAAAATAACTGATCATTAAGACTAGATCTTTCCAGGAAAATCTCCACATGAAGCTGAGAAAGGAGCAATACCTTCCTGGCTGAAAGAAGAGCATGCAATTCCCACTGAAGGGAATTGAGAGCCATTGCCTGGCATTCCTTTGAATTGTCACAAGCATGAGACAAAATCTTACACAGAGCAGATGATAGTTGTTGAATTAATGGTCATGAGGATTGGTTAATAGTTTGATTGAAGTAAAGGTTTTATGTGGAAGTGATGTCATAGGAATGATTGTGTGAGAGATCCCTTTGATTTTTCTAATTGAAGTTTCAACAATTTGAACAGTTATAATTAGACAAAAGATATCCTCTCAAAACACAAGTACCTCTGAGAGATATGCACAGTGAAACATCCAAAGATGAGTCAGAAAGAACCTATGCACCACAATGTTCATAGCAGCACAATTCACAATAGCCAAGAGTTGGAAGCAACCTAGGTGCCCATCAGTAAATGAATGGATCAAAAAATTGTGGTACATATACACAATAGAATTCTATGCAGCAGAGAGAAAGAAGGAGCTACTACCCTTTGAAACAACATGGATGGAACTGGAAAGCATTATGCTGAGTGAAATAGGCCAGGTGTTGAAAGACAAATACCATATGATCTCACCTTTAACAGGAAGCTAAACAACAAAACAAACAAGCAAGCAGAATAAAAACAAAGACACTGAAATAGAGAACAAGGGGACAGTGACCAGAGGGGAGAGGGAAGGGAATTTAAGGGGGAAAAAGGGGAGGGATTTGGAGGAACAAATAGGAAGGACACAGGGACGAGAACTAAGGGGGGTGGAAATGGGAGGGAGGTGGGGTGCACGTGGTGGTGGAGGCTGGGATGGGAGAAATAGACAAAACACTGTACTTGAAAAATAACTCAATAAAATTTTTTTAAAAAGATGAGTCAATAAGAACGAACGAGGTAAGCAAGAAGGGAGAAGAGCTCAAAGGAACTGCAAACACAGCTCTGCAGCTCAGAGCTCACTGTGGGGCTTAGCCTAGAGAAGGGAGGAATAAGGTTGTGGTTGTCATTCCCATCAGCAGGAAGGAACAAAAACAATCAGGGAGAATCTTGTAGAGTGGGCAGTATGAACTGCAGCTGAGACCAGTGACCTGGGAAGGGACAAGTCACAGAGATACAGCCTCAGTTGTCTGCCTTCCAGGCAGAGAAACAAACCCATGGAGCCTGGCTGCCACCCCTTAATCTCATTGAGGTTCCCTCCACTCACCTTTTGTGTCAGGTTGCAGAGCACATTATTTTCAAACCCCAGAATTGGTACTACAGAAACACTTTTTTTCCTTAGCCCTCCATCACTAACCCCAAGGCTAGGTGGAGGCATGGGAGGTTGCTACAGAGGTTTGTTTGTCACAATAGCTGGGAGAAAAAGCAATGAAGAAGGTGGCCAGGTTCCCCCATCTCACCCCACCCCTACCCATTGAAACTGTACTGCCAGAGGTGTCTGGTTGTGGAGGACAGTACTATGATTTCACAAGTTTAGAGCTCCATAAACCACCATATTGCCCTGAACGGTTGGTTTCCTGGGACCAGAATGATCAGATCACAGGGGAGACATTCATCTTCCCAAGGAACACAGGCTATTTTTCATTACCCTACCAAGATCTTAAAAGCTAGAGGAGTGCAAAAAAGCTAAAAACTTTGTGATTCAATACCACCTACAGAAAAAAATCTACTAGATCAATCTACTAGAAAAATGCCACTCAAACATAAATGCTTAAACAAAGTAGGCACCAAATACATGAATAACCAAGATAATGAGGCAGGTCAGAAAAGAAATGAAAAACTTACATAAAACAAACTTAAATATATGGAAATATATTATTTAAATGACAGAAAATTCAAGATCGCAGTTTTGAAAAAACTCAATATGCAAGAAAACATAGGCAATTTAATGAATTCAGAAACCAAATCAATGAACAAAATGAGTGCTTCACCAAAGAGAGTGAAACTTTAAAAAAGAACCAAGTAGAAATTCTGGAGATAAAGAACTTAATAAAAGAGATAATGAATGAAATAGCAAGCATAGAAAATAGAGCTGACCAGATAGAGGAAAGACTTAGTGATGTCAAAGACAGAAATCAATAAATATTGCAGAGGGAAGAAGAGAAAGACTTGAGCATTAAAAAAGTGAAATAACTGTATAAAAACTGTGTGACTCCAACAGAACAAACAAAATAAGAATAATGTGCATATCAGAAGAAGAGAGGAATAAGGGAACGAAGAACCTGTTCAAACAAATAGTTGACAAGAACTTCCTAAACCAATGGAAAGATCTAGATTCTCAAATTCAAAAAGCAAACTGAATACCTAATTACCATAACCCAAAAAGATCTTCTCCAAGGCACATTGTATTAAAGCTGTCAAAAATTAATGACAAAGAAAAAATTCTCAAGGAAGCCAAGGAAAACAAGAAGGTAATTTATAAAGGAAAGCCCATTAGGTTATGATTGGACTTTTCAGCAGAAACTCTACAAGCTAGAAGATTGTAAAACAAAATATTCAAACTACTGAAAGAGAAATTATCATCTAAGAATAATATACCCATCAAAGCGATCATTTAAATATGAAGAAGAAATAAAGGTTTTTCCAGACATACAGAAGTTGAAGAGATTTGCCATCAGAAGTTCCCCATTGTAGGAATTACTCAAGGGGATGACTCTATTTGAAACAAAAGAGCAAAAGGTCACAGAACTATGAGTAAGATCACCAACAAACTTACAGCATAAAATAAGGTTAATTTGTGACAACAAAAACACAAAAGAGGATTGAGTGAAGGATTTGCAAAGTAGGGAGATCAGAAGCATTCAAACAAGAAAATGACTTTACGAGTGAAACTTTGTTCTTTATAAAAATTATGGCAATCTCACTCAAAAACAAAAGAAAACAACAAAGAAACACCTGACACACAGCTTACAAAAAGAGGAAACAAAGGAAAGGAGTATGGAATACCACCAAAAAAATAACAGACATACAAACAAAGGAAAAGAGGAAATGGAGGCACAGAACTACCAGAAAACAAAAGATAAAATACCTATAGGAAATCTTCACACATCAATAATCTCCCTAAATGTCAATGGACTGAATTCACCAATAAAGAGGTACAGTGTAGCAAATTGGATCCAAAAAAAAATTCCAAACACAGGCTTCCTTCAGAAGATACATCTAAGCTGTAAAGACAAAGACAGACTCAAAGTTAAAAAGTGGATAATGATTCTCCAAGAAAATAACATCCACAAAAAATCCAGTATAGCCATACTTACAGCTGAAAAATTAAATTTCAAGGAAGAAAGGTAACATGAAACAAAGGTGAACATATAATAATAATAATAGGGACACTACATCAAGACATAATATTTTTCAACATATATGCACCCAAACAGGCACCACCTAAACATGTAAAGGAACTACTAACAGAACTAAAAGAAGAGACTGACAAAAGCACAATCATATTGGGGACCTAAATATTCCATTGGCAGCTCAAGATAGTTTATCCAAACAGAAAACCAATAAAGAAATATTATCCTTAAATGACTCATGAAAGCAAATACATATAATTGACATTTTCAGAGCCCTTTCATCCCAAAACATCAGATTCTTCTCCAGTGCACATGGAACATTCTCAAGGATAGACCATATGTTGGGTCACAAAACTAGCTTCAACAAATGTTAGAAGATTAAAATCATACCAAGAATATTTTCTGTTCACAAGACTTTGAAATTAGAAATCAACTACAAAAATAGGAAGTAAAAACCCAAACAAATATGTAGAGACTGAATAACATACTACTTAAAAATGACTGGGTCAAAGAATAAATAATAGGAGATATCAAAAGATATGAGACAAATGAGAATGACAATATGACATCAAAACTGTTGAGGATGCAGAAAAACAGTTATAAGAGGGAAATTTATGTCATGATAGGTCTATCTCAGAGGCAAGAAAAATATCAAGTAAACAATATAATATTATATCTTAAAGAACTAGAAAAAGAAGAAAAAAAGCATCCCTATGTCATTAGAAGAAAACAAATTATAAAAATTAGACCAATATTGAATGAAATAGAAAACAAAAGCTATGCAAAAAAATAATATGATGAAGAACTTGTTCTTTGAAAAGATTAACACAATTGGCAAACCCCTGGCTAGACTTACTAAGGAAAAAAGAGAAAAGACTTATATAAAGAAAATCAGAAATGAAAGAGAAGTTACCACATACATCACAGAAATACAAAGGAGCATACTAAATTATGAAAAATTGTATACCACACAATTCAATAACCCAGAAGAAATGGCTAAGTTCCTAGAAATATATAACCTTCCAAGACTGAATCATGAAGAATTAGAAAATCTAAGTAGACTAATCAAATGTGAGGAAATTGAAATAACATCAAAAATCTCCCCCCAAATTAAATTCTGACCAGATGACTTAATTATTTAATTGTACCAAAAATTCAAAGAAGATTTGATAGCTACCTTTCTCAAATTCTTCCAAAAAATCAAAGAAGAGGCAATACTTCCTAACACATTTTATGAAGCAAAGATAACACCAAAAAGAAAACTACAGACCAATATCTTTTCTGAGTACAGATGCAACAATCTTAAATAAAATACTAGCTAACTGAATGCAACAATATATTTAAAAAATAATATATCACAATCAAGTAGGGTTCATTCCAGGAACACAAGAATGGATCAACGTATGCAAATTGATCACTGTAATACACCACATCAACAAAGCAAATGATAAAAATCATATGATTTTATCAATAGATACAGAAAAAGTATTTCATAAGGTACAACATTCATTTATGATTGAAACACTTCATAATATACATATAGAAGGAAAGTACTTCAACATAATAAAGCCCATATAAAACAAACCATCAACCAATATAATAATAGTAAAAAACTAAAAGCTTTTCCTCTAAAATCAGAAACAAGAAAAGTATGTTACTTGTACCATTCTCATTCAGTATATTACTGAGAGTCCTAATCCGAGTAATCAGTCAAGAAAAAGAAATAAAAGGCATCCAAATTGGGAATGAAAAAGTAAAGGTGTCACTTTTTGCTGATGACATGATCCTTTATATACAAACCCATAAATACTCCACCCAAATAAATATTAGAAACAATGAACAAACAGTATAGCTGCAGGATACAAAACCAGTGTACAAAATTCCACACTAACAATGAAATTTCAGAAAAAGAAATGAAAAAATTCTTCTGTAATTGCAACAGACAGCTTAAAATACCTGGAAATAAGCTTAAAAATAATGTAAAGAATCTATATACTGAAAATTACAAAGCTTTACTAAAGAGATTAAAAAAGACAATGAAAAGAGAGAGCCTGAATAGAGGCGCCTGAAGAAAGGGAACTACAATGCTCCCACAGGTACCAATGATAGACAGAAATTGACACATGCTGAAGGATCCCCCAAGAAGCCCATGACCTAAAGCCAGAAAAAAAACATAACCAAGGGGTTGAAAATTCTCCCCAAGAGGACAGACCTGGCAACTGGTAGGGTCCCCTGCATTGTAGGACTGGGACTGTACTCTCTGAGAGAACTCCAAGAGTTGAACACTAGGTTCTTCCTACCCCTGCACTGGGTCCTCAAAGGGAATCCTTGAGTCTGGAATCTGATAATGGTTCCTAACTGTACTATGGGGAACAGGAAAGTCAGGGTAGAATTGGAGCAATAAAGAGATTTGGCCTCGCTAAAAAAATTAGAAGAATATACATAGTTAAAATGTCCTTATTACCCAAAGCAACATAGATTTTACAAAACCCCCATTAAAACCCAATGACTTTTTTAAAAGAAATAGAACAAAAGTATCATCAGATTTGTATGGAACCACAAAACACTCTGAATAGTCAAATTAATCCTGAGAACAGAGAACAAAACTAGAGGTATAACACTATCTGGCTTGAAATTATAGTACAGAGCAATGATAATCGAAACAGCATAGTATTGGCAGGAAAATAGATACACAGACCAATGGAACTGAATTGAATTGAGAGACCAGAAATAAAACCACATGTATATATGCAAATGATTTTTCACAAAGGAGCCAAAAACACACAATGGAGAAAAATACCTCTTCAATAAATGGTATTGGAAAAATTGTAAAGCCACATGCAAAAGAATGAAACAAGACCAATTTTTGTCCCCATGTACAAAAATTAATTCAAAATGGATCAAAGACCTAACTATAAGGCCTGAAACAATAAATTGCATATAAGAAAACATAGGTGTTAAACATGTGGACCTTGGTCTTAGAGAACATTTTATGAATTTTTATCTAAAAGGCATGGGGAGTAAAGACAAAACTAAATAAATGGCACTATAGCAGACTAAAAAGCTTCTGCACAGCATAAGAAACCACCAACATATACAAAAAAGTCAACCAATCATATGAGAGAATATAGTTCCAAACAGTCCCAACAAGGGGGTAAATATCCAAAATAAGTAAAGAACTCATAAAACTCATCACCAAACAAACAAACAATCCAATTTAAAAATGGGCAGAGGATCTGAACAGACACTCCTCCCAGGAAGACTACTAATGGCCAACAGATATATGGAAAGATGCTCAACTTCAGTAGCTATTAGGGAAATGAAAATCAAAACTACGAGAGCACATTGCACTTGTTAAAATGGCTATTATAAATAAGACAATTAATAATGGGTGTTGAAGATGTGGAGGAGAAAAGGAAACCCTTATTCACTAATAGTGGAATTTTAACTGGCACAGACACTATGGAAAACATTATGGAGGTTCCTTGAAAAATTAAGAATACAGTTAGTTACTATATGGCCCAACAATCTCTCTTCTGGCTATCTGTCTGGCAAATTCGAAAACATTTATTTGTAAAGATATATGCAGCCCTCTGTTCATTAAAGTATTACTGACAGTGGCCAAGACAATAGAAACAACCAAGGTGCCCTTTGATAGAAGATTTGATAAAAAGTATGTAAACTCTAAAAAGACAAAATATTGCCATTTGCAATAACATGGGTGGACCTTGAGAATATTATGCTAAGCTAAACAAGTCAGTCTGAAAGAGCTAAGAATCATATGACTTCACTCACATATGGAATATAAAACTGAAACTTATAGACACAGATAACTGAATGGTGGTTACTACAGGGAAAGAGTCTCGGGTGGTAAAGTATAAAGGGGTCAAATATACGGTGGCAAAAAATATTTGACTTTGAGTGGTGGGCACATAATGCAATATAAAAGATGATATGTCATAGAATTGTACACTTGAAACCTATACAATCTTATTAACCAATATAACTTCAACGAATATAATATTTTTTAAAATGAAGAACATTAGAAAAATAATAACAATCAAGGTTTATATAGAGAAATAGTAAAAGATAAAATTGGGCAGATAAATAAAGGGTATGTGTAGAATGATTTTTACTACCAGACTATGGGTTTTGAAATTCATCCTCTAGAAAACAATGGAAGTCCTATAAGTTAAATAAGAAAAAATAGAGTGCACATGTTGTTTAGGAAGGATTTAGTGAGAGAGAAAGGATGGTGAGAGAGACAGACAATTGCCCAGGACTGTGATGAGAACCTGGGCTAGGGTGAAAGTTGGGAACAAAAAGCATACCTTTTCTTATGAAATAGGGGAAACCTCTTTCGAGAATAAGTATGGCAAACAGAGTCCAACAAAATGCATCTATCCCTATTAATTAATATCTCTTATAATTAAAGATAATCAAATGTTGGTAGTAAAATGAATTTACTTAGATTTTAATCAATAAATTGCAAAGCAGTTTTGTTATTTGATTAGTATTTACTGTTCATTGCCCTGACTTGTGGGGCCCGGTGGGGTGGGTGTTGTCCTGTGAACCTATAGGTTGCCAGTTCCATTTTTGTCAAGGCATGTGCCTGGGTTGCAAGCCAGGTTCCTGGTTGTGGGTATACAAAAGGCAACCTATGGATGTTTCTCTTACACACTGATGTCTTTCTCCCTCTTTTTCTCCTGCCTTCCTCTCTCTTTAAAAATACAAATAAAACGATCTCACCTATAAATGAAACCTAATCAACAAAACAAACTAATGAGCAAAATAAACCAGAGACATTGAAATAAAGAGCAAATTGACAGTGACCTGAGGGAAGGGTGGTAACAGGGCAAAGAAAGGTACATGGGTCATCAAGGAACGTGTATAAAGGGCCCATAGACAAAGACAACCGGGGCAGGGGGAGATGATTCAATGTGGGAGGTGGGGGTGGGTGGGGCAGGGGAGATTACTGGGGGGTGGGGACAACTGTAATTGAACAACAATAAAAAAATTAAAATGTTTACCTGTTCACTGAGCTGCTCACATCCATTTTCATACACAGGAATTCACATATGGATTGCTGACAAATTCTTAACAGAGTCTACACTGAAAAAAGATATGAAACTTGAATTAATTTAACAAAGAACTGGTTCTCCCTATTTTAAGAAAAGAAAAAAAAACATAAAAATAAAATCTTAGACTAAAGAGATAATCTCTTACCTTTCCCTTTGAAGAACTTAACAGTTTTTTTAATTATGAATATAAATTATTTTCTCCACCTCCTTCTTTCTTTGAAAAAACAGGCAAAGCCAGAATTATAAGATCATCTGTTTTTGGACTGAATATAATTTGATCTTTAAATGAGTATTTTGATTTTAATTTTGACCTTATACTATGATTAAAATAATAAGGCATATTAGTTGCCTGCCCGTAGTCAAGTCTAGCACCAACGTCCAAGTGCATCATATGGTTGTCTGCTCTCTCACAGGGCATCCAGGCTGAACTAACACCCAAGAGTCATTCAGAGTTGCCCTTCAAAATTACTTGCAGCTATGCGTTATTCAATCTTCACAGCAATACTTTTGTGACATAGGTCAAGGTCTCGCTGTAGGTAACCAGGTGGCCTAGTCAAGTGACAAAAAGTTCAGGGTTTTAAGGGCTTTCTTCAGCTGCTCAGTTTTCATCTTCTTGTTTATTAGACCAAAGTAATAATACTTAATCCAACTGTGCATTTAAAATGCATGACCATAAAAGATGGTTCTCTTGACTGCAATAAAAATTTTAAACCAAGAAAATAAATAGAAAGATGTTTCATATAGCTGTGGAGTTTGAGTTTATACAAAAGTATTTGTTAACACAATAGCAAACTTGGCATTAAAAGCTTATATTTCTTAAAAGCTCTTCAGTCTAGAATACTTGTCATGCACTGTGGCAGATGCCTTATAAACAGGCCTACTGACGACTTCATCTTTTCCTCTAAATTTCTGTGTTAATCCACATAGGAAGCCAAGAAAAGTGTTTCCTATGGAAGAAGTACAAGTATAAAGGCCAAGTTTATGAATTTTAAAAATAAAGCCTCATATAAGAACCAGGCCTGACTGAAATAATGGAAAATGAATTGCCATCAAAAAGCAAGGAAAAAATAAGGAGAAAAGTGTGCATTTTCCCACTTTTGGTATGAAGAGAAATGACGCTCAGTTTCAACCATTATATCCCTGATTCACCTTTCCCCAATGTGTCAATTATGAGTTTTCATATTAAATGACTGTCAATGAAGTAGGGCTAATGAGATTAGTTGCCTATTAAGCTATCTATACATATACATTTACATTTAATTCAAAACATACTATCACTTGATGCATTTCTTTTTCAAAGTACCAATGTTTCCTTTTATAGAGAGACACTAAAAAAATAAGAATAAAAGGAAGGGTCAGAAACAATGTGCCATAATAATGGTGACATAAAGGACCCTAGGGAGCCATATATACCCTTTATCTATCTGTAAGGATCCTGCAGCTTAGTTATTTAAAACAAATACATGTCTCTGCTCTCTGTGTGCACATTCATGAAACAACAGCTGAAAAGCAACACACCATTCTGTACCTGAACAACTAAATTTAAAAATGTTTAAATAAAATAAATTCTTTCTTGCTATTTAATAACAGCATACCTTTTGCATAACCATTAAACTGTCCTGTGCCTCAGTTTAGCCATGTGGCAGTCAAATCTATGTATTTTTTTCACATTTTGTTATTATTGTTCAAGTGCAGTTGTCTCCATTTCCCTTCACTACTCCCCCCACTCCAGCCATCCCTACTTCTCACTCTTGATTGTACCCCACTTTTATACCATAAATTCTTAGGTTTCTTCTATCTCTAGGGCATAAGAAGTATTAGACTAAAATTACAGAAATTATTTTCTTGATAATAATTATTTTCTTAAGCTGAATCCAGGAATTTTTCTCATAGTTTCAAGACAAAAAAGGCCAAGTTTCAATATCAAATGCAGTATCTACCTTTGTATGTGATACCAAATATTTCCAAGGAGAAATGCAAGCATATGAGTGTGTCGTGTGTGCATCTCTGGCATTTGCTCATGCCTGCATACACATAAGAGTATAAACTAATGGGACAGCATACTGAATATGATGTTAGCATAAATTGTATACCTTCTCAAATAAACATTAACCATCTTAATTCTATGAGATATACTATTGGGCTTGTATATGTCTATGATGTAAATAATAGAAGTAACTAATTCATTGAAATCATTTTAATTCATCAGAAATGCTGGGGACTAATGATGTCCAAAATTGATATTTTTTAGTCAAAAGGTAGCATACCCCTAATTGTAGAGGGTCTTCTTCAATCTGTCAGTGTGCATGAGAGTTAGACTGTAGAGCACAGCATTTACAGTGTGGTGCCTCAGAGAAGTCATTCTTCCGTCATTGTTCAGCACACTCGTCATAGCTTTAATTCTTAATTGCCATTTGAATGACATCATTTTCTTTTTTCCAGTTCCTGTGGATTATTAGTGTCTTTGTAACTGGATTCTTAAGAGCTCATTTATGACTAAAATGCTAACTATATCTCATGCACTGCAAATGTAATATCATGTTTTTTGGTTTTTTACTGTGCTGTTTTATTTTTTTGTTTGTAAGCAAGTTGTATATTGAAATATAATCATTGTTTTTTAAAAATAATAATAAATAAATAATAGAAGTGATTAAAATTCAACAGTTCTAATTCAAAGGTGGTTAAAGTCACATATGCAAAAATTGGCCTGTTCTTACTAGGCAATAGATGCATTAAGTAAAGATATTTAGGCTTATAACCTAAGTGTGTAGTCATTTCCATTAAGAATACTATCTTTTTTAAAGTTGGCCCATCCATGAACAGTTGCAATAAAAGAAAAAGGGGCCAACATCAAACACGATTTACAAAAAAAAAATGCCTTTGATGTGTTGCAAAAAAATTGAAAGAAGGCAAGAGACAATGAGATTAGAAGGCTGCAGTTGCAAGAATCCAGACAAAAAAAGGGTGGTATCTTGGACAAGGGCAGCCATGATGAAGAAGGAAAAAGAATTTGTACTCTGAGTACATAGCCTTTGGGAAGAGAGTCAACAGGGTTTGTCTACAGCTAGATGTGGACATAAAATAAAAAGAAAGGTTATGAACAACTTCAGTGTTTTAGGTGTAAGTATCTAGGAGAATGGCCTTGACTTTTAACGAGTCAGCAAAATGCTAGAATGGAAGGGTTGGGGAATTGGGGAGATATAGAAATCTAGTTCTAGTTGTGAATTTGTTTAACTATGCAGTGACAATTAGATATTTACCTGGTCATATCATGGAAGCAGCAAAGTACATTGTCAAGTTGTGGTTACTCTGGGAGTGAGATCAACGAAGTGGAGTCATCCTTATGGTGGTCATTTGTCTCATGCAAGTTAGTATGATAATAAGTAATAAAAATATCTTTATTTTCACTCAATTCAACAAGGTGTTAGCAGACCTGTAAGAGATCATCTCTGCAGGCATGACATACAGCTGCCCGGTGTGAGGCAAAGGGGTCACTTTACCAATTTTTAGTACCATTTTTGCCACCACTTCACCATTAGAAGTTATTTGGCTTACATTATATCTCTCAATTCATAGCTTGATGAATTTCAGTCTCATACACAATAAGATATATAGGGTAATTGTTCACTACAAACAGAATGAAAAAATAAGGCCAAATAATTGAGTACTTTTCACTATCCAGTTTAGTCATAATAGTGATCCCCACAGAAGAAGATACATGTTTTATATTATGTTCATTGCATCTGTCTAAATTTGTGTTCCTCCCCTTACTCCCCTTACCAGTTCTCACTTTTTCCTCTGACCTACCTGTACCTTTTCATGTTTTTCTGATCTTGTCTAAGTATATTTACGTATATGGGAGTGGGAGTGAAATTTTATCTAGTTCTGAGAATGCTGATAACTCATTAGTGGGGATGATTTTATACATTGTATTAATGTGCTTGTTATTACATATAAGATAAAATATGTTTTCTTCTTTATTTAAAAGTTCTTTCTAAATACATACTCAAATTCATAAGCAGTGCCTGGAAGGATTAGAATTGCTACATTCTGCATTTCATATATTTTCCTTTTCTGGTGACTGTTCTTTCCTGCATTTCATTTTATGCCATTTATTTGTAATTAAGTATAATCATTTCTCACCAGGATGCTTCTTTTTACTCTAGATTGTTGCTTCTAAATGCTTCAAAATGTTTAAAATCCTCTAACCATTTACTAATACAGTCTTTGGAATGTGTCTAAAACAATGAGTGTTTTGTGCACCAAATCAAAATATGCATACCACTGTCCCTAGATGTCTAAAGCTGTTTCTGGTTACTGATTGAAATTCCCCTGTTCTTCATTAAAGCCTGAGCTTCTTTTAAAATGCTTATTTACGGCTGCCTGGTCTGCAGGGGCACAGGGTGGATTTAATCACCTAGAGAACCAAATCTCTTTTAACATTTGGCCAAGGGGGCATTAGGAACTTGTTGGCTGTGGGGGATGAATAGGGTGGTGCCATGTTTGTCCTCAGTGTATGGACAACTTAACTGCAATCCAATGCGCTTCATTTACCCCCAAGTATTATTAAGGCTAATAAGCATTACATCCACATATTGATAGATGATACAGATTGGGACCCCTGCTTCTCACACTTAATTAAACTTGGTATTGTTTGATTCAGGGGCAAGTCTCTATTTTTAGAAAGTTCTTTAAAGACAGATAAAAACAAATACACTGAAATTCATAAAAAGTATTGCTTCCCTGTTTAATAGGTAGCACGCATTGAGATACAGCCATGAGTTTAAAAAAGAAACTTCCTGGGAGTAAAGGAAGGAGAAAATCAAGTGTACTATAACAGAAAATAATTCATTAAATTATATGAATTTTATTTTCTCCTGATATTAGTAAAACAAGCAGGTGTCCACATTAATTTTGTATCTTCTTTTGTGACAGTTATCTACTATATAAAATTCTCATTGAAATTTAAATCTTTGTTGCATGATTAATATCATGTTTTTACCGTATGTGCTTAAATTCTTTTAGCTCTGCATCTACGACATAAAATTTAAAATAAGTTTTTCCCTTTGCAAATGTAAGTTTATTTAATTTTTCTTACTCTAAGTCCAGAGCATGTTTTCAAGGCCTCTTCTAAAACAATAAACTTCATATAAGTCATAGGAGTTTAAGAATATCTCTGGATTAGTCTGGCTTCAGTGAGGTTACGCACAGAAATATTATTGCCTAGAAAGAGATACGATAAGCAGTTATAATGGGTATCACTCAACACATCACCAAATATAAATCAAAACTAACAAACACCCTCCCCCAACATACCCTCCCCCCCCACAAATCCACTCAAGTTAAGTTCCTTGAATTTAATTATTATAGCAAATGGTAATATAACAAGAGTGTCTACTGTCAGAAAAAAATATGTTCAAAGCAGATGTGAACAATACAAAGCATATGTAAAACACATGCGATTTGCAGCTAGGTCACAGGACCCATTGAAAGAGCACATGTGGAGTGTGTGAACCACATGTGGACATGTTGTGAAGTCATGTGTTTCTGCTCATTGCCAAGACTCGTATCATATTCTAAAAAATCAGGAGCTCTTGAATAAACCTTGTACTTCTTAAGGTAAATGGATACCTTTTTGTTTAAAATCCCTTAGTGTAGGCAGACAAGGGTCCTCAAATCTAATACTGAGCTTGAAAGTACTCAAATCCTTGTTTCACTCCTGTTTTCCTATCCCAGGGCAATTCACTTGATTATTCTAAGGGAATCAAGATTTCTTCCTCGCCCACAGCTAATTCTTTGAGGATGCCATAGCTTAAAACGAAACCTAAGTAAGTTTAAGTGTGTGAATAAGGAGCAACTGGGACTCGGATGGGCTTTTTCTTTCCTAAAACACTTAAGTTAGCAGGACATTTATGCTGTATCTTATGTATCTAGAATTAAATTAAAATATTCCATACTCATAGAAAATCATCAAAGCATAAAAATCCAAGCAGAACATTTACTTTGTTTTATGATTTGGGGGATTCAGGTGTTTATATAATTTGAGTGAATTAAAAGAAATATCTATACATGGAAATAAGTACAAATATGTTACATGTCTGTCACCCCTATTTTCTACAGCATGATAACAATAACAGTGTCTTATGCATAAATATGAATTTAATTAAATATTAATATACTATTTCATTTCATCATCTCTACAACATTTTAAGAAATGTAGCACAACTAGAATTAGGGAAGACAGCCCCATGATACTTTTTTCTTTGAAAGAACCTGGGATACAATAACAAAGGAGAGGAATCAACCTTTGAGTCCCTTAGTTCTTCAAGTTGTGGCTCAAAGAAACAATTGTTTTTATGTATGTTGTTAACTTCATAAACCATTCTATGAAAAGTTATTGTATACAGAAATATATTATGTAAATATATTACTTCCATTGACAATTTGCACATGAGAAACATTGATATTCAGAAAGGTAAGACACTTGTCACATGACCAATAATTAGTAGGGCAAAGCAGAAAAAAATATATTTTTACTTAAGATTCTCCCATCACCTTTCAAAGGAAAAGCTCAGCAGAACATGTTTCTCATTAACAGGACATTCATTTTGACCCTCACTCAACAGACATACATTAATGCCAGAGATAATCATGACTCCATAATGTCACATTCATTCACATTTATATCATTTTACTTTTTTCAATATAAAGCAGGATCCACAGAGCATTTGTCACTTCCACTTTGTGTAGTAGGTAAGCTGAGAAATTGAAAGTCTAGTAAACTAAAGTTCTAAGAACATAATAAATAGGTTGCTTAAATTCAATATATTTATTAAGAAACAAAACCAAGAATCTAATTCAATAGATGAGATTCCAACTCAAGAAATTATTTTCCACTAAGGGTAAATATTATGTCCATATACTCATATCCAAAATAATATCTTTAATGATGTTACTACTGCAGATGAGACTGTGATGGAAGAAAAACATTACCTTAGGAGGTGAAACATTAGCACTAAATGGAACAAAATATTTTCTTTGTTACTGTTTTGGCAAAAGCAGTTGAATATCCAGCACTTCCTGGAAAGATAAGAGACCCCAAGCTGCTTACTTCGATTCAAATGTATCTGTTACCTATGGCTTTTTTTTATTATAGTAGGGTTTTTCCACATTTTTTTATTATTGTTCAAGTATAATTGTCTCCATTTTCTCTCACCAATCCCCCCACCCCAGCCATCCCCATATCCCACCCTCCATCCTACCCCCCTTTGGTTTTGTCTGTGTGTCCTTTATACTTGTTCCTGAAAACCTATGGCTTTTAAAAGTATTATTGTATTATATCTCAAGATTTTCAACTTTAGAGATACATATTTTTTTAGTTATAATGGTTTTAAACCTGGCTCACTGCCCTTCATACTAAAGTACAAAATTCTGGTATCATTTCTGTGGATCTTTCTTGGACTACACTAGACAGAGTTGCTACAATTTCCAATTGCACCTGACACATTATGTTAAAATTTACATATTCATGTGTTTATCTTTTATCTCTACCAGCCTCAACATTCCTCAACAGCAGATTCATTTTGTATTAGCCTTCTGTGTATACATATGTGTATAAAGATATATATATATATATATATATAGAATATAACCATATTATAATATTTCATGAGATATCCGCTTCCATGACATCGGAAAGAATATTTATGTCAGGCTAACACAGACAATTGTAGAGAACATCATTGCATTGGGTCTGGAATTATTTTTCTGGATTTTGACACAATTATGTACACATTTTCATCATACCCTGTGTCTTCATTGGAAATACACAAAAGAGTAATATTTTGTCATTGCAATTTGCCACAGCCCATTGACATTTCCCTATTAGAGATGTGGAGCTGAAAATGTGATTCTCGCCCCTTTTCATCTCATCTTAATGAGCCATGGGGAATGAGAATCACTCGATATTTTGGCTGTACACTATCTCCCATGTGCAAGGCAGACACAGCATCAGCTAGTCTTCCAAAGGGTATGCTGATCTTGCATGCTTTCCCATTTGATCAATGCAAATTTGATAGTCTGCTACTTGGTTTCTTTCCAGGTTGGGTCTTCAATGTTAAAACAGGAGAAATAAAGTTTCCAACTCAGTCAAAATTGATTATTTTATCACTCCTCTCCCATCTAATTCTCTCTCGTCATAATCTATTCATTTCCATATGACCACAGATATTATAAATATGTTTCAAACCTCATCTTGTGCATAAGGTGAAGCACGAATTACTTTTGTACACAAGTATCATTTGTCCAGTCTAGACCCAACCTAACTCATCATGCTTGCTTTTAACCACTTTCTCTGCCCCCTCTTACTCACCTTTATTCTCCAGCCACATGAAGTTCTTATTGCTTTTTAAATATGATTTTTACTTGTGGCTGGCTTGTCCTATATCTCACTCTTCCTGTAACAATTTCTTACTGGTCCTTCAATAATCATCTGAAATATGAGCTATTTTGTGAATCGGTTCACGCTTTCAGAACCCTTTCTCTTACTGCTCTGGAAGATGTCATTACATTGTAATAAAATTATTTGCTTATGCATTATATTTTTCACTCAGCTGGGGAACTTATTATGCATATTTCATTCACCCAGGGATTAAAATAATACAGAGTAGGGGCTTGAAAGATTAAAGGAAACAGTGGAGGGAAGAGGTGGCAGATCTTACATGGAAAGAATCCCTAAATGCATGGAGCTGAAAATATGCTTTAACAGAAACTGAGAATTTGTCATTGTTAGTAATTTTGTAGATAATTTATTTTTAGATTTGTAGATTTTAGATTTGTAGATGTAGACTTTTAGGTTACTTTTTAGATAAGGGAGCCCTGAGCACAGGGATTCATACTGCAAATTCTGAATGAGTCTTTTCCATTTTAATAGAGCAATATGTTTGTTTGGTGAAAGAGTGGTTTCAGGTACAGCATAATTTTTTATTTTGATTTTGATTATTATATGATCAGTTCTTATATTAATCTATTTTCTTTATACATATCATGATCGCTGCTGATTTATCGCTAATTTTGGCTTCCTTATACAATCATGAGGGTGGCCCTCAAGAACCCATCTTGGGATGATATCACTCAGTGTAGCATAACTTGCAGTCATATCACATATCTAATAAGGTAGATAAATGCTGAGCATCTACAATGTGGAAGGTAACCTGGAAGAGAATAACTCAGTAAATATCTTTGAGATTATAATTAATAAACGTAAATCCTGAAGAGAAATGGTTAGAAGTTCATTTTTGTTATTTTTTTGATGATGTGGATGTTGAGAGTAGCGTGAATGTGAAGGGATTTTAATCTTTGAGAAATTCCCCAGATAGGAATGTCCTCCTCTATGGACAGAATGGGATGCAATCTCAAGACTATGTCACCTCAAGAAAACTTTTCACTGTCCCCAAAATAGCACATATACACACACATGCATAAGGACATTCGTTTATTTCTGAAAGTCACTCTGAGAATTTAGCTTAAGCCTAAGAGTCTTAATGCATCATTTAAAATCACAAAGGCCCAGAGAAGAAGTGACTTTTTGTCCTTGGCACTATGAATATGAATGTATTTTCTAGACACAGTTTCACCAGGGGACAGGGCTGAGAACATGCACCACAGAGATGGGGTAGTGCCATGTACCTCTATGGGCTTAAAGCAACACTTTACCTTTGTCACAGTTTTGCTTTTAGTGGAGGAATTTTCCTTTTTTCTAAAATTACCCACCCTGAGAATTAGTAGAAGTATGGACAACATCAGAGTCACAAAGTATTTTTTCTTGAATCTTCCCAGACTAATGCTGGGAGATAATAATTTTAACACAGATTCTACAAGTGTCAAACTGAAGCATTTTTCAAAGTGTTGTCCTTTCTCCTATGGTGACTAATTGCCCTTTTCCTGAACCAAAGCAAATATTTTTTATGACCCTTCTATTACTAACATCATAAGATACATTTTAATGATAAATAAATCTCTTATTAATACTTGCCTGTAGAAGTATATACTATGTCACAATTCAAAAGCATTTCCGTTTTAAGTCATTTGAGACATGTTGGCATGTGAGAAAAGTTGTATTTTTCATAATGACATACAAAACAATTTGTTATAAATTATTAGAGGGTACAACACTATGTTATGAAATATTTATTATGGAATAATATATTTGGTTTTATTATTTTTGATTTTTGGCATTTTGATTAAACACTTTACTGAAAGACATCTAAAAACATATATGTTAAGGTTCCATTTACTGTGTTTTTACTACCAAGAGGAATACTATTCTTATTTATGTATTAAAAATTTCACAAAGATAATGAACACATGGTTTTAAAACAATTTTTTACAGAAACCTTCTTGCTTAACACTATTCAATGAGCTTCATCCATTTTGTCTATCTCTTTCAAAAGAAAATGCATATCTTGGGTTATCTGAAACTGTTTCCAGAAATTTCTTTTTTTTAAATTTTTATTTAATTATTTTTCAAGTACATTTTTTTCTCTATTTCTCCCGTCCCAGCCCCCCAGCCCCGTCTCCCCACCTCCCTCCCATTCCCCCCCCCCGTCCTCATCCCTGTGTCTTTCATACTTGTTCCTCAAAATCCCTCCCCATTTTTCCCCTTAAATTCCCTTCCCTCTCCCCTCTGGTGGCTGCCCACTTGTTCTCTATTTCAGTGTCTTTGTTTTTATTCTGTTTGCTTGTTTGTTTTATTGTTTAGCTTCCTGTCAAAGGTGAGATCATATGGTATTTGTCCTTCAATGCCTGGCCTACTTCACTCAGCATAATGCCTTCCAGTTCCATCCATGTTGTTGCAAAGGGTAGTAGCTCCTTCTTTCTCTCTGCTGCATAGAATTCCATTGTGTATATGTACCACAAGTTTTTGATCCATTCATTTACTGATGGGCACCTAGGTTGCTTCCAACTCTTGGCTATTGTAAATTGTGCTGCTATGAACATTGTGGTGCATAGATTCTTTGAAATTGATGTTTTAGGATTCTTAGGATATAATCCTAGCAGTGGAATTGCTTGGTCAAAAGGCAGGTTCACTTTTATTTTTCTGAGAAAATTCCATACTGTTTTCCATAATGGTTGTACCAGTCTGCAATCCCACCAACAGTGAACTAAGGACCCCTTTTCCCCACAACCTCTCCAACATTTGTTGTTTGTTGCTTTGTTTATGATAGCCATCCTGACTGGTGTAAAGTGGTATCTCCTTGTGGTTTTAATTTGCATCTCTCTGATAGCTAATGATATTGACCATCTCTTCATGTGTCTCTGGATATTGTTTCCAGAAATTTCTTTGTGTTTAATTTTTTCTATTATCTTTTCAGATTGTTTATAAAACCTATGTTTCATTTTTATTGGAATTTACTTGTAAAGAAATACCAAAGACTTCTTAAAACAAGTCTGAACTCCTTTTACCAACATGCACACAGACCCATACCCACCCCCTCCATGAACAAATGTAACTGATAATATAAACTTACTGATTTTGAAATCTGGTCTGTTATAAATCAAAGTTCACTAAATTATTCATAGAAAGCTATATGTACACTGAATTGTGCCTAAAATATAAAACTTGCTTTTTCCTAAAGATTGCTGAATTATTCTAGGAAATATTAAAAAAATTCAAGTCACTTAAACCACATCTGGCCTTGTATCTATATTATTGAAAATATCCTTTCAACACACATTCTTAAAACCAGTAAGCAGTAGGATGTGAAGAAACTGCTTATTGCAGTGCTGCTGCCTTTTAATAACCCCACAGCCTTCAAAAGAATTTTTATTGGATCAAAATCTTAAATTGAGTCATTTAGCTAAGATTTGTTCTCTTGGGGCATGGTGGAGTTTTCCTGAGACCTGCATGTATGTCAAAACCATTACAGTGTTAGGAGGATGTGTGCGTGGCAACAGGAAGAGGGCTTGTCTTGGTACAAGTTGATGCTACTACGGTGTGTTTGAAAGCATTCTCATAAAAGAGGTTGCAAAAGTCAGTTCCAGGACATTGTACCAAAATTAGGCACATATTTCTGACTACAACGGTAAGAATGGTGAGCTTAGTTCCACCCACATATTCTTGTTAAACAAAGGCGTTATTTCCAAGCCACAAGACTTCAAATTTCTGGTTCCAGCAACAATGTTATCTGCCAGGATTCTATAAATCTTTATTTCCCCAAGGTTTTCACAATATGACATATTTGGATCATGTTCAGTTCCTACCTTCCCCTGAGTACATTCATTTGGTGTATTTTTATTGTTCTCTTAATTATCTGCACATACATATTAATTCCAGAATGTACAAATGGGCTCCATTGTGATTTCTCCACCACTCTTTATATGATAACATCACTTATGAATGCTATTTACAAGTTTCCAGGCAGACGTGTGGTCAATCTAAATTTGTGGGACAACAGCATTCAGATATCTGCTTTCAATTTGCATGCATGTTTTCCCCTGTTATTTTCCATTTTTTATGGCTGTATTAATTGTTACCAGAAGTCTCTGGGAAATGACTGAGGAACCCAACAATGGAATGTAGCAGATTAAAAGTTATTGTTTTGCTCCATCTGATAATTGTGTCACTGCAGCCTCACCTTTATATCTTGGGAACATTCATGGAATGTTACACCACTTGCTTCTCAGCATGTGGTACTAACTGACCACTAGGACATGAATTGTCCTAATGTTGATGTTTTTATCAACCCCTTTGACATGTAACACTTGACAAATGATGAGGTAAAAACTAACCCATCACTAAAGGAAATAGGACATGTGGGAACTGGTGTGTTGCAGCTCACTAATTTTAAGGCATTAAGGATAAGGATTAATCCAAAGCATCTGTGGCATCATGAAAGCCATATACTAGCAGCATGCCTCAGTAGTTCAGTGGAACAATGAGCAACAAGGACTCTGCAGTCTAATCCTTAAGCATCAACTTACTATTTAGTCAGATTTCTTTCTGCAAATGTCTTTGACACAATGCAGTATCTTCTTTCATTAAAAAAGAGAGAACTAAATAAAAGTTGGAAGATGGCAACAAAGTAGGTGGGAGCTGAACCCACTTGATCATGCAACTGGGATACCTAGCTGATCTTCTGAAGAACAAAATGAACAGCCAATGGAATTCCATATTACATGAAGTATGGAAGTCAAAGATTGCAGAGGACATTGAAAAACAGACAGTAAGGAGAATGAAAAGGGATGGTAATGTCCTTGGGACCTACGCGGAGACCAAGGCTACTGCAGTCCCATGCCTGGATCCTGGCACCAGGGATAGCAGCTGCTGAAGGAGCTTTGGAGGAGAATCAGATCAGTGATTGTAATTTCCCAGCTCCCTCCCCTCCCAGATCAAGGAAGGCAGTCCCCCACCAGGAGAGACCTGGGTGTTTGAAGTCACTAGGGGAATAAAGATGCAGTGGGAGATGCACCGAGGCAGTGATCTCCATCTGGGATGGTACCAGAGGAAATGGGAAGCTGAGCGATACCTGGAGGTGGGAGAAGAGTTGGGCCACGATGGACCCTGATGCAGTTAGTCTCTAGACTGGTCAGAGATTTGGCCTGTGTGAAAAGCTGGGTGCTTGTTAACAACAGTGGGTGCAAACAAGAGGAATTTACTCAAAAAAGGCTCTCAGCCTCTGTTAAGGAACTCTTATGCCACAGCCATGAGTTGAGAGGGAGGCCAGCAGAGAGGGAAGAGGGAGGGATGCTCCAAATCAGGGTGTGCCAGGCCAGCAGAGAGGGAGGAGGAGGGATAATTCAAATCAGGGTGTGTCACGGACCCATCAAAGTGGGGCTGTAGGGGCTCATAGGGGTAACAGTCCCCAGAGAGACTTAATGTAATAGGGGAACTAAACTGCCCTGAAGGGACTTTACAAGTGCACAGTGCCCAGACCAGCAAAGAGGGAGGACTATGAGTTGCTCCCACTCTGTGAACCTCACAGACTAATCAAAGGACAGCCCAATGAGATGGATTAAAGCACAGGCCTAGAGCATATGGACAATGGGGGTTGAGCAGCAGTGTGAGGGCTTGGGCTGGACACTGGACACATGTGAATGCTGAAGCTGAGACCCAGCCCCAATGCAGAACCACAGGAAAGAAAGAAACAAACAAACAAAACCCCCAAAAGTGGAGCCCAGCCCCCTTCTGACTGCAGCATTCAGGAAGACCAGAAGAACTTGCTTGGTGGGTTCAAAGTCAGGATGGGTTGGATTTTTTCTCTTTATTTTCTTTTTTCTATCACACCTGGAGCTGTGAAAGGATCAAAGACAGACCCAGAGAGACATCAGAAGACTAATGCGAACAACTGAGATAAAATTCACCTCATTATCCTACAGAATTTGGATTTTATTTCTTAACTTTTATTTTTATATTTTATAATAATTATTATTTTAGTTATTATTTTATTTTTCTTCCTTCCTTGTAGTTTGTTTTGTTTGTTTCATTTCATTGTTTGACTGCTTTTCTTTGTTCACTCTTTCATATTGCATTTTAATTTCTCTTCTTTCACTTCACTCATAGTCCTATAACACGATACTCTTGGTCTTTTACTTTTTTCTCCTTTTTATTCAGATCATATATTTCTTTATATTATTTTGGTTCCCATTCCCACACAGCACCCTTCCCTGGTCCTGGTCCATTTCACTATCTTCCTGAGCTTTATTACTGTTGTGGTTAACTCTGTTTTCTTGCACACTACACCAAGTTTCTATGCCTTACTCTCACTATACCTCACCATCTAACCTAGCTAAGCACTCTGCTTTCTGGAGTCAGTTCATATTGTTTTCCTTCTCTAACTAGAGTTTTATCTCTTTTTCACCTTTAAAAAAGTGGAGAGTTGAATGAAATATTAGTTATTGCTATACTTCTCCAAAGGATCTCCTATCTGTTCTCCAATGGTTAGTACTTTAAATCCCATAGAATACTCTACCACTGTCATAATACACTCACTTTTAACCTATGCCAGATCACATACAACATAAGGTGGGAGTTGAGAACACCAGTAAACCAGCTGGAGGATAGAACCCATCACAAAGGACCCACAAATGGGTAAAACCAAAATACAACAAGAAAGCCACTCAAATGGGAAAAAGGGGGCAATCCTAGAGCATCCAGACAATGAGATTAAGAAGACCACACCACTGAATCCCACAGAAACTCTTATCACAGAAGTTCACCATACCAAGACAACTCTCAAAGCAGAACATCAGTAATTGCAGAAATAAGCAAAAAGAGCCACATAAATTGGCAAGAACTGGCAAACAAAATCAGTGGAAGACTCCCCATGACAAGAGCTAAAGGAAATGGAGGCAAGCAAACTATCAGATATAGAATTCAAAAGAATGGTTAAAAGGATGCTCAAGGAACTCACTGACAACTACAAGGAACTGAGTGGGAACTACAACAGTATGAAAAAAGGAAATAAAACTATAAACAAGAACCCGGAATAAATCAAGAATATAATTTCTAAAATTAAAAAAAAACACAACAGGAATTACAAGGAAGCTGGATGAAACAGAAGACCAAATTACTGAGCTGGAAGACAAAGTAGAAAGTAATATCTAGGTGGAACAGCTGCATGAAAAATAAGACTCAAAATATATAAAGATAGCTTAAGGGAACAGCAAAATAACATAAAATAAAACAACACTAGAATCATAGGAATACTAGAAGGAGAAGAAAAGGAACAAGAGATATCACCCCTATTTGAAAAAAATAATGACAGAAAACTTTCCAAACTTGGAGAGGAGAAAAACCAAGCAAGTTCAGGAAGCTCACAGCTCCCGATGAAGATGAATCCCAAGAAGCCGACTCCAAGCCATGTCATAATTAAAATGCCAAGTTTTAAATATAAAGAGAAAATCTTAAAAGCAACAAGGGAGAAACAAGAAGTAACATACAAAGGACGTCCGATAACTCTAGTAGCTAATTTCTGAACAGAAACACTGCAATCCAGGAGACAATCTCAAAAAATATTCCAAGAAGTGAAAAACAAAGGCCTGCAATGAAGATTACTTTACCCAGCAGAGCTCTTATTTAAAATGGATGGTGAAGCCCTGGCTGGTGTATCTCAGTGATTGAGCATGGGCCTGTAAACCAAAGGATCTCAGTTTGATTCCCAGTCAGGGCATATGCTTGGTTTGCAGGCCAGTTCCCGGCAGGGGACACACGATACATTGTGTGTCCCCGGAAGAGGCAACCACACATTGATACTTCTCTCCCTCTCTCCTTCCCTTCCCCTCTAAAGATAAATAAATAAAACCTTTTAATAAATAAAAAACCAAATAAATAAATAAATAAATGAAATGGATGGTGAAATAAGGAGTTTCCCAGACAAAAGAAGGTTGAAAGACTATACCTCCACCAAACCAGCATTGCAAGATATGCTAAAGGGACTGCTATAAAAAGAGAAAAGAAAACAGTGAGACAGAAAGAGGAACACAGGTACAACAGGTGAAAAATGAATAAGCACCTATCAATAATAACCTTAAATGTTAATGAATTAAATATTCCAATCAAAAGAAATAGGATAGCCAAATGAATAAGAAAACCTGACCCACATATATGCTGCCAACAAGAGACCTACCTCAGAACAAAAGACCTAAACAAACTGAAAATGGAGGCTTGGAAAAATTATTTCAAGCAAATTGGACAGGAAAAAAAGCTGGTGCAGCAATACTTATATCAGAAAAAATAGACTTCAAAACCAAAGCAATATAAACAAATGCTGAAGGACACCTCATAATATTCAAGGGAAGAATCTATCAAGAAAATATAAACATTATAAAAATATATGCACCCAAGATAGGAGCACTCAAATATATAGAAAAATTGTGGAGGATTTCAAGAAGATATAGACAGCAACACACTTATACTGGGGGATTTTAATACCCCACTGTCAAAATTATATATATCTTCCAAACAAAATATCAATAAGGATATGTTCATTGAACAATGCTCTAGATCAAATGGACTTAAGAAATATATATAGAACCTTTCATCCTGAAGAAGCAAAATACACATTCTACTCAAATGCACATGGAACATTTTCAAAGATAGACCACATAATAGGACACAACACAAGCCTCAACAATTTCAGTAAATGAAAACCATAACAAGCATTTTCTAGGACAAGAAGGGCCTGAGACTAGAAACCAACCTCAAAGAAAAAAACTTAAAATACTCAAATTTGTGGAGATTGAATAGCACTCTATTAAACAATGAATGGGTCAATAATGAGATCATGAAAGAAATCAAAAAGTTTCTGGAAACAAATCAGAATGAACTTACAACAGTCCAAAACTTATGGGACACAACAAAGGCAGTCCTCAGACGGAAGTTCATAGCAATACAGGTCTACCTAAAAAAATAGAAACATTTCCAATAAACAACCTAACCCTACAGCTACAAGAACTGGAGGGATGAAAACAAAAAAGCCCAAAGCAAGTAGGAGAAAAGAATAACCAAGAATACACAAGAATTAAATGACATAGAGATTAAGAGAACAATTCAATAGATCAATAAATCCAGGAGCTGGTTCTTTGAAAAGATAAACAAAATTGGCATGCCTTTAAGCAGGCTCATCAAAAGTAAAGAAAGAGGACCCAAATAAATAAAATTAGAAAAAAAAGAGGAGAGATTACAACTGATACCACAGAAATACCAAGGATTGTAAGAAATTACTATGAATAACTATATGCTAAGAAGTTTGAAGACCTGGGTGAAATGGACAAATTTGTAGAAAACTGTAATCTTCCAAAAAGGAATGAAGAAGAAGCAGAAAGCCTTAACAGACCTATAACAGCTAGTGAAATCTAAGCAGTAATCAAATAACTCATGGCACACAAAAGCCTTGGACAGGGTGGTTCACAGGAGAATTTTACTAAACATTTAAAAAAGAGTTAACCCCTATTCTTCTCAGAGTATTCCAAAATAAACCAAGAAGAGGAAAGACTCCTAAACTCTTTTTACAAAACCAGCATCATCCTAATCCCAAAACCAGATAAAGACATAAAAATAAAAGAACACTAAGGCCACTATCATGGATGAATATAGATGCTAAAATCATCAACAAAATATTGGTTAAACCACATCCAGTAAAACATTAAAAAGATCATACACTATGATCAACGGGGGTTCATCCCAGGGATGCAAGGATGGTACAATATTTGCAAGTCAATAAATGTGATACATCACATAAACAGAAGAAAAGACAAAAATCTCATGATCTTATCAATAGAGGAGGAAAAGGCCCTTGATAAGGTACAATACCTATTTATGATAAAAACACTCAGCAAAGTGGGAGTAGAAGAAGCATACCTCTATATAATAAAGGCCATATATGAGAAACCTATAGCCAACATCACACTCAATGGGAAAAAACTAAAATCTTTCCCACTAAGCTCAGGAACAACACAAGGATACATATTTTCACCATTTCTATTCAACACAGTATTGGAAGTCTTAGCTACAGTGATCAGACAAGAAAAAGAATTAAAAAGCATCCTAATTGGAAAGGAAGAACTAAAGTTGTCACTGTTTTTAGATGACATGATAGTGTCCATAGAAAATCCTATAAATTCCACCAAAAAACGACTCATCCTAATAAGTGAATTTGGCAAAACTGCAGTATACAAAGTCAATATTCAGAAATCAAAGGCATTTTTGTACTCCAGCAATGAGATATTGGAAACAGAAATGAGGAAAAAATCTCACTTGCTATGGATACAAGAAAGATAAAGTACCTAGGAATAAACCTAACCAAGGAGGTAAAAGAACTGTACTCAGAAAACTACACAACACTGAAGAAAGAAATTAAGGAAAACACAAACAAATGGAAACATATACTGCATTCATAGATCAGGAGAATTAACATCATCAAATATCTATACAACCCAAAGCAATTTATAGATTCAATGCAATACCTATAAAAGTACCAACATTATATTTCACAGATGCAGAACAAACACTTCAAAAATGTATATGGAACCAGAAACTACCCCAAATAGCCACAGCGATTTTGAAAAAGATGAACAAAGTAGGAAAAATCACAATACCTGATATCAAACTGTATTACAAGGCCACAATAATCAAAACGACCTGGTACTGGCATAAGAACAGACAGAGAGATTAATGGAACTGAATAGAAAACCCAGAAATAAACCCAAGTCTCTATGGTCAATTAATACTTGACAAAGGGGACAGAAGCATATAATGGAGTAAGAATAGCCTCTTCAACAAATGATGTTGGGGCATCTGGACAGCTACATGCAAAAAAAAAGGAAACTAAATCTCCAACTTATACCATACACAAAAATAAATTCAAGTTGGATAAAAGATTTAAGTATAAATTGAGACACCATAAAAGTCCTAGAGGAAAGCATCATTAAGAAAACATCGGATTTTCTATGGGGCAGTATTTTCACTAGAGCGAGGAACACAATGTCCCCTAGAGCAAGGAACACAATGGAAAGAATAAACAAATAGAACTTGATCAAAATAAAAAGTTTCTGCATGGCTAAAGAAAACATCAGCAAAATGAAAAGGGATCCATCCCTATAAGAAAATATATTTGCCAATGATACCTCGAACAAGGGTTTGGTCTCAAAAACACACAAAGAACTTACATGACTCTGCTACAGGAAGACAAACAACCCGATTAAAAAATGGGCAAAGGACTTGAACAAGGAGGACATACAAAGGGCCCAGAGACATATGGAAAGATTCTCAGCATCACTAGCCACCAAGGAAATGCAAATTAAAACCACAATGAGATATCACTTCACACCATTGAGAATGGCCATCATAAACAAAACAACAAGTGCTATTGAGGTTGTGGAGAAAAGGGAACCCTAGTACACAGTGGGAATGTAGATGGGTACAGTCACCATGGAAAACAGCATGGAATTGCTTCAGAACAATGAAAATGAAGGTGCCTTTTGACCCAGCAATTTCACTAAGAATTCTGAAACACCAATGCAGAAGAGCCTATGCCCTCCAGTATTCATAGCAGCACAATTTACAATAGACATATATTGGAAACCACCTAAGCATTCATCAGTAAATGAGTGGATAAAAAAACTGTGGTACATTTACACAACATGATATTACACAGCAGAAAGAAGGAGCTTCTACCCTTTGTGACAGCATAGATGGATCTGGAGATCATTATGCTAAGTGAAATAAGTCAGGCGGTGAAAGACAAATACCATATGATCTCACCTATAAGTGGAACCTAATCAACAAAGCAAACAAGTCAGCAAAATATAACCAGTGATAGTGAAATTAAGAACAAACTGACAGTAACCAGAGGGAAGGGGGAAGGTTTGTCAAGGCACATGTATAAAGGATACATGGACAAAGCCAAAGAGGGGTGGGATGGAGGGTGGGAGATGGGCATGGGTGGGGCAATGAAGAATGGAGTTTGGAAAATGGAGTTTTTATTGGAAAACACCAATAAAAAAAGAAAAAAGCATATACCCTAAAATGTTCACTTTTAAGTATATTATAAATAAATCTACATTTTTGTTGACCAAAAATTACTATAATTTGAAAATACAATTTAAAAGAATATGAATGTAAACAATAATTAGTAAAACATGTAACTCTCATGGATCAGGCTGGAACTATGACAAAGTTACATTGAGATCAATGGTGAGTATTTAAATATAATCAATTAAAAAGTTTGGCATGGGTTTCTAGATTGAGATAAAGTATTAAGTTGAGCTAGTGAATCAGGGAATTAGATGATAAGAAAATGTTTCAACCCTGTCTAGTACAATATAATTGCTACTGTCACCTCTGAAAACAGTTCATAATGCAACTTCCCACTGGCCTAGAAAATGGAAGTAGTAATCAGTCTCTCTCCCTCTTCTCCCTCATTCTCTCTTTCTCCCTTACCCTCTTTGTCTTCTCCCTCTTTTTCATTCTCAATCCTAGTTTCATTTTATAAACCTGCAAGAAATTTTTTAAAAGATTTTATTTATTTATCTTTAGAGGGGAAGGGAAGGAGAGAAATATCAATGTATGGTTGCCTCTCATGTGTCCCCTGCTGGGAACTGGCCTGCTACCCAGGCATGTGCCCTGACTGGGAATCGAATCGCAATCATGTGGTTTGCAGGCCCACGCTCAATCAACTAAGCTACACCAGCCAGGGCTGCAAGGAATTTTTTAAAGTATGAATCCCTAGACCTCATTCAGATTAAGTTAATTAGAATCTCCAGAGGACTAGCCCAGGTATGGTGTTTTTTTTTTAAACATCGCAAGGGTCACAAATGAGTATCCAACACAGAATAATTTTGAGGTTTTAACCAGCAGCTTATTCAGTATAAATTACAGTACGATATATGAATATGTGTGTGAATGTGTCTATGAACAATTATCAGAGTAATTCTAAGTTCCCAAATAATAATCAGTTCCATAGTAATGTTAAGCGCTCATTGCCAATAGTTTTGTAATAATGTTATACTTGACTGTTTTATATTTCCTTTCTCTCTCACTTTTTATTTTCTTCTTTGACAAAATTAGAGGGAAAATCACTCATACTTTGTAAAAAAAAAAAAAAAAAAAGGGACCCCAGCTTGGTTGACAATATTCCACTTCTGTGCACCTTTATTTGACAGGGGACTATTTCTGACCTAAATAACAATGGTTGTCAACTTGGGACAACCACATTTTGTCCCTTCACAAGATGCAACTCTCAACACCCATGTACAGAGTCCACTGTTATTGTCACTCACCTTTGAAATGAAAAGGCCTTTCTTTTGTTACAGGTAGGCTCATAGCTGGCTACATTCACTCAGTACAAAAGATAAAACATGGTAACATGGTAAGCAGCAATAAATGAAGACTGCTTGTCTTTGTCCTCATGCACATACCAACAAAAGTTCACTGAGGAGCTATTTGAGAAATGTTTCCTGACTGCCTGTTAGGTGCATAAGAGAAAATCACATTGGATTCTCTCAGGCAGCTCATTAAGTTCATATTCTGAGTTAATCTGGGTTAATGGGAAAGCCATGGAAAATCCTGTAAGACAGAATTAGAGATGAAAGAAATGTATCAGGGGAAGGAGCATGAGAAGTGAAGATAGACTTCAGTACATGATGTTGATCTGTGCCCATGCAAGGATAGAGGAAAGGAAGGAAGATTAAGGAGGAAGAATCTCAGACTACATTACTGTTCTAGTAAAGGTTTGTCAAGGCCAATGGGGCATCCCAGAGCCAAAATCACACAATGGAGCAGTCTTGTGTTTCACAGGGATGGCCTCATTTTCTGAACAATCCAGGTTTGGTCCTATGTTGGGAAAAGCAGAAAGCATAGCAGTAACTTCAGCCATCAGTTCATTATGATCCCTGTAGAATGAGATCTGACGGTCATGTTTTCAAAGCTACCCCAGTCCATTCCTTGTACTACACATAACCACTTCTTCATAATATTTTGAATAACACTTCTTCCACGGTTCCTTTGAGCTCATCTTCCTGAGGACAACCTTAAAAGTGGAATGTTATTAATGTGGATAAGAGGGGGTTTTTTTGGCATCTTCCAAAATAGGAGAAGTACTAGCTCTTGGGATAAAAGACAGGGCAGGCTAAATTGTTTAAACTATACATGCTCAGGGTTCAGAAGTCTGCAGAGCCCATTCTCACAGGCATGTTTTCAGGACTCCCAACCCCCCTTTACACTCAAAGGTTTTTAGATCTGCTTTGGGGGAGCATTCTAATGTCTCAATCTCCACTCCAACAGATCTTTAGTATGCTGCTCAGACTTTACCATGGCAGATGAGGGCCCTTTAATTAGTTACTGAGGGCCTCTAACTGCTTGCTGATTGTCCTTGGGTTCTCATCATTCTTCTGTAAGATATTGATATAGAAAGGCAGTAACAGCATTTTTACTATGTTCTAGGAATAGTTCCCATAATATCTTACAAATGCTCAAATCAACTACAACTTCAAAGATATTTTTGTCCACCAGGATATTTTTCTAGGTCTTCAATAAGGAACTTGTTAGTAAGAGGGTGACCATCTTGTTTTAGGTACCACCTATGTCCAGTTCTCACTCAGAATGTTGTACTTTTCACCAGCATGATGGACAGTGAATTGATCCCAAACCATCATCTAACAACCAGCTTCCTTGAACTATAATAGTTTCCATTTATATTAGTTTGGGTTCCCCAAAAAGCAGAAGACAAAATAATTGAGGGATGAAAGTGATATGGAAAAGTAGCAGGGGAAAATGGACAGAATCTTTGGGTTATGATGCTGTGGAAAGCAGGACTACACTAAGATGGCATCAGCACTATCAACTAAGAAACCATGTTTAGAGCATGAATAGTATAGCAGTGACTCAGGGGAATGATGTAACCCCTGGAGCATGAGCAGTACAGTATGGTAGACAACATATGTTTATCTGAAGGTAAACACCACCCTCCCAGCACATGCACAATAGAGTGACATAATGTGTTTATCAGGGTGGCATAAAACAACATGTGCTAATCAAAGGCTGATACAACATTGCATCATACAAGACTATGAAAGCAAAGACCTTCAAACAGATAATTGAGACAACAGAGAGGAGCTGAGACACTCCACTGCTCCTATCAACCCTGATCTAACTGATTCCAAAGCTACTGTAGACTCTGCCTTCCAAGACTGCCTCTGGGACTGGAACTGATCTGGACTTCTGGGACTAGGGTTCATTATCCCCCAGTTCTCTTGTGTGATATCATTGCTGATTGTTTCTTCATGATTATTATTGCTATTGGGTTATTATAGATTTGGATTGAATCTGCATTAATCAAAGTTCAGTGAACAGCATAGTCACTTGTGTTGACTCATTGCTCTTCCTTGACGCCAATGTTGCCTGCAGGGCTAGTGGCCATATAAGTGGCCCAGCACCTCTTGTCCATGACAAAGCCTGGAGGCTGGCTTATAGGAAAGGCTGCAGCACTAGTATTTGAAAGGTTAGAGTGTCACTTGTGATAGAGGTAAATATGAGTCTTGTGTAAGAAAAGAATAATGCAATGAGGATTGTTGTAGGAGGTATCACAACTGGCAGCCTTAGTTCAAAGAATGCTGTGGCTACATGCTGAGTGTTCTCAAGACAGAGCAGGCCTTAAGAAGCTCAGCTTCATATTAGAACAGACCTGTCTTAGTGTCCCTATCATGTTAAGTACCTTTCTGGGAACAGGACACAGAAAATAAATGGCTCAATAGGGAAAAAAAACAGGATCTTGGACAAGTATGTTCCTCAGAACATAAGATCTGACCAGTGTATTTTTATAACTATTCTCAACCTAACTTTTACATATAGGTTTGAGGAAGTTATATTCATCTAGATCCCTGTTATTAAACCAATGAAAGAAAACTCAGAAGGTGCCAAGTAAACTAAAACCCTCATTTCTACAGGAAAGCTCCATGGGCCATCAATTTACCTGCTGCTCTGAGAAGCATCCATTCTACCTCCACACTCTTAGTTAGGCTTCTTGGGTCATATCTATTCAGGAAAGAAAGAAAAAGAGAAAGAAAGAAAGAAAAAGAAAGGAAGGAAGGAAGGAAGGAAGGAAGGAAGGAAGGAAGGAAGGAAGGAAGGAAGGAAGGAAGGAAGAAAAGAAAAAAAGAAATAGAAAGAAAGAAAAAGAGAACAATTTCACTTGACACATATTGGCTTTATGGTATGGTACAGTACTAGAGGGGATCTAAAGTATATAGAAAATGTCAAAAAAGAGAGGGAAAAGTGAAATGCAAGCTGGATAGATAATTCAGAATAAATCCTTTATCCTCTTATGAAGGTGCTTTGGTGGAACACCTAATAAATATAAGAGCCCAGAGGAGTGATGTGATGATAGTGTGTGTGTGTGTGTGTGTGTGTGTGTGTGTAAGAAGGGTACCTTTTAGCATCACTAAATTAATCCCATGAATTAAAAGATGAAATGCAGAAATAGCTTTAAAAATAAAAATAACACTATATTTTGTTTAAATTGTTTCTGAAATTTAAATGCAGTGGTATGATTTTATTAGGGTGAAGGGAAATAATACACCTGGAAAGATATAAATGGCAGGCAGGCTCTAGCACTCTTGATAATCTCCATAGGGTTAGATTATTTTAAAGTCTCACAAGTTGTCTATACAAAAAATCCTGAAGATACCTTTGGCTGCTAAGAATCAGGCTGTATTTCTCAGTGAACATATTTTTTTAATGTTATAGAAGAATAACCTTTAAATTTCTGAACTTGACAAGAACATTTTGAGTATCCATGAATGGAATACACCCAACATTTCTCTTTTAAGAGAGAAAACATGCACCATTACCAAAACCTTTTATCACTCTAAGCACCACAGGAAAATCTAAATCACCACATTGTAATATGAATGAATTACCTGTGGTCCAAAGAAGAGTCTGGAAAAGTCTTCATAATATTAGTAACACCAGCAAATTCTTTATATGTAACACATACATATTCAAATGCATGTATATTCACATCTAAGAAATCATTAAATGATATTTTTATTTGAAATAAGGGCATTGGTTTACGAAAGCCATGCAAAATACGTGTAATGTAAGGGTTTATGATTTTTAAAACAGCCACAAAATCATTCAGTCTTAGAAATAGACAGAGCAAATGCAGAATCCAAAAGTTTTAGGTATGTAAATGAAAACACCCAAGATAAAAAGCGAGAAAAAGAGAAACCAGTTAAAAGTATCTTCTCAAACATTTGAGGGTGCTCTCGGATGAACCATTTAGAAATCCAAGATCAGAGCAGATCTTTGAATGCAGATCAATTTTTATCAAAGCCTCCTACTTGGTCTGCAAGTGCAACAAAAGATATAGTTTAACAAATGCAGAAATAATGAGGGTTTCAGTTTTCTAACTAAGGCGCCAAAAGATATACTGTAGTCTCAAATTTCAAAGCATGGGAGTTCACAACTGAAACTCCACCACTGCTACATAGAATTTCTGCATACCATAGGGCAGAATCTGAAAAGCAGAAATTTCAGTCACTTTCTCAATGTATTTCTATAATGAGAAAAAATATATGCTGGATCTAACCTATGATAAACTTGCAAATTTCAGTCTTTGTGTTGGTTGACCAAAAAAGTCTGTCTATTCTACAGAAAGTAAGACTTAACTTGGGGTGGTGAACACAATACAACATACAGATGATGTATTATAGAATGTACTCCTGAAAACTATACAATTTTATTAAACAATGTCACCCCAATAAATTCAATAAACAAAATGAAAGTTATTACTCCCCTGCATATTCTCAATATGCCTAAGTTCAAAATACTGGCACCAGAAAACAGAAGAACATCTATCAAAGTTGTGCATTTGAACTTGTGTCTTAAGTAATACTAACACTTTACAATAAAATGAAAAATGTAAATCGAATTATATATGTAAGTAATAAAACTGCAAACCTTTCTTTTTCTTTTCTTTTTAATGAGATACTTAAAGTAACTTCACTTTCCTACTTGTTATTCTGATTGGAGACACAGGAAATGGAATCTACATCATCATGAATTGATCTCCCTTGTATTAGCTAGGTGATTTCATTTACACAAATCTCAGTTTTCACATATTAAAATTGAGCATGGGATCTTACCAAAATAAAAAGTTTCTGCATGGCTAAAGAAAACATCAGCAAAATGAAAAGGGATCCATCCCTATAAGAAAATATATTTGCCAATGATACCTCGAACAAGGGTTTGGTCTCAAAAACACACAAAGAACTTACATGACTCTGCTACAGGAAGACAAACAACCCGATTAAAAAATGGGCAAAGGACTTGAACAAGGAGGACATACAAAGGGCCCAGAGACATATGGAAAGATTCTCAGCATCACTAGCCACCAAGGAAATGCAAATTAAAACCACAATGAGATATCACTTCACACCATTGAGAATGGCCATCATAAACAAAACAACAAGTGCTATTGAGGTTGTGGAGAAAAGGGAACCCTAGTACACAGTGGGAATGTAGATGGGTACAGTCACCATGGAAAACAGCATGGAATTGCTTCAGAACAATGAAAATGAAGGTGCCTTTTGACCCAGCAATTTCACTAAGAATTCTGAAACACCAATGCAGAAGAGCCTATGCCCTCCAGTATTCATAGCAGCACAATTTACAATAGACATATATTGGAAACAACCTAAGTATTCATCAGTAAATGAGTGGATCAAAAAACTGTGGTACATTTACACAACATGATATTACACAGCAGAAAGAAGGAGCTTCTACCCTTTGTGACAGCATAGATGGATCTGGAGATCATTATGCTAAGTGAAATAAGTCAGGTGGTGAAAGACAAATACCATATGATCTCACCTATAAGTGGAACCTAATCAACAAAACAAACAAGCCAGCCAAATATAACCAGAGATAATAAAATTAGGAACAAGCTGAAGTAACTAAGGGGAGGTGGGAAGGAATAATGGGGGGAAAGAGGCAAGGGTTTTCAGGGACATGCGTGAAGGACACGTGGACAAAACCAGGGGGTGGGTAGGATCAAGGGTGGGAGGTGGGGACGGCTGGGGTGAGGAAGAGTGGTGAGGGAAAATGGAGACAACTATACTTGAACAACAATAGAAGAAAAAATAAAAAATATGAATACCCACTTGGTAATGTTATTATGACATTAAAATGTTACAATATAACTAAACTACAGTGATGTACTGGATGCTTTAAAATGTAGCCATCATTACAATTAATCTTTCATTTGCTACATTGAAAATGTAGCAATTTGAATGTTTAGTTAATCATATAATAACTCCTGTATTAAAAGACTATGCATTTTTAACATTTCAACTTTATGAAGTTGTCTCTTTGATCGTTGAAATGTTGGTTTTAACAGTCAAGTTGAAACCAACTTGATTACAGAGTAAGAGGTAAATCGACTCGCAGGTACTCAAACTAAGAATCTTATAACTGCACCCATATCCATAAATTTGACATGATCAAATTATGTTATCTCACTGGCATTTGGACAACTGTGGAATAAATTATACATTTGTTAGGTTTCTGTTAAAATTGTATGCTATACAATTGTTTTCAAAGGATAAAGTATCTTGCATTGAAATATATGGGAAGTGTTACATGTGATCGTAATTATGAGTCTGAAGTTCTGAATGCATGGAGGAGGTAAGTTTCAAAAGGACTTAGAGTCCTTACTAAGTCCAAGTAGCAAGTGTCTTCAGACAGGAGAGGAAAAGTTAATTTTCCTAGTAAGAGATGTTCAATGGCATATGGGGAGAAGGAGTAAAAGTGGTCAAATTGATAAAAATTCACTAGTTTTCTTTACAAAACTGAAGATAAGTATTTTTCACAAACATGCTCCAACAATATTGCACTGAGATACAAAATGTACAGGATTAAACTTTAGGTCTGTAGTTTGGATACATTTGCCCTGGAGCTAGAATAATTTAAAATTTTATTTTGGGGCCATAAAGATTATCTAGCCCTTTGAGCACATATTAAACTGAGCAATTATGGGCCTGGAGTCATGTGTCATTTCATTTTGTGAGCTTTAAAGTACAATCAAAGTATCTTACTTGCATCATAGTTCTTGCAACATGCAACATAGTTCTTGCATCATGTTATTTTTATCATAACATGCTATTTTTCTGCCACCTGCTTTACCAAACTGCATTCACTAGCCTCTTGATTGCACCAAGTATGTTAAATAACTGTATAATCACTGCATCAACTACACCAGCTATTTTCCATTGCCAATTATGTCACCTGTTTTCAAATGCAAAGACATCAGATAATAAATCCCAGAATTTTATTTTTATAATTGGTTTTATCAAATTATTTATAATAGTAAAACTCTCAAATGCTGGGAAGATGGCGACAGAGTAGGACACAGTGGATTCTAACTCCTGTACTCATGGGTGAGAATCCTGGCAGATCTATAGATAAACAGTACAATAAACCATTGGTTACCCAGCATTTATGAAATTAAAAGACCAGAGATTCTGACCGACGCTGAAACACCAGAGAGTGGCAGAGTCAGCTACGGGAGCTGCGACACACACAGCCCCTGTGCTGCCGCCATAGCAACAGGCCTGGGAGCCAGAGATTCTGGTACAGAAGCCAGACATTCTAAGCCACTGTGACGGTCCTGAGTGCCGGAGGAGTCAGCTACGGGAGCTGGGACACTCTCAACCCCTGTGCCGCTGCCGTAGCAACAGGCCTGGGCGCTGGAGGAGTCAGCTACAGGAACCTGGACACTGAGCAGTGGTAGGCAACCAGTGTGGGGACCAGCGTGAGAACAGGTGGAGACGGAGAAAATCAAGATACCTGAAAAAGTCTGCACCACTGAACTTCACAGGTATCATACCACAGAAGTTCACACCATGAAACCAGGGAGTCAGAACAGATCAATTTCAGAAGCTGAGACTAACAAGAAGAGTCTCAAACAATGGAAAGACAAAGAAATAATCCCCAAATGAAAGAAAAAGCAGAAACTTCAGAAAGAATGTTAGATGAAATACAGGCTAATCAATTATCAGATACTGAATTCAAAGCACTGGTTATCACAAAGTTCAAAGAGCTCACAATGAGATATCAGAAACTACAGGGGAACTACAATGATCTCTCTGCAAACTACATCAACAGGAAAAGAAAATAGAAATATCACCAAGGGACAAGAGGAAATGAAGAATAAAATTTCCGAATCGAAGAACACAGTAGAAAGTTTCAAAAGTATGATAGATAAGACAGAGGATCAGATTAGCTAATTGGAGGACAAAGTAGAAAGCATCTCACAGAAAGAGCAAGAAAAGGAAAAGAGGCTCAGAAAGAATGAAGAGAGATTAAGAGAAATGCAAGACAATATGAAACGTAATAAATTCCGATTATAGGAATAACAGAAGGAAAAGAAGAAGAAGAACAAGGGATAGAAAATGTATTTGAAAGAGTAATGAGATAAAATTTTCCTAATTTGATGAAAGAAAAAGTCACACAAATCCAGGAATCACAGAGTCCCAATCAAGACAAAACCAAGGAGGTCCACTTCAAGACACATCTTCATCAAAATGGCAAAATTCCAAGACAAAGAGAGAATCTTAAAGGCAGCAAGGGAGAAAAAAGAAGTAACATACAAGGGAGTCCCCAATAAGGTTACCTACTGACTTCTCAATGGAAACACTCCGAGCAAGAAGAGAATGGCAAGAAATATTCCAAGTAATGAGAACCAGAGACCTACAAAGGCTATTTTACCCAGCAAGGCTCTCAATCAAGATAGAAGGCCAAATAAAGAGCTTCCAAGACAAAAGAAGTCTAAAAGAATTTGCTGCCACCAAGCCAGCTCTACAAGAAATACTAAAAGGTCTGCTTTAAGGAAAGGAAGGAAAAGAGACAGACAGAGAGGAACACAGGTACAAAAATGGCAATGAATAAGTACCTATCAATAATAACTTTAAGTGTAAATGGATTAAACACTCCAATCAAAAGACACAGAATAGCTGCATGGATAAGAAAGTATGACCCACACATATGCTGCTTACAAGAGACCCACCTCAGGACAAAAGACCATCACAGACTAAAAGTGAAAGGCTGGAAAAAAATTTCCAAGCAAATGGATAAGAAAAAAAAGCTGGGGCAGAAATTCTCATATCAGACAAAATAGACTTCAAAAAAAGGGCCATAAAGAGAGACCCAGAAGGTCACTTCATTATACTCAAGGGAAGAATCCACCAAGAAGAAATTAACATCATAAATATATATTCACCCAATATAGGAGCTCCAAAATATATCAAGAAAATCTTAGAGGACTTCAAGAAAGATATAGACAGCAACACAATTATAGTGGGGGATTTTAACACCCCACTATCAAAAATGGACAGATCTTCCAAACAAAATATCAACAAAGACATTGTGGCATTAAATAACACCCTTGATGAAATGGACCTAACTCATATATACAAAGCTCTTCACCCCAAAGAAGCTAAATACACATTCTTTTCCAATGCACATGGAACGTTTTCAAAGATAGACCACATGATAGGACACAAAAGGAGCCTCAACAAATTCAAGAATATTGAAATCATACCAAGCATTTTCTCTGACCACAAGGAACTGAAACTGGAAACCAACCCCAAAGAAAAAAATCCAATACATCCAAAATCATGGAGACTGAATGGTATGTTATTAAACAACGAATGGGTCAAGAATGAAATTAGGGAAGAAATCAAAACATTTCTGGAAACAAATGAAAACGATCTCACAACAACCCAAAACTTATGGGACACAGAGAAGGCAGTCCTGAGCGGGAAGTTTATAGAAATACAGGCCTACCTAAAGAAGATAGAAACATTTCAAACAAACAACCTTACTATAGAGTAAGGTTGCCTGCAAGAACTTGAGGAACAACAACAAAAACATCCCAAAGCAAGTAGAAGGAAGGAAATAACCAAGATCAGAGCAGAACTAAATGACATCGAGACTAAAAGCACAATTCTAAGGATCAATGAATCCAGGAGTTGGTTCTTTAAAAAGATAAACAAAATAGACAAGCCTTTAAGTAGGCTCATCAAGAAAAGAAGAGAGAGGACACAAATAAACACAATCAGAAATGAAAGAGGAGAGATTACAACTGATACCACAGAAATAGAAAGGATTGTAAGAAATTACTATAAAGAACTGTATGCCAAGAAATTTGAGAACCTAGGGGAAATGGACACATTTCTAGAAAAATACAATCTCCCAAAACACAATGAAAAAGAAGTAGAAAACCTGAATAGACCAATAACAGCAAAAGAAGTTGAAGCAGTAATAAAAAAAAAACTCCCATCACACAAAAGCCCTGGTCCAGATGGGTTCACAGGAGAATTCTGCAAAGCATTTAAGGAAGAGCTAACCCCTATTCTTCACAGACTATTCCAAAAAATCCAAAAGGATGGAAAACTTCCAAACTCCTTTTATGAAGCCAGCATCATCCTAATTCCAAAACCAGATAGAGATACAACAAAGAAAGAAAACTTCAGGCCAATATCACTGATGAACATAGACACTAAAATCCTCAACAAAATATTGGCAAATTGCATCCAACAATATATCCAAAAGATTATACACCATGACCAAGTGGGATTCATCCCAGGGATGCAAGGATGGTTCAACATTCACAAATCAGTAAATGTACTTCATCACATAAACAAAAGCAAAGACAAAAACCGCAGGATCATATCAATAGACTGGGAAAAAGCTTTTGATAAGGTACAATACCCATTTATGATAAAAACACTCAGCAAAGTGGGAATACAGGGAGCATTCCTCAATATAATAAAGGCCATGTATGAGAGACTTACAGCCAATATCATACTCAATGGGCAAAAACTAAAAGCTTTTCCACTAAGATCAGGAACAAGACAAGAATGTCCACTTTCACCACTTCTATTCAATATAGTTTTGGAAGTTTTGGCCACAGCGATCAGGCAAGAAAAGGAAATAAAAGGCATCCAAATAGGAAAGGAGGAAACAAAACTGTCACTGTTTGCAGATGACATGATAGTGTACATGGAAAATTCTATAGACTCCACCAAAAAACTGCTCAAACTAATTAATGAATTTGGCAAAACAGCAGGATACAAAGTCAATATCCAGAAATCAAAGGCATTTTTGTATACTAACAATGAATCAGCAGAAGCAGAAATCAAGGAAAAAATTCCATTTGATATAGCAAAAAGAAAAATAAAATATCTGGGAATAAACCTAACCAAGGAGGTAAAAGACCTGTATGCAGAAAACTACACAGCACTGAAGAAAGAAATCAGGGAAGACACAAACAAATGGAAACATATAACATGTTCATGGATTGGAAGAATTAACATTATCGAAATGTCCATACTACCCAAAACAATATACAGATTCAATGCAATACCAATTAAAGTACCAATGGCATATTTCACAGACATAGAACAAGCATTTCAAAAATTTATGTGGAACCATAAATGATCCCAAATCAAATAGCAGCTGCATTTTTGAGAAAGAAGAACAAATTAGGAGGGATCACAATACCTGATATCAAACTGTATTACAAGGCCACTGTAATCAAAACAGCCTGGTACTGGCATAAAAACAGGCACATAGACCAATGGAACAGAACAGAGAGCTCAGAAATCAATCCAACTCTCTACAGTGAATTAATATTCAACAAAGGGGGCAGCAACAGAAAATGGAGGAACAATAGCCTCTTCAACAAATGGTGTTGGGAGAACTGGACAGCTACATGCAAAAAAATTAAACTGGAGCACCAACTTACACCATACACCAAGATAAATTCAAGGTGGATAAAAGACTTAAATATAAGCCATGACACCATTAAAGTCCTAGAGGAGAACACTGGCAAGAAAATCTCAGATATTTCACACAGCAACATTTTTACTGATATGTCCGTTGAGCAAGGGATATAAAGGAAAGAATAAACAAATGGGATCTCCTCAAAATTAAAAGCTTCTGCGTGGCTAAAGAAAACAGTATTAAAATAAAAAGACAACCAACTGTATGGGAAAACATAATTGCCAATCATACCACAGACAAAGGTTTAATCTCCAAAATATACAAAGAACTTACACAACTCCACTCTAAGAAGACAACGAACCCAATTAAAAAATGGGAAAAGGACTTGAACAGACACTTCTCCAAGGAGGACATACAGAGGATCCAGAGGCACATGAAGAGATGCTCAATATCTCTAGCTATCAGAGAGATGCAAATTAAAACCACAATGAGATACCACTTTACACCATTCAGAATGGCCTTCATAAACAAATCAACAAACAACAAGTGTTGGAGAGGTTGTAGAGAAAAGGGGACTCTAATTCTTTGTTGGTGGGATTGCAGACTGGTACAACCACTATGGAAGATAGTATGGAATTTTCTCAGAAAACTAAAAATGGACCTGCTTTTTGACTCAGCAATCCCCCTGCTAGGATTATATCCTAAGAACACTGAAACACCTATTCAAAAAAACCTATGCACCCCAATGTTCATAGCAGCACAATTTACAATAGCCAAGGGTTGGAAGCAACCTAAATGTCAATCCGTAAATGAATAGATCCAAAAAGTGTGGTACATATACACAATGAAATTCTATGCAGCAAAAAGAAAGAAGGAGCTCCTACCCTTTGCAACAGCATGGATGGAACTGGAAATTATTATGCTGAGTGAAATAAGCCAGGTGGTGAAAGACAAACATCACATGATCTCACCTTTAGTAGGAACCTAAACAACAAAACAAACAAGCAAGTAAAATATAACCAACGACACTGAAATAGAGAACAGGGGGACAGTGACCAGAGGGGAGAAGGGAAGAAATTTCAGGGGAAAAAAGGAAGGATTTACATGAACTAGTATAAAGGTCACATGGACAACAACTAAGGGGGGTGGAAATGGGAGGGAGGTGGGGAGCACTGGACAGGGGTGGGCTAGGATGGGAGTAAAAGACAGAAAACTGTCCTTGAACAACAACTAAATTTTTAAAAAAAAGAAAAGTGAACTAAAGGAAAATGTACAGGAATCATAGCAACGGGAAGGAAACTAGGACTCAAATCAATGGTTTGGACTATAAGGAAGAAATAAACATTCAACCAGAATAGAATGAAGAAACAGGAATTAAAAAAAAAAAACAGGAGAAGCTTAAGAACATCCAGGACAACTTTAAATATTCCCACATCTGAATCATAAGGGTGCCAGAAGAATGGGAAGAGCAAGAAATTGGAAACTAATTTGAAAACATAATGAAGGAGAACTTCTCAAATCTGTCAAAGGAAATAGACTTCCAGGAAGTCCAATACACTCCAAGAGTCCCAAAGAAGTTGGACCCAAGGAAGCACACACCAAGGCACATCATAATTACATTACCCAAGACTAAAATGAATGAGAGAAACTTCAAAGCAGCAAAAGTAAATGAGACAGTTACCTACAAAGGAGTTCCCATCAGACTGTCAGCTGATTTCTCAGAAGAAAACTTACAAGCAAGAAGCTGCAAAGAAGTAGTCCAGGTCATGAAAGGCAGAGCACTACATCCAAGATTGTTCTATTCAGCATAGCTATAGTTTAGAATGGAAGGGCAGATAAAGTGCTTCCCAAATAAAGGAGTTAAAGAAGTTCATCTTTTCTTCCCATTTCTCACATTTATTCCCTCTATATCTATCTCTGGCTACTATCAGTGTAGAATCTCATTGTCTCTCACCAGGTTGACTTAGATAGGGCCTAAAAAAAAAACAGACAAATTACTCCACTGAAAAAAAAATCCCTTTCACAATTCACATGATCTAAAGGAAAAATTCCAAACTCCTTAGCAGAATCAGAAGCACATTTGATGTGTCTATGGGAATAGCATCCTGTTCTCATTTTGTGTGTATCAGCTTTTTTCATATTTTAGAAGAAACTTCTCCTGAGCTCCATATGATCCTGATAGATTTGCTGTATAAGAAAAATGCAGCCAATCATACTGCTTTTCTGATCGGCCTCAGCAGCATGTCCAGTGTTGCCATGTGGTCCAAATAGAGCCCATCACTCCTTCTCCCATAAATTCTGATGACTGGAACTTCTGGAGAACACTCTCCTCTGTTGGGTTATGAAGATAAAATAAGTGAATATCTGTTAATTTGACTTGACTGTGTGATAAAGCCATTGAACATTTTGAGAAAATAAAACTATAAGAAATAATAGGCAAGAAAGAAGAAAATTCTGTCCTTGGTTAAGGCTATGTCCTTGCTTATTTCAAAATTTGGATAAGAGCAAAAAGTCTCTCATTTGTTTTCTTAAGAATATTAAAATTAAAATTCTGCATCACACTATCAAAGAAAAAGAAGAAAAATAAAACATCTGATTAATACTTAATGATTAATACATTGAGAACAATGATCTGGATATGAGGTCTTATGTTTTCCTGATTTTATTAATTGTGCCTTTTTTCTGGATTGTTCTTCTGTTTGCTTTACTCTCTTGTCTGAATCTCTTCTACATTTCTTTTAATAATGTGCTCATGTCTCACTTTTCCAATAACCTTCTCTGCCTTTTATTCCAAAATATTTTCTATACATATTTCTATCACAATCCTTACCAAAAATGTTATAATTTTCCACATTTACATATGAATTTTTAATACTTCTAAAAATCTTTGAATGAAAGGACTATATCTCATTTATTCTGTGTATGCTAGGAGGCTATCTTGCACAAATTTATAATTCAATACATGCTTATTTAATAAATAAAGGAGGGTACTAAGTTTCCATGGGAAAATATTTTTCTCTTTATTGTTCCAAGAAAATGTTTTATTATTTTAATTCATAAGTATCTATTGCATAATTCTTATTGTCATTTACCTCTAATTAAATACTGAATCAAAATACACATGAATCATGATAAATATTTGTGTCAGTACATTAATCCAGACATCTGGATTTCACTGTTTTTTCCCTTTAGCTTCAATTATTTTTCTGAATATTGAAATATACAGAAAAAAGTCCTATGAATGACTCACAATAAAATATATTTACCAGTGCAAGTTTATAGCAAAATCAAAGAACAAAAGCTAACTCATGGTGCCAATAGATAAGATTAGATTGAATTACATCCCATTCAATTAAATGTTCAGTTCACATCACCTTGACAGCAAGTATTGAATATCTAGTATGAAAAAAACAACTGTTTTAGAAACTAAGAAATACAAATATAAGAAGTTATCTATCAACAAATACTTTGGGATCTCTATCTCAAAGTTTGGGTTTGAAATATTTGACTTTTTTAGATTAATATTATGTAAAGTAGATCATTAACAAACTCAACCAGTAACTAATCAGGTCTTTATGAGCTTTAAAATTATCCCTTTAATACTGCAATGCAATGTATAAACAATTATGAAGTTTATATATATAAACATGGTATTATAATTAATATATGGACAAATTCATGTTATATCAGATTTGTGACAACACATATTGAACAGTGAGTTTTACACAATTGTGTACTTATTTTGTAGCTGCCCCCCACTGTTTTGGCAAGACTTTCAAATGCTTTCTTGCGCCATCATCTTCAAGCAAGAAATCCAACAGCTGCAGCCAAGACAAAAATTTTGGCAGTAATAGTACCCAGATGACAACCTCTGGAGTATCTCTCTCCATCAGTAGCAATGACATCTGGACCATTTTCTACACTTAAGAATATGTTGGCTCAATTCCACATATACAGCTGTATAGTCATTTCTAGTGAAATTTTCAAGTAAGGAAATAATATTATGAAAGTTATGTCTTCATCCTGTGGTTATGAACCTATTTACAGTTTATGTATGTGAATGAATAATTTTTCTGTATGTGTGTATGTGTGTTTGGTAAGTAAGGTTCAGACCATAGTTTGTTTAGAAAAGGAGAGGATTAAGTACATTTCATGTCTTCATTGCACTATATTTAGCTTTGCCTGCATATTCAGGGTAGACAGACAGACAAACAGATAGACAGATATACATGTACACACACACATACCCTCTGGTTCAATTATTCAGATATTTTTGCATTTGTGGGCTTTTGCCTAATACGGAATGAAATTACATATATGTGGTTTATTTACTGCTAGACCCTACATGCTCTGAGAAAGTAACACATAAAGATTACTTTATAGATGACATTATAGAATTGCACATCTGAAACTTATATAATTTCATTAACCAATCCATGACAATTAATTCAATTAAAAATTTAAAAGAACAAATTTATTTGTGATAACCTGTTATCACAGTCCCCCATTTTCTTCTTAATATCTATAGAATGAGTCTATAACAATATCAAAAATAAAATAAAAGTAAATACACATGTTACATAAAGCATTAATAACTACTGAGGAGTTTAATCCTGCCACTGTGGAAAGGCATAAGAAATTTAAAAAACTGGTAAGAAAACAGTATTTCAATATATCCATTATTTGGTAGCCTTCAGGGAGCACCATCTATTCTGAATTATAATGTCAGTAACTATTGTTTTTCATTGTAACATTTTATTTTTAATATTTTAATTGTTGATCAATTATAGTTGTACTGCGTGTTTCCCTATTGCTCTCCCCTACCCTGCACTCCCACTCCCATAGTCAATGCCCTCCCTTGTTCATGCCCACGAGTCCTCTATTTGTGTTCTTTTGTTTACCCCTTCCTTTTCTTCCTGTTATCCATCTGCCCTTCCCATCTAGTCACTGTCAGTTTGTTCTTTATTTCCAAGTCTCTGGCTCTGTTTTACTCATTTGTTTTTGTTGATTAGGCTCCACTTATAAGTGAGATCATATGAGATTTGTCTTTCACATACTAGCTTATTTCTTTTAACATAATGTTCTTCAGTTCTATCCATGAAGTTACTATTTATCTATCAAGAATTGTGCTACTCACATTTTATATATACATATATATACACATATATAATGAGTATATGTACTCGTTTTATATATATACATACATATATAATTTAATTCTCACATCTCCATGAAGTAGATATTCCCATTTTCATGGATGACACTAATGAAGCTTAGAGGAATAAATGGTCTCTTACTCATAAGGGTGGAGCTGAATTTCATGCCCTCATCTCTCTGCTTCCAGAGGTATTCGTCTTTGTTTCTCCCCTACCTGTTTTCTAGTATAGTAGCTTGCTAGTCAATACATTTTCTGAAATAAGCCCCATCATAAATTGTCAGTTGTGTAGAAACACAAAAGCAAGAGTTACAGAAGAAGCAATTCCAACTGAAATAGAGTAAAATGCTAAAAGATAACAGAAAAATGGGAACATTATATTTAAGGTAAGAACTTCCCATTAACAAATGAGTAGAAGTTGACAAGGCAGGTGAGCAAGCTGACTGGCTTATCTGCAACCAGAAGACCAAAGTAGACATTTTGATACCTACGGTAGTAGTTGAGTAACACTCTCTGAGTTACTCTTTTCTGGTTGGCAGTATTTATTTTAAAGTTTGCAATTTCTGACAACTACTGTCATCCAATCTAGCTTTACCTTTTTTTCTATTTCTCTAACCCTTTTCAGCAGAAAGTGTGAGTACTCTGCTTAATGAACTCAATATAGTTGTGTAATTGTTTCATCCTCCCCTTCTTTCAAGTCATTTTTTGACATTAATTAATTTATTTATTCTGTTTTGACAATTATTTCTAAGATATATTATTTATTTGAAGTTAGTCAGTTAGATTATGAAAGATAAATAATGACATAAATAGAATATCAAATCGATGTTACTATTTAATAAAAATTATTCCTAGAAATAATTTCTTTATTTAAAAAATTATATTTTTAAAAAAGACATTAAATTTCCTAAACTTATAAGATCCTACAGGAGCCCAAGCTGGGTAGTTCAGTTGGTTAGAGTGTCATCCCAATATGCCAAGGTTGTGGGATTGATCCCTGATCAGGACACATACAAGAATCAACCCCCCAAAAGCATAAATAAGTGGAACAGCAAATTGATGTTCTTTCCCTTTCCCTCTCTCTCCCCCTTCTTTAGCTCTAAATCTCAATACATAAATAAATACATATAGATAAGAAGGTACAGGATGTTACAGTGTTGAGCCAGTTCAGGTCAGAGAAAGTAATGCATGAAATGAATAACAATTAGACTAAAAATCTACCTCAGTATTGCATTCAGGCAATTTGTAAGCATGTGCCTTTTTTACTGCTATGTTCTCAAAGCTTCACATTCAGCCAGGTACAATTAGCTCACCAAGACACTCCAGTATCTCCTGCATGTGCATGCAGACTTGTGTGTACCTAAACCTTGTAGCCCAGGGTTTTATCAAGGTTTGCTTTGCTTGTGTTAGTCCCCAGTTCACCCTGTTGTTTTGTGCTGGTCTGCTGGTCTATTGCTTATGCCGCCTAGTATCAAAATCATGAGTTGTTGGTCTTTCCAGATAGTTTGTCACTAAGATCTCCATTTCCTTTGACTACACCATAATCATGGCATTTTTAGCATTCTTTTTTAAAAAAATTGTCCCATCTTATTTTTTCACTTTTACTTCATGCCATGGAGCTGAATGGGGAGATAGGCACAGCCTCCAACTAAAAAGCCACAGGCTCCCATGGTTACTATTTTCATGAATAAATACTTCACATTTTTCTCTGTGACTTTGGTCAGTGTCACACTTTTTAAATGGTTGGTGTTTAAAATTTTATGTCATTTACCATTTCATTTTGGAAAAAAGATTTGCTGAAGTTCTTATTCAGCCTTTCTGGGAGTCTCATCATCTTTTGTTTTTTTCTGTTGCCATTCTCTCATTTCTTCCTACCCTCTTTGGGGTTATTTTAACCTTTTTAGTATACTTAATATTTTCTTTAATATATCTGTATATATTTTTTATGGTTGTTTTTGGAATTGCAGTAGAATACTTAACTATTCAGTTTTTTTGGAACTGATATTTTTAGCACCTCAAGTGAACTATGTAAATGATACTGCCACGTAGATCTCTTTATCCTGCTCATTATTATTTAGTTACATTATATATTACATGTTATAGATATTGAATTTCATCAAATAAGTGTATGGATGTTGCTCTCAACCATAACATACACAATAAAGAACTATTAAAGGAATGGTAGTCCATTTTATTGAGATGGACATTTACTTCTCAGTTGTTTTCTTTCATTCTTGATGTTCCAAGTTGACTTTGGTAACATCTCCTTTCTATCTGAAAACTACTTTAACAATTGCTTGAGAGCTTGTCTGCTAACAAATAAATATCTAAGATTTTCTTCATTTGAGAAGTCTTACTTTTTTCTTCATTTCTAAAAGACACTCTCTGGATATAGAGTTCTGGGTTGATGGTTACTATTTTTTTTAGCATTTTGTTCTGCATGATTTATAATTAAAAATTCCTAGTCATTTATTATAAATCATGCATAGTTTTTTCTCTGGGTGCTTTCAAGATATTTTTCTTATTTTTAGTTTTCATCAGTTTGAATGTGATGTAACTGGACATAGGTGTCTTTATGTTTTTTGGGTGGGGGATTCACAGAGCTTCTTAAATATGTGGACATATCTTTTTCACCAAATTTGAGATTTCCACCTCTCTTTTTTGCATGACATACTTCTTTATTTCTGAGATTGTAATGACATAAATGTTAGAACTTTTGTATTCTTCCAAAAAGCTCTGAAACCATTCTGATTTTTTCAATATTTCCCCTCTATTTTATTCAGGTTAGATAACTTCTATTAACACATCTTTGAATTTACTGACTTATTTGCATTTCCATTTGTTTATTGAGGCCAACCAGTAACTTTATATTCCACTAACTATACAGTTAAATTTAAAAATTCCCATTAGTTTCTTTTACTTTATACTTTTTTTATGATATTTCTACCTTTCTATTTGTTTTCAAAAATTCATCTTACTTGTTGGAGTATTCTTATATATAGTAGCTACTTTAATGTCTGAGCCAAATTATTCCAACAGTTTTATCATCTTAGTTTTGATTCTGTTGAATGCCTTTCTTCAAGTGAGTTGAAATTTTCCTTGCTGATATTTTGCCTACCAAATTGGATTTTATCCCCAGATACTTGAATGTTATATTATCAGAACTTGGGTCTTTAAATTCTATGGAGAATGCTGATATTTTGGGGAGGGAGTTAACAGGCAATTGACCCAGTTGTGCTCAAAGCAAAATTTCAAATAAATTTTGTGGGGTGAAGTTTCAGTGTCCACAGTGCTCTTCAGATTAGTCACACCCATGCACTAGCCAGTTTGTGACCAAAACAGTAGTCTTTCTTTAAGTTCAGTTCTCAACATCTTTTGTATAGAGTCAGATCCATGAACACACAATGCAGGAATAAGTACAAAAATTCATACACAAATCAAGGGAGCCACTCCTTCAAAATATCACCTCTCCACAATCTCCGTAGTATTTCCTGGTATCTTAGAATCCCTAGGTATTTTTTGGTTCCCTGGGCCAAAATCTTGGGGGTTTTATTTTATCCTGTTCTGCCATGTACATCCCATAGTTGTGGGAAAAACAATGAGAAGTCAGAGAAAAGAACATAAATGGCACCACACTCTTGGGACCACAGCTCCTTCCATTAGAAGGGAGTTTAGTCTCCTTATTATAGGCCCTGTAACAGTAGTGCCATAGGAATACTTGTTGGCTCACACACACACACACACACACACACACACACACACACACACACTCAGAAGAAAGAGGAAAGGAAAGGAAAGGAAAGGAAAGGAAAGGAAAGGAAAGGAAAGGAAAGGAAAGGAAAGGAAAGGAAAGGAAAGGAAAGGAAAGGAAAGGAAAGGAAAGAAAGGAAAGGAAAGGAAAGGAAAGGAAAGAAAGAAAGAAAGAAAGAAAGAAAGAAAGAAAGAAAGAAAGAAAGAAAGAAAGGAAGAAAGGAAGGAAGGAAGGAAGGAAGGAAGGAAGGAAGGAAGGAAGGAAGGAAGGAAGGAAGGAAGGAAGGAAGGAAGGAAGGAAGGATGAAAGGAAGGGAGGGAGGGAGGGAGGGAGGGAGGGAGGAAGGAAGAGAAGGGAGGGAGGGAGGGAGGGAGGGAGGAAGGAAGGAAGGAAGGAAGGAAGGAAGGAAGGAAGGAAGGAAGGAAGGCAAGCATCAATGAACACTTCCTGAACTTTTCTTGAGTGTCAAAAGATCCTCTTCCAACAAAAGAACTATAAGAGGCCTGTTGGAGCTCTCTCTCTCTCAGTGTAAATGCCCATTTCTTTGTTTCCACTCATGTTCATTCAAATCCTGAGAATAGTGGAGGAAAAAAAAAGTAAACCCACTGCCAGCTTGATATGACTTTTAATTCTACTCTTTCCTAACTTGTTGGCTAGTATTTGCTTTTCAGAGTCTGTGAAGTGTGTCTCTAGACATTTCTGTACAGCTATAGCCACATTCAGTGGAAGAGGCAAGAATGTTCTTATTTCATCCATTGTATTTGGGTGTTCCACCTATGTCTTCACCCATAGATCAAGTTGAGAATTGTGTCTGTTGCTGCTTTTATCTCACCAAGTTGTCACCATTGGTGTTTAAACTCTAGTCACACATGTACATATATGCACCCCACGCTCAGAAATACATTAATATTGTTTAATAAGGCTTCAAAAAGTTATCCCTTATTCTTTTTATGTAGGGTAATCTGAAAAAATTTTCTGTTAATCAAGCGGGAAAAATTCTGAATCTAAGAAGACCCCTTTTGTTAGGTAAGAGTCTGAAATAAGTGATTTTCTTACTCCTTTTTGTTGGCATGGATGCACATTTGTCCTGGAATTGGTACCAATTTACTCATGAAAGTATAACCATAGGAATCCTTTCTCCCCATCCTCTGGAGTGGAATGCATTGCCTCTAAGTCACAACATTCCTGCCAGGAACTGTACTTTTCTGGGCTATGAATGTTTGTAAAATATATTATTGTAGCCTGAAACTCAAAGACCTCCATCTCACCACTTTCTCTCTCAGTATTTGATAAATTAATCACTTTGAATAATTTGATTGAATGAGCAGCGAGAATGCTGAGTCTTCTGGGAAGAAGGCCTTGGAACTTTTGGAGGCAATGATTACTGAAATAGCTGATCCCATTATTTAAAAAGCTTTACAGAGCAGTGACATTATCAGGAAGTAAATACCTTAAAAACTGGTCTTTGGATCCAAAACAGTTATTTTTAATAACTTGTTTTTAAAGGCTATGACATATTCAAAATCTCTTCTTGGTGTCTTCAAATTTCATCACCAAGTCACAGTATTTGTAGGACATTTGGAAAGGTTTATAAACAGATTTTTGGTGTCAGAAAATGAAGACACAAAAACAATAGCTAAAATAAAAACATACTTGTTGGCATAAAAAACAGTCATGTTTCATGTAGCTTTTCTTTTCTTAATTGGAAGAGAAAATTATTAAAATTGCAGGGTGTTTTTCATCTATCTTAATAAAAGGTGTTGAATAAATAATATCAGGAAATCAAGTTTTTCTATAACACTTGATGTTTAGCTTTGCTTGCATACACACACATGTTCATGATCATGGACTACTATTATTTAGCCAATAGTAGAGAATGTTGATTTTATTTACTTAATCCTATGATCTTGGATGAAACCCAGGCTGTGGCATATTTTAGAATAATGAATAATAACTATTTGGATTTATAGTTTAATTTTTTACTTATTTTGAATCAAATTTAAAGTTTACTTGTAATGTAGTATTTATTCCTTGAGATATTTATGTTTTAAGGCCCAAGCCAAATCTTATCAAATAAATTGAAACTTATGCAGAGATTGATAGTTGCGTATCCAATATTCACGCTTATATTGTTTCTTTTATTACAAATCCCTAAAATTTTAGGAGATGGAAGTAGGCTCAGGAAGAAATTTCTAACATTGATTAAGACATCTTTAAAAGCTCCTAAATGTATGTGTAATGACATATTCCTTCTTTTGTTAATTTCTCCCGTCATCCTACAGGTATTGTGTGCATCACTACTGAAGTGGCAGCAATTATTTTATTACCGCAAAGAGAGTTTGCAAATGGAAGCCACAGGATAAGGATGTCAGAAGAGAAAAACTTCAGGAACCTAGGTCAATGAGGTCATTGTGAACTCACAATGAAAAACTAAATATAATCTCACTATGAAGAATTGGAAGAAAATACTATTTTATTAAAGTCATTGCTATTTTGTATCTTTGTTCTTAACAAAGACATTTTCTAGCAGATACAAGATATATACCACTGACCCTTGAACAACACGGATTTGAACAGTGTGGGCCTATTTACGAAAATTTTTTTCAATAAATACACGTTCAGCTCTCCATATTCCCAAGTTTCACACCCACGAATATGGAAGGCTGACTATATGCATCATTCTACATGATTCTATATAAGCAACTTGAGTATCTGTAGATTTTCATATATTCCAAAAGGAGGAGTGGAGTTATTGTCCTAGAACCTAGTCCCCACAGAGACTGAAAATCAACTGTTACTAAGTTTCTGAGGAGTCAAAAGTTATGTGTCAGTTTTCAACTACCCAGCAGTCAATGACTCTAACCCCTGCACTGTTCAATGGTCAACTATAATATATCAGTATACCAATGGTTGCTTTGTTATAATGCCACTTTTCTATTTATGGAAAAGTTTCTCCCTCTATTTCAACTGTATAATTCAAGTGAGAATTGTCATATTTCCATAGAAAACCAGCACATTTCATTTATACTCTCATTCTAATTGCTGTTGTTTGATCTTGCAGCGAGCATGTGTCCTATGTATGAGTTTCTCTTTTTTGTTCATTTATTTCATTTTTTAGATTCCACAAATAAGCAAAATCATATAGTTTTTGTCTTTCTCTATCTGACTATTTCACTTAGCAAAATACCCTCTAGGCTCATCTATATTGTCACAAATGGTAAAACCTCCTTCCTTTAATGCCTAGTAATATCACATTGTATATATGTATCACATTTGCTTTACCCAGTTGTCTTCCAATGGAAAGTTACTTCCATATCTTGGCTAGTGTCACCTCCAAAGGACCCCACCTCCTAAAACCATCGCACTGAGTATTAAGTTCCAATATATAAACTTTGGGGGGACATGAACATTCAGCTTATAGCAGCAGGAGAATTTCTATATTTTAGAATCATCAGACACAATTAAGGTATACAATAATAAAACATTTGTTGTTTATATTCCAGATTTTGGGGTAGTATGTTACATAATAATGGGTAACCAAAACAATATGTGGAATATAATATTCCACAAAATAATAAGAATATTTTCAAATTTCTGATTTAGTAGAGATGACTAATTTTGATATCTTATTTTTAACTGTAAAGTAGTGGGTACTACAAAAAAAACGTATTTGAAAAGAGAAGAAAGACAAGACAGAACACCAGGAGATAACATGTAAACATGATCATATGTACAAGATAAAGTGCAGGAAAATTATGAGAATTATTAAAGCAAATAACAAAGACAGTGCCCTTAAAGAAGTCAGTAACAGGAATGGGAGATTAGACAGGGTAGTAGTTGAAGGTTTTCAGGAAAAAGGGAATGAATGATCAACAATGGGAATTGCTGAAGCTGATTTCAACTGAGATGTAGCCTACAAATAGTTTGTGACATTTGATAGAAGTTTCGATGACCAAAACCATTGTGTTTTTCTGTTTCTGGTCTCTATACCCACTCAGTCCAATTTCCACTCCTCCCTGCTACCCAGTTATATTTGGGTTCAATTTTTATTTTATGCATCTATGACCCACTCTTCCAATCATGAATAAAGGACTAGAATACCCCATGAAGTTCTTATGAACCCCTGGCACCCCAGAATTCAGCAGAATTATTACATCAGACTTTTTCAGCTCTACTGCAACATATCACCTGACATTTAATAATATTGGTCTGGATGGCTAACAGGAAATTTTGAAGAAATTTTTTGTGACCTAACCACACTTATAAATTTCATCGCATTAAATAAATTATCATAGGGTAGACAATTGGAGTTATGAAATATATTTTTAGGAAACATTCAACTCTAGATTTGAGAAAAAATTTTCCATAAAATAAGTCAAAACAAATAACCAGTGTTTGAAAAAAATACTTTATAGCTGTTTACTGTTGTATGGTTTTAGATAATAGATATAAAATTAACTATATATAGAATATATACATAATTGTTGTATATTAATAATGATGTACCATATTTAAGAATATATTATAATATTATATAATATTATAATATTGACATATACATTAAATAATTTTATTATTTTTAAATTCTTTTTTGGTTAGTTTTGAAGGAAAAGAATAACATTTCCTCACTATTTCTCCCTCTACAGATATAGATATAGTATTTCTTTTCTTTTTACTTACCTCTCCATTCTTTGATCATAGTAATATTTTGAAGTAAAATAATCACTAAGTTTTTGTGAATCCATTAAAATCTTGCTTTCTCAAAATGTGGAATATGTAGTCTGTTAAATAAATTTTTCTTCAGTCACAGCTTACCTTTATGAACTTAATCCTTGAATTTATTTTTCATAATTTATGTTCCCCTCTTTAGCATCCTATAAATAATATTTGTTTTTATCTATACCATCTACATGTATTGTTTTCTTCTCATCCCTATTGTTCTTTGGTTTACAATGTCTTACATCTCCTTTCCTTACTGCCTGTGGAACTTGTAGGTTTTAATTCATCCTTCCACAAAAGTCAAAGGTTTCATGTATACCCTTTATGTTTCCACCATTTGTGTCACCCATAATTAATTATTAAATTGTCTTACTATCTCATCACCTTTTAAAACTTATTTGTTTCTTTACTTTTTGTTAACATTTTAAGGCAGAATTTATCATTATCCCACACATTTACAAGGTGAGCCAAAAATAGGTTTACAGTCATGAGTATGTAAAACAGAGTTTATTCTTGTATTATTATTTATTAATTAGTGTATTATTTTCCATATGCACAACTATAAAGCTACTTTGCCCTACTCTGTTGTAGCCAACCAGTAAACATTCTATATAAAAGTACATAATTATTAAGTTCAGTTGGATGAACAAAATGTCCTACATGAATTCAAACAAAGATGTGGAGATGGTTTCATTGTTCAAGTGTGGACATGTCCTTTCTCATTTATCATACCATAAATGATAAAAACTATGCTTTTAATTATTGCCTTTCAGCAGATTATTCCTCTTGTCTATACTGCCTCTCCGCACCCTGGTCTATATACTGGAGAACTTTTAGATTTTACTTTACCTTTTAAGTTAAGAATGAAGTATTAGCATTTTTCAGGAAGAAGAAAGGCTTCTAGGTCATTTTAAAGAACAAATTTAGAAAAAAGACCTATACATAGAGAGAAAAAGTTGATAATTGTCAAAAGAATAGTCAAAAGGATTGTCAAAGGGTTTGAGGGATGGGTAAAGAGAAAAAAAGTAATCCATTTATTCATTAATTATTTTTTAAATAAAGTTTTTTAGTGTTGGCATCTTAATGCTTCAATTTCCTGATCTATAAAATAGTGAAAAGAATAATATCCCCTTTATAGTGTTTTTGTGAAGATTACTGAGTTAATATATGTGACATGTTTTGTATTTTATCATATCACAATAATTCTATAAAGTGTCTATCACTCCTTCAAACTCTTTCTGGGAAAATGTAGATATCAGTGAAATTATCCATAACCCCACTTTATAGGCAAGGAACCAATCTCAGAGAGGTTAGGTAACTTCCAGAAAAAAGTAGAACTTCTGAGACACAGACTTCATATTCAGGTTAGTCTGAAAGCTGAGCTCTGAATATATTGATATAGAGTTCATACTTATAGCATTTGCTTTATTAGATGTAATGTAGAGAAAAGGCAAAGCTTAGAATATGTGTTTGGACAGAATTAATTTGATGATGCTTAACTGCCCTGTTAGATATACAGTGTTGGGGATGTAAGCTTGAGTCTTGTCTGGCTGAGATTAGATACTGAGTGGAACTGAAGACTGAAATGGACAGGAAATGGGTTGATGGGGCTAAGAAAACTACCAGTAATGTTCACTAGAGCAGAAAAGGGAGACATTCCAAATAAATAAATAAATAAATAAATAAATAAATAAATAATACTTTTTAAAGAAGAAACAAAATCTCAGAAAATAAGTGAATAATATTTGTATATCTGAGAAATACGCTATTAATTATTTCACTTAATTTTTTAAATAAGGCAATCAAATTGATTGTATGTTCTCACATACTAAGTATCTAATTAACTGATTTAGTGTTTGACTCATCAAAGAATTTATGAAAAAACACTTGTAAGTCTCCAGACCATGCTACCTACCATCAACAAATATAGTACACAATTAAGGAACAATATCACATATGAAATATATATATATATTGCAAATATTTTTGTGAAAATTAATTCTTGCTATCTGAAATAAATACTTATAAATCTATTGTATACTCTATAAAATAAAATAATTCCTTCTGTCATATAAAAATAGATTAGTCAAAAATATTTGCTCTAAAAATCCTTAGAACTTCATTTTTCACTAGCGGAACATTGAGTAGTCTCATAAAAAAGCTACGAATTCAAAACTCAACGGTGAAAAGTTGTTCAATAGAATAAGACAGTTTTTCACTGCATTGCAAATAATGTTTACTAAGAAAACAGAAAATTTTCAGTGCTATTCATAAATAGAAATGTATAGAATACTATCCTAGTCACAAAGGTGTGACAGCTATGGATTTGTGACATGAGTTGGTACCTTCCATAGTGTAAAATAAAGAACAGTACAGATAACTAATTGCAATCAATATGGATCTACATAGCATGTCACCGTGAGAATCTTAATGATTTTCTACTGGACTGCTTGTCTAAGACTCCCATTTTTTGATCTGTGATGTGTGGATGTGAACCATGCAGAAGATAATTTGAGACTAATTACTAGCCATGTCAATGGCAATAGTCCTACTATGATCAACGACATTTTCTCTTTTAAAAATATTTTTATATAATGACAATAAAATTAAGGAAATTTCAGAAAGTTAGGATATTTTTTCTGGTTTCTTTGTTCTCAGGAGTCTTTTACTTCCTCTAGAAGAAACAAAAAATCACCTAACCCTAAAAAAATTTAGATTTTAATAGCTCTAAAACTGATGGTGAGGGTGAAGACAAGGCTAAATGGCAAGGTGTATAAGGGGAGAATTCAGGCCTAATCATTATTTTATTCTATTAAATGAACCTAAAGCACTTTAGAGGCAAGTGTAATCAATGCTAAATGATTTAGCTATAAAAGTATTTACTGTAGTGTTATCTTGCCTTTTCTTATATCACATTTCAACAGTTTTGAAAGTAACATGCATGATAACCTCATAATTGCAAGCTTTAAACTTTGTTTCTTATTTGAGAGTGATTTCTGAAATTGAAAACCCTCCATAGGAAGTCTAAATTAAAAAAAAAACTTAAATTGTTTAATGTACAGTAAATGTGAGATTTTCACATGATTTCAATAATTTGAACTGTGAAATAACTGTGCTTTAACAGTGTTCTCAATTAGAACAATCTCCTTAGTATTGATTATACTAAAAGTGCATAACCATTAAAATTGGCCTAAGCTTCCTCCAAGAGACCAACCTTCATCCCCCTGGTATGGTATATTTGGAATATTTGATTACCTGGAGAGAAACTGTGGTTCAGACAAACACATTTCCTTTAACAAAACGGGGACCCAATGTATACCACAAAGTATAGTATGTTAGAATATTTTATGAAGTATCATTAGGCTTGAAGAAAGACTGGTACCTCAGTCACCTAGGTCATTGGGTTTAATAATTTAAAAAATCAGCCCCTTTGATATACTATTGAGTTAAAACATGTTATTCTAGCCCTGGCTGTTGTGGCTCAGTGCATTGAGCACCAGCCTGCAAACCCAAGGGTTGTCAGTTTGATTGCCATTCAGGGCATAGCAGGCCAGGTCCCCAGTAGGCAACCACATATTGATGTTTCTATTCCTCTGTCTCTCCCTCTCTTTCTCTGTCTAAAAATAAATAAATAAAATCTTTTCAAATATGTTATTTTATAGCCACTATGTTTGTTACCAGGATAAGTTTACTGAAGAAAAAATACAGTATGGAATTTCCTCAGAAAACTAAAATGGAACTGCCTTTTGACCTGGCAAGTATATTGCTTGGATTATACCCTAAGAATCCTGAAACACTAATTCAAAAGAACTTATACACCCCAATGTTCATAGCAGCGCAATTTACAATAGCAAGTGCTGGAAGAAACCAGAGTGCCCATCAGTAAATGAATGGATCAAAAAACTGTGATACATTTACACAATGGAATACTATGCAGCAGAAAGAAAGAAAAAGTTCCTGCCCTTTGGGACAGCATAGATGGATCTAGAGATCATTATGCTAAGTTAAATAAGCCAGGCAGTGAAGGACATATGCCATATGATCTCACCTTTAAGTGGAACCTAATCAACAAAATAAACTAGCAAGCAAAATATAACCAGAGACACAGAAGTAAAGAAGAAACTGACAGTTACCCCACGGGAGAGGGAGGAGGATAATGGGAGAAAATCAGGAAAGGATTGTCAAGGAACACGTACAAAGGACTCATGGAAAAACCCAAATTCTGTAGGATTAAGAGTGGGAAGTGGGATAGGTGGTGGTGGGGAATTAAAGTGGGGGAAATGAAGACAACTGTACTTGAACAAAAATTTTAAAAAAGAAAAAATACAGGTAGAACTTTTGAAACATGTGTAGTGTGAAACTTAACCTTTATAGAATACAAGGATTTGGCATATAGCTAATCAGTATAATATGAGAATGTTCTTGAGTAGAAAATTATAGGCTGAAAGCCAAAGGCAATTGCCAGAATCCCATGTAAAATGATAAGTTAAAGATACATAACCATTTTTCCTTGTTTCTTTAATCAAATACAGTCACTTAAACATGCTCTACAAACTTCACCCTGTTGCATGCTAAAGTATAGGAATAAAAAACACAATTTAATACACCTAGGTTTTCAAAGATTTAGCTTTCTAGTCTTAGTATGACAACCAAGCGTGGAATTCATCTGAATGTACTATGATCTTGTCGAAAATATTCAAGAAGCAACTTCAAAAAGGTTGTGAATATACAAAGTCAAAATATTTTAAGAATCCTTACAATTAAATGCAGTGCATTGAGATATATCGAATGTTTAAAACCACAAGTTTGTTATTGATATTAAGAAACAACAGCAACAAAAACCTGATTGGTCACCACTGGAAGAAAACAGATATCCAACTCACTTTAAAAATTAATAAAAAGATTGCTTCTTGGCCTTTGGCTAAGATCAAGTATAAAAATTAATAAAAAGAAAAAAGGAGGATGAAAAGAGCAGGGGGGGAAATAATCAAACATTTTCTGATTTTTTTATAACAGAAGTGACGAAAATATCACTTATAAATTAGTTTTTCTGCCCATCAAATGTATCAAACCTGAGTGTGATCATGTCTCCATATCTAACTACCAATTTACAAGAAACACAGGGGCAGAACAACGTGTTAAATGACATCATGGGGATACAATTTAGAATGTGGAACAATGAGAACTATTCTGGGCTTTTTTCAAATCACAAAAATAACAACATGAAAGAAGAATAGTGATATCTTGAATAATTGATGTAAATGTGACTATTACATCAATATTTAAAGACATTAAAATCATTATTAATTTTTAGGTGTAATGATCATTTTGATGTGTTCTAATTTTTAAGTTCTTATCTTTTAGTTATATTATGACATAAAATAATAGGTTACTTGAAATCTGATTCAATACCGTTTGAAGGAATGAATGAAACTCTAGGTCAAAATGAGATTGGTTAGCACTGGGGGGGTGGGCTGGGATGGGAGTAAAAGACAGAAAACTGTACTTAAACATTAATTAAATAAATGTAAAATTTAAAAAAATTACATTGGTTAGGAAACTGATTATTTTTGTAGGATGGTGGCAAGTATGGGGGGTAATCTTTTTAAAAAATATTTTTATTGTTGTTTAATTATATTTGCCCCATTTCCCCACATACTCTCCCTTGACCTACCCCCACCTTCCACGTTTTAATCCCCCTTCCATTGTCTTTGCCCATGGGTCCTTTATACATGTTCCTTAATGGTCTTCCCCTTCTTTCCCCCATTATCTCCCTCCCTTCTTGTTACTGTCAGTTTGTTCTTTATTTTCATGTCTCTGGTTCTATTTTGCTTGCTTGTTTGTTTTGTTGATTAGGTTCTACTTATAGGTGAGATCATATTGTATTTATCTTTCGCCACCTGGCTTATTTCATTTAGCCTAATCCTCTCCAGTTATTATTATATATGGTTAGTTTTTATTTTTAAACAGATCTCTAACTGTCTATAATAGTATTTTGGGAAATAAAGAGAACACTTGTATTCTTAAACAAAGAGGGATCTGAGAACAATGTGATGGGTACAAAATGAAGCCACTTCTGCCCTGTGAGTCCTTGTAACACTCAGGTGCTAGAGACTGGGGTGAGGATAGGAGACAGGCCTGAAGTTAACAAGTGAAGAGTTGGAAACAAGTGTTTCGCAGAACCTCTAATGTTCAACATAAACATGAACTGGAAAAAGTACATATACTAGGAAAAGTTGGCAGTAAAACAATGAAATTCTTCTGTTTTGCCCTCAATGTGAATGGTATAGAGAGACAAGATAAAAGATCCTGAAACTTTTATAAATAACCCCAGATGGTGCTGTATGGTATAGGATAACATTCACTAGTCATTGGATTTTTTTAAAGAATGGGAGACTATTACATATTAAACAAAATTTTAAGAGGCAAGACAAATTGTGTACTGAGTGGTGGAACATATAAATAACTAAGATAATTGAGGAAATATGCTTATGGGTTGGGAATTAGAGGGTCAACAACTTATTGTTGATTTTCAAGTAGATTAACAGCACATGTTTCTGTAGGAAAATATCCATATTTTGAGAGATGGATGTTGAATTAGGACTGCTGCAAAAGTATATCTGAAGCATGTTTTGCAAATGTGTTAAAGTGTGGTTTCCAGACCACTAGCATCAGCCTCTCCTGGTACTTAATAAAAATTATTTTTTAAATATTGTATTTGTTTGTTTTTAGAGAGAGGGAAGGGAGGGAGAAAGAGTGGGAGAGAAACATCAATGTGTGGCTGCCTCTCATGTGTCCCCCACTGGGGACCTGACCTGCAACCTGGGCATGTGCCCTGACTGGGAATCGAACTGGTGACTTTGTTTCATAGGCCCATGCTCAATACACTGAGCTACACCAGCCAGGGCCTTAAAAATGATTTTTATAGAAATTAAAACTTTAGAAATTCTGATTTTTTTTAAACTCTCAAACAGAAAAAAAAAGGGAAAGAAGATAAATGGAGACAAGGCAGTCTCCATTTTTCATAAGTGTTAAATTTGAAAATTATTCACAAGAGCCATTGTACCATTATTCTTACTCTTGAATACTTTGTACATTTTCATAATTAAATATAAAATAAAATAATAAAACTCAAAGTCCAACAGAAACATTTGCATAATTTCTTCTGTATCTATTCTTGCTCTATCTCTGAAATTTATTGATTCTAAAATTCAATTCTACTATATTGATGTTAAAATTCAATTCTGCTATATTGATGTTAAAGAAATATGTTGCTATGCTGCTTAAAATAAAGGGTGTACTGGAAAGCAGAAAATTCTGATAAATATGGCTAATTTTCCTTGAAACTTATGATAAACTGGAAATTATGTCATGAACTTACTAGAATGTTTAGCATTCCTGTCTAAATTCCTGTTTAAACAAATTATGGTTTACGATAATATAATTATATTTAAAACAACTATAAAAATAGGATATTTTACTATATATCTTGGCAATAATAAACATTAAGTTATACTTTATTCTGATTTTATAGAATCAAAGTAGTAATCATTGAAATAGTAATAGCTAACATTAAATTATATAATTCTTAAAGTAATCAGAAAATAATGTTCAAATTATATTTTTGTAATAGAGATAACTCAGTTAACTATGTTATCTCTATGTACAAAAATGTATATTTAGAAAATATAAAAAATGTTTTCTATATTACTAGTACAATATAAAAAAGAATTTTGTATGTGAAAGTTTGAAAAGCTGTACAGATAGGAGAAAGTTAAATTGAAAACCAATAAGAAAAAGGCAATTCCCATGCCTATAGGATAAAAACATTACATTTGAAGCTGCAGAATCATAACACAACTTTAGCATTCTCAGGTCAGTTCATGCGCAAACTAGTATGGCCAGTACTATTCTTATACATATTCAAATTCTCAACAAAATAAAACTCAGAGGAAAAATAATTTTGAATTAGACATTTGTAAGTGTACTCTAGATGACTGTCTAAACTTATTCCCATGCTTTTTGTGTTTGAAAGCATTATTTTTTCACTAGTATTTTATTAAAATTATTTTAATAAAGTAAATATTACTCCAGGAAAAATTTTACCTTTTATTCCAAGTAATGGGCACATTTACAGAAAGTTAACACTAAACTTTATATTCAGGGAATTAATAGGTCAAATCAGAGCTGAGAGTATTAATTTCATCTTCTAGATTAGCAGTTTGTCTGTTTTCTGTAAGGACACCTTACACTCTTATTGTAGACCTCAATGTTCTTCAGTTTTTGTAGGTTATATTTATTTTATGCATTCAAAGTTAAACCTGAAAATTTTTAATTAAATGATTTTAAAATAACAATAACAAGAACATTGCATGAGTCTAAATAACATGTATTTTAAGTATAATAGTTATACTTGCAAGAAAAAAGATATCAAGGAGAAAAGGCACATTATTTTACAAATCTCTTTAATATCTGGCTCAATTATTTTTGCATCCAACTGGTTTTGATACCACAGGAGGCATGCAATCTAGAGAACTCCATTTATGAAACAATAAGGATGCAAAAGGCAATGATGTCTAAGTATCATTAAGAAACTTGTTTGACCTTATGGGTAGTAGGAGTCCTTGAACCACAGGAGATATGAGACACAGCGCTCCTCTTACTTTTGAGAAACGTCAGAGGGAAAGGGTCCTGGCTAGTTGCAATTGCAGTGAATAAGACAAGCAGCTATGTTTTTCAAGAGTTGTTGAAGACCAGACATGAGTTAGTTTTAGTCTGAACCAGCAAGAGAAATGGGAAAGGGGAAGAGGAGAGAGAGAGAGATCAGATAAATGAAGCAACTGACATTAATACACCGAATAGTGGAGGACACAACAAAAACTGTTTGAACTTAATAGAGGTCATTTACAGAAATCTAGATGGTACAGCCTGCTACACACCTGTGCTATATGGTGTAGCCTCCTGTACCTGGGCTGCAAGCCTGTATAGCATGTTAATGTCCTGAATACCACAGGCAGTTATAAAAGAATGGCATGGTGTATCTAAACATAGAAAAGGTACAAAAAATATGGTATTAAAGATTAGTAATGGTTAACCTGTATAGGACACTTACCATGAATGGAGCTTGCAGGACTAGAAGTTGCTCTGGGTGAGTAAGAGTGCAGTGAGTGAACATGAAGGCCTGGGACATCACTGTACACCACCATAGACCTTATAACACCGCACTTAAGTCACTACCCTGGTGGACAAAATTCATATCATACTACTAACTTCTTATTTTGCTACACAAAAACTGCAAAATAAAGCTATTCTCATTTCATTTGTTAAAATGAAAACAGGGCCCTCTCTTCTCAAAATTGGAATATTTTATTTAACTTAATAAATTTAACATTATAAAATAATTCCTCACAGCATCATCCTTAATTTCCTCAGCATTGACTAATATTTAGGGATTTTTGCTCTAAGTTATTTGATACTAAGGGCAATGTTATTCATCTCCACAACCTAGCAAAATGCTTGACAAAAGGTAGATTTTAAAATATTTTTGAGTAAGTGATACAATTCATGTGATCTGTATTGCAGTTATTAAAACTTTAAATTGCTCTTTAATTCTATGACAAAGGCAAATAGTTTTTGAAGGATTTCCAGATTTTGCTAAGGTGCCAACCTGCATTTCCTCATCTGAGGGAGACAGGGAAGGAACAGATGGGTCTAAATTCCAAGGTCTCAAAGCTTCTGTGTCTTTTCAATATCCATGACTTTGAGCTTTATCTTTTTTAAGATTTACTAAACTATTTAAGGTAATCCATTCTCTTATTAAAATTGCAGATTTTATAAAGTATATTAAGTATATTAACATATTATTTACTCATAAATGATAATATCCAAAGCATCACTGTAACCAGATTTTCATAAAATGAACATGAGATATGACTTTGAAAATAGTAAAACATCTAATAAGGGCTAGGGCATTTAAAGAATATTGCATAAAACATTTCTCTCTATGCTTTAAGGATGTTTTCCTAGAGGATAATAATAGGAAAGATGATAGGAAAAATAGAATTTTAATTCTAAACTAAGGAGTACTCCACATACATGGTATTGTGGAAAATCAATTCACTCTTATAGATGCAGATAAGTGGCTATGTATATACATATTTATGTTAGTTTTAATGGAATCCTAATTTTAATGTAACCCTAATTGATAGTTTTTTAGAATAAAAGCAATGTCTCTACATTCTACCTAGGGACATATGAAATCTGAGTTCACTAAAAATTTGCCTTCCAGCCGTCTGATAGTTTGTCCCAGTCCAATCCAGAGGATCCAGTTAAAAGCCATCCTATCATCTGCACCTCAGAAGAGAAATCACCTGTGTGTTATGGTGATAATCACACTAAACAAATATTTATACAGTTGAGATCAGAGATATAAAATGTCAGTTCCTAATCCACCCATGATGGCACATATACCAGACAGATGACAAACTCTGGCTGAAGTTATAAAGGCTTGTGAAATTCTTGAATCATATTTTGCAACCCTTGAAAGAATTCAAGTTGGGGATTAGCAGGAACCAGACTCAGTTCTGTCCGTAATCCCCTTTATCTGTCTTTTAACCAACAAAATGAAAAACTTAAAGCCAAACTGACAAATACAGTGTGAAGGGCCTTCTACTGCATTTAAGAAAAAAATTAAGCTGCAATAGAAATTAACTTTTTATTACTATTATTGCAGTTACTGTTAATTGTAGAAATATGAAATAAACATCTAAATAATACTATTTGCTAGATTCTTTACTATGTGTAACATTCGATAAATTAACTTCTTTCATGTTTCACTGGACATATAACATAAACACTCATGTGTAAAACAGAAATTAAGCCCTGTAAAGACAAATGACTCTGCAATGGAGAAATCTATTATTTTTAAGCCAGGGAATTGGGCCATTAGGGATAAAAGAGCTTCAGGAGAGTCTGTCTGCTACAATAAAACTGAGAAGTAAATAAGAAGGAAAAATGATGCTAGTTAGATATAAGTATAAGATTATTTTATGCAAATGGAACAGACTGAAACTCTACATGAAGTTACACACAAGAAAGCAGACCTAGTAAAATATCAAGCTAAGTTGTCATTAAGCATCAATATCTCAAGAAAGGGGAAGAGTATATTAAAATGTAAGACTCAAAATATTTAAGTTAATTGTAAAAGAAAGAAAAAGAACATAAGAAAGAAATAAGGAAGGAGAGCCCTGGCTGGTGTATCTCAGATTGAGCGTGGGCCTGCAAACCAGACAATCACAGTTCAATTCCCAGTTGGGGCACATGCCTGGGTTGCAGGCCGGTTCCCTGCAGGCCAGTTTCCAGCAGGGGATGCACAAAAGGCAATCATACATTGATGTTTCTCTCCCTCTCTCCTTCCCTTCCCCTCTAAAGATAAATAAATAAAATCTTAAAAAATAGTACTAAAAAAAAGAAAGAAATGAGGAAGGAGAGAAAGAAAGGGAGGAAGGAAGGAAGGGAGGAAGGAAAGGAAGATGCTTTCAGTAAATAGGGTAGGCTCATGTTGGAAATACTTTCTCCCAATTTAAACACATAGTCGTGTTGACTACAGCATAGCAACATATAAACAGCAAGAAAATAATAATAATAATGGAAGAAAGTTAATGAGAAGTGAGTTGGAGCTGAAGCCAAAAAATTCAAGGGGAGACACACTTTGTTCATGAGAGTAAGGCTTAAATATATGTTGTTTCTCTTCCAAAAGAAAATAGATTCTGGAAAACAATAGAATCTTCAAAGTACTGAGGACATATCACTATCCAAATTAACATTTAATATCTAGTTAAAAAATCACTGAAGAACAAAATGCAAAGAAAGATGTGTTCATTCATAGAGAAACAGAGGAATTACCAGACACAAACTGTAACTGAAAACTGACTAAAGCAGTGGAGGTAGCTACTGAAATCATGTGAGAGGCATTAAAAAAATATTTTGATGCCTGAACCCAAATCTTGTGATTATTTTATTAATTGATCTGGGGTGATGCTTGAATATTGGGAGTTTTTAAAACTTCTCAAATCCTTCTCATGTGTTTTAGCCCAGGCTCACGATGATCAACAACTGAACCTAAAACACACACACACAACTAAGCAAACAACTGGAACAGGAACAGAATCACAGAAATGTAGATTACATGGAGTGTTATCAGTAGGGAGGGTAAGTGGGGAAAATGCAGAAAAGGTACGAGGCAATAAGAAGCATAAATGGTAGGTACGCAATAAACAGGGGAGTGGTTAAGAATAGCGTTTGAAATTGAGAAGCCAAAGAACTTACATGTACAACCCATGGACATGAACCTAGAAGGGAATGCTGGTGGAAGAGGGTGCGCAGGGCAGAGGGGAATAAAGAGGAGAAAAACATGGGACAACTGTAATAGCATAATCAATAAAATATCCTTTAAAAAGGAAAAAAGACACACTGAACAGTGATGCACAAATAAATTAACAATTTGAGGATAAATTTAAATAACTGTTAAGTGTAAAACATAAAAATAGTAAATAGGAGGTAGGCACAGAATTGAACTAGATAATATTATGAAAGATTGAAAATCAGAATTAAAATTTTGGGAGCTCATGAGAACATGAGATGATGAATAATTTTAGATTTTATAAAGTTAGAAATGCATATTAAAATTTTTATAAGTGACAAAAAATACATATATAGTTACTAAAAAGCTATCCTCTAAAAAGATAAAATGTGAATAAATAAGAATACAAAAAAGAATAAAATATAAAAAAGAAATGCCAACAGACACCAATAATCACAATACATTTGATTATAAAGACAATAAAAATTTAGTTGTGTGCTGCTTACAGAAGATATATATTAACCATTTAAGATGTAATGCCATACTTCAAGCAAAAGAATTACATACTAAGATTGCGTACTTGGTATGGTGAAATGTGAAAAAAATTTTAAAAACTCAAAGCAACTGTATATTGTTCATGGGTATATTTAAATACAGTTAAAATAACAAAGTATGGAAAGAAAATATTTATACCAAATTCAAGATACCAGCTATCTAAAAAAAAAGAAAAATGAGAACAAAATGGGAATAGAGAGGACAAAAAATGCCTTCCAATAATAAGGGGAAATTGAAAAATGAATTTGGGAAAATAATATTCTAATAATTTTATTGCAAAAATGACTTCATCATTTTGCTTTCATTCTAAAATAGACTATAATATTCTTATTTCCAGTATTGAATTCTATATCACCAATTTGAGATGACCATACCTAAATAACTTGACAAAATGTTATTCATCATATTATCCAATATTTGTAGTCTTTTAAATTGTTTTTCTCACAGCATGATTCACTGTAATATTAATAAGATTTCAAACAATATGAGCATTTATGCAAAAATTATAATTGCCTCATGCAAACATAAATTATGTAATGAGTTCCTCTTACTATTATCATTCATTCTTCAGTTAGAATCTAGAAATGAGAATGGATGTCAGTTATTTTAATGAATCAATTATTTTTTACAGAACATGCTAGTTATGCACAGCTTTTCTTCTGGTTAAATATGTTTTAAACAGTAGGCATTATTTTATGTCTTTAATTGATGGTTACCACATAATTTATTTGAAAATTCTTTTTTTTAAGATCTTATTTATTTATCTTTAGAGGGGAGGGGAAGGAGAGAGGGAGAGAAACATCAATGTATGGTTGCCTCTCGTGAGTCCCCTGCTGGGAACTGGCCTGCAACCCAGACATGTGCCCTGACTGGGAATCGAACCACAATCATGTGGTTCACAGGCCTGTGCTCAATCCACTGCTCTACACCAGCCAGGATGAAAATTCTTTTTTTTTTTTAATTTTTATTTAATTATTTTTCAAGTATGAAAATTCTTAATCATAGTCTTCAAATATATTTGTTTGAATCATTAAAAAATCTCTTTTCATGTCACCCTAAGGTATAACACATTTAATAACCTCCTCCTAAAAATGACATTTGTATTTAGCCTTCCTAAAGACAATGGCACATGTCCCAAATGCACATTTATTGTATTAGAGTTATTTCTAATATGGCGACATTCAATATTTGTAGACACAAGTTTTCTTATAAAACTTTAGCTTCCAAAATAAGACAAACAATAGAGTTTTTAGTTGTTTAATTATTTTTATTATTGTTCAGTTGCAGGTGTTCTTATTTTTCCCCCGTTACTCTCCCCTACCCTACTCTACCGCCACATTCAAGTCTCCAATCCTGCTGCCGTATCCATGGGTCCTTTCTACATTCTCTTTTGTTTTTTTTTTAACTTTTTTATTGTTGTTAAAGTACAGTTATCTCCTTTATATATTTTCTTTTATTTGATTCTTCCCCTTCTTCCAAAGTCCATAGCAAAAGAAAAATAGGTTAGTCGTTATGGAGAGAAAGGCAAGTAAAGTGAAAATTATCAGAACTCACTTTGCTCTGGAATAAATAATGCATAGTAACTTGCAACATCCTTTATTGCACTCTTTTAAGTCTATTTTAACTAAACATTATTGCAAATATTTGAACAAGTCATTTGTTTTTCATTGGAAAAATTTACAGTGGTAGAACTGATGTAATTTGTAGAAAATGTTAAAATGGTGCTAAAAAAAAGACTTGGAAAGGTATGTACTTAGTTATTATTGGAAGTCTGCAAATCAGTCATGGGAACACCATTACCTTAAAGTGTAAAATGAATGCTAATTTTATATACAAGTATGCATGCATCTTATCATTGACTATTTAATCATTTTATTTCCTCTGTAAGCCAAATCCTATAAAATCTAAGCCTGGTTGAAACATATTTTATGTATTTTTTAAGTACTAGAAACAATTTCTATAATTTTTTATTTTCTTAAGAATTTCTCAGCTTACTGAAAGTGGTTGTGTTATGATATAAGGAGATATCCTTAAGAAGTAATGCAGGTCATGAGAATGTAAATACCTACAAGGGCATCCCCAAATACTCATAATATATAATTTTTGGTTAAATAGATATTAGCTATAATCTACATAACTCCTCCAATTGCTCATCCATTCCATTCTACGTATGTTGTTCTTAGAGTTCAGAAGGGCCATTCATATCTCCATACTCTCCCTTCTCATGGCATATCAGTATTTAATTTATTAAACACATGTTTACTGAACAATTACTCTATGTGCTAAGCACTGGGATCAAAGGTGAATGAATACGCATTTGTGTTTAAGGAATACAGAACTCTGAACTGATGAATGAATAATGATATAAAATAATGTCTTGTTTATTCAGAGGAAGAAGTCCCCAACAAAGAAAATCATGTCAATGTCCAAGAGGTGGAATTATGATTAAGAAGATACAACCATATTTATTTCATTATTCATCACAGATCATTACCTGAGACTTTTTCATGTCAAAGTATCTAGAGAAGGATATAATGCATGAAGCAGTCATGCAAAGAGTAAGAAAGTAGGACAATGAAAACAATGTGAAAAAGTAAATAAGACAATGGATTCAAGGTTTGTTTCAACTGCTTTTACTATTAGTAATCTACTTGGACAAGTAGTATGGACAAATGTTGGACAAATGACAACTACTTGGACAAATGTTGTCATTGCTAACATTTTTCATCCAAGGTTCAAAATCCAATATTAAATATTAATATTGCAAAAATATTATTAATAACTGAGTTTATTCACAAGTTGATTAAAATGGTCCGGCACCATAGTCCTATTTATTAGAAGCAGAGTATGTAGAACAACTCAAAATCATTAATAGTTCTTTGTTATCTGAGATGGATGGAAGTTTTATTACATAGGTGTCAGTCCTGGGTCAGAGGCTGTTTGATATTTTCATCAACGACTTGGATGATAAAAAAAGTCTACAAATGTAGTAATTTACAGTTATTTGTAGTTGGAAAGACTCACTAACACTCTTAATGTTAAGATCAAAATTCAATATAACCATAATATGACCTTGACAGATTGGAGAAGTGGTTTAAAACAATGCAATTCAATAACCCCACAGGTGAGATACAGACTTTAAAAGAATAGGAAAGAAATGGAAATTATAATAATGTATATGATACCATGCTAGCAAGAATGTATGTATGTATGAGGCATAAGATATAATAAATAATATTTAGTATAACTTGAGTCAAAAATATAGCAATAGCTTTTAGTTATTTTTCTTCTTGCCTTGGCATAGTGCTTACTCATTTATAAATGTTTTCACACCTGTTGTCACGATTTACTCGACTTAAGTCCTATATCCCTGCTGATATACATTAATCCTAATTCTAAGATATAATGTAAATGCAATTCTAAGATATAAAGGTATATGCAAATTGCTAAATATTTATGAAATGACTGTCAGCATATTATGTATTATGAATAGTCATTCATTTACCTTGTCATTAACACACTTATTTGTTTATTCATTAATCATTGAACATTTGTAGAGTTTTTACTGCGTCTCAGGCATTGCATTAGGTGCTGGTAATACAAAGTTAAAGAAAGCAAACATTATCTATATTTCCTTATAGCCTATAGTCTAATGAATAATGACTAATTATTCTATACTAAATATAGACAGGGTAGACAGGGTAGTATGAGCCATAGAACAGGAAGCCTATCTACATCTGGACAGATGAGGAAATGCATCCTGATAAAATCTTTTTTTTTAATCTTCAACAAGGATAGGTTTATTGGTTTGAGGGAGAAAGAGAAAAACATTGATGTAACAGAGAGATATCCATCACTTGCCTCCCGTACATGTGTCGGCTGGAGATCCAACCCACAACCAAGGTATGTGCCCTGACTGAGAATCAAATCCACAAACTTTCAGTGCACAAGACAATGCTCCAACCAACTGAGCCACCTGGGGCTAAAATGCCTTAGACTAAGGGGGCATAGGAGTAAGGGAGTCAGTGTTTCTTGCAGAGGGGAGAGTAAGTTTTAAGAATTTCAACTTCAAGACAAGAATGCTTGTTGTCAATATTATATTCTCAATTAATCTATTTAAATTACTATTTGTTAATACATAGTCAAAAATGGAGGAGCTATTTCTGCCAAAGTGAGGGGATGTAGTGGGAATGTAAAATGTGCTCTGTGGTATCAGGGACTTTAACACGAGATGGGGCTGGGATAAAAGGTACACTAGGAAAGAAGCTGTCTTCTGGAGCAATGGCACTTCTATACATCCAGGGCTTTGCAGAGCTAAGTACATTGCTATAAATACTGAGATGTTGTTGATTGAGAAATGACTTCAAATAAGTTCCGGACTAAAACTCAGAAAGGCAACTACTCTGACTTGATTCAAATCGGAGCTGCTTCTCAGATAGGCAATTTGTACCTGAGGATAAATGGAAGCTGGGATTGCTTTCTTGAATTATATCAATGATCCATTTTACTGTTAAATTTGGTTTAATATGTTCATTTTACAAATCCCTGACCTCAGAAATTCTCTAAGGGAAAAATAGGAGGAAAAGGATAGGACTATCTTGTTTAGTTCCATTACCTTGAATTTCAAATTCAAATTGAGTTGTGTTACCTTCCCCAGTGCTTAAGTGGAAGCATGCACAGTGGGCAGTGGTGATGGAGGAGACTGGTTCATCTTAATTGCCATTTCTAATGAATCTGAAAGTCATTCAGGGAATGTGAGTCTTTGCATAGTTCATAGTCAATTATTTATACTAAATGGAAAAAATGTCATAGCCTAGAAAATGTAAAATGTGAATATTCTGAAACACACTACATTTTACCTGGAGGTTTTCTTGGGTGGTACAAACTAGATGAAAAATATATTTGGGCTTTGAAAGACACATTTTGGAAGTTTACTGGAAGTATGCTAAAAATAGTTGCATGTTAAAATAATCTCCCAATATTTTAAGGATAATAGGAATCCCTCCATAAATAATTCATGCCTTACTTAATTATTATAATTTGTCCCAATGAATACTTAAATATTTCAGGAAGAGCTAACACATTAAGAATGTGACACTGCTTCTATGTCATATTAGACCTTTGGAAATATCCCTATTATGGAATTTACAGCACTTGTATGTTTCTCTTCCCTTTCAAATTAGGTACTTCTTTAAAAAATATACACCATTCCCAGATTTAACTTTGTTGCCTACAAATTCAGTACTGGAGACTGCAATTAAAATATAAAATATTTTTTAATAATATTATAGGCAGAAGTTTGCCATATTACTGAATTTTCTTCAAGACTGGTTACTATATAGTCCAGTCTCTAAGGTACTTCTACAACACAACTGATCATCAGCTTGTACTGGAATCTCTTCATTGAAAAAGATATTCCCATCTCAAATGTAAGCTTATTCAATTTTCAGGAAGCTCTAATTTTTAGAAAACTTACTATTAAATAAAAATGTATATTTACTGCAACTTGTGTGCATTTTCTTGTTTTTTATTGTCAATATTGTTATTTTATTTTTTATTTTTATTTTTTAATTTTATTTACTTATTTTTAAAGTACAGTTTTCTGTCTATTACTCCCATCCCAGCCCAACCCACCCTGTGCTCCCCACCTCCCTCCCATTTCCACCCCCTTAGTTCTTGTCCTTGTGTCCTTCATACTTGTTCCTCCAAATCCCTCCCCCTTTTTCCCCTTAAATTCCCTCCCCATCCCCTCTTGTCACTGCCCACTTGTTTTCTATTTCAGTGTCTTTGTTTTTATTCTGCTTGCTTGTTTGTTTTGTTGTTTAGCTTCCTGTTAAAGGTGAGATCATATGGTATTTGTCTTTCATCACCTGGCCTATTTCACTCAGCATAATGCTTTCCAGTTCCATCCATGTTGTTGCAAGGGGTAGTAGCTCCCTCTTTCTCTCTACTGCATAGAATTTCATTGTGTATATGTACCACAATTTTTTGATCCATTCATTTGCTGATGGGCACCTAGGTTGCTTCCAACTCTTGGCTATTGTAAATTGTGCTGCTATGAACATTGTGGTTCATAGGTTCTTTGAAATTGATGCTTTAGGATTCTTAGGATATAATCCTAGCAGTGGAATTGCTGGGTCAAAAGGCAGGTTGATTTTTATTTTTCTGAGAAAATTCCATACTGTTTTCCATAATGGTTGCACCAGCCTGCAATCCCACCAACAGTGAACTAAGGTCCCCTTTTCCCCACAACCTCTCCAACATTTGTTGTTTGTTGCTTTGTTGTTTTAATTTGGAGCAACTTGAGCATGTCTCTATTTTAAAGCTTTTATGTAGCTAACGTTGCTTCAGGTCCTTTGCCTTTTACCCATTGGTTTATAATTATTTTTATTAAAAGAAATTCATTGTGGTATAATATTATACATATAAAAATATACCAACTTGCATGTATGTTTCAGTGAATTTTGAGCAATGTTAGCATTTGTGTAACTATGTTACCATGAGAAAAACAGTTTCCTATCACCCAAAATACTCCCAGTTTATTCCCTCTCCACTCCATATCTGGTACAGCCAGTGATATGCTTTCTCTCACATAAATCAATTTTACCTTTTCTAGAAATTCATATAAACAGAAACACAGAGTATGTACTCTTTTATGTCTAGCCTTTTTTGCTCAACATATGTTTTTGAGATTCATCCATGTGACTTGATTATAATGCAACCATTTTATTGCTGAGTGAGGTTTCCTTGTATGGATGTCCTATGACCATCAGAGCCATTTAAATCTTATTGGGAATTTAGGTTGCACCCTGCTTAGCTATCATGATTAATGATGCTATCAAATTTTGTGTACAAATTGGTGTGATGTAAGTCTTCATTTCTCTTAGGTAAATACCTAAGCATGTAATTCCTGGGTAATATATAAATGTATATTAAACTTTATAATCTAGATTTTTTCTTAATTTAACTTTCTACCTTTTATTGAAATTTTTCACTACAATCATGCCTGAGCCCTTTTGGTGAAATGGATTTTGACAGCTTTTCAGAAAAGCAAATTTTAGATTGTTTGACAGATGTAAATTGAATATGAATATCATTCATCTTATGTGAAAGTTTTAAGTTAAACGATTAACAGTTAAGCAATATTTATGGAGAGTATAACAGTGTAAGGTTAGTTTTCCCCCAAATGATGTCTAATGGATTCTAGAAAATACATTACTGTTAATAAATTACTTCTTATATTCAATATTTCTGTTCCCAGATTGGGATGGGGAATTATATATATATATAAATTTGGGAATAAAAAATTGAAGTTACATCAAGATAAGATTACAAATATCATATATATCTTACCATAATAATCCAGGACCATTTAAATAAGTTCTTGCCTATTGGAATATTTAATTATTCACATATATGTGTACATATATGTATGTGTGTATATATATGTGCATACATATATACATGTGTGTATGCATATATATCAAAATGGTATTAATATTCATCTCAGGTTGACTAAATTTTAGACATGTACCTTCCTGACTGGAGGCCTCTACCATTCTTTTCTTGTAGCATTTACATTGGAAAACTTGCGATTGTAAATTTTTTGTCAGTCCATTTCAGATGTAAATCTTCTCTCAGCCTATTTCCTGTTTTATAGTACAGGATTATTTTTTTCAAGAATGCGGGCATCAGGAAGTCATCAGGAAAGACAGAACCCCCACCTCCCAGTCTCTGTGGGGGAGTAGAAGCCTAATTTAGATGGATGGAAATTAGCGAAGACAGGTGGTGTCATGATGTTGACCAACCTCTCCTTAACATGCTCCAATACTCTTCCTAGTAGCTCACCCCAGGACTTAAAAATTTCCTACCTTTTCTTTCAGTGGAATTGAGTTCAATCTCTTCCCCTATTGCAATAGTCTTGAATAAAGTCTTCCTGCCCTATTAATTATGTCTAGCAATGTTTTCTTTGACAGTGTTTGCACATGTTTGTGTATGAATGTATGTATGTATACAAAGATGTACACACACGTGCATTATACATACCATACATACCAGGACCACTGTAGTTCAATTTGATTTATTTGTATTATTTTGTTTACTATAGATAACTACACTTATTTCTTCTGGAGAATATTAATAATTCTGTAGATGAAATTTTTCATTAACACACACTATGGAAACCTTTTTTGGTCAATGGTTTAAAAATACAGTTTCCAAAGATTTGAGTAAGATTAAGGAATCCAAGATTGCCAATCTCTAACCTGCTGATTACAGTTGGCCATTCAGAAAAGAGTCTTCACTTAGTATCCCAGTCTCTAAGCAACATGAAAAATAACACACATGTTTAAAATTCTTGGTGATTTCTTCATGTGGCATTCAGATATTTTTACAATGATCCACAGTGAATATATTTCATACAGTGATCTGAACCATACACCCACACAAAAATATATAAAGAGACACAAGTGTATATAATTGAAGAAAATGTTTCCCAATAGGAAGCTTATTTTTACTTTGAATAATATATGCTAATATTTTTCACTTTGATGCTTAATCATACCAACTCACAATGCTCCCTTTCACTAAGTACAATGCACTGTCACATTCTCTTCTCAAGGCTCACCTCTATCAGCCAAATTGATATCATAATCCACTAAGTGGTGGCCAAACAATAACTTGAAAATTGCTGACACAGTAAAATTTAGAACTCATTTTTGTCATGGTCATAAAATACCAGTTAACCAAATAACTAACTAACTAACTATATACACACGTACACATATATATATATAAACAAATACTCTATGCATAGACTGAACATTAAAAGGTTGCTTTTCCAGAGAAGTGGTTTTATAGTGTTTTACTGGGGCTTTTGTCAAAGGGGATTGTTCTTTAACAATTCTGTAGAGTGAATGCAGAGTAAACCCTTAAATTAAATCATAAGAGCAGTATGAATTCTAATTTGCTAAAACAAAGTTGATTCTTATTTACAAAATGGCAGATGATGAATAACAGCAGGTAACTATGTTGGCTCAAAGGCAAGAACCATGTATTCCTGAGGAATTAGTTTCCATTGAGTTCTCCCTTCATGTGTTAATTGTAGGGTAGGAAGTGGTTCATATACCTCTTATTCTTTCATTACTTTCTCTTGCCATATTCTCTTCAGGTGGTTACAGAGATAGGAGAGATATTTGTAGGGTAAGATATGGAAAGCAAAAAGCACAATAGGCTTGGAATAATATAATGTTAGTGCAAAAAACAAGTTAAAAATTCTGTTAGATCTTTAAGTCATAAGGTCATAATGAACACAATATTAATGAGACTGCCAAGGGGATCTTGATAATTCTTTTTTTCTCTTTCAATAGTGAGAACAAAAAAATAATGAAATAAATACATAAATAAATCCCACTGGGATGCAAAGGAACAATTTGACATAACTATTTAAATCACTAGGATTTCAGAAAAACATATGTTAATATTGATAACTAACTCATATGTGAGAAAAATAACATGAAAGAAAGAACATCCACTATGTATGTGGTCAAGAAAAATTTCCGAAAAGAATGCCATCATTATTATTATAGAAAATAATTTTAAAATAATGTCACCTTCTTTTCTCACCAGCACAGTGATGAACCTTCCAGGAAACTTAATAGACAAGGATTTTGCAAGGATTTTTGTTAAACCATGTATGTTCCACCTTGAACCCAGCTCTTTTATTCGCTTTAGGGAATTGAAATGGAAGGAGTGGTATATTGTCTCCAATAACTCTCTGGTGATGAATAATATTTGCAAAGAAAATTAAATTGAGCAAAAACTTAGAGCCTACTTAGTTTCTTAAGTAAATCGAGTTTTTGCTTTCTGCTGGAGAAATGTGGCAGAAAAATCAGGAGTTGCAGAAACAGAGTAACCTGAACTCAGATTATACTGCAGGTCATTACTAGCCACTTGGTTGTAGTCAAAGTAACTTGTTTCTCAGCCTGTTCAATCAAATTCAAAATGGAGATCAGTAATATCAACCTCGGTGGCTTCCAGTTAGAATTAAGGGAGAGTGTATACAAATATATGTTATATAGTATGCTCTCAATAAGCATAGATACTTTCTCTATAAAATAACAAATTTATTCTTACTAAATTACTTATCTATCTATCACATTTCAACCATATGAAGGACACCAGCATAGTCATGAAATACTGGCTGGGCCTGACCAGACTTATTCATATAAGTTATTACTATGTAAATTGACACAGGGACTTAGAGGGGTAGTCAAATATAGTTTAAAGGTCTAAAGCAATGCTATTGCTAAACTAAGCACAAGTTAATACCTAGTCACTATGTGGAGAGAGAGAATGATGGCAGGAAGAAATCAAGTCACAGATTTAAAAGAGAGAGGCCAAGATTCATGTCTGCCTACCCCTGCCACAGTCTGAGGTTATTTTCTGTATTTTTTAACCCAACTTCTTGCACAAAACTTCCCTTAACCAGAACCCAATGGATCAGGGTGTGTACTCTGCATTCAATTCATATGCAGCCAATTTCCTCACTGGTAAACCTGGCCAAGGAAGAAGATCTGGGCCACCTTACTTTCTAGGGTCTTTAGAATTGGATCACGGACCGGGTAGATCAATTGATTAGTGCAGTGTCCCAACATGCCAAGGTTTCAGGTTCAACCTCTGGTCAGTGCACATACAAAAATTAGCTGGTGCAGCTAATTTCCATAAATATGTACAAAAAGAATTCTCTGTCTCTCTTTGAATAATAAATAAAAATAAAAATAAAAGAATTAGGCCATGGAGTACTGGGACATATTTTTTTTATGTGGAGAAAACACAGAACCCCCAAAATGAGTTTAGAGGCAGGCCCAGACAACATAGGAATGTTAAAGTTGGAGGCTTGTGACACACAGAAGGCAGTGAGAAAGTTAATCTACTCTTTGTTATTGGCTTAAGCCAAAATTTCAATGTGAGTTTTAAAAGAAAGAAAGAAGGGGATGCGGGGGAGAGATTTTTCTTCTGTAAATAAAGTAATAGTTCATGTGGAAGGAGCACTATTTTTCTCAATGTGTGATTCATAAAGGAAAACTTTAAATTATGCAGACACACAGTAAAATGCGGTGAGGGTTTTTGCAAAGCTCCTATTTTGTGTGGAAATTAAATATAGGTGCTGGGACAGCCGTTGCTATGTATACAAACTGCTTGTGTGGTGAGCATATGGAACTTATTCCATCTTCTATAAACTACTCAAGACTTTGTTTCTCCTTCAGCTTTTATGCAGCCAGTCAGCAAAAGAGATGTGTGGAAGTCACCCTGCCTTTCAGCATTTCTTCCAGTTTTACGTTGCAAATGGGCAAAAGCCAATAATGTGTCAATGGGCATTATGCAACCAAAAGAGCACCAGGGAACCTGGAAAAAACAGCAGAAGAATGACTTCTGAGAGAACTCCTGTGAAGTCCTTTATGGGTTCCTTCACCAGGGACCTCTGGGCTGGGGGACAGTGTGCCACTTTGGTTTGCAGCCTGGGGATAATGGTTTTCATTAGAATCACTCCATGAGAATGCCAGGGAAGATATTCTGGGTTTCCACTTGAAATATTTCTGGTACCTTATGTAGAAAAAGTAAGTGCATTAGTGTTTATGAAACTAAATAACCTGATTAAATAATTCTATCCAGAATTCTTAGTGAAATGATGATCCAATATTCCTTAAAAAATTACCCATTATAAATGGTATTAGGGTGTTTCAAATAATTTTGTTGTCAGCAGAATTAACTACTTCAAAAACTACCTTTTATTTTTTTTAAAGAAAGAGAGAATACAAGTAATTTGGAAGGAAGGGATAATGGTACTAGATACAATTTAGATTCTTCAAATTAACATGAAACCAGTAAACACTAAAATGCAGTAGGCTCACCACCTAGCTCAATCCAACTTCCCACCACAAAAGTCCCCTTCTTAATTCATTCAGTAGAAGGGCCAAGAATTTCATAGATCAAATCTCTTTGGGGCCATGTTAAGGTACATCATTTCAAAAGAACAGCATATACTTATGCAATCTAAGTCCATTCTTATAATAACACTCTGACCACAAAAACAATGTAGTCCACAGATATGTCAATTCAGCATTCTTTACCAAATTCACACAGACAATAGAAAGCGAAACAAGGGCACCTAACTCTGAGTTTATCAGACAAAGGTTTAGCCAATTTTTACTAACAGCTAAGTAAAACACAGAATTAGGAGCAACATGTTAAGATCAAAAACTCTGCCGTCACAATGAGCTAAATTCACTGTCTGACCTTCATATAGATGTGTGACTTTGAACAACTTCTCTGTGTTCCCTCTTCCTTAGCTGTCACATGGAATTGATATCAGGCCATTGTGAGAGTTATATGAGATAAGACATGCAACACTACATGTGCTTAGAATTTTGATGGGAATGGGCTATAGGCACTGGTTACATATAGCTATAGCATACTCTAAACGTGGCTAGTGTGAATTGGGATATACAGTGTTCAATACACAATAGATATCAAAGACTTAATACAAAAAAAGAACATCAAATATTTTATTACTATTTTATCATGTTACATGCTGAAATTGTAATATTTTGAATATATAAAATTAAATGTATCCTTTTTCTTTTTAACATAGATAAACAAATTTTAAAATTCTATTGCTATTGCTCATTATAATTCAGTTTAACAGCATTAACATGGAGCATAGAAGTACCTAATTAGTAGTAAATAAATTAAAATATAAGCTATAAATTTTGACTTAAGTTTTTTCCAAAGTAAGGCAAATTTAGGCGCTGTGGAATAGAAGAGGTGTCATTTGTACTTAGTCATCTTAAATACTTAGGATATAAACAGGCAAAAAAAAAAAAAAGAAATATTAGTTTGACAGTTATCTTCAGCTTGTCCAAGCTCACATAAGTCTGAGACAGAACTTTTCTCTTTTAGGCAAATATAAAAGCAAAAACCTTAATTGGCCTGCACAGTTTAGAAAAGCAAATGTTAGCAAGGGCGCGGAAAAAAAAAAAAAAAAAAAGAAAAGCAAATGTTTTCTGTGTAGATCTTAGCTGAATAAGTTTAGATAAATAAAGAGTTAGTTACTTCTCTAGTTACTTAGCTAGATAGCACCTTAAAGAAGACTGACATAGCAGTGTAACATGATGCAGATGGGAGGGGTGCCCAAACAGGGATTTGTAATGGGGTCCAAAACTCAGTGTCCAGGAAATATTAAAAAATATATACATATAAGATGTCCTTACCCCCACAAGTCTGAATTGGGACTTGTGGGGGATGATATACATAGAGTAGGGGACATTGAGAGTTGTTTTACATAGCAACAGTTTTGCAGATAACCTCTAGAATGGTCATTTTAACATATCTATAACCTTTAACTGGTTTCATAGATATATTAAATAGCTGTGGCCTTGCTTTGAGCCAGGGGGATGGGAGTGACTTCAACCCATGCTGTAACTGGGAGGCAACTCCCCCTGGTTACAGAGCCTGCATAAGAGCTTGGAGATGATTGGCTCCATGCCATGGGGCCACACCTGCCCAGACTTACTATGGTAGCCCAGTAAAGCTGGAAAAATGTGGAATGCTGGCAGCTGTGGTCAGTTATGGGAAGAGTTGGAAATGGTGCAACAGAGGAAGATGGGTGCTGGGATTTAAACACAAGCACTGCAGCCATGGGGGTCTTTTTGGGACCATGCAGCTTGGGCAGAGAAGAACCACGGACTTCTATTTCTTTTTCTGAGATATGGCACCCTGGTACTGGGCAAATGGGGGAAGGAAGGATTGTGTGTTTATGGGTATTCTAAAGGACTTTGGGATCTCAATGAAGACATTAAGGTATTACTCTTAAGTTTGCATAACTCTTTAAATAAATAATTCATTTTGTTTTCACCAATCTCTGGCATTGAGAGATGTCTTTCCCTGGCAGCCGGCAAGGTGAACCTAGTACAGGGTGGGGGACCCCAGGAGCACAAGGGTGGATCCATTCAGTAATACTATAACATTCAGTACCCCCCCAGGTTGGTTCTGTAAGAGCAGAACACATTCATGAGGGTAAAGAAGAAACAATGACTTTGTTTTTAAGAAAAATAACGATTGATATTCAATTTGTTTCTACCTGAAGCATGTCCTAAGATCTTCTCAAATCATCATTAGAAATCTGTTTAACAGAAGAGCCTATGCTACTACTACCCTATGAGATACAGCAATGTGGGGGGTACCTTGAGGGTAAGTAATTTACAAAGATGCCTAGAGACAGAGGATCAAGTACATATCAAATATTGTGAATTCATCGGCAGCAAGAAGTAACAAGAAGAAGCACCAAGGTTAAATATAATCTCTTGGAGAATGTGTGAAACTAAATAGTCTACAACATGATGAAAATTTATCTCAATCTGTTGAATGAGATGTTAAAGGAAAATTGACCTAAAATTACTATAATATAAGGGATATCCATGAACCATCAAAAATTATTTTACTGGTGTATTTGAACTAAGAATTATGAAAATAACATTAGCTACCATTTATATATTAAATACTTTACAGTTTACAAAGCTCTTTTATGAAAAGGAGTATCCTGTTTAATCCTTAGAATATTTAGAGGGTATAAACTATTATTTTCCTCATTTTAAAGATAATGGGATAGAAACCCAAATGAGGCAAAGGGACAGAGTCAAGATCACTCATCTTATTAGATGATGGTGGTGAAATGAAATTGTTGATAATGATCACCAATTTCATCAACATTCTTATCACCATCATCATTATAAAAATCATCAAAAAATGTTATTTTAAATAACATTTAAAATAATGTTATTTAATGTTATCAATTAAAATGCATTAATATTTCAAATAACAGAAATATTAAATTGTAGGTAGACAGTAAGGAACTAAATCAGCTTCAAATATTATCACAAGACTGCTAATTTTTAAAACATACATTTAAACAACCATTTTTGTGCAAATTTTAAGCATTACAAAGCTGATGTACTAAAATAGTGTTATGTACCTAACAGTAAAGACAGAAATATAATTGTGAAAATGCTCCAGATACTCACAGAAAGAGGAAAAGAGATAAGAAAGTAATTAAGAGGCAGTTGGAAAAACATATAAATATATGAAAAACTTACTAGGAAAGCATAAAGCATAGAGGATCATGGTCATTACTGTCAGAGCAGATGAGTAAAGGTTATTCTAGGTCATTGGCTCTATCAATATTTATCTTAGTAATAACAGTAATGACATATTTCACTAGAGATGAGATATAGCAGCTGATATATTTAATAGACAAATCTTGCCCAAGTATGGAGGAGTGGTAGTTTCTTCCCTCCCTCCCTCCCTCCCTCCCTCTCTTTCTCTCTCTCTCTCCCTTTCTTTCTTTCTTTCTTTCTTTCTTTCTTTCTTTCTTTCTTTCTTTCTTTCTTTCTTTCTTTCTTTCTTTCTTCTCTCTTCCTCCTTTCTTTCTTCTTCTTTCTTCCTTTCTTTCCTTCCTTCCTCTTTCCCTCCCTCCCTTCCTCCTTGCGAGCAGTAATCACCAGTTCATCAGAGGACAAGCTGGTCAATTCTGTGCTTATATTTGACATTTTCAATGCTGATGAAATACCTATTTTTTTATTTTATATTTTAAATATTTTGTGTTGTTCAAGGACAGTTGTCTGCATTTCCCCTCCACCCCAGCCATCCCACCTCCCTCCCCTGATTCCAACCCCACCCCATGGTGGTTTTGTCCATGTGTCCTTTATAGTTGTTCCCAAAACCCTTCTCCCCTTTCTCCCCATTATCTCCTTTCACCTCTCCTCTGGTATGGGCTGAATTTATTATTTCATTTTTTAATTTTCTAAGTAAAAAAATTACAAAGCTACTTGCAAAAGTAAGGAGCAAAAAGGAGTCCCCAAATTGACCACATAAATATATTGGAGTAGTTGTTGTTAGGGAGATTATAGAACAAAGTGAGCAAAAATTTGAAATCTGTCCGAGCCAAATTTTAATTTTGGTCCTGCTACTAAGTATGGGAAATTAGTCAAATTACTGAACTCCTAGGGGCTCAGTTTCCTTACCAATGGAAGAAAAAATGGTTTTTCCACATTATATGTTAAGACCTAAATAAGGCCATTTTATAAATATTACCTTGCATACACACTATAACTCTGTAATATATAACATACAATAACAGTAAAAATTAACATCATTCTTAATTATCACAGAACAGATCATCAAGCAGATATTATCATTGAAGGTGCTAAGGATACCAGAATGACATTAAATGTACTTAAACTAATTTAAAATATTAAAATATTCTAATACTTGGAATAAGCATTCTAGAAAAGTATTTCTTTGTTTCTTCTTAACTACTGGAGACATGATCCTATTTATTGGGTTTTTTACTCAGTCAAGTTTGGTGTCTCTTCTCCATGTATGGATAAAAACAGCCCTTCAGCAACATGTGTAATTTGTAAGAATGCAATAAATGCCTCCAAAAAACACAATCTGGACCATCACCACAAAATAAAAGCAGTGTAGCTAACTATGCACAGAACCCACTAAACTAAAAGCAGCCCTTGCAAAACAAACCATTCTTTTCTTAGGCAATCAGTGCAAATTGCAAAAGCAACAAACATTTTAGCCACAGCTGAAGGAGCCACAGACAGTCCACAAAAGTCTCATGTGAAATTAGCTACATACTATAGAACTAGAGGAAGAATTGGGTGATGGTAAAAGGTGACTGTACCAGGAGATGCTAAGAGATACCTAGGACTCTCAAGTGCATGAGCATCTACCAGAGTTAACATTTTACTGGCACAATGATGCATTCCCATAGAGTGGGACATGGCGGCATCTTTATATAATTTTATGATATAATATTGAAAAATAAATTTTAATAAAATAAGAGAAAGCATGGTATAAAATAAGTGTAAATTACATGTCAAAGTTTACCTAAAGCTTATGGACAACAAAGTAAGGAATTTAAAGAAAGATAGAAACCAAAAATACTACTGACAAGCACACTGACAGTGAGATGTATAAAGCACTCCATTCAATACATCCTGCTCCTCTGTTGGACACAGCAGATAAATGAGTAATTACTATATGTGAAAGACACAGCACACATGCACACACACACACACACACACACACACACATCTTTTATACCACACCAAACTTAAAGATGTCTAGATGATTAGAATTAGGGTTAAATGGTTTTCCCTCAAATGTGTCTTCTAAAATGTATTCTCAACAATTGCTATAGTTTGTAGCAATAGCTGTAGTGAAATGTTTTCTGAGGGCTACATCTCTAAAGCAATGAACTAAGCAAGCATCTTATCATGGTATCTCCATAGCAATAAAGGGCATGGCACAGTCTACATGGTGAATCATTTACTGTTAATATAATTTTTTGTTTTAGTTACATTAAGTTGCTTAATAAAATAATCTAAGCTTCAGGAGTTCTGTTTGTCCATAATGATCATACCTAGTGGAATTCTGAGAAAGTCTTGAGGTATCCCTATGTAAGATTAACTCTTACATGGAGTGACCAAGTTATGCTAGGTATTAAGTAATGAGACTTCCAAGAAATGTTTGATTTTTTACCTAGAAGCAGTTTTACAAACTCCCTAAGTATGCATTTAATGGAGACAAGTGAAGTGTTTCTTGTGTACTTATGTATTATGTGATGAATTGGAACACTCTAATAAGTAAAGACAAAAAAGAGATTCCCGATTTTAAATGTGTAAGCCAAAGAATTCCAGGCCAAGTACTGATAGGCCCATATCTTAGTCACCTAAAGAGGTGCCTCTTTCTAGCAAATGACTCCCTCACAGATGCAGATCTTACTGTCCATGAGACAAGTATTTATTGTCATGAGCACAGATAGGTATTATTTTTGAAAACTCTGAATTACGGAGTAAGCAATTGCCATGGAATGAAGCTTCACCTTTCCTATTTCCATTGATTTTTAGAGGAACTCAGAAAAAGAAAAGAAAAAAATTGGTAGATGAGCCAAAGTTTTGTAGCCTTTTTTGTAAGATGATTGTTGTATTTGGTAAGCAGTAAAATAGTAAGAAAAGAACTGGGATTAGCAGAGTATTTTGTTATATCCAAGAACACATAACTGATTTTAACTTAATTTCTCTGAAAGTTTCCAACACGGACAAAGTTACAAGGTGAGACAAAGAACAATAAACCCACTAACATTTTACTGCAGTAACACCTTCGTAGCTTGCATATTACCCTGGCACAGCTATCAGGGTTGAAATAGCTAAAGGAGAATAGGAGGGGGAGCAGGGGTAGGAGGTGGGAAAGCTGAGAAGGCCAAGATCTCCCAAGTTATACAAAATAGGAAGAAAGGCAAGGATACACCAGACTGAAGCATTGTATTTCCAGAGTATACTTGACAAATCGCAGAACAAAGCATCTATATCGCAAACACCCTCTCCAGACAGGGTACATTCATATCTGCAGAAGGCAGTCTACTTGGGTTTGATGGAGTGATTTATATTATTTAAAAATCCTTATTATTAGCGATTGTTATTAGAAAATAATTATTGTTGGACCTGAGAGTTTTATGGTAACTTTTTTCTTTTGCACAATGCTTAGTGATCTGTTACTTACTTTACTTTAAATAGATTTCCTTTGTTTATGTTGTGTTTGCAAGTCAGTATGCTGGTTTTATTCATCTTGGCTGTTCTTTGTAGAAATTTCAGAGCTATTCTCTATCCCCACAGTGTGCAGCTCACCATTCTAGAATGGATGCATCGACGTCAAACAAATTTTGGTGAATAATATGTGAATGATCTTGCTTTGAAACCTATTATGTTTTATTTCTCTCTTTTGATCTCTCTCTCTCTCTCTCTCTCTCTCTCTCTCTCTCTCTCTCTCTCTCTCTTTCTCCATGAGACTGTGCTTTAAGTCAGGTACATAAGTGTTAGATATAAACTTTAGGAGTAAATCAAAAATTAAACTAATATATAAGTTTGAAAGGGATTGACAAAACTCTATTTTTAAATGGGAATGTCCTCCAAAAGTAATGCTAAACAAATTAAAAACATAGCAAGAGTCTGAGTGTCTACAACATATAGCAAAAATAAATTTTAAATATTCACATAAAAATAAGGCAATAAGAAAGAACCAAAAATATTACAAGTTAGATAAAGAGATATATATTTTACAGAAAATGTACAAAAATGATCATGAATGTGTGGAAATAGGTTCAGTTTTGCTAAGGTGAAAAATAGGAAATCAGAAACTAAAGTCTAAATATTCTTTATCTTAAATTAGGTCTGTAAAATGAGAATTCTGGTGATCTCATACATTATACTGACAGAGATATAAATGAGTACAATATTTTGGCAGAAAATTTAGCATGACTATTTGACTCGACACTTTTAGTTTAGAAATTTATCAAGTAGGAAACTCCTATGATGGAAAAAGGAAAAAAAAACTTTAAAGTATATTGCTGCTGCAAGATTATTTGTAATAGCAATACTTTAGGAGTAATCTAAATGCCCTACCAGAGGGTTGATTAAATATATTATTGCATATTTACCTTGGTCAGAAGAAAAAATGAGATTCATACATATTTTCTTTAAAAGTACAGGCATGAAAATAATATAGAATATATTTTGTAAGATATAGGCCAATTTTTATTGTAATACTGAATGTTCATCTTTTAGTTTTTGCATATACACTTGAAGAGTTATGTATCCATAAAAATATTTAAATGATGCAAACCAAATTTTAATGGTGTCATTTCTAAAGAGAAGTATTAAGAGTATATAAAATATATTAGAGAGTTATGGTTACATATATACATTTCCATTAGTCATTAACCATTGATTTTTTTTATTCAATGGGCCATATAAAGATTTTCTTAAGAACCTGAAATGTGCAGTGTTTTGTATTTTAATGCTGTACAGAACATGATCAGAAAAAACAAATGAAAGAGCACTTTCCATGCAAGGTCAGCTTCTCAATTATTTTTTTACTTTATAATAAGAACAGGAATAAAGAATGGAACTCAAGAACAACTATAACCAAAACAGAAACTGTGAAAGAAAAAAATTGTTTCAGAACTTTCTAATTACTTGTCCTCAGATATAAATTCAATGGAAATAAGAAAAGATAATAAAGTAAATGATGGCAAGAATATAGAATGAAGTTAATATGGAGAATCAGAAAAAAAACAAGTTTTAGAAATGTGCAATGATGACATTTAAACTTGATATGCTGTATATGTCTTTTAAAATTGCATACACAGAGATTATAAATTCTCTGTAATTATTGTGTCTTATTTAGAAAAGACTTTTTGAACAAAAATGTGTTAAAATACAGATTGGATATTAAGTCAAGTAAAACAAAAGGAAGGGATTTGGGGAAAGATGTGGGAACCATGTAAAAGAAGCACACTTTTATTTTTCTTAAAATATCTTTTATTGATGATGCTATTACAGTTGTCACATTTTTCTCCCTTTTATTTCCCTCTGCCCTGTACCCTCCTTCCACCATCATCCCTCCACCTTAGTTCATGTCCGTGGGTCATACACACATAAGTTCTTTGGCTTCTCCACTTCCTATAGTATTCTTAATCTCTCCCCGTCTATTTTGTACCTAACATTGATGCTTTTTATTACCTGTATCTTGTACCTTTTCCCATATTCTCCCCACCACCCTACTGATAAACTTCCAAGTGATCTCTATTTCTGTGAATCTGTTCCTGTTCTCATTGTTTGCTTAGTTCATTTTTATTTTTATGTTTGTTTTTGTTTTAGGTTTGGTTGTTGACAGTTGTGACTTTGTTGTCATTTTACTGTTCATAGTTTTGATCTCCTTCTTTTTCTTAGATAAGTCTTTTTACTACTTCATATAATGAGGGCTTGGTGATGATGAACTTCCTTAACTTGACCTTATCTGAGAAGCACTTTATCTGTCCTTCCATTCTAAATAAAAGCTTTGCTGGATAGAGCAATCTTGGATATAGGTCCTCTCCCTTTATGACTTTGAATACTTCTTTCCAGCCTCTTTTTGCCTATAAGGTTTCTTTTGAGAAATCAGCTGATGGTCTTATGGGAACTCCTTTGTAGATAACTGTCTCCTTTTCTCTTGCTGCTTTTAAGATTCTCTACTTATCTTTCATCTTGGGTAATGTAATTATGATATGCCTTGGTGTGTGCTTCCTTGAGCCCAACTTTTTTGGGAGTCTCTGATCTTCCTGGAATTCTTTTTCTGATGGCAATAAAAATGAACGTAGTTAAAATTTTTCTTCTGCATTTTAGAATATTGGCAAAGTTTTTTTATATAGCACATATACATGCATACTGAAATTGGCTTAATCAGTAGATTAAAATTGTATTCATTAAGTTTTTAAAAATAATTTATGTCTCTGGCTATCCACCATAGCTTTGCTTTCCTTGAAATGCTCCCTCAAGAGAGCATGAACAGGTCCTCTGGATCCCAGAGCCTTAGGAAGCAGAAAATGAGCATGGAAGAGAGGGAAAGGAGATGTACACTGTCTGACAGGCTGCCATGGGGCCGTGTAGGTTTGAACCTATTGTCCTAATAACATATATATCAACCCTGTCATTTTTCAAATTCAACTATGCAAACCAACTATAAAATTACATAACTTTTAAAACATAATTTATGATTTGCATAATTTAGAATTGCAGCTTGGGAAAATTAAAAGGAACAAGTGGTCACTCAGGAAAACCTAATTATCATGTAGTGGTTATTCAAGTATTTCAATCTGTTTATGGAACCATATCATTTAAAAATAAGCAGTTGTTAAGGTTTTTGATGGCTAAGTATGAAAGAATAGTAAAAAGGGGCTTTTTAAATAGAATTAGTAACACTTGTAGCCTATCAGGCTGCTCTCCTACAAAAATGCAATTTAGCAAAATGAGTGTGGTTGGAAACTCCAGCCAGAATAACAACTGGAACTTTCTTCAGATCCACCCAAGACTTACACAGTGGCCACTCCAATTAGCATGATAGTCCAATGTTCCTTAGAAAGTGAGATCTTTTGTTGGAATATTTCCTAATTGAAGAAGCCCATTTGAAGTCGGAACTAATTTTAACTTTGTAGTGATAAAAATTTGACTTGAAGAATCTGTTTTTATTTCAAGTAATATCAGCATTGCATTTCTAAGTTGAGATGGCTGTGATCAAATATCCATATACCCCACATCTAAGAAAAGAAAATGAAGGAAAGGGTGTGAAGTAACTGACTTAAGCCAGCTCTCTGTTCAGGTTCATTTTATTGAGCTGGTCTTTTGTTGTATTCACACTCTGTCTGTTATAAATGAAGGTTGTGTACTAACAGGAATCTCCAAAGACATCATAAAATTACATGTAACTCATGAAAGGGAAATCAAGAATTTATTGCCAGTAAATTATTATACAACCTAAAATGTATCCATGAACTTCAAGTGCAAGCGTGGCATTTGTTGTTGTTTAAAAATTACTGGTATTAAAACCACTTAGATAATTTCAAAGCACTGCTGTAAAGTGCTTTTTAAAATAATTGCACTCATAGCCTCGCTACTTGTAAACTGAAACTGTTGCTTCCTTTTTGTGAATGAAAAAGAGACAGCTATTTAGCAACTCAGCAAGTGAGAGTCAACAGTAAGTACTTGGTAAGTCAAGTAAACAAGTGTTCTCATTTTCAGTCCACTTTGTAAAATCGCAATGCTCCAGACAATCTGTAAAATCCTTGAACTTGGCCCAAATTTATATAAATGAGGGATCTCAGGAAATAATTGCAGTAGGCATTACAGAAGATGTCTTTAAAATTTTGACCATTTATAAAGAAGTGGCATGGTATTTAACCTGTTTCTCCCAGTGCGGCATGAGTAATTAAGCAATTCTTGATCATAACGAGTGTAGTGCACAGCCTCATGAATGACTGGAATAATCCTGGCCTCCTGATTGCCAGGCCCTTCTGGAATCTCACCTCCAATAAAAATCTGACTTTGTGACTTGCCTCTAGTAAACAGAAGGGAGCAAAGGCAGTGGAATATCATTTCTGCCATTCTATAGAACACCAAGATGACGGAGGGGAGGCCTGCAGCCAACACTCAGAAAATATTTGATTTGAGACCCTGAGTGTAATGACTCAAAAGGAACTGAATCCTGACATCAATTTTACTAATCAGTTTGGAAGTGGACTTTCCTCAGCGATGCTTTTTGTTGTTGTTGTTATTGCTGCTAACATCAGAGTCTCTGTAATACTAATGTCTTTTGATGAGACCTCTGCTGAGACTGACAACCAGACTACAGCCTCCTCACTGACCTTCACCTGAGAAACTCAGCCATCATGCCTAGATAGCCGACCCAGAGAAATCATAAGATAGTGACTATTTAAGCTGATAAAGTTGTGGTAATTTGTAACACAGCCACAGGTAACTGATATAATGAATCATCTCTAGCTCTTCAATCTCAGGGAGGAAAGTTAAAGTTTGGAGGTCAACTTGTTACATTGAAGATAAAACACAATGTTCATAGGGGAATCTACAGCACATTGTAAATAATGGCCCAATGAAGTCAAATGAGCAAGATCAGAAGGCTAAGCCCCAGCAGGAGCAAATAGGGGACAAAAATGCATTTACTACTTCTTTGGCCAGAATATCTAAGATAATACAGCTCTGGACGGAAGGTTCCCATGAATATATTATGATATTAATTATCTTTCAAAAATACTTCATTCTATTTATGAGCTCAAGTCATGTGAAAATCTTAAGAATAAAAATTAGAAAGATGTTAAATAGAAAGGTGTCTCATTTTAATACTATTTTAATGCAATCTTGTATTATTCTCTTTGTAACAGTGAATCCAGAATTGTGTTCTAACAATATTTTCATATAATAATAACAAGCATGCCTTATCATTGCATTGAGTATTTTTTATTTATTAAGTTAGTCATCAATACTTCTAATAAATCTAGAAGGTAAACATTCTTATTATCTTAAATATAAAGAATGAGAATTAAAGCTCCAGAATATCAACTGATTTGCCAGGTACCACCAGCTAGTATCTTGCAGCCCTGGCACCTGAACTCAATCAAGTCTGTTGGTAAAGGGCCAATTCCTAACCACAACCCTACAGTTCCTTTATATAAAATAGAAATTTATCATTAGTACCACTTAGATTTTAGCCTTAGTGACATTCAGATTAACTACATGTCACTGTTACAAGTGGCTGATTGTTACAAGTTGAATAATTCTTATGCTATATACTCTAGTGAATGCAAGAGTAATATAAAAGTGTCTTAAAAGTCTTTCAGTCTGCTTTGGAAGATATGGAAACAGTACAGAAAATTAAGCCCACGTACTAACAGTTGCTGAGTCATAATGACTTCATCCAGCACCAGAATTTCAAAACTGAGGGCAGTCATGAAAAGAATGATCTAGTAAGAATGGGCTTCTTGTATATTGTATAATTTGCTCCAGCATTTAATAATGGTTATGAGTCTATTATGACTCAGAAAAAGAAATAAATATTCATTGTCATTTTCAGTCCCTTAGTGGTAGCTGTAAGATATATCATCTCTCTAATGATGTAAAGGAGACATTAAAGGCAAAATTTTCATAAGTGATATAATCAGACATTGACTTAAAATATACAGAAAAAAATAGAAATCCTGATACCGATCATGGGATCAATGTTCTAGAAGAAATGTAAAATGAAATTTAAAGCAACACTTGTAGACTAACTTTAAAAAAATAGGTCTAGCCTAGAAACTCTGAACAGCCATCTGAAGAATGATATTCTTTTGTAAGAGTTACTCAGAGGGTTCCTAGGGAAATCCTCTGGGCTTGAAGATTGTAGTTCACATGTAGAAGAGACCCTTTAGGATAAGTAAATAATTGAGAGCAGAAAATATACCTAACTGATCACGGATGTCAGGACCCTTGAGTCTAGAAGGACATACTTACTTGTTCATGACTTGAGATGCAGCCAAAGTCAAACACAGCCACCTCTACCATCATTGAAGCTGCCAGAACCCCTACCTTAGATTGAGTCCTTGGGAAATGGACTCAGACAGAATTGTATTTAGAAGGTTTATTGGGGAGTATTATTGGCAGCTACAGTGATTAAAAAATGAGGAAGGTAGAAATGAAGGAAAAGAGTAAGAAGTTGACCCTCACTGTAGAGGTCTCAGCCAGTCACATAGAAAACTGGAATGGCTCTGCAGAATTATCCCAAATGGAAAGACAGTAGGTCTCTATTCCATCATCAGCCAGTCAAGGGCATGATCATGGTCAATACAGTCATCTGCTTCTCAGGACAATGCGCAGAGAAGTGTGCAGCTGTGAGACCTCAGAAAGCAATTTACCTGGCATCTGGTGGGAGGCTGAGACAGGACCCTAGTCCCTCTAAGAACAGATAGTAACTTCCAGGTGAAGAGAGATTTAAAAAGTGGGAAAAAGAAGAATCACATGGAGGAAAGGGAAGGTGAGGGAGAATTCTGTTTCAGCGATCCAGCTCCTCAGTTCTGTAGCTACCCACACAGCAGCACCTCATTTCAGGCTACAGAAACATTATCACCTACTGAACCTTCTATTTTTTGTAACCTTGCTCCCACCACCAGTAATCATTACAAGTAATAGCTGCTGCTGCTGCTGCTGCTGCTGCTGTTACTGCTGCTGCTGCTTCTCTTCCTTCTCTGGACCACTCTAAATGTGAGTTTTTATTTATCTAAACTGAATGTTATTTCAGGAGACATGCAGATAACTCCTTTTCTTTTGTGTGGGGGCAGGGGGTCCACTTAGACAATACACTAGAGCCCACTTTTATACATTGCGATTCTGACCCTGAACTTACCTGGCCTACTCCACCCTGAAGTCAGACAAAATCCTACCCTAGACAAGCCAAGAGTTGGTAAGAGTTTTAAAAGATAGATCTAGTTTGTGTCTATAATGGGCTATGCTACCCTAAAGATGAAGCAAACAGAAAAATAAATGAATAAATAAATAAGAGGAGCTATGCCCATACCTGCCTCTGTATTTATTTTATCTAGGACTAACATTTGTGGAATATTTTCATATTTCTTCCATGCCAATATAACAGAGTGGGTGAGTGCATGTCATTCAGTAAGTGGAAAGAAGAGACCCATGATTTCCAATAAAATGAATACATAAAATAATGAAAACATTTCTAAATTGTGTTTTTTTCTTTATAGAAAAAATCCAGATGTTTTCTAGATCAATTCTCATAGTAACCATAGTAAAAGCAAAGATAAACTGCACTCATTTTAACATATATGATGTAATTAAAGCTTCAAAAAAAACTGTGGAGCACTCTTAATTCCATTTTATAAAACCAATGTTTAAGGAAATACATTATTATTATTATTATTTTGCTTTTTAATTATATTTTTCCATTACCATTTGGCCCGCCTCCATCTACCCCTCCCCCCATAATGACCACACTGTGTCCATGCCCATAAGTCCCATTCCCTTTTTTTGCTTCATCCCTACAATCCCTAACACCCCTCCCAGAGCTGTCAGCTGCTCTCTATCTATGAGTTTGTCTTTATTTTTCTTATTAGTTCAGTTGGTTCATTAGATTCTGCATATGAGTGGAATCACATGGTATTTTCCTTTTTCTGCCTGGCTTATTTCACTTAGCATGATGTTCTCCAAGTCCATCCATGATGTTACAAAGGGTAAAATTTTATTTATTTATTTTTACAGTTGAGTAGTATTCCATTGTGTGAGTGTCCTATAGTTGTTTTTTTTTTATCCACTTATCTACTGATGGACACCGGGCCACTTCCACAATTTGTCACCAGAAAAAAATAAACACATAAGCCCACTCTTTCATGCCCTGCTCTTTTTAACTTAACGTATCATGGAGGATTTCCATACCAATATGTAAAAAGGGTTCTCATGTTTTATAGAAATATTTATAGCTGCATATTATTCAAATACATATGTATGTTGTAATTCAGCCAATCATGTCCTATTGATAAATATTTGGATTGTTCCCAATCCTTTTTAGTTTCAAATCATACTGTGTACATACGATTTCACCTTGCATATAAGGACTGGGAAATATATTTACAGATTGCTGCATTAACAAGGAAATAACTAAGATCAATTATTTGTTGAATGAGTAGGAAAGTGAGTATAGTCAACAAAAGGTACTTTTTATCTACCTTTGTTCTAGACTTCTGACTTAACTAATCTAGAAAAATAATCTGTTATGAGATCTGATTTAATCTATCAAAGAAATACTTCTGTACCTGAGGTTCAATGGCTTAGGTGATAATGAAGTGCCATTTTACCTTGTTTAATGCCTCTGTATCTAGGTCTCAGGATGGAGATCCAGATTCAGGGCAGAGTTTGTCTAATCCTGTGCTCCAAGAAAATACCATCACTGAATACAATTTCCACAGAATATTTTTTTCCTAACAGCAAAGTGAACTTCTGCTTGGAAAAGCACCCACTTTTCAGTCATGTGAAACTTTTTGGACTGTTGCATGTTTGCTGGTGCTCAACAATTATTCTGGTTGCATAGATCTATAAGGAATTGTAGTTGGAACATAATAAATAAACTATACAGTTGTATATTTTTCCCGAAATTCTTCTTATCATAACTCAACCAAAATTAGGGGTTGCCACTGCAATAGGTTCTCCAGGGCCATGCTGTTGTTTACACCACTGAAACAGAGCAGAGTAAGAACTTTGTCACCCAGGAATCTCTAAATCCCTTCCTTTCATAGAGCAAGTCAAGTTCAGTATTGCATTTTGTAGGAAGCAGAATGCTGCTTACTGTCCCTGAAGTTGGCATTAAAATACATATGTTTAGAAAGTACTTGCTCAATCCATCTAATTAATAAAAAATTTCTGTAGTTCAAGTGAAAATAGGTAATCAGAAAATAACACTACTAAATACTGAATATGTATTATTTATTTTATCCCTGCTGTATGTCTCAAAGGAAACTATGACAGTTTAATATTTATATTTACACGATTCATAAATGACAGAGTATAGTCAAGCATGAAACCAAGGTTTTCCCCTTTGGGACCAGTGCTGTGAGTGAATTGCCAACTTTCAGTGTGATGGAAGAGTGTTGATCGACCTAGGGATAAGATCCAATCAAAAGGAATTCTGTCTTATCTGGATTCAATTTTAGCAAACTTTTGGCGATTTCCCCACTGTACATCAGCCAGCCAAATAAACAGATCCACTGAAAAGAACTTGCATAGTATTTCTTACAGCAGAGAAAACGCTCCGCAGGCTGCGTATGTCTGGACTGCTGAGCCGAACGAGCCTCCCAGAGCGAGCCTCCCAGAGCTGTGTGCCTGTGAACACATAGACTCCAACCCTCAGGGCACCCTGTTATGCAAGGGCAACATTCTCTTGATGAGTCCAGGTTGGGAAACAGAAAATAAATGAAAAACAAAAACAACAAACAATGCCACATTCACCTTTATAAGATTGAAAATACATTTTCATTGTAATTCCTGTTGGAGGGTGGCAGCTGCCCATCCAGAAAGGCTGGGCCCAGGAGGAGAGAGTTATGAAGTGCCCAAGAAGGTCAGGGAGACAGTGAGGCCATTTCTAACTTTAAGGAGTGAAATTGATGTGCTATGAAAGGACAAAAATCATGATTAAAATTTATTCTAAATCTGATGATAGTTAAGATGTTGCTTGAGCTAATCGACAGTGACTTTCTTCCATTGATCTTAGTTAAATTAAAAAAAATAAGGTGATGTAAGTTAGTCATATTGTCCTCTGTGAGCAGGATTTTTTATTTTTAAGAAAAGAGTCACAATTGCAGATTTCAAATATGATGGCAATTTACCAGAAGTCAGAGATTAACTAGGAGGGTTAAACTGAACCAAAGAAACTGAACCACCTTTCACTGGGGAAGAAGGCCAAGGATTAAGGGCTGGAAGTGGACGGCTAAAGCTTCGGGATAATATCATTTAAATCCTCAACAGAAAGCAAATTAAACTGAGAGAAATCTTGATTGCCAGATTTATATGGACTAAAGGATACAAAGTAAATTCAGAACTACTAAGGATGTCTTACGTGTTGAGAATCAAAAAATGTCATCAAAGTAAATATTGAAATCTCTGAGAATAAGCAATTTCAGAGACTTTAGGGTCACAGATTCAAACTAATGAAAGAATTCCAGAAGGATCAAGCAATCTCAAGAGCCAGAGAGACAAGCAAAGCTGCAAAGGATAGAACATTTAAAGAGACAGCATCATACAGACTTAATATGCATTTTTAAATAATTTCTAGTAAGTTTTATATTCAGATGAAAATAGTTCTCAATCTGCTCTCTCCTTTTGCATCTGGAATAAATTGGTTTATCTCCTGCCCTGTATTTTTCATCTACACTTTTTATGAAGAAACACAATAGCTTTGTTTACCTTTTATTTGTTCTTATTCTTCCCATGAAGGAGTTCTGATATTACATAGCTCCACCATTCAAATATTTATCATATCTCAGTCCAAGAAGACCCCAAAGTATCATAAGTATTGCAAATAGTGGTCATTATTTAAAAGACATAGAATTATTACTGACAGAAAACTAGATTTTTTTTTAGAAAGGATGTCTAGTATATAGTATCTAATCATCATTAGCTGACATTTGTGGGTAGGATATATTTGGTGACCAAAATACTTGACAGATTTTCTTTCAAGTGTGAAATAAAAGCCTGATGTTCAAAAGAGCCATGAGGACTAATGGAAAACTGACTGATTTTTTTAGACTGGAACAAAAGAGATCTGCAAAGCTGTCACCTTTCACAGCACTTCAAGGGACACAGAAAAAGCCAGAACACTCTTAGTTCAAGATTCAGGACAAGCTAAACATGTCACCTCGGGTTATCAGAATTGCAGGCAATGCTGCAAGTCCCCTTAAGGTGGAATGTGGCCTTGCCATCATGTGCAGGAATTGCCATAATCTAGCATGTACCAAAAAGATGTAGGAATGGAGATTAACACGAACAAGTGGCTTGAAGTTACTTCTGCCTTGATCAACTTCATTTCATTCAGAAGACACTTGAGACAGCCTACAAAATGCATGGAAAGGAAGGGTCAGGTGGTGGCTAGAGGATGGAGCATGACCCCATAAACCCTTCTAATTTGAGATTTTTCTGCTCCTAGCAATTTAATCAAGGTGAACTGATGAAGCAGTAGAATACACAAATAAATGAGGTCCTTGGGCAGCCAAAATGTGCGTGTGTGTTTTGTGGCATTTAAATTTCGAGCTGAAGCTGCTAGCAAAAGTTAGTATGTTGTGTATGGTTTGAAAAACTCACCAAAAAAGAGCAAAATGTCAGAAGATGTGTGTGTGCACAAATTCACATACACGAGCACACACACTCATGATGCTCAGACATGCATTTGAGATGGACAAAAAAACAGAATATTGTTAAAACTGCCAATTATTTTTACTCTGTAAAAGATAACCAGAGGGAAAAGTAAGAACAAATGTTCAGCAACTTATACCCCTCACTCTGAGTCCTCCTGCCACTCACAGCTCCTGTTGTGAGTGGCAATAGGACGAGTACGCACTCCTCCTACAAAATCTGTTTCATATTCAATTTAATCCCATATCACAGAGTGAGTCAAAACACGAGCAAAAGTTAAATAGTAGCCCTATCTCTTCGCCAAGAGAGCACCAAGCCCCAAGAATCCACCAAGAAACTTGCAGGGACTTCAAATGCAGGGGCTACCGGTGGAACAGCACCACTTTCTGAAAGGCAAGGCTCTCATTAGATACTCCCGTCATAATGACAAAGACGTATCAGATCAAATGAAAACCCAAACCATCTAGAGCTTTTATTGTTTCACGCAGAATTTATCATGATAAGTTCTCTGTTTTACCTTCATTGTGTTCTTTAGGGTCATAGCATTCCAACTATCAGTTCTCGCCCCGGGGGTATTTCTGTTGATTGCAGTGACATCTACTGGTCAAAACATAGACCTTTCGTAAGAAGGCTTCTCTTGCAAGAATCAAAGGAGTAAGTTTGAGTGGACATCAGTAAGGTTTCCTCCTCCCCTTTTTTACTTCTTAACTAATATAATGCATCGTACCACATTAGGGGAGACTCAAAAGATTTCTTTTCAAAGATCCTAGAATTGGTTAATTTTGCTCCATTTCTCCTTGTCATTATAATCTTTGCCACAAGAATGACTACATTCTCAGAAATGTTCCGTACTCAGAGCAGTCATTGTCATATGAATGAGCTATCATTCAATCCTAATGCCTGAGATGTTTTATTCTTACTTCCATGACATTTGAATTATAGTGACAAAGGCGAAAGCAAGAAAAGGAAATGATACAAATTCTATTCAGGCTTTATCATTTTCAATTCTCATTTTGTGCTTCTATCATGTCTAGTTACTAAAAACTAGTTTTCCTCTAAAGAAAGAAAGAGGGAAAAAGGGAAAGGAGAAAAACGAGTTTATGAAAGCAAACTTCTGGTGTGCACCTCTTTTAATGGTTTACCTCTGCATTTAGCACACCAGGTTATACTGCTACTGGAGACATTAAAGTCCAGGAGGTGAGCCAGCATCATTTTCCCTCACAAACCTGTTACAGTGAGAACAATGCTTTGTTAAAGATACGGTGTTATGTCGGGCATGACTGGCCGGCCCTGCAGAATGCATTACTGAATACAGCATGCATTGTGTCCAGCATGATGTGAAAGCCAGGATGCATCCTATTTTAACCACTCCACCCACATATTTCTATTTCCTCAGTATTCTTCAACATATAAGACAATATTTCAAATCATTGAAAATGCCAGATGTTCAATTATACTGTCTTTTTTTTCCTCTCCTTCCAAAAGCATTTTTGTAGTTCTAGTAAGTTAGGGATGGGAAAGAGTAAAATAGAAAAAGCCTCTACATAAAACATGCTTAAAAAAGATACGGTTTTAAATAAAATTAAACCTAAATGATAAAAGATATGCATGCTGCATTCATATTATACAGTGGACATTTGTTAATTTAGGTTGTTATAAATAGATACTTTCACTTTGAAAATGAAATATTTTAATACAAATTTATAAATATCTTATTTTAAGAAAGCATTGTTATTGGCACTAGCATTATCATGTGACTATGGTTTGAAATAAAATATTTCAGTTTCTGTAATTTTTTCTAAATTTTTCTTTGAATTCAGAGAACTACTAAATGAATCAATATATAAGATGAATGAAGAAATCTATCTTAAAAATAGAAAATCTACCTACAGGACTGTTATTCAAGAAAATAAATATCTAAGTAACAGATATGTGATAGAAATAATGATTAGCCTTTGCTAATCATTAAACCTCATACTCAGGATTTCTCTTATTAGTAACTATTCAATATGAAGAACTTATATTTAAGAATCAAATTTTTGTTGTAAAACATTTCAGAAAAAGAGAAGCTCTGTGTTCTGTAATCACAGGATGAATACTATTTGTAGCTGATCTTCCAACTTCAATAATTACATGAAGAGTGATAGAGTACTTTAATCATAAAAGTTACTTCGTTTTCTTAAAACAATGTTCTCAAATTGAACCATGCTATTGAGGCGGGCAACTATATTGAATGAAACAATGTTAACTATGATGACAATCAACTAGGTTAGAATACATAAGTCAAAAAGTTTCTAAAAGACAAAATTAACCATATGCATTTTACTGTTTCTTTAATGTTATTACACTATGGGTTTTGATCACATAGTGAATTACTGTCTGTGCATCTCCATAAAGTTGTATATTCCATCTCAATTCAGTTTGAGCTTAACTTGCAGTTTCTTTTGGCTCTGGAAAACATAACATTTAGCAGGCAATTTTGTGGGCTTTGCAGTGCACACATCAAGGGGTAAATTGTCATAGCATCTCAAATGAAACATTCCTATTTTCAATGTTGCATTTTGATGACTTTTCATTCCTTTCCTATCCAAAACTATGGTTATGAAATAATTACTCTTCTATAATCAGTTTGCTCAGTGTCAAGTGTTATTTAGCAAGCCCAATGTAAAGCATGTGTGAAAAGAATAATATTAAGAGATTTTGGTATCTTAAGAGAGATGAAAGATTCAATTAAGTGTCCAACTCCGTTTTCTCAACAAAGAAACTTCCTTCGTTTTGTTTTTGTGTCATCAATAAAGAGAATTACATTATTGTCTATTTTCTCGGTGAATGGACAGGAGTTAGAATTTTGTATAACTGCAGATTAAACTTTTAAAACCAAAAATCCTCATTTTCCATTTTCAGAAGTTATAAAACTTAAATATCAACAAACTGTGTCTGGAAGTCATATTCATTTGCCTAGTCTATATTTTGATAGAAAAAGCAATATTTTTCAGTTTTAAAACTATATATGGTTTAGGCATTGCTCACATTCCTGCTTCCGTAGTCTTCTCCCAGTGTGTGTGTGTGTGTGTGTGTGTGTGTGTGTGTCCCAATGTCAGACACGTTGCTGTCAGTCCCACAGAATGACATAAACTTTAAAAAATATCTATATATTTTAAGTTCCCGCTAAAAATGTCCTGATTATTTATTTCAATTTTTCACAATTAAAAATTTAAAACTGAAAATTTGCAAAAAAATATTTTAAATTTATTCCTTTTTACTCACATACATGACATTCCCGAGTTTGAGGCAGAATGAGGAAATTCTTCATATTAGTGTAAGCCAACACCTATACATGCATTTATCTATTTATTTGTTTGCTAAATGATCTTAACACAACAGCGAGGCACAGCCAAACCAGAATCATCAGAAGAAGTATGGGGATGGTGCTTCCTGGAGCAGGAGAGGATAAGAAAGCAAAACATCTGTCTCCCCAAAATACAGATAACAATGCAAAAGCCTAAAAATCAGTATTTCTGACCACAAAAGTAGTGCCCAGACTTCCCAAACTGTTTCATAGCATCAGGTAGTATTCTCAGTCGTGGTGGCCTCAAATATATGGAAGTCCATCAGCGACACTGTAGCAAACATGCTGCTATTTATTTGGACAAAACTCATAGTAAACCTCATCTGCTAAGGAAGGCAGGATTAATGCAGTACTCTCATTACAGGAGCAGAGACAGACAGTGGTGCTGCCCTTTTTCCTGAATAACTTCTTCCTACGTAATAGTTCTCTGATAGGCATAAAATAGCATCACAGCTGGAATCAACTTAAATGTTCTTCAATGAGGGAATCACTTGTTACCTGCATTCCTTCCCTAGTCCTGAGAAATTCAGTACACCCACCAATAAAGGGGACATGGCTTCTGGTACGCATGCACAAAACATGTGGATTGGGTTACATCTCCCTGAATCACATATATAAAAGAAAAAAAGTAAATTAGTTTTGTCAAAGAGCAGTCGGAATTCAGCTTCTGAACTTTGTTACTGATATCATTTCTGTCCTCTAAAGTAAAGAGTTAAGTGTCTGAAGGTAGTTATAGAGACAGGAACAAGACATATAGCATTTATTATCATTCTAAAACAATTAAATAAGCTGTGCATATCTTTAAAAAAACTAAGAATATTTTAATGTATCCACTGAAGTTCATCAGATAAAAACAACAAAATGGAAAATGAATACTCTCGTGCTATTTTCTGTGAAATGATTTTCATAGAAATTATTTTCTGATTGCACTCTCGCTATAACTTACTAACTGGATGATAAGATATATAGAAGAAAATGAGAAAAAATAAAAATTAGAATGGTAAATGTGGAACATATCAGTGAAATAAGAAAGGGAATTAAAAAGTTAAGGAAGAGGGGAAGAAGCTGAGTAAAGACCAAGTAGAGAGTTAGAAGGGAAAATCATCTGCAAGTATCTGTAAGAGAAAATACACATAAAGGGGAATCTAGATGAAAGGCAGTGGAGCAGCAGAGGAATAAGGAGAGAGATAAAAATTTAACTGAAGTAGGAGAAAAAGAGCCAAGTGAAGAAAGACAAGACTGAGAAGGAAATATTAAAAACAAAACAGAGTGGTCATATTAAGCAAACTGCTAAGGGAAAAAAAGTGACAGAAAAGATGCCAGTGTGGCGTGGGCCTGGGGGGTGCCTGGAGAAAAAAAGAAACAAGAAAGTCTAGTAACAGTGAGAAAGCATGGAGAGACACACACAGAAGAGACAGGCAGAGAACAGAAGGCAAGGAGATGGTTAAGAATAAATGAGAGTCGGAAACAAAGCAGAGGTTAAGGAGAAAAAAAATCCACCAAGTATTTGTAGTCATTACAGAGAGCCCATGTGTATTTTCCTGCGTTTTTTTTTTTTTTGCGCCATGGCACCAGAGGTTCTGATTTCTGCAAAACTGTTTGAAAGTCTGTTCTGAGTTCAGATTTGGAATATAAAAATATAAGCCTTCTAAGGTTTTACTACATGGTTTTATACAGGTCAGTTGGAAAGTTTTATTCTTATTAAAACAGCAGACCTTGTAATGCTATTTAAAAATTGCCAAAATTTATGAAATATAATTTGGAGGTGAATGTAGATGATATTTTGGTTGCAGTTTTGAGTCTATTTTCTATAAGGAATTGCTCCTTTTACATGCTAAAGTAAGTTCAGAACTATGAATTTTAATGAAATACCAACAAATGAGCAAGTCTTGTATTTTTGACAAGCTTAAGGACTAAGCAAAACAACAGTATACTGTAAAAAATTATGTTTCTTTGAAAGTTTAAGTAAATGTTGAATCAGTTTGATATGTATGGAAGATATGTAATGTGTGTATAATTATGTATATGTGCATGCACATACAAACATAATTTTTTATTTTAAAATATTTAAAGAATACTTGTCTACATAATCAATTCAACCTACTTTTCCAAATGGAAACTAAAATTTTATTTTATGAAATTATAAAGAATTGAAAATGTGAACCAGTAACAATTATACAATTCTACTACATCTTTACAGATAAAATGGAGAAATAGAAGACGACAAATAATTTGAGTCAATTTCTAACTGTATCAAACTGAAGGTATTGATAGATAGGGAGTAGTCAGTCTAGATGGGCTTTTCTTTCACTCTGGGAGGTATTATGGGGGAGGAGAAGTTGAGCAAAAAGGAAAAAACTCTCATGGACATAACAGCATGGTGATTGTTGAGGGAGGCAAGGTAGAGGAGTTGGAGGAGGGTGCGGGGGGATGAATGGTGATGGATGGAGACTTGACTTGGGGTTGGGAGCACACAATGAAGCACACAGATGATGTGCTATACAATTCTGCACCTGAAACCTGTATAATTTTGTTAACCAGTGTCACCTCCATAAATTCAATAAAAAGAAAAAAATTTATTAATGGTAATTTTGTGCGTATAATATGTAGAAAAGATATAATGAACTGCAACCAATAGCATCATCTCTTATTTAAATTGTTACTATAGCCTTTCAAATAGTTTACCAATCATTAATTTCACCTCACTTTATTCTGCACTCCAAGCTGTGTATATAAACATTCTGAGCCTAATAAATTCTCCATAACCTAATATCCTTTTTAGCTCACTATCTACTATAATTAAATATTATTTCTTTCTTTCTTTCCTTATTTATTTAGTAATCAAAGCCCCTCCACCCTCTGGGCCCATCTATTCTCCAATGTGACTTCCTCAAGAGCAACAAGAATGGCCCTCAAACCACACATTTCCTAAACTTCACACCTTTGTTCACCATCCATTCTCTGAATGAGGATGCTCCTACCCCTTACTCACTTCAAATCATCATGCATTTATGCTGACCACCTTTCTAAAATGACCTTCACAGACATCCAATAATCAGAATAAGATAAGCAATAACATTGTTTTACATTGTACCAGTCACATCATTTCTCGAATATTGTGTTCAGTGATTGACACCACACTGAAATAGACAAATTAAAGTCCCATCTCATGCAAGTTGTCAGTGACTGGTGAGGACATGTTTTTCTGTGAATGCAGGGAGCAGGACTAGGATAAATGAGTAGTTCCTATAGATAAAACCCACCAAGCAAATTAAAGAGGTTAAAAAGGCAATGATAACTTTTATTCAGTGATATGCCAAGAATTTTTACCTACATGATATCATTCAATCTTTAAAGGACCAAATGATTGAAGGTCAAGTCCCAGTCAGGGCACATACCTAGGTTTCAGGTTTGATCCCCAGCCAAGGCACATATCGGAGACAACTGGGTTTCCCTCTCACATTGATGTTTGTCTCATACAATGATCTTTCTCTCCTGCCTCTCTCTCTCAAAAAATATCGTTGGGAGAGGTTTTTTATAACTAAACATTTAAAAATAAAAAACAAAAGAATCACAAATAAGTATAACTAAAAATGAAAATTTGAATGTGCTATGGTCTTACACCACTGTTGAAAGATAAATTTGAAGGAACTAGAATCTGAGAGAGAGAGAATCTAAGAGAGAAGTGGGCTATAGGAGTGGAGTGAGATGATCTGTTTGTCCATTGCTCTATACCTAGAATTTATGAAAGTGTTCATGAATTTTAGAAATTTAGTAAGTATTCGTCAAATAGATATCAGAAAAGAGGCTAGATTACTACTTGTTAAAGGAATAAAAAATCAGGCATTATTTAGAGTACTGGAAAAACTGAAAATGTCACTAAGGTCCTAAAATTCTTCTGATTTCCAAATATTTCATTTGAAAGATATAATTTATTAAGTAGAATGAATGACTAAACCTATAGAACAAATATTTACAAAATTAACGTGTGTGTATGTACATATATTTCAAGTGGCTATAAGACAATATCTCAAAAAAAGCTGCAGAAAAAATAACAGATACATTTTCAAAGGGCACCACTTATTTTCTGTGATCATTTAAGAAATATAATTAGAGAAGAACAAAGGTGTTAATTTTCAGGTAGCATATGTGAATTTAACTATGTGGTTCCTGGATCAAGTAGATTTGGCACGTATCATGCTTTCTATTATACTTCTTTTTTTAAATTTAGCAATATATTCATTTTTTTATTCTGTTCAGTTATAGTTGTTCTAATTTTTCCCCTGCTGCACTCCCCTGCCCCACCCATCCCTTGATCCCTCAGTAAATCCTCACCCAGTTGTCCATTATCTTGGGTCCTTTTATACATGTGCCTTGACTAGACCCTTCACCTTCTTTCCCCTGTTGTCCCTCTCCCCTCTGGTCAGTGCCAGTTTATTCCTTGTTTCCATGTCTCTGGTTCTATTTTGCTCATTTGTTCTATTCATTAGGTTCCATTTATAGGTAAGATCATATGGGATTTGTGTTTCAACACCTGGCTTATTTCACTTAGCATAATGCTCTCTAGTTCTGTCACAAAGGATAGGAATTCCTTCTTTCTTTCTGCTGCATGGTATTCCATTGTGTAAATGGACTGTAATTTTTTGATCCACTCATTCACTGATGGGCACTTAGGCTGTCTCCACCATTTGGCTATTGTAAATGATGCTGCTATGAACATGGGGGTACATAGGTTCTTTTGAATTGGTTTAAGGATTCTTATGATATAATCTTTCAAAAAGTCTCCAAAACATTTTTTAAAAGGGCAAAACAAAATGCAGTGGAAGTGTTTTGAGATTTGTGAAGTTTTTTTTTTTTTTTTTACTAATTTGGCACTATCAAAACATACCAATATCAAAGAAAATGGCTTCAATGAAATATATATACATGTACATACAAACTCAACTGATTTAAAACATTATTTTTCATAAAATAAATATTATTTTTAAAGATGAATAACACTTTTTAAAAACATGCTGATCATAATCATAAAACCATGATAATTTTTGGCTATCGTCTTGATATTACAGCTTAATATATAAAAGTAAATTTGTAAGATTTGTTACAGACTCAATTTGAAAGAATACTCAAAATAAAATTCTAATATACTGAATGAATATTGTATATCATAGACCAATACTCCCTGCCCTTCCTTATTCCAGGATATAAATTTTAAATAAAGAAATAAAAAGGAAAAAAGAAAAATCAGAAGAAACTCATGGTACCTCAGTGATAGTTCCTTGGTGATAGTTTAGGTCATTAGAAATAATAGTGTATATTCAATGCTTCCACTGCACAGGGCATGCAGGCTTTCCAATTACATGTTCATATATAGGAATGGAAAGGGAAGTTATATACATTTATAATGGAGGAAGTCACTGTCACCAACTTCTGACGATGTGTACTATGTAGAAACCTACTCTGTCTCATTTCTTCAGTTTAAGTAATTAGATATTAACTTTCAACTGTGTTCAGGTACAGAAAGTTTTCTATTAGTGATTCATGTGTGGCATATGTCGAATATGAACAAACACAAAAAAAGTCTACAAGGATAACATAATTCCAGATTCATTTTGGAATTAAACAAATTTGCCACAGCCTGGGATAATTTCCACTGTCAGATTAGAAGAATCAAACATTAGCATCATCCAGTTATTAGAAAATAATAGATATAGTCCATTGCAGAGAATGATAGTTAATTCATCATAATTGGGCAGGAAACAGCTTTGATTTCTGAAACTATAGTCACGCTCTCGTAAAACCTTCACTACAGTAACATTTTCACACTAACAAGAAAAATCTTGAAGAAAAAAACATAAAACTTTAATCTTCAGACCTTCATATCAAGTTTATCAAAACTATTTCTATCAGTATTGATTAGAAAACTAGAAAAATATTTTTTTGTTAATTTTTAACTGTGTTGCAGCTAATGTGAGTCTCCTGTGGGTAAAGAAAAATAATTTCATGTGAAATTATTTTGACCTAAAATTTTTAAGTAGAAACAGACCTCAAATGCTTTAAAGTGTAAAGGAATTCAAAATGGCACCTCAAAGATAAGCATTGAAATTTCATGTCCTCGAAAATAGCCCCTCTGGGCTGTATCTGCATTACATTAAAATCTAATATGCCTTTGGTTTTCTTGCCTCTTTGTTTAAATCAACATTTTTTAAATAAAAATGGTGAGACTAGTTAGAAGTGAGACCTTTTGCCCACTTACTAATAAGATACACTACTTGAAATATGCTAATTAATTATCTGTCTTATGCAAGCACAAGCATGTCTACTACAGGAGAAGTTCAATATTTTGCAAGTCATTGAAATTAGAAGATTTTCAGATGTTCATAGAAGATAAAAATTTTCTTCAAAGGGCTCTGAAAAATAGGGCCCAGCATTACTACAAATGAAAAATAAGGAATCATTTCTGAGAATAATTATAGAGTACCTATATTGTGTAATTATTCTTTTTCAAGCTCTTTTACAAGTAAATCCACAATGCAACACTAACCTCTGCTCTATCAGAACTAAAATAGTCCCATTCACTGTTCATTGCCAACTTCAGGCCCATGGATTAGAAACTGCAATTTGCAGAGTGTTGAGTAATTAAACTTTCTGCATATTAAAATATCCTAAACACTTGCCCTATTTTGCAAGGGCTCATTTTAATATTACAAAAATAATAGCTTAGAATATTAGATGGATCGAAATAATTCAATTTTAAGGTGAAAAGGAATTTTCAGCATCTGGAATTTGCAATTTCATTTTCAGCATCAAGAATCTTTTCAATCTGCATTAGGGCAAGTGAAGAAGACATATTTTATAGCTTAGTGACTATCACTCTTTATGCCCCCAAATAATTCAATGTGTAATAATATTGTAATACAATGGTTTCATAAGAACAATCCATGTTTAGAAATTGTTTGAAATACAGGAAAATTTCCTCTATTTTCATGATTCTAACATTAGACATATCAGAGACCAAGGAGGTGATACATGCAGCTCTCTCCTCTATGATAAATTGTATTCCAACCTTAGTGTTTTCCCCTGCTAAAAAACTGAATTTAGGAAGTCTTGTTAAACACAAGGAATGGTCATCACTATCTATCATTAACTGGTCTTTCTCTTATGGAGGAACTATTGATACCTCTCCAATTGATTGTTTTTTTAATTCCACATGTCCAACTTCTTTATATGTTGTTTTATTCATTCATCCAACACATGTTTATTGTCTACTTCACAGGATACTAGAGACAGAAAAATACACAATGCAGAGTTCCAACCTGGCAGAGCTCACAAACTAGAGTTGTCCAGCAATAGCCACTAGCCACGGGGAGCTACTCAAATTTAAATTATTCAAAATTAAACCACATTAGAAATGCACTTCCTCAGTCATACCCACCACATTTCAAGTGTTCACTGGCCAAAAGCGGCTAGTCATTACTATAGCTCTCATTCAGACCATAGAACTTTTTCATCACTTCAGAGAGTTTTCTCGAATAGCCTGGTTTAGAAAAGAAAACAGTAGAAGTTAACTCAGATAAAGTTTGTTAAGGATACTTTCAAAATGTTAGGGGAGATGAAGCAGTTCCCAAACATTCCACTGCATGGTCTCTGACTAAAACTCTTTGGGCAGTGCTGAACATAAGGACCCTGCTTCTTAATGTAGCATAACATCTTATCAAGTTCAATTAGAATGTACAACTGCAGGACGACTCTTAGATACTTCTAGAACCTTTGGGTAATTCCACAAATTAAAAGAGGAGAAAATGATGTTTTATAGACATGTGAAAGCAGAAATGGGACTGAAATATGCTTGGTCTAGTGATGAGTATGTGACAGAGTCACAAATTAAATTTGTTCACTAGTATAACAAGGAAAATGAAGGAAGATGAGTGTGTAAAGAGAGAAAAAAAGAGAGTTTCCTGAGCTAATTTTTAGCCATCTGTTATTATTCCTTCTAAAAGAGATGAGAGTGGGAGTGGGTGTTATTGTAATAAATATAAAGTAGCTTTAGCTATAGGAAACTCTATGGGGAAAGGCAAGGGAAGAATTAGGGAGATGGATGGTAAGGGGGAAGGGTGAGCAGAAGGATGCAGGGTCAGAACTCTAAAAGAAGAAGAAACACCACCCACATCAACAATTGCAGTAAATCTGTTACATGGTACACTGAAAGATTCTGTTTTCTAAAGAGTAATTTGATTTATATTTTAATCTGGACTTTATATTCCAAATAGATATGTGTTAAAATGTGCGTGCATGTGTTTGCGCCCAGATTTAGTATCAATGGATTAGCAGTAGTTGTGTGCTTCATTGGGAAAAATTTCCTTTTAAATCAGTCAGAAAAAAATCAAGAACCATATGATTTCAGTCATATGTGGGATATAAAACTGAAAGCAAAAATTAACAAACAAAAAAACCCAAACAGACAAAAACTTATAAACACAGACAACAGTGTGGTGCTTACCAGAGAGAATGGGCGTGGGAGTGTCATAAAGGGTAAAGGGCATCAAATAAAATAAATATATGATGATAGAGAAGTTTGAACTTTGGATGGTAAACACACAATACAATATATAGATGATGTATCATAGAATTGTATACCTGAAATCTATATAATCTTATTAAGCAATGTCACCCCACTAAATTTAGTAAAAATATCTTATTTGTAAACGTATTGAATTATTGATATGGAAGAGCAGAGAATCACTATTACTTGACTCGTTCACTGTGTGTCTTTACCTGCCACAATTTCATGATGTGTCTATTAGCCAGGTACATATAAGTGTATTGTATTTGCCCAAGTCATTGTCTTATGCACTATATTGATTGTCTACAGAGCACATAACATCTCTGAACAGAAGCACAAGAACTCTCTATTATTGTACTTACCTTGTTCATCAAATGTTTAAAACTGAGCCTTAGCAACAAGAATATACTGACAGAATCTGCCCTTAAATGAGCAAATTAAAAATCAAATAAAATATTTGCTGAGTAAGTATGAGCTTAGTGATATTGACTGCGGAAGGCAGACTATGTAGAGGTTCAGGAAAAGCAACTATCTCTGCACAAAGATAAAATGTGAAGAAATGTCCCCACACAAAGAAAAGGATGTGAAGAAATGATGACTTATATAAAGCCTAATTCAACTTACCTGGCCACCATCTTTCTCTTGTACATTTATTTAAAATCAATATTTCTTCATATGAATTTTGCCTTTTGCATTTGCAAAGAAGTCAGATCAGTAACAATAGTCTAATGCAGCAGGTAGAATTATTAACCAACTTTAAAAAGAGAAGAAAAGAATATAAATTATATAGTTCTCTAAATTGTGTTTGCTGAATATGTCCACTCTGTTTTTAGATAAACTGGACCAGCTGATATGCCCCTCCCTTGGATGGAATGTGTTACTTAATAAATGTTATTTTCTCATTTTATATTGCAAAAATATGGCCAAGATTTCAAACCCATGCTAAATAATGAACAATTTCCAGGAATTTGTATGGACTCTAATAGATTTACATTTTCTATTTTCCAACACACCTTCATGTTGTGGACCTCTCTGCCTGGTGTTAGGAATTGTGACTCTACCTCCTGTGGCTAAGGATGAGCACCGCAGGAGAGAAAGCCTGTCTCTGGCAGCAAATGCTGCCTGTTTCCTCCCTGCCCCCAAAGCATGGTCGGAAGTCCTTCATGGGTAAAATCCCTCAGAGGAGGGACACACTAGGCCAGACATAATCACTTGGGAGGCCATCATGGAAGGACTTGGGGGGGTGCAACAGAGAGCAATGGACTCTCGCCCCACCCCCCGGCTATGTTACACAGCCCGAGTCCCCAGGTTCTCTGGGAGAAGTACTTTCTGGCTCTAATCCCCTTAAGCCTGAATACCTGATGGGGAGAGGTGCAGCTCCTTGCCTTGCTAGAGCATGTCCTGGGGAAAAATCTGGCATCACAAAGACTTCCTGATAAACCTGTGAAATCTGCTCTGCTAAGAGTGCTTTCATTCATATGTTAAGGGTTCAAGCAGGAAATTCTAAAACTCTCTGCATGACAAACTCTGCCTCAGCCTGTCTACTGTTTGATCCTTGCTGCCCTGTATTCCTGTGTATTACAACCCAATAAAAGCCCCTGGAGGAAGGGGCTCAAGGCCTTTTTCCCTGAGAAACTAGCCACTGCTCAAGGCCTTTTTCCTCTGGGAAATTGGCCACCTCTCCTTCCCAAACAGATCACATCATGTCTCTGTCATATTTATTTTCATATATGGCACAAGGGGGAACTTGTGAGGAAAGCGGCCCCCACACCTTCATGTGCATTTGCAAATGTAATTTGTTTTCTTGGCATATATCATCTTATGAGGTTGATGCAAAATGCATATCTGTGCTTTTAAGTGTCATTCTCTTGTATCCAAATTCCTAAATCTACTATTCTGCTATCCTTTATACAGCTGATATTTACATTTATTGTGCTATTTCAGATTTCAGGAAAATTAGCTGTCCTCCTATTTTTAAATTCACTGATTTGCTTAAATACATATCAGTTCTGGATATCATACCTATATTTCTGCAGATATATATTTAATAAAAATTGCACTCAATTGAGAAACATGGACCAAATTAGTAATGTAAAATAATCAATACTTGAGGTAGAAAAATATAAATAGTCAGGAAACATTTATTTTATATTTTTATATTTGGACTTATTTGACAAGTTTAAGGTATGAATATGCCTAGGAGAAATCCAAATTAATTTCAATTACACAAGTGTTTAGTGAGTATGCATTATGTTCCAGGCACTGTGCCAGGCACTAATGATATAATGGTTGTTAGCAGCATTCTAGCTTACAAAAAGATGATCCGGTATAATCAGATAGGATGCAAAAGTCTATTAGTGACAATTCATGAATACCCAGGAAACATTTCATTCCATGCTTTCGAAAAATTACAGAAGCAATTAACCTTACTCCTTCCATGTTCAACCTCAGGAATCTATCCCAATGAGTATATCTAAAAGAACCCCTTAAAACTTCCTTCCTAAGAATTTTCAGAATGACTTACTGATCAGATAAATTTCAACTCTCTATCTCAGTCTTTCATCAAAGGTTTCAACAGACAGACCTTAAGTGTGTTTCTAAGACTCAGGTTGAAATCACAACTTCCTTAGAAGCTGTGACTCAGTTCAGTATTTCCCTTCTTTATTCTTTTTGACCCTACTCTAAAAACCTTTATTTATAACTGCTTTGAATGCTTTGCATGGGAATTTTATTCTTTTTACTTTAGTACCTCACCAGCACTTGCCAGATGGATTCTAGATATCTGTTGAATATACAGTCTGTATCCTGAAATCATTGTTGTTAAGTTGTCCAATAATGAACTCTTCTATGAATGTCAGGAAGACTTGCACATATACCGTATGATACGGTACCAAATTCCTTATTGCTTTAAGATCTTTTGTCTACATTTTCTCTCTCTCTCCAACTTCATCAGATATGTCTCAAGGTTAGCAAATTTGCTTTCTAGTTTTTGTAATCTCATTAGACTTGAGTATAGAGGAAGTACTCTATAAATATATGTATATTGGTTTATTGAACTTGGATTCATAGTAAAGTGCAATAAAAAATGAATAGTATCAGGGGAAAAGGCAGAAAATTGTACTTGAACAACAATTTAAAAAAGAAAAAGAAAAGAAAAATGAATAGTAAAAAGTAAACACAATAGATTTGAGTTGAAATCCTAAATCTATTTTTCATTAATTTGGAAAATGTCTTAAATATTGTAAGCCTCACTTTTTTATGTGTAACACTGGAGATATTATAATATGCATCATATGACATAATGCATATACATGTAAAATACCAGGGTGACTGACAGATAGAAAGGGTTTAATAAATACTAGCTACCTAGTAAATACATGCATTTTTATATTTAATATTTACTAAATATAAACTATATTTCAGATACTCTGCTGGTCACTTTTCAAATGTATCGTGTGGAACACCATCACCTCCAAAGAGAAATGAAGAAATTGTCAAATTAAAAAGGAAAAAAACTAAAAAGATACATAAATAATTTTGGTACACATAAAATATTAATTTCCATTTCTCTGGATGTGACAGCTGGAAAAAAAGCAGAGACCAACTATATATAGTAGGTAGAGCATAGTTTGACTATGAGGAGAGATGCCAACAGTGGAATAAAGCTGTAAACTTTCATGTCCTGGAAACTGTTAAATACTGAATATGATCTAGGGATCTGCAACAGATATAGAGCAAAATCTAATCTGAAGGTAAGTAGTCCAGGAAAAGTGACCTCTTCGAGAACATTTTAGACACAAAAGCCCATGAGTCCTTTGTTCCATTAAATGGGTTTCCTGATTTTTCATAAACATTACTCCTTCTCTATAATGTGTGCCATATATGGGTTAATACATGCATAAATACAATTGCAAACTTCATGGGATTTTTCTCTTCCTGTCCTTTAGACCAAAAGCCTATCTGTGTCGTATTCAAAACAGAGTGAGAAATGAATTAGGTAGGCTAAAAGTTGTTGATGAAACATTAAAAATCTTGAAGTTGGGCACTTATCAAATGTGAGACTTACATCAAGCCAACTGAAATAACCAGTTCCAGACTCAAGTTTTTTGATGACCTATTTCCCCTAAGAGTTTTGTGATGGTGGTAGCCAACAGCTCTGGTATTCATTATGATTGTCTCAGCTTACTGCCCTGAAAAAATGAGGGATGCAAGAGGTGTTAATCCATGAAGCAAAACATTCCCAATGATTTACACCAGAACTAGAGGAATAGCTTTTCTTTTTCCCCTTTCCTCCTACTGGATTCTCTGTAAGTAATTTTCCTCATAAAGTACAGCCCATATGCAGAGGGGGAGATATTTTAGCAGATACAAGGGCAAATCTACAAATATTCTCTTAGTATGTTTTGAATAATACCAAATAAGGTAAAGGAACTCTGTTCATATTTATTTATTTTTGTTTCTTTGTTCATTTATATACTCATATAAAGATATCAGTATTTCCTATGATGCCCTGGGGGAAAAATAATAAGTGATACAGTCATCATTACTAATGACTATAGGCATAATTATTAGCTGTCACACTGTGACTCCAATAAGAAAGCTTATAGTTAATTTTCATGGAATTTTACATTTAAACAATGCCTGATTTCAAGAGGAAGTTACACGAAATAGTTTTGTCACTTCTTAGAAGGGTCGATAACTGAAATATTTAATAGACCTTCATATATTAATTTGAAAATTGTTGATCAACTTCTTTGCCAGCGACCACTATTTACACCTTTTCTCTCATTGCCAGAATTAAAAATTTAGTATCTTTTGTCTGTCTTCAAGGAAAATCTACACAAATCCAGGACAGTAGCCCTGGCTTTGAGAGGGAAAAAACATATTTAAATGCTAGTCTTCCTGTCTTGATCTCTCTTTCTGTATTTAGTGAAAACAGGGTAATAGCATTTATGATACTGCTCAGGGCACCCTGCTTGCTGTTCTTCCACAGGGCACCAAATGTTCTGTTTTTCTGTACAACAGTGCCCCCTAGTGGGTGATGGAAAGAGCCCTGTTTTCAGGGTCTACCAAGGCAGGCAATAAGGGCTCTTCAACAGATTGTACTCTTTGAAGATCATTCCGAACTGGCCTGATGCATTTCATTTTTACAGAGGTAAAAAGAGGAAAAAATCCCCATAAAATGGAAATATGGCTAACTGCATCAACTATTTTTAAGGTTAATAACTGAATATTCAAATGACTGGAAGGTACATTTGCTGAAAGCTTAATTTAAATATGCTGAATAAGATATTCACAATTAAAAAATCACAGTTACATTAATCACTTACTCAACTACCTTTTTGGTCTAGTCTTGTAGTAACCAAGCATGTGTGTGTGTATACAGAACATTCTATGTCTATGTCTCCAGAATGTCCTGTACATACACACACACACGCACAGAAGAATAGGTATTTCATATTATATATAGAGAAAAATAGGTATTACATCATAGGCATATATATCGCACACATACAAACACAATAATATAGTTTGCTCATTAAGTCACACTTTAGAATAGAAAGTTTATTTAATACCTACATATATCAAAAACAATGTCCACTAAGTATTCCATTCCGGGATAACTCCTAAAAGCTAAATACTTAACAGTTCTTTTGTGTTGACTTGCTTTTTTATTGTTTCTGTTAAACCATTAAACAAACTCATTTGATCACTAAGGGTTTTTTTAACCCATTACGTTTTAAGTGGCTTTTAAAATACATACCTGGAATTAAGACATGTAAACATGGAAGCCTGAACAATATAGAAGAAGGGAAATTACTTTCTGAGAAGTCATGTGTAAAAGTTCAACAATTTTCCTTTGAAAGAATATGGTGGAGGAAACATCATTCAATCTTCTTGTTTATTGGATATGCTAGGGTAAGAATTAAATGTAATTTAGTGAACAGTAACATTTCAACTACTGTTCCGTTGTCTTAGGGATGGATTTGAGATGATTAAATGAGTAAATCACACAGATCTGAAACATTTTTTTCCTTCCTTTTTTTTTTACACCTCCTTAGATGGCATCTTGATCTTGCCTGCACTGTGAACACAAAAGGCCTAGAGGTCAGACCTGAAATTATAGCTCAACCCCAACTCCTGAGGTACACAGGCTGTTTATATCGATGAAAATTTATGATCTCTATACCCTAAATCCCCAGCCTCTCTTTTACATTGACTTCTTTACTATTTGCTGCTTTATTTTATGGTGATCCCTTACCCTCTATAAATATATCACGGTTACTTAACCCCAGATCCCACCCCCCAGCCTTCAGGACTTCAGAAAGGATCTATTTGTTCCTTACTCTGCTACTGGGTGTTTCATAATCCTCCACATTAGCAGCTATTATTTTATAGCAGTTAACATTTTCTAAATTGTCATTATCTCTTGACTTTTAGCCTTCTAACTGCTTAATAATGCCAGTCTTAAAACTGCTATTTAGAGATTATGCTGAAGAAGACTTTTTTCTTAAGTTTATACAAGGACAGAAGTACTTTCTATTATACATTTATCTGTATATAAATAAATAAATTTAACTGTAAAAAATTACATTTAGACATGCTTAATTGTTCTGTGCTACTTTATAGAAAAATTTAAAAACCTGACCTAATCTCAAAAACATGCCACTGAGTAATTAAAGTTTTCTATGGGTTAGATTCTAATATTATCTTATTTTGACTGAACTCTTTAATAGAGTCCAAAAACTAAAGCTAGAAAATAATAAGGGATTATAGATTTGCAAAAGCAATTGTCTGTCAAAATTGTTAAGAAAATATGAGTCAGTATTATGCAAATTCTGACCTAATCCCAGCAGCATTCTGGAGGTAATTGTATTTTTTCTTTAAAGGAGGACAGACTCTACAATAATTATGTCTTGTTAGTGTCCATATTGCTATATTTTTGATTTATGCATTTTTCTGGGAGTTGACAGATAACAAAGAAAAATTGACATATTATAAACTAATAAAAATAAATAATATCAGAATCTGCCTAGCAGCAGTCTACATTGGGAAGATAAACAAAGCATTAATCACACAAATTTTTGAACAAAACATAGTTTGTAAAAAGTATTTTTTAAATGACATGTATCAAACAGAACAAAATATTTAAATTGCTACAAGTGTGTTCATGTGTGTGTGTGTGATTGCTAAGGTAAATAATTATATACAGTATATCAAAACCATTTTTGCTTTATTTCCTTCTTAATTTTTTTAGGAAGTCCAGACATTTGTAATCTCTCCCTACAGATTGTAATATGTCACATTGTTATGAAATTTAGTATTTGTAGTTGTTCTTCAATATTTCTTAATGGGAAATTTTATTAGTGCACTTTTTTCAGGGTTTTGTTAAAAATTGTATTACTTATAATGTTGCTGTTTGAATGTTCTGTATTATTTTCTATTAAATACCACAAAAGACATAAACAGACTATGGCAACACTTACAGTTGACTGCTGAGTAAAAGTTAGACACTACTGCATGACAGGCGGGACAAACAGGCAAAAGAAATGTGGCATCTGTAAACTGAGGCTTTTGGTAGAATCTAGCAATTGACCCTGTATAGCATGTGTAGTAAATACAAATGAATTGTACATGCTGTTCTTTACTTCAAGTTTATGTACTTTGTAACTTTATAACCTTATGGTTTGTTTGTCTGTTTGGTTGGTTGGTTGTTTGGTTGGCTGGTTGGCTGGTTGATTGCCTTTTTTCTTTTTTTTTGGTATACCAATGGTTTCCTTTAAATATAACCTGAGCTTGCAAACAGATATCTCAGAAGCAATCAACCTAAGGGCACTGATTGATTGATTGATTTAGCAGTTTCACCTTTTTGTCTCATGACATACATAAACTAATTGCTAAAATTCTGCAACACACCAAAAATACATTTTTTGCTCTTCTGATGAAAAAAAAGGTATAATTTTGATTCATTCATCCTGGACAGCTATTGTTGTGTTGGCTGTTACAATATTTTTATTTGACAGTCTAAAGGAGAAGAGATCAGTGCCCCCGACTGAATAGATAAAGTATGTTTTTAAAACTCTTGTGTATTTTTACAGTTGAAAAAAATCACTGAATTCATTGATTATTATTGTTTCTCTATTATTCTAATTAAAACTAAACATTTTTATTTGATGTTAAAATCTCAATATTTTTTTTACTGCTAGCTTCAGCCAGACTTTCTAACCAAGCTAGACAATTAATGTTTTTGCAATATAGTGAAGGAGAGATAAATTTTCCCACCATTTTTATAGACATGACTAAATAATCTTAGAAAGCATCACTTCCTTCACCAAGGGATAGAAAAGGCCCATGTGATGTTCCCCAGGACTATGCATATCAGCCTGGAAAATGAATCTTCTCAAATATGTATAAGTTCTAAAATTTAATAGCCCAACCTCTGTTTAACAGAGTGCATAAATAATTGTCTAGTTACTGATAGCTTATAGATTGATTTCTTCTTAACAACTTTACAAGGTCGTCTTTGAGGCAACAGCTCAGCATCTCACTACGCATGTTAGACCCCCCAAAAAAGTTTTTCTAAAAGATACCTAATTGGTCGAGGTATATATATGTGATCGAAGTCCTCAAGAAATTACTTTTTGTGCACTTTCCTCTTCTAAGCATGCACTTTTTTCCCTGAAATATACATGAAGGAAGCAGTCTACAAAACCAGCCAAGCAAGATAAATCATTAAAACATTAATCATGGCAACATATCATACACTGATTAATTCCAGGGTTATAGCAATCCGATTCAATAATTAAACTGGAACCTTATCTCCCATCTCAAGAAAATAGCACCAATGACTATGCCAAACCAAGTGTGAGAAATGTACTACGAACCTTTAGAGCCCACAGAATGTGCCATTGTTGCAACAACTGATTCCAGAATATTGAGATGAAAAACCACAATATTTACTAAACACACATGCACACATTTTAGGTTATGTATGTATGTGTATATATGTATATATATGGTAGGTTTGTACATATATAATAGGTTATTTTTATGTGTGCATATGTGTAATAGTTCTGCATATATATTTACATTTAAGTTTCTGTGTTAGGCTTCAATACAGGAAACTTACTAGAAAAAATATGTAATCTACCATAGGACTTTATATATTATAATATTGTTTTTATTGTCACCAACTAGCTCTGGCTGAATGACTTTTTTGTTCATGTGTGCATTTGCCCCTAGACAATTTCTAAATCCAAGCCTGTGATTCTGGCATTTGAGGAATAGAAGAGGTAAACCATTCCCTGAACTTGAAATGCTCTTCCTTCAGTGACAGAGGAAGAAAGAAATAATTGTATGTGACTATGGGTTTGAAAGTATATGTGTGTACCTGTGTGGCATGATGTACAGAGTATACACACAGGAATGTAGCAGAAGGTAGTAATTTCAATGTGCATATTTAGCAGCATTTCTGAGCACCCACTCTAAATCAGGAACTTTATATTATTATTTCATTTGATAATCCCAACTTCTAAGTAGCTGTCAGTATCACCATTTTATGGGGAAAAGCTGATGATCAAAAAATTAAATAACCTTCCCAGGACTCAAGGAAAGAATTTCAACCCATTTTTATAAGCTCGATTAGTATGTCAATTAGGGTTCTTTGAATTAAAAGCAGTAAATATTGTTTCTGGATAAATTAAGCAAAAGGTGATTTGAAAATGGAAATTGAGAGCTCTCATAACTGACTAAAACTTCCACCACAAGGACAAAGACTTGGAAGCAGGAACTGACAGAATTCCTCCCAATTGGAACTGCAAAGACCATATTGCACTTGGAAAAGTCAAACTCCAAACATTTTCAGTCTCTATGATCAAATTTTAGGTTCCAAGAGAAAGCATCCAGTTAACCTGCTTTGTCGTTCATGTTCTTTCCTGGATGCTGTCCCTAATTGCTGACTGGTACCAAATGAGAAGAGGTAGACCCTGTAATAAGAAATCAGATTGATGAAGATATAAAAATGAAGCATGGTATGTTAAAAAAAGAGAGAAGAAAAATAAAAACACTAACCAAACAAAAAAGCAAGACTTAATGTCTACACCTATGAGATTAGACTTGTATTCAGGAAGATGGCTCTATTTTATGTAATCCAACCATTCTGAGTGCCAACAGCAGGAAGAATTTCAGTAAAAACACAAGAGACATGAAGATCTCCACCATTTTTCTTGCTTCCTTTTAAACGTTTCTTGAAAGATTAACGAGCTGAAACCACAACCAAAAAGAATCTATGAGAAAGAATGTGGGATGTGGGGTTGAAATAGAAAAAGATATGCCTCTGGATTATTATCCACAAATTATAATGTACAGATCTAAGGCTTCGGAGTATTTACCTCTTCCACCTGAGCACAGCTGAATCAGGGGGACTGGGCTATTTAAGTATCTGGCAAATATTACACATTTGAATAGAGGCAGTTCAACTTTATCTACGCAGCATATCTCTGTATACACCTCCAGTTCTTCTTTCCACCATCTCTAACTTGGTCTCTGACTCTGAAATTCATCTCGTCAGAATGAATTTGGATCTACTCTATATTCTTAGAATACTGTATTTAAAGTTTACAATTTCTGTCTTCTCTGATGAACCTGTTACATCTGTCACATCCACGTTCTATAATCAAGCTCCTCCACAATAGGAAATGTCTCCTTTTTCTCTGAACTCAGTCTTGTGTTTGGTACAGGTTTAGCAGAGGATAAATAAACCCTTTAGAAATGTTAAAACTTTTTGCTGAAGTGGAATTTCACAAAAAATCAACAATGTTACAGAGACTTTCTGGGCTTAGATGCTCTTTGCTGACAATTAAACTCTCTTTTGTTTATTATTTCTGTTATTCATTGCCAAGGCTATCAGCTGGTATTCAAACAATAACATATGTAATAAATAACAATAATCTTTTAAATTTTATTTTTATTATATTTTTCCCATTACCATTTATCCCCCTATAATCCCCTCCACCTCCATTTACCCTTCTCTGTAACAATCCCCACACTGTGGTCCACAGTCTTTTTGCTTCTTCCCTCCACCACCTGACCCCCTACCCAGAGCTGTTATCCGGCTCTCTCTGTATGAGTCAGTCTCTATTTTCCTTGTTAGTTCAGTCACACCAGCTGAAGTCTCTTGTGCTGAACATGAGTCCACTTTCTCTGATTAGATCTTATTATAAAATTCCACCATATTTTTAATCAGCTTTTGAGTCTCTTTACTTAAAAAATGAGAACTACAAAAATAAGAAATTTCAAGCAACACCCAAATTATTGAGAACTATTAAATCAAGTAGAACTTTAGTGAACAAAATTTTGCACTCTAATCTGAAAATCACAATTCTGAGAAAAAGTAATAGTAAACAGATTTATGTTTTTAATAGAGCCCCAGGAAAGGTTACATAATCAAAGGAGTAATTTTTGTTATAAGCCATTTATGCTTTGAAAGTGAACACATCAGGAGTCATTAAAGGCTATAAAATAGAGAGGTATTTTCAGCCTGGTCATCCTCGAAAGGTATTCTGTGAGAGAAGGCCTTTAGTTTTGAGAAAAATCCCAGAAACGGCAGTTTATATTAAGAACAATTAACTGAATATCTACATTCCGGTATTCCTCACTTCATTTAAAAAATATAAGACTATGAAATAGTAATCAAATGGTTTCATTTTATTGCTATTTATTTATTTATTTTAGTAATAAAATGAGTTTCAAGGTTCATTCTCATCACTTATCAGTTGTGTGAAAGCTCTTACACTTTCCGAATTAGTTTTCTCATCTGCAAAAGGGGTTAATAATAGTGACCACACAGAATGGTTATGAAAGTTAAATAACATAGCATAAGTGAAAATACTAGGCCAGCATGGCTCAGTAAGGTAACCCTTAGCCATATGAGGCTACTAAGCACTTGAAATGTGTCTAGTCATAACTGAGGTGTGTTGTAAGGGTAAAATATATTGAGAATTAGAAATATATTAGATTTCTTTGAATACATTAGATTTCAAACACCTAATATAAAAAATGAATCTAATGTATCTCATAAATAAATACATATTGAAGTAATAATATAAATATGCTATTAAAATTAATTTTTCTTTTTTCTTTTTTAATGAACATAAAGAATTTAAAAGTTTATAAGCGTGTTAGATGCATAGATCAATGGAAAGGAATAGAGGGCCAAGAAATAAACTTACATATATATGGTCAATGAATTTATGACAAAGGAGCCAAGAATATACAATAGAAAAGAATAGTCTCTTTAAATGGTGATGTGAAACCTAGGCAGACACAGGTAAAAGAAAACTAGACCACTATCTTACCATACACAAAAATTAGTTCAAAATGGATTAAAGACTTCAATGTAAGACCTGAAATCATACAAGTTGTCAAAGAAAACATAGGCAGTAAACACCATGATGTTGGTCTTGATGTTGGATTTTTGGATCTGCATCCAAAACAAAGGCAACAAAAGAAAAAATAAGCAAGTGGCACTATATCAAACTAAAAACCATCTGCAAAGCAAAGAAAAAAATCAAGTGAAAAGACAACTTACTGAATTGGAGAAGATATTCAGAATATATAAAGAACATAAACAACTCAATGGAAAGAAAAAGAATTTAATTTAAAAAGTGGGTAGAGTCTAATTACACATTTATTAAAAGGAGGCTTACAGATGGCCAACAGGCATGTGAAAATATGTCCAGCATCACTAGTTATCAGTGAATGCACATCAAAATCACAATAACATATCACCTCATACCTTTTCAAATGGATATTATTCAAAAGACAAGAAATAGCAAATGTTGAAAAAGATGTGGAGAAAAAGGAACAACTAATTGAAAACAGAACTACCATATGAATGAGTTTTTCTACTTCTGGGTGTTTATTTGAGAAAAATAAAGAAAACAACCTAAACATTCACTTGTGGGGGGAATAAAGAATACACACACACACACACACACACACACACACAAAATGGATACTGATGTTATATAAAAAAAAAGAAATCTTATAATTTACAAAATATGAATAGACCTTGATGGCATTATGCTAAATGAAATAAGTCAGAGAGATGCCATATGATTTCACTTATATGTGGAATCTAAGAAACAAAACAAATAAATAAATAAAAATACTCATAGGGGAAAAGGTGAGAGATGAGTGAAATGGGTAGAGGGAGTCAATTGTATGGTAATGGAAGGTAACTAGACTTATTGTGATGACCAATATTTACTGGATAAGAATATTGAATTATTATGTTGTATACCTGAAACTAATGTTATATACCCATTTTATCTCAATAAAAATAATAAAAGTATATACATGGGTCATATTATAATTCTAATGAATGTCAATCTAAAAATGCATTGTACATTTCAAGTGTTTAAAGACAACAATACTTGAGGCAGTCATGTCAGACTTTTTAAAAATTTCATGTCCTTGTTCAGAGTTCTGCAAATTCCTCTGAAAATCAATGAAAATATACTAAGAAGAAATTTTGTTCTGTTGAAAAGTTTACAAACAAAAAAGATTTGATTGGCAGAATCACCTGCAGCTCAGCAAAATAGCTGTTTTGACAATTTGGGAGAAATTAAGGGAGAAATTAAGAAAAGTAAAAATTAAGAAATAAGAGTACTAAAAGTTAAAACTCAATGACTTATATGAAGTTTATATATCATATTTATTGTATATATTTACTAAAATTGTTTAAATTAGAAAATCCTGGTAATCACTGAAATAATTTGTAATATAATAACATAAAGCATATTCTTACATGTTCTTTAAAAAATACAATAACAACCAAAAAACTTCTTACACATTAAATAAGTATGCAATATTGGATAAAAACATTGGTACACATGGGTAAAAGTGATCTAAATTCAAGTAACAATTACTGATGGAATGCAATCCAAACTCTTCCCTATCTTTATTGTAGATGTGCCACATTGTTCTCTTTATTTTTTATTTCCTGTGATGCTGGTGGAACACCTTTTCTACATGCCTTTTACACCCCTTACTGTTTTTAGCTTGATGTATAGTGAGCTTCAAAATGTTATTATAGCTTCCCTCTTGACTCTAAGCTCTTTCAGATAAGAATTGGTATACATAGCATCCTGTATCTGCTACTGAACTTAATACAAAAATTGTAGGAATTAGAGATATTCACAAAAATGCATTAGATGAATGCATTATACATCTCATTCTAACCTAAAGTAATTTTCCTTTCTTAAATTTAATTATCCTGTGCGATAACGGTGCTTCTAATCTTTCAAATGCAATATAATTCTAAAACAATAATGATGTATCGATATCAACCAAATACACAATTCCAAAATGCTCTAATTCACATGATGTCAGAATCAAGATCTGAAACTATAATCAAAGTATAACTTATGATTCAAAGTGGTTACATTTTGTTTTGTTTTTCTTTTCTACTCCATCTTCCAGAAAAGTCGACTTATGTATCATTAAGGGTTGTAAGGTCTTTCCCTATTTTAACTCAACTGAGTTTTCCATTTCCAGGATATTGTTACATATAGTCTAATCTTCAACAGATATAATTAGGTTATATTTTTGATGGGCATTGTGCAAGCACAGTATTTGTACTGTAGTATTCATTTAAAATACATATTCCACGTGACAGCACATAATATCCCTGAAACAGCCATTACAGTCTGTCAAATAAATAATGCGCATTTTAAAGATGGTCTTTATGTGAGATAACTCTCCTGCATTTTCATGAGGCAGATTTTTCTTTTATTCTTTGAGAGAGAAAAGCACACAAAGGAAATGAACATGCTGAAAAATATGTTAAGGTTAAAGTGACACAAACCAGAAAATTCAAGCATCCTTTGGTTTCTCATTCTTTCTCTTCTGCTCTACCATTTCCCCATTACATTTTATGGGGGAAAAATACTTTTGAAGCTTACAGCATCTTTCTGTAATCTTTTACATGCAAACATTTGGAAATAAAAATATCTTATTTGTGTATTTTTGTAATGTTAGTTGTAGTTTGCATTTAAAATGTAACTTTTTCTTCAAAATCATAGTTTGCTAAGCAAATGTGTCTATTAACAGAACTGACATTCATTAGTTAGTAAGTTCTATCCTTGTGATTTGTAAATGTCAGATCCTCTTTTCCTATTGTCTTTGGCAAGTATATATCTATGTACATTGCTTTTGCAAGGAAATTACCTCAATTCACAGAGAAAAAATGTATAACCCTCTCTCATGTTTTGATCTCTTACTGAGAAGTATGAGAGATACAGTGACTTCTGAGAAAATAAGAAAAATGGAAAACACTTACTACATGCCTACTATGTGACAGACACCATGCTACACAATTTTATATATTTTCCAAGATAGCTCTGCAAGGTGGTAATTTTATTATAAAATGATTTCCTTTATTGTATTATAATTACCCTTTGATATTCAAATCATTTTGGTGACCTGGATAGTAGTTCTTATGTAAGAAAACCATTGATGAAACCAGGGAAGAGTTACTTAGGCTTCTTTATTAACAGGTACACATCTTTTAGATTTATAAGCTAGCTTTCTTACAGTTATCCAATACCTCCTAAATCAACATAAAAGAACTAATAAGAATTATCTATTTTTATTTAGTTTTTATTCTTATTCAAGTACAGTTGTCTCCATTTTTATTCTACCATGCACCCACACCGCACCTATCCCTACCTCCTACCCTTGAACCTAGCCTCTTTGGCTTTGCCCATGTGTCCTTTATACATGTTCCTTGATGGCCCTTCCCCCGCCTTCCCCTGTTATCCTTCTTCTCCCTTTCCTCTGATTACTGTCGGTTTGTTGTTTGTTTCAATGTCTCCTGTGATATTTTGCTTGCTTGTTGTGTTGATTAGGTTCCACATATAGGTGATATTATATCATATTTATCTGCCACTCCTGGCTTATTTCACTTAGCATAACACTCTCCACTTCCATCTATGCTGTCACAAAGGGTAGGAGCTCCTTTTTTTTCTCTTTCTCTTACACAATGGTATTCCATTGTGTAAATGTACCACAGCTTTTTTATCCACTTATTTACTTATGGACACCTAGGTTGCTTCCAGCACTCTGCTATGATAAATTGGGCTTCTATGAACATTGGGGTACATAGGTTCTTTTGAACTGGTGTTGCAGGATTCTTAGAATATAATCCCAGCAGTACAATTGCTGGGTCCATTTTTTAAAAGGCAGTTTCACTTTCAGTTTTCTGAGGAAAACCCATACTGTTTTCCACAGTGGCTATACCAGTCTGCATTACCACCAACAGGGTAGTAGGGTTCTTTTTTCTCCACAACCTTGCCAGCACTTGCTGTTTTTTGATTTATGATGGCTATTCTCACTGGTGTGAAGTGGTATTTCATTGTGGTTTTAGTTTGCATCTCTCTAATTACTAGCAATGCTGAGCATCCTTTCATGGGTTTTTTGTTCTCCTGGACTGGAATTGTGTGAGTTCTTTATATATTTTGGAGATCAAACCCCTGTCTGAAGTATCATTGGCAAATATATTTCCCATAACATTGGTTTCCTTTTCATTTTGCTGATGTTTTCTTTAGCCATGCAGAAGGTTTTTAATTTGATGAAGTCCCATTTGTTTATTCTTTCCTTTATGTCCCTTGCTACTGGAGACATTTGGGTGAAAATATTACTTCATGGAATATCTGAGATTTTTCTGCCTATTTTCTCTTCTAGAAATTTTATGATGTCATGGTTTATGTTTTAGTCATTTATCCACCTTGGATTTATTTTTATGTATGGTGTAAGTTGGTGATTGAGTTTCATTTTTTGGCATGTAGTTGTCCAGATCTCCCAAGGCCCTTTGTTGAAGGAAATATTTTTACTCTGATTTGTGCTTTTGCCCACTTTGTCAAATATCTGTTGACCATAGAGACTTGGGGTCTCTATTCTGTTTCATTGGTCTGTGTCTGTTTTTATGCCAGTACCATACTATTTTGATTAAAGTAACCTTGTAATATAGTTTTATATCAGGTATTGTGATCCCTCCTACTTTGTTCTTCTTTCTCAGAATTGCTCTGGCTATTTGGGGTTGTTTATGGTTCCATATACATTTTTTGAAATGTTATTCTATATCTGTGAAATAGGTCATTGGTATTTTAATAGGGATTGTGTTAATCTATAAATAGCTTTGGGTAATATGGATATCTTGATTATATTAATTCTTCCAAACAATGAACATGGTATACACTTCCATTTATCTGTGTCTTCCTTAGTTTCTTTCTTCAGTGTTGTGCAGTTTTCCTGAGTATAGGTCTTTTACTTCCTTGATAAGGTCTATTCTATGTACTTTATTTTTCTTGTTGCTATAGCAAATGAGATTTTTTCATGACTTATTATTTTATTTTAAATATTTTATTTAGTTATTTTTACATGGGGGGGGAGAAGAAAGAAAGAGAGGGAGAGAAACATCAACGAGTGGTTGCTTCTCACACACCTCCTACTGGGAACCTGGCATACAAAACAGGAATGTGCCCTGACTGTTAATTGAACCTGGGACGCTTTGTTGCAAGCTGGCACTCAGTCCACTGAGCCATAACAGCCAGGAGTTTTCCTAATTTTTGATTCTGATATTTTATTTTTAGTGTATAAAAATGTCTTCAATTTCTGAATATTGACTTTGAATCCTGCTGTTTTTCTAAATTCATTTATTAGGTTAAGTAGTTTTTTGGTGGAGCATATAGGGTTTTTTATGTACATTATCATGCCATCTGCACTGACAGCTTTAGTTCCTCCTTTCAAATTGGGATGCCTTTATTTCTTTTTCTTGTCTGATCACTATGGTAGGACTTCCAATACTATGTTGAATAGAAGTGGTGAAAACAGACATACCTGTGTTGTTCCTGATCTTAGTGAGAAAGTTTTTAGTTTTTGCCCATTGAGCACGATGTTGGCTGTAGGTCTCTTGTATATGGCCTTTAATAGGTTGAGGAATGTTCCCTCTATTCCCACTTTGCCGAGTATTTTATTGTAAATGAGTGCTGTACCTTATCAAATGCTTTCTTAGTGTCTATTGATATGATGTGATTTTTGTCTTTCCATTTGTTTATGTGATGTATTATGTCTTTCCATTTGTGTATGTGATGTATTATGTGTGAGTATTGTACCATTCTTGCATCCCTGGGATGAATCCTACTTGGTTATGGTGTATGGTCTTTTTAATGTATTGCTGGATGCAGTTTGCCAATATTTTATTGAGGATTTTAGGATCTATATTCATCAGCGATATTAGCCTGTAGTTTTCTTTTCGTTGTGTCTTTATCTGATTTTTGAAATAGGATGATGCTGGCTTCATAAAAGGTGTTTGGGAGTGTTCCTTCTTCTTTTGGAATACTCTGAGAAGGATAGGGGTTAGTTCTTCCTTAAATGTTTTCTAAAATTCTGTGAAACCATCAGGTCCAGGACTTTTGTGTGCTAGGAGTTTTTTGATTAATGCCTCGATTTTATCAGTTATTCTCAGTCTATCCAGGCTTTCTGCTTTTCCTTCATTCAGTTTTAGAAGGTTATATTTTTTCTAGAAGTTTGCCCATTTCACCTAAGTTTCAAAATTTTTGTCATACAGTTCTTCATAATAATTTCTTACAATCCTTTGTATTTCTGTGCTATCAGTTGTAACCTCTCCTCTTTCATTTCTGATTGTGTTTATTTGGGTCCTCGCTCTTTTTCTTCTGATGAGCCTGCTTAAAGGCTTGTTGATTTTGTTTATTTTTCAAAGAGCCAGCTCCTGGATTTATTGATCCTTTGAATTGTTCTTTTAGTTTTTATATCATTTAATTCTGCTCTGATCTTGATTATTTCCTTCCTTCTCCTCACTCTAGGCTTCATTTATTATTGTTCCTCCAGTTTTTATAAATGTAGGGTTAGGCTGTTTGTTTGAAATGTTTCTCTTTTTTAGGCAGGCCTGTATCATTATGAACTTCCCTCTCAGGACTACATTCGCCATGTCCCATAAGTCTTGGGTTGTTGTGAGTTCATTCTCATTTGTTTCCAGAAACTCTTTGATTTCTCTTTTGATCTCATTCTTAATGCATTCATTGTTTAATAACATGCTATTTAATCTCCATGAATTTGAGTAGTTTTGGGTTTTTCTCTTGAAATTGGTTTCTAAGTTCAGGCCGTTGTGGTCTGAGAAAACACTTGATATGATTTCAACTTTCTTGAATTTGTTGAAGCTTGTTTTGTGTCCTATCATGTGGTCTATCTTTGAAAATGTTCCATGTGCATTTGAAAACAATGTGTATTTTGCTTTGGGGAGATGGAAGGTTCTTTATATCTCTGTTAAGTCCATTTGATCTAGGGCACTCTTTAATGTCACAATATCCTTGTTGATATTTTGTTTAGAAGATCTATCTGATTTTAACAGTGGGGTGTGAAAATCCCCAGACAGTATAAGTGTGTTGCTGTCTGTATCTTTCTTGAAGTCCTCCAAGATTTTTCTCATATATTTTAGTGTTCCTATGTTGGATATATGTTTATAGTGTTTATATCTTCTTGATGAATTCTTCCCTTGAGTATTATGAAGTGTCCTTCAGCATCTGTTTTATGGCTTTTGTTTTTAAGTCTATTTTTTATATAAGTACTGCTACCCCAGCTTTTTTTGTCAATTTTCTTAGAATATTCTTTTCCAACCCTCCGCTTTCAGTCTGTTTAGGTATTTTGTTCTGAGGTGGGTCTCTTGTAAGTAGCATATATGTTGTCATAATTTCTTATCCATTCAGCTACCCTATGTCTTTTGATTGGAGCATTTCATCCATTAACATTTAGGGTTATTATTGGTAGGTACTTATTCATTTCCCCCCTTTGAATCTGTTTTCCTCTCTCTCTCTCTCTCTCTCTTACTCTTTTTCCCCTCCTCCTCCTCCTCCTCCTCCTCCTCCTCCTCCTCCTTCTTCTTCTTCTTCTAGTACTCTCTTTAGAATGTCTTGCAATGCTGTTTTGGTGGAGTGTATTCTTTCAGCCTTCTTTTATCTGGGTCTCCTTATTGTACCTTCCATTTTAAATGAGAGCCTTGCTGAATAGAATAGTCTTGGTTACAAGCTTTTGCTGTCATTACTTCAAATATTCTTGCCATTTTCTCCTGGCTTGTAGTGTTTCTCTTGAGAAATCAACTGCTAACCTTAAAGTCCCCCATATGTTACTTTTTGTTTCTCCATTGTTGCTTTAAAGGTTCTGTTTTTTTCTTTAAAACTTGGCATTTCAATTATGATATGTCTTGGAGGAGGCCTCTTTTGGTTCATCTTGACTGAGACCCTCTGAGCTTCAGTAACTTGCATGGCTTTTCCCCTCCCCAACTTCGGAAAGTTTTCTGTCATTTTTTTTCAAACAGGGTTTCTATCTCTTGCTCCTTTATTCTCCTTGTATTCCTGTGGTTAGAATGTTATTGCATTTCTTGTGGTTCCCTTAAGCTATCTTCATTTGTTTTTTAGTATTTTTTCATGAAGCTGCTCTGCCTTGGTGTTTCTTTCTACCTTTTTTTCCAGCTCACTAACTCAGTCCTCTGCTTCATCCAGGCTTCTTGTAATTCCTTCTTTTGTGCTTTTTATCTCATAAATTATATTCTCCATTTATTCCTGGTTCCTGTTTATAGTTTCTACTTCATTTTTCATACTGTTATAATTCTGACTCAGTTCCTTGTAGTTGTCAGTGAGTTCCTTGAGCATCCTTATAAACATCCTTTTGAATTCTGTATATAATAGTTTGCTTGCCTCCATTTCATTTAGCTCTTTTAGTGGAGAGTGTCCATTTCTTTTGATTGCAGGTTCTTTCTTTGTCTCCCTACTTTAGGTTAGTCTTTTCACTTGTTTCTGCAATTCCTAGTGTTCTGCTTTGCTAGTTGTCTTTGTAGGGTGAACTTTTACGGTAGGAGTTCTGTGGGGTGCAGTGGTATGGTCTCTTTGATCTCCTTGCCTGGGTATTCTAGTGTTGCTCTTTCTTCTGTTTGTGTGGGCTCTCTTGTTGTACTTGGATTTCACCTGTTGGTGGCTCCTCTGTTGTTGGTTTCTCTCCTCCAGCAAGCTTACTGGTATTCACAAGTCCCACCTTATCTTGTAAATGATTGGGGCAGGGTGAAGGCGAAATGGAAAAAGAGAGCAGGAGAGTATTCTGTGGGATTTAAAGTACCAATGAGTGGAAGACAGAGAGGAAATCCTTTGGTGAAGTACAGGAACAACTGTGATATTTCACCCAACTAGCCACTTTCTGAAAAAGAAATAAGACTCTCATTAGAGGGGGAAAAAGAATATGAGCTGGCTCCAGAAAGCAGAACACTTAGCTAGGTTAGATGATGAGATATGGTGAGAGTAAGGGATAGAAACTTGGTGTAGTGTGAGGGAGAATGAAGTTAACTACAACAGTAATAGTGCTCAAGAAGATAATGAAATAGACCAAGACCAGGGAAGGGTGTTTTGTAGGAATGGGAACAACAATACTATGAAAAGAAATATATGATGTTTAAAAGGAATAAAAGAAATAAAGGAACTAAAAGGAATAAAAAGTAAAAAACCAGGAGTAATGTGTTATTGGAATACAAGTGAAGGAAGAGAAATGAAAATGCAATATGAAGGGGAGAACAAAATAAACCAGTCAAACAATGAAATCAAAAAAAGAAAACTAAACAGATGAAGAGAAATAAAAAAAAATAAAAAATAATAAGCCCTGGCTGATGTAGCTCAGTGGATTGAGCACGGGCCTGTGAACTAAAGGATCGCGGTTCGATTCCCAGTCAGTGCACATGCCTGGGTTGTCCCCCACAGTTCCCAGCAGGGGACACACGAGAGGCAACCATACATTAATATTTCTTTCCTTCTCTCCTTCCTTTCCCCTCTAAAATTAAATAAATAAAATAATAATAAATAATAAAAGTAAAAAATAAAATGCAAGTTCTATAGGATAGCAGAATGAAACTTGTCTCTGTTGTTGGCATTAATCTGACCTCTCTCTGGATTTGTCTTTGGTCCTTTCACAGCTCCAGATCTTATTGTCTTAAATTTGGAACATTAAAAACAAAAACAAAACAAAAAAACAGGTCTCCTGCTGACTTTAACCCCTCCAAGTGGTTCTGCTGGTCTTCCTGGATGCTTCAGGCAGAGGAGAGCTGGGATCTGTTTTTGTTTTTTTTTTTTCCCCCTTTCCTGTGGTTCTGCATTGTGGGCTCAGTCTGGGCTACAGTATTCATAGGTGTCCAGGTTCCAGCCCAAGCCTTCAGAGCACTGCGCCCCCACCATCCATATGTGCCAGGCCAATGTCTTTAATCCACCTCATTGTATCACCCTTTGATTAGTCCTTGAGGTGCACCAAGTGGGAGCAACTCACACCCCTCCTTCCTCTTTGCTGGTCTAGGTGCTACACATGCACAAGTCCCTTTAGGGGAGTTTAGTTCTGTATTAAATTAAGTCTCTTGGGGACTGCTACCCCTCTGAGACACTGCTGCCTCATTTTGATCAGTCCATGAGGCTCCCTCATTCGCAGCAAATTGCTCCCCTCCTCTTCCCTCTTTGCTGGCCTGGCCCTGGCCTGTGAGAGTTCCTTACACAGAGGTGCTGAGCCCCCCACCCCTTTTTTTTAGCAAAGTCCCCTTGGTTGCAGCCAGCATTCTTAAGGAGTGCCTAGCTTTTACACTGCCCAGCTCTCAGCCCAGTCTCTAGGCAATCGGGGTCAGTCAGTTGTGGCCCAATTCTTCTCTCATCTCCAGGTGTCACCTGGCTCCCCAATTTCTCTGGTAATGTCCACAGTCCCAGCCCCAGAACACTGTCTCTGTCTGTCTTCCACTGTGTCTATCTGCCCCAGCGGCTTCAAGCATCCAGGTCTCTCCTGGGGCAGGACCTGCTTCCGTGCTTTGGGAGGGGAGGGAGCTTCGAAGTTACAATCGCTGATCGGGCTCTCCTCCAAAACTCACTGTGGCAGTCACTGTCCCTTGTGCCGGTCCTGTGGGCCAGAGCAGCCATGGTCCTGGTGCAGGTCCCAGGGACCTTTCTGTTGGCATGCATAATCTCTTTGCCCTCAGTTTTTAAACATCCTCTGCAGTCTTTGGCTTCCAAACTTTATATAAACTGGGGTTCCATTGGCTGTTCACTCTGTTCTTCAGAAGATTGGCTAGGTGTCCCAGTTGAGTGCATGATCAAGTGGATTCAGCTCCCACTTACCTCACCACCACCTTCCCAAGAATTATCCATTAAATGGCTGATGTTTCACATTACTGTTTAAAATAGCATGGAATTGTATATAGAAGGGACTTTGTTGGGTATCACATTGAACCTTCAAGAGAAATGTGCAATAGTGGAATTCTACATAGAACCCAAGTATACTGTGAGCCTTGTCAGCATAAAAAGCTAAAAGATCTAGAACTAAAATCAATGTTGTTCACATTCAGAACATTGTGATAACCAAGAGCTTTGTAAGAAGATACTAGTTAATTTGTTAGAAATCATTATCTTTTACAATCAGCATGACAATGTTCAAAATGGCAGCCACTGGCCACATACTATGATACATATTTAAATTAAAGTTAATAAAAATAAAATTAAATTAAAAAACCAGTTCCTCAGTCATATTAGACATATTTCAAGAACTCAAGAGCTACATGTGACTAGATATTATTGAACACTTTCAATATCACAGAAAGTTCTATTGGGCAACGTTGTTCTGATTAATTAACAAAGCCAATGATAGTTCCCTTAGATTTCCATTAGTAGTCAACAATTTTAAGAAACTATTGTCATGTAGCTCAGTGGATTGAGCACGGGCCTGCTAACCAAAAGATTGTGGTTCAATTCCCTGTCAGGGCACATGCCTGGGTTGCAGGCCAGTTCCCAGCAGGGGCCAGTTCCCAGCAGGGGATGCATGAGAGGCAACCATAAATTGATATTTCTCTCCTTCTCTCCTTCCCTTCCCTTCTAAAGATAAATAAATAAATAAATAAATAAATTTTTAAAAGAAACTATTGTGTTTTCTTTAAAGTGTGTATTAAATTCCTACTACGTGAAAGAAACTAAACTACATGCACAAAAGTGGAAAACTTATCTTTAAATTAAATTTTTGTATATGTAAGGCAATTGTACTAATAACGATACTCTACCTCCTTTGATTTTCACAATCAATGATGTTAAAGAGAAATTTTTTAATAATTTTTTCTACTCCAAATTGACTTCCTTCTTTGTCATTTGCTTACCTTCTCCTTGTAATTATGTGAATTAGTGCATATTCATACATAGAAATAAAATAGAAATAAAAGAATTAGATTAAAGAATATCAACCAATAAAACTTCAATAAACTGCCTCTTCTTGTAACATATTTTTTCTCTTAATATTTCTTAGTGTTTGTAAGATTGGAAAACTTCAATGTGCATTTAGACAGATAATGTTATTGCCTTATTCCAGTTTCAGTGGAAGCAATTGGAGCTAATAATCATTTTCAGCACATTGAGATGGTAGCTTTAATAAATACTCACAGTATTCACAATGTATTTAGATAATAGTAATTGACATGCTCATTAGACAGTGAGTTACTTAAGACATGACACTATGTATTAATTCAGGTATTGATTCTTTCATCCATCCATTTACTTAAGTCAAACAAAAACTTAATATCAAAAATGTACCAGCCACAGATATTCTAGACAGTGAAAATAGAGCAGTAAACAACATGCAATATCTTTATCTTAAGGATCTCACATTATAGTGGAAATAAAAAAATTAAAATAACAGCTGATATTGATATATCACAAACACAGAATGGATTGGGAAGACAACATTAGAAAGACTAACAAGGTATTCCTTATTGAGGAGAAGAAATTTGAGGAAAAAACAGATGACCAGAAAGGGTCAGTGGAAGAAATGTGGTTCTGCAAAAGAAACAAAGACAAAAGCTGTAAGAGAGAAACTGGCATAACACATTAAGGTGAAAAATGAGACCAGGGTTAGTACTAAAGTGTGGGAAACAAGGGGTACAGTGATATTTCCTTCTCTTTTTTACTAGTAATGCATTAAATAGTACAATCTTAACTATCAGAGTACACATACAATTTGTTGAGATAGCAAAAATATCTGAGACCAGTTTTAAAATTTAAACCATTTATATTCTAAAATAAAGTGTGTAATCTAAGCCAAAGGGGGGAAGGATTGAGGGTGGGAGGTGGGGGTGGAGAATAAAGTGGTGGCAGGAAAATGGAGGCAACTGTGCATGGACAATAATTTTTTAAAAAAGAACCTTACAAATAACAGTTACAGTCCTTTACCCCAGTAAGTTAGATCAATGTAGTTTTTAAAAAATAATTATCAAGAACAATAAGGAACATAAAGCACTGAGAAATAAAGCTAACCAAATATGTAAAAATGAATTAATAAGTAAAAATAAAAATTATGTTAGAATAATGGAGCTTTTAAGACTTCTTGTGATATAAACAGACTATGATAGGGTAGAGAGGAAGGAATGAGCATCCCTGATTCATTTTAAAGAATTTTTGAAGTTAAAAAACTGTAATTATATAAACTATAGGAAAACCCCTTCTGAGGATCCACTGTTTTCTGCCATCAACTTCCCCTTTCTTTCTCCCTGGGATTGGAAGGTGCTGATTAGTGGATATTTAAAGAAACTAGTCCTGTAAGCAATTGATCTACCAATACCAAACAAAGGTACAGCGGTGTTCTTGTCCTTCCCTCCCTTCTAAACAGGATATAAACACTAGCAGGGTGACTCTGATGATGGAGGAAATGAAGGTTTTCACAAAACTAAAGCATGCATCCTGTTTTATTATGCACTTGGTTACATTGTCCAAAATCATGATTTTACAGACAGAAGTAGAATAAATCAATACATATACTATTAAAACATTTTGCAAAGACTGAAATACTGTTATTAATGGATTTCCTGTACAAAACTTTCTTGTCCTCATGACAAAATAGAAATATTAGAATTGACTTGCTATAACATATAACCATTGTAGCTAAATCTACTTAAGACCCACTGTGGTCTTTATACAAGCCACTAGTTCACAATCTATTTCTAATATCAAAGTCACATGCAACATACATGGTTACCTCATCTCTATTCTGGTGCTGTGGTAACAGCAGATGGCATGTCCAAGTGGACAGGTATCATGTGGAATATTAAGACACATACAAGCTAGTTCTTATCCATCTTGGAATTTATTTTTTTTAATTCTTATAAAGTTATTATAAACTCCATTTGACAAAAGTTTAGAAATAGAAAGCACTTGATAGACTACTACATAGAAAGTTATCAGGTGCTGAGAAAATCATGTACATCAATGTTTAGAGAATCTGACCTAAAACTATTTCTTTATACAATTTTTAATGTGCAAAACTAAAAGGTAGTCAAATTAATAAAATGTCTTGAGAAATTTCTAAATAGTATTTATTAGCTCTAGATACCTAGCTATCTAAAAAGCCACCAAAATTTAGAATTCATAGCTTCAGCTTGAGAGGATGTGGTCACATATCTGCTATATATAAATTATTTTATTTAAAATTTGTTATCATGTAATTATTTTAAATTGCTTCAGAAAAGAAAGCATCATGACTCTATGTAAACAAGAAACCAGAAGTTGAGTTTCATGTTTGGGAGAATGCTCCTTTACATAACATTGAAATTCTGGGCATCTAGTTACGTCATATGAAAATGTTTTGTAATTTATGGTCGAGCTTCCATTACATTTACAGCAGCCTAAGAAAAGTTAACCAATAAATTAATACAATAGAATTATATCTGGTCAGAGGTTTGTTCTGCATGAGTGTGACTGGCATCATTTTTCTCTGAATAGATTTTAATTCTAAAAAATGATGCATTGTTTCAGTCCTAAGACTTTATTTTCTAGATAGGAAAAAAGATAATGGTTCTTTATTCAACTACTATAATTGATTTTTAAATTAATAGTGACTGTTTTTCAAACATCTTCAAGAGATAAACATGATAAGCTATTAAGTAATAATCAATTTGTTAATAAATAAGAAGTCTTTGGTATTAAATTAACCTATAACATCATTTAAATAATAAAATAAGCCCTTAAATTAGTTTATCTATTATATATGACTAATATGTTTTGAATTCTGTAACTAATTTTTACATGTATAATGTATAATATGAGATTTTAATGGCCAAATATCATATTGTATTACAATCAATACTAGCTACTGATGCATAGACAAATAATATTATATTTTAGTGTGTTAAACATTTACACTTCAACAAATATAGTCTCCAGATTTTGATTTTGGAAGACATTTAGTTTCAAAATATACCCTCCAGAAATATTTGTGTTTGGAAAGAATACTGAGCTAAAATCAGGAATCCTGGGTTTTACATTTTTGACTCTGTCATTAGTGACCCTGTGAGCTCAAAGAATTAAGTTCAATTCAATATTACTTCATTAAGTATTTATGGAGCAGCCTCTTTTGTGCAAGGAAGGGGATACCGAAACATATTTGAAGGCAGAGGGCAAGAATCCAGTAGAGAACAAAAGACTCGGGATGCTAACAAGGAGACTGATTGATGCTGTAAGAATCTGAGACAAGGAAGATAAATAAAAAGCATGAATTTAGGGGTTAGTTTCAGTAAAGAAAAGAAGTAGATCTTTATAAGTGATAAGAACTAAGAAGGAAATATAAACTAAGGATAAAAAGAGATTTTGAGGTAGAGAAAAGACACAGTAAGATGATTTTTTGTCTCTGTAAAGGTGTTAAAGTCATCTGCTGGGGTGAAGTGCCACCTGGGATGTGGAGAAGGTAAAGAAGGTGAGATGGTTCCAGTAGAGAATGCAATAAGTAGGGAAATTAGTTCTCAAAAACTGCCAAGAAACACTGAGGGCTTGACATCAATTAAGTAATATGATTTTGGTCCCAATCAATAGAATTTCGCAGCTTTTTTCATCAAAGCTAGAGTCAAAGCAATGCATGGGGTAGTCAGAAATTTGTTACCAGTTTAACATCTGGTAACAAATTGCCAGATGTTAAAGACAAAAACTAAGAAGAAAACCGAAAGAATAGATGTCAATTTTTAGTTAGTGAGTTGTAGATACTTCATTTAGTAGTAAAATTATTAAAATTACCTTATGTCTAAACTAAGGAGAAAAATAAAATTGGAATTAGGAAAATGGCCTGAGATAATTAAAATACGACTATGGAAATATGTTTCTTTAAAAAATAGTGGATGAGATTCAATGAACAACAAAGTTAAATACCCAGGGTTTGGTCACAGTAAGATTTCAAGATTAAAAGAAGTTTTATGAACTAAGGTATTTGGTTTAGAACAGCACTTCTCAAACTTAATATTTGAATGTGCTCTCCCACATCACCACAATATCAATTCCCAGACACCCCCACAAGCCTAGGGAATCAGATTATGGGGATAGGAACTGAGCACTTGTATGGTTAAAAAAACAACACAAGAAATTATGAGGCATAATCAAGTTGTGTGTTCCTGGTCTAAATGAACACCAAGGTTAGAATTCTTTAAATTTACCATTAATGAAAACATAATTAAAAAGAACTCCTTCCACAGTATTTTAGTAAATAGGAACAAAAACTGACAAGGAGCCATTCAAGAGGACTCTCTGAAGCTGAGATCTGAAGTAGGGAGAACTAGGAAGTCAGAAAATTTACATTGGTGGTAGAGTCTCTCCCTCCAATTACAGTAACCTACCATCACCCTTAATTTATTCATTCAGCTTATTTATAATCAGGGATTTGTATTTGTTGTTTCAATGAACAAAAACCATTAAACCAAAGGGAAGGTCTTGTTCATAGGAGTGCATAATTGAAGTCCAGAACCAAGAAGGGTTTGGCCTTCAGAGTTGGTGGAACGGGCAGGCAAGCCAGCAGTGATCATCGGTGCTCTATCACAGGTGTCTGCTCCATTGTTTTTTCTGTCTTACAGATCCACTTCATCTGCTTCTCAATGATGTGAGAAAACATGGCTGCTGGGAGTTTCTGGGTTTATATATTACATACTCAGCTTTTCACAGAGAATAACCAATTTTTAAAAAATAAATTTTATCTTTAGAGAAGTTTTAGGTTCACAGCAACACTGAAAGAAATATATAGAGATATCCCATATATCACATAAATAACCAATTTTTATGCTTCCTAATTATAGACATGTTCTCAGGTGTATCTATTTGTGCATGGTTGGGGTCATGGGGATGGGAAGATACAAAATGATAGTTCTATATCCCATTCTGAGTGAGGGGAGCAGCTGAGGGCTTCTAATATGCACTAGGCAGTACCCCACAATGGGCTTTTGTCAATAACCAACACATACAGCTCTACAGTATGATAAAATAAGAATGTAAATGTAATCTAACTGAAGAGCTACTCATGTAATGTTTATATTTTCCAGAATATTTGTTATATGATGCACTACTAATTATAACAAAGGAGCTGATGTATTCATTCAAATTTGTAATTCTATTTTACTTAGCATCAGCTAAATAGTGAACACAACTTTTGGAAAACAGAAACCAGTTGAGATGGAGAATACATGGTGGATAGTTTGTACACTAAACAAACTATGTTGTATACTAAAAGAAAATGACTTCATGACATCTAATTTTTTTGCTGTGAGGCACAATTTCAATAGAGCTTTCCAACTCAGAGAAGAATTGTTAGTTGGATTTGGTTATTGCTCCTGCAGTCAGAACCATAACATCAGTAAAACAGAACAGAGCCTGACACAAAAGAGAAAGAAGCAACATAGATGGGGGACAAACCTCAATCAATCCAAGTGCATCATTCTGCTACAACACGACAAAATTATTATCATAAATCATTGTTTGTCCTGTTTGTTAAGTATTCTAAAACACTTCAAATATGTTATCCCACAGAATCCTATCTTACATTGTAGGCAATATCGTTAGTTCCACTTTACAGCTAATGAAAAAATAGGGTTTAGGGAACCTAACAAATGCCTCACCAAGTAAGTGAGTACACCCAAGATTTTAAGAGCCAGAAATATTGACTCCAAACATTATACTAACAGCTATACTAAAGACATTTCTATTGATTATCTAAATTAGTCAAGAAAATATAATATGTTTAAAACCATAGACCAAATACAAAGCTATAAAATCTCTAGAAGATAGTATAAAAGAAAATCTTATTCCTACATTTGGCAATGAGTTTTTAAATACAAAATCAAAAGCACAATATAAGAAAGAAAGAATTAATAAATTGGGCCTCATTAAAATTAAATATTTCTGCTCTACAAAATATATTCTTGAAAGAATGAAAATACAAGGCACAGAATAGGAGAAAATTTTGCAAAATTTGCATCTGATAAAGCACAGTGTACAAAGAAATGTTAAACCTCAACAGTAAGAAAACAAAAAAAACAACCTAATTAAAAAGCAAGCAAAAGATGTAAACAAACACCTCAATGTCTAAAACACTGATAACACCAAATGCTGGTGAAGATGTAGAACAACAGACACTCTCATTAATTGCTGATGAGCATGCAAAAGGGTGCAGTCACTTTGGAAACAGTTTGGCAATATCTTACAAAGCCAAACACATCTTTCCATGCAGTGTAGTGGTTATAGGCCTTGGTATTTACCTAAATGAGTTGAAAACAGGTCCACACAAAAACCACATACAGATATTATTAACAGCTTTATCCATAATTGTCAAAACATAGAAGCTATTGTGATGAGTGTAATAGATGAATGAGAAAACACACTGTGGTGTATCCATTCAATAAAAATAAATAACTTACTAAGCCACAAAAAAACCTTGAAATTTGCATTCAAGTCATGAAGAATCTTGAATGCAAACATTGCTAAGTGAAAGAAGCCAACCAGAAAAAGTCTAAATACTGTATAATTTCAACTATATGATGTTCTAGAAAAGACAACTATGGAAACAGTAAAAATATCAGTGGTTACCAAGAGTTTAGGGGAAGGGAGGGGAGTGGGTGAATAGGTAAAGCATAGAGAATTTTTAGGGAAATAAAACTGTTGCATATGACTCTGTAATTTTAGACATGTGAAATTTGCATTTGGCCAATCTCATACAATCATACAACACAAAGAGTGAAACCTAATGTGAACTATAGCCTTTAGTCTAATAATAATAATAATAATAATAATAATAATAAATCAATATTGGTTCATTAGTTATATGTGCAACACCAATACAACATGTTAATTATAGAGGAAACTTGGAGGAAGAGGGTTAATATAGACACTCTCTGTACTTTCTGGCTCAATTTTTTCATAAACCTAAAATTGCTCTAAAAACTGGTCTACTATTAAATAAGTTATTTGACACTCTTGTTTGTTAAATTTCTCATTGCGCTGTCGACTTGGAAATCTACATGGCATTGAATAATTCTGAAAACAAGCCTACAATTTTATAACAGGGGAAGTTTATAAGAAATTACATTTAATATTTTTGATACTCAAATTTGTATCAGTGAAATGAAAATAACACAACTCACATGTCTAATCACTGGCTTTTGTGAGAATCAAATATATATTTGTGAAAATGTACTTTGAAAATTGTCATAAAATGTATATTATTATTTAAGTCATTAATATTTAAATATATTGTGTCCATGTCTAAAATCTTTGTATTGTTTATCTAAGTTATTGTTAAAACAACAAAAGTGTGTATAGCACTATGATGATTATTGGCTCTAAACTCAACCTCAGTTTTATAGGGGGAGTTGAGAAGGGGTTATTTTGTTTTAAAGTTAGTAACATTCCTGTTGAAAAGCCTGTCCATAAAAAGGAAGTCAAAAGCAGAATACCTTACAGCCAAAATAGTCATTTACAAAGCAAATACTTGCCCTTTCATCCCATAACATATGGAAGGTGTACCTTGTGAACAGATGTCACTATCAAACTAAATAGTTTGAATGACTTTACTGAATTTGATGAAGTTGGTACTGTATACCCCTCTTCCACAGCAAGGGGAATTAGCACAGATAGGATCTGCTAACAGGGATGGGTACCACACCACTAAGAAGATGCAGCACAGAGCAGGGCAGGAGGGATCACTATACTGATTAGCACCAAGTGCAAGTGTTAATCTTGAACATCTTTTAGGAACAGAGTAGGAGGATGGTCAGAATTAGAGAAAAGATGGGTTTGGACAAACGGATGTTGATGCCCTGGAGGAGACTTGGTTGAACATTTCCACCATTAACTTTTGACCTCAAACTAAAGTATTCCATAAGAATAGTCTCAGATTCCCTCTAGCAACTCCATCTCCTGATAATAACATGAATTATAAGAGGTTGGAACCTAAGGACATCTTTTTTCGCTTTCTTTCTTTCCCTTCATTTTCATTATTTTCTTCCTTCCTTCCATCCCCCTCTTTCTCCCTCCTTTTTTCCTTCTTTCTTATTTTTTCATCCATTCTTCTTCATTTTTTGAAGTCATTTATTAATCAAATGTCTTCTTCATGACAGCCCTGCTAAATGTTGAATTTTAAGCCACTAGAGACACAAAGAAATACTGAGTGGTAAGTGGCAAAGATATCCAGAGAGAAAGAGAGATTCTAGGAGCTCTTGAAAAGAACATAATCTAAGGAGTAACTGAGTCTTGAAGGACAGAAGGGTAATGGGGTGTTTGAGTGTAAAGGGAAGGAAAATAAAAATTAGGGAAAAGAGACTTTGAGTATAGAAATAAATGTGTACAAAAAATCAAAATAGCACTTAGTAAATAATCATGTATTTCTAGTATGGCTGGAGCATATCTGTATAAAGTAATAGGGAATAAAATCAGAGAAATAGGTCAGGATTAAACAATAACATGCCTTGTAATGAAAGAGAAGGATGTCAAATTCAATTACAACTATTACAGCAGAGTTGTAGAGAGAATCAGAGCACTGTGAGAGTTCAAAAGGGATAATAATATTGACAATTCAACTTAGGACTTAATCTGTTCAAGGCTCTCTTCTTAAAATAGTATACAGCATATATAATTTAATCCTCAAAATATGATAAATAATAATCATCTTAATATTACACCTTTTAAAAAAGTACATGATAACATGAAGGGTCAGATTTAATTTTCCCATGATTATGATGTTAGTGGATTCAGACTTGGATCTTCCTAATTTCTGAATCATAGCTGTTAACTACTACTATATTAGCAATTTTTGAAAATTCACACTTATATTCATCTTCACTTGAATACAAAATAAACATTTGTATTCATTTCTAAGTTATTGATAAATCTGTAAATATCCAACAGTTGAAGGTTTAACATAAAACTAGAGTGAACACAAATATTTTTATAAAGCTTAGATATGTTTGGATTATAAATCAGCACAACTGTTGAAAATAATTTCAACATTTATAGAGCATAGGTATGAATTACTTAATGGTAACAATTGTTAGTTCCCACACTTTGGATTACAAGGATTCCTTCTGAATCTTGAATACTGTGGATCTTTTGACTATATTATAGGCCCTCTATTTGTTTTCCTGCAAATCCTCTTACATATTTGAAATAAATTTATCATTTCCTAAATCATCATAGCCAATACTTCTTCACATTTCCTGCACTTCTGGACCCTGCTTCTTTACACATGCATTCCCACTGAGATTTTTCTATTGCCACCATACCTCTCACAGGTCTGGTGGCATCACTAGTCAGGGATCCGCAACTCAACAAGGCGGCCAAAATCACACATGTGGTGAAAAGAACACTTTTTTTCTCTTTTGGGCATTATTCTCTTGAGCTTTGAGATCCACCTATAGAAAACCAACTTGTTCTTTGTTTATTCTCAAAACATACTGTTATTTTTATAATTATGAAATTAACACATATATCACATAAAAATGCCATATATTATTATAAGTTATTTGGGGTATACCCCAATAGTCATTGGTAACCCTCTTAATAATGTTAATAGCAGTGCAGGGAATAGATATACAAACACACACATATAAACTTGTTATTTACAATATTTATTATTATAATATACTGGTGTATGAAGGCACTCAACAAAGTTATTGAAGAAGTTCATTATTGGCAGATATTTAAACTGAACCCGTTTTCTCTGCTACAAATAATACTTTAATGAGCATATTTGTGCATATATTTGTGTGGACTTGCATTGTGTTCTTAGTCATTTCAGACTGCTATATAACAAAGTACCACAGGCTGAGGTGCTTATAAACTACAGAAGTTTATTTCTCACAGTTCTAGAAGCCGGCAGTCAGAGATCACAGTGGCAGAACAGTTAGCTTCTGGTGAAGTCTCTCTTCATTTTTGTGGACTAATGACTTCTCATCGTCCTCACATAGCGGAGAGAGGGTGAGGGAGCTCTCTAGAGTCTCTTTACAAAGGCACTAATCTCATTTATGAGGACTCCACTTTTATAATTAAATTATCCACCAAAGGCTGCCCTCTTAATACCATTGCAATGGGAGTGAGGATCCCAACATATTAATTTAGGGGACACACACTTTTTTGAAATTACTACTCACTATCATTTTGAAAGGTTAGGAAGAAAAGGAATAAATGCAAGATGAATGGGTCTGACTAAGACTTGAAGTGAATAGGGGCAGATGCCTTTAACCAAAAGCATGGAAAAATGGAAAATTAAAAAATGTATATCAGGAAAATAATATAATTAAAATAATATAATTAAAAAGGTAAACATCACAATGAAAAATAGTTTTATTGTATTTTTGTGTATACACTATATTAATATAAAGGATTCTTATAAATATATAAGTCAAAATGTAACAGGGTGCATCCAGGACCCCCCAAAGAGGAATTTGTGATGGGGTCCAGAACTTGGGGTCCTCAGAAAATATTAAAAATATATAGGATGCCCTCAACCCCACAAGTCTGAACTGGGGGATGGGACACATGGAGCAGGGCCATTAAGAGTTATTTTGCATATCAACAGTTTTGCAAATAACTGAAGAAATGGTTATTTAACATATCTATAACTTTTTAAAATTTAATTTATTTATTTTTATTGATTATGCCATTACGGTTGTTCTATTCCCCCCTTCATTCCCTTCCACCCTACCTCCCCGTCCCCATTGCCACCCCTTTAGTTTATGACCATGTGTCTCAAGTCCTTTAGATTCTATATTTCCCATACTATTCTTGCCCCCCCATTTATTTTCTATCTACTGTCTATGCTACTTATTTTCTGTACCTTCTCCTCCCTTCTCCTCCTCCCACTCCCCTGTTGCTAACCCTCCTTGAGATCTTCATTTCTATGTTTCCACTCCTGATCTAGCTGTCCTTTTAGTTTGCTTTTATTTTAGGTGTGGTTCTTAATAACTGTGAGTTTGCTGTCCTTTCACTGTTCATGTTTTTTTAACTTCTTTTTCTTAGATAAGTCCCTTTAACATTTCATACAATAAGGGCTTGGTGATGATGAACTCCTTGAATTGATCTTATCTGAGAAGCACTTTATATATCCCTCCATTCTAAATGAAAGTTTTGCTGGATGGATCAATCTTGGATGTAGGTCTTTGGATTTCATGACTTGGAATACCTCTTTCCGGCCCCTTCTTGCCTGTAAGGTCTCTTTTGAGAAATCTGCTGACAGTCTGATGGGAACTCCTTTGTAGGTGACTGTCCCCTTATCTCTTGCTGCTTCTAGGATTCTCTCCTTCATTTTAATCTTGGCTAATGTAATTATGATGTGCCTTGGTATGTTTCTTCTTGGGTCCAACTTCTTTGGGCTCCCTGAGCTTCCTGGATTTCCTGGAAGTCTATTTCCTTTGCCAGATTGGGGAAATTCTCCTTTATTATTTGTTCAAATAAGTTTTCCACTGGTGGCTGTGCCTTTCCCCCTTCTGGTACCCCTATAATTCAGATGTTGGAGCATTTAAAGATGTTCTGGAGGTTCCTAAGATTCTCCTCATTTCTTTGAATTCTTGCTTCTTGACTCTTTTCTGTTTGGCCATTATTTGCTTTCTTCTGGTCCACTCCACTGATTTGAGTCCCAGTTTCCTTTTCATCACTATTGGTTTCCTGTGCAATTCCATTCATTTCAATTAGTTTTGCCTTCATATATTTGTCTAATTTGTGGCTATAATCAACCATTTCTGTGAGGATCCTGATCACCAGTGTTTTAAACCGTGTGTCTGAGAGTTTTGCTATTTCTTCATCGCTTAGATTTATAGGCTCTGGGGCTTTGAGATCTTCTTGAGCCATTTTTGGTCTGTTGGAACCCTTTAATTGTGAGGAGTGGAGTCTTGGACTCCCAGGTCGCTGGGTTGTGACGCTTATGTAGGGGTGTGATCAGAGCAGGGAAATGGCGGCACACTCTGCTGTGTCGTATGGCTGGGTGAGGAGCAAAGCCTTAGATGGTTCACCAGGGCCGGGCCACTCAGAGTCGCTTGGTTATGACGCTGTATGAGGAGATGGGGTCGGAGCAGGGAAATGGTGGTGCACTCCGCTGCCACTTTCCGGGGACCAGCTGGGTCCTGGTCCAATCGCCCACTCCCTTGCTAGTCTATCCACACACAAATGCCCGACCACAGTCAACCTGCAGGCCTGCTCCCTCACTGTTTCCCCGAGGTCGCTGGCTGGCTTGCTTGCTCGCTCAGTCGCTCACTAGGTCCAACCCTGCGCCTGGATTCCGCATGCCTGAGTCTGTCTGACCGAGTTTTCCTGTGCAACCCCGCTCCACCAGCTGCTGGTTTCGCCCCTAACCGGTCAGGCTGAAGAATTTGTTGTTAACAGACGTCCAAAAAGTTCAATTTTCTGTGTTCTGGCTGTGTTTTCTGTTGCTAATATTTAGTTGTCTCTAAACTTGGTTGTGTGAGAAGGCACAGCATATCCACCTATGCCTCCATCTTGGTGGAAGTCCTGGACACGGCCCATATCTATAACTTCTGATTGGTTTCATGGATATGTTAAATAGCTGTGGTCATGCTTTGAGCCAGGGAGATGGGAGTGACTTCAACTCATGACATAACTGGAAGTTAACTCCCCCTGATTACAGAACCTGTGTGAGCTTGGAGAGGGTTCCCTCCATGCCACCAGGCCACACCTGCCTAGACTAACTATGGCAGCCCAGAAAAGCAGGAAAAATATGGGAATGCTTGCAGGTGTAGTCAATTGTGGGAGGAGTAGAAAATGGGACTGCAGAGGAAAATTGGCACGGGGATTTAATCTCAGGTACAGCATCCATTCGGGTTGGAACCACATGGTTTTGGTTCTCCCTTTGTCTCACAGCTTAGGAAGCTGGAAAGCAAGATGTAGCAGTGATGCAGAACTCTCTATTAGCAGTTTGAAAGAATGCAGGAGAGATGTTGCAGGGAAGGAAAGGGGTGAAAGGACTCCTACTGGTGGGCCAGCAGAAGGCTCCATGTGGTTTTGGATTAAGAACTGGAGATTGTGGTGGTGACACAGTTGACGGTGCTGGGAACCAAGGAAGGCCTGCCAGCCAAGCATGGACTACTGGGGAAAAGTAGGGGCTACCTGAGCCACAGACTCCTATTTCTTTTCTTGAGATATGGTACCAGGACTGGGCAAAGTGGGGAAGGAAGAACTGTAGGTTTTTTAAGTGATGTTGGGATTTTAATGAAGACATGAGTGTGAGATTAGAGCCACTGAGGAACCACTAGAAGACAGTGAGCTAAAGCAAGGAGTTTATTGAAAATGGGTCCCTCAAGAGTAAGGGAGGGGAAGCAGAGGAACTGAGGCCAGTTCCCAACTCAGACCAGTTCCCACCCTTATGGTTCTGTGCAGGGTTTTTGAAGAAAAAAAAGCACACACACTATGGGGAGATAGTCTTATAATTGGTTACTTTGACTACTCTACTTTCTTCCCTCTCTTACTGGGTATTCTACCCTGTGGCTCTCTAGTTCCTGGAACTATCCTGTCCCTGACTGATTACTTGGGTACTGTCCTACCCTGGTCTGTTTGTTCTGATATCTTGTAGTGCTGGCGGGGGTGCCTCTATGCAAAGTCAGGCCAGACTGTCAATTAAGTCATTACTCTAAGTCTGTATAACTTTTGAATAAATAGCCCCTTTCCTTTTCACCAGTCTCTGGCATTGAGATCTATAATTCCCTGGTGGTGGGAAAGGCAAACCTAGTACAGGGGGACTGACACAGACACCAGCCTGCAGTGTCCACAGCGTTATGGATGAGATGAGACAAATTCACATGGACTACCAAGTCCTGTGGAGGAAAAGGGATGAAACAGCCACTTTCTCAATGGGAGAGCCCCTCAACCCTTGCCTTGACAAGCTTTTATTGGCTTTCCAATACCATACATCAGAGAAGGTTTTCATTAATTATACTTAGGTTTGCTTTAGGTAATTACTTTTTACAGATAGCAATGGAAGGGATGTTACTGATTACTTCTTAAAGATTAACAAGGAAAAATGTTGCAAATGGAAGGGAATGGTAAAAGTAACAGGTCTGATTATACTTCAGTACTTGGGAGAATTAGCACAGACTTCAGGAAGTTACTTTAATGATATGCAGTAAGCATTTTCTGCCTGAACTCAGAGTGAGGGAGTTTTAGCAAGAGCAAGTCACAAAGCAGCCTAGGTATAATGCAGGCCTGATTTCCCACAGGAGAACTTCTTCATGGGTATGGCCTGCATGCTAACTCACTCCCCACTGGTTTTCCACATGGGTGCTGAGCTACATTTCCACTTCTTGTGAAACAGTTCTATACAGGAGACCCCAGCAGAAGGGGAGGTTCAATTGGTAATAGTATCTTCCCCCTGCCATAGGTGCATTTTGTAACAAAACATCTTGATAGAAAAAGATACAATATGAACATAAATTAATAAAAATAAGAAATTTAAAGCTCACACACCATGTTCAAAATATAAATAAATAAAAAGGTCAGCTATGTTTGTAAAAAGAGACACTGAGATTAGTTAGCAGATAATTTTCTTCATCTATTAAAATGGAAAAGTTTAAAATTACAAATATATGTTGGCAAGTTTATGGAATAATAGACTCTCCGATTCTTCCCTGATAAGAATGAGATTGGTACAATTTTCCAGACGGCAATTTTGCAATAGTCTTAATCCAAAGTTAATGCTTTGATACAACAATTACTCATCTAGTAATTCATCCCCCCAAGTAAAGACATACTAAATAATTTACCTAAGGGGGCAAAAGCAGAGATGTAAACTTGTGATTTATATATCTTCTTTGGAAATATGAAGAGAAGATTCCTAAGTATCATTCTGATATCAATAATGGTCGACAAATCCCCCCTTAGTGACTAAACCTCACTGAAACTGTTACCAAGTTGTATTCAGAAATGTTCAATTTAAAGGTACCTGGAAGAAGATATAACTTGAAGAGTAAGGATGTTATGAGGAAATCTGGAAAAGGGCTTCCCAGAATGAATGCTGAAAATTTCCCTTTTGGGGACAATCTTAGCATTGAAATCTAATCACAATAAAATGTAAATGAGGTCAGAAGATCATGTATTGTAGGGACCGTTTAAACAATGACTGGCTAATGCCAATAGGTTTAACTTTATAGAGACTCAGGTTTAATTGGTCCTTGATGCATGAGATTTTCCTTCAAAGAATTAATCCTCTATTGATGTGTGAGAAAGAAGCAAATATGAGCTTTTCTAATTCATGCTTAATTTCATGATGAAAATTATCATGTTGCTAACATCTAAAAACCCCCAAACTCAGAAATAGAGTTTGTGTTAGGTTTTAATTATTTAATCTCAAATTAATTTCATTCCTAAGCAAAGGATAAAAAAACTTTTATTATATTTGCCAAATATTTGTCAAACTGTCAAATTGTTTGACATTCTTTGTCTCATTCAACATGTAATATTTATTGTGTGTGTACACTTCAAACAAATTGCAATTAAATTATTACTAAACTAAACAAATTATTGTGACTCACAGTTAATTCTTAAATTATTAAAGACTTTGTTTCTAAGCTGTACAGATAATTTATATTTATAATTAATTATATTTGAACAAATCAAATACATGGTAAATAGAATACTGTTAATATTTCTAGTAGGCACTTTTCTTTCCTACACATATTTTTTGAAGATAGATGACTGAAGCATAATTTGTCTTCTCTGCTTTCACAATTCATAATCTTGTTTAAATAAACCAGTCTTATAGCTAAATGCCTTAACCAAATGTAAATTCATGAGTGAGGAAAATTTTTCAAGTGTTTTTTTTACATAGTTTCCTTTAAAAAAGTTAATGTAGATCTCCATTTCTGCCAAAAAATATTCCACATAGAATATTCTTTTAATGCACAGCTGACATGTAGGGTTACTAGGTTCATGAATCGAATAAAAGGACATACCACATGGGACTGTGAGGGCCTGAAATTCACTGAAACCTCTGCTTGGCTGGGTCACGTGAGAGGTACTGCATCTACCCTGGAGTGAAAATTGATTAAATGAGCCACGTGTGCTGGAGTTGGTCTTCATTTAAGGCATTTCTGTGCTTTACAAAATAATTGCAATACCACATAGAATTTTGTTTCTCAATTATTTTGAGAATAAGTTGCCAGCTGGATACACCATCACTTTCTAATAATTTAGTGTCCATTTTCTATAAACAGAAACATTTTCATACATATCTACTATATGAGCAGGAAATTAGCAGTGATACCTCACTACTACCAATCCTCAGACTCCTCTCAGGTTTCATTAACTGTCCTCAAAGTGTTCAGAATTGCACGTTGTCTTTAGTTTTCAATTCTCTTTTGTGTCTTTCAGTTTGGGAAATTTCCTCATCACTTCCTGATCTTTCAAGACCTTGACAGTCTTGACTATTCCAACAATTCGATTATGAATAGTCTCTCCAAGTTTAGGTTGGTCAGTTTAGGGTCAAGTTAATAGTATCAGAGTTGGGATGGAAATAAAAAGCAGAAAACTGTACTTGAACAACAATTAAAATTTAAAAAATATAATAAAAGTAGTATCAGGGTATCTCAAGAGTAACAAGGTGTTTGCTCCTCCTTCTTACATCCTCTCAGGTAACATATAACCTATATTTTACTCATTGCTGACTATTTTATTTATTTTATTAAGGTGATATCTGTGAGGCTTCTCAACTATAAAGTTACTTTTGTCTTCTCTTTGTAATTTGTATGCATTTTCTGAGGAGGTTGAGTTATGGAAGTATATCCATTCCTCCTCAAGACTTTATTTATTTCTTCCTTAATTTCTATCCATAGAAACTCAAGGTTTATACACTGTTTTATACAATTGGTTCCAATCCACTACTACCATTACTTATATTGAGGATCAGACTGACCCAGTTTGGACAAGGTGGATTCCCCTTATGCTGGCTCCTATGGATTTCTGTTATGTCCCTATTATTCTATGCTTTCTGACACAATAAAATAGTCCAGGTTATGCTTATAATGGCCCTTACTTAAAAGATTCGGGCACTTATTGCTACAGGATGTTCATTGCTCATGGGCTCTCTCAGTGGACAGAGGGAATATTCCTGCATCTATTTATATTTGCTGAAACATGTACACTACTACCTCATGTACAATCCACAGTTACAAGGTTAATTCTAATTATTTTTTCTGTTAATTATCTTTGACATATCTTTTAATTAACTGGCTGTACTTAACCGATATCCCATTGCCACAACCATCCCCTCCCTAGGAATATCCACCTTCATTCACCTCAGTGAATTTCAGCACCTGCTGGGCGACCACTTTCCAGGGAGGAACCAGCACATTGTGCTGTAGCTGTGACTACCCCAGCAGGCCAAGCATCCACATGAGCACCTGCTCAGAGGCCCATCTTAAACCACCCTGTTCTTCCTACTACTCCAAGCACAGATAGTAACATTGTCTTGTGCCACCTAACAGCTATAAGACTAAATTTTTTCCAAAGGGAAAGGAAAGGATAAGGAAGAGAAGGATGGAAAGGTAGTGTTTGCTTTAGTTAGGTGCAGAATGTCACATTAATTACACTCCTCACTATAATTACACTCTTCACTGTATCATCATGTATGGTTGAAGCACAGCCCAAATCTCGTTTTTTCTTATTTTTAATGTGTTTTCATTCATTGTGTTTATTTATATTTTATTGTATGAAGTGGTAATTTAAATTCCAAATTATGTATTTCTTTCATATTTCTATTTTTTATTTATACATATTTAAATATTTTATTTGTTTATTTCTAGAGACAGGAGAAGGGAAGGAAAAAGAGAGGGAAAAAAAGCATCAGTGTGTGGTTGCCTCTCACGTGGCCTCCATTGGGGACCTGGCCCACAACCCAGGCATGTGCCTTGACTGGGAATAGAACCGATGACCTTTAGGTTCACAGCCCATGCTCAATCTACTGAGCTTCATAGTCAGGGTGATTTTTAAATTTGTCTCATTATTTCCTGTGGCTTTTAAAAGTATTGTGTTCTATATATTAATAAACTGATAATAAAAATATAAATTTTTTTTGCCCTGGCTGGTGTAGCTCAGTGGATTGAGCATGGGCCTGTGAAGCAAAGGATCGCAGTTCGATTCCCAGTCAGGACACATGCCTGGATTGCAGGCCAGTTCCCAGCAAGGGACACACAAGAAGCAACCATACATTGATATTTCTCTCCCTCTCTCCTTCCCTTCCCCTCTAAAGATAAATAAATTAAATTTAAAAATATATATATATATATATAAATGTTTTTAATACTCATTTTCCCTTCTTTTGGCTTGGAAGTTCACTCATTTATCCTTTTCTCAAAGCAATAATTCTTAAAACTATCCACTTCCACTTAGCCTAATACCCTCCAGACGCATCCATGCTGTGAAGGTGGGGTGGAAGAAAGTGGTGGGAGAAGAGGGAGACAACTGTGTTTGAACAACAATGAAAAAATATCCAATATCTATGCATCAAACTATAAAGTTACATCTTAACCTTCCTTCCATACAATGCCTTAGAATGCTTTGATTTCTCCCTTCAAATTCATTTGTCATCATTTTCCTTTAGTTCTGTCTATATGCCTCAAAGCACCAATTTTTATTATAATGTCATTATTAACATTGTTCTTATAACAAAATCATGCATTTAGATTTACCTTTATGTTTTAATAATTTTTGTACTGTTTCTTTTTGCATCTCAAATTGTTCTTTGGGGTCATTTTTCTTTGTCATACACATGTTATTTAGAAATTCCTTTAGTTCAAGTCTATTACAAATTGTTCTTTTGGGATAATTTGCTTTCCTTTTGTGAAAGTCTGTTTAGATAAACTGAATCTATGACGCTGCTTTTTTTTCCTCGTAGGCCACGTAAGATACAACACTTCTGCCTTTGAACTATGGTGAATAGAAGTTGGCTATGCTCTTTTTGTTGCCACTGAATAATCCAACTTTTTCTTTCACACTGGTTTATAATTTTCCATTTGCTTTTTATGTCTTATAATTTCTAGATGGGTCCAATCTCTAGATATTACCCATTCACCTAGATGTAGATTTATTTTTTTCTTCTTGGTTTAAATGTTGGAGAATATTTGGAAAATATTTAACAGCCATTTACATTTTTTAAAGTCAATTAATAGGGATAAGATGAAATATGTTTTCTTGATAAATAACTTCTACCTATCCCTTACACAAAAATTTTTGACCCAGTGATTCCACTGCTGGGAATATACCCTAAGAATCCCAAAACACCAGTTCAAAGGATGTTATATACCTCTATGTTTATAGCAGCACTATTTACAATAGTCAAGTACTAGAAGTAACCTAAGTGTCCATTAGTAGATGAGTGAATTAAAAAACTGTGGTTCATTTACACAACAGAATACTATGCAGCACAAAAAAACGAAGGAACCCTACCCTTTGTGAAAACATGGATGGAACTGGAGAGTATTATGCTAAGGAAAATAAGCCAGGCAAAGAAAGACAAATATCATATGATCTCACTTACAAGAGGAATCTAATGAACAAAGCAAACTAAAGATCAAAACAAACCAGAGATATGGAAACAGGGATTAGACTTACAGCTGCCAGAGGAAAGGTGGATGGGGAGAAATAGTGAAAAGAAGGGGAAGGGATTAGTCAAAAAACATGTACGAATGGACATGAACATTGGACAACAGTGTGAAAATGGACTGTTAGAGTGGGAGATGTGCTGGATGGAGAAGGACAAAGGGGGAAAAATTCAGACAACTGTAACAGAATAAACAAGAATAAAAAGAAATTTTAAAAACCAGTAAATATCATATTAATGATGAATGTGAAAAGCATTCTGTAGGTCAGCCAAAAGACAAGGACATCTGCAATCACTACATATAATTCATATTATTTTGCTATTTCTATACCATGCAACAAATCAAGGAAACATTAAAATTAGAAAGATAAGAAAGTCACTGTATTTTTCCTCAATGTAATTGTCCACAATGAAAACTAAAAGAATCTTCAGAAAGTCTGTTGGAATTATTAATCAGTGGTTAACAATTACATGTATTCATGACCAATATTCAAAATACTAGGTTTTTTACACATCATTCAAAGCTATCAGACAAAATATAATAATAAAATTTAGATAATTTGTAATCATAATAACAAAAATAAATCCAATAAATTATAACATAAGGAAATCTAATAGAGTAGTGTAAAGGAACTGAGGAAAAAGTATAGAATCTGATCCTTAAAATTTTTATGTAAGACTAAAAGGCTAAAAAAAATTTTATGAAGAAAAATAAAGAGAGTTTGCATTTTAAAATAGCAATTCTAACCAATAATAATTAAAATGGTATGATCTCTTCACAGGTCTATACCAATTTATCATTAGGCTAAAATCCAGAATCCAGAATTGAATTACTAATCAGTACTAAATTGCATATCATTTGGAAAAGTAATTAGATCCCTGGTTTTGACCACATACAAATAAATTATATTTAAATTAATAATGTTAAAACAGGAAAAGCAAGTCAAAAATTGGGGGGGGGGGAATATAAGGGAACATTTTTATGCATTCGATAGGAAAGAGTAGGGGAGGATTTTATGCAGCTATATAAGAAATTTAGGGCAGTATTGCCTGAACAAGACACACACAAAAATAAATGACATCATTAATTTAAAATATATATTCTGTACAATAATAATCACTAAAGCAAAGTTAAAAGATGATTTTCTCTTTGGTAAAATATATTTTAATGACAATAATTGACATAGAATTACTCTCCACAGGAAGAACCTCTTACAAATAAATTAGAAAAATGCAAATATGCCAATAAAATTAAAGATCAAAAAGTATAACTTGGCAGATCACACAAGAGCAAATTTGAAGCCAGGTACACATAAAATCTACTGACCATATCAGGAATCAATTGAGTGAGGAACTTGGGTTCTGAAATCAGACTTCCTAATTTCCAAAGATGTTCAACCACTTATTAGCTATGTATATTTTGGCATGTTACTTCCATTTTTCAGGATCCTCTTCACCAAAAATGAAAATAATAATAATTCCATCAAACTCACATATTTAATGGGAGAACTAAGTGGTTTAGAATAGGCAAAAGATGAGAAAGAACAGCACTTGTCACAAGGAGACAACTCAATAAATGGCACCAATTATTTCATTGTCAGGGAGGTAGGAACCACAGGAACAAAGCCAACCAAGATCATACATAGAAAACCTTCACTTTCTCATACGACCAAAAGGAGGATGACAATCAATCTAAAATCAGTAGACAACCAGAAGTGCCAGAAAATCAAACTTCATGGAATTCCAACAACCAAGGAATTGGAGAAACAGTCAACCAGCCCAAACAGACTGTAAGACTGTGGATGGGCAGAATCCTCAGCCACGTGGTGGACTTCACAGGCAAAACTGACTGAACGGGAAACTGGGACTCAGAGCTGACTATGGTGGGGGTTGCTGTGGTGGAAGAAACTCTCAGTCTCACATGAGGGTTTGTTGGAAAGTGTGCTAGAGCCCAGCAGGCGAGCTGCATTGTTCCCTGTCTGGCCCCTCCCCCACAGACAGAGTCGCAGCACAGCAAGGAAGTTTGTCCTGCCTGGATGAATATCTAAGGCCTCACTCCCTTATAACTTAACAGGTGTTCAGAGACAAAGAAATATGACCCAAATGAAAGAACAAAGCAAAACTTCAGAAAGAGAGCTAATCAATGAGGAGAAAGCAAACCTATCCAATGGAGAATTTAAAGCCCTAGTAATCAAAATGCTCACAGAACTAACTGAGCTTCATCAAAAAATGAAAGAACAAATGAAAGATACCCAAAATGAAATAAAGCAAAATATTCAGGAAACTAACAGTGACAGGAAGGAAACCAGGACTCAAATCAATGATTTGGAACAAAAGAAAGGAATAAATATCCAACTGGAACAGAATGAAGAAACAAGAATTTTAAAAAAATGAAGAGAGACTTAGGAACCTCTGGGACAACTTGAAACGTTCCAATATCTGAATTATACGGGTGCCAGAAGGAGAAGAACAACAGCAAGAAATTGAAAACTTAATTGAGCAAATAATGAAGGAAAACTTCCCCAATATGGCAAAGAAAATAAACTTCCAGGAAGTCCAGGAAGCCCAGAGAGTCCCAAAGAAGTTGGACCCAAAGAGGAACACACCAAGGCACATCATCATTAAGTTACCCAAGATTAAAGATAAAGAGAAAATCTTAAAAGCGGCAAGAGGAAAGGAGAGAGTTACCTACAAAGGAGTGCCCTTTGTAGGTAGCTGATTTCTCAAAAGAAACCTTGCAGGCAAGAACAGGATGGAAACAAGAATTCAAAGTCATGAAAGGCAAGGACCTACATCCAGGATTACTCCATCCAGCAAAGCTATCTTTTAGAATGGAAGTGCAGATAAAGTGCTTCCCAGATAAGGCCAAGTTAAAGGAGTTCATCATCACCAAGCCATTACTATATGAAACATTGAAGGGACTTATCTAAGAAAAAGAAGATAAAAATATGAACAATAAAATGACAACAAACTCATAAATGAGCCTAAAAGAAAAGAAAAACAACAACTAAGCAAACAATAGAACAGGAACAGAATCAGACAAATGGACATCACATGGAGGATTTTCAGTGGGGATACGGGAGGGAGGAATATCATGAAAAAGGTACATGGAAAAAGAAGCGTAATTGGTAGGCATAAAATAAATGGGGAGAGGTCAAAAATGGTACATAAAACAGAGAACTCAAGGAACTAATATGTACAACCCATGGACATGAACTGAGGGGGGATGATGGAGGGTTGAGGGATACAGGGCAGAAGGGGTAAAGAGGGAAAACTGGAAAAACTGTAATAGGATAACCAATAAAATATACTTAAAAATGTAAAGTATACACTTAACCAAAAGTATGTTTAGAATACAACACTTTGGTGAAAATGGAAAACTTGTTTGAAGGAACAATAGTCTAGAAAAAAACATGAAAACACTATATGAAAGATATCATTCATTTAAAATGTTTAAATACATAAAACTTTATGTTGTGTTGGAGAATACATACCAACTTCAGAATAGCAGTTATCTCTGAGAAAGAGTGGAAGTGAATGGGTTAGGGAATAAAATTCTATTGTATTTCTTAAATAATAAAAATAAAAAGACTCATGATAAATAAGTCAAAGTGTCAACATTTGCTAAATCCGGATGATGGAAACACAAATGCTTATTATTCATTGAAATATTCTGTGTATTTTTAAATTTTTCATAATTTCAAAAATATTAATGGGTTGAGGACAGAGCATTATTTTTATATGCTAGTTGGAGATATTCTTGCTTTATTTTATAGTTATTTATGTACATATTTTAACTCTGCTACTAAATATAATCTCTTGACAACACAAGCAATTTCTTTTCTAAATTTTATCCCTTAACTATGAACACAGTGTTTGATACATAACAAAGATGCAATAAAACTTTGATGAATGAATGACTGAATGTTTTACTGGGCACTCTGGCATTTTAAATTTTCAGTACAGACATCTATAAATAATTCACAGAAACACCTACAGAGTGCCTTATTTATTCTAAACATAGGAAACAACCACACCAATATTTTTAATTATTAAAATTTTACTTCCAATATTGGAAGGAAAATAATTGTGTATCCCAGAGTTTCTATGATTTCTCTTCACTTGCTTTTTATTTTAAAAGAAAAACTAAAGGTTTTTTAAAATTTATTCATTAAACTCTGTATCATACTTTGTAAATTTCTGACTCTCACAAAATTACTAGTTGTATTATAGATAAATGCTCATAATTCTCTACCCTATCCACATAATTCTCTACCTAATCACAGGAAAACAAATTAGAGGCTGACAACAAGAAAATGGTTTTAATTCTTTAGTGAATAATTTACGTTTTTCTCTGAACAGAAGCAAAGAATGTAGCATTTTATCCCCAGGATCAGTCAGTTAATTATATTTTACTCAAAGATACTCACTCAGTATTATATTTTACTATATGCTCATTTGTTCAATTTTGGGGCATATGTTTTCATGGTATAATCATGAAAAACTAATCAAATGGAAAAATATCTTCCAAAATGAACCAGAGCAGGAGTAAGAACTATCCTTGGAAAATATATATTCCATGTTGGCTAAACACACACACAAATGCATGTACACACATACACTTAATTTAATGAGAGACACAAAACAATTGGACCTGACCTAAATATTTGTTTGAGGAATAAGGAGTTAAGCTAATTCCTTTCTATTTTAATTCAGAGTATGTGTTCTTATTCAAGTCAAATATATGAAATAATCACTTTAGCACTAAACATATTGCATGCAGTCTTACATCATCTTTTAATTTCTTCTTAGTGCATACATGAACTGATTTATCTCAACTTCTTTCTAGCTATTTCCTTTCTTCACTTGTTCTGCCATAATATGTAGAAATCCTGTATATTTCTTATATTTTGCACCATTTTATTTATTTATTTTTTGCCTCTTTTAAATTGATGTTCAAATACAGTTGTCTCCATTTTCCCACCACCACTTTCTCCCTCCCTACCCATGCCTACCCCCAACCCTCAATCCCACCCCGCCTTGGTTCCATTCATGGGTTCCTCATTCATGTTCATTTACATCCCTTCCCCTTCTTTCCCACATTATTTCCATCTCCCCTCCCCTCCCCTCTTATTACTGTCCAAAATCCTGTATATTTCTACATAATTTCTATTAATATTATCCTTTATTTACTTTAGCATTACCTAAATTATGATATTTCTTATCACCCCAAATTATCAATATTATTAAGAACATTAGATTTAATTAATACACTGTTGCTGATGACCTCATAAGTTTTTGTTGTTGTTGTTAAAACAAACAACATGTATGTGTACTGTCATCAAAAAAAAGTAAAACTATATCAGAGTATTTTTTAATAAATCTACAGAAAAAAGTCAAAGAAAGATTAAAAGATCAATCTTACAAAGATTATACCTTACATGAAAATTTTCTCCATTATTTTGTTTGAAGATTTTATTTATTTATTTTTAAAGAGAGGGAAATGGAAGGGAAAAGAAAAGGAGAGAAGCATTAATGTGTGATTGCCTCTTACCTGGCCCCCACTGGGGGCCTGGCCCACAACCCAGGCATATGCCATGATTGGGGATTAAACCAGCAATCCTTTGGTTTGAAGCCCATGCTCAATCCACTGATCTATACCAGCCAGGGCTCCATTCTCTAGTAATAAGTTACAAATTGCCAAAGGCAAATCTGAATTCAGGAAAGGTATATGAAAAAATAATATAATTCATATTTTTAATGTAATCATAAAATATATTCAACTACTTTAAATCTGTAGCTTTATTTTAATTACATAATTTAATTTATGCTTGTATTCATTGAATAAATAATGTATGTATTTAGCATATATGATGTGCAAGTCACTGCTAGACCTGGAATAAGAAAATTTCAATCCTGTCTCTACTTCAGAGAAAGGGCAAACAAGCAGGATCTAACACTGTAAACTGGAAAAGGGCAAGGACTCTGTGTATATTCTTCACTACTACTTACCCATGCCTACCATAGTACCTGACACAGATTATGTAGGTACTTGGTGAATTAAAAGAACAAAACATCTATTAAGATAATGCCAAAGCACTATAAATAGAGAGAAGAGAATGATTAATTCTGTCTATGGTTGTCAAGAAGTGACATTAAATTAAACCAAGGGAGAGTTTCATCTCACAAATCAGTTGAAGACAGCTAATTTTTCTTTGGAAATAATGTATATCACCTTTACCATGTGATTCTTTTGGGTGTACCAATCATAAGAATTTGATAACCTCTTAACATACATATCCATCCATCCACAAATGGACACTTGTTCCAAAATCAGGTAATCAAACACAGTTTGGCAAATTGACTCTATGGGAGGCAGGTGAAACTGACATTAAAAAATGATATTTTGACTTACAGGAATTCTGGTTTTGATCAACTAAATTAGGGACACAGTAGCAGAGAAAAGACATGGCAGCATCACCAGAAATTCTAACAAGTCAGTTTTATCTTCTTTTTGGACACCATCTCATGATAAATTTTAATGTTAGGACATCATAATAAAACTTAATGAAGTGATTTACGGATTAAAAGCCCTTTGCATTTATTACCTCAAGAAATCTTTGAAAACATTTATGACATATTTCTAATAGCCCACAAAGATACAATCTCTGTTTTTTATTCAAGTGGCCTTGGCCTGAGCTGTGGAAATAGTCCCCCTAACCACCTGCCTTCATGATTCCAGCCCTCCCTTCCAAATTCCATTTCTTGATCATTACCAAATTCTCAAACACAACTTATATCAAATTGTTTGATGAATACTCATTGACTACAGTGAAGTCTATATGATTTAGAAAGAGTATCATCTCTCAAACTCCTGCTATAAAATTCAAGTGTCACATATTCTAAATTACTTTTTAAAAAAGAATTTTCACAAGTATATTATGTTTTTAAAAATTTAATTTCTATGCACTTTTTTGGATTGTATTTTCTCTGCCTAGAACAGTTAATATTTGTCGCAGGGAAGTGTAATCATTTACTCACTTATTTAACTATGATAGTGGATGGAACAGCTTGAGGATGGAACTATGTCTTACCTCCTAATGCCTGAATACAATGATAATTGTGTCCAACAGATGGTGCTTTATATATGTTTATCAATTATGGCTCATTCTCCTTCATGATGAGTTTCAGAGAGATTAAGTAAAATGTTCAAGTCTCCATAAATGAGGAAACAAATATGAGAACACAAGACTTATGATTCCTCATTGAAACTTTTCTCCCAAACATCAGAGAGCCAGAAGGAGGCCTCAGAAACTAAGTCAGAGAGAACAGAGAACAGCTTCTGAGGAGTTTAACAGATTCAAGTCATTTGTCACCAGGGTGGAGGGAAGGACTGAAGAAGGAAAATGACCAAACTTGTGGCTCATTGTATCATCAGTTTCTGTCTACAATTTATATCAGTAAATTTATATTAATTATGAACAAATAAAGGTAAACTCGTTTTTTAAATTAGCTTATAGTGAAATAGATGAATACAAATGCCAGACAGTGAAATTAACCTTATTTTTGCCCCATTGACCCAAGCTTCACTATTTTTTATTGCATTTTTTTCTTATAAAAAAGTTTGTGGGTCTTAACAATTTAACTCATATGTCCTACATAATATCTGAATTATGATATTAATTGTCAGTAGAATGGCCTGAATTGAATTTATATAGAAACACATACCAATTATCTATAGATTCTTTGGATCAGGAGATCTTGATCTCCTTTGTCAGATTTATCTTTGTCCTTCGCAAATTTTGAGTCTACAGTTTTTCTTGGAAACTATTTACCCAATTGTCATTCTTAATTCAAATGAAAATAAAATAAAGAAACTTAAAAGGACTAACTAAAAAGTATCTTAGTTTTAATTTTGTAATAATTCCTGAACTGTAAAAATTAAAACATATTAATTTATTTTTTGGCAACAGAATGATTTATAAAGACATTCTAAGTTTAAACATTTTAAGAAATCTTTGCATTTTACAGATCTTGATGGCATGATTATTAACAGAATTCAATGCATATTATGATGCACAAGAACACAATTCATTACAGAGATAAACAGGAAATGAGGCTGTTGGGGATTGTACTGACTATGGTTTCTTATTTCTGTATTCTTGATGTTCTGGTATTTAAGGCCTTGATCTTGAAGAGACTACCTCTCTGAGTGCTAGTTAATTTAGAGACAGCAAACAAACCCCGTTCCAGAACACCTATGACACACAAACCAACCACCTTATTCACAGCCCACATCCCAACTATCCCCTTTATGAAGTCCTCACATACACCAAGCCTTAAATAGTCCCCTGCCCTAAATCACCCCAGGACCAGTTGTGAGGCAACTAGAGACAATCCTAAAGGTCTAGAGGCTGCTGAAACTATTCAAACTATCCAACTCTAAACATATTCAGCATATCTGCTCACCTTGCCTTCCTCCTCAAAACTACCGTAAAGAGCTACAGGTCATGTTTTCCTCTCTCACACTTCTGACTAATGACCATTCTTTGTCCTTCTCCATGTGACCCTGCATGGTGAATCATGCCTCCTGTTTCTGAGGATCTGTGAGTATAAACTTATTCATTCATTACAGTTATTTCTGTGTCTCTGTGTCTTGTCAAACCTGATTTAAATGAATCTTGGTTACCATTAAAACAAGGATGCTTATTAAAATAAACCTGTGGTATTTTAGCTAGTATTCTAACAGGTGTGGGATGATATTTCTTTGCAGTTTTGATTTGCATTTTCCTGATGATTAGTGATGGTGATCATTTTTTCATATACCTATTGCCATTTGTATATTATCTTTGAAAAATGTCTATTCAAGTCCTTAACCAATTTATAATGGAATTATTAATTTAGTTATTGAATTATACAAATGCCTTCTGTATTTTGATGATTGATCCTGTATCAGATATATGGTTTGCAAATATTTTTTTCCACTCTGTAGGTTGTCTTTTTACACTGTTGATTGTTTCCTTTGCTGTGCACAAGCTTTTTATTTCGATATAGTTTTAAGTTTAATATTGGCTTGGAGGAAAAGTGCTTTTGGTCATTTGGGTGAAGTAGAGGAGGTTACTTTTGTAATCTTCTCAGCTCCACTGATTTCCACAACACACTCCACCTTACAGCTTCCCCACGAGTGTCAGCAGAAAAAACTTTAGAGGGACTCAGTTGCCAAGATGCCCATCCCCTCAGTTCTTGTGCTCCCAAACAGGTCCAGTATTTCCAAGCCAAGTCACCCTGTTTCACACATCCTCTTCTTTGTCCCCAAAGTGACACAAACATCATCAGTCCCTATCATGTCTTTTGTGAAAAGGATTTAAAAAGGAGGCCTTTGGGGACAAACAGTCTTTAGTAGAAGAAATTTGGTGTTTAACTTTAGTGTGATTTTGTGGATAGGTTCAAACTGAGCAACAACTGTCTACATCTACTCTCGAGATGATTAAATTAAAACTGTATCAGTTAATAGAAGACCCAGGTATTTCTTGGGACATATAATGTTAAAATTGACAGTATATTGAAATTTTATCAGATATTTACTAAACATATCACCAAATCAAGATAACTTTCAATTTATAAATAGATATATCTGTTATGATTATGAGTGAAAACTCTAAGAGATTTTACTACTTTAATGGCTTCATATAGCATTGTACTACAACAAATTGAATCAAATTAACATTTATACCTAAGTTGTTATTTGTAAATAAAAGAGATAAAGAGAGAGAGAGTGCCATTCTGCTCCAACCCAGCTGTTTCTCATCCAAACACACCATACTGTAAATCCACATAGCTTTGGGCACCATGCTCATCCAGGATAAATATCTGACACTGGAGATATATAACAATTAACCCATAAGCTTGGTTTAGCTCTCAAATTTTGATTTCAGGGACATTATAAAATGTATTTTATGAGATTCAAGTTAACCAAAAAGAATGCACAGCGGATCTTGGATTCTGAAATAAACATACAATAGGCTAGACAGAAATTGTCAGCCTGTCATTATAATACTGGCTGTTAACAACCACAATTAAGGCAGACTGCATATCAATTATTATTTGTCTGGAACTTCAACTTCCTTAAGCACAAAAGGAAGGAAGGCAGCCTGCATTACTGTCTCCCCTCCTCAGCTAATTAGTACTGTTTGTAATGGCTTCATCTGTCCAGGATCAGTTGTCTAACAGGAACAGAGTTCTGTCATTTAATAAGGTGAGGAACTGTAGAATGTGATTATGTCTGCCTCCAAAATAGCACTTCAAACAACACTAAAATAATCATGTGAGAGAATAAATAGACTAATGGTCCTAAGTTGTATTTTTAGTCTAATTCTTGTACAAGCAGTATTCCATCCAGTAACATTCACAAAAAATTTAAAAAGAAAAAATGGGAAATATGGGAATGAAGGGAGACTTAATGACAAACACAAGAATATACACACATAAATGTTCACACACACACTCTAAAAACTTAGTTGAAAAAGCAGTTTTATAAACTGGCATTTAATGAGCATTACCATAGGAAATGTTGATGTGATGATGAGCCTTATTTTCCAAAAATGCTTTTTGGAAAGCAAACCATTCTGTGGTTGTGCTGATTATAACCTAAACTTTGTTCATTTTCCAATCACAAAATACAAGTCAGTAAAGAAATGTGTAGTTATGGAATTTATTTGCACTCAATTGGCATTTAGCACCTATTATCAGAATTGTATAACAACTTTCTTTTGAGTAAAGGTACTAAACAATAAACTGCCCAATGAAGACATCTGCAATTATCGATGCATGATACACTTCCTAACTGATGCAGGCTTGACTCACAGAATGAGATAAATGACAGAAAGCAGTTGTGATCCTGACAGGTAGTGTGTACAGCGGGTCAGGACATGGTCTCAGGACTCAGATACCTGAGCTTAAATCCCAGCACCAAGTCCTGCTAGCTTGCATAACCTGGGCGAGTTACTTTACTTCTCTGTGACTCACTTCCTTGTTTGTAGAATGGGATAGATCAGAAATAGGATTTTTGTGAAGATTAAGTAAATAACTTAGAAACTGAGAGCACAATCTGGCACAGTAAAAGCATTATAGACACTTCAGCTATTATTAGAATTACTAAAAATAGTTTATTTTGAGTTGAACACAGACACAGACGAAAGTCTTTCTTAAGCCAGTCACTCCCATCATGCTGCTTCTGACAGCTTACCAACAATGCAGGAAGAGTCTGATTGACTCTAAACATTTTACACCTTGAAACACATCAATTTTCAAAAACTGTTTTTCAAAATGTTTTCCCCAAACTAGAGTATCAACATTACTTAGGAGCTTTTTTTATACATGCAAATTATCAAGCCCCAATGAGGTCCTATTGAATCAAAAACTTCAAGGATGGAAACTAGCCATCTGCTTTCTTCCATATGATTCTGATGCTCTCAAAGATTCTAGAATTATTTGGCTAATAAACCCCCAAACTCCAGATGTGTTCCTCCTCATGGAGAGATTGATAATTTCTAAACTACTGAAAATAAAGATTTCTTATCAAGTGAATAATAAGTATAGCTCAAAATAACTTAGATCTAACCATGAATTCATGTTATATATTTTTTTAATTTTAAAAATAATCCAAAGTTATTAACTAAAACCCCAATCTGCAGTTTGAAAAAATAACATCATGAAGAAAAAATTCTAGAAAATTGGAAAGAGCTAGTTAAATTATGAAGAAATAAGGCATTAAAGGTGAGAATCAAATACTACTTATTTTTACTTCGAAAGCTTGCAAGAGATAAACTATTCTATATAAATTGGTTTAAATAATTCTCATACCCAAGATTTTCATAGCTTTTATGAAGGTATTTAACATGGCTTTGAATGATATAATATACACATGTCTGTGACAATCCAATACTTGTTGACCACATCTGCAATTGTTTGAAAAAATTCTTATAAAAATTGGAAATACCAGCTTCTCTTGAAAAACTGTAAGATCCAGCAATATTGGTACTAAGCTCCTCTAGGGCTCTAGTAGTGACTACTCTCTTGGATTTTGAGTTTGATTGCTGCTAGCTCAGCTGACTACACTCAACTTACCTATATGGGTACTGCAGGCATCTGATGTACATCATCCTAACCTAAAACAAGCCTGGCACAAAAAATATCCTCAGCAAATGCCACATCTCTTCCCAGGCCATCAATCATCCCCATTTCTCCACTAGTGAAATAGCAAAATCAATCACAGTAGAATTCCAATGGCTATTTGGGAATGGGAGGTATGATGTGTGGATACATTTTTAAACCTATGTATTTTCATTCTCATTTCATATATAGTCAACTAGTGAAGCTATTATATCTCTTTAGACAGCTTTGAGCCTAGCAGAGAAGAGGGAATTGGTGCACAATTGAAAGTCTCTTACTTTAGAGTTAATGTCAATGTGGGAATTCATTTCTTCAGAGTGAAGCCCTAGATTTGACACTTCAAAGCTAGAATTTTAAAAATGAGTTCCTTGAAAAAGATAAGTTAAATCCAAATGTGTTAAGTGTAATGTACAAAATAGATTTTCATCAAGACTTTTTTTAAAGCAAACAAAATTATTTGCTAGAAATAACAATTTAGAAAGCTCTGGAAACCTTGGTTTTAATACTGATCCAGCTGTGAGTGGCTCTGTGGATTTGAGCTAGTCATTTAACCTCTCAGGCCCTCAGAGTACTCTTCTATAAAATGAGGAGGCTGGGCTCAGGTACCTTCTAGCTCTTGAAGCCTATTCTGTGATTCTAGGATGCTGGGTACAGACAATTCATTTCAGGGTTTTTTATTTTTTATTTTTTTTGTATAAATGACATCCAATGTCATAAAATAATGTATCAAGAGCAGCAGCAGGGCCTTTCTATCCTGAATTTGGTTTGAAGCCAGCCGATAGGGTTGCTTGAATTCATTTTCTTTCTTTGGTGAGGGGATAGGTTTGATGACCTAATAAGGCCTTTTCCATCTCTTGTATCTTTGATGAGGCTACCAGGCTTCTGTGTTGGGAACTGCAAAGAGTTACTGTGGTGAATTCTCCTTTGTAGTGATTTTCTCTTTTTCATCATGTTTGACATTTTTGCAATTGTGCTTTGATTCAGATTATATCCACTACATAGCTCAGTGTGCTAGTGAGCTGAGACCTTGCTAAGATATAGATGCCTAAGTACAGAAATTTAAAAATGACAAGCTCAAGTATTGCTGCATGCTGTTTAGGTATATTATTTGAAGTAGCAGGTTGTGGTTCAGTGAGTTCCATGATGGTCATAAGGACTACAACAAATAATGGTTATATACATATATACATTTTTCTGTGAAGCATTTACTAATAAATTACTACAATGTCACTTTTTCTCTTTTTCTTTCAACAATTCATGAGATGTATATTTCCTTACAATTATCCCATAAAACAAAAATGAATGTTTTATTAAAAAGGACCATAGTTATAAAAATGATTTTTAATTAAGGCAAAAGAAAAGAAAATCATTCTTAATTAGTACCTTCAGGAAATAAAGTTCAGGAAGAAAGCAATCAAATTTGCTTTATACACTTCACTGTTAAAACTCACCTTCTACAGCATTCTAAACAGTGGAGATTGAGAAATCTCACAAAGATGGGCAATTGTCTAGAAACTAAAGAAGAATCTCACAGAAAAGTTCTGACACTGTCTGTCAATTTTGAAAATTATACATATACATTTGTACCAAACCCATTACAGGCTTGAATTTTACATATTGTTATAAACTTTGTAATTTATAAAAATATATAATTCCTCCAATATTTCAATAATTTCCAAAAACCAAATGCAATGCATAAAAGTTGAAATTGAAAGAGTAAGAACACAAAAAGGGACAATTTAAAAAAGAGAAGAAAGATTAAAAACTTAGTAGTACCTATTCTCTTAAATGAGTCAAATTAGGACTTCTGGCCAAGATGGAAGCTTAGGTAGATACAATGTACCTTCTCACACAACCAAAAGAAGGACAATAACAAATTCAAAAACAAAAAATAACAAGAACTACCAGAAAATTGAACTGTATGGAAGTCTGACAACCAAGGAGTTAAAGAAGAAACATTCATCCAGACCAGTAGGAGGGGCAGAGATGGGCAGCCAGGGCGGAGAGGGCTTGGGGCAAGGCAGCAGCTGGAGGAATCAGGTTGGACAAGGTGATGGCTGGTGGACTGGCGATCCCACATTTGTGTGCAGATAAACTGGGAGAAACAACTGAGGAGTGAGACAGACCATGCAACCCAGGATTCTAGCGCTGGAAAATAAAGCCTTGAAAGCTCTGACTATAAATACCTGTGGGGTCCGTGGCAACGGGAGAAACAACCAGTCTCACAAGAGAGTTTGTTGGAAAGATCCACAGGGTCCTAGAACGTACACAAGCTTACTCATCTAGGAATCAGCACCAGAAGGGCCTAATTTGCTTGCGGGCTGTGGTGGAAGTGACTGAAAGCCAGCCAACAGCCAAACAAGCAGCAATGTTCTCTCTAGGACCTCTCACCCACATACAGTGCCACAACCCACCAATGTGGGTTGTTCTTCCCAACACCTAAGGTTTTGCCCTTTACTACATAGCATGTGCACTGAGACAAAGAAAACATGCCCAAATGAAAGAACAAATCAAAGCTCCAAAAATAGACCTAAGCAATGAAGAGATAGCCAACCTATTAGATGCAGAGTTCAAAACACTGGTAATCAGGATGCTCACAAAAATGGTTCAGTATGGTCACCAAATAGAAAAAGAAGAGAAGGCTATATGAAGTGACATAAAAGAAAATGTACTGGGAACCAACAGTGACAGGAAGGAAAGTGATACTCAAATCAATGATTTGGAACAAAAGGAATAAATAAATATTTAACCAGAACAGAAGAAAGAAACGAGAATTCAAAAAATGAGAAGAGGCTTAGAGATGTCCAGGACAACTTGAAACATTCCAGCATCCAAATCGTAGGAGTGCCAGAAGGAGAAAAGGAAGAGCAAGAAATTGAAAACTTATTTGAAAATGTAATGAAGGAGAACTTCCCCAATCTGGCAAAGGGAATAGACTTCCAGGAAGTCCAGGAAGTTCAGAGAGTCTCAAAGAAGTTGGATCCAAGGAGATACACACCAAGACACATCATAATTATATTACCCAAGATTGAAAATAAGGAAAAAACTTAGAAGCAGCAAGAGAAAAGGAGGTCGTTACTTACAAAGAAGTTTCCATAAGACTATCAGCTGATTTCTAAAAAGAAACCTTACAGGCAAGAAGAGGATGGAAACAAGAGTTCAAAATCATGAAAGGCAAGGACCTACATCCAAGATTATTCTATCCAACAAAGCTATCATTTAGAAAGAAAGGGCAGATAAAGTGCTTCCCAGATAAGGTCAAGTTACAGGAGTTTGTCATCACCAAGCCGTTATTACATGAAATGTTAAGGGGGCTTATCTAAGAAAAAGAAGATGATCAAAAATATAAACAGTAAAATGACAAGAAACTCACTATGATCAACAACTGACCCTTATAAATAAATAAATAAATAAATAAATAAATAAATAAACAAACAAACAAATAAATAAATAAATGAAAAGCAAACAACTAAAATAGGAATAGAATCACAGAAATAGAGATCACATACAGGGTTAGCAGGAGGGAGGGTGAGGTGGGAAGATGGAGGAAAGGGTTCAGGGAATAAAAGCATAAATGCTGGGTACAAAATAGACAAAGGTGGGTGTTAAGAATAGTATGGGAAATGTATGAGATAGTACATTTCATACTAATGTATGAAATAGTATGAGAAGCCAAAGAACTTACATGTATCACCCATGGACTGGAACTAATGTGGGGGAATGCTGGTGGGGAGGTGCAGGGTGGAGGGGAATAAGGGGTAAAAATATGACAACTGTAATAGCATAATCAATAAGATATATTAAAAAATAAAAGATAAGTGAGTTAAAATTATGAAGAAATATAGGAATTAACCATTTCAAAAGATATTGCAGTGAAAAACTCTTTTTACCGACATTCTCCCTTAAGCCAAAAATAATAAAAACTCTAAATTTCTATAAAGTAAGTTCATGTTGGTCAGAAAAAATGATAAATTTGTTAATAGTTAATAAACTGAACACAAGTCCCAAACGTAATTATAGTTATAAAAAGTTGTCAATTTTCTCCTCTATAAAAGTTGTTTAAAATTCCAATAGAAAAATAATGAAATCTTTAATTTCTCTGTAATTCACTTCAATGTTATTATGCTTAAATAAGGTAAATGCAATTCTAATGTCAAGTCTTTGGTTAGAAGTAATCCAAGGTAATACCCTGATAGAAAGGACACACTAGCATACTTTGCCAGTTAACAGACTTTTTAAATTGTGGTCTATTTAACATTTTAGATAAAAGTTTGACTCTCATTCTCCTTGCTTGAAAACAAGTTCCTTTATTAGAATCAGCTTCACTAGATAGTGAAAGTAGTTTAGAGAATGCTAACATTTAAAGTAGACAAGGAATATATGCTTGACAAAGCAAGTTTCCATTGAGCCCCTTTCCCTTAAATATTTTTCTAAATTCATGTAAAAACTGAATAAGCAGAATTTCTATATTCAGTGAATATTCTAGTTCTTATTGTTCATTGTTCATCCACTGGTCTCCTTTTGGCAAGAGATTCCATTTTTTACACAGAGATGTGCAGCAAAACAAGTCTTCACACTGATAGAAACTTTGCATTAGATTTTTATCAGTCATCTTTATTTCACACCAAACAAATAACATTGTTCCAGTAGTAAGAAATAAGTTTTTTAAGAGCAACAAAGAACCAAATTATACCTAAATAAGTTTTAAATTCAAGCTGTTTAAAAATTTTATGTAAATTCTATTAAATATCATCAAAGAGACATTTAGAAATGTACTAAAGCATATGAAATCAGAAATTCAAGAACTAATAAAGATGAAAAGTAGCAATGAAATGAGAGATAATTGAACTTGGGGAAGAAAAAAAATGACAGAAATAAAAAATAAATTCTAAGGTACTCCACAACCACTACATTTGGAAGCAAACTTACTAAAAAGTATAGAATAAAATAATAAAGCAATCAAAAGAATAAAAATAAAATAAAGTGGTTGAAAACAAAATGGCTAAAATATAGGGTAACCAAAAAAGTATATACAATTAAAGATCTTGAAAGAGAAAAACAAAACAATAGAAGAGAAGTAATATTTTTAAACTATAATCCAACTATATTTTCTGTAAACAAAATGAGAAACAAGGTAAATATTGAAAGGGCCATATTGGTTTCTATGCTATATAATAAATTAGCACAAAATTAGCCACTTAAAACAACACCCAGTTATTGTCTCACAATTTCTGTGGGTCAAGATTCCAAACATAGCTTAGCTATGCCTTGAGTCAGGGTCTCCCAAGGCTATAACAAAAGCCGAGTTGTATTACTTGTTGCTATGACAGTGTCCCAGCTTTTTCACTGCTAGCAGAGGGAGTCCACTCTAGGTTTTAGAGACCACTCACAGTTCCTGCATATGATATTTCCATAGGCATTTCATAATATGACAAGAACTGCTAACAAGATTGCATCTTATATACCACAGCAAAATCTTGGCAGTGACATGTCAACTTCACAATATTCAGCTGACTAGAAGAAAGTCACAGATCCCACCCACGTTCAATGCATATAAATATTAGAAGGCAGGGGTCATGTGCAGTGGGGTTGCCCTATTAGGTCCTGTCACAAAAGCCAACTGAGTCTGAGAGATTCAAACAATAATCTGAATTAAGCTAACAGTTCCTTTTAATTTTGTCTTTATAATTCATAATTTCTTCATAAGAGAGATGTTATTCAAATAAATATAAAAAATAAATAAATCAAGGATTCAAAGGTGAAGTAAAAAATAAAATAAAACAGAAAAATAAAAACATTGGAATTAAAAATGGAATTATATATCGTAGTATTAGAACATATGGGTAATAATTTTTATACTTTTTGTTATAATCAGAATTGCCATTCTTCTTACTACCATATTTTCTACTTTCAAATTTTCTGTTACTTAAATAATACTTAATCAGCAAATATGTGTTAAATATTTGCTATGATTCACTATATAATGGGCACTGTACTAGGCATGACTTCATGATGAAGTTTTAAAAATATGGTATCTCTATAGAGCTAGAACCCTCCATTTTTAACTGAAAGTACACTCCACACTCACATTTAAGTAAAAATAGAAATTTTAGGAAAGCAATCTAACACTTAGCCTTTTGTATTTGTTACACTCATATTCTTTGCATAGTTTGGTGATTTTGACACCTGTTTGCAACCTGCCCTACACTCCACTGCCTCATCACTCAACTCTCATTTTTCATCCTATAATCTCTATTTCTAATCCATCTTTTATCTTTTCTCTCTACTCTGGATTTGCCATATATCTAGAGCCATGGGGGAAAAACTTTTCCATCCCAGCATATATGAAACCTCATTAGAATGGGCAACCCTCCTCCTCAACTTCCTCCCATGGGGGGAGGAAGATTAATTTTAGCCTAAGCTGAAGCTGCCTAGCTTATCCACATCTCCAATGCATTTCTTTCTGCTTCAATCAAAATCACCTTCATTATCATTTTCCCCATCATCCTCATCAATACCATTGAACATTTGTCATACAATCCCAAATATTTACATCAAATTAAATGTTAAGTACTTTGTGTACATTAAACTATTTGGCTAATTAGATAATTTATCCAACTAATCAGATAATTATCTTTTGAGAATTTATTACCACAATTTGAGAACACCTGAACAACTTCAGTTACTCAGGGATTAAATAACTTGTCCAATATGTGGTTAGAGTCAGAGCTGGGTTTCAAATACTAGACAGATAATTAACCACTGCGTCCAACTCTCTCTCATTATAAATTTTTATTGAAGATTTAGAATTTGTTAGAAGCTTAAAATTCCATTCTTTTCATGCTATATTTATAATAATTTACTGCAATTTAGATATATATAAGGTTTGCTATGTACATTATTGATTTAAGAACACTCCCCTTATTTAAAAATGGAACTGATTTCTGAAACATTTATAGAAAGCATTCTACTCATAAAAGTTTAAGAGTCATAAGGTTGCAGATAACAGAGGAAAATAAAATGTCACTGCCACCCTTATTGAAAAAAGTTAAATCAGTATATAAATCTGGAAATCCATGGTGATAGGAACTGAAACTATTTTATTATTAAAAGTAGTTGCTTTTCTGAAATTAAAGAAGGCTGTAAAACAGGCAATATTATTTAAAAATGGATACAATTTGATGTCATAAAAAAAACTCTTTGGCCTCTAAAATAATAAAGAGCAGAAGTAAAGATAGTTTTAAAGCTCAATTGAAGATTTCAACTCAATGAATAATCAAACGAGAATAGCCATGTACCATGCACATTCCAAGTGAATGAGTCATTCCTTAATGATAGTAGTTTGTTGACTTGAGATAACCACTGGACCAAATAATGGGTATTCTAGAAGTAGCCATGAAATAACTCAACTTCTTTCTTTCAAAGAAAATTTAATCATCCTACAAAAGGAAAACCAAAGAGGAAACCCAGATATTTAGAGTAAATTGTATATGGCAACTTGGCCTAACAATTACCAACATGACAGTCCATATGGAGATTTCTGCAGATGCTAACATTGTAATAAAATACACACACAGACCACACTGGATCCAATGTTCTATGACCGTGGGCAGAGGAATATCCAATCCACATGTTAATTTTAGTATGTTGTATATTTTATAGATTGTATGAATTCATTGTTTAAGTCACTAATAATTAATATGAAGCTATGTATACAACTGTGTCCTTAATACTAAGAGGCCAGTCTAAAAAATAAAGACAGGTCAAAGAGAAAAGGGGTATAAATTAGAGAAGCATATATAAGCAAGCAAAAAAGTTAATGTGTGTTTTTCAGGTACCCCTTATGCCCCGGACAGCTAAATTGTTGAAGTAACATGGTTCTGGACAATTCTGCAGGACAGGACAATGGCGAGCAATGAGGAGGCAGGCACCATTTAAGTGGCGGTCTTCTAGTAGTCAGATAGTATGTTGAATAAACTATGTGAGATAAGACCTTGATTAAGTTATGTAAGCAAATACAAACCAAAAGTATAATGATAACTGAAATTATTTAATGATTGAGATTATGGCAAAATTTAGAGCATAGATAGACTAATAGTCTATTTTGTGGCTTCTTTTCCTAGCCCTCCTTCAGAGACAGATGGCTGGGTTATCTATTTTTCTGTCTCTCTTAGTATATATCAATTATAAGCATAACATTTTTACTTTAAATTCTTATTGTACAATGTAAAAAACTAGCAAGTAAAATTCATTCAGGAAATGTTTACTATGAATAAGATTATGGCTTAACACATGATGAATAAACAATACTAAGGTTTTGCTGTAGAACATCAGATCTTATCTACCAACACACAACTTCAACAGAGCTATATCAGAACGTTTATGAGGCTGCCCACATGCAGGAGTGCAGGACAGAAAGCACCCCTGAGCATATTTGGGGTTAGAGCAGTGAGGCTTAGGAGAACTAAGCTATGCACACCCATTTCTTCTCTCAGGCTCACCAACATACTAGGTCATTATTCATTTCATGGGGAAGAATGGAAATTGGTAGAAAGGTAAATCATATGTTGTTACTCTAGCTAATGTTCCCCACCATGGGAATATGAGTAGAGGAAAATGTAGAGTTATCTTTCATCTTTACTACTAGATGTTGAGGCAAAGCCAGAAAATGAAGTGAGGTCCAGCTGTGTTTTTTCTTCTGTCCACCTGACTCCATTATGCATTGAATGGAAAATATTTTTTTAAAGGTACAGGAAGTGGACTAAAAAGAGAGGCTAAAAAACAGAGATATACAAATGCATTCTGATTTCAACTTAGTAAATTCCCAAACCTATAAAAGCACTGCTGAAACAACTGTAAAATATCACCATGTTAATCCAGCACCTGTCCACAGTAAGAAAGGCTTAAGTGCCCTTTCATACAGCAAACAGCCTAGTCTTTCATATATTAGAGGACAAAAATACGTATTGTATGCCCTAATAAACTGATCCCACAACTTAAGTGACTAAGAAATTCTTGGTCTTACCAGCACTAATATAGTTAGTACTATTAAACTCATGTCAAAAATAGAAATATGTGAGCGAACATTAATCACCACAATTAATATAAAGGAGCAAGAGATGGGTGAAAAACAAAGGAAATTTAAAAGTACAAATTTTCAGTTATAAAATAAATAAGTCATGGAGATTTAATATGCAGAATAGGTAATATGGTCAATAATATTATAATAACATTTTATGATGTCAAAAGGTTACCAGAATGGTGATAAAATCATTATGCTGTACACTTGAAACTAATAATATTGCATATAACTGTAATTTAAAAAGGAACCAAAATTCTCATCTTACTAAAAACTGATGAAACTGATCTCAGCTAGTTTGTGATTTTTGCAGATATTTGAGAATGGGAACAGTGAGGGGTGGGAAAGATACATTTTGGACTCTAGGACTGTAATGAGTTGCCAAGCATGTATCCTCTGAAAGTAGGGGAACAGCCCTCACAGGCAGAAATGAGTGAAAGGGGAAGAGTGGAAGGCGCAGCATTTAGGCTCATGGCATAACAACTGGCAAGTTAATAGCTGTGCCTTCCTGAAAGGAAGATCTTGGAAGCTGCAGAGTTGCGTATTCAACTCGAAGAATGTGTGGAGACTCAAGATGTAGCCAGGGGGAAGCTCATACAGCACCCGTGCGAGAGGCAATGGGTGGGAGCCACCCCCAGATGCTGCCGCATCACTGGGAACTCTTGCCCAGACGAAAAATGACAGCCAAAAGAAAATAAGAGACACTGGGGCACTGGTAAAACTGTCAGACACTAATGCACTATAGGAAGGGCTGAATAGGAAATCACAAAGGAAGTTCCAAACCAAGCATTTAAATGAGGTTGGGCTGAAGGTCAGAGGACAGCTATGAGGTCTGCAGTGAGAAAGGAGGTCTTCCAGAAGGTCTGAAAGTCAGAACAGGGAGAGACAAAATGTCAGAAATGTCTGCAGAGGAGGTCTTCCAGAAGGTCTGAAGGTTAGTGAGTCTGCCACAAGGTTGGGAAGTCTTCCTGGAAGTCTGCCCGGGAGGTCTGCCTGGAGAAGATGGTGGTGCTGCAGGGGACCTACCTAACCACCCAGATTCATGAGAGGTGCTTGGAGCTGAAATTTAACTGAGAATGATGAACAGCAGACTTCCTGCTTTTTTGAAAGATGATAGGTACCTCTAAGTGGCATGTTCTGGAACTTGCCTGGTTTGACAGAGGAAGGCAGGACTATCGTTTTGGAGTGTTTTTAAAGGAAGTGGGACTTAACCGCAGAAATATGCCACTATTCTAAATCTGTGTAACTTTTAAACAACCCCTTTCCTTTTTGACTTAATTCCTTCATTGGGAGTCACACTTCTGGGCAGTGGGCAGTTGAATCCCACAGATGTTCCAGAATGCCATTGGCTGGTTCTGTAACAGGACCACAGTCTCTAACTAACTCCAGTTCAAATGAGAGATGACATTTACACTGGCCCCCATCCTTGTCACTAGGAACTGCTGACTTCAATTCTGGCTAAAATATCTCTGAATCCAACTAATCAGGAAAGTCAAAAACTTCCTTAAATAACAGGACATTGACAAAAGACAGCTTTTGTTTCTTTTGGGAGTCAATCAGTAAAACAAATAAACTATAAACTTTGTGAGAAATGATTAACTAAAAGGAAGTATATAATTTCTTGAGTTAAAATGACCAAGAAAACAATTACACACATTTCTCTTCAAATATATACATTAAATAGTATATATATACATATATCAATTGTATATGTCTATATTTGAAGAGCAATGTGTATATATAGCATATATATTTGAATATAGTATATATATAATGTACATATAGTTAATTTTTTTAAATATTATTTTTATTTATTTTTAGACAGTGGGGAAGGGAGGGAGGAAGAGGGAGAGAGAAACATCAATGTGTGGTTGCCTCTCACATGCCCCCAGGGGACCTGGCCTATAGTCTATGTATGTGCCCTGACTGGGAATCAAATGAGTGACCCTTTGGTTCACAGGCTGGCACTCAATCTACTGAGTCACACCAACCAGGGCTATAGTTCAATTTTTATTGACTGTCACTATAGACAACTATACTTTAAATATTGTCATATTGATGCATACCTTTAAATGGGAGCATATACACATTTCATTGGTTGTTTTATTTCTTTTTCTCTATTTTCATTCATAGAAATTACCCTTCCAAAATATATTTAATTACTTTAAAATTTCAACATTTTCTTTAAATTTCTTTAAATTTGCTAAAGATCATTACTCGTTTCTGTTTGTTGCCAATAAAGACAGTGAAATGGTTGCTGGGCAATGAAAGCTGTGCACAAAATAGCAGAAAAATACATTAAAATTTTTCTAAAGTAAACTATTTCAAGAACAAAAAAAATGTTTAAATTTCTAATGTGGACAAATGGACTGAATCCCTGGTTATTGCACTGATGCAGTATAAGAAAATGTTATAATGGGCATTTAAAGATAACTAAGAGAAGCTTTAGAAATCATATATCTTCAGAAATATTATATTTAATTTTTATCTATTGATTTGAGAGAGGGAGGAAGAGAGACAGACAGACAGACATTGATTTGCTGTTCCACTTGTTTATACATTCAGTGGTTGATTCTTATGTGTGCCCTGACTGGAGATCAAACCTGGAATCTTGATTCTCTTACCAACAGAGCTACCTGCATAGGGCAGATTGTTATATTTTTAACTCAGGAAAAGTTCATACCCATTTCTTTTGAAATCTGAGGGGAAAAAAAAACTTTCTCAATGAGCCTCACTTACAAGGTTTTTTCCAGAAACCAGTTGCTTAAGAAAATAGATCTTTCAAATTTGAAAATGGATGGTTTAACCCAGCATACACTTCTCCTTTCTGATATAACAGATAAGGCAAGTACTCAAAATCTTCTCTTCCCTACTACGCCCCTCCCTGTGGTTTGAAGGGACATGGAGCCCTTTCAATTTTCTAATAATCAAAGCTAGTATGGAAGAAGAGAATAAAAAAGAAACTTCACTATTCTGCTGCATTTTTTCCTAATGAGCTTAACATTTCATAATATGCTGTTGATAAAGGAAGATTGTATTGTTGTTGTTTAGTATAAAAGGATCTCTTTCCTTGCTGATTGTAAGAATGGGTCTCTCTGAAGCACCAGAACGGTGCCATCTTGGTCACCTAAGTCAGCCACATGAGCTCCGTCGCCATCCGCCATGGGATTCTTCTCCTTCCTCGTGGAGTCTTTCAAACTCTGAGGATCAAAGGGAGTCTAAATCCACACTAAATTGGTGTGTGTGTATAAGAAATGTGCTTTTCCAAACTGCAAAGATTCCTGAAAGGCAGAGTGAAACCAGGTTACATCTCAGTGAGACTTCCTTTCCACTCCCCAGAGCACAATAAGAGAGAAAGAAACAAAGTAACTGAGGACATGATTTCTAGGCAGAAGATGTGAGGATACCCTATTATTTTCTCTCCTACTGAGCTAGGTAACAATCCTAATGTTTTATTAGGTACTGCTACTAAAAGAAAAAATAATTAAGACAATCACCCTGGTGAAACTTCCCTTACCAATTGTAAGTCAAAGATAACTGGAAGTAGACAAGCTTCAGCTTTTGTACTTGACTGTGAGTTGAAGAGATTTTATTCATTCAGTCTCCTTAGATTTTTCTTATCACTGGCTCGTTTTAAGAGCAATGAACTTCCATTCTTAAAACTAGATTTATCTTGCCTAATGAGAGTGAGTCATTAGAATGGTTTATATCTAGAAAGATTTTCTTTGAGAATTTTAAAAACCACATAAGTAATTTGCTATTATAGTTATAATGCAACCATCTTTTAAATTTGGGAAATGTTATGAAATAATAATAAAACCTTAATATATAATTGGCAAGTCATTTGCATGCCAGTCCTGTGAGAAATGCATGGCAGTGTTACTGTGCTTATATCCCATGTCTTACATTTGTAAATCTACCTTTTGCCAAAAATTAATCTGGAGACTAGTTTAATATCAGAAAGTCTTATCAAATACAATGGAAAATTCCTCTTTGAAGTGCTCTAAAAATGGAATTGTCTCATTTATTACTGAGTTAAATGTAAAGTGAGCAGTGAGGAAAGGGGATGGGTAGATGAGAACAAAGATTAAATGAAGTTCCCTTTTAGTCCAAAAGAGGTTTATAATTTTAACTATTTTCAAATGGAGCTAAAATAAAATTAAGTGGAGTTTATAAAACAGCCAAAACAGAACAATAACAATAAACATCTTAATGAAGAAATAGAATGAGATCTTAATAATGTTCCAGTTAAAAACAAAAACTAGAGTGCCTCATGTTTTGAAATGCACTTAATATGAACAACACTATTTTTTGTTCATTTTTTATTGTTGTTCAGTTACAGTTGTCCTCATTTTTCTCCTTGCTTTCCCCTGACCCGCCCAACCCCCCGCTCCCAAAGACAAGCCCCATCCTACTGTCCTTGTCCTGTAAGTGGAACTAATCAACAAAAAATGAGCAAAGAAGAACAACCTTATCTTTGAAATCATATGTTTATTTCAGTAAAATTAGGTGTGACATCCACAAACATTTCTAATATCCACTTAAAATTATTGAAAAAATAATTTTTATCCATACATCGTTTACCTTCTTACTAACCAATTATTTACTGTTGTTGTAAAAAATAGATGATGTAAAATACTTGGTCTATAAATAATAACTATAACTTAGGAAAAAGTGTGCTTTTAAATGTAGATTAAGCCAAAAAAATATCTTTGAGTGATTTCTGTCAAGCTCTAATGAGACTTATAATTCCAATGGTTATAGTGCCAAAAATTTTAAGGAAAAATATCACTTTCTAGGATGTTTATTATTTACTGGAGAATTTTTCCAAATGTTACTAACTTCATCAACATGATTATACTCATCAAAATATATTGAATATGGGCCATGTGCCAAACATTATGCTTGTTACTGAACTGAGCAGACCAGGTCCCATCCATGTGTCACCTTGGTGAAAGATCCAACAATTCAAGCTGGTAGAAACAGTCTTTATTTACAGAATTCCAACCTTGGGAGAGCTTAGAGCACCTCAACTTGAAGCCCTTCTTTTGTTACAGAACAGACAGTGGGGGACAATTGCTGGCCTACTGAGGGATGCCAAAAACTGTTACAGAACACAACACACATACATACAGAGCCAAGGCAGGGGTCACCATACACTATTACTGAAAGGACCCCCTACCAGGTTATTTATGTCTGCCTCCAGATAGGAAAGACGTCTCGATGCCAAAGATTTGTGAAAAGGAAAGGAAAGGTTGATTTAATGCTATACAGACTTAAAGTAGTGACCTAACATTTTCATTAAAATATCAAAGTCCCTTTGGATACCCACAGATGCCCACAGTGCTTCCTTCTCCCCTTCTCTAATTCAGGGTACCATAACTCTGGAAAAGAAGCACATGTCTGTGTTTCAGGTCACTGGCACCATCAGCTGTGTCACCTTCCAGGCAGTATCTCCAATTAATTCAAAGCCATGTGGCACCATCTCATGGCCTCTTGGTAAGAGTTTTTTCACCCTTCTTCCAGGTAAAGTCTCTCCTGCTTCTCAGGCCACACTACCATAGGGAGCACCCCAAATCTGCATGGTCCTCTTCTACCAAAGCTGCAGGGGTCCTCACTTTGGCCAAAACTACATGGTTCTTCTCTCCGCCAGAGCTGCAGAGGTCTGCACTCTGGCCAAACTACGTGGATCTCTCCTCTCCTGTATAAGAGGGTGCAGCCAGGAGCCCCCTAAGGAAGGATTTGTAATGGGGTCCAGAACTCAGGGTGTACAGGAAATATCAAAAATATGAGATGTCCTCACCCCCACAAGTCTGAGCTGGGGAGATGGGATACATGGAGCAGAGCCATTGAGTTGTTTTGCATAGCAACAGTTTCGCAGATAACCTCTAGCATGGTCATTTAATGTATCTATAACTTTAACTGGTTTTATAGATATGTTAAATAGCTGTGGGCTTTGAGCTAGGGAGAAGGGAATGACTTCCACCCAAGATGTAATTGGGAGGCAACTCCCCCTGCCCGGGTTACCGCACCTGCCTGAGAGCTTGGAGATGATTGGCTCCACGCCATGGGGCCATGCTGCCCAGATTCACTATGGCAGCCCAGTAAAGCTGGGAGGATATGAGAGTCCTGGCAAGTGTAGCTGATCATGGGAGGAGTCAGAAATGGGGTTTCAGAGGAGAATTGGCAAGGGGATTTAAACCCAGATGTGCAGCCCTTGAAGAGAGAACCACACACTTTTGGCCAGAATGGGGTCTCCTGCAGCCATGTGAGAGAGAATCACCATGTAGCTTTATCAAAGAGAACCACGTGCTTTTGGTAGAGTGGGGACCCCCTCAGCCTTGGTGAAGAAGAACCAACAGCTTTGGCCAGAGTGGGGACCACCACAGCCATGTGAAGGAGAATCACATGCTTTTGGCGGAGTGGGGACCCCCCGGCCCCTACAACCATGAGAAGAATCACCACTTGGCTTTAGCAGAGAACCACCACATGGCTTTCTATTTCTTTTCCTGAGATACAGTACCTCAGACTGGGCAAAGGGGGAAAAAAGGACTGTGTGTGTTTGTGGATATTTTAAAGGACTTTGATGAAGTCCCTTAAGGGACTTCAAGGGACTTGAAATCCCTTTAAGGGATTTTGATGAAGACATTAAGTCATGACTCTTAAGTCTGTATAACTTGAATAAATAATTCCTTTCCTTTTCACCAATCTCTAACATGGAGAGCTATAATTCTCTGGTGAAGGGAAAGGCAAACATAGTACAGGGGGACCCCAGGAGAAGGGGGGTCAACTAGGTAACATTGTGGGACCCCCTTCCCTGGTGGCCAATTGGGGAAAACCATGGGAGACCACATATGCAGTAGCTTTAAAGTAATACAACTACTTGTACATGCACAGTAAAAGCCTGCCAAAAGTAGCCAGGAAGGATCCACCCTATAAGAATAGAGTCCCTCCAGCTCATGAGGTCCATCTCTGCTTGGAGTTGGCCTGCTCCTATGTTCTTGGCTATAAACTCTGGATGTTCGGTTCAAATCTCTGTCCTGATAACCAAGAACCTGTTTACCTGTGCCCACCTATGACACCTCTAAAGCCTATGAAGGGAGGGTTGCCGCTCTGCTAAAGCCAAGTGGCAGTTCTCTGCTAAAGCCACATGGTGATTCTCTCTACCCCAGTTGTAGGGGTCTTCACTGTAAGAAGCATGTGGCTCTCTCCTTAATGGCTGCCAAGTCTGGGTTTAAATCCTCACGCCAATCCTCTGCAGCCCCATTTCCAACCCCTCCCACAATCGGCTACACTTGCCAGCGTCCCTGTATCCTTCCAGCTTTACTGGGCTGCCATCATGAGTCTGGGCAGGTGTGGCCCCGTGGTATAGAGCCAATCTTCTCCAAGCTCTCATGCAGGGTTACCTAGGGCACCTTCCCCCAGTTATCTCTTGGGGGGGGGGAATCCCTTTCCATCCCCCTGGCTCAGAACATGGCCACAGCTATTTAACATCTATGCCACCAGTTAAAGGTTATAGATATGTTAAATGACTGTGCCATGGATTAGCTACAAAGCTGAGGCTATACCAAACAGCTCTCAATGGTGCTGCCCCAATTGTCCCTTCCCCCAACTCAGACCTGTTAGGGAGGGGGAGAAAGGAGTGAGGACATCTTATATGTCTTTCTAATATTTCCTAGACATCTTGAGTTCTGGACCCTATTCCAAAGCCCTTTTTTGGGGCCCCCTCTTGGCTGCACCCTGTATCACTTTCCCATGAGACCCAGCACTTTCCATGCTTCCCACCAGGCTACTAGCCAAAAACATCCCCGAAAGTTTCCCATATTCTTATTGGTTCTTAATCCAGTTGCACAAACTGTTCTCCAGTCCCTCTGGGCTGTATCAAAGTTACTATCCTCGCATAGCAGCTCTCTTAGGATCTGGGGTACTTGGTCATTGGCCTCCATACAATAGATCAAAAAAGGCGTAAGTCCCAAGAGTCCAGGTAAAATCCAGTGTAGCAAGACAGGATCCTGTAAGAAATCCAGACCTTTGCAGCTCTGGAGTCAGCTAGAGAAGGCATGATCACAGAAGCGCATCTCCTTTCTTTCTAGTCCAGGCCACATGGCCTCCTTGCTCACTATAAACTACATAACTGCTTGCTCTTACTGCTCTTTTTCAAACTGCATGGCCAAAATCCCTTACTACAGACACGATGCCTCTTTGTTCACTACTACCCCACACATGGCCAAGAGCCATATATAAAAGAGAGAAAGAGAGAGAGCACGTGGGAGTAAGAAAGCGGGAGCAAAGAGAACCTCATGGTTGCTACGTCATCAGTCCTTCATGGCTCTTCTATCCTTTGCAAGCAGCATGTCCAGGAGCCTGAATGAGTTATACCTAGTTTAAATCCTGACCTGGAGCTTCTGCTGTAACTCTATTTCTGACTCCTCCCACATTGGATTACGTCTGCCCCTTCTGTGTATCTTCTGCCTTTCTCTGGCTGCCATTGTTAGTCCAGGTAGGGCTACATGATGAAGAGCAAACCATCTCCAGGCTCTTGTGCAGGTGCAGCAAGCTCTGGTTATATCACAGGTTAGAGTCACATTCATTTCCCTGGCCCCCGGTACAGCAGGCTCAGCTATTTAGCATAACTATGAAGTTAGCCAAGTTGCTAAAGATATGCAAAATACCTCCCAAAGGCTGTCTTCCACTTTTCTATCCCTTAAGCTAAGAGATAGAAAAGAAGCTGCCAATGTTCTTTTCTGAACACTGCTCTACATCCTGTACCATGCTAAGAACTAGTGACTTAACAGAAGTGTCATAAAGAGTTACTAATTACCACTGATGACTAATTAGCAATTGTTTTATACCTATAAGCCCACTGATGCTATGTGTATGTAATGATACCTCCTTTCTTCAATCACCTTAATTCAGAGTGAAAAAAAGTAAGTCTGCAATGAGAAGATTCATATAACTGAAATTATTTTGTGTTGTTTTATATTTAATACTGATTATTAATTATAAAATAATTTTGCTGCACAATATATTCAAACAAGTTTGATTCCAATAGAAAAATATAAAAATAGATACAAATGGTCTCTCTTGCATACCATGTTCTATTATTCAAACATGTACAAATTACATATCTCCATTAGTGTCAGTTTATGTGTTTAGAACACAGGTTGTTTTTATGAAGAAGGTATACTAAACTGAGACTGATTTTTAAAATAAGTCTTCCCATGTGATAAGGAAAAAAAGTTCTCTATTTGAAAATAGAGACAAAATTTGTCAGTGTTATGGATTGAGAAAATTGTCATAATCTGAGAGAAAATTATGAGCAGGAGATCAGAGATAATTTCACAAGGTATGTGAGAAATGTGAGTGACCAGCAGTCACTCAGCAGGAGACACCATCTAATGTAGTACCCACTACTTATATGTGGCTACTGAAAACTTAAAATTTGGCTAGGAGCACTGAGTAAATGTTTATTTTACTTAGCTTTGATCAATTTTATTAGAAATATGAAAACACCTGCTATCAGAAAACATTTAAGTATTAAAAACTTTATCTTAGACACTTCAGTATTCCCTCCTTCTACTATTTCTGTTATATCTGTTACACCAACATTCGGGAGAAAAGACTATCCAAGTGTTAGAGCAGAAAGTATTAGATGAAGAGAACAGGTAGAGGTACTTGAGGTAGAAATAGAGGTGGAAGGAGTAAGAGAGAGTGAGATCCCTAAGTTTTCCTCTCAGGTGTCTGTGTTTGCATCCACGCCTCATGTATTCATCCACTAAACCAATGTTGTGTTGCCCCAGGTTACTATCTGCAAAACTTCTTCCATGTTGCACTTCCATGTTTCTCTTAGTGATTCCTGTGGCATTTATAACTACACAGCATACTTCCTAAAGCTTATGGGCTACACTGGTTGTTGGGAAATTCTACAGAACTCTCTCTGGTTATTTGCTACTTATACATATTATACACTTTTTTCCTTCACTTTTATAAATCTGGGTATCTCTGTCTGCCTCACAGCTGGGTCGAAATTCTGACTTCACACTTCTGGCTTCACACTCTGGCTATGAGAATGTGACAGACTAACTAACCTTTTGTACCTAAGCTTACTCATCTTCATTAGCTATTAACAAAAATATATACCTTATAGTCTTGTTTTGAGGATTTAAAAAGTTAAATACTTATAAAACTTTTAGAGTTTTGTCCTAGACATTGTAAACTCTCATCTGTCAACTCTCACATCTGATTTCCAAGATCCTTAATTAGCTAAAATAACAAATTATTTTTGAGTGATTAAAAGTTTCTAGTAAAGTCTTTGTTGGCTTGTTGGTTTGTTTAATCCCAGCATAGGAAGTATTGCTCAAATTTATCTACAGTATCTAGGATAAACTTAATTCTGCCTGTGATTACTTCAGGTCAAAATAAATATTGTTAGTCTCTCTCTCACACACACACATCAGCAGCCACCTTCCCAATAGACACAAAATTGCACTTATGAGGACAAGATTTATTGTCCTTGAGCTTCCTGTGGAAAAATCTCTGTTGTTCCATTATCTGCTGTGGCAGCCACTGCAGGTTAGCAGAATCCACTTTGACTTCCAGCCCCTCTCTCCCTTGTCTACCTGCATTATAGAGAATGTAACAGCCAGCAATTCACCAGCTTTCCCTTCAGCAAGAAAAATGTGCCACAGTATAGGACACAGCGATATAAGAAACAATTTTCTGGTTCTATTTCTTCCCTGTCTTCGGTGTTCCGGTTTGAGACAGAAACAAGTGAAAGGTACAGAATCAGCAAGAATTCTATGACAATGAGGAAAACAACCTTGTGATTTCTCAGGAAATTTGTTTATGATGAGAAATGAAGAATAAATAGAGAAATATTCCTTGGAGAAACATTAGCATGTGTAATGGATATGAGGCAGATCAGTGATAAAAGAATCAATTCCTAATCTCTAAACTCAAGAAAAGATAGACTGTTCTCAGAACATTGCACTAAGTTGTGAACCATCAACCACTGAAATTTAGTTAAATCTTTCCCAATCTAACTGTGACCATGCCTTTGCTTCAGTAACGGGGCCTTTGAATACCAACCAATCAGCAGTGGTATCACTATTCTGAAAGCCAATCAACAGCCCTTTCCCAGGGCTTACTTGTGAAAGTCAATCAGCTGCAATCCTATTTAGAAACCATACTTCTGCTATCAGGGTAGACCCAAGTCAGGGGACTCTCCTTGGGCCTCGGTTCTTGTTTTGCTCTCAAGAGATAAATTCAAATGAGAGACTGTGTGTTTGTTGGTAATAAGAGAGCAAGTTTATTTATGAAATACATACGAGCACAAAACTGCAAGTAGGCACCTGGCTAGTCTGAATGCCCCATACACAGAGGAAATGAAGTTGTTAGTAGGTTCATTTGTAAACTTATTCTATACACTTGAGCTGAAGCTACAAGTGGGCACTCAGATAATCTGAGTGTGCCAACTATTGGGATTCAGCAGTTATATTGAAGAGAGAAGCCCTAGGAGACCTTTGCTCACCCAAGACCCCAGGCACCATAGGAGAACAATAAGGCCATCTGGGAAAAGCAAATAGCTGGATAGTCACTAGGACTGGGGCTAGCACCCCCACTGATAGAACCAATTTTTACATTAAGCCTTTGTACTCTGCTTCTGCCCTGTAGATAGAACTAATTACCGCATTCTGCTTCTGTATCCCACTTTGCCACGTAGACAGGAATACCCCTAGGCTATATAAACCCCCAAGAATCCTTTGTTCGGGGCTCAGAATTTGGAGACTGACTATTATGGGCCCGTACACGTTAATAAACCTCATACTCCAGAATCCCTCAGTGTCTGGTTGCTTCATTTTCCTATAACAATATATGTTAGCTAACTTCTAGGTTCCCTCTTCTTTTCCCCCATCTAAACCTTGAGAATAATATACAGCCTTTGATGTAGACACCAGCCTTCAGTGTCCAATGTCATTATGGATGAATTGAGACATTCACACGGACTACCAAGTCTTATGGAGGAAAAGGGAAGGCATGGTTTTTCTCTCAAAGGAAGCAAAAATCGAGACCCTTGCCAGGTTGGCCTTTATTGGGTTTCTTGGCACATTACATGATGGTCCTCATTCACTATGCACAGGTTCCCTTTAGGTGGTTACCTTTTTACAGAAAACAAAGGAGCTAATGCCATTAATCACATCACAGAAGAGGGATATTTGCAAATGAAAAGGGCAAGTGGTTGAACTGGTTACACTGGTCCTAGGAAGGTTTAGCATGGATTTTAGGAAGTTACTTTGCAATAAATATTTGCCACAAATCAGAGTGAGAAGGGAGTTTCTAGCAAAAAGCAAGACTCAAAGAGGCCTAGGTACATAGCAGGCCTGATCTCCCACAGGAGAACCTATCTGTGGGTGTGGGTCCTGTGCATCTCTGAATGAGAGCTGGGCCCACAGCATGCAGAACAGTCTCCTGCAGCCTTTCTTTCTCAGCTAGTAAAGGCTCTTTGCCATAATTAGTGAAATTGCTAAGGAGCCTCTCTTTATCAGAACAGAATCTCAAGGACTCCCATCCTCCTGTACTACCCTTGTTTGTGATATTCCCAACGTCCATCAGTCTTATTAGACCAGGCTTAGGACTGCTCAGTCAATGGGTGAGACATGTCTCCTTTTTCTTCCTTGCCTTAGTTTTACTACCTATACTACTTAGCATTTCCCACCTCAAGCATTCAGAACCCAAATCTTTGGGGACTTTGGGGCAATGACCATTTTTGGCAACTTCCTGCTTTAAAGGGGACATTAATATTTCTTTGGGTTTCATCCAACTACTATTTGTATGATAAGGTGGAGGGACTTGCCTGTCCTTTGCTCCATAATAGATATCCGGAACCCAGGGTCCCAGAGACTGATAGTAATTGTTGTATTCCAGAAGCAACAAATTTGACAAAAAAGGTTAGTGGAGTGAGCCTGCCACTTTATTTGATAAGTATTAAATTCAATAGTGTTAGAAAAATTCCTTTCTGGGTGGGGGAGAAGGAGAGAATATTGACAGTCTAGTTGAAAGGTATCAGAAATATGAGAAAGAACCTTAGCTGGTGCGGCTCAGTGGACCTAGTGCCAGCCGGCAAGCCAAAGAGGTGCTGGTTCGATTCCCAGTCAGGGCACATGCCTGGGATGGAGGCCAGATCCCCAGTTGTGGGCTCAGAAGAGGCAACCACACATTAATGTTTCTGTCCCTGTCTTTCTCTCTCCCTTCTCCTCTCTCTAAAAATAAATAAATGAAATCTTAAAAAAAGAAATATGAGAAAGAAAATTATATTAAGGTCTAGTGGTTGTATTACTTATTTGTAAAAGGTTTTTGTTTTTTTGAAGAGGAGTTTGGGGTTTTCTACCAATGCTCAGGAGTAAGTAGTATTGTCCTGCTATTTTGAAAGTCCTGAAGGAGTTGGCTCCTTCCATAGTTTGACTTGAAAGTGATGTATCTAGCTGGAGATGTCAGGGACCTTGATGGCTATTGGGAAAGATGTACAAATAAGGAGGGATCTTTTCCACGAGGGTTGTAGTAGAAAACGAGGTCCTTTCTAACCTTTATTAAAACCTAGGTTCCCAGAGGATACAGGAGAGCAACTATATTTTGACTAGATTTTTGCTGTAGGCCAAATTCCTGAAGAGTACTTTGTAACTGAGATATTGTTTGCACATAGGCCTCTAGGGAGGAAGCCTCTGCGTCTAGCAGGAGTTCTGAATATAGAAAAGGTCAGCCATATAGTATCTCAAGGGGACTGAATGTCAAGTGGGCCTTGGGGGCTACCCTTGTCTGAAGTAAAGCAATTGGTAAAGTTTCTTTCCAAGTAAGAGAGGTTTCTTGCGTCCTTTCTCTAATGACAGTTTATTTAAATTGATTGGCCCTTTTTACCTGTCCTGATGACTAAGGGCACCAGGCACAATGGAGAATATATTTTATTTTCAGGGCCTTGGAGAGCTTTTGGAATATGGTGGAAGTAAAGGCTGACCCATTATTGCTTTGAAGTGAGCAGGGTAACCTGAATCCAGGAATCATTTCATGTAGGAGAGTTTTAGCTTCTTGAGCCCTCTCAGTTTGGGTTGAAAAGGCTCTATCCACCCCATTAAAAAGGCGTCTACAAAAACTAACAGGCATTTATTTTCTTATTTGGGGGCATTTGGGTGAACTTTATTTGCCAAGTCTTCCCTGGATAGGATTCCTTATGTTGGGCAGGCTGGGCCAGCAATGGCTTAATTGCTTCCTGGAGGTTATTAAAGAGGCAGGTGGGACAAGGAGGACCATACTTGATCGATGGTCTTGGACAGTCCTTTCCCATGAAATAAGAGTGGTTAAGATTTTCTCTCCAAGTGGGTTGATTCATGGAAGGATTTAATTTTCTGTTGTATATTTTGGGGTAGAATTAAAATAGTTCCTTAGCTGAGCCATTCTGAAGGGAGAAATTGAAACCTTTTTCTGTGTCGTCTAACACCATTCTTCTTCAGTATAGGATGGAGGTAGCAGGGACACCTGAGGGATGAGAGCTCCTGTAGTGAGTCAGTTACTGGAAGCATATTCTGAAGGGCCCCCTGACTGGCAGCAGTGTCTGCCAGATGATTGCCCTTGGCTATTTCAGAATACCCCTTCTGATGTCCCTTACAATGAATGACTGATATTTGCTGAGGCCTCTTGAAGAGCCTCAAGGAGATTTAGGATTTGGGGTCAATATTTCATAGGGCTGTTCTTGGAAGTGAGCTGGCCCCTTTCCTTCCAGACTGCTGCATGAGCATGTAAGACCTAGAATGCATATTTAGAATTTGTCAAAATATTTGCCCTTTTCCCCTCTGCTAGTGTAAGCACTTGGGTTAGAGCTATTAATGCTGCCAGTTGAGCTAAGGACTTGATAGGGAGTGGTCCTGCCTCTGTCATCTGGTAGAGAGAAACTAGTACATACCCTGCCTTTCTTTGTTTCTCTCTAGAACAAAACTGCTGCCATTTTTGAACCAAATAATATCTGGATTGTGTAGAGGCGAATTGGAGATATTGGGACAAGGGTTAAAGGAGATAGAATTTCAGAGCAGGAATGAAACGGTAAGTGTTCTACTGAGTTAGGTAGGAGACTGGTGAGATTTAGATCCTGCTGGCAAAGATAGTAATATCAGGATTTTCTAAAAGTGGGGCCTGGTATTCTCAGTATATTATCTGAAAGCCAATAGTGGCTCTTAGCTTGTAGGAGTTTTGGGAATCGAAGACTGTTACATGTCTGAATTAGAACCCCAAGAGTTAATTTATAAGCCTCTTCCAAAAGAAGGGTAAGGGCCCCAACAGCTTGAAAACAGGATGGCCACCCACATGCCATAAATTCTAGCTTTTTAGATATGTAGGCCATGGGTTGGTAGACATTGCTTAATTTTTGGCAATATCCTTTTATGTGCATATAGTTGAAAAGGTTTGGAGAAACTGGGGAGTCCTAGGGCCAGGGCCTGAGTGAGTAGAGTCTTAAGTTGATTGAAAGTCTTTTGTTGATTTTGTTTCCATTGTAAAGGGTCTGAATTTTTCAGACTCTTGAGGTTATTGTAAAGGGGTTGTTCAATGAAGCTGTAGTCAGAGCTAGTATCCAGATTCTGCAATAACTGGTTGGGCCAAGGAAGGCCTTGATTATTTCTGTGTGCTAGGCTTGGGGAGACGAGTGATAGCCTGGACTCTGTCTAGGGGAAAGAGGCCTCACTTCCCAAGAAGTAAGAACTAAACCTAAATCGTGTATTTCCTGTTTGACTAACTGAGCCTTGGACTTAGAAACCTTATATCCCCATATAGCTAAAATATTTAATGTCTGAACAGTGTGTAAGTTTCTGATTTGGGGAGCAGATAAATAAACCACTTGCATACTGAAGGAGTGCCCTATTTTCTAGCTGTAAGTTAGTCAAGTCCTCAGCCAAGGCATGACCAAATAAATGGGGGCTTTCCCCAAATCCCTATGGTAAGACAGTCCAAGTTAGTTGTTGGGACCACCCTTCAGGGAATGTCCTTTCAAACAAAAAAAGAAATTGGATCTTTATGTCTAATGGGATGCAAAACAATGCTTCCATTAGATTTAATACAGTAAGCCACGCAGAATCTGCAGGAATTGTCCCCATAAGTATCTGAGCTAAAGACTGGGGGTATAGTGGAACTAATGCTTCATTAATAATTCTTAGATCTTGAACTAGTCTGTAGGGGTTGTCCTTTTATTCTGACTGTTAATATAGGAGTATTACAAGGGGAATTAGTAGGTTTGAGTAGCTCATGAGAAAGGAAGGTAGAGATTACAGGCTGGAGTCTAGCCCTTGCCTCAGGCCTTAAGGGGTATTGTTTCTATTGGGGAAACTGTGAAGGATTTTGAAGATTAATGAGACTAGGGTAACATTTTTAGCCTTACTAGAGATGCCAGTATCCCAGACCTCTGGATTAATTTGGCCTTCCCATATAGTGATGGGAGGGTTCAGATGATCTTTAGCTTTCAAAACTTATATTTGGAGGGGTGGTCTCAAGATAGGATTCTCTCCTATAACTATGTTGGCTCCTAACTGGAGACAGTTCTTCTCAAGGAGAGGAGTTGGGCATTCAGGGACTATAAGAAAGGAATGAATGAAATAATATTTGGCCCAGAGAAAACCCAAAGGCAGAGTAAAATTCTTAGTGGTGGGCTTTCCTGCTACTCCTAAAATGGTACAGGATTATGAGGAGAGAGGTCTGGAGAAGGAAGTAAGGACAAAGTAGGTGGCCCCAGTATCCAATTAGAAAGTTACAGTGGGGGGTTTCAAGATGGCGGTGGACTAGGACGGAGTAGATACCAGTTCTTAATACAAAAGAGACAGAAACCTATCCGATCTGAGGAGGTGAGGCCAGCAAGCCAGCAGTTGCCAAGCATATATGAAAATAAGAGACCAGAAACCTCATCGGTCACGGAGGAACCAGACGGTAGGGAGACAGCAGCGGTACAGTAGTCTCTGGGACGGAGCAGGGAGAAACAGCCGGTGCAGGGTAGGGGAACCAGCGCCCTGTGGCCAGAGCCAAACGGCTCCTGGGGCAGCCTTCAGCGCCCGGACTGCTCCCTCCCTGGGATTCTTCTGCCCGGCAGGCCGAGTGGCCCAGGCAAAGAGGTGTGGAAGAAATTTCAGCCTGCGTGCAAGTTGGGGATCTAGTAGCTCCACACGCAGGGTGTCTGGGCGGATGCCTAAGGGCACCTAGGCCAACATTCAGCGCCCGGAAAGCTCCCTCCCTAGGATTTTTGGGCTGGGGACCAGCCAAGTGGCCCAACCAGAGGGGAGCAGAGGTGATTTCAGTCTGTGCATAGCTCGGAGGTTCAGCGCCTGGTGGGAATTGTGTCTGGGAGAGTGCCTAAAGGCGCCTGGGACAGCGTTCAGCGCCCGGACGGCTCCCTCCCTCGGATTTTTCTGCCGGGCAGGCTGAGTGGCCCAGGCAAAGAGGTGTGGAAGAAACTTCAGCCTGCGCGCAAGTTGGGGATCTAGTCGCTCCACACGCAGTGTGTCTGGGCAAGTGCCTGAGGGTGCCTAGGCCAACATTCAGCGCCCGGAAAGCTCCCTCCCTAGGATTTTTGGGCCGGGGATCTGCCAAGTGGCCCAACCAGAGGGGAGCAGAGGTGATTTCAGTCTATGCATAGCTCGGAGGTTCAGCGCCTGGTGGGAACTGTGTCTGGGAGAGTGCCTAAAGGCGCCTGGGACAGCGTTCAGCGCCCGGACGGCTCCCCTCCCTGGAATTTTCCTGCCAGGCAGGCCGAGTGGCCCAGGCAAAGAGGTGTGGAAGAAACTTCAGCCTGCGCGCAAATTGGGGATCTAGTCGCTCCACACGCAGTTTGTCTGGGCAAGTGCCTGAGGGCGCCTAAGCCAACGTTCAGCGCCCAGAAAGCTCCCTCCCTAGGATTTTTGGGCCCAGACCGGCCAAGAGACCCAACGAGGGGGAGCAGAGGAGATTTCAGCCTGCACACAGTTCTGGGACCAGCACCCGGCGTGGTGCTGCTACATCCCTAGGGGTCTTTTTGGGTTTTTTTTGTTTGTTTGTTTGTTTGTTTGTTTTGGTTTTTTGCCAGAGGTTGGCCAGGGGACCCAGACAAACACAGGAACAGAAGGGATACACACCACGCAGCGTGCCATGATGAGCACACAGAGTTTCTAGGTCTGCGCCCAGTCCTCAGATCGGCTCCCGGCTTCCAGTCCACCCCCCCTCAGACTATCTGGAAGCCCGGGACGCTGAGGGGTCCTGGGAAAAGAGCTGAGACCCTCAACCCCCCTCCCTTTCCGGCCAAGCAAGGTGGGGGGCCAGGAGAGACTTGTTTGATAGAGTTTACAGAGAGGGTGCGGAGGACAAAGGGCCCCAACCAAAGACTCTGTGGTTGCCAGCCCAGGAGAACTCAGAGGTGCAGTCTGGGGCTCTGAATCCGGTAGACTCGGGAGCCTGCTCTGCTTCACACCCAGCTTGGCAGCGAGCCCAGGATTGGGCAGAGGGTCTGCGGCCTCCCAACTGAACGGGGGCAGGCCTGTGCTCAATCCCGAGGGAACCAGGCAACTAGGCCAGTGCAGGTGCCTGCAAACACAGCAAACCAGACTATGGCAGTAACCCCTGGGAAGGGAGCGCTGCGAGAAAGTCCTAGCTCCCCATTGTAGGGAGCTGGGGGAGAGGCGCCAAGTGTCTGGATCCTGAGAGGGGCTGGATGAAAAAAAAAAAAAATCACAACAATCGACCCTCAGCCAACTACAACCAGAAAAACCGGTTCGGCTAGTTTGAAGCCAACAAGTGACATTCCTTTTTCTGAGGGTTTTTTTTTTGAAAGATTATTTTGGTGCGTTTTTTGGGGGTTTTTTTTCTTTCTTTATTTTATTTTTATTCTTTCTTTTTTTTATTTACCTTTCTCCCCTCTCCATTCCTTTTCTTTATCTTTTTGCTTTTTTAAAGTAATCTGTTATTTCTTTTAAACTTTATTACTGTTTCTTCTTTCCATACTTTTGTCCTCTTTTCCCGGATTTCCTGTTTTATTTCTTTTTCTTTTCTTTCTAAACTTATTGCTCTTTCTTACATTCCCCTACCATTTTTTTCTTTCTTCCTTTTATTTCTTTCCTTATCATTTCTTTTACCCACAAGAGTCACAATCAACTTGAAAATATAAAAAGACCAGAGCTGGACCCATAGAAGAGGCCTCCCAATAGTAGAGCCAGAGAGACAAATTGCACATTGTTGTAGGAGAGAAGCCACAAGTTGCTGCATATTTGAGTAGGTGGAAGCAGAGAACAACAGGATAACCAAAAGAGGCTGCACCATTGAAAGTCACAGGCATTCCACCACAAAAGTTCATACCATAAACCCAGGGTGTCAAAACAGATTAATCTAAGAAGCTGAGGCTAACAAGAAGAGTCTCACAAACAATGGGAAGACAAAGAAACAATCCCCAAATGAAAGGAAAGGAGGAATCCTCAGAAAGAATGCTAGATGAAACAGAGGCAAGTCAACTATCAGATACTGAATTCAAAGCACTGGTGATCAGGAAATTCAAAGAGCTCACAATCAGCTACCAGAAACTACAGGGAAGTTACAATGATCTCACTGTGAACTATATCAACATGAAAAAGGAAATGGAAATTATTAGCAAGGGCCAAGAGGAAATGAAGAATACAATTTCTGAATTAAAAAACACAGTGGAAAGCATTAAAAATAGGGTGGATGAAACAGAAGATCGGATTAGTGAATTGGAGGACAAAGTAGAAAGCATCTCACAGAAAGAACAGGAAAGGGAAAAGAGGCTCAGAAAGAATGAAGAGAGATTAAGAGAAATGCAAGACAATATGAAACGTAATAATATCCGAATAATAGGAATACCAGAAGGAGAAGAAGAAGAACAAGGGATAGAAAACATATTTGAAAGAGTAAAGAGAGAAAATTTCCCTAATTTGACAAAAGAAAAAGTCACACAAATCCAGGAATCTCACAGAGTCCCATTCAAGAGGAACCCAAAGAGGCCCACTTCAAGACACATCATCATTAAAATGGCAAACTTCCAAGACAAAGAGAGAATCTTAAAGGCAGCAAGGGAGAAAAAAGAAATAACATACAAGGGCGTCCCAATAAGGTTAGCCACTGACTTCTCAATGGAAACACTCCAAGCAAGAAGAGATTGGCAAGAAATATTCCAAGTAATGAGAAACAGAGGCCTACAACCAAGGCTACTTTACCCAGCAAGGCTCTCAATCAAGATAGAAGGCCAAATAAAGAGCTTCCAAGACAAAAGAAGTCTAAAAGAATTTGCTGCCACCAAGCCAGCTCTACAAGAAATACTAAAAGGTCTGCTTTAAGGAAAGGAAGGAAAAGAGACAGACAGAGAGGAACACAGGTACAAAAATGGCAATGAATAAGTACCTATCAATAATATCCTTAAATGTAAATGGATTAAATGCTCCAATCAAAAGACACAGAATAGCGTCATGGATAAGAAAATATGACCCACACATATGCTGCCTACAAGAGACCCACCTCAGGACAAAAGACCATCACAGACTAAAAATCAAAGGCTGGAAACAAATTTTCCAAGCAAATGGACAAGAAAAAAAAGCTGGGGTAGCAATTCTCATATCAGACAAAATAGACTTCAAAAAAAGAGCCATAAAGAGTGACCCAGAAGGTCACTTCATAATACTCAAGGGAAGAATCCACCAAGAAGACATTAACATCATAAATATATACGCACCCAACATAGGAGCACCAAAATATATAAAGAAAATCTTAGAGGAATTCAAGAAAGATATAGACAGCAACACAATTATAGTGGGGGATTTTAACACCCCACTATCAAAAATGGACAGATCTTCCAAACAAAATATCAACAAAGACATTGTGGCATTAAACAACACCCTTGATGAAATGGACCTAACGGATATATACAGAGCTCTTCACCCCAAAGAAGCTAAATACACATTCTTTTCAAATGCACATGGTACATTCTCAAAGATAGATCACATGATAGGGCACAAAACAAGCCTCAACAAATTCAAGAATATTGAAATCATACCAAGCATTTTCTCTGACCATAAGGGACTGAAACTGGAAACCAACCCCAAAGGAAAAAACCCAAAACACCCAAAATCATGGAGACTGAACAGTATGCTATTAAACAATGAATGGGTCAAGAATGAAATTAGGGAAGAAATCAAAAAGTTTCTGGAAACAAATGAAAATGATCACACAACAACCCAAAACTTATGGGATACAGCCAAGGCAGTCCTGAGAGGGAAGTTTATAGCAATACAGACCTACCTAAAGAAAACAGAAACATTTCAAACAAATGAACTTACTCTACGCCTACAAGAACTCGAGGAACAACAACAAAAACAGCCCAAAGCAAGTAGAAGGAAGGAAATAACTAAGATCAGAGCAGAACTAAATGACATAGAGACTAAAAGTACAATTCTAAAGATCAATGAATCCAGGAGTTGGTTCTTTGAAAAAATAAACAAAATAGACAAGCCTTTAAGTAGGCTCATCAAGAAAAGAAGGGAACGGACACAAATAAACACAATCAGAAATGAAAGAGGAGAGATTACAACTGACACCACAGAAATAGAGAGGATTGTAAGAAATTACTATGAAGAACTGTATGCCAAGAAATTTGAGAACCTAGGGGAAATGGACACATTTCTAGAAAAATATAATCTCCCAAAACTCAATGAAAAAGAAGTAGAACACCTGAATAGACCAATAACAGCAAAAGAAATTGAAGCAGTAATCAAAAAACTCCCATCACACAAAAGCCCTGGACCAGATGGATTCACAGGAGAATTCTACAAAGCATTTAAGGAAGAGCTAACCCCCATTCTTCACAGACTATTCCAAAAAATACAAAAGGATGGAAAACTCCCTAACTCCTTTTATGAAGCCAGCATCATCCTAATTCCAAAACCAGATAGAGATACAACAAAGAAAGAAAACTTCAGGCCAATATCGCTGATGAACATAGATGCTAAAATCCTCAACAAAATATTAGCAAATCGCATCCAACAATATATCCAAAAGATAATACACCATGACCAAGTGGGTTTCATCCCAGGGATGCAAGGATGGTTCAACATTCGCAAAACAGTAAATGTAATTCATCACATAAACAAAAGCAAAGACAAAAACCACATGATCATATCAATAGACGCAGAAAAAGCTTTTGATAAGGTACAACACCCATTTATGATAAAAACACTCAGCAAAATGGGAATAGAGGGAACATTCCTCAATATAATAAAGGCCATTTATGAGAAACCTACAGCCAATATCATACTCAATGGACAAAAACTAAAAGCTTTTCCACTAAGATCAGGAACAAGACAAGGATGTCCACTTTCACCACTCCTATTCAATATAGTATTAGAAGTTTTGGCCACAGCGATCAGGCAGGAAAAGGAAATAAAAGGCATCCAAATAGGAAAGGAGGAAACAAAATTGTCACTGTTTGCAGATGACATGATAGTGTACATGGAAAATCCTATAGACTCTACCCAAAAACTGCTCAAACTAATTAATGAATTTGGCAAAGCAGCAGGATACAAAGTCAATATCCAGAAATCAAAGGCATTTTTGTATACAAACAATGAATCAGCAGAAGCAGAAATCAAGGAAAAAATCCCATTCGATATAGCAAAAAGAAAAATAAAATATCTGGGAATAAACCTAACCAAAGAGGTAAAAGACCTGTATGCAGAAAACTACACAGCACTGAAGAAAGAAATCAAGGAAGACACAAACAAATGGAAACATATACCGTGTTCATGGATTGGAAGAATTAACATCATCAAAATGTCCATACTACCCAAAGCAATATACAGATTCAATGCAATACCTATTAAAGTACCAATGTCGTATTTCACAGACATAGAACAAACACTTCAAAAATTTATATGGAATCATAAACGAGCCCGAATAGCAGCTGCTCTTTTGAGAAAGAAGAACAAAGTAGGAGGGATCACAATACCTGATATCAAACTGTATTACAAAGCCACTGTAATCAAAACAGCCTGGTACTGGCATAAAAACAGGCACATAGACCAATGGAACAGAACAGAGAGCCCAGAAATCAACCCAACCCTCTACAGTCAATTAATATTCGACAAAGGGGGCAGTAACATAAAATGGAGTAAAGATAGCCTCTTCAGCAAATGGTGTTGGGAGAACTGGACAGCTACGTGCAAAAAAATGAAACTTGAGCACCAACTTACACCATACACCAAAATAAATTCAAGGTGGATAAAAGACTTAAATATAAGCCATGACACCATTAAAGTCCTAGAGGAGAACATTGGCAAGAAAATCTCAGATATTCCACGCAGCAACATTTTTACAGATATGTGCCCTAGAGCAAGGAATATAAAGGAAAGAATAAACAAATGGGATCTCATCAAAATAAAAAGCTTCTGCATGGCTAAAGAAAACAGTATTAAATTAAAAAGACAACCAACTGTATGGGAAAACATATTTGCCAATGATACCTCAGACAAAGGTTTAATCTCCAAAATATACAAAGAACTTACACGACTCCACTCTAGGAAGACATCGAACCCAATTAAAAAATGGGAAAAGGACTTGAACAGACACTTCTCTAAAGAGGACATACAGAACATCCAGAGACACATGAAGAGATGCTCAATATCGTTAGCTATCAGAGAGATGCAAATTAAAACCACAATGAGATACCCCTTTACACCAGTCAGGATGGCTATAATAGACAAAGCAACAAACAACAAATGTTGGAGAGGGTGTGGGGGAAAAGGGGACCTTAGTTCACTGTTGGTGGGATTGTAGACTGGTACAACCATTATGGAAAACAGTATGGAATTTTCTCAGAAAAATAAAAATTGACCTGCCTTTTGACCCAGCAATTCCACTGCTAGGATTATACCCCAAGAATCCTAAAACATCAATTTCAAAGAACCTATGCACCACAATGTTCATAGCAGCACAATTTACAATAGCCAAGAGTTGGAAGCAACCTAGGTGCCCATCAGTAAATGAATGGATCCAAAAATTGTGGTACATATACACCATGGAATTTTATGCAGCAGAGAGAAAGAAGGAGCTACTACCTTTTGCAACAACATGGATGGAACTGGAAAGCATTATGCTGAGTGAAATAGGCCAGGCATTGAAGGACAAATACCATATGATCTCACCTTTGACAGGAAGCTAAAGAATAAAACAAATAAGCAAATAGAATAAAAACAAAGACGCTGAAATAGAGAACAAGTGGGCAGCGACCAGAGGGGAGAGGGAAGGGAACTTAAGGGGAAAAAGGGGGAGGGATTTTGAGGAACAAGTATGAATGACACAGAGATGAGGACTTGGGGGGGGGAATGGGAGGGAGGGGGGAGACCGGGCGGGGGGGGGGGGAGAGGGAAAAAAAATGTACTTGAAAAGTAACCAAATAAAATTATTAAAAAAAAAAAAGAAAAAAAAAAGTTACAGTCCTACCTGCCACATCCATGTATATCCTAGGCTCCAGTCTGGTAGTGGTGACCTCTTGACAGGGGGCTGGCTGGGGTGGGCAGCTTCAGTCCTGAGCTAACATCTGTAAGGTAGTCCCAGCATCAGGCCCAGGGGCTCTTGACCCAAGGAACTTAGTGCCACCCAGTGGCCTGACTTCTTGCACTTACATCATGGTGCCTGAGGTGATTTGTCATAGTTTGAACATTCCTTGGCCCAATGTCCTATCTTTCAACATATTAAATACTGAGTGTCCTTGGTAGTGAACCTGGAAGGGCCTGTGGGAAGTGGCTGTCTCCCAAGGGCAGCTAGAATGTGGATATAATTAACCTCTTTCTTTTTTTTCTTCTACTGAGCCCTGGCCTCTCTCTCCTGATCCCAGTTGTAGAAGACTGTATTGGTGAAATAAGATGATGAACATATTTAAGGAGATTCGAAGTTTCTGGTAATAAGCTTCTGGAATTTTCCTCTAATATTAGAGATAGGTTGGGTTATAAATTTATCTTGGCCTTCATATGATTCTAAATCTAAGTTCTTGTGTTTAATAAGTATCTTTTTTAGCCTTTCTAAAAATGTGGTGGGGTTCTCATTTGGGCCTTGGCTAATAGTGGAGACCTTGGAAGAGTTAATGCCCTTTTGTCAGCATGCTTCAAGGCCTGCTTTAATGTACATTAGAAATTAACATTTTTCCTATTTTGGGGAGGAGTTTTTGTAGTCCCATGCAGGGTTTGCTGGTGGAACTGCTATCTCTCTTATTGGGTATCTGTTACCATATAGGTATAAATTGTTAGTGAACTTCCTGGTTTCCCTTATTATCTTTTACTCCTCAAGATCCAATAAGGTCTGCCCCCCCAAAACTATAGCATCCTTCCAGGTTAGTTTATAAGCTAAGGTAAGGTGTTGGAATGCATCTAAGTACTTATTTGGGTTGTTGGAGTAGTTTCCCAAGTCTGCCTTAATTTGTTTATGTTCTACAAAAGAGAAGGTCTTATCTACTAGCTGAAGACCACACTCTCTTGCAGCCTCAGTCAATGGTAAAAGCTTAGTCAGTGAAGAGATCCCAGGACCAGAAGTCATGGGGGTTGTTAGTTGAGTTGGAGGTCCAGTATAGAACAGTAATGATGGATATGTTGAGGGTGCCTTTTTAAAAAGGTTTTTTCCTAAAGGTGGGAATATGGATGGGAAGGTGCCTATGGTATGGCCACTAGATGGCATGGTGGTAAGAGTTGGCTTACATTTGGAGCACAGGTCCCCTCTGCCCCTTAAATAGAGAATGCCTACACATACCGGATTTCTGACCACCTGCCTAGGAATTTGCAAAAGAGATCGAGTTGGAATATGGTATTGTGATTTAAGCTTCCATATAGTAGCCAGGATTCCCCATCAGTTAACTGATATTGAGGACAAGTGTTGCAAAATACCAGTTTTTTTCTTCTTTACAGTTTGGAGATGAAGCTGTGACCAGTTAGAAAGAATACAGCCCAATGGGGTCCCACCTGGAATGGACTCCTGATTTCCCATTTGAAAGGAAGAAACACCAAGAAATTAGTGAGCCCAGCATCCTGGGGTACAATATGGGGACTCAGCTTCCTGAGACCCAAGACCGTGCCCATTCAAAATAGACGTCTTCGTAATGGGTAGATCCTTTGCAGGAGGCAAGAGTGTTTGTCTCTACCTTCCTTCATCCAGTGAGGCCAGTGAGAAGAAGCTTACCAATTGGCAAGACCCTAAAATGGCATAGGGCTTAAAACGGTGACTGACAATAGAGCCTGGGTTGCCATTGGGAGATAGCTTTTGCCTTTCCTCTTCCCTGTTTTAATTGTTAAAAACACTGATGGTCATTTCTACCAGTTGCTTAGTGAGTGTCTGGGGTCCTAAGGCTAGCTTTTGCACCTGATGTCTGGGGTTTCCTGCAGGATAAAATGTATTCACAGAAGTGCTCTACCTCAGCAGACTTAGGGTTGATGTTTGTGTGTTTTTGTAAACTTCAGGTTAATTGTCCCCAAAAAAGGGCAGGATTTTGTCCCTTCTTGTCCTTCATCTGTCCTAGTTTGATTGACCTAGTTAGAGTCCTGATATGGGATTGTATTTACCCCTGGTTGATATATGAACTGCTGAGTAGGACAACCAACTAATTTATTGGTATAAGCCCTGGCAGATTCTTCTGGTGCTAGTTTTTGTTTGTTTGTTTGTTTTCTTGGTTTGGTTTGGTTTGATTTGTTTGTTTTTTCCTACAGTGCAGCAGTGGGAAAGGACAATCTGTAAATTACTTCAAGTCAGGTCATAAGTCTGTGAGTACATTGCAATTGACAAAAGAATTTACTTTTGTAACAATATTTTGAATTATTTAATTAGTCTTCCGCTGTCTAATTGTACCTGCAGTCTCTATTGGAAAATGATAATTTGCTTTGTAAAATCAAAGGTAGACTTTGAATTTCTTATTTGTCACTAAAAGTATTACTTTGCCATTTATTTATGTGCCTTTTCTTTTCTTTCTTATTTTTTACTTTTTCTCATTTACATTTCCCTCCTTGAGTTTCATACTCCAATGCCCTTTCTTCCTATGTATCTCTGTCCATCCTTTCTTTCCTTTCTTTGCTTCCTCAGTTCCCTCTCTTTTTGCTCCTTCCCCTTACACAACCCTTTTTCAGCTTGCACAGAACCTCTGCAATGTTCACAACCCTTCTATAGCTTCCTTGGTTCCTTTCTGCAAAACACAACATGCTAAATAACCAGAGAGTTATAAATGAAAGTATATTAGAACTTTGTAGTTTGGGGAGATTTTTATATAATTGCTTTATTTGACAAAGCTTTCCATGTATTTTAAGTATATTAAACAAGCCTGACTTCCCCAAATTTTCTTTTCATAAGAAGAAAGAATAATCCTTGAAATATTTCAGGGACCCTTTGAAACACCTCAATGCCATTTTTAGGTTAAAGAAAAGTCTTTTAAAATTTAAACCCTGAAAAGCTTGCCAAAAACATAGTTGACCTAAGAAATGTGTGTGTGTGTGTGCATGTGTGTGTAGTATTTATTGAAGGTGATACTAACAGGCATGCTATGTCAATATAGGCTGACAAAACTTTAGTTCTTAGGATTGAGAGATGAATTTTCTTCAAAGTTAATCAAACATCTGATTAATATGATATGTCATATAATTATTTAATAAAACATAACCTTTGCTTTTAGGCAGAGATAGAAAACTTTTTTTCCCAGGTGTCTATATTCTTGAGGGGTAAACGTCCTTCTCCTTTGCCTTCCTCTTCATCTTGCCCTGGGGGAGGCTTTGAAGGGAATCTCTATGCCCTCTGGATGTACTCCTTCCTTATGTAGGCTGTAGAGCAGGTGTGCCAAACTCATTTTCACTGGGCCCACATCAGCCTCATGGCTGCCTTCGAGGAGCCAAATGTAATTTTAGGACTGTATAAATTTAATGACTTCTTAACAGTTAAGCAAGAGCTTGGTGCTGCCACCAGATAGAAACAAGGTGCCAAGCCAGATAAAACAAGGTGGAGGGCCAGATTCAGCTCCCAGGCCTTCTGTTTGCCACCTGTGTTATAGAGACTCAAATTTTTAGCCTTGATCGACTGCTAGACCCCCTGCTTATAGAGAAAGTAAATAAGGGACATAGCTCCTAGCTGGTGGAGCAAGACAGCCCCCTGTATTTTTTGTACAATTGCTAGATTTCTGGCAAAATTTCTTATCCAATAGTTATGATTACTTAAATGTCTAAACACCTACCAGGGTCTGGGCATTTCCAAATCTCATGGATCTGGAGGATATTCACCTCCTTGGTCTATATCCATAGAGGCAATTTCTCTAATTTCCCAGAATATGAGTAGTATCCTTACGAGCAAAGTAGGCATTCTAAGCTATCATTATTAGCTTTCTATATACTTAATAAATTTTTAAAACATTCTGAAGTTTGGTAAAATGCTTTTATAAAGTACATAAAAAATACCCTGATCCCACTTGTTCCACGGCTGATGGCAGACCAGTTTCTGGGCTAATGGAGTGGACTATGAGGCTCTAATTTATCTAAGGAAAAGCTTTACAACCTTCCCCTCTATTTTCCCTATCTTTTTCTTGGGATGTTTTTGTCTACAGACTATTACTAGATATTGATTAACATCCTTCAGCCAATGTCTCTCCAGACAATGTTTATAGCAACAGCCTAAGAGAGGACCCCTTCTGGCCTTTTTGGGTAATATCTCTGGAATATGACAGGTCCCCGACTATTTCTTTCTTGCTGCTTGGCATATACAACATTGCCCTACACTGCAGCTTTTACCAGGGGAATACAGATGCAGATAAAGTTTTCAAATTTACCAGGGGATTACAGATGCAGATAAAGTTTTCAAAAGCCTTGTTGGACAGCGAGGTGCAGCAAACCTCCAACAGATCAATGAGTTAAGTATGTTTTTCTTTTGGCCGTGTTTTAGAGACAGAGAAGACTAAAGACTTGTGTGGTAAAAGACTAAAGACTTAAAACTGGGGGCAGTGAAACAAAAGAGAGGGAGGGTGGAGAAAGTAACCAGAAAGAGCAAAGGTGGGGCTGCTTTGGCTCCTCAGAAAAGTTAAATAGGAAAGGAGTAAGCCAAGGTGAGGCTGCCTTGGTTTACCTGGCTGTCAGAGGAAAAGGGGGCCCTTGAGAGAGGATCAAGGGGTTAGCCTGGGTGGATCTTCTGCTGGCCACTGCTCCTCTGGCTGCAAGTCTCCTTAGGACCCTTGGAATTTAAGAGGAAACAACAGGCATGAGAAGGGGCATGGCTAGTTCTTGAGAGGGAGAGAGCAAGACATTCACCGGGCAAATACAACACTGCCCCTGCTGTAGAGGAGAGATGCAGTAGGTTTACAACAGATCAATGTATTAAACTCATTGTTCCCTGGCCACTGTTTAGATACAGAAAAGACTGGAGGATTTTGCGTAGTGGATCTCTCTCACATGTCTTGGTTTCTCCCCTGGTCATCTATAGCCACTGTGGCTTTGAGTGCCACATGACCAACACTTATTTTGTACCTCCCTGGATGAGCCAAAACTGCATTACGGTGATGGTATTTTCTTATGAGGCCCCTGTACATCCTAGGGATTAACACCAGACACCTCTATGAGGCCTCTATTCAAGTAAGGATTCCCAAGAACTCAGACCAGAGGGAGGAAATGCCTCTTCAATCTTCAGAGCCTAGGAGAACCTGAACATTCATTTTAGATCTTATCCTTGTTTTTGCCTCAAAGCACATGCCTAGCATGTCTGAATACCCCTCCTTCCTGAGTGTGCTGACTATTAGGGTTCAGGGGTTATGTATTTTAATTGGTTTCTAGATCTCCCTCCTTCTCCCCTTTATAAATCTTGGGAATAAGGCGTAGCTAAAAAGACTTTCTTTCTCAGCTGGTAAAGGCTCTTTGCCATAATTAGTAAAATTGCTATGGAGGGTCCCTTTACCAGCACAGAGTCTCAAGGACTCCCCTCCTCCTGTGCTGTCCTTGTTTGTGAAGTTTGGAAGGCCCGGCAATCTTATCGGACCAGGCTCAGGACTGCTGAGTCAATGGGTGAGACATGTCTCCCTCCTCCTCCTCCTTGCCTTAGCCTACTATATATACTACCTGGTAACACTTCCACAGCCCACAGTCAGCCAATCCCTGAATACTTAGGTTTCTGAAAGTTCTCCACTTCAGAACTCATTGCTTCCTAAAGCCCTATATCAGATCAGCATTTTCTGTGTCAAGAGGCACTGTGCTTTGAAATTACAACTCTCCCTTGCTTGGCAAGGAATAAACCATGTTTTTCGTTTGTTTCTCCTATTGAATGGTGTCTTTTTTTGATAGTGAGTATGAAATCAGAAAGAGTTCCTGGAAGAAGAAATGGAAAGTAAAGCCGAAAGAATCACTATCAGTTAGAGAATGGAAGTACTCATTAGCCATGCTTTGTAACTTTTAGTTTTGTACCAAGATTAATGAGGAGTTATTAAAGAATTGCTAGTTGGTATATAAGGGACTGCTATGATAAAATTTATATTTACAAAGTTTATTTTATCTTCACAGTAAATATAAAATTGGAGACACTTAGTGGAGGCACCTCCATAATACATCAGTATCCATTTAGGAAAGAATGATATAGCTTAGATTAGCGAGATATTGGTTGTGACAGAGAAAAGTTATCAGATTAGAGGGTTTGTTACACAGTAAAATTAAAAGAACTTGAAATTAAATTAAAGAAAGAATGTGAGGGAGAAGGAAGTGTTATAGATGACTTCTTGTTTTTGAATTTTTTCTAATAAATGGAATGTGGGCCATTCGTCAAGATAAGGTCAGTAGAAAAAAGTCAGCTTGAAATTAAGAAAAAAATATGATGACCCTGGCTGGTGTGGCTCAATCGTTTGGAGCATTGCCCCATATATAGAAGCATCATGGGTGTGATTTTCAGTCAGGGGACATATCAAAGTTGCAGATTGAATCTCTTGTCAGGGTATATATTAGAAGGCAACCAATCATTCTCCCTCTCTCCCTCAAAATAAAGAAATAAATAAGTAAACAATCAAAAAGTCCTCAGGATAGGATTAAAAAGGTATAAATGTATTCTGAATGTGATGAGTTTATAATGCCTTTGAAATATCTATGTATGATTTCAAGGAACCATTATGTAATACATAACTTACAGCACAGAGAAGAAATCTAGGCTAAAAAGACAAATATAAACTTATCCACCAGTAGAATTCCATACATTTCTGGTTCAGAATAAGATGCATCTACAGGAGAAAGAAAAAAGATACAAAGGGAATGGTCAGAGAGAAGAAAAAATTGAGAGTTTGGTGTCATGGAAGCCAAATAATCTCTCAAGAAGGGAGTGTCAAAAGGGTTGAATGCTGCTGAGAGGTTACACGAGATAAAACCTACAAAAATGATCCAAGGAATTTGTGATCTGGAGGTTACTCGTGACCTCGGAAAGAGCTACTTTGCTGGAGTAACTAGAAAACGAAACCAGATAGGAGTTAATAAAGTAAGGAATAATAACTGAGGAAACAGAAATGAAAAACCACAGGGTAGCCAAACTTTTTAACGCATTTCATTGGGAAGCAAAAGGACTGTCTAGGGAGAGGGCTGATACGGGGATATCTGGCCAGATGGCTGGGCCATTCGCAGAAAGGCCCAAAAGTGGCACAGAAGAGGCTGCATTTCCTGGGTAAAGGGTAAATAAACTAGTGTGGCAGTGCTATGCTGCCTTGGCAACAAAACTAGCGCAGCACCTGATGACAGATTCCCTGCCCTGGGAAGAGACATGGCAGGAGGAAGCCTTGCATGAAGTCTACACAAGGCTAGAATATGATGGACAAAGGGAACAGCCCTCCTACCTACTTCTGGTTCTTGATTGAGGAGAAAACCAGAGATCACAGAGACACATGTACCTAAATGTTAACATGGCACCAGGGGAAGGTGCAGACCTGATGTTCAAGTCTCGGAAAAGGACAGGATTGGCTGTACACTTCTGGGGCACATGGAAGTTTGGGTGAGGAGATTTAAATGGAGGCAGGGCAGAGACTCCCCCTTTGCCACTGAAAAAACCAGTGGGGTCCTACTGCTTGTCACCAACAGGTAAAAACTCTGGAGGCAAGTTCAGTGGAAGGGAAAAGGAATCTCTTATTCAAAGTCTATATAGTTTGAAATAATAGCAGGTTTCTGCCTCAAATACCATTTCTTCTAAAACACCCTAAGAAAGTCACACTGCCACCCTTTGGTAGCTCAGTTAAAAGTTGTGTCAGAAACCTCTTTTTCTACCCAGAAGTATTGTTTTTTTTAAGAAATGTAGGTGGTTTAGCTGGTTTCCAGTCACTGTCTGGCTTCAGGGATCTTTCAAAGTCTGTGTTCAGGCATCCTGCTGTGGTATGCCATCTTTTTTCTCTGGCTGCTGCCCTCAGGTGTACCCCACACAGCTCGGTTCCAGTTGCCACTGTAGCTTCCTGTGTGGGAGCAGGGGTATGGGGCTTGTTGCCCTGCTGCACAGCACCCAGGGTCCATCTACCTGGGCCTCCTCCCCTTTAACACCCCTCTTCCTGCTGCTCTACCTCCGGGACCAACACCAACTGGTCCATTAAGCCTAGTTAGGCTGGAGCAGGCAGAGCAGTGTTGTAGACGATCGGCGGGTAAATACACACTCTCGGAGTCCGGAACCGAATTGATAAAAATTTTAATGGCCAAAGATTTTCCTGCGCAGGGGAGAACTTCCCCAACTGTGACCGGATCACGTAGCTACTCAGAGCTACAAAATGGAAGTCGAGCCTGGCTTACAGACTACTGGGTATTTATATTTTCTAGCAAGCAAGCAAAGGCATACAGAAGCAGAGGTGGCGGTTAGCTATTGGCTTATTTAAAAACGGCGAGGGTCCCTGATTGGTGGGTGCTGCTGCTGGTGGGCGGGTTAGTTACCTTATTTGGCTAGAATTTTAAACCCAATTGTTCCCGGATGTTTGTTCATTACCCTGTTCCAGGAACTGCAGATTTAGGGTTGGGTAATGCCCTAGCTGTAATTTTCCTAGCTGGGTATAACAGCAGCACATAGGAAACTGCTGCTGACAGATCCAACTGGAGGCATGGGCAGTGGGTGGGCGGTTGCTGCTCTGGCTTCTCCTGTGGAAGAGGGGAAGTTTCTTCTTGAATGTTTAGTCTGAGGCCCTGCCCAGACTGTACCATGAGGAGTAGCAGTGGCAGCAGAACACTGTTGCTGACAGATCTGCACAGGGGTAGGGTGGATGGCTACCTCTGTGGCTTCTCATGCAGAGGAGAGACAAGGGTCTTGCTGCCCAGCCATGCTCCCCAAGCCTGCCATCCCGAGCTTCCTCCCCTCTGCTCTTACCATTCGAGTGTCTGCTGTGCTCCAAGCAGACCCTAGAGAGCTTAGGGAGGAGCCCCAGGAACATTCCCAAACCATGCAGTCCCCAAGGCCATGGGCCCAGAGACTCCAGCCCCCAGTAGCTGAGAAAGAGGGGAGAATCCAAGCATGTGCTCACCCTTCTAAAGGCTTCCTCCCATCCCCTCATAAAATTTTCTGTAAGGCCAGCTGAGCGTCACCCTGGTTGCCTGTGGGTGCTGCTCATGCATTGTCCTTGGCACTTCCCAATTCCTCCCTTATTTCCATTCTGCTGGGGTCCACCTGTTACAACTTTTCTACCTCTGAGATCTGTGCGTGGACATGTGGACCAGAGAATTCACTGGTCCTGGAAGTTGGGATAGCCATGGGCACTGGAACCCACAGACAGAGCCTCTGTACAACCAACTGTAGTGGTTGGCAGTGGTCAGCAGCGGCTACGGGCCCCAGGAGTGGGAAGACGCAGTGTGGTGATGGTGCTACTTGCTCTACACATGTGGCCTCCACAGAGGGAGACTGAAGCTGAAGACCCATCCACTCAGCAGCCTCAGGCTACAGATAAGGGCAGAATGGCATTTCTGGACACTGTTTCTTGTTCTGAAGGCAGCTGGGTTTTGTCTGTGTGAAATTGGCCTGGAGCTGGAGAGTTACCTGTCCCCACCCCCCCAATTATGCAACATTTTAATAAAGACCTTTTGCCTTCCTCACAAAACTTCATTTTATGCCTGTGTTTAAGTGTGGGCAAGTTACCCAACTTCCGTTCACTAAAACATCTAGGGAGAAAACGGAGAAACTTCACTGGGGGAGGGAGGAAGGGATGCTATTTTTAATGAGAAACTCCCAGTGTATGAAAAGCATCAAATTGACATTTTCAGTAAACTCTGTTAACAATTACATTGTAGTAAATTCCCATAAGAATATTATTTAAAATATATATTCTCTGTAAAGGTACTTTCTGCACTCCATTTTAAACTGAAGCACTTCAAGTATAAAGGACACATGGACAATAACAAGGAGGGGTGGAAACAGGAAGGAGGTGTGGATGGTGGGGGGCTGGGCTGGGGCTAAAAGGCAGAAAACTGTACTTGAACAATCATTAAAATAAAAATAAAAATATAAATAAATAAATAAACTGAAGCACCTCATGTACAATTAATACTATAATCAGAGTAGCCAATTCAGTTTTTGCCTCTTAGTGTATTTAAAAAATTTTTCAGCCTAGATTGTTGACTTTGAGTTTATAATGATGTCATATTTCTTAATAAATCTTTGCTTTTATTTCTTATCAACTGTTATTTCATTAACAGTTATATTGGTAAAAGATTTACACAGCAGGTGGCAGCTACATTTAAACACACAGATTAGCATGAGATACCATAAAAATATTGTAAAGTGAACTTAAAAATATATAATTATTGTTTTGGTTTTTTGTTTATTTCTTCTTGCCAGCATTGTTCATTGGTCAAATTGCTATTCTGTGGAAATGTAAGCTAGAGTAAATAATTGCTTTTGAAGCAAAATATAACTCCAACACGGTTCAAGGGCCATTTTAAAATAATGCCAGAAATCTACAAGGCCTTAGATAGTAACAGGAGAATGGATGACAAGAACTGGAAAGAGAACAAAGGCACAATGTTCGCTTGCATAACTGACTGGGAAGAAAAAGTCACTAAAATTAAAGGCACACAAAAGGACTTGTCATCACATTTGCATGACCATAGAAATGCTTACTGTTTATCCAAGGTAATCAATGGAGGAATCAACAAATGCAGCTGACAGACCAAGGAGTAGTATTAGTTCAACTAGAAGTCATTGTAACCTGTGTGCTTTTTGAAAACTTTGCCAAAATATATCTGAAGCTCTCCTTCCAGTAAACAAGCATTTCAACACAAGGAAGGACAGCAAATTCCCCTTATCCCACTGGCTTTGTTCCAGAGAAGTAAACAAGATCAACGGAGTACTGGAAATACAGGGAACAAAGGATTTTATAACATTCTCAAACCTTTCAGGCCTGTTAGACTTTAAAGATAAAATTGGATCATACCACTGAAGCATCCTATTGGGTTGCCTGTCTCCACTGATAAACCTCAGGATCTGCCAGCAGGACTTGTTCAACTGGGAGATTAGAACAGGGAGCCAGCTGGATATCTGCTCTTGTCTCAGACATGCTGCTGTGTGTCTAACCCCACACTGAAGTATGAAACCCTGGACCATACCCTCAGTATTAACTGCTTTCTCATTAACAAACCAATAGCTAACAGTTACTGTATGCAACATATTACACTGTTCTCTTTCTATATATTTTCTCAGTCATTCTCCTAAACAAATTAGGTGGTTAATATTATAATTATTATTCCTGTGAGGAGACTGAGCCATAGAATAATGAAATATATTTTAAAGTTCATATAGATAGAAATATGATAGAGCAGGTATTTAAAATCAGGCCCTCTAACTTCAGCATTTTTAAACTATAAATTTAGAAGGAATTGTTAGTTATATTATAGATAACATTATTGTATATATTATTTTATCTTGTAACAATGTTACATTTTCCATACTGAAATAACATTTTTCAAAATTCTAATACTTAAGATTTAATTCCACATATATTATTGATACAGGGTGTGTTACATCCCGTCCTTGCGAGCAAGAAGGGTCGGAGACTGCTGGGTAGCCAGAGGTGTTTTATTTGCCAAAGTTTCAAAGTTTTACCTGTGCAGGGGCGAACTCTCGGGGTGCCTCCGGAGACACACGGTGCCAAAATGGCTGCAAATGAGAGTCGCGCCTAACGCTTACAGACTAGGGTTCTTATAGAAGCGAGCAAGCAAGCAACTTCCAGAAGCAGAAGGTGGCAGTTAGCTACTGGCTCAGGGGCTTATGCTAGGGCTCGTGATCTTGCTGATGATTGGCTGGCAGGGCTCATGAACAGCTCGTGCTCAGGTTAGCCATTGGCCTAGAGGCTCATGCTAGGGGTAAAAATTCCACCCCCCAATGGATGTTCCAAGAAGCTATCTGCTTAACTTCCTGGAACATTTGCCCGGGGGGGTGGGGGTGCAGTCCCCCGACCCAAGCTTGAGCAAGCAGCTAAGGTTGAACAAACAACTTAGTTTTCTTAAGACTATTTCCCTTAGCCCCTAACAGGTGCAGCCAAGGGGGGCCCCCAAAAAAAAGATTTGGAATGGTGTCCAGAATTCAAAGTGTATAGGAATATTGGAGAGACATATAAGATGTCCTCACCGCCCCCCCCCCAGGGGGAAGAAACAAATGGAGCCAGGCCATTGAGAGCTGTTTTGCATAGCAACAGTTTTGCAGCTAACCTCTGGAATGGTTATTTAGCATATCTATAACCTTTAACTGGTTTCATAGAGATGTTAAATAGCTGTGGCCAAGTTTCCAGCCAGGAAGAAGGGAGTGGCGGGGACCCAGGATGGAACTAGGGGCTGGGCCCTGGAGTGAGAAGCACCTGTGTGAGAGCTTAGAAAAGATGGGCTCCAGGACAGGAGGGGATAACTGCCCAGGTGAGGAGAGGGCCACACCGTTTAGGGCAGAATGGAGATCCCTGCAGCCAGGTGAAGAAGAAAGCCACATGCTTTTGGTGGAGTGAGAACCCCTGCAGCTTTGGTAGAAGAGGCCCACGCGGCTTTGGGGTGCCCCTTTTGGCCGTGTGGCCTGGAAAGCGAGAGAGACTTTGACTGGAACTGGGTACAAAGAACTCTTGCCAGTGGACCATGAGAGGGTGCCACATGACTTTTGGATTAACTAGAGAGAGATCCTGCCTGCACGGTGACACAGCTGACGGTGCTAGTGGCCTGCAACACAGACGTGTGCTCTTTTCCTGATTCACGGTACCCAGAGTTGGGACAGTGGGAGAAGGGAGAGCTGTGCGGCTTTAGGTGTATACCCTAAAGGACTTTGCTATTTTAGTGGTGGCGTTAGGCCTGAATAGCATTAAATAAACATTTTGTTTCCTTTTCACAAATCTCTGGCATTGAGAGATGTCTTTCCAATTGGCGGCGGACAGAAGAGCCCAGTAGATATTAGTATTCTGTCCTTGGGAGGGGCCCCTGTTGTGTAGCAGTTTTTGGCATCCCTAGGTGGGCCAAATATTGTATTGCCCCTCCCTTGGACCTCTTGTTTGGTAACATTATTACACATTTATTTTTACTTTTCTGACATTTTGTTTTGTTGAATTTATATAAATATTTTACTTCTTTGAATTTCAGTCACAAAAATTTATTTTTAGTCTTCATTTTTTGTTTTACCATTGCTATACCAAGCATTTGGATTTTATTTTCTACTTAATTTTTATGTTAAAATTAGTTTATTATATTTCTTATCTCTCTTTAACACCTACATAATTTTTATGATATTAACCTGTAAAAGACAGACAGCCAGATATTTCTCTAGCATTTATTTGGAAACAACCAAGAATTGCAACTTGGGAAATTGATGTAATAGCAAAATACTATAAGTACAGAGAAACAGAAGAGAGGAAAGTTCCCTTTTTTAATTTTTATTGATTGATTTTAGAGAGAGAGAAAGGGGAGGGAAAGAGAGAGACAGAGACCTCAATTTGTTGTTTCACTTATTTATGCAGTCATTGGTTGATTCTTAAATGTACCCTCACTAGGAATCCAACCCACAACCTTGGTGTATCTAGACTACACTCTAACCAACTAGCTCCCCAGCCAGGGCCAGGAATGCTCTTTTATGATCTTGGGAGGAAGTCTTTGTTATAAATGAAATGTTCATTACAGGAAACTGAAGTTCAGAGTATAGAGACTTCTCATTGCCTGAGCTATTACCGGGCAGAGAGGACTGTCCTTTCTCCTACTAAGTTAGTACAGTAGTACCACTTCCTGCCAGAGATGCAGGTACATAATTTCCTGTCTGGTTGAGCAACATGTGTTGAGTGATACATAGGTGAGAGTTGTCTTTCAGCCTCCCCAATTTTTTTTAAGTGAAGTTTCTGTTTTTTAATTTTTATAATAATTGTGTTTTTTCCAATATGACAAAGTAAATATCTAAGGATATTTATAACAATAAATCTTTGTAACAATAAAAGAGAAATAAAGCAAACATCCTTTTAACTGATTATATTTTTATATTGCAAATAAAAATACAATTTTCTATTTATAATAAAAGTATTTGAATAATAAATAAATAGCATTGCTGTTCTGGCATAAAAATAAGAAAAAGCCCTTGGGCATAAGAAATGAAAAGGTAATAGAAATCAGATATGAAACTGAACTATGTGTTTCTTGGGGACAGAACTATTAATTCCTGAAACCAAAAGGATTGAACATAAAAAAGCACAGAAGACAGTCTCAGGCCTATTTCACATGTGCTATCAAAGTGTGGATTCACACACAGTCTGAACCCTCTGAGAAACAGGGGCTAGAACTTCCACAACTGCTTTTGCTTTGCAACAAGGCCAGATAACATATTACCAGTGCAACTGAAGAAACCCCAAACTAAAAAAATTAAATTTGTGCCAGGTTAGTAAATCTTTACTAGAGGGACACCCACTAGTGTGTTGTGGACGGCTCTGCCTGGTTTCAGGAACTGTAACTCTACCCCCTGTGGCTAAGGATGAGTCATCGACCTCTGGAATGCAAGCCGCAGGAGACAAAGCTTGTCTCTGGTAGCAAATGGTGCCTCAGTTTTCCCTCCCTGCCCCCAAAGCATGATCGAAAGTAAAAAATGGGTAAGACCCCCTCAGAGGAGAGGCAACCTAAGCCAGACATGATCACTTGGAAGGCCATCATGGAAGGACTCAGGGGGCTGCAACAAAGAGCAATGGACTCTCGCCCCCCCCCCCACCAGCTATGTGACATAGGCTGAGTCCCCAAGTCTTCTGGGAGAAGCTCTTCCTGGTTCTAATCCCCTTAAGCCTGAAAACCTGATGGGGAGGGGTGCAGCTCCTCGCCTTGCTAGAGCATGTCCTAGGGAAAAATCTGGCATCACAAAGACTTCCTGATAAACCTGTGAAATCTGCTCTACTAAGAGTGCTTTCATTCGTATCTTAAGGGTCTGAGCAGGAAACCCTAAAGTTTCTGCAAAACCCCCTTCCTGACAGTCACTGACTCAGACTAAGCCCTCAGATTTCTTTGAAATGTTATCTACTGTTCGATCCCTGACACCCTGTACTCCTGTGTATTAAAACCCAATAAAAGTCTTTGGAGCAAGGGGCTCAAGGCCTTTTTCTTCAGAAAAACTGGCTATCTCCTGGCCTTTTTCCTTTGAGAAACTGGCCACCACTCAAGGCCTTTTTTTCTCTGAGAAATTGGCCACCTCTCCTCCCCAAGCAGATCATGTCTTGGTAGTGTTTCCTTTCATCCGTGGTGGATGGGGGGGCTTGTGGAAAAGGTCACCCCCACACTAGGGAAGATTTTCTAATATGCCAACAGATTACATCCCCCACTGCAATGAGTTTATAATTCAAAATTACAAGCCATCAAGAAAACAAAGCAGTATAAGCAAGAGTCAAAAAATTAATAATCAGCATCACTGCAGCAACAATAACTTCAGATATTTTCTGTTGCATGAAAAATATTATATATATATATATACACATATGTTTAAAATGCATAGAAAATAAAACACACAAATAACAACAGAAATGAAGAATAAAATACATTTCATTGTTGACCTCCTATAATCAATTCAGAACACAGACCCCTGAACCATCATTTTAATATGTGTCAGATGTGGTGATTCCTCTGCTTGAGCCCTGGGGTGGCTCCCATCTCTCTCAGAATAAACCTCAAGTCCCTCACATGGCTCGCAAACCTGACATGATCCCTACATAATCTCAGCATCATTCCCACCCCTCCATCCTCTTCCTCCTCAAGTACATGCTCCAGGCAGAAGAGCTGCCTTCCTTATTCTCTCTGAGCTTACTTTAGTAACTTTGCACTGGCTAACACTTCTGCTTAGAACTGTCTTCTCCCAAATAACTACATCTATCACCACCTCAGAACTTCAGAATCTTGCCCAAATATCACCTTTTCAGTGATGTCTTCCTTAACTACCCTTCTTAAAATGGTAACTAACTTCCAACCTCAGCACTGGCAATATCCCATGTGATTCTCAAGCTCTATCATGCATTTTCTTTTTTTTTTTAATTATTATTTTTTTTATTTTTCTAATTTTATTCTCATCAAGACGTAATACTCTCTTTTGTATACCGTACATATTGCAATTTTTAAAGAAATAATTTGGCATGCAGTAGAAAGTTGGTCTTATAAATGAAGTTAGGTGTTAAGAGGTTTTTTTGTGGTTAAACAGGACATTTTCTTTTTTTTATTATTAATTTTATTTACTGTACTTGAAAATATCATGCATTTTATTTATGTAACACTTCTTGATGCCAGTGGACTTACTTAGTATTGTATCTGTTGGTTACTCCCTGTCTTGTCCTATTAGGCTTTACATGGACAAAGATCTTGTTATTGTTTGCTTTTCTTTTTCATTAATGTATCCCAAGTGCCTAAGAAGTACTTGGTATATTAGGCAAATTTGTTGAATGTATACTATCAAATAAAGATCAGGCAAATTTGAAAAAGAACCAATTTATACTTCTAGGACCTAAAAGTATAATTAATTAAATGAAAATATTTACAGATTAAATGGCAGATTGTATAAAACATAACATGCAATTGCTGAACAAGGAGCACAATTCAAGCATAATAAAATTAAATAAATCACAAAGACTAGACAAGGAACCAGTAAAGAACATAAAAATAAAATAACTTCACTTAGCATAATACTCTCCCTGGTGAGAAAGATAATGGGGTAAAATAGGAGAAGAGTTATCATCAAGTAACATATATAAAGGACACATGCACAAAGCCAAAGGGGGGTAGGAATGAGGTTGGGAGGCAGAGATGAGTGAGGTAAAGGGGATTGGTGGGGGAAAAATGGAGACAACTGTACTTGAACAACAATAATAAAAATAAAATAAAATAATGTAAAAATGCTTAATTCAAAATAAGGAAGAGAGAAGGCAAAAATTAACAAAGAACAGATAGAAGATACAGGAAATAATAAGATGATAAATTCAATAAAAATATAAGAATAGTGTACAAAATGTAAATGTTGAAGCATCCTAATTTAAAACTAGAAATTGCTATGTCAAGACCAAACTCTTTGCAAACTACAAGAAATGCAATGGAAACATGAAAATGTAAGTAAAATAACTGTAATAGAATGTAAGTACAATAACTTTAGGTGTAAAGATGAAAAAGTTGGCATTTGTGCCACTTGTCACTACTAGAACCAGTAAGTACAGGATTAGATCTTATGGGTGTTTTATTCAGATGCTTGTGATGAGATGATGGCAGATTATGTACCCTGAAATCTGTCTTAATGTCTCATCTCCAACTGACCTTTTCATACGAAGAAGGAAAGGGTAGATAAGAGGTTCATTAAAAGGTTAATCAGATAAGAGTTGCAGTTCAAAAGTGATATCCCCAGTATTTCTTTTTCTATTTTTTATTGTTGTCCAATTGTCTACATTTTCAGTGCATCACACCTCCCTGGCCCCCACACACTCCTGCAACCAACCCTCAAACCCACCCCCTCTGGCTTTGTCCATGTGTCCTTCACACATGTTCCTTGATGACCCTCCTATTATCTCTCTCCCCCCTCCTTTCTCATTACTGTCAGATTGCTCTTTATTTCTATGTCACTGGTTGTATTTTGCTTGCTGATTTGTTTTGTTGATTATGTTTCAGTTAAAGGTGAGATCATATGGTATTTGTCTTTTACTGCCTGGCTTATTTCACTTAGCATAATGCTTTCTAGTTCTGTCCATGCTGTTGCAAAGGGCAGGAGCTCCTTCTTTCTTTCTGCTGCATAGTATTCCATTGTATAAAAGTACCACAGTTTTTTGATACATTTATTTACTGATGGGTACTTAGGCTGCTTCCAGCACTTGACTATTATTAATTGTGCTTCTATGAACACTGGGGTACATAGGTTCTTTTGAATTGGTGTTTTAGAATTCTTAGGGTACAATCCCAGCAGTGGAATTGCTAGGTCAAAAGACAGTTCTTTTTTTAGTTTTCTGAGGCAATTCCATACTGTTTTTCACGGTGGCTACACCAGTCTGCATTCCCACCAGCAGTGCACAAGGTTTCCTTTTCTCCACAACCTCTCCAATACTTGTTGTTTATTGATTTGTTTATGATGGCCATTCTCATTTCCTGGTATTTCTTTATCTGCTTGTTAGGCAGCCATTAGAAAAGAGCCATGGGAGGAAGGAGGAAGGGGGAGAATCACCCTTGTTGACTCAGGTGAGATAGTTGAAATAGTTTCAGTCAACCACCTCTGTTGTAAAATAGCAAAAATTTTATTGAGGTTTTACTCCTCCTTCCCCTTCCCCATGTGGGAAGTCAAGGAGAAATATGGGAAAGGGCATGCACAGAAGAGACTAAAGTTATTGTAGACCGCTCTGCCTGATTTTAGGAATTGTATCTCTACCCCTTGTGGCTAAGGGCAAGAGAGACGACCTTTGGAATGTGAGCCGCAGGAGACAAAGCCTGTCTCTGGTTGCAAACGCTGCCTCAGTTCCTCTCCCTGCCCCCAAAGCTTGGTCGGAAGTCAATGACGGGTAAGACCCCTCACTGCGGGGGGCAACCTAAGCCAGACTCGATCACTTGGGAGGCCTTCATGGAAGGACTCAGGGGGCTGCAACAAAGCGAGCAATGGACACCCCCCCCCCCAGCTTTGACATAGCCTGAGTCCCTACCTTCTCTGGGAGAAGCACTTCCTGGCTCTAATCCTCTTAAGCCTGAATACCTGATGGGGAGAGGTGCAGCTCCTTGCCTTGCTAGAGCCTGTCCTGGGGGAAAATCTGGCACCACAAAGACTTGCTGATAAACCTGTGAAATCTGCTCTGCTGAGTGCTTTCATTCATATGATAAGGGTCTGAGAGGAAAGGAGTATGTCTCCCAAAGTTTCTGCAACTCTCTTCCTGACAGACACTCACTCAGATCTCTTTGTAATGTTATCTACTGTTTGATCCTTGCCGCCCTGTATTCCTGTATATTACAACCCAATAAAAGACTATGGAAGAGGGTGCTCAGGGCCTTTTTCTCCTCAGAGAAACTGGCCGCTGCTGGCCTTTGTCTCCCCTGAGAAACGGGCCACAGCCCACTCCTCCTCCCCAAACAGATCTCATCGTGTCTCAGTCATATTTACTCATTCACGTGTGTCTGTGGCACTGGGGGGACCCTCGAGAAAGAAGTCGTCCACACATAAAGTTATATGACCAAAGTGTCTGTCAGTCAGTATAGAACCCTTTCCCAGTAACACAATCATGCATGTTCACAAGGCAGCAGACTCAGGAGACTCACACCTTTCTCACCATTCACTGCAGACACATTCTCTCCCTTGAGGATGTGGTAATAAAACTCTTACTTCTTACACATCCACTTTTGTCTTGCTAATCCATAATTCTTTACTGTGTAAGTAAGAATAATGGAGCTTCGTAACATTTTTGGTACAGTAACTCAGATCATAGATAGGGTAAGTCTCCTCCATAATTTTTCTTCCACCATGTTGCCATGCAGCCTTGATCTTTTCATGCTCTTTTATGTTTCCTGGCTCTCTTCATGGTCAGATGGCAGGCCTACCATTTTTGGTTTTCCTGGGAATATCTTGCTATCTTCCTCTCAAGAAATTGCTGCACCCTGCAAGCATGGGTCAAGCATTTAAAAGCCACTAGGAGGCTCACTGCTAGAAGACTCCCATGAAGGGATAAGCATATCATGGACTAGGGAAGGGACACTAGGTCCCCTGCCAGCCACAAACAAACATCCATGCAAAAAGGAACACTAAAAACAATCACACTCCCACCCCTGCAGTGCTTTCCCTATTTAGGTTTAATTCTGGAGAAGAGGAGGCAAGTATATAACCTTCAGCAGAAAACTGTGACCTTTCTATGACCCTTTCTTATAACTATGCTTTCTTGTTGAGTTAACCTTGCTTATAAGTCTTTAAATTTCACTTTAGATCTAGCTTTTCCTGCAGCCTTTTGGCCACTTTATTTATACCTCTATCCTCTCTGCTTATACTGCAGGCAGGGCAGCTATTGCATCTGCTCTCTTGCCAAATCAATGGCCACATCTCAGGCTGTGCATTTTACATCCTCAGGGACCCCTTGCACACTTTTTGGAATCAGGGCTATTTCCAAAAGTAACTTGAAAGGGCAGAAAAGTTGGTGCAAACTTCTCTGTGTGCCTTTGAGAGGCACAAGGGATAAATTTGCAACCTGTCCCTCTGGTTCTTTATCAAGACAGGGATCCCCCTCTTCCTCAGGCATATCCCCTGTTTAAGGCCTGAGGACCCACAAGACTGGGCCAGTCCAGAGCACTGGTCCTAAAGAATACTTGCCCATTTTGAACGTCATTGTTACTGGATTAGTCACTTCAGTTTAGGCCTACAGTCTGTTAGGACAGATGGTTAAAGACTCACTTGGCCCCAGCTTTATAGTTTTTAGCAGGAATCTAACCCATAAAATCCCTTCAGCAAGCAGGCCAGATTCAATGTGACCAGATTCAATATGAGTTTCATATTTTCACCTCCACTATGCTCATACCTAGGTTCATACCTAGGCTCTACATGGCTCCACTCTTCCTATTTTCACCTTAGCCCTATATGATTGTCTCCTTAATCACTGGTTGAGCCTCTTTGGTTCCAACCTTTGGTCAAGGCTTTTCAGCTTCCAGAAGAATGCCAGAACTGCCAAGACTCTTCCTATGAATGGTAAGCAGTCTCTCAGAAAGCGAAAGAACAGTTTGCCTCTGCCTCCACTCTATCCATGACAGAAAAGCCTGTTTTGTTTCCCAAGGTCTCAGGAAACTGAGGTCCAGATCCCCATATTTTAGGATGCTGAAACCCTCAGGTTTAAACCCCAGGATGCTGGGCTCTCTAACCTCATGGTATCTCTCCCTTCCAGGTGGGAAACCAATAATCCATTCCTGCTGGCACCCTTCCAGCAGGATGTATCCTTTGCAGTTGGCGTCAGTTTGATCCCCAAACCCTGAAGAAAAGTCAACATATTTTTCTACAACACCATTTGGCCTAAATATTGGCTAGGAGATGGGGAGGTTGTGATGGGGGACTCAAAAGTTGGAAAACTTTAGTTTAAGTAATAGCTAATAAGCTTAGTAACCGATGCATTATTCCAGGAACTGAAAGCATGACCCACCCTGGCCCCAAGAGACCATAAACATTCCCTTTATGCCTCAGGGGGGACTGCAAGCAATTCAAGATTGTATCTGAGCCATTGTACTGCAGAGTGAGATGACCACTGTCCAGGACGCAGCTAAAGACCACTGTCTGGGCACAGCTGGAGACATCAGAGCCATTGTGTTCCAGGGAGAGGTAGAGGACTGCCCCACCCTCTGGGGACAGCTAACCACCCAGGGCAAGAATGCTGCAGTTTTTAAATTTAACTTCTCTGAATTTCAAAACCCCTTACCACACTTTGTTCTGTGTTATAAAAAGGCTGGCTTGAGAGGCAATGTAAGACAGTCTGTTAGGCTAGAAACCTGCTGTCTTCTCAGATTGCTGGCCATCTGAATAAAGCACGCATGAAGATTCAATCCCTGTCTCTGCTTATTGGGTCTGGTAGGTGATAGGCAGCACGAATGCCAGGTTTTCTGGTTTCAGTTTGGCCACTAAATGGAACCTTAAATTACAATACACTCTTACACTTTGACCTTTTTTTGCAAATGTCTTCATAAATGGTCTGAAATCTCATATGTACAGGTATTCTTTTATCTAATGAGTCAAGATTTATGTCGTAAGTTTAAGCTTTTTTCCACTACTACTTCACCAGATGACTTTTCCTCTGATTCCCAGACCCCTTCAGAGCCTAATCCAGCTGTAGAAACTCAGGAAAAAACCCTCCCACCATCTTCTTTACTGCACCCATGTCCAGGGCCCATAACCCAAGTAACAGCCCCTTCTTCCTCTACTCTTAACACTTCCCCACCCATAAGGCTCTTACCTCTAGTAGAAACTGTGGGAGAGTTTGGCCCCCAGTTAATCCACAAATCCTTTTCTCTTGTTGAACTCAAGCAAATTAAAAGTGACTTAGGGAACTATTCTGACAACCCAGATAAATATATAGATGCTTTCAACACCTTAGCTTGGCGTCTGAGCCAAATTCGAAGGATATTATGATTATCTTGGGGAAGACTATCAGATACTGAGAAGGATAAAGTAATAAAGTAGACCAGAAAATTTGTTAACAACTTACATGTATCAGATAGTGAATACTCTATAGCAGAAACAGCAGTCCCACCAATGGATCCTGAATGGGACTGTAAAACCTCTTCCCAGAAGTGGGAAAAGAATCATTTCCTACTCTGCATTAAAGCCAGATTTAGGGCCAACCATGAGAAGGCCATTAACTATTACAAGGTCTCTGCTGTTAGTCAGGGTCCAGATGAAAACCCCACCAACATTTATGGACAGGCTAAGAGAGTCACTCATCAAGCACACCAATCTAGATTTAGAATCATATGAGGGTTAGGTAATACAGAAAGACAAATTTTTGACTCAATAAGCCTATGATAGTGAGAGAAATTTACAAAAGCTCATTCAGGAGCCTGGAGTTCTCTTGGATGAAATTTTAACTACAACCAATGCAGCCTTTTACAACTGGAGCCAGGAGAGGCTCCAGTGGCTCGGGAGAAGAGGAAGGAGACTAGGCACGACCAATTTCTAGCCACACCTAATTTCTAGCTACTTTTGCAGGGCAATCTGGAACACACTCCATAAGCCCCTCCTAGTCCACCTTAACAAACATGAAGTGCCATGTGCCAGAAGGCAGGGCACTGGGCTAAGGAATGTCCAAATCATGACAAACCACCCCAACTGTCATGTTACAAGTGCAAACAGGCAAGCTACTGGGTAGTTCTCTGTCCCTTGAGTCAGAGAACTCTTGGGCCCAAGTCTACAACTTCCTTGCTGATGGTGGCACAGAACTAAAGTTGTAAAATCCAGCCAACCCCATCTCAAGAGGTCACCATTACTGGACTGGAGCCTAGGGTACACATACATGTGGCAAATAGGACAATGACTTTCTTGTTAGATAATGGGGCCATCTACTCTGTCCTTACTTTCTTTTCTGAACCCTTCTCACAATCCTGCACTATCCTAGGGGCAACCCAAAAGCCTACAACCAAAAACTGCTTCCCTTCTTTGGGTTGTCCCAGGGATAGGTATTACTTCACTAATTCTTTTCTTGAGTGTCCTACCCCTCTACCCAGAAGAGACCTTCTTCAATTATTAGGAACTAGAATAATTGTAATGGACATCCCTACATCAAGGTCCCCACTTCAGATGTTCATAGTGCAGGCTAGAGATTTTCCGAATACCCTTACTCCTTCATGGGAATGCCCATGATCCAGCAGTAGAGCTAATGGGGTTCCTCGCCAGGTCCTTTACAAATATTTGAGTGGCAACCCAACTTTTCAGGTATTAACAATAACTTTGTTTTATAAATGAAATCTTTACAAGGACAGAGTTGTGGCTCCAGTTTATCAAAGCCCACCAAATCCTTTTGTTTTTCTAAACCTCCTTTATTCATTTCAAAATACTTAAAAGTAATTGACTTTATAAAACAAAAATCTTTCTGAAAGAAGCTAGCTTTTCTCTCTCTACATCTGTGAAACGCAAACACTTGGTTTTCACCAAAGAGCTCTTGTCTAGGTTATCTATTAAAATACAAATTTTAAGAGATAATTCTTAACAAAAGGGGAAACACCCTAGCTATATCTGCACAACTCAATTTAATTTATATTGGTTATTCCTTTCTAAAACTAGCCAATTCTGGTAAAAAGTTATTGAATATCTAGATATTTTGAAATAATATGAAATATGAAATGATGGATAAGTATCAAGTTCACCTGTTTTTTGGCTTTATATTCCAAAAGTCTGTAGAGTGGATGTGGAGCTGCCAATAAATGTCTTGTGCTTTATTGGAGGTGTTTTTTTATGAAAGTAAGAGTGTGTTTACCAGTAGAGGAACTTGTGTTTCTAAAGGTCATGAAATGTATTTATAAAAGTCATTCTAGGAAATGCTGATTGCTACTTTTTGGTCACCTTTAGAAATTGAGGTTTTCTAACAGTTAAAAATTCAAATTAATTTGGAAATATATTGTATGGTTTCATTAATAGAAAGGCATAAAGCATGGAGGTGCAATTTTAAAGGACAGAGATTGAAAATGAATTATTTTAAAGATGGTTATTCCAGAATAGATAGAAAAATTTATGAAAGTTGCAGAAAGGTTTGTGAAGATTGAAGTTTACAGAAGTTTTGAATTTGTAAAGAAAAATTACTCAGGAAACTTCTCTCACTTGGAAGGGGGCTCTACCTATTGCCTTCCTCCAGACTAGAGTAGCCCCCCACCTCAGCCAACATTCAGTTCCTTTGAGGCCTTAGGTGGCTCATTCTTCTTATATTCAGAACTCCTACTAGACATGGAGACTTCCTTCTTAGAAGCCTATGTGAAAACAGTAGCTCAGTTTCTAACCTTCTTAAGGAATTTGGCCTGTAACAAAAACCTAACCAGGACTCAGCTACTCCATTGTACCCATCAGGAGCACAGGTTTTAATAAAGGTTTGGAAAGATGGTTCCCCCAATTCCCAACTACAACCCTCATGAAAAGGGTCTCTCCCTGTTCTTATGTCCTCTCCAACAGGCATCAGGCTCCTAAGTATTTCCAGTAGGACCCACCATTCCTGAGTTAAGCCATGGAAAGAAGCAGACGAGGCAGCAGAATGACAAAATGATTCCAAATATTCCTGTGAGCTGCTAGAAGATCTTAAAATCTTCTTTCGAAAGCATCTTCCTTAGCTCAGTGAGTAGCCTGCTCTCTTTTCTCTTTTTTCTTATTTACTCCTACCCCGTCCCAACCTGAGACTGTTACAGGGTGCAGCCAATGGGGGGCATCCCACAAAAGAATTTGGAATGGGGTCCAGAACTCAGGGTGTCCAGGAAATATTAGAAAGACATTTGAGATGTCCTCATCCCTTTCCTGCTACAGGTGTGAGTTGGGGAAGGAACAAATGGAGCAGGGCCATTGAGAGCTGTTTTGTACGGCAAAGGCTTTGCAGCTAACCTCTGGCATGGTTATTTAACATATCTATAACCTTTAACTGGCTGCATAGATATGTTACATAGCTGTGACCATGCTCTGAGCCAGAGGGATGGAAAGGGACTTCCCCCACAAAGATGTAACTGGGAGGTAGGTTTCCCAGGTTTCCACGCCTGTGTGAGAGCTTGGAGATGATTGGCTCCATGACATGGGGCCACACCTGCCCAGACTCAGGAAGGCAGCTCAGTGTAATAATACAGGAGTGCTGGCAAGTGCAGCTGATTGTAGGAGGAGTCAGAAATGAGATTGCAAAGGAGGACTGGCCCGGGGATTTAAAACCCGGACGCGGCACGTCAGCCATGTAAGGAGAATGTGCCACACAGCTGTGGAGTAAAGGAGAGAAATCCACTCACTTCTGGCAGAGTGGGGACCCCTGCAGCCATGTAAAGGAGAGAGAGCCACAAGGCTTTGCCAGAATGGGAACCTCCGCAGCTTTAGTAGGGGGAAGCACCACATGGCTTTAGCAGAGAATCGCCACTCAGCTTTGGCAGATTGGTGACCCCCCCACACTCCCTGTAGCTCTGGTGGAGGAAAGAACCATGCAATTTGGGCCAGAGTGCAGACCCCCAAAGCTCTGGTAGAAGAGGACCATGCATCTCTAGGGCACTCCCTTTGGTTGCATGGCCTGGGAAGCAGGAGAGACTTTGCCTGGAAGAAGGGTGAAAAAACTTTTTGTCAGTAGGCCATGAGAGAATGCCACATGGTGTTGGATTAATTGGAGATCCTGCCTGGATGGCGACACAGCTGACTGTGCCAGTGGCCAGAAACATGGACATGTGCTTCTTTTCCTGAGTTACGGTACTCTAAATTAGGGCAAGGGGAGAAGGAAGCACTGTGGGCATCTGTGGGTATCCAAAAAGACTTTGATATTTTAATGAGGACATTGGGTCACTACTTTAAATCTGTATAGCTTTAAATAAACCTTTCCTTTCCTTTTCACAAATCTCTGGCATTGAGTGACGTCTTTCCTTTGGCAGCAGACATAATGAACCTGTGTGTGTGTGTTTGGCAACAAAGCCACTTATGATCTGTCAAACCACACAGTCCAACTCCTAAGGCCAAATACTTCTTGAAGTTTCTGCCTTTCCAACCACAGCAGGGGATATGTTCAACCTGTAGCCCCAGATCAATGGGGAAATATTCCCACCACTCTTGATCAGAGAACTCTGTATTCCAATCCAGGGGTGTTTCACAACCCAAAATTTCATTAAACAATTACCCAAGACTTTCTCTACCAGCTGTCAATGTTCCCCTCAAGGGGCCCTATTTTCTCACATAACCAGCTATTTCTAGGTCAGTTATCACTGTTACATCATTGGTAATACCTCAGGGAGCACACCTGTAGGAGGGATTTCTGACAGTCAGTGTCTACAGTTTCCCAAATCACAGATCCTTCTTGTACTAATACTATTATGGAATTTCTCTAACTGCAACACCATACATCTCTGGAGGAATTCCCAGTCCAAGAGATCAGAAAAACTTCTTACACATGCTTTCTCTAGCCATCATTCCTAATCTGCCCTTACTTACCAAAAAATGCCTTATTGTCATGACATGCCCTCCTTTCAAGTTAACCACTTTCTTCCACAAGACACAGACCCTGTACCACTCTCTTGCAATTCCCCAGTGGCTAGTCAATTTGGTTCAAAAAGGATTCTATCTTTATTGAGTTCATAAACAATGCCCAGTTTCACAACCCTACCATTGATCCTCTAGTAGCAGCCTCTCTAGTGACCCAAGGAGTCCAGTAGTAGGGGACCAAATCTTCAAAAACCCAACAACTAGTTAATGGCAAATATATCTCCAAAACCGAGCCAATTAAACTTGTTGACTGACAATACCCTGACAGCAGAACTACTCTGTCCATCAGGGATATGCTAGATTTGTGGGTCTAAGGCCTATTGGACTCCCTGAGCTTCACAGTGAAGGGGAATTTTCTCCCTTGGGTACATCCTTCCTGATGTTCCCATTGCCTAGGAAAATGCCACTGTCCCAGTCCCATTAAGGGCACGAAGACGCTTAAGAGGAATGGTGTTCTCACTCCCCTAATATCACTTATAGGCGTATTCTTGGCTACAGGAAAGGTAGTAGGGAGATCTTCCTTACACACCCACCATTTTTTTTCTTTCTTTTTAAGTGTGTGGTTGCCTCTCATGTGCTCCCAACTGGGGACCTGGCCTGCAACCCAGGCATGTACCCTGACCAGGAATTGAATCAGCAACCCTTTAGTTCACAGGCCAGCACTCAGTCCACTGAGCCACACTGTAACAGGGCACAGCCAAGAAGGGGGCCCCAAAAAGTGATTTGGAATGGGTTCCGGGGTCCAGAACTCAAGGTGTCCAGAAAATATTAAGATGTCCTCACCCCCGCCTGCCCCACAAGTGAGTTGGGGAAGGGACAAATGGAGCAGGGCCATTGAGAGCTGTTTTGTACAGCAACAACTTTGCAGCTAACCTCTGGCATGGTCATTTAACATATCTATAAACTTTAACTGGCTGCATAGCTATGTTAAATAGCTGTGGCCATGCTCTGAGCCAGAGGGATGGAAGTGACTTCTACCCAAGACGTAACTGGGGGCAGGTCCCCTGAGTTACAGCACCTGCATGAGAGCTTAGAATGATTGGCTCCATGACATGGGACCACATCTGCCCAGAGTCAGGATGGCAGCCCAGTAAACTTGGAATATACAGAAGTGCTGGCAGGTGTAGCCGATTGTGGGAGGAGTGGGAAATGGGGCTGCAAAGGAGGACTGGTACGGGAATTTAAAACCCAAACAAGGCAGCCATTGGAGGAGTACCACGCAGCTTTGCAAGAGTGGGGACCCCACAGTCATGTGAAGGAGAGAAACACGTGGTTTTGGCAGAGTGAGGACCCCCTCTTGGCCAGGTGAGGAGGAGTACCATGTGACTTTGCCAGAGTGGGGACTCCTGCAGCCAGTTGAAGAAGAAGGGGAGTACCGCATGGCTTTGGGGTGCTCCCTTTGGCCACATGGCCTAGGAAGCAGAAGAGACTTTGCCTGGAAGAAGGGTGAAAGAACTCTCTGCCAGTAGGCCATGAGAAGGTGCCACACGGCTTTGGAGTAATTAGAGATCCTGCCTGAACATGACCCACCGGAGGGTGCCAGCATCCAGAAACACATACATGTGTTTCTTTTCCTGAGATATGGTACCCTGAATTAGGGCAGGGAGGAAGGAAGTGCTGTGGGCATCTATGGTTATCCTAAAGGACTTTGATATATTACTGGGGACACTGGGTCACTACTTTAAGTCTGTATAGCTTTAAATAAACCTTTCCTTCCCTTTTCACAAATCTCTTGCATTGAGAAACGTCTTTCCTCTGGCATGAACAGATGAGCCCAGGAGGTAGTCAGGCCAGTATTAGTATACCGTCCCTGGGGTGGGGGTGAGTGTTGTTCTGTAACAGTTTTTGGCATCCCTGGGTGAGCCAAATATTGGCCCCCTTGGACCTCTGTTCTGTAACAACACCAGCCAGGGCCCACACTCACCATTGTCTATCCCAGGATGCTACTGAGCACTAGCTAAAACAGAGGAGACCTTAGCATTCCTCCAGGATCAGATAAACTCTCTAGCAGGGGTTACCCTCCAGAAATGAAGGGCATTAGATCTCCTCACTGCCTCAGAAAGAGGCATGTGTTTGCCTCTCAAAGAGCAGTGTTGCTTCCATGTCAACAAATCACAACAGGACAAGTGCAACAGAATAGTCAGGGTATCCTTGAATTGGATCCAAAATTAAAACATCAACTTCATTTGGGTTTCAAGGTCATGGCTCACATCTCTATTCCTCCATTATGGGGCTCCCCTACTAATCATCCTAATATACTAATATTTGGATCAATGATAATTAATCTATTAACTAAATTCATTTCTTCCAGAATAAAAGCCATAAAATTACAAATGATTGTTACAAAAGAATATTAGCCTCTGGGATCACAGTCCTTGACCATCTATCATGGACCATTGGTTGGACACCTCCCTTCATCTCTTTCCACTAACAGTTAGCAAGCACGGAAACCCAAGATTATGTCCAACTCTCCTCTCCAGTAGGAAGAAGCCAGAGCCGTCATCACCCCAGTTGTCCACAAAGATTTGGGTTCTTATTGCTGGAGAGAGGAATGTTAGGCAGCAGTTACAAATGATCAGCAGGTGGAAGGGTAGACCACTGCCCTTGTTAACCCAAGGCAAATAGTTGAAATAGTTTCAGTTAACCGCTCTTGTTGTGAAATAGCAAAATTTTACTGCAGCTTTACCCCTCACCTATCCACCCATGTGGATAGTCAAGGAAAATTATTCATGAGGGCATGCAAGAAGAGAATAAAGTTATATGACTGAAGTATCTGTCAATTAATATAGAACCCGAACCTACACTAATACAATCACACATGTACTTAAGGCAGCAGACTCAGGAGACTCGTGCTTTTCTCATCACTCTTGGTGGACCCTTTCTTTCTCTTGATATACTAATAAAACTCTTATTTCTCACTCATCCACTTTTGTCTTGCTGATCTGTAATTTTTTACTGTGTTAGTATGAAGAACGGAGCTCCAGTAATATGCTAATCAACAATTTTTTATCTGAGTCACTGACATTCACTTCCTGGAACACAATGGCTCAAATCAGATACCATCTCAATTGCTTGCAGACCCTTTGAACACAAAAGCTTGTCAGGGGTCATACATTCCAGTTCCTGGAATAACAGCTTTCCACATGCATTAATCAGGAAAGCCTTTTACCTATAACTGAAGCTAAAATTTTTAGCTCTTGAGTTCCCCTATCAGGTATACGAAAAGATAGAGCAAAAATATATAGCTAGAATTGCTCTCTGTCTATATTTATATGACACAAAATATACTTTAAAACTATGGATGTTGCCCAATATAAAGATGGCATCAAACACAACAAAGGGGATAATCTGTCAAAAACACATAACTTTACTGAGTATGTGTCTATCAAGAGAGTTCTAAAATGTATAAAACAAAAACTGACAGCTCTAAAAAGCAAATCCACAATAGTAGTTGAAAAACTCACATACTACTCTTAGTAATTTATACACAAAGTGCACGAAATCAGCAAGGTTAAAAGATAGGAACACTGCAATTGATCAAACTGACCTAACTGACATTTAGAAGGCAATCACCCAAGAAAAACATAATACACCCTTACACATAGAACATTGGCCAAGGTTGATTATAGTAGTGGACAAAAAGTGGTCCTATGTGAAACCTGACAAGTGCAGGGAGGCCTGCATAACAACATTACAAACTCAAAGGATGGTTTGAAATTAAAACTTATTAACTAAGAGCAGGTCATGAGGGACAGTCATTGCCCTAAACTAGAATCTTACTTGACAAAAAGTCAATCTTTACCTTAATCCAGCTTGTCTAATTGTCTTTTTGCATCTATCATAACATACCACTAGAATATTAGGTGACTTCCCTTTTTTCCAACACCCTGGGGCACAAAAATTACACTAGAGAAGAGACCACAGAGGTAAAGGGGAAGATGGCGACAGAGTAGGATGGAGCAGATTCTACCTCCCGTACTGGTGGGTGAAAATCCTGGCAGATCTATAGAGAAGCAGCACACTAATCCATCGGTTATCCAGCATTTGTGAAATTAAAAGAACAGAGATTGTGACGGACGCCGAAACACCAGAAAGTGGCAGGTCAATGGGGTCTTAGGGACTGGAGTAAAGACAAAGCGGCGGCGGGGGCCCTGGTGCTGCCTCTACGGCCAGGGACCAGAGCCATCTGTTTGAGACCAACACCAGAGAGGTCTGCCACAGGAGCCTGAGCACCCAGCAGGCCCAGTGGCCACCAGCTTGGGCCAGCAGCTCCCCCGATCCCCGTATAAGCAAAACTGGACAACACCAGGCAGAGACCTGTCTGCTTGCCTGCTTGCATTATCAGGGAGGGGTACAAAGACACAGGGCCCAGTTCAACTGCAGACTCTGTGATCACAAGCCTGGGAGAACTGAGAGATGCATTGGCCTCACTGGTCTTTCTGGGGACTGGGCTGGACTGAGAGGCATGCTGTCTGGAGAGTTTTGTTTTGCTTTGTTTTTGAAAGTGGACTGAGGTGTTCTCTTGCCAGGACAGCTTGGCTTGCTTCCCACCCGGCCTTGCAGCGAGCCAGGGGGAAAGCTGAGGCATTTGGGGACTCGCCACAGGACTGGGAAGCGCCCTCCAGGTTTCTCAGGTCCCAGATAGCCCGGCGGGTGCGGAGACCTCTGAGCCACCACCAGGGGACAGGGAAGCACCCTGCCAGTTTCGCAGGTCCCGGACTGCCCTGCGGGCGTGGAGACTTCGAGGTCGCCACCACAAGACCAGGAAGTGCCCTGTCGGTTTCGTGGGTCCCAGACAGCCTAGTGGCCAGCGGGTGCATGCAGGCAGGTGTGGAGGCTTCTGGGTTCCTGACACAGGACTGGAAAACGCCTTGTCAGTTTCAACTGGCAGGTGTGCACAGGCGCAGAAGCAGTTAACTCCCGCCACAGGACTGGAAAAGACCCTACCAGAACCCATGGGACCCAAGCAGCTTGACGAGTGTGTGGGCCCCCACACCCCAATTTAGTAGCCTGGCTGGTGCGCACACTTGCACCAGAGAGATCCTGCTGCAAGCAGAAAAACCAGTCTGGACAGTTTGAAACCAACAAGGGAAAGGTTTCTCTGTTGTTGTTGTTGTTGTTTTGTTATTTGTTTGTTTGTTTTGTTTTTCTCTTTTTTTCCCTTTTCTTAGTAACTTTTTGTGCATTTCTTTAGTAATCTTATATATTTTTAAATTTTATCACTGCTTTATCTTTCTATACTTTGTTCCTCTCCTTTCTTTTTCCCTGTTTTAGTCCTTCTCCCTTTCCTCTTAAACTTATTGCTTTCGCCTCCCTTCTCCAGCCTTTTTGTTTGTTTGTTTGTTGCTTCATTTCCTTTTACCCACAAGAGTCACAAACAACTAGGAACTGTGAAAAGACCAGAATTGAACCCAAAGAGGGGGCATCTCAACAGTAGAGACAGAGAGACAAATTTCACTTTCCTATAGCAGAGAAGCCACAAGGTGTTGCATATTTTTTCATTATTCTCACTTCTTTTATATTTTAATAATATCTCTGTATACCTCCTCTTTCTGTATAGGCTTCTCAGTCTTGAGTAGTTATATTGTATTATTAGACAGGCTCCCCCTGTTCTTTCCTCCACAGTGCTTTGCTAATCCTCTAAACTCCACGCCACTTGTTTTCCTTTAGCACACTACCTAAAGCTCTATACCCCCTACTCAGACAGATCACACAGAGTTTGTTATATGATTGCTGCTCTAATATTAGTGTAAATAATAGCTGATCTATACAATAGTAAATACTTCACAACACATCTCCCGGATCTTAGCCTATTGTACAGGTCCCTGAATTCTATCACTGCAGGAATTAACTCTATTTGCTCACACACTGCACCTATTTACTGTTCCTTACACTCACCTTCCCTCAAAATATGACCATCTGAAACCTCACTGCTTTCTAGTTCCAACTAACAAGCCTTCCCTCCCCAACAAGAGGCTTATCTCTTGTCCATTCTCTCGTAAAAGTGGCAAGTTGGGCTGAAGAATACAGTTAACACTATGTACAGCCTAAAGATTGCCTATCTCTTCTCTACTGGCTGTGACTGTAAATATTATAAAAAAACTCCTCTGCTGTCATAAACCATTTTGCCTCCTCCTAAAACTGAATACACATACACAATAAAAGGAGTAGGTGGAAACGGAGAACATCAAGATACCTGAAGGAGTCTGAACCACTGAAATTCACAGGTATTATACCATAGAGGTTCACAACATAAACCCAGGGAGTCAGAACAGACCAATTTTAGAAGCTGAGGCTAACAAGAAGAGTCTCACAAAATATGGGAAGACAAAAAAACAATCCCCAAATGAAAGAAAAAGCAGAGGCTTCAGAAAGAATATTAGAAGAAATAGAGGCTAATCAACTATCAGATAGTGAATTAAAAGCACTGGTTATCACAAAGTTCAAAGAGCTCACAATGAGCTACCAAAAACTACGAGGCAACTACAATGATATCACCACAAATTATATCAAAATGAAAAAGGAAATAGAAAATATCAGCAAGGGACAAAAGAAAATGAAGAATACAATTTCCAAATTGAAGAACACAGTAGAAAGTTTCAAAAGTAGGATAGATAAGGCAGAGGATCGGATTAGCGAGTTGAAGGACAAAGTAGAAAGCATCTCACAGAAAGAGCAAGAAAATGAAAAGAGGCTCAGAAAGAATGAAGAAGGATTAAGAGAAATGCAAGAAAATATGAAACGTAATAATATCCAAATAATAGGAATACTAGAAGGAGAAGAAGAAGAAGAAGAAGAAGAAGAAGAAGAAGAAGAAGAAGAAGAAGAAGAAGAAGAAGAAGGAGAAGGAGGAGGGATAGAAAACGTATTTGAACGAGTAACGAGAGAAAATTTTCCTAATTTCATGACAGAAAAAGTCACACAAATCCAGGAATCACAGAGAGTCCCAATCAGGAGAAACCCAGGGAGGCCCACTTCAAGACATATCATCATCAAAATGGCAAAATTCCAAGACAAAGAGAGAATCTTAAAGGCAGCAAGGGAGGAAAAAAAGAAGTAACATACAAGGGAGCCCCAATAAGGTTAGCTACTGACTTCTCAATGGAAACACTCCAAGCAAGAAGAGAATGGCAAGAAATATTCCAAGTAATGAGAACCAGAGGCCTACAACCTAGGCTACTTTACCCAGCAGGGCTCTCAATCAAGATAGAAGGCCAAATAAAGAGCTTCCAAGACAAAAGAAGTCTAAAAGAATATGCCTCCACCAAACCAGTCCTACAAGAAATACTAACAGGATTGCTTTAAGGAATGGAAGGAAAAGTGAGAGACAGAGAACACAGGTACAAAAATGGCAATGGATAAGTACCTATCGATAATAACCTTAAACGTAAATGGATTAAATGCTCCAATCAAAAGACACAGAATAGCTCAATGGATAAGAAAGCATGACCCTCACACATGCTGCCTACAAGAGACCCACCTCAGAACAAAAGGCCATCACAGACTAAAAGTGAAAGGCTGGAAACAAATTTACCAAGCAAATGAACAAGAAAAAAAAGCTGGGGTAGCAATTCTCATCTCAGATAAAATAGACTTCAAAAAGAGGGCCATAAAGAAAGACCCAGAAGGTCACTTCATAATACTCAAGGGAAAAATCCACCAAGAAGACATTAACATTGTAAATATATATGCACCAAACATAGGAGCACCAAAATATATCAAGAAAATCTTAGAGGACTTCAAGAAAGATATTGACAGCAACACAATTATAGTAGGGAATTTTAACACCCCACTATAAAAAATGGACAGATCTTCCAAACAAAATATCAACAACGATATTGCAGCAGAGGAAATGGACTTAACTGATATATATAGAGCCCTCATCCCAAGGAAGCTAAATACACATTGTTTTCAAATATACATGGAACATTTTCAAAAATAGACCACATGATAGGACACAAAACGAGCCTCAAAAGAATCAAAAAAATTGGAATTATACCAATCATTTTCTCTGACTACAAGGGACTGAAATTGGAAACCAACCCCAAAGAATAAAACCCAAAGCACCCAAAATTATGGAGACTGAATGGTATCCTATTAAACAACGAATGGGTCAAGAATGAAATTAGGGAAGAAATCAAAAAGTTCCTGGAAACAAATGAAAACGAACTCACAAAACCCCAAAACTTATGGGACAGAGCAAAAGCAGTCCTGAGAGGGAAGTTTATAGCAATACATTCCTACTTAAAGAAGATAGAAACATTTCAAACAAACAACCTAACCCTACGCCTACAAGAATTGAGGAACAGCAAAAAAGACAGCCCAGAGCAAGTAGAAGAAAGGAAAAAACCAAGATTAGAGCAGAACTAAATAACATAGAGACTAAAAGCACAATCTTAAGGATCAATGAATCCAGGAGTTTGTTCCTTGAGAAGATAAACAAAATTGACAAGCCCTTAAGTAGGCTCATCAAGAAAAGAAGAGAGAAGACACAAACACAATCAGAAATGAAAGAGGAGAGATTACAACTGATACCACAGAAATTGAAGGGATTGTAAGAAATTACTATGAAAAACTCTATGCCAAGAAATTTGAAAGCCTAGGGGAAATGGACACATTTCTAGAAAAATATAATCTTCCAAAACTTAATGAAAAAGAAACAGAAAAACTGAACACACCAATAACAGCAAAAGAAATTGAAGCAGTAATCAAAAAACTCCCATCACACAAAAGCCCTGGACCAGATGGTTTCACAGGAGAATTCTACAAAGCATTTAAGGAAGAACTAACCCCTATACTTCACAGACTATTCCAAAAAATCCAGAATGATGGAAAACTCCCAAATTCTTTTTATGAAGCCAGCAACATCCTAATTCCAAAACCAGATAGAGACACAACAAAGAAAACTTCAGGCCAATATTGCTGATGAACATAGATGCTAAAATCCTCAACAAAATATTGGCAAATCGCATCCAACAATATATCAAAAAGATCATACACCATGACCAAGTGGGATTCATCCCAGGGGTGCAAGGATGGTTCAACATTAGCAAATCAGTAAATGTAATACATCACATAAACAAAAGCAAAGACAAAAACCACATGATCATATCAATAGACTGGGAAAAAGCTTTTGATAAGGTACAACACCCATTTATGATAAAAACTCTCAGCAAAGTGGGAATATAGGGAGCATTCCTCAATATAATAAAGGCCATATATGAGAGACCTACAGCCAACATCCTACTCAATGGGCAAAAACTAAAAGCTTTTCATGTAAAATCAGGAAAATGACAAGGTTGTCCATTTTTACCACTTCAATTCAATATAGTATTGGAAGTTTTAGCCACAGCAATCAGGCAAGAAAGGGAAATAAAAGGCATCCAAATAGGAAAGGAGGAAGCAAAACTGTCACTGTTTACAGATGACACGATAGTGTACATGGAAAATCCTACAGAGTCTACCAAAAATTGCTCGAACTAATTAATGAATTTGGCAAAACAGCTGGTTACAAAGTCAATATCCAGAAATCAAAGGCATTTTTATATACTAACAATGAATCAGCAGAAACAGAAATCAAGAAAAAATACCATTTGATATAGCAAAAATAAAAAATAAAATATCTGGGAATAAATCTAACCAAAGAGGTAAAAGACCATGCAGAAAACTACACAGCACTGAAGAAAGAAACCAGGGAAGACACAAACGAATGGAAACATATACCTTGTTCATGGATTGGAAGAATTAACATCATCAAAATGTCCATACTACCCAAAGCAATATACAGATTCAATGCAATACCTATTAAAGTACCAATGGCATATTTCACAGACATAGAACAAACACTTAAAAAATTATATGGAACCATAAACAAGCCCGAATAGCAGCTGCTCTTTTGAGAACGAAGAACAAAGTAGGAGGGATCACAATACCTGATATCAAACTGTATTACAAGGCCACTGTAATCAAAACAGCCTGGTACTGGCATAAAAACGGGCACATAGACCAATGGAACAGAACAGAGAGCCCAGAAATCAACCCAACTCTCTACAGTCAATTAATATTCGACAAAGGGGGCAGTAACATAAAATGGAGTAAAGATAGCCTCTTCACAAATAGTGTTGGGAGAACTGGACAGCTACGTGCAAAAAGATGAAACTTGAGCACAAACTTACACCATACACCAAGATAAATTCAAGGTGGATAAAAGACTTAAATATAAGCCATGACACATTAAAGTGCTAGGGGAGAACATCGGCAAGAAAATCTCAGATATTCCACGCAGTAACATTTTTACTGATATGTCCCCTAGAGCAAGGAATATAAAGGAAAGAATAAACAAATGGGATCTCATCAAAATTAAAAGCTTCTGCATGGCTAAAGAAAACAGTATTAAATTAGCAAGACAACCAACTGTATGGGAAAACATATTTGCCAATGATACCTCAGACAAAGGTTTAATCTCCAAAATATACAAAGAATTTACACAACTCCACTCTAAGAAGACATCTAACCCAATTAAAAAATGGGCAAAGGACTTGAACAGACACTTCTCCAAGGAGGACATACAGAACATCCAGAGACACATGAAGAGATGCTTAATATTGTTAGCTATCAGAGAGATGCAAATTAAAACCACAATGAGATACCACTTTATACCAGTCAGGATGGCTATCATAAACAAAGCAACAAACAACAAATGTTGGAGTGGTTGTGGGGAAAAGGGGTCCTTAGTTCACTGTTGGTGGGATTGCAGACTAGTACAACCATTATGGAAAACAGTATGGAATTTTCTAAGAAAACTAAAAATGAACCTGCCTTTTGACCCAGCAATTCCACTGCTAGGATTATATCCTAAGAATCCTAAAACATCAATTTCAAAGAACCTATGCACCCCAATGTTCATAGCAGCACAATTTACAATAGCCAAGAGTTGGAAGCAACCTAGGTGCCCATCAGTAAATGAATGGATCCAAAAATTGTGGTACATATACACAATGGAATTCTATGCAGCAGAGAGAAAGAAGGAGCTACTACCCTTTGCAACAACATGGATGGAACTGGAAAGCATTATGCTGAGTGAAATAGGCCAGGTGTTGAAAGACAAATACTATATGATCTCACCTTTAACAGGAAGCTAAACAACAAAACAAACAAGCAAGCAGAATAAAAACAAAGACACTGAAATAGAGAACAAGGGGACAGTGACCAGAGGGGAGAGGGAAGGGAATTTAAGGTGAAAAACGGGGAGGAATTTGGAGGAACAAATATGAAGGACACAGGGAGGAGAACTAAGGGGCGTGGAAATGGGAAAGAGGTGGGGAACATGGGGCTGGCGGGGCTGGAATGGGAGAAATAGACAAAAAACTGTACTTGAAAAATAACTAAATACAATTATTTTTAAAAAAATAAAAAAAGAGAAGAGAGCACAAATCCCCTTACTGTTATTGTTATCGTGTTAATTGTTGGTTGTTAAGTATCCCACTTATGTAAAAAAAAGTATGTGTCTATCCCTTTACCTTTTTAATCAGTCTCCAAGGTTTCCCTGCTTTGCTTTCTCCCACCTTCATAATCTATCAGCACTGTATTTCATGTAACCCCTTTATTCCACCTCTTTTGATTGTAATGAATAAAATAAGGTGAAAAAAAGGCCATTTTCCAGAGCATTTTTCAATCTGTTGAGGTTTTTCTTCCCAGCAATCACCATCAATTTGGCTCAAATAAACTCATAAAAATTCTTACAGGTTTGGATGTTTCTTATGTTGACATATTCTCAGCCAGAAAACAACTTTATAACAATTGAACTCAAAGCATTTTCTGATTACAAAATAATTTAATAAGAACTCAATAACAAAGATAACTGAAATATTCTCAAATATTTGAAAATAAAGAAAGGCAAATTAAGTCCAAAGCAAGCTGAAAAGTGAAATAATAACAATAAGAGTATAAATCAATAAAATTGCAAATCCATAAGACAAAATGCTGCCTTTTTAAATAAATTTTAATTGATAAGCCCCTAGAGAGATTGACAAAGAGAGATGTAAATAAAATTCTGATTACCACTATCAAGAAAGTGAGGACTCAGGACTGATCCCATGGAGATATTAAAAAGTAATTACTGTGAACAAGTCTGTGCCTATGAGTTCAACAACTTAAGTCAGCACACTTTTTTTGCAATGTGCCACATGGTAAACATTTTAGGCTTGTGGGGTCCCTGTTGCAACAACTCTACTCTAAAGTTGTAGCATTAAAGCAGCTGTAATTACTGCTATTTATTTATAGGTAAATAAGAAAATGCCTTCCCCCTAATATCAGGAAAAAGGCAAATGATGTCCATTTTATCATACCTGTTCACCATTTTCCTGTACATGTCTAGACAGTGCAATAACCAAGAAAAGGGTAAAAATAATAGGCATAGGAATTGGAAAGAAAGAAATAGAACTGCCTTCATTCAAATATAATATTATCATCTACATTAAAAAATGCCAAAAAATCTATAAAGACAACCACTATTATTACTAAGCAGTTTAAAAATAACAGGATATAAGGTCAATACACACAAAATTGTGAACAGGTATGTTCAAGATTGACTGTACATCTATACCCTAGCTATGAAAACTTTGTCTTTACAATTAAAAATACTATGTATAATAGCAACAAATGGAGACTTCCGCCAAGATGGAGGCATAGGTGGATGTGCTGTGCCTTCTCACACAACCAAGTTTAGAGACAACTAAATATTAGCAATAGAAAACACAGCCAGAACACGGAAAATTGAACTTTTCGGAAGTCCGTTAACAACAAATTCTTCAGCCTGACCGGTAAGGGGCGAAACCAGCGACTGGTGAAGCGGGGTTGCACAGGAAAACTCGGTCAGACGGACTCAGGCGCCTGGAACTCAGGCGCGCAGAATCCAGGCCCGGGGTTGGACCTAGTGAGCGACCGAGCGAGCGACCAGGCGAGCGACCACGGAGGAGACAGCGGGGGAGCGGGGCTGCATGTTGACTGTGGTCGCGCACTTGTGGGCGGGTGGACAGGCGAGGGAGTGGGCGATTGGACCGGGACCCAGTGGGTCCCTACAGCAAGCAGCAACGAGGGCGCCACCATTTCCCTGCTCCGACCCCACCTCCACATACAGCATCATAACCCAGCGACTCTGAGTGGCCCGGCCCAGGTGAACCACCTAAGGCGCTGATCCTCACCCAGCTGTGAGAAACAGCAGAGGGGTCGCCATTTCCCCTGCTCTGACCACGCCCCCACATAAGCGTCACAACTCAGTGACCTGGGAGTCTAAGGCGCCGCTTTGCGAACAGACCAAAAAATGTCGCAAGGAGATCTCAAAGCCCCAGAGCCCATAGATCTAAGCGATGAAGAAATAGCAAAACTCTCAGACACACAGTTTAAAACACTGGTCATCAGGATCCTCACAGAACTGGTTGATTATAGCCACAAATTAGACAAATATATGAAGGCGAAACTAATTGAAATGAATGGAATTGCACAGGAAACCAATAGCAATGAAAAGGAAACTGGGACTCAAATAATGGAGTGGACCAGAAGAAAGCAAATAATGGCCAAACAGAAAAGAGTGAAGAAGCAAGAATTCAAAGAAATGAGGAGTCTTAGGAACCTCCAGGACATCTTTAAACGCTCCAGCATCCGAATTATAGGGGTGCCAGAAGGGGGAAAGGCACAGCCACCAGTGGAAAACTTATTTGAACAAATAATAAAGGAGAATTTCCCCAATCTGGCAAAGGAAATAGACTTCCAGGAAATCCAGGAAGCTCAGAGAGTACCAAAGAAGGTGGACCCAAGAAAGAACACACCAAGGCACATCATAATTACATTAGCCAAGATTAAAATGAAGGAGAGAATCCTAGAAGCAGCAAGAGCTAAGGGGACAGTCACCTACAAAGGAGTCCCCATCAGACTGTCAGCAGATTTCTCAAAAGAGACCTTACAGGCAAGAAGGGGCTGGAAAGAGATATTCCAAGTCATGAAATCCAAAGACCTACAACCAAGATTGCTCTATCCAGCAAAATTTTCATTTAGAATGGAAGGACGGATAAGGCGCTTCTCAGATAAGATCAAATTCAAGGAGTTCATCATCACCAAGCCCTTATTATATGAAATGTTAAAGGGACTTATCTAAGAAAAAAGAAGTTAAAGAAACATGAACAGTGAAAGGACAACAAACTCACAGTTATTAACAACCACACCTAAAATGAAAGCAAACTAAAAGGACAGCTAGATCAGGAGTGGAAACATAGAAATGAAGATCTCATGGAGGGTTAGCAACAGAGAGTGGGAGGAGGAGAAGGGGGGCGAAGGTACAGAAAATAAGTAGCATAGACAGTAGATAATAAATAGATGGGGGGGCAAGAATAGTATGGGAAATATAGAATCTAAAGGACTTGAGACACATGGTCATAAACTAAAGGGGGGGTAATGGTGGGGATGGGGGGCAGGGTAGAGGGGAATGAAAGGGGGAATAGAACAACTGTAACAGCATAATCAATAAAAAAATTTTAAAAAATAGCAACAAATAATTCAAATAAGGATAAATCTAATGATGTATGTACAAACAATATGCAAAAACTACAAAACATTGATGATAGTAATTAAAGAAGATCTAGAGAGATATACTGAGCTCATTGTTTACATGTTAACACTTCTCAGGAGTATGGATGATGAATTCAAAGGAATGTCAATTAAAGTCCCAGATAACATTTTTTGTAGAAATTGGTAAGATGATATTAAAAATATTTTTTAAAGTAAAAATATTTACAATAAGCAAAGTAGTTTTTAAACAGAACAGAGTTTGTCCTGACTGGTGGCTCAGTGGATCGAAGGCTGGTCTGTGATCACCATTTTAGTTCCCTGTCAGGGCACAAGCCGGGTTGCTGGCAATGTTTTGCTCCCTCTCTCTCTCCTTTCCCCTCTCTCTAAAAATAAATAAAATCTTTAAAAGAAGAGAGAGAACAAAGTTGGAAGACATACAATCATTGATCTCAAATCATGCAATTACAATAATCAAGAAAATGCAGTAAGGCAGATTATGTATATATAATATATACAGATTAATATCTATTGATTAATATATATAAATTAATATATAGGTAAATATGGATTTATATATATTAATATATAAAATATTAACGAATGAAACACAATAGAATTTCTTAGGCCCACACATGCATAATAAACTGATTCTGACAAAGGTACCAAGATAATTGAATAAAACAAGGATAGTCTTTTCAGTAAATCATGTTGGAACAATTGCATAGCCACATACAAACTGTCGACCCTTGCCTTTCACCATATGAAACTTAAGTTGAAATAGATCATAGACTTAATCATAAATAATAAAAAATAGAGAGTGGTACATTGGACTTAAAATATAAAAGTTTTGAAAGACCACTATACACAAAATGAAAAGATAAGCCACAAAGAGCAAGGTCACCTGTTAGATTCCCAGTCAGGGCACACGCCTAGGTTCCAGATGCAGCCCCTGTTGGGGCATGTGCAAGAGGCAACTGATCAGTGTTTCTCCAACACATGGCTGTTTCTCTCCCTTTCTTCCTCCCTCCCTTCTCTCTAAAAATAAATTTTAAAAATCTTTAAAAAGGGGAGAAAAGATAAACCATAGGCTAGAAGAAAATATTTACAAAACTTGCATTCATTATATAATTTATATTAAAAATATATAAATTTACCACTCAATAATACATAAACAACATACTTTTTAAAAGATTTTATTTATTTATTTTTAGAGAGGGGAATAGAGGGAGAAAGAGAGAGAGAGAAACATCAATGTGTGGTTGCCTCTCAGGTGGCCCTGCTGGGGACCTGGCCCGCAACCCAGGTGTGTGCCCTGACTGGGAATTGAACCTGCAATCTTTTGGTTCGCAGCCTGTACTCAATCCACTGAGCTATGCGAGCCAGGCCTAAACAACATAATTTTTAAAGTGGGAAAATATTTCAATAGATATTTTACAAAAGAAAACTAGAAAAAGATGTTTCTGATGATGATATTCACTAAGAAATATAATTTCACTTATACAGGGAATACAATAAACAAACTGACAAACAAAATAGAAATAGACTCACAGATACAGAAGACAAATTGGTAGCTGTCAGAGGGGAAGAGGTTGTGGGGCTGGGTGTAAAAGGCAAGGGATTAAGCAAAAAAGAAAAAGAGAAAGATAAACCTGTAAACACACACAACAGTATGTTCACTACCAGGGGGAAGGGGCGTGGGGAGATGTAGAAGAGGGTAAAGGGGAAATAAATGGGATAAAAGTAGATTTGGGGTGGCCCCACAATATAGTATAATACAATACAACATATAGATGATGTATTATAGGGATATACATCCCTATGTATGCCAGAATTGTATGCCTAAAGCCTACATTATTTTATTAATCAATGGCATCCCAATAAATTCAATTGAAATAATAAATAAATAAATAAATGCTCAATTAAAAAAGAAAGAAAGAAAATGTCCATTGAAGTCACAATGAGATACTACTACACAGCTCCTGGAATGGCATAAAATGAAAAAACAAATGCTATGAAGAGCTACAGAGGTGCAATGCAGATGGAACTGATATACATAGCTGGTGGGAATGCAAAGTGTTACAGCACTTTGACAAATAGTTTGATGGTTTCTTCTAAAGTTAGACACACAGTCCTGGGTATTGATACAATAGAACTGAAAACCCTGGCCCACACAAAAACTCCTATACAAATGTTTATAGCAGATTTACCCATAATAGCCAAAAGCTAGAAAGAAGCCAGACAGACATCCATTAACAGGTAAATCATAAAAAAAAACAAACATGATACATTCATATAAGGAGATTCTCAGCAATGAGAAAACAGCAATAAAAATAGAACTCAACTACTGTCCACTATGATGAGAGAAGCCAGATACAAAAAACTACATACTAACTAATTCTGTTTTATGACAGTTTACAAAAAGACAAAACTATAGAGTTTAAAATCAGGTAAGTGTTCCCAGGACCTGGAGTTGGGGGAGTCAGTTTTGCCTAGAGTGATATTACATATCTCATTTTAGGTCTGGCTTTTTTTGGTCTCATTGCTGTATAGTATTCCAATGAAGAATTATATCACAATCTGCTTACCAAAATGACTGCTCTGTCACATTCACATATTAAAATTACAATGCAATATTCTAATCCACTAAAATTCTTACATAAATCTTATGTGCATGATATTTAAAATTTAAAATTCTTATTTAAATCTTAGTTAAGCCTTACAAAATATAAATGAAGTTTTTCTTACCTAGTCACCACTTCAATATTAAATTCCAGTATGTGTCTATAAAATGTATCAACTTTTTTAACAAAATTTTTTCTTCATCATTTGGTCCATTTGAGCTCATCCCCAAACATTGTTACATCTAGTTCATCACTTCTGTATTTATTTTCTATGAGATTTTTTTCTCAATGTATTTTCTAATTTATAGCTAAAGATACTTTACCTTCCCACCTATGACAGTCATAATTTCAGAGTACAGTATTCACCTCCTAGAATATGGTAGCCTCGGCATCCTCTTCAAACAAAAGAGGTACTCTTGGAAAGAAAAGGAAAAGGCAGTGTTGAGTGTGTGCTCAAACACAATCTAGCAGATTCTACCCCAAACAAAAACCATGGTAAAGCAGGGCATCTGGGCTATAGGGCAATACTCTTGAGAGCAATACCTTAATAGATAATATAGCTAGAGCACAGGGAGGTGAGATCATCTGATATGGGAGGTTCTGTCATGAGTGGGACAGTCTGTGGGACCAGTCTACAGTGAATGTTGCACATATCAAGGGAACAAAGTTAGGTTTAAACTTGGTTGAGCATTAAGCTTTTGCATTTTATTGTTATAGTGAAAATCATGTCATGAATATTCAGTTTACTCCTACATATAAGGATGTTCCTAATTAATCTGTTACTCAAAAGCCAGCAGTATTATGTTAGCAACTGTATTATTTTGTGACATTGACTAAAGCCCAAAGAAGCAGTCTCCTGTGGCCTAATTTTTTAAAGCCTTTTACTCAGCAGGATGATGCTTACCCAGATCTTTGAATGAAAGGATATTAATGAAGCTGCAGTGCAAATGATTAAATTGAAAGTGATGAAGAATTTATTAGGAAGACAGTCATCATGGACTGTGCAGTATATGAGGCATAAAACTGCTACAAGTAATGACAGAATGTAGTTTAGGCAACTAATGGGCAGCAAAGCTCCAAAAGGAGAGCATGGAGATATATTATTTAGTAATAAAGTTTCCATAAAAATTGAAATACGAGGTGGAAAGATTAACACGGTCATACAAGTCATCTTTATTGTTCATAGCCAAGTTCTGCCTTTTAGAAAATGTAAACTGAATTTATGCCTGCAACATGCAAGTCTAAAGCCTTATTTATACATTTCATGCAAATGACTGCACCTTTGGTTTGCAGTTACCAAAGTAACATTTAATAGCATTTAGATTTATTGCATTAACATTGGATCATGAGCTGTATTTCTACCTGTCAAATGACTAACGTTTGTCAGTCACATCATCAATAAATACACTGTGGTTTATGAACCCCTGCACTGCTCATACCAAACCTACAAACAAAACATTTTGAATCTTTTCTTACCTTAGCTGAATATAGATATGCTTTCACTTATTCCACAATATTATACTATAATTAATTGCCACACATTATTTGGTCCCATGGCACACCACTCCCACAGAGGGAATGCATAGTGCTCTAATTAAGTGTAAGGCTTCTGATGGCAGTAATCTACACAAAAACCTTGATGGCCAGTCACCAGCTGGGTGACCTTGGTCAAATGACTTATCTAATCTGGTCTCATTTTTTACATCTATAAGATAGACATAATAATGCTAATTGCATTGGATTATTATAACAAAGTATATAAAATGTTTCTAGTCTGTGGTAACCAAATAAGTTAGCATTATAATTATTATTATCATACAGTATGGGTATTTCCATATAGATAGCAACATCAAAAATCTTTGAATAGAGACAAAGCATAGTTTATTCCTCAAATAATCTCATTTCAGCTTTATTTCTAAGGTTAAAGGCCTGAAGGAACTCATATGTAATGATGTATGCAATTAAACTCATAGCCATTTGTATTTAATACAAATGTTTTAAGAAAAATATTGTCTTTCATGATTTCTCAAAAGTGGATGTAAAATTGTATATAATATAAAATTAAATTGAATTATAAGAGAGAAAACATAAATATTTACAAAATATTTTATTTTGATGTTGAAATCCTTTCTATTCATTCACATAGAGAACACAAGATTGTAATTTTTAAATAATGTAGTTATAGAAGATTTAAAGAGAAAGTAATATTGAGTAAAGTCCTGAAAGAAGTGAGGTACAAGCCACCTGAGACTCAGAGGAAAATGCCTTTTCAATAAAGTGAACAGATGGTACCTGCTCCCTAAGATGCAATGGCAGTAGGGGAGTCAGTGGTCAGTGGGAGTAGCTCACTATGGATGTAGGCACTGAAGTATGCACTGTCTACAGAAAATTTCAAAACAACAACAAAACTGATTATAATTATATTCTCACCCTGCATGGACAAGTGTAAACAGTATCAGTGATAAAATATTTCTCCCAGAAAATATTATCTATCGATCTAGGTTCTAACCAGTTGCTCCGTTTCTACTGAGCCAGGTGGACTGCTACCTCCAGCCCACCTGTATGACTCTCTGTGGGAGCATACCAAGAAGTACGAGCAGGGGGCAAGTGCATCTGGACCAGGTTCAATTCGAACAAGAATAGGCATCGGGTCAAAGAACATAACATGGCTAAAATATTAGGGCTCTGTAAGCTCTGTTTGGACTTGGGCTTTGTGACTCTACATGAGACAGGAAGGCACCAGATCAATGACAGCAGAGGACATTCAATATATTGTTTCAACACTCTGATTGTAGTGTTGAGAACACACTGTAGGGTGGGAGGAGGAACCTTGTAGCAGAGAAAACATTCATAGATGGTGATTGTTGTGAGTGGTGAAGGATGAATCCTCTCCATCAATAGTACAAAATGGCTAGCACATGACACTCAACACTGGACAGATGAGACTGATGGTAGTTACTAGTCAGACAAACACACAGCCCAGTAGAGGAGGACACCACACTCCAGGCAGGGCCACACAAGGGTTGTGCTTTGGGACTAGAGTGAACCAGCAGAGGCTGTCAAAGGCAGGCTTTATAGTGACAAGAGTAGTGTGTCCTCTGCATCATATCTTGAGCATACGATTGGTTTGTTTGGATAATTTTGCAGGCCAGTTGGGAATTAAAACGCATTAAAATCTACCTAGCATGTGGTCAGGCTGTGTGTTGGGGGACTCTCAGATGGTATATTAGTTAAGAATATGAAGATTATGCCCTGCTGTAAGAGGAGGCACAAGCCACCCTCCATGGGGTCAACAGATAGCTCCCTTAGCTCCCAAGCTCCTACTTTGGGGAAGTGAAATCCTGGGATCATACTGATTGAAGGATTGGTTTTCGGAATTGTCAATTACAGACTCCAACAGAATAATTATCAACAGAAAAGAATTACCAATTTCAGGCCCCCAAAGAAAAAGATATACATTGCATCTCCTACAAGAAATGAACACCCCAGCCACTCAGCCAATGACAATCACCTCTCTGAATTCCCATTTTTCTCCAACAAACCTCCATTCAAAACTACCTCTCTTTGCCTTGGCTGGGTGACTCAGTCAGTTGGAATGTCATGCCATGCACCAAAATGATTGCCGGTTAGATCCCTGGTCAACGTGTGTATGGGAGAAAACCAATCAGTGTTTCTCTCTCTCATCTGTCCTTGTCCTCTGTCTCTAAAATCAATAAAACATATCCTTGGGTGAACATTAAAAGAAAAAAACAATTCTCTCTCAACTTCTTTTTTTCTTCAAAAAATGACATTCCTCTCCATTGTTGGTCTTGCCTAATGGCTTTTGCTATAGCTACAGGAAGAGCAGCAGTCTTACTCACTCTTTCATCTGAAAAGAGTTGTGGAGGATCTGAGATTTTACCTTACCTGGTGTAGAATAAGTTAGCCTGCCACAGTTTCATGGAAGTTGGCAGAAGACACAAGATTCCTGGTTGAAAAACACTGAACTCTATTACTCACTGCATAAAAAGAATCATAAGCTCATGTTCGTATCAATAACCCCTGCCACTCATATGCCACAGGAACAATGCAATGTAGCTCAGATAGATGCTGTGCACAGGGTTAGTTGCAGCTCAAAAACCCCAAGATGAGAAACCTCAAGATTAAGAATTTAAATCTCTACAATGAGCTGCAAGCAAACCTACTCTTTTCCCTGGAGGGAATCATTACTTTTATTATATAACAAACTTTCCCTTTGTCTGGAGGAAGATGCTATCTATTTATTTTCCCAGGCTATTAGTTATACAAACATTCATGAAAAGATAACCTGAAATTAAATCTATGAGTACCTCTGCTTGCAAAATATGCAGAAACACAAAAACCCACAAAGAATTATTGCTCAACATTGTCCCAAACTGTATCTGGCCTAAAACTGTATCTGGCACATTGCAGTCATGAGAAAAATATTTGTTGAATGAAACCTCCAAGAATTTTTATTTTTGTCAATATATTTTATTTCCACAACTAAAATATTTTTAAAACCCTTGATATGAGGAAATTCTTTAATAATGTCTTGGTTTGGGTTGCTATGGCAAAGTATCACAACCTGGGTTGTTTACAAACAACAGAAACTTACTACTCACAGTTCTGGAATCTGAAATCCAGCATCACAGTGCCAGCGTGCTATGATCCTAATGGCTCATTCCTCTTCTAGGCTGCAGACTGCAGACTTTTCTCTGTGTCTTCACATGGAAAAAGAGATGCAGTTAGCTCTTTGGCCTCTTCTTCTAAAAGCACCAATGCATTCGTAAGAGTTTCATCCCCATGACTAATTACCACTCAAAGTCCTCACCTCCAAATACATTGGGGATCAAATTTCAACACAAGAATTTGGGGTGGGGGTGGGCAGCAAACATTCAAACCATAACAGAACCTAAGAATAAAAACCAGTGTAGAGGTTTGTGTGTAGTGGCTAATGGAAATTATAAAACATTATTGGCTTTCTCACTTGTAAACAGAAATGAAAAATCTACCTCTTGAAGAAGCTCAGTCATCTCTCTTATTTCTTTCTTGCTTCACTCAGAAAAGGAAGAAATGTTTAATCAGGGCAAGAATACTTAGTTAAACCATATAGCTAAGGTATTATTATACCTGTCTTTTGCAATTCCCAATTTCTGAGAAAGCAGAGAAGTAAGGAAGTGTGTGATACATTTCTTTGTGGGCAAATAGGTAAATATCCAGCTCATTTGCTTTCTCTCTCTATCCTGCCTGCCTCCAACACACATACATGTACACACATAGATATACACAAACATACTGTTCTTTCACTGTACCTTAATCATAACTAAGAACCTACCGACAGTCTCTAACTTTTAAAATAATAATGTACAAAATTAAGTTTTTTAGCTTTTGAGGTATAAGTAGGCAGGGTGAAGCATTTGGCTAGCCTTATTCTAAGCTCTTTATATAAAAATTCTCTAGACAAAAAGGTCCATACACCAGGCCAGTCATGTACACTGTCATTGTTTCCTAGCACTCTGAGCTTTGGGGAAAATAAGGTGATTTTTATCCTACCCTTCAGTATTCTAGGCTGAGATACTCATGTAATTAAAAAAAACAGACTAACAGGAGATAAACAGAAGTTTAATAACACATATACCTCCTGCATACATGAGGGGCACCCAGGAAAACAGAGCAATTCCTGAAAATGGCTCAAGTCACCACCTTAAATAACATCTCCAGCTAAAGACAAAAGATGCTAGAGTTGAGGGGAACATCAGTGATGGGTGGTTACCAGGAAAAGCACAGTAAACAGGGTGAGGTTCTTAGAGAGATTTAAGTCATTGCCTCCTGCCATAGTATGAGCTTCTAGAGATTCAGAGACATTCTTCTCTTTCTAGTAGAGAAAAGGAAGAACTCTTACAAATGGATATTTACTTTACAGATATAAATGTTTCTAATAAAGGGTAATTGCTACTCAGTTTTCCAAGCTTCATGTGTGTCTGCGGTTTTTTAAAAGATAACCAGCTTAAAATAATCAACATTCCAGAAAGGCATATTCTGGGGTGTTATAATTTGCTCCCCATTCACAGCCATACACCTACATGAGTATAAAATCTCCACTGGCCTTGCTTTGTCCTTTGCAAAGAGTAGCTAGTTAAGAACAGAATCTGATTTTCTGGAACCACAATTCTGTAAAAAAAAGTTCATATAGTAGATTTTTTAAAGAACAAGTACAGAAAAGATTGCTTCTCAATCTGCAGTCATATTATATTCTACCTCAAGAACTTTTAAACAAATAGAAAAAGCTTTGAGAGTTATTTGCATAATGTAGTCACATACCAAACATAAACTATTTTTTTATATCTACATAGTTTTGTTGTCAAAAATATTATGCCATTTTCAGTTACAAATTGCTATATATATATGGTGCCTTTCCTTGGTATGTTTAATGTGGGAAAGCTTTGTCCAGCAAAGCTCCCCCAGACATTACAGATGAGAATAAGTCTACCAAGACATAATCTGCTTGGGGAGAAAAGGCTGACCAGTCTCTTGGAGTAGAAAGGCCTTAAGCCTGTTTCTCAATGGGTTTTTATTGGGTTTAGTTTGCATAAGAATACAGTATATATATGTAAAGCTCATCCGTCATTGTCAGACAGTAATGATCAAGCAATAGATAACATTCAGAGAGCTAGGAGGGCTTATTCTGAGTCAGGCTCAGATAGATAGAGTGATGTCAAAGGGCCATAATACTTTGCAAAACAAACTCATTTTATGCTGGGGCCCTTATTTAAATAGAGGGAATTTTTGGCAAAGCAGGTTTCATGGGATTTTATGCATTCTTTCTTAGGCCTGATTGCCCTCCTGTTGGGAATCTCCTTTTGCAGCACAGTGCTGCACCACTCTGGCATTATTTCAGGCCTGAATCAGGTGGGGGATTCAGGCAGCCAAGAGATTAGGGAACCTTTTACAGATAGAATGAGGACTCAGGCTATGACAAAGCTGAGTGCTGAGGGTCCATTACTCCTTTTTCCATAGTCCCCTAAGTCCTTCCCTGAGGTCCCCTTCTCAACTATGCTGTCTTAGGTTGTCTCACCCTTGAGGAATCTTACCCATCATTAACTATCTAGTCATCCTCCAGGAGCCAAGCAGGTGAAGTAAAGGGGGCAGAGGCTGCACCCTTGCCAGGAGGATAACTTTTGTCTCCTTAGTGGCTTATGGTCCCAAAGTCTTTTTACTCAGTCTCGGCTGTGATTGGTTACAGCTTTTGAAACCAGGCAGGGCAATTCCCAACAGTTTAAAATTCATATAATTTCAGTTGTTTACTTTGTTTTTACTTTAGAACTGGATTCATTATGTATTATTCTGAGAAATATACTTACCTTGCATATCATTTATATGTCTCCAAATTAGCTACCTACTTAGATATTTAAACAGTTTCATTTAGTAGTTTGTTTTTAATCATAAATGTTTATATTACTTTAACTCTTATTGAGAAGTTTTATTTTCCCTAGAAAACAATTTTTCCATTTCAGTAATATTCTTTGGGCCAGTTCTAACCTCATAGCTGAAAATGTAATTTTTTTAGAATTGAAGAAATTTTTCATATTTCATACATATCAATTATTAATCATATATTCATATGTTTATAATTATTTTAAGTTAGCCACTTCTTGACATAAAAGATATAATGATTACTTTTAGTGCTCAAAATATAACATAATCATTGTAATATATCATAATGTTTTTAATATTTTATAGCTTTATTCCTCCTCCATTTGATCTTTCCTTCACTCAATCTCCTTAACCAAATCATGAACTAAAAAAGTGTTATTGATAAGATTAATAATTAAAAATTTTGAGAAAGAGATTTTGCTTCTACTCTCCTTTTGTGGTAATTGGTTTTCTATTATTCTAGAGAAAATTAAAAAATTCTAACAAGTGCTTACCTGTTTCTATGCAGACAAGCTTTTTTTTTGCATGTATAGAAGAATACTTATGGTTCAATAATTCTAAATTTCATTTTTTATTTTACTAATTTAACGTCACCACAATTTTCAGATTAATAATAGCTCTCAAATATATTAAAGAATATATTGCTGTATCAGCTAAGCTAGGTATTGAGCTACAATATATTATTTTCTGTAATTTTTGTATGAGCTTTATATTATAACTATTCCCATTTTTCAGATGAAGAAATTAAGACTGAGAATATAACACTGGGATAGCTAAACCAGAAATTAAACCCAAGTCTTTCCATGTGTAAGACCTATGCTCTTTCATTTTACCACGCCACAAACTTTTGTATATCTCAATCTGGACCAGAGTCAAAATAACACTTGAACAATTGTTTTGGTTGCTGAAGAATTGTTTTGCTTTTAAAAATATGTAGGTTATTTCCTATTTTTTTCAACTTCAGTTGTATTTTTAACTTTTAAAAGTTACTAAAGAGAACAGAGGTGAAAAACACTGAAAAGAGGACATTATCTTTGAAGTTTACCCAAATAAAAGCAGTATTTGTAGCTTGCAGTGAATTTTGTAGCAACAGATATTATGCCATCTTATTATGCATAAAGTGCTACATTTCCTTTGTTTTGCCTTTTTAAAAAATTTTATCCACAAGCCAAATCACAATAAAATTGTGGTGGGTCAATTCCCATGACTCCTTTTAGCTTAGCCCAAACCAGTCATTTCTTTTCAAAAATGTGTTTTTCAGTGAGAGATATAACTTGACTTTTCAGATCACAAGACATGCTAAAAAAAAGTCGTCTTTGGGGTGTTTCATTCACTGAGCATCCAAACCCTTTGAGTTTTTCTGCCACTTGCTTTGTGTCTTTCTACACATTTCCTTGTATTTCAAATTTTCTTCATAGTACTTTTATATTTTGTAATCTGTCCCAGGAGCAAGTTTAAATGACAGACATCATGAATATTTTCTTAAGATCTGAAGAGAAAAATAAGACATATTTTCCAAAGAAAAAAGGATTTATTTAGAAAGAGAAATTCTCTAAAGGATGTATCTACCACAAATATTGCACTTTTTACTATTCCTTCATCTCCACTGTGTAGACCTATAAGGCTACATTCAGTCATGAAGGGAGACTGCAGGAAAAAGCAAATAAACTGAGGAGGATGATCTTAAAATTGAGAAAAAATGAAAATTACACAAGAGTAGTATGACATCCTTGTTAAATATAAAAACAAGACCCCAACTCGGTAGACAAAAATACAAATGTTAACAATGGGGGCCTTAGGTAGTTCAGCTTTCAGGCATGAAACCCTCTAGTAGGAAAAATATTCAAAGAAAACAGAACCCTTTCTTTTGAGGATCCATTAAGCTACCAAGTATGGTGTAGGTCTATAAAGTTTCCCAAAATATCAACTTTGTTCTAATTATCATCCAAGATGAATCTAATGTGAGGAAAGTGGTGCTAGTTATTCAGTCACTTTGTAAACAATTTTAGGAATGTAAAAAAAAATCCTTCTGTAATCCTGAGACTATTTTCTGGTAAAATAAATTGAAGCAAAATAGAAACATGGTTTTTAAAAAGTCAAGGGAGTAGAGTAAAGAATCCAAGATGACAGTCTAGGAAGACCCTGCACTCAAAGCCTCCCACAGACCCACCAAAACTATAGCTACACATGAATCATTTTCCTCTAAAAAATAGAACTGAAAACCAGAGGAGCTGCTCCACTACATAAAGTAAAAGGAATACATTGAGACAGATAGGAGCTGCAGAGACATGGTATTACAAATACATACATACATACATACATGCATACATACATACAAAAAACAAACACCTGCCCCTGCACAGTGACACACAGTAGGGAGGAATTTCACCAGTCCAGTACTTTTTCTGGAAGAGTGAGAGGTTTGTGCCCCACAGTAATCACCCAACTCTTGGGATCTGCACTGGAGAGACAAGCCCCAAAGACATCTAGCTTAGAAAACCCATAGAGCTGACATCTATGAAGCTCTAAGGAAATAAAATTTTCCTCTTAATGGGCTCAGATGTGGTCTCACTAGCACAACAGCAGAAGTTTCAAAAGCTCCTAGCCTATATATGAAGGAGAGTCAGTTAATTTTAAAGCATCTGCTGGAGGGGCAAAAGATAGTTGAAACTCTCCTCAGGATAGAGACTCTGGCAGGCACCCTCTTTTTGTACTCATTGCCTGTACTGCTAGCACAGGTGGTAAAACTCAATGTGTGCCCCTCCTGTTGTCTTCCTGGAACAGGTGGAAGCAAGCAGCTGTGGCACTGTCCCACTGAGATGCTGAAGTTGGGTGTGGGTCTGTACAGCACTGCCTAGCTACCTGGCTGGCACGGGCAAGTACAAATGCTCACTTCACTCTCCAGCTTTCTCTCTAAAGCCAGTGTGTGTACATGCAGAGATAAGACCCTCTTCTTCTGCATCACTGAAGCCTGCAGATGTACATGGGCAAGGCATTTTTCTGCTGCTTTACTGAAGATATGCCCTACCCCTACACACTCCAGCTGCCTCAATAAAACCAGCAGGCATATACAATCCACACAGGGATTGCCCCTGGATCATCTAGCCCTGGTAGCCAAGGAGGATGGCAATCCTGTGCTCTATGGGATTTTAACAACTGCAAAAACAGGATTTGGCAGAATACCACCATCAGGGCACTGCAGAAAGAGCAAACTGAAACACAACTCCAGACTTCCTATTAAAAATGCCTTATTTAATTATGCTGGCACTTCATCCTGTGAGACAAACATCAGGTTTCTCACATCACACATCTAGAGACTCTGAAGGTGGTCCCAGAGAAGATAAATAGAGAGACACACACACTCATATCACTTTGGCCTTGCTGCAGCTCAGGGAAACCTCTCAGAAAGATGTTTATGCATTCACCTGGAGCCCTCATTTTTGTAAGTATTGTCCATGGGGCACATCCAGATTTTCTTGTCTAGAGACCACAGGGTTTGAAATGGTGGACACACAAGATTTTACATATTTGCATACCTTCAAAATCGCTGCTTGAGGGTCTGGCTACCAATCATCCTGATACTAGGTGCTAAGTAAGATTCCTCCCCTTGGAACACTGGCAGGTCTTTGTGTCCCCCCAGGAAAGGGACCTATTAAGAATAATCAGGTTGTTTAGACAATCACAAAATTAGAGGAACAATCAAAAGCTTGGGCAAGGTTGAATAAATCTCCTACATAAAACTATTCCTTCAAGATTCAGAAAGGTAACTGTCTTGCCTAATGCATAGAAACAAACATAGAGAGTCAAAAAATAAAGAAACAAGAAAATGTATTAAAAAATCTCAGAAAAATATCTTGATATTGAGATAAGTAATCTACCTAATAAAGAATTCAAAGTAATGGTAATAAAGGTCTTCAACAAAAGGGAAAAATAAATAAACACAATTAATAAATTCAACAAATAGAAAACACAAAAACATACCAAACAGAAGTCACAGAGCTGAGTAATGCAATAACTGAATAAAAAATACACTAATGGGATTCAACAGTATACCGAATGAAACAGAATAATGGATCAGCTAGCTGAAAGACAAAGCAATAAAACTCACAAACAGAGCAGCAAAAAGAAAATATTTTTTTTTTAAATAAAAATTATGTACAGGACCTATAACACAACATCAAGTTGAATCAAATTTGCATTATAAGGGTCCCAGAAAAAGGGAGGGAAAAAAAAGAAAGGAAAGTTATTTGAAGAAATAATGGGGGAAAACTTCCCTAACCTAGGGACAGAAACAAATATACATATTCAGGAAACTGGAGAGTTCCAAATAAGATGAACCCAAAAAGATCCACACTAAGAGACATTATAATTGAAACGGCAAAAGGAAAAGAGAAAATCTTAAGAGCAGTAAGAGGAAAACTACTTGTTATGTATAAGAGAAACCACATAAGGCTGTTGGCAGATTTTCCAGCAAAAACTTTGCCCAGGAAATAAATTAATTCTTTGTCCAGCACACCCATAACTGTACATACAGTACAATAAGATATTTTGAAAAGGAGAGACCACATTAACTAACTTTTATTAATGTATAGTTAAAATCGTTCTATTTTATTTACTGTCATTAACCTCTCACTGTTAAATCAAACTTTATCATAGGTATATATGTATAGAAAAAAGCCCAAGTATATATAGGGTGTGGTGTTATCCACAGTTCCAGCCATTTACTGGAGTTTTAGAATTTATCCGGGGATAAAGGGGACTACTGTTTTTGAAACTTAAATGATGAGAATGCATTAGCCATGAGCTGAGTAGTTAAAAAAATGATCCAACTTGATGTCATAACCTGGAGAAAGTTCAGAGGTAGGAGAGGACATTTTAAAAACTGAAGGCTTGAAGACTACCAAGGATTGTTAAAAATTTATGGAAGGAGAAGGTCAGTAAGGATAGAGGTACCAAGTGAGGATGGAGTAGTAGGCAGGAGCACAACACTTGAGGGCCTTTTCCCAAAATTAAAAAGGAACTATCACAGAACTCTAAGAAATAGAGTGAAATTCAAGTTGCAATGCAGAGAATGAATAAGAAAATAATACTGGAGTCAGGGAGAAAGTAAATGGGCTGTTACATTTGAGTTAGAAATGTATAGAATATGACAATGGACATAGAGAAGAATAAACAAATATATATGTGTGTGTATGTGTGTGTGTGCTTACACACACACACACACACACACACACACACCCATGTTTGGAAAAAGTCCAACCATTGTTAATGTAATTAGAATGATTTGCAGGACATCAATGTAACCTGGCAACCAAGAAGAGTGGACTGAAGTGTGCATGTGTGAAGAATTGTAACTTCGATGTACTAGTGAGCAAGGGTGGTAGACACTGTTAAGTGAGCACATGTACTTGTAGCCATCACATTCACAATAATAGAGTGAGTAGAACAATAAATCTGAATCAAATTTGTGGTTAAGCTTGACATCCCTCCATGAAAACTATTTGGATGATTCAGAAGGCAACAGCTATGGTCAGCTGATTGACAGCTTCATCACAACAACATGCCTACTCATGCATCATGTCTCTTGTGCAGTTTTTTTGCAAAACATCAAACTCAGACACCACCCTTCAGCCCAGATTTCATTATCTGTGACTTCTGACTTCCCAAAACTGACTTTACCTTTGAAAAGGAAGAGATTTCAGACCATTGATGAGATTCAGGAAAATATGATGGGGCAGCTGATGGCTATTAGGAGAACTGTGTGAAGTCCCAAAGTGCCTACTTTGAAGGGAATGGAGGTGTCATTGTCCTAAGAACAATATTTCTTGTATCTTGTATCTTCTTCAATAAATGTCTCTATTTTTCACATTACATGGCTGAATACATTCTGGACAGACCTCACATATATACATATACACATGTGTGTGCATACATGTATATATGCTGTATGTGTGTGTGATGTGTATACAGGTGGTGTATATGTGTGTATATACATGGGGTATCTATGTGTCGATATATGTATATATAGTATAATTATGACAGATTCTGGGGATGGTTGCATGCAGAGTTTTAGGGAGGAGAGCAGAGTGAAGAAAAAACCTCAGATACTTGTTTGGTCAATTGGGGTTATTGTGATGTCATTTACTGAAATAGGAGACATTAAGGAAAATAATTGGTTTGAGGGGAAACATGATGAGTTTGTTTTACTGTTTATGTTTTTTAACATACCTGGGAGAATCCAAGAAGATGTATTCAGTAAGCAATTTTATTTTTGTTTTTATTTATTTTTTATTAATTCTTTTATATTATTATTTAATTGCTTTTCAACTACAGTATTCTGTCTTTATTCCCATCCCAGCCCCCCCCAGTGCTCCCCACCTCCCTCCCATTTCCATCCCCCTTAGTTGTTGTCCATGTGTCCTTTATACTAGTTCCTGTAAATCCTTCCCCTTTTTCCCCTGAAATTCCCTCCTCTCTACCCTCCAGTGGCTATCCCCCTGTTCTCGATTTCAGTGTCGTTTTTCTTTTGCTTGCTTGTTTTGTTGTTTAGCTTCCTGTTAAAGGTGAGGGCATATGGTATTTTTCTTTCACCGCCTGGCTTATTTCACTCAGCATTACGCAGTAAGCAATTTTATATTTAGATCTAAGATGCAAAAAAAGTTGGATATAGATTTGGTAATAGCATATAGTTAACAGTTTAGGCTTTGAGAGAAAATAAGATCTTCTGAAAGGATGCAAATGACCTTTATCTTTTTTTGTGTTTACTACAAATTTCTATTGCTTATCTGTAAATAGCACTTAGCACACACAATTATTATTCTCATCTTTCCTGTCTAATGACAGGGATAATGCCCTATTCATTTTTATGTCATTGCAATTTAGCACTATGCCTGAAACATGTTAGACTTTTCAGAAATATTAAATAGGTAGGTGAACAATTCACTGAAAAAATTAAGTGATGAATAAAAATAACTTTAATTGGAACTGTGAAATTTCTTTGAATTCCAAAATATTTTATCCACTCTTTGGATCTGAATTACCAGGAACCTTTTCCCAGCCCCATATATGTTAACCATAATCCCTCTGCATCTCTGGCAGAATATAAAACTACAATTTTCACTTGTAGCTGCTTACTAGAGTAACTGGAATGTCCTATTTCATATAAATATTCTTGGATATCACCTCATTCCCACTAACTCAGAATCTGTGTGGATTAAGTTTAAAAAGTCATTCATGATTCTTATGCAATGAAGCTAAATTTGGTCCATCTGTGTAAGTGACCAACATGAGAGAGCAATCATTCTAGCTCTCAAAATTAGAGAAGACTTTCTGATTAACTCCATTACATTTAAGAAAGAATATAAACCAGTACTTGAAGCACCTGAAGTTCATAATGATTACACTTTGCATTTTAAACAGAAAAGAAGTTAAGGCAAAATTTTGAGGATAAATTAAATCACACATTTTCACCACATGGCTTTACTTAGGAAAGAAATAAAGAATTAAAAGTGTCTAAACTGGAAAAAATATACAGAAAATGCCACCAGTCATCTATGTGCTCAGTACAACTCTAATTTTGTGTTTTTCAGTCTCTATTTTAAAGCATTTATAAATAACCCATTTTAAAGCAAAACACCTGTATTTCATCATAGGAAATATAAGATACCTTATACTTTTATTTCAACCTACATTTTACACTTTATTTTCCACCATTTGGCAGCTTATATCCTATGCTCTAGTAGAAATGTATATAATATTTCACAATCTCTTAAACATGTTGCCTCTGTCTCATGTCCAGGGTGTCCTTTCTGCTTTGTATACCTTTGAGATTTTCCCCCATCTGGAAAATTCCAAATATTCAAAACCATATTCAAAGGTCTTCTTATTTTGACAACCTCTTCAATATTCCCAACCTGGGTTATTTGTGCCAAGTTCTGTTGTGCAAAGTTATGTTGTAATTATTTAACAGTATATCCCTTCTCAATCGTAATGAGCTGTTTATGTATCTCTTTCACTATGTTTGAATTCCTCTAGTTTTAATTTTTTATTATCTCTAGCCCATAAATATAATGGTTGCACATAGTAGGTGTTCAACAAATGTAGGCTAAGTAAGTAAAGATACACTCTAGAACCAATATTTTGTGAATCTTTATTTAAAACAACTTCAGATTACTCTTTCTTTCCTAACTTAATTTCTAGTCCTATAGAGGGTGCACTCAAAACATGAGTAGCAGTGTACGTTAGTGTTCTCAATGGACCTTGTGCATACAGCCACTCCACTTCTAATTCTATCTGGCACACAACTACTGGACATGTTCTTTAAAAATCAAGTTTTCACCTACTGAAAAATTCCCCAAAGCTCTCCATTCCTTATTGTCCCAATTCCAATCTTTTCTATCCAATTTTTTTCAAATACCCTCTACCCTACTGTATCTCTTTAGAGCTACTTTTTTTCACTTTGGCTCTCATCTTCAATTTTATTCATATCATTCTCTGCACTTACCCATATAAGCTAGACATATTCTGGTGTCTTACCTTAAGACACTTAAGTTCCTCACTAAAAATCAAAGAGGAACAACTATCATAATAAATGTATTAACAGAAAGATGACAGAACTTGGTCCCATGAAGCTGTGATAATTACTAGTTAAGAAAAAATAACTCTGGGAAATGAAGGGATCAGCTCCATCAGTTTTGTTTACTGAAGACTCAAATTTATGTCTTTTTTATTTTTAACCTGAGCTTTGGATACATTTAGGAAAAAAGAATATAAGTACAATGATTAGAAGAGCCTCTCTCTGTGATGTGTCTGAGACTCCAACACCCAAGGGATTCTTAAGCTTCAGAATATGTTTGCTGACTGATGACTTGATGGATATGGTTAAGTCTCACCATCAGAGGTCCAGATTTTTTAAACCAAAGAATAAACTAAAGAAAACCATATGAAACAAGTTTCAAGTTATCAAATGTTCTGTTTGTCAAATGTAAATAGGGATTTCCCATGCAATGTAGAGGCTGGCTGGTGCCAATTTCATATTGTGTACTTTGGTGTCTGGACAAAGCCTGTTGTGCCAGTGAGTTGGCAGTTTACAAGCATTCCAGGTTCCATAGACACACGAATACTCTCCTTTACAGTGTTCCTGCATCACATAGGGTAAGGACTAGATTCACAATAGAAAAAAATTATGATTAATCATTAGTAGAGAGACTTCTGTTTTCTGGTATCTACATTAACTTTAGTATCATCAACACATTCTCTAACATACAAGATATGTCCAGAAGGTATCCAGCCATGTAATGTGGAAAATAGAGACATTTACTGAAGAAGATGCAAGATATAAGAAACATTGTACTTAGGACAATGACACCTTCATTCCCTTCAAAATAGGCACCTTGCAACCTCACACAGTTTGCCCAATTTCCATCAGCTGACCCATAGTATTTTCCTGAATCTCATCAATGGTATGAAATCTCTTCCCTTTCACAGGATGCCAAATCTAGGTTGAAGGTGTGGGGGATGGAGCTGAGTTACCTGGGTGACTTGATGTTTCACCAAAAAACTCCACAGGAGATCTAATGCATAAATGGGTGGGTGCATTATTGTGATGAAGCTGCCAATCACCAGTTGCCCATAGCCCTGGCCTTCTGAATCATCCAAATAGTTTTTGTGGAGGAATGTTCAAGCTTAAGGCAAAATTTGACGTAAATTCACTGTTCTACTTGCCCAAGCATTTTGAATGTAACAGCCACACAGTAAACATGCTCACTCAGTGACATCTACTGCCCCCGCACTGACTAGTACAGTGAAGCTGTCATTGTTTATGCATGTACATTTCAGTCCACTCTCCTTGGCTATCAGGCTACATTGATGTCCTGCAAATCATTCTCATTATATTAACAATGGCTGGACTTTTCCCAAAAAGACTTCATGTATTACATATTGAAATGAGAAAATTATCACCTAATTTTGCCAAAGAAATTAGGAGAGTTTGTTCAGCTGATCACAGGAAATGCCTTTAATTCAACCCTAAACAATGAACATAGTGTTTGTGATCATGGAGCTTCACAGTACAGATGGAATTCACAAAGCTTACAAATCCACCTCTACCAACACTGCCAGTTTAAAAGACTGAATAACCTTCTTTCCCACTTGATTCAACCTGGCACATATATTCTACCATTCTAAATCCTAGCAGACTCTATGCTTATGGCTCCCATTAGGTAGCATTTAGTATCCATAAAACCTTTATTTAAGAAATAATAACTTCTGAGACCATAAACACTTCAGATGGAAAAAGAGAAAAAGCAAGGTGGTAAAAATGAAAGTAACTAAAAAAAAAAATTTCCCAAAAATATAAGCATGTTGAGTCAAAAAAGTAATTTAAAGGTGATTCAAATGATACTAGATGAGCATTTTTTCTGTTTCTGTTTTAAGTAGAGCCCTCTGTTCTATTTTTCAGGTGTTGTACTTGTTTATTATCTAATGGATGTTCAACAGAAACTTGAAAGAGAGTTTTTCATTCTGGTATTTCAGGGCCTTGCTAGATGAGCAGCACAAGCAAGGGGAGATCATGGGTACAAAAGACTTTGCAAAAGCTCTGGAATCCATCTCTTACATATAGTCTTTGAGCATCACTTTTCTCTTGTATGTAATGTTCATTAAACTTAACATAAAACACATCAGATGCAGCAGGTACTCAACATTTCAGATCCCTGAAAAGTAGGTATTCGTTACTATTTCAAACATCTTTCTTTAGAAAAACAAATATATTTCATTGCGAAGAGACTTCCTTATATATTCTACCCTTCTAAAGAACAACATATTTAGTGGTCAATTTACTTGATTTTTTCCCCCTCCCTTTACTGCCAACACTCAGGTATTTTATCTCAAGCAGTTACCTGCATGGAATTGCATCTCGGACCTTCCTATACACATGTTTTCCCCCTCTTCCTTTCACCCATCCCTACTCTACCTCAATGGCTGTGATCCTCTATAAAAATACCAAGAACCCTGGGAAAATAAAAAGCCAAATGACCATGATTGCCAGCTCTGCTATGAACCTATCAGAAGCTAAATGGTACATGACAAAGCTGGGCTTGAAGATACCTCTCCGACTTCAGAAATAAGAAGCCTAGCCTTCACCTGCAGCTGCTTGGGAATGTAGGACAAGGTCTCAGCAGAGAGGAGGCTATTGGTCCAAAGAGGCCAGGAAACAGAGGGTAGCATTTAATTAGTTAATAATTAGTAAAAGAATGATTGTGGGTTTTCACAGAACAGGATATAAAATACCATTCAAATAAAATTCCTCCTCCAGTGACACAGCAATGTAGTGCAATCCTCATGAGCTGCAGCCCTTTCTAGACCACAGCATCTCATTCCCACACTGGGAAGTCTACCTCACATTGACAGTAGACAAAGATCTAGTTTTAATGAAGTTTTAGCTCATAGTGTGAAGTTAAAGACTGTGAGCTCTTTCCTTAAGAAATGTCACTATAAAGGAAGATGGCATCAAGGTAGGAGGCAGCGGATTCCACTTCCCCCTACACACAGGAGAAAAACCTAGCCAATACAGAGGAGGAGAGCAAACAGCCAACAGTACCCCAGCATATATGAAAATAGAAGACCAAAAATTGTAGCATACATTGAAAAACCAAATGGTAAGAAGAGTGTGTCAGGACAATAAGGTCCCAGGGACCAGCACGGGGACCAGGGTGGCTGCAGCCCCAGACCTAGTGCCCACCAGGTCTGCCACAGGGTTCTTGGGACAGAGCTGGATCAACTGCTTCCTCCCCTGCCAAACAAGGTTTGCACAACACTGGGAGAGACCTGTTTGCTTAAAGTCCCAGAGGTGGGGGTAAGAACGAAGTGGCAAACACACAGGGGCTGTGAGCACCCACAGAGTCTGTGGATGCCAGCTGGGGAGAGCTGAGAGTCGTGCAGTGACATACCCTGACCTTGATAGTCCCTGGTCTGGCTTGAGAATTGGACTGTGTGTGAGAGGCCAGGCCACTGTACAGAGCAGCAGGCTTGAGTAGGAATTTCTCAAGAAGAAAAAGTGAAAACAGAGACACTGTTTTGGTGATTCTCCTGTAGCAATCACTCTGGCCTCCTCCCCACCCAGCCAGGCATCCCTTCTGAGGTGGCAAGGAAAGCCCTGCACACCCCTATGGCCCTGGAAAGAGTACGTGCCCAAACCCGTGGGACCAGAGATAGCCTGGCAGAGTATGCACACCCACAACCCAAAGAGAGTGTGCTCTGAGGAAGGCCTGGATACCACACCCAAGGCCCCAGGGAGAGGTGCCAGGCTATCCCAGGGGAGAGTGTGCACTAGGCTGACTGAGTGCAGATCTGGAAGGGAGAAAAGTGAAAACAAATACCCCTCAGCCTTCTGCAGCCAGCAAGACCAGAAAAACCAGTTTGGCCTGTTTGAAACCAGCAAGAAGCTTTTTTAAAAAGTAATTTTTTATTTTTATTATTTTCTATCACTTAATTCTTTTTTCTTCTCTTTCCTTCTTTTTTGTTTTATTCCTTCTTCCTTTCTCAATTTTATCTCATTTACTTTCCTTCTTCTGCTTCTTTGTTTTTTCTTAATACCCACAAGTGGGACAAAAAAACTGGAACTGTGAAAAAATCGGAGTTGGACCCAAAGAGGGATCATCCTAACAGCTGAGACAGTGAGACAAATTTCACTTTGCTATTACAGAGAACCTGCAAGTTATTGCATATTTTCATTATTCTTACATCTTTAATTTTAATAGTACTTATGTATTCCTCTTCTTTCTGTGTAGTTTTCTTTGCTTGGCTGGTTACATTGTATCATTTGACAGATTTCCCCTGTTCTCTCTTTCGTAGTGTATTGCTAATTTACTGTCCTTCACTTCCCAGGTATTCTATTAGCACATTATTCAAGGACCTATACTCCCTATTTTTTTATCCAGATCACATGGATTCTGTCATATGATTGTTGCTCTAGTATTATTGTAAATAATAGCTTTTCCATACAATTGTAAATACGATATAACATTCCTCCCAGATCTTAGGCCACTTCACAGTTTCCTAAATTCTGTTACTGTAGTGGTTAACTCTATTCTCTCTCCCACTACACCTATTTACTATCCTTTACTCTCACCTTACCTCAGAATCTGAGCCCCCACAATTTCACTGCTTTCTAGATTCAACTCACTATCCTTCCCTCCCCAACAAGAGTCTTATCTTCTTTCCATCTTTTCTAAAAAGTGGCTAGTTGGGTTGAAGATTATGGTTATCACTATACATAGCCAAAGGATGTCCTATCTCTTCTCTACTAACTGCTACTGTAAATATCACAAAATACTCTCCTGCTGACTTAAACCATTTTGCCTTCCCCCTCCAACTAATCACAAAAAAAAGTAGGTAGAAGCTGTGAACACCAAAATACCCATCAGAAGAGGAAAACCAAAAACAAAGTAACCACCAACAGATGACAACACAAGAAGGTGAAGGAGAGAGTGGAAACCACACTACCCTCAATCCAGGACCTATCTGGAAATACAACTAAATAGCAGAGAAATTACCCAGAACAAACAACTGAAGAAGAGCAAGAGAGAATCCTCAAAACCTTGTACACATTGAAGAACCAGCTTCAACACAGCCTGCTGTAACCAGCACAACAGAATACAAGAGGTGGTGGACAGACTGACCCTCAGTTAACCAGTTGGACTCACCAAAGAAAGACCCAACAACAATAAAAACCCAAAGACAAACACAGAGCCAACTAAAATGACAGCCCAAGACCAGTGGGCTAAGGAAATCAAGGAGACTGCACCACTGAATCTTACAGGTATTGTACCACAGAAGTTCACACCATAAATCCAGAAACCCAGAACAAATCAATTTAAGAAGCTGAAGCTAATAAGAAGAGTCTCACAAACAATGGGTAGACAAAGAAACAATCTCCAAACAAAAGGAAAGAAGGAAGTCTCAGAAAGAATGCTAAATGAAATAGAACGCAATTCAACGATCAGATATTGAGTTCAAACAATGGTTTTCAGGAAGCTCAATCACCTCACAATGAATTACCAGAGGTGGGGGGGGGCTGGGATGGGAGAAACAGGCAAAAAATTGTACTTGAAAAATAACTAAATAAAATTATTGAGGAAAAAAGAGAAAAGAAAAAAAATGAATTACCAGAAACTACTGGGGGAAACTATAATGAACTCACTGAAAGCTATATAAACATGAAAAAGGAAATAGAAATGATCAACAAGGGCCGAGAGGAGATGAAGAATACAATTTCTGAACTGAAGAACACCATAGAAGGAATCAAAATCAGGTTTGATGAAGCAGAAGATTGGATCAGTGAACAGGAGGACAAAGTAAAAAAAAAAAAAAAAAAAAAAAACCCAGAAAGGGCAAGAAAAGGAAAAAAGGCTCAGAAAGAATAAAGAGGGATTAAGAGAAAGGCAAGAAAATATTACCCATAATAATATCCAAATAATAGGGATACCAGAAGGAGAAGAAGAGCAAGGGATAGAAAACCTATTTGAAAAAGTGATGATGGAAAACTTCCCTAATTTAATGAGAGAAAAAGTCATACAAATTTAGGAATCACAGAGAGTCCCAATCAAGAGGAACCCAAAGAGGCCCACTTCAAGACACATTATCATTAAAATGGCAAAATTCCAAGACAAAGAGAGAATTTTAAAGGCAGCAAGGGAGAAAAAAGAAGTAACATACAAGGGAGCCCCAATAAGGTTAGCAGCTGACTTCTCAATGGAAACACTCCAAGCAAGAAGAGAATGGTAAGAAATATTCCAAGTGATGAGAACCAGAGGCCTGCAACCAAGGCTACTTTACTCAGTAAGGCTCTCAATAGAAAAAAAAAAAAAAAAGAAGGCCAAATGAGGAGCTTCCAAGACAAAAAAAAGTGTAAAAGAGTAAACCTCCACCAAACAAGCTCTGCAAGAGATGCTAAAGAGACTGCTTTAAGAAAAGGAAAAAAAAAAAGAGAGAAACACAGGTACAAAAATGGCAATTAATAAGTACTTGTCAATAATAAACTTAAACAAAAATGAATTAAATGTACCAATCAAAAGACATTGAATATCTGAGTAGATAAGAAAGCATGACCCACACATATGCTGCCTACAAGAGACCCACCTCAGGACAAAAAACGATCACAGACTAAAAGTGAAAGACTGAAAACAAAATTTCCAAGCAAATGGACATGGGGAAAAAAAGCTGGGGTAGCGACACTCATATCAGACAAAATAGACTTCAAAAAAAAGGGCCACAGAGAGAGACCCAGAAGGTCACTTCATAATATTCAAGTGAAGAATCCACCAAGAAGGAAAAACATTGTAAGTACATATGCATCCAACATAGGAGCATTCAAATACATTTAAAAAATCTTAGAGGACTTCAAAAAAGACATTGATGGCAACACAATTACAGTAGGGGATTTTCACACCCCACTGTCAGAAATAGACAGAACTTCCAAACAAAATATTAACAAACATACTGTGGCATTGAACAATGCCCTAGATCAAATGGACTTAACTGATATATAGAGAGCCCTTCATACCAAAGAAGCTGAATACACATTTTTTTAAATGCACATGAAACATTTTCAAAGATAGACCTCATTATAGAACATAAAACAAGCCTCAAAAAATTAAAGAAAACGTGAAATTATACCAAGCATTTTCTCCAACCACAAAAGACTGAAACTATAAACCAACCCCAAGGAAAAAAAACCAAAATATTTAAAATTATGGAGATTGAATAGTTTAAAACCATTGCTTAATGCTATTAAACAATGAAAGGGTCGAGAAGGAAATTAAGGAAGAAATCAGAAAGTTTCTGAAATGAAACATCAGAAACATGAAAATGAACTCACAACAACCCAAAACTTATGGGACACAGCAAAGGAAGTCCTGATAGGAAGTTCATAGCAATACAGGCCTACCTAAAGAAGATAGAAACATTTCAAACAAACAACCTTACTCTATGCCTGCAAGAACTCAAGGAACAACAACAAAACAGCCTAGAACAAGTAGAAAAAGGAAATAACCGAGATCAGAGCAGAATTAAATGGCATAGAAATGAAAAGCACAATTCTAATAATCAATAAATCGAGGAGCTGGTTCTTTGAAAAGATAAACAAAATTGACAAGCCTGTAAGCAGGCTCATTAAGAAAAAATAGAGAAGATCCAAATAAACACAATAAAAAATGAAAGAGGAGAGATTACAACTGACCCCACAGAAATAGAAGGGATTGTAAGAAATTACTATGAAGAACTGTATGCCAAGAAATTGGAAAACCTAGGTGAAATGGACAAATTTCTAGAAAAATATAATCTTCCAAAATTCAATGAAGAAGAAGCGGAAAGCTTGAACATGCCAATAACAGCTGGTGAAAGTTAAGCAGTAATAAAAAAACTCCCATCACACTGAAGCCCTGGACTGGATGATTTCACAGGAGAATTCTACGAAGCATTTAAGGAAGAGCTAACCTCCATCCTTCACAGATTATTCCAAAACATTCAAAATGATGGAAGACTCCCAAATTTTTTTATGAAGCCAGCATTATCCTAATTCCAAAGGCAGATAAAGACACAACAAAGAAATAAAACTTCAGGCCAATATCAGTAATGAACATAGACACTAAAATCCTCAACAAAATACTGGCAAACCACATCCACCAATACATTAAAAACATCATACACCACGACCAAGTGGGATTCATTCCAGGAATGCAAGGATGGTTCAATATTCACAAATCAGTATGTGTGACACATCATATAAACAAAAGAAAAGGCAAAAATCACATGATCGTATCAATAGATGTGCAAAAACCATTTGATAGGTACGGCACCCATTCATGATAAAAACACTCAGCAAAATGAAAATAGAGGGAGCATTTCTCAACATAATAAAGGCCATATATGAGAGACCTACAGCCAACATCATACTCAATGGGCAAAAAGTAAATTCTTTTCCACTGAAATCAGGAGCAAGACAGTGTTGTCCACTTTCACCACTTCTATTCAATATAGTACTAGAAGTATTAGCCCCGGTGATCAGACAAGAAAAAGAAATAAAAGGCATCCAAATCAGAAAAAAGAAACAAAACTGTCACTGTTTGCAAATGACATGATAGTGTACATAGAATATTCTATAGACTCTGCAAAAAAACCACTCCGCCTAATAAATGAATTTAACAAAACAGTGAAATTCAAAGTCAATATCCAGAAATCAATGGCATTTTTGTCCACTGACAATGAAATATCAGAAACAGAAACTAGGAAAAAAATCCCATTTGATATAGCAACAAGAAAAATAAAGCACCTAGGATTAAACCTCACCAAAGACATAAAAGCCCTATACTCAGGTGAGTACACAGCACTGAAGAAATGGACTGAGGATGGCACAAACAAATGGAAGCATATACCATGCTCATGGATGGGAAGAATTAACATCATTTAAATGTCCATACTACCCAAAGCAATTTATAGATTCAATGCAATAGCTATTATAGTACCAATGGTGTATTTCACAGACATAGAACAAACACTTCAAAAATTTCTAAGGTACTATAAATGACCTTGAATAGCTGCTGCAATTTTGAGAAAGAAGAGCAAAGTAGGAAGGATCACAATACCTGATATCAAACTATATTACAAGGTCACTGTATTTAAAACAGCCTAGTACTGGCATAAAAACAGGCACATGGATCCATGGAACAGAACAGAGAGCCCAGAAATAAACCCAAGTTTCAATTAACACTTGACAAAGGGGGCAGCAACAGAAAATGGAGTAAAAATAGCCTCTTCAACACATGGTATTGGGAGAACAGAACAGCTACATTGAAAAAAAATGAAACTTGAGCATCAACTTACACCATACACCAAAATAAATTCAAGGTGGATAAAAGACTTAAATATAATCCATGACACCATTAAAGTCCTAGTGGAGAATATAAACAGGAAAATCTCACATATTTCACACAGCAACATTTTTACTGATATGTCCCCTAGAGCAAGAGACATAAAGGGATCTCATCAAATGGGATCTCATCAAAATAAAAAGCTCCTGCATGGCTAAAGAAAACAGTATTAAAATAAAAAGAGAACCAACTGTATGGGAAAACATATTCACCAATGATACCTCAGACAAGGGTTTAATCTCCACAATATACCAAGAATGTACATGACTCCACTTTAAGACAAGCAACCCAATTAAAAATGGGCAAAGGACTTGAACAGACACTTCTCCAAGGATGACATACAGAGGATCCAGAGACACATGAAAAGATGCTCAATATCACCAGCTATCAGAGAGATTCAAATTAAAAACCACAATGAGATACCACTTCACACCAGTCAGAATGGCCATCATAAACAAAGCAACAAACAAGTGTTGGAGGGGTTGTGGAGAAAAGGGAACCTTAGTGCACTGTTGGTGGGATTGCACACTGGTGCAGCCACTGTGGAAAACAGTATGGAATTTTCTCAGAAAACTAAAAATGGAACTCCCTTTTGACCCAGCAATACCACTGCTGGGATTATACCCTGAGGACCCTGAAACACAAATTGATAGGAACCTATGTACCACTGTTCATAGCAGTTGATATTGCTGTGGAATATCTGAAAAAGCTGATAGACATCCCTAGATGTCAGCAATGTGTAGCTTCAGATTGGAAATGGCTGATAATATTTATCAGCAACAATTTTGATGGCTGAGCCATGTGTGCTCCCTCCTGTCACATTCTCTGAAGACGATGTGAGTGAAGGTCAGAGGGCAGGCATACACTGATCTCTATGCATAGATTCCATGAGTAAGAAATGGCCTAAGTTATCTCTTGTTGTAGAAGAAAATAACCTTTTAGGAATCAGCAGGAATCCTATTTTAAGTTTTAGAAGAGGAGGAATATTATTTAAACTTTGGGTATATGTGATTCGTAATACCTCTTACTTCTAATGGGTACTTGGGTTTTGCCTAATGAGAGATATAGCAGTTTTTATACAGGAAACTCTTTTCTATGGATAGCAGATAGAAAGCGGTCAAAATTTCTTTGAAAAGCTAAAGTAAACAGTCTTTAGAGAGAAAGTTCTGATTTATTCTAAAACTATGTTATTGAGTTGAAGGAACTTGGGAATTGAAGAGACTGAAGAAAAGAGATGGACTTCACTGATGTTCACCAGGAAACTTGCTTTTGGTGTCAGAACATGGTTATATAAATACTTTCATTCCAGTGGTTTTTCCAAAAATACCAGAATCTTCAGACTTTGGTAATATTGATTTTTTTCAATTTTATTTATTTATTTCAGAGATATGGGAGGAAGGGAGAAAGAAAAGGAGAGCAACATCAATGGGTTGCCTCTTGTATGCACCCCAACTGGGCCTGAACTTGCAACTTAGGCATGTGCCCGACCTGAAATCCAACCAGTGACCTTTCACTTTGCAGTAGGATGACCAACAAACTGAGTCACACTGATCAAGGTGTAACCTTGATTATTGTCCTTTGCTCCCACACCAACCCTACTTACACATGTTTATTTTTCATCAGCTGCCCTTGAAGTGTTTCTTAATGTAACTACTGTAGTAAGTTGTGAAACTGTTGGTCCCAATGCCTATTTCCTGGCCATGTGTACATCCATCCCTACCATATTGACCAGGAGTGGTCAAGTGACTGGCTTTTGCCTAATAGTGTATCAGGAGCTGTGGCTTGGAAAGTATTGTACGATACTTGTGCATCAGGGAAACCTGTCCTGTGCAGACACAAAGAAGCCTGGCTGGCCTACTGGAGGCACCTGGCCCAGCCACAGCCCATATTAATGGCCAGACATGAAAGCAACTGGCTTCAATCCAGTAGTCTGAGATGAGGACTTAAATTGTGAGGAGATAAAATGCTGCCTTTTTAAACCACAAAGTTTATGAGTGGCTCATTAATAGCAATACATACAACATTCTTCACTGTTGCATTATCCCATTTTATACTATGTTTACCCTTAATTGACCCAAGATTCCAGAAAATAAATACAAACTGATAGATACTTAACACTTTTCTTAAATATACATATGCATATATTTCAAAATAATTGTATTTAGCCCTGGCTGATGTAGGTCAGTGGATTGAGCATTGGCCTGTGAAACAAAGGGTCACTGGTTCAATTCCCAATCAGGGCACATGCCTGGATTGTGGACCAGGTCCTCAGTGGGGGCCACATGAGAGGCAACCACACATTGAAGTTTCTCTCCCTCTCTTTCTCCCTCCTTTCTCCTTTCTCTAAATATAAATAAATAAATATTTTTTAAAATATTAATTATATTTAATAAAATCAATTTATATTTTATCAAAAAGTTATTTTCTTCAGTTAACCTTAAAAAGAGGGTAGAGTCATACTAAAGTAAATTTGGAAGTTCTAAAAATGTTTTGCTCCTTGGATTGAAGTCTTAATGTTTTGTACATGAGCATTCATTCACCTTTGCAATATAATTCCAGGATATTTGAGGTTTCATTTCAAAACTTTGGCCTAAAGTCTCTTAGGACATTTTACTGATAAATATTATGCATTAATCTACTTTGAACCATTAAGCCCACAGTCTCCTTTATTTTCTAAATTCTCTACTAGTAAACAAGACTACGTACAGGGTACAAAAGTACCCTGGATAGGAGGAAATAATACAGAAAGAGCCCCCAAATTAAGTATTGCTCAATTGTCTCAGTCTACTAAAGTGGGAGCTGCTGGTATCTTAAGCCCAGAAAAGGAGACAGACCCATGTAATGATGATTAGGGTAATGACTCTTACAAATGTGTTTTGTAAGTGGCAGAGAAGTCTATGAAAATGGTGGCAATTACACATTTTTATCTATGAATATCCCAACCCATCCCCACCAAAGACACACACACATACACACACACACACACACACACACACACAGGGAAAAGCATCCAGGATAACATGACCCAAAACTCACAGACATACCTCTACAACAAGATGTCCAGGTAAATTGCATATGCAACCAGTTAGGGAAAAATAAAAAACAACAAAAAGACCTACATCAGGTATCTAAAAGTGAGGGAAATAAAGGTGACTTTACCTTCTGGGAGATCCAAAGATTCCTATGACTGGCATCAAAACATAGGGAGCAGCAGACACTGCACACCACAGGCTCTAATTCTCAGATGAGTCCAAGAACTTGGAGATGCTCTGAGGTTGTCATGCTCTGAGCCTATGAAACCCTGGCAACAAAAAAATCAAGGCACCCTTCCAGAACAAATCCCCATACTCAGCAGGGAAAAGAGGGATGAGGCCCCAATAAATGAAAATGGGAAGGCAGAGGAACTTTGAAGTTGTGCAGATAGAAATTATATTCTGATCTATACTTCCCTCATAAAAGGGAAACTTACCTCATTTAAATATAAGCAACATGAAAGTATTCCTGCCAAACCCTATAGAAATTTAATAGAAAAATAAAGAATGAGAAGAGTCCCAGCAGATCCTGAAAACCTGACAGAAAAATATGCCCAAAAGACAAACCAAAACTGTTGCCTGATATTTTTTTAAAAGTAACAGGAATGTAAAAAGCATTGAAAATTTTTAAAGTAAAAGATAATTTAAAAATTCAGAAATGAAGTGATTAAAAAATGGGAAGATTTAAAAAGGTGAAAAAACTGAGATAATCATTTGTTTTAAAAAAATCAGTTATTTGATATAAGCCCAGCAGTGGAATTGCTGGGTCAAAAGGCAGTTCCATTTTTAGTTTTCAGAGAAAATTCTATACTGTTTTCCATAGTGGTTGTACCAGTCTGCAATCCCACCAACAGTGAACTAGGGTCCCTTTTCTCCACAACCTCTCCTACACTTGTTGTTTGTTGATTTGTTTATGATGGCCATTCTGACCAGTATGAAGTGGTATCTCATTGTGGTTTTAATTTGAATCTGTCTGATAGCTGGTGATATGGAGCATCTTTTCATGTGTCTCTAGACACTCTGTATGTCCTCCTTGGAGAAGTGTCTGTTCAAGTCCTTTGCCTATTTTTTAATTGGGTTGTTTATCTTCCTGGAGTGGAGTTGTGTGAGTCCTTTACATATATTTTGGAGATCAAACCCTTGTCCAAGGTATCACTGGCAAATATGTTTTCCCATACAGTTGATTCTCTTTTTATTTTAATACTGTTTTCTTTAGCCATGCAGGAGCTTTTTATTTTGATGAGATCCCATTTGTTTATTGTTCCCCTTATGTCCCTTGCTCTAGATGTCATACCAGTGAAAATATTGCTGCATGGAATGTATGAGATTTTCCTGTTTATATTCTCCACTAGGACTTTAATGGTGTCATGGCTTATATTTAAGTCTTTTAACCACCTTGAATTTATTTTGGTATATGGTGTAAGTTGATGCTCAAGTTTCATTTTTTTTTCAATGTAGCTGTCCAGTTCTCCCAACACCATGTGTTGAAGAGGCTATTTTTACTTCATTTTATGCTTCTGCCCCTTTTGTCCAATATTAATTGACCATAGATCTTGGGTTTATTTCTGGGCTCTCTATTCTGTTCCATTGGTCTATGTGTCTGCTCTGTGCCAATACCAGGCTGTTTTAATTACAGTGACCTTGTAATACAGTTTGATATGAGGTATTGTGATCTTTCATACTTTGTTCTTCTTTATCAAAATTGCTGTAGCTATTTTCCGTTATTTCACATAAATTTTTGAAATGTTTGTTCTACATCTGTGAAACATTGATCCAAAATAACTTGTGCACCCCAATGTTCATAGCAGCACAATTTACGATAGCCAAGTGCTGGAAGTAACATAAGTGCCCATTAGTAAATGAATGGGTCAAAAAAACTATGGTACATTTACACAATGAAATACTACGCAGCAGAAAGAAAGAGCTCCTAATCTTTGCAACAGCACAGATGGATCTAGAGAGAATTATGCTAAGTGAAATAATACTGGCAGTGAGGGACAAATATCATATGATCTCACCTTAAAGTAGAACCTAATCAAGAAAACAAACAAGCAAGCAAAATGTAACCATAGATATTGAAATTAAGAACAATCTGACAGTAACCAGAGGGAGGTGGGAGGGGATAATTGGAAGGGAAAGGGGGAAATGGTTTTCAGGAACAACTATGAAGGACACATAGACAAAACTAGGGGGAGTGGAAGCAGGGAAGGGAGGTGGGGATGGCTGGGGTCAGAAGGAATAGTGGGGAGAAATGCAGACAACTGTATTTGAACAATGATAAAATAATAAAAAAAAAACAAAAAGAAACTGTTGTTACCTGATCAGGACCAAAAAATACAAATAAATTAAAAAATCAATTATTGAATAAAGGTTAAACTAGAAGGAACACAAGTGTGAAAAACACAATGTGTACTGTCTCCTTAGAGAAAGGGCTAATTTCAGACCCTGCATAGGAAGTGAACAAAACGTTCTTGTTTCATCTTGTCATACCAGAGAGCTGGGAAAACCATCAAAGACTACAGAAATATGTCAAAAAGACTCAGGACCCAACTTGAAAAGGATCCAAGGATCCAGAGGGGACAATCTGTATACTAATAATTGTAGTAATCTCACTGAAAACAACAACAAATAAAATCCATAACTGATCATCTTGAAAAGATACTCTGGAGTCTTCTTTTTCCTTTTTTTTTTTTGCCCCATAAAACTGGTAAATAAAATAAAAGATGCATTTATTCTGCCTTTTCTAATTAGACTGTAACTCAGGGCAACCAAATATTTTATGAGAATATTCCAGCTAGTGAAGAATAAAATTACAATTAGTAGAATATCAGGACTTGATACCTGTAATACATGAATGGGTTTAGGCACTGATCAGTAATGGCTGCAACATCACAATAAGACCAACAGACACTTTATAACTCCTTTTGCAATTAATCAAGATTACCTACAAAGTAGACTTGCAAAAAAAATCAAACCTAAATATTGTTATACCTTTCATCTATCTACAAATGACAGTAAATACATGTGTCAAAGGAGCATGATAAATGTGGAGGCATGAGAGAATGCAATAAGCATAATACAGACAGTTGTGAACCCTACAGAAAAAATTATTTGGATTTAATAACAAGAAAATAAGAATACATGGAATCTTTTAAACACATAGGTCAAAAGAAATTGTGTTAGTATCATTACTAAAATAAATCATGGTTGTTAAAATAAAAGTATATTTATAGGACAATCAAGGAAAGATGAACTGACTGAATATTTGTTGATGATAAGAAATCACTATTATTTTGGGTTGTGTGATTATGACTCAATAGTTGGGTTATAAAGGACAGTTCTTAAATTTTAGAAATATACATACTAAATTTTTTACTAAGAAAAAGAAATCTGGAATTTGCTTCAAAATTCTGGGAATTATCATGGTTGTCATGGAAGACAGTATAAAGAAAATACATTGGCCAGCAATTGATATTTGATGAGATCAACTAATGACGGTTCCTACTTTCTGCAGTTGTTTGAAATTTTCTGTACTAAAACATTGCTTTATAAAGCAGTTGAATTGAAATTTGCTCTTCTGTGCTCTTAAAAGAGAGAAAGCCATTCTCTGTAAGAATTCTGCCTCTATGGCCAATGGTTTTAACCACAATTCTGTCTTCCCATCCAAGTCTAAAACTTGGGCACCCAGATTGCTCTGAGGGCTTTCATGGTAAAATTAAAAAGAACAATAAAAAAGCTCATCAGCCTTAATAAGACAAACACAACAAAGAATCGACTCTGATCCTAGGTCTAGGGCAAATGCTATAATGTTAATATACGATTTTTTAAAAGTACAGTTTTTCCAAAAAAATGTTACTGTTGTGAATACTACTGCAGCAAATTTCTTTTTGCATTTTCAGAAGTAAATTTACTATTTAGTTAGCTTCTGAATTATATACTCAAAGCCTAGAAGTAATCATCTAGGCAGAAATGATACTGAATCTGGGCCAAGGAAGTGTGTTCTCCAGTCTTGTTTGTTGCCTATACTGAAATGAAAAGGTGGACTGTAAGCAGATCTATGAATCATGAATGCCAGGATTTGAAATGGGTTCTTTGTTGTTTGCTTCTTCTATACACTACACACTCTTAGGCACCTCTGCTCCAGCCACATTTATCTTTTTACATATATTTTATTGATTATGCCATTACAGTTGTCCCATTTTCCGCCCTTCATTCCCCTCCATCTTGCACACCCTGTCCCCCTACATTCCCCCACTTTAGTTCATGTCCATCTGTCATAAGTTCTTTAGCTTCCCTCCCCCCTATCTATTTTCCCCACCATCTATGCTGCTTATTCTCTGTACCTTCTCCCCCCTCTGCTCCTCCCACTCCCTTGTTGCTAACCCTCACCGTGCTCTCCATTTCTGTGGCTCCGCTCCTTATCTAGCTGTCCTCTTAGTTTGCTTTTGTTTTAGGTGTGGTTGTTAATAACTGTGAGTTTGCTGTCCTTTCACTGTTCATATTTTTTCTTAGATAAGTCCCTTTAACATTTCATATAATAAAGGCTTGGTAATGATGAACTCCTTGAACTTGACCCTATCTGAGAAGCAATTTATCTGCCCTTCCATTCTAAATGAAAGCTTTGCTGGATAGAGCAATTTTGGATGTAGGTCCTTGCATTTCATGACTTGGAATATTTCTTTCCAGCCCCTTCTTGCCTACCAGATCTCTTTTGAGAAATCAGCTGACAGTCTGATGGGAACTCCTTTGTAGGTGACTGTCCCCTTATCTCTTGTTGCTTCTAAAATTATCTCCTTCATTTTAATCTTGGGTGATGTAATTATGATGTGCCTTGGTGTGTTCCTCCTTGGGTCCAACTTCTTTGGTACTCTTTTGAGCTTCCTGGACTTCCTGGAAGTCTATTTCCTTTGCCAGATTGGGGAAGTTCTCCTTCATTATGTTTTTAAATAAGTTTTTAATTTCTTACTCTTCCTCTTCTCCTTCTGGCACCCCTGTGATTCTGATGTTGGAACGTTTAAAGATGTCCTGGAGGTTTCTAAGCCTCTCCTCATTTTTTAAAATTCTTGTTTCTTCATTCTTTTCTGTTTTGTTGTTTATTCCTTCCTTCTGGTCCATGCCATTGATTTGAGTCCAAGTTTTTCTTCCATCACTATTGGTTCCCTGTGCATTTTGCTTCATTTCACTTAGTGTAGCCTTCATTTTTTCATCTAATTTGTGACCAAAATCAACCAGTTCTGTGAGCATCCTGATCACCAGTGTTTTGAACTATGAATCTGATAGGTTGGCTATCTCTTGGTCACTTAAAAGTATTGGCTCTGGGGCTTTGATTTGTTCTTCTAGTTGAGCCTTATTTTTTTTGTCTTGTCACACCTGTTATGTATGAGGGGCGGAGCCTTAAGTGTTCACCAGGACAGGGTAACTCATGTCACTGGGTTGTGATACTGTATGTGGGGGTGGGGTCAGAGAGGGAAAAATGGCACTTGCTCTGCTCTCTCTCAGATTTCATTTTCCTCTGCCACTTCCCACAATCAAATTGGGCCCTTCTGGTGCTGGTTCCAAGGTGGGTGGACTTGTGTACTTTCTAGGACCCTGTGGGTCTCTCCAAGGAACTCTCCTGTGAGGCTGGGAGTCTCTCCTGGCACCTCAACCCCGGCAAGTTTTTTCAATTCATGCTTTTAGGCTTTATTTCCCACTGGTGGGGCCCTGGGTTATGTGGTCTGTCTCACTGCCCATTTTTTGCCTGGTTTATCTGCACACAGTCCGCCAGCCACCTTGTGTGCCTCACTAGGTTTGCTCGTTTCCTCCCCATGCCTCAGTCTGCCAATTACTGCTTTTTTCTCCGGGGACATCTCCCCACTGGCCGCCGACTCTGCCCCTCTTATCGGTCTGGATAAATGGTTTGTTGTTGTCGGACTTCTGTACAATTCAATTTTCTGTCTTTTCTGGTTGTGTTTTTGTTTCTAACTTTTTACTGTCCTTAAATGTGGTTGTGTGAGGAGGCACATTATTTCCACCTACACCTCAATCTTGGCTGGAAGTCTAGCCATATTTGTTTATTTAATCCCCCAGACTACCTGTTGTACAGGTAACTCTTTTCCAACTAGATCATAATCTCCTTTAAGGACAGCAAACAGAATTCTCCACACTGAATTTACTTTTGGTGGCCCCACCCCCAACACAAGTGCTTAAAAAATTTGTGTTGTTTGGTGTATATTCGACCATAAGAAGTTATAGAAGCAACTCTATCCTAACTAAATAATAATGATACTACTATTACTACTACTAATAATAAAATATGTGAAATAGAGTATAAATAAGAGAATAGAGATAGAACTGAAAATCCTAGACTAAAAAATGAATTATGCCAAAAGCCATTGGCCAATCCATTGATTGTAAACAGGTACTTGTAAACTGGTCACTATTTAAACTTATAATTGAAAGAAGGGTTAAAACAAATTTTATTACAAAAAGAATATTTTATAACTAAAATTTTCGGCTCACCTAACCTGTAGTTTTAATAGAAATAGATGAAATACAAAGTATTCAATAGGATCCCTAAATGATCTAGCCCATTTCTCCTGATGAGATACTCAATTAGAATTATTATAATTTATTAAGAATTTGCCAATCTCTCCTTCCTTTATTTTCTAAACTTTGGTATTATTACAAAATCAAGTCCTTTTTATAGGGGAACTCAAGAAGTCAAGATTTTAGTCCTGGCTGGGGTAGCTCAGTGGATTGAGCACTGGCCTGTGAACCAAAGGGTCACCAGTTCAATTCCCAGTCAGGGCTCATGCCTGTGTTGTGGGCCAGGATCCCAGTGGGGGAAACATAGAGGCAACCACACATTGATGTTTCTCTCCCTCTCTTTCTCCTTCCCTTCCCCTCTCTCTAAAAATAAATAAATAAAAATCTTAAAAAACAAAAAGAATGAAAGATTTTAGCCTTAGTTGATAGAATTAAGTGATTAATGAATGTTGGAGGCTGTTATTCCAGGAACTGGAATGCATAACCATATGACTCCCGGAGATCTGTAAGTGATTCACCCTCTGTTTCCAGGGTCTTCAAGTGATGGAAATGATATCTGAGTCATTGTGACTCAGGGAGGGAACATCCAAGAATTGTTGATCAAAAGATAAAGTACTACTAGGAAAACTGCCACTGGCCTGTGATTCTTATCCAATTAACCTTGTTTTCCAACACCTTACCTACCCTTTCTTCTCCTTATAAAATGGTCAGATTGAAATGAGATGTTAAGACAGGTGTAGAAGCTATGAAACCCACTGTCCTGTCAGATCATCAGCCATTTGAATAAAGCACCCATAAAGATTCAATCCTTGTTTCTACTTATTGGTTCTGGTAGTGACAGGTAGCACGAACACCAACTTTTCTGATTTAACTTTAGCACAATTTAAAATTTTAAAATCCCTCATTAAAGTTATTTCACTTGGACAAGATTAGAAAAGATTAAAGAAAAAAGTTCTTTATTTAAAATTAAAAAATAAAGATTAAATTAGAAAACTACTGCTACATGTTAAGAAATGACCCTTCAGTGACTCATTCAATGTGGACTGGAATTCAGACAGCACCAACACTGGAATAAGAACTTGAAAGTGGACCAGAAAACCCCAGCTTCTTTTTTCTCTTCAAAGCAGGGGTGTCCCACCTGTGGTCTGATGATGACTATGGATGTAGCCCAACGCAAAATTGTAAATTGTAAAATTGTAAACTATGAATTTTTTTGATTACGTGTCACAATGTCACATAAAATAAATGTGTGTATGCTCTTGCTATTTGTACGCATGCACAGTTTTACTGCAGTGTACAGCTTCCAGTGTGTTATCTTCCAAGCACAGACAGTAGAATCCACACCATCAGATGTTATATGTGCTCATGGTGGCTTAGTGAGGCAGCAACTAACAATAATATTTAAACTTATTGTTGCAGTGTTAGGCATTTAATATTATTAGAAGTCAGGTAAGTATTCTTATTTGATTATTAAAGGTAATTCCACACCTCAGTATCAACTCACACCTCACCTGCCATACTTTATAATCAGCCCTCCACCTTCACCCTGCATCAGCAGCTGAGAGGGCTAAAGAAGGGCCCAAACCTTGTTTTCTATTTTCCTATCAATTAATTTTAATAATAAAAGGAAATGAATTTTCTTACCAGTTATTATTTTTTAAATCCCGGCATGGATTCTACAACATCTCAAAAGAAGAAAGAATGCCCAAAAAGAAAAATTAAGGATGAAGGTAGATTGTTCAATAAAAAGCGGACAGATGACTACTTTTTTCTCTCAAGGCAGATAGTAAGGCACTCTGATTAACTTGTAGGGAGTTTGTGCAAGTTTTCAAAGACTATGCATGCTGTCAAATTCAATGTATATGAAGGATTGTGACATACGGACAAAATAATGGAACTAAAAAAAAGTCTGTCTTCTCAACAAAATTTTTTTCAAAAAGTTACAACTCAAGCATATTCCATTGTAAAAGCTAGTTATGTGGTAGTATATTTATTAGCAAAAAATCAAAACCATTTACTGATGGTGAGTTCATTAAGCAATGTATAGACAGCGTGACAGATATAAATTGCCCTGAGAAAAGGGGGATACTTCTAAAATCAATTTGTCTCACCAGACTATAGCCAGGCAAATTTGAGAAACTGGAAAATCTATTGAAAGAAGTTTTGAGAGTAAAGCTGCTAATTTTGAATTTTATGCTTTGGCAATGGATGATAGCACTAATGCTACAGATATGGCTCAACCTGCCATTTTTATTAGAAGTATTGATGACAAATGTAATGTCATTGAATAAATGGATTCTTCAGTGTCATTAAAAGACACAACTAAATCAAGAGATTTATATAAAGCATTAAAATATGTTAAAGTGATTTGATTTGTCTATTGTGCACATATCTGGTATAGATACTGAAGGTGCCCTGGTGATGGTAGATAAAAGAAAGGGACTTATAAAAGTAACAGAAGATATTGAAATTGCCACCCAAAATTGCATGCTCTGCATGTCTGATGAAGTATCATAGCACAGTACACAAAGACAATTCATGCACAAAACCTTTAAAGATGGATAACGTCATGCAAATCATCAGGACTATGAATTTCCTAAGAGCCAAGGGATCGAATCATTGCCAGTTCCAGGAATTCCTTAAAAGTATTAATGCTGACTATGGAGACATCATTTATTTTTCGGAAGTGAGACGGCTAAGCCGAGGCAAACTGTCAAAAAGATTTTATGATTTATGACATGTTATCAAGTGTTTTATGGTATCAAAAAAACAAATTTGTGCCAGAACTTGATGATGAAAACTGGCTTACAGATTCACCATTTTTAGTGGATTTAGTCACTCATTTAAAAGTTAAACATGCATCTTCAAGGTGAAAACTAACTTATTAATACTGTGTTTCAAACCATAGCAGTGTTCCAAATGAAACTGAAATTATGGTAAGCTAAAATGAAGGCAAATAATTTTATGCATTTAACACATTGGCTAAACACAGTCCTGTGAAGAGAGAAGTATATGTGGCCTTGCTTTTTGACTTGATACAAGAATTTGAAAACAGACTTCAAGATTTCTGGGAAAATAATCAATATTTTGCTATATTTGTGACTGCATTTTCAGTTGACATAAATGTTACCTGCCAATATTCATATAGAATGCATAGAGCTGCAATCTGACATTCAACATAAAAGAAAAATTTGATACTATCTTTTTACTGGACATTTAGCGGTCCTATCTTCCCAGAGACACACATCCCTTGCTTCACAATCATGCCTTACTCATGCCATTGCTGTTTGGCAGCACCTACATTTGCAAGCAATTATTTTCAAGAATGAAACACATTCAGAGTAAAATTAAAAGCAAAATATATGATGAGCAGCTGAGAACTCCCTGAGAATTGCAACTACTTCTATCAAACCAGATACTGATGCACTAGTTTCTCAAATACAATGTCAAACACCCCACTACTTTTATGTTGCCCTCTTTTCTTTTACTTTTATAATAAAACATTTAAAAAGTCAATGATGTTTTATTATATTTTACTACTTAGATATGTACATTTTCTCTGTTAGTGATCACAAACTTGGGACCTGCTGGACAATTTTAAAAGATTATCAAAAGGACTGCTGCATAATTAGGGTTAGTGTGTGAGGATTTTTTTTTTTTTTTTGCTTCTCTGTAGTGGCAGATATCACGAAAATTATGCATGGACCTTTTATAAGTGCTCATCAGCTTTCATTAGTGTTTGTGTATTGAATATGTGGCCCAAGACAACTCTTCTTTCAGTATGTTCCAGAGACACCAAAATGTTGGACACTCATGCATTACAGTCATTGAAAATTAACCTGCCAGCCAGCATTTGAGATTCTGCGGAGACCCTAATTAGATCCTTTTTCTTGTTCAATTTCCCAGGCACACCCCTTCCTCACCCTTTCTCTATTTTCAGGAATGGTGATTCCCAATTAAGCATGAGTACAAGCAGTGAGGTTGAAAGAAGGGCTTAGTCTACTCTTGGGGCAAAGTTACAGAATCAACAAGCTGGCATGCACATTGGTTAGTTTCTTTAAGGGCTTTGTTCAGATGTGGGCACATCTCAGCTTAAGCAAGCAAACTTGTCATCAATCCAAATAACTCTAGGGACATCAAATTGCATGCATATACATTAAATGTATCTATGAAACCTTTCATTCAAACGTATATACACAATTTTACTTCTTTAGGTTTGGAAAAATATATTCAGGTAAAATAAAGAAAAATCGCCAGATTTGTAGAGCTCATAACTTTTTCACCCCTTAGCACTTTATTTTCCCTTTATTTCATCAAAAGCATATATAATCTGTAAAAAGTATTTTTAAGTATTAGACCAAATGTTTAAGTGAATTAAATATTTATATTTATTCAAGTTTCTTAAAAATAGTTAACTACCTTCCTGTCACTTTCTGAAAGAAAGAAAAAGGTACTTTTATTTTTTCTTAGGACTTGAGCTTATGAATATTAATGTTAAATATTAATTATTAATGTTAATTAATATTAAAATCTAGGCTAATTTTAGAGGTTTTTGCAGTATTTTGAGCTATTTATTTCAATACTAAATTAAACTTTTTTCTTCTCTGCTTTCTACTTGTATTTTCTTTTTTTGCTATAATTACATCCCATGGAAGCTGCTACATGTCATTGTTTGATTGCAGGTTCTGAAGGCACAATTGTATATTCTGCCTTCCACGGAATAATAAAAATGGAATTATAATGAATGTTTGCTTTTAGAGGCCCCCTTTCCCACTCATCCCACTGATAGTTGTGGTGTGATATCTAAAACATATGAGTATACTCTGTCCTGGCCATATGAATCAATTATTTGATTTATCTGATGCATATTCAAAGTAGCTACTCCCAAAATATGTCTTTCTGCCCATGGATAGTAACCTAATATACAGCCAGCATCTGCTCTACCAGCAGGAATTTTTCTACATGGTAACAACAGCCAGACCTTATCTATTGTTTCTTAGCCACTTCTAGGAACTGACTGAGCCACTATTGTTATAGTGTCCATCAATGAATGGATGAGTGGGTGAAGAAAAATATAATATATACATATATACAATGGAATAGTATTTAGTCATTATAAAGAGGGAAATTATGCCATTTGTGACAACATTGGTGAAATTTGAGGGTATTATGCTGAGTAAAATAAGGCAGACAAAGACAAACACTATATGATCTCACTGGTATGTGACATCTTATGTGAGATAAACTCGAAGAAACAAAGAGTAGAATGGTGGATGCCAGAGGCTGGAGGGTGGGGGAAATGAGGAAATGTTGCTCAAAATGTGCAAATTTCCAGTTATAATTGGAGTAAGTTCTGAGGAGCTAATGTATAACATGGTGACTTTAGTTAACATACATACATACTGTATAATTTAATGTTACTAAGATAGTATTTAAATTGTCTCACCATGCACACAAAAAAAGGTAATTACATGTGATGATAGACATGTTAACTACATTTTGTTCACCATTTTGCAATATGTACATGCATCAAGTAATCATGCTCTGCACTAAAATGACAGCATGTCATATGTCAATTATGTGTCTATAAAGCTGGAGAAAACAGAATCAAGTGCAGCAGGGTGAGGCTAGTGGAAGAAAGCACTGCTCTGAGTGGCACCCAGATGTGCAGGGAATGTGAGGCTGAGCCAGCTCTGCTGGACCACTCTGTCCCCTCTGTGGGGACAGGGTGAGTCTGCACAACTGTGAGTTTTGTGGCAGGTTCTGGGCAGCCTCCAGGCAGCTCTTTCAAGTTAGATGCTAAAAATCAATAAGCAACATTCTAAGATAACAATGGCACAAGTGCCTTTATTCAACTTCTGCACCTCTTGGTAACTTTTTTTCCATCTAAGTGCTACTCTCTGCTGTCTTCAAATCAGAAAAATGAACACAGAGCGGAACCAGGACTGTCCAGCCATCATCATCAACCCCTACCCCAAAAGAAAAGTAGAAATTGTATGACCTCTATAAATGAAGCATCTTTGAAACTTTCAAAATGTATCAAGAGAAGAATGAACAGTTAGTTACCCACCCTATGCAAGGGGAGGATACAAATTACACATGGACTTTAAACATACACATTGTTCCAATATTATTCTTTCTTTTGACTTCAGGATAAGAGCTGTTTGGTATCTGTAAGGGGATAAGCAGACCATGACCAAACCCAGGATATCTCTTCCCACATTTGGTATCTGTAATGTTGGTTCAGAATTGCTCACTAGCTTTGTGCTCTGACTCAAGAGGATATTAAAGGACCTACTAGTCCCAAAGTATTTCTGGCATGTGGAAGCTGGAGGTATCATAAAATCGACTCAAAATACTGTTTGTTTGTTTAAACAGTTAAGAGTGGTTTCTAAAGGGTGGAGCCAAAGTAGGTGTGTGAGTATGTAAAGCAGAGTTTATTCTTGTAATTTTTATTAATTATTGTAACCTTCTTTTGTTCCACCCTGTATTTAACAAATAAATACAGATTTTCACCAAAGCCTCTACTTCACTACATGGCTCAGAGAAAAACTCTGAGGGAAAAGAAAACAATGTGGGAAAAATTACAAAGTTCTATCCCCTGCACATAGGATAGTGATGGGCTTGTAAAACTTACAGAGACATGCAGTAAATAGATCAGCAAAGGATGGTAGAAAATAGGATGACCCGCAGGATATGGGGCAAATTAAGTAGGTGAAGTTTGTCTTTTACAGTCTTTCCCCTCCCCTATACCACTGCTCTTTTCTGTCCAGGGTCTCCTTTATAGCCTTGGTGGGCCTACACATACAATGCATGCACACACATGCACACAGGTGCACACATATATACTGTCCCCAGTTTGCTCTGTTGAAATTCAGCTTACACTAAAGAAGCATATAATGTCCTATCTTTCACAGACTTTGAAAACACTTGCACTTTAACAGAAAACTTTTAGTGACTCAAAAAACTTTCAGACAAAGGCAGGTATTTCTAATTCTGGAGGCTGACAGCTGACAGAGAAATTTCGGGAGCACAGAGACAAGCCTGACCTCTCCTGATGCAGCATCTTCCACACTCCCTAAAAATACATCAATACACTGGTAGCAACACATTCTGCTCAGTCGAGATCAAGATTTACCAGCATCACAACTGCATGTATTGCTCCCTAGTTGATGTTAGGCCCTCAGTATGTAGTTACATATTGAATGGAAAAAGACCATATGAATTAGGGTGTCATCTGAAACTACAGTGCAAAACCTTTCAGTCAAAATACAGACAGATAGTTAAATTTAAGGTGAAATTATAAATAAATTAAAATTTGAAATTATTTGTGGAGTTTTATTTTTACAAGAATCTTTTGGAAAGTCCAATTGCTACTTTATTTTTTCAGGGAAGGTATTTTGTACAAATGAAGAAAATCTTCAATTATTGTTATTTTATTCCAAAGAAAACAAGGAGTTATATTCTCTTTTCATGAAATATGATTATTTGACCCAAAAGAGAATAAATATATCATATCTTTGAAAACTCTAACAATCAAATTATTGACCTCTTTAGTCATTTCAACACATCTGTGTTTTCCATCACCTACTCCTTAGTCTGTACTGAGAAGCTGAGTACTCAGCTCCTTGAAAACGTGCCATCAGACCTCTAAATGTGTGTTTGGAAGAGCCCACCAGCAGAGGGCAATAAAAAGTTAAATCATGGAGCTGTCTGTACTATGATATTAGAGAGAATTTCAATAAAAGCAACATTTCACAGTATGCTTTTCTGACCAATATTATTTATATACAATCACAATGGCTTATATGTACATAGATTTTGAAAAGTCAGCAACCCACATCACTGGTCAATTTCTATGACAAGGGTAGTGTAGCTTGAGTGTAGAAAAACATACCTACATCTTAACATTACACCCTCACAAATTCTGCACATGCCTGAAAAATTTCGGAAATAATAATTTTCTGTGACTCAGTGACCAGGCTACCACTATTGATAGTAGAATTTATCTTCCAGTGATGCGCAAGTGCACAGGAAAAATGCATATCCAGGAGAATGGACAAACCCTCGAGTGACATATGAAAATAAAAAAGTTTTCAAACAGAAAATGTATGCTATCTGGAAAAAACAGTTTGGTCTATGGATATAAGTATGAAAGTCACTAAGAAACATAAAAACCACTTCTAGGAGGTAATTTTAGGTAGAAGAGAATTAACACGGATGCGGGAGAAAAGCACAGGTTTTTTAAACACTTCCATTTGTTTGCTTGTTTGTTTTTACTTGCTTTTATATTTGGCATGTAAGGAAACAGTGGCTTTCAGACCAGTATCCCAATATAAGAAAGGACCTGAAGAATTAGAAAACTACTTCTCTGAGTCCACCTGGTAGCCTTTCTATACTCTGTCCTTCTGGAACTTGTAGTATTCAAATACTGATATTTCTTGAGTCAGCTTTCCAATTGGCTTCCTGTCTTGTTTATTTGACTTTTTTGTTCTATTTCTTTTCAGATTTCCCAAATTAATATTTCATATCTTACTTTCTTCTCTGTCACCTTTAAATTGTGTTTGTGATGTCTTACAAAGAAGGTGAAGGATTGAAATGGGGATGCCCAGAAGCACTAGAATCCTGGCCAGAGCTGAACCCTGTATCAAATATTCATCTTTGTTCTTTAGGTTCCATGAATAGTGCTTAGCACCCAACAGACTCTCAATAAATAAGTGCTCTAGGAATAAATAAATGGATAGATAAATAATAAAGCCTAGGTCTGAATCCAACTTATATTTCTTTCCCACAGCATCATTGGCATAATGTGCCCTCTCTTGGTCTCAGTTTCTAACTTGCAGTTTCAGATGACATTTTCTCTCTACCACAGAGAGTTCTAAATTTATTTGATTATAGCAACATAATTAATCTGAATTTTATTAAATGCACACTCTTTTAATCCCTGTCATTGCCACCTAATCACAAATATAATTTATACACACACACACACATCAATTTTAGTTAACTAAAAACCTTAAATTATCTCGTATACAGAACTTAGTAAACAGGCAGAGTGATTTAGAAGCAGTATGCTTGATTTAGAAGAGGTATACTTGAAGTCCACTAAAAATCCATCCCAATTTATTATGGTTTCACAGGACCTTGACTATTTACTTTTACTAAATAAAGCAGAAAGCTTAGCTGTACTGCAATTTGGTAAACTGAGTTTTTTAATGGATTTCATAGGGATTTCTTATACTATGTATAGGAAATCTAGCAATTCATATTAGTTCATTAAAATGTAAAGTTTTATACAATTTTCCTCATTATTCAGGAGCCACATGAAGAATTTTATTGTGATATGAGATGGTGAAAAAGTTTTGTGTATCTTGATAACTAATTAAAGGGATATCATATTTGAAAAAAATTAGTTTAAAAGTAAGTCTTCCAAGTTCTAGATATCTATACCTTTAAATCAGGCTACAGCCAGATCTTTTAAACCCTGACTTTGTTTGCCAATCACTAGTTTAAAAACTTGCTTTTCATTCCTCTTTTTAAATAAAAGCAGCCTTGTCTCCACTGATTTCATAATCTCCACTGAAAATGTTTATCTGCCAAATGAAAAAAGAGAACAAATTAGAAACACTGATATATTTTCTGACATTATTCATTTAGAACTGAGTTCTCAAGTTGTCATTACATTTAGCACATAAAAATTAGAAGTGATTTGTTTGGAGACCTACAGCTATTTCTAGACTCAAGATATTTGGACAACTGTAGATAGAGTTTCATTATCAGACTGAACTAAATATGCTGTAATTATGTAGAAATCAGGATGATTTTTGCTCTCTGAACTTATTAATCTACTCAGGCCCAGGATCCAGGATACCATCATTTTATAAAATTATACAAGTGTATTTCCCAGCCAAGAATGTAAAAAGTCATGTTTGAAAATTAAGATCAAGGATTGGTTGGACAATGCTTATGTTTCTGCCATCTGATTGTTTCCATCCTTCTTCTGGGCCTAGAAACCCAGGCTAGGCTTGTACTTTTACAAAACCTGTGTTTCTCTGTCTATCTGCACTCAACATCCTTGAACTTATTAGTAAGATGTCTATTTCTTCCATTAAACAATAGGTTCATTAGCTCAAGGGCCTCTGCTGTCTTATTTTCTTCTGTATATGTAACGCTATCATATTAAAGATCAATATTTGTTGAAGAACTTAATTATTTAATAAAGGAGAGAAAACCTAGCTAATCAGACTGATAAATGAATTAGGGAATGGAAGCTGGAGAGTTTCAATTGACCTCGTTTTTACCAAAAATTTTACCTGGTGATAGTTTGTTTAAAATTTGGCATGCAGCCCTGGCTGATATTGCTCAGTGAATTGAGTGGTGGCCTGCAAACCAAAGAAAGGGTCACCTGTTCAATCCCCAGTCTAGTACACACGCCAGGGTTGCAGGCCAGGTCCCCAGTGGGGAGCACCCAACAAGAAACAACACATCAATGTTTCTCTCCCTCTCTTTCTCTTTCCCTTCCCCTCTCTAAAAATAAATAAAATCTTTAAAAAAAATTTGGTATGTAAAATGTTATATGAAGGGAGTTAGCAAACAGTAAAGCATGAGGAGATGAAGAAGTAGATTTCAAGATACCTGAGTCCTAGTGTTGCAGATGGAGATGGGGGTCCAGGCTCATGGTGATCACGTACAAAGCATTGGACCGACCACACAGATATTATAGAACAAAGCAAGTGGGAAATTTGTTAAGGAAAATACTCTTCCCAAGACCTAGGAGCCAGCTGTCCCAGGCCAGGGAATAGCTCTCTCTTCTACTGAAGGGTTACAGGCTTTATTGAAGGGTTTTTACTCAAGCTTCTAAACCTGCAATTTCCCACCATCTCCCTTGATTGCCTACTCAGGGAGGAAACCACAATGTTAATTATTATCAGGTGTCACAAGGAGATTCACAGAAATCAGGAGGCTGACGGATGATAGCTGCAGTGTCTCAGTATTTTCTATTCTACCTCCTGCCTCACTAGGAAAAGTTAGAAACTAAACTAAAATTAATATTCTATATGTAAGCATTGAAGAAACAGGATATAAGAATTCATTCATGTACTGAATTTTATGATTTGTACACTAATTACCATCATAATTCATTCAAATGACATATGAGATGCAGACCTCTTAGAATATGTACCATGTTAATCAAACAAATAAAATGGCACTGAAATTCAAGTTTTCTTTTCCAGTGTATCAGAAGTTTGTACTAAGGTAAAATGAGATTGACATTTTCAAGAACATGATTTTTCAAAATAAAAAACATTTTTGCTAATTTTTTATTTATGTCCTTCTTAAAGCAGTTTTTTTCATGTGTTAAAACATTGTGTTTATAAAACTGTAATGTTTCCCCGTGGGCATACAAGCATGACTAGAGTGCTACAGAGCAGTGCTTTCTATATAATCTAAAAAACTTTCTCCTGTGTGACAGCAGAGACCAACGATTCATGAAATTGCTCAGTGTCGGGAGCATTTCTCCTTATAGAATTAATAGTTGTACAAGACATTTTTCTTCACACTTTGAAATTAAAATATAAACTTTACTCAGTATGTCAGTATTTACATTAAAATAAAATTCTTACCCATGGGAAACACTTTACTTACTGTATTTATAAGTTTGGATTTAAGTTGCACGTCATGGTGAAAAATTTAAATGTTTCTCTCCCTTCTTGGGTGGGACTAAAAAAAAGGAAACATGGGGGGGAAATGGGGGGCTTTTTATTTTCCTTATGAACAGAATTGCTAACTTATCTGCATCTGTCCTGCATACTCAGCATCTCTCCTCTGGAATGAGAGGAATATCAGTTCCAACCCAAGGCTGTGGCTATCTCAGGGCTGAGGACTCCAGCCCAGTTCACTACTCAGGATTTCACCTGAAATTATCCTCCTTTGATCTCATCAAATTCTTTCTTTACATTTGATTATTCTCCTTAGTACACTAAGGTGTACTAAGTATACCTTAGTATATCTCATTCTATATTTAAAAGTACATATTACTAGTAATGATACAGGGTACAGCCAGGCCCCCCCCCCAAAAAAAAAAAAAAGATTTGGAATGGTGTCAAGAATTCAAAGTGTATAGGAATAATGGAGAGACATGTAAGATGTCCTCACCCCTTCCCCCCCCCCCACAGGTGTGAGTTGGGGGGAAGGGACAGTTTTGTACAGCCACAGCCTTGCAGCTAATCCATGGCATTGTCTTTTAACATATCTATAGCCTTTGGCGGTCACTTGGATATGTTAAATGGCTGTGGCCAGGCTTGGAGCTAGGGGGATGAAGTCACTTCCTCCAAGATGTAACTGGGGGCAGGTCCCCCAAGTTACAGTGCCTGCGTGGGAGCTTGGAGAAGATTGGCTCAAGGGCATGGGATGATTACTGCCCAGACTAACGATGGCAGCCCAGTAAACTTGTATTAATACAGAAATACTGGCAGGTGTAACTGATCTTGGGAGGAGTCGGAAATAGGGGTACAGAGGAAGATGGGTGCGAGGATTTAAAAGCCAGACACAGCAGCCATTGAGAGAGAGAGCCACGCGGTTTCAGCAGAGTGAGGACCCCCTCTTGGTGAGGTGAAAGAGGGAGCCACGTGGTTTTGGCAGGGTGCGGACCCCCTCTTTCCCAGGTGAAAGGGAAAAACCACGCAGCTTTGCCAGAATGGAGATCCCTGCAGCCAGGTGAAGAAGAAAGCCACATGCTTTTGGTGGAGTGCGGACTCCTGCAGCTTTGGGGTGCCCCCTTTGGCCGCGGGGCCTGAAAAGCAAGAGAGACTTTGATTGGAACTGGGTACAAAGGACTCTTGCCAGTGGACCATGAGAGGGTGCCACAGTACTTTGGATTAACTCGAGATCCTGCACAGTGACACAGCTGACGGTGCCAGCGAACTGCAACACAGACGTGTGCTCTTTTCCTGATTTACGGTACCCGGAGTTGGGACAGTGGGAGAAGGGAGCTGTGTGGGTGTAGGTGTACAACCTAAAGGACTTTGATATTTTAGTGGAGGCATTAGGCCTGAATAGCATTAAATAAACATTTTGTTTCCTTTTCACAAATCTCTGGCTTTAAGAGATGTCTTTCCAATTGGCGGTGGACAGAAGAGCCCAGTAGATTTTAGTATTTTGTTTTTGGGAGGGGCCCCTGTTGTATAGCAGTTTTGGGCATCCCTAGGTGGGCCAAATATTGTATTGCCCATCCCTCGGACCTCTTGTTCGGTAACAGTAACTCTCATTCTTACTAAAAAGTTCCCTTAATTTAAAATCTCCATTCAGCCCTGGCTGGCATAGCTCAGTGAGTTGAGCACGGGCCTGTGAATCAGAGGGTTGCTGGTTCAATTCCCAGTCTAAGGCACAGGCCTAGGTTGCAGGACAGATCCCCAGTGTGGGGCACACTAGAGGCAACCACACATTGATGTTTCTAACCCTTTCTTTCTCTTCCCCTTCCCCTCTCTCTAAAAATAAATAAAATATTAAAAAAATAAAACAAAATCTCCATTCATAAGCTTTCCATGTTTCTTATAATAGTCACTATTTGCATATATCTTTAAATGAAGTTTTCCTTTAGTATCCAAAGTAAGAACACTTCATTACTTTCTATCATGTCTCATTGATAATTTCCTTTATTTTATCAATCACAATATGAACTTACTGTATTCAATTATTTTGTTAACTCATTTGTTTAATCTTTCTCCTCCTAACGGCATGGAGGCTTTATGAGGCAGTTCCATTAACTCTCTTGTTCATCACTGTCTTGAGGCACAAGAAATACCCAGGACATAGTAGCTACTTAATATGTATTTATTAAATGAAAGAAAGACATACAGTTCCTTTGGAAAAATGAACAGTGTCAGTCCCAAGTAATGTTGCAAATGAGGAGAAAGTGTCCTGTTGCCACTCACACCTCACCATCCTTCTGCTTCCCCTCTTCCCACACACCCAGTGCCTGTGTGCCTTTCACTGCAACATTCTACCTTCTGTCTTTCTGACAGACCCCAGTCTTCAGAATAGTCACTCGTTTTAATAATCACTCATTTCCCGTGCCTTTGGATGAGTAACAAGAGAAGCCAGCAATTTAATTCAATTAATTCATATTAAGGCAAAAAATAAGATTTGTATTTTCTTTCCTGCCTACTTCCCAAGTGTGTATTAAAATTTTGAAAGAAGCAATTATACTGTAGTTGTATTTGGCAACACCTTGCTGTTTCTGCATTAATAGGAGAAAAAATACTGTGTTGTCTCTTATTTCTACCATAATTGCTGTGAAAAGAAATTGAGGCTTGGGGGGCAGACACATTTCATGAGTGCAAAGCTAGTAAAATTATGTGGTGTCCATGAGCCCAAGCCAGTCTGAGTCTACCTTACTATCTCTCTATTGCCTCTGCCCTTGGATTCTCTGTCACTATGGTGACAGAGAGAGCCCCACAAAGAGTCTTCCAACGCATTTTTGATCTCTCACAGGACTCTCAAATGGCTATACATGACAATGCTCAAAAAAGAAAAACGTAGGAGGATGCTGGCTTCTTCTCTTCCAATGGTATCTATCAACAATTTAAAGTCACTTAGAACCTAATCAACAAAACAAACAAACAAGCAAAATAGAACCAAAGACACTGAAACAGAGAACAGGCTGACAGTGACCAGAGGGGAGAGGGGAGGGAATTTCAGGGGAAAAGAGGGAAGGGTTTGCACGAACAAATATAAAGGAAACATGGACAAAAACAAAGGTGGGGTAGAAATGGGAGGGAGGTGGGGAGGACTGGAGGGGTGGGCTGGGATGGAAGTAAAAGGCAGAAAACTACTTCAACAATTAAAATAAAAAAAATTAAAAATAAAAAAAATAAAGTCACTTTGTGAGAACTCAAATTTATGCAATCTTCTTTCCAACCCTGATGGGAAAAATTAATTTGTATCAACTAAGGCACATGATTAAAGCATGAAATTCATTTCAGTTGTGACTATGACAAATGTTGGAAATGAATTAAATGCTCCTTACCACAGTCCATTAATGTGGCCATCCCAAGGGCCAGTAACTGGATACTTCAATGGCTCAAGTGCACCCATGGCAGTCTCCCAGACAGTGTGTAGATTTAGAAATTGTTTCAAGCGAAGATCAAAGGAGGTGCTGAACTATGACAGAGTTCATTATAAGTCAAATATGGCTAATGCTTTAACACTAACATAAAGTACAATGCTAAAATTCTTTTCCTTTTTTCCCTAAGGCATAAAGTGTTAGAAAATATTTTAGACATTTCTTATACTGAAAAAAAAGTAAACACAGCTGAACATATGCATACGTAAAACAAAAATGTACCAAACAGATTTTTTTGCTATTATTGATTACAAATCATGCAAAGTACACAATAATATAGCAGTGCAATAAATGTAACACAGGATCTAAATTAATAATCAGTTAATTTGTTTTCTCTATGCCCTATTTGCTTAACATGACTGACCACATTTCATTAAGATAAAATTATAGTAGATTATTGTAATATTTAATTATGAGCAAGAAACTCGATTATATTCAGGGAGTTCCGACCAAACATATAGTTTTAATAATGTAATTCAATTTTATTCAGTTTAACCTCACAATTTTATATCTTAAAAGAATTGTAGCTATGCTAATTCAATAATTCTATTAATTAGTAAGTTCTGCACTCAGAATTTTTGAGAACTAATAAAATTTTAAAAAATTAATGGTAGATAAACCTTTTGAAGTTTTGATACACAGGGTTGGAGAAAAGTAGGTTTACAGTTGTGAGTGACATCCTTTTGAGTTAATAAAACTATGGCAATAATCACAACCTACCTATCTTTCCCCATAAAACAACTGTAAACCTACTTTTGTCCATCCTTGTATATTTGCCTATTATTTATTTATCTCTGTGAAATCAAAATATAAGCTTTACTCAGTATGTCAGTACTTTATTTAGTATATTTCAAAGTTTGGAAATCATCAGCACCTCATGGTGAACAAACTGAAAATGTTTGTACCCCTACCTGAGTTGGAATAAAACAGGAAACTAAGAAGGAAAAAATACAAATAGGAGTGAGATCCTCCTTTGCCTATCAACAAAACTATTACTTTTATCTGCATCTATACCAGTATACTCAGCATCCCTCCTCTAGAATAGAATAAAATCCTTTTGATCAAGATATATGATCCTTTTAACATAGCATCATATCCAGTTTGCTAATATTTTCTTGGGGATTTTTGCATCTATGTTTACTATAGATATTGGCATGCAATTTTATTTTTCTGGGGCCCTTGTCTGGTTTTGGCACCAGAGCCTCATGAAATATTTTGGAAGCATTCCCTCTTCTATTGTTCGGAAGACTTTGATAAGGATTGGTATTAATTCTTCTTTGAATGGTAGAATTCATCAGTGAAGCTATCTGGTCCCGGACTTTTGTTTATTGGAAGGTTTTTGATTCATTATCTTTACTATTGTTTGTTCAGACTTTCATCATGATTAATTTCTAGGAATTCTCCGTTTCTTCGAAGTTGTCCAAATTGTTGGTGTATAATTACTTACGTCTCATGATTCTTTGTATTTCTAGGGTATCAGTCAGAACATTTCCTCTTTCACTTCTGATTTTTTTATAGTGCTTTCTCTTTTTTCTTAGTCAGTCTAAGTAAAGGTTTGCTAATTTTGTTTATCTTTAAAAAAACACAGATCTCCATAACCCTCCATGTAATCTCCATTTCTGTGATTCTGTTCCTTTTCTAGTTGTTTGCTTTTTTCCCTTTTTTTTAGGTTCAGTTGGTGATAGTTGTGAGTTTGTTGTCATTTTACTGTTCATATATTTTATCTTCTTTTTCTTAGATTAGTCTCTTTAACATTTCCTATAATAAGTGCTTGGTGATGATGAACTCCTTTAACTTGACTTTATCTGGGAAGTAATTAATCTTCCTTCCTTTCTAAATGAAAGCTTTGCTGAATAGAGTAATCTTGGATGTAAGTTCTTGACTTTCATGATTTGGAATACTTCTTTCCAGCCCCTTCTTGCCTGAAACGTTTCTTTTGAGACATCAGCTGACAGTCTGATGGGAACTCCTTTGTAGGTAACTGTCTCCTTTTCTCTTGCTGCTTTTAGGATACTCTCCTTAAATTTAATCTTGTCTAATGCAATGATGATGTGCCTTTGTGTGTTCCTCCTTGGGTCCAACTTCTTTAGGACTCTCTGAGCTTCCTGGACTTCCTAGAAGTCTATGTCCTTTGCCAGATTGAAGAAGTTCTCCTTCATTATATTTTCAAATAAGTTTTCAATTTCTTGCTCTTTCTCTTCTCCTTCTAGAACCCCTGTGATTCTGATGTTGGAACATTTAAAGATGTCCTGAATGTTTCTAAACCTCTCCTCATTTTTTGAATTCTTGTTTCTTCATTCTATTTTAGTTAAATGTTTCTTTCTTCCTTCTGCTCCAAACTGTTGATTTGAGTCCCAGTTTCCTTCCCATCACTGTTGGTTTCTGGTACATTTTATTTTATTTCACTTAGCATAGCCTTCATTTTTATCTCCAATTTGTAACCACATTCAACCAATTCTGTAAGCAACCTGATTACCAGTGTTTTGCACTGTGCATCTGATAGGTTGGCTATCTCTTTGTCACTTAGTTGTACCTTTTCTGGAGCTTTGATCTGTTCTTTTATTTGGGCTATTTTTTTGTCTCCATGTACCTGTTATACAGTAAAGGGTGGAGCCTTAGGTGTTCACCAGGGTGGGGCAACCGCCCCACTGCATTGTGACTCTGTATGTGGGAAGGGGTCTGAGAGGGAACAGTGCCATTTGCTCCACTCTCTACCAGTTTTTAGTCAATAACTGCCCTTACCCACAATCAAATTGTGTCCCTGATTCCGGGGTGAGTGAGTTTGTGTATGCTCTAGGGCCCTAAGGGTCTCTCCAACAAACTCTCCTGTGAGGCTGGAAAGTTTCTCCCCTTGCTGCCTCAATCCCCATGGGTGTTTTCAGTCAGAAGTTTTGAGTCTCTACCTCCCAAAACCGGAACCCTGGATTGAGCAGTCTATCTCACTCCCCATTTGTTCACACCCATTTATCAGCACGCAAATGTGGGACTGCTCAGTCTTCAAGCTGCTGCCTTGCTGTGAGTCCTCTCCACCTGGCTGCCCATCTCAGCCCCTCCTACTGTCCTGGATGAACGTTTCTTCTTTAACTCTTTGGTTGTTGGATTTCCATACAGTTTGATTTTCTGTCAGTTCAGGTTGTTTTTTGTTTTAAAATTTGTTGCTCTTTTTTTGGTTGTGCAAGGAGGAACAATGTGTCTACCTATGCCTTCATCTTGGCTGGATGTCTCTGATCTTTTGTCTTTTTAGACTCACTTTTATTTTTGCTCACATTTTTATTTCCTTTCTTCTACTACATTTGGGCTTCATTTGCTATTCTTTTTGTAGTTACTTGAGGTGTAAAGTTAAGTTCTGTATTTAAGACTTTTCTTGTTTCTTGAGGTAGGCATTTATCATTATGAACTCCCTTTCAGAACAAATTTTGCTACATCCCACAAATTTTGGTATGTTATATTTTCATTATCATTTGTACCAAGGTATTTTTATTTCTCCTTTTATTTCTTTTTTGATTCATTGGTTGTTCAGTAGTATGTTGTTTAGTCTCCACAGATTTGTGAATATTCCAGTTTTCTTCATGTAATTAATTGAAATGATGCTTGGATATTGATATGATCTTAATCTTCTTAAATTTACTGAGACTTGTTTTATGGCCTAACATATGATCTACCTTGGAAAAATTTTCATGCACACTTGAAAAGGATGTGTAGTTTCTTGTTTTTGGAATGACTATTCTGTAAATATGTCCACGTGGCCTTATGTGTCACTTAAGTCCAAAATTTCCTTAATGATTTTCAGTCTAGATAACATATTCATTGATGTAAGTAGTTATTGTAGTTCCCTACTGTCATTATAATTCTTGTCTACTTCTACTTTCATGTTTGTTAATATTTGTTGTAGATATTTAGGTTCTCTTATTTTAGCTGTATAAACATTTATAAACATTATATCTTCTTGTTGGATTGAGCCTTTTATCATTATGTAATGCTCTTGATTACGATCTGTTTTAGAATCTGTTTTTTTCTGATGTAAGTATAGCTACTCCAGCTTTCTTTTGATTCTCATTTTCATGGGGTAACTTTTTCTATCCTTCCACTTTTAGTCTGTGTATCTTTACATGTGAAATGAATCTACCATAGGCAGCATATACATGGCTCATGTTTTTGTAATCTAACCAGCTATGCTGTGTCTTTTTATTGGAGAATTTAGTCTATTTACATTTGAAGTAATTATTGATAGGTGTGGCTTTATTGCCATTTTCTTCATTGTTTTCTGGCTGTTTTTGTAGTTCCTCTCTTTTTCTCCTCTCGCTATCTTCTTTTGTGGTTTGATGACTCTCATTAGTGACATGCTTAAACATCTTTCTCTTTATCTTTTTGAGCATTTACAATAAGATTTTACTTTGTGGTGACAATTAAGCTTACATAATACATGAAGATTACATAATAATCAGTTAACTTTGCAAGTACATTTATTGCAAGTAGTTATGAATCATAAAAATCTTGGCATGAAAAATAAATGCATACTTTTATATTATCTAAATGTCCTCTATCTTGGTAGTACAAGTTTAGCTATTAGTGTGGTACACTTACAATATTTACATTCTATATATATTTGGGCTCTGACAGACAACTGAGAAGAGCAGAGCCCAATCCAGATGATGAACTCTAGCCTCTGAAAAACTGTAGAAGACATAAATATAAGCATGGAAGTTATGTTATTGTCTTACTCTTTATTTAGTATTAGACACTATGTATCAGCAAAGCCACGGGTATTCATTCTTCCACAGGCTGTCATGAAGGATGAACCAATTTCACTTCTACTAAGTAGGAATTACTTTAATATGGTCAATTTGAATATTTCTTTCTAAAATAATATCTCTTATGACAAATCTATTCTTGGAGTTTTATGATCAAAGACAAGGTCTAGTTTTATTGAGATGAAATATTCCTTTCAATAATTCTCCCATTAAGATACAAATATAATCATGTCAATTCCAGAGGCAGAATATATAAATAGAGAAATGCATTTAAAATAGTATTTCTGCTGAGAAAACACAAGACAAGTAAAAATCTCTACTGCAAGGAAAAGTAAAATACCAAAAATAATAAGCTTTAAGTTAGAGACAGATAGCTATTTATTCAAAGATAACATAGACAACTACTTATATACAGTGATGGGATACAATTAAAAACTGATAAAAAGTAAAAATTACTGTAATTGTTGGTTTCAGTAATAATAAAAAGCTTTATTTTTTAAGTTAAAATATTGGAACATCTATTTACTAATATAAATGGTACGTGCTTCACTGGCTTTTTTATTGTTCTAAGTGTTAAATTAATGGGGTCAAAAAATCAGAGCAACTGCAAACTTAAGTACACTAGGTTCGGTGTGAGGCATACTGGTAAGCCACATTTGTTGAGTGACAGTGGATCTGAGGTGAGGCCCTTCCATACCACCATACCAATGGCCCAGGTGGATTCTCTCAAGCCAGGTTGCCTTTTCCCTCACAACTCCACATTTACATGATTTAACATATTCCAAGATACATGAGGTCATGTGTGTAACATCACCACTATCACCAATATTACTTTTCTTTTGTCACTTTTATACTCAACTAGAGTGTAAGCCTCCTGGGGGTAGAAATGGGGTCTATTCTGTGCATGTTTCCTCTTCCATATTCATTGCCTAATACAATGCTGGTACATGGAAATTAAGGGATAAAGTTTTGCTTAATAAATACATAAATGTGTGAATACTCTTGGAGTTGGTAACATCTATTCCTTTCCAGAATTTACAATATTATTTCAACAAAATAATAAATATAAGGAATTGAGATGTCCTTAATAAATATTTATTCTAATCTTCTACTCAGATGAAAATGTCAACAACAGCTACCTAGTATGTGTCAGTACTATGATAAGTGCTATGCATGCAGTATAAATTTTAATACCAATATTAAAGTTTATATGATTAATTTCTTATTACAAATAGAAAAATGAGGCTTATACAAAGTTCAAGACACATGTGAATGACCCACATCTAGCAAGTGGTAAAGCAAAGATTTTAACTGATCTTGGAAAAACTCATATATTATAGCAAATCAATTTAAGTTTGGCTAAGAAAAGCAGAAAACTTCATCATGATAGCAACTTAAACCCAAGACTGCAAGAAAGCTGCTCCACAAAGCTTTAAGGAACCCATGTTCCATCCAGGTCACTACTCTAACACGCTTAGGCTGTAACCTTTATCTTCACACTCAAAGGCAATATCTCTCTTCCAGGGAGCATGATGGAAGAATAATTAGAATATATAAAGACTCTGTCTTAAGGAAAGCACTGTAAGGCGCCACACTTGCTGACCAAACCGTGCAAGGAAGTGAAATGCTCACTCTATCTTAATTCTAGCCTGCATTCCTCCTATGGCCTTCAGGCTAATAGCTTCTGCCTCAGATATGCTAATCAGCTAGAAAGACTTTGTGTGAGGCTCCAGCAACCCCTTGTCAAAGGGCACCTTTCCCAAAGAGATGGGGAAATATGCACAAAGTAATGGCTGTTTTTCAAAGATTTACAAGAGTCTCCAGAACTGCACTCAACAAGGGCCTACAGACTGACCACGAGAGAGAGATTTAGAAATTTTGAACTCCTCTTTGGCTCTTTTGATGCCTAGCTGTCTAGTTGTCTGTGCCCATACCCACCTCGTGCCTCTTCCCTTGGCAATAGGGCCTCTCCTAACATGAATTTGCAGGGGCCATAAGGCATACCATCTTCTTAGGCTGGGTCTTCTCAATCAATAAAATAAACCTTTCTTTACTCCAAACTCTGATGTATTAAGTATTGATTTTTTTGAAGTACTGGGCACACAAACTGTACCTTTAACAAATATAGTCACTGTCACCAATTAAATTTTGTCCCTCAAAATTTATATGTTGACATGCTAATCCTCCATACCTCATAATATAACCTTATTTAGAAATAGAGCCCTTGAAGGTGTAATTAGTTAAAATGCAGTTGCACTGAGAAGGATGGTCCTATGGTTCCATGTCCAAAGTCCTATGCATGCCGTGCAGAGACAGGTGAGAGCACCAGGAGAGCAAGGCCAAGTGACAATTAGAATTAAGTTGCCATAAGCCAAGAAACTAGCAGGTGCTAGGGTAAAGGCCTGGAGCAGACCTTTTTGACACTTTCAGTGGGATCACGGCCCACATGACGCTTTCTTCTTGGACATCTAGCCACAAAAGCTGTGAAATAAGGAAGTTCTGTGTTCAAACTGCTCAATTTGTACTATTTTCTTATGGAAACCCTAGTAAACTAATACAGTAAGGCAGTCTGGCAAAATTTAGCTTTGTGGCACTAGGTCTACCCAAAATTTTTAAAAAGAGGAAAACAAATTATTGCAGGGTCGCAGGCAGTCTCAGCCAAAGCATGCTGCTCTCTGAGAGGTGGTCTCAGCACTCCACAGCTCACTGCGTCTGTCAATATTAATTGTGAAAGGTATATTAGCATTGAGGGGGACCAAAGTTTTGCCATCTCTAAATATGCCTTTTAATATATTGATTTTCAGTTGCTTATTAAGAAATAAAAGAATCTGAAAAAGCTTTTGACCCTCACAGTATAATGACATTTTGAACAACCTAAAAAGAAAAAAAAATGTTAACAACTGAATTGTAATAGGTCACTTAGTATAATGTGCATTCTTATTTCAGATACATTAAATGAAAAAAGGAGAAATGAGTATCTTAGAATTTAGAATCAATGATATAAACAGTCTATCGACATTTGAATATAACAGTAAACAGAAAATAAATAGTTTACGTGGGCTATAACAATATTTTATATTCCAGCTTCTACAAAACAAAATGACTTTTCTTTCTATACAATTAAGAAAAGTACACACATGATAATCAGATACAGGGAATATAACAATATCAACATGTTTGTATGTATATATATATACATATTAAGAAACAAAAACATACATGTGCCTGTAAATATATATAAAGAAGTATATATATGGATATATATGTATGAGATCCATCCAGAAAAAGTCCAGCCATTATTAATATAATGAGAATTGTTTGCACAACATATATGTAACCTGGAAGACAAGAAGAGTGGACTAAAATAAGCAGCTGAGAGCAATGAATTCAATGGGAGCAGTAGATGCCATTGAGAGAGAGCATGTGCAATGTGTGGATGTGTGGACATTCAAAGTGACTAAGCACATAGAACAACAAATCTGCATAAAATTTTGCATTTAGCTTGAACATTCCTCCACAGAAATGATTCAGGTGATTCAGAAGGCTTTTGGGGATGCTGCAATAAGTACAGCACAAATAAAAGTGTGGCACAAACACTTTAAAGATGGTCAAGAACTTGGTGAAAGTGATCCATGATCTGGAAGGTCTGCAACAATCAGAACACCTGAGAATGTTGAATGTGTATGGGCTGCAGTCAACAAAGACTGGCGACAGTGCAAGAACTAGAAGCTGATCTGGGGATTCCAAAAACTACTGTGTCCAATATTTTGACACAGGATCTTGACATGAAACATGTCATGACAAAATTTATTCCACGGCTTCTGCTACCAGAGCAGAAGGAACATCGTGCTGCAGTTACTAATGACTTGACTCAAAATAAACCATATTCCCTCAAAAAAGTCATGACATGAAACCAGACATGAAACATGACTCTGCAACTATGCTCCAGAAAAAAAGGCCCAGTCATTCCAATGGAAGTTGTCTGATTTTCCACATCCAGAAAGGTTCAGCAAAGTTGCAGCAAGATCAAAACAATGTTAACTGTGTTTTTTGATTGGGAAGGTGCTTTCCATCACAAGTATAACCCTCCAAACAATAAGGACTACTACCTCAGTGTTCTTTGTCAGTTGAGAGATTGTAATACAATGAAAATGGATTGGCAACTTCATCACAATAATGCACCTGCTTATACTTCACATCTCCTGCAGAGATTTTTGGCAAAACATCAAATCACCCAGGTGACTCATACCCCCTATAGCCAACTGTGACTTCTGGCTTTTCCCCAAACTAAAATTGCCTTTGAAAAGGAAGAGATTTCAGATCATCAATGAGATTCAGTAAAATACAACGGGACAGCTGATGGAAATTGGGAGAACTGTTTGAGGTCTCAAGGTGCCTGCCTTGAAGGGCACTGAGGCATCATTGTTCTTTGTACAATGTTTCTTGTACCTTGTATCTTCTTCAATATATGTCTCTATTTTACATATTACATGGCTGGATACTTTCTGGAAAGACCTCATGTACATTTATACATATAAATATATAAAAATATACCTTTGATAACCTTGTTCAAAATCTCCCATTATATTAGTGGAATATAGTATCAGTGATATCATATATTCCTTTTAAAACAAAGTAATATTTTATATCAGTTATGCTTATTCTAGGAAAGAAAGATAATCTGGGGTGGTGGTTTCACAAAAGAAATGTAATGCTCCTTTCCCCAACAAATAAAATAATAACAATAATGATTTAATTGAGAATAATAAAAAGATGCTCTAATAAATAAGATTGTAAAAGCTGAAATATAGTAACAACTAATTTCCTTGTTGAAATTTTTTGCGTTTATTTTCCTTTGCTCTATGAAACTCAGTCCCATTTACTTGAATTATTCTTCTCATTATGTGTCAGCTAAACTTCTTTAGAAGCAACTGGGTTTTTTTTTCCTTTTAGTCCCAAAGAAAAGTTCTGGTTTGTTTTTTTGTTTTGTTTTTTTAAAATTATCATTGCCTTTTTATACTTTATTTTTATTATTTATTCTATTACATTTGCCCCAATTTTCTGCCTTTTTCCCCCTCCACCTAACCCATCCCTCTCTCCCACAGTCAATCCCTTCTTTGTTGTCCATGCCCATGTCATTTGTACATGTTATTTGACTAATCCCTTCTCCTTCCTTCCACCATTCCCTCCCTTCTGCCTTCCCTCCTATTGTAATCAGTTTGTTCCATATGTCAATGTTTCTGGTTTTATTTTTCTCATTAGTTTGTTTTGTTCACTAGATTTCAGTTACAAGTGAGGTCATATGGTATTTGTCTTTTGCTGACTGGTTTATTTCACTCAGCATAATGCTCTCCAGTTCCATCCATGCTGTCGCAAAATGTAGGACTTCATTCTTTCTTTCTGCTGCATACTATTCCATTGTATAAATTTACCAGTTTTTAATTCACTCATCTACTGACAAGCACTTGGAATGTTTTCAATACTTGGTTATTGTAAATATCGCTGCTATGAACATAGGGGTGCACAAGTTCTTTTAAATTGGTGTTTCAGGATTCTTAGTGTATAATCCCAGTAGCAGAATCACTGGGTCAAAAGGAAGTTCAATTTTCAATTTTTTGAGTAAATCTCATACTGTTTTCCACAGTGGCTGCACCAGTCTGCATCCCCACCAACAGTGCACAAGGGTTTCCTTTTTTCCACACCCTTGTCAGCACTGGTTGTTTATTTATTTATTAATGATGGCCATTCCAACAAGTGTGAGGTGATAGATCTCATTGTAATTTTAATTTGCATCTCTCTCATGGCTAGTGATGTTGAGCATCTTTTCATATCTCTTTGGGCCATCTGTATGTCCTTCTTGGAGAAGTGTCTGTTCAGGTCCTTTGCCCATTTTTTAAATTGAGTTGTTTGTTTTCTTGGAGTGGAGTCACATGAGTTCTTTACATATTTTGGATATTAAACACTTGTCCAATGTATTATTGGAAAATATGATGTCCCACACAATTGGTTCCCCTTTCATTTTGATGATGGTTTCTTTAGCCATGCAGAAGCTTTTTATTTTGATGAAGTCCCATTTATTTATGCTTTCCTTTATGTCCCTTTCTCTAAGGGACATATTGGTGAAAATATTGCTGCATGGAATATCTGAGATTTCTCCTCTAGGGCTTTTATGATATCACAACTTATATCTAAGTATTTTATCCATCTTGAATTAATTTTTCTATATGGTATAAGTTGGTGGTCGAGTTCCTTTCTTTCTTTTTTTCTTCCTTCCTTCCTTCCTTCCTTCCTTCCTTCCTTCCTCTCTCTCTCTCTCTCTCTTTCTCTCTTCCTTCCTTCCTTCCTTCCTTCCTTCCTTCCTTCCTTCCTTCCTTCCTTCCTTCCTTCCTTTCTTTCTTTCTTTCTTTCTTTCTTTCTTTCTTTCTTTCTTTCTTTCTTTCTTTCTTTCTTTCTTTCTTCTTTTTTTTTTGCATGTAGCTGTCCAGATCTCCCAACACCATTTGTTGAAGAGGCTATGTTTACTCCATTTTATGCTGCTCCATTTTATGGCCAACTTTGTCAAATATTAATTGGCCATAGAGACATGGCTTTATTTCTGGGTTTTCTATTCTGTGTCATTGATCTATGTGTCTGTTCTTATAACACTACCAGACTGTCTTGATTACAGTGGCCTTGAAGTATAATTTAATATCAGATGTTGTGATTCTCTCTAACTTTGTTCTTCTTTCTTAGGATTGCTGAGGCTATTCAGGGTCTTTTTTGGCTCCATATAAATTTTTGGAATATTTGTTCTAGATCTATGAAATATGATATTGGTATTTTAATAGGAATTGTGTTGAGTCTATAGATTGCTTTGGGTAGTATGGACATTTTAATTATGTTCATTCTTCCAATCTATGAACACAGCATATACTTCCATTTATTTGTATTTTCCTCAATTTCTTTCTTCAGTGTTTTATAATCATCTAATTACAGGTGTTTACATCTTTAGTTAAATTTATTCTTAGGTACTTCATATTTTTTGTTGCTAGAATAAATGGGATTTTATTCTTAGTTTATTTCTGATAATTCATTGCTGATGTACAAAAATGCCATCAATTTCTGAATATTGCCTTTGTATCCTGCTACTTTGCCAACATCACTTTTATTTTGAGTATTTTTTTGGTGGAGACTATAGGGTGTTCTATGTATTCTATCATTTGTCTGAGAATCTCAGTTTTCCCTTTTCCTATCCAATTTAGATAGCTTTTATTTCTTTTGTGCGCGTATGTGGGTAATATTTGTGGCAAGAGTGATGATAGTGGGCACCCTTTTCTTGTTCCTGATCTTAAGGGAAACACTTCTAATTTTTGCCTGTTGAGTATGATATTAGCAGTAGGTTTCTTGTATAAAGCCTCATTATGTTAAGGTATGCTCCTTCTATTCCCACTCTGCTGTATTTTTTTATCATAAATAGGTGCTGGATTTTATCAAATGCTTTTTCAGTATATATTGACATAATCATGATGGACTTTTTTATTGTTGTTCAAGTACAGTTATCTCCATTATCATCCCACCTGGGCCCCCCACCCCACCCATCCCCACCTCCCACCCTCAAACCTACCCCCTTCAGTGTTGTCCATGTATCCTTTATATATGTTCCTTGATGGAACTTCTATTTTTCCCATTATCCCTCTCCTTTCTCACCTCGGGTTACTCTCAGCTTCTTCTTTAACTCAAGGTTTCTGGTTATATTTTCCTTGCTTGTTTGTTTTGTTGATTAGGTTCCAGTTAAATGTGAGATCATATGGTATTTGTCTTTCACCATCTGGCTTATTTCACTTAACATAATGCTCTCCAGTTCCATCCATGCTGTCAGAAAGGGTATGTGCTCCTTCTTTCTTTCTGTTGCATCGAATTCCATTGTGTAAATGTACCACAGTTTTTCAATCCATTCATTTACTGATGGACACCTACATTCCTTCCAGCACTTGGCTATTGTAAGTTGTGCTGCTATGAACATTGGGGTGCATAGGTTCTTTTGGATTGGTGTTTCAGGGTTCTTTGGATATAATCCTAGCAGTGGAATTGCTGGGTCAAAAGGAAGATCCATTTTTAGTTTTCAGAGAAAATTCCATACTGTTTTCCATAGTGGTGGTACCACTCTGCAATCCCACCAACAATGGATTAGGATCCCCTTTACTTCACAACCTCTCCAACATTTGTTGTGTGTTGCTTTGTTTTTGATGGCCATTCTGACCAGTGTGAAGTGGTATCTCATTGTGGTTTTAATTTGCATCTCTTTGATAGCTGGTGATATTGAGCATCTTTTCATGTGTCTCTGGATGTTCTGTATGTCCTCCTTGTAGAAGTGTCTGTTCAAATTCTTTGCCCACTTTTTTTTTAAAGGGAACAATGTGTTGGTTTTTTTAAAAAATATTTTTATTTATTTATCTTTAGAGGGGAAGGGAAGGAGAGAGGGAGAGAAACATCAATGTATGGTTGCCTTTTGTGTGTCCCCTGCTGGGAACCGGCCTGCAGGGAACTGGACTGTAACCCAGGCATGTGCCCTGACTGGGAATCAAACTGTGATTGTCTATATCCCAGGCCAGCGCTCAATCCACTGAGCTACACCAGCCAGGGCCCTTTGCCCACTTTTTAATTGGGTTGCTTGTCTTCTTACAGTGGAGTCGTGTAAGTTCTTTGTATATTTTGGAGATCAAACCCTTGCCTGAGGTATCATTGGCAAATATGTTTTCCCATAGAGTTGGTTCTCTTTTTATTTTAATACTGCTTTATTTAGCCATGCAGAAGCTTTTTATTTTTATGAGATCCTGTTTGTTTATTCTTTCCTATATTCCTTGCTCTAGAAGGCATATCAATAAAAATGCTGCTGTGTGAAATATGTGAGATTTTCCTGTCTACGTTCTCCACTAGGACTTTAATGGTGTCAGGGCTTATATTTAAATCTTTTATTCACTTTGAATTTATTTTGGTGTATGGTGTAAATTGATGCTCAAGTTTTAGTTTTTCAATGTAGCTGTCAAGTTTCCCCAACACCATATGTTGAAGAGGCTATTTTTACTCCATTTTATGTTGCTGTCCTCCTCTGTTGAATATTAATTGAAACTTGGGTTTATTTCTGGGTTCTCTGTTCTGTTCCATGGATCCATGTGCCTGTTTTATCCCAGTACCAGGCTGTTTTAATCACAGTAACCTTGTAATACAGTTTGATATCAGATATTGTGATCCTTACTACTTTGCTCTTCTTTCTCAAAATTGCAGCAGCTATTCAGGGTCATTTATGGTTCCCTAGAAATTTTTGAAGTGTTTGTTCTATGTCTGTGAAATATGCCATTGGTACTTTAATAGGTATTGCATTGAATCTATAAATTGCTTTGGGTAGTTTGGGACATTTAAATGACGCTAACTCTTCCAATCCATGAGCATGGTATATTCTTCCATTTGTTTGTGCCATCCTCAGTCCATTTCTTCAGTGCTGTGTACTCTCCTGAGTGCAGGTCTTTTAAATCTTTGGTTAAGTTTAATCCCAGGTCCTTTATTTTTCTTGCTATATCAAATGGAATTGTCAGTGGACAAAAATGCCATTGATTTCTGGATATTGACTTTGAATCTCACTGTTTTGTTAAATTCATTTATTAGGCCGAGCAGTTTTTTTGCAGAGTCTATAGAATATTCTATGTACACTATCATGTCATCTGCAAACGATGACAGTTTTATTTCCTCTTTTCAATATCAACTAAGTTTATTTGATATAGTGTGTCATTCAATGCCACAATATTCTTCTTGATTCTTTGTTTGGAAGATCTATCCATAGTTGACAGCTGGGTGTTAAAACCCCCTACAATGACTGTATTGCTGTCAATCTCCTCCTTGAAGTCATTCCAGATTTTCCTTATGTATTTAGGTACTCCTGTGTTGGGTATATACATGCTTATAAGGGTTATATACTCTTGTGGTGAACACTTAAGTATTATGTAATGACCTTCTTTGTTTCCTGTTATGGCTTTTGTTTTGAAGTGTATTTTGTCTGATATAAGTATAGCTACCCAAAGGTTGTTTTTTTTTAAATATTCATTTGCTTGGAATATTTTTCTTTCCCTACACTGTCAGCCTTTATAGATCTTTTGTTCTGAGGCTGGTCTTTTGTAGAAACCATATGCATGGATTGTGTTATCTTATTGACTCAGCTATCTTATGACTTTTGATTGACACATTTAATCAATTCACATTGAAGCTTATGTTAATAGGTACTTGATCATCATTGACAGTTTTCCCTTTGTATCTTTATTCCTCTCTCTCTGTTTCCTTCTCCTTCTCTTCTCCTTCTCCTTTCTTCTTCTCCTTTCTTCTTCTCCTTTCTTCTCCTCCTCCTCCTCCTCCTCCTCCTCCTCCTCCTCCTCCTCCTCCTCCTTCTTCTTCTTCTTCTCCTCCTCCTCCTCCTCCTCCTCCTCCTCCTCCTCCTCCTCCTCCTCCTCTTTTCATTACCTGGAATATTACATTCTAGTCCATTCTGGCTTGTAGTGTTTCTGTTGAGAAGTCAGCTGATAGGTTTATCAGAGCTCTCTTGTACATTACCAGTGGTTTCTTCCTTGTTGCTTTTAAGATTCTCTCTATCTTTAAATTTTGTCATTTTAATTGTGATGTATCTTGGAGTGGGCCTATTTTGGTTCATCTTTATTGAGACACTCCATGCTTCCTGAGCATGCTTGATTGTTTCCCTCACCAAGTTGGAGAAGTTTTTGTCATTAATTTTTTAAACTAACCCTTGCTATTTTTCTTCTCCCTCTGGTATCCCTCTGGCAATTGTTGTTATATTTCACATTGTCCTGTACCTTTTTTAAATTCTCCTTTTTCTTTTTCAATCTTTTTTTGTTTGTTTTGTTGCTCTGAGTGAGTGAGTGTCTTTTTTCTATCTTATATTCCAGGTCACTGGTATGGTCCTCTGGTTTATCTAGCCTGCTTTTAATTCCTTCTAGTATATTTTTCATTTCAGATATATTCTTCATTTCCACCTGGTTCTTATTCATAGTTTCTATGTTTTTTTATGCTGATGTTATTTCCACTATGTTCCTTATAGCTCTCTTAAGCTTCCTTGTCATTCTCACTGAGTTCCTTGAACATCCTTATAACCATTATTTTCAACTCTATGTCTGATAGATTGATTGCTTCAATTTCATTTACCTCCATTTCTGGATATTCTTCTTTTCCTTTTAATTGTTTTTTTCTTTGTCTCCCCATTTTAGGTGACATTTTTGTTTGTTTCTGCATATCAGATTGCTCTGCTGTGACTATATTTTTGTCAGGTGGACTTCTGTGGTAGGAGTTCTGTGGGACTCAGTGGTGAGTATCTTTGATCTCTTGAGCTGGATGCTCTAGGAATGCCCTTTGCTAAGTTTATGTGGGCTCTTTTATTGTACTGGGGCTTTTATTATTGATGGCTCATTTATTGGTGGGTTCTCTTCTACAGATGGCTGGGTGAGAGAGTTATAACCCCTCTACATCTTGTATGCTCTAGTACAGGTGCTGACAGAAAAAAAAAGCAGAACTACCCAGAAAACCAAGGCCAGGCCAGAAAAATACCTCCCAGTACATCAATAATATCAACAGCAAATGAAAAAAGGTTAGTAAAGGTGGAAATGAATTAAGGATATTATAAAATAAGAAATAAGAATATGAGATGACTAATGGAGAGAAAAATGATTTTGAGAGGGTAGAGGGAGGAGAAATGATAAGAGTAGGAAATAGAAACAATGTGAAGAAAGGGAGAATATAAAATTTAAAACATAAATACAAAAGTGAATGGAGATAGCAAAATGGAGTAAGAAAAAGGAAGAATATGAGATTTGAAAGAAAATTTAAAAAATTGTAAATTGTAAACCAATAGGAAGAAAAATGAACAAAAAAAATCACACCAGGGTCAATAACAACAATGGATGAGCAAAGATTAATAAAGGTGGAAGACAAGGTGGAGACAACTGTACTTGAACAACAATTTAAAAAAATAGAAAATGATTTTGAAAGGATAGAGGGAGCAGAAATAATTAGAGTAAGGAATAGAATCCATGATAAGAAAAGGAAAAAAATTTTCAAACTGAAATAAGCAAGGACAAGAGAAAGGCAAAATGAAGTAAGACACAGGGAGAGTAACCTATGAGATCTGAAATTACAAAATAGTAAACAGGAGTAACATCAAAGGAAAACAGCAATAACCATGATGTCCATGACAAATAAGCAATGACTAATAGAGGTGAAAATAAAATAAGAATATTATAAGAAATGGAAAATAATTGAGATGACTAAAGGAAATAAAAATTATTTTGAGGGAATAGAGGGAGAACAAATAATAAGGAATAGGAACAAGGCATAGAAATGGGGAAATAATATTTAAAGTAAAAATAAGAAATGGTAGGAAGGAGGCAAAATGAGTAAAACAAGGAAAGGGTACAATGTGAGACCTGAATTAAAAATGAAATAAGTTGTGAAAATATAAATTAAAAATAAAAGACAAAAATAGTGAATTAGTTGGGATATAATTGAACAAAAGAAAAAAATATTAAGTTTACATGAGAGAAAAAAAATAATGAATATACTAGAGAAAAATGAGGTGAAATTCGTCTCAGCATAGTTTGGCGTTTGCCTTCTGTTTCCCCCTTCTGGATCCACCTCCAGCTATTTTTCAGCGCAAGGTCCAGGGATGGGTCATCCAACTTCTGGCAGCACTTGCATAAACCACCTTCACCTGACTATAGAAGGGGCTTTTATCGCAGCAGGGAGAATGGGGCACCTGGTTTTCTCCGGCAGGTGCTTTTCATTCTACTGGGAAAATTATGGGTGAGTTCTCCTGTCCCTGTACCACTCATCTTGGTCTGTCCCAGCTTATTTCCAATAATGCATAGTTTCTGATGAACTAGCTGTCCATTTCAATCTGTGTAAGAGGGTTAGCCCTTTTCTGATTGGTATTGAGGGCAGCTCTGTGTGCTAGCCAAGGCTGGGTGGGGTCCCGATCACCTCTTGCTGCATCAATTTTTTATCTCCCTGCCTTGGTGGCCTCAGTAGAATAGGATCCTAAGAACCAATGTATTTTGTCTCCCTGAGAGAAATTCAAAATAGTCCATTTGGAGTTTCTCTTTCTCTCTTTCTCCTGCAGACATGCACCCTTCAGGAGGTTCTTGAGCCTGTTCTGACTGTTTTGCAGAGCTTTCCTATTGGATGCAAGACTTGCAGTCCTGCAGGAAGTGGGGGCTGTGTACATCTTTCCCTTCCCAGAGGTTTGAACTCTGCTGGGGAAGAGGGTTCTGCCTGGCTCTAAATAATCTTGGCACTCAACTCTTGCCTATCTAATTCCCAGTCCACTGCCCTTGCAGAAGATGAAGTCCTAAAATCTCTATTTTATATAGTCCCCTCTTTGCTAACTGTGCTGGGCTGGGGCCCAGAAATTTCTTTGCTGTGTAACTTTCTGATCTCCCTGTCCAGCTGTATTCAGTGGGAGCAAATAGCACTTTCATTCTTGCCCCTTTGCTGGCAGGGCATCTGCATGTGGGGTCCCTTCCCAGCACACCTCAGCTTCCATTTTAAAAAGTCTCTCTGTGGCACTCCCACTGAAGTACAGTACCAAGTCATTGTCCAGTTTTCCCCATGCACACCACCTCTCCAAAAAGTCAAGTGTTTCTCATGGTCATGGCTGGCTGAAGCCTGCCTCCACCTGACCCAGATGTGGCCCCTGATCATTTTGGGAAATAGAGTCCCTTTCTCTTTGGCACTCTCCCAGCTAACATTTAATGCTAGAGATATGGAAATGCTGTGCACTCTGTGTGTGTAGTTTGGATCTCCCCAAATACATATATCCTCCCAAGTAACTCCCAGCCAGGGTATGGGGGTTCCCTGCATGGGAATGGAGGCCCCTGCCATGGGAGGGGAGGGAGCCACAAGGCTGTGATTTCTTATTGGACTCTCCACTGCTGCAGGTACCACGCACAGGGCACTGCCCCTTCAACTTACAAAATATTCTTACTACCTGTTGTGAAGGGTCCTCTGTACTATTTGGCTCCAAAACTTCCTATCAGCTAAGGTTCTGTTGATTGTTCAGGTTATTTTTTGGAAGATCACCCAAGAATCCAAGTTGGGGCAAGAGCAGGTGGACTCAGCCACCATCTTCAACTCATTGCTGCCAAAGAAAAGTTTTCATTGCATGTTGTCAGAACAAGTTGAACTGTTAAGACACATATTACTAAGTAATTCTATACCATTATAATTTTGGAAGGCAATTATTTTTAGATGTAGCTGAGATATAAATAAATGAAAAACATCTAGGTCATAATTCAAAAGAAACAATATAAAGATCAGTCACCTTATTCAATAAGGAACAAAGAAAGGAAACCAGGATCTCCCACTGTGCAATAGTGATCATTTTACATTTACGAACCCATAACTGGGCTTAATTCAGCAACTGACCTGTGAAGCATCACCAGTTATTAATATTAATAATTATTACAGTATTTACAGTATCTCCCCATAGTATTACAGAACCTAATAAAACAATTTGAAATTTAATTACCTCAATAAGTAGCTAAAACATTAGTAAAGATATGAACTAATAAAAAGAAGAAAATATTTAGAGTCTAAAGAGAGAAGCAAAGAGCAATGATTCTCATGAGGATTCCTGGACATTGTGGCTTTAAGCAAGGCACTGTTTTGGAAGACCTGTTTTGAAGGTTGTAGAGTTAGGTGGTAATAGTAATTTCAGTAAGGGGAGAGGAGAAAGGGACAATAAAAATGTACTTAGCACAATGGATGTGATAAGTAACTCATTCTAACAATTTAAATTATTTTAAAAGATTTTATTTATTTTTAGAGAGGGGGGAGGGAGGGAGGGAGAAAGAGAGAGAAATATCAATGTGTGGTTGTCTCTCGCACACCCCTCACTGTCCTGCAACCCCAGGTATGTACCCTGGCTGGGAATCAAAACAGTGACTTTTCGATTTGCAAGCTGGTGATCAATCCACTGAACCACACCAACCAGGTCCAATTTAAATTAATCAAAATATTTGTAAAGCAAGGAAGAAGAGATCACAAAAACAAGAACATTGGAAGTACCCAGTAATTTAAGAGCTCTAGATAACAAGAGATTCATTTTCAGTAAAAATTTATTTTATGAGAAGAAATTTCAAATCATAAAATTATTATCAATGCTTTTATTCATAAGAGTTTAAAGAATCAAGAAAAGTAAAAAAGGGATTCTCTAATCTTTATAAGTAAGTTGAGTTTTAAAAATACCTAACATGCAGAGAGAGGGGAGGGGAGGGATAGGAGATAAGAAGTAAGGACAGAAGAGGAAAGTCTCAGAGCAGAACATCACCACCAACCAATATTTTAAATGCCGGCAATTGAACAGAAGTGAGAATCAGTGGCTAAAGAAACAAGACAAGCAAAGAATAGCAGTCTTTGAAATAAAAAAAGTAGGATGAGTTCAAAGAACAGAGTGTAACAGTGACATTTAATGTAAAAACTGAAGTGAGTCCATTGCTATTTTGCCTAAAGAGATCAGTCATGGCTCAATAAGGAAGGTTTGGTGAAATAGATGAGAAAGGAAAGAGAAAACAGAGCAAGAAGTGCAGTCTATTCTTTCCAAGAACTTGATTTTGAAGGAGAGTATAAAGATGGGTAGTACCTTGGGAACAGAGTTTTGTCAGAAGGGTGTCTGTAAGAATAATTTTGGTTGTGCTTGTGTTTATTTTAAGGTCCTTCATTCATTCCTCACCACAGTTGTTTCAATCCCTTACCCTCTTTCTATGCAGCAAAGAAACTCACCTACTTCTCTGCTCAGATGCAGGAAAGAAGCTCACCCACTTCATGCAACAGATGAGAACAATCAGGTAAAAACTTTCTCAACTTCTCAAAATAACCATCCCACATCTCAACCCCACAAAACGTTGTACCTTTTGCCTTGCTATCATAGTGAAAGTGATAAATTTCCCAATAAAATAAAAAATAAATAAGTGGGACTACATCAAATAAAAAGCTTCTGCTCAGCAAAAGAAATTATCAACAAAGTAAAGAGACAGTCTATGGAGTGGGAAAAATACAAGCCATAGATCTGGTAAAGAGCTAAACAAACATTTCCCCAAAGATATATGAATGGACAACATTACATGAAAAGATGCTCAGTATCACTAGTCATTAAGGAAACATAAATTTAAACCACAATGATGAGATATCATCTCGTACCTGTGAGAATGACCAATCATCAAAAAGGCAAGAACTAACAAACACTGGAAAGGATGTGAAGAAAAGGAAACACTTCTGTAATGTTGGTGAGGTGATGAGTAAGTGCAGCCACTATGGAAAACAGCATGGAGGATCCTCAAAAAATTAAAAAATAGAACTACAGATATACAAACTTAGAGAGGGGTCAAGATGGTGGTATAGGTAAACATGGCTCACTTCCTTGCACAACCACATCAACATTACAACTACACTGTAGAACAGCCATTATTCAGAAATATTAGAAACCAAGGTGAATGGAAATCCTACAACTATGGAATTAAAAAAGAAACTGCAGCATGACTGGTAGGTGTTGGGGGGATATGTGGAACAGGCTGGCCCCACGCCCATGTATAGCAGATAAAAATTGAGAGGGAACTCTAAGGAACACAGGATCTCAGCCCCACACTAAACCCCCAGCCCAGGGTTCCAGTGCCAGAAATAAAAGTCTCCATAAATTCTGGCTGTAAAAACAAGCAGGGATTTAGGCTGTGGAAGACAAAAACCGCTGGACTTCCTGGCAGTTCCTCTTAAAGGCCCCACACACAAACTTACTCAGACTTGCTACCTCTGAGCTCCAGCCTGAGACAGCAGATTAAAAGGCATCAGAGACATAGGGGGAGGAGAAGAATCGTCCTGCATTGGAGAGAGTATGGGGGGCAGCTTTCTCCTAGAGAGAGTTGCTAGCAGAGGCCACTCTCCCTTTTCTGAGCCCCCCACCCACAAAGACACAGAGAGGGCAGGCAGGCACCATATCTGAGACTCCAAAAACATTTCTCACACTGTTTGCCCCACCCATGTGATTCCCTGAGTCTCTCCCCCATCCAAATTTTGGGACCACTCAAGCTATTTCCAGTGGCTTTTTCATGTGAATGGCTTGTCTTGGCCTATGCTTCAGATTTCCTAAATTATCTCAAACAAGCAGCATCTGGTATCAGTGAGCCCTGTACCTCTCACTAAGTTGCCTCAAACCTGGAAATAGCAGCAGCTGGCCTTATTCCATAACTTGGCCTCACCCGGGCACCTCCAAGCCCAGTATAAGTAGCAGCCATCTGTAGATCACTTTGTGGTTTACACTGTGTGACCCCAGACAAAACACTGGTGGTGGATGACTGTGGATGTGCCAACAGCAAACAAGGTTCAACTATAAAAGGAGGGCATACACAGCCCACACAATGGGATCAACTAGAGTTCCCAGCTTGGGTAATAGGGGAAGCTGTTCTACTGGCCCCTACAGGACACCTACTACATTAGGTCACTCTGCAAAGTTTGGAAGGTATGAGCTCTACCTAATACATAGAAACAAATATAAGGAGACTGTCAACATGAGGAGACAAAGAAATATGGCCAAAATGAAATAACAGAAAAAATAACTAAAACAAAATGGAGACAACACAAGTAAGCTACTAGTTGCAGAGTTTCAAAAATGGGTTATAAGGATGCTCAGTGAACTTAGTGAGAACTTCAACAGCATGAAAATGGGTATTGGAACCATAAAAAAACTACCAGTCAAAAATGAAAGATATACTAATTAAAATACAGAACTATTTACAGGGAATAAACAGTAAAATGAATAAAGCCAAGAATCAAATTAGTGTTTTGGAATATAAGAAATAAAAAAATCTCCAATCAGAACAGAAAAAAGAAAAAAGAATCCAAAACAATGAAGAGAGTATAAGGAGTTTCTGGGGCAACTTCAAGCATGCTAACATGGCATCATGACGATCCAGAAGGAGAAGAGACAAAGAAAGAAATTGTAAATTTATTTGAAAATATAATGACAGAAAACTTCCCTACCTTGGTAATGCAAGTAAACATACAAGTGCAGGAAGTGCAGAAAGTTCCAACCAAGATGAATCTAAAAAGGCCCACAGCCAGACACATAATAATTAGAAAGTCAAAATTTAAAGACAAACAGAGACTCTTAGAAGCAGCAAGAGAAAAGCAGTTAGTTACCTACAAAGGGACCCCCGTATGACTGTCAGCTGAGTTCTCAAAAGAAACATTACAGGACAGAAGAAATTGAAGGCAATAAATATTCAAAGAGATGAAAATCAAGGACCTGCAACTAAAATTACTTTATGCAGCAAGGCTATCATTTAGAATGGAACATAAAGTGCTTCCCAGACAAGAAAAAACTAATGGCATTCATCGTTACAAACCAGCATTATATGAAATTTTAAAGGATCTTCTTTAAGAAAAGTAGATAAAATATGAACATACAATGGCAAGTGTGTGTGTGTGTGTATATATATATATAAAACTGAATTTAAAAAACAAAATAAACAAACAGAACAGAAATAATCATAGATACAGAGAACATTTTTATGGTTGCTAGATCGGAGGGATATTTAGGGAAAGGGTGAAAAAGGTGAAGGACTAACAAGTACAGAGTGTTAGTTACACAATAGTCATGGAGGTGCAAAAGACAGCATAGGAAATAGAGTAGCCAAAGAACACATATGCATGACCCATGGACATAGGTGACATTGTGAGATTTGCCTGAAGGAGTGTTGGGGATTGGGTGGAGGAAGTAACTGGAACAACTGTAATAGCATAATCAATAAAATATCATTTAAAAATAAATTATACAAACTTAAAATTAAATAAGTCACACTAAAAATAAGTAATAAATATTCAAAACAAAAAACAAAGAACTACATATGATGCAGCAATTCCATTTCTGGGACTGTATTCAAGGAATAAAAACACTAACTTGAAAAGTTATGTATACTCCTATGTCATAGTACTATTTATAATAGCCAAGACACGAGAACAATCTAAGTAACCATCAGTAGATGAATGGCTAAAAAAGTTGGGTAATAAAATATTACTTAGCCGTAAAATAACAAGAAAATTCTACCATTTGTAACAGCATGGATACATCTTGAAAGTATTACACTAAGTAAACTAAGTCAGAGAGAGGAGAAAAAATACTATATGTTTCACATATATAGAGAATTTAAAAAACAAAACCCAAACTCAGAACAAGAAATCAGAATTGTGGTTACTACAAGTTCAGGGCCTGTGTGGTTGGGGGAGAAATTTCCAATTCTAAGATAAATAAGTACAAGGGATGTAATGTATATGATGACTACAGCTAACACTGCTGTATGTTACATTGTTAAGAGGGTAGCATCTCTGTGGTACATTTACCTAATTTACCTTATTATTAATTTATACATGGTAATATATTATTTAATACATTAATAAGTTAATACATTAATTTATAATCTTTCATATTATGATTTATCTTTCCTGCTAAGTCTTACATTTATCCCATCAAATGAGGTTTTTGATTTAAATGATTATATTTTTCTTTTCTAGGAATGTAGAGAAGGAGTGTATTGTGTGTTCCCCCACATTTCTCAACCCATACGATATGAGTCATTTCCAAGAAGAATCTCAGATGGGCTTGTTTGCTATGCCTCAGCTAACCCTTAGCCTTAGCCAAAAAGAGAACCTTATGTTGAGATAGCATGGTATTCAATCAGCCTGGATATCTAATCTAAGTTGCCTTATTGAAGATAGTTACCATAGAAAGTCAACTAACTCTTGGCTGACATTAAATGAGCAACAGGAACACTTTGCTATGGCACAGCCCAGTCTAATAGAAATTATTAGCCTCTAGACTAATAAAAACTTCAATTCATTCTTTTTCAGCTCTATTTGATTTTTTACATCTTCTTATCCTTTGGTCACTTTTCTAAATTTATACTTTGTCCTTTCTTACTTTATATTCTATAAGCAATGATTTCAATACCAGATGTCCATGGGGTTTAAGTTTGTTAGTTGTTTTCTACTGAATGTATTTGATTTTTTCTGAAGCTGTGTGCTTGTATTTGGTTGAATTTAGTCTGTGGAAGAATATGAAGGGTCTGGGTTAAGGAAGATTTCCTCCAGAGAGGAAGTTTGTAGTCTATTGCCACAGACAAGACATCTTAACAAGTTGATAACACTGTGACTTTGCCTCTCAGCTTCCAGGTTCCCTGAACACCCAGGTAATATAAAGCAGAATCCAAGGATAAGAATGGAGTGAGGTAAGCCTATGGCACACATCCAAGGATCCACTTTACTACCCTATCTATCTCTGTGGTGGCCAAAACATATTTTCATGTGTTCCCATATCTGGCCAGCAAATTTTTTCATCCTGCCCTATCAGTGAGGGTATATCTCTTTGGAGAAGCAAGATTTTATAAAAATTATCCTGACTTCCCCTACTATACAAGCCCAAGACCTAATATCTTGATCATCATTTAGCTATTATTCCCCCAAATTCCAGTCGGGTGCCTCATCAGGTGTTCTCTCTGCATGCCCCAAGAAATGCTCCCAATTTCACACTGTCTTGCAATTTTGATTTCACTTTTCAATTGTCTGTGTTTTAAGGGAAAGTGGCAGAACTTGAAGATGTCCCTTACTCTCTAGAGAACTCAGCTATGGATTTTTAAAAAATATATTGTATTAATTATGCCATTACAGTTGTTCTATTTCCCCCCTTCATCCCCCTCCACCCTGCACACCCCTCCCCCACCATTCCCCCCTTTAGTTTATGACCACATGCCTCAAGCTCTTTATATTCTATATTTCCCATACTATTCTTGCCCTACCCCCTATCTATTTTCTACCTACCATCTATGCTACTTATTTTCTGTACCTTCTCCCCCCTTCTCCTTCTCCCACTCCCCTGTTGCTAATGCTCCATGTGATCTTCATTTCTATGGTTCCACTCCTGATCTAGCTGTCCTCTTAGTTTGCTTTTGTTTTAGGTGTGGTTCTTAATAACTGTGAGTTTGCTGTCCTTTCACTGTTCATCTTTTTTATGTTCCTTTTCTTAGGTAAGTCCCTTTAACATTTCATACAATAAGGGCTTGGTGATGATGAACTCCTTGAATTTGATCTTATCTGAGAAGCACTTTATCTGTCCTTCCATTCTCAATGAAAGCTTTGCTGGGTAGATCAATCTTGGATGTAGGTCTTTCGATTTCATGACATGGAATACTTCTTTCCACCACCTTCTTGCCTGCCAGGTCTCTTTTGAGAAATCACAGAACTGGTTGATTTTAGTCACAAATTAGAGGAACATATGAAGGCTAAACTAATTGAAATGAAGGGAAATACACAGGAAACCAACAGTAATGGAAAGGAAACTGGGACTCAAATCAAGGGAGTCGATCAGAAGGAGGAAAAAAAGGACCAAACAGAAAAATATGAAGAAACAAGAATTCAAAAAAATGAGGAGAGGCTTAGGAACCTTCAGGACATCTTTAAACATTCTAACATCTGATTTATAGGGGTACCAGAAGGGGAAGAGGAACAGCCACAAGTGGAAAACTAATTTGAACAAATAATAAAGGAGAACTTCCCCAATCTGGCAAAGGAAATAGACTTTCAGGAAATCCAGGAAGCTCAGAGAGTCCCAAAGAAGTTGGACCCAAGAAGGAACACACCAAGGCACATCATCATTACATTAGCCAAGATTAAAATAAAGGAGAGAATTCTAGAAGCAGCAAGAGATAAGGGGACAGTCACCTACAAGGGAGTTTCCATCAGACTGTCAGCAGATTTCTCAAAACAGCTATGGATTTTTAAATATGTTTATTTTATCTTGGTTGATGCCTATAAGTTTTTCAAGGAAAAACTTGAAGGAAACCAATCTGTGTATGTTTTTGCACATAGCTATATTCCCACCATTTAGTACTGTATGAACACAAAGATATTTATTTAACAAATACTACAGAACTGTTCATATTTAAAAAAATAATAATACAAAAATAAGACATAATAAATATTTTGGAAGTTTCTACATACTTTAAACATAAAAATGCAGATGATAATATAAAATAAGATAAAATAAAATATCAAATTCTGACCACCTAGATATTATAAATCTTGCCATTCCTCTAAATGTGTTTTAATCTTTTTTCAGAGTTAGACAATGTTATCAAAACAAATAGCTTCAAATTATAGCCAATTGAAGAATAGATGATTTATTTATTCTTTCAATTACCATACTTTGAGTCAAAATTAAATATTATATACACTGCCTAGCACTGGAGATTCAAAACACTTCCATTTTAGATCAATATTGGAACTATGCCTAGCAAAATAAAATTATACTGTGACTGTTTTATTGATTATTCAATCTAGTTTCGAAAACATCTATAGAGCACCCAGGAAAGATCTAACAATGAAAATAAAGGGGAATAAAATGTTCTAATTATGAGAAAATCTCTTTATTACTTACTGAAATTGTACAACTAAAAAATGAACTCATCTACGTATGTTATCCCCTGCCTTTCAACTCTATTTATATTATTAATCCTTGACAAAAATATCAATATATTGTGAATTAATTTTTATGCACTTAATATCAGTGAGATAAAATATAATTATGAAAGTACTATTACATAAAGAAGTACCAGATAGAACTATTTATACATATTTAGAGATAAGTTATGTATCTCATTTCCTGTACTTTACTGTACAAGTAGATATAATACCATTTCTTCCATTATGAATTGAAATATTCTTAAATTTGTTGAAGAATTTCAATAAAGACAATTAAAAGCATTATTAATCCCCTTGGATAGTAGAGGGAAGTGTACTGTAATTGGTAGCCTTTGTATCAGAGTTCTTGGAATTTCTCCAACTGCATTAGCAATTGGTCATCTTAATTACATGGTCCATTAGCTGAAATCTGCATCCCAAAACCACCAGGCACAATTCTTGCCAACTCTGACCTATTTATTGTAAGGTCAAAGTTTCCTTGCTCACTGCAAAATGAAACCAGATATATTAAATTAAAGTATTTCAAGCTCATTAAATATGCAACCTCATTAGTCACCATATCACATACAGAAGATAATGAATGGTACTTGTAGAGACAATATCTCAAAAACTTTTAGCTTTTTGTGATGTAAGGTAGTTCTGCAAGGGCCCTGAGCATGTTCAAAATATTTTAAAATAACATAACAATCATTGAGCTTCTATTTTCTGTGCCTTATAGATATAATTACCTACAATGTTGACACAAATGTTTCAGTCCAACTGATAATAATCATTAGTGCATTTCAAAATAAAAGGTAGATTAGTGCCAACGTAATCAGTGCCAGTGATTATTTAATCCAGAAATATCTATGGACTCTAAAACAAAGCCACCTTGCAAGGTTTCTGTTAGCAGTTTCTATTTTAAAATCTTCAGATACCCCTGGCCAGTGTGGTTCAGTTGGTTGGAATGTTGTCCCATAGACTGAATGGTTGCAGGTTTGATTCCCAGTTAGGGCATATACCCAGGTTCGGTCCCCAGCTGGGGTGCATACGAGAAGGCAAAGGCAACCAGTCGATGTTTCTCATATCTATGTTTCTCCTCTCTCTCTCCTTCTCTCTCTCTCAGCAATGAAAAATGTCCTGAGGATTAAAAATAATAAAAATGGAAAAAAACCAAAAATGCCTAAAATCAACAAATAATGAAGGAATATTTTTCACTATTCTCTTATTCAGTCAGTAATTAACATTTTTGGAGCATATACTGTGTGGTCCATGTTTGTGTATCAAGTTAAACAAAAGATATTCCCTGTCCTCAAGACAATTGTGACCCAGCCCATTCTATATAAATATTTGAAGGAAGTACATATTTATCATGTTATTTCCTATTACAGAGCCATCATTCTCCATTCTCTTTCAAAGACTATAATGAGAAACTTATTCAAATTCTTTGTTAACATCCAAAGACTATGTCTGTATATTGAATATCACCTATCTAATGTATCAAAATACTGAGGCGAACACAGAATATAGCACATGATGAATTCAGGCAAGCAGTGCTCTAAATCTTAATGTTCTGCAAATGACTTATATGATAACCCATCTTAGAATTTTGCCCAGCACTGAAACCAGGCTTATTGATTTACACGTTGCAGACTCCAAATTTCCCCTGAAAATGGGGACAGCAGGTGTCTATTTCATCTCTTTCCATATTTCAGTTGCTCAGATATCACTGAGAAAATTTCAAGTGTATATGTAAGTCTTTATAGTAGCTGGGCTTCAATTGTTTAGTATCTTAGGTGGAAGAGCTGCTAAATAGTCTCTTAAGTGTTTTCACTCAACCATGATGTGATATTTCTTATTTTTAATATTTTAAATTTTATTTTTAGAAAGAGGGGAGGGAGGACAAAAGAGAGGGAGAGAAACATCAACGTGAGAGAGAAACATCTGCTAGTTGCCTTTCTGCAAGCTCTCTAACCAGAATGGAGCACAGAGCCCCCAACCCAGGCATGTGCCCTCACCAAGAATTAAATCAGCTACCTACTAGCAATCTTTCAGCTGGTGGGATAACGCCCAACCAACTGAGCCATGTCACCCAGGGCTGAAATTTCTTATTCTAAACTTTTTTTATCTAAAACCTGTCCCCTTTGATGTGGTCAGGGGGAAATGTTGAGCACATCTACTCTCGTCAACTAAGCATTTCATCTCTGGCTTCACTACATAGTCACTCCTTGAACAAAATAACAAAAACAGAAAGTTAAAAAAGCCTTTTTGGTATCTATACATTTGTTGTTCTACACCTTTTTTGTTGTCTATATATTTTTCTCATTGCAATTCTCATGGTGCATCTTATATTGTTCTTTGTTACTGTAACATGCATCCTACTGCTATTCTAATGTACATCCTTAGTTCAATGTTATCCAGTCCATCCTCCTACCAATCCTTTTAGAATTATGTCAGTAAATTGCTCCTTGTGCAGCTATTTATATATATTATCTTCCTTGTTTCCTTTTTCATTTGGATCAGTTGTAATTGTAGAGTCTGAAATTATTTCTGGGAGCCTCCAAGCCTTCTTAACTCATCCTCCCTTTTAGCAGGTCAAACAGTGGGATCAAATCTGTTAGGGTGGAAGCTTAGACATGATACAACTTAAGTGAAATAATCTTATGCAACTGTGACTGTCTGGAAACAGGAATAAAGCATTTTCCTGGAAGTAACTGTGTAGGTCGGATGAGCTCTGTGGTGTTCAGTCTACTTTCTAATCCTATTAGTCCTAGGGGAGATAGATAAAAGGACCATTAAAGTGATACTGACGAGTCCTGGCCTTGTGACTGCACTCCAGTCTCTGACAATGGCTGCTTTCTTGTGGTCAGCAAAGAGGGATTTAATGCCAGATAATTTTAGCAAAGGTGAGCTTTAGTGATGGCAAAATTGGTGGGAACAGTAATACATTGTGCATTATGAAACTGTAGATACCATGTCACTCAGTATAGTTAAAATAATCAAGACAGTATTGGAACAACCTTCTACCATCCCAAATTCAAGAGACAAGTCAGAGTTGGGAGAGCTGATCATTTTAAAGACATTGCCAAAAGCAATAGGATGATGATGGTGGTGGTGGTGGTGGTGATAATCTAGTACCATGACCCTTCCCACAGGCTTGTGTTGCCTGAGAAATACCTCACTTTGAAGAATTTGAACCCTCCTTTTACAATACTTCAGACACATGTCTGATTATAACCAGCATTTCCATTCACTAACAACTAGAAACTTTAAGATGATACGGCCATTTTCATATGGTCTCCAATATTCTCATATTAAAAACCAATTTTCCATTTTAAAAGTAAGCTCTGCAGTAGGTCTCCACATTCTCTTTACCTTCTCACTGTTTGGACATGAATAAAAATTCCTGCAACTATCTGAAAAGATGAAGTTTCAGGAAAACAAACACATTATTTAGCTTCTACTATGTTCTAAGCACCTATGTTTTGTATTTTCACATATTTTAACATATTTAACCTTTTAGTATCTCAAATTTTACATTTTATTTTTTAATGTTTTTTACTGTTGTTCAAATACAGTTGTTCCCACATCCCCACCACCACTTTCCCTAATCCCACCCTCAATCCTTCCCTTCTTTGGCTTTGTCCATGGAAACTTTATACATATTTCTTGATGACCTTCCCCTTCTTTCCCCCATTATCCCCCTCTGCTCTCCCCTCTCCTCTCTGGTTACTGTCAGTTTGTTCTTTATTTCAATGTCTCAAAGTTATAGTTTGCTTGCTTGCTTGTTTTGTTCATTAGGTTCCACTTACAGGTGACATCACCTGGTGTTTATCTTTCACAGCCTGGTTTATTTCACTTAACAAAGTGCTCTCCATTCCATCCATGCTGTCATGAAAGGTAGGGGTTCCTTCTTTCTTTCTGCTTCATAGTACTCTGTTGTGTAAATGTACCACAGTTTTTTAATACACTCATTTACTGGTGGGCACTTTGGTTGCTTCCAGCACTTAACTATTGCAAATTGTGCTGCTATGAACATTGGAGTGCATTGGTTCTTTTGAAGAGGTGTTTCAGGGCTCTTAGGGTATAATCCCAGCAGTCAAATTTTTCATTTTAGATACAATGATTCTCATAGAGTTTGAATGATGAACCAGAGCTCTGTGGCTTTCTCCACCACACTACTAAGCCTTGTCCCTGCTCTGACTTGCCTTGGTGATGGTTTCCTCTCCTTATCTTGCTATGCCGGTGTTTCGCCACAGTGACAAAACACCCATTTTCTTTCTCATTATTTTCACCTATATTCCTTTCTAACCCTAGGCAGTTGCACCCTATAGGAAGTTTCTGTTCTTGCCTCCATGACCAGGACTCAGCCCTTCTCCTCAGTCCCCACAATTTCAACAAACCTCTACTAGATTCCTCAGAGGAATGAGTATTTTATTAAATATTCTTAAAAGAATTAGTACGATATCTTTCTATAACTCAGGGCATAAAAATTTACTTCAAAATCCTATGTTTTCCTTACAATTCAGCCCACAGCATTCAGCTCCTCTCTCTGTTGAAGTTTCTCCCTGATGCTTCTCCTCCCCTTCCTGCAATGTGCTGTACTTTCACCTTGACCCATTTGCTTCTTCCTTTTTTTCAAATGTGGATTAATTTATCTCTTCTAGTATATCATATCCTACGGTCATCATTTATATCGTCTACAAGTTGACAAAAAGGCAGCAAAAGATCCTCCCATTTGTCATGTGAATCCATCCTCCTTACAAAGTACTACAAAATTATCATATCACATTTTTCTACTATACATTTAACAGTTTTCAAATGTTTTTTCCATGCATGACTCCATGTGAAATGTTAGGAAGATAGAAGGAAGTGATACCCAAATACTAAGAAGTTGTTCTCTCCACATAAAGGAATCTATAGATAAATACATAATCAGGTGAACAGGATGTAGGATGATGTGATATATTCAGGTGATAGGAAGGGCAATAAGTAGTTAAAAGATGGGAGATAAGAGAAGTCAAGTAAGACTCCAACCAACTACAGAGTTGAAGGTTTGGTCAATGATGTTGCCCCACTTCTAAGTCAGAATAATTCTTGAAGTCTTAAGCTCAGAGAACATGCTTACTGGCAGGAGACAATGCTGAGTCTTTCATCATCAAGCCAATAATGATTCTGATAAGGTTTTCCTTGTGTTCTACCTCCATAGTGCTTAACACAATTTCACTTGGCTTTTTGTTTATGCTTTGCATTCCTATGCTCCACAGCCCCAATGTCCATGACCAATTTGTAAATATGTCATCCTTACTATTTCCCCCATTTTTATTGTGTTATCATTCCATTCCCAAAGTTGTCCACAAAAATATCTTTTAAAGATTTCTCCTCTCTGGCTCTTCTGAAATACATATTTCTTTAAGTTAAGGTCTATATCTCATTCACTTTTGCCTTCACTGCTCATAACTAGCAACTGGAGTAGTATAGTATCTTCTGTAGAATAAATATTCAAATATGTGTTAATTAGTATAAATTAACAAACTATCTTTTAATTACACAATTCCAAGATTTTTTTTCTGTGTGAATGAAGCATGGAAAAGTAAGTTTAGGACCCAATTTATTTTTCTATAAATAAATGCCACTGAGTTTTATGTCTTTAATCCTGATGGTTTATATTAGTTTTAGAGTGAACATTAAAAAAAAGCAATGGACACAGCATTATTCAAAGAGAAATTTTGAAAGAAAGGAAATCATGAGGATTAATGTCCTTAATATTCATTTCTGACAGCCTATGTTCAAGTTTAGGTTGTCTGGTCAACATTTGGGTCTGACTCGTAGTTTCCAAATCACAGTTGTCGTGTTCTAAATCAATTCCCTGGGAGAGATTTAGAGATAGCTCTTCCACAGGTTTTCTCAATTAAAGATGCATCTAGTTTTGCCCACATCACCCACATCTGCTCATAAAAAAATGAATAATGAAACACACATGTGCTGACTTGTGATTCATTTTAGCCTCTTGCAGGTGCAAATGCAAGTTTTAAGGTGCAAAGTGGAGCCACAAGCATTGTGGGCTCGGCCAGCTGAAATCCTGGCCTTTAATCACATCTAAATAACTCTTAAGGTGATGCAATCACAGGGCTTTGCTCACAAAAAGGGTGTAATAAATATTCTAGATTGGACTGGTATGTATTAACAGAGGAAGCTACATTATTTAGAGAAAATAAAATCCGGCTAATTTTCACCAATCTGGTATTTGCTAAAGCATTCTCTTTATATATTAACCCCAAATTCACCATGAGTATGTTTCAAAGCCACTTTGACCAAATAAAATAAAGAAAAAACTTTTATATGTATACATATCTAATTCAGGAATTTGTATTGACAAATAACCTAAATCTATCATAATTACTAAATATCCTTGCAGCTGGGGTAGGCTTCTACCCCTTAGTTTGTGTTAGCAAACAAACTAAGTCAATCCTCAGTTACAAGAAATAGAAAAGCTCACTGATGCAGATAATCCTGAACAGCACAAAATCCCCAAATCATTTCTTTTCAGCTTGGATGTGCATTTACAAGACTTTTTTCCCAGCAGACATCCATTCCTAATTTCATTTTCCTTAGGTTAAGATTCTGTGAATATACACCTTACTAATGAATTGAATTATCACATACATTTCATTAGCCAGTATACACAAGAGTGTGTCTTTTGCCAGTTAAGGTCATAAGAGTAACAGAGCTATTTGAGGATGGAGAGTAGAGCTTTGTTTTCTGAGGGGACATATGTCTCCATAGCCACCCTAATTAATAGACATACAGCATAAGGCATGTTTAAGATCACTTAAATAATAAAGCTAAATTTTACCTAAACTGTAAAAAGTCCTAGCTGTTGTAAGACCTATGATGAAAGTGGCTTTAAACTGCCTGAACGCACAACAGCTAAGATCCAAACTGGGATTAAATACTCTACTATGCTTAGCCTTAAACCTAAAAGTGGCCCAATTTTCATGTTCGTTAAATATGATATGCTTTGCATCTTCCAATGCTCAGCTGTATGCATTTCAATTGTTATTTTGCTGGTGTAGGGACAATATGTTTCTCCGTACTCTGGACAGAGGAAAAGACTCCAGTTTCCTTGTTTCTTTATGAATTAGAGATACCCAGGCTTAAAGAACAGCACACACATACATACACACTTACTTGCTTTTGTTTTGACATTGTAAATACAAAATAATATCATAACTATGGAAATATATTATTTTGTTAGCAACAGATATGTATGTATTTGTATCCAAAAGAGCATAACAGAAAGGAGACTTTTCCAGGAAGCTTTGTTTTGATGTGCACAGTAATAGTAAGAGCGAGTTCAAAAGTCACCAAAAGAGACAAAGGAGCTTTTTTTGCTTCATGTGTTAAGTATATTTATCTCCTTTATCAACCCCAAGGCAGAGAAACATGACCATTAAGTTCTGCCTTTCCATTTTCCTCCTGTTATAACACCTCTCAAACCAACCCTCCTTGCTCTGTTTATCCCAACCCTGCCCATTTTTCAAAGTGCAGCTCAAACCCTACCTCCTGTAAAGCATTCCCTGACCATTTCATCTGGAAGCAATCTTTCCCTCTTCCAAACTTCCACAAGACCTATTTTCCATACCTCTCAGTTAGCACTTATTATTTACTGACTGGTAGACATGAAATGTTTTCAGAAATGTTCTAGCCATGGTGGAGACATTTTTATCCTTTTGTATAGAAAATGAATATATATTTTAAAAGCAGAATAGGCCTATGTGTTTGTATTGTTCTTCATGGATCTGAATCTAGTTTGATTATAGGCTATATCATGATTGCAAAAAGGAAGCATGTATGTAATTCTTACAATATCCCAGATATTGTTTTGAGAACCTTAAAGATATTATAAGTTCTAAGTACATATGTAATGTTGCTAATAATAGAGATATCATGTGTGTGCATATTTTTGTATTCACCTTATATTATATGTGTGCATGTGTGTATGTATGTGTGACTGTTTTTATATGTAAATACATGTGTATATATGTATATTTATATACATATATGTACTTGTTTTGCTCCTATAAATATGAGAAATGAAGTAAAATAGTATTCTGGCACTTATAAGCACATCAATAAATTGCTAATAAGTATAAATTTAATAATAAATTTATATTATTTTTCACTTCTATAATAGATAAAGGTGCAGGCTGCTAAACAATAAAAACAGTATATTTTAGTATTTTCCATTTTTGAGAAAGAAATGGAGATTTTAAAAGAAAAAATTCATATACTTAGAATAGTACAAAATGAGATTTTATGTTTTGGAACTCAAGGCCCTTCTTTTCATGCAGCAGATAAAAATGTTGGTTTTATTTTTCTGCAGAGAAAAACATAGACAAAAACAAAAAATACCCAACAATTATTTAAAAGCCTTAGATTCTAGTCTCGCTTTAGTAATTAACCTTTCTGTTCCTCAATTTCTTTAACTGAAGATGAGGGGTACCAATCCAACTAATAGTATTACTTCAGTCTCAAATTTAAAAATCCATGTATGATTTTTCCCACCTGGAAGACAGTCTATTCAAATGAATTTTAAGAACCATATCTATCAGTTTCTATAATACAATTATGTAACTTAATTTTAATGTAATCCCAGAAAAACCTTTCCATTTTCAGAAGCTGATAAAGATGAAAGTGACTAAATAAAATTGTAGGAATCTTATATCTATACCTACATTACCCTTTTATAGGTTTAATATTTTCTGAATTGGTATGATTATAAGCATGCTGGAGATCATGGAAGTCATTTAAAGCAGAAAAGTAGACAAGGCCGCTCAAAGTCCCTGCCTCTGTGCTAGGGGTACCCTTAAAAAAAATTCCAGGATTATTCTGTTTTCATGGAAACACTACCTTTTTTTTAGGTGCCTTTTCAACATCTAACACTGAATGTCTTGCTTGCTATGCCATTCAGTCTAATGCACTTATCACATATATCACTATTATTCCATGCTTATGGATCATGAGGGCTTTGAATTTAAAAGATATTTGTTAAAAGCATGTTATTAAACAAATATTTTGCAAGAATATATCTTCATGCCTATGTCAAAAGTTAATCCACTATAAAAATGTCTTCAGAGATTCTTTTACATTTCTTGTTAAAATAAGAGTGACCTTAAGAAAGAAAATATTTTTAATGTGTAAAATTGTTTTGTGTTGTGTTATTTTACTAATAGTCTGAAGCTATAGATTATTTCCAATGAAACAGAAAATGCAGAGTAAAGTACTAAGTTAGATGAATACACTAACAATAATATATAAGAATATATATATATATGTGTGCATATATATATATACACACACACACATATATATACACATAGTTGGCAAGCTGAACCTACTAAGGATTTATTTTAAAGAGAATGCAAATAACCCTCATAAACATGGTAATTTAGATGCTAAAAGGTAACATACGAAAGCCTCTAAAATGAAGGTATCCAGACTGTTGAGGGACAAAGTCCATCCATTAGCTGTCTGGGCACAGTGCCCAATGGAGAAGGAATTTTCCTTAAAGGGCAAAGCTAGTTAAAAGATCAAGTCAATCCATGATGGTGACTCAAGTCATGCTTCTCAAACTGCCCAGCCTCAAGGATCTCAGAAATTTTAGCAAAAGAGAAAATATGTATGTTTTTAAATGCAAGATTTGATAAGAAAGCAGGATCAAAGAACTATGTCGTTTTACACCAATGTCAGCAATACATGTTTTGTTTACTACTGTGACTTTGGAGAGTGATACTCATTACATAAAATCAGGGAACAACAACTAAGATAGCTGTTCTGGGAGTCTTTGAGGAAGCAGGAAAGTACTTCTCACCAGAGGTGATTGTAGGGAAAAGAGACACTGTGATGGGAAGTAGAAGAAGATACCAACAATCACTGCACATAATATGGTGTGAGGGCCCCAAATCCCAAAGAGAATAGAAATAAAAGATTAGGTGCTATACAAAAACTATTTTTATAATGCTTTGTACCACCCCAAAAGATTATGATAACTTAGAAAACATGTTAAAATATTTATATTCCACAAATTGAGGAAGGCTGTGTAACCAAATGTAATTTATTCAAATTAAAAGTGTGTTTTTGTTTTACATTTGGAGAAAAATTTATTATATAGCATTTTAAGTTTTTTCTTAATCAAAAGTCATTTTGTACTATTTTTATTTCCAACGATTCAAGACCTTCCAATTGTTCCCATTATTATTAGTTGTTTTCAAACACATGCATATTTTCTCGCTGGAGCTGGATTATAAGCATCTTTGAAGGGAAAAAGGACACATCCTATACCTATTTCATTCCCTGTGAGTGTGTAACAGAAACCTAGGGCTCAGGTGTGATATATGAAGGAGCATATGGAGCACACACATTAACTATGTCTCATCTGCCAACAAGAGATAGACAATGACAGCCAAGATTGCTGCCATTAACTCTTAAGTAAGAGTTATTATGGTGTCAAATTAGATTTAAAATTTCAATTCTCTAAAAAATTATAAAATGAGTAAAATACAATCAGAAATGGCATTTTGTTATATTTTATGAGGTATATTTCCTTTCACATTAGTCTCCTATTGGCCATCTGCTGTGTGTCTTTCAAAGTTATTCAGATACAGTTTATGTTCTGATTAAATCAAGCCAATTTTTCTTTTCTTTTTTTTTTTTTTTGTTATCAGCACCTGCCTTTCTACAACAGAGGAAATGAATTGCGAGAAGGAATCATGGAAAGGGAACAAAAATAATTTGAAAAAAAAGAAAAAGTATCTAGGAGGGACCTAGAACCATCTATACCAAACAGGACGTAGGCAAAAGCGAGCCAACCCCTCCAGCCTTTTTCATAGGAAAAGCTTAGAAAACAGCTGTCCTTTACTCATTTTATTTATTTTTTATTGCAATTCAGTAAGTAAATGGGAATTCAAAAAATAATTCCCTGCTCTTTGGTGCCATCGTGAGGCCATAATATTAAAGTATTGAAAAAGCACATCTCCAGGGTAACCCAGGGTTTTGATATTTTCTTTTCATTCAAAATCTAATCATCCAGAGAATGGAAGTTTATTTCAGAATGAAATACAATGACTTTTACTATAACTCCAACCCTTCAACCAACAAATCATAGCTCTTATATCTACATAAGTAGTTTATTGACTGAAATAAGATGTACCTTAAATTTTTAAGCAACTATGAAATTACAGTTTGGTGAATTTGGGGGTCAGTAAAATATTCAGGTTATGAAGTTACAAAGCCATACCCTGAAGCTCTTAGAGTACTTTAAAACAATCATAGCAACATCTTAGCTTTACTTATTTACTCTGTGGTGTCATAGGGCAGCAGGTAAGAAACTACAACAAAGCACCTCAGAAGTCTGAACACCTGGTGTTAAGATATCTCAAGAAAATAATATGCTATTTTAGCAAGGAGACTAGAACAAATGATAATAGAATATAGCAAAGCAATGCACTAGAAGGACTAGCTAATGAATACATAAGGACTTCATACCCAGATGAAATCAAAGTACAAATCAACCTCAGGTGATTCAGTACTTGAAATCATCATCACAAAGTACATCTAAAAAATTGTAAAAAGATGTTTTATTAAATGTCTCAACAAAATTTACCTTGTTCTTCTACTTGTGCTAGATTTGTATTACTATCCCTAAGCTCATGTTATGTCCATTTTTAGCCTTCTTTTACAAATATATCAATGAAGATACAAAATATTTATTATTCATCTTTCTCAGTCCATTTAATTTTTTGTATGAATTATTAAAGGTTTCTCGTGTGTTGAAAGCATGGTCCCTCAGTTGTGCCTACTGATGCCTAAATCCGATTTCTTCCCACTATCCTCAAAATTATGCTTACTTCCCTTTCTCTTTTTTTCATTGTGTAAAGCACAGAGCCCTATTAATTACATGTCAGGTGTTGGGTGGGAAATTACCCAATGAATAGGTCATGCTTACTTCAGCTTTTCTTATTTACTGGAAAAACCACAGGCAGGAAAAAATAAACTACTGAACTGGTTTTTAACTGTCTTTGTTCTTACAGTGTTCTCTTCCTATCCTGCCTACACTGAGCACCTGTATGCAGCATGTCCACACCTTCAGAATTATCAAAAACAGAAACACCGTCATCAACTTCAGTTCTAACGAAGGGGCCTGAATTGCTTTCTTCTCTTTTCCTTGTCTTAGAGACATATTTTTTAAATGATCAGGATGCTCACAGAACTGTTTGATTTTAGTCACAAATTAGAGGAACATATGAAGGCTAGACTAATTGAAATGAAGGGAAATGCACAGGAAACCAATAGTGATGGAAAGGAAACTGGGACTCAAATCAAGGGAGTGGACCAGAAGGAGGAAAAAAAGGACTAAACAGAAAAGAATGAAGAAACAAGAATTCGAAAGATGAGGAGAGGCTTAGAAACCTCCAGGACATATTTAAATGTTCCAACACCAGAATTATAGGGGTACCAGAAGGGGAAGAGAAAGAGCAACAAGTAGAAACTTTATTTGAACAAATAATAAAGGAGAACTTCCCCAATCTGGCAAAGGCAATAGATTTCCAGGAAATCCAGGAAGCTCAGAGAGTCCCAAAGAAGTTGGACCCAAGAAGAAACACACCAAGGCACATCATAATTACATTAGCCAAGATTAAAATGAAGGAGAGAATCCTAGAAGCAACAAGAGATAAGGGGACAGTCACCTGAAAGGAGTTCCCATCAGACTGTCAGTGGATTTCTCAAAAGAGACCTCACAGGCAAGAAGGGGCTGGAAAGTATTCCAAGTCATGAAATCCAAAGGCCTACATCCAAGATTGCTCTATCCAGCAAAGCTTTCATTTAGAATGGAAGGGCAGATAAAGTGCTTCTCAGATAGGGTCAAGTTCAAGGAGTTCATCATCACCAAGCCCATTATTATAGGAAATGTTAAAGGGACTTATCTAAGGAAAAGAAGATAAAAAAGATGAACAGTGAAAGGACAGCAAACTCACAGTTATTAACAACCACACCTAAAACAAAAGCAAACTAAGAGAACAGCTAGATCATGAGCAAACCATAGAAATGAAGATCACATGGAGGGTTAGCAACAGGGGAGTGGGAGGAGAAGGGGGGGAGAAGGTACAGAGAATAAGTAGCATAGATAGTAGGTAGAAAATAGACATCGGGAAGGGCAAGAATAGTAGGGGAAATATAGAATCTAAAAAACTTGTGACACATGGACATAAACTAAAGGGGGGAATGGGGGGGATGGGTGTGCAGATTAGAGGGGAATGAAGGGGGGAAATGGGACAACTGTAATGGCATAATCAATAAAAATAAAAAATGAATTTCCATTACAAATGAAATTCTATTCAGTTATATAACATATAATTTTGTTATAGTTTGAGATCAAAAAGAAAATTATGAATGAGTGTTCTTTTTTTATTGAGGTATAATTGAAATGCATTAGTTGAGTTTCAGGTGTATAACATCAAAATTTATATATATTGCAAAATGATCACCACAATAAATCTAGTTAACATTTGTCCCTGTACACAAGTTACTGAGTTTTTTTTGTTATGAAAACTTCTAAGATTTACTCTCTTCGCAACATTCCAATATGCAATAGAGTATTCTTACCTACAGTCACATGCTGTACATGCATTCCAAGGATGTATTTATTTTATAACTGGAAGGTGGTACCTTTTGAGCCCCTTTACCCATTTCACCCACCCACCCCCACCCTCCAGCTCTGGCAATCACCAGTCTGTTCCCTGTACCTATGAATCCAAGCTCATAGGTTAAAAGGCAGGTCTTACATGTGGAAATAGTAATAATTTTTCTCATTTAAAGTCACTGGCATCTCCTTTGGGGACCTGGCCTTCAGCTTTCTTTCAATAGCATCACAGTGCTAATCCCAACTTGGTTTTAGGCATAAACTGCCCTCATATATCCCCTGCGAAGATGCTCAATATAGATCATTATCTTTAACATTGTCCCAGAGAAAAAGAGTCCTTAAACCTCCCTCACTGTAATAGCACCAAAAGCCCCTTGTACTGGGAAAATTTATCAAAAGCCCCTTGTACATGGCTTCTGTGCTGATAAAATTCTCAAAAGCCCCTGTGTGAGGAAGGAAGCTTAAGAGCCAATGTCATTGGAGATGAAAAGGATTACTGGGACCACCTTTAATTTCCTTCAGGCAGAACAAGGCTATTTCAATTTCAGATGCTGTACAATATTCAAATATTTAAACACCATCTCATCATAATTTTATCCATCTCACATGCTAAGATGGTTTCCATTCCAACATCATTGTCATCTCCTGATTTTACTTCATTATGTAGTTTTGTGGAAGAGAAATTTATGAGAGAATGGAATATATAAGTTTCTGATTCGGTTGAGATCTAAGAAAAGAGTCCAATGATTCGAACACAAAGTACTTAATACATAAAAGTTCATTACACATGTTATGAAAGGGAAGAGTGAAGAAACTCAAAGATTGATAGTAACAGGAGGACAGTACAAATCCGTAGGTGGAGACACAAATATGTGAAACAGTGTGAAGAAGCCATGGATGGTGTTACTGGGTAGAGGGTGGAACCACGTCATTCCTATCCAGGAGGGGCTGGAGCAATGCAGGCAGGCTGCAGACAGAAATGCGATGCCAGAGACTTCTCCTCCATTTCTTTCTCTCCTGGCTGTCTTCCAATTTATGGCCAATGACACTCCCTGTGGGAACCTACCAGAACCCCTCAACACAAGGCCTGAGTTATGTCACCACCTAAAGGAATCAGTCTCCAGGAGCAGAACCCTGGAACTGGGAGGAGTTAGTCCAGGTCAGGCTAACCCAGGGCTGGAGCAGAACCCTAAGTAGGAAAAAAGTGTTGTTGGAAGAAAAAGAGCAAAATACAAGACTTCATTTACACTTCCTTCAGAAAATACATGTACTTCCCTTTTGTATTGTTTTAAAACAATCCATAGTTGGTCCTTCCAAATCAAAAGAACTTCTTTTTATTAAAAAAAAAAGAAATATTTATTTCTCTGACATGTTGCAATTAAGAATTATGTATAATTTAATATTAATTTCTCTTTTTTAAAAGGTAAACTGTTTTTTCTCTCTGCTTAAAATGTAGTTGTTGCAAAAATAATTTTCACTAAATTAGTTTTCCATTTTACTCCCTGCAGCTAGTAATAAAAATATATCTCCCAGCTGTGATGAAAGCATAATTTCTAATGGTTCCCAGCAAAGACAGTTCATTGTTTGATAAAGTGGGGACTGTCAAGAGCAAAATCACAACTCTGAGGCTATTTTGTTTCATTTGACTGCCTCTTTAAATGACATTATTCAAGAATGTTTTGTTCCCCTAATACTCATATTTTTGAGATTTTTAATTACTAAATTCAGCATATTTTTACCTCATAAAACAGATCTATATTTTTATAGTACTATTTCTCTAACCTATTAACTAATTCTGGAAAATATTCCATTTTATTTCCACTATCAGAATAATCACTGATTTTCTCCATTACTTTTTGATGGATTAATACACACAAAATGCATACAGACATATAACCTAAATACAGTAAATTCCAATTTCCTATTCTGCTTTTTTTAGGACTTTTTGCATAATACCAATAAAGTTTAAACTAAATCGAAAGATTCTATGAATTTGGTAGTAATCTGTCAAAAAATAGAAATAGGAATATAGTAAGCTGACCATTTATAACTATAAATATATTAAATAGAAATCATAACCAAAGTGTTTGCTACTGTTTGGCTGGAGTGGGGGTGGTTGGGGAGGGAAATGCAGACAACTGTAATTGGACAACAATAAAATAATTTTTTAAAGTGTTTGCTGCCATTTTCACAGTAATGAATGGAGTATCTCTTTTCTTTAACATGAAAAGAATCTATAATTTGGGTGCTCTATAATATTCATTCTCCAGTATATTCCTTTATACATCATACATTTCTAAGTGTGCCCCTTTCTATGCCTAAATTTTCTCTAACCCTACCTGAAGATAATTAAGGAAGTGTGTTATTTTCTATTCTCACACTAGTCAGGATAGTTAATATTTTAATTTATTTTTTAACTTTGATATTTCTTCACCTGTGTATTTTTTAATTATACTTTATTGATTATGCTATTACAGTTGTCCTGATTCCCCCCCTTTGTCCCCTCCACCCAGCAACCCCCACTCCTTCAGGCAATCCCCCCACCACTGTTCATGTCCATGGGTAATGCGTATAAGTTCTTTGACTACTCAATTTCCTACACTGTACTTTACATCCACATGGCTATTCTGTAACTACCTATTTGTACTTCTTAATCCCTTCACCTCTTCACAAATTCTTACCCTACCCCACCTCCCATCTGGCAACCTTCCCGTAACTAACTTCTATTCTCCTGCTGCTCTTAAAGAGTCTTTAACCTTTGGCCTTTCAACTATGATGTGTCTTGCAGTGGGCCTCTTTCCATCCATCATAATTGGGACTCTGTATGTGTCCTGGACTTGCATATCTACTTCCTTCACCAAATTAGGGGAAGTTTTCCTTCACTATTTTTCAGATAGATTTCCTACTTCTTGCTCTTTCTCTTCTCCTTCTGGCACCCCTATGGGATGAATGTTAGACCTCTTAAAGTTGACTCAGAGTCTATTTATACTATCCTCATTTTGGGGGATTCTTTTTTCTTCTTGTTGCTCTGATTGGTTGATTTTTGCTTCCTTATGTTCCAGATCATTGATTTGATTCTCAGTTTCATCCACTCTGCTGTTGTTTCCCTGTAAATTGTCCTTTTTTTCAATTAGTATATTCTTTGTTTCTGACAGGGTCTTTTATATGCTGCTGAGGTCCTCACTAAGTTTCTTGAGCATCCTTATAAACAGTATTTTGAACTCTGCTTCTGATAGATTACTTATCTCCATTTTGTTTAGCTCCTTTTCTAGAGTTTTTATTTATTCTTCCATTTGGGCTGTTTCTTTATCTCCTTGTTTTGTCAGCCTCCCTGCATTTCTTTCTATGTATTAGGTGCTGCTTTGACTCTGAGTATCAGAGCTGCTTTGACTCTGTCTTTGTAATGTGGTATAATGTAGTGGATGTCCTATAAGATCCAGTGGCACAGCCTCCCTTATCACCCAAGCTTGGTACTTGAGGTGAGCCTTTTCTGTGGGCTGAGTACACCCTCCTCTGTTAGTTGAGCCTTGGTTGCTATTGGTGGATCAATGGGAAGGATTTACCCAGGCCAGTCAGCTATAAGGACTGGCTGTGACCACTGACCACAAACCTCCACCCACCATGGAGGGTAAGTCATGCAGGGGCAGAGTGGTAGTGCTCCAGTGTGGTCTGTAGCTGTCCACTGGCTGTGCTGGCCCTGGGATTTCTTGAGTGGTGCAGGCCAAGGTCAGCCCCTACCTGTGTTTTTCCCAGAGCACCCCTCCTGAGCTGTAAAGCAATCTGAGATGGCTGCTACTTGTGCTGGGCTTGGCAAATATCAGGTGAAGCCAAGCTGTGACTCTAAAACAGCTGCTACTAGGGCTCACTGAAGCTAACTGTTGCTTTTTTTATAGGATTTAGGAGCCAAGACCAGCCATTCTTATGAAAAGGCAGCTTAAGTGGGCCCATATGGTGGGTGGGGTAGAGCCTCTGTAGATCTCCAAGGTGGGTCACACAGTGTGAGCCAGGCTGATGGAGTCTCAGATATGGCACCAGCCTACCAGCTCTGTAGGGGGAGGGTTCAGAGGACAATGACCTCTGCTTGCCCCAGTGCCAGACACTTCAGTCTCTCCCTGCATAGCACTAGTGCCCTTTAAGCTGCCACCCAGTGCTGGAGCTCAGAAGGAGTACATCCAAATAGGTCAGTCTGTGTGTGGGTTCTCCAAGAGGAATTGCTTAGGGCTCCAGCAGCCTCCTCTACCAACTCAATCTCTGCTGGTTTTTCCAGCCAGAAGTTGTGGGGATTTATCTTCCCAACACTGTAATCTTGGGCTGGGGGGCCTGGTGTGAGTCTAGAACTCCTCACTCCCAAGATATCCCTTCTGAATTTTTATTTGTGTGGGTGTGGAGCCAGTCCATTGCACATCCTTGCCCCTCCTACTAGTCTGGATGGATGTGGTTCCTTCAATTCTGTAGTCATCTGACTTCCATTCAACTCTATTTTGTAGCTGTCAAACTGTCATTCAAGTCTATTTAGTAGTTATCAGACTTGCATTCAACTCAATTTCATAGTTGTCAGACTTCCATTCAACTTGATTTCTGACATTCCTGAGTGATCGATGTTTTATATTTTAGTTGTAATTTTGATGTTGTTGTGTGAAGAGGCAGACCATGTCTACCTATGTTGCCATCTTGACCAGAAGCCAATATTTTTATATCATAATGTAACAGGGTGCAGCCAAGAGGGAGGCTCCGAAAAGGGATTTGGAATGGGGTTCGGGAAATATTAAGATAACCTCACCTCTTCCCACCACAAAGGTGTGAGTTGGAGAAGGAACAAATGGAGCAGGGCCATTGAGAGCTGTTTTGTACAGCAAAGGCTTTGCAGCTAACCTTTGGCATGGTCATTTAACATATCTATAACCTTTAAATTGCTTTAATGGATAACCTTTAACCTTTAATAGATATTTTAAATAGCTGTGGCCATGCTCTGAGCCAGGGGCATGGAAGTGACTTCCACCCAAGATGTAACTGGAGGCAGGTCCCCTGAGTTACAGCACCTGCATGAGGGCTCGGGGATGATTGACTGCATGACATGGGTCGCACCTGCCCAAACTCATGATGGCAGCCCAGTAAACTTGAAATAATACAGGAATGCTGGCAAGTGTAGCTGATTGTAGGAGGAGTCAGAAATGGGGCTACAAAGGAGGACTGGCATAGGGATTTAAACCCAGACATGGCAGCTATTTGAGGAGAGGGAACCACATGTCTATGGCAGTGCAAGTGAAGGAAGCCACTCACTTCTGGCAGAGCGGGGACTCATGCAGCTTTAGTAGGGGGGAACTACCATGTGGCTTTAGCAGAGAATCGCCACTGGGCTTTGGCAGAGTGGCACCCACCTCCCCACAGCTCTGGTGGAGGAAAGAACCATGTGGTTTTGGCCAGAGTGCAGATACCTGCAGCTTTGGTAGAAGAGGACCATGCAGTTCTGGGGTGCTTCCTTCAGCCACGTGGTGTGGGAAGCAGGAGAGACTTTGCCTGGAAGAAGGGTGAAAGAACTTTTTGCCAGTAGGCAATGAGAGAGTGCCACATGGCTTTGGATTAATTGGAAATCCTGCCTGGAAGGTGATACAGCTGATGGTGCCAGTGGCCTGAAACATGGACGTGTGCTTTTTTTCCTGAGTTACGGTACTCTAAATTAGGGCAGGGGGAGAAGGAAGCACTGTGGGCATCTATGGGTATCCAAAAGGACTTTGATATTTTAATGGAGACATTGGGTCACTACTTTAAGTCTATATAGCTTTAAATAAACCTTTCCTTTCCTTTTCACGAATCCCTGGCATTAAGAGACCTCTTTCCTCTGGAGGCAGACATAACAAACCTTGGCCCCTGCTGTTCTGTAACAGTTTTGGGCATCCCCGGGTGGGCCAAATATTGCCCTCCCTGTGTGTGTATCTGTTCTGTAACAATAATATACATATTATATTCTCTGACCTCAGTGCATGATGGCTGGGCAGGAACCTTCCTCTCTTCTTCAAGCCTGGATCCTTTCCTTGTTCTGAACAGTATCCTTGCTTTTTTACAGAGCTTCTTCATTGTTACCTAACTTCCCAACCTTCTTGTTCCTGATTATTACAACCTTTGTAGTGATGTAATCTTGAATACTTCTTTGGCTCCACAATGTGTTAGCAAACCAAATTTAATCTCATTAATATGGCATACAAAGCTCTTCTGGATATGGCCTCTATTGGTTTCACCTCCCACTGTTCCCCTTTCACATTTTTATCACAACATTTTCAAATTGCATACAACCCTCAAAACGTGCCACATTAATTATTTTGAACATTTTTTTCTATCTGGAATGACATTATCTGTCCTAGTTCTTTGGGATGACTTATTCTTCTATACCCATTTAAATAACTATTTCCCCTGGGAAGTCTTCTTTACACAGTACACTCAACCCTCCTTGGACCACCGAATAGTATGATGATTACTCATGTTGATGGAAAACTTTTCAGTGAGCAGTGCAGAAGCACAGCCTATGTGCTTACCATGTGTCAGCAAGTGCTCTACATGCTAATGAAGTAACTGTGATATTTTATTGTAAGCTCCTAAAACACTGCATTTTAATTGAAAAAGATTTAACACCTATTACATATATTTTATAATGATTTTGATGTGTCTGATTTTACAAATTTACAAAAATAAAATTATTTTATCAGTAGTCTGGAAAGAAATGGCATTACAAATTTTTAGCAGTTTAGCACTAAATACCTAAAACAAACATAAGCTGTCACCTTTGGTCCTGTGGATTTTTATACTATATTCCTACATAAAACTTGATGTATCATTTTAAAAGACCAGTAAATAGGCAAGGAAAGCCTAACTAACTTTCATCTGAACCTGGAATTACTGAGCTGATAGGTATCTGAGGGACACATGACTCCCAATAAATGAAGGAATCTGTGTTATGGTGATAGGTCTTCATGGGCCCTCAGTGCACACTTCCTGCAGTAGTCAGCTCATTCCTTTGCTGGTCAGGACTAGTTATCAGAGATGTTTCTTCTTTATACATAGCCGAATTCTTCCCCCATAAAGTCCCACAGCTGCTTTGTCCCACAGTAACTACATAGAGATCAATATTTTTCAGCTGATTATTCAGAGTTTTGAAATTAGTTGCAAGTGTTCTTGTTTCTAAAAGAAGATCCTTATCTTCCCAATTGGTTTCCAGGATCATTTTGTGGCTGATCTTTTTCTAGACAGAGGTAGTTCACATATCATCACTGTTTTTTTTGTTAGTAGTTAGATCATAGCTTTTGAATACATAATAATCTGAGCAACACTCTCTCCCATGCCGAAGATCTCCACAGAGTATATAGTGAGCAAATGATCATCCTCAAATAACATATGATGTTAGAGTAATGCTAAAAAATTCTGCTAGATAAATGTCCAAGGGACTCAAAATGAGCATCGATTCTGATTCATTTTACTTTGTACTTTTATGAAATACAACAAATCCACCATCTCGACTTCATGTAAATCTGATAAGGTTATCACTCACAGGACATGACTTTCCAGTGACAGAGCTAAGTTAGGCCAGTGAGACTGACTGTCCCAAGAATGTAAACTAGACATGAAAATGTGCTTTTAGATGGAGGTGACTAATGGCAAGACTTTAAAAAGAAATCTGTGGTAATAAACTAAATATGATAAATAAATAAACAAGTGTGCTATATCCATAAAATGGCATACCATTAAACTATTTTTAAAAAAGGAATGAAATAGTGGTACATGAAATATGGTTGATCCCTGACTAGTGTGGCTCAGTTGATTGGGCATCATCCTGCAAAATGAAAGGTAGCTAGTTTAATTCCCAGTCAGGCACATGCTGGATTGTGGATTTGGTCCCCAGAAGGGGTGCATATCAGAGGCAACCAACTGATGGTTCTTAATCACATCAATGTTTCTCTTCTTCTCTTTCTCCCTTCCTTCCCCTCTCTCTAAAAATAAAAGTCTTTAAAATAACCAAAAAAAATTTTTTTAACCAAAAATTGAGCCTTGAAAATGTTATCTTAAGTGAAAGGAGACAGATATGAAAGGCTACATATTGTATGATTCCTTCTGTAGTCAATATATAGAACAGGCCAATTTGTAAAGACAGATAACAGGAGTTGGCAGCAGCAGGTGGGGAGAGGATGAGATATGGGGACTAGTGCTTAATGGGTGAGGTTTTCCTTTGGGGATGCTTTTTGAAACTAGGTAATGGTGATGGTTGCAATACAGTGTAAATGCCACTGGTCATACCCTAAAGTGGTCTAAAGGACAAAGTTTATGTTCTATGTCTTTACCACAATAAAACAGTTATCAAGAAAAACAGATAATCATTAACCACTGGTTCTCACACAAAACCCTGGTTTCTGTCTTTCCTTTGGTTATTTGGCTTTTCCTTCTGTTTCATGAGTTATTCAGTAATTTTCTAATAAATACATTTCTGCCTACATTGCCTATAATCATGTTTTTAGTTTCAAATGAAACTCTCACATTTGTTATTAATAGTTTGGGAGATAAATTTGGTTAATATTTAGTAAAATATATGGTATCCAATATAGCTATAGCTAAACATCTATTAGCAAAAGTAGGAACAAATCAGTAGGGGAATAGCGATATAGAAAGATATACTAATGTTCAAATTAAAGAACTATAGCCATGTATATTAATCTGGATCAGCCTTAAAAACAGCATTGGGAAATATTTAAGTATATCATTTGCATAAGGTTTTACAACACATGAAACAGCATTATACTTTTATTTCTTATGCATATATAGTAAAAAATAAAATTCATGAAATCTTAAATATTAACCAAAGTAGTGATACCATAACATATTATATATTTCAATAATGACCACAATAATATTTCCCATCCCACATGTTCTTCTTGCACTGTGACCTTGTCATTTCTCTCATTGACAGTTGGTCTATATCCCCTCACCATGAACCCAGGTGAACATTGGTGGCTCCCTCAACCAACAGAGTACAGTAGAACTGATTCTGTTTGACCTCTGAGGTTAGATCAATGCGAGTGCCATGCATTTCTGCTTGTGCTTTGATGGTACTTGCTCTTGCAACCCAGTTGCCATCTGTAAAGGAGCCCAAATAGTTACTTGGAGAGACTTCATGCATCATAGAGCCCCAGCCGAGGCCTCAGCTGATAGCCAGTGTCAACCCACAGACACGTGAGCAAACAGCCTTCAAACAGTTCTAGTCTCCAGCCATCAAGTCACCTCCATGCTTCATTTCTTCCCAGTTGAGGCTCCAAATGTCATGAATGGAGATAAGGCATCCCCACTGAAATGTCTGATATACACAATCCATAAACAATATAAAATAGCTGTTGTTCATACCACTAAATTTAGGCTTATTATTCAACAATAGTAGCTGCAATAGGAGAAGAAACTGGAGAATGAAATGAGGGAAGAGAGCCTATTCGGTGTGGCTCAGTTGGTTGGAGTGCTGTCCTGTAAACTGGAAGGTTGCCTGTCCAATCCCCAGTCAGGGCACATACCTAGGTTGTGAATTCGAGCCCCAGTCAGGGTGCATGCAGAAGACAACCAATCAATGCTTCTCTCTCACACTAATGTTTCCCTCTCTCTATCTCTCTCTCTCAGGCTCTGAGAAAAAAATTGTCCTCTGGTGAGGATAAAAAATAAAATGGAATCGAGGAGTCTTAATAAATTAAGATTTGCAATAGACACTCAAATATTCTCTGGACTGTCCTTTACAGTTTAATCTCTAGTCTTTTAATATTTTATAGTAAATATAGGGGGGAAAGCATGCATATTCTAGAAACTTTTGGTATATTCAAATATTTAAATTAGGACAAAGTAGGAATCATTAATTAATGAGTAATTACATAATTAAAGCCATGATTGGGGAAAAGGAGGCAAGTTACATGTGGACAAATCAACTTAGCACTCTCTTTATTGCAGGTGCTAAAATGAACTAGAAATGAAACTGTATAGTCAAATGGAAAATCCAAGTGAACATTTTTAAAAGGACTAGGAAAGAAAGTAATAATAATCTAGTCTCAGGAGAGTTTTTCTAATATTATAATCAATTAAAATTACATAAGAATATGTCAATAACTAATTTTTAAAAATTTATTGTTTAATTTCTACGCAAGGTCAAAAATGTCAAAATTTAAGAAATAAACAAGCATTTTATTTTTATTCAGATTTACTGAAAAAATAAGTGTGATCAACCTTAAGTATCCCCTCTACCTTCTACACATCTACATATTTATATCATTTCACTTTTTCCTTGCTGTCCACTTTAAAATTCTACTTATGTCTTTAAATTTGTATCCTTTGATTCAGATTTTCTTCTATCAATAACTAATTCTAAATTATTTACATCAAATTCAAGTCTAATAATTTCACTCCAGCTGTTTTTCCATTTACTAACATGTGTATTAAACTCTGTTTTTCTTTAAAATAATTATCTTTGTGTCTATTTTTAACCATTCCCTCACAAGTCTCTTCTTCTTATTGAAATATATTGATAATACTCCACAAATCCCATGTCCACCTCACCTCCCATTCTTCGCATATGTCTCTGAAAATTTTGTTTAGAGGCAGTATAAGGTAGTGGTTAGAGCAAACTCTCCTTGGCCAAGTCCAGAGTTAGCCTTTCAGTTGCTACATGACCTTAAACAAATTATTTTGGCTTTCTATGCATCAAAGTACTTATCTATAAAATTGAGTGACAATACTATTTCTATTATCATGCTCCTTTATTATGATAATTGCTAGGTGTGACATATTTTACTGACATTCATAATTCAGTTTGAACTGTTGTTGTTTCTTGAAACTTGACCCCCACACTATCTACTAACTCTATTCATTCACTATTCAATTCTGTAATTTTATCCATATCCATATCTAGATTCTATTAGAATAACAGTGATTAAAGTAGCATTGTCCCTATCTCCTGAAGATTTCAAGATGGTTGAGGAGACATACATTAACTCATTAATCACTGCAAAAATGTAAAGTTAAAACTGTTTTTCCTAAATCCAGAGCATCACTCAAGACCTTCCTTTGGAGTAACTGCCTATGAAACCCTAGATGACCTGGCTCCTGATTAATTCTCTAAGATTCTTTCCTGCTCTCAAGTAGGAGGCAGTGTCTTCTCTGTGCACATATACCATATGTAACCACTAGAGGACAGTGAAACACTTGGACTAACAGTAATCGGTCTTTCCTGTTCTCAATGAAAATTGAGGTTAAAGAAGTCTGCTTTGCTTAAGTTATATATCTAAACAACCAGGATCTCATTTATAGATTCCATGAAAGTGAAATTCTCCTGAAGTCTCCTCAATGTTGATTTCATCCAACCCTTTCCTGCTATAATCCAGTCCTATTCTTTGTCGCTCTCTCTTAATGAAGCAGCAGTTATGACCATGCATGCACACACGCACACAAGCCCACTACCTGTTTTCAATATTTTTGAGATAACTACTTAGTATATAATGGAGGTGGTTATAGAAAACATTTATTGTTACTATTTAAGAGGAAATTAATGTTGATCCACCTACTTTAGGAAGATAAGTCTAGGAACAGTGGAAAGGGAGAGGCTGAAAAATAACAATATTTAACACTAACTGAGGATTTACCATGTCCTGGAAACTTTTCCATAAAAAAAAGGAGAACCTCTACCTTGTGTCCTTTATCTTATTGGCCAGTGCTGGCTGTGGTTCATGACCTGCCCTGTAGGGCCCTCCATGTCAGCCCTGGGGAAAGCAGATCCCAGGCCCCAAGCTATGGCATTTCATCAGAGCAAGGGAACGGTGGGAAAGGCAGAATGTGTGCCCTGCAACTTGTCAAAGTACAGCCAAACATACTTCCTCATTTGTGTATTTTATTTTACCTTATCATTTTCTTTTTAAAGGATTTTAAAAATTTATAGAATGAAACAAAAAGGCATTGCTTGGTAAATCATGAACATGAACATCTCCCTTTTTGAGAGTCATTGGTTGGCTTTGTAACTTGCCCGTGATACACAGACACACTCCAGTGAGTCCTGAGAGGAGAAGTCGGCTTTCTGCTCCTGCTTGCATTTTTTATCTTGAGTGGGAAGAAAAACAACTCTTAGTTTCATCTTTCATTGTTAAGAGTTGCCCACACTACCTTCAAAATGCCTGCAGGGGCTTGTGGAGAAGGGGGTCATCAGATCTCTCCCAAGTGGACTTTATTTTTGTCGGAGGATGAAAAGCAGAGGAGCTAATATGGCAGTGCAGCCCCTCATCAGATTCAACCTGTCTGCCATGAATTCTTATTTCAAAGGAGCTCCTACTTGTCCCTTAGCCCTGCTTTGCCCCAGCACCTGCCAAACAGAAATGCTCATCATCTCCCACCTGGCTCAACGCTAATATCTCTCTACCCCTGCTTTAGTTTAGCTCTTCTCGCACACTTTCCTGACAGTTTTTTCAGAATTGCTACTTCCTACATTTAAAAAATCTAGCTGCCTTAAAAACTTGTCATTATTCTCCCATCTTAACTCCTACTCTCCATTTTATAAGTCCTCCACTTCAGTCAATACTGGCCAACTCTTCACTGTTTCCTCTAAAACACAGGTTATTAACACATTCATTGCACAATTCCAGAAGTCGACGGATGCCATCTACCCTTGCTGCAGTATTGTAGTTAAGAAACTAGACTTTTTAAGAGTTAGGAATAAAATGTGAACTCTAAAGAGAGACAGGGTACTGAGAGAAAAATGCAGTCTATAAATATCTGGAGCAGATTCATTAGTTAATTGTTTCGTTGGGACCATCTATACAGGCATTAATACCCAAAGGTTGTTTGTAAACCTGGAGGAGAACAGTTATAATCTTCAATCTGCTCATTCCCCCTGAAAAATAAATACTTTTCCTTTGAAAGTGACAAATAAAATACTAACTTAGACCATCTGGAATCTGGACAGAATCAATTTTAAATACTAATCAAGCTCAGTTCAGCCTGGACCATTAATACAGATGGCTGATTGCCCAAAAGTTATCATTTCAGGAATCAAATGAAAATAGGACTCTTCCAGCATTACAAGTGGACCAAGTTTTGAAAATATGCTACTAAGAGTTATTCAAATAAAATGCTTTAATAGTAAGCATATGGCTTTATTTACTATTACTCTTTCATCCCTAAATAATTATCTTCAATATTCATTTTGAATTTGGTATGAAGCCATGACAAAGAGGCCTAAGTATTTGGAAGCACAAAGCCACACAATTTATCAATATTTTGTGAAGCAGAAACAGCATTTATGAAGACCAGATGGTCTCTGCATATGAGATTTTAAATAATGGATATTATTTACACATGAGGTATAAGGCGACAATAGAGGTATAAAGGATTTCTTAGCAGGAGAGTGATTTTCTATTCAATTCTCTGTTCCTTACTCACTGGGTCATAAATAATCTTCAGTTGTTTTCATGTAAGAATCCAACAAGAATAGATTATGAAAATTACTACAAAAGTATAGATGATAGAGGTACAATGGTTATTAGAGATTATATGATCTTCCAGTTTTATGGATTATGAAATTGAGGTTGAGAAAATGTAAATGATTAAATTGCCCAATTGCAGGTATGGGGACCCCAAGAGGCCGCCTTATCCTTTCATGACCCTTGCCACATCATTTTTCCTCTTCGAATAAAATGTTACAGGTTAGCGTGTTGTTAATATTCACTAGGTAAAGTGAATTGATTAAGTACGAGACCAAAGAAATATACATGAAAAACATACACAATCGGCTTGGGACACAATATAAATAAGAAAGAAAACAGTGAGATAGGAGAGAGACACTCACATTTGCCTTTGGCAAGAGAGCAGCTTGAGCAGCTAGATGATGTCATTCCTTATTGTTTAAGTCAGGACACTTCTGACAAATACTCTGAAAGTAAGACAAATCTTTTAGCAACAAATATAATCATCTGTGTATAATTGTCAGGATGGAACTTAATATTGGCAATGACCTAAAATTTTCACACACAAGCATAAATAAATAATGTTTTATTTATTAAAACATCAATAATTACATTCATCTTTATCTGAATTACGACATAATTCTACTCAGGATTTGAAACACCAGAAACAACTCACGTGACTCTCTGAAGAATAAATTTGAGCATAGTTCATTCAAAGAGTATTCACAGTCTGATTCCGGATGTAACTAGAGATTCTGAGCTACAACTAACAAAGTAACTTTGCTTTAAATTCCTAGAAAAGGAATTTAAACTTGACTGAATATACTTAAAACCATGTTTCTATAAAAGACAAATAAAAATTCTCATTTAACTTATTGATATCAATATGTTATACAGATGCCAGTTTCTCCCAAATCCAAAATCTAACAAAGGTAAAGCAAAGTTAGTTTTGAAGCTGAAGCATTCTCTCTATTATGATGAGAGGAAAGTCATAGGATAATAATATAAAACAATAAATCGGCCTGGCTGGTGTGGCTCAGTGGATTGGGCGTGGGCCTGCAAACCTAATAACCGTAGTTCCATTCCCAGTCAGGGCACGTGCCTAGGTTGCAGGCCAGTTTCCAGCAGGGGACATACGGGAGGCAACCACATACTGATATTTCTCTCCCTCTCTCCTTCCCTTCCCCTCTACAGATAAATAAATAAAATCTTTAAAAAAACCCAAAAGTGCAACCAATTTCAAATCGAAAGAGGGTGCCAAGAGCATAGGCAGATCTCTGCAGAATTCACTCAAAAGCAGACTTGTCTGAAATTGGAAGGTACTGCCTTTAATTACTTTAATCACCAGATGAGGAGAAAAACATACATAAGAGATGGGGCTTACTCACTGTTTAGGCCTGCTATACCTAGTTGAAAACCTCTGGATATTACTTGGGACTCAGCTATAACTTAGACAAAACTGAGGTGTACTTGAAATAGTGAGCTGTCCCATGACAGAGACTCACAAAGGAAGGAAGGGTAGATGGTTTAAAAAGGAAGAAGAAACTTTAAGACATGCCACCATTGCAGGAAGAATGAAAAGTAGAAATCTAGAAGTAAGAATACTTTAAGGACTTAGCTTGGTAGTAGTTTATTAATGTCTATTGAATAAAAATAAATTCTAAATCATCCCATAAAAATTGTAAAGGAGATCTCATGCTTATCTCAACTCAAACATAAATAGCTTTCACTTGGCAGGATATTCTCAAGATCGATCTCCACAATCACACATGGCAGTTTTTCATCTTTTCTTGTGGCTGGGTAGTATTCCATTGTATATGTGTACCACAGAAGTAAGTCATACAGAAGAAATCAAGAATCATATGGTTTTACTCAGATGTGGGATAGAAAACTTGAAAACAGCAAATGAACAAACAAGACAAACAAAAACTCGTAGACACAGACAACAGTACGGTGGTTCCCAGAGGGAAACTGGGGTGCAGTGAGTGTAGTAAAGGGTAAGGGGTCAAATATACAGTGACAGGTTTGATTTGGGGTGATAAACACACAATATAATACACAAATGCTGTATCATAGAATTGTGCACTCGAAACATATAATTTTATTAACCAACAGATTTAATTTTTAAAATTAAATATGAAACAAAAAGCAAAGATGTGGCCTCTTAAGCAAAAGAAAAGGGCAGTGTTATTTTAATTGCCTTAGCCATAGCCAAAGGATATTACTTCTCCCCAATGTTCTGTTCTCCAAAAATGAATTAGATAGAACATTAACAAAAAATGCTATGATGATCCTAGTAAAAGTACAGTAAACAGACTCTCATAATTTTGGTTTCTTAGAACTCTGAGATTTGCATGCAATACATTATTGAGTACTCCCTGACAGACCAGTAATGGGACAAAAGGACACAATGTGTCTTCCAATATATATATATTTTTTTAAAGTCTGTGACTGAATTGAAAAAGGATATAAGATCACCTATGTAGAATTATTGATAAACATGTATAACCTGAATCCAGTAATGAGGGAAATGTTAGACAAAGAGATATTTGAGGGATATTTTGTAAAACAACTGACCTGTACTCTATAAAACTATATAACTCATCTGTACTCTATAAAAATATGTGCCTTAAAAATTAACTATGACAACAACAAAAATGTTGGAAAACTATTCTAGAATATAAAAGACTAAATTGGCATAACATCTAAATGCAAAACTCCTTGATTAGATTTTCAATAAAAGAAATTACATAAGGACATTAGTGGAGAAAAGCAAAAACTGAACTATATATTAAATAGAAGAGTGCATCAATTTGCAACTGCCTGAATGTGATGTAGAAGGATATTCTTATGCCAAGAATACACGTGCTGAAGTATTTAGTGGTAAAGGCTCATGGTATCTTAATGTGTATTCACTTCTAGAAATAACTTTCATATATTTCAGCAAAATATTAATAATGAAAATATTTTTGACATAGAGATTGGGAAATAGAGGCAAAACAACTGTGGCAAAATGTTAAGAATTACTGAATGTAGATGAAGAGTGTGCAGTTGCCCCTTGTACTATCCTGGTAAATTTTGCATTGCTTAAAATGTTTTCAAATAAAATTTATTAATGAAAAAACCCATCTAGATTTTAGAAAGGGACAAGGAAATTAAATAATAAAATTTTACCTTCTTAAAAGTGTGCTCATCATAATAGTATGCAAATAATAATATTAATTTAAGAAGCTTTAGAAGAACACCAGCAGCAAAATTTTTTTAATTACCTATATTTCTAGCAACGGAAATAGCTGCTACTAATATTTTTATCAACTTTGTAAAGGTATAATTAACATTATATAATCTGCACTCCTTTAAAGGTAAAATGTGACAAGTTTTGATCTATGGATACAACTGTGGAAGGATTACCACAATCCAGGTAGGAAACATCATCAGCTACGAAAGTTTCCTCACAGCCTTTTGTAACTTCTTTTCCCTCCCTGCACTGCCTCGGCATGAGGACCTCCAGATAAACAATGATTTCTTTGTGTCAGTATCAGTTAGGTTGCAACTTTTGACATTTTATTAGCCTTTTTGTTGTCTCAGTTCTTCCGTTCATCAGAATAATTTGGTGATACATCTACAGGATTTTTATCTATAGTTCCTTTTTATTGCCATTGGTAGTATTTCATCTTATGGACATACCACAATTTGTTTATCCTTTCACCTGTCAAAGAAAATTTGGCTAAGTACCTATGTGTGAAATGGACACAGCTATAAGGTCATTATATATTTAACTTTGTAAGAAATTGACAAACTGTGTCCAAGGTAGGTGCTCCAATTCACATTTTCACAGCAGTATGTAAGAGTTTCAGGTGCTCCATATTCTTGCCATCCCATTCAGTGGCCACACATTTTTATTTTTGATGTTCAAAAAGTGTCATGATATTTCACTGTAGTTTAATTTGCATTTCATAATGAACAATAATACTGAGCATCTTTGTCAAGCATTTTGCCATACATATATTTTCTTTGGTGCAGTGTCTCCTTCAATCTTTGACCATTTTTAAAATCAGGTTGTTTGTCTTATTATTGAGTTTTGAGGATAGATACACAGATGATAGATAGATAGATACAAATAGAGAGATAGATAAAAGGAATTAATCATCATTATTTACAGATTCCATATTTGTGAATTTACATACTCACTTAATTGATTTGTGACCTCAAAATCAATATTCACTGCCCTTTCCCAGTCAGTTTTGGACATGTGCAAAGGGATGAAAAATTTCAGTTCTCTAATGTACATGCTTCTTTTATTTAGTTAGTTTTATTACTTATAGTTGTTCAAGTACAGTTGTCTCATTCACTCCCCCACACTGTCCCTCACCCAAGCCATCCCAGCCTCCCCTGATCCCACCCCCCTTGCCTTTGTCCATGTGTCCTTTATAGTTTTTCCTGTAAGCCCTTCACCATTTCCCCCTCATTATCCCCTCCCACCTCCCCTCTGATTACTGTCAGTTTGTTCTTAATTTCAACGTCTCTGGTTATATTTTGCTTGCTTGTTTGTTTTGTTGATTAGGCTCTACTTAAAGATGAGATCATATGGTATTTCTCTTTCACTGTCCGGCTTATTTCACTTAGCATCATGTTCTCCAGTTTCATCCATGCTGTCCCAAATGGTAGTAGCTCCTACTTTATTTCTGCTGTGTAGTATAACATCATGTAAATGTACCATAGTTTTTTGATACATTCATTTACTGATCAGCAGTTAAGGTGCTTCCAGCATTTGACAACTATAAATAGTACTATTATGAACATCGGGGTGCACAGGTTCTTTTGGATTGGGGTTTCAGGGTTCCTAGGATTGGTGTTGCAGGGTTTCCAGCAATGGATTTTCCAGATCAAAAGGCAGTTTCATTTTTAGTTTTTTGAGGAAATTCCATGCCATTTTCCACAGTGGCTACACCAGTCTGCATTCTCACCAATAGTGCATTAAAGTTCCCTTGCATCTTCTCCAACATTTGTTGTTTGTTGCTATGTTTATGATGGGAATTCTCACTAGTGTGAAGTGGTATCTCATTGTGGTTTTAATTTGCATATCTCATGGCTAGTGATGCCGAGCATCCTTTCATATGTCTCTAGGCCCTCTGTATGTTCTCCTTGGAGAAGTGTCCAAATCCTTTGCCAGTCTTTTAATCGGGTTGTTTGTCTTCCTGGAGTGGAGTCGTGTGAGTTCTTCACATATTTTGGAGACCAAACCCTTGGCCAAGGTATCATTGGTGAATTGTAATTGGTCCTCTTTTTATTTTAATGCCATTTTCTTTAGCTGCACAGAGGCTTTTTAATTTGATAAAATACAATTTCTTTATTCTTTCCTTTGTGTCCCTTGCTCTAGGGGATATATCGGTATAAATATTGTGACATGGAATATCTGAGATTTTCTTGCCTGTATTCTCTAGGTCTTTTGTGGTGTCATGACCTATATTTAAGTCTTTTATCCACCTTGAATTTATTTTTGTATATGGTGTAATTTGGTGCTCAAATTCTATTCTTTTGGATGTAGCTGTCCAGTTTTCCCAACACTATTTGTTGAAGAGGCTATTTTTAGTCCATTATACGCTGCTGCCCCATTTGTCAAATATTAATTGACCATAGAAACTTGGGTTTATTTCTGTGCTCTCTATTCTGTTCCATTAGTCTATGTGTCTATTCTTATGCCAGCACCAGGCTGTTTTGATTATAGTGGACTTGTAATACAGTTTGGTACCAGGTATTGTGATTCTTCCTACTTTGTTCTTCTTTCTCAGAACTGACGGGTTTATTCAGGGTCGTATGCTTGTTCTATGTCTGTGAAATATATCGTAGGTACTTTAGCAGGGATTGTACTGAATCTATATATCGCTTTGGGTAGTATGGTGATTTTGATGATGTTAATCGTTCCAATCCATGAACATAGTACATGTTTCCATTTGTTTGTGTCTTCCTCAATTTCTTTCTTCAGTGTCCTATAGTTTTCTGAGTATAGTTCTTTTACCTTAATGTTTATTCCTAAGTACTTTACTTTTCTTGTTGCTACATCAAATAGGATTTTTTTTTCTGATCTCTGTTTCTAATATTTCTTTGTTGGTATATAAAATGCCTTTGATTTCTGAATATTGACTTTGTGTCCTGCTGTTTTGCCAAATTCATTAATTAGTTTGAGCAGTTTTTTGGTAGAGTCTATAGGATTTTCCATGTGCACTATCATGTCATCTACAAACAGTGATGGTTTTGCTTCCTCCTTTCCAATTGGGTGCCTTTTATTTTGTTTTCTTGTCTGATTGCTGTTGCTAGGACTCCCAATACTGTGTTGAATATAAATGATGAAAGCAGACATTTTGTCTTGTTCCTGATCTTAATGGGAAAGCTTTTAATATTTGCCCATTGAGTATGATGTTGGCTGTAGGTCTTTCACATATGGCCTTTATCATGTTGAGGAATGCTCCCTCTATTCTCACTTTGCTGAGTGTTTTTATCATAAATGACTAATGAGCCTTATCAAATTTTTTTCCACATCTATTGATACAATCATGTGATTTTTGTCTATTCTTTATTTATGTGATGCTTACATTTATTGATTTGCAAATATTGTACCATCCTTGCATTTCTGGGATGAATCCCACTTGATCGTGGTGTATGATCTTTATAATGTATTGCTGGATGCAGTTTGCCAATATTTTGTTTAGGATTTTAACATCTATGTTCATCAGAGATATTGGCCTGAAGTTTTATTTCTTTGTTTTGTCTTTATCTGGTTTTAGGATTGGGATGATGGTAACTTCATAAAAAGAATTTGGGAGTCTTCTGTCTTTTTGGATTTTTTTGAAATAATCTGTGAAGGATAGGGGTTAGCTCTTCTATAAATGCTTTGTAGAATTCTCATGTGAAACCATTCAGTCCAGGGCTTTTATGTGTTGTGAGTTTTTTTGTTTTTTATTATTGCTTCAATTTCATCAGGTGTTATTGGTCTATTCAGGCTTCCTGATTCTTCTTCATTCCCTTTTGGAAGACATATTTTTCTGAAAATTTGTCCATTTCATGTAGGTTTTCAAATTTCTTGGCAGACAGTTCTTTGTAGTAACTTCTTACAATCCTTTGTATTTCTGTGGTATCAGTTGTAATCTCTCCGCTTTCATTTCTAATTGTGTTTATTTGGGTCTTCTCTATTTTTTTCTTAACAAGCCTGCTTAAAGACTTGCCAATTTTGTTTATCTTTTCAAAGAACCAGCTCCTGGATTCACTGATCCTTAGAATTATGCTTTTAGTCTCTATGTCATTTAATTGTGCTCTGATCTTGGTTATTTCCTTCTTTTTACTTGCTCTGGGCTGTCTTTGTTATTGTTCCTTGAGTTCTTGTAGGTGTGGGCTTAGGTTGTTTATTTGAAATGTTTTTATCATTTTTAGGTAGGCCTGTATCACTATGAACTTCCCTCTCAGCACTGCCTTTGCTGTGTCCCATAAGTTTTAGATAATTGTGAGTTTATTTCCATTTGTTTTCAGAAACTTCTTTATTTCTTCTTTGATCTCATTCTTAACCCATTCATTGCTTAATAGCATGCTATTCAATCTCCATGAATTTAAGAGTTTGGGTTTTTTTCCTTGAGATTGGTTTCTAGTTTCAGTCCCTTGTGGTCAGAGAAAATGCTTGATATGATTTCAGTTTTTAAAATTGTTTTATGTTCTATCCTGTGGTCTATCTTTGAAGATTTCCATGTGCATTTGAAAAGTATAATTTTGCTTCTTTGGGATAATATATATATATATAGATTGATCTAGCACATTATTCAATGCTGCAAAATCCTTGTTGATATTTTGTTTGGAAGATCTATCCATTTTTGACAGTATGTTGTTAAAATCCCCTACTATATTTGTGTTGCTGTCTGTATCTTTCTTGAAATCCTCCAAGATTTTCTTTATATATTTGGATGTTCCTATGTTGGGTGCATTTATATTTATAATGTTTATATTTTCTTGATGGAGTCTTCCCTTGAGTATTATGAAGTGTCCTTCTGGGTCTCCTTTTATGGTCCTTGTTTTGAAATCTATTTTGTCTGATATGAGTATTGCTTTGCCAGCTCTTTTTCCCGGTCCATTTGCTTAGAATATTTGTTTCCAGTCTTTCACCTTTCAGTCTGTGTAGGTTTTTTGTCCTCGGGTGGGTCTCTTTTAGGCAGCATATATATGGGTCATGATTTCTTACCCATTTAGCTATTTTATGTCTTTTGATTGGAATAATTAAACCATTTACATTTAAAGTTAATATTGATAGGCAGTTATTCTTTGCCATTTTACTTCCTTCATATCTGTGTTCCTCTCTCTCTCACTTTTTTTCTTCCTTTTCTTAAAGCAGTCCCTTTAACATATCTTGCAGAATTGCTTTGGTGGATGTGTATTCTTTGAGGTTTCTTTTGTCTGAGAAACTCCTTATTTTGCCTTCCATTTTAACTGAGAGCCTTGTTGGATAGAGTAGTCTTCATTGTAGGCCTTTGCTTTTCATTGCTTGGTATATTTCTTGCCATTCCCTTCTGGCTTGGAGCATTTTCATTGAGCAGTCAGCTGCTAGCCTTATCGGGACTCCCTTGTATGTTACTTCCTCTTTCTCTCTTGTTGCCTTTAAGATTCTCTCTCTGCCTTGAAGTTTTTGACATTTTAATTATGGTATATCTTAAAGTGGGGCTCTTTAAATTCCTCTTGATTGGGACCCTCTGTGCTTCCTGCATTTGTGTGACTTTTTCTCTCATCAAATTAGGGAAGTTTTCCATCATTACTTTTTCAGACAGGTTTTTTATCCCTTCTTCCTCCTCCTCTTCTTCTTCTTCTATCCTTATTATAGAGATATGATTACATTTTACATTTTCCTGCAATTCTCTTACCACCTGTCTGTTCTTTCTGAGTCTTTTTTCCTCTTCTTGCTCTTTCTGGGAGTTTTTTCCTACCTTGTTCTCCAGCTTCATCTAGCTTACTTTTGATTCTTTCTATTGTGTTCTTCAATTCAGAAATTGTATTATTTATTTTCTCTTAGTTCTTGTTGATAGTTTGTATTTCCTTTTTCATGTTCATATACTTTGCGGTGAGTTCATTGCAGTTTCCCTGTAGTTTTTGGTAACTCTCAGTGAGTCATTGAGCTTCCTTATAACCAATGCTTTGAACTCAGTATCTGATAGTTGATTTGCCTCTATTTCATTTAGCATTCTTTCTGAGGCTTCCTCCTTTCCTTTCATTTGGGGATTGTTTCTTTGTCTTCCCATTGTTTGTGTCTTCCCATTGTCTTCTTGTTAGCCTCTGCTTCTTAAATTGATCTGTTCTGACTCCCTGAGTTTGTGGTGTGAACTTCTGTGGTAGGGGACCTGTGATATTTAGTGATGCAGTCTCTTGTTCTTGCTGCTCTTGTGATGACATTTATTTTAGCTCTCTTGATGTATTTGGGTTTTGATTGTTGTCGGGTCAGTCCTTGGTAGGTCTTTCCCTCCAGCTGGTTAACTGAGGGTCACTCAGCCCACCATGTCTTGTATGCTGTTGACAGGTGCAGTCAGATTGTGCTGAAGCTGGTTCTTCTGTCAGTCCAAGGTTATCAGGCTTCTCTCTCGCTATTGTTCAAATTTTTGTTTTGGGTAATTTTTCTACAGTTTAGTTGTAATTCCAGATTGGCCCTGGGAGGATGTTAGTGTGGCTTCCCCTCACTCCTCCACCATCTTCTTTTATTATCTTTCTCTGGTTCCTTTGTTGGTAGGTTCTCTCTTCCTGCAGGTATATTGGTGTTCATAGTTCCCAAATGGCTGAGGTTGCACTGGAGAGAAAGTCCTGGTTGGTTCTGCTCCTCATGTGGGCACTGGTGGGACTTCCTGCATGTTTCTATCTGAGGCCAAATAAGGGTTCGTTTCTCGTATTGTCAACAAATGTCTTTTTTATAGTCTATTTTTTCCTTCTTTTGTCTTTTTTTATTGATCGTTGTGCTTTTCACATTTTGGAGCTCTTCCATGGTAATTTGTAAATTTAAAATGACCCCTAAGGATAGTGCTTAAGTGCTCTCTGTTGCTTTTTTGTTCAGGAAGGCTGTGACCTGTTTTACAGTGTGTCAGATAAGCTCTATTTGGCCATTAATTCAACATTAATAAATAAACGATATACATTAAATAAGGTATTTTTAATGGAAACCCACTCAAAAGGAAGTTTTTATTTATCAATTCATTAAAAAATTGTGATTGGAATGTCAAGAAAACCTAACCCTATATTTCACCTTGAGGCAATAGCTCAGAATTCACTAATTCAGTGTTTACATTAATATAACATTATAGACTTTAACTATGAATAACCAGTCCATATTATAATAAAATTACTGTTGTGTAATATATAGGGTCCAGCAGAAGCAACACTTTCTTGAGTGTGGTTGGTAGTATAATAATATAGATGCAATAATTTATAGTTTTAATTTGAACATTTCACCTAAAATGTCATATGATATGCTTGAGTGTGATATTGTCATGTTACGGAATCACATGTTGATGACTTTGTAATAAAAGATTTTACAATAAAAAGGGGTGTCATTTGTGCCAGACCCTGTATATAATTTCAAATATTTTCTTCTAGTCTGTGGTTATCTTTCTATGTTCTTTACAATATCTTCCAAAGCACAAAATATCTTAACTTTATGAAGTCTAAGTTACATATTTTTTATGGATTATGTTTTTGTTGTCTTATCTAAGAAATGTTTGTCTAACCTAAGGTCACTTTCTCCTATATTTAGCTCTAGAAGTTTTACAATTTTTAGTTTTACACTTGGATTTATGATCCATTTGGAGTTAATTTTTGCATACTGTTCAAGGTATTAATCAAAGTTCATTGCATATGAATATACATTTGCTGAAACCTTTTTTTGGAAAAAATTATCCTTTCTCTATAGCTTTGTGGGAGCGACTACTTCGAGGGTCCCCCCAAGTGCCATGGACACACGTGAATGAAAATGAATATGGCCAAGACCAGATGAGATCTGTTTGGGGAGTTTCTCAGGGGAGACAAAGGCCAGCAGCGGCCAGTTTCTCTGAGGAGAAAAAGGCCCTGAGCGCCTTCTTCCATAGTCTTTTATTGGGTTGTAATACACAGGAATACAGGGCGACAAGGATCAAACAGTAGATAACATTTCAAAGAGATCTGAGTCAGTGTCTGTCAGGAAGAGAGTTGCAGAAACTTTGAGAGACATACTCATTTCCTCTCAGACCCTTACCGTATGAATGAAAGCACTCTTAGCAGAGCAGATTTCACAGGTTTATCAGGAAGTCTTTGTGATGCCAGATTTCCCCCCGGGACACCCTCTAGCAAGGCAAGGAGCTACACCTCTCCCCAACAGGTATTCAGGCTTGAGGAGATTAGAGCCAGGAAGCACTTCTCCCAGAGGACATGGGGACTCGGGCTTTGTCAAAGCCGGGGCGGGGAGGGGGATGAGAGTCCATTGCTCTTTGTTGCAGCCACCCGAGTCTTTCCATGAAGGCCTCCCAAGTGATCAAGTCTGCCTTAGGTTGCCCCCCCTCGCTGTGAGGGGTCTTACCCATCACTGACTTCCAACCAAGCTTTGGGGGCAGGGAGAGGAACTGAGGCAGCGTTTGCTACCAGAGACAAGCTTTGTCTCCTGAGGCTCACATTCCAGAGGTTGTCTCTCTTGCCCTTAGCCACAAGGGGTACAGATATAATTCCTAAAATCAGGCAGAGCAGTCTGCAACATAGCCTTGCCTTTGAAACTTTGTCACATATAATTTGGCCATATATATTCAGGTCTGGTTTCGGACCCTCTATTCTGCTTCACTAGTCTATTTGTCTGACTTGGTGTTAATGCTATCCTGTCTTGTTTGCTGTAACTTAATATGTCTTGAAGTTAGTTAAGAAAAGCACTACAACTCTTTTCTTTCACAAAGTTCTTTTTATAATTGTAGATCTTTTGCATTTGTATAAACATTTTAGAATGGGCCTGTCAATTTCTAGGGGAAAATATGCCTGCTGGGATTGAGTTGAATCATTAGATCGATTTGGGGAAAATGATATATTAACTATATTGTATCACTTTACCATTAACATGGCACATCTCTCCATATATTTGTCATCTTTCATTTACTTTAGCAATGTTTTATACTTTTTAGCATAAAATTCTTGCATATATTTTGTTACATGCATCCCTAAGAATTTCTTATTGATCATGATATTTCAAACAATTCTGCATTTTTTAATATTCAATTACACATTGTTTATATATTGATCTTACATCCTGGAACTGTGCTAAAATCCCTTCTCAATTTTCAATGTAAGTTAGCATCAAAGAAGTAACTCTGAATACTAATGACGTGCAAAAACACAGACTGATTACAGTGTGTGCATTATGGCAGCAAGACTTGTAGTGTCTTGACAATACACACATTGTCACAGAACAAGAAAAGAACAGTGAGTTTCCAAAACTACTTGCAAACAAAACATAAACAGAATGTATGTTCATGTGATTGTTAAATAAATGATGAACAGAGTCATGTGATGAATGAGTGCAACAGCTTTGTTTCCAACTTGTGACAGTTCATTAATAGTTAAGAAACTTGACCCAGTCAATGTGTCCATTCACCAGATATTAAGGCCTCATATCAAAATCATAATCAATAAGAATAAACCCCACCTAAATAACATCCACCCTCAAGTTATAAAAACTGATTTATTTATAGCATAAGTATAATATATTTTGTCAAACTTCAAAAGAAAAAACTCAGACAAGAAGTAAAAAAAATCTCAGAAGTTTTTTGTTTTTTTTATCCTCACTCCAAATCATGCTTATTGATTTTTAGACAGAGGAGAAAGAAGAGAGAGAAAGAGAGAAGGGAGAGAAACATGGAATGGTTCCCTTTCATAGACACCCCAGCTAGGGACTGAATGGCAACCTAGGTATGTGCCCTGACCAGGAATTGAACCCTCAGTCATTGGGTTCACAGGACAATGCTTTCCAACCAACAAAGAAAGTTTTAAGTAGCGCTACTTAGAAACACAAATTCCAACAGAAAAGAGAAGTTGGAAAGGGATACAAAGAGAGGCCAAAAGAGACACGAGAATTCTATATTGACCAATTGGTGTGGGCAGGGCTGAAGGAAAAACAGGCTCAAAGGTCCCAACAAATTTAACCTGAAGTAACAATGGTCCCTGAATGATATACAAAATATTTTTTCTGATTGTTTCACCACATTTTCCCACAAAATTACGAACTGTAAGGAGGGAAGAATCTCTTTTACAAACACTTCTATAAAAGCAAAATATATAACCCACCTAATGCTCAATTCTTAACTGTGCTTCACTAGAGGAAACAGGATTTGGCATGGTGTCAGCTTGGTCACTTGACAGTATAGATAAGAGGAGGCTATAGTACCAGAATTTCCCTCGCAACCTGGATACAGATCAGCTAACAAGTCATTTTTTAGATTAATTAAAAACGAGTAGGCCCTGGCTGGTGTAGCTCAGCGGATTGAGCACAGGCCTGCGAACCAGACAATCGCGGTTCAATTCCCAGTCAGGGCACATGCCTGGGTTGCAGACCAGTTCCCTGCAGGCCAGTTCCCAGCAGGGGACGCACGAAAGGCAACCATACATTGATGCTTCTCTCCCTCTCTCCTTCCCCTCCCCTCTAAAGATAAATAAATAAAATATTAAAAAAAAAAAAAAAAACGAGTAACACTGAAAAACCACAAGATGACAAAACTCACTTGAAACTGGTTAGGATTACAAAACAATAAAATAAGATTTTCTAAGCTTAGGGACATCACTATTATTATTTTTCCCATTTTTCAAAAGCAACATTTTGTATTCTGTATCAAATTTTTAAATGATTTACATGCTTACATATTTTCTTGGAATGGAACTTTGATTAATTTTATTCAAAATCTGAAAATTAAGGAAACAAAAAAAATAAGAAAATACTCAATATGGGTTTGTAGGCCAAAAGTCACAGTATTTTTCAAATTGTAAATAGCACATAAGGTACCTGAGGAAAAAAATATGTCTGTTTCACATGGTACATATTATTATTACTATATGTTAGGAAAATAAATGATTATAAATATGATGATCAATTTCAAACTAAGTATTTTTTATCAGAAACCTCAAAACTAACAAGTCATATTTTATTAAAAATATGTATAATTGCTTAAAAACAGCAATGTTAACAACTATCTTTGCAGTTAATGAAAAATAGAATATATGACACGGACACCGGCCCACAGTGCCCGCGGCATCATGGATGAGACATGAGACAAATTCACACAGACTACCAAGTCCTGTGGAGGAAAAGGGACGGCATGGCTACTCCCTCAGGGGGGGAGACACTCAGAGTGGCTTGGCCACTCTCTCAAGTGGAGAGTGCACTGACCCTTGCCTTGACAGGGTTTTATTGGGTTTAATTTGCTCAGGACAACAGGTATAGCTCATTAATCATTGTCAGGCAGTAAGGAACAGTAGATAGCACACAAAGAACTATTAAGGCTTATTCTGAGTCAGGGTCCATAAGCTAAAAGGCTACAGAACTTTGGGAAACAAACTCATTTTCTGCTCGGGCCTTTATCATTTAACTAAGAGCATTCTTAGCAAAGCAGGCTTCACAGAATTTTACGTATTCTTTCTCAGGCCTGATCACCCGGAGAGCCCACTTTTTCCAGCACAGGGCTGCACCACCCTCTGTCATTGTTTCAGGCTTAAGTCAGGCAGAGGAGGCAGGATAGCCAAGAAATTTAGGAGATTTCTCGCAGACAAAGGACTCAGGCTTTGTCAAAGCTGAGGGGCGAGGGTCCATCATCCCCTTTCTCCATAGCCCCTCAAGTCCTTCCCTGGGGCCTCCACATGGTCATGCCTGTTTTAGGTCAGGCATGATTCCCCATGGGGAATCTTACCCGTCACTGGCTAACTGATCGAGCACTGGGGGCCAGTTATGAAAAAAGGAGCAAAAGAGGTGCCCCTGCCAGGGAGATAAGATTTGTCTCCTTAGTAGCTTATGGTCCGAAGGTCGCTCACTCAGCCTTAGCCATGGGGGGGGGGGGTTACAGCTCCTGAAACCAGGCAGGGCCGCTCCCAACAAACATACATACTCATTAAGTTTAGCCCTTGAATGTACTTATAACAGGGTCGACCTCAATAAATAATTTCTCCAAATCTTTCTTCCTTTCAATCTCATCAAGCATCCCTGGCACAAGGCCCTTGAAGCAACTGCATTAGATGGCTTGAGGTTTAAGGAGAGTTTTAGAATCCAAAGTTCTTACCAGATATAGGTCTCCTCTGGATAGCTTCTTCAAGAAATAGTTAAGTCAGCCATATACTAAGTGCTATTTAAAATCATTTCTTACAATTCCACCCCTTTTGAGGGATAGATGAACAGGAATCTGTTTCATCTAATATAACTTCTTATGGGAAGCTTTAAGGAAACATTAGTCCTGCCCTGGCTGGTGTGGCTCAATGGATTGAGTGCCAGCCTGCAAAGCAAAGGGCAGTGGTTCAATTCCCAGCCTAGGGCACATGCCTAGTTGCTGGCCAGGTCCCCAGTAGGGAGCATGCAAGAGGCAACCACACACTGACGTTTCTCTTCCTCTCTTTCTCCTTCCCTTCCCCACTGTCTATGAATAAATTATATATATAATTATATATAGTAAATTATATAATTATATACAATAAATTATTGTGATATAATAATTACTAATATAAACATACCATAATATAATATATAAATAATTACTATATAAAATAAATTTTGTATGTGATTATATATAATAAATTATATATATAATTCTTTTTAAAAAGAAAAGAAACATTAGTCCTTTCATTCCTGAGTAAAACATTGTTGTCTCCATTTACTTTCAACCTAAGAAACCATTTCTCTCTACTTAATTATTAAGTCATTTTCTCCTCCTTCAGGACTCAGCTTTAGTATCTCCTCCTACATTCTTTTATCCTCCCCTTTTAAATGCAATGTAGAATTTTGTTTTATGAACTCTATATTTCTATCCTTTTCATTTTGCTATCTAGTAAGACATATATTTTTAGAGAAGAGAAAAATAGTCATTCAGATTTTCTATCTTTCCCTAGACAAATATATAGTAAAGATTAAATATTTATTAAATTAAATTAAGAGAAACAGAAAACACAAGCTATTGAAAGTCCTCCATACATACTAGAATAATCATGACTCCCAATTTCACCCACACGCATTTTCCCCTTTTCTAATCATCACCCTGGCCTGCACCCACAAACCAAGCCCTTTGTACTTAGTAAAGCATTACTAATCCTTCAAGGCTTCACTGGGTTACTTAATAACCAGCTCAAGAAATAAAATGTAGAGGCAATCTATAGTATTAGAATAAGCAAAGACTTTGAGCTAGCTAAGCCAGTTCAAATCTTGATTCCACTATTTTAGAGATATGTGATTTTTGATGATTCACACTCATAGACTAAATTATCTATGAAAGGGGGATATCACAGTAACTCATCATCATCATGACTTTAATAGTTTGGAGTGTTTGCACTGATAATTCTCCTAATGCTTTTGTATGTATAATCTTATTTAATTATCCAAATAACCCTGTGATGCAGATGCTATTATTATCCTAATTTTATATATGAGGAACCTAAAGCACAAAGAGCATAAATTATTTTACAGATTTGATGTAAGTATTAAATAAATATGTTAAATACCCAGTACATAGTAAAATTCCTATTTCCATTCTCCTTAGATACAAGTAAGTTGTCAAGAAAATCAAACCAAAAAGCACCTGTAAAACAAGGAAAGAACTGCTATGACTGTTATACTTTGCCGAATCTAAATATTGTCTTCAGAAATGCCAATTTTCATTTTCTTGAAAAATTCATGAATGAACTCATTGCATCATGTTGTTAGTTTTAAGCAAAATGATAACAGCAGGAAAAGAGGAGATTTGAGTTTTTCTCCCATTTTCCCACTTAAAACCTGAACAATGTCAATAGGTTAAAGGATGCTGTCCAGTATATTTCTTCCTAATGGTAAAAAGCTTTTAGAAACAACTGATATCAACATGAGAATAGCTCTGCTTTGTTTAAAGCTTAAGTGCTTTCATACTGATATGATTACCAATGTTATAAGAAGAGACATTTGATTAATATTAGAAATTTTTTCAAAACGTTCTTAAATTTGGGAACATAAATTTATGTCTAAGTAGTGGTCCACCTCAGTTTCTTCCCTTGAATGCAGGATGGGTTCTTAACATATTCAGATAAATGTCTTCAGTATAGTAGTAAGATGTAAGGTTCATAAACTGAATTAAAATGTCTTGATCCTGGCTGCATACAAAACCTCTCAGTACCTTTCAAAAACTCTCATGTGTGGGCCTCACTCTTGGTTGATTGATTTAAAATATCTGGAGGAAACTACACTAAGTGTTTAAAAATTAAAATTAAAGAATTAAATTTGGGGGGAAGAGTCTGGACATAAGTATTTTGTAAAACCTTTAAAATTGACTTTTATGTGTAACAATGAATGGAAATGTTCAGTCAGCAGCGCACGTAAGCACTTATGTCCGTGTCCAAGTATCTGTTAGCTTATGCATAGCCCTAAATCTTGGCTTAAATGATGGATGATGTGATGCACATATATGTGGAAACCACAAACTGATTACCACAAGGTTAGTTAACCACTATTAGCATTGTATGTGTGGAGATAACATTTAAGATTGACTCAACCACTTTCCAGTATACAATACAGTACTGTTAATTATAGTCACCATGCTGTAATTATATCCCCAGAACTTATTTATCTAAGACTTGAAAGTTTGTACCTTTGACCAACATCTTCCCATTTTCCCTAAATAACTCCAGCCCCTGATAATCACTATTGTACTCTCTATTTATTTCTGACTTTGGCTTTTTAGATTCTACATGTAAGTGAGATTATACAGTATTTGTCTTTCTCTGGCTTATTTCACTTCACATACTGCTCTCAAGAATATCTATGTTGTTTCAAAAGGCAGAATTTCCTTCTTTTTACAGCTGAAAAATACTTCTGTGTGTGTGTGTGTGTGTGTGTGTGTGTGTGTGTGTGTGTGTTTTCTTGATCCATTTATCACTGGTGGATATTTAGGTATTTTTCATGGCTTGGCTGTTATAAATAATGCTGCAGTAAACATCCTGGTGTAAATGTCTCTTCCAGATAGTCTTTTAGTCTTCCTAAACACATTGAAGGAATGAATTTGAATTACTCATTTCCGAATGAGTAATACTTTCTGAAGTATTTTCCTTCAGATAAACACTCAGAAGTGGGGTTGATGGATCACAGAGCAAGAGTCAGACTGTTACTAGAAAGCCTAGCTCTGGTGTTCACTCTCTTTCTGGGCTGCTGGGGGTTGAGAGGGATAATGGGTGCGTGGTGTCAATGTACCTCTTTAGGGCAGCCTGTTTCATTTTTGTGCTTCACCCAGGTGCGGTAATCCTTCACTTGGAATCTTGGCCATGTGAAGGTATTTTCCTGAGTAGATAGTTATTCACATAGATATTTCTGGTGGAAGATTACAGAAAGGCAACCCATAGAAATTCCAATGCTGCCGGTTTTCAGTCCACACTTATAAATAGTCCTCATCCTGAATGCTGAAAACTAAGGTGGCAGCTGGGACACAAGCCACTTCCCATGGCCTAACAGAACTCCAACTTCTCCTTCTGTAAATGCAGATGGTGCTCAAAGCTCTTTTAGTGTGTTTGCATTTTCTCACAAGACAGCATTAGTTATTCTGCTTTATTTGCTTATTTCCTTATTTTCCTACTGACCCATTACTGCTACCACTAAATCTCATTTCTCCCACTTTGTGACTGTTCCTCATTGTTCCTCCTGTCTCTTTAATACATTCCAGACACACATTTTCTGTGTTCTCAAAATATTCAGTAACAGATTGAATGCCAGCCACCAAGACAATAGCAAATCTTGGATAGACAAAGAGAAAATTCCCTTAGTTGTGTCTTAATTACTGAGTCTCTGCATTAAACTAACTCTGCAGGGAATGGTCTCTATACCTCCATTGTATGTAATACTGAGTTTTAAGGTCACTACCCACTATGATTGACCCTAGATAAACTGAACCAGACATGAACTTTGCTTTTATTGCCTTTTCAACCTATTTTCTCTATCTGCATTGTATTTTTCTGAACCACTGCCAACTAAGCATTGCCATCCTTTCTGCATCTCCCTGGGTCAGAGTGCCCTCATCACAGCATACCACAGAGCCTTTAGCTATGGCCTATGGCAGGATAGTGACATAAATTTGGCAATATGCACCTAACATAAAAAATTACTGGTAGTGTCTCTGAATAAAGCATGTCAAATAAATTAGACCAATAAAATCAAAATTACCTACAGATTATTGTGTTATATTCCCAAATTAAGTTTTAATTTTAAGAGCAGCTCCTTAAAAAATAACCCAGTCACCCATGTAAAAATTTAAAGTGCCTTATTATTGTCACTAAATATTATATTAGAGCGGGAAGAGAGGATCGCCTATAGTACTGGAATTTGGAAACAGAGGTCAGAGATTTGCCTTATTCTTACTGATTCTGAATTACATAACTACCACTATGCTGTAGCTGTGAGTGGGGAATCAAGTAGTAAGATTTGTACAAATCACTAATGAGAAACAGACTCAATAAGTTAAGTCTAGGAAGTAGATTCACACTTCAGGAAATGAAAAGTTGTATGTTAGGACCTGCTAAGTAAGCCATTACTTTTAGAAAAAATGAATACTTTAAAGCTATGTTAATGAAGGTAAAGTGATCTTCAATATGGATGCATTGGTGAAGAAGACATTAGTTATAATTTTGAACAAAGTGCTTTTAACAGAACATGACAGAAGTTTCCAGGGTTCTGATAATACTCTGTGAAATTTTATTGAGCTGTACATTACAATTTGTGTGTAGTACAGTATGTGTGTGGGTATATTTATACATATGTATTTACGCAATTTCAAAAGTTTTTTTAATGTGATAAGAATTTTAAGTTGAGTGCTAGCTTTTTTGTTTTTTTTTAAATCAAGCTTATCTCTTTTTCATTAAGTTTTGGTTTATTCATTCTAACTTTGTATTATTTTTAGTCTCTTTTCAACCTGTGATTTTTTTTTTAGTTCATCCAATTCTGAGTGGGCAATAACTTGGTTTAGTGGGTTTACTGAATTGGAAAATCAATAAAATACGCAATAGTAAATCTGCCCAGACAGGATAAATTCATAAACCAGTACAGCCTCTCTGCCCCATGAGGCAGCCTCAAGATGGATCAGTGATAAGATCCATTTATACTTAAAAGCAGTAAAAGCCTTTTTACTGGCCCTAAACAGCTCAAGGTCTTTCTACTTCTAATATAAGTGAGGGGGGAAATCCAAGAATTGACAAATCCATAAGAATTAAGAATTCCAACACATTTTAGAAATCATTCATTCCAGCCCTTTCCTTTCATAGATATGTAAACAATAACCAAGAAATTAAGTGACTTATTTAGTGCTGCTAAATAATTAGTGACAAAAATGGAATCAGAGCTTATGTTTCTCAATTTCCAAATGAGCACATTTTACTTTTCTGGGCTTCCTTTTCACAAAAAACCTCTTCTACAGTCAATTAATTAGTGTTTCTTGGTCTGTGGTTAAATTTTTCATGTATTCACAGGAGATTCCTCTTCGATAATAGAAATCTTCACTTGCCATGAAATTATCTTATTCAAGTAATTCCTCTAAAATTACAGCCATTTCTGCTATTAAAATGTGTATTACTCTGATTATTAAATAATTGTTTTAATTCATTTATTTGATATTATTGAGAATCGACTCCATGTTGCGTACTACAATCGGTGTTTGGTATAAGCAGAAAAGCTGTATTTGCCATTCTAGGGCTATAAGTCAAGTGAGAAAAACAGATTCCAAAATAATTATAGTAAAAATAAACACATGTAATGAAGAGTAAAGAGTCTGACTGCAGTTTTTATTCTCTGGCTGCTGACAAATTCCAAAAATTACCACTTCCTCTTTATTTCCTTTTTATACATGCCCCACTTCATGCCCCACTTTATTTCATGGGCAAGTGGATTTAAAAAAAAACACATAAGAAAAAATATTTATACACACACATAATACACATATGCATTTGTCAACAAGAAAAAATGAACTTTATTTTTAGCAATCACTCAATTGTTTCAGAATATTTGAGCTCCTTCTGTGTGCTGGAGACAATATTGGCAATCAAACAGGAGTTAAGAATGAAGTGGCCCCTATCTATATGTACATTCCCACACATATTCCATAAAATTTAAATTCGAAAACTCAAATAGTTCCTTTGACTGTAGTTCACCTCTTAGTGTGTTGTGCTTGATATTTCACCTTAAAGTTCTGTGGGACTTGTATCTATCAAAGGTCTAAAAGCAAAGACAGGTAGTGGGGGCTGGGTTCTGAAGAATATCTTCATTGTTTCCATAGAAATGGGCTCAGGAGAGGCCATTACTGTTTCCTCTGGTAATGCAAAATGTACCCCTCAGGAAGAAATGAAAAGACTCCTACTCCCTGGGGATAGGGAGAACTCTTCCACTGGTAAAGAAGACTCATCATAATTTAGTACTCAATGGCCCCAGCTTTAGCAGCATCCTCCCATATATCCCCAATGCAACTTAAAGAATCACTTTCCCCTATCAATGTTCTCACTTTAACATAGACACCCTAGGAAGCTGGAAGTTCAACTTGTAATTCAGCCAATCACAGAATGAGATCCTGTACTGGATTTTCTGCCCTGTAGTTACAAGAGAAGAGGATGTCACTCAGTGCACATGGAGAAGCTCCTAGGTCATCTCTGTGGCTTGAGCTGGGAATTCAAATAACTGAGTTTATCCTTATTTTACCACTTTGTCCAGAGGCCTTAAAAGACACCAACCAATGCCATTCTATTTCTTAATTTTCCAAAATGTTCCAAAGCATCATATATGGAGTTACTTAGCTCCATGCTAAGCCTTGATAAGGAGTAACCAATGCAGATATTCTCTTATCTCTATAAAGAGTACAAGCCATAGGCAATCAGGGCTGCTTTTACTAGTGGAGATATAACCATCAGCATCTTTAAATCTAATTAGATTATAGAGACAACTCCAGAAACTCCAAAACTAAACTAGAAAATTCATCCTTAAAGTTGTGTTCCTCTAAAACCACTGTAGGTACCAAAATTAGTATTAGTCAGTGGTCTCTGGGGAATAGAACCAATGGGATATTGGCTAAGATAAACATGAAGAGAGTTATGATAAGGGGTTGGCTCACATGATTATGGAAGCTGAGAAAACCTGGGATCTGCTGTCTGTAACTGGAAGCCCAGGAGATCTGTAGGGCAGCTCCAGTCTAAACCCAAGGCCCAAGAACCAGAAGATCAATGGTGTAAGTCAGTCTGAGTGTAAAGGCCTGGAAACCAGGAACACAAATGTCTGAGGGCCAGAGAAGATGAATATCCCAGCCCAAGAAGAGAGCAAGATTGTATTTTCCCCACTCTTTTGTTTTATCCAGGCCCTCAGTGGATTGGATGATGCCCACTTGTAAGGATGAGGTCAATCTTCTTTACTCCGTCTACCAATTTAAAGGATGATTCCTTTTGCAAACAGCCTCACAGACATACCCAGAAATGATGTTTTACCAGCTACTTGGGCATCCCTTAGACCAATCAAGTTAACTGTCACATGTAAATACCTGAAAGGTTGCAAAATGAGTGACAAACAGAACTGCCTATTCAATGGAGCTTGATAGCCATTAGAAGTTGGAAGGCATCTAGGTTTCTGAGAACTTTAATGATGATAATGTTTTAAGGTTGTCAAGACACTAAAAGCAATTATTCCAAGGTTCAGTATTGTTCTTCATTTTAAAAAATGCATTAATGTAGATACTCATTGTGAAATAATAAATAAAAACTACAACCAGAAAAATCCTTCAAATACTTCCAAAATTGTATTTGGATAAATTTTCTCCACAAAAATGAAATTTATAAAAACTCACAGATTTAGGCTAACATTTATTTTTTTATAATAAATTATAAATAAATATTGATAACTATGTTATCATATACTAACATTTGAAACATAATTTATATTTAATACATTTGTAAAATATATACATTTGAAATTTTACTATTGAAAAAACTTGTAGCTAAACATTAAAAACGATGTATCTTTAAATTATAGCATATTGAAGGAAAATTAATATCATCAAAATTATACCTTTAATAAATATCTTAATATTTGTGAATATACAAGGTCTGTCCAGAAGACATTCAGCAATGCAATATGAAAAATAGAAACATTTATTGAAAAGACAAGATATAAGAAACATTGTACACAGGACAATGAGGCCTCAGTCCCCTTCAAAGCAGGCACTTTGGGACCTCACACAGTTCTCCCAATCACCATCAGCTACCCCACTGTAATTTCCTGATGGTCTGAAACCTCTTTTCCCATCTCACTGATGGTCTGAAACCTCTTTTCTTTCAAAGGTGGTTTTAGTTTTGGGAAAAGCCAGAAGTCACAGGGTGCCAAATCTTGGCTATAAGGGGGACTGAGTCACCTGAGTGATTTGATGTTTCTCAAAAAAAAAACTCTGTTCAAGACATGATGCATGAGTGAACATATTGTCATGAAGAATTTGCCAATCACCAGTTGTCCATAGCTGTGGACTTCTGAATCATCTAAATTGTTTCTATGGAGGAATGTTCAAGCTTAATGCAAAACTTGATGCAGATCTGTTGTTCTACTTGCTCAGTAATTTTCAATGGGAAGGTAACATAGTATACATGCTCACTCAAAAGCATCTACCACCCTCACTGATTAGTACAGTGAGGTTGCCATTGTTCATACATGTGTATTCCAGTCCACTGTCCTTGGCTGCCAGGTTACATTGATGTAGTACTAACTGTTCTTGTTATATTAACAATAGCAGAGCTTTTTCTGGAGAGACCTCATATTACTTTCCTCTGTATCTTAAAAAGACTTATTTATAATAGAGGCAATAAAACTTTGAAAACCTATTTCATAAATTTACCAAGAAGTATTTAAATTATAATAAGACTATTGACAATCAAGAGCATAATAAGGAGTTTAACAGAAAGTTTAAACTCACCTTGGCTGGCGTGGCTCAGTAGATTGAGTCCTGGCCTGCAAACCGAAGGGTTACCAGTTTGATTTCTAGCCTCGAGCATGTGCCTGGATTGCTGGTCAGGTCCCCAGTGGGGGGATGCGTGAGAGGCAACCACACAGTGATGTTTCTCTCCTTCTCTTTCTCTCTCCCTTTCCCTCTCTAACAATAAATAAAATAAAATCTTTAAAAAAATTTAAATTCTATTTTCATTTGGACCAACCAAGACTTGTGCAATTATTTGTTATAGTTTTTTACTTTGCTGGGCCAGTGAACTTGGCAGAAAAACAATAAATAGGAGATTTTATTCCTCTCTTTTTCCAGAAGGTAATGAGTTCTCTTATTGCTTCGGGATATAAAGCATGTACATGTTCTGTAAAAGATTATTGATGCTCTTTTGTTCTATTGACAAACTTTTAAACATAAAGTAAGGATTGGTTTATATTTTGATTTTACGAGAAAATCTAAGCTTCATTAAGTTAAATTTAAATTTATTTTTAATGCACTTAAAGTAAGGGCCCCTATGCATCTAAACGATATTGTGGCTGCTCATTAGAATAAGTAGAAATAAAACATAATGTATTAAGATATACACAATTAAATCAAATATATATATAGATAAGCATATTTTAAAATAATAGCATAATAAAATAAAGATAGATGAAAGATGGTAAAGATTAGTTGTCTACAATAATACTATTATTTTAATAATATTAATAGTATTTTAATACTATTACTTTCTTTTAATAGTTTCATATTGAATGGAAACATGCTTAAGTGCTTATTAAAAAGCAAGTCTCTATAAGGAGACAATCCTAATATAAAACCCAAGTATTATAACAAACAATAAAAATAAAAATCTTAATATAAACAAAGTATGATACAAACCTGATATAAATTTAACATTGTATAAGGTAATCATGTAGTGTTTTCTCAATATGAAGAAAATTAAAATTATTAGAAATCAAATAAACTTTAATTTGAATCCATCCTGTTTATGTTGTTCAACATTTGTTGGAGGGGCTGATAATATGTCTTAACTTCATTTTCATCACCCATACAGTGGTTATAATATTTCCAAACTTAAAAGATTGGTAATTAAAATACATAATGTATAAAAAATATATAACTGATTGTAGTCAACCAGTGAAAGTTTATGTTTTCATTCCATTAATGGAATGTGGATAGAGCATGGCCCAAATATATCAAAATAGAGAGCCCATCTCTCATGTAATCAGCCACTCATTTTTTTGTCATTGATTCATATATTTCTTTTTTAAATCAAAGGTATTTGTAAAGTTCCTGATAAGTGTCAAGTCCTGTTAAAGATACTGTGGAAACTTCAGTATAGAAATTCATTTAATATAAAATCTGTTGATACTTCCTAAAGTGGTACAAAAATTGCATTGCTGTACTCATCTAGAAGTAAAAAGGAGGAGGGGTGAGATAATAAATAAATAAATAAAATTTATATAATGTGTTTTATAAAATATTTGTTTCCAAAAGATATCTAAACTCCTTAAAATATAATAATAACAGTACAGATAATATTAATGGTATAGAAAATGCGTAATATCAGCCGAATATATTTTGGAAATTATGTGTACAACATAACCTCACACATTTTAACATATTTCTGTATCAAATTTAGTATAGTTATAGCTACAAATTACAGAAACCTGAAATCAAATTATCTCAAATAATAAAATTAGTTATTTCACCTAGAAGGAAATCCAAGAATATGACAGGCTTCAGATTTGATGGATGTATTGGGTTAACAACATGATTAAAGAATGCAAAAAATTTAAAGTAAAAAGAAAAAGAATGCAGTTGTTTCCATTTTTTCACTCTGACATTTAGATATTGTTCTGTTGACTCTCAGCTCCATTTTCACCTCTGTCTTGTCCTCTGTGTCACAAGGGCTCAAAACTTCAAATGACATTTCCCAGGTTCCCATGCAAATGGAGACCTTGAGGAGAAATTAGAAGATGGGAAGAGCAAGAAAGGTTTTCATTTTTTCTGGTGATGCTTTCTGCTACAGCAACATCCATGGGGGTAATTGCAAGACAGCACCTCATGCAGAAAGTCTCAGGCTTTGTTGGCCTTTGAGGGGTTTTCAACAGCACGTTCAGTAGTGTAGGCTCTTGAGTTTGCTCTGTGGTGTCAGCACTGCCTTCAGTAAATGACTGGCAAGTTCAGGATCAAGGGCTTCAGCCCAAGGGTAGGAGCAGCTTTCTAATATGTGCTGACACACTCATCTTCCCGTTACTCCCCAGCCTTGTCCTGTTCCTTCTGTCATCCCTACCAATGACTTTGTAATTAATTACCTGAATCAAATCTTCCTCTCTCTGAACATTTAGGGTTCTTTTGATTTTCTTAACTGAACTCTCATTTGATAGAGTCATCAATGATAACTTTGTCCTTAGGCTGGAGCAAGATTACAACAGCAGTTCCAGGCATCAGTCTAGATACGATGATGTTCAAAGGATGGGGAAAGGTAGCTTTTCCTTCAGCACTCTCTTAGAAGTCAAAATTTCTCTCCCAGAAAACCTATACCAGATAGTTCTTCACGTCATGCTAGGCAGTTCTGAATCTTCAGCTGTGTTAGCAAATTAGGCTGCATGGACATACCCTAATAATATTGTTTCTGAAGATAGACTTTTTTATCTCTAACTTAAGCTTTTCAAAGTAGACATTTTACACTTCTTACAGATAGAAAGGAGAGTCCATTACTTTTACTGTAAAGGGGATGATTTGGAACAAATAGAACTAACCAAATTAATGAAAAATAGGTAAATCATCCAATGTAATGTCATTTACTCAAAATATAATTTCAAAAGTTCCATATATTTAAAATAAAACTATATTTGATTATATTTAAAAAATAAATATTTGCCAATAAGGGAAAGAGTATCAACTTCTAACTCTTAAAATTATAAAACTGTTAATATAATCTAGTTAAATGTTATAGAATCTAATCAATACTTAGAAAATATGAGTTTTAGTAATAAGTAATGTTAATTACTTTTGAAGAAAGTCAATGATCAATCATAATCCTATATCTGACTTTCTAATAGTCATCAAAGTACCTCAAGAGTATTATTATATTAACAATCTATTTTTACTTGAATTACAAATAACTATCACCACTCAGTAGCTGGAAAAAGGCAAGTATTTTACTATAGGAGCTTAACGAAAGGACTATATGTAGAATTTTTGTCAATGTTATATACATATGTATAACTATATATAACATTTATATAATTACATATATTATAAAATTATAATGGACTTTGATCAGGACCTTTAAATGAGTATAATTTAGACTGCTGGTCAAGATGGCAGCGTAGGTAAACACAGTACTTGCCTCCTCCCACAACCACATCAAAATGAAAAATAAACTAAAGAATACGCCATCATTCAGAATTGCCTGAAATCTGGCTGATTTGAAGTCCTACAGGTAGAGAATTAAAGAAGAAGCCAGAGGAAGACTGGTAGTTGGGGCAGATATTCAGAGGGGGCTAGTCCCATATATACATGTAATGGATAAAATTCAGGAGGGCTATCTCAACTGTGAAGGTCCCCTCTGAAGAATGAAGGGTCCAAGCCCTATACCAGGCCTTTAGCCCAGGGTTTCAGTGTCAGGAAATGAAGTCCCTATAACTTCCAGCTATAAAAACCAGCAGTTATTGAGGCTGAGGGAGACAGAAACTTCTGGAGACTCAGACAGTTCTTCATAAAGGGCCCATGCACAGACTTACTCTGAGTCACTCCATCTGAGTTCCAGCATGGAGGCGGCAGCTTGAAAGGCATTGAAGACATACAGAGAGGAACTGAATTGTCCAGCATCAGAACAAGAGCAGGAAGATGGAGAGTAGCTTTCTTCCAGACTGAAATGCTAACAGAGGCCTTTGTTTCTCTATGACCCCTCCACACACAGAGCCAAACTGGAAAGCAAAGGCCATATCTGAGTCTCTAACATCCTGGGTATCCTTGTTTGCCTTGTGTTAGTGATTCCCTGAGACTCAGACACACCCAACTTGTGAGCCACCCAGGTTTATTCCAGTGTCTTTTCCATACGAATGGCCTATCTTATCTCATGCTTCAGGTTTTTCTAAAATCTCTCAAAACAAGAATCATCTGGCTTCAGTGTGCCCCATTCCTCTCATAAAGTGGCCCCAGGCTCAGCACTAGCATCAGCTGGCCTTGGTTGATAGTTTGGCCTCATCTGGGCACCTCCAAGCCCACCACAAATAGCATCTGCAGACAGCTTTTTCACATGCCATGTGGCTGTGGACAGGGTACAGGCAGTAGCTGACCTTGGCTTGTACCTTACAGGAAGACCCAGAGCCAGCACATCCAGTGGACAGCTTCAGACTACAATGAAGTACTACCCGACCATGAGCAACACAGTAAAGAGATAGACTCAGCAGGCATCAGAGCAACTACCAAAGCAAGTTGTGTTTTGTGAGGTGTGGCCCAGCAATGCTGGTTCTCCATGGTGGTGGAAGTCATTGTGTTTGGAGGTCAGTGTGTTCAGAGGTAGGTAGTAACTGGTCATAGCCAGTCCTATAGCTGATAAGGACTAGAGGTAAGTCATGGCTCAACTACAACAAGAGGATATACACAGCCCACACAGTGGGGGGCAAACCTTGAGTGCTCAGCTTGGGTGATTGAGAGGCTGTGTCATAGGACCCTACAGAACACCTACTACATTAAGTCCCCCTACCAAGCCCAGTAGATAGAGCAGTTCAACCTAATACACAGAAATAAACACAAGAGGGGTGCTAATATGAGGAGACAAAGAAATCTGTCCCAAATGAAATAACAGGAAAAAAAAACCTTCAGAAAAATAACTAGACAAAATGGAGACAAACAATCTACTATGTTCAGAGTTCTAAACACTGGTTATAAGAATTCTTTATAAACTTAGAACTTCAAAAACATAAAAAGGCCAGTCAGAAACAAAAGATACACTAACTGAAATAAGGTACAATATACAGGGAATTAACAGTAAAATAGATGTAGCTAAGAATCAAATCAGTGATTTGAAATATGAGGGAGCAAAAAACACCCAATCAGAAAACAAAAAGTAAAAATAATCCAAAAATATTGGGGTAGTGTAAGGAGCCTTGGGCACAATTTTGAGTGTACCAATATTTGCATCATGGTGTTGCCAGAAGAATAAAAACAGCAAGAAATTAAAAACCTATTTGAGGGAAGATGGCCACGGAGTAAGACAGAGCGGATTCTAGCTCCTGTACTCTTGAGTGAAAATCCTGGCAGATCTATAGAGAAACAGCACAATAAACCATCAGTTACCCAGCATTTATGAAATTAAAAGACCAGATATTGTGGCCGACGCTGAAACACCAGACAGCGGCAGAGTCAGCTACGGGAGCTGGGACACTCTTGGCCCCTGTGCCACTGCCATAGCGATGGGACTGGACCCCGGGGAGTCAGGTACAGGAGCCGGGACACTCAGCAGTGGTAGGTGACCAGCACAGGGACCAGCGTGAGGACCAGCATGAGAGTAGGTGGAGATGGAGAACATCAAGATACCTGAAGGAGTCTTCACCACTGAAGTTCACAGGTATCATACCACAGAAGTTCACACCATAAACCCAGGGAGTCAGAACAGATCAATTTTAGAAGCTGAGACTAACAAGAAAAGTCTCACAAACAATGGGAATACAAAGAAACAATCCTCAAACGAAAGAAAAAGCAGAAACTTCAGAAAGAATGTTAGATGAAATAGAGGCTAATCAACTATCAGATAATGAATTCAAAGCACTGGTTATTACGAAGTTCAAAGAGCTCACAATGAGCTATCAGAAACTACAGGAGAGCTACAATGATCTCTCTGCAAACTACATCAACATAAAAAAGGAAATAGAAACTATCAGCAAGGGACAAGAGGAAATGAAGAATACAATTTCCGAATTGAAGAACACAGCAGATAGTTTCAAAAGTAGAATAGATGAGGTGGAGGATAGGATTATCGAGTTGAAGGACAAAGCACAAAGCATCTCACAGAAAGAGCAAGAAAATAAAAAGAGGCTCAGAAAGAATGAAGAGGGATTAAGAGAAATGCAAGATAATATGAAATGTAATAATATCCACATAATAGGAATACCAGAAGGAGAAGAAGAAGAACAAGGGATAGAAAATGTATTTGAATGAGTAATGAGAGAAAATTTTCCTAATTTGATGAGAGAAAAAGTCTCACAAATCCAGAAATCACAGAGAGTCCCAACCAAGAGGAACCCAAGGAGACCCACTTCAAGACACATCATCATCAAAATGGCAAAATTCCAAGACAAAGAGAGAATCTTAAAGGCAGCAAGGGAGAAAAAAGAAATAACATACAAGGGAGCCCCAATAAGGTTAGCTACTGATTTCTCAGTGGAAACACTTCAAGCAAGAAGAGAATGGCAAGAAATATTTCAAGTAATGAGAACCAGAGGCCTACAACCAAGGCTACTTTACCCAGCAAGGCTCTCAATCAAGATAGATGGCCAAATAAAGAGCTTCCAAGACAAAAGAAGTCTAAAAGAATATGCCTCCACCAAACCAGCTCTACAAGAAATACTAAAAGGACTGCTTTAAGAGAAGGAAGGATAAGAGGGAGACAGAGAGGAACACAGGTACAAAAATGGCAATGAATAAGTACCTATCAATAATAACCTTAAACGTAAATGGATTAAATGCTCCAATCAAAAGACACAGAATAGCTCAATGGATAAGAAAGCATGACCCACACATATGCTGCCTACAAGAGACCCACCTCAGGACAAAAGACCATCACAGACTAAAAGTGAGGGGCTGAAAATAAATTTTCCAAGTAAATGGACAAGAAAAAAAAGCTGGGGTAGCAATTCTATTATCAGACAAAATAAACTTCAAAAAAAGGGCCATAAAGAGAGACCCAGAAGGTCACTTCATTATGCTCAATGGAAGAATCCACCAAGAAGACACTAACATCATAAACATATATGCACCAAACATAGGGGCACCCAAGTATATCAAGAAAATCTTAGAGGAATTCAAGAAAGATATTGACAGCAACACAATTATAGTAGGGGATTTTAACACCCCACTATCAAAAATGCACAGATCTTCCAAACAAAATATCAACAACGATATTGTAGCATTAAACAACACCCTAGAGGAAATGGACTTAACTGATACATTTAGAGCCCTTCATCCCAAAGAAGTTAAATACACATTCTTCTCAAATGAACATGGAACATTTTCAAAGCTAGAGCACATGATAGGACGCAAAAAGAGCCTCAAAAAATTCAAGACAATTGAAATCATACCAAGCATCTTCTCTGACCACAAGAGACTTAAATTGGAAACCAACCCCAAAGAAAGAAACCCAAAGCACCCCAAATCATGGAGACTGAATGGTATGCTATTAAACAACAAATGGGTCAAGAATGAAATTAGGGAAGAAATTAAAACGTTTCTGGAAACAAATGAAAACGAACTCACAACAAGCCAAAACTTATGGAAGACAGCCAAGAAAATCCTGAGAGGGAAGTTTATAGCAATACAGGCCTACCTAAAGAAGATAGAAACATTTCAAACAAACAACCTAACCCTACACCTACAAGAACTCAAGGAACAACAACAAAGAAAGCCCAGAGCAAGCAGAAGGAAGGAAATAACCAAGATTAGAGCAGAATTAAATGACATAGAAACTAAAAGCACAATTCTAAGGATCAATGAATCCAGGAGTTGGTTCTTTGAGGAGATAAAATAGACAAGCCTTTAAGTAGGCTCATCAAGAAAAGAGAGAGGACACAAATAAACACAATCAGAAATGAAAGAGGAGAGATTACAACTGATACCACAGAAATAGAAGGGATTGTAAGAAATTATTATGAAAACTGTATGCCAAGAAATATGAAAACCTAGTGGAAATGGACACATTTCTAGAAAAATACAGTCTTCCAAAACTCAATGAAAAAGCAGTAGAAAACCTGAATAGACCAATAACAGCAAAAGAAATTGAAGCAGTAATCAAAAAACTCCCATCACACAAAAGCCCTGGACCAGATGGTTTCACAGGAGAATTCTACAAAGCATTTAAGGAAGAGCTAACCCCTATTCTTCAGAGACTATTCCAGAAAATCCAGAAGGATGGAAAACTCCCAAATTCTTTTTATGAAGCCAGCATCATCCTAATTCCAAAACCAGATAGAGACACAACAAAGAAAGAAAACTTCAGGCCAATATCGCTGATGAACATAGACGCTAAAATCCTCAACAACATATTGGCAAATCGCATCCAACAATATATCAAAAAGATCATACACCGTGACCAAGTGGGATTCATCCCAGGGATGCAAGATGGTTCAATATTTGCAAATCAGTAAATGTAATACATCATATAAACGAAAGCAAAGACAAAAACCACATGATCATATCAATAGACTCGGAAAAACTTATGATAAGGTACAGCACCCATTTATGATAAAAAAAAACACTCAGCAAAGTGGGAATAGAGGGAGCATTCCTCAATATAATAAAGGCCATATATGAGAGACCTACAGCCAACATCATACTCAATGGGAAAAAACTAAAAGCTTTTCCACTAAGATCAGGAACAAGACAAGGATGTCCACTTTCACCACTTCTATTCAATAAAGTATTGGAAATTTTAGCCACAGCAATCAGGCAAGAAAAGGAAATAAAAGGCATCTCAATAGGAAAGGAGGAAGCAAAACTGTCCCTGTTTGCAGATGACATGATAGTGTATATGGAAAATCCTATAGACTCTACCCAAAAACTGCTTGAACTAATAAATGAATTTGGTAAAACAGTGGGTTACAAAGTTAATGTCCAGAAATCAAAGACATTTTTATATACTAATAATAAATCAGCAGAAGCAGAAATGAAGAAAAAATATCATTCGATATAGCAAAAAGAAAAATAAAATACGTGGGAATAAACCTAACCAAGGAGGTGAAAGACCTGTTTACAGAAAACTACACAACACTGAAGAAAGAAATCAAGGAAGACACAAACAAATGGAAACATATACCTTGTTCATTGATTGGAAGAATTAACATCATCAAAATGTCCATTCTACCCAAAGCAATATACACATTCAATGCAATACCTATTAAAGTACCAATGGCATATTTCACAGACATAGAACAAACACTTCAAAAATTTATATGGAACCATAAACGAGCCTGAATAGCAGTTGCTATTTTGAGAAAGAAGAGCAAAGTAGGAGGGATCACAATACCTGATATCAAACTGTATTACAAGGCCACTGTAATCAAAACAGCCTGGTACTGGCATAAAAACAGGCACATAGACCAATGGAACAGAACAGAGAGCCCAGAAATCAACCCAACTCTCTACAGTCAATTAATATTTGACAAAGGGGACAGTAACATAAAATGGAGTAAAGATAGCCTCTTCAGCAAATGGTGTTGGGAGAACTGGACAGCTAGGTGCAAAAAAAAAAAAATGAAACTTGAGCACAAACTTACACCATACACCAAAATAAATTCAAGGTGGATAAAAGACTTAAATATAAGCCATGACACCATTAAAGTCCTAGAGGAGAACATTGGCAAGAAAATCTCAGATATTTCACGCAGCAACTTTTTTACTGATATGTCCCCTAGAGCAAGGAATGTAAAGGAAAGAATAAACAAATGGAATCTCATCAAAATAAAAAGCTTCTTCATGGCTAAAGAAAACAGTATTAAATTAGCAAGACAACCAACTGTATGGGAAAACATATTTGCCAATGATACCTCAGACAAAGGTTTAATCTCCAAAATATACAAAGAACTTACACAACTCCACTCTAAGAAGACAACCAACCCAATTAAAAAATGGGCAAAGGACTTGAACAGACACTTCTCCAAGGAGGACATACAGAACATCCAGAGACACATGAAGAGATGCTCAATATCGTTAGCTATCAGAGAGATGCAAATTAAAACCACAATGAGATACCACTTTACACCAGTCAGGATGGCTATCATAAACAGAGCAACAAACAACAAATGTTGGAGAGGTTGTGGGGAAAAGGGGTCCTTAGTCCACTCTTGGTGGGATTGCAGACTGGTATAACCATTATGGAAAACAGTATGGAATTTTCTCAGAAAAAAATAAAAATCGACCTGCCTTTTGACCCAGCAATTCCACTGCTAGGATTATATCCTAAGAATCCTAAAATCAATTTCAAAGAACCTATGCACCACAATGTTTATAGCAGCACAATTTACAATAGCCAAGAGTTGGAAGCAACCTAGGTGCCCGTCAGTAAATGAATGGATCAAAAAATTGTGGTACATATACACAATGGAATTCTATGCAGCAGAGAGAAAGAAGGAGCTACTACCCTTTGCAACAGCATGGATGGAACTGGAAAGCATTATGCTGAGTGAAATAGGCCAGGTGTTGAAAGACAAATACCATATGATCTCACCTTTAACAAGAAGCTAAACAACAAAACAAACAAGCAAGCAGAATAAAAACACAGACACTGAAATAGAGAACAAGGGGACAGTGACCAGAGGGGAGAGGGAAGGGAATTTAAGAGGAAAAAAGGGGAGGGATTTGGAGGAACAAATAGGAAGGACACAGGGACGAGAACTAAGGGGGATGGAAATGGGAGGGAGGTTGGGAGCATGTGGTGGTGGAGGGTGGGATGGGGGAAATAGACAAAAAACTGTACTTGAAAGAAAACTAAATAAATTTTAAAAAAAAATTATTTGAAAAAAAAAACAATGGCAGAAACTTCCTAACTTGGGGAAGGAAGTAGACATACAAGACCAAGGAGAACAGACTCCCAAAAAATATGAACCCAAAGAGAACTACACCAAGACATATCATAGTTAAAATGCCAAAGGTTAAAGACAAATAAAAATATTAAAAGCAGAAAGATAAAAGCAGTTAGTTACCTACAAGGGATCGCCCATAAGATTGTTAGCTGATTTCTCAATAGGAACTTCACAGGCCAGAAGGAATTGGCAAGAATTAGTCAAAGTAATGAAAAGCAAAGATCTACAACAAGATTACCCAGAAAAGCTATCATTTAGAATTGAAGGACCAATAAAGAGCTTCCCAAACAATAAAAAAGTGAAGGAGTTCATCACCACTAAACCAGTATTATATGAAATGTTAAAAGATCTTTAAAAAGAAGAAAAAATATCAAAACTATGAACAATAAAATGGCAAAGAATACATATCTAACAACTGAGTTAAAAATAAACAAAAATTAGAAATATACTCATAGATACAGAGAACATTTTGAGAGATGCCAGATGGAAGGGGTATTGAGGGGATGGGTAAAAGAAGTGAAAGGATTAAGAAGTACAAACTGTTTGTTATAGAATAGTCATGGAGATATAATAGCCATGAGAATAGAGTCAGTATTATTCTAATAACTTGTAAGGTATCAGATGTGTATGAGATTTACCAGATGATCATTGAATAAGTTATGTAATGTCTAATCACTGGGGTGTACACTTGAAATATATAATAATGTATGTTAACTGTAACTGACACATAAAAAGCTTTAAAAATTAAATTAAAAATGAATAAATAAATAAGTATAATTTAGGAAGTTAGTAAAACCACCCTTCTCTATGGAAATAACTCACTAGGACTCTACTCCTTTTTTGTAAAAGATAGACTAGTTTTTCTAAGGTTCATTCTTAGTTGTTAGGTGTTGATAGTCATTTGAATCAGTTTTATTTAAAACCATGAAAAGTACTTCTTCACAAGCTGTTTTACTCTTTTCTTGCTCCTTAGGTCATTAGCTCGGTTCATTTTTAAATGGAAGATGTACTACAGATATTTAAATGTAGGGCATCTCTTTCAAATCTCAGGAAGAAAGGCATGTTTCAGTTTTCCTATGAAAAGTTCTAGTATCTTGCCTCTCTTTTGAGAGAGCAACTAATCCAGCTTTCCCCTCTTCTTCCTTGTCTTCCTCCCTTCATCAGATTGAGCCTCATTGTCCCTTTTTTCAACCCAGAGAATAATTTGTCTCACTTTAGACCATTCAAAAATTGTACACTAGGAAGTAACTAGAAAGTTAATCTTTAAATATAAAAATGGAACAACTATAGCATTCACTCCAAAACAGTATAAAATTTTGATCCCTCACTACATCAAAAAGCCTCCTTAGGATTTAGGTTTCAATACAAAGATGTCTTAGTTATTCATTTGACATCTTTATTAAAAGGTTTTTATTCATGATAGGGAATATAAGGCATATACTTATGCTAAGCAATTAAAATTAAATAATATTTGAACATTTTAAATTGTCTTATGAATATTAGACAATGAGCTTTAATCTTAAAGCTCATTTTTAGGTAAAATGTACTTCCATACTTTATAATTATAAAATCAATGAAATGTGCTTATACACCAAGACGATGTTAATTGATCACTTTTTTTAATGTCCGATGAAGTACTTACATGCATTTTTGTTAGGCCTGAATATCAATATTTTTAATATCTTCATTTATAAATGAAAAATACTGAGACTCAGAGAGATAAATGACTTGCCAAAGGAACAAATATCAAGGGAAACAAGTTGAGACTCAACCCAGATCCCTGATTCTGGGTTTTCCATGCTTCACATAGCATACTTTAGAAGAGTGGAGGTAGAATCGGACTTTGAAAGCTTATTTCAGTTTCCAGTGAAACTCCTCCACCATGCTTTCATGTCCAAGGGAAAATATGGCCTGTACTGACATTAATAATAGTACTATTTTAGAGGAATGTTTTCTCACTTTCTCATGTTGGGATGGGAGGGAAAACAAAGACTAACTGTACAATACCAACTACATGTGTGTATGAATGTGTATGTGTTTATGAATGTAATACAATGTACAAAAACAGGCAAAGTCCAATGTACATTTGAGCAAGTAGTAAAAACATGGGAAGTCTCCACTAGAATCACTATTTTCCTTTTGTTATGAATCAACTGAGTATGTTTAAAACTCACTGTATTTAACAGAGCCACCATCTCATTTCCTCCTAGTCTTATCTTGCCTCATCTCATCTATTTCCAGTTCCTTCATTATTTATATATTTTAGATTCCAAATGCTTTACTGCACTTATCACTTTCCTCAGCATAATAACTCATTTGTTGAAGCTGATCTTTTAAAATTAAAAGGATTTTTTACTGTAATCAGTAAAACATTCAAACATAAAATTTCCAATCAACCAATAATTCCTCACCTGACTAATATGATTCATATGCATCAATTGATAAGTAAAATAAAAGTCTTCAATGGTTTCATCCTTAAAGAGTAATTGTAGCATGTACTTCTTTACAATGGGCATCTGGAACATTGTCCTGTGGCATGGTCCAGGGGGGCTCCATTGGTGCTGCTGGACAATGACTTACGTATGTGACATCCTGCTATGTAGAAGAAGTTAGACATTCAAAAACATTTTTTCCCAATAGACATACCTAACACAAATTTTTACTCTCTGTTCTTTGAGTATTTCTCACTTTTATTATTCCTCGTTTAGCACTTTATATTCATATACCAAAATGAATCATAAACATCCAGGTAGACTACTTCACTCTACCTTTTATGCAATCATATACTGAAAAACCAATATTTGAGCTCTTTGTATGTGCACATTGCCCCAGCCAGTAAAGCACAGAGCTTCAGAGCATGGTGTTGAAAGTGCACATCCCCAGATGTTAGCAGATTGTTTAATGTCTCTGAGCCTTCATTTTTGTGTGTATAAAATTATAAAAATCATAATATTGAACTCATAAGGTACATGGTAGAAAACATATTTTACTACTTAGCAATAAGAATTTGTTCATTAATGGTTAACATGATGATAGTGATGATGATGAGGAGGAGGATGAATGTGGAGTTATCAGTTGGCGCCTTTAGCAGGCCTCCAAGAATAGGTGACTAATCCACAAGACATTAGCTTTCTAAGGCTACCCTGCTTTGCCTTCTCAATCTATCTCCTACTTCTGTTTAAAGACTCCTAGGACCACTCAGGCCCTCTCTTCTGTGAAGCTTTCCTGACCTATTCCTCTGAAATGAACTTAAAATATGTTGCTTGCATTTGTATTATGCAAAAACTTCTGCAGCAAAATTTCTAACATTGTATTGTAATTTTTTTGTTTTTATATCAGATTAAAATTCTTAAGGAAAGAAACTGAATTCTTATTCCCTAAACCTGAAACAGTACCATTTATATAGCAAGGGCTCGGTATTTTTTGTTTTTGTTGCTCAATGAAGTCATAAATAAAATAAGGAATGATTATTATTAAATATTCTTCGCTCCCAAGGGACCAAGTTATAAATGCTTAGGTGAGCACATTGAAGTTATTTCTCCTAATTGTTAAAGAAAGCTCTTAAAGATAGGTCAGCTCACTGCTATGTACACAGCCTTAAGACTGGACTTTCTCATAACTTGTATACTTCCATAGGAAGCAGGTAAAGATTAACCAAAGGTCAGCTTTCCTTTGTTTATTTTCATGTAAACTTAAACTAATTTAAGAAAAGCTATTTCTCCCTTCTCAGTTAACTTATAAACATTAAGATTTTATTATTAAATAAAGGTGAGACTAGCTTTCTTCCATAATTCTGTAATATTATATTTAAAAGAAGATCAAAATTTTAATTTCTTTGACTATCATCTTCTTTCAAAGGTAAAGTGGGCTCCCTACCATAATCCCAAGTTTTGAAAATAATAAAAGAGAGTTAAATATCCAAACTTCTTTTGGTCAGTCTCTACATTTCATTAAAAATAATGCCCATTGATCGCAGCACCTTCATTTTCAGTCTTTTTTTCCCCTACTAAAAAAAAATAATAATAATAAATAAATCATGCTTGTAGTTCTAGAATAATCCACAAGGGGGCAACCATGACTCACATACACTATGAAGGGAAACCAGTAATAAACTAGTCACACGGGGGAAAAAAAGGGGGAAGTGGAGGTAATTTCGCTCAATTAGAAAAAAAGAAAACAGTGCCACATTAACTCTTTGAAGATAAGATGTTTGTTTAATTTTTGCTTTTTATTCCTATTCCAATGCCAAGAAATAGGCATTGTACAAGGAAGTACATCTGATAGGTGTAAAGAGGCAAATATCTCATTAGAAATAAACATTGCACTTGAAAACTCTGTTTACTGAAAGCACTGTTACACTTATTATTCTAATGACTTTAAAACTGTAAAAAATAGTTTTGTAAAATGCATTTCTGAAAGACTATCAAAAATGCCTACTTCATCTCAGATGATATCATTGACTTAGGAGTGAAGAATCACAGGTAGGAGTTCAGCTGTAAGAAACATGGAGAATTCATGTGTAACGGAGTGACCATGGGGTGCTAGTGTGCTTGCTCTCAACATACCATCGTGAGTCACGATTTTCTCCAAAATTTTATCCAATATATAGTTAAAATTAAGTGTAGTGTTTCAGGTCTAATTCCTCAGTTCCTTACTCCTTATTAAAATCCATGGTCCATCATGAGAATCGCTTCTTTGTATAGATTCTGTGATGTTCCTTGGCCCCAGTCTAAGTTGCAGTGGCCATGAAAAATGCCAACCCTAGTGAAATAGAACCTCATACGTACTCAGCACCTATACCAAGCAGCTAAACATAACTGAGGGAAAATGAGGAACTTTGCTAACTGGTCTCATTTAAATGCATAATCATTAACCCTATGTGATCACTTAGTACTTACTAGAAAATAAATCATTTTCCCTCTGTCCTAGGCAACAATTTTATAACTTCTTTTTCCCTACATCTCCCATACCTCTTCCTCTCTAAATTCTCATCTGCTCCTCATTTCTCTGAGAATATAGATGGAATTAGAATACAATCTCCGGGAGATCCAAACATCAAGTCTACCAATCTAACTGGGTGCATCTGAAACCACGTGCTCCGCCATCCCTCCTCTGGTGGAAGAAATTTTTGTTCTTTGGTTTAAGGGCAAACCCTCAGCTCTGCACAGATCTCTCCCTTCTTTCCTATTCAAGGATTTCTCTTCTATTGTGTCTCCTCTTTGCTGCATCATCAATATCTGTTTTCTACTAAATGTTGCCATCATCATTCAAGGTATTACACCTTCCATATTAGAGGAAAAAAACTCCTTTTTATGTTCCCATATCCTATTCTAGTTACTGTCCAATTGTTTTTTTCTTCTTTAGTTGAGCAAAACTACTCAAAATGTTACTGGTAGCTCTACGTGATGTTTTCATTTTCTTTTCTCCCACTTCTCTCCACTGCACAGAAATTATTCTTTTCAAGACTGTTAGTTATCTCTATGGTGTCAAATCCTACACTAAATTATCAACTTTCATCTTAATCTAGTGGAAGTATAGGACTAATAACCACTCCCTCTTCCTTCTAACACCTATCCACTTGGCTTCTTACATAGTTCTTTTCATCTCCCTACTCACTTCTTCATGTACCCTGTGCCAGATCCTCTAGACACTGGAGTGTCCCATGGCTCAGTCCCCATACATCATCTGTTCTCTTCCTACACTTACTTCCAAAGTGACTTCATCTGGTCTAAACACTATAAATATGATAGTGATTCACAAATTTCATGTAGAGCCATGGCATCTCTCTCTCTCCTGAATTTCAGAATGGTGCATCAGTTGTCTGCTTCACATGTCCACTAAGATCAGACAGGCATTACAAGCTTAGCATGTCAAAAAACAAACCCTCTCTCTTGGCCAATGCCTAAATGGCACTAATAATTTTCAATGCATCTATCTTTCTAACCTCATCTTCTAACAATTTCACCTTGTTTGGTAAGGTGAAATAATTTCACAAGAAACAAACTTTCCAGTCTCTGAAACACATAAAGTATATAAATGCACCTACATAAGTGTGCCACACATTTTTCTCAATGTATTCATATGGTTTGCTCCCAACATTCCTTTCACATTTCTGCTCATATGTCCCTTGACCACCCTGTATAACTGCCCCCATGCTGCACTGTGATACTGAACTTTCACAGCCCTTCCACCAACTACCATGCTATACTTACATATATGGTCACCTTCTTCCACTGGAACGTAAGTGTTATGAGAAAGACACTCATTCGTTCACTCTTGTATCTCCAGTGCCTAGAATACTCCATCAATGTAAGCTGAATGAACAAATACGAACCAAATACATTTCACTGAAATTTACTTTTTAATGCTATTCAAATGTGCTTCGTTTTACTAGCCTAAGTTAGATTTCAATAATTGAATATTACTTTTCAGTAAAAAATGAAGAATTATAAAGACATGATCTTTATAAATACTATTTAACAATCTACTCATTACAATAGAGAAATTTTCTTTAAAGGGTATTTTTTGTAGAGAATATTTATTAGTTTCATCAGATTCTTTAAAAGACTTGAGGTTTAAAAATATAAAGCTTATTGGCTAAATAGATTGTTTTACTTCATGACTTAATAATGATGATTTAAAAGTTTATCTGAGAATCATTTACACCACAATGTTGAATGTATAATATGCCATTTACTAAACATGTCAGTTAAGCAAAAATACATTTCAAAATGAAATGTAGAATTCCAATTACAGAACAGTACCTGTATTTTATAAATCTCATATTATATGCCAACTTACCAAATGATGTGAATTCTCAGCAGTGGCTACAGTAACAGTTTTTATTCTGTTTGTAGTCTCTTCCCCTTCTTCCACTGTCCTATTTCTGCTGTATCTGCTGATATATTCAATACCTTAAACAACTTTTAAATGAGTGAGTGTTTTCTTATATCCGTGCTTTCATATTAATGCAGAAAATCTTAGCCTATCTATAATTACTTGAAAGCAACTCTATTTCTATTACCATAGCTTTGCTACTCCTGAATTATATTTGTATATATTTTACATGACATACTTTCTGATTTCAGTGAAAGAGTAGACATTTGCCATAAAATTGTAAGATTTCTGTAGAGCATAATGAATCACCCCAAGCCAACCAGCTACAACCACACACACACACACACACACACACACACCTGCAGACATGTGCTATTATTATAGAAATTCTCTTAACCTTTGACATAAGTCAAAACTTTATAAAATAATTGACTATTGTATACTACGTGCCCAACACTTCTTAAGTATATTTTATTATGTTATTACAATTGTCCCATTTTTTCCTCCTCTTTATTTATCTCTGCCCTGCACCAGCACTCCTTACCCCTACCTTAGCTCCATGGGTCATTCATATAAGTTCTTTGGCTTCTTCATTTCCTACATTATTCTTAACCTCCCCTTGTCTATTTTGTACCTAACAATTATGCTTCTTATTCCCTGTACCTTTTGTCCCATTCTCCCATTCCCTGCTGATAACCCTCCATGTGATCCCCATTTCTGTGATTCTGTTTCTGTTCTAGTTGTTTGCTTATGTTGTTTTTGTTTTTCTTCAGGTTCTGTGGTTGATAGTTATGACTTTGTTGTCATTTTACTGTTCATAGTTTTCATCTTCTTCTTTGTCTTAGATAAGTCTCTTTAACAAATCATATAATAAGGCTTGGTGAGGAAATAGACTTCCAGGAAGTTCAGAGAGTCTCAAAGAAGTTGGACCCAAAGAAACACACAACAAGGCATATCATAATTACATTATCCAAGATGAATGATAAGGATAGAATCTTAAAAGCAGCAAGAGAAAAGGAGACATTTACCTGCAAAGGAGTTCCCATAAGTCTATCAGCTGATTTCTCAAAAGAGACCTTGGAGGCAAGAAGGAGCTGGAAAGACATATTCCAAGTCATGAAAGGCAAGGACCTACATCCAAGATTGCTCTATCCAGCAAGGCTATCATTTAGAATGGAATGGTAGATAAAGTGCTTCCCAGATAATGTCAAGATAAAGGAGTTCACCAACTCTTTTCTAGTGAAACAAGTTTCTAGCTATAGGAAGACCCCTGTGAAGTGATGGAAACAGGGGGACTGGCAGTGTGGGTGACAGATGCTAGGGCCAGATCAACCTGATATCTCTGCACGATAAATCTGAGAAGCTAATCTCTGCTGAATTATTAATGGCTGCTAATGAGATACTCAATACTTGGTTACTCCTCATGATAGCATATTTGCATTTAAATGAGCTTCTTCAGGAATGGACTCCTTAACCCAGAGTGGTTGTCATGTGGCTGACAGCTTCAGTCACACAGGGCCTCTGACTCTGGTTTCACATGGTCCCTTGGTAAGACTCATGAAATCATTAGGCTGTTTGTTTCTTAGTTCCAGAATATCAAAAGGAAGCATTATAGACCTTAGAGTAATGGTACAAAGGTAGTTTTTTTAAAGGATTGTACAATGAAAAGTCATATAATAAAAAAAATGATCACTTCCATCTTACCCTAGCCTCTATTGATTCAATTATCTTGCTTAGTGGTATACGCCAAGTCCCAAGAAGACATATTCAAATCCTGTGTGTTGACATAATGAGGCAGGAGATAGAATAGAAAATCCTGAGACACTACAGCTATCATCAGTCAACAGCCTATTTCCAAGAATCACTTTGTGACATCTGATAATAACTGGCATTGTGAGTGTCGAGGTTAAATTCCCAGTCAGGGCACATGCTTGGGTTGCTGGCCAGTTCCCAGCAGGGGACGCATGAGAGGCAACCATACATTTTTCTCTCCCTCTCTCCTTCCCTTCCCCTCTAAAGATAAATAAATAAATTTTAAAAAATAATAATTGGCATTGAGGTTTCTTCCTCATGTGGGCAATCAAGGATGTTGTGGGAAATGCAAGTATAGAAGCTTACATAATACCCTATAAAGCCTGTAGCCATTCAGTAGAAGAGAACCATTCCTAGGCCAGAGGTTACAATAAGAGTGTGGTCACAAAAATTTATATGGAATCATAAACGAGCCCGAATAGCAGCTGCTCTTTTGAAAAAGAAGAACAAAGTAGGAGGGATCACAATACCTGATATCAAACTGTATTACAAAGCCACTGTAATCAAAACAGCCTGGTACTGGCATAAAAACAGGCACATAGACCAATGGAGCAGAACAGAGAGCCCAGAAATCAACCCAACCCTCTACAGTCAATTAATATTTGACAAAGGGGACAGTAACATAAAATGGAGTAAAGATAGCCTCTTCAGCAAATGGTGTTGGGAGAACTGGACAGCTACATGCAAAAAAATGAAACTTGAGCACCAGCTTACACCATACACCAAAATAAATTCAAGGTGGATAAAAGACTTAAATATAAGCCGTGACACCATTAAAGTCCTAGAGGAGAACATTGGCAAGAAAATCTCAGATATTCTACGCAGCAACATTTTTACCAATATGTCCCCTAGAACAAGGAATATAAAGGAAAGAATAAACAAATGGGATCTCATCAAAATAAAAAGCTTCTGCATGGCTAAAGAAAACAGTATTAAACTAAAAAGACAACCAACTGTATGGGAAAACATATTTGCCAATGATACCTCAAAGTTTTAATCTCCAAAATATACAAAGAACTTACACGACTTCACTCTATGAAGACATCGAACCCAATTAAAAAATGGGAAAAGGACTTGAACAGACACTTCTCTAAAGAGGACATACAGAACATCCAGAGACACATGAAGAGATGCTCAATATCGTTAGCTATCAGAGAGATGCAAATTAAAACCACAATGAGATACCACTTTACACCAGTCAGGATGGCTATCATAAACAAAGCAACAAACAACAAATGTTGGAGAGGTTGTGGGGAAAAAGGGTCCTTAGTTCACTGTTGGCGGGATTGCAGACTGGTACAACCATTATGGAAAACAGTATGGAATTTTCTCAGAAAAATAAAAATTGACCTGCCTTTTGACCCAGCAATTCCACTGCTAGGATTATACCCCAAGAATCCTAAAACATCAATTTCAAAGAACCTATGCACCACAATGTTCATAGCAGCACAATTTACAATAGCCAAGAGTTGGAAGCAACCTAGGTGCCCATCAGTAAACGAATGGATCAAAAAATTGTGGTACATATACACAATGGAATTCTATGCAGCAGAGAGAAAGAAGGAGCTACTACCTTTTGCAACAACATGGATGGAACTGGAAAGCATTATGCTGAGTGAAATAAGTCAGGCATTGAAGGACAAATACCATATGATCTCACCTTTGACAGGAAGCTAAAGAATAAAACAAACAAGCAAACAGAATAAAAACAAAGACACTGAAATAGAGAACAAGTGGGCAGCGACCAGAGGGGAGAGGGAAGGGAATTTAAGGAGAAAAAGGGGGAGGGATTTTGAGGAGCAAGTATGAAAGACACAGGGATGAGTACTAGGGGGGGGGAATGGGAGGAAGGGGGGAGACCAGGTGGGGGGGTGGGATGGGAGAAATAGATAAAAAAAATGTACTTGAAAAGTACCTAAATAAAATTTAATTTAAAAAAATATTAAAACAATAAACTTCAAGTGAAAAAAAAATAAGAGTGTGGTCAGTCCAATTCTTTTTTCCTGACCACCAAGAGCCTGGACCACGTCTCCATTTGCATCAATTTGGTGAACCAGCCAGTAGGTCTTCTGTGGAAATGGTGGAGTGGTAAGACAACACCTTCTACTCTCCCCAGTGGTTGGAGGAGACTTTCATTCTCTCTGTCTCCTTTATGCCTTAGGACACCCTGACTCCTTGGAGAAAGTTTGCACTTTTGAGTCAGGCAAAAAAGTTTGCACTAGGCATGGGTCAGGCTGTTAAAAACCAAAAGGGCACCTGTGTCTTAAAAAACTCCCATATGAGGATTATGTGGCAAAGGACTGAGGTTAGAGACTAGCTCTGCAACAGGCACAAGACAATATCCAGGCAACAAGGCACACTGTAAAGTGTAAAACATGACATTGTCCATTTACTATGGCTTTCCATTTGGGACTATTGTAACTCTCAGAAAGGATTGTTGGGTACCTCCCTTCTTTGCTATGTCCCCTTGTACCATCAGCCTCATTCACAAACCAACCACATTCCACCTAAGACTTGCTTCACCCGCTAAATTTTGGCTCCATTTGTCCCTCTTCCCATTGTGACTCTTCTGTAACTGCATTTGCTGAGCATGGATCAAGGTTGGTGAGCCCTTTAAAATCCTTTTGAAGGCCTTCCCAACCCAGGTTAAGTTTGTAAAATAGATAAACTTAAATGTTCCTGCCCTATCTGCACTCACGAGAAGTAGGAAGAACTAGTTCCAGTTAATCAATTATGAGGAGCAGTGGTAAGTTAATCAATTTTCTCTCTGGTATTTTAACAACAACTTTCAATTTAGACTTGGGAAATGTTTCAAGTGACTGGTATAGTACCCTCCCTACAACTCCTTTCAGGAGTCCAGCTTTCCTGGACTCTTCATGATGCAGGCCATGTCCAATTTAACTAAAGCCTCCTAATTAGATACCAGGAAAGAGGGTACAGTCAGTCCATAGCAACTCTACTTTGTTTTCTACTGGCCAGCACACCCAAGCCTTTTTATCACCAGAGATGTCTGGTAGCTTAGAATGACAGGATAATGAGGGAAGCCCTGTAACCCACTAGAGAACTCTTTAGGCAAACAAAGGGGGCTGGCTCTAGGGAGTCAGAGAGTTCCACTCTTCCCCAGGTGTACCATGGACAAGATGGGTAATATACCCTCTCTCTCCTCAGGATCCCCACTGAGATGCATTCTCTGAAACTGGGGAAAATTTGACTCTGTAAATCTCAAGAAAAAGAGGCTAATTTTCTCTTGTAATATGGCTTGGCTTCAGAATAAACTAGAAGATGAGGAAGTTTAGCCTAAAGATGGGAGCAAAAATCACACCACCATGCTCCAATTAGACCTGTTTAGTAAAAAGCTAGGCAAATTATCAGAAGTTTCCTATTTTCAAACCTTCATGACAGTGTACCACAATCCAGCCCTTCACTGTGGGGCAAGGAAGGTGGCCCCTCTAGAGGTCAACAATGACATTCTAGATGACCTCCTTGTAAGTTCCCCACCTGTCTCTCAGGAGGGACCAAGTAGGCCCCAGAATGCTGAAGCCTCTGCTCCCACCTCAGAAGAATCAACCTCCCCTCCACTCTACTCTCCAACATGTACAAAATCAGCAGCTGAAAAGAAACCTAGTGAGGCATACTTGGAGCAGAGCTTTTTATCTCCGCACCACTCCTGCCCCCTTCCCTTGATGGAAGCAGCAGTCAGAAGCCCCTATTTGGGTATTTGCACCCCTTTGAATAACTGACCTGCAGCAGTTCAAAGATAGATAAGAAACTTCCTCGAGGATCCCTCGTGCTTCTCTAGTAAATTCCAAACCTTAACCCTTGCATTTGATATGTCCTGGCGAGACCTTTATATAATCCTGACCACCTGTTGCTCTCCAAAAGAAAAGCAATGAATTTAGGAGAAGACCCTCAAACATGTAGAAAAATTACACACTCAAAACCCTAATGATGTAGGACCCACAGCTCAGGCAGTCCCAGATCAGGGCCTCAAATGGAACTACAATACAGCAGGGGTGAGGACAAATAAAAACACTGTGACAAAGTGCTTATTGGCTGGAATGAAAAATTGTATCAAAAACCCAGTGAACTATAATAAAATCAGAGAGGTAACATGGGGAAAAGAGGAGAACCCTGCTCTGTTACACAACTGACTGGTAGAGGCATTCTGGAAATATACTAATCTAGACCCATCCTGTCTGCAGAGCCAAGTGTTAATAGGACAACACTTGATTAGCCAGTCAGCTCTGATCTTTGTAGAAAGCCTCAGAAATTACAAATGGGCCCACAAACTCCTATGTCCCATCCAATAGATATTGCCTTCTCAATCTTTAACAATCATGATTTGAAAGAAAAGAGAGAGCAGAACTAATGTGAGAAAAAGGAGGAAAAGCAGGTAACACTAGTAGCATTACCTGTTAGCAGCAAAATTGGCAATGTCCAGACACCTCAAGGTAACCTGGGAAAGTCAAAAAACTGCCAAGCGCCAAAAGATCAAACATATTTTAGGTGCAAATGCCCAGACACTGAGAAACAGATTGTAATAGGCCACCTCCAGGGCCATGTACCATGTGCAAAGGTACAAATCCTGATCCCTGGCGCTGGATGGTAGACTGGCCCTGTTCTCAGAGTGAAAATGATCACTATGTAAGACCATGGCAGCAGAAAATTGACCATCCTCCTTCAGCAACCCCCAAAAAGACATTTTGAGAATCGTCTCTCAGAGGCAAGTTGAAGCAGTAGGTAGAATACAAAATTCTGAAACAATGCAGCTATCATCAATCAGCATTCTGATTTCCAAGAATTAACTTTGTGATACCTGATAATGGTTAGCATTGTGGTTTCTTCCCCAAGTGAGCAATTGAGGAGGACTGTGGAACATTGCATGTGTAGAATTTTAAGTAAAAACCTATAAAGGCTGTAGCAACTCACTAGAAGAGAGCCAATCTCTGGCCAGGGATGGTCTGCTCCCATGTCTTGGGAAGAGTACTTTTCTTAATAAATTTCCCCCTTGCTTTACTTTGCAATATCTGTGTGGTTGGTCCAATTCTTTGTACATGACCGCCATGAGCCTGGACCCTGTCTCTATCTATGGCAAGGAGACATCTCTCATTTATCCTTTTCTTTGTAGTTCCCATATGACTTTTGTCATGATATGGTATCTGAGGAAGACACTACACAAGGTCTGTCCAAGAGGTATCCAGCTATGTAATAAGAAAAATGGAGATATTTATTGAAGAAGATATGAGAAACATTGTACATAGGACAACGATACCTCAGTCCCCTTCAAAGCAAGCGCCTTGGGACCTCACACAGTTCTTCTGGTGTCTCTTGCACTGTTCAAAACACTCTGTAATTCCTTTGTTGGAGACACCATAGCTTCCCTGTCATATTTTCCTGAATCTCATTGATGGTCTGAAATCCATTCCCTTTCAAAGGTGATTTTAGTTTTGGGAAAAGCCAGAAGTCACAGGGTTCACAATCAGGACTGTAGGGGTGTTGCGTCACCTGGGCGATTTGGTGTTTTGCAAAAAAACTGCATGACATATGATGCGTGAGTGGGCACATTCATGTAGTGAAGCTGCAGAATACCAGTTGCCCATAGCTGAGGCTGTTTTTGTCATGTTGCATCTCTCAACCAACAAAAAAACATTGAGGTAGTACTCTTGATTAATTGTTTGGTCTAGAGGTGCATATTCATGATGGACAACACCTTCCCAATTTAAAAAAATACAGTTAACATGGTCTTGATCTTGCTGTGATTTGCTGTGCCTTCTTCAGGCATGGAAAACCAGGCCACTTCCATTGGGATGACTGAGCTTTTGTTTCTGGAGCATAGCTCTAAAGCCACAATTCATCTCTGGTTATGAAGAAATTTGGTTTATTGGTAGTGGTTTGAATCAAGTTAGCAACTGCAGCACAGTGTTCTTTCTGCTACTGTAGCAAAAGCCACAAAACAAACTTTGCCAAGATGCATTTCAGGCCAAGATCCTGCATCACAATCTTGGACACAGTAGTTTTGGAATTTGCAGATCAGCTTCTACTTCTCACACTGTCAGTTGCCAATCTTTCTTGATTGTAGCCCTTACACTTTAAACGTTCTCAGGTGTTCTGCTTGTGGAAGACCTTCCAGAACATGGATCATTTCAAAAGATTCTTGACCATCTTTGAGCACTTCTGCCTAACTTTTACGGGCACTGCACTCGTTGCATTGTCCCTGAAAGCATTCTGAATCACCCAATAGTTTCTGTGGAGGAATGTCCAAGCTTAACATAAAATTTGATACAGGTTTGTTGCTCTACTAACCCAGTCATTTTAAATTATATTTTATTAATTATGCTGTTATAGTTGTCCTGCTTTTTCAGCCTGTGCTTCCCTCTACTCAGCACCCCCTACTCTCTCAGGAAATCCCCACAAAATTGTTCTGTCTACGGGTCACGTGTGTAAGTTCTTTGGCTACTCCATTTTCTATACAGTACTTTATATCCCCATGGCTATTCTGTATCTAGGCATTTGCCCTTCTTAATCCCCTCACCTCTTGACCCACTCCACCACACACCCTCCCATGTGGCAACTATCAAAACACTCTCTGTATCCATGATTCTGTTTCTGTCCTTCCTGTTTGCTTAGCTTGTTTTTAGATTCAATTTTGATAGATATGGGTTTTTGCCATGTTATTGTTCGTAGTTTTGATCTTTTAAATTTTTTAATTTTAAAAATTACTTCATTTATTTATTCATTTATCTTTAGAAGAGAAGGGAAGGAGAGAAGGAGAGAAATATCAATGTGTGGTTGCTTCTGGTGCATCCCCTGCTGGGAACTGGCCTGAAACCCAGGCATGTGCCCTGACAGGGAATTGAACCGCGATCTTTTGGTTCGCAGGCCCATGCTCAATCCACTGAGCTACACCAGCCAAGAAGATCTTTTTAATTTTTTAAATAAATCTTTTTAACATTTCTTATAATAATGGTTTTGTAATGATGAACTCCATTAGTTTTTTCTTGTCTGAGAAGTTCTTTATCTGCCCTCCAATCTTAGGTGATAGCCTTGTTGGGTAGAGAAATCTTGGCTGTAAATCCCTGCTTTTCATCACTTCGAATATTTCTTGCCAATCCCTTCTAGCATGAGAAGTTTCTTTTGAGAAATCAGCTGATAGTCTTATGGGGACTCCTCTGTAGATAACTAACTGCTATTCTCTTGCTGCTCTTAAGATTCTCTCTTTATCTTTAACCTTTGGCATTTTAATTATGATGTGTCTTAAATGAGCCTTTTTTCACCCATCTTGTTTGGGGCTTTCTGTGCTTCCTGAATTTGCATGTCTATTTCCTTCACCAGATTAGGGAAGCTTCCTTTCATTGTTTTTTTCAAATAGATTTCTAATTTCTTATTCTTAATCTTCCCCTCTTATACCCCTATGGGAGGAATGTTGGATCACTTGAAGTTGTCCCAGAAACTACTTACACTATCCTCATTTTTTTATTCTTTTTTTTTCTGATTGGTTGTTTATTGCTTCCTTATATTCCAAATAATTGATTTGATTCTTGGCTTTATCCACTCTACTGTTGTTTCCCTATAAATTGTCCTTTATTTCAGTTAGTGTATCCTTCATTTCTGACTGGATCTCTTTTATACTGTTGAGGTCCTCACTAAGTTCCTTCAGCATCCTTATAAACAGTGCTCTGAACTCTGCATCTGATAGATTGCTTATCTCTATTTCACTTGGCTGTTTTTCTGGAGTTTTGATCTGTCCTTCCATCTGGGCAATGATTCTTCATCTTCTCCTTTTACCAGCCTGCCTTCATTTGTTTCCTCATATTAGGTACAGCTGCTTTGACTCCTTGTCTTGGTAGTGTGACCTATTGTAGTAGGTGTCTTGTAGGGTCTAGTGGCACAGCCTCCCCTATCACCCAAGCTGGGTACTTGAGGTGTGCCCATCACGTGGGCTGACTACACCCTCCTCTTTATAGTTGAGCTTTGGTTGCTTTTGGCAGATTAATGTGAGGGATTCACCCAGGCAAGTCAGCTGCAAGGATTGGCTATGACAATTTACCACCAACCTCCATCATCTGTGGAAGACCGTCTGTACAGGAGCAGGGTGGTGGTACTCTGATATAGTCTGTAGCTGTCCAGTGGGTGTGCTAGCCCTGGGGTTTCCCAAGTGGTGGAGGCCAAGATCAACCCTACCTGTGTTTTGCCTGCAGCCACCCTGTCTGACCTGTAAAGCAATCTGGGATAGCTCCTACTTGTGCTGGGTTTGGAGAGTCCCAATCAAAGCCAAGCTGTGAATCTAGGCAGGCTGCTGCTACTGTCAGGCCTGGGTTCACTGAGGCTAGTTCTTGCTTGTTTGAGAGGATTTAGGAAGTTGTGTGGCATGAGTCAAGACCAACCATTTATTTGTAAAAGCAGCCTGGGAGGGCCCATAAGTTGTGTAGGTGGAGTCTCTGGGGGTGTCCAAGGTGGGTCAATGTTAGCCATGTTGATAGAATCTCAGACATGGCACCAGCTTGCCAGCTCTATGGCTCTCTGGGGGAAAGGTTTAGAAAAGGAGCAATGGTCTCTGCTCGCCTTGATGCCAGACACTTCAGTTTTTCCCAGTATATCACTGGTGCCTTTCAAGCTGCTATCCTGGTGCTGGAGCTCAGAGAGAGTAAGTCTGAATAGGTGAGTCCATGTGTGCATTGTTTAAGAGGAACTGCTTGGGGCTCCTGAAGTTTCTTCCACTGACTCATTCTCCACTGTTGTTTTTTTTTTTTTTTGGGGGGGGGGCGCAGTTTGTAGCCAGAGTTGTGGGAAATTGTCTTCCTGACACTGGAACCCTGGGCTGGGGGTCCTGGTTGGGGGCTGAGACTCCTCACTCCTGAGATATCCCTCCTCAATTTTTATCCACCACACATGCATGTGGGGCCAGTCTGTTCCACATCTGTACCCCTCCCACCTGTCTGGATGAATGTGGTTTCTTTAATTCTTGTTGTCAGACTTCCATGCAACTTGATTTCTGATGGTTCTGAGTGATGGCCGTTCTGTATTTATTTGTAATTTTGATGTGGTTGTGTGAGGTAGTGAGGCTTGTTTCTCTACACTGCCATCTTGACCAGAAATTCTGAACTATTTTACTCAGTCATTTTGAATGCAACAGCCACACAGTACACATGCTTACTCAGTGGAATCTAGCACCCCCACCATCACTATTCAAGGATGCACATTTCAGTCAACTCTCCTTGGCTTCCAGGTTACATTGATCTCATGCAAACTGTTCTCGTTATATTAGCAATGGCTAGACTTTTTCTGGACAGACCTTGTATTTTCTCAGATGTATTAAGATGTTAATTCCTGCCATTTAACATCACCCATTTTGTCTTTTTCGTATCACCACTACCACCAATTCTCTTCCATGAACAAAATGCCCCTGGCAAACATAGACTGATAAATGGAGAAGCCTAAATTACTGCAAGAAATTGTCTATACCTTCAGTGAGTCTGGCATCACAGAATAGAAACTGTACCAGGAGAGACAATAAGATATGTCTGGGACTGTTCCAAGTCATCACACTTAAACACCAACTGCATCAGACTAATTGAAGAAAAATCTAAAACACCTACTTTCACTCTTTGGAACAAACATTTGTAATCGCCATTGTTGTCCTTATTTCAAAAATGAGACACATTCAGTCTGGGAATGGAAGGATTCCAACCCAGATCTATTCAACTGCAAAAGCACTGAACTCAGTCCTTTCAGTCCTCTGGTTCCCTTCGCTTTCTCATCCTCTCTCGCTTTAACTTTATATGAACCTTTACCTCCAATACCTGATCCCTAGCAAATCCTCCAACTGAATTACAAATTATTAACCATGAGGTTTAGCTTGCTCTCTTTCCAAGGTACTTAGAATTGTAAAAGGAGATAAAAGCCTGCCCAGGTGGGCAAGGATAACACTTACTAAGTGTGAGTGCCCCCTAATGTCAGTAGGGCAATTTCACATTATCTCATTATAACCTCACAATGGTTGGGATCTCAACCTTTTTACTACCCATGCGTCCCTTTAATAATCTGGGGAAGCCTATGTAACTTTTCTTAAAATAGCACTTTTCAATTCATAAAAGATACTGTAGAAAATTTCAAAGGAAACTAATTACCAACTTAAGATGCAGTTTTTACGGCATTTTAAAAACTAAATTTGTGATACACAAATATATGGAATGAAATGAATTAGATGAAATATTTAAACTGAATAAAAAGATGCAACAGTGGCTTTGCTAACTACTTAAAAACAGTGAGTTTGGGGGACTGGGTTAACAATTTTAATACTGCTATATACGTAAACTGGAATTGTACAATTAAGTAAATGGATAATGTATGGTGGGAGCCACATCCCTCACTGCTGGAGAAGGAATTTACAGATAAACAAGGGGAGGAAGCTAAAATGACCCATGCGTTAATGGATTAGAGTTGGCAAACTCAGTATGCTATCATATAGTTCAATATAAACACAGATATATACCAAAAATTTACAGATGTGTGTACATGTGGGAGTTAGTATACCTATATGCTTATTTTCTCTCTCAGTTAAGAGAGCCTTAACAAATGATATTCCATTAGCAATCAGCATACCTAGAGCCGACATCTTGGTTTCTGTTTACATTTTCAATAAAAAAGAATTAGAGCACCTTGGAGAAATGGCTGATATTAGGACTGGGGTAGGAGATAATTCAAGGTAAATCTCCAGTGTCAAAGGACCACAGGAGCCAACAGAAACAGCTCCCAATGGCCAAAGCTGGAACAATTAGAACAACAAGACAAAGTAGCGCTGAATTAAAATCCAAAGCATTCAATGGATATCCATGAGCCTATACTGATATAAATAAATAATTGAATAAATCAATATTTGGGGAGAGTAGACAAATCCTCTGTGCAGAAGAATTCCAAATACTTTATGTACAGACCCCACCCTCAAGGAGGTGGGTTTAACACTACTCCTTAGGTGTGGGCTCCACATAGTGACTTCCAACAAGTACATATTGAAGGGCAGAGGAGTAATTGCCCAGTGGAGAAATCTGGAGTGCTACTTCAGCCAGGTTATCAAGGTCAACATCGACAGTAATAAATCATGATGATAGTATATACCTTTGATATGATGTTATGAAAATGGCACTTTACTTCTGTGGTTTTTCTCCCAATAAACCGTGACCCCCAAAAAACATCAGACATAGATTACAATAATGAGGTAATACTTGACCAGCACCCCTCAAAACTGTCAAGGTCATCAAAACAAGAAAAGTCAGAGAAACTATCACAGCCCAGAGAAACCTCTTAGGTGAGAGGCATGACAAATGTGATGTCTGGAACAGAATTAAGGACATTAGGTAAAACCCAAGAAAATCTGTATAAAGTAAAAACTTTGGTGAACATTAATGTATCAATACTACTAGTTCATTAATTGTAATAAAGATACCATACTAATGTAAGCTGTTAATAATAGAGGAAAGTGGGAATGGGATATATAGGAATTTTGTACTACTGCCTTAGTTTTTCTGTATTACATTCTAAAACAAAGCTTATTCAATAAAACAAAAATGGCATTCATGATTTTCTTTGAATATCATAGTAATGACATTTGGAGATATCTATAAAAAACTGCAATAGAAAATAATCTGTGGCTTCTTTTGGTAACAAAATCACAAGCACTCCTAATATTATTGTAGTTTGTTGTTTGCATGTATATTTAAAGGAAATGCTAAATGTTACATTTTAGTCTGAGGTTAATGAAACTTAAAATGTCATATTTTCAACCACATCTCACATACTCCTTAGATATAAATTAGGACCCCCCCTCCAAGCAATATTGATATTAATGGCCTAATTTTATGAAGGTGAGGTGCAGGAAGATGAATTAGGTTGTTCTAGCTTTCAACAAACTTACATTCTAGGGCCAAAAATTCTCACTGAGTTTTGTTGGAACCCTGTTGGCTATACTACCTCCCAATTTGGGGACTGATCACCAGAGGGAGGGGAACATTTCATTGAGCAAAGATGCTTCCCTGGCTGTGTGCATTAAGTGCCCTGTTCAGGTTGCTGGTCAATGCACGTTGTTAGGCTGGACCTGGTGAGGGCCAATTTCAAAAGCAAAGCAGGTTGAATGAGGGATCTGCTCATACAGAGCTGCTGTATGAAAGATCCCCTCTACCCACGCTGGTTTTACTGTAAGGACAGGAAATCCTTGGCTTTTTTTCCTCCCTCTCTACTTAACCCGTCAACTGCTGATCTAGTCCGCAGAGGAAAAGGAGAGAAATGGGGCAGGGGGGAGAGAGAGAGAGAGCGAGCAAGCGAGCAGATGGAGGCCTGTTAATAGCTGGCGACTATTTAAAGAGGGAGGGGAGGGGGTTTCTGTGCTTTTATGCTCATCTTGTCCCCAAGGCCAGTTGTAGTAAAGCCTTTTAGAAAGAAAGAGGTTAAGCCATCTGTTAATGTGGATTTTGCTTTTGGTTTCCAAGTCAGCAGAGCGGCCAGCTCAAGTGGTGGAGCAGAAGAGGATACTCAGAAGGAACACCTGTCCACTAAATGCCCCACTGAACAGAAACAAATCCTGGGGCGACCCCTCTCTATTTCCTGGAGTGCTTTCTCTGGTCAGTGCTGCTTCTGCACTGCTTTGGGAGTTTCTCTTCCATGACGTAGGCGAGAGAGAGAGGTGCCAACTCTCACAATTGAGAGCGCTTTGGCCAAGAATGCCGTGGGAGGGTGGAGCGCGCCACAGGGGCTTAAAGAAATGGGTGACCAATTTAAAACATTCTGGATTATCTGAATGTTTGGCTTTAAAAACAACCCCAGTTCAGAATTCAACGAAATGAACAATACTGTTGAGGAAGGACAGGGTAGGAAACCCACACAGAGGAATGGATCTGCCCATGAAGCCCGAATTACAGGGGCGCACTCGGAGGAAAGGAGCTTTGCTGGAAAGTCATTCCGGCTCTTCTTTCTTGGGCCACAATCCTGCGATGCTTCCTCCATAAAAGCATTAATAGAAAATAAACCTGGAACTCCGAGGGGTAGCGGTCATGGGCCACAGTTCCCAGGCGCCCTTCCCTGAAGCCAGGGGAGGTCCCTCTCCCCCCGCGGCTGGCGCGGAATGTAGCGATCCCGCCCTGGGCAGGGATGACTTCATGCGGTGGGTCTGGGCAGCTGAGCGGCTGCTGCAGCCGGCAGGTGGGGTGGGGGCAGCGGTGACCGTGCACACCCCGGCAGAGGCTCTGCGGCCGGACTGCGGGCGCCGGGGACGTGCGCTGACTGGATCCGGAGAAGGTAAGCAGCCCTGCTATTATTAGCCTTAGCCGAGCAGCGCCGTGCTTTCCGCTGGGTTAATAATGGAGTTTCAGGTACAGACCAGGGGTTGTCTCTGCGGGTCTCTGCGTGGGTAAAAAGGAACAACTGGAATTGCAATGTTAATCAGACCAGTGCCTGAGATTGGAAGAGCCTTAGTATTGGTTACTACTGGACAAAGAGGGCCGCCAGCTTCTGTATGCTTAAAGATAATTGCCCATGTCGGTGCCAGACTCCTTAGACGTGGAAGGGGTGTCCAGATGTACAATAACTGGAGTTTTACTTTCACCTTTCTACCTTCAGCCTTCACTTGGGTCTATTTCCGAATTGGGAGCAGCAGGTGCTTGGCAGCAGCCCGGGGCAGCAATTAGAACTTTTTCTCCTTCTGCCTGACTCTGGCCTCTCCCTTCCCAGCTGTCAGAATGGGTCTGTGCAGATTTCAATGTCCCATGCTTACTTAAGTACGAAACCAATAGGAAGTCTTACATCAGTGAAGAAACTTCTCTCATCTCCTGCGGTTCAGCTTGATTGAACAGCACCCGTCTTCATTTCTCCCTTCATTTACCATCATCTCTGTCAGTCATTCTCATTGATTTGGTGCGGGGGGGGGGGGGGAGCAGAAAGGGGAATATTGTACCCATTCACAGGCCATCACCTGTTAGCTCTTATCCACCACCTCTATTTCATGACTGATTTTGTCCAGAAAGGACAGTGCCCTACCCCAGTTTGGGTATTCTCCCTTTGTCCTGTTACCCATGTCCCTCTCCCAAATACATAGCATCAGAAATTCTGCTTTTAGCTCAATAACCAACATGGTTTGTGGTAATTCCTTTCACCATAGTCACTGAGCTACCAGAAAGGTTTCCAGGACAGCAGAATCTGTGGGGGGTGAGAGGGAGGCCATCCTACATTGCTAGCCCCCATGTACCGGCATAGGTAGAAACTGAAATGTGCATGTTATCCAGTTATTCTTGAAGCTTTGTTTTTGCTTAGATGGGTTGTGAGACATCTAGCTGGGTCGGGTTTGAGCAAGACCTCCCTACCAAAACAAGCAGTATGTTTGTCCTAGGATTCCCCAGTAACCCTCAAAAGAGTTTCTGGAGAGGCTTCCCCACAGGCACTCAGAAAGTCATGGGAGCTGGTCAGTCTAAGGCTCTGGTTACTCGAGCTTCAAATTGGCCTCCCCCATTAAGGGATGCTGTTCGCTTGTCCTAGGGTTTCCCACAAGCCCTGCTGCTGAACCCAAGTTCCTATTCCCATTGCCATCCAGGGATGCACATTTAAATAGTATGCTGTGAAATGGTTAAAATGGCTGTGATGAGGATTCAAATGTGCCACTTCACCAACAGAACAGTTGCAATGAACCAGACTGTGGGGAGTCAGTGTGCCAGTATTCTATTTAAAAGATTTGTTATCTTTAAACTTGAAATTAGAGAGACATTCTTACTCAACAGTCATGCAATTTCATTTTAGCAAATTAAAACAGAAGATCAGTGAAAAAGAGGGGCAGGGTTTATAGCTACGAATTTACCTCTACTTACTTTCCATTCTAAGTGTTGCTTTTGGACAAAGATACTGGTTCTAAAAAATCATGTTATTTCTACTATATATTACTTTTGCTTTTCTAATTACATATTCCCACTTAAAAATACATTTTAGAAGGGTTTGAGTTTGTTTCTTTGTCTCCACCTTCGGTATAAGAGACAGAGGGAGTAGAGGGGGTGGGGAAATCCATGCCAAGTGGCCCCTTCAGAACTGTTCCCTGAGGCCACAAACACCTCAGGCCCATTTTATTTGGGGCTGGTGGTTGTTATGTGTTGAACGTGGTTTGGGTTTGAAATATAAAATTTTCAAGATTCTAGAATTTTGACTCAGGCACACCAAGTATAACAAGGAACAAAGAACAAGAACAACAAAACCCTTTATCACCTTTTCTTCGTGATCTTAAAATATTTAAGTATTTAAATAATTCTCCTAAATATTAGGTGGTAGCAAACATTAATGCAATAATTCACTTTGAATAAATTAGCCCTAGATATATGAAATACAGATTAGTGCTACTGATTTTAAGAACAAAAAGGACCAGTGCTACTGTCCTTTTTGGAAGTGCTACTGTCCTGGGAAACCAGGACCAGTCTAAACTAAGTGGTCATTATTTCCAGTTTGTGCCCCACGAGGTCATGCCTGCAGTTTCCATTTCTTCCTTTTGCTCGCCCTGCTGCATGTCGAAGCCTCGCTCACATCACACACCACCTCTTCCCTGAAGTCTTCCCCACACCTGCCTTCCCTGTTTTCTCCCTTGTTTAAATTCCTATGGCACTTTCTCTCTTGATCCATCCTTTTGTCTAAACATGCTTTTCTCTTTGAGAATAACCTTGGAGAGCAAGATTAACAACTTTTTATTGCCTACAAACCAAGTGCAGTGCCTAGCTATGTATATGCGTAGCAGATACTTGGCAATTTGGTTTTAGTGAAGAATTTGGTTATCATTTCCCAAGGTACATACATACCTACTTTGTGGCCAAGTTAGGCTCTGAATATATGCACAAATCCCAGCTTCATTTTTTAAATTCCTTATATAATAATAAAATATGAAACTACATTCAGATAGTTACCTTAAAAAAAGTTATTGTAAGCTTGCATGCATTAAATGGAAAGTTGCCCATGGACATCAAAAAGCATGGCAAGCTTAACAACAACAACAACAACAAACTTTAAAGAAGCTATTTCCTGCCTTCAATATGCTTACATTCTATTGAAAAAGAATAAGTGGGGAAGGTGCCATATACATGAACCCTTCTCTGGATCAAGGGACTCTGCGAGGGATTGTCATCTGTGGTATCTGCTTTCTTCCTTCCACTGTATGATCATTTTCCACGGAGGAGACTGAGATTCAGAGTCAACATCTAAATATCAGAGATTCTGTCCTTATCACCATATTGCTCTTTGGAGTATAACAGAGTACAGAAAAGCATTATGAAAACATAAGGTCAGAGGCATCAGAGAAGTTTAAAATTATTTTGTGATTAATATTTCCAGTGCTTCTTAACCATATGGGTCTTAATACCCCTTTGATAATTCAGTAAAGCTTGTGCTCCCATTCCCCCAGAACTTTCACAAACACACATACATATCATTCTGTGTACATTGCAGGTATGTGAGGAACCAGTAAAGCCCTCTCTAGCAAATGGTCTGAGCACATCCACTCTGGGCTCACTTTGACAACACCTGTGTGTGGTCCTTATTAGCCCAGACATTTCTGGTAGTTGAGATGATGAGACCCTTGTTCTATTGTCATCCCTACATTAGGACCAAAAGGAAAGTTTTTCACTGGCACTGACTCAAAGGCAGCTGAGATACCAGGAAGCGAGTGCCAGTGAGACCAGTGACTTAGTGCACCTCAATTCATGGAAAAGGAATCCCAAAAGAAGGTCTGAATGTTCACATACCAAGTGATTTATTTAGGGTTTTCATACCAAAACCATCTTTACAGAACAGAAACGGTTCTCAAACTTAGAATGACTACACTGCCAACTATGCTGAAGAGCACCGCCAGCAACTGAGTGGTGTATTCTACTTGGAAATAAATTCATTTTTCTTAGGATGGACATATGTCTGTCTCATAGTTACCATTTCCTTTTGGTAGTACTTTCTGTAGTAATATATTTGCTTTTGCCAAGTTAAGGAAAGAATGATAAGTTAGGTCATCCCTCTTAGATTCTAAAACAATTGCCAGCATTAAAAAATGCATTAAAGTTCTGAGCGCATACTTGAGGACAACAGTACTAGTTAGCATGGCTCCCGCTAATGCTGTTGTTCAGAGAGGTGTGGCAAGAACAACATCGATCTAGAAAAAGTAGACATGAAGAGATGGAGACAGAAAACTGCAAAGGGCAATGTAGAGCTGTTGTTTTCTTTATATTTCCCAAACTATGAAATAACTGTGTATAGAAGTTCCTAAAATTAGTGCTATTTGGTGGAATCTTCATCATACTATGCCTAATATGAGGCACATTTGTACTTTAATCGTAGATTTTTACTTTTTTAAATATTTTATTTATTTATTTTTAGAGAGGGAGGACAGGTAGGAGAAAGAGTGGGAGAGAAACATCAATGTGTGGTTGCCTCTGCCATGTGTCCCCTACTGGGGACCTGGCCTGCAACCAAGGCATGTGCCCTGACTGGGAATCAAACTGGTGACCCTTTGCTTCACAGGCCCATGCTCAATCCACTGAGCTACACCAGCCAGGGCAGATTTTTATTTTTTATTGTGGTATAATATGTGAAGTCTGTCCAGAAAAAGTCCAACCATTGTTAATATAATAATGGTTTGTGTGACATTGATGTAACCTGGCAGCCAAGGAGAGTGGAATGGAATGCATATGTGTGAACAATGACAACTTTACTGTACTAGTCAGTGGGGGCAGTAGACCACTCTCCCCCTACCCCCCATTGAGGGAGGATGTGTACTGTGTGGCCATCACATTCAAAATGACCAAGTGAATAGAGCAACAAATCTGCATCAACTTTTGCATAAAGCTTGAACATTCCTCCATGGAAACTATTTGGATGATTCAGAGGCTACAGCTCTGGGCAACTGGTGATTGGCAGCTTCATCATAACAATGTGCCAGCTCATACATCACATCCCTTGCAGAGTTTTTAATGAAACATTAAATCACCTAGGTGACTCAGCCCCACTGCAGCCCAGATTTGGCATCCTGCAACTCCTGGCTTTTCCCAAAACTAAAATTACCTTTGAAAGGGAAGAGACTTCAAACTATCAATAAGATTCAAGAAAATACAACAGGGCAGCTGATGGCCATTGGGAGAACTGTGTGAGGTCCCAAGGTGCCTACTTTGAAGGAAACTGAGGCATTATTGTCCAAGGTACAATGTTTCTTGTATCTTTTATCTTCTTCAGTAATTCCTACTATGTGGATGGATACTTTCTGGACAGACCTTGTACATGACAGAAAATTGTGCCACTTTTAAATATACATTTCACTAGTATTCAGTGACACATTGACAAAGTTGAACAATCATCACCATTATCAATTTTCAGAACTTTCTCATCAACCCAAATAAAAAATCTATACCCAATAAACAATAACCCCTCATTCTTCCCTCCCCTCAGCCTCTGGTAAAGTCTATTCTACTTTCTACATCCATGAATTTGCCAATTCTAGGTGCCTTATATAAGCGGAATCATACAGTATTTGTCTTTTTATGTCTGACCTCTTTTAGTTAGCATAATGTCCTCAAGGTTCATCCAATTTGTAACATGTATCAGAATTTCATTCTTTTTAAGTCCAAATGAGATTTAACTATACTTGTATTATAGTAATTTATAGTCGCAAAATACTTTCAGTATATTGTATTTCTATTATATTAATGATATCTAATGTGTAACACTGCCATATTACATGTGGTGAATGCCTAATAATGTGTACTGTGAGTGTGCCATAATTTTATTCAACCAAAACCCATTGACTAGCATTTACTAATTTCCAACTTGTTTTATGATTTCATGCTATGTGGCAATGGACATAAAGGTACATGTCTTTATATATAGGTGCTTTTAGTTTTTATTGAAAAAACTCTTGGAGTGGTATGGAAGGGTATTGTTGGGTTAGAGATTATGCATATTTGTAATTTGAATATGTATGTTGACTAAGAATCATAATTTTTTCAATGGAGAGTATTTCTGTTTTTTGTATAACCATTTCTAACTTTCTTAAAAATAGCCATATGTAATATAAGGTAATCTATTTGACAGGATTTGAGCAAGGAAAGAGTCTGAATTTCTCACTTTTTTCATTTTTAGTTCATGAAGGAAATATACTACACATAAGTATAGTACTGAAAGATTTCAAGTCTCTTGGTCATCCATTGCATTACTCCAGAAATATTACACGTGCATTGCATATGTCAATAGAGATTTCTAGCAACAACATGGGAAAGTAGAAGCATCTATAGCTAGTTTTGATTTGCTTTGTTTTTTTTAAAAAATATTTTATTTATTTATTTTTAGAGAGAGAGGAAGGGAAGGAGAAAGAGTGGGAGAGGAACATCAATGTGTCCTTGCCTCTAATGTGTCCCCAACAGGGGACCTGGCCCGCAACCCAGGCATGTGCCCTGACTGGGAATCAAACTAGTGACCCCTGCTTCACAGGCCCATGCTTAATCCACTGAGCTACACTAGCCAGGGCTGATTTTAGCACCAGCTAAAATCCATACTTTTAAGCACCAGCAATGGGTCATTTGTATCCAGCCTAATCTGAAATTTGGTCTATTTTCTAGTTCAAATTTATGGTAATACCTGCATTACAGTAAATCTTTTATTTTGCTGGTTTTCCCCTTAGTTTGTCTTCAGTGTATTCTTTTTAATTTATCCTGAGAGATAATAATTAATGCCCAGTGATGGAAGTATCTTATATAGGCTAAATTACAGAATATTGAAATATCTGCAGTATGAACAAAATTGGCAAAACTTTTAACCACCCACCTCAGAGGGAGACTGTCTTGATTTAGATTGTCCTACAGAACAGAAACAAGCTTGCTGGGGAATTGCATCATGTTTCACACAAATTAAACATCAACATGCTAAAAGGGTAAGCTCCCTAAAGCTAATGGGTGGCAAGAACATAAACACACCCCAGACACTCACAATAGTACTTTAAGGTATGCCTTTTCTTTTACTTATCATTTAGCTTTATCACTGCTGATAAAACCCTCATTAAAAAAAGGAGGGTTCCGATAAACATTCTGATTTTTGCCTGAATAAGCAATGAGAAGCCCACATTTTATTTTATTTATTTTATTATTTTTCCATTTTTCAGATTCTGCAATTTATTCCTATAGCTTGCTGGTAGACTATATTCATTATATAGGGAGTTTTTTTGTTAGTTTTTTTTGGTGTTGTTGTTCAAGTACATTTGTCTCCATTTTCACCACATCACACCCACTCTGCCCTACCCATCCCTGCCTCCTAGCCTTGAACCCACCCTCTTTGGCTTTATCCATGTGTCCTTCATACATGTTCCTTGATGGCCCCCTCATTATCCCCTATTATCCCTCTCCCACCTCCTCTCTGATTAGTGTCAGATTGTTCTTTATTTCAATGTGTCTGGTTGTATTTTGCTCACTTATTTGTTTTGTTGATAAGGTTCCACTTATAGGTGAGATCATATGGTATTTGTCTTTCACCACCTCACTTATTTCACTTAGCATAATGTTCTCCACCTCCACCCATGGTGTTGCAAAGGAGAGGAGCTTTTTTCTTGCTTCTGCTGCATAATATTCTATTATGTAAATGTACTATAGTTTTTTGATCTACTCATTTACCGATGGTCACTTAGGTTGCTTCCAGACCTTGGCTATTGTGAATTGTGCTGCTATGAACATTGGGATACATAGGTTCTTTTGCATTGGTGTTTCAGGGTTCTTAGGGTATAATCCCAACAGTGGAATTGCTGGGTCAAAAGGCAGTTATATTTTTAGTTTTTTGAGGAAATTCCATACTGTTTTCCATAGCGGCTATACCAGTCTGCATTCCCAGCAACAATGTACTAGGGTTCCCTTTTCTCCACAACTTCTTCAGTACTTATTAATTGTTGCTTTATTTATGATGGCCATTCTCACCAGTGTGAAATGGGATCTCATTGTGGTTTTAATTTGCATTTCTCTGACGGCTAGTGATGTTGAGCATCTTTTCATATATCTCTGCATCCTCTGTATATCCTCCTTGGAGAAGTGTCTGTTCAAGCCCTTTGCCCATTTTTTAATTGGGTTGTTTATCTTCCTGGAGTGGAGTCATGTGAGTTCTTTACATGATTTGGAGATCAGATCCTTGTCTGAGGTATCATCTGCAAATTAGTTTTCCCATATGGTTGTTTCTCTTTTGATTTTAATGCAGTTTTCTTTAGTCGTGAAGAAGCTTTTTATTTTGATGAGATCTCATTTGTTTATTCTTTTATTTGTCTCTTGCTCTAGGACACTATTGGTGAAAATATTGATGTGTGGAATATCTGAGATTTTCTTGCCTATGTTCTCCTCTAGGACTTTTATGGTATCACAACTCATATTTAAGCCTTTTATCTACCTTGAATTTATTTTTGTGTATGGTATAAGTTGGTGGTCAAGCTTTATTTTTTTTGCATGTAGCTGTCTGTATCTCCCAACTCCATTTGTTGAAGAGGCTATTTTTACTCCATTTTATGCTTCTGCCCCTTTTGTCAAATATTAATTGACCATAAAGACTTAGGTTTATTTCTGCAAGAAGCCCACATTTTAAACAGGGCACTGTAGTGGCTTTGAACCTAAGGGTAGAAGTGTTACTCTTTTGGTCATTGCAATAGTAGCAACACCACAACCTACTACCATGTTTTCCATTGTATACTCAGAATCTGACTGATTCAATGTAGACAGTTAGTCATGGTTCTCATACCATTTATTAAACTTCTCTTCATGATATTTCATGCTCAGGTACTTTGATTATTGAAATGTAGTGAAAAACTATCAGGCTGTTAATACCCTCTTTTCATTCACAAACATCATTTTGCCAGGACTTGCAGAAATCATGTTGAATCTGAGTTGGTGATTGAATCTCATTGGGTAATGGGATAATAATAATCAATTAGACACACCAAAATCAAATTCAGATTTAAGGACTATCAAATATTACAGACTGTAAAGAGTTAAGGATTTTAATATTTGTTATATATGGCAATATGTGAAAAGTTGAGAACAGTCAAATTATATGTATAGGGTTTTAATTATAAGGTACATTCACAGGAGAATAATGCATTTTTAGAAGGATTCATTCTGAAAAGGCTGCATTAGCACTATTTTAAAAAGTGACTAAACTCAAAAATAAATTGTGACAAACCAATTGTTCATCCAAGTTAATCTTTCATCTCAAGAAAGAGAGTTGTTCTTGGGGAAATTACCATCATCTAACATGTGCTTTCCTGCAGTGGAGGAAGATGAAATGAAACGGGGCTGATATTCTTAACTATTGTGGCCCATCTATGTTTATTAGAATTATCATATGATCATCACAGAATGGTTTTGTAATAAATAAATATGTACTTACTGAGAATCTCCATTGATAAAAGTTAGTTGAGACATGGGGTGATATTATAGAAGAGAAATCTAAATTATGTTTCCTATATCATCTCCATATTAGAGAACATGCAGGACAGCAAAGAAAGGCACTTAGTATGTTTTATAAAAGTTGAGATTTCTAGGAATCTTGTTGGTATCATATACTATGGTAAGCACTCAATAAATGTAAAATGTTATTTTAAAACAGTAATATATGAAGAGCATAAATATTTCTGTATCACAGATGATCAGTTTTGTACTTGCCTTTTTTATAAGAATTTACAAAATATTGAGGAAAAAAATGAATCAATACTATTTGTTATTAAAAGCTGTCCTCCACTACAAAATAACTGGTATCCTATACAACTTCATCATGATTATTTTGATAGGTTTGGTGAGGACTAATTAAAGGACTAATTAAGGATGGGACTACCCTTTTTCCTGTTTCCTGCCAATCCATGCTTTCTTCCTGCTGAGGTTTCAGTAAAGTTGGAATTAGAGGTGATATATATTAAAGTTGCAGATACAGCTAGTAAGCAGTTCAGGCTACTCAACCAAGCACAGTCCATGTACCCAGGACAGGAAAACATATGTTTTCTCCTTTCTTCAACTGCAACAGATTTGGAAACTTAGATTATTCAAAATGAAGACATCAATATCAAAGAACCTATGCACCACAATGTTCATAGCAGCATAATTTACAATAGCCAAGAGTTGGAAGCAACCTAGGTACCCATCAGTAAATGAATGGATCAAAAAATTGTGGTACATATACACAATGGAATTCTATGCAGCAGAGAGAAAGAAGGAGCTACTACCCTTTACAACAACATGGATGGAACTGGAAAGCATTATGCTGAGTGAAATAGGCCAGGTGTTGAAAGACAAATACCATATGATCTTACTTTTAACAGGAAGCTAAACAACAAAATGAACAAGCAAGCAGAAAAAAAACAAAGACACTGAAATAGAGAACAAGGGGACAGTGACCAGAGGGGAGAGGGAAGGGAAGTTAAGGGGAAAAAGGGGAGGGATTTGGAGGAGCAAATAGGAAGGACACAGGGAGGAGAACTAAGGGGGGTGGAAATGGGAGGGAGGTGGGGAGCAAGGGGCGGGGGAGGCTGGGATGGGAGAAATAGACAAAAAACTGTACTTGAAAAATAACTAAATAAAATTTTTTAAAAAGATGCAGGTTTTAATCATAAAGTATTAATCAATGATTATCTTATCTCCATGTGTTTTTCAACTACTGTAAAGAATACGATCATATTTTATGGCCGAGTAGTATTCCATTGTGTAAATGTGCTATAGCTGTTTTATTCACTCATCTTTTACCCATTTTGACAGCATAGATGGACCTGGAAAGCATTGTGCTGAGCCAAATAAGCCAGTCAGAGAAAGACAAATACCATATGATTTCACTCATATGTGGAATCTAATGAACAAACTGAACTAACAAGCAAAATAGAGACAGGCTCATAGAAGAGACCAGAATGACAGCTCTGGTGCTAGTGGAGAAGCTCTGGTGGTAACCTCCTCCTGTCTATTTTGTGCCTACCATTTATGCTTCTCATTCCCTTTTCCCCCATTCTCTCCTCCATCCCTTCCCTGCTGATAAACCTCCAGGTGATCTCCATTTCTGTGATTCTGTTCCTGTTCTAGTTGTTTGCTTTGTTTGTTTTTGTTTTTAGGTCCAATAGTTGTGAATTTCTTGTCATTTTACTGTTCATACTTTTGATCTTCTTTTTTTTACATAAGTCCCTTTAACATTTCATATAATAAGGGCTTTGTGATGATGAACTCCTTTAACGTTATCTGGGAAGCACTTTATCTGTCCACCCATCCTAATGATGACTCTGCTGCATAGAGTAATCTTGGATGTAGGTTCTTGCCTTTCATGACTTCAAATACTTCTTTCCAGCTTTTTCGTGCCTGAAAGGTTTCTTTTGAGAAATCAGATGACGATCGTACTGGAACTACTTTATAGGTAATTCTCTCCTTTCTCTTGTTGCTTTTAAGATTCTTTCCTTATCTTTAGTCTTGATGTATCTTGGTGTGTTTATCCTTGAATGCAATGTCTTGGGGACTCTCTGAGCTTCCTGTATATGCATGTCTAGTTCCTAAGCCAGATTAGAGTTTTCCTTCCTTATTTTTTCAGGTAAGTTTTCAATTTCTTGCTGTTTCTTTTTCTCCTTCTAGCACCCCTATGATTTGGATGTTGGGGCATTTAAAGTTGTCCCAGAGGTTACTAAGTCTCTTCTCATTTTTTAAATTTTTGTTTCTTCATTCTGCTCTGGTTGAGAGTTTATTTCTTCCTTTTATTCCAAATTATTGATTTAAGACCCAGTTTTCTTCCTTTCACTGTTGGTTCCTTGTATATTTTTTAATTTCACTTTGTATAGCCTTAAGTTCTTTCTTTATTTTGTGACTGTACTCCATCATTTCTGTGAGCATCCTGATTACCAAAATTTTGAACTCTGAATTGGTTAGGTTATCTATTTCTTCACTGCTTAGCTCTTTTCTGAAGTTTTGATATGTTATTTCCTTTGGGCCACATTTGTTTCTCTCATCACACCTGTTACATTGTAAGGGACAGATCCTTAGGTATTCACCAGAGTGGGATAACTCACTCAGTTGAGTTGTGGCACTGTATGTATAAAAGGGGCAGAGAGGGTACTAAATCTTTTTCAGTTCTCACCTTGCTTTCAGTTAATTCCCTCACTCCCCACAGGCATATTGTGCCCTTCTGATATCAATTTCCAGGTGGGTAGCTTGTGTATATTCTAGGATTCCATAAGCCCCTCCAGTGGAGTCTCCGGTGAGACTAAGAGTTTCTCCTGCCACCACAATGCCCACAGGTTATTATAGTCAGAGGTTTTGAGGCTTTACTTTTTCACACTGGAACCCTGGGTTGCAGGGTCTGTCTCATGTCCCAGTTGTTCCTCTCAGCTTATCTGCACACAGATGTGGGACTTCCCAGTCAACCTGCCAGTGCCTTGCCGGGGTCCTCTCTCTGCAGCTACCTGTATCCACCCCTCCTACCAGTCTGTATGAATGTTTCTTCTTTAATTCCATGGTTGCCGGACTTCTATACAGTTCAATTTTTTGGCAGTTCTGGTTGTTTTATTTTAATGGTTATTATCCTTCTACTGGTTGTGCAAGGAAGCAAACCATATTTACCTATGCCTCCATCTTGGCTGGAAGACTTAAACTTTTTCTACCTGCTTGCAGGTTTGAGATAGTGGACCTGTAACATTATCATAGAACTGCACAAAGCACTATATCATCACAAAAATTAGATATGACGCTTAAATGATCTCACACTGAACAGTACATTGAGTAAGGGGAGGAAGTTGGGGTCTTGGTCATTATTTAGCAATAAAAAAGTCACTATCCTGTTCAGAAAAAATACTTAAATATTTAAATTTCTATTTAATAAATAAAATGTAAAATGACATAGAACGGTAGTACAATGTTATAAAAGCAAAGCAATTGGGTCGATCTTAAAATGTCTCACTATAAAATCAATGTTGTTTTTTTTCAGTTTGGTTATTTTTTTCTTAGAGTTCTCACATAGCTTTTGATCATTTTGAAGGTCAGTCAAAAAACTCTAAACATTAAGTACAAACTATGTTGATCACAAGACCCCCCCCTTTCCCTTTCTCTTTCTCTCTTTTTTTAAAGACCCCATTTATTTTAGTTTTTAGAGAAAGGAAGGGAGGGAGAAAGTAAGGAAGAGAAACATGAATGTGTGGCTGTCTCTCGTAGAACCCCTACTAGGAACCTGGCCTGCAACACAGACATATGCCCTGACTGGTAATCAAACCAGCAACTTCCTGGTTCTCAGGCCAGCACTCAGTCCACTAAGCAATACCAGCCAGGGCCCTTTTCTCTCCTTAATTTACTAACTGGCAGTTTGGGCTACCAGTATATCCAAATCATGTCTTTCAGGAAGTGAATTTGGTCTTTACATCCCACATGGCGTGAATCCCACCTGTGCAACTTTCTAGTTCTTTGACTTAGGGAACATTGCTTAACCTCTATAAATTCCCTCTTGATATTTAAAACAGGAAAATCACAGTGTTGCAAAGATTAAAGATAACATAAAAGAGAACCTAGTATAATATTTGGAACATAATAAGTGTTAATAAATGTTTTAATTTTTATTGTTTTAATTGTCATGGGCAATTTAAAACCAGATTTCACCACCAACATGTTTATGAACTTGTTTTTCTACATCTCTCTGTGTTAGTTAAACTAAGCCTTGAAGTGACTCGGAATCTCATGGGAAGATATCTCCATGGAGGTAATGCAGTGAGTAGAGATACTGAGGCAACCACAGTGCAAAATGTTCAGGCTCTGATCTAGCACTAGCTGTGGGAATGAAATTTAGCTTCTATTTTTAACTCTGTAAGTAGTTGATTGAATGACCTGGTAAAAGTTAATTGACTATTAATTCTACCATCCCTTTTTTTCTTAATTGTACCAAATATCTAATCACTCTTTTCACTCATTCTCAAAAATAATATTAAGGTTGTTGAATAAGGGCGTTGATTTCAGAAGCAAGTGTCAGATAAAATGGGAATCTCCCTTACTTAAGAGGACTAGTTGACTTTTTTAAAAATAATGCAGTGTTAAAGTTCCTGGAGAGGCAGCATTAATTTATAAAGACTTGTTAACAATGACTCCCTCTAACAAAAGACTGAATATTCTGCTAATTATCTGCCATATTGCCATATATATTTTGGAATGTATAACTACTGAAGAAGTTTCTTCCTGTTGATATTATTAAGTTGTCCAGCAGAAAAATTAACCCCTAAATCCAATGTATATTATATGCAAAGTTCTCTTTTTGATATTTGAGACCTTACTATTTTACAGAAGCTGAAAGATTTTAAAGAGAAAATGTAAGCATTATATATGGACTTGTTCATTATTCAATGTTACTGAATCAATTTGATCAGAAGCAACACATTTAAACTAAAATTAAAAAATAGAGCCTCGATTAATATAAAAACTTAGTACCAGAAACACCTGCCTATAAAAACTGCATTGTTAGTATACACAAATACTTCAGTATGATGACAATTTTCATTGGTATTGTAGAGGACATATTTTCCTTTTTTTCTTATGTGGATTTTTGTTATTGATATGGGCTGTTTTGGTTTAAGGAAACAGGTATAAAAGCTGCCTTATGTCTAATGCATAAGCCACAGTTATTCAAAACTGAGGATTTTTGTGATTAACAACTTGAGCCAAATTTCAATAACTAATTTATTTTAATTGGTAGAGGCTATGCGTGTGTACCTAACCTTATTCTTTTAAGTAAACAGTGTAAATCATTATAGGAATAAGTATGCCCTAAATTTCCAAGCCAATATTGTTAATCCTTGTTTCAATACTGAATTCTTTAGCTATTTACTAAAGTCTTGAGGCATAGATATTTGGGCATAGTCTGATTCTAAGATGAAATATTGCAAACAATGAAAATACCTGTTTTAAATATACATGTACATATATATGTACATATAATATAAATACATTTATATATTTTGTATGTATTATATACTAATTATACTTAACCAGTTATCTATTTAACTGTATATACATATATGCATGTATATATGTCTATTTCATAAACATTTTCTTTCAGTTTTAACTATTTGATTATAGTATCATTGAATTTCACTTAAACAGACAAGTTCTTGGAGAAGGATTTAAAGAATCCTTGTTTTCACGAGGACATACAGAGGGTCCAGAGACATATGAATTGCTAGCCATTAGGCAGATGCAAATTAAAACCACAATGAGATACCACTTCACACAGGTCAGAATGGCCATCATAAACAAAGCAACAAACAACAAATGTTGCAGAAGATGCAGAGAAAAGGGAACCCTAGTACACTGTAAGTGGGAATGGAGACTTGTGCAACCACTATGGAAAACAGTATGGAATTTTCTCAGAAAACTAAAAATGGAAATGCCTTTGGACTTAGCAATTCTACTGCTAGGATTATATCCTAAGAGCCCTGAAACACCAATCCAAAAGAACCTATGTACCCCATTGTTCATAGTAGCACAATTTACAATAGTCAAGGGCTGGAAGCAACCCAAGTGACCATCAGTAAATGAATGGATCAGAAAACTATGGTACATCTACACAATGGAATTCTACACAGCAGAAGGAAAGAAGGATCTCCTACCCTTTGTGACAACATGGGTGGAGCTGGAGAACATTATGCTAAGTGCCATAAGCCAGGTGATAAAAGACAAATATCATATGATCTCACCTTTAACAGGAACCTAATCAACAAAACAAGCAAGAAAAGTATAGCCAAAGACATTGAAATTGAAAACAGACTGACAGTGATCAGAAGGGAGAGGGGAGGGGATAATGAGGGAAGGAAGTGCAGAGGGCTGGGGTCCTGGAGAGGGGTGGGGGAAAAGGCAGAAAACTGTACTTGAACAGCAATACATAAATTAATTAATTAATTAATTAATTAATTTTAAAAATCCTTGTTTTCATAGTCAGGTTTTGCAATGAAACATACTTTCTACTACTTGTTTATTTTTCAATAGTTAAAAATACATTTAAAATTTCCAACTGATTTTAATATATAAATATGAATGTGTCTTTATGTATTTCAGCTTGCTACATGTTATATATTTTATACATTTAATTTAATATATATTTAGTTAAAATATTTTTTACCTTGATCTTACTGGGCTATATCTACTATTTAATTCTGTGAGACAAGTGGTATAGTTGCCTTTCAACTTGGAACATGCTCCTGATTACGTGATCATATTTTATCCATTCAGGCCCTGGCCTTCCATCAGATTTTCTGCTTTGAGTAATTTGCAGTGCATGAGAAATATTCTTCTATACCTGTAGTAAATGTGATAATTTTCCAGTATCTTAAAAATCCTAACTTGAACTGTTCTCACTGAATAGAGTGGTTCAGAATAGACTTGTCCCATTGTGAATCATCATATCTGTTCCTTATGTATTTCTCACTTTTTGTTTTTGATTTACTGTTTATTGTATTTTTTCCATTACCATTTAGTCCTCATACCCACTTTATTCCACTGTTGTCCATGTCCATGAGTTCTTCCCTTTTTGCTCAATCCCTCCACCCTTTCACCTCCCATTACCTGTTATTATGCTCTCCATCTGTGAGTCTGTCCACATTTTCCCTGTTAGTTCAGTTCATTAGATTCCACATATGAGTGAGATCATATGGTATTTGTCTTTCTCTAACTGGATTTTACTTAGCATAATGTTCTCCAGGTCCATCCATACTGTTGGAAAGGGTAAAAATTTCCCCTTTTATGGCTGAGTAATATTCCACCCTGTAAATGTTCCACAGTTGTTTTATCTACTCATCTACTGAAGGACATTTGGGCTGCTTCCATGTCTTAGCAATTGTAAATAATGCTACAAGAAACAAAGAGGTGCTTATATTCTTTCAAATTAGTGTTTTGGGTTCCTTCAGATACATTGTCAGAAGTGGAATCACTAGATCAAAAGGCAGATCTACTTTTAATAGTTCAGGTATCTCCATACTGCTTTTCACAGTGGCTGCACCAATTCGCATTCCCACAACAGGGCAAAAGGGCTCCCCTTTCTCCACATCCTCACCAGTACTTGTGATTTGTTGATTTATTGATGATAGCCATTCTGACATGTGTGAGATGATATCTCATTGTTTAATTAGCATTTTTCTGATGATCATTAATGTTGAGCATCTTTTCATATGTCTGTTGGCCATCTGTATTTTCTGTTTGAAGAAGTGTCTATTCAGGTCCTTTGCCTACTTTTTAATTGTGTCATTTGTTTTTTTGGAGTTGAGTTTTATAAGTTTTTTAATAAATTTTCTGTATTAACCCCTTATCAAATGTATCAGTTATTATGTTCTCCAATTATGTGGGTTGTCTTTTTATTTTGTTGATGATTTCCTTTGCCATGAAGACAACTTTTTAGTTTGATGTAGACCCATTTGGTTATTTTTATTTTGTTTTCCTTGCTTGGGGAGATATATCTTATAAAATATTGCTATGAGCAATATTGGTTCAAGATTTTGCTGCCTACGTTTTCTACAATTTTTATTGTTTCCGGTCTAACATTTAAGTATTTGATTCATTTTGAATTTATTCTTATGTGTGGTATTATTCTTATGTGTAAGAAGTTGGTCTAGTTTCATTTTTCTGCCCATATCTATCCAATTATCCCAACACCATTTATTGAATAAACTATATTTAGCCCATTTTATGTGCTTGCTTCCTCTATTCATAGTTGACTATTATTAATATTAATTGACTGTAAAGGTGTGGGCTTATATCAGGGCTCTCTATTCTGTACCATGGGTATATGTGTCTGTTTTTATGCCAGTACCTTGCTATTTTGATTACTATGGTCCTATAGTATAGTTTCATATTAGGTAGTGTGATTCCTCCAACCTTGTTCTTCTTTCTCAGGATTGCTGTTTCTGTGCAGAGTCTTTTGTGGTCCCATATAAATTTTGGAAATATTTTTCCTAATTCTGTGAAATATGTCATTAGAATATTGATAAAAATTGCATTGAATCAATAAATTGCTTAGGGTAGATGGACATTTTAATGATGTTAATTATTCCTATGCATGAATATGGTATGTGCTTCCACTTATGTGTATCTTCTTCAGTTTCATTCTTCAGTGTCATAATTTTCCAAATACAAGTCTTTTACACCCTTGGTTAGGGGGTTTACTCCTACATATTTTATTCTTTTTGAAGCAACTGTGACTGGGATTGTTTTCTTAACTTCCCTTTTTGTTAGTTTGTTATTGGCATATATAAATGCAAATAATTTCTGGATATTAATTTTGCATACTGCTAGTTTCCTGAATTCATTTACCAATTCTAGTAGTTTCTTGGTGGAATCTTTGAGGTTTCTAAATACAGTATCATGTCATCTGCAAATAATGATAGTTTTACTTTTTCCTTTCCAATTTGGATGTTTTTCATTTCTTCTTCTTGTCTGTTTGCTGCGGCTAGGACTCCCAGTACTATGTTGAATAAGAGAGGTGAAAGTGAATATCTCTGTCTTGTTTCTGATCTTAAGGGGAAAACTTGTAGTTTTTTGCTGTTGAGTATTTTGCTGGCAGGGGCTTGTTATATATGGACTTTATTGTGTATAGGTATATTCCCTATAATTCCACTTTGCTGAGAGTTTTTATCATAAATGGATACTATATTTTATCAAATGCTTTTTCTGCATCTGTTGATATGATCATGGATTTTTATCTTTTATTTTTTAATGTGGTGAATCACACTTACTGATTTGTAAATGTTGTACCAACCTTTCATTCCCAGAATAACCACTTGATCATGGGGTATGATGCTTCTGATGTATTGCTGTATCTAGTGTGCTAATATTTTGTTTGTTTGTTTTACTTTTTATTACTGCCTGAATTTTACTAGCTGTAATCTGTCTATTCAGATTCTCTGATTCTTCCTGATTTGGTTTTGGAAGATTGTATGTTTCTAGGAATTTATTCATTTTTCTAGGCTGTCCAGTTTGTTGGCATGTAGTTTTTCATAATATTTTCTTACAATCCTTTGTATTTTTTTGGTATCTCCTTCTTTTTTCTTGACGAGTCTAGTTAAAGGTTTGTCAATCTTGTTTATCTTTTCAAGGAACCGGCTCTTGGAAAGTCTTATGCTAAATGAAGTAAGCCAGGTGGTGAAAGACAAACACCATATGATCTCATCTATAAGTGGAACCTAATTAACAAAACAAATGGACAAGCAAAATATAACCAGAGACATTGAAATCGACAACAAACTGACAGTAACCAGAGGGGAGGGGAGAGAGAAATAACATGGGAAAGAAGAGAAGGGGGTGTAAATGAACATGTATAAGGGGCCCATGGATGGAGCCAAGGTGGAGGGTGGGATTGAGAGTGGGAGGTGGGCATGGGAGAGCACGGTAAAGTGGTGATAGGAAAATGGAGACAGCTGTATTCAAACATTAATTTTTAAAAAGTAAAAAAACCAAAAAAGAACCAGCTCTTGGATTCATTCATCTTTTGTATCATTTTTTTTAGATTCTATTTCATTTATTTCTGCTCTGATCTTTATTATTTGCTTCATTCTATTCCCTTTGGGCTTTACTTGTTTTTTTTTTCAAGTTTCTTTTAAGTGTAAAGATAAATTGTTTATTCATACTTTTTTCTTTTCTTTTTCTGATTCTGTTTTTTCTTTCTTTTTTCCTTTCCTTTGTCTTTTTTTTTTTTTTTTTGAGATAGGCTGTATTGCTATCAATTTCCCCTTAGGATTGCTTTCCCAATGTCCCACAGATTTTGCATTGTTATGTCCTCATTTTTATTTGTTTTAAGAAGGTTTTGATTTCCTCCTTGATCTTATTGTTGACCCATTCATTATTTAATAATGATTTACAGCTTCCATGTCTTTGAGTGTTTTTCAGTGTTTTTGTGATTGAGTTCTAGTTTCATAGCATTGTGGTCGGAGAAGATGCTTGATATGATTTCAATCTTCTCAAATTTATTGAGACTCAGTTTGTGTCCTAACATGTTATCTATCCTAGAAAAATATCCTATGTACACTTGAAAAGTATGTATGTTCTGCTGCTTTGAGGTGAAATGCTCTGAAGATATCAATGAAATTCATTTGATCTAGTGTATCATTTAAGGCTGCTGTCTTCTTGCCGATTTTCTGCCTGGAAGATCTGTCCATTAAAATCAATGCAGTGTTAAAATCCCCAACTGTGACTGTGTTTCTGTCACTCTCTCCCTTTATGTCTATTGAGATTTGTTTCAAATATTCAGATTCTCCTTTATCATTATGTGGTGTTCTTCTTTGTCTCTTACCATAACCTTGATTTTAAAATCTATTTTGTCACATATAAGTACTGCAAACCCAGCTTTTTTACTTTCATTTGTATGAAATATCTTTTTTTTACTTCTTTACTTTTAGTCTGTGTGTATTTTTTGATCTGAGATGGGTCTCTTGAAATAGCATATATATGAGTCTTATTTTCTTATCCATTCAGCTACCCTGTGTCAGCAACCCTTTTGGTTGGAGCATTTAAGCCATTTACGTGTAAGGCAATTGTTGATAGATACATATTTATTGCCATTTTATTGTTAGACTATTTTCCTTTGTTTTTTAAATTCTTTTTCTTTCTTCTCATTAAAACAAGCCTTTTAACATTTCTTGACGTACTGGTTTGGTGTTAACAAACTCTCTTACCTTTTTCTTATCTGGGAAACTTCTTATTTCTCCTTCAATTTCAAATGATAGCCTTGCTGAGTAAAGCAGCCTTGGTTGTAGCTCTTTGCTTTTCATCACCTTGAATATATAATGCTACTCCTCCAGCCTGAAATGTTTCTGTTGAGAAATCACATGACAGTCTAACTGGTGCCCCCTTGTGTATAACTCCCTGCTTTTCTCTTGTGGCTTTTAGGTTTCTTTCCTTGTCTTTAAGCCTGTCATTTTAATTATAATGTTTCTCGGTGTAGGCCTCTTTAAGTCCAACTTGTTTGGGACTCTCTGACCACTTTTTCTGTTGGAAAATGAATAGGGAAAGGGGAAGGAAACTGCACTAAGGAACATTCTAGCTCTTTTTTAATACTTATTATTTTAAAAAATGCACTTGCCCTTGCCAGTGTGGCTCAGTTGGATGGAGCATGATCATCTGCATCAAAATGTTGCCAGTTCACTCCTGGGATAGAGCATGTACCTAGGTTGTGGGTTTGATCCCCAGTCAGGGCATGTGTGGAGGCAACAATCAGTGTTTGTCTCTCACATTGATGCTTCTCTCTCTCCCCTTTCCTCTCTCTCTAAAATCAATAAAAATATTTTTAATTAAAAATATTCTCTCATAGTAAAACTAGAAATTTGAGAGTGACAGTTATATTACATAGCTCTCAGTTAGGACATAGACCCGATATACTGTAATTTTTTAAAGTAAGAGAACCAAACTTGGTCTGGCATTTATTTTAGACTTCCTCACCATCCTGTCCCAGGTACTATACTATTAACTAGATATTTTAAAATAACTGCTTGTTTATTAATGACATCTATTTTTGGTTCTGTTTTGTTTGGATTTAGTTTCACAATACTTTTAAAGAGAAGCTGATATTATCGAATGTTGTAAGTTGGATTGTGGGGTTTCCTACTGCTTCATATCTGTTTAAGTACTAGTGCTATGATTATAAATGCTTAAAAGCAAGACCTCTCAATTACAAAATATAAGCCCAATAAGAGTGGTATTTTGAAAATTTATTCTGGAATACATTTCTTTTAATGTCAAAGATGTATAATCTTGTAGAGGTGTGTATATTTGGATGCTTTATAAATAAGAGTAATATGATTAAGCATGTATTAATTCACACTATCAGATATTCCCTCTAAATCTTTTCTAAGACACAAATGTTTATTACATTTCTTGTTTTCATTTTATTAATTTATTGAAGTATTATATATAATATTTCATATAAATACTACATCAATTATAATACTGGTTTAAGAAATTTAATTTGATATGTAAATATACTGACCTGTTGAAATTGTTACAACTTTAGATTCAAAATTAATTTGATGGTTATTGATAGGCCTTATTATTCTGGTTTCTAATAATTGTTATCTCAAATAAATGCATCATAAAGATAAAAATATCCCTGGTTTAGCATTTCTGCCCTATTAATCGCATACTAAGATTTCTCTTGGATATCAGTAAAATAATATAATTCAGAGCACAGCCTATGAAATGACTTTCAAATTGGCAATCGTTAACAATAAAACATACCTGATATTTCACTTTTGTAAATTCATTACACCACACAAAGGTGATCTTACTAATTGGCAGATGACTACAAATGTTCAGTCATTCTGCATAATTTGCTATTACAATTTAGTAACAGAATATTAAATAGGCAACTATGCTATAGTATTTGTCCCAATTTTTATTTATACTCAAGTATAGTCCATATTCCTATAGTGAGTACTTTTATATCTACCTCCTCAATTAAGTAGAAGGCAGTGTTCTAGAGTTCTACATCAGCTTTCAAGTGAAACAGTCTTTAATGTTTTTATTTAAAATAAAATTGTACATGGCCTTTAATTAAACATAGAAATGGAGATCACATGGAGGGTTAGCAATAGGAGAGTGGGAGGAGGAGAAGAGGGGAGAAGGTACAGAGAATAAGTAGCATAGACGGTAGGTAGAAAATAGACAGGAGGATCCCTGGCTGGTGTAGCTCAGTGGATTGAGTGCAGGCCTGCGAACCAGAGTATCGCGGTTCGATTCCCAGTCAGGGCACATGCCTAGGTTGCAGGCCATTTTCCAATGGGGGACACACAAGAGGCAACCATATATTGTTTCTCTCCCTCTCTCCTTCCCTTCCCCTCTAAAGATGAATGAATAAAATCTTATAAAAAAGAAAATAGACAGGAAGAAGGCAAGAATAGTATGGGAGATATAGAATCTAAAGAACTTGTGACACATGGACATAAACTAAAGGGGGGAATGGTGGGGGAGGGGTTGTGCAGGGTGGAGGGGAATGAAAGGGGGGAATGGGATAACTGTAATGGCATATTCAATAAAATATATTAAAAAGAAAAAATAATTAAATACAAATATTATAATTGTCTTTAAAACATTTGAAATGATTAGACACAAAACAGTGATATCCTTTATAACATATGGATTTCTAATATATTCATCAAGGTTGTCTATGCTATGCTTTATTCATTTACATAATAGTCACAAATAAATATGTTAAGATACTTAGATAAGAAACAATATAGGGGAGGGAATTTGGGGGAAAAGAGGAAGGGTTTGCAGGAACAAGTATAAAGGACACATAGATGGAAATGGTAGGGAGGTGGGGAGGGTGGGGTGGGCTGGCATAGGGGTAAAAGGCAGAAAAACTGTACTTGAACAACAATTAAAAGAAAAGGAAAAAAGAAACTAGAAAATGATCATTGAAATTTCCTATTTGTGAAATGTTAAGTGAAAAGAGAAGAATGTTAAATAACAAATAAATCATATTCACAACTTGGTTTCAAATATCACATACATAAAGGAAAAAGACCTAAAGAATATCTAAAAATCAATTATCAATGGTTAATCAAGAAGTAGAGAGTCAGGTGGCCTTTATTTCCTCTTGATCTCATTCTGTATTTCCAAATCCCTTGTAATATGTATGTTTTACTTTGAGAAATGTTTAAGAAGAAATGTGCCTGCTCTTTAACCTGTAAACAATGCTAAGCATTGTTAAAATATTTAATTTTTATGTCCATTTCTGGAAGATCTAGGCTGGCCACAATAATACTGAATATATTAGAGGAAAGGGGATTTTTATCCTGAAATAGCAATGATAAATATTATTTTTAAGCACTATATAATTTTCAAAGCAATTTTATATTTATCACCTCATTGGACCAATTCTAACTCTAAAGCTGGTAGAGAAAAGGTTACCCTCATTTTTCAGAGTGGAAAATTGAACTTTAAGAAGTTTAGCAATTTGTCTTCCTTAGCAGTGCACTAAGTTATTAAGTAGCAGAGCCAGAATCCAAATTTCTTTCCTGCCCTGGGCCATCTGGTACCTTCCTCTATGCTGCAGGAACTGAACAGGTCTAAGAGTTAAGTGCGAAAATAAAAATAGTCCTGGCTCTGCCTCTAGTCACAAATTTTCCTATTGTCCTTCCTCACTAGATCCTAAAGCAGGAAAATCTACGTTAGCTGATTTCTTCAACCCAAAAGAGAAGGACACATTAAACAAGTTTAAAAATAAAATCTAGATTGTCTATTTTTCTTACCATTTTCCAGTTTGCATATCTGGTGTTTATCAACTTCTCTGGAGAGCCATGCCTCCTACCTAAACGTCTGCCTTGCTTAATAAACAATAATTGACAATGCTGATGGCTTACCTGAGTTAAATAATATACCAGTGTCAGTTTGCATTGACATAATGCTGATATTCAGGAAATTATATCATTTTATTTACACACACACACACACACACACAAACACTTACTGGGTCAAACTTAAGTAGTGAATTTGTTCCAAACTAGAATATTGTTTACATAATTTTCAGCTTAATTAGAATACTTGGCCATGTAATAAAAAGTTATAGCTAAAATTCACAGAAAATTCTCTCCTGTGCTACAGTGGACAATTTTAATGCATTTCTACAAAGTTTCTTTCAAGTATAAAATTATTTTAAACAGGGTACTTGTGAAATATGCCTTAGTATTTTTATGCTTCTGAAATATTACTGCTGTAGTCTGCTTTTTAAAATAGTCTGACATGTACCAAGTTCTCTTTCACCTCCTACAAGAAAGCAAGAAAAAGAAACCATTTGTTTTTAATTTTAGTGAAAGGTTTTTGATTCAAGAATTAGTCATTTTCTGCCATTTCCATTTCAAGTATGCTGTGTGCACAGGAGATCCTTTCTGTGTGACTCCTCTGCACTTGTCACATAGATCACCATCATTTTCACTTTTCATTTGCGATTAGTAAAATCAAAAATTTGATTTTCTACTATTTTTTAGTTCTACCTTCCTTTCAAATATTCAGTGATTTCTCAAAAAAAATATGGCTTTGGACTGTTTGATAACATATACTGCCAGGAAATGGTGATTCTGGTTTTCAATTAAAAAAATAAAACGAGCAACCAATGTAATAATTACTATAGCAATTTTTTTCCATTTATCCCATCAGTTATTCATATCAGTGAATGTTAGATTTTGAGGCTATGGACCCACACTTCTAAATATCCAGAGAAATAAAAATAATATGAACTGTACATATTCTGTGCTAAATGCTCTTCTAAAAGCAAATGGATCAGCCCTAAGAGGTGGGCATTACTGTTACCTCTTTTACAGATGGGCAAACTGAGACACAGAATGACTGAATAAATTGCCAATGACCACACAGCTTGTAAGGCACAAGCACTGTATTTAAAACCAGGATGTTTGTTATTGTGAGAATCCACATTCCCCACCCTTATACTGAACAGAATGGTCTGGATCCCTACTGTTATACGCCCATTTAGTTGCTTTGTGGAAAGAAAAGGGGTAAGGAGAGAGAGAAGAGGAGAGGGAGGGAGGGAAAGAGAAATTGGAGGGAGAGAAGAAGGCAGAATAGATGTCAGAATTCTTCAGGCTTGTTTATACTACTGTGTGCTGTAACTTATAATGAAGTTCAATTTAAGGACTTCTAGAAATTTCAATAGAATAAGTAATTTTAAATTTCCCCAAGTGAAGTCTCTGGAAATATTATCAAATAGAGACAGCAAATTAATTTCTGTCGAATTAACTTAGAATTGAAATACTATAGCATTTCACATTTGGAACAAAAACAATTCTAGTAATTTTCACAATAATTCTACCTTTTCTTAAAATTATTATCAGATATTTTTCCATCCTCCCTGCTTATGTTAGTTTTCATACCTACTCTTTTTTAAAAACTCAAACATGTTAGTAAGGTTTTAAGTTAGATTTAAATCATTGGAAAATTAAAATAAAATTTGGAATTTGTAACAGAATGGAAGTACCACTTCCTACCCCACACCCACCTTTGTCCATTTCCATAGAGATACTCCAGCAGAAAAGGAAGAATTATTCTGATGGGTTTGATTTAATCGGACATTCATGGAGCCACATTTTACTACTACCTAGGTTCACTCTATATTTAAATATACACAGCATCAGTGCCCACATTCTTTCTTGCCCATTGCCTGATCCTATCAGAGCAGGTAAGGAGAGTGGAGATCCCGGAAACCTGGACCTCAGACTCCTCTCTCTTCTACTCCAGGCACCAGGGCAGGCTTTAATTCATCAGAAACAACAAGCTTTTGCATCTTTCACTGTTTCCCTGCAGATGAGTCAGACTCCATTTGGAGCCTGCAAAATCCTGAATGCTCCCTCACCAACTTCTTACTTCACTACATTCTCAGAAAATGGAAACATGTCCCAAGTAAGCCTTTACCCCAGTTCTGAACTCAGGGTTATCAGATGTGTTCTGTATATTAACAGGAAATTTGTACTTATAGTTAACACTTACTCTGCATTACTCTGCAATTAGAACTTATTTCTGTCTTCATTTAAAATCCATAATTAAATGTACAATGGCCCAGGTGATATTTCAAAAATCAAGTTTAATCATAGAAAGTGCAAAAACATTCTTGGGATTTTTCTTGATGAGCATCATTATCTATCATTGAGATGTAATAATAGAAGTTAATCAGTAATTCATCAACTACAATCCTATGGGAACCAAAAATAAATAATATTTCTCCTTCAGTTGTTGACTTTCAACAATCATAGCCAAGATCGTTAACTTTGCCAAAAATCACTAATAAATATCAGTGATGGTAATTATGGTCTATTTACTGCCTTGAGTTAAAAATAATTAATGAGCTTCATTTTGACTAGGTAGTGGAGCATTTTGACATCTTGGAACAGAAAGTGTTATTTAAATATAAAGAGTTTTATCTCTTGAATTGTTGTGAGTCATCACTATGAGGAAACGACCTGTCAAGTCATAGAACAAAGTATAGGAGAACTGCCATGACTTGAGACTGCTAAAGAGTCCTTAACATAACTACTGTTTCAATTTGTGGTTGCTTCCAATCATTTGAAAACACCACAGTAAAATCTCAATATAAAAAGCTACTTGAATTTACTTTCCAGAATAATTTGCAAGACATTCTCTCTTATTCATATTCTCTTTCTCTCTCTCTCTCTCTCAACCACTGAGTCTGAAGCTTTAATGTAAATCAAACTTGTCAAAACAATAATTGGGGACACCTAGAACCTGGAAATCTGAATTTATAACGAGTTCCCAGGAAATATTTTTGCTGCTGGTACACATTTGATGGGCCACTGCTCAAATAAAAGGATTTGAAAATTTGGAAAGTGGAATAAGAGAGTGACGGAAAGCTGAAGCCAGCTCCTTTCTGATCATCCTCCTAGAACTACCCAAGCTACTAGATAAATAATCACTGCTGTTCCAGAGAGCCTATTGAAAGTAGATGGTCCTCTGAGTGAGTGACTGGCCCAAGACAGCAGGTAGAACACTCCAACCTTTCCCACTCTTGTGCCCCAGTTTACAGTTAATGAACCATTTAACCTCTCAGCTTCAGTCTTTCTAGGATTCAAAATACTAATGGTAATTTCTCTTTTTTATTATTTAACAAACACAAATGTGATGTTGCTTTCCCTGCATAAAAATCTTTTGGATTTATCTGTTACTCTGATATACTAAAAAAAAAAGTGTATAAAAAGTCAACAAGATCTCTCTCCATGAATGTTAAGCTTAACTATGTCGCTAAAAATACCAGGTAACTGTACTCTGCTGCCTGGGGCTAGCCATTTCCTTGGCTCTTAGAGGTTGGAGCCATGTGGGAACAAGTACTTTAAAAGAATCTAAAAACACTGTCTATTTGCAGCCCCTCCTCCACCACCAGCTAGCTCCTCTTTATCCACTATTCTTCTCACTTTTTCTAGCAACAACACCTCCTTGCTGTGATTTCAGCACACAGCACTGTCCCATCCAAAGGCCCTTGCATTTAAATTTTCAGCTGCTGGAAATGTTCTACAAAAGTAATCAATACTCATACCAACAGAATATTATAACAGAGGGCATGATAATTGAAAGAAATAGAGTACCCTCAAGTCTGTTGTCAAATGTCACCTCATCAGTGAGGTGGTGGTCATCCTAAGAGAGCAATGGTGGCAAGTGCAAGTGCACACTTTTACCCTTGCACACGTCCATACAATGCTCTATCCCATCCCTGATGTATTTTCCTCCATTTCTTTCCAATAGACAAACATTAAATTTTGTATTGGTTTATTTTCTGTCTCTTTCCAGGTAGAATGCAAATGCCAGAAGGGTAGGGTCTCAGTTTTTTCATTGCACAAGCCTGCACTAATAATTGCCACATAAGTATCACTCAGTAAATATTTCTAGGATGAAAGAAGAAAATGTGATATATCCTTGCAGTTGGTTATCCACTGCAAACTTTGGCATCTTATACTCTAGTCATTCTTAACTATTGGCAGTTCTTGAGAACCACCACTGTTCATCATGCTTCTGCCTAGAAGGTGGATTTTTTTAAATGTTTTGTTTTCTTTCACACTTCAATGTTTTCATCAAAACATGAATCAGGTATCCTGTTTTCCAGAGTATTTCATGATGGACGTCACTTAACCTACTCTTCATAACATGTTGTTCACTGTTTCTGGCATCAAAAGCATAGAGATGGAGTACCTGGCACATGGCAACTACCCATAAATGTTGAATAAGAGAACACCAATCCACTTAATTTTTTCTCATAATAATAATCTATTCTTCTTTGTTGCACACTTCTTAAATTGCTGGGGGGGATTAAGAATAATAAGGAGTGTTCCTGAAAGTCAAGAGAATAGGTATTTATGACAATAACCAGTTAAAAGATCAAGCAAGTAAGTCTCAAAACTATCTAGAATAATTCTCAAAGAAGACGGGAGAGGCATTCAAGTTCATGAAGCATAGTGAGTAACAGAGATGTTGTTGTCCCACACTGCTATGAGTGAACCTCTGCCATAGGAAGCTCTTCAGTAAATCAGGATAAAATTCTTCAGAGACCCTCTTTCTAGACTTTGTCTCATCTGGCATCTTTTCATGTGTACTGAGGTAATACATTCATTTTACTGGGTAATTAGTCTAGAACTTGGGAAGAAAGATGTTTAATACAATTCTGCTGGTACAACAAAATACCACCAACTGGGAAGCTCACAGTTCTGGAAAGCAGAAAGTCTAAGAGCAATGTTCCAGCATGGTTGTCTTCTGTTGAAAGAAAGCCCTTTGGGGGTTCATAAAGTCACATCTTCTTCCTGTGTCCTCACATGGTAGAAGGTCAAATGATCTTTCTGGAGCTTCTTTTATAAGGCTTCAGTCCTATTTACAAGGGTTCTACCCCCTTGACTTAAGCACCTTCCAAAGGTTTCATCTTCTAATACCATCCTATTGGACATCAGAATTTCAACATATGAAATTTGGGAGTCTTATTGGTGGGAAAGGAGTTCTTGTAGTGTGGCCAGAAAAAGAATTTCCTGACATCCTCATGGGAGGATGGGGCTCTGTGGTGTGGTTTATTGATGATGTAAATTAAGGGGGTTCCTCTCCTGACTTCTCAATGCCCGATCTCTGTCTGTTCCATCATGAAAAAGGTCCAATCTTGTCTTCTGCTCCATGTTAAAGTCCAGTCTAGTCCAGTCCAGTGTCCAGCTAGTTTAGCTTGTTTCCAGCTATAGCCCATTGCTGTGCTTTGGTATTCAGGCTCCCTTCTGGATGCCATGGGCCACATGGCTGCTGAGGCTACATGGCCATGGTGAGAAGAGGTGCAAGTGCAGGTCATGGGCAAGAAAGATGATTGATAGATAGATAGATAGATAGATAGATAGATAGATAGATAGATAGATGATAGCTAGATAGATAAAGTCTTTTAGAAAACTAAGCTACATGCTGCAGGCCTCAGTAGCTGCTAGACCCACATGGTTACTTACATGCTCCCAGGTGAGAGAGCACATGAACAAATGGGTGAGTACATCACTAGGTGGGAAAGAGAGAGATAGAGATTCCAAGCTTCTTTTTTCCACTGGTATTATATTAGCTTGGGTTTAGGATAGACCAGGTGCCTTTTTCAAAATGACTAATCAATTTCCCAGGCTTTTGTGGGGTTTGGATGGGTTTACATCTCCTAGTTAGACTGACAGGCCTCTATGATCCAGCACCTCACCCTGCACCCAAACAAACTGGTACCAGCACTGAAGAGGGAACAGAAGAATGTTAATTGTGGCAGAGCAGTGCTGTGGTCCCCTGAAATGTGAATGGCATTTAGCTTACTGGTGAAGCAAACAGCCTCATGCTTCCCATTTCGTTAACCTCAATGTCTAAGTCTGTTTGCTCCCGTTTTCTAGCTAAATACCATCAGTAATGGGACACACACATTTGGACCATAGCAGATGCTTAAGAGTCAAAGCTTTGTTCTCAAGTTCATAATCTGGGAAACAGGCAAAGTTTGGAAATGTTACGGTATTATATGTGGCTTAGTCTAGCATGTTTGAAGATGGTAATGGCCCATTCCAGCAGAGAGACCTGCACCCAAATGAGAAAAAAATGACTGGGCTTTGTGAATATGAGTGTTTGTCTTGGTAAAAAAAGGTTTTAGGTTCATTTCTTCTGTATCTATGATAGAATTATGCCTGATGTTACAATAGGACTTTTGAATAGGAAAAATCTGATTTTTAAAAATCTAGCATTTAATAATGCTATTTTTTCCAATCCCAGTCTCTGGAGAAAACTTTGGGTATGTCTTTTGTCATCTTAGAAGATGAAACCTAGCAAGCATACCTGGGCTACTTTGGGTAAGAGCTAAAGAATATGAATTGTGGGTTGAGCTAGAAATACCATTGTCATAGCAACCTCCAAAGATTACATATAAAATTAGATTATATATAAAAGACACAGCTCAGATTTTTTAAATGGAGATGATTAATAAGACCTCTTTTGATATAATTCTGATATTGTAAGGGATAAGATACAGTACTTTTGATAAACTGTTCTGGTAGCAGGTGTGTCAAACTCATTTTCACCGAGGGCCACATCAGCCTCACAGTTACCTTCAAAGGGCTAAGTGTAATTTTAGGACTGTGTAAATGTAGCTACTCCTTAACAGTTAAGCAAGAGCTCCACACTGCCACCAGGTAGACACAGGGTGCCAGGCTGGATTAAACAAGGTGGACAGCCAAATTTAGCCCATGGGACTTGTGTTTGCTAACTGTGTGCTAAAGGTTTGGTATAAACTAGCATAAACTTAAGATCAGAATTAGAATCTCTAGTCTTGGCTCAGTACATTCTGTGTACAGATTAGATTTTAGTGAACTAATGCTGATGTGATGTCACTCTGTCTTCATTGTGTAATAATAAAAATATTAATGGTAGTGTGATCAATTCTATAATGATAATAATGGTTATTATTAATAAAAGAGCACCATTCTCCCTGTCAAGAGAGATTTAATATATTTTATAAAGACTCAATTATGTGTTTCACTGTTCTTCTGTGATACTATATGCAGCTCTTTGAAAATACAGGCCTGTGGAAATCCTGATAACATCAATAGAAGTCATTGTAAATTCTTCCTTGAAAAGGGCATAGTCTGACAATCTCACTGTCTCATTTGCTAAACTGGTCTCCCACCCTAAATGACAAATCAGATCAGTGTCCAAACTTACTGCAAGGATTTATGTATCTAACCCCATTCTGTTTTAGTTCAGATCAAGAATGTCTCCAGTATTATTTTATAAACCCAGGCTTGCTATAGTTAACAAAAGCTGGCCCAGTCCACTGGCCATGCTGTGATTCTCTTTATACAATGAAAGTTTCCTGAATAGCAAATAAAACTCACGGCTGTTACTAGCAACAAATATACTAAAATTGCTAATTTTCTAATCATGCTAAAAATATTAATGGTTTCTTGACTTAGAAAATCTGCCCCTTCTGTGGCACACTCTGGTGGTCACAACTTCGTTATATGGCACAAATAAGCAGTTTAAATAGAGGACCACATGGCTAAGGAAGACGAGATTGTCAGAAATTCCATATAAAGAGAGAATTCTAATTAGCATATTTTTTTCAGTTTGAGGTTAATTAATGTAAACCTGAATGTATCATAAATAGCAATATACCCATAGTATCACACTTCACATACCATATATTAACTTTTACCTCTAGTTTTCTGTGTAATATAAGCATACATACACATAGAGAATCACATCATTTATTACATTAAAATAAGTTGCCGTGTGGCAGCATGGAGAAGCATTAAGAAATAAGGCAAAATTAATAAGTTGTGGACCAAGTTTGAAACCATGCATTTTATGCCATATCATTGGAGTGGAACCTGGTTGTCCTTACAAATAATATCTGTTCACTCAGTTCTCAAACAATTAAATAATATATGAACCCTAAATATCTTGGCTCTTCTAATCTGTTTAATATGTTTTCTGAAGCCAAAGTAAAACTAAACTTTTTAACCATCTTCTGAGAACAATGGTCATGTTATAAATTAAGTGAAAGTATTAAAGTCTATTTACATGTTTAGGCATTTGACCACAAAATTTATCCTCAGATTCTTAACCAAGAATGCAGTCATTATGATAGTGTGGGACTGGGGTCTGTCCACACATTCATTCAACACTTACTGAACTGGTGCTTCATGTAAAAGACAGTACACATGGGTTAAAAAATGTTTCAGGAGCTTACTGTCTACTGAGTCATGCCTCTGATTATCACTGGCACTGGAGTTTTGAATCAGAAAAGATTAGTAAAATCAGTATTTGTCACATTTTTCACATCGAGAACCATAGGGAACACAGAAGGGAAGACTTTTTCTATTGAAAATACAGGGTGGAGCAAAAGTAGATTTATATTTGTTCCTACGGAAAATAATACAATAATTAAAAACAATATAGGCATAAACTCTGTGTTTCACATACTCACAACTATAAACCTAGTTTTGCCCCACCCTGTATAAGGCTTCTCTGTAATAAATTAATATATATCTTAATCATCTATGTTTCAATTGAGGAAAAAATTAATCTAACAAAATTATTCTGTAATTTTCTTATACTGCTTTAAAAACTCGCTGGTAATTTGAGCCTTTCTAAATTGAAAAACAAAAGAAAAGGTGAGTAGTCAATAAACTTTAAATTTAGGAGAGCAACTGTGTTGCAGCCACTCAAGGCCTGACAGGTTCATGGTATCCATGCAGATGGAAAAATATTCACAGAGCCATTGGGATGTCTGGCATGCCTTTATACACAGGTGAGTGAGCCACGCACACTGCAAGCCATGTGTCTATCTGCATGTCTCATGCCATGGCCCTTGCTCCCCAGAGTGGCATCTATTTTGGCACCTGTCCCCTTGCCTGTCTCTCATCATCGCCCCCAGCAGGGAGTTCCTACCTATTTAAGTAGTAGAGGGGAACAAAGCCAGAAAACTGCCAGAACATTACATAACATAGCATAATTCTGTGCATGCGAGCCCACTTCATGCTATGGGAACAGTTTATCGGACCCAGTCTCAAGGCCATGAGAACACTGATTATCAGGCCCCTTCGAGGCTATGGAAACACTGCTTCCCTTAGCTATCCAGACACCTGGGTGAGAAAGTCAAGCTGCCTCTATTTACTCTGCAATGTTTAAGGAGTAGCCAGGATGTTGTTTGCACTGCCTTGACTTATATAACCCTGTCCTAGTCATTGTTTTAAATAATCAACAAAAGAAAAAAGCAAACGAAATGTAACCAGAGCCATTGAAAACAAGAACAATCAAACAATAGCCAGAGGGGCGGGGGCAGCGGGGAGGAGGGTTTTCAGGAACTACTATAAAGGACATGTGGACAAAACCAAGAGGGAGGATGGGAGCAAGGGAGGGAGGGAGGTTTGGAGGGGTTGGGGGGAGGGGGAGGAGAAAATACAGACAACTGTAATTGAACAACAATAAAATAATTTTTTTAAGTCCACAAATTTAAATGCTTAATCTTATCGAAAAGCACTTTCACAGACACATCCAGAACAATGTTGGACCAATATCTGGGCACAGTAGCTGAGCCAGGTTGACCAATAAATTTAACCATCATGGTGAATAATAAATAAATAAATAAATAAATAAATAAATAAATAAAAATTAGCCAAACAGTAAAATATTTTCCACCTTTAAATATTACTAAACCTCCTGATAAAATTTTTCAGATTAATCTGAATGGAGTTAAAATATGATGAAGGAATGAGAGTCATCTAAATTTAGTTTCTTTAACTTCATAAACAACACATTTTGTACAATTTACTTAACTTCAGAATTTTCATTTGTGTAGTTTAAACCAGGAGAAGTACCTTAATTGGTCTATTCTCTAAAATTCTAAGACTAAATTATTATTAAAATGTATTCTTAAAATTATTAACAAATGCCTTCATAATTATCTCACATAAATACTGAGATAAATAGCTACAAAAAGCTGACATGTCTGAAATTATTATGGTAACAAAGTGTTATTTCTAAAGGTGTATCTCAGGTTCAAAAGAATTACACAGTACAGATATAATATTTAATGCTCTCTCTCAAAAGATAAGAACTCACTATCAGAAACATTAATAACCTCATGGATTTCAGATGCTCTCTTCATCATAAAACAATAAGGACACACAAGACTAATTTTCCTTTCATTGCTGATATTTCTACTGCATTTATATCATAGGTCATAATATAACTGCATTTAAAGTGTGCTCTTAAGCATTTGTAAATTAAAGAAACTCAAGAACCCAATCTGAACATACTAAGTAATATAAAGTTAATAAAACTGCAGCTCATTGGAATCTAGTATGTTACAGGATTTTTCACACAATTAATTCTTCGACTGATTTGTTTGAATTCTGGACAAATTTCTTAGTACCAAGGTTATGTGAGCTTGTGAAGAAATTTTGATGTATACAACCACTTCACATGGACCTAATAACTATGTGTTTGCCAAATATTTTGTGGAAAGAAACAGTAAAAACAAAGAAAGCTGGATTTCCTTAAGATCACACTGAAGTATAATATGCATTTAAGACTGGGTAACTACCGGGACAAACAGGCCTGCCAACAAAAGTCAAATATATACAATTCCCTTCATTACTGAAAATCTGTCCTAGTCTCATGTTAAATTATATATTAAAAGAATATTGCATTTTCCAATCATGATACTATTATAATACATGTGATATGTTTCTGAACAAAGACTCTGCATTCACAACATATGATAAAAGCAAAGAGGTATAATTATAAAATATCATTCTCAGCTCATTCAGGTAGTAAAGTATATTCTAAACCTCATGTAATGGACAAATATATGTACTGTGAAATGGTTGTATAAGTCTCCAGTATATTTGAAAAATGTACATTTTTATATTAAAAATTTATATATTTATATTAATATTTTTATATCTAAAATGTATACTTTTCTACTCTATCTTAAATTATAACTGAATAAATTGAACACATTCACTTTAATTATCACTTATTTTCACCAATATGCCTTTTCCTCAAGAAGAAAAATATATGTATATGGATGTTTGTGAGAGTTAGATGATTGGCATCTTTTTAAAAACTGTCCAAGAAAGTTAAAAGTAATGAATTTCCATATTGCATGAGGAGGTAATCAAAATCATTCTCCCATATTTCTTTAAAATAAAGTGCCAAATGTTGTATGGTATGTTCTTATGTTAGTAAAACATTTTTGGGAAAGAGAAAAATCTAGTACAGTAGATGTACACAAATTCTGGTCTTATAAATTTTATATTGAAAAAAGGTATCAAAGTAAAGTAAATATTTTATTAAGCATAGAATTAAATTTGAATTTAAGTTTAATTTCTACAGCAATTTTTAGAAAGTTTTATTATCAATCTTTCTTAGAGATAATTTATAATTTATTATGATGTTTTAGAAATTTCCATCCATTTATAGAATCCAAACTTTTGCCTAAAACCATTAATTAGCTGAAGTCTTCTTGGTCACCCATGAGTCCACAGCCTGAGTTTATCCTGTAGGGAGCTTCATTGAGAGTACAGCAGGGGGAGGTCTGGTTGAGTAATTTATAGATGGTGAATACAATGAACAGCTCTGAAGTTCACTCATGATCCTGAACCCTTGAAGTCACTGAAATGCCAAAAGAATGACTACAGTTACTAGGAAGAATGAATACTTTAGTCAACTCACGGTCTCTTTGAGGGAAAGTCACATTTAGTGCATAAGTGTAAAGAAATATTTTTTGAAAAGTAATTGTAGTCACAATTACAAGATACTGAATGAACTCTGAGGTTTCCTTTTTTTGCTCTGTTGAAGGAGTTCAGAGCCAGTGAAAATATTTCCCTCTAGACATTGGCATGATGGGCCCATTTTAATCAGCAATTACAAAAGTTGGCCAAGTGCTACATCTAAGTAAGTAAATATTGGGCAAAAATCAGTTTCTCCCCCTTGCAGGAAACCTGGATACATCCTGTCAAAAAGGAGAATTAAACAGGCAAAGGGAGGTTTACTCAAGACTATTGCAATAGAGGAAAGAGACTAGACTCAGTTCTACTGAATCAAAAGTTGGAGGAGTGTCTCAACACCGGAGTGAGCTAGTGGAATAGTCCTGGAGTGGAGATTGGTCAGTGTGATTAGGTCACCTGTGTGTTTGCTTACTGGCACTTATTGAAGTTGGGTTTACCCTCCCACAGAAAATAGGGGTCCTATCTTTCTTGAGTATTACATTTCAAAAAGATGGCTCCCAGGTCCTTAAGGAAAATATTCCTTGGTTGTAAAATTGTCAAGAGACTGGAAGAAGATTTACATGTCAAAGAGGCAGAAAATAATTTATGATTGTAAGTTTTCTAAAGTAAATGCTGTAAGTAAGGGGTGGTCTCAGGCTCATCCTAAGGGAAAAATCTGAAGTTAAAGGCCATCGTGGTTAACCCAAACCTGGAACACAGATACAGAACTGTTTGTCAAATCTAGAGAAAAGCCTATGATAACAGGTAACCCCTTAATCTACCATCCTCCCTAGTCTGATTTAGAAAATTGGCTTACTGTTTTCATGGTGGCACAGGCATATATGCCAGTGTCACAAATGTATCAAGTCAAAGTGCAAGTTTTGGATACTAGATTACCAGCTTCATGAGGACAGCCATTCTGTTTATATTTTTAACCTCAGGACCTCCTGTGAGGCCCTGACCTCACAGAACCTTAATCATCACCTGATAAAATCAACTGAACTCTAAAATAAACTCAGAGAAAGGTGGTGACATGGGAATTACAAAAGTATTAAGAGCCTTTCTTTTGATAAACTGAAAGTTGTAAGGGAATATGATCTAAGGCCAGGTGTTCCTACAATGTACACATTTTCTAGTAACTCCTAGAAAACTATAAGAGGGCACACCCCAGGAAGGGGGCTCACATTTACTGTACACTACATGCTATATGGTCGACAACATGTTAGCATATCAGATTGGATCCTTTAGAGAGAGGGAAAGGGAAGGAGGCAGAGAGGGAGAGAAACATCCATGTGTGGTTGCCTATCCCCTTCTGGGGTCCTGGCCTGCAACTCAGGCATGTGCCCTGACTGGGAATCTAGCCGGTGACCCTTTGGTTCACAGGCTGGCACTCAATCTAATGAGGTACACCAGTCAGGACTAGATGTATTTTTAAATGCTAAAAATAAAAAAGGCTATAAGGCAGGCAGGCAGTGTTTTGGGATACCTTCTAAAACTTTTGATGGTGGTATCACCACAAAGATATAATGTCTCTTGGCAGCATCATTAGCTATACATTAGATGGACATGGAGATGACATTAGTGGGGCTCTTCTCATGAACTTAGGACATATGATGCTTAAGAAATATGCTTGTTTATTTGATTCCAGTATCACGTAAAAAGGCTGCTTCAAAAATCAACTTTTTTGTTTTTTTTCAGATACAGTTTGGGAATGCTATTAACTCTATCTGCAAGAGATGTGCTGATAATCCCCTTATGTCTCTATATATTAGCAGGAAATATTAAAACCTCTGGTGCTAATCCCTTCTGGTTAAAGAAACTGTTTAGAAGAGGAGGATATTCTTGAACTGGGAAGTGATGTCTAGGACAAGGACAAGCAGGGACAGAGAATCCAATTAACAATTTAGTTTATCTGGAAGTCTGATAAAATTGAAACACCCTTGTTAAGCTTATATGAACTTTTTTCAAAATAATATAGCTTGACAATTTTTCTTAAGAATTTGAGGTGAGAAGAAAAAAATTAGTCAGCAAAAGACTATCTTTGTTTTTTTTTTACATTTCTGTGAAATCCTTTGGTGATCTCCTTGACTTTCCATCTGAGTAATTTTACCCTTTACCAGGAAAAAAAAAAAGAAGTATACTAGGAGGAAATAAAGCCTGTCCTTTTCCAGTGCCCGACGGGCATTCTTTCAAGTCTTCTGGAAAACACCATTCTACCACTTATGCCCTATAGAACCATATATTAAAATGAAGAGCCTGCTCATACGGCTTCTTAGAATAGAGCCTCTGGATGAAAGATACAAAGATATTATTAAAGGGATCACATACAAACAAGCATATTCAAAATAATTATTAGTTCATCATCCTGCCCCAGCAAGACTACAGGGTTGCCTGGCAACAGAATCAAGTACCCTTAACTAGAACATGCATAGGGATAATGGTGAAGAGTGATCAAAACTAAAAAAGCAAACTCTTTGAGATAAATCCTTGTGAAAAGACAAATACATCATGGTAAAATGAATTATTAATGCAAGAACTGTGTTGGAGAATGGTGTGCCATTATTTCATAGCTAAACATGAACCATTTTCTATAGAATAGACAGAACAATGGCACTTTCAACCTTTACATAATTTAGGGCACTTAAAAAAGATTATCAGGGTTGGCTTGATAATGCATAATATTTCTATGCCCATTTATTATCTTTAAAACATTAGAGGCATATAAAGGAAGATATTTACAAAAAATAAGTAAATACTACAGCTATATCTAATTAACTAATAATAACCTAAGTGTTCTACTTTTATGTTACCATATATAATTAGACAATAAAAACGCAAAAATCAAAAATTGTATTCTTATTTTTTTAATTTGAAACATACATGCATTATCTAATTCCCATTTCCAGTAAACAAACAAACAAAAAACAAACAAAAAGTGTTCAAAGCCCTGTCTCTATGGGAATACTAGGTTAATTAAATTGGCTAGTTTAATTTAATGGGCTGATTTTATGCTACAATACCAGTAGAAGCACGGGCTTGCTTGTATTAGTAATAATGGAAACAAATCCAGTACATGTGGTCTCAATTCAGTGGTGTCCAACCTTTTGGCATCTCTGTGCCACACTGGAAGAAGAAGAGTTGTCTTGGGCCACACATTAAATACCTTGTGATAGGTAATCCAAAAAACTTTTGTTTTAAGTAAATCTATGATTTTGTGTTGGGCTGCATTCACAGCCATCCTGAGCCATAGGTTGGACACCCCTGTATGTAAATACTCTACAAATTCAAAGAATAAGTTCAGGTCCTACATAGGGAGGCAGAAGACCACTGCTCTGATCCTTGTACTGTTTCTGTCTTGAACAAGTCATTTAACCATTGTAGACATCACATTTCTCCTTTTAAAAAGAACACTTCCAATATTCCCTCCAGGTCTAATATTCCATGTTCATGACTATCAACTCTCGGTAGCATCATTCTTGCTTCTCTCATGGAAGAATTGGTTGTTTTATTGAATTTGTTACTTAGCCACTATCTTTATATGAATACTAGAAGTACCAGGCCTGTACACTAATATTGTTCGGATGTCTGGCAGAAAATTTTTGTAACTGGCTTCTTTTCAGTTTTCTTTGTTTCTGATTATATGTTGCAGAGCTGAGTTTTAGTTCTGGGAGCTGAAAACATGCAGGTGCAGATGTAATATGCTTCAGCCCTTTATGTTAAGCCATTGTGTTTTAAAAAATAACTGGCATTTTTTCAAAGTCTTTAGTAGATGGTTAGTTGAGCACATCTGTTTTTCTTTTCTTGAGAAGTTTTATAACATCATGTTTAACAGACAAGATCAACAACAGAATCTTGGACAACAACCAGTCCACCATAAAAACAAACCCAATGGACTATTTACAGATGTTAAGTATAAATAGTCAGCAAAACACAAGAGTGTGTTGAGTGGAGGGGAGGGGAGTGAAATAACTTACAGGCTGAGCAAACAAATAATTTTATGCTTCATAATATAGACTTGTTGGGAACCAACAGTCAAACAAAGCTGGCCCCAGTAACTGGTAAAGGGTATGTTAATAAAGAAGTAGGAAGCAACAAGCCTTCGAGGCAGAATCATGGGCCACTCCCACACTGGATCCTATATGCCATGTCTAAAACAAAGGGAAATTGATGTAAATATTTTCATCATGATAAAGTGAAAGCAGATGTTAATCCCATTATTGATGTCAGGCCAGGGTTTTGATTGTGCAACTGAGGATATAGTCCTAAAGTACTGGCTGCTAAGCAGTAGAGAAGATACTCTTTTCATCCCACAGAAATACCACTTCTCCTACTAATAATCCTAAAGGGAAAGTCTTTAACAGGAAACACATTAGTGGTGAATCACAGATATTTAAATCCAGAAACTTAACATTGACATAAGGAGCAAGTTGGTTTAGGAAGAGAGCGAATTACAGAAATCATCGATGAAGACTTTGCACTTCTAGTTGAAATTTTTTAAATTATGAACAGAAATGGGAAGTTCTCTGCAATTTGTATTTTATCCATGATTCAATGAAATGGCTCACTGGTAGCTTACCAGAGTGAAAATTAACCTGCTGGGGAATGCGAATGCCACTAACATGGAAACTGTGATTTAAGACAGGGACATACTTTTGTAGCAAAGAAATTCAACAAACTTGTAAGAGATTTTATGATTAACACAAAAATATATAAAGTTTAGAGGATGAAATATATAAATATTTACTTAGAAGAACAGTCATAATACATTACAGTAGTAAGTGTTAGTTTCTTTGCAATGAATAATATTATAGTCCTTTTTTTGCTTGATCCCTCCACCCCCTTCCCCCAGAGCTGTCAGTCTCTCTGTCTATGAGTCTGTTAGAGGGAAAGAGAGAGAGAGAGACAGAGACAGAGAGAGAGAGAGAGAGAAAACTTATGGACATAGACAACAGTAATCGTGGGGGCAAGGGAGTGGGTGGAGCTGGAAGGAGGAAGAGAGGAGATAAATGGTATTGGAAAAACAATAAGTAAACTAAAAATTAATGTATTCAAAAATAAATATTGAATTCATTATCTATACAGAGTCATATGTAAAGTAATAATCTTTTTAATGAAATAAGTGTTCAAAGAATGATGGGTTAAGCACAGAGCCATAGTAGAGTCCAGGTGTTTCACACACCAGGTAAATTACCTCTGCAGGCTTTTCCATTCCAGATATACATGTCTTTGTGAAATTTTCAATAAAATGAACAAATATTTGTTGAAAATAATAATAATATTAATATAGTCTTATTTGTGGTCTTTTCAAAAAGCCTAGTTTTAAAATATTGTGTCAAATTTGTGAAACAAGAAGTTTAAAATTATAGAAATCAGATTTCTACAATTCAGTTTCTGATGCTCAAGGTGGACAGGCATTAAAATGGTGCAGGGATGAGGCTATGTGGGAATCTGTGTGGTCCTTGCCCTGTTTAAATCCTAGTATACACTGTGTAATATGTAGGAGGCACAGAGCATTCATAAGTTATGCATTGCAGGCAAACTTCTACACAGGGATAGCAATCATCTTCAGACCTTTCCTTTCTCATTAATTAAAATAGACCTTGTGCAAAACTGCAACGTGCTTGTTTCATCAAGCTCTACTTTCTGAGCTGCTTTTCTCTGTGAGTCGATTTACTCCTCTTTACTCTGTGTTACTTGCCATATTTTGCTGTGTATAATGCTTACCCATGTTTTTGGCCCAAATTTTCAGAAAAAAAAATCACTTTAATTTTTAATTAAATTTTATTCAGGTTTACATATTTGTTTTGTGTATTATAAAGGAATTTTGGCCTTTATTTTTGTACATATTATGGTAGAAGAATGTTATGTAACAAATAATTACAAAACACAAAAACAGTTACAGGGTACTTCAGGTACTACTCATGTATAATGCACATTCTTATTTTTCCCTCAAAAATTTGGTCAAAAAATGCACATTATACACAGCAAAATATGGTAATACCCTCCACAGTAGCCTTACACCCCAAAGTTCTCTTCCTCCCTACACTTTATCAAAACTTGCTTTTGGATCATTCAGATTGAGGAAAAATGACTAAAATCTTAGAGTCTGAGAGTATTTGGATTTCAATGGAAAGTAAGATTTCAGTAAACTAAAGTGATGAGGTTTAGAGATACAGGGATTAGAGGTGACTGTCAACCATCAGTGAGTAAAATGGGAAGACATTTTTAGACATCAGAACTGTTCTGAATCTCCAATCATAAGACCAGTCCTGCAAGCCATATAGTTGAAGAGAATTAATTGTATGAAAGGCTCATATACCAGAAATCAGAAATAAAAATTATTCCTTAACCCATAAATTGGATATAGTTCACTAAAGCAGACATGCAAATTGCTCCCACTTTCCTGAATCCAAACCAGGAAACAGGGAAAATGAGTTGGTTAGGGTGGCCTTGGTGTTGCTGAATGGCTGGGAAAATTTATTGTGAACTATAGATGGAAAGTGGATATCAAGATGATGTGTACATGTGTTTGTGTGTGTTTGTATAGAAGCCAATTCTGTCATCTCAAAAAGACATTTAAACCCACCAAAGTTATTAACACACTAAGAAGAAACTATGAATTTTAGCATCATTTTATTGCCAAATTGGGTCATATTTGAGAGATGAATCAATAACAATGACTTCTTGAAAGGTCTCCTATGGCTACTGATTTTTTGTGTGTGGCACTTATAGGCAAGGGGTTTGTTCTGAAAAGACACAAACAGGAAATACTGTCAGTCAAAAAGTTGGATGGCACTAATTGAGCAAACACTAATATATGACAGAAAGCACTGTTTTCTTTGTCTCACATGCAAAGTCAAAATGAAAAAGTAAAAGGTCTACATGTTATTATTTTACAATTAGCAGTTATGTAAATAAAAACAAGCTAATCTTATTAATCATTACCAGTATCCAATTACCAAAAAAATTTAGTTTGAAGTGATTCCTGAATATGAATGCATTTTATGTTAGAATTAGATAACAAAACTAAACTCCAATTCATTTATATGAGTCAGTAGTCAGTAGTCATTTGGTAGTCAAAGTCAATAATTAATTTTATAACATTCCATAATGTACTATTTTTTTTAGCAAAAGTGGGATCTTACTTTTTATCAGATGTTCTGTTCTTTGCTAAGAAGTGAAGAAAAAGCACTAATTTCAGCAAGTCAACTTCTTGCTTTGCCTGATGGTTCTGATCATTAATGAGGCTTTCCCTAGAGCACAGGAGCTCTGAATCAAAAGAAAGCTGGCTCTGACATTCCACAAAGAGAGGGGTGGCAGGACACAGCAAACTGCTTTAATTTTTCAGAGTTTAAAACAGTTACTGTACTTTTCATGAATTGTACACTTATCTTAAATCATTCTTACTGTGGAATTTATGATGCTGTAACACTAAACTTGTGAAGAAAGTATAACAGGCTTCACATATCTCACATCAGTGGCATTTAAATTCAACCACTAAATTATATTGTTTCATAAAGTAGGAGCAAATTGTTGTGACAACAAGCAGAAGCTGACAGGAACAATAGATTTTTCCTCTCTTTGCTGTTTTATTATGTGTGAGCCTAATAACTCTAGTTGCCCAATTAATGGCAACACATGACAAAATTTTCCTGATCACTAGTTAATGAACTCTAATGTTACTAATTTTATTACTGCTAAAGCTTTCACTAATTGTCTTACCTTACTCATCCTTTTTCCCCCTTTACCTTCCTCATTCTCAGAAAACCCACTTCATTAGCTAGTCAGATGATACTTGTTATAATCAGAGAAAAGGAAGAGAATAATGAGTATAATTCCAATTAGTGTAACTATTAAATCACCAAGATATGGAACAGCCCAAGTACCCATCAGCGGATGAATGAATAAAACAACTATGGGACATTTATACAATGGGATACTACTTAGCCATAAACAAAGAAAATTTTACCATTTGCAACAGTATGGATGGACTTGGGGGACATTATGCTAAGTGAAATAAGCCAGTCAGAGAAAGACAAATACCATATGATTTCATTCATATGTGGAATTTAATGAACAAACTGAACTAACAAGCAAAATAGAGACAGAGTCATAAATAGAGAGCAGGATGGCAGCTAAGGGGAGGGATAGGGGTGAAGGGATTGAGTAAAAAGGAAACATGGTTCATGGGTGTAAGCAACAGTGTGGTGATTGCCGCGAGGGGCGAGTATAAGGGAACTACATGGTAATGAAAAGTATAATAAAAGGTAAAACTCAAAAAGAAGAAGTTTTGAAGGTATTAAAATAGAAGAGGGGTAGAAATAATAGTTTACTTTTAGGAAAGCTATAGAATATAAAGGGAGCCCAAAATGACAACAGAGATAAACTTCCAGGAATTTAATGTAGTTGATGCACACCCAATATGTGCCCATGGATAAGAAGCAACAATAGTAAAGAAGAATCAATAGTTATATTTCTGGACATATTAGGTTATCAAAATGAGCTAATAATGCACTGTTTACCTCAGTCATTTCTTAGGTTTTCTTTGTTTCTTATGCTAGAAGTTACATGAAATTATCTGAGTGAAAGCATGACAATGACTCCAGCATCATGGGACATAAAGCAATGAGAACTCAGGGCAGGAGAGGATATGAGTAAAGCAGGAAGGAAAAAAAAGAAATAAAAGAGCAGAAAGATGTATTTCTTGGCTGTCAGGTGCCAGGAGAGTTTGTTTTTGCTCTCTTACCCAATCTTCACAATGCTCTTGTCAGATGATATTAACATACCCATAGAGACAAGGAAATGAAAGTCTTCAACTATAGATTACACTTTAATATTTGCCAAGTTTTCCAGCTTGTGATGGCGACAGTTGTATCTGGAATTTCAATCCCAGACCGGGTGGAGACACCATCATAGAAAACAGTTCTCACCAAAATTTTGACTACATTAAATGTTGCTTATTCTCTCCAGGATGGTAGTATGTGTTTCAAGAAGAACAATAATTCTTTTCTCTATAACAATTTTTCTGAGTTGTTTTTGCAAACAATGCTTTGATTTTTTAATAGCAAAATCCTGGAATTACATGCAAAATGCTGTGAACAATTTATTTGTTTATTTAATTTTAGCTATCATCAGATCCTCAAAATTCAATCACATTATCTAACAATTTACATTAAGTAACACAATGAAAGTGGCTTCTGCATCCAAACACTATTTTAATTTTTTTATTCTTATAGTTTCCTGAAAACATCTGTTATATTCAAGTCTTTGTAAGAGAACTGAGGTAAAGGGAAGTCCAAGTAAATGACAAGGATGGAATTCAAATCTGAGTTTTAGTCTTATGCTCCAATAATTCTATACTCTGTATAGCCTCTCACAAAGGATAATCAGTATATCTTCATTTATTTCTTCTACTCCAGTTGTGGACCAAAAATACAAGTGGGTGATAGAAATGGAGAATCATGAAGCAACACCCAAACTAGTACAGATTGGTTTAAACATAAATAATATAATAATAATGTTAGTCAGCAGCTACTGATGATTCATATTATGCTGTGAGCTCAGTCAGAAGTACTTTACAGGCATTCTTTTATTTAAATCTCACATACAAGAGGGGGACCCATGAAAAATGGAATTATCTTCTGGAGGGCAGGCCCCTTTTGTACAGGCTTCCCCTGCTGGATGAGTGTGATAGGAACCAATCCGTATCAGTGTACCAGCTGGCATTGTTGCGAGAAGCTGCATTCAGCTTCTGTAAAATTTTGTTGAAGACGCTTTCAAAGCATTTGCTCATTTCATGGTAGGTGATTTACAAGCACACCTACCCACATCGGGATAAATGTTCAGCAGTTTTTGACAAAAAAATGGCATGACCCCTGTGCCCCACCCTCCCTATTCACACAATCTCGCCCCAAGCGATATTTTTGTTGTTGTTTCCCAGGATGAAAAAAGTCCTCAAAGGGAAATGTTCTGCTGATGTGGAAGAAGTGAAACAAATACTGGCAGAAGCAATAAAAGGCATCAAAATCGACAAGTTCCAAAACTGTTTTGAGCAGTGGAAAAAACATCTTGAAAGGTGTATTGCATCCAATGGAGAGTGCTTTGAAGGTGACTGAAGTATAAAAATGTAAGAATCAATACAGAATTTTTATTCAAAAAATCTGTTTTGGGGGGTAGTCCTCCCTCGTACGCACAACTTACCCTAGAAAGAAGGTGATTTAAACATGCTAAGGTGATCAAAATAACATGAACGGGTACCACTGGCAAAGTTTCCTGGACTGTCGATGAAGGTATTAAATAGACAGGAGATGGGTACTGTGGGAAAGGTGAAAGCTATTCACAGTAGAGAGAAAACACTCCTATAAGCATGTACTGCTTGCTGAGGAACTCTGCACCATGAAAACCCAAAAACTGAGGTTGTGCATGAACACCGAAGGGATGTTTCTTCTTGCAGTTTGAAAAAAACACTTGGTACCTATTCATGTCTTTGTGTTAGAGCATGATTGTTTTGCAGATGTGTGGAAATGATGAATCCAATGTCTCCCTCTTTCAGACCAGAGCTGAACGTGTCTACAACAGGGGTAGAGTCCACAGAGCAGTTATCCCATGTCCACAGAAACGTTCTCCCTTTCATATGTGTTTTGCACTCTGGAAAAACAAACAACAGCAACACCCAAAACATATTTTTTAATCTCTTTTCATTATTAATATAGTCAAGAAAACCCAACTTGATACAGTTATGCCAAAGTACAAATAAAATATTAATGTATTTAATTAGTACTTCCTGTAAATTAGTTCCTCCTGTGGTCTTCAATCCTACCACATATATTATCACAAAAGATTTCTGGTAGTATCCTGATATCAACTTAATAACCTAGGTCATCTATGTTCTCCATTTAAATAAGAATAAGTCACACCAATCTTTCTGCAGGAGTATTATAATTAAACCCCAAAGATCAGCTGTAATTCTGTTTATTCTACTTTCACTCACATTTGGCATCAGTTTTACTTTTATACTCATGCTCTGTGTTTGCAAGCCTGTAACTGAAATAGCTGGTACACAAATTGTTTCCATCACCACATGTGCAGTGCTAACTCTATTTGCATTTTAGATTATTAGCCTTTATGATGACAGCAGAGTCTGGACATGCGGGCCAGACAGTGCTTCCCTTTGTCTCTTTCAGAAGAGGATTTTTGTAACTATGCATTAGTGATTAAAGAAAGCAGATTTATCTTTCTAAATCAGTGTGACACTTTCTTTTAAATCAGTCATAAGATGTAAATTAGACTGACTATAAGCTATCTTTTTTCCCCACCAGAGCAAATTAAAATAACATTTTGTACATAAAAGAAAGGTTTTCCCATCAACATCTTAAGCTGTTTGGTGTCTTCTTATTTGAAAGTAAATTCTGATTAGGACATACTTTAAATCTCATTCAATTCTGACAGCAGAGTCTTCCTTGTGTGTAATGATTGATCTCCCATGAAATGTCTTAAACATATGAACAGTAATGGCTTTTGTGATAAGTATCACTAATATTGACACAATTTTAGGAAAATATGTTGCAAGTACAAATGGGCAGTGAAAGGAAAAGAATAATTTTTAACTAGATATTGCTTTGGTATTTAGACTGTTGGCTAAGAAATAGTATGAAGGAGACTTCTGGCTAAGATGGAGGGATAGGTAGGCACACTGTGCCTCCTTGCACAACCAAAGTAAGGACAACAAAAATTTAGAAACAAAAAGATATCCAATACTGACAGAAAATTGAACTGTATGGAAGTCTGACAACCAAGGAGTTAAAGAAGAAATATTCATCCAGACCAGTAGGAGGGGTAGAGTTGGGAGGCCTGGTGGAAAGGACTCACAACAAAGTGGCGGTTGGCAGACCTTGGGTGCGCAGGTGGCAGCTGATGGACCCAGCAAGGCAGCAGATTGTGAAGGGGCTTGGCGCACAAGGTGGCTGGCAGACTGGGCAGTCCTACATTTGCATGCAGATAAACCAGGTGAAACTGGGGAGCGAGACAGACTACACAACCCAGAGTTCCAGCATGGGGAAATAAAGCCTCAAAACACTGATTGAAAACACCTGTGGGTGTTGAGGTGCTGGGATAGACTCCCAGCATCCCAGGACAGTTCATTGGAGAGATGCACAGGGTCCCAGAATGTGCACAAACCCACCCACATGGAAATCAGTAACAGAAGGACCCAGTTTGTTTGGAGGAATCAGGGAAAGTGACTAAAATCCGGCATAGAGTGGATCAAGCACTATTGTTCCTTCTCAGACCCCTTCCCCACATACAGCACCACAACCCAGCTACTGGGTTTCCTCACCCAGGTGAACACCTAAGGCTCCCTGCCTCACTATGTTACAAGCATGTCAGGACAAAAAAAATGGCCCAAATGAAAGAACAGATCAAAGCTCCAGAAAAAAATACAACTAAGCTACCAAGAGATAGCCAATCTATCAGATGCACCGTTCAAAACACTGGTGATCAGGATGTTCACAGAGTTGGTTGAATTTGGTTGCAAATTATATTTAAAAGAATGAAGGCTACACTAAGGGAAATTCAGAGGGAACCAAAAATGATGGGAAGGAAACTGACACTCAAATCAATGGTGTGGACCAGAAGGAAGAAAGAAACATCCAATCAGAAAAAAAATGAAGAAACAAGAATTTAAAAAAAGAGGAGAGCCTTAGAAACCTCCAGGACATCTTTAAAAGTTCCAACATCCGAATTATAGGGGTACCAGAAGGAGAAGCTGAAGGGTGACAAATTGAAACCTTATTTGAACAAATAATAAAGGAGAACTTCCACAATCTGACAAAGGAAATAGACTTTCAGGAAGTCCAGGAAGCTCAGAGAGTCCCAAAGAAGTTGGATACAAAGAGAAACACACCACGGCACATCATAATTACATTAGCCAAGATAAAAATTAAGCAGAGAATCCTAGAAGTAGCAAGAGATAAGGAGACAGTTACCTACAAAGCAGTTCCCATCAGACTGTAAGCTGATTTCTCAAAAGAAACCTTGAAAGCAAGAGGGTCGGTCTGGAAAGAAGTATTCCAAATCATGAAAGGCAAGGAGCTACATTCCAGATTACTCTATCCAGAAAAGCTTTCATTTAGAATGGCAGATAAATTGCTTCTCAGATAAGGTCAAGTTAAAGGAGTTCATCATCACCATGCCCATTACTATATGAAATGTTAAAGGACTTATCTAACAAAAAAAAAGACAAAAACATGTTCAGTAAAATGACAGCAAGCTCACAGTTATTAACAACCACACCTAAAGCAAAAAGAAAACAAACTAAGCAAACAACTAGAACAGGAACAGAACCACAGAAATGGAGATTATATGGAGGGTTAGCAACGGGAGTGGGAGGAGGAGAGATGGGGAAAAGGTACAGAGAATAATTAGCATAGATGATAGGTAGAAAATAGACAGGTGGAGGGTAAGAATAGTATGGGAAAATGTAGAAGGTAAAGAACTTAAAAGTATGACACATGGACATGAACTAAAGTGGGGGAATGTGGGTGGAAGAGGGTGTGCAGGGTAGAGGGGAGTGAAGGGGGAAAATGGGACAACTGTAATAGCATAATCAATAAAGTTATATTTAAAAAGAAATAGTATGAAGGACATGAAAACAGATTTCATCCATTTCAAGGAAACAGTGTTTGCAGATCACTTAACATTTACTAAGCATGTTCTTACAATCTGAAAGGGTATAGCATTGACATGTGTTATTCAGTTTAACCACATCCTTCTGTAATAGTGTTATCCCTATTTGCAGATAGGAAACAAGCTCAGAAAGATTAAGAATGTTACCTAATTATGGTAAGTAGCAAACCTAAACTGATCTAATTCTAGAGCAAAGCTTTATCTGCCACATCAGTGTTGGTCTTTGTCTCTTTGAGAATTGATTAAATATATGACCTCTCTCTAAAAGAACACTTTTTTATTTTTATCTTTTATTTTTATTTTATGTATTATTATTATTACTAATGTTTTATCATTTATGCATTACAATTTTCTCAATTTTCCCCCTTTTCTCTCCTCTACCCCGTCTACCCTCCACTTCCATAGTCAATCCCTACACTGCTGTCCATGTCTATGGGTCTTTCATATATGTTCGTTGACTAATCCCATCACCTTCTTTCAGTAAGCCTCTATTCTGTTAAGCTCATTAGTTTTTATTGCTCATTAGATTCCTCTTGTAAATGAAATCATATGGTATTTGTCTTTCGTCAACTGGCTTATTTCACTTACCATAATACTCTCCAGTTCCATTCATTCTATTGGAAATAATAAGAATTCCTTTTTTTTCTTCCTAGCTGTCATGTAAAAGTACCAGTTTTTTGATCCACTCATCTACTGATGGGCACTTAGGCTTCTTCATTTCTTGGCTATTGTAAAGCATGCTGCTACGCACATAGGGGTGCATAGGTTCTTTTGAATTGGTATTTTGGGATTCTAAGGGTGCATTCCCAGAAGTGGAATTGCAGGGTTAAATGGAAGTTCCATTTTTAATTTTTTTTGAGGAAATTCCATACTGTCTTCTATAGTGGCTACACCAGTCTGCATTCCCTCCAACAGTGCATTAGGGTTCCCTTTTCTTCGCATCTTCTCCAACACTTGTTTGTTGATTTATTAGTGATAGCCATTCTGACAGGTGTGAGGTGATATCTCATTGTGGTTTTAATTTGTTTCTCTCTGATAGCTAGTGATGTTGAGCATTTTTTCATGTCTTTGGACCATCTGTATGTCCTCCTTGAAGGAGTGTCTATTCGGATCCTTTGTCCATTTTTTTAAATTGGAATGTTTGTCTTCCTGGTATTAAGTCATGTAAGTTCTTTATATATTTTGGAGATTACACACTCTTCCAATGTATCGTTGGCAAATATGTCCTCCCATACAGTCAGTTCCCTTTTCATTTTTTCCTTCCCTTTTTAAAATTTAAATTGTTTTATTGTTCAATTTCATTTTGACAATAGTTTCCTTAGTAGCAGTACAGAAGTTTTTTAATTTGATGTAGTCCATTTGTTTTTGTTTTTCCATTATTTTTCTTGGCCTAGGAGTTATGTCAACAAAAATATTGATATGAGAAATGTCTAAAATTTTACTGCCTATATTTTCGGCTAGGACTTTTATGGTGTCATGGCTATATTTAGTTCTTTTGTCTATTTTGAGTTTATTCTGGTGTATGGTGTAAGTTCACAGTCAAGTTGTATTTTTTTGCATGCATCTGTCCACTACTCCCAACACCATTTATCGAAGAGATAATCTTTTCTCCATTGTGTGCTTGTGCCCCCTTTATTAAATATTTATTGACCATAAATACATGGGTTTATTTCTAGGCTTTATTCTGTTCCACAGACCTGTATCTGTTCTTATGACAGTACCAAGCTATTTAGATTACAGTGGCATTTTAGTACAGTTTGATATCAGGTATTGTGATGCCTCCAATTTTGTTCTTCTTTCTAAAAATTGCTTAGCTATTTCAGTGTATTTGTTTTTATTTTGCTTGCTTGTCTGTTTTGTTGTTTAGCTTCCTGTTAAAGGTGAGATCATATGGTATTTGTCTTTCAACCCTGGCAAATACACTGAAATAGAGAACAGGGAAGAGTGACCAGAGGGGAGAAGGGAGGGAATTTAAGGGAAAAAATGGGAGGGATTTAGAGGAACAAGTATAAAGGACACAGGGACAATAACTAAGGGGGGTGGAAATGGGAGGGAGGTAGGGTGCATAAGGGAGGGGTGGGCTGGGATGGGAGAAATAAACAGAACACCATACTTGAAAAATAACTAAATGAAAATTAAAAAAAATAATTTGAGACCACAACAAGGAAATAGAACTGTATAATCAAAAAATTCAAAATAAATAAATAAATAAATAAATAGTAGAATAGCATATAATTAAAAACAAAAAACAAATAAATTTATCTTTAATGTTAAACTCTTTCACAAAATTTAAAATAGCAATCACAATGTTGTCAAGTGTTTCATCTTCAACCAAGTGAACTTCCAGATATATCTGATTACATGTCTCAGAAGGAAAACATGAACCATTTTTAGAATTACCTGATTTTCTATTTGATTTCTATCCAATTCTATTGACTTCTACGATTCTAAATGCATATTATCTGATATAAAACTTGTAACTTTTAAACATTGTGAAGCTATTCCTATGCTGATGACACCAAATATATTAATAGCTGTACACATGCTCAAAAAAACTAGCCTCAAGAAGAGCAAAGCAAAATAGTACAACTGTTATTCAATTTAAATGAAAAATCATGTTTCACAGATTGACATGTAAATATACCTTCTGCAACTGCATGGGTTAAGATATTGTCCTTATACATTGTTCACTTAAAACAAATTCTAGTATTTTGATATATATATATATATATATATATATAATAATTTGGAAACAGTTACAAGCAGTTCAAATAAACTGAATAGACAAACCAAAAAAAAATTGCTGAGCTTCTGAGGGTCTTTTTTGGTTCCATATAAATTTTTTATATATCTGTTCTACATCTGTGAAATGTGCCATTGGTATTTTAATAGGAACTGCATTGAATCTATAAATTGCTTTGGGCAGTATGGATATTTTAATGATGTTAATTCTTCCAAATGCAGTATATGTTTCCATTTACTTGTAGTTTCCTCAGTTTCTTTCTTCAGTGTCCTATAGTTTTCTGAGAACAAGACTTTTACCTCTTTGGTTAAATTTATTCCTCGATACTTAATTTTTTTTGTTCTTGCTAAAGTAAGTGGAATTTTTACTTAGTTTTTTTCCTGATATTTTATTGTTGGTGTACAAAAATGCCATCGATTTCTGAATATTGACTTAGTATCGCCCTACTTTACTTAATTTACTTATTTTGTCAAATAGTTTTTTGGTGGAGCCTCTAGGGTTTTCTGTGTACACTATCATGTCATCTGTGAATGACAGTTTTGCTTCCTCCTTTCCAACTTGGATGGCTTCAATTTCTTCTTGTCTGATCACTGTGGCTAGGACTTCCAATACTATGTTGAATAGAAGTGATGAAAGCAGACACCCTTGTCTTGTTCCTGATCTTAAGGGAAATGGTTTTAGTTTTTGACCATTGAGTATAATGTTGACAGTAGGTTTTTCATACATGACCTTTATTATGATGGGTCATGCTCCCTCTTTTCCTACTTTGCTAAGTGTTTTTATCATAAATGAGTACAGATTTTATGAAATGTTTTTTCTGCATCTCTTGATATCATCGTGTGATTTTCATCTTTCATTTTGTTTGTGTGATGTATCACACTTATTGATTTGCAAATATTGTACCATCCTTGCATCCCCGGGGTGAATCCCAATTGATCATGATGTATGATTTTTTTAATGTATTGCCGAATCCAGTTTGCTAATATTTTGTTGGCGATTTTAGCATTTATGTTCATCAGCGATATTGGCCTGTAATTTTTTCTTTGTTATGCCTACCTGATTTTGGAATTAAGATAATACTGGCCTCATAGAAAGACTTTGGAGGTTTTCCCTCTTCTTGAATTTTTATGGAATAATTTGAAAAGGGTAGGTATTAGATTTTCTTTGAATGTTTGGTAAACTTTGCCTGTGAAGCCATGTCATCCAAGGCTCTATTATGCTGGAAAGTTTTTGGTTAATTCTTCAATTTCTCTAGTTGTTATTGGTCTAGTCAGGTTTTCTGCTTCTTTCTGATTCAGTTTTGGAAGACTGTATGTTTCTGGAAATGTATCCACTTTTCCCAGGTTGTCCAATTTCTTGACAAATAGTTGTTCATACTAATTTCTTACAATCCTTCATATTTCTGTGGTAAGAGTTCTTACTTCTCTGCTCTTATTTTGATTTTATGTAGGTCTTCTCTCTTTTTTTCTTGATGAGCCTGGTTAGAGGTTTGTCAATTTTGTTTATCTTTTCAAAGAATCAGCTCCTGGATTCATTAATCTCTTGGATTTTTTTCTCTATGTAATTTAATTGTGCTCTAATCTTCATTATTTCATTCCTTCTACTCTGGGCTTTGTTTTCGTTCCTCTAAGTTATTTTAGATGTAGGGTTAGGTTTTTTTATTTGAGATTTCTCTATCTTCTTTAGGTAGGCCGATAGTGCTGTGACCTTCCTACTCAAGACTGCTTTCCCTGTGTTCCATAGGTTTTGTGTCATGTGTTCAATTTCATTTGCTTCCAGAGACTTTTTAATTTCTTTTTTAATCTTATTTTAACCCCATCATAATGTAATATGTTATTCAACCTCCATGTACTTGAATATTATTTTGAGTTTTTTTCCTGAGGTTGGTTTCTAGTTTCAAGCCACTATGATCCAAAAAGTTGTTTGATATAATTTCCATTTTCTTAAATTTGTCAAGACCTGTTTGGTGTCCTGCCATGTGATCTATATTTGAAAACAATCCATGTGCACTTGAGAAAAATGTATATTTTGCTTCTTTGGAGTGAAACGTTCCATAAATATCAATTAATTCCATGTGGTCTAAGTGCCATTTAATGCCTCAGTATCCTTAAGGATTCTTGTCTGGAAGATCTGTCCACTGTTGACACTGGGGTGTTAAAATGCCCTACAATGACTCTATTGCTGCCATTCTCTCTTCAAATCCTCAAAGATTTTCTTTATATATTTAGGTGCTCCTATATTAGGTGCATATATATTTATAAGAGTTATATCTACTTGTCAAACTGCCCCCTTAGTATTATGTAGTGATATTCTTTGACTCCTGTTATGGGCTTCGTTTTAAGTTCTATTATGTCTGATATAAGTATTGCTACCCTAGCTTTTTTTTTTCAAGTCCATTTGCACAAAATACATTTTTCCACACCTTCACTTTCAGCCTGTGTAAATCTTTTGTTTGGAGGTGGGTATTTTGTGTATGGGTTGTGTTTTCTTATCTATTCAGATATCCTATGTCATTTAATTGGAGCATTTAATCCATTTACATAGAAGGCTATTATTGGTTTTTTTTATTGTTGTTCGAGTACAATTATCTCCATTTTCATACCACCACTCTCCTCTGCCCCACCCCCCCCCACATCCTACCCTCCAACCTATCCCCCTTTGGCTTTGTCCATGGGTCTTTTATACATGTTATTTGATGACCCTTCCCCTAATTTCCCCCATTATCTCTCTCCACTCTCCACTCTGGTTGCTGTCAATTTGTTCTTTATTTCCATGTCTCTGGTTATATTTTGCTTGCTTTCTTGTCTTGATGATTAAGCTCCACTTATAGGTGTGATCATATGATATTTGTCTCTCACTGCCTGGCTTATTTCACTTAGCCTACTAAGCTCCAGTTCCATGGATTCTGCAGAAAAGGGTAGGACCTCCCTCTTTAATTCTGCTGCATAGTATTCCATTGTGTAAGTATACCATAGCTTTTTGATCCATTCATTTACTGATGGGCACTTACAACACTTGGCTATTGTAAATCATGCTGCTATGAACATAGGGGTGCACTGGTTCTTTTGAATTGGTGTTTCAAGATTCTAAGGCTATAATCCCAGAAGTGGATTTGCTAGGTCAAAAGGCAGTTCAATTTGTATTTGTTTGAGGACATTCCATACTGTTTTCCACAGTGGCTACACCAGTCTGCATTCCCACCAACAATGCACTAGGGTTTCCTTTTCTCCACAACCTCACCAGTATTTATTATTTGTTCATTTGTTTATGATGGTTATTCTGACTGGTGTTAAGTGGCATCTCATCGTAATTTTAACTTGCATCTTTCTGATGGCTAGTGATGCTGAGCATACTTTCTTATAACTCTGGACACTCTGCATGTCCTCCTCAGATATGTGTCTGTTCAGGTTCTTTGCCCATCTTTTAATTGTATCCTTTGTTTAACAGGTGTGGAGTCATATGAGTTTTTAAATATATTTTGGAGATCAAACCCTTGTCTGAGATATCATTGGCAAATATATTTTCCCATGTGGTTGATTCTCTTTGTATTTTGTTGATGTTTTCATTTGTCTTTTTAATTTTTTCTCTCTTTCTTTTTATTATTGTTTAAATACAGTTATCTCCATTTTCTCTCCACCACTCCATCACACTCCAGTCATACCCACCACCCACCCTTGATCCTACCTGCCATTAGCTTTGTCCATGTGTCCTTTACACATGTTCCTTGACAACCCTTCCCCCATTCCCTCTCTTTATTCCCTCCTATCTCCCCTCTGGTTACCGTCAGTTTGTTCTTAATTTCATTGTCTCTGGTTATATTTTGCTTGCTTGTTTGTTTTGTTGATTAGGTTCCACTTATAAGTGAGATCATATGGTATTTGTCTCCTACCCTTTGCTTTAGCCATGCAGAAGCTTTTTATTTTGATGAAGTCCCATGTGTTTTTTCTTTCCTTTATGTCCCTTGCTTTAGGAAACATCAGTGAAAATATTGCTACATGAAATATCTGAGATTTTCCCACCGATGTTCTCCTGTAGGACTTTTATGGTGTCATGACTTATATTTAACTATTTTATTCATCTTGGTCTATTTTTGTGTTTGGTGTAAGTTGGTGGTAGAGTTTCATTTTTCTTTGCACGTAGCTGTCCTGCTCTCCCAACATCATTTGTTGAAGAGGCTATTTCTACTCCATTTTATACTTCTGCCCCCTTTGTCAAATATTAACTGACCACAGAGACATGGATTTACTTCTCAGCTCTCTATTCTGTTCTACTGATCTATATATCTGTTCTTATGCCAGTACCAGAGTCTTTGAATTACAATGGCCTTTTAATATAGTTTGATATCAGGAATTGTGATCCCTTCTACTTTGTTCTTCTTTCTCAAAACTGCTACAGCTATTTGGGGCCATTTATGGCTTCACATAAATTTTAAAATGTTTGTTCCATATCTGTGAAATGTGTCATTGGTATTTTAATAGGAATTACATTGAATCTATAAATTGCTTTGGGTAGTATGAACATTTTGATGATGTTAATTCTTCCTGTCCATGAACATGGTATATGCTTCCATTTGTTTGTGTCTTCCTTGATTTCTTTCTTCAGTGTTGTATAGTTTTCAACATACAGATCTTTTACCTTCTTGATAATGTTTATTCCTGGGTACTTTATTTTTCTTCTTAATATAGAAAATATAATTTTTTTCATGATTTCTCTTTCTGATATTTCATTGGTGATGTACAAAAATTTCTTTGATTTCTGAATATTGACTTTCTATCCTGCTGACTTGCCCAATTCACATATTAGGTCAAATAGATTTTTGGTGGAGTCTATAGGCTTTTCTATGCACACAATCAATCATGTCATCTGCAGTTTTGCTTCCTCCTTTCCAATTTGGATGCCTTTTACTTCTTCTTTTTGTCCGATTACTGTGGCTAGGTTTCCAATACTATGTTAAATAGAAGTGGTAAACGTGGGCATCCTTGTCTTGTTCCTGATTTTAGGGGGAAAGCTTTCAATTTTTGCCTGTTGATTATGATGTTTGCTATAGGTTTCTCATATATGATCTTTATTATGTTGAGATATTCTCCCCCTCCTCCCACTTTGATGAGTGTTTTTGTCATAAATGGTTGCTGTGACTTATCAAATGCTTTTTCTGCATCTATTAAGATCATGTGATTTTTGTTTTTGCTTTTGTTTATGTGATGTATTACTCTTATTGATTTTTGATTATTTTACTATTCTTTTATCATTGGATGAATCCCATTTGGTCATAGTGTATGATCTTGCATTGATGGATGCAGTTGCCAATAATTTTTGTTAAGGATTTTAATGTCTATGTTCATCAGTGATACTGGCTTGTAGTTTTCTTTCTTTGTTGTGTCTTTATCTGTTTTTGTGATTAGGATGATTCTGGCCTCATAAAAAGAATGTGGGTGTCTTGCCTCATCTTGGATTTTTTGGAATAGTCTGTGAAGGATAGGAGTCAACTCTTCCTTAAATGTTTTGTAAAATTCTCCTGTGAAACTGCCTGGTCCAAGGCTTTTGTGTGCCAGGAGTTTTTTGATTACTGCTTCAATTTAACCAGCTGTTATTGGTCTGTCCAGGCTTTCTGCTTCTCTTTGAATCCATTTTGGAAGACTATATATTTCTAAAAACTTGTCCATTTCACCCAGGTATCCAATTTTTTGACATATAGTTGTTGATAGTAATTTTTATAATCCTCTGTATATATTGGTAAGAGTTGTTACTTCTATGCTTTCATTTTGATTTTATGTGGGTTTTCTCTATTTTTTTTCTTGATGAGTCTGTTTAAAGCCTTGTCAATTGTGTTCATCTCTTCAAAGAACCAGCTCCTGCATTTATCGATCCTTTGAATTTTTCTTTTAGTCTCTATGTCATTTAATTCTACTCTGATATTGATTATATCCTTCTTTTTACTCACCCTAGGCTTTGTTTGTTGTTTTTCCTCCAGTTCTTGTCGGTGTAGGATTAGGTTCTTTATTTGAAATCTTTCTATCTTTTTTAGGTAAGCCTATATTGCTATAACTTTCCTCTCAGGACTTCCTTTGCTGTGTTCCATAAGTTTTGGACTGTTGTCTGTTCATTTTCATTTGTTTCCAAAATTTTTTATTTGTTCTTTGATCTCATTATTAGTCCATTAATTACTTAATAACATGCTATTCAATCTTCATGAGTTTGAATGATTTTAGTTCTTTCCTTGAAGATGGTTTCTAGTTTTAAGCCCTGTGGTCTGAGAAAATTCTTGATATGATTTCAGTTTTCATTGAGGCTTATTTTGTGTCCTATCATATAATCTATCTTTAAAAATGTTCCATGTGCATTTAAAAAGAACGTGTATTTTGCTTCTTTGGGATCAAAGGTTATATATATATATATATATATATATATATATATATATATTAAGTCCTTTGATCTAAGGCATTGTTCAATGCCTCAGTATCCTTGTTGATATTTTATTTGGAAGATATATCAACTTTTGACAGTGGGGTATTGAAATCTACTACTATAATTGTGTTGTTGTTGATACCTTTCTTGAAGTCCTCCAAGATTTTCCTTATATATTTGGATACTCCCATGTTGGGTGCATTTATATGTATAAGGTTTATGTTTTCTTGGTGGATTCTTCCCTTTAGTATTATCAAGTGTCCTTCTGCGTCTCTTTTTATGGCCTTTGTTTTGAAATCTATTTTGTCTGATATAAATGTTGGTATCCTGGTTTTTTATCCAGTCTGTTTGCTTGGAATATTTTTTCCCAACCCTTCACTCTCAGTCTGTACATGTCTTTTGTTCTGAGTTGACTCTCTTGTAGGCAGCATATACAGGTCATGTTTTCTTATCCATTCAGCTACTCTATGTCTTTTGACTAGATCAATCAATCTATTTACATTTAAGGTTATTATTGATAGGTTTTTATTCATTGCATTTTACTCCTTCTGTACTGGTGTTCCTATCTCTCTCACTCTTTTTCTTCAGCTTCTTATAGCAGTGCCTTTAGCATGTCTTGCAGTGCTGGTTTGGTGGAGGTATATTCTTTCAGTCTACTTTTGTCTGGAAAACTCCTTATTTGCCTTCCATTTTAATTGAGAGCCTTTCTGGGAAGTCTGATTGCAGGCCTCTGCTTTTCATTACTTGGAATATTTTTTGCCATCCTCTTCTGGCTTGTAATGTTTCTGTTGAGAAGTTAGTTGCAAGCCTTTTAGAAGCACCCTTGTATGTTACTTCCAGTTTCTCTCTTGCTGCCTTTAAGATTCTCTCTGTCTTGAAATTTTGCCATTTTAATTATGATGTGTCTTGCAGTGGACCTCTTTGTGTTCATCTTCTTTGGGACCTCCTGTGCTTCCTGAATTTGTATGACTTTTTCTCCCATCAAATTAGGGAAGTTTTCCATCATTACTTTTTCAAACTCCTATCCCTTGCTCTTCTTCTTCTCCTTCTCCTTCTGATATCCCTATTATACAGATATTATTATGTTTCATGCTGTCCTGCAGTTTCTTTAACCCCTCTTTGTTCTTTTTTAGTCTTTCCTTTTCTTACTTTCTGGAAAGTTTTTTTTTCTATCTTGTCATTTAGCTTGCTTATTCAATCCTCTGCTTCATCTAACCTGCATTTTATTCCTTCTACTGTGTTCTTCAATTCATAAATTGTACTCTTCATTTTCTCTTGGCTCTTTTTGATAGTTTCTATGTCTTTTTTCATGTAGTTTTACTGTAGTTTGCAGTAAATTTCTCATATTTTTCTTGTAGTTTTTGGTAATTCTCACTGACCTCATTGAGCTTCCTTATAACTATTACTTTGAATTCAATATCTGATCGTTGACTTGCCTCTATTTCATTTAGCACTCTTTTTGAGGATTCTCCCTTTCCTTTCAATTGAGTGTTGTTTCTTTGTCTTCCCATTATTCGTGAGATTTGTCTTGTTTGCCTCTACTTCTTAAAATGATCTGTTTTTACTCCCTGACTTTGTAGTGTGGTCTTCTATGGTAGGATACTTGTCAGATTCAATGGTGTGGTCTCCTTAATCCCCTGACCATGCTGCTTTTAGGATGCCCTTTGTGCTTTTTATGTTAGCTTTCTGGATGTAATTTGGTTTTGATTGTTGTTGGGTCATTCTTTGGTGGGTGCTTTGCTCCAGCTGGTTGACTGAGGTTCACTCTACTCACCATGTCTTGTGAGATACTGTTGTTCAGATAGTTGCTGTTGTTCAGATACTGCCAGAACGAAACCACAAAACCCAGGGAAAAAACCAACACCTGCAAAAATACACCCCCACCACTACAATCACACTACCAACAGCAAATGAACCAGTATAAATAAGAGTGTAAATAGATTAGGACTATTCTAAGAAAGGAGAGTGGATATAAGATGACCTACTGAAAGAAAAATGTTTTTAAGAGGGTAGAGGGAGGAACACTAATAATAGTTGGGATTTGGAGCAATGTGAAGAGAGAAAGTAAAATTTACATCATGAATAAAAAAGAGAATCAAGAAGGCAGAATATGCATAAACTTGATAGACAAGAAATGAAGGTTAAAAGACTATACAGGAAAGAAAATACTGCAAATCATGGAGAAGACCACAGTGGATTTCATCTTGGTAGCCACTACCAAGTATTTACCACTGTTTTTTTCTTTCTGGATCTGCCTCTGGTGATGTTAGATGTTGACCCTGTTTGACTTAAGGCAGTCTCTTCAAGACTTTCAGGTATCTACTGTCTGTGGCTGTCTCCTTCAGTTGTTAAGCTAGTCACTCTGCACTCAGCAGTCAGGCTTAGGTACCACAGAGCAGGGCAGAATCCCTTCCAGGGTGGGGACTGTTGTTTCCCCTCAGGTTGGTGCTGCTCAGAGGGGAGTGGTCTGCCTGAGAAAAATGGCTGCTCCCTTATGGAGGTGACTCAACACTGAGATCCCAGAGTCTACTCTCTCAGTTCTCTCCCCAGTGTTTCAGTCCCCAGTATTACCTCAGGTTTCTCTACCCACTCTGTCCCACCTTTGCCAGTACCCTGGGTAAATGGCTGCAAAGAAAAATTTGTGCATTGCCCATTTAAGCAGTTCTTTGCATCTCTAGCCATCCATCTCTGTTAGAGAGCAACCCTACCGTTTTTTGCCACTGGTTGTTATCTGTTTACTTTTTGGGCTCTGGTGCTCTAGGCTTGGGATCCCAGCTTAGGGTTTCAAACCCACTCTTCTCAAGGAGATCCAAGCAGCCACTTAATTATCCCTGTGGCACTGCTACCTGTGATGCCCAGCCAGTCTTTTCAGGTCTCCACCACACTCCTTGCCAAACAGGATGTGCTTAAGCTGATTCTTTTGACCATCAAAGATTATAAGGCTTCTCTTTTGCTATTGTTTAGTTGTTTGTTCTGGGTGATTTCTCCACAATTTAATTGTAATTCCAGATTTGTCCTGGGAGGAGGTTTGTGTTACTTTCATTCACTCTTCTGCCATCTTTTCTGGTACTAAATGTTATTATTGATAAGTACTCATTCATTGCCACTTTTCCCTTTGTATCTGTGTTTCTCTATTTCTTCTTCTTAAAGAAGTCTCTTTATTATCTCTTGCATTGCTGGTTTGGTAGAAATGTACTCCTTTAGCCTTTTTAAATCTGGGAAGCACTTTATTTGGCCTTCCATTTTAATTGAGAGCATTGCTGTATAAAGTAGTCTTGGTCGTAGGTCCTTGTTTATCATTATTTGAAATATTTTTGGCATTCCCATCTGGTGTGTACTGTTTCTGTTGAGAAGTCAGCTGCTAGCCTTATCAGAGTTCTCTTCTATGTTACTTCCTTTTTCTCACTTGCTTCCTTTAAGATTTTCTCTTTGTCTTCAAATTTTGCCATTTAAATTGCAATGTGTCTTGAATTGGGCCCCTTTGGGTTCATCTTGACTGGAACTCACTGTAATTCCAAAATTGCCTGACATTTTCCTTCACCATTTTAGAAAATTTTTCTGTCATTATTTTTTTTCAAATACATTTTCTATCCCTTTCTTCCTTTTCTGGTATCCCTGTGATGCGACTATTTTTGCATTTCATGTTGTGCCAAAGCTCCTTTAAACCATCTTCACTCTTTTTAGGTCTTTTTGTTGTTGTTGTTGTTATTCTGACTGGATTTTTTTCTACCTTGTGTTCTAACTTACTGATTTGATCCTTTGCTTCATCCAGCTTACTTTTAATTTCTTCTAGTATATTGTTCATTTCAGATATTGTATTCTTCATTTCCACCTGTTTTTATTCTATGTTCTTTTTCTATGTCTTTTTTTCATGCTAATGTAGTTCTCACTAGGTTCCTTATAGCTCCCATAAAGTCCCTTGTATTTCTAAGTTCCTTGAGCTTCCTTGTAACTATTGCTTTGAATTCTATGTCTGATAAATGGCTCACCTGAATTTCATTTAGCTCTTTTTCTGGAAATTCCCCCTTTCCTTTCGACTGAGGGTTTTTCTTTGTCTTTCCATTGTGGGTTACTCTTTTTATTTGTTTCTATGTATTAAATTGATCTGCTCTGACTCCCTGTCCTTGTGGGGTGGTCTTTTGTGGTAGGAATCTTCTGGGACTCAGTCACAGCCTCCTTTACTCATGGGATGTATGCTCTTAGAATGCGCTTTATGCAGTTTATGTGGGGTTTTTTTACATATTTGGGTTTTGATTGCTGTTGACCCATTTGTTGGTGAGTTCTCCCCTCCAGCTGGCTGACTGGAGAGTCACAACCTCCACCACATCTTGTATGCTGTTTTACAGGCACTGACTGAAGAAAACAAAATAACACAGAAAACAAAATGCACACAAGCAAAAACAACCCCCCAAATACAACAATTTCAATGACAAATGAGCAAAGAATAATAAAGGTGGAAAGTAATAAGAATATTATAAGAAAGGAAAAAAGGATATGAGATGACTCAGGGAAAGAAAGATGATTGTGAGAGGATAGAGGGAGGAGAAATAGTAAAGTGAGGACTAGAAACAAGGAATCTCTATAAAATGGCAATGAAAGGGAAAAATAAAATTTTAAATGAAAATAAGAAAAAGAACAAAAGTGAAGGAAAAAGTGTTAAAAACCTACAGGAAAAAATAATAGTGGAAAGTATCTCAGGAGAGTTTAATGCATGCCTTCTGAGTTCTCTTTCTGGACACAGTCTGGTATCTGAAACTGGTGGAAGCCAATGTCAGATGTTCTCCCTGTATAGTTCTAGGTAGCCTATTCAAAGCTACAAGTGATCTAGTCCGTGGATGTTTCCTCCAGGCTTACTGTATTCAGGGTGGTCTTTGCTGCTGTACACAGCTGTCTTTTTATCAGTGCAAAGCCCAGGGGTAGGTCAACTAATGACCAAAAGTACTGAGGTACCACTTGCACCTGCTTCTACCTGTGGTCTTGCTATTAGTCTTAACCTAGTCACTGGCCCATATGTTTCTGAGAAAGCTTCTAATGTACCAGAAAAGATGGGACCTCTGGATCTCGCTTAGGAGGAACTGTTCAGACTTCAGGGAAGATGGTGCATGTGTTCCCCCACCCCTCTGCCATACATCTTTGTCTGTCCAAGATTATTTCCAGTAGTGACTAGTTTCTGAAGAATTAGTCACCCATTTCATTAAGGGACCAATCTGTGTAACAAGGTCAGCTCTTTCCTGCTTGGAGTTAATGGCAGTTCTGTATAACAGCCAGGGCTCCCTGGTGTCAGCCTCCCCCTTTGAGCCTCTCTTCCCTTCCCTGGGGTTGCTTATTTACCCTATAGAGCTTTTTGATGAGGTCTATGAGACCAGGTCTGTTGAGATAGCACAAGCAACTTTCCTCTTTGGCAGTTCTGAAGTCTGTAGTGTATTCAGTGAGACAAGAGTAGCCCCTAATTAGAGCCAACCCCTTCAGTCTTTTCCAGAGACTTAGGCACTTGCTTCCTTGGGTTTGGGGGTCACTGCTAGTTCAGAATGGGTATATTCTACTTTCCCTTTGTATAAGTAAACTCAGCAGCTCTGAACATCAGAGGATAGATCAGGAAACCTGCCACAGGTGTTGGAGCAAGACCAGACAGCAGGTGGGGGATAAACTCTCTTCTCTTTCCCAGGCCTCAGTAGGAGTCAAAGCTCTCTGTCCTGCTCCCAGGTGCTATCCTCCAAAATTCTCACACTTTTACTTCTCTGTTTGGAGTTTCTATTTCATCTCACTGTTTGAATGTACCCAGTGGGGGAATCTTGGACCTGGCAAGTCTATTCTGAAGAGTTTCCTTATTGGTGGTGGTGTCTATAACTGCAGTTTCCATGCTTGGTGGGGGCGCAGACAAAAAGCAATCAGTTGATGTTTCTCTCTAACATTGATACATCTCTCCCTCTTTTCTTCCCTTCCTCCCTCTCTAAAAGAAATAAAAATCTTTGAAGTTAAAAATAATAATTTCATTTAATAAAATCAATTATACTTAGTCATTGATACTTGACTTACTTGTTCACATATAATACAGAGTACCCATTGCTTTCTGATGTATTATGAGGCATTAATTAAATTTTGTTCACTTGAAGCCAATTGGTAAGACACTATTTAACTTGCCTACTCTAAAGTTCTAGCATTATCTCAGCTAGGGGCATCACCAATTACTGATCATGTGGCATTGGGGAAATAATCTTAACCTCTCAATGCCTCAGCTTCCTCTTTTGCATATTAACTGCTGTGACTAGTATTGTTATACGAAACTGAAATGTTGAGAATAATCCTTTGAGTAGTTTTATATGCCACTGATGATAAATGAAAGTAAGAAAATTTTTAAAAATCAGATTAAAGAAGAGGAGCCAGTAAAATACAGTCAGGTAGAAGACTATGAGAATATAAACATACAGAAGCATAAAAACAAATAGGGTTTTTTTGTTCGGTTTTTGTTTTCTTTTTTAAAAAAGAAAAGAGCCTAGAAATATGGGGACAAAAACTATCCAGTGACTGTGCTAACATGGAGATTTCTGGTAACCTTCATCAGGAAAACTTCAGGACACACTGGGCAAGGAGGTTGGGGCCAGAGAAGCCAGATGAAGTAACTTATAGGGTCAACTGGACCAAAAATAGAAATGATATAAAAGGATAATTTTTAAAAGCTCAGCCATGAAGTGGATAGAGAAAATATGCAAGAATCAAGGGAGAGTTTCATGTTGCATGTATGCTTTTTAAGTAGGTGTTACTACTAGTCTAAAATAAGTCCAAATTTTGATGGTAATAATTCATAAGGAAGATAGCTTATAGAAAATACAGTGCTATGAAGTACCTGAGAATATAGACAAAATGGAATACCTTCCATAGGTAATGCAAGTGGCCTTTTAACTTTAACTCTTGTAATAAAAGAGAATACAAAGATCAGTGTGAATGTTAATGAACTAATGGACTGGACAGTAGGCTATTCACTGATTTCTAGTTTCTTAGTGAGAGATGAGGCAACTCATCAGCTGACAGCAAAGAAAGTAGAGACAACAGAAGGATGCTTGAGGAGAGTAGTGAAGGCTTTTTAAAAATAGTATTAAGGAGAGGACTTTTAGTCAAGATGGCAGCATAAGCAGACATGGCTCACCTCTTTGCACAAACACATCAAAATGACAACTAAAATATAGAACAACCATCACTCAAAACCATCAGAAATCAAGTAGAACTGATCCTGACAACCATAGAATTAAAGAAACCACATGTAAAGAAACCACATCCATCCATACTGGTAGGAGGGTGCAGATGCAGAACTGGCTGGTTTCTCACCCATGTGTGGTGGATAAAAATTCAGGAGGGATACCTCAGAAGTAAGGAGTGCCTTCCCACACCAGTCCCCCCAGCCCTGGTTCCCATACTGGAAAGATAAGGCCCCACAACTTATGGCCTCAGAACCAGTGGGGATAGAGTCAGTGGAAGAAACTGTTGGAGCCTCAAGCACATCCTCTTAAAGAACCTACACATGGATTCACCTTCTCAGACTCACTCCAGTACTGAGGTAGCACTTTGAAAGGCACCATGGCATATGAGGATGAACCGAAGTGTCTGGCATCAAGGTGAACAGAGGCCATTGTCCCTCTTCTGAACCCTCCTCCCACAGAGCTGGTAAACTAGTGCCATATCTAAGACTCCATCAAACTTGCTAACACTTTTAACCCACTTTGGAGATCCCCAGAAACTCTGACCCACACAATGTATGGGCCCACCCAAGCTTCTTTGCCATATGAATGGCTGATCTTGGCTCATACTTTATGACTTCTTAAATTCTATAGAATAATCAATAGTTGGTCTCCATGACCCCCTGACCTGAATAGCAGCAGCCAGTCTAGATTCACAGCTTGGCTTTGCCTGGGAATCTCCAAGCCCAGCACAAGTAGCAGCTAACTCAGATTGCTTTATAAGTCAAGCAGAATGGCCCTGAGCAAAACATTGTTGGGGGCTGACCTCGGTCTGCATTACCCAGGCCACCTCAGAGCCAGTGCATCCAGTGGACTGCTATAGACCACATCAAAATACCACCACCCTGTCCCTGCGCAGCTTATCCTCCATGGACAGACAGCATAGGTTGGTGGTAAGTGGTCACAGCTGGTGCTCGCAGCTGACTGGCCTGGGTAAATCCCTCCCATTGATCTGCCAAAACCAACCAAGGCTCAACTAAAAGAGGAAGGTGTACTCAGCCCACACAAAGGGTGCACCTATAGGGGAGGCTCTGCCACTGGACTCCACAGGATATCAACTACATTAGGTCATACTACCAAGACACAGAGTCAAAGCAGCTCTACCTAATACAGAGAAGCAAACACAGGGAGGCTGCCAAGTTGAGGAGACAAAGAAACATGACCCACATGAAAGGACAGATCAAAACTCTAGAAAAACAGCCAAGTGAAATAGAGATAAGCAATCTATCAGATGCAGAGTTTAAAACACTGTTTATAAGGATGCTCAAGGAACTTAGTGAGGACCTCGACGGCATAAAAAAGATCCAGTCAGGAAAAAAGGATACACTAATTGAAATAAAGAACAATTTACAGGGAAACAGCAATAGAGTGGATGAAGACAATAATCAAATCAATGATTTGAAACATAAAGAATCAAAAAGCAACCAATCAGAACAAGAAGAAGAAAAAAGAATTTAAAAAATGGGGAAAGTGTAAGCAGTCTCTGGGACAATTTCAAGATGTCCAACATTCACATCATAGGGGTACCAGAAGGAGAGGAGAAAGAACAAGAAATTAGAAATCTATTTGAAAAAATAATGAAAGAAAAATTCCCAAATTCAGTGAAGGAAATAGACATGCAAGTCCAGGAAACACAGAGTTCCAAATAAGATGGATGTAAAGAGGCCTACCTGAAGACATATCATAATTAAAATGTCAAAGGTTAAAGATAAAGAGACTCTTAAAAGCAGCAAGATAATAGTAGTTAGTTACTTATGGGGAGTTCCCATAAGACTGTCAGCTGGTTGCTTAAAAGAAACTTGGCAGGGTAGAAATGATTGACAAGAAATATTTAAAGTGATGAAAAGCAGAGACTCACAGCCAAGATTGCTCTATCCAGCAAAGCTATCATTTGGAATAAGAGGGTAGATTAAGAGCTTCCCAGACAAGACAAAACTAAAGGTGTTCATCATCACCAAACCATTATTACATGAAATGTTAAAGAGACTTATTTAAGAAGAAGATCTTACTTATGAATAATAAAATGGCAAAAATACATCTCATTAGTTGAATATGAAAAACAAACTAAGAAAACAAAAAGAACAAAAACAGATTCATGGATACACAGAGCTTTTGATGGTTGCCAGATGGAAGGGGACTGTGGGGGAATGGGTGAAAGGTGAGGGGATTGAGAAGTACAAATAGGTAGTTACAGAATAGCCATGTGGACGTAAAGTATAGTATAGGACATGAAGTAGCCAAAGAACTTATATTCATGACCCATGAACATGAAAATGGCAGGAGGATATTCTAAGACCTAAGGAAATGGCAGGTACTGGGTAGAGGGAGGCAAAGGGGGAAAAATCAGAACAACTGTAATAACATAATTGATAAAATATAATTTCAAAAATAAAATAAAAAGTAGTCATCAAGAAGAATTAGAAGGAACTTGCTGGTAAGTCAGAACATATTTCTAGTCTTGAAAATTCATTTGAAGTTGGTTTGATTTATTAGAATATCAATTTGTCCTGCCACATGATTTTTCTTTAGCTGTCTTACAAAAAGACAAAAAAAAAAGTGACAGATGACAAACAAGAGAAAATATAATTAGTATTTTACATATATATACATATTATATGTAAAATGCTAAACCTTATTAGTAATAAAATATTTAAAGAAATATAACACGGGTTTTTAATTTATTAATTTAGCAGAATTAAAAATTATGTATATTTTGTTGGCAAAGTTCTTTTTTTTTATTGTTTTTCAAGTACAGTTTTCTACCTTTTTCCCTTACCCCTCCCCACCACCCCAGCCCTCCCTGCAAAGTTCTCTGAATGTAATTTGGTTTGATCTTTTGAAAAGTAATTTGGAAATATCTAAAAAGATTAAAATGTTTATGGTTTTTACACATTAATTAAAATTCTAGAAATTTCTAATAATTTATATTTAGAAAATTGTTATATAAATAAAGGTGTTTATTGGCATTTCATTTCTAATAGCAAAAAATTGGAACCACCTTTAATAGTCAACAATAGAAATTAAATTATATCCACTTAGTAGAAAACTAGTTATCCTATTATAATTATAAGACCATACAGCAAAATATAATAATTCTTAATGAAGAATGAAGAAAGCTGATTTTAAAATGCTGTTTACCTTCTGACAACCCCTGTGTAAACATGAAAATATTTATTAAAAACTAAACCAAAATAAAATTTTAAAAGCTCTGTAACAGTAATGAGAATTTTCTATTTGTTTCAAAATGTTCTTTAACATATCTCATATTATTTTATAATTTTTCTTTTTAAGAGGATTAGTGGAGTTTCTTTTACAAGCAAAATTATAAAATAATATGATATATTTACTCCTTTTCTTAAGGGTTTCTGATTATTATATTTCATACTTTCAAATAAAGTCAATGATTCCATCATCAGAGATTAGACATTGACAGTTATACTTCCATGTTATTTAGTACAAGGAGACCATATGCACATGTTAGTGCCTTAAATATATCATGTCAAGATTTTTTTTGTTTAGTCTTTCCTAGTATGGACATTAAGCGAAGTTCCAGAATTGCTAGCCACTCTGTTCTACTTTTCTCATTCTTATTTACTTAATTTTTCCTTCACAGACTGGGAACAAATGAGTCTGCAGATGAATTTTCCAGCTTCTTATGTCCCCTATTGTCCACATCATGAAATTATGCTAGTGTGAATGCTTCCATTATATTCAGAGCTCTTCAGTTATTAAATTCATCTTTGGCCCTCTGTAATAACTATCTTGTGTAAATGTAAAATTTGGACTCACCTTCTGAAAGCCTATTTTCTTAGTTCAAAAGTCAAAGATCCTTAGTTTAATCATGTGACTACCAATTATTTGCTTAGTTTGGAACTCTTAAATTATTGATTGATGGAGAAGTTCTCTATTAAACTAATTACCTCTCTTTCTCTTCTCTCTCTCTCACACACACACACAGTGACACACATGAAATACGCATGCATTGTGATTAGAAGCATAGAGTGTGGTATTATGAAGTCTAAGATGCTAATTTCAACTATGCCATTCCTGGGCCATTTCACTTTAGGCAAGTAACTTAATATGTCTGAGCATTGTTATTTTCATCTGTAAAGGGAAGATTACAGTTATATCAGCAATCTTCAAAGCATCACTAATGACTTTAGAGATTTTTTTACAGTCAGATAGAAAGCAGGAACGCAATATGTGGCTATTATATTTAATTGTTATTATTGTTTAGGTGTTGATTTTCCCTGAGTGTGTAAATCCTCACAGTGAAATGCAATCTCCAATAAATTGAGTTATACCTATTATCAGGAAATATTTTAACCTAAATCATTACTTCCATTGCAACCCAGATAAATTTTCTGCCTTTTCTGTTTGCCATTTGTAGTAGTTCAATAAAGATTACTTCTGTCAAGATGGAGGCATAGATGGAATCACTCTGCCTTCTCTCACAACCAAGTTTAAAAACAACAAAATTTAGCAACAAAAACACAGCCAAACCACAGAAAATTGAACTATATGGAAGTCTGACAACAACGAACCCTTCAGCCAAACCAGTAAGAGAGGCAGAGCCAGCAGCAGAGCGGGGTCAGCAGGAAGGATCCACTGGACCAACCGGACACACAACCCAGGCGCACAGGCAGTGGGTGGATCCCAGGTGTAGAGTAGCAGCGGGTGGACCCACTGAGGGCACAAGGCAGTGGACCCACTGAGGGCTGACCACAGTCACACATTCGCGTGCAGATAACTGGCAAAGGAGCTAGCAGTGAGCCAGACCACACAGGCACCAGCGACGGGAAGCAGCAGAGGGGACCACTATTGTCCCTCTCTAACCCCGCCCCCACATACAGTGTCACAAACCAGCTACATGGGTGGCCCCGCCCTGATGAACATCTAAGGCTCCGCTCCTCAAACATAAGAGGCACGAACAGAGCAAAACATTATGGCTCAAGAAGAACAGCTCAAAGCCCCAGAGCCAATAACTCTAAGTGATGAAGAAATAGCCAAACTCTCAGATGCACAGTTCAACACACTGGTGATCAGGATGCTCACAGAACTAGTTGATTTAAGTCACAAATTAGAGGAACATATGAAGGCTAAGCTAATTGAAATGAAGGGAAATACACAGGAAACCAGTAGTGATGGAAAGGAAACTGGGACTCAAATCAAGGGAGTGGACCAGAAGGAAGAAAAAAATGACCGAACAGAAAAGAATGAAGAAACAAGAATTCAAAAAAATGAGGAGAGGCTTAGGAACCTCCAGGACATCTTTAAACACTCCAACATCCGAATTATAGGGATACCAGAAGGGGAAGAGGAACACCCACTAGTGGAAAACTTATTTGAACAAATAATTAAGGAGAACTTCCCCAATCTGGCAAAGGAAATAGACTTCCAGGAAATCCAGGAAGCTCAGAGAGTCCCAAACAAGTTGGACCCAAGAAGGAACACACCAAGGCACATCTTCATTACATTAGCCAAGATTAAAATGAAGCAGAGACTCCTAGAAGCAGCAAGAGATAAGGGGACGGTCACCTACAAAGGGCTTCCCATCAGACTGTCAGCTGAACAAGGGGCTGGAAAGAAGTATTCTAAATCATGAAATCCAAAGACCTACAACCAAGATTGATCTATCCAGCAAAGCTTTCATTTAGAATGGAAGGGCACATAAAGAGCTTCTCAGATAAGATCAAATTCAAGGAGTTCATCATCACCAAGCCCTTATTATATGAAATGTTAAAGGGACTTACCTAAGAAAAAGAAGATAAAAAAGATGAACAGTGAAAGGACAGCAAACTCACAGTTATTAAGAACCACACCTAAAACAAAAGCAAACTAAGAGGACAGCTAGATCAGGAGCAGAACCACAGAAATGGAGATCAAATGGAGAGTTAGCAACAGGGGAGTGGGAGAAGGAGAAGGGGGGAGAAGGAACAGAAAATAAGTAGCATAGATGGTAGGTAGAAAATAGACAGGGGGGAGGGCAAGAATAGTAGGGGAAATATAGAATCTAAAGAACTTGAGACACGTGGTCATGAACTAAAGGGGGGGATGGTGGGGGAGGGGTGTGCAGGGTGGAAGGGAATGAAGGGGGGAAACAGAACAACTGTAATGGCATCATCAATAAAATATATATATTTTAAAAAGATTACCATGAATGGAACTGGAGAGCATTATGCTAAGTGAAATAAGCCAGGTGATGAAAGAAATACCTTATGATCTCACCTATGAGTGGAACCTAATCAACAAAACAAACAAGCAAGCAAAATATAACCATAGACATTGAAATGAAGAACAAAATGACAGTAACCAGAGGGGAGATGGGAAGGGATAATGGGGGATAAAGGGGTGAGGGTTTTCAGGAACATCGATAAAGGACACATGGACAAAACCAAAGGCAGGTAGGATCAAGGGTGGGAAGTGGGGATGGCTTGGGTGGGGGAAAATGGCAAAGAGAAAAAGGAGACAATTATACTTGAACAACAACAACAAAAATTTTAATAAAAAATAAATTTAAAAAAGTACATCCATGTATTTTAAAAAATAAGTACATGGATGAATGATTTAATGCTACTTTTTGAGAAGTAGTACAAACGTGAGCTAGTGGAACAGATGAGTAAAGTGTTCGAGGGAAAAAAAAAAAGATGAACTCCTGTGTGTGCCCTGTGCTGGGCAAGGAAAAAAAATGCTGTTTAAGAAAACACAAAGAAAAATGTTGAATAACTTATTTTAAGTATTTTTAATAGTTAAGCATAAAACTCTTTTGAAAACCTCCATATTTGGCACAAATAAAAATAATGTAAAATTAGAGCCATACCATAGACAGAATGTTGAATTTTAATCACATCCAGGTGCTGAAAGACAAATACCGTATGATCTCACCTTTAACAGGAAGCTAAACAACAAAATAAACAAGCAAGCAAAATAAAAACAATGACACTGAAATAGATAACAGGGGGACAGTGAGCAGAGGGGACAGGGGAGGGACTTTCAGGGGAAAAGGGGAAGAATTTACAGGAACTAGTATAAAGGACACATGGACAACAACTAAGGGGGGTAGAAATGGGAGGGAGGTGGGGAGCAGGGGGGGGTGGGTTGGGATGGGAGTAAAAGACAGAAAACTATACTTGAAAAATAATTAAATAAAAAAGTTTAAACATTAAGTAGTATAAATTTATGGAACATTTGTGAGTTTGCTAATAAAAAGTAAGATGGTAAGTGACCTTTGAATAGCAAAGACAGAGAGAGAATGGCCTTTTCAACATTCTATTGTGCCTCTAAGTAAAATGTTTGGCAATCTACCTGCAAAGCTATATGTGATAATGCCTTTTTAGGTCCCTGTGAACATCAGATTTTGCCAAAGAAGCAATTTGTAAAAATAACACATATGCCAGTATCTTTGGAAATAATAAGTGTCAACTGTGATTGAAATTGATGAACATAAATCCCTTTAACATTTCATATAATAAGGGCTTAGTGATGATGAACTCCTTTAACTTGACCTTATCTGAGAAGCACTTTATCTGCCCCTCCATTCTAAATGAAAGCTTTGCTGGATAGAGTAATCTTGGATGTAGATCCTAAGAAATAGAACATCAAAAACTATGAACAGTAAAATGACAACAAACCTACAACTATCAACTGAACCTAAAATAAATAAATAAATAAAAACTAAGCAAACAACTAGAGGAGGAACAGAATCAGACAAATGGACGTCACATGGAGGGTTTTCAGTTGAAAATGGGAGAGGAAAATGGGGGGAAAGGTACAGGGAATAAGCATAATTAGTAGGTGTAACATAGACAGGGAGAGGTTAAGAATGGTGTAGGAAACAGAGAAGTCAAATAACTTATATGTACAACCCTAAGAGGTGGAGAATGCTGAAGGGTGGGGGCTGCAGGGCAGTGGAGGGGGGTAAAGGGAAAAATTGGGAAAACTAATAGCATAATCAATAAAATATACTTAAAAATAAATAAATGAAAATCATGGAATGATCGTGTTATTTCCTTGTGAGGTTTTGGAAAAAGTTGGGTAAGAAATGTATGAAAGCCTTTATAGGCTGGAATAAAGATACATCAATTTTGATAACATAAAATGCATTAACTAAAATTGTTATAGCATCTTGCATTAATATTTCCCTGTACTTTAGACTTTGCCTATAATCAATGTTGAAGATCATCTTTACCTTTGAGGTGGAATCATGCCTGTGGTACACATGAGTAATATACAAGATTAAACGGTGAAAATAATTCAGCATTCAAAGACAGTATCTCTGATTTATTCAGTGGGTTCTTCCACAGGGGCAATATCAAGAACTGTTGCTTTTTGAATTAAAGTTACAAATCCTTTCAGAGTCACTTGGTTTTTTCCTCCACATCAATATTAATAAAGATAAAGAATAATTACATATTCATTAAGAAATACAGGCCCAAACAATTTATGACCCCTAACTATCCAATTCTCTTTACAAAGCCATCACTGGTAGAAGTACCAAGACAGAGCACATTATGTATTACTCCTTCTAGATCCTAATATTTTTAAACAGTAGGAAAGAGCATAACTTTAAGAAGAAAAATAATGTACATGAGAGTGGCTAGTGGAGAAAGGGAAGGAGAGATACTGTCACTTGTTTTCCATGAATAATGGTGTGGAATTTATAGGCAGATGGCCTGGAACAGGTGTGACTATAATTTGAGGAGACCACTTACTCCTTTAGTTGCTCAGAACACTGCAATTATTATTTTGGAAGCACAGCCACAGGATTTTATTGCTTCACTTGTTGTAGCCTTTCCCTCTACCCTCATAACTATCTTTCTAAATCACCGATTGGCAGTCAACAGATTTTTCCTTGTCCCTCTGCACCATCACAAAAAGAGATACAAGTGTACCTGTGCTCATGTACATATGTGTACATTTTGTGTGTCACAGTACTTGTATGCAATGGACATTGCACATTAAAATTCTCTATGAAATATCCTTCTGCAAGTTCCTATGTTTATTTTCATGAGTAATTAAACTTAGTTAAATTAATAATTGCCTGAAAATTTAGGCAAAAACTAAAGAAAGGAGGTAGCATTTTTTTAAAAAAGATAAGAAAACTTGTCTTTTTTGGTGTCACTTTATGTCTTAATGAACAAATGATACCTGGGCTTTTTCTGCAGTCTTTGCTTAGCTAGAAGACCCAAATGCTACTTGGACTCTTTTCATGTGATCACTTTGTCAGTATTCAGACTTATAAACTGTGAATTTCCCTTAATTTTTTATTAAACTGTTTAGAACCCTGTGCTTGAACATTTACTTAAGATTTTAAAAAACTGAGATCTATATGTATAGTTAATTTTCCTTTCTCCTGCTGTCTTCATTTCAGTTCCTTGAGCTCTGGGAAGGCCTGGTTTCCCCAAAGGAGCAATTTCTGGCAGAAGTCTAAAGGTCTGATCAAAGAAAAAGAAGTCCAATGAATTAAGGACACGAAGGTTTCCACTCAGGTAGGGTCTCAATCTCATACTTTCAACCACCTTAAATTAAGTGTGCTGATGGCTGGACATGATATGTCTGCTTGGAAAAAAATGGAAATATAACCTACCCTACAGGAAGCTGTTTTCAATTCCCTTGGAGTTCATGGTGTTTATCAGATAATTCCTTAGAGGAAAAGGGATACAATAACAGTATGATGTTTTTTTTCCATTTTTATCTCATTATTGAGTACACTTAGTGATCTTGGTGCCCGTGGCTTAATCCCAGGAGTTTACATAGAGAGCAGATTAACCCTTTCAGTACTTTCTAAGTACTAAGTACTAAGACAAATAATTTTCATAGATTGTCTTCTTGATATAGCTGCTTATTAAAACTAAGAACAATAATTTTATCTTCATTAGCAACTTGAGATTTAAAAAAATTAGCGCAAAGGGAATAATGAAGATATCCCATCATATGGCAAGACAAGACACTAGTGACATCAAAATCAGGGCTTGTCCATCATCTCATTCGCAGTTAAATCCTCCAGGATTAACATCTGACCCCTAGTTAGTACTCAATGTGAAGACACATGTTGGATGACTGGTAGATGACTAATGAAAAAAGGTCAATGTGGTAGAAAAGGGATTTATCCTTGTATTTTCTGTGTGTTTACTTCTGTACTAGAAGGACCCAGCACTGTAATTGATACTTGGAATGTAAACAATAAAACTTCTTGAAAGTATAGATAAATCCCCATGACTCTAAGGCTAATTATAAAGCCAGCACAGAACCCAAAGTCTAGATCTGCCAAGGTTTATGACAGAAGTATCCATGAGATGAAAGCGTGGACCTCAGACTACTGATATAGCAGGACAGAATTTATCTAGTTTTAGCCATTTACATATCACCCCATTACATTTTAGCATACTACCTATATTACACTTACTGTTATTTTAAATTTTTTTAATGTTCAAATACAAACATTTCTGCCTTTTCTCCCCACCTCTCCCCCCACCCCAGTTATCTCTATCTCCCTCTCTTGATTCCACCCCCCCTTGATTTTGTTCATGGTCCCTTATAGATGTTCCTGAAAACCCTTCCTCCCTTCCCCCCATTATCCCCTCCCACCTCCCCTCTCATTACTGTCAGATTGTTCTTTATTTCAATGTCTCTGGCTATATTTTGCTTGATTGTTTGTTTTGTTAATTAGGTTCCACTTAAATGTAAGATCATATGGTATTTGTCTTCCACCCCCTGGCTTATTTCATTCAGCATAATGCTTTCCAGTTCCATCCATGCTATTGCAAAGGTTAGGAGCTCCTTCTCTGCTGCATAGTATTTCATTGTGTAAATATACTATGTTTTTTTTTTATCCATTCATTTACTGATGGAAACTTAGGTTGCTTCCAGCACTTAGCTATTGTAAATTGTGTTACTATGAACATTGGGGTGCATGGGTTCTTTTGGATTAGTGTTTCAGGGTTCTTATGATATAATCCCATCAGTGAAATTGCTGGATCAAAAGGGAGTTCCATTTTTAGTTTTCTGAGGAAATTCCATAGAGTTTTCCACAGTGGCTGCACCAGTCCGCAATCCTACCAACAGTTCACTAGGGTTCCCTTCTCTCTGCATCTTCTTCAGCACTTGTTGTTTGTTGCATTGTTTATCATGGCCATTCTCACCAGTGTGAACTGGTATTCCATTGTGGCTTTAATTTGTATCTCTCTGATGCCTAGCAATGTACAGCACGCTCTCATATGTCTCTGGACATTTTGTATGTCCTCCTTGGAAAAGTGTCTGTTCAAGTCCCTTGTCCATTTTTTAATTGGGTTGTTTGTCTTCCTAGAGTGGAGTCATGTGAGTTCTTTATATATTTTGAAGATCAAACCCTTGTCTGAGGTATCATTTGAAAATCAGTTTTCCCATATGGTTGGTTCTCTTTTCATTTTAATGCTGTTTACTTTAAGCATGTAGAAGCTTTTTATTTTGATGAGATCCCATTTGTTTATCCTCTCCTTTATGTCCCTTGCTTTAGGGGACATATCAGTGAAAATATTGCTGTCTGGCCTATATTCTCATGAAAGACTTTTATGGTGTCACACTTATATTTAAATCTTTTATCCAATTTGAATTTATTTTTGTGCATGGTGTAAGTTGGTGGTAGAGTTTCATTTTTTGCATGTAGCTGTCCAGCTCTCCCAACATCATTTGTTGAAGAGGCTATTCTAGCTCCATTTTAAGCTGATGACCACTTTGTCAAATATGAATTGACCATAGAGGGTTGGGTTTATTTCTTGGCTCTCTATTCTGTTCCATTGGTCCATGTGTCTGTTCTTATGCCAGTATAAGGCTGTTTTGATTACAGTGGTCTTGTAATACAATTCAATATCAGGTACTGTGATTCATCCTACTTTGTTCCTCTTTCTCAAAATTGCTGCAGTTATTTGGGGTCATTTATGGTTCCATATAAATTTTTAAGTGTTTGTTCTATAGCTGTGAAATATGCCATCAGTACTTTAATAGGTATAGCATTGAATCTATAATTCTTCTGAGTAGTATGGACATTTTGATGATGTTAATTCTTCCAATCCATGAACACAATGTATGCTTCCATTTGCTTATGTTTTCCTTGATTTTTTTCTTCAGTGTTGTGTAGTTTTCTAGGTACAGGTCTTTTACCTCCTTGGCTATGTTTATTCTTAGGTATTTTATTTTTATTGTTGCTTTATCAAATGGGATTTTTTCCTAATTTCTGTTTCTGATATTTTGTTGTTGGTATACAAAAATGCTTTCAACTTCTGAATATTGACTTTGTATCCCACTTTTTTTCCAAATTCATTTTTAGGTTAAGCAGTTTTATGGTGGAGTCTGTAGGATTTTCTGTGTGCACTAATATGTCATTTGCAAACAATCAGAATTTTATTACATCTTTTCCAATTAGGATGCCTTTTATTTATTTAGTTAGTTAGTTAGTTATTTTTAAAATTTTAAAGAGTTTATTTATTTATCTTCAGAGGGGAAGGGAAGGAGAGAGGGAGAGAAACATCAATGTATGGTTGCCTCTTGTGCATCCCCTGCTGGGAACTGGCCTACAACCCAGGCATATGCCCTGACTGGGAATCAAACCTCGATCCTTATTTATTTTTCTTGTCTGATTGCTGTGGCTAGAACTTCCAATACTGTGTTGAATAGAAGTGGTAAAAATGGACAACCTTGTCTTCTTCCTGATCTTAGTGGGAAAGTTTTAGCTTTTGCCCATTGAGTATGATGTTGTCTGTAGGTCTCTCATATATGGCCTTTATTAGGTTGAGGAATGCTCCCTCTATTTCCACTTTGCTGAATGTTTTTTACATAAATGGGTCCTGTACCTTATCAAATGCTTTTTCCACATCTATTGATATGATCATGTGATTTTTGTTTTTGCTTTTGTTTATGTGATGTATTATGTTTATTGATTTGCAAATATTGTACCATCCTTGCATCCCTGGGATGGCTCCCACTTGATCGTGGTGTATGATCTTTATAATGCATTGCTGGGTGCAGTTTGCCAATATTTTGTTGAGGATTTTAGTGTCTATGTTCATCAGATACATTGGCCTGAAGTTTTCCTTTGTTGTGTCCTTATCTGGTTTTAGGATTGGAATGTGGCTGGCTTCATAAAAAGAGTTTGGGAGTCTTCTGTCTTCTTGGATTTTTTGGACTAGTCTGTGAAGGATAGGGGTTAGCTCTTCCTTAAATGTTTTATAGAATTCTCCTGTGAAACCATCCAGCCTAGGACTTTTGTGTGTTGGGAGTTTTTTATTAATGCTTCAATTTCATCAGCTATTATTGGTCTGTTCAGGCCTTCTGCTTCTTCTTCATTCCCTTTTGGAAGATTACATGTTTTGTGAAATTTGTCCATTTCATCTAAGTTTTCAAATTTCTTGGCATATGGTTGTTCATAGTAATTTGTTACAATCCTTTGTATTTCTGTGGGATCAATTGTAATCTCTCCTTTTTCATTTCTGATTGTGTTTATTTGGGTCCTCTCTCTTTTTTTCTTGATGACTCTGCTTAAAGGCTTGTCAATTTAGTTTATATTTTCAGAGAACAAGCTCCTGGATTTATTAATCCTTAAAATTGTGCTTTTAGTCTCTATGCTGTCTAATTCTGGTCTGATCCTGGTTATTTCCTTCCTTCTACTTGCTCTGGGCTGTCTTTGTTGTTATTCTTCCAGTTCTTATAGGTGTAGGGTTAGGTAGTTTATTTGAAATCTTTCTATCTTTTTTAGGTAGGGCTGTATGACTATGATCTTCCTTCTCAGGACTGTCTTTGCTGTATCCCATAAGTTTTAGATTGTTGTGAGGTTATTTTATTTTGTTTCCAGAAACATTTTGATATCTTCCTTAATTTCATTCTTGACCCATTTATTATTTAATAGCATGCTCTTCAGTCTCCATGAGTTTGAGTGTTTTTTAGTTGTTTCTTGAGTTTGGTTTCTAGTTTCAGTCTCTCGTAGTCATAGAAAATGCTTGATATGATTTCAATTTTCTTTAATTTGTTGAGGCTTGTTTTGTGTCCTATCATGTGGTCTATCTTTGAAAATATTCCATGCGCATTTGAAAAGAATGTGTATTTTGCTTCTTTGGGATGAAGGGCTCTCTATATATCAGTTAAGTTCATTTGATCCAGGACATTGTTCAATATCTTCCTTAATACTTTGTTTAGAAGATCTATCCATTTTTGACAGTGGGTTGTTAAAATCCTCTAGTATAATTATGTTGCTATCAATATCTTTCTTGAAGTCCTCCAAGATTTTCCTTATATATTTGGGTGATCCTATGTTGGGTGCATATATATTTATAATGTTTATGGGTTAAACATTATAAATATCTTCTTGATGGATTCTTCCCTTGAGTATTATGAAGTGACCTTTTGTGTCTCTTTTATGGCCCTTTTTTTTTTGAAGTCTATTTTGTCTGATATGAGTATTGCTTCCCCAGCTCTTTTTCCTGACCATTTGCTTGGAATATTTGTTTCTAGTCCTTCATTTCCAGTCCATGTAGGTCTTTTGTCCTGAGCCAGGCCTCTTGTAGGCAGCATATGTGTGGGTTCTGCTTTCTTATCCATTCAGCTATTCGATGTCTTTTGATTGGAGCATTTAATCAATTTACTTTTAAGGTTATTATTGATAGGTACTTATTCATTGCCATTTTTGTACCTGTGTTCCTCTCTGTCTCCCTCTTATCCTTCCTTCCCTTAAAGCAGTCCTTTTAGTATTTCTTGTAGAGCTGGTTTGGTGGAGGCATATTCTTTTAGACTTCTTTTGACTTGGAAGCTCTTTATTTGGCCATCTATCTTGATTGAGAGCCTTGCTGGGTAAAGTAGCCTTGGTTGTAGGCCTCTGGTTCTCATTACTTGAAATATTTCTTGCCATTCTCTTCTTGCTTGGAGGTTTCCATTGAGAAGTCAGTAGCTAACCTTATTGGGGCTCCCTTGTAGGTTACTTCTTATTTCTCCCTTGCTGCCTTTAAGATTCCCTCTTTGTCTTGGAATTTTGCCATTCTAATTATGGTGTGTCTTGAAGTGGGCCTCTTTGGGTTCCTCTTGATTGGAACTCTCTGTGTTTCCTGGATTTGTGTGATATTTTCTCTCATCAAATTAGGGATGTTTTCCATCATTACCTTTTCAAACAGGTTTTCTATCCCTTGCTCTTCTTCTCCTTCTGGTATTCCTATTATTTGGATATTATTACATTTCATATTATCTTACATTTCTCTTAATTCTTCTTCATTCTTTCTGAGCCTCTTTTCCTTTTCTTGCTCTTTCTGGATTTTTTTTTCTACCTTGTCCTCCAGCTCACTGATTTCATCCTCTGCCTTATCCAGCCTACTTGTAATTTCTTGTAGTGTGTTTTTTATTTCTGAGATCTTATTGTTCATTTTTTCTTGGTTTTTGTGTATAGTTTCTGTTTCCTTTTTTATACTGTTGTAGTTCTCATTCAGTTCCTTGTAGTTGTCTGTGAGTTAATTGAGCATCTTTATAACTATTATTTTGAATTCTATATATGATAGTTTGCTTCTCTCCATTTCATTTAGCTCTTTTAATGAGGAGTCTCCCATTCCTTTTGATTGCATGTTCTTTTTTTGTCTCCTCATTTTAGGTGACTCCTTTTGTTTGTTTCTGTGCTTCATGATGTTTTGCTTTGCTAGCCATCTTTGTTGGATGAACTTCTATGGTAGCAATTCTATGGGATTATTGGTGTGGTCTCTTTGATCTTGTCTGGATGCTCTAGGTTTGCCCTTTCTTTTGTTTGTGTGGCCTCTCTTGTACTTTGGTTTTTATCTTTTGGCAGTTCCTTTGTTGGTGGTTTTTCTCCTCCAGCAGGTATACTGATGTTCACAGCTCCCACCTATTTTTGTATGTGATCAGTGGCAGGGGGTAGGCAAAATGGATTAAGACAGAGGAAGAGTATTCTACTGGATTTAAGGTACCAGCAAATGGAGAAGAGATGGGAGATTGTTTGGATAAGTATAGTGTTAACTGTGATATATCACCCAACTAGCCACTTTTTATAAAAGGTGAAAGAGAGACAAGACTCTTGTTATATTGGAGGAGGATTGTGAGCTGAATCCAGAAAACAGAGCCCTTGTGCAAGGTTAGATGATGAGATATAGTGAGAGTAAAGGTTAGAAAGTAGGCATAGTGTGAGAGAGAATAAAGTTAACCATGATAATAATAAAGCTCAGGAATAAAGTGAAGTGGGCTTAGATCAGGGAGGGTTGCTGTGTAGTATTTACAATTATATGGGACAACAGTTATTTACAATAGTACTGAATCAACAATAATATGACAAGAAATATATGATTTTGATAACCAGAATATAAAGTATCCGATCAAGAGTAATCTGTTATTAGAACACAAGTGAAGTAAAAAAAGGGAAAATTAAAATAAAATAAAGAGAGAATAAGGAAAACCAATCAAACCATGTGCCTATACAGAGAAATACAATGAAGAAAACTAAACAGAAACAAAAGAAATTTTAAAATGCTAATAAAATAAGTAAAAAGAATGAAAATAATAATAAAATAAACAATAAAATGTCAGTTCTATGGGATAGCAAAATGACATTTTTCTCAGTTTCTCAGGTTTTGTGGTTAGCCTTGTGCTCCCTGTTTGCCTCTGTCTCTGGACCCTTCACAACTTATTATCTTATTGTCTCACTTGGGGGAAGAAAAAAAGAGAGAAAGGAAAGGAAAAAATAAGCCTCCTACTGACTTTAAACCCATTGAGTTCTGCTCAATGGTCTTCCTGGATGCCACAGGAAGAGATGGGCTGTCCTTTTCTTTTCTCCCTTCTTATGTTTTGCAAGGATGGGAGCCAGGTCTGGGCCTCAATATTCACAGCAGTCCAGCCTCCAGCCCTGGTCCTCTGTGAGTTGCCAGGCCCCCACTGTCCATCTGTGCCAGGCTTATGCCTTTAATTCACCAGTTCCACTGAGGTCTGTGCAGTGCACCTCCTCCTTGCTCTTTTTGAGCCCACTCTAGCTGGAGCCCATGTCCAGGCAGGTAGCACCACTCGGCCTACAGGTGAGCTGGGAGAGTCGAGCTCTGGCGCTGGGCTCAAATCAGCCCTGGGCCAGTGGTGCCGCTAGAAGCAAGAATCAAGAATCAGCCGCAGGGCAAGTATTACCAGTTAGCCTCCATGCAAGTGGCATGACTCAGCTGCCAGGCTAGAGGTCTGAGTCAAGCACAGGCTTGAAGCTCAAATCACCCTTGGGGCAAGCCAGCTGCTCTGAGAGAGTTCCTTACAAAACAGCTGCCTGCCATTATTAACCAGCACTGGGCTTTTCACACAGCCCAACTTTCTAACAAGTCTTTAGACTATCTGGGCCAGGGTCTGACACAACTCCTCTCCCTTCTCCAGGTGTCACCTAACTTCCCAATTTATCTGGTAATGACCTAGCCAGCGTCCATAGTCCCAGTGGGTGTACACCAGCTGTGGGTCTCTCACTTTGTCTTTATTCCCCCCAGTGACTTCAAGCATCTGGGTTCCTCCTGGTGCCAGGCTGCCCTCCCTGCTCTGGTGGGGGGGGGAGCTAGTGATCTAACTCTCTTCCCTGCATTCTGTGGCAGGCGCCAGGCGGGGGGCTACAGCAGCCTCGGTCCCTGCACAGATCCCAGGGACTTAACGTCCTAACACAATCTCCTCCCTGTCTGTTTTTCAATGTCCTCTACAATATTTGGTCTCCGAACTACATATAAGCTGGGATTCCATTGGCTGTTCACTCTCTCAGAAGATGGGCTAGGTGTTCCAGCTGGGCACAGGGAGAACTGGGCTTCACTCCCACCTACCTCACCTCCATCTTTTTCTATCTAGACCTACTGTTAAATGACTTGAATATGGATATAAAATCCCTCTTATAAGTTTGTGTCTTATTATTTATAAAATGCAATTTTGAGAGAATTTTTATAAAGACAAAGTTAAGGGCAATTTCAGAATCACTAGCTGGTAAAATTATTATTTGTATTTTCCCATAGGTGGGTAGGACGGCCATAGTACTGCAGCTGTCTCTCTGTAATCTGCTCTTGCTATCTCATGTACTGCCAAGAGGAGCAAAATCCATTTATTTAAAAAGGAATTTAAAAGTTAGCATACTGCAGCTTCCACAAAATCAACTCACTCTCTCTCTCAGTTTTTATTTGAGGTTTTTTAATTATTATTATTCTTTTGTTTTTTAACTGTATCAAATGTTTACGAATTTGGTGAAGTCCTCTGTACTAAAATAAAATCAGTGAGTCATAGGAATAAAAATAAGTTCTAACAGAAATTTATAAATTTCTACCTAAATTGAAATTTAAGTAAATTGTCATGAAATTCATAAGGAAAAATTAGAAGGAATACTTACAGTAGGGGCTCAAAATGGTTATACATGTATATCTTATAAGTGGTCTATGATCAAAACAGACTATATGTATTTCCAAACAGAAATGCAACTTTTTTTATCACATTCCATGCCAGGCCACATAACAACTCACCAATCCAATAAGTATATTAAAAATATTCTTGCTTCAAAAGGTTTCTTAAATCAACATGTAGAAAAATATAAAACTTGTCTTTCACTCCAAGAAAGCCAGGCAGTTATTAGTTAAGGAAAGTGTGTTGCTCTACAGGGCCAAACCTAGTTATAAATAGTCAGACTGGAGAAGGCCCTGGACACTGAATGGACTTTCTATATATAGCTTTTCCTTTCAGTAAAGGCTTTTTAGAAGGATGCTATGTTTTGTGAAAACTTGGGCTTTATAAAGGGCACAAAAACAGAAAGGTCATAACATTGAAAAGACTTTAAGTATTTTTCTTAGTCTGGGAATCCACATTTTGGAGGCATGAAAACTGAAACCCAAGAGGTAAATATGATTTTCCCAGCATCAAATGGCAAACAAGTAATAATGATAGTACTCAAATCTCTGTCTTCTAAATCCTTTGAATGTGGCATATATAATAAATTGCAATAAGAGCTTATTTTAATCATCCACAATACCACATTCCCATGATGTCTCATCCCTCTTTGATTCTTTATGAGGGATGATAACATTATTTGGAAACTTTATCCATAATTAAATTTTTTAAATTTTGCTTTTTGTATCTCATTTTGAAATGCTATCTCTATGTTTTAAAAGTGTAGAGGCATTTTCTTACCTTTTTGAAGTGCCTCTGCCCTGCATTTATGATCTTTTACTATTGAACTATAATAAAACAATAAGCACAGAAACACATTTTCAGTAGGAGAAAAAAGGTTGGGGGAACAAAAGGAGATAGAGAGAGGGAAGGGAACATAAATTTGATTTATTAAAAAAACTTAATGGCAAATTAGATCCTGTTTGGCTGTATCTAATATAATATAGTCCTCCTCAATTTAAATTCCAGGTTAACTTTTGTTGTTTGCATTGTCACGAACTAGGGAGTAAAGAAAGCAACATGATTTTTGTGTTCTAGCATTTTTGTATTGATTTCCTAAAAATTTCTTCAAGATTTGTTTTTGAGTAAATAAAAAAGAGTTGACTTTAAATTACTTTCCCTCCTTTCTTGCACTTTAATAACTTGGTAAATGGCATTTAAATTCTACAGTTATGATTCATCCTGTCCCACATTTTGTTAAACCACTGGGAATCATGTACATGTGTGTGTGTGTGCACACACACACTTAGCTATCAACTAGTGTGCTGCCTTTGCAACTGGTAAAATAGAATTCCTCATCAAAAATTATTATAACCTAGACAAAAATAAGGTATGACAGTGGGCTCAGCCATTGGTAAAAGTTATCTTAGGTGATTTACACGTGCAGCATGGTTTGAGGGCTTTCTTCAGATGAAGCACTTAAATAGATGTGTAACTTCACATGACACTAACTTCATATCTGAACATTTTTATTTTGTTCTTTTGAAAGTGCTTATTCTATGAGTTTTTATTCTTCAATTATACTATAACAATGTCAAGAGGTGGCATGAATGACAGTGATGTCAAAATGACAGCCCAGAAAACAGGAGAACATGAGGTCTTCTAATTAGCATTCAAATAAGTATGTTTGATACACATAACTGGATAAAGATATTAATAATTCATACTGTTAAATTTAAAATCTTTTACATGTTCATACATGAGAAATCATAATTGGTATTACAAGGTAATAAATTAAAATTTTCTTATTTGTTAAATATTTATTTGGTACTCTGCATAATACATATTCAGAACCCTTTTGTGAAATTTGGAGCACAAACTAGAAAAATAGAAACTCTTCACACTCAAGTAATTTTTACTACAGTTAATGAAAAATTCCTATTTGGAGATATTTTAATTTCTGAGTTGATTGTAACCTCAGATAAGTTGTTTTCTTATTTGTTAAAACCAGTGTTCAGCACTTTAGTTTCTTGAATGTACTTAGTAATAAAATATAGTCATTATGATATTTCCAATACTCATAATAGAGCTGGTAGAAGAGATGATCTATCTTGATAATAAGGTGATTTTGATAATCTATGAAATGTCATGATGTTTTCCAGATAATTTGTCTCTTAGACTAATACATATTTATTAATCTCTCACCTTACAAAAATGTTTTAATTTTATTAACATAGTGATTTGACCACATCTTTTAATACATATTTTAAGATATTTTATTCATAGATTATCTCACTTTAATCTATTTATTAATATACCCATTATATATTATATAAATATTAATGTATATTTCTTATTTTTATTGTATTTTTCATCATTATTTATCTCCCTCTATAACCTTTTTTACTTCCACCCAAACCCGCTCCCCAACAATCACCACACTGTTGTCCATGTCCATGAGTCCTTTTTCTTTTTTGCTCCATCCCTCTACCCCTAAAATCTCCACCCCAGAGCTGTGAGCCTGTTCTCTGAGTTTGTCTCTATTTTACTTCTTAGTTCAGCTTGTTCATTAGATTTCACATGAGTGAAATTGTATGGTACTTATCTTTCTCTTATTGGCTTATTTTACTTAGCATAATGTTCTCCAGGACCACCCATGCTATTGCAAAGTGTAAGTTTCTTCTTCTTTATGGCCAAGTAGTATTCCATTGTGTAAATATACCATAACTGTTTTATTCACTCATCTACTGATGGATCCTTGAGCTGCTTACAAATCTTGGCTATGGTAAATAACACTGCTACTTGCATAAGGGTGCATATATTATTTCAAATTAGTGTTTTGGGTCTATACAGGTAAATTCCCAGAAGTAGAATCGCTGGGTCATCAGGCAGTTTCATTTTTAATTTTTTGAGGTAATTCCACACTGCTTTCCACGGTGGCTGCAACAATTTGCATTCCCACCAATAGTGCTAAAGAGTTCCCCTTTCTCCAAACCCTTGCCAATACTTTTCATTTGTTGATTTATTGATGATAGCCATTCTGACATTTGTGAGATATTTTATTGTGGCTTTAATTTGCATTTTTCTGATGATTAGTGACATTGAGCATTTTTTCAGATGTCTGTTGGCCTCTGGAGAAGTGTCTATTCAGGTCTTTGACTCATTTTGTATTTGGATTGTTTGTGTTTTCTTGGTGTTCAGATTTATAAGTTTTTTATAAATTTCAGATATTAGCCCCTTATCAGATGTATTGGCAAATATGTTCTTCCATTCAATGTGGTGTCTTTTCATTTTGTTGATGGTTTCCTTTGCTGTGCAAACATTTTTTTAGTTTGATATAATCCCATTTGTTTATTTTTTCTTTTGTTTTCCTTGCCCAAGGAAATACATGGGAAAAAAATATTGTATTGAGCAATGTCTAAGACTTTACTGCCTATGTTTTTGTCTAGGATTTTGATGGTTTTGAATCTAAAATTTAAGTCTTTAATCCATTTTGAGTTTATTCTTGTATGTGGCATGAGAATACTGAAGAAGATATGAATAAGTGGACGCATATACCATGTTCATGGATAGGAAGAATGACATCATTAAAATGTCCATATTACCCAAAGCAATCTACAGATTCAATGTGATTGCTATCAAGATACCAATTATATATTGAGTTGTCAAAAAAGTTTGGTTGTCTCTGGCTGCTGTGGCTCAGTGGATTGAGCACCAGCCTGCAAACCTAAGGGTTGCTGTTTCAATTCCAAGTCAGGGCACATCTCTGGGTTGCAGGCCAGGTCCCCAGTAGGGGACATATGAGAGGAAACCACACATTGATATTTCTCTCCTTCTCATCCTCCTGTACCCTCTCTGTAAAAATAAATAAATAAAATTTTTAAAAAAATGTTAAAGGTTTGCGTTTTTTGGGTAAGATGACTCTAGTAATGCTCAGTTGTCTTCAACTTTATTCAAAACAATTTTGTTAGATTGTATTTTGATAGTTGTCATATCAGTGTAAATTAAAAAAATCAAAATTGGTGAATTTTGTGCGACCATTTTAATATTGAAGATAAAAGAAAATAAACAACATTTTCATCACATTATGCTTCATTATTTCAAGAAAGGTAAAAGTGCAACTGAAAGCCAAAACAAACAAACAAACAAAAAGATTTGTGCAGTGTATGGAGAAGGTCCTGTAACTGATCAAATATGTCAAAAGTGATTTGTGATGTTATGGTCTGAAGATCTCCATGGTAGGATAGACCAGTTGAAGTAGATAGAGATCAAACTGAGACATTAATTGAGTACAATGAGCATTATACCACATGGGAGAAAGCCAACATACTCAAAATATCCAAATCAAGCATTCAAATAATTTGTGCCAGACTGGTTATGTTAATGGCTTTGATGTTTGGGTTACAATAAGGTAAGCAAAGCAAAACAAAACAAACAAAACAAAACAAAAACTTCTTAACCTTATTTCTGCATGTGATTCTCTAATTAAAAGTAAGAAAAATATTCTGTTTTTAAAACAAGTAGTGACGTGAAATGAAAAGAGGCTACTTTGCAATTATGTGGAATGGAAGAGATCATGGGCAAGTGAAATGAACTACTACCAACCACACCAAAGGCTAGTCTTAATCCAAAGAAGTTGTGATGTTGTGTATACTGTGGGATTAGAAAGGAGTCCTCTATTATGAGCTCATTTCAGAAAACCAAATGATAAACTCCAAAAGGTACTGCTCCCAATTAGATCTACTGAAAGCAGCACTCAATGAAAAGCATCCAGAACTAGTCAACAGAAAACCCATAATCTTCCATCAGGATAATGCAAGACTGCATGTTTGTTTGATGACAAAAAAAAAAAAAACTGTTATAGCTTGACCAGGTAATTCTCATTTATTCACCATGTTCACCAGACATTGTACCTTCAGATTTCCATTTATTTCCATCTTTACAAAATTATTTTATTGGGAAATTTTCAATTCCCTGGAAGACTGCAAAAGGTACCTAGAAGAGTTCTTTGCTTAAAAAGATAAAAATTTGGGGAAGAATGAATTATGAAGTGCCTTAAATATGGCAGAAGGCAGAAAAATCAAACTGTGAATATGTTATCCAATAAAATTATTGGCGAAAATGAAAAATATATCTTCTATTTTTTACTTAAATACCAAATAAATTTTGGTCAACTTATATTTCACAGAACTAGAACAAATATTCCAAAACTTTATATAGAACCACAAAGGACTTTGAATAGCAACCACACTCTTAAGAAGAACAAAGTTGGAGGAATCACACTACCTAATCACACTACAGACTATAGTCCGTAGTATATCAGACTATACTACAAGACCATAGTAATCAAAACACTATGGTCCTGACATAAAAACAGACCAATACAGATTAATGAAACAGAATAGAGAGCCCAGAAATAAACCATGCCTATATATTTAATAGTAGTTAATATATGACAGAGGAGGCAAAAACATAATGGGCCAGAGGGGAGGAGGGAGGGACTATTGGAGGGATTAAGGGAAAGGGTTGTCAAGGAACATGTATAAAAGACACATGGACAAAGCCAAAGGGGGCTAGGATCAAGGGTGGGAGGTGGGGATGGCTGGGGTGGGGGAGAGTGGAGGTGAGAAAATGGAGACAACTATACTTAAAAAACAATAATTAAAAAATTTTTTAAGATAGTTTATTTAATAAATGGTTTTGGGAAAATTAGACAGATAACCTGAAAAATGAAAATAATATAGTTCTTAATAGCTAGAGTAATATCTTCTTAATTAATTAAATTTGTTTAATTCATACAGCTGTTCTTCAGCATTCCCTTTTCTCTGTAGAGTCTATCCCACTGACTTCAAAAGCTTGAAAAATCTGAAAATACCATTTAAAGTGAATGTATAGAAAATGCTTTAAATAACAGATAGTGATGGTGGAGAAGACTATTAAACTTTGTGCTTAAGATCATTGTATTAATAAAGATATTAACCAACAATTCTAATACTCAGACATAATAAGGATGAAAATCTTAATTATAATACTGAGTGATGGCATTTTCAATAAAGGGAGATATTAGATATTATATAGGAAACTAGTATGCAAAGCAGATAAATTGTCAATGATTATACATATATTTAAAATATGTTCAAACATAGTTAGTCATAGCAACAGCTTTTCTCTCTGGCTGAAAAGAGGCATATTGGAGTGTTTGAGCACTATTTCATTTGGAAGAGATATTTAAACACTATGCAGAAAATACTTAATTGTAGAAGAGCAGGTGTTAACATGTGTGGGAATGTATGTGTTTAATCAATGCATTTTCACTCATTCACAAAGAAAGACTATATTTCCTTAAATATGGCATTGCAATAGGAGAAAGTGTCATTCTTATATTTTTTGCTGCTGCTACTGTTTCTCTGGCATTCACCAAAGCATACCATCCTATCACTCATCCAAGTTAAAAATCTAGAAGCCATCCCGAAAGTCATTGTAAGTACCTTACATTTATCCTTTGCCACTCACTAAGTCATGAATTTCTGGCTTTTGTATATCAGTCTTCCAAAGTACATTTGTTCTCTCATTCTCCTGCCTGCAGCCTCCTTCTGAAGTCACTTCTGTGTCTCATTCCTAGGCAATGGCACTTTTGGAAGCTCCCCCCTACCTCTTACCAAATGTGTTAAAATGTACCCAAATAAAATATTCCATAGAATTTATAGATAACTAAATAGATGAGAGCTGAGTGACTCTGCAGTTGAAGAAATGTAGCGATAGTAGTGATAAAATATTAAATAGCTCTTTACTGGAGTTTTACAGGTTTTTTCCACATTTTAGAATTATTTTTTCATGACTTAAACAATTTTGTGACTCCTTCTCAAACCCATAGTTCCTAGCAGGTGTGCTTTTACTGTCACAAGGCAGCCCTGACAGTGAGGTATCTGAAGATGGGGAATATCACCTGGATGTGTAGACCAGATATGCAGGAGTTGGGATGTAAAATGTTTGGAGAACAAATGTAGAAATCAAGGAAGAGGTGGTGGTGTCACTTAATATTAGTTGGCAGTATCAGTTGGCAGTATTAAAAGCCAGATTCTGTAGGGCTATCAATAAAATATCACCTTATAGAGTAATGTCTCAAAAATATTATGTGAAGTGCTTGCATATTTGAAAATAAATCTCAGTGGGAATCCATCAACAGAAAATACTGTTTAGTATGCTTTAAAACAACTATTGAAAATGGCAACTGGTTTAGTAAGTGGTTAAATCAGTTTACAGTTTCATGACTTAATGTTGCTAAACCTTTGTTATTTCATCTTTAAAACTGAGAGATAATGAGACTATCTACTTGATAGAGTTGTTGGAAATTTAAGTTATATAATTCACAAAGTTATATAATTCTCCATAGTGTCATACCTGGCAAACATGTGATTTTTTTATTATTGATAATGTATGAGTAAACAAAAATTGTTTTGTAATTCTTATGGTCATTGTTACAAGTTGAAAGAGATCCTACCCTCCAAAATAAAACTACTGGGCTTGATGTGACCTTTCATTGTAATTTTAAAAATGAAAATATTAATAATGAGTTATTTTGAGGAGAAACATGGCAATGTTCTACAATACTTTTAGAAGCTAAATATTTATTTGACACAAGAAAAATAGTGTTAGCCTGGGCGGGTGTCGCTCAGTGGATTGAGCATGAGTGAGGGCAAAGGGTCCCCAGTTTGATTCCCAGTCAGAGCACATGCCTGGATTGCAGGCCAGGACCCAGAAGGGGGCATGTGAGAGGCAACCATACATTAATGTTCTCTCCCTCTCTTTCTCCCTCCATTCCCCTCTCTCTAAAAATAAATAAATAAAATATTTATAAAAAGAAAAATACTGTTAGTTTAATGAAAAGGTATATAGTTTAACAGTAATTTTCCTCCTTGGATTCATATAGAGCCACAAAAGGAGAATATAAGATAATGATTTAGAAAGTACTGTATTATATAACAAAGAACAGCACCAGCCCCAGGCTCTTAATGCTTTTTTGATTTTGATGTGAATAACCCCAGGTTCCTAGTCTGACATCAGTACTACCACTGACTGTGTAAGACATGGTCCAGTCAATTAATTTTTCTGCTTCAGTTTTTCATCTGTAATGTGCAAGTAATATTACTTGTTACTTGCCAACCCTCAGTACTTCTTCTTCAGCTAATTGACTATCTCAGCAAGGATGCTACAATGAGTAGTTGATAAATAATTTATAAAACCTTTGAAATATATAAATGATGTAAAAAGCCCTAACAAGAGGACAAAACAAATCATTCTATTAATTTGCTACTTTGTTCATATATATTTTGTAAAAAAAAAAGACCTTAAAAAGAGGTATCCCTCAATACAGTGAAAATAGGATAGATTAGTAAGAATTCTAAAGTGTTTTGAGTTGCTGTTAATTTTTTAAATCCTCTGTTATAATTAATAATATACAGAAAAAATATGTATTACTGGAAATGATTACAGTTCATCTCCTTAAATTAAAAGCATTACAAGACAGGAAAATGAACTGAGTAGGAATAAGGGAACATGTTTTCTCAGTCTACTTTTACTATTGAGAATGGATTAACTGACAAATGTAGTTAGCCAATAAGGATATTAAGATAATTAAAAACAGATCAATAACATACTTTTTGTAGATATGAAAACAATATACAAAATCCTGTGCCAAACATCGTGGGGATGCAAAAATCAAAGAGCCAGATCACAAGAAAAACATGATATAGGGAGAAAGTACCATGAAAATATTTTTGCACAGTGCCAAATTAAATAAACACTGTAATAAAATTATTCACTGTGGGGGAAACTTTGCTCTCAAGTCCCCCCATCTGCCATGAATGAAAAAGTAAACACTACCAAGACATGATCTCCTTGGGGAGGAGAGGTGGCCAGTTTCTCAGAGGAAAAAGGCCAGGATCTCCTTCCTCCCGGGGCTTTTACTGGGTTGTAATACACAAGAATACAGGTGGCACGGATGAAACAGTAGATAACATTTCAAAGAAATCTGAGGCCTTAGTCTGAGTCAGTGTCTGTCGGGAAAGAGGGGTTGCAGAAATTTTGGGAGACATACTCATTTCCTGCTTGGACCTTTAACATATGAATGAAAACATTCTTAACAAAGCAGGTTCCACAGGATTTTTAGGAATTCTTTCTTATGCCAGATTTACCCAGATACCACTCTAGCGAGGCAAGGAGCTGCACCACTTCCCCCATCATAGGTTTTCAGGCTTAAGTGGATTAGAGCCAGGAAGCACTTCTCCCAGAGGACATGAGGACTCGGGCTATCAGAATAGCTGGGGGGTGAGGGCCCAGTGCTCTCTCTTTGTTGAAGCACCCGCCCCCCCGCTGAGTCCTGCCATGATGGCCTCCCGAGTGATCGTGTCTGGCTTTGGTTGTTCTTCTCTCTGAGGAGTCTTACCCATCTCTGACTAGCTGACCATGCTTTGGGGGCAGGGGAGTAAGCTGAGGCAGCATTTGCTACTAGAAACAAGCTTTGTCTCCTGTGGCTCACATTCCAGAGGTCACTCATTCAGTCTTAGCCATGGGAAGCAGTTACAATTCCTGAAACCAGGCAGAGCAGTCCCCAACAATTCACTAGGATAAGTTGGAGAAGAGTAGGTCTGCATAAGTGAGTAGTTGGTCCACAATTGCAATAGTCAAGAAAGACATGACAAAGGTTATATCCAGAAAAAGAATGGATATAAAGAATACTAAAATGACATTGAATGAATAGAATTAAAACAATGAGATTTACAAAATGGATGTGAAGAATTAGTGAGATGAAGTAACTGAAGACAATCCTAAGATTTCTGTCATAGGTGGCTGAGAAAATAGTGGTAATACACGAGGCATGTCCAGAAAGTATCCAGCCATGGATAGTATGCAAAAAGAGACATTTACTGAAGAAGATACAAGAAACATTGTACATAGAACAATGATGCCTCTGTCCCCTTCAAAGTAGGCACCTTGGTACCTCACACAGTTATCTCAGTCACCATCAGCTGCCCCATCATATTTTCCTGAATCTCATCAATGGTCTGATGAGCATTGAAGGGATTTCAATGGTCTGAAATCCCTTCCCTTACAAGAGTGATTTTAGTTTCAGGAAAAGCCAGAAGTCACAGGGCACCAAATACGGTCTGTAGCGGGGCTGAGTCACCTGGGCAATATGATGGCCAAAAATCTCTGCACCTGATGCATGAGCAAGTACATTGTTGTGATGAATCTGCCAATCTCCAATTGCCCATAGCTGTGGCCTTCTGAATCATCCCAGTAGTTTCTGCAGAGTGATGTCCAAGCTTAATGCAAATTTGGATACAGATTTGTTGCTCAATTTGCTCAGTCATTTTCAGTGAGACATCCACACAGTACACATGCTCACTCAACAGCATCTATTGCCCCTACTGACTAGTACAGTGAAGATGTCATTCTCATTATATTAACAATGGTTGGACTTTTTCCCAACAGACCTCATACACTACAATATAAGGAGAATGAATAGTTTTAGAGTGAAGGTGAAATTGAAGCAAGAAATTCCATTTTGAACTTACTAAATTTGAGTTTTCAAGGACATCAATGGTAGAATATCCAAAAGGCAGTAAAAATTCTCTAAATATCAGGCCCCACGCATATAGATTTGATATGCTGGTGGCACTTAAGGATTTTAGGGTGAATGTGATTACCAAACAGAACATGAAGAATAAAAAAGAGAATAAAAATTCTTCAAGAGGTAAGTGGAGGAAAGAGCAAGAAAAAAATATGAGAAGATGTTTATGGGGGAAAGCAAAAATACAGTATCCATGGCAGCCAAGAGAGAAAAATATTTACAGAAGAGAGAAATAACAATGTAAAATGCTGTGTACAATTTAATACAGATAATTATTGTAAAAGGCCAATTGAATTTTGTGATTAATCTGTAAGAATCTTTCTTCAAGACAATGATAATAGTAAATTGATAGATATGTAAGTCAAAGGCAAAGAAATTAAAAGTAAAGTAAACTAGAGGAAGTATGAACAATTATTATCCAGCTGTATTCTTGTAAGTCTAGGATTAAATGAAAATAAAACATGAGTATATTAAAGAGAATACAGAGTTAAAATAAGGAACTACTTTACAACGAGGAAAATATAAGCCACTTTATTGGCATTGGAGAAGTAGGGTAAATAAGACTGTGAAAGCACAAGGCAGCATTAGGGACAAATAGTGGGAGAAAAGACAGAATCAAGCACTAGTCAGGTGTTAATGTTGGGCAAAAGGACTTGAATAAAGAGAGGGACAGCTTTTGATATGATAATGCAGGGGAATTGATGAAATTTATGTAGGATAACCTTTCCTTCTCCATAAAATTAGTAGACAAGATATTCTGTGAAGAGTAAGAAAATAGAATATAAATAGAACTGCAAACAGTGAAGGGATTGAGAAGTACAGAGTGGTAGTTACAGCATAGTCATGAGGATGTAAAGTACAGCATAGGGAATATAGTCAATATCATTGTTATAATTGTGTGTGGGGTCAGGTGGGTACTTAAAGTATTGGGGTAGGCCACTCTGTAAAATACTTGACTATCTAACTGTTATACTGTGCCTCTGAAACTGATACAGAATAATATGAGGCAGGGGCTTTGAACCAAGTTTTATGTTTTTATTTATTTTTATTTTTAATATATTTTATTGATTAAGCCATTACAGTTCTATTTCTCCCCTTTTGTTTATAACCACCTGTCTCAAGTTCTTTAGATTCTATATTTCCCATACTATTCTTGCCCTCCCCCTATCTATTTTCTACCTACCATCCATGCTACTTATTTTCTGTACCTTCTCCTTCTCCCACTCCCCTGTTGCTAACCCTCCATATGATCTTCATTTCTACGGTTCTGCTCCTGATCTAGCTGTCCTCTTAGTTTGTTTTTGTTCATGGTGTGGTTGTTAATAACTGTGAATTTGCTGTCCTTTCACTGTTCATCTTTTTTATCTTCTTTTTCTTAGGTAAGTCCCTTTAACATTTCATATAATAAGGGCTTGGTGATGATGAACTCCTTGAATTTGATCTTGTCTGAGAAGCACTTAATCTGCCCTTCCATTCTAAATTCTAAATGAAAGCTGTCCTGGATAGAGCAATCTTGGGTGTAGGTCTTTGCTTTATATGATTTAGAATACTTCTTTCCAGCCCCTTCTTGCCTGTAAGGTCTCTTTTGAGAAATCCGCTGACAGTCTGATGGGAAGTCCTTTGTAGGTGACTGTCCCCTTATCTCTTGCTGCTTCTAGGATTCTCTGCTTCATTTTAATCTTGGCTACTGTAATGATGATGTGCCTTGGTGTGTTCCTTCTTGGGTCCAACTTCTTTGGGACTCTCTGAGCTTCCTGGATTTCCTGGAAGTCTATTTCCTTTGCCAGATTGGGGACGTTCTCCTTAATTATTTGTTCAAATAAGTTTTCCACTAGTGGGTGTTCCTCTTCCCCTTCTGGTACCCCTATAATTCAGATGTTGGAATGTTTAAAGATGTCCTGGAGGTTCCTAAGCCTCTCCTCATGTTTTTGAATTCTTGTTTCTTCATCCATTTCTGTTTGGTCATTTTTTTTTCTCTTTCTGGTCCACTCCTTTGATTTGAGTCCCAGTTTCCTTTCCATTACTATTGGTTTCCTGTGCATTTCCATTCATTTCAATTAGTTTAGCCTTCATATGTTCCTGTAATTTGTGACTATAATCAACCAGTTCTGTGAGCATCCTGATCACCAGTGTGTTCAACTGTGCATCTGAAAGTTTGGCTATTTCTTCATAGCTTAGATTTATGGGCTCTGGGACTCTGAGTTGTTCTTGAGCCATGTTTTGATCTGTTCCTGCCTGTTATGTATGAGGAGGTGTTCACCATGGTGGGGCCAGCCAAGTTGCTGTATTTTGACACTGTATGTGGGGGCAGGGTCAGAAAGGGACAATGGCAGTCCCCTTTGCCACTTTCCACCACTGGGGCCTGCACAGTCTGTCTCAGGACTTTGCTTCTTCACCAGTTTTTCTTTGCTTGACTGTGTGACTTTGGTCAGCCCTCACTGAGTCAACCACCTTGCTCTCTCGATGGGTCCACCAGCTACTCCACAACTGGGATCCACCTACAGCTGCTGGCGTGTCTGGGTTGCATGCCCCAGTTGGTCTGGTGGATCTTTCCTGCCTGACCCCGCTCTGCTGCTGGCTCTGCCCCTCTTACTGGTTTGGCAGAAGGGTTTGTTGTTGTCAGACTTCCATGTAGTTCAATTTTCTGTGGGTTGGCTGCATTTTTGTTGCTAAAACTTTGTTGTTTTTAAACTTCATTGTGTGAGAAGGCGCAGTGTTTCCACCTACGCCTTCATCTTGGCGAAGTCCTAATACAGAATATTGAAAGCAAACTATAATTGAAAAAAACTGAGCAAGCACAGAAAAATAAAGAAAGTGCTGTTGTTAGCTATGGTAAAAGAGGTGAGCTAGAGATGAGCAACCAGATTTATGAGTAGCTTTAAGGTTACTTGTTGCCTACATAGACAGAGAAAATATTTCCTCAATGCAGACAGCCTGGGCCTTTGGCTTCATAAAATTTATAGGCTTAGATTTCTCATTATAAAGTTTTGATTTGTTAAGCATTGTGGAAATAAAAAACAAGATTTGAGTCTTGGCTAGAGAAAGTTTCTGAGAAGAAATTAAGTAATGATATTTTTTACTAGGTTATGAATTATAAAACAATATGTGAAGGTATAAGGGTCACAATGATCACATCAGAAATAAATTGATGAATATGGATAAAATTGAGAGGAGTAATCATTATCAAATATTGGAACTTTTCTGGTTTGGTTCGAGGGCCAGAACTTAGTCCGCTGAGCCACACCAGAGGGCAGAACTTTTATGAATGAGAACTTTTATTACACAGTGACAGTCAGAGAAGAGGTGAATAACTTCTCCTAGCTGAGGAGATGGGATATTATCTCTAATGATATCAGTAAAAAAACTTATTGTAAAAACCATTAAAAGACCATGTATTTTTTTCTCATATTGGGCCAATTTTATTCTAGCAATGTTTTGTAATGACAAAGTTCATCACTTTGGGTTTAGAATAGAAAAAAAGCTATTTGGCTTGACCTAGCTAATAGATGTTAGTATATGTTGGTGATACAACTCAGTATGTAAGATCACCTTTTTTTAACATTTTTAAATTTTTGTTCAAGTTTTCTGCCTTCCCCCCCCACCTCTGGCCACCATCTCAGCCCTCTTTACCTCCCTCCCTTGTTTCCACACCCTCCCTTGTTGTTGTCCATGTGTCCTTTATAATTGTTCCTGCAAACCCTTCATCCTTTTCCCCTATAATCCTCTCCCCTCTGGTCACTGTCAGCCTGTTCTTAATTTTAGTGTCTTTTGTTATATTTTGCTTGTTTGTTTGTTTTGTTGATTAGGTTCCTGTTAAAGGTGAGATCATATGGTATTTGTCTAAGATCACGTTTTTAAGTGTGGTTTTCATAGGACACTATCCAAACTCCTCCGAAGGGGAATATAGGCCCCCATCATACCAAATAATAGTCTAGAGCAATCAAGCCATGATTTGGTGCAGAAAATATAATTATTCCTAAACAGAGGAGACTTTTGTGGACATTTTCTAATTAACTTCTTTCTAATGATAGGGTTGTGGGGTTTTTTTGGGCTTTTTTTTTGCTGTCACTGATTTCAAAGTGTGACTTGATGATAGACCAATTCAAAAGAATAGGGAATTGAAGTAGTATCAAGTTTTGGAACCCTTCCCTGAGTTCCTAAGACTTAGTCTGAAGCCCTCGGACTTGTGAGATTAAGAAGCTGTTTATGGAAATAAGGTATAGATTGGTTTTAAGATTGAATTGGGCAAGTAATAGCCTTATACAGTATAAGAGAAAAAGATGGATAATGTTTAGCTTGGAAATGGATCAGCTGATACTTCTAGAATATTCTAGGAATTAATTATGTGGTTTAATTCTTTATAAAAGGATTTTCTTTTTTAATCCATAGTGTTTATCAGATAGCTTCCTTTTACTGTGTACATGAATGGTTCTCAAAGTTTAGTCCCTAGATTCCTACATGTCCTCTGATCTTTTTCAGTCATTCCCTGAGACACTGTCAATAAGTCCACAAGTTCAAAATAAGTTTTATAACAGTCCTAATGCTATCTGCCTTTTTTTATTTATCCGATATTTGCACCACCTGTACAAAAGCATGGTGGGAAAATGCTGGTATCTCAGCACTGGTCAAGTCAGTGGCAGCAAACTCTACTAGTAACCCTGGTAATCCTCACTACCCAACACTCATAGTTAATATTTTTAAATGCAAGATTTACATAGAATCTTGATGAAGAAGTAAAAAATATTATTTTGTCAAATCTTGACTTTAAGTATAGGTCTTTTTAATATTCTGTGTGATGAAATGGGAAGTCATAAGGCACGCCTGACATGTACCAAAGGGCATGGTTGTCCCAAGTAAAGCCCTGTGAATGCTTGTACTGAGCCAGAACTATCATGCACTGCAATTGTTACTTGAAAGAACAGGACTTCCGCCAGGATGGAGGCATAGGTGGAAGCACTATGCCTTCTCACACAACCAAGTTTAAAAACAACAAAGTTTTAGCAACAAAAACGCAGCCAACCCACAGAAAAATTGAACTACACGGAAGTCTGACAACAACAAACCCTTCAGCCAAACCAGTAAGAGGGGCAGAGCCAGCAGCAGAGCGGGGTCAGGCAGGAAAGATCCATCGGACCTACCCAGGCACACAACCCAGGTGCGCCAGCAGCCATGGATGGATCCCAGGTTTGGAGGAGCAGGCAGACCCACTGAGGGCACAAGGCAGCAGATCCACAGAGGGCAAACCACGGTCACACATTTGCATGCAGATAAACCAGTGAAGGAGCGAGCAGGCACAGGCCCCAGCTGCGGGAAGCAGCAGAGGGGACTGATATTGTCTCTCTCTGACCTCACCCCCACATACAGTGTCAAAAAACAGCAACCTGGGTGGCCCCACCATGGTGAACATCTAAGGCTCCGCTCCACATACTTAACAGGCAGGAACAGATCAAAACATGGCTCAAGAACAACTCAGAGTCCCAGAGCCCATAAATCTAAGCTATGAAGAAATAGCCAAACTTTCAGATGCACAGTTGAACACACTGGTGATCAGGATGCTCACAGAACTGGTTGATTATAGTCACAAATTACAGGAACATATGAAGGCTAAACTAATTGAAATGAATGGAAATGCACAGGAAACCAATAGTAATGGAAAGGAAACTGGGACTCAAATCAAAGGAGTGGACCAGAAAGAGAAAAAAAATGACCAAACAGAAATGGATGAAGAAACGAGAATTCAAAAAAAATGAGGAGAGGCTTAGGAACCTCCAGGACATCTTTAAGCATTCCAACATCTGAATTATAGGGGTACCAGAAGGGAAAGAGGAACACCCATGAGTGGAAAACTTATTCGAACAAATAATTAAGGAGAACTTCCCCAATCTGGCAAAGGAAATAGACTTCCAGGAAATCCAGGAAGCTCAGAGAGTCCCAAAGAAGTTGGACCCAAGAAGGAATACACCAACACACATCATAATTATATTAGCCAAGATTAAAATGAAGGAGAGAATCCTAGAAGCAGCAAGGGATAAGGGGACAGTCACCTACAAAGGAGTTCCCATCAGACTGTCAGCGGATTCTCAAAAGAGACCTTACAGGCAAGAAGGTGCTGGAAAGAAGTATTCCAAGCTCATGAAATCCAAAGACCTACATCCAAGATTGATCTATCCAGGAAAGCTTTCATTTAGAATGGAAGGTCAGATAAAGTGCTTCTCAGATAAGATCAAATTCAAGGAGTTCATCATCACCAAGCCCTTATTATATGAAATGTTAAAGGGACTTACCTAAGAAAAAGAAGATAAAAAAGATGAACAGTGAAAGGACAGCAAATTCATGGTTATTAACAACCACACCATAAACAAAAGCAAACTAACAGGACAACTATATCAGGAGCAGAACCATAGAAATGAAGATCATATGGAGGGTTAGCAACAGGGGAGTGGGAGAAGAAGAAGGAGGGAGAAGATACAGAAAATAAAGTAGCATGGATGGTAGGTAGAAAATAGATAGGGGGAGGGCAAGAATAGTATGGGAAATACAGAATCTAAAGAACTTGAGGCACATGGTCATAAAGGAGGGATGGTGGGGGAGCGGGTGTACAGGGTGGAGGGTAATAGAGGGGGGAAATAGAACAACTGTAATGGCATAATCAATAAAATATATTTTTTTAAAAAAGAACAACTGACTGGCAAACTGTGGTTACTCAAAATTGGGTATTTGGCAGAGATTCTCTTAAAAATGAATAATGTGAGCTCATTACTTCAAGGGGTGCAAAATCCAACTGTATCCATTGCCGATGATAACACCTGAGCTCTCAAAGAAAAATTATAATTTTGGAGAACTTATTTTCTGTTCCTGTGAATTTGTCAGCTTCCCAATTCTTAAAAAACTTTTCTTGATGAGAGAGGTAGCTATACTAACGAATGTACTATTGTATAATGAAATATGATAGAATCTATAAATTTTATATAACTCAGTAAACCAATATTTACCAAGTGACCAGTACCTGATATTTTTTTTAAAAAATCTGCATAGGCACAATATACATTTAAAGTGCTAGGTATACAATAGATTTTATAAAACAGAATCTAGAAAGCATATTAAAATGATTTTAGATTCCACATTGCAAAATTTTTAATCCCACAATTATCTCAAAGGCTATTAAGATTCTCTGCACTTTTCCAACTCAAAACTCTGTGTGAGGCCAGATAGTCTTCATATACTTGAAATTAAACAACATATTGAGACAAACTGATTGTAGTTACAGATATGAGCAGCCAAATGTTTTTTATCAAGGCAGACATTTACAAGTTTAAGCCAGATAATTTCTTTTTTTCCATTTAATTGTTGTTCAAGTACAGTTTTCTGTCTTTTACTTCCATCCCAGCCCACCCCCCCAGTGTTCCCCACCTCCCTCCCATTTCCACCCCATTTAGTTGTTGTCCATGTGCCCTTTATACAAGTTCCTGTAAATTCTTCCCCTTTTTCCCCTGAAATTCCCTCCCCTGTCCCCTCTGGTCACTGTCCGTCTGTTCTCTATTTCGGTGTCTTTGTTATTATTTTGCTTGCTTGTTTGGATTGTTGTTTAGCTTCCTGTTAAAGGTCAGATTATATGGTATTTGTCTTTCAATGCCTGGCTTATTTCACTCAGCATAATGCTTTCCAGTTCCATCCAAGCTGTTGCAAAAGGTAGGAGGTCCTTCTTTCTCTCTGCTGCATAGAATTCCATTGTGTAGATGTACCATAGTTTTTGGATCCATTCATTTACTGATGGGCACCTAGGTTGCTTCCAACTCTTGGCTATTGTAAATTGTGCTGCTGTGAACATTGGGGTGCATAGTTTCTTTGGATTGGTGTTTCAGGGTTGTTAGGATATAATCCCAGTAGTGAAATTGCTGGGTCAAAAGGCAGGTCGATTTTTATTTTTCTGAGAAAATTCCATACTGTTTTCCATAATGATTGTACCAGTCTGCAATCCCGCCAACAATGGATTAGGGTCCCCTTTTCTCCACAACCTCTCCAACACTTGTTTGTTGCTTTGTTTATGATGGCCATTCTGACAAGTGTAACATGGTATCTCATTGTGGTTTTAATTTGCATCTCTCTGATAGCTAGTGATATTGAGCGTCTTTTCATGTGTCTCTGGATCTTCTGTATGTCCTCTTGGAGAAGTGTCTATTCAAGTCCTTTGCCCACTTTTTAATTGGGTCGCTTGTCTTCTTAGAGTAGAGTTGTGTAAGTTCTTTGTATATTTTGGGGATTAAACCCTTGTCTGAGGTATCATTGGCAAATATGTTTTTCTGTATAGTTGGTTCTCTTTTTATTTTAATACTGTTTTCTTTAGCCATGCAAAAGCTTTTAATTTTGATGATATCCCATTTGTTTATTATTTCCTTTATGTCCCTTGCTCTAGGGGACATATCAGTAAAAATGTTGGTGCGTGAAATATCTGAGATTTTCTTGCCAATGTTTTCCTCTAGGACTTTAATTGTATTATGTAAGCCAGATCATTTCAAAATGTAAAACAATGCCTTTTTTTGTAATTTTTATTGAGTTGGAGAATATGTTATTTCATTAACAACATTAATGGAAACATTTAATGTCTTATTATCTATATTTTAAGTAATTAATAGATATTCATTTTTTTCTGTTTTAATTTCTTATATAGTAAACATTGGCAGATATAACCACATAAACAAAAGCTCACTAGGGTTCTCAGTAATTTTTGAGAATTAATGAAAATCAGAGGCTAAAACACTTCAGAAACACTAATGTAGACAAAGCCCTAAGCACACAGTAATTACTCAAGGGAGTTTAACCTTTCCCATGATTTAATAAAGTAACTGTTGAAAAGTTATATAATTGCTTTTATAATAATGAGACAGGAAGAACTTTCCTTCTCTTTTAAACTTAAATCATGCCACTCATATTAGAAAGAAAGAAGTTTTCAGTGCATGCTGATGGCATTCTCTCCATTCTTTCTTCCAAGTCTGTGAGTCTCATTTCATATGTCCCCATTTACAGGAGTAAAATTAGCATGTTATCCAGTCACCATTTGGCTCATGACTCAATGTCACTATAAAAATCATTTTAGCAGCTTCACAGGCCCAACTTCTTCTAGGATACATCTATGTGGAACGCTTCAGTTTGTTTAATATAGAAGACGTAAGTATATACTTTTCCTAGCCTCCTGCAATCTATCTAAATCTGTAAATTCTGCTACAGTAAAATATAGTGGTTTATTTTCTCTAATAATCTGTATATATGATATTTTAAAAGGTAAAAGGCATAAACAAGGAAGAGACCAGCATGAATCATGAATCTCAGTTTAGAAAGCCATTATACAAAGGAAGAATCTTTAGAATACCAATATACTGCTTCTTTTGTTTAAGAGTGAATAAGGAGGGCCTTTTAAAGAAGTAATAGTAAAGGAACAAGCTTATTTCTTAGTCATGAATTTTTATGAATTTTAGACATTGATATTTAGAGATTTATGTTTTAAAATTTAATCAGCCTTTAAATAATACAGTACTTAAATAATAAATTATATTTTTCCTTCTTTAATCAAACTTTGAGTATTAGTACAATTGGCTGTTTTGTAAAACTGGGTATTAAAAAAACAACATGTTATCTTGTTTATCCACAATACTACCATTTTATTATGTCTAGAAAAAAATCTAACTATAGATTTTTTTAGACATAAACAGGGAATCAAATTTTTACTCATATCTCTCACTTGAGAGATATGAGTAACATAAACAGGGAATCTCTCATTTGTAGAAGCAAAGCCCACTTTGGTAAATGTTCCAGGTTTTATTCCAATTTGTTTATTTTTTATTAATCTAGACTGTATGCTAATTACTTCTGTATTAAACCTCTACCAGCTTCTGACACTTATTATAATTTTTTGGACTTTTTGGTGAATATCTGTCAGAAAACATCATTTGGCAACATTTCCCCCAGAATTTCTAAGCAAATCTCCACGTGATTATACAGTGGTATATATGGTGTAACTAAAGAGCTGTGCCTACATGTTTAACTGAAAGAGAAAAATAACATAGCTGCCATGCATATAAAAATAACTATTTTCAATCATGTGATCAGAATTCACTAATAGAAATATAATCATGAATAGAGAAAAATATAGAGTTCATAGCATCTATATACTTTATTTAAAAATGTAATTTTATTCTTCCTTCATTCTCATATTCATATATGTGTTATTTATTGGTTGTTATTCTTTTTACTGAAAAACAAGTTGATTGCCTGGAAAAAGAAAATGTAATAAAAAATAAAATACTACTTGTAAAATAATAGTTATTATAATACTAATCATAATAGCTAACATAATTAAATGCCCAGCATTTAGTTTCTATGTTACCTTAAAGGTTTAAATTTGGGTGCACATCAGTCTAGCAAATATATTTCATAAATGCTAAAGGGAAAGGGATGTTTTAGCTCTTCTCACAGTCATCATTATTATCTTTCACTCTATCCAACTGAGTGATTGAGGTTAAAGCAGAAAATGTGGTTCTTCATGGATAGCAATAATCCTTGTAAGAGTTTTTTCCATCTTTTACAAGAAATATGAGTGACATCAAATAAAAACCAACATGACTTCAGTAAATGATTAGACATGGATATCAAGTGAGAGATATGAGTAAAAATTTTATCCAAGATAATGTATTTATAAGACCAGTTTTCTTTGTGTGTTTTGTTGTCTTGTTTCATTAAATTTTAAATGCTTGTGCAAAACCAAGTGGAAATGTTATTCAATAGCAGTTTCCCTTGTGAATGAGAATCTTGGGAGGACAGTCTAAATAGGAGATGCACACTTCAGCACTATCCATAGTGCTGAGGAATCAAAGCCTTGGGGTTAGATGAGTTATTCAGTCAGGAAATAAAGAAGGTCAAAGACTGGTCCTTAATTCCTACAAAATATGCTCTTATTTTAACAGGTGACTCTAGGAAAGAGAAATCTGTGAGGAATACAAAGGTCAGATAGGCTAGAACCAGGATAGTAAGATACCATGGAAGCTAAGAAAGTAACAGCTCATTTTTATCAGCAGCTCCCTACCATGTGCCAAACATTGTGTTAGCCTCTTTAGATAATCCAAATAAATTCTCATAGCCATCTTGACTACTAAGTATATCTATCACTATTTTTAAATGAAGAGCTGAGTACAGAGAGATTAGATATACCATAACAAGTTAATAGAAATACAGATTCAAATACAGATAGGTCTGATTCCTGTAATAGTAAACATGCCACTATAAGTTGCTTTTTTATGCTAGGGGGGTGTTTCAAGGAGAATTTAGCTGGTAGTGTCATGCATTGTAGGGAGCTCAAACAGGATGGGCACTCATAAGAAACTTTAGCATTAAGCTGTTACTTCGTATTAACACGGATCACTTCAGTGATCTATAAGAAAGTAGTATCTATAAGTACACTATATAAAAGTCAATAAAGCATAAAATTATAAAGGTTTGTTCAGAGAAAGTGAAAATAAAAATATCCTAACCCTTCTGAGATGTTTAATGAAGGAAAAAGATTAGCCAATGCAAAGATGAGTGAAGGTTGAAGAAAGGGTATTTGTTTAATGGTTAGTTCAATATTTTTTTAGTAAAAGAAGACTTCAACATGCTTATAAACTTAAGAAAGAGATTTTGAAGAAAAACAAAACTCAAATTACTGAGAAAAATAATGGATGAATTAAGGTCCTCCAGGAGGTGTTAGAAAATAGAATCAGCAGCATGCCTCCAAAACAAAGAGCTTAGTTCATCTACAAAACAAAGACTAGTGACTTACAGAGAAATGTGTTGAAAAGAGGAGGAGATATAAGAGAATTTGCAACAGATGTCCTATATCTTTTCAGAAATGGAATATATAAGTCATCTCTTAAGGCAGGTAATGAGTGGTTGTGTAGACAGAAAAGAGTTTGGAATCCTCACAGAGAAAAGCAAAAGGAAGAATTAACTAGAGGTGAAAAAAGAATTTCCCAGTAACTCAGAGTGTATACTAATAATAGTGTCAAAAATTTCTAGTTGAGCCAGTTGGCACAATTTTGTGATTTTTTTCTGGTAACATTAGCCACCCAGTAATGAGATCAGAGAAATTGCACTGTGCTGTTTTTCAGGTGAGGCTTAGTAAGGTCGAGGTCACTGTAGGTCAGAGGGACTTCCTGATGCTAACTACATGAAATGGTGGGTGATTCAGACTAGATCTAAGAGAAAATAAAATTAAAAGGGTTAAAAGAATTAAAGATGTGACCAGATTTATTAAGAGTAAGAGGAAAATGGAATCTAATTAACAAAACAAACAGGCAAGCAAAATGTACAGAGACATTGAAATAAATAATAAATTGATAGTAACCAGAGAGAAAGTGGGAGGGAATAATGGAGGGAGGAAGGTCATGAAGGAACATGTATAAAGGACACATGGACAAACCCAAAGGGGGGAAAGATTCAGGGGGTGGCTGGTGTGGGGGAGAATGGTGTTGGGGAAATGAAGACAGCTATACTTGAACAACAATAAAAAAAGAGAGAGAAAGGAAAAAAAAGAAGGATGCCTTGGTGGGATACCTGTGGGACATGACTGACATATTTTTAAATAATAAAATATAATTTTTCAAAGAAAGAAAAAGAGTAAGAAGAAAAGAAAAAATAGGTGGTTATGGTCACAGAAAGGAATTTCCAAGTCCAAGTTGATTTTAGATATGATATAGTTTTGAATGGCTATTGCTTTTCCACCTTCATGTGAAGTACCACTAATGATAATGTCACTCAGCTGTCCCATTTTACTTATAAAACATTGGAAGACCAGGAGGTAAAATGATTTTTCCAAGAGTCATTGCATGACCCAGTGGCAGAACCAGGACTAAACCCAGGATCTTCTAAAAAGCATTTAAATATTTTAAATAAATTATAACAACCATTAAATCATATTCTCATAAAAATGAGTGGTAGATATAATCAAGGGAAAAGAAACTTATCCATAATACAGTCACAGTAAAGCATGTAGTATATAAATATTTCCTATTTCAAAGCTTGTATTATACTATAATTCTTCCCTCTTTCCTCTGTCAGCTTTAAAGAAGAGAGAATATGCCAAGTTTTCTGCAGGTTGAATTAGAAGCTCCCTTAATACGCACTGGGAGAAGAACTCAGCCTAAAGGAATGTGCTGCCAGCTTCAATTGCGCTGTCAATGGCATTAAGTTATTTCAGAGTGCAGGGTGCATGTCCATGAAGATGTATGGGTTCTACTCTTTTAGCTTCCTCCATACTTATGTCTTGAAAAGATTCCTTTCTCTTGAGTAATGGTATGAGATTTTAATCTTAAACTATAGTAAAATGTAACAGGAACATTTAGGAATAGGAGGGAAATTGTGTTATTTTCAAAGTCCTGTTTAAACAAATTAACCCAACAGAAAGTCATTATTTCATCTTAGTAACCATCCTTTTTTTGACCTTTAGGGAAGGATAAAACCTTAAAGGAAGAAAAATAAATTAAAGCTTTGCATTTGATGTTCTTTGCATTTTGTTAATACATGTTGCATATTTTTTCTTAGAAATATTTTTCTTCATTATGTCTTTCATTAAGGATATATATCATCAGGTTTGTTCAGAAAAATTCACCTTGACCCCTTTGTAAAGATTCAGTCAAGAAAGATTGTTATTCCTCTCAAGCAAGGAACTAAGTTGTCCTGAACTGGGAGTAGTATTTGATCCCTGACATTGTTTAGGATTGCTGAGTGCATGGTGATGATAAAAAGCAAACTGTACTTTGGTCAGTTTCATAATTGTTCTTAGACATTCTGCAGACAAGGCACTTCCTTACTTCTTGCCTCTAGGATGGACCACTTCCACCCTCCCCCTCACCTCTGTATGCAACTGACCTCAAGTTATACTCTACCGAATAAAGGGCCAACTAAAATGGTGTTAGAGAAGGAGAATACCAGCTGGCCACAGACTATGGCATATGGGCCAAATCTGGCCCTATGCCCATTTTTTATAAACACTGTTTATTACAGTTGTGTAACATATTATCTTTGACTACTTTTGCACCACAACCACAGAGTTGAGTAGTTGAGACACAGACCATTTGTCCCCCCAAACCTAAAATATTTACCATCAGGCTCATTACAAAAACATTCCCTGACTCTTGATCAAGACTGAAAGCATTGCTTGCTTTTTAGACATGTAAGCCAGAAAAGTATTTAATATTCATATTATAGGGCCCTAATTTAATGTGTTTTGGTTAAATGTTTACCATTGACCAACATTATAGTTACCTGTTAATTTTTCTCCGTTTTATTTTCAGTCCCTGCTATGCGTATATTTGTTAGCAATGACTGATGTGGAAACTACATATGCAGATTTTATTGCTTCAGGAAGAACTGGTAGAAGAAATGCAATACATGACATTCTGGTTTCCTCTGCAAGTGGGAACAGCAATGAATTAGCCTTGAAATTAGCAGGTCTTGATATCAACAAGACAGGTGAGTTATTTGACACACATCTCTCTGTGAATAAGGGATGATTTGCAGCATTTCACTATGACAAACCACCTTCAAAAGTAGCCTATAGAGTTATAAACAGTGTAAGGCAGGATAAAAGTCAGTGACTTCTCTTCATAGGGTTTCCCCCTCAAAAGCTGTTCAATAATGACAAAATATCACTAGCTGAGAACTGTGAGGGACTTCCTTTGAAATTCTTAGCGTTTCACCTTCTTTTTAATTTATACTTGACAATATTGCTATCCCATGTTTACCTTGGCTTAACAGCAACCTGTTTAGCCATGGCTCTGTTTGTAGCATTATGCTAAACCCTGAGAAGTATCCCCAGAAACTGTCTAGAAAAATCACCTAGGAAGTCCCAAGCACCATGGGAGTTAAATTCCTCATCTTTTATTTATACAGCAGTTTCATCTTTAAATAGTCCACTCTATTGCACCTGACCTAATTGAATTTATTCCTTTGGTTACTGAGAGCTTCTTCTATGTATCAAGTTTTTGTTGCCTGCTCATCTACACTTCTTATTTTCAAGACATCTGCACATCTTGGGAACCTAGTCATTGCTCTAATAATGAAAGTAGTGTACGAAAATAGTATGCAGTGCTTGACCTCCTTGGGTCCCCTTTAGAACAGAATTTTTTTAGGGTAGAATTACTTTCAATTTTCCTAAAGTATGGTATATGGTGAGATATTTTATGTGTATTTGTTAAGCGTAAAGAATAAATTACTTGCAGTGGTGTCTAAGCTTTTGGTATCTCTGGGCCACACTGGAAGAAGAAGAGTTTTCTTGGGCCACACATTATATACATTGTGACACGTAATCACCAAAAAGTCTCAGAATGTTTTGAAAATTTACAATTTTATTTTGGGCTGCATTCATAGTCATTATGAGCTACATGTGGCCCGCAGCCACAGGTTGAACACCCCTGTGGACCAGCCCACATACCTCTAAGCATTTGAATTATGATAACAAACTCTTAGCAAGCATTGTTATAATTTACATAATTGCAACATCATCAAAATATTTTGGCCACCAAGCCATATTTGTTGCTTAGTAATGAACTAACACATGCAAAAATATGAATAATTGAATCAAGGATTGCCTACAGCTTGCACTCAGGTGAAGTGACTGAATGTAGAGAGAAAGTATTGTTTAATCTCAGTATTTGCCAAGACACTTGCTGAAATGAGGGTGGTTTTACTGGAGTAGTACGTAGGTTTGCAAGGGTAGGTTTGCAGAGGTCATTATTACTGTGTGATGAGGGACTGACCACCTGGCATAATATCCTTTCATCATCCACTGTTGTTTTTCATTTAAACTAATTAAACCACTGAGAAATCAGCTGGGTTATCATCAAGTGCTATAAATAATATAAAGTGCATTTTTTAATTCTTAAAATAAGAAAGTCAGGAATAAAAAGTGAAACTTGCTCTCCACTTCTGATTTCAGTCCAAAGACACTTGGGATTTCTGCAAGCTGCAAACACCTTTTAAAAATGAGTGCCAGGGCCCAGGCATAAAATTTCCTAGTTATTTATCAAAAGCATAGATGATCACTAACCACTGTGAAAATTCAGTTATTATTTTGTTTTTGAACCATACTATCCCAAGTTCGCAGAACCAGAATTAGCTAGCCAACTTAAACTATTTCTTGATGGGTAATTAATTACAAAGAAAACACACTTTCTATTAGAATTTCAGACTTGTGGAATATTTTGTCAATTTTCAGTGTTATATACTGAGACTGGGTAACTATAAGCAATGTTTTTTATTTAGCCCTTGTTCTTTTTTCCACTGTCTCTTACAGAAGGTGAGGAAGATGCTCAACGAAGTTCAACAGAACAGAGTGGGGAAGCTGAGGGGGAAGCAGCCAAATCCGAAAGCTAATACCCCACTTTTATCTTCCTCTACCTGACCATGTCTCAGCTCTCCAGGCCCAGTTGGAATGCATTTGTGTATATGAGTGACAAGGGGAGAAAGGACATGGTTGTTCCACACAGCAGGAACCTGCTTGCTGTCATGTTAAACATGGGGATAGAGGCTCTGGCTGCAGACAGACTCTTCTCTGCTCCTGTCATTAGCAATGGCTGAAGTCATGTGGCTTGTGTCTGGACATCATTCTGTATGGATCCTTTCACTTGACCACATGATGAAATGCTTGTAGACAGTAGCTGTGACCTAGATGATGATTCTCCCTGTAGCATCTGGCCCCTCCCAATGTCAGAGGATTTAATTGTGTGTAATTGCAAAGGGTTGGTTGAACCCCAGAGTTTAAGTATCTCTGGCCCAAGTATTCACCCTGTAAGCATACCATCCAGAAAGCATTGTTTTTAGCATTTTGTGTCCATGTGTTCCTGCTGTGTTACTTACACTCTTTTGTATTGTACAATAGAGATGCTCAGCACTGCCCCCTTCTTTTGATTGCTCATGAAAAACAAAAATAATGTACATTACTGTGAATTTTTATACTACTCATTTTTTAAAGGGCTGTCTTTTTTTCTTTTCCATAGTGTGGTGGTGTACACAGGATAGAACATACTTTTTTTTAACAATATTTCCCCTTGATGCACTGCTGATGGATCAATGAAATCTAATAGATTCATCATGACTCCTTTGCTTTTTATGCAGGCATTTGGAATTATTCATTAATGTAAATATTACCTGAGAATTCAGTTTGTTTGGTGTCTGCACAGACCAGAATTTCACCTACAAATCTTGTTTTATTCCCAAGTGGAATACTTTTCCTAACTGATATTTTTATCTTTAATTATGAGGATTTAAAGAATTGGGAAGGTGGAAAAGAGAAGATAATAATAACTAGTAGAAATGTTTTGTTCTTCTTATGGAATCAAAGTTCTCACAATGCTGTATTTTTCTCACAATGTTTAAATTTGGAAGGCAGCACAGGAAAATGAAAATAATGGAGAAAATGATCTCCTTGCAATCATGTGGACACCAATCACAAAGCTAACACCCTTGTGTTGTTTTTCTTGTCTTTTTTCAGCCCTATCAGATCCAAATGTTATTATGCACTTTTTAATGTTTGTAAACTTTTACTAATAATTAGTGTGAGTTGCATTCTGATATAATAATCATTATAATTAGAAGCTAACAAAATCCTCATTAATACTGTTGATGGCCTCAGCTGTGTTTTGATATCATGGTTCTTATTTGGAAAGTTTCTGTGAGCTGTGTAATCCCTCTGGTCAGTATTATGAACTCTTTTATCAGTGGTAATAAATAAGGACCCAGTACTATGCCATTGGCTCCTGAATTACTGGACAACTGGAAGAACTTTACAATAAAGAGCCCACTTAACTATTCTCAAGGTCTTAGTATAGTCCCATGTAAAGTAGGCTAAACAGCATTTCAACAGGTAGCTATATAAGGAGTTACCAAAGGGATGCAAGTACATCCCTTTGTACTTGCAAATGGGATGAAAGATAAGTGTTCCCTCACCCTTTCCCTTTACAGTACTTTTCAAAGAAGAAGGATAGTGGGGCATAGGTATCATTTGGTCCTCAATCATAGATTCCTAGGGAAAAAATGTTATAGAGTGAGTCTCTTAGAAAAATAGAAGAAAAATTAAGTTTTAGAGTACCACTTTTATCTAAACTGTTAGAGTCCAACATGTACAATTAAATTCAAACAAATTTTCCCACTTATAAGCCTATTAATAGACTTATAAGTGGGAAAATCAGTTTCTGAGGCTATTTTAGACAATCTCTGGTAGTCCATTTAAAACATCCAACCCATGAAATGTTTTTTTCAATATCCTCATAGCTTTCTTGTGAATGTAGGTTAAGTTCTCTTCACTCTTAAATTTGTGGAATTCCAATCTGATTTTGTGTGGTTTTATAAAGTTTAGGACTAGTGCTGAGTATATGTAGAGGGTGATGTTCCAATGTGATATACTATGACTAATGCATGCGGTGTCATGCTTGTCCTTGAATATATAATAGTGCTGAAATGCAAAGTTGTGTGGAGCTTTAGAATTCTTTTGACCTTTTACTGCTGCTTTGTCTCCTGTATTCAAACCCAGAGGCATTCCCAAACTGAAAGATAAAAATCTACTTTCCAAAACAGCTACTTTACAAATGCTACTCAGCAAAAGTTCACAGTATCTTCCAAATTTTATTGTACCTCTTTTACTTGCAAGTCAATAATATACAAGGAATTGAATTTTTAGGGAGAGAAGGAAAGTAAAAGTCTAGGGCACTGGCTGATACTACACATTAAATGCCCATTAACTAACCAACACACTAATCACTTCCCAGCATATATGCCCCCATTTAATGCTCAAATAATTAATTTACAAAGTGAATTATTAGTGTTATCCCATTTCACAGATTGGAAAATTAAGGCTGACTGAGGTATAGCTTTCCCAAGTTTAAAAGGCTAATAAATGAAAAAATTAAGATTTGAACCTATCTTTGTCTCCAAGGAGGTTTCTACTGCACAGGCCATAAAACTAAAGCCAATAACAGAACATGTCTCTCTGGAAGGGAATAATTACAGACAGGTGGGTTCAGCCTCCATATTTTAGAGAAGGAAATTGAGTCCAAGGAATGGGAATTGTTTTTCTCAAGGTTACCTATGTAATGACACAGATGTGTATAAATCATAGAAAGAGGACTTCTTAAAAAAATCCAATTAGTATTTATATTTTGCGTTATCCTTCCCAAAAGTTACTTTTCTGGCATGTAGTCTATAAATTTAGCATTGTTCAGATATTTTTAATGTCCCACACTACCCATTGAATTTAACTAGAAATAGTTAACTACAAATTTAACTAGAACTTTAACAATACATTCAGTTGTTCAACTCATTTGTAACAAATGTGAACTTATCAAATTTGCATTTTATCAGTTGTAAGAATCTATGCTAGCATAATGTTATCATAAATGTATTGAAGTTTTTATTCAATAGATAACAGGCAGCCTTCAATTTGGGGGCAATGTCCCAAGAGCTGGGCACTGCAACTCCCTACCCTTGAGTCTTACTCAGACCCAGTGGAAATACATCCTTTTAGAAGATGAATGATATTTCTATTTCTCTTCAGATTAAGGGTAAAGAAATGGAACTGCCTGTGGGTAGAATGCTTTGTGAAACCTATAGTAATAGGGATAATTGCATAGTCATTAAGGGAAAACAGGAAAGGATCTATGATTTATGGTATCTCAATAGGCCCTAAATTATTCTTCGATTAAAAGAGTGGCAGTCTCTGAAGTCATTTGTGAGCTTGTCTGACTTTTGTATTTAGCAATGTTGCATGCTCACATAATTGATATTAAAAGGAATATGTTTTTTCTGAAATGTACACAGTCTATTAAGAGTATTTATTGAATGCACTATGTGTACTTGTTTCTTGAGAAAGTGACATGGGTGATAAAGGAGAAAGACAAAGCCTCAGCCATCTTGTGGTGGACAAACCCAGCATTCCAGCTTCACCTGTTCCTGGACTTTATCATCCAACACAGACAACTCTTAAATTGTAAACATGAATATCACTCTAGTGGTTCTTACTTGCTCATCTGCAGGGCAGTGACTTAATATCAGAAGACAGATGTTTATCAGAATCTCCTGAAAGTTTTTACAACATTCCCTCCTCTACCAGCTCCCACAAACATTCATTCACAAACATTCTCTTCCCTTGAAAGCATTCTTATGCCATTTTGATATCTTTCTTCCCACCCTCACTCCCAGCAACTTGAGAACCGGAGAGCTAGAAGTGCAAGTCTTCCATATGCACCTGCTCCTTTCACTCCACAAAAAAACTTTAAAATGAGTCAATAGCAACATGTCATGCTTGCAGACACCCAAGATCTTACTTTATCAGGAATAACATCTTGGTGTAGAGGAGTAAGGAGAAGTTAATATCTTTTATCTTTCTGTTGCACTCTTTTTACATTATTTTTACCACATACAGTCAGTAAAGACCAAGCAGAGACTAAAGTGGGGCTCTGGAGAAAGTAAGCATCACAGAGCACTCAGTGTGGGTCCAGGGAAGGTCTTACGCCAAAGGAACAGAAGAGAACTGTAGATCTTTCAGTTCGTCTAACTGGGGTCACAGGATAGAACACTACATGTGGATGTGGGACAAACTGCTAGCCAGTGCAGCAAGTTTGCATCACAGCTACATCATCGCTAGTGTATTTTTTGCATCTATCTGGTACAGGAAATGGGGATTTGAAATCCGGCCAGCTCTCATTTATTGTTAAGTCAAAATGAACAAAACTATCTGACTATAACCCATTGACAGTGGAAGTTTCCCAGTTCCTGTCTAAGATTTATTCTTTCATCTGAGGTATTTTTATATATATATATATATATTTTTTAATCTTCTTCTATACATTGGGTTCCCTATTCATTTTGCTGATGGTTTCTTTCTTTTTTAAAAAAATATTTTATTTATTTATTTTTAGAGAGAGGGGAAGGGAAGGAGAAAGAGTGGGAGAGAAACATCAATGTGTGGTTGCCTCTCTTGAGTCCCCTGCTGGGAACTGGCTTGCAACCCAGGCATGTGACCTGACTGGGAATTGAACCGCGATACTCTGGTTCGCAGGCCCACGCTCAATCCACTGAGCTATGCCAGCCAGGGCTATATTTTAATATATATAATTTTATTTTTTATTTATTTATTTTTTAAATATATTTTTTATTTAGTTATTTTTCAAGTACAGTTTTTTTGTCTATTTCTCCCATCCCAGCCCCCCCCCGCCCTGTCTCCCCACCCCCTCCTCATCCCCCATCTCCCTTCCCACCTCCCTCCCATCCCCCCCACCCCCACCCCAGTCCTCATTCCTGTGTCTTTCATACTTGTTCCTCAAAATCCCTCCACATTTTTTCCCTTAAATTTCCTTCCCTCTCCCCTCTGGTCACTGCCCACTTGTTCTCTATTTCAGTGTCTTTGTTTTTATTCTGTTTGCTTGTTTGTTCTGTTGTTTAGCTTCCTGTTAAAGGTGAGAGCATACGGTATTTGTCCTTCAATGCCTGGCCTATTTCACTCAGCATAATGCTTTCCAGTTCCATCCATGTTGTTGCAAAAGGTAGGGGCTCCTTCTTTCTCTCTGCTGCATAGAATTCCATTGTGTATATGTACCACAATTTTTTGATCCATTCATTTACTGATGGGCACCTAGGTTGCTTCCAACTCTTGGCTATTGTACATTGTGCTGCTATGAACATTGTGGTGCATAGGTTCTTTGATATTGATGTTTTAGGATTCTTAGGATATAATCCCAGCAGTGGAATTGCTGGGTCAAAAGGCAGGTCAATTTTTATTTTTCTGAGAAAAATCCATACTGTTTTCCATAATGGTTGTACCAGTCTGCACTCCCACCAGCAGTGAACTAAGGACCTCTTTTCCCCACAACCCCTCCAACATTTGTTGTTTGTTGCTTTGTTTATGATAGCCATCCTGACTGGTGTAAAGTGGTATCTCATTGTGGTTTTAATTTGCATCTCTCTGATAGCTAACGATCTTGAGCATCTCTTCATGTGTCTCTGGATATTCTGTATGTCCTCTTTGGAGAAGTGTCTGTTCAAGTCCTTTTCCCATTTTTTAATTGGGTTCGATGTCTTCCTAGAGTGGAGTCGTGTAAGTTCTTTGTATATTTTGAAGATTAAACCTTTGTCTGAGGTATCATTGGCAAATATGTTTTTCCATACAGTTGGTTGTCTTTTTAATTTAATACTGTTTTCTTTGGCCATGCAGAAGCTTTTTATTTTGATGAGATCCCATTTGTTTATTCTTTCCTTTATATTCCTTGCTCTAGGGGACATATCAGTAAAAATGTTGCTGCATGGAATATCTCATATTTTCTTGCCAATGTTCTCCTCTAGGACTTTAATGGTGTCACAGCTTATATTTAAGTCTTTTATCCACCTTGAATTTATTTTGGTGTATGGTGTAAGTCTGTGCTCAAGTTTCATTTTTTTGCACGTAGCTGTCCAGTTCTCCCAACACCATTTGTTGAAGAGGCTATCTCTACACCATTTTATGTTACTGCCCCCTTTGTCAAATATTAATTGACTGTAGAGAGTTGGGTTGATTTCTGGGCTCTCTGTTCTGTTCCATTGGTCTATGTGCCTGTTTTTATGCCAGTACCAGACTGTTTTGATTACAGTGGCCTTGTAATACAGTTTGGTATCAGGTATTGTGATCCCTCCTACTTTGTTCTTCTTTCTCAAAAGAGCATCTGAAGTTTTAAAATCATTTTCTTTCTGACATTAATGGAGGTATACTCATTATGTTTCCCTCACTGACTTGACCCTTTTCCACAAATATGCTCAAGTTCCAAGTTCCCCTCTTTCCTTCACCACTTATATTTCTCAAAATAGTAATCCATGTCTTCTATCTTCATGCATCCCTTCTTTTTTTTTTGCATTTTGACTTCCAATTAAATTTTTCTTATTACAAATGATATCTTCAGTAGATCCCATACTCTCAGTATGTCAGTGATGTTCTGGCCAATGTGAAAATTAAAAAATGATGATACTATAGAGGACTCAAGCTTCACCAAAAATCAAGTTCAATTATATACTTTTAATAGATATTAGCATAAGAGGATATAGCTGAATAATAAAGCCTTCTTAAAGAAGAAATCTACATATCCCAAGAAAAAGTCAATTTTTCTCCTCCAAGTTCACATCTTCCAAGTGTGGATGTGTCCTTTCTCTTTGACCACATTCTCCCATGTTAGTTTGCTATGTTCTTAGATTCTTCAGTGCTCATTTCTTCATGGGGGTAGTTACCATGTACATAGGCTCTAACCTGGACTCAGGACATCTGGAGATGGGCATGGTTCCCTTGTGGTGTTTTTGAGTTCTGTGTTCTATTAAACTCTGGATGACTGCCAGTGATATGTCACTAGCTCCCATCAACTGTAGCCATGTACATGCAAAAGCACTCAACTTCTTTGATCCCAGTCTCACTCCAGTTCTTTGAATGAGACCTATATAACTATATTAATGCCAATGGCCAAATATAATGGATAATTTATATATGTTTTATTAGCCTACCCCGTGGCATATAATCCTCTTCACCATGCAATCTTATTTGAGATGCTTCATTCACCTTCCTATTATTTTTTCTTTAGATGTTTTTATCTTTTGTTTCTCTGAGGCAATTTTTTACTCTCCTTGACTAGGTCTGTTTTTTTCTACTTCCCCACCAACTACTGTGTTTCCCTGGGATTCCTTCCTTAATTCATTCTCCACTTGCAGTCTTCAGATGATCTCTTCCACTCCAACACCATCAATCACCACAGTTAACATGATTAATCCCATATCTTCACCTCCAATCCAAAGCTTACTCCTGATCACCTGACTTATTTGTTAAATCAACATAGACTTACCAAAATTATCTTAAAACTAAATATTCCAACACTAAATTAAGTATATGACACCATTCTAAGCCTGCTTTTCTTCATATGCTACAGGTCTCATTTAATGGTAGCACTACTTACCCAGCGACCTTAAATCAAAATTCTTAGAATTTTCATAACTCTTCTTCCTCCACTTATTTTTTCAGTCCATCAGTTCCAACTCTTAGCTACTTCTTAAAATGGCCCACTTCTTTTTGTCTGCATTTCAGCCTTTTAAATCATCACTTAGCTAATACAATGTACTGGCCTGTTCATCAGGACCTGCCTCATCTGGTATTCTTTCTATCCACCTTGCAAACACATATACCTTTCTCATGCATAAGTCTGATGATTTCACTCCTCTAATTTTAAAAAACCCTTCAATTTAGCCAGACGAAGCCTTTTTGTGTAAGTGCCATAGTTTATTTTTATATAAACTTTTTGCTCTTTGTTAGCTATTTTCCTGTACCTAAAATTTTCTTCATGCTTATTGGCAAATCCTCACTAATTCTTTTAGACTATACCCCATTTTGCCTTTTCCTTTAGACCCTTCCTGAATTGTACTCAACTCCCAAGCCCCACAGTAAGAAATCAGATGTTTTATACTCCTTGCTTCCCTAACACTTGATCTGCAGTTGTATCTCACTAGATAACAGCTACTTGTTTACATGTGTGCCTTCCCAATTGGAATATAAGCTCTTTGAAGGAAGCAGTTTACTTTTGTTCATCTTTTTATCCTTGTTGTTTATTAATGCCTAATAAATATTTATAAGTGAGTGTCTGCTCTCCTAAAGCTCACACTATAGCTGAGACAGAATTTACACACAATTGATTAGGAGAAAATGAAATTCAGAGATAAAGTTGAGAGTTGAAAATCTATAATATTGTATTACAAAAGGAAACTTTATTTCTATCATTTTTCTTCTAGTTTATTCAATAGTCACTATATTTAAATTTGATTCACAAACTGTATGCTGCACATTTACACATACACACAGAGATTTGATATGACTTACATAGCTGTCCCATAGGATAATGTATTAATAAATGAGAAAATCAATGCAAGCCTAGTAAAGGTATTTCTCAGTATCCTGTAGGGAGAATTTCCTTCACTTTGCTGAAAGTGAGAATAGCCAAAATGTGGAGGTTGTACCTTTAGTCTCCTGCCTCAGTGAGATACTAGTCAGAGACAAAGATTCCGGGAAGATGTTTGTGTTCCTTGAACAAGAGGACAGTGGAGTTACTAAGAATATGCTTTATAGAAATATAACTAAAATACTACAATAGCTCAAAGAAATGGGAATTCAGATAGAATATGATGTAATTCAAAATTGCAGGAATCAGTAGAAAAAGGGGGAAAATAATACAAAGGGACTAAGAAATATATTTTTCTATACTCAAGAAGAAAAAGACACTTACATACATGTATAGAACCTGATATACTTTTTCCTGAATATTGTATCTTTAGGAAAACACAGAAACACAATGGTAATCAAAATAGCACTGGAAATTTAACAGGACTAAAAAAGTGTTGTGTAAAAAAGTATTGTGTTCTGGAACTATACAATAGTTTGGTCGAAAAGAATGGTCAAGGTAGAGTGATGCAGTTTCTCCTAATAGAACACACATTTGCCCTTTGGCTGCCATGATTCATTTTACACGCTGCACTTGAGTAGGGCAGTGTGACTATTACGATTATTCCATTGGATTTTTATGTTTTCTTTCATCCCACATGTGCTTTGGAATACATAAATAATACATAACCATGAATCTTAGAAGTGCAGAGTTACATACAAAATAGTCATAGCTAGGGAGTGGCAACTTAAACAGAAGCTGCCTTTGCAGATGGTCCTAAATAAAATCTGGTAGATCATCAAATTTATTTAGGAAATATTTAATGAGTGCTTAGTAAGTTTAAGTCTCTGTGTTAGTTACAGTAAGGAGCAAAATATAAAAAAATTACAAAATGTTTGACCAATAGAAACTGATATATGTGACACTGACCATAGTTTTTTATATCAGTATTCCCAGATTTTCTCCATATATCTCTTTTTATAAGAAATTTCTCTTTAATTCCAGTGTCTAATGAGAATTTACTTTTTATTCAGCTGATTCCCAGTCCTTTGTAACACAAAACTGGGAGAATATATCTAGACATAGATCAGAATTATAAGAGGAAAAATATTTTTCATGATGAATCAGTATGAAGGTTTTTCTTTGTTAGGAATAAACCAGGTAATGGTTCAAGCAGACAAATTTTTTCCAAGTGAAAATGTTTAAGTATATTTGCATTATAAAGGGCTAAACAGTAGAGTGAGGATTACAAAAGCAATAAAAAGGTTTCTCAAAGAAAGTTTGGGAAGGTTAACAACAGATTTCAATGAAAAAATAGTCAAAAATTGGGAAGGAGATAAAAGGATTTTTATAGGTTTTGAACTAAATTTTCCTTAATATTATTAAGTGATATATGTAAATATTGGGAATACTTTACAATTATTTCTGATTTTTAGATGAGACTTTTTGAATGTGGTTCCATACACAGACAGGGTCACATGATACCCTAAGGTTTATTAGAATATATTAATTTAATAGCAATAATAATAAAGTACGTACATATTGTGATAGATGTTGAATATGATGAGGAATAATAGATGAACATAGAATGTGGCATTTTAATTCTGGGAAAAATATCACTTTACAAGAAATATCTTGGAGAAGGATACATTAGAATGATTTCTCAAAATGGTTATTTAACTGGAGAAAGAAAGGTTAGGCATTCTGCATAGAAAAATGTCATACACTGAGGCATACAGGTAGAAAATCATAGGGTCACATGTTTTTCACATAATCCAAGTTGGCTAGAGCACAGTATATGAGTGCTAAGTCCAAAGAGAGACACTGGGGCAGGTGGAAGAGTAGAAACCTGAGACCCTAAGGAGAACCTGGAAGCCCAGAAGCTGTTGAAGGTCACAGAAAACTCAAGGCTGTGTCTGATAGCCCAATGGCAGTGGGCAAGCCAGTTCCAAGAGATCACTCCCAGGCAAGAGTATGGGCATCTGGGAAAGTCCTGACACAAAGACCCTAAGATATGTGAGGTCCCTGCCAAAGAGTCTAACGTAGAAATGAAAGAATTCTGAAAGCAAGAGAGAAGTTTTTTGAGGATGGCCTAAGGTCTTTGAGATGAAAGGAGACAGGACTTATTCCAAGGTTAAGAATTCAGCAGCTGAAAAGCCCAACGTCAGAGGGAAAGTGAGAAGCAGCAGAGATGCACACAACTCAAAGGACAGGATTGTGCCATCAAAGCAGCTGCTGCTGTCCTTTACCAACTTCCTGCTCTTGTCTGGATGTACTCTTCAGTTTTAAAGGCACCATATGTCTTGCTGGTAACATGTGGTGCATGTATAAAAAATATGTATCTTTTTATATATCTCCATAGGAAGGGGGTAGAAGACTCCTTGATCTTTTCTCAGTGTAATGATAACTGTCGGGTTCTGAACAAGATTTGGATGCTTGATTATATTACCTCTATTTCTCACAATTACTCTGAAATATGAGTATATTTACCTTCTTGTAAGTGACCAAGGTAAGGCTCAGAGAACTCAAATGCTTGTACAAGACCATGTAGTTCTTATGTGCAAAGTCAGAACTGAAACTGACATCCATCTTCCCAGATGACAATTCCCAAGTTCTTTCAACTACACCTCAGCTGTCCAATGGAACCACAGTACAAGCCAAACATGTAACTACATTTTCTAGTAGTCACTTTGAAATAAAAAGAAAGCATTGAAAAACCCAATGTGTATGTGCATGCATACACATACATATACAAGTAATGTATATGTATGTGTATATGTACATATACAAGGTCATATACACATGCATATATGTATATATACATACAGAGGTCTGTCCAGAAAGTTTATAATCTGTCTAGCCACATATTGTGTAAAATAAAGACATTTATTAAAGAAGATACAAGATATAAGAAACATTGTACATAGGACAATGATACCTCACTCCCCTTCAAAGTAGGCACCTTGGAACTTCACAGTATTCCCAATCTCCATCAGCTACCCCATCATATTTTCCTGAATCTCATCAACACTCTGAAATCTCTTCCCTTTAAAATGTGATTTTAGTTTTGGGAAAAGCCAGAAGTCACAGGGCACCAAATCTGAGCTGTATGGGGGCTGAGTCACCCCCCTATATAGCCCAATGGGGTGATTTGGTGTTTGGCGAGAAATCTCTACACAAGATGTGAGGCATGAGTGGGCACATTGTGATGAATCTTCCAATTACCAGTTGCCGATAACTGCAGCATTCTGAATCATCCCAATAGTTTCTGAGGAGGAATGTTTAAGCTTAATGCAAAATTTGATGCAGATTGGTTGCTCTACACTCTCAGTCATTTTGAATATAACAGCCACACAGTACACATGCTCACTCAACAGCTTCTACTGCCCCCACTGACTACTACAGTAAAGTTGTCATTGTTCATGCATGTACATTCTATTCCACTCTCCTTGGCTTCCAGGTTACATGGATGTAGTTCAAATATTATATTAACAATGCCTGGACTTTTTCTATACGGACCTTGTATAATATTAACATTTAATAAATAATATAAATGTTAAAAACCATATTTTTGGACTATAAAACACACTTTTTACACCCCAAATTTGGGAGGAAAAATGCAGTGATGACTCTGCTCCTGCCTCCTGTGACCCTGCTCCACCACTGTCCCCCACACACAGTGAGCCAGGTAAGCTACATTTGGACTATAAGACGCACCTCCCTTTTCCTCCCAAATTTGGGGGTGCATCTTACAGTCCAAAAAATGAGGTATCTGGAAGGTATCAATTCTTAAAAATCCAGTGTTCATTTTATGCAGGCTCCATAATTCAGATTTGCTACATTTTAAGTGCTCTGGTTACCATAGTGCACAGGGTTACTGAGTATTAAACACAGAAATGATTTAGTTTTTGAGGATGCGGTATAGCATGTGGATATGGGTGTATAGTTCTTTGTCAATGATTCTCAACTCTGGCTGCCTGTCAAAATCACCTGGAAAACTTTTTAAACATACTCTTAAGAACTGGGCCCTATCTCTACAGCTTTTGATGTTATTATAGAATGAGTTCCAGGCATCAGTATTTTTTAAACTTTGTTGAAGAATATAAATATTAAAAAGTGCACATAAGTGTGCAGTTTTGTGGATTTTCATAAAATGAATATACACAGGTAATCAGTAAGTATCCTGATATAGCATCAGAATATCTGAACACCTAGAAGCCTCTGACAAGTTCTCTTCTAGTCACCATCCTCTGCCAAGGACTGACTGGTAAAGTGGTGAATTGCCATTTGTTCTTATAGCATAGGCCCTGGAGGTCAGCCTGGAACCGACACCTAACACCTTAATGCTCATTGCAGATTGCTCTTCTTCAGAGTTCTGTTCTCAAGTTTCTTAGGTCAACTTGTAGTTCCAGAAATAATAAACACATGTCAATCCATCTGTCTGCCTCCAGAGCACTAGTCAAGGAAACACAGGTCCTTCAAACCCTTCCTATATCCTGGTCCATGCAGGGACAACTTCCTTTCAGCCCTGAACAGCCAAACTGGCTGCATGTCAGCTCAGCTTTTCCTGGCTGCATGATCCTAGGAATCAGCTCTTTTTCCCCCAGCTATCTATCTATTTTCTCACCTAAGTTTTACCTCCCTCAGTATCACCAGATCAAATAAACAACAAACTTGCAAAGCCAGGAACACAGATTCCAATTTCCTGCTAAGTAGGCTTTTAATATAAATCTCAGGTTTACAACTTTTTCCTTAATACTTAATTTCCCAACCTTTTGTTTCTACCATTCCCATTACCACAATGATCCTCTGATCTTATACATTCAGTTTTTTTAGAAACAACACTTGTTCTTCCTGTTGATCATTTACCTTCCTCAGATTCAAGTGATTTAAAATACATTTCTAAGAAAATTCAAATAACTGGGGTGTGCGGTATGGTGGGTGAAAATGGAAACAACAGTACTTGAACAACAATAATAAACAAACAAACAAACAAATAAATAAATAAATAAATAAGAAAAATCAAAGTGATGTCTTCCCTTCATTGATTTACAGGGAAAAAAATCACTAAGAAATTTTCTAACTTTGGCCAGCCTGACTACAGAAAAGTGGTCCAAATCCTTGAGCTTCATGCTACAATGACACTTGATGAGTAAAGAATTTCTCCATGTATTAAATACCCAGCAATATTTGGCCTGCCATTTGTGATAATTACAATTGTTTCACAGTGTTTTCCCTGCTCCCAGAACAATGTCTTGTTGTACTTTCAGCCCATACAAGAATAATTAAATGAGTCTGACTTCACAGACAGCACTTGCAGTTGGAAAAAGGAAAACATTGCCATCTGTTCTCTCTCTTCATTTTTTAATGTGACATTATCCTAACACAGTCATCTTCTCTTTGACTCCATCTTACTTGGTCCCTGCCTCATTCCTCATTTCCCACTTGACCATTTTCACTTCCATTGTGTCTCTCTCCACGTTCCACCCCTCCTACTAAATATCTCTACTTCCCTCCATTTGATTGCTTCATGATTATTATAACCCTCAAGAATACCCACTTAATTGTCATTCTCCATCTGCCTAACTCGTTGTTTCTCCTTCAATCCCTCTACCTAGGACTTTCTGCACTTGGCTCAGCCACAACCTAACATTATGTGAAAGAAAAAGAAAGGAAAGGAAAGGAGCTCCATAGCTAAGCTCCTAAAATCACTCAAAAGTTTTCAGGAAGTATGAAAATAAACCCTAGATATTGAGGAGCAAGAAGGGCATAAGGGAAAATGGAGGGAAAGAATGCATAAATAACCCTGGTGTCAAGAGTAATTCTCACCTCAATCACTATAGACTTCCATTAAGTCATGCATTAACTACAGAAGAGGGAGCAAAAGGTAGCCAGTGCCAACAGTCACTGCTACCAACAGTCACCACCACCAGAAGTCAAAAATATTACAAGGTCCTCAAATATCAGAGAGACACCTTGATTTTCCATCTGTCCATTCACTGAAAGTCCAAATGACTGATCATTTTGGAAACATTTGGAAAATATACTTAGGAAAGACTAGTTTTAATAGAATCATCTCAGAACCCAGACATCTTACTAATGTATAATTTTTCTAAATTTCCTTAAACTACTCTAGGTTTTGGTCTGTCTGTGAGAGGAAATGATAACATCTCTTAGGAATGTTAAATAACTGTAGGTAAGAGAATATTAAAAGAGTGAAACTAATTAACACATAGAAAGCACTGAGAACAGCACCTGGCACTAGGCATAAGATTGGCTAGTAACATCATTGTGATTATTCTGTTGTTATATGATATGTATTTACAGTCTTAAATAACTCAGAAACCACAGTCAAATGGTTCATACCTTGTAATTAGTAGTGCCTCCCAGCAGTACAGGGTTTTATCTATTTACTTATGAACAAATATGAATGATACTTTTAGTATGCTAGCTATCCAATGAATAACTTAACCACAGAGGTGATCTCTCACCATGTGCAGCTCACAAACTACTAATGCCTGATCTCATTAAATCTTAGCAAGTTATATATATACTCAGAGCATTTCCTTTAGCCTATTTTATGAAAGCCAAATTTTGAGGAGTGAAATGAGGAGAGAAAAACTACTTCAGAACTCTCTTAAAGTAAATTCAAGTTCACCTCTAACTTTTTCTTACAACAGTCATCTTTGCACTTTCACAATGCCAGTAGATAGTAGAAGGGGACATAAGTTCACATAATGAATACAAAGCCTTTGGGACTGGCCTCAGAAGGACAGGGAGGGTCGTAGGACAGATTCAGTCATTTGATGACATTGATTTCCTCTGTCATCTCTTCCTGGCACTTCTGAGACCTGTTCCTTTTTGGTCTTGTGATTCGGGGGCCTACAAAAATCTCATTCTCTTGTTCCTCTTAGTAAAATTGAGATCAGGCAAAGAGTCTGATAAATACCAAGGTGATGAAAAAGAGGAAATACAGAGAGAACAAGTTGCTTGGGTGAGTAAAGGAAGCTTTCTCAATTTTAACCTAGTTAACTACAGTCCAGGGGCTCCAGGCCTACCCAGGCCTCTAAAGGAGATGACACACTATGCAGAAAATTCCCCTTTTTCATCAATAGAAGGGTCTCCCTATCCTTTTCCAATAGTTAGATACATCATGAAAGCCATCTTTAAATAGGTATCAACTTCCCGCATACAATATTAATTATATGATTAATATCACACTCATACATTATTCATACATACTAAATAAGTGTTTTTTAATTAATTGTACTTTTTGAGTTAAGTTTGGGCTTTTTTAAAGATTTTATTTATTTTTAGAGAGAGGGGAAGGGAGGGAGAAAGAGAGGGAGAGGAACATTGATATACACGAGATACATTAATTACATACATTAATAAATACAACTGGGGACCCAGCCAGCAACCCAGGCATGTGCCCTGACTGGGACTCAAACCAGAGCCTTTCAATTCGCAGGCACTCAATTCACTGAGCCACACCAGCCAGGGGTAGAAGTATTTTCTTACTAATATATATTTTTAAATGGCCCTTGAGCCCTCATAATTGCAATCAGCATATAAAGCAGTTATAGTTCCTATTAGCCTATTTACTCACCAGAAAATTATTTATAGCAATTTGAAAATAAAAATCATGTTCCTCTTAATACTAAGCAAATTCTATATAACAGATTCTGGTCAATAAAATATTTACTATAATTTCCCTTGAATAAATATGTCTGTGTTAAACATGGCACATTTCTCAATCTAATAGGAAAACTAACTCACTTAACAATAATTACCATGTTTTTTGGATCATAAGACCCACCTAGGTTTTTGAAGAGGAAAATAGAAAAAAAATTTTGAAGCAAAAAATGTGGTAAAATATTTAATAACATAAAACACAATATTTCACCAATGTAAATGTAAACAAAACTCAACAGCAGTATTAACAACCATTATTCCTCCCAAATTTGGGGGGGGGAGTGTATCTTAAAATCCAAAAAATACAGTAAACCAATTTTTCATATAGCTCAAATGAAAAATAAAAATATACCTCCATGTTTTTCTATGTTTCTCTGTTTTTCTATATTTCTATTTTCTAACCTGCATTACTGTAAATATTGATAAGTAAGAAGTAATAGATATCTGCCTCCTGGTGGCCATACATAGTTCTAAAAAAATAGCCTGTGTCTTTTACCACACAACAAAGAGATTTTGTTTTAAAATTTAGAAAGCTGCTCACTCTGAGAGCAATGGTAGGCCAACTTGGTACCAGGAAGGGAGAAGTCAGCAGTGGCAGCCAACATGAGTGCCTCTCAAGGACACTGTGCAACACAACACTCCTCCTTTCACTCAATTGGCATGTAAGCCATAAATATATGCTCATAATCTCCAAAGAGTCCTCAGAGAAAACAGTTTAATAAAATCGAAATGTCTGATAATTCTAATATATTTATTACAAATATCTTCTCTTAAGCACCAAAACCCTAAGGCACAGTACAATTTGCCTTTGCTACACCTTTAGCCAAATGGAATATTCTTCATATATAGAGATATAAGACCAGATATAAGGTCTCTGTGTCAGTCAGATATGCCAAACAAATATATGTACCTTTGTTTGGTTAAGTGCCTTAACTTAGCAATGCAATAAAATCTTTTGAGAAGTATCAAACATTCTTTGACAGGAATAAAGCATTGCTTACTAAAACTATATGTTAGAAATGCTTGAAACTATCAAAATAATAATTTACTGAGCAATTTTTAAAAATATATAATTTATCAAAATATGAGTCAATTCTTGAACTGGTGCCTCAGTAGAAATAACAGCAAAATATTTTGTATGTCATATCACTAATAAATATTTAACTTATCTGGCTCGTGCACCTCAGTGGCTGAGTGCCAGCCTGCAAATCAAAGGGTTGCTGTTTCAATTCCCAGTCAGGGCTCCTGCCTGGATTGTGGGTCAGGTCTCCATTGATGGGGCTTTCAAGTGGCAAACCACATATTGTTTTTTATCTCTCTCTATTTTTTCTCCCTTCCCCTCTCTAAAAAAATAAATCTTTAGGACTTCTGGCCAAGATGGAGGCATAAGTAGATACACTGTGCCCCTTCACACAGCCACAAGAAGGAGAGCAACAATTCAAAAACAACAAACAACCAGAACTGACAAAAACTTAAACTGTATGGTAGTCCAACAACCAAGGAGTTAAAGAAGACACATTCATCCAGACTGGTTGGAGGGGCAGAGTTGGGCAGCCGGGGTGGGGAGGGCTTACAGCAAAGCAGCGGCTGGCAGACCCAGCAAAGTAGTGAATTGTGGAAGGGGGCACCGTGTGCAAGGCGGTTGGCAGACCAGGCAGTTCCACATCTGCGCACATATAAACCAGGTGAAACTGGATAGTGGGACAGACCATACAACCCAGAGTCCCAGGGCAAGGAAATAAAGCCTTGAACCACTGATTGAAAACACCTGTGGGGTTTGAGGTAGCAGAAGAAACTCCCAGCTTCACAGGAGAGTTTGTTGCAGAGACCCACAGGGTTCTAGAACGTACACAAACCTACCCACCCAGCAATCACCACCAGAAGGGCCCAGTTTGCTTGGGGGAAGCAGGGTAAGTGACTGAAATCCGGCATAGAGTGGAGCAAGCACCATTGTTCCCTCTCAGACCCCTTCCCCACATACAGCACCACAACCCAGTGACACAAGTTAGCCTACCTGGGTAAATACCTACGGCTCTGCCCCTCACTATGTGACAGGTGCATCAAGACAAAAAAAAAGTGGCCCAAATGAAAGAATAGATCAAAGCTCCAAGAAAAATACAATCTATGCGACAAACAGATAGCCAACCTATCAGAGGCACAGTTCAAAACATTGGTAATCAGAATACTCACAGAATTGGTTGAATTTAGTTGCAAACTAGATTTAAAAAATGAAGGCTACACTAAGGGAAATGAAGGAAAATGCACAGGGAACCAAAAATGATGGGAAGGAAACTGGGACTCAAATCAATGGAGTGGACCAGAAGAAAGAAATATCCAATCAGAAAAAAATGAAGAAACAAAAATTTTAAAAAATGAGGAGAGCCTTAGAAACCTTCAGGACATTTTTAAATGTTCCAACATCTGAATTATAGGGGTACCAGAAGGAGAAGAGGAAGAGCAACAGATTGAAACCTTATTTGAACAAATAATGGAGAACTTCCCCAATCTGGCAAAGAAAATAGACTTCCAGGAAGTCCAGGAAGCTTAGAGAGTCCCAAAGAAGTTGGACCCAAGAAGGAACACACCAAGGCACATCATAATTACACTACCAAAGATGAAAATGAAGGAGAGAATCCTAGAAGCAGCAAGAGAAAAAAAGACAATTACATACAAAGGAGTTCCCATCAGACTGTCAGCTGATTTCTCAAAAGAGACCTGGCAGGCAAGAAGGGGCTGGAAAGAAGTAGTCCAAGTCATGAAATCCAAAGACCTACAACCAAGATTGCTCTATCCAGCAAAACTTTCATTTAGAATGGAAGGGCAGATAAAGTGCTTCTCAGATAAGATCAAATTCAAGGAGTTCAACATCACCAAGCCCTCATTATATGAAATGTTAAAGGGGCTTAATCTAAGAAAAAGATTAAAAATATGTACGTAAAATGACAGAATACTCACAATTATTAACAACCACACCTAAAAGAAAAATAAACTAAGCAAACAACTAGAACAGGAACAGAACCACAGAAATAGAGATCACATGGAGGGTTAGCAATAGGGGAGTAGGAGAGGGAGAGAGGGGGACAGGGTACAGAGAATAAGTAGCATAGATGGTAGGTACAAAATAGACAGGGGGGTAAGAATAGTATGGAAAATATAGAAGCCAAAGAACTTATATGTATGACACATGGACATGAACTGAAGGGGAGAAATGTATGTGGGAGGGGCTATGCAGGGTGGAGGGGAGTGAAGAGGGGAAATGGGACAATTGATTATGCTATTATGTAATAGCATAATCAATAAAATATATTAAAATTAAATAATAAAAATAATAAAATCTTTAAAAACAAATTTAAAATACATAAATATTTAACTTAAGTACTTAAAAGGTTTATGATACAGAATGATTTTTAAATAGAAGGAAGAGTTTCAAGAGACAATCTCTTAGAGCTAGGAGTATGACGTAAACATGTAATTAAAAAAATTCTAGATGAATCAACTCAAGGCTATATATTTAAATTACTTCAGATTGCAACACTGGATTTAGTTGTGAAAGTGACACAGAAGCTATTTATGATTTATTCCATGTATCTCACAATATTATTTTGATTAGAGCTGGTCTGAGGAAGGAAAAGGATTGAATGGCTATTATTTTAACATAAGTAATAAGCATAATAGACAAGTTACCTGAATCCAAATCACTGAACATACCTGTATGTCATTATTTTTGGTTCAATTGTATCAGAGTTTTTTCTGCTATTGTTTTGAGAATATAAAAGGGTTGTATGATCATAGATGAATGTTGTCTTAAACAATTGTAGAAACAATGAATTCATGAGAAGAAATAATACACTTGACTGCCAAAGACAAGCATTCATTAACTCATGACAGCTCTTTAATATGAACTTTAAATTTAAATATTTTATTAATAGAAAACTTTTAACTTATACCATGTAAAAAAATAGTATAATGAACTGTTTTTTTAGTTATTATCCAGCTTCATCATTATCATCTCTTAGGAAATCTTGACTCATCTGCACATCCACAATCCCCAACCCAACTGGACCATTGTGGGGAAGGCTCAGACATCATATCATTTTACCTCTTTACCTTTAAATATTTCAGTTTTATCCTAAAAGATAAAGACTGTTTTATGTTATCACAGTAGCATTATCACAACTAAAGAAAAAGAATAATGTCCTATTATCAAATACTTAGTCACTGTTCCAGTTTATGATAGTTTCACATATGTCTCTATAGTTAGTTGGTTTCTAGATCTCTTTAAACTACTTTTTAAATTAATAGATCTTACTTTTAGAACTGTCTTAGATGTGCAGATTAGTTGAGCAGATTAATTAATAAAAGAGTTCCCATATAAAACTCTCACAGTTTCCTCTATTATCAATATCTTATGCTATTTAGTATATTTGTTAGAATTTGTTTTTAAATATTGTATCCCCCTCACTTTCCTATAATAAATACCAGTGGCCATGGTTTATTATTTTTGAATTTGGTGACAGAGTCTATTTTCTAATATATTTTTTGAATTTTTTGGATATATTTTTGAGATTAGCCTGTTGTAACATCTTATTTTTCTGCCAAGTCTGGGAAGGATTTTTATTGAATTTCACAAACTCCACATTTACCCATGAGTTAGCCTAAATAAGTTAGCTGAGAGATATGTTGGGCTTCTTTCAGTTAGACCAAGAGCTTATTTCAATAGAGAAGTGAAAATTCTCCCTTCCTGATATTAAGAAAGATTTCAATGTCCAGACTTTGGTAACAGCAAGCCTACTTTTAAAAAACTAAAAATCCACCCTGGCTGGTGTAGCTCAGTGGATTGAGCGCGGGCCTGGGAACCAAGCAACCACGGTTCGATTCCCAGTCAGGGCACATGCCTGGGTTGCAGGCCAGTTCTCTCCTTCTCTCCTTCCTTTCCCCTCTAAAGATAAATAAATAAAATATTTTAAAAAAAACAAAAAACTAAAAATCCCATTTGAAACTCTAAGGAATATTGGTGTTTTCATTTCACAAACATAAATAAGAATGAATTATCATTTAACATCAGATGAAGGCCTCCTTAAAAATGATAATTGAAGGAGAGACAGCTTCATGGCCTCACTGAAATATTACTGCTATTGACACAAAAGTTTTGGCTGTGTGTGAAATTAAATATTCAACATGCAACACACTTGAACCACATTACTCAATTTCCATTTAAATAATGGCTTCCCAGACTTAGAACCATCTTTGAACTCTCAGCACTGAGAAAAGATTAGTATAAGAAACCACCACAATAAAAATGTTTCTGCATTTTCATCTAACATCATAGTTGACAACATCAGACAACATCTCTTACACATAGGCCTACAGAATAAACTCCTACTAAAGTTAATGTGTAGTCACAAAAAGTGCATCTTCTCAAGACATTAATAGTATCTGCTCCCTGGATATTCCAGCCTGACAGATAAGTCAGACATATACAAGTGGGGCAAAAGTAGGTTTATAGTTGTGAGTACATGAAACACAGAGTTTATTCTTGTATTGTTATTTATTATTTATTAATAAATTATTCTTTATTAATTCTTGTATATTTCCCATATGAACAACTATAAACCTACTTTTGCCCCACCTTGGGTGATATGAATTAAAAAAAACAGCAAAGCAGCAACAAACCAGCAGGACATATAGAACCAAACAGATACCTGGAAGTCAAGGGACCACTCTGACCACAAGCAACTTCTGACTCCAACAGTTAAACAACTTCTTCACTAATAAAATTCTAGAATGCACGGTTCTGCTTAGTGACTGCCATTGGCCCTAACCTCTTAACTCTCAATTATGCCTCCATTTTCTACTTGATTCTTCACTGGCCGCATTTCCGCCCACGGCAGCCAACAGAAATAGAGCCCTTGAGCACTTGAAAGTTCAAACCACTACCATAGTCACAGACTTGGAAATGTTCAAATTTGTGATAAACTAGTGAAATGTGTGAAAATTTTTAATCTAAGATTCATTTTATAATTTTAATATAAGAGATACTATTTCTTGATTTACAGCCCATAAGTTTAATACAAGGAATAGTATTTTTTGATTTCTCTCATGTACCACAAAGTTTAGGAAATATAACAGCTAAACAACCATAAATTCTCACCTACCACACTGTACTTATGTCATCTGGAGAGCAACAAATTTAGAGTCTTACATTTCTGAATATCATTATATACCTTCTGTTACATGAATCTGAAGGCTCTATCACTGAAATAGTGTCTTCTCCAAAGTGCCAGGGTAAATTCTGGCTGACTCCAATACAATGACCTGAATTTTCAAATGTTACACAAGTCAGCATTCCAGTGAAGGACGGAACAGAAGGGAGTTGTTTCTATTCACCCAAAAAATCCACAGGCTTGAGCTAGCTTGTCTGGCGTTCCTAACAAACCACAAGTGGTCTTAGGCTGCTGAGAACCAAAATACTTTCTGCTATTCTTAACAGAATGTAAATTTGTCTCCAGGCTCTTCTGCAGTTGTCTTTGTCTGTTAAGCAAGACACCACAGGGCCCTTTATGTCCCAGTTTGCCTATTATGAGAGGCCATTTGCTTTGGGGACGGAAAGCAGCTTAATTTAAAGAATAACATTATTCTTTCCTGACTTTGGTTGGGAATGACCAGATTTATTTCATAAAAAAATAACAAAAAATCTTATGATTGAGAACGATAGTATTTAGTACTGAACTTTATGTTACAAACTGACAGATAATGGTCCTCCTAGGAAATAAAATCTAAAATCACCTCAAAAGATTTACCATCCTAAGGATGCAGGGTAAAATAATATTTAAAGGTCTGAGGCAGTTATTTTGATTTCAAACATAGTTGAATGTACCCTCACATTGCTCTGAAATAGTCACAGAATAAATACTTTGCAAGTTTTATGGACTGCAATATTTGACTGTACAGAGAGCCACTGAGGTTTGCTAAACAAATTATGGATATGTTCTTTTTGTTAGCTCCTAACTCTATGCAAATATAATTAGGCTAGCATGAAATATCAAGGACAACTTTAAGAAAATAAGTATGTTACAAATAAAATAAAATAAAATAAAATAAGCATGTCAGGAAGCGGGAAAGAGGCCAATTTCCCTTACACATGGTCCTCAGACTAGAATGTTGAATCAAAAAGAAGACTAAGACATATAAAAAATTAGCTCCTTTTTCTGAAGATATCAACAATGAATGGCCTACTAACCATTCAAACTCAGTTCATTTTGTTAGAAATATTCTTGTACTTGTTCCGCAGACAGAAATTTAAAAAGCTACCCCTACCCCTGGTATAATAGTGGCATAAGCATCAGGTTTGTATTTAGTAACAACTGTTATTATCATTTCTTCAGCTCAATCCTCCCTACCCTGTGCCTGTTACAGACTCAGGCCCTTTCACAAGGGATCCACAGAGGACAGTTAACTATGCCATAATAAAGTAATAATTCTGGCAATAGGAAACCAGCATGATATCCAGTTTATAATCTGGTTCTTATTCATGAACAATTCATATTTTGCAGTAGTTATATCTTGCTTTGACAACATAAAGCATACTAAGAAAAAGACACCCCACCAAAACCTTCATCTTTTCCTCCGCTTACCCCTGTTAGTACATGTGTATTCCTGTGTGCATTTGTGCATAAATCCATCCTCCAAACTGTAAGTTCCTCTGAGTGCAGAAACTATCATATCTAATTTTGTATTCTTTCTGCTGGGAAAAAAATCTCTTAACATAGGCTTGCCATATATATATGCATATGTGTATATAGATATGCATATGCATGATACTTCTAATATTTATTGACCTAGTTTTATTCAATAAGGCTACATGAGTAGCCCCATTTTTAAAGAGCTAATAAGGATCAAAAATAAACAAATAAAAAAACAAAATTGAAACAGATTCATAGACACAGAGCACAGACTGATGGTTGCCAAAGAGGAGAAGAGGTTGGAGAACTGGATGAAAAAGGTAAAGGGATTGAGAAGTACAATTTGGTTTTTACAGAACAGTCATGGGGGTGTAAAGTACAGGATAAGGGCTATTGCCAGTAATATTGTGATAACTATGTATAGTGTCAGGTAGATACTGGAAATATCAGAAGATGGTGCAGACCCTGGCCAGCAGTGTCCATGGGTTGTGGCCACAATGAACAAATTCACACAGACTACAGAAGTCCTGTGGAGAAAAAGGGATGGCATGGACACTCTCTAAGTGAGAGAGAGGGCCTCAGCCCTTACCTGGACAAGCTTTTATTGTCTTTCTGGGTATATTACATCAAGGATGGTCCTCATTTACTATGCACAGGTTCGCTGTAGGTGACTACTTTTTACAGATAACAAAGGAAAGAATGTTGCTAATTACTTGAAAAAGAAGGATCAAGGGGAAAAGTGGTTGGACTGGTTACACTCCATACTTGGGAGGTTTAGCACAGATTTTAGGAAGTTACTTTAGAGATATGCAGTAAACATTTTCTGCCTCAATCCAGGATGAGGGAGTTTTAGCAAGAGTAAGTTCCTAGCAGCCTAGGTACAATGCAGGTATGATGTCCCACAGGAGAACCTGTCCGTGGGTGTGGCTCCTGTGTGCTGGACCTCATTCCCCACTGGCCTTTCCGAGTGGGGGATGAGCTACATTCCCACACCACGCAGAACAGTTCCCAATAAGAGGTCACACTATAAACTTTATTGTTGTCTAACAACTATGCCATATACCTGAAACTAATAGAAAATAATACAGTAGAATACAATAAGTAGAATATAATAAGTAGAATACAATAAAAACTAATAGGGTTCAGTTTTTCCATTTCTATTGCTTTCAGCTTTATACATGTTTCTTTTTATTATAAAGATATAGACTGAAGTAAGAAAACTGCCAATTTTAATGTCCTCTCTTGTCTCTGGCCAATGCGTGACATCATGCTTGTTCTCCAGCCCTGACAGAGGGAGGATTGAGCCTTTTGGGGGTGCAAAGTAGAGTGCTCTTATCAATCTAAACACACTCGGCACTGGTGGTAGGGTGTGAAGGGTAGAATTATGATCAACACTGAAAGAGACAGAATTCAAAGAATGCATTAATTTGAGATGAAAGAGTGCAAGAGAAGACATGGTACTTATTATATGTTAGGAAATTAAAAACAGTAAATGTAACATTAACATAAAATGAGTATGATTCACATTTTCCTGTATATTCTGATTAAGCTGTGAATTTGTAACATGATTAATAAAGCATAGGAACACATTTTGGGAGAGATACTATAAGATAGCATTCATACATAGGTTGCATAATGGATGATGTGGCACTGTAAGTAATGATATAGCAGAATTTTTTAAAGATTTTATTTAGTTATTTTTAGAGAGAGGGTAAGGGAGGGAGAAAGAGAGGAAGAGAAACATCAATGTGTGGTTGCCTCTCATGCACCCCTTTCTGGGGACCTGGCCCACAACCCAGGCATGTGCCCCAGTTGGGAATCAAACTGGCAACCCTTTGGTTTTGCAGGCCTGCACTCAATCCACTGAACTATACCACCCAGGGCTACTATAGCAGAATTTTTAAATTGTATTTGAAAATATATTGGCAAGAAAATCATTAAGACAGTTTCCAAAGAGTCATGGCATTGAACTAACTACCTTTTTATTGTAATGATAGTTAGGATATTAACCAAGAATGATATATTTGACAATAGGGATATGATGAGATGACTTGGCAACATGAACAAGAAGATGTGGGGTCTGGATACGATCAAAAACATTCTTGTGCACTGACTATACATTAAATAAGGGCCTCTTCACTGCTTCATTCTAAATCTAGATAAATAAATATTTATCACTTCGGTCCATAAATTTTGTTACATATTTTAAATGAAATTGTCAATACAGACCTCACTTGAGACCAAAATGGAGCAACTGAATACGATATGGCACTATTGGCCTTATAATCTTTTATATGATATATTGTAAATCCTTTTGCCTCAGGCAGCCATTAACAACATAGCCTTTGCCTTTGGTTTCTTTCTGTTGCTTAGGCTTTTCAGTATTGAACCATCCCAGATCCACTCAAGTTTCTGAAATGAATTAAAGTTCTTGAAACTATCCTCAGAGCCATGCTTATGGCATGTATGATTGAGAGAGAGAAAACATCAGAAGAGAGAAAAAGCTCTGAGTCTGTCATATTACGCTAAAAGGTGCTGCCTCCTGGTTTTCCTCAATGTGTTAGGAGGAAATAATTATGAAAACATACATAGAACTTTTATTTTTTAGATTTTATAACAGTAACTTTATCTACATAGAAAAGCAAGTTTGCTTCCCAAGTATAACTTTTACTGCTAATTACAGTATTTCCTAGTAACTTAAATTGGCTACTTAGAAATTTGAATTATTCCTCATAACAATCTCACATACGGGATCAGCTAGACATGTTTTTCTGAATCAGTGTTCTTCTTATAAAGGTGAGTTTGTCAAGTGGGATTCTTAAATACATAATTGAAACCCTTCACAGATTCATTGAATGTGGGAGGTGGAAGTGGGTAGGGCAGAGGAGAGTAATGAGGGAGGGGACAACTGTAACTGCACAATAAAAAAAGAAAAAAGAAAACTAAAAAAACCTTCACAGAGTCCCGACTAGTGTGGCTCAATGGGTTGACCATCATCCTGCAAACGGTTAGGTTGCAAATCTGGTTCCCAGTGAGGCTCATATCAATGTTTCTCACCCTCATTTCTTCCTCCTTTTCCCTCTCTCTAAAAATAAATAAATTAATTAATTAATTAAAAACCCTTCACAGATTCAATTTTTTTCAAAATAATTTTACCACCAGAAAAAAAGAAGAGATAGAAAGTAATTGTATCTTCTAACCCTGAAGAATGGTACTAATCACTGAGAGAAATTGGGGCAGCACTGAAGGGAAAGACTTTTGGAGACTTGGTTCATTTAATTTTACTGTTTAGGATCATAACAAAATATTTAAGTCATAATGCCCTACAGGCTATCAGAAATGGGAATAAGTAGAGCTCTATGAACTCAACAACTCTGTTGGCATTATGATTACTCATCACTTAACCCTAAAAACTGGGCATATGTAAGGTTTAAAGATTATGCATCTTAAACACCTCTGTACCACCAGTGCATTTCTATAGCAAATATAAAGAATAGAAATACACTTCTAAGATCTATGTTCTTGTTGATGTCAGGCTTCAACTTTCTTTCTCTAAAATAAGCAATAATGGACAAAATAATGCTCTCATATGGCATCTAAGTCATGTTTCTACTTCTTCCCTCTATTGCACGTAGGGGCAAAAGTTACTTACTATTTCTACCTCCTTGTCCTAGCATCTGGAATACTCTATTCTTCTTTAAAACAATATTTATTTATTTTTGTTTATTTGTTTACTTATTTATTTATTTTTATTGTTGTTCAAGTATAGTTGTCTCCATTTTCCCCTAACCCCCTCACCCCTCCCATCCCCACCTCCCACCCTCTATGGAATCTCCATTTCACAGAAAGTTCTCAGATTTTGAAACAACAGAGTATCTTTAGAGACCTTGGAAACTAAATCATAGCAAAAAAACTAAATCAAAGTTGTCAACTTTATATGTATCTTTTATAATTTCTTCTTGGGCATAAACTATACAATACTAGTTAAAAATTAAGATAAAAAATTAAGAAATTTGGAAGAACCTCTTTTTCTTAAAAAAAACCTAAGCTCATGCTAATATAGATAGAAATGCATTCAGGAAAAAATATTGTATTTTGAGCACTTAAATACAAAGTATTAGACCTTTATTATTTCTGTTTCTCACTAGAGATATACTACATCTCTGTTTCACAAATGAGAATGCAAACATAAAGAAATATAGTGATTATTTGCCTCAAATCATATTGTTAACTGTCCAAAACAGCATTCAAAAATGAAACTTCTCTCTTAACTTCCAGACAACTACTTACCAGAAATTATAACGTGACAGGTAAATGTAAGCACTGCATCTTAGAAGATACAATAGTAACAATAATTATGTATACACACGTTCTTTTACTTCTTTTTCTAAACCTAAAAATTTATTTTCGCCACATTTTATATCTTGATCAGAGGTGTGGGAAATAAAAAAATGTGTGAAATTCAAATTTTAAACATGTATAAAATGACACTAAAAATTATTCATAATAAAATAGCATAAAAATCAGCAGATTTGGTAAATAATGACACTATCAGGTCTGGTTATATTATTAAAATATATACAGATAATTTCTAAATATATCAATTGTTAATAAGTCAAATAAAAATCTTCTAATAATGGTAAGTTTAGGGCAATATTGTGCCATTTCCATGAATAGCTGTTCAATGTTTTATCTTCCAAAAGAAAAATGTAAGTAACTTTTTGAGAAACTCAGTTTTTATTTCTACGGTAGTTTACTAATATCTTACAAGATGATACAGAGTTAATGTAATCAAATAGCCTTGATAACCATTTCCATTTTACATATACATAATTTACATACATGTTTACATCTGCATGTAAATACATACATGTATGAATGTACAGTGTGTGTATAGGTGTGTGTGACTCCCACACTAGTGCAGCTTCTCCTGGTTAATTCTTAATGAAAAACCACTAGGGGGTGACCAAGAATTATTCCTTTTTCATATCTTTCCCTGGTTACTAATATTTAGATAATATTAACATAGTATAAATGTCTTACTCTAAGTTAATTCTTTGCTATTCCTGATGATTTTCCAAGTTACTAGGAATGTTTGAGCAAAATTGAATCCAAAACAAATGAGTCACAAGACTTGAATTCTAAATCTCACATTTTATTTAGCTTTAAGGCATTTGATTAAGCAATTATAATCCTCAAAATCAGAATAAAGGTCAAATGTGACCTTTGTGAACTATGAATTACTTATTTAAGCAGAACTGAATACTTTACGACCTCCAAGATTATGTAATAGTCTATAAATTAACTATGAGTTTGAAAAATAAAATAAGTAGTCTGAAACAATAGGTTTTAGGAGCCTTTCTTAGCACTTGAGAAATTAAGTGCTAACATAAAGAATACAAACTATAATAAATGGTAAGTCTATTTTGAGACTTTACCTTTTACTTGACATACAGATAAATTTTTGTTTTATTGTATTTTTCCTGAAGCTCATCTTGAGAAACATTAAAATATATTAATAATCTCAAATAAAAATGACATTGGTATATATTTTAAAAGAAATGTTTTAATAGTTTTAACTTTCAAAAGCCTGAGGTTTAATAAGAAATTTGAAAAAATACAAATTAAATTATCTATTGACATTTCTAAAACTATAAGCAACTATATAATAAAAATATTTATAAAAATGGAATGAATAGTTATCATTTGAGTCAATGTCAACACAGAGAGAAGCATTTTAAAAAGTTAGCTGCTACAAGTGGGCAGTGACCAGAGGGGAGAGGGAAAGGAATTTAAGGGGGAAAAAGGGGAGGGATTTTGAGGAACAAGTATGAAAGACACAGGGATGAGGACTGGGAGGGGGGGAAATGGGAGGGGGGAAAATGGGAGGGAGGTAGGGAGCATGGGGCGGGGGGGGGCTGCGATGGGAGAAATACACAAAAAATATACTTGAAAAATAACTAAATAAAAAAAGATATAATTAACTCTGCTTTGAGTCAAAGCTGAAAAAATTAATTAAAAATAACCAATGCCAAAAAATAAAAATAAAAAGTTAGCTGCTCAGCATAATGCTTTTTAGTTCTATCCATGCTGTTTGTTGCAAAGGGTAGTTATCTCCTTCTTTCTTTCTGCTGCATAGAATTCCATTGTGTAAATGTACCACAGCAGGTTTTGGATCCATTCATTTACTGATGGGCACCTAGATTGCTTCCAACTCTTGCCTATTGTCAATTGTGCTGCTATGAACATTGAGGTGCATAGATTCTTTTGGATTAGCATTTCAGGGTTTTTAGGATATACTCCTAACAGTGGAATTGCTGGGTCAAAAGGCATATTCATTTTTAGTTTTCTTAGAAAATTCCATACTGTTTTCAATAATGGTTGTACCAGTCTGGAAAGCATTATGCTGAGTGAAATAAGCCAGGTGTTGAAAGACAAATACCATATGATCTCACCTTCAACAGGAATCTAAACAATAAAACAAACAAGGAAGCAAAATATAACCAAAGACACTGAAATACAGAACAGGCTGACAGGGACCAGAGGGGAGAGGGGAGAGAATTTCAGGGGAAAAGGGGAAGGATTTACAGGAACAAGTATAAAGGGCACATGGACAACAACTAAGGAGGGTGGAAATGGGAGGGAGGCGGGGAGCACTGTGGGGGAGTAAGCTGGGATGGGAGTAAAAGACAGAAAACTGTACTTGAACAATAATTACATTTAAAATGCTTAAAAATTAAAAAAGTAAAACAATTTTTAAAAAGTTAGCTGCCTGCCGATTCCCTCAGCCTTTGGGACCATGAAGCAGGCATTATAAGTAAACAAGCCAATGCTGCCATATTATTTTCCAGACAGAATGAGCCTCTGGGGTCAAGCTACTGACCTTTTAAATCAGGTTCTGTAGTTTGCTAATTGTGTGACCTTGAGAAAACCAAGGTTAATCTCTCTAAGCCAAAGTTGAAAGAATAAAGAGTTCCAGTCTCATGAGATTGCTCAAGGAATTAGCTGATACACTGTGTATAACACATTAAGCACAGAGCTCCCACTCAATAAATGCAGATATATTATACATGAGAAGCTCTCCATCTTGATGAATAGGTTGGACAAAATGCATCATCTTCGCAGTACTCTTACCACTGTCTCAAAGACAGATGAGTGTTATATACCATTCCCTCCTCTCTTAGCTTTGAAATTCTCTCTCACAGGTACCTCAAAATATCTCATTTCAAGGATTTTAGATGTTTAATTCAACAAAAGCTTTTGGAATCATAAAACAGAGCTGTAATGATTATAAATCCATACCTATAGCCCAGCATTATGCTGGATTGAATAAGACCCTGAAATAAAACACAAAATCATGGTTTTTATCTTCTAAGATGAAAAGGAGCTAGAGCGGCTGATGGGAATGGAGGGGAGGCTAGAGAAGGATAGGGGAAGGAGTTAAATTTCTGTTGTTGTAAAGCACCCAGTTTGTGGCCATTTTTTAAAAATTATTTTATTGTTGTTCAAGTGCGGTTGTCTGCATTCACCCTCCACCAATCGCCCCCACCCCCATCTCCTGATTCCATCACCTCTTGATTTTATCCATGTGTCTTTTATAGTTGTTCCTGAAATCCTGTCCCCCCTTGCTTCCCATTATCCCCTCCCACCTCCCTCTGGTTTTTACAGCAGCCTTAGGAAATTAATACAGAGGGACCTACTTTCAAATTATCAGAAACACCAAGATAAAACACGTAAGTAATTATAGCTAGAAAAAATGAAAGATTTACGTAAGAACTATGTGTACCGAGTAATAAAAAATTTTGCAGTTGGATAAAGATGGCCTAATTGAAGTATCAGTGACAGTTCAGTTTTTCAAAAAGCTCCTAGACTTTCTTTGGTTTTGTTTTCATATCTACTGCTCTACAGAGCTGATAGAATTGTAACTTAGGTTTCACAATTTAAGGACTGGTTTCTTTACTTGTTTTTTTCCTCATAGTTCGTTCCATCACATTGCTAGCAAATACATTTGCCCTGGCCCCCACCTCCCTCAACTGTAGAGGTGGCGGAACCCATGTTTCCTGATAAACCTTTTTGATTCGATGGTTATCACTCTTGGGTACTGAAAATAAAGATGGCTCTTCTGAGTTCTTGATTAATTTAAAGAAAAATAGAAATTGGAATTTACATGAATCTCATAATAGTGAATTACCTTGTGCCAGGCAGTCTGTTAGGTAAGTCCATGTATTATTTTATTTAATCTACACAATAACACTTGAAAGAGCTACCATTACCTTCACTTACAGACAAAGAAACTGAAGCAAATAAAGTTGCTAGAAGCCACTAGAGATAGGAGATAAGATTATGACTACAACCTAGATCTGTCCTTGTTCAGAGACTTAGCATTTAATCAACATAACCTTTTTAAGTAGACAATCTGCCTTACTGGGATATTTGGCTGAGTGTCAAGGTATTACTAGTAATACTTGAGGTTGGCTTTATACTGACCAATGTAGCAGTAAATCAAGCAATGGATAGGTGAGCCTTGCACACAATCACTTGGTTGCAGCAAACCCTCCCTTCACAGAACTATTTCTTCCATAAATGACTACAGAATACCAGAAGAATCACAAAATGTTAATATTTTTATATAAAGTTAGTATTAAAACATTTGGTTTTATGAAAGAAGAAAGTAAATGCACAGACATTCACTGATTTACTCAAGGATTACATGGCTAGTGAAAGGAAAGAACTTGGACTAGAATAACAAAAAAGGGATTGCTGATGTTGAACCACTTGGCAAACACTTTTTAAAAGTCAAGAACTAAACTACTATTTAAAAAACCTTGCCTTTATAAAGAAATGTGCACTAAATTTTTTGTAAATATTATTTGAATCAGAGTGAAAAAGCATATGTATGTACCAAGAGACCCCAAATGTAACCACTAGAGAGAAAAATTTTTATTAAATAGACAATATTGACATGGTTTTATTTCTTCTTCAGATCTACTAGAACCACTTAAAAATGCATTCTTAATTCTAATATTTTGTCAAATGCTCAATCAACTGTGTCTTATACTGACCAAAGAAACAAGGTCATCTTAGACCTAATTGCTGCCTACTTCCTAGGTATAGCTGTTCTAATTAAGGTAGTAAATAAATAAATCACCCATTGGCATTTGGATTAATTTTTAAAAATTTACATGCAGTTAAATTGCATGTGCGTATGTACAGCTCTTTAGGTTTTACACGTGTATAGATTCAGGTAACCAATATCACAATCAGGACACAGACAATTTCCATCACCACAAAATACTCCCTTGTGCCATCCCTTTATAGTCATTCTCTCTCCCCTCAACCTCTTACTTACTCTCTTAGCAACCACTAATGCATTCTCTGTACCTGTCAGCTTGCCTTTTCTACGTCATATAAATAAAGTAACATAGAATATAACTTTTTGAGACTAGCTTCTTTCACTTAGCATAATGCCCTTGAGATTCATGCATGTTGTTGAACAGATCAATACTTGTTTTTTATATTGCTGAGTGATATTCCTTTGTATTGCTGTATCAACAGTTTATCTGTACAATGTTAAAAGACTTTTCAGTTATTTCTGGTTTTTGGCAATTATGACGAAACTTGCTATAAAATTCACATGTAGGGTTTTATGTGAACAAAAATTTTCATTTCTTTAGGATAAACATTTGAAAGTGGAATTGCTATGTCAAATGGTTAAATCTATATTTATCTTTCTCAGAGACTATAAAACTGATTTTTTTAGTGAATGCAGCATTTTGTATTCACATCTACAAAATATGAGACTTCCAGTGTCTCTCTACCCATGCTGGCCGTTGGTATTGTCTGTTTCTGATATGACAGTTCTAAAAAATGTACAATATTGTGTGGTGGTATCTCATTGTGGGTTTATTTTGCATTTGTCCCATGGGCTATTCAGAAATGTATTATTTAATTTCCAATGATGGGGGATTTTACATATATCTTTATTATTTCCAATTTAATCTCATTATGGTAAGAGATATACTGTAATGATATCAATATTTTTTTGATTTCCTGATGTCATCTATCTTGGTAAAGGCACTATCTGCCTTGAAAAGAATTTACAATTTTTCTGTTGTTGAGTGAAGTATGTATAAATGTCAAGTAGTTCTAGTTAATTGACTCAACTGATTGTTCATTTATTTTAATGTTTTTGGTGATTGTTTTGTCTACTTGCTTTATTAATTAATGGGAGAAGAAATTTGAAATCTCTAACTCTAAATTTGAATTTCCCTATTTCTTTTTTTAAATTATTTATTTTTAGAGGGGAGGGGAGGAAGAAAGGGAGAGAAACATCAATGTGTGGTTGCCTGTTACATACCCCCTACTGGGTACCTGTTCTGAAACCTGGGCATGTGCTTTGATTGGGAATTGAACCAGAGACCTCTTGCTTCACATGCCCGCACTTAATCCACTGATCTATACCAGCCAGGGCAATGAATTTCTCTGTTTCTTCCTTTTTACCGTTAAGTCTCTGTTGCATATACTCAACTCTGACAATCTAGAGGAAAATCAGCCATTTGCACATAAACACGGATGCTGTGTTTCAATATAAATTTATTTACAAAACAGGCAGGTGTGACATGCACTAGAGTTTGCCAATCCCTGCTCCAGAGACGAAAAGTCTAACCACTATTCATTACTACCTCTTTTCCTTACGTGAATCCTTTTTTTCCCACCTAGCCCCATGAACTTGACCTCACTGTCCTTTAGGACAAATAACTAGAATCAGTTATAGTTGTATTATTATGTTATTAGAAATACAAGTATTTTTTTAAAGTTAGTATGACTTTTAAAAATTTGATATTTCTGTCCATTTACTTGTTTTCACTGTTTATTTTAATTTCATCAACTCCTATAATTTACTGGACAAGGTGAATTTTCAACCAAACACCTCTGTAAAAATACAACCAGCCAGAAAATATTATCCGGAAATGGTCATTCATTCTACTACCTTCTGCAATTTCTGGCAACACTTCTTAACATTAGTACAAAGTTACATGGGAAGCTGATGTCAAGCAAGCAGCTACCATATTTTGCCATATATAATGAACAATTTTTGCCCAAATTTTTTAGGAAAAAATAAGGATGTGCATTATACATGGGCAGTATTAATTCCATATCTATATAAATGTTTTTAATTCTTTTATGCTTATGCATTAAAAGTATAACATTAGAAAGCAATCATGATATCCATACGCAAAATGATACCCTGGAATGTGACAATCAGTTTTTTCCTAAATATAAATAAATAAAAATAGAATTAAAAAATTTAAATTGAAGGTTTTTTATGAAATTCTGGGCCAAAAATGTGGGTGTGCATTATGAATGGAATCACATTATACACAGCAAAATACAGTAAATAGAAATGTTGTCTTGAGAACATGAGAAATGATAGAGGGAATTGAGGGATTGGGAAACAGTAAAGACAATTTGGAGAAGAGAAGCAAAAGTGAGTTCAAAATGTGCATATTTCAGTTTACATTATACAAAAATAGTTACAATATATTTCAGGTAAATATGTTACATTAAGAAATAGTGCTAGTAAGAAATTGGCACTGAAAAATGAAAATGTATTTACAACACAAAACAGTGGAACTGGAAACTTCTGAATGAAACATTACATAAGCCATTTAGCTCTATGGAGAGGAGAACCCACAGTAATTGACATTTCTGCAGCTAATAATGTTTTCCTTAAATTTATTTGAGTTAACATAACCATGCCAACCTTTAGTTAAAAATATTAAAGTAAAATAAGTATTAATTATGACTACATTTTATGATGCAAATAAACCTTCTAAAAGAAATAATTTTCATTTTCTGAAGAAATTATAGCTACCAGTTTTGTTGAATTTATTAAAGCAGATTTCATACTATACAATATTAGCAGAGAAGTTATTCAATATAAATTCAGTTTTATAGTAACTGATAGGTGTTTTTAAATCATTAATACATACTTATCAAAAATATCACTTTTTCACATTTTTATTGTTGTTCAAGTACAGTTGTCTCTATTCCCCCCCACCGACCCCCCAACCCGCCCCCATTCCCCACCCTTGATCCTACCCCCCCTTTGGTTTTATCGATGTACTCTTATACATGTTCCTGAAAAACCTTCAAAAATACCCTTAAAAAATATTACATTTTGACAAATGTAAATGACAGTTTTTTTATTGCCTACAAGACACTGAATATGTATATACTGTCTACATAAAATGGCTAGAAAAAAATCACTGGAATAAAAAAATAAGATGAACTTGTGCAAGCAACATGCCAAAAAATCCATTTACTTTTTTCCATAAAATAAGACACATTTTTCATTTTCACCAATAACTTTATTGATTTGGATATTTTGAGTATGTCAGCTATCTCCCACATGGCATAATGTAGATTATTTTCAATTAATGTCTTGATCTAATGGCTATCAACTTCAACTGGTCTAACTGACCATGGAGTAGCATCCAGAGGGAAATCTCCAGCACAAAACTTTACAAACCATTTTTGACATGTTTGATCAGTCACACCACCTTCTCCATATACTGTATAAATCTTTCTTTTTTTTTTTATTTCAATGCATTTTTACCTTTCTTGAAAAAATGAAGCTTAATATGCTGAAAATGTTGCTTATTTTTTCCATCTTCAGTATGAAAATGCCTACACAAAAATTCACCAATTTTGATAAGTTTTTTAAATGCATGCTGATACGACAGCTATCATAATACATTATAACAAAATTGCTTTAAATGAAGTTCAAAACAGCTAACAGCTACTAGACCCATATTACAGAAAAAAAAAGATGAACTTTTTGGCCCACCCAATATTAGAACAAAATTACGTAATAGTGGCAAAGACTTTGATAACCTATAAAAATTAGATTCTAGATTCCTATGCAGTATAACTCAATTAAAATGGAGCCTAGGTGGGACTGTTCAGTCAAATTAAACCACACACTGTTTTTTGGGACACATGCAGTGTGATCCAGTTGTTTTCCATCATTTGATTGTGCTGACCTAGGAATGTTGGGCAAATCAAACATTACATTTAAAAATTACCACCCTTACACTTCCGGTCAAGATGGTGGTGTAGGTAAACACAGTACTTCCTTCCTTATACAATCACAACAAAATTACAGCTACAGAATAACCATCATTCAGAACTGCCAGAAATCAAGCTTAACAGAAGCCCTACAAATATGGAATTAAAGAAGAACCACATGGACACTGGTAGGAGGATTGGAGCTGTGAAATGGGCTGGTTTCACACCCTTAAGTGGTGGAAATAATTAGGAAGGATATCTTTCCAAGCCCCACATTAGGCCCCACAGCCCAGGGTTCCAAGGATAGGAGGAGAAGTCCCTATAATTTCTTCTTTTTTTTAAAGATCCAATTATTTCTTTTTAGAAATAAGGGAAGGGAGGGAGAAAGAGAAGGAAAGAAACATTGATCAGTTGCCTTTCACATGCACTCCAACTGGGGACCATGCATCTCTACCTCTACTGGGAATACAATTCAGTCACAAGCCCTGACTGGGAATCAAAACAGTGATCTTTTTCTTTGTGGGATGACACTCAACTTACTGAGCCACACTGGTCAGGGCAGAAGTCCCTGTAACTTCTGGCTATAAAAACCAGCAGGGATTGAGGCTGAGGAAAATGGAAACTTGTAGAGTCCCAGGCAGTTCCTCTTAGAGGACCTGCTCATGGACTTGCTTAGACTCACTCCTTCTGAGCTCTAGTGCCAGGGCAGCAGCTTGAAAGGAGGGCGCTAGATACATTCAAGGAGGAACTAAATTGTTCCACATCAGGGCAAGAGTGATTTAGAGGGCAGCTTTCTCCCAGACAGAAATGCTGCAGAGGCCATTGTTCCTTTGAGAGTCCTCCCCACACAGAGCTGGCAGCTGGTGCCCTACCCTCATGATTCCCTGAGTTCCTGCCCCATCCAACATGTTGGCCCACCTAAGCTGTTTCTAGTGGTTTTTCCACACAAATGTATTGTCTCGGCTTATGCATCAGATTTTCCTAAATTCTCTCAAACAAGCAGCATCTGGCCAGCCCTATACCACTCACTAAGTGGACCCAAGCCTGGAACTAGTGACAGTTGCCTTGGTTCATAGCTTAAGCTCATTTGGACACCTCCGAGCCCAGCACAAATATACAGATCAGCAATAGAGTGGGTGAATCTAAGAATCAAATCAGTGATTTAGAACATTAAGGAAACAAAAAACATCCAATCAGCACAATAAGAAAAAAATGAATAAAAAATGAGGCTAGGCTAAGGAACCTGTGGGACAACTTCATGCATACCAACATCAGCATCATGGAGGGTGCTGGAAGGAGAAGAGAGAGAGTAGGAAATTAAAAAACTATTTGACACAATAATGACAAAATTTCCCTAACTTGGTGAAGAAAACAGATATACAAGTCCAGGAAGTCCAGAGATTCACAAACTGGTTGAAACCAAAGAGGCCCACACTGAGGAGCATCATGATTAAAATGACAAAGTTAAAGGCAAGGAGATCATCTTAAAAGCATCAAGAGCAAAGCAGTTAAGTAACCTACAAGGGAGCTCCCATTAGACTGTCAGCTGACAGTCTAATTTCTCAAAAGAAACTTTGCAAGACAGAAGGAATTGGCAATAAATATTCAAAGTGATGAAAAGCAAGGACTTACATCCAAGATCGCTTTACCCAGCAAAGCTATCATTTAGAATTAAAAGACAGATAAAGAGCTTCCCAGACAAGAAAAACCGAAAGGAGTTCATCACCACCAAACCAGTATTATATGAAATATTAAAGGGTCTTCTTTAACAAGAAGATCAAACATATAAATAATAAAATGGCAATAAATATGTATCTAAGTAAATGGAATCCAAAAGATAAACGAAGAAGCAGAACAGAAACAGAATCATAGATATAGAGAATGTTTTGATGGTCGCCAGATAGGAGGAAGTTTGCGAAAAAGGTGAAGGGATTAAGATGTACAAATTGTTTGTTACTGAATAGTCATGGGATGTACAATATACCATAGGGAATATAGTCAATAATAGTCTAATAACTATGTATGGTGTCTAATAACTAGTCTAATAACTAGATGGGTGTGAGATTTATCGGGATGATCACTTATTCAATTATGTAATGTCTAGTCACTGGGATGTACACCTGAAACTAATGTAATAATAAATGTCAACTGTTATTGAAAAAATTTTTAAATGACCACTCTTGATTAAAATTAACTTTAAAATGTTTATAGGAGTATGTATGTGCTGAGAAAATATCTAAAATTTGCAATAATTTTTTCATAAACGGAACTACTCCAAATTATTTTAATGCAATAAAAAGTTATGGTGACTATAAAAAAGTGAATTCAACATTTCTTTCCCTAGCAAAAAAGAAAAATAGCATGAAAAATTATTCATCTCAATTCTTCCTTTAATTTTTATAAATCCCATCATTTTCATAATATGGTGTTCATATCAAATTTTATAAACCTATAGATTTTTAGTGCCCTAGTATTCATAAAATACATTAAACTTTACCATATCAGTCTGTCTTCTCCTGTGTTTACCCTCTTAGTTGGAAAACATGATATTAAATTCATTCAAGGTATACCCAGTTTCCTGCAAGTCAGGGCAAATTTTCCTGGATAGATGGTGCCGCTGTTTAACAGTGATTCATTAGACTGAGCCATGAAAAGTCCTGAAAATCATTTGAATATTTCGAAAGTTCTACCTGGAAATACATAAAACAATAAAGAGTATATAAAATACTTATCTTTTCATTTTTTAAGTTTGATAGAGTGGTTTAACTTAATATGTAAATTTCCAACAATTAAAAAATGCTATTGCCCTGGCTGGTGTGGCTCAGTGGATTGAATGCCCACCTGCACACCAGAGGGTCACCAGTTCAATTCCCAATCAGGGCACATGCCTGGGTTGCAGACCAGGTCCCCAGTAGGAAGACACACTAGAGGGAAAAAACATTGGAGTTTCTCTCGCTCTCTTTCTCCTTCCCTTCTTCTCTCTAAAAACTATCTTTAATATTTTAGTTTTTAGTATATGATCAAAATTTGTGGTTTCAGAGTGTTATTCTTAAAGTGAAGGTTTCACAAATCTATCCATGCAGATGCTTATGGGAATGACATTTAAGGAATTAAAGAGAAAAATCTCACTTCCACATCGGGGTTATTGAGACCAACCACCTGGGTAAAGTTGATAATTCAGTAGGATTATGTCCTTGGAGTCAGATATGACCAAGAGAATATAAAATCCACAAACTGGCAAAAATGTTAGACTGTCCACAGAAAAGAGTGTTAAATTTAAATAAACTCTCAAAAGCTATATTGACCTCAGATAGGTCGGTTCTGTTCCAGAGTTGTATAAAAGTTGTGATTATACAGATCTGCAGCCAGACATCACAGGATAACGGGGCAAGTGTTCATTATTCATTTGGAGCACAAGAAGTAATTCTGTAATTTCATCCTGCTGTTTGTCAGGAAGAACTATGAAGTGTTTCTTATGAAGATACTTCACTCTCCATAAAGAAAAAAATAAAAGAAAATCCCAGCAAAAACATAGAGTGTCTCTTTAAAATTTTCCATCCATAAGATCCATTTGTAAAGGATAAATCATTTAAACCTCATAAAGTTTATTTCACTTTATATTTCTTGGCTTTATTGGTACTAGTAAGATTTCTTTGTAAATGATAATAGTAGAAAGAATATATGAAACCTTTAACATTTAGATTTAATATGCATATGCTATCTATTCCAATACAAACCCACTCATATCTACTTTTTTACTATGCTAAAATAGAAATTGTGGACCCCAGAGTCATTATTTCAACTCTGGATGCAAAAATATTATCTGAAGCCAGCATCTATAAGCTTCAGTTAGGAACTTAAGGTTGAAATCTTGAAAAAATGAAAAACAACAGCCATAAATGTTTTTGAACAAATACAGCCTTAAACTAACCATTATATTATTGAATGTTTATAATTCCCAACTTAAAAATTGAGGTTATTGAAAGGGTCAGGGCAGTTTCCCAACCTGCCGGACTGCTTATGAGCCAGTCAAGCCACTTTTCCAATCCACTGGACTGCTCATGACTCAGTTATCCCAACTTAATCAACAGCCTGCAGTTTAATCGAAACTCTTCCACCACCCACAATAGACATATGACATCAGCCATAAAGGCTGCTGGTCAGACTGACCTTCCTGTACCTGGAAACAGCTTGGCCCTTTACTTAACCCCATTGTCCCAACTCACATCCTGAAACCCTGAGGCAACCACCCAGAACAAGACACAAACGCTTTCACTATCCCCCCAACAAATCCTGCACTTTTCCTTTAAAAAACCCCCTTCTTGCCATCCCTTCTGAGTCCATCCAGACTCAGCCCACCTGTAAGCGCAGCATCAAGTAAAGGCACTTAGATTGAATCATCCAGTTCCTCCCATTCCATTCTTTCACATTTCTAACAGTTATATCTATTTTAATCTGTATCTTTTTTACTATTAAATTCTAATTTATTGATTTATCATTTAATTTTTCTATTTTTTGTTAAGAAAGCCAAGAGGCTTTCACCATTTAAAAATGGAGAAAATTCAATTTATAGTTCTAAGAAGTTCTTACTTATAAATTTGAAGGAATGACTGATATAGTAAACCACATTTGTTTTGGGAATGTGTATCTGTTGATGTTGAATCCTTTAATGTAAAAGGTGATTAAATTTACCCACCAATCTTCTGAATATTATCTGATTATCATTGTTGTGTAATACCCCACATACAGATGATTTGACCTGTTAATCATCAAAACTTTTAGTTCTTCATATCTTGCTACAGAAATACCTTATAAAAACATGACTTTAACAATTCATTTCTAAAGAACAACGTAATCCAAGTTTTTTATTTAATGAAGACACATCTTATATATTGTTGAAAATATCTACTTAGCTTTATTTTTCATTTAAAAAATGTCTAATCACTTCCACCAAGATGGAGGTGTAGGTGGAAGCACTGTACCTTCTCACACAACGAAGTTTAAAAACAACAAAGTTTTAGCAACAAAAATGCAGCCAAACCACAGAAAATTGAACTACATGGAAGTTTGACAACACCAAACCCTTCAGCCAAACCGGTAAAAGGGGCAGAGCCAGCAGCAGAGTGGGGTCAGGCAGGAAAAGATCCACAGGACCGACCCTGGTGCGCAACCTAGGCGCACAACCCAGGCGCACGGGCAGCCCTAGGCGGATCCCAGGTGTAGAGTAGCGGGCGGACCCACTGAGGGCTGACCACAGTCACACATTCGAATGCAGATAAACCAGTGCAGGCCCCAGTGGCGGGAAGTGGCAGAGGGGACCGCATTGTCCCTCTCTGACCCCACCCCCACATGTAGCATCACAAACCAGTGACCTGGTTGGCCCCGCCCTGGTGAACACCTCCTCATATGTAACAGGTGAGAACAGATCAAAACATGGCTCAAGAACAATTCAGAGCCCCAGAGCCCATAAATCTAAGCGAGGAAGAAATAGCAAAACTTTCAGATGCATAGTTCAAAACACTGGTGATCAGGATGCTCACAGAACTGGTTGATTATAGTCACAAATTAGAGGAACATATGAAGGCTAAACTAATTGAAATAAATGGAAATGCACAGGAAACCAATAGTAATGGAAAGGAAACTTGGACTCAAATCAAAGGAGTGGACCAGAAGGAGGAAAAAAATGACCAAACAGAAAAGGGTGAAGAAACAAGAATTCAAAAAAATGAGGAGAGGCTTAGGAACCTCCAGGACATCTTTTTTTTTAATTTAATTTATTTATCTTTAGAGGGGAAGGGAAGGAGAGAGGGAGAGAAACATCAATGTATGGTTGCCTTTCATGCGTCCCCTGCTGGGAACTGGCCTGCAGGGGACCAGCCTGCAACCCAGGCATGTGCCCTGACTGGGAATCGAACGATTGCCTGATTCGCAGGCCCGCGCTCAATCCACTGAGCTACACCAGCCAGGGATTTTACCCCTCCAGGACATCTTTAAACATTCCAACATCCGAATTATAGGGATACCAGAAGGGGAAGAGGAACAGTTATGAGTGGAAACCTCATTTGAACAAATAATAAAAGAGAACTTCCCCAATCTGGCAAAGGCAATAGACTTCCAGGAAATCCAGGAAGCTCAGAGAGACCCAAAGAATTTGGACCCAAGAAGGAACACACCAACGCACATCATAATTACATTAGCCAAGATTAAAATGGAGAGAATTCTAGAAGCAGCAAGAGATAAGGGGACAGTCCCCTTATCTGTCCCCTTAACAAAGGAGTTTCCATCAGACTGTCAGCAGATTTCTCAAAAGAGACCTTACAGACAAGAAGGGGCTGGAAAGAAGTATTCCAAGTCATGAAATCCAAAGACCTATATCCAAAATTGATCTATCCAGCAAAGCTTTCATTTAGAATGAAAGGACAGATAAAGTACTTCTCAGATAAGATCAAATTCAAGGAGTTCATCATCACCAAGCCCTTATTATAGGAAATGTTAAAGGGACTTACCTAAGAAAAAGAAGATAAAAAAGATGAACAGTGAAAGGACAGCAAACTCACAGTTACTAAGAACCAAACCTAAAACAAAAGCAAACTAAGAGGACAGCTAGATCAGGAGCAGAACCATAGAAATGAAGATCATATGGAGGATTAGCAACAGGGGAGTGGGAGAAGGAGAAGGGGGAAGAAGGTACAGAAGATAAGCAGCATAGACAGTAGATAGAAAATAGATAGGGGGAGGGCAAGAATAGTATGGGAAATATAGAATCTAAAGAACTTGAGACACGTGGTCATAAACTAAAGGGGGGGAATGGTGGGGGAGGGGTGTGCAGGTTGGAGGGGAATGAAGGGGGGAAATAGAACTGTAATGGCATAATCAATAAAATATGTATATTTTTAAAATGTCAGTAATTTAATCAGTATAAATTACCAAATTACAAATATAGCCCTGGCTGGTGTAGCTTGATAGATTGAGCACAGGCCTGCAAAACCAAAGGGTTACTGGTTTGATTCCCAGTTGGGGCACAGGCCTTGGTTGTGGGCCAGATCCCCAGCAGGGGCTCATGAGAGGCAACCACACATTGATGTTTCTCTCCCTCTCTTTCTCCTTCTCTTCCCCTCTCTATAAAAATAAGTAAAATATTTAAAAAATAAAGATAAAAATAAATTACCAAATGTATACTTTTGTTTCAAATAAACTTCTTTCCAATTGCCCTACTTCTCCAATTAGAATGTCTATTTTTTTTACTCATTCAAACAAGTCATCTCAATTTCCTAATTTGCCTTTCATTCTCAAGTCCCACCAATAAATTGCTTTGTAATTCCATTTTAAGAGGAATTTTCCTAAAGAATTAGAATGCTTCCCAATATCTGATGAAGAGACTTTGTAACTCAGTTTCTTTTTCTCAGTTGAGGTAACTACAGGTATACTGACTAATCCTCAATAATTACAGCCATTTTATGCTGCTTTGCATTAAACTGGTACATATTTATTCAACAAGTATCTACTGAGCATGTATTAAATATAGTTGATTAAAACCTAGTTTTTATTATATTTTTATTTCTATATCTGTGGTTTTTAATAGTACGATTATATTTTAATGGTATTATTAGAAGTTGCCTTAAATATTTCTGGGAGTAGATACCTAAATAAAGAAAAATAAAGAAAATATGTATCTAACACATGGACAAGTCCTGTAAATTCCTACTTTGAAATATTTATTATGCCTTTTTTGGTTAATATAGTTATGGGAGGGCATACTCTCTCTCACTGTACCATTTTTGTACACATTCTTTTTGGGTGACATTTAACAATGAGAAGTCATTGTGCAGTACACTGCCATACACAGTGTATATCACCTTTTAATTCTTCAGCAGAACATCTAAATAAATGCTGCTATGGACCGAATTGGGCATCCTAAAATTCATATGTTCAAACCCTAAGCCCCCAGTGTGACTGCATTTGGATATTCGGCCCTTAGGAGGTTATTAAGGTTAAGTGAAGTTAGGACATGGATCTACTCCAATAGGACTATAGCCTTATAAGAAGAGAAAGAGAAATTTTTTTCTTTCCTCCATGTAAGAACCAAGCAAGAAGCTGGCCATCTACAAGCCATGAAGAGTGTCTTCATCAGAACTGGACTCTCCTGCCAGCCTGAGCTCAGACCTCCAGCCTCTAGGACTGTGGGAAAATAAATTTCTGTTGTTTAAGCCTCTGGTATTTCATTATAGTAGCCCAACCTGACTAGTAGAATGCTTATGCTATGGATCGCCACCAAGCTTTATCATAGTTCTACAATGCTGGCATTGAAAATTAGCCCAACTAATAATAAAGTGGAACTCTGTTTCACATTTCACTACTATTTAATAGCTAATCTACCTAAGGTACTCCACTGGTGGTTGGGATAATTGGCAAAAAATATCTACATACAGTTGACCCTTGAACAAGAGTTTAAACTATATGGGTCCACTTACATGCATATTTTAGAAAATAAATATACAGTTGGCCCTTCATATCCATGGGTTTCATGCCTGTAGATTCAACAAGCCATGGCAATCTGTATATGAGGAGGGCCAATTTAAGTTATAAGCAGATTTTCTACTGCCCAGGGATAAGCACCTGGGGAGAATGATAATATCAAATCATTAAGTCCTCACTGAACATTGTTGATAGCTTCTGAAAAACTGGGACTTTAAGTGAAACAACATATAACAAAACTGATTTTACCATAGGCTAATCAATGCAAACAAGAGTTAAGTTCCTAAGGTATATTTCTGGTGACTAAAATATCACCAAACTTCTAAATAAAGATCCAGAACATTTATAGTATTTGACATTGAAATAAATGTTATACATGCACTTGTGAAATAATAACAAAAACTAGTATGATAATTTTTTTCCAGTTCACTTATTCCAGTTAAGGGTTACTGATAGCCAGATCATCTCATGGCAGCTCAGGACATAAAGTGGGACCCATCCTGGAAAAGACACTCTTCCATCCCTCATAGGGTCACTCACACACACAGACTGGGACAGTGCAGACACCCTGATTCACCTTGGGATGTAGGAGAAAACCGGAGACTATGAAGAAATGCCAAGGCAACATGAGGAGAACATACAAACTCCACACAGACAGGGCCTTGGCTGGAAATTGATTTTGATTTCTCATTGGTGTTACAGTAAAACGACATTGAACAAGACAGTTATTTAAGGAACTGCTATCTTATAAAAACCATGCCGTTGAATTTACCAAATCTGTTACCAACAATAGGTTAGATCACCATCATGTTAAGTTTGGGTTGCTTCATGTCCTTGTAAAAAGATCACCCTACTCACTGTCTACCAGATAATCATCTGAAATTGCAGTTTTAAAAAATGTTTCACCCTGCCCCAAATCACCAAGGCTGAAGACCTCTCATTGTCTATAAAATAAAGTTTAATCAGAAAGATTAGCACTCATGATCCTCTGTAATCTGGGTCTAATTTAAAATTTTCACATATGATAAAATGACCCCACGTACAGTGTACACTGGTGCAGGGCTTCCATTCTCAGTACCCTGTCTCCTCCATTAATCCTTCCCTGGACACTCAGGCTCCAACAGTCTCTCTATTGTGAATATGTAGTACTCATTTCCTAGAGCTCCAGTTTGCCCCCTAATTATGCTATTTGTCATGTATTATATCTTCACATGTTCTTGTTCAGTTCACTAGGTTTAAAGTTCCCTGAGGTCAAAGGCTTCTATTCTTACAATGTCTAGAGCTGAACTATGTAAAATTTTGCAAATAAAGAGACCCAATTACAGCCTGAAGGGCAAAGGGCCAATGTAAGTCCTGAGTTCTAGATCTCATTTAGCCAACCAACCACATGAGATTATATGAGAGACAGTATGCATAGTAGCATATTAATCATAAACATTATGTGTTCAATAAAACCTCTCTATCTACTTAAAAGAACTGTTTGAAGACCACAGAACTCACTCATATCTATTCTGTCATTCAGCAAATATTTATTAAACATCAATGAGTAAGTATTAAACTAATTTTCTCAAAACCGACAATGCCCTATGAAAATGTAGAGAATTATCAAAAAGCACTGAATAAATAGTTGATATCCAATGTAGTTATTTTCAACTCAAGTACAGCTGGGCATAGATTGGAGTAAATTTTAATAACAGCACTAAGTCATTAAATTGTCACTACTATCCATCTACAAAGTGGATTTAGGTCATGTTCCCCTAGAAACAGAGACTGGAGAGGGAAATTCTTATGAAAGTGATTTTTGGAGATGGTTCTTCTTAGTGAAGGAAGCGGTTCGTGCAGTAGAAAAGAACAAAGGTAAGCAAAAAAGTGATTTTATCTGAAGTCTGGCTTCAGCCCACCTTGAGTCAAAGGCTAGTTGTATGCCAGAGTCAGTCCGTCACTGGCTGTGGGCTGCCCTCCTGATGATGAGGGCTGTAACCTCAAGGGTTTGGCAGCACTCTTTATAAAAAGGGCAGTTTAGGGGAAGGAAGATGGGGACAGTGTAGGAGGGAGAGGATTCCACTTCCCCTACACAGGAGAAGAACCTAGCCAATCTACGGAGGAACAGAGCAAACAGCCAACAGTACCCCAGAATATATGAAAATAAGAGATCAAAAATTGTAGCGGACACTGAAAAACCAGATGGTAAGGGGAGTGCTTCAGGCCAATGAGATCCCAGGGACCAGCTCTGGGACCAGGGTGGCTGTAGCCCCAGGCCCTGGGCCCTGTGCTGACTCCTTGGGAGCGGTGGGCCTGCCACAGAATCCGGGAGAGAGCTGGGTCAACTCCTCCCTCCTCCTTGGCCAAACAAGGTTTAAGCAGCACTGGGAGAGACCTGGTTGTTTGAAGTTTCAAAGAAGGGAATAAGGACAAAGAGGCAAACATACAGGGGTCATGAACACTCGCAGAGTCTGTGGTCGCCCACTTGGGAGAGTTGAGAGTTGCACGGTGACTCGCACTGACCCCGATAGTCACCAGTCTGGCTGGAGAATTGGGCTGTGCTGAGCAGCAGGCTTGAGTAGGAGGAATTTCTGAAAAAGAAAAACTGTTTAGGGAATTCTCCTGCAACAGCTGCTAGGCCTACTCCCCTCCCAGCTGGGCAGTGATCCTGTGGTTGCATGAAAGGTTCCGTGTAGAAGGCCGCACAGAAGGCCCTGTGCACCCCCATAGCACTGGGAAGGAAGCAAGGAAACCTACCTGAGCATGCACGCACCTGCATCCCAGCCCACAGCAGTAGCCCTGGAAAAAGAGCCTTTGAGGAAGATGTGGAACCAAGACCTAGAGCCGTGGGGGAGAGGCGCCACACTGGACTCTTGGGAGAGTGCATGCAAAAATGGTTGAGTACACATTGGGAAAGGAGAAAAGCCATACTAATTGCCCCTCAGCCTGCTGCAGCCAGCAAGACCAGAAAAACCAGTTTGGCCAGTTTGAAACCAACAAGAAGTATTTTTTAAGTAATTTAAAAAATTTTGTATTATTGTTTTATCTTTCAATATCTATTCCTCTCTTTCCTCCTGTCTTGTTTTATTCCTTCTTCCTTTCTTTCTAATTTTATCTCTTCTTCCTCCCTTCTCCTGCTTTTTTATATATATTTTATTGATTATGCCATTATAGTTATCCCATTCCCCCCCCTTCATTCCCCTCCAGCTAGCACAACCCCTCCCACCCACATTCCTCCCCTTTAGTTCATGTCCCTGTGTTACAAGTTCTTTGGCTTCTACATTTCCCATACTATTCTTGCCCTCCCCCCTGTCTATTTTTTACCTACCGTCTATGCTACTTATTCTCTGTACCTACCCTCCATCTCTCCTCCTCCCACTCCCCTGTTGCTAACCCTCCATGTGGCTAATCTCCATTTCTGTGGCCTCCCTCCTGTCCTCTTAGTTTGCTTTTGTTTAGGTGTGGTTGTTAATAACTGTGAGTTTGCTGTCCTTTCACTGTTCATATTTTTATCTTCCTTTTCTTAGATAAGTCCCTTTAACATTTTATATAATAAGGGCTTAGTGATGATGAACTCTTTGAACTTGATCTTATCTGAGAAATGTTTTATCTGCCCTTCCATTCTAACTGAGAGCTTTGCTGGATATAGCAATCTTGGATGTAGGTATTTGGATTTCATGACTTGGAATACTTCTTTCCAGCCCCTGCCAGGGGGCTGCCAGGTCTCTTTTGAGAAATCAGCTGACAGTCTGATGGGAACTCCTTTGTAGGTGACTGTCCCCTTATCTCTTGCTGCTTCTAGGATTCTCTCCTTCATTTTAATCTTGGGTAATGTAATTATGATGTGTATGGTGCGTTCCTCTTTGGGTCTACCTTCTTTGGGACTCTCTGACCTTCCTGGACTTCCTGGAAATCTATTGCCTTTGCCAGATTGGGGAAGCTCTCCTTTATTATTTGTTCAAATAAGTTTTCCACTTGTGGCTGTTCCTCTTCCCCTTCTGGTACCCCTATAATTCAGATGTTGGAGTGTTTAAAGATGTCCTGGAGGTTCCTAAGCCTCTCCTCATTTTTTTGAATTATTGTTTCTTCATTCTTTTCTGTTTGGTCATTTTTTTCTTCCTCTGATCCACTCCATTGATTTGAATCCCAGTTTTTCCCCCATCACTATTGGTTTCCTGTGCATTTTGCTTCATTTCTCTTAGTGTAACCTTCATTTTTTCATCTAATTTGCGACCAAAATCACCCACTTCTGTGAGCATCCTGATCACTAGTGTTTTGAACTATGCATCTGATAGTTTGGCTATCCCTTTGTCGCTTAGAAGTATTGGCTGTGGGGTTTTAAGCTGTTCTTCTGCTTGAACCATAATGTTTTGGTCTGTTCACGACTGTTACATATGATAGGCGGAGGCTTTGTGTTCACTAGGTCAGGCCTACCAGGTTACTGGGTTGTGACTGGGGGCAGGGTCAGAGTGGGAGCAATGGTGCTTGTTCCATGCTCTCTCAGATTTTGGTCCTGTCTGCTGCTTTCCACAAGCAAATTGGGTCCTTCTAGTGCTGGTTCCTGGGTTTGTGGGCTTGCGTACACTCTAGGACCCTGTGAGTCTCCCCAACAAACTCTCCTGTGAGGCTGAGAGCCTCTCCCGGCACCTCAACCCCCGAAAGTTTTTCCAATTGGTGCATTTAGGATTTATTTCCCATCGCTGGGGCCCTGGGACACATGGTCTCTCTCTCTAACCGTTTTTAAACCTTCCTGGTTTATCTGCACGGGAATGTGTGTCTGCGGTCAGCCAGCCACCTTGCAAGCCTTACTGGGTTTTCATCTCAGGCCCGCCCATCCACCAACCATCGCCTTTTTCTGCCGGGACCCCTCTCCACTGGCCACTGACTCCAGCCCTCTTACCGGTCTGGATGAATGGTTCGTTGTTGTCAGACTTTGGTACAGGTCAAAATTCTGGCTGTTTTGGTTGCGTTTTTGCTTCCAAATCTCTGTTGTCCTTAAATTTGGTTGTATGAGGAGGTACAGTATTTCCACTTACACCTCCATCTTGGCCAGAAGTCCTGTTTTTTTTTTAATACCCATGAGTGAGACAAAAAACATCTGGAACTGTGAAAGGACCAGAGTTGGACCTAAAAAGGGGGCATCCCAACAGTTGAGACAGTGAGACAAATTTCACTTTGCTGGTGCAGAGAACCTGCAAGTTACCGCATATTTGTGTTATTATTTTTCATTATTCTTACATGTTTTATTTTAATAGTATTTTTGTATTCCTCTTTTTTCCATATAGTCTTCTTTGCTTGGCTGGTTATATTGTATCATTTGACAGGTGTCCCCTATTCTCTCTTTCATAGTGTATTGCTAATTTACTGTCCTTCACATCACTTGCATTCCTTTAGCACACTACTCAAGGTCCTATATCCCCTATTCTTGTTATCCAGATCACATAGATTCTGTCATACAATTGTTGCTCTAATGTTATTGTTAATAATTATAGGAGACTGTTCTGTGTGGTGTGGGCTCAGCTCTCACTTGGAGATGCACAGGACTCACACCCATGGATAGGTTCTCCTGTGGGGAATCAGGCCTGCAATATGCCTAGGCTGCTCTGAATCTTGCTTTTTTGCTAAAAACTCTGTCACCCAGATTTGTGGCAAACATCTACTGCAAATTAACTTCCTAAAATCCATGCTAAACCTTCCAAGGATGAGTGTAACTGATTCAACCATTTTTGTCTTTTCATTTGCAAATATCCCTCTTCTGTGATGTGATTAGTGGCTTTGGCTCCTTTGTTTTTTGTAAAAGGTAACCACTTAAAGTGAACCTGTGCATAGTATATGAGGACCATCACGTAATATGCCAAGAAACCCAATAAAGGGCCACAAGGGCCAAAGGCTTTTGCTCCCCTTGAGAGAAAAGCCATGTTGTCCCTTTTCCTCCACAAGACTCAGTAGTCTGTGTGAGTGTCTCATTTCATCCATTATGATGCAGACACTGTGGGCCAGTGTCCGCATTAAATAATAGCTGTTCGACACAACTGTAAATACTTCACAACACCCCTCCCTAATTTTAGCCCACTTCGCAATTTCCTGAACTCTATAACTGTAGCAGTTAACTCTATCCTCTCACACACTACACCTAATTACTATCCTTTACTATCACCTTATCTCAGAATCTGACCTCCCACAACCTCACTGCTTTCTAGATCCAATTCACAATCCTTCCCTCCCCAACAAGAGTCTAATCTTTTCATTTTTCCTTAAAAGTGGCTAGCTGGGTGGAAAATCATGGTTAACACTATACATACCAAAAGAATCTCCTATCTCTTCTTTACTGGCTGCTACTATAAATATCATAGAATATGCTCTTGTAAGCTTAAACAATTTTCCCTTCCCCTTGAACCGATGACAAAAAAGAGTATGTGGAAGCAGTGAACACGAGAATTCCCACTGGAACAGGAAACCCAACAACAAAGGGACCACCAACAGATAACAACAGAAGAAGGTGAAGGAGGGAGAGGAAATGACACAAACCTCAATCCAAGAACTATCTGGAAATACAACTAAATAGTGGAGAAACTACCCGGTACAAACAATTGAACAAGAGCAAAAGAGAATCCTCAAAACCTTGTACACACAGGAGAACTAGCTTCAACACAACTTGCCCTCAACGACACAACAAAATACAAGAGGTGATGGACAAAGTGACCCTCAGCTAACCACCTGGTGGGAAGGACCCACCAGAGAAAGACCCCAAAACAACCAAAACACAAAGACAAATACAGAGCCAACTTAAAGGACAGCTCAGGACCAGTGAGCTCAGGAGATTAAGGAGATTGCACCACTGAATCTCACAGGTATTGTACCACAGAAGTTCATACCATAAACCCAGGGAGCCAGAACGGATCAATTTAATAAGCTGGAGATAACAAGAAGAGTATCACAAACAATGGAAAGACAAAGAAACAATCCCCAAATGAAAAGAAAGGAGGAAGCCTCAGAAAGAATATTAAATGATATACAGGCAAGTCAACTATCAGATATTGAATTCAAAACAATGGTTATTAGGAAGCTCAAAGACCTCTCACAATGAGCTACCAGAAACTACAGGGAAACTACAATGAACACACTGAAAACTATGTCAGCATTAAAAAGAAATAAAAACTATCAACAAGGGCCAGGATGAAATGAAGAATACAATTTCTGAACTGAAGAACACAATGGAAGGAATCAAAAGCAGGATCAATGAAGCAGAAGATTGGATCAGCGAGTTGGAGGACAAAGTAAAAAAAACACCCAGAAAGAGTAATAAAAAGAAAAGAGGCTCAGAATGAATGAAGAAAGATTAAGATAAATGCAGGAAAACATGAAACATAATAATATTAATATAATAGGGATACCAGAAGGAGAAGAAGAAGACCAAGGGATAGAAAACTTATTTGAAAAAGTAATGATAGAAAACATTCCTAATTTGATGAGAGAAGAAGTCACACAAATCCAGGAATCACAGAGAGTCCCAAACAAGAGGAAAACAAAGAGGTCCACTTCAAGACACATCATAATTAAAATGGCAAAATTCCAAGGTAAAGAGAGAATCTTAAAGGCAGCAAGGGAGAAAAAAGAAGTAACATACAAGGGAGCTCCAATAAGTTTAGCTACTGACTTCTGAATGGAAACACTCCAAGCAAGAAGAGAATGGCAAGAAATAGTCCAAGTAATGAGAATCAGAGGCCTGCAACCAAGGCTACTTTACCCAGCAAAGCTCTCAATCAAGATAGAAGGCCAAATAAAGAGCTTCCAAGACCAAAGAAGTCTAAAAGAATACACCTCCACCAAACCAGCTCTGCAAGAGATAGACTGCTCTAAGGATAGGAGGAAAAGAGAGACTTGGAGAGGAACACAGGAACAAAAATTACAATGAATAAGTACCTATCAAAAATATCCTTAAACAAATGGATTAAATGCTCTAGTCAAAAAACATAGAATAGCTGAATGGATAAAGAAAGCATGACCCACACATATGCTGCCTACAAGAGACCAGCCTAAGAACAAAAGACCTACACGGACTAAAGGTGAAGAGCTGGAAACAAATTTACCAAGCAAATGGACAGGAAAAAAAAAACAGGGTAGTAATACTCATACCAGACAAAATAGACTTCAAAAAAACAGGGCCATAAAGAGAGACCCAGAAGGTGACTTCATAATATTCAAGGGAAGAATTTATCAAGAAGACATAACATTGTCAATATATATGTACCCAACATAGGAGCACCAAAATACATAAGAAAAATCTTGGAAGGCTCCAAGAAAGATACTGACAGCAACATAATTATACTAGGAAATTTTCAAACTCCACTGTCAAAAATGGACAGATCTTCCAAACAACATATCGACAAAGATATTGTGGCATTGGACAATGCCTTAGATGAAATGGACTTAACTGATATATAGAGAGCCCTTCATCCCAAAAAAGCTAAATACACATTCTTTCCAAATGCACATGGAACATTTCCAAAGATAGACCATATGATAGAACACAAAACAAGCCTCAACGAATTCAAGAAAATTGAAATTATATCAAGCATTCTTTCAGATCACAAGAGACTGAAACTAGAAACCAACCCCAAGGGGGAAAAAAAACAAACACTCAAAATCATGGATTGAATAGCATGCTATTAAACAATGAAAAGGGTCAAGAAGGAAATTAGGGAAGAAATCAAAAAGTTTCTGGAAACAAACAAAAATGAACTCACAACAACCCAAAACTTATGAGACACAGTGAAGGCAGCCCAAAGGGGGAAGTTCATAGCAATACAGGCCTACCTAAAAAAGACAGAAACATTTCAAACAAACAATGTAACCCTACGCCTACAAGAACTCGAGAAACAGCAACAAAGAGAGCCCAGAGCAAGTAGAAGGAAGGAAATAACCAAGATCAGAGCAGAGTTAAGTGACATAGAGACTAAACGCACAGTTCTAAGGACCAATAAATCCAGCAGCTGGTTCTTTGAAAAGATAAACAAAATTGACAAGCCTTTAAACAGGCTCATCAAGAAAAAAAAGAGAGATCCAAATAAACACAATCAGAAGTGAAAAAGGAGAGATTATAACTGACACCACAGAAATACAAAGGATTATAAGAAATTACTATGAAGAACTGTATGCCAAAAAATTTGAAAACCTAGGTGAAATGGACAGATTTCTAAAAAAATGTAGTCTTCCAAAACTCAATGGAGAAGAAGCAGAAAGCCTGAACAGACCAATAAGAGCAGATGAAATTGACGCAGTAATCAAAAAACTCCTGACACACAAAAGCACTAGACTAGAGGGTTTCACAGAATTCTAAAAAACATTTAAGGAAGACCTAACCCCTATCCTTCAAAGACTATTCCAAAAAATTCAAAATGATGGAAGACTCCCAAACTCTTCCCAAAACTGGATAAAGACACAACAAAGAAAGAAAACTTCAGGCCAATATTGCTGATGAAAACAGATGCTAAAATCCTCAACGAAATATTGGCAAACCATATCCAACAATACATTAAAAAGATCATACGCCATGATCAAGTGGGATTCAATCCAGGGATGCAAGGATGATTCATATATATCACACAATGTAATATATCACATAAACAAAAGCAAAGACAAAAATCACATGATCATATCAATAAATGCAGAAAAAGCTTTTGATACAGTATGGTATACATTTATGATAAAAACAGCAAAATGGAAATAGAGGGAGCATTCCTCAACATAATAAAGGCAATATATGAGAGACCTACAGCCAACATCATAGTCAATGGGCAAAAACTAAAATCTTTTCCACTCGGATAAGGAACAAGACAAGGCTGTCCACTTTCAACACTGCTATTCAATATAGTATTGGAAGTTTTAGTCACAGTGATCAAACAAGAAAAGGAAATAAAAGGCATCCAAATCAGAAAGGAAGATACAAAACGGGCATTGTTTGCAGATTATATGATAGTGTACACAAAAAATCCTATAGACTCCACCAAAAAAGTGCTCGACCTAATAAATGAATTTGGGAAAACAGTGGGATACAAAGCCAATATTCAGATATCAAAGGCATTTTTGTATACCAACAATGAAACAGCAGAAGCAGAAATCAAGAAAAACCCAATTAAAAAATGGGAAAAGGACTTGAACAGACACTTCTCCAAGGAGGACATACAGAATATCCAGAGACACATGAAGAGATGCTCAATATCGTTAGCCATCAGAGAGATGCAAATTAAAACCACAATGAGATACCACTTTACACTGGTCAGGATGGCTATCATAAACAAAGCAACAAACAACAAATGTTGGAGAGGTTGTGAGGAAAAGGGGTCCTTAGTTTACTGTTGGTGGAATTGCAGACTGGTACAACCATTATGGAAAACAGTATGGAATTTTCTCAGAAAAATAAAAATCGACCTGCCTTTTGACCCAGCAATTCCGCTGCTAGGATTATATCCTAAGAATCCTAAAACATCAATTTCAAAGAACCTATGAACCCCAATATTCATAGCAGCACAATTTACAATAGCCAAGAGTTGGAAGCAACCTAGGTTCCCATCAGTAAATGAATGGATCAAAAAATTGTGGTACATATACACAATGGAATTCTATTCAGCAAAGAGAAAGAAGGAGCTCCTATCCTTTGCAACAACATGGATGGAACTGGAAAGCATTATGCTGAGTGAAATAGGCCAGGTGTTGAAAGACAAATACTATATGATCTCACCTTTAACAGGAAGCTAAACAATAAAACAAACAAGCAAGAAGAATAAAAACAAAGACAATGAAATAGAGAACAAGGGGACAGTGACCAGAGGGGAGAGGGAAGGTAATTTAAGGGGGAAAAAGGGGAGGGATTTGGAGAAGCAAATATGAAGGACACAGGGATGAGAACTGGGGGGGGGGGGCGGAAATGGGAGGAAGGTGGGGAGCACAGGGTGGGAAGGCTGGGATGGGAGAAACAGGCAAAAAACTGTACTTGAAAAATAACTAAATAAAATTATTGAGAAAAAAATCTCATTTGATATAGCAAAAATAAAAATAAAATATCTGGGAATAAACCTAACCAAGAAGGTAAGAGACCTTTATGCAGAAAACTACACAACACCAAAGAAAGAAATCAAGGAAGACACAAATAAATGGAAACATATACCATGGTCATGGATCAGAAGAATTAACATCATCAAAATGTCCATACTACCCAAAGCAATTTACAGATTCAATACAATACCAATTAAAGTACCAGTGGCATATTTCACAGACATAGAACTTCAAAAATTTATATGGAACCATAAATGAACCTGAATAGCTGCTGCAATTTTGAGAAAGAAGAACAAAGTAGGAGGGATCACAATACCTGATACCAAACTGTATTACAAGGCCACTGTAATCAAAACAGCCTGGTACTGGCATAAAAACAGGCACCTAGACCAATGGAACAGAACAGAGAGCCCAGAAATAAACCCAAGTCTCTACAGTCAATTAATATTTGACAAAGGGGGCAGCAACACAAAATGGAGTAAAAATAGCCTCTTCAACAAATAGTGTTGGGAGAACTGGACAACTACATGCGAAAAATGAAACTTGAGTACCAACTTACACCATACACCAAAATAAATTCAAGGTGAATTAAAGACTTAAATATAAGCCGTGACACCATTAAAGTCCTAGAGGAGAACATTGTCAGGAAAATCTCAGATATTTCACCCAGCAACTTTTTTACTGATATGTCCCCTAAAGCAAGGGACATAAAGGAAAGAATAAACAAATGGGATCTCATCAAAATTAAAAGCTGCTGCATGGCTAAAGAAGACAGTATTAAAATAAAAAGAGAACCAACTGTATGGGAAAACATATTTGCTAATGATACCTCAGACAAGGGTTTAATCTTCAAAATATACAAAGAACTTACACAACTTCACTCCAAGAAGACAAGAAACCCAATTAAGAAGTGGGCAAAAGACTTGACCAGACCTTTCTCCAAGGAGGAGATAGAGAAGATCCAGAGACATATGAAAAGATGCTCAATATCGCTAGCTATCAGAGAGATGCAAATTAAAACCACAATGAGATACCACTTTACACTGGTCAGAATGGCCATCATAAACAAAGCAACAAACAACAAGTGTTGGAGAGGTTGTGGAGAAGAGGGGACCCTAATCCATTGTTGGTGGGATTGCAGACTGGTACAACCACTATGGAAAATAATATGGAGTTTTCTCAGAAAACTAAAAATGGACCTGCCTTTTGACCCAGCAATTCCATTGCTAGGATTATATCTTAAGAACACTGAAATACCAATCCAAAGAACCTATGCACCTCAATGTTAACAGCAGCACAATTTACAATAGCCAAGAGCTGGGAGCAACCAAGGTGCCCGTCAGTAAATGAATGGATCAAAAAATTGTGGTACATATACAACAATGGAATTCTATGCAGCAGAAAGAAAGAAGAAGCTCCTACCCTTTGCAACAGCATGGATGGAAATGGAAAACATTATGCTGAGTGAAATAAGCCAGGCATTGAAAGACAAATGCCATACGATCTCACCTTCAACAGGAAGCTATACAACAAAACAAACAAGCAAGCAAAATATAACCAAAGACACTGAAATACTGAACAGGGGAACAATGAGCAGAGGGGAGAGGGAAGGGAATTTCAGGGGGAAAAAGGAAGGATTTACAGGAACTAGTATAAAGGACATATGGGCAACAACTAAGGTGGGTGGAAATGGGAGGGAGGTGGGGAGCATTGGGAAGGTGAGCTGAGATGGGAGTAAAAGACAGAAAACTGTACTTGAACAATAATTAAATTAAAAAAAATAATGTTCTCCAGGTTCATCTGTGCTGGCACAAAGGGTTTTTCTTTTTTATGGTCAAGTAGTATTCCATTGTGTAAATATCCCATAGTTGTTTTATCTACTTATCTATTGACCGACACTTGGGCTGCTTCAAAAAGAAAAGAGACAAATGGGACTATATCAAACTAAAAAGTTTTTTTTTGCACAGGAAAGGAAACTAAGAACAAAATAAAAAGACAACTCATGGAATGGGAGAACATATTTGCGAACACATCTGATAAGAGGTTAATATCCAAAATTTACAAAGAACTTACAAAACTCAACACCAAAAAGTCAAAGAAACCAATTAAAAAAATGGGCAAAGGACCTGAATAGATGCTTTTCCAAAGAGGACATACAGATGGCCGATATACATATGAAAACATGCTCAACATCACTAATCACCAGAGAAATGTAAATTAAAACCACAATGAGATATCACTTCACACTTGTCAGAGTGGCCATCATTAATATGTTAACAAAAAAGGGCTGGTGAGAGTGTGGACAAAGGGGAGCCCTTTTGCACTCTTGGTGGGAATGAACACTGTTACACCCCCTGTGGAAAGAACTATGGCAATACCTCAAAAAATTAAAAATGGATCTGCCTTTTGACCCAGCGATCCCACTTCTGGAAATATACCTGAAGGAACCCAAAACAGAAATTCAAAAGAACATGAGCTCCACTATGCTCATTGCAGCATTATTTTACAGTAGCCAGTGTATGGATTCATAATAATCTTTTATAGTATTACTTGAAAATGAGTGTTTCTTGAATTATGTGTAAATTAAGTTTCTATTAATACTGATATTTTATCATTTGAGGTTTCTCTTTCTTATAAAAATATAAACTTTATTACATTTGAAAACAGAGCCAGAGCAGACTCATCTCTATTTTATTGATTATCTGTTAGCTGCTCAGAAACATAAATGTACATAAGCTTAAGCGACTCTATGTTTATTGGAAACTGCAAGCAAACAAATGTTAGATTCATATGATAAGATTAGATAGAAATATACCAAATTTGTAAAACACTCTAACTAAGAAGAAAGTAAATAGAAATGTCTACTTTCAATGTAGAACTGCAAACAAGGCACATTTCTAAAAAGAAAAGTGTTTGCAAATGTGGGCATTTGTATAAATAATTAATGGCAGATAATTGTAAGTGCATGTGCATCCACAATAAAAATCAGAGCATTAATCTTTCACTTCTTGTTTGTTCTTAAGGCAAAATGAAGTAATCAATTATATTAGTAATGAGTGTCAGCTCATAGGACGAATTCTCATATAGCTGTTTCCATTGAAAAGTACCTGCCAAGAGGATAGTATTTAATAACTGTTTTTACAAACAGAGCCTTAAACGTTTTAAAATTATAACAAAAGTGGCCAGAGATTCTTTTTGGTGATTTATAACGGGATATTTTTTTCTTCTTTGTCCTTAGTATAAATACCCTCATGTCCTCATCAACACTGTATAATACTTACATGTGATGCTTCACAATATTTAAAGTAAATTCTTTTAAAGGCCCTGGGAAGCTGCTATGATTAATAATAAGGAGAAGGAGGGGGAGGATTCTTAATTTGCTCTTTTTTTTCTGTTTCTCTTTCTCCTGGGTGGAAAGAAGCACCTGAAAACATTTGGCTGTTCTCAATAAAGCTAAAAATCCACAAGTTCTCAAAATGTTCTGGACATTGGTTTCTATTTGAATATTTTAGATTTACCTAATAACACGAAAGGGAAATGTTTTTATTGTGTTTTTTGATCTGTAGCTAAATTGTCTCTATTTTCTGAGGATCACGGTTTGGCTACAGTAATAGAATAATGTGTAAGCAAATACACTTATAATTTGGAAATTAAGAAAACTTTAAGGAACGTTTTCTTCCTTAAAGAAAGAAACAATTTTTAGGGAAGGTATATTGATGGCTTATTAGAATTAAGTTAAGGATTTCTGTTTAATGAAAGGCATCAAAAACAAAATTATCAGGTATTAAACATACTGGAAAAATTAAATAATCAAAATTAGCAAGAAGTTAACACCTAGAATATACAAGGAATTTATAAATCCAGAAAAAGATGACAATCCCAATACAAAATATGGATACAACTCTGCAATTCATTGAAAGCCAAATTTCATTTAGCATGTATATGAAGTGTTTCCCAGCTCCTGACTTTCAACAGATTGGCAAAAATTAGAGGTAAGCCAGCTATTAGTGAGATATAGGAAGATGGGCACTCTCACACAATGTTGATAGGAGTATACATTAGCACAACCATTGTAGAGAGAATCTGGGCTTCCTTACTGGAAATGAATGTGATCCAGTAATCCATTCCAGGGAGACATCCCAAAGAAACTTGAGTCCAGGTTCATGAGGGGACAGGCACAAAGATGTTCATTGTGGTAGCAGGTTGGAGGCCACAGGGTGCCCATCACTGTGGGATAGGTAAATAAAATGTGGTGTATGCATACAGTACATTATTATTCAGCATTCAGAAGCAATAAACTAGTATTCGAGAGCGTCAGTGACTCTCTGAATGAATATTTACTTAAAAATTACAAACTGAATGAAGGTCATAGAAAAATGCTCTATACATAAATTAAAAACAGATGCACATATCAAACAGTACCACATATGTTTTAAGGAACTACGTATATCCAGAGATTACTGTGATCTTAGAGCTTAAATGAAATATAATGGTACTTCCAGTGAGGAGACTAATAGAGTTAAAATGATGGATGAAGGGAAAAATAATAAAATGAAAATAAAGAGATGTGTGTGCATGGAGAGTTAATGCACTTGCTGTAACTAAAAAGTATTATTAACTCACAGCAACCTGTACCTGAGATTAAAAATATATATAAATTATGTAATTATACCTATACAACCTGTACCTGTAATTATGTGCTACATGAATGAAAATACATATTCATACTCTTCTTATTTCTTTACTGACTGTCCCAGAACTTGCCAGTCTTGCATTATTTTCTTAGGGAGACAGGCTATTCTCAGTAATCTATACCTACCCATTGACACCATTCAAGACACAATTTAAGTCTACATTTCTATAAAAACTTAAATTTTTTCTACTCATGCAAATGTCTTCCTGAAACCAAATACTCTGTCTTAATGATGCATTGAATACATTGTTCTGTATTTCTCTGGATTCTGTCTCCTCTGGGGGCTTTCAATACTGGTTGTTAACTTCCGAGGGGCTAGACAGACTTCTTTGGAGCTTCCTGTAGTGGCTAGAACATTGTTTGCATACACAGGAATATCTTAGTTAAGCATTGGGATTCACAGAATTTCACTTGGAATTTGGAATTGTGGTGGCAGGTATGCACAGATGAGACAATAACTGAAGGTTAAAAATGTATTCTTTTGCCACTGGGGATTAGTTTTGAAAGTGGAGGAGAATGGAATTTCCTGGAATTTAAACTCCTGGAATTGGAGTTCCTTTCGAAACTAGAGGAGAAAGAGATAGGATAACCCCTATCATACTGTGAGTAGAATAGCCCTCCAATCAGTGAAGGAGATGAACTTTGCTTTGGGTTCTGCTATTTTTCTTTCTCTGGGTGTTTCTTGTCTAGGACTATCACTAAATTCTCCTGGAGCACTTAAAAATTTTTGTTTTTACTTCAATTTATAAAATAAAGCTAGTAAGAGCCAATTAAGAATGTGCTTCATCAATCTAGAACACTGTTAACTAGCTCTTTTCCCCCACTTTTAAGGAAAAAAATGCTTCTATTATTTTTGATGAAAATTATCATTTTATTATTTTTATTATTAAATGTATGAACTCATTCTTATATACTAAATTGTGGTGGGTTATTCCTCTGTAAACTGTGGAAAGAAGAAACATTATACATAGCAGAGTTGATACACTTCTGTTAGATTCTCACTGAGATTCAAAATCTCACTTGGCTGTGCTCTGAAAACAATTTGAATAGGAGCCAAAGGTTGCCTCTGAAAGGGAAATCGATCTCTGTGTAAGAACAACAGGAGGCTGGAACTTTTAAACAGAAGGTATATGTAGCTTGCTCAGCTCTTTGGAAGGTGCAGAAAAGATGTGGATTGATTCCAGGGAATGGTGACTGAATTGAAAGGAGTGCAAAGTGGAAAGAACTGGGGATATGATGTAATAAGAAAAGGGTACAATATCTATTTCATCTACTTGCTAGTTTTGGGATCTGGGTTGACTCAGTAAACATCTCCGAACCTTTCCTTTCTTTTTTGTATAAGGAATTGGGATGATCTCTAATGTGTATTCATCTATGAATGCTATCATCAATTGAGATAATCTGGCAGCTAAAAAATATGAGCAACAAACATCTTAGGAACATAAGAGAAGAAACTGAGCTTCATTCATTTTAGTAACTGGCTAGAATGAAAGGGATCCAAAACATTATAAGTATTTAACAAATGTTTTAATACATCGTAAAAATACAATGAATCAGAGAGGAGGTAAAATCAAAAGAGAACACCAAGACCGGAGAGAGTCTCAGACCAGGAAGCAGAGGAAAGAATTTAAGACAGCATATAAGAAACAGTCCTCTTCACCCAGGGGTCAGGACCAGAGAAAAGCTTCAGAAGCCACAGTAGCTCTACCTTAGAAGTGCTGAGAGCCCAACCCCTGTAGAGATTAGCAGGCATGTTTTAGAGAATTGAGATTGACAGTGGCAATGACTACTCAAACAGTATTCCTTAAAAGCATAACTGAACATTTAGCTTTATATTTGAGGCAGCTAGAAGGCAAGGAGAGGAATCCATTGACATTGTCATAAGGTAGTATTGGTCAGATCAGAGTTTAAATCCAAGCTACCATTCATTAGTAGTATAAATACTGGTGAAAATAATATATAGTCTCTCTGAGATATCCAGATTATAAAATCTGTAGTCTTAAAAAATTAAAATTATGGAATCCATTCATAGACTGTTTTAATATTAAATAAGAAAATATATAAAAGACCTAAAACATGCTTAATGTGATTTTTTAAATAGTTATCATTCTTATTCTTTTGCTGTTACTGTAATGTTTATACCCAATAAGATGTATATCGGTCAACTCAAACTGTCTTGACTTCAGTTAAGAACTTGTAATTTGTAAATGCCTCTTTACATTTAGGTTTTTTTCTTTGTGTGCATTTTTCTTCTTTAGTGGTCTTTTTAAAGTTGTCCTTATCCCAATTCTAACTTTATCTTGGCAATACTAAGTAAGGAAAAGGGACTTGCCACACTTGGGCCAGGGATAGGGGTTAGGTTATGTGGCAAGCATGACTGATTTAGTGAACAGGGCCATGATCTCAGATCTCAGAAGAGCAGAAGAACCAGAGCAGGACCAAGGGCAGGGGTCCAGACAGACACAAAGGAAGTTTTCCCTTATATGACTGCATGTAAGAGATGGACCATACCATATTTAAATGCATTTAAAGGACCATCCCAATAATAGCTGGTGTGCCCCTCAAGTGTGTGTTAATAATACTTTCATTTGAATGAGGAGCTGGACTCTTGCTTCGGAAAGGTTTGTAAGATACATACTTTTAACAGTAAACAAGTTAAATATAAAGTCAGAAGTTTGTGACTGAACAGGTTAATGAGAAAACTAATGTAAGATTTGTTATGGAAATTACATTAAAACTTATGTTGACAGTAGATATACAAAGTTAACAAACAGCATGGTTTGTTTATGGTTGCCACATCAAATTTTCAAAAAAAAATTTAGTCCTGGCAAAATGTGTTAGTTAAGCTGTTAAGCAAAGGTTTCAGCTAGTTATGAAGTTACCTTTGTCAATAAAATATTTCTGCCACCAAGCCATTGCCAAGAGATGTCCCCAATCTGTCAAACAATAAAAAAGAGAAACTTTATTCTCCTTTTTGATGAACAGTTTGCAAACTGAAGAAACACATCCTCCATAGCAGGAAATTCCATTTGTTAACTATCTCTGGGAACCCAATTTCAGTGGCCTCCCAGGCACAAATGGAAAATTGTTATATAGAAAAAGTGCCAGGTCTGGTCCCTAACTGGTCCTTATTTATGCAATGAAGAAACTATATTTGCAGTTTGATTGGTGCAAATAACATTATCCTAATCGGTCAGAACCATACATCCTGACTGGTGTTATGAAGCCTGATAGGCTTTTGCAGTGTCAGACAAAATCCTTACCGGGTTGACACCTACATTCCTTATTGATTATGGCCTACAGAAACAGGCCTTATTCGGTCAGGTGTACATGATTTCCCCCTTTAACTTAGTATGGAGGTTACATCATTAGTGAGAAGGCCAACAGGCTAACTGAGCTCAAGGGTGATAAAGTGGAGGGCCATGATGGGCCAAGAAAAGATGCAGGTGAGGAAACTGTTTTCAGTGCCGCGTCCCGGACACAAAGTGTGGTATCTAGGGAAAGGTGGCTTACTTCACAAAAGCTGGGTGAGAGATACCATTTAGGGAATGCTCTCAGGTCAATACTTGTGACCAAAGAGTGTAAAATGGAAATGGTGCGACTTCCAGGACATTCGTTTGGTTTGCCCGTTCGCTTAAACAGAACTCAGAGGGGCACCTCAGAACACAAAACTGCAGACTGCTTGAGAGACGGGCAATCGGGGTCCCATGCGGTACTGAGATCGGCTGAACAGAAGGAAAGCTGTGAGGGTAACGTGGCTGGAGTGGAACAAAGGCTCAGCTGGGAGGCGGCAAGCGGTGGAGAGGCGGAGGTTTACGGAGGGACCTCCTGGACGCTCACAGCAAGGAAGCAACCCTGCTGAGACCACGGGCAGCTCCCCGCTCCACGCCCCGCCCCCTGTAAGCCACGCCCCACCCCGACCAATGGGAACCCGGGATGTTAGCGTGTGGGAGGTGAGGCCGCGTTGCTACCGTCGTAGCTGGGCGGCTGTGGGCGCTGCCCGCGGAGTGTCCCAGAGCCGGAGGCGGTGGCGCAATGGAGGGACTGGAAGGTGAGGGGGTAAATGGACGCAGGACGGGAGTCTGGAACGGGCCCGGAGCAGTTGCAGAGCCCTGGACTCGGGTACTGGGGAGGCGAGGGCGGGTCCTGAGCGGCGGACCCCTCGGGTACCTCTGGAGGCCCCGGCGGGATGGTGGGAGCACGACCGCTCCCATTGCCGTGGGTCTAATGATCCTCAGACTGCCACCTCGGAGGGTCTTCCGAGGGAGGGTCTGGGGTTCACCACCCGGAGTCTGATCTTCCTCTGACACACGCCTCCAAGTCCCTTCCTATAGTTTTCTGGTCTTGCTTGACTCCTGCTGCCCTATTGGTAATCACAGCCTCTGGCCAGATTTTATTTTCCTTGCAAAGTGAACTGTACATGAATATCCACAGCCTCTCCACCTCCAGTGTCTGCCGGGGCCCTGGGGTGTGTCTCCAGCCTCGAGCTTCTGACACTTTTCCTTGGCCAGTTTTCCTAGGTAACCGTTTTACCATTTCTACAGCATCTTCTATGGGAAGGATGCCAAGAGCATCTTCCAAGGAAGTGTCACTGGCCAGCTTTACAGCTGGAACAATAGATTAACAGAAGTGTTTAAGGGCTTATTCACGGTGGCTCTGTATGGAAGAGCCAGCACTGATTCCTTATCTTTCGGTTTATCCCTGTGCTGTAACCGGGACTCTTGATTTCGCTTTGTTCCCTGTTCTTTCCCTTTTTTCTCTATTCCCTTTACCCATTTTATCTTTTGTAATTCGGCATTCGCCTAAAAACAACAAAGAAAGAAAACACCGAACTAGCAGTTTCAAGGTTTTTTTTTCAAATTGTGATTAATCCTTCTGACGAAGAATAAGCTTGTGGAATTGAAAGATTCTGTTCTTTGGATTTAGCTCTTGTTTTTCTCTTCTAATAGATTCAGGTGGAATTAAGAATAAGCAGAGGTATTGAGCCTCTAGGCATTATTGCATGTTAAAGAATAAATTACCTGGTATTCAGATTGTGTTTTCAATCGAAAAGTAGTAACTGCAGTGACCTAAGCTCACAAAAAAAGCTAATGTAATAATGAGCATGATCAGTATTTCATGCTTTTGCTCTTAGGTGAAGTTCTTATAGAAAACACCTTAAGGACAATAATTAAGAATTATAATTGTCTATTTGTGGCAGCCGTGGTATATTATAAAAAATGAAGGTCTTGTTCTTAGTTCATTTTAGGCAGGTCATTCAAGTTTCTATGAAATAGGAATTATAGTGATAGTACTTGTTACTTTTAGATACTTTTGTTTAGAGGGCTCCTAGAGGCAGCTTTTTTTTTTAAATGAACTTTAAAACATGGTAGTGTTTTAAAGCATAGTAGGATCTTGGGTTCTGGACTTCTCAAGTTTATAATACCCATAAAGTCCTTGAGAACAGTTTCTCTGCATATTTTTAATTTATTCATTTGTAATTAAAGCAAAGGTCTTCATTTGATTTTTCACTTATGTATACTAAGCACCCAAAACAGTGTCTGATACAAAATAGGGATTCAGTAAATATTTTTTGTTAGAGCAGTGACTTTGGCTATGATAAGCATTATTGTCGGCCCTGGGATGCAGCCAAAAGTAAAAAGTTCTGCTCTCATTGAGCCTACATTTTAGTGAACTTTTTATTTTAGCAGTGCTAAGGCATTATTATTGAAATCTTACTAAGAATGCTTTAAAAATGTAATGAAAACCTATTATAGAGTCCTCAATTACATGAGTGGAGAAATACTTAAATTCTGATGTATGTAGTAGGTTATGATGGACATGTTTAATGGGTCCAGCTTGTGATATATCATGTTAAACAATATTTGCTCTTCACTCAGTGTTTGATTTTGACTTTTTTGGTCCTCTCTGTAGGGCAGAACTATTGAATATTCATAATTTAAAATTGTTTAAACTAATAAAAAAGCTGAGGGTTTTTTATTGAAGTTAGGACAGTGCCTTTCTTTCTCTTTTGTTATTTTTAAGAATCAGTCCCTATTAAGTCATATTTGCGAAGATCAAAACGTTTGTGTCTTAAGGTTACCATTCTGCAATTCATCTGTGTCTTCAATAAAGAAATGTCAGTACAATGATAGATAAGTTTGCCGTATTGGAAGTTAGAGTCTAACACGTTGAAGTTATCTAATAAACATCATGTTGCTCTTTCCAGTAGAAAATCCTTAGGAGTTTGTTTCACATGTTATAACAATTAAGCAAGTATTGCACTGTTTGTCATTAGACCCACGTTTCTGGCTGTGATCAGTTACCAGGCTAATCTCAATGGTGAAACCAAGTATATGAACCCCTGAAAAATTCTAATATCACATGCTTTTTCTTATAACTTCATTTGCATGTTCATCTTTTACTGCTTATATTATTTTTGGCTTTCCTGGACCTGTATGTTTTGTAGATTGTGAAAAGATGTGAGCTGTTAGGCTAAAAACACTGTATTTTAAAACCAAATATCAGTGATTTCTCATGATTTTGTATAAACTATATCTGAGCACTTTTGCACTGTGTGGGTAATTAGAGCAAAGTTGTTAATGTCTTCTCACCTAAATATTGTGACCTGTAGGTATAAGCTATAGGCAATAGAGGTAGGTCTAGACTTGGGAGAGTTCTAGTCTCTCATAAGCTTCCATTGGTAAAATGGAGAGATGATGAACTCTATGCAGATTTTGTCCACATATACAGCATTGTCATTCCTTTCATAACATATTGATGAGAGGTTATTAACAGTTGTGATGGAGATCGATGAAGCTGCCTATCTTATATGGACAGGTAAACTTAGTAGATCTTAGTGTACTGCCCCTAAAACCCAGTGACAAATCTGATTGCTCTTCCCCAGTGTAGCCCTTGATCTACAAAAGACAGCCATCCTATCCCATTAGAGCTGATTCTCCCATCCAAGTACTAACCAGGCCCGACCCTGCTTAGCTTTCAAGATTGAGATCAGACGAGATCTGGCACGTTCAGGATGGTATGGCCATAGACCCATTAGAGCTTCTTCTTTGTTTTGTTTCTCCCTAAACACACATTAGTTTACTGAATAATTCTTCATCTTTATTAATGTATTTAGTATTTATTGTACATGGTACTGAGACAGATGCCAGGTGTTTTAATAACCAATGTGCTAGAAAGGATACTGGCTTTGTTTCTTTTCAGCTCTATGACTTGTGCAGTTAATCTGAACCTCAGTTAGTTATAAACAAATGGAGCAATTAAGTACCAATCTGCCTGAAGTATGTAAATTGTTAAATGATGTAATATATAAAGTATTTAGCAAAGTGCGTAATACATAGGCCGCCCTCAAATTCAGGAAGTATTTCAGGAGCTTAAGAGTGGTTCAGTATAGATAAAACAGAGTGCTTGGAAGGGATTAGGGGGCAGTCCCACTAGATAATCATAGCAGCAGGGTGTTAGGAGAAGGGCTGGAAATACATATGTGATGAGAATTTGAACTAAGGGGAAGGTAGCAGGAACTGAAAAGGTGGACAGATTAGAAGACATTTCTGAACTGGAATGATGAGATGTGACCGCTGAATATGAGATGGAAAAGAAATCAAGGATAAAGCAGCTTTCTAGCTTGGACTAAGAGGTAATATTAATATCTTTAACTAAGAGGAAGGCCAAGTTTGGGAGATGAGGTAGAGTTTGGCTTTTGAAATATGTTTGTGCAGTATTTTAGGGATATCCGGTAGAAAAGCCTCGTAGATACTTGGAAGTCTCTCTGGAGTTTTTAGTTTAGTAGTCAACAACATAGAAATAGAAAATGGATGCATTCTCCTGAAAGCTGTATTTAACAAAATGAGGAAAGAAAGTTGGGCAGAACAGATGCTGTTGGTTTGAGCATGATGGGAAATTGGAGTGTGTGTGTCGGTGGGGAGGTATTTAAGGAGATTTAACCACTGTCAAGAAAAAGCAGTTGGAAAGAAACTAATATTTATTATGTGCCTGAAAAAAAGCTTGTACAATTACTACACCACATGAATGGTGTTTCTTAAGGTCTCTACTCTAATGTCTGTTAATTAAAGGATGTTTTCCTAATTCTTCCCTCTTCCCCAAATACAAACATACATAGCATTATGACTATCCTTGATTCCTTCACTTTGCTCTATTTTTCTACACTGTGCTTATCACCACCTGACTTGAGAAAAAAAATTTAATTTATTTATCTCTAGAAGGGAAGGGAAGAGAGAAATAGCAATGTATGGTTGCCTCTTGTGCATCCCCTTGCTGGGAACTGGCCTGCAACCCAGGCATGTGCCCTGACTGGGAATCAAACCACGATCCTTTGGTTCACAGGCCCATGCTCAATCCACTGAGCTACACCAGCTAGGGCTACCACTTGACTTTTTTTAGACAGTAAAAAGACACTTTATTCAATATTATTGCAAGGGAGATAAAAAAATTTTCATAATTTAATATTTACATAATTTTTCATAATGACACATGACAATTTTAATAATTCTTTAATATTCCCTACTAGTTCTCTAGTTGGCATCTGCCACCTCCCCATTACTCTCCCCTTTCTTACCCACCCTACATTTTTTTAAATCTTCACCCAAGGACATTTTCTCTTTGTGATTGGTTGGTTGCCTCCTGCACATACCCAGGCCAGAGACCAAATCCACAACATGGTTACGTGCCCTGATGGGGGGATCGAACCCGCAACCTTTGGGTTACAGGATGATGTCTCAACCAACTGAGCTACACCAGCCAGGGCCATTTTTTATATTTAATGGTTTTATTTTATGTTTTTCCTATTTGAATAGTAGAAGCTTCATAAGATCTGAGTCTTTGTTTTTATCATCACAGTTTGCCTACCTCCTAGAACATTTACCACCTCATAGATGCTCAGTAAGTATGTACTTGTTGAATCCACAAAGGGATCTATTTCAATACCGTGATTAGACCTAGTAAAGTTTGCCTGCAATTTAGATGGGGAGTGAATGAGAGGTAGTAGAGAGAAGCTAGTTAGTAAATGTATTTTAAAAAATGTACTACTCGGGACATTGGCCCTAAATATCTCGGTGAGGGGTTGGGGAGAGGGACAGGGCAGAAAAGATTTCTGTTGAGGAAATAACAGCATACTGAATCTGTTTTTAAGACTGCAAAAGTTCTGTTCTAAGAAAACCCGTTTTTGTCATTTAGAATTTTTCATACGTTTGACCATGGAGAAAGGGATGTGAGGATGATTGGTAAAAGTAGTGGAAATGACTAGTCAAGTTCAGACTAGATAGAAAGGGAAGTGCAGCCAGGGTTCAGTTATCAAGAACATGCAAGGCACCCTGAGATCAAGAAGTAATTTATAGAGAGGCAGAAGTCTGTGATTGGAGAGGGACCTATGTATTTTGAGAGTCCAGAGGAGGACCCTTGGGTGTTTTGTTGAACTAAAGTGGAATGGAGGGTGAAGGTACTGTGTTCGGCAGGCTAAGTGTAAATGTTGAAATCTAGGGAAATCCTGTGAGATATTAAAGGTCGATAATTTGATTCTTAAAAATCAAATTAAAATCAGTAATTTGATTTTTAAAATGGGCTGTAGAGAGAAAGTTGATACAACAAATGCCATTTGCTTCAAAAGGGAGGCTCCGTTGAGTTTTAAAAAAGGTTACATTCAGATGCTTAGGAAACAAACATGCTATAAACAGAGGCCAGCTCAGTTCTTAATTTCCAGGATGTCTTTTCTCTTGTAAATGTTCTCTCCTATTTTTTAAATTTATACATTTTAGAATGTCATAACTATTTTAAATAACAGCATATTATTTCACCTGACCTATGTAATAATATAAGCATACCATTTCAAGCCTTGTTATCATGTACGTTCTCAAGTTGCTAAATACAGCAACTCCTGATAGAATCAATAATGTGTGCAGGATAAATATTGTAAGGAGACATCGACATCTTGATAGTTTTAGATTATTAAAGTACTTAATATACTTTGTTCTGTACATCAGTTTGAGTGCTTCTTTCCACAGTGTTTGCTCTCACCTCTGTGTATGCTAATCACCTCTCTGAATATCATCTCTGTACTGTATTCTTATAAGATGAAGAATTTGCAAGCTTTTGCTATTCTGGAGAGATTAGTGGAGTTGTTTGCCTGCCATGGAGAGCAGTGTTTTTTTTTATATCATTTGTTGTGAAGCATTTTTGTATGTAACATCTCAGTTGATCCTCTTAAATGGTAAGGTAGATTGAGCTGATATTTTATCCTCATTAAACTGAGGCTACCTGTATGATCAGTAATGCCTTATAAAGCTATGCCCTTAGACCAGCGAACATGAGGCAATTATAAATTTATAGTCTTTATTTTATTTACTTTGAATGGAGTAATTTTTTTGAGATAATTGTTTTTAACTTCTTTTCTTTAATGCTGTACCCCTTTTCTTATGCCTTTCAATGATCATGATTTTCTTTAAAGACAATTTGAACATGTTTGATAATTTGTAGGAATTAATCCCAGGAATTGTATTTTATTATATTGTAGTTTTCTAGTTGCTGTTAAATTTTAAGTTTTTTAATTAAAAAAAAAAAAGATGATTTGGTCCTTAGATATATAAAGCCATGAATCATGTAGACTATTTGTTTTGTGAGAGCTATGACTCTGTCCTTCTGCCCTTGCATCACCATTACTCGATACATGCTTGGCAAGCAGGTGCCCAAGTACACACTCACATTATTTTCATATGTTGAACTGATTTTTTTAATGGTTAATTTTTGTAAGATTTTGCTTTCTCTTCTCTATAACAAGGAGATACTGAAATATACTTTGAAGCAAGTACAGTATGTGATACTTTTTGACATTTCGGTTTCATGAATGTTTATATCATATGCTTAGTATTTAAAGGAATACGTGAAAACTATAAATAAGCAAGCTTAATAGATTTTACAGCATATGGTATCACTTTGGCCATAATATAAAGATATTTTTATTTTAATGTTCCTAATGTATTTCATCTAGAACCGGAATTAAGCAATCCAAATAAATGGAGTTGCTCTACCAAAATAACTTAGCCTCTGGTATAGAAGGACAAATCAGGCAAATCTTAGCTTTGCTTTTGTAGTGTCCACCGCTTAACTCCACCACAGACATTGCCACCATCTGAAGTGACACATAGTCACTACCTTCTACTAAAATAGGGCAGTAGAGTATTAGGAGAATGAGACATCAAACAGTTCTTCCATTACTGTTTGATTGTATTCCCATAAATATCTGTGTTGATTTTCCTGATTAGTTTTCTGTGAACCTACTAAAGAAATGCCTTGGAACAAATTATATGAAGTCATAATTGTAGTATGCATGAGTTTATTTATGTTACTTCTAAAAGAAAATGTTTTTCTCTTTGTCTTTCATATGATAAAAGAATTGTAACAGTAAAATATTCAGCAGAAAATATGGTAAAGGTATAGGTTCAAATATCATTTTTAGAAAATGATATTTGAACCTATAAATTCAAATAAATTGAATTTATTTGAAATAAATAAATTTAGATTTGATATTTTGCTTGATAATACAGTGATAAATTGACTCAGTTATGTAGAATCCCAAAGAATGTAGTTTTTATCATTTTCATAATCTGTTGCATGAAAATACATGGTATATGTATTAATTTTTGATAGAAGTTGCACCTACTTCTAGCTTAATGAATTTGTGTCCATAAGGTCAGAATATCTCAACTTACTAGACCATGAATGTTAATACAATATATATAAAATAATGAACTGTTCACATAATATGTCTGCATAGTAACTAGGTGGATCTTTTCCTTGAAGCGTAATACTTCCTATTACATGGTGTTAAACAGAAGGAGATTTTTTTCTTCCTATTCATAAACACGGTATATGTTTCCATTTCTTTATGTCTTCCTTAATTTCTTTCTTCAGTGTTGTGTAGTTTTCTGAGTACAAGTCTTTTACCTCCTTGGTTAGGTTTATTCCTAGTTATTTTATTTTTCTTTTTGCTTTATCAAATGGGTTTTTTTCCTGTTTTATGTTTTTGATATTTCATTGTTAGTATACAAAAATGCCTTTGATTTTTGAATACTGACTTTGTATTCCACTGTATTGCCATATTCATTTATTAGTTTGAGTAGTTTTTTTGTGGAGTCTAGGATTTTCTGTGTACACTATCATGTCATCTTTTCATCCTAGATTATCTCAGGAAGCCACCTCACTGATCACCAATGTTATTTCTTAATGCTTTGAAGATTAATAATATATAATGTTAACCATAAGATAAATTTGATTTTTAAAGTTTAGTAACTTACAATAGACATATGCTATAAATTAAGAGAATATGATAAATTGACTTGGTTAAAAGTAAATAAGATACTTCCTATAAATCAGTTTGGTTATCTTTAAATCATGATGTATGTATTTGGCATGGCCTTTCTGACTACTGATAAATTGTGAGTCTGGTGCCCATTTAAATTGATAATGCCATTTATTTCAAATGAAAGAAAATGTTTTGCACAAGAACTGACAACTTACATCTTGAAGTTAGGAGAGGACATTAAAACTCGGAAGTTTCACAATTTGAACATAGAATTTATTGACAAAAATGTTTTCTGTTTTAGAAAATGGAAGTGTCCAAGTTGGAGAATTACTACCTTGCAAGATTTGTGGAAGAACATTTTTTCCAGTGGCATTAGTGAGTACCCCTTTTTCTTTTGGTTTTGATAGATCAGTAATTGTTCAGTTCTTCTGAACAACTTGTATGGAAAGAACCTCTGGAATAATTGGAAGAGATACTGTTCAGGAGTTTAAGTTCCATCTATGTCTTTCTTCCATGATGGTCTTTTTCCCTTCAGAGTTTGATTGGTCTTCAAAATTTCTCTATTAAAGTGTTAAAGTGTTCTTTTCATTGTGGGATTAGTAACAAAAACAAACAAAACTATTAGAAATGCGTACTGTATTTAAAAGTACAGAATGACATTGTGGTATTTGCTATAAAGTGCTTAAGGGAAAATGCCCTCCCTGGTGTCGCTCTGGATGGAGCACTGGCCTGCAAACACAAAGGTCTCTGGTTTGATTCCCAGTCAGGGCACACACCTGGGTTGCAGGCCAGGTGTAAGAGGCAAGTGGTCAATGTGTCTGTTCCACTTTTTTTCCCTCCCTTACCACCTCTGTAAAAATAAATAAATAAAATGTTTAAAAAAAATGAAGCACTGCAGGAAAAACTGGGATAGATGAAACAAGATTGGTAAAATGTAATTATTGAAACAGGGTGATGAATAACAGGGAGTTCATTGCACTATTTTCTTAATAGTAATATATGTTTGAAATAGTCCAAAGAAAAATTGTTTTCAGTTAAAAGTGCACCTGAAATATATTAAGCATTCTCTGGACACTTTTCAGTACTTAGTATATACAAATAAAAGCACTTTTAACTGATTTTAATGTAAAGTACCATCTAAATAGAGAATAAGAAAAATGCCCATGTACTTTACATATTTTTTGTACCTTTAAATATTAATGGACATCTATTAACATTTTGATGTAAAGACTTTTCTTTGAATGTGGGTTGTTTGATTAGAGTTCTGCTATGTAGCACTTTTTATACTCAATATTTCCAGTTTGTTTCTTTAAAGCAAAGTGAGGAATTAATGATCCATAAATGTCAGTCTGACTACAGATTCCTCTCTCTCTTTTTTCAAATGATAATATTATTAAAAAAGCATCCCAAGAATTTTGTAAACACTGTTAGGTGAACATGTGCAACTTTAAATACAAAGTAAAGAGGCAAAACTAGAGACGTTTTCCTTTAGGAGGAAATGTTCTGCAGAGGTGTTCCCAACTAGGCCTGAATGTGGCTCCATCTCCCACGAAAGCATCAGGTTTGCTTTCTGAAATCACTATGTCCTCTTCAACAATTTCAGAATGATTGCAAGAAATGGCATTGAATACATTACTCAAACAACTTTTTTCTATTTTTACTCGATAAAAAAGTCTCCATATTACACTGACAGTTTGAATTAAAGCTTATGTTCTATTTTTTTTTAAGATTTTATTTCTTTATCTTTAGAGGTGAAGGGAAAGAGAGAGGGAGAGAAATATCAATGTGTGGTTGCCTCTCATGTGTCCCCTGCTGGGAACTGGCCTACAACCCAGGCATGTGCCCTGACTGGGAATCGAACCACGATCATCTGGTTCACAGGCCCATGCTCAATCCACTGAGCTACACCAGCCAGTGCTGATTATTTTTACTTACAAAAGGACGTCTCAGAACACCATTTGCAAATATCCTTCCTGGGCTTCTTCCTTTCTTTCTTTCCTTCCTTCCTTCCTTCCTTCCTTCCTTCCTTCCTTCCTTCCTTCCTTCCTTTCTTTCTTTCTTTCTTTTTTAATTATATTTTATTGATTATGCTATATCACAGTTGTCCCAATTTTCTTCTGCCCTTTATCCCCACTCTGCCCATCACCCACCTCCTAACAGCTTTCTGCCTCCCCCTTAGTTCATGCGCATGGGTTGTACATATAAGTTCATTGGCTTTTTTATTTCCCATACTATTCTTAACCTCCCCCGTCTTTTTTATGCCTACCAATTATGCTTCTGACTCCCTGTACCTTCTCCACTCACCATTCTTCCCTTCCCCCTTCCCACTGGTAACCCTCCAGGTGATCTCCATTTCTCTGATTCTGTTCCTGTTGTATTTGTTTGCTTAGTTTTTGTTTTTTAGATTCAGTTGTTGATACTTATGAGTTTCTTGTCATTTTACTGTTCACAGTTTTTTATCTTCTTCTAATTCTTAGATAAGTGCCTTTAACATTTCATATGATAAGGGCTTGGTAAAGATGAACTGCTTTAACTTGACCTTATCTGGGAAGCACTTTATCTGCCCTTCCATTCTAAATGAAGGCTTTGCTGGATAGAGTAATCTTGGATGTAGGTCCTCTTTATGAGTGAACGCTTCTTTCTAGCTCCTTCTTGCCTGCAAGGTTTCTCTTGAGAAATCAGCTGATGATCTTAATGGGCACTTCTTTGTAGGCAACTCTCTCCTTTTCTCTTGCTGCTTTTAAGATTCTCTCTTTATCTTTAATCTTGGGTAACTTAAGGCTGATGTACCTCGGTGTGTTCCTGTCTAGGTCCAATTTCTTTGGAACTCTCTGGGCTTCCTGGGCTTCCTAGAAGTCTGTTTTCTTCCACAGATGGGGGAAGTTTTCCGTCATTGTTTGTTCAAATAAGTTTTCAATTTCTTGCTCTTGTTCTTCTCTTTCTAGCATCCCTCTGATTTGGATGTTGGAATGTTTATAGTTGTGCCAGAGGTTCCTAAGCCTCTCCTCATTTTTTTGAATTTTTATTTTCTTTATTCTGTACTGGTTAGATTTTTTTTCCTTTTGTTCCAGATCATTGATTTGAGTCCTGGTTTCCTTCCCTTCACTGTTGGTTCCCTGTATATTTTGCTTTACTTCACTTTGCATAGCCTTCATTTCTTCCCTATTTTGTGACCAAGCTCTATCAATTCTGTGAGCATCCTAATTAACAGTGTTTTGAACTCTGTGTCAGATAGGTTGTCTATCTTCTAGTCACTTAGCTCTTTTTCTGGAGTTTTCATCTGTTTTTCATTAGGGCCATTATTTCTTTGTCTGGGCGTACCTGTTATGTTGTAAGGGGATGGAGTCTTACGAATTCACCAGGGCGGGACAACCCTCTTAGCTGTGTGGTGGCACAGTATGTGGGGGAGTGGTCTGAGAGGGAACAGTGCTACTACTAGCTGGCTTTGCTCTAGCCCCACTTTCCAACTAACTTTCCTGTGAGGCTGGGAGTTTCCTCTGTTTTTGCAACTCCCACAGGATTCCAGAGCTAAAGGTATTGAGTCTTTATTTACCATTCAGCCAGCCCCGCCTCTCCCAAGTGGCGCCTTGCTGCATGTCCTCTCAGTTCAGCTGCCCATCTCTGCCCCTCCTGCTGGTCTGGATAAATATTTCTTTAACTCCTTGGTTGTTGGAGTTCCATGCAGTTTGATTTTCTGGCACTTCTGGTTGTTTATTGTTTTTAAACTGGTTGTTATCCTCCTTCTGGTTGTGCAAGGAAGCAAAGTGTTTCTACCCATGTGCCTCCATCTTGGCTGGAAGTCCTTATTTCTCTATACATTATATAGCACACCATTCTCTTGGATTTTACTTTAAAATAATATTGGCTATTTCATATTGTGTGTAGTAATCCAGCTACTCTCTAGCTTCATTGCCTTTTGCTGTCATTCTCTCAATATATTAGCTCCACTTTGGAGAAATCATTAAGTTGTATCACCAGACACATTTTAACACTTTTTCCTTCCTCACTACTTTCCAAGTCCTCAATGGCAGATGTTCCCTACTCAACTATACTGTATCAACTGATATGATACGGACAGAAACTTGCATTATAAACTTCAAATTCAGGTTCGTTTTGGCTTGCTGAGATCTCTGAGTAAGTCAGTCTGGGTAAAACCATTTCTGTATGAAAACGTTCCTTTATAACCCACCTGGCTTACTTATTTAAGCACTTAGAAGAAACAGCAAACCCAAGTTCCACCTTTTTAATTAAAAACACTTCTTGCCCAGGTGGCCAGTAACTGACTCTGAAGGGAATGACCGCAGCCCAGCCCATGGCCCTGTGAGGGCTGAGAGGTCCTGCTATGGAAGAACGTCCTGGCCCTGGAAACAGAGCTGTTATGACTAAGAGGAGCCACCAGATTACAGTAATGTTGAGCTCCAGGCCAGGAGAATGTGGGGTGCAGGAGGAACCTCCCTCTTCAGTAGGAACCTTAGTTGCCACCACTTGGTGACACTGGCAGATTTACCTCCACAGGTGTTGCATGGGGTTGGGGCCAAAAGCACATTAACACAATTTGGGGAAAAAAGATCTAGTTCTTGAAAGCCTGAGTAAATTAATCATGTACATAGAAAAAAAGTGTTAAGTACATGCCATCCTTTCATACCTGGCTTTCTACCTAAGCAAGGATGAATTAAATTAGAGTATTAGCTGCAGCATGTTGACACTTACTAAATGTTAAAAATACATTAGCTGTATAACAGGAGTTATACATATCACAGACTACACAAACAGTCACATTTCCTTTGTGATGACAGGGAAGTCAACTGAAAGTGTAAAGAAAGCACTATTAAACAATTACTAGGCTGGTGAACTACTAGTGGGAATGAATGTATATTGGTAAGGTCACAGCCAAACCTGACCTCAAGTATGAGCCAGTAGGTTCACAGAAATAAAACTACCCTCTGGCTACAAAGTAACCTTAACCCTAAACCTTAACCCTGGCCATCAGCCTTATAAGTGGATGCCAGTAGTAATCCGAAATCTATAGAGGGTTGATGGTTCACTTGGACCCCTATTACTTTTTACAGAGTAAGGAACCGTGCATTGATTTCCACTGTGATTCTAACCACATGCACAGAGTTAAGACGTTCTTGTTCTGCAAGCCTGGAAAGTGCAGCTTTCAACACCCATCTGATTTCACCTTTGGACTCTGTGACTAATCAAGTAGCTAGCCCTGTAGTCTCTTATAGGAATAGAATTTAAGAAAACCAGTCATGCTCTTATATTAAAGAACTTGAAGGAAACTCTGTGCCTCTTCATAATTTATGATGAGTAAATGCTCCAGGTAGGTGATTGGAAGGCCAACCTGTACCACAAAATGGGAGGTAATCCCATGACACATCTGGCTCTAGCCATGGGGACATTGGGAAAGGTGGTTCAGTGCTGGGGAGAGTGATCTGGGTTGTCATACATTATGTATTAACACATAGCTGACCAAATCAAACACAATTAGTAGTTTTCATTTCCTCTCAACTCATCCATTCTTTGGGGATGACATTAGTATGGTTTCTTACTCAGTATGAGCAGCTGAAAAACTATTTAAAATATTCTGGTATCTAAAAACATTCCATAAATGTGAAAAGAAAACTCCTGTACTGGGGCCAGTCCTGGACAGGTGATATTTACCCACCTGCTTTACCCCAAATGCTCCCTCACTGGAGCTGTTATAAGTCTTCCTATTGAGAAACTGAGCCTTTGTGAGAAAATTTTGCCCACATTTAAAGGCCTTTAAATCATATCTAAGGTCTCCCAGCCACACCTATAGCGACATGCTGCTCTACAGTGAAGAAGACCTGTGGCTTCACACTGGATTCTAAGCCAGGATAATTAAAGTGGCCTGATTTGGAGAGATTCTTCTACTTGAGTTGAGTTTCCTTCAGAATTAATAATCAATCTGTTTAGGCTCAAACACCATGAAGCCAAGGTTTCATAAACATTGTTATGCCATTATCCTTCCCGTCACAGAATCTGTGTGGTTTTGCACTATTCATTGAATTAATGAAAACACAAAACTTGAATTTAAGCACCTAAGAATTTCCTTTTAGACATTTTGAATGAGAGCCTAGTTCTTCCCTTATGCAGTCTGGGCACAGATGCCACGAATGGCATCTTTATTAACCTCTAATGAGTGCTCTAAGTGTGTATTTGTAGAAGATAGAGATGGTCTTCTTTTAAGTTTGGTCTCTTTATTGGTACATAATGTGCCTGGTATAAAACAAAATGCACAAAAGCCAAGCACAAAACATAAAGGATGAGAACTGTTTTGCTGAATATGAGGCAACAAGAGTCTTTACTTTCTCCTCTGCTTTTGCAGTTATGCAAAGATTCAGGGAACAGTAGCAGACCTAAATTTTTAAGTTACCAGGGCTGCTGCAAAGCTTGTACCTTAATTATCAGTAAGTGCTTTTTTATCCCCTGCCTAGTAATTAGGCAGGAGATGCAAATATACTGAAAAGGGTGTGCATGAATTATGGGAGAAAGGGAAAGGATAGTGGAAAAGCATGCCTCTTACTCATGGGTACGATTGGCTTGAGGCAGCCCAGACAGAGAAAAGTTTCAAAGAAGGGTGGACCCATAGCTGGCCCTAATCCTGAAAGTCGTTAGAAGCTATCTGAGAAAGTGAGGCATTGAGCTAGTTGAGTTTGTCCACTTGGGGGCAGATGTAATGCCTTTATATCTCTTTGTCCTCTGAGACATCTTTTCCAGCAGCTACCAGATTAGTGAGGGATTTGCTCCAAACACACTGGAGAGCCACATGGCAACTGTTTCCTTCTTGCTTTTCCCCTGACATATGGAGGAAGGTGCACTGCACAGAATTATAGATTACTTCAGATCAACCACTAGGTCTTCTTTTAATTTTTTCCTTTCAAGTAGAGTAACAGTGAATTCTAATGCGGATGATTTTCAGGCCCTGTTTTTGCAACATTCTGATTCTCAATATATTTGAAGAATCTGTAGAGTGTGAAGCTATAATGAATTTGGGAATTTTCCTCCCTCACGGGTAGGGGGTGGGGGGTCTTCATCCCAGTCCACAGAATCCTCATCCATTAGCACCACAATCTGGCACTCTCTCCCCTTTCTTGGCACAGCCCACCAGGATGGGTAGGATCAGTGCTTCAAGGAAATGATCAAACTGCTTGAGAGCATTGTTGTTAGACAGTTAATTCAGTAAACCAGTCAGACCTTGGTATCAGATAGTGTTGAAGTGCTAATGCAGAGGTAATCATCTCTATCCCAGACCTTAGATATGTCTTTGGCTGCAGCTGAGGTTTCATCCCCCAGGCAGCTGGTCTGCTGTAATAACCTGCCCGTCTCACTGCCACAGTGAACATTCATTCTTGGACTGTACACCGACTTTTCTTCTTGATCAGAAAACAATACTGCTGCTCCCTGCCCTGCTTTTGTGCCGGGGTGAGTCTACCCAGGGGGCACGTACACAGCATCCACAGAAGCTGCCTTGGGGATGGCGGTGCCAAAGCAACTCCAGCTCCTCTTAAATGACAACTCTTCTCTCAAGTTTTTTAAACAAAAACAGCTTTCTCACATTTAATTTGGCAATTTTTAAAAAGCAAGTCACTACTTTCAAATCATTTTCAAAGCATTCAGCTGAGTTTTCATAGAAAAATTATTTTTTTACTTTATTTCTGTAATAGATTTAATTACATATGATATAATTACTGTAACAACTCCAACTTGTATAATACCTCGGTTTTGGGAGCAAGCACCACATACTTTTGACACAGACAACTCAGTATGAGAACAGACATCTACTAGAAAGTCACCTGCTGGCCACACTTTTAATATTTAGAAGATTTTATTCTAATAGCTATAATTACAGTACTTGTTTGTCAGAATGAACAAGTACTGCAAGTACTTTTGTGGGGTTGTTTTGTGGGGTTAAAACAAGTATGTAAAATGATTGACTACTGATTGTGTATTGAAAAATATGAGAGGCCCCATGACACCAAACCTACCAGTTCTGAAGTTTCCTATCGTCCCAAGAAATTTAACAGCTCCAGCTTATTCAGTTAGTGTTTATCGGAATACAGAAGAAAAAAAGGTGCATTTAGTGCACCGATGTCAGCAGTCAACACGCTTTATTTAGTGGAAGGAGAAGTATTTATCTGGTAGGTTAGCTAGGGATCAGTTAAGAGAGCTTCCATCGTAATGTTTTTTAAATGAATAAATAAGTGAATAATTGAATGAATAAGTTGTCAACCATGTTAAGAAGAAAAATACCTGTAGGAATGCAGCACTAAATAGCTCAAGGAAAGTCCTGGATAAAGAATGGTAGAAAACTTGAGTTCCAGAGGGAGGAAAGGAGTGATTATGGAGGAAGGATACGAGGATATAAATCTGACCACTTTGTCCTATTATTTTATGTTGACTTTATGTTAACATAATCTCGTTATGTTAACTTTAGTAATCTAAACTACCTCTATTATATTAACTGTTGTAATCCTAACACAAATGCATTCTCCATATACATTATTTTGGGGTGTTTAAAATACAGTACAGTGTTTTATTACTGTATTATATTTTATTACTGTATATGTATATGTATTTAAGGCATAGACAGTATTTATTTTCAGGTATTTCCAAATAACTTTTTCCCCATTCAGACGGCTTGACTTGTTGAAATTATTACCTTTATTTTAAGCAGTATGAAACTAGACTATTAAATAACTCGATACAGTTTTGAAAGGGTATTTAGCTCTACTCTTGCTGTGAGAAAGATAACTAATAGCATGCATTGTATATACGTTTTAACAATTTTAGTCAAAGCAAGGAATGTCATATGTATTATTATTTATTATTTATTTCATCTTCAGATTTTTAACCTGGTCTAAAATAACAATTTAAAATCTTCCCTTGTGTAGTAATGAAAATGATACATTGCTTTTCTGCATCTTAACAGAAAAAACATGGACCCATTTGCCAGAAAACTGCTACTAAAAAACGGAAGACTTTTGATTCCAGCAGACAAAGAGCTGAAGGAACTGATATTCCAACAGTGAAACCTCTTAAACCCAGGGTAATTGTGTAACCTTTGAACAGTGTGAACCTCGCTATTATATATTGAAAAAAATCATAATTATCTATTATACCAAGATTGAAGAATAAGCAGGATTTTGTGTAATGTTCTCAGTTTGGCTGCAAAGGAGAAGCCTAACTACTGTCTCAAACTCGAACTATTACAGTGATGTTTTGTTGCATTTGAGAATCACTTCTTAGCTGTAGGCTGGAAATAATTAGAAGTCCTTCACATGTTCCTTTTAAGTCATTGTTAATTACCTCAGATAAAATTCAAGTATGTTGAAGTCTCTCTTACCAGTAGTGTAATAACTATAAGTAAACGTAAAGCTATTACTTATAGATATCGTAGCATAATAAATACTGATTATCTTGGTTGATTGATTGTCATTATTTGTGCTCTTACTATGTTTTCTTCAGGAAAGTTTTATCAGTTGCTCAACTGTCTACACATAGCCATTCCCAGCCTTTTCTTCCTTGTAATCAAAGCACTGAATCTCCTATGATAATGTCTCTAAAACCACTGTGATATGTTATATTACTAAGAATAAGTCATGTAAATACTTTGTTCAGCAAAGTTTTAAAGAGTTATTTCAGTGAAATAGTCAAATTTGAGTGCCTTGTTGAATAGGTTTTTGAAACAAAACCCTGCTTTCAGTGTTAATACCGTCCTCCAGAAGTGCAGGAAAGCATTTCTCTATGGGGCAATTAATCTTACTAATGAAATCATTTGGTAAAAGAAAAATCATATTCATTTTTGTATTTTCATCTATGTATCTAAGAGAATGCTGGTGAAGACTGAATAAGGTAAAACATTATTTGTTTTCCTTAGTCACCTGCCAGATGTATAATTGTATTCACTTTAATTAGCTTAGAAGAAATACTATTGAAGTCTTCTGGAGCAGGATAATATAGTGGGTATAAACAAGGGCTCAAGAGAGACTGCTGGGTCTTAATCTGACTCTGCTACTTACCATGTTGTGATGAGCGAGTTACTTAATCCATACTTTTACTTATCTGTAAAATGGTGATAGGAGTGGTAGCATCTATTTTGTGGAGTTATTAGGGGGATTATGTAAATTTATCCATGGTGATCTCTTGATAAATATTGTCCTATATCTTTCTTATGAATTTATATACTTAAAAATTAACCTTCAGAAAAAATAAAAGCCATATATTTACATTAAGTAGCTTGTATTCTTGCTACTTAAATGATGGTCCATAGAATAATAATATCAGCACTATTTGGGAGCTTGTTAGAAATGCAGAGTCTTGGGTCCCAAACAGACATACTCAATTAGAACCTACATTTTAACTTCATCCTTATTTGAGTCATATACATGTTAAATTTGAGGAGCAGTATGTTAAAAGATTTTGAACATCATAGTGTAGTTCTCAGATCTGTCTGTATCGAGGAAATTCTACAAAATCACAAGCACAGTAGAGCAAAGCAAATAACAAACTTCATTTTTTGAGGAAACAAAGACAATCATAATCCACAGAACACAAAATGTAAGGGCTGCCCAGAGCAACTGAGATCCAGGAGAAGTTACTTAGTAAGGAAACACTAGAGGTTCCTGGAGCAGGTGTGGGGGCTGGGAGGAGGGAATTATGGCCAAGAATTTGGCAACCCGGCATCTTAGGTGAGAGGTCTCCTCAGCTTACAGGTGACTTTGATGGTGAGGGGTCTTATCAGGAGGTACATCCCTTGTTTGCTACAGGCAGGGCAGGAACTGAGAAGAGCTGCAGGGCCTTGGATAGCCAGGAACAGGAACGATCCTGGCTGAAATGGAATAAAGCCAAGAGGGAGGAGTGAAGAGAAGAGGCACAGAGTTAAGTGGCCCAGCCAGAGGCAGAGGCTCTCAGAAAGCACTACCAAAAGGAAAATACCCTTTCTGAGGTTATGGGGCCCACTCTGCAGGGCTGTCTTGTTTGAAGTAAGTGTGGCTGGCAGTAGTAACCCTCTTGACACATATTGTTTTAGAGAAGCAGACGGGGTGTGTCTAAGCACACAGAACAGCCTTATTTGCATCTGTATCTGATGCAACAAAGAAGAGAACTATTGGTTTGTGTTGCTTGGAAGGCTACCCTGGCCTCTCCTTCTCCTTAAAACCGCTTGTAAATAGCTGTACCAAGAAAACCTAACTCATTCAGTGATGAGTAATAAAAAACCATTAGCTCAGCATTGATACAGATACTGTAAGAAAAAAATAGAAGAGGGCAGCAGGACTGACCGGTACATGACTATACTTGTTCTCATTGTGGAGCAGATGAATGTGATCAGACATTTATGACTATAAAGTACAAAACTTCAAAGTGTTACAGAATAGATGGGGGGGGGGGGCCGAACAATATACTGTTACCAAAAAGACCCCCCTTTTTCTCTGTGGATCCCCCCCACTAGGTTAGCTATGCCTGCCACCAGAGATCTCTCAATGCCAGAGATTTGGGGAAAAGAAAGGAATTATTTATTTAAAAGCTCTACAGACTTAGAGTAGTGACTTAGTGTCATTAAAATACTAAAGTCCTTTGGAATACTCAGAGACACACACAGTCCTTCCTTCTCCCCCTAGTCTGGGGTACTGTATTTCAGGAAAAGAAGTAGAAGTTTTGTGATTCAGTCCCCTGGCACCATCAGCCGTGTTGCCACTGTGATCTCCAGTTAATTCAAAGCCATGTGGCACCTTCTCATGGCCCACCAGCAAGAGTCCTTTCACCCCTTTTCTTCCAGACACAGTCTCTCCTGCTTCCTAAGCCACGTGGCAAAAGGGAGGACCCCAAAGCTCAGGGGTTCTCCCTGATATGGCTGCTGTGCCTGGGTTTAAATCCCTGTGCTAGTCTTCCTCTGCAGCCCCATTTCCAACTCCTCCTACAATCGGTATACCAGCCAGCATTCCCATATTTTTCCAGCTTTACTGGGCTGCCATACTCAGTCTGCCCTTGTCTGGGCAGGTGTGGCCTCATGGCATGGAGCTAGTATTCTCCAGGCTGTCATGCAGGTGCTGTAACCAAGGGGAGCTGCCTCCCAGTTACATCGTGGGTCAAAGTCACTCCCATCTCCCTGGCTCAAAGCATGGCCACAGCTATTTAACATATCCATGAAACCAGTTAAAGGTTATAGATATGTTAAATGACCATGCCAGAGGTTAGCTGCAAAGCTGTTGCTATTCAGCACAGCTGGAATGGCCCTGCTCCATGTGTCCCATCCCCCAGCTCAGAGCTGTGGGGGGTGAGGACATCTCACACACACGCGCGCACGCGCACACACACACACACACACACACACACACACATATTTCTATTATTTCCTGAACACCTTGAGTTCTGGACCCCATTACAAATCCCTATTTGGGGCCCCCTCTTGGCTGCACCCTGTTACAAAAGTATTAATCATCTCAAACATGGAAAACAAACATGTGCTTATACTTAGTTTAGATTTTTGCATCTATATTCATGAGAAATGAGTCTGTAATTTTTGTTCTATCAAAGTTTTGTTACTCTCATAAGACTAGTTAGAATGTTGTTCATCTTCTCTTTTTTTAAAGATTGATGATATTTTTTAAAAATGTCACTAAGAACTCAGTAGGAAAGGCATCTGGGCCAAGTTTTCTTTTGTGGGTTTTTTTAAATAACAGATTCATTTTAAAAACATTTATAAGAATATAACACTATTGTCATTTTTTGTTTCTTATCTGATTTATAGGGGTATGCTAAGGGTATTATTTCTTAATTATCAAATTTATTAAAATATATTTATGTTTTCTTTTTTATGTTTGTAAGAACTAGATCATGTACTATTTTCTGTTCTTGGTTATTTGTATTTTTTTCTTTCTCTTTTGATTAGTCTTGCCTTATTATTGTTTTTGAAGAACTATCTTCTGATTGTATTGACCCAACCTGTATTCTTGATTTAAAAAATAAAGACATAATAGGAATAGTTGGATATTTCAGTAATAAAATAATTATCTTATATCACAAGAACCAGCATCATGTTTAGTGGAAACATACTTAGAAGTACCATTAAAGTTGGGAGCAAAATTAAGCTCTAACCAATATAGTAAGTGCCAGCTGATAGTTAGATGATAACAAGAAATAAGGTGTCTAAGGATTGGAAAAGAGTTAGAACTGCCATTATTATGAGATGAAAACCCAGAAAAATCTGATAAATTACTGCCAATAATAAAAGAAGTCAGTGAAGAAATGAAGTATAATGTTAGTATACAGAAATTACTAGTTTTTATGTTTCAACAGTTTATAACATAAAAAGTGAAGAATAAAAGAATAACACCAAATATATAATATTTTGGAATAAACCTTATAATAATAAAATATGACTTTATTATTATGATTTTTATAATAATAAAAATTAAAAATAAAAGAAATAGTTCAGAAATAAGCCCAAATACAAAAGAGAATATGATAAAGGTATTATCCTGGTTGAGTGGGGAGAAAAGTCAATGAACGGTAAGTGAAATAGCTACATAGCCATGTTAACAAAAAATAAAGTGAAATCCTTATGCTATACCATCCATCAGTATAAATTCGAAATGTGTAAGAGAGTTAAACATTTTTACATGAAAACATGAAAGTTCTGGGTGGAAACGTAGAATATTTTCATTTTACTTTTGTGTGAGATTCAGCCTTACTGTGACTACAAACCCAGTGACCACAAAGAAAAGATTTATAAATTAAACTACGTTAAAAAATTAATTTTTATATCAGAAGACCCTTAGACAAGGTCAAAAGACAGACATAATTATTAAGGAAGGAAAGTTGGGGCTAGTCTCTAAAGAGTTACTAGGGGAAATCATTTAGGGGAAAAAAAAGACCAGTAACCTAACAGATAAGTTGACCAGGCATATATAAACAGTTCCACAGCAAAGTCAGAACAAATGATTCTTAATGATATAACAGCTGCTCGATATTATTCATTATAAGAGAAAAGCCAGTTAAAACCATAGAGACAACTATTTTTCACCTCTAATCAGTTAACCCAAAAGTGTGATAACATACCTCAGTTGGAGAAACTGTGGAAAAGAGGGAAATACACTCTTAGTTGTAATTTAAATGCATGTCACATCTACAGAAGTCAATTAAGCAGTATCTATCACAATTACAATTGTATTTTAAAAGTTACTCATAAGTTGCATAAAATTCTTTTTTGTAATTATAAATTTGGGAAGGAAATCATGTAAGGAATCCTGGTAAGACAATTTTTAAAGTCATATGGCATTTCTTCAAATTTTACCTTAATTTATTATTTTTTAAAAATGTTTCAAAAACGGGTTTTTTTGTTCGTTTGTTTTTTATAGCCTGAACCTCCAAAGAAACCATCTAATTGGAGAAGAAAACATGAGGAATTCATTGCCACCATAAGAGCAGCAAAAGGCCTTGATCAGGCACTTAAGGAAGGGGGCAAGCTTCCTCCTCCTCCACCACCTTCTTATGATCCAGGTATATGGATTGTTGTGGACAGTAATGTTCATTACTGAAATGAACATTTCATTTGGGGAGAAAAACAGTAATAGAATTTTTATAAATTTTAAGTTGCTATTAAACTTAATTCGTTATAATGGAGCATTATTGAAGCATAATCTTTAAATTTTTTGTTACAAAATAATGGCGATAATAAGCATTTGGACTAAGAATTGCATTATCTTTTTATCTTAATACTTTCATTTAAACATAAAACATTATAATATAACTTTTAAAACTATTACAATTACTATTAAATGTTAGTATTCTAGGAAACATTTTAATGATGCTCACTGTGAATCGAAATGTAGTCATTCAGTAAGATTTAGATAATATTGCCTAGTTCTTTGGAATCTTCTCATCTGGGATGGAAAAAATTCATAATATTTCTTCCGAAATGTTTAGTTCATGTGAGGAAGTTACCATATAAATTGATATACCTAAAGTGTGCCCTAAGCTCATGTGTTACGTTTTCTTCACTGAGTGGGTAAACGTTGTTTGTTATGGTTAACAAAAGCAAGGAAGGATGCTGGCAACCCCATTTGAGATATTAAGATAGTAACAGATTTAAAATAGCACAGTTGACATTTTAACATTGGTTATTAGAGTAGCCTGAACAGGTAGTTATTGTAATGTAACAAGTTAAGTGCATGAAAACTATGTTAGTATTCTAGATTGGGACTTTTTTTTTTTTTAAAGATTTTATTTATTTATCTTTAGAGGGTAAGGGAAGAAGAGAGGGAGAGAAACATCAATGTATGGTTGCCTTTCGTGCATCCCCTGCTGGGAACTGGCCTGCAGGGAACTGGCCTGCAACCCAGGCATGTGCCCTGACTGGGAACCGAACCTCAATTGTCTGGTTTGCAGGCCCGCGCTCAATCCACTGAGCTACACCAGCCAGGGCTGGACTTATTTTTTAATAAAGAGAAATTTCTTTATAAAATCTAGATATGATTAATTTTCATATTTAGTTGTAGAGAACTCAACAAATTATAGGCTTTATAGGCCACAGGGTCTCTCTTTTGCAACTACTCAGCTCTGTTACACCTGTTACAGGAAATCAGCCACAGGCAATATGTAAATACATGGGCATGGTTGTGTTCTAATAATACTTTATTTATCAAACCAGGCAGCAGGCAGTCTGAATTTGGCCCAGGGGCCCTAGCTTGCCAACTGCTGTTCTAGAGTAATTAAGTAATTAATTACTTTAACTTTAAGTAATTAACGTTAAGGCTAGGAGTGTTTCTGGGATGACCTAACTAGGTTTGGATCTCTTCTAATTCTTCCCCATGAAGTTGAATTTTCTTTTTGTTTTGGAGGTATTTGTGTATTGATTTGGGCTTTAGAAATTTTTTAATCCCTTAGTCTTGACAAAATAACTCATTTGTTTTTAGAAGTTTTAGACCTACTCTCTAATTAGTGGTACAAATTTTTGAGCTTCAGATGAATGTAAATTCTAAAGGGTAAACTCCCTCTCAAAGGTAAATTGACTGTATAAAGTCAATTAAACTATTGTATGACAGTTCTCTTCTAATAGAATTAAAAGATTTTAACAGATCTCAAATTTATAATATATTTTGAAAATAATATGTTATTACTGTTTAACTATTCTACCATATAAAATATGTATATGTGATAGAAATATTGCATTATAGAGATGAATAAGAAATAACATTTTTCATCTACTTACTCATATTTTATATCAGCGATTTCCCCCCCCCCCCAAATTTAATTCTAAGCTGGAAGAACATTGGAATTTATCATACTAACAGACTTCATGCTTAAGTATCTTTTACTAAATTTGGATAAGTCAGGTTGGGTAAGGAAGTAAGAGATTTTGTGTATCAAATGTCTATATATATGTATTTATGCTTGCCTTTATATAAACTCATAATTCTTTATGTCTCATTTCAAGTATTACATTATTAAGTTGTTTCTTTTCTTGCTTTAGATTATATTCAGTGTCCATATTGCCAGAGGAGATTTAATGAAAATGCAGCTGATAGACATATAAATTTCTGTAAGGAACAAGCAGCACGTATTAGTAACAAAGGCAAATTTGCATCTGATGCCAAAGGAAAAGCTACTTCTCGGACCCAGGTGAAATGCACTACTTAATCATTACTATAAACAGATGAGAAAATGACTTTTTCAAGTTTACTGTTTTGTGGTTATGTTTTATAGAACATTTAAGTAGTTTTCTCATCTGTTAACATTTAGATATTACTACTGAAGGATTTAGTAAGAAATTTGAATGGCTAATTGAAAACATATGTAAAAATAATCAGTTCTAAATGGACTTGAGTTAGTAGAGACTTGAAAATATTTAGACTTTAAACCAGTATTAGGGAACAGTAAGAAAATAAGTAAAAATAGGTGAAGCAGATGCATGGGAAACCAGAGGTGACAGAGGAGTAAGAAAATGACAGTAAAAACCTCTTTTAAAAATTATGTGAGTACCGAATATTTCCATGCTATATGTAAATAATACACATGAGGGAATGGATGTAGGGTCAAATCCAAAATGCTACTTTGAGTCCTTATTTCTTCATCTGTGAAGTGGTAACTACATGAGTTTTCTGAGACACAAGCAAACTAATGTCTGTGAAAACACTTAGCACACCATTAACCATATAAGGATTTTGTTATATGAAATTAATTTTAACAATACTGTTGTTTTTCTTAAAGCATATTGTTACACAAAAACACTGAGAGTGTCATACTTCCAGCAAATATTTTTACAAAGCTTTCATTTGTAAATAATTTTTTAGTACTGTATATCTAGCAAACAGTAAATAAATCCATATGTCTTACTACTTATTAATGAAATATTGACTTAAAGGACTCCATTAAATTTGGGACCTCCTTGAGAGAGTATTTTCGTTGAGTTTTCATTAATATTATTGGAAATAGAGCACATCAGTATCATAATCATTGTGCACAAAGAACAGTGATTCAAATAATGTCCACATCAGAGGTCAAGCAACATATATCTTTTATACAAATAGTAATCTGATTTTTGTATTCTTTTGTTTCAAGAATAAATTAGTAGAGCAGAGAATATACAATAAAATGTGTATATTCTAACAAGACAAATTATTGATGAATGTAAAATCCAGGTAGTTAATTTTCCCACCTTCAGTTGTTTCAGTGCTGATTCCATGCCTAGTCATATATGTTCATTTGAGTTTAACCCCATAATTTCTCACCTTTGTCCATTCAAGTTTTTACTGAGTACTCTCTTTGAATCAGACACTGTAGCAAGTAAACTAAATACTATTAGTAAACTAAATACAGTACTTTTCTGAAGATGCTTAAATGCATCCATGTCATATTTGTCCATGCCAACTGTACTTTCACCAGCACTCAGTGTTATCAGTTCTGAGCATTTTTAGTGCTTAGCTGAACAGTGGGTTCAAATAGCAATTTCTGCCATTTTATCAGAAATGAATGGCCTCCATGTTCTTCGAGCTTTTCTAATTTCAATTAAAGGTCTTGGTCAATATAATATTTTACTAAGGAAATATTAGATTTGTGGTCTTCATAAAAACACATGAAATAATCAGCATATAATAAATGAAAGAAATATACATTGACTATAATTGTATTAAAATAAAAGTATTTTGTTATTCTGAATGAACTTATACAAAATTGTTCATAGCTAAAGTCATCCTAAAAGCCTTTATAATTCTGCTAGAATCTCAGCTAGATGTTTTAGAATAGATACAATACAGCTTAGTAAGGAAGAAGTCAGAGTATCTAGGTCAGAGGAACAGTGACTTACTGAGAGTCAGGCGAATATGTTTTAAACGAGAGGCATTCATAGTATGAGGATTCAGAAAGGAAACTAACCTGACTAGTTCTTGTTGAAAGTAATAGAAATATTATAGGAGATAGATAAGGTTGGGCTAGGTTCTAGGTACCTCAGAAAACCTGACAATAAAATTGAGTAAAATGGTAGGAGGTCTAATATTAGAAAGTGGAAAAACAAAGGACCTTTTGAAAGGAATATTCTTTTTTATTTGTAAGCCATTGACTTATTAATAATAAATTCTAATATGTACATGAAAGTCTACAGTCCCTGATATATACTGCTGTGAGAGCTCTTCCTACCTATGCTCAACCCAATGATTTGACCACTCAATCAATATATAATATGCCACCCTTCATTTATGCTGATCATTATGCTCTTTTTTTTGGTAATTAGCAAAATATGAGTATCACCAATTCTGTTTCTTAATTCAGTTTTATGGACCCTATTTTTAGTAGATATGTCTCTGATATGTTGACAAGTCTTTGTTAGATCTTGTGTTCCATATTGTTGTATATTTTAAAATCTTTCCTTATGTCTTCATTGGTATTTTAATGAGAGAGTCATACTAACAGATGTCCTTATAAACCAGAAACACCTGTTAAGTTTTTAAAGAAACTTTTAGATGGTTTATCTCCAAAGTCTTCTAGTCATTTGTTCATCTAACAGATAATTATTGAAGCTTGTCTGTTTGCTACATGCTTATGAAATTTCAGTTTTTGGCACAACAGATCCAAAGGTGCATGGTATTCGAGTGTGTGTGAGACCCTTGTATCAAGATTTATTTTTTTAAAAGGTTACATACTGAATTTCAAAGAGTTATAATGTTTTGACCTTAAAATTTGTGTTTTACCAGTGATTTACTATGCCAGTAGCATTTTACCAGTAGTGCTACTACTGATTATTGGCTATGAAATATGGTTCGATTTTTGAAAATCAGGTTTAAAGCCATTTTCACAAAGTCCTAAGCAGTCTAAATGCATTGTGCTAAACTCAAGTGTGTATGCAAGCACAGCAGCCACTTTATGGTTGAAGCATTGGGTTGGAACTAAGGTGGCGTGAGTCTTAAATTCTGTGCAGTTGTTAAGTTCGGGTGTAACCCTGGGCAAGTGCATTTCTTGCTATCAGAGCAGGTTATATTTTTTATTTAGTATATGAGCAAAATTTGGCTCATACAAGACAGTAAAATAAAATTAATAGTGATATCCCTCTAGAGAATGGAGCAAAAATAAAAATAAAACATGCTGATATACTCTTATCTTTCCTCGACCTGTATCCCATTCAGCTGACGTGGTCTGGCGAGGATGGTGAAGCTGGACTTGGCTCTGTCTCTTCATCCTGCAGATATCCAACAGGCAGCTATTGTAGAACTTGTTCTTATTGATATGTAATCTTAGAAATTTTTACCAAGAAATTTGACAGGATTATACATGTGAAATAAAAACCCATACCAGGAGCATGCAAAATCCTCACCTTTAAAGCTGCACCACCTAGTGAGCATCATTGTGTGTCTCTAAGTTTTTCTGTTAGTACTTGCTTGGCATTTAAAATCTAACATTGAGGGAATATTTTCCACTAAACCTTTCCTTACTCTGTGAACTGGGAAAAGCTGGTTTTTGTTTATTTTAGCCGTGGAACATCTGAGCCAAACTTTTAGTACACCAGTTTTGAGAAGGAACATATTTTGGGGAACCTCTCTCTGAGATGACACTTTTTTTTAAAGGTTAATCCTCCTCTGAGGATTTGTTTGTAGATTTTTTTTTCTGAGAGAGAAAGAAGAAGGGACAGAGCAAGAAGAAACAACCAGTTGCCTCACATATGCTCCCTGACCAGGGATCAAACCTGCAGCCTAGGTATGCATGCCAACCAGGACTCAAATCCAGAACCTTTTGGTGTATGTGATGATGCTCCAACTAATGGAGCCACCTCGCCAGGGCTGAAAGGACACTTTTTAATCTATACTTTCTAATTTTGGATAACAGTAGCTATTACAAAGATTGCTCATTGAAGGGAATGAAAAATACTAGTTTTGAAATACTAGTCAAAAATAGATATTAAAAAATGATGCTGATAACATATTTTACTTTCATTATTTTAGTATAAGCCACCTGCTCTTAAAAAGTCAAATTCTCCTGGGACCACATCATCAGGCTCTTCACGATTACCACAACCGAGTGGAACTAGCAAGACTGTTGTAGGTAATGAGATCTATGAAATAACTTGTTTTATTTTTGTTATTAACTGTGTTGGTAGAAAAGGAGATGAAGATAGTATTCTATTTTGGATTATTAAAATTGATTTATAATTAACAAAATATTGGGAGGTTAAGTAATTATTTTTGCATAAAAATAAAGTAACTTTCAATAGCTTCTACTTCAGATATTTTATAGTCCTTTTTTTAAAGCTTCAGTGCATATTCTTGATGTTGTTGATGAAACATTTGTTCAGAATAGTCAACCAAGTTCTTTTATTGATTCTTTGACTGTTTTTTCCCTCATTTCTTCTTATACCACTCTGACAAGTGTCCTTAACAGACAAGTGTTTAATGGTTTGAAGAAGATGTTGACTGCTGACGTGTACCTTTATTTGTATGTGTATTATAAGAAATATAGAAATAAGAAATTAAGGATATTATGTGTGGAATTCTTTCTAGTTGATAACTTGTTTAGATGTATTGTCACTAAACCATTGTTTTCCTTGTCAGATTTTATGTGATTTTTATTTCATAGTGTCATTAAAACTAATACGTTTTTATTATAAGGTGTACCTTCAGGTAAAGTGCCTTCAGTTAGCAGTTCTTTGGGAAACAAACTTCAGACCTTATCTCCCTCACATAAAGGCATAGCAGCCCCTCATGTAGGGTAAGTCTACATTGAATTTAATGTATTAGTGATGTATACACACACATATGTATATCTGTATACATATGCATAGATAATACTAAGCCTTATTTTCTTCAGATAATTGGCTTTTTAATTATCCTTAATTTTCTTTCTAAATTAATTTGTCTTTTAATATTGCTGGTCAGATCCACACTCACCGCCTTTGAAGATCTAAATTAGTATAACTGTATTGGAAAAACACTTGGTGGCATTTATCAAGAGTCTTAAAACATTTATATTTTTGATTGAATAATTTTACTCTGGGAATCTAGCTAAGGAAATCGTTTTAAATACAAAAGATTTTGTAATCATTATTAAGCATTATGTATCAGGCACTGTGCTAGACATTTTACATATATTTTTATTAAAACCACCTGACTACCATATGATGAGAGGGCCAGAGAAGCAAAATAATTTGCTCAAAGCTACACAGCTGCTTAGAATTGGAAGTAGAATACAAATTAGTGTCTCTTTAGCCCTAAACATTGTTCTCCTTTCATATGCTTTTATTATAATATATACAATTATTTAAATATGTCTAGCTTTGTTTGAAGAGCAAATATTAAAAACCTATAGTGGGATATTATACAACCATAAAAATATATAAATTTTAATAAACTAATTCTGCCATAACATGAATGGAATATGGAATACAAATCCCATGTTAGCTATGATAGAAACAAGAAAAATAGGTGTAAGGACTTCGGCCAAGATGGAGGCATAGGTGGAAACACTGTGCCTCCTCGCACAACCAAGTTTAAAGACAACAAAGTTTTAGTAACAAAAACACAGCCAAAACACAGAAAATTGAACTGTACACGTAAGTCCGACAACAGCGAAACATTCAGCCAGACCAGTAAGAGGGGTGGAGTCAGCAGTGGAGTGGGGTCAAGCAGGAAACATCATCCGGACCGACCCAAAGGCAGTGGTTGGTGGAACCTGGGTGTGGGGTGGCAACTGGCGGACACAGTGAGGGCACAGGGTGTCTGGCTGACCATGGTCACACATTCGAGCACAGATAAACCAAGTAAAGGAGCAAGCAGTGAGGCAGACCACTCAGGCTAGGGCCCCAGCGGTGGGAATTAGAGCCTGAAAGCATGAATTGGAAAGACTTTCGGGTTCGAGGTACCGGGAGAGGATCCCAGACTCACAGGGAGTTCCTTGGAGAGACCCGCAGGGTCCTGGAGGGTACACAAGCCCACATACCCAGGAACCAGCACCCGAAGGCCCCAATTTGCTTGTGGGAAGTGGCAGAGGGGACAGAAATCTGAGAGAGAGCAGAACAAAGGCCATTGCCCCTCTCTGACCCTACCCCCACATACAGTGTTACAACCCAGTGACCTGGGTCACCCGCCCTGGTGAACACCTAAGGCTCCGCCCCTCATATGCAACAGGTGCGGACAGACAAAAACATTTTTGCTCAAGAAGAGCTCGAAGCCCCAGAGCCAATAATTTTAAGCAACCAAGAAATAGCCAAACTTTCAGATGCACAGTTCAAAACACTGGTGATCACGATGCTCACAGATTTGGTTGATTTTAGTCACAAATTAGAGGAACAAATGAAGACTACACTAATTGAAATGAAGGGAAATGCACAGGAAACCAATAGTAATGGAAAGGAAACTAGGACTCAAATCAAGGGACTGGACTAGAAGGAAGAAATAAATGACCAAACAGAAAAGGATGAAGAAACAAGAATTCAAAAAAAAATGAGAGGCTTAGGAATCTCCAGGACACCTTTAAACATTCCAACATCCGAATTATAGCGGTACCAGAAGGGGAAGAGGAACAGCCTCGAGTGGAAAACTTATTTGAACAAATAATAAAGGAGAACTTTCTCAGTCTGGCAAAGGAAATAGACTTCCAGGTAGTCCAGGAAGCTCAGAGAATCCCAAAGAAGTTGCACCCTAGAAGGAACACACCAAGGCACAACCTAATTACATTAGCCAAGATTAAAATGAAGGAGAGAATCCTAGAAGCAGAAAGAGATATGGGGACAGTCACCTACAAAGGAGTTCCCATCAGACTGTCAGCTGATTTCTCAAAAGAGACCTCACAGGCAAGAAGGGGCTGGAAAGAAGTATTCCAAGTCATGAAAGGCAAGGACCTACATCCAAGATTGTTCTATCCAGCAAAGCTTTCATTTAGAATGGAAGGGCAGATAAAGTGCTTCTCAGATGAGGTCAAGTTCAAGGAGTTCATCATCACCAAGCCCTTATTATATGAAATGTGAAAGGGACTTATCTGAGAAAAAGAAGATAAAAAATAGGAACAGTGAAAGGACAGCAAACTCACAGTTATTAACAACCACACCTAAAACAAACACAAACTAAGCGGACAGCTAAATCAGGAGCAGAACCATAGAAATGAAGATCACATAGAGGGTTAGCAACAGGGGAGTGGGAGGAGGAGAAGGGGGAAGAAGGTGCAGAGAATAAGTAGCATAGATGGTAGGTAGAAAATAGACAGGGGGGAGGGCAAGAATAGTATGGGAAATGTAGAATCTAAAGAACTTGTGACACATGGACATAAACGAAAGGTGGGGACTGGTGGGGGATGGGGTGTGCAGGTTGGAGGGGAATGAAGGGAGGAAAAATGGGACAACTGTAATGGTATAATTGATAAAATATATTTAAAAGAAAGAAAAATAGGTATAGACAAAAAACCTAATATGCTAAAATAGCAATGGTGATTCTTTTTCTTTCATTTAGTACTTTCTAAATACTTCTTATTTCTCTACAGTTTTATATATATAACGTTCAATAGAGTAATTAGCTTTCAACAATTATGTTTCTATGGGAAAATTATTGATAACAGTGGAGATTTTAATAGATGGTCTCATATTCCAGTAGAAACTTACTTTTTCTTCCATTTCAATGTAACAAAATTAAGGATTACTATATCACCACTAAAGTGAAGGCTATGTCTATGTCTTTAGAAATAGTGATAAAGTCGATACAGAAAGTATAGTACATATTACTTTCAGAGTAAGTTATTACTTTAGTTCTATATAGGAAATATATATGAAAGTGTACGTCAAATGAAAGGAATTGCTGTTTGTTTTCTCATTTGGACTATGTTGAAAGTACAAGAACTAAAAGGAATTTAATTTCTTTTATGAAAAAAGAGTAATGATCAACTAATGAGATCTGATTAGTTTAAATGTTTTTTTTATTTGTTTTGAGTCCAAAAAGAAGAGACAGGCTATCCTTCATAAAGAGAGAGGTTATCAGTCAAACTGGTGATTGAAAAGTAAAAGATTCTCATCTTCCATTGGTAAAAACTGATTTTATTTTTTTCTTCTCTACTGATTTGATTTGACTTGACTTTATTTTTTTTATTTTATTCATTTTCATTTGTTTTTATTTTTTATTCTTACCTGAGGATATGCAGATTGATTTTAGAGGAGGGAAGGAGAGAAAGGTATTCGAACATTGATGTGAGAGAGAAACATCAGTTGATTGCCTTTTAAATGCACCGCAACCAGGAACCAAACCTGGGCATGGACTAAGACCTTTCAGTGTGCAGAATGGCTCCCAACCAACTGAGACACATGGGTCCATGTGTCCAAATCAGCTCTGCTGATTTGACTTTAATAACTAGAGTATAGACATAGCCATCTGTGTTTTAATTTATAAAGCCCCTCTAACCAGATCAGAAAGAATTGCCTTCCATGCTAGTTAGTATTTCTTTGTAGTGTTATTTATAGTTTGATGTGCAATTGATTATGAATTAAAAACTAATATTTTCAGTACCTCTCCTATCATGCTAGTAATTTTATCAGTTGGCTATACAGAGTTGTACTGATACCCAGTATTAGGTAGGGCATGTGAAGCTGGCTGGTATAATTGAAAGGGGCCCTGACTTTGAGTTAGAAAACTAGACTTCAGGCCCTACTTTGCCACTAAAAAGCTTTATGACTTTGACTTTGTGCCTGTCTCCTTTTTCTATCTCAATCTGACAATATCTGTGACTCTGCTTAGAGCCTGACAGCTGACAGAAGAAACTCTGATCAACATTTACATGATCCCTTGGAGAAAATATGTTTGTACTATAAGCAAAGATTATGAGTACATAATTTTATGTTATGTACTACTTATAATATGATGAAGAGTTAACATCTCTGGTTCTCTTACATCATATTAAACTATTAGACATAACTACTCAAACCCCAGTTTTCCATTTACATTGATCCTTACGTGTTAAAGGAGTGTTTTAGATACAGGGAGGAGAGCAGTGGTATTTGCTTCTGGCTAGTATATTACTATATTAAATATTACTGTAATAAACAGAACCATTCATGGCTCTATTTAGTGGCATACTTCATTAGTTTTTCAGAATTATTGAGGTAATAATCTTTTTCCCTTGCTAGAGCATAACCTCTGTGATCATAAAGCTCTGAGTGTCTGCCTTGCTTACAGATAGATATAACTGCAAAATGTTGTATAATGAACAGCATATAGGCACTCAACAAATTTTTGACAAATAAATGAAAAAATAATGAATTAATAAATTGAATCTCTCATTTGTCAATCTGTTGGCACATCACAGAATCACGATCCTGGTGCTGGTAGAATAATTACATGAAGTTTGTATGGCAACTATTATTTCCATTGACACAGGTGATTCAGGTAAAGGAATTAAGACATCTGGTTAGCTGAAATGTTCAAGAAATTGATTAGTAAATTGAAAATTTACTAATAAACTTTCATTACTAGTAAAATGAATAATTTCATTTCATTACTTCTGTGATTAGTAAAATGAGATAATTTCAGTGATTTGGTATTGTTTAAAACCTGTATATACACAGTCTGTATTGTGTTCAGCGTTAATCATGCATACTGATGATTCTGTAATATTTAGCATGCATTGGAAACATCCCACAGAACAATTTATCCTTGTACTTTGAAATATTCTCATGTTTGCTAATTAGCTTCTAAACAACATGTGGGTCAACCAGTTTTAACATTTTTTTAAGTGAAGCATACACCCAGTGGAATTTTTTCCCTTATTCTAAAAGATGGCTATCTTTAATCCTAGGAGATTTAGAAGTATTATGAAACACAAACTTTTAAAATAAATATTTGCACATTTGAATTCTGTCATGGACTTCACAGTCATGCCTTGAGAACTGTGTTTTCTTTTTTTTATAAATATATTTTACTGATTATTTCATTACAGTTGTCCCATTTTCCCCCCTTCATTCCCCTCCAACCTGCACACCCCATCCCCCACCATTCCCCCCTTTAGTTTATGTCCATGTGTCACAAGTTCTTTAGATTCTATATTTCCCATACTATTCTTGCCCTCCCCCCTGTCTATTTTCTACCTACCATCTATGCTACTTATTCTCTGTACCTTCTTCCCCTTTCTCCTCCTCCCACTCCCCTGTTGCTAACCCTTCATGTGATCTCCATTTCTATGGTTCTGCTCCTGATTTAGCTGTCCACTTAGTTTGCATTTGTTTTAGGTGTGGTTCTTAATAACTGAGTTTGCTGTCTTTTCACTGTTCCTATTTTTATCTTCTTTTTCTTAGATAAGTCCCTTTCACATTTCATATAATAAGGGCTTGGTGATGATGAACTCCTTGAACTTGACCTCATCTGAGAAGCACTTTATCTGCCTTTCCATTCTAAATGAAAGCTTTGCTGGATAGAACAATCTTGGATGTAGGTCCTTGCCTTTCATGACTTGGAATACTTCTTTCCAGCCCCTTCTTGCCTGTGAGGTCTCTTTTGAGAAATCAGCTGACAGTCTGATGGGAACTCCTTTGTAGGTGACTGTCCCCATATCTCTTTCTGCTTCTAGGATTCTCTCCTTCATTTTAATCTTGGCTAATGTAATTAGGATGTGCCTTGGTGTGTTCCTTCTAGGGTACAACTTCTTTGGGACTCTCTGAGCTTCCTGAATTTCTCAGAGAACTCTTTTCTTAATGGTTTATTACCAGCTTAAGTGGATGTTTCAGCTGATAATTTTCAATAGCTAAAGATCAAATTTCAAAGATTCTGTTTGGTTACTGCAAAAAAACAGGAGTTTGAAGCAACAGAATGCATGTAAGGAACATTTCTTAATATAAAAATTGAATTTGGTTCCTCATACTTTATATTAACAGTAGTATAAATAACTGGTTTTTAAGTACATTTTGTATTTAAATTTTTATGAACTATTCTTTTTTATTGATACAGAAATGCCCAAAACAACCTAAGTTGCAGGGTTCGGCCTCTCAGGTGGACAATAATGATTGAGATTATTGAATTTGGAAAGATAACTTTGTCAGGGAATTATAGACCAAATTATCCGTATAAGATAAATTTGAAATCAAAAATAGGAGGACACATTTCAGAACTTTGAATGCCTCAGGTATTATAACAATGGAGGTCAACAATGATACAGACAGAATACCAACTGGTATTATATAATTTTTTCCAATATTTATTCAGAAGTCATATTTTAATTATATGTCAGTCTACTTTGTTTGCTATAGTTTTACAAGATTGAGTGGCTTATTTCTTAAGAGAATTCACTTTCATAATATCAAAAGTAAACAAGGACCTCCAATAGGTTAAAGTTTATTTCAGATTAGAACTATGTCCTTGATATCATTGTCAAATATTTCTAAAACTGCTCATTCAGCTATGAATATTTTGAAAGCTTGCCAAAGTATCATTTCTTTCTAGATATACTTTGGATATACCATGGTATATTCATAGCATGGCAGTCATATGTAGCTACAGATAGTCGTTTTCAATTTATAAATCTTGGTCAAAATAGAACAGTTTATCATCTGGAGAAATGTGTTAGCTTGACAAAAATAATGTATTTTTGTTGGGGAACAAGGTGATGTAGTGATATTTATCATAACCTTTTAACATATGGTAAAGTTTTTTAAAATTATCATTGAAATTTGCTATTTATTTAGATTTTAAAAAAATGCTGGGATTCTCTCATATGTGAAATTTTGGTATTTTGGAGGAGATGATATTCTTGAATTATGACTTGAGAGCCAAATCCTAGCACCTGTTTTTCTTTCTTGGTTTTTTTATTTGTTGTTTTTATTTTTTTATTTTTTAATTTTTTGCTTCATAAATTACTTTATTGTTGTTCAGTTACAGTTGTATGAATTTTCTCCCCACCACTCCCCCGACACCAGCCAAACCCACCTCCCTCCCTTGCTTCCACCCTCCCCCTTGGGTTTGTCCATGTGTCCTTTATTGATGTTCCTGAAAACCCTTTCCTCCACGGGCCCCTTCCTCCTCCCCTCTGGCTATTGTTAGATTGTTCTTAATTTCAATGTCTCTGGTTATATTTTGTTTGCTTTTTTCTTTTGTTGATTATGTTGTAGTTAAAGGTAAGATCATACAGTATTTGTCCCTCACCACCTGGCTTATTTCACTTAGCGTGATGCTCTTCAGTTCCATCCATGCTGTCCAAAGGGTAGGAGTTCCTTCTTTCTATCTGCTGCATAGAATTCTATTATGTAAATGTACCATAGTGTCTTGATCCACTCATTTGCTGATGGGCACTTAAGGTTGCTGTCAGCACTTAGCTATTGTAAATTGTGCTGCTATGAATATTGCACTGCATAGGTTCTTTCGAATTTGTGCTTTGGGGTTCTTAGGGTATAGTCCCAGCTGTGGAATTTCTGGGTCAAAAGGTACATCCATTTTTAGTTTTCTTAGAAAATTCCATACTGTTTTCCATAGTGGTTGTACCAGTCTGCATTCCCACTAACAGTGCACTACAGTTCCCTTTTTCTCCACATCCTCTCCAACACTTGTTTGTTGCTTTGTTTATGATAGCCATTCTGACCAGTGTGAGGTGGAATCTCATTGTGGTTTTAATTTGCATCTCTCTAATGGCTAGTGATGCTGAGCATTTTTTATATGTCTCTGGGTCCTCTGTATGTCCTCCTTGGAGAAGTATCTGTTCAAATCCTTTGCCCATTTTTTAGTTGGGTTGTTTGTCTTCCTGGAGTGGAGTTATGTGAGTTCTTTATATGTTTTGGAGATCAAACCGTTGTCTGAGGTATCATTGGCAAATATCTTTTCCCATATGATTGGTTCTCTTTTAATTTTAATGCTGTTTTCTTTAGCCATGCAGAAGCTTTTTAATTTGATGAGGTCCCATTTGTTATTCTTTCCTTTATGTCCCTTGCTTTAGGGGACATATCAGTGACAATGTTTCTGTGTGGAATATCTGAGATTTTCCTGCTGATGTTCTACTCTAGGACTTTAATGGTGTCACAACTTATATTTAAGTTTTTTATCCACCTTGAATTTATTTTTGTGCATGGTGTAAGTTGGTGATCGAGTTTAATTTTCTTACATATAGCTGTCTAGATGTCCCCACAGCATTTGTCGAAGCGGCGATTTTTACTCCATTTGTTGCTTTTGCACCCTTTGTCAAATGTTAATTGACTGTAGAAACTTAGATTTCTTTCTGGGCTCTCTGTTCTTTTCCATTGGTCTATGTTTCCAAGATATTTTTTATGTATTTGGGTGTTTTTATGTATTTGTGTTTGGTGCGTATATATTTACAATGTTCATGTCTTGATGGATTCTTTTCTTAAGTATTATGAAGTGACCTTCTGGATCTCTTTTTTTTAAATTTTTTTAAAATTTTATTTAGTTATTTTTCAAGTACAGTTTTTTGTCTATTTTTCCCATCCCAGCCTTCCCTGCCCCTTGCTCCCCACCTTCTTCCCATTTCCACCCCCCCTTAGTTCTCGTCCCTGTGTCCTTCCTATTTGTTCCTCCAAATCCCTCCCCCTTTTTCCCCTTAACTTCCCTTCCTTCTCCCCTCTGGTCACTGTCCCCTTGTTCTCTATTTCAGTGTCTTTTTTTTTTCTGCTTGCTTGTTTGTTTTGTTGTTTAGCTTCCTGTTAAAGGTGAGATCATATGGTATTTGTCTTTCAACACCTGGCCTATTTCACTCAGCATAATGCTTTCCAGTTCCATCCATGTTGTTGCAAAGGGTAGTAGTTCCTTCTTTCTCTCTGCTGCATAGAATTCCATTGTGTATATGTACCACAATTTTTGGATCCATTCATTTACTGATGGGCACCTAGGTTGCTTCCAACTCTTGGCTATTGTAAATTGTGCTGCTATGAACGTTGTGGTGCATAGGTTCTTTGATATTGATGTTTTAGGATTCTTAGGATATAATCCCAGCAGTGGAATTGCTGGGTCAAAAGGCAGGTCGATTTTTATTTTTCTGAGAAAATTCCATACTGTTTTCCATAATGGTTGTACTAGTCTGCAATCCCACCAACAGTGGACTAAGGACCCCTTTTCCCCACAACCTCTCCAACATTTGTTGTTTGTTGCTTTGTTTATGTTAGCCATCCTGACTGGTGTAAAGTGGTATCTCATTGTGGTTTTAATTTGCATCTCTCTGATAGCTAGCGATATTGAGCATCTCTTCATGTGTCTCTGAATGTTCTGTATGTCCTCCTTGGAGAAGTGTTTGTTCAAGTCCTTTTCCTCTTTTTTAATTGGGTTGGATGTCTTCTTAGAGTGGAGTCGTGTAAGTTCTTTGTATATTTTGGAGATTAAACCTTTGTCTGAGGTATCATTGGCAAATATGTTTTCCCATACAGTTGGTTGTCTTGCTAATTTAATACTGTTTTCTTTAGCCACGCAGAAGCTTTTTATTTTGATGAGATCCCATTTGTTTATTCTTTCCTTTACATTCCTTGCTCTAGGGGACATATCAGTAAAAAAGTTGCTGCGTGAAATATCTGAGATTTTCTTGCCAATGTTCTCCTCTAGGACTTTAATGGTGTCATGGCTTACATTTAAGTCTTTTATCCACCTTGAATTTATTTTGGTGTATGGTGTAAGTCTGTGCCCAAGTTTCAGTTTTTTGCACGTAGCTGTCCAGTTCTCCCAACACCATTTGTTGAAGAGGCTATCTTTACTCCATTTGATGTTACTGCCCCCTTTGTCAAATATTAATTGACTGTAGAGAGTTGGGTTGATTTCTGGGCTCTCTGTTCTGTTCCATTGGTCTATGTGCCTGTTTTTATGCCAGTACCAGGCTGTTTTGATTACAGTGGCCTTGTAATACAGTTTGATATCAGGTATTGTGATCCCCCCTACTTTGTTCTTCTTTCGCAAAAGAGCAGCTGCTATTCGGGCTCATTTATGGTTCCATATAAACTTTCAAAGTGTCTGTTCTATGTCTGTGAAATATGCCATTGGTACTTTAATAGGTATTGCATTGAATGTGTATATTGCTTTGGGTAGTATGGACATTTTGATGATGTTAATTCTTCCAGTCCATGAACAAGGTATATGTTTCCATTTGTTTGTGTCTTCCTTGATTTCTTTCTTCAGTGCTGTGTAGTTTTCTGCATACAGGTTTTTTACCTCCTTAGTTAGGTTTATTCCCAGATATTTTATTTTTCTTTTTGCTATATCAAATGGGATTTTTTCCTTGATTCCTGCTTCTGCTGATTCACTGTTGGTATACAAAAATGCCTTTGATTTCTGGATATTGACTTTGTAACCAGCTGTTTTGCCAAACTCATTAATTAGTTCCAGCAGTTTTTGGGTAGAGTCTATAGGATTTTTCATGTACACTATCGTGTCATCTGCACTCAGTGACAGTTTTGCTTCCTCCTTTCCTATTTGGATGCCTTTTATTTTCTTTTCTTGCCTGATCGCTGTGGCTAAAACTTCCAATACTATATTGAATCGAAGTGGTGAAAGTGGACATCCTTGTATTGTTCCTGATCTTAGTGGAAAAGCTTTTAGTTTTTTCCCATTGAGTATGATACTGGCTGTAGGTCTCTCATACGTGGCCTTTATTATTTTGAGAAATGCTCCCTGTATTCCCACTTTGCTGAGTGTTTTTACATAAATGGGTGTTGTACCTTATCGAAAGCTTTTTCCGCATCTATTGATATGATCATGTGATTTCTGTCTTTGCTTTTGTTTATGTGATGTATTACATTTACTGATTTGCGAATATTGAACCATCCTTGCATCCCTGGGATGAATCCCACTTGGTCATAGTGTATGATCTTTTTGATATATTGTTGGATGCGATTTGCCAATATTTTGTTGAGGATTTTAGCATCTATGTTCATCAGCGATATTGGCCTGAAGTTTTCTTTCTTTGTTGTGTCTCTATCTGGTTTTGGAATTAAGATGATGCTGGCTTCATAAAAAGAATTTGGGAATTTTCCATCCTTCTGGATTTTTTGGAATAGTCTGTGGAGAATAGGGGTTAGCTCTTCCTTAAATGCTTTGTAGAATTCTCCTGTGAAACCATCTGGTCCAGGGGTTTTGCATGATGGGAGTTTTTTGATTATTGCTTCAATTTCTTTTGCTGTTCTTGGTGTATTTAGATTTTCTGCTTCTTTTTCAATGAGTTTTGGAAGATTGTATTTTTCTAGAAATGTGTCCATTTCCCCTAGGTTTTCAAATTTCTTGGCATACAGTTCATAGTAATGAACTGTCTGGTTCTTACAATCCCTTCCATTTCTGTGGTATCAGTTATAATCTCTCCTCTTTCATTTCTGATTGTGTTTATTTGTGTCCTCTCTCTTCTTTTCTTGATGAGCCTACTTAAAGGCTTGTCTGTTTTGTTTATCTTCTCAAAGAACCAACTCCTGGATTCATTGATCCTTAGAATTGTGCTTTTAGTTTCTATGTCATTTAATTCTGCTCTAATCTTGGTTATTTCCTTCCTTCTGCTTGCTCTGGGCTGTCTTTGTTGTTGTTCCTCGAGTTCTTGCAGGCGTAGGGTTAGGTTGTTTGAAATGTTTCTATATTCTTTAGGTAGGCCTGTATTGCTATAAACTTCCCTCTCAGGACTGCCTGTGCTGTGTCTCATAAGTTTTCGGTTGTTGTGAGATCATTTTCATTTGTTTCCGGAAATGTTTTGATTTCTTCTCTTATTTTATTCCTGACCCATTCGTTGTTTAGTAGCATACCATTCAGTCTCCATGATTTTGGGTGCTTTGGGTTTTTTTCTTTGGGGTTGATTTCCAATTTCAGTCCCTTGTGGTCAGAGAAGATGCTTGGTATGATTTCAATTTTCTTGAATTTTTTGAGGCTCGTTTTGTGTCCTATCAGGTGGTCTATCTTTGAAAATGTTCCATGTGCATTTGAAAAGAATGTGTATTTAGCTTCTTTGGAATGAAGGGCTCTATATGTATCAGTTAAGTCCATTTCATCTAGGGTGTTGTTTAATGCCACCATATCTTTGTTGATATTTTGTTTGGAAGATCTGTCCATTTTTTATAGTGGGGTGTTAAAATCCCCTACTATAATTGTGTTGCTGTCAATATCTTTCTTGAAGTCTTCTAAGATTTTCTTGATATATTTGGGTGCCCCTATGTTTGGTGCATATATGTTTACAATGTTAATGTCTTCTTGGTGGATTCTTCCCTTTAGTATAATGAAATGACCTTCTGGGTCTCTCTTTATGGCCTTTAGAAGTCTATTTTGTCAGATATGAGAATTGCTACCCCAGCTTTTTTTTCTTGTCCGTTTGCTTGGAAAACTTGTTTCCAGCCTTTGACTTCTAGTCTGTGATGGTCTTTTGTCCTGACGTGGGTCTCTTGTAGGCAGCATATGTGTGGGTCATGCTTTCTTATCCATTGAGCTATTCTGTGTCTTTTGATTGGAGCATTTAATCCATTTACGTTTAATTTTATTATTGATAGGTACTTGTTCATTGCCATTTTTGTACCTGTGTTCCTCTCTGTCTCCCTCTTATCCTTCCTTCCCTTAAAGCAGTCCTTTTAGTATTTCTTGTAGAGCTGGTTTGGTGGAGGCGTATTCTTTTAGGCTCCTTTGTCTTGGAAGCTCTTTATTTGGCCTTCTATCTTGATTGAGAGCCTTTCTGGGTAAAGTAGCCTTGGTTGTAAGCCTCTGGTTCTCATCACTTGGAATATTTCTTGCCATTCTCTTCTTGCTTGAAGTGTTTCCATTGAGAAGTCAGTAGCTAACCTTATTGGGGCTCCCTTGTATGTTATTTCTTTTTTCTCCCTTGCTGCCTTTAAGATATTCTCTTTGTCTTGGAATTTTGCCATTTTGATGATGTGTCTTGAAGTGGGCCTCCTTGGGTTCCTCTTGGTTGGGACTCTCTGTGATTCCTGGATTTGTGAGACTTTTTCTCTTATCAAATTAGGAAAATTTTCTCTCATTACTCATTCAAATACGTTTTCTATCCCTTTTTCTTCTTCTTCTCCTTCTGGTATTCCTATTATTCGGATATTATTACGTTTCATATTGTCTTGCATTTCTCTTAATTCCTCTTCATTCTTTCTGAGCCTCCTTTCATTTTCTTGCTCTTTCTGTGAGATGCTTTCTACCTTGTCCTCCCACTCACTAATCCTATCCTCCGCTTCATCTATCCTACTTTTGAAACTTTCTATTGTGTTCTTCAATTCGGAAATTGTATTTTTCATTTCCTCTTGTCCCTTGCTGATAGTTTCCATTTCCTTTTTGATGTTGCTGTAGTTTGCAGAGAGATCATTGTAGTTCCCCTGTAGTTTCTGGTAGTTCACAGTGAGGTCTTTGAACTTCGTAATAACCAGTGCTTTGAATTCACTATCTGATAGTTGATCGGCCTCTATTTCATCTAACATTCTTTCTGAAGTTTCTGCTTTTTCTTTCATTTGGGGATTGTTTCTTTGTCTTCCCATTGTTTGAGACTCTTCTTGTTAGTCTCAGCTTCTAAAATTGATCTGTTCTGAAACCCTGGTTTTATGGTGTGAACTTCTGTGGTATGATCCTTGTGAAGTTCAGTGGTGCAGACTCCTTGAAGTTTCTTGATGTTCTCTGTCTGCACCTACTCTCATGCTGGTCCTTGCGCTGGTCCCTGCGTTGGTTCGCCTACCACTGCTGAATGTCCCGGCTCTAGTAGCCACCTCCTCAAGTGCCCAGGCCTGTTACTACGGCATCAGCACAGGGGCTGAAAATGTGCCCGCTCCCGTAGCTGGCTCCTCTTCTGCCCAGGGCCGTCACAGGGATTTGGAGTGTCCCGTCTTCCGTACCTGACTCCCCAGCTTGTAGTCCTGTCTCTATGGCACTCTCACAGAGGCTTAGAATGTCCCAACTCCCGTACCTGACTCCCCAGCATCCAGTCCCGTTGCTATGGCAGCGGCACAGGGGCTGAGAACGTTCCAGCTCCAGTAGGTGGCTCCTCTGCCGCCCAGGGCTGTCACAGGTGTTTGGAGTGTCCCAGCTTCCGTACCTGACTCCCGGTGTCCAGTCCTGTCACTATGGCAGCGGCACAGGGTCTGAGAACGTCCCGACTCCCGTAGCTGGCTCCTAGGGGGCCAGGCCTGTCTCTATGGCGGTGTCACAGGGGCTTCCGGTGTCCCAGGTCCTGCAACTGACCCTTCCGTTGCCCAGGCTGGTAGCTATGGCATCGGCACAGGGCCGAGAATGTACCAGCTCCGGTTCCTGACTCCTCTGTCTCCCAGGACTGTCACAGGGGCTTGGAGTGTCCGGCTCCCGTACCTGACTCCCCGGCTCCCAGGCCTGTTGCTCTGGCAGCAGCGTGAGACCCAGCTCCAGTAGCTGACTCTGCCGCCGTCTGGTGTTTCAGCATCGGTCACAATCTCTGGTCTTTTAATTTCATAAATGCTGGGTAACCAATGGTTTATTGTGCTGTTTCTCTATAGATCTGCCAGGATTTTCACGCATGAGTACAGGAGCTAGCATCAGCTCCATCTTACTCCGTCGCCATCTTCCCCTGATACTATTTCAATAGCCAGATGAAGAGGCATGGGGCAGTGACCTGAATGAAGGTGTGTCTGTCTGTCTGGAGTTTGAGGCCTCTGGATCTCTTTTTATGGCTCTTATTTTGAAGCCTATTTTGTTTGATGTGAGTATTGCTACCCCAGCTTTTTTTTCTTGTCTGTTTGCTTGGAAAACTTGTTTCCAGCCCTTCACTTTCAGTCTGTGTAGGTCTTTTTTTTTCTGCGGTGGGTCTCTTGTAGGTAGCATATATGTGGGTCGTGTTTTCTTATCCATTCAGCTATTCTGTGTCTTTTGATTGGGGCAATTAATCCATTAACTTTTAAGATTATTATTGATAGGTACTTATTCATTGCCATTTTTTCATGCCTGTGTTTCCTTCTCTTTCACTGTTTTTCTTCTTATTCTTAAAGCAAACCCTCTAGCAACTCTTGCAGAGCTACCTTGGGGGAGGTATATTCTTTAAGGCTTCTTTTGTCTGGGAAGCTCCTTATTTGGCATTTTAATTGAGAGCCTTGCTAGAGAAAGTAGTCTTGGTCTTGGTTGCAGGCCTCTGGTTCCATTACTTGGAATATTTCTTGCCATTCCATTCTGGCTTGGAGCATTTCCATGAGAAGTCAGCTGCTTGTCTGATTGGGATGCCCTTTATGTTATTTTCTGTTTTTCTCCCTTGCTGTCTTTAAGACTCTCTCTTTGTCTTGGAATTTTACCATTTTAATTATGATGTGTCTTGAAGTGGGCCTCTTTGGGTTCCTCTTGATTGGGACTCTCTGTGTTTCCTGGATTTGTGTGACTTTTTCTCTCATCAAATTAGGGAAGTTTTCTATCATTACTTTTTTAAACAGGTTTTTTATCCTTTGGTCTTCTCCTTCTGGTATCCTTATTTGGATATTATTACGTTTCATGTCGCACTGCATTTCCCTTATCCCCTCTTCATTCTTTCTGAGCCTCTTTTTCTTGCTCATTCTGGGTGTTTTTTCTACCTTGTCCTCCAGCTTGCTGTTCTGATCTTCTGCTTCATCAATCCTGATTTTGATTCCTTCTACTGTGCTCTTCAGTTCAGAAATTGTATTCTTCATTTCTTCTTGGCCCTTGTTGATAGTTTCTATTTCCTTTTTCATGTTAATATAGTTTTCAGTGAGTTCATTGTAGTTTCTCTGTAGTTTTTGGTAATTCTCTGTGAGCTCATTGAGCTTCCTGATAACCATTGCTTGGAACTCAATATCTGATAGTTGACTTGCCTCTATTTCATTTAGCATTCTTTCGGATGCTTCCTTCTTTGTGTTCATTTGGCAATTATTTCTTTGTCTTCCCATTGTTTGTGATACTCTTCTTGTTAGCCTGTGCTTCTTAACATTGATCTCTTCTGACTCCCTGGGTTTATGGTGTGAACTTCTATGGTAGAAAACCTGTGAGATTCAGTGGTGCAGTTTCCTTGATCTCCTGAGCTTGCTGTTCTTGGTCTTGGATTTATATTGGCTCTCTGTATATCTTTGGGTTTTGATTGTTGTTGGTTCTTTCTTTGGTGGGTTCTTCCCTCTAGGTGGTTAACTGAGGGTCACTTTGTCCACCACCTCTTGTATTCTGTTGTGCAGGTGTGGGCAGGTTGTGTTGAAGCTTGTTCTTCCATGTGTACAAGGTTTTGAGGATTCTCTCTTGCTCTTGTTCAGTTGTTTGTTCTGGGTAATTTCTCTGCTATTTAGTTGTATTTCCAGATAGGTCCTGGATTGAGGGTAGTGTGGCTTCCACTCCCTCCTTCACCTTCTTCTGTTTTCTGTTGGAAGTTCCTTTGTTGGTAGGTTTCTTCTTCCAGCAGGTATCCTGGGTTCACAGCTTCTACCTACTCATCTGATTTTTCAATGTCCTCTATAACTTTTGGTTTCCAGTATTCATATATGCTGGGGTACCTTTAGCTGTTAACTTTGTTCCTCAGAAGATTTGTCAGGAGTTTCACCCATGTGCAGGTGGAAGTAGATTCTGCTGCTGCCTATCTTGCCAGCATCTTCTCATTATCTAAATTCTTTATCCCAGCATCTGTTTTCATTGGAACATGGCCATGCCCAATTGCTTTGCATTGTCTGTGGCTTTCTTCTTGCTCTGATGGCACAGTTAAGTGTTCATGGCAGAGAGAGTACAGTCCACAAAGCCTAAACTACTTGCTGTCTAGCCTTTATAGGAAAAGTTTGCCACTCCTTATTTTAGAATAAGTAAGTTATTGTAGTAGGCATTAGATATTTATAATTTGAAGGTAGGATTTTTAAGAATTCTTCATTTACTTCCAAAGATGGAACTGGTATTTTTTTAAGTCGTTTGGGCTCTCTAGGAACTTATGCTACACATTAGTATTCTGTGGAACTAAAGTGTTTTATAACTTTTATTAATCCAACACTATTCAGTGATTGAATTCAAACAAAGTGAGGGATTGAAAATGTACTTTCATGTTTACTATGCCCAAATCTAGGTGCCAGTGTAAAGGCATATTATATGAGATTGAAATTCTGTGTTGTCTTATGTGATTGGATTGCTTAGTCTGCACTAAGCAAAATGTCTGCTACGTGTGAAAGCGTAGTTGGCATCCAAGTGCCCTCCTTTGTTTTCCTTAGCAGCAGCAAGACTACTTTTACTGATGAATGGATTTGTTTATTCCTGCCTTAATATCTCGCAGACCTGGAGTGTATAATAATTGCCATTAATGAATTGGAGCCTTTAAACAAAATGGTATTGAAGCACTCTATAAAAACATTGATCTTACTAGTTCCATAACTGGATACTATCAGATTGAATTTCTATTCCTCAAACTTTGTGAATAATTAAAAATACATAATAAAATTGAATTTTCCAACATTTACTAATTTTCAAAGTAACCCTAGAAGTAGATGGTATATGAATTCTGTATGAAAATCAGTGAAGTTGCATTTTTTTCATAATTTGAAACATCTAAGCCCTTGATATCAAGGCAAAACATGTCCTAGTTTCTTTGTTTTTGTTAAGTTTTTTAAAATATTTATTTATTTTTTAGAGAAAGGGCAAGGGAGGGAGAGAGGGAGAGAAACATCACTGTGGTTGCCTCACAGGTTGCCCCAACTCAGGATCTTGCCTGCAACCCAGGCATGTGCCCTGACTGGGAATCAAACCAGTGACCCTTTGGTTCGAAGGCCAGCACTCAACCCACTGAGCCACACCAGCCAGAACTGGTTTCTATACTCATATTATTCACTCCCTTAACCAATGGTTTACAAGACCAAGGAAACCAAGGAAGACAGAAGAAATTTCAACCAGAGAATGATCAGCTGGATTGATGCTTTTAAATGTCCTTTCATAATATAACCACTTGTGCAAAATTTTCCATTTCTTTTCAAATTTCCCTTCATCTTGTTGCTTGCTTTAAATTATCCTTAGTGCTACTGGAAGCAGAGATACAGAAGTAAGGGGTCTGATAGAAAAGAAGATATGAGCAAAGATGTGTCTATGTATACCAAAATAAATATGATGATGGTACAAGGGAAAAGCCTGTTACATCTTAGGTCTGGGGAGCTTAAGGAAAGATTTAAATATTTGAAAGTTCTTCATAAATATGTCTTTTAAAATTTTTATTTAATTACCCCAACATTGGCTTTTATTATTTAAAAATATATGTGTAATTAAGATTTTATATGAATATATTTTACATAAATTATATACAGTATATTTATATGTATAAATGTTTATATATGTAAAATTTTATATTTAACTTTATAAATTAATTTTTATATAGTTATAGTTTGATATGAACATAGTATAGAGTAGCAGATTTTAGCAGAACATAAGTTTAAGTGATTTTTAGGTTAAGATGAACATTTACTTACAGTTAGCCTAAGTAACATTTGAATTGTGTTGTGTATGTTTATATATATACACTTATATACATATATAGGTAGATAAATAGATTAGTTGAGTTGAATTTATAACACAGGTATATGGCATGATGATAAGTCATCATTGGAACTGGCCTTTCAGTTTTGTTTTCAAAATCTGAAAATACTGGCACTCCTCTCACATATGGAGTGTGCGGAATATTTCCATTAGATAATTGCCTCCAGATTTTTATTAGATTTTACAGTCCTCTTTCCAAAATTGAACTTTGTTATAGCATATGTAAGATCTTAGTAGTTCTTATGTTAGAGGAATCTGTCTTAGAAATGTAGTTTAAGATTTTCTAAATTTTAGTTTTTATAACTATTTTTCTGAGAGAGAAAATAAAATCTTTTGTTCCTTATTCTAAATCCAAATTCATTTTGTTAAGCTAGAATTGGAACAATGTTTTAATAATTGTTAATTCAAAGAAAATTCTGATTTGTTAGTTTAAATTTCAAATAGGTAACTTTTTAGGTAATCTTTCACAAATAAACCATCAAATTTAATCTCAAATATTTTAGAGATTATGTTTAATATGTATTTAATGAATGTGTTTTTAAAAACTTTAAAATGTCTCAAGTAATATAAACATTACTACCAAATTATTAATAATGTACCAAATAATGCAAATTATTAATATGAACCTGTTAATGACAACAAAATGCCTGTTATGTATATAGGATAGTATAGGATACCAAAAGAACATAAAAGTGGATGAAATATGTTTCTCTTTAGAGACCCTTATAATCTAGAAAAATGAACAGATTCTTTTTGAACACTAAACTCCATAAGAACAAGCATCAAGTCTCTTATTTATCATGATATCCCCAGAATGTAGCACAGTGCCTGACACATAGTAGGTGCTCAGGATCTGTAAGGTCAGCAAATGTGTGGAAGCATGAATGAGCAAACAGGCATCCCTTTAAAAGAATGTACTTTAAAAGTTAGTAAGCAGTGAGATGTTATTCAATAGATATTTAATATAGTTCCATAATTTCATAATTAAATTTTCCCTGTCCCCTACCATGAATGCATATTGGTTGGTGATAGTATACATGATTCAGTTATTTGGTTGATAGAAAAAATGAAATACCTGTAGGCCATCAATTCTTCTATTATCCTCTAAATAGATATACTTTATACTTTTGGCATGACCACTTCACATTTTACCTATGATTTTTCATATTGCCATCCATGTTTTTTCACATAGGATTATTTTTACTTTTCCCTACATAAGCATCTAAAATAGTCATCTTTTGTTAGAAAGTTAAATTGGGTAAAGATATAAATACTTATTTGATTTCCTGTTTTACACTTGGACTTTTAAAATGCAGGAGAAATGAAAAAAAAGAGAAAGGTTGTATGAATTCAGGGAAGGGAAAAAGTGAGATTATTTGGGAACAAGCATCTCATCTGTCATCTAAAATAACAACTTTCAATTGAGCGCGGGCCTGCGAACCAGACAATCGCGGTTCGATTCCCAGTCAGGGCACATGCCAGGGTTGTAGGCTGGTTCCCTGCAGGCCAGTTCCCAGCAGGGGACCCACGAGAGGCAACCATACATTGATGTTTCTTTCCCTCTCTCCTTCCCTTTCCCTCTAAAGATAAATAAATAAATAAATAAAATCTTAAAAAAATAAAATAAAATAACAACTTTCAGTTTGTTCTAGCTTCACAATTTTACTTGAAACAATTGTTGTCTTAAGTGTCTTCATTAATTTTACTGCCCTGCTATGCATAAATATGGCATTTCTTTGGCTAGTCATCAAAACTGGCAAGATTGCCTGCCTAGTCAGAATTTTTATACTTAATAATGGACATTGTATGAACTTTCTGAAGATTCCTTTTGAAATTAGTCCTGACCCTGGAAGTGAGATAAGTAAGAGATTGGGGAGTGGATTTCTGATGAACCAGAATAATATCTTAAAAATTATATAAAGAAACAAATGTAGCTATTTCCTTATGGGTACACCTTTATATATTTTAATAGTAAGATGGACAAGTTAGGCCCTCCACTTCGAACTGGAAGATATGTGCAAAGGTTCTATGACAGTGATACAAAATCAGACAGTGCCATCAAAAGATATGAGTTATTACCCATTTACAAGTAAGTATTTGTAACTCAGTTTGGTTAATCTTTTTCCCATATTTCCTTAAAAGCTCTAGATACTATAATACTATAAACTTGTACATTCCTATACTTTAAAAAATCTCATTTTAATCGTTTTTTAAGCCAAGAAGTGCTAAATAATCTTCTAGGACTTACAACAGCTTGATTTTTGCTAAACATTTCCATTGTTCTAAAACTGCTTTATTGCATATATTTTATTCCATTAATTTTTAAAGGGTTGGAATAGCAATCATCTTCAATAATCATTAATTTTAAAAAGCTGTTTTTTGAGTAATATTTTTATGAGTATAGGAAGTATTATGCCATATATAGGAGTATTATATAATATTGTTAGATTATATTTTAGTTAAGCAGATGATGATTAATCAAAAAAAAGGCAGGAAAAATGATCTTAGAAAACATTTCATGTAGGGATCCTGTCTTTTTGTTAAATGGTTATAAATTCTACCTTACGCAAAGAAAAAATATGAAAGTCACTTTGGAACTTGTCTATATAAGTCTTCAAATTTGCTCATTTGGGCTCCAATACAAATGAGAGGTCTAGCCCTTTCATTTTATTTATTTTTTAGCCCTCATTTTAAAATGATGAAAGTAGGGCCTAATAAATTACTTATTAAAGCTTGTAAATATATTATTTGATAGAATTCACTTAGGTAGAGTTCACTTAGGAACCAGGGTCTACTGTATAATATTCTCTTACTGTGTGTGAAAAGTAATACTTTTAACTAGATATACAGTAAAATAAGGATGGGTGAAGTCTTGAATTTATTAGCAGCCAGCAGCCATGAGCTGTTGTTAAGTAGTTAATGATAAGTCCTAGAAGGAAGAATCTGCCCTGAACCATTTTTCTTTGTATTACTACTGCTGTCTATAGTCACTGAAGCAGATCTGAAAAAAACACTGACTAGCAGTAAGCTCAATTGAGTGCAATTTCAAAATTAAACCTTCTTTTATAACTTCTTGAACTACATATAGTAGGCAGATTTGACCCTGTGAGCCTGGGGCAACAGGTGTCAGGTACTGATCAAGACAGATCTTTACAATCTCTGAGAATGGTCTTAACATTCAGATTCTGCCTTTTAGAAGATATTACTAAAAATATGTGATCGACATTTAATAATAGTGGTTATTGTTTATAATCTTATTCCCCCCTAATTTTTAAATTTTTAATTATTTAAACAATTTAAAATTATTCATTTGGTAAAATTGTGAGTGTGTGTATGCATGGGTGTATTGGTGTTATCTGTATATCTCATGTACATATTATACGAAAGTGATAGGATTTCTAATAAGACTTGCTTCTTGCTTCCAGAGCCAAAAAATAAAAAATGTGTCCTTTCTATTCTTCTGATGACTTTCACTGAAGGAACTACCACTCACTTGCATGATTTTTTTAGAGATTGAATTCCTAAAAAGGCATAGTAGCAGTTCTGCAACATCTTTAGAGGGCCTAATAGAGTAGAATACACTTCACTGGTGGACTGGCAGTGACTATTTGAAGGCCATTTGAGGTCCAGGGGTAATCTATCCATGCACCAATGTGAAAGGTGATTCTTGTCTAAGTTTAGCAATAATTTAAAGTCCCTCACTATTCAGACCAGCCTCTTTGAATGCCAGCATTGCATATTAAACATAAGATTTGTAATACGACCCACCCAAATCCAATCTCAAGTACTCTGGCCATGCAATAGCTTTGCAAATTACTTAATCTCTCTGAATATGAATGTTTATTCAACTTTAAAATGGGAATAAATAGTACTTTCACAGATTTTTGTGAAGATTAATCAAAGTTATATATGTATAATATTTGGCATATAGTGGTATTTGAGAAATAGATACTGTATTACCTATATTATTTTCAACGTAGATGTTTGAAATTTTAGGAAATGCTCTGCAACTTTGCTGTGTAAGTAGACAAAAAAAAGTTTTAGTCATTCAATTTAAAGGAAATATGAAAAGCATTTAGTTGTTTATTACATAACATTGCTTATTTCTGAAATGAAAAGATTTGAGTAAATCTCTAAAGAGGGGGAGGGAACTGATGCTTTATTGAACCTCTAACCACTGGTTTAGTACCATACAGGCTGTGTCACTTTGGTAAGTGACTTAACCACTCTTCACCTCACATGCCTCATTTGTAAAGTGGAGTTATTAATTCTGCCTACTATGTAAATTAAATAAGTTTATATATGAAGGCAGTTAGAAAAGTAGCTATACCAAATATAGTAAGCACAATTATAGAAATGTGAACTTGTAGTATGTTCATATAAATTGCAATTTATGTCTAAAACTTCCTTTATAAGTGAAGATAGTCCCATTTTATAAGTGAGGGAACTTGGTCTCAGAGAGGTTGACCACAATCACAAAGTTGGTCCATAGTAGCTGGGATTTGAGTGCAGATGCATCTGTATCTCCAGAGCCTGTACATTCACAGTTAACTGTCATGTGACCATAGTTTTCCTTGATTCCTGAGTCTCAGTAAGGGAATTAGTGATGTCCCAGCCAAAACCTCTCTACTGAGAGCGATAGCCCAGGCCATGCAGTTAGTGAAACTAAAGTTTTAAAGGGAAATTATGTGTGAGTTGATGTTTCTCACAACAGAGTTTCATAAATTGAATTATTACTCTTTAGAGTGGTTAGCTAGTATTTAAAGTGATTAGCTCATTTTTTTACCACATCGCATACACTTACCATATTATTTAGCAGTGATCTGTAGGCATTTAACAAGCCACATCTTTATTTTGAGGATACTGTCAATTTTAAACTTTAAAAATCTTGAAGCTTTTCAGAATGATTAATTTAAATATTTCATGTAAAGCATGTATACATATTTTAATTGAATTTATATACCATCAAGATGCTTTGGTTTATCTTTAGTTTCAACTTCCGTTTTCAGTTTTAAAATAATTATTTTGATTTTAATCTTTTGACTTAGCTCTTTACAGCTTCTAATTATTTTTCTAATCACACAAGTAGGAATTTAGGAAATAAATGATTACTATTCAATATTTTTTCACTGCCACTTCTTTCCCTCTCTAGAGCTAATATCAAACCTCGAAACTCCACACCACCTAGTTTGGCACGAAATCCTGCCTCGGGTGTTCTTACAAGCAAAAGAAAAACATATGGTGAGAGTTACATAGTCAGGTATGTTTAGTTCTGTTACTTTAGTAGCCATAATAAAAATGAATATGTAGTTTTCCAAGGACCATATACAAAAATATGTATCAGGCTTTGATAGAAAATGTGTTTTTTCCTTTGTTATTTAATATGGCTTTTAATTTATAGACTAAAGAAATACTTTGGACATAAGTAATACAGTCCTATACTTTGTAGTTATAATACTTTTATAAATGCTCAAAGACAGTTTGGTTCCACCGGATTAATGTTTATGTCTTTGTTTTTAAAACTTTGTATTTAGGATTACTGTTGTAAATGTGCTCCAGGATAGTTTGTTCAGTTCTACTGGATTAATATATTTTTTATGTCTGTGTTTTTAACTACACATTGAATAAAGACTCTTTAAACCACTATTATTATAAATTTTCATACATTTAGACTCCCCTGCCGAGGTTGTGATTATTCATGTACTTCCCTTTCTAAACTCTCACAATATTTGAATAACTTTCACATTTACTCTGTTTTTAAACATGGAATGAAATTGTCCCAGTCACAGATATTTTTTTATATACATCTCAACTTAGTCCAGAAAGTTTTAAGGCAAGGTGCATAAATTCATGATGTACAGTGAGGTACAATAATTTTTTAAATGAAAGAATAATAGAGGAACAATAAGAATTAACAGTGGGAAAAAGGGGTGAAGTTAGTCCACAAAATGTTCCAGAAAGTTTTAAAACAAGGTACATAAAGTTACCATAAGAGCAAGGTATTTAGCTCTCAAAAGTCTAAGGGACATAAATGTAAAGGAGACCAGGTCAGATTAGTAAATTAACCTTGATACTGCAGCTCCATTGAGGTTTTGACTGGCGTTCACCACTTAGGCTTGGGTTTTAATGTTGTCATGGGAGGGAGGAGTTGACTTCTAGGACTTACTGAGAGGGTAACAGTTAGAGACTCAGCTTTCACTTCCCACCCTGCATTCCTCTTTTCTAAGCCAGGAATTTTAAAATGCCCACCAAGGGGCATCCTAGGCTCAGCTAGAGCTACTTACGTGACAATATTTTCACTTGGCATTAGAATAAATTATAGGAAATGAGGAATGATAGTAAGGCAGCTTCAGGTGCTACTCTGAGCCAGTGACCAAGTGACAGCTCAGGTGTGAACAAGATCTCATGTATGGGTATACACACAGTTTAATTAGACATTCTGTGTCCCGAAAGGAGCAATATCTCTTGTAACAATCCCATATCCATGGCTTCCAGGTTTTCCTGAGCATATGGTATGTCCGGTTTTAGTGGACAACGTGTAAACACCGTTGCCTGGGAAAACAGTTGGCATTCCATCCATCTTTATTAGGTTTTCATTAAACAGCCAGGAAGTTGTCCCAAGGTCAGATATGTCCACCGAAAATTAGAACGTTCTGTCAATCTTTCCTCACGATACTCAAAGGATATACTAGGGGAAAAAATTCCGCCAACCTGGAAGAGGAGACCCCAAAGAAACCTGTCTGTCTCAGCCATGGTTCAGAGGAATGCAAGAGTTCCCACTGACTTTTCGTAACTGTAGGCTTACCTTCACATGAGTTTAGGGTTTGTGGTACAATATCTGCATATTCTAAGAGATTCTTAACTGGGAAAAATAACTTAGTTTGGTTTAGCAGCTCCATTTCCAGTTCTCACAGGTAAGCAAACATGAGCACATAGTTCTGACCTAAAAGATACACAGAGAAATTCCAAGCTATACAAAGAAACTAGCAATCTGTCACCAGTTTTGAAAACAAGTAAACAAACAAAAAACCCCAATACCTATGATGTTGAAATCATCAAACATTGATTTATGAATCTGTTTAAAGTATGTCAACAAATGGGGGAATTGGAATCATTAATATGACAGTATTCTGCCATAGGTATTTGAACACCTGTGCGAAAGAACCAAACAGAACTCAATATAACGAAGAACACTAAAAGACTTAAGAGATTGTTTAAACTGTAATTTAGACAGAGTGAAAGAAAAGAGAAGTGAGCTGGAGGATAGATGTAAAGACATTACTTAAGAACAAATACAATGCTAAAAAAATTAGCATTTTATTATTTACTAAAAGAGGATTTTTTTCTTAATCTGAACTGCAAGAATATTAAATGTGAGATTAAGCAAGCTTTTTAGTCATACTTAATATTATGCCCTGTTTCCAAGCATATGGGGGAGTTGAAACAGCTAATGTGAACTTTTTTCTGTACTTCTCCAGGCCAGATGGAAACTGTGTATCCTCACTCAATGGTGGGAACATTAAAGGCATTGAAGGAAATTCATCTGGACACTTACCAAAATTCTGCCATGAGTGTGGAACTAAATACCCTGTAGAATGGGCCAAGTTCTGCTGTGAATGTGGCATCCGAAGAATGGTTCTGTGAGCAAAATCTCAAATGAAAAAGAGCAAAGTCCAGAGTTTTATGACTATTGCTGCTGCTTGCTAGAGCACTTCCCCTAGTTATTTTGTCCTAAAATTGTTACGATTTTTCCAGGAATTTTTAGAGCAGAATTCTTCCGGCTATGTAATGTGTGTGGGTGCATGTGTATATATGTGTATATATACTGTATATAATAAATTCCTGATACCCCAAATTGTGCCATTCAAGGAAACACTCATATGTTAGAAAATAATTTCAAGTGGAATCATTAACTTACATATTATAGTCTTTGGTTGTTAAAACACATTAAGTATTCCTTTACAAGCTTTCCAACTCCAATGTTTAGTCCTTCAAGTTTAGGATAATCATTACTTTGAGTAAAAAATCAGAATAAATGTTTTCTTATTGGTGCCTATTTTCAGGTAGTATCTATGATGGTAGATTAGTATGCTTGGAATTGAAGAGACTATTTTTAGTTAAATTGGGTCATTTTGATATAGAGCTCTTCAACAATTAATTTTATAAATATTTTTAAAAAGAAAAAACCCTAAGTTCTGTGTTACCCTTTACTTAGTGTATGATTAATGATGTAATTTAAATATTTTTACTCATTTTCTGAAAATATAATCATGTCGTTTTCTTTCCAGAGACACAAAGCTGAAAATACAAATGTATCTATTCTAGTTGTTACTGAATATTTTACCTCTGTGTATATTAGTTGAAAGTATATTCCTTTTTACTTCCAGCTGTATCTTCAAATTTCACTTATTTTCTTTCTTTTCCATAACTTCATGTCTAAAGAGTAGTTTTAATTTACTCTACTTCATTTTTACAAAGTTTGGAAATGTAATTAACATAAGTTGCAAAAATTTTCCTCAAAATAGTTTATGTTTATTTCTATGTATCTGAACATAGAAGAAATTACTTTAATTAATTTTAAAACCAACCACCTCACCTAATAAATAATAATTTGGTAAATAACTAGTAGTGGAGGGCATACAGGTAAAAGTTTTGAATTTTAGCCCCTTCAAGTATAGTTAGGTATAGTTATTAGTAGGTTAAGAGAATATGTAGTTTTTCCTACTTATATTTTCTTTTTAGTTTTTCATGTTGAAACACCATTCACATCACAATGAAAAGCCACTGAAAATGCATTGCTTTACTGCATATCTGACTTTCGTAATTAAACATTCACAAAAATGTAATTATATTCTTTAACTTGGGCTAAAATATAGTATTTAATTATTGTCACACTCAGTGTAACATAGTATTTAGTAGTAAATCTCTTTGCTTGTGTAAAACCATATTCAGTAATTCAGTAGTAATTTCTGTTGAGTGAAACCAGCAACTCTGATCGTATTGGTATTATAAAGGTACAAACAAATCTTTTATTGGCAACTTCTAGCTTCTTATGATTCTGCTTAATTATAAGGATCAATGTAGAAATTTGTGGCTGACAGTTTTCTTTGAAATTCATTTATTCTTATACTTAATAATTGTATTCATTTTTTTCCATTTAGCCAAGAGATAGAAACTGAATGTAATGGGAATTGTAATTTTACTTACATTATAGTTTCTATTGTGACTTTTTATTAACTTGCTCTGGTCATCTTTATTCAGTCATATTGGTCAGAAAAGAATTCACCAACTAGATTAGCTACAATAAATCTAGGAGGATAATGTGCAATTAGATTTCCATTTCAATAATTTATGTTCTTCTCTTCTGAGGTTATAAATCATATAGAGAACTTCAATTCTTGTTTTATCTAGAACTGGGCTCTGTTTCCTTTTAAGTATTTTTATTGAATTTATCGGGATGACATTGGTTAATAAAATTATATATGTTTCAGGTGTACAGTTCTGTAACACATCATCTGTGCATTGCATTGTGTGTTCATCACCCCAAGTCAAGTCTCCCTCAGCCACCGTATGATTTATCTCTGCCTTTCACCTCTCCCACCTCCTCCCACTCTCTTTGCTGTTGGTCTGTTTATGACGTGGTTTTTTAATCCCTTCACCTTTTCACCCAGCCCCCAGCCCTGTTACCTCTGACATCTCTGTTCTCTATCTATGAGTCTATTTCTATTTTGTTGTTTATTTCGTTCATTAGATTCCATATATGAATGACATAATATGGTATCACATAATTTTTTGTCTCCCCAAGAAAAGAGTAGAAAAATGGCCCAAGTAAAGTGATACATTTTTGTTTCTCACTGAATTTTCTAGTAGCAAGTAAATGTTATATTGTACTACATGGAAAATAAATTTGTAAAATATCCAATTCCACACCACAGAGAATATTATAAATAGTATGTGAAATATATTCATGAATTATGAAACATGTTATGACAATGCATTTAAATGCATTTTATATTACATATATCAGTCTCACATTGATTTGTTGTGCAATAGTTTGGTCTTTAAGAAATTTTTCTAGATCTAAGCATCACTATTATTTATTTTTACCAGTTTTTTCCAGTGTGGTAGAATTTAAGAGATTGTAAGCTTAAATTAAAGTGTAAAAATATTATCCTGAAAGTTATTAGCTTGAAAAGGCAAGATTATTATAACTGCTGTTGTCTCCTGTTCACTGTTTTTTATTACAAACAAGTTTTCATTTTTGAACATATTCAATAAAGACATGAAGAAAAAATTGCTTGTTGATTTTCATTGATGTCATCTTTTAGCCAAACATAGATAGGAATATACTGAACTATATAAAGAAAATGTTTGAGATAAAAATATATTTTAAAATAATACTAGCTTTTAATTGAGAGGGTTTTTTTTGTGTGTGTCATCAGCTGTCAAAGAAATTACTACTATTTTATTGAAGTGTTTTTGACCTCAGAGTGTTGTAAATATGTTATGTCACAGATTTTTAAGGCATATAAATATTTTATAGCCAATAAAATTTAGCAATTGAAAACAGTGAAGTCAAGGTTGATAAGAAACATTATGGGTGTTTCTAATTAGGTCCATACAATTTAATGGCAAAAAGTATTCACTTACAATGAATACTTAATGGTTGAGACTATCGTGTTTAAAATTTTAAACAAGGTTTATCTCTAGTGAAAATATCAGATTAGACATATTTGTACTCACTGTTTCTTAGGCTAGAAATGAACATTGCTATCATGAGTAGAAGCTCAGCAAGTGAAAAAAATAATAGGAAGAGGTGTAACCAGGCAGCGTGGGGTCCGGCAGCTTGCCACTATGTTCACACATAACACAGATACTTTGGGGGAAGGAAGATGTTTTTATTAACAGGGTTCCCAATTTGAGGGGCCTGGGAGCATTCCTGCCCCTCTTTCCTACTTATATTTTCTCAAAGTACAAAAGTAAATGCACAGGGAGGAGCTGCTGCTCTTTCTCAAAGTACAAAAATTCCTGTGTTCCCCAAAAGCTTAATGTCCAAACCCATGCCCAGAAGTTCCCCATCATTCTTAATCTGCAGTTCAAGGTTGTTACTCAAAGGGGTCTCTGTTTCTCCAGCTCCAGCATTTCTCTCTCTGGTGTGCACTCGTGAGGTCCGTGTCTCCCTTTCCCCACCAGCATTCCCTCTTGGGACTGCCAGATCACTCCAGACTGTGTTGCAGGGAAAACTGCCCATGTGGCCCAGGTGCCCAAGGCTGCCTGCACCCGTGGGGCTGAGGAATGTTCCCAGTTCACTCCTCCATGTGCCACTTCCAACCTCCTTGAGAGGAAGAGCAGAGGTTGAGCTGCCTGCATTGTGTTTTCAAGTCCCCCAATCCCCCTGCTGCCACAAGCCACTGGGACTGTCCAACTTTTCAACCAATGTGTGCTAATGTTCACCACGTTCGCCTTTGCCCCTCTGTGAGTGCCCTGTTCTGCAAGGGGGCAGTCTCCAGTCCTGCGTGGGTCTCATATCAGGGTGGGACTTTTGCCCCCCAGCTTACACAGGTGCTGTGCAGCCAGTGTCACAAGCAGTATTGAATGTTTACAGTAGCCCCAAATTGTGGGAAGGCTATCAAGCCCCAGCTCCGTTTTTGGTTGTTTCCCCCCACCCCAGGGGCCCTCTTCTCTGCCCTTCTTGTTGCTGGCCTTGCTGCTCAGTTGCCAGAGCAACACACCCTGGCTTGTTTACAGTTACCTGAGGCAATTTCCCTCCACCAGCAGCTCCTCCCTGTGCAAGGAGGGCCAGCCTCTTCTGGGCACCCCTACTCTGTTCCCCAGCTGTTTGGCCTGACACCACCCTGTACAGAGGTACACAGCTGCAAAGAGCAGGAAGGACTCTTGTATGTATTTGCGTTGCAGGTATAATAAGTATTTCATATGGTAAGTATGTTTTTAATAATTAAATAGATTGAATTTTTCAACTGACCACATTATTTAAAGAGCAGTGGAATCATTAAAATGAAGTTAGTGATAGCCACACTCATTTTTAGTTTCATTTAAAATTTCTTCAGTTAAATGTTATAGTCAGGATACTCACTGACTGCATGTGAAAGTGTGACTTGCTGTTTCTGTCACTAGGGGGTGTTTTTGGATAATATTACCAGCCCTGTAGTTATTTTAAAGGCCTCTCAGCAATATAGGTATGAATTTTTTTTTTAGAAACATGAAATCACAGAGTTTTATAAGAGCTAGGTTGCTTTTGTTTTGTCCTGATTTTACAATCTATATGTTGGTTCTCAGAAACCTAGTCTAGCTAGCTCATTTTGGGCACCACGGTGCTTATAATTGATAGAAATATTTGCTATTTGCCTCAGTATTTTGTTATCAATTATAGATCTCTAACATATTACTCATGCACATTACCAAATACTGTCCAGTCTATTACTTTAATATTTCATTTCAGTTGTACAGCAGTTATAATCTCCTTTAACTTAAGACTGTTTTCAGCCATCTAGCCTAACAACATGACATGTGAGAGTGACATCTACTTAAACAGGAGTTGAATAAATTGCCTAGACTAAATAATGCTAACATGCACAAAGCTAAAACTTTATAAACATTTTAAATATCCTTTATGTGGCCTTCATTGTGTGAAGTCTTAAAAATCAAGAGAAATAATATGTGATGAAGTTTTCGCCCTGAAGTTGACATATTCAGTAATTTATTTGAAGAAGCTGATATGTAAGCAATTACAACTTAGGACAAAAGAGGATTTAATAGAACTTTATTATAAAATTACCAACAAAATGATGCAGAAGGTTGAAAATGGAGCTTCTTATCACAGGTTAAACAGCGGGCTATTCCTCATTTTCTATTTTTTTTCCCTGTCCCAATGCTCAGGTGGACACCTGGGGTGTATGACAGCTGCATTACCTTTTGGAGAGAAAGGCTAGTGGCCATGGGAATGATGTGTGTGTAGTGGGTCCGCTCCAGCTGTAAAATGTGGGCAACTTGCATTGCCCAGATGGCCAAGAAAAAGCGATGTCGTGTGAAAGTTACTGTCACTTCCCTCCATTTAGTGTTATCTTACATAACTCTCCACTTTTACTTTCTTTTATTCTCTTTGTCCAAGCACCTCAGCTTCTATACAATTTTGAATTTGCAGCAATTAGGCTGGGAATAGGAGGAGGGTGCTGGTAGTTCTGAGTACACTCAACAGTTGATTTGATTAATCAGATTAACAACCTTAAATTATAAAACTGAAAACTGCCATGGGGCATGATGATGAAAGACTTTATCTATTCACAGTGGAAATATAAATTGATAATACTTTTTATAAGGTAACTAAATTTAATTTAAAAGCCTTTAAAATATTCATGTCTCGTAACCTAATAATTTTATTTATAAAATTAATTCTTGGAGGAATAATCTGAAGTGTGGAAAAATATTTATGCAAAATATTTAACAGTACTATTACTGGTTTCATACATTCTTGGTAATATGGTATTAAAGGTTATATATTCAGTAAAAAAGGGATCAAATAGTAGGGCAACATTAAAAATCTTTTTTTAATTTTAATTGTTTAAGTACAGTTTTCTGTCTTTTACTCCCACCCCAGCCCACCCCCCAGTGCTCCCCATTCTCTCCCATTTCCACCCCCTTAGTTTTTGTCTGTGTGTCCTTTATACTTGTTCCTATAAACCCCTTTTTCCCCTGAAATTCCCTCCCCTCTCCCCTCTGGTCACCGTCCCCCTGTTCTCTGTTTCAGTGTCTTTGGTTATATTTTGCTTGTTTGTTTGTTTTGTTGTTTCGGTTCCTGTTAAAGGTGAGATCGTATGGTATTTGTCTTTCAACACCTGGCCTATTTCACTCAGCATAATGCTTTCCATTTCCATCCAAGTTGTTGCAAAGGGTAGGAGTTCCTTTCTTTCTGCTGCATAGAATTCTATTGTGTATATCTACCATAATTTTTTGATCCATTCATTTACTGATCGGCACCTAGGTTGCTTCCAGCTCTTGGCTATTATAAATTGTGCTGCTATGAACATTGGGGTGCATAGGTTCTTTTGGATTGGTGTTTCAGGGTTCTTATTATATAATCCCAGCAGTGGAACTGCTGGGTCAAAAGGCAGATCCATTTTTATTTTTCTGAGAAAATTCCATACTGTTTTCCATAATGGTTGTACCAATCTGCAATCCCACCAACAGTGAACTAGGGTCCCCTTTTCCACACAACCTCTCCAACATTTGTTGTTTGTTTCTTTGTTTATGATGGCCATTCTGACTGGTGTAAAGTGGTATCTCATTGTGGTTTTAGTTTGCATCTCTCTGATAGCCAGTGATATTGAGCATCTTTTCATGTTTCCCCGGATCTTCTGTATGTCCTCCTTGGAGAAATGTCTGTTCAAGTCCTTTGCCCACTTTTTAATTGGGTTGCTTGTCTTCTTAGAGTGGAGTCGTATAAGTTCTTTGTATATTTTGGAGATTAAACCCTTGTCTGAGGTATCATTGGCAAATATGTTTTCCCATACAGTTGGTTCTCTTTTCATTTTGATGCTGTTTTCTTTAGCCATACAGAAACTTTTAATTTTGATGAGATCCCATTTGTGTATTCTTTCCTTTATATTCCTTGCTTTAGGGGACATATCGGTAAAAATGTTGCTGCGTGAAATATCTGAGATTTTCTTGCTGATGTTCTCCTCTAGGACTTTAATGGTGTCACGGCTTATATTTAAGTCTTTTGTCCACCTTGAATTTATTTTGGTGTATGGTGTAAGTTGCTTGAATTTCATTTTTTTGCACGTAGCTGTCCAATTCTCCCAACACCATTTGTTGAAGAGGCTATCTTTACTCCATTTGATGTTACTGCCTTCTTTGTCAAATATTAATTGACTGTAGAGAGTTGGGTTGATTTCTGGGCTCTCTGTTCTGTTCCGTGGGTCTATGTGCCTGTTTTTATGCCAGTACCAGGCTGTTTTGATTACAGTGGCCTTGTAATACAGTTTGATATCAGCTATTGTGATCCCTCCTTTGCTCTTCTTTCTCAAAATTGCAGCTGCTATTTGGGGTTGTTTATGGTTCTATATAAATTTTTGAAATGTTTGTTCTATGTCTGTGAAATATGCCATTGGTACTTTAATAGGTATTGCATTGAATCTGTAAATTGCTTTGGGTAATAACATTAAGAATCTTAACTTAAAAAATGCTGTTAAGTCACTAGTCATTAGGGAAGTGCAGTTTTAAACTGTGAGGCAATATCACCTCATGCCTCTTAGAATGGCCATCATCAAAAAGACAAGAGGTAACGAATGCTGGCTAGGATATGGGGAAAAGGGAACATGTGTGCTCTGTTGCTGGGAAGGTAATTTGGCTCAGCCACTATAGAGGAGCCTTAAAAAATTAAAAACAACTACCATATGATGCAGAAATTCTACTTTTGGAAATATGTCCAAAGGAAACAGAAACAGCAACTGCAGAAGGTAACTGCACCCCTATTATAGTAGAATTATTCACAATAGCCAAAGCAGGGGAGAAATCTAAGTGTCTACTGATGAATAGATGAAGTCATGAGATTATATATATATATATATATATATATATATATATATATATATATATATATATTCAGAAGGTTTCCAGCCATGTAATATAAAAAACAGAGACATTTATTGAAAAGATAAGATACAAGAGACGTTGTACATAGGACCATGACACCTCAGTCCCCTTTGAAGTAGGCAACTTGGCCTTTACATAGTTCTCCAAATCTCTTCCCTTTCAAAGGTGATTTTAGTTTGGGGAAAAGCCAAGGAGTCACAGGGCACCAAATCTGGCCTGTAGGAGGGCTGAGTCACCCTCAGATGTTTCTGAAGACTTGATGTTTTGGCTAAAAACTCTGCATGAGATGGGATGCATGAGCAGGTGCATTGTTGTGATGAAGCTGCCAATCACCAGTCACCCACAGCTGCATCCTTCTGAATCATCTGAATAGTGTCCACGGAGAATTGTTCAAGCTTAATGCAAAATTTGATGCAGATTTATAGCTCTATTCTCTCAGTCATATTGAATGCAATGGCCACACAGTACACATGCTCACTCAACAGCATCTACCACCCCCACTACTTAGTACAGTGAAGTCATCATTGTCCACACACACACATTCCAGTCCACCCTCCTTGGCTGCCAGATTACATCAATGTCACTCAAACTGTTTCCATTATATTAACAATGGTTAGTATATAGATGGACAGTATATAGATGTATGTGTATATATATATACATATATTATATATGATAAATATATATCATATTTATATAAAATTCAGCCATAAAAATGAGGAAATTCTACCATTTGTGACAACATGGATAGACTTTGAATGAATGCATTATGTTAGGTAAAATAAGTTAGACAGAGAAAGACAAATACCATATGATCTCATATGTAGAAACTAAAAATAGAAGCTCATAGAAAAAGAGATCACACTGGTTGTTAGACATAGAGGGTAGGGGCAGGGGGTAACTGGAGGCATGTCAAAAGGTACAAGCTTTTGTTATGAGGTAACTAAGTACTAGGACTATAATGTACAAGATGATGAATATAGCTAACATATCTAGCTGTATGCTATATAAGAGAGTTGTTCAGAGTAAATCCTGTAAGTTCTCATCATAAGGAGAAGATATTTTTCCTTTTTTATTATATGAGAAGATGGATATTAGCTAAACCTAATGTGTTAATCATTTCACAACATATGTATAACAAAACATCATGAGATATACCTTAAATGTACACAATGATGTGTGTCAATTATTTCCCAATAAAACTGAGAAAAAAAATCCTGTTGCAATTAAGTGAATCTGACAGTGTTAATACATAGGTCATTTATTATCATAGAAGAAATGTTATCCAAAGTAAACTATTTGCTTGTAATACTGTATGAAAATAGTTTAATATACAGATATACTATCAAAATTAAATATATACATTCCATTAATTAAAAGGCAAACATATATTATTCTCTTAAAAATATACTTCCCAAATTGAAAGCTCATTTAGACATGTTTTATTACACATAAATGACAGAAGAAACTCAGTACTATGGTTTAGCATCCTTAGAACAGATGACTTCCTACTTTGTGAAATTATTCTTTAGTTTTCATTTTAAAACATTTGCTATGCCATTTATTACAGGCACTGTGCAATACATTCATGTTTAATTACATGTCTTAATACCTTTCTTAAGCATCTTGTACTCTTTTATGTTGTTACTTTAAGTAATATAAATGACCTGTTTGCATGGGCATTATCCATAGCTCACTGTTAACTCTGAAACATTTTCAGCACAGATGACAACAATTTCCACACTTACTGCAGTATACTGATGCGGTGGAGGCCATAAAATATTTTAGTAATAAAGCAATGTTCATTTTTAATTCTTGTAACCTTTATATACATCACAGATTTTAATTTCTTTTCAACTTTTTAATAGGTCTAAATAATTAATATTGCAGCTAATACCTTACATGAATCATCTTACAAACATCAGCACAAAATTAACACCAGCCGATCTGTGTCCACATACACATGAAATATTTTATTGATTGCAGCATTCAGTTTCCATTGTTTAAGTCCATCTTGAAGTACCACAGTGTGTATTTCTCAACTGCTCTAACCCATTCTTACCAGGATGCATTCAGTAACTTCTAGAAGGCATTCTTCTCCAAAAAAATTGCATGAGCAGATCAGTTCTTGAAGGACGCAACTAAAGTTCACACATTTTTATATTGTCACACCATACTTTTCAATGTTCTTTAGGGCCTCTCAAAATTTTATTCCAACAAGTTTTTATCTTTTCTAGTAGTATCTTTAGGAAACACATTTCATCCTGTCTTTTCTGTTCCCTTAAAGATTTTTTCTCTTCCTACAGAAATGCATAAAAAAAAAGTTTTAAGTTCACATTTTTATAAATATACACATTTCCAACTATGCATTTCTTTAATTCTCATCATCATAGGTTCTACTGAAAATTTGGTGTCATGGAAAAGGAGAATCTTGCATGATATTTTTAAGCTATGATTGCTAACTCTAGTTGTGGTTGTTGTGGTTTAAGATCTAGAATTCATTAAAGAGCTGTGTTGGGCAGCTGTAACAGTGAGACAAGAATGTTGTTTCAACTTTTGTGACAACAATATTTGTAAATTACTCAAAAAAGTTTTGTAATATGGAAAAATGTATTTTTGGCGGGAAGGAATAGTTAACACTGAAAATATGCAGAGTGTTTTGGCAAAGATGATTAATTAGGATCTACCTGATGGAGTTTGTGCCCTGAGGTCCACCCCAACAGTGTGGTCTTCACTAGAGTATGGAGGACACCTGCCTCATTTCCTGATGAAAATCTTAAAAAGTGTTACCTATACAACCTACAGAAAATGGAAAAAAGGGACCTCACATTGAAGAGACATACAGGGGAGTAGTGTTGCCTATATTCAGTTATACTCCTGAAAGCCCCCCAAAAGTGGGACTGGTACATGGCAGAGGAATTCTTCACTGAGAAAGGATCCAATTATTGGGTGTTTTCTAGGTCAGTATTATGCTCAGTGCTTCACATATATTATTTCATTTTATCTATTCCTCTAAGGTATTGCTGATTGCGCCCCCCCCCATAGATGAGAAAACTGAGCTGCAGAGAGGATAAATAAGCTGCCACGGTCACATGTGAAGTATGATGACTGGGTCTTGAGCTCAGCTATTCTATTTTAAGTCATAGGTTCATATCTCTTTTAGGTATTTACTTACTAACAGATTAACTTTTGGCCTTTAAATAATCCATTCGAAAGATTAGCACAAATATCAAAGGTAAACAACAGATATCAAAGGTAAATATGAAGAAGAATTTCTATAGACTTCTTAATGAGGGTTCTAGGACATATTTTAAAAATATAAATTGAGATTTATGCGACTAAGCAGATTTAAATGCATAGATGTGAAAATTTCATGACTTTTCCTCAGAGATCAAGATGGAACATTCATTAAAAAAACAAAAACAAAGAACCATGATTTTATTTCCGTAATCCTAAGAAGACAGATATTAACTCCCTTTTTTTAAAAGATTTTATTTTTATTTATATTTTAGAGAAAGAGGAAGGGAAGGAGAGAAACATCAATGTTTGGTTGCCTCTTGTGTGCTCCTAAGTGGAGACTTGGCCTGCAACCCAGGCATGTGCCCTGACTGGGAATCGAACCAGCGACACTTTGATTCACAGCCCATGCTCGATCCACTGAGCTACGCCAGCCAGGGCTTAACTCCCTTTTTTGTCTTTCCAAATTTTATTTCTATTTTTATTCTCATGCCCTTTATTTCTTTTCTTTTCTTTTTTATTAAGTTTATTGGTGTGACACTGGTTAATAGGATCATATAGGTTTCACGTGAACATTTACTTCTATGACACAGGATCCGCACATTGCATTTTGTGCCCACCACCCAAATGTTCTTAGAAGCCATCATTGTATTTACATTGCTCGTGTGTTCATCTCAACTCTGCCACTTTAGGTGGAATTCCTAGGTTTCCTGAGTCCCAGGGTGAGCAAGCTCCTCCTGCTTCTCTAAGAGGAGTAAGGAATTTTCATGTTCCCATGTATCTATTGGTCAAATGACAATAATAACAATGAAAATATAAAGGAAAAACCCATCGCTCTTATGAACCAGGGGTGTTTATTTTTACATGTCCTTTCCTAGTTGATATTTATATCATTAATGTTTAATCATATTTATTATGAGTTTTTCATTCAAAAATATTTTATATTGCTATATAATATACAATATTTACTAGTATAAATACTTAATATAGAGTATTCACACATATATGCTGAATACTCTATACTGATAAAATAGGTATAAAATGGGCTATTCATTTTTAATTTGTATTTCTTTATTAACAAAGAAGGCTGGCTCCTCTCTTCTCATGCTTATTTTCTGGTTTATATTCTTCTAGATGGTTTGCTTGTGTCTTTTGCCTATTAATTAGTCATGTCTCAATGTTGTTGCTTTTTAAAAAATGAATGCTTTGATATATCCCCTAGCTTCTCCTATTTTAAAATAGTGAGTTTTTTTTTTAAAGAAAAAGTTTAAAGGACTCCAATTTCTAAGAAGTAGCTTTTTATGTCTTTTATTAACATTATAATGAATACTTTCAAACCAACCATCAAAGGGAAAATTCAAAGAGAAACTGAAGAAATTAAGGTAAGTAAAAAGCTAATGAAAAAAGAAGTTATACAATTATTCTCACCAAATTCTTAGTGGGCTGGGCTTCACCCAGGGTAGGTTGTTTTTTTTCTTTATCCTTAAAAACAAAATGACATTTACAACATTTAATATTAATTTTGATCACTTCTCCTATTAATGTAATTGCTAATTTTCATGTATTACTCTCAACCCATTTAATCTTTTTGAGGGTCTACTTTAAATTATTTATTGTTAGTATGGCAGAATACTAATTTCATTTAGAAATAGAATACAAGCATACCTTGTTTTCTTTTGTTTCATTTTATTGTGCTTCACAAACATTGCTTTATTTTACAAATTGAAGATTTGTGACAACCCTGCACTGAGCAAGTCTATTGGTGCCATTTTTCCAATGTTAGTTAGCTTCGTGTCTCTGTGTCACAATTTGGTAATTCTCTCAATATTTAAAACTTTGCCATTATTATTATATTTGTTACAATGATCTGTGATCAGTGATCTTTCATGTTACTATTGCAGTTGTTTTGGGGTGCTGCAAAGTGCACCCATATAAGATGGTGAACTTAACTGATACATGTTGTGTGTGTTCTCACTGCTCCAGACCAGCCGTTCCTCTGTCTCACTCCCTTTCCTTGGGCCTCTCCCGATTTCCTGTGACACAATAATACTAATTTAGGCCAAAACCCAACAGTGGCCTCTGAGTGTTCAGGTAAAAGGAGGAGTTGCACTTCTCTCACTTTAGGTCAAAAGGTACAAATGAGTAAGCTTAGTGAGGAAGGCATGTTGAAGCAAAGATGGACTGAAAGCTAGGCCTCTTGCACCAAAGTTAACCATGTTGTGAAAGCAAAGGAAACATCCTTAAGGAAATTAAAAGTGCTACTCCAGGGAACATATGCATGATAAGAAAGCAAAACAGCCTTATTGCTGATATGAAGCAAGTTTTTGTGGCTTGAATAGAAAGTCAAATAAGATACAAAATTTCCTTAAGCTAAAGTCTAATCATGAGCAAGGCCCTAACTCTTCAATTCTATGAAACCTGAGAGAAGTGAGGAGGCAGCAGAAGGGAAATTGGAAGCTAGGAGAGTTTGGTTCATAAGGTTTAAAGAAAGAAGTCCTCTCCTTAACACAGAAGTGCAAAGTGAAGCAGCAAGTGCTGATGTAGAAGCTGTAACAAGTAATCCAGAAGAACTAGCTCAGATAATGAAGGTACCTAAACTGAAAAACATATTTTTGATGTAGATACAACATATTTATATTGGAAGATGCCATCTAGAACTTTCATCACTAGAGAGAAGTCAATACCTGGCTTCAGAGCTTCAAAGGACAGGCTGATTTTCTTATTATGGGCTATGTATCTGGGAACTTTAAGTTGAAGCCAGTACTCAATTTCCATTCTGAAAACCCCAGGTTCTTTAAGAATTATGCTAAATCTCTCTGCCTGTCTCTATAAATGGACAAAAAAGCTTCGATCATAGCACATCTGTTTATAACATGGTTTGCTGAATATATTAGGCCCATTGTTAAGACTTACTGCTCAGAAAAAGAAAAAGATTTCTTTTGAAATATTACTGCTCATTGACAATGTACCTGGTCACTCATGAGCTCTGATGGAGCTGGACAGCAAGATTAATTTGTTTTCATACCTGTTAACACAACATGCACTCTGCAGTCCATAGAACAAGGAGGAATTTCAACTTGCGAGTCTTATTTTTTTAAGAAATACATGTCAAAATGTTCATAGATAGTGATTCCTTTGATGGATCTAGGCAAAATCAATTGAAAACCTGGAAGAGATTCATCATTCCAGAGGCCAGTAAAAACATTTGTTATTCATGGGAACAGGTCAAAATATCAACTCCTATCAATAGGGTTTGGAAGAGGTTGATTCCAACCCTCATGGATGACTTTGAAGGGTTCAAGATTTCAGTGGACAAATTAACTGCAGATATGGTAGAAGTGGCAAGAGAACTGAAATCTGAAGGAGATACTGAAATTGTGACTGAGGTGCTGCAATCTTACAATAAAACTTTAATGGGTGAGGAGTTGCTTCCTGTGGATAAGTAGTCATGAAATCTACCCCTGGTGAAGATGCTGAAATGTCAACAAACGATTTATAATATTGCACAAACTCAGTTAATAAAGCAAGTTTCGAAAAGATTGATTCCAATTTTGAAAAGTTTACAGTGGGTAAATGCTATCAAACAATATCACACGCAACAGAGGAATCATTCATAAAAGGAAGAGTCAGTCGATGTGGCAGACATCATTGCCTTATTTTAAGAAATTGCCACAGACTTCAGTAACCACCTTTGATCAGTCAGGAGTCATCAACATGGAGACAGGACCCCACCAGCAAAAAACATTATGACTCACTGAAGACTCAGATGATAATTAGCATTTTTTAATCATAAAGTTTTTTGAAATTAAGGTATGTACATTTTTAGGCAAAATGCCATTGCACACTTAATAGTCTAGAGTATAGTGTAAACAGAACTTTCATATACACTAGAAAAAAACAAAAATAATTGAGTGACTTGCTTTATTGTGGCAGTCTGGAACCAAATCTACACTATCTCTGAGGTCTGCCTACATGAGAGAAAAGGAAGAAGCAAGAGAAGTTAGTCTTCTGAATACCCTGGATCCACAAGTTTACAGGTATGCCCAGCACTGTGTTAATGGCTGTGAGGTATGAAAAACTAACACTGAAGGGTGTAGTAACAGAGACAAAACTAGAATTTTAATCAACATGACAACAAAGTAATCATTAAATTGTTAAATCCTGACCATAAATTTTATTATGCTTTACCCATCAGAAGCAAAATGAAATAAACAATAGGAAATGCTTATAACAGGCCTGACTCACAAAGAAATTCAATGTAGCTGACTATCTTTAATATCTCACTTTGTTATTTTAAGAAAAAATGGTCTATATTTTAGGTTAGTTTTGTAACATAATTTTATTTGCTTTCGAAAATAAATTATTTGTGTTTTCATTCCTGATAGTTAGTTGATTTTTGGACACAGTGATCCATGCAAAGCTAAACACATGAGAGAAGGAACTGTAAATATATAACATACTCATAACCCTTACCCCTTTCTTGGTCAAGAGGTATAATAAGTTTGTTCTGCAGTTTTTCAGTTAAGCCCTGACTTGAGGCTACACTCAACTCAGTGTTTCCAACAGTCACTACCAACCAATTGGATGTGTAAGCAACAAAGAATCTATTGGCCATTCCTGCATTAAAAAGTAGTTTGAAATCACTATGAGTAAGGATTAAGAGCTGGTAGGCTAGACTATGAAGACTTCATGAATCTTGAGCTTGGCTTCGACAGATGGAGAGATCAGGACAGATCAGATTTATAGAAAGCAGCAGAAACAACACATAAGGGATTAACATAATGGGAACAAAATGGGAAATAACCTTGGCAAATCCAGGACACCAAAAGGAGATTGACTGGTGTCAGGTAGGGAATGCATGGTAAATGAATGGTTCAACCTAAATCATCTTTATCATCAGTGTCAGTAAGGCTCAAAAACAGTCTCACCATTTTACCCTCTGTGAGCAACCGTTAGCATTAAAAAATAATATACAATCTTTTTTCTATCATAATTCTTTTTAAATTTCTAAAAAACGATCATAAGAAATCTTTTGGCTTTGTGTGTCAGCTGGTAAAATTCTTGAAGAAGGTGGGTAATAGTAATAATAAAACATTTATTGAAATCATCAACAGTAAGCACTTTGCATGAAATACTAAACATTTATGCCATTTAAGCCTTTAATATCCTATAACGTGGATACTATATTCTTCCTCCATTTTATAGATGAAGAAGCTGTTGTCTAGTCTCAAGATAATGTCTTCCAAATTTTGTTTAGTTGCCTAACAACCACTATTGAGAAAGTGGAAAAAAATAGCTATCTACTTATCAAAATTATTAAAGCAAAGAAAGAGGAAATTGCTGGGTATATATATATATATATATATATATATATATATATATATACACACGTATATGTGTGTATACACACACACATATATGTGTGTATATATATATATCCTATATTAGCATAGAAATGTATTCGTTAAATACATTTATTACCAATTCTATTGACTATGTTTTTATAAATTTATGTATCTATGGATTAAAATTATTAATATATTTTAAAGATAAAAATTTACCTTTCCCCACCTAACTCATCCAACTAGCCTTCTTGAAAGTTATTATAGCAGTGAAGCATGCATTTTATTCCCCTTTTAAAATCCACTGACTTGGCCCCAGCCAAGAGATAAATAGGTACTTTCCAAGTTGAGATTGTCCTCTGCCAGAGTTGAGTAAATGTATATCAACCTTAAGTTATAATAAGCACTTAGTATTTCATGAAAATGGATCACCAAGAGAACAATAATATCCTACCATGGGAATAGTTTGTAATTTTTGTTCAAAGTAAACAGTCCTCAGCTTACCTTCCTGGTGCAGTTCAACAGTTTTAATGTGCCCTGTGAAACTACTGATAAGTGGTGCTTGAAATCCTCAGGGATATTCATTTTAACAAATTGCTTCAACTTGCGAGCAGCAGTTTTTAAAAACGTAGCTTCCTATTACAGAAAAAAACCAGAAGGGCTGTGATTCAAATAAAATATTAAGAAATGATAAGCATTCTTAAGGATCCTAAAGCCAGAACCCTATTTCTAAATAATGCCCTACCTCCACCCAGATTTCTTTTCCAGTTAATCACATGATTGACACGTAACTAGACTGAAACTGCTAAGCTTCCAGGTACAGCCTGAAGGGCCTAGAACTTGGTTTAATGATTAGCTGGCTTTTTAAACCCTCTTTCTGTGTTATACATGTGTGATCTTATCACTTGTGGGTGAACACATAACAAATTTAATTTTAAGCAATGAAAAGGGAGGTCTTCTGGAAAAGACAATAATGAAAGGTATGTGTGGCTTTTCTTACTGTTATGTTTTCATCTTTTAGCTATGGATGAAGAGCTGGTAACAGGAAAATAAAGGGTCATATTAATCTAAAACAAGTTTTTCAGACATTTAATGTAACTATGAAAAATTTAAAAAATAATTTATAGATATAAACTATTAGATGTCATGAAGTTAACTCAGCTATTATGAGTTTTTTAAAAAGACTATTTAATACTACATTGGCTTTTGTTGAAAAAATCACACCAATATTTGTTAAAAGTTTTGTAGATTCTATCATTATACCAAGTACAAGTGGTAGTGATGTGAAGATTATAAAATAGTGAAAAATTTTTCTAAATGCCTACAACTAAATTATGCCCGTAATTTATATTCATGTGTGTAATCACTCTAACAAGCTTTTTACTGAATAAAGATTTCAGATTAAGCAGATATGTGTCTTTGAATTCAGCAATTCTTCTAGCATTTTATAAATGAACATGAAATGATTGAATAAATAAATATAAAACCAGCACAGAAGACTATGGTATAACTTAATAGATCAGTAGGAATTATCTGGTTAGAACCAAAGAAATCTGTTATTAATATAATCAATATAATTATCTAACAGAGGTACAAAAATATATAAGCTTTTATGAAGTCAAGTTTGAATGACATATAAACTACAAATAATTGTCATTACCTTATCATCATCACATGAATGCCTTTTAAAAAAGTTAGGTTCATTATTCAGGCAATTACTAGCATTTTCTCTTATATGTTCCTGTAATAAATAATATAAAGTTAAATAATTAAACTGGGGACTTTTATAATAAGTAGTAACTGTAAAAATAACAATGAACTTGGTAGTTATATGTACATTTTAAGGAAAATAACTTTAGCTTGGCTTAGCTGACAAGGCATGTAGAATGGTTTTCTGAAGTTAAAGAATAGTCAAGTACATACACAGAGCCTCACAGACTTAGAGCTCCCTCCAGACTCCACATTTAATCCCAGCAATCATTGAAAGAACCTAACTCATTTAGGAAAATAAAAGTACCTATTGTAGAAGTTATACTATATACAGAAAATACTATAAATTTTGAGGCCTTGGAGTTGAAATGTACTTGAGGTTATTTGGTCCAATTTTCTGTCAGTATCAAACAGTAACAAAGGGCACTTTACACTAGAATGAAGGGAAAACCTCTTGAGAGTGAGAGTAAAGTAGAAAGTCATTCTGCAGCATTTTTTAGCAACCCGGTTTGTCTGGAATGTGTGCATATTGTAAGGCAGGAGTGGGAAAGCGGACTGGTACATTCTCATACTTCATTTCTAAGGAATGTAGTATTTGAAGGTGGGGACTCCCTGAATCAAAAACTTCAGTGGACATATTAGGAAGACTTTCCTGAGGATTCAGATTCTCTGATGCACAAGGTTGGACTAGGTCAGTCTGGCAAACATGCAGTCAGAGCTTCCAGAGCTGCAAGCAGTCTTAGTCAGTATGTTGTCACCAAAAAATAGGATAAGAAGTGGAGTAGTGAGGACAGTCATGGGCTTTTAATCTTCCTTCCTCTGACTCTCAGAAAATGCATTACTCTTACCATCAAAAGCATAGATGGTCTCTGGGTTCATCCTGATCCTAAATGAATATACTATGTGTTTTTCTTGCAGGAATTAGTTCTGAACACATTCACTTAAACTTTCACCACTTACTATAGGCCAATGTGCAAGATCCTCTACCAAACCCCATAGGAAAACAAAGATAAGAAAACACTATCCCAGTTTCTTGTGCCTTTTGATATAAAGGGTAGTGGATGATATATGCATTAGACATTTTTATATCACTTTTTATTTTTGGAAAAGTATATTTTTAAAAACAGATTTGTTGGTGGAAACCACCCCAGCCATACTGCAGATGTCTGTAGCACAAACACATATATTCTTTTTTTAAAGGTTTTATTTGTTTATTTTGAAAGACCTGGGAAAGAAGGGAGAAAGAGAGGGAGAGAAATATCAATGTGTGGTTGCCTCTCATGCACCCCTTACTGGTGACCTGACTCGAAACCCAGGCATGTGCCCTGACTGGGAATTGAACCACACCCCTTTGGTTCGCAGGCCCCACGCTCAATCCACTGAGCTACACCAGCCAGGGAAACACATATATTCTTTGTAACTATCCCCAGGTTGCCCTTATATACATTCCTGAAAAGGTAGTGGAGAAGTACTATTTGCCTATTATCTTCTTATTGACTTCCACTTAACCCGAAACAGGAGAATATATCACACATATATTTCTCTTTGATAAAACATATGTTCACTTTTTTTGCTATGCCATCCTTCTTTCAAAAATAGACAAATGAGCAGCAAATCTCATATATCCTCCAATTTACCAAAAATATTATATGAAAATACGTCACAGAATTAATATACATTTCTTAGGGCATTTTAACAAACTGAATGACTCATGAATATTTGAAAAGCCATACTGGTTAAACCACTACTCCTGGTATTTAATAAAACTCATTTTAGCCAGATACAGAAAGGTAATGTTATACCACCTGATTCATTTGCCAAGTGTTTGCTACAGTATATGAAGATAAGTGGTGGGGGGGAAATGGAGACAATTGTACTTAAACAACAATAAAAAAAGATATTATTATTCACTTGAAAGATTGACGTCTATAGAAGTCATAATTAGAATTGACTAGTTGACTTTAGTACATTTTATGAATAAAGTAAATATCAGTGTACAACTGTACTGTTACATTTGTTTTCTGAAATTGTTTCCATTTGAGCCCTATAAGAAGGATGATGCAGACTAAGATTTACAGAATCCTGGAGTTAGAAAGAAGCTGCTACAAGGTCTGGTGCAAATAATGCACCTTTTTTAAATTACAAAATCATAGGCATGTAATTCATATGTTATGTAATAACATAACAATATTACACTCAAGCACACCATATGACATTTTAGGTAAAATGTTCAAATTAAAACTATAAATTATTACACTGTATTATGACCCTACCAACCACACTCAAGCAGGCCTTATTTCTGCCAGATTCAGTATGTCTCTCTTTTGATCTAACCAATAGCAGAATTGCTTTGCCAATAATAGTTTCTTATAGGCATCTTAACATATTTGAAGATTTCTTCATATCTATTATGAATGTGAAAAATCAGAAAAGCCAAGATCACTCTGACTCTGAACTGCAATATTTTCCACTGTAAAATATTGCTTTATATCAGCTGTTCATAAAATACATGTCCTTTCACTTTTTAGAAGTACGTCTTTTCTCATTTCAACAATTTTATTATATCTTTGAATTTTTTCTATTGTAACAGTCTCTTCTTCAGAAACACTAATTATGTATACAATAGATTATTTATTTCACTTTTCTTTTTATATGTGTCTTGTGTTTTGTTTTATTTTTTTTGTGTGTGTGTGTATGTGTGTGAGGTTTTATGCCTGTTCTAATAGGGCACTCATTTCTGGTTTTTATTTTACCACTATTACCACCCACCCCCAAATCTAGATAACTCACTTTAATTTTTTTCTATATTTCATCTGATTAATGCTATTTTAGCTCTTTGTGATTTGATTTCTTAGTGTTAAGAAGAAAATTATTGACATTTTCTACTGCTTTCATAAATAATTAATCTGTGGTCTGAATTCTTTATTTCCCTTGTGTATTCATTTGATTATTTGTGTGTTCATTCATTTGTTCATTTGTTTTGCTAGTATCAGTATATAGTGTTTCTTTCTGGATTTTACGGTTATTTTTGAAGGGATAATAGATTAGATTATTGTTCAGCCACATGAACATATTCAGAAGTTCTCTTAATTGGTCTCCATTTAACCAACTTGCTGAACCGATCAATTCTCACTATTCCTTCTATAAAAATATATTGACTAATTGCCATAGCACATTGAACATGCTCAACTACAGTCCAGTATCTTTTTTTGTATATTTTATTAATTAAGCTATTATAGTTGTCCCATTTTCCCCCTTTTTCCCCCTCTGCCCTGCACCACCCTCCCTCCAGCACTCCCCCTACCCCTTATATGTCCATGGGTTGTACGTGTAAGTTCCTTGGCCTCTCCATTTCCTTAACCACCCCCCGTCTATTTTGTGCCCACCAACTATGCTTCTTATTCACTGTACCTTTCCCCCCTAGTCTCCCTCCTTCCCCTCCCTGCTGATAACCCTCCATGTGAGCTCCATTTCTGTGATTCTGTTCCTATTCTAGTTGTTTGCTTAGTTTTTGTTTTTTTAGGTTCACTTGTTCATAGTTGTGAGTTTGTTGGCATTTTATTGTTCATAGTTTTGATCTTCTTTTTCTTAGATAAGTCCCTTTAATATTTCATATAAGGGCTTGGTGATGATGAACTCCTTTAACTTTACCTCATCTGGGAAGCACTTTATCAACCCTTCCATTCCAAATGATAGCTTTGCTGGATAGAGTAATCTAGTGTATAAGCCCTTGCTTTTCATGACTTCGAATAGCTCTTTCCAGTCCATTCTTGCCTGTAAGGTTTCTTTTGAGAAATTAATAAATCAGGAAGTTGATAGTCGTATGGGAACTCCTTTGTAGGTAACTTTCTCTTTTCTTCTTGCTGCTTTTAAGAGTCTCTCCTTTAATCTTGGGTAATTTATATGTCTGGGTATGTTTCTCCTTGGATCTGACTTTTTTGGGACTCTCTGAGCTTCCTGGAGTTTCTAGTTTATTTTCCAGATTGGGAAAGTTTTCTTTCATGTTTTTTCAAATAAGTTTTCAACTTCTTGCCTTTCCTTTTTTTCTTCTGACACCCCTATGATTTGGATGTTGGGACATTTAAATTTGTCCCAAAGGATCTTAAGCCTCTCTGCATTTTTTTGAATTCTTATTTCTTCCTTCTATTCTGGTTGAATGTTTATTTATTCCTTGTATTCCAAATCTTTGATGTGAGTCCTAGATTCCTTCCTTTCACTGTTGGTTTCCTGTACATTTTTTTATTTCACTTTTCATAGCCTTCACTTCTTCTTCTACTATTAACTGAACTCAATCATTTTTGAGAGCATCCTGATTACCAGCGTTTTGAACTCTGCATCATGTAGGTTGGCTATCTCCTCATTGCTGAATTATTTTTCTGGAGTTTTGATCTGTTTCTAATATACTCATATATTTTCATGCTCATGATTTGAGTTGCATATTTACTAAGTCAATTCCATTACATGAAGTTATACTTATTTATAAAATAAGTATTATTCATATATCAGTTAATAATTCTATATAAACCCAAGAATTATTAGTATGAGGCTAGAGTTGTTTGGGGGACTTCTGGTTTCCAGTTTGATAGTCAAGGAGCTTAGGAGTCACCATTTCATTATAACAAGTAAAAAAGTTGAGTAAACTTAAGAATCAGGAATTTTCTTATACCCATAAGAGGATTACAGTCACAGGGCAAACTGCTACCCAAAATATTGGAGAGACAGACAAGTGGCTATGATAATCACAATTTACAGGAGCTGGAACCTCTATGGGAAGCAGTGCTGGGGCACAGAGACCCAACATGTGATCGATGAATTGTTGGAGGCTCAGAGTGCACAGGTCTGAGAAGTAGAAACTCTTAAGAAAACCCTATCATTGTGGGTGAGAAGCACACTTTTCCAAGTCTTACCTACAGGTGTTCTATACATTTGTCACAGTGAATATCTCAAAAAAATCCCTTTGTTCTTCTGGCAGAGAAAGGAGAAAGGAATCATTCTGTATATGCCAGAGCCTTATGTTCTTCACAATGCCCATTCTCAGGAGAAACTAGTTAACCAGAAACTAACCTACATTCGAAGTAAGGAAACTACCCATCTCAGCCCCTCTAGTCATTCTGTCTTACCTCAGAGTGGAAGGTACCGAGAAGCACCAGTCAAATTTATAGCCCAGAGGCACAGACTCATCAAAGCCTGAGACCTAATCACAGGACTGACTATACACTGCTTCCTTTCTCCCCACACCTACCACTGCATTACTACCACACATCTTTCTGCATAGTACATCCTGTCCACATCTCAACAAAAATTACAAGGTCTACTGAAAGGCAAAAAAGAACAATCTGAAGACACAGAGCATCTATCAGAACCACAGTTAGATATGGCAGAAATGTTGGAATCATCATACTGGAAATTTTTTAAATCTATGATTAATATGCTATGGGCTTTAATAGGAAAAGTAGAAAACATGTAAGAAAAATAATATAAGCAGAAAGGTGGGAATTCTAGGAAAGAATCATAAAGAAATGCTATAGATTTTAAAAGGCTGTAATAGAATAATGGGCTCTTGATTACACTAGATATGGCTGAGGAACCTTTGAACTTAAAGATATCACAGTGGAAACTTCCAAAATTGAAAAGTAAAAAGACAAAAATACTGGGGGGAAAAGTAGAATAGTTAAGAACTGTGAACCCCTACAAAATGTGTAACATATGCACAGGGGAGTATTAGGATGAGAAGGAAAAGAACACAAGCCATATTTAAAGCAATAATGACAGAGTTTTCTCTAAATTAATGTCACACACCAAACCACAGAACCAGGAAGCTCATAGATCACCAAGCAGAGAAATGCCCTAAATCCTGTATCTAGGTATATCATTTTCAAACTCTAGGAAATCAAAGATTAAGAAAAATTAATGAAAAAAGCTATGGGGCAGGACCCTACAGAGGAGGCACAAATTATATCCAACTGCTCCTGAGAACACACGCAAGCAAGAAGAGAGTGAAGTGACATGTTTATAACATTGAGAGAAAACCCACCAATCTAGAATTCTGTACCCTAATAAATTATTCTTTAAAAGCTTTTCTAAGGTCAGGAACAAGGCAAGGACATTCCTTCCGTCATTGTTTTTCAACACCCCATTAGAAGTCCTGGCTGATTCAATAAAAAAAGAAAAGGAAATAAAAGGTATACAAATTAGAAAGGATGGAACAAAACTGTATTTTTTTTACCATATGACATAATCAACTATACACAAAATCCAAAAGAATCAAAAAATAAATTCAAAATTTCCTGGAACTAATAAAATGATTATAGCAAGTTTGCAGTATATAGGTTAGTAGGAAAAAATTAATTGTTTCTTTATATACCAGCAATGAACAAGTGGACTTTGAACTTAAATACACCATTTACAGTAGTACCCCCAAAAATGAAATACATAGGTACAAATTTAACACGATATGTATGATCTTTATAAGGAAAACTATAAAACTCTGATGAAAGATCAAAGAACTAAAAAAGTGGAGAGATAGCCCATGCTCATGAATGAGAATACTCAATGTTGTCAAGATGCTGGTTTTCCCAAATTGATTTAGATTTATCACAATCTCAATAAAAATCCCAGCAAGTTATTTTATGGATCAACAAACTGACCTTAAAATCAGCACATGGAAAAGCAAAAGATCCAGAATAGCCAAATCAATATTGAAAGACAAGATCAAGTGAAAGGACTGACACCACCCAACTCAAGACTTACTGTAAAACTACAGTAATCTAGACTATGATAATGGCAAAATAATAGATACATAATAAAACAGAAGGCAAGTCCAGAAATAAACCCACATACAAACAGTCAACTGATCTTGAACAAAGAAGCAAAAGCAATGCAATGGAGAAAATACAGTCCCTTCAACAAATGGTGCTGGAACAACTGGACATACATATGCAAAAATAAATATAGTCACAGACCTTATACCTATCACAAAAAATTACTTAAAATGTATCACAGTCCTAAATCTAAAACATGAAACAAGGCTTCTAGAAGGTAATGTAGGAGAAAACTTAGATGACCTTGAGTATGGTGATAGCTTTTAAAATAAAATCCCTAAAATGTGATAGCATGATGTATTAAAGAAGTAATTGATAACTGGGATTTTATTAAAATCAAAACTTCAAAATAGACACATATACACCTTTCCCCTGATTAGAGTAACTAAAGTAGTGTTCTCCCTACTCACACACATGCATGCAGCTGGGACATGTATGTGTGTAATGTGTACTATAATATAGTATATATATGAGATTTATATTATTTATAATAGGAACACCATCCATATCCATTCTATAACAGATAATACTGTATATTACTTATACATACACACCTATATCTTTGAAAACAAAGTTTGCAAATTAAACTTTTTAGGACTTGCTTCTTAAGGTTGTTCATATGGGCAGGCAGGGAATCAACAGGTTAACATGCTATCATTTAATTACTGCATCTGTGATGAACCTTGCAGCCACAAAGGCTGATTTCTTAAGAATCTTAGGTGTTTTTAAAAGGTAGCATTCCACCCAGAGGTGACTTCACCCAGACAAGGCAGTATACCAGGTCCTTAAATAACATTGTTTTGTTATGACATTGATGAGGTGCCCTAGGAACTGTAGGCCACACATTAACTTGACAAGCTCAGGGTAGGTCAGCAAGGCAGCCTCTGAACTCATAGACCTAAAGTAATCACCAAGGGTGGTCTGACATGAGGGATAGGGAGAGTACAAAGGGATTAAGCAAAAAGGAAAAAAAGACATGGACATGGACAGCAGTGTGGTGATTTCATGGGGTGGGAGTGAGGAGTGAGGTGTGAGGGATGAGCTTTAAGGGGTTTAAAATGGTAATGAAAAAATACCCCATTAAAAGCAAATCATGGCAGGTAGTCATATCCTAGGTCAGTATTATTCTCTAACAATGGCCAATCTTCATCTTAACTAAACCCTTCTATTGTCCTTTTGCAGCTACCATAACACACCTCTGGAATGTCAAGGTGACTTCCCTTTTTTCCAAAACCCTCGGGCCCAAGCTGAGACCACAAATCCCCTCATTGTTATTGTTTATCATGTTAATTGTTGACTGTTAACTATGCTTTACCAACCCCTGTAAAAAAGTATGTCTATTTTACCTTTTATCCCGTCCCAGAGGTTTCCCTGCTTTGCTTTCTCCCACCTCCCTAAATCTATCAGGAATGTGTTTCTTGTAACTCCTTTTTGTCTCCTCTTTTGATTGTAATGTTTAAAATAAGGTGTTAAACTACCATCCTCTGGAACATTTCTCAAGCCATTCAAATTTTGCTTTCCAGCAATTGTCAGTTTGACTCAAATAAACTCACCAAAAATTCTCCACAGGTTCAAATGTTTCTTACGTTGACATTGCTTAATTCTTGTTTATGTCAATTAGCATATAATAAAATCAGTTTCCTTAAAAGTCATTTCTCTGCAGTTGCAAGTGCATATCACTGACATTAGGGAGGACTTACTGTACCAAGGTAGGGGTGTATATCTGTGTGTATGTTTGTGTATACATATATGTGTATAAATTATTTTATATTAGCGCCTGCATTTCTCTAAAATTGACTCCCATAATTGAAATTTCCTGAAGAAAAAAATATATTTATTTCAGAAAATAATTCACGCTTCCACTAGCAAATAAGGGGGTGTGTTTTGTCACATCTTTTCCAGCACCAGGTGTCATCAACCTTGAAATTCTTACCAAGTCTGACATAAGACAGTTTCTGCTTCATTATCCATTTAAATTTGCATTTCCATAACTCCTGGAAGATAAGTATCATTTCATATTACTCACAATTTGCATTCCTTTATATAAATAGCCTGTTCTTATCTACTCTGATAGGCTATTTGTCTCTTAATGATCAGTACATTTTATATTAGAAAATTTAAAACATTTTCTATGTTTTATTTCCAGGTGAATCTTTCATATAATGCAAGTTTTATACAGTTAGTCTTACTTAATTTCATAGTTTAAAGTAATTTTATTTGTCAGATATTCATTATTATTTCTTAATTTTTACTGATTTTTTAAAGAGAGGGTAGAGAGAAATAAAACCATTTAGAAAGAAAAAAAGAAACATTTATTAGTTGTTCTACTTAATCATTCACTCATTGATTGATTCTCGTATGTGCCCTGACCTGGGACTGAACCCAAAATTTCAGTCTATCAGGACAATGCTGTAACCAACTAAGCTACCCGGCCATGACTCATTATTTCTTTATGCTCTCTTTATTTGTTTTGTAATATTGGCATATAAATTTTAGCATATTAAAAAAGTCTTTTAGAAGTGTTTTCCAAAAAAAAGTATAATTACATTTTATCTCAATATAAATACTAAACATATCTAGTGGTCCTTTTGATATAAAAAGAGGGATATGTCATCTTTTTTTACTTTCAGCCATCTGTCACGACATACTTTGTATATTATTAGTTTTTAGGTGAAATGTTATTGTTTTATGCCTGTATTTGCCATACTTATTTAGATGTCACTAAATAGTTCACTATTTAATAACTCATCTTTATTCACCAATTATTTATTAATATATTATTCAACTGGACTAATCTTACAGCCCAGTTTTCCTGATTGTTTTAAATAAGGAATTTGTATCCTTACTGAATTCTGTGTATATTGATTTTTCTTGCACATTCAGTGAAGTTTGCCTAGGTCTAGGATTTTAAATTCATGCTCTTGTTATCACAAATCTCAGTAGAAATTGGTCAATTGGAGGTAAAACTTGATGAAAAATTGAAGGGTAGACTGATTTAATTTCCCTTTATTGGAAACCCTTTCTATTCTTCCAGAAAGAAGTTGTTTGAAAAATCTCTCCTTGGTATATCCTAGTGTTTGTCACTTGTTATTTACTGTTGACTCACAATGAACAAACTATCTTTTCAAAATACAAAAATATATCTCTCTTAAATTATGGAATTTTTGCTTCTGTTTCATTTGTTAGCTTTTTTTAAGAATCATTTATTATTCACAGATTATCTCTCTGGACACTGTCTATGGTGTTAATTACCTTCTCTTAATTGTATTTATGCACAAATACACAGAATAATAAGTATCTATATGTGTGTGTATGTATGTGAGAGAAAAAGATAGAAAGAGAGGAAGAGAGAGAGGTAAAAAGATAATATTTATGGTTGTGTAGTTATATAAAATCTTTGCTTTTGTATGGGAGACTTTACATGTGTATCTATGATGGTTACAACATAAAGTCACTCTTCTTTTTATACACTCATTATAATAAGTCAACAATTTTCAACCTTTTTCATCTCATGGCACACATTAACAAATTACTAAAATTATGTGGTACACCAAAAATATATTGTTTGCTGACAAAAATATAATTTGGATTGATATACAAAAAATAATAAGAATTACCTATCCTTTTTGCTCTAAAGTGAGTTTTCAAAAAATCAGGTGCCTATATTTATATATGAGAATTTTTGGTACCAAGAATTAACAAATATGATGCAACTTATTAGGTGATATGATCAATAAGATGTAACTCTGTTATATGACCTATATATTTATGGTTCAACAAAGGACATTCACACTGGGTAGTTATCACCGTGTTGGCTGTTGTCATTTTTTATTTGACAGTGTAAGGGAAAAGGGGTCAGTGCCTCTGACTAAATAGTAAAGTATGGCATGTTTTAAAAATTCTTGTGGCACACCAGTTGAAAATTGCCATTATAAACCTTCAATTTTTTACCTGATGTAGCCTAACTCCTCACGAAGATTTTTTGAAATTCCCCATGGTATTGCCTAATGTGTGCTCTTTAATAAAATCAAGTTTTTCCACTTGGTCTGCTCAACTTGCTGTCAAAATATGTCTCCAGAGATGATAAACTTTAATGAAATCACCAGTTTCCTGAGTAAAGCTGTTTCTCTAGTGACAACCATTAATGTCCCCACTTTGGTTATAGAGAGGAATTGTAGCCCTCATTGAGACCAAAGCATTTCTTTGGGCATTGGAACTCCCAACACACCTATTTTAAAGGATACTGCAGAGTTCTTTTCATCTTTCCTATTCTCCCTTCTCCCTTCTCCATTATTTAGCAGTAAAGTGCTTGGCTTTGTTTGTTTGTTTGTTTGTTTGTTTTGAAACTACCGTAATTCCACTCCCACATAAATTGGGCTTTAATGAGTCTAATACATAGATACTAAGACTATAAGAATTATCCTATCTTGCCTGCCAGAGAAGTTGGCTGAAACAACCAAGGTCTAAAGCAATCAGAGCCTTGGTGTTCCCCTTGCATAGAGCTAGTCTCATAAATAATCCAGTGAGTATAGCTAGGAGCTTGGTTGATCACTTATAGGGAAGACAATGATTATTCTTCTGGATTTGAAAGAAGCAAAAAAAAAAAAAAAACCTGGTTGCTACTGGAAAGCCACAGTATGAAGCCAAGTGACAAACAGAGAAACACAGTGAGAAAAATTATAAAGAAATACAACTGAAGTTCTGACTAAGCCACAACTGAGAGCCCTCAACTGCTGAAATTTTCAGTTATGTAAGCAAATGAAGTACTCTGTAATGTTTAAATTCATTTATGTTCAATGTTCTGCTACTTATAAGTGGAAGCACACTAACTAATATACCTTCTTGAGCCTGGAGACTTTCATAACCCATACCCTGGATTCTGGCTGCTCTGAAAACGGCTCCAATTCTGATGAGCTACCTTCACCAATGAAAATCTGTGGCTTGCTCCTGCTCAACCTTCACATGGATTTCAAGAGGAAATCCACCTTGAGCATTAAAGCAGCTCCTCCCACCAGGCCAGTGTGGCTCAGTTGGTTGGAGTATCATCCATAAACCAAAAGGTCATGGACTCAGTTCCCAGTCAGCCTGGGTTGTGGGTTTTGTCCCCAATTGGATTGGTGATCCCAATTAGGCAACCAAATTATGTTTCTCTCCCTCTCTTTCTCCCTCCCTTCCCTTCTCTCTAAAATCAATAAGCATGTCCTCAGATGAGGATTAAAAGAAAAAAAGCTCCTCTCCTAACTTAGATTTTTAGAGCAACTTATTTCCTGCCCCAAAGACAGGAGAGCATTTCTTCCTTAAAAAAAAAACTTGTTATATTTTCTATCCCAGGAATACCTCTTCTTCGAATGACTGAAGGTGCAAACAGTACTCAGCACAGCAACAGGCACCTCCATTACACCTCATAATCCCAGACAAAGCAGATTCCCAAATAGGCTAAGTGGAAAATCCAATGACATGCACAACTAATACACAAATAGGTTTGCCCAGTTACAAAGCCCGTGTGTTTTCTTTCCTACTACGCCAACTTTGCCATCTCAGTAATGTGAACTCAATTTTTAATAGAAGGGTTGATGTTGTAAGTTCTAGACAAAAGAAAAATGGGAAAATATATTCTTTTCTAAATCTTAAACCCTGTCCATATGACATAGCTTATAGTCCTTTTTCTTTGCTTATTCATTATGTGTCTACTTAGGAAATTTATTGGATATATTTGTGCATAAAATAGAGTAATAACTGACTTCATTGTAAAGGTAGAATGCTATAAAAGAAAGATTACTTTTGATCAGTCTAAGAATGAAGTATGACCTGGGCTTAATCTTAAAGGGTACTTAAATGTGAGCATGTGAATATTTGGAGAGAAAGACAGAGGAAGAAGAAAATTCCAAAATGAGAGAACACGGAGCAAAGGTACGGTGGTTCAAAAATGTGGAGCTTCTTTGGGAAATAGTAAATAGTCTAGTTCTATTGTGATGGGGGGCAGCAATCCAGGGCAATGCAGAGAGTGTAAGTAGGCTAGAAATACAGACTGGGAGCAGATTCTGCTGCCAAGATGCCCAGAGAAGATATTAGTCCTGTATTCACCAGAGAATGGATGTGGCATGATTCCAACTCTCCCTTATGATGATTAGTACATGCTGGGCAAGTGCTCATATTGTATGGGTGATCATGATGCTTATCTATGTTGCCTGGAGAATCAAATTAGGTGATGAGTAAATATAAATTATGGAGAAATGAAAGGAGGTAGGTATAAAGCTGTGAAAAATATGGAAGGATCAGAAGGAATGCTGCTTGTAAGACTTTCTGTCTTGCTAGAAATGTGCATTTGGGCAAGTCCCACTGAATAAAGGAAGTGACTCCAAATTGGAGATATCTTAGCATGTAAACAGGCTTCTTTATTTTGGAATAGTCATTGTGAAACAAATGGTCAAATAATTAATTCCAAACTTAAAATCATTTTCTAAATTTTTCACCAAAATTTAGGAGAAAGAAAACATACAAAACTTTTACACAAACATTTGTGTACTCAACTCTGGCTTGTCCTAATATTCTCAACTCCTCTATTACTGAGAGTTCATTCTCAACAGACAGGTTTTCAGAAGGTATCATGTTGCAAAAACAGAGATAGCACATCCTTATCAAATGCTGCATTCCTTGACTTTCCTTTGTCTCTTGTCCAACTTTGCATGTTAACAAGTGTTGGGATAGGGGGTGAGTAGGGGAAATCTTTTGGCGTTAGCATTTATTCTTTTTTATGACAATAAATATATATTAATTACATTCTGACATTTAAGAAAGAGGGGATATTGAATACAGTAATTTAATAGCCAAAACATATTTCAATCTAAATTTTTTGCTAAAGTTCTAAGGTAGTACTATTAATTCACAATTATAAATTAATTAATTAAAGCCCTGAGGCTACCAAAGTATAATTTTGGTAATTCCCCAGTTTTTCTTATGACCAAGAGTAGCCCAACTAAAGTAGTTGTGTTGTTTTTTTGCAATTAGTTTTTTATTAGTAACCTCTTTATTTTAATAATTAAATTAAATAATTTAATAATTAAATTAGGCAGTCTGAAAGAAATATGCTTATACAAAAATGTCCACTTGAAAGATAAAATATATAATCCACTTATTAAGATTAGATTATTTTTATCCAAGTAAATTAGTTTTAATGAAATGTATTATCACTTTGCTTCTTATTTAACTTACACTCATAAAATAGCATGTTTTACATTCCATGTCTTCATAAAATATAAACAATAGCAGAAAGAGAAAGTTAAATGCTTCAATAAAATTGATGGTCCTCCACTGTAGAGAACACTCCAATAATAAAGCAAAGAGCACTAGAATAACATTGAAAATGACTATATTTTCAAATATTATGTTTCAAAATAATATCATAAAAGTGCACCCAGAATGTTTTTTTATGCAGAAGAGTTGGAAAAAGAAAACTTATGAATGTGAGTTTTCATTTGTGAAACTATCTCTATAGAATTTCTTTGATACTTACAAAGTTATGATTACAGAATGAAGGAGGGTACCACAAAGTGTGATGAATAAGTCTTAGTTGTTAAACCCATTCTTTATCTTGTGCAAAGTCCCATGTTCATTGAAGACTTTTCCTTGAGGGGAATATATATTTTCTATTCATGCCAGGCCTTCCCAGCTTCACCAACATACCCTAGATATACAACTTGCTTTTTTATTCATTTGTATTAATCAAGGTGTGATTAGGTACACTTGGGGATAAGAAGTGGTATTCCAGAAATACATGATTCAGCAATCGGCAGGTTTTCCTAAATATTAATGTTGGTGCCAAATACAGGCACTAAATATTATAAATCTGGCAACATATTCACCTGTACAGGGTATAGTGCTGCAGACAAAAGAGTGACAAATCTTACTCTAAAGTATAGGAATACTGTGAGGAGAGTCATATAGAAGCTGCATATGGGGCATCCATTCTCTGCTTATCTAACTAAACTGTGCAATGGAAAGAACATTGAAACAGAGGTGTGAACAGGTGCATCTAGCGGCATTATAAAGTTTTTCCACGAGAGCCATTATAGAATTTTTCAGCAGGAATGGGCCTCTGAGATTATTATATAAGCCAAAATTCTAATTTTATAAATTAAGAATTTTGAAGCCCTACAGTATGTAATTGACTTGTCCAAAGTTTCCAAATAAAGTGATGAAGCTAAGATTCTGAACCAAACATTTCCAGACCAGAAGACCTTCCTGTGGGACTGTGCTGATAAAATGTTGCCTCTCCTTGAATTTCTTAGCTGGTAAAATGAGCACAATAAACGTGAGCAGTGGTTTTCACAAGGTCTGGTTAGAAATGGGCATCAGATGATGAAGAATAATTAAGGCTGGAGGCCTCTTTTTGAAGAAAATTCATGATAAAAACATTGAAAGCCAGTTATTGATGATCTACCTCTAAGTTCTATAAATGCAAAACCATCTTGTATATGTTCAATTTTCAAAAAATTTTCACTCTCATAAATCAAGTCATTTATTGCCATTCAAAAATATTATAGGTTTTTATTTACTTTTGTTTTGTAAGGATATAAAATAGGAAATTCAGAAGGTATTATTACAAACATTTCCAACATAAAAAATGTTGAGAGCCATCACTTCTTGGGTGTTCAACAAGTTCCTGGCACTGTTTCATTAATTTTGCACACACTAATTCATTTAATCCTTATAATATCCCCTTTAAATGTGGTTCTAATTTTCACCTCATTTTAAAAATGAAGAAACTAAAAAAGTAAAACGATTAAACAATTTATTCAACATTACATAGCCAAGCAACTGGCACATTCAGGCTGAACGTGCTAACTTGGAAAAAGGGTTTTCTCAGATATGATTAAGTTAGGTCACATTCACGAGTTCCTTGTGCGCATGTCATCTGGGGCACCCCCATTAAAGTACATTTCATTATTTTTGGAGGGGCGTTGTTTTCAGGAGATGCTGTTACCATGTGGTTTCTTGAAAGATTTTTCTCATTCTTAGGCTGCCAGTTTTCAATGACTTCTTTTTTTGCAAAAACAATTATCTTTTCCTTAGTTTGATTTTATATTTTATACTTTTGTAAGGCCTTAGTTCATTTTAATGTGTATCCATCTGTCATCTTACCCCTGCAGGACATTTTAAATCATGAATCACAGTGATACATGCACCTATAAGTTTTATTGTGTCATCATCTAACACAGTCTGTTAAAGTACACTACAAAGCTTAGAATCTACATTATATTATTTCTTTGTTGTAACAAGGTAGTAGTAGTTTTCAAAACAGGTATGAATGCCTCAGCGGGTTGAAAGTACTCAAATGTCATGTCTTATCAGCTTTTCCAATTAAAGTAGGTTTATCTTGACTTGCTAGATTAGTAGAAATATTTATTTTCAAGCTTCTGAATTCAGAATATAGAAAGTTTAATCACAGATGATGTTTCCTTTCATTTGCCACATAGAGGAAACAGTACTATCTGATCCACCCACAGCCTTTGGCTCATGCTTTTTCTTTCTTCTTTTGAAAGAAAAGTACTTCTTTTGATGTCTGTAGTGGCTATGAGACATCAAGATAGAAAGCCCATGCAATATAGTCTGATGTTCTTATTGGTCCAGGTATCTGCACCAGTTCCAACCATACACAGGCCTCAGGGACCAAAATTATAATTATTTAATTCATATTTATATACTCAACATTATCTCCAAAGATATCTGAAATTGCAGAGTACTCTATCTGAAAGTGATGACAATCCTTATTTTTCTAGAGTAACCTTTTTCCAACAAATGTCTTGAAACTTGTGTGGAGTCCAGGTAACCAGTTATGATTCCTGTCTCTCATGATGAATTCCCCATCAGTGGATAGCAGCCAGGAATGATTCAGTCTTTCATAAAGAATCTAATATCATGGAACCTCAAAAAATAAGAGGTTGGGTTTTTAATGTCATTCTTCCCAGGAAAGTATCTATGGAAGTATAATTATTTCCTCCCTAACAGCTAGTTGTGCATACCAAAGGATGTTGGATTTGGAGAATGTATGGAGTTTTAACGTAAGTACTTTTATTTTTTTAATTAATTATTTTATTTTGCTTTTAAAAATAGACTTTACTTTTTTAAATACTTTCGGGTTTACAGAAAAAGGAAGAGAAAGTTCACATGTATCCCCTCCTCTCCATCCAGTCTTCCCTATTATTAATGTCTTTGCATTGATGTGTGGTACCTTTGTTATAAAACATGAATCATTATTGTTACATTATTAATAAATGAGGCTCATAGCTTACATTACGGTTCACTCTTTGTGCTGTAAAGTTCTCTGGGTTTTGATGTGTATGTCATGAATTCACCATTACAGTGTTGCACAGATAGTCTCATTGCTATAAAATTACACTCTGCACCATCCACTCATTCCCTCTTCTCTCCTTCCCTCCCCAACCCCTGGCAACCACTGATCTTTTTAATTTCTCCATAGTTTTGTAATTTTAGAAGGTCATATAGTTGTAATCATGTAGTATGTAGCCCTTTAAGACTGAATTCTTTCATATGACATGCATTTAAGATACCTCTATGTCCTGTGTAGCTTAGTAGCTCATTTATGTTAATCATTGGTTGTATTCCACTGAATAGAATGGTGTGGTGTCTGTCCTGGTATTTTGCCCATTTTTTATTAGATTGTTTCTTTTGTTATTGTTGAGTTTTAACATTTCTTTGGATATTTTGAAAGTAATTCCTCTACCAGATATACTTTTGCAAATATTTTCTCCCATTCTGTGGCTTGTCTTTTTATTCCTGTAATAGAGTTTTAATGTTTAATTAAATTCAACCTCATTCTTTCTTTCATAGATTATACTATTGGGCGTTGTGCATGAAAAGTTACTACCAAGTCCAAGGTCACCTAGATTTTATTACTATGCTGTTCTATGAGTTTTAGAGTTCTGTGTTTTATATTTAGGCCTAAGATCCATTTTGAGTCTATTTTTATGAGAGGTAGAAGGTCTATTTTCTGTGTGAATGGATGTTCAGCTATTCCAACATTATTTGTTGAATAGATTATTCTTTTCCCATTGAATTGGCTTTAATCATTTGTCAAAAATCAGTTGACTATATTAGTGTTGGTCTATTTTCAGTTCTCTATTCTGTTCCTTTGATTTATAAATATATTTTACTAGTATCATACTGTTTTGATTATCCTAGTTTTATAATAAGTTTTGAGATTGGGTGGGGGCAGCCAATCTTTTTTCTTTTTAATATTGTGTTGGATATTTGTGGGTCCTTCAACTTTCCATACAAACTTTAGAGTCAGATTGTTGATATCCACAGAACTTGTTGGATTTTATCAAAATTGCATTGGTAATTGACATCTTAACACTACTGAGTCTTCCTATCAATGAACATGGAGTATCTCTACCTATTGAGTTCTTCATTAATTTCTGTACCTCAGGATTTTATAGGTTTTCTCATATAGATATTACATATATTTTGTTATATTTATAACTGAGTACTTCTCTTTTTTTATGCTAATATGAATGGTATCTTTTAATTTCAGATGCTGATTGTTCAAAAGCAATTGTTTTTTGCATATTGTACTTGTATCCCGCAACTTTGTTATAACTGCTTTTAGGTCCAGGAGTTCTTTTGTTGACTTTTCTGTATTTTTAATGAAGATAGTGATATCTTTTCTAAACAATAACCATTTTATTTCCTTTTTTATTACTAGATTATAAATAAAGAGACTTTAAGGTATTAAAGAATTTTTAAAAGGAGAGAGAGTATTAAATTTGAATTTTGGAAAGATAATGAAAATGCCAGGGAAGAGAACAGATATATACTGGTGACAGTGAGATCAACCAGGCTGAAGGCCTTGGAAGTTGTCCCACTGATACTTGATGGCTACCTGAACTAAGACTACAGCAATGGAAGTCAATAGAATGAATGACTTATACAGCTGTTATGGTGATAAACTAAATCTATAGGATGTGATGATGAATGATATAAAAGAACAAGGGTATCAAAGGATCATTCCAGGTTTTTAGGATTGAATGACTGGACAAATTCAAATGCTGTTATCCAAAACACAAAATGCAGAAGGAAGAACAGGATAAAAGTGATGATAATTAACTCTCTATTGTGCATGATGTGTCACAATACCTCTAGGTAGAGATTTATAATTCATATTAGAATTAAATGGTTCCTCTTCCATGGAAGAGGTATATACCAGTGGCTGATTGAGAGCTATCTATGCAAAGACAGAAATTGAATCTCTGAGGAACTCTAGAATAGAGATAAAGGCATTAGAAATTATAAAAACCAATTGAAACCTCTTAGTCATTAGATATTAAATTTTATAACTTAAAAGAAAGGACAGCCCTTCATGAGCATGTGTAAAACTGAAGTATTCCTAGAAAGTATTTGGCCTTCTCTAGTAGTCTTTAAATTTTAACCAGCCTCAGGTTGGTGACTAAGTTACATAATTCAATCATGAGTCATGTTTAGGCAAAACAGTTTTTTTTCTGGATAAAATAATGTATAACATCCCAAACCAGTTCATATTAAGTATTTAAAAAGTACCTGACATTTGATTTACAACAAATTTCCAAGGAAACAAATGTTCAAGGAAAAATACTTTCTAGCTTATCTGAAACAAATTCTGGGTTCTCACTAACTTATGGTACTGGTTTAAAATTCATATGTTATTTATCCTATATCATTACAATTCATATTTTTATTTGTATGATAAACTACTAGGTGCAAGGTACTATGCTGAGCATTCTGTGGGATACAAAAATAAATTAAACATAAACTGTCCTTGACAAACTTATGGACTAGTATGGGGAAATAAGATACAAACTTAAGTGAGTATTCAAGAAGTACAGATTTAAGAATCACAGATAATTTTTAAATGAAATTAAGAAAGCAATCCCGTTTACAATAGAATCAAAGAGACATAAAAGGCTTATAAATAAATTTCACAAAAGTACTTCAAAGCTTACAGTCTAGAAACTACAAAACATTGTTGAAAGAAATTAAAGAAGATTTAAAAAATGGAAAAGCATACCATATTCCTGGATTATAACCATCATTTTACATTGTGAAAAAGACAATACCCTACATGTTGGTGTACAGGTACAATAAAATCTCTATCAGATTCCCAAATCACTTCTTCTTAGAAATTGATGAGCTGATTCTAAAATATACATGGAATTGAGAGGGACCTAAAATAGACAAAACAATCTTGAAAAAAAGAACAAACTAGAACTCACATTTCCTGATTTAAAAATTTACTTCAAATCAATGGCAATAAAGACAGAGTGTACTGGCACAGGATACTAAATGTGTGTGTTTGTGTGTGTATATATAATAATAAATAATTCTATTGAATCATCCAGAAATAAACCCATACATGTATGGTCAAAAGATGTCAGGACTGTTCAGGAGAATAAGGAATAGTCTTTTCTTATCCAAGTATGGCTTAATTGTTGCTTTATAAGATAATATCTCTGAATAAATTTTGCTCCAGTCCTTAATTATATGTTCACTGATGACCACTTAATATTACTATTTGTAAGAATTTGGCATAGAGCACTGTACGCAGTAGGGGATTGATGAAAACTTATGAAAGAAGGGAAGAAATCCAGACAAGTCAACAATGGAGGAAAGGAAAAAGGAAAGGAAGAAGGAAAGAACAATTTTTTCCATGTCTCAAATAATTTAGCACTCTGAGTGACCCCAGGGATAATTCCTTTTCCACATTTTAAGGAGATTGAAGAGTCTAAAGTGGTTAAATGAGGTATCCAAGATCACAGTGCTTGCTGAGAACAAAGTTAGTAAAAACGTGGTTTTCTGATCCTTCACTCAGTGTCCCTCACACTGCACTGCAATGCTGCCTCACTGAAATGCAATCTAATTGCGGGTGTCAGTGGAAAAATATTTTCCATGATACAGAATATTGCTTTATTTATCCTTAAAATGGAGGTTCAGTCATGGATTCTAAAATAAAATGTGTGATGAAAATAATAGCTAATTCAGTTTACAGCTCAGTTTTTTTCTTTGTTTTGTTACTGTGGTTGAGCTAGCTACTGAAAAACAAACAAACAAGGAAACTGGCATCAGCTAATACCCACAGAGTGTAATATATGACTTTGCAGAGCTGATGCAACAGAATTTAAGTATCAGACCAAAATCAGGGGACTATTCTAATTTTTTCTTTGACTTCATAAATTCTTTGGAAATAAGTGAGGGATATACATGAAATTATCCAGGAGGCCTCCAAGATCACTAAAATTCCCCCAAAATAGGAATCTCTGGGGATGAGGCCCAGCAGATTATATCTTAATACACCTTTTAGTTTGTTCTGAAGTACCCCCAAATTTTGAATCACTACTTTGGTTTATGCCCATCAACAATTTTCACCTAAATGACTGAAGTTGTTTCCCATTGTCTTGTTTTCAATCCTACCCTACAAATTATCTATGGGGTTGCCAGAAAAAAAAAAGTTGTAAGATGAAAATCTGATGGCATTACTTCATTCATTCATTCATTAGATTTTTATTGAGAGTTCTAGTCCTTCCCAGTACAGCAGTGAATTATGAAGGACAAAGATTTTTGTTGTTATGGCTCTTACATTGAGTGTCTTCCCACTTGCCACACCTCTGTACACACAAATTCCTCACTGACTTCCTGTGCTTAGGAAAAAGTCTAGACTCCTCTGTATGGTAGCCACAACACTGAGTCATCCAGGCTGCCTCTGAGGATTCAGTTCTCATCTTGCATCCTACAATCCAGCCACAGCATGCCAAGTGGTTTCCTACTTACATTCTTTTGTGAAGTGATCAATCCTCCCCTTGGAAGAGCCCCCCCCAACCCTGTTCTACTGCTTTTGGTAACACCTACATGTATTTTAAGATTCAAGAATCATGGGTGACCAAAATTCATGTAAGAAGAAACAGATGGTTCTGAATTGGCTTATGTCTATAAAAGAAATAAAATAAATAATTAATAACTTTTTAAAAGAGCAAGAACCAGGCCCTGATGGATTTGCTGGTGAATTCTATCTAACATTTAAGTTAGACCAAATCTCTACAATTTCTTTTACAGAATGAAAGAAGAGGAAAGACTTCCTAACTCATTGTATGACACCAGAATTACCTTAATACCAAAATCAGATAAAGACATTACATGAAAAGAAAACTACAATCCAGTATGTTTCATGAACACAGATATAAAAATCTTCAACAAAGCATTAGCAGATCAAATAAAAAATATATACAAAGAAATGTATATCAAAAAGCAAGATAAAATGTAAATGATAAACTAGAAAATGTTTTTAACACATATGAAAATCATAAAATTATTATACTAATATATAATGATCTATTACCAAATAATAGGACTATCAATAAAAGCCCATAAGAGAATGACAAGGGATAATGAGGGCTATGAGAAAAAAGATACCTGTAAGCTCATCATCACCCTTCCCACAGTCCATGTCACCAACTGAGCCATCCTTACAAGTGTGGAGTTATGTGGTTAAATTATTATGCAGAATCATGTTATCAACAGAGAATTTTCCATTGCATTTAAATTTTAAAGCTTTTAAACAACAGAATCCCTTAAAAATGTAGACAATCTATAGGATAAATATCAATAATTGATTTAATGTAAATGATGGGGGCCCATGAAAGCCAAAACAATCTTGAAAAAAAAACAGTTGGAGGATACACACTTCCAATTTCCAAGCTAACTACTGAGCTATGGTGATCAAGATTGTGTGTGACTGACATTAGGAAAGACAAATAGACAATGGAATTGAATTGAAAGTCCAGAAATAAGCCCATACATTTTTGGGTTGAATTGATATTTTATAAATGTGGCAAGATCATTCAATGCAGAAAACAGTCTTTACACCAAAAGTTTCAGGAACAGCTGAAAAAGAATAAAGTTGGACCCCCACATCATATCATATACAAAAATTAACTAAAAATTAATCAAAGACTTAAATGTGAGCTTAAACTATAAATCTCATAGAACAAAACAGGTGTAAGTCTTTGTGACTTTGTATAATACCAAAAGCATGACCAACAATAATAAAAAAAGAAAGAAAGAAAAAAAGGAAGACTGCATCAAAATACAAAACCTATGTGCTTAAAGGGATACTATAAAGAAGATGAAAATACAACCCACAGGATGGGAGAGAATATTTACAAACTGCATGTCTGATAAAGGTCTAGTATCCAGAATATATTAAAAAATTCTTGCAATTGACCAATAAAAAGACAACACAATTTAAAAGTGAGCAGAGGGTTAAAAGAAGATGTCTCTTTAAAGAACATTCAATAATAATGGTCAGTAATGAAAAAATGCTTGATCATTAGTCATTAGGGAAATGCAAATCAAAAAACAATGAGCCCTGGCCAGGTGGCTCATTTGGATGGAACGCCATCCAGTACATCAAAAGGCTGCATGTTTGTTCCCCAATTAAGGCACATACATACATAGGTTGTGGGTTTGAACCCTAGTCTGGGCACATATGGGAGGCAACAGATTGATGTTTCTCTCTCACATCTCTCTTTCTCCATTTCCCTTCCTTCCTCTCTCTCTAAAATCAGTAAAAACATATCCTTGGGTGAGGATTAAAACAAATGAGATACCACTTTCCACACACCAGGACCACTGCAGTAAAATAGTCAGACAAGATTTGGTGAGAACGTGGAGAAACCACAACCCTCATATACTGCTGGTGGGAATGTAAAATGGTGCAGCCACTTTGGAAATAGTTTGGCTTTTCCTCAAAAGTTAAACACATATGATGCAACAATTTCACCTGTAGATACACATCCAAGAGAATTGCACAAAAATTTGTACATCAACGTTCTAAGCAGTATTACTCATCATGGAAACAACTCAAATGTCCATCAACTGATGAATAGCTAAATGATTCATACCATGATATGGTTAATCTTAAAAACATTACACTAAGTGAAAGAAGCCCAACACAAAAGCTATATGTTGTATGATTCCATTTATATGAAATGCCTGGAAAAAACCCATGGCAACAAAAACTAGATTAGTGCCTGCCAGCATCTGATGTTGGGGAATAAAAAGTCACTACTAGTGATTTTCATCACTTTTTCAGGTGATGCAAATGTTTTGGAAGTAGATGATGGTGAAGATTGCACAACTTGTAAATATATGAAAAGCCACTAAATTTCACACTTTAAAAAAAGTAAATTGTAAATTGAATTTTATCTCAATGCAAAATAATTAAAAACATAAAATTAATTGATGTAAAAAAACAGGCAATGTCACAAGCAAAGAAATATAAATCAAAACAAAAGGTTATTTTCCCATTGCCTTGATAGATTTTATCAAAAACAGAAAAAGAATACTCAACGCTAACAAGAATTCTAATTGCTATAAGAACTATAAATTGATTGGTTCTTTCTGGAGAATAATTTTGTTATATGTATTACAAAACTTAAAAATGCTAAATCTATTTAATTTAGTTATCCCAATTCTAGGAATCTAAACTCCATATTTGGAAAATCATATGAAATTAGTGTCTTTATCATTTGTTATGAACCTCCCTTCCCTAGACCCTATTTGGATTCTTCGTAATGTTTTTCATCATGTCTATTTTCTTAGACATCATATCTTTCTTCTACAACTAGATTCCACCTTATTTATCTCATTTAGATGGCTATAACAGTATTTACAACACCTGCTCATCTCCCTAGCTCCTTTCCCTACAATTCATCCAGTCTGGTTACCATCTTAAAGCTCCTAATACCTTCTGATGTTAGTTATCCTCACAACTCCCTAATCCATGTTCTCCCACAAAAATAGGAGGTCAGAGGGGTCTGCTTTGCCTCATAAAGGCATTTACTAGAGCCAGAATGCTTGCATTTGAATTCCAGCTTTGCCACTTGACATCTGAGTTGTCTGGGTCTCTGTACCTTCATTACATAGAGTTGTAAGGATTATAAATTAATACATGGAAACTGCTCAGAACAGCATTGGCAAATAGCAAAACTTATTATTATTACATCATTATCACCTCATAGAGATATTGTGATACTCAAGTAAGATAATGTGTATCAAACTCTTTTGTAATGTACTATTATCATTTTGCATTACAGTGACATATATCTCCATCACCACCACAGATTAGAGAACAAGAACTACCATTTATTTTAATGGCCCACTTTGCACATAGAAAACACTGAAAAGTTTGTATTTTACTGAAATGTTACAGTATGACTGAATCACCATTGACTGTTAGTTTAGAAGAAAGCCCAAATGCCATTACATTAAGACCACTCCCCATCTTGCTATATAACACATAGGCCCATTCATGTCTTCTGCTATGTTCATGATCTTCAAAGTGGAGTCCACAATGGACAGTCCACCGCAACAGGGGAAGGCAATTTTAAAAATTCTATCACAATTTATTTTTATCTCATCTAGGTAAATTTTAATTTTTGTATTTATCATTACTAATGTACATGAAAATACTATGAAAATGCTATACTATATAAATAAATGTTAAATGTGCAATGGAAGTACAGGCTCAAAAAATTTTTGCTGACTTCCAGCCAAGATGGAGGTATAGGTAGACACACTTTGCCTTCTTGCACAACCAAAAGGACAACAACAAATTTAAAAACAAAAACTATCCAGAACTTCCAGAAAATCAAACTGTATGAAAATCTGACAGCTAAGGAGTTAAAGAAGAAACATTCATCTAGACCAGCAGGAGGGGTGGACAGGCAGCTGGAGTAGGGATGACTCACAGCAAGGTTGGCACCTCCCCTGGAGGACCGGACAGGCAAGGTGGTGGCTGGTAGAGCAGGCATGCAGATAAACCGGGAGGAACAACTGGGGAGCAAGACAGACCACACAACCCAGGGTTCCAGCTCAGGGAAATAAAACCCCCAAACCTCTGACTGAAAAAACCTGTGGGGGTTGCAGTGGTGGGAGAAACTCAGCCTCACGAGAAAGTTTGTTGGAGAGACCCACAGTGTCCTAGAATGTATACAAACCCACCCACCTGGGAATCAGAACCAGAAAGGCCCAATTTGCTTCTGGGTATCCAGGGACATGACTGAAAATTAGTCGAGAGCCCAGCAACCAGCATTGTTCCCTCTCAGACCCCTCCCCCACATGCAGTGCTACAGTGCAGGTTGCCCCGCCCTGGTGAATACCTAGGTAACAGGCATGTGGAGAAAAAGAAATACAGCCCAAATGAAAGAACAGATCAAAGCTCCAGAATAAATACAACTAAGTGACAAAGAGATAGGCAACCTATCAGATGCAGAGTTCAAAACACTGGTAATCAGGATGCTCACAGAAATGGTTGAGAATGGTAACAAAACAGAGAAAAAAGTGAAAGCTATGAAAAGTGAAATAAAGGAAAATGTACAGGGAACCAACAATGAAGGAAAGGAAGTACAAGGACTCAATTAACAGTTTAAAGTACAAGGAAGAAATAAACATTCAACCAGAAGAGAATGAAAAAAACAAGAATTAAAAAAAAGTGAGGTGAGACTTAGGAACCTCCAGGACAACTTTAAATGTTCCAACATCCAAACCATTGGGATGCCAGAGGGAGAAGAGGAAGAGCAAGAAATTGAAAACATAATGAAGGAGAACTTCCCCAATCTGGAAAAGGAAATAGACTTCCAGGAAGTCCAGGAAGCTAAGAGAGTCCCAAAGAAGTTAGACTCAAGGAAACACACACCAGGGCACAACATAATTACATCACTGAAGATTAAGGAGGAGAGAATCAAAGCAGCAACAGAAAAAGAGACAGTTACCTACAAAGGAGTGCCCATTGGACTATCAGCTGACTTCTCAAAAGAAACCTTACAGGCAAGAAGGGGCTGGAAAGAAGTATTCAAAGTTATGAAAGGCAAGGACCAACATCCAAGGTTACTCCAACCAGCAAAGCTATCATTTATAGTGGGAGGGCAGATAAAGTGCTTCCTAGATAAGGTAAAGTTAAAGGAGTTCATCATCACCAAGCCCTTATTATATGAAATGTTAAAGGTCTTATCTAAGAAAAAGAAGATAAAAATATGAATATTAAAATGACAACAAATTCACAACTACCAACAACAGAACCTAAAGAAAACAAAACAAAAATGAACTAAGCAAACAACTAGAACAGGAATAGATTCACAGAAATAGATATCATATGTACGGTTATCAGTGTGGAGGGGAAGGGGGAGAATGGGGGGAAAGGTACAGATAATAAGAAGCATAAATGGTAAGTACAAAATAGACAGGAGGAGGTTGAGAGATAGTATGGGAAATGTAGAAGCCAAAGAACTTATATGTCTGACCTACAGACATGAACTAAGGTGGGGGAATGATGGTGGGGGTGTACAGGGAGGAGGGGTATAAAGGAGAGAAAAAATGGGACAACTGTAATAGCATAAGTGATTAAATATATTTTAAAAATGTTTTACTAAAGGGGTGTACTATCTAAAAAGTCTAGAGATTAGCACGCCACTCCACAATGTGGTCTGTCTCCTAGTACCCAGATGACATCATGTACCTCCTCCTAGAACATACTTTATATCTTTCCAAATCTGGCTCACAACTTTTCAAGTTGCAACTTGAATTCTTCCCCCCAAGACCTAAACATCACCAAAGGTAAGCTTCTTAAAAGAAGTCTCTATATCTGGTCCATCATTGCCTTATTCCCAGTCTTCCACCTCTCCTAACACAGATATTGCTACTGGGAGGCAGGAAAGGGTGCTGGTTACCAGCAGAGGCTTAATAGACTGAGCAGCCTGAGCCTCAGATTCTTCCTCTGTGAAACTGAAGCTAGAAGAGTACCTGTCTGATAGGGACCTTGAGACAGTTAAATCAGTTATAACCTGGAATATAACAAGCACTTTCAAGTGTCAGTATTATGGTCTCCCTAAGATTTAAACACAGCCATGTCTGAAAAGTATGCATGAGTGAATGACTCAATCTTCTCTACTCTCACCTCATATTTACAACTTCCCTGAGATTATTGTGGCACTTTTCACTTGGATTGATTACCTCACATACTTTTCCCTGTCTTGTGAATTAATCTCCTTAAGACCAGTAGGTATGCTTTGCTTTGTTTTAATAATGTCATTGTTGCTGCTGTGCATTTTAATAAGATAAGCTCTTTTGTATTTCTGGGTGGGGGAGGGGTAAGCTGTGAATCTGGTGGCTAAATTTTCCTTTTGAATTGTCAATAGTATTTTAATTTATTTTTATTTTTTACAATTTCACATGAGTGTTGCAGAACTAATACTTGTTGATTCCCTGCACAGATAATAGAGTTAAATACAAAACATTATCTTGACTCAGGAAGATTTATTTAGTAGTATCATTTAGTCCAGAAAATGTCAAAAATTCATGAAGTATAAAATGAAAAACAGTATAATCACTTTAGAAGACAGTCTGGCAGTTTTACTCAAAGCTCAACATGGTCTTCCCATACAATGCAGTATCACTGTCCTAGGTATTTATCCAAGTGAATTAAAAACTCACGTTGTATGTCCACAAAAAACCCTGCACATGAATGCTTATAGAAGCTTTACTAATAAGTGCCAATAATTAGGAGCAACCAAGACATGTCCTTCTATCAGTGAATGGAGAAACCAACTGAGGTATAATCATTCAATGGAATTTTATTCAGCAATAAAATGAGATGAGGTATAAGTCATTCCAGAATAAGTCATTGGGAAACCTTAACTGAACATTACTAAGTAGAAAAAGCTAGTCTAAAAAAATGTGTACTGCCTAACTCCAACTACATGACCTACCAGAAAGGCAAAACTAGACATACCACAAACAGGTGAGTGGTTGCCATGGGTTCAAGGGGAGGGCGGGAGGGATGAATCAGTGGAGCACAGGGAAATTTTAAGGGCATTTGAAATCATTCTATCAGACACTGTATTGGCAGACCCATGACACTATGTATTTGTCAAAACCTATAGAACTATACAACACAAAGAATGAAACCCAAAGTCAACTATAAACTTTAATTAATAATAACATACCAAGATTGGTTCATCAATTATAACAAATGTACCACAAAATTGCAAGATGTTAATAATAGAGGAAATTGTGCAGAGGGAGAATGGATATCTGGGAATTCTTTACATTCAGTGCAACATTTTTTGTAAAAGTTGATTCTTTAAAAATAAAATCTGCTTTAAAAATAAAATCTATTATTAAAAATTGTCCATGGTAAATAGAAAAATTAACTCACAGCAAATTATATATGCATGTGTATAAAAATACATACATCATATATATGCATATGCATGTATTCAGATAAAATGAGATAACTATACATATTTTTTTCGTGATAATCTTAAATGTTATATTCTGTTATTTTCCCTCTTGACATAATGCTTCTACAGAGACTAACTGTTAATGACAGGGGAGGAAATGCAAACAGCTGTGCTAAATCATGCTTATAAAAAATTTGATAAATGAACAGCAGTAGGGTTTAAGTGGATAGTTGTGGGATTCTGAAAGTTTAGGAAAGAATTGTTTTTAAAGGATATAATGATGCCAATTATGAAAATACATAGTCAGTAGCTCAATGAATTTTATTCTTTAGTTATTTCACTTTCAAGAATTACAAATAGATACTAAAATACAAAACTGCATGATGACAGCACCTACTACATTTTCCCAAAGAGTTTAAGTCTGAGAAAAGCAAAAGAAGTACATACCAACTCATTGAAGCTGACCATTATAATATGCTGATATTCTTCACCATTTTTACCTTCAATCTCACAATCAGATGATGCTACTGGCAACAGAACAAGGATCAGGGGAGGAATTCCAAAGATATACCTAAAAGAAACTAAAGTCAACAGTAAGTAAGAATAAGCTAAACATTATAAGTCATATTATTTGATAGTAGCATTTCAATGGGCCTGGCCACGCAGTTCTAAAAATTATAAACATGCATCTTGGCTTTTTGATAGAATGGGAAGAATTCTAAGATTCAATATTAAATAAAAACAAACGTAAGACAGAATTTTAGTATTTGGGTTTCTTTCACTTCTTAATTGAGAAATTACTCTTTAAGAAAGTGCAGAAAAGGGTGGATGCCAGCAGAGTCTCTTTGCTCCTGGGAAACACTCAACATATAAATACAATTTATCTAATTTTGATTTATGTTGAACATCCCTACAAGAAAAGGCACCCACAGGTGAATAGGTAAACTAATGACAGGTAAAAACAGTATGCATTTTTGAAATTTTATGATCTATGGCATGTAATTGTATATGTATGTAAAACTCAGTGGTTGTCTAAGTGGATGCATTACAGGTTAATCTCCATGCTACTGCCCTGTGATCATGTGTGTGTGTGTGTGTATATATATATATATATATATGTGTGTGTGTGTGTGTGTGTGTGTGTATGTGTATAGTGTTTACCCTTCCCAGAAATGTTAAAGCTGACATTTGCATTTTGAGACTCCTTATCTTTTCAGTAACTGCTATTTCTAAGTACTCAAAGACCCCTATTCTCCTCACACACTGTTTAGCTTCTTGATATGTAAGAAAAACCCAGTAAATAAGTTCACACCCTGTTAACTAATTATTTCTATCTGTTTTTATAAGCCTTCCTAATTAGGGGCAATTGTGTAATCAAAAGGAATGAAATCATAAATGGTATAATTTGGAGCAGTAATAATACAGGAATAGAAAGTCAGTGGTTCCCAGACATAAAAATCTGGTTATATAGTGACTTAATTCTTCATTAACCTGCCAGAGTATCTTCTCTGCATCTTTTGGTAAATGCTTGGGTTATACTGACAACATATTTTCTGTGAATTCCCCAAATGAACTTTAACTGTACTTATTGAGTGCAAGGCATTTCACATGTGCACCTTCTTGGATAAAGATTACAAACAATAGGACTTCCGCCAAGATGGAGGCGTAGGTGGAAACATTGTGCCTTCTCGCACAACCAAGTTTAAAAACAACAAAGTTTTAGCAACAAAAGCACAGCCAAACCACAGAAAATTGAACTATACGGAAGTCTGACAACAACGAACCATTCAGCCAAACTGGTAAGAGGGGCAGAGCCAGCAGTGGAGCGGGGTCGGGCAGAAAAGATCCACTGGACCTACCCGGGAGCACAACCCCGGCACCCAGGCAGAAGTGGGTAGATCCCAGGTGTGGAGAAGCGGGCGGACCCACTGAGGGCTGACTGAGGTCACACATTCGCACACAGATAAACCAGTGAAGGAGCAAGCAGTGAGACGGACCACACATGCCCCAGCAGTGGGAAGCAGCAGAGGGGACCGCTATTGTCCCTCTCTGACCCCGCCCCCACATACAGTGTCACAACCCAGCAACTGGGTCACCCTGCCCTGGTGGACACCTAAGGCTTGGCTCCTCATACATAACAGGTGTGAACAGATCAAAACATTATGGCTCAAGAACAACTCAGAGCCCCAGAGCCCATAACTCTAAGCAACGAAGAAATAGTCAGACTTTCAGATGCACAGTTCAAAACACTGGTGATCAGAATGCTCACAGAACTGGTTAATTTTAGTCACAAATTAGAGTAACATATGAAGGCTAAACTAATTGAAATGAAGAGAAATGTACAGGAAACCAACAGTGATGGAAAGGAAACTGGGACTCAAATCAAGGGAGTGGACCAGAAGGAAGAAAAAAATGACCAGACAGAAAAATATGAAGAAACAAGAATTCAAAAAAATAAGGAGAGGCTTAGGAACCTCCAGGACATCTTTAAACGTTCCAACATCCAAATTATAGGGGTACCAGAAGGGGAAGAGGAACAGCCTCAAGTGGAAAACTTATTTGAAAGAAAAATAAAAAAGAACTTCCCCAATCTGGCAAAGGAAATAGACTTCCAGGAAATCCAGGAAGCTCAGAGAGTCCCAAAGAAGTTGGACCCAAGAAGGAACACACAAAGGCACATCTTCATTACATTAGCCAAGATTAAAATGAAGGAGAGAATCCTAGAAGCAGAAAGAGATATGGGGACAGTCACCTACAAAGGAGTTCCCATCAGACTGTCAGCTGATTTCTCAAGAGAGACCTCACAGGCAAGAAGGGGCTGGAAAGAAGTATTCCAAGTCATGAAAGGCAAAACCCTACCTCCAAGATTGATGTATCCGCAAAGTTTTCATTTAGAATGGAAGGACAGATAAAGTGCTTCTCAGATAAGATCAAATTCAAGGAGTTCATCATCACCAAGCCCTTATTATATGAAATGTTAAAGGGACTCACCTAAGAAAAAGAACATAAAAAAAGATGAACAGTGAAAGGACAGCAAACTCACAGTTATTAAGAACCACACCTGAAACAAAAGCAAACTAAGAGGACAGCTAGATCAGGAGTGAACCATAGAAATGAAGATCACATGGAGGCTTAGCAACAGGGGACTTGGAGGAGGAGAAGGGGAGACAAGGTACAGAAAATAAGTAGCATAGATGGTAAGTAGAAAATAGATAGGGGGAGGGTAAGAATAGTAGGGGAAATATAGAATCTAAAGAACTTGAGACACGTGGTCATAAACTAAAGGGGGGTAATGGTGGGGGAGGGGTATGCAGGATGGAGGGGAATGAAGGGGGGGAATAGAACAACTGTAATGGCATAATCAATAAAATATATTTTTAAAAAGATCACAAACAATACTCCTTAGAACCCAAGCTACTAATATTGTGACAATGACCTAAAGACTATTAAATATATCACAAAGTCCCCAATAACCTTGTCATCTATGATATCATTATTTGTTATAAATTGGTAGCACTTAATAAATTATGTGCTATTAAAACCCATATTTTACAAGTAAAGTAGGGTGGGTAGCAGATATGGGAACAAACATGAATTCTACATGAATCTCATCTTCATATGTCACTGACACTGGGAAAGGCAGTAGAAACAAAATGAGACATGGAATCTACTCATTGCTCAGCATGAAATATCTATGTACATGACAAGCAGTAATTCACTTAGGGGATTAATAATAATGATGACACTAGTTACCTTCAATTGAATACCTACCATGTGACAAGTACTGTTAAGTGTCACATACATATTACTTCTAAAGAACAAGAGTTCTGCAAGTTAATCTTTTACTGAAACATGGATAGTAGGTGCCAGGTCTGGATTTTAACCTGAGCTTGTTGTCTCACTGGACTTGATCTGAAATGGTCATCATCTTTTGATATTACATTGGTGTTGTGGATGCAAACCACTTCCATGCAACATTATATAAGCCCCACTCTCTCTTCTACTACTGTTCCTTCAGCCTGAAGATTCCCAGATACAAACAACTACTAATGATTTACAAGGTCCTAACTTTGTAATCAGATTTGTATGGATTGTAGACAAACTAACTTTTCCCTGTCACCTTACAGGTGTCCCCATGGTAGACTTTGGGAGAATTAGATGATAAAAGAAAAGTTATATGGCACATAACTTGAAATGAGCTTTAAGGGAAATACAATAAAGTACTCAAATACTACAATGAAATAGGGGCATTTTTACCATTATACATATATGTTATTTCAAAAGAATACCTTCTATAAGTTAATAAAGAAGGATGTTTTATTTTCTATGTAGAGCACTAGCTGTTGTATCTACTTCACCTCAACTTTGAAAAATTCATGCTTCCAAATTCATATAAGCCTGTTTATTCACTGAAAGGCATTTATTTTATCAATCATTTTGAATGATGACTTGGTGGAAAATTCAGTCTTTTTGTGTGTAATAAAACTAGTTTCAAATTCTAAAATATAATTTGACTTGTCAATAAGAAGTGCCCTTTGTTGCCCATTACTGTTAGATAAGTTACCCTCAGTAAGAGTAGGGAAGTGCAGGGCACTGAGGTTTTCCAGAGTGGAGATGGGGTTTGTGTCTTGGTATGACAATGGGCTGTGGACTGAATGAATGGCAGAGTATCTTTTAAGCTTCACTTTCCTGATGTGTAAAATGAAGACTGGAGACTAAATGATTTCTTCATGTCCCTTCCAATTCTCAAGCACCTTATTGCTCATAATCTACCTAGCAATCCACATGCGGTAACTCTTTAGACTTGAAATCACTCATGGACAATGCTGCAAGCATACCCTGGGCTTATGACGTACATCCATCTCATAGATTTCCAGCTCTCTTGCTAATGACTTGCACTTTGGTCTGTAATTGAATTCTTTTTTCCACACCACATAGAGAGTAATATTAGTACTGGCTGCTTTGAGCTTGCTTTAACACTGGTACAATGGAAAAAGGACTCATTTTGTTTCGTTTCAAATTATATATTGATACCCACACTTCCCCCAGCCCGACCTTTTCATTAACTTACAAAGAAGACAAACCATAAAGAATAATGCAATGCAAGCTTGGACTTCTGGAATTTTCTTTAGATCTCCTGAAGGGATTGAAACTGGAGAATTTGTTTTCAGTAGGGACTTTGGTTAAACCAAAATGATGGCTGTCTAAAAAACTCTTGTTGGTTTTTAATTTAAGCCAAATAATACATTCAATCCTCAGCTACTTAAGTTATGGGGTCAAAGTGAACATAAATAAATTAGTTTCTACAACCCATCAAATCCAATCTGTTTTTCAGCCTTTAAGACCAGTAAGTGTTAATCGATTGTCCATTACAAACATTACATAGACCTATTTTCCCTGGAAATTTTAAAAAGTGGTAAAAAGACATTCAGGATGGATTAAAAAACATCTGAATGCATAAGACTTGGTTTTCATATGATCAATTGGTACAAGCAAGTGGGTGAATAAAGAAAATGTTAATGAAGAGTATAAAAGAATCATATGTTATATGGAAATCAGCTTTTTCAGCTTTCAGAAATGAATACGCCGCTCACATAAAGAAATCTTATAACCTCCACAAGCATAGTCAGATTTAACTGTAAATTCTATCCATAAATCCCATGATGAACACTAAAGACATTTCTGAAGCCCTCCTATGGCACTGCATATAATATTTCACACCCATTTCGTGAATTAAGGGCTGCCAATTATTAACATTTTTGCAGATGGAGAATCTGAAACCTAAAAAGCTGGGTTTTTTTTTTCCATATATAAAATGTCTAGTGAGAGGTAAGATTCAAATTCAGGTTTGTTAGGCTGAAAGAGTCTAGAAACTCAGCTTTTAGCCACCAACTTACCCTGCTTCCTAAAAACAAACAAACAAACAAAAAAAACAAAACCCCCCAGAAAACAAAAAAACACACACACCAACAACCGTGTGTTGTTCAGTCGAGGGAAATGTACAGGCACCCACCTTGCTCCATTGGAACCTCACTACAGTACTTCCTGGCCAAGTTCTGACAGGCTGCCATCATATACTCTCATCGCAGGAAAAAAGACACTACCATTTGCTGTTATTTCACTAGGTTATATGTCAGAAGTGCAACCAGAAAAAAAAATCTCACATGTGATAAGATGTGTCAGTTAGTCCTATGAAATGATCTTTTCCATTTTTAAGATATTTAAACGTTAATGTGGTACTGTGTGTAATACTCCTTTATTCACGCTCAAGTTTTCTAATCTTTCTTAGCTCTCTGTTTCTAGTAACATTCCATTTCTCGGTCCTCAATAACTTAAATTCCCAAATGAAGTAGCAAAGAAAAAGGACAAAGAGTAACCCTATCCTTAAAGTTCTAGTGAAATCTATTGAAACAAACTGCAGAAAGCCACTTATTGTAACCATTCTTCCAAGTTTAGAGTTTTAATATTGCTTGTTGATAACAATTTATGCTACATGATTAATATAGATATATTTCAGAAAAGAAAGACTCGTCCATAATGCGCACCCTTGGCTTCCTTTTCTTGTTTCACCTTCCACTTCAGGTCAAGGTGACGCGAGGATTAGATAGAACCAGGAACGATCCAGGAAGAAGTAACAGCAGGACCCGCGGGCATTGAAAGGAAAACAAGGATATACCTAATTTTTAATTCTCCATAAACTTCCGGAGGGTGCCCATTATAAATCTTCTTCCATAATTGTCCTCTATACTCTAACTCGTGCCCCTTTATTTTGTAACTGATCTGGTAATTCTGGGCTATGTCCATTCTTGATTCTTCAAGACCTTGGAGATGGGACAGGGTTCTTGTGATTCCACGGTGGAGCCAGGAAAGCCCACAGACCAAGCGTCAAAGGGACCGAGGAGCTAATCCCTGTTCCAGCACTCTCCCCGACCCGGCTCTTTTTGCATGAGGAAGTATTTACTGTAAAACATTCCAATTTTCCTCAGCAGATTCTCTCCCTTAACATCTTTTTGTCCCATTTCTTATTCCAGTAAACTTTTGGACTCTGGTCACATGGCTGCCAACGAAACCCAGCTCGCCCCCCCCCCCCCTGTTCATTTCAGGTCTGAAATCCGCACAAATAAAATAGGAAGAAAAAGAAACCTGAAACTGGCCTCTCCCATTGTCAGCCCGAAGGCTTGGTTCCCGGCAAAAGGCACAAGGTACAGCCCCTGAGGGAAACTCCCAGCCTCTCTGAGGGAGGAAAACGGGGTTTTCCAGAGTCCTATCCCCTTAGGGTTTAAAATCACTTCTTGTGGGAGCCGCGCTTTCACTTCTCCGGGGAGTTGAGAACTGTAGGAGCCAAGTGCTCCCCGACGCCGGGCGCCGGTAAGTTGTAATCTGGAGCGGCCAGGGACGCGAGTAGGGTGGCTGGGCGAGGAGGACCAAGGGCAGCGTAGCTGAGGACGACCGACAGAGCCCCGTCTCCCTCGGAGGCCCGTCTGCCCTGGCTGACCAGCGCAGAGGCTGCAGCGCTTGGTCCCGGGACAGAAACAGAAACGGGGCGTCGGGGATGGCTTCTCGCAGCCAGCTAGGCGCAGCTGCCCCAGGTGCCAGTGGCTTTGGGCCAGGGAACTCCGGCGCAGCTACCGGCTGCTAGTGGGACAGCCAGTGCTCTCGACAGGTCCAAAGTGCAAGGCCTGGCTGTTCCCGGACGCGCCTGGGCGCGGGGCCCGACTGCGCGCCCCGGAGCCCCCAGCGTGCCCAGCGCGCGAACTTGTGCGCCAGGAGCGGAGCGCTTACCATGGAACATGGTCTGCGGGAGGCGGGCGTGGTCATGATGACCGCAGCGGCAGCAGGAGCGCACTCTCACAGCCCATGATCACTGCGAGGACCACCGTGTGCTCGGAGGGGCCGGTAGTTGGGTCCAGCGGACGCCTCTGCAGCTGGTGCCTCTGCGGCTGGTTCCTCTGCCCCACGCCGCGCCCGCCGCTTCATCCATCCCAGGGGAGGGGGTGGGGGCAGCGGCACACGCCACGGCCCGGCTGGGCGCTCTGCCTTTCCTAGAACTTCCGTAGGATCTGCCGCAGTGTACTTTCAGTTTCTACTTCGCTCTGGATCTGCAGGTTCGAGCGTTGGGTTCATCACCGGCGCCTTCAGTGGCCCTTCTTCCCCTGCGCACCTGTGTACCCCACTCCCCAGCGCTTTCTGTGAATCTGGACCAGGACTAGAGGAGGACTCCGCAGGAGGACCGAGGGGACGTTCTGAATTAGAGCGGTTCTAGGCAAGACGCTTTCCAGATGACCTCTAGCCGCCTTGGCAGAGCTAGGTCCCTGGAATAGGCAAGCATCGGTTGCCACTGTGTCATGGAAGCGACAAAAGTATAGGACGAAAGCTGGGCTACTGCAAGCAGACGCCAGGGAGGGAGCGTAGCAGCTCTGGCCACAGGTGTGATGGCCGGTGCCAATCGGTCTTCTAAGAAAGAAAGTAGGAAGGATTGAGAAAGTCACGCCCTCAGCCTCTCCAACTCCTCTCATCAGTCTCTTTCTGCTCTTTGTAGATGCACCTGCTCAGGTGAGACCTTAGGGTAAAATAATTCTGTGGGTCCACCTACGCTGGTAAGTGGAAATCTTTGGACATGGAAATCAAAGCCCAAATTAGGTGGAGGAAATGGAGTCTATTATAGTTAAATAAGTGACTCTCACATTTATCTGAATTGGCTAAGAAATCGTACTTTTCATTTTGACTGTGTGTTGCTGAGTAGTTAAAATTTTTTTCAGGCCTGAATTATTTAGGTATATCCTGTTTTAGTTTGGTTTGTGTTAGTCCGCCGAAGCTTTGCTTAAATGAAGGCGGGTAAGTAATAACGGTGATAATAACAGTGGCTATTGTGTATCTATCGTTTGTTCTGTGCTAGTATTATGCTAAGTAAGCATTTTGCACATGTGGTCTCATGCAACATTTTTTGTGAGGTAGACAGTTTTCTTATCTGTGGTCACAGCTGTGGGAACCGATACTTCCTTAAGTAATTTGTCAGAGTTCACCTAGCCAGTTAGTGGCGGAGCTTGTACACAAACCTGCTGCATTCTGGCTGTGGAGTCTATGCATGGAACCCTGTGTTAGAAGTCCTCATGAATCATGTAGAAACTGACGCCAGGAGGGAGACAGGGGCATGGGAGCACTCCTGATTCTGTTCTGGGGTGAAGGAAGAGAGAAAGAGGGGAGGGAGAGAGAGAATACCAATGAAATAGAGAGTGAGACGGATTGCTCAAGCCTGAAACTTGGATCCTCTATTTGTCTGTTAGTCTCCTGTCTCACATCCAATCCACAGTCAAGCCCCATTAGCTCTACCTCTAATCCACTCTATCTGCTCTGAGCATTGTCTGTGGGCCAACCACAAACACCCCATCCTGCAGTCCAGAATGGCCAGCTTTCACTCTTGCCGGTGACCTTTCTCCTCACAGGAGCCTGACCACTTCCAATTACCCCAAGCCTAAGGTCCTGGGTGACCTGGGTTCTGCTGCCTCTCTTACCCTCTGTGGCTCCAGCCACACTGTCCTGTCCCACCCAAGTTGCCTTCAGTTAAGTATAGTATTAGATTCAGGCAGTCAGACAGGACTCCTTAGGAACAGAGTGAGACAACAACCGAGAGAGAAGGCATGAATGGGCACATGCCTGAGGGGACGGATGTGAATGCAGAGGGAAACAGGGAAGATGGAGAGGAGGATGAAAACGAAAGCAGGAGAGGGAATGGGTGGGCAAATCAGACCACTTCCATATGACTGGAACCTGGAGAAGAGATGAGCATGGAGACACAGGAAGCTGCAGCGACTTCTAAAAGGGAATCCAGTACCTAAACACACTTAGGTTGGTTATTTATTATCCCTGACAGTGATACTGAGTTATAGAAATTACCCCCCGCTTTTTTCACTTTTTAAGGGACAGATAAATGAGCATCTATCAATAACTTCCTTAAGAGGAAATCTGTCTTCCTTTTTCATGCAATCACCACAAAACCTGGCACAATAAGGGCGCATGCATAAGTGAATGTTGGGGAAGAATGAGGAGAAGTATTCAGAGCTCCAGGAGAGATGTAGATTCCTCATTCTGACCCCAAATGTGAAGAATCACTCTTCAGAACATAGGATTTGGAATTTTTGTTGTATGAGAGTGGACCCATTCTCACCACATTTTTATTATTTTTCTATCAGAAAAGAATTTCTAAATGAAGTCTTAAATGAATGGTTGATATTTTGATAAACTGAACATTATTTTCTACAAGACAGATGGGCAAGGACAAAATGTCTGAATTTTTCTATGCTGATGTTTTATGATTAGAAAAATGGAGTTATTACTATTATGTTTACTCATAGCCCCAGTGAAGTGTGCAGAACGGTCAACGTGAAAACAGTACATAAAGTTTATGTATTATAACCAATAAATACTAAGAAGGAAGACAACATTCTCAGGATTGTTAATACAATGTAATAGAAAAAATGAAATAAGATGATATAAAAGTCATCTTAAAGAGAGACTTGTTAAAGATTAAACAGTGTCTTTTTTAATGTTCTAGCAGGGATGTCCAACCTTTTGGCATCTCTGGGCCACACTGGGAGAAGTGTTGTCTTGGGCCACACATTAAATACATCGTGACATATAATCAAAAAAAAATCTCATAATGCTTTAAGAAATTAATGATTTTGTGTGGGGCCATGTTCATAGCCATCCTGAGTTGCATATGGTCTAGTGCCTTCAATCAAAATAGTCAATTATTGGTAACCTGAAAATGTTTTCTTAATTAATTATCTAAACTATTTTTACCTAACTATAACTATTTTTGATAGTCTAAGATCTCAATGCTAGCTGTTGCTCTGTCTGTGGATATTTTCTGAAGTTCCTATGACTTAATTTTCCAGGCATAGTATTCAACGTACTTTGGAGACACACAGATACACACACACACACACACACACACACACATACACATGAGTTTGACATTTTTAATGACCATGTGTTCTGGGTCATCACCCAGGGGCCTGTGTAAGTGCTTACAAGGGCTCTATGCTTGGTTTAATGCTCTATGTCACTGTCTTGTGATTCCTGATTTTTTTTGTCAAAAGCACTCTTATTTTCACTTTGTAACTGGGCCTCACAAATTCTGTAACTGCTTGTGTACGCACACATATTAAGCTAGACATTGTAGATAGCAATGCAGGTCTGTTGGGGAGATCAGAAGTTAAATGTGTAATTTCAAAGATAAAAGAATATTATAAAAAAGAAAGGACAAGATGTATTGATATTTCAAACCAAGAACTTAAGGCAGTCTAGGCAGACTCATTTTAAAGATTAATGAAACTGGGGTCCAAAAAAGGTTCATTTACATGTCCATTGGGAAAAAGCTATAATGGAGAAGCTATAAATTAAATCAGATCTCTTTGTTTTTCAGGCCTGAGCATGAAAATGAATTTTAAATTTTATCAGATGATTATTTAGCATCTATTTACATAGTTACGTTTTTTCTTGTTCCATTTCTAAATAAACCACAAATTTACCTTAATGCTATATTCAAGTTGCTAATATTTAACTTAAAATTTTGTAATTACATTCTTAATTGGTAGATATTTGTTCCTCATATTTAACTGAGCTTGGGCTATTTTTGTCAGATTTTTTTTAACTTCCTAAAGGGATTTGGGAATTCTCTTGTTTTTTTGCAAACCATAGCTATTTAAGTATTATGTAAACTCTTTGTATTTGGATACTTGACTATAGTTCAATAATAAAAACATATTTGATTTAGCAGGATGAAGCCCAGGGATAAGATGAGACTGCCAGTTTTGAGCTATGAAAATGAAAATAAAAAGGTTTCTTTTGAAGTTTGAATGAAGGCCATGTCAAAATATCAAGAACCCTTGCCCTGGGTGGTATGGCTCAGTGGATTGAGTGCCAGCCTGTGAACCAAAGGGTCACCAATTCAGTTCCCAGTCAGGGCACATGCCTGGGTTGCAGGCCATGTCCCCAGTTGGGGACATGGGGGGGGGCAACCACACATTGATATTTCTCTCCCTCTCTTTCTCCTCCCCTTCTCCTCTCTCTAAAAATAAATAAATACAATCTATAAAAATTATCAAGAATCTTGCTAGAAATGTGTATGTCAGCATATTGGTGATTGCTTGAGCTATAGAAATGAATGAAATTACTCAACCTACAACTAAGAAGGAAGTGACAGAGCACTAAGGCTGGGAGGAACCTTGAGTATTGAACACTAAAGTTCGATGGAGAAATGGATGCCCATGAACAAAGTAACAAACAGTGGGCAGCAAAATGGGAAAGGCAGAATCTGGTTTCCCAGAAAGCAAAGGAGGATAGAATTTCAAGTTAGTTTAGGTAGTCAGTGTTTCCAAATGCCACAGAGAGATTGAACAAGTGAAGTCTGAAAAGTAGGTCCACTGACTTTGGCATAGGAGAGATTGTCTATATTCCTCATGACAACAGTTTGAGAAGAACAACATAAAAATAATATTCCAATTGGTAGGGTGTAAACAAAGATACAAATAAAGTGAGAGACAACTTTTTAAAGATACCTGGTGAAAGTAAAAGGACGTGCGTAATGGTCTGAAAGACATGCCCAGCATAGTGGAGGTTTTTGTTTTCATGTAGGAGAGGTACTAGAGCATATTTATATATTAATTGGTAAAATGGTGTTCTTCTGAAGAAGTAGAAAAGGATAGAACCAAGAAACCCAAGATGAATTATTTTTTTCTTATGCTTCTTTCATTTCTCTCTCCTCTTTCATTTCAGTCCTTGAATTCTCCAGTTCTGCATAATAGGAACCAACTATAAATCTAGTGCCTAATTTTATGTTCTTTATTGAAGTGTTCCCTTTAATACTCTCATGTCTACTTCTGGATTGAGTATTGGCTAGTTGAAGAGAAAAATATTTCCTGAATTACCTTCAGAGGGAGCAAGTATAGCTTATATAGTTTTCACTATCCAGTATTTTTGTACATTAATGGATGTGTTGTGGGCAGAGTTATCTTTCATATACTAAATTCTAGAGAGATTGTGCTTTTAACTACTGCCTGGATAGATGCCTAATTGGGGATGATTATGCCTATGATAGTTTTCTTCATGCAAGTTATTTGAAGAAAATGGAAAAATAGTGTCTTTCTTTGCCTTAAAGTCCCTGGAGAGATTCCCTTAACATCATCCACTTACTATGGGAAAGATGCTATGTTGTTCTTATGAAGTCTTGGACAGTAGTAGCGGTGTCTTATTCAACCTGGAATTCTCTGAAGTCAACAGAATCCCATTTAAGATACAGATTCTACCCAAGTGTAACTTGTGGGAAAGGAAGAAACCAGATGCATAGGTTTTGACTTGTTTTCACAGACAACCGGTTCTTGGGGTGAACCTGTGACAACATCCAGTAATGTTATAACAACAATCACTGATTGACCTGAATTTGCCTAAGTTTCTGGTAAGGGTGTCAAAATTCTCATACTTAATAGATTTGGACCTTTTCTAATATGAAGGACTATGTAACCTATTAAAGTCTTTTTTATTATTATATTAGATAATTAATCCAATCTATCTTTCCTTTAGGCAGGCCAAGTTTGTCCTACATAACTGTCATTACCTTGGACTGTGAGTGAATTCTCAGAACCTCCATTAATTTGTGCATGAAATGGAATGATTATATGTATTGTCACAGTAATGAAGTCAATAAACAGTAATCTGAAAAGATTTTGTATTTTCCCAAGCTCCTAGAGTATCAATCATGTGTCAGTTAACTGACATCCTATAAGCCTGAAACTACCATTAAAATGCTCACCTAAATTGTTAATGTGTTAGCTGGCAGTGACAAATACACCTCAATGAGAAGACCACAAAAATGGAAGTTTTCAAGAGATGAAAACAGTGAGACATCAACTTTGGTGTATCAATATTTTCTTCAAACAATGGAACAAAGTGATATATATTTTTCTCAGTGACATGCCCTATGAAATGGTGGCTAAAGGTTTTGATTTCCTTGTTTCTTTTACTATGTTGGCAATTTTCCCTAATGTTTAACTAACAAGCTTTCTAAGTATGTCTTATTCATTAGGTTTATTTTTTTTCTGACCTGTCCTAGGCAGTGACTTTCAACCTTTTTCATATCATGCCACATATAAACTGATTACTAAAATTCTGCAGCACAAAAAAAATATTTTCTTGCCAATTTGATAAAAAATAGGTATAATTTTAATTCACTCCCCCCAGTTGGCTATTGTTGTGTTAGCTGCTACCATTTTTTATTTGACAATGTAAGAAGAAAGAGGTCAGTGTCCCTGACTAAATAGGTACTGCATGTTTTAAAAATATGTGTGGCACACCAGCTGAAGAATCCCTGGTCTTAGGTAAGACATTGTTTCTATCAGTAAAATGTAAGGTTTTCTAGTTCTTGTTATTTCTTTCCTTTCGAAGTAAGATTCTGTGTCATTTCTATTCTCTGTGACCTCTGAGCTTTTATTCAGATTTTAAAAGTTAGTATTCTTTGATTTTAATATCCAAAAAAGTTATTTTATAACTTTTTAAAGAAAAATATGAAATGATTGCTCCTTACCAAACACAAATATATTCCTATGTGTTAAGGTGTTTGAGTTTATTTTTAAGCTTTATGTATGTGTGTGTGTGTGTGTGTATATATATATATATATTTACATGAAACATACAATAAGACCAAACCCAATAAACCAAGACAAAAATGAAAATTGTGTGTATTTGTGCACTGATCATTTAAGAATGATCCTCTGAGATTAGAGGTGTTTTCAGACACTTTTGTTTAATAGCCAAATTTAAATTAGTGACTTTAAAGTAAAATCCAAAAACTATTGAAATAAAACAGCAAAATTGAGGACTTTTAGGAGCTAAAACAATAACTGTCACAAAGCGATAAAGTTTGGAGCCCCCAAAATATCTCAGGAGGTTAAATCTAAAAAAAAAAAAATGCTAGGAGATCTGGAATAGAGCAAAGTCATACTTTTCTGTTTCTATATTACTACTGTAGTTGTTGTTAATCTTGATTGAGATTACTGTCTTCTTTATGACTTTAGTTTTTTCTAAGTCTTTTGATGACCTTAATAAAAATTTATTTTGTTGAAATTAATACAATTTCTTCCTTTTTATTTCCAGATAAAGTTTTATTGAATATTAAACTGAATATTAAGGAAATAATAAATAAGCCTTGTGGCAAAACTTTTTTTAATTGTTGCCTCATGGAAAAACTTTTTTTCTTAGCCTGACCATTACCCCCCAACCCCAACCATCCCCACTCCCTACCCTTGATCCTACCTCTCTTTGGTTTTGTCCAAGTGTCCTTTGTACACTTTTCTTCTGTTATTCCCTCCCACCTCCCCTCTGCTTACTGTCAGTATGTTCTTAATTTCAATGTCTCTGTTTTTATTTTGCTTGCTTGTTTGTTTTGTTGATTAGGCTGCACTTATAGATGAGTTTGTAGCAGCACAATTTACAATAGCCAAGTGTTCGAAGCAACCTAAGTGCCCATCAGTAAATGAATGGATCAAAAAACTATGGTACACTTCTGACCAAGATGGAGGCATAGGTGGAAACATTATGCCTCCTTGCACAACCAAAATTAAGGACAACAAAGATTTAGAAACAAAAACATAACCGGAATAAACAGAAAGTTTAACTGTACAGAAGTCCAACAACCATTCAGTCAGACCAGTAAGAGGGGCAGAGTCAGTGGCTGGCAGGGAGGAGTCATGAAAGGAAAAGGCAGTGGCTGCCAGAACCAGGAGCACAGGCAGCTTTGGGGGCTGACTGCAGTCACACAATCGCCCACAAATAAACCAGGCAAAAATGGTCAGCAAGCTAGATCATGCAACCCAGGACTCCAGCGCCAGGAAATAAAGCCCAAAAGCACTGATTGAAAAGGTGCTGGGAGAGACTCCTAGCCTCACAGGAGAATTTGTTGGAGAAACCCACAGGGTCCTAAAATGTATGCAAGGCCACCCACCCGGGAACCAGCAAAAGAAGGGCCCAATTCACTTGTGGGATGCTGCATAAAAGACTGAAATCTGAGAGAGAGAGGAACAAGCACCATTGTTCCCCCTCTGACCCCACCCCCACATAGAGTGTCACAATCCAGGGACTGGGATGACTGGGTTGCCCCACCCTGGTGAACATCTGAGGTTCTGCCCCTCATATGTAACAGGTGTGATCAGACTAAAAAATTATGGCTCAAACAGAACAAATCAAAGCCCCAGAGCCAATACTTTTAAGTGACCAAAAGATAGCTAACCTATCAGTTCAAAACACTGATGATCAGGACGCTCACAGAACTGGTTGATTTTGGTTTCTTCATTCATGAAAAAATGAAGGCTACCAATAAGTGAAATGAAGAAAAATGCACAGGGAACCAATAATGATGGAAAGGAAACTGGGACTCCAATCAAGGGAGTGGACCAGAGGGAAGTAAGAAACAACCAAACAGAAAAGAATAAAGAAACAAGAATTCAAAAAAAATGAGGAGAGGCTTAGGAACATTCAGGACATCTTTAAATGTTCCAACATCCAAATTATAGGGGTACCAGAAGGGGAAGAGGAAGAGGGATCAGTGGAAAATTTATTTGAACAAATCATATAGGGGAACTTTCCCAATCTGGCAAAAGAAATAGACTTCCAGGAAGTCCAGGAAGCTCAAAGAGTCCCAAAGAAGGTGGACCCAAAGAAGAACACACCAAGGCACATCATCATTACATTAGCCAAGATTAAAATGAAAGAGAGAATCCTAGAAGCAGCAAGAGATAAGGAGACAGTCACCAACAAAAGAGGTCCCATCAGACTGTCAGCTGATTTCTCAAAAGAGACCTTGAAGGCAAGAAGGGGCTGGAAAGAAGTATTCCAAGTCATGAAAGGCAAGGACTTACATCCCAGATTGCTCTATCCAGCAAAGCTATTATTTACAATGGGAGGGCAGATAAAACGATTCTCAGATAAGGTCAAGTCCAAAGAGTTCATCATCACCAAGCCCTTATTATATAAAATGTTAAAGGGACTTATCTAAGAAAAAAGATAAAAATATGAACAGTGAAAGGGCAGCAAACTCACAGTTATTAAGAACCACACCTAAAACAAAACCAAACTAAGCAGACAGCTAAAATGGGAGTGAAGCTACAGAAACGGAGATCATATGGAGGGTTAGCAACAGGATAGTGAGAGGAGGAGAGGTGGGGAGAAGGTCCAGAGAGTAAGTAGCATAGATGGTGGGGAGAAAATAGACAGGGGGAGGGCAAGAGTAGTGTGGGAAATGTAGAAGCTAAAGAACTTATGACACATGGACATGAACTAAAGGGGGGAATGTGGGTGGGAGGGAGTGTGCAGGATGGAGGGGAATGAAGGGGAAAAGGGGACAACTGTAATGGCATAATCAGTAGAATACATGATTAAAAAAACTATGGTACATTTACACAATGGAATACTGTCCAGTAGAAAGAAAAGAAAAAAAAGAGCTCCTACCCTTTATGACAGCATAGATGGAACTGGAGAGCATTATAGTAAGTGAAATAAGCTAGGCAGTGAAAGGCAAAACTTTTTTTCAAGTAGACATCTATGGCAGTTCTTACTGATTCTTTTTCCATAGTGTAAGTGCAGCTAGGTCAGTGTACCATGTCAGTAAATAAAATTAACTGGATCTTTGTTTTTCAGGGATGCTAAGTACCAGCTTATTGTGTGTTTCTAAAATATCCTGTTGCCAAGGCAATGAGGTTTTTTTCCCCTCCTAAAAAAAGCACCAATAAAATTTTATGTAGCTGTTTGTTCCGGTGATGACTTTTGTATTGCTAGAAGTAAAGGTCAAATAGCAAGGACACACATGGTAATCAGCTCACTCTGTCATTGGCCTGTAAAACATTCTAAACAGCATTTTTATTTTACTCTATACAGTCTAGGAAGATGCAAAGGAAATCTCAAGAATTACTTCTCTCATCCCGAAGTTCATTAATTGGGTTTGTGTTTCTCCCTGGTAATAGTCAAGGTTGGCACGTAAATGTGCTCAAGTCTTTCCTAACCCTAAATAACCCTTGTTTTAATTCTGTTTATAGTTATCAAGTAACACTAAGTCCCCATCCACTGTTCTAGGTGTCTGGAACATACCAGTGTACAACACAAATAATTTATGTTAAAGTGAGTTTACATTCCAGTGGAGGCAATAGGCCATAAACAAGAAAAAATTACATAAAACATTAGGAATTTACTAAGGTCTATAAAAAAATAAGGTCAGAGTAGGGGATATGTATATGTGGAGGGAAGCGATAGGGTAATAGTTGTGATTATGAAGAGGCTTTAGCAGGAAGGTAACATCTGAACAAAGACTGAAATTAGGTGACTGAGTGAGTCACATGGATGCCTATAAGAAAGCACCTTCTGGAGAGGAGAGAGAAAGCCAGTGCCAAAGCTCTATGGCAGAGAATACTTGCCTGAAGACTAGGGTATCTGCTTTTAATTACTCTCCTTTGTCCTTGCTTTCTCATGTGCCTGACTCATTCTGAGTCGTCCACACTTATGGTGTCCACGCCTAGCCATTCTTCACCCCAGGCACCCTGGCTTCTGTCCACCACGCCCTGGGTCATCAGTGAACTAGTTGACAATGCTACTTTTTAAATTTCCTTTTCAAAATAAAAGCAGATCATGTTAAATATAAACATGTAATAAATTGAGACAAAATTTAAGAATTAAAAACTCCATCTAACCATTGCACTTGTGATGCTTAATATGCTGTGAATATATATATATATATTCACATAATGTGAATAAATATATATATATTTATTGTTGTTCAGTTACAGTTGCCCTCGTTTTTCCCTTATTGCCCTTCCCTGCCCTGCCTACCCTTCCCACATTTAATCCTACTCTCACCATTGTCCTTGTCCATGGGTCCTTTATACAAGTTCCTTGACTATTTTTTTTCTCTTTTATCCCCGGTCTCCCCTCCCTTCTGGTCATTGTCAGATTGTTCTTTATTTCTATGTCTCTGGTTCTATTTTGCTCACTTGTTTGTTTTGTTGATTAGTTTCCTTATAGGTGAGACCATATGGTGTTTGTCTTTCACCTCCTGGCTTATTTCACTTAACACAATGCTCTCCAGTTCCATCCATGCTGTCACAAAGGGGAGGAGCTTCTTTCTTTCTGCTGCATGGTATTCTATTGTGTAAATGTACCACTGTTTTTTAATCCACTCATTTAATGCTGGGCATTTAAGCTGTTTTGTGCTTGACTATTGTAAATAATGCTGATATGAACATTGGAGTGCCTGGGGTATTTTGAACTGCTCTTTCAGGATTCTTAGCGTATAATTCCAGCAGTGGAGCACTATACATATTGTTCTGCAGCATGCTTTGTTTTCAGGCCTCTATCTCTACCTTTGTATTCTAATAAATTCTTACCTAGTAAGTAGATAATTTGAATTTCCAAAATTGTCCCCAAAACATTCATTACAATAATATAATATATTATTGTATTAATGACCACAACCTGGGCACTCAAAGTACTCATTGCTTCTAGGCCATTTTAGTGGCCTAGTACTCAGTTCAGTACTCATTTTTTTCGTAGCTGGAAAAATTGTGACTTTGTGTTGATCTTTCTAATTACATTTTAATAGTTCAGGTATATTCAGTTAATTTAAATAATTTAGAATATCATCACTTTTCTTTTTCACTGATAATATTCACTGACTCCTGAGATGATTAACTGAAATGCTTACTTTTGAACAATAGATATAAATAAAGTAGCTGCAAAATATTGATAAGATAATATAACTTCTAATGGAATTTTAAACCATCTTTATAGTTCCTTCTGTTACCTGAATGTCTCTCTCTAAGCATGTATATAATATCAAAATGCTGTATACTAAAGTCCCTTAAAATCAATATTTTCTATTTATGGTTATGTTACCAATTTAATACATGATAGGTTCATTGTTTCTATGGTATTTTTAAAATCTAACTACAAAGACAAGACTGCTACAGAAGTGCTGTGTGGGATAACTACTTCTTTCCTCTCGTAACCTTTTCTCCTTCTCCCAGTAGATAGTTTCCCCATACAAGAACAGAGAGACCTTTTGTGACTTTTGAAATAACTGTGTTCTACACAAATGGCCCATGATTTTCCCCACCATTTCTCTCTTGCTGGCCACTTGGGGTGATGCAGTTTTGTAAAAATGCTTTGGGTATATTTCACCACCCAGTTGACTGACATCTCAGGAGCACTGGACACTTACTTTTTTTTTAGCATGTTTTCTCTCCTATGTTTCTACTGATACCATTCTCCTGATTCTTGTCTTACAGAATTGAATTCTTTACTTATCATGCTCTGGACTCTTCCTCTGTCTGTCTATTGTGACATCCCTATGTTGCACTTCCCTCCTGAGTCACCTCAGCCACTGAGATGGTTTAAACCACCAGTTTGTGCTTATTACCCACATTTTATATTTCCAGCTTAGTCCTCTGTGACCTTAAATTCCAGCCCCATTAACAACAAGCCACGTATGGTGCATCTGTACCTGAGTTTCTCAAAGATATCTCAAACTCAACATGTACAAACACATACTTGTTTTGTACCTTATTCTTCTCATCCTATATCTTTTCAGAAGATATACTTTAATAGTACATTTTACAGCCCAAGCTTGAAACCTAGGAATTATGGAATTAATCACTAAGTTCTATTTTATACCATTTGCTTGATACTAACTATTCTCTGTCTGCCATTCCTACTGTGTTTAGGTGTTCTTTTTCTCTCTTCTCAACTATACAATCTACTTAAAAGGAATTTTTGAAAAAAATGACTATGAGACTGTTTTTTATGGTTTCCTGTTTACTTCCTAAGGGTAGTGTCAACATGTCCCCTGGATATGAGGTTAAGTTTTCCGTGACTTAGCACCACCATCTCGTCCTGCTATTCAATCATTTAGACACTCCACCTGGCATCCTACACCCCAAAGCATTCAGATCTTCAGGCTTCCATACATCTTCACATGGTTTTCTTTATGCCCAGAGTGCCCTTGTCCACTCTGTCCTTCAGGGTAAGCTCAGGTTTTATTTTCTGAGGGATGCTCTATATAGCCTCATTTGTGTGGACTAGGTTCTTCCTTCATCGAGTGCTTCTCAGCTATATTGTAATTATTGTGATGCTTTTCTTCCTATGATGTGAGATCCTTCATGGCACAGACTTCTATTTATTTATGATATCTTTGAGTCCAGCACCACAGCTGTCTTGCCTTAGGAGATTCATTCCAGTTTGTTGAATGAATAGATAGCTACCTCTGCTGTTATGTGCTACACTATTAAACTGTGCCAGTTTCCTGAGGACAGACACCAATCTTTTAAAAAGTATTTTATTTATTTATTTCCAGAGAGAGTGGAAGGGAGGGAGAAAGAGAAGGATAGAAAAAGCAATGTTTGGTTACCTCCTGCAGACCCCCAACTGGAGACCGAGCCCACAACCTAGGCGTGTGCCCTGACTTGGAATCATACTGGTGACCCCGGGTTTAGCAATCCAGTGCTCAATCCACTGAGCCGTACCAGTCAGAGCCAGACCCCAATCTTGATGGCAGATCTATTCTCAATGTTTTGCACAGCCCTGGACATCACAAGCACCTGGTAAATGTACAGCCAATATCATTTCAAAGGTACATGCATGTAGTCATCCTGGTATATTTACTCATCAACTGATAACTAGGATTTGATTAATTGGAGTACCTTAATCTTTAGATACAGACAGAAATTTTAGACACAGACAACCTCTGCCTTTTAGGCATACTCAATTTTTTCATATATTTGAACAACAAATCCACTAGTGTTATTTCATCATACATATCCGATATCATAAGTGATATTTAAGAAGGTTACGGCCAAGAAGAGATATAGGTAGAAATGCTTTGCTTCCTTGCACAACCAAAACAAGGATAACGATGAACTGGAAAACAATAAACAACCAGAACTGTCAGAAAATCAAACTGCATGGCACTCTGACAACCAAGGAGTTAAAGGAACATTCATCCAGACCAGTAGGAGGGGCAGAGACAGGACAGACAGAGAAGACCCACTCCAAGGCAAGTCAAACAAACGAACAAACAAAAAAACAAATAGAAGAACATCAAAATTATGAACAGTAAAATGACAACAAACTTACAACTATCAATAACTGAACCTAAAAAACAAAAACTAAGCAAACCACTAGAACAGGAACAGAATCACAAAAATGATCACATGGAGGGTTATCAGTGGGGGAGGAGAATGGGGGGGGTGTACAGGGAATAAGAGCATAATTGGTAGGCATAAGATAGACAGGGGCAGGTTAAGAATAGTATAGGAAATAGAGAAGCCATGGAACTTAAATATGCATCCTATGGACATGAAATAAGTGTTGGGGGAATACTGGAGGGTGGCAATGTACAGAGCAGAGTGGGGAGAAATGGGAGAGAAACAATTAGACAAATTTAATAGCATAATCAGTAAAGTATACTTAAAAAAGAAACATGAAAAAACCAAAAGTGATATTTAGAATATTTGGCTATGTTAAAAGTGTAATATAAGGGAAACTCCTATAAGGACAGTTCAATGTCCTCAAACCTTATATAATTCAGATTTAAAAATACTATAAAAATGAAAAAAGACTTTTTAAAAAAATGACCTCCAAATGAATTTAATGCCAACCAAATACATGTATTTGTGTGTGCTCTATAATTTAAAAATAGGTATAAGGAAATTTCAAAGTGAAGGGGAAAAGAATTGATTTAGAACAAATTAGTTTCTTATGTCAAATATTTATTTAACATTCCATTTACAGATATTCTATTAAATTGAATTATAATTTTAGTTGTAAGCTCTACTTCAGTTATTTTATCCTCCTCTTATTCTTTCCAAAATAAACAAAACAAATTTGGAATTGATGAGACTTGCTCTAGAAATTATTCCAGAACCAGTTGTCTTTATTGGCAACATTTGATTTATGGGACTTATTTGGTTGTAGCAATATTTAGGATGACTAATAGTGGTATCTAGGCAGCATTGTAAATAGAATTTTGTAAGTATGCATCTTGGCAGTTGGAAGGTGATATTTCATAAACTCAGTCCATGAACTGTTTATAAACCAGGACAGGTGCTTGTTTTGAAGTTTATTTGCAGTTGGGAATTGTGAATTAAAAACTGTTTTACCTGAATTGATTGCAATAACTTGATAACTTTCATACTACATTCATTGATGAAAAAAATATTTGCATTGATTTGTCATTAATTTGGTCAAATTCCTTCATATTGTCCTATACATATTAAATGATTTTAAAGTATGAAATGCTCCTTATATTTCATTGTATTTTAGTAATACTGATAGTGTAAGGTCAATCATAAGAAGAAAGTGTTCTCTAAAGCTTACAGTTAATGTTAAAATAGGCACATTGAACAATATGAGTATCTGTATAATGTTACATACTTTAATTACTAATACAAGGTATTATGTGCATTTTAGACTGGAGATTTTATTTTCTGATATTTATTTTTCACATCAAAGTGAGTGCCTTAATTTACACACCTGTTTTATATTTATGCTCTCATTCTTCAAAATGGTTTTTGGAAATATCCAGAGTAGGTTTCAGATAGGTTCCAGTAGGTTCCAGTATATTATTTAAATTTCTTTTTGTTTTGATGGTGGGTTTGATTTTCAGAAACAGAGAAACAGCAGTTTAGAAACAAACACATTATGAGATTCTTTTTAAATTTTTTCATTAATTTTGGAAAGGTCACAAATTCGAAAGGTTATAGGGAGCAGGTAGTTTATGTAAGGTGAAGGCAAACGGCCTGATGAGAACCACAGTGACTGACTGGAGAGCTGGACTTGTCTGAAGGATTCTAGAATGCAGGGTTTGCAGTGCCTGATTTTCTGATCTTGCAGGCAAGGCTGGAAATGTGCATATTTACTGGACCCTCCCAATTTTTTAATTCTTTATAAAGAATTTATAGAAATGGCTCAGTTCTTTTAAACACTTAATTTACAATCTCTCCTTTCTAATAATACCTCTTTGTAGTGCTTACACTCTATGTAAACATTTCTAAAAGTTTTCATAAGTTCAGCTTTCTTTTCCTAAACTCAACTAGAGTTTTTCCTAAAGTAGAGTTTTCCTCTCTACTTTAGTATGACAATGAGTGAGAACAGAGAAGAAATGTATCATATGGTCTTATCAGTGAGGCTTCCCCATCTAAAGTAGTAATTCCTCCTCTTTTCCTCATCCCCAGATACTCTTTTCCATTTAATTTATCAACATTTGACAGATTGTATATTTACTTCTTTGTCCATTGCCCTTTTCTCTTCACTATACCATTGTTCCATGGAGATACCTTTTGTTCACTGATATAGATCTAGTTCCTAAAACATTTATTGGCAAAGAGTAGGCCCTTAATAAATATCCATGGAATGAATGAATATTCTACAGACAATTGCCTACATGGGGGAAATAAGTAAAGAATCAAAGATTTTTAACCTTGACAAGAACAGACATAGTCAGAAATACAGCCAGCAGTGTGAAGATGCTGGCTCATCCTGGCCTGTGAGGAATGACTGAATGCATCACTTTGCAGGTCCAAGTTCAGTGATCTTGCACTCATTGCGTGAAGCCAGCCATTTACAGAACACCACTTGACTCAAGACTTGTGAGAAACTGGCTTAACAAAAGAAAGCATTTTGAAACATTTAGAACTATCTAACTTGAAATGGCCCGATTTACAAGCACTATTCAGATCCGTTTTAGAGATGTACTTACTACATTGTGAAACTTACTCAGGCATGCAGAATTGCTGGGTCTCAGGACATGTTTCCCTTTTGAAAATAATCTGTCTGTTTTCCTATGGCTTTTAAAAGAGTACCTGTCATTAATTTTTCTAAAGTTTTACCTTGGTATATATAGATGTAGATTTCTTTTTATTTATTATGCTTTAGATTTATGAGCTTCTTGAATCTACAGTTTGGTACCTTTTGTCAGTTCAAAAAAATTTCAGCTATTTTTTAAAATATTTTTTCTGCTCTATCTTTATTCTTTTTTTTCTGCTCCTGAGATGCTATGCTTTTTCACTGTAACCTCAAAATCTCTTACCTTTTCCTCTATATTTTCTTTTTTTAATATTTAATTTTATTTATTTATCTTTAGAGGGGAAGGGAAGGAGAGAGAGAGAGAAAGAGAGAAATATCAATGTGTGGTTGCCTCTCGTGCAACCCCTGCTGGGAACTGGCCTGTTACCCAGGCATGTGCCCTGACTGGGAATCAACTGTGATCCTTTGGTTCACAGGCCTGTGCTCAACCCACTGAGCCACACCAGCCAGGGCCCTCTATATTTTCTATCACTTTATCTTTCAGTGCTTCACACCATTTAGTTTCTTCTAATATTTCTTCCAGTTTAACAATTTTTTCTTTAATTATGTATAATCAAATTATAAACCCTTTAGAAAGTTTTTTCAACAGGTATTATGTTCTTGGTTTTTTATTTGGTCCTTTTTTTAACATGCTATATAACTTTTTATAATTTATAGTGTCCTGATGAAGTATTTAAGCTTGATTTTTTATTTTTATTGAATAAAATACCCCGTATATTTTATACTGCTCTTATATTTCCACTTATTTATGGTAAGGTTTTATATAAAGTATTTGTGGGTAACTTTTTATTTCCTTTGTTTCTACTTGTTTCACACATTAGGGTCTTATTTCTTTGTGTGCCTGGTTATGGTCATATCATATTGTATGCTACACATTATTTCAGACCTAATTCGTAAGAATAATTGAAATGCTAAAACAGTAGATATCCTCCTCCAGAGAGGATTTTTGTTTACTTTTGCTGGGTAACTTGATCGACTTCCAGTCTGGGATCATCCTAATCAAGTTTAAGGTTTCAGGTTTCTTGGACCACCCAGATGATGAAAATTCAGGCTCTAAGTCTATGTAAAGACATGTTACATCACAGTGTCTGTTTACAATGAGGCTGTAACTTTTTGGTGTCTCAGTTTAAAAGAGTGAGTGATGAATTAGAGTCCCAATTTTTTAGCTTTTATTCTCTGATTCTTTCCCTTTTTACCTTATTTTTGATTTGTGACTGCAATATTTTCTTTTATGTAGACAAAGAGAGGAAAATATATAGTTAAAGGTCCATCTTTTTTACCTACATTATGTTCATTTGTTTGGGTCTCTTCTTTTTTCTTTCTTTATTTTGTTGTCTGTATCTGTTGTTAAAAGCAGAGAAGATTCTTCCTATCTCTTAGGACAGTCAGCATAAACCAGTCGGCATGCCAGGGTGAAGCAAGGGGCCTGGCAACCTTGTCTTCAACATGCAGACTTCTCCTTACCCTCTTCATCTTGTCTCTTCATCAATGTGTATGGATCCTGTAAAGAACTGAAAACATTTTTGAAACTTTTCTACAGATAGGTACTAACATTATCCTCATTTTATAAGAACTTAAGATTTTTTTAAAGATTTTATTTATTTTTAGAGAGAGGAGACAAAAATCAATGTGTGGTTGCTTGTCTTCTTTTTTGGAGACAAACATCAATGTGTGGTTGCCTCTCATGTGTCCCTACTGGGGACCTGACCTGAAACCCAGGCATGTGCCCTGACTGGGAATGGAACCAGTGACTCTTTGCTTCCCAGGCCCATGCTCAATCCACTAAGCTACAGCAGCCAAGGCAGAACTTGAGATTTTTAAGTAATTAAGAAATTAAGTAACCAGCTCAAGGTCATGGAGTAATTAGATGGTGGCACTGGTATTTGAATTCGGACAGTCTAGTTTCAGTCTATGCTTTTAACTCCTACAATCTAATTACTCTCTCTCTCAAGTGAGATTTTAAATTAGTTGGTGGAGTGATAGAGAAGAAAAGCAAATAATATCAAAGGGGCTTTGAAGTAACTCTATAGAGAGAAAAGAATAAACATGCCACATAGAAGAAAAAGGAAGGTGTCTCCAAGAAGATGACTCTAGGACTCCTCCTTCCTCTGTGAAATGTGTAAAGATTTGCCTGTGGTCTGTGGGTTTTGGAAAGAGAGAAGGCATGTCATCCAAGGTAGCTGAGTGCCTGGAGGCTGCCATCTACCTTGCCAGCTTGTTGGAACCCATCTCATTTCAGTGACTGGAAGGAGATAAGGGTGTCCAAAAAGTCATTCACAAGAATTAAATCCTGGTGGTATGAACAGCTGAGCAAACAGTTCTAAAATTTCTTGTACCAGGTGCAAGAAATTATTAACTTGAAACCTTGTGATTTGGTTGCTTAATTTGGTTTATAATGGTTAGTTTTTACATGAAATTGACGTGGGACTACAATCTCCCCATTTTGAGTTAATGTGATTGACATCCTCAAATATGTTATGGAGTAGACATTCTTTTTTAAAAAATTTGAACTCATTTCTTTCTATTTTCAAAAATGTTTTTATTGTATTTTTCCATTACCATTTAATGCCCTGTACCCCTTTCCCCCGCAACCACGCACTGTTGTTCCTGTCTGTGAGTCATTTTTCCTTTTTGCTCAATCCCTCTACCCTGTAACCTACCCCCACTTATCTGTTATCCTGCTCTGTATCTATGAGTTTGTCTCTATTTTCCTCATTAGTTCAGTTTGTTCATTAGATTCCACATCTAAGTGAAATCATATTGCATTTTCTTTCTCTGACTGGCTGATTTCACTTAGCATAATGTTCTCCAGGTCCATCCATGCTGTTGCAAAGGGTAAAATTTTCTTTTTTAAGGCTGAGTAGTATTCCATTGTGTAAATGTCCCATAGTTGTTTTATCCACTCATCTACTGATGGACACTTGGGCTGCTTCCATATCTTGGTGGTTGGAAATAATGCTGCACTGAGTAGAGGGGTGCTTATATTCATTCTAATTAGTGTTTTGTGTCTCTTTGGTTATAGTCCCAAAAGTGAGATCACAGGGCCAAAAGGCAGATCCATTTTTAATTTTTTAACCCACAACATGGGAGAAAATATTTGCCACTATACCTAAAGGGTTAGTACCCAGAGTTTATGAAGAACTTACACAACTCAACACAAAAAGAATCCAATTAAAAAATGGGCAAAGGACCTACATAGACACTTCTCCAAAGAACACACATAGATTGCCAGTAGATAAGTTAAGAGATGCTCTACATCACTAATTAACAGAGAACTGCAAATTAAAACCACAATGAGCTATCACCTCATACTCTCAACACAGCTATCATCAGTAAATCCACAAACAAGTGCTGGCGAGGATGTGGAGAAAAGGGAACCCTAGTGCACTGTTGGTAGGAATGCAGACTAGTGGAGCAAGTCTTAATTTTTTATTTATACTTTAATACTCCCTGAAATAGTGCTCTCTTTCATATCTGAGTTCCCAGTGCTTGCCCCAATCCTTTTTTTTTTTTTTACCACAGCTAGAACAAGTTTTCAAAATGTACATTTGATCATAGCACTCCTCTGCTTAAAAATCATCAGTAGTCCCATTACCCTCAGAATAAAGCCTGAACTCATTAAAAGCCTATATTAGCAGGTGGCCTCTCCCTACCTCTTAATGTATTTCTTACCAACCTTTGTCTCCTAGCTAAATATTTTGTAAAATTCCAAATGCGTCATGCAGCTTCATGTCTCTTTCACTTTGCACACACTGGTTTTCTGCAAGACATATCTTGATCTACGCAGGTTTTCTTTTTTTTTTTTCTTTATCTTTGCCAATTTGAGAGGTTGGCAGAGAGAGCAATGCTAGAATTGGGAAGGCATGTGACTATATCATTAGGGAAATTGCGAGAAGTAACATGTTACTTCTGGGACATGGCAGAGAAAATATTGTGCATGATTCTCTTCTCTCTTCTCTTCTTCATTTGCTAAGAAGGCACCAGTTTTAGATGGAATAGCTTTCTCAGGCAAGATCCCTAAGGGGATCCCTCCAATCCATGATAAACTTATCACAATGAATGAGAAATCAATTTCTTTGTGTTAATTTACTGAGATTCTGGGATTGACATAGAGCCACTGAATAACCGAGGTGATCATAAAAAATATTGTTGCACCATTGTTTTTTATTTCCATTATTATTATTCCTAGTGAGTTTAAACTTAAATATTTTATTGAAAATTTCTGTTTTTCTGATTTTAGTTCTTTAGTAAAACCCCTTTTTCATGTCTTTTGCCTAATTTTCTGCTAGGCTATTCATATTGATTTATAAAACACCTTTACATACTAGGTTACATTAAATCTTTTATGTCATTTGTGCCAAAATATTTTTTCTAATAACCTTTTAATATTATGATGTATTTTTATGTTCAAAAACTTAAAAATACTGATCTACAAAACTTTTAAAGTTGTTTTTCCTTATTTTAGAATCCAAAAGACCTCCTTAAATTTGATAGATCCATTTTACTCATTTCATTTATTTTTATGAAGATATAAGATATAACATTATATTGGTTCTATGTGTAAAACATAATGAACTGATATACGTACATATTGCAAAATGATCACCACGATAAGTCTAAATGCCAAGTATAACCATAGCTACAAAGATTAATTTTTCTTGTGATAACAACTTTTAAGGTATACTATCTTAGCAACTCTCAACTATGTAGTGCAGTATTTGTTAACTAAAGTCACCATAGTGTACATTTACATCCCCAGGACTTCTTTATCTTATAACTGGAAGTTGGTACATTTCAATCATCTATACCTATTTCTCTAGGTTTGTTAGTTTCTATTTTTTAAAACATGAAATTCTTTAATCTACTGTGATCTATGTTGGCACATGCTAGTAGGTAGGGATATAGCTTTGTAACAAATCTTAAAACTTACTTGACTCTTTCTTCTAAACTAAAAAGAAAATTTTAGTGGTGTGCTCATTCCTTAAGCAATATCCTCATGACATTAAACGTGCATTCAGTGCATCTGCATGATGCCATGGAGCGCTTTGCTGGAGGTCTATCCAGTCCAGGGATGCAGAGCATATGAGGAGGGCCAGGCAGGAAGCAGAGCTGGGCCCAGTCTCCGTGGGGGGCAGGGCAGGGGGAAACACCTGATTCAGAGATGCGGGTGGCTGGGAAATGGACCAGGAAGCAGCTCTCTTCCTCAGTAGCTCTCAGCTGGTGCCTATTTCTTCACTTAGTCACTCAGTCTTTTACATCTGTAGTAAATAAAATACAGATGAAGAACTGAGAAGCATTTTGCCAGGCTAATGAGAAACACACTCTTTTTTTTCCACTTAAGTGAAACAATCTAATGATTTACAGTCATGGGTACTTCCACTATGCTTGTAGGAGGGTGCAGCCAGGAGGCCCCCAAAAGAAGAATTTGCAATGGGGTCCAGAACTCAGGGTGTCCAGAAAATATTAAAAATATGGGATGTCCTCACCCCTACAAGTCTGAGCTGGGGAGATGGGATACATGGAGCAGGGCCATTGAGTTGTTTTGCATAGCAACAGTTTCCAAGATAACCTCTAGAATGGTCATTTACTGGTTTCATAGATGTGTTAAATAGCTGTGGCCATGCTTTCAGCCAGGGAGAAGGGAATGACTTCCGCTCAAGATGTAACTGGGAGGCAACTCCCAGCCCCTGTTACAGTGCCTGCATGAGAGCTTGGAGATGATTGGCTCCACACTATGGGGCCACGCCTGCCCAGACTCACTAGGGAAGCCCAGTAAAGCTGGGAGGATATGGGAGTCCTGGCGGATGTAGCCAATTGTGGGAGTAGTTGTAAATGGGACTGCAGAGGAAGATTGGCGTGGGGACTTAAAGGCAGATACAGCAGCCATTGGAGAGAGAACCACATGTTTTTTGCTGGCATGGGGGACTCTCGCAGCCATGTGACAAAGAATCACCATGTAGCTTTAGCAGAGAGAACCATGTGGCTTTGGCCAGAGTGGGGGGACCCCCCCATAGCCATGAGAAGAATCATCATGTAGCTTTAGCAGAGAACCACCACACAGCTTTCTATTTCTTTTCCTGAGATACAGTACCTTGAACTGGGCAAAGGAAGAAAAAAGGACTGTGTATGTTTGTGGGTGTTTTAAGGGACTTTGATGAAGACATTAAGTCATTACTCTTAAGTCTGAATAACTTGAATAAATAATTCCTTTCCTTTTTACCAGTCTTTAACATGGAGAGCCATAATTGCCAGAGAGCCATAATTCTCTGGCAGAGGGAAAGGTGAACCTAGTACAGAGGGACCCCAGGAGAAGGGGGGTCAACTAGGTAACATAGTGGGACCTCCTTCCCTGGTGGCCAATCTGGGAAAACCATGGGAGACTGTTACCGAGCAGAGGTCCAAGGGGGGGAATATTTGGCCCACCCAGAGATGCAAAAAAAAAAAAAAAAAAACACTGTTAAAGAACAGATACACTGGGGCCCCGGACTCCAGAGGATGGTATACTAATACTGTCCAGACCCCCCTACTGGGCCCGATCATCAGTCACCAATTGGAAAGACATCTGTCAATGCCAGATATCTGTGAAAAGAAACCGGAGTGTTTATTTAATGCTATTCAGGCCTAACACCTCCATTAAAATATCAAAGTTCTTTAGGGTATACCCCTACACACACACACACACACACACACACACACACACACACACACACACAGTGTTCCCTTCTCCCCTTGTCCTAACTCCGGGTACCTGAAATCAGGAAACAAGCACACGTCCATTTTTCCAGGCCACTGGTACTGTCAGCTGTGTTGACATCCAGGCAGGACCTCCAATTAATACAAAGTCATGCAGCACCTCCCACTGGCAAGAGTTCTTTGTACCAAGTTTTCCAGTCAAAGTCTCTCCTGCTTTCCAGGCCACACAGCCAAAGGGGGCACCCCAAAGCTTCATGGGCCTCTTTTACCAAAGCTGCAGGGGTCAGCACTCCACCAAGAGCGCATGCCTTTCTTCTTCACCTGGCTGCAGGGATCTCCATTTTGGCAAAGCTGCGTGGTTTTCCCTTTCACCTGGGAAAGAGGGGGTCTGCACTCTGCCAAAACTACATGGATCTCCCTTTCACCTTGCCAAGAGGGGCTCCTCACTCTGCCAAAACCACATGGCTCTCTCCCCAATGGCTGCCGTGTCTGGGTTTAAATCCCTGTGCCAATTTTTCTCTGTACCCCTATTTCTGACTCCTCCTACGATCAGTTACACCTGCCAGTATTTCTGTATTATTACAAGTTTACTGAGCTGCCATCATTAGTCTGGGCAGGTATGGCCCCATGTTCTGGAGCCAGTCTTCTCCAAGCTCCCAAGCAGGTGCTGTAACTCGGGGGACCTGCCCCCAGTTACATCTTGCGGGGAAGTGACTTCATCCAAGCCTGGCCACAGCCATTTAACATATCTGAGTGACCCATCAAAGGCTATAGATATGTTAAGTGACCATGCCATGGATTAGCTGCAAGGCTGTGGCTGTACAAAACAGCCCTGCATGTTATTGCCCCATGTGTCCCTTCTTCCAACTCACACCTGTGGGGGGAAGGGGTGAGGATGTCTTATATGTCTCTCCAATATTCCTATACACTTGAGTTCTGGACACCATTCCAAGACTGGGGTATCTTTGCCCCCCGCCCCCTGGCTGCACCCTGTATCAAGACCACATGTGCGGTAGCTTTACAACTACTTGTCACAGTAAAAGCCTGCCAAAACTAGCCAGGAAAAATCCACCTTATAAGAATAGAGTCCCTCCAGCCAATGAGGTCAATCTCCGCTTGGAGTTGGCCTGCTCCCATGTTCTCTGCTATAAACTCTGGGTGTTCAGTTCAAATCTTTGTCCCGATCATCAAGAACCTGGTTACCTGTGACCACCTGTGACATGCTCAGAGATAAACACAGTATAAATACTGAAACATTGACTCACTATATTTTTCAGTTACATGTCACATGTTGTAAGATTTACAGGAGAACATAATATTCAGTTTTCTAGCCAAGCCCATGTAGATGCTCTTCCCTTACACAGGTCTGATGAGGACCATGGGACCCACAAAAAAGAGCCTGCACAACTGAGATTCTACAAATTGCCATCAGAAATGTGTCTGAGTGATGGTGGTGGGACAAGGGTGGTGAGGGAGATAGAGATCAAAATGATATATGATAATAGGTAGATAGATAGGGTAGATGAGGGAAAGAGAGAGACCTAACCACAAGTAGCATGGTCAGAGGCAGGTTTTTAATCCAGGGCCATAGCCATCTGTCTAGCTGCAGGTCTTTGTCATTTATGAAATGAACCCCCTACCCTGTCTTAGCATAATTCACCTTGTGAAGTTTTGGTGACTCCAGGTTACAGTGGTATTCGGGGGGGGGGGGGGTGGTGAAGATGAGCCTCCCTACGGCATTGTAGCTTAAACAAAAGAAATTCACACGACAACTGAATCCTGTGGAAAAGAAAGGCAAGTGGCTTCTCTCTCAAGGGGAGCGAAAGCCTCAACCTTGCTCCAATGAGCTTTTATTCTCTTAGTGGGCACATTACAGGAAAATCCTCATTAGATATGTACAGGTTTGCTTTAGGTGGTTACCTTATACAGAAAACAACGGAGAGGATGCTGGCAATCACATCACAGAAGAGGGGTATTTGCAAATAAAAAGGCAAGAGTGGTTGAACTGATTACACTGGTCCTTGGATGGTTTAGCATGATTTTTAGGAAGTTACTTTGCAATAAATGTTTGCCACTGGGGGCTGGGCCCACGCCACAAAGAACGGTCCTCTACACATCAACACAAAGAGCAGGCAGTCACAGCCACACTTCCAATTTTCTGCCTTTGTAAGAACTGTTATCTCTAAATGCTCCGACCCACTATGGTTTCCCAACAGGTTGTGAACTCTACATATAATTGGTCTGTTGGTTTGATTGTAGAGAGAACTAAAAAATATTGGTATTTGTTTTATCAGTTATTGCTTTTTAAAATCCTTTGTATTTTAACAATTGAAAGGGATGGAAAAAAGCTCTATTGCAACAATATTTTTGTGCTTTAGACATAGGTCTTCCAAATATCAGCAAGGTCACATTTCTAAATTTCTTAAGACACAGATGATTTTTAAAAGTGATCTAGGCTCATTTCTTCAATTTGGCATCTTTGAAGATAAGTTTGTATACTGTACAAATCAGAAAATATTTTCTTTTATCACAAATTGATAACTTTTAACATAAAAAGTTATTTACAACATGTCTACCTGTATTCAGCAGACAGTCTAAATTCTTGCAGTATTCTACAATTTATATCTGTAGCCTCTAAGTGTACCACTGGGCAGGCTTTCTGTACCAGAGGTCACAGAACGGATGGAATGACAGACTAAATCCTGGTATCTTGAACTGTTTTATTCAATAAATTTATAATGTACTGTGACACCAGAAGGAAAGAGTGGGGTCAGTTAGCAAGCAGCCTGAGGACATGAGGCAAGCAGAGTAGAATCAGATCACCTGAGTCCTGGGAGATCGCAAACCAAGCCTGGGATCAAAAAATATTCAAATGTTTGGGAGCATATTGTTGATTTTCTCAGCTTTAAATTAGATTTGTTTCTCTAGAAAACCATTTTGCTAACTGTAAGAGCAGAAATACCCATAGAGTAAGCACTTTAAGTAAATAATAAGAAAGGCACTAAGCAATGTAAAATGTCATTTTTTAATATTCATAGCTGGGTACTCTGGAAGCACACCATTCTTACTGTAAATTCCATCATGGAAATGAGCCAGTCAAGGAGAGACATTCACTCACTCATTCACATAATTATTTATTAATTTACTATATGGCAGGTGTGTTTCTGAACGCTGTGGCTAAAGCAGTGAACAAAAGAGCAAATATCCCTGCCCTTATAGAGCTTCCGTGATGGTAGGGGAGGGAGACATAAAACAAAATAAATAATTAAGGTGTATGGTATGTAAGAAGGTCATATGTACTATGAAGAAGAGTAAAGCAAAGTAAGGGAGTTGTGGAATACACAGAGGGTTAAGGGTTGCCATGAGGGCGAGTCTCATTGGTAATGAGATGTCTGAGCAGAGTGAGCTCTATAAATATTGGAAGGTAGGAAGAAATATGAGAACATTTTTGTGCAGATATCAGATTCTAAAATTAATTTGAAGATAGAGCCATCAGTATTTTTTACAGTCTGAAAGTAGACTGTGGAAACAACAAGTGCAAAGGCCCTGTTTCCAAGAACACTAGGGAATCCTCTGTGGCTGATGCAGAAGGATCAAAGAGGGGAGCAAGGAAATGGGAGGTCACAGAGGTCATGGTGGGGCCAGGTGTGTAAGGCTTTGGAGGCACTTTGAAGAATTTGACTTTTGCTCTGAAGTGGGTAGTTATATATTTACATATGAAGGGTTTTATATGTATATATATTTAATTTGCAGAACTTTAAGCAAAAGAGTAATAGGATGCAACTTACATTTTTAAATGATCACTCTGGCTGCCGTTGAACATAGATACTAGAGTGGGTTAAGAGTGAAACCAGGAAAACCAGTTTGGAAGATGTTGCAACAATGCAGGTGACAGTCCAGGGTGACGATAGTGAGGGTGTCAGGGAGTCATAAGATCCTATATATAATCTCAGCACTGAATCATCCAAATCTGATAATGGGTTGAATAGAGGGTGTGAAGAAAAAAACAGGAACCAAGATAAGTCCAAGGATTTCCATCTGGGTACCTGAATGGATCAGAACTCAACAAACTGAGATAGGGAAAGAGCAACATTTGGGAGGGAAGAAAGGACGTTTTGGATATATCAAATTGTGTCACCTTCAATATATGAATATGTAGTTCAGGGGAGAATTGTGAGCTGCAGATATGAATGTGAATGTTATCCATGATAGGGTGATATTAAAAACCATGAATCAGGATAAAATCACCCACATAGTGGAGTAATTAGAGGTGAGAGTAAAGCTTTGGAAGATGAAAGGTGTAAAGGACACAGAGTAGGAACAACCAGTGAGGGGAGGAAAATCAGAAGCATGCTTGAAGTCAAGTAAAGAGTGCCTCTAGTTGATCAAATAAGATGAAAATTGAGAATTGATCAGTGGTGTCGAGAGCAAGGGAGCATCCCTGAGAGGAGTCACTCACACAGGTTTGGATCTTTCCACAGTGGCAGGTTTATTAATAAACCTCCACAGTGCCTGCAGTGGAGGTTTATTAAGGGAAGTGTCCCCAATAAGCCAACAGAGTCACAGCAGGTTACACACAGAGGGGGGAGCATAGGTGATAGAAGTGAGCAGAGTAAGATGAGCATAAGGCACCAAATCTCTCCTGCTCACTCACTGGTAGCATGGGCATCAGTCTCAAGCCAGGCGGCTACAGCAGGGCTCCAAGCAATAATCCGTGATAAAGCTAAGCTCAAGCACTGGGTGGTCAGAGCTCTGAGTTTTTTTATAGCCCACTAGGGGTGGAGGTGCCACTCAGATGAGTGTCCATATAAAGTCCTTATCCAGGTGTCCCGACTTGTGGTTTGTGGTGCTCCGGGCCTGTTCTAAGGATTTTTCCATTAAACCCCATTGCCTCAGTCTTGACATAGCACATGGCTGTCATGACTGACAGTGACTCCATATTTGATTGTCAAAGGTGTGCAAAAAGCCTGCTTCGCTCTTGCTCTATACAAGTGGATTTAATAATATGGGATCACTGAAGACCATGGTTCGAGTATGGTCAATGGCAGAGCAGGCAAAGGAAGGACACAGGGTGGATACAAGGAACACAGCAATGCGGTGGAATCAAAGAGAGATGGGGTCACAGCTGAATGTGTATTCTTTTTTTTAATTTAATAGGAAAAATAAAGTGATTGAAGGCTGATGGAAATGATCTCCTATAGAATAAGAAAGTGATGATGGAGGGAAAGAAGAGAGATTTGAGGAGCTGTGTCCTTCGATAGACTAGGCTACATGAGACCAAGTACCTAGCTGAGGGGTCACCTCAAATAAGGGTGCAGGCAGTTCATCCAGAAAAACAGAAAAACAGACTAGGAGGATAGTGACTATAGGCAAATATGATGATAGGAGCCAGTGAGAGGGTCATCTGTCTGCTTCAATCTTTTCAGCAGAGTAGGAGAGCACAGCCACAGCTGAGAGTGTATTTGGACAAGTATTTGGAGGCATGAGGGAGAGTCATTCATGAAAAGAGTCATTTGGAGGGTAGATTACATCATAATACACACTTCTGTGGAGTGGGCGAGGTGTCGTAACCATCAGAGCACAGGCCAGTTCAGAACTCAGACCCTTGGCCTCTCCTCTTCTGCATCTGATTCCTGAGAAGCAGACCCATAATTCCTCTCCCTTTCCTTGTCTTAAAAGTACTGCTTGCACTTTGGCAATTTACCCAATGTCCTAGGTGCTAATTGTTTGCACTTAGTAACTAATTCACTTTTATATTAATATTTAATGTTGACCATTTGCTTGGCTAAACTATGATTTAAGACTAGATGTAAAAGAAAGATCTCTTTGTTTCTGAATCATGTTTGTGGATTGGAATTGGGAAAATGTGATTATAAATTAGTATAACCACTTTGTTAATAACATAATACCTAGCATCTGGTCATAAACCCTTTAATTCTGTTTAAATAGTTCATAAATGGGCAAGGAGGAGGTGTGTTCTTGTAACTGGATATGCCGAGTTTTTCTATTTCTGTTCCTAGGTGGATAGGAAGGAGAGCAGGGGGTCCAGGAGCCACTGGAAAGGGGAACAATTTTCCATGTTTAGTTTTATTGATTTGGCAGAAAAGAACTATCTCATGGCCGTGGCAGAGTGGTCTGTATCAGATGAGAAAAGATAGATGCAATAATTTTTGATGCTAGGCTAGCCTGAATATCTGACTCTTCACTGATAAATTTCACTATGTCAAAATATTAGTATGGGTTGAAATAAGTGTCTTATTAATACTCTCAAATCTATGTGGAATTAAACAAAGACCATGAATGTCTAAAACATTATTATTAACATAAGGAAGAGTAGATAAGAGAAATTAGGTAAAAGTAAAGAAAATATGATTCAAAATTAGAAGTCCTGGATTTAATTTTTTTTCAAATTATAGAATTTGTATTATTTTCAAATACTATACAAAAGAAAAATAGACAATATGCATTACTTGATTAATGAATCCAAAATATTGATTCCAAATTAAACATATTTTTTCCCTATTTCAGTTGTCTTTTTGAGTCACTAAGATGAATATACAGTGAGTTCTACTCCCTCCCATTGATTACTTTGGTCTCATTAGCATAAGAATTCTTGCTTTATTTCCCTAAAACTCCATAAATATAAGACATCCCTTTGTAAGAAGGGGACAATTTCAGGAGATATTTTCATTTCTGATGCTTCTTGAATCCTTGACTATCTGAGCGTTTGCTCTCAAGTAGCTGTTTTCTTACTAAAGTGTCAAACGCAACACACAACAGTGGCACTGTGAGCTCATGACTTGGACTCTTCCACAAAGACCATTTTGAACATTTCTAGATCCATCTCTACTTTTCTAAATTCATCCCCTCACTTTTGACTACTCCTTTTAAGAAGCAACTTACCATGCAGAGGGTTAAATCATTCTTAGATTTAGTGATTCTGATTTCTTCTTTCAAAACCATCATTGTTACCCACATACAACCATCCCGCTTTCCACACCTATTTCTATCACTTCTCCCCATAAGCTAAAGAGATTTAAGATATCTTACTTAACTAAAAAAATTGCCATCTTACTCCATTTTGCCTTGTTGACAAGACAGTAACAGCAGAATGACCAAGAAAAGATATCATGATAACAGTTGAAAAACTGCATATTTGGTAGAAAAATATAACTAACAGTTATGCTGAGTAACTACAATATTCTATTTAAAATATTCTACAGATCTCCTCCTCTGGGACAGTGTTTCATGGATCTTCAACTTAAATCTTCCATAAGGAAGTAATTTATACATTAGTCTGATACCATGAAGCAATTAGTTAAAAGCAGATAGTTTTAAATATAGGTTTTTTTAAAGCACAGACACCTGTTAGTTATTTAATACAACACATTGTTTCCAAACCATTGGTCTCAAAATCAGTATTGAGTTCTGTACTATAATCCTGCTTTGCCATCGACTAAACAAACCTTATGAAATGTCAGGTCCTAAATGTCCTAGTTGAAAATGAAGGCTTGACTTGGACATCTTCTAAAGACTCTTAGTACTACAAATAATAAATAAATAAATAAATAAATAAATAATAACCAATAAGATAAAAATAAAAAATATTCTATGAACTAAGTACTGCTATGTCATCTATTAAAATATAATGGTTAAATTTGTTGATATATTTTATTTTTTCAATTTTTAAAGAAAATAGAGCTTTAGGTGTTGATAATAAAATTATATGTGTTTTTTTAAGCAGTATAGGAACCTAATAAAGAAGTGAAAAAGAGCACAGGCAATCCCATCTCTCACTGTTCACATTTTGATGTCTGTTAAGACTATTGAGTAGCAACTGCTATTGTGACTGGATAATGTTTAATTTCTTCTAAGTAAGTACTTACTGATATTGAGAAGCTACATTTAAACACATACATTTTGTAACTAGAAGCCTCTACAGAACTCTTATTTCATTTTTAGTCAATATTTTAGTTTTCTTCATGTAGAAAACTGTTTTATCTGCGCATTTAAATTATTTAACAATTTTGAGCCCTTGTTATGTAAAAAGTTTTCAGTTATTTATACTTCACATTTTTAGAAAACATTTAAAATAATTTCTTCATTATTCCTAGAACAATATTTAAAGCAATATGTCTAAAACCATGTTATCTCTAGAATAATATTAATAGTTGTGTTGACAGAAAAATATCTAGCTGTTAGTGAGGTATATTTTTTAAATCATGTTAAAAATTTTTATTAAGAAATTGAAGAGTAGATGTTTAAAAACTTTTTGGCACTTATGATGACTTCAGAGTATTTTTCCATGTTTTTTAACAGAAATTACATAAACACCTTGAATTTATTTTGGTGTATGGTGTAAGTCAGTGCTCAAGTTTCATTTTTTTGCACGTAGCTGTCCAGTTCTCCCAACACCATTTGTTGAAGAGGCTATCTTTACTCCATTTTATGTTATTGCCCCCTTTGTCGAATATTAATTGACTGTAGAGAGCTGGTTTATTTTCTGGGCTCTCTGTTCTGTTCCATTGGTCTATGTGCCTGTTTTTATGCCAGTACCATGCTGTTTTGATTACAAACAACAAATGTTGGAGAGGTTGTAGGGAAAAGGGGTCCCTAGTTCACTGTTGGTGGGAATGCAGACTGGTACAACCACTATGGAAAACAGTATGGAATTTTCTCAGAAAACTAAAAATGGACCTGCCTTTTGACCCAGCAATTCCACTGCTGGCATTATATCCTAAGAACCCTAAAACACCAATCCGAAAGAACCTATTGCACACCAATGTTCATAGCAGCACAATTTACAATAGCCAAGAGCTGGAAGCAACCTAGGTGCCCGTTAGAAAATGAATGGATCAAAAAATTATGGTACATATACACAATGGAATTCTATGCAACAGAAAGAAAGAAGGAGCTCTTACCCTTTGCAACAGCATGGATGGAACTGGAAAGCATTATGCTGAGTGAAATAAGCCAGGTGTTGAAAGACAAATACCATATGATCTCACCTTCAACAGGAATCTAAACAATAAAACAAACAAGTAAGCAAAATATAACCAAAGACACTGAAATACAGAACAGGCTGACAGGGACCAGAGGGGAGAGGGGAGAGGGAAGGGAATTTCAGGGGAAAAAGGGGAATGACTTACAGGAACTAGTATAAAGGACACATGGACAACAACTAAGGGGGATGGAAATGGGAGGGAGGTGGGGAACAAGGGGGGTGGGCTGGGATGGGAGTGAAAAACAGAATACTGTACTTGAAAAATAATTAAATAAAAAAAGTTTTTTAAAAAAGAAATTACATTAACAAGCTTCTTACCATTAAATCATTCTTACATCCTGGAAAGAAGTGTCAGTTGGTCATAGGGTAGTAGAATTTTAATACAACAATGGGTTACAAATGTTATCATTTTAACAATTTTGCTGTTAAATTAATATTGAGATGAGTCTATGGTTTTATTATTTTAACTGTTTTGGTTAGCTTTTGTTTCAGGGTTACATTGACTTCATATAAAGTGAAATAAAGTTTTCCTTCTCTCTCTGTGCTCGCAGAAGTAACCTCTTTTAGATTCCTTGAAATCTAAAAGAATTCTGCTTTAAGACATTTATTGTTGTTACATAATAGCTTTGTTGGTGCTTTGTTTTATTGTTAATTTGTTTTGACACAATCTGGCTTCCTTTTTTCCCAGAAGATAATCTTTCATACAGCTTTTCAAACTTATAGGGCTGAATATTTTATATATACATATACATTTATATATGTAAAAATATTATATATATATATATGTATGTACATATTTGTGTGTGTGTGTGTATGTAAAATAACTTCCCTGGGAACTTGAAAAAAAGAATTACCTTTACACAAGAGTTTATGCTATTTCATATATTTAAAATTCTCTTACCCCAGCTGAGTGGATTGAGCACTGGCCTGTGAAACAAAGGGTCACTGGTTCGATTCCTGGTTAGGGCACATGCCTGGATTGTGGACCACGACCCCACTTGGGGGTGCACGAGAAGCAACCACACCTTGATGTTTTCCTCTCTTTCTCCTTCCCTTCCCCTCTCTAAAAAAATAAATAAAATAAAATCTTAAAAAATTTTCTTCTCTTTTATGAAGTGAATTATTTTGCAGAGAATATGCTTAATGTATATTTTGCAATGCTATGCTTTTTGCCACATTTTAAACTCTTTACTCTAAAATAAAACACAAAGAAAAATATAGAAATCAGTGAATTATTATAAGGTAAATAATCTTTTTTAAAGCACTGTATTGAGGTATGATTGACATGTAAAAAGTTGTGCGTAATTGTGTGTACAACTCAATACGTTTGCAGATACATGTGTACCTGTGAAACCTCACTACCATCAAGGCCACAAACATATCCATTGACTCTCCAAGTCTCCCCCTACTCCCTTTATTATTAGTAGTAGTTAATACTTTGTGGAAAAATCACTTAACATAAGATCTACCCTCTTAACAAGTGTTAAGCATAGAATGCTATAGAGGTCTCAATAATGTATCTATTTTACATAACTGAAATAAACTAAATCATTTTATTCATTTTAGGTCAATAAATAGAAATTTCACAGCCACCTCAGAAGTCCCTTTATTTCCCCATCTTTTGATGTTGTTGTTTTGATTGAGTTTTATTTTTTATTGAATATAATTTACAAAAAGTATTGCATTAGTTTTAGGTGTAAGACATAATGATTTGATATGTATGTATATACATATACGATGAGGTCTGTCAGGAAAGTAGCCAGCCATGCAATATGCAAAATAGATACATTGAAAAAGATACAAGACACAAGAAACACTGTACATAGGACAATGACGCCTCAGTCCCCTTCAAAGTAGGCCCCTTGGGACCTCACACAATTATCCCAATTGCCATCAGCTGCCCATTGTATTTTCCTGAATTTCACTGACAGTCTGAAATCTCTTACCTTTGCAAGATGATTTTAATTTTTGGAAAAGCCAGAAGTCTCAGGGTACCAATTTTGGGCTATAGAGGGGTTGAGTCATGTGGGTGATTTGATGTTTCACCAAAAAACTCTGCATTGTCATGATGAAGCTGCCAATCACCACTTGCCCATAGCTATGGCCTTGTGAATCATCTGAATAGTTTCCAAAGTGGAATGTTCAGGCTTAATGTAAAATCTGGTACAGATTCATTGCTCTACTCATTCAGTCATTTTGAATGCAACAGCCACACAGTACACATGCTCACTCAGTGGTGTCTACCACCCCTACTGACTAGTACGATGAAGTTGTCATTGTTCATGCATGTGCTCTCCAGTCCATTCTCCTTGGATTCCATGTTACATTGATGTTTTGCAAACCATTCTTGTTATATTAACAATGCCTGAATTTTTTTCCGGACAGACTATATATGTATATGTGTGTGTGCCACCAAAATAAGTTTAGTTAACATTCATTACCACACATACTTGTTTTTTTTTCTTGTGTTGAGAACTTTTAAGGTCTACTACCTTAGCAATTTCAAATATACAACACAGAATTAACTGCAGTCATTGTCCTGTACATTACATCACCCAGGCTTCTTTAGCTTATTTTCCAGAAACACCCACTATCCTGGCGTTTATAAGAACCCCTTCCTTGTTTTCTTTATGATTTTATAAACAAAGTGCACTTACCCAGTTCTAAAATATTTATGTTACTTTTATTTTTTAATTTATTTTTAATCCTCACCCAAGGACATGTTTACTGAACTTAGAAAGAAAAGATGGAGGAAAAAGAAAGAAATTCTATGGGTGTCCTTATTGAGGGTATGAAGACATATCTCTGCTTTTCTGGATTGCTCACCTGTGGGGGTGACTTTGCCAGTAAGTCCCCCCCACCACCACAGATGAAAGTAACACTACCAAGACATGATCTGCTCGGGGAGGAGAGGTGGCCAATCTCTCAGAGGAGAAAGGCCAAGAGCCCCTTCTTCAACAGCTTTTATCAGGTTGTAACACACAGAAATACAGGTGGTAAGGATCAAACAGTAGATAACATTTCAAAGAAATCTGAGGGCTTAGTCTGAGTCAGTGTCTGTCAGGAAAGGGGGTTGCAGAAACTTTGGGAGACTTACTCATTTCCTGCTTGGATCCTTATCATAGGAATGAAAGCACTCTTAGCAAAGCAGGTTTCACAGGGCTTTAGGAACTCTTTCTTATGCCTGATCACCCTGGATCTCACTCTAGCTGGACCAGGGGCTGTACCACCTCCCCCATCACAGGTTTTCAGGCTTAAGTGGATTAGAGCCAGAAAGCACTTCTGTCAGAGGACATGGGGACTCAGGCTATGTCAGAATAGTAGGGGGGGTGAGGGTCCATCACTCCCTCTTTGTTGCAGGCCCTGGAGTCCTTCCATGATGGCCTCCCAAGTGATTGTGTCTGGCTTAGCTTGCCCCTCCTCTGAGGAGTCCTACCTGTTTCTGGCTAACCGACCAGGCATTGGGGGCCGGGGAGGAAGCAGAGACAAGCTGTCTCCTTTGTGGCTTGAATTTTGGAGGTCGCTCACTCATCCTTAGCCATGGGAAGCAGTTACAATTCCTGAAACCAGGCAGAGTGATTCCCAACACTCACCTACTTTAGCCATCCAGGCATTGTGGATTGAATGTTTTTGTTCCCCTAAATTCATATGTCGAACTCCCAATGTAGTAGTATTTGGGGGTGGGTCTTTGGGAAGTGATTAGGTTTAGATGCAGTCTTGAGAAGTGGACACTCATGATGGAATTCATGCCCTTCCCAGAAGAGGAATAGAAAGCATCCACACCAGGGAGCGGCCATGTGAGTATGCAGCAAGACGATGGCCATCTGGAAGCCAGGAAAACAGCACTCAGGACACCCACTCCACCCTGATCTTAGACTGCCAGCTTCCAGACTGTGAGAAACTAAATGTCTGTTGTTGAAGCTTCTCAGTCTCTGGTATTTTGTTGTTATAAGGCCAAGAAGTTTAAGATAGAGGCGAGAAGTCAGGTTGGAAAAAGTTGCAGGGCCTACAGGTTTTTAGTATGGTGAGGACACGTGGTTTTTTTCCCTCGTTTCTTACATAACCACATTTTCATCTGCAGAAATTGCTCACCCTTGTTTCTAGAGGCTCTAGATTATGACACCCTTGCTTATTGTCTTGTTGGAGAAAATGTGTCAGCTTTAAGGAGATTGGCATGATTAAACAAACAATAACAAAGTGCAGCGGAGTGTCGGTCTAGTTTCTGGTTTGCCTAGCCTTGGGCCAGGGTAGTCAGAGCAGAAGTCTGTTTCTCCAAAGTCCTCCTGTGCTTCTGGCCCTCTTCCTTCTTTACTCACTATTAGTGACAATTACCTGAATTTTCTTTAGTTACTTCTCCGAAAACTGCACATTTTCAGGAAAGGAAGTTGCCCAGCAATTTTGATGGCTTTTTATTTTTCCCACATGGATTCAAATTCATTGTATTTGGTAGTAAATCCTGCCAAAGATTTGAGATACATTGTCGGCAGTATTTACTATATTCAGAACTGATAAGCATTTTCTTTCTCATTTTTATTTTTTTTAGTTTATCTGTCAGTTTCCAAGAGAAGGCCTTCACATGGGGTTCTCATAAGGTATTGCCCATTTTTTTCTTTCAAATAAAATAGGTGAGTAGGGCTCATATAGGGCACTTGTTTATTTGAACTATGAGACAGTTAACATCTCATGTACCAATTCTCAGAGTGTGGTCTTCAGAACTCGGTTCCCCTCTTGTTAATAGGAGTTACAGGAGAAAAGTTTCCCATGGTCAAATAAATGTTAATAGCACAAAATTAAACATGATTCTTTACTGAAGGGCTTTTTAGTACCTGGAATATGCAAGGTAAGTCTGTGAGACAGACATAAAGTTTTTTCCATAATTTATTTATATTCCATATTTTAAATTTTCTATAAAACATCACAAACAAGAAATAAATTTGCAGATTAGACTCTGTAAATTACTGGTATAATGGCACAATTTCTTAATTGTAGGTGGAAAATTTAGAAGTACAGGAAAAGTCTTTAGAATGTGAGCCTTACAAACTCAATATGAAAACACCTCTCCCTCCTCCTTCCTTTTTTGCTCCCTTCTTCCCTCCTCTAATGCTGAAAATGCTGAACTGTCTCCTTCTCATATGAGAGAAGTACCACGTTCATTGCCCACTTCCCGGTAACCTTGCAAGAACTGAATGAAATGTGTGTCAAGTACTGCTATACAAGTCCCATTGCCTAACAGTGAAACTCATGGACCGATGGTTTTCTTTTGTTTTTAATTTTATATTTCAATTATAATTGGCATTCAATATTATTTTGTATTACTTTCAGTTGTACAGCATAGTGGCTAAGGCAATCATACACTTCACTAAGTGTTCCCCCAGTATTTCCAGTATCCACCTGGCACCACACATAGTTATTACAGTACTTTTTACTATATTCCATATGCTGTACTTTACACTCCCATGACTACTCTGTAACTAACAATTTGTACTTCTCAACCCTTTCACTTTTTTACCCTCCATCCCCCTCCTTTCTGGCAACCATCAGTCTGTTTTCTGTATCTATGAGTCTGTTTCTGTTTTGTTTGTTTATTTTGTTGTTTAAATTCCACATGTACCAGTAAGTGAAATCATATGCCATTTGTCTTTCTTTGACTAACTCATTTCACTTAGCATAACACCCTCTAGGTCTACCCATGTTATCACAAATGGTAAGACTTTATTCTTTTTATGGCTGAGTAATATTCTATGTCATATATGTACCACGGCTTTTTTACCCATTCATCTGTTGATGGGCACTAGGGTTGCTTCCATAAGATGCATCTAACACACTGGCGTGTTAAGATTATTTATGAAAATGTTGCAAGTTCTTAATGTTTGCAAATTTGTGATATCACATAATTTTCTTTTTAAAGATAAAACACCCTATGTTCCAGGTTATATTTATAACAGCACTATTGTCACTCACTTGATTTATGACATGATTTCTTAAGTGGGAGAGAAAGAGGACAGTTCTAGTTAACCTCTGGAAAATATCGCAGGTCTCTGTCATTGCTATGTGGCACGTGAGGGTAGCAGAAAGTTGGGAAGGGACACAGCAGACTCTGTGCCCTGGGAGAAAAGACAGTCATCACTTTGATAAAGTAAGGGTGCATGAGGCTATGGCTCAAGGTAGATGGGCGCAGAGTTAATCCCATGTGCCGTGGAGCTGCATCATAGGCCATCAGTCACAGTGACTGAACCTCGTGGCTCTTGGCGAAACAGGATTTGGGAGAAAGTCTGAAGCTTATGCAAATCTCTCTGTGAACAACATAGGATGAAGGCACTGCTTTGGCTACCACAATGTTGCTGTGAGTAAAGTATCAACATTTTAAAGAGAATTTTTGTTTGCATAAGATGATGTTAACAGAGCAATCAAATCACTTTGCCACCTTAGAGTTTTCTATTTTAGGCTAAAGAATTTCATACAGGGGAAGAGTTATACACTGGCTGGAACTAGTGGTCAGTACAGATGAATTAAAACCTGGCTGGAGAACAGTTGTGACACACATTTCCAGTGAGGAGAAGCCAGCCTCGGCGCTGACCAGAAAACTGGCACACTGAATCTCCTGTTTAGGTGCGGTGTGGCAGACTTCATGATTCAGGGCAGACTTGTTCTGCCCTGCTACTAACCTGAGGGCACCTAGCAACAAGAACAATTGCCTTGTGTCTGTGTGTTGCTCTTAAATTTTTGAATAGCTCTTAAGATTTTTCTCATATTGTTCGGTTAATAATTCAGTGGAGCTCTTGAGGGAAAGAGGAATTGAGGTAATGTGACCTGGTGAGACAGATGTTCCTTCTTCCCCTATTGCTGTGATTGCCTAGAAACAGCCTGGGCTACATAAAGATGGGCATGTAAGCAGATATACTCATGTAAATATATATTGTCTCAGAAGTGGGGGAAAAAATAGGTTGTCCTCACATGAAAGTGTTTCAGAAATCATCTGAAAATGTTCAAATTCTTAAAGCTGATCTTACAAACCTGATAGAGAATGATTTTATTTTTCTATATTTGAAATCATTTCTGAATATTTTTAGTTCTTAAATTATTGATAATTAATTAACCTTTTGTGAAGGTTGGAATGATTGGGAGGAGGTGGTAATCTTCCCATTCTTGGAAGATTTTCTAGAAATAAGAAGCACTGTCTGATTCCCTTTCTACTTCCAGAACACCCTCATGCTACCATGATTAACGCTATTCATATCATCAGCTAAGAAAATATAATTGATAAAGAACTCTGACAATGCAGAAACGTCCAATTCCCTTATAACTTCAGCACAGGGAAGTTTTAGCTTCAGCATGATCCAGGCTGTGAGGGTCTTCACTCCACTCTCAGAAGGAAACTGATAACGTCAAACTCCATCATCAATCAGGGGAAAGGAGAGAGGGGCTAAGGAAGAGATGAAAAACAAGTCCTGTTCTCTAATGAGAACTAGGAAAGAATGAGGGAGAAATAAATCCTTGTATCCAATAGGCTTTCTAAATCCCAAGTTCTCTAATAAAGCAACTATAGTTTTGCTATGGTGAATACACACCAAAATATTGGATAAAATAATAAAATTGTTGAAACAACATATTGGTAATAACAGTGGAAATGTTAATAGTATCTTTATTGTTATGGATGCTGCATTTCTTGATATTTAAGCATTTTGGACTTTTGGATACTGATTGTGAACCCTAGAATGTTTTTTTAATTTTTATAATGCTTTCTGTAATCTTATTTATTTTTAATTTTGTGCTTTTAAAAAATGTGTAATTTTCTTTGACTTCTCTTCTTGTTTTTGACAGATTATTTTCATCTGTGATTGGGGCAATCAATGCAAGCCAGAGCTGAGTAGAATCTTTCTCCTCCTCCTCCATCTTCTCCAGCTTCTCCAGCTTCTCCTCCTCTTCCTCCTTCATCATCCTTACCAATGCCCTGATGGGTGTCATATCTTAAAAGTCAAAAAAACTCTCATATTATCCAGAAAGTTATTCTATGTAGATCTTAGCTTTTTATTCTTTTGTTTGCTTGTTTAGCATTACTAACATAAAAATGATATTTTATACAACCACCAGAGGGAGTCCCCTAATCTATGGATTCTAAAAGCCAACAAGAATAAAATAAATGTCCCAGGCTTTATATGTACTATGACTGAAAATAAAAAAAAATCATTTAGCTGTGCATCATGGTATATAGGCTGTAATCAGGTCTTTTGTACATAAAATGCCTAAAATCTTGTCTTACTACAGATGCCACATCATTTTAATTAACAGCTATTAAATAATAGACTATGTTTCCCCCCCTGGGAAAAATAAGCATTCCAAACATTTTTACCACAAATGTTACGTGGGTGTGAAATGGGAAAGAAAATTACCCAACTGTTTCCTGCAAGCAGAGTTGGTCCTACCAGGCTGCTTCTCTCCAGCAATGAGGAGTCCTGGATCTCCCAGTAAAACTCCCCTTTCAAATATCGGGTGTCTTATAAGCAAGCCTCTGAGTTACACTTTCCTGTGGCTTACCAGCTGCCTTCTATTAAAGCAATTCTTGGAGGGTGGTGGTAGAGGACAGTTCTTGGGAGCTCTCAGCATTTCTCTACTGTCTTTGTACCCAACTATAAATCTCTACAAAGCTTTCCCACACAGTAAGTCAACCAACCCTGTTTTGTGGAAATTGTTATTCACAGAGGGTAAGCAAATTACCTAAGGACATGGAGCCAATGAGTGAGACCCAGGAGTGGGGCCAGGACTCTTCACTGCTTCACAAGGCTGCAAGCTGGCCTGCTTCTCCCAAAACGCTGACTTAAAATCAGGTATTTTATTTGCAACTTCTAAGTGGAAGTCAATGGGTTTTGTCCACCATAACTAGAATTTTGTCTCAATTGAAAACTAAACCATAGATACTGAATAGTGGTGGAATTTACTCGTCTGAAGTCAGCATTGCTATATTGTCCCTTTTTCATCTCCTTTATACCCATCAAGGGTGTCCAACCCACAGTCCATGGGCTGCATGCAGTTCAGGGTGGCTATGAATGCAGCGCAACACAAAATTGCAAAGTTTCTTAAGACATTATGAGATTTTTTTATTATATGTCACAATGTATTTCATGTGTGGTCCAAGACAATTCTTCTTCCAGTGTAGCCCAGAAATGCCAAAACGTTGGACACTCCTGTGTCTCCAGGCTGCTTACAAATACATTCAATGTAACAATAACTTTTAATAAAAACATTGTCTGCATATTAGCAACTTGTACCAAAAAAATCTATATGGTGCTAGCATTACTCTGCATTTTAACCAGGTCTAAATCCCTCTGTGAATAATTTAAAACATATTTGTTAAAGTAAAATATTAACTACAGAAAATTTTGACTTGACACATTTTTCCACAAAGCACAACTACTCTCTAACAAACATTTACTTAACAGACGGGATGATTGAAGCCTTCTAGAAGTTTTCAGAGATCCCCTTTCAAACTTGAGATACCGGAGACATACCATGATCTCCCAGACACCCAGGAGGCAACGAGCCCTGGGCCCCACTGTCATTCCTAGGCCAGTGTTTCACAGCTGCTGCTGCAGATGCACAGGAAGTATGTCACAGTTAGGCCATGCAATAGTGTAGTTCCCTCAGAAGCACGGGCCACCATGAGTACTCTTTTCCCTTTCCCTGTCCTCCACTGGCCCCACCACAGCTCCTTACAAAGCCACAGGGCAGATTTTGTGTCAAAGGGCAGAGTCCTTATCACAAACATTCTGTGACTTTCACTAATATACACATCATAACACTTCTGCCCCCTCAGCCCACCACAACAGGCAGATAGATGCCCAATGATAAAGTGTTCAAAGAAACATATCTTGAAGGATAATCAGGGAGTGATGAAAAAGAAAGAAATAGGGAGATTGAGAGAGAGGGAGGGAGGGAGAGAGAAAGAGAGAAAGAAATAAAAAGGAAGAAAGAGAGAGAAAGGAAGGAAGGAAGGAAGGAAGGAAGGAAGGAAGGAAGGAAGGAAGGAAGGAAGGAAGGAAGGAAAGGAAGAGAAGAGAGAGAGAAAGAAAGAAAGAAAGAAAGAAAGAAGGAAAGAAAGAAAGAAAGAAAGAAAGAAAGAAAGAAAGAAAGAAAGAAAGAAAGAAAGAAAGAAAGAAAGAAAGAAAGAAAGAAAGAAAGAAAGAAAGAAAGAAAAAAGAAAGAAAGGGGAAGGAAGAAAAGAAAAGAAAAAATGTTAAAATGTGTTTTCTGGTGCCACCTTTAAAAACACATTCCCATGAGATGGGATGTATTTCACAGACTTAAAAGTAAACCACTCTTCACTACTGTTGGAGATGTACCCACTTAAGTTTACAGGGAGGGTGACTTAAAATTTTTCTGCATAAAAATACTGGATAGGGCTTTCTTTTTTACCCTTTAATTCCAAATTTAATAATTCTTTGACTGTGTTTCACTCAAATGTTATATTCCTCCAAGCAAATAATACATTCTTAGAAAACTTTCCCAGTCTGTGAACATTCATTTTTCCTTCCTTTGCCAGCCACTGGTTTTTATTCTTTACTGTACTTTCTTAAAACCTGAGTAGGCCCTGGCTAGTTAGGTCAATTGGTTAGAATGTCATCCCAATAAGCCAAGGTTGAGGGTTCAGTCCTTGGTTAGGACTTGTACAAAAATCAACCAATGAATAGATAAATAAGTAGAATCATAAATCAAGGTTTCTTTCTCTCCCTTCCTCTCTTTATCTCTAAAAAATTCAATCAATAAAAGAAAAAAATTGTAAAAACCTAACCAAAGGCATATAAGATCTATTATTCTCAATGAGATGCACTCCATGCAAAATTTAAAAACCTTAAATCTGTGGAAGGCTCCATGAAAAAGCATTACCACCGGTGACTGCTCTGTGTAGGCTTGTCTGTGCTTCCCTAACCTCACTTTTCAGTGTGTTGGCAAACAGCATGGACACGGGAACCTGCTGGCCAGGATCTGAAATTTTGCTTCACCACTTCCTGAGTTATCTTGAACAAGTTAGACTTTCTCTGTGCCTCAGTCTTCATATCTGTACAATGGGGCTAATAATAGCAGTTACCATGTTGTTATAAGAAATGTTATCATTTGTAAATTACAAATGTTTATTAAAAACAAACTGCTTGACAGTGGTATTTGTTTAAGTAAAATATTAAATAAACATATTTTTTTCACAGCACTACTATGCTCTGGTCAACATTTTCAAAATAATGATTTAGTCTTTATCCTTGTCCATCTAGGGCGCTTGCCCTGAATGTTTATTAGAAGTTTATTTGACTTTGAAAAAGGACTATTCAGAGAGAATTGCTGAAAATTCATCTTCTCTGGGTGCTATAGCTATTTCTTGACTTAAACAAAATAAAAATTGCCATTGTATTAATAATACATTTTGAGTTATTGGAAAGGTAAGATACCATTCAGGTTTACCTAAATGCTAGAAAAAAAATGGAGACACTCATGTGTTTTTCTCCTTTCTGTGCTACCCAGTGGTGGGGAAATAATCATTCATGGTTTCTTTTGTGAGGACAATTAGAGAAAAAATAAAAAGCATGTCTCAGTACAGTTCACTTATTTATGTGTGAAAAGGAAGTAATTTATGTAGTGTGGAGTAGGCATCATCTTAATTTGAATTAACCATATTTTTGTACCAAATGACTGAGAATGTGCCCTAAAAACTCCCTTCATACACTATGTTATATTCAGTAAATCCCTGAGATATGGCAGCAAAATTTGAAGAGCCTATTAGAAGGAAATGAGCAGGCTTTGTTGAAATGTACAGACCATAACCAAGAGATGCTTGGAGAATAGTAGGCTGAGAACTATTAAGCAGAAAGAACTATGTATGTCAGGGCTGTCTATCTAGCACCAGGGAGTAGACATCATTTTATCACAGGGCTGGAGTTTAGGAACAGCACTCTAAAACCTAGGAGGCCTGGAATTAGGCAGAACAGAGACCTGCTTAAAAAGATACAGCTTTACCTGGGCAGAATTTAGTTACTGAAGCTGAACTCTGAGACAATAGCCTGATTTAAGAGATTAGGATATACTATAAAAACAAGGTTAAGAATTGCTCTGCTTATAGAAAAAGCTGGTTTTAAAAACCTGAATTATGGTTGAGCCTATAGGTGACAGCTTTACTGTGCAATATAATTAACACTATTTCACCAATATCCTACAGTGACTATGTTTATGAACCACATAGGATGGTTCCTTTAATACCTTTCACAAAGGCAGATAGCATAGAACACCAGAGTGCCACTGAGTAAAAGTCAAAGCAGATCCATTATTATTCCATGGATACATGTGACCTGCTTTTATGCCAAAGAGTTTTTGCTTTATGCTGATGGAACCAAGACTTAATAGGGTGGGTTATACCTCTTATCTCATGAACAGCAAATACTAGATTTGGATATGTACATGGATTTGGAAAGATGGGGATGGAAAATATAACAATTTTTGTTACCTATGAAGGCCAAGTAAACTTGTAGCCCATGAGGGCCATTACACTCATGTTGCTTTTCCCTTTTCTGAACACATGGTTTTGGGTTCCACCAGCAGAATTAGAGTCCCTCTAATTGGGCCTCTAATTACATGACCAGTAATCTGGCTGAGTACATAGCTTTTTAGTGACATCTTCTCTCAGATAAACTATTTATCCATTTTCACCTCAGGCATTTCACAATGAAGGGACAATCTTTATGTACTATTTTTTTTATATCAATTTAAGAAGATATATGAGGTCAGAGATGCAGTTGCCCTTGGTGAAATGGTGAGGCTCTGAGAACCCTGCGTAATTCAACTAGGGTGTTTGCTTCTCCACCAAGTCTTCCCTGTTGCCTCCTCCTACAGAAGAAGACAACCTTACAGGACAGTTCCTGAATGCACAGTTCAGAAAGAGCACTCCTGACATCAACAACCCCAGAGCTGTCATGCCTTCTTTCTAGTGTGGGCAGCTAGGTCGATGGAACACCATGTCCTGTAAATTCATCTTCTTCTGTAGGAGGAGGCAACAGGGAAGACTTGGTGGAGAAGCAAACACCCTAGTTGAATTATGCAGGGTTCTCAGAGCCTCACCATTTCACCAAGGGCAACTGCATCTCTGACCTCATATATCTTCTTAAATTGATATAAAAAATTAGTACATAAAAATTGTCCCTTCATTGTGAAATGCCTGAGGTGAAAATGGATAAATAGTTTATCTGAGAGAAGATGTCACTAAAAAGCTATGTACTCAGCCAGATTACTGGTCATGTGCATTTGCAAGAGTTCTCTTCTCATATGCTAACTATTTGAAAATACACTGCCCACGTCTATTTCTGAAAAAAAAAAAAAAAAAAAAAAAAGTTTACCAGTTGAACAAGAGAATCATTAAAATAGAGATCACAAAAATGAGGAAGTTACAATATAAAATGACAGTAATAAGCACCAAAATTATTTGAACATTATTTAATTCAATCAACAACTGTAACAATTCATGTAAATATATATAAAAATAATTATTTTAAAGGGAAGACCTATAACATGTATTAATACTAAATTTGGCCTAACAATCCAAATGATCTGTTATTAGAATGAAGCGCTGGGATGGGTTGGTGGCAAGAGGAGAGGAAGTGAAGCCAGCTACATTTCTCATCTTTTATAGCAGGAAGTCAATAGTTACACTTTGGCACTGCTGTAAAAAAAGTTAAATGCACATATTATGGTTTGTTTTTTAAACATTAATTTTTAAGAAATCAGTAGAAACATAAAAATAGGGTGACTCCTAAATCTCCGCAGAAACTAAGCAAACAAAATCTGTATATAGAGAAAGACAGGTAAAAGGAAACAAGACACAAAATAAACAGAGCATAAAACACAGAGCACATGACTATTTTATATACAACCATAATTTTAAAAAAGGTTAAAGTCCCTGTATAAACACAAAGACTAAAGGCTGGGCACCCCTTATACCCAAAAGATAACCCAAAATGATATAACAAAATTAAACAATCAAAGGAAGGATAGGAAAGTAACAACAAAATAAAGGAGTGGGACCATGACTATCCATTGAAATATAATTCCAAAACAAAACCAGTAAATAAAGGAAGATCAAGTGCACTATCCATGGTGAATTCATAATAGAGCCCAAATCTAGACAGCCAGGAGAATGATAGGGACATACATGGAGCAGAATCTGCTAGAGAAAAGGGGAAGTAAAACAGTACAATCATTTGGGAACATGTTATTTTCACTTTCAATTTTTGACAAGTGATCAGATACAAAATAAGTAAGGACATAGAACACTTTAATTAATAGATTACTTTAAAAATTAATATTGGCATTTCTTCTTTTAAAACGAATTCATTCTTTTTTCCCTTAAGGCATTTACCAAATTGACTGATATACTATACCACATTAGAAATTCCATTAAGTTGCCCAATCAGGGAAAATTACAGGTTATGTTTTAGAATAACCCCCCAAAAATCTCAAAATTAAGCAACAATACTCACAACTATTTGGAAAGTAAAAATTACTCTCTAAGGAACTCTTGAGTCAAAGATGAAGTTGAAATGAAAGTTTTAAGATTTGAACTTCTGGTAGTAATGCAGAATAGATAGATATCCAGATAAGTATCATTACAATGTATATTTTCATGTGGGTAAAATATAACAAGTCACTTTTAATGTGTTCACTATAATGTAAAGGAATCCCTAGAGATAAAGCAACAACAAAGAGTTAGACAAATGATTGGGAAACAGAGCTGAAATCTATAAATCTCCTGCAGAATACTTTCCAGAAAACCCAGGAGCCTTCCCTTGGGCCCTTGGACCCAGGCCGGGCAGGGAAAGTGAAAGTGAAGCTCCTAAGCGAAGCTGAGAATCAAAAGGGCTACAATGTTAGTAAAAGAGTAGATATAAAATATAAAACAAAACAAACAACAATAACAAAAACAATAAATGAGAAAAGTTTCTTGTGAACAAAGTTAGAAAACAAAGAAGATTATTGTTTTGAGGAGTACTTTCAGTGGGAGAGCAAAAAGTTCCTGCTGGGAATGTATAACCACATTGGTCTGGAGTTCAAATCTACTTTACTCTTGTAGTTTAGGGAACCACAGCTGAGAAATTATCTTGTTTATCCAAAATATAACATGCATAGCAAGAGGCATGTATAATGAAACAAAACAAAAAAAACCAACATGAACTAAGATGCTGCACTACATATGTAGTAAGAAAATATGCATCCGCTGAAAAGAATGTACCTTCATCCAGGCCAGGTGAAAATTCCACAAAAAAAATTCATTGACTATAAATTCACAACTAAAATGAAAACACACTAAGTAATTAGCCACAGTAAATAACGACAATATAACAGAAAATATGAGAAAGAAGGATATCTAATAAAAAGGACAAACGTATTTTATAGCAAGAAAAAATGTTATAAAAAATATAAACAATTACATTTATCGTAAAAAATGTAATCAATCAAACTAATAGGACTTTTTTAGAGAGAGTGGTTATAGTGGAGAGAATCTAAAGAGATAAAGCCTAAGATTTTTCCATAACTGATTAAAGACCTGAATCCTTGCATTCAAGAAATGTCAATGAGTAGTGGGCAGATAAAAAGAAGATAAAACCAATACCTAAAGGCATCATAGTTTCTTAGATCACCAAAGTAAGAAGATTCTTAAAAAGCCATTGAAAATAAATATACATATGAATAAAACTGACAGTAGATTTCTTAACAATGGAAGCCAGAAGAGAGTGGAAGTCTATTTTCAAAAAGCTGAGAAAAAATAATCTGGCATTTTTATTCTCTTTCCAGATCGACAGTGAAAAAACTTAGAACAAATAAATGAGTTTATCTCCAACAGATACTCATCAAAGGGACTTCAGAAAGAAGGAAATTTATCCTGGAAATAGTGTGAGATGCAACGTTAAGTGGGGAAAAATGATATTCACATGCTAAACAATTAAGTCAACATAAATATATTAAATGTATAGAATAACAATGTCTACATTTTCACATGAATAAACCAGATGGATATAAAATGCAGCATAATGATAGCAAGAAAAATAGGACAGAGTTGATCAGAGTCAGTGTTCCAATGTCTTTTGTTGTTTGAAAAACAATAACATACAGAAAATTTTAACTTTTAAGTTAAGTAATAAAAATTTTAAAATAACCATTGGAAAAAATAAGGAGAATAAATTATCAAAGAATGAAAAAGAGAAATAAAATACACTTCAATATTGAGTAAAATGACCTGAAAGAAGCATAAAATGAAAAAAAAGAGAGATCATAAAAACAGAACAAATAACAAACATAAAATAGGATGGTAGAAAGAGTTCCAAATATAGTAATAATTATAGTAAATATAAATGGACTGTTCTTGCCAGTGAAAATAAATACATTATATTTTTAAAATATAAAATATATGCAATTTAGAACTAACAACTTGAGGATACAGAAAGACAACAAAAGGAAAACTACCTACGAGATATTAACCAAAAGAAACTGTTATTGCTGTATTAATACTAGCAAATTATATTGCAAGACAAACAAGGTAGAGTTATAAAGGACACAGGCTGAAGATTCAGTGCCCAATCAGATTATCATGCATCATTGGCTTCTGCCCTGCAGTTGCTGGCTGTTCAGATGCCTTTGCTTACTTTTTCTTCTGTTATCAATCTTTCTCTCATTAATTGTAGAATGTTTTATATTCTAGATATTAATCATTTATAGTTTACTGCACATGTACTGTCCCAGCCTGTGCTTGTCTTTTCAAACATTTGTGTTGTTTTTAGGGATTGGTTCATTTTTCTCTTTGAACTAAACTTCAATGCAGTGACGAGACTCTTGCCAAAAGGAATCCAAAATAATGGGTCCAAGTAAGTGATGGCATTTGGTGGCATAGTGATAAACAGCCTCATCATCCACAGTTAATGGTGATGAAATGTCCAGGGAAGTACGTGTTTGGAAAGCTGAAGTGGCTGCTGTGTATCCTCGTGTGGCTCCAACGATGACACAAACACAGAGTGCTAGGGCTGCATGCAGTGCAATAAGGCACTTTCAAAAGAAAATCATATCTCAGATCTTTAAATTCTCAAGCAATACCTCAGTCAAGTCACATTCAGAGAACCAGGAAACTTTTATGGAGAATCTAACCATCATCTTTCATTTCCTAAATTCTATGATAATCTCTGAAAAATCAGAAACAAAACTTATTTGTGTAGATTACAGAAGGTGAATTCACAGCCTTGTCAAGTCTCTCATGTGAAAGTCAGGGCACTCACTGGGAAAGAGTAGACCCTGAGATCTGAAATAGGATATTGGAAAAAACTTGGAGTATGTTAAATATGTTGAACCTCTGAACACTCTGAACTTTCTGTGCTAGTGGAAGCAGCCCTTCCTCCTGTATTCAGGGAAATTAGCCTTCTTTTATTAAAGGTTCTATAATAACCTTTCCTGGTAAAGTCCTACCAGGACATGCTTCTGCTTCTCATGTTTGCCTCAAGCATCTTATAACTAGTGTCAATTCTCAGCATGCTTCAAGAGGTCACACACACAGTGACCTGGGAGGAAGTAGCTGTACCTCAAAATAATTGTAAAATGTATATGAATGAATAAGACCAAATATATTGATATGGATGCAACTACCACTGAGTCTTAATATGATGTGTTATAGCTGGTAGGAGAGGTTCTAACATTTTAGCTGGTTGGTTGAGTGAAAATTCAATTCAGTGGTAACTCAGTGATGTTGAGATACCAGGCTGTCTTGGTGTAATGCAGAGGAAAAAATCCAAAAGCTTAAGGAAATAAGCAAGTTGGAACAAATTCATCATGTGCTAATTTATCCTACACTGCTTTTTCTGAGAAGGTTCAGAGATCACATCCTTCATAAGTCACTGTAAATTTTATAGGTGAGAGGAATATCTATAACCTTAAAATATGAAAATGTCCTCAACAGGCCATGGATAATATTGGGAGACATCAGCATTGACTTGAACTCCTCTTGACAATAATGGCCAGACACTAAGAGGATATATTAGTGTAATTTATATTAGAATTGAAATTTTGATCCAAAGAGATTTTTAGCAGGGACTAATCAATCTCATGTCCCTAAAAATAAAATAAATGTGCAGCCTGGCAAAACATCACTTGATTTACAAGAAAAAATCCAGGGACAGGGTCAAATCTATGCTTTCTGTCACTACAATAGACAATGATTTCCTCTCTCTAATTCTAGATTCAAGTCAGTTCACTTGACCATATATGTATGGGTTTATTTCTGGACTCTTTATTCTCTTCCATTGATTTGTATGTTTGTTTTGTCCCCATACCATGCTGTTTAGATTACTATTCCTTTGTAACATGGTTTGAAACCAGGGAAATAGTCTCTTGACTGAAGGACAGTTTTGAGTGTTCTGCAACATTGGCAGAGGCATCTATCATTTATCTTCTACAAACCTTGTCAAAAGAGAAGCCAGCTACAGGGTTAATTGCGCATTGGAGAAAATGAAATATCTAAATTCTTGGAGATAGCCCTGAATTTGTGAGGACCCGAAATACCAATGCAGGATTTATAATAATCAGATAATAAGTAGAGCTTTGTCCCAGCTTTGAATCACCAAGTACCCAACAGGTTCATGGACCCATCCTGTGATTATTTCTCCAGTTACTGGATGTGTAATTGGAATGGCCATACTAGTCATTGAGCAGAATCCCTGCAGTGGCCCTGTGATCCAGAAAGTAGGGTTATTATGGTAGGATGGCTAAGTGGAAGCTGCTGAGTTTCTCCTTCCTGCCAGGATATTAGACTAAAAGTAGCACTGTCTCCCTAATGGGAGTTGCAGAAGTTAGTGCCTGCATGAAAGGCTGGAAAAAGGCAAGCTGGTGACCTGTTCACTTTCCTATTTGTCTTGTCCTTTTGGTATGTAGAAAATGTAATAGGTTTTTAAAAATGCCTGCACTGTTTCAAAGTTCATCAGGTGATAACTCCAATTGTAGCTTCTGTTCCAGATATGGATATTTTTCTATTTTTTCCCTGAGAAATTGTGAGAAGCCATAATTTTTTCAATTTTATTTTTCATACAGTTGACATTCAATATTATTTTGTATTGGTTTCATGTATACAGCATAGTGGTGAGACAATCATATACCTTACAAAGTGTTTCCCCTGATATCTCATATACCTAACTGGCACCATATATAGTTATTATACTATTATTGACTATATTCCCTATGCTGTAGTTTATACTCCCATGACTGTTTCACAACTACCAACCTGCATTTTTCAAACCCCACACCTTTTCACACATACCTCTCCCCTCGGATAACTAACATTATGTTTTCTGTATCTATGAATTTATTTCTATTTTGGTTGTTCCTTTATTTTGGTCTATATAAAGTTCACACATAGGGAAAATCATATGATATCTGTCTTTCTCTGCCTGAGTTATTTCACTGAGCATAATACCTTCTAGATCCATCCATGTTGTTGCAATTGGTAAGATTTCATTCTTTTTTATGGTTGAGTAATATTTCATTGTATTTATGCAGCACTACTTTTTTAGCCACTTAGGTTAGACAAGCCATTATTTTGAAGGCTGTGTCACAAGATGGAGTGAACTTAATGTATAATGGCAATAGACCTGAGAAATGCTAGGTTAGAACTAAAGTGAACAGTTTTGATACTAGGTCAAGGTATTCTCAGATCCTTTTTATATTGGTTTTATATTCCATCACTTTAGTCTACTTATTTTTCCAATAGCCAGCATTAATGGCATTTTCTTTGTCTACTTATTTGATTTTATGTTGGTATTATAACACTGATTAAAATAATTCCATGGGTTAATAAAAATAGAAAAGAATGAAAACATGCAAGGTATGTGGAAGATCCAAGATGGTAGAAGAGTAAGCAGAAGCTACACTGGCCTGTTCCCAGGACCAATCTGGAATTGCAACTTAATTGTAGACAAATTATCCAGAATAATCAGCTGACAAATAGCCGGAGAGATGTCTTATAACTGCAGGCAGACAGAATAAACCACTTCACTGCAACATGACTGGTATGGAATGCAATGGTGACATGAATGGCTGCCTGGGCTCCCATAGATGGCAGCTGAAGTGCTGGAGGGAAATCTCAGCAGCAAGGGGGTTCCCTGTTAGAAGTGTGGAACCTAAACACCAAGGTGGGCTTCCCAGCCTACAGCACCAGAGCCAGAAAGAAACCGAGATTACATGCAGCTGTGAAAAGCAAGGGGTATCTGTCTGTCAGGGGGAGAGGGCTGGAGTCACAGAGAGCCTCTTATAGGGTCAATGCATAAAATTTCATTTGCAGCCACTTATCCTGGGATCCAGCAAAAGGGGACAGAGTGGACTAGAGGAGAATTGGGGTTTTGGCTTTGGAGAAAGAGCAGCCACCAGGATTTCTGTACTGAGTTATTGCTCATATAGCAGGAGCCATCTTTCTCAGGCAGAGGAGTCTACTCCAAATGGCATCAGCCTGAGGGGAAGCAATAGACCCACCAAAAGGAATTACCCTGCCCCACTCTGCAGTGCTTCAGGCTGACTGCTAGTTACAGACAGATTGCATTAACAACTGACTGTGGATCATTGGCTGTCTCAAACAGGTTGCTTAGGACCATACTGGGACACCATCTGACCTCACTAGGGACAGATATAGAAAGAGAAGACAGTGGCAAAAACTAGATACTACTAAGATGAATTCCACTATAGTCTTCTTAAGGATTTGCATTATCTTTTTTCCTGTATAGCTTTTTAAAATTCATTTCTTGTCCTCCAAATTTTTGCATATTGTCACTAGTTTTTGTAATATAACTCATTTCTAATCTCGTATTTTGCTCCTCCCTTCTCTTACTCCATTTAACCTTCTTTTCATTTTACATTTTATTTCTTGCTATGACTCATTTCCATTCTTCACTTTTACTATTTCTCCCCACTCTAGCTTCTCAGAACCATTTTTTTCACTAGCTATCTCATAATCTTTTTTTCCATTCTTACAATACCTTTATTCTCTCCCCACCTTTATAAGTCTTTACTCATTGGATGTGTATATAGTGGTTATTTCATTTATTTAATTTTATTTCCAGATCCTTACTATTTTTGTATTTCAAATCTCAAATTTTACCATTCCCCTCTCCTTCTCCATTTTGCTTTCCTCCTTCCCTTTATTTCACTTTGTTTTAATTTTTTTCTATCTTAGCCTGCTTTTCAATCCCCATTCTTAGCATTCCTTCTTCTTCTATCATCTCAGAATCACTTCTCTTTCTTATAGACATTTATTAACCTTTTCTTTCTTTCTTTCTTTCCTCATATTCCCATCCCACATATATTAGTCTTTGCTTATTTATTGTTGATAGTGCTGTGGTGGATCTTTTTCTCCAATTTGGTTCTTATTTTTTATTTCTCTTTATCTCACACATTATATTAGTGTTTTTTTATGTTCTGTTTAAACCTAATACTATATGCTTCCCTTCTTTTACTCCATTCTGACTTCTCCCTTCTCTTTTTTATTTACGATGTAAATTTTACTCTCTCTATTCACTTTGTCTCTATTCCTTACTCTTATTACTGCTCCTCTATGCACTGAAAAATCATTTCCCTTTTAGTTAGTCATCTCATGTTCACTTTTCTTTTCTTTTCTTATGATAGTCTTAATCTCTTTACACCTTTATTAATACTGGCTAATTTGCCATTGATAGTGCAACTGTGAGTGGGGGTTAATTTCTTGGGCATGAGTTTGTTTTCTGGGCTGTTTGATTTTATTCTGGCAGCACCCAGAACAAAGATGCAGTGGGTAGAGTGACTCTCAGTCAGCCAGCAGAAGGGAAGGACCCACCAAAGAATAACCCAACAACAACCAGAACTTATAAAAACCACAGAGCCCACATAAACAGTAGAAGGGATATCCAAAGAGCATCAAGTTCAGGAGACAAAGAAGATTGCACCACTAAATCCCACAGGTCTCCTGCCACCGAAGGCCACAACAGAGAGACAGGGAGTCAAAGTAAATCAATTTAAGAAGCAGAGACAAACAAGGAAAGTCACCTAAAATGGAGGGAAAAAAAAAGAAACAACTTCCAATCAAAAGGAAAGGAGGAATCCACAGAAAATGCTAAATGAAATGAATAATAGCATATTCATTTAGCAATGTGTGCTAAATGAAATAGAAGCAAGCAAACTATCAGACACTGAGTTTAAAATAAGGGTTATAAGGATGCTCAATGAGCTCAGTGAGAACTATAAACTCCAGGGAAGCTACAAGAAACTTACTGAAAACTACACCAGCATGAACAAGGACATAGAATCTATCAATAAGACCCAGGAGGAAATGAATAATACAATCTCTGACTTGAAGAATACAGTAGAAGGAATTAAAAGCAGGCTAGTGAAACAGAGTATTGAATGAGTGAGATAAAGCACAAGGTAGAAAAACACTCCCTGAAAGAAAACGAAAGGGAAAAAAGATACACAAAAAGAACAAAGAGGGATTAAGGGAACTTCAGGACAACATAAAACTTAATAATATTCATATCAAAGGGATATCAGAAAAAGAAGAGGAGGAAGGGATAGAAAATCTGTTTGAAAAGTAATGATGGAAAACTTCCCTAAACTGATGAGAGAAAAATTCATGAAAGTCCAAGAAGCACAGAAGGTCTCAATCAAGATGAATCCAAAGAGACCCCGTCCAATACACATCATAATTAAAATGACAAAACTTAAAGGAGAAAATCTTAAAGGCAGCAAGGGAGAAACAGCTAGTAACATACAAGGGAGTTCTGATAATGCTATCATCTGATTTCTCAATGGAAATGCTAGAAGCCAGAGGGAATTGCTAGAAATATCCCAAGTAATGAAAAGCAAAGACCAGCAACCAAGACTACTCTATACAGCAAGGCTTTCATTTGAAATGTATGGCAAAATAAAGGAGTTTCCCAGACCCCCCAAAAATGGCTAAAAGAATACAGCTCCCAAAATTTATCATTATGAAGGATGCTAAAGTGAACTATAAGAAGATGAAGAAAAACAGAGAGGGAGAAAGGAACACAGGTACAAAGGGAAAAAAACTGGCAATTAACAAATACCCATCAATAATAACCTTAAATGTAAATAGATTAAATGTTCCAATCAAAAGACATAGGATAGCTGAATGTAGACAGTACACATATGGGCTGTCTACAAGAGACCCACCTCAAAGCAAAAGATCTACACTGACTTAAAGTGAAGGAATGGAAAAAATATTCCAAGCTAAGAGACATGAAAAAAATTGGAGTAGCAATACTTATATCAATAAAATAGATTTCAAAACAAATTCATAAAAGGAATAAAGAAGGACACTATCTAGTACTTAAGGGAATAGTCCCTAAAAAAGATATAACTCTTGTAAACATGTATGCAGCCAACAAAGGAGCACCCAAATAAATAATGCAAATCTTGAAAGACTTCAAGGAAGGTATTGACATCAACACATTCATAATAGGGGATTTTAACCCCCTATTCCCAATGATGGATAAACCTTCCAAACAAATAATTAGCAAAGATATCATGACATTGAATAATACTCTAGATCAAATGGACTTAATTGATATATACAGAAACTTTCATGCCAAAGAAGAAAAATATATATTCTTTTCTAATGCACATGGAACAATTTTGAAGACAGACCACATGGTAGGATATAAAACAAGCCTCAACAAATTCAAGAAAATTGAAATCATATCAAGCATCTTCTTGGATCACAATAGCTTAAAACTAGAAATGAATCACAAGAAAAAAAAACTCAAAAACGATTAAATTAATGGATCCTGAACAACACGCTATTAAATAATGAATGGGTCAAAAATGAGATCGGGAAAGAAATCAAAAATTTTCTGGAAACAAATGAAAATGAACTAATAGCAACCTAAAACATATGGGACACAGAGAAGGCAGTCATAGGAAAGAAGTTCATAGCAATACAGCCCCACCAAGAAAAGAGAAAAATCTCTTATAAGCACTGAACTTTCCATATACAAGTACTGGAGAAACAACAACAAACAAAGCCAAGAGTGAGTAGAAAGAAGGAAATAATCATCATCAGAGTAGAATTAAATGACATAGAGACTAAAGGAACAATTCAAAGTATCAATAAAACCAGGATCTGGTTCTCTGAAAAGATGAACAAAATTTACAAACATTTAACCAGACTCATCAAGAAAAAAGAAAGATTACTCAAATAAATAATATCAGAAATGAAAGAAGAGAAATTAAAAGCCACACAAATACAGCCCTCCCTGTTGTAGTTCAGTGGATTGAGTGCCAGCCTGAGAAACAAAGGGTCACCAGTTTGATTCCCAGTCTAGGGCATGTGCCTAGGTTGCAGGTCAGGTCCCCAGAAGAGGGTGCATAAGAGGCAACCAAGCACTGTTCCTCTCCCTCTCTTTCTCCCTCCCTTTCCATCTCTAAAAATAAAATAAAATCTTTAAAAATAGAAATATAAAGGATTATAATAAATTACTAAGAACAACATTATGCAAAGAAGTTGGACAACCTAGGCAAAATGAACAATTTTCTAGAAATATATAATATTGCAAAATTGAATCAAGAAAAAACAATAAAGCCAAACTAGACCAATAACAACTACTGAAATTGAAGCAGCAATCCAAAAACTCTCAGCACACAAAAGCCCTGGATTGGGTGGTTTTATAGGTGAATTTGACCAAACATTTAGGGAAGAAGTTACTCCTATACTTCTTAAACTATTCCAAAAAAATCAGGAAGAGGGAAGACTCTGAAACTCTTTTTATGAAGACAGTATTATCCTAATTCCAAAACCAGGTAAAGACACAACAAAGAAGGAAAACTACTGTTCAATATTGTTTATGAACTTAGATGCTAAAATCTTCAACAAAATATTGGCAAACTGGATCCAGCAATACATTAGAAAGATCATACACTATGATCAAGTGGGATTCATTCCAGAGATGCAAGGATGGTATAATAGCAACAAATAAATAAACATAATATACCACATAAACAAAGTGAAACACAAAAATCATATGATCATATCAATGGATGCTGCTAAAAATATTTGATACAGTATAGCACCCATTTATGATAAAATTGCTCAGCAAAATGGAAATAGACAGAGGACACCTCAACATAATAAAAACCGTATATTAGAAACCTACAGCCAGTGTCATACTCAACTGGGAAAAACAAAAATATTCCCCACTAAGATCACAAACAAGACAAAGGCATCTGCTTTCACCACTTTTATTCAAAATAGTATTGGAAGTTCTAGCCACAATGAGTAGACAAGAAAAAGAAATCAAAGGCATCCAAATTGAAAAGTAAAACTGTTGTTATTTATAAATGACATATAGTGTTTAGAAAATCCTATAAACTCCACAAAAATGCTACTCAATCTAATAAATGAATTTGGCAAAATGGCAAGTTACAAAGTCAATATTTAGAAATTGAAGGCATTTTTTGTACATCAACAATGAAATAACAGAAACAGAAATTAGAAAAAATCCCATTTGTTATAACAACAAGAAAAATAAAGTACTTAGAAATAAACCTTACCAAGGAGGTAAAAGACATGTATGCAAAAATCTACACAGCACTGAAGAAAGAAATTAACAAATGTACAATCTGTGGAAGCATATATTGTGTTCATGGATTGGAAAATTAACATCATTAATATATCCATACTACCCAAAGCAATCTACACAATTCCTATTAAACATAACCTCTATTAAAATGCCAATTACATATTTGTTCACAGATTTAGAACAAATATTATAATATACTTATTAATAATAAGTGTTTGTGAGGATGAGGAGAAAAGGAAACCCTAGTGTACTGTTGGTGGGAATGCAGACTAGTGCAGCCACCATGGAGAACAGTATGGAATTTCCTCAAAAAACTAAAAATAGAACTGCCTTTGGCTCATTGATTTCACCATTGGGATTATACTTTAAGAATCCTGAAACACCAATTTAAGATAACCTAATCATCCCTATATTCATAACAGTGTTATTTACAACAGCCAAGTTCTGGAAACTGCCTAAATGCCCAATAGTAAATGAGTAGATCAAAAAACTATGGACCATCTATACAATGAAATACTACACATCAAAAAGAAAAAAAGAGCCTTGCCTTTTGCAACAGCATGGATGAAACTGGAAAGCATTATGCTAAATGAAATAAGCCCAGCAGCAAAAGACAAATACCATATGATATCACCTATAAGTCGGACCTAATCAACAAAACAAACAAATGAACAAAATAAAACCAGAGACTTGGAGACAATGTGTTGGGAACTGCTCTGAAGTTTCAGGAGCTATAACACCCCCATGGCTAAGGTTGAGTGAGTGACCTTCAGACCATAAGCCACAAAGGATACAAAGCTTATCTTCCAGGCAGGAGCGCTTCTTCTGCTCCTTTTTCCATAACTGGACCCCAATGCTTGGTCGGTTAGTCCATGATGGGTATGACCCCCGGGGGGGCAACCTAAGCCAGACAAGATCACTTGGGAGGCCCTCAAAGAAGGACTCAGGGGGCTGCAGCAAAGAGGGGGTGATGAACCCTCACCCCTTGGTTTTGATGAAGCCTGAGTCCTCAGTCTGTTTGTGAGAAGTCTTTGAAAATTCCTTGGCTATCTGCCTCCATTCTTTGACTTAAGCCTGGAAACAATGACTGAGGGTGGTACAGCCCTGTGCTAGGAATGGTGGGCTCCCTGGGTAATTAGGCCTGAGAAACGATATGTGAAATCCTGTGAAACCTGCTTCACTAAGAATGCTATTAGTTGAGTGATAAAAGCCCAAGCATAAAATGAGTTTGTTTTCCCAAAGTCTTGTATTCCTTTAGCTAATAGACCCTGACTCAGAAGAAGCCCTAATAGTTCTCTGCATGCTATCTACTGTTTACTGCCTGACAATAATTAATAAGTTGTACCTGAACTCCTGTGCAAAAAAACAATAAAAGCCTGTCTAGGCAAGGGTCGGGTGCTGTCCCCTTGAGAGAGTTGCCAGGCCACTCCCAGGCACTCCCCCCTTGAGAGAGTACCCATGTTGTCCCTTTTCCTCCACAGGACTTGGTAGTCCCTGTGAAGTTGTCTTAATTTTCCATCCATAACGCCACAGGCACTGCAGGCCAGTGCACACATCAACAATGAACAGACTGATAGTGACCAGAGGGGGTCACTGAAAGTGTGGGAGTTAAGGAGGGAAAGAAGGGGAATGGTCTAAGTCAAGGAACATATGTAAATGACCCAGGAACATGGACAATAGGGTGGGGATTGATTGTGGGGGGAGGGTATGGGTGGAAAAGGGGAGAGCAATGGGAAAGATTGGAACAACTTTAATAGAACAACAATAAATAATAAATAAATAAAGTGCAAGCTATGTAAGATTCTAACTAAAACCTCAAAGTATCAAATGTATTCATTTATTAGCCTACTGAACTCCCAAGAAGAGAAGACACTGAGTATAACAGAGTGCTGCCTTGAGGCTCCTGGTGACAACTGTGCCTGAATGAACACCCAGAAGTGTCTGGAAATATCTCCCTGAGTATGGCCATTTACCACTGACTGAATGTGTGGAAGTATGAAAACCCCAGCTTTTTGCAATAAATCTTAGCTGATATGTCACAGTTCCCCCGGGATCAAGTTAAAGGTGAATTAAGAAGGATTTAGTCTGAGATTGTCCTTGGTGAACTTTCCCCCTTCCCTATCCCCTTTACCCTTATTCTCTTGCAAGTTTCCCATGAACACTTTCTTAGTAAATTACTTGCATATGAATTCTTATTTCAGCATCTGCATTTGAAAGAATCAACCTAAAACATCAGAAATGACATGTAAAAAATATGTTGAAAAATTAATTCTGTTCACAATAAATCACAGAAAAATATAAAATACCTATAAATAACTATGAATTAAACTATAAAATGTTAGTGAGCAACTGTAAAAAGGACTTAAAATGGAGAAAGGTTATGTACTTATGTAAGAAGATTAAGTATCATAAATATTTTCTCCTCTATAAATATCAAATTTTGAAGCTTTTTCAGTTATTCTAAAAACATCTGGAAGAATTAACATGTGTATTAATTACTATCTATTCACTATACTGAGGTTATCGTGTCAAAATTTTTATTAAAATTATTATGTTAACTTTACTTCTTATAAATTTTGCAATATTTTCAAAATATACTTCTCATGGTTAAAGGTATTATTTACATAGGAAAAAGTATATAACTTCAGAGAAAACTCCTCACCAAAAAAAAAAGAGAGAATGTTCTCTAACTATTTAATAATAGTAGTAACAACAAATATTTAGCATATCATATAATCATGTCTGTAGTATACACACATATTCACATACATGTATACACATGCACAAATATATATGGGTATGTATGTTTAGAAGAACTCCAGCCATTGTTAATATAATGAGAATGGTTTACATAATATACATGTAACCTGGCAGCCAAGGAGAGTGGACTGGAATGCACATGAGTGAACAATGATGACTTCACTGTGCTAGTCATTGAGGTATACAACATTGGGTGAGCTAGTCATACAACGTTGGGTGAGCATGTGTACTGTGTGGCCATCACATTCAAAATGACTGAGTAAGTAAAGCAATGAATCTACATCAAATTTTGTGTTAAACCTGAACATTCCTCTGTGGAAACTATTCAGGTGATTCAGAAAGCTTTGGGGAATGATGCAATGATTGCAGCACAAATAAGTGTGGCACAAATGCTTCAAAGATGGTCAACAATTGTTGAAAGTGATCCAAGTTCTGGAAGCCTTGTAACAAGTAGAACCCCTGAGAATGTTGGACAAGTATGAGCTGCAATCAACAAAGATTGGTGACTCAGTGCAAGAACTGGAAGCTGATCTGGGGATTCCAAAAACTACTGTGTCTGAGATTTTGATGCAGGATCTTTGCATGAAACATGTTGTGGCAAAATTTGTGCCAGGGCAGAAGGAACATAGTGTTGCAGTTGCTGGTGACCTGATTCAAACCGCTACCAATGAATCAGATTTCCTCAAGAAGGTCATAACTGGAGATGAATGGTAGGTCTTGAGCTATGATCCAGAAACAAAGGTCCAGTCATCCTAACACAAGTTGCCTTGTTCCCCATGCCCAAATAAAGCACCACAAAGTTGCAGAAAGATCATGACCATGTTAACTTTGTTTTTTGATTGGGAAGGTGTTGGCCATCGTGAGTACACCCCTTCAGGTCAAACAATTAATGAGGAGAACTGATGTTCTTCATCAGTTGAAAGATGCACTATGAAGAAAATGGCCACAGCTATGGGCAACTCCTGACTGGCAGCTTCATCTGGACAATGTGCCTGCTCATGCATCATGACTCTTGCAGAATTTTTTTTATGAAACATCGGATTTCTCAGGTAACTCACCCCCATACAGCCCAGATTGGTGCCCCGCAATTTCTCACTTTTCCCAAAGCTAAAATCATCTTTGAAAGGGAAGAGATTTCAGACTATTAATGAGATTCAAGAAAATACATTGAGGCAGCTGATGGCAATTCCAACAAAGTTTGTTTTTTAAACATCAGCCTTCTTTTATTTTATTAAAGATTTTATTCATTTATCTTTAGAGAAGAAGAGGAGAGAAACATCAATGTGTGGTTGCCTCCCGTGAGTCCCCTGCTGGGAACCAGCCTGCAACCCAGGCAATGTGCCCTGACTGGGAATTGAACCGCGATCGTGTGGTTCGCAGGCCCACGCTCAATCCACTGAGCTATGCCAGCCAGGGCAATTCCAACAAAGTTTTGCAGAGTGTTTTGAACAGTGGGAGAGATGCTGAGAAAACTGTGAAGGTCCAAAGTAACTACTTTGAAGGGGACTGAGGCATCATTGTCTAATGTACAATGTTTTTTGTATCTTGTATCTTCTTCAATAAATGTCTTTATTTTTCATATTTCATAGCTGGATAGTTTCTGGATATAGGAAGGTTGATAGATGATATATGATATAAATACAGATAGATATGGATGTAGAAGATTAGATATAGATATAGATATAATTATTTACTCATAGCTGAATTATATACAGATTTAGGAAGTAGGAAATCTCTGTTTAAAGGTCTTACAGGTAGGAAATGGAATTGGTAGAGTTGAGATTTAAGCCCAGGTATTTTTGTTCCAGACTCCATATTCTTAACCTTTTTGCTATGCATACATATATTCTGACAATATATTACCAAAGACAATAAAAAATTGTTCCCTGTAACAAACAGGTAATCTTGTCATATAAAATGTGTATGTACCCTAAAATTTGTTTCCAAACTGTTTTGAGCAATGGTAATTAGAGACTGTTGTGTATCTGCTCGATGTGATGGTCCTGAAGAACATCAAAAAGGCTCTTAGGTTGATAAAAATATTTGTCTCAGCATCATATGCCAGTTATCTCTTTATTTTCAACAACCATTTCTGTATGATCAGTTCTCAATATTCTTTAAAAATAAAATGACTGTTATTTTTTGTTCTTCTTCACCTACTTTATTTTCTATTGTGTCCACTGGCATTGAACAGATATTTATTGACTTATTAAAACATTGGGAAAATATCAGATGTAAAATGTTTTACTGAAAAATAACTCTCCTGGTTTTATCCAGATACACAAGTAGAATCATCATGGATTATTTTCATCTCTCCTATATGCCATATGACTCATCATGATTGTGGGTAGATGAATGACCTGCAGGATAATCATGGACATTTGACCCATGCCTAATATTTAGACCATCAGTTAATAAAATGAAATTGGTGTTCTCCTAAGATCATATTAGATTTAGTTATAAAATTTTAGTTTCTTCTTTGATAACCTTTTCAATCATATTCCCCCAAATAAAGCTCTAAATAAAAGTATATACTTATTTATGAGATGCAACATGATTCTAGTCCAACATTATTTTATTTTTAAGGATATTTTGATATCAATTATGACATATTTTGGTCATTATTGTTTTTATTAATATCTATTTTGTCCAAAATGTTAAAAATTCATTTTAATGCATTAAGAAGCTAATACACTTTTTCAAAAATAATAGTAATGGTAACACCACCAATTTTAGTTCTCAATTAACTATAAAAATTGTCTTATTAGCACATATGATTCCTCTTTATGTGTGTGGTATTACAATCATTTCAGCTGATTGAGATCAAGTGTTTTCCAATAGCAATATGTTATTCCTTCCACATAATTCAAGAAAAAAATTATATCTAAAAGCTAATTATTCTATCTTTTCTGAAGAATATTTTGTTATAATCTGTGAGTAGAAAGACCAGAGAGAAGGAAATCTCTGCATAGATGGGTTAAATAACATGTTCAAGGCCTGATAGGTAGGTCTTGTATCTGTTCTCTTGATGAGGTCATCTTAATTGTAATGCCATATTCTCTGGTAAATGAGAAGAAATAGGGTTAAACACAGCAAGAAAAAATGAATGTTTTTCATTTGGTACGGTGGGAGATTAGCAATGAGTGTGATGAGTATCTCTATTGATGAAAATGACCAACTGATGAGGAGCAAACATTATGGCAGGAAACAGAACACAGACACATAATTCACAAATCAGACAATGAGAGAGAAGCTTCAGAATAAAAACAAGCATAGAGGTTTGTGCGAATGGCAAAGTGTAGTCAGGGAGGCTGCCACCCCTGTAGGAAGGACAGTGGCTGCCAGGTTCTGAACACATTTGATCTGTGGATACTAAAGGGCAACACAAAATGAGAAAGAATGTTTGGTTGCAGAAAAGTGATGGAATTGTTTCTGGGAAGAATAATTAAGAGAGACATTTTAAAATTGGGAAATAAAGCTTCAGCTTCTCCTTGTTCATATTTAATAAAATTTGGATTTAGCTTGCATTCAATTTGAATAAACTGTAGAGAGCTCATTTAATTCACAAGCAGATGTATGACATTATACATATAAGGAAACTGAGGCCCTGATGAGCTAAGTGGCTCTCCAAGATCCTGAAGCTTGATGGGGGAAAAGCTGAGGCTAATGTCAACACTTTGCAGATGTCAGATTATGTACAAGTGGTTGTACTCTGTGTGCTAATGTTTACTCTTTAATACAATTATAAATGCTTCAATTAAGAGATGGATTTATATTACTCTACTTTTGTGTTTTTTAATTCAACTCAACATAAAGCATGTATTCCATACCCAATATATGTAAGTACCACGTAAGGAAATACACAATTGAAAGAGACACTATCCCTGCGTTGAGGAACTTATAAATTATCAAGATAATCTAATATAAAGGAACATCTAATATATCAACAATTTGTTTCCAGTCTTTCCTGAGAATGAGATTTACTTATGATACATTAAAAATGCAGATCCCTGTGTCTCTGCCTTGAAGATTCAAGTTCTCAAATTCAATGCAAAGGCTCTGTTAATTACTTAGTAAATATTCCAGGAGATTCTTATAATCAGGTAGAGTGTGGAGACACTACAGCCATATTTCTTGAATTTATAGGCACATTGGAAACATTGAGGGAACTTCAAAAACTGCAAATTCTTCTGTCCTGCCAGGATACTATTATTCGACTAACTGTTCTGGGGTGTGCCTTGGGTCTTGGATGTTTAAAGGTTCTGTAGATGATTATATATAATGTACAGATAAGTTGGGGAAATACTTTGTTACTGGGATATAGCACCCAGGAAAGATTTCATGAGGGAAATGCCATCTTACAACTTTCTAAACTCATATCCATTGAAAACTTACCACATGTGTAGTATCTCTTAATTATTAAAATAAACCCACCAGGTGAATACCATTGTTATCTGTATTTTATAGACTAAAAACATAAAGTTTAGAGAACTTGCTCAAGCTCATGGAGTTTGAAAGTAGGTGAGCAGTTTTATGAAACCAGTCTGATCTGGAGCCTAAGCCTTTGTCACTTTGCCAGACTGACTTTCAGATGCAGTTTGAAGGATGGAGAAGTTTTCAACTGACAGAAACTGGGACAGAAAGCAGTCCAAGGACAGGCAGCAATGTCTGCACAGGAAGATGTGTGATAAGTCAGTCAGGTTGGAAAGTTTGGCTCCAGATAATGGAAAGCTTTGAATTCATAGATGCTTGACTAATCATCACATGATTGATGGGTTAATTTGTCAGTTCATTCATTTATTCATTCATTATATTGTTATTTAATATAACAAGTATTGCATATTAAAATGCAAAAAATATACTTTTGGACTGAATATACATTAAAAATTTACCTGGACTTTGGAAGCTAAGCTTTATTCAATTGTTATTTCTTTTTTGAAACTTCTGGCCAAAATGGAAGCATAGGTAGATATGCTTCACTTCCTTGGACAACCAAAGAAGGATAACAATGAATTTAAAAACAAAAAACAACTGGAAGTGCCAGAAAATCAAACTGTATGGAAGTCTGACAATCAAGGAGTTAAAGATGCAAAGATACACACTGGTAGGAGGGGCAGAGACGGGAAGCCAGGGCAGCAAGGACGTGTAAAGGCAGCAGCTGGTGGACCAGAACAGGCAAGGCAGCAGTTGGCAGACTGGGATATCACACATTCCCCTGGGAACTGGCTGGGAGGAATAACTGGGGAATGAGAAAGGTTTCCAGTGCAGGAAACTAAAGCCTCAAAACCTCTGGCAGTGAGAGAAACTCCCAGTCTCACAGCAGAGTCTGTGGGAGAGGCCCACAGAATCCTAGAACATACACAAGTGTACACATCCAAGAATCACCACCTGGAAGAGCACAATCCACTTGTGGTGAGGGAAGTGACTGAAAGCAGGGTGAGAGCCCAGCAAGTGGCATTGTTCCCTCTCTGATCCCTACCTCAAATACAGTGCCAGATGCAGAGAAGCGGGTTGCCCCCACCCTGGTGAATACCTGAGGCTCTGATCCTTAAAATGTAACAGCTATGCCCAAGCAAAGAAATATGGCACAAATGAAAGAACAGATAAAATCTCCAGAAAAATAACTGTTCGATGAGGAGATAGCCAACCTATCAGATGCAGAGTTCAAAATGCTGGTAATCAGGATGGTCACAGAAATGAATTGAGCATGGTTGCAAAATAAAGGAAGAAGTGAAAGCTATGAAAACTGAAATAAAGAAAAATATTCAGGCAACTGATTGTGAAGGGAATGAAACTGAGACTCAAATCAAAGATTTGGAAAAGAAATATTCAACCAGAACAGAAGGAAGAAACAAGAACCCAGAAAAATGAGGAGAGGCTTAGGACCCCAAGGACAATTTTAAACATTCCAACATAGGGGTGCCAGAAGGAAAAGAGGAAGAGCAAGAAATTGAAAACTTATTTGAAAACATAATGAAAGAAAACTTCCCCAATTTGGTGAAGCAACTAGACTGCTAGTCCAAGAAGCTCAGAGTACCAAAGAAGTTGGATCCAAGGAGAAACACACCAAGACACATCATAATTGAATTCACCAAGACTAAAGATAAGGAGAGAATCTTAAAAGCATCAAGAGAAAAGAAGACAGTTGCCTATAAAGGGGTACCCATAAGACTGTCAGCTGGCTTTTCAACAGAAACCTTACAGGCGAGAAGGGGCTGGAAAGAAGTATTACAAGTCGTGAAAGGCAAGGACCTACATTGAAGATTACTCTAATCAGCAAAGCTATCATTTAGAATGGAAGGACAGAAAAAGTGCTTCCCAGATAAAGTCAAGTTAAAGGAGTTCATTTTCACCAAGCCCTTACTATATGTTAAAGAGACTTATCTAAGAAAAAGAAGATCAAAACTATGAACAATAAAATGACAGTAAACACTACTATCAACAACTGAACTTAAAAAAACAAACTAAGCAAACATCTAGAACAGGAAGAGAATCACAGAAATGGAGATCACAGGGAGGGTTATCAGTGGAGAGGGGGATGAGAGAGAATGGGGGTAAAATTAACGGGGAATAAGAAGCATAATTGGTAGGCACAAAACAGATGGGGGAGATTAAGAATAGTATAGGAAATGGAGAATCCAAAGAGCTTATATGTACGATGAACATGAACTTGTCCATGGACATGAACTAAGGGGTACATGAATGCTAAATGAAGGGAGGGTGCAGGGTGGAGGAAGATAATGGGGAAGGAAAAATGCAGCAACTATAATAGCATAATCAATAAAATATATAAATAAAAGTTTTTATTTATTTTTGTTTCTGTTAACATAGTATAACAAATTATAACTTACACATTAAGGGCTAGGCCATTACTTCAAGCAGAGTGCTGAAGAGTGCTGAAAATTTACTATTTTTTCAGTGTTTGTGAGATTATTTTTTTATATGTATTTTTTGATGAACTGCTTTAACTTGACCTTATCTGGGAAGCACTTTATCTCTCCTCCCATTCTAAATGATAGCTTTGCTGGAGAGAGTAATCTTGAATGTAGGTCCTTGTTTTTCATGACTTTGAATACTTCTTTCCAGCTTCTTATTACCTGCAAGGTTTATTTTGAGAAATCAGTTGATAGTCTTATGGGAACTCCTTTGTAGGTAACTCTTTCCTTTTCTCTTGCTGCTTTTAAGATTCTTTCCTTATTTTTGATCTTGTGGATTGTAATTATGATGTGCCTTGTTGTTTGCTTCCTTGGGTCCAACTTTTTGGGGACTCTCTGAGCTTCCTGGACTTCCTAGAAGTCTATTTTCTTTGCCAGATTAGGGAAGTTCTCCTTCATTATGTTTTCAAATAAGTTTTCAATTTCTTGCTCTTCCTCTTCTTCTTCTGGCACCCCTTTGATTTGGGTATTGGAACTGTTTTCTGGGACTTGAAAAGACCAGACAAATGAGAGCAGAAATAAAGTGTGGCATTCTTACATGCAAAATACATACATGCATGCATGCACACATACATACATATAGTGCTAAATGTATATTTTATTTTACATATATAAATATAAATATACAGTATTAAATATATATTATGTTTTATGTATATACAAATATGTATGTATATGTATGTACATATGTATATACTATATAGTACTAAAGTTAAAATGAATGAACTGGAGTGCATATATTAATCTGGATCAATCTTTAAAAGAACATTAAAGGGGAAAAGAAGCTTAAAATGCATATATATAGCATTTATATAAAGTTTTAAAACACATGAAAAATATATTTTTTATTTTTGCATATATGTACATACATACATATGTATAATACTGTATTTTTTGGACCGTAAGACACACACCTAGGTCTTAGAGGAGAAAAATAGGAAAAAAATTTTTGAAGCAAAGAATGTGGTAAAATATTTAATAGCCTAAATAACATAATATTTCACCAATGTAAATGTAAACAGAACTCAACAACAACATTAATAACCATTATTCCTCCTAAATTTGGGGGGAGCAGTAGTGTTTCTTATAGTCCAAAAAACCTGGTAATTTTTTAAGTACATGGAAGTGTTAAATATTAAATTCAAAGTAATTATACTTTGGGTAGATTGTGTATTCCAATAATGACCACAATAATACTTCCTATCCCAATGTTCTTACACTGTGACCTTGTCATTTCTCTCATTGACAGTTGGTCTATGTCCCCTCACCATGATCCCAGGTGAACCCTGGTGATTCTCTTCATCCCAAAGTACAATAGAAGTGACACTATTTAGCCTCCGAGGTTAGATCATAAAAGTGCCATGCACCTGGTCAAGTAGCTCAGTTGGTTGGAGCATCATCCCTTACACCAAAAGGTTAGTTTTGGTTCTCAGTCAAGGCACATACCTAGGTTAAGGCACATAGGTGAAGAAATTGATTGATGTTTCTGTTTCATGTAACATTTCTCTTTCTCTCTCTCTCCCCCTTCCTCTCTCCCTAAAATCAATAAACATATTATAAGGTGAGGATTAAATAAAAAATAAAATTAAAACAAATAATCTGTCATGTATTTCTGCCTATGCTTCAAGGATATTTCCTCTTCCAACCCAGTCGCCATCCTGTAAAGGAGCTCAGTTACTTGAAGAAACCTCACGCCTCATAGAGCCGCAACTGAGCTCACAACTCACAGCCAGTGTCAAGCCCCAGGCATGTGAGCACTCAGTCTTCAAACGATTCCAGCCTCCAGCCATCAGGTCACCTTCAGGCTTCAGGTCTTCCCAGCTGAGGCTCCAGAAATCATGAACAGAGACAAGACATACACACTGAACCGTATTTCAATGTCTGATACAAGAATCTATAAACAATATAAAATAGTGATTGTTAAAAAATCAGAGATAATATGGTTTAAAAAATACCCGTGTATATTTTACCCATATGAAAAGAACATGGATATTTTTTAAGCCAGGTTACAGAAAGTGGGACTCCTAAGGTTTTTAGACTAAACAAATGGTGTTAGCATCTGCCTCCAAGGAAAATGTTTCTAACATGCAGGTACTTTCTATCCAGGGTCCTCTTTTTAAAGTATAATTTGAATTCTTCTGATTATCAAAGAAAAATGCAATTGGGCATTGCTTGTCTAAAAACAGCAATTTTTTCCTTTTACAGGAAGGGATTGTCATAGGATCTATAGACAGAGTTTATGGATGATGGAGAATATTTGGGAGCAAAAGGAAAGAAATTTTAAAAAATCTGAACCTTGAATCTTTGAGGAGAAGATTTTCCTAGACACGGAGTTATGTTTTCTCTGTTGATTGTGAAGTTGCTGTTATTTCCATGAGTCACACGCACAGAGGCCTGTATCAATGTCAATAAATAAGCAAGCAATGCTGTGGTATGACATGCCAAAGTGACTCCATAAAATGTTGCTTTTTTCCATGTAATGGAATGAAATGTCAATGGTTTAAAGATTTTAATGTTCAGTATGATACTTAGAATCTAGGATTTAGGATTTTGTATGTTCATCTAATTATTATTTATTCATTGAAAATGTTTTTTAAGTATCTATACTGTGCCAGGCAGAGTAGTGTGCAGCCAGGATATAGGGAGCAGAAGAGAACATTCCCTGTTCTCAGTGATTTCACAATCTAGTGAGGAAGACAATCAAACAATCATATTGTATATAGTTGATACATACTGAATGTTATTGATTACATTATACAATAAATACCAGCAGTGTATACATTTAGTAATGGCAAAATATTGCAATTCAACAGTTTTTAAAATTGAAATAAGAGTAGGCAGATAGCCCTGGCTGGTGTAGCTCAGTGGATTGAGCGCAGGCCTGCGAACCACACGATTGTGGTTGGATTCCCAGTCAGGGCACATGCCTGGGTTGCAGGCCAGTTCCCAGCAGCAGCTCAAGAGAGGCAACCACACATTGATATTTCTCTCCTTCCCTTTCTCTCTAAAAATAAATTAAAAAAAATAATTTTAAAAAAGAGTAGGCAGATAAATGGTTCCCAATAAAGACAAAATTTAAGCTCAAATCTATGTGGGAAACTTCACTTATGATAAGGGTAGTATTACAATCTAGTAGGGAAATATTGGTCTATGTATTAAATGCTCTTGCCATAATTGTTTGTTAAAATTTTATTTAAAATGTTAGAAAACTATTCAGGAAAATATTTTTACAAACTTCTGTAGGAGGACAGTAAGATAGGAAATGTGGAAACTATGATGGAAAAGCTGATATTTCATTTCATAAAGTGTCATAGGAAAAGTAATAATATTTGTAATATAAACAACAACAAAAAAAAGGTTTAATAGCTATGCTATATAGCAAGTTCCTAAAACTGAAGATAAAAATGTCATGCCACTATCCAATTATGTACTAGGCACAAAGAATACATTGGTGAGAAAAAGAGACACGATGTCACCGATCATGAAGCTTATGAGTATCTGGTTTGTTATTTAACATTGATTTTTAAAAATATCATTGCAAACTGAGAAAAACACTCTGTAAAGAAAGACTTAATCTATGAATACTTTTCACTCAGTTGCTTCCAGAGTGAATGAAATACAAATTGGAGTGGAGGGATTGAGCAAAGATGGAAAAAAACCTAATGAACACAGATAACAATGTGATGATTTCTGGGGGTCAGAGGTGGGACAAATGGGAGGCAGAAGAGGGTGTGGTGGTGTAAATGATGATGGAAGGAGACTTGACTTAAGGTAGTGAACACACAATACAGTGTACATAGGATGTGTGGTGGAATTGTGCAACTGAGACCTATATGTAATTTTGTTAACCAATGTCACCTCCAGTAATTTATAACTATCCTGTACCATTTTTTAAAACATCAAATTGGCAAAAATAAATAATGGCTAATAATTATGAGGGGTTTTTATGTATGAGGAACAGTTTTAAGCATTTTCAAATGTTTCATATAATTATTATGAAAACCCCATGAAGTACCTGCTAGTAGCATCATCAGCATTTCTCAGCAGAAAACTGAACCCCAGAGCTGGTAAACGATGCATGTGAACTTTGCACCAAGACATTCTGACTCCAAGGCATGCATGTTCAGTTCAAAACTGATAAGAGTCAATCTGACAGGAATGCTGGCCTGGCAGGCTCTCATATTGCTGAAGAATGTATGTACTAACAAATTTTTATTTTGTGTGTTTTAAAAAGGATAATTGTATTTTTTATTGTTGTTCAAATACAGTTATATCTATTTTCCCCCCACCACTTTCCCTTGCCCCATCCACCTCCACCTCCCACCCTCAATCCTACCTTTCAGCTTTGTCTTTGGGTCCTTTATACATGTTCCTTGATGACCCTTCTCCTCCTTTCCCCTTTTATTCCCCTCCTCCACCCCTTCTGGAAAATTAACTCAGTATTTGTTAAAATGACTAATGTATGCAAATATGTCAGCATTTTAACACAGCAATCTCACATTTAGAAAATTCTACTCAATCACTATAAATATATTTTGGTAAGTTTCTATGTACAAGGATGTATAGTATAACCTAAGTGGTAATAGTAGAATACTAGAACCATTCTGAATGTCCATTAATATAGCAACAATTGAATAAGCTATGAAATATGCAGTTTGAAATCTTATGTAGTTGTTAAAAAGAATTAATTACATCTAGAAGTTTTGTTTGACCTTGAAAGATGTTTTTGACATTTAAGCCAGGCACAGAAAGCAAATTATATAAATAGGCAAGTTTTACAGGAAGAAACATAATAGGGCCATAAAGATATATGAAAAGATGCTCAAACTTATTAAACATCAGAGTGGAAAGCAAGAAATTAACATATTTTCCCCATTACTTGGAAAAACAGCTATGAACTATATAAATAAGCAAGGTACCAGGCTATTTCTTCAAGAGAATTTTATTGGCTTCATAAGGTCAATCTTTATTTCTTAAAATAAGCTTTTGCTGACATCCAGAGTCTAGGCAGTTCTTTCCCAGATGTGACATCCCAGTCAAAGTCTTGGCCAAAGGCAATAAATCCACAATTGGAAACTGGAAAACATCAGATTCCTATTGAATTCAGGCATACAAATATAGTGCCATGAAAATAATAATACTCATTAAGAGTTTCCAAGTTGTAGAGGGATAAAGTAGGGAGAAAAACATAAATGCTTTCAATATTACTACAATTTATCAAATCATTCTATGAAAACAAATAAGTACTTTTAAATCAGTAATAGTTTCAGTGAAGTCATAAGAACAATAATTATCCTCAGTTCATTCATTCCCACAACCAATTCTTGTTTGTTCTTTTTAAAAGATTTTATTTATTTATTTTATAAGGGAAGGGAGGGAGAAAGAGGAGAGAGATCAATGTGTGGTTGCTTCTTGTGTGCCCCCTACTGGGGACCTGACCTGGCCCCCCATTCAGGCATGTGCCCTGACTGAGAATCAAACTGGCGACCCTTTGGGTCACAGGCCAGAACTCAATCCATGAAGCCACACCAGTCAGGGCCCAATTCTCGTTTCTCCTGAGTACTTGACAGTGTTTCTATGGAACAAGTCATTCTGCAGAGCTCCACAAATCCCCATCTATTTCATAGCATGATTTAAAAATATATTCTCAGTAAGGCATATTCTAGAACAACTCACAAGATGTAACATTTTTACAAATGCATCAGAGTAAAACAATGACTGACTCTAAATGACCAAAAATAATACTTAAAATGACAGGGTTACGGATCACATCACAATGGAATTGATAAAGTAATTTACTTTTTTTGTAAAAACATTTTGAGATAGCAATCAACGTTACAAATGAAACTATATCAGACTAAGAAATCAATTAATTTGTTCTGCACTGTCAATTTTACCTGGGGGTTCAGTTGGGAAATAACTATTGGTTTTGGAAAATCACAGGGAGCTTTTGTCCATAAAATTATTACTTTGCTTTATCATCTACCTATGTGCCTTTGTTTTTCTTTCTTATTCTTTTTTTAATTTCCATTTCCATTGTTGAAAATTTTTTCTCCAAATGTTCTCCCTTTCTGTAATATGTATATCCATTTCTTTTATCTTTTCTCATTTTTTGTACTTCCTCAATTCCTTTTCTTCTTGCTTCTTTTTTCTACCAATCCTTCAAATTACACATACTTTCTTCTACTTACACAGACCATCTTCACCTTACAGACCCTCTATGACTTACACAAATCTTTTTCAACTGATACCAACTCTCTGCAACTTTCCTAGTCCCTCTTCATTTGCCCTTTTTAACTTATCCAGAAATAACAAAGTTTATTTAACTTGACCTACAATTAATTCTATTTCCTTCAAAATATGTTGCCATAATTTGTAGCTTTTATTATTAAAACCATATATTTTCCCAACTTAATTAGAATTTTCAATTTCTATAGATCACTGGAAGTAACTAGAATTCTTTATATTGATACATTTATAAACACATTTATAATTTTCAGAACCATTTTTTCTATTGACAAATACACTTACAATATTTTTCTTGGTGATTACTGCATTCCTTTAGTGTGCTCAAAAGTGAGCTGTTTCATTTTCTAGTGTTCTTGATAACTTTTACAGAGGCTGAAGAAGAGACAGGGGAAATATCAGGCTTGGCATGGCCTTAGCCACTTAGGTTTAAAAATGCCATGTTTTTTTTTTCCTTTTCTGATTTTTACTCTCTGAGAGGGTAGTGAGATCTTTCCCCTTTTTTAGACCATCAGTTTAAATCCGTTCTCAGTAGAATCCTTACGATGTAACAACATGAAAGCTTCTACATAACAGATCTTATCCCATTTGTCAGACCTTTGGCAGAACAATTCTAGAGTAAGACAAAGCTCTTCCTTTCATAAACAGAAACAAGACAAAATATATAAAGCAAGGAAAAAATTTAAACAGATGAGTACACTCAAACTACATCCTCTAAAAGTTGGGACTGGGACTAGCCTTAGAATATTATTTCACACCAGTACCACAAACAACCCTGACAAATTCCAAATGGCATGAAACCCAAACAGTGGGGACAGAGGATTCTTGATGTGTATGAAAGAGCAAAGATCAAACCAAGTCTCCAAAGGTGAGAAAGCAACTGTAACCGAAAAAACTGTAACCAAATTTTTGTTTCAGACAGATGAGAGAAACAGACATAAGCTCTCAAACAAAAATAGACTTCTTTCTGCAGAAGAACACAGAAACAAAAACAATAAAACTGCTTTTTTAATTAAAAAGCAGTTTGCAATAAAAAAATCAAACAATCCCACAATGGAGAATTGAGATATTTTCTTGTGAATGAGCTGTGCCTGCTGCCAAGTGGTGCCTATTCATTTTACAGAATTCTAAATGGCTCAAAGGACCCATGTGGGGAGACAGGGTCTCTCTCCTTGTGCACACCGTGGACTTACCCAGTCTGGGCTCATCAGCCCACCAACAACCTTCACCAGCAAAGCATTTAAATGTAGCTGATGCCTTGAGAAGGAGAGCAGAAAGAGTCTCTGAGATAAAGAACCCTCAGGAGCTGCTGGGAAATTCCTGAAATCCTCGTCCTGGTATCAGCCTGGCACAAGCAACTGGGATGCCCAGCCTGGGCCCTCTGGGCATTACCAGAGTCCACATAGTTTCATCTGTAGTTGTCAAAAACTGTAACCAAAAACAGATCTGGCTGTCCGGTGCTATGAAGCCTATACCTGAGGGGCAGGTGCTGATGTAAAGGAAAGTGGTTTATTTTCAGGTGCTGGCCACCTAGAAAATGGGAGACTCATGTAACAAAGCCCATCTCCACCTCTCAGTGGAGGCAGAGGTTTTTATAAGAAGGGAGAGAGGAACAGAATAAAAGATCAAGGGAGGGGGCCAAAAAATTCTCTATGTGAATACTAGCACAGTGCATTTCAGTGACAGTGATGGTCCAGTGTGCATCACCCTGGTTTAGTCATCCTGCTTCACATCATCCTGGTCGTATGTCATCCTGACTTCACCGTTGAAGGTCACCAAATCTCCCAGAACTGGGATGCCTGAAGGTTGGAGTTTGTAACATTTGAAGCTAGTTCCTTAGATTCTTTTACAAGCATGCTGTTCATCCACAAACTACACATTAGTCAGAGTCAGCACTTACAGAAACAATGTCAAAGGGTGGTAGAGTGGGTTACGATTCCCCACTGATATAATTATGCACTGCTACACTAAGATTTTAAAAATAACAAAGATTGATAACATCTTACAAAGATAAGTATGAAGCTAAATAGATAATATTGATTGTGACATAAGTGGTAACATCTTTAAAATGATGTTTTTGGCAGACTACATCAAACAAGTTGTGTATGTATCCTCTTTTTTGGTAATTTCACTTCTAGGTTATTAAACTCCCAAATTACTCATACATGCTAATATACACATATATGCTACTGTTATTTGTAGCATTGTTTGTAATATTAGACTAACTTAAATGTCTACCATCAGGGCAATGGGATAATAGATTATAATATTCATAAAAAGAAAGACTGTACAATACTAAATATGAATAAATTAGAGCTAAGTGTATCTATATATACAAAACTCCAAAACAGGGTTATGAAAACAATTTTGTAGAGGGATATATAAAGTAAAAAACATATGTGTATGTGAGAATGTATGTGTATTGCAGATATAATATGGCATCGGCAACAGTTTGGAGGCATGAAAGAACATGTCCAGGCAATAGTGAATTGTGTGGTGTAGCAGGAATGTAGGAGGACTGAGTGGAGGGTGTAGGCGTAAGAATAAAATTTGGGCCAGGATTTAAAAGTCATTGGCTACCCTGCCAAGGAGCCTGAAGTGTATTGCTTAGGCACTGGCAAACCCTGCAACACTTCAAGTAAAGAATGCCAGGATCATATTTTCATTAAAAAATTGGGTAAGTCTATAGAAGTAAAGTTCAAACTAATTGGGGAGAAAATTGACAAGATAAGAGTAGAGGTATAGGCACCCAGGAGGCAGCTATTGTACTGAGAAAGGATCACCAATACTTTTTTAAAAAAGAAAGCAAAAAGAAATAATAAATTGATTTGATTAGATAGCTTATGAAGAAAAGGGAAAAATAAAATAACTCTGAGCTTTCTAATATAAAAAATCAGGGGCAAAAATTTGTCATAACATAGTCTAGAATTCGAGAATGGAGGTATGATGTACAAAGACTGGTTAAATGCCTATCAGAAATGATCCATAGAAAATAAATTAATTTAGGTATGCTATATAATATGTGAACTATAAATTAATCTATGCTTTAGTATTTTATGTAATATATGTGTGGGGAATGTCAACTCACCTATTTTCACAAGGTAACATGAAGGGATAACTTTTTAGCATATTTTCTAATACAGTGGCCCCAAGAAACTATGACTAGGAACATAACTATGACAAACGACTGCTTCATCAAATCTGTCAGTCTCTTTAACAGAGAATAATAACAAAAAAATGCAGAAAGAGCTATTTTTGTAACACTGGCTGTAAGTTATTTTTAAATGGCACTAGCAAGTCAGTGAATACTGAATGAATTTATTATTTACAAAACATCGGAAAGAGATTATTCTAAGGATGTGTGATAGTTTCTTTTTAAATCAATTAAAAAATTAAATTCAACTTATCTCTTCAACTTTAAAAGCACAAAGAATGTAGATATAATAAAAACTACAGGCCATATGTGTCCATTACTTGGAATCCAGTTAAGCTCAATGTATGGACCAGTGAAACTACATTTTATTTACCTGAAACTTGGCAAACACATAGTATAAAGCCACCTTTCAAAATAATATCTTGTTGTGGATTTCAAGGGAGTTGCCACAAAGCAACAAAAATCTCTCAGGCAAGTTTCATAATGTCAAGAGCAGACCCAATAATTGCATCTCTATCCAGCATGCAGGTGAGAGCTTCTGATCTACTGTTATACCAGTAAAAGCATGTCACGGGGCAGGAAGAGCAGTTAAATCAGATTAAGTTCGGGACCCGCAGGAACATGAGCGTGTGTGTGTGTGTGTGTGTGTGCGTGTGTGTGTGTACATGCACCAGCTTTATGAAGCTAAAATTCAATCCATGGCATTCACAAAGTCATTATCTAGTCATCTAGAAACTTGCAATTCTATCTTAAAAGTCGTTTAACATATTTTGATATAAATTAATGTAACAAGATCCTTCTAATTTCTTTAAGTGGTAAAAAGAATCTTATTAATCATTGGATTACTCAACTTGTACTAGGTAAAATGGAAAGATTTTGAGAAAGAAGGGAGAAAGCAATCATAACATTAAAACAAGTGGCACTATAAACTTTGGTTTAACTGAAGATGTCCCATTTTCCTCCACCTATTCAATGTATAATTGTCAAAATAATATTGCTTAAAATGACTCTATTAGAAGCTTCCTCATTAGCTGATTTATATAGTCAGACTGAAATAAAATAGGTGCAATGTCAATTTTTCATAGGAAAAAAGGTCATCAAGTTAGATTCCTTGACATTCTTCAGAGAACTCTCTAATACAATGTTCTAATTTATCCTGAAAATCTCACAACCGACCTAGACAGCTGAGGAATCACGGCTCCTCTGAAGATGAAGAAACTGGCACCCAGAAAATGTAAGTGACTTTCCAGAAACCTCATAGTAATATAGGTGGCCTGACTCTTCAAATTTTTTTACAGTCGGGAGTGGAGGTTAATTTATGTAACCTGCGGAAAGAGGTCATCTCCTCAATAGTTGTTTTTGTTTGTCAGGGCTTCCATAACAAAGTACCAAAAACTAAATGGCTTGGGCAACAAAAATTAATGGCCTCACTGAAAGCCAAAAGTCCAGAATCAAGGAGTTGGCAGGGTTGGTTCCTTCTGAGTTCTGAGCAGGGAGGACTTGTTCTAGCTCTCTACTTGTAATCAGCCACAGTCTTCATGTTCACACAGCAGTTTCTGTGTCTTCACATCTTCTTCCCTCTCTGCATACCTGTATCCAAATTTCTCCTTTTAACAAAAACACCAGTCATATCGAATTAGGACCCACATGAATGACCTCACTTTAACTTGATGACCTGTACAAAAGTCCTATCTCCCCATAAGATCACATTCTGAGGTACTAGGGGTTTGGACTGAAATATATAAATGTTGGTAGTACACGGTTCAACCCATAAAAATGACCTTTGGTCTTGTATCCAAGAATACGACATGGTTGGTCTCCTAGTTGCTAGGAAGATAGGTATGGGATTTAAAGTCAAGTATCTACCAAGCCCACCTTTCTTTTAGGAGATCTGCCCTGCCCTCAGCAGTCATTTTGGGGGCTGGTGAACCTGCCATTTGACCTTGGTTAATTTTTCCACAGGGGATATGTGACTCAGCTAAGGTACTCAGGTTCTCCTAGGGATTTCAAAATCGTGGGCCAAGAGCAGCTGTTCTCTCTGGGAAGATCGCTAAACTGGACGCACATGAATTCAGGAGCTCTGAGCAGTTAGTCCCTCAGTGTCTGATCTTTGTCCCACCCACTCCATGGCTCTGGGAATTGTCCTTAGGGGCCTCTGAAAACCTAGAATACTTTCAATAGATTTCTCTCTCTCTCTCTCCTTCTCCCCATTATTATTTGTGTGTGTGTCTCCCAAAAAATCTAGTTTATTTCTTTTCTCGACAGCAACAAACTTATAATAGTTAACAGCTCAATAGATTTCTGGTTAGCAAACATTGTTTTTAATAAACACCTCTCTTTGAATCCTAATATACAGACCAAATAAGCAGAGTTCATTCTCACAGAAGAAGAAGCTGGCTATCCTCCCAGACCTAACCCCCTCATTTTTGCCTTCCTCTTACCAACACCCCACAACCATTCTGCCCTTGCAGGGTCTCTCTGGAGCCCTGAGTCTTTATAAACTGAGGTTTAAAAACCATAACAGTAGCTCGCTTCTCCACTCACTCCTAGGGGGGGTTCTTTTATTTTTTATTTTTAGTATTGCTCTCTCTGTAGCCAAAATATTTATTGATTTTGTTACAAAATAACTGACTTTAAGAAAATTATTTTCTATCTGTCAATTACCAAAAATATAGCCCTAAAAAGAGTCAGAGATAGCCAATGAATTTCAAGTAGGTGACTGTACAACTTAAGGTGAGCTGTGATTAGAAATTCAAAAGCAAAATTTCTCCCAAAGACCTTAAGATAAAAAGATTTTCATATTTTTGACTTCACTGCTTGTTTATTCAAATTTCCAGGGGCTATTTGTTGTATTCAGTAATATAGAGTTTGATAATTGAAGGCAAGTAGATTCAATTACAAATAAGTGATCACTATTATAGCAGAGAAGCAGTTTTTAAAATATAAAATGCTGTTATGAATTCAGCAAGATGTGTTACTAATTATTAGTATCTTTCTCTTATAGGTGTGGTGATCCTGACTTGCTTCAGGGTCTTTCTTTGTAACAGAAATGTGTCCTGCTTCATCTTTCATTGGTTATTCTTTTTGGAGTTAAAAAATGCACTGGTAGGAAATCATGAGGCCTACCATTTTTTAAATTTGTTATTGAATTTACTGGGGTGATATTGGTTAATAAAATTATATAGGTTTCAGATGCACAATGCTACAAAACATCATCTGTGTATTGTACTGTGTGTTCACCACCCAATTCAAATCTCCTTCCATCATCATTTGTCCCCTCTTTATCCCCTTCCACCTCCTCCCGCCCACCTTCTTTCTGGTAAAACTGCCCTTTACTATCTAAATAAATTTACTGGTCCTTAGCATCCTTGTATGTAAAATAAAGGGTCTAACGATAATATTTTATATTTCTAGTGGGTTGGGAAAGCAAGGCTGTAAATCAACTCCTAGTCAGTGACACCACACTGCACAACTACAGGAGACACTCACCGTGCACAGTAGAGAACAGCCCAGACCTGATGAGTCAATGTCCTAATCAATTCTATCTTGTTCTCATTGCAATTAATTAGTATCACGGCCAGATTTTACTAGGCATGCTGAGTTTAATTTACAAACACATAAATCACTGACAAATTCCCTTGACACTTCAATATAAGGTACGAAGCTTTCTCATTTTTGTATACCATTTCTATTTGGAAAAATGAATTAGTCAGAAATCAAAATATTTGAAAAGCATGTCAAATAAGGAAGAGAATGTTATAACAATAATTCATTTTTTAGACTAGGAAATATTTGCTTTTTCTACCCCTGAAGGTGAACAATAAAGAACAAACATGGAATTAAGCGCAACATGTTTTCTTCGGACTATCTCATGAAAGGTATCTTCTTAGATCTTATTTTAAATGCCATCTTTCCTTGGTCGATCCATAGCAACCACTGGTTATTTTTAATCTTACAACTCTAGTTTAATTCTCCTTAGACAATGCATCTTAATCCTATGTTTTCAGGTTATTCATTTATTATCTAAAATAAAATTTATGATTATGGGGACATTGTCTACCTTGCCCTCATTATATCCTCAATATCTAGAACAGTGCCTGCTACATGATATGCAGTTGATATTTGTTAAATATACACATAAGAATAAGCTTCCACTGTCTCAAGAGAGCAGTAGAGTACAGTGATTAAAGATTAGTTCACCAGAAACCAACACTTACAAATCTAAGCAGCATCAGCTATCAGGGCTCAATAAAAAATTAAAATGCAGAAAATTTTGTTCAAAATGAATTAAGCATTTTGAGACAGGGACAATAGAACAGTGAATCTTCTCTATATGGGGTCCTTATACAAGGACCAACTTGTACCAACTGTACAAGTTACATGCCTATGAAGTGACCTTGGGCAAGATGCTTAGGCTTTCTGTAGCTTTTTAATCATATCTGTTCTATTTCTTCATAGGGTTGTGACAGTTAAGTGAACTGATATATGTAAAACTTTAGAACAGTGTTTGAACATAATATATAAATATTAGCTTTTTTATAATAAGTATATATTATCAGTATTATATAATTTCATGGCAATAATAATATTATCATTATTATTTTTGCTGTATTCCTAGAGTATCTACTAAATAGAAATGACTTAATAAATTGTTTTGAATAATAAGAAGAAAAATGGAAAATCCATATCATCAAATTAGGACCATATGCATGTATAAGACTTGACATACAGAGGCATACATGAAGTTTCAGAGAGTTTTCTCCCCTAAAGTGTGGTTATTTATCTTGATTAAAGAATTAATAGATAGCAATGTAATTAGATAGTTTTATTTTAACTCATCACATTATAAAAATAGGAAAATAATTAATTGAGGATAAATCTATAATTTTGTAATAAAAGTTTACTCATTTTATACAATTAATTTTACTATACCAACACATATAAAAGCATAATGTTTATAATGACTAGAATTATGATAAGGTTCTAGTATTAATTTCCAACTATTTCCTGCTAAAAAATTGATTATTCTGTCAGATGAAATTATGGAAAATATTTTTCTCCATCTAGTCTTCTCTTGCTATATCTTTTATTTGGCCCTTTCCATGACCCCAGCTTATTTTGTTTTTATTTATTGATTTTAGAATGAGAGAGAAAGAGAGAGAGAGAAACATTAATATGTTGTCCCACTTATTTAGGCATTCATCAGTTGATTGTTTTATGTGCCCTGACCAGGAATCAAACCCTCAACCTTGACATACAGAGATAATGCTCTAACCAACTGAGCTAACTCGCCAGGGCTCATCTTATTTTTTAGAGTAGGCTTTTTCTTGAATAAGGGGCTCTTATTTTTTCATATTCTATGTCTCTTAATCCCTGCACCTGTTCCCTCATTCTCCCAGAGCCCCCTCCCATCAGCCACAATCCCAGTGATGTCCATATCTTTGATTCTGTTTCCATTCTGCTTTTTTTCTTAGTTTGTTTTAGATTCAATTGTTAATAGTTAGGTATTTATTGACATTTTAATGTTCATAGTTTTGATTTTCTTCTTTTTCTTCAATGTGTCCCTTTAATATTTCATGTAATAATGGCTTGGTGATGATGAACTCTTTTGGTTTTACCTTGTCTGGGAAGCATTTTATCTGCCCTTCAATTTTAAATGATAGCTTTGCTAGATAGAGTAATCTAGGTTGTAGGTCTTGCTTTTCATCATTTTGACTACTTCTTGCCAATCCCTTCTAGCCTTCAAAGTTTCTTTTACAAAATCAGCTGTCATCCCTTATGGGAACTCCTCTCTAGGTAATTATCTGCTTTTCTCTTGCTGCTTTTAAGATTCTATCTTTATCTTTCAACTTTGGTATTTGAAGTATGATGTGTCTTTGTGCAGTCTTTACATCTGTCTTGTTTGGGACTCTCTGTTCTCCCTGAACTTATATGTCTATTTTATTCACCAAATTAGGAAAATTTTACTTTATTATTTTTTCAAATAGGTTCCCAATTTCTTGCTCTTTCTCTTCTCCTTCTGAAATCCCTAGGATGTGAATGTTGGAATGTTTAATGTTGTCTCAGAGGCTACTTATACTACCCTCAATTTTTTGAATTCTTTTTCTTCTTGCTATATTGATTGGCTGTTTTTGTTCCTTATGTTCCAAATCATTGATTTGATTCTTGGCTTTATGCACTCCATTTTTGATTCCCTGTACTTGTAAATTGTTCTTTATTTCAGTTACTACATCATTCCTTTCTGTATGGATTTTTTATACTGTTGAAGTACCCACTGAGTTCATTAGCATTCTTAATACCAGTGTTTTGAACTCTGCATCTGATAGACTGCTTATCTCTATTTTGTTTGTTCTTTTTTTTCTGGAATTTTGTTCTGTTATTTAGTTTGGGCCATATTTCTTTGTCTCCTCATTTTGGCAGCCTCTCTGTGTTTTTTGTATGTATCAGGTAGAGTTTCTTTGATTCTGTATCTTAATAGGATGGCTTGACAAAGTAGGTGTCCTGTAGGACCCAGTGGCACATCCTCCACTATCTACCAAGCTGTATACTTGAGGTACTCCCTCCACGTGGGCTGAGTACTCCCTCCTCTTGTAGATGAGTCTTGATTGCTGACAGAAGGTTAATGGGAGGGATTTACTCAATCCAGACAGCTGGTTGGACTGGCTACTATCACTGGCCAGCAACCATCTCGATAGCTTGTGGAGGTGTTTAGGTACTACTCTGATGTGGCCTGTAGCTTTCCACTAACTTCACAGGCTCTGAGGTTTCCCGGGTGGTACTTGCCCATGTCAGCTTCTACCTGTGTCCTGTCTGGGGCTCTTTGGTATAAGATCTAAAGCGATCTGATGGCTGCTGCTAGTGTCAGGCCTAGGGCCACTAAGTGAGAGGTATGGGGGCTGGTCTAAGCTGTTGCTTATTTGGGTGGATTTAGAATGGTCTAAACCTGTGCCTAGCCTCGCCCTTCATATAGAAAAGCCTCTATTACCAGAGTGGGAGGGTTGTTTGAGTGGACCTGTAAATTGAATGGGGCAGACCCTCTGGTAATTGTCAGAGTGGGGCTTGCGCAGGGTGTGAGCAGGGTTGATGGAGATTCAGATATGGTGCCACTGCTGTAGTTTTGTGTGGGCAAGGGCTCAGAAAAGGTACAATAACCACTGTCTGTAATTCTGTCTTGGAGGAAGATGGCTCCCAGCTTTTGCCTAAATGCCAGATACTTCAATTCCTCTCCATATGCCACTGGTGCCCTTCAAGATGCTTCCCTGATCCAAAAAGGAGTGATCCTGAGTAAGTTTGTGCGCCTTGCAAGACCTTTTAAAAGGAAGTGCCTGAAGATACCTCAATTTCTTCCACCGATCCAACCCCCACTGGTTTCTACAACCAGCAATTAGAGGATTTATCTTTCTGGCACTGGAATCCTTGTCTGGGTGGTCTGATATGGGGCTGAGATTCTTTATTCCCAAGATATACTTCTGTTTTATAATCCACCACATATGTATTTGGGATGTCTGGATGAATGAGTTTTCTTTAAGTCCTTGGTGACAGACTTCCACATAGCTCAATTTGCAGATGGTTCTGAGTGATGTTCTATATTTTAGTTGGCATTTTGCTGTGGTTGTACTAGGTGAGCTATGTTTACCTACACCTCCATCTTGTTGTTTCTCAGGTATATCAGGCCCCTCACAAGAGGCAGAGAACAAAAGGCAGGCCTGCCGGCACACAACCAAGGATGAGCTGGTGGGGAGGAGGGTTAATGGAGGTCAGTATACATTTCTATGATACAAGATCTATGTATTGCACTGTGTGATCACCATCCAAAGTTAAATAATCTTCCTTAACTATATATTATATCCCCTTTATCCCAACTCCAATTCCACTCTTTTTCCTCTGGTAACTACCACAGTGTTGTTGTCTATGTCCATGGGTTTCAGTTTTATATCCCACATATGAGTGAAATCATATGGCTCCTAGCTTTATCTGACTAATTTTACTTAGCATAATATTCTCAAGATCCACGTGTTGCTGCAAATGGCAGTATTTCATCTTTTTGTATGGCTAAGTGGTATTCCATTGTATACATGTGTGGTGGACTCCAGCCAGCAGAGTCTGTCTGTTGTAGCTGATGACGAGAATAAATGCACAGGTGACAACAATCTTGTGGAGAAAAAGAGAACAGCATGGCTACTCTCTCAAGGGGAGAGTTTTCTGCCTATGGATGCCTCGACCACTCCCTGAAAAGGAGAGTGCCTCAACCCTTGCCTAGACAAACTTTTATTGTTTTTCTTTGGGTTTTACATCAGAGAAAGATTTATTACCTATACATAAAATATTATTGTCTACATTTTAGGTACAATCAAGAAAATGAAAATAACATGCAGAGGGGAATGACAATGAGCTCATTAGCTCTGTCCTTGGGAGAATTCACACAGGCTTCAGAAATTACCTTGAAGATAGTCAATACACATTTGTTGTTTTAAACCGGGGTGATGGAGTTTTAGCAAGAGCCAGCCATAGCAGTCCATATGCATTTTCTAGGCCTGATACCCACGGGGAAACTCGGTTATAAGATCTGGCTCCTGCCCACCACTTCGCATCTGTAGGTTTTCCATACAGAGCTGAGTCACATTTGCCAGACCAAAACAAACTGGTTCCCTTTGTACATGTATCATGTTTTCTTTATCCAATTTATCAAAGAACACTAGTTGTTTCCATGTCTTGGCTACTATGAATAATGCTGCACTGGACATAGAGGTGCATATATCTTTGCAAATACATGTTCTTGAGTTTTGGGGGGTAGATGCCCAGGATAGGTATTGATGGGTCATATGGTAAATTTATTCTTAATTTTTAAGGAACCTCCAGGCTGTTTTCCATAGCAGCAGTACCAGTTTACATTCCCACCAGCAGTGAATGAGGATTGTTTCTTCTCCACAACATCTCTAACGCTTGTTATTAATTGTCCTGTTGCTAATGGCCACTTAACAGGTGTGAGCTGGTATTTTATTTTAGCTTTGATTTGTACTTCCCTAATAGCTAGTGAAGTTGAACATTTTTTCATATATCTGTTGGCCATTTTTACATTTTCTTGGGAGTGGTGAGTGTTCAGATTCTTGGTCAACTTTTTAATTGGATTGTTTTTTGTTTGGTGTTGAGTTTTATGAGTTCTCTATATATTTTGGATATTAACCCTTTGTAGGAGCTGCTGTTTGCAAATATCACCTCTCAGTTGGTTGCCTTTTTGTTTTATTCTAACTTTTTTCTTCTGTACAGAATATTTTTAGTTTAATGTGGTCTCACTCATTTATTTGTGTGTTTATTTTCCTTGTTTTGGGGTCAGATTGATAAATGTTCTCTATGACTAATGTCCATAAGCTTCATACTTATGTTTCCTTCTATGTAATTTATTATTTCAGATCTGATATTTTTGTTTTTGATTCACTTTGAAATTATTTTTTACATGGAAACAAACTGTAATCTAGTTTCATTTTTTTGCATATGGCTTTCCAATTTTCCCAGCATCATTTACTGAAGAGGCTTTCTTTTCTCTATTGTGTGTTTTTGGCTGCTTTGTCAAAGATTATCTGCCCATATGCATGTGGGTTTTTTTTCCTGGGCTTTCAATTCTATTTCATTGATCCGTGTGTCTGTTTTGCTGCCAATACTCTGCTGTTTTATAGTATAGCTTCATAGTATAATTTGAAGTCAGGTAGTATGATACTTCCATCTTCATTCTTTTTTCTAAGAACTGTTTTGGTTATTCAGCATCCTCTGTGGTTCCTTACAAATGTGATGATTTTTTTGGTCCTATTTCTTTAAAAAATGACATTTGGCCCTGGCTGATGTGTCTCAGTTGGTTGGAGCATCACCCTGTACACCAATAGTTGGGGCTTTGATTCCCAGGCAGGGCGCATACCTAGGTTTCAAGTTTGATCCCCAGTCTAGGTGCATATGAGAGGCAACAAATTGATGTTTTTCTCTCACATCAGTGTTTCTCTCTCTCTCTCCTCTCTCTAACTATAAACATACTTTTAAAAAATCACATTGAGATTTTGATGGGGATTAAATTAAATCTATATGTTACTTTGAATAATATGGCAATTTTAATTATGTTGATTCTTCTGATCCATGAACAAGAAATATCTTTCCATCTTGTGTGTCTTTTTCAATCTCTGTTAATAATGCTTTATAGTTTTCAGTATACAGGTCTTTCACATCCTCTGTTAAATTTAGGCATTTTATTCCTTTGGTAGCAATTGCAAAGAAGTTTTTATTTCTTTTTCTAAAGTTTTGGTGTTAGTATATAGAAAAACTGAATTTTTTAATAGTAAGTTTGTATCCTGAAACTATATTCTATTTTTTTATTGTTTTTGGTGGAGTCTTTAGGCTTTTCTATACACAGAACTATGTCATCTCCAATAGGTGACACTTTTAATTCTTTCCCAATATGGATGCCTTTTATTTCTTTCCTTGCTTTAGCTAGGAATTCCAACACTACGTTGAATAAAAATAGTGAGAATGGGCATCCTTGTTTTGATCTTGATTTTAAAGGAAAAGCTTTCAGTTTTTCATTGAGTATGATATTGGCTGAGGGTTTGTCATATATGTCCTTTATTACGTTGAGGTACTTTCCTTCTATACCTATTCTGTTAAGTGTTGTCACCATAAATGGATACATCTTGTCAAATGCTTTTTCTTAATCTATTGACAAGATCATATAATTTTTACCTTTCCTTTTGTTAATGTGTAGTGTTTTACATTGATTGATTTGTGCATGTTGAATCATCCTCGTGCTCCTGGAATGAACCACACTTGATTGTGATGTATTTTTTAATGTATTGTCATATTTTATTTGCTAGCATCTTATTTAGAATTTTTGTATCTCTATGCAACAGATACATTGGTCTTAGTTTTCTTTTTTCACGTTATCCTTGCTAGGTTTTTGTACCAGGGTTATGTTGGCCTCATAAAATGTGTTAGGAAGTATTGCCCCTTCATCAATTTTTTGAAAGAGTCTGAGAAGGATAGGTTTCAAATCTTCTTTGACTGTTTGGTAGAATTCACTAGTGAAACCATTTGGTGGTCCTGGACTTTTATTTTTGGGGAGTTTTTTGATGGTTGTTTCAATTTCCTCACTGCTGATCAGTCTATTTAGATGTTCCAATTCTTCATAATCCAGTTTAAGCAGGTTATAGGAACATTTCTAGAAACTAATCTATTTCTTCTAGGTTCTTGAATTTGGCAGCATATAGTTTTTCATAGTATTCTATTATGGTCCTTTGTGTATCTGTGATTTTGTGGTAATTTCTCTTTCATTTCAGATTTTATCTTTTCTCTTTTTTCTTTAGTAAGTCTAGCTAGAATTTGCCAATTTCATTCATCTTTTCAAAAATCATCTTTGTATTCATTTTTGAATAGTCTTTTGCTCTCTATTTCATTCAGTTCTGCTTTAAATTTTGTTATTTCCTTTGTCCTGCTGATTTTGGATTGCTTTTGTACTTTTTTTCTACCTCTTTAAAATGGAATGTTAGGTTGTTTACTTGGGATTTCTCTTGGTTTTTGAGATAGGCCTCTAATGATATAAAGTTTCCTCTTTTTTACTGCTTTTTCTGTATTCCAGAAGTTTTGATATGTCATATTGTCATTCTCATTTGTTTCCATATATCTTTTTTTAAATCCTCACCTAAAGACATATTTATTGATTTTAGAGGGAAAGAGGGGGAAGGAGAGAGAGAGACAAACAATGATGTGAAAGAAAAACATTAATCAGTTGCCTCCTGTACATACTCTGACCAAGGACTGAATCTAGGTATGTGCCCTGACCAGAGATCAAACTGGCAACTTTTTGGTATATGGGATGACACATCAATCAACTAAGCCATCTGGCTAGGGCTCTATCTATCTTTTGATCTCATTTTTTTGTTTGCTTGTTTTACTTTATTTTTTATTTTTATTAAAAAAATTTTAATATATCTTATTGATTATGCCATTAGAGTTGTTCTATTTCCCTCTTCATTCCTCTCCACCCTACACACCCCTCCCCCACTGTACCCCCTTTAGTTTATGACCACATGTCTCAAGTTCTTTAGATTCTATGTCTCCCTACTATTCTTGCCCTCCCCCCTATTTTCTACCTACCGTCTATGCTACTTCGTCTCTGTACCTTCTCCCCCCTTCTCCTCCTCCCACTCCCCTGTTGCTAACCCTCCATGTGATCTTCATTTCTATGGTTCTGCTCCTGATCTAGCTGTCCTCTTAGTTTGCTTTTGTTTTAGGTGTGGTTCTTAATAACTGTGCATTTGCTGTCCTTTCACTGTTCATCTTTTTTATCTTCTTTGTCTTACATAAGTCTTTTTCTATTTTTTAACATTTCATATAATAAGGGCTTGGTGATGATGAACTCCTTGAATTTGATCTCATCTGAGAAGCACTTTTTCTGTCCTTCCATTCTAAATGAAAGCTTTGCTGGATAGATCAATCTTGGTCATAGGTCTTTGGATTTCATGTGTTGGAATACTTCTTTTCAGCCCTTTCTTGCCTGTAAGGTCTCTTTTGAGAAATCAGCTGATAGTCTGATGGGAACTCCTTTGTAGGTGACTGTCCCCTTATTTCTTGCTGCTTTTAGGATTCTCTCCTTCATTTTAATCTTGGCTAATGTAATGATGATGTATATGCTGTGTTCCTCTTTGGGTCCACCTTCTTTGGGATTTTCTGAACTTCCTGGACTTCCTGGAAGTCTAGTTACTTTGCCAGATTGGGGAAGTTCTTTATTATTTGTTCAAATAAGTGTTCCACTTGTGGTTCTTCCTCTTCCCCTTCTGGTACCCCTATAATTCTGTTGGAACATTTAAAGATGTCCTGGAGGTTCCTTAGCCTCTCCTCATTTTTTTGAATTCTTGTTTCTTTATATTTTCCTGTTTGGTTATTTTTTACCTCCTTCTGGTCTACTCCTTTGATTTGAGTCCCAGTTTCCTTTCCTTTACTATCAGTTTCCTGTGCATTACCATTCATTTCAATTAGTTTAGCCTTCACATGTTCCTCTAATTTGTGACTAAAATTAACCAGTTCTGTGAGCATCCTGATCTCCAGTGTTTTGAACTGTGCATCTGAAAGTTTGGCTATTTCTTCATCACTTAGATTTATTGGCTCTGGGGCTCTGAGTTGTTCTTGAGCCATGTTTTGATCTGTTCATGCCTGTTATGTATGAGGAGCAGAGCCTTAGGTGTTCACCAGGGCAGGGCCACCCAGGTCACTGGTTTGTGATGCTGTATGTGGGGGTGGGGTCATGGAGGAACAATAGTGGTCCCCTCTACCACTTCCCACCCCTGGGGCCTGGGTGGTCCATCTCACTGCTTGCTGCTTCACTGGTTTATCTGTGCACGGTCAGCTCTCAGTGGGTCCACCTGCTACTCCACACCTGGGATCCACCAGGGCTGCTGGCATGCCCAGGTTGGTCTGGTAGATCTTTCCTGCCAGACTCCGCTCTGCTGCTGGCTCTGCCCCTCTTACTGATTTGGCTGAAGGGTTCGTTGTTGTCAGACTTCTGTATAGTTCAATTTTCTGTATTTTGTTTGTTGCTAAAACTTTGTTGTTTTTAAACTTGGTTGTGCGAGAAGGCACAGTGCTTCCACCTACACCCCATCTTGGCAGAAGTCTCTTGGTGTCATTTTTTATTTCTTTTTTGTCCCAATCATTTTTTAGTAATATATTTTTAAATTTCCACATATTTGTGGATTTTAACTTCCTTGTTTTGTAGTTGTTTTCTAATTTCAAAGCACTGTAGTCAGAGAATATGTATATTATAATTTCAGTCTCCTTAAATTTTTTGAGGATAGTTTTGTGATCCAATATATAGTCTCTCTTTGAGAATGTTTCATGTGCACTGGAGAATAATGTGTAATCTGATGTTCTGAGATGAAAATCTCTGTAAATTTCAATTACTAAATTTTTTACACTGTAAGATGCTCCGTACCATAAGACACACCTAGACTTTAGAGGAGGAAAATAGGAAAAAATGTTTTGAAGCAAAAAGTGTGGTCAGATATTTACCAGAAATATTAAACATAAGTAAAATAGGCTGCCGCCCCTCTGCCCTGCCACAGCGAGCCAGGTAAGCTACATTCGGACTATATGATGCACCCCCATTTTCCTCCCAAATTGGGGGTGTGTGTCTTATAGTCTGAAAAATACAGTATGTCCATTTAAGGCCAATATTTCTTTGTTGACTTTCTGTTTGGATGATCTGTGTAGAGCTGTCAGTGGAATGTTACAGTACCCAACTATGTTGTATTATGATCCCTTTCTCCCTTCAGTTCTGTCATCAGTTGCTTTATATATTTTGGTGCTTCATGATTGGGTGAATATATATTAAAAAGAGTTATGTCTTCATGATGTAGTGTCACTTTTATCACTATAAAATATCCATCTTTATCTCTTGTTACCTTTATTATCTTAAAATCTATTTTGTCAGATATAAGTATGACTACTGCTTTTCTATGGATGTTATTTGCTTGGAGAATTATTTTCTACTCTTTCACTTTGAATCTACTATTGTCTTTACATTTTAATGTGTTTTCTGATGACAACATATGGCATATGGTTGGGTTTTGTTTTTCTTTTTTTAATCCAATCTGCTACTCTCTGTCTCTTTATTGATGAATTTAGTCCTTTTCATTTAGGGTAATTATTGATGTATGAGGATTTTCTATAGTCATTTAACATTTTGTTTTAGCTCTGTGACTCCATTGATATTTTCCCTCTGTGTTTCTGTATGTTGTTTTTGTTTGATGGTATTCTACACTTCTTTCCTTGCTTTCTTTTTTTCTTTTTTCTTTTTTTGCTTTGTGTCCCAGTTACATGTGTGTATGTGGTTACCATTAGGTTTATGAAAAAGAAAGTTTTATTTTTACAGTAATTTTTTTTCTTGAGTGTGTCTGATCTCCATCTTTTTTTGAAAATTCAGACCTTTACCGCCTCCCCTTTTATGTTGTGTTGTCACAAATTATCCCTGTTTATGCTGTAGGTTTGGTGGTGATCTTACTCATAGCGTTGTGACCTTTTACTCTTTGTTTCAGGTAAAATAATTCTCTTTAGTATTTCCTGCAATGGAGGTCTTGTGGTGATAAATTCCCTCAGCTTCTGTATGTCTGGAAAAGCCTTTATTTCTCCTTCATACTTAAAGGATAACTTAGCCATATATATTATTCTTTCCTTGAGTGTTGGGGACTGCACTGCCCGGTTTCAGGAATTGTAAACCATCTCCCATGTCTAAGGCTGTGAACGACCTCCAGAATGTGAGTCTCTGGCAGCAGATGCTGCCCCTGCTTCATCTCCCTGCCCCCAAAGTATGGTCAGATGGTCAGAGACAGGTGAGACCCCTCATAGGAGGGGCAACCTAGGCCACACACAATCACTTGGGAGGCCATCATGGAAGGACCCGGGGGGGCTGCGACAGGGAGCAATGGACTCTCACCCCCCAGCTTTGAGATAGCCTGAGTCCCCATGTCCTCTGGGAGAAGTGCTTTCTGGCTCTAATCCCCTTAAGCCCAAGAACCTCTGATGGGGAAGGTAGTACAAGCCTTGTGTTGGGAATGGCAGCCTGCCTGGGTAATTAGGCCTGAGAAGGAATATGTGAAACCCTGTGAGACCTGCTTTGTTTAAAAATGCTTTTAGTTAGATAAGGGCCCAAGCAGAAAAAGAGTTTATGTTCCCAAAGTTCTATAGCCTTTTAGCTGACAGGCCCTGATTTAGAAGAGGCCCTAATAGTTCTTTGTATACTATCTACTGTTTACTGCTTGACAATGATTAGTAAGTTGTACCTGAACTCCTGTGCAAAAATTCCAATAAAACCCTGACTAGGCAAGGGTCGGGGCACTCTCTCTCCCCTGGTGAGAGAGTTGCCCAGCCGCTGCAGCAGCTCTCTTTCCCTTTGAGAGAGTTGCCCTATCCCTCCAAGCTGCTCTCCCCTTGAAAGAGTGGCAAAGCCATTCTGAGGCTCTCCTCCCTTGAGGGAGTAGCCTTGCTGGCCCTTTTCCTCCACAGGACTCGGTAGTCCGTGTGAATTTGTCTCATGTCTCATCATGACGCCTCAGGCACTGCCGGTCAGTGTACCTGTCACTTGTGCTCAAGTTTCTCTCTTCTTCCCTCCGCATCATTTCTAGATTTTTATCTTTGATATCACTAATTCTTTCCTCCATCTGGTCCACTCTATTTCCCATGCTTGATAGTTCATTCCTAATCTGATATTTTTATTTAAATTCTTCATGTCCAGGATTTCTGTTTGGTTCTTTTATAAAGTTTCAATCTCTTTGGTAAAGTACTCATATTATTCTTTGTTTTCTGGCTGTATTAAATTGCTTATCTGTATTTTCTTGCATCTCATTGACCATTTTCAGAATAGCAATCTTGAATTCTCTATCATTTATATCACATATTTTCATATGTTCAAGTTTGCTTTCTTGAGAGTTTTCATTTTCTGAGCTGTCTCACTACCTTGGTTATTCATGGTATTTGATGGATTTCTTCTCTGTCTAGGCATCTATGTACAAGTAGACCAAAAAAGATCTTACTATTATTTTCCAGAAGGTGGTGCTGAATCATAAGTTTTTGGTTTTGGTTTGTTCTTTCTCCTTCCTTCCTTCCTTCCTTCCTTCCTTCCTTCCTTCCTTCCTTCCTTCCTTCCTTCCTTCCTTCCTTCCTTCCTTCCTTTTGCTCTGTGAAATTCCAAAGCTGAACCCTGCAGCTGTCATCAGTGTGGTTGCAATGCTTGGTGGTGGGGTTGCATGGGAAACCCTGACCACCTTCTTTGTTTTGCCTTTTTAGTAATGACAACCTCAGGCCCCCATGAGGATCCCTCAGTTATATGCCCCTATCAGAGCTCAGTTACAGTGCACCGTCTTCTCTAGGAAGATGGTGATTATATAGAAACAGTTCTTGGGTTTGCAGATACTGTGCTCTGCACCTTTACACCAGTGACATCAGGAAGAGGGTGTTGGAAGTCTGCCCTCAGCAGGGCTCCATTACTTAGGCTTTCTTTCTTTTTCTGGAATGCCAACTGCCTGACAGACATAGAAGAACCTCTGCGCTGTGTCCTTGCCCGAGTCTCTCAGCTCAGCTGCAACTCACACTGCTCACTCCCATAGGGATGCCCACTGAACTTCTCCAAGCTGGAGGAAGCACCAGGCTCAGCTACCCTTTTCCTCTCTCTGGGTGGAGCCCACTGTCAGGTCCTAGCAGCAGGGTTGCATTCATGGCCAGTCTGAGCACACCTCCCTCCTCACTTCCCTATTTGTTCCACTTGCACAGCTTTAGATGCTTCAATGCACAAATCTCTCTGACATGATTGTATGTTAAGTAGGGAATCCTTTGTTGAGTTGTAGCTGTTCAAATTGTTGAAATTTCAAGGAGAGAGACCAACGGGACTTCTCACACTGCCATTTCTCTTATGCCACTCTTGTAATGTCTTTTTTTTTAACAGACACATCCCATTTATAAGGGTTCTACCATTATGACTTAACCTCCCAAAGGCTGGCCTTCTAATACCATTACACTGAGTGGTTAAAATTCCAACATATGAATTTAGGGAGACACAAACATTCTACCTGTAGCAGCACTCTTCTAAATATTTTTGCATGAATAACCTCTTTATATTTTTATAACAGTATTTTTAATGTGTTATGATTATGCCCACTTTACAAGTGAGAAAGTGAAACACAGAGAGATTAGTCAGCCTTTCAAAGTCACAGAACTAGTGGTGAAGATTGTCATATTGTAAAAGGCATTTGGCCCCAGAGTCCATCCTATTGACACTAGACACACTTCCTCTCTGATGGAGACATATGCATGGTATTCTGTGTGGAAGCAGGTGTGTTAAAAATTTCTTCGGGATGTTACTTTGGAGTACTACAATATCAAAGTTTATTTTCCTAGGAGACAATTAGAAATTTAAGTTTAGAGTCTGGTAACTATATGAAAAGTAAAGACATAATTAAAATTTGCATATAAGTAAAGAAATGGGAGTATATCTCCAGGGAGGAGAATTTGCCCCAGGATTAGAAGGCCTGGGGCTGGGATCCCTGACACACAGTAAGTATACAAAAGGACTAGCCAAGAAATGAAAGAGTAAGAATTTCATAGGATTACTAGTCATTGGACAGAGTGGGATACAGATACCAGAATAGAGTTTCTAGACACAGAGAGAGAGGGTGAATAATTGTCTCATCATCTGACATTAACAAACTCTTTCTTTGATTTATAAACTACTTTTTTCAAACAGAAATCATCAATCACTCTTCACATGACCTTTTGTTCTCACCTTTTCACAATGTGACTATCTTCATAACAGTAAAAATTGTTCTCACAAAAACCAACAATAACCTCCCAACTACTAAATTCAACCTTCTATTTTCAGTCCTACATAACTTCCCTGAGCACTTATGGTGGATAATATCCCATTAGAGAAAATAGCTTATAGAAGAAATAAAGCTGTAGTTTGTTAATGCCAGATGATCAGTCAGCATTTGGGAAATAGCTTTGAGGAGAGAGAGAACAAAACAGATCATTGCAGCTACAATTCTTACAAGAAAACAAGTTAGCCCACCGATTTGGGATGATCAATTACAATGTCTATTACTTGTTCCTCACCTCCATCAAATTGTAACTTAACAATGTATCCATAATACACTTTTATTCATCAATTCATTAATTTATTCATAAACATTATTAAGCACTTGTTAGTGCTACCCATGCAAACTGTATGTACATGCAAGTGCTGGTATGTGTTCAGGAGGATGGAAGAGGAAATGATATTGGGAGGGAAAGCTGACATGGGAAACCTGCCAGGCATAGAGATCAACATTATAGAACCAGAGAGGGCAAAACAATGCAGCCTGTTCCTTAAACTGTGTTGAATGTAGTGTGGCTACAGTGTATGGGGGTTGGTGTTATTATTGGCAGAAGAGACAAAAGCCTAAATCAAGACTTGATGATAGGAGTCTAGTTTGAATCAGATTTTATTTTTAAATCATTAAAAACTATATAACTGCTATATTTTAATATTAATACTAGCAGTATTAACATATGCTTCTCTCTATGAAAATATGCATAATCATTATATTTGTGAATATGAAATGCATATGCTATACAAAAATTACTTTATTAGCAAGTGTTCATGTTCTCAAGCTGATATTTCAACATTTTGTGTCCTTTATTCTTTCTGAATGGTGACAGTTGTGCATGGTGCATGAAGATGCCATTGTCTCCCCTGAAAAGTGCTGGAAAAACAGCCTAAATGGCAATGAACACTGCTTTTAACCCTCCACAACAATCATTTTTCAGGGAGGAAAATTGAAAAAGTAAAGGGGAAAAGTAGAATGAATGGGAAGTCAGGGAAGGAAAAGGAAGGAGAGGAAGCAAACAGAAAGTTGTGGTACAGGAAGTACAGAATGACGACTTTGTTATAACTGGCTTCAGGATGGCATATTTAAATAAACATGGAGCATTTATTTTGTTTTTGTTTTTCCTATTATGGCAGATGGTGCATAAAGAATGAGTTTTTTTGTAGATTAAAACTTGAGACACCAAACATCTAACATTGTTTTATTTTCCTGTGATACTCTTTTCTTCCCACAAGACAGAAAACAAAGTTGTTCATTATTTGCTATAGAACAATCAGCACAAACTAGCGAAAAACTACTACAGAATGTTCAGCTTCCAGTGTCAACTGTGTGCATATGTGTGTGGCTGAGATTTGAGAAGTATCTCTGAGAAACTGGAGGAGAAAGGAAATTGATGACATGTATTTGATGAATGTCATTGTAGACACTGCTGACCATACCCAGCACCCCATCTGAACATGTGAAGAAAGGTGTTTCAAGATGTACCCCAAGTTTTGTGAGAACCTCACAGAGCATGGCACATGCCTCTGTGATCTTCCTGTGACCTGCCATGCCCCTTCCACACAGATCCATGATAGCCCTTTTTTTTCTTGTCTAGTCAAATTCCACTTCCTCATATTCTGCTCAAGTATAAAATATCAAATACCTTCCTCTATGAAGCTTTCCATATAGCTTTAAGCAAAATTAATCACCCACATCTGGGTTTCAACATGCCCTCCAATTCCCTGTTTTGTTTTTTTTTTGCAATTGTTAGTCTCTAGTTCCTCAGAGATTATCAAGGCCTGAGGGTGAAAAATAAGCTTGCTCATCCATTTAAATTTGTGTGAGCAAAGAGCATATTCTGGGTTAATTATTAAAGTAGTTAGTGCATTTTTAACTAGTATACACCAGGCACTGAGGGTTTTATCTACATTTTTCTAATTTAATCCAAATAATAATGCACATGATTGCCAAGGAGAGGACACTTGGTTCACTTTGTGTAGGTTTTGGTATCTGGAATAGTACCTGTTACCTGCAGATGCTCAAAAATTCTTTGTTGACTGATGGAATCAATCAATCAATAAACAAACAGCTTTATGAAGAACAGATCATTCCCATAGGACAAGTGAGGGACCTGGAATAAAGGAAATTAAGCAATTTGACTGTTACACATTAGATATGTTGTAGTTGAAAGTGTGTCTGCTGAGACCATGGTTAATGCTTTTGAAACAATGCAATAATGCTTTATCCTGCTAAATGGGCCATAGAAACCAGTCACTGTATAAAGCAAAGAACCACAATAACAAGAAAAGACACCATCACACCACCAACAACAACACTTTTTTGTAACATCATGGATGGATCTGGAGATAATTATGCTAAGTGAAATAAGCCTGGTGGTGAAAGACAAATACCATATGATCTCACCCATAAGTGGAACCTAATCAACAAAACAAGCAAGCAAAAGATAACCAGAGACATTGAAATAAAGAACAAACTGGGAAGATGGCAATGGAGTAGGACAGAGCAGATTCCAGTTCCTTGTACACAAGAGAGAGAAACCTGTGGGCGGAGGAGAAGCCTGCAAGCCAGCAGTTGCCCAGCATGTATGAAAATAAGGGATCAGAAATCTCAATGGTCACGGAGGAACCAGACAATAGGGAGACAGCAGTGGTACAGTAGAGTCCGGGGGATGGAGCAAAGAGAGGAACAGCAGGGAATTCGGGTGGGGGGGGTGCACAGTCTGGGGACTAGTGCTCAGCACATGGTGCCCCTTGATGAGCTCCCAGCGTTCTGGACCAGTGACCCGTGCAAACCCCTATTTTGGATTGGTCTGGAGGCTGCGGCCTCACAAAACAAAGACAGGAGCTGAAGAGTTTTTGGCTGGTGCATGGTTGGGGGGCCAGTGCCCTCGAGCAGTGTATCTGGGCGATTGCCAAGCGCTTGGGCCAACGTCCCCCGCACTGCTCCCTCCCTAGGATTTCACTGCCAGGCCTGTGAGGGGACCCAAACAAAGACAGGAGCAGAAGGCCCACAGTTTGGGGGATCAGTACACAACCTGCAGCGCGCCTTGACATGTGCACAGAGTTTCGCAGGTGCCCAGCCCTCAGATTGGCTCCCAACTTTCAGTTCATCTCCCTCAGACTATCTGGAAGCCACGGGCCTGCCAAGGGGTCCTGGGGAAAGAGCTGAGATCCTCAACTCCCTCTTTTTCTGGCCAAGCAAGGTTGGGCACCAAGAGAGACTTATTTGCTAGAGTTTACAGAGAGGGTGCTGAGGACTCTGTGGTTGCCAGCCCTGGAGATCTGATAGGCACAGTGTGGGGCTCTGACTCCAATTGTCACAACTGCCTGGTCTGCTCCACACCCAGCCTGGCAGTGAACCCGAGGTTGGGCAGAGGATCTGGAGCTTCCCCACACACCGGGGGCAGGTCTGTGCTCTGTGCTCGATGCACTGGGAACCAGGCAACTTGGCCGGGGCAAGCACCTGTGCACCCCGCAACCCAACCCACAGCAGTAACCCCTGGGAAAAGAGCACTGTGAGGAAGTCCTAGTTCCCCATTGTAGGGAGCTAGGGAGAGGTGCCAGTGGTCTGGCTCCTGAGAGAGGGTTGGCAGAAAAATCACAATAATCGACCCTCTCAGCCAATTGCAGCCAGAAAAACCAGTTTGGCCAGTCTGAAACCAACAAGCAATGTTTCCTTTTTTTTCTCTCTCTCTTTTTTTTTTTTAAATTTTAATTTACTTTATTTTTTCTTTTTATTCTTTTTTAAAACTTTTCTTTCTTTTCCCATTTCTTTTCTTTATTTTTTTTGCTTTTTTAAAGTATTGTTATTTCTTTTAAATTTTATTAGTTTTATTTTTCTATGCTTTTGTCCTCTTTTTTCAAATTTTTGTTTTATTCTTTTTTTCCTTTCTTTCCAAACTTATCACTCTTTCTTCCATTCCCCTACCTTCCTTTTTTCTTCCTTTTATTTCTTTCCTTGTCTTTTCTTTCTTTTACCCACAAGAGACACAAACAACTTGAAAATACAAAAAGACCAGAGCTGGACCCATAGAAGAGGCCTCCAAATGGTAGAGTCAGAGAGACAAATTGCACTTTGCTGTAGGAGAGAAGTCACAAGTTGCTGCATATTTGAGTAGGTGGAAGCAGAGAATGACAGGATAACTGAGAGAGACTGCACCACTGAATTTCACAGGCATCCACCATAGAAGTTCACACCATAAACCCAGGGAGTCAAAACAGATCAATCTAAGAAGCTGAGGCTGACAAGAAGAGTCCCACAAACATTGGGAAGACAAAGAATCCCCAAATGAAAGGAAAGGAGGAACCCTCAGAATGAATGTTAGATGAAATAGAGGCAAGCCAACTATCAGATATTGAATTCAAAGCACTGGTTATCAGGAAGTTCAAAGAGCTCACAATGAGCTACCAGAAACTACAGGGGAGCTACAACAATCTCACCACAAACTATATCAACATGAAAAAGGAAATGGAAACTATTAGCAAGGGCCAAGAGGAAATGAAGAATACAATTTCCGAATTGAAGAACACAGTAGAAAGTATTAAAAATAGAATTAATGAGACAGAAGGTCAGATTAGTGAGTTGAAGGACAAAGTAGAAAGCAACTCGCAGAAAGAACAGGAAAGGGAAAAGAGGCTGAGAAAGAATGAAGAGGCATTAAGAGAAATGCAAGACAGTATGAAATGTAATAATATCGGAATAATAGGAATACCAGAAGAATAAGAATAAGAACAAGGGATAGAAAACGTATTTGAAAGAGTAATGAGAGAAAATTTCCCTAATTTGATAAAAGAAAAAGTCACACAAATCCAGGAATCACAGAGAGTCCCAATCAAGAGGAACCCAAGGAGGCCCACTTCAAGACACATCATCATTAAAATGGCAAAATTCCAAGACAAAGAGAGAATTTTAAAGGCAGCAAGGGAGAAAAAAGAAGTAACATACAAGGGAGTCCCAATAAGGTTAGCTACTGACTTCTTAATGGAAACACTCCAAGCAAGAAGAGTATGGCAAGAAATATTCCAAGCAATGAGAACCAGAGACCTACAACCAAGGCTACTTTACCCAGCAAGGCTCTCAATTAATATAGAAGGCCAAATAAAGAGCTTCCAAGACAAAAGAAGTCTAAAAGAATATGCTTCCACCAAACCAGCCCTACAAGAAACACTAAAAAAACTGCTTTAAGGAAAGGAATGAAAAGAGGGAGACAGAGAGGAACACAGGTACAAAAGTGGCAATGAATAAGTACCTATCAATAATAACCTTAAATGTAAATGGATTAAATGCTCCAATCAAAAGACACAGAATAGCTGAATGGATAAGAAAGCATGACCCACACATATGCTGCCTACAAGAGACTCACCTCAGGACAAAAGACCATCACAGCAAAAAGTCAAAGGCTGGGAACAAATTTTCCAATCAAATGAACAAGAAAAAAAGCTGGGGTAGCAATTCTCATATCAGACAAAATAGACTTCCAAAAAAAGGCCCATAAAGAGAGACCCAGAAGGTCATTTCATAATACTCAAGGAAAGAATTCACCAGGAAGACATTAGCATTGTAAATATATATGCACCCAAAATAGGAGCACCCAAATATATAAAGAAAATCTTAGAGGACTTCAAGAAAGATATTGATAGCAACACAATTATAGTAGGGGATTTTAACACCCCATTATCAAAAATGGACAGATCTTCCAAACAAAATATCAACAAAGATATTCAGGCATTAAACAACACCCTTGGTGAAATGGACTTAACTGATATATACAGAGCCCTTCATCCCACAGAAGCTAAATACACATTCTTTTCAAATGCACAGGGAACATTCTCAAAGATAGACCACATGATAGGACACAAAACGAGCCTCAAAAAATTCAAGAAAATTGAAATCATACCAAGCATTTTCTCTGACCACAAGAGACTGAAATTGGAAACCAACCCCAAAGGAAAAAACCCAAAACACCCAAAATCATGGAGACCGAATGGTATGCTATTAAACAATGAATGGGTCAAGAATGAAATTAGGGAAGAAATCAAAACGTTTCTGGAAACAAATGAAAATGATCTCACAACAACCCAAAACTTATGGGACACAGTGAAGGAAGTCCTGAGAGGGAAGTTTATAGCAACATAGGCCTACCTAAAGAAGATGGAAACATTTCAAACAAACAACCTTACTCTACGCCTGCAAGAACTTGAGGAACAACAACAAAAACAACCCAGAGCAAGTAGAAGGAAGGAAATAACCAAGATCAGAGCAGAACTAAATGACATAGAGACTAAAAGCACAATTCTAAGGATCAATGAATTCAGGAGTTGGTTCTTTGAAAAGATAAACAAAATAGATATGCCTTTAAGTAGGCTCATTAAGAAAAGAAGAGAGAAGACACAAATAAACACAATCAGAAATGAAAAAGGAGAGATTAAAACTGATACCACAGAAGTAGAAAGAATTGTAAGAAATTACTATGAAAAACTGTATGCCAAGAAATTTGAAAACCTAGGGGAAATGGACACATTTCTAGAAAAATACAATCTTCCAAAACTCAATGAAAAAGAAGCAGAAAACCTGAATAGACCAATAACAGCAAAAGAAATTGAAGCAGTAATCAAAAAACTCCCATCACACAGAAGCCCTGGACCAGATGGTTTCACAGGAGAATTTTACAAGGCATTTAAGGAAAAGCTAACCCCTATTCTTCACAGACTATTCCAAAAAATCCAAAAAGATGGAAAACTCCCAAATTCTTTTTATGAAGCCACCATCATCCTAATTCCAAAACCAGATAGAGACATAACAAAGAAAGAAAACTTCAGGCCAATATTGATGATGAACATAGATGCTAAAATCCTCGACAAAATATTGGCAAATCACATCCAACAATATATCCAAAAGATCATACACCATGATCAACTGGAATTCATCCCAGGGATGCAAGGATGGTTCAATGTTCGCAAATCAGTAAATGTAATACATCATATAAACAAAAGCAAAGACAAAAACCACATGATCATATCAATAGACTCAGAAAAAGCTTTTGATAAGGTTCAACAACCATTTATGATAAAAACACCCAGCAAAGTGGGAATAAAGGGGGCATTCCTCAATATAATAAAGGCCATATATGAAAGACCTACAGTCAACATCATATTCAATGGAAAAAAACTAAAATTTTCTATTAAGATCAGGGACAAGACAAGGATGTCCACTTTCACCACTTCTATTCAATATAGTACTGGAAGTTTTAGCCACAGCTATCAGGCAAAAAAAGGAAATAAAAGGCATCCAAATAGGAAAGGAGGAAACAAAACTGTCACTGTTTGCAGATGACATGATAGTGTACATGGAAAATACTATAGACTCTACCCAAAAACTGCTTGAACTAATAAATGAATTTGGTAAAACATTGGGTTACAAAGTTAATGTCCAGAAATCAAAGGCATTTTTATATACTAACAATAAATCAGCAGAAGCCGAAATCAAGAAAAAATATCTTTCGTTATAGCAAAAAGAAAAATAAAATACCTGGGAATAAACCTAACCAAGGAGGTGAAAGACCTGTTTACAGAAAACTACACAACACTGAAGAAAGAAATCAAAAAAGACACAAACAAATGGAAACATATACCTTGTTAATGGATTGGAAGAATTAACATCATGAAAATGTCCATTCTACCCAAAGCAATATACAGATTCAATGCAACACCTATTAAAGTACCAATGGCATATTTCACAGACATAGAACAAACACTTCAAAAATTTATATGGAACCATAAATGAGCCCAAATAGCAGCTGCTATTTTGAGAAAGAAGAATAAAGTTGGAGGAATCACAATACCTGATATCAAATTGTATTGCAAGGTCACTGTAATCAAAACAGCCTGGTACTGGCACAGAAACAGGCACATAGACCAATGGAACAGAACAGAGAGCCCAGAAATCAACCCAACCCTCTACAGTCAATTAATATTCAACAAAGGGGACAGTAACATAAAATGGACTAAAAATAGCCTCTTCAACAAATGGTGTTGGGAGAACTGGACAGCTACGTGCAAAAAAAATGAAACTTGAGCATTGACTTACACCATACACCAAAATAAATTCAAGGTGTATAAAAGTCTTAAATATAAGCCACGAAACCATTAAAATCCCAGAGGAAAAAATTGGCAAGAAAATCTCAGATATTTTAAGCAGCAACTTTTTTACTGATATGTCCCATTAGAACAAGGGACATAAAGGAAAAAATAAACAAATGGGATTTCATCAAAATAAAAAGCTTCTGCATGGCTAAAGAAAATATTATTAAAATAAAAAGACAACCAACTGCATGGGAAAACATATTTGCCCATGATACCTCAGACAAGGGTTTAATCTCCAAAATATCCAAAGAACTTACACAGCTCCACTCTAAGAAGACAAATAACCCAATTAAAAAATGGGATAAGGACTTGAACAGGCACTTCTCTAAGGAGGACATACAGAGGATCCAGAGACACATGAAGAGATGCTCAATATCACTAGCCAAAAGAGAGATGCAAATTAAAACCACAATGAGATACCACCTTACACCAGTCAGAATGGCTATCATAAACAAAGCAACAAACAACAAATGTTGGAGAGGTTGTGGGGAAAAGGGGTCCCTAGTTCACTATTGGTGGGAATGCAGACTGGTATACCCACCATGGAAAACAGTATGGAATTTTTCTCAGAAAACTAAAAATGGACCTGCCTTATGAGCCAGCAATTCCATTGCTGGGACTATATCCTAAGAATCCTAAGACACCAATCCAAAAGAACCTCTGCACCCCAATGTTCATAGCAGCACAATTTACAATAGCCAAGAGCTGGAAGCAACCTAGGTGCCCGTCAGAAAATGAATGGATCAAAAAATTGTGGTACATATACACAATGGAATTCTATGCAGCAGAAAGAAAGAAGGACCTCCTACCCTTTGCAACAACATGGATGGAACTGGAAAGCATTATGCTGAGTGAAATAGGCCAGATGGTGAAAGACAAATACCATACAATCTCACCGTTAACAGGAAGCTAAATAACAAAACAAACAAACAAGCAAAATAAAAACAGTGACACTGAAACAGAGAACAGGGGGACAGCGACCAGAAGGGGAGAGGAGAGGGAATTTCAGGGGAAAAAAAGGAAGGATTTACAGGAACTAGCATGAAGGACACTTGGACAACTTCTAAGAGGAGTGGAAAGGGGAGGGAGCTGGGGGAGGGGGTGGGCTGGGAAGGGAGTAAAAAAAAGAATACTGTAGTTGAAAAATAATTTAAAAATAAAAAAATGCCAAAAAAAAAGAACAAACTGACAGTAACCAGAGGAGAGAAGGATAATGATGGGAAATAGGGGAAGGGTCATCAAGGAACATGTACTAAGGACCCATGGACAAAGCCTGTCCATGGAAATGGAATCACCTGTACTTGACCAACAATAAAAAATAAAAATGTATGTTCATATGAGTAAAAATAAAGAAAAAATTAGATTTAAGTGCTGCAAAGATTTTCAATGAGTTTAACTAATTTCTATAGAAATTCAACATGAGAAGAAGGAGTGAGATATCAGATTCCTCTTATCACCCAGGGCAGGCACTTTATAACCAGAGAATTCTAACTGCAATCTGTGTGTTGGGTGAATTTTGGGTTAATGATGGAAACAGGCATTGTTCTTTCCACTGCAGTAAAAAGTGCTTAATTATATCTTATGCATATATAATAGACATAAAAGACTGTTAATTTTGTTTTTGAATATTTTACTCATTTATGTCCCTCAAATACTAAGATTTCCAAGTGGACAGGTATAAACATTGTTTTAAAATGGTATCTTCAACCTGGCTGGTGTAGCTCAGTGGATTGAGCGTGGACCTGTGAACCACAGAATCGCAGTTCCATTCCCAGCCAGGGCACATGCCTGGGTTGCAGGCCAGTTCCCGCAGGAGACTCATGAGAGGCAACCATACATTGATATTTCTCTCCTTCCCTTCTTCTTTTCCCCTCTAAAGATAAATAAATAAAATCTTAAAATAAATGAATAAAATGGTGTCTTCAAGTAAAATCTACCTCACATTATTAGAAACATTTGAAGTTTGCAGAGGTGAGTGTTATAAGAAAGATTTATTTTAAATTTATAAAAATGTATAGTCATTTAAGTTGATTAGTAATAAAGTGGATCTTGGTAAAAAGCTGTATTAATGAGGAGATGTAAGCTGCTTAGAAAATGCCAAAAATTTTGAGTGGAGTCAGTTTTTCATTCTTCTGTAAGCTCATCCACACCTTCAACAGCAGAGTGGGCTGACTGAGAACACAGACTCAGACACAGAGCTGTGTGACTTCAAATCATGGCTCAGTCACTCAATTGCTGTAGTATCTTGGGCAAGTTATTGAATGGCCCTATGCCTCAGTTTATTCGTTTGTTTAAAAATGATAGTAGACAAATCAAGGGAAGGGTGGAAGCAAGGGAGGGAGGGAGGTTTGGCTGGGGTAACGGGGAGTGGAGGGGAAATGCAGACAACTGTAACTGAACAACAATAAACTAATTTTAAAAATAAAGTTAAAAAATAAAATAAAACATGCAATACCTGGAAAAAATGATAGTAGAACCTTGTAGGGTTTGGGGGAGGGCTCAATAAATTAGGATGAAAAGCACTCACAATGCTGTCTGTCATATGGAACCAGTTAATAAGTTTAGTTGTTTTTGGTGATGGGGGAAATCAGGGTGAAAAAAAAGTAATGTCATTCTCATGACAATCCATATCTCAGTGTCTGCTCTCACGTGTTCAGATTTAAGTATTATTAAGTGAGATAATTCTACAAGTGAGACACCATGAAAGGCAGCAGGCATGTAGAAACGAATACAAAATGGGCCTTGTCCTGGAATAACAAGCTGTACAGACACAAAGAACTATAATAATAATACAGCACTCAAGGTTGATGGGTTTAGAATTGTTTATAAAACCTCCACAAAATTGTATCTGCTGACATGAAAATAGCATTCCATTAATTTGATTGTATTCTAATGTCTTTCCAATTCATAGCTGTCAGGGCAGTGAAAGAACATGCACTTAATACCTGCCATCAGCATTGTTCCTTCTTTAATTCACATCTTCAGAATGAAGGGCACTTAGCTAGGACTCTGAATAATGACTTTGAAAGTACCTATGAAATAGTCCTACCCTGAAATCATCAGTCAGAGCAAAAAGGCATTTTTTTGCAGACTTCCAGATAAATAGTTTAGTAGGCAGATCCTACATCCTATGCAAAGCCACAGATCTTGCAGTTTAAATTAGGAAGGATTGGACTGTGTCACGCACTCCCATTTGGATGTTTTATAATTCGCTATTTTATATTTGAAAGAAGAGTCCAGCCTGGTAATGATTATCTCTACCGTATTGAATCTGATGGGCTTTTGTTGGTGGCTCTTAGAATCTGTCCAGTGGGTTTCTCTCGAGAGTACAGAAGTTAGGATTTGGTGCCTCAATTCCAAGTGCTAGCATTTCAGTGTTGTAGTGTGTTCTGTGACAGGCCAGATCTTGAGAACGCTTTATCTGAGTATGAACAAGGAACTTGGGACTGTACTGCCAAGCAGGGACATGTTTTTCATACAGCAAACCAGTTACTTCGCCCACATGATAATTCAGATACTATATATTGATTCTGCTTTTGCCTAAATGTTATTTTCTACTCTCTACGACCCCAGAATTGTATTCTTTCGGTGCTCTATGACATCATGATTTTATTTAGTATCCTACCTGTTGTGCATTTCTGTGAATTTTAATTTGGTTCCTTTATAGAATAAGTACATAAGGAACATCAAAGCAAAATACATTAAGGGCATGCTAAATTTTCCTTCACCCTCAAAAACAGTATGATCATACCTGAGGTCTCCATAAAAAAATCATTCAGTGGAACAGGGTGAGGTCTTGCATTTCACATTTCGCTACCACTGAGAATATGCTAAAAGCTTTTCTCTCATACAGGCTGTCATTTCTGCAAACATCAGGCTTACAGATCTGCCGTGCTCCAGAAACCTACTTTAATTTGGACAATAACTGAGAGCTTGTCACATGCTAAGTCACTGGAACTATTTTTTATTCAATTCAGCAGGAAAGAAAACACACTCTCCCCAAGCCTCTTCCATTTTTGTCCCCATGTCCCACCATCAAAACATACTATTTTATACCACACACAAAATTTTTTTAGTATTTTAAGTTTCCCATGGTACCTTTATGTGTGTCACTTTAGTCCTGTCATTAGAGGCTTCTTCTGCCTTGTTTCTTAATAATGGCTTCTCGCTAGATACATAATTCTGTCTCTCTTCTGCAAAAGCATAAAATTACTGTATTAATATTTATTTTGCAAAGCAAAATAAGATATGAAGAAGAGATGATGCCAGCATTACATGCAAATAATGTGCAGAATCCTAGATATGTGTCATCAGCTACTTTGTAGATTTGACATTTCTCTTCTTAGAAATTCTTGGGAATGCTGGCTTAAAAATTAGATCCTTCTTCTCTCTCCCCACATATGAAGATTAAATAAGGGCCCTAAAATTCCCCTGATAGAAACAAGCACACCGAACACCCAGATCTTGGTTCCTAATATTATTCCCCAACATAAAGAACTAGAGCTCATTGAGAAATGGCTGATTCTACAGCTGGGGCAGAGAATAAGATGAGTTTACTGATATAATTCCCAATGACCAAAGTTGAAATTATTTGAACAAAATAAACAGAGTAATATTAGATTATGACCCAAAGTATAATTTCTACGAGTCCATAAGTGATTAAAAGAATAATAAATAGGAGAGAATAGACAAATCTCTTGGACAGAAGAATTTCAGATAATTTACATACATATTCTACCCTCAGTGAAGTGTGGTATAATTCTCCATTCCTTAAAAGTGGATTTGGCATAGTGATTTCTTTCCAAATAGTACAATGCTGAAAGGTAGAAAGGTGGAAAGCATAACTATAAAATATCAAAACATGGCAAACACTACTTCAGCCAGATGATCAAGGTTAATGTCAACAGTGATGGGTCATGTTGATAGTATGTATATACCCAATACATGATGTGATGATAACAATACTTTACATTGGTGTTTCTTCCCTAAGACCACTACCCTGGTCTAACCCTGAGAAATATATCAGATTAATCTTAACTGAGAAATATTCTACAAGCTACCTGACCAATATTCCTCCAAACTCAAGGTCATTAAAGACAAGAAAAATATGAGGAACTGTTACATCCAAGAGGAGCTTACAGAGACATGACAACTAAAGGCAATGTGACATCCTGGAAAAGGAAAAGGATATTAGGTAAAAACTTAAAAAAGTCTAAATAAAAGGTGACCTTTAGTTAATAATTATATATCAACATTAGTTCATTAACTGTGACAAATGTATCATAGTAAAATTAGATATAAACAATAAGAAAAACTAAATCTAGAATTTTCATACTCAAATTTAAAATCCAAAATGTCCAAGAAATATTTTTAAAGTTTAGAATAATTTTATTTGGTAGCCAAACATTACCTGTTTTTATCTTCATTTGTCCCCACTCTAGTTTAAATATTTATATATTTTAATTTTTAAATATTATTGTCTGATTTCACCGTCTTGCTCTAAACCCTTCTAATGGGGTTAGAAAATATATGGTCTACGTATCATACGGTCTTTCTAAAATTCAAAACATTTGAAATTCCAAATTCCAATTTTTACCAAGTGTTTACCAAGAGCCAATAACTGTGGATCTTTGGGGTCTGTCCCATTGAGTTTTGTGAGGATTTTGTAATTTATGTGACAGACTTAACCCAGTACCTGTTGCTTATCCAATAATAATTTATAACTGTTATTATAGTTACATTTCCATGAGTCAAACAAATTTTCCTCTTTGTATCCTGAAATCCTAGCAGGTCTCAGCTATTTGGACAGGTTGGAGGAGATCTGGTATCCCAAACCAGGAAATATATTTTTTCTAGTGAGGACCCCTACCCACAAGTATGTATACCCTTATTACATGGCCATAGGAGAGACATTGGTTTGTATCCTTACATTTATGCTGTCATATTAATGATTGGATCTGTGCAAGAATGGGACCAATTGATTGCACTGAGCTGAGCTGAGCTGGGACTTAATTTGTAATTCACAAATTGTGCTTTTCCAGCAGATTTTAATGTGCTCTGACACATCCTAAATCTGTGAGGTAAAATGCATGTCAGCATGCTTTTTCTGCTCTTGTTTTTAAATGATATGATCATGCTATAACAGCTTTTCTTTCCCATAAGAGTTACAAGAGAACAAAAAGTGGAATGAATCCATCTCTATATCATCACCTGTTCTGGTTGTGATCCAGGTGGAACCAGATTTATTTTCATTGAGAGATAACCAAACACAGTGAGGACATAACACATTGCTGTCTCTTTTTGGAATCTGGCTCAGATGCTTCCTTTTCTTCTTGTTTGGAAGCACCATGGTCAAGAGGACCTGCTATTGACCTGGCATCCACAGTTATTGTTCAGATGCCAAGAGTGAGCTGACCAGGAACATAGTTTCCACATGTTTTTGACCAAACTTAGCAGCCCTTAGATGCGTGATTCTTCCTGCTCCAAAAACAAAATTCCTTTACTATGACTCCCCTTTCTTTTTTGTTTTCTGTCCATTGCCTTTTTACCATCTTGACTGATCTTGCTATCTTGCCCTTGTTATTAAGTTTATTTTGATATTAGGGCTTTCTCCATTCGGGAGCAAGCCATTGCTATGTGATAGAAGCAAACACACTGAACCAGCCCAGGTATTTTCTTTTGAGAAATGAAGTCTTCAAAGGCATAAGTATTGGTGCTGATCTTACTTCTTGAGACTACTTAATTAGAAAGGATCTAATTTTCCATGTGGGAAGCTTTGTCTTTTGGACCACAGCAAAAGAATCGTAAAAAAAAATTTGTTGATGTATAATTGACTTATAACATCATACTAATTTCAGGGGTATAACTTAATCATTTGATATTTGTATATATTACAAAGCGATCACCAAAATAAGTATAGTTACCATCTTTCACCATATACTTATAAAAATTTTTTATGTGATAAGAATTTTTAAGACTTACTCTCAGTAATTTTCAAATACTAATATAGTATTGTGAATTATTGTCATCATGCTATATATTACATCCTATGCCTTATTTATTTTATAACTGGAAGTTTGTACTTTTTAACCTCCTTTACCAATTTTGCTGCCCCCACCCCCACCAATCATCAGTGCATTCTCTGTATTTATAAGTTTGGTTTTCGCTTGCTTGCTTGTTTGTTTGTTTTGCTTTGAGATTGCATTGGTCACAGGTTTACATCATACAGTTATGTATTATACAGTTATACAGAGGTTATTTCCCTCAGAGACCATATCATAGCTGTATCTATGATAGTTACAGCTGTGTGTAGCTGCAATGGTTTCAGCTACTTGTAATGGAAATAGAAGAAACAAGCGTATAGGCAGATTTGAGTCTAATGCACTCAACTCTCTTCCCTCATTTGATGCCTTGTAAGTGCCCTTCCACTTGATAGTTGGGAGCCTGAAATTTCACTCAGTAGAACTTTAATCTACTGCTTTGGCTCCTGTTATTTATATTTAGTATCAACATGGGATCTGAAAGTAAGGGTAGAAGGAAGAAAATATAGAAGGCCATGGGTGCCTAAGGTAGGAAAACGTGTAATTACTAGGAGTGAGAGGACAAAATAACTATTGCTTCTGGAAGGCACCATGTGAGTCTAAACTCCTTTTGAAACTACTTCTGTTATCAAGCAAACTTTACCCCTCTACACTTACAGTTGAAAAACAAACAAAACAAGTGTTTGTTAGCCATCCACCAAGTTCTGTTTCTAAAAGCACATTTGATTTCTTTTAAAGAAATAGAAAAGACTATTAGACTTCTGGTCAAGATGGTGGTGTAAGCCAACATGGCTTGCCTCTGCACAACCACATAAAAATTACAACTACAATATAGAACAACCTTCACCCAGAACTACCAGAAATAAAGCTAATGGAAGTCTGACACCTACAGAATTAAAGAAACAATATTCATCGTGATTGATAGAAGGGATGCAGATGCAGAACATGCAGGTCCCTCACACATGTGTGGTGGATAAAAATTCAAGAGGGATATCTCAGGAACTAAAAGTCCCAACCCCACACCCCTAGTCCCCTTTCCAGGGTTCCAGAGCCAGAAAAAACTTCCCACAACTTCTGGCTGCAAAAACCAGTGGGAATTGAATCAGTGAAACAAAATTCTGGACCCCCAAACAGTTCCTCTTAAAGAACTCACTCATGGACTCACCTACCCAGACTCACTTCCTCTGAGCTCCAGCACCAGGGTAGCAGCTTCAAAGGCACCAGTGGCATACAGGGAGAAACTGAGGTGTTTGGTATCAAGGGGGATAGAGGCCATGGTTCCTTTTCTGAACCCTCCCACCACAGTCAACAGGCAGGTGCCATATCTGAGACTGCATCAACCTAACACTGCTTGAACTGCCTTGGAGATCCTCACCAATTCTGCCCTGCTCAATTTACAAGCCCATCCAAGCTGCTTTTCCATATGAATGGCTGGTCTTGGCTCATGCTTCACAACTTCCTAAATCCTCTTAAACACGCAACAGCAGGGCTCAGTGAACCCTGGCATGGCACTAGCAGCAGCCAGTCAAGATTAATAGCTTGACCACCACTGGCAATCACCAAGCCCAACACAAATAGCAGCCATCTCAGATTGCTTTATAACTCAGGCAGGATGGCCCTAGACAAAACACAAGTGGAAGCTGACCTTGGCCTGCACCACTCAGGAGACCCCAGGGCCAATACACCCAATACAGATTGTATCAGAGCACTACCGCCCTGCCCATGCACAGCTAACCCTAGAGAGGGCCAAGGGTGATGGTCAGTGTTCACAGCCAGTCCTCGAAGCTGACTGGCTTGGGTAGATCCCTCCCATTGATCTGACAACAGCAACCAAGGCTCAATTGCAAGAGGAGAGTATACTCAGCCCACACGAAGGCCAAACTTCAAGTACCCAGCTTGGGTAATAGGAGAGGCTGTGCTTAAATGACATCTACTACATTAAGACACATTACCAAGATGCAGAGTCAAAGCAGCTCTACCTAATACATACAAACAAACACCGGGAGGCTGCCAAAACAAGGAGACAAGGAAACATGACCAAAATGAAAGAACAGATCAAAACTGCAGAAAAACAGGTAAGTGAAATGGAGATAAACAATGTATCAGATGCAAAGTTCAAAACACTGGTTACAAGTATGCTCAAAAAAACTTAGTGAGGACCTCAGTAGCCTAAAAAAAGATCCAGTCAAAAACAAGGACTAACTAATTGAAATAAAGAACATTTTACAGGGGAACAAACAGTAGAGTAGATGAAGCTGAGAACCAAATTAATGATTTAGAAAAAAAGAAAGAAAAAACAACCAATCAGAACAAGAAGAGAAAATAATCCCCCAAATGAGGATAGTATAAGCAGCTTCTGGGACAACTTGAAGAGGTTCAATATTTGCATTATAAAGGTACCAGAAGAAAAAAAGAAAGAGCAAGAAATTGGAGATCTATTTGAAGAGAAAATAATCCAGAAAATAAGGATAGTACAAGAAACCCCTGGAACAACTTCAAGAGGTCCAACATTCACAGCATAGAGGTACCAGAAAGAGAAGAGAAAGAACGAGAAATTGGAAATCTATTCGGAAAAAAAATAATGAAAGGAAATTTCCTTAATTTTGTGAAGGAAATAGACATGCAAGTCCAGGAAGCACAGAGAGTCCCAAACAAGGTGGATACAAAAAGTCCCACATCATAATTAAAATACCAAAGGTTAAAGATGAAGAGAGAATCTTAAAAACAGCAAGAGAAAAAAATGTATTTACCCACAGGGGAGTTCCCTTAAGACTGTCAGCTGATTTCTCCCAAGAAACTTTACAGACCAGAAGGGACTGGCTAGAAATATTCAAAGTGATGAAAAGCAGGGACCTACAGCCAATATTTCTCTACCCAGCAGAGCTATCTTTTAGCATCAAAGGGCAGATAAAGTGCTTCCCAGATAAGAAAAATCTAAAGGGGTTCATCATCACCAAACCACTATTATACAAAATATTAAAGTGACTTATTTAAGAAAAAGAAGATCAAAACTATGAACAATAAAATGGCAAAAAATAACATATCTGTCAATAATTGAATCTAAAAAGCAAAAGATAAGAGGCTAAATGTGAGGGGATGGGTGAAAAGCTGAGGTTGCTAAGTACAAATAGGTAGTTACCAAATAGCCATAAGAATGTAAAATACAGTATAGGAAATTGATTAACCAAAGAACTTATACACATGACACACAGACACAAGCTATGTGGGAGAATTGCCTGAGGGACTGAGGGGTGCTGGGGGGGGCAAAATGGGAAAAATCAGGACAACTATAATAGCATAATCAATAAAATACATGTATTTTTAAAAGACCATTATACTTGTAAGTGGCCTGAACATCTTAAATGCATTAAAAACTCTACCAATAATTTAACCTGAGCCTAATCTTCAAATGTGTGACTTCTTAACTGTCGTCAGTTTTGGTACCTCTGGAGCTTCTTCAGTGATGTGATCTGATCATTCATTATTTTCTCCATTGGGTGCAAAGAAGATGTTAGTCCTTTTTCTGCCACTCTGCCCTTAGTTCCCTCTGCAAAAAGATGATAGGTGAAAATATTTCTCTAAAAGAAAGAGTTGTCATCACTGATGCAATCATATCAATAATACAATTTAATATTTAGTCAATTATCCAGATAATTCATGTCAAGGGACACCTTTACTTTCAAAATGACTGGTATAATGGCCATAGTTCTTTTCATTTCCCAAGAATAGATAAATCCTGGTAATACTAAAAAACTTTAACTTTATTTATTCACATTTAATATTTTCTATAAAAAATTTAGTTCTGTATTTTAAAAATATGCAGCAAACTATATCATGAATGAAATTTGGTGGTTTAAAAGCTTTCAAATGTTCTTGTGATAGCCAGATTGCTTAATAGGAAGAGAAAATTTGGCTAAAGTAAGAGAGAGGTCCTGTGAACATCTCTTTGGAAGCCAACCTTCTGTTTAGTTCATTTATTTTCTTCTTTTTAGATCTACCAAAAGTAACTTTTTAAGGGAGATTTCTAAAGAGGTCTTAAAAATCTACATCTCTACCTATTTGTCCTAGAACACTATTATTTTCAAAACCTAAATGACATAATTACTAACTAAAACTACTTTACTGATTTTTAAATATTGTGTTAATTTTTAAACAGAAAGCAAGTTCTCTGATTTAATTACTGTGAAAAGTGGGAAGGCCATGACTAGCCCCCTTTGCTGCCACCTGTTGTCCTACCGAAGAAATGACTTGTAATACTTGTCCTTTTCATATAAATTACTCATCAAAACCATTATTTCTAAAATTGAAATCAGATTATATTCCTGACACTTTTTTCTTCAGGGACTATTTTTGTTTCTAACTGTTGAGGAGACAGGTTTTCAAGTACTCTTTGCTTGAGCACACAGAAATTACGATTTTCCTCCTGGCACATGCTGTAGACATTTGAGAGGATAGAAGAGACAAAAACAAAGAATTCCTAAACAAGCTCATAATCCCTCAAAGAGCTGGGAAGCACATTTTTGTAAAAAAATGGATTTAGCTTAATGACCACACTCTTAGCCCCCCAAGTCAAATTTAAATTCAAGATCCCCTCTACCTCACAATTGTTATGTATTGGGCACACGATTGAAAACTGAAAATATAGACATGAATGTTTCATGGTCCTAGCTTTTGAATATTTAACAATTTAAAAGAGAAGACAAATCACGCTGAAAGAAGAACATGTCTTGTTCATGTTGATACAGAATGAACTGATGAGGAATCAGGAAACCAAAATAAGAAGCTATGATCATAATCCTGCTGTGAGGTGACACCAATAAAAAGGAGAGTTGATGACAAGAATGGAGAAGACAGGATAAAAGAGATAATATAAAGATTAAAACTCAGTGATTAAAATGGGTGGAGGAGAAAAGATCATTTCAATTTTCAGAATGAGGGAAATGGAAGGGGGTGTTTTTTGGCAGGAAGAAATGGTTTTATCTATCCCTGTATTTCACTTACCAGGAGATCCATACAAATATTGCACCTATCTGAAATGTAACTCCCAATGTAACCAGAATAATAAACCCACAGTAATGAACCAATGAGTAGGAATCATGTGACCAACAGCTGAGTAGCTCCAAAATTGATAGGATAATGAGATCTTAAATTAAGTTCCTTTATTCTATCCATTAGATTATATGTTATTTTTGTCTCTGGCTAAGATGTTATAACTTTTATTTTAGAAACCATTTTAATTTATTTAAAATATTAACATATGGTAGATGAGAATCAAGAAATTAGGATGAGAAACAAGGTGGGGGAAATAATTTCCAGAGGCAGATACACTGGCTACTATGAAAGTCATGGCTGACTGTCCAAGTTTTTAAATATTTTAGGCCTCAAATTCTTAAAGTGTCACCTGATTTCATGTTTTAACATCATCCTCTTGTTTTTTTCCGAACCTTTGCTGTTCACCTTGGCCTTAGACTGATGCTTGAGCCAGGAGAGTTCAATTTGGGAAAGCCCTAATGTGAGTTGATGGAGCATACAGCTGAGTCACAATAGTGGACCAGTGCATGGCAGCCAATCATATGTTAACAATAGCAACAACAATAACATCAACAAATAATGCACATGCTTCTATGGCACTGAGCCAAGCACTGTTCTGTTTTATATGTATCAGGTTATTGAATCCTCCCCGTTACCTGTGAGTTAAATGCTATTCCAATGCTTGTTGCACAGATAAGGAATGGAGTACGGAGGTCACATAAGGAATAAAGAGACCTTGGATGCAAATCCAGAAAGTCTGAGGTCTCACATGTATTCTTACCCACTACTCCATGGAACACTACATCTCCTTTAGTGTTGACAGCTGGTAAAGAGCCTTTCCAAAGGAAGTAGGAGTAGGTTAGTTTCCAGGTATTCAAAGCATGCAAGCTGTGGACATGTAAAGCTAAGGATGTTATGTCCAGGATGGTATTTTGTGTTCCAAACCATCCTTCATTCAAATATTCTATGCCATGGGTTATTTCCTCACAGTCGACTTTATAGGTAGACATATTAATTCAATGAATTAATGGACTATACATACATAAACTGGTACTATGTGATATTCTTATCAAATGACTTTTCTCATAATTTTTAGGATTAATAAGCCATTTTATTGAGCACCATCTGCTCCACAATTTCTGATTGACCTGCTATATTGATCTAGACAAATTTCTCACATATATTCTAGATATTTAATTATTCTTCATATAAAGAGAGTATCATGTGAAGATGATAGGAATAAAAGGAATAAAACTTGGAACAATATATTTGTACACAGAATAAATAAATTAATTTTTTCCTTCAGTTTTTTCTACTAGATTATCTAAATTACAAAACTGGTGAGTGCTCATTTAAAAAACAAATAATAACTATTTATTTAAAAATAACATTTTTTTCTATTCTTCAATTTCTACTCATCTGAGGTATCTATGAAAAAAAGGGTGGTGAACAAGAGTGAAAATAAGAAATCTATGAAATCTTTGAAAATAAAAGTAACAAGTAAAAATATAAAACCAAAAACACAGTCACAAATCAGGCCAAACCAACACACACACACACACACACACACACACACAACCTTTCAACATATGTCCAAATATTTGTGATATATCCATGCAACTAAAATTGTTGTGTATGTGAAGGAAATCACAAGGGGGAGAACTACACACACACACAAATACACAGACACTTAAATATCACTTGTGTATAGAGCATGTGTATCAGAAATATCCCTAATTGATTCTATTTCAATAGGAATAAGCAAACCATTACTTCTGTGATATGCTCATATACGAGTATATTCACATTTGTTCAAGCAAGGATACAAATTAGGAAGGCCAGGCACTGGGCTATTAGCATTTGTTACCACAAAAGCCAGCACTGGAGAAAAGGAGCAGGAACATGGGATTGGGGTATAATTATCTTTTCCTTTGTATGTCTTTATACTACATTGTTTCATTTCCCATGGTATGACTTTATTTTTACCTTTTAAAGTTAAAAAATATAATGTAAAAGAAAGTTTAAAATGGGAAAATATCCAACAACAACAAACACATAGCCTGATTAGTATGTCTTTCTACACCTTTATTCATGTTCCCAGAAACAAACACATGTGGGATTTATTTTCTATAAAAACAGAATCATATTATATACTTTAACAATTTGATTTTTCCATTGAACAATACACATGTGCATTATATCAGAACAAGACACAGCTCAAACACATACTTTTTAATAGTCACAGAACATTTCATAGCTTTTTCATCAATTGATATGATACTAGGTTTATACCACTAAAGCCGGTTGGTACTGAGCAAATGCTACATTTTATATCTGTGGGATAAATCTCAAAGTGGGTTTCCACAGGCACAAGTCATAGTACCTTAGGTTTAATAAATTTTGCCACATTAATTCCAAAACACTAGTAATCAGCATTCTACCAACACTGTATGTTACTGTTTTTATTTTTTTAACTGTATGCAGTTTAATGTGTAAAAAGTGGTATCTTGCTGTAGTTATAATTTGTGTATTTCTGACCACTCATGTAATTAAATATATTTTTATTTGTTCATTTTCCATTTTAATTCCTGTCTTGTAAATAGTTTGTTAAATTCAGTATTCTATTGGATTACTTATCTTTTTTTAATGTGGTCCTACATTCCATGAATTAAGAAATCTCATTAAAGCTCACTGTATTTTTTATGGTTTTATTTATTTCATTCTTTTTTTAAAGATTTTATTTATTTATCTTTAGAGGGGAAGGGAAGGAGAGAGGGAGAGAAACGTCAATGTATGGTTGCCTTTCATGCATCCCCTGCTGGGAACTGCCCTGCAGGGAACCAGCCTGTGTTAGGTTAGGTTAGGGTTAAATTAGCAGGGAGGATGAGGCAGGCACCATAGGGTTAAATTAGCAGGGAGGACAAGGCAGGCACCAGACTGTCTCAGCAAGGGAGATAAAAAAGTAAAAAAAAAAAGTAAAAGTACAACCCGCCTGTGTTATGACCTTGTCTTTGCATGGCCTTGTCTTTTCAGAAAAGTATCCATTGTAGTAAGCAGAGATGTGTGTGTGTCCTCTCAAAATAGCCAATTGCTAACAGCTACGTCTGCTTCTGTATTTGCTTGCTTGCTTGCTCACCCCAATAAAAACCCCAGGCTGTAAGCACCAGGCGCGACTCTCATTTGCAGCCATTTTGGCACTCGTGTGTCTCCGGAGGCACCCCGAGAGTTCGCCCCTGCGCAGGTAAAACTTTGAAACTTTGGCCAATAAAACACCTCTGACTACCCAGCAGTCTCCGACCCTTCTTGCTCTCAAGGACGGGATGTAACACCTGCAACCCCGGTATGTGCCCTGACTGGGAATCGAACCACGATTGTCTGGTTCACAGGCCCATGCTCAATCCAGTGAGCTACACCAGCCAGGGCTATTTATTTCATTCTTAGAGAGAGGGGGAGGGAAAAATAGAGGGCAAGAAACATCAATGTGTGGTTGCCTCTTGCACACTTCCTGCTGGGGACCTGGCCTGCAACACATGCATGTGCCCTGACTGGGAATAGAACCTGTTATCCTTTGCTTCACAGGCTCACACTCAAACCACTGAGATATACCAGCCAGGGATTACTTATCCTTTTATAAAACCAGTAAGAAATTGAGCAAAATACACTTTGTCATAGTTATAATTTTTTTCTAAGTCATTGTTATTTCACTTTATGTGATTTTCAGGATTTCTGGCCAAGATGGAGGCACATGTAGATACACTGTGCCTCCTTGCCAAACCAAAAGAAGGATAACAATGTATTTAGAAACATAAAACAACCAGAACTTACAGAAGATAAGAACTGTATGGAAATCTGACAACCAATGAGTTAAAGGAGAAACATTCATCCAGACCTGTATGAGGAGTGGAGACAGGCAGCTGGGGGTTAGAAGATGCACAGCAAGGTGATGGCTGCAGGACAAGTGTGGGCAAAGCAGCAGCAGGTGGACTGGGTGAGGCAGCAGCTGATAGAGAGGATGGTCCCACATTTGCATGTGATAGACTTTGAGGAACAACTGGAGAGCGAGACAGATTACACAACCCAGGGTTCCAGTGCAGAGAGATAAAGCCTCAAAACCACTGACTGAAAAAAATCTGTGGAGAGTGGTGGGGGCAGGAGAGACTCCCCACCTCACAGGAGAGTTCCTTGGAGAGATCTACAGGTTCCTAGAACATATACAAACTCACCCACCTGGGAGTCAGCACCAGAAGGGCCCAATTTGCCTATGGGTAGCAGAGGAAGTGACTGAGAGACAACTGAGAGCCCAGCAAGCAACATTGTTCCCTCTTGGACCCCTCCCCCACATACAGTGCCACAATGTAGTGATGTGGGTTGCCCCACCCTGGCAAAACCCTAAGACTCTGTCCCTTACTATGTAACAGGTTCACCCAGACAAAAAATATGAATATGGCCCAAACAAAAGAACAGATCAAAGCTCCAGAAAAAATACAACTAAGTGATGAAGAGATAGGCAATCTATCAGATGCAGAGTTCAACACACTGGTGATCAGGATGCTCACAGAAATGGTTGAGTACGGTCACAAAATACAGGGAAAAAAGTGAAGGCTATGAAAAGTGAAATAAAGAAAAATGTAGAGGGGACCAACAGTGATGGGAAGGAAACTGGGACTCAGGTTAAGGGCAGATCTGGGACTCAGATCTTTTAGAGCAGAAGAAAAAAACAAACATTCAACAAGAACAAAATGAAGAAACAAACATTCAAAAAAATGAGGAGAGGCTTAGGAACTTCTGGGACAATTTTAAATACTCCAACATCCAAATCATAGGGCTGCCAGAAGGAGAAGAGGAAGAGCAAGAAATTGAAAATTTATTTGAAAACATAATGAAGGAGAGCTTCCCTCATCTGGCAAAAGATATAGATTTCCAGAAAGTCCATGAAGAGGAAGCTCATAGAGTCCCAAAGAAGTTGGATCCAAGAAAGTACACACCAAAGCACATCATCATAGTTACATTACCCAAAATTGAGGATAAGGGGAGAATCTTAAAAGCAGCAAGAGAAAAGGAGAGAGTTATGTACAGAGGAGTTCCCATGAGGCTATCAGCTGATTTCTCAAAAGAAAACTTGCAGGCAAGAAGGGGCTAGATAGAAGAAGTATTCAAAGTCTTGAAAGGCAAGGACCTACATCCAAGATTACTCTATCCAGCAAAGCTATCAATTAGAATGGAAGGGCAGATAAAGTGCTTCCCAGATAAGGTCAAGTTCAAGGAGTTCATCATCACCAAGCCCTTATTATATGAAATGTTAAAGGGACTTATCTAAGAAAAAGAAGAACATAAAAAACATTAACAGTAAGATAACAATAAATTCACAACTATCAACAACCAAAGCTGAAAACAAAACCAAAAATAAACTAAAAAAAAACTGCAGAAGAGGAACATATTCACAGAAACAGAAATCACATAAAGAGTTATCAATGGGGGAATGGGGGAAAAGTACAGGGAATAAGTAGCACAAATGGTAGGTACAAAATAGGCAGAGGGAGGTTAAGAATAGTATAGGAAATGTAAAGCCAAAGAATTTATATGTATGCCCCATGAACATGAACTAATGGGAGGGATTGCAGGTGGGAGAGGGTGTGTAGGGTGGAGGAGAATAAAGGGTTTATAATGAGACAACTGTAATAGCATAAACAATAAAAATACATTTTTAAAAACTTTGTCATTTTCTGACATGTGAGACATTTTTACTTTTGGAGGCCAGATTTGTTCTTTGATTTTTTGAGGATTCTGGCATCCCTGACTTCTTGAGCTCTTCTTGCATGCTAGGTCTATATAAAAATTTCCCTGGATTTATTGTAATATGTTTATTTTTTAAAACCATTGAAGTTATTATCTTCATTTGCAATAAGAATAATTCAGCTTACTTTTGCAAATCTATGGTATTAAAGTTTATTGTGTTGAAGCTTTGCCCAGGAAGTCTAACATAATTTTGAATTAATGATAGCTAGAGGTAATTTTTTTCCATAATCTCATGGAAATGGTTACAGCATTTCACCATTTCTAGTACTAGTTATTTATTTGGGGTACACTTTAACATATTTAATTAAATTTTTATAATTAAAAAACTTTTTCATTGATTCCAGAGACAGGGCAAGGGAGGGAAAAAGAGAAGGGGGAAAACATTGATGTGAGAGCAAAAAGTTGATTGATTGACTCTTGCACGTGCTGCAGCTGGGGACCAAACCCGCAACCCAGCCATGCGCCGTGACCAGGAATGGAACTCACCACCTTTTGGTTTGCAGGATGACACCCAACCAACTGAGCCACATGGGCCAGGACATTTTAATTTTATTTTCAAATAGAATTTTTATTAGGAAATAACTTGCATTTATTACATGCTCTCTCATTGTTATAATTACATGTTTTACCCTCTTTAATGTTACAGTGAATTATGTTGACAGATTTTCTACTGTTGAACCACATCAATTATTTTATTTAATTTTTAAAGCTTTTATTTATTTATTTATTTGTAGAGAGAGTAAGAGAGGGAGAGAAATGTTAATGTGTAGTTGCCTCTTGTGCACCCCCTACTGGGGACTTGGCCCGCTACCCAGGCATTTGCCCTAGACTGGGAATTGAACTGATGACCCTTTGGTCTGCAGGCTGGCACACAATCCATAAGCCACACCAGCCAAGACACATGAATAAATTTGGTAGAAAACTTAGTTACAATTCATTTAATATGATTCTGGATTTGCTTTAATATTTGGAGTTTTGCATTAGTATTTAGTAGCAAAATTGGCTTATTGTGTTGTTTTTTTAATTATCTTTGCTAAATTGTAGTATCAAAATTTCCCACCTGTGTAAAGTGAATTAGAGAAATTACAATTTATTTTTAAATTCCCTGAAATGGTTTAAATAAATTAGGAATCATCTGATTTTTAAAGGCAGATAGAATTCATCTGTTAAGTCTAGGCTTGTTGCCTTTCTAATTAGTAGATATTCAATTGTTTGATCTTTTGAATAAATATTGAACTGCTCAGATTTTTTTAAGTGTTGTATTTGGGGGGGTAGTCATCATTTCCTCTGCATTGCCCTACATTCAATACCAGTAGCCACTGACCATATGTGAGTATGTACATGTAAATTCATTAAAATCTAATACAATTTGAAAAGTTATTACTCCAAACTTATGAGATACATTTCAAATGCCTTAGAGCTACATGTGACTAGTAGTAACTTTTGACATGAGAGAGTGCTAAGAGAGAGCATGTCGGCCATTGCAGAAAGTAGCCTTATCTAGCTATTTGAATATGTTGCTATAAAATGGTATGTCAAATTGTCTTGTAATTCTCTTCATTGCTGCCTTGTCTGCAGTTATATTCCTTAATATTGTTTTCTTAAAATTTCTTATGTCCTTATTCAGATCATTTATCTATTTCATTAGTCTTCAAAGAGTTAAATTTTTCCTATTATTATTCTTTCAATATTTCATTAGTTTCTATTTTAATTATTTTTCTCTTTTATTAGGTTAAACAACTCATTTACTTTTAATGTTTTTCACGTTTATTTTGGCAACATAGGATTGATTTTATTCCTTATGTTTTACTTTAACATTCTTATGTTACTTTTGTCCTCTTTTTGTCTTACTCTTACTGTCTTGGGCTAGGTTCTCTTTCTTTCTTTAACCCTTATTAATTGTAGAATGTGATTCTGATTTATCATTTTCTAATCTTTAACAACCAACATTATTTTTGTAATATTTTAGGAGTGTTAAAATATAACTACACTCTTTTGCCAAGATGTTTTACTTGCTTCCTCTTCTACATTCCACACACAGAGATAAAAACTTTACAAGACATTTGTTTTCTACTTTCTTCCAAATCCTCAGTTAAAACAATTCAGAATATTTAGTCTCGTGCTATTATGAGACTCTCTTAAATTATATCTTTCTGTTTCAATAATTTTCTAAAATAACATTTTATAGAACTCCAGTCATACCATTGTTAGCTTAGACTTAATTTTATTGAAAGATGATTTAAAAAGTGTGTCTTCTATGTTTCTTGTAATTTTCTCTCTGAAATTTGTGAGGTCTTTCTCTTTCTTCTTGCATTTCAGAAATGTTGCCATGGCATGTGGAAGAGTGTGTGTGTTCACAAATGCTGCCTATGACATGATGAATACTTTTGATTTGAAGACTCTACAATTTAGAGTAGTTCCTCTTTTTTCTAAATTTTTGTCTAATAATTCCTTCCCCCCATACTTCTCTGCCCTTGGGGGTTCCCTATTACATGGTCATCAGATTTCCTGAACTGTTCTGCATACCTCATGTTCTCCCACTCATACACTCCAGCTCTGCGTAAGTTAACTTTCTGTTATGGCATATCACTCTCTCAATCCTCAAGAATGCTAAAAAAAGTTAATTAACATACACCTTTCTTTTTTAATTTTTAAAATTTAACTTTTTAGAAAACAGAAACAATATTCATTATTTCTGGGAAGTTTATTTGGAGTTCTCATTCTCTCTCCGTGAGGACCCTCCTACTTTCTGCCTGAAGACTTTACTCATTGCTTCTGATAACTCTACTTCAATGGAAGCTAACAGCTTTTGTTTTTCTAGCTTGAGTTCCCGCCTTAAGTAAAAAAGTACCTTAAAAATTTTTTCTTCTTCTTTTGTTCTTTATTATCAATGTCTCTCCTCTTAGTGTAGTGGGTCAGGCTGGTAGTTTTTTTATTAGGTAGGAAAATGGGACAGTTTCTTTTCTGTGGCTGACTGCAAGTGACAAGCACAGTTGCCCCACTACTGATCTCGGGGAGGATCTGCCTGTGTGGCTGTGGGCCAGGCCAGGGGCTCTTCTACCCACTAGCACATAACTCCTCATTCAGTTCCTGTTGTGGTGGTTGGTACTACTCAAAACCCCACGGGTAGAGAGTGGTCAGAAACATGGTGGGTGGCGATGGAGGGGGGGGTGCCCTGAAGAATTCTGCCAGCATGTCACTAAGGAATGCTAGAGAGAACTGAGAGAGAAAAGAAGCCAGTGGAAAAAAATGTTTTAAGATGTGGATTTCATCTGGAAAACAATTAATTTGCAATGTTCAGTAAAAATATTTAACTATAAAAGTTGTTGATGGCTCCAAGTTGCATAGATTGCAAAATTTATGAAACATGTAAAAGTATCATTTTACTCTGCATTAAGGCAATTTAACCTTCAACAAATAAAAAGTTTATTTACTGGTGTGCAGAATAAGTCTGGAAAATTCTTAAGAAGAAGGGTTAGGAACTGACCTTTGAAGTGACTGTGTAAGAAAATTCATAATTTCAATTTTGTGCTGGGCATGGTCATGAGATCTACTTTGGATGCAGAACATTCATTCACTATTTTTAGTCCCTCAATATAACTTTATATTTTTAATCTAAAATATGCACAATATTAACAAGATATATGATGATTAAATGAGCTGACTGATGGCTTATATACAGGCTCTTGCCCGACAGTCTCTATTTTTTCCCTTAGCTACACCAAAAATCACAGTATCTGACTGTCCTTTGAAGTTCGGTTTTGTGAATGAAAACTTAGGAGGCTAAATCTGTGAACACCAGCAGTCCAGATACAGTGCTGACTTGTACCACATGCACATAGGGGCCCATGTGAAAATGTGATACTAAGTGTTGGACCCATCAACAAAAATTACCATAAGGTCAACATTGAGCCAAGAAAAAATTATGAAAACTTTATCAAGTGAAACACGAATTTAGGAAAATTCCATTCAACCTTGTTCTTTAGAAATACTACTCTAGGCCTGGCTGGTATAGCTCAGTGGGTTGAGTGTGGGCCTGCGAACCAAAAGATCACAGTTCGATTCCCAGTCAGGGCACATGCCTGGGTTGCAGACCAGTTCCCAGCAGGGGACCCACGAGAGGCAACCATACATTGATGTTTCTCTCCCACTCTCCTTCCCTTCCCCTCTAAGGATAAATAAATAAAATCTTTTTTTAAAAAAAAGAAATACTACTCTATAGAGGAATTTGGAGAGAGATAGAAGCTAGGGTAAAGTTTAAAGAAATAATAGGATGATACCTATAATGTTAATATGCTGTCCATCAGATATTTCTTTTTTTCTGAAATTCACTTTCAATTAGCAGTTGCTGTTTTTGGGGGGTGATTTATTGGAACTCCTTACATTTCCAACCAGCTGTTACAGCTGAGTAGACTAACAGGTTAATCATGTCCCATTACATTTCTTACTTTTGTATCCAATTAGAACAACTTGGTCTGGCACAGATTTTTGTGTTGATGGCAGCAAGTAACAGCCATGCACCTAAAAAACAGGCATGTGTGTGGGGGGGGGAATGAGTAAGGTAAAATGGTTAGACCCTTGTTGAACATCTAGTTGGAGATTTAGAAAACAGTATACTTCAGCAATTATTGACCTTTACAGGTAAATATTTTGATTTTTCACACACACACACACACACACACACACATACACAGTTAGAAGGTGCATTCATTGCTCACCTCTGCATTGCTGCTTTTCGGTTAGGAGGCATCTGTCTGCTGGTCCTTGGCTTTTCCATTCTGTGGGAAGTAGATGCTGCTGTAAAAGCTACACCTGTAGTTCCAGCCACATTACATATTATCTGCTCAGCAGGACTATCAGGGAATAAGCTTCCCAACAGTTTCCCTCTAATGATATGCTGTGGTACACACTGAGAAGTTACACCTGGCCTCTGACCTCTGCACTTAACACTGGTCTGTTTTCTCCTCTCTTTATTGTGCCTTTGGAAAAAAAGGAAAAGGATTGCTCGCTTTGTGAGCATCAATATTTTAAAACATCAATTCCATTAACAACTTCCCATTATTATGTGCATCAGCACAGAGCAATTTATTGCACCAAACCATTTAGAACCTAGGGGCTTTGTGTATCTATCTCCTCCTCACACACACTTCCCACATGCACTTATATCCCAAGAAATCAGATCTTTGTTGATCTTTGTCTGTTGTCTGACAAATTAATTTTATTCTGAAAGAAACCCAAGAAATTGGGTCAGGATATTTCTCAGTAGAGCCAAATTTAATGTGTCTAAATATTGCATGTTCACTGCTGTTTTTCTATAGGTTGCTGACACATCTACACTGGAAACAGAGATGTGATGTTATCCCTTTGTTAGTTTCTTATGTGTAATCATATCACTAATTTATTTTTTACAATAATGAAGGAGAACTTCCCCAATCTGGCAAAGGAAATAGACTTCCAGGAAATCCAGGAAGCTCAGAGAGTACCAAAGAAGCTGGACCCAAGAAGGAACACACCAAGGCACATCATCATTATATTAGCCAAGATTAAAATGAAGGAGAGAATCCTAGAAGCAGCAAGAGATAAGGGGACAGTCACCTACAAAGGAGTTCCCATCAGACTGTCAGCAGATTTCTCAAAAGAGACCTTACAGGCAAGAAGAGGCTGGAAAGAAGTATTCCAAGTCATGAAAGGCAAGGACCGACATCCAAGATTGCTCTATCCAGCAAAGCTTTCATTTAGAATGGAAGGGCAGATAAAGTGCTTCTCAGATAAGATCAAATTCAAGGAGTTCATCATCACCAAGCCATTATTATATGAAATGTTAAAGGGACTTACCTAAGTCCCTTTACCTAAGAAAAAGAAGATTAAAAATATAAACAGTGAAAGGACAGCAAACTCACAGTTATCAACAACCACACCTAAAACAAAAGCAAACTAAGAGGACAGCTAGATCAGGAGTGAACCATAGAAATGAAGATCACATGGAGGGTTAGCAATGGGAGTGGGAGAAAGAGAAGGGGAGAGAAAATAAGTAGCATAGACAGTAGATAGCAAATAGATAGGGGGAGGGCAAGAATAGTATGGGAAATATAGAATCTAAAGAACTTGAGACACATGGTCATAAACTAAAGGGGGGAATGGTGGGGGAGGGGTATACAGGGTGGAGGGGAATGAAGGGGGAAATAGAACAACTGTAATGTAATAATTAATAAAATATATTTTAAAAAATTTATTTCTTTACCTTGGAAATGTTTCAGTGCATGTACACCACAATTAAGCAACAATGATGTGCTAAGGGCCTTCTTTCAGCCCTTCTGATGAAATATGAGATATGATAAATATATCATGGTAAATGAATAAATGTTATGTTTGTTATATGTTGATTCTAGTCAGTCCTGATTTATACTGAAGTTAGTACCAACAGCCTCTTGTTTTATAACCTCATTTATCTGTTCCTTTGACTCTGTCACATAGCCTCATGACAATCAGTTGATAAGCGAATTACTTTTCTGTTAATTACTTCATTTACACAGGACTAAAATACCAGTTTAACTGCTAGTTTCATCACAGTTAAATAATGTAAATTTTAGCAAGAATTTAATTTTGCTAAATTAAATTTAGCAAAGGAGGCAGTAGCTGTGAACAACAAAGTTAACTTTTCTGGTTAAGATCAAATGTTTTTAGCCCTGGCTGGTGTAGCTCAGTGGATTGAGCACGGGCCTGCAAACCAAACAACTGCGGTTCAATTCCCAGTCAGGGCAAATGCCTGGGTTGCAGGCCAGTTCCCAGCAAGAAAGGCACAAGAAGCAACCACGCACTGATATTTCTTTCCCTCTCTTTCTCTTCCCTTCTCTAAAAATGAATAAATAAAATCTTTTTTAAAAAAGATCAAATGTTTTTTTTAAATTATGTATATTTGATTTGCTACAATGATTGAAAGAAGGATGATGGCTTTTTCTAGAAACTTAAAAAACACATGACCATGTTTCTTTCTTAGAGGCAGCTTAGGGTGCCTGCTATTGCATTTGGAACATGGATTTCACTCCCTGCTCTGTCATATGGCTGTGCCACTGCTGATTCTGAAAAAAAATATTTTCACTTTTATGATCAACTTAAAGAAAATCAACTTCATCAAAATCCTCTTATTTTTGGAAATATTGACTTGAGGCCATCTTCTATGACTAATAATTTGAAAGGATTTGTATTTAGAAAGCAGCACTGGTTATGAAATATATTTTAGAGTGACCACGCTCCAAAAGGAAAGCCCTCTGGAAGCAATGTCTGCATCTCACTCTGAGCTACCTGCACATGCTAGCTTGGGGAACATCTCTCCTTCTCCTGGCTGGAGAGGCTGTACCTGAACTGAACTTTCCACAAGCTTGAAGAAAGGATTGTAATTCCATGGACTCCAAGTTCTTTAATGCTGAACAGAGGTTTTCTAAGCCATCTCCTCAGGCAATGAATCCAAGATTCATTGGAGCTCAATTCTCTGTTCATCTTCCATTTGCCAGGTAAGAAGGAAGAACAACAAAGACACTGGGACTCCTCCACTCAAGGACATACAATGTGCCCATTAGTGCCTAGGTCCAACTCTCTTCTTTGTGAGTTGTTGAAAGGAATAGGTGGCCTAGGCCTTCATTTGTGGGGTTTGGCTTATATACTTCCCTAATAAATTTCCTTATTTAGTCCATATCATGTGACACAGTGGATCTACCTTCTTGCCCAACAGTAGTTCTTAAACTATTTTCTTACCCCCTCCCCCTCCCTTTGTGTTTAACCCTTGAACAGATGAGGTTGTTTGTGATGCTGGATAGGAAGGAAATTTCCAGGCCTCGAAGGAGGCTTTGAAACCAGAGATTCAAGTTTGTCTGTTTCTGTGTTGCTATGATATGGAAAGGCCAGAATTCTTCATTTGTCTCTCCACCTTTCGCTTCCAAACTCTACTCTTTCTTCATAGAGACAATTGATACAAAGTACTTTAAATAATGAAAGGAAATTCTATGGCATAAAGATGCAATAGACACATTTTTTCCTATACCTGCCATTATCATCAGCTAAAAATCCTGGAAATTATATATGTAAGACAAACATAAAGTTATTAAAGGTGGAGTGAAAAAGGCAGACCAACTAGAAACCACAGTACCTGGGAAATGGCCTGGTGGTAAATACCTGGAAATCATGTAGCCCAGCCGAGCGAGCCTGTCACAACTTCCACTGCGTATCATATCACAAACCTTCAACTTTATTGGAAGATGGGCTATATGTGCCCATAAGTTGTGACTTCTCTTCTATTATAAACAACTTTCCTATTGTTTCATAAATAGATTCACCCAAATCTCCACATACCAATGTATTTAAGTCAAGAGACCACAGCATTATCAAGTTATCAATAGTAGTATTACTATACCAACATTTCCTATGATATCTGCTAGGTATTATATATATCATTAGGTATAAGTAAAAAGTAGTTTACATATTAATAGCCATTTAAATGTATTATAGTTTGTAAAAACATTGAAAATGTTTAGAATATACTACCGTTAAGTGAAACAAAGCAGGATATAAAGTATATCAAATATAGTCGTCTTTGTGTACGAGGTAGGTACCTAAAGAAGTAAGATTTAAAGCTGTGAATAATAACTCTGGGGCAAAATTTTATTATTTTATCCACTTAAATTAATGATTTTCTTTATTCAGGGACTCATAAGCCATTGCATTACCCACTGCTTTGGAGCGGGTTGAAACAAGATGATTTGTGGCCTGATAAGTTGGCAATAGCACTTGGTATACCACTGTTCCTGTGAGAAGTGAACCAATTTCCAGAGGAATGTCTTGGGACAAAAGAATGTTTTTGATGGATTGAGATGGTTTTGATCAGGTCCTTTGGAAAGAAAGGACATCTAAGACTCTAAAGAGAAACTCTCCTTCAGGAAAGAGTCTATCTGGGCTGGTGAGCAGAGCTTAATCCAAGGACGAGTGTGATCCCAGGCTGGCTTGTTCTCCCCCAATATAAGACAGAGACAAGAAATCTAGCAGAATGGAGCCTCTGGTAGGTCTATGAATGTTTACTGTATTGGCTATAGTCTTCAGGGTTTGGCTCCAGGGTATCATTTAAGAAGTAATGTGGTTGTACTCGTTGCCAAAAGCTCTCTCTTATTGCACTGATAGTCCTAGGTAAGAGTTAGCATTTGAACTGTGATAATTCTCACAAGGTCAACATAACATGGAATATACGTAATTATAGATACGTAGGTAATCATGTGCGTTTTGAGTACAATTAGCCCTTAAGGAAGTACCTCCCTTGAAAGTAGCCTTCAGCAACTACTCCTTAATTCCCCAGCTCAGTCATTGCTGTAAAAGAAACATATCATGCAATGTAGACACAGTAAAAAGAAACTCTGCACAGGAAGAAGGAAAAGGCTGCAAGAGTATTTACCATGTATTTAATTATATCTGTGTTAGAGTACATGTTTTCCTCTTTTTGTCCATTTCAAATTTTTACTAAATTATTATTTATTATTTAAATATTATTTAATATCAGTTTTTAATAAACTGCTAAAATTTGAAACATATTTTCTATCTTTCAGAAATCATTTATTTAGATATGCTTAAAATCTTGGATTACAACAATCCATTTTTGACATGTATGTAGCTCACCTAGAATTTTCCTTCAGATTTTGCCTGCAGCATATACTACAATGCATTTGGTTAAAGTGACACGCATTTTTTTTTTGAGCAAAAGGTACTGGTCTGAAATACTACTAGCTCTACCCATCTCTATATGTGCACATGAGAGTTTTATGAGCAATCATATGATGATTTGAATACCTTCTGCATTGACTATCCCGCTGTGAACTGTGGAAGGCTGCTCCATGTGTAGATATTGGTGAGCCTCTTCATCTATGGCTTTCACTAAATTTCCCTGGACCAATGAGAACTTCAGGTAGGAAATGAGAAAGGTTTAAGAAAAGTGGTTTGGGGTATTTTTTACCACGGCTTCATTCATTGTACCCACCAGACAATATGTTGGTAACAGCTCTCTCTTTGGATTCTAATAACTGCTCCTTCCCTGGACATCAAGTTTATTGTTGGTACCTGATCTCAGCTCTCATTGTCCCTGGTGTTCTGCACAGGTCCTCAGTGTGTTCACTCAATTCTGCCCATATTTCTGTATGCAAAATAATTTACAAAATAATGATCAAATTTCCTACTGAGCCATATGTTTTGGGACCTCTGATAAAGTAGCTGGTAGCAGGTATGGCTCTAAGAAGCAGACCCTCAAAGTTAGATTATGAATCGATGGTGGTCATGTATTTGAGGTATGTGTGGATAAATTTCTTGCTGTGAGATGGGGAGTGGTAATCTATGTCATGTGCTCTCATAAAAAATATTCAAACTAACACTGGTGGCAGCTGGAGATAATAAAATTGGATGATAAGAGATCAAATGACTAATTTGGTTGTTAGAGAAATAGTAGTGATTATTAAACTTGTGCATATATTTGGATTTTTATAAATGCCCTACAAAGGTTACACAAGCAAAGAGGAACTATAGGTTGTAAATTCCATCTCAAAAATATGAGTGGAAATGATAAATTCTGATGACAATTTTGAGGAAATTCCTCATCTCCTAAGGTGCCAGAGCTGGTAAGCTGAGGACCAATATTGGGACTAGATTATGAAGGTTGCTATTGCAATGGTAATGAGATACTCCACTCATCAGGTCTTGGGCATGAAAAAGACACTGCTGGAGAAAGAGTGGGATTCCAGGAACTAGGACGGTGCGGTTGTAGCAGAGATGACAAGGCCGAGAACTTCAAATTCCCAAGTTTTTCAAAATCACCTTCGTCTGCTACCTCATAGCTGTACAAATATACTCAACACATTGTGTTATTTATTTTTTTATTCTTATTATAGTTGTCTTTTTTAAATTTATTTTGATGATGGTAAAAATAATATGTCCCTTAGTTGCAATTTGTAGAAAAAAGGCTCCATGCATATGCATGTAGGATGGTATTATTCACTCATTATTGACAGTTATATGGAGCAGTGACAAACATGATTTTCAGTGACAATGGGGTAATTACACTCTTGTATTCCTGAATAGCCCTTAATCACTAGTGTTGCTGATTCTGTCATCAAATTTGTGTCACGTGGTTCCCAGTGGACCAACAATATTCTCTTCATCCTATAATCTGAAATCAATTTTGCTGAGTTAAATAAACTATCTCATTCCATGTATTCAACTCAAGAATCTTGAATATATTTATGTAGGCCAGAATACTCTTAACTATACCATAAAATAGTACTTTCTATAATTGACAAGGAGCCAAGTTCTGTCTAGGTAAGCATAAAATTTGAATTAGGGTGATATGTTATACAAAGTAGAGAAATATATCAATGAACAGAGATGTTGAACATAGTTGTAGTTGTATTAGTCTACTGTAGACAATAGACTATCAATAAAAGTCAGCCTTATGGAATTTTACCTGGGTTATACAAGGGGGGGCTCCCAAAAAACTGGAACTATCTTCTGGAGGGCAGGCCACTTATAGTACAGGTTTCCCCTGCTAGTTAGTGTTCTAAGAACGCATCTTTAGCAGTGCACCAGCTGGCATTGTGAGAGGCTGTGCTCAGCTTTAGAGAATTTTTTTTTGAAGACTCGACATATTTGCCCATTTCATGATGGGTGATCTATAAGTGCACCTACCCACAGCACACTGACTGTTCATCAGTTTTTAACCAAAAACAGCATGACCCCTGTGTCCCACTCTCCCTATTCACTTGATCTCACCCTAAGTGATTTTTTTTTGTTTCCCAGATGAAAAAAAAAGTCCTCAAAGGGAAATGTTTTGCCAATGTGGAAGAGGTGAAACAAAAAATGGCAGAAACACGAAAAGGCATCAAAATTGATGAGTTCAAAACTGTTTTGAGCAGTGGAAATAACCATCTCAATAGGTGTATTGCACCAAATAAAGAGTACTTTGAAGATGACTGAAGATGTAAAAAATAAGCACACAATTTTTAATAAATAAATGTGAGGTTTTGGGGTCCCTCTTGTAAAAATATGAGGTTATATGCTCAAAAAAATTTCTCTGAATAAAAGATAGCCCTTATACTTGGAATAATATTTAACTTCAGGCATCATAAAATGTGTTCACAGATTCAAGCAGATTGATGATGATCAGCGGCAGCCAGGCGGGACCCCTAGAAATGTGTGTTTGTGTTCCTGGGGGACCACCCCACCCTTCTTGCAATATGTACAATCTTATCCCCATTATCTGATTTGCAACCATCTGTAGTGATCTCATGAGGTTCTTTATTCTTGTTTTTATCTGTCTCTACAAGAAGCTTGGGATGCCCAGGCCAGCCCTCATTCCCTAGACTTGAATCACCAAATTATTTTTTTAAAGTTTCCATAAATATATATGTAAAAGGTTTGTCATCTGTATCAGGAAATGGGGCCATCTCCTGGAGTCCTTTTGCACAATGCTCCCTGAAAGTCAAATTTCCGGCAAAATTCCTTATGTCTTAACCTCTCCTTGGCATATTTAATCTAATTTAGTGAATAGGGAAGAAAAGGGGGTACAATAGTAGTAGAGGGTGGAAAGTTTTGCCAAGAAAAAGATTTTAGATTTTTTTAGAATGCAAGTCCAATTATTTGATGGGGCTTCCATTTTTTAAAAAAAAAATCACTCTGGCTGTTGTATGAAAAGTGGATAAAGAAGGATATGAGAGAAGTAAGGTCATTTGCCAGCTTGTTGTTATATCTAGATAAAGAAAATGATACTTTGGGCAAACAAGCTAGCAGTGGTCATGGATTCTAGACTTAGTTTAATGGTCAAGCTGTCATAATTTACTGAGTTTTAGTATTGTGTTAAGAGAAAAATAAAAAGTAAAGACAATTGCTATGGGTTGATTCCTGAATGGATAAAGAAAGGAATTAAGGAGATAGGGAAAATTCAGGGAAGAATAGGTGTGATGCAGTGGGTGCAACTGTGAGAAGTTATAGCTCTTTTGAGGTTAAGACACCTATATAGTAACCCAGTGTAGTACGGACTTCAGGGGAGATTTGGACCTGGAGATAGAAATACTTGACTGACTCTGGTGTTTCATTATTAAGAATAAGAATTCTTAATACCCACAGTGTGCTGTGGGTAGGTGCACTTATAAATAATAATTAAGTTATTATCATATTTGTAAAAAATAGTTTTTGGCCATCTGCATTCTTTTTACTATGCTGCTAATGGGAACATAAAGTTAGTTCTAGATTTCTGGCTTATAGGATCCTGTTAAGCAAACAAGTACATTGGTTTAATCACAAGCACAAATCAAATGGCATGTACAAGCATAAAACTATGTGTCAAGTAACAAATATCAGAGGATTAAGGAAGTTTATCAAAATATATGAAAGATCTAAATTTCTTATTAAGCAAAGTACAGCATTGTTCAAATAAGTGAATTTAAGTTTCACCTTTGCTATTAATAATACATTGAATGCAAAATTTTTACTCAAGATTCTTCAGTAATACTTTAAAAATAATGTTTTAAAATGATTTAAAAACATTTTTAAAGAGCACATCCTGATAATTTTCTTCTCTTTTATTAATTAATGCTGGTAAGAATCAGTCATCTTTAATGATTCTACACTTTGTCCCAACACCAGTTAAAAATAGTCAATAACTAAGGTGTTAAAGTATGTTATTCTGTTTTTAAAATATTCACCTGAGGACATGCTTATTGATTCTACAGAGGGAGAGAGAGAGAAACATCATGTGAGAGAGATATATCCATAGGTTGCCCCCTACATGCATCCTGACTAGGGAGTGAACCTACAACCTAGGCATGTGCCCTGACTGGGAATCAAACCCATGGCTTTCAGTTTATGGGACAGTGTTCCAAACAGCTGAGCCACACAAGCCAGGGCTGTTGTCTTTTTTTAATGTAAATATTTCAAACATATAAACCTATAGACAGTATATAATAGATACTCACATGCCTATTACTTGGGTATAAATTTGTTAACTTTTACCATATTTGTATCAGATCTTTTTCACCCAAAGAAAAAAACTGTACAGGTATAGCTTATGTATATTTACATATGATGTATAAGGGGTATATTTTTAATATGGATATTTAATTCTCCCAATATAATGTATGGCTGCCACATGCCAAGTTTATTTTATAAATATAAATATAAATATAAATATAAATATAAATATAAATATAAATATAAATATAAATATAAATATAAATATAAATATAAATATAAATATAAATATAAATATAAATATAAATATAAATATAAATATAAATATAAATATAAATATAAATATGATGATGGGAAGATGGTGATAGAGTAGGACGGAGCTGATGCTAGCTCCTGTACTCATGGGTGAAAATCCTGGCAGATCTATAGAGAAACAGCACAATAAACCATTGGTTACCGGGCAGTTATGAAATTAAAAGACCAGAGATTGTGACCAATGCTGAAATACCAGACAGCGGCAGAGTCAGCTACTGGAGCTGGGACACACGCGGCCCCTGTGCTGCCACCATAGCAACAGGCCTGGGAGCTGGGGAGTCAGGTACGGGAGCCGGACACTCCAAGCCCCTGTGATGGCCCTGGGCGACAGAGAGGTCAGGAACCAGAGCTGGGACATTCTCTCGGCCCCTGTGCTGATGCCATAGCTACTGGCCTGGGCAACAGAAGAGTCAGTTGCAGGAGCTGGGACACCGGAGGCCCCTGTGAGGCCATAGAGACGGGCCTGGGAGCCGGGGAGCCAGCTACAGGAGCCGGGACATTCCCAGCCCCTGTGCCGCTGCTGTAGTAATGGGCCTGGGCACTTGAGGAGGCGGCTACTAGAGCCAGGACATTCAGCAGTGGTAGGCGACCAACGCAGGGACCAGGGTAAGGACCAGCATGAGAGTAGGTAGAGACATCAAGAAACTTCAAGGAGTCTGCACCACTGAACTTCAGAGGTATCATACCACAGAAGTTGACACCATAAACCCAGGGTTTTAGAACAGATCAATTTTAGAAGCTGAGACTAACAAGAAGAGTCTCAAACAATGGGAAGACAATGAACCAATCCCCAAAAGAAAGAAAAAGCAGAAACTTCAGAAAGAATGTTACATGAAATAGAGGCTGATCAACTATCAGATAGTGAATTCAAAGCACTGGTTATTACGAAGTTCACAGAGCTCACAGTGAACTACCAGATATTACAGGGGAACTACAATGATCTATCTGTAAACTACATCAACATCAAAAAGGAAATGGAAAATATCAGCAAGGGACAAGAGGAAATGAAGAATACAATTTCCGAATTGAAGAACACAGTAGAAAGTTTCAAAAGTAGGACAGATGAAGTGGAGGACAGGATTAGTGAGTTGGAGGACAAGGTAGAAAGCATCTCACAGAAAGAGCAAGAAAATGAAAAGAGGCTCAGAAAGAATGAAGAGGGATTAAGAGAAATGCAAGACAATATTAAATGTAATAATATCCGAATAATAGGAATACCAGAAGGAGAAGAAGAAGAACAAGGGATAGAAAAAGGATTTGAACGAGTAATGAGAGAAAATTTCCCTAATTTGATAAGAGAAAAAGTCACACAAATCCAGGAACACAGAGAGTCCCAATCAAGAGGAACCCAAGGAGGCCCACTTCAAGACATATCATCATCAAAATGCCAAAATTCCAAGACAAAGAGAGAATCTTAAAGGCAGCAAGGGAGAAAAAAGAAATAACATACAAGGGAGCCCCAATAAGGTTAGCTACTGACTTCTCAATGGAAACACTCCAAGCAAGAAGAGAATGGCCAGAAATATTCCAAGTAATGAGAACCAGAGGCCTACAACCAAGGCTACTTTACCCAGCAAGGCTCTCAATCAAGATAGAGCTTCCAAGACAAAAGAAGCCTAAAAGAATACGCCTCCACCAAACCAGCTCTACAAGAAATACTAAAAGAACTGCTTTAAGGGAAGGAAGGATAAGAGGGAGACAGAGAGGAACACAGGTACAAAAATGTCAATGAATAAGTACCTATCAATAATAACCTAAAACATAAATGGATTAAATGCTCCAATCAAAAGACACAGAATAGCTCAATGGATAAGAAAGCATGACCCACACATATGCTGCCTACAAGAGACCCACCTCAGGACAAAAGACCATCACAGACTAAAAGTGAAAGGCTGGAAACAAGTTTTCCAAGCAAACGGACAAGAAAAAAAAGCTGTTGCAGCAATTCTCATATCGGACAAAATAGACTTAAAAAAAAAAGGCCATAAAGAAAGACCCAGAAGGTCACTTCATTATACTCAAGGGAAGAATCCACCAAGAAGACATTAACATTGTAAACATATATGCACCAAACATAGGGGCACCCAAATATATCAAGAAAATCTTAGAAGACTTCAAGAAAGATATTGACAGCAACACAATTATAGTAGGGGATTTTAACACCCCACTATCAAAAATGGACAGATTTTCCAAACAAAATATCAACAAAGACATTGCGGCATTAATCAACACCCTAGATGAAATGGACTTAACTGATATATAGAGAGCCCTTCATCCCAAAGAAGCTAAGTACACATTCTTTTCAAATGCACATGGAACATTTTCAAAGATAGACCACATGATAGGACACAAAATGAGCCTCAAAAAATTCAAGAAAATTGAAATCATACCAAGCATCTTGTTTCACCACAAGAGACTGAAATTGGAAACCAACCCCAAAGAAAAAAACCGAAAGCACCCAAAATCATGGAGACTGAATGGTATGCTACTAAACAATGAATGGGTCAAGAATGAAATTAGGGAAGAAATCAAAACATTTCTGGAAACAAATGAAAATGATCTCACAACAACCCAAAACTTATGGGACACAGTGAAGGCAGTCCTGAGAGGGAAGTTTATAGCAACACAGGCTTACCTAAAGAAGATAGAAACATTTCAAACAAACAACCTAACCCTATGCCTGCAAGAACTCGAGGAACAACAACAAAAACAGCCCAGAGCAAGCAGAAGAAAGGAAATAACCAAGATTAGAGCAGAATTAAATGACATAGAAACTAAAAGCACAATTCTAAGGATCAATGAATCCAGGAGTTGATTCTTTGAAAAGATAAACAAAATAGACAAGCCTTTAAGTAGGCTCATCAAGAAAAGAAGAGAGAGGACACAAATAAACACAATCAGAAATGAAAGAGGAGAGATTACAACTGATACCACAGAAATAGAAGGGATTGTAAGAAATTACTATGAAGAACTGTATGCCAAGAAATTGGAAAACCTAGGGGAAATGGATACATTTCTAGAAAAATACAATCTTCCAAAACTCAGTGAAAAAGAAGCAGAAAATCTAAATACACCAATAACAGCTAAAGAAATTGAAGCAGTAATCAAAAAACTCCCATCACACAAAAGCCCTGGACCAGATGGTTTCACAGGAGAATTCTACAAAGCATTAAAGGAAGAGCTAACCCCTATTCTCCACAGACTATTCCAAAAAATCCAGAATGATGGAAAACTCCCAAATTCTCTTTATGAAGCCAGCATCACCTTAATTCCAAAACCAGATAGAGACACAACAAAGAAAGAAAACTTCAGGCCAATATCGCTGATGAACATAGACGCTAAAATCCTCAACAAAATATTGGCAAATAGCATCCAACAATATATCAATAAGATCATACACCAAGACCAAGTGGGATTCATCCCAGGGATGCAAGGATGGTTCAATATTCACAAATCAGTAAATGTAATACATCACATAAACAAAAGCAAAGACAAAAATCACATGATCAAATCAATAGATGCGGAAAAAGCTTTCAATAAGGTACAACACCCATTTATGATAAAAACATTCAGCAAAGTGGGAATACAGGGAGCATTTCTCAAAATAATAAAGGCCATATATGACAGACCTACAGCCAACATCATACTCAACAGGCAAAAACTAAACGCTTTTCCACTAAGATCAGGAATAAGACAAGGATGTCCACTTTCACCACTTCTATTCAATATAGTATTGGAAGTTTTAGCCACAGCGATCAGGCAAGAAAAGGAAATAAAAGGCATCCAAATAGGAAAGGAGGAAGCAAAACTGTCACTGTTTGCAGATGACATGATAATGTACATGGAAAATCCTATAGACTCTACCCAAAAACTGCTCAAACTAATTAATGAATTTGGCAAAAGAGCTGGTTATAAAGTCAATATCCAGAAATCAAAGGCATTTTTTGTATACCAACAATGAATCAGCAGAAGCAGAAATCAAGGAAAAAATCCCATTCGATATAGCAAAAAGAAAAATAAAATATCTGGGAATAAACCTAACTAAGGTGGTAAAAAACCTGTCTGCAGAAAACTACACAGCCCTGAAGAAAGAAATCAAGGAAGACACAAACAAATGGACACATATACCTTGTTCATGGATTGGAAGAATTAACATCATCAAAATGTCCATACTACCCAAAGCAATATACAGATTCAATGCAATACCTATTAAAGTACCAATGGCATATTTCACAGACATAGAACAAACACTTCAAAAATTTATATGGAACCATAAACGACCCAGAATAGCAGCTGCACTTTTGAGAAAGAAGAACAAAGTAGGAGGGATCACAATACCTCATATCAAACTGTATTACAAGGCCACTGTAATCAAAACAGTCTGGTACTGGCATAAAAACAGGCATGTAGACCAATGGAACAGAACAGAGAGCCCAGAACTCAACCCAACTCTCTACAGTCAATTAATATTTGACAAAGGGGGCAGCAACATAAAATGGTGTAAAGATAGCCTCTTCAACAAATGGTGTTGGGAGAACTGGACAGCTACGTGCAAAAAAAATGAAACTTGAGCACCAACTTACACCATATACCAAAATAAATTCAAGATGGATAAAAGACTTAAATATAAGCCGTGACACCATTAAAGTCCTAGAGGAGAACATCAGCAAGAAAATCTCAGATATTTCACACAGCAACTTTTTTACTGATATGTCCCCTAGAGCAAGGAATATAAAGGAAAGAATAAACAAATGGGATCTTATCAAAATAAAAAGCTTCTGTGTGGCTAAAGAAAACAGTATTAAATTAGCAAGACAACCAACTGTATGGGAAAACATATTTGCCAATGATACCCCAGACAAAGGTTTAATCTCCAAAATATACAAAGAACTTATACGACTCCACTCTAAGAAGACACCCAACCCAATTCAAAAATTGGAAAAGGACTTGAACAGACACTTCTCCAAGGAGGACATATAGAACATCCAGAGCCACATGAAGAGATGCTCAATATCATTAGCTATCAGAGAGATGCAAATTAAAACCACAATGAGATACCACTTTACACCAGTCAGGATGGCTATCATAAACAAAGCAACAAACAACAAATGTTGGAGAGGGTGTGGGAAAAAGGGGTCCTTAGTTCACTGCTGGTGGGATTGCAGACTGGTACAATCCTTATGGAAAACAGTATGAAATTTTCTCAGAAAAATAAAAATCGACCTGCCTTTTGACCCAGCAATTCCACTGCTAGGATTATATCCCAAGAATCCTAAAACATCAATATCAAAGAACCTATGCACCACAATATTCATAGCAGCACAATTTACAATAGCCAAGAGTTGGAAGCAACCTAGGTGCCCATCAGTAAATGAATGGATCAAAAAATTGTGGTACATATACACAATGGAATTCTATGCTGCAGAGAGAAAGAAGGAGCTACTACCTTTTGCAACAACATGGTTGGAACTGGAAAGCATTATGCTGAGTGAAATAGGCCAGGTGCTGAAAGACAAATACCGTATGATCTCACTTTTAACAAGAAGCTAAACAACAAAACAAACAAGCAAGCAGAAAAAAAAAAACCCAAAGACACTGAAATAGAGAACAAGGGGACAGTGACCAGAGGGGAGAGGGAAGGGAAGTTAAGGGGAAAAAGGGGGAGGGATTTGGAGGAACAAATAGGAAGGACACAGGGACGAGAACTAAGGGGGGTGGAAATGGGAGGGAGGTGGGGAGCAAGGGGCGGGGGAGGCTGGGATGGGAGAAATAGACAAAAAAAACTGTACTTGAAAAATAACTAAATAAAATTAATTATAAAAAATATATATATAAAAAATAAAATAAAAAGTAAAAAAAAGAAAAATAACTAAATAAAATTAATTTAAAATAAAAATTAAAATAAATATAAATATATAACCTTTATCTATGTAAAGGTTTTAAATAAAATCTTTATATATATAAATGTATATATAACCAGATATACATATATATAAAACCAGATATGCATATATATAAAACTTTTCAGTATTCTCTGCTTCCTCTCATTAGTCAATTTGTCAACTCCTGTAATAATATCATACTCTTTAAATTGCTGTAGCATCATATCATTTCTAGAACAAGTATTCATCCTTTTCTTTTTCAAAATAATTTTGTCTGTTCTTGGCCTTTAATAGTTCCATGTGGACTTAAGAATCAGCTTAACTTCCCTGATGAACTGTGTTGCATTTTGATTTAAATCAATTTTTTTTTAAATAACATAGGGGCAGCTGCTACTTTGGTAATACACTTCTCTTTTGTTAACACAATATTATTACTCCATTTATTCTGTTTTGTCAAATGTCTTTAAGGATCTTTCACATTTCTGTTGGATTTTCTTAGGAATGTTATATTCCATTGTTGTTATGATAGTTGCTTTATTATTGTATTTATTACATTTTAACTGTTTTCTGCAGGTTATAAAACCCCATTGGATTCTGTGTATCGACTTTGGGCTCAGTGATGTTACTGACTCTCCTAGTTTAATAATTTATCTACAAAGTCAGTTGGACTTCTATGGACACAATCAAATGATCAAATAATGAAAACATTGCCTCTCTCTTTCCAGAACTATTTAATAATATACTCTATATTCTTACATTTGTGCATTTGCCACAACTCATTAAGCAATTTCAAGATTTAAAGTGATTGGAATGAGATTACTAAAGAGGGAGGTAGAAAAGAAATAGGAAAGAGCCAAAGACAAAGGGTTGGAGAATGCTTATATTTAAGGAGTCCAACAATGAGCCAGAAATTATCATAGCATAAGATAAATCTGGATATGACTGTGTCACAGAACTGAAGAAAGACTTTGAAGAAAAAGCAGTTGTAAACAGTATGACAGTGGCAAAGAGGTCATCTTTTCTGAGAAAAATTCACTGTATTTTGTGATCTTGCTGGTCATCGGGAAGCCACTTTCAGAAGAGTGGCTACAGTGACATTAGCTTCCAATAAATAAAGTACTGAAAAATAGTCACGAGTTCAGGGGAAAAACATTCTTTTAAGTTATTCAAGGGAAAAGGGAGAGATGAAATGAAATAGCTTAAAAAAGAAGAAATGAAATTATGGTTATATGGTTAAGGAGGAAGGTTCTTATTTTAAAGAATAGGGAAAACAGAATTCATTGCAGCTGTTTGGGGTAGAATAATTCAAGGGCAAGATGAAGTTCCAAAAGATGATAAATACAGATTAAAAACATACAATAAGGATTTAAGTCTGACAAAAGAAGAAAAACTTCTCTCCCAAATACTGGTGTGAAAGCAGAAAGGGAGAGTAAAAATCAAGAAATGTAAGACGAATTGAGCAATCACATTTGAAAGACTCAAGAATAATCGCTGGAGGTTAGTGTGTCTGAGAGCACTGTTTTCAAGACCATGCTCTGCCAGGGGTGTCTAACCCATGGGCCTTGAGCCTCATGCAACCTAGGATGGCTATGAATCAGGCCCAACATAAAACCTTAAATTTCCTTAAAATTTTTTTTGCACATCAGTTTTTGGTGTTTGTGTATTCAATGTGTGGCTCAAGACAACTTTTCTTACGGTGTGGCCCAGAGATGCCAAAAGGTTGGATACTCCTGTACCTATCCCCCCTGTCTTATGTTCAAGGGAGGCTACATGTAAAGGCCAGGTACTAATAAAATCTCAGTTTCCTTACCATCTCTCTCAGACCTTGTGGTTGATCACGATATGACACTGAGGGGATCAGCAACAGAGGCTTGACATGTCTTAAAGAAAGATTTATAAACCCAAATGTCTGACATTACAGGGAACAAATACGTTAAAATTTCATTTTTCATATAAAAACATTCAAGTTCAACCATCTTAAAATATATCACTAAAAAGCAACAAAAATAGAAGAAACAAAATACAGCACCACCAACAAATTTTTGGCTTGGATTTAAGTGACTAGTTTGTAGCCACTTTTTAAGAGGGAAGGTTAATTGTGGCTCAACCTTGAAGCCTTAACATTACAAATTTTTATAAAAATGTAATTTTAATTAGTATAGCTGTCATTGGATGTTCCTTATAACAAAACATTAAAATAATTATTATAAACATATTTTGTTGTTTTAAACAATTACACTTTACTTTTGCACCAGATTATAGCATTTTTGTTAATTTTTACTGGTGTTAGTAGTGGCGTTAGAGTATGTGTGTGTGTGTTTACTTAAAAAATATTTTTTCCCTTGGCCAGATAGCTCAGTTGGTTGGCGCATAGTCCCATACACCAAAAGGTTGGGAGTTTGATTCTTGGTCAGGTCTCATACCTAGGTTGCGGGTTCAATCCCTGGTCGGGATGTATTTGGGAGGCATCTGATCCATATTTTTTTAACTGGTAAAATATTAAATTTTAGTGCAGTCAGTGTTCACAACCAATTTCCAAAGATTAGAAATTGGAACATACATTTACAAGGAATCTTTTTTAACACAATCAGTGATTCCTTAATGTATTTTGTATTTCAGTTTTATTTTTTAAATTATTTTATTGTTGTTGTTCAAGTACAATTGTCTGCATGTACCCCCACAATCCCCCCAACCCCAGCCATCCCCACCTCTCTCCCCTGCTTACACCCCCTCTTGGTTTCGTCCATGTGTCCTTTATAGTTGTTCTTGAAAATCCTTCCCTCTCCCCCATTATCCCTTCCCACCTCCCCTCTTGTTACTTTCAGATTGTTCTTAATTTTGATCCATGTTTCTTTTACATTGTTGTTTCTCTCTCTCTCTCTCTTTTTTCTCTCAAATCAATAAAAGAAAAAACGAAAGCATATCTTCTGGTGAGGATAAAAAAAACTTATTGTTTGCTCTGTTTATTTGGTGATTTGGCACAGAGATGCCATAGCTGGAATGAAAGATCTTGATTATAAAGTTAAAATGGTATCCAGATGGTGTTGTAGCAAGGAATAATGACACACTACCCTTTCTTTAGTTTTCTTTATTTCAAAACATTTAATGTATATTTGAATTGGTTTATTTACCAATTACACTGAAAATTTTTAAAAATACCTGACACTATCTTGATTACTACAGATCTACAGTAAGTATTGAAGTTGGGTACTGTTAGTCCCCTGACAATAGTTCTTCAGCGCAGAATTCGCTATTCTTGGCCATTCCATCTCTTCATGTAAACTTTAGAATCAGTTTCTTAGTACCCATAAAATGATTGCTGGCATTTTAATTGGTATCATGTTGAATCTACAGACCAAGTTGGGAAGAACTGACATGACCATCTTGAGTTCTATCCACGAACATGTAATATTTTTCAAATTTTTTCTTTGATTACTTTCATCAGAGTTATATAGTTTTCTTCACTGAGAACTATATAGTTTGCATCTATGTTCATGGAAGATAGTAGTATGCATTTTTCCCTGTAATGTCTTTGTTTGGTTTTGGTATTGGGGTAATACCAGTCCCATAAGTTAGAAAGTATCCCCTCTGTCATTATCTGTCATTATCGGAGATTGTAGAGAATTGGTATAATTTCTTTCTTTAATTGTCTGGTAAAATTTACTAGTGAACCCATTTGGATCTGGTGCTTTCTACTTCAAAAGGTTGTTAAGTATTGGTTCAATTAATTTAATAAATACAGGCCTATTCAGATCCATTTCTTCCTTTGAGTTTTAGCAGGATGTGTTTTTTAAGGAACTATTTAAGTCTATTTCTTCTAGGTTATTATATCTGTGGGTGAGTTGTTCATAGTGTGCCTTTTTTATCCCTTTAATGTCCCTGGATCTGTATACCTTTCACTTCATTTTCCTGTCTTTCATTTTCAGTATCAGTAATCTGTGTACTCTCTCTTTTTTCCTTAGGCTAACTAGAGGCTTACTGATTTTATTGTTCTTTTTAAAGAACCAGCTTTTAATTTCATTGATTTTTTGTTTTCAATTTTATTAATTTTGCTCTAATCTATATATTTTTCTTATTCTTTTCACACCTTTCTTGCTTGCTTTGGATTTAATTTGCTCTTCTTAAGTTGAAAACTTACAATTACTGATTTTAAATCATTTTCCCTTTTTTATAAATGTAATTAATGCTATAAATTCCTTCTAAACACTGCATCACTGCCTCCCACAAATTCTGATGTTTTATTTTCATTTAGTTCAAAATATTTTAAAATTTGCTTGAGAGTTCTACTTTGCCCAATGTGTTATTTAGAAATGTATTGTTTAACCGCCAAGTATTTGAGCCTTTCCTGCTATCATTACATTATTTATTTCTAGTTTAATTCCATTGTTAGTTGAGAACAGGTATTTTATAATTTACAATTTTTCTAAAAATGTCACCGAATATAGTCTATCTTGGTGAATGTTTCATGTGAGCTGAAAAGAATGTGTATTGCATGATTAATAGATGAATTAGTCCATAGAAGTCAATTACATCCATTTCACTGATAGTGCTATTGAGTTGCACTCTGTCATTAATGGTTTCTGGATATGTCCATTTCCCATAGAGGGTCCTTACTTTTTAAAAATTATAAAAATAATTCTATTTTTTAGTTTGTGAAAGTATAATATGCTTATTTTTATGATATTCAGCTAATGTTTATAAACAACTAGGGATAAATGTATGAGCAAAACCAGAAAAAGTTTCTTGATCTTGCAATATCTATGGTCAAATATGCACGAAATAATTAGAATCCATATCTGTTGTCATGCAGTCCAGGGTTATTCAGATTACAAGCCCCTGTGAACATTTAGTCAAGCTAATTTCTGAAAATAATGTGAGTAATACCACCCTCAAACTATAGGGAATACTGGCAAGACTGGAAAATTTCTCAATAAATCCTTTTTAGAAACTAGATCTCTTTAGGAAGAAATATATTTTTTTCTAATGCATTAATCATCCATCCCCTTTCAGACCTACTCTATGGTCTTTTCAACAGGGAAGTTTCTGGAATGTCAGTTCTATAGATTTTTATGCAGCACAAGATACAGTAATGTTGGGAAGCCATCCTGCCTGGTTTCAGGAACTGTAGCCTCATTAATGGACAAAAAAATGCCATGGCTAGGGCTGAGTTGGGGCCATGAGCCACTAATAAAATAGAACCTATCCTCCTGGCTGGAGTGCAGCCCCTGCCTCCCTCACTTCACCTTGCTTGGCCCTGAAAGATGTCTGGTTAGTCAATGACAGGTAAGATCCCTCAAGAGAGGGACAACCTAAGCCAGGCACAGCCACAAAAAGGGCCATCAGGGAATGACTTAGGGGACTATAGAGAAGGGGCAGAAAGACCCTCACCCCTCAGCTTTGTCATAACCTGAGTCCTCCTCTATCTGTAAGAAGTCTCATAATCTCTTGGCTGCTTTGCTCCTCCCACTTGACTCAACCTGAAAACAATGCCAGAGGCAACTGTAGCCTTGTACTGGAATGGCTGGCTCCTGAGGGCAAATCTGGCCAGAGAAAGAATGTATATTGTTTTCTTTGAGGATTGCTCCACCCTGTTGGTTTGAACCAGACCTCTGAGCTCAAAGCATAGGGAATGAAGCTCCCTACTTCATGATACATGCCTCAACAAACTTCTGGCATCAGCATATCTCACTGACCCTGACCAGAGACAGTCCCTGTGTTTCTACAATTATTATTTGTAAACAGTGCCAATTTTTCATGACTGTAGCTTTTTAGACATTAATTGATTAGCTTTATGTGCATACTATGTATCTCTGTTTGAGCTGAACTCAGTAAAGATGCAGGGAAGGAGACGTTTGAGACCCTTCTCCTCTGAGAGATTGATCATCTTTCCTCCCCAAGCAGATCATGTCTTGGTAGACTTATTATAGGAAACCTATCTGCATGGAATGGCAAATGAAGCCCAGCCCTGTTGGAAAGCCCATAGGCACATGTCGACACACAGGATGCCAAACCCATGGATTGGCTTTCCCGTGGGAAATCAGGCCTGCATCATATCTAGGCTACTTTGAGTCTTACTCTTGCTAAAACTCCCTCACCCTGAGTTGAAGCAGAAAATGCTTAGCGCATATCTTTAAAGTAACTCCCTGAAGTCTGTGCTAATTCTCCCAAGGACTGAAGTATAACCAGACCAATTACTCTTATTGTTCCTTTGTATTTGCAACATTTTTTCCTTGTTACTCTGTACGAAGTAATCAGTAACATCCTTTCCCTTGCTATCTGTAAAAAGTATTTACCTAAAGCAAACCTGAGCATAATGAATGAAAACCTTCTTTGATGTATGCTATTAGAAAGCCTTGTCAAGGCAAGGATTGAGGTGCTCTCCCCTTGAGAGAGTGACCACACCATCCCTTTTTCTTCACAGGACTTTGGTGGTCCATCGGGATTTGTTTGTCTCATCCACAACACCGTGGGCACTGCTGGCCAGAGTCCACATCAACTTATTCTCATCTGAGGCAGTGGAGGACCTCTGTGGGCAGAGCGCCCCACCACATGAAAATGTGTAAGTTCTTCCTTCCTCCTAAGGTTGTCAGGGGTAATGTGACCTGCTAAGTAGAACAAAAAGAACCTGATCTTTCTTCATATCATATTTGCTCATTTTTTAAATTGAAAACTTACTGTACTCCATAGTTGAATGCTGCCTGCATCCCTGAAGAAAGCAAGCATGTTTTCTACACACGCTTATAAAGTCAGTCTTTATTTTCAGGTAAATGCAGGTTTCTTCTTTTCTCATCCTCCACTTTGGCATTAGGAGTTTAGACTGTGGAAACTGTGTACTGCCTGATTAGCAGTATCAGGTTCTAAATCCTAGGGAAATAGTGCATATGGCCCTAAAGTTATTCTTGGATATGCCTTTGCAGATTCAAGCTTTCCATCCTTAAAGGAAAGGAGAGCCAGGGAGCTGGGCTAAGGAGATACTCTTTTTGTTATAACTGCTTAGCCTAACTGGCCTCCAGAAAATGAAAAGAAGTCCATACACTGAAGTAAAGGGGATTCATGTCTAACGGAAGAATTTACTCACCAGTGAATCATCAGTTATGGCACCAGCTCTGGAAAATGGAATTCCTCAGTCTCAGAAGCATCACACTTGTTTTGGAAAAACCAACCAAAGTGAGGGATTAGACAATAAACAAGTCAGTAAAAGATTAGTTAAAGAAACCCATCAAATTTTTTGGGGGGGGAACCAAGCAAAATTAGGGGTTAGGCAATAAACAAATTAGTAAAGTATTAGTTTTAAAGATGATTTCCATTTGTTAGCCATGTCAACAGTACAAATTTTAATGTCATGTTTTTATATTCTTTTACATATTTTGACATACATAAAATTGTTTATGTTTTTCTGGTTGTGCCGGTGAATTGTATCATTACCCATTCAGTATAACAAAGATCTAAAAATTATGTCAGGCATGCAGAACAATATTCTCTTCCCTGTGAAGACTTGTGGGAAGATACACTAAGAAATGTCAAAATCATCTTGCCATTTTCCAACCTGAAGATTAGGAAGAACCCAGTTGTCTCAGAAGCCATTTAAGATCATTATTCCTATTTTTTCTCCAATCCATTTTCAATTTATAGTCCCTGACAATACCAACCTTTGAAGATAACAAGCTCCTCAAATTTTGCCATACATTCTATTAAGTGGAACATGCTTTTATTGGGCCAAAACTTTTGTAACTTAGATTTCAAAGTTACATCTATATGACTTAATTATTCAAGAGTTTGGTAAAGGAGTCTGTGTTCACTTTCCCCAAGTCATTGAGAGTGTTTATATTTAGATGATTTCCCCCACTTATTCAATGACTTTAAAGGCTTTCAACAGCGTAGAAAAACAGGAACACTCTTGCCAGTACTGAGTAAAATGTAAAATAACTCATCTTTTTGGACGGGAAATGGAATTAGCATTATCTACCAAAAGGTAACATGTACACAACATCCATTAATCCCCAAATTGTAGCTCTGAACACTTTTCTTAGATAAATACTCATGTACCTGTCCCAGGAACACATAGATACACAAAAGAATACTCATTGTAACAAAGATCTCAAAACGTAGTCTTAGACAACTTTTTTTGCACTATTCTTATTTTGCTATGATTGCTGACATTCAGCAAACAGTCCAACTAAATTAGCAATCAAATATATAGATGACATATTTCTTCTCATAAAAGAAAAATCTGAAGTACAGTATAATTACAGAGAAAAAAGTCATTATGGTTTGGTTAAATTTTGTATTTTCTATGAAGAAATATATATGATGAAAACCTTTGTAAATATGTTTAAGTTGATTCTGTTTTGGTTAAAACCATTTCTTAAACTTTATTGCCAAGTTATGGGTTCTTTAATTTGTATTTTAATGACAGTTTATACTCAATATTATTTTATATTAATCCCAATTGTACAGCATAGTGATTAAAATAATAAGGAAGAAAAAGTTGTCAAAAAAATGGTTTTGCAACTGAGTGGTGAGTCTCAAGGAGCCTGGGAATACAGGTTTGAAGAACATTATTCTTAAAGCCTGGAGAAAGGTGGTCTATATCATATGAGAAAGATATAATTTTATATTGTGAACTATTTTACTTTAAATAGTTGATAGTAATGGATTCACCTAGTTACTGACTCATTTAAGGGTTAATAGATAGCTCTGAAAATGAAAAGTTGAGTGGTATTGAGTTTTGAGTTTGAAATTAAGAGGAGTTAGTGACAAGCTATTCTAAATGTCAAGCACAAACTAAATATTACTTTTAAGTATAGAATTGTCCAAAAACAACTCTAAAAGACTTTTAGCTTCTAACATTGTCTAGTGATTATTCAGTAAATATGGTGAAACCTAAAACATTTCAGAGAATGTAAAAAATAACAGTGTTGAGTGAAAAACAACTCATGTTCTACAAGAATAGCACACACACACATATATGAGCATGTAAAACAAAGACAATATATGTGTATATCTATACTCAGACTTTATTAAATCTTTGGAGGTTAGGGTTGGGAGTCAGGGAGACATTTTACATATGAAAGTCTTTTTTATAATTTTATTTTATTTTTCAAAATGCATGTATTATTTTTTAGAAATAGTGCTGCATTGCATCAAGTCGAAGGCCCTGGTACTCCTTGATTCTATGAAAGAATATCAGCAAAAATTTGCAGTCAATGCTATCAGAACTGTCACCCACCCAGCCACACTTATGAGGTACCATTGATTGCCTTGTGTGTACCAAGTTACTTTGATTGAAAAACATTGTTAAAACATTGATATAAATTGTTAAGAAAGAACACTAAGAAATTATACATTAAAACTATACTAAGCAATTTTCATTATGTTGTACAACTGAAATTAATATAGTGTTTTATGCTTCAATATTGTATCTCAATAAATATAGCTATTGATTAATCTTCAATTCAACAAATTTATTAAGTCCACGTTAATTTTCTAGGGACAAGTAAGTACCTTTTAGCTATTTTTATTCTAAAGGCTAACTCGGGCATATAATACACTGTAAATTTTCTGCTAGATTATATATATTCTTTATTAGTTTCTTTTCTTAAATGGTTTAATGCTAAGAGACTATCTTTTGTGGTTTATAATTATTTAAACAGAGTGATATACAACCAAATTGTGTTACTTCAGTCTCATGTTGCTTAATTTCTAAAAAAAAGATTTGATTCACAGAATCCAAGCCTAATGAATTCCATCACATTGGTATTCCATTATATTTTCATTGTTATCATTGCCCTGGAGTGAGTACAGGCTGGCACTTGATTGCCTATTTCTCTATGAACATTGGATTCTAATTCAGCAGATTAACAGTGGTTCTCGGTGTAATGGTGAGATGCAAATTGTATGCATCTTACTCATGTCTGGATATAGAGATCCAAGTAAGATCATAGCATTGGGGTTTTCATGAGTTTTCATTTCCTGTAATCTGATCTCTCCTTCCACGGATGGGGAAAAATAAACTCCCAAGAGGTCAGACCAGAATGCAGGCTTCTTGACCCCACTTTACAGTCAACAACCATGTGGTCTGGCCAGACACCCTTGGTTGAGCTTCCCTAGTGCCTAGGTCAGGCTTTTGCATATGCATAGTGAGAGCAACAGAATATCCTGGGCTGCTGGGAGTTATCATGATCTCAATATTTAAATATAAATATAAAAGGAACAGCCCACCCATGACCCCACCTCAGATCTGCAAAGCCATTTTTAAAAATCCAACCTGCAGCACAGTCTTTGAAAGAGCAGGTCCCTCCTGATTTCAGCCAACACCAAACCAAAGACACATAACTATAGTGGCGGTATCATTGTGCAAATATAGTCCCCAGAAATGAGCAAACAATCCTAAATGGAAAACAAACCAGAAACCCTGACATTTAATTACTGAGGTTTAAAATCCTTGGCAATGAAGGAAAGAAAGCATTCTTGGAACTTGCACACATACACACTAAAGAGTAAAAGGAGAAATCAATTATTTCAGAGTGGTAGAATTGGATTAAAATTTTCTCTTTCTAATTGTTAGTATAATGTACTAAGTCTATACATAATTTATTAACACTTTCTTCATAATCTATGGTTATGACTTCTGTGGATTTATATAACTTCTGTTGAATATTCTTTTCTTGGCTTCCAAAAATTTCTCTGTGGTTTTGCCCAGTTTTGAGCTTTTGTTGTCTCTTGAGCTGCTCTGTGAATTTGCTTTTATGTACTTTCTCTCAGGCATCAGACCTTCATACTTTGGGAAATGTAAGGCCCATGGCTAAGGAGCTGAATGGTGGTGGTTAGTCTCCCCATCTGTGACAGGGATGGACTTCCCTATCTTTATGAGTTTTGCCACTTGGTGTTTTCAACATTAAGCCCAGCTGCACTTTCCACTTTGGCCTGTCTTGTATCTTTGCACTTTCTTTTTTATTACTATTTTGAAAATATATTTTATTGATAATGCTATTACAGTTGTCCAATTCCACCCCCCCTTTATTCCCCACCACCCTACATACCTCCTCCCACCAGCATTCCCTCCCACCCCACTTTAGTTCATGTCCGTGGGTCATACATATTAAGTTCTTTGGCTTCTACATTTCCTATACTATTTTTAATCTCTCCCTGTCTATTTTCTATCTATCATTTATGCTACTTATTCTCTGTACCTTTACCTCCTCTCCTCCTTCTGCCCCACTGATAACCCTCATTGTGTTCTCCATTTCTGTGATTTTGTTACTGTTTTAGTTGTTTGCTTAGTTTGTTTGTTGTTTGTTTTTTAGGTTCTGTTGTTAATAGCTGTGAGTCTGTTGTCAATTTACTGTTCATATTTTTTATCTTCTTTTTCTTAGATAAGTTCATTTAATATTTCATATAATAAGGGCTTGATGATAATGAACTCCTTTAACTTGACCTTATCTGGGAAGCACTTTATCTGCCCTTTCATTCTAAATGAAAGCTTTGCTGGATAGATCAATCTTGGTTGTAGGTACTTGTCTTTCATGATTAGGAATACTTCTTTCCAGCCTCTTCTTGCCTATAGGTTTCTTTTAAGAAATCAGCTGATAGCCTCATGAAAAATCCTTTGTAGGTAACTGTCTACTTTTCTCTTGCTTCTTTTAATATTCTCTCCTTCTCTTTCATCCTGGGTAATATGATATATCTTGGCATGTTCCTCCTTGAGTCCAACTTCTTTGGGACTCTCTGAGCTTCTTGGACTCCCTGAAAGTGTATTTCCTTTGCCAGATTGGGGAAGTTCTCCTTCATTATTTGTTCAAATAAGTTTTCAATTTCTTGTTCTTCCTCTTCTCCTTCTGACACTCCTGATTCAGATGTTGGAAAATTTAAAGATGTCCTGGAGGTTCCTAAGCCTATTTTCTTTTGAATTCTTGTTTCTTCATTCTGTTCTGGTTGAATGTTTATTTAATTAGAATAAATGAAGAATTTATTCTCCATTCTCATTAAATTTATTCAATCAGAATGTTCTTGTTTCTTCCTTCTGCTCCAAACCCTTGATTTGAGTCCTGGTTTCCTTCCTGTCACTGTTGGTTCCTTGTAGATTTTTCTTTATTTCACATAATGCAACCTTCACTGCTGCCTGGGTCTTTTTTATGCTGTTGAAGTACCCAGTGAGTTCCTGGAGCATCCTGATAACCAGTGTTTTCAACTGTCCATCTGATAGGTTGGGTATCTCTTCGTCATTTAGTTGTATTTTTTTTGGAGCTTTGATCTTTTTTTAAATTTTTCACCCCCCTTTTTTTGGTCTGGATGAGACTGTTACATAGTAAGGGGTGGAACCTTAGGTGTTCACCAGGGTGGGACAACCCAGGTTGCTGCGTTGTGACTCTATATGTGGGGGAGGGGTTCAAGAGGGAACAGTGCTACTTCCTCTGCTCTCTGCTGGTTTTCAGATACTTGCCCCCCTCTACCCACAGCAAATTGGGCCTTTCTGGTGCTGATCCCCAGGTAGGACCTGGGGGTTTGTGCACACTCTAGGACCCTGTGAGTCTTTCCAGTGAACTCTCCTGCAAGGCTGGGGGTTTCTCCTGCTACTACCTCAACCCCCAAAGATATTTTCAGTCATAGGCTTTGAGACCTTATCTCCCCTAGCTGGAACCCTGGGTTTCAAGATCTGTCTTGCTCCCTAGTTATTCCTCCTGGTTTATCCACAAGTGAATGTGGGACCACCCAGCCCACCAGCTGCCACTTGACCCCAAGTGCTTTCCACCTGGCTGCCCATCTCTGCCTCACCTACCAGTCTGGATGAACATTTCTTCTTTAACTCCTTGGTTGTCAAGCTTCCATACAGTTTGATTTTCTATCAGTTATGGTTGTTAAACTTGTTGTTGTCTTTCTTTTGGTTGTGGGAGGACACACAATGTGTCTATCTATGCCTCCATCTTGTCTGGAAGTCTGCATTTTCTTTTATTATTATTATATTTTATTGAATTTATTGAGGTGATATTGGTTAATGAAATTATATGAGGGGGAACCAAAAAAACAAGAACTTATCTATAAAAAATTGTGTATTTATTCTTACATGTTTAAACTTCAGTCACTCTCAGAGTACTCTCCATTCAATGCAAAACACATATTAAGATGTTTTTTCCATGGCTCAAAACAACTTTTGAATTCATTGATTTTGATGCCTTCTAGTGCTTCTGACATTTTTGTTTGTTTGTTTCACCTCTTCCACTTCAGCAAAATATTTCCCTTTGAGGACTTTTTCATTGGGGAAACATAAAAATAGTTGCTTGGGACTAGATTGAATGAATACAGAGGGTGGGGCACAGGAGTCATGCTGTTTTGGTCAAAAAGTGCTGAACATTTGGCTCAGTATGGGCAGGTGTGCTTGTAAATCATCCACCATGAAATGGGCAAATGCACTGAAAGTCTTCAAAAAGAAATTTACTGAAGCTGAGAAATCTACTGAGTCTCTCACAACAACCCCAGCTGGTACACTATTGCAGATGTGTTCCTAGAACATTCACCTAGCAGGGCAATTCAGTACTATAAGGAGTCTACCTTCCAGAAGATAAGTCTGGTTTTTTTGGGTCCCCCTCATATAGGTTTAAAGTGTACAATTCTAATAACTCATGTATATATTGTATTGTGTTCGCTATCTAAAGCCAATCTCCTTCCACCACCATTTAATCCTCCTCTACCCTCTTCTACCTTCCCCTCCCACTCCCCTTTCTCTCTGGTAATCACCATATTGTAGTCTGTGTCTATAAGGATTTTTTTGCATGTGTATTTAATCCTTGCACTTTTTCACCCAGTTCCTTAGTCCTCCTTCCCTCTGACAGATGTTAGTCTTTTCTCTGTATCTGATTCTGTTTCTATCCCATTTGTGTATTTTTTTTCATTAGACTCCACATATCAATTAATTCATTTTCTCATGGGGTCCAGGGTTTGTTCTCATGTCATCCCAATGTTGGCATGTCTTTTGTATAACAGAACTGGAGGTTAGCTATTCTATATACTAAAAAGAAAAATTGCTCTGGCAATTTTTATGCTCTGGCCCATGTAGTTCAGTTGTTTGGATTGTTGTCCCCTAAACCAAAAAGTAATGGGTTTGATTCCTGGTGAAGGAACATACCCAGGTTGGGGGTTCAATCCCTAGTTGGGGTATATACAGAAGGCACCTGATTATTGTTTCTTTCTCACATTGATATTTCTCTCCCTCTTTCTCTCTCTTTCGCCCCCTCCCTCCCCCTTCTTCTCTCTGCAAAATCAATAAACATATCCTTGAGGAAGCATTAACAATTATTTTTTTAAAAAGAAATCTTTATCTCAATACATGATCACTTTAAGGCATCTGTGCCTTTGTGAGTAGCAGTCTGCTTTTCTTATTCTCTTCCAGGACCACTTTTTTTATTCCTCACCATAACAACCTATGAAGAATCAAAGCCATCAAGGTCAGGCTAAAATTGGAAGCCTATAGATGTGGGCCTATAAGTAGATGTGAGACATAAGATTGATCAATTTATAATCTCATTGGTTCTTCCTTTAGCCTTTTTAATGTGGGGTTTAGTTCATGATAGAACACTTTTGCTCTATAGGTTCTCAGTTTTTCCTTGAAATTTTAAAATACCCCTGGTGGGTGACATCCATCAATTGGTTTATCTTCATTTATTTTTCAAATCAAATTAGAAAAGTATCAGTGTTAACCAATATTTCATTTAGAACTACAAATCTGCTTATTTTATGGAAGGACAGAAGAAATGAATTAGTATTTATGAGGGATCTCCTGGGAGTTCTATGTGCTCTAGGAACCTTGTATACAAATTTTATTTAATTCTCAAGGCATTTAAGTTATTGTGTGAGTATTTCTAACATTCATGAGGCATCTGACCCTGCAGATAGTCACTTTGCTGCAGAGTAGCTGAGCCTAATTCAAACTTCAAGCTGACTTGACTCCAAACCCCAAGTTCCTTCTCACATTGTACCATCTCCATACAGTCTCATCATAGTGCATGAGTAAGGAAACCATGATAATACAAACTTCAGTAAATCTGAAGGTCATATCAGGCAATTAACTGCACTGACTGTGACCCTGCCTGTTCTCCTGAACCCTCAAGCATTGAAGGATGCCACCTGTTCAAATATTTATAGAATCTCTTTGTTAGATTTGAAGTAGTTCACAAAACATTCCACAAATCTTTTTATTATTTACTTCTTGATACCCCTTTTCCTTGCATCCCAGTTTACCCTTGAGAGGCAGCTACCTAAGCAAAAGATTTATTACCTCAGTCACCATGGACATGCAGAGCCAAGGACAACAGGATATTTCTAAAGCTCTCCAGAATCATGTGACTGTTTATAAAAACAAACATTATCCCTAAAGAATTGGTTTATGAAGTTTCACAATGCCTACCACAAAAAAAATGTGCAGTATTAAAAAGAAGCAAATAGTCCAAGTTAAATAAAAAATTGTGAATATTAGAAAATATGTTTCAATCAGTTGGAAAAACTTTTCAATAAGAAACTAAAACATGTCTTTGTTTTATAATCCTTGCTGGTGAAATTTAAAAGCCTAAAGAAATTCTCTACTAAGGATATGCTAAATGTTTTTACAAATGAGATTTTTAGCCTCAATTTTTAGAATGGAAAGGAGTTTACTTATAAACTAGTATAATTATTCCTTTTTATAAGGATGATTAAATTATTTGCCTAAGGTCACATATATTATTTATTATAAAAATGAATAAATTAAATGATATAACACTTAATACCTTCTATAACTAAAATATTTGGTTCAAAACAACAAAATATTGTTACTCTCATTTTTATTTTACATAAAGATCTTATTAAAAAATAGCAAATGGCCTTTTTTTTTGCTCTTTTCAGCAAATAGCTTATGATTACAATTTCTTTTATCCCTTCTATGTTTTTAAATTTTATTTATGTTTGCTTATCTTTATTATTTCTTCCTTTTCCCAGCTTTGGATTTATTTTGCTCTTCTTTTTCCAGTTTTTAAGGAAGAAACTTTAATTATTTATTGACCATATCTAAAGTAAATTTTTATTCCTATAAATTTCCATCAAGATATCACTTTAGTAGCATCTCACAAATTTTTTAACTTTATGTATGTATGTATGTATGTTTGTATTTACAAGAGAAAGAAATATCAATGTAGCAAACACCTATTATTTGCTGCTCATATGCAACCCATTTGTGAACTGAACCCGCAACTCAGGCCCTGACCAGAATTGAAACGTTCACTTTGAGGGATGACACCCAACCAACAAAGCCACACCAGTTAGGGCAGCATGTCATGAATTTTGATATGTTGTACTTATACTTTTCTTCAGTTTAAGTTTATTTTCTAATTTCCTGTGTGACTCATTTATTTCGAAGTATGGTGTTTAATTTACAAATATATACAGATTATTCAGAAAACTGAAGACAGCCTCTCTACTCCAGAGCCTACTGAAATTATTCAGACTAGGTAATTCTATGCCTACTTAGCACACCTCACTTGTTTCTTCCACAGAAACCACAATAAAAGCTCTTGCCCCTGTTTTTCTCCAACCATCTGCTTCCTCACCAATCCTGGTACATCCTCCATGGGGCCTCAGAATGATGTGGTGTAGTAGACTGCTCTGCCTGATTTTAGGAATTGTATCTCTACCCCTTGTGGCTCAGGGCAAGAGATGACCTTTGGAATGCTAGCCACAGGAGACAAAGCCTGTCTCTGGTAGCAAACGCTGCCTCAGTTCCTCTCCCTGTCCCCAGAGCTTGGTCAGAAGTCAATGACGGGTAAGACCCTTCACAGCAGGGGGCAACCTAAGCCAGACTAGATCACCTGGGAGGCCTTCATGGAAGGACTTGGGGGGCTGCAACAAAGAACAATGGACTCTTGCCCCCCCACCCCCTGGCTTTGTCAAAGCCCAAGTCCCCATGTACTTTGGGAGAAGTGCTTCCTGGCTCTAATCCCCTTAAGCCTGTATACCTGATGGGGAGAGGTGCAGCTCCTTGCCTGGCTAGAGGGTGCCCTGGGGAAAAATCTGGAACTACAAAGACTTGCTGGTAAACCTGTGAAATCTGCTCTGCTAGGAGTGCTTTCATTCATATGATAAGGGTCTGAGAGGAAATGAGTATGTCTCCCAAAGTTTCTGCAACTCTCTTCCTGACAGATACTGACTCAGACTGAAGCCCTCAGATTTCTTTGAAATGTTATCTACTGTTTGATCCTTGATGCCCTGTATTCCTGTGTATTACAACCCAATAAAAGGCTATGGAAGAAGGCGCTCGAGGCCTTTTTCTCCTTGGAGAAACTGGCCACTGCTGGCCTCTTTCTCCCCAGAGAAACTGGCCACAGCCCACTCCTCCATCCCCAAACAGATCTCATCTTGTCTTGGCCATATTTACTCATTCATGCATGTTCGTGGCACTGGGGGGACCTGGAGAAAGTAGTCGCCCCCACAATGTGGAATGACTCCTCCTCTGAAACTGTGGTGATAGTGTTGCATACAAACTCCAGATAAAATACTGATGGTAGTGACAAATAGAACTAGTTTACTGAGCAGTAGGATATTACAATGAAATGTTTTTCCTCAATATTATTTTAAATCAAACTCTGTTTGTATTTTTTGTGATCATATTTCCCAGAGCTTCTTAAAGAATTATTTTATTTTATTTTATTTTATTTAATTATATTTTATTAAGTATATTTTATTGATTGTTCTTACAGTTGCCTCAATTTTTTTTGCCTTTGTCCCATCTTCCCAGAACACCCCTTCCCTCCAACAAGCCCCAACTTAGTTCACATCCGTGATTCGTGCCTGTAAGTTCTTTGGCTTCTTCCTTTCCTTTACTATTATTAACATTCTCTGTTTATTCTGTTCATACCAGTTATGAGCCCTGCACCATTTCCCCCTTTCTTCCCCTTCTCTTCCTCCTCCCAACAGATAACCCTCCAAATGACCCCCATACCTATGATTCTATTCTTGTTCAGGTTGTTTGCTTAGTTTATCATTGCTTTTGTGTTGATTTTTTAGGTTCAGTTGTTGATAGTTATGAGTTTATTGTCATTTTAATGTTCAGAGTTTTGATATTGCTTTTCTTAAGTAAATCCCTTTAACATTTCATGTAATAACGGCTCAGTGATGATGAATTCCTTTAGTTTTACCCTGTCTGTGAAGCACTTTATCTGCTCTTCCATTCTAAATGATAGCTTGCTGGATAGATTAATCTTGCTTGTAGGTCCTTGCTTTTCAAGACCGAATATTTTTTGACAGTCCATTCTTACTTGAAAATTTTCTTTTGCAAAATCAGCCGACAGTCTTATGAGAACTCCTTTGTAGGTAACTCTTTGCATCTGTTTTGCTGCTTGCAAGATTCTCTCTTTATCTTTAACCTTGGGTATTGTAATTATGATGTGTCTTGGAGTGAGCCTCTTTGGATCCACCTTCATTGGGACTCTGTTTCCTGGACTTGCATTACTATTTCCTTTACCAAATAAGAAAAGTTTTCTTTCACTATTTTTTTTAGATAAATTTCCAGTTCCTTGCTCTTTCTCTTCTTTTTCTGGAACCCCTATAATGTGAATATTGAACCTCTTGAGGTTGTCTCAAAAGCTGCTTATACTACCTTCATTTTTTGGTTCTTTTTTCTTCTTGTTGTTTTGATTGGTTGGTGCTCCTTCATTATGTTCCAAATCATTGATTTGATTCTCTGTTTCATCCACTCTATTATTGTTTCCCTGTAAATTGTTCTTTATTTCAACTAGTGAATTCTTCATATCTGACTGGATCTTTTAATGCTGCTGAGGTCCTCACTAAGTTTCCGAGCATTCTTATAATCAGTTTTGAACTCTGATACATTGATATATCTGATACATTGCTTATTTCTATTTCACTCAGTTCTTTTCTAGAGTTTTGATCTGTTGTTTCATTTGGGTCATGTTTCTTTATCTCTTCAATTTGGCAGCCTCCCTCTGTTTGTTTCTATGTATTAGGTAGAGCTCCTTTGACTCTGTGTCTTGGTAGTGGGACCTAATGTAGTAGATAGCCTGTAGGGTCCCATGGCACAGTCTTTCCCATCACTCAAGCTGGTTATTCAAGGTGCACCCTTCATGTGGGCTGAGTACACCCTCCTCTTGTAGTTCAGCCTTGGTTGCTATTGACAAATCTATGGGAGGGATTTACCCAGGCCTGTCAGCTATAAGGATTGGTTGTGACTATTCACCACCAACCTCCACACTTCATGAACAATCAGTTGAGGAGGGTCAGAGTGGTGGTGCTCCAAAGTGGTTTTTAGCTGTCCACTGGGTGCACTGGCCCTGGGGTTTCCCAGGTGGTCGGCCCCAACTGTGTTTTGCCTGGGGCTGCCCTTCCTGAGCTATAAAGCAATCTGAGAAAGCTGCTACTTGTGCTGGGCTGGCAGATTACCAGGTGAGGCCAAGCTGTGAAACCAGTCTGGCTGCTGCTAGTGCCTAGCCTGGAGCTCACTGAAGCCATCTGTTGCTTGTTTGATAGGACTTAAGAATTTGTGATACATGAGCCAAGAACAGTCATTCACATGGGAAAAGCATCTTGGGTAGACCCATATGTAGGACTGGGCAGAGTCTCTAGGGATCTCCAGGGTATGTCAAACAGTGTTAGCCAGTTTGATAGAGTGTCAAATATGGCATCAGCCTGCTGGCTCCATGGCTCCGTGTAGGGGGACTCAGAAAAAGTACGATGGCCTCTATTCACCCCAATGCCAGACACTTTAGCTTTCATGCATGCCACTGGTGCCCTTCAAGCTGCTACACCAGTGCTAGAACTCTGAGTAAGTCTGAGTAAGTGAGTTGGTATATAGGTTTTTCCTTTATTTTACTTTCTTTTTTATTGTTGTTCAAGCATAGTTTTCTCCACATCCCCCCCCACCCATCCCACCCTCCTTTCTACCCCCCTTTGGTTTTGTCCCTGTGTCCTTTATAGGTGTTCCTGAAAACCCTTACCCCTTCTTTCTCCTATTATCCCCTCCCAACTCCCCTCTGGTTACTGGTTCTTAATATCAGGTGTCTCTGGTTATATTTTGCTTGATTGTTTGTTTTGGTTCCAATTATAGGTGAGGTCATATAATATTTGTCTTTTACTTCCTGGATTATTTGACTTAGCATAATGCTCTCCAGTTCCATCCATGCTGTTGCAAAGGGTATGAGCTCCTTTCTTTCTGCTGTGCGGTATTTCATTGTGTAAATACCATAGTTTTTTTATCCATTCTTTACTGATAGGCACTTAGGTTGCTTCCAGCACTTGGCTATTGTGAATGGTGCTGCTATGAACACTGGGGTGCATAGGTTCTTTTGAATTGGTGTTTCAGGGTTCTTAGGAATTTCCAGGTCAAAAGGAAGTTCCATTTTTAATTTTCTGAGGAAATTCCATACTGTTTTCCATAGTGACTGCACCAGTCTGCCAACAGTGCAGTAGGGTTCTCTTTTCTCCACAACCTCTCCAACACTTGTTGGATGTTGATTTGTTTATGATGGCCATTCTCACTGGTGTGAAGTGATACCTCACTGTGGTTTTAATTTGCATGTCTCTGATGGCTAGTGATGCTGAGCATCTTTTAATATGTCTCTGGGGCTCTGTATGTCCACCTTGGTGGAATGTCTGTTCAAGCTCTTTGCCCATTTTTTAATTGGCTTGTTTGTCTTCCTGGAGGGGAGTCATGTGAGTTCTTTATATATTTTTGAGATCAAACCCTTGTCCAAGGTATCATTGGAAAATAGTTGTCCCATATGGTTGGTTCTCTTTTCATTTTAATGCTGTATTCTTTAGCAGTGAAGAAGCTTTTCATTTTGATGATATCCCATTTCTTTATTTTTTCCTCTATGTCCCTTGTTCTAGGGGACATATCGGTGAAAATGTTGCTGTGTATAATATAGGGACTTGTGAAATTCAGTGATGCAGTCTCCTTTATCTCCTGTACTTGCTACTCATTGGATGCCATTTATGTTGTTTCTCTGGATGTATTTGGGTTTTGATTTTTGTTGGGTCATTCTTTGATGGGTCCTTCCCTCCAGCTATTTCAATGAAGGTCCCTCCACCCACCACATCTTGTATGCTGTTGTACAAATGCTGCCAGAAGAACACCACAAAGCCCAGGGAACAAACCCACATCTGCAAAATATCTCACCCTAAAATCTCAGTATCAACTGCAAATGAACAGGTATTAATAAGGTTGTAAAGAGATTGAGACTATTATAAAAATGAGAGAAATAAACTATAGTAAAAATTCTAGCGACTATTATGCACAAACTTGCTGAACAAGAAATGAATGTTAAAAAGCTATGCAGGAAAGAAAATATCACTAATCATAGAGAAGACCACAGTGGGTTTTTTTTTTTTTTTGTCTCAGTAGCCTTTCTTATTTACCACTGTTTTTTTTCTTTCTGGATCCCACTCTGGTGGTGTCAGATGTTGACCCCATCATCTGATCTTAGGCAGCCTGCTCTCAGACTACCAGAAATCTGCTGTCTATAGTTGTCTCCTTCAGTTTTTAATTAGTCACTTTGCACTCCAAATTCAGGCTTAAGCTTCCTAGGGCAGGGAAAAATTTCTCCTGGGGTTAGGCTTATTGCTTCCCCTCAGGCTACTGCTGCTTGGAGGGTAGTGGTCTGCCTGAGCAGGATGGCTGCAGAAGTATGGGAGACAACTCAGCCCTAAGATCCTGATGGCTGCTCTCTCACTTCTTTTCCCAAAGCCTCTGTCCCCAGACTCTCCTGAAGCATCTCTAGTCCATTCCTCCACCCCCATTTCACCAGGGATTTGTGTCTGTGGCGGTCTCATTTAGTTATTAATCTAGTCTGCCTGCACTCAGCAGTCGGGCTTAAGCAACACAGATTCAACCAGAGTCTCCCTTGTGGGTGGGGCTGTTGTTTCCACTCAGGTTGCTGCCACTCAGAGGGGAGTGGTCTGCCTCAGTATGAAGGCTGTCACCATTTGAGGGATGACTCAGCAAGGGGGTCCCCTGAAGCTAGTTTCTCTGCACCCTCCCCAAAGCTTCCATCCCCAGTCTCTTCTTAAGCATCTCCAGCCTACTCTGTTCCCACCTTTGCTGGAACCTTGGGTAAGTGACAGCAAATGAAATTTTTGTGCAGGCCCTTTAAATGGCTCTTTGCATCTCCGGCCATCTCTCTGGCAGAGAGCAACCTTGCTGCTTTTGGCCGCAGGTTGTTATCTGTATATTTTTTGTGCTCTGATATTCTGGGCTAGGGATTCCACCTTAAAGTTTAGACCTCATTCTTTTCAGGGGATCTAAACTGCCACTTAATTATCCCTCTGGCATTGCCACCTGTGGATGCTCAGCCAACCCTCTCAAGTCTCCACCACACTCCTTACCAGACAGGTTGTGCCAAAGGTGGTTCTTCTTTCTGTCTTAGATATACAGCCTCTCTCTCTTTCAGTCTCTTTCAGTTGTTTGTCCTGGATAATTTCTCCACAATTTAATTGTAATTCCAGATTGGTCCTGGTAGGAGGTTAATCTGGCTTCCATTCACTACTGTGCCATCTTGCTGCCCTTCATGTATAGGTTCTTTATGAGGAACTGTTTGGGGCTCTAGGATTTTAGTCCAACAACTCAATCCCCACCGTTTTTTGCAACCAGAAGTTGTGGGGACTTACATTCCTGGCACTGGAACCCTGGGCTAGGGTGCTTAGTATGGAGCTGGGACTCCCTTGCTCCTGAGATATCTCTCCCAAATTTTTATCCAGCACACATGGGTGGAAACCCACCTGTTCCACCTCTGTGCCCCTCCTACCGGTCTTGATGGATGTGGTTTCTTTAATTCTGTAGTTGTCAGACTTCCAGACAACTCAATTTCTGAAAGCTCTGAGTGATGGTTATTCTATATCGCAGTTGTAATTTTGATGTGGTTGTACAAAGAGGTAAACCTATGCCTGCCTATGCCACCATTTTTACCAGAAGCCATAGTATTTTTTCCTGCTCCTAAGCAACGATCTGATCTGATATAGAAATACCTAATTAGATGCATTTATAAATTGTCTAGTCGATGTGATTTAAAACTTCAATCCATTATCCAACTCAATTTCATCTCTCCTCCTCCCTCTTTCTCAGGGAGGGGGAATTCCAGCTTCCTTCCCAGGAGTCTAGTACCTCGCAAGAGTCTACTTCTTAGTCCAGCGATCATCTTGAGGTTGCCACATACTGCTTCCTCCTTTTCCCTCTGTACTTCTTTACATACATGGTGCCACTGAGGACATCTTATGAGAGCAAGGCATACTGAAATACAGCATTCATTTTTTAAACCATACAGTGACAATTACCAATCAAGTTTTATTGACTACCAATTTTAAGTGTCACCAAGAAAGAAGAATGCCACCCAAACTGCATGCACAAGACATGTAAAACTCTTCCAAGAACTCTCTTATCATTCTCAGTTCTGTTCAGTGGGAAGTGCTCACATGAGTCTTCATCTAGCATGCAACTGGTTAGTGGAATGCTTCTCTAATTCTTGAGGTGCCTCCATTTCTATGAGTGACTGTCTTAAACTGCTCCTCTCTCACTCAGCATTAAGTGTATTATATTAAATATGTCTCTTGGCTCTCAGACTATTGCTCAGATTTTCACCTATTTCACTGGTCACTGTGTATACTCTGTCCACTGTGTAAGGTGGTGGATGCTTTTGATGTGAAGATGAATGAGCTGTGGTCTTTCTCCTCAGGTGGCTTGTCTTCTGGCCAATCTCCTAGAAAACGGGGTTTGTGGGTTATATTGTGATCACATAATTCACAGGGCCATAGTGCCTTTGAAATATGTTGAGTTTGTTTAAATGTCCAGATCTTTTTATTTTTCTCAACTTACAGAAGCAATTTAAATGAATGAGAAATTGAAAGCTCTAAGCTACTGGATAGGGTGCTAAATTCTATGCTAGTTGTGTTTTAATCCAATAATACATTGAACATATTCCTTAAGTTAGGCTAGGCAATCCTATGGTAACAAACTTCAAAATTATAGTGGCTCTCTGAACACACAGTTTTGTTTTGTTTGTGTACAGAAAAATGTTGGTTGGAGTTCTCAGCACTCAAGAGAAGCTACCCTCACTATGATTATTCATTAGTCCAGACTTCTGTGATTATTTTGCTAAAAAAAATCAGAGGAAAGTCACCAATAATTCTACTTTGAGCATTGGTACATATGGATAAATATATACATATGCACATATTACATTGGTACATATTGGAACTTGCAAGAGCCTTTGACAAGTGAGGGTATCAAGTTACCAGCATAAGGCTACACAGAGTTACTGGTGGAGAAGCATGTGAAAGGCTGCTGCCTCTGTACCTAATTGGGGGACCTGAGTTTGCCAGTATTCTCAGCAGACAGAAGGACAGACAGAGGTTTGAGAGTACTTTTTTTGATCAGTCTTTCACTATCTAAAACCAAAGACCTTCAGAGGGGAACCTGACTTCTAGTTTTAAACCTTGTGTGGGTTTCCCTTTGAGCAAATTCTAACTCAGAATTATATAGGGAAGGAAATTCTTCAAACATATTTGCAGTTTAGTTAAGTGAACACAGTCAATGAAAAGCATGACTTTCACCTCCCAGTTCTTACATGAAATGGCCTGGAATTTACACATTTCTATTCATAATCCATTAAACAAAACTAGTCATGTGACCAAGCCTAACTTCAAGGGGCTGGGAAATGTGGGAAAACACAACACCATTGATTCAGTGATCGTTAAGTGTACTTGCCATACATGCTGTCAGAAGGAAGCATTTACAGATGTCCGAGAAATTGTATATGTGGTCAACTTGACCTCTAACAAAAAATTGGAACAACTATAATAGCATAATCAATAAAATATATTAAAATATTTTGTTTGAGTATGTGTATTTGTTTTATTGAAATTTTTACAATGTTAGAACTATCATTACTCTAATCAGAATTTTATGTCTGAAAATTCTGGTTCTCATTCTTATTTACTTTCATGGAAAAGCTTTCTGGAGAGAAATTTTTATTTCCTTGACACGTCCCTTATTTTCTTTCATAGGTCTAAGTATTATTAAAGCAGTTCCCAACACTGAATTGTCCTAATTGTACCATTCAGCAGCCCTTGGAGTGTAGTTTAAACTATATTGTCTTTGGTGGGTAGAGAGCAAGAAAGAAATAATAAAATGTAATATTAAAGAAACCTTGCAAATTAGAAAACTAATACAGTGTTCCTGTATATGATCTTGTGGCAAATTTGATTTTACCCGAAGTGGAACTATGAATGTTTAAGGAAGGTATATTTCTACTGAATCTTATAAATACAAAAGTTAGTCATTTTATATTAATGGTATGAGTTATTCTGAAATTATGAGGAGTGCAATATATTTGTCAATGTATGACTCTTCTACTCAAGACTGTTATATAACAGCAATAATAGTAAGCCAACATGAACCCACTGCTGCTTTCCAGATGGAAGAAAGAAAGAATTAAAGTTTTCTTTTAGTTAAAAAGAAAAAAAGACTTCCTAACTCCAAGGCAAAGAAATTTTTTATGAATCTGTTGAACTAGCCCAAAGTTATGTGACAACAAATTAATATAGAACTTTATCAATTTGAGATTAAAATTAGACATCATTAAATTATAAAATGAATTAGATATAAAAATTACTCTTTTGATATTTTTATACCCGTGTTCACAGCAGCATAAAAAAAGATCATCAAAAGATGTAAATGACTCATGTGTCCAACAATAGACAAATGGATAAATAATTTGTGGGTATACATATTATGAAATATTAGTCTTTAAAAGGAAGGAAATTCTGACCCATGGAGCAATATGGGTGAACCTTGAAGACATGAACAAATCCTGTGTGATTCTATTCAGATGAGATACCTACAGTAGTCAGATTCATAAAAATGGGAAGTAGAGTTGTGTTTGAAAAAGGCTGAGGAGAGGAGAGTATGGGAACATGGAGTTTCACTTTGGGGAGATGAAGAAGTTCTGGAGATGGATGTTTGTGATAGTTGCACAATGTAAATTTGTTAATACCAATGAACTGTACAATTAAAATGGTTAAATTGCTGAATTTTATGTTTTGTATTTTTCCCACAATAAAATATAAAACAAGCCTGGCCAAGTCGCTCAGCTGGTTGGAGCATCACTGCATACATCAAAAGGTTGTGGGTTGGATTCCCAATGCCCCTGTCCCCCCAGGCAGGGGGGTACATACCTAGGTTGGGGGTTCAATCCCTGGTTGGGGTGTATACAGAAGGCACCCAATCAATGTTTCTCTCTCACATCTCTCTCTCTCTCCAAAATTAATAAACATATCCTTAGGTGAGAATTTTAAAAAGTAATAATAATAATTTTTAAAAAACAAAGCAAATATATTTTAAGACTTCAGATTCTGAGAGATATGAAACCATTAAATGTCAATTAAGTGTCATCATGAACATATGATAGATTCTGACTAATATAAGATACTATATTTTGCAAAACAGTGCCCCCAGTCTTGAAGAATGTTGACTTTTACTACTACAGCCTTCAGATGATGGGGGCATCAAATAAAATCAGGGACTCTCACTGACACTTTCCATTGCTTTTTCACTGAGACATTTGTGATGACATTGAGATGCATAAAGCATAATGTTAAGTTTAAACATGTTAAGTTTACTTCATGACTTTCATAGAGGAAACGCTAATCAAGATCAGATGGGTTCAGGTGTTCATGCTGGAAAGGACAATTGTTTCTCAGTCCTCATCTAAAGACACCTGACTTAATAGGCTTTATACGGGCATCTGACTCATCCATGAAGAAGGTACATGCTGCCTTGGGAACTTGAAATCGTTGTCTACTATTTTAACAAACTCAACCCTTGGCAGAGGCAGCAACACCACCAGATCCAGGAAATTTGGGGTTTTCCCTTGCCTCTAAGCTCAAAAGAACATGTGTTGAAAACCCCTAAGAAAATAGTAAGATCCCTGGAGATAGAATCATCACTCTTTAAGCACAGCTCTGCCACCAAAACCTATTGAGCCAATTAGGAAATCATTCTCAGCTGAGTTTCCTCATCTGCAAGTTGAGGTTGTTTATGGCCAATTTCTTTTATTGCTAAATGACCCTGGTCACACATGATCCACCCTCATGTATTAAGAAACACAAAGTGATTCATGGAATAATGGCACTGAGTCAGCCAGGCTGACCCATAGCTTTTCAAAATAATAGTAATAAATCTACCCAAAATATGTTTAACTCTAAAAGAAAAATATATTTGGTATAGAAGCATTTAACCATAAACCAATGAATGCTGGTGATGACTCTTGATTTAAGGTCTTGAATACACATATAAAAGCAATGTTTCACTTACATTATATTATGTGCTTAATTTTCTTATCACACATAAATAATGTTTTCTTCCTTTTTGGTGCAATAATTGAATGACCTCGCAGTGAAGAATCAAAATTTATTCTTCCCTTCTGTCCAAATGGGTTCCAACTCAGGCTCTTCTCAACTGATCCTTTACAGTAAAAGATATCCCACTGTCTAGCTTCTTCAGGGCTCCCAAGCCTCTCTGCCCTGCCTGTCACTCACAGCCTGGTACTCAGTTCTCATGTTGTTGCCTGCCCATATATCTGAGCAAGTCTCACCCACACCCACATGCACATCCAAACAGCACTCTCAGGAAAGCCAGACTGACTTGGAGTCTACTCCATGTCCCCAGGCAGCATAGGGCAAGTAGGAAGTCTCTCTGTTCACTTTGCTTACCAGAACTTTCTTTTCCTCCTTGGGATGGCTACAGATAAAAAAGTATTTCCATTGGACACTTTCTGTAAGAACAACAGCACGTGCCATCAATAGCAGAGATTGTTGCACAAGGAAAAATTTTTTCTTCTGTCCATATAATTCCTGGTAATGAGGATTGAGAGAATTGGTATCACATCTGGAAAAATTTACCATGATGAGACCTAGTTTTAGATATATTTGAAAACTTGAGGAAGAATTCTAACTTGTTACCTTCTAGTTTTTCATCCTTTAAATGGGGAATTAACTTGTTGTGATTATTATATTGACTATTTCATGTATTAGAAGTTTCTGTTATAGTGCCTGAACCTGGGGAGACAGCCAACAGATCTAAATTCTCTTTACCTATAGATAATAAAAAGCACTCTGTTTTGAGTTTTTATTTCACTAATGGTTTATATTTTTCCTCCAAAATTGTTTTGATAGTTTATTTTGAGGCCTGGTATTTACTAAATCTGCTACATAATTGGGCAAATTGTTTTTTGCACCAGCCTAGAGCCTCACTTTATGTCACAGCATTATTTTGTACAGTTAGTGTGAAAAATTTCCAACAAATGACAATAATGAATATGGGCAGTTCCTTAAGGATATTCACCTTTTGGTTGTTAAAAAGGGCTTGATAATATGTCTCCTTTTTAAATGTCCAGATCATATGTGGACACTGAATTTTATTAAACATGTTTACACCCAGGGATCATCCAAAACAAACCATGTGCCAGGGCCACACCCTGGGCAATTCTGATTTACTGCCCATTCTGGGATAGGGTTTGGGAGTTCATCATCTGAAAACACTTCAGAAGCAATTGCGGTAGGTGTTTCTAATAAGAAGGACAGAAGGAACACAGAGGTTATTACCAAGCTCAGTAGATGTCTCAGTGTCATTCTTGATTTTCAGAGTCTCGTGCACAGTTCAGAGACGAGATTAGAATTTTAATTTAGGTTCTGTTTTCATGGGAATCAGAACTCCAGTGCTCCTCTATGTCCCTAGACATATTTGTAAAAAGGTGCCCTGTGGTTCACTCCAGAGAGCTGTGATACAGTGATCACTGCTGAAACCAACTTGCTGCTCTCCACACATTTAATAAAATAGAGCCTGCACATTCATAACTGTAAGAATGGTGTATACCTGCACAAGATTTCCCTCTGCAGGGACTGTCCTCATTGACAAAAGTTTTAGAACTTATGGCCACCATTCTGATTTTACAAAGAACTTAAAATCTGTGGTAAACACTGATTTTTGCCTAAGATCACACAACTGGATGAATTTTCCCTTTTCTCTACATACTGTATATAATTAGTTCTTATTTTTCTTGCATCTTATAATAAATACATCTTATAAAAAGCAATAAGAAAGATTAATTTTCAAAGCACAATGGAACTGTTAACAAACTTCAAAGAATCTGAGATATTAATTGTAGTTCATCATACTTTTCTGATTCCTTTATTATTCTACAAAGCTTCTGATTAAAGTAAAACATCTGGCAACTTGTGAGGTGTAAAGCATAATATTATACTGCTCTGCTTTTTTCTACTCACAAAGAAGAACAACTTCTTATGAATCACCATTCAACCACAACAAAGTAGCAAGAGAAACTTACATTTTTATTATTTTGTTTCTAAACAAGATGAGAAATCTGTAAAACACACATAAAGTCATAAAGACAATGGGTTTTAGAATCTAATTTGTCTTCATGTAGCCTCTCATTGATATTCTCACAAAACACTTGTTGGAAAGTGAGTTGTGAACTAAACAGATATAGATGCCTTTTTCTTTCTTGTTTTGTTTTTTACTTAGTACTAAGTATATTTGAAAATAGTTCATATACTATGTGTAAGTATTAAAAAGACACTATGTAGCAAACAGTTTTCTAGTTTCTAAGATCCCAAACCCATTGTATGAAATAGCCATGTCTTCAACTGAATACAGCCTTACTTCTATTTTCAAATATGACTGCATTTTCCCAAAATTCACACAAAAATATTAATCATAACATGAAATAATCAATAGAGTTGAGTCTTTTAGAGAGTCAACATGCAGAGATTTTGGAACAAGATTATTCATTACAAATCCATCAAAAGGCAGATCTGGAGTCAAGCTGATGACTAAGTACAAGGTTACTTTTGAAGAGAAACTTCATACTTTCATGATCCCACAGATCTGATGCCAGGAGTGACTCTGGAGACAGAAGTGTCATCCAGGCAATTCAAAGCACCCAGAAGAAGTCAAACTACTTAATGAAGTCATTTATTTGGGACACATTTTATAACTACTTTCACTGTCTTTATTTTAATTTTAGTTTTTCAGTGATAATGACTTGACACTTTCTAAGGGTCACTGGTACAGGCCTGAAGGCACCTGGTACAGAAAACATAGGCAAGTGAAGAAAGACACTAAAGTTCCTCTTCAAGATGTTGGGGATAAGTTTACCTATATAGGGAAGCAAAACTTGCTAGCACCCCCCAAGAGTCTATCTCTCTTGAATAGCAATTATTTCATTTCTAAGAAACAATAGACTCAAGAAGAACTTTTGACCTTCCCCAAAACTGACTAAAAGAATTTAATTAAGGGGCTTATACCAGGAAAAAGAGCTAACCAGAGTTACCTACAATAAATTATATATACGGGGTAAGGCAACAGTAGGTTTATAATAATTACTAAATAATAATACAAGAATAAATTCTGTGTTTCATGTACATACTACTGTAAAGCTACTTTTTCCTACCCCTGTATACAAACTAGTGTGGTAGACAAGGAAGAACTTAGCAAAGCCTGCTTGATCAAAGTTCTTTATGTCTCCTTGTTAAAGACGCCCTCTCTCCCTGCAAGCACTTCTTCACCAAACATTTGCTCTCATCTACATGTTAATTGCCTTCCTCCTTGAAAGTCTGCATCCACTACCCTCTTCTTTTTGGCTCAAAATAGCATACAAACCTCAATTGCCCAATTTACCTTTGGGCTCCTAGTCTTATATTTTTCCTGTACATATAAATTAAATTTTACTATTTTTCCTATTAATCTGCCTTGTGTCAATTTAAGGCTTAGGCAGAAGAACTAAAAGGACAGAGAAAAACTTCTTCCTCCTCAATACCTGTCCTACATTGTTCAGGCCTGAGCACAGTGGCTGTCAGAGCAGGGCTGCTGTCCCTGGAAGCATTTCACTCAAAGCTCCATAAAACCATTTATGTTCCGAGTTTGAGCATGTCCTGTCACATTTAGAGTAAACTAATTTTTACTGATTACCTACAATTTTTCAAGCACTCTACAAGTGCTTTTATATATTCTATGTCACTTAGCTGTAATATCTTATAAGCATTGTCTCAATTTAAAAACAGGGAAGCATAGAAATACTGAAAATTTTCCTAAAGTCAAGAGACAATAAATGGCAGAAATGAAATTTGAACCTGGAATTCTTTGCTCTAATATTTGTCTCTAACCATATGTCAAGCCAACTCTGAGAAATGGACTCCAGAAATGTTACAGAACAGACCGAAGGGGGGCTGATTATTGGCCCACCCAGGGACACCAAAAACTGTTACAGAACACACACACACAGGGCCAAGGGCAACACCATATACTATTACCAAAAGGAACTCCCGCTAGGTTCGCATTCTCTCAAGCCAGAGGAAAGACATCTCTCAATGCTAGAGATTTGTGAAAAGGAAAGGAAATGTTTATTTAAAGCTACACAGACTTAAAGTAATGACCTAATGTCTTCATTAAAATATCAAAGTTTTTTTGGATACCCACAGACACCAACAGTGCTTCCTTCTCCCCCTGCCCTAATTTGAGGTACCATAACTCAGGAAAAGATATAGGCATCCATGATTCAGGTTGCCAGCACCATCAGTTGTGTCACCATCCAGGCAGGATCTCTAATTAATCCAAAGCCATGTGGCACCTTCTTATGGCCTACTGGCAAGAGTTCTTTCACTCTTCTTCCAGGCAGTCTTTCCTGCTTCCCAGGCGACATGGCCAAAGGGAGAACCCCAAAGCCACATGGTCCTCTTCTACCAGAGCTGTGGGGGTCCCCGCTCTGGCCAAAACTGCATGGTTCTTCTCAGCAAAGCTGCGGTGAGCAGGGGTCACCACTCTGCCAAAGCCAAGTGGCAGTTCTCTGCTAAAGCTGCATGTGATTCCCCTACCCAAGCTGCGGGGGTCCCCACTCTGGCAAAGCCACGTGATTCACTCCTCTCACATGGCTGCGGGGGTCTGCACTCTGCCAGAAGCGTGTGGCTCTCCCTACAAAGCTGCAGGGGTCTCCACTCTGGCAAAGTGCATGGCTTTCTCTGCAAAGCTGCATATGGCTCTCTCCTCAATGGCTGCCTCTTCTGGTTTTTAAATCCCCACTCCAGTCCTCCCCTGCAGCCTCATTTCTGACTCCTCCTGCAATCAGCTACACTTGCCAGCACTCCCTATCCTTCCATCATGAGTGTGGGCAGGTGTGGCTCCATGTCGTGGAGCCAATCCTCTTCAAGCTTTCACGCAGGTGCTGTAACCAAGGGGACCTGGCCCCAGTTACATCTTGGGTGGAAGTTACTTTCATACCCCTGGCTCGGAGCATGGCCATAACTATTTAACATATCTATGCAACCAGTTAAAGGTTATAGATATGTTAAATGACCATGCCATGGATTAGCTGCAAAGCTGTTGCTGTACAAAATAGCTCTCCATATTCCTGCTCCATGTGTCCCTTCCCCCAAATCACACCTGTGGGGGGAAGGGGTGAGGACATCTTATATATCTTTCTAATATTTCCTGGACACCTTGAATCCTGGACCCCATTCTAAATCCCTATTTGGGCCCCCCCCCTTGGCTGCACCCTGTTACAAAAAGACCAATTATTGTTTTTTGTAACGTTTTAGTTTTATCTTTCAGAAAATTTTGAAAATATCACATTACAGATGACAGACCAGCCATCTGACACTGCTGATGCCAAATACCATGTTGACTGAATGTAGAGAAGAAAATTTATGGAATATTTGTGAAATGAGCCAACAGCTATTTATATCATTCTTTTCATATGGCTCCTAATGTTATTACTCTAACAAAAGTGCTGTGCAAGTAATATTTCAGACAAATATGGAGTTTTCTCCAAGTGTTTTATCATCCAAGCCTGGACACTATCTCAATGGCTAAATCAAGTCATAGACACAGACTAGGATCATCCAGCTCTGAGAAAAGAGGGTTCAGAAATCTACATGAGGATTTATTTTCATTGACTAAAGATATAAATCAGTTTTTCTACACTGAAACTTCACAACAAAATAATAAATTATTAAAAAGTTTTGTGTTCCAACTAAATTTTTAGAATTTGGACTGATAAAACTTGTTTATAAAGCTACAAATTGCTCATAAGTGTTTTTTTAGAGGAGTTTTATTTTCCCTAAAACAATTACATGTGTTAGTTAAAATTGTTTTGTCCATTCAGGCGAGGATTAACTGATTGTGAACTACAGAGAAAAATGATTCAGTAGCTTTAACTTAGTAATACATATAAAATCTCATATATATCATACATATGTATAATCTTACATACTTCTGGTTTTTTTTCATTTTATTTTATTATATTTTATTGTAGTTCAGTTACAGCTGTCCTGCCTTTTTCCCCATGGCTCTCCCCTACCTTGTCCCCCCTATTCCCAAAGTCATTCATTCCCCTCCCATTGACCATGCCCATGAATCCTCTATTCCTATTCCTTTGGTTGCCCCTTCCCCTTCTCTCCCCTATTATCCCCCTCCCACCTCCCCTCTAGTCACTGCCCATTTGTTCTTTATTTCCAAGTCTGTGGTTCTATCTTTCTAATTTGTTTATTTTGTTGATTATGTTCCACTTATAGGTGGGATCACTGGTATTTGTCTTTCACCACCTAGCTTTTTCACTTAGCATAATGCTCTCCAGTTCCATCCATGCTGTCTCAAAGGGTAGGAGTTCCTTCTTTCTTTCTGCTCTGTAGCATTCCATTATGTAAAATACCACAGTTTTTTGATTCACTCATTTGCTGATGGAGACTTAGGCTGTTTCCAGCACTTGGCTATTGTAAATTGTGCTACTATGAATATTGGGGTGCATAGGTTCTTTTGAATTGGTGATTCAGGATTCTTAGGGTAAAGTCCTAGCAGTGAAATCACTGGATCAAAAGGCAGTTACAACTTTAGTTTTTTGAGGAAATTTCATATTGTTTTTCACAGTGGCTGCACCACTCTGCATTCCCCCCAACAGTGTACTAAGGTTCTGTTTTCTCCACAACCTTGCCAGCACTTGTTGTTTGTTAATTTATTAATGATGAACATTACAATATTTTTTTAATGTGGGAGGTGAGGGTGGGTAGGGCAGGGGAGAATAATGGGGGGAAATGAGGACAACTGTAATTGAATAACAGAAAGGAAAGAAAGAAGAAAGAAAGAAAGAAAGAAAGAAAGAAAGAAAGAAAGAAAGAAAGAAAGAAAGGAAGGAAGGAAGGAAGGAAGGAAGGAAGGAAGGAAGGAAGGAAGGAAGGAAGGAAGGAAGAGAGAGAGAGAGGGGGGAGGGAGGGAGGGAGGGAGGGAGGGAGGAAAGAAGGAAGGAAGGAAGGAAGGAAGGAAGGAAGAAGGAAGGAAGGAAGGAGAAAAGGAAGGAAGGAAGGAAGGAAGGAAGGAAGGAAGGAAGGAAGAAAGAAAGAAAGAAAGAAAGAAAGAAAGAAAGAAAGAAAGAAAGAAAGAAAGAAAGAAAGAAAGAAAGAAAGAAGAAAGACCAAATCAAATGAGATACCACTAAGTACCTATTAAGAGGTCTAAAATTGAAGTCTGACAATATCAGTGCTGACTGGAACATAGAGCAATTGCACTTCTTATGCACTATTGTTGAAAATACAAAATGGCATAGCCACTTTGGAAAACACTTTGGTAGACCCACAATGTTAATTCTACACTTACTCTAACACCTGGCAATCTCATTCCTAGGTGTTAATACAAGTGAAATGAAGTCCTTGCTCTCACAAACATCTGTGCACAAATATAGTGGCTGTATTCATAATTGCTCCAAACTGGAAACCTTTCAAATGTCCTTTAGCTGGAGAATAAATAAACACATCTTGTATAACTATGCAAAGAAATAAAATTGCTACTCAGTAATAGATGAATTAATGGTACACACAATATGGATAAAATCTTAAATGCAGTATAATAAGTAAATTGTACATCCTGTGTACAATAACAAAATTTGTACATCCTGTGTACAATAACAAAATTGTACATCCTGTGATTCTATTTTTATGATATTCTTGAAAAGGCAAAACTTGTAGGGAGATAAAATAGATCAATGGTTGAAAAGAACTGGAGGCTGGTGGACAGTTTGACTACAAAGAGTCATGGGAGAATTACTTGGAGAGAAGGACTGTCTTATATTTTGATTGTGATGGTTTCTGATGTAATATTTGTCAAAACTTGCATAATTACACATTCTGAAAAGGGTAAATTTTATTGCATATAACTTATACCTTAGGGTTTTTGTAAAAATAAAGAACAAATAAAAAGTCTACATATGATAGTTAATTGCTCCCTGATGAATGTAATTCTGAGTATATAGGAAAAGTATTTCACATGGATTTAATTATTTTTATTTTTATTAAATTTATTGGGGTGACATAGATTAATAAAATTATATAGGGTTCAGGTATACAATTCTATAATAAATTATCTGTATATTGTATTATTTGATTCCAACTCAGCATGCAATCTTACCCTGGACACAGCTCTGCCCAGTGCTGACTTATTTGTACTTGAGCATCTAATCCCTGAATTCTGGGCCTAACTTGAGACACTTTGAGGACAAACTGAAGAATGTGTGATATTTCACCTGGGGAGGTTTGATGGCAAAGCAAGGACAACCAATGTTTTATAACTGTAGCAGTGGCTTAGGTCATACACCAGGAAGAACATCCATACGGGGCAGTGGTTAGGAGACACTGGAATGGTTGCCCAGAAAACTACAAGCATGTTCCCAGAAACATAACAAAAGAATATGGGCATCTCATTCTGATGAATTCTTTCATATATCACATAGTTACTGAATATTTCCTGAGCACAAGGCACCAGCCGGGTCCCAAGCACATTGATACAAAAGCTGAGTTCTGTCCTTCATAAAGAAAGGACAACTGGGGTATACAACTGTGAAAATAAATCCACACATAGATAACTCAAATGATTGCTTTGAAGTGCCAGGTTCAAAGAGCCATCATTTTCAGAGATTCATTCTTTCCAACAGAATAAAATGTACTTTTTCAAAAGTATGCATCCAGGAAGTGACAATATGACCCAAAAAGGTGATTCAGGTCTTTGGGATAAGAACTACCCTATAATTCAGACCTATAAACTGATTAGATATGGAAATACATACTTAGTCTTTTTCATACAGCTGTCCATTTCTCTTAACTGCCTCTATAATATAGTAATTAATACAACTTGGCTGACAGTTACATTATATTACCTATATTCCTATAATTCATGTATAAAAATATTAACATATTGGTTTATAAGTAGAGGACCTTGAGTTTAAGATGTTCTGTAATATGCTATGCTTCATGTGAAGTTTGTTTATTTAGTGCATTCCCTTGGAATATTTTTAGTGTCCTGTTGAAATTATATTTTACATAAATATAAACCATGAGGCTAAGGTTAATTACTGTAAAGTTTAAAGCAAACAAGGATCCTAAACTGGTGTTTATGGGAGTGCTTTTCTACGTCTGTGACTAATTCTCAAAGCACAAGCTTATAGAGCCATCACGTCAGGAATCTGGAAACATTCTGGCATCTGATGTACAGAAGCAGTATCCATGTTTACAGCAAAGGTGTGAGCTACATTCCAACAGATGAGAAGCAAACCAGACAATCCATTCTCACTGGACACATACCTTATGGCTCCAAGAGGGGACACCATTGCTGTTCTCTCCCTGCTGTATTCTTCCTGCAAGTACTCAGGCTTATGTTGATGCTTAGGCATCAACCCACTTGGTAATCCCCTATAGGGGGATTTATTGAGAAATGTTAACGTCCTAAATCTGTGGTTAACAAATAGCTATAGAACTGGGGGGTTCCTGGAAGGATAACGTAGTCAGGGTGGGGAAAGAAGGAAAGGTGCTGTCATCTGCCATATCTTGGGCATGATTCTAAGAAGGTGATTTGATATATCATTTGTATTAATTTTCACATTAAACCATAGAAATAGCTAACAATGTCCTCGTGGCATTTGTGAGCTATCTAATTTAGCTGAAACCTCCATAGTATTATTTGAAGGATGTCAGCAGGAACCAGGAAGCCCTCCTCCCCAGAGCCCCTCTAACCCTAACCTGTCCAACCCTAACCTGTCTTTCCAGCTTCTCCCCAAACACTGATCAGCTCCAAGAGATCATGTTCTGAAGCTCCTGTTCAGGCCATGCTCTGCAGTGTTGCCAACTCAGAACATGTATGTCAGCATGACCAGAGTACTTGTAAAAGATGTATAATCCTCTGCCCCACTTGTTTTCAAATTGTTAGACTATGGCATTTAAGAATGAGAGACTAGATTTCCCATAATCATAAATTATTCTGTATTTTCCATGGCATTTTATATATGTGCTTTTAAATAATAATGAGTAGGCATAATAATACATGATGAATCGCTTTAAAATATATTTTATGGATTGTGTTATTACAGTTGTCCCATTTTTGCCCCCCCTTTATTCCCTGCTGCCCTGCACACACCCTCTCACCCGCATCTCCTCGCTTTAGTTCATGTTCATGGATCATATACAGTTCTTTGGCTTTTCCATTTCCTATACTATTCTTAACCTCTACCTTTCTATTTTGTACCTACTATTTATGCTTCTTATTATATGTACCTTTTCCTCATTTTTCCCACTCCCCCTCCCACTGATAATCTTCTATGTGATCTCTATTTCTATTATGTGTTCCTGTTCTAGTTGTTTGCTTAGTTTGTTTATTGTTTGGTTTTAGATTCAGTTGCTGATAGTTGTGAGTTCCTAATCATTTTACTGTTCATAGTTTTTATCTTCTTTTTTCTTAGATAAGTCCCTTTAACATTTCATATAATAAGGGCTCACTGATGATGAACTCCTTTAATTTTGTCTTATCTGGGAAGCCCTCATCTGCCCTTCCATTCTAAATGATAGCTTTGCTAAATAGAGTAATCTTGGGTGGAGGTCCTTGCCTTTCATAACTTTAAATTCTTCTCTCTAGCCCCTTCTTGCCTACAAGGTTACTCTTGAGAAATCAGCTGATGGTCTTATGGAAATGCCTGTGCAGGTAACTGTCTCCTTTTCTCTTGCTGCTTTTAAGATTCTCTCCTTCTCTTTCATCTTGGGTAATGTAATTATGATGTGCCTTATGGTGTCCTCCCTTGGGTCAAGCTTCTTTGGGACTCTCTGAGTTTCCTGGACTTCCTGAAAGTCTATTTTTTGTCAGATTCGGAAAGTTCTCCTTTGTTACGTTTTCAAATAAGTTTTTAATTTCTCACTCTTTCTCTTCCTCTTCTGGCATTCATATGATTCAGATGTTGGAACTTTTAAAATTGTCCCAAAGGTTCCTAAAACTTTTGTCATTTTTTAAAATTCTTGTTTCTTCATTCTGTTATGGTTGAATATATATTTTTTCCTTCTGCTCCAAACCCTTGATCTGAGTCCCAGTTTCCTTCCTGTCACTGTTGGTTCCTTGTCCATTTTCCTTTATTTCACTTTACATGGCATTCACTTTTTCCTCTATTTTGTGACAATGCTAAACTATTTCTGTGAGCATCCTGATTACCAGTGTTTTGAACTCTGCATCTGATAGGTTGACTATCTCTTCATTGCTTAGTTTAAATTTTTCTGGAGCTTTGATCTGTTCTTTCATTTGAGCCATATTTTTTTGTTTTGGTGCACCTGTTATGTATAAGGAGTGGATCCTTAGTCATTTGCCAGAATGGTACAACCCATGTTGCTGACTTTTGGCACTGTATGTGGGGAAGGAATCTGAGAGAGAATAATGCTGCTTTGTCAGCTCTCTTTTGGCTTTCAGTCACTACCTCCACTTCCCATAAGTGAATGGAGCCCTTCTGGTGCCGATTTCCGGTGAGTGGGTTTGTGTATGTTCTACAACCCTGTGGGTCTCTCCAATGAACTCTCCTGTGAGGCTGGGAGTTTCTCTTATCACCACAACCCCCAAAGGATTTTTCTGTCAGAGATTTTGAGGATTTATTTCCCTGAGCTCGAACCCTGTGTTACACAGTCTGTTTCACTCCCCAGTTGTTCCTCCTGGTTTATCTGCATGCAAATGTGGGACCACCTGGTCCACCAGCCTCTGCCACCCACCCAGGTCCTCCAACCATTGCCTTATCAAGTCCTCTTTGCCCCTCCTACCGGTCTAGATGAATGTTTCTTGTTTAATTCCTGGTTGTCAGACTTCCATACAGTTCTATTTTCTGTCAGTTCTGGTTGTTTTTTGTTTTTAAAGTTGTTGTCTTTCTTTTGGTATGTGGGGAGGCATAGTGCCTCCATCTTGGTGGGAAGTCCTATAATGAATCCCTTTTTTGTGATGTGGTTATTCTAGAAGTTCCAGTGCATAGTTACTTATTATTATTCACAAATATATTTCACAGGATTTTATGGGAAATCGGTTTTCACAGGACTTTATATATTCTTTCTTAGGCCTGATCACCCAGGGAGCCTGCCCAGGGGGCCTGCACCACCCTCTGTCATTGCTTCAGGCTTAAGTCAGGCAGGAAAGTAAGGCAGCCAAGAGATTAGGAGACTTCTTGCAGACAGAATGTCAGAGGCTATGTCAGAAGTGAGGGGCAAGGGTCTATCACCCTCTTTCCCCATATCCCCTCAAGTTCTTCCCTGGGGCTTCCATGTGATTGTGCCTGTCTTAGGGCATTCCCCACTTGGGGAATCCTACCCGTCATTGGCTAACACACCAAGCACTGGGGGCCAGCTATGGATGAAGTAAAAGGAGCAGAAGCAGCACTCCTGCCAGGGAGATAAGCTTTGTCTCCTTAGTGGCTTATGGTCCGAAGGTCACTCACTCAGCCTTAGCCATGGAGGGGGGGGGGGGTTATAGCTCTTGAAACCAGGCAGGATGGTTCCCAACACTTGTCCTAATTTTATTTTTGGTTCTGGTTGAACTCTATAAGACCTTCATTAATATATATTCACCTATTAGAAATATTCAAATTCCAGAGAATGTTATTTTGTAATATTTAAGTGCAAAATATCTGGATCTCCTTGCAAGATTAGCAGTACAGTGAATCATGTATCAGAAAGGACTAATTTTGCTTCCAAATGTTATTTCTTGAGATACTACTCATTGAATTCATACAAAGTATATTATGCATCATCACTTACTGATATTTATATTAATTGTAAGAATGACACACTCTTAGCAGCAGACAAGGCCGTAAATACAAACCCAAGATATGACAATAGCACTACACCAGACTAGCTGATAGAATCCTGACCGCTGAGCTAGTTCTCTTATCTTCTCCATCCTGGTTCCCAGAATCACTGACCTTGACTTTTAGCTCTAAATGTTTCCTGCTTTTGCTTGACTTGAGTCAGTGAATTTCTTTGAACCAAGATAGACTCTAGGTTCATTGTTAAGCTTTAATCTTATAGCAGAATTATAATACCTTTCATCTGCTTTCCTAATTTTTTAAAATTATTTCTTGGAATTGGGAAAAACATACATATATCCTGAGAAACATCAGGAAGGAATTTCTGCATGAATATACTATATCCCACTTCTGAAATTTCAATAGACTGAATTTGTGGCTATATCTGAGAGTGCATTTTTAACAAACATCCCAGATTTTTTATCATCAAGGCATAGTTACAATAATATTTTAATAATCTTGTAATAGCTTTGTATGGTGACAGATGATAACTGGACTTTCATGAAGATCTTTGCATAATGTACACAGAAATAGATATCAAATTACTGTGCTGTATAAATGAAACTAATAGGATATTACATGTCAATTGTATGTCACTGAAAAGAAAAAAGAACTACTGGATTGCCTTTTCCAGGTATTTTTCACCAAAAATATAAATATCTCTAGATGGGGTAGTACAGTAAATTATTATCAATTTTATCACTTTAATGAGAATATATTACATAATTGTTCCAGTTCATGTCATTAAGCTGAAGGATTTTGAAGTAGCATGAATTCTAAAGGAGGTCTCAGAGGAGTAAGAATTAATTATGAGATCAGGTCTAGGTGAGCATTCCTGTGTTCTGGGCTCCTATGGAGCCAACAAAACACAATCAAAAAGATGAAAGGTTTATGTGAAGGAAAGAGCAATTGTCATATCAATTTAAAATACCTCACCATTTTGCCCACACTTTTTGTTCTAAAACTGAGAGGTTGGAAGGGAAGGAAATTGAGAATCTGTGATGGTAACAGCAGATAGGGCAGGGAGCTGTCCCATAGCTTCCATAGTCTGCGTGACCAGATGCCTACCTCATGTGTTGGGGAGAAGACCATGAAGTGGTCATCAGCCTGGAAGTTAGAATTCAAAGTTAGGGATTCTATTGAAGAAGAGATGGCCACTTAGAGGTAAGCGAGGTAAGTTTTTTAGTGAAGAGGCTCAGGGGAATCTAGAGAAAGTTGTTGGATTAGCCAAATTCAATTACAACATTGTTTTGGATCCAAAAGCTCCTTTGAGAAGGTATTTCAAGTCCTCTTTTTTCTGCTGCAAATGCATCTGTGCAGAGGTGTTCCCAACAATACCAGGAACTTACTCTGAACAAGGGCTACAAAAGGCAAAATGGGTTTTGTTCTGAAGGAGCTGGCCATTTAGCCTTGACATTAAAAGTGTGGCCCATGGACCAGCAGCTCCAGCATTGCCTGGGAGCTTGTTTCATACACAGGAAGAGTCTCAGGTCTCATACCAGACCTACAGAATTAGAACTTGCATTTTAGCATGACACCCAGATGATCACGTGCTCATTACGGTTTGAGAAACATTGAACAAGGGCAGTTCTCAACATTAGCATGCTTTGAAAACAACTGTAAGATAAACTCAAGCATGGATTGCTGGGCTCCATTCTGAGAGTTTCTGATCCAATTAGTCAAGGGTAAGAATTTTTACTTCTAACAGGCTCTATAGAAGTTAATATTGATGTCTCAGGTCTTGGGGCCAAATCTTAGGAACCACTGATCTAAATGATAAAAACTCTGTTACGGCCCTCTGGTTTCATTATTCCCTCTTTTTAACTTTATGTTTTTTAAAACACTCTGTGTTTCAGTCATCTGGCTCTCATATTTTATTTCATTCCATGTTATATACCATGCCAACTGAAACTGACTCTCAGTAATATTTCTTTTTGTTTGTTTATAACTGAGATTCAGTTATTACATTAGGACAAACACCAGGATGGATGCTTCACCCACAGACCCTTATAAGGAGATTGTTATCTTTCCTAGATGCTTCTCTAACCACAGAGGTCTACATTGGATTTTATATGACCCTCTTACCTACAGCTGATTGAACCAGGACAAGGCTCATGGACAGCCAGACTCTATATTGAAAAGTAGCAAATGGAAATGTATTATAAGAAAATCTGTCCAAATAATAAAAATAGTGACATATTGAAATTATTAAATTCTTTTACTGGCTATGGAAGGAGAGAATTTTCATGTCACAGAAGGACAAGTTAAAAGGTGTACATTGGAAATGCAGTCAAGCAGAGTCTAAGAGACAGTGTGGCCTCTAAACTGAGTTAATGAGAGAGGGATTGAAAATAGAGCTTCAAAGATTAGGTTCACAGTTACAAACTTCAAACACTGAAATATAGAGATGATTACTACTGATACTCATACAAATGTGAGCTCCATTCTCTATTTAGCAACTGAATTGGAGAATTGATCTTATCAATCAATTCTTACTGACCTGCCCTAATCTTATTCTTATGTATAATGTGATACATCTCACTACTGCAAGAACATATTCTAAAAGTGATAGAATTATCCTGAATACAACTGAGGCTTTGGTGAAGAGAACATTCCAGTGGTTATTAGTGCTCTGAGATATTTATAGCTTTCCACTTTCTGGGCAGTTGGTGTGATTGCACTTCCTGGCTCCCTTGTAGCTGGGTGATGGATCAGTCAGGATACTGAAAGAAAAAAAAAATGACACAGGCAAACAAATAATTGAGAGATGTTTAATAAAAAAGATGATTGTTAGGTAGTGGCAGAGTTTACAGAAACCAATAAATAAAAAACCAATAAAAACACATATCAACAGTGCAGATACCTAGGTCTAACAGTAGGAAAGCACTCTTATCCCCAGACATAAGGGACAAAGGGTGATAGTGGTATGTGTTTTCTAGAAGCCACAGAAGATAGATGACCAAAGAAGGTTTCTAACTGGAAAAAGATAGAGGGTGGGGGTGGGGGTGGTAAAATAACAAAGAAAAATAATAAATCTGAAAAAGTATGACTAGAAAATAGCTGTACATACACAGCTGACTTAAATAGGTAAGGAGTCTACAAAATTTTAAAGAAACCTGTATTGTCCAATAAACCATAATCCTGGACTGAAAATCTGTGACTGTTAAAAGTGTGACTGTAGTGATCCAGTCCTTGTACCACTACTGAATATTAGGGGTGAGGTCTGAGTTTGATACCAAACCTTGGTTTGATTCCCTGGAGAGAGGGTATCTCTTTTCTGAAGGGGGAGAGAAGGTAAGTATTTAGCCCTAGTATTGTTTTGCAAAAATAGTACTTTCTTCCTTCTAGGCACTCAACAACTTGTCAACATTTAAAATCCAGGCTTTGTAATTGGATGAAGTAATGTAACTAGTTCTGACTCATGAGTTGTGAGGGAAAAATAAAACGTGAGAGTTCTTGGCTGGCACATTTCATTGTTGACATAAGATGCTTCAGGTTCTTTACCTCTCCATTCCTGATATCAGCAGTATTCCAGAGAGTAGGCCCTGCAGTCTAGATCCTGCATCAGGACAACCCAGAACATAAAACCACTTTAATTTATTGCAAAGATGTAATATGAGTGAAAAATTATCCTATATTTTAATTCCCTGAGATTTGAAAGATAGTCTTTACTGTATAACTCTTTATAGATTATATAAATTTCCTTTTAGATTACTACTCAATATGATTTAAAGCTAAAATTGGCCCTTTTTATGTCCTGGGTTAGTGGATGATGTTATATAATTTTGTGAACAATGTCATTTATAGAATCGACTCTAAAAAGATGCACGTAGCTGACAGTGGCTTTCATATTTCACTTTGCTACTTTATTTTTTAAAAAAATATTTAATTGACTATGCCATTACAGTTGTCCCATTTTCTCCGCTTCATTCCCCTCCACCCTGCACACCCAACCCACCCACCTTCCCCCCTTTAGTTCATGTCCGTGTGTCATAAGTTCTTTAGCTTCTATATTTCCCACGCTACTCTTGCCCTCACCCTATTTTCTCCACACCATCTATGCTACTTATTCTCTGTACCTCCCCCCTCACCCCTGCTCCTCCTCCCACTCCCCTGTTGCTAACCCTCCATGTGATCTACATTTCTGTGGTTCCACTTCTGATCTAGCTGTCCACTTAGTTTGCTTTTGTTTTAGGTATGGTCGTTAATAACTGTGAGTTTGCTGTCCTTTCACTGTTCGTATTTTCTATCTTCTCTTTCTTAGATAAGTCCCTTTAACATTTCATGTAATAAGGGCTTGGTGATGATGAACTCCCTGGATTTGACCTTATCTGAAAAGCACTTTATCTGCCCTTCCATTCCAAATGAAAGCTTTGCTGGATAAAGCAATCTTGAATGCAGGTCCTTGCATTTCATGACTTGGAATACTTCTCTTCAGCCTGCCTGTGAGGTCTCTTTTGAGAAATCAGCTGACAGTCTGATGGGAACTCCTTTGTAGGTGACTGTCCCCTTATCTATGGCTGCTTCTAGAATTCTTTCCTTCATTTTAATCTTGGGTAATGTAATGATGATGTGCCTCCATGTGTTCCTGTTTGGGTCCACTTTCTTTGGGACTCTCTGAGCTTCCTGGACTTCCTGGAAGTCTATTTCTTTTACCAGATTGGGGATGTTCTCCTTTATTTATTTGTTAAAATAAGTTTTTCAATTGTTGCTCTTCCTCTTCTTCTTCTGGTACCCCTATAATTTGGATGTTGGAACATTTAAAGATGTTCTGGAGGTTCCTAAGCCTCTCCTCATATTTTTGAACTCTTACTTCTTCATTCTTTTCTGTTTTGTTGTTTCTTTCTTCCTCCTGGTTCACTCCATTGATTTGAGTCCCAGTTTTATTTCCATCACTATTGGATCCCTGTGCATTTTTCTTCATTTAACTTAGTGTAGCCTTCATTTTTTCCTTTAATTTGCTACCAAAATCAACCAGTTCTGTGAGCATCCTGATCACTAGTGTTTTGAACTGTGCATCTGATAGGCTGGCTATCTCTTGGTTGCTTAAAAGTATTGGCTCTGGGGCTTTGATTTGTTCTTGTTTTTCAGCCATAATTTTTGGGTCTTGTCATGCCTATAACATATGAGGGGTAGAGCCTTAGGTGTTCACCAGGTTGGGGCAACTCACATCCCTGGGTTGTGACGCTGTATGTGGGGGCAGGGTCAGAGAAGGAACAATGGTGTTTGTTCCTCTCTCTCTCATATTTCAGTCCTTTCTGCAGCTTCCCACAAGCAAATTGGGCAGTTCTGATGCTGGTTCCTGGGTGGATGAGCTTGTGTACATTCTAGGACCCTGTGGGTCTCTCCAAAAAATTATTCTGTGAGGCTGGGAGCTTCTCCTGGCACCTCAATCTTGGAAAGTTTTTCCAGTTGGTGATTTTAGGCTTTATTTCCCATTGCTGGGGCCTTGGGTTGCACGGTCTGTCTCACAGTCCATTTTTTGCCTGGTTTATCTGCACGCGAATGTGTGTCCATGGTCAGCCAAATGCCTTGCACACCTTACAGGGTTTGCGTGTTTCCTCACTTCACCCAGTTCTGCTAACCACCACATCTTCCTGTGGGAACCCATCTCTGCTGGCTGCCAACTCCACCCCTCTTACTGTTCTGGATGAATGGTTTGTTGTTGTCGGACTTACAGTTCAATTTTCTGTCTGTTCTGGTTGTGTTTTTGTTTCTAAATCTTTGTTGTCCTTAAATTTGGTTGTGTGAAGGGGTACAGTATTTCCACCTACCCCTCCATCTTGGCCAGAAAGTCACTTTGCTACTTTAAAAGAATAATCACTAAAAGACATGATGCAGTTGAGCTACATCTGAATTTTCTTCTAAAAATACCCCCCATTACAACATACGGTATGATCAATGTTAATATATGTATGGGCATTAACAGTGAATGAGTTGGACTCAAGTTGTTTGCTTGTTTCCTTTCTGGAGTCTTTGTCCAAGAAATGTTGTTCCACACTGAAACAAAATAAAACAATGACTCAAGCTTGAAGCTTCATCCTCCACTGAAGTTCACATGAAGTAGATTTCTATTCCATGTAAATGCTGTCTGAAAGCTTGACTATTGCTCCACCTCCACTCATAAGAACTTTAAGAGACAAATTCCAGAAAGAAAATGTCTTTATGTTAGTTATTTAAGGCTCAAAGATGTGTTGGAATGCAGAAGGGATAAACAGCATTTCAAATACTGTGTCTGCAGGTGAGCGGAGGAAAAAGAGTTTTATTCCCCTATGAATTGTCATAGACAGAAGTGAAACTTGCTAAAAACATCTACTATGAAAGTAGGACAGAAAATATAAAATAATACTTCCATTTTTCAGACTTTATCATTGTAATTTCTCCATGAATGCTATTATACTGAGATATCTTCAGAAATGATATGATATATACATTTGAAGTGTCAATAGCAAATTTTGTAGAACTTATTATGGTTAGTGCTGTGAAATAATTTATCTGTTGCCTTTCTATTTTTTCTTCTTTTAGTGTTTCTCAGCTCACAACAGACTCCTTAAAACCTGAGCAAGGGGGAAAGAGTGTAAAATGACTATATATTTAAAAACATAACTTGCAAGAAATGAACTGTGATTTATTCAAACATTTATCCTATTAGTGTTTTCTGAGGTAATGATGAAAGTTAATATAACTTTTAACATTCTCTGATAGACATTTGCATGTTTGGAACAGTATATATAATTAAATGTTTCAAGTTTTGATATTACTTAAGAATATTAAATATTTGTAAATAATTATTTTATATTTTTAATAAACATCATAAAGAAAAAGTATTTCTATTCTAGAAATATCTTTCAAGCATGAGGTACTAATGATTTCATAGTTTTAATAGGTGAAATGACACTTATTTAAAATGAGAGAGTTCTAAAAAATTAAATATACCTATATATACTAAACTGGAGGAATATCTATAACAAAATCTTAAGTAAAAATTTAAAAACAAGGTTCAAGTTCATAGATATGGCATAACCCAATTTTTTAGAAGTTACGTGACATATATCTATATAGAACTACCTATTAATGCATACATGTATACATACATGATGCATGTTTATAGGTACCGGAATCAAAGTAGTTGTTATCTAAGTGTGTGTGTACAGATTCTTAGCTTTTTAAAAGTACTACTCCTTATGGTTTTACTTGTTACTGAAAGCATACAATACTTTGTAATTTAAGAAACTGTAATAAATAAAATATAAACAACTAAGAAACAGAGAGAATAAGTAGAAGGATCAAGTACAGTCTACTATGTTTCTGTTTGATAAGATGTGCCTGTTTTTTTGTCCTCATAGGTATAAGTAAAATTATTACTTGTAGTCTCAACCTCAATATAATTTTCTGAATTACAGTCTTTAATTTATTCTTATTATTCAAAATTAATAAAATTAGCATTACTAAGATAACTTTACTAAAGTTCTATGAACCATTTTTCTACATTTTAATCACTTAATATTTAAAATAAGCTAAGAAATGTCTAGTCATAAAGAAAATATATCATCTTTGACCCCATGAGCTTTGCTGAAATTTTAAATTTAACTTAGCCCCTCTGGAAAACATGAGCAATTTTTATTTTTGCCCTTTAGAAGAAAATTGTATTATGAATATTTTAAAAAGTGGTTCAGCTATTTAAATGTTGTTAATGGATTTTCCTCAGTGGTTTTGCCTTTTGGAATTTAATCATGCTCTGAAGCACACTTAATTGGTGGATTAGAGCTTTTTGAATAACACAATTATGGAGTGCTGTAGAAATTATTTGCAAGGCAAAGAACAAGAAGGTCAGCAAAAATGGTCCAAGGAGTATCAGGGAAACAGATGGAATGGATATTTGATCAATTGCCAGCAGACTGCTTAAAGATCTGTTCATGTATTTTCACATCCCTCTATTTGAGAAACATCTGTTGAGTATCTACTGTGTTCATGCACTGACTGAGCTAAACCCTGGCTCTATACTGATGAGTGAATGAAGACATGTCCCCACCTCATGGAGCTTTCAAGAATAAATGAAATATATAAAAAAAGAATAAGTGAAATATAGTAGATGCTTTCTCACCTGATCCTTGTCAACTGATTCTCCCTAATCCTGCAATGCTTTCCATTATATAAAACTTGCTGGTTGAGGCACTGGCCCTGCTGAACACTAGTAAAGACATGGCTGCTCACTAATGTTCTCACTTCTTTTGATTCCCAAAATTTCAACTGTACTCTTATTAACATCAGTTGAATTTGTTCTTAAATGTGTTTATGCCAGCTGTACTTTTATTTTAATTATGCAATTCAGATAACTGTAGCTTGAACAAACATAATATGAATGCAAATAGAAAATCATTGTCTCTTCATTCTGCTTTCTGCTATTCTGTCTCCCAAAACTCTCTCACCATATTTCCACAAGTCTCGGTTCAATGATTGTGTTTGTCTTTGATGTATTTATTTTAGAAACCATTGTCTCATCCTGCAGCAGCATCTCTGCCAACAGCATGTCCCCTGCACAGCTCCAGTTTCAGGGGGACAAGCCATTGATTCTTACTTTCAGCATGTGACCCTGATCTCTGGGTTCAGGAACTAAAACTTCTAGCCCTGCAGTGGCAATGGCATATTTCTGGGTTAATGAGCTCGCAGCTTTTATACTACTTAAGCATCTAGTTTTTGTATTAAAATCTGTCTATTTTAAATGCCTGTTATGAGTTTCTGTTTTCCTTGGTAGACCTTGACAAATACAATGATTAAGCACAAACACTATTGAATTTATGCATGTTCACTGACTTTGTCCTCTGTTGCCTAGCATTACTCTATTAGATTATAATTCATTGAATTGATAATCAGTGGCAACAGGTATGGGGGAGAAAGCAGGCAGGAGCTTCAAAATGAGATTGGTACCCAGATTCCACATTTGTGCAAATACTATGGAGGAGGGGGCATGGATCCTTAGGCTACTGACCCCATCAGCCAGTATCGAATCTGTTGAATCACCAAACAAATTTGTTCATGGTAGTGTGGAAGCTGAAAGGAAAGTGATGGTATGCTGATGGGTGTTATTTTGAATTCTTGCTTACTGGGAAATCTGGAAAAGATATTTAATGTGTTCAGTGTGTTGTTATCCATGACAAGGATTTCCCGAGGAAGTAACTATTCTGTTTAGACTTCAAAAGATACTGTTGAAATGACTAGTGTAAGAGGATAACAAGAAAATGTGAATATTGTACAGGATTAGAACTGTACTAATGATGAACATGCTTAATATGTTCGGAGGAGGGAGAGGGAACAGTAAGACTGTATAGTCAAGACATCTTGACTTCAGTTACAATGCATATGCTATCATAACCAGTGGGCAAGAGGAAACAAGGCAGGCCTTTTTTTCTTCCTTTTTCATTTACTGTTTTATTGGTACTAACAATACCAGCAACATGGCTCAGAATATTAAAGCCACTAAAAGCTATCATAATATTAGTCTATCCAAATATCTTTTAATCATGTCCTCACAACTAAAACATGATAAATAGATTTAATTTAATATTATATAAAAGCAGTTTCAACTTAAAATATTTTCCATTTTGAAGCTCTGTTTGCTCATTAAATGCACACAAATAGAAAGAAGAAAAATTGCTCCTAATACCATACCTAAGCCTCTATTAATAATCTAGTGTTTTTCCTAAAAATATTTATAATCTTTTAAACATGTAACCCAGATGACTGTGACTTTATAATAGCAAATGAGGTTATAATTTTTCTCTTTCTTTAAACTTTTTATTGAAATATGTAAAGTGAAAATAACTATAAGATCTATGAATTGTCATTGGCTGAGCACAGCCATAACAGCAACCATATTAAAAAACAGGATATTAACAGAACCTCAGGAGCCTCTCTCATTTGTTGTACCTACAACCCCTTCTCCTGCAAGGAGAAACTATTGTCATTTTCACAGTGTGTATTTTTTCACCTGTTAAACTTTATGTGCATGAAATCACACAATAAATAATCTTGTGTTTCACTTTTTTACTCAGCAATGTGTTCGCTCAGTTTACTTATATTTTTGCAAGCAATTGCAGATTGTTCATTTTAGCCGAAAAATCTGTTCTTTTTTTTTAAAAAGATGGGTTTTACAGATTTTTGTGTTCTCATATCTTTCAGTGAGTATGGACACACATTTAGATACTGCCAAACATTTCCAAAATAGTAGACCAATTTACAGCCCTGACAGTGACATATGAGAATTTTAGTTTTGCATAGTCAATATTTGGTTTTTTTCCTGTTTTTTCCTTTTACTTTGTTTTTCTTTTCAGCCAGTCCAGTGGCTGTGTATTGGTATCATTTCATAGTTTAAAACTGTATTTCTTTGATGATTAACAGAGTGAAATATACCAGTTTTTTAATTATTTGTATTGGACAGCTGGATGCTCTTTTTTGTGAATGCTCTAGTCAAATCTCTTGTACACTTTCTAAGTTATGATTTTTTATTGATTTTCAGTGTTCCTTATATATTTTATATGATTTGCAGTGATTTTATATGATTTCCTTATATATTTTTATGATTTGCAATGTTCCTTATATATTTTAGAAATTATTTATTAGATAATATCTAGCCTTACTATGCAGGTCGTCTCTTGTAAATTTTAGATATTGCATCTTATCTTTTTTATCTTTTGTAGATAATGATACTTTGTCTCTACCTTATATGTATGTGTATATATGTATATACACACATATGTATGTATGTATTGCGTTTATGTTTTAATGGTATTTGCAGAATCACTAAAACATTGGTGAATAATGGTTATAATAGGTGCTCTTGTGTTGTTCTACATTTTAAAGAAAGTAATGTTTCACCAGTAAGTATAATACTGGCTCTTGATATGAAATAGATGCTCCATTTCACATTGAGATAGTATAATTCTATAAGTAATTACTAGAAATTTGAAAGAATATAATAAATTTTGGGGTTAGATTTAATTAATGTTATTTAGAGATGTTGTTATTTCTTAATTTTTTCTATATTAATATTGTATAAAAAGGAAAAGATTTCCCAGTATTGAACCAACTATTCCTTCTGTAATAAACTATATTCTGCCATTGTTATTTTAAAGCTGTTATTAAATAATATTCATTAATATTGTATTTAAGAATTCATTTCAATAGAATAGGTGTACCTGAGCTTTTTTGCCTTTTTGTTTAGGACACAAGAATATGTTTGACTCTGTACTGAAAACACATATATAGCATGTAAATTAATTATACTTTGAAAGTTTGAAAGAATTTATTAATAAAACCTTTGGGATTTAGAATGTATTCTGGTTTATCAGAGTATATAGTGTGCATATTTCTAATTCTAATACAGTAAGTGCTATTTATTTTCAAGAAAATTATGCTTCTATGCTTCAATTGTATTCATACGCCTTATATTTTTAGAAAATTTTCAAAATCTGTTAAACATAAAAACATCAGACAAGGCAATGTTCAACTGATTGTTCTGATTTCCTTTGTACCTTTGTTCCTCCCATGATAATATTTTCCAGGAATTTTCAATTTTGCCATTTTTGTATAAAGAATCATCTCCTAAATGTATCAACTTCATTTGTTTTTCATGAATTCCTATATTTCTTTATGTTCTTAGGCTTTTTATATAATTTTTAGTTATTCTTTTTATAAACTTTAGATTTTAATGCTTTTCTATTCTTAAATGCTGAACACACTTACAGTGGGCACTTTGTCCTCATCCCCTCTGTATAGATAACTAAGATGCATAAAGTTCCACACTGAACCCATTCTTTCTTTTACCCTTAGATGAATGGTGTAACTCAATTATGTATTTTAGTTGTTACAATAACTAAATGAATAAGTATAACTGTCATTTTTATATATGGGAAAATAGACTAAAAATATTAAATGACTTTTTAAAACCATTTAAACAGTGACTTTTTAAAATTCATTATCGGAATTTTTATGATATATATGTTTATCTATTGATCTAACTCAAAAACTAAATTTTCCCCAGCCTCAACTTCAGTGTCTATGATAAATGCATTATTTTATCAGATAGTAAATATTTTGTACTCCAATTACTAAGTAGTTTATATAGTTATATGGGAATTGTATATCAATTTATGAATTTGTTGGGCTGAAACTATTTTAAGCAATTAAAAATTCACAAATAAATGGAATGAAAAAATTGTCTGAGTCTCCAAATAAGGGAAAAATCATTGCCTGGGGAGAATTAATTTCTTTTGAGACATTCAACTTCTTCTTTTTTGGAATTACTAATATAAGGAAAACCATTAAGGAAACTTTATGTTACATCTGCATATCCTGTATGTTAATCCAGCCCAGGGAAATGAGTGCCAGGAAAGAATGGAATAAAACAGTGACCTTCAACCAGTATGCTAGAGAAGTCCTTTTTTAAAAAAATATTTTATTTACTTATGGTTAGAGAGAGGAGAGAAAAAGGAGAAAGAGGGGAGAAAGAAGTATTGACCTGTGAGAAAATTAAGTAACTAATTTTCAAAAGTTAAAGAATAACTTAAATTAATGGAGGGACTTGATTTATTATTATATTATTTATTGTCCTAATGTCAAATATATATGTACTTGGTTGATTGGAAATACATGTAATGTAATATCAAAGTTTTTTAAAGTAATTTTTTCATTTATATCAATATTTCTTATTGTATATTATCAAGTGGAAATATAGAAAGTTTGTATAGGATAATATAATCATGCATGGTGCCTTAAAGCAAAATAAATCTAAGTGAATGATTAAATATTAAATATAGCTAAATCTTAAATAATAAAATAATTGGTGAAATCCAACATACTAGACATGATTTTAAACTTATTTGATATAATAAACTAACAGTGTTATCTATGTAACTATGAAAACTTTGTTTTTATGTTAGACTAATGATGTATCTAATTGTTTGCATTACTCTTGGCTTTTTTCTCTTCCCAACTCCATCATTTCCTGCTCACAGTGGAACTATCATAGAGGTCTTGGGACCGTGTTTCCAGGAAATATTGTGGTTCAAAGGGAACAAAAAAGAATTGGAAAGTAAAGTTGCTGTCCAGAAAGGGGTCTCTTCCATGCTTTTTCAGAAGAGGAATGAGAAAACAGAAGAGAAAAATCTTTAATCTTCTCACATACTAATGAGCAAAACACCTACTCTTGTCTACAAGGTCATGTGTGCTGGACTCTTCTAGTTTGAAAATGCCACAGGATATTTCAGTTGCATTTAATCTATTGAAGTTTGTTGCCTGCACAGCAACTAACATGGACACTGTTTCTCCCCAGAGGGATACCTGTGATGCCTTGAAGTGTCGACCATCTGAGTGACCAAGGTCTTCAGGAGCTCCTCAAACTTCTACTTGAAGTTAGAAGGATACACTACACTGAATTAAATACAGGAATTCTTTGTCTCTGAACATCCTGTGTGTTAATCCAGCCCAGGGAAATGAGTGCCGGGAAAGAATGGAATAGAAGAGTGATTTTCAACAAGTATGCCAGAAGAATTCTTTAAAATTTTTTTTATTAAGGTTAGAGAGAGGAGAAGAGAAGGAGAAAGAAAGGGGAGAGAAATATTGACCTGTGAGAGAAATATCGATTGGTTACCTCTCACATGCCCCCAGTTGGGAACCTGGCCCGCAACCAGGGCACTTGTCCTGACTGGGAATTGAACAGGAGACCTGTCAGTTCTCAGACCAGCACTCAGTCCACTGAGCCAGAACTGGGAGAATCCTTGAAACATGTGGCACTTGACTATTCAGTCAGGTTACTGACCTCTTTTCCCTTAGATTGTAAAAAAGAAGAAAAGAAAAGAAAACAGCCAAGACAATAGCCATCCTGTATGAATGAATCAAAAGCATACTTATTATTTTGTAAAATTGGGGAAAATGTAATGTATTTTTAGGCGTGCTGCAGAATTTTAGTAATTAGTTTATATGTGCCATGAGATGAAAATGGTTGAAAATTGCTGGGCTCAAAGAAAGAATCCTTAGGGCTGAATTAGAAATACACTCTCATCTTTCTGCTATGCTCTCTATGATTGCCAAAATGGTCATGGAAATAAGAAAATCACAGCAAATGTTTTCCAATGTGAAATTTTCCCTCTTACATTGGGGAAAAATGTTTCTGAGTTTTGTAGAAATTACATACTTCCCTCTGCAGAAGGCAAAAGCCAAGAGGTGAAAGACATCACCATTTTTGCTCATAGTGTCCAACAGAGCCTCAGCCCTCAATTCCTGGAAACTGGATTCTACTACCTCTTAGCAATTTGCAATCACTTCTAATGCAGTGAGGACATGACTATTAAGTAAGAGACAACTCTGAGAGTCACACCTAGGATTTACTCTAACCCTACCACTTTCCAGCCATGTGCCTTAACTTCTCTAGTGAAGATTCTGTTTCTGTGAAGAGAAAATGAGATTTATAAACTTTGTTAATTCATTCATTTCACTTTTATTTGTTAAGGCCCATTAAGAGCTGGGAACTGGGCTCAGTGCTGAGACATACCAGTGAACATCACTGTCTCAAACCATATATGTATTGTGCTCACACTCTAGTGCAGTCCTTGGTATAAATCGAACTCAAGTTAATCAAGACTCCTTCATTTGTAAGTGACAAGGCATCTACCTTTAATTAACTCATGCAAAAATTGGGGAAATTCTTAGATCATTGTGCAAAGATACCAGAAGTGTCCTACTGATGACCCCAGAAGCTCAGGGTGCCTGGCCATATGCAAAAGGGTCTGTGTTCAGATTTATATTTACACTGAGTTGTAGGTGAATGGAATTTCTTTGTCTATAGCCCAAATTACATCTTTCTACAAAGCTACTAGGTTTTAGGAGCTGACCTTCTTAGACTCTGGAATGCTTGCTCCTAGGTTCAGTGCTAGGCAACCCAGCCTTTCTATTTATTTTCCATAGAAGCCTGTCCACATGCTCACAGGTCAACATCTCTCTCCTGGAGCAGAGTCCAGCACCACAGTCTCTGCACACATTCCCATGGGCTAATAAGAGGACAAGGATAATGTGTCTTCTCTTGCAAACTACTTGCAAATTTTACCATTTAAACATCTCCCACATAAAGTTGGATTGTTGTTTTTTACACACCTTAATCACAGTCACATAACCCACCCACAGAAAAGGCAGGGGTACAATCAGCCTCAGGTTAGCTGGAAACAGGCACAGTTTACCTTTTCCCATTATTACATTATTTTCTTGTTATTAGCTCTCTCTGTCTCTTAGTATCATTTTCTAAGGATAGAAAATCAGTCACATCTGATTCCTTATGTGACTCTAAAATCATGGCTGTAAGCAGGACCAAATTATATCACTAGAGATTAACATAAGAAAGTTCTTTCCCAAAAGTTCTGGTTACAATAAAAAATTGTGAAAAGTCACTGAGATCAAATTTGGGTTATGTGCCCATTCATGGATTAGTTACTGTGCTCAGGAGGCAAACACTAGAAACTCTGGTTTGGGTGCCTGCACCTACACTTCTTTAAGTGCTCATTCAACAGATAATAAGTGCCTTTTATGAGCCAGGCACTGCTCTGAGGCTTGGAGATATAAAGACAAATAATTAATGGTTAGTATCCTTAAGTAACCCAGGAAATGGTTAGTTGGAAAATAGTTGTTGTCTGGCTGGAAAATAAATTAAATATGAACTCATTAAATATGAACTATATACTGAGCCATCTTGTTATGCATTATTGCTAACCTTCAAAATTATATGGAATAGCTTTATTATCACCTTTTGATATGAGTGAAATATTGAGGCTTTGAGTGTATTCACCATTGGTAGCTACTTATTTAGTAGGTATTATGTTGTAGGTAATGTTCTTAGCTCTGGGGATTTGAGGTGAACAGAAAAATTCAATAATTTATTTCAGCTGTTATGTTTAGTTATTTGATTAATGGCCCTTTCTGCCACAATGCTTCTGTATCACTTGGAATTTACATGACTCACCATCTGTCCAGCATTAAAATGCAATAACTGTGGAAACATTAGAGCAAACTGAAAAGCTATGACTTGGCCCCTCATTAGTTGGGTTCCACCACACTGTGGATCCCTGCATCACAACCCGCAGTCTAGAGGGGCTCTAATGAAAGTCACTCATAGTACATATATCACTGATAACTGTCTGATAGCACCTTTGTAACACACCTTTGAATCCATAGAAGGAGTCAAGAAAGATACCTATTTTAACTGAAGACCTTGGGATAATATCTTTTATTATTATAGCTATTCTCATTATACTACACTACTTCTTTTGTTTTAACTAACACAGGATTAGTTTGATGTTGAGATAGAAATTCAGTTTCCTGGTATTTTACCTCTGAATCATAACAACCTCCCAAAGCTCCATATACAGGGTCTGTAGCCTTGCTCATGGTGCTCAGTACCTAACAACAGTGAGAGGTCCAACTAAAAAGTAGGGAGGATTTAGTCTTCTTTTTTTTTCAGGCAAAAGGAATATCAAGATTATAGTCTTAATTAAAAGATTACAAAAATATTTTCACAAAAGTGGAGCTTTACTATAGACTATAGCATTAGGATAAGAATAAAACAGCAGACCAGCTGTGACCCTGACCAAAAAAAAGTTCATTTAACCTCAGGTTCAACAAACAGATACCTTTTTAGAGGAAGTGATTAAAAGTGATGGAAACATGCTATGTATATTTGTCCAATTGTCTGGTAGCAGCTTTGAGGACTCAAGCTGTCTCAATTACTTTTTGGAACAACCGGTGGGTATAAATGAATCAATCAGATATGGCATGAGGGTTCAGTAAGAGTTCCTTGGGAGGTCTTGAGAAAACACTGAGCAGCAATTTTCTTCCCATCTCTTCTTCAATTTAAAACCAGCAGAGGACTGCACATTAATGTCATGCCCGCTGTGTGCTCTTACACTGCCATTGAGTTCTTCAGATATCTTCTGAAAACAAAAATCCTGGAACTTTGCTGTTTCCATGGAAACTGCATTTTAAGAAGGTGAGGTTTCCAATATGACAGAGCTGAAAGGCTAATAATGTCAGTTCTCAATGATACTGAAACCAGGTTGTCAGGATGAGTTGAGACAGTGCAGGGGGCTTGGCTTGATTGCACCCAGTCTTCATTGTACTGCTGGAACAAGGTTTAAAAAGCCAATAAAATAAATTATTAAAATGCTAATATTAATCTATCATCCAATCTCATGTAATGTTAACACTGAAAATAGGTGGTTTGAAATTCTAATCTTATGCCAATCTTGAGGAAATATTAGAATTATAACCAATCCTAAAATATTAATAAAAAAGTGGTTAATGCCACCTTCTCCTCTGTGTTATAAGGGACGAGAACTAAGGGGGGTGGAAATGGGAGGGAGGTGGGGAGCAAGGGGCGGGGGAGGCTTGGATGGGAGAAATAGACAAAAAACTGTACTTGAAAAATAACTAAATAAAATAATTAAAAAATAAAATAAAAAATATATATAAGACAAAAAAAAAGATCCACAAAGACTTTTAAATAAATCTTGAATACGGAAAGGAAAGGAACCAGAAATATCCTCTAAAAAAGAAGTATTCTCTGGTCTAGGAAATAAAAAAGACCATTCCAATTGAGCACACTGCCTTTGTTGGCTAGGGCTGCTTAAACAACTGATGACTTAAACAACAGAAGTTTATTGTCTCACAGTTCTGGAGGTTAGAAATCCAAGATCAGAGTCAAGAGTATTGGTTCCTTCTGAGAGCTGTGACAGAGAATGCATTCTACATTCTTCTTGTACTTCCTGGTGCAATGTTTTGTATTCCTAGACTTGTAGACACATCACCATGATCTCTTCCTTATGTTTGCATAGTATCCTATTTGTGTGTCTGTGCCCAAATTCTCCCTTTTACAAAGATACTAGTCATATTAGATGAAGAGCCGGTTCTATTTCAACATGATCTCCCCCTAACTAAGTACATCTTCAATGACCTCATCCCCAAATGAGGTCACATGCTAAGGTTCTGGAGGCTAGGACTCCAACATATGAATTTTTTGAGCATCTGGCATCTGTCACCTATTACCCAGAGAAGTCAGGACACTTCTGCCCACTGCATCTTGGTTTTGGAGTGGCCATGGAAAACACAGCACAATCAAGCCCTGGCTGGAACAAGGCTCTGCTTGACACTGACAAGAGAGCAGGTGAGATCCGCTTCAGTGGTGAGTGTCTGTCCCCATGGCCAGCTGGTATCTCTGGTAGCTAATGCAAGGTGCCTGACTTGCACGCAAGCTCTTATACTGCCACAAGAGGATCCTTCCTGCCTCCCCACCCCCAGGCAAGGAACAGATAGAGTAGTGAGATTGGCCAGGTGCCATATGACTCAAGAATACAGAAGTATACTGAGTCTGAAACAGGGAATAATAGTTCCCCACAAGATGGTCAGCCCAGCAGAGGCTGTGTGAGCTCTTGTCTTTTGTAAGGTATTGTCCCAGGTCCAAGGCAGATTCTTAGTGGATGAGAGGAGATTGAAAACATTGTGTGGGTAAGACTATGTTTCCCAGGAGAGTTCAACATGGAGCACACAGATTATACTTCACCCCTGAACTAAGTATACCACATTTATTATCTCATTAATTCTCATAATACTGTAATTATGAACAGAAGTATTATTAATTCTTCTGTAAATTTACTGTGTTTATGAATTGTGTGGGTATTATGTTAAAATTCAGATCTGATACAGTAGGTATAGGTGGAGGTCTAAAAGTCTGTAAATTCAACAGAACCCATGTCAAGCTCAAGACCCAAGTTTGAATAACACTTTGAGCAGCACAGACTGAAACATGAATAAAGGCCTGAACTGTGATTTTCCTAGCACCATGTAATTATCCCAATGCTGTGAATACAACTAGGATGTCATGCTTTTTCCTATTCTCTATATTATAAACTTAGTACTCTAAATTCATACGGGGTATTGCCAATTCAGTGCTACATAACAAACAGACACAAAACATCAGCAACATAAAACAAAACATTATTGTGGTTTCTGCCAGTCAAGGCGAAGCTTAGTCATTTTTTTTTCAGTTTTGGCTAATTTTGATCCAGCTCATGCAATTCATCTGTAAACAGCTGGTAGTCAGTGGCAGCTGAGTTGTGTGGTGACCGGACCCAGCTCTGGGTAACCTCGCACACACCAGGAGGATAACTTGATTTGTTTCATGGAAAATACATAAGTCTGCCAGAGATAAAATCTCATGGCCCCTTGAGACAGAGGGCTCAAAGTATGCACATGCTCCCCTCTCCTGCATTTTCTTCACATAGAACCTACAAGGGTTCAATGTAAAACCATGTATAATATAGGCAAAAATGGACAATTCTGTCCATTTTAACCATAAAATCTTCTAGGTTGTAGTCTTTGGGAGTATGTAAACTTTTCTTGCCTTTTTTCTTATTTTATGTGTTTCCTTTCAGCAAGATTGAATTCTGAAAATGGAAGTTTTGCTTTATTATTTCTACCACCAATTTTTAAAAATGCATTCAGAATGTGAATTCATTGCCTTTCTTGGGCGTTTGCTTTGCTCACCTCTGAGGTTAGTTTATATAAAAAGTAATCAATGGTGCTTGTTTTGGCAACACATATACTAAAATGGAATGATACAGAGAAGATTAGCATGGCCTCTGCACAAGGATGACACGCAAATTCGTGAAGCATTCCATATTTTTGCAGAATCAATGAAGTAGAAGATCGGATCAGTGAGTTGGAGGACAAAGTAGAAAAAACTCACGGAAAGAGCAAGAAAAGGAAAAGAGGCTCAGAAACAATGAAGGATTAAGAGAAATGCAAGACAATACGAAACATGATAATATCCGAATAATTGGGATATCAGAAGGAGAAGAAGAACAGGGGATAGAAAACCTATTTGAAAAAGTAATGAGGGAAAACTTCCCTAATTTGATGAGAGAAAAAGTCACACAAATCCAGGAATCACAGAGAGTCACAATCAAGAGGAAAACAAAGAGGCCTACTTCCAGACATATCATCATTAAAATAGAAAAATTCCAAGGTAAAGAGAGAATCTTAAAGGCAGCAAGGGAGAAAAAGGAAGTAACATATAAGAGAGGGCCAATAAGGTTAGCTATGGACTTCTCAATGGAAACACTCCAAGCAAGAACAGAATGGCAAGAAATATTCCAAGTAATGAGAACCAGAGGCCTGCAGCCAAGGCTACTTTACCCAGCAAGGCTCTCAATCAAGATAGAAGGCCAAATAAAGAGCTTCCAAGACAAAAGGAGTCTAAAAGAATACACCTACACCAAACCAGCTCTGCAAGAGATGCTAAAAGGACTGCTGTAAGGAAGGTAAAGAGAGAAAGAGAGGAAAATAGGTACAAAAATGGCAATGAATAAGTACCTATCAATAATAACATCAAGTGTAATGGGTTAAATGCTCCAATCAAATGACATAGAATAGCAAAATGGATAAGAAAAGCATGACCCATACATATGCTGCCTACAAGAGACCCACCTCAGGACAAAAGACCTACACAGACTACAAGTGAAGAGCTGGAAATGAATTTTCCAAGCAAACAGACAAGAAAAAAAGTGGGGGTAGCAATACTCATATCAGACAAAATACACTTCAAAAACAGGACCATAAAGAGAGACCCAGAAGGTCACTTCATACTATTGAAGGGAAGAATCCACCAAGAGGACATTAACATTGTAAATATATATATGTACCCAACATAGGAGCACCCAAATATACAAAGATAATCTTAGAAGATTTCAAGGCAGATATTGACAGAAACACAATTATACTAGGGGATTTTAATACCCCTGTCAAAAATTGACAGATCTTCCCAACAAAATATCAACAAAGATATTGTGGCATTGAACAATACCCTAGATGAAATGGACTTAACTGATATATATAGAGAGAGCCCTTCACCCCAAAGAAGCTAAATACACATTCTTTTCAAATGCACAGGGAACATTTACAAAGATAGACCAAATGATAGAACACAAAACAAGCCTCAAAAAATTCAAGAAAATTGAAATCATACCAAGCATCTTCTCTGACCACAAGGGACTGAAACTGGAAACCAGTCCCAAAGGAAAAGACCCAAAACACCCAAATGCTATTAAACAACGAATGGGTCAAGAATGAAATTAAGGAAGAAATCAAAAAGTTCTGGAAACAAATGAAAATGAACTCACAACAACCCAAAACTTATGGGACACAGCAAAGGCAGTCCTGAGAGGGAAGTACATAGCAACACAGGCTTACCTAAAGAATATAAAAATATTTCAAACAAACAACCTAACCCTATGCCTGCAAGAACTCGAGGAACAACAACAAAGACAACCCAGAGCAAGTAGAAGGAAGAAAATAACCAAGATCAGAACAGAATTAAATGACATAGAGACTAAAAAAGCACAATTCTAAGGATCAATGAATCCAGGAGTTGGTTCTTTGAAAAGATAAACAAAATAGACAAGCCTTTAAGTAGGCTCATCAAGAAAAGAAGAGAGAGGACACAAATAAACACAACCAGAAATGAAAGAGGAGAGATTACAAATGATACCACAGAAACGGAAGGGATTCTGAGAAATTACTATGAAGAAGGTATGGTAAGGTTGAACTTCCCTCTCAGGACTGCTTTTGCTGTGTCCCATAAGTTTTGGGTTGTTGTGAGTTCATTTTCATTTGTTTCCAGAACTTTTTGATTTCTTCCCTAATTTCATTCTTGACACATTTGTTGTTTAATAGAATGTCATTCAATCTTCATGATTTGGGGTGTTTTGGTTTTTTTCCTTTGGGGTTGGTTTCCAGTTTAAGTCCCTTGTGGTCAGAGAAAATGCTTGGTATGATTTCAATTTTCCTGAATTTGTTGAGGCTTGTTTTGTGTCTCTAGGTATGCCAAGAAATTGGAAAACCTAGGTGAAATGGACAAATTTTTAGAAAAATATAATCTTCCAAAACTCAATGAGAAAGAAGCAGAAAACCTGAATAGACTAATAACAGCAGATGAAATTGAAGCACTAATCAAAAAACTCCCATCACACAAAAGCCCTGGACCAGATGGCTTCACAAGAGAATTCTACAAAGCATTTAAGGAAGAGCTAACCCCTATTCTTCACAGACTATTCAAAAAATCCCAAAAGATGGAAAACTCCAAAACTCTTTTTATGAAGCCAACATCATCCTAATTCCAAAACCAGATAGAGACACAACAAAGAAAGAAAACTTCAGGCCAATATCGCTGATGAACATACATGCTAAAATCTTCAACAAAATATTGGCAAATAGCACTCAACTATACATCAAAAAGATTATATACCATGACCAAGTGGGATTCATCCCAGGGATGCAAGGATGGTTCAATATTCCCAAATTAGTAAATGTAATAGATCACATAAACAAAAGCAAAGACAAAAACCACATGATCATATCAATAGATTTGGAAAAAGCTTTTGATAAGGTTCAATACCCATTTATGGTAAAAAACACTCAGCAAAGTGGGAACAGAGGGAGCATTTCTCAATATAATAAAGGCCGTATATGAGAGACCTACAGCAAACATCATACTCAATGGGAAAAAACTAAAAGCTTTTCCACTAAGATCAGGAACAAGATAAGGTTGCCCACTTTCACCACTTCTATACAATATAGTACTGGAAGTTTTAGCCACAGCAATCAGACAAGAAAAGGAAATAAAAGGCATCTAAATTGAAGAGGAGGAAACAAAACTGTCATTGTTTGCAGATGACATGATATTGTACATGGAAAATACTATAGACTCTACCAAAAAACTGCTCAAACTAATGAATAAATTTGGCAAAACAGCGGGTTACAAAGTCAATATTCAGAAATCAAAGGCATTTTTGTATACTAACAATGAATCAGCAGAAGCAGAAATCAAGAAAATAATTCCATTCGATATAGCAAAAACAAAAATAAAATATCTGGGAATAAACCTAACCAAGCAGGTAAAAGACCTATATGCAGAAAATTACACGACACTGAAGAAAGAAATCCAGGAAGACACAAATAAATGGAAACATATACCTAGTCCATGGATTGGAAGAATTAACATCATCAAAATGTCCATACTACCCAAAGCAATTTACAGATTCAATGCAATACCTATTAAAGTACCAATGGCATATTTCACAGACATAGAACAAACACTTCAAAATTTATATGGAACCATAAATAAGCCCAAATAGCAGCTGCAATTTTGAGAAAGAAGAACAAAGTTGGAGGGATCACAATACCTGATACCAAACTGTATTACAAGGCCACTGTAATCAAAACAGCCTGGTACTGGCATAAAAACAGGCACATATACCAAAGAAACAGAACAGAGGGCCCAGACCAATGGCACATAGACCAATGGAACAGAACAGAGAGCTCAGAAATAAACCCAAATCTCTACAGTCAATTAACATTTGACAAAGGGGGCTGTAACATAAAATGGAGTAAAAATAGCCTCTTCAACAAATGGTGTTGGAAGAACTGGACAGCCACGTGCAAAAAAATGAAGCTTGAGCATCGATTTACACTATACACCAAAATAAATTCAAGGTGGATAAAAGACTTAGATATAAGCCATGACACCATTAAAGTCCTAGAGGAGAACATTGGCAGGAAAATCTCAGATATTTCATGCAGCAACATTTTTACTGATATGTCCCTAGAGCAAGGGACATAAAGGAAAAAATAAACAAATGGGATCTCATCAAAATAAAAACCTTCTGCATAGCTGAAGAAAACAACATTGAAGTAAAAAGAGAACCAATTGTATGGGAAACCATATTTGTCAATGATACCGCAGACAAAAATTTAATCTCCAAAATATACAAAGAACTCACATGACTTCACTCTAAGAAGACAACTAACCCAATTAAAAAATGGTCAAAGGACTGATCAGGCACTTCTCTAAGGAGGACATACAGAAGATCCAGAGACATATGAAAAGATGCTCAATATCGCTAGCTACAAGAGAGATGCAAATTAAAACCACAATGAGATACCATTTTACACCAGTCAGAATGTCTATCATAAACAAAGCAACAAACAACAAATGTTGGAGAGGTTGTGGGGAAAAGGGGACCTTAGTTCACTGTTGGTGGGATTGCAGACTGGTACAACCATTATGAAGAACTGTATGGAATTTTCTCAGAAAAATAAAAATCGACCTGCCTTTTAACCCAGCAATTCCACTGCTAGAATTATATCCTAAGAACCCCAAAACATCAATTTTAAAGAACCTATGTACCACAATGTTCATAGCAGCACAATTTACAATAGCCAAGAGCTGGAAGCAACCTAGGCGCCCATCAGTAAATGAATGGATCCAAAAATTGTGGTACATATACACAATGGAATTCTATGCAGCAGAGAGAAAGAAGGCGCTCCTACCCTTTGCAACAGCATGGATGGCACTGGAAAGCATTATGCTGAGTGAAATAAGCCAGATGTTGAAAGACAAATACCATATAATGTCACCTTTTACAAGAAGATAAACAACAAAATAAGGAAACAAAATAAAAACAAACACACTGAAATAGAGAAAAGGGGGACAGTGACCAGAGGGGAGAGGGGAGGGAATTTTAGGGCAAAAAGGGGAGGAATTTAGAAGAACTAGTATAAAGGACACATGAACAACAACTAAGGGAGGTGGAAATTGGAGGGAGGTGGGGAGCCCTGGGATGGGGGGGAGGTGGGCTGGGATGGGAATAAAAGACAGAAAACTGTACTTGAACAATAATTAAATTTAAAAAAAAGAAAACAAAAAAAGTTGTCAATGTAGTATATGAGTGGTGAGGTTGGGTAATTAATAACCAGCAAACTTTTATAGGAAGCATCTTTTTAATATCACAAAAATTTATTCTATTACATAGATGGAAATATAGAAACATTTGGTAAATATAAATAAACAAAAAGAAGTAAGTTAAAATAACGATTTACATTTGTTCTTAATAATGTTCTAATTCAGATTAGTACTCTACCTTTTAGGTTAGTACTACTGGGGTGAGAGGATGTGCATGCATGTGTGTATTCTTGTGTGTATATGTAATTACCAAAAATTAGAATGCTATATAACATAATGTTGAGGGGATCCAGGTTGGTAGAGAAGTCGGTGGAAGTTACACTAACCTCCTTCCAGGATGCAACTGGAATTACAACTAAGTTATAGAAAAGTCATCCTGAATAACCAAGTGAACACTAGCTGAAGAGAATCCTTAACACCAAGGACTTACAGAAGAAACCGTATCAAAATAGATAGAAAATGTAGAGATGGGAAAGAGCTGGCTGGGCTCCCACAGGCAGCTGCTAAAGTTCCAGAGGGATATTTCAGCAGCTGGGATGGGTTCTCCATGAGAAGCATTGCATGCAGGTATAGCAGGGATGACCAAAAGCTGTGGATTGCTTATAGCTTCAATCAGGTGTCCAGATCAGTCCCATGCAATGTCTGACATAGGTCTGCACCAGAGTCTTTGCAGATCTGCCTAATACATAGAAGCAGACACAAACAAGCAACCAAAATGGGAAGAGAAAGAGACAGACCCCAAATGAAAAAAAAAAAACTATAGAATTATCTAGAAGAGCTAAATGAAATAGAGGTAAGCAAATAGAGACAAGATAGAATTCAAAGTAATGATTATTAGGATGCTGAACAGTGTGAGCAAAGACTGAGAAACCATAAAAGATGGTTCAGAAATAAAGAATGTAATATCTGAAATAAATTATACACTGGAAGGAATGAACAGTAGGTTAGATGAAGTAGAGGATCAAGTTAGCAATTTGAAGGACAGGGCAAAAAGCAATACCCAATTAAGCAGCAAACAGAAAAATTAAAACAAGGATGGCTTAAGGGACCTTTGGGATAACATGAAGTATAAGAACCATCTCATTATAGGGATATCAGGAGAAGAGAAAGAGCAAAGGATTGAGGACCTACTTGAGGAAATAATGACCAAAAACTTCCTAAACCTGGTGAAGGAAAAAGACACACAAGTATAGGAAACACAGTCCCAAACAAGATGAATGCAAAGAAGTGCATACCAACACACAACATAATTAAAATAGCAAAACTTAAAAACAAGGAGATAATCTTAAAAACCACAAAAAAAGCAGTTACTTGCCTACAAAGTAGTTCCCATAAGACTGGCATTGATTTCTTAACAGAAACATTTCAGAACAGAAGGGATGGGCATGAAATTTCAAAGTGATGAAAAGCAAAGACATACAACCAAGGTTACTTCACCCAGCAAGGCTATCACTTAAAATTGAAGAAGAAATAAAGAGCTTCCTGGATAAGAATGAGATAAAAGATTTTGCTACCAATTATGCAGTATTGAAGGGAATGTTACAAGACTTGCTGTAATAATAATAATAGTAATAATAATAATAATAATAAGAAGAAGAAGAAGAAGAAGAAGAAATTAAAACAAAGTAAATAAAAGTAAAATGGCAATATATATGTATCCATCAATAATCACTTTAAATGTAAATGCTTAAATCCATCAATAAAAAAGATATTGGGTACCTGAATAGATAAGAGAGCAAGGCCTGTATATTTGCTGACTTCAAGATAACCCCTTTCTAATGAAATATCCACATAGACTAAAAATTAAAGAATAGACAAATATTTCATGGAAATGGAAAGGAAAAAAGCTGGGGTAGCAATACTTTTATCCAACAAAATAGACTTTAAAACCAAAGCTATAGTAAGAGATAAAGAAGAACACTACATAATGATAAAAGAAACAATCCAACGAGAAGATATAATCCTAGTAAAAATTTATACACCCAATATAGAAGCACCTAAACAGGTTAAACAAATTTTGTTGGGCATAAAGGGAGAGAGTGACAGAAATGCAGTCATAGCAGTGGATTTTAACACCCCATTGATTCATTGTATAGATCTTCCAGACAGAAAATTTCAGGAAGACAGAGGCATTAAGTGACACACTAGATCAAATAGATTTAATTGATATCTTAAGGACATTTCATCCCAAAGCAGAAGAATATGCCATTCTTTTCAAGTACACATGGAACCTTTTTTTAGGGTAGACAACATGTTAGGACACAAAACAAGTCTCAATAAGTTTAAGAAGGTTGAAATCATATCAGGCTTCTGCTATGACTTCAATGCTATGAAAGTAAAAATCAACCACAAGAAAACAATGGAAACTACCATTTTCTTAAAATGAATAAATCAATAATAAAATCAAGAAAGAAATAAAAATATGTACCTTAAATATATAAAAATGTGAACACAACGACCCAAAATCTGTGAGACATAGGGAAATTAGGACTAAGGGGAAAATTTATAGCATTACAGGCCTATCTCAAAAAACAAGAAAAAGGTCAAATAAACAAGGTAACCAAACACTTAAAGGAACTGGAAATAGAAGAATGAACAGCCTAGAGTAGAAGGAAGGAAATGATGAAGATCAAAGCAGAAATACATAAAATAAATTCTTTTAAAAATTCTAAAAAATGCAAAAGACCAATCAATTTAAGACCTGGTTCTTTGAAAAGATACACAAGATTGACAAACCTCTAACTATACTTATCAAGGAAAAAAGAGAGAGGACTCAAGTAAAGAAAATCATAAATGAAAGATGAGAAATAACAGCTGACACCAAAGAATTACAAAGGATTGTGAAAAATATTACTAACAACTATATGGAAACAAATAGACAAATCAGATGAATTGGAAAAATTTCTAGAAACATACAAACTTCAAAAACTAAATCAAGAATAATCAGAGAATATGAATAGATGATTACAACTAGTGAAATTGAGGCAGAAATTTAAAAAAAAAAACCTCTCAACAAACAAAAGCTCTGGACTGGAGAGCTTTTCTGGTGAATTTTACCAAAAAATTTCAAGAATTAACACCTCTCCATCACAAATTTTTCAAAAAAAAAATCAAGAAGAGAGAAGACTCCCAAGCTCATTTTACATGGCTAGCATTATCCTAATTCCAAAACCAGATAAAGATACTACCAAGAAATAAGATTAAATGCCAATATCCCTGATGAACATAAATGCTAAAATCCTCAACAAAATATTAGCAAACCAAACAGCAATACATCAAAAACATCATACACCATGATCAAGTGAGATTTATTCCAGGGATTCAAGGGTGGTACAATATTTACAAATCAATAAATTGATACATTGCCTAAAAAGAATTATGAGTAAAACTATACGATCACATCAATAGATACAGAAAAAGCATTTGATAAAATCCAATGCCCATTTATGATAAAAGCTCTTAGCAAAGTGAAAAAAAGGGAACTTGCCAAAACTATTATAAAGGCCATGTATGACAAATCCACTGCTAGCATCATATTTAATGGGCAAAAAACACAAGCATTTCCCTTAAGATTGGGAGCAAGAAGGGATGTCTGCTTTCACTTCTCTTATTCATCATTGTACTGGAAGTCCTAGTCAGAGCAATCAGACAAAAAGAAGACATAAAAGGCATTCAAATTGGAAAGGAGTAAGTAAAACTACTAGAACTGATAAAATAATTCAGTAAATTAGAGTATACAAAATCAATATCCAGAAATCAGTTACATTTTTATATGCCAATAATGAACTATCAGAAATGGAAATTAAGAAAACAGTCCCATTCACAATTGCTTCAAAAATACTAAAATACCTAGGAATGTATTTAACCAAAGATATAAAAGACCTGTGTTTGGAACATCATAAGACACTGAAGAATGAACTAAAGAAGATATAAATAACTGAAAGCATATCCTGTGTACACAGATAAGAAGAATTAACATCATTAAAATGCCCATACTACCCAAAGCACTCCATAGATTCAATGTAATTCCTATCAAGCTACCAATGCTGTATTAAACAGAACTAGAAAAAATATTCCAAAATTTATGTGGAACTTCAAAACACCCCTAATATTAGCAGTGATCTTGAGAAAGAAGAACAAAATTAGAGGAATCACACTACCTAATATCAAAGTATACTATAAGGCCATAGTAATCAAAACAGGATGGTACTGGTACATAAATAGATGCATAGATCAAAGGAACAAAATAGAGAGCCCAGAAATAAAACTGCACTTCTACAATCAATAATATTTGACATAGGAAGCAAACACATACAATGGGCTAAAGATGGTTTATTCAATAAATGGTTTGGGGAAAATTACACAAATACATGCAGAAAAATGAAACTAGACTACTTCCTTATGCCACACACAAGAACAAATTCAAAATAGATTGAAAATGTAAATATTAGACTCGAAATCATAAAATACCACAAGAAAACATAGGCTGTAAAATATCAGACATTGCTCATAACAATATTTTTACTGATATAGGTCCTCAGGCAAGGAAAATGAAAAGATAAACAAATGTTAAAACAAACTAAAAAGCTTTTGCACAGTGAAGAAAACCCATAACGAAATAAAAAGAGAACTCACTGAATGTTAGAACATATTTGCTGATACATCTGATAAGGGTATTTATAAAGAACTTATAAAACTGAATACCAAAAAAGAAACAATTCAATTAAATAAATGAGCAAAGAATCTGAATAGACATTTCTCCAAAGAGGAAATACAGATGGACAGTAGACATATGAAAAGATGCTTGACATCACTTCTCATCATAGAATTGCAAGTTAAAACCACAATGAGGTATTACCTCACTTCTGTCAGAATGGCTGTCATCAATACAACAACAAACAAGTGCTGGCAAGGATGTGAAAAAAGGGGAACTTCTGTAGTGTTGGTGAGAATGCACAATGGTCAAACCACTATGGAAAACAGTATGGAGTTACCTCAAAAAATTAAAACTGAACTGCCTTATGACCCAGCAATCCTATTTCTGGAAATTTATCCAAAGAAATCTGAAAAACTAATTTGAAAGAACACAAACACTCCTACGTTCATTGCAGTGTTAATTACGATAAAGACTTAGCAGCAGCTCAAGTGTCCATCAGTAGATGAGTGGGTAAAACAGCAATGGTACATTTACACAGTGGAATGCTACTTGGCCATAAAAAGAAAAATTTACTCTTTGCTACAGCATGGATGAACCTGGAGAATATTATGCTAAGTGAAATAAGATAGTCAGAAAAAGACAAATACCATATGATTTCACTTATATGTGGAACCTAATGGACAAACTGAACTAACAAGCAAAATAGAGACAAGCATATGTGGTAGGCTGACAGCTCTGTGGGGTGTGGGAATGGACAGATTGACCAAAAAAAAAGACACCTGGACACAAACAATAGTGTGGTGATTGTACAGGGGAGGGGTGACTGGTGTAGGTAGAAGAGGGCATAGGGGGGATAAATAGTAATGAAAAAATAAACTAAAATTTAACTATTAAATATATATATAATGTCTAGTAACTTAATTTTTAAATTTTATGCTATGATTATTTTTCATAATATTAAGTATGCTTCTATTGCACGATACTATTAGCTATAAATTAGATACATAAAAATGTATTTAACCAATCTCCACTTCTCAGCTATTTAAAATGCTTCCAATACTTTAAGGATATCCCTGTAGGTGACACTTTGAAATATTCCTAATTTAAGTTTAAGAATAAATTACTACATGTGAAAATTACTTTACAAAATGTGTACAAAACAAAAATATTTTATAAAATGTTGTAAATTTTCCTCCAAATTCACACATTAACTAATGTTCTGAGCTCTAGTTGACTGAATGAACACACCTTGCTGTCTTAATATGATTAACAGATTTTCAAAAATCAAAAGCTATATAGATCAATCAGTTCAAAAAGTTATCTTCCCTTTCTTTTTGGTTTGTGCATATGTGTATATCTGCAAATTATTTCATCTATTTTGTAAACAATTTCTTACCTTCTATACATTTTCAAGTCATAGCCTTTGCCCATTTTTATTGGTGTTTATCACTTTACTTAATAACTTATGGCAATCTTAAGGTCAAGAAAAATATTTATTTATATAATGTATATAACATTTTTATACAATTTAACAAAAGTTCAAGCAGACTAAAAATTTATGGTTGTTCAAAATTAACAACCACAAAAACTAAATATTTTAGTGGTTGACAAGATCATATCAGTTATTTTTGCCTCTGTAAGACTATTTTGTATTTTTTGTTCAAAGTAAAAACTTGTGTCTGACAAAAAGATTCTGGTCATCAATAGCGACCTGAGCTCCTAAAAGTGAGGCTACTGTGAGTGTACCCTGGCAATTGTCTTCATGCATTGCATTTTGTCAAATGTAAGGAATTGAATGAGGCATGTGCAGGGTACCTAAGTTTAATTTTTCTTTTTGAAATAACACATTTCTACAATTTTAAACAGATGTTCCTATCTATGTATTTTTCTTATATTAGTAATTCTTATGAAATAAATAATAGACACTGTGAGATTTAAAAAGAAAACAAACCCTGGCTGATGTGGCTCAGTGGATTAAGTGCAGGCCTGTGAGCCACACAATCACGTTTCAATTCCCAGTCGGGGCACATGCCTGGGTGGCAGGCAGTTCCCAGGAGGGGACTCATGAAAGGCAACCATACATTGATGTTTCTCTCCTTCTCTCTTTCCCTTCCTCTCTAAAGATAAATAAATAAAATCTTAAAAAAAGAAAATAAAAACATAATATTTGACAATAAAAAGGAATACATTTTTAAAATATTGCTTAAATTAATGCTAATTAATAAGACATTAATTATATTAAATAGTCAAATATTGGATTTATGCATGTTAAAATAAATATCTTGGCTGATTCCAACACAGAAAAATAAATAAATATAAGCACCTCTCATTTTTTATAATCTGAATTCATGTAAAAGTAAAAAATGAATTTTAATAAAAGAAAGTACTATAATCACCATCGTTGTTTGTGGCAACAGTAATCAAGGTGTTTTGACTTTATGATAATACTTGTTAAGTAGCAAAATTTTTATATTTTTCAGGCTATCTGAAACATTGCTATCTATTAATTAGATGGTGAAGGTCTGAAACTGATTACGGTTAAGACTACCATGCCTGGTTATCAGATCGAGGCAATAAACTCTTTGATTTATAACATTGCTCCTACTAAACATTTGTTCTGATCAATTATACTCCAGGGCAAAGACCCATCTGTACAAAGGTGAAATTCAATTTGGAAGAAAGAAACTCTGCTTGGAATTTACATCTGGTGTAAAGTGACATGATCGAGCATAAGATGAATTTGTTTCACCTTCTAGATTCTTCTTTATGCCATGATTTATGTTTCAACATGAAAATGAATACTATACCTTTTTTTTGTCTTGCTGAGTAATTACAACAACCAATTGTCTTAACTGCAGAAAGACAATTTTATTTAAAAGTCAAATAGCCAAATCATCAAACTTGAATCCTATCCTAGAAATTGTACAAGGAAGATCTGTAATGTGAGAAAATGAGTCCACTAATGTAGAGGAAAAAATTAAAATTATATGTACCTAGTAAAATGTAAATTAAATGCTTTTTAAAAGGAACAATAATTCAGCACAAAATATTACTCTAAAAACGCTACTACATTCTGACAGAAAGATCATTTAATTGTATATATAAATGGTTGTGGAATAAATGTTTTAGTAATGAAGAAAAGTAAAACTGTAATTTCACCTAATCCTCATGTATGAGACACCTTTAGCTACAGTAATTGGAAAAAAGGATAACAGTGCACATTAAATTATAATACTTTGATGGAGATTATTTCTGTAAAGAAAAGAAGAGAGAAAAAGGTGAATCCTTTCAAGTAGGCTTTTTTTCTTCAGCAGAAACCATAAGCACCCACTCCAAAATGACATTAAGAAATGTCACACTTTAACAATCAGAATTGGGTATTTTATCACCATGCTCAAAAAGCTGTGCTTTCTCCCAAGAAAACATTCTAGGCCCAAGCTGCTTTCTTATTTCACAAATTTAGAATGAGCTGTCCTCTAAACAAAAGATTTAGATGCCAGAATGTTGAGGGCAATGATTAATACATGTTTTCTCATCACTGAGGAAAGGCAGGGTGACACAGAAGACTCTGGCTCCTTTAGAGAGAAAGCAGAAAATACTTTTCTTTTTAAAAAAATATATGTTATTGATTATACCATTACACTTGTCCCATTTCCTCCCCTTCATTCCCCTCCACCCTGCACACCCCCTCCCCCACCATTCCCCCCTTTAGTTTATGACCACGTGTCTCAAGTTCTTTAGATTCTATATTTCCCATACTGTTCTTGCCCTCCCCCCTATTTTCTACCTATTGTTTATGCTACTTATTTTCTGTACCTTCTCCCCCCTTCTCCTTCTCCCACTCCCCTGTTGCTAACCCTCCATGTGATCTCCATTTCTGTGGCTCCACTCCCGATCTAGCTGTCCTTTTAGTTTGCTTTTGTTTTAGGTGTGGTTGTTAATAACTGTGAGTTTGCTGTCCTTTCACTATTCATATTTTCTATCTTCTTTTTCTTTTTGTTTTTTTAATTTTATTTAATTATTTTCCAAGTACAGTCTGTCTTTTACTCCCATCCAAGGCCACTCCCCATGCCCCCCACCTCCCACTCATTTCCAACCACCTTACCTGATGTCCCTGTGTCCTTTATATTTGTTCCTCTAAATCCCTCCCATTTTTCCCACTTAAATTCCCTCCCCTCTCCTTTCTGGTAGCTGTCCCCCTGTTCTCTATTTCAGTGTCTTTGTTTTTATTTTGCTTGCTTGTTTGTTTTGTTGTTTAGCTTCCTGTTAAAGGTGAGATCATATGGTATTTGTCTTTCAACACCTGGCTTATTTCACTCAGCATAATGCTTTCCAGTGCCATCCATGCTGTTGCAAAGGGTAGGAGCGCCTTCTTTCTCTCTGCTGCATAGAATTCCATTGTGTATATGTACCACAATTTTTTGATCCATTCATTTACTGACGGGCACCTAGGTTGCTTCCAACTCTTGGCTATTGTAAATTGTGCTGCTATGAACATTGGGGTGCATAGGTTCTTTGAAATTGATGTTTTGGGGTTTTTAGGATATAATCCTAGCAATGGAATTGCTGGATCAAAAGGCAGGTCGATTTTTATTTTTCTGAGAAAATTCCATACAGTTCTTCATAATGGTTGTACCAGTCTGCAATCCCACCAACAGTGAACTAAGGTCCCCTTTTCCCCACAAACTCTCCAACATTTGTTGTTTGTTGCTTTGTTTATGATAGACATTCTGACTGGTGTAAAATGGTATCTCATTGTGGTTTTAATTTGCATCTCTCTTGTAGCTAGCGATATTGAGCATCTTTTCATATGTCTCTGGATCTTCTGTATGTCCTCCTTGGAGAAGTGTCTGTTCAAGTCCTTTCCCCATTTTTTGATTGGGTTAGTTGTCTTCTTAGAGTGAAGTCGTGTGAGTTCTTTGTATATCTTTGGAGATTAAACCTTTGTCTGAGGCATCATTGGCAAATATGTTTTCCCATACAGTTGGTTCTCTTTTTATTTTAATGTTGTTTTCTTTAGCCATGCAGAAGCTTTTTACTTTGATGAGATCCCATTTGTTTATTCTTTCCTTTATATCTCTTGCTCTAGGGGACATATCAGTAAAAATGTTGCTGCATGAAATATCTGAGATTTTCCTGCCAATGTTCTCCTCTAGGACTTTAATGGTGTCACAGCTTATATTTAAGTCTTTTATCCACCTTGAATTTATCTTGGTGTATGGTGTAAGTCGGTACTCAAGCTTCATTTTTTTGCACGTAGCTGTCCAGTTCTCCCAACACCATTTGTTGAAGAGGCTATTTTTACTCCATTTTATGTTACTGCCCCCTTTGTTGAATGTTAATTGACTATAGAGACTTAGGTTTATTTCTGGGCTCTCTGTTCTGTTCCATTGGTCTATGTGCCTGTGTTTTTATGCCAGTACCAGGCTGTTTTGATTACAGTGGCCTTGTAATACAGTTTGGTATCAGGTATTGTGATCCCTCCAACTTTGTTCTTCTTTCTCAAAAGTACAGCTGCTATTCGGGCTCATTTATGGTTCCATAAAAATTTTTGAAGTGTTTGTTCTATGTCTGTGAAATATGCCATTGGCACTTTAATAGGTATTGCACTGAATCTGTATATTGCTTTGGTTAGTATGGACATTTTGATGATGTTAATTCTTCCAATCCATGAACTAGGTATATGTTTCCATTTTTTTTGTGTCTTCCTGGATTTCTTTCTTCAGTGTCATGTAGTTTTCTGCATACAGGTCTTTTACCTCCTTGGTTAGGTTTATTCCTAGATATTTTATTTTTGTTTTTGCTATATTGAATGGGATTTTTTCCTTGATTTCTGCTTCTGCTGATTCATTGTTAGTATACAAAAATGCCTTTGATTTCTGGATATTGACTTTGTAACCCGCTGTTTTGCCAAATTCATTAATTAGTTTGAGCAGTTTTGGGGTAGAGTCTATAGGATTTTACATGTACACTATCATGTCATCTGCAAACAATGACAGATTTGTTTCCTCCTTTCTGATTTAGATGCCTTTTATTTCCTTTTCTTGTCTGATCACTATGGCTAAAACTTCTAGTACTATATTGAATAGAAGTGGTAAAAGTGAACAACCTTGTCTTGTTCCTGATCTTAGTATAAAAGATTTTAGTTTTTTTCCATTGAGTATGATATTGGCTGTAGGTCTCTCATATATGGCCTTTATTATATTGAGGAATGCTCCCTCTATTCCCACTTTGGTGAGTGTTTTTATTATAAATGAGTGTTTTACCTTATTAACAGCTTTTTCCACATTTATTGGTATGATCATGTGGTTTTTGTCTTTGTTTTTGTTTATGTGATGTATTACATTTACTAATTTGGGAATATTGAACCATCCTTATATCCCTGGGATAAATCTCACTTTGTCATGGTGTGTGATCCTTTTGGTGTATTGTTGGATGCAATTTGCCAATATATTGTTGAGGATTTTAGCGTCTATGTTCATCAGCAATATTGGCCTGAAGTTTTCTTTCTTTGTTGTATTTCTATCTGGTTTTGGAATTAGGATGATGCTGGCTTCATAAAAAGAATTTGGGAGTTTTCCATCCTTCTGGATTTTTTGGAATAGTCTGTGAAGGATAGGGGTTAGCTCTTCCTTAAATGCTTTGTAGAATTCTCTTGTGAAACCATCTGGTCCAGGGCTTTTGTGTGACAGGAGTTTTTTGATTACTGCTTCAATTTCATCTGTTGTTATTAGTTTGTTCAGGTTTTCTGCTTCTTTTTCATTGAGTTTTGGAAGATTATATTTTTCTAGAAATTTGTCCATTTCATCTAGGTTTTCAAATTTCTTGGCATACAGTTCTTCATAGTAATTTCTTACAATCCCTTCTATTTCTGTGGTATCAGTTGTAATCTCTCTTTGTTCATTTCTGATTGTGTTTATTGTGTCCTCTCTCTTCTTTTCTTGATGAGCTTACTAAAGGCTTGTCTATTTTGTTTATCCTTTCAAAGAACCAACTCCTGGATTCATTTGTCCTTAGAATTGTGCTTTTAGTCTTTATGTCATGCAGTTCTGCTCTGATCTTGGTTAATTCCTTCCTTCTACTTCTATCTTCTTTTTCTTAGGTAAGTCCTTTAACATTTCATATAATAAGAGCTTGGTGATGATGAACTCCTTGAACTTGACCTTATCTGAGAAGCACTTTATCTGCCCTTCCATTCTAAATGAAAGCTTTGCTGGATAGAGCAATCTTGGATGTATTTCCTTGCATTTCATGACTTGGAATACTTCTTTCTAGCCCCTTATTGCCTAGAAGGTCTTTTTTGAGAAATCTGCTGACAGTCTGATGGGAAGTCCTCTGTAGGTGACTGTCTCCTTATCTCTTGCTGCTTCTAGGATTCTCTCCTTCATTTTAATCTTGGCTAATGTAATTATGATGTGCTTCCATGTGTTCCTCCTTGGATCCACCTTCTTTGGGACTCTCTGAGCTTCCTGGACCTCCTGAAAGTCTATTTCCTTTGCCGGATTGGGGAAGTTCTCCTTTATTATTTGTTCAAATTAGTTTTCCACTCGTAGCTAGTCCTCTTCCCCTTCTGGTACCCCTATAATTTGGATGTTGGAACATTTAAAGATGTCCTGGGGGCTCCTAATCCTCTCCTCATTTTCTGAATTCTTGTTTCTTAATTTTGTTTTTATTTCGTTGTTTCTTTCTTCCTTCTGTTCCACTCCATTGGTTTGAGTTCCAGTTTTCTTTTCATCACTATTGGTTCCCTGTGCATTTTTCTTCATTTCACTTAGTGTAACCTTCATTTTCTCATTTAATTTGTGACTAAAATCAACCATTGTTGTGAGCATCCTGGTCATCAGTGTTTTGAATTGTGCATCTGATAGGCTGGCTATCTCTTGCTTGCTTAAAAGTATTGGCTCTGGAGCTTTGATTTGTTCTTGTGTTTGAGCCATAATTTTTTGGTCCTGTTGTGCCTGTTACATAGTGAGGGGCAGCGGAGCCTTAGGTGTTCACTAGGGTGGGGCAACCCAGTCAACCCAGTCCCTGGGTTATGACACTTCATATGGCGGTGAGGACAGAGAGGTAACAGGTGCTTGCTCTGCTGTCTCTCAGATTTCAATTCCGTCTGCTGCTTCCCACAAGGAAATTTGGCCCTTCTGGTGCTGGTTCCCAGGTGAATGGGCTTGTGTGTGTTCTAGGACTCTCCAATAAACTCTCCTTTGATTCTGGGAGTCTCTCCTGGCACCTCAACACCCACAAGCGTTTTTATCAGTGTATTTATGCTTTATTTCCCATATTGGGGCCCTGGGTTGCAAGGTCTGTCTCACTGCCCATTTTTTGCCTGGTTTATCTGTGCGCAAATGTGTCTGGGGTCAGCCAGCTGCCTTTCCTGTGTCACTGGGTTTGCTCATTTCCTCCCCATGCCTGGGTCTGCCAACCACTGCTTTTTCCTGCTGTGACCCCTCTCCATGGCTGCCAACTCCACCCCTCTTACCCATGTGGATGAATCGTTCATTGTTGTCAGACTTCTGTACATTTCAATTTTCTGACTGCTCTGGTTGTGTTTTTGTTTCTAAATCTTTGTTGTCCCTAAATTTGGTTGTGTGAGGAGGCACGGTATTTCTGCCTACACCTCCATCTTGGCCGGAAGTCTTTTTTATTTTATTTTTAGTAGACCCTGAGTTCATGATCAGGTTTTAAACTTATCTTTATCTTAAATAAAAATTTTACTCTGCCTTTAATATATGTGCAGGTGAATATACTTTTCTACTATCTACTAAAATAGGGGATAACTTGCTATAAATTTGTGGGGGCTACCACTTTTGCAAGGTCCCCCCGGTGCCACGGACACGCGTGAGTGAATAAATATGGCTGAGACATGATGAGATCTGTTTGGGGGAGGGGGAGTGGGCTGTGGCCAGTTTCTCTGGGGAGACAAAGGCCAGCAGCGGCCAGTTTCTCCAAGGAGAAAAAGGCCCCGAGCACCTTTCTCCATAGCCTTTTATTGGGTTGTAATACACAGGAATACAGGGGGACAAGGATCAAACTGTAGATAACATTACAAAGAGATCTGAGTCAGTGTCTGTCAGGAAGAGAGTTGCAGAAACTTTGGGAGACATACTCATTTCCTCTCAGACCCTTATCATATGAATGAAAGCACTCCTAGCAGAGCAGATTTCACAGGTTTATCAGCAAGTCTTTGTGGTGCCAGATTTTTCCCCAGGGCACCCTCTAGCCAGGCAAGGAGCTGCACCTCTCCCCATCAGGTATTCAGGCTTAAAAGGATTAGAGCCAGGAAGCACTTCTCCCAGAGTACATGGGGACTTGGGCTATGTCAAAGCCAGGGGGGCGCAAGAGTCTATTGCTCTTTGTTGCAGCCCCCCTAGTCCTTCCATGAAGGCCTCCCAAGTGATCGAGTCTGTCTTAGGTTGCCGCTCCCCCCCCCCATGCTGTGAGGGGTCTTACCCATCATTGACTTCTGACCAAGCCCTGGGGACAGGGAGAGGAACTGAGGTAGTGTTTGCTACCAGAGACAGGCTTTGTCTACTGTGGCTGGTATTCCAAAGGTCATCTCTTGCCCTTAGCCACAAGGGGTAGAGATACAATTCCTAAAACTAGGCAGAGCGGTCTACAACATATATTCTTATATCAAACTAATATAATATAATTTAATTATATTATAATTAGCTGATATATATATAACTGATATTACACCGATAATTAACTGATATTATATAAAACTGATATAACATAATTTATTATAAATTTAAAGATTTTCTCCAAATTCTTTTGTCTCTTTTCTTTTCTTCCTATAGCTCTTGTATCGAGCGTCCTGGATTAAGATAAAAGGTCAGAATGGGTCTCCTTGACAGAATGACTGAAGCACAGGGTAGTGACAGATTTTATTTCTCAAATTGAGACATTCTGAATATGAAAGAGGTCTCTGTTAAAAGGATACTGGGATAATGAACACACTCTAAGGCTGCAGTCAGAACATATGAACATGGGCCACCCTTCTCAAGTGCCAATTATGTAATGAAAAGTAAATTTCTTTGGTTCCTGTGAAACCAAAGTATGATATATACAGGAATTAAAAATATATCTGATAGAATCTGATAAAAATATTTCTGATAGAATCCTATGCAACTACAGGCAAGAAAATCAAGAGAATTTGTCTAAAATCCTTTAACTATTTATTTTTATGAGTGATAGAATCATTATTGACTTTTAACACAAGGATCTTTAATACTGAACTCTAATTCCTCAATGCTTTATATAGATAAATATTTATCATCTCAGTATTTCCCTGTCATTTTTTTTTCTTTTTTTAAAATTTTTTTATTGATTATGCTGTTACAGTTGTTCTATTCCCCCTTTATTCCCCTCCACCCTACTCCTCATCCCCACCATTACCCCCCCTTTAGTTTATGACCACATGTCTCAAGTCCTTTAGATTCTATATTTCCCATGCTATTCTTGCCCTCCCCCATCTATTTTCTATCTACTGTCTATGCTACTTATTTTCTGTACCTTCTCCCCCCTTCTCCTTCTCCCACTCCCCTGTTGCTAACCCTCCTTGAGATCTTCATTTCTATGTTTCCACTCCTGATCTAGCTGTCCTTTTAGTTTGCTTTCGTTTTAGGTGTGGTTGTTAATAACTGTGAGTTTGTTGTCCTTTCACTGTTCATGTTTCTTTAACTTCTTTTTCTTAGATAAGTCCCTTTAACATTTCATATAATAAGGGCTTGATGATGATGAACTCCTTGAATTTGATCTTATCTGAGAAGCACTTTATCTGTCCTTTTATTTTAAATGAAAGTTTTGCTGGATAGAGCAATCTTGGATGTAGGTCTTTAGATTTCATGACTTGGAATACCTCTTTCCAGCCCCTTCTTGCCTGTAAGGTCTCTTTTGAGAAATCAGCTGACAGTCTGATGGGGACTCCTTTATAGGTGATTGTCCCCTTAGCTCTTGCTGCTTCTAGGATTCTCTCCTTCATTTTAATTTTGGCTAATGTAATTATGATGTGCCTTGGTGTGTTCCTTCTTGGGTCCAACTTCTTTGGGACTCTCTGAGCTTCCTGGATTTCCTGGAAGTCTATTTCCTTTGCCAGCTTGGGGGAAATTCTCCTTTATTATTTGTTCAAATAAGTTTTCCACTGGTGGCTGCGCCTTTCCCCCTTCTGGTACCCCTATAATTCGGATATTGGAGCGTTTAAAGATGTCCTGGAGGTTCCTAAGACTCTCCTCATTTCTTTGAATTCTTGCTTCTTGACTCTTTTCTGTTTGGCCATTATTTGCTTTCTTCTGGTCCACTCCATTGATTTGAGTCCCAGTTTCCTTTTCATTGCTATTGGTGTCCTGTGCAATTCCATTCATTTCAATTAGTTTCGCCTTCATATATTTGTCTAATTTCTCGGTATAATCAACCAGTTCTGTGAGGATCCTGATCACCAATGTTTTAAACTGTTCGTCTGTGAGTTTTGCTATTTCTTCATTGCTTAGATCTATTGGCTCTGGGGCTCTGAGATCCTCCTGCACCATTCTTGGTCTGTTCAGGCCCTTTAAGTGTGAGAAGCGGCGCCTTGGATTCCCAGGTCGCTGGGTTGTGACGCTGTATGTGGGGGCGTGGTCAGAGCGGGGAAAATGGCGGCCCCCTCTGCTGTTTCTCACAGCTGGGTGCGGAGGAGCAGCACCTTAGGTGGTTCACCTGGGCGGGGCCACTCAGAGTCACTGGGTTGTGACGCTGTATGTGGAGGTGGGGTCAGAGCAGGGAAATGGCGGCACCCTCCACTGGCTGTGGGGACCCACCGGCCCGGTCCAACCGCCCACTCCCTCGCCTGTCCACCCACGCACAAATGCGCGACCTCAGTCAACACGCAGCCCCGCTGCCCCGCTGTCTCCCCCGAGGTCGCTCGCCTGGTCGCTCGCTCAGTCGCTCACTAGGTCCGACCCTGCACCTGGATTCCGCAGGCCTGAGTCCGTCTGGCCGAGTCCTCCTGTGCAACCCTGCTCCGCCAGCCGCTGGTTTCGCCCCTTACTGGTCAGGCTGAAGAATTTGTTGTTAACGGACTTCCGAAAAGTTCAATTTTCCGTGTTCTGGCTGTGTTTTCTGTTGCTAATATTTAGTTTTCTCTAATCTTGGTTGTGTGAGAAGGCACGGCACATCCACCTATGCCTCCATCTTGGCGGAAGTCCCCCTGTCAAATTTTCAAAGGACATATTCTGAATGCCAAAATTTACAACTAAATTGGTATCAAGAATCATTTTTAAAGTATGCCTAATATTACATTTTGACAAGCCGAACACTGACAAATTACATAAAACATATATCCATATAATGTTCAAAATTTGCTCACAAGAAAAGCTCATGAGTGGCAATATGCAATTAGATTATGGTATGGCACAGTTGCAATGTCATATATGAATTACACTCACCTATCTCCCAATACCAGTCTTGTTAATGATATACTTTAGAGGTTTTCTTATTAAAGTAAACATGGGAATTTTGTACAGTTATAACCAAAGAAAATTTTAGTGCAACACTTTAAATCTTTATGTGAATTATAACATAGCATATCCATAATCTGAACTTTTTATTTTATAAAACCACCATAATAACCAAACCTATGAGAATTAGTCTCTTCTTTCTGGATGACTTGATGACTAGGCTTTAATCAACTTTGTGCAATACACTCTCCTTAAAATCCAACTTGCATTGGGCTTCTGACTCAGATGGATTCTTTGGGACATTTATTATTGTGGGGCCAATACATGGCTCTCCCACCACCCATCATAAAGACTGGCCACAGGGCCCCTGGCCAGAAAAAATGTGTACTATTTCGGGAATGAATTTTAACTCCTTCCTTATTTCCTTTTGGGAGCAGCTTCTTGTCCTGTTGTTGCTTCTTGGCCTTTTCCTTCTGCAAGTACACACTGATGTAAGGTAACCCCAGGCCACACATAGGCTCTGCAATGTGGACCTGTGCTGCCTTTGTCTGGGAATCCTTATTCTGAGCCTCAGACTGAAGGAGGTGCCATCTCTCTCACAATGTCCCGCCACCATTGGTGCACTCCCCTGTAATGTGAGTAATAAACAGCATGTCTACACCTGCTAGTCCTCTGGGTGTTTTTTTTGGAATATCACAAACACTTAAGTAGCAATTACAGTTATAGTTATAATCTATATCACCACCTTAGGCATTAGGTTATCTACTTGAGCACCTTAGACTTTATTTTTTTAATTTTTTAATATGTTTTATTGATTATGCCATTACAGCTGTCCAATTCCCCCCTTCATTCCCCTCCACCCTGCACACCCCTCCCCCACCATTCCCCCTCTTTCATGTCCATGTGTCACAAATTCTTTAGATTCTGTATTTCCCATACTATTCTTGCCCTCCCCCCTGTCGATTTTCTACCTACTGTCTATGCTACTTATTCTCTGTATCTTCTCCCTCCTTCTCCTCCTCCTACTCCCCTGTTACTAACCCTCCATGTGATCTCCATTTCTGTGGCTCTGGTCCTGATCTAGCTGTCCTCTTAGTTTGCTTTTGTTTTAGGTGTGGTTGTTAATAACTGTGAGTTTGCTGTCCTTTCATTGTTCATATTTTTTATCTTCTTCTTATTAGATAAGTCCCTTTAACATTTCATGTAATAAGGGCTTGGTGATGATGAACTGCTTTAACTTGATCTTATCTGAGAAGTGTTTTATCTGCCCTTCCATTCTAATTGAGAGCTTTGCTGGATAGAGCAATCTTAGATGTAGGTCTTTGGATTTCATGACTTGGAATACTTCTTTCCAGCCCCTTCTTGCCTGTAAGGTCTCTTTTGAGAAGTCAGCTGACAGTCTGATGGGAACTACTCTGTAGGTCACTGTCCCCTTATCTCTTGCTGCTTCTGGAATTCTCTCCATTTTAATCTTAATAGTGTTTTGGCCCATTTGCATACATAACAGGTGCGAATAGACCAAAACATTACGGCTCAAGAACAGCTCAAAGCCCCAGAGCCGATAAATCTAAGTGGCCAAGAAATAGTTAACTTTTCAGCTGCACAGTTCAAAACACTGGTGGTCAGGATGCTCACAGAATTGGTTAATTTTAGTCACAAATTAGAGGAACAAATGAAGGCTAAACTAATTGAAATGAAGGAAAATGCACAGAAAAACAATAGTGATGGAAAGGAAACTGGGTCTCAAATCAAGAGAGTGGACCAGAAGGAAGAAAAAATTACCAAACAGAAAAATATGAAGACATAAGAATTTTAAAAAATGAGGAGATGCTTAGGAACCTCCAGGACATCTTTAAACATTTCAACATCTGAATTATAGGGGTGCCAAAGGGGAAGAGGAACAGCCACAAGTGGAAAACTTATTTGAACAAATAATAAAGGAGAAATTCCACAATCTCCAAAGGAAATAGACTTCCAGGAAATCCAGGAAGCTCAGAGAGTCCCAAAGAAGTTGGACCCAAGAAGAAACACACCAAGGCACATCATTATTACATTACAGCACCTTAGACTTTAATGTTTAATTCCCTCAACTGGCAAGGAACTATGCTTTGGGTTATCTTGCCTTAATTCATTGGACATGACTGGTCAGAGACAAGGAACAATGGACATATTCTGCATATAAAATTTACAACAAAATCTTCTCCTCACAACCTAATGAGTTCCTGCTATAGACTATCCTCTCCACTCTAGCACCTGAAGATCACTATTTCTTCCTGAACATCTTCTAGTAATAAACCATGAGAATGGAGGATGAGAGGATCTTACTGCCAATTTCACTTCTATTAGCAACTTCATATTGAGTGAGTCACTTATTGGTAGCAAGAGAGGTTCTATTTTATTTAATAACAATTTTCATTATCACAGGAGATACATACTGCAATATGTATCAACTTACACATGTCACTTAAGAGTCCCTAATGCCAAGATACCACTGAGATATTGGTGTTGGCACAGGAAAGAAACCTCCTGTATCTGAAAGCTTTAGATTCATTGTGCTTCAGCCTTTTATTTTCAAAGTTTTTATCTGTATTCAGTAATAATTTAAACACATAGGTTATAGCCTTAGTGGAAAAGATTCACTGTGTTCTTGAGCCAAACTCAGCCTTAGTAATTTTAAATCCTATTCTAGGGAGAAAGCAGAATTTCTCACCTCCCAGTTTTCACTGAATAGTATCTCTGCCTCCAGTCTTTAGTGTCCTAGAAAGTCCATTCCCCCAATAAAATTTATTTGTTTAAAGACCTTCCAGACGAAACATTCATACATTCTTTTCCAGAAGCTATTATTAAAGTCAGTGGTTCCCCAGCCTCTTTGGCACCAGAGACAGGTTTCGTGGGAGACAATTTTTCCATGGACTGAGGTGGGGGTAAAGGGGTTGGTTTCAGGATGGTTTAAGCATTTTACATTCAACCTCACCTTCTGCTGTGCTTCCCAGTTCCTAAGAAGCCTGGAACAGTACCAGCTAGAGGTTGGGGGTCCCTGAAAAGTGTTCCAGTGATAAGGCCTTGTAGTGTTGTAAGACTTCAGCCATACAAACATCTCTTGGAAATCTATCTTTGGTGAAAAAGTGTCAGATAAATTATCATTCTTTGTTACCAATATACCTTTACTTACTGGAGGACAGAGAAAACAAAAAAGAATTTACTTCTTTGAATTTAATTCTAAATTGTAAGAACAAAATAAAGAATGGTGTGGATGTGATGGAAACCATGGAGAAAAGTAGTGGGCATATTAGTTTCCAAATAGTCAAGAATGTAAATATTAGGCACATTCAGACTCATGTCTTATACTTTAGTTCTGGGCATATAATTTAAAAATTAAGAAGAATGACAGCTAATATAATATTAAATGTCAACCGTAGCTGATTTTTTTTAATAAAAAGAATGAGATCTATAAGCGCTGACAAATAAGTCCAAAAAAGCACAATATTACAAAAGAACAGTAAATTCTAAAATAAAATTACAAAGGAAATATGGGAGGGAATAAATAAATAGGCCAATATATCTACAGAGATGTTTGTTTTATAATATTTTATTTTAAAACTATAATAATGATTACAGAACTAAGAATAAAAGCAAAATAAAAGTATATTACAAAGCCTAAAAAACAGATCAAGAAAGCTAAGGCTCAGGCTTAGGAAAAACTATAAAGAAAAGTGAGAAATGCTATTTTATCTCTCTTGGAGTAAGAAAACATACAAGTAAGAAATAAAACATGGTTTGGATATTTGCAAATGAAAAGAAAGCAATATTGAAGAAATATCTCTTACATATCCAGTATTTACCAAAGAAACCATACATAGTCATGACAGTTAAAAACAACATCTTGATACTTACATAAATGTAATATTACTGGGTCAATAAAAAGATCAAAATCTTACCATTTGTGACAGCACAGATGGACCTAGAGGGTATTATGCTAAATGAAATAAGTCAGTCAGAGCCAAACAAATACCATATAATTTCACTTGTATGTAAAATCTAAAGAACAATATAAATGAACAGACAAGACAGAAACAGACTCATAGATACAGAGAACAAAGTAATGATAGCCATAGGGGAGGTGGGTTTGGGGCTGGGTGAAAAAGATGAAGAAATTGAGAAGTGCAGATTGTTAGTTACAAAATAGTAATGGGGATGTAAAGTGTAGCAGAGTAAATATAGTCAATAATATTGTAATAACTATGTATGGTAGCAGATGGGTGTTGGAAATATCAGGGGATCACTGTAAAACATGATTGTCTAACCACTATGCTGTATACCTGAACCTAATAAAAAATAATATTGAATGTAAACTGTAATTGAAAAAAAACTTTAAATTAAATACTTATTTATGAGGTTTTTAACCACATCCAAAAAAATCCCAACAAAATCCTGCCTGCCAAGATATTATTATTAGTCCCATTTCACACAGAAGCAAAAGAAGATAGAGAAGTTAGGCAATTTGCAGAGGTTGTATGACCAATAAATGAGTTGTTGGAATCAGATCTTCCCAACTCCAGAAATAACAGGGAAACATGGACAACACATCCATTATACTTTCATTTTCCCCACCAATAAAAATTGTCTTTAAACTGAAATGAATAAAAAATTATAACTGAAAGAAAATGAAAATTAAAGTGTCATGAAAGTAGGTCATGAAAACCTACTTTCTTTGGAATAATCAGTGGCTCAAATGGAATTACATCCCAACTAATAAAGAACACAGTGCCCTATAGATATATCTACTATAAAATTTATCACATTTGATTCCATTTGGGGAGAGAAGCTTATTATTCACTGCAGATTGTTATAGTTCATTATACAGCAAATAACAAACCCATACATTCATAGGGTTGTCAATTAATGTGTGTCATAATGGAACCATTGTAAGGAAATGAAGAAAAACTGGAGATGTGCTAGAAAACCTAAAAAAAGAAAATGTACTGATATTCAAAAACAAAGAGGAAAAGTAACAAGGTAACTACTTTTACTTGAGTACCTTCTATGTGTCAGTTTCAATGCAGCGCTTGGTACTCCACCTATGTTGTCTTATTTAAGCCCTGTAATTACCTGTATGGAGGATTTTTACATATCAGGAAATCAAAATTAAAACAATTTTGAGGTTGTCATACCCCAAATAGCTAGGATGTGCCAAAGGGGCTGGTTTTCACAACCTTGGCTGTTGTTGAAAGCACATGCTGTAGTACTTACTTAACAAATGATGTTGGAACAAGTTTCTTAATTTATCTAAACTTCATTTTTGTTTTTTGCAAGATAGGGATGACAAAACCCAACTCAGAAATGTGGCAATTACATAAAAAATTCCCAAAATTACAAGGCAACTAGTAAAGGCTCAATAATATAAATAGTGTTAGCAATTCATAATAATGAGAAACATTGCCATTAGGTAGGGTGCTATCATGTACCACCAAGCCATTAATAATGTGGTACTTTTCTACTTGGTTGTTTTTCCACTTATACAGAGTTATTTCACAGGGGACACGTGAGAGAAGGGCCACTCCACCTCCATTCTAAACTGTCATCATGTAGGGGCCCAATGAGGGTGAAATGAGCATTAAAATACCAAGTGCTAAAGCTTTTTCTATTAAGCAGATACGTCTGCACCAAATGGTTTTAGAAGTTATAAATTAAGCAGGAACCTATGTGGGGTCATGGTGTACCAGAGCAGAACCTAAAACGGGAATCTGGTGAGGACAGAGGCTTCTTCCTTGAGAAAGGAACCTTCTTGTCAATGTTACTCTGAAGAGAGATTGTCACTTCCTGCATGTAGTTTTCCACTAAGCACCAGTGATCTATCCCTCAGGCACAGCTGTAGGCCAATGACAGGTTCACTCTTATGGACCTCAAGTGTGAAATTTTTGGAACTTTATGTAATAGAAAAAATGAATAAATATCTATTCTTATTTTCATTAATCTTTTTATTAAATGGGCTAAGGACTTACATCCAGGGTAAGTCTTTCTTACTACGAAGAGAAAAGAACTTTCTGTTACTATTGCTGTAAATAGCTGAACACAGGTCATTTATTTTTTTAAGGATTTTATTTATTTGTATTGTAGAGAGAGGTGAAGGGAGGGAGAAAGAGAGGGAGAGAAACATTGATCAGTTGCCTCTCACAGGCACTGAAACATGGGACCAAAACTGCAATACAAGTATATGTCGTGACCAGGACTTGAACTGGCAACCTTTCTCTTTATGGAATGACATCCAACTGATGGAGCCATATTGGCCAAGGCTGTATATAGATCATTTAAAATGAACTTGAATATTGTGCTTCTAAGGTCTTTGTGGACATAGCTCAGAGGATGTCAGCAACATAGTATATCACAGAAAGCCACAGGTTACTGCAAGATTTTTAGAGAGGCACTTGACAACAAAATTAAATTCCTTTAAAACATTGTTGAGGTTCAAAATATATATGGTAAATGTAAAAATATTAAGGTCCCCATACAGTGTGAAACAAAAGTAGGTTTATAGTTATTTATATGAAAAAATACAATACTTCATAAATAATAATAGAAAACTCTGTTTTGCATATCCACAGCTGTAAACCTACTTTTTCTCCACTCTATATACGTATGCGTATCAACATCAACCAGACTGAGATGTAGAATGTTACTATAGCCCCAGAAAGTTTCTCTGAGTTCCTCCCAGTCTATACCAATGCCTACAGAGAGACAACTACTATTCTGATTTCTGAACTGGAAATTAACTTTGGGTGTTCTTATAATTCATATTTTGAAAGTAGAGACAATAGGACTTCCTAACAAAGTGAATGTGGGTTACCAGAGAAAAGAGAAATTAAGGATGACCTCAACCTCAATTCTGCCTAAGCAATTGGAAGGTTGAGGTTACTATCAACAGAGACCAGAAGACATCAGAAGGAACAAGGCTTTTTTTTTTCCTGAGGCAGGAGAGTGAGAAATGCAGGAATGGGATGGCCTAAGGATTTGAACAAGCTCAGTTGCAAATGTGGGTTACATATCCCATTGGTGCCGTTGGGTAGGCAGTTGGAGATACAATCTGGATTTCAGGAGAAAGGTCTGAGCGGAAATTGTTAGTCCAAACATGGCAAATAAACTCAAAAGATCAAATGAGATCTCCCAGGGAGTGGATGTAGGTGGAGGAGACACCATAACCAAGGACTGAGCAGTGGATACTCAAATTCAAAATCTGGGCAGAAGAGAAAAAAGGAATACAGGAAACTATGAAGGAGGGGTTAGTGAGCCAGGGGGGAAACCAAGACAAATGAAAGTGTTTCAGAAAGAAGTGATGAACTATGTCAAGTGTTCCTGGTAATTAAAAGTGTCCCTGAAAAATGAAAATCAATAATATATAACAAAACTGATTTCACCATAGACTAATTGATAGAAACAAGAGTTAAGTTCCTACAACAGATTTCTACATATCAATTAGCCTATAGTTAACTTGGTTAAAGACTCAGTTCCCAAGAATCTATTGAGTCAGTTAAGTGAGGACTTAGTACTTCTAGAGAGACTGCCAGGTCAGAACAAGGAAGGTCAGACTTTGATGTTCTTAGAAGACTCTGGGGGCAGAACTGAGTAAGGTTCCAAAGTGGCCCAGAAAGCCAGATGGCACAACTCAGTGTGAGGAAATAAATACTCCTTGTGAAAACTGGCTTGTGAAACACAGGAGTGAGGAAGGAACCAGCAAATAAATTCCCTTTCCTGTGCACACAGTTCACTTTTCTGAGTTTCAGTAGTTCACAGAAGGCTACCCTTTATAACAGCATGGATGGACCTGGAGAACTTTATGCTAAATGAAATAAGCCAGTCGGCCAAAGACAAGTAGCATATGATTTCACTTATATGTGAACCTAATGAACAAAATAAATTAACAAATGAAGTAGAAGCAGACTCATATACATAGGACAGACTGACAGCTGTTGGGGGTGGATGGGGTTGGGAGTCTAGATGAAAATGTAAAAGGATTAAGCAAAAATACATACACCAAACATACATACATACATACATACATGCATAAAATAACTTAAACTTTAAAAAAGAGAAACTTCAATATGACCATGCTATCCGACCACATGTAATTTCTGTTATATTAGTATTATTATAAATAAAATAATTGCTAATTTAAAGAAAGGTAACCCCTATGCAGAAATCAGTTCAAGTTTCATGCAAAGGTTGGAAAAGGTTAGTGATACACTGCCCACCTTACCTGCTCCCTTCTTTCCCCCAGCATATCCCCCTTTTCCCTCACTCTTGCTGTCCTGAAATTAAATCTACCAGTAAAGCCTTAACCAGAAGCTTTGCCTTGGCCTGGTTTCTATCAGAGACAGGCTGTGTCAGCATTGCTCTGGGACTTCAAGGATGGCCCAACTAGTGACCAGGGTTGTACAACAAGCACAGACAATTCCCAGCTTCCTTTGCCTAGGGTCCTGAAGCTGTACCCTCTGGGCTGAGGTGTCGTTAACCAAGTTGACATGCTGTGTTTCTTTCTGAACAGGTCTGAAAATCAGCAGGACAATGTCTTTGCAAACCCCATGGCATATGCCATTTCTCTGCCTTCTGTCCACCTTTAACTACAACCAACAACTCTTACTCTATGTAAAATCTACTCTGTATCATCAGCTTCCCAAAGTCAGTGGCCCTAGTTTAGACATACAGGAATGCTTCAAAATGCCCAAAGCAGTCTGCTGAATATAGTGCGTGTGCAATTACATACTCAACAGGTCAAGCTGCTTCTCCCCTTAGAAAACTAAATCATTCATTTTAATAAGATGACCTTTAAAATTTGGTACCCATATAAAGAGACATGAAAGAGTTGAGACAAAAAAAGTAAGGTGTAAATAATGGACAATAAACATTATAAATTGTTTTAAAAAGAACTCTGGTGCTGGAATACTTAAAGAGAAAATTGGAAGCAAATATTGGAAACTAAATCCTCTGAGCAAGATGTTTAATTAAAAGGCAGAACTTGTTAAAATAACTACAACTCATAACACAGCTCCGCCCATTAACCTTTATTTTTGCAATTATAGCTAATTTGCATTAGATGATAGAGGGTCCAGATTTAGGGAGATGGAAAAGCAACAGAGCTGACAACCTACGGTCACATCATTGCTCATTGGCAGCATCTGTGCTTGGACAAGAAAGCTTTAAGAAACACGCTACATGCAATTAGAACACACTTCAGTAGTGCAGAATGCATCATAGCAAAATTGAATTTTGTGTGTGTGTGTGAGAGATAAATGGTATTTTTCCAATTATTGGCTGTATAGATAGCAGAGAAATACCACATAGAAATAAAAACTGTCACAGCTTTAACTGGGTGTTGTTTTTATAATTCAGTCTAATAATTATCTTAATAATAATAGTAATAACCACCGCAACAGCAATAAATGCTATCATTTTTAGAGCATAACTACATGCCAAGTATTAACCTAGGCATGTTTGCACACACACACATGCATAAACCTCAAAGCAAATATACAAGCAGGGATTATTGCTTTCTCTATTTCATAGATAAGGAAACTTAGACACAAATAAATTAAGAGACTTTTCAAGTTTATGTAGCTAGTGAGTGACAGAGCTGGACACATCAGGTACTCTGGTTGTGCCCTCACTGTTCACTGCTAGCTTACAATTTTTTCTGTCTTAATAATTTGTATTAAATGGACAGATATTTTGAAATTTCATACAAAAAGAAATAGAAAATCTGAATACCCCTATGTCTATTAAAGAATTAAATTGGTTGTCTCAAACGTCCTAATCATATATAATAATAAAATACTGATTTTGTTTTCTTTGAAATCATGAGTAAATCAAGGATGTCCACTTTCACCACTTTGGTTCAACATTGTAGGGAGGGTACCAGCCATGGTAACTAGGCACTAACAAAATAAAAAAAGGACAGAAGTATCAGATAGACATAAAACTGTTCTCATTACAGATGACATGAGTGTTTTCTAGAATATTGAGGAATTACAAAACTACTATTAAAACTAATTATGTTGTATCAAGGTTGTAGGGTATAATGTTAATGTGAAAGTCAATTGGATCCTCCTGTAATAGTGGCAAAAACTGAAAAATGTAATGTCTAAATATGCATCTATCATAGTGTCAAAAACTTAAAATGCCTATGAATAAATGTTACAAAACATTCAAAACTTTTACACTAAAAACTACAAACACTGCTGATTAAAACTAAAGAAGATTCAAATAAATGGATAGAAATAACATGTCAATGGACTGAAAACTCAGTGTTATTAAGATCATAACTGTCCCCAGATTACACGTAATTCAATTTTTGTACCAATTTGACAAACTGATTCTACAATAGTCAAAGCAATTTTAAAAATTGATTTATATATAGTAATCAAGAGAGCTTGTTACTGTGAAAGGGTAGGTATATAAACAATGTAATGGAATAAATAGTCTATAGATATTTTAGAAGTATGTCCACACATATATATTCAAATGACCTTTAACAGAGGTGCTAAGACAATTCAGTGGAAAAAGGGAAATTCTTTAATATAGGATGCTATATCAACAGCATGTCTGTATAAGAAGAAAATAAACATAACACCTTACTTTACACATATACAAGATCTGTCTAAAAAAATCTAGCCATTGTTAATATAATGAGAATGGTTTGCACGGCATTGATGTAACCTGGAAGCCAAGGAGAATGGACTGGAATGCACATGTGTGAACGACAACTTCCCTGTAACACTAAGTGAGCATATGTACTGTGTTGCTATTGCATTAAAAATAATTGAGCAACTAGAGAAACAAATCTGCATCAAATTTGGCATTAAGCTAGAACATCCCTCCTCAGAAACTATTTAGATGATTCAGAAGGCCACAGCTCCAGGCAACTGGTGATTGGCAGCTTCATTGGGACAACACGTCTGGGCATGCATCATGTCTTATGCAAAATTTTTTGGTGAAACATCAAATCACCCAGGTGACCTAGTCCTCCTACAGCCCAGATTTGGCACCCTGGGACTTCTGGCTTTTCCCCAAAAAGAGGGAAGAGATTTCAGACTATCAGTGAAATTCAGGAAACTACAATGGGACAGCTGATAGAAATTGGGAGAACTGTGTGAGGTCCCAAGGTGCCTATTTTGAAGGTGACAGAGGGATCATTGTCCTATGTACAATGTTTCTTGTATCTTGTGTCTTAAATAAATGTCTACCCTGAATTTCATATGAAATTACATATGTAACTACCCTGAAATTACATATGAAAAATATGTAATTTTTCATATTACATGGCTGGATACCTTCTGGCACGTAGCTTACCTTGACATAAAAATTTATCTGGGCAAGAAGATACTTCACATATGCACTAAAGTTAAAACTATAAGATAGAGCCCCCCCCCCCGCGCCCTATTAACGCTAAAAGAAAAAAGAAGTAAGTATTTGCAATTTGGGGATAGTCAAAATTTTCTCATCTAAAAAACAAAAGATATATACGACATGAAAGTAAAAGAACTAAGGAATTGGTTTTCTCCAAATTAAAATACTTTTGCTCCAGGAAGAACACCACAATTTGGTAGAGAGTATCTGCAAAATATATATCAGACAAAGGACTTTTATCCAGAAATATAAAGAATTCTTACAACTCAGTTAAAAAGACAATCTAGTATTTAAAAAATTGGGAGGAGATTTGAATAAGCATTTTATAAAAGAATATATATATAACTAGTAAGCATATAAAAAGTTATCAGGCATATGCAAAATTAAATATACAATGAAATTCCACCATGTAACTATTATATTTGTTAAGATAATTAATAATAATAATTAATAATATATTCTGTTTTAAATACATTTTATTGATTATGCTATTACAGTTTTTCCAGTTTTTCCCTTTTTGCTTCCTTCCAACCAGTACCCCCATTCTCTCTGGCAATGCATTCTCACTTATTTCATGTTCATGTGTCATGCATATAAGTTCTTTGGCTACTCCATTTTCTATACTGTTCTTAACATCCCCTTGTCTATTCTGTACCTACCAATTTGTACTTCTTTTTTTTAATTTTTATTTAGTTATTTTTCAAGTACACTTTTTGTCTATTTCTCCCATCTCAGCCTCCCCCGCCCCTTGCCCCCCACCTCCCTCACATTTCCACACCCTTTAGTTCTCGTCCCTGTGTCCCTCCTATTTGTTCCTCCAAATCCCTCCCCCTTTTTCCCCTTAAATTCCCTTCCCTCTCCCCTCTGGTCACTGTCCCCTTGTTCTCTATTTCAGTATCTTGGTTTTTATTCTGCTTGCTTGTTTGTTTTGTTGTTTATCTTCCTGTTAAAGGTGAGATCATATGGTATCTGTCTTTCAACACCTGGCCTATTTCACTCAGCATAATGCTCTCCAGTTCCATCCATGCTGTTGCAAAGGGTAGTAGCTCCCTTTTTCTTTCTGCTACATAGAATTCCATTGTGTAAATGTACCATGGTTTTTTGATCCATTCATTTACTGATGGGCACCTAGGTTGCTTCCAACTCTTGGCTATTGTAAATTATGCTGCTATGAACATTGTGGTGCATAGGTTCTTTGATTATATTCTGATAATACCGAGTGTTAACAAGGATTCAGGGCAACTCTCATGCTCATAGATCACTGGTTGGAATGCAAAATGGTACAACCACCTTGAATAACAGTTTAACAGTTTCTTTTAAAGTTAAACATATATTTAACCTATGACTCTATCATCATGCTCCTAAGTATTTACCTAAGAGAAGTGAAAATATATGTATCAACAAAGACTTGTATATAAATGTTCATAGCAGCTTTATTTATAATATTTATAAGAGTCTCAAACTAAAAACAAATCAAATATCAGTGAACAAGTGAATGGAGAGACAAACTGTAGTAGAGTCACACAACAGAATACTATGCAGCAATAAAAAGGAAACAAGAGAGGAATGCCGGGAAGATGGCGATGGAGTAGGACTGAGCTGATTCTAGCTCCAGTACTCATGGGTGAAAATCCTGGCAGATCTATAGAGAAACAGCACAATAAACCATCGGTTACCCAACATTTATGAAATTAAAAGACCAGAGACTGTGACCAATGCTGAAACACCAGACAGTGCCAGAGTCAGCTACTGGAGCAGGGACACACACAGCCCCTGTGCTGCCGCCATAGCAACAGGCCTGGGAGCCCGGGAATCAAGTAGGGAGCCGGACACTCCAAGCCCCTGTGATGGCCCTGGGCGACAGAGGAGTCAGGTACTGGAGCTGGGACATTTTTGGCCCCTGTGCCGCTGCCACAGAGACAGGTCTGGATGCCGGGGAGTCAGGTATGGGAGCCGGGACACTCCAAACCCCTGTGATGGGCCTGGGTACCAGAGGAGTTAGTCATGGTAGACAGGACATTCTTGGCCCCTGTGCTGCTGCCGTAGTAATGGGCCTGGGCACTGGAGGAGTGGGATACTAGAGCTGGGTCATTCAGCAGTGGTAGGCGACCAGCTCGGGGACCAGCTCGAGGACCAGAGTGAGAGTAGGTGGAGACGGAGAACATCAAGAAACTTGAAGGAGTCTGCACCACTGAACTTCACAGGTATCATACCACAGAAGTTGACACCATAAACCCAGGGTGTCAGAACAGATCAATTTTAGAAGCTGAGACTAACAAGAAGAGTCTCAAACAATGGGAAGACAAAAAAACAATCCCCAAATGAAAGAAAAAACAGAAACTTCAGAAAGAATGTTAGATGAAATAGAGGCTAATCAACTATCAGATAGTGAATTCAAAGCACTGGTTATTACGAAGTTCAAAGAGCTCACAGTGAACTACCAGAAACTACAGGGGAACTACAATGATCTCTCTGCAAACTACAGCAACATTGAAAAAGGAAATGGAAACTATCAGCAAGGGACAAGAGGAAATGAAGAATACAATTTCTGAATTGAAGAACACAGTAGAAAGTTTCAAAAGTAGGATAGATGAAGCAGAGGATAGGATTAGTGAGTTAGAGGACAAGGTAGAAAGCATCTCACAGAAAGAGCAAGACAATGAAAAGAGGCTCAGAAAGAATGAAGAGGGATTAAGAGAAATGCAAGACAATATGAAACGTAATAATATCCGAATAGGAATACGAGGAGAAAGAAGAAGAAGAAGAAGAAGAAGAAGAAGAAGAAGAAGAAGAAGAAGAAGAAGAAGAAGAAGAAGAAGAAGAATAAAGAGATAGAAAAAGTATTTGAACGAGTAATGAGAGAAAATTTTCCTAATTTGATAAGAGAAAAAGTCACATAAATCCAGGAATCACAGACAGTCCCAATCAAGAGTAACCCAAGGAGGCCCACTTCAAGACACATAATCATCAAAATGCCAAAATTCCAAGACAAAGACAGAATCTTAAAGGCAGCAAGGGAGAAAAAAGAAATAACATACAAGGGAGCCCCAATAAGGTTAGCTACTGACTTCTCAATGGAAACACTCCAAGCAAGAAGAGAATGGCCAGAAATATTCCAAGTAATGAGAACCAGAGGCCTAAAACCAAGGCTACTTTACTCAGCAAGGCTCTCAATCAAAGTAGATGGCCAAATAAAGAGCTTCCAAGACAAAAGAAGCCTAAAAGAATATGCCTCCACCAAACCAGCCCTACAAGAAATACTAAAAGGACTGTTTTAAGGGAAGGAAGGATAAGAGGGAGACAGAGAGGAACACAAGTACAAAAATGGCAATGAATAAGTACCTATCAATAATAACCTTAAACGTAAATGGATTAAATGCTCCAATCAAAAGACACAGAATAGCTGAATGGATAAGAAAGCATGACCCACACATATGCTGCCTACAAGAGACCCACCTCAGGACAAAAGACCACCACACACTAAAAGTGAAAGGCTGGAAACAAGTTTTCCAAGCAAACAGACAAGAAAAAAAAGCTGGAGTAGCAATTCTCATATCAGACAAAATAGACTTCAAAAAAAAAGGCCATAAAGAGAGACCCAGAAGGTCACTTCATTATGCTCAAGGGAAGAATCCACCAAGAAGACATTGACATTGTAAACATATATGCACCAAACATAGGGGCACCCAAATATAGCAAGAAAATCTTAGAGGAATTCAAGAAAGATATTGATAGCAACACAATTATAGTGGGGGATTTTAACACCTCACTATCAAAAATGGACAGATCTTCCAAACAAATTATCAACGAAGATATTGTGACATTAAACAACACCCTAGATGAAATGGACTTAACTGATATATATAGAGCCCTTCATCCCAAAGAAGCTAAGTACACATTCTTTTCAAATGCACATGGAACATTTTCAAAGATAGACCACATGATAGGACACAAAACGAGCCTCAAAAAATTCAAGAAAATTGAAATTATACCAAGCATCTTCTCTGACCACAAGGGACTGAAACTGGAAAACAACCCCAAAGAAAAAAACCCAAAGCCCAAAATCATGGAGACTGAATGGTACGCTATTAAACAATGAGTGAGTCAAGAATGAAATTAGGGAAGAAATCAAAACGTTTCTGGAAACAAATGAAAATGAACTCACAACAACCCACAACTTATGGGACACAGGCAAGGCAGTCCCAAGAGGGAATTTTATAGCAATACAGGCCTGCCTAAAGAAGATAGAAACATTTCAAACAAACAACCTAACCCTACGCCTGCAAGAACTCGAGGAACAACAACAAAGACAGCCCAGAGCAAGCAGAAGGAAGGAAATAATCGAGCAGAATTAAATGACATAGAAACTAAAAGCAGAATTCTAAGGATCAATGAATCCAGGAGTTGGTTCTTTGAAAAGATAAACAAAATAGACAAGCCTTTAAGTACACTCATCAAGAAAAGAAGAGAGAGGACACAATAAACACAATTTGAAATGAAAGAGGAGAGATTACAACTGATACCACAGAAATAGAAAGGATTGTAAGAAATTACTATGAAGAACTTTATGCCAAGAAATTTGAAAACCTAGGGGAAATGGACAGATTTTTAGAAAAATACCATCTTCCAAAACTCAGTGAAAAAGAAGCAGAAAAATCTAAATACACCAATAACAGCTAAAGAAATTGAAGCAGTAATCAAAAAACTCCCATCACACAAAAGCCCTGGACCAGATGCTTTCACAGGAGAATTCTACAAAGCATTTAAGGAAGAGCTAACCCCTATTCTCCACAGACTATTCAAAAAAATCCAGAAGGATGGAATACTCCCAAATTCTTTTTATGAAGCCAGCATCATCTTCATTGGAAAACCAGATAGAGACACAACAAAGAAAGAAAACTTCAGGCCAATATCGCTGATGAACATAGATGCTAAAATCCTCAACAAAATATTGGCAAATTGCATCCAACAATATATCAAAAAGAGTATACACGAAGACCAAGTGGGATTCATCCCTGGTATGCAAGGATGGTTCAATATCTGCAAATCAGTAAATGTAATACATCACATAAATAAAAGCAAAGACAAAAACCACATGATCATATCAATAGACGCGGAAAAAGCTTTCAATAAGGTACAACACCCATTTATGATAAAAACACTCAGCAAAGTGGGAATACAGGGAGCATTTCTCAAAGTAATAAAGGCCGTATATGAGAGACCTACAGCCAATATCATACTCAATGGGCACAAACTAAAAGCTTTTCCACTAAGAACAGGAACAAGACAAGGAAGTCCACTTTCACCACTTCTATTCAATATAGTATTGGAAGTTTTAGCCACAGCGATCAGGCAAGAAAAGGAAATAAAAGGCATCCAAATAGGAAAGGAGGAAGCAAAACTGTCACTGTTTGCAGATGACATGATAGTGTACATGGAAAATCCTATAGACTCTACCCCAAAACTGCTCGAACTAATTAATGAATTCGGCAAAACAGCAGTTACAAAGTCAATATCCAGAAATCAAAGGCATTTTTATATACCAACAATGAATCAGCAGAAGCAGAAATCAAGGAAAAAATCCCATTTGATATAGCAAAAACAAAAATAAAATATCTGGGAATAAACCTAACCAAGGAGGTAAAAAACCTGTCTGCAGAAAACTACACAGCCCTGAAGAAAGAAATCAAGGAAGGCACAAACAAATGGCAACCTATACCTTGTCCATGGATTGGAAGAATTAACATCATCAAAATGTCCATGCTACCCAAAGCAATATACACATTCAATGCAATACTTATTAAAGTACCAGTGGCATATTTTGCAGACATAGAACAAACACTTCAAAAATTTATATGGAACCATAAACGACCCCGAATAGCAGCTGCACTTTTGAGAAAGAAGAACAAAGTAGGAGGGATCACAATACCTGATACCAAACTGTATTACAAGGCCACTGTAATCAAAACAGCCTGGTACTGGCGTAAAAACGGGCACATAGACCAATGGAACAGGACAGAAAGCCCAGAAATAAACCCAACTCTCTACAGTCAATTAATATTTGACAAAGGGGGCAGTAACATAAAATGGAATAAAGATACCCTCTTCAACAAATGGTGTTGGGAGAACTGGACAGCTAGTGCAAAAAAATGAAACTTGAACACCAACTTACACCATATACCAAAATAAATTCAAGATGGATAGAAGACTTAAATATAAGCTGTGACACCATTAAAGTCCTAGAGGAGAACATCGGCAAGAAAATCTCAGATATTTCACGCAGCAACTTTTTTACTGATATGTCCCCTAGAGCAAGGAATATAAAGGAAAGAATAAACAAATGGGATCTCATCACATTAAAAAGCTTCTGCGTGGCTAAAGAAAACAGTATTAAATTAGCAAGACAACCAACTGTATGGGAAAACATATTTGCCAATGATACCTCAGACAAAGGTTTAATCTCCAAAATATACAAAGAACTTACACGACTCCACTCCAAGAAGACAACAAACCCAATTAAAAAATGGGAAAAGGACTTGAACAGACACTTCTCCAAAGAGGACATACAGAACATCCAGAGACACGTGAAGAGATGCTCAATATCGTTAGCTATCAGAGAGATGCAAATTAAAATTACAATGCGATACCAATTTACACCAGTCAGGATGGCTATCATAAACAAAGCAACAAACAACAAATGTTGGAGAGGTTGTGGGGAAAATGGTCCTTAGTTCACTGTTGGTGGGATTGCAGACTGGTACAACCATTATGGAAAACAATATGGACTTTTCTCAGAAAAATAAAAATCAACCTGCCTTTTGACCCAACAATTCCACTGCTAGGATTATATCCTAAGAATCCTAAAACATCAATATCAAAGAACCTATGCACCACAATGTTCATAGCAGCACAATTTACAATAGCCAAGAGTTGGAAGCACCCTAGGTGCCCGTCAGTAAATGAATGGATCAAAAAATTGTGGTGCATATACACAATGGAATTCTATGCAGCAGAAAGAAAGAAGGAGCTACTACCCTTTGCAACAACATGGATGGAACTGGAAAGTATTATTCTGAGTGAAATAAACCAGGTGTTGAAAGACAAATACCATATGATCTCACCTTTAACAGGAAGCTAAACAACAAAACAAATAAGCAAGCAGAAAAAAAAAAAGACACTGAAATAGAGAACAAGGGGACAGTGACCAGAGGGGAGAGGGAAGGGAAGTTAAGGGGAAAAAGGGGGAGGGATTTAGAGGAACAAATAGGAAGGACACAGGGACAGAACTAAGGGGAGTGGAAATGTGAGGGAGGTGGGGAGCAAGGGGTGGGGGAGGCTGGGATGGGAGAAATAGACAAAAAAACTGTACTTGAAGAAAAACTAAATAAAATTTTTTTAAAAATTTAAAAAAGAAATTATATTCACATCAGGCAAAAAAAAAGTAAACAGGAAATTATCGATACATGGATAAGTCTCAGAATCATTTTAATAAGTGAGAGAAGTGGGGCAAAAGAAAATTAAATAATGTATGATGTCACCTATATGAAATTCCTGAAAGGAAACTAATCTACAGTGACAAGAAGCAGATTACTGGTTGTCTGAGGACAGTGATGGAGGAATGAACAGCTTACAAAAGTGGACTAGGAAACCTTTGAACATGACAGAAAACTTCATCAGTCCTCTTGGTTATAATGATAGTTTCACAGTCATACACACATATCAAAACATAGCAAATTGTGTGCTTTAAATACAGGTAGTATATTATACTTTAATTACATATCAATAAAATTATCAAAAGCAAATGAGGGAAAGGAAAATTATTCCTTTTAGATATACAATTGTCACAGAGTAATATTTATCCCATTTCCTTCCAGAAATTTGCAAAGTTCAGTATGGTATAACAATTTGCAACTCTAAACAGTTTCAGGGAAGAAAACACATTACTTCAGTCAGCAGTGTAAGTGAAAAGGGTATAAAACACCCCTCTTTTTTACTTTTCCCATCAGTACTCTGTACAACTCTATACAGGTACAACTTAGAGGTATTGTGGGTTTGGTTCCAGACCACCACAATCAGGTGAGTATCACAACAAAGCCAGTTGTAATCTTTTTGTTGGTAGAAGGTCTTGCCTCAAATTTGTGAAAAATACAATTTGTGAAGTGATAAAGCAAAGTGCAATAAAATGAGATATGTCTGTACACAGAAATTCATTATTTTCTTCTTTAATGTCTGCAGACACAAAGATTCTAAGACTTGCAAACATGCTGGCCTGGGTGAGAGAAAGTGATTAACAACATTGACATAGCGACATTTGCCACCAAAGTTATTTAGACTTGTGCTTTATAATTACCAACCTTTTGCACATGCTATACTCAAAATTAGCAATATATCCATTTTCTTTAACAGATAAATGATTTGAGGCTATTATCAACAGATTTTCTTCAATTTGCTTTTCCTGTTGTTTTTTTTTTGTAGCTCTTTTAGCCTGAGACTCCTCTGTGTTCCTCACTCCACTGAAGTTGGATTAACCTTGAAGAACTGGTGCTGAAAGCCAATAAGTTATTACATGAACTGACTATCTAGTGTCAACTCAGTTCCTTGTATTTGAAGCTTCACTTAATTAGCCCAGATTTGGGGTGGTGGGAACACTTCTCTTGAACAACTAATCCAAACGGTATAAAAACTGAATAGACCCTGTGTCTATAAGATTACCACTTCCTGTAAGACAGTTAGTTTAATTAATTGATTAATTACTTGGTATGAAAGCATAAAAGTCACTTCTGCTTTTATTATACTTAATCTGGTAATAAACAGAAGGCTTTCATACTTAATGTTTATTCTCTGGCAGCTTTCCTAAGTACCAAAACATAGTTGCATTTAAAGTGCCAAAGATTTCCTGGCAGTAGACGTCACCTACTTCCAGTAATGGTCTTACATAACTTGGTTTTTTGAATGATTGCACATCATGAGAGAAAACTGACTATAGAGCTAAAAATGACTCCAGACAGCACCTGATCCAGCTGGTTCCAGGTGAGTACACAGTAGCCCAGGTAACTGGCAAATTATCCAAATTGACAGAGACATTTATTTGGTTCTTCTCTTTATTCGATTTGCCATGTGTTAGTTTACCATTTATCTTACAATTTATTAAATTAATACCACAAAAGAGCATAGCAAGTAACTTATTTTAAGATGTGATACTTGTACTTTGTCCCAAGGAACAGAGATATATGATGGCACAGATTGAAATATAATCACACTGTCCCCAATCTGCCCTCAAGTACAAGCCAATGTTATCAATAAAATAATTTTTTTACATTCTCTACTGTTACCAAAATTGATTCAGGATTTTAGTATCTTTAGCTTCCTGAAATCAATCAAGATCAGTTCCCATATATATTACACATTGCCCATTTTCTTGTTCAAGAATCCATAAAACACTAAGTATAAGCCAAGATCACTTCCTCTACAATGTGATAGGATAATTTAAGTTTCAGAAAGCTTATAGTCACTTCTGTTTAGGAAATAAATTGTAGGTGTGGCAAGAGTAGAAATAAGGAAGTAAGGTATCTGCTATCCTAATGAGCTGTGAAGGAGATAGGCTGGTGGCAAAGAAGTGGACATATCTGTATAGTATTTTGAGTGTGAAGTTGACAGACTGGTAATAGGTGGTAAGGTAAAGAGAGGAACTATGAATGGATTCTAGGTTTGAATTCTGGATGGCTGACTGAATGATGGAGTCATTCAATGAAATGGAGAATATTAGGGAAGGTAAAATAATCAGACTTGGAGGATGTCAATATAAAGAATTAAAGAATTAGTTATAAAGAATTAAAGAATTTTATTTTGGAAAATAAACTTAAAGTACAAAATGAATGAAAATAAGCCAATTAAATAGAAAATGCCAATGTTAAAAATAAAAATATGAATATAATCAATATATAAATACTGTTTTAACACATGGGACTAGAGGAAATCATCTGTGGAGAGAATATAGATAAAATCACATTGACATTTAGAGTTTGGGTGGAAAAAGGATCAACCTTCTTGGTCTCACTGCTGAGACCAAGAAGGAGCAGCAAGCAAGAAAAGAGAAAAGTTGGGGGGATTTTCTGTCAGAGAAACAATAGGAAAATGAATCTCAAACCACAATGAAATACCACTTCATACCCACCAGGATGGCTATTATCAAAATGAGAGAAAGTACATGTTAGTAATAATGTGGAGAAATTGGAAACTTGATAAATAGCTTGTGAGAATGTAAAATGGTGCAGCCACTTAGGAAAAGGGTCTGGCAGATTCTAAAAATGCTAAACATAGAGTTACCTCATGACTAAGCAATGTCACTCTTATACACTCCAGAAAAATGAAAACATATGCCCATATGAAATTTGTACATAAATGTTCATAGTAGTATTGCTTATAATATCCCCAAACTGGAAACAAGCCAATGTCCATCAACTGTTGAATTAATTATAAATGTTTTACCTGTACAATGGAATATCATACATCAATAAAAATGAATGAAATACCGATACATCTTATAACATAAATGAACCTTGAAAACATTATACTAAGTGAAAGAAAACAAACGCAATAGAGTACATATTGTATGATTCCATTTATACATAATATGAAGAATAAACAAGTCTATAGAGACAGAAAATAGATTAGTAAATGATTACCTAATGGGTGGCAGGTGGTGGTCGGGAGGTGAGAAGGAAGGTGAAGAATGGTAAGTGATTGGGGATGGGGTTTGTTTCAGGTGTTACAAACTGTTCTAAAATTGTGGTGATATTCACACAACTCTGGAAATACTAAATGCTATTGAACTATATATTTTAAATGGATGAATTGCATGGTATATGGGCTATAACTTAATAAATTGAAGTTTTAAAAAAGATTGTGTTTCATGAAGGCAGTGCTCAACTGTGCTGAATATTACCCAAAATGACAAAATGGCCATTGTTTTCAGCATAAAAGCCAGGCATGACTTTCATGAAGGAGTTGAGTCTGAGAGCCCAATTGGGTTGAAGAGAAAATGCAGAATAATTGGAAACAGTGAACTTTGGTAACACTTTAAAATTTTTTACTATGAAAGGGTTTAGAGAAATCAAGTCATATATTGTTATCTTTAAGGTGTGAGATATTAAGCACATGTCAATGTCAGTAAAGAAAATACATTTAAAAATCAAGCAGGTAGTAGTAATTGCAGAGATACCAGAGTGACTAGGATGGCATTAAATAGTGAAGGCAGTAGAAAAGGTAAGGATTGCCTTTAGTAAAAGCAACAACTTCTTTCACTTGACTAGAAGAGAACCAAAAAAATAAAACAAAGATTCAGATTCAGATTGATTGCTAGATTTGCTGATAGAAAGATGAGAAATTTTCTCACTGGTATCTTCTTATTATATTTAATTATATTGTTTAAATATATTGTTAAATTTATATTTAAATTATATTGTTTCTAATATAAATATTAGGCTAAGGGATTAAGCAAAGAATGGAGGAGAGAAAAGGGTTTCAGAGTGAGAAAGTATAAATATATAAAATATTCATTGTAGAGAATTATAAAAATCAATAAATGTACCTCATAGAATTTTCAGATAAAGAACTTAAATTATAACTGTTAGCATAGATGTAAAAATTACTTCAATAATGTTTAACTGCTATAATGTCAATAGATAATAAATAATTACCTTTTAATATATTTGGGGTTTTTTTTGCATGATTTCACAATGGAGGATGCAAAGAGCAAGTAAACAGCTGCTACTTAGTGATGATAGCTTTGGACCATGGCAGATAAGGAGGAAAAAGAAGACATGAGATGCATTATAAGTACTGAAAGAGTTACAAAGTTGGTAGGTACCTCGCTGAGGAAATAAAAACTTTTTGGCATAAAGTTATTTGAGAAATTGGGTTGTAAATGTATTAGGTCATATATTCAAAGAGTAGTATGTTTTAAAGAAAATATCTGAGGCCCTGGGTTATTAGAGAAGGTAAATCTAGGGTATCACCATGAAGAAATATGACAGGTAGAGTGGGTAAAGTTGGCCATGGGTAGAGGTTAAGAATTGAAAGGCCAAGGTGATGGGTAAGTCATCTACATAAAGACTGAAATCACAAAAATTGATGTAAAAAAGAGTGGAGGAAAAGAGTAAGTCAGCTTATTACCCCAAATCTTCAGGTAATAGAAGGTGGCTAGATGGTAGCAATAAGGAAATAGATCAGGTGACATAGTCTGATTATCTGCGCTGCAAATAATCTGCATTTGTAGAAGTAAAGGGAGGAGAGATTGTCTAGAAATGGCAATAGAAAGCATAGGAAATTCTTCTTTTCTATGTAGGGCCCAAGACAACAGTCCTCAACATTTTGGCACCAGAGACCATTTTTGTCAAAGACAACTTTTCCATGGACTGGGTTGGGGATGGGTTTCAGGATGATTCAAATACATTATATTAAAGCTCACCTCTTGCTGTGTAGCCCAGTTCCTAACAGGCTCAGACTGGTACCTGTCCACAGCTGGGAGGTTGAGAACCTCTGGGCTGGGGAGTTTCACAAAAATTTGCTAATGGTATGCCCTCAATTCCACAGAAATCAGTGAAAGGTTTGGGAAGGTATAGAATGTGCCATTACATGTTTGGAACCATGATTTGGGTGAAGGTCAATGATTTTGGAACTCAATGAATGAGGTAAATGTGATGCTATTCATTCTTAGTTGAAAATTGGGCAACAGATAAGGCTGTCATCCTCTGGATTGTGTTGTGAGTTAGGAACCTGCTGTGTTCCTCTTCATTTCTGCAGTTAACAGTGAAACACCAAGCAAAATTAGAGACATCCCCAAATACCAAAAAATGAGAGCAAAGTCTATATAAAATAATCCTCCAAGATTATTTTTGTATCTTAACCTCAATTATATTCAACAGTCTAACTAGGTTCCATCATGATGCTAAGGAGAATCATTTCTTCATTAAAATCCATGATAGTCTAAATTATGTATCAATATAGGATCTTCTCAACTATAGGATGGAATTCTTAGTTTGCATATTCTCTTAGATTGCATGCAATCTGAGACAATCCTCCATCTGCTTTAAGGTACCTGCTGAAAAATTTCTATATGTTGTCTGCACCACTAAGACATTAACAAATAATGCTACTTTGGGGTAGATCCAAGATGGTGGTGGAGTAGTTAGAAGCTAGACTAACATCCTCTCAGAACAACTAAATTACAACTAATTTACAACAAAAATTACAACTAAATTTTATAAATAAAATCATAAATAACCAACTAAACACTAGCCGAAGAGAAGCCTGGTAACCAAGGACATACAGAAGAAACCACAACACCACAAGCAGACTGGTAGAAAGTTCAGAGGTGCAAGAGGGCTGATTGGGTGCCCACAGGTGACAGCTGAAGTTCTGGGGGGATATTTTAGTGTCAGAGGAGGTTTCACCTGAAAAGAGTGGGGCCAAAAATCTCAAGATGGATTCCCGAATCTAGAGCCCCAAACTGGGAAAGAAACATGAATAACATCTGGCTGTGAAATGCAACAGGGTTTCTTCCTGCCAGGGATAGATGGCTAGAGATGCAGACAGCCCATTAAAGGGCCAACACACAAAATTTAATTTGCAGCCACTTACGTTGGGCTCTGCAGTAGGAGGACAGAGTAGACAGCCATATGAGAGGAGTCTGGGTTTGGTGGCTCTGGAGACAGAGCTCAAGGGTCAGCTGCCAAGATCCCTGTGTTGAGTCATTCCCCAGAGTGCTGAAGCCATCTTTCTCAGGCAGAGCAGTCCCCTGGAAGTGCCATCAGCCTGAGAGGAAGTTATAGCCCCCACCTACAGGAACTCCTCTGGCTCCACCTTGTGGAGCTTAAGCCAGGCTACAAAGGAGTATAGCTGGAAATGATTTCAATTTTAAGTTTAACAGAAAACCTGCAGGTGAAGGAGGATCTTTGGGATATCTGAGGCTAGTTGATCCCCCAGTTCTGGTTGTCTTAAAAGATGGCTGGTAAGAGATGGCCTTGTTGTAAAACCTAGTTCTTACAGCACACACCTAGGCCCAGCAAAGAAAGCCACAAGCTGTGGATCACTGATAGCTCTAAACAGATTGCCTAGGGCCAGTCACAGGAAGTGCAGATCTACCAGATTGCACCAGAGTTTTTGCAGACTTACCTAATACTTAGAAACAAACACAAGCAGACAGATAAAATGGGAAGACAAAGAAACAGAATCCAAAGAAAGACTAAGAGAATTATCCAGAGAACTGAATGAAATGGAGGCAAGCAATTTAGCAGATATAAAGTTTAGAGTAATGATTATAAGGATTCAACAACATGAAAAAAGACATAGCAACCATTAAAAAACAGTGAGAAATAAATAATGCAATATCCAAAATAAGTAATACACTGGAACGAATAAAGAAGAGGCTTGAATAAGCAATTCAGAACACAAGAGAGAAAAAACACCCAAGCAGAGTAACAAAAAAAAAAAAGAATTTTAAAATAAGGAAAGGTTAAGAAACCTTTGAGACAATATGAAAAATACTAACAATATTATCGGAATACCAAAAGGAGAAGAGAGTAAGCAAGGATTGAGAACCTATTTGAAGATATAATTACCAAAAAATGTCCTAACCTGTTGAAGGAAAAAGACACACAAGTACAGAAAGTTGCAGAGAGTTCCAAACAAGATGGACATAGAGGCCCACACCAAGAAGTATAATAATTAAAATTGCAAAGCTCAAAGACAAGAAGATAATTTTAAGAGCCACAAGACAAAAGCAGTTAGTTATCTACAAAGCAATTCCAATTAGCCTAAAAGGTGACTTTTCAACAGAACTATTTCACACCAGAAAAGATTAGAATCAAATATTCAAGGTGATTAAGAACAAAGGCCTACAACCAAAACTAGTTTAACCCCCATGGCTGTCAATTAAAACTGTAGTAAAAATAAAGAACTTCAGACAAGAAAAAACTAAAAGAGCTCATTAACCAAATCAATACTGCAATGAATGTTAAAGACCTTGCTTTAAGAAGAAAATTTAAAAATGCAAGAAAAATAGGCAAAAAATAAATTGGCAATAAATATGTATCTATCAATAATCACTTTAAATATAAATGGCTTCAATGCTTCAATCAAAAGACATAGGGTAGCTGAATGGATAAGAGAAGAATGTATATTCATATGCTCTCTCCAAGAGACCCACATCAGTTTGAAACATGTACACAGACTAAAAGTAGAGGGATGGAAAAACATTTCATGCAAATAGAAAGGAAAAAATAAGGTAACAAAATACTTATGTTCAACAACATAGACTTGAAAACTTCATCTCTTTGTAGGAGACAAAGAAGTACACTACATACTAATAAAGAGGACATTCAATCGAAAGAATATAACCCTAGTAAATATTTATGTACCCAACATAGGAGCACATAAATATGTAAACACAATCATGATGGATGTAAAAGGATAGGCCCATAGAAAGAGTCATAATAGAAAATTTTTAAACCCCATTAAAAGAAAATCAATAACCCCTCAGACACATATCAACAAATAGACAGCAACATTAAATGACACAGTAGATCAATGGATTTCATTGATATTATCAGAGCATTTATCCCAAAGTAGCAAAACATACATACAAGTGCACATGGAGCATTTTCTAGGGTACACCACAAACTAGGACACAAAACAAATCTCAATAAATTTAAGAAGATTGAAGTCAGATCAAGCATCTTCTCTGACCACAGTGTTATGAAACTAGAAGTCAATCATAAGAACACTTAAAGACACACCAAGACATGGAAGCTAAATAACTTGTAATTAAACTAATGAATGGGTCAACAATGAAATTAAGGAAGAAATCAAAAGATAACTTGAAACAAAATGAGAACACAACAATCCAAAATCTGTTGGACACAGAGAAAACTATCTTAAGAGAGAAATTCATAGCATTACAGGCCAATCTCAAAAAATGAGAAAAAGTTCAAATAAACAATCTAACATTACACTTGAAGGAACTTGAAAAAGAACAACCAACAGAGCCACAGTGAGTAGAGAAAAGAAAGTAATAAAGATCGGAGCAGAAATAAACAAAGTAGAATCTAAAAAATGATATAGAATATCAATGAATCTGAGAGCTGGTTCTTTGAAAAGATAAACATGACTGACAAACATTTGACCAGACTCATCAGAAAAAAAGAGAAAGCACCCAAATAAATAAAATCAGAAATGAAAGAGGAGAAATAACAACTGACACCCAAGAAATACAAAGGATTGTAAGAAAATAGTATGGATAACTATATGCCAACAAACTGGACAACCTGGACAAAACCAATTAATTCCTAGAAATGTACAATCTTCCAAAACTACATCAGGAAGACTCAGAGAATCTGAATAGACAGGTTATAACTTGTATATTTCAGGCAGTAATCAAAAAACTCCCAACAAACAAAAGTTCTGGACCAGATGGCTTCACAGTTGAATTTCACCAAACATTCTGAGAAGGACTAATACCCGCCCTCTACTATTTCAGAAAATTCAAGAGGAGGGCAAGCACCCCAGGTCATTTTATGAGGCCACAATTATCCTAATTCCAAAACCAAATAAAGACACTACAAAAAAGGGGAAATTATAAGCTGATGTCCCTGATGAACATAGATGCTAAAATCCTCAACAAAGTATTAGCAAACTGAATATAGCAAGGCATAAAAAAAGTCACACACCCCAGCTGGCGTAGCTCAGTGGACAGTGTATGGCTGCAAACCAAAGGGTTGCCGGTTTGATTCCCAACTGGGGCACGTGCCAGAGTTGCAGGCCAGGTGCCTGGTAGGGGGCACACAAGAGGCAACCACACATTGCTGTTTCTCTCCCTCTCTTTCTCCCTCCCTTCCTGTCTCTCTAAAAATAAGAAATGAAATCTTTAAAAATTTTTTATACACCATGAGCAAATGGGATTGATTCTTGGAATACAAGGTTAGTACAATATTTGCAAATCAATAAATGTGTTACACCAAATAAAGGACATATTTTAAAAAGGTACACATTTTTAAACACTTAAATTTGTCAGATTAAGTACTATGTTAGGCACTCATAGGCAGAGATAAGCCTAACCTAGCTAACCTCAATTCATATGTAATTCAAAAGTTAGTCCTAGACTGTCATATCTTTCATAAGATTGAGATCTTTGGCTCTGGTTTACATAACAGCTAAAAATAGCCATGGCTGGGTGGCTCAGTTAGTTGGAGCACCGTCCTGCACACCAAAGTGTTGTGGGTTTGATCCCCAGTTGGGGCACATACCTAGGTGGCAGGTTCAATTCCCATTTGGGGCTCTTACAAGAGACAGCTGATCAGTGTTTCTCACCACTCTCTCTCCTCCCTCTCTCACTCTTCTTCTTTCACTCCTTCTCAAATCAATAAACATATCCTCAAGTCAGGATTTTTTTTTAAAGCCAGAAATAAAATTCACATTGCTCCAACTTACGCACATAACTTCTCTAAGTCTTAGCTGACACTTATTTTCTAGAATTCTCTTACAATAGCAAGGGCACAGAGAGTTATTTAGCTCTAAATAGAAATCCAACATGAACATATCTATAAACTGTTCTTTTTTATAGTTTATTGATATAAATTATTGGTTTGTAAACTCTAAAGTCTAACTAACTCTGAACCTGGTAGGAAGGAATGAAATAGAGAATTACCTGTATTCTGTTCTGTCTCTTTCTATGACTGTTGTCCCTCAACATTAGGTGGGAGGATGATGCTGTGCATAATGCTCTATAGAGGTGGGGAAGCAAGTAATACAGACACGGAGAACAGCAATCTAAACAAGGGACACCCCAGTGACACAACAGAACTGGGTCCCCCCAAATATTCCAAAAACTGGCTTTAAATCTTCCTTTAGTTAAAGAAAAGGGGGAGTCACCCCAAAATTCCACACTGAGTTTGCAAATTAGTGCCCCCTTTTGATAAATCCAACCTAGAGGCATGGTCTGGTTAGTTCTCTAAGTGTTTCTTTAAATGGTTTTTGAATTAGTTGTCAACATATGACAATCAAAAGATTTTACCTCTTTGTTTTTAAATTCGAAAATAATCTGACAACATGGGAGATAAAGTCTATATGGCTGGAGCTTATTAAATGCCATGTCTTCGAATTCAACAGCTTGCCACAACTCACAGACACTCACTGTTGTCTCCCAATCATTTTGACCCAGTGTCAATTTGGGGTTTTCCAAATCAAGGCTGTTCCATTCATCTGTTATTTTCTTGGCTCCACACTTCTCCCCTTCTAATCCACCCTCCACACATGAGCATCATTTGGAGTAATCGAAGTATAAATCAGATTATATCACTCTTCTGTTTAAGTGTTCCAAGTGACTTCACATTGTACTTAGATCCCAACTGAAACTAATTCAGATTCCACTTGGTTTTTAGAGCCATGAATATTCTATCAATATATAAAATTTGTGGAAATGTAGTATTCATTTTTAGTAAATGGTACTTTTTGAATTGAACCTATAATAGTTATTGTGCAATTTACTTCTAATTTATGCTTTTATTAGTAATGTAAATGGGGATTTTTGTTTTGTTTTAAAGTATAATTGAGAATATATAATGAGGTCATTAGAAAAATTACTATAGTCATCCAAAAAAGGTTTTTATAAGAAAAAAGTTCTTCATATGGGAAATAGTAGATTCTTTGAATGGAAATCACCTAAATGCCAAAGTAAATTACAATCCATCATTTGTTGTTACATTGTTTTTAAAATAGTCTCAACTTAGAGCATGATATTTCAAGTATTGGCTAAAATTTCAACTTGTGTGATCCACTAAAACAATTAATAGCATACTATTTTCCATAATGATTACTTAGAAATTGTCCAGTCTGATCTTAAGGTCAGAAGCTGAGAAGCTGAAAATATTTTACTTTTCTATAATTGTCTACCAAAGCAAGAGCCCCAGTAAAAAAGGATTTTTTCCCTTCAAATACGGAGGTAATTATTTGGAGGAAGGAATAGGAGAAATATAATTTCAACCTCATAATTACCTTTTTCCCATCTGTCTGCCTCTTTCCATGTACCTATCCATATTTAAAGAAATGAAGTTCACATGAGTGGATACATGTGATGAAAGAAAAAAATACTAAATTCTGAAGTGGCAGATAAGTAGGCATTTAATACACTTCAGTTAATGCCTCCTATATGTAAAAATGATCTATACTTATGTGGTACCTTGAGAGTTTATACTTTTCTCCTGTCCTGACATTTTATTAGTCTAGCCAATGACTTAGAAATAGTCATTGTACCTTTGTCTAATGTTCTCCTGATATGTAACCATTCAATTATGACAACTTATATTTATCTTTAAACTAGGAACAAATAACCACAACTATCATCTAAGATGATTATGATAGTCAAATGAAAAGATGCAGATAAATGCACTTTTTAAAATACCCGTTTAGGAAAATACGTCTTTATTAAATGCTATTTTTCAAAGATCCTTTGGAATAATAATCAAGCAGCCAGTATATGCATTGCTTGTCTAATGATTCTTTTATTTTGATTTCCCCCCTAAAGTCCAATTGAATTATTCTTTAAAATGCAATCCTCTGAAAAGCAGAAGAAAAATGTACTTTGGACACTATGTTCTGAAGCAAACCACCTTTAATGACACAGACACATAATAAATGCTTCCTGCATAATTAATGTACTTGGCTTCTGTGTATGTACATCCAATGGCAGAATGCCTGAAATTTTTTCCACATAATATGTATTTGATAGAAATATCTCTTTTACCTACTCCTCATTTTTATGCATTCCAAGGAGAAACAGTTGTGTAATTTTTCAGTATCAGGAAAGAAAGGGTGAACTAAAATGTTTAACTCATGACTTTTCTTTGTAATGGGGGTGTATGTGTGTACATACACATAATGATATTTGGGTCACATATTTGAGACATGTTATAATAGTATAAATGTAGACATAACTTTTCTGGACATTTGTAGTATTTCTCTGGAGTCTACATGATATCTTATATACACATGTTACAATATAGAATTATTTTGTGATACCTGACAGATTTGGGGGCAAATGTCTGGGGAAATCATGCAAGTGGAGTCCATCTGAGGCCAAGTCTTCTGTAGATGATATTGCAATTATACTAGACACTTCAGTTTCCAGTTTTACTTCATTTTCCATCAAAACTCCTTCACACAATCAGAACCTCATGTTGTAGCAACATAAATGCAGACGGTGGGGCAAATGGTTTGGGTGCCAAAACATCTAGAACTTTGTCACAGCTCTGTCATTAACATGCTGGGTGTCTGACAGTGAATCACTATAGTCCTTTCCATATTTCTTATGTGGAGAATGGAAGATTGGGACCTAAATATAATCTCTAAACTTTCGCATTTTATAATCTCTGATTAGATGATCTTGAATTTCTCTCTAGTTCTCAATGGAAGTATTTGTAATCTTCTGAAATCCTAAAATATTCAGCAATGGCTTACCTGTTGTACAATTTGTCTTCTAATTACTACATAGCATTAGGACGTCCTGAAGTCCATAAACTTTCTCTGTAGTCCATGGAGGAGCTATGTGTCTGTAAATTCCTTAAAATTGTGTTTCAAATGTTTTGCATATATGCTTCATTTTAGAGGAGAGCATTTAGACATTTCATCAGATTTTAACTTGTGTGTGCAGGTGTAGATTCAGATTTTGTGGCTCTAAACAGCCCAAACATGGTAGTTAATGCTGATGGTACTCTCTATAAATGACATCATGGAACATGCGTAGAAGACTTAAAAAAAAATACAAGCCCGTTTGGCATTGTCTTTGCTTCCAGACCGCAGGACTCTGCTAATGTGAGGTCATATTACATTAAGGGTCTGTTTTTGCATAATTCTGCATAATAATATATTTATTATTTCAACCAGTAGTTGTTGAGCATCTTATAGCTAAACATTCTTCAATTATGAGGAGTCAATCTGAGGAACAGAAAGACCAGTATGGCTGGTAGGCAAATAGTGGGTGAGAGCAGATAGATACATGATGATGTCAGAGAATGAGGCAGGGGTTAGATTAGGTAAGAAATGGTGAGAAACTTGGATTTTATTTGATTGGCAGTAGAAAGCCACTGGAGGGTTTTCAGAAAAAGATTATTTGCTTTGACTTATATTTTAAGAGGTTACCTATTATGGAGAAATTATTTCGTATGAGCAAATTGGGAATAGAGAAAATATTTAGGAAGCAAACAATAGTTCAAGGACACATGCTGCAGCTTGGACTAAGTGACTAGAAGAGGAGACAGAGCAACAGCATATGGATGTATCAGATCTGTTTTTGAAGTAGAATAAATAGAACTTGCTGATTGCTTAAAGATTTGAGCTTCACTGGAATAACAGGATATTAACAGTATTTTTACTTGCTTACATAGATTACATGAAGATCACAGATTTTAGCTCTAGAATTAGAAAGGTCAACTTTTTCAGCAACTTCTGTACAAAGTAACAATAAACTGAAATAAAATTTGAGCTCCTCCAGCTACTATGTTAAAAAGAACTTTTTTCCATGACTTTACCAATCCCTGATGGTCCCTGAAATTCTCTCAGGGTATCCATGAAGAAAAATTACTTTTATTATATATAATGCTACAATTTGATTAGGACCAGATCTATGGCAGGGAGAGTGAGGATGGAGAAAAGGAAAAGGAAAATTGTAAGGAATTGAAGACTGAGAAGATATTAAGTCTTTAAAAGCAGAAGAAATTATCAAATTTGGATATCCCATTTTTCTAGCAGCAAAATAATAAAACAACTCATTGTGTTAAGATCCGTTGAAGAATTATCAAATATTAAATAAACAATGTGTGAAACTGATTAGCAAGGGACAACACATTTTGCTCAAATAAATTTTCTAATATTAACACATTATGAAGACGGTGGCATCTCTGAATGGAGCTTAAATGCTATCTGAAGATCTAGCTTAGAGAGATAGATATATATTTATCAGGCTCAAGAAAATTGATGTTTTCAGAGACATCAGTCTGCCAGCAGATACCTTGCAACTGCTTCATTGCAATCAATTCCTGGCCTGGAGAGGAGTTAGTCTTATTTGTTGATTAAAGAAGTATTGATGTGTTTTACAAGAGCCAAAATTGACCTTCAATTATGTTAATAAAGAAGCCTCACTGGTAAGAGTCATGTTACCTTCATATAACATGGAGTGGAGAGGTGCTCCAGATCAGAGCCAACATTTTTTTTTTAGAATGCTGAAATGCATGGCATTCCTCTCTCTATCTGAATGAATTTTGCTCCTCTTTGAGACTGAGTTTAGCTACCATCTTTCACAGGAATTATTCCTTAATCAGAATTTGTCTCTAGCTTGGATTAGGTACTCCTGCATTGTACTTCTAGAGTAAAGAGTAGGTGTCACAACAAATTACAGTGATCTGCTTGTGTAGATTTCCATGCATAGGTTGCTGAGGGTAAGGAATGTCTAATGCAATAGATCTTGCAAATGCCTAGACCTTGGATAACACTCAATCCATGTATTGCCTTTGGCAATCTTAGTTCCCCTTGCTCTGCTCTTTTTTTCCACACAGCCCTTGTCGCCTTCCATCCTAATATACAATTTACTATTATTGTATGTTGATTGTTTGTTGCCTGCTTCCCCACATCAGAATGTTACTTCTCAAAGACAGAAAATTGCCATTTTGTTTTGGCACAGTGCTTGGTGCATATTGCTGCTCAAAAAGTATTTTTTATTCGAAACAAAATGAATAAAAGATTGTGTAACTATATGAAGGATAAGATCCTGATGAATGGAGCTGCCATATCATTTTGAAAGGTACTTGGTAAATAAATATGAGGCTTTATATCCCTATATAAAATAGAATGGCAATTTTGACACAAAATGTTTAATAAAGATGCCTATGCTAAAGTTACTTTTTGTTTTGTTTTTTGAGAGAGGGGTAGCAGAAAAGAGAGGGAAAGAAATAATTATGTGTGAGAGAACGATGTGTGAAAGAAACATCACGCCCCTAACTAGGGACCTGGCCTGTAACTCAGGCATGTGCCCTGAAAGGGAATTGAACAGGCGACCTTTCAATTCACAGGCTGACACTCAAATCCACTGAGCCACACTAGCCAGGGCTGTGCTAAAGTTTTTTTTTTAATTTACTAGAATAAATGTACACTACCAAATTTACCATTTTAACAGATTCCCTACTAAATGAGATGACCTACATGAGTGCTGCCAATGTTTTTATAAGGAAGTAGCCTGATGGGCCAATTATTAATGTGCACTTAAATATTTCTATCAAACCTCAAACTTGAAGTGTTTTACTTTATAAATCTACACCTGTTATATAATTTCAAATTTATAATACCTCTGCTCTCCACTTTTTGAACTATTTCCACTATTTTCATGGCTATAAATTTATTTGGGTAGAAACATTTTGGCTGCTTAGAAACTCAACTATCACCTAGTCAGATGGCAATACATCCTTAAGTTAAGAATTAGACTTTACTGACACTGTGGACACTCCCTCTTTCCCAGTTAGTCCCTCATGGGTGAATTTCTGACACTTTAATCTGCTGATTTCTCTTTTCTAGCCTTTTATTCACTTTGGCAAGCTTTTATTTCTCTGCATTTCCCATAAATATCAATGTGCCTCAAATTTTTTTTTGCTTTTCTTTTTTATTGTTGTTTAAGTACAATTGTCTCCATTCCCCCCTAACCCACCACCCCAACAATCCTCACCTCCCACCCCTGATCCCACCCCACCCTTGCTTTTCTCCATTTGTCCTTTATAGTTGTTCCTAAAACCCTTCCCCTTACTGTCCCCTGCTACCTCACCTCTGGTTAGTATAAGTTTTTTTCTCAATTTTAATGTCTCTGGTTATATTTTATTGCTTGTTTGTTTTGTTGATTAGGTTTCAGTTAAAGGCGAGATCATGTGGTATTTATCTTTTACCACCTGGCTTATTTCACTTAGCATAATGCTCTCCAGTTCCATCCACGCTGTTGTGAAGGCTAAGAGTTCCTTCTTTCTTTCTGCTTCATAGTATTCCATTGTGTAAATGTACCATAGTTTTTTGATCCATTCATTTACTGATGGGCACTTAGGTTGCTTCCAGCATTTGGCTATTGTAAATTATGCTGTTGTGAACATTGGGGTACATAGGTTCTTTTTGTTCTGGCCCATCTTCTTTCTTTCTATAGACTTTTGCTGAGTAGTCTCAGCATTTTCCAAGGACTCAACTATCTCCTATGCTGACGACTCTCATATATTTACATCCATGGTTTAGTCAACCACCTCTTGTACTTTCTCTCACATATTAAGTACAAGAACTACAAACTTAAGATACCAAAAACTGAGTTTATCTTTCCCTGGAAACCCATTCTTTTTCATTTGTTTACCTAAGCCACACTTTATTCCATCTCTCTTATCCCCACATTCAACCAATTGTTGAGGATCTCTATCTTCTAAAAACATAAGGATCCATTTGTTCATATCTCTTGTTGTCACCATCTAGGACACCATGATCTCATCCTTATGTCATTGCTTATAACTGCCTCTTTCTGCTAATTCTCACTCTTATATTGTCCTTCTCAAATACCGGTACAGCTCATATTCTCATGGGTCTTGTAATACAGTAGGGAAGATAGATATCAAATAATCATACAAAATTGTATATTAGTACATAAACTGATAAATGCTAGAAATGAAAATGCTGAACACTATGAATGCATGTTACTAGAGAATTAATTTAGTTTGGGAAGGTCCAGTTAGGATCTGAGGGATGATTAGGCATGTCCTAGTAGCTTTCCAGGCAGAAGGAAAAGGCTGGGAATTGGTAAAACTATTGTTCTGCCAAGTAGCTGAGAGGCAACCATGGAGGTTGGGGGTTCAGACAGAAATGGGAAAAAGATATAAGATGAAGAGGCAGAGGCTGGAAGGAGCCACATCATTTATGACCATATTATAGGTTCATTTCTTTATCCTAATAATCATAGGAACCCTTGAAGTGCTTAATACAAAAAAATAAGTAGCACAAGGAAATATATTATAGGCAGACAGAATAGAGTATATACAATTATTTCTAAAAATATCAAGCAATAGTTTTATCTTTATATTTTTCATTATAGAATTATATTGTTTATTCTTCAACTATTTCAATCCAAGCCAACCATAGAGGAACTAGACAAAGTATGTAGAAAAAGGCCTATGTGAAAATATTTATTGAACAAATATGTTAACAAACACCAATTTAACACTTTCCAGTAATCCTGGGTCTCTGAAAAGCACAGGTATTCAGGATTTTTTTTAAATGAGCAAAATAGACAGAGCTGCTGCTTCTCTTGAGCTCATATCTGAAAGGAAAAAGGGAAAAATTATTGTACACTCATGAACTCTTATGAAAAATGTGCACGACCAAAGCTAACAGACAGGCTAGACAATCTTACATGGCAAGAATAGGTAACCTGGGTATAGTATCAGGACTGACTTAATATCACTTGTTTTTTTTAAAGATCAATCTACCATGTTTCCCTTTGATTCAAGCATTTTTGAAGCCTTTTGTGGGGGAGATTATCAACTATTAGGCCACTTTTTGTTAGCACATTAATCAGAAAACTTACACAATCCATAACCTTTGTCTTAAAATTTGATGCTAACATTGTGAGATATTGCTCCTACATGAACTATCCAGTCTTGCCATGGTGGAGGAACTGGAGGTTAGAAGAGGAATATCACTTTATGCTTCTCCCCAATATAATCTGAATTCTATGCCAGTTGTATTTATTTTAAAGCAAAAAAGACAGATTATCTCTTAGGGTGTAATTCCCATTTATGTTGAAACAGTAACAAAACCTTCAGGATATAAATATAAAAGATAAATTAAAAAGAAGAAAGTATAAAAGGGGTCAAATAAATGGTAATGCAAGGAGGCTTGACTTTGTGTGGTGAGCACACAATGCAATATACAAACAATGTATTATAGAACTGTACACTTGAAACCTACATAATTTTATTAGTCAATATCACCCCAATAAATTTAATACAAATTTTTTAAAGGGTAGATATCAAATATATGATTTTGGGTGGGAAACAGCTAGATACACAGTGACTTATACCACATAATATTTATGGACATAAAAAATACACTAAACAGTGTTTTGGATTTAAGCACAACGTATACTTCATAGATGGGATATGGATCTGCCTGTGGACAGGAAGGATAAGCTTTAAAAAAAGATAAACCTCTAGCCTTATTGAATACCAGAGACAATATGACATGTGGAAGTAAAAAGTGTTTTTATTTTAAACATTTGTAATTTTGGAGATTTAATCTTGTCACAATTACATAATTGCATTCTTGGGGCCACAAAACGCCTGGACTACATGTTATATTTCATAATACTAACAGTATCTTTTCTACTAATCATAGTAATCACATTTTTCATTTATCAAGTGCTTACCATACTCTAGGAACTTTAGATATTATTTTTGATCCTTAAAACAACCATAAAAAACAGATATTATAATGTCATGTGGTAGTTGAAATCACCACAGATATGAGAGATGGACTGGAATTTGAATACACAATCACATGATTTTCAAAATTGTATTTGTTGTACTTTCAAGAAAAGCCTGTGAATAAAAAAGCTGCTGCTGAAGAAAAAGCAGGCATTTCATACATTTCCACTTTACGCAAGGCTGCCTCTACATATGCTCATTGGAATGGCTTATGCCTGCATAATAGACTGCAAAAAATGACCCAGTTCTTCAACCCCCTGAATCCATGCCTTTCCTATATGTTTTTGCAATGCTCTCCCACTGTGAACAAGGAAATGCACCCTGCCCCTTGACACTCAATCATGAGTCCGATGCATGGTGAGGCTTTCACGGGTTTGCTCTTGGGCTGTGCTTATTCTTGTACTTCTGATATAGGCCTGCCAAGAGCCCCAGCTCATCTGGGAAAGATGAAAGAAGACACATGGAGCATAGCTGAGTCACCTTTGTTGCTACAGCTGACAGCTATCCAATTCTAGACATGTGAGAGAACATAGCCAAGGCCTGCCAAACTCCCTAGCTAACCACCAACAGACCAAGGATACATGAACAATAAATTCAGTGCTGTGCATCATTGAGGTTTTGGGATTGTTTTTAATGCAGCATTATTGCAGCAGTCAACTAATATATATAAAGTCATTTGGTATATAAGACGGGTGACATCCTTAGAAACCCTCAATAGCATCATTCCTACCTTTAGCTCTTTATACACATAATTTCCTTAAAGGTGCATTTCCTAGAATCACAGCTTTAGATCCCTGGCACGAACTTTTCTGAAGCCCAGACTTGGGTGTCTTATGTTCAAATAAGAACTCTTGGCTGACCCTCACCTGTCTGCAAAACCATTCTTCCTCGGTTTGATGCATTTCAATAAATGGCACCATCATTGACCTGTTTATCCCAAACGATACTCTATTAATCACTTTCAACTCCTTTTGTTCACAACCTGTGCTCAAATCATCAGTAAATCCCACTGACTCTGTTTTTCAGATGTTTTCTACATTCAACTCTCTTCTATGCTACCTTCTTTTCCTAAGTGACTACAGTACATTCTAATTGGTATTGTGCTCTTGCTTTGATTCAATTAATTATCCTCACCACAAATACAGCTATCTTTCCTAAACTGTAAATTAGATAACATTACTCCTCAAAGTCTTTTATGTCCAATGTCACTAGTGTGACCTATGAGACATTACATGATGTCTTCCCCCATCCCCATCCATCTTCTTATCTCCACTTCCACACCACTTAACCTGCCTGCTTGGTCACTAGGTGCTAGGATTCTGGCATCTCAATCTATGTCAAGCATATGCATATCAAACTTGTTCCCACTTCAGGGTATTTGCATTTGCAATTTCCTTTTCCTAGAAAGAACTTCACTCACGTATGTGCCTGACTCATTTGCTTACTTCAATCAAGTCTCTACTTGAATGCTTCTACTTAAGAGAATTGCCCCCTAATGACCTTAATTAAAATAATCTGTACCACATACCCATCTTCTCTATTTCTTTCAGTTTCATTGCTTTGATATATATATATATATATATATATATATGAAGTCAGGAATTTTGCCTTGTTCAATACTGTAACTCCAAGCCCTATAATAGTGTTATCTCTCAATATGTTTAGTAAATAATAACTGAATGAATGAATGGTAACTACTACAGAAATTGCCCCAGTAGATGCTCTCTGTAGCCAATGCTCATGTTCAAGAATAATCTGTATTTTTGTTCATAATAATAGACTAGTCTACCTCTTTTCTACCACAATAGTTAGAATTAACCCAAGGGATAAATAACAAATGCAAATTTAAAAAATTAAATCTACTGGCCTCCAGGTTAACTGTATCTTCATGTTAGGGCATTAAAGATTAGAGTAGGCTGTCACAGGGCACAAACCCACATTCAATAGGAGAAAAAAACCAAGGCTGTGGTTCTGCAGTGTTTGAAGGTTTCCATGGGAACAACATGATTCTGTGTTCTGTTTAAAAACTTAAAATATGTAGTGGTGAGAGAGCACTAATGTAACATACCAAATGACAATAATTCAAAAGATGAAAACTGATAAAATAAATTATCGGAGAAGAAAGTGAACTAGTATATCAACAACACATTATTAAAAACAGATGAAATATAACTGGCCACATCTGGTACCCTATAAAAAGACAAGAGTCATTGTGTTCTTTAAGACAGCTACACACTTACACCTGCATCATGACTACTCCATGAAGGGAGTGACTGATATGCCAACAGCCTTACAGAAATGAAATTTTTTCTTTATTAATACTTTCCCTAACATCTAATTAGCTATTAAGAAAATGGCTTAACAGCAAGAACACAAGTACCTAAAATAAAACCACCTTAATGGATCACCACCTTCACATTTGCTTAAAAGTGGAGCAGGCTTTAGAAATTATAGACTCTATTGCTTCTTGGCCTTCTAGCTAAGATTAAGTGTAGTATCTTTTCTTGTCAGAAATTATAGACTCTAGCCTATAGAGGTTTAGGGGCCAGGTAACAATTCAAATGAAATAACATGATGTGAACTTCACAGAATTATATTATTTATTTAGGATTTCAAAAGAGAAAGAAAACAGCTTGGTCTCTTTGTAGGTCACTATGAGATTTGGAAAAGAAAATGATAACCTACATACATACAAAACATCTTTTGTTATAAATCTTCTATTTGGCCAATATATTTATGACTCACAAAAGTTTTACAACCTTTCTGAGACTAACCAATATTCCAGAACCAAAATATTGTTGATAGTAGAAAATAAAAGATGTTTTTAAAAAATTTTTTGGCTTATCCAAAAATTTTTTTGTATCATCCTTGGGGTAAGTAAATTGATGCTCATTTGCATGAATGGGTTTTAAAAAGTAGCTGATAATCACTAAATACTATCCTCAGTATACCACTACCTTTTTCTATGTATCTGCTTCACCATCTTTTTTAATTCTCTTTTCTTTCATTCTAGGCAACATGGAAGGCAATGGCACCCACCAACTCCTGAGTTTTGCAGGTCTTAGTTTAGTTATTCGTGGATATTAAATTAATCCTATCATAAGTGCAGATCCAAATTCTGAAGGAGGGATTAAAGGGACAGTGCAGGTTTAGTATGAAATTCTGAAATTGCTGCTTTGTCTGAAGAATGGAGAGAAATAATTTAAAGAAAAGGGGTGGCTCTACCTTCAGATTTTATCTAGATTTTGACCAATTCTTACCACCTTCGATGTCATTTTGTTAAGATTATGGCACTGGCCTACTAGCTGGACCTCGTGCTTCCAAACGTGCCCTTCTATGTCTGTTCTCAACCACTGATCAAATAAGTTAAACGAAGTCACTCCTGTTTTCTAAACTCTCAATTGGCTTCCCATTTTACTCTGCATAAAAGTAAAAATTTTTTTTCTTTTTAATTGATTATGCCATTACAGTTGTTCTATCCCCCCCTTCATTCCTCTCCACCCTGCACTCCATCCCTCCCCCTTTAGTTTATGACCATGTGTCTCAAATTCTTTAGATTCTATATTTCCCGTATTATTCTTGCCCCCCCATTTTCTATCTACCATTTATGCTACTTATTTTCTGTACCTTCTCCCCCCTTCTCCTCCTCCCACTCCCCTGTTGCTAACCCTCCTTGAGATCTTCATTTCTATGTTTCCACTCCTGATCTAGCTGTCCTTTTAGTTTGCTTTTGTTTTAGGTGTGGTTGTTAATAACTGTGAGTTTGCTGTCCTTTCACTGTTCATGTTTTTTTAACTTCTTTTTCTTAGATAAGTCCCTTTAACATTTCATATAATAAATTCATATAGTTGCCTATAAAATCCAAGAAAATCCTCCCCAACCGTGGTCACCATTTCTCCTCTCCCTGTCCCATTACTATTATCTGGTCTTCTGACTTCATCTTCTTCTGCTACTTTGTTTTCACACAACACTGCTCCAGCCACTTTGTTCTTGCTATGTCTCAAATTTGCCAAACACTCTCCCACTTCAAGGTGTTGGCACTTGCTGTCACCTTTATCTGGGATGCTGCCCCCTCAGGGAGCCTCCTAGCTGCCTCCCATAATTCTTAAAGTGTTTAATCTGATGTCATCCTTACAATGATGCTTTCTCTAACTATCTATTTACAAGTTCAGTGCCTGTGTGACAGGTGGACTTTTTAGGTGGCTCCCCTGATTCCCACCCTCACAGTGTTCACAATCTTGTATAATTCTTTCCCCTTGAGTGTGAGAGAGACATACAGTATGGAAATGATGACAGGATATCACTGTCATGATATTACATCACATAAAACCCTGTGTTGCTAGCAGCTTATTCTAGAACTTTTCTATTATTGACTTTGAAGAAGCAAGCTGTCATACACCCAACAACACACAATAAAATTAATTCTACAAAGAACATGAGTAAGCTTGGAGGCAGATTCTTCTCCATTTAAGCCTCCAGATGGAGCTTTGGTAGACACCTTTATCGTAGCCGAGAGACTGAAGCAGATAACTGAATTAAGCCATGCCTGTCATTGTGACTCACAAAAACTATAATAAATATATGTTGTTTTAAACCACTTAGTTTCTGTTACACATTGTAGAAAATGATTATTGCCTCACCAGTATTATAGGAACTCCATATTCCCACATTCTGTTACATTTCCCATCCATATTTTTATCAGCATCTTATGTAACATGGAATAAAAACTTTATAATACTCTGACTTACCATAAAATGGAATTAGAATAAAATGTACTAACAAGCTCATAGAAGATTTATATTTTAAAAGTTTCCTTATAACTATGTAATTTGTAGACATCAGCAATTGCAGCTTCTACTTAACCAAGAAATGACCCTGACCAGAAATTGGATGAGCATCAGCAACTTATATCAGAACTAGTAAAAACGCTGTCTGCGCATCCTATTCACAAATATCAGCAGTGGAACTACAGATGAAACAATGAAAGTGCATATTGGTGCATGCAGAAGATAACACTGAAGTGCAAGAGCAGAGTTGAGAAACTGCACATTGCCAGAAATTCCTTACTTCCCCTTTCCCACATTCCCCTATATAAACTAACCAGGATGCCTGAGATGCTAAGATGAGCTTTGAGAGGAGAGTCCTGCATCTTCCAGGTTGCCTGCACCTGAATAAAAAACACTTTTCTTTACATCAGCACCTGCCTCTCGAGTATTGGCTTTCGAAGGGGTGGGCAGCTGGACCTGCATTCAGTTACAGTTTTGGAAAACATAATGAGACCAAGCAGGAATCCCCTGGTAAGTCCCTGGACTTGGGCTGGGGGGGGCGGGGGGGGGAGGGGCAGTTCTTTAGACTGCCTGTGGGCTGACTGACCCCATGAGAGAACTTGGTAGTCCCTAGCAGCTGCTGAGTGATTTTACTTGGGGACTGACCTTTGCTCTCTTTTGGCACTGATCATTTGCTATATCCAGCTGGATAACAGGTCTCTAGGGACTGATAAGTCCAAACTGAGTAAAATACCTGGTGTACACAACCAGAAGGACCCAGGTACCGCACCTGTGTTCTTTGAACCATCTGAGATTCCGTAGGAATCAATAGGTGCCACACAGTGGTAGGCACAATTCATTGACTAAGAGAAATCCCAGTTTCCTGGTGTGGGATTTGGAGTTCACTTTTGGTGTTGTGGCTTATAGATTTCTGGGTTCTGAATACTTGTTCTCTTTGAAAGCACATATAGGTCTGTTCTCTTCCGGAGCTATATGAGAGCTGTTGTCAGTCTGAAGTTTGGTTACTGGTTGTTCTCTTCATGCTTTCTTATCTTTTAAGGACTTCGTTTGCTCTTCGATGCTTTGTTTACACATGGGGTCCTCCTTTTGTCTTTTGGGTATTGTGCTACTTAAATTCGTGAATGTCATTTTTGCTAATTTCTCAGTCCTTTTATAAAGTTTAGAATTGAGTTTAAGAGTACTTGTTTGTCTTTGCTTTCATTGTTTTTGTTTCTGTTTTGAAATGGGCAGCCCTGTCTTAATTCCATTAGATATTCCATTACCTCCTATTTTAGCTGAATGGTTAACTTGCAGTTATAAGCCAATGACTAAATAGAATTGTTTGCTAAAGGTCTGGTAAGTGGAACAAGATCTCTTACGTGCAAATTTTCGTGTTGTTACATAATAAGGATTCTACATAGAAAGGATTTGAATTGCTAGTTCTAAAAAGGGTAAAAGATCTTACTGCCCTCTAAGATTATAAACTCAGAAAGAAGAAAAAAATGAGGAGATAAGTCTTTTAAACCCTTTGAATTCTCCTCCTGGAGGTGCAGGAGCCCTGGTGGTCCCAGAACAATGGGGAAATTAACATCGGCATCAAATCTTGTAGAAACAACAGGTGTGACTGCCCCACCTCAATGTGAAAGAAAAATGAGCATTTTTAAACTAAAGTGGCTAAAACCAGCCAAAACTGATACTTCCCCTGCCTCTTCTCCAGCCTCCATAAAGGTCGGCAAGGGCAAATAAAAAAAAACTTGTCTTTTCTACTATTATTATTAATAATATTGTTTATGTGTATGATAAAAATATAAGAACTATTTCAAATGTTTTTTTTCAGGATCATGTGGTCTGGAAAAATATTTGATATTAAAGCTGGTTTAAATTTATTTGATATATTTTTTTATTATTATCATAAAATATATGTTTGCTTTGCCTGGTTTGCAGGAATAAGCTCATGTTATTTATCATTGTTAGAAATTTGTTAAGAAAATTTCTTGTGTAAACATTGACTTTAAAATCTCATAAAGTTAAGAACTAATAAATAGATGTAATGAAAATGAATGGTTTTTGATAAAAGTTTTCAGTAATAATTATAAATATACCTAAACATAGTTTGCCAAAGCCTTGGATGACATGGAACTTTAGAGATTTTCTGGGTTAAATGATAAAAACTATTAAATATATAAATATTTTGAAATAACAGGATACTAAAATAGATCTGAGTTTGCCTTCTTTGGCTGCTTATTGTAGAGAAGGTAGAAAATGGATATGAATCTGTTTATGAATATATCTTGTACATTATTTGAAGTATGTCTTTTGAAAATGTGAATATATTTGGCAATGGGAAAAAAACATTTCTAAAAGTTATGAAATATATTCATGAAACTATCAGCTTCAAAATGCTAATTACTTATATTTAGCTGTCACTAGAAACCAAGATTTCTAAGAATTAAAAATTTTAATTAGGTTGGAAAAATTATGTCACTTAGTAATAGAAGATATAAAGTATAAAAACGCTGGGAAAAAAAGAAAATAATTTGTTCTAAAGTTGTTTATTTCTGAATGAATTTATTAAAAGCAACTAAAAGGGACTGTGTAAATTGAAGAATTTGAAGAAAGATTATGTAAGTCATATAAGGTTTATGTACATTGCACAGAGTCTGTGCCAATTGAAGATTTGTAAGGAGAAATCTTAATAGTAAATTATAGTCATAATGATACAGGGTGCAGCGAGGGGGGCCCCAAAAAAACAGATTTGGAATGGTGTCCAGAATTCAAAGTGTATAGAAATATTGGAGAGACATATAAGATGTCCTTACCCTCCCCCAAAAGGGGGAAGGGATGAATAGAGCCATTGAGAGCTGTTTTGCATAGCAACAGTTTTGCAGCTAACCTCTGGAATGATTATTTAACATATCTATAACCTTTAACTGGTTTCATAGGTATGTTAAATAGCTGTGGCCAAGTTTGGAGCCAGGGAGAAGGTTGTGGCAGGGACTCAAGATGGAACTAGCAGGGACTGAGGATGGAACTAGGGGGACTCAAGATGGGAACTAGGGGCTGCGCTCCGGAGTGAGGAGTGCCTGTGTGGGAGCTTGGAAAAGACTGGGTCCGAGACATGAAGGGCCCCGCTTGCCCAGATGAAGAGAGAGCCACGCGGTTTCAGCAGAGTGAGGACCCCCTCTTGGTGAGGTGAAAGAGGGAGCCACGTGGTTTTGGCAGGGTGTGGACCCCCTCTTTCCCAAGGGAGGGAAAAACCACCCAGCTTTGCCAGAATGGAGATCCCTGCAGCCAGGTGAAGAAGACAGCCACATGCTTTTGGTGGAGTGCGGACTCCTGCAGCTTTGTTAGAAGAGGCCCACCGCGCTTTGGGGTGCCCCTTTGGCTGCGGGCCCGAAAAAGCAAGAGAGACTTTGACTGGAACTGGGTACAAAGGACTCTTGCCAGTGGACCATGAGAGGGTACCACAGTACTTTGGATTAACTCAAGATTCTGCACAGTGACACAGCTGACGCCAGCGGCCTGCAACACAGACGTGTGCTCTTTTCCTGATTTACGGTACCCGGAGTTGGGACGGTGGGAGAAGGGGAGCGCGCTGTGTGGGTGTAGGTGTATACCCTAAAGGACTTTGATATTTTAGTGGAGGCATTAGGCCTGAATAGCATTAAATAAACATTTTGTTTCCTTTTCACAAATCTCTGGCATTAAGAGATGTCTTTCCAATTGGCGCGGACAGAAGGGCCCAGTAGATTTTAGTATTTTGTTTCTGGGAGGGGCCCCTGTTCTATAGCAGTTTTGGGCATCCCTAGGTGGGCCAAATATTGTATTGCCCCTCCCTCGGACCTCCTCTTGTTCGGTAACAATAGTAGTTTAATAGTTAAACTATAGTTAATAGTTTAACTATAATAGTTATAGCTATAATAGCTTAATAGTTAAGTTGAATAATCAATTAGGTAAATGAATCTAAATATCAAAAGTAAGCTAATACAGAATTTGTTTCTTTTCAGTCTGTTAAAAAAAAAGTTTTTCCTGTATCTGCCTAGACAGCAAAGACTGTATATATTTTTTAAATAAATGTGTTAATCAGGTATTCATTAAGTAAAAATCCATTTTTTAGATATTTATTTATTCACTTATTTATTTCATTATTTATTCTCCTAAAGTTTCCCTTATTTTTTCCCCTTTATCCCCTTACACCCAGCCAACGCCTTTTGCCCATCCTTAATCCTCTTTCTATTATCCATGCCCATAAGTCATTCATACATGTTCTTTGACTAATAAACCCTTCCCCTTCCTGTTATAATTCCCTCCCTACCTCCTGCCCTCCTGCAGCTATCAGTCTGGTTCATATTTTCGTGTCTCTAGTTCTATTTTTCTCATTAATTTATGTTGATCATTAGATTCCACATATAAGTGAGGTCATATGGTACTTGTCTTTCACCAACTGGCTTCTTTCACTTTGCATAATAGTCGCCAGTTCCATCAATGCTGTCGAAAATGATAGGACTTCCTTCTTCCTTTCTGCTGAATAGTATTCCATTGTAAAATGTGTTAGTAACCAAGAGGTCCGAGGGGGGGCAATATTTGGCCCATCTAGGGATGCCAAAAACTGCTACAGAACAGGAGTCCCTCCCAAGGACAGAATACTAATATCTACTGGGCTCTTCTGTCCACCGCCAATTGGAATGACATCTCTCAATGCCAGACATTTGTGAAAAGGAAACAAAATGTTTATTTAATGCTATTCAGGCCTAACACCTCCACTTAAATATCAAAATCCTTTAGGGTATACATCTACACCCACACAGAGCTCCCTTCTCCCACTGTCCCAACTCCGGGTACCATAAATCAGGAAAAGAGCACACGTCTGTGTTTCAGGCCGCTGGTACCATCAGCTGTGTCAGGAAGGATCTCTAGTTAATCCAGAGTACTGTGGTACCCTCTCATGGTCCACTGGCAAGAGTTCTTAGTACCCAGTTCCAGTCAAAGTCTCTCCTGCTTTCTAGGCCATGCAGCCAAAGGGGGCACCCCAAAGCCACGTGGGCCTCTTCTACCAAAGTTGCAGGGGTTCGCACTCCACCAAAAGCATGTGGCTTTCTTCTTCATCTGGCTGCAGGGATCTTCATTCTAGCAAAACTGCGTGGTTTTCCCTTTCACCTGGGAAAGAGGGGGTCCGCACTCTGCCAAAACCTCATGGCTCCCTCTTTCACCTCACCAACAGGGGGTCCTTTACTTTCCTGAAACTGTGCAGCTCCCTCTTACATGACTGCAGGGGTCCTCACTCTGCCCCAAACCGCGTGGCCCTCTCCTCACCTGGGCAGTTATCCCCTCATGTCTCAGAGCCAATCTTTTCCAAGCTCTCACACAGGCACTCTCACTCAGGAGCACAGCCCCTAGTTACATCTTGGATAGAAACCACTCCCTTCTCCCTGGCTCAAAGCTTGGTCACAGCTATTTAACATATCTATGAAACCAGTTAAAGGTTATAGATATGTTAAATAATCATTCCAGAGGTTAGCTGCAAAACTGTTGCTATGCAAAACAGCTCTCAATGGCCCAGGCTCTATTTGTCTCTTCCCCCTGGCTGGAAGGGGTGAGGACATCTTATATGTCTCTCCAATATTCCTATACACTTTGAATTCTGGACACCATTCCAAATCTTTTTTGGGGACCCCCCCCTTGGCTGCACCCTGTATCAAATGTACCACAGATTTTAATTCCACTCATCTACTTGGCACTTGGGCTAGTTCTAAAATTTAGTTATTGTAAATATCACTGCTATGAACACAGAGCTGCACAAGTTCTTTTGAACTGGTGTTTCAGGATTCTCTAGGGTATATTCCCAGTAGTGGAATCACTGAGTTATAAGGCAGGCAGTTCCATTTTTATTTTTTGAAGAAATTCCATACTCCTTTCCACAGTGGCTGCACCGGTCTACATTCCTACCCACAGTGCACTAGGGTTCCCTTTTCTCCACATCTTTGCCAGAACTTGTTTTTCACTGATTTATTAATGACAGCCATTCGGACCAGTGTCAGGTGGTAACTTATTATGCATGATGGCTTGTGATGTTGAGCATTTTTTCCTTTGTCATTGGATGTGGGGGCGACTTTCCTTGCAAGTTCCCCGTGTGCCATGGATGAAAGTAAACATGACTGAGACATGATGCGATCTGCTTGGGGAGGAGAGGTGGTCAGTTTCCCAAAGGAAAAAGGCCTTGAGCACTGGCCAGTTTATCAGGGGAAAAAGGCCTTGAGCCCCTCCCCTTCAGGGGCTTTTATTGGGTTGTAATACACAGGAATACAGGGCGGCAAGGATCAAACAGTAGATAGTCTGAGTCAGAGTCTGTCAGGCAGAGAGTTTTAGAGTTGCCTGCTCGAACCCTTAACATATGAATGAAAGCACTCTTAGCAGAGCAGATTTCACAGGTTTTTCAGGAAGTCTTTGTGGTGCCAGATTTTTCCCCAGGACACGCTCTAGCAAGGCAAGGAGCTGCACCTCCCACCAACAGCTATTCAGGCTTAAGGGGATTAGAGCCAGGAAGTGCTCCTCCCAGAGAACGTGGGGACTCAGGCTATCTCAAAGCCAGGAGGGGGGGGCGAGAGTCCATTACTCTTTCTTGCAGTCTCCCCCACCCAGTCCTTCCATGATGGCCTCCCACGTGATCAAGTCTGGCTTAGGTTGCCCCCCACTGTGAGGGGTCTTACCCGTTATTGACTTCCCACCAAGTTTTGGGGGCAGGGAGAGGAAGCAGGCAGCATTTGCTATCAGAGACAGGCTTTGTCTCCTGAGGCTAGCATTCCAAAGGTCGTCACTTGCCATTAGCCACAGGGGGTAGAGTTACAATTCCTAAAACCAGGCAGAGCGGTCCACAACAAATGGGCCATCTGTATGTCCTCCTTGAGAAAGTATCTATTCAGGTCCTTTGCCTGAATAGGCATTGGGTTGTTTGTCTTTCTGGTGTTAAGTTATATGAGTTCTTTACATATTTTGGAGATTAAACCCTTGTCCATTGTATCATTGGCAAATGTGTTCTCCCGTACAGGAGGTTCTTGTTGTGGACCGCTCTGCCAGGTTTCAGGAATTGTAACTACCTCTCGTGGCTAAGAATGAGTGAGCGACCTCCAGAATGTGAACCATGGGAGACAAGGCTTGTCTCTGGTAGCAAATGCTGCCTCAGTTTCCTTTCCCTGCCTCCAAAGCATGGTCTATGTTGTTGACAGGTAAGTCCCCTCAGAGGAGGGGCAACCTAAGCCAGACATGATCACTTGGGAGGCCATCATGGAAGGACTCAGGGGACGGCTGCAACAAAGAGCGAGCAATAGACTCTTGCCCTCTGGCTATGTGACATAGCCTGAGTCCCCATGTCCTCTGGGAGAAGCCCTTCCTGGCTCTAATGCCCTTAAGCCTGAATACTTGATGGGGAGGGGTGCAGCTCCTTGCCTTGCTAGAGCATGTCCAGGTGGGGGGAAATCTGGCATCACAAAGAATTCCCCAAAAATCTGTGAAATCTGCTCTGCTAAGAATGCTTTCATTCGTATGTTAATGGTCCGAGCAGGAAACCCTAAAAGTTTCTGCAACCCCCTCTCCTGATAGACACTGACTAACACTAAGCCCTCAGATTTCTTTGAAATGTTATCTACTGTTCGATTCTTGCTGTCATATATTCCTGTGTATTTCAACCCAATAAAAGTCCTTGGAGGAAGGGGTTTGAAGCCTTTTTCCCCTGAGAAACTGGCCACCTCTCACTGCCCTTCCCTTTTGAGGGATTGGCCACCTCTCCTCCCCAATCAGATCATATCTTGTCTTGTTTACTTTCATCCATGGCGGACAGGGAGACTTGCGGGAAAAGTTCCCCCACAGGTTCCCTTTTCATTTAGATGATGGTTTCTTTAGCTGTGCAGAAACTTTTTAATTTGACATAGTCTTATTTATTTATTTATTTATTTATTTATTTATATTTCCATTACTTTGGAGATATATCAGCAAAAATATTGCTATGTGAAATTTTACTGCCTATGTTTTCCTCTAGGATGTTTATGGTTTCACAACTTGTATTCAAGTCTTTTATCCACTTTGAGTTTATTCTGATGTATGGTGTAAGTTGGTGGTCTAGTTTCTTTTTTTTTTTTTTGCGTGTACCAGTCCTAGTCTTCCAATACCATTTATTGAAGAGACTGTTTTTATCCTTTTCTGTGTTCATGCCCCCTTTGTTGAATATTAATTAACAATAGAGACATGGGATAATTTCTGGGTTCTCTATTGTGTTCCACTGACCTGTATGTCTGCTCTTATACCAATACCAGACTGTCTTGATTATAGTGGCCTTGTAATTTAGTTTAATATCAGGTCTCGTGATACCTCCAACTTTGTTCTTCTTCCTCAAGATTGCTGAGGATATTCAGGGTCTCTTTGACTGCATATAAATTTTTGGAATATTTGTTCTAGATCTGTGAAATATGCCATTGGTATTTTAATAGGGATTGCATTGAGTTTATAGATTGCTTTGGATAGCATGGACATTTTAATGATGTTAACTCTTTCAATCCATGAACGTGGTATATGCTTCCAATTATTTGTGTCTTCTTCAATTTATTTTTTCAATGTTTCTGTAGTGTTTCAAGTATAGGTCTTTTATATCCTTGGTTAAATTTATTCCTAAATACTTCATTATTCTTGTTGCTATAGAAAGTGTAATTTTTTTTGTAGTTTCTCTTTTCCATAATGTATTGTTGATGTACAAGAATGCCATCAGTTTCTGAATATTGACTTTGTATCCCACTACTTTGCCAAATTCACTTAATAGGTCAAGTAATATTTTGTTGGAGACTATAGGTTTTTCTATGGACTCTATCATGTCGTCTGCAAATAATGACAATTTTATTTCCATCTTTCCATTTCAAATGCCTTTTATTTATTTTTCTTGTCTAATTACTGTGGCAAGAAATTCCAGTACTATATTGAATAAGACTGGTGAAATCAGGCTTCCTCCTCTTGTTCCTAACATTAAGAGAAATGCTTTTAGTTCTTGCTCATCATGTGTAAATGTTGGCAGTAGGTTTCTTTTATATGGCCTTTATTATGTTGAGGTATGTTCCTTCTATGCCCACTTTGCTGAGTGAAAACTCCAATTCTTTATCCGAAGAACTAGAGTTTTGCTAGCCTATATTTATGTTTCATACCTTTGTTATCACTTCGAGTATATAAATAATTTAATATTGTTTAATTGTGATATATAATCTTTTAGTTCACTTACCCAGGGTTGAAATTTTAAGAGATGTTTTCTTGACCTAAATGGGTTTGGGTCATTCCAATAGGTCCCTGTAATAACATGAAAATTTGTTATTTCTCTTTATGAAGATATATTTAAACAATTAGGCCTATTTGACTTAAAGTACTGGGCAAACTTTGTCAAATAAAGAAATAATAACTATGTTCTATTTGTATAAATATTTATTATTAAAATGGATATTCTAGAAATTACATAAAAATCTCCAAGAATCTACAAAGTTCTGGCATACTTTCATTTGTAATTTTAAGATATCTTAATATGTTGTTACAGGAAAGCAAATTTCTTTGTCAACTGCATTGCAGTAAGCACTATAACCATGTTATTTACAAATATGCTACATCTTCAAAAGATCCATGAAAACGACTCTGACTTTTTTAAAGGATATTTTTCAGAGAATAAATTTTCAGGTCATATTTTTCAACTGGATGAAGAAGTTGGAATAACTTCTATGGAATAATTCTATGGGATAACTGGATTTATAGAAATACTGCTAAACAATCAGCATAAACAAAAAGTGATCATGGGGCAAAATAAACTGAAGATGATTGTAGTTTTTGTAACTTATTGTTGAAAAACTTCCTAATTTTTATTCTTTTTCATTTTTCAACATAAGGATACTTTTTTCTAAAAGCAATTTTGTTTTTTTCTTTTTTAAATATAATTTATTAATTTAAATATAATCTATTAATGGCAGTTGTTCTATTTCCCCCTTCATTCCCTTCCATCCTGCACACCCCCTCCCCCAGCATCCCCCCCTTTAGTTTATGACCACATGTCTCAGTTCTTTAGATTCTACATTTCCCCTACTATTCTTGCCCTCCCATTATCTATTTTCTACCTACCATCTATGCTACTTATTCTCTGTACCTTCTCCCCCCTTCTCCTTCTCCTACTGCCCTGTAGCTAACCCTCCATGTGATCTTCATTTCTATGGTTCCCTCCTGATCTAGCTGTCCTCTTAGTTTGCTTTTGTTTTAGGTGTGGTTGTTAATAACTGTGAGTTTGCTGTCCTTTCACTGTTCATCTTTTTTATCTTCTTTTTCTTAGGTAAGTCCCTTTAACATTTCACATAATAAGGGCTTGGTGATGATGAACTCCTTGAATCTGATCTTATCTGAGAAGCACTTTATCTGCCCTTCCACTCTACATGAAAGCTTTGCTGGATAGATCAATCTTGGTTGTAGATCTTTGGTTTTCATGACTTGGAATATTTCTTTCCAGCCCCTTCTTTCCTGTAAGGTCTCTTTTGAGAAATCAGCTGACAGTCTGATGGGCACTCCATTGCAGGTGATTGTCCCCTTATCTCTTGCTGCTTCTAGGATTCTCTCCTTCATTTTAATCTTGGCTAATGTAAAGATGATGTGCCTTGGTGTGTTCCTTCTTAGGTCCAACTTCTTTGGGACTCTCTGAGCTTCCTGGATTTCCTGGAAGTCTATTTCCTTTGCCAGATTGGGGAAATTCTCTTTTATTATTTGTTCAAATAAGTTTTCCACTCATGGCTGTTCCTCTTCCCCTTCTGGTACCCCTATAATTCTGATGTTGGAGCATTTAAAGATGTCCTGGAGGTTCCTAAGCCTCTCCTCATTTTTTTGAATTCTTGCTTCTTCATCCTTTTCTGTTTGGCCATTTTTTTCTTCCTTCTGGTCCACTCCCTTGATTTGAGTCCCAGTTTCCTTTTCATTACTATTGGTTTCCTGTGCATTTCCCTTCATTTCAATTAGTTTAGCCTTCATATGTTCCTCTAATTTGCGACTAAAATCAACCAGTTCTGTGAGCATCCTGATCGCCAGTGTTTTGAACTGTGCATCTGAAAGTCTGACTATTTCTTCGTCGCTTAGAGTTATTGCTCTGGGGCTTTGAGTTCTTATTGAGCCATAATGTTTTGGGTCTGTTCACCCTGTTAAGTATGAGGAGCGGAGCCTTAAGTGTTCACCAGGGCGAGGCCTCCCAGGTCGCTGGGTTGTGACCCTGTATGTGCGGGTGGGGTCAGAGAGGGGCAATGGCAGTCTCCTCTGCTGCTTTCTGCTGCTGGGGCCTGCACAGTCTATCTCACTGCTTGCTCCTTCACCGGTTTATCTGCGTGCAAATGTGTGACCAAGGTCAGCCCTCAGTGGGTCTGCCTGCTGCTACCCCATACCTGGAATCTGCCCACGGGTGCCTTCATTCTGGGTCACACGCCCCGGTCAGTCTGGTGGATCTTTCCTGCCCCACCCCGCTCTGCTGCTGGCTTTGCCCCTGTTACGGGTCTGGCTAAAAGGTTTGTTGTTGTCAGACTTCTGTATACTTCAACTTTCTGTGATTTGGCGGCGATTTTGTCACTAAAACTTTGTTATTTTTAAACTTGGTTGTGTGAATAGGCACAGGGTTTCCACCTACGCCTCCATCTTGGTGGAAGTCCGCAATTTTGCAAATTATATTTTCATAAGCAATATTGAGGCATTTTTTTTCTCATTACCTGACAATTCTGGAATTTGGAACACATAATGAGTATTATTATTTCCATGGCAATATATTTATTTGTACAAATCCAATAGAAATCTGATTTCATAAAAGAGCACATTAAGCCAGTTTCCAACTGTGGTTTTATTAACCAAGACTTTGCCTAAATTGTCATATCTGAAAAAATCATGCTTACACTCTGGATGCCAGCAGAATCTTTAAAGAATGAAGATTGACTTTGAAGCTAATAAAAGCCCCTTGAAGAAATGGCCTGGTACGATGCTTATTCATAAGATTCATGACAGTCTTTCTAGATAATGAATGAAGGTTGCTTTTCCAGGAGATGGCCAGGAAGAATCTCAAGATATTTTGAGACCTTGAAAACTTGAATTGGCCCAAATTTATAGGTATTGTGGGCAAAACCTGATGACAGCTGGGTGGCTTGGCTTCTCCATTCTGGGTTTAATTAAAGCTCAATCTGGAAATTTCTTATAAGATTCAATCAAATTACATTTAAGAAAGCCTGTATAACCATCTGCTATTTCTTTTGCTATGCAAATAATCAGGCCAAATTGAAACTGTACTTACTTCAGTAAATGAATTGGTCTTGATTTGGTTCTTTGATAAAAATGACAGTAATTTTAGGGGCAGAAATTATGTTTTAATAGACTCAATAATACACAGGTATGGAAATTAAACTTTAGTTCACTTTATTATCTTCATAGTTTTATTTTTCACTTATGCTCAGACAATATTGGAGCACAGACAAAAGCTCAGGTGAAGGTCGCCAAGGCAGAAAGCCCAGGTGTCTAGCAACAGGCATGGGAAAGAGAAACAGAAAAAAAAAAGACACATAGGCAGATGGTGAAATGAAACTGTGACTCAGATGATGAAAGAGGGAGCCCAAGGGCTCCTCTAAACACCTCATGACCAATCATTATTTCCCCACAGGAATCTCAAAGACAATTTATAATGGGGAACAAATTGATTGACTTTTAGTAGTAATGGAAGCCATGTACTCTGCATCAAACACAAAATTGACTAAAAAATTTAAAACCTCACAATAGTTTCAGTCATGGGAGTGATGAGAAAATGCAACAACAAGCTTCTCTCCAACATTTAGAGGGCCAATTCAGAGATCTCAAGTTAACACACATCTTCCTCTATTTACCTGAATGTCCCATCCTTCTGCTGGGATGTGACTTGCTTATAAATTATGAACCCAAGTAACATTTTCTCCTGAAAGACAGCAGCTTCACCTGCAGGTTCCATAAGGACTTGTACCCCAATTCCAGATGATTTTATCCTGTTCAGTGGGACCCAGAGAAGAACTGTTCCCTCCTGACATCTATAAGCAAGTAAATAAAACTGTTTGAGCATTGACACTCCAGGGCTAACAAGCAATGTTCACCCAAATGGCCTAATATCTCCCTGGAGATGTCCCATACAATGATCAATATTTCTTTAGATGAACTCTATTACTCTAGTAGTGGGGAGTAGCTGAACATCAGCATGCACTAAGAATCTCTCTAAGACTTTAATCTCCATAGCCAATAAAACTGCCACCTCACTTGCTATTATTTAGAAATCTCTGGAATCTCTAGAAAAAGTTGTCATATAACTGAGTTGCCTTAGGCTACATACTGTCAGAACAATGAGTTTACCTGAGCATCAACTTCTCTTGTACTTACATTGTCATTTCAGCTCAAGTGGAAACAAGCATCACCAAAATCAGGCAACAGGATACCAGGCTTCAAGAAACATTGCACCATCACAGCTTTCTCTTTGAGAAACTTGGAGATTTGTTTGTGAGTCCATTTTCATGGATATCACAAGGAGTCAGGTCCATATTAGAAGAACTTAATTTGAATTTAGCCATCTTTTTCTTTATAATGCTGGTCTTTATTGTTTTAAACCTCCTTATGACTTGTTTTTTCATGCCAGAAAAATTGTATCTTCTCATGAGATTTTGCTTTACAATAAGCTAAAGTTTTTCATCCCCCCCCCAGAAGATTCAGAGGACATCAGTAGCTCCATGGATATGGAAGAAAGATTTTCAGTGGACAACTGTAACAGGAAATAAAAACTTTATACTACTCTGACTTACCATGAAATGAAATTAGAATAAAATATACCAACAAACTCACAGAAGATTCATGCATTAACTTTTCTTATAAGTATTTTTTAGACATCAGTAGTTGCAGCTCCTGCTTAACCAAAGAATGACACTGACCACAAGATACTGGGCAAGCATAAGTGACTCATATCACAACCAGCAGAAATGCTCTCTGCATATCCTGTTCCTAGGTATCAGTAGTAAAACTGCAGATGGAACAGTGAAAGTGCATATCAGTGCATGCAGAAGATAACACTGAAACACCCAGGAGCAGAGCTGAGAAACTGCACATTGCCAGAGATTCCTTAGTTTCCCTCTTGTCACTGTTTCCCTATGTAAACTAGTCAGGAAGCCTGAAATGCTAAGATGGGCTTTGTGTTGAGAGCCCATCTTTCCAGTTTCCAGCAAAACCACTTTACTTTACATCAGTACCTGCCTCCCAAGTACTGGCTTTTGAAGGGGGGAGCAGCTGGTCCTGTGTTTTGTTAGACATACATACTATATACATTTATTTATTTGTTTGTTTACTGATCTCTTGCCACTAGCATGCAAGTCCCATGAAAGCACAATAAAAGAGTACTTGAAACATCATAAGCACTTGATAAAACATTTCTGAATGATGATATCCACTATATTTTAAAGCTGGATGAATGTTGGGATTGATTCACAGATATGTTAGATAGACACTCAGACACAGACATGTATATATACTCCACACATAAAACCTTGGTAAATTCTGCCAAAAATGTTTTTTATTTTACACACCAACTGCATGATTGGAATGAAGTTTTCTCTTTTAAGTGATAGTTTTGACATCATGTAGAAGCAGCTTCCAACTCCCCTTAAAATAAAATCTACATAAACTACAGTAAGCATCATAAGCAAAGCACTACTGATGAGAACAGTTACACACAGACTGGTTTATGGCACAAATTTATGAAATCTCATTCTTTATGTTAAAATTGGAGCTAAGTAGATGTTCATGGCTCTGGGACAATAATTATAGCTCTGCTGGAATTCATGGCTATTAAGATGTGGTAAAATTCATTCCATCTATGATACTTAGATTGAGGACCGAGTAAAGAAATATGGTAATGTTCTTTATTAAAATGACAGAAAAGAAAACATTTTTGCTTTTACCAGATGGATTAAAATGTTTTGGGTTTTTTTTTAGCACTTTAGAAATATTACTACCTTAATCATAGATCACTGTTTTTACTCTTAACTATACAAGGCAAATAGAAATATTACATCAAAGATATTCATAAGGATTAATTTTTTATATAAAGAAATGTCCCAAGTTTAATCTGTTTTCTCTCAAAATGTTATGTTATCACTACATACTATGTTGTGTTATCAGATAAAGTTTTGTTATCATTGTCATTATTGTTACTTTAATCTAATAAAAGACCATGAAAAAAGTAGAAGGAGCTTCATAAAAAAAAAGTAAATATACAAATGGGACTACATAAAACTAAAAAGTTTTTGCACAACAAAGGAAACCATCAACAAAATGAAAAGACAACCCATTGAACAGGAAAACATGCTTGCCAATGGCACATCTGATATGGGGTTAATGTCTGAAATTTATAAAGAACTTATAAAACTCAATGTGAAAAAAAAGCAATCAATTAAAAAATGGGAAAGGACCTGAATAGACTCCTCACCATAGATGACATAGAGATGTCCCACAAACATAAAAAGATGACCAACGTTACTATTCATTACAGAATGCCAGTTAAAACCACAATGAGGTATTGACTCACAAAACTGTCCCAATGACTATTATCAATAAATCAACAAACAATAAGTGTTGGCCAGGATGAGAAAAGAGAACCCTCATGTACTATTGGTGGGAATGCAGACTGGTGCAGGCACTGTAGAAAACAGTATGGAGTTTCCTCAAAAAATTAAAAATGAAACTGCTTTATGACACAGCAATTCCACTTCTGGGTATATATTTGAAGAATCTCAAAACTAATTTGAAAAAATATATGCATCCCTATGGTCATTGCAATATTATTTATAAGAGCTATGATATAAATACCCATCAATAGAGGAGTGGATAAAGAAGAGGAGGCACATACACACAATGGATTATTACTCTGCCATAAAAAAAGAATAAAATGTTCCTATTTGCAAAAGCATGAAGAAACCTAGAGCATATTATGCTAAATCAGTCAGAGAAAGACAAATACCATGTAATTTCACTTATATGTAGAATCTAAAGAAGTGCATAAATACATAAGCAAAACTGAAGCAGATTCATAGATACAGAGAAAAGACTGATGGTAGCCAATGGGGAGTGGGTGTGAGAAACTGGCTGAAAAAGGTAAAGGAATTGAGAAGTACAAATTGGTAGTTATGAAATAGTCACAGGGGTATAAAGTACAGTATAGGGAATAGAATCAATAATATTATAACAATGATGTATGGTGCCTGTTGGTACGTGAAATATTAGGAGGAGGAACACCTTATAAAGTATATGATTGTCTAACCAGTATGTTCTATACCTGAAACTAATGCAAAATAATATTGAATGTAAACTTTAATTGAACATTATGCTGAGTGAAATAAGCCAGGCAGTGAAAGACAAATACCATATGATCTCACCTTCAACAGGAAGCTAAACAACAAAACAAACAAGCAAGCAAAATAAAAACAACAACACTGAAATAGAGAACAGGGGGATAGTGACCAGAGGGGAGAGGAGAGGTAATTTCAGGGGAAAAAGTGGAAGGATTTACAGGAACTAGTATAAAGGACACATGGACAACAACTAAGGGGGGTGGGCTGGGATGGGAGTAAAAGAATACTGTAGTTGAAAAGTAATTAAATAAAAAATTTTTAAAAACTTTAATTGAAAAATAATTTTTTAATTACAAATTAAAAATTAGTAACATAACAGTCTTTCTAAAATAGATATATAAATATTAGTAAATGAATATTTTACTTGTTTTTCCCCAAGTTTTTAATACATATTTTTTATATTTTTTGTTATTCCATCAGTACTTACTAAAGTTTTTGCCTGGCAAGATGTGCTCAGTGATTGTGAGAAAAAAAAACGGACAGGGGAAGGAGGTGAGGGAAGAGAGATGTGATTGCCATTCAGCTCAAATTTTAGGACAGTTAATTATTCATTTTAATTATCATTTCCTGTTATAGAAAGCAAATAAGAAGTTCAAGAATTGCCTTTTGGATTTTCCAGCTGTTCACACTGTCCTCATGAAAATGCACCATAGATTTTTTTTTTTTTAGTGTGTCGGGGGCACATTGTTGTTTTTTTCTTTTATTCATTTATTTAAAAAAATTGTTGTTCAAGTACAGTTGTCTTCATTTTCCCCCCACCATTCTCCACCACCCTAGCCATCCCCACCTTCCTCCTCTGATTCCATCACCCCTTGGTTTTGTCCATGTGTCCTTTATAGTTGTTCCTGAAAACCCTTCCCCCATTTATGGAAATTTTATAGACAAGGATAATATTATATATTTCATTTTATTGTCAGCATATATCTGGGTGAGGCAGCCTCAATTTTTTGGATTCAGAAAAAATATGACCATTGTACTTACTCACAGGCAAAATAATTATATTAACCAGGTAATAAATCTTACCTGTCAGTAGAGCCCACAAGCCTATGCATTTCAGGATGTAATGATATCCCTCCTGTATTGAACCCAAAGTGCCATATTCCTGTGAGCAGTGACAGGCAAGCTGAAATCGCATGAGCTTAAGGAAGCAATCAGAAGAAGTACTTAAAAGCATGCTACCGACACTGGAGGAAAATGTAGCTAATGGAGGAAAAAATGCTTGCTTTCAAATACAGTATCTGAAAGAGGCTAAATTACAATGTCAGAAGAAATGACACAGCCAAACTTCTCCTTGGTTAAAAAATAATGCATAGCAACTACTCCAGTTATTAGCTAAGGTATTCTCTTTTTCGTTGTCCTTTATATTGATCTGCTGGAGCAGACACTAAAGGCAGTCTGATCTTCCTTTAAAAGTATCTTCAGTTCTCTGCACAACAGGAATTTGTATAGGAAAGAATAGCAGTTCTTACACAATAAGCTTTATTATTGTGTTAGTGTTTTTATTTATAAACACTAACAGTAGCCATAGTGAATATTCAAGCTCACAATTAAAAAATGCATATACAGGTTAGAAAAATTGAATTTGAGGAATTAGTTTATAGGTTTTTCATATGCTTTCTGGTTCATCCTTAATTATAAATATTATAAGAAGTGGAAATTGTAGTTAGCAAGTGCTTAGATGATAGGATCCATGAGCTAGACTGATTATGTTTAAGGCCTAGCTCAACTATTGTTAAGACTGTGCATGTCATGAAATTACTCCAAGCCTCGGTTTCTCTGGCTTTAAGATAAGAATGAAAGTGAATGCACCTAATTAGTAGGGTCATGGGGAAGATTAAATAAATTAATAATGTAAAGTTTTTTGGAATATTGTCTAACACTAAATAAGTACTAAAAAGATGCAAGTTGGTATTCTTTTGTTCTCTGACATATCTATAGTGACAAACACATGTGTACTCACACATATATACATATGATATATACATAGTATGTGTGCATATATACATATGTGCAAATATGACAAAGCCTATATCATTTTGGAAAGATAGAATGGGAATCTTTTATAATGCTTCTTAGAGGACTGAGACCCAGTGGCAAAATACAAACCTGCCCAAAGGAATAGACAGGTCTATCTGGTTCAGTCTAGTGAAGCCATTCTCATTATTCAGGTCCCCCTAAAGGAGCCTGGAAGCACATCAATGCAGTGACCTTCCTGTAGCCTTATTATACATGACTGACAGCCACAGATTGATTGTTGAACAGTATGAGCACTGCAACCAGTGTTTGGATCCAATCCTTGGCTCTACAACTTAATAGATGCACAGCCTTCAATAAGTCATTTATCTGCCAATGCTTCAGTGTGCTCATCTATAAAATTGAGATAATTAAAATTCCTCCTCACAGGATTATTGTAAGAATTTAATGATTACATCAAATAAAGAATTTACATTACTTGATGCATAACAAGAACAAAGTCATTATTTTTAATAATTACTAGTTAACTTATCACAATATGAGACTTTTCATTTGTTGCTAATTTGTACATTGGATGACCGATAATAACACCTGTTAATAAACCTATAATATTAATGAACATTAACACTATATACAGCCTCTAATATCCTTAAAAATAGGGTGACAAGTAATTTCCAATTTTTAGCTAAGGAAAAATGCAAGTGTCCAACCTGCCTAGTTGCCTTTTCATTCTACTTTCATAGCAAATGGTTTTTATATTTTTTATTATATTTTACTGATTATGCTATTACAGCTGTTCCAATTTTCCCCCCTTTGCTCCCCTCCACCCAGCAACCCCCCAGTCCCTCAGGCATCCCCACACCATTGTTCATGACTATGTGTCATGCCTAAGTTCTTAGACTACTCCAACTCCTACACTGTACTTTACATCCCAATGGCTATTCTGTAACTACGTATTTGTAATTCTTAATCCCCTCACCTCTTCACCCATTCCTCCATAACACTTTCCATTTGGCAACTATCAAAATGCTCTCTGTATCTATGATTCTGTTTATGTCCTTCTTGTTTGCTTAGTTTTTTTTTAGATTTGATTGTTGACAGATATGTATTTGTTGCTATTTTATTGTTTAGAGTTTTAATTTTCTTTTTCTTAAATAGATCCCTTTAACATTTCATACAATATTGGTTTGGTGATGATGAACTCCTTTAGCTTTTTCTTGTCTGGGAAGCTCTTTATTTACTCTTTAATTCTAAATGACATCTTCATTGGGTACAGCAATCTTGGCTTTAAGTCCCTGTTTTTCATGACTTTGAATATTTTTTGGCAATCTCTTCTAGCCTGTATAGTTTCTTTTGAGAAATCAGTTTATAGTCCTATGGGAATTCTCCTGTATGTAACTAACTGATTTTCTCTTTCTGCATTTAATATTCTCTCTTTATCTTTAACTTTTAGCATTTTAATTATGATGTGTCTTGGAGTGAGCTTCTTTGCATCCATCTTGTTAGGGTATCTCTGTACTCCCTGGACTTCTTGTCTATTTCTTTCACCAAATTAGGGAAGTTTTTTTTTATTATTTTTTCAAATAGGTTTTCAACTTCTTTTTCTTTTTCTTCACCTCTGGCAACCCTATGATGCAAATGTTGGACTACTTGAAGTTGTTCCAGAGGCTGCTTACACTATCCTCATGTTTCTGGATTGTTTTTTCTTTTTGTTATTCTGATAGGTTTTTTTTTTTCTTCCTTGTGTTTAAGATCATTGATCGAACTCAGCAAATGGTTTCTAAATAAGCCACTAATGTCATTTGCTGGTATTATGCCCCATCAACAGTGGAGCCATACCTATACACATCGATGGCAAATTGAAATCTTCTTATCAAAATTGTACAGTTTACAGATAGCAGAGAGGTAAACAAGAACAGTTTCCAAAGGGTAAGATAAAATCAGAACGAAGACTAATGGAGCCAATTCTGTAGACTTCTCTTCTCCCTCACAGTCCTCTACCTAGTATCCTAATGGGAATTTATCCTGGTCTAAGAACAGGTCAAATGATTAACATTTTACTACAGCTTTTATTTGGCAAGGGTTTTTTTTCTTGGCAACAGAAGAAAGATGAGAAATTCATTGATTTGTTTTACTTATAGAATAGGAAGTATTTTGATGAAGCTGCAACTTTTATAAGAAAAAAATGAATCTGCTTCATTATTTAAGGCAGTAGAATATAATCTGTCGGGAATGACATAGGTGCTTAGAGTGTGCTACTGCCTTGCACATGGACTTAAAGAGCCATTCATAAAATGTGTGTCTAGTACTAACTTTAGTTCTTTAGGTCCTGGTTTATGATTAGTTTGTATATAAATAAATTATAGTCAGAGAGATGTAGGCGGGTTGAACAGGATAATTAAACCAGGTAGTTATTGTATTTACCATAAGTCAGCAGGATACAATGAGAGTACTTTTCAAGTATGTTTTTTTTACATATTTGGAACAGCAACGGGGTGTTTTATTGTAATTTTAACAGAAAATCATGTTTATTCCTAAAAAGAAACAATGTTCCATGGTGTTTAAGCACCCATGTGTGTTTAAAATGACTGTTTTTGCCAAGTAAATTGAAGTCTGTGTTAAGTAGTAACTAATAGAGACAATGAAATGTTTTCAACCAGTCTGTGATTATTTTGTGCAGTTCTATGTCCATTATTTCCCTTTTGGTGGATACATCATAATAAAACAGGTGAAAAGGTACATGAGTAACAAAATAAACTTTAATTTTTTCTTTAATTTTATAAGAATATTAAATTTTTTCATGTGAGAAAATGCTGCTAAGATAACCTGTATTCAAAAGACTAGTGAAACACCTAACTTCTTATACTAATACTTTCCTCAAGAGCATTTTGTTAATATTAGAAAATAATTACCAGCATGACAAATATTTTCACTGGAAGAGAATTTTCTAGAGACCAGACTGCTGATAACTTTCAGAGAAATGGGGAGAACTACTGTTACTGGGGTAACTTACTCCTCTAGTTCTCAGTTCCACCTGGTTGCAGCCTGCTGAAGGACAATTGGCTGCTCAGTGAAAAATCTGGGGAGAAGCAACCATGGCAAACAGCTCTGACAGACACTGGCTACAATTTCAGTGAATTCATATCCATGAATGCTTCAGTCTTATTAGTGATCATACTGTTGATTTTGAATCCTAACATTAACCAATTATTATGCCTTGATTGTAGCCCTTTACAATAGAATGTTGCAGAATTATGGTAAGAATATAATGAGTTATTTATGTCAAAGATCTTAGAATATTTATAATCTCATGGTATCTAACAGGATCCCATGAGGACTATACATTTTTTTCCAAATCTAACTCAAAACTATACATTTTTTCCAAATCTGACTCAAAGACATGAATCCTCAGGATGATTTTTAACATCTATGTTACAATATATTCCCCAATCTTCCTAATATCTTATCTTTCCATCACCAAAACAACCCAGATTCATATACCCAACAGAAAGGAAAGTTTTTGGTTTTTGCTTTCCATATTCAGTAGTTCCCTCTAACATTCAAAGTCTATCTGACATAAAACCAATTCATGGTAGCCAATCACACAGACCTTCAATTATGTGCTCTGATGATTTCAAGTTATTTATATTAGGGTAAGAAAAATATGTTTATTTCTTTCTTTTCTTCCTGTCTCTGTGTCAAAGTTATCAAAAATACATTTTTATTTCATTTTTCAATTACAGTTTATATTCAGTATTATTATTTTGTATTTGTTTTAGGTATAACATAGTGGTTAGATAATCACATGCTTTACAAAGTGTTTCCCCCAATATTTCTAGTACCCACCTGGCACCGTACATAGTTGTTATAATATTATTGACCATGTTCACTATGCTGTACTTTACATCCCTATGACTATTACATAACTACCAATTTGTACTTCTCAATCCCTTCACCTTTCTCCCCAGGACCTCTAGCCTCTTCCTATCTGTCAGCCATCAGTCTGCTCTCTGCAACTATGAATCTGTTTCTATTTTGTTTATTTTTTATCTTTAGATTCCACATGTAAGTGAAATCAAATGGCATATGTCTTTGTCTGACTTATTTCACTTAGCATAATATGCTCTAGGTCCACCTATGTTGTCACAAAATTTAAGATTTCATTCTTTTTCATGGCTAAGTAATATTTCATTGGTTACAGGCACCATAAACTTTTTACCCATTTGTTTAATGATGGGCACTTGGGTTGCTTCCATATGTTAGCTGTTGTAAGTAATATTAACCCTTCAGAATATCATATATACTTTCCATTTCCTCTCCATTTCCAACTGAACAATTCTCAAAGCCCAAGTGCATGTTACCAAAGTTAGTAGTTGGTCTTCTCATCTTGAGGTTTTCCTGCATCCACTCTATTTTCTATGCACTGATGCCAGACCAATCCTTCTAGTCTATCACATTCAATATCTCACTTTACTATTAAAACACAAAAGTAGCTTAATCCTCATAAATTTTAAATTCCTTCACCTGGCTTGGAAACCCACTATACTCTGCCCTTACCTTTGACACCATACACAGACATACGTATGATACTTTCCCAGTGTTCCCCTATTATATGTTCTATCTTATCCTAGATCTGTTGTTACTTCAAACTCACAACATTTATTTGCATATTTATATCTCCATGTATTTTCTCTTTTTGTTTCATATATTCTCTTCTCTAAGCTTTCTACTTAACCATTCTTTTCATCTTTCTCTTTAAGCATTCTCCTAATTTTTCTACTTAACCATTCTTCTTGTTCTTCTCCTTTAATACCCAATTCACCTGTTAAGACTTTTCTTATTTCTTCAGTCCACACCATTCTCTCTCTTGTCTGTATCAAGAATTAGCAGCACATATGGTAGCATTTAATTATTCTGTTTCATTGGATTAAATATGTTTTCTTTAGCTTGGTTGAGAGATCCTAAACTCATTTATTTAGTCATTCAACACTTGAGGCCAAGCACTTTTTACATATTCAAGGAGTGAAAACAGCAGTTTCTGAAATAATAATAGCTGAAATGGCATAGACAAGGCACCCTCCACCTGTGCCTATGTAGTAGACATTGCTAATTGATCTTAGCACCCTTTCTTGCTAAGTTTGAAAATGGCTTCAGAATCTCAAACCAGTCATTATCAGTTAAATGGACTGAGGAGCTAGTTGAAATCTATTTGATTAATCTATATGAGAATAAGTGTGTGTACATGTGTAAAAATCTATCTATTCAGTTCTCTAAGGAGGGGGAATACAGCCTTATTTTTGAGTCGCATTTCCAATATACCAGGAGAATTTCAATAGAAATATGGGAATAACTTATTAAAATTTAAAACAAATTTTATGTTAATATTAGGCCTCACAAGCATTGTTGATAGCCAACTATGACTTACTCATATAGAGAAGAAAATAAGGACCAACAGCGTCACACTGACTTATCTCTTCAACCACACTCAGAGATACAGGGCAATGAAATTAGCAACAGAATCTTCAGGCACAAAGAAAATCAATTCTTATGCATGCATATATTTTGACTGGGAATCTTTTAGCATTTTGCACAATGCCTGGTTCAATAAAATGCACCTACAGTAGATAAACCTAAGTGTTTCTTTTCATAATACATCTTGGTGAATACTGTAAACGTTGTAGTCCCAAAATAGAATGACAAAAAACAGAAAATCCTATTTCAGTTCTGTAATTAGTAGAAGAAATTGCTAGTTCAGTTCCCAAACATCAACCTTATAGAAGTGGTTTGAAAATATATGTGAATTTGTATCAAAGATAAAACTAAAAGAAAGCATGAAAGAGGAAAAGGAAACTGGCTATGGACTAGGAGAAACAAATGACTAATTGGTGACAATACTTTGGAGACATTTCAGTATACAACTTCAATGTTATATTTTAGCATGGCTATAATAATTAGTAGGTGGTTGTGAAGAAAATATAAATGAAAAGAACTACTATATAGATATGCCTTTTTCTATAAATATTAAATGGCAGAAGCTTCTTCTATAAAGAGAGGTTAAAAAAGATGAAGCATATGCTTAACTAGATTTAGTTCTCCAAGCTGTTCTATGAGCTTTGAAGGAAAACTCATTTGCTTTATTTACTAGCCTTCTGGTGATTCTCTACCTTCTCATCATTGTGAGAAGACAATGATGCTCTGACTCTCAGATGAATTGACCTCAGCCTTCTAGAGTGAACACCCCAAGTGAAAAAGGAAATAGCTGCCTTATTGAGCTTCTATTTAAATTTTATGAAACTGCCTTGTCTTCCAGATTTTTTATATGATTTCTAATTTTGATTGCTGCCACAGGCCTCAATGCAGTCCTTTCAGAATAAAAGCTCTGCTATAATTTTATCTGGATATGTGATGAACTCAGGGATTTATTTTAAATTTCAATTGATTCATGTATGTCCATATGGGTCCAGGAAAGCGACTTGGACCCCGTAGGAGCTTAACATAAATCTATGGAAGATGAAGGTGAATAGTCACTCCTTATTACCTCACTTTAATGTTAAGACATAAAAAATCATATAAAATTCATCCTTATCCTTCAAACAAATACTATAATGTGACTAATCCACAATAATATGGCCTCCTCCTAGAACCATACATATAGCAAATTAGTTATATCTTATAGTATTTACAAAAACTATTTATCACAAGTATATAGATTTAAAAAATTAACAATTATTTGAATTTATTTTTCTTTTCATCCTGGTATCATAGTGCTATAAAAGAAGTTGGATGAAAGTTCTAAAGAATCTTAAAAGTTACAATTAGAGGCAATTTTAATATCTTAATTATTTTTCTCTTACTGTGGGACAAACTGATCTACTTTGAAGCATTTCAACAGCAAATGCTCTTTCAGTGATAACCCAGAGATTGTGTGAGACAAAGTGATGGAGCCACATCCTAATTGAAGTCACATCCTAATTTTCTATGGACCTAGAGCTGCCCCAATTCCAGCTCAGCTTCTGTCATCTTTTCTTGGAGTTCTTCTAAGATGAAGGGAAGACTCCACAAGCAAAGAAAAGGGGTTGGTAATTATGAACAGATAGACCAGTGAAGAAAATTAATAATATTTTGAGCCTTCTTGACATTTTGATATTTGGAGACAGAAAGTTAGTTGGAATTTTTACTTTCAATGAAAAAATGCTTAGCAACTTGGATTAAGATGCAAGACCAATAGAACCTGCCTAAGCTCACCAGTCACGTCTTAGGTAACCAAAGCTTGGGAGAAAGGATGGTGGAACTCTGAATTCCATGTATTAGGTAGAATTTGACTCAATGGCAGAGTGTTTACCAATTTAAAAGTTCAAATGCTATTTTGAATGGGGGGAGATATATTTTGAAAGATGCCATTCAATTATCAGTCATTATTAAAAAGCATTAAACTCAAAATTTCTTGATTATAATCCCATTTCTGTCTTTTACTACTTGTATAAATCTTGGGAAAACCACTCAAATAACTTTCAAGTTGATTTCATAAACTCATGTAAAGATAGAATGAGATAAAGTATGTGAAAACACTTTGAAAACAGAGAACATATATTGAAGTATATGGCTAGATTTACATCATTATATGGGTTATTACAAGCTTAACCAAAGGGCAAACATTTGACTTTCACTTTAACTATAATATCATAATCTGTGATTCTGAAGTGGTCTTAAAGATAGGTACATGAAAGGAAAAGAAAACACACCCACGATTCTTTAACAATATCTATCAGTAATATTTTGAGATGAGCCTTTTGACAGTTTCAAATTGAAACCAATTACGATCTCACAGTAATTCAAAAAGTATGAATAGGTTATATTTACAAGCAGTCAACAAGAATATCATGACCGAGATTCTTTTCTACTCGAAAAAGTAATACAGCATGGTACAAAGTGTGTCCAGAAAGTATCCAGCTATATAATATGCTAATACAGAGACATTTATTGAAGAGGATACAAAATACAAGAAACATTTTACATAGGACAATGATGCCTCAGTACCCTTCAAACTTATGAGCTCCTTGAGGAAATCTGGCTCATTGGTAGTGATTTGAATCAACTCATTATCAACTGCAGCACAGCGTTTCTTCTGCTTTGGTACCAAATGCCATGGAAGAAATTTTGCCATGATATGTTTCATGCAAGGACCCTGCTTCAAAGTTTTAGACACAGTAGTTTTTGGAATCCCCAGGTCAGTTTCTAGTTCTTATACTGTCAGTCACTGATCTTTGTTGATTGCAGCCTGTACACATTCAACATTCTCAGGTGTTCTGCTTATTGCAGACTTTCCAGAACATGGATCACTTTGAAAAGATTCTCAACCACCTTTCAAACATTTGTGCCACACTTTTATTTGTGCTTTACTCATTGTATTATCACCAAAAGCCTTCTGAATCATCTGAATAGTTTCCATGGAGAAATCTTTAAGCTTAAAGCAAATTTTGGTGCAGATTCACTTTTCTACTCATTCAGTCATTTTGAATATGCAGCCACACAGTACACATGCTTACTCAGCAGTGTCTACTGCTGGCCACTGACTAGTACAATGAAATTGTCATTGTTCATACATACACAGTCCAGTCTACTTTACTTGGCTGCCAGGTTACATCAATGTCACGCAAACCACTTTTGTTATGTTAACAATGGCCGGGCTTTTTCTGGACAGATCTTGTATGTCATAGGTGCTCTTATCTGCAAACATCATTGCATTCTTGTGCAAATCATTTCTGCTCACATACACCCATTGGCTTTACCTTACGCACATTTCAAAGTGCGAATGAATCTGGCTAAGTCAGAAAAGTCAATGAAACTAAGAACATCTCTATCAAATACTGATGTTTCATATACTAGACTCTCCTGAGCACAAGGACCAGAATAAAAATGGAAACAATAATTGGTGCGCAGAGAGGAGAGAAGAAACTTCTAGGTGAAATGGACAAATTTCTAGAAAGATATGATCTTTCAAAACTCAATGAAGAAGAAGCAGAAAACCTGAACAGGCCCATAAGAGATGATGAAATTGAAGCAGTAATCAAAAAACTCCCAACACACAAAAGCCCTGGACCAAAGGGTTTCATAGGAGAATTCTACAAAGCATTCAAGGATGAGCTAACCCCTATTCTTCACAGACTATTCCAAAAAAAATCCAAGAAGACCAAAGACTCCCAAACTCTTTTTATGAAGCCAGCATCATCCTTATCCCAAAACCAGATAAATACACAACAAAGAAAAAAACTTCAGGCCAATATCACTAATGAACATAGGCACTAAAATTGTCAACAAAATATTGGCACACTGCATCCAGCAAGGCATTAAAAAGTTCGTACACTATGACCAAGTGGGATTCATCCCAGGGATGCAAAGATGGTACCATATTCACAAATCAATAAACATAATATATCAATCACATAAACAAAAAGGAAGACAAAAGTCACATGATAATATCAATAGATGGGAAAAGCATTTGATAAGGTACAGCACATATTTATGAGAGAAACACTCAGCAATGTGGGAATAGAGGGAGCATTTCTCAACATAATACAGGTCATATACAAGATACCTATAGCCAACATCATACTTGATGGGCAAAAACTAAAAAATTTCCCATAAAGATCAGGAACAAGACAAGGTTGTCCACTTTCACCACTTCTATTCAACATAGTATTGGAAGTCCTAGACACAGAAATCAAACAAGAAAAGAAAATAAAACATATCCAAATTTGAAAAGAAGAATCAAAACTGTCACTGTTTGCAGATGACATGATAGTGTACATAGAAAATCCTGTAGACTCCAACAAAAAACTCCTTGACCTAATAAGTGAACTTGGCAAGACAGCAGGATACAAAGTCAATATTCAGAAATAGAAGGCATTTATGTATACCAACAATGAAATATCAAAACAGAAATTGGGGAAAAATCCCATTTGATATAGCAACAAGAAAAATAAAATACTTAGGAATATACCTAACCAAAGAGGTAGAAGACCTGTATGCATAAAACTACACAACATTGGAGAAAGAAATTAAGAAAAACACAAACAAGTGGAAACATAAACCACATTCATGGACTGAAAGAATTAACATCATCAAAATATCCATATAACCTGAAGCAATTTACAGATTCAATGCAATACCTATGAAAGTACCAATGTCATATTTCACAGATACAGAACAAACACTTCAAAAATGTAGATGGAACCATAAATGACCCCAAATATCTGCAGCAATTTTGAGAAAGAAGAACAAAGTAGGAGGGATTGCAATACCTGATATCAAACTGTATTACAAAGACACTAATCAAAACAGCCTGGTACTGACATAAGAACAGACACATGGACTGATGGAACAAAATAGAGAGTCCAAAATAATCCCAAGTCTCTACTGTCAATTAATATTTGACACAGGGGACAGCAGCACAAAATGGAGCAAAATAGCCTCTTCAACAAATGGTGTTGGAGAGCTAGACAGAAACATGCAAAAAAATGAAACTTAATCACCAACTTACACCATACACAAAAATAAATTTAAGGTGGATAAAAGATTTCACTATAAGTCATGACAACATAAAAGTCCTAGAGGAGAACATAGGCAGGAAAATCTTTTATATTACATGGAGCAATATTTTCACTGATATGTCCCCTACAGCAAGGGACATAAAGGAAAGAATGAACAAATGGGATCTCATCAAAATAAAAAGCTTCTGCATGTCTAAAGAAAATAGCAGCGACATATGGGAAAACATATTTGCCAATGATAACTTAGACAAGGGTTTGATATCCAAAATATATAAAGAACTCACACAACTCCACTCTAAGAAGACAAGCAACCCAATTAAAAAATGGGAAAGGATTTGAACAGACACTTCTTCAAGGAGGATGTACAGAGGGCCCAGAAACATATGAAAAGATTCTCAGTATTGCTAGCCATCAGAGAGAGGCAAATTAAAACCACAATGAGATACCACTTCACACCAGTCAGAATGGCCATCATAAACAAAGCAACAAACAAGTGTTGGAGAAGATGTGAAGAAAAGGGAACCCTAGTGCACTGTTGGTGGGATTGCAGACCAGTGCAGCCACTATGAAAAACAGTATGAAATTTCCTCAGTAAGCTAAAAATGGAACTGCCTTTTGACCCTGCAATTCTACTGCTAAGATTCTATCCTAAGAACCCTGAAACACCAAGCCAAAAGAACCTATGCACCCCAATGTTTACAGCAGCACAATTTACAATAGCCAAGAGTTGGAAGCAACCTGGGTGCCTATCAGTAAATGAATGGATCCAAAAACTGTGGTACATCTACACAATGGAATTCTACACAGCAGAGAGAAAGAAGGAGCTCCTACCCTTTGCAACAGCATGGATGGAAGTGGAGAGCATTATGCTAAGTAAAATAAGCCAGGTGGTGAAAGACAAATATCACATGATCTCACCTTTAACTGGAACCAAATCAACAAAACAAACAAGCAAGAAAAATATAACCAGAGACACTGAAATTAAGAACAGGCTGACAGTGACCAGAGGGGATAATCGGGGAAAAGGGTGAAAGGTTTAGAGTAACAATTATAAAAGACACATGGACAATAACAAGGAGTAATGAAAACAGGGGAAAGAGATGGGAAGAGGTGGGGTGGTGGGGAGGGGTGGGGGAAAGACAGATAACCATACTTGAACAACAATAAAAAATTTTAAGTATATTAAATAATAAATAAATATCTAAATTACAATTGATATTCATGAATTATAAATGATATTTTACATTTATATTTAATAGAAGATTTTACATTTTTGAGAAAAATTAACTTAAAAATACATGAATAACATTGTATTCTTTGAATTTTTATATTATTTTCAAAGTTTAATGTACTTTGAATAAAATTTAATTTTTTTCTTTTGATCTTTCATATCATCTCTGTCAAAAGAATATAAGTATCTAAAAGTGTCTATTATAAAACCATAATCAGGTATGACAAAACTATTATAAGTACATAGTAATTTACAAATCATGGGTGTCTTTACTACTCACTTAAACATTGTAGTTTCACTAACAGAATCTCTACAGAAACACAATATAAATTAAAAACAATCAGAATTTATGTCTTGCCTACTTTCTATCTTATAAAAACATAGCTTTTGATATGTTTATTCTCATCATTTGTTAGGATAGTATATTGTTCAAGAAGATAAAACATATTTTATTTAACACTGATTATTTACTATATAAGATCTGTCCAGAAGGTATCCAAACATGTAATATGAAAAATAGAGACATTTATCGAAGAAGACACAGAATCAAGAAACATTGCTCATAAGACAATGTTACCTCAGTTCCCTTCAAAGTAGGTTCCTTGGGACCTCACACAGTTCTCTCAATCACCATCAACTGCCCCATAGTGTTTTCCTGAATCTCATCAATGGTCTGAAATATCTTCCCTTTCAAAGGTGATTTCAGTTTTGGAAAAAGCCAGGAGTTGCGGGACATCAAATCTGGGCTGTAGGGAGGCTGAGTCACCTGGGTGATTTGATGTTTCACAAAAAATCTCTGCATGAGATGGGATGCATGAGTGGATGCATTGTTGTGATGAAGCTGCCAATCACCAGTTGCCTGTAGCTGCATCCTTCTGAATCATCTGAGTAGCTTCTGTGGGGGAATGTTCAAGCTTAATGCAAAGTCTGATGCAGATTCCTTGCTCTACTCAGTCATTTTGATGTGACAGCAACACAGTACATATAATCAGTGGCATCTACCACCCCCGCTGACTAGTACAGTGAGGTCATCATTGTTCACACATGCACATTCCAGTCCACTCTCCTCAGCTGCCGGGTTACATCAATGTCACATAACCCATTCTCATTATATTAACAATGGCTGGACTTTTTCCAGACAGACCTCATCATAAAGCTTTCAAACCTTAAATTCCTTATGCTTTGTTTCTATATGTACTATGGTTCAGGGCCTCTCAAATATTAGGGGTAGGCTTATAAACTGTAATATTAAAAGAAATGTGAACAGATCCATTTTTCTGATCCTGACCTTTAAAAATAGTCAGCAGACCTATACATGATTGATGTCCTGGCCTCTAAAGGTGAACTAACTATTAGTATTACAGGTAAAGTTCCAGGCCCATGGTCCTGTTGCTTTCCTCCTTTATTTAAATTCTACCCTTTTGTTGTTAACTCTTGGTTCTTCTGACCCCAACCTAATTCTCCTCCTCTAGCCTGTAAGTTTGTGCATTCTCCATTGTGCTTGGCATTTAGTTTTTTGTAGTATAAGCTCTGACCTTTGTTTTTGTTGGGGTTTTTTGTTTCTTTGCTTGGACAATTCAAGTGCCTGACTTAAGCTTTGACTAAAGAGGCATCTGCTACAAAGATATGTCCACTCCAAATCTGGCTATTTTGAAAAAGCACAATGCTAGCAGAACTAGTTAAAAAACTATCCCTGGAACCCCATCCTGAGGCTCCTTTGCTCTGGAGATCTTGGTTCATTTCTATAACTGACCAATTGGTCTTCTTATTTTTTTATTTTCTTGTGCTTTAAATCCCCTCTAATATTTTAAATTCACCAAAGCAAAGTGACCATGTGAACACCTGGGCCCCCATTCTGATGCCAATAATAGCAGAACCCCAGACCCATATTCTCTCTTTTTCTATATGTGACCTTACTGTGTGCTCCCAAGCATGTCATAAAATTTCACAAAGTTTCTTAATGGTTTTTATCTTTTTCTTTTTTCAATTAAAATCTAGTTATTATACATTAGTTATTAGTTTCAGGGGTACAACATAGTTATTAAACATATATAGACTGAAGCTTCACTACTGAAGCCATCAGAGAAGGTGGCAACTGAAGGGATGAATCAGAGTCTGAGATCATAACTGTTTTGTGCTAGTCTCACAGCCTGCCGACACTGAAGGTTGTGATGGACCGGTCCTGTCAATGTCTTTCAGTCATAGTAAGAACTACAAGAGCCAGTCCAGTCACAACACTGGTCATTAAAGAGAAAAGCACTGGCCCCAAATGGCATTGCTTGCACTAAAACCCAGGATGCAGAATATAAATTTAATACTAATGCATTATTTCAACCATTTCCAGAAACATAATCTTAACCAGTCTGGAATTTTCCAGTGAAGCACCTACAGTAAGGTAAACTGTCACATGGGCCCGCTCCATGGCCACCCCCACTAAGGAAAGGTCATCTGCATGATAAAAAAAAAAATTTGCTGTCCCCTTTCCCCCAAAGAATATGTCATGGTCTAAAAATAATCCTTTGTTTTCTTTTGTTAATAGCTCCTTTGCCCCACCCTTCTTTCAAAAAACCTTCATTTTGTACCACCTCTTGAAGCTCCCTTCCACGTGGGGTGCTACCTGATTCATGAAGCACTTAATAAAGTCAATTGAATCTTTGATTTTATTAGTTTCAATTTGTTTTTTAAGTGTAATTTTGTTTAAAAAAATCTACATATACAAAGTACTACCAAAAATTCTAAATATGTCATCTACACTTATAAATATGTAGGCCTGCCTGTGGAATTTCCTATCTCTGAAATTGAAATGGCAAATACTGTCACATATATTTTGTACTCTGTCTTATATCAAATTTTAATGTTTGATTACTCTGTGAAAGAGCATTGAATAAATCAGCACATATAAGTATTAGCATCTAAAACTTCATGTCTTATATATATTATCTGTCACCTCAGCTTTGCTTTTCCGTACTTTAGAAAAATAACAAATAGCCCAACTATCAAAATATATATGAGAAAAACACGATAGCAACCAAATACCACATTTTTGGTGAACATGGCATTTTTGGCTCTTCCAGTTATAATCTCTGCACTGTAACTGTCAACTGGAGTTACTTCTGTGTGCAGGCTCCATCAGAGTTAGTGTCATTCTGGTACCAGTAGCTCCTGGCTATACACTCCCTGAACTTCTTCCCATTACACAACCTAGGATGATCCAATGTCATCTAGTGAAATGGTATTAAAAGGAGTTCTGATCTTGAGCCAGGAATGCAAAACATGAAGGATACTTTGAGGCAAGATCTGATATCCAGCAGATGAGCACCAGCATGGCCCTACTGGGTTTTCAGCTAGAAAACATTGTGATGGTTTGGTGCTCATGCTCTACACAGAAAGGTGTAGTTTGGAAACCACCAACCCTGATTTAGAGATAATTAATTGCAGGGACAGGGATGCATGCTTCCAGACTACCCCGGTGTGTTTTTCCTGTCTCTTTGTCTCTAGAGCTCTCTGGACCTATCTACCTAAGCCTTGCCATATGTGTTTTCTCTCCTAGATTTCCACTTGTCCTGAGCAATTTTGCTAGAGACAGATTTTATTTTCTTTGCTTGCAACCAATACCTCTGAGCTATACCACTATAATACAATGCCCCAGAGAAATATACTTATAGAAAATTTTATAACAATTTAAGTTGATTCACATTCAAGAGTAATCTAGAATAACCATAAAATTTATATAAAAATAATCCCCCCAAAATAATCTTAACAAGTAATAATGAAATACACTCATTTGGAGTGTTTCAGAGTGTTTTTACAACTATTACTTGCTTCGATAATGTCAGTAAGCAGGTGAGACCAGAAGGATAGAACACAGTGTTTCATTTTTGTACATTGACAAAATGAGGTTGAAAACCAGAGTCTAAAAGGCTCGTCCTGATTCCAAGATAATTAAACATAGGCCTCGATCTAGAATCCACCTCCAGACTAGATGGTTGACAGCTCTTGAACAGGAAAAATAATAGGTTTGATTTCCTACATGCAACCTGTAAAGACATGAGCAACATTATCGTCCACTATCTTTATTAGATGTGGAAGCAAGATAAGCAGCCTCACTATGTACCAAATCATTTTCTAATGGTTCTGAGTTTCTGTTCTACTGGACCAGCAAGCATTCAGCAGCTGGTCATCCTGCAATGAAGATCCCATTACCTGGTTAGAATTACTACATCATCTGTTAGAGAATTTCAAACATCAGACATTTTATATATTTATCTGAATAGCTGGAAACTTGTATTCAAATGAAGCTTCAAGAAGAATCTCAATATGGAAAACACTTTAGGCCCTTCTGTAACCCAGGACTCCTCAAAAAAGAGTTTAAACACTATTGATATAACCCTTTCCTTGTTTTACAAGTGACAATATCCTGGCACAGATAACTATGCAATTTTTTTTCCAAGCCCAAACACGTATAAGAATTTTGTGGAAACCCTGCAGCCCTGACTCCAGAAAAGTATTTCTTTTTTTTCAAATTTAAGGGAATACCTGTATTTCCGTCCCATTTTCCAAAACTCTCCATCAAAGAAAAACCCTGATAAATGTCTGAAAGATGAATACAATCAGTCAGAGCAGTTACACTGAGCTCTGTCTTCCTCACCTGACTTGCGTGCTTCCCGAGGGTGGGGCTAATGTTCTCACACATGTCTATTCCCCATGGCTAGACAGGCTACACAACTTATCTCACAAATAAGACTACTTTTGAGAGAGAAAGCCTACCCCCTGTACCCCAAGAGAGACTACAAGGCCCTAAAACCCTCTGCTAGGACCCACCATGAGATGCTCACTGAAAACTGAGGTCCTGGAACAATTCCCAACCATGAGAAGGGGTGGAGGCATGCATAAAGAAGCCTAGGGGAGCAAAGTGTGTCACAGAATGAGTCTGCACATGCTGGTTTATGGAGTTCTGTCGGAGAACTCAGCCTCGGAGCACCACAAGGGAGGGGCAGTAACCCAGAAAGTCAGCTTCTCTACTGAAGTCCCCTGGTTCCCCCCAGGTTACGTTCCAAGCCTATTTCCTCATCTTTAATTATGAGTGAAGCCATCTCCACCCCATCCAGGCTTGAAGCAGCCAGAGGGTCTTCCCACCATGCAGTTTGACCACCCCCCAAAATAATAATATTAATTTATAATTACACCTGGAGAGCAAACCAGGAAAAGAAGGGTATACGAGCATCCTATCCACAGTGTCTAGTATTATGTTTTATATAAAAGGAATTACCCTGTAAAAAGGTATTCCTCATTCAGTAGTCTTCATCTTGCCCATAATTATTCAAACTGTCAAAATAAATTCTTCACCATTTAGAGACTGAAACATTCTTTGCCTCCCAAGAAGAGATTCAGGCACACTCTTGGCAACATAATATCTCTTGCCTAATCTGCTTGGTGGGCACACACCTGGACACACATGAAGAGAGGCTAGAAAGTGAGGGAATTTCATTCTGAAATAAAATTAGCAAATAAAAAAATAAAATTAATATCTGATGAGTTGTTTTCTTGAGAAGTTTCCGTTGGAGTCCTGGTTACTCCTGACCACCACACATTTTTCACCCTGGCCTCACTCACTGGCAGTTATTCTAGAGGTGGCCAAAAGCCAGTATCAGGCTCTTACCCAGCCTTTACCAGTGCAGTTTTGTGGGATACTTTTATAGAATGTCCCTGCCCCCTCCATTGCCTGTCTATTCTCCTTAGTTATAAGAAAATCAACTTTCTGACCAGCTAACTTTGGGCCTTGGGTTTGAAATAATCACTTTCTATAATAATCTGAGTGATTCGGGTTCCCACATTTAAGAGTTGAGACCAATCACTCCATTTCTACCTAACACCACACAATTTTCAGTTCAGGAGAAATAAGTGATTATTCACCTGGTCAGTGTGTGCTTTCTTGATTCCTATATTCTTTGTATTGCAGTTTGGTAATGATATTGCAGAGATAGGAGAGAGCCTTACAGAGAACACTACTAGATTTTCACTTTCTTCACCATTCCTTGGCAGTATATAAAACTTATGATCAGGAAATGATCATTAGTCTCTATATGAGGACATTTATAAACTGATGGTTAACATTTACAAATGTCATACCCTTTTGTGTTTCTTTATTATATTTCACAATCAAGGAAGAAAAATGTAAAAGCTAGAGTATGGTGGAATTAATTTTGCATTAGAAAAGATTTCCATTCTTTTAAAACTTTTAATTTCCATTTTTTATGCTTCTTATGCTTGAAAGATTCCTAACGGGAATCCAAATTATTATTGGGTTCCCAGTCAGTGGGAACTTCTGGCCATGGAACACACACTACTGCCTCACCCAGGCAGAGGAGCAACTCCGGCCAGCTCTGAGTGTGACACCCAGTCCCACACATCCAGAAGACTGGCCAGAGAACCTGACAGTGTTGGACCTCATTAAAAAGCTCTGCTCTAGGAGCCGAGCCAGCAACTCTGCCCAACTGCTAAGCAGAGCCTCTGGCCCTATATCATCAGGGAGTCTAAACCTTGCTTCTGGGTGTCTCAGAGTCCAGCCTACCATAGCACTAAGCTGAAGAGCCCAGCACACAAGCCCTTCTAGTGTACTGCCCTGTCCACTGCAGCACTCAGCCTGAAGCCATGTACTGGCAGGGACCACAAACAGCAACCTTACACATTGCAGAGCACAGCGTCAAGGCCCATCCATTGGCCTCCAGTAGGATACAGCTGGAGACCAAATGCATTTTTTCCACAAATAGAAAAAACAATACTAAAATTAATATGAAAGTACAAAAGAGTTTGAGTAGCCAAACCAATCCTAAGAAAGAACAACAAAGCTGAAATCATCACATTTCCTAATTTTAAGCTATACTACAAAGTTATAGTAATCAAAACCATATGGTGTTGGCATAAAGAGACTCAAAAACTAATGGAACAAAATGTACATCCCAGATATAAACCCATGTACATATCATCAATTAATATTTTACAATGGATCCAAGAATACTCAATGGGGAGAGAACAGTATCTTCAAAAATGCTGTTGGGAAAAGTGAATATTCAAATACAAAAGAATAAAACTGAACCCCTATCTTACCCCATATACCAAAATCAACTCAAAGTGGATTACAGACTTAAATGTGAGACCTAAATTCATAAAACTTCTGAAAGAAACCATAATAGAAAAAGCTTTTTGCCATTGGTCTCAGCAGTAATTTTTTTGATAAATCTTCCCACATCAAAAGAAATTATCAACAGAATACAATGGTAGCCTACAGAATGGAAGAAAATATTTGCAAACCACATATCTGATAAGGTGTTAATATCTCAAATATATAAGGAAGTCATACAACTCATAGCAATAATAGTAATAATAATAATCCAATTAAAATAGACAAAGGACCTGAGCAGTCAATTTCAAAAAAAAAAAGAGATATTTAAATGGCTAACAGGAACCTGAACAGATGCTCAACCATAATGAGATATCACCTCACACCTGTACAATGGCTGTCATCAAAAAGAAAGGAGATGAGAGACAGGAGGATATGGTGAAAAGGGAACCCTTGTGCACTGTTGGGGAGATTGTAAAATGTGCAGCCACTGTAGAAAACAATATGGAGGTTGCTCAAAAATTTAAAAATAGAGCTGTCATATGATCCAAAAATTCCACTTCTGGGTATATATCTCTAAAAACAAAAGCACTGTCTTGGATAAGTATCTGTATCCATATGTTCACTGCAACATTATTTACAACAGCCAAGACATAGAAACAACCTGTATATCTGCTGGAGGATGAATAGATAAAGAAAATGTCTGCAATGGGAAATGAGATCAGAAAACTGGGAAACTTAGTAAATTGACAGGAAAATAGAGTAGAACTTACCAAAAATGAGAGAAGAGTAGAGAAGAAATAAAGTGGTAAAACAGGATGCAGGTAAGAAAGCTATGGTCCTTGGTTCCGAAGATGGCTATCTTCATGTTCATGTCACGTTTTTCCTCTTATCCATTCCTCTGTGTTTAAATATCCTATTCTTATAAACCAGTCATGTTGGACTAGAGCTCACCCTAACAATCTCATTCTAATTTAATTATCTCTGTAAAGAACCCGTGTGTACATAAAATCACATTCTGATGTACTGAGGGTTAGGATACAATCCAACCCATAACAACTATTGTACTTTATATTCATCTTCATACTCCCAGTACCTAGTGCCATGCCAGGAGCATTGTCAATGTTTGATGATTATTGAACTAACCAAAAAAACAGAATTTGATCCAGACCAGAGGAGAAAGAATAAAAAACATTTTCCACATGGACATCTTAGGAATGGTTGTGCCCTTGATGACTACAGGACATATGGGTTTTCCGCTGTTGCTCATTCATTGAAAATTGAGGTCAGGGTAACCTCCAGACTGCAGCTGCCTCCTTATCATTGTGTCCCATGAGAAGTGAAAACCAAATTACATTTAAAGGAAGTGAAAGTCCTTCAAGGTCTTGTCCCTGTTGTTGGTTTCCAGGAAAGGACAAAGTGTCACATTTTATTGTCTCTCTATCACAATAACAATAAGAAATAATTCCTGTACTTCAGAAGTGATATTCAGAGCCAAAGGCTCCAGTGGCATTTTGTGGGAAGACACATTTTTAAGAGAGTTTTGCAGCACAAGGAAATGCTGCAATCCAGTCTTAATGTCATCTTGGCACTGTCTTAATTCCCAGTCCAGATGTTCTACTAGGAGGGATGAGAGTGAGGGTATCTTCTCATTGTTGACACTTTTTTCCTTGGAAATTCAGTGAATACCATAGCCATGTGTAGTTTGTCCTCATCTCCAGAGAGATGGACTAAAAGGAATGCTTCACTTGGCACAAATTCAAGGACATTCATTATACTGGGAGAAATCATGCATCATAATTAAAGGAAATGTTATATTTTACTTAATACCATCCACTCGCCTTAGGACATATTTTCATTTTAACTCCTTCTGTGGAGGCTGCATTTTTGAGAGGGCCAATGAACTCAGAGATAATAGTATGGATATGTACCAGGCAGTAAAATCTTCCTTAAAATATCAGAAACAGTGCAGTTTGTAGAAGCTTAAATAGCTTGGCCATTTCCTCCCACCCCCATGTTGAATGGATTAAAAGTGTGCTGATTCCTAAGCAAGTTTTCAATCTGTTATGAAATAACAGAGTTTGGTTTTTCTTTTTTCTTTTCAGTAAAATTTAACTACCTAGTATGACATTAAAGCTATTCCCTTCAAATTTCTATTGTTCCATTCTTTATTTTATGCTGTGATATCTCCTTCTATGTGAATCTGTAATTTAAAAATAAAAATTTCTTTTCAACATATTGCTAGCTAAGTCCTGATGGATACAGTTCCATCAAGCCTTGCCTGAACTTTGAATTTGGCTCTGTAGCGGGTCCCCAAAGATTTTGCCCCAAGGTATTTTCTATAGATGTGTCTCTGCAATTTAGGACTGAGTTTATTCATGTTCCTATTTATATTTGAGGCAATTGCTAATTTGGTAATATTTTTATTGATCTTATTTCAAAAAATGAGAGCTTAATTTGTAATAAGAGATTGGCTCTGTTTGTATATATTTGATAATATAGACCCTTTAGGAGAGATCCTTAGGCCCTAATCTGGAAAAAGAAATTGGTCTTCCTGCTTTTACCTGGAACTGTTTCTGCTTATCATGAGGGTGGTGGTAGGGTTGTGCTTAGGCATGAAGATGACCTGAATTTCATGGGATCACATGGGGGTTAGATGACCAATGGGAGGCTGTTGCAAGGGAGAGATTGTAATGTGTGCTAACTAAATCAGAGTTGATATAAGGTGGGTCGGGGGGAAAGGAAATTCTATTTGTGCATCTCTCTCTTTCTGCTTCTCTACTTTAAGTATTAGCTACTCTCTCTGTTTCTAATTATAGCATTATTATTTTTACCTCTTGTTTACCCAGACTTGTTTCTTTCTTTACCTCCTCTGTCTTACTACTTTCATTCTAGCTTTTCATTCTAGCTACTCCATCATGTTCTCTCTATAGCAACAAAATCATCTTTTCTTAATTTTTCATGAATTAATTGATAAGTGATTCAGTTAATAAGAAATCTAAGACCATAAAAAATATTTTACCAAATATCAAGCATTCAGGGTCATAGGAATATGGTGGTCTAAGTCAGAGCAGTAGGCCACAGAAACAGTCTGACCAGGATCCCAAGAACTGAAGTGCCTGGTATCATGTCTGCCCCTGGGGTGACTTGTGCAGAATTCTACTTCATTGGGATCAACAGAAACTCCTAAAATATGCCAAGTTATGCAACATCCTCAAATACAGTGTCTGTTGCTCAACAATTATTCGTTGACTATAAATAAATAGGAAATTAGTCTTTGTTCTTCAGAGAAAATAATATATATTGTGGGTCCTTTATGCAGTTCAAGAATGAGTAAGAGGAATCATAATTGGAAATTATTTTCATGATACAGATAAAAGTCTGTGTCATTTCCCCTATTTTTTGTCTGTGCCTTGAGTAACATTTTAAATGCTTGCTATGTATTTGTAGTAACAGATCAGATAATCCAAAAAATAGGAATTAATAATTTTATTGCTATTTACTTTAAATTAACTCCACTTTTAAGCCAAGAGACAAGAACAACACAACTAAAACTGTTTATTGTTAATGATAAGGCCAAAGCAGTTCTGTCTGCTATTTCACTAGCTTAATAGATACCTTTGCCTTTCCAATCAACAATTCTGATCCTGGGACACACTTAATAAGAACTACTGAGATGGTTGCCCTTCCTTGAGCCGGGGGGGGGGGGCTGGGGTGGGCTCATTCTCACTTATTACATATTCTCCCTTTTTTGTGTGTGGCTCAGGATGTAGAAGTCTCACTCTGGGCAACCTAAGAGGAGCCAAGTCAACCACTGAGATGTTACCTGGCTCAAAGTTAGTACCCATGATACAGGAGCATCAGGTCCCAAATACAAGCAGATCTGTGCTTTCTATCATCTATTCTGAAAGGTAATTTCACATTCTATTGACTAGACTTTTGTCTCTGCATTCAGCCCTGAGAAGCCCTGGAAGTGTGTGGAATGTTTGTGAAATGCCTGATATGTTTGTAATTTGCATCTGCCAACTCTATTTGGAAATCAATGCGGAAAGAGGAAAAAAGACTAAAGGCAACTATTATGTTGCCCAATGTGTAATTACTCTTTCCCATAGTTCATTCTTTTCCTTGGAAATGACTGTTTTGATACCAAGTAATGTGATGTATTTATGAGAAAATAAGAACCATCTTTGCTCTGGGGCATATTTCCTAGGAACCAGTGACTCCTCTCATTGTCAAGCCTTTGCCACTGTTTGCTATTCCCAAAAAACTCAGGACCTTGCATTTTATTTTTATGACATTGTCTAGTGTTTCTATATGTGCCAGAAAATGTACCACCATTGCTTAAGGCCCTCCATGCCTGGTTTCACACTGTGGTCTCAAGCCATTTCTCTCACTTCTTATATTCCCTCACTTATGTTATTCCTTCTCCTTTAGTTATTGCCTTCATCCAAGTTCTTTCCTTCTTGAATACCCAGATCAATTCTTTTCTATTTTTATAACCCTTGCCTTAGACTTCTGCATACATTACTCCTCTCTGAATTTATGTGTGTGTGATTGTCTCACCATTTAAATGGTAAATCACTTGAAAGTGATGGGTATCTAATACAATTGTTGTATTCCCCTGATGCCCTGCACAGCCCTGAGCACAATGCACACTCATACATATTCACATACTGCTTGTAAGCCTTATATCTGCATGCTGTGTATAAGCTCTCCACTTACTGTTGCTGTCTGCTGAGCACTCTAATGATGAGGTTGGAGCACCTCTTCTCTTCCTGTCTAACGGACATTTATGCTCCAAGATAAACATAATAATAAAAGAGCTATTACCTTTATCATTATTATTTCAGGTATTGTTTGCCTGTTCTTTGAGCTAAGCTCCACATATTCATACCATAGTTTGCTGTGTATAATGTGCATCCATGTTTTTGGTTCAAACTTTCATGAAAAATATCTTTTGTTTTAATTTTTTAATTTAATGTTTTATTTATTTATATTTAGATACTTGGTTTTTATATTTTAAAGAGTATTATTTTGCATACAGATATCATTATTGCTTTCTTGAGTTATAGTTTTAATGAATAAACATGAATAAATGAATTAAAAACATTTATATAGGTATGGAATTACCACTACCCATGTATAATGTGCATCCTTATTTTTGCCTAAAAATTTAGGCAAAAAAATTACCATTATACATGGCAAAATACCATATATCATTTCATTCAGTCTTTATGAAATTCTAGCAAGAGACGTATTGGCATTGTGGTTTTAGAGGAGAAGATGCTGAGGCTCAGAGAAGTTAAATAACTTTCCTAGGAGTCACAGAAACAATAAATGATAAAGCTGAACTGGATCCAAGGCTTTGAGTCTCTTCAACCAACCAGAGAAAAGTTCTTTTTTTTATCGTCTTGTGATGCCCTGTTTTTAGGAAGTGGAAGTGAGGGGGGGTCTCACTAGCCATTCTCCTTCCCTCTCTCCCCCAGGTACCTGCAGCTGCAGGCTGCCCCCATGCTTCCCAGGGCTTCTCTGCAGTGCTTACAAAGGACCTTCCCATTCTTAGGAAAAACTATCCCTTCTTGTATTCTCTGATTCATTTCTCTTCCCACTCTCAGTGCCTTCATGAAGACAGAGACTTTGTCTCTAGCTCACTGGTACAGAGCCAAGGCTTTGCACAGTATCCAGCAGAGTAGGCTCCCAGATACTTATCAAATTAATCAATAAAATTAGCATATATCAAAGCAAGTTATTCTAAGGATAATTACAAAAACTAATATTTATTGAACTAACTATATGCCAGGTATGCCAATGAGACTTGGCACACATAAATTTAATATTGAGAATACCTTCTGATACTTATTCCATAGATGAAGAAACTGAGGCACAAAAATGTTATGTAGTTTCCCTGATCAAACAGTTCATCAGTTTTAGATTTGGAATATTAAACCAGACAATGTACAAAGGATACTAAACTTACCTTCTAGGAAAAGTTATTCAGAAATCCAATTTTCCAACACAATTTCTCCTGCTACTACCACTAAGACAAGCTAAGAAAAGTGTCCCATTTGGGATCACGTTATATAGCACATGCTTTTATGTAGATCACACTGTATTATATAATCTTTATGTTTGTCTTTGGCATTCTTAATTAAAATAAGGGGGTTGAAAAACAAAGTTATATAAAAGTTGAAGCAAAATGAAAATATAGAATTAAAAATTTATTTGGGTTAAGGTTAGTACAACTGGGTATTTTATACCTGAAAAATTGATTTCATTATCATATAAATGGCATAGCTCCATGCTGATTAGAATAACAAAAATAAATACTGCCAGGCTCCAGATCCCAGTGATTTTCATCTTATGTTAGTTTCCGTGATGTGAATTTGCTGAGCAAGAGCATCTTATTCTCTCTGTACCTCCAATTTTATTTTATACAATGCTATCCAGGTTAAATAAAAAATTGCTTATCTCAGGTTTGTAATTAAATTGGCTCTCTATTTGGCTGCCCTGTATTGGGTGCTCATTCCCCCTCAGAGTTACTTGATAAGTACTAATGTTAACGGGAGATGCCTGGTTCTTCTTGCTGACACATGTAAAGAATTACAGATCAGCAAATCTATTAGCATGTAATCAGTTTATCAGTGGCCTGTTCCCATGGAAGAGAACAGGACTGGATAGTGTAGGGGCTGAAAGGCAAAGTTTCAGGGCAAAATAGGGTGACAAAAGTAAAAGCGACTGAAGACCATGATGGCAAGCCCCTGGGCAACCTGAGGCCAAGTGGCCAGAGGCCCAATGGCCTGAGAGCCAAGAGTGTCAAGAGCATCCCAAGCCCCTGAGAGAGAGAGAGAGAGAGAGAGAGAGAGAGAGAGTCCTTTGTTCTGAGGAGTTATATAGTTAGTGGGATAGGAGAAAATAATTTACATATTGATTAACGGGTAAATGTGGTGCCAACTTTTCTGGGGAAATGTGACTACCTGAACTTAGGGATGTGGAGCTCAGGGGTGCTGTTAGCCCAAATCCTTATCCTGCTCCAGACTCCATTTGTTCATCTTGTTGAACAAAACGAATACATGACAGGAGGCAGTTAATTAAAATTGAAGCACTTTCCAAAGTGATTTATGAGCTCTTTCTGTAAGCATCAGGGACTCCCTCTTAAAACAGTTAGTGACCAGAAGTAGACAATTAACCAAAGTTGTTTTATGGGCTTCTTCTTTGAGCACCGTGGACCCTCTCCCTCATTCCAGGCCTTGGGATGAAAGGCACAGTTTCAAGGCTTTCTTTTCCAGATAGTGGAAATGCTACACAGGATTTCAAGGACTTCCCTTCTTTCTTGCTAACATAGAATTTCTTGTGATATTGGAACACCTGGCAATATTATCAGACCAGGGTCAGGACTGCTGAGTTAGCATATGAGACCTGTCTCCTTCCTCCCTGCCTTGGTTTACTATTTATTTACCTAATTAGTAAAAGGTGTTTCCTTGCAACCAGGATGCTGGCCAGTAATAGTATTGCAGTCTCAGAGTTCTTCCTATGCTGTCTCCTGCCTCACTGATGTCTTTGTCTTGGGGAAATATGCCCTGTGAGTTAGTACTCTGAGTTACAAAAATGCGGAGTGAGAGCTGCATGGTTTATTGAGTCAGGTCAGAGATTGACAGGTCCCAGATGACTGCAATATGCAAGTCTGTTGCTAAGAGACCATATTGATCCTTCCAATCATCTTGGCCCGTGACTTCGTCTACTTTCCAGTGATTGATTGCTATCACTTACAGTGTCAGGCAGATAGAATCTTTTTCTTGTCTTCAAAATTTATAAAGTTAAAAAATCTAATCATTTAAGCTTAAAATGGTTCATGGAATTTTTTTAAACCTATAGCAGTCTATCATTAGAAATACCTGCTCATTCAGTGTGCCAAAGTTCCAATACAGTTAAGTAGATATCCCTGCCCTCATATAAATACAAGATGACTATAAAATTTGGTTTGTTTATTATAACAAAAGTAAGTTTGCTTTTTAATGATCAGAACCAGTCTATTTTGAGTCTGCCTTGCTCATGTTTGACTTAGGCACAAAGCTCCAACTGGAATATCTCAAGATGATTCTGCTTCAAACACTAAAACAGTCTAATTAGAGAAAATATCAGAAGACTTCATCGAACCTTAGTGCTGTGATGTGTGGTCCCTAATGGTCAGGTTGGACAGTGTGATCAGTAACTCAATAGCAGTACAATGACAACACTTTCTCCTCCCACCTCATGGTCCCAGTAGAAGGGTTCACTGAATCAGAATGCTGCTTTAACCAATGATGGTGGAGTCCTATACATGGGTAGGTTTTCTAATTACAGCTCTCAGTGATTAAATGGCTGGTATACATAGAGTTTTCTACTATGTTAGGGTGGATTAAAAGAATCAGATGGAAATAGCCTTCAAGTGGACACCCTTCTATTAGATGTGTGACAGATTTCACTTAAAAGGCTACCTCTGCATTATTTCACCTAGCCTGCCTTGGCTAAGAGAGGGACTTCAAGACCCTGTAATCCTATAAACCTTGACTTCTCTGAGCTTCCCCAGAAAAATGGAGATTTTGGGGGAGTTTTCATAAATAATGCTTCTCCACATCCATAGATTCTAAATGCTTATTTTGTGCCAAACATCACTGATCTAGGAGATAGATCAGCAGAGAGAGAGAGACAGAGAGATTTAACTGTTATTTTTCTTATCCATCATAACAATCCATTAGTTAACTATTATTATTTAAATATGATAAATATATAGAGGCACAGATAGTCCAAATGATTAGCAAAGGTCTACACAGCAAGAACAGGATGGATGGAGCCAGGATCAAGCCAGGAAGTTTGAAGGGAGAGCCAGGAATCTAACCTCCACTATCATGCTGTGCCCTGCAGGAATGTTGACTCACACATGTCTGGACCTGATCCAGGAGCACAGAATCCTTTTAGCAATGCTCCTGTGTAATCATCAGAAAATTCCAGTACCTCTCATCACTCCACTCATCAGCCCTTTGATGCTTTGCTGACATGACAGCAGCCTGCATCAAATATTTTGCTAACCCAAAACAGGGTCTCCCCAACAAGCCCCTCAGGAATATGTGGGAACAGGTTTCTGAATCATTATTGTATATGTAGCAGGGTTGTCATCCCCACCCCTGTGTGACCAGTGACTATGCTGTTTTATATTTCCACATCCCCATTAACTCATACATCTTAATTCAGTTACAGTCATCTCCCCTTTCTAAATGCCCCTTAATTCTTCTCCCACTAAAAATAGGAGATGATTAATATCTGCAGAGCACTAACAGAAATGCTGGGAATTAGATGGCATCCCATTTTTGGAGATTAGACCAGGAGAGGCACACTCCTAAGGATTTAATCACTGTCAAATGTCAGTGCAATTTTTACTCACTAAAAGCTAATTCACAGGAGTTGAAGACAATAATTTTATCCTTTTTCAGGCTTCTGAAAACCTTGATTTATCAAAATTCATAGAATGTAAACAATTCTAAATATTTAAAGATGTATTTTTTCTTTTGATTTTCTTCTATGCTGAAAACAATATCTTTCGGAATTTTAACTTTGGTCAGTAAATAAACTCTAGATTATATGTAAGCATAATGCAATGGGTATCTCAATGGATATAGTACTAAACTATAGTTATAGCTGTTAGCACACATTGAGGGCTTAGTCTATGCCAGGTACTATTCCAAACACTTTACATGCATTATCTCATTTAATATCAACAGCCACATATTCAGTAGGTACTACTTTAGCTCCTTTTAACAGAACAGCAAACAGATGCATAGAGAGGTTAAGCAACTTGCCCTATGACACACAGCAATTTATTGCCAGAGATAATATTTGATCCTGACACTTAGGCTGATGAGTCCATATTCTTTTTTTCATATTGTATTTTTTTCATTGTCATTTACCCTCCTCCCCTCTGCAGTCACCACACTGTTGTCCATGTCCATGAGTCCTTTTTCTTTAGTTCAATTTGTCCACCCCTAAACCTCCCCACCCCTGATCTGTCATCCTGATCTCTGAGCCTGTCTATTTTGCTTGTTAGTGCATTTTGTTCATTAGATTCTGCATATTTATGAAATCATATGGTATTTTGTCTTTTCTCTGACAGGATTATTTCACTTACCATCATGTTCTCCAAGTCCATCATGCTATCATAAATTTTTCTTTTTTTATGGCCAAGTAGATTTCCATTTTGTAAATGTCCTATAGCTGTTCTATCTACTCATCTATGGACAGACACCTGGGCTGCTTCCATATCTTGTTGATTGTGAATAATGCTGCAATAAACATAGGGTTGTTTACAATTTAAAAATAGGCAAAGGACTGGAATGGATAGTTCTCCAAGGAGGACATACAGAGGGCCCAGAGACATATAAAAAGATGCTCAATATCAATAGACATCAGGGAGAGGCAAATTAAAACCACAATGAGATACCACTTCACACCAGTCAGAATGGCCATCATAAACAAAGCAACAAACAAGTGTTGGAGAAGATGTGGAGAAAAGGGAACCATAGTGCACTCACTGTTGGTGGGATTGCAGACCAGTGCAGCCACTATGAAAAACAGTATGGAATTTCCTCAGTAAGCTAAAAATGGAACTGCCTTTTGACCCTGCAATTCCACTGCTGGGATTATATCCTAAGAACCCTGAAACACCAATCCAAAAGAACCTATACACCCCAATGTTTACAGTAGCACAATTTGTAATAGCCAAGAGTTGGAAGCAACCTGGGTGCCCATTAGTAAATGAATGGATCCAAAAACTGTGGTACATCTACACAATGGAATTCTACACAGCAGAAAGAAAGAAGGAGCTCCTACCTTTGCAACAGCATGGATCGAACTGGAGAGCATTATGCTAAGTGGAATAAACCAGGTGATGAAAGACAAATACCACATGATCTCACTTTTAACTGGAACCAAATCAACAAAACAAACAAGCAAGCAAAATATAACCAGAGACATTGAAATTGAAAACCAACAGACAGTAACCAGAGGGGAGATGAAAGGGAATAAAGGGGGGGGGAGATGAAGGATTTACAGAAACAACTATAAAGGACACATGTACAAAAACAAGGGTGGGTGAGAACAGGGGAGGGAGGTGGGGATGGTTGGGGTGGGGAGGATCGGTGAAGGGAAAGGCAGAAAACTGTACTTGAACAACAATAAAATTCAAAAGCAGTTAAATATATATATATGTACTTAAAAAATCTTTAATTAAAAATAAAATAATAATAAAAATAAAGACTATTAAAATTAAAAATAAATAAGCATAGGGTTGTTTATATTTTTTCAAATTAATGTTTTGCATTTTACTGGATATATTCCCAGAATAAATTAAAAATGGCTTGAAGACTGGAATATTAGACCCAAAAGCATAAAAATTCTAGAAGAAAATGTAGTAAAATCTCAGACGTTGCTCATACTAATATTTTACCTGATATACCTCCCCAGAGTACAGAAACAAAAACAAAAAATAAATGAATGGGACTATATCAAACAAAAAAGCTTTTGCACAGCAAAGGAAACCAACAAAATAAAAAAGCAACTGACAAAATGGGAGAACATATGAGATCTGTCCAGAAGGTATCCAACCATTTAATATGAAAAATAGTAACACTTATTGAAGAAGACACAAGATACAGGAAACGTTGTATATAGGACAATGATGCCTCTGTCCACTTCAATGTAGGTGCCTTGGGACCTCACACAGTTCTCTTAGTCACCATCAGCTGCCCCATTGTATTTTCCTGAATCTCATCAATGGTCTGAAATCTCTTCCCTTTCAAAGGTGATTTCAGTTTGGGGAAAAGCCAGAAGTCACAGGGTGCAAAATCTGGACTGTATGGGGGCTGAGTCACCTGGATAATTTGATGCTTCACCACAAAACTCTGTATGAAATGGAATGCGTTAGTGGGTGTGTTGTCATGAGGAAGTTTCCAATCACCAGTTGCCTATAGCTATTGCCTTCTGAATCATCCAGGTAGTTTCTGCAGAGGAATGTTCAAGTTTAGTGCAAAATTTGATGCAGATTTGTTGGTCTATCTGCTTAGTGATTTTGACTGCAACTGACACATAGTACACATGCTTACTCAACAGCATTTACCACTGTCACTGACTAGTACAGCAAAGTCATCATGGTTTACATACACACATTCCAATCTACTCTCCTTGGCTGCCAGTACATTGATATCACACAAATTGTTCTTGTTATGTTAACAATGGCTGGACTTTTTCCAGACATACCTTATATTCACCAGTATAACTATAATGGGTTAATATCCAAAATTTATAAAGAACTTAAAAATTCAACACCAAAAAACAAGTAATCCAATTATAAAGGACCTGAATACACACTTCTCCAAAGAGGACATATAGATGGCCAATAGACACATGAAATAATGCTCAGTGTCACTAATCATAAGAAAAGTGCAAATTAAAACCACGATGAGATATTATCACATACCTGTCACAATGGCTATCATCAATAAATCAACAAACACCAAGTGCTTGCAAGGATGTGGTGAAAGGAGAACTTTTTTACACTATTGGTGGGAATGCAGATTGGTGCAACCACTGTGGAAAGCAGTATGGAGATACCTCAAAAAATTAAAAATGGATCTGCCTTTTGAGCTCTATTCTTAAGCAGAGTGCTTACATTCATTTTAATTATTACAGAACTCTTTTTATTAAGTTAATTTAATTACAGCAATTGTTATATAATATGTTTGGTATATTAAAGTTAATGGCTTATTAATATAGAACTTGAATTGAAATTTTTATACTGGCTCAATTTTGTTAAAAATGAAATTTTCCTCTTCTTTCACCTCACAGAATTAATATCCATAGTAAAATGTGAGTTAAATTTACATAGTATCTATTGTGGGCATTTTTATTTTATCTCAGTTATTCTAAGTCACTGTAATACACTCAGATCTGAAACATTCTTGACAGAGCATGTTTCTGCCTGTTTAGCAAAAAAATCCTAGAATCAATCAATAAATGAATAAAGGTATAGTTATAGACATGGTTTTTATTTTATTAGGTTAGCCAAAAAGTCCATCTATAGTTTTTTTCCATAAAATAAAAGACATGTTTTTCATTTCCACCAATAACTTTGTTGATTTGGGTATTTTGAGTATGTCAGCTTTCTCCTGCATGTTATAACATTAATTATTCTCAATTAATGTCTCGATATGATCACTATCAACTTCAAATGGTCTACCCAATTTTGGAGCATGGTCCAGTGAGAACTCCCCAGCACTTCTCAAACCACTTGACATGTCCAATCAGTCACAGCACCTTCTTCATACACTGCACAATTTTTTTTGCATTTCAGTTACCCTTAGACCTTTCTTGAAATAATAAAGCATAATATGCTGAAAATGCTGCATATTTCCTTCCATCCTCAATATTAAAATGGATACACAAAAATTCACCAATTTTCATAATCTTTTAAGTGCACAGTAATATGACTATACAATCTAACAAAATTGTTTTGAAATTAAAGACAACTAAGCACTACTAGAGCCATCTTACAAAAGAAACCAAATATACTCATAGTTATACAGTTTTTATAGAGTTATATAGTTATATTTAACTGTACACAGAGATTAGATAAATTATAAAATAAATAAATAGATGATAGATAATCAGTAGGTGGCCATGTGTCATAAGAAAGGTTGAAGACTGAGCACCTCCCCAGGCCCAGAGGACGAATCTTAACTGGCCTAAACACATCATGGAAACTACATTTCCTTTGCTAATGATTACTTTATCAATGGCATTTCACAAAATCATAACAAATAAGACATGTTTAAAAAGTCTTAGACTGGACTTGTAAAAAACTTTTTTAAAAATTTGTTGTTCAGTTACAGCTGTCCCGATTTTTCTGCCTGTTGCTGTCCCCTGCCTTCTACAATTCCCTACTGTTCCCAAAGACAATCCCTATGGCCTTGGCCTTGTCCATGGGTCTTTTGTACACATTCCCTGACTTGCCCCTTCCCCTTCTTTCCCCTGTATGACCCTCCTCCCTCTCCTGTGGTGGCTGAAAGTTTGTTGTATAGTTTTGAAAGTGTTGAAAGCTTTGTATAGTTTTTTGAGTACAAGTCTTTTACCTCCTTGGTTAGGTTTATTCCTAGGAACTTTATTTTTCTTGTTGCTATAGCAAATAGGATTATTTCCTAATTTCTGCTTCTGATATTTCATTGCTGGTGTCCAAAAATGCCTTTGATTTCTGAATACTGACTTTGCATTTCACTGTATTACAAAATTCACTTATTAGATTGAGTAGTTTTTTGGTGGAGGCTATAGGGTTTTCTAGGTACACTATCATGTCATCTGCAAACAATGAAAGTTTTACTTCCTCATTTCCAATTTGGAGGCCTTTTGTTATTGTTGTTGTTGTTGTTATTGTCTGACCAATGTGGCCAGAATTTCCAGTGTGTTGAATAGAAGTGTTAAAAGCAGACACCCTTGACTTGTGTCTGATCTTAGGGGGAAAGCTTTTAGTTTTTGCACATTGAGTATGATGTTGGTTGTAGGTTTCTCATATTTGGTCTTTATTATGTTAATATGCTCCCTATACTGCCACTTTGCTGAGTGTTTTTATTATAAATGGGTGCTGTACCTTACCAGATATTTTCTCAGCATCTATTAACATGATCATGTGCTTTGTTCCTTTCATTTTGTTTATGTTGTATATGTAATATGATGTATTACACTTATTGATTTGCAAATATTATACCATCCTTACACCCGTGGTATGAATCCCATTTGATTGTGGTATATGAATTTTTTAATGTATTGCTGGATGAGGTTTTCAAATATTTTGTTGAGGATTTTAGGATCTACATTCATCAGTGATATTCACTTCTAGTTTTCTTTCTTTTTTTTTTTTCTTTCTCTCTTTTGTCTTTGCCTGGTTTTGGAATTAGGATGATGCTGGCCTCATAAAAAGAGTATGGGAGTCTTCCATCTTCTTGGATTACTTTGACATAGTTTGAGCAGAGAGGCATTAGCTCTTCCCTAAATGTTTTGTAAAATTCTCCTGTGAAGCCATCTGGGCCAGTGCTTTTGTGTGCTGGGAGTATTTTGATTATTGCTTCAATTTCACTAGCTGTTATTGGTCTATTCAGGCTTTCTGCTTCTTCCTAATTCAGTTTTAGAAGATTATGTATTTCCAGAAATGTGTCTATTTTGTCTAAGTTTTCAAATATCTTGGCATATATTTGTTTATGTGGTCCTTTGTGTTTCTGTGGTATCAGTTATACTTTTTCCTCTTTTGTTTTGGATTTTATTTATTTGGGTCCTCTCTCTTTTTTCTTGAAGAGTCTGCTTAAAGAATTGTCAATTTTATCTTTTCAAAGAACCAGCTCCTGGATTTATTGATCCTTAGAATTGTTCTTGGAGTCTCTACGTCATTTAGTTCTGCTCTGATCTTGGTCATTTCCTTCCTTCTTCTCTCCCTGGGCTCTGTCTGTTGCTGTTCCTCCAACTCTTGTATTTTTAAGATTAAGTTGTTTATTTGATTTTTTAAAAATCTTTTTCGATAGGCTTGCATTGCTATGAACTTCCCTCTCAGCACTGCCTTCACTGTGTCCCATAGGTTTTGGGCTGTTGTGTTCATTTTCATTTGTTTCCAGAAACTTTTTGATTTCTTCCTTGATCTTGTTATTAACCAATTTATTATTTAATAACATGTTATTTAGGCTCCATGAACTTGACTGTTTTAGTTTTTCCTTCTGGTTGGTTTCTAGTTTCAAGCCATGTGATCTCAAAAACTGCTTGATATGATTTTAATTTTCTTGAATTTATTGAGGCTTGTTTTGTGTCCTAACATTTGGTCTATCCTTAAGAATGTTCCACATGCATTTTAGAGAATGTGTATTTTGCTTCTTTGGGATGAAAGGTTCTATGTATATATCAGTGAAGTCCATTTGATCTAGTGTGTTATTTGGTACCACACTATCTTTGTCGATTCTTTTTTTGGAAGATCTATTCATTGTTGAAGGTAAAGGTATAAAATGCCCTAATATGAGTGTATTGCTTCTTTCTTGGAGTTCTCCAAGATTTTTTTTATATATTTGGGTGCTCCTATACTGGATGTATTTATGTTTATAATGTTTATGTCTTTTGATGGATTCTATCTTTGAGTATTATGAAGTACCCTTCTCTGTCTCTTTTTATGGACTTTGTTTTAAAATCTATTTTGCCTGATATAAGTTTTGCTACCCCAGCTTTTTTTTTGCCTGTCCATTTGCTTGGAATATTTCCTTCCAACCCTTCACTTTCAGTCTGTATATGTCTTTTGTTCTGAGGCAGTGTATGTGTGGGTCATGTTTTCTTATCCATTCAGCTACCCCATGTCTTTCAACTGGAGCATTTAATCAAGTTAAATTTAAGGTTATTATTGAAAGGTACTTATTCCTTGAGATTTTTCCCCTTTGTACCTATGATCCTCTTTAATTCTTTTTTTTTTCATCTTCTTAAATCAATCCTGTTAGCTTGTCTTACAATACTGGTTTGGTGCAGGTGTATTCTTATAGCCTTCTTTTGTCTAGGAAACTCTTCATTTCCCCTTCTATTTTTTTATTTAGTTATTTTTCAAGTACAGTTTTCTGTTTATTTCTCCCATCCCAGCCCATCCCCTTCTATTTTTAATTGAGAGCCTTGCCAGGTAGAGTAGTCTTCACTGCAGACTTCTGCTTTTCATTACTTGGAATATTTCTTGCCATTCTATCCTGGCTTACAATGTTTCTGTTGAGAAATGGATGCTAGACTTATCGGGTCTCCCTTGTCTGTTACTTCCTGTTTCTCCCTTGCTGCCTTAAGATTCTCTCTGTGTCTTGGAATTTTTGCCATTTTAACTATGATGTATCTTGGAGTGGGCCTTTTTGGGTGCACCTTGATTAGGACCCTCTGTATTTCCTGTCCTTGTGTAAATTTTTCCTCTCATCAATGGGAAGTTTTCTTTTACTACTTTCTCAAACAAGTTTTCTATCCCTTGCTCTTTTTTTCCTCCTTCCAGTACCCCTATTATATGTATATTATTACATTTCATGTTGTGCTGGAGTTCTCTTAATCCTTCTTTGTTTTGGGGTTGTTTTTTTTTTTTTTTTTAGTCTTTTCTCATTGTTTTTCTCTGTCTGGGAATATTTTTCTACCTTGTCCTACAGCTTGCTGATTCAATTCTCTGCTTCATCTAACTGACTTTTAATTCCTTCTACTGTTGTTCTTTATTTCAGATATTGTATTTTCCATTTCCCCCTGCCTCTTATTGATAGCTTCTATGTCCTTTTTTATGCTAGTGTAGTTTGCAGAAAGTTCCTTGAAGCTTCCCTGGAGTTCTTTGAATATCTCATTAAGCTCCTTGAGTGTCCTTATAACCATTACTTTGAATTCAATATCTGATAGTTTAATTGTGTCAACTTCATTTAACAGTATTTCTGGGTTTTCCTCTTTTCCTTTTAATAAGGGGTTGTTTCTTTGTATCCATATTTTAGATATTGTTTTTTTCTGGTTGTTAGCTATATCTACTTAGACTCACTGTCTTCATGGTGTGATCTTCTGTTGTAGGATACCTATGGGACTCAGTAGTACAATCTCCTCGATCACATGTGTTTGATGCTTCACATGTGCTGCCCTCAAGGCTTTTATGTAGTTATAATTAGGTTTTGGTTGTTATTGGGTTGTTCTTTGGTGGGTTCTTCCCTCTGGCTGGCTGACTGAGTCACTCCAATCTCCATATCTTGTATATTGTGGTACAAGTGCTGCCAGAACAAAACAGCCCAGGTAACAGACCCACACCCACAAAGATATCTCCTCCCAACAATTACACTATCAACAGCCAATGTGCCAATATTAATAAAGGTGTAAGTAGATTAATACTATTTTAAGAAAGCAAAAATGAATATGAAGTGACTGAGTAAACAAGATTTTGCAAAGGTAGAGGGAGGGACCATAAGGAGGGAAAGGTATAAAGACAAGGCAAAGTGGAAAAGAAAATAAAATTTACCTCATAATTACAAAAGGAAGGAGGGGAGATAGAATGGAGTAAGAGAGGAGAAGTGTTTAGTATTAGGTTAAAACCAAACTTCAAAGGAAAAATATATATTTGTATATATTTAGTGTGAGAAAAAACAACCACAAATGTATCTGTGTGTATCTGGGTGTATACACATATGTGTGTGTGTATGGTATGGCCCTAATTGCAGAAAAATCTCCATCACAGAAATATCAACAACCAATCAGCAGAGATTTATATAGGTGAAATGGGAATAGGAGGGCAAAAGGAAAGAAAGAAGAGCTTAAGAGATGTCTAAAGGGAAGAGAAGCTATTTTGAAAGGATAGAAGGGGAATAAGTATTAAAAGTATGAGGAGACAACCTGACTAAGACAGGGAAGAATTAGCATTTAAAATGAAGAAAGGGACATGTAACTTCTGGCCAAGATGGAGGCATAGGTAGCTATACTGTGCCTCCTCACACAACCAAAAGAAGGACAACAATTTAAAAACAAAAACAACCAGAACTGACAGAAAATCAAACTGTGTGGAAGTCTGACAACCAAGGAGTTAAAGAAGAAACATTCATCCAGACTAGTAGGAGGAGCAGAGTCGAGCAGCTAGGCAGGGAGGACTCAAGACAAGGTGGTGGCTGGCAGATACTGTGAAGCAGCAACTGATGGAGCAGGTGGTCCCACATTCACAGGCAGATAAACCACAAGGAACAACTGGGGAGTGAGAAAGACTGCTTAACCCAGAGTTCCAGTGAAGAAATAAAGCCTCAAACCTCTGATCAAAAACATCACTAGGGGTTGAGGTGGCCATGGGAGAAACTTTCAGCATCACAGGAGAGTTTGTTGGAGAGACTCACAGGGTCCGAGAATACACAAATCCACCCACCTGGGAGTCAGCACCAGAAGGGCCCAATTTGACCGTGGGTAGTGGGGGAAGCGACTGAGAGACAACTGAGAGCAGAGCAAGCAGCACTGTTCCCTCTCATACCCCTTCCCCACATACAGCATCACAAAGCAGTGACATGACGTAGTTGCCCCACCCTGGTGAAAACCTAAAGCTCCATCCCTTACTGTGTAACAGGCACACTGAGACCAAATATATATATATTGCCCAAATGAAAGAACAGATCAAAGCTCTAGAAAAAATAAAACTAAGCAACGAAGAAATAGCCAACCTATCAGATATACAGTTCAAAACACTGGTAATCAGGATTCTCACAGAATTGGTTGAATATGGTCACAAATTAGATGAAAAAATGAAGCCCTTGCCAAGTGAAATAAAGGAAAATGTACAGGGAACCAACAGTGAAGGGAAGGAAATTGGGACTCAAATAAATGGTTTGGAGCAGGAGGAAAAAAGAAACATTCATCCAGAAAAGAATAAAGAAACAAGAATTCAAAAAAATGAAGAGAGGCTTAAGAACCTCCAGGACATCTTTAAATGTTCCAATATCCAAATCATAGGGGTGCCAGGAGGAGAAGAGGAAGAGCAAGCAATTGAAAACTTATTTGAACAAATAATGAAGGAGAACTTTCCAATCTGGCAAAGAAAATAGACTTCCAAGAAGGCCAGGAAGCTCAGAGAGTCCCAAAGAAGTTGGACCCAAGGAAGCACACATCAAGCCACATCATAATTACATGCCCAAGATGAAAGAGAAGGAGAGAATCTTAAAAGCAACAAGAGAAAAGGAGGCACTTGCCTACAAAGGAGCCCCCATAAGACTGTTGGCTGTTTTCTCAAAAGAAAACTCGCAGGCAAGAAGGGGCTGGAAAGAAGTATTCAAATCACAAAAGGCAAAGACCTACATCCAAGATGACTCTATCCAGCAAGGCTTTCATTTAGAATGGAAGAGCAGATAAGCGCTTCTCAGATAAGGTCAAGTTAAAGGAGTTCATCATCACCAAGCCCTTATTATATGATATGTTAAAGGGACTTACCTAATAAAAAGAAAATAAAAAATATGAACAGTAAAATGACAACAAGCTCACAGTTATTAACAACCAAACCTAAAAAAAAATCAAACTAAGCAAACAATTAGAACAAGAACAGAATCACAGAAATAGAAATCACATGGGGGTTTATCAGCAGGGAAATGGGGGGGGAGAGAGGGGGAACAGGTATAGAGACTAAGTAGCATAAATGGTAGGTAGAAAATACACAGGAAGAGGTTAAGAACTGTATAGAAAATGTAGAAGCCAAAGAACTTATATTTATTATCCATGGATATGAACTAAAGGGGGGGAATATGGGTGGGAGGGGGTGTGCATGGCACAGGGAAATAAGTGGGGAAAAATGGGACAACTGTAATAGCATAATCAATAAAATATATTAAAAATAAATAAAATGAAAAAAGAGGAGGGCACAAGGAAGGCAAACTAGAGTTGGAGAGAAGAGTGAAATTTAAGATTTGAAATACGAAGGTAGTCACTATTAGAAATAAGGTTGAAGAACTGTAACAACCACCTTATCCACTGCCTATGAGCAAAGTTTGATAAACAGAGAGATAATAATGGTATTTTAAGAATGAGAGAATCATTCTAAGATGACTAATGATAATCACAAATGGTTTTGAGAGGCTGGGGTGGGGAGCACTAGTAATAATGCAGACTAGAAACAAGTTGTAGCAAGACAGAAAATAGAATTTAAAACCAAAACATGAATAGGAAGGAAGGTGGTAATATGGAGTAAGAGAAGGGAAGAGCAATATATGAGATTTGAAATAAACCATATTAGAAAATCTGGTGCCATATTACACCCAAACTTGAAGGATATGAAATGAATGTTAAACAGCTATGCAGGAGAAGATAGGGTCTTATTGTACCTATCTCTATTATCTCAGCTCTGTTGGGTTTAGTAAATCAGGACCAAAAGAGCTGTGTAGCACAGAGTGTCTAGCAAAGGGCCCTATGGAGGATTTTCTTCTTTCCCCTGAGGAAATATATGCAGCAAGAAACTCCTGGGCCTGAGCTCATCTCTTTGCCAAGCCTGTAATCCTATAGTAAGGGGTTGGGTTCATCTGTCTGTGAAAGGCTCTAGCTGACTGGAACAAATCTCAAGCATTTAGCTCCTTATATCCACATTCAACCCTGACCCTCTCTCACAGGACATTCAGCCAGAATTCACTCTGCTCTGCACTCTGCTTGTGAACCATACTGGGACGTGTCATCCCACTCCTTCAGTGTATTCTTTGCCTCTGAGTTTTTTATTAACAAAGTTACTGTGTCCTGACTGTGCACAAGACTATGTACCTGGGTCCCTGCCAAGCCTTGGGTACACCTCAGCTCCCTTTTTAGTGGAGTTTCTCTATGGCCCCCACCCTGTAGTGCAGGTCTCTGGGGGTCCTATTCTCCATGTACTTGCTTTCCCCAAAAATCCCAGTCTCTCACAGTAAGGGCTGGCCACCTCCTCACAGGGCCTCCAACAATTTTAGATAAAGTTTATCTCTGTATCTTTCCCACATAGAATTGGGAAGATCCCCTCAGCTCTACAATAACACAATATTTGATGGCATGTGGTTCCTGCTCCCTCCAGAGTTCTTCAGCCTCAAGCCTGCCTTTTCCTAGAGCCCAAACTTCCCAGCCCTTCTCTCACTGTCCCAGTATCTTGCAGGTGCTGAGCCAATCTTCAGTTGCCCCACCTCTGCCTCCAGCAGTGCTGGGCTGGGCACCAGTGGTGGTCTACCTAGAAAGCTTGGGTCCTCAGTTCCCAGTCTGCCTAGAAAACCCTGGGCTATCAGTCTCCAGGCATCACACCAGTGAGCTAGTTCCTACATACTCCTGAGCACACTCCATGCTCTCCTCAGCCTATGCTCTCATTCATAGACACTTTTACTCACTCTCCACTCTGTGTTCTGACTTGAAATCCAGTCTGTGTCTGAGAGGAGGTGAATGGAGCTACCCTCTACTCTGCCACCATCTTGGATCTCCCTGGACTTGTAGAAAAGTTCTTGATCCACTTAATTAGCGAACCCTGGAACCCTGAACCATGGTATATCTGAACAGGTAATGTGGAATCAATTTTTCTGTGTCTTTTTAAGCCAGTTTGATCAGGTTTCCATCTACATCTATATCATGTATATCTACATCTATATCATTGGTATCATTTATATCTGTATCCATATTCATCTATAGCTATATAATTTATCTATATATCATATATATAAAACAGGGATACCTAATTTAAAAGGTAGGTCAGGAAAAGCCTTTCTAGGCAATGAAACTTAAGTGGAAACACAAATCATGAGCAGGAGAAGACTAGACTTGCAAGATTTTCAAAGAGAGAATGAGAGAAAGAAAAAGAGAGGCAAAGAGAGAAAGGGGGATGCAAAAAAATGGCCTAAAATTAAGAGGTTAAACTACATTCCTCTGAGTTTAATTAAACTTTACATATTTTTCCTGACTACCAGCTCTTGGTCTTCCTTTTCCTAGAATATTTACTTCAGAAAACTTGCCAATCACAATTTTTTTCTCTTCAGCTTTGAAATTAAAATCGCTTTACAACCCAGATATGTCTTTCTCAAGGACCTGAGACCCTCTCCCTTGAAGCATAATCATTGAAGGAGACAGCACCCCAACAGTCCACTCTCCATAAGAGGATAGGAGCCTAATTTCAAAAAAGGGAGAATTAGCAGGCACACATGGCCTTATCACATTGACCAACCTTTCCCCTAATGTCCTTCAGTATTTTTTCATTATTCCAACCCACAGTTTAAATATCCCTCTGCCTTTTCTTTCAGCAGACTTGAGTTCAAAACTTCTACCTTATTTTAATAGTCTTGAATAAAATTTTCCTTGCCTGTTTCACTAGTCTGGCACAAGACAATATTACCTCAAAAAATTGGAAAAATTGTTTAAAGGCAGTATAGAGCTGTAAAGTCCACAAAGACTTGAAGGGCCAAGACCCCAAGAGAAAAGGAAGCCAACAATACCACTTTTGCCTGCCATCCATTTGGGTATTCTATAGAGGGACTGAATGGCTGAGAAGCTGAGTAGAATTTTCGGAACTTTTACCTGGTATATAACTAGCCCAGATATTCCTGCCCCTTCCTATCAACACACAAGGAACTTGTCTCCCCTCCTTTGGAATCTGGGCCACAACTAACTGCTTTGAAAAATGAAATTCAGAAATGATGCTCTGAAATTTGAAAGTTCAGATATTAAGAACACCCAGCTCTTCAACTTCTCTCTGGGAACATAGCCACCATGCTATGAGTAATCTCAAAGGCCATGTGGAAAGGGCCACATGGAAGACACATATAAAAAAATGGTCCCAGTGTCACTATTTATGGCATCCACATATGAAACAGCCCAAATTTCTGTCAGCATTAGAATGGATGAATAGGATGTGATATATTCATACAACAGAACATTAGAGAAAATGAAAATAAACTACTGACATATGAAAAACATGTGTGACTCACTAAAACAAAAGAATGAGTTAAATAGGCAAGCATAATCTATGGCCTGTTAAGAGTCCATGCACAACCTTGTAGTGGATCATGAGGATATTGCAATGGGAGGGTGACTGGGGAGTTCTTCTCTGACACTAGCAATGTTCTATTTCTTTATCAAGGCACTGTTTACATAGGTGTGTTCACTCTATAACAATCCATTGAGCTGTTCTATACAATAAAACCTCATGTTTTCTACAAAAATTATTTCAGATTGAACAAAAACAGAGGACCTTTCCTTAGCCATAGTTGGTACTTTATAGCAAGACTTTAGGTAACAGGTAGAGAAACTGAAAATTTATGAAAGAAGTTCTAACTCTATGTTGTAATATATGTGCAATAGAAATTCATCTATTTTAAACAGTTTGCTGTGTAATCTAATTGGTGTTGGTGACAAAAACTTGCCCCTTTTTTCTGGTGTTTTGTTCATTTCTATTAACCTTTGGAGTCCACATTACCAGAAGGATAGATTTTTTTTGTTTGTTTTATAGACCTCAGCTCCCTTTCCTTGTCACTCACTAATCTCATTATTAAATGGTCTCTTCAGTAAATGCATTGCCTTATGGGCCAATGCAGTTCAGATGACAATGCTCGGTAGTCTTATCCTTCAGCACATTTGTTTTTTTAATTTATATTTCTCTATCAACTTTCTGTCTGTAAATGTCACACTCTGAACTGATGACTTTCATTGTGAAGTATGAAGTTTCTCGGGTTTCACTGAGGAAGCAACCTTCTCTGCCTACCAAACAGGAAGCATTGGAGAGAAATGTGACTTTGTGAAGCCATTCCCACCAGTTCCAGAATTTGCTCTCACCTCCTCACCTAGTACCATTAAACCTGACAGCTTCCAGCCCTCAGGTGATTCCTGTGGTGTTAAAAGTCCATGTGTATTTCATGTTATTTGCTAAATTATAATGGTTGCTTGTCTATTTCCTCTCCATAGGGATCCTGTGTAGCTTCTCAATAATAATTGCACTTTTTTTCATCTATTTTTTTCATTGAGCTGCTGGGCACATTTCTGTTCCATTTGTTGCCATTTAAAAAAATTACACGTTATTCAGCTTTTTGCTCTTGGCCTTTGTAATATAGCAGATTATTACAATACTATTCTAAAGCACAAATATATTTGGCAAAAAAAGCCCCACATAACTACAGAGCAACATTAATTTATTTTAAAACTTTTACTTCGGTATTTTCTTTAAGAAAAAGCTATGCAAAGGCAGCCTTATAACAGTTTGAGCAATAACTCAAGACATATAAGCCCTTGCAGAGATAAAGTAGCAAATATAATCAGAATTCTCAGGCTAAGTGGCCTTAAAGATCCAACTCAAACCTGCAAGTTTATAGCTAGGTCAACTGAAGTCTATAATAAAAGGCTGCCCAGGCCTTCCTGCTGGTAAGGAAGGATAGTCCACCATGAAATGCTATATACCACATAACATTCACATTCATAAAAAAAGTACTAAACCGCAAAAATAAAACCAGTCTTAAAACTCAGGTAATTCTCATAATCTACTACATTTGACATCCACTGAAACAATTCTCCCATAGTGTCATCTTGTTCAGTTTTGCAGCAACCTCAGTTTTCCTCAACAAATGATATTACCTATCTAGACATCACTTTAGAATGAAAAAAACCAAGGTCACCTTCTCATTACTAGATCACTGAAACAAATATCTTATATGACAACTCATTTAAAGAGGTTTGCAAATAACACGGGTAAAATTGTTCCAAATGGAAATAAATTAGGTGGAAATAAGCCAAGTTGGAAAAATTATTACATGGCCAAAAAAGGGAAAGTGGGAAAAAAAGGAGAGCATGAAAAATAAAACAAAAGAAAGATTAACACATAGTATAGCATAAAAGAAAGAAGAGAGTTTTCTACCCTGTTCCACTGATTTAAGTGTCTGTTCTTATGCCAGTACCAGATTGTTTTGATCGCAGTAGCCATGTAATATAGTTTGATATCAAGCATTTTGATCCTTCCTACTTTGCTCTTCTTTCTCAAAATTACTGTGGTATTCAGGGTCATTTATGGTTCCATATAAACTTTTGAAATGTTTGTTCTATATCTGTGAAATGTCTCATTTGTATTTTAATAGGGATTGCACTGAATCTATAAATGACTTTGAGTAGTATGGACATTTTGATGATGTTAAATCTTCCAATCCATGAACAAACATAGATAAATGGAACAGAACAGAGAGCCCAGAAGTAAACCCATGTCTCTATGGTCAATTAGTATTCAACAGAGGGGGCAGAAACATAAACTTGAATAAAAACAGCCTCTTCCATAAGTTGTGTTGGGACATCTTGACAACTACATGCAAAAAAATGAAACTTGACCACCAAACTACACCATATACAAAAATAAACTCAAGATGAATAAAAGACTTATATTACATGACACACAAAAATAAACTCAAGATGAGTAAAAGACTTAAATATAAGTCATGACACAATAAAAGTTCTAGAGAAGAACATAGGCAGAAAAATCTCAGATATTTCATGGAGCAATATTTTCATTGATGTGCCCCTTGAGCAAGAGACCTAAAGGAAAGAATAAACAAATGGGACTTCATCAAAGTAACAAGCTTCTGCATGGCTGAAGAAAACATCAGCAAAATGAAGGGGGAACCAACTATATGGGAAAATATATTTGCAAATGATATGTCAGAAAAGTGTTTGAACTCCAAAATATATAAAGAACTCACACAACTCCACTTTAGCTAGACAAACAACCCAATTAAAAAATGGGCAAAGGACTGGAACAGACACTTCTCCAAGAAGGACATAGGGAGGGCACAGAAACAGAAAAGGATGTTCAGCATCACTAGCCATCAGAGACATGCAAATTAAAACCATAACGAGATACCACTTCACACCAGTCAGAATGGCATCATAAACAAATCAACAAACAGTAAGTGCTGGTAGGGCTGTGGAGAAAAGGAAACCCTAGCACATTATTGGTGGGAATGCAGACTGGTACATTTACACTGCAGAAAACAGTATGGAATTTTCTCAAAAAACTAAAAATGGAACTGCCTTTTTTAAAAAAGTGAAACAGAGTTTAGGGACTTCCAGTCAAGAAGGAGGTGTAGGTGGAAACATTGTGCATCCTCGCACAACCAAGTGTAAAGACAACAAAGTTTTAGTAACAAAATCTCAACCAAAACACAGAAAATTGAACTATACAGAAGTCGAACAACAAACCTTTCAGCCAGACCAGTAAGAGGGGCAGAGCCAGCGGCAGAGCAGGATTGGGCAGGAAAGATCTGCAAGACTGACCCAGGCACGCAGGCAGCCATTGGCAGATCCCAGGTGTGGGGTATCAACGGGAGGACCCAGTGAGGGCGAAAGGCATCAGGCTGACCTCGGTCAAACATTTGCGTGCAGATAAACCAGGCGAAGGAGTGAGCAGTGAGACAGACCGCACAGGCCCCAGTGGCAGGAAGCAGCAGAGGGGACCGCTATTGCCCTTCTTTGACCCCACCCCCACATACAACATCACAACCCAGTGACTGAGTTGCCCCGCCCTGGTGAACACCTAGGGCAAGAATAGTATGGGAAATATAGGTAACAGGTGTGAAAAGACCAAAACATTATGGCTCAAGAACAGCTCAAAGCTCCAGAGCCAATAACTCTAAGCAACCAAAAACAGCCAACCTATCAGATGAACACTTAAAAACACTGGTTATCAGAATGCTCACAGAACTGGTTGATTTTAGTCACAAATTAGAGGAACAAATGAAGGCTAAACTAATTGAAATGAAGAGAAATGCATAGGAAACCAATAGTGATGGGAGGGAAACTGGGACTCAAATCAAGGGAGTCAACCAGAAGAATGAAAAAAATTACCAAACAGAAAAGTATGAAGAAACAAGAATTCAAAAAAATGAGGAGAGGCTTAGGAACCTTCAGGACATCTTTAAACATTCCAACATCTGAATTATAGGGGTACCCGAAGGGGAAGAGGAAGAGTGACACGTGGAAAACTTATTTGAACAAATAATAAAGGAGAACTTCCCCAGTCTGGCAAAGGAAATAGACTTTCAGGAACTTCAGGAAGCTCAGAGAGTCCCAAAGAAGTTGGACCCAAGAAGGAACATACCAAGGAACATCATAATTACATTAGCCAAGATTAAAATAAAGGAGAGAATCCTAGAAGCAGCAAGAGATAAGGGGACAGTCACCTACAAAGGAGTTTCCATCAGACTGTCAGTGGATTTCTCAAAAGAGTCCTTACAGGCAAGAAGGGGCTGGAAAGAGGTATTCCAAGTCATGAAAGGCAAGGACCTACATCCAAGATTGCTCTATCCAGCAAAGCTTTCATTTAGAATGGAAGGGCAGATAAAGATCAAATTCTGCTTCTCAGATAAGATCAAATTCAAGGAGTTCATCATCACCAAGCCCTTATTATAGGAAATGTTAAAGGGACTTATCTAAGAAAAAGAAGATAAAAAATATGAACAATGAAAAGACAACAAACTCACAGTTATTAACAACCACACCTAAAACAAAAGCAAACTAAGAGGACAGGTAGATCAGGAGCAGAGCCACAGAAATGGAGATCACATGGAGGGTTAGCAACAGGGGAGTGGGAGAAGGAGAAGGGGAGAGAAGGTACAGAAAATAAGTAGCATAGATGGTAGGTAGAAAATAGATAGGGGGAGGGCAAGAATAGTATGGGAAATATAGAATCTAAAGAATTTGAGACACGTGGACATAAACTAAAGGGGGGGAGAATGGTGGGGGAGGGGTGTGCAGGGTGGAGGGGAATGAAGGGGGGAAAATAGGACAACTGTAATGGCATAATCAATAAAATATATTTAAAAAAAGAAAAAAAGAAACCCAGAGTTTATTTTTTTTAATTTATTTAATTCTTGTTCAAGTAGTTTTCTGTCTTTTACTCCCATCCCAGCCCATCCCCCCAGTGCTCCCCACCTCCCTCCCATTTCCACCCTTTTTAGTTTTTGTTCATTCATCCTTTATACTTGTTCCTGTGAATCCTTCCCCTTTCCATTTGAAATTCCTTCCCCTCCCCCTCTCATGCCTGTCAGCCTGTTCTCTATTTCAGTGTCTTTGGTTATATTTTGCTTGCTTGTGGAACTGCCTTTTGACCCATCAATTCTATTGTTGGGTTTATACCCTAAGAACCCTGAAACACTAATTTAGAATTACCTATGCACCCCAACATTCATAGCAGCACAATTTACAATAAAAATGCCAGAAGCAACCTAAATGTCCATCAGTAAATCAGTGGATCAAAAAACTATGGTATATTTACATAATAGAACATTACTATACAGCTAAAAGAAAGAAAAAGTTCTTACATTTCATGACAGCATAAATGGAACTAGAGAGCATTATGCTAAGTGAAATAAACCAGGCAGTGAAAGACAAATATCACATGATCTAACCTATAAGTGGAACCTAATAAAAAACAAACAAACAAGCAAGCAAATGTAACCAGAGACATTGAAAGAAAGAACAAACTGACAGTACCCAGAGGGGAGGGGGAAGGGAGATGATAGGGAAAGAAGAGAAGGGCCATCAAGGTACATGTACAAAGGACCTATGGACAAAGACAAAGCGGGAAAGGACTGAGGGTAGGAGGTGGGCATGGATTGAGTGCAGGAAAGAAGTGGTGGAAAATAGTGGTGGAAAAATGAAAGCTATTGTACTTGAACAATAAAGAAGGAAGAAAGGAATGAAAGAAGGAAGGAAGGAAGGAAGGAAGGAAGGAAGGAAGGAAGGAAGGAAGGAAGGAAGGAAGGAAGGAAGGAAGGAAGAAAGAAAGAAAGAAAGAAAGAAAGAAAGAAAGAAAGAAAGAAAGAAAGAGAAAGTAGAATCAAAATTGTGACTTTTTATTGTTGACACTATTACTGATGTCCCCCATCTTCCTCCTTTTTTCCAACCTCCATCCAGCCCCTTGCCTTCACTACAAAAAAAAAAAAGAATTCAACAGAGAAACAGCAGGAAGACCCCCTATCACTGTCCAAGAGATCTCTGATGATTATGATAAAAAGAAACTACTGAAGACATTTCTGAGTAATTTGCTCTTCCAGCCAAGATGAAGACATAGATAGATACACTTTGCCTCATCATACAAACAAAAGAAGGACAACAACAAATAAAAAAACAGACTGCCAGAAAAGCAAACTATATGGAAATCCAACAACCAAGAAGTTAAAGAAGAATATTCATCCAGACTGTTAGGAGGAGCAGAGATGGGCAGCCAGAGTGTAGATTACTCCGGGCATACACAAAACCACCCACCCAGGACTCAGCACCAGAAGGGCCCAATTTGATTATGGGTAGCAGAGGAAGTTACCAAAAGCTAGCTGAGAGCTGAGCAAGTGGCATTATTCCCTCTTGCACCCCTCCCCCACATACATAGACACTATCCAGTGAGCTGGGTTGTCCTGCCCTGGTGAATACCTAAGGCTCCATTCCTTACTATGTAATAGGTGTGTTGAGACACAGAAAATATGGTCCAGATGAAAGAACAGATCAAAGCTCCAGAAAGAATACAACTAAGTAAGGAAAAGATAGCCAACCTATCGGATGCAAAGTTCAAAACTGGTAATCAGGATGCTCACAGAAATGGCTGAGTATGGTCACAAATCAGAAGAGAGAGTAAAGGCTATGCAAGGTGAAATAAAGAAAAATGTACAGGGAACCAACCATGAAGGGAAAGAAAGTGAGACTCAAATCAACAGTTCGGAGCAGAAGGAAGAAATAAACTTTTAACTGGAATAGAATGAAGAAACAAGAATTCAAAAAAATGAAGAGAGGCTTAGGAACTTCCAGGACAACTTTCAACTTTCCAACATTCAAAACATAGGAGTGCCAGAAGAGGAAGAGCAAGAAACTGAAAACTTATTTGAAAACATAATGCAGAAGAACTCCCCCAATCTGATGAAGGAAATGGAATTCCAAGAAATCCAGGAAACTCGGAGAGTCCCAAAGAAGTTGGACTCAAGAAAGCACACACCAAGGCACATTATAATTACCTTATCCAAGATGAAAGCTAAGGAGAAAATCTTCAAAGCAGCAAGAGGAAAGGAGACAGTTACCTACAAAGCAGTTCTCATAAAACTGTCAGCTGATTTCTCAAAAGAAACCATGCAGGCAAGAAGGGGCTGGAAAGAAATATTTGAAGTCATAAAAAGCAAAGGCCTACATCCAAGATTACTCCATCCAGCAAAGCTATCATTTAGAATGGAAAGGGAGATAAAGTGATTCTCAGATAAAGTAAACTTAAAGGAGTTCATCACCACCAAGCCCTTATGAAATGTTAAAGAGATTAATCTAAGAAATAGAAAAAGATAAAAATATGAACAGTAAAGTGACAACAAACTGACAACTATCAGCAACCAAACATAAAAAAAACAAAAATGAACTAAGCAAACAACTGGAACAGGAACCGATTCACAGAAATAGAGATTATATGGAGGGTTATCAGCAGGGAGGGTGAAGGAAAGGAGGAGGGGAAAGGTACAGAGAAAAAGAAGCATAAATCATAAGCACAAACTAGAAAGGGGGAGATTATGAATCGTATAGGGAATGGAGGAGCCAAAGAACTTATATGTATGACCCATGGACATGAACTAAGGTGGGGAAATGATGGTGGGAGATGGGTACAGAATGGAAAGGAATAAAGGGGAGAAAACAATGAGACAACTGTAATAGTCTAATCAATAAAATATACTTTTAAAAAAGAAATTTGCCTGCAATGGCACTGTAAGCAACTATCCCAATTATGGAGAAATAATTCAGTTACTGGGTTACTGGTGAAAGAACATCTGCCAGTTCCTTGTAGTGACTGAACTGGCTAGGACAACCAACTGAAGGTTTGTGGGTTTTAAGTGCTTTGAGCTCAGTGAAGCTTAGTGAGAATGTCCTTGTAATGAGTAGAATTCCCCTTCTATTCCTTATTAGAGTTGATTTTTTTTACTTATTTTAAAAATAACTTTTATTTTCAATTACAGTTGACATATATTATTATATTAATTTCATGAGTGCATCCCAATTATTAGACATTACATAACTTAATAAGTAATCATCCAAATAAATCTTGAACCCATCTCTCACCATACATAGTTATTAAACTGGTATTGACTATATTCTCTATGCTATCATTTATATCCTCATGACTATTCTGTAACAATCAATTGTGCTTAATCTCTTCACCATTTTCAACCCACTCCTCAAACCCCATCACATATGGCAACTATCAAAACTGTATCTATGTTTATTAATCTTTCTCTTCTGCTTATTTGTCTTTTAGATTTAATTATTGATAGTTAGTACTTATTGCCATTTTTGTTCAGATTTCTGATGTTCTTAAAGAAGACCCTTTAACATTTCATAAAATACTTATTTGGTGGTGATGAATTCCTTTAGCTTTTTCTTGTCTTGGAAGCTCTTTATCTGTCCTGTGATTCTAAATGATGGCTCTGCTGGGTAGTGTAACCTGGGTTGTGGGGCGTTGTTTTTCATCACTTTAAATATTTCTTGCCAATACCTTCTGGCCTGCAAAGTTTCTCTTCAAAAATCAGCTGACAGTCTTATGGGAGTTCCCTTGTAGGTTACTAACTGCTTTCTTCTTGCTGCTCTTAAGATTCTCTCTTTGTCTTTAACTTCTGGAATTTTAAACAGGATGTGTCTTAATGTGAGCTTCATTGGATTCATCTTGTTTGGAACTTTCTCCACTTCAGGAACTTGTATATCTATTTTCTTCAAAAAGTTAAGAAAATTTTCTGTCATTATTTTTTCAAATAGATTTTGCATTTCTCGATCTCTCTCTTCTCATTCCAATACCCCCGTGATGCAAATGTTGGGATGCTTGAAGTTATCCCAGAGGCTTTTTACACATTTTTAAATTTTTTTTCTTCTTGCTGTTCTGACTGGGTATTTTTTTTTGCTTCCTTATACTTCAATCACTGATTTGATTCTCAGCTTCCTCCACTCTACTGTTAATTGCCTATAAATTTTCCTCATTTCAATTAGTTTATCCCTTATTTCTGACTGTGTTTTTATTTTGTTGAGGTTCTTCCTAAGTTCATTGAGCATTTTAATAACCAGTGTTTTGAATTCTGTATCTAGTAGATTGTTTGTCTCCATTTCATTTAGTTCTTTTTCTGGAGTTTTGTTCTGTTCTTTCATATGGACCATGGTTTCTTTGTCTCTTCATTTTGGCAGCCTCCCTGTGTTTGTTTTTATGCATTAGGTAGATGTGCTATGTCTCCCAGGCTGGTAGAGTGGCCCGATGTAGTAAGAATGTCCTGAAGAGTCGAGTGGCACAGCCACTGGACTATCACCCAAGCTGGGTATTTGAGGTACACCTATTGTATGGGTTGTGCACAAACTCCTCTTATAGTCGAGCCTTGATTGCTGTTGGCATATTAATGGGAGGGATTTATGCAGGCAGATCAGCTGCAAGGACTGGCTGTGATCACCAACCACTAATTACTGACTTTCAACCACCATGGAGCATCAGCTGTCAGGGGCTCACTCCACAGAGCAGGACTTACTTCAGCAGGATTCTGGTGTCTACTGACTCTGCCCCTCAAATGTGTCAATTGGGAAGATAGTTGGATGGTGGTGGTTCAGTGTTGTCTGAAGACATTCACTGGGTGCATAGGCTCTGGGGCCTCCCAGAAGGTGTAGGCCAAGGTCAGCCATTGCCTGTGTTCTGCCTGGGACCATCTGGCATATGCTGCAAAGTATTCTACAGATGGCTGTTATTTGTGGTTTTGGAGGTGTCCAAGTGAGGCCTAGCTGTAAACCAAGACCAGCTACTGCTAGTGCTTGGCCTGGGGCCACTTAGCTAGAAGTGCAGGGCTCACTGAGGCCAAATGATGTTTATTTGAGAATAGTTAGGATAATCTGAAGCATGAGACAAAACAGGCCATATGTACAGAAACAGCCTGAGTGGGCCCAAAATTTGGGTGGGGCAGGGCCTCAGGAATTCACCAGGGTGGAGCAAACAGTGTGAGCCAGGTTGATGGAGTCTCAGATGTGGTGCCCACCTGCTGGCTCTGTGAGGAAAGGGCTCAGCAAAGGAACAGTTGCCTCTGTCAGCACTTCTGTCTAGGAAAGGCTGCTCCTCCCATTCTCATCATGATGCCAAACTACTCAGTTCCTCCTTGTATATTTTTCATCTTTTTCAAGCTGCCAGCCCCAAGGCTGGAGCTCAGAGGGAGTGAATATGAATAAGCCCATGCCAGACCCTTTACAAGGTGCTACCTGGGACTCCAAAAGTTTCTATCTTCCTCAGCCTCAATTCTTGCTGGTTTTTAGAGCTAGAAGTTGTGGGGACTTCTCTTCCTGGCAATGAAACCCTGGGCTGGGGAGCCTCATATGTCGCTGGGACCCCTCACTCCTGAGAAATCCCTCTTAATTTTTATCTGCCACACAGGGGTGTGGAACCAGCCTGTTCCACAACTCTGCCACTCCTACCAGTTGATGTGGTTTCTTCTTTAATTCCGTACTTGTAGGACTTCCAGTCAGTTCAATTTCTGGCACTTCTTAATGATGGTTGTTCTGCAGTTCAGTTGTAATTTTGATGTGATTGTGGGAGGAGGCAATTACCACATTTACCTATGCTATCATGTTGACTGGAAATCCCTTGTCACAAGTTTGGAAAACTCAGCTAATGTAATGTAGCCATTTGGGGTCTGCCTTTAACTTGGACTAGTGTAACTTCTTCATGAAATAAACTAAAAAGAACTATGAAAACATCAAAATAGTTTCACTGTGAAAGCTAAAGGAATGCTGTTCTGTGAAATAGAGGGTCATACTAAGAATGACAATGTCTTATTGGAGATGATTTCTGGGGGCCACGCCTGAAGCACATTAGCACTATACACAATCTACTGATATTAGATGTGCTATTACTACAATTACAAATAAACTTACTACTACTGGAAACAAATGTAAAATTTTGTGAAAAAATAGCCACCCTAAGGAAACTTACTTTTTCTTATTCAGCAAAACTACACACATACTGATAAAGTCTGGTTTTATTTTCAATGGTACTTTGTTTCACAGGTTGATAATGGGCCACTCTGTTGAAAAATATTTCAACATGTCCTTTGGAATGCTGAAATAATACCAAATATTTGGGAGAAAGAAAAATGGAGAGGCGCTTAGATAGTAAACACACCTATTATTGAGCATGATGTGTGAAAAGGGAATCCCAGATTAATTGAGATGACTGGGTACAGAAATAACTATGAATATTCCTCATTTAGTAAATAACCCCCCAAATGTGTTAATATTAAAGGAGCCTTAAACACTACCATGAAGCGAAGTGAGAAACCAGAAGAGAATGGCATTTTTCAAGTTGAAAGATGTGGTCTTTTATCATAAATTAAGAATATCAAAGATTATTTATAGGGGACAATTTTGCATGGTGTGGGAAATTTAGCCCAGCCCCACTCCCAGGGGCCAGTGGGAAGTGAGGTCCAGCACACAGGACCCACACCCATGGATAGGTTTTCCCATGGGGAATCAGGCCTGCATTGTACCTATGCTTCTATGAGTCTTGCTTTTGCCAAAAATCCCTCACCCTGGATTGAGGCAGAAAATGTTTACTACATATCTTTAAAGTAACTTCCTAAAGTCTGTGCTAAAACTCCCAAGTATGGAGTATAACCAGTTCAACCACTTTCCCCCTTGATCTTTAACATTCTTCTCTTTGAAGCAGTTAGCAACATTCTTTCCTTTGTTATCTGTAAAAGGTAATTACAATAAAAGCCTGTCCAGGCAGGGGTCAGGGCCCTCTCTCTCACTTAGAGAGTGGCCATCCTGTCCCTTTTTCTCCACAGGACTTCTGAAGTCTGTGTGAATTTGTCTCTTGCAGCCACAACACATGGATCCTGCTGGCCAAGGTCCACATCAATTATTGACTTGCAAAAACGAGCAATTTTAAAAAGTCAAAAGTTTGTTTAATAAATTCTTTGGGCATTATAAACAACATTTGGTTTTACTTTTAGTTTAATAAGTGAGTTGAGCCTGTAAACAAATAATTTTGGCTTTCATTTTTGTCCCCTTTGGTAATCCAAGTAAATAAATATAAATTAGTCATATCTTTGTTTTTAATGCACTATTATCATTTATTCATTTATGTATTCACTTAGTTTTAAAAATTATTTCTTAAATCGTGGTAAAATATGGATAACTTAAAGCATACTATTTTAACAAAATTTTAATCCATTGTTATGTGCATTAAGTGCATTGACATTACTGTGCAATTATCACAATTGTTCCGCAGAACTTTTTTCATCTTTCAAAACTGAAGTTCTATACCTAAAAATTCTTCTTTCCTTCCCTTCCCAGCTCTTAGTTGGGGAACTACCTTTGAACTTTCTATGAATTTGACTAATCTAAGTACCTCATATGAGTGGAATCATACAGTATTTGTCTTTTTGTGTCTGGCTTATTTTACTTAGCATAATGTCTTCAATCTCCATCTATGTTGTGGCATATATCAGAATGTCCTTCCTTCCTAAGGCCAAATATTTCATTGTATATAAATAAACCACATTTTGATTATCCATTCATCCACCAATGGACACTTGGGTTGCTTCAGTTTTTTACTTGTGATTAATGCTGCTATGAATACAGATGTCCAAATATCACTCCATGTTCCTGCTTTCAAATCTTTTGGATGTATACTCCGAAGTGGGACAGTAATGCATGAAGCTAAGGACCAACGAAGTTATAGGTATAGAAAAAATAAATACCAAGTGACAAAAGTATGTTTTGCTTATTAGTTATTACATTAAATCTAAATGAACCAGATTCTCCAATCAAAACACAGAGATTGGCAGAATGAATTTAAAAACACATAATCCAATTATACACCACATACAAGAGTTTCACTTTATTTTTAAATGTTATTATTCATACCCCAAAACATTTTTCATTGTTTTATGGAGAAAAGAAGGGAGAGGGAGAGAGATACATCGATAGGAGAGAGGAACATTGAATGGTTGCCTCCTACAGGTGCCTTTATCAGAGATAAAACTTGCAACCTATACACCTGCCCTGATATGGGATCAAACCTTTCAATGTTCAAGACAATACTCCAACCAACCAAGCCACACTGGCCAGGGCTGCAGGAGACTCACTCTAAATCCAAAAACATCATAGGATTCAAACATAGGTTAAAATGAATGGATGTAAAAAAGATATTTCATGCAAGTAGTAACCAAAAGAGACAGATATGGAATGGAATATTATTCAGCCCTAAAAAGGAAGAAAATTCTGACATATGCTAGAGAATGGATGAACCTTGAGAAAACTATGCTAAGTGAAATAAGCCAATTACAGAAAGACAAATAATGTATGATTCCATTTATATCAGGTACTTAGGATAGTCAAAATCATACAGAAAAAATTTCAGTTTTGTAAGAAGATAATTCTTCAGATTGATGGTGGTGAATTTGCAAAATGTAATGCAGTTAATACCAATGAACTATATACTTAAATATGAGTAAAATGCTAAATTTTATGTGTATTTTACCACAATAAAAAATTGGAGTGGGAGGAGCTGCTTGTTTTCAAGAACAATTTTATATGAACATTCACACTTATTTGCATATTGATTCATTTGGAAAGGTAGTGGGAACAAAAATATTTATTCCTTATAAGATTGTTGTTACATGATAAAAATAATGTATCGATATGCCAGAGTTAACACTATAGCAAAAAGTTTGACATAAAGCGAAAAAACCTATCCCCAAACTACACAAGCCTAGAAATATAATTTTTTAAAAATTGTATACATTTTATTCTATTCTTTGTTTTCATATCATTTTTAAAATTCTGTCTTCAAAATTTGTTTGAGAATACTATTTTCTTATGATGTTAATCAGTGCTACAGGAAAGGAATTTCTGGTATTATATACACTTTGAAAAATAATGAGCTGAACAAAAGATACCAGGGTACTTTTGTGCAAGTTCTCACCGTGTTTTTATTATGCAGATCTAAATGAACAACCCCTACAGAAGGGTACAGAATGCAGAATGTTTCAAACACATTTGACTTTTTGACCATAGACTGTCTCCTATAACTAGTGTTTCATTGGACACATTTTTAAAACACATTATTTTAAGCAGTTGTTATTACATTATGTAGAGAGTTTATACTTTGTTTTGTAATCTGTTTCATAATGAATGTTTTAACAATGGAATTCAATTATATAACATTAAATAATATGATGGATTATGAAATTGTCATGAACACTTGATCCTTTTCTGTAAGCTACTAACCATTTATTTGGACATTTCAATACAATTTGAAAAGTGCTATAAGAAGGGACAAAGAAGTTGTTTTGTTGTTTTGTTTTGTTTGATAATTCCTAAGAATTCCTCACACAGGAATGGAGCATTTGGAAAGACAATTTAAAGAAAGTGATGTAAAAACTAAAATGCGAGAGTTAAAAAGAAAGGTCTTGGTGAGAGAGGATGAAAACAGAGGCTTCTTCATGTAGAAGGGAGGTGGGTAAGTGAATATAGAAGATGAGGTAGGTTTGACAATTCTTTGATTTAATGTATAAACCATAATATAATTAACCACTGAACTAAAACTCAAACAGTTTGTCTGATTAACTTTTTACTACTATATTTTTCACATTACAGAAAAATGAGAGGAGCATGTTTACCTGAATGAAATTAGATACATTTTAGATTATGGTGTGTTTCTTAACACAGCACGCTAGGTGATAATGCTTAAATATTTTCATCGTACCTGATACATATTGCCAAATTGCTTTACAAAAGGTTTATATAAATTAGAAAAGAGACTAATGGTATTTTTGAACAAGAGTTTCACTGAACCTTGTTAGTATATTTACCAAATATACTAACAGTATTAGTATATTTACCAAACCCTTGTTCTGATAGCACTGATTCACATCCCCTGGGGATACTGAGTATTCTCAGCTATACATTATTATAAGCATTAGATTTTTTAAATAATATTAAAAACTGAAGATTAACATGCAAAATTAAAACCGCTATAGCCCTAGGCTTATGTATAAACTACAGAATCCAGCTAGAAAAGACAGGAAGCTAAGACAAGAGCATAGAAACAGCAAGAGCATAGTTTCACATGTGGTGAGCATTCCCGCCACCCTGGCAGCAGTACTCACCGGGCAGAGCCCATCACTCCTGTCTTGATTACCTGAAAATAACTGACCTCCAAGCACATTCTGCTGAGTCACTTTATAAAGGGAATATTTAGCTGAACTGAGATGCCTGATCTAGCACATAACCTTCTCGGTTGAGTCAAAGCCACAGCTTCCAATCAGCACAGCACTAACCTAGTAGAACTGACCATAGTAACCACCTTATACCCTCACCAGTATCCAAAGTCTGGTTTATCACTGTCATAATGAAGGTAGTATTCAGAAGAGCTTGATTAGCATCCATTCACTTTTGCTTTATTTACAATCTTTGTCCTAATGCTGACGTTTTCTGCTATGACACTCTTGCACTGTTTATTTTGCATTTGGGCCTACTTTTATTAAATATTTTTTAAAGATTTTATTTATTTATCTTTAGAGGGGAAGGGAAGGAGAGAGAGAGAGAAATATCAATGTATGGTTGCCTCTTGTGCGTCCCCTATTGGGAACTGGCCTGCAACCCAGGCATGTGCCCTGACTGGGAATCAAACCTCGGTCGTTTGGTTCACAGGCCAGCACTCAATCCACTGAGCTACACCAGCCAAGGCTATTAAACTTATTTAATATGTCATGGGGAGTAGTGGGAGAAAAATGGAGACTACTGTACTTGAACAATAATAAAAAAGTTAAAAAATAAAATATCTTTGAAGGCAGAGACAATCTCTTTAGTTGTTTTATTATTTTTTTATTATTATAAAATATACATAACATAAAATTTACCATTTTAACCATTGTTAAGTGCACTGTTATATGGCATTAAGTACATTTGTGTTATATAACCATTGTCACCATAATCTTCAGAACATTTTTCATCTTGTAAAATTTAATCTCTGTACCTACTAACTCCCCATTCTCTTCTTCCCCTGTACCACTGATACCAGTAGGAACCTCATGGAAGTGGAATCACACTGTATTGTTTATTTTTCTAATTTAATTTAGAATCCCCTGATTAACCATATTCAATGACTTTTCTACAACATACATTCAAAAAAAATTATTGATGTAAACTCTTTGGGTATTTGGGTTCCACAGGGAAAAGTGTCAATGACCAAGTTTGAAAGAAAAAATAATGAGCAGGAAAAAAGTCATTGAATCCACATAAAACAATTGAGAAATATATGAATAATACAAGGAGGGGACACAATGAAAACTGGAATTATCTTCTGGAGGTTGACTTCCTTGCAGAACAGGTTTCCCTCACTAGGTGAGTGTTCTAGGAACCCATCTGTATCAGTGTATCAGCTGGCATTGTTGTGGGAGGCTATATTCAGCATCAGTAAATTTTTTTAATGACTCTTTAAACCCATTTGCCCATTTCATGATGGGTGATTAACTAGCACACCTGCCCACACCTCACTGAGTGTTCAGCAATTTTTGATCAAAAACTGCATGTCCCCTATGCCCCACCCTCCCTAGTCACCCAATCTTGCCAAGTGACTTTTTTTTTTGTTTCCCAGATACAAAAATGTCCTTAAAAGGGAAACATTTTGCTGATGTGGAAGAGGTGAAATGAAAAACAGAAGAAACACTAAAAAGCATCAAGATTGACCAGTTGAAAAACTGTTTGAGCAGTGGAAAATAGTCTCAATAGGCATATTGCATCAAATGGAGAGTACTTTGAAGGTGACTGAAGTTTAAACAAGTAACAATAAAATTTTTATAAATAAATTCTAAGTTTTTTGTGGGTCCTCCCTCATATAATAATGCCAGTCAGTGAAAGATAAATACCACATGATCTCAGTTATAAGAGGAATCTAATAAACAAAATAAATTAACAGGCAAAATAAAACCAGGGGCATGGAAAGACAGAACATACTGACAGCAACCAGAGGGTATGAGAGGGGGATAATGGTGGAAAGAAGGGGAAGAGACTGGTCAAAGAATGTGTATGAACAATTTACAAGCATGGACAACAGTGTGGGGATTGACAGTGGGAGTAGGGGGTGGACTGGGTGGGGATGGAAAAGAAGGGAAATTTGGGACAGCTGTAATAGAATAACAATAACAAATTTTAAACAGAATACAAGGATAGTAGTAAATGTTAAACTGCACTGATATGATTCACCTTCAAGTACTGAGCACCTGCTAAGTGTCAAATATATGGGAGACCTACAGTGAGGACATGCCATCAGTGTGATGTGATGTGATAACACTGGTGGTGATGGAAGTAGTCGTAATAACCATTTTAATCAGTTTGATGATTTTTAAAAATAATTTGAATATCTTATTGGACTCTGAGAACAAAGATGGTAAATAGGCAATTATTATTTATTCTCAAGTTTTAAACATGTAATTGAGACTCAATGATAAGGAAATAGCAATAGTATTCTAGTTCCATGAGAAACCAAAACTAGGGAATAAAAAATTTTAATGAGAGTAGCCCCAAATGCAAAATAAACAGTGCAAAAAGGTCATAGCAGAAAGCATCAGTATTAGGACAAAGATTGTAAACAAAGCAAAAGTGAATGGATGCTAATCGAGCTCTTCTGAATACACCTACATTATGTGGCAAAATGGACCCATGGCCTGGGTCATGGGCAAGTTCAGTTCAAGGGAACATGGTGTCTGTGAGTTACTACTTTATTCCTATCAGGCATAGAATCTCATAACCACCTCAGTTGTGTTTACTAGGCTCTGAAATACTGAGGAGCAAGGTGACAGAAACCTGGGTGACAGCCTTTTCCTCAGAACAAGGAAATATGCAACTGGCTTGAATGCAAATCTTATGTTTTTATTCAGCGTAGTTCAAGTGATAAATATTAAGGGAAGTGTCAAATAAGAAAGAGAAGATTTTGAAAGTCTTGGGTATTTCTGCTGTCAGTATATCACCAGGTTCCCTGGACAACATCATTTAGCTTCCAAATTCCCCTTCTTTACAATGGAAAAAAAAACTAAACATTTTCCTCACTAGGACTGATAAGAGTAATAATAGAAACAATTGAAAGGGGCTTTTCAAAAATGGCGTATTATTAAATACTTGAATTTAATAATTGTGTTATATATTATAACATATTATTATATGTTATATATTCAGTCCCCAAACACTGAGATTCAGATATTGAATTATTAAATTTAATAATTAAATACTTAATATTATATGTTATAATACTATAAATACTTAATATTATGTGTTTTATATATAACACAATTTCATCATTGTGTTTTATATATATATATGTATATGTATATATATAACATATAATAATATGTTATATATTCAGTCCCCAGACACTGAGATTCAGATTATAAAAACACAGGAAGATGAGAATTTAAGACAAAGGATGAGAACTACCAAGATCAGGAAGCAAATTAGACCAAGACAGAGCAAGACTACCTGACTTCTGTGGTTGTGGGCGGTGAGAAATCACATGCCCTGATGAGATTAGAACATTTTGTTTGAGTATGGAAACCTTTCCAGAATTTATTCATTCTACTGCCTGATTCTGAATTATTACAGATAAGGAAGGAAAGGTGTCATCCTGAATGCCATCCAGAAACAGCAAGCCTTAAACACAGTAAATGACAAACCAGTACAAATCTAGTTATCACTGTTGAAATTATACCAAAATAGAGAGCTGTTATAAAAACTAGTGCAATAAGCCCTGGCTGGGTAGCTAAATTGGTTAGTGTCATCCTGATACATCAGGTTTGTGGGTTCGATCCCAGGTAAGGGCTCATACAGGAAGCAACCAGTAAATGCATAAATGAGTGAAAGAACAATTCAAGGTCTCTCTCTCTCTCTTTCTCTCCCCCCACTTCTTTTGTTAATAAATAAAAAATTTTAATGTAATAAAAGTGGTGTTATTCATGAAAATAGGAGAAAAAGGAATTTTTGGCAGTCTGAAGGGGAAGGAAGGCTGACTATCAGATAGCTTTTTTATTTCCAATTTTTTATTTAACCTGTATTATATTTTTTCATTACTATTTAGTCCTCTTACATCCCTCTCTCCTCATCAATCACCATACTGTTGTCCATGTCCATGAGGACTTTAGCTCAATCCTTCCACCCACTCACCACCCCTGCCCCCACTAGCTATCATCTGATCTCCATCTGTGAGTCTGTCTCCAGTTTCTTCGTTGGTTCAGTTTGCTCATTGGATTCTACAAATAAATGAAATCATATGGTATTTGTCTTTCTCTGACTGGCTTATTTCACTTAGCATAATAATCTCCAGGTTCAAGCATACTGTGGAAAAGAGTAAAACATTCTTGTTTTTTATGGCTGAGTAGTATTCCATTGTATAAATGTCCCATAGTTTTATCCACTCATGTACTAATGAACACTTGGGCTGCTTCCATGTCTTGGCCATCGTAAATAATGCTGTAGTGAACATGGAGTGCTTATGTTCTTTTGAATGAATGTTTTGGGTTCCTTCACATATATTCCCAGAAGTGGGATCACTGGTTCAAAAGGCAGATCTATTTTTAATCTTTTGAGATATCTCCGTACCACATTCCACAGTGGCTGCACCAATCTGCATTCCCACTAACAGTGAAGAAAGGTTCTCCTTTCTCCACATCCTCACCAGCACTTGTTTGGTGATAGCCATTGATGATAGTCATTCTGACAGATGTGACATGATATCTCATTGTGATTTTAATTTGCATTTCTCTGACAATTAGTGATGTTGAGCATCTTTTTATATGTCTACTGGCCATCTGTATGTCCTCCTTGGAGAAGTATCTATTCAGGCCCTTTGCCCATTCTTTAATTGGGTTGTGTGTTTTTTGGTGTTGAGTTTTGTAAGTTCTTTATAAATTTGGGGTATTAACCCCTTATCAGATATATCAGCAAACAAGTTCTCCCATTCTGCGGGTTGCCTTTTTATTTTGTTGATGATTTCCTTTGCTATGCAAACTTTTTAGTTTGATATAGGCCCTTTTGTTTATTTTTTTGTTTGTTTCCCTTGCTTGGGGAGATATATTCAGTAAAATATTGCCTTGAGCAATGTTCAAGATTTTGTTGCCTATGTTTTCTTTTATGATTTTTATGGGTTTGGGTCTAACATTTGGATCTCTGATACATATTCATTTATTCTTGTGTGTGGTGTAAGAAGGTGGTCTAGTTTCACTTTTCTGCATGTATCTGTCCAGTTTTTCCAACACCATTTATTGAATAAAGTATTTTTAGCCCATTGTGTGTGCTTGTATCCTCTGTCAAATATTAATTGACTATAAAAGTGTGGGTTTATTGATGGGCTTTCTATTCTGTTCAATTGTTCTATGTGTCTGTTTTTACATCAGTACCAGGCTGTTTTGAGTACCATGGCCTTGTAGTATAGTTTCATATGAGGTAGTGTGTTTCCTCAAACTATGTACTTTTTTCTCAAGATTGTTGTTGCTATGTGGGGTTTTTTGTGATTCCATACAAATTTTTTAAATATTTGTTCTAGTTCTGTGAAATACAGCATTGGAATCTTGATAAGAATTACATGGAATCTATAGATTGCTTTGGGTAATACAGAGATTTTTTTTATTTTAAGATACCTTATTTAATTCTAGAAAGCATCATAAAATGTGTCATATTGATTCATAATTTCACAGAATCCTGCATTCCTTTCTCCCATGCACTCTTGTGTTTTTATATTAGTATTAACACGAGACTAAATGTCATCCTCATTTTCTTCGATTTAAACAGGTAAGTTTTGTTCAGTTCTATGGCTTCCTGCTGAGTCGTCTTTTCCTATCAATTTCCACACTGTGTTGTCTGAAGGGTCTGCCTCCATGGGCAGTTCTGAGGCACATCATGTTCATTTTTACTGCGGGTTCAGGACACTTTCTACACCAACACCCAAATGTCTGGTAGTGTCTCTCAAATCTTTCCATGCTAAAAATCACTGGGAGATCTTGTTAAAATGTTAAAACTAGTTTGCCCAATGGTTTATTTTTGGGTAATATAGAGATTTTTAATGAAGTTAATACTTCCTATCCATGAAAACAAGATGTGCTTCCAATTCTATGCATCTTTCCAATTTCTTTCTTCAGTGTTTTATAATTTTCCATGTATAGGGTCTTTTACATTATTGGTTAACTTCATTCTTAGGTATTTTATTCTTTTTGAAGCAATTGTGACTGGGATTGTTTTCTTTTTTAATTAATTAATTTATTTATTTTTAACTTATTTTTCAACTACAGTATTCTTTCTTTTACTCCCTTCACAGCCCATCCCCCGTGCCTCCCACCTCTCTCCCCTTTCCACCCCCCTTAGAAGTTGTCCATGTGTCCTTCATGTTAGTTCCTGTAAATCCTTCCTTTTTTCCCCCTGAAATTCCCTCCCCTCTCCCCTCCGATCACTGTCCCCCTGTTCTCGATTTCAGTGTCATTGTTTTTATTTTGCTTGCTTGTTTGTTTTGTTATTTAGCTTCCTGTTAAAGCTGAGATCATATGGTATTTGTCTTTCACCACCTGGCTTATTTCACTCAGCATAATGCTTTCCAGTTCCATCCAAGCTGTTGCAAAGGGTAGGAGCTCCTTCTTTCTTTCTGCTGCATAGAATTCCATTGTGTATATGTACCATAATTTTTTGATCCATTCATTTACTGATGAGCACCTAGGTTGCTTCCAGCTCTTGGCTATTGTAAATTGTGCTGCTACGGGATTGTTTTCTTAAATTCCCTTTCAGTTTATTATTGAAACATAAAAATGAAATTAATTTCTGGATATTAATTTTGCATGCTGCTACTTTTCTGAACTCATCAGTTCAAGTAGTTTCTTGGAGGAATCTTAGGGGTTCTCTATGTACAATATCATGTCATCTGCAAATAATGACAGTTTTATTTCTTTCTTTCCAATTTGGATGCCTTCTATTTCTTCTTCTTGTTTGATTGCTGTGTCTAGGACTTCCAGTACTATGTAATAAGAGAAGTGAAAATGGATATCCCTGTCTTGTTTTTTATCTGAAGAGGAATGAACACATACTTTTTTGCTGTTGAGTATGATGTTGTCAGTGGGTTTTTCATATACGGCCTTTATTATGTTTAGGAATGCTCCCTCTATTCTCACTTTGCTGAGAGTTTTGATTACAAGTGGGTGCTGGATTTTATTAATTGCTTTTCCTACATCTATTGATATAATCATGTGATTTTTATCTTTCATTTTTTATGTGGCAAGTCACATTTATTTATTTGTAAACATTGTACCCACCTTGCATTCTCAGGATAAATCCCACATCATACATGGTGTATGATCTTCTGATGCATTGTTCTATTCAGCTTGTCAATATTTTGTTGAGGATTTTTAGCATCTATATTTATTGGGGATATTGGCATATAATTTCCCTTTGTTATAGTGTCTTTATCTGTTTTTGGAATTAGGATAATTGTGGCCTCATAAAATGAGTTTGGGAGGCTTCCCTCTTCTTAAATTTTTTGAAATAGTTTGAGAAGGAGAAGTGTTCGCTCTTCTCAGAATGTTTGGTAAAATTCACCTGTGAAGCCATCAGGTCAAGGGCTTTTGTTTGTTGGGTGTTTTTTATTATTGCTTCAATTTCACTACGTGTAATCTGTCTATTCAGATTCTCTGATTCTTCCTAATTTAGTTTTGGAACACTGTGTGTTTCTAGGAATTTACCCATGTCATCCAGGTTGTCAGTTTGATGGCATATACAAACTGGATATCATATTTTCTTACAATCCTTTGTATTTCTTTGGTGTCAGTTGTTATTTCTCCTCTTTCATTTATGATATTATTTATTTGGATCCTTTCTCTTTTTTCTTGAGTCTGCTTAAAATGTTGTCTCTCTTGTTTATCTTTTCAAATAACTAGCTCTTAAATTCATTGATCTTTTGTATCTTTTTTTAGACTCTATTTAATTTACTTCTGCTCTGACCTTTATTATGTGCTTTCTTCTACTCACTTTGGGCTTTGTTATTTTTTTAAGTTTTTTAAAGTGTAAAGTTAGATTGTTTATGTGAGCTTTTTCTTGGTTTTTTAAATATATATAGGACTGTAATACAGTGAATTTTCCTCTTAGGATTGCTTTCCCAGTGTCCCACAGATTTTGGATTGTTGTTTCCTCATTTTCATTTTTTTCAACATATCTTTTGATTTCTTCCTTGATCTTATCATTGATCCACTCACCATGTAATAACATGTTATTTAGCTTCCATTTCTATGCATGTTTTTCAGTGTTCTTCTCATTATTGAGTTCTAGTTTCATAGCATTATGTTCAGAGAAAATGCTTGTTATGATTTCAATATTCTTAAATTTGTTGAGACTTGTTTTGTATTATGCCATGTAGTCTACCTTAGAAAACATTCATGTGCACTTGAAAAGTGTGCATATTCTGCTTCTTTGAGTTGAAATGTTCTGAAGATATTAATTAAATCCATTTGACCTAGTGTATCATTTAAGGCTACTATCTCCTTGTTGATTTTCTGCCTGAAAGATTTATCTATTGATGTTAGATAGATAGATTTTCCAGGGGGTGAAAATCCCCAGCCATGACTGTAATTCTGTCAATCACTCCTTTTATGTCCATCAATATTTGTTTTACATATTTAGGTGCTCTTTATCTGAGCACCTAAATATGTTGGTTGTGTAATATTTACTAGGATTGTATCCTTGTTGGATTTTTTCCTTTATTATTATGTAGTGTCCTTCTTTGTCTCTTACTCTAGACTTGGTTTTAAAGTCTATTTTGTCAGATAAAAGTACTGTTACCCCAGCTTTTTTCCTTTCCATTTGCTCAAAATAGCTTTTTCCAACCCGTTACATTTAGGCTGTGTATATCTTTCTATCTGAAATGGGTTTCTTGGAGGTAGCATGTATACAGGTCTTGTTTTCTTATCCATTCAGCTACCCTATGTCTGTTCAGTGCATTTAAGTCACTTACATATAAGGTGATTATTGATACACACATATATAGTAACATTTTATTAGGTTGATTTCTTCTTCTTCTTCTTCTTCTTCTTCTTCTTCTTCTTCTTCTTCTTCTTCTTCTTCTTCTTCTTCTTCTTCTTCCTCCTCCTCCTCCTCCTCCTCCTCCTCCTCCTCCTCCTCCTCCTCCTCTTCTTCTTCTCCTCCTCCTGCTCCTCCTCCTCCTCCTTCTCCTTCCAAGCCTTTTAACTTTGTTGCATTACTGGTTTGCTGTTAACAAACTCCACTACCTTTTCTTATATGGGAAGTTCCTTATTTCTTCTTCAATTTTAAATGATAACCTTGCTGGGTAAAGTAACCTTGGTTATAGGTCTTTGCTTTTCATCACCTTGAATATTTCATGCCACTTGCTTCTGGCCTGAAAAGCTTCTGTGGAGTAATCTGATGACAGTCTAATTGGTGTTCCCTTGTATGTAACTATTTGCTTTTATCTTGCAGCTTTTAGTATTCTTTCTGTGTTGCCACCCTTCAAGGCCAGGTAGGTTTGTGGTATCTGTGCAGAAAAACATTCACGTAGCTGTTGGAATGTTTGGCATGCCTTTATTCATGGGAGGGAGAGCCATGAAGCTGCATATCTACCTGAATGTCTTATGTCATGGCCCCTGCTCCCCAGCACGGCACCCATCATGGCACCTGTCTCTTTACATGTCTCTCATCATCATCACCCCCAGCAGGGAGTCCCTACCTGTTTAAGTACTAGAGGGGAACAAAGTCAGAACACTGCCAGAACATTACATAACATAACACAATTCTGTGCATGAGAATTCACTTCATGTTATGGGAACAGTTTATCAGACACAGTCTCAAGGCTATGAAAATACTGGTTATCAGGCCCCTCCAAGGTTATGGAAACACTGCTCCCCTTAGTTACCAACACACCTAGGAGAGGAAGCTAGACTGCCTGCACTTATCCTACACTCTCCTTGTCTTTAAGCCTTGTCATTTTAATTATGGTGTGTCTTGGTGGATGTCTCTTTGAGTCCAACTTGTTTGGAACTCTCTGAGCTTCCTGGACTTGTGTGGCTTTTCCCTTCACCAGGTTAAAGAAGTTTTCAGACATTATTTCTTCAAATAGGTTTGTGGTCCCTTGCTCACTCTCCTCTCTGTCTAGCTCCTCTTACGATGTGGATATTATTATGCTTCATGTTTTACAAAATGTTTCATAAGCTCTGCTCACTTTTTAATTTTATTTTATCTATTTTTATTGTACTTCAAGTACAGTGAGTTGCATCCATTTTCACCCAACCTTGGCCCCCTCACCCCATGAATCCCCTCCTCCCACCCTCAAGCCTACCCTCTTTTGCCCTGGCTGGTGTAACTCAGTGGATTGAGTGCAGACTGCAGACTAAAGGGTTGCTGGTTCGATTCCCAGTCAGGGCATATGCCTGGGTTGCAAGCCAGGTCCCCAGTGGGGGCCATGTGAGAGGCAACCACACACTGATATTTCTCTCTCTCTTTCTCCCTCCATTCCCTTCTCTAAAAATAAATAAATAAAATCTTTAAAAAAAAAAACCTACCCCCTTTGGCTTTGTGCATATACCCTTTATATATGTTTCTGGGTGGACCTTCCCCTATTCCCCCCATTGTTGCTCTCCCTCCTCCCTTCCAGTTAATGTTAGTTTGTTCTTTAATTTAATGTTTGTGATTAAATTTTGCTTGCTTGTTTTGTTGACTAGGTTCCACTTATAGATGAGATCATATGGTGTTTTTCTTAAATTCTTTTTTTACCTTGTCTTCCAAAACACTGATTCAATCCTTTGCTTCATCTAACCTACTCTTTATTCTTTCTAGTGTATTACTTATATCAGATATTGCATTCTGTATTTCTGACTGATTCTTTTATATGGTTTCTATGTTTTTTTCATGCTGTGGATTATCTTTATAATCATTATTCTAAACTCTCTATCTGATCAATTGCCTGCCTCCATTTCATCTACTTCTCCTGGAGAATATTCTTGTTCTTTCATTTGGGGTCTGTTTCTTTGTTTTCCCATTTTGGCTGCTTCTTTGTATTTTTTGCCTTGGATGTTAAATAAATCAGTCATTAAACTGATCAGTTGTTAATATAATCAAGCTATAATAAGCAGTCTGGCTCAAGCAGCACAGGGTGGGGCAGAGTAATTTTGCAGGTGGGGTTATTTCTTCCCTTCAAGCTGATGCCACTTGATTAAGAGTGCTCTGCCTGAGAAAGATAGCTTCTTCAGTTTGAGGAATGACTCAGCACAGGAATCCTGGTAGCAGTTCCTTCAGTTCTCTCCCAAGAGCCACCAGCCACAAACTCTCCTAAAGCATCTCTAGTCCACTCTTCCCTCTCTCTGCAGGAGCCCAGTGTAAGTGGCTACATACAAAATTTTGTGTGTTTGCCCTTTAAGAAGCCCTCTGAGTCTCTAACCATCTTTCTCTGGAACACAAAAATTCTGCTGCTTTTCACAGCTGATTGTTGTCTGGGTTCCTTTGTGCTTTGGTGCTGTAGGCTGGGGATCCCAGCTTGGGGTTTAAACCACACACTTCTCAGGGGATATATCCCTCCAGAACTTCAGCTGCTTCCCATGGGTGTCCAGCCAGCCCTCTCGTGCCTCTTCTCCACTCCCTACCAGTCACATGGTGGTGAGTGTTTTCTTCTGTCTTTCTTTGGTTATAAGGCTTCTCTCCATCTAGTGTTCAGTTGTTTATTCTGGATGATTTCTCTATAATTTAGTTGTATTTCCAGATTGGTCCTGGGAGGAGGCTAGTGTAGCTTCTACTTTCTCCTCCACCATCTTGGATCTCTAGGAGGCTAGAGTTTCTTTCTGCTTTTGGAACTAACTTCAATAACCTCATGTAGGTATATAACCCTTTGGTGCCCACTCTCTATCACTATTATAGTCTTTTTAAAAAATCTATTCTAAAGCTTCAGGTCTAGCCTGGCATTTTTGGCTATTGGGTGCCTAAAGTGTAAGATAACAAATTTTGAAAATTCTTTTTCAAGTTGTTCAAAGTTTGAAGACTACTATCATCTTTATACAAATCATATTTTAAATGTGAAAATCTCTCATAGCATTCTTTTCAGACAACAAATTACAGTCTCAGAGTACTTTGGCTCTCTAGGCACACCTGAATAAGGGTCAAGTGCTCAGAAAGACAAAAAGGACTGTACTTTAATGATTTTTAAATATCCCCCATTATATTAGTAAGAATACTCCCTGGATATGTAAGGTATTCAATGAATCATACTTACTACTATTTTTAAAATAATAACCATTTTTGTAGTAATATTCAATAGTAATAATACCAATCCAGCACTCATCAAAGAATGAGCATAAATATTTTGAAATTATGATGGGACTAGGTATCTTTCCTTGCAAATTAATAAATAAGCTGTCATTTTTTGCTAATTTTATTTAGATCAAAATATCTTGAGCCTGACCTGCCTCATCTGTAGTAACAAAACTTGTGTTGGTGAACTCTGACAGAAAGCAGAAAGGCTAGAATAGCCTCTGGGATGAGTGATTCCAGATCAGACTCTCCAGGCAGCACCCAGTCCAGGACAACTGTGCTGTGGATAAGTCAAGGGCTATCTTCTGTTGTGGTCTGATACATCTGCTGAATGTCAGACAAAGTTTTAGAACTCTCGAGGTTGTTGGGGAAGCTACAATGCATCCAAAATTACCTTAGAGATAACTCCTCAAGTGCCACATGAAGATTGTTACAAAGAGATGATTGTCTCTTATTGGAAAAGAAGATTGTGTTCTTGAGACATTTATTCCCTGAGGGCTCTTGTTTCCAGAGAGCATATGTTTTTTGATTCTTAATAAAAACAGAAGTTCCGGTGATGGAAAGAAATGGTCTCATGAGGAAACTTCCCAAGGACCAGTATAAATCTGAGCTCTAAGTTTGAAGTGATGCTGCAGTTCTATGACAAAGTGCATAACCACAAGAACACACAGTGCTGTCAGTCACAAGCTGTGCAGCAAATGCAGTCCCCTCTCCCTGCATCAGAATGAATCATGAGGACCCAAAGTAGGTTTCCTAGTAGCCTGGATCAATGTTCAAGCCTGGTACCCCAGAACAAAACAATGTGTCATTACAATGAGCACTTCCCCTGGCAATCTATTAGTCTCTACTTGGATCAACTATAGTTGTAGAAAAGACTTCACCCCACTGGTGATATGTATCAAAAAGAAAAAAACCATAAGGTTGTCTACACTATTATTGCTTCTCATTAGTTCACCCACTCTTCAGCTTGATCTCAGAGAAACCCAATGGGTTATTATAGAGCAGACATTTCTAGAAAGCCCACCACAGCTTTTGATGTTACTGAGTAAAGTGCTAGGCACAAGACAATCTGTATCATATCCAATAGTGCAGTTTGATTTCCTCATTGTACTTTCCTCCTTTGGGTCATCTGCATAGATGCAAGTGAATTATGGACAGAAGATGAATCAGAGATGAAGAGGAAATGCATTTCAAATCTTTGTCTCTGTGAACACAACTGTGAATCGCAGCTGCAGAGGGCAAAGAGAAAAGTACCTGGCCTGCTCATACCACTTTCCCAAATTAATTTTTATAGTCCTTTAAAAAATAAATTCTAATCTTGCCAATTAAATTGTAAATTATGAAAAATAAGCAACTCACACTTATAAAATAAAACAAACCTGAAAATCTGTCAACAAAGTGTGAAATGTTGAAGATGGGCTCTCCCCAAGGAAAGTGCAGAAAGAGGCTAAGCTTTGTATAAAATGCTTATTTGAGAAGCAGGTACTTGAATTCCTCACTGGGTATGTTCTGAGCAGAGGTTCTCAAACTTTAATTTGCATGTAAATCTTCTAGAAGGCTCCTCAAATTTCAGATTGTTGGGCCTCCACCTGCAAGTTTTTGATTTGAGAGGTCTTGGGGATCCAGGACTTGAAGATTTTAATAACCTCCAGAGGTTACTGAGGCTGCTGGTCTGGGGACAACTACAGAGCAGAAGAACACTCCTGGCTGTGCTCACAGCCTATTTCTCACTTCCCCAAGAGAGGAGCACAGATTGGCCATTGGGAGGAAATGATAGAACAGGTTCAGTTCTACTGTTCCTTTTTTTTTTTTAATTTTGCGTATTTATCTTTAGAAGGGAAGGGAAGGAGAGAAGGAGAGAAATATCAATGTATGGTTGCTTCCGGTGCATCCCCTGCTGGGAACTGATCCTGTTGGGAACTCGCCTGCAACCAGGCATGTGCCCTGACAGGGAATCGAACCACAATCTTTTGGTTTGCAGGCCCATGCTCAATCCACTGAGCTACACCAGCCAGGGCTCCTTGTTTTGTTTTGTTTTGTTTTGTTTTGTTTTGTCTTGTTTTGTTTTGTTTTAGAGCTTAGGAGGGCAGACTCAGACTTTTTGGATAAAGGCTCACAATGTCCAATGCTAAAAAAAAAACATTAAAGAATTGTCAAGAGACTTCCGCCAAGATGGAGGCATAGGTGGATGTGCCGTGCCTTCTCACACAACCAAGTTTAGAGACAACTAAATATTAGCAACAGAAAACACAGCCAGAACACAGAAAATTGAACTTTTCGGAAGTCCGTTAACAACAAATTCTTCAGCCTGACCAGTAAGGGGCGAAACCAGCGGCTGGTGAAGTGGGATTGCACAGGTCTCAGTCAGCCGGACTCAGGCGCGGAATCCAGGCGCAGGGTTGGACCTAGTGAGCAACCGAGCGAGCCACCAGGCGAGCGACCTCGGGGGAGACAGTGGGGGAGCAGTGCTGCGTGTTGACTGTGGTCACGCATTTGTGAGCGGGGGGACAGGCGAGGGAGTGAGTGGTTGGACGAGGGCCCGGCGGGTCACCGCAGCAAGTGGCAGTGGAGGGCGCTGCCATTTCCCTGCTCTGACCCCACCTCCACATACAGCGTCATAACCCAGTGACTCTGAGTGGCCCCGCCCAGGTGAACCACCTAAGATGCTAATCCTCACCCAGCTGTGAGAAACAGCAGAGGGGGTCTCCATTTCCCCGCTCTGACCACGCCCCCACATACAGCGTCACAACCCAGCGACCTGGGAGTCCAAGGCACCGCTTCTCACACTTAAAGGGCCAGAACAGACCAAAAATGTCACAAGAATATCTCAAAGCCCCAGAGCCCATAGATCTAAGCGATGAAGAAATAGCAAAACTCTCAGTGCGCAGTTTAAAACACTGGTCATCAGGATCCTCACAGAACTGGTTGATTATAGCCACAAATTAGACAAATATATGAAGGCGAAACTAATTGAAATGAATGAAATTGCACAGGACACCAATAGCAATGAAAAGGAAACTGGGACTCAAATCAATGGAGTGGACCAGAAGAAAGCAAATAATGGCCAAACAGAAAAGAGTCAAGAAGCAAGAATTCAAAAAAATGAGGAGAGTCTTAGGAACCTCCAGGACATCTTTAAACGCTCCAACATCCGAATTATAGGGGTACCAGAAGGGGGAAAGGCACAGCCACCAGTGGAAAACTTATTTGAACAAATAATAAAGGAGAATTTCCCCAATCTGGCAAAGGAAATAGACTTCCAGGAAATCCAGGAAGCTCAGAGAGTACCAAAGAAGTTGGACCCAAGAAGGAACACACCAAGGCACATCATAATTACATTAGCCAAGATTAAAATGGAGAGAATCCTAGAAGCAGCAAGAGGTAAGGGGACAGTCACCTACAAAGGAGTCCCCATCAGACTGTCAGCAGATTTCTCAAAAGAGACCTTACAGGCAAGAAGGGGCTGGAAAGAGGTATTCCAAGTCATGAAATCCAAAGACCTACAACCAAGATTGCTCTATCCAGCAAAACTTTCATTTAGAATGGAAGGACAGATAAAGTGCTTCTCAGATAAGATCAAATTCAAGGAGTTCATCATCACCAAGCCCTTATTATATGAAATGTTAAAGGGACTTATCTAAGAAAAAAGAAGTTAAAGAAACATGAACAATGAAAGGACAACAAACTCACAGTTATTAACAACCACACCTAAAACAAAAGCAAACTAAAAGGACAGCTAGATCAGGAGTGGAAACATAGAAATGAACATCTCAAGGAGGGTTAGCAACAGGGGAGTGGGAGGAGGAGAAGGGGGGAGAAGGTACAGAAAATAAGTAGCATAGACAGTAGATAGAAAATAGATGGGGGGGCAAGAATAGCATGGGAAATATAGAATCTAAAGGAATTGAGACACATGGTCATAAACTAAAGGGGGGGTAACGGTGGGGATAGGGGGGTAGGGTGGAGGGGAAGGAAGGGGGGAATAGAACAACTGTAACAGCATAATCAATAAAAAAAATTTAAAAAAAGAATTGTCAAAGCATACTTTTCAAAGTTAAAAATGAGTCTACTGCAAATACACAGTAAATATACATCAAAAATTTATTCAAGGTAATAATGAGGGAACTAATAGTTGGCACAGCTGGTTCAAGAGTATAGGACAGATAGAAGTATTAAAAAACTATTACATCTTTTTTGAACAAAAATCATTTATAACATATAGATCCACAATCAGTATTTCTCTTCAGAGAGCCTAGGCCCGCATCCATGGTAAATAGTATATCACACAAAACTACATTCTTTTAGAGTGAGTGTCAGGAAACGACAGCCAGTACGTCAAGACCTTTGAGGAGAAACCTTATTCCATAATGAAAAATTTTAAGACAGTTCTTCTAGCTTTCCCCAAAGGGGAATGCAGTCTTTACCAGGGTTATTGTGAATTTCAGATGAGTAAATAGTCATTCTTTTGAGGGGCAGCTAACTCTAAACTGGAACTAATTTCTGGAGACAAAAAATTTTACTGTGGTCTTAGTAGAGGTTAATGAAGGTACGAGATCAATGGAATTTTGGCTTGGCTCTATCTTGCAGTGAACCAATGAGTCTTCAAACACACCCTGTGGGTAATTTACCAAATTTCAGAATGCATGATTGCAATAGACATTCTCAAAAACTAGCAGAACTCCCACTGCATTCTTAGAGGAAGTGGAGAGGGTGGTGACTTCTACCACACCCCACTTAGCTTGTCTCTTTGGCCTGGGTAGAAGACAGATGGATCTTGGAAAATGATATTGGGTTTCCATAAACTTGACCAGATGGTGATCACAGTTGCTCTTTCAAATGTGGTTTTGTTATTAGAGCAAGTCAACATATCCCCTGGCATATGGTATGGTGCTATTGACTTGGCAGATGCTCTTTGCTCTATACCTGTTGGTAACAACCATCAGAAGTAGTCTCCTTTCAGCTGTCTGAGACAAAAATACATCATCACAATCCTACCTCACAGCTATGTCAAGTCTCCAGCCCTATATCACAATCTAGTCTGCAGGGACCTTAATTGACTCTTTATTCTTTATTGAGGGTATCGTGATAACACATTTTATTTGTAATATTTAGCTGATTGAAAAAGATTTTTAAATAGTAGCAACAGCTCTAAGCATTGTTTAGAAATAGCTAGGCTAGTGGATAAAAAATAAATTTCACAAAACTTTGGAGTCTTACCATCTCAAGAAATCTCTGGGAATGCGGTGATCCAGGACATGTGGAGATATGCCTTCCAAAATGAAGAGAAAATTGCTGTATCTGACACCTCCCATCACTACAGAAAAAGTATTGATTGCACCACTTTGAATGGTAGGTGCAAAATAAATCTGATTTGTATATGCTAATCTATCCCATTTACCTAATAACTGAAAAGAACTTTTTTATTTTGATGGGGGTCCAGAACAAGAGAAGACCCTTCAATGTGTACATGGTGCTAAGTAAGTTGTTTATCATTTGGACTCTGTGACCCATGAGATATGACAGTACCTTATATCTGAAATTCAGAATATAGTTATGCATATCTTAACCACTGTTTCTTCTCTTCCCTTTTTATTGGCTAACATATGAAAAAAGAACTTTCAATAGTAATTAACCTTAAATATAAAAGAAATGTGATTCTGCCAGAAGACAGATTTTGTACCCTTTTATGAGGAAGAGTATTTTCATTTGTAGAATGTATAGCTATATCATGTTATGCAGAAGCAACATTTTGCTATTGCCTTAATTTAGAAGTTATATCGAGAATGGTTAAAAGAGGGATACACAAATTCCAACTTGCAGGGGACAGTGTACAGTAGATTTGTTTCATGCCAATCTACCTGAGCTGTAGATATATTTCTCAGGAATTCCTTATCTCCATGTTTCTGGTTAGTGTGGGCCCTGAAGACATTATGTGTCAGGTTTCAAAAGCTTTTATGCTCAGGCCAATGCTGGCAATTATTGCTTTTGATCTGGCTCACCTTGTTGGTGAGGAGTAGCAGCCAGGCTCACATCTTCTCTGTCTCCTACTGGATCTTTTATGCTTCTCTAAACCCTGGATAGGTACATATTTGACTTGGTGATGAAGAGTGATAGCCTATAAGTCTTAGACTTGCTGGCAATAAGAAACGTATGTGGGTTCTCACTTGTTCTCCTGGGTTTCATTGTCCTGGCTTCCATAGCCATCTGTCCTGTTCTCTGTCTGCTCTGTCCACTCCATTCTTAGGAAGAAATGTGGGACCAACAACTGTACATAAAGTGTGTAACCAGCTCCCATATCTGTGCAAGGTCCACAATAAATGAGAAATCCCATATCTGCATCATTATTCACAGTGGTTCTGTTTTTCTGGTCAAATTCCAAAGAGCTAGAAATGTCAAAAAAAACCTAACATATGAAATTGACTTTAAGTCTAAATTTGAAACAGGACAAGTTGAATAATTGCACAGGACAAGTTGAGACATTCCTAGATGAGGGAGAAAGTACTATGAATACTTTGGAGTAAAAAACAGTGAGTTTTCTCCCAGGCCAGGTGGGCAGTTAGAGCATCGTCCCTTATATCACAGTGTTGTGGGTTTGATCCTGGCCAAAGGACATATGTAGGTTGTAGGTTTGATCCCCAGGGGGTGGGTATAGGAGGCAACGAACCTATGTTTCTCTCTCACATTGATTTTTCCCATCCTGTCTCTTTCTCTCTTTCCCTTCCCCTATCCCTAAAATCAAGCTTGTCCTACAGTGAGGGAAAAAATTAAGATTTTCTTTATTTATAGTAGAAAGGGGAAAGGAGGGAAAAAAAGAGAAACATCAATATGTGGTTGCCTCTTGCACCCCACCCACCTACTAAGAACCTGGCCCACAACCCAGACAAGTGCCCTAGACTGGGAATTGAACCTGCAACCCTTTGGTTCTCAGGCCAGACTTCAATCCAGTGAGCCATACCAGTCAGGGAAGGAAAAAAATTTGAAAAACAGCTAATGATCTGACAGCATGTAGCATAATAGATGACACATTTATAGCTTCACTGTTTAATATATTACTATAAAAAACTAATGAGCAACATAAACTTTAGATAAAACATTCTCTAAATATGATTCTGATTCAACATGTGTACAATGTTAAAATTTCCTGTGAGTATGTGTGTCTAATGGCATTTCTATGATTTCAAAGTCCTATATTTTAATTTATACAAGTAAAAATGATAAAGAAAGATTCAGTGTAACTTACTATACAGTGTTTTAATGGCATGTGAGCAGAGGATTGCAATGCTGGGTCCCTGCCATACTGTTATCCAGACCCATCGCAGCAAAGTCAATGAATCAAATGCAATTTAGTCTGGCTCAGTGAGATACAGCTGGAGGCTGTTTCTGCACATGAAGCAGAACAAACATTGTAGACCATAATTTCTGCTCAGAACAGTCAGTCTCAGTCATTCTTCTTGGCAAGCTATTGGTCTGACAAAAATGAGTCTGTGTGAATCATTCTGTAATGGTGGAAAAATTACACCTTTAACCTGTAATAAAGTAGACTTGGTACATTCTTCTTACCTCAATAGAGGATGATTATCAGGCCTGTAGCTATAACATCTTCTCTATGTCTTCTTGAGCCTCTAAGAAAGCCAACAATGCTTCCTCCTGAAAGCCACGAGGAGCCCTTTGTTTTTGTTCTGGGAATTATCTTGAAGACCCATTAAAGACACTAGGGAATGGCAGGAGAATACATATCCACCCCGCTGTTTCTATTAATATTTGAACTTTGATTCTGGTGATACAAGAGTCTTATGCTTTAATGAGGCGACTCTGGTGGGTTTCTGGATGGGTGGGTCACACAAAGACCAGCCCATGATTAGAAGCTTGAAACTTCCAGTCCCACTCTTATTCACTGGAAAAAGGAGAGGAGCTGAAAATCTAGTTAAAAATTGCCTACATGATGACTCCTCCTTTAAAATTCCAAAAGTTCAAGGTTTAGCAAGCTTCTGGATTGGTGAAAGGCATTATGTACTGGGAAGGTAACACTGCTCAACACAAGTTGCTGTGCTCAGGATTCTTCCAGACCTTATCCAATGTGTCTCTTTATCTGTCTCTTCATCTGTATCTTTTGTCTTACACTTTATTAAGTAATAAACTGATAATCATAATTGAGGTGTGCTAGCAAATAATTGAACCTGAGGAGGGGGTCCTTGGGACCTTGATTTATATCTGCTCAATCGTAAGTACATGACAACCTTGGACTTGTGTTTGGTATCTGACATGGGGCTGTCTTGTAGGTCTGTGCCTTTTACTTGTGGGATCTGATGCCAACTCAAGGTAGATTGGGCCGGAACTGAACTGAATTGTAGGGCCATTATTTTAGCCAGCTATTGTTAAAGAATTAGTGGGTGTGGGAAAGTCACAGAAGTGTGAGTGCAAGAGTAAAAAAAAAAACAGTGAGTTTTTCCACAGACATGGGACCAGAGAATGCTAGAGACTCAAAGCTTTTCTTCTTGCCTGCAAGTTCTCTAGGGCAGAGGTCACACCAAAATTGTAGTTGTGCCCCTAGAGTATGTCTGAATGCTTCCTTTCACAACTACATAATAAATACCAGACAAGTGCCAGATACTTCAAAAAACTGATAATGCATGGATGAATAACATAGACAATGGCATTTTCTTTTGGAGTTTACATATTCATGGGAATATACATACCCACACTCCATCATTTTGGCCAAAGGAAATTATTTATTTTAAAGCCAGATACTACTCCCTCCTGAGAGTTTCATTTCTACCCATGATGAATGTTTTGTGTCACTCTTCTATAGTTCTTTTACCCATCTCAGATCTATTTTACATTTATGACACCCTCTAGGAGAGTGAGATGTGGACAGTGGGCCATGCTCAATGGTTGCCTGCTTCTCCTTAGCTTATTTACCCTGCTAGTCCTCCACCAAGGTCACAGAAAACACTGTGGATATGAACAGCCAAGAGTTTTTTGCAACTCCAAAGTTGCAAGTCTAGAGTTGGTCTTCTGGATCACAGCATGAAATTCTATTCTCAAAAAAAACACATGGTAAGGCAGCATTGAATACAGGTTTAGGGAAACTTCTCTTTCTGCATGAGGCCAGAGGGCTCGTCATAGTGACCAATGACAACTAAAGATTAAGAACCAAGGAAAAAGAATCACTCATTAGAATGAACTAAGGTGAAAAGGGTGTAATGGACAACAAAGTGGTTATAAATTCTTCCCATTACTGGGTGCACACTCCCTTAATGTGTGATTTTGACACTTCTCTCTTATTAAACATGGTCTTGGCCACGTAAATTTCTCTAGTTCATTTAACAATGAAAAATTTGCCAGAAGATGAAATTTTAAAAATTCTTTAGCAGTGGGTTTGCCCTTTCATGTGGCCTTTGGGAAACCAGCAATCACTTTGACTCACCTGCAGAATGATGACAGACACATGGCCATTGGTCACCAGCTGGGCATACATACATTAGTGAGTCGAGACCAGGTAGCAGAATAACCACCCAACTGAATTCAGACTCAATTGTTAACCCATAGAATAATTAACTAATGAATGATTATTGTTTTAAGCCACTGCATTTTGAGATAATTTATTATTTACCAAAAGGTGATTGCTACAGAATCTGCTTCCTAGAAATGGGACCCTCTTTTATCATACATGTATCATTGGAATTAGGCTACAAGAAAAGTATTAATAAAGTCTAGAAAAGTGGTAATAAAATGGAGAGTTTGAAAAAATGGTGAGGAAATTGCTAAAGCATATTGGAAAAATGATGACTCACATTAGGCAGTTATGAAACAATTTTTAAAAACTGTTGCCTGTTATGACTTAAAAAATTGAAAATTCACTTAATAAAATTTTGGATGTTGCTGAGATCTCCAGGCAGAATAAACAAAGTGTCTTTTAGTTGGTCCACTTTGGATCCAATCAATAAGATAATAGAATACAGAGGTAAGCTGAAGAACTATTTAGTTTGTAAGAACAATAACAAATGGAGAAGAGCCAAGACTTGGACTGTAAAATAAAGCTTTTCTCACCCCCAATCTCTCCAGAATTGTTAGAGACCAGTGATTCTTATATGCCTTCCTACCTTCCCCCTTTTGAACGTAAATGTTTATTTCTCTTACACTGTCCCCATATCAGTACTCTATGCTGGAGGGAGAAACCTCCTCCAGAGTTGTTTTTTTTTTTTAGATCATAAATCTCTGGATCAGTAGAATCCACATCCAAGAAACTGCATTTGGATATGTAGAAAATTATGAGATTATAGAAAGATGGCAGCAAGAAAGGTGGGAGCTGAACCTCTTGGTCATGCACCCAACTGGAACATCTAGACAATCTTCTGAAGGAAGAACAGAGTGAACAGCCAGCTTATATGAAGTTTGGAAGCCAAAGATTGCAGAGGATGTTTAAAAAGAGAGAGTAAGGAGATCGTGTAGGCCAACAGGAAGGTCCCTGTGGCTGCCCCAAGAGCTTTGAAGGAGAGCCAGTTCAGCAATTGTAACTTCACAGCTCCCTCCCCTACCAGAGCAGGGAAGCCAGTCCTGCACGGGGAGAGACCTGCATGCTTTTATTTCCCTTAGAAACATTTTTTTTATTTAATTATTTTTCAAGTATAGTTTTCTGTCTATTACTCCCATCCCAGCTCGCCCCACCCTGTGCTCCCCACCTCCCTGCCATTTCCACCCCCCTTAGTTGTTGTCCCTGTGTCCTTTATACTATTCCTCTAAATCCCTCCCCTATTTCCTCTTAAATTCCCTCCCCTCTTCCCTCTGGTTGCTGTCCCCCTGTTCTCTATTTCAGTGTCTTTGTTTTTATTTTGCTTGCTTGTTTGTTTTGTTGTTTAGCTTCCTGTTAAAGGTGAGACCTGCATGCTTGATGTCACTGGGGGGATACACACACCGTGGTAGAGACATAGACGTGGCATTCCCTAGTTGGGATTGTGTTCACAGCTGGGACAATACCAGAGAAACTGGGGAGCTGAGTGACACCTGGAGATGAGAGAAGAGTTGGGCTGCAATAGACACTGACACACATAGTCTCCAGACTGCTCAGACAGTTGGGCTGTGTGAAAAGCCTAGTGCCTGTTAACAGTGGCAGATGCAAACAAGAGGAATTTACTCAAAAAATGCTCTCAGCTGCTATTTAAGAAACTTTCATGCTGTAGCTGGGTCAGCAAAGAGGGAAGAGGATGGGCATGATTTGCTCCAAATTAGAGCCTCACAGACTGATCAAAGCGGGGCAACAGGGGCTCAGAGAAGCAGCAGTTCCCAGAGAGACTTAATTTAATAGGAAAATTAAACTGTCCTGAAGGGACTTTATGCATATGCAGTGCCCAGGCCAGCAAAGAAGGAGGGGGAGTGTGAGTTGCTCCCACTTGGTGCACCTCGTGGACTAATCAAAGGGTAACACAACAACATGGATTAAAGGCATCCGCCTGGTGCATATGGACAGTGGGGATTGCACAGCCCTCTGATAGCTTGGGCTGGAGGCTGGACACCTGTCAATATTGTAGCCCAGACAGAGCCCCAACATAGAACCACAGGAAAGGTGAAAAAAAGGAGCCCAGCCCCCTTCTGCTTGGAGCATCCAGGAAGACCAGAACTGCTTTATGGGTTTAAAGTCAGCAGGAAGCTTTTTTTCTTTCAAGTGTAAGACAATAAGACCTGGAGCTGTGAAGGGACCAAAGACAGATCCGGAGAGAGATCAGTAGGCTAACACCAACAACTGAGATAAAATTCACTCTGCTGTACTATAGAACTTGCATTTTATTTTTTACTTTTCATTTTTATTTTGTATTATTTTTATTATTTATTTATTTTATTATTTTTATTATTATTTCTCTTCTTTCTGTATTGTTTTCTTTATTTTGGTTATTTGGTTTCATTGTTTGACTGGTTTTCTTTGTTCTCCCTTTCATACTGCATTTTAATTTCTCTTCCTTCACTTAACTCATAACAACACTAATCTTGGTCTTTTACTTTTTATTCTTTTTATTCAGATCATATATTTATTGTCATATTATTGTTGTTCCAATTTCTACACAGCACCCTTCCCTGGTCTTGGTGCCTTTACCAACTTCCTGAGCTTTATTACTGTTGTGGTTAACTTCACACACTATACCACATTTCTAGCAATTACTCTCACTATATCTCACCCTCTAACCTTACATAAGTGCTCTGCTGTCTGAAGTCAGCTCACATCTTTTTACCCTCTAAAAAGAGTCTTATCTCTTTTTCCCCTCTTATAAAAAGTGGCTAGTTGGGTGAAATATCATGGTTATCACTGTACATCTCCAAAGGGTTTCCCATCTGTTCTCTACTTGTTACTGTAAATCTCATAAAATATTCTCCTGCTGTCTTAATCCATTTTGCTTTTGCACAAAACCCTGATTACATACAAGATAAGGTGGGAGTTGTGAACCCCAGTAAACTTGCCAGAGGAGAGAATCTACCAACAAAGGAGCCACCAATGGGTAAAGCCCAAGTACAACAAGAGAGCCCAAGCAAAAGGAAGAAAAGGCAACCCTAGAGCATCCAGACAAGGACATTAAAGAGACTGCAACACTGAGTCCCACAGAACTACCACAGAAGTTCACCCTACAGTGACAGCTAGCAAAACTGAGCATCAGGAATCACAGAAAGAAACAAAAAGACTCACCTAAAATGGAGACACAAAGAAAGAACCCACAATCAAAAGAAATGAAAGACTCCCACTAAAAAAGCTAAATGAAATGGACGCAAGCAAACTGTCATATAAAATTCAAAACAATGGTTATAAGGATGATCAAGGAACTAACAGACAACTACAAAGAACTGAGTGGGCACTACAACATTATGAAGAAGGAAATAGAAACTATACACAAGAACCAGGAAGTAATGAATAATACAACTTTTGAAATTAAAAAAAATCCTAGAAGGAATTACAAGCAGGCTGGATGAAGCAGAGGACTGAATGAGTGAGCTGGAATACAAGGCAGAAAGAATTACCCAGGCAGAGCAGCTGCATGAAAAAAAGTCTCAAAAAATATGAAGATAGCTTAAGGAAACTGCAAGACAATATGAAATGCAACAACATTCAAATTATAGCAATACCAGAATGATCAGAAAAGAAGGAAGGGATAGAAACCCTGTTAGATAAAATAGTGACAGGAAAGTTTCTGAACTTGGAGAGAGGAAAAACCACACAAGTCCAGGAAGCACAGAGGGACCCAATCAAGATGACCCCAAAGAGGCCTACTCCAAGACACATCATAATTAAAATGCCAAGTTTTAAAGACTATGAGAGAATCTGATTATAAGAAATTACTATGAAAAACTATATGCCAAGAAATTTGAAAACCTGGGTGAAATGGACAAATTTCTAGAAAAATAGAGTCTACTAAAACTGAATAAAGAAGCAGAAAGCCTGAATAGACATATAACAGCTAGTGAAATCAAAGCAGTAATTTAAAAACTTCCAGTACACAAAAGCCCTGACAGGATGTTTTCATAGGAGAAATTTACAAAACATTTAAGGAAGAGTTAACCCCTATCCCTCTCAGATTATTCCAAAAAATTCGAGAAGAGGGAAGAATCCCAAACTTGTTTTATGAAGCCAGCACCATCCTAATTCCAAAACCAGGTAAGACACAACAAAGAAAGAAAGCTACAGGCCAAAATCACTGATAAACATAGATGCTAAAATCCTCAACAAATTATTGGCAAACAGCCTCCTGCAATACATTAGAAAGATCATACACCGTGACCAAGTGGTATTCATCCCAGGGATGCAAGAATGGTACAGTATTTGCAAATCAATAAATATAATTCACCACATAAACAAAAGGAAGTACAAAAATCACATGATTGTAACAGTAGATGCAGAAACAACATTTGATAAGGTACAGCACCAATTTATGACAAAAACACTCAGCAAAGTGGGAAAAGAGGGAGCAATCCTCAATATAATAAAGGCTATATAGGAAGGACCTACAGCCAACATCACACTCAATGGGCAAAAACCAGAAACTTTCTTACTAAGATCAAAAACAAGACGTGGATGTCTACTTTCACCACTTCTGTTCAATATATTGAGGAAGCTCTAGCCACAGTGATCACGCAAGAAAAAGAAATAAAAGGCATTCAAATTGGAAAGGAAGAAACAAAGGTGTCATTGTTTGCAGATTACATGATTGTGTACACAGAAAACCTTATAAATTCCACCAAAAATCTACTCAAGCTAAGTGAATTTGCCAAAGCTGAAGGATTCAAAGTCAATAATCAGAAATCTAAGGCATTTTTGTACACCAACAACATAATATCAGAAACAGAAGTTAGAAAAAAATCCCATTTGCTATAGCAACAAGAAAAATAAAGTACCTAGGAATAAACCTAACCAAGGAGGTAAAAGACCTGTACTCAGAAAATTACAGAACACTAAAGAAGGAAATTAAGGAAGATACAAACAAATGGAAACATATACCATGTTCATGGATTGGAAGAACTAACATCATCAAAATGTACATACTACCCAAAACAATTTATAGATTTAACGCAATCCCTATTAATGTACCAATGACATATTTCCCAGATATACAACAAACAATTCAAAAATTTATATTGAACCAAAAATGACCCTGAATAGACACAGCAATTTTCAGAAAGTAGAACAAAGTATGAGGGGTCACAATAGCTGATATCAAACTATGTTAGGAGATGAAGTAATCAAAACAGTCTGGTACTGGTGTAAGACACATAGATTAATAAAACAGAATACAGAGTCCAGAAATACACCCAAGTCTCTATAGTCAATTAATATTTGATAAAGGGGGCAGAAGCATAAAATAGAGTAAAAATAGCCTCTTTAACCAATGGCGTTAGGACATCTGGAGAGCTACATGCAAAAAAAAATGAAACTTGATCACCAACTTATATCATACACAAAAATTAATTCAAGGTTGATAAAAGATTTAAATATAAGTCATGATACCATAACAGTCCTAGAGGAGAACATACCCTGGAAAATCTCACATATTCCACACAGTAATATTTACACTGATATGTCCTCTAGAGCAAGACACATAAACAAATGGAACCTTATCAGAATAAAAGCTTCTGCATGGCTAAAGAAAACAGCAGTAAAATAAAAAGGGAACCAAATGTATGGGAAAACGTATTTTCCAATGATACCTCAGACAAAGGTTTCATCTGCAAAATATATAAAGAACTCACACAACTCCACTTTAGCTAGACAAACAACCCAATTAGAAAATGGGCAAAGGACTTGAACAGACCCTTCTCCAAGGAGGACATACAGAGGGCACAGAGATATAGGAAAGGATGCTCAGCATCACTAGCCATCAGAGTGATGCAAATTAAAACCACAATGAGATTCTACTTCACACCAGTCAGAATGGCCATCACAAAGAAATCAATAAACAAAACAGTAAGTGCTGGAGAGGCTGTGGAGAAAAAGGAACCCTTGTGTACTATTGGTGGGAATATAGACTGGTGCAGCCATTGTGGATAACAGTACAGAATATCCTCAAAAAAACTAAAAATGGAACTGCCTTGTGACCTGGCAACTCCACTGCTGGAATTATACTCTATCCTGAAACGCCAGTTCAAAAGTACCTATACACCCCAATGTTCATGGCAGCACTATTTACAATGGCCAAGTGCTGGGAGCAGCTTAAATGCCCACTGGTAAACGAGTGGCTAAAAAATTTATGGTACATTTACACAATGGAATACTATGCAGAAGAAAAAAAGAAGGAGCTCCTACTGTTCACAACAGCATGGATAGAACTGGAGAGCATTATGCTAAGTGAAATAAGCCCAGTGGTGAAAGACAAATACCATATGGTCTCACCTATAAGTGGAACCTAGTCAACAACAACAAAAAAAAACAAGCAAACAAAATATAACCAAACACATTATTGAAATAAAGAGCAAACTGACAGTAACCAGAGGGGAGGGAGCAAAGGGATAGTAAGGAAAATAAGGGAAGAGCCATCATGGAACATTATCTATAATGAACCAATGGACAAAGCCAAAGGGGGTAAGTTCCAGGGTGGGAGGTGGGGATGGGTGGGGCAGGTGGCATGGTGGGGTGAAAATGGAGACAATTGTACTTAAACAACAACAACAACAACAATTTGTTGGCAGTATGAGCCAAGAGTTACAACTGGGACAGATGGATAGATGTTCCTCCTTCAGTTGATGCTAGGAAAACACTACCCAGTATTTTAAAAAATAAAAGAAAATCTTGTAGTTATGTCAAAAGAGATATAAAGAAAATGGCAAAATTATAGACTTTCAAGCTTAGTGCCATAATATGAATAGTTAAAACCAGTGTGATCAGAGGACTAATGTGGAAAAATATAAAAACAGCTTCAAACTCTTCTCCTGCCTATATCTGCATTCTTGCAAGGTAGCACTGTGGATTCTGCCATCAGGAGATAAGTTTGTTTCCACACCTTGAATCTCAGCTGGCTGTGTGGCTGTTTTTACTATGGGGATATTAACAATTATGAAATAAGCAGAGTCTTTCAAAAGTTTGTGTGCTTTAGAGCTTGCTATTTCACTGAACTTATAACCCTAAGACCACCACACACACTAGCCTACTGGAGGGTGAGAGACCACTGGCCAGAGAATTTAGGAATTCATTCAATGGCAAGCCAGCCCTTAGCCAGGCAGCAGTCAACTGCCAGGTGTATGAATAAATCCAAGAACTGCCCAATGCAGACATATGAGTGAGGCCAGATGAGCCCAGCCGATCACTATGTGGCTGATCCAAGCCCAGGGATCAATGTACAGAATCAGAAGTTAATACACAGTTGTTTTAAAACAATAAATTTAGGACTAATTTGTTTTACAACAGCATCTAACTGATACAGTAAAGAAGAAAGATGTTGTCCCAGCAAAACTGGTTCCAGGGCTGGTCCTTGGATCCCACATATTTTTGCCCATTCTGGAGCATGGGCAAGTTAACAATTCTAAGTCATCTGTGGTAGATCAGAAGGATCACTTCTGAGTCTTATCAACAGGAGCAGAATGAAGGTTACTGAACATTCAGATCTGAGAAACTGGGGAGCACTGGCTCAAATAATTAAAGTGGGTGGATAACAGTCCTGAAATTTAGAGAAGCCTATTTCATAGCAGCAAATGATATAATGCGATTGGGAAGCCAGAATTTTACTTTTAAATGTTCAGTGTGACTAGGAATCACTGAAATAGAAAATCGTATTTAACTAGAGCACTTTTCCCAAATTAAGGATTTTTAAACATTTTAAATGGAGCTTAGTTAATTCAGTGCTTCTGTTGAGCTTCCTCTGGAGTGACAGTGGGCAGTGACTGAAGTGGGATCCACACGGGAGACTGGAACAGTGTGCTTTGCTGGGTTATTTGATGTGACAGTCTGTGGCCATGCTGCTTTGTCAATATCCACCTTCTGACCTCTGCACCAGTGTCTTTTCCTGTCTAAACTCTGTACTATTCCCTGACAGCTTATAGTCACTGCACCCCATTTTCAGAGTCTTAGAGTAAATTTCAGCTCACCATGGCCTTCCAAACAATCAGAAAGGAACCTTAAAGCCCGTTACATCTGTTTATCTCAATAACAGAAGATACATAATGATTAGTTTTGTGGTTTCCATAGTATTGATTATTTCAGATCATTATGTTAGCAGGATCTAGTGGAAAGCAAATGGAACCAAGAGCCTGGGTTTAAGTTCTGGGCCCACCACTCAATACATGACTGCCCTTGAGAAATCCACCAAAACATGTGCTTGTTTCTTCTTCTAAAAATGGGGAAAATAACACTTGTGTTATCTACCTGGTGGAGCTGTCGTAAGGATCAACATATTAGTCACACAGCACACACACATACATGTGCATGTATGTGTGTATATGTGTGTGTGTGTATATATATATATGTTATTTTAGGATTTCAATAAACATTAGTTTTGATTGTTACTATTCTTTGAGAGCCTTAAACTCTGGCAATCAGGACTAATATGGTAGAATACCTTTATAGTTCAATCCTCTATGTCTTTAACTATGTATTCTGGTCCTTAAATTCAGGGTAAAATGAATTTGTGTGGAGAAAGTAAAGAGAATCCAAATGAGTGTTAATGTTGTTATTGGCTGAAGCAGGGAGATCCTCAGATATAGACAGAAGTTAGGGAGGTGGATGGTGCTGATTTTACTCTGAAATAGAGAATAGATTCCTGTTTTCTCTAACTGCCTGCCTTTTCTATTTGGGTGATTCATTGTAAAATTAAACCAGAGTCTCTACCCTGTACAGGAAAGACTGTCTGTATGTATTTCCAATGATATAATTATAATGCAGTTATCTTGGCCACTGGTATAATAGGTACCACAATGCCAGGCCCTTGGATGGCATTTCTTTGCCAAGACTTGACACCAATGGAGAAAACATCTCTGAGAGAAAGTAAGAATTTTTGTTTGCAATAATAAGTAAAAACAAAGATAAATATTTGCTCTTTTTCCAAAAATTGCTGATATTTTATTTTTTTCACAGATCTCTGCCTCTTCCATTTAAATATATTTGTAAGTGCTTTTGACTTTAATGTATTTTGAAAGACATTTCATTTTTTCTATGCTTCTGGTATCACACTTTATGCAACATCTAGAACATATACCTGTTTTGCTCATTCATTGCTCAAATAGTTGTTGGCTGGCAGATGTATCAGCCATTGGGCCACAAAGCAAGGAGGCAGAGCTATGTGGGTAGTGCAGTCCCCAACCATCTGAGGTCTTTGCTTCTGCTGTTGTTCAAGGTTTTTGCTGCCCCAACCCCATGGCTCTCATACCCGCAGCCCCCTTCCCAGGGATTTCCCTTTCCCATGAGCCTTTATACAAGTGAAAATGGTAATAATAAAACTGTAACAGTGGGGAAGTTTAACAGTAAGGAATTGTAACCCACCCCATCATTCTTTTGACATTGTTTCTCTAAAGACTAACTCTGACTAATCTGTAGCTTGTAGATAAACAGCATGTTTTATAAGAAACTAGGAACAAACTTCAAAAGATACAGACTCCAACCTTCAGTCATTCCAGCTCTGGGAGATTTACTGGCCTTCAATTATAAAACAAGGGTGACAAAAACTAGGATGACACATATCAGAGCATTGCTTGACCAGTTTTGAGGTCCTTATTGAAGTGGGCTCTGCTGGTCTGCACGTAGAGAACTTTTCAATCCCCTTTCATTGATCTCTTCATTCTGCTTTTGCTCTCCCTTCTTATGAAAACCTCTGTCTTCATTGAGATGTTAAGACGGGCTTTGAGATGAGTCCTCCCTCTTCTCAGATTGCTGGCATCTGAGTAAACAAACCACTTCACTTCTCACCAGCACCAGTCTCACGAGTTTGGCGTCTGTTGTGGCAGGCAGCCAGACCTGCATTTGATTACAAAACAAGTTCACTTCCACAGCATGCTCACTGTATTGACGGGGACTACTAAGTACTCTACATTAATTATTTCATTTAATATTCTTAGCAACCTCACAAGTTTCATTCTACAATGATCCCAACTTAGAGGTAAAAAATACTAAACTGTATGTGGGATAGCCAATATTTTAAGCCTAGGTTTATTCAGCTTCAGTGTCTTTTATATATTACTAAGTATTTTCGTCAGTCTTTACAGTGAATGATCCACCTTCTAAAAATGAATTTAAAGACCTATGAAGAAATCAAAATAATTTTCATTCAAATTAATTGATCCACTTTACACACATTATCCAATTAATTCTCATAAATCCTTATAAAGCAAACAATTTAACTCCATTATCATAATGAGGAAACTGAGTATCAACACAGTTAAGAAATATGTCCACAAACTCTTAGCTAATTAATGGTAAAAGTATTATTCAAATCAACATCTTAAGTCTAAAATCCATGTTCCTAGCCTGCTTCTTAGAATTTGAGGAATTGATTACAAGTTTTCAAAATAGATTGTCTTTGGACATAAATACATTTCTTCAACAAGCGAGAATTTTAGGCTAAGGATGACATTAAGGGCATCTGAGTGGATAGGGAACTCCAATCCTTCTGTTAGCATCCCAGGATAGTAACATTTATTAATGCATGGTCATAACTTTTCATCTTCTTGAAAATGACAATAGAAATCTAGCAAAAAGTAAGGCATGTTTTTATATAAACATGATAGAGGTTATTGGATTTCATTCAGTATGGAGAAGGTGAATTTAGATTTATTTGTCTCACATACTAAGAATGATAATTAATTACATTAAACTCAAGAGCAAAATGCAATCTTTTTTAATGGCTTACAATATGGAGCTTTTGGAGGTTCTCTTCCACTAAAGGAAGCTGATGGACAGTGTCCTGGCCTTGAACTCAGAAAGCCAGTCCAGACACTAGATTTAGCACTTTTTACTTCTGCAAAATTTGGTTAATTAGTTAAAATCTCAAAGTTGCTATTATAGTAGCCAGAGTAGAATAAGATAAAAAACCTAAAGGAAAAAGAAAGAAGGAAATCTAAAGCAAGTAGAAAATTCTTTTGAAATGTTGTCTAAGAATGTGACAGAATGTAAGTGCTGAAATTTATACCAGAAGATTCCAACCCCACATTAAAATCATATAGAACATTCTATAAAAATCTAGTTTCCACACCCAGAAATTTGGTAAAAAGAAGTTTCCAGAATATTTTGCTTTGAAAAAGCTTCCTAGATCATTCTGATGAGCAGTCAGCTTGAAGAACCAAGTCAGTCATTTAATTCTATAGGTATGCAGAAAAAAGATAAATGTGATTTATCACTACAGGTTTAAGATGGCATTATCTGTCCACAGTTCTTCCTTCCTTGCTCTTGTTATAGCTTTCCTAAGAGCAGAGCATGCTTCCTGACCCTATAGATTTGGAAACTTCAGGTGACTTGGATCAATGTCATAGGCAGCAGTGACACTGTGGACATTCTGAGAGGAGACCATAAGGCCCTGTAATGTCCACTGAAGCTCCTGTGCTCCTGGCCTCTGCTTTAAGAGGAGTGTCACCGACAGAAGCCATTCCAGAATGAGAACACAGATGCAGAAGAGCTAACTAACCCAGCCCATGGCCTGGCAACAAACCCAGCCAAAGAATACAAATGCTGTGAACCCACAAAGACAAAAGATGATAGTAAAAAAAGAAAAAACAAATAAAGTACATGAGGGATTGCCACAAATCCTGGAAAATATGGGTAGCTGTGCTCTTTTGATGAGGGGCTGTTTCTTTCCTAGTTTTATGTAGGGTAATTGGATTACATAGACCTTTTAAAAATTGTATGAAAAGATGGTATGTGTGTGTGTGTTTGTTGGTTACACAAGAAGAGAAGGGTAGTGGAAAACTTTATTATATTTTATTTTTAATACTCAGAATGTTATGATTCAATAAACAATTTAATAATAAAACCCACAGAGAATTAAGAGTTGCATCATTAAACATGTTACTCTTCACACAATGAAACTTTGTTTAATAACACTTTTCTAAATTTGTCTGAGAAGCTAGATGTCTATACAAAGTTTTGGCAATGTTATGTATGATGTAACAAAAGAGACAATTAATCTGGAATTGTTTCCACAGAATAAGCCACTTGATAGTTGTGTACTTTTTATCGCAGTTTAGTTTAGCTCATGGTAGAATATTATATACTTTCTGAGTCATTAAGAGCTACTGCTGACATGTACCAAACTGTATTTTGAAGCACTGTCATTCTGTTTAAAACATAATTTATAGATAAAAGTAAAAAAGCATTAAGCTTGTCAAATACTCTATTATTTCATGTAAAAAAAGTAAGACATTTTTTCACATCAATGTTGAATTATTATAAGGTAGAGAATTCAGTGGAAAAATTAATATTTAATAAAAGAACTATTATCTCAACATTTGCAAGGGAATCACGGTAAAGTTTACTAATGATTTTTCTCCATTGTTGGAATATTATACCCTATACCCAATAAATAATTTAATCTCCTTAGCTTTTTCTATACTCAATGTGATTGGTGTATGTACTTAAAACTTGATGGATATTACCAAATTATACACCAAAAATACTAGAGCTATTCACATCATTTGTTCTCAAACTGGACTTTAAGTTTCATTCATTAAATGCTAATCTCAGCTCTTCCCTCCTTTTAAGCCCAAATGATTTAATTAAACAAAAGCATAAACAAAGACACAAAAATTCCTCAGAAACTTTGATTCACTGTCATACTAGAAGTATTGGCATTTATCACTCTCTTTCGTTTGTTCTCAAAGCCAGGGAATTCCTCCACACCTCCCATAGATTAGCCACCTATGGACACATAGATTCAGAGAACAGACTGACGGTTGACCATGGGAGGGAAGGGTTGGGCAATAAAAGTGAAAGGATTGAGAAGTACAGATTAGTAGTTCCAAAATAGTAACAGAGATGCAAATTACAGCATAGGGAATATAGTCAATAATAATGCAATAACTACATATGGTGCCAGGTGGGTTGTGGAGGGAACAACTCTGTAAAATACATGATTCTCTCACCACTATCCTGTTCATCTGAAACAAATAGAGAATAACATTAAATGTAAACTTTACTTGAAAAATTAAAAAATAAAAGGTAAATAAAAAGTAAAACAATATTAGCTACCTATGTCTCTGCCAGTGTGAGCCATGAGACACTCATCATACAGTCAGATTGCCTGGATAAAATCTGATAGAAACCTAACAGTGCCGCAGACAGAGCACTCTCATAGTATTACTCTCAGACTTCTGGGAGGGTTCAGAATCATATGGCTGAAGGCACCAGGAAAAGTAGCATCTTCTTCACAATTGTGCCATGCTTTTTTATCATCACAGTTATTTAGTAAGGTCATGAATATCATAGAAATTTCAGGATCTTGGAAATTGTGCCCGGTACCACAGAACTCTGACTTACTACATATGGGACCAAAAAATGACCTTTACTTAGGTCTACAGTATTAAAGCAGCAATTTTGGAAGATAAACACGTTTTACTTTGGATGATAAGGGAGGAAGGGTGAAGAATTTAGGAGAGTCTTTTGAAGACAAGACATCATATTCAGATAGAGCAGGAGGGACCAATATTGGAAAGGGCTTCAAGGAAGAGGATGGAGAGACAGATGAATCATGCAGTGAAAGGGATATAGATAATGGGGCTCAGTGGCTTGTCCCCTGGCACCTACTGAGCACTGCGAAGGTGGACACCTGGTGGACTTTCCCACTTCGAATTCCCCAGCTGTAGTAAAACTTGTTTGGGCACCCAAAGACAACTTTTGGCAGATCCCTAGGTAATGGGCCCAGGTTTCTGCCAGCATTTTCTCACTGTCTGTTGAGATACGGTATGTGGAGTCCAAGGAATGCCAAACATGACAAAGTAATTGAAATCAGAACTCAGATTCATGTGTTCCCAGGAATACTATTTAACACCTGGTTACTTTGGCCTGACATTGTGGAAACGGCTTGAAAAATTGGAGTCAGAGAGATCTGGATATGAATACCAGCTCCACAAATTTTGAAGCAATGTTCAGTGAGTTACTAAACTTTGTCACTTCCTCTTTCTTCCTCTCAGGGTTGCTAGGAGGAAGAAAAAAGAACATACACAAAAAGTTAGGCAGTCTGTAAATATTATTCAGCTTTTCAAGCTCACTTAATTCCTCTCATCTCATAAGGATAAGAAAAAAGAAGGATGCATGGCCAAGCCTGATACTTTCTTGGTATTGAAGACAACATCTGGCCTTTCTTGGACAAACACCACACAGTATGTAGACATAATTATCCTTACTGCTAGAAAGCTTTGGTTTTTTAGAAAGCTGTCAGGAAAAGCTGTCGAATGACTCCATGAACTGCTCCAGATCACTTTCACTCCTTCCTCTAAACACACTTGCCCTAAGCAGGATCAGAAGCTAAACACTCAACCTCACCACAGACACTCACAGCAGGGGTCAGCACCATTACTTAAGTCTCTTTCAGAAAAGAGCAATTTGGTCTTCAGAAAAACCCATTAGTGAAAGCTCATCCTGTTTCAGGGCCCATCATCAACCTATTCTTAGGTCTGTGTATTGAAGGCTCTTACAGTGATCCCCCAACCTGTAGAACTGCAGCACAGCAACAGGGAATTCACTTACATGAACAAATTTCCTGTCTCTTTACCACTGCACAAAGGCCTGACAGCAATATTTATTTGTTTCAAAACAAATAAATGGACTAGGAAAATCAAAATTTGTTTATATTGAGAAACTCTGCCATGTGTTGTATTGTGTCCCCTCCCCAAATTTATATGTATGTTGAATTTTTAACTTCCAATACTTTAGAGGTTGAAAATATCTGAATATAGCATCCTTGCACATGTAATTATTTAAGATGAGATTAGACTGAAGTAGTGTGGACACTATCCACTATGAATAGTGTCCTTATAAAAGGGGGAAATGTAGACACAGACACGCACAGGCAGAAGATGCCATGTAAAGATAAAGCCAGAGATTGGGTGACTGTTCTATAGCCAAAGAATACCACAAATTGTCAGCGAACCACCAGAAGTAAGCACAGAAACATGGGACAGATTCTCCATCACAGCCCTATCAACACCTCGATCTTTGATTTCCAGCATCCAGAACTGTGAAACAAATTTCTAGTGTTTAAACCATCCAGGCTGTGATACTTTGTTATGGCAGCTCTAACAAACTAATACACCCCCCATTCTACTCCCACTCCCACATTGGAATAATAAAATGGGATAATACCAACTGAGAAGCTCTCTGACATCAGAGTCCATGTCAATTGTTTGCTACCATACACCTTCACCCCTCCAACAATGCATGGTAACCTATAATGGGTAGTCAACAACTATTTTTTTTTTAGTAATTGGTTAAATTTAGTTAACTTCTGTGCTATCTACCATGCACATATTATTTTTACCTTTCTCAGGAATTGTACAAGTCACACACTGTTCACCTCACTTTATAACTATAGAAGCTATGATTCAAGAAGGATAATGTCTAAGAATGAGCAGAAACACTCTCGGGATGAGATCTGTCCCTGTCGCTCAGTCATGTAGTGACTTTAAACAATGGGTTTGCCTGCGTGAGCTTCATTTTCTTCTTCTCTAGAATAAGAATGATTATAAAATAAATTTCAAAGGGTAGTCATGAGGGTCAAATAAGATACCACATGAGAATACACAAGAAACAGACAACACATAAAATTTAGTCTCATTTTATTGTTGTGGTAAAAACAGTTAACATAGTCAATCTATCCTCTTAAATTTTTAAGTGCACAGTACAGTAATGTTAAATAGAGATACTATGTTATGCAGCAGGTCTCTAGAACTTATTTATACATATCTAAACTAAAATGTTGTATATATACATTGAATAAAATTTCCCATTCTTTCTCCCCCTGTCCCTGGCAATTACCATTCTTTCCATTTCTATGAGTCTCTTTTAGATTACTCATATACCAGTAAGTGGACTCGTGCAGTATTTATCCTTCTATGACTGGCTTATTTCACTTAGCATAATGTGCTCCAGGTCTACCCACATCACTGTAAATTGCAAAGATTCCTTCATTTTCAAGGCTAAATAATATTCTATTGTATGCATAACACATTTTCCTTTTTTTAACCCAAAGTCATGCAGATTAAAAAATAGTTGAGCCAAACTAAAGCTGTAATCTATCAACTCCAAGCCTGAACCATTTTCTTTAGAGCAAGCCAAAAGGTTGGTCATACCTCATCTATTCTTTATCAAATGGTCAACCTCTAGAAATTAAAACCCCATTAGTACTGATAGGGACCGAAGCTTCCCCCTTTTTTCTGGGAAGAATTTACATGATTGAAAGTGCTTTGTCTTCTAGAGAAGAGTGTTCCAACTAGGGAGAATTACAAAATGAAAGAGGAATAAAAATTGGTAAGCATTTGTATCAGGACAGAGTGACTGACACCCATATTTCACATATGTAATAAATGGATCCCCAGAATCCAGAAAGGTCCATTTCGTTGAAAAAGCAGCTTAACCTTCAAACTCCTCCTAAGGTTTTGTTCCAGGCTTTATATGATGGAAGAATAAAATTTCCTGGGATGTGGGTGACTTCTCACTATGGACCAGGCATAAAATTTTCAATTTTGCATATTTATTATTCTGAGAAGCCACCTGTTGAAATAAATCAGGGACAAATCACCAGTACCTTTCTCCCTTGGTGCCAAGAATTTTCTCATAGAAGATGGCTAAGACCAACATTCCAGTTCTTGGAGGCAACTGGGTCCAAACTAAGATAGTCACGAGTCACACTCAAGTTCAGCCAGACAGGAGAATACAGTATACTTTATTGTTTAAATCAATAATAACATTTGAAATACAAAACATATATTGAATTATATTCTCTTAAAATTTGAGCTAATGTGTATTTAGGGAAGGAAAGCTCATGGAACAGATGAAGTATTTAATTAAGCCTCTTTCCTTCCTCTCTAATATATGTTGGTGCCAAAGGACAGTTTATCAATTCAGCAAATGCAACACTCCAGTCAAAATTAAAAGGTCATCAAATACTTATGGTGTGCTTTGTTTCATTGCAAATGAATACATAAAACTCTCTTTTCAATCGGAATAGTTCATTTGGTGTCCAAAATAGAGTGCCAGACAACACTTTAGAAAATGTACTGTTTTGGGACAAGAATAAAAACCCGGGGTAGCAATACTTATATCTGACAAAATAGAATTCAGAACAAAGGCCATAAAAAGAGACCCAGAAGGACATTTTATAATATTCAATGGAAGAATCAATCAAGAAGGCATAAATATTATACACATATATGTAGTCATCAATGGAGCACACAATTATATAAGGAAAATCTTGGAGGACTTCAAGAAAGATATTGACTGCAACACACATGTACTAGGGGATTTTAGGACACCACTGTCAAAAATGGATAGATCTTCCAAATAAAATATCAACAAAGATACTGCAGTATTGAACAATGCCCTAGATTAAAGGGACTTAACTGATATATCTACATATATATAGATATAGAGAGAGAGACTTTCCTCCCAAAGAAGCAAAATACACATTCTTTTCAAATGCACATAAAACATTTTCAAAGATAGACCACATGACAGGACACAAAACAAGCCTCAACAAATTCAAGATAATTAAAATCATATCAATTATTTTCTCAAACCACAAGAGCTTGAAACTAGAAACTAACCTCAGGGAAAAAATTCAAAAATATTCCAACTGATCAGACTGAATAGCGTGCTATTAAATGATGAGTGGGTTACTAACGACATCAAAGAAGAAATCAAAAAGTTTCTGGAAACAAACGAAAATGAACACACAGTAGTCCAAAACCTATGGGACAGGGCAAAGGCAGTCTTGAGAGGGAAGTTCAAGCAATACAGGCCTACCTAAAAAAAGAAAATAAAATCATTTCGAATAAACAACCTAACCCTACATCTACAAGAATCAGAGGAAAAACAACAAAGACAACCAACACACAGTGAAAAGAAGGAAGAAAATAACCAAAATCAGAGCACAATAAAATGACATAGAGACTAGAATAACAATCCAAAGGATCAACAAATCCAGGAGGTGTTTTTTTGAAAAAAATAAGCAAAATTGACAAGCCTTTAAGTAGGCTCATCAAGAAAAAAAGAGAAAGGACCCAAATAAATAAAATCATAAATGAGAAAGGAGAGATCACAACTGACACCACAGAAATAAAAAGGATTGTAAGAAATTACTACAAAGAACTACATGCCAAGAAATTTGAAAACATGGGTGAAATACACAAATTTCTCGAAAAATATAATCTCCCAAAACTAAATAAAGAAGCACAAAGAATGAACAGACATATAACATCTGACCAAATTGAAGCAGTAATCAAAAAAATCCCAAAACACAAAAGCCCTGGACTGGATGGTTTCACAGGAGAATTTTACAAAGCATTTAAGGAAGTGCTCACCCCATCTTTCTCAGACTATTCCTAAAAATTCAAGAAGACGGAAGCCTCCCAAAGTCTTTTTTTGAGGCCAGCATCATTCTAGTCTCCAAATCAGACAAAGACACAACAACAAAAAAGGAAACTACAGGCCAATATTGCTGATGAACATAGACACTAAAATCCTCAACAAAGTACTGGCAAAGCATACCCAACAATACATCAAAAAGATCATACACTATGATCAAGTGGAATTCATCCCACAGATGCAAAGGTGGTACAATATTTGCAAATCAATAAACATAATACATCACATAAACAAAAGACAAAAATCACATGATCATATCAATAGATGCAGAAAAAACATTTGATGAATTATAACACACATTTATGATAAAAATCGAGTGCCAGAGCAAAGTGGGAGGAGAGGGAGCAATCCTCAACACAATAAAGGCCATATATAAGAAACCTACAGCCAACATCATACTCAATGGGCAAAAACCCTTTCCCACTAAGTTCAGGAACAAGACAAGGATATCTACTTTCACCACTTCTATTCAACATAGTATTGAAAGTCCTAGCAACGGCACTCAGACAAGAAGAAGAAATAAAAGGTATCCAAGTTGGACAGGAGGAAGTAAAACTGGCATTGTTTGAAAACAACATGATAGTGTACATAGAAAACCATGTAACTCCAGCAAAAAACTACTCAAGCTAATAAGTGAATTTGGCAAAGGTGAAAGATTCAAAGTCAATATTCAGAAATCAAATGCATTTTTGTAAACCAACAATAAAATATCAAAAACAGAAATCAGAAAAAAAATCCATTCACTACTGTAGCAACAAGTAAAATAAAATGCCTAGAAATAAACCAAACCAAGAAGGTAAAAGACCCACACTCAGAAAACAACATAACACTGAAGAAAGAAATTAAGAAAGACACAAATGAATGGAAGTATGTACCATGTTCATGGATTGGAAGAATTAACATCATCAAAATGTCCATACTACCCAAAGCAATTTACAGATTCAATGCAATACCTATTAAAGTACCAATGGCATATTTCACAGATATAGAACATTTCAAAAATTTATATAGAACCATAAATGACCCTGAATACCCACAGCAATTTTGAGAAAGAAGAACGAAGGAAGAAGGATCACCATACCTGACATCAAATTATATTACAAGGTCACTGTAATCAAAATTGTCTGGTACTGGCATAAAAACAGACACATAAACCAGTGGAACAGAACAGAGAGCCCAGAAATAAATGCAAGTTTCTTGGGTCAATTAATATTGGACAAAGGGTAAAAAAGCATAAAATGGAGTAAAAATAGCCTTTTCAACAAATGCTGTGCGGAGATCTGGACAGGCACTTGCAAAAAAAATAAAACTCCACCACCAACTTACACCATACACAAAAATAAATTCAAGATGGACAAAAGACTTAGAGATAAGTCATGACACCATAAAAATCCTAGAGGAGAGGCCTGCGAACCAGAGGATCGCGGTTCAATTCCCAGTCAGGGCATATGCCTGGGTGGCAAGCCAGTTCCCTGCAGGCCAGTTCCCAGCAGGGGACACATGAGAGGCAACCATACATTGATGTTTAAAAAAAAATCCTAGAGGAGAACATAGGTAGGAAAATCTTAGGTATTCCACACAGCAATATATTCGCCAATATGTCCCCTAAAACAAGGGACATAAAAGAAAGAATAAACAAATGGGATCTCATCAAAATAAAAACTTTCTGCATGACTAAAGAAAACAGCAATAAAATGAAAAGGGAATGAACCATATGGGAAAATATATTTCCCAGTGATATCTAAAACAAGGATTTGATCTCCAAAATACATAAAGAACTCATACAACTCCACTACCGGAAGACAAACAATCCAATTAAATAAAGGCCATATATGAGAAACCAACAGCCAACATCATACTCAATGGGCAAAAACTAAAAGCTTTTCCACTAAGATCAGGAACAAGACAAGGATGTTCACTTTCACCACTTCTATTCAATGTAGTATTGGAAGTTTTAGCCACAGCGATCAGGCAAGAAAAGGAAATAAAAGGCATCCAAATAGGAAAGGAGGAAACAAAACTGTCACTGTTTGCAGATGACATGATAGTGTACATGGAAAATCCTATAGACTCTACCAAAAAACTGCTTGAGCTAATAAATAAATTTGGCAAAATAGCAGGTTACGAAGTCAATATCTGGAAATCAAAGGCATTTTTATATACTAACAATGAATCAGCAGAAGCAGAAATCAAGGAAAAAATCCCATTCGATATAGCAAAAAGAAAAATAAAATATCTGGGAATAAACCTAACAAAGGGGGTAAAAGACCTGTATGCAGAAAACTACACAGCCCTGAAGAAAGAAATCAAGGAAGACACAAACAAATGGAAACATATACCGTGTTCATGGATTGGAAGAATTAACATCATCAAAATGTCCATGCTACCCAAAACAATTTACAGATTCAATGCAACACCTATTAAAGTACCAATGGCATATTTCACAGACATAGAACAAACACTTCAAAAATTTATATGGAACCATAAACAACCCCAAATAGCTGTAGCAATTTTGAGAAAAAAGAACAAAGTAGGAGGGATCACAATACCTGATATCAAGCTGTATTACAAAGCCACTGTAATCAAAACAGCCTGGTACTGGCATAAAAACAGACACATAGACCAATGGAACAGAACAGAGAGCCCAGAAATAAACCCAACCCTCTAGAGTCAATTAATATTCAACAAAGGAAGCAATAACATAAAATGGAGTAAAGATAGCCTCTTCAACAAATGGTGTTAGGAGAACTGGACAGCTACGTGCAAAAAAATGAAACTTGAGCACCAACTTACACCATACACCAAAATAAATTCAAGGTAGATAAAAGACTCAAATGTAAGTCTTGAAACCATTAAAGTCCTAGAGGAGAACATTGGCAGGAAAATCTCAGATATTTTACGCAGCAACATTTTTACTGATATGTCCCCTAGAGCAAGGAATATAAAGGAAAAAATAAGCAAATGGCATCTCATCAAAGTAAAAAGCTTCTGTGTGGCTAAAGAAAACAGTATTAAATTAAAAAGACAACCAACTGTATGGGAAAACATATTTGCCAATGATACCTCAGACAAAGGTTTAATCTCCAAAATATACAAAGAATTTACACAAGTCCACTCTATGAAGACAACAAACCCAATTAAAAAATGGGAAAAGGACTTGAACAGACACTTCCCCAAGGAGGACATACAGAAGATCCAGAGACACATGAAGAAATGCTCAATATCACTAGCTATCAGAGAGATGCAAATTAAAACCACAATGAGATACCACTTTACACCAGTCAGAATGGCTATCATAAACAAAGCAACCAACAGCAAATGTTGGAGAGATTGTGGGGAAAAGGGGTCCTTAGTTCACTGCTGGTGGGATTGCAGACTGGTACAATCCTTATGGAAAACAGTATGAAATTTTCTCAGAAAAATAAAAATTGACCTGCCTTTTGATCCAGCAATTCCACTGCTAGGATTATATTCTAAGAACTCCAAACGTCAATTTCAAAGAACCTATGCACCACAATGTTCATAGCAGCACAATTTACAATAGCCAAGAGCTGGAAGCAACCTAGGTGCCCATCAGTAAATGAATGGATCAAAAAATTGTGGTACATATACACAATGGAATTCTATGCAGCAGAGAGAAAGAAGGAGCTACTACCCTTTGCAACAACATGGATGGAACTGGAAAGCATTATGCTGAGTGAAATAATCCAGGTGTTGAAAGACAAATACCATATGATCTCACCTTTAACAGGAAGCTAAACAACAAAACAGACAAGCAAGCAAAATAAAAACCAATACACTGAAATAGAGAACAGGGGGACAGTGACCAGAGGGGAGAGGAAAGGGAATTTAAGGGGAAAAATGGGAGGGATTTAGAGGAACAAGTATAAAGGACACAGGGACAATAACTAAGGGGGGTGGAAATGGGAGGGAGGTGGGGTGCATGGGGGAGGGGTGGGCTGGGATGGTAGAAATAAACAGAAAACTGTACTTGAAAAATAACTAAATAAATTTTTTTTAAAAAGGCAAAGGGCCTGAATAGACACTTCTTTAGGGAGGACATACAGGGGGCCCAAAGACATATGAAAAGAATGCTGAGCATCACTAGCCATCAGAGTGATGCAAATTGAAGTGATATAACCACAATGAGATACCACTTCACACCAGTCAGAATGGCTTTTTCTGTATCAACAAACAAGTGCTGGCAAGGTTGTGGAGAAAAGGAAACCCTAGTGCACTGTTGGTGGGAAAGCAAACGGGTGCAGCCACTGTGAAAAACAGTATGGGGTTTCCTCAGAGAACTCATGGAACTGCCTTTTGACCCAGCAATTCAACTGCTGGGACTATACCCTACAACACCAGTTTAAAAGAACCTATGCACCTCAATGTTCATAGCAGCACAATTTACAATCATGGAGTGCTGGAAATAGCCTAGGTGCCCATCAGTAAATGAGTGGATCCTATTTATACAATAGAATACTATGCAGCAGAAAGAAAGGAGGAATCCCTACCTTTCTCAACAGCATGCATGGAACTGGAGAGTATTATGCTAAGTGAAGAAAGCCTGGCAGTTAAAAGACAAATACCATATGATCTCACCTATAAGTGGAACCTAATTAACAAAACAAACAAGCAAGCAAAATATAACCAGATACATTGAAATTAACAAACTGACAGTAACCAGAGCAGGTGAGGGAAATAACAGGGGAAAAAAAGGGCAAGGGTCATCAAAGAACATCTATAAAGGACACATGATCAAAGCCAAATGGGGGTAGGATTCAGGGTGGGAGATGTGGGTGGGTAGGGCAGGGGAAAGTGGTGGTGGGAAAGTGGAGACAACTGTATTTGAACATTAATTAAAAATTATTTTAAAAAAGGAAAAAATGTACTGTCTTGGAGAGCTGGGAACCTGCTGTTAATGCTGTTAATCAATTCTCTCTTCATGGATGTGACCATATGCACATCATTCTCATTTTCTTCCTCCCCTTTGCCCACTCTCTTGCATTCTGATGGATTCTAGAGTTACTATTTCCATTATTATGTTTTTCATATTTTACAGGTGGGAGACTGTAATTGTACAAAACACATTTCATGATAAATACAGAATTTAATAAACACTACAGAAATAATGCTCATTGAACTTTTTAAAATATGCAAAAATTATCACAACCTTGCTGTCGCTGAGCAGAAATGCTACAATAGCACTCTAATTTATGCTTCTTCTGGATCTAGCCTTCCCAAATAAGAACATAGATAATTAATAACAGGTTTGGGTGTGAAAAAATTCAGCAGTAACGGAACGTCTGCAGAGTTTTAGATACTAGGGAATGTTATTAAAATACCATTTCAGGGAAAAGAAGAAGGAAGCTAAATCTTAAATATCTAAAGTAGTTTAAAAAATATAAAGCAGTTTTATTCAAAAATTGTTTTCTCTGTCTCTCTGTGTGTGCATACATGTTTGTGTAACTTCAGTGATTATTCTTGCAAATAGTAAGTCAGGCTTTTGAGTGTAGTATGAAAAGCAGCAAACATGAAGAACAATATATTTATCCATTCAGTTCTACAAGGTATGTCCCAACCATCACAATCTTTGGAGAAATTAGTTCATACATAATCTTCTAAAGTCTTGTTTCTGATTCTCCAGCTCATGCATGAAAGTCCAATCTTTCCCCAGATATTGTTCTTCAAATAGTTCCCATACCTCTAGAAGTTCATAGGTGACTGGAATTCAGTCACCTCTTCAATCTGCCAGGGACACGAGTCCCCTTCACATTTTTCTGATGCCATTGTTGGTAACTACCGGACACCATGTTATCCATACAGGGAATTGGCTACTGCTGTGGTCACTGGTGAGGGTGGAACTTGTACACCAGAAATCTTTGAAAAAGGCAAGGATGTGTGGTGAACATAGAAACAAGAAGAAAAGAGTCTAAGAAAATGCTTTGTAATAACTAAAGGACTTGTGGGAGAATAATTCCCAAAGACATTTAAATCCTAACTCCACGAATAAATCACTTTATAAGAAAAACTGGACTTTGCAAATATGATTCAGATTGATGACCTTGAGTTGGTTAGATTATCCTGGATCAGAACTAATTACATGAGTCTTTCAAAGCAGAGAACCTTTCTCAGCTGAAAACAGAGTAAAGGGAGATGGGACGAAGGAAGAAGAATCAAAGAGATGCAATGTTGGTGCTTTTGGAGCTGGAGGAGGGAGGCCAAGAGTCAAAATATGCAGGAACTTCTAGGCTGGAACAGGCAGGAGAACCCATTCTTCTCCAGGAGGGAATGTAACCCTGACAACACCTTAATTTTCATCCAGTGAGACCTGTATTTGATTTCTGACCTTCAGAATTTTACAATAATAAATTTTTGCTGTTAAGCCCCTAACATAATGACAATTTGTTGTAGCAGCAATAGAAAGCTAATTCAAGGTTATTCTGGTTTAGCAATTTACCTCTTTCCTACCGTCATTATCACAAAGTGGTGCCTCTATTCAGGTTACAACCACCTGCTGGCACAGGGCTCACTCACCAGAGGCCCACCTGCCATGACTAGGCACTGAGGGAGAAAGTCACTTGTTCCCTTCACAGCATGCTCCAGCAGATATGGCCCTTGGCCAATGTGTGACAGCTATTTCTAGTCACTCATCTTGAAGGAAAAGCTCATCAGTGGGGTAGCTAGCTGCTGGAAGTAGCAGCAAGTTCCTGATTTCAAAATCCCCACTGCCTTTTAACCCTCACCTTCGATGCTAAAGCTAGTCTTTAATTCAAATTCTCTTATACTCTGCTTCTCCATAGCTACTATGTTACTTTTTCTGAATTCTTTAACCAATTAGAATGCTGTGAGAGCTATAAAGTTAAAGTTCCTGGCATAGCCCTTAAGTATCTGGCTGTTAAACAGAAAAAGATAACCAGGATATGACCATCCACCCAGGCATCTCCTCCAGTCACTTCTGATCAGTGTTTCAGCTCCAAGTTTAATATGCTGGTGTACCAGAGGCAAACAGTACATCCAGGCTCCATGAAGGGAGTTACACATCAGCATCTAGGCACCTAGGGTCATCCAAATGCATATGGGTGTTTCCCCCACTCCTGGTTTCATCTAAGAGTACTAGGAGATTTCCATCTGCATTTCTCTTTATCATCTATCTATCTGTCTATCTATCTATCTAATATTTTTTCTGTAACACGCCCACACACTGAGAAGTTAGCACATCTGTTTTCACTAATTAAGTCCACTGGATAATTCCTCTGCATTACAAATTGCATGTGTGTATACATGGTTATTCATCCCAACATACATCTAACTTTAATTTGATATAAGATACAATAAAACCAAAGACTAAGTACTTGTGTCAGTTTGTTGCAAGTATTTGTAATTTTAGATATATTTTCTGAAAAAGAATACCACAGTAGTACACATTTCTGTCTCTACCTTATCCCCTTTCTCTTCATGACAACCATATGAAATAGTTCTTATGATCTCCAATTTTCAGTAAGGGGAAAGTAATATCCATAGAATATAGTAACTTGCCAAAGACTCATACTACTAATGTTCAGCCAGCTTTCTAACCCATGTTCTCATCACACAGTTCTATAATTATTTCAACTCCTTCCCTCATCTTGACATATTTCCACCCAGAGTTGGGCTAGCCATCTATTTAGAAAATCATATTAGTTAGGATCATGGCCTTTTCTTTAAAACAATTGATCTTAGTATGTATGGACCAAAAGAGTACTATGCTAAGTAAAATAAGACAGAGAAATACAAATACCACATGATTTCACTTATATGTGGAATCTAAAGAACAATATAAATTAATAGACAAAACAGAAACAGACTCACAGATACTGCAAACAGACTGATGGTTGCTAGAGGGAGGGCATTTGGGGAACTGGGTGAAAAAGATGAAGGGACTAAGAAGTCCAGATCTGTGGTTCAAAAGACTCATGGGATGTAAAGTACAGCATAGGAGAAATATAGTCAATAATAGCATAATAATTAGATACAGTGCCCATTGGGTACTGGAAATATTGGGGGGAGCATTTTGTAAAGTATAGGATTGTCTAACCACTATGCTGTACACCTGAAACTAGTACAAAATAATACTAAACATAAAGTGTAATTTTAAAAAGTTTAGTGTAAAAAGAAAAAACAACCTTAAACTTTTATCAAAGCAGATAGAATTGTTCTTAGTCAGGACAGAGCACACCAGCATTACAAATTCTTGCCAGAAACTACATCCTTAAGCTCCTGAAGTATGGACCTTCTCAGAAGCCAAGCCAGGAGAAATGTTATTTATGGATTAATTTTTATATGACTCAGTCCAGTGGCAACTAGGAAAATGCAAATTTAAATAGCATTGTTTAGCTCAGCGTTAAAAGTCATTAGCAGAGGTATCTCCATGGAATGCCTATTTAACCTAGACAGAGTCAGCTGCTGGTTAAAGAACAGTATCCTCTTAACTAGATCCCAGAAGAATAATCTCATGATCTAGAAACACTACACTCCTTCCAAATACTACTTGGTTTTTCATCTTTTAAAGACTCTAAATCTTGTAAACAACCGTATTTTCCACTCTGTTTTGGCTTTTAAGGAAGTTTTAAGTCAAATTTAGAGACACATTTCAGAATGGTATATTTAGCTATAACACAATTTTAGTCTTAGTTTTATTATTCTTCTCATTGTATTTTCCCTGTCATCTTGCCTACTTCATTTTTTATCTCAGTCTTTTGATTTTTTATAATTTTCAAAATTATAAAAAATATATATTTTATAATTCTCTAAGATGGTATGAAACTGGTCAGTTAACATTAAAATAAATAAGGTGAATTTATAGTTTTCAAGTTAATTCAGTAATTAAATCACATAGATTTCTATATTTCTGGCTTAATATTAAAATTAAGCTTGAGTTATCCTAAAATTCTATTATTATTCTTTGTGAATATCCACTGATACAGCCAAGCTTTGATGGGACCTCTAGGAAAAACTCCTTTGGGGGAACAAAACTAGCCACCCAAAACATGTCTCTTTGACATAAAGATTAATTTTGGTTGATTATTTTCAAGAAAAAATTGTTATCCTCCACCTAACTGCATAAAGGAATTTAGAGGAAGGGCCTATTCTGGGAGTAGAGCTATCACCAGAGACATCTACAAAGGATATGGACTCTATGCAGTGGAGGAGACTCTACAGGGCCTAGAGATCACAGTTGTATCTCTCTGTGCCCAATTGTCTCATCTCTGCAACACCCAGTAAATAGGCTGTTTACCAAACATTTGTTTTTTTCATCCCCATGTGAATTGCCTTCCTCTCCTTTGATGTCTCAAACCACTAGCTTCTTCTCCTTAGCTCAAGATTACAAATAGACCTCAACTGTCCAGTTTATCTTGGGACTCCATATTCTTATAGTACATATGTATGTAATTAAATTTGGTTATATTCTTCTATTAATGTCTCCTCTCAACTGTATTCCTAAACCAGCCAGAAGAAACTAGGAGAGTAGAGAAAAACTTCTTCCTCCTTGACATACCTCAATGTAAAATTGCTTGAAAAACCAAAATATCAGATACTGTCTAAGTTGTAGTTAAAGAAATTGATATAACCTTAGAGTCCACATCTGTGGGTAGAAGGGTTGAAGTTTTATTTTGTACTGGGAATACAGTCTTTGGAGTTCATTAAATCTGAGCTAAATCCTAGATTCTCCATTTACTTTTTGCATAATTGTGAAACTTACTCGCTCCTTGCATTTCAGCTTCAATTATTAAAAAATTCAAGTTGCCTGTATGATTAAAAGAGAAAATGCATATAAAGAATTTAGCATAGGGACTGGCATAGAGTAAGTCAACAAATGGAAACTATTATCATTAGTATAATTATTGCTAAATAATAAATGTTAGATTTCAGATCAAAAGAGTGGCTCACTTGGACACCTGTAATCAAGGGTAGGGCTTTGCCCAGAAACAGCAATGGATCTACTCTAATGGTCACACAAGTACTTGTTAGAAATTCCAAAGTTTTTATGCCAATAAATTGAAGAAACAAAAATCTTAGCAAGAGTTATCAAAAACCTACCTGTATTACAATATAACTTTAAATTAGCTCCTGTGGAGGTTCCAGTAAAGCTGGATGCATAGATAGAAATGCTTTGCTTCTTTGCACAACCAAAAGAAGGATAACAACCAATTCAAAAAACAATTAACAACCAGAACTGCCAGAATAGCAAACTGCATGGAACTCCAACAACCAAGGAGTTAAAGAAACATTCATCCAGACTGGTAGGAGGGGATGGAGATGGACAGCTGAGAAGTGGAGAGAACCCACAGCAAGGCAGCAGACTGCACAGGTGAGAAGAAGCTGGCTCTCCAGGAAACTAAAGACTCAAAACCTTTAGCTGTAAAATACTTTGGGGGTTGTAAAGCTGGGAGAAACTCCCAGTATCACAGGAGAGTTCATTGGAAACTGCTCTAGTGGAGCTAGAGCAAATCCAGCAAGAAGCATTGTTCCTTCTCTGACCCATTCCCTGCAGACCATACCACAATGCAACAAAGAGAGTTGCCCTGCCTTGGTGATTACCTAAGGTTCCACCCCCCCCTTACAACATAACAAATGCACTGAGACAAAGAAATATGGCCCAAATGAAAGAACAGATCAAAACTCCAGAAAAAGATCTAAGTGACTAGGAGATAGACAACCTTACTGGTACAGAGTTCAAAACACTGTAATCAGTATACTCACAAAATTGATTGAGTTGGGTCACAATATGGAGGAAGAAATGAAGGCCACACAAAGTGAAATAAAGCAAAATATAAAGGGAACCAACAGTGAAGAGAAGGAAACCAGGACAGGACTCAAATCAATGATTTGGAACAAAAGGAAGAAATAAACATCCAACCAAAACAGAATGAATAAACAAGATTTTTTTTAAATGAGGAGAGGCTTAGGAACCTCTGGGACAACTTTAAATGCTCCAACATCTGAATCATAGGATAGCCAGAAGGAGAAGAGGAAGAGCAAGACATTCAAAATTTATTTCAACAAATAATGAAGGAAAACTTCCCAAATCTGGTGACGGAAATAAACTTCCAGGAAGTCCAGGAAGCCCAGAGATTCCCAAAGAAATTGGACCTAAAAAGGAACACACCAAGGCACATTATAATGAAGTTACCCAAGATTAAAGATAAGGAGAGAATCTTAACAGCAGCAAGAGGAAAGAATAGAGTTACCTACAAAGGAGTCCCATAAAGCTATCAGCTGATTCTTAGTCAAGAGAAACCTTATAGGCAAGAAGGGGCTGGAAAGAAGTAATGAAAGGCAAGGACCTACATATATCCAAGATAACTCTATCCAGCAAAGCAATCATTTAGAATGGAAGGATAGGTAAAGTGCTTCCCAGGTAAGGTAAAATTAAAGGAGTTCATCATTACCAAGCCTTTATTATATGAAATGTTAAAGGGACTTACCTAAGAAATACAGGAATGAATAATAAAATGACAACAAACTCATAACTATCAACAACTCAACCTAAAAAAAAACAAAAACAAAAACTAAGCAAACAACTAGAACAGGAACAGAATCACAGAATGAAGATCACATGGAGGGTTATCAATTGAGAGAGGGAGAGGGAGAATAGCAGGGAAAGGTACAGGGAATAAGAAGCTTAATTGGTAGGCATAAAATAGACAGGGGTAGGTAAAGAATAGTGTAGAAAACAGAGAAACCAAAGAGCTTATATGTACAACCCATGGACATGAACTAGGGGTGGGTAATGCCAGAGACTGAGTGGGTGCAGGGGGGGTGGATAAAGGGGAGAAGAAAATTGGGACAACTGTAAAAGCATAATCAATAAAATATATCTTAAATAAAGTTTCCCTAAATAGCGGGAAAAAAAGAAGGGTAAAAAAATTAAATTTAAAAATAAATAAATCAGGTCCTGTAACTCATGTGCATTTAAATACATCCTTAGAAGCTCATTGTTATCATTAGTATTTAACTAATTATTAATTTCAAAAGGGGGGAGCAAAGGGGCTTAGATGTTGAGCTTAATAAACTAGAGAGTATAAGCCTTTTGCTTAGCCAGGAAGCTACAGCTGCACACCCCAGGAGATCAGAACATTGTTCTGAGAGGGGATTAATACTCCTTCCTTCCCCCCTCTGGTGCTGGATAGCTGAGGAGCACAAGGGGAGGTGCTAGCATGAAGAGGTCTGTCATTCTAACTATGGGGTGGATCTATCAAAAGCCATGAAGACCTAAGAAATTAATTTGTTTTTTGAAAAAATCTGTAGCATTTCCCAAACCCAAACTAATGTAATCCCAGGGGAACTAAGAAACTCATTCACTCACTCTCTCTGTTGCCTAATGACCCATACCTCGAGCACTCATGTGTGCTCTCTCCATAGCCATGTGGCATTAGCAGCTGTGTGGCTCATGGCCACATGGACTCCACACACAGACTCCAAGAGGAAGCATGAATATCTCAGCACAGCAATGGGTTCCAGCTGGGAACACATGCTAATCTAGCTGGATGCTGGACTGGACTGTATTTTTGTTTGGAGCATAAACTCTGAGCAGTGGCCTTCATTTTGGACCTACTAAAGACAATACTGGATTTTTGCCTCAGCAGGATGGACAGAGACAGGACATCGGAAAGTCAAGAAAAGAACCCCCTTAATCCCTTAATTTTACATCATCAATAAAATTCACCACAGAGCCCCAACCTGCCTGCAATTCTCAGGAAATTATTTTCCTTATGACACCAAAAGAGCTCATTTTTCACCTGTGACACCAAGAGGATCAATTACCTTCAAAGTAGACCTCCATGTTACTAAGTGATTTAACATGATGGAGAGAGTTCATCTATCTGTCAAAGCACTCTGCCAAAAGTTATTTTAGTTTTGGCACACATCATATTTAAACATGCTTCCTAATTATTAGCCATGAAATAAATGAACTGCTTCTGAAGAATATTAGAACATGGGTTTAGAGCATTATGTTTGTGTTTATTATTCTATTTAAGTCGTTGTTCATCTACTTACAGATTTTTTCATTTAAATAAACAATAACTGAGAAATTATAATCAAATTCTTAGTTAAGGAATGCATTTTCCCTAAGAAGTAAGATTTTCATAATATTGCAGGTCAATCATGCCTCACATGAAATTATACTGACACTTTATTCTTCTCAGTGAAAATGTCATTTCCTGAAACCTTTTAGGCCATTAATATTTATTTCTTTTTTTAAATTAATTTTATTTAGTTATTTTTCAAATACAGATTTTTTTGTCTATTTCTCCCATCCCAGGGACCCCCGCTCCCTTGCTCCCCACCTCCCTCCTATTTCCACCCCCCTTAGTTCTCGTCCCTGTGTCCTTCCTATTTGTTCCTCCAAATCCCTCCCTCTTTTTCCCCTTAACTTCCCTTCCCTCTCCCCTCTGGTCACTGTCCCCTTGTTCTCTATTTCAGTGTCTTTGGGGTTTTTTTTCTGCTTTCTTGTTTGTTTTGTTGTTTAGCTTCCTGTTAAAGGTGAGATCATATGGTATTTGTCTTTCAACAACTGGCCTATTTCACTAAGCATAATGCTTTCCAGTTCCATCCATGTTGTTGCAAAAGGTAGTAGCTCCTTCTTTCTCTCTGCTGCATAGAATTCCATTGTGTATATGTACCACAATTTTTTGATCCATTCATTTACTGATGGGCACCTAGGTTGCTTCCAACTCTTGGCTATTGTAAATTGTGCTGCTATGAACATGGTGGTGCATAGGTTCTTTGATATTAATGTTTTAGGATTCTTAGGATATAATCCTAGAAGTGGAATTGCTGGATCAAAAGGCAGGTCGATTTTTATTTTTCTGAGAAAATTCCATACTGTTCTTCATAATGGTTGTACCAGTCTGCAATCCCACCAACAGTGAACTAAAGACCCCTTTTCCCCAAACCCTCTCCAACATTTCTTGTTGGTTGCTTTGTTTATGATAGCCATTCTGACTGGTGTAAAGTGGTATCTCATTGTGGTTTTAATTTGCATCTCTCTGATAGCTAACAATATTGAGCATTTCTTCATGTGTCTCTGGACGTTCTGTATGTCCTCCTTGGAGAAGTGTCTGTTCAAGTCCTTTTCCCATTTTTTAATTGGGTTGGGTGTCTTCTTAGAGTGGAGTCGTGTAAGTTCTTTGTATATTTTGGAGATTAAACCTTTGTCTGAGGTATCATTGGCAAATATGTTTTCCCATACAGTTGGTTGTCTTGCTAATTTAATACTGTTTTCTTTAGCCACACAGAAGCTTTTTATTTTGATGAGATCCCATTTGTTTATTCTTTCCTTTATATTTCTTGCTCTAGGGAACATATCAGTAAAAAAGTTGCTGTGTGAAATATCTGAGATTTTCTTGCCGATGTTCTCCTCTAGGACTTTAATGGTGTCACGAATTATTTAAGTCTTTTATCCATCTTGAATTTATTTTGATATATGGTGTAAGTTGGTGCTCAAGTTTCATTTTTTTGCACGTAGCTGTCCAGTTCTCCTAACACCATTTGTTGAAGAAGCCATCTTTACACCATTTTATGTTACTGCTTCATTTGTTGAATATTAATTGACTGTAGAGGGTTGGGTTGATTTCTGGGCTCTCTGTTCTGTTCCATTGGTCTATGTGTCTGTTTTTATGCCAGTACCAGGCTGTTTTGATTACAGTGGCCTTGTAATACAGTTTTATATCAGGTATTGTGATCCCTCCTACTTTGTTCTTCTTTCTCAAAAGAGCAGCTGCTTCTTTGGGCTCGTTTATGGTTCCATATAACTTTTTGAAGTTTTTGTTCTATGTGTATGGAATATGCCATTGGTACTTTAATAGGTGTTGCATTGAATCTGTATATTGCTTTGGGTAGCATGGACATTTTGATGATGTTAATTCTTCCAATCCATGAACACGGTATATGTTTCCATTTGTTTGTGTCTTCCTTGATTTCTTTCTTCAGGGCTGAGTAGTTTTCTGCATACAGGTTTTTTACCTCCTTAGTTAGGTTTATTCCCAGATATTTTATTTTTCTTTTTGCTATATTGAATGGGATTTTTTTCCTTGATTTCTGCTTCTGCTGATTCATTGTTGGTATACAAAAATGCCTTTGATTTCTGGATATTGACTTTGTAACCAGCTGTTTTGCCAAACTCATTAATTAGTTCAAGCAGTTTTTTGGTAGAGTCTATAGGATTTTCCATGTACACTGTCATGTCATCTGCAAACAGTGACAGTTTTGTTTCCTCCTTTACTATTTGGATGCCTTTTATTTCCTTTTCTTGCCTGATCGCTGTGGCTAAAACTTCCAATACTATATTGAATAGGAGTGGTGAAAGTAGACATCCTTGTCTTGTTCCTGATCTTAGTGGAAAGGCTTTTAGTTTTTTCCCATTGAGTATGATATTGGCTGTAGGTCTCTCATATACGGCCTTTATTATTTTGAGAAATGCTCCCTCTATTCCCACTTTGCTGAGTGTTTTTATCATAAATGGGTGTCGTACCTTATAGAAAGCTTTTTCTGCATCTATTGATATGATCATGTGGTTTTTGTCTTTGCTTTTGTTTATGTGATGTAGTACATTTACTGATTTGCGAATACTGAACCATCCTTGCATACCTGGGATGAATCCCATTGGTCTTGGTGTATGATCTTTTTGATATATTGTTGGATGTGATTTGCCAATATTTTGTTGAGAATTTTAGTGTCTATGTTCATCAGCGATATTGGCCTGAAGTTTTCTTTCTTTGTTGTGTCTCTATCTGGTTTTGGAATTAAGGTGATGCTGGCTTCATAAAAAGAATTTGGGAGTTTTCCATTCTTCTGGATTTTTTGGAATAGTCTGTGGAGAATAGGGGTTAGCTCTTCCTTAAATGCTTTGTAGAATTCTCCTGTGAACCCATCTGGTCTGGGGCTTTTGTGTGATGGGAGTTTTTTGATTACTGCTTCAATTTCTTTAGCTGTTATTGGTGTATTTAGATTTCCTGCTTCTTTTTCACTGAGTTTTGGAAGATTGTATTTTTCTAAAAATGTGTCCATTTCCCCTAGGTTCTCAAATTTCTTAGCATACAGTTCTTCATAGTAATTTTCTACAATCCCTTCTATTTCTGTGGTATCAGTTCTAATCTCTCCTCTTTCATTTCTGATTATGTTTATTTGAGTCCTCACTCTTCTTTTCTTGATGAGCCTACTTAAAGGCTTGTCTATTTTGTTTATTTTCTCAAAGAACCAACTCCTGGATTCATTGATCCTTAGAACTGTGCTTTTAGTTTCTATGTCATTTAATTCTGCTCTAATCTTGATTATTTCCTTCCTTCTGCTTGCTCTGGGCTGTCTTTGTTGTTGTTCCTCGAGTTCTTGCAGGCATAGGGTTAGGTTGTTTGTTTGAAATGTTTCTATCTTCTTTAGGTAGGCCTGTATTGCTATAAACTTCCCTCTTAGGACTGCCTTCGCTGTGTCCCATAAGTTTTGGGTTGTTGTGAGTTCATTTTCATTTGTTTCCAGAAACCTTTTGATTTCTTCCCTAATTTCATTCTTGACCCATTCGTTGTTTAATAGCATACCATTCAGTCTCTGTGATTTTTGGTGCTTTGGGTTTATTTCTTTGGTGTTGGTTTCCAATTTCAGTCCCTTGTGGTAAGAGAAGATGGTTGGTATGATTTCAATTTTCTTGAATTTGTTCAGGCTCGTTTTGTGTCCTATCATGTGGTCTATCTTTGAAAATGTTCCATGTGCATTTGAAAAGAATGTGTATTTAGCTTCTTTGGGATGAAGGGCTCTATATATATCAGTTAAGTCCATTTCATCTAGGGTGTTGTTTAATGCCACAATATCTTTGTTGATAATTTGTTTGGAAGATCTGTCTATTTTTGATAGTGGGGTGTTCAAATCCCCTACTATAATTGTGTTGCTGTCAATATCTTTCTTGAAATCCTGTAAGATGTTCTTGATATATTTGGGTGCCCCTATGTTTGGTGCATATATGTTTACAATGTTAATGTCTTCTTGGTGGATTCTTCCCTTGAGTATTATGAAGTGACCTTCTGGGTCTCTCTTTATGGCCTTTTTTGTGAAGTCTATTTTGTCCTATATGAGAATTGCTACCCCAGCTTTTTTTTCTTGTCCATTTGCTTGGAAAACTTGTTTCCAGCCTTTCACTTTTAGTGTGTGATGTTCTTTTGTCCTGAGGTGGGTCTCTTGTAGGCAGCATATGTGTGGGTCATGCTTTCTTACCCATTGAGCTATTCTGTGTCTTTTGATTGGAGCATTTAATCCATTTACGTTTAAGGTTATTATTGATAGGTACTTATTCATTGCCATTTTTGTACCTGTGTTCCTCTCTGTCTCCCTCTTATCCTTCCTTCCCTTAAAGCAGTCCTTTTAGCATCTCTTGAACAGCTGGTTTGGTAGAGGTGTGTTCTTTTAGACTTCTTTTGTCTTGGAAGCTTTTTATTTGGCCTTCTGTCTTGATTGAGAGCCTTGCTGGGTAAAGTAGCCTTGGTTGTAGGCCTCTGGTTCTCATTACTTGGAATATTTCTTGCCATTCTCTTCTTGCTTGGAGTGTTTCCATTGAGAACTCAGTATCTAACCTTATTGGGGCTCCCTTGTATGTTACTTCTTTCTTCTCCCTTGCTGCCTTTAAGATTCTCTCTTTGTCTTGGAATTTTGCCATTTTGATGATGATGTGTCTTGAAGTGGGCCTCCTTGGGTTCCTCTTGATTGGGACTCTCTGTGATTCCTGGATTTGTGTGACTTTTTCTCTTATCAAATTAGGGAAATTTTCTCTCATTACTCTTTCAAATATTTTTTCTATCCCTTGTTCTTCTTCTTCTCCTTCTGGTATTCCTATTATTCGGATATTATTACGTTTCATATTGTCTTGCATTTCTCTTAATCCTTTTTCATTCTTTTTGAGCCTCTTTTTATTTTCTTGCTCTTTCTGTGAGATGCTTTCTACCTTGTCCTCCAACTCACTAATCCTGTCCTCCGCTTCATCTATCCTACTTTTGAAACTTTCTACTGTGTTCTTCAATTCGGAAATTGTATTCTTCATTTCCTCTTGTCCCTTGCTGATAGTTTCCATTTCCTTTTTCATGTTGATGTAGTTTGCAGACAGACCGTTGTAGCTCCCCTGTAGTTTCTGATAGTTCACTGTGAGCTCTTTGAACTTCGTAATAGCCAGTGCTTTGAATTCACTATGATAGTTGATTAGCCTCTATTTCATCTAACATTCTTTCTGAAATTTCTGCTTTTTCTTTCATTTGGGGATTGTTTCTTTGTCTTCCCATTGTTTGAGACTCTTCTTGTTAGTCTCTGCTTCTAAAATTGATCTGTTCTGAAACCCTGGTTTTATGGTGTAAACTTCTGTGGTATTATCCTTGTGAAGTTCAGTGGTGCAGACTCCTTGAAGTTTCTTGATGTTCTGCGTCTTTACCTACTCTCACGCTGGTCCTCGTGCTGGTCCCTGCGTTGGTCGCCTACCACTGCTGAATGTCCCGGCTCTAGTAGCCGCCTCCTCAAGCACCCAGACCCGTTACTACGGCAGTGGCACAGGGGCTGGGAATGTCCCGTCTTCCATACCTGACTCCCCAGAGTCCAGTCCCATTGCTATGGCAGTGGCACAGGGGCCAAGAATGTCCTGGCTCCCATAGCTGGCTCCCCAGCGCCCAGGCCTATCTCTATGGTGGTGTCACAGGGGCCTCCGGTGTCCCTGCTCTTGCAACTGACTCTGTTGTTGCCCAGGCTGGTAGCTATGGCATTGGCACAGGGGCTGAGAATGTCCCAGCTCGGGTTCCTGACTCCTCTGTCGCCCAGAACCGTCACAGGGGCTTGGAGTGTCCAGCTCCCGTACCTGACTCCCCAGCTCCCAGGCCTGTTGCTCAATATTTGTTTCAAAAAATAAATTTCAGCCAATGTGATGATCTATTTTATTTATTTATTTATTTGTTTGTTTGTTTGTTTATCTATTTATTTATTTGGGGGGGTTAATTGGCAGTTTCATTCACAGCTGGGATGGTTTCTTTCTGTTTTGTTCACTTCTGAATAGCCAGTGCCTGGAATGAATCTCATATGTGGTGAGCACTCATTAACAAATGAATGAATACATTAGTATTTCAACCTGGGAAAGCAATATATAATACTTATAATCTCAGTTTTAAATATTTTTGAAAATATTTAAATAAAAACTAAAAATGCTTTCAATAGTATGTAATGATAATTCCTTCTATGGAAAGTTAAAGCAACAAATTTGATGTAATGCTGTCTTATTCATTTCTGCCTTCCCCAGTACTCTGTCAGAAATGCCTAAGTGATGACAAAATGTGGTCTTCAGTGATATCTGTTTTTCTAGAATTGCAGACATCATGAACTTGGCATATTTAGAACAAATCTTTACTTAACAAATCTAAAATATTTTCTTATAGGCCTCTAAAGGATAAATTAAGCTTCTAATAAATAATCTTTCTTACTTAGTCAGGTTTAAAATCACAGTTCACCAGATACTTATTTTTGAAACCGTATTTTATTTTGCTTATAATAGTTCAGTAAATTTCTAGATTAAAAAAAACTAGATGGATTTAAGTAACTCTAATGATTTGAATTGATTTTGCAAACATTTTCCAGCCTATGACTTAAAAATATTTAATATATTTTCTTTAAAGACATGCTATTAACTCAGCTGAAATATTATTAACATCCTTCATGATGCACAAAAGCTCCATATGTTCTAAATACAAATGACTTGCTAAGATTCTGGATATATCATCTCATATTTACATATTTCTTTAATAGATTTATATGTAACTATCAAATAATTGTCCTGGTTATGCTTACACCTTAAAATTATATTTGTCTTTCAGATAATACAAAATAATTTCAATGCAATTCTCAGTATTTGTTTTACCTGATTATATGCATGAAGAGTTGACATTTGATGAATATTAATTTTGCTTTGAAAGAGCAAAAAAGTAGATATTTTCATTCTAGGTATAACTGACTTTGGAAAATTATTAAAAAGAATATTTTTCCTCAAATTTACTACACAAGAAGATATTCAATGTTGCCCTTTCTACCAAGATGCTAAGTAAACCATTAGCAGCAACTCTAGAATACGCATTATTGTTTTGACAGATGCTTCACAGAAATTCTGCTTTAAAAAAAGATGTTGATAAAGATCAGCCCAAGCTGATTCATTAACAAGGCACAGCAATGGGTGGTCCAGATTTTCTGAAATGCCAACAAACAAGCAATAAATAAATTATGTTGGAATTCCAAGTATTCCAGGTGATCCTTTGAGAATGTACCAACAAGGCAAGAATGGAACCTGTAGGACTCTCTCTATGTTTACATAGGACCATAAATCCTCATTTGATAGATGCTGTCCTCCCATAAAGATAAGCAGGAGAGAGGTGTCTAAGTCCCCATTTATGTCTGAATCTATGGGTTTCCAAATCATCAAATTCAAAGGCAGTTTGTTTCCTTTATTTACCACTGCAATTGCTGTGATCACACCCACTTCTGCCTGTGACATACATACTGCAACAGCAACTTACAATTTGGTTTTTAAAGAACAAGTACCTGTTCTCTAGAAAACAAAACTAGAGAGGTTTTTATGAAAAATGACCTATATGGAAAACTTTAATTCTGAAAGAGAAATATTGCAATTATCTTTTTTTAAATCCTCTGAGGAAACCAAACTTGTCTCCCTCAAATAAGATACATCATTAGCATTTCTTTGATATTAGCTAATAATAAGGTGGTCATAGAACTTTATAGGATAATGAAAATGCTATTTATAGAATAAAGAAAAGCAAATTTCAATAACCAAATGGCTCACTACACTTTAAAAATAAATACTCAAGTAAACTTTCTTGATATGTCATTAAATATGCAAAATTATTTACCAAATAGCTTCCCTTTACAAAGAAAATAAGTTCTCTACCCCAAATTTATCTGTTAATGGCTACAATAATTTAATAATCTTCATTATGCTCATTATCACAGCCACTATAGAAACCAGTATGCCAACAGCAAACCAACAAAACACTGTAGCATGAGATCATAATTTCTAATATAAATCAATCAGATCAACAGAAGTTGGAAGAGAATACAAAGAGTATTCTTGGAAGATGTTCAAAATGTAATCATGATCAGTAATGCTCTGATTTATATCTTCAGTCAGCTTGCTTTCTCATTTAAATGGCCCATGCCTTCTTTTTCAAGTCAATGCTGGAAATATTTCAAATACCAATGACATTCAACAGGAAAAAACAAATAAACAAAATTTGAATGAGTATGTGATATCCTTAATGCCCAAGCTCATAGGTCGGAGTTCATTAGGTTATTTAATCCAGCCATGCAAATTGGCTTATGCCTAGGGTCTGAAATAAACCAAACACAGCCTAAAGAAAATCAGGCAGTGGCTCTAAGAAAAATGTTGCTTTGTTCCTTGGAACATGAAAGTCAATTCCAACTCGAGGATTTAGCACTCACTGTTCTCTTTGCCTGGAATGCTTTTTCCCCAAATTTCTGACTCAACTATTAACACCTTCAAGAGATTACCACTGATTTCATCCCTCCATTCATTTGTCTCTGTTTTATTTTCTCCATAACATTTTTCATTATTAAAACAGAAGTATTTCACAGTGTCTGCACCAGTCTGCATTCTCACCACCAGTGCACTAGGGTTCTCTTTTCTCCATATCCTCGCTAGCCCTTGTTGTTTGTTGATTTATTAATGATAGCCATTTGGCTGGTGTAGGATGATATCTCCTTGTGACTGTAATTTGCATCTCTCTGATGGCTCGTGATGTTGAGCATTTTTTCACAAGTCTATGGGCCATCTGTATGTCCTCCTCACAGAAGTGTTTATTCTGGTCATTTGCTCAGTTTTTCTTTGGATTATTTGTCTTCTTGGTGTGGAGTTGTTTAATCTCGTTATATATTTTGGAGATTAAACCCAGAGGAATTAGTTAAAGAAAATATATGCAGGACCCATGCACATGGACAATGGTGTCAGGATTGACTATGGAAGTGGGAGGCAGGCTGCATGGAGAGAAGCAAAGGGGGGAAAATTGGGACTAGTGTAATAGCATAAATAATAAAATATTATTCAAGGAAGAACTTAAGTATTGATTTGCTTGATTATTTGTTTACTATTGTAACAGGGTATAGCCAGGAACCCCAAACCAAGGATTTGAAACAGGATCCAGAACTTGGGGTGTGCAGAAAATATAAAAATACAGGATATCCCCATGCCACAAGTCTGGATTGGGGGGTGGGACACATGGAGCAGGGTCATTGAGAGTTATTTTGCAAACCGACAGTTGGCCAGCTTCATACCTAATATGCAAAAACAGTTATTTTACATATTTATAACAGCTAGTTAGCTTCATAGATATGTTAAGTAGCCATGGCTATGCTTTGAGTCAGGGAGATGCCAGTGACTTCCACCCAGGAGGTAACCTGGAGGTACCTTCCCTTACAGCACCTTGTAGAAGGTTCACTCCCTACCTTGGGGCCACACCTGCCCAGACTAACTATGGCAGCCAAGAAAAGCTAGAAAAATAAGGAAATGCTGGCAGGTGTAGCTGATTGTGGAAGGAGTCAGAAATGGGGTCACAGAGAAAGATTCGAGATGAGATTTACACCTAGGTGCAGCAGCCCTGCATGGCGTAACTACATGATTTTGTGGCTCCCTTTTCCACATGGCTTAGGAAGCAGGAGAAACAATGCAGGACCAGGGATGGGGACAATGCAAGACCTTGCAGGAAAAAAAAGGGGTGAACACTCTCTTACTGTTGGGCCATGAGAAGGTACTGTCACAGGTAGGCATAGGTAACCAGGTTCTTGGTGATCGAGACAAAGAATTGAACTGAACACCCAGAGTTTATAGCCAAGAACATGGGAGCAGGCCAACTCCAAGCAGAGACTGACCTCATAGGCTGGAGGGACTCTATTCTTATAGGGTGGATCCTTCTTGATTACTTTTGGCATGTTTTTACTGTGCAAGTACAAGTAGTTGTATTACTTTAAAGCTACAGCACGTGGGGTCTCCCATGGTTTTCCTGTATTGGCCACCAGGGAAGGGGGTCCCACAGTGTTACCTAGTTGACCCCCCTTCTCCTGGGGTCCCCCTGTACTATGCTTGCCTTTCCCTTCACCAGAGAATTATAGCTCTCCATGTTAGAGATTGGTGAAAAGTAAAGGAATTATTTATTCAAATTATACAGATTTAAGAGTCATGACTTAATGTCTTCATCAAAATCCCAAAGTCCCTTAAAATACCCACAAACACACACAGTCCTTCTTTCCCCCTTTGCCCAGTCTGAGGTACTGTATCTCAGGAAAAGAAATAGAAAGCCATGTGGTGGTTCTCTGCTAAAGCCAAGTGGTGATTCTTCTCATGGTTGCAGGAGCAGCGGGGTCCCCACTCTGCCAAAAGCATGTGATTCTCCTTCCTATGTCTGTGGCAGTCCCCACTTTGACCAAAGATGCATGGTTCTTCTTCACCAAGGCTGCTGGGGTCCGTACTCTGCCAAAAGCGTGTGGTTCTCTTTGATAAAGCTACATGGTGATTCTCACATGGCTGTGGCAGTCCCCATTCAGGCCAAAAGTGTGTGATTCTCTCTTCTATGGCTGCTGAGTCTGGGTTTAAATCCCTGTGCCAGTCCTCCTTTGCAATCCCATTTCTGACTCCTCCCATGATTGGTTACACCCACCAGAGCTCACATATCTTCCCAGCTTTACTGGGCTGCCATAGTAAGTCTGGGCAGGTGTGGCTCCATGGTTTGGAGCCAATCATCGCCAAGCTCTCACACAGGTACTGTAACAGGGGCGAGGGAGTTGCCTCCAAGTTACATCTTAGGTGGAAGCCACTCCCTTCTCCCTGGCTCAAAGCTTGGCCATGGCTATTTAATATATCCATGAAACCAGTTAAAGGTTACAGATATGTTAAATGACCATGCCAGAGGTTAGCTGCAAAGCTGTTGCTATGCAAAACTACTCAATGGCCCTGCTCCATGTATCCCATCCCTCAGCTCAGACTTTTGGGGGTGAGGACATCCCATACTTTTAGTATTTCCTGAACACCCAAGCTCTGGACCTCATTACAAATCTTTCTTTTGGGGGCCCCCTGGCTGCACACTCCTATGGTACCCTGTGGTTTTGGATTAAGAACTGGAGATCAGCAACATAGTTGATGGTGCTGGGAACTGCAAGAGGCCTGCCAGCCAAGCATGGATGACTGGGAAGAACCAGGAGCTAGCTGAGCCATGGTCTTTGGGTTTTTTTCTGAGGTATAGTACCCCTGAGTAGCCTGCCAGGGCAAAGGGGGAAGGAAGGACTGTATGTGTTGGTGGGTATTTTAAGGAATTTGGGGATTTTAACAAAGACATTAAGTCATTACACTAAGTCTATATAACTTTTGAATACATAGATCCTTTCCTTTTCAGCAAACTCTGGAATTAAGAGCCATAATTCCAATTCCCTGACAATAGGCAAAGAATCCACAATGACAGAGGGACCCCATAACCCCCAGGTCCATTCTGTAACACTATCAGCCCCCTCTCCCCACCAGAATGTAAGTTCTATTAGGATATATATTTTTACCTACTTTGTTCATCAATGTTCGCCAATGTCCTAAAGAGTGCCTGACACAAAGTAGGCACTAAATAATTCTGTGTTGAATAAATGAATGAAAAAGAAGGCAAAATATTCACTCACTTCCAGCCTAGTACATAACTGCCACCGAGTAAAGGAAAATGTAAAGTCAGTATCTACACAGTTCCTGTAAAAGAAGCATCAACTTTATTATTTTTATATATTTTTTTAAATTTTTCATTGTATTTTCCCATTACCATTTATCCCCCTTATACAGCCCTGACTGCTGTAATCACCACACTGTTGTCTATGCCCAGGAGTCCTTTTTCCTTGTAGTTCAAACCCTCCTCCTCAAAAACCCACCCCCAAGCTGTCAGCCTGCTCGCTATAAGTCCATCTCTATTTTGCTTGTTAGTTCAGTTTGTTCATTAGATTCCACATATGAGTGAAATTATATGGCACTAGTCTTTCTCTGACTGTTTTATTTCACTTAGCATAAATCTTCTCCAGGTCCATCCATGCTGTTGCAAAGGGTAAAAATTTTTCTTTTTTTTTCCTACTGAGTAGTATTCCACTGTGTGAATGTACCATTGTTGTTTTATCTATTCATCTAGTGAGGGATACTTGGGCTGCTTCCAAATGTTGTCCATTGCAAATAATGCTGCAATGAATATAGGGGTGCTTCTATATTTTGAGTATTTCAGGTTTCTTCAGATAAATTCTCAGAGGTAGAATTGCTGAGTCATGAGGCAGTTCCTTTTTTTTAATTTATTTTATATTTTTATTATTATTCAAGTACAGTTGTCTCCATTTTCACTGGAACACACCTCCCTACCCCACCTATCCCTGCCTCCCACCCTGAATCCTACCCTCTCTGGCTTTGTCCATGCGTCCTTTATACATGTTCCTCAATGGCCCTTCTTCTATTATCCCCCATTATTCCTCTCCCCATCCTCTCTAGTTATTATCAGTTTGTCCTTTATTTTAATGTCCCTGGTTACATTTTGCTTGCTTGTGTGTTTTGTTGATTAGGTTCCACTTATAGCTGAGATCATATGGTATTTCTCTTACATCACCTGACTTATTTCACTTACCATAATGGTTTCCAGTTTCATCCATGCTGCTCCTTCTTTCCTTCTGCTGCATAGTATTCCATTGTGTAAATGTACCACAGTTTTTTGACCCACTCACTTACTGATGGGCACCTAGGCTGTTTCTAGCACTTGGCTATTGTAAATAGTGCTGCTATGAACATTGGGGTGCATAGATTCTTTTGAACTGGTGTTGCAGGATTCTTAGGGTATAATCCCAGCAGTAGAATTTCTGGGTCAAAAGGCAGGTCCATTTTCAGTTTTCTGAGGAAATTTCATACTGTTTTCCACCCTGGCTGCACCAGTCTGCATTCCCACCAAGAGTGCACTAGGGTTCCCTTTTCTCCACAACATTGTCAGCACTTGTTGTTTGTTGATTTATTTATGATGGCCATTTTCAATGGTGTTTTTAATTTTTTGAGGTAACTCCATACTGAAAAATAAGCATTAATTTTAATATGATAATTAACAAGTGATAAACTTTGGTCAAATGAGTAATATAGATAAAGGTTTTGAACTGGTAATATCTTGAAGTTTTTGTTATCATTTGTGAGGCTGGGCTCAGTATAATACCAATACAATGAGTTTCAGAACTAGGTTGACTTGAATGTGTTAATAGTTTCACGTGAAAATTGTCCATTTTTCATGGAAAGATTGGTTTTCTTTTCATACTTGGCTCTCTGAGAGGAAGCAAGGTGTGTGGACACTAAACTCATTGGGTTGAGTTTTTCACCACTCATGAGAAAAATAACTTTGTGTGAGTTGCTTTGTTTCAAGTTTTATCTTCTTCATCTGTAATTATATAATACTTAATCCCATGCCTTAATCTTCTCTGCATGTTATTAAAAAAATGCCATCAAATGGGTAATTTTAACAAGAAATACATTTTTCAGTCTCCAGACTGGAAAACCCAACATCAGGGTTCATAATGACCGTTGTATCCAATGTAAAGGCTCTCTTTCTGGCTTACAGGTAGCTATCTACTGGCTGTGTCATCCTGAGAGAAATAGAAATGATTGGAAGCAAGCTCTCTGGTCTCTTCTTAGAAGGACACTAACCCCATAATGAGAACCACACCCTTATGACAATATTTAAACCTAATTACCTCCAAAAGGCACCATCAAATTGAGGATTAGGGCTTCTACATAGGAATTTGGAGGAACACAAATAGTCCATAATATTTCATGAATGTTTTGTGGGCTTAAATGAAACAACACATATGAAATGCCTATGACACCATTGGTACATATAAGTACTCTAAAGGTGTTAGCATCTATTATTAAACTATATAGAACACTAAATTTTATATAGGATTCATAAATATATAGAGAACTTATGAAATAAAGTTTGACTAGACAGTTTAAATTTTACATGTGGATAATTTTTCAGTTCAGGGGGAAAAAATGCTGATCCCACCACCTGACTCTTGGCTTAAAATTCAGTTCATTGCAGGTCTTGAAACACTGTCATTTAATTTACATTTCCAGGCCAAGGATGGTTAGGATGTGGTCTATCTTCTGCTTTAGGGTCAAAGCCAGTGTCACGGAATGAAAAATGGTAACACCAACTCTAGCTGACATTGCTTTGTCTAATTGTGAGCTTGATGGAACAAAAAGAGCTTTTAAACATGGTGCTTTTAAAACTAATTCACAAATGTTTGGTTAATGGTCAACAGCAGAGATGATAAACAACAAAATGCCCTGAGGAGCCTTGATAATTTTTCAGTGGATGTCAAGGGACTGACAGACAGAAGGCTGGAGAAAAATTATGTGCAAGTACCAAGTGGCAGCCAGTTACAATCAGCAACTCGAAGGACAAAATCCACAAAAAGATATATGCCCCAAATCAGGAGAAAAAAAATCAATGAGCTTAAGAAGCCATGTATCATCCTCTGATATTGACATATATGACTAGAAGAAAGTCACTTCCCTCCCAAAGCCTGGGACTCTCAGATCAATTTTGTAAATATTAAAGTACAGAAAATGTACTACTGATATATGAGGATTTCAAAATGAAAAAATGAGTAATGACCTCGATTTTGTTTATATATAGTTATATTTTTTTAAATACAGCAAAATATTAACAAAGGAGGTTTGGATGTGATATTAGAAGTGAGTTTGTTTCCTACTTTGTTAAAAACATGATTTGTTAGTAAACATATACAATTTTTATAATGAGAAAAATTACAAATATTTTGTCAAATTGTATATCATTCTCATATGTTAAGCAAAATGATGTTTATTTGGAGGATTTTTAAAATACGGGTGATGTTGTGTCTCCAGGCACTACTTTCTTATCATTGTAGCCTGTGATATTCTTAAATCCAACCCCAGTGTCATGAAGGCAAACACTGGTTCATCTGCAATTTGCCCTAAATCAATCATTCATGTGACATGGGTTTGGTGTTCCCTGCCTAGGAACTCCTCTAAGCTGAAGAACATTTAAAAAGTTGAAAATATCAGTTCTCAAGGATTTCTCAATCTGGGAACAGATGAGCAGTAAGGTGTATAAACAATTACAAAACAGAAAGATAAGACAATTTCCCTGTTCTGACAATTCAGAGATACTCTTTCCAATGCCAGTCCAAATTTTAGATAAACTATGAAGAAACATCTAACTAAATTTTAGCTAATCACCCTACTTTCTTCATCCAGTCAAATTTGCCAACACGTACTTAAGTGTGTTCTGTTATTTCTAAAACAATATGCACTTTATATTTTTTCTGCTGTACACAAGTTGTGTCTTCAAATGACACTAAATTCTGTGAGGACTTCCAAGGCACCCTCTCCATTTCCTAGATGTTCTGTGTAGTCTTGCCCCTAGAACAGACTTTGTATTTATACCACTATACTAAATATTGGGCTGGGAAAAAAGTTCATTTGGTTTTTTTCCATAAGATGGCTCTAGGAGTGCTTGATTATCTTTAACCTCATTCAAAACAATTTTGTTATATTGTATTGTGACAGCTGTCATATCACTGTGCATTTAAAAAATAAAACATCAAAATTGGTGAATTTTTGTGTAGCCACTATAATATTGAAAATAGAAGAAAATATGCAACACTTTCAGTATAGTATGCTTTATTATTTCAAGAAAAGTAAAAACACAACTGAAACACACAAGAAAAAAATTGTGCAGTGTATGGAGAATGTGCTGTGACTGATCAAATGTGTTAAAAGTGGTTTGTGAAGTTTCCTGCTGGAGATTTTTCACTGGATGATACTTCATGGTCAGGTAGAGCAGCTGAAGCTTGTATCAATCAAATCAAGACATTAATTGAGAACAATCAACATTATACCACACAGGAGATAGCCTTCATATTCAAAATATCCAAATCAGTAAAGTTATTGGTGAAAATAAAAAACATTTTTATTTAAAACACATTTTTAAAAATGTGTTTTAAAAATCAAAAACGCATTTTTAAAAAATTGAACAGACTTTTTGACCAACCCAATAGTTCTCACCCTGGCTGGCTTGCTTGGTACATCAACCCATACACTGAAAGGTTGCAGGTTCCATCCCTGGTCAGGGCAGATTCCTGTGTTGCGGGTTTAATACCCGGTTGGGGCATGTTGGGAGGCAACCAACTGATGTTTTTCTCTCATATGCATATTTCCCTTTCCCTCCCTCTTTCTCTCCCTATAAATATATATCCTTGAGGTGAGGAAAATGAATAAATGAATGAATAAATGAATAGTTATTCTCAAATTTGTATATAGACTGTGTGTCTATTGGGGAACAAGTTTGGTGCATGGAGGCAAATACTAGGTAACACTTTCTATTTAACATTCTAAAAATGCTCAGGGGCATGGTAAATGAAGTTCTGTAGATCAGTAATTGCATATTGTCTATTAGGGTAGAGTTTAGAAGCTAATTGCATATTCATCCACTCTTCAGTCCTAAAACTTAGAAACACCTAAATAAGCAATTTGTAGTTATCTAATGCGAAATAGTTACTTTATTAACACTTCATTTAAAGCATAAAAGAAAAGTCTTTCTTAAAACCAAAAGTAAACTGGAAGCAAATACTTTATGGCTAATGGAGCTCAATGCAGTTACGCTAACAAATGCAGCATGTTTATTCTCTACTGACTTCTGTTTTCCTGTTCACTCAAAAATTATACATCAAATTACATAGGCTACTGTTAGCCATTTATATTCCACCTGTTTTTATTTCTATTAACATCTTCCTTTAAACCTCTTCTTATGTCTTCAGTTTTTATATTGTAACATAAATGTTTGCACCTTCTAGAAACTTGAAATTAACATAATTAAGAATCCTAATTTTCCTCCTCTAATTCTTTCTGTGGAATGTTACTCAGACTCAAAAGCATTCCTGATGCAGCATTGCATTTATGGACCAAAGATCCTGGTGTTTTATTTGTCTGTCTTTATCCAAAGGATTTTTGTTCAGCATACCATTGTTCAAGTGCCAAACTTCCCAGTCATGACCCCTGCTGTGGAAGTCTCAGTGGGAAGAACTGGGCCCTTTACATCAGCAGATTATAGCACCCGGGGCAAAGCTCTAATTTCCATTGTTTTTCCAACTTTCCTCAGATATCTTTTCCCCTAAGATTACAATAGCTATCTGTAACAAAGCTGTCTTTGCTGAAATAGCTGTGAATATGAAGAATGTAAGCACATGAAATAGGAGCAGATAATCTCAATTAATGTCCCAGCTCTGTCAATCACCAATGCCACCACCAATGCTCTGCCAGCTTCAGCAAGACACTGAAACTCTCTGAACCTCAAGTAGTCATTCCATTGTACTTTATGAAAGCACTTGTGCCTATAACAGATTAGAATTTCTTTAAAAAGACAACCTAGATTATAGTTTGAGAAGCACGATACTACACACTCCATCAAGTTTCTTTGGGCAACCTAGTTGTCAGTCTTCCCAGTGGCTCCAGAGGTGAAAAACCAGTTGCCACAATTATATTACAGCCAAGAAAAAGACTTCTGCCCAGACCAACAGTGCCTCTTGACTGTAGAAACATCCACAGATCCTCAATTCTCTCAAAAAAAAAAAAAAAAGGAAGAGACCTGATCAGTAGGATAAATCATGGAAGAGACAATGTTTTTATTCATATTTCCTTCACCTCAGGTCACTGGTATCTACTTCCTGATCCATCTCATCCTGAATATCAAACAGCTAGGAAACTGGGCAAAGCCAGTCAAATGAAGCAGAGTAGCAAACATACTCACACTGCACCAAGGCTATACCCTGAGAACACACACCTCCCACACTCTTTCAGACTGCATTACCTTCCTTGGAAGTCCCAGGCCCTGTAAAGTAGAAAAGGAAAGCTGGATTCAGTCTGTGTCCTCTGTATACATGAGCCTGATGCAATCATTTTTTAAAGTCTTTAAAATCTTTAAATAAAAAAATGATTGCATCAGGCTCATGTGTATAGAGGGAACAGATTGAAACCAGCCTTCCTTTTCTACTGTCCAGGGCCCGGGCCAAAGAGAGATAGGATGAAGGGTGGGAGGTGGTGATGGCTGAGGTGAGGGGGAGTTGGAGGGGAATGGAGACAACTATACGCGAATAACAATAAAAAAGATTTTATTTATTTTTAGAGAGAGGAGAAAGGAGGAAGAAAGAGAGGGAGAGAAACATCAATGTGTGGTTGCCTCTAGTACACCCCTCTAGCACACTGGGGACCTAGCCTGCTGCCCATCCAAGTGCCCTGACTATGAACTGAACCAGTGACCCTTTAGTTCACAAGCTGGTACTCAATTCACTAAACCACACCTGCCAGGGCTGATGCAATCATTTAAATGTGTAAAATACATTTAAATGTGTTTTTAGCCCTGGCTGGTGTAGCTCAGTTAATTGAGCACGGGCCTGTGAACCATGCGATTGAGGTTCGATTCCCAGTCAGGGCACATGCCTGGGTTGCAGGCCAGTTCCCAGTGGGGGACACATTAGAGGCAACCACACATTGATGTTTCTCTCCCTCTATTTCTCCTTCCCTTCCCCTCTCTCTGAAAATAAATAAATAAAATATTTTAAATGTGTTTTTAGATACAATATGCACCTGGTCATATTTCATATCTCCTCTCAGGTGGTTGTTTGTGGCTCATGTGACTTCATGGAGAAATGGAAGTAAATTGTTCATCCTCAGGTTGTCCTCTGATTCCTTTGCTTTTCTTGGTGATGTTTTGTTCCCTTGGTTGACACTTACCCTACAGAGATAAAGCTAGCAGCTTGGATAAACTCTTGACCCACATTTTCTTATCTTAGTGAGGACCTAAAAGTCAAACCCTCATTCGAGGATCTCAGGAAGTCCACAAAGTGAGAGGAAAAGTGTTCTCAATATAATGGCAATGACAAATATGCAGACAGATAAGGAAGCAAAACCATTAGAATTCCAGATAATACATTGCTAAAGCAAGCTAGAGCTCGTTCTGTGCCTCTCTTCAAAACTCTGCCTTCAGTGACATCATCACCATGGTGGAAGAATTTACACCATCCACATTAGCAAATTCTATCAGTCAGGGATGTTTTGCCCAGAGATCTAGTTTCCCAACACAGAAAAGTTCTAGACCTTGTGTTCAGGCAGTATTCAGACCTTGTATTCTCCTGACCAGCAGTCCAAGAATAAGAGCACAGACTTTTTGAAAGTGAAACAAAGAAAGGACCAAGCAAAGTTGTGCAAAATGTTCTTGAAAATAAACCCAAGTCGAATCTTGGTAAAAGTAATTTCATAGCTTCTCCATTGGTTCCTATTAGAAACATGCACATGATTTGTGTTCCCATGTCTTTCCCTGTCTCCTGTTTTCTACCCCAAGAGCAACATAGGCAGACGTCTGCAAGCAGCCATCATTGTTTGGCCCTTTTATCTGCATTGATATGGAAACACTACTGCACTTTTCTGAGAATATATTGTCCAAAGAAAATGTTTTTAGTTTATTCTGTGCTATTAAACACATCCCCTTGACTCTTAATTTGCACTTTAAAACATAAATTTGGAAATGCATAAATATATTGTTGATATAAATTGAAAATGTCTCATTCTTGAAATCTATGTAATTAATGAACATGGATTAATTAACATTTATTATTTTTCAAAACTTATTTCCTATGACTCTTCATGTCTTTTTGCAATTTTTCATGTGTTCTGATTTTTCTTTCATGTATTTTTATTTTTCTTATTATCTCAAAACTATATATGTTAGTCGCTTTCTATTTTTACCTACCTTGAAATGTACTCTGGTCGCCCACTCTAGAAATGTTTTGCTTGTTTTTCTTCCTTTTGAGTTTGTGTGTGCATATATATATATTTAAAATATTTTATATAATTATATATAATATATATTATATATTATTTATACATATAAAAATAAAATATTTTTCTTTTTCTTTACATAATTACATAAGAAAAATGTTGGATTTCTTATTTTCTATGGTCATAATAAAATAATTTTAGGAATGATAATAAGAAAAGGTAACATACTTATACCATGAACTTTATAAACGCATTTAACAGAATGCATTGTTAGCAAGATATATGTCAACTTCCTTGGAAGAACAGGCTCCTTCTTTATCTTTCAGTGATATGAATAAAAATAATATTGAAAACACACTTTCCACATGTTTTGATAAAACCTAATTTTTCTCGTACTATAATTCAGAAGCATCCAAACCAAAGATTAAATAGAGAGCAGATTACAGTCTTTATGACTTCCCACACCCATGGCAGGCATCTTCATTGTTATCACCATCCTTCCCACTGGGCATTGAAAAGAACTATAATTCTTTTTTTCAAGATTACAAATTGTTACAAGATAAAAACATCTTCTTATAAATATACTTATTTTAATATACTTTATAATGCTTTTCAATATTCTCAAATGCTTGAAGTCTTCTTGAATTAAATGGTATAATAGGGACTGAAAAATTTTTTGATATCTCCATAGGAGATATCAAAGTTTCCCATGCTTTTTAGATGTCACTTAACTTTCTCTTTCCTTGCTGGCTTTCCTCTTGTTTTATTTTTAATATTAAAATGTAAACACATCCCTGGCTTGTTTGGCCCATTGAATTGAGTGCCAGTCTGCAAAACCAAAGGGTCACCAGTTCAATACCCCATCAAGTCACATGCCTGGGTTGCAAGGCCAGGGGCACATGAATGGCAACCACATATTGATGTTTCTCTCCCTCTTTCTCCCTGCCTTCCTCTCTCTCTAAAAATAAATAAATAAAACCTTTAAGATACATATTTTATATATATATATATAGAGAGAGAGAGAGACAGAGAGAGAGAGAGAGAGAGACATTAAAACAGACTTCAAATTTGATTTAGAAATATTTTGTGTATACTAGCTATTTATAACACCTTAATAAATATGTCTAAAATACTAATATCAAAAGACAAAAAGGAAGTTACTCAATTATCTAGTATCCTCAGCTCAAGTTTTATAAAAACATCTGGTAATGAGAAATTTTGACAGCTTTGGTTTCATTTATGAGGAAAAGCTTCCTGTTATTCACCTCTGACGTTTACAGTTTTAAGAGAATAAGATCATAAATGAATATCACCAAAATTTATATTCATACATATCTTATAAAAGTATATCTAATAACCAGAGTATTTAATCAGCTTCTTCTATCCAATGGCCAACTTCATATCATACAAAGACAAAAATTGCAAATACTTGCTCCTGTTCTGCTGTGATAGATCCACCAATGATGTCTATGCCTTAATCCCTAGAATTTATGACTATGTGCCTTACATAGCAAACAGACTTTTCAGATGTGATTAAGGATTTTGAAATAGGGAGATTATCCTGATTACCTGGTGGGTTCAGTGTAATCACTAGAGGTTTTATAAAGTAAAAGAGGGAAGTAGTAGAATCAGGGAGAGATTTGAGATGCTATGTTTCTGCCTTTGAAGATGGAGAAGGCGACCAGCCAAGAAATGGTGGCCTATAGAAGCTGGAAAAGGCAAAGGAATGGGGATTCTCCCCAAGAGCCTCCAGAAGAAACATAGTCTTGTCAACACCTTGATTTTAGCCCATTGAAGCACATTTCACACTTCTGACCCCTAGAACTGTGAGAGAATAAATTTGTGATGTTCTAAGTTGTTTAAGTATTATACCACTTAGTTTGCGGCAGTTTGTTACAGTAGCAATAGGAAAGTAATACATCATTTTTTTAATGTTTTGTTATACTATTACTTACAGTTGTCCCTATGTCCTCCTGTTGCTCTCCCCTGCCCCATCCACCCACCACCCCTGTAATCAATACCCATATTGTTGTCCATTTTCATGGATAATTTGTTCCTGTTCCTTGACCAGACCCTTATGCTCCTCACCACTCCCTACTGGTCAATTTTGTTTCCATGTTTCTGGTTCTGTTTTGTTGTTCATTTTGTTCATTAGGTTCCTCTTATAGCTGAGAATATACAGTGTTCATCTTTCACCACCTAGCTTATTTCACTTAACATAATACTCTCTGGTTCCATCCATGTTGTTATGAAAAGCAGGAGTTCTTTCTGCTGCATAGTATTCCATTATGTAAATGTACCACCATTTTTTAGTTTTTTTAGGAAATTCCATACCTTTTCCCACAGTGGCTGCACCAGTCTGCATTCCCACCAATAGTGCACTAGGGTTCCCTTTTCTCCACATCCTCACCAGCACTTGTTTGTTGATTTAATAATGGCCATTCTCACAGGTTTGAGGTGGTATTTTATTGTGGTTTTAATGTGCATCTCTCTGAGGGTTAGTGATGTTGAATATTTTTTCATATGTCAATGGGCCATCTGTATGTCCTCCTTGGAGACCTCCTTGTTCAGGTCCTTTGCCCATTTTTTAATTGGGTTATTTGTCTTCCCAGGAGGCAAGCAAGTGAGTTCTTTATGTATTTTGGAGATCAAACCTTTGTCTGAGGTATCATTGGTAAATATGTTTTCCCATATGGTTTATTCCCTTTTCATGTTGATGATGTTTTCTTTAGTCATGCAGAAGCTTTTTAATTTGATTTAGTCTCATTAGTTTATTATTTTCTTTATTTCTCTTGCCCTAGAGGATATACTGGCAAAAATATTGTTGCAACAGATATCTGTAACTTTCCTATCTGTGTTTTCCTCTAGGACTTTTATGGTATCATGGCTTATGATTAAGTCTTCTATCCATTTTGAGTTTATTTTGGTGTATGGTATGTTAGTGGTCTAGTTTCTTTTTTTTTTTTTTTTGCATGTACTATTCCAGTTCTCCAGATACCATTTGTTGAAGAGGTTATTTTTATTCCATTTAATGCTCCTATCCCCTGTGTAAAATATTAATTGACCATAGAGACATAGGTTTATTTCTGGGCTCTCTATTCTGTTTCATTGATCTATGTGTTTTTAAATACATTCCGCTACCCACAGCTACCTATGTTTTTTGATTATAGCATTTAATCCATTTACATTTAAGGTTATTATTGATAGGTACTTATTCATTGTCATTTTTTCCCCTTTGTACCTGTGATCCTCTGTCTCTCTTTTTCTTAATCTTCTTAAAGCATTCCAGTTAGCATGTCCTATAATGCTGGTTTGGTGGACATGTATTCTTTTAGCCTTTTTTGTCTGAGGAACTCCTTATTTCACCTTCCATTTTAATGGAGAGCCTTGCTAGGAAGAGTAGTCTTGGTTGTAGGCCTTTGCTTTTCATTACTTGGAATAGTTCTTGCCATTCCCTTCCGGCTTGTAGTACTGCTATTAAGAAGTCATCTGCTAACCTTATTGGGGTTCCCTTTTATGTTACTTTCTGTTCCTCCCTTTTGCTGCCTTGAAGATTTTCTCTTTGTCTTTGAATTTTGCCATTTTAATTATGATATTTCTTGAGGTGGACCTCTTTGGGTTAATCTTGGTTGAGACCCTCTTTTCTTCCTGGACTTGTGTGACTTTTGTCTCATCAACTTAAGGAAGTGTTCTATCATTTGTTTTTCAAACACATTTTCTATCCTTTGCTTCTCTTCTTCTTCTTCTGGTATCCCTATTATACAGCTATTATTACATTTAATGTCATCCTGCAGCTTCCTTAAACTCTCTTTGTTCCTTTTTAGTTTGTTTTTCATTGTTTTGCTCTATCTGGGAATTTATTTTCGTGTCCTCCAACTCACTGATTCAATCCTCCACTTCATCTAGCCAGCTTTTAATTTCTTCTATTGTGTTCTTCATTACATTATTTCATCCTGGATCTTATTAATAGTTTCTCTGCCCTTTTTCATGCTGATGTAGTTCCCAGTAAGTTCCTTGTAGCTTCCCTGCTGTTCTTTGTAATTCGCACTGAGCTCATTGCACATCCTTATAACCATGGTTTTGAACTCAATGTCTGATAGTTTTCTTGCCTCTATTTTATTTAGCATTCTTTCTTGGGATTCCTCCTTTCATTTTGATTTGGGGCTGTTTCTTTTTCTCCCCATTGTTAGTGACTCTTATTTTTTTTCTGCTTCTTTTGCTGATCCACTTTGAATTCCTGTTTGTGTTGTGACCTTCTGTGTTGGGAAACATGTGGGATTCAGTGGTACAGTCTCCTTGATACCCTGATCTTGATGTTCTTGGGATGCTTTTTGTGCCATTTATGTGGGCTCTCATGTTTCATTTTATTTTGGTTGTTTCTAGGTCACTCTTTGGTGGGTCCTTCCCACCATCTGGCTGACTGAAAATCACTCCACCTACCATGTCTTGCATGCTGTTGTATAGGTGCTGACAGAACAAAGCCAAACAGCCCAAGAAAGTAACCCACACTCCCAAGAATAACCCCCACCCACAATCACATTATCAACAGCCAAGAGACAATATTAATAGAGGTATAAAGAGATTAGGAGTGTTACAAGAAAGGAAAAATGAATACAAAATGACTAACAGAGAAAAATGATTTTGAGAGGGTAGAGGGAGAAGCAATAACAAGAGTAGGGAATAAAGACAAAGTGAAAAGAGAAAGTAAAATTTACATCATAAATAAATAAGGAAGGAAAAAACGGCTGGATAGAGTAAAAAATGAAAGTATATAGTATTAGGTTTAAATGTACATTTAAGAATATATAGTGAGAGAGAGAAAAATGGGAACCAATTGAAGAGAAAGATCCACTACAGCACTATCAACAACAAATGAGCAAAGATTAGTATAGGTAGCATAGGAATAATAGGGAAGAAAAAGATAAAGGGAGAAAGGAAAGAAGAAAAGCTTTAAAACTATCTAGAGGAAAGAGAAGTGATTTTAAGATGATAGAGAAGAAGGAATACTGAGTGAAGAATGAAAATAGGCTAAGACAGGGAAAAATTAAAATTTAATACAAAAAACAGAGAGGGCAGGAGCAAGGCAAAATGAAGTATGAGAGGGAACAGTATAATCTGAGATTTGAAATATAAAAATAGTGAAGATCTAGAAATAAAATTGAAGAAATACAACAGCCACCATATCACAACCAACAAAAGACTGGTAAAGGTGGGGAGAGAATAAGAGTATTTTAAGAACAGTAAAAACCAATGACAAGAAAAATGGTTTAGAGAGGCTGGAGGGGGAGAAATAGTCAGGATGAAATAGAAACAAGTCATAGCAAGAGAGAAAATTAAATTTAAAATGAAAATAAGAATAGAAAATGAGTTAAAATGGACTAAGAGAGGAGAGGAGCCAAATAGGAGCTTTGAAATAAATTGTAATATAAAAACTAGTGACTTACTAGGCACCAAATTGAAACAAGAAATGTATGCCTAAAAGATAATCAGGAGAGAAAATAACATAAATACTGAAGTAGACTCTGTGGGAATTCCTCTCAGTAGAATCCAGTCTTTATCACTGTCTTCTCTTCAGGATCCACCCCTGGTGATGTCAGATGGTTTCCCAGTCTGGCCTTAGGCAGCCTGTTCAAGATTAATACCAATCCACAATCTGTTGCTGTCTCTTTCAGTTGTTAATCTAGTCAATCTTCAATCAGCCAAAAGGCTTAGGCACCACAGTGTGGGTCAGAGACTCCTGTGAGCAAGGCTATTTTTTCCCCTCAGTCTGATGCCAGCTGGAGGGGACTGCTCTGCCTGAGCAAGATGGCTCCTGCAGTATGGTGAATGACTCAGTACAGGGATCCTGGTGGCTGCTCCCTTAGTTCTCTCCCCAAAGCCACCATCCCCAGACTCTCCTCAAGCATCTCTAGTCTATCCTCCCCCCCTTTTGCTAGAGCCCAGGGTAACTGGCTCCAAATGAAATTCTGTGCATTGGCCCTTTAACAAGCTCTCTTAAAGAGCCAGCCATCTCTTCCCCACAGACAGAAACCCTGCAGGGTTTTACAGCTGGATGTTATGTGGGTTCCTGTCTGGCCCAGGTGCTATAAGCTGGGGTTCCCAGCTTGGGGTTTGGACCCAACACTTCTCAGGGGGATCCCTCAGCTGCTATAATTTCCCTCAGGCGCTTCATCTGCTGCTGTAGGAGCCCATGCAGCCCTCTAACATTTTTCTGCACTCCATTCCAGTAACATTTTGGTGAAGTGGCTTCTTCTGTCTGTTTTTGATTGTAAAGCTTCTCTCCAGCTAGTGTTCAGTTGTTTATTCTGGATGATTTCTCTACAATTTAGTTGTAATTCCAGATTGGTCCTAAGAGGAGGTTAGTGTAGCTTCCACTTACTCCTCCATCATCTTTTGGAAGTTCATCTGAAAAGATTATTAAAATACTTCTCTCTTTTTCAATTACATATGCGTAGTTGAAAACTATAGATAGGCCAGATTTTCTTCATATACTCCAATCAGAGCTATATATTACAACAGAAAATTGAAGGTAGGCATTTTTTTCTTTTAAGCAAAAAGGGTAAGGGCCACCTGCAACACTCTCCCATGCCCAGCGCCACCTCCTCCTCTGCCAGCAACAGTGAGTTGGAGGCTGGCAGTGATGAAGACTGCAAGTTAAATCTCAGTCTTAAGAAGGGACTTCCAGCCAAGATGGAGGCATAGGTGAAAACACTGAGCCTCCACACAAAACCAAAATTAAGGACAACAAAGATTTAAAAACAAAATACAACCAGAACAGAAAGAAAATTGAACTGTACGGAAGTCCAGTTCAATTGGTTGAACAACCATTGGACCAGACCAGTAAGAGGGGTGGAGTTGGCAGGAAAAGGTGGTGGCTGCCAGACCCAGGAGCACAGGTGGTCTGGGCCTGACTGTGGTCACACAATCACGCGCAGATATACTAGACAAAAACAGGCAGTGAGACAGACCGCACAACCCAGGACTCCAGCGATGGGAAATAAAGCCCAAAAGCACCAATTAAAAAGGTGCCGGGAGAGACTCCCAGCCTCATAGGAGAATTTGTTGGAGATATATACAGGGTCCTAGAACATACATAAGACCACTCACCTGGGAACCAGCATAAGAACGGCCCAATTTGCTTGTGGGAAGTGGCACAGGGGACCGATATCCGAGAGAGAGAAAAAAAATTCCATTGTTCCCTCTCTGACTCCACCCCCACATACAACATTACAACCCAGGGACTGGGTTGCCCCACTCTGGTGAACACCTAAGGCTCTGCCACTCATATGTAACAGGCATGACAATACCAAAAAATTATGGCTCAAACAGAAGAATAACTCAAAGCCCCAGAGCCAATACTTCTAAGCGACCAAGAGATAGCCAACCTATCAGATGTACAGTTCAAAACACTGGTGATCAGGATGCTCACAGAACTTGTTAATTTTGGTCACAAATTGGATGAAAAAATTGAAGGCTACACTAAGTGAAATGAAGGAAAATGCATAGGGAACCATTAGGGATAGAAATAAAATTGGGCCTCAAATCAATGGACTGTACCAAAAGGAAGAAAGAAACAACCAAACAGAAGAGAATGAAGAAACAAGAATTTTAAAAAATGAGGAGAAACTTAGACATCTTTAAATGTTCCAACATCCAAATTATAGGGGTACCAGAAGGGGAAAAGGAAGAGCAACAAGTGGAAAACTTATTTGAACAAATGACAAAGGAGAACTTCCCCAATCTGGCAAAGGAAATAGACTTCCAGGAAATCCAGGAAGCTCAGAGAGTCCCAGAGAAGTTGGACCCAAGAAGGAACACACTAAGACACATCATTACATTAGCCAAGATTAAAATGAAGGAGGGAATCCTAGAAGCAGCAAGAGATAAGGGCACAGTCACCTACAAAGGAGTTCCCATCAGACGGCCAGCCGATTTCTCAAAAGAGTCCTTACAGGCAAGAAGGGGCCGGAAAGAAGTATTCCAAGTCATGAAATGCAAGGACCTACATTTATAAAGGCCATATATGGCCTTTATTATCGAGATTGCTATATCCAGCAAAGCTTTCATTTAGAATGGAAGGGCAGATAAAGCGCTTCTCAGATAAGGTCAAGTTCAAGAAGTTCATCATCACAAAGCCTTTATTATATGAAATGTTAAAGAACTTATCTAAGAAAAAGAAGATAAAAATGTGAACAGTGAAAGGACAGCAAACTCTCAGTTATTAACAACCACACCTAAAACAAAAGCAAACTAAATGGACAGCTAGATCAGGAGCAGAGCCACAGAAATGGAGATCACATGGAGGGTTAGCAACAGGGGAGTGAGAGGAGGAGAGGTGGGGAGAAGGTCCAGAGACTAAGTAGCACAGATGGTGGGGAGAAAATAGACAGGGGGAGGGCAAGAGTAGTGCAGGAAATGTAGAAGCTAAAGAACTTGTGACACATGAACATAAACTAAAGGAAGGGAAATGTGGGCAGGAGGGGGTGTGCAGGGTGGAGGGGAATGAAGGGGGGAAGGGGACAACTGTAATGGCATAATCAATAAAATACATTATAAAAAATAAATAAATAAGGTCTTTAAAATATTTTTTTACAAAAAGGGTCAGGGCCATTGTAAAGGGGCTCACCAACTGCTCGCTGCCACCCACCAGTCCATGAATTCTTCCAAGGATGACCAGATTATCACATCAGACCATAGTGTACACACACCAAAAAGAGTTGGGAATCAGAAGGTCATGGTGGGGTCACCAGTGTGCAGGGAAGCCACAGGCTGAGGTGCAGGGGGCAACCTCCAGGCTGGGAGGCTTGTCCACAGTGCAGTGACAGGCAGCAAGGCAGCACTACACAGTGGCAGTGTGGAAAGGAACAACACTGCAGAGGCCACAGTGGGGTGCATTCACTGCACATCCAGTAGCCTCACAGATGCCATACTACAATTGGACTCTCTGTTCTGTTCCATTGTTCTGTGTCTGCTCTTCTGCCAGTACCACACTGTTTTGATTAGAGTGGCCTTGTAATATAGTTTGATATCAGATATTGTGATTCTTCCTACTTTGTTCTTCTTTCACAAGATTGCTGAGTTTATTTGGGGTCATTTTTGGTTCCATATAATTTTTGAAAATATTTATTCTAAATGTATGAAATATATCATTGGTATTTTAATGATTGTGTTGAATCTATAGATTGCTTTGGGTAGTATGGACATTTTGATTATGTTAATTCTTCTCATCCATAAACACAGTATATGCTTCCAATTATTCGTGTCCTTAATTTCTTTCCTCAGGTGTTGTATAGATTTCTGAGTACAGCTCTTTTTACCTCCTTGGTTAGGTTTATTCCTAGTACTTTATTTTTCTTGTTGCTACAGCAAATAGATTTTTTTTCCTGATTTCTTTTCTGACATTTCATTGTTGGTGTACAAAAATGCCTTCGATTTCTGAATATTGACTTTGTATTCTGCTATTTGGCCAAATTGACTTATTAGGTTAAATGTTTTTTTGGTGGAGTCTATAGGGTCTTATATGTACACTATTATGTCATCTTCAAACAATGACAGTTTTACTTCCTCCTTTCCAATTTGGATGCCTTTTATTTCTTTGTCTTGTCTGATCCTTGCATATAGAAAGTGGTGAGAGTGGACACCCTTGTTTTGTTCCTGATCTTAGTGGGGAAGCTTTCAGTTTTTGCCTATTAAATATGATGTAGGCTGTAGGTTTCTCATATATGGCCTTTATTATGTTGAGCTATGCTCCCTCTATTCCCACTTTGCTGAGCTTTTTTGTCATAAATAGGCGCTGGATTTTATCACATGCAACTCTTTCCTGCTTTGCGCTGATGGCAGCTCTATCTACGTAACAGCTGAATCTGGGTGAGGCCCTGAGTCCCCTTTGGTGTGCTTATCTCTAATCTCTGCTCTGCTGGTTTCAGTGGATAAGCCCCCAGAGGAACCAGTGTGTCTTCTAGTGTCTGACAGCAGCTCAGAAAGGGCCCTTTAAGAACTTTTCCTTTCTTCTGCGAGTATACACTGAACAGTGGGATCCTGAGCCTGGCCTCACTGATCTTCAGAGCCTGCAATCCCACAGGTGGTGTTTGGGCATGCCTGCCTTATGTAAGGGCTCTGCCTGGCTGCAAGGAATCTCAAGTGTTTAGCTTCTGGCCAACCAGTCTCCAGCCTGCCACTCTCACAGGTAACTCAGGCCCAAACTCCACTCTGCACAGTGCTTTTTTTTAACAACAGTGCTTGGTCAGGTCCCACAGTCCCTTCAGCATGACACTTTCAGTACTTCCTGTGCACCTGGATACCATGGGACCAAACTGCGCTTTCACTCTGTTGGGCAGAGCCGCTGCACGCATGCGTGCAAGCACAGGATCTCTGCCACGTCTCCAGCTTTGCCTCAGCTCCTTTTTCAACAGTCTCTATGTGGCCCCCTCACTGCAGCGCTGAGCCCTGGGTGGATTCTCTACATGCTCTACCTCCCGCAAAAGCATACTCTCTCTAGATCAGGGGTGACCACAGCCTGCTGATGCCTCTGACAGTTTTAGAGTTTATCTCTGGAGCTCTCCCAGATGGTGCTGCAGCTATGGACATGCTACTCACTGTGTGTGTGTAGCTTTAGTCTCCCAAACTCTGTACACTTTTTTCAAGTCTCTCCCGATTACAGTTGGTGGTTTTCCTGTGTGGGACCAGAATCCCCCCCAGGAGGTGAGGGATCCACTGAGCTGTGTTTTCTGACTATTTCCCCTCTGCTGCAGTCACATCGCACAGAGCATTTCCGCTCGACTTACAAAATCTCTTATGGGGCAGTGAAAAGCATCATACTCCTTGGCTTCAAAAATTCATATTGGCTGAAATTCTATTGATTGTTCAAGTCATTGTTGAAAGATCAGCCGAAAATCCATGTTGGGGGCACAAGAAAGTGGGCTAAGCTTCCACCTACTCAGATGCTATCTTCTATTCCTCTTATTCTTTTTTGGAAAATAATGCACCTTTTTATACATTCCAGAAAAGGGGAAAACAGAGGGCATTACACTGTGCAATGAATCCTTTAAAGATTTCCAGGATTTCTTTTTATTTCTCTTCAATATGCTGTATTTTATTGAGAAGAGTTCTCTTTATATTGATTGTATGCAAAAGGTACATTTTTCATCACTTCAAGAAAAAGTTTATATGAAAGCCAGAAATCAGCACTCTCACACAAAGCAAGTTAGTATCTCAATAGCAAACCAAAGTGAATAAAAGCAACAAAGAGTTAAAATTTCCAAGGTCAGAAGATATTCTTAATAATAGCATCATCATCACTTTTAAGAAGAGCATTTATTTTAGTTTCAATTTAACAGCTTGGGAGTGTTTTGAAACTCAGCAGAGAGGGTACCCCACAAGAATTTCTACGTACAACACCATCATCTCATAGAGACTGTTCCTGTAACCTATTCAAATCAAAATCAAATGTGCTTTTGTGATAGTAATAAAAATGTGATAAATAGATAATAAATTAACATTAATGTACTGTATGCTAAAGGTGAACATATCACAGATTTGTTTATAGCTAGTCCATACTTATGACATGTAGCTTAGCATTAAAGGACAAATTGTGTTAGGACGGAGATTACTACCAAATTTCTTCAAGTCTAATTTGAAAGATGACATGCAAAATTCTCATTCCTAAATATATTCCCAGGCCAACAGAGCACAGCACTGCACAGCAGAGTGATATACTGAAGACTGCATTGCCAAGAGATCTACTTAAAACAAAAATAATGTTATACTAAGGCATTTAGCTACCTACTCATTCACAAAAACTTTATTGTGCAACAAAAATATAGTTTAAAAAAGTACAAATATTAGAATCCACAATTTTGTGTTAAAATTCAGGCTTAATATCTTATAAACTTCATATGAACTACTTATGAATATCATATTACTCTCTCTGGCTTCAAATTTCATTGTTATAAACTGAGGATAAAAGCAACGTTATGTAGCAGGGAGTACGATCCAATGGTTATAGCATGTGCACACAGATACTGTCTGGATCAAAATCTTGGCTTGCCTACTCCCTCTATGACAATGGCTGGTAATTCAGTGACCTTGGGGAATAACTTTCCTCAGCTTTCTCATCTGTAATATAGCACCTACCTGATAGAGTTGTTGGTGAGATTGCACAGACAGTATATCAGCACAATGTACATTCTCAGTCTGTGTTCCCTGCTGTCACATGGTTGTGGTCAGGAGTAGATGAGCTAAAATGTGTGAAAAACAACTTAGCACTAGTGTCATTCAGATTCATTTTCTTAAATACCATATAACACAAATATGTTATATATATGCATATATATAACATATATAGTATATTATATAATGTTTCCTCGATTTTTTAAAACATACTTTTAATATTATTACATTTTAAGGCCACTATAGGCTGTTTCACCATAAAGAATTATATTCTTTTCCCACCTTTTCATTAGATGAATGACGCTGATTTTACAATGAGTTTGTAGTCTTATCAAGAGGCAGAAAATTGAGAGAATTACCATATGACACAGCAATTCCACTCCCATTTAAATATCCAAAAGAAATGAAAACTCATGTCCACACCAAAATTTATGTACACAACTGTGATAGCAGCATTTTTCCTAATAGCCAAAAACTGGCAAGAACTCAAAAGTCCATTAACTGATGAGTGCATAAATAAAATATGGAATTTGCATACAATGGAATATTCAGCAATAAAAAGTACTGATATGTGGTACAAGATGAATGAACCTTGAAATCATTATGCTAAGCCAAATTAGAATTGTTTAAAGAATACTTTATAATATGATTCTATTTACATGTAGTATCCAAAATAGGTAAACCTTATGAAGACTATAAGTAGATTAGTGGTTACCTAGGATTAGGAGTGAGATTTTGGGTAGAAATGGAGATTAGTTTTTAATGGGAACAGAGATTTTTTGGGATGTGACAAGAATTTTCTAACATTGGAAGGTGGTGGGGAGATAGATGAGAGCAGAGTCCAATCTCCCCTGTTCATGGGAGAAACACCTAGCCACTCTTCTGAGGAACAGAGTGAACAGCCAATAGTATCCCAGCATATATGAAGATTGGAGACCAAAAATTATAGAAGACATTGAAAAATCAGACAGTAAGGAGAGTGTTTCAGGACAATAAGGTCCCTGGGACCAGCACAGGGACCAGGATGGCTGCAGCCCCAAGCCCAAAGCTAGCTGGGTTCTTGGGAGAGACCTGCGTCAATGGTTCCCTCCCCTGCCAAACAAGGTTTGAACATCACTGGGAGAGACCTGGTTGCTTGAAGTCGAACAGAGAGGGGCAATAAGGATGAACTGGCAAACACACAGGGGCTGTGGGCACCCACTGAGACTGTGGATACTGGCTGGGGAGAGTTAGGCCATGAGCCATATAGTCCCTGGTCTGGTTGGAGAGTTGGGATGTGTGAGAGGCCAGGCACTTGCTTGGATGGCAGGCTTAAGGAAGAAAAATTCTTCAAAAAGAAAAAGAGAAAAAAGGGGCAGTCAGTGGCTGTTTGGGAAATTCTCCTGCAGCAGCCTCACCAGCCTCCTGTACCCCTACCCCCACCCAGCCACTCACACCCAAACTTCTGGGGAGGCTGAGCACCCAAACCCTCCAGACAGCTGCTGCCTATCCCACCATGCCCGCAGGCCTGGGATGGAGTGTGCATGACCCTGCTGCCCAGACACACCTTGAACCCAACCCCTGCACCCCACGGAAAGCAGGAGAGGAGGCACACACCTGCATCTGCAGCAGCAGCCATGGTAGCACTCCTGACCTGCAGAGCCAATTGGCTCTCTAAGAAGAAGGTGGAGATTCCCCCACAGAGGATAACTGAAGGGCTCAGGGAGTCAGAAAACCCCAGAAAAAAATTAACTCGGGGCAGAGGCTGAACTATCCTGAAGAGACAGGGAGAGTCCCTAGCATCTAGGACAACAAAGAGAGAGAAGGTGGTGTGTGAACTGCCCCTAATTTGTGCACCTCGAGGACAGCCCAACTGGTGGACTGAAGGCATAGGATGGGTACGGAAGGGCATTGGGGGCCCTGCTTTGAAAAGAAAAACTGGGCAACTGGAAAGAATACAGCTCAGGAAGGGAGAAAAGTTAAACCAATTTCCCCTCCCCCTGCTGCAGCCACTAGGACCAGCAGAACTGGCTGGGCCAGTTTGAAGTCAGCAATAGGCTTTTTTTTTCCTAAGTAATTTTTTTTCTTTTAACTCCTTCTTCCTTTCTTTCTTTTTTATTCCTTCTTTCTTTCTTTTTTTACTCCTTCTTCCTTCCTTTCTTTTTTTTTTAAATTACCACAAGTGAGACAATAAAACCTGGAGCTGTGAAAAGACCAGGGTTGGACCCAAAGAGGGGTCATCCTAATGGCTGAGACAGTGAGAGAAATTTCACTTTGCTACTCCAGAGAACTTGCAAGTTATTGCATATATGTATTTTTTCATTATTCTTACCTCTTTTAGTTTATAAGTATTTTTGTATTTCTTTTTTTTCTGTTTAGTCTTCTTTGCTTGGCTTGTTAAATTGTATTGTTTGACTGGTTTCCCTTGTTCTCTCTTTCATAATGTATTTTTAATTTTCCATCTTTCACTTCACTTGTGTTATTAGCACACTACCCTAGGTCCTATACTTTCTATTCTGGTTATCCAGATCACATACATTATGCCATATGATTGTTGCTCCATTATTATTGTAAATAATAGCTGTTCCATATAATTGTAAATACTACACAGCACCCCTCCCATATCTTGGCCCACCTCACAGTTTCCTGAACTCTATTACTGTTGTGCTTAACTATATTCTCTCACACACTACACCTATTTTCTATCCTTTACTCTCACTTTACCACACAACCTGAACTCCCACAAGCTTACTGCTTTCTGGATCCAACTCACAATCCTTCCCCCCCCCCCACAACAGTCTTATCTTCTTTCCACCCTTTCTAAAAAGTGGATAGTTGGGTGAAATATCATGGTTAACACTATACATATCCAAAGGATCTCCTATCTCTTCTCTACAGGTTGGTACTTTAAATACCATAGAATAGACACTCCCACTGTCTTAAACCATTTTGCCTTCCCCCTCCAACTGATCACAAAAAAGAGGAGATGGGAGCTGTGAACACCAGGTTACCTGCTGGAAGAGGAAACCCACCAACAAAGGAACCACCAACAGATAACAACAAAAGAAGGTGAAGGAAGGAGTGGAGCCACACTAACTCAACCCAGGACCAATCTGGAAACACAAATAAATGGTGAAGAAATTATTCAGAATATACAACTGAACAAGAGAGAGAAAGTCCTCAAAACCTTATATACATGGAAGAAGAAACTTCAACTGCCTACACCTGCACAACACCTGCACAACAAAATACAATACATAGTAGAGGAATGACCCTCAGTTAACTAGCTGGAGGGAAGTACCCACCAAATAAAGACCTAACAACAATAAAAACCAAAGACATACAGAGAACTAACATAAATGACAGCCCAAGACCAATAAGCTCAGGAGATCAAGGAGACTGCACCATGGAATCTCACAGGTATTCTACCATAAAAGTTCACACCATAAACCCAGGAAGTCAGAACACATAAATTTAAAAAGCATAGGCTAACAAGAAGAGTCTCACAAACAATGGGAAGATGAAGAAACAATCACCAAATGAAAGGAAAGGAGAAAGCCTGAGAGGGAATTCTAAATGAAATAGAGGCAAGTCAACTACCAGATATCAAGTTCAAAGAAATGGTTATCAGGAAGCTCAATGAGCTCACAGAGAATTACCAAAAACTACAGGGAAACTACAATGAACTCACTGAAAACTACATCAACATGAAAAAGGAAATAGAAACTATCAACAATAGCCAAGAGGGAATGAAGAATACAGTTTCTGAACTGAAGAACATAGTAGAAGGAATCAAATGCAGGCTGCATGAAGCAGAGGATTGAATAAGCAAGCTGGAAGACAAGAGAGAAAAAAACACCCAGAAAGAGCAAGAAAAGGAAAAAAGGCTCAGAAAGAATGGAGAGGGGTTAAGGGAAATGCAGGACAAAATGAAACATAATAATATCCATGTAATACAGATACCAGAAGGAGAAGAAGAGCAAGGGACAGAAAACCTGTTTGAAAAAGTAATGATGGAAAACTCCCCTGATTTGATGAGAGGAAAGGTCACACAAATCCAGGAATCAATGACAATTCCAAGCAAGAGGAACCCAAAGAAGCCCACTGCAAGTCACTTCATAATGAAGATGGCAAAATTCCAAGACAAAGAGAGAATCTTAAAGGCTGCAAGGGAGAAACAGGGAGTAATGTACAAGGGAGCCCTGATAAGGTTAACAGCTGACTTCTCAATGAAAACACTCCAAGTCAGAATGAAATGGCAAGAAATATTCCAAGCAATGAGAACCAAAGGCCTGCAACAAAGACTACTTTATCCATCGAGGCTCTCAATTAAAATGGAAGGCCAAATAAGGAGCTTCCCAGACAAAAGAAGGGTCACAAAATATGCCTTTTCCAAACTAGCTCTGCAAGAGATGCTAAAGGGTCTGCTTTAAGAACAGGAAGAAAAACAGTGAAAGAGAGAGGAACGCAGGTATGAAAAAAGGCAATGAATAAGTACCTATCAATAATAACCTTAAATGTAAATGGATTAAATGCCCTAATCAAAAGACACAGAATAGCTAAGTGAATAAGAAAATATGACCCACACATATGCTGCCTACAAGAGACCCACTTCAGGACAAATGACTTACACAGACTGAAAATGAAGGGCTGGAAGCAAATATTCTAAGCAAATGGACAGGGAAAAAAAGTCAGGGTAGCAATACTCATATCAGACAAAATAGACCTCAAAACAAGAGCCATAAAAAGATACCCAGAAGGTCACTTCATAGTACTCAAAGGAAGAACACATCAAGAAGACATAAACATTGTAAATATATATGCACCCAACATAGGAGCACCCAAATACATTAAAAAAAATCTTAGAGGACTTCAGGAAAGATATTGAAGGAAACACAATTATAGTAGGGGATTTTGACACTCCACTGTCAAAAATGGACCAATCTTCCGATAATAAAGACATAATAAAGAAAGAAAATTGCAGCCAATATTGCTGATGAATATATATGCTAAAATCTTCAACAAAATATTGGCAAACTGAATCCAGCAATACAGTGAAAAGATCATATACAAGGATCAATTGGGATTCATCCCAGGGATGCAAGGATGGTACAATATTCACAAATCAATAAACATAATAAATCACATAACAAAATGAAAGATGAAAATCACATGATCATATCAATAGGTGTGGAAAAAGCATTTGATAAGGTACAGCATGCATTTATGATAAAAAAGACTTAGCAATGTTGGAATAGAGGGAGTATTCCTCAAAATAATAAAGGCAATATATGAGAGACCTACAGCCAACATCATACTCAAAGAACAAAACTTAGAGTTTTCCCACTAAGATCAGGAGTGAGGCAAGGATGTCCGCTTTCACCACTCCTATTCAACACAATATTTGAAGTCCTAGCCACACCATCAGGCAAGAAAAAGAAATAAAAGGCATGCAAAATGGAAAGGAGGAAGTAAAATTGTCATTGTTTACAGATAACATGATAGCATATATAGAAAATCCTATAGACTCCACCAAAAAACTACTCCACCTAATAAATGAATTTGGCAAAACTGAAGCATTTGAAGTCAATATTCAGAAATTGAATGCATTTTTGTACACCAACAATGAAATAACAGAAATAGAAATCAGGAAAATAAATCACATTTGATATAGCAATCAGAAAAATTAAGTACCTAGGAATGAACCTAGCCAAGGAGGTAAAAGACCTTACTCAGAAAACTATACAACATTGAAGAAAGAAATTAAGAAAGACAAACAAATGGAAGCATGTACTATGCTCAAGATTTGGAAGAATTAACATGATCAAAATGTCCAGACTACCCACAGTGATTTATAGATTCAATGTAATCCCTATTAAAGCACCAATGACATATTTCACAGATATAGAACAAACATTTCAAAAATTTATATGGAACTATATACAACCCCAAATAGCTGTAGCAATTTTGAGAAAGAAGAACAAAGCAAGAGGGATCACAATATCTGATATCAAACTGTATTACAAGACCACTGTAATCAAAACAGCCTTATATTGGCATAAAAACAGGCACATAGACCAATGGAACAGAACAGAGAGCCCAGAAATAAACTCAAGTATCTATGGTTAATTAATATTTGACAAGGGGGAAAAAGCATAAAATGGAGTAAAAATAGCCTGTTCAACAAATCGCGTTGGGAGATCTGAATGGCCACATGCAAAAAAAATGAAGCTTGACTACCAACTTATACTATATATAAAAATAAATTCAAGGTGGATAAAAGACTTAGAGATAAGTCATGACACCATAAAAGTCCTAGAGTAAAACACTGGCAGGAAAATCTCAGGCATTCCATGCAGCAACATTTTCACTGATATGTCCCCTAGAGCAAGGGACATAAAGGAAAGAATAAACATATGGGACCTCATCAAATTAAAAAGCTTCTGCATGGCCCAAATTAAAGGGTTTGCATGGAGGAGGAGAAGGGGGAGAATAAGAAAGAAGAAAGAAGGAAGAAGGAATAAGAAGAAGAAGAGGAAGAGGAGGAGGAAAAAAAAATCATTTAAAAATACAATGGTAATATATATATTCACTTTTTATATAGATAGATAGATATAGATAGATAGATATAGATAGATATAAAATTAATTTAAATATAAATGGCTTAGTGCTACACCAAAGACACAGGGTAGCTGAATGGATAAGAAAACAAGACCCATGTATATGCTGTCTCCAAGAAACCCACCTCAGATCAAAACATAAACACAGACTAAAAGCAAAGGAATTAAAAAGGATATTTTATGCAAATGGAAGGGAAAAAGTATGGGGTAGCAATATTTATATCCAACAAAATAGACTTTAAAACTAAGGCATTATTAAGAGACACAGAGGACACTACATAGTGATAAAAGCAACAATCTCACAAGAGGATATAACCCTAGTAAACATTTATACACCCAACACAAATACGTAAAGCAAATTTTGATAGACATAAAGGGAGGAATTGACAGAAATACAGTCAGAGCAGGAAATTTTAACACCCCATTGTTTTCAGTGGATAGATCTAAACAAAAATCAACAAGGAGAAAGCTGTCTTAAGTGACGCACTAGATTATTATATTTAATTGATATCTTCATGGCATTTCATCCAAAGGTAGGAGAATATCCATATTTCTCAAGTATACATGGAATGTTTTCTATGATATATCATATGTTAGAGCACAAAAAAAGTCTCAATAAATTTAAGAAGTTTGAAATCATATCAAGCATCATCTCTGACCATAATTCTGTGAAACTAGAAATCACTCACAAGAACACTGAAAAATACACAAAGAATGGAAATTAAATAACATGTTATTGAAATAAATGGGTTAACAATGAGATCTGGGAAGAAAGCAAAAAGATACCTTGAAACAAATGAAAAAGAGAACACTAAATCAAAATCTGTGGGACACAGTTCCAAGAGGGAAATTCATAGCATTACAGTTATATCTCAAAAAAAAAAAAGGGGGGGAAGGAAAGAAAAGAAAAGAAAAAGCTCAAATAAACAATCTAACTTCACATTAAAGGAACTTGAAAAATAACAACAAAGTGGAAAGTGGGTAAAAGGAAGGAAATAATACAGATCACAGGAGAAATAAATGAAATAGAGTCTAAAAATGATACAAAATATCAATGAATTCAAGAGCTGGTTCTTTGAAAAGATAAGCAAGATTGACAAACCTTTAACCAGACTTATTAACAACCAAAAAAAAGAGATAGGACCCAAATAAATATAATCAGAAATAAAAGAGCAGAAATAACAACTGACGTCAAAGAAATAAAAAGGATTAAAATGAAATATTATGAACAACTATATGCCAACAAACTGGAAAACCTGGATGAAATGGAAAAATTTCTAGAAACATACAATCTTCCAGAACTAAATCATGATAAACCAGGAAGAATCAGAAAATCTGAATAGACAAGTTACACTTAGTGAAATTAAACCAGTAAATCAAAAAACTCCAACAAAAAAAGCTCTGGACCAAATGGCTTTACTGCTGAATTTTACCAAATATTCTGGGAATAAATAACACCTCTCCTGCCCAAACTATTTTACAAAATTCAAGAAGAAGGAAGAGTCCCAAGCTCATTTTGAGGCCAGCATGATCCTAATTCCAAAACCAGACAAAGACACGATAAAAAAAAAAGAAAAGAAAATGAGAGGTCAATATTTCTGATGAACATAAAGGCTTAAATTCTCAATAAAATAGTGAATCAAATACAGCAATACATCAAAAAAATCACACTCCATGATTGAGTAAGATTAATCCTAGTAATGCAAGGTTAGTACATTTGCAAATCAATAAATGTGATTTACCACATAAAAAATAAAAGTTAAAAACCATAGGATCATATCAATAGAGTCAGAAGAGCATATGATAAAATCTAGCACAATTTATGATAAAAAATCTGCAAGTGGGAATAGAAGGAACATACCTAAACCTGTTAAAAGGCACATATGACAAACCCACTGCCAGTATCATACTCAGCATGCAAAAACTGCAAGTGTTCCCCTGAAGATTGAGAACAAGACAGGTGGGCCAACTTTCACCTCTCTTATTCAACATAGTACTGGAAGTTCTAGCCATAGCAATCAGAGAAGAAAAACAAATAAAAAGCATCCAATTTGAAAAGGAAGAAATAAAACTGTCTTCATTTGTAGATGACATGATACTGTGCATACAGAACTTTAAAGATTCTGCCAATAAACCACTAGAACTGGTAAATGAATTCAGAAAAGCAGGAGGATACAAAGTTAATATACAAAAATTTGTGCCACTTTTATACACCAACAATGAGTCTCAGAAAGAGAAACTAAGAAAATAATACCATTAACATTGTAACAAAAAAATATGATATTTTGGCATAAATTTAACCAAGGACATAGAAGACCTGTACTCAGAAAACAATAGGATTTTAAAGAAAGAATTAGAAGATACAAACAAGTACAACTATATACCATGTTCATGAATTGGAAAGATTAACATTATTAAAATGTCCATACTACCCAAAGCAATCTATAGTTTCAGCACAATTCTTATCAATATTCCAATGATGTAATTCACAGAACTAGAACAAATATTTCAAAAATTTATACTGAACCAGAAAATGTCCCATATACCCACAGCAATTCTGAGAAACAAGAAAAATGTTAGAGGAATCATGCTGCCTAATATCAAAATATACTACAAGGCCATAGTAATCCAAACAAAATGGTACTGGCAGAAAAACAGACACAGAGATCAACGGAATAGAATAGAGTCCAGAAATAAAACTACACCTTTAGCACTGGCTGGCATAGATCAGTGGATTGTGCGCAGGCCTGTGAACCACACAATTGCGGTTCGATTTCCAGTCAGGGCACATGCCTGGGTTACAAGCCAGTTCCCGGCTGGGGACTCATGAGAGGCAACCGCACATTGATGTTTCTCTCCTTCTCTCCTTCCCTTCCTCTCTAAAGATAAATAAATAAAATATTTTTAAAAAATTTTTAAAAAACTACACCTTTATACTTAATTAATATTTAACAGAGGAAACATGTACATACAATGGGCTAAAGATAGTTTATTCAATAAGAGGTGTTAGGAAAACTGTTCAGATACATGCAGAAAAAATGAAACTAGACTACCTTCTTACACCAAACACAACAATAAATTCAAAATGTGTTAAAGACAGATATTAGATCCAAAACCATAAAATTTCTATAAGAAAACATAGGCAATAAAATCTTTGACATGGCTAGTAGCAATATTTCATCTGATATACTTCCCCACACAAGGGAAAAAAAGAAAAAAATAAACGAATGGGACAACTTCGAACTAAAATTTTTGCACAAAAAAGGAAATCATCAACAAAATAAAAATACAACCCATGGAATGGGAGAACGCATTGTTCAATACACCCAATAAAAAGGTTAATATCCAAAATTTATAAAGAACTTATAAAACACAACACCAAAAAAAGTGAACAATGCATTTAAAAAATGGGCAAAGGACATGAAAGACACTTCTGCAATGAGGACATAGAGATGGTCAATAGGCATATGTCCAATGTTATGAAACCCTGCCCTGGAAATGAAACACATCTACAATGTTTTTTTTGCAGCTGGATGAAGAAATGAACCATGCTTTGAGGCATGCTTATAACTGTTGTTAAAAACAAACATTAATTAGATTAATTCTTCATTCTACTCAGCCATTCATTGAGAATGCTATCCTCATTTCTTGTAACATGCAATTACAAATTATTTTCAAAATAATAATTCTGAAATTTTTAATACCTTAAGTCAAAGATTACATTGTTAATTATGAAAAAGTAATAGAGGTTAATAAAACAGTTACAATAATAGAATAATAAATGAATAAGCAATTACAATAATAAAATAAAGGTTAACAAAGCAATTATAGATCAGGTACAATTTAAAATACTGTATGCTGTTTAAAGTTTGTGAACTGTGTTAAAGTATGAGTTTTGACCTCCTAACCTTATCTTCTAAATCAATTACTGCAGAAACTTCCCTAACCAACCACTATTTAATTAATTTGTCTTATTAACTAAAACTTTCCATTTATTATGTAAAACCTAAACACAGATAGATGCTCACAGCAAACTAAATATTCTCCAATCCTACATTGCCCTTTTGTATACCTGATTCTTCCTCCAGCTGTTGCACTGTATGCCTATTTAAGAGTTTATCGATCCATAATTTTTTTAAAAACTTTTTCACTTCTAGTTCCAAACCATTTTGTGCCCATTATAATTGTATTATGATTATATAACTTAAGGAAATACTAGACATAGTCATGAAATGTGAGTACAAAAAACAAGGATGGAAATCTAGAAGGATCTTGCTCTGAGATTGATTATGCTCTATTTGCAGAGAAATAGTAACTAGATATTATATTATAAGTTATGGGGTTGATTTATTTTCAAAAGATTGCATTGACTTATAGCCACTGAATTCATACTCATAGAAAATGCCGATGAAAATATAGGCAAATGCATTTACCCTCTTGTATTTTAAGTTTAAGCCAAAGGTTTTACTTATGTGTTCATCAAGCAGATGTCTAGATTCTGCTGGAGTAATAATCTCCAATCTCAGTCATTTCAAACAATAACAGTTTATCGCACACACTCCATACCCATTACAATATCCAGTAATGGGTATTGTAATGAGACTTTAAATATTTATGCATATCTCTACTGAACACCTGCGTTGAGTTTAGCCACTTGAAAAACTACAAGGAACACAGTCTACACTACTTGTGACAATATGTGCTCAAGTTATTCCTGGACTCTCACTCATTTGTTAAAGGATGTGTCATACAGTGTATTGCATGGATGTTTATTACAAAACAATAACTACCTTTAAAATTCTGCCCTGGCTGGAGTAGCTCAGTGGATTGAACGCGGGCTGAGAACCAAAGGATCGCTGGTTCAATTCCCAGTCAGGGAACACGCCTAGGTTGCAGGCCAGGGCCCCAGTGGGGGCTACATAAGAGGCAACCATACATGGATATTTCTCTCCCTCTCTTTCTTTCTCCCTTCCCCTCACTCTAAAAGTAAATAAATAAACTTTTTAAATTAAAAACAATTCTAAGTACTCTCCAGGACTATATGGAACTTCATTTAATAAAAAAATTAACTTGTAACATGTTTTAGAATTCAGTGTTGAAATGTCTATGACTGACATTCACTTTCCAGAGGTTCTCATCCCCACTGGTCACAGATTATTAAAAGTGACCATCAAGAGAACTTTCAATAGAATACTCAAGCAAGCTCTGCTCCAGCTATTTAAACAAATGTAAATAAATATATAAATGAAAATCATTCTATCTCTTCTCAGAGATTATATAAAGAATAGAATGTTTCATTTGCATGCATTTTCAGCATTAAATTCATCCTTTAAAGGCATAGTGCTCTAAACAAATCCACTGTATTAATAACTACATTATAACTTTTTATATTTATTCTATCAAGAGAGCTAGAGTAGGTGGGAACCCACAACTTACCTGTGCATTTGGCAATTTCTGTAATATTGTCAAAGATGTTTTATTACCATTTTTATCAAAGCATAGAAAAATGAAAAAGTTTTCTCCTGAAGATGATGTACACTTGAGGGTCCACCACGTGTCAGGTATATATTACATAATACATTGTAAATATTTGTTATATAACAAGCATTGTACTTATAGTAATCTTACTTAATCTTTGTAAGAAGCCTGAAGGGCGGGTAATATGCACATTTATTGATAGGAACCAGAAGCTCAGGAAGCTTAAGTAACCAAGTCAAGGTCACACAACCAGAAGTAGTAGAACGATGCTTTCTGACTGAATGCATTCTGACGTGCTTTTCACTCTATCATGGAAGAAGACAGGATTCCTGGCAGAATGTATCCGGTGAAGATCAATTACACATATGTTCTATGAAAGTCATTCACTAGAATATTGGCCAATGCCAGAGGTGAGGAAGACTCTAGGGGCAATCAAAAGAGTTTAACCCTTCCACATATGGTTAAGTTAGAAACAAACAAGCAAGCAAAGGAGTAAAAACCCTCAAGTACAAAAGGTCATTTAGAATTTAACACAATAAGAATGGGTCACTGTGACTCCACATCATGCTGTATGATATCATGTTTACAAAAAGAAATTGCCTAAACTTGAAGTAAAAGAGGAATATTGCCCTTACTAGGTACACTTAGATATGATCCAAGATGGTAACTTTTTCCTCACAAAAGAGAAGGTAAACAACCTTTGCAGCCTCTGTATTCTGTTTATCCTCAATATGTTGGGGAAGAAGGAATTTAACTAAAAGTAAACATCTATAAATTATCTTCCCCAAATGACATGCAGGAAAGCTAGCTTACTGTATTTTTCTGCTGCCATAGAATGACCAACAACAATGTCAAATAGTAGAAAAAAACCCAAAAGAGAGATATTGTACAACATAGTTACTGCTAAAACCATAAGAAAACAACCACAATCAATGCAAACAGATAATTAAAACATTCGTTTAAAATCATCCTTAATGATGACAAACATAGTCACAGTTTAATATTATGTAAATGTGTTGGCACTTATAGTCCTTTTTTCAATGTTTTATTGAGGAATTATAATGTGATGTCTGGGGAAAAACTAATAAACAGGGGACTTCTGGTCAAGATGAAGGTGTAGGTAGAAACACTGTGCCTCTTTGCATAATCAAAACAAGAAAAACAACAAATTTAAAAACAAAAACAATCAGAACTGACAGAAAATAGAACTATATGGAAGTCTGAAAATCAAGGTGTTAAAGAAACATCCATCAAGACTGGTAGAAGGGTCAGAGACAAGCAGCTGGGTTGGAGAGGACTCATGGAAATATGGCAGCTGGAGGAGCAGGTGGTCCCACATTTGCATGCAGAAAAAAACAGAAGGAACCACTGGGAAAGGAAAAAGACCTAGCAACCCAGGGTTCCAGCACAGGGAAATAAAGCCTCAAAGCCTCTGACTAAAAACACCTGTGGGGATTGAGGGGGCAGTGGGAGAAACTCCCAGCCTCACATGAGAGTTCATTGGAGATAACCAAAGGGTCCTAGAATGTACACAAACCCACCCACCAGAAAAATAGCAACAGAAGGGCTCAATTTGCTTGTGAGTAGCTGGGGAAGTGACTGAAAACAGGCAGAGAGTGGAGCAAGTGCCATTATTCCCTCTCAGACCTCCCCCCCACATACAACACCACAAGCTAGCAACCTGGGTTTCTCTGACCTGGCAAATAACTAAGGCTTTGCCCCTTACTACATAACAGGTGGGCTGAGATTTTTTTTAAAATATGACCTAAATAAAAGAACAGATCAAAGCTCCAGAAAAAAATACAACTAAGTAATAAAGAGATAGCCAACATATCAGATGCACAGTCCAAAGCACTGGTAATCAGGATGCTCACAAAACGTTTGAGTATGATCATAAATTAGAGGGAAACATGAAGGCTATGCTAAGTGAAATAAAAGAAAATGCACAAGGAACCAACAGTGATGGGAAGGAAACCAGGACTCAAATCAACGGTTTGGAACAGAAGGAAGAAAGAAACATTCAACCAGAACAGAATAAAAAAACAAGAATTTTAAAAAATGAGGAGAGGCTTAGGAACCTCCAAGACTTCTTTAAACATTCCAGCATCTGAACCATAGGAGTGCCAGAAGGAGAAGAGGAAGAGCAAGACATTGAAAACTTATTTCAACAAATAATGAAAGAGATTTCCCCAATCTGTTGAAGGAAATAGACTTCCAGGAAGTCCAGAAAGCCCAGAGTCCCAAAGAAATTGGACCCAAGGAGGGACACACCAAGGCACATCATAATTACATTATCCAAGATGAAAGCTAAGGAGAGAATCTTCAAAGCAGCAAGAGAAAAGGAGACAGTTACCTATAAAGGAGTTCTCAGAAGACTATTAGCTGATTCCTCAAAAGAAACCTCACAGGCAAGAAGGGGCCAGAAAGAAGTATTCCAAGTCATGAAAGGTGAGAACCTACATCCAAGATCACTCTATCCAGCAAAACTTTCACTTAGAATGGAAAGGCAAATAAAGTGCTTCTCAGCTAAGGTCAAGTTCAAGGAGTACATCATCACCAAGCCCTTATTATATGAAATGTTAAAGAGATTTATTTAAGAAAAAGAAAATAAAAATATGAATAGTAAAATGACAACAAACTCACAGTTATTAATCACACTAAAACTAAAACAAAAACAAACTAAGCAAACAACTAAAACAGGAACATAAACCCAGGAGTGGAGATCACACAGAGGGTTATCAACAGGGGAGTAGAAGGGGGAGAGAGAGGGAAAAGGTACAGAGAATAAGTAGCATAGATGGTAGGTAGAAAATAGAAAGGAGGAGGATAAGAATAGTATGGGAAAAGTAGAAGCCAAAGAACTTACATGTATGACCCATGGACATGATCTAAAGAGGGAGAATACAGGTGGGAGGGGGTGTGCAATGTAGAGAACCGTCAAGGGGGGAAAATAGGACAACAGTAATAGCATAATCAATAAAATATATTTTTAAAAGTTTTTTTTTAAGTACGGGGGGAGAATTCTAAAACTTACTCTTTCACATGGTATCAGTAGACCCAAATTTATTGAAATTGGAGAAAAATTTTACATCTACCATTGCAAAGGATGAGGATACAGGGCAGGATTCAAAAAGAGCCAAAAATTAGCACATAGACAAGAATTCAAAAAATAAAAATTCATATCATATATAATATCTGATATATATAAAATCTGGAAGCATACCTGATTCACAGCAATAAAAAAATTATCTGATGTTTATAGTCTTTTGCTCTTGAAATTCTGATGTTATAAACATCAAGAATCATTGGAACCGGATGGCATGCATATGGGGGCCCATTTTACTCTTCTATAAATTTTCTGTTACTTCAAAATTTTCCATAATACCAAAATGTCATTTAAGAAGAGTAATGATACTTTTCTATAAAACTAGGTGTTTCATTTTTGTAGCATTTAATCTTTATACCACTTAAGGAAGAAAGGAAGGTGTCATTTCTAAAGTCAGATTCCTATTTGGACCTTTTAAAAACAAAAGAAGTTGTAATTCAAATTATATTTTGAATTACTACCTTGTTATTCAAATTATATTTTGATCATAGTTATGAAGTTTCTGAAGTAATTTTACTTCTCTTCCATACAATATATTAGGGACCTCAACCCTTTTGTTTTATTAAAATGCAAAATAACTATGGCATCCTGCCCTTTTGGAAAATTTAATTACATTGAAAATCAACTACTGAATATTGCCCCTGAGTTAAGGTGATTCAGTGAGCTATAAATGTATACAGATTATCACAAAAGAAAACAGACATGGTAATAATGGAAGCTGCAAATTGCTCATCACTTTCACATTTACAAATCACTCCCATGAATGTAATCTTACTTTTTTCCATCCAATGTTCTATATACACTCCCGCTCCTGTCCTTTCTACCCCCAAATAAGATAATTTCACCAATCTATTACTAGAATCAGGAAAAACTATTTAAATGTTTTTTAATAGTAAAGCATGTATGCCAGCTTATACTTTTTTGTTCCTATTCTATATAATTTATATAAAGAGTGTATGTGTGACATAGATTCCTTGACCCCAAAACATTCCTTTCTCACATTTCAAACAATCAAGACCAAATTCACAGTCCAAAACACTGGTGTTTGGGTCCCATTTAACAGTGAGACGGTTCTTAACTTCTCTCAGATGGGACTCCTACAGTGCTTGACCACAGGAAGCGAGTGACATTCACACATTTCTAGACTCCTGTCTGGCTTCTCACCTTGAAAGACATTTGGAGGACCTATAGTGAGTCAAACTGTAATGAGCAAAGACATGTCTGCAGAATTCCGTTATCACACTCACTCCTCACATTCATAGGAAGACCCTTCAAGTTACCTAATGCTCTTTCTTGGCCTGTGAGTTATAATAAATTATCAGGCATTCTAATATTGCAAAAAATAAAACAAATGGAAAACCTCAAATATTTCACTGAATGACTAAATTACTTAATCTGCTAAATGATTCTTCAGATTAAATTTGAGAGAAAACCCACTTTAATTATTGACAATTAAATTCAAGATGATTTAGAATGAAATACATTTGCAAATATTGGAGGCTTTTCCTTACGATTAGAAATTATATTTAATGGTACCATAGAAAGTGTCCCCTCCATGAGCCAAATGACCATATAACATGCATTAGGTGAAATTCCAGAGATTTAACAACTGATTTTCCCTGCAAATTGTGCCAGTGACTGCAATACCAAAAATAATTAGTACTTTAAGGTAAGGACAATATTTAACAAACAAGCTAATAAAAGAATAAAAATGAACCCAGTTCACTTTGAGAAAAGACCTTGAGTAACAAGTTAATATGGTTGCTAAGGAAACATCAATGACTTCCAAAAGAGGATTAACAATAAGAAGGAACTAGACTTGGGGGAAGGGAGGAAGATGGTGCCAGAGTAGGACCGAACATACTCCAGCTCACGTACACGTGGGTGAAAAGCCTGGCCGAGCTACTAAGAAACAGCGTAATTAAGTAATAGATCCACAGCATTTATGAAGGGGGGAGAGCAGCGATTGTGACAGACGCAGAGGTTCTGGTCAGTGGCAGGTTAGTGGCGCATAGGGGAGTGGAGTGGAGACAGGAGCAGCAGCAGGGCCGGCGCAGGAGGCCTCCTCCTTGGGAGCAGGGGCACTAAGCAGCCCCGGTAGGCAACCAGCATGGGTCAGCAGTGTTCTCCCTCCCCGTCTGGGCGGCACCAGGCAGAGGCCTGTGCAATTGAGTTTACACAGAGAACAGAGAGCAACAAGAACAAAGGGCCGTGTTCATCTGCAGACTCTGTGGTTGCCAGCCCGGAAGAATTGAGAGGTGCATGGTTGCCACAGGTCTGGCTGGGGATTGGGCTGGGCTGAGAGGCAGGATGTCTAGGGAGCCTTATTTATTTATTTATTTTGAAAGTGGACTGAGGTGCTCTCCTGTGACGGCTTGGCTGGCTTACCACCCAGCCTGGCATCGAGGAAGCACTGTGCCAGAGACTGAGGGACCCAGGCAGCCTGGCGAGAGTGCGGGTGCCCGCATCCCAGTCTAGTAGCCTGGCTGGTGCTCGCTGGCAACACAGCCCACAGAGAGGTCCTGAGGCAACCAGAAAAACCGGTCTTGACAGTTTAAAACCAACGATGAAAGTTTTTTTGTTTTGTTTTGTGGGATTTTTTTTAAATCTCATTTATTTTGAATTTTTTTAATTTTATTTATTTTTCGAGTACAGTTTTTTGTCTATTTCTCCCATCCCAGCCTCCCACGCCCCTTGCTCCCCTCCTCCCTCCCATTTCCACCCCCCTTAGTTCTCCTCCCTGTGTCCTTCCTATTTGTTCCTCCAAATCACTCCCCCTTTTTCCCTTAAATTCCCTTCCCTCTCCCCTCTGGCCACTGTCCCCTTGTTCTCTATTTCAATGTCTTTGTTTTATTCTGCTTGCTTGTTTGTTTTGTTGTTTAGCTTCCTGTTAAAGGTGAGATCACATGGTATTTATCTTTCAACACCTGGCCTATTTCACTCAGCATAATGCTTTCCAGTTCCATCCATGTTGTTGCAAAGGGTAGTAGCTCCTTCTTTCTCTCTGCTGCATAGAATTCCATTGTGTATATGTACCACAATTTTTTGATCCATTCATTTTATTATTGCTTTATCTTTCAATACTTTGATCCTCTTCTCTCTTTTTCCTGTTTTAGTCCTTCTTTCCTTCTTCCCACACTTATTGCTTTTTCCTCCCTCTCCAGCCTTTTTTTTTTGTGCTGTTTTCTTTTGTTTGTTCATTGCAGCATACTCATATTTTTTTCATTATTCTCACTTCTTTTATATTCTAATAGTATCTTTGTATTCCTCCTCCTCCTCCTATAAAGGTTTCTTAGTCTTGGCGGGTCATATTGTATTATCTGACAGGTCTCCTCTGTTCTTTCCTCCACAATGTATTTCTAATTTTCTATACCTTACGCCTCTTGTTTTCCTTTAGCACACTACCCGAAGCTCTACACTTCCTATTCAGACTGAACTCATAGAGTAGGTCACATGATTGTTGCTCTAATACTACTGTAAATAATAGCTGTTCTATATAACTATAAACACTTCACAACGAATCTCCCAGATCTTAGCCCACTTTACAAGTTCCTGAATTCTATTACTGGAGTAATTAACTCTATTTGCTCACACACTACACCTATCTACTATTCCTTACTCTCACCTTACCTCAAAATCTGAACATCTGCAACCTCACTGTTTTCTAGTCCCAACTCACAAGCCTTCCCTCCTTGACAAGAGTCTTATCTTTTGTCCATCCTTTCGTAAAAGTGGCAAGTTGGGTGGAGGATTACAGCTAACATTATATATAGCCTAAAGATCGTCTATCTCTTCACTACCACCTGTGATTGTAACTATCATAAAATACTCTTCTGATGTCATAAATCATTTGGCCTCTCCCTCCAACTGATTACACACGCATGAAAAAAGGAGTAGATGGAAACAGAGAACATCAAGATACCTGCAGGAGTCTGCACCACTGAAATTCACAGGTATTCTACCACAGAAGTTCACATCATAAACCCAGGGAGTCAGAACAGACCAATTTTAGAAGCTGAGGCTAACAAGAAGAGACTCACAAACAATGGGAAGACAAAGAAACAATCCCCAAATGAAAGAAAAAGCAGAAACTTCAGAAAGAATGTTAGATGAAATAGAGGCTAATCAACTATCAGATAGTGAATCCAAAGCACTGGTTATTATGGAGTTCAAAGAGCTCACGATGAGCTATCAGAAACTACAGGGGAACTACAATGATCTCTCTGCAACCTACATCAACAAGAAAAAGGAAATAGAAACTATCAGCAAAGGACAAGAGGAAATGAAGAATACAATTTCTGAATTGAAGAACACAGTAAAAAGTTTCAAAAGTAGGACAGATGAGGTGGTGGATAGGATTAGTGAGTTGGAGGACAAAGTAGAAAGCATCTCACAGAAAGAGCAAGAAAACGAAAAGAGGATCAGAAAGAATGAAGAGGGATTAAGAGAAATACAAGACAATATGAAATGTAATAATATCCAAATAACAGGAATAGCAGAAGAAGAAGAACAAGGGATAGAAAAAATATTTCAAAAGAGTAATGAGAGAAAATTTTCCTAATTTGATGAGAGAAAAAGTCACACAAATCCAGGAATCACAGAGAATCCCAATCAAGAGGAACCCAAGGAGGCCCACTTCAAGACACATCATCATCAAAATGGCAAAATTCCAAGACAAACAGAGAATCTTAAAGGCAGCAAGGGAGAAAAAAGAAGTAACATACAAGGGAGTCCCAATAAGGTTAGCTACTGACTTCTCAATGGAAACACTTCAAGCAAGAAGAGAATGGCAAGAAATATTCCAAGTAATGAGAACTACATGCCTACAACCAAGACTATGTTACCCAGCAAGGCTCTCAATCAAGATAGAAGGCCAAATAAAGAGCTTCCAAGACAAAAGAAGTCTAAAAGATTATGCCTCCACCAAACCAGCCCTACAAGAAATACTAAAAGGACTGCTTTAAGGAAAGGAAGGAAAAGAGAGAGACAGAGAGAAACACAGGTACAAAAATGGCAATGAATAAGTACCTATCAATAAAAACCTTCAATGTAAATAGATTAAATGCTCCAATCAAAAGATATAGAGTAGCTGAATGGATAAGCATGACCCACACATATGCTGCCTACAAGAGACCCACCTCAGGACAAAAGATCTACACAGACTAAAAGTCAAAGGCAACTTTTAGTCAAAGGAAACAACTTTTTCAAGCAAATGGACAAGAAAAAAAAGTTGGGGTAGCATTTCTCATATCAGACAAAATAGACTTCAAAAAAGGGGCCATAAAGAGAGACCCAGAAGGTCACTTCATAATACTCAAGGGAAGAATCCACCAAGAAGACATTAACATCATAAATATATATGTACCCAACATAGGAGCACCTAAATATATAAAGAAATCTTAGAGAACTTCAAGAAAGATATTGACAGCAATGCAATTATAATAGGGGATTTTAACACCCCACTATCAAAAATGGACAGATCTTCCAAACAAAATATCAACAAAGATATTGCGGCATTAAACAACACCCTAGATGAGTTGGACTTAACTGCTATATATAGAACCCTTCATCCCAAAGAAGCTAAATACACTTTCTTTTCAAATGCACGGGGAACATTTTCAAAGATAGACCACATGATAGGACACAAAATGAGCCTCAAAACATTCAAGAAAATTGAAATCATACCAAGCATTTTCTCTGACCACAAAGGACTGAAATTGGAACCAACCCCAAAGAAAAAAAACCCAAAACACCCAAAATCATGGAGACTGAATAGTATGCTATTGAACAACGAATGGGTCAAGAATGAAATTAGGGAAAAAATTGAAAAGTTCCTGGAAACAAATGAAAATGAACTCACAACAACCCAAAACTTACAGGACACAGCGAAGGCAGTCCTGAGAGGGATGTTCATAGCAATACAGGCCTACCTAAAGAAGATATAAACATTTTAGTAAATGAATGGATCAAAAAATTGTGGTACATATACACAATGGAATTCTATGCAGCAGAGAGAAAGAAGGAGCTACTACCCTTTGCAACAACATGGATGGAACTGGAAAGCATTATGCTGAGTGAAATAGGCCAGGTGTTGAAAGACAAATACCATGTGATCTCACCTTTAACAGGAAGCTAAACAACAAAACAAACAAGCAAGCAGAATAAAACAAAGACACTGAAATAGAGAACAAGGGGACAGTGACCAGAGGGGAGAGAGAAGGGAATTTAAGGGGAAAAAAGGAGAGGGATTTGGAGGAACAAGTATGAAGGACACAGGGATAAGAACTAAGGGGGGAGGAAATGGGAGGGAGGTGGGGAGCACGGGGTGCAGTGGACTGGGATGGGAGAAATAGACAGAAAACTGTACTTGAAAAATAACAAAATAAAATTTAAAAATAGAAAAGAAGATAGAAGCAGTTCAAACAAACAACCTAAGCCTAAGCCTGCAAGAACTCGAGGAACAACAACAAAGACAGCCCAGAGCAAGCAGAAGGAAAGAAAAAACAAAGATCAGAGCAGAACTAAATGGCATAGAGACTAAAAGCACAGTTCTAAGGATCAGTGAATCTTTTTGAAAAGATAAACAAAATAGACAAGCCTTTAAGTCAGCTCATCAAGAAAAGAAGAGAGAGGACACAAATAAACACAATCAGAAATTAAAGAGGAGGGATTACAACTGATACCACAGAAATAGAAGGGATTGTTAGAAATTACTATGAAGAACTGTATGCCAAGAAATTTGAGAACCTAGGGGAAATGGACAAATTCATAGAAAAATACAATCCTTTAAAACTCAATGAAAAAGAAGTAGAAAACCTGAATAGACCAATAACAGCAAATGAAATTGAAGCAGTAATCAAAAAACTCCCATCACACAAAAGCCCTGGACCAGATGGTTTCACAGGAGAATTCTACAAAGCAGTTAAGAAAGAGCTAACCCCTATTCTCGACAGACTGTTCAAAAAAATCCAGAAGGATGGAAAACTCCCAAATTCTTTTTATGAAGCCAGCATCATCCTAATTCCAAAACCAGATAGAGACACAGCAAAGAAAGAAAACTTCAGGCCAATATCACTGATGAGCATAGATGCTAAAATCCTCAACAAAATATTGGCAAATCGCATCCAACAATATATCAATAAGATCGTACACCATGAACAAGTGCGGTTCATCCCAGGGATGCAAGGATGGTTCAATATTCGCAAATCAGTAAATGTACTACATCACATAAACAAAAGTAAAGACAAAAACCACATGATCATATCAATAGATGCGGAAAAAGCTTTCAATAAGGTACAACACCCATATATGATAAAAACACTTAGCAAAATGGGAATAGAGGGAGCATTCCTCAATATAATAAAGGCCATATATGAAAGACCTACAGCCAACATCATATTCAACAGGCAAAAACTAAAAGCTTTTCCACTAAGATCAGGAACAAGACAAGGGTGTCCACTTTCACCACTTCTATTCAATATAGTATTGGAAATTTTAGCCACAGCAATCAGGCAAGAAAAAGAAATTAAAGGCATCCAAATCCGAAAGGAGGAAACAAAATTGTTGCTGTTTGCCAGATGACATGATAGTGTACATGGAAAATCCTATAGACTCTACCAAAAATACTGCTCGAACTAATTAATGAATTTGGCAAAACAGGGGGTTACGAAGTCAATATCCAGAAATCAAAGGCATTTTTGTATACTAACAATGAATCAGCAGAAGCAGAAATCAAGAAAAAAATCCCATTCGATATAGCGAAAAGAAAAATAAAATATCTAGGAATAAACCTAACGAAAGAGGTAAAAGATCTGTATGCAGAAAACTACACAACACTGAAGAAAGAAATCAAGGAAGACACAAACAAATGGAAACATATACCTAGTTCATGGATTGGAAGAATTAACATCATCAAAATGTCCATACTACCCAAAGCAATTTACAGATTCAATGCAATCCCTATTAAAGTGCCAATGGCATATTTCACAGACATAGAACAAACACTTTAAAAATTTACATGGAACCATAAATGACCCCGAATAGCAGCTGCACTTTTGAGAAAGAAGAACAAAGTAGGAGGGATCATCATACCAGATATCAAACTGTATTACACTGTAATCAAAACAGCCTGGTACTGTTATAAAAACAGGCACATAGACCAATGGAATAGAATAGAGAGCCCAGAAATCAACCCAACTCTCTACAGTCAATTAATATTCGACAAAGGGGGCAGTAACATAAAATGGAGTAAAGATAGCCTCTTTAACAAATGGTGTTGGGAGAACTGGACAGCTACGTGCAAAAAAATGAAACTTGAGCACCGACTTACACCATACACCGAAATAAATTCAAGGTGGATAAAAGACTTAAATATAAGCCTTTAAACCATTAAAGTCCTAGAGGAGAACATAGGCAGGAAAATCTCAGATATTTCACACAGCAACTTTTTTACTGATATGTCCCCTAGAGCAAGGAATATAAAGGAAAGAATAAACAAATGGCATCTCATCAAAATAAAAAGCTTCTGTGTGACTAAAGAAAACAGTATTAAATTAAAAAGAAAACCAACTGTATGGGAAAATATATTTGCCAATGATACCTCAGACAAAGGTTTAATCTCCAAAATATACAAAGAACTTACAAAACTCCATTCTAAGAAGACATCTAACCCAATTAAAAAATGGGAAAAGGACTTGAACAGACACTTCTCCAAGGAGGACGTACAGAGGATCCAGAGACACATGAAAAGATGTTCAATATCACTAGCTATCAGAGAGATGCAAATTAAAACCACAATGAGATACCACTTTACACCAGTCAGGATGGCTATCATAAATAAAGCAACAAACAACAAATGTTGGAGAGGTTGTGGGGAAAAGGGGTCCCTAGTTCACTGTTGGTGGGAATGCAGACTGGTATAGCCACTATGGAAAACTGTATGGAATTTTCTCAGAAAACTAAAAATCAACCTGCCTTTTGACCCAGCAATTCCACTGCTAGGATTATATCCTAAGAACCCTAAAACACCAATCTCAAAGAACCTATGCACCCCAATGTTCATAGCAGCACAATTTACAATAGCCAAGAGTTGGAAGCAACCTAGGTGTCCATCAGTAAATGAATGGACCAAAAAATTATGATACATATATACAATAGAATTCTATGCTGCAGAGAGAAAGAAGGAGCTACTACCATTTGCAAGAGCATGGATGGCACTGGAAAGCATTATGCTGCGTAAAATAAGCCAGGTGTTGAAAGACAAATAGCATATGATCTCACCTTTAACAGGAAGCTAAACAACAAAACAAACAAGCAAGCAGAATAAAAACAAAGACACTGAAATAGAAAACGGGGACAGCAACCAGAAGGGGAGAGGGGAGGGAATTTAAGGGGAGAAAGGGGAGGGATTTAGAGGAACAAGTATAAAGGACACAGAGACAATAACTAAGGGGGGTGGAAATGGGAGGGAGGTGGGGAGCATGAAGTGGGATGGGATAGGATGGGAAAACTGTACTTGAAAAATAGTTAAATAATTTTTTTTAATTCTAATTACACGAAGATCCACTAAAATAAATATTTTTACTCAATGCAAAAAAAAGAAGGAACTAGACTCAAATAACAGACTGCTTTCATGTTTTCATTGTTCAGGTAGGATAACAAATAGATGCAGGCTTGCCAATTGAATACACAATATCCAAGCAATGCCACATATAATTATATAATCCACATAACAGATGTGACTTCCCGCAAGAAAGACAAAAAACACCAAATAAGGTCCCCAAAATGTACTGGCTTAAATGCACAAAAAGTACATGCTAAAATGATCCAGAAAATAAGGCACATACCCATATTTATGAAAGGAAGACAAGTCTGTTAACAAAAGTTTGTCTAATGAAGGTCTAATTACTCGAAGTAATGGATTTTAATTTTCTATTTTTTTCCGCTTATATTTTGGGATATTTGAAATTCTCACTTAGGACTGTCATTTAAGGGTATAATTTAAATGTAAAGTGAAAGGCTAATGCTTTCTTTGCATTTTGGCTCCTTTAACACAAAAAGCAATAAAAATTCTGACTTGTAGGATCAACAATGGCCATTAAACATCTTAGTCTTGGGCAGAGAGGGTGCAGGATAGGTTTCAGGAGCCTAGAATGTGCTGGAAACCTTGTTCATCTGGAAGAATGGGTGAATGCCCACCTTCAACCTGTCTTGGGAATGTATGGTTATGGAATGTGTTTTTAACATCTCTCTGAGGTTGTTTCAAGTCAAAATCCTCTGCCTGGTGCCCCATGTGGGAATAAGAGAGACAGGTCTCCTGACCTTGGGTTCCAACAGAAGTTTGAATAATATTTTACAGAGATACCCAGTAAGCATACAAAAAGAGTACAAAATAGGACCAGAAGTCATAACCTTATGTGTAACTCTCCATTCAGGCCATTAGAGAACCTGCCACATGGGAATTCTCTGGCTCCCTAATTCTATCTCCCCAGCAGCCATTCCCTTTTGACAGTGACCTGATATTCTCTCTTCCCTCAGAAAGACTGCCGTTCCCCAGATGCCCCTCCACTTCCAGGAAAATTCTACCTCCCAAATGAGAAAGAAATCTGTTCATGTCTTGACCTCTTTTTGCATATTGCACACTCTGCCATCTCATGGAAGTTCTCTTTTACCAAGGCTCCTCCTGGTTCTGAGAGAAAGTCTGTGAGTAGAAGAAGCTTCTGGAAGCTCTTTACCTGTGATGGCTTCAGCCATGCTCCTCCAGAATCACCTAAGAAAAGGGAGCATAATATCATAAAAGGAAAGCACATTCTTCCCATTCTTAGGGTTTCCTCCCATTCTGAGAAATAAGACCCTGGCATCATTGTACTTAATGTGCTGTTGCTTCCTTCTTGACCTGCTTTCATTGCAAAGCACTCTTCTCTCATATAAAGAAAAAAGGGCTCCACCTAAGCTATCAGACCATAGATAGTACAACCACCAAATAGAGTCTATCAGACTCACTGCTTCCCCAAGAGAGGGGAGAGGGCTGGTTAACATGGTCATGTACACAGATTCCCTTTTCTGGGCGTAAGGTTCTGTTCTCAGAAATGTGGAAACACATCCACAGAGTTGCTTGATCCACAGTTATTATCAACTAGGCTTCTGTCTGACCATGCTGGGTGAGTTATCAGTAAAATTGTCAGAGATTTTCATCATTAAAATAAAAAAACTTTAGATGACCAAAAAGTGGACCAAATGCTTATAGCCCTATTATTGACAGTAACTTAATTATAAAAGTAACAAATATATGACAAGATTCTCAATTTAATGAGGTAAATGCAGGTGAAAACTACAATGAGATATTACCTCACACCTGTTAGAATGGTTATTATCAATAAGACAAGAAGTAACAAGTTCTACAAAGAGCGTGGAAAGAAAGCTGTAGGAAATATAAACTTGTACAGCCACTATGAAAAACAGTATAAAAATTCCTCCAAAATCCATCTTCTGGGTATCCACCCCCCAAAATTTGAGCCCTGTACAGTATGGCTCAGTTGGTTGGGTGTCATCCCACAAAGCTAAAGATCACTAGTTCAATTCTCAGTCAGAGCACATATGAGAGGCAACAAATCAATCTTTATCTCTCACACTGATATTTACCTCTGTTGCTTTCTCCTTCTCTTCCCATCTCTCTAAAAATAAAAAATTAATATTTTAAACATCTATTCATAAAAACATGTGTACCTGTATGTTCACCATAACATACAGTGCCCTCAGGCCCAGCTCATCCTCATCCTCAGCTGTTTCTAAGTTCTCTGAATTTTTATATATTTTTTCTTTATCTATTCATCAATGAACACTTGGGTTGTTTCAATATCTAAGCTATTGTGAATAATGCTGCAATGAGTGTGAGAATGCAAGTAATTCTTCAAGATCCCACTTTTTTATTTAAAATGTATTTATTTATTTTTAGAGAAAGGGGAAGAGAAGGGGAAAGAGTGGGAGAGAAACATTAATGTGTGGTTGCCTCTCATGTGTCCCCTACTGGGGACCTGGCCCACAACCCAGGCAATGTGCCCTGACTGGGAATCAAACCAGCAACCTTTTGCATCACAGACCGGTGCTCAATCCACTGAGCCACACCAGCCAGGGCTAGATTCCGATTTTAATTCTTTTGGATATATATCCTCAAGTATGATTGCTGAATCCTATTGGTTGTTCTACTTTTAATTTTTCAAGGAACCTCCATACTGTTTTCCATAGCTTCTGTACCACTTTTTTTTTGTATATGACACAAAAAGTACAAGTAATAAAACCAAAACTAAACCGGTGGGACTACAGCAAGATAAAGAGCTTCTGCACAGAAAAGAAAGCAATCAACAGAATGAAAAAAAAAACCGACAGAATGAAAGAAAATATTTGCAAGTCACATAGCTGATAAGAGATTAATTTCCAAAATATATAAGGAATGTCAGCAACTCAAAAATACAATTAACCAGAAAAAAATACTCCATAATTTTTAAAGGACCAAGATTATTATTATACTGTAAGTGAGGTCTTTTTGTCCTTTTTAAAATATTTTTCTATTGTGCCCTGGCTGGTGTGGCCCACTGGATAGAGTGCTGGACTTTGAAGCAAAGAATAGCTGGTTTGATTCCCAGTGAGGACACATGACTGGGTTGCAGGCCAGGTCTCCAGTAGGGGGTGCAAATGAGGCAACCACAAACTGATGTTTCTTTCCCTCTCTTTCTCCCTGTCTTCCCATCTGTCTAAAAAAACTAACTAAAATCTTTTTTTTTTAATTTTTTCTTATTGAACATCCTGGGTAAAATGACCTCTGAGAAACAAGGGAAGGAAGAGTTCACAGAAAAACAGTAAATGTTATAAGCAAAGAAAATTTTATTATCTTTCACATTTTTACATTCACATTCAACATTTGGGGGAAAATTTATCTTACATATTTTAGATTTTCTGTTGTTTTAGAACCTAAAAGTCCTCCACTTCAAAATGAAAGAAAAAATTTGAGAGAGAGTAGATCCTTTCACAAAGTGCCTTAATCTGAATATTTTTTCCAGAAAGAAATAAGATCAAATCTGAGGGAGAAAGGTATCTCCTGGCAAACACCAAATTTAGAGCCCATTCTTCTTGCAAAACTCTTAATTATGTTGTCATTATCTTGCCCTTGGTACTTTGGAGTGAACTAATCTAATTCTACAAGCTTCCTGAAACTCACTACCAGTTGATTCACCTTCATAAATTTCTCCTTTTTTAAATTTGTGATCCCTGTATTTAGAAAGCATTTAGTTCCAGAATACATTGTTCCCAAAATAAGACATCTAGAAGTCACACTATACAAACTTGCACTTTCTCAGAAGATACACAAATAAGCAGGGACTGAAGGAGTTCCTATTAAAAGGCAGTGAGTCCCCTTTGTAGCACTTACTGCTTCCTCCAGTGTGGGAATATCTTTCTTTCAGATAGCTGCTACTTTCCAGTCATCCACAGAGTTTATGTAGCAGAGTTGTAAGTGAGGGACAAACACACGGAGAATTGTTCTGCTAAACCCACATAATGTGACGTCATCTTCTCTACACTTCTTTGACTCAAAATTTTTAATTCATATTTTCAACTCCTAGGAATCCAATTATGCCTCATTCTAAACTTTGGGGAAAATTGCCTTAAAATTTTATCATTTGAAATGGTCTGAAGAGTCAAAGAGGTCATTGGTGAGTTTAATCAGAACCTGTTCAGCCATAAATAATTTAATGCAAAAATAATTTTAATAATCACTTATAAAAATCAAATTTATTGTTTACTTCCTATTAAATCCCAAACTTCTAGTAATATATTATTTTTGTTCCAATTTCACACCTCTTTGTTTAAATAAGTTAAACATCCTGGAGACATCAGTTTTCTTTGCTTCTCAAGAAGTTTATAATTCATACCATCCTTTACTTCCTATCTGCTTATTCATCTGTGTGAAAAGTGTGTTGACATAAAATACTTCATTGCAAAAGAAAAATCTTCACATGTTTCATTATTCTCCAGCAGCCATGAGAAGTAAGTGTCCCATTGTTTTATTGCATTCCTCTTATTTCTACTCAATGCCTAGGAAACCTCTAAATTATATTTCTTAATTCTAAATTATTGGAGCTTCTGTCTCCATGAAAATTTCATAGATGTAGACTGAGTTATAGCATTAAAATAACAAACTTGAGAAAATTAACAAATTAGATAATGGAGTCAGAAGTTGTCATAAAAAATGCTGAAATTTGCCACTTCCTTTTCTTTTAACTGGTTTAACAAGCTATTTACTTCCCTCTCATCTGGACAAACTTCTTCCAGCCATGGCCAGCATGGACCTCTGGACCTCTGAAGGTTCTGACTGGACCTCTGGAGCCTGAACTGTTTCCTTTCCCAATAGGAGAAACACCTCTGGGCTCTCCATGTCTGTCGTTGTCTTCCATGGGACCCCAAATCACTTTTCTCCATACCTTGTTCATTGCTAAATAAAATCTATGATTTTACCCATACTCTTGTCTCCAGAATACAGGCTAAAAAAATGTCATTCGTCAGGCATCCTGAATCAGAAAACATGACTGATGTTGCAGCCCCCAAATATGTTTCAGTTCACTCTTTTCTTCATGATGTTAGGTCTTCTAGAGAGGGAGAATGTAGTATGGATGTGAGAGCATAATGCACTAAAAGACTCTGCATTCAAATCTAGTCTATGCCTAGTTGTGTGACCTTGAGTAAGTTACCTACCTTTCCACATCTCATTGATGTACTGAGGATGATTAAATGAGATGGGACAGGTAAACCACCCTACATGTACAAATATGTAAGCCATATTCTAGCATTGGATGCCTCCAGAGTATACTTGAAAATAACATTTATATAGTGTCTACTGCCTTTTTTCTCATCGGCTACAATGGTTGTTGGCTCAACTACCCATGTTCCTGAAAGCCCTCCCCTCACTGTGTGAACCTGGATTCTAAATTTGCCTTTGGCAAGAACATGTCCAAAATGACTAAAGTATAAAATAACTGTGAAAGAAGCAGACATGTCTCATTTGGACTCTTGGGATTTTAATGTATGGAAGTGGGTGAAAGACAACACAGATGCCAGCACTATTGAAGGAATGTACTACTTATCTCTAAAGAGAAAGGGGCACTCCACGCAGGGCTATGTGGGCTGCACCAGGTAAGTGTTCTGTTGGTCAGGGGGCAGAAGCAGGAGCCAGGGGAAAGCCCAGGCCAGAACCTTTATTGGCATTTCCACTGGAAAGGCAAGGCAGGCTACAGGAATAAGATAGGATTGGCCAGTGTGAATAACTATAACAGGTGTTGAGCTATCAGAGCAGTCTCTAGCTCCCTGAGACCTGATTCTGGGGTGATCTAGGGCAGGGGAAATGTTGGCTTGGTGCATAAATAATAAAGGAGATTGTTGGAAGTATAAACTCAGACTTGGTTGCCTGCATGTGGAAAGCATGCTCCTTGCTAAGCCCTTTGCTATCTCTTAAGAATTGCTTAGTCCAGGGAGGGGCAATTTCTCCCCAGCTAGATGATTTTTGAGATGTCAAAACATAATGAAAATAAAAACATGATTAACACAATTGGGGAAAGGGAGAGGAAGGCAGTTGCATGATGTTAAAGGGGAACATTTCAAAAGTGGGGAAGGATTAATGGGAGTTTTTATGGGGAAATATATTTCAGCCATAAGGCTCTTTTTTAACACAGTGAAAACACTAAGAACTTTAACGAATCTCTCATCGCTGGCCCCAAACAACTTTATCTACAGCCAATTACTTGTCTGTGATACTTTATATAAATAGGGGGGTGAAACTAACACCCCTCACTTTTCTCAGGCACATTGGCTTCAGTGGGCATAGTGGGGAAACTCAGTTTCCTAAGTCAGAACTGAGTTAGGCTAAGAAGTCAAGCTAAAAAGCATACACTTTCCCCTTTGTCTCCACAACTACACCTACATGGCTACTTTCAAACAGGAGGTCAGGCCCCAAATCAGCATCCTCTGCTTCACCTGTAAAACACTCACCTATATAGCACTCGCCTGTATAAAACACTCAATCTCTGAGAGCTTACCTTCTGTTAGAAACTGCCACATGGGAGGTATGAACATCAGCAAAACCAAGCCAAACGTCTAGGAGCTCATTGTCACTGAAACCAATTAATATAACACAATGGGATCGAGTACGATCTATGTGAGTATATAGTAGCTTAGCAAAACTAGATTAGTAGTAAGTAGATAAGTAAAAATTTGTTCAAGTCGATACTGTCTTACAGAGGAGCCACTAACTAGCACATGTCTTTAGCTAGTTCAAACTGAGCTGTGCAAAGTATGAAGTATACCGTGGACTCCACAGACTTTGTGAGAAAAAAAGAATAAAAATATATCAGTATCACCCTGGCTGGTGTAGCTCAGTGGACTGAGCATGGGCCTGCGAACCAAAAGATTGCGGTTCAAGTCCCCATCAGGGCACATGCCTGGGTTGCAGGCCAGTTCCCAGCAGGGGCCAGTTCCCAGCAGGGGATGCACCAGAAGCAACCATACATTGATATTTCTCTCCTTCTCTTCTTCCCTTCTCTTCTAAAGATAAATAAATAAAAATTATATATATATATCAGTAAAAGTTGTTATATTAGAAAGAAAAATATAGATATATAAAGAATTATTATATGGGTCATATGGTGAAATCAATGTTTTTGATACTTGAGTTTAAAAAGTGTCAAAAATAGTACCAGAGACATGGAAATAAAGAACAAACCGACAGTCACCAGAGGGGAGAGGGGAAGGGGATAATGGGAAAAGTAGGGGAAGGGTCAAGGAACATGTATAAAGGACCCATGGACAAGGACAACAGTGTGGGGGAGGTGGAAGTTGTAGGGCGGGTAGGGCAGGGGAGAGTGTTAGGTCAGAGTCACTCAAGAAACCTGATGGACGTGGCGAGCTAAGAAGAGCAGGGTTTACTAGTGGGAATAAGAGGGAAAGTGGAGCCAACCAAGGGAGATTGGGACTCAGAAGTTGGAGCCAACAAAGGGAAGTTGGGACTCATTCAGTTGTTCTTAGATCAGGGTTTTTAAATGCAAAATCTGCAGTTAGGGTATCTGAGTCTGATTGGCTAGAGCTGGTTGCTGGGTGAAAGCTGCATCCTGTTATGCTGGATTAACTGACCCCAGAGCCTAATCTTCCTGGGTAGAGTCAGCAGGCAGCTTTCCACAGTGCCATTTTCTCGCCTGGTGATTTTCATTCCTCCTAGGCCTGCCTAGATCTAACAGAGAGTAATGGGGGGAAAAAATAGAGACAATTGTAAGTGAACAACAATAAAAATTTTTCATTATTAAAATTAACTTTACATGTTTCCTTTTTCATTTTTTAATGTGACTATTAAATTTTTTATTCCATATACATCTTGTATTTATGACTTTAATTACACAGTGATCATCTAATATTCTGCCAGCATATTGCGGGGGTGACTTCCTCGCAAGTCCCCTCGAGTGCCACGAATGAAAGTGAATATGGCAGAGACATGATGTGATCTGCTTGGGGAGGAGAAGTGAGCAGTGACCAGTTTCTCAGGGAAAAAGGCCAGCAGCGGCCAGTTTCTCCGAGGAGAAAAAGGCCTCAAGCCCCCTCCTTGAGGGCTTTTATTGGGTTCTAATACACAGGAATACAGGGCGGCAAGGATCAAACAGTAGATAACATTTCAAAGAAATCTGAGGGCTTAGTATGAGTCAGAGTCTGTCAGGAACAGAGTTTTAGGGTTTCTTGCTTCAACCCTTAACATATAAATGAAAGCACTCTTAGCAGAGCAGATTTCACAAGTTTATCAGGAAGGTCTTTGTGGTGCCAGATTTTTCCCCAGGACACGCTCTAGCAAGGCAAGGAGCTGCACCTCTCCCCATCAGGTATTCAGACTTAAGGGGATTAGAGCCAGGAAGCACTTCTCCCAGAGAACATGGGGACTTTGGGCTATGTCAAAGCTGGGGGGAGAGAGTCCATTGCTCTTTATTGCAGCCCTCCAAGTCCTTCCATGAAGGCCTTCCACATGATCGAGTCTGGCTTAAGTTGCCCACCGCTGTGAGGAGACTTACCCATCATTGACTTCCGACCAAGCTTTCGGGGCAGGGAGAGGAAACTGGGGCAGCATTTGCTACCAGAGACAAGCTTTGTCTCCTGTAGCTGGCATTCCAGAGGTCATCCCTTGCCCTTAGGCACAAGGGGTAGAGATACAATTCCTAAAACCAGGCAGAGCGGTCTGCAACAGGGTATTAGACACCAAACATAAAAAGAAATAAATAAAACCCCCCAAACCACCTAAGGGCTCTGGTCACCCCCACAGTCTCCAAATCTGTCTCACCTTTCTGTTTCCATCACTACTGTTCTAGAAAAACCTCCTGTTACCTCTAACAGGAATGAGACACCACATCCCAAAGAAACTCTTCATCTGTCCACACAGTTTGTGCCTTCCCCTGCTTCCTGAGCTGTTTTCCTTAAGCAACAAATGGATGACCATGACCCCTGTGTAAGAACATTCAATTAGCCACACAATAATAATGTACAAATTCCTGACATCCAACACTAACTGGAATATAAAAGTCCAGTGTCCTTCAGCTGCCTAAATCCAACCACTGCAGACTACTCACCATCTTCCAGAAAATTCTCTCCTATGTTTGTGATTTTATCTCTATTTTCTATGCTTGGATGGCCCTCCCCACAAAACTCATCTGTGACCATCTTCCTCAGAATATCATATATTATTCCAGTTCTACCACCTCCCCCATGATTTGTAGGTCAGAAGTAGTCTAGTTCTTTGTTGTCAAACACTCTTTGATGGCATTTACCACAGCATGCCTTGTGATATAGCTGATTGTGTATAATTTCTGTTCCTTCCCATAAACTATGAATACCCTGAAAGCAGGGATCATTTATACAGCCCTCAGGACAAAATCAGCCAGCATTTGAAAGTAGAAGGCAATTTGAAGTTTGAAGAGGCAAAGTATATTCCATGACCCCCACAGTTTGGCCCACAGCTCAGAGCAATATGAAATGAGCCACCATGTCCAGGAAGTCTCTCAAAGACCAAGGCTCCCAGCCAGTTCCAAGCAATGCCAGCACCTCAGACCCAACACCAGGTCCACCCCAGTGGTCCCCACACCTGGCAGACCCCTGTGGACTCAGGATCCAGTCTGACCACACAGACCATTTTGATTTCCCACAAAAGTTCCACCAAACGATTTACTCTTTTGTTAAATTTCTTTGCCATAGATTTCTCTCAAAAACATTATGGGCAGGCATTGCTGTGTCCTGGACACTGAATTCAAATATTTTGAGGCTTCCCTGGTCATAAAATGGCATATAATCTCACTTCAATTCTAACACAATCACAGGTCTTATTTAAACAAATCTACGTTGAATTGCTCAAAAGGACAATTGTTAGGTGGAAATTTTACCTGAAATTCAAGAAAAGGAAACTCTAGTAAAGTGGGTGGAGCCCTATGGAGCAACCCATTTTTATAAACTATTTGGGTTTTATTTCAGGGATTCCACTCCTAAGTAAAATTCAAACAATTTCCTAGAATATGACTATTAAATCAGTATTTCTCCTCCTTGGAAAGGAGAAAAGACTAGAATGAGTAATTTGATAGATTTCTTTACTTAACAATCTATAGAATTTGGAAGAGCCAGGTCTTGGAATGAAGGATTGAAAGGATTGTAAAATTGAAAGCTCAGCTTTTCTGGAAACTACAAACAAACATGCCAAAACAGTGGTTTTGCATAAGGATGATCTTAACAATACATCTCAGAGAAATCTATGTGAAGAGGCTTTGTTAAAATGGACAGGGGGTAGGATCCAGGGTAGGAGGTGGGAATGGCTGGAGTAGGGGGAGTGGTGATGGAAAATGGAGAGAAATGTTCTTGAACAGCAATAAAAAAATAAAAATATTTTTAAGCCCTGGCTGGTGTAGCTCAGTGGATTGAGCATGGGCCTGCAAACCACACGATCGCAGTTCGATTCCCAGTCAGGGTACATGCTTGGGTTGCAGGCCAGTTCCCAGCAGGGGACTCATGAGAGGCAACCATACATTGGTATTTCTCTCCTTCTCTCCTTCCCTCCCTCTCTAAAGATAAATAAATAAAGTCTTTAAAAATATTTTAAAAAATAAAATAAAAATAAATAAAAATAAAAATATTTTTTAAAAAATCAGAGCCATTATTAATTAGCTTTACTTTTCAAATGGCTGTTCAGAGGTGTGTGGTACGAATCTACTTAGATTTGATAGCAGAGGCTTTGGTATCAGCAATCATGTCAACCAAGGTTATGAAGGCTCATCAAGTTGTGAAAAGTGAAAGTGGAGAAGAAATGCTGGTCCCATTCCAGAATATGGCTGCAAGAGAAGAACAGAACACAGGGCTTTCCAACTGACTACCTGCCTCAGGATGAGAGCACCACAAACGAGCAGGACAAAGCAGTGTTCCAGGTCTGCTCCCACCCAGAGAGTGGAGCTAGCTGGCTGACAACCTATGCGAACTTTTATACAGATCATTTTACTGGTGACTTCACTTTGCAGTGCAAGGACTGTGTGAATAAACACAAGACCAGTTTTCCATTGTTGTGGTGAACTGTAAAGTGTAATTTGCAATAAGTTATTATAAAAAGTTTATAGATTACGTGATTGAGTATGCTGCATTTAACATTTTATTGGACATTTTGCCCTCACTAAATGGTCAAAAAGACAGAGGCTACAAGTGGAGTTGCTTTGTTTATTAAGGTATTTTGGTTTTGTTTTCCTTTGTTTAATTGCCTCACTTTTTAAAAACATGGGTCCACAGTTAACCCAAACATATATATGAGCAGCTTCCCATTTTATTTTACATGAATCACATGATAAGGAACACTCATTTTCTCCTCAAGCCTCAGGGCCTACCTGAAGAGAAGTTTTTTTATTGTTGTTTTTTAGCTCAAGTTGTACATGAATTACTGAACATTTTTCTCTGCTTTTCTTCATGTACTCTTTGCTGAGAGTTGAAAACATTTCTCATTATTGCCTTTTTGTGCCTTGTTTTTTTGCCAACTATGTTTATGGAAGGGTCATTACTAATGGTATTTTATCAATTAAAATATAATCATTTGAACTTAGCAGTCCCCTAAAATATAATTCTACAAAAAGAAGATCCTACAGAATTTTCCACTTTAGACTTTACTTTAAAAAGAAAAGAATTACTTGAGAAAAATTAAATCTGCATTACAGATTGAACTGTCCTTGTTGATTCTTTGTTCATCAGTTGTAACCAGTATCCACTTACCACTAAATATAAGTTTCACTATGGTCTGGTTCCTTCTCATCACTCTTGTTCTGAATCATTGTTTTGATTTGTTTTCCAGTCTTATGCTGATTTACGTTTCAGACTGACCTGTGCTAGTCCATTTAATTGAATCAGAGCTGTTGTGCTTACTGCTATATATGAATGATATGGGTATACAGAAGTATAAAGAAAAAGAATAAATTTAAATATCTCATTTTTCAGCAAAGTGACTAAGGATGTGGGTCCCAACCAATTTTCTATTTAAACTTACCATTTTTAAAAAAAAACATGCTTTCCAGATCTTTGGGCTCAACAAGTATGGTTGTTGCTACAACTAAAGGTTTTGCCACAAAAAAATTAAGATCACATGTGTGTAAATATTTAAAACTGAAGTTGTTGAAGCCAGAGATGTCTGTGTTTGCCATAAATTGTAGACTCAAATTCTTTCGGATTCTTTTGTTCTAAAACGAATGTCACACTTCGGGTTATGGTATACTCTCAGGCTGGCTAGCAGAGATTCTGTCACACCCGAACCTCAGCTGCTGTGTTCAGTTGATGTTTGACTGTGACCTGAAGCCACTCCACTGCAGAAGAAGCTGGGACGCCCTGTTCTGGCTGCTCCTGAAACTGCTTCTCTGCTCAAACACCAGCTATGTTTCAAGAGTTCTTTGCTCTGAACTATCTGCTTAATGATAAAGAGGTCTGATAAGGCAGTCACATTTTTATTTTAAATCTGCCTGATGTCCTTGATATAATGAGCATTTTAGTAATTGTCACGAGCATTATGTTTGTGATATAGTCTTTCCTATATGTCAGCCAGGCAACTGCTCGGCCAGCTGCCTGCTGAGCAGCCTGACACCAAGGAATACACAAGAACCACGCACAGCGACTACGTTATTCACTCAGCTTTTATAAATGCAGGTTCACTCAAAGTAAACCATCAACATACATTAATATCCTACTCACACTCTAACGATCTAAGAGAAATATAACACACACACAGCAATCAACAACAGCAGATAATGAACCCGAGCCCAGAGTCTCAGTCTGCAGGTCTGGGAGACAGCATGGTGTACAAGGAAGTTGTCAGCATATTGCTAGGAAGGCTCTCTGGAGCCAGGTGGGCAGCAGGGCAGGCAAAGTCCTGAGACCAGCAGGGCAGAGCCTGCAGCAGCCAGAGCCAAGGGAGATGAGCGCGGCATGGAGCAGCATTCTGGTGTGTGGAGCTTGACTGTCTCAAAGGTGGAATGGAACCTGCCTCAGTTATCCCTTGAAAGTGGTATATTCCACCCCTCTGGGTCTTTTCAGTAAATGTCTTGGCATCCCAGATGCCAAGTGGGGAATTTGCTCAGTAGCCTATGGGTGGTACCCATGGCTCTTCTGCTTGACACCCCTGTTGGCAACTGTGGAATTTCCCTAGGACCCTACTTATGGGTGGTCCTGCTATGCAGACATGACTATTTCAATCACATGTGCAGATATCTTAGATGTGTGTCCTTGCCGGATGTGTCTGCTCTGACTTAGGTAGTTTCCTCTTGAACCAAAGTGTTATAGCTGACTGGTATCCACCTTGGTTGACATGAGTGATTCCACCTTGTTTTATATACTTTATGCTATCTTGACTGGACCAATGCCATTTTATTGGTAATGCTCTCTAGACAACATATCATTGGTGTTAGGATCATGAAATATGTTAGATTTGTAGCGTTATTCCCTGATCACCCAGTCTAACACCCTCAGTTTACAAAAGAAGAAATTAAGGCTCAGAGAACTAAAGGGAAATATCCAACTTCTGGAAAAATAAATTTCTTATGTTACTTAGGACTCAAACTCCAAATACAAAGCCCACTATAAGAAAATCACAGAGAGTGAGTTTCTGAGAGCAAGTGGCCACTGGATAAAGGGCCCCCTGGAGCACCCAAGCCCTAAAAAGCTCTTTCATTTTTTCTTGAAATTATATCAAGGAATGGATGAATGTCAGAGATCCAGAAAAATGAACATAACACAAATGCATGTAAATTCAGAATACACAGGCCCTCTGAAGTTCATCTATAAGTACTCTGAATTAAGAATCCCTATTCTATAATAAATAGTTTGATGTTAATATAATTCCATTATATCTGGAACTAATCATTGTTTAGTTAAGGATACTTACTGAGTATCCTTACTATGTTCTAGGCATTTTTCTAGGAGTTTTACGTGTATTTGGATATACAATCCTCTTAAAACTCCTATATATAATTACTATTATAATCCTCCTGATATAGGTGAGGAAAATGAAACACAAAGACATTAAGAAACTTGCCTAAGGTGACAGACCAACTGGTAGTGTCAAGGTAACAAGGTTCTAATTTGGGTGGTCTAGTTCCAGAGCTGGGTAATACAATGTAAAAGCATCTATAATATGACAATCATTTTGCTAACTGAACCATTTCTTTTGGAATAGTGCTGAGTGTTTGTATCAATGCCCTTCCAGGAACCTGTTTACCCTGAGTCTAGTCTCCTGTCTGGTCTCCACAATAGAACAAGGTTTCAATCCCAGAATTAGACTCATCCCATGGCCTCTAACTTACAAAGTTCAGTCAGCTCTAGCTGGTGTGGTTCAGTGGGTTGAGTGCCAGCCTGTGAAGCACGGGGTCGCTGGTTTGATTCCCCAGTCAGGTCATATGCTTGGGTTGTGGGCCAGGTCCCCAGGGGGGAGCATGTGAGAGACAACCACACACTGATGTTTCTCTTCCATTCTTTCTCCCTCCCTTCCCCTCTAAAAATAAATAAAATCTTTTTTTAAAAAGTAACAAAGTTTAGCTCAAACTGAGGCCTATCACTTTGACCAGCCCCATGTTCTCTTCCTTCCATCCAAACTCTACCACAATCAGCTTCTGACCCTTCAGAACAGCCTGCCATGTCCTATCACATCTCTCTAGGTTCTGAGATCCTACCTACTCTGGATCAGTTCATTCAGTCACACCACCACACCCAGAGTCCTCACTGAGTGATTCCACTGATGACTACACACTATCCCCAGAATAAGTCTTGTCAATTGAAAGGACTGTTAAAAACCACTGGAAAACCATCAACAAAATGAAAAAGAAAACCCACTGAAAGGAAGAATATATTCACCAATGATACATCTGATAAGAGCTTAATATCCAAAATTTATAGAGAACTAATACAACTCAATGCCAAGAAAACAAACAATCCATTTTTTTTAATGAGCAAAGGACCTGAAAAACACTTCTCCAAAAAAGATATACACATGGCCCATAGACATATGAAAAAATGCTGCATATCACTAATCATCAGAGAAATGCATATTAAAACCACAATGAAATAGCACCTCACATCTGTCATAATGGCTACCATCAATAAATCAACAAACGAGTGCTAGTAGGGATGTGGAAAAAGAGGAACCCTTGTGCACTGTTGGTGGGAATGCAGACTGGTGCAGCCATTGTGGAAAGCAGTATGGAATTTCCTCAAAAAATTAACAATTGAACTGCCATATGGCCCAGCAATTTTACTTCTGGGAGTATATCCAAAGAAACCTGAAACACTAATTCAAAAGAATATATGAACTCCTTAAATTCATTGTAGTGTTATTCATAATAGCCAAGATTTGGTAGCAGCCCAAATTCCCATCAGTAGATGAAGAAATAAAAAAGCTGTGGTACATTTACACAGTGGAATACTACTTGGTCATAAAAATGAAGGAAATCTTACCTTACCTTTTGGGATGACATACATGAACCTGGAGAACATTGTACTAAGTGAAATAAGCCAGCCAGAGAAAAACATATACCACATCATTTCACTCATATGTGGAATCTAATGAACAAAATAAACTAACAAACAAAACAGAAACAGAATCATAGACTTGAAGAACAGACTGACATCTGTCAGAGGGGAGGAAGGTTGGGGGGTGCTGGGTGAAAAAGTTGAAGGGATTAAATTGAAAAAACAAACATAGATAACAGTATGGTGACTTGCAGAGGGAAAGGAATTGTGAGGGGAGGTGGAAGAGGCCAAAAAGGGGATAAATGGTGGTGGAAAATGACTTGACTTTGGGTAGTAAGCACACAATGCAGTGCAGATTATGTGTTATTGAGTTGTACACTTAAAACCTGTATGGTTATATTAACCAATGTCACCCCAATAAATTCTATTAAAATTTAAAATAAAAAAGCATTGGAAAGAATAGTTAATAAATCAGAAAATTTATACATCTGTACACTCTTGGTATTATACTTTAGAGCTGACTAACTGCTGGAGGAAATAATTTAGAGAACAGTCAAATAATTACAAAAATTAATGAAAATATCAAGAAAATAATTTGTCAATGAAGCAGGGCATTTTTCAATAGGTAGTGTCAACAATGACAAAATAAACCTTCATTTGTATGATGTATACCTATAGAATCTTTATAATACAGTCCCTTGGGGCCTCCTCAAAACCCTTGTGATAGTAGAACAAGTATTTTCACAACACACATTTAATTAATGAGAAAACAGGATTAAGAGACCAAAGTTACTCTCATAGACCAAATTCACAGAGTAAGCAGGTGGCAAAATCATGGTTTAAACACAAAACTTTTGGCTTTAAAAAGGCCTGCACTTCCTGATGCAAGCTATGGTGGCAGTCTCTAGCAAGTCCCTTGGTACCTGATCTCACACCATTATCCAATATGCATTGCTAATTCTTGTGTCAGTTACTCCATTCCTTGTGCTTGGTATGTCCTTCCCCACTATTTCTCTGCCAAGCAGATGTCTCATTCTTCCCAGACCAATCCCAGGTCAGTTTCTCTGGAAAGTGTAACTTGATGCCCTAACGAAGATCATCCTCTCTTCTCTGCTCAAACAGCACTTTTCTAATTTATATTTTTTACATGTCTGTCTTCAGTAGATTATTTTTTTACTGTTTTTTTTTTATTTTTCAAGTACAGTTTTTTGTCTATTTCTCCCATCCCAGCCCCCCTGTCCCATGCTCCCCACTTCCCTCCCATCTCCACCCCCCCTAGCTCTCATCCCTGTGTCCTTCATATTTGTTCCTCCAAATCCCTCCCCCCTTCCCCCTCAAATTCCCTTCCCTCTCCCCTCTGGTCATTGTCCCCTTGTTCTCTATTTCAGTGTCTGTTTTTATTCTGCTTGCTTGAATTTTGCGTTTTGTTGTTTAGCTTCCTGTTAAAGGTGAGATCATGTGGCATTTGTCTTTCAACACCTGGCTTTTTTCACTCAGCATAATGCTTTCCAGTTCCATCCATGCTGTTGCAAAGGGTAGTAGCTTCTTCCTTCTCTCTGCTGCATAGAATTCCATTGTGTATATGTACCACCATTTTTGGATCCATTCATTTACTGATGGGCACCTAAGTTTCTTCCAACTCTTGGCTATTGTAAATTGTGCTGCTATGAACATTGTGGTGCATAGGTTCTTTGAAATTGATGTTTTGGGGTTCTTAGGATATAATCCTAGCAGTGGAATTGCTGGGTCAAAAGGCAGGTCAATTTTTATGTTTCTGAGAAAATTCCATACTGTTTTCCATAATGGTTGTACCAGTCTGCAATCCCACCAACAGTGAACTAAGGACCCCCTTTCCCCACAACCTCTCCAACATTTGTTGTTTGTTGCTTTATTTATGATAGCCATCCTGACTGGTGCAAAGTGGTATCTCATTGTGGTTTTAATTTGCATCTCTCTGATAGCTAGCAATATTGAGCATCTCTTCATGTGTCTCTGGATATTCTGTATGTCCTCCTTGGAGAAGTGTCTGTTCAAGTCCTTTTCCCGTTTTTTAATTGGGTTAGATGTCTTCTTAGAGTGGAATTGTGTAAGTTCTTCGTATATTTTGGAGATTAAACTTTTGTCTGAGGTATCATTGGCAAATATATTTTCCCATACAGTTGGTTGTCTTTTTAATTTAATACTGTTTTCTTTAGCCATGCATAAGCTTTTTATTTTGATGAGATGCCATTTGTTTATTATTTCCTTTATATTCCTTGCTCTAGGGGACATATCAGTAAAAATGTTGCTGCGTGGAATATCTGAGATTTTCTTGCCAATGTTCTCCTCTAGGACTTTAATGGTGTCACAGCTTATATTTAAGTCTTTTATCCACCTTGAATTTATTTTGGTGTATGGTGTAAGTTGGTGCTCAAGTTTCATTTTTTTGCACGTAGCTGTCCAGTTCTCCCAACACCATTTGCTGAAGAGGCTATCATTACTCCATTTTATGTTATTGCCCCCTTTGTCAAATATTAATTGACTGTAGAGAGTTGGGTTTATTTCTGGGCTCTCTGTTCTGTTCCATTGGTCTATGTGCCTGTGTAGCATCTACCAATGCGAGCAACAAATGTCGGAAGCTTTCAGGAGTTTAAGATGGAACTTTATTGGCCAAAGTTTCAAAGTTTTACCTGCGCAGGGGCAAACTTTCGGGGTGTCTGGAGACACGGTGCCAAAATGGCTGCAGATGAGAGTCGCACCTGGCACTTACAACCTAGGGTTTTTATTGGGGTGAGCAAACAAGCAAGCAAGCAAGCAAATACAGAAGCAGATGTAGCTGTTAGCAATTGGCTATCTTGAGAGAACACACACACATGGCTATGCTCTCTGCTTACTACAATGGATACTTTTCTACAAAGACAAGGCCATGCAAAGATAAGGTCATGCACAGGCGGTTTATCTCTTTCAGCACTCTTTGTACTTTCTTTACTTTTCTATCTTCCTTGCTGAGACAGTCTGGTGCCTGCCTTGGGTTCCTCCTGGCTATTTTTATCTAATTCTGGCCTAACCTAACATTCCCCCCTTCTCTTGGTTATGAATCAAACCTTTGATTCGGTCTCGTCCCCAGATAATATGGTGTATGGCTGGGACAGGACCATTAGCTTGACTACTTCTACCTGTTCTCTGATGAAGGTGAGGACCTTGTTGAGTATTATGGGTCCAATAGTTAATAATAACAATAATATTAACAGTGGCCCAGTTATGGCTGAGAGTAGGGTGGTCAGCCAGGGGGAGGTTCTGAACATTGAGGCATACCAGCTGGAGTCATTGTCTGCTTGTTCTCTTTCTTTTAACTGTTTCGTTAATACTTTAATATTTTCTCTTATTACTCCCGAGTGGTTGGCATAAAAACAGCATTCTTCTTCTAGTGCTGCACAAAGTCCCCCTTGTTGGAGGAATAATAGGTCGAGCCCTCTTCTGTTCTGCAGGGCTACTTCTGCTAACGAATCCACCTGGTGCTCTAGATAGATTACTTGGTCCTGGAGGATCAATATATCCCTGGAGAAGGTCTGGGACAATTGTCTTAATTTATTTTCTCCATGGATAAAAGCTCCTGCCCCTACTGCGGTGGATCCTAATATCCCCATGGTAGCTATAATAGGGATTAATAAGGGGGCCCTCTTCATCCTTCTAGGTGGGTCTAGCAAGAAGTCTGGATTCCCTCCGTACAGGTATACTTGGGGTATAATATATGCACCGACACATAGCTCAGGGGAAGTTGGGAGTATACACTTGAAAATCCCTCTGGTGCATATAAACCAAAGTCCTTCTGGGGCCCTTATGACTAAGGGCTGGGTACCGTTGGCTGGTATTGTCTTCTGATTTAAGCAGTAGTCACTATAACTAGAGTTGAGCAAATTGAAATTAGCTAATAAGTAGCATGTACCTTTCCCATAGAACTCCGCCAGGGAAAGGGAGCTATCAGACAAGCAGTCTTCTACTTCCCGCCAGGCGGAGTCCAGATCTTGTAGCCTGGTGCCTGGAACTGAGGTTCTGGCTCCCAGCCCTACATAGAAGGGTGGTCTTGGACTTAAACATAACCAACAGGATTCTGTAATGTTGGGCTGGGTGTAATTAATTAATGGGAAGATCTTAACTAATAGTTCTAAAGTGGGTACACCTTGGATGTGAGGTTTCTCATATAGTTGATCTGGAGCAGGGTGTAGTACCTTACATTTTGTTTCTTCCTGGTCTTCAGACTCTTCAGGCTGGGTTGAACCAGGGGTCACTGGTCTATCTGATTGCGGAGGCTGAGAGGCCCTTGGAGCCTGCATTGTTGTGGGCCACCTAGAAGGTTTAGGTGGCTTGGGTGGTAACCCCTTCCCACGCCTCTTTAATAATGGCCCCCTACCTGTTGGTAACTTTCTGACTGTAAAAAAGGTTCCTGGGTCAGTGCCCTCTAGGTACAATCTAAGTCCCCAGGTTCTCCCTTTGAGCCATTCAGGGTCGCTGGGGTTTAATACCGTAAAGATGGTGGGGTTGCAGTTATTTATGGCACAGTCTTTGTTCCATCCGTGGCCGAGGTCTTTCTCTATCCTTGTAATATTTAGATGTTTTTCTATTCCTCCTCCAGGAGTCCAGTACCCCCTCAAGACAATAGTTTCACATGCCCAGCTGCTACAGTAGTAGTCATCTGCCCACCCCCACCCCCCCACAGGCTCGTGTCCACCTCTGGGGAGGTTCTGGGCATCCATATGCCCCTGAATAATATAAGTTCTGGTTTGTGTGAGAGGTGTCACAACCTTCCTAGAGAGTAGGACGAGGGCAGGTCGGTCCCTAGAGGGTCTTTGCTGTATGCACCATGTCTATATCCCAGGGGGGTGCTGCATATCTCATCTTCAAATAATTTGGAGAAATCAGTCTTGAGAGTGACAGTAGGCACGTTGGGCAACGTACAATTGGATGCAATGACTGTCCCATCTATAGTTCTAATCAGTACCCACTCTTGCACACCAGTGCTGGCTCTTACGAGTAGGCAAAATAGGGGAGAAATTCCTATTCTGGGGAGAAAGTGAGCCTTAATGGGTTGTTGGGATTCCTGGTGACTCTCCATCGTCTAGGCTCACTGTCTCGGGGCTCAGCGGGCTTCACGTGGGAAAGGTGAATCTGATAGGGTTTTTCTGCTACTCGTACGGCCATGGGGGTACTTAGCAGTACCTGGAAGGGTCCAATCCACCGTGGCTCTAGGTTACGTCGTCTGTGGTTTAGGATGTATATCCACTGTCCAGGGTCCGGTGGGTCTGGAAACCGAGATTGAGGTGCACGGTCCTGCGAAGCTTGGGTCCTGAGGTCACGCACTTCTCTCCTGATCTTCTGCAAAGCCTGTAAGGACTTTAGGAAATTATGGTTAGAGATTTCAATCTCCTCCCGTGCCAAGCGGGGAATAATGGGCACAGGCTGTCCAAAGAGGATTTCATAGGGGGCCCATTTGTTAAGGTGAGGATTACATCGTGACCTAAGCAAGGCAAAAGGAAGTAGCTCAACCCAATTCTCGCCGGTCTCTTCTTTTAATTTTATTATTGTTTCCTTTAAAGTCCTATTTATCCTTTCTACTTGTCCTGAACTCTGAGGTCTATAAATGCAATGTAATTTCCAATTAATTCCTAACCTTTGAGCTAATTCCTGGGATATCTTGGAGACAAATGCAGGTCCATTGTCAGATCCTATTGCTAAAGGAAGGCCATACCTGGGTATGATTTCCCTCAGTAAAACCTTACATACGGTGGAGGCAGTCTCCCCCTTCGTGGGGAAGGCCTCCACCCACCCTGAGTAGGTGTCTACTAGGACCAATAGGCATTTGTATCCTAGCTTCCCAGGAGTCATCTCAGTAAAATCAATCTCCCATAGCCCCCCAGGGGCTTTTCCCCTGTATCTTACAAAGGTAGGTAATTTCTTGTTCTGGGCATTTACCTTACCGCAGGCGCTGCACCTGGAAACTATAGAGTGGATAATGTCCTGGACTTGGGGTCCTGAGTAGTATTTCTTGATGAGTTGCTCCAATTTGTGCTTCCCTAGATGGGTGGAAGTATGTAGGTCCTGGACTATTCCTCTAACTACTCCCTGGGGTAAATATAGCCTAGAATCTGGCAATTCTATCCATCCTTGAGGGTTCTTCTTTCCTCCTCATTTCTTTCCTCCTCCTCCTCCTCCTTCTTCTTCTTCTTCTTCTTCTTCTTCTTCTTCTTCTTCTTCTTCTGGGAGGTAGCTAGGGTTTGCTGGCAGGGTAGGGGGTGCCACAAGGGGAAGTAAGTGTGGTTGCTTCTTCATGGCTGCTTCCTGGGCAGTCGAGTCAGCGAGGTGGTTCCCCCTTATGACTGGGGACTCTCTCTTTTGGTGCCCCTTACAGTGAATAATTGCAGCATTGGAGGGAAGCCAGATGGTGTCAAGGAGGGCCAAGATTTCATTTCTGCTTTTGATGTCCTTTTCCCCTGCTGTCAGGAGACCTCTTTCTTTATAGATTGCACCATGGATGTGGGCTGTTGCAAAGGCATAGCGACTGTCTGTATAAATGTTGGCTGCTTTCCCTTCAGCTATTTGTATGGCCTTCGTTAACCCTATGAGTTCTGCTTTCTGTGCAGAGGTCCCTGGGGGCAATGTCTCCTGCCATAATACTTCATCTTCAGTGGTTACTGCTGCTCCAGCATATCGCTGCCCGTCCTTGATAAAACTGCTCCCATCTGTAAATAGGGTTAGGTCGACCTTCTCATATGCCTGGTCCTTGGGATCTGGGCGGGAGCCAGTAACTCTTTCTAATATCTGGCTGCAGCTGTGAATTAGGGTTGAGTCTGGTATGGGCAGCAAGGTGGCAGGGTTGAGTGCTGTGGTCTTGAGGAACTGCACAGCGGGAGGGTTTAATAACTGGGCCTGGTATTGAGTCAGGCGAGCGCTGGTCAGCCACCTGTCAGGTGGTGCTCGGAGCACTTGCTCTATATAGTGCTCCCCTATGACCTGGATGTCTTGTCCTAGGGTTAGTTTGCTGGCTTCTTTGACTAATACTGAGGTGGCTGAAAGGGCTCGTAAGCACGTCGGCCAGCCTGAAGCCATTGGGTCAAGTTTCTTGGAGAGGTAGGCGACAGGTCTTTTCCACGACCCTAACTCTTGGCTGAGTACCCCAAGTGCTACCCCTTTCTTCTCTGCTACAAATAACTGGAAGGGCTTGCTCAAATCTGGCAATGCGAGAGCAGGGGCAGCTACAAGGGCTTCCTTGAGGGCCTGGAAAGCCTGTCTCTCCTTTTCTGTCCATATGAAATGGTCTTCCTTCCCCTTTGTGACCTCGTGGAGTGGTCTGGAAAGCTCTGCAAATCCTAGGATCCATAGTCTGCAATACCCCACTGCCCCAAGGAACTCCCGTACTTGCCTTTTGGTTGTTGGCTCTGGTATTTGTAGGACCGTCTGAATGCGTTGGCTGGTTAATGCTCTCTGGCCCCCCTGCAGGGTGTACCCCAGGTAACTTACAGTTTGCATCACAATCTGGGCCTTCTTTGCGGACACTCTGTATCCCTTCTGCTCTAGGTCTTGGAGCAGATCTATGGTGGCAGCCTTGCAGTCCTCGGCCCCCTCTGCTGCAATCAGGAGGTCATCTACATACTGGAGCAGGGTCACCGCTGGATGGGTTACTCGGTAGGCCTGTAAATCTTTGCTTAATGCTTCGTTAAAAATGGTGGGGGAATTCTTAAACCCTTGTGATAGCCTTGTCCATGTATATTCCCCTACTAGTCCATTTTCTGGGTCATTCTATTCAAAGGCAAATATTTCTTGACTTTGTGGGGCTAAGGGTATGCAAAAAAAGGCATCCTTTAGGTCTAACATGGTAAAGTAGGTGTAAGTAGGAGGTAAAGAACTGAGCAGGGTGTATGGGTTTGGCACCGTCAGGTGTATAGTCTCTACCCTGAGGTTTACCTCTCACAAGTCCTGAACTGGTCGATAGTCCTGGGTTCCCAGCTTTTGAACGGGCAGAAGGGGGGTGTTCCAGGGAACTGGCAGTTCCACCAGATCAAACAGATCACCAAGGAAAATATACAAATGACCAATAAATATACCAAAAAAGTGCTCAACATAAACCGGTCATCAGAAAAATACAAATGAAAACCAAAGACATCACTAGACACCCACTACTGTGGCCAAATTTAAAAAGAAGGACATACACCTGATATTGACAAGGAGGTGGTGTTTTTGAAACTCTCAAATATTGCTGTTGGCAGGCTCAAATGGTACAATCATTTTGGAAAATTTTGGTAGTGGTGTCATTAACATTAAACATGAAGATACACATTTTTGCTATAAAACTGCAGTGGCTAGAGCATTCCACTTGGGTGAGTTAGAAATAAAAGCACATTTCCACACAAATGCTTCTGGCAACTTTATTAATGTTAGACCCAAACTGGAAACAGCACAAATGTTCTTTGGTAGAAGAATAAATAATTAAATTTTAGCATATTTATACAATGAAATACTATTGAACAATTAAATGGGACACACTGCTCGTGTACAGAACAACACAGATGAATCTCAAAACCTTTGATGAGATAAAGAAACCATGCCTAAAGAATACACACTGTATGATTTTACTTCATTTACATGACGTTCTAGAAGAGACAAAAATAATCTACACCTCTGGAAGGAGGACATTTAGTTGAAAGGGGCATGAGTGAAGTATCTGGAACAATAGGAGTGGTCTATATTTCAGTTGCAGTGATGTGTTCATGGCTAGAGGCATTTGTAAAAAAGTAGCAAACTACGTTTATCATATGTGCATTTCACTGCATGCAAATTATATTTTGGTTACAAAAACGTTCTGGAGGAACAAAAAGGTGTAAAGGTGTATTCTGAATGTACCTTTCCTCTCAGTATCTGCAGTGACTACAGCTCTAGATATGTATATGCCCAGCCCATCTGCATCCAAGTGCCCTCCTAAGAAGTACATTATGGAATATCACGCCATCAAGTTCATGGCAGAAATAAAGACCTTGCCTCCTGTAATCTCCAAAGTCTCAGCTAGCACAGTTCAGCCTGTCCATGCCTCTGCCTTTGGTTTAGTGAACATCACTGATCACAAAGAGTCTGACAAGCTCAACATGTCATAAACAACAAGAGCTAGCTCTTCTTGTTCCAGCAGCAGCTGACTTAAATATTAGTCATTTCACAGATCAAAAATCTTCCTCATTTCAGGCTTGTAAACCTGAGATCAGTCCTTGGCAGATATCTTAAAGCCTGCTGTCCATTGATTTTTGTTCTCATAGTCTGTAAACCTAACAATAAATAAATAATCATGCTCAAATATCCACTTTGCATTTGCTTTATTTGTTGCATTTTTAGGTACATCTTTTTGTTTTCAAGTAGCCCAGATACACTCAATCATATATTGAACATCAAGTAGGTTGCCATGGAAACTGAGTGCAGCCACACATTGAGATTTACATGCAGGTAATTTAAGAAATCTGGAGCAAAGGATGAATGCTTGATGGTGTCCTGCCCTTCCACCCCCTGAAAAGGAATATCAACATGTAATAAAACACTAAGTCTATAAGTAAGAGATGACTATTATACAGTAGCTGAAAGAATAAGGTATTTTCTGCTAAATCTCTGGTTGTCAGAATATGCATTATGATGCTAGTTTGTTTGACAGGAATATCAGGTCTGGGTTCTCTCTGTTTTACTTCACTGGGTCAAAAACATAATAATTTGAAAATCATGTATATAATTCTATTGATCTCATGGTTTATTGAACCATGACAATACTAGTTGCTCTGAAAAGGGGATTAATAGTGAATAGAGAAAGAGAGAACCACAGGCTTAGAATTCAAAGAATCCTTAAAAGCAACTCACCTATTAGGGTTCAGTAACCCCTGATTCCAGGGAGGGGCCCAATCATGCATATAAAAGCCTAAGTCTGGAAACTACTAATATTGCCACTGTTCTTAAACGACACAGATGCATTCTTGTCGAATCATGAAAAACTGGTTTTCTGACCTCTTTCTAAACACATTCAATGGCATGAAGCTCACAGCCTCAAAAAGACTAATATTTATAAAGTGTGACTTTTGTAAGAGACTAAATTCTCGAAGGTTTGGTCTTCATTGGGTATCTCTTCTTCAGATCAGCAAAATAGAGAAATGTGAATTTTATCTTCTTTATCTTTCATGACCATTTTCAAAATATTAGCTTATAACACCCCCAGAGTCAAAAATCTGGAGCTTAGTCCAGATTTTTGGACTATTAAAAATTCTTTATAATGGCATAGCTTCTCATACTCTATAAAATGTTTCCTATGAGTTTTCTGATTTTTAGACAAAATATTGTTCAGTTTCAAACATTTCATTAGAACCCTGATTCTATAGAAATGTTAATGACTTCTGCAAGTAAATCCATAATGACATAGTATTTTAGAGAGAACACAAGATTTAGAGTCAGAAGAACTCATCCTGAGTACTAAGTTTGCTGTGTACCAATTATATGATATTGGACAAGACACTTAATTTCTCTAAATCTAAGATCCTTTCTTTGTAAAGTAGAGATGCTAGTCATGTTTAACTCCTGAGTTGTTGGTTAGATTTTAAATGATAATGCATGTAAGAGCATTTATAAATCATAAAATAATAGATCATTATAATACTCAATACTTTGAAACTGAAAATTATTACTTGTTCCCACTATTTAGTACCACTAAAAATGAGCAGTAAGCTTACATACCATAACAGTAATATAGGATTCTAGAAATAAGGACCACGATTCAGTGATGAAAGAACATTGAGTAGTTAACACAGCTCAAATAATAACAACTATCATGTATTGAATACCAAATGCCAAATGCCAAAAAACTTGCATTATATCATTTAATCCTACCAACAATTCTATGAGGTAGATCTTAGCTCCATTTTAAAGGTGTTGTGAGCATATTTCTTTTATCCCCAACGTCACAGCCTTGAGAGAACCACCTACCGCACCCCATGACATCCTAGTGAAGCTTCCCATCCCAGCATCCTGATTTCCCCTGGCCATAGGAGTGGAATTGTGCAAAACTGGACCAATAAGTCCTCTCTCTGTGGATTCCTATATGAACTTTGAGAAGAAAGATTCCTCTCTGGGTTGCTAAGAGAAGAGGATTGCAGTCTGAAGCTGGTGGTGGTCATCTTGCCTACTTTGCTCCATGGACCTCCATGCAGAATAAAGTCAATCTGAGATGAACAGTACTGAGTGGGACAAAGCCCCAACCACATCATTTGAACTTAATTTATGTGAACCCAAGCATGGATGAACTATTCTCTGGGATTCAAGTTATAAAAGCAATAAATTGCTTTTTGGTGAAACCTATTTGAATTACTGTGAAAGGGTTCTGGAAGGAAGTAGACTTTCCTGTGACATAGTAACAAAGTTTCTCATGCCTGAAGCTTATGCTGGATTCCTAAAGTAGAGCTGCTGACCTCTGTTATCTACTACTTCACTGGCCTTTTTGAGGTTCTCTCATCCTGACTTTATCTCTGAAGTTCCACCATGTGTCTAATTCCCACAGTGAGTCAATCTGTTGAAAACATTTGATTATTTACTTCCATAGTCTTTTGATAGTGAAATGAAGGACTAAGCCCCAAGTAGTTTAACTGGGGACAAAAAAAAGGAATGTATGTGCAATATGAACAGAAGAAGCCATTGAACATCAGAATAAAATGAGAAATATAATTATAAAAGGCTCAAATTAAAACCTGTGGCTGTGAAAATTCACTTGCATTTAAGATTGCTATGTGAGCTTAAAAGAAAAGAGTGCTTACTTTTGAGCTGCAGCATCACAATATAGACTTACAGGTAGTCCTAGGCTCTTTGTCTTCAGAGAAATGAAGAATGGTCAAAGTTGTTCATTCAATTCATACAACAAATGTTTATTGAGTACCTATTGTGTGCTAAGCAATGTTCCAGGAACACTTCAGCTTTATGAGGTTCATATTCTAGTAGTGAAGTCAGAACATAAACAAGGTAAAGGTGTAACACTCACTGTATGTTTGTTAGATGCTGAATCACATTATGAGAAAGTTAAAACAGGAAGGGTTTGAAAAAACTATTGCAAGTTTGGAAACAATAACCAAGGAAGGCCTCAGTAGGATGGTGACATTTTAGTAAAATGAAAGTGAGAGGATAAATCATGTAAATATTAACAAAGAAAACATTTCAAGCAAAGGAACAATAAGTGCAAACATTCAGGGGTGAGAAAAAACCCCTCCAGACAAACTCCAGAAATATCTCATGACTAGAAATAAGTATATCCCAAAAATAACAAATTACTTCAATTGAAATTACTTCAAACAATTATACACTCACACACATACACAATCTATGTGTAATTTAATTGAGGAGCCTAAACAGTATTAACACCACTGCATACACACATAGGAACTCATACCCGTAAATACTGATGTGGAAATTGTAGACATATATTTGATTTTCATCCAGTAGAAAATGAAGTGCTCTATATAAATCAAATTGTAAAATCCATAGACAAAGTAAAAACAAAGAATAATGTAAAACATGTGCTTCTCCTCATTATTAGGTACTTTGCAATTCAAAGCAGTATTAATAAAGATACATCTTCTGGAGCTTTGTGAATCCTCATTCAAACCTTGTACAGATATCTCTGTCACAACTCCATTTCCAGCCATATGTCCTAGATGTACACAGTGACAATGGTACAGAATACTAAAAAATGCTGAATAATATGAATTTTTTTAATCTGTAAATCCACAGTTGAACTAGCAGTTAAAATAGTTTGAGTCCTGAATGCAAAAGCAATGCTTAACCTATCACTGGAGAAAGCATTTGCCCTGGGGATATCTGATTATTCTTGCTAACCTAGAGCCCAAATTTTAACAGCAACATAAGGACAGCAGACCAGAATATCAGTTTGGGGACAGATGTGAGACCCCACATAAAGTTAAGGTGATCTGTCACTGAATGAATCAGAAGCCCCCACACTGAAGATACTCATGTGTTTTGACCTTGATTGTAGGTTAATGACAATAAGAAGAAAAAAGATTCATCTCTGAAAATCTTTAACTGCAATACTATGATCACACTTCATGTGTGATCCAAAAATAGCTGCTTTAAAAATTGCTCTGAAGCAATCCTAGATTGTTATATTCTTTCAACACCCATCAGAAGGAAAAAACTTCCCCTCTCAAGAAAGAATCATCTTTCAATTGCAAATCTCAAAGAATTCCCACATTAAAAAGTTCAAGGGAACCTAAATTCAAAATCAAACGCAGCATACACACTAAGAAATACTGTGAACAAAAGTCTGGAGGAAAAAGCAACTGTAGAATAAGACCTACAAACACTAGTTATTGGCCATAGCAGATATAAAACCTAAATTAAACATTTTAGTTTGTTCACAGAAATAAAAGGAGAAATTGAAAGTCTGATAAGGAATCAACTTGAAACTTTGACCAAGAAACTTGAAAAAAAACCAACTAGAGCATTTAAAAATAAAAATATAATAATTGATGTTAAAAGTTCTGTGTATAAGTTAAACAGTAGTTTACAAGATAGAGGTAGAATTTCTGAACTAGAAAATATGTTCAAAGAAATTATTTAGAAATACAGAGAAATATAAACTATGACAAAAAAGATTAAAGGCAGAAGATAAAGCCCAACTCATGTCTAATCAAAGTTCAATATGAAAAAATTATTATATTTTTCAGACTATAAGATGCACTTCCCCCCCTCAATTTAGGAGGAATAGTGGTTATTAATGCTGCTGTTTACATTTACTTTAGTGAAATATTATGTTATTTATGTTATTAAATATTTTACCACATTTTTTGCTTCAAAATTTTTTTTCTATTTTCCTCCTCTAAAACCTAGGTGTGTCTTATGGTCCAAAAACTACAGTAATTATCACTCCATCTACAAAAGATATAAATTTAAAGAAAAAATGAAAGCATAGAGCAGAGTTTAAAGAAAGCATATTCCACGAGAACAGACATAGTGTGATGTAATATATATAAAGTTCAAAAACAGACAAACAAAGCAACTTAGAGATGTAAACATATGTGGTATAATAAAAGAGAAAGTTAACTGCATGCTTAACACAAAACCAAGGAGAGTGGCTCATTCTGGGTGAGATAGACATGCATTCAAAAGAAAACTTGAGGAGTTTCAAAGGAACTGGTAAGGTTTTTTTTTTTTTTATTAAAATACATCATTGATGTCCAAATACTCATCCTTTTCAACTACTGTTAAAACTGTGATTGCACATCATATACACATTATTATCTTTAATATGTATCACAGCAGACATTACAAAACACATGCACATGGAATAAATGGGAACACTCTACTGAAAAGTATTAAATGCCTTTCTGGAAACTGCAAGTGTCTGTAGGTCAGTCTCATATCCAAATCTCTGATTTTCCTGCCTATGTACAAATCAGCCTCATTCTACAGAGTATTGCTTTTATGATGTGAGACCTACATAAAATGGGGTTATTTTTAACAAGTTTTGCTGACAAAATGTCAGGATTAACAACTGATGATTTTAAATGACTCTAAATTATTTCTCAAATCTGGCATAAGACATAGCTCATGAATTTTTCTAGTAATTGTGATAACAGGTCAAGCTTTTTCCTTATAATCCAACATAATCCAACATGCACAAAGACAGAAAGGATAGAAACCCTGGTAGAAAGTCAGATTATGCAAATACAGGTATCTTCAAGAGTTCCAGAAAAGACTACCTAAAGAAAAGATAAATTGGAAGATGTTGAAAGAGTATTAGAACTAAGCCTGATTTCAGTGACTGACAGCAGAGACAGACCATGAATACACTACAGGGAATAAGCAGGAATTTTATGGGGGAGAAGAAGAGGGAAATGATTATGTAAGGATGTTTCAGTTTAAAAAAATTTAATCTTCTATGAAAAATAAATATCTAATTACCTTTATTTTACAGAAAAGAAAATATGTATCAAAATATATTGAAACATTTTTAAGCTGTTCAATAAAATATTTATTCTTTAATGTTTATCAGCAGTAACAAGGATGAGAGAATCACTAAACTACAAAGACTAGGTTTCAAGCATGAAACATTCAGTATCCTATTTTTATGCATACATTTTTGTCCTAATTTCTATGAATAGGTGAGAAATTTAATTATCTCTTCTCTCATATCTTCTGTGCCACACTACTCTGCGCTATGAAATCAAAAATGAGAAGAAAGCTGGTAAAACCTGTGGGACAAAAGGCTGACATCAAACTCAAGATGCTGAACTATTTTGCAAATACAATAACAATATGCAGGCAGCAAGATGGTGGAGTGAGTTGAAGCCACATTAACCTCTTCCCAGGACCAATCTGGAATTACAACTAAATTGTGGAGAAATTACTCAGAACAAACAACTAAATAATAGTGATAGAAAAGCCTTACAACCTTGAACAGAGAGAAGAACTAGCTTCTGCACAACCTGCCTGGTAAGAAGTGCAGTAGAGACTCAAGAGGGCTGGTTAAACACCCACAGCCAGTAGGATCAGAGGGATAATAAGCAGCAGGTGAGACCCTCCTGAGAAGAATAGGGTCTAAACCCTAAGCTGGGATCCTCAGCTTAGAACACTAGAGCCAAAAAAGTATGCAGATAACAACTGGTGGTGAGAAGGGGCAGAGTTGCTCTCTGCAAGAGACAGAAGGCTGGAAATGCAAAAGTCATTTAAAGGACCACCAGACAAATTTTCATTTGCTGTCATTTGCCCAGGGTTTCAACAAAAATGGAAGCACAGTGTGCTAAGGATGCCTGAGGAAAGACTGGGGACAACAACTTTGGGGAGAGAGTAGAGAGAGTAGCTGCAGGAAATGGTGCTGAGTCATCCCCCAAACAGCAGCATTCATCTTGCTCAGGCAGACCACTCCCCTACAAGCAGCCGCAGCCTGAAGGGAAACAGCAGCCTGCCCACAGGAGACACTGCCCCAGCTGTATAGTGCTTAAGCCTTACTGCTGATCACAGAGAAACTAGATTAATAACTAAAGGAGAGAACCACAGACATAGATCCCTGGCAAAGTGGGGACAGAGTCGACTAGAGATGCTTGAGGAGAGACTGGGGATGGAGGTTTGGGGGAGACAACTGACAGATTGGCTGCCAGGATCCCTGTGCTGAGTCATCACCCATACCACAATAGCTATCCTGCTCAGGCGAACCACTCACCTCCAAGCAGCAGCCGAATGAGGGAAAAAAATAGCCCCAAACCCAGGAGGAATTCTGCCCCATTCTGTGGGGTTTAAGCTTGACTGCTGAGTGCCAAGTAAGTAATTAACAACTGAAGGAGACAATTATAGAGAGTAGATTGATGGCAGTCTCAGAGCAAGCTGCCTAAGGTCAGATGGGGTCAACATCTGACACCACCAGAGGTGGATCCAGAAAAGAAAAAGCAGTGGTAAATATGAAATGCTACAGAGACAAAAACACTGTGGTCTTCTCCATGATTAGTGATATTTTCTTTCCTGCATAGCTTTTTAACATTCATGTCTTGTACAGCAAACTTGTACATGAGTAACTAGAATTTATACTACAGTTTATTTTTTTCTTTCCTTATAATAGTCTTAAACTCTTTATACCCTTAATACTTGTTCACTTACCATTGATACTGAGAATATAGGGGGAGATATTTTTGTAGATGTGAGCTTGTTCCCTGGGCTTTGTAGTTTTCTTCTGACAACACCTGAACAACAGCATATAAGACATGGTGGGCAGAGAGACCCTCGGTCACCTTCAATCAAGCAGGTGGAGGGAAGGACTTACCAAAAATTGACCCAACAACAATAAAAAACCAAAAACATACAAAGAGCCAACATAAATGGAATCTCAAGAGGAGTAAGTTCAAGAAGAGAAAGTTCAAGCGATCAAAGAGACTGCGCCACTGAACCTACAGGTCTTCTATGCCAGAAGTTCACACCATAAACTCAAGGAATCAGAAGAGATCAATTTAAGAGGAGAGGCTAACAAGAAGAGTCTCACAACAATGAGAAGACAAAGAAACAAACCCCAACAAAAGGAAAGGAGGAAGCCTCAGAAAGAATCCTAAATGAAATAGATTCAAATCAATGATCAGATATTGAGTTCAAAGCAATGGTTATCAGGAACCTCAATGAGCTCACAGAGAATTACCAAAAACTACAGGAAAACTACAATGAACTCACTGAAAACTATGTCAACATGAAAAAGGAAATAGAAACTATCAACAACAGCCAAGAAGCAATGAAGAATACAATTTCTGAACTGAAGAACCCAGTAGAAAGAATCAAAAGCAGGCTGGATGAAGCAGAGGATCAGATCAGCGATCTGGAGGACAAGGTAAAAAAAAAAAAAAAAACACCCAGAAAGGGCAAGAAAGGGAAAATAAACTCAGAAAGAACAAAGAGGTATTAAGGGAAATGCAGGAAAACATGAAACATAATAATATCTGTATAATAGGAACACCAGAAGAAGAATAACAAGGGATAGAAACCTGTTTGAAAAAAGTAATGATGGAAAACTTCTCTAATTTGATGGGAAAAAAAGTCACATAAATCCAGGAAGCACAGAGGGTCCCAATCAAGAGGAACCCAAAGAGGCCCACTTCAAGTCATATTATAAATTAAATGGCAAAATTCCAAGACAAAGAGAGAATTTTAAAGGCAGCGAGGGAGATACAGGTAGTAACATACAAGAAAGCCCCAATAAGATTAGCCCCTTACTTCTATATGAAAACTCTCCAAGCAATAAGAGAATGGCAAGAAATATTTCAAGTAATAAATAAAACAGGCCTACAACTCAGACTACTTTATCCAGCAAAACTCTCAATTAAAATGGAAGGCCAAATAAGGAGTTTCCCAGACAAAAGAAGACTAAAAGAATACACCTCGACAAAACCAACACTACAAGATATGCTAAAGGGACTGCTTTAAGAAAAGAGAGAAAAAGAGTGAGAGAGAGAGGGACACAGGTATGAAGGAAGTAATATAGCAATGAATAAGTACATGTTAATAATAACCTCAAATGTAAATGGTTTAAATGCTTCAATCAAAAGCTACAGAATAGTTGAATGGATAAAAAATTATGACCCATATGCTGCCCACAAGAGACCCACCTCAGAACAAAAGACCTACACAGGCTGAAAGTGAAGGGTTGGGAAAAAAAATTCCAAGCTGAAGAACAGGAAATAAAAGGCAGGGTAGAAATACTCATATCAGACAAAACAGACTTCGAAAAAAGGGACATAAAGAGACCCAGAAGGACACTTCATAATATTCAGGGGAAAAATCCATTGAAAAGACATAAACATTATAAATATATATGCACCCAAAATGGGAGCACCCAAATATATAAGGAAGATCTTGGAAGATTTCAAGAAAGATATTGACAGGAACACAATTATAGTAGGGGATTTTAATACCCCACTGTCAACAATGGACAGATCTTCCAAACAAAAGATCAACAAAGATATTGCAAAGTTGAACAATGTCCTAGGTCAAATGGACTTAACCGATATATATAAAGCCTTTCATTCCAAAGAAGCAAAATGCACATTCTTTTCAACTGCACATGGGACATTTTCAAAGATAGACCACATGATAGGACACAAAACAAGCCTCAAAAATTTAAGAAAATTAAAATCATATCAAGCATTTTCTCTGACCACAAGCAACTAAAACTATAAACCAACCTCAAGGAAAGTACTCGAAAACATTCAAATTCATGAATACTGAATAGCATGTTATTAAACAATGAAAGGGTTAAGAATGCGATCTTGGAACAAATCAAAAAGTTTCTGGAAACAAATGAAAACACACAATAGTCCAAAACTTATGGAACACAGCAAAGGCAATACTGAGAGGGAAGTTCATATCAATACAGACCTACCTAAAAAAGACAGAAACATTTCAAACAAACAACCTAACCCTACATCTATCTACATGAACTGGAGCAACAACAACAAACAAAGCCTTTGACAAGTAGTAGGAAGAAAATAACCTAGATCAGAGCAGAATTAAATGATATAGAGAATAAAGAAACAATTCTAAGGATGAATAAATCTGGTTCTTTGAAAAGATAAACAAAATCAATAAGCCTTTAGCCAGATTCATCAAGAAAAAAAGAGAGAGGACTCAGATAAACACTGAGAAATAAAAGAGAAAAATACAATCTTCCAAAACTGAATGAAGAAGAAGCAGAAAGCTTGAACAGACCAGTAACAGCTGACAAAATCAAAAAAGTAATAAAAGAAAAACCTCCCAGCACACAAAAGGCAGAGACCAGGCAGTTTCACAGGAGAATTTTATAAAACATTTAAGGAAGAACACTATGCTTCACAGACTATTCCAAAAAATCCAAGAAGATCAAAGACTCCCCCACTCTTTTTACAAAGCCAGAATCATCCTAATCCTAAATCAGATAAAGACACAACAAAGAAAGAAAACTTCAGGACAATATCGCTGATGAACATAGATGCTAAAATCCTCAACAAAATATTGACAAACTGCATCCAGCAATACATTTAAAAGATCATACACAAGGATCAAGTGGGATTCATCCCAGGGATGCAAGTATGGTATAATATTCACAAATCAATAAACATAATACAGCACATAAACAAAAGAAAAGACAAAAATTGCATGATCATATCAATAGATGTGTAAAAAGCATTTGATAAGGCACAGCACCCATTTATGATTAAAACACTCAGCAAACTGGAAATAAAGAGAGCATTCCTCAAAACAATAAAGGCCATATACAAGATACTTACAGACAACATCATACTCAATGGGAAAAAACTAAAAGCCTTCCGTCTAAGATCAGGAATAAGACAGAGGTGTTTGCTTTCACCACTAATACTCAGCATAGTATTGGAAGTCCTAACCACAGCAATCAGACAAGAAGAAGAAATAAAAGGCATCCAAAGTGGAAAGGAGGAAGCAAAGCTGTCCTTGTTTGCAGATGACATGATAGTGTACATAGAAAATCCGATAGACTCCACCAAAAAACTACTCAATCTAATAAATGAATTTGTCAAAACAGTAGGATGCAAAGTCAGTATTTAGAAATCAAAGGCACCTGTGTACACCAGCAATGAAATATCAGAAACAGAAATCATCTAACAAAAAGAAAAATAAAGTATGTAGGAATAAACCTAACCTCAGAAAATCATACAACACTAAAGAAAGAAATTAAGGAAGACACAAACAATTGGAAGCATATACCATGTCCATGAATTGGAAGAATTAACGTCATCAAATGTCCGTACTACCCAAAGCAATTTATAGATTCAATGCAATCTCTATTAAAGTACCAATAACATATTTTACAGATTAGAGTAAACATTTCAAAAATGTATATGGAACCATAAATGACCTCAAATAGCTGCAGCAATTTTGAGAAAGAACAATAAAGGAGGAGGAATCACAATACCTGATATCATGCTGTATTACAAGTCCACTGTAATCAAAACAGTCTGGTACTGACATAAGAAGAGACACATACAACAGTGGAATAGAATAGAGAGCCCAGAAATAAACCCTCTATGGTCAACTAATATTCAACAAAGGAGGCAGGAGCATAAAATGAAGTAAAAATGGCCTCTTCAACAAATGGAGTTAGGAGAGCTGGACAGCCACATGCAAAAAAATAAAATTCAATCACCAACTTACACCATACACAAAAATAAATTCAATGTGGATAAAAGACTTAAATATACATCATGGCACCATAAATGTCTAGAGGAGAACATAGGCAAGAAAATCTCAGGTATCCCGTGCAGCAATATTTTCATCATTATGTCCCCTAGAGGAAAAGACATAAAGGAAAGAATAAACAAATGGGACCTCATCAACATAAAGAGTTTCTGCATGGCTAAAGAAAACAGCAACAAAATAAAAAGAGAACCCACCATATGGGAAAACATATTTGCCAATGATACCTCAGACAAGGGTTTGATCTTCAAAATACATGAAGAACTTACATGACTCCACTCCAGGAAGAAAAACAACCCAATTAAAAAATGGGCGAAGTACTTGAACAGACACCTTTCCAGGGAGAACATACAGAGGACCCATAGATGTATGAAGATGTTCAGCATCACTAGCCATCAGAGAGAGATGCAAAATAAAACCACAATGAGATACCACTGCACACTGGTCAGAATGGCCATCATAAACAAATCAACAAAGAACAAGTCCTGGTGAAGCTATAAGAGAAAAGGGATCCCTAGTTCACTGTTGGTGGGAATGCAGACGGTTGCAACCCCTGTGGAAAACAGTATGGAATTACCTCAGAAAACTGAAAATGGAACTGCCTTTTGACCTGGCAATTCCAATGCTAGGATTGTACCCTAAGAACCCTGGAACACCAATTCAAAAGAACCTTTGCACTACAATGTTCATAGCAGCACAATTCACAGCAGCCAAGTGCTGGAAGCAACCTAAGTACCCATCAGTAAATAAATGGATCGAAAAATTGTGGTATATTTACATGATGGAATACTATGCAGCAGAAAGAAAGAAGGAGCTCCTACCCTTTGCAACAGTGTGGCTGAAACTGGAGAGCATTATGCTTAGTGAAATAAGCCAGGCAGTGAAAGACAAATACCATATGATCTCACCTTTAAGTGGAACCTAATCAACAAAACAAACAAGCAAGCAGAACATAAACAGAGACATTGAAATTAAGGACAAACTGACAGTAACCAGAAGGGAAGTGGAAGGGGATAATTGGGGGTAAGCATTTTCAGGAACATCTATAAAGGACACATGGACAAAACCAAAGGGGGTTAGGATTGAGGGTGGGAGGTGGGGATGACTGGGGTGGGGGGATTGGTGGTGGGAAAAAGGAAACAATTGTACTTGAACAAAAATAAGAAAAAAATGAGAAAAATAAATAAATCATGGACATCATCTTTGATAACCCATTCAAAAAAATAAATAAAATATTGTAGATACCAAAAAAAGAATAACAATATAAATTTTTAGAGAATTTGGATTTCTTTAATTCTAAGATTAAGAAATGAATTTCTCTTCATATTAGAACCAAAACATAAAACCATTTGAAGATAACAGAATCAAAGCTGAAACAATAAATGTTGCAATGTATGGGAGTCAATAAATATGATGTGTTATATTTTATTATTACATTTATTGATAACACTGGTTAATAATTAAAAAATAAGGAAGATGTCTTGCTGCCCCTTTGTGGTAGGCCATGCTGGGTTGTGCCTAGAATGGTCTGGGGAGATGGGCTCTTTTATTCAAAACAAAATCTAGAAGTAGACTACCTAACTCCAAAATAAGTATCATTCTTACACCTAGTTCAAAATTTTTCTTGGGCACAATTTTTTTCTGTTTTGTTTAAGTGTAGATCCTAGAAATTAATGAAACAAAGAACTGGACTCTACTTGGAGGCACATGATAAAAATATCTTAGGAAAGACAGCATAGATTTACTCTGGAGTCCTCCAGTCTGTCCCACAAAACAACTTCATGTATGTACATGGTAGGATCCCTTCTTTCCCTCATTATCCCCCTCCCCACTCCCCTCTGGTCACTGTCAGTTTGTTCTTTATTTCAATGTCTCTGATTGTATTTTGCTTACTTATTTGTTTTGTTTATTAGGTTCCACTTATAGGCGAGATCATATGGTATTTGTCTTTCACTGCCTGGCTTATTTCACTTAGCCTTATGCCAAAGATCCTTTTTTAATATTAATATCTTCCCAACTGTATTTCCCCATTTGACCTTCAGACTCTCCAAAACTCCACACATACCCAAGCAGTTAGGCTACTTCAGCATGATTGTCTTAATCTGTCTGAGTCACTATAAAAGAATACTGTAGCCTGGCTGGCTTATAAATGAGAATCTGTATGTCACAGCTCTGGAAGCTGGGAAGTCCAAAGTCAAGGCACTGGCAGATTCAGGTCTGGAAAGGGCCTACTTACTGGTTCATAATGGTGGTCTTCTCACTGTGTCCTCACCTAAAGGAAGGGGTGAGGGAGCTCTCTGAGGTCTCTCTATGTAAAGGACACTAATTCCATTCATAAAGATTCCCCTCATGAGCTAATCACCTCCCAAAGGCCCCACCTCCTAATACCACTGAATGGGTTTCAACATATGAATTTGGGGAGGACACAAACATTCAGTTCATAGTCTCTTCACGACTTCTTAGCTTTGACTTCTGAAAGAAAATGGAGAGAAATTGTAACTTGCGGCAAACTTCTGGAGAAAAAAATAAAGATGAAAGAGAATGACACTTGTTGTTGAGTCTCCATGATGTTCATCCAGACTTGGTAGGGAATTGGGGGACAGCAACAGGAAGAGAGTAATGGAAATGAATGTACTACTGAGATTGGAGGGTGGAGGGCTCAGTGCAGGGCTACTCAGAAAGCAGATTCAAGCAACTGGGGGTTGTGCAGGACAAAGTGATCACTCTACCATACTCAGGTGAGTCTGAATGTAACAAACAACTGACCTTCTCACTGGCCTTCTGATGGGACTTTCTTCTGGTAACAGCCAGTACTCCTTCAGATCACCAATCTCCATGTCCTGAGAATTTTCTCAGTTCCCATCTGACTTATTCTATATGGACAAAATGCTAAATGCATGTTTTGCTATATACCAAAGCCAAGTAAGTCAGAGAGAAACAAGGACAGTGTTCTAGATACTCAGTGATCTATTTGATAAGGGGACAGCTACAGAAAGAGATACTTGTCTGGTAGGAGCAGGATCTATAAAGAGTAAGCACCATTCTCCCCTGACTAGAGTTCCTACAACAACCCTCCCCTCACTTACCTGTGCCAAGAAAAACAATGTTATAACAACAAACACTTACCATGCCTTATAGAATACAAAAGGTTCTCTCATACATAACTTCATATTCACAACTCTGATAGGCAGATCAAGTCCTACTGCTATCCTCAATTTGCAAATGAGTGAAACAGAGGCTGTGAAAGGTTAGGTAATTTACCCCAGAGTACACAGGCAGAACAAGTTCCACTGTTCCTTCACTGCCACTTCGGCCCTGCTCTGAGGCTGCTCCTTTTGGTTTAAAAGGCACTTTCAGGCCTTTCCTCCTGAAATGTTCCTTTCCAGACCTTTTTTATATTGCAGAATACCCAGTCTTAGTGACAATCCTCTCAATTTAGACAAAGTCTCCGGGAGCCCTTTGATAAAAGGAAACCATACATAACTCACTCATTTAAGCCAGATTCCCTTAACTGAGACTTCCACAAGACTTGACTACTGCTTAAGAAAGGTAAGTGAAAGAACAGGCAAAGTATTAGTGTGGAGTTTTGGCTCAATAAATACCTGGGGTTGTTCTTCAGTTAAAAAAAATTCAAGAACGTTTAGATCCCTTGCTTTCCAAAAAGTATATAAATAAATAAATAATGTAACTATGAATAACATAATTTCCTGTAACTCCAATGGTAAAATAAAATCTCAGAAAAAAATTTAAATCTTATCAGGTCTGGATCTTTCTGAAAATAATGAGCATCTGCAATCAGTAGCCTAAAGGAAAACAGTTTGCTCACCTTACATTGCTGCTAGCAGTGAACTACTAAAAATGATTTTCACTGAAATTATTAAATTTACCAGGACTCCTAGCTCTGCAGCATATAAACATAAAGAGTAATTGACCCTGGGAATACATAAACCTAGGTTAATATTGAATGAACAACAAAGGATGAGCAGAACTTCTGCTCAGCTCACACTGAAAACATCAACTATAAGCTGAGAAGAGGAAATAAATCAAACCAATGGTGACTCAGTACAAACAAAGCCTTTAAAATGTCATAAGAAAAGTATACTTTAATAACAATACATGAAAACTGCATTGAAAAATTAACTTAGCATCCTGTGGAAAAATAAACCCCTACTTGCGTAGCAAGTTGAGGTCATTTTTTGTAATAAATTACCTTCCCCTGTCAGACAGATGGCTATTTCAGGTTAACTGGGGTAAGGGTCATGGACTCCAAAAGGTAAAAACAGTAATTTCCAAAATCTTACCACTCACCTGACACCCATAAATATACAGACAGCTGTGGCCCTACATAAAGATTACAGGTTTAAATCAATGTAGATGATTGTGCAAAGCTATCAGTTCACATAAACATTCTGCTCCATAGCATTTATTAAAACACATTTGTTTTTGTTGTTTGTTTCTAATTTAGAACATCTACTACAGATTATTTTGATGACCACCATTTTTGTGGCATTGCCAAAAAGAAAAGTTCCTAACTACAGCAATTGTGATAAAACATGTGTCAAGAAACATTTATTTTATAGTGGATTTGGGATAAATAGAACTATTTATCATGATAAAGGAAATGTTGGAAGCAGGAAGATTATGTATGGGGAATGATATAGCTGCCTTCAAATGCACAAGTACTTTAGAAGTGGAAACCAAGCTGCTCCATGACCCCAAGAAGCAAAATCAAGATTAAGAAAAAAGCAAATGGGAAACATAATTAGTCTGATTTAGATTTCTAATAATCAAAGCTGTCTAAATATGGAGTGGGTTAATGCCTTGAGACTCAATGATTATACCATAACTGGGATTATTCAAGCTGGACCAGGTGACCACTTAGCAGGGACATCATGTCAGTTATCTAAGGACATTAAGCCTGTTTCCAACACCCTGAGTCTATGCTTCTTAGAGTCAACAGAGCTGAGAGCCACAGAAGTTAAAATCCCTGGAAAAAGACAAAAGGCCACAAGAATATGAATGATGCTGGCAGAAAAATTGACCATGGCTGTTCTTTGATAATAATCACTGAGACATTAAATAGACAAAAGTCCAAGTTATCTGTTTATTATAGAATCAGAATTCAAATTATCATTTATGACAAAACTGATGAGAGTAAGGCCATAGAAGGAAACCTAGAATTTTTTGGTGAAGGACTCTTCCTGGTTTGGTAAAACAAGAAAGTAAAGAATGATTAGTAGGGATCCTATAAAAAAGGGAAAAAAGAGGTATAAGGTGTAAAGCTAAAATGGTGTAGTTGTTGTTAAAGTGGACAAAAAACTGTACTTGAAAGGTAGCTAAATAAAATTTAAAAAAAAAAAATTTAAGATGATGCCATTTTTGAAGATTTTAATTATTTTAGTGAGTCCCAAGCAACCTCAGCTTATATCTTTATTGTTCTTTCCCTTCCTTCTTTAGCATTCTGCCAAAGTGATAACAGTGTAACTGATGTGTAACTTATACCTGTTAACAGGTAGTTAACTACTAACAGGCAGATACGTGTTGAAAGCAAGTGTGGAAGGTGAGGGTAATTTAAAGAGTGGGGTGAGGGGGGCTGGTCATCCTCATCCTAATATCATGACTTACAAGCCCATAGTCACCAGGGTACGGACAGAGAAATGGTAGAACCAGCCAGAATCAGGTCTCCAGCACCTGGAAGGTCAGTGGGATTAACCAATACAGAAAGAGGCAAAATATTCCTGGGAGTGGAAATCAGGAGACAGGGAGTATACAGGCATTGAGTATATGCAGGTATGAGCCACTGTGATAAGCACTCTGTATACTGTTAACTCATTCATTCTCCACTTCTACCCTGATAAGAAAGTATTAATATTCTCTTTTCATAGTGATTCTAAGTGAAACTGAGAGCCATAGAGGTCCCATATGCCCAGGTGGATGGCCAGTAACTGGATGTGGGGATTTTAAATTCCAAAACTCATGACATTTCCATACATCAAACTAACAAAATGTGTTCAGGCAAAAACAGATACAGATAAGTGGCAAGTGATGCCAGAGACAGGAGTCAGGTGGCAAAAATTAATCAAGCAACAATGGATAAAAATGATGAGCCAAGTGGGTTGGGTATGGGAGTGCAGGGGAGGGCTGAGAGTGTTTGAAAGTCCCAGCCAGACAGTCCATCTGAACTCAGCCAGAAATCCAGGAACCAGAAGGTATCAAACACCATGGAAGAAGATGGAAGAATGAGAAAGCAAGTCTGTTTTTGAAAAAGAACCTTAGACAAAATTCTAAAACTTTGGGTATTGTCACTATACTCTTATCTTATATTCTCTATTTTTATTTATTAGGGGTTTTGATCTCCCTAACTGAGGGGAAGAAGGAGCTTTTGGCTTCCTCACATCTTCATTCTGACCCCATCAGCAAAGTGGTTAGGAGCTGTCCAAGGTCAGGTGCATAGGGGGTAACAACTGAAATGAAAAGACGGTAGAAGTCATCACACTGTTCTTGTTCTCAAATTTTAGATTTGTTTTTCCATAGAATCTATGAAATTCCTCAGAGTGAATGACCCACAAGTCATGGGGATCATCTGCACAAGAACAAAAAGGAAAAGAAGACAAAATAAGCAAGAAGAAACCGCCTGCCGTCTTGCAGACAGCAGCTGGTAAGATCAGATTTAATCATTTTTATAAACTATTTGCATTTGAATAAAAGCCCTAGTGTAGTAATTTTCCACATGAAAAAACAATATCTTAAAACTAAACAAGTCAAAGGATATAAGATGCTTTTAAAGAATACAGTAGTTACCACAAATATACTAGATTGTAATGATGTTCTCAGAAATATGTCTGTTCAAAGAAATCATTTATGTGTGTGATTATATGACAGGAACTGAAGTAGAAATCATCGAGGCTAGTCAATATGCAAATGATATTTCTACCAGGTCATTCCAATAAAATTTATCAAGTGAGATTAAACATCCCAGAGGAAATGCTTCTCCCATTTCCCTAACACATATCAAACATCGCTAATAATCTCAATATCTATTGCAATTCATCACTCCTAAAAATTAGACAAATTTTCTTTGGATCTTATTTTTAAGGTTGGACTTTTTTATAGTTACTACATATTACAAGCTAAGTAAAATTCATTTACATTTGTGTTTTTGTTAACACTGAGTTCCATTGGCAACTGAGGCTTATTCATTTTTATCATGTCCCTGAAACCCTTAAAAATATTTGTAGAAATTATTGAATGTATGAGTGAATAGATGGATCTTGCCTGATAACCTAGGCCAATTTGGTCATTATCATTCTTCTGCTGCTCCCTTCTTTACCTCCCCAAACTTCTGGGCCAGGTCAAATCCCCTCACTACATATCCCTAAACTTCCTGAACATCACCATGATTGCCAATAGATGTCAGCCTTCCCTGCCAGATTTTAAGATTCCTGAGATGACCACCATCTGTCTTGTTTACCACTGTGGCTCCAATGCCTAGCTCATAGAAGGTGATCATTAAATAATTTTAAAAACAATGAGTGATTGAATGAACTCTGTAAAGCCTGACCTGGTATCCCTGCTCTCTTTAAGATAAAGCACTCCATATATTTAATTCAATATTGCAAATACAAAAGACTAAATGGGTTATAGTTTTATGATATAATTCATAAGACACAGACATATACATACACACACACAGGCTGATGAAAGCATAGTTTATAAAAACTCCCTCATGGTTGCATCCTAAAGATGAATCATATTTATTTTTTAAATATATTTTATTGATTATGCCATTACAGTTATTCTATTTCCCCCCTTCATTCCCCTCCATCCTGCACACCCCCTCTACTCCCCTTCCCCCCTTTAGTTTATGACCACGTGTCTCAAGTTTTTTAGATTCTATATTTCCCCTTCCATTCTTGCCCTCCCCCTATCTATTTTCTACCTACTGCCTGTGCTACTTATTCTCTGTACCTTCTCCCCCACTCTCCTCCTCCCACTCCCTTGTTGTGAACCCTCCATGTGATCCTCATTTCTATGGTTCTGCTCCTGATCTAGCTGTCCTCTTAGTTTGCTTTTGTTGTAGGTGTGGTTGTTAATAACTGTGAGTTTGCTGTCCTTTCACTGTTCATCTTTTTTATCTTTTTTTTCTTAGGTAAGTCCCTTTAACATTTCATAGAATAAGGGCTTGGTGATGATGAACTCCTTGAATTTGATCTTATCTGAGAAGCACTTTATCTGTACTTCTATTCTAAATGAAAGTTTTGCTAGATAGAGCAATCTTGGTTGTAGGTGTTTGGATTTCATGACTTGGAATACCTCTTTCCAGCCCCTTCTTGCCTGTAAGGTCTCTTTTGAGAAATCAGCTGACAGTCTGATAGGAAGTCCATTATAGGTGACTGTCCCCTTAGCTCTCGCTGCTTCTAGGATTCTCTCCTTCATTATAATCTTGGCTAATATAATTATGATGTGCCTTGGTGTTTTCCTTCTTGGGTACAACTTCTTTGGGACTCTCTGAGCTTCCTGGATTTCCTGGAAGTCTATTTCCTTTGCCAGATTGAGAAAGTTCTCCTTTATTATTTGTTCAAGTAAGTTTTCCACTTGTCACTCTTCCTCTTCCCCTTCAGGCACCCCTATAATTCAGATGTTGGAGCATTTAAAGATGTCCTGGGGGTTCCTAAGCCTCTCCTCATTTTTTCAAATTCTTGTTTCTTCATTCTTTTCTGTATGGTCAGTTTTTTCTTCCTTCTGGTTCACTCCCTTGATTTGAGTCCCAGTTTCCTTTCCATTACTATTTGTTTCCTGTGCATTTCCCTTCATTTCAATTAGTTTAGCCTTCATTTGTTCCCCTAATTTGTGACTATAATCAACCAGTTCTGTGAGCATCCTGATCACCAGTGTTTTGAACAGTGCATCTGATAAGTTGGCAATTTCTTGTTCGCTTAGATTTATCAGCTCTGGGGCTTTGAGTTCTTCTTGAGCCATGTTTTGGTCTGTTCACGCCTGTTATGTATGAGGAGAGGAGCCTTAGATATTCACCAGGGTGGGGCCACCCAGGTCACTGGTTTGTGATGCTGTATGTGGGGGCAGGTTGAAGAGGGGCAATAGCGGTCCCGTCTGCTGCTTCCTGCTGCTGGGACCTGAGCGGTCTGTCTCACTGCTCACTCCTTCACCTGGTTTATCTGCGCTCAAATGTGTGACCTCAGTCAGCCTGCTGCCTTGCGCCATCACTGGGTCCGCTAGTAGCTACCCCATGCCTGGGATCTGCCCACGGCTGCCTGTGTGCCTGGGTTGGGGGATCTTTTCTGCCCAACTGCTCCGCTGCTGGCTCCGCCCCTCTTACAGGTCTGGCTGAACAGTTCGTTGTTGTCAGACTTCCATGTAGTTCAATTTTCTGTGTTTTGGCTATGTTTTTTGTTACTAAAACTTTATTGTCTTTAAACTTGGTTGTGCAAGAAAGTACAGTGTTTTCACCTACACCTCCATCTTGGCAGAAGTCCCCAGATGAATCATATTTAGTCTAACCATCCATAGATTCCACAAATTTGTAGGTTGTGGATACCTTAAGAACCACTACAAACATCTAAAGCATCAGAAAGAGTAAACAAAACTCAGTCTTGCTCACTAATGTGGGAGAAGTGAAAAAAACTTCTCACATAGATTACTGAATATCTTGTTGTTTTCTAGTTACTCTTTTTTTATCCTCACCTGGGGACATTTTTTCATTGCCTTTAGAGAGAGAAACATCTATGCAAGAGAGAAACTTGGATCCATTGCCTTCCTTATGCTCCCAGACCAGGGATCATACACACCCATACCAGGAATCAAATGAGCAATCTAGGTTTGTGCTCTGACTGAGAATCAAACCTGTAACCTTTTGGTTATAGGACAACACTCCAACCAAATAAGCCACACTAGCCAGAGCTGTTTTCTGATTACTCTTGAGTTAAATAGAATGATCTGAACATACTTCAGTATTTCCCAATCTCCACGATTTTATTGGAGAAAACCAAATAGCATTAGATAGTTGAATCACACATCTAACTTCCCTTTACTTCATTCCCTGCCTACTAAATCATTCAAGGTGCAACCAGGAAAACAGAAGACAGTACAGAGATTTATTTAAAGTACAGGAGTTTAGTACAGAAAATGGGTTACAAAGATGCTATAATTGGAAAAGGGACAGTTACTGGAGCCCTGGGACCTCAGGCACTTGAGGGAAACTGGAACAAGGCAAGAGCCTCAGCCACCACTAGAGAAGCCACCCAAGGCTCAGAATGATGAGGAAACATCCCCTCCTGTCCTTACTCTGCAGAGCTTGGGTTGCAGAAGTCAGCTCTCATGTAGTACAGAGAAGAAGAGACACCAAGGACCCACCAATACAGTCACCTGCTAACTGCTGATTTACCTGGTAGTTTCAGCGTCACTGAAGCAAACTGAGTGTTCTGACAAGTGCTTTCTCACTAGATATTAGCAAATTTACATTTTGATATAAAATATTTTACTGTTGCTAAACAACCTCTTAGAAAGCTGTTGTTCTTTAGTTTTATCATTTTGTACACATTTCACATTTAAAGTTTCTGTTTCAAAATAATAGCATTAACCTGTGCATTTTTATTATGTAAAATACATGCTACAAAAATATACTGAGTTTTAAAGATTATTTATAATAGATAAGAGCCAAAGAATTTGGTATTGTTTGTAATTTTGCTTCTTCAAAGTGAAAAGTGTGGGTATAGCTTAGATCTAAGAGAAGAACAGATAAAGGAGATGTATATTAAATTCAAAGAGATAGAATAATGAAAACTTTTCTGACAAATTTTTATGACAGTAATAATCTTCTTGGAAAACAAAAATCTTTCTTAAAACATGCCAAAAGTCACCATCATCAGAAAGTTCTCACAGGAATTTATTTTTCTTTTTTATCATTTTTTACTTATCCTTTTGTTTTGTTTTGTTAATTTAATTATTGTTCAAGTACAGTTTTCTGTCTTTTACTCCCATCCCAGCCTACCCCCCCAACCCCCACCCAGTGCTCACAGGAATTTAAATTGCTTAATTATTAAGAAAATAATGTTTTGGGCTATACAACTTATGCTCAAGACCTGCCCAGCACACATTAAATACTCATTTGGATTGAAGATCTCAGTCATTCCATATGAAGCCCTAACTTGCTCATGGTCATATTCCTTAGGTCTGTGACCTCATCAGATCATACAGCCAAATAAGTGCCAACTGTGGCCATCATTGTTTGGGTGCCGCCTGCCCTACTTGTGGGAAACCTTGATATGGGGGGCTGAGGTGACCAGATGTCATTTAGTGCTTTGTTTTCCCTCATACAGCTGATCTTTCCAATCCAGGAGCCATTTTCTTTTCAAAACACCAGAGAGACTGTGCTGTCATTAAAACCACCAGGAAGCCACTTAGTTGTGCCTAGTCCTGACCCTAACAGATAAGCTGTCTTGTGAGGCATGATAAATTCAGAGCTCTAAACCCCCCTGCCCATTAAGGACCCTCTAGTAATTTTCCTGTGATTAAGAATAGCCAAACTACCACAGAGGAAATTACATTCTTACTCCCTCTATCTCCAACCCCCTGTGGTTTTAAATGCATTAGATCTTTTCTGCTTTTCCTGCTTTAAAAAGTTAGATTAAGTCGTGCATTTATGCACCAATAACCAGCTACTATGTTCCCTCCCTGGAGGGCAAAGTTGAGGGCAAAAAGCCTCAGCACCATCCTCAGACATGTCAGTCCCTTACTCAATAAATCCAAGACCAATTCTGAGCTTTCAACCCAATCAGATTTGTCTTTCCTCAGTAGGGAAGATGTTCCAGAATCAACACCCAAAGAGCTAATAGTTCAGCTGCTACTTACAGAGGATTCACTAAAAAAGAGCACTGATGAAAGCATCAGTCATTTCTGCAGGGGAAGAAAAACAAAAGTAGCTGCCATGTGCAGCAATGTGTCCTCCAACCTGGAGGAGCAGGAGCTCTCAAAGACCCCAGCACCACCTGAAACTGGTTCCTGTATCCCTGAGCTCGGCATGTCTACAGGCACCACTATAGTAGGCCAACAAAGCCAGAATAGTTTCACCTACTCCCTTTTGATATAGGATAATCTCTAATACATCCAAATGTGCTAACCTAGAATCCTAGTGTTCCGCCACCATTTCATCTTGGAATAGTTTAAATAGAACTTGCAGAAGTCAAAAAGTTGTCTTCTCAGAAACCCACCAATTCCAGCCAATTCCTAGTCATTGTGTGTGTGTGTGTGTGTGTGTGTGTGTGCAGGGATGGGGAGGTGTTCAGAAATTCATCACATTTAATGTCCAAATGAACAAATTAATATTCTGGATTAAAGACCACAAAAGAAAATTCATGGCAGTGGTGTCTGAAAGTACTCTCCTCCCCTAAAATTCAAATTAACAATTTTGGAAACTGCTTTTAAAAATGAACTGCCTATCTTTGAAACAGAAAAATAGTTGAGATTTGGCTTTTCCATCTTAACACTTTTTATGAAACCAAAACAGTGTATTAGAGAATGAACTAATCTTTTATTCAATTATTTACATACTGACACAAAACTTCTAGATTTTCCCCAAATATCCAGATTTCTATTATCCTAGGTGAGAAAAAAATTTAAATGATTAATTTCCCTTCTTCAGCCACTTCAGAGTGTTGTGGCACAGAACCGTGGCAGCATAAGTCTTTGTAAAGTGCTCCATGTTTTAGAGCCTCTTCCTGTGGGACATACACACATTAGCGCTTGTCTTTCTAACCACCCCGTTTGTCACAGTAAGAACTCCCTCTTCCACTGCTTTCCACTGTGGTCACCTGGATGGCTGAAATAACAAGGCATTTGAGATAATCTGTTGGATACAGGAGCTCATTTTGAAAATTTAACAATTTGTCCTAATTTCAGTTTACATAAAAATGATTTAAAGATGGAAATGATTGTCTTCTCTTTCTTTGAGGATCCAATTATACTAGACTACAAAATGATAATGAACAAAACTCTAAAGGAAACACTCATTTTCTGTGAGGGAGAGAGATGAAGAAACTGAATTATGTTCACCAACAAGCTCAAGGAAGGATGACAGGGACTGGTATTGAATTTGCATTTTTATTCCAGCTTCACAAACAAATGATTGTAAAAGAAAAGGTTTTCAGTTAGAAATTCAAGTAATATCCATGTAAGGAGACATTAGACAAGGCATATTTATCATACCAAAAGAATGAAAAAAGTATATAAAAGAATATTAAATGAAAATGATTTGACAGAGTCAGAAAGATCAAGAAATGGTGCTTGTGCAATACCAGAATGTTTGAATTATTCATCTTCTCCTTGAAAATGTGTCAATTGTAATAAAGTTCACCAGAGATTTTCACACTAAGGTAGTTAACAGAGCATTACACTGAAATAAAGACTAAAATAATGCCCTTAGACAATCACCTTTTTTAAGTTGTTTTTAAACAACTGTGCTCCCTGCAGCACAGTCTCCTGCAGCCTCAGGAGAATCTCTCTTGCACAGTTCCATCAGAAAATGGGCTTTTTGTTGAACAGAATGCTGAGTCTCCCCACACCAATGTAGTTTAGGGATCTAGAAACTTTGGAGTCAGAGTAACCTAGTTTCAAAGTTCAGCTACACTATTAACTAGCTCCACCTTCGCAAAAGATCTGACTTGAGTGACTTTTTACAATGGGGACTGTTATTAGAAATGAATGACAAGATGTATGAAATGTTTAGCACGGCAACTGCCACATAACTATTAATTTTTATTGTTTCTATTGTCACTTTTGTTATTGCTGTTTCCAAGACATGGAAAGGGAAATATTCAGGAATTTCAGTTAAGATAGATGGTCCCAGGCAATGTAGTTACTGAAGGCCTCTATCATGAGCATCTGGCTCCTCAGACCGATTGACACCCATCCATTTAATATTCAGGTTTGAGCGAGCTCCTTGTCTTGTTTGTTTTTTTATTGTGCTGCCCTTCCTGGCTCAGTTTTTTGGTCTAAGGACTGACTCACAGAGACTCTGTCACCTGTGTTCCCCTATCCCAGGCACTGGAAGATACTACTCTCTGCTCTGGATCCATATCTGGCAGAGGTCAGATTCCTCTGCAGCCACCACTAAAGGCCCCTCTACAGCTCCACCTTTCACTGGGCCCTGTTAACAACACTGTTTCCTCCCCCTGTCCTTGCCTGTCTAGGGGTGGAGTTAGTTTCTTATCTGGCTAGTACCTAGGCCCTGAACATCCCTCATTAATTTGCTATTCATTCTTTGTAAATAGTCTTTTCATTAAATTCTCATCAGAATCTCATCTTAGTACACTTCAGTTTCCCATTGGGACCATGAGTAATTTGGCACTGTTGCTCAGAACATTCCCTTGTAGCCAACCAGGTTAGTGTTCATTAAAAAAATTTTCATTGAACCCTTACTACATTTAACCAGTAGGTTAACTACAAAATACAAAAAAAAAATATTTAGACTTCTGGCCTATATGGAAGTGTAGGTAGATGCACTGTGCTTCCTTGCACAACCAAAAGAAGGACAACAAATTTAAAAACAAAAACCAACCAGAACTGCCAGAAAAATCAAACTGTATGGAAGTCTGACAACAAAAGAGTTGAAGAAGAAACATTCATCCAGACCAGTAAGAGGGGTGGAGATGGGCAGCCAGGGTGGAAAGGACTCATGGCAAGGTGGTGACTGGCAGACTGGGTGGTCTCACATTTGCATGAAGATAAACCAGGAATAACAACTGGGGAGCAAGACAGACCACAAAACCCATTGTTCCAGCATGGGGAAATGAAGCCTCAAAACCTGACTGAAAAAAAATCTGTGGGGGTTGCAGCAGCAGGAGAGACTCCCAGCCTCACAGGAGAGTTCATTGGAAAGACTCTCACAGGGTCCTAGAACATACACAAACCCACCCACCTGGGAATCAATACCAGGACAGCCCAATTTGCTTGTGGGTAGTGGATGAAGTAACTGAAAGCTGGCTGAGAGCAAGCAAGCAGCATTGTTCTCTCTCAGACACCTCCCCCACATACAGCACCCCAACAAAGCAATGTGGATTGCCCTACCCTGGGTGCCAAGACAAAAAAAAATGGCCCAAATGAAAGAACAGATCAAAAAGCTCCAGAAAAAAAAACAACTAAGGATGAAAACATGGCCAACCTATTAGATTCACAGTTCAAAACACTGGTAATCAAGATGCTCACCGAACTAGATGAATATGGCAGCAAAACAGAGGAAAGAGTGAAGGCTATGCAAAGTGAAATAAATGAAAATGTACAAGAAATCAAGTGACAGGAAGGAAACTGGGACTCACATTGATGGCATATACCATAAGGAAGAAATAAACATTCAACCAGAACAGAATAAAGAAACAAGAATTCAAAAATATGAAGATATGCTTAGAAACATCAAGGACAACTTTAAACATTCCAACATCCAAATCATAGGAATGCTAGAGGGAGAAGAGGAAGAACAAGGAATTGAAAACTTATTTGAAAACATAATGAAAGAGAACTTCACTAATCTAGCAAAAGGAATAGACTTCCAGGAAGTCCAGGAATCTCAGAGTCCCAAAGAAGGTGGACCCAAGAAAGCACACACCAAGGCACATCATAATTACATTACCCAAGATAAAGAGATAATATTAAAAGCAGCAAGAGGAAATTAGAAAGTTGCCTACAAAGGAGTTCCCCTAAGACTGAAAGCTGACTTCTCAAAAGAAACCTTTCATGCAGGAAGGGACTGGAAAGAAGTATTTGAAGTCATAAAAGTCAAGAACCTATATCCAAGATTACTCTATTCAGCAAAGCTATTATTTAGAAGAGAAGGAAGATAAATTACTGCCCAGATAAGGTCAAGTTAAAGGGGCTCATCATCACCAAGCACTTATTATAGGAAATGTTAAAGAGACTTATCTAAGAAAAATAAGATAAAAAATATGAACAGTAAAATGACAACAAACTCACAACTACCAACAACCGAACCTAAAAAAAAAAAAAGTGAACAAGGCAAACAACTAGAACAGGAACAGAATCAGAGAAATGGAGATCACATGTAGGGTTATCAGTGGGGTGGGGGCAGGGGGAGAATAGGGGGAAAGGTACAGTAAATAAGCATAAATGGTAGGTACAAAATAGGGTGAAGTTAAGAATAGTATAGGAGCCCTGGCTTGCATAGCTCAGTGGATTGAACATGGGCCTGCGAACCACAGTTCGATTCCCAGTCAGGGCACATGCCTGGGTTGCAGGTCAGTTCCCAGCTGGAGACTCAGGACAGGCAACCACACATTGATGTTTCTCTCCTTCTCTCCTTTCCTTCCTCCCTAAAGATAAATAAATAAAATCTAAAAAAAAAGAATAGTGTAGGAAATGAAGAAGCCAAAGGACTTATATGTACAACCCATGGATGTGAACTAAGGAAGGGGAATGAGTGCAGGAGGGGGATGCAGGGTAGAGGGAAATAAAGGGGGAGAAATTGTATAACTATAATAGGATAATCAATAAAGTATATTTAAAAAGGAAAAATATTTAATATACTTATGTCTTTAAAATGTTTGTGTGTGCACCAATCTTTCTCTTCAAAGACTGGCTTCACAAAGAGATCAATAAAACACAAATTATAATTCAGTATAATAAATGTTGTGTTTGTATGTGAAAAGCATTATGGGGGCATGAAGATTTACATTATAATTTATTTGTAGGGGTGAATGCAAGCCAGAAGGGGCATAGAGAATGAACAGGAAAATCTTTAGCCTGACCTCAAATGAGAAGAGTAATTTAAGGGGCAGAATTATAATAAAGATACTTATGGAAAAAGAGAGAAAAGAGAGAGAGATAATATTTAAAAATCCTAATGACTAAAAGTCCTAACAATGACCTAACAAAACACAGCATGCTTTTCAAACAGAAAAGTCATCTGGACTAAGTGGAACACAGTGGGTGGAAGCCAGCATGAGGTACAGTTAAGTGGCTGGAAATGGGCCAGGTTGGGAAGGACATTACTGGAGATTGTACAGAAGAGTTCGAGCTGTGGAAAGATTTGATCCCAATTAAAATATAGACTATTATTTCTGGCAGCAGCAAAAATAGGGTGAGAGTTTAAACCAGAACAGTGGCCACTGCATTGAAAAGCAGAAAACATACCAAACAATATTTCAAAGAGATTAGGAGGAACAAGACTTTTGCATGTAGGAGCTGTGAGAGGAGGCACTGTAGGTTAAATCTGAGATGTTGTGTTCAGACCATGTCGTAAACAGGGACTCTTCACTGAGACAGGAAACAGAAAAAGGACAGACTGGACAGGGCTGAGTTTCTTTTGGAAGAAAAATCTCACCTGCTGGTGTTATAATAATTGTTTTTTAAAGAGACATCCATTGCTTTGGGGGAGAAAAGGAAGTAATCTTACGATTTAAAAAATAAAAGTCATACTACAATAGCACAAGAGAATTATAGTTAACCATGTCTCTTAAATGAAATAATGTTCCAAGGTAGATGCTTCAGAAGATCAAGTCAGTCACTCTCTCCATTGTGCAGTCCTCCGAGTCACCAGGCACCTAAGTATCTGCCTATTCACAGGACCACAGCAGCGTCATGTTATATTCATTTGTTACCTCTCTCTGTCTCCCTAGCTTCCTTTGATGTATATACATAGCAACTTATTTAGTGCTCAACATGTGGTTAGGGCATTTAATAATCAGTTTTTAGTATCATAAGGGTTTTTAGTGAAATGTCAAAATTATACACCACTTCTGCACTTCAACATTCAATTCCAAAATAATAGGAAATGTGGGTTTGTTTTTTCCCAGTAAGTGTTTTATAGCCATTGGTATTTTTTTACCTGAAAGGATGGTTCCTCCTACTCATCACAGAAATAATTATATCAGACAGATATTGTACTTAAGTACAATCAAGCTTTTGGAAACAAAACTACCTATGACAGTGAATCTTAATCTGAAAACCCAATATTTTGCACAAATAATTCTTTAGCAAAACTCTTTGCAGCTAAAGTTGTCAGGCTTTAGCATCTCCCCACATTATTATTATTATTGTTTTCTCCCCTTGTATTACCAACATAAATGGTGAAACCCACTGTACTCTACTGAAGGGTGATAAAGTACAAACACACACACACACACACACACTCCAATACATTTTAATACAGCAACCATGTCACTATTCCTTAGATCCTACACAGAAATATCCAGGACTTCTCCACCAGGTGTTATAGGGGTGTTATCACTAATAAATCCTATTCCTTCAAGTGTTTTTGAACATAGTGTCTCTCCATATTCTATCAGAGCTAATTAAGTGATAAAATTTTTAATTGCTAAATCAGAATAATTTCTCACTTTTCTAATGAGATGTATGGAAGAAAAAATACTTGGTTCTTATCTTTTTAATTAAAACTAAATTAAAAACAAAGTTATGGTTAACCCCGTTTCGCCACCAAATATTTCACAATTTCACTTCCCTGTTTTCCTCTTCAAAAGAGTCTAAATATTCTGTTTCTGTGACATCCTAAAATCTAATGAATCTAATAGAATCTCATGAAAAAATATTAAATTTGGTGTTCAGAGACCTACATTCAGTTGAAAAGGAAGAGCAACAGGGGACAAAATGGTTGCTACCCCCAATCAAATAAACATATCCAAGGCCTCCACAATACAGTGTGGTGTTGCCCTGTGACTAACAGGCAGATGAATGAACAAGAATAGAGAATACAAGCATAACACAATTGCTTATAGTGTTCAGTTAAAGTGGAGCCACAAATCACATGGGGAATATAGGCATGTTAATAAGTGGTACCAGGATAACTGGAGAGTAATGTGCAAAATAACAAAAATTGAACTCACTCCTTACACCAAAAACCAGTGACAATACCAAAAGAATTAGAAATTTAAATGTAAAATAAAAGAAAGTTCACAACACAAAAACTTGTGAACTTTTTTATAAGCTAAAGTAAGGAAAACTCTACTCTCCCTCAAACTCTAAAGGCAATAAGGAAAATAGTAACAAATTTGACTACACACAGGTCAAAAATTCATGGCAAATATAACTTCATAAGCAAAATTAAAAGACCAACAATGAGATAAAAAAACAGGCCATGGATATGAACAGAGTTTCTAAAAAAAGCAATGCAAATGATCATCATAATACATAGGATTTAAATATATGAGGCTCACAATCAAGAAAATAGTTCACCATAAGAGAAATATGAATTAATATCACATAGAAATACAATATCCTATTTGTCAAATTGACTAAAAAAAGCAAGACATTTTGGGAGTAAGGCTAAAGAGAAAAATACATGTGTTACATAAAAGGATGTTACAAGCACATGCAGAGCAAATTAGAAAATTACACATGTATTTATACTTCCCCCCCCTCTAAGAATCTATATTAAAGATAAAATAGTCAAAACAACCTAAATGCCTATCAACACAGGATGAACTAAATTGACTCTGAGGTACTTACAATGAAACACTACACATCTATTTAAAAAATTAATATGTTTGCCAGCCAAAATGGAGGTGTAGGTGGAAACACTGTGCCTCCTCAGACAACCAAATTTAAGGACAACAAAGATTTAGAAACAAAAACACAACCAGAACAGACAGAAAATTGAACTGTACCTAAGTCCGACAACTAATCATTCATACAGACTGGGGCAAGAGGGGCAGAGAGGGGTACTGGCAGGAAAAAGTGGTGGTTGTCAGACCTGAGCGTGGGGAGAAAAAAAGCAAACCCAACCCACTGAGGCACACAAGGTGGTTGGTTGACCCCGAACACACTTTCACACGTAGATAAACCAGACAAAAAATGGTCTGTGAGATAGACCTCACAACCCAGGGCCCCACCTATGGAAAATAAAGCCTAAAAGCACTGATTGAAAAAACTTGTGGGGGTTGAGGTTCAGGGAGAGGCTCCCAGTCTCACAGGACAGTTCATTGGAGAGACCCACAGGGTCCTAGAAAGTACACAAGCCCACTCACCCAGGAACTAGCACCAGAAGGGCCCAATTTGCTTGTGGGAAGTGGTAGAGGGGACTGAAATCTGAGAGACAGCAGAGCAAGTGCCATTGTTTCCTCTCTGACCCTGTCCCCACATACAGCGTCACAAGCCAACCACTGGGTTGCCCTGCCCCGGTGAACACCTTACTATGAAACAGGCTCCACTCCTTACTATGAAACAAGCACAACCAGATCAAAAAATTATGGCTCAAATGGAAGAACAAATCAAAGCCCCAGAGCCAATACTTTTAAGCAACCAAGAGATAGCCAATATATCAGATGAACAGTTCAAAAACACTGGTGATCAAGATGCTCACAGAACTGGTTGATTTTGGTAGCAAATTAGAGGAAAAAATGAAGGCTACACTAAGTGAAATGAAGGAAATTTTATAGGGAACCAATAAGGATGGAAGGAAAACTGGGACTCAAATCAATGGAGTGGACCAGAAGGAAGAAAGAAACAACCAAACAGAAAAAAAATAAACAAACAAGAATTCAAAAAAATTAGGAGAGGCTTAAGAACCTCCAGGACATCTTTAAATGTTCCAACATCTGAATTATAAAGGTACCAGAAGGGGAAGAGGAACAGCCACGAGTGAAAAACTTATTTGAACAAATAATAAAGGAGAACTTCCCCAATCTGGCAAAGGAAATAGACTTGCAGGAAGTCCAGGAAGCTCAGAGAGTCTCAAAGAAGTTGGATCCAAGGAGATACACACCAAGACACATCATAATTACATTAGCCAAGACTAAAATGAATGAGAGAATCCTAGAAGCAGCAAGAGATAAGGGGACAGTCACCTACAAAGGAGTTCCCATCAGACCATCAAGTGATTTCTCAAAAGAGACCTTACAGGCAAGAAGGGGATGGAAAGAAGTATTCCATGAAATGCAAGGACCTACATCCAAGATTGCTCTATCCAGCAAAGCTTTCATTTGGAATGGAAGGGCAGATAAAGTGCTTCTCAGATAAGATCAAGTTCAAGGAGTTCATCATCACCAAGCCCTTATTATATGAAATGTTAAAGGGACTTATCCAAGAAAAAGAAGATAAAAAAGATGAACAGTGAAAGGACAGCAAACTCACAGTTATTAACAACCACACCTAAATCAAAAGCAAACTAAGTGGACAGCTAGTTCAGGAGCGGAGCCACAGAAATGAAGATTACATGGAGGGTTAACAACAGGGGAGTGGGAGGAGGAGAAGGTGGGAGAAAGTACAGAGAATAAGTAGCATAGACAGTGGGGAGAAAATAGACAGGGGGAAGGCCAGAGTAGTGTGGGAAATGTAGAAGCTAAAGAATTTATGACACATGGACATGAACTAAAGAGGGGGAGGGTGGGTGGGAGGGGGTGTGCAGGTGGAAATGAATGAAGGGGGAGAAATGGGACAACTGTAAGGGCATTACCAATAAAATATATTAAAAATAGATAAGCTACCCATAACCTGCCCCCCCATAAATGAATACTTTGTCATAGATGATCTCCAGTATATATTGTTAAATGAGAAGAGTAAGTTGTAGAAGCAGTTTGTATATATGCACTGTATTACTATTTATCTAAGAAAGGAAGGGTGTGGGTGCGTGTGTGTGTGTGTGCATGAACATAGTGGGATATTAAGCTTAATTAAATAAAATTATCATTTATATGTGATGAGAAGTAACATATCGAGAAAAGAGACACATATAAAATCAGGGGCAGGAAATTTACAAAATGAATCTGAATATTTTATCATTGTCAAGGAAGTTACCAAAAATTATTGGAATAGTGTCAGAAGGACTCATGCACCATCTTGAAGTGGTTTCCATTGTACAAAGATGAGTCATTTGGAGCACCAGTAAAAATAATCACATCAGCGGATTGAAATGAATCAAAGTTGTTAGAAATCCAGGAATTTCAATGCTCATTTAAAAAATGGATCACCTTGGAGGATGCTAGGAAATCAACTCATTATTCTAAACACTGGTGAATAAAGAGGAAGACTCATACAGATTAGTTGTCTTTCCAGTAAAAAATGTACTTTGGGGTAATCAAAAAGTTGATGAGAAAAAAATTTTGTCTAAGGAAGGGTTTCAGATAGCATGTAAAGATGTCATGAAATAATCAGAATATTACCACTTTGCAAACTCCTAAATGAACTCTGGTTCTGGGCAGTGATCCTCAATGGCAGCTAACATCACAGCAGTAGATAATTGGATATTCTACCTTTCCTGGTGGAAGCCTAGGACACCACTTATGAAGTGTTCTTGCCAAAATTACAATCTAAATATTATCAAACCTCTTAATCTAACCACCAGTACAAGAAACACACAGGGAATGGAGGAACAGTTTTTTTCAAAGAAAATCAAAATACAATCAGCAATATCCAGAAAGTAGGGATGTTCACAAGACAAATTACTCAGTTTCTTAAACAAATGGACTTCAAGTAAAAATTAAAAATATAGGTATGGAGATCATTGGAGAGTTATCAGGTGGTAAGGGAAAGGGGGATAATAGGAGAAAAGGTAGAGGGATTAAAAAGCGTTATTTGTAGGTACAAAATAGACAGGGGAATGTTAAGAATAGTATAGAAAATGGAAAAGCCAAAAAACTTATATGCATGACCATGGACATGAACTAAGAAGGGTGATTGCTGGAGGCAAGGGGGATACCAAACAGAGGGGGGAAGGGAGGACAAAGTGAGACAATTGTAATGACATAATCAATAAATTATACTAAAAAAGGAAATATAACCTATAAAATTTAAAAATCCATTAAGAGATTTACTAACAGAATGCTGTGTGTGCGCCCTATTGGGATTCAAATTCAAATAAACCAGCAACATACAACCTAATCAACAAACAAAAAAAAGTGTAAGAAAATACTAACTGGATACTTGATGATGCTAAGGCATTACTGGAATTTTTTAAATGTATGAGCGTGGCACTGTGACTATGTCCTTCAACCAGTATTCTTTTCTTTTAGAGATACATATTCAAATATTTATGGATGAACCGATATGATGTCTGGGTTTGCCTCCAAACACTCCTGGGAACAGGTAGTAAAGGAATGCAAATGAATTCAAGCGTGGTGGTAAGCTGATGGGGCTGTGGTTCAATAATAGGTACATTCAGGCACCTTGAACCTTTCTCTCTACAATGTGTATTTAGAGTTATCCATAACATAATATTTTCACTATGAGAAACAGTATAAAGTTTCCTCAAAAATCAAAAATAGAGCCACTATATGGTCCAGCAATCCCACATCTAGATATTTATCCAAAAGTATTAAAATTAGGATCTCAAAAACCTATTTGCCTCCTCATGTTCATTGCCACATTATTCACAATAGCCAAGATGTAAAAACAACCTAAATGTCCATTGATGGATGAATGGATAAATACAATGTGGTGCATACACACAATATACATAAATTATTGGGTGGCAACTCAAGACATGGCCCCTCCAACTCAGAGTGGCTGACTGCTCAGTAGCAATACGGAGTGAGGAAAACAGCCTGTAACTGGAGTCTCAGCCTTCTCAAGGCCCCTGTGTTTATCACAACCTTGCAGCATTTTCACATGCTACTGCAGCTCCCTCCCTGCTGCCACTGCTCCCTCTCTAACACTGTAAGTAACACCAAGGCTAGAGGTGGGATGTGGTCACTCAAGCACCTATCCACCACCATTGGTGCAGTCCTCTACAATGTGAGTAATAAATCACATGTCCACAGCATATTAACATGTGCTGGTCCTCTGGGTGGGTTTTTTTTTTGGGGGGATTATCATGGACACAAGTGCTATGTAGCTCCCTAGTTTGGAGCTCCCATATTACAATTGGCATAGCTGGCAATATAGTATATCATGGAAAATACCTCTCTTGAGTTGACAAGAGTTAACTCAACAGTCAACATGCCAGGTGGAGAAGCCCCAAGGGGGAGTCCTGGGATATCTGGAAGGCGGGTTGGTAGGGAATCCTGAGAATGGTGGGCGGAGTCCTGGGGTGGTGAACCAGTACTGCAGGGACACCCCCAGCATTCCCACGGGCCTTGCAGAGGACCTGTGCTGAAACAAGAAAGAAGCAGCCAAAGAGAAAGTAAGGCAATTGGAGTGTGAGCTTATGTTAGAGAGAAAAATGAGGAGATAAGATTCCCAAGCTACTCCAGTCCCTTCTTGAAATTTTACCTTTGCTTTAGATTTTGTTCTTGTTTGTCTCTGCTTTGAAAGGAATGGCTTAGTCTCCATCTCAAACTGTTTTGCCAAAGACTAGTAAATGGGGTAAGATTTCTAATGTGTAAGTAAGTGCTCATGTGGTTACATCGTAGGGATTCTATTCTACTCAGAAAAGATTTAAAGTGATGGCTTAAAGAAGGGGAAATATTTCATTCCCCTCTCAGACAGTAAAACTCTGGGAGAAAAGTGGAAGAAATGAGCCTTTTAAACACTCTGCATTCTCCTTCTAAAGGCCCAAGCACTGAGGTCCTGGAAACAAGCCCAGGACTGATACCTTCCTTGCCTCTTCAGCCTGTGCAAAAGTTGTCAAGGTCACTAGATAATGAAACAGCTCACTTTTGAGCATACTAAAGGAATGCAGTAATCATCATGAATAAAAATGTGAGAGTATTTGCCAATGGGGAAAAAACACAGTTTCTGAAAATTATGAATTGTATTCACATATTTGTCAATCTAAAGGATGCTAATTACTTTTAATTGTCACTAAAAATTGAAGATCCTAATTAAGTTGAGAAAGAATATGTTGTTTTGGTAATAAAAGGTATAAATTATGGCAATATATTTTGAAGAACAGAGAATTAAAAATAAATTGTTCTAATTTCTGGGTCCATTAAAAGGGCAAACTAAAAGGGACTAGGAAAATTGCAGAGGGTCTGTGCCAGTTGAAAAAAGGATTGTGCAGAAGGAAAAAGCAAAAAGACGAGCAAATGAGAAAATCTTGTGTTTCATGTGTATAGCTTTTCTGTATTCAGCCTTCATGTATGTGGTCTGTATGTGATGTTACATGTGGTACATTTTCTGCCTCTGGATCACATAACCAGGGTGTAATATTTTAATGCCCTAAGGAAAGTAAATATGTATATAAATTAAGCAGGATCCTATAGTCTGGTCAAATTATTTGATGTAAAAAACTGGTTGTAAGTTTAATTAACGTCTTTTAAAGTAATTACCATAAAAATGTGTTTTTTCCAAAAAGTTTATATTATACTCTTTAGGTTAAGTTTGCTTGACACACTTTCTAAAGTTAAAATTTTAAGAGACTTTTTAGCTGAGAAATGACTTTGTATTTTCCCAATCAGCCCCTGAAATACCTCAACAATTTGTCCCCCCTTTTATAAAGGAGATGTTTTTAAAATAATTAGGCTTATTTAATGTACTTAAAGTACATGGGAAGCCTTGTCAAGTAAACAATAAGTATGTTCTCAGTGACCAGAGGGGAGAGGGAAGGGAATTTAAGGGGAAAAATGGGGAGGGATTTTGAGGAACAAGTATGAAAGACACAGGGATGAGGACTGGGGGGGGGGGAATGGGAGGGAGGTGGGGAGACGGGGCGGGGGGGGGCTTGGATGGGAGAAATAGACAAAAAAATGTACTTGAAAAATAATTAAATAAAAATTTAAAAAATAAGTATGTTCTATTTGTATACACATATTTTAATATATTTTATTGATTATGCTATTATAATTGTCCCATTTTCTTCCCTTTATTCCCCACTGCACTGCACACTGAATCCCACCCTCATTCCCCCTCTTAGTTCATGTCCATGGGTTGCACACATAAGTTCTTTGGCTTCTCCATTTCCTATACTATTCTTAACATCTCCCTGTCTATTTTCTACCTACCATTTATGCTACTTATTTCCTCTACCTTTCCCCAAAATTCCTTCCCTTCCCCTCTCCCCTAAAAAACCTCCATGTGATGTCCATTTTTCTGATTCTGTTTCTGTTCTAGATGTTTGCTTAGTTTTTGTTTTCTTTATTTTTCCTTTTTGGGGGTTCATGTGTTGATAGCTCTGAGTTTGCTGTCATTTTATTATTCACAATTTTTTATCTTCTTTAATTTCTTACATAAGTCCCCCTAACATTTCATGTAATAAGGGCTTGGTGATGATGAACTCCTTTAACTGGACCTTATCTAGGAATCACTTTATCTGCCCTTCCATTCCTAATGATAGCTTTTCTGGATAGAGTAATCTTAGATATAGGTTCTTACCTTTCATGACTTGAAATATTTCTTTCCAGACCCTCCTTGCCTGCAAGGTTTCCTTTGAGAAATCAGCTGATAGTCTCATGAGAACTCTTTTGTAGGTAACTGTTTCCTTTTCTCTTGCTGCTTTTAATATTCTCTCTTTATCTTTAATCTTGGGTAATGTAATTATGAAGTGCCTTGGTGTGTTCCTCTTTGGGCCCAACTTCTTTGGGACTCTCTGGGCTTCCTGGATTTCCTGGAAGTCTATTTTCTTTGCCAGATTTGGGAAGTTTTCCTTCATTATTTGTTCAAATAAGTTTTCAATTTCTTGCTCCTATTTTTCTCCTTCTGACACTACTGTAATTCAGATATTGGAACATTTAAAGTTGTCCCAGAGGTTCCTAAGCCTCTCTTGATTTTTTTTAATTCTTGTTTCTTCATTCTGTTCCAGTTGGATATTTATTTTTTCCTTTTGTTCCAAATTGTTGATTTGAGTTCTGGTTTCCTTCCTGTCACTGTTGGTTCCCAGAATATTTTCCTTTATTTCACTTTGGGTATCATTCATTTGTTCTTTTATTTTTTGATCAAGCTCAATCAGTTCTGTGAGCATTTTGATTACCCAGGTGTTGAACTCTCCATCTGCTAGGTTGGCTATCTCCTCATGGCTTAGCTCTCTTTCTGGTGTTTTGCTCTGTTCTTTCATTTGGGACATATTTCTTTGTCTCAGTGCACCTGTTAAGTTGTAAGGGGTGGGGCCTTAGGTGTTCACCAGGGCAGGACAACCATCTTTACTGCCCTGTGGCACTGCCTGTGGGAGAAGAGTCAGAGAGGAAGCAATGCAGCTCACTTGCTCGGCTCTAGCCCCACTTCCCAACAAACTCTCCTGTGAGACTGGAAGTTTCTCCCACCATGGCAACCCCCACCATAGTCCACAGTCAGCTCTGAATCTCAGTTTCCCATTCAGCCAGCCCCACCCAAATGGTCTGCGATGTCTGCTGCCTTGCTGTGGGTTCCCTCAGCCTGCCCCTGCCTCACTGCAGGTCCTTTCATCCAGCCCTGCCCACAAGGTCCACCCAGCTGCCTGGCTCCTTCCTACAAGTCTGGTTGAATATTTCTTTAATTTCTTTATTGTTGGAGTTCCATGCAGTTTGATATTCTGGCACTTCTGGTTGTTTATTGTTTTTAGATTAGTTGTTATCCGCCTTTTGATTGTGCGAGGAAGCGAGTTTCTACCTATGCCACCACCTTGGCCAGAACTCATATTGTATTATTAAAGTAGATGGTCTAGAGATTATATAACTTCTGATATACTTCCTTTTGTAATTTTAGTTTATTATCTTAAAATGTTGTTGCATAAAGGCAAATTCCTTCGTCAATTGCATTATAATCAAATCTGTAAGTATGTCATTTTAAGTTTGGTAATGTAAAAAACAGTCATTGCTTTACTTGAATGCACTTGCAAAAAATATATTATGTCTTTGGACAGTTTCATGAAGACCACTCTGACTTTTTTTGCATTACATATTTCTGAGAATGGGCTTTCACATGTAAAAGGGACATAATGATGACAATTTCATAGATTAATTTTCCATCTCTACTTTTGGACCTGGATCAGGGTGAACTGAAAAGAGAAAGAGGTTTTGAAATCACAGGAGACCCCTTTTAAAATCTGTCATTATTTTGTGACACTAGGTACATCCTTAACTTTTCTAAGCCCATTTTATTCCCCACAAAATGGGAATCATATCATTGTTCTGAGAAATGTGTAAACTGAACAGTGTATAAAAAACACTTTCTCTACTCCATGAAACTATTTTGATTCCCAGCTGGAAATCATTACTCACTCTCCTGACAGGTTCACTTTGATTATTACTGTATTAATAATCTTCCTTGAATTATTATTTCACACTTAATTACAATAGTACACTAGACCCCTTGAAAACAGAATCATTCATATCACAGAAGGTATATCACACATAGTTGAAGATCAATAAATTTTGATGAATTAAAAATACCTTCAATAGATAAGACTCTCCCTCTACAAATCTGCTGAAACTACTGACACTGGATATTATTGCCACATATTACTTAAATATTTTTTAAAAGCACATAAAATCCCTGGGAAAATCTCAGACTGTGTCCTGGACAAACCATAAATGTGTTAGATAAAAAGCACAGTGGCAATCACAGTTCAGGATTATCAACAGTGAACTGGTTGATGTTGGCATGTAAGATAACCATTAGCTCCAGGTTGGTCAGTTCCTTCATGCAACAATGTAACATGTCACAGATTCTCCAGCAGAAAATTGTTTCCAGCATAAAGTTTCAGCTTCAGTCAAAATTTGTGTGTCTGTGAAGAAGCACTATCACATATTCGTGCTCCAAAAAGGAGCAGTGACTTCAGAGTGGTAGGTTTTTACATGGGTACCATTCACTGCCAATCGGGTCAGTCATCAGCAGGAGTGATGAATGGAGTTTCCACGAGACAATGACTCCAGAAGACTCAATGTGAGGTGACAAACAAGCTCATCTTAAATATAGTCAAGAGAACAAAACCCAGATTCAGCATTCTGACAACGTGGTGACAGCAGAGTTTTCCCTTCTGAGAAGTATAAAGCCCCTTTCTCAGAAATCCTGGAGAAAGCCAAAAGCAGTTCAATCAATGGTCTAAATGTTGTTATCTGGTATTTATAGCTCAGCAGGACAGTTCAGCAGGACCTACAGAGTTCAGCTGTGCACTTGTCCCAGAACATCCCCTAAAGCTTCCAGGAAGCTATACATTGTACAGGTCCCTGCAGTGAAACACATTCCTTGTGCTCTCCCTTGATGTTAACAAGCAAACACTAGTGTGATGTGCAGAGTAAGAGAGGCTTTCCTTCTAATTAAAAAGACCACAATCTGTAATTCAAAGCCCATCAAATATAGTCCTATAAAAATATGAGTTATGCATGAAGTTATAGGATCCATATCCAAAAAAAAACATTTAAATCAAGCTCAGTTCATATCTCCTACAGTAAGAAATTTGAAAGATCATTGCAACAGCATTAGTTCACCTTAGCATGACAGATCATACTGCCCTAAAATCTTTGAAGTCCCTACACAATTGTGTATGTCAAGACATATTTGATACCCAAACTCACAACTCACAATTTTATTGACACACTACACCACAGTATTTTACATACTGCGATATGGGGATTTTATTTCACTTCCTACAAAATTTTACACTTTAAAAAGTGATATGGAGCAATTTTGATATAATGTTTGAATCTTTAATATATATTATTACACACTGAAGCAAGTTGAAATATGCTGAGGCTTTGTCACTAATTTTTTTTTATTATTTCCATGGCTAGAAATGGGGAAGAGAGTAGAGAATGAATCTTTCAGAGGACAAGACATAAATCCACTGTGGTTACAATGTTGCCATAATCAGGGAAAACTTTCATTTAAGAGAAAGAACCTGTGGGCTTGGAGGGGAGTAAAAGACAGAAAACTGTACTTGAACAACAATATAAAAATAAAATAAAATAAAATAAAATAAAATAAAATAAAAAAGAGAGAGAACCTGAACAAAATATGCGTATGTTTAGGAGAGACTGTATTCACAAGTTAGAATTAATTTCTCTGTTTTAAAAGCCTGTTAAAAATCAAGATAAGGTTCTTCATACATGAAACGAAAATAATAATTCCTACCATACATATCACAAAAACATTTTGTGACATTAAAAAAAATAAGCTAACATATGGAGGAGAAGAGAAGCTTTGTAAAACAAAGGAGCATGAAAGTATAAGAGACAACCGTAATGGTCCTTCCCCATGAGTCAAAGGCCAATGTGGGGATTCTTCCAGGTGCTAAATATTTATAATTCAATTATACATCCAGAGCTAGTGAAATGACAAGAAGGTGGGCCTATGAGCTCATTGGTAACATTTAGATTGGCTCCATTTATCATCCGACCACAGTCACAGTAGTATTTTGCGTGACCAGAATTAGCAACAATCCAGAACCAGTGTTTAATAATACCCAAAGGTCTGAGTATTTTTCCCCAGTGTGCAGTCACTCTAGTCGATTTATTCAGTCTTGAAGACACACTGATGGTTTATACCTATGGTGATGCTGCAAGGTTCTTTTCCAAGAGAACCTGCTCTTCTCTTCAATCAAAGGGCTCAGGGTCTATAAACAGGCTCAAATCTGGAAACCTAGTGAAAGCACATAACCCTCCCCAAGCATTTAATTACAGTCCCAGGGGGTTTTCTGTTATAATTTAAGCAAGGCTCTTATATACTTCCTATCTATTTCATTATTGGAACACCTTGATCAATTATTTTGATTTTGAACAATAAAATTTCTTTTTATCAAAGATTTGCTTTGCCTTTTTTAGAAATTCATAAAATTATAATCATACAAAATAACTATAATATGTAGAGGAAATATATTTGTGTTTCTATTGGGGCTTTTCTGAACAAATTTTGCTGCAACTTGGTGCCTGGGATAAGAATAAGTCCTTTAGTAGGGCTAAGAGTTAGTCATTATAAAGTAATTTATAGCTGTATAGATGGAAAGATTGACCCAACTCCAGAGGTATACGTGAAAGAAATGAAGACCAGATCTATGGAGTCTCTGGATTCTTTTATTTTCACCAAAATAATCATAGCAGTTTGTTTGGTTGTTTGGTTGGTTGGTTGATTGGTCTGTTTTAGAAGACAGCTTAACTTGAGTCAAGTCCCCAGATCTGCCTTTCCTTTTACAGATGGAGGCTGAAGCATGTTAAGCTTTTTTACCCTTAATTGGGTTGTTTGGAATCCACCCATATATACGCAGTTCAGGGGTGAGCCAGAGACCTGAAGAGAGTTTACATGCACAATGTCATCAGCTTCCTGCTCTCCACTCTCTGAAGTTGCCTTCACTACCTATCTGCTGTGCTCAATCTCAAAACCTATCTCTGCTTTACAAGTCAGTAAGATTACATATTTCTAACAGAGTTTCATCCCTCCTGCATGATGGTGACAGGAGTCTGCACTCAAAGGGTCAACCAGCATAATTCCCCTCTTCAAATACTTGTTTTTTATTCTTTGGAGAGTTTATAACTGTTATCTGTGGGAGTATTGATCCAATAGGAATTGCTTTGCTATTCCTGGATTAAAAAAATCTCCAGACTGAGTCTTTACAAGTTTGAGAAAAGAATAGAGTATGTGAAATCTAGTTTTCATATTGCTTGTGTGACAGACTGTGTTTTCTTAAATGACTAACAATATCTCCTTCATCCATCTTGGATTTTTTCCAAAATGACTTCAACACTCCTCTCACCAAAAGCTGCCATCTATGTTCCCCATCCCCTGAATCTGGATAGGGCCTTGTGTCCACTCTGACCGACAGAGGAGAGTGGAGGTGATGCTATATAACTTCAAGGCTAGGTCTTTACAAGGATACATATCCACATGGCTTCCCCTTTTTGGGATATTAGCACTGGGGAACTGAATCAGTCAAGAACTAGCATCTATCACCAAACAAGCGAGTGAATGGGCCTTTGGGTAGTACCACATTCTATTTGACCCTGGACATTACACAACAGAGACAAGCTGGTCTCATTGTGTCCTCTCCAAATTACTAAGCCACAGAACTCATTGTTGGCTTTGGCCACTAGGTCTTGGATTAATTGGTTACACAGCAATAAGTGACCACAACTACTGAGGTGTTGGGATTATCTAGCTGTGACACTGATGGTTACCAGTTTTATATAGGTTGATATGGATGCTTAAAGAACTGGCCCTTTCTCTCTCACAATTCACTCCTAAAGTTTCAAGTTAAGAAAATGAAGTTAAATTTCCCAGATGGAGAGGACTACTCTTGCATGAAATGTATCCTTTCATTAGAACCTCCCACTCCTTGGAAATTTAAAGAGACTAACCAGTGGTTTAAACCTAAATTCTCTGTCCTTAAGAATCAATCACTTATTTTCATTTGGAGTATTCAGTAGTTACTAGTACAACTTCCTGGAATCTCGTACATACAAGATCAACCTTCCACTCTACAGCCAGCATTACTTGAATTTTAAATAGCAGACTAAGGCTCTTAGTAAAAATTCAGTACAAATTTAGCAAATTCTATCAACCTTCGTAAAATAACAAAGTGTGCATTAGCTAAATAGTGAATAACAATAATAAAGGATAATAAGAACAATAATACAGCTTCATCCATACCCAGGGGATAAAATCTAAGTTACAGTGACATACTTTTTTTCTGGAGAAAAAAATCAGAGAATGGATTCAACATCAAGAGAATTATGTAGAATCTGCTATATAAATATAACTTAATGTGATGAAAGATAAAACTTTTATGTTACATTGCTTTTTGATTTGTTTTGTATTTTCTTCAAAAATTTTTGAACTGTATAAGCTTCTCAAAAACAAATATCACCTAAAATCTATTACATACAATTACAGAAGGTAAATAAGAGAGGTAAATAAAGATAATAGCATATAATGCCACTCTATTTAAGGTCAAATTCATTCATTACTAATGACAATATAAATTGGTACAACCCTTTTGGAGAGCCATTTGGCAATGCCTATCAAGAGGAATAAAAATGTTCAGATCTGATGACTCAGTGATCCCACTGCTGGGAATTTCTCCTAATAAACTTCACTAAAAGCATAAAAAAGCTATAAGTACACTAAGGTTTTTATTTAATAAAATTTTAAGCTACAAAAATGCCAACAATCTAAATGATGACCAATTAAGCAGTGGTGTTTAAAAAAACAGTGAATGCCTATACAGTTATTAAAATAATCATTTAAAAGGTTATTTAGCACATGGAAAATATGCTAGTTTTGTGATATAACATTAAATAATTAAATAATGCAAATAGAAAGTTCCACTATACTAAGTAAAACAATAAATATAAACATACTGGAAGGAAAAACAAAAATAATGTTAATCTTAGGAGTTGTGAGTACCTTCAGTTAATTGTACTTTTTAAAATTTGACATTCTGCCCTGGCTGGTGTAGCTCAGTGGATTGAGCACAGGCCTGTGAACCAGAAGATCACGGTTTGATTCCCAGTCAGGGCACATGCCTGGGTTGCAGGCTGGTTCCTTGCAGGCCAGTTCCCAGCAGGGGATGCACTAAAGGCAACCATACATTGATGTTTCTCTCTCTCTCTCTCCTTCCCCTCTAAATATAAATAAATAAATAAACCTTAAAAAAGTAAAAATAAAAAATAAAGAAATTGTTTAATAAAATAAAATAAAATTTGACATCCTTTAATTTGGAAAAATGTTCATTATATAGTAAATGATAAGAAACCCATATTCTTTAAAATATTGTTGCCATTTATTTAGATCTCTGTCATCTCTAAGAGCATTAATAAGAATGTATGCTAGCCATTTGAACAAGTGTGAGGTGATAGCTCACTGTGATTTTGATTTGCACTTCCCTGATGATTAGTGATGGTGAACATCTTTTTCTGTCCCCACTGGTCCCCTGTATATCTTTTTTGGAGAAATGTCTATTCAGTGCCTCTGCCCAATTTTTTTTATCAGATTGTTTGTTTTGTTACTGAGTGTATGAGTTCTTTATATATTAGATATTAACCCTTTATCAGTTATGTGACTTGCAAATATTTTATCCCATTTCATAATTTGCCTTTTGATTTTGCTAATTATTTCTTTTGCTGTATAGAATGGTTTTTAGTTTGATGAACTGCCTGTTCAAATGACTATTATCAAAAAGAAAGGAGTTAAGTGTTGGTGAGAATGTGGAGAAAAGGGAATTCTTGTGCACATAGTGGAAAAGTACATTGGTGCAAGCCACTATGGAAAACAGTATAGAGGTTCTTTATAATTAAAAATAGAACTACCATATGATCCAACAATCCCACATATGAATATATATGAAATCTGTCCAGAAAAGTCCAGCCATTGTTAACATAATGAGAATGGTTTACAATGCATTAATATAGCATGGCAGCCAAGGAGAGTGAACTGGAATGCAAATGTGTGAACAATGAGGACTTCACTGTACTGGTCAGTGGGGATGGTAGACGCTATTGATCTTGAGCATATATACTGTGTGGCCATCACATTCAAAATGATTGAGTAGAGCAACAACTCTGCATTAAATTTTGCATAAAGCTCTAACATGCCTCTGTGGAAGCTGTTTAGATGATTCAGAAGGCCAGTTATGGGCAACTGGTGATTGTTGATTTCATCACAATGCACACGCTTATGTGCAGAGTATTTTGGTAAAACATCAAATTACCAAGGTGCCTCAGCTCCCCTACAGCCCATATTTGGAGCCCTGCAACTTCTTGCTTTTCCCAAAACTAACATTACCTTTGAAAGGGAAGATATTTCAGATCATTGATGAGGTTCAGAAAAATACAATGGGGTGGCTGATAGTGACTGGGAGAACTGTGTGAGGTCCCAGGGTGCCTACTTTGAAAGAGACTGAGGGGTTATTGTCCTTTGTATCTTGGACAATGTTTCTTGTATCTTCTTCAATAAGTGTCTTTTTCATATTACATGGCTGCATACCTTCTGAACAGACCTCATATATCCAAAGGAATGAAAATAGTATATCAAAGAGATATTTGCACTCCTATGTTTAATGCAGCAACACTCACAATAGCCAAAATATAGAAACAATTCTAGTGCATGTCAGTGAAAGAATAAAGAGATCTGTGTGCACCTTAAAAAACTTAAAATAGGAAACCTGTGAAGGATCAATAAAATATTGATTTGAACATTTTACATGACACTGTGTCACAAAGGAGACATTGTTAGATTCTTTGCAGATTCTAGTCATATAAAATTCGCCAGTCAGGCTTTATCATGAAGTTAAACTAGTTCAGAACATCCTTTGTTGGTCTCATAAAAACTCTGTCCCCAAAGTGCAACTATGTACTGCTGATGATATTTATAGTGACAGTGGAGTGTGGCATACAGTTGGAGTAAAAAAAAATATGACATCTAAATAATAATCTCCTGGGAACCACTCTGTAAAGAATATGATTGTCTAACCACTATACTGTACATCTGAAACTAATACAAAATATAATGAATGTAAACTATAATTTAAAATTAAAAATAAAGAAATAGTGCAAATTTTGATGCAGATTCATTTTAAAAATAGGAAAAAAGCAGGAAATCTAAAAAAAGTATAACTTTATGCATTCTGAAAGTGTCACTTAGAGAATCAAATAAATAGGTCAAGGTCCGGGAGATATAAGGAATTCAAAAGAAGCCCCTTTAAAGAACAATTACTTTTGCTGGCTCTCCAAAAAAGATTTCAAGGGACTAATCTATATGTTTCAGATTTTGTTTTAAAATATCCAGAAAGGTAAAAGTCACTGGCAAAGCACATCCCATCCAGAATGCCTCACAATTATTTACAGCACTCACGTGACTTTCTAACATACCTCTGGATCATATTATATATTTCAGTCAAGAAAATGATGAGGAAAGATAAATGAATTTTTAACATTAGGGTTTTATCAAAGTGTTTAATTTGTGTTTAATTGCCAAAGGCTAAGTGACATGCAAAAATGTCTATAATTAGAAAAATTCTAATATATTCTGAATGCCAACAGGAGGTTGAGTGTAGTGATGGAAGTTGCTGTCCCTGACTTATATCCACATGTCCGTCTTGAAAGTGTTACCTTTGGCTCTTGTACATTCAGGCATATCTGAAGCTAAACACAGAAAACAGAAGCAAACTGGTTCAAAATTGGAATAGGCTGACCAAGTTTAAATACACTGTCAGGCTTACCAGGATGAAAAGGAAAGGGTAGGTTTTAACCTTAATATCAGGTCAGTTTTAATTCATATTATAAAACAGTAAATAAGGCAAATGATTACTGTTTATGTAGTTAAGCTTGGGGGGAGTCAAAAGTTATATGTGGATATCCAACAGCATGGAGTCTGTGTCCCTAATCCCATGCTGTTTGAGAACCAACCTAATGTTAAAAGGAGATCTTCACAGTGAAATTTTGAAAGTCAAGACTGTCAATGCACCAAAAGATGTAGCATCAATATTCATAAAAGATATAGAATCAACATTACAGGAGTTACAAAGAAAACATGAAAGTAGAATGTTATTCAACTCTCAGTCCTTGACAGATCAAGAAGAAAAAATACACAATAATATCAGAGACCTAAATGACATAATAAAGTAGGACTAAATAAATATAGATCAAACTTTGTTCCCTGAAATAAAAACCACAACCTATATTTATACAGAACCATCATAAAGTGATCATTGTATTAGGCCACAATGAAAATCATAATTTCAAAATGCTAAAATTATAGGCAACAATGATCAAAATGTAAAAACTAAAATTTATTTAAAAAATAAAACATACTTATTAATTGGGAGACTCTGATTAAGTTACCTACATTTAAGAGCCTCCCTTGGATAAATGCAAAATGCAAACAATAACAGAAAGCGCAGGGTCATTTTGAAAATGTTATAAATTTTAAGAAATTATACAAGTATGAAGTATTATACAAGCATGGTCATCTTTCTTCTCACACTTCAGAAGTGACTTAATTTGGCAGCTCCAAAGATTTGAACAACTTGGTCTACACTGTCCACATGTGGCTATTTCAATTAATTTAATTTAATTTAAATTGTAGTTCTTCAAGGTTAGTTTTCATCTTTGCAAACAATTCTATTGGATAGTGCTGGCTTGGGAAAATTAACTAAATAGCTAGAAGTTCATGAGAATTATTTGTTTTTCTTCAGTAAAATTAACCAAATTTATGCTGGAAATTTAACCAAATAGCTAGAAGTTCATGAGAATTATTTGAGTTTCTCTTCAGTAAATTAACACGGTCCTTCTAGTGAGAAGTTGCAGAGAAATTTTATTCCCACTTCACTTCCTAATTATACCAAAAGATCATCCTCTCACCTAATCTAGTCCAAATACATTAAGGTGCTAATTGAACATGATGAGTAAGCTGTGCATAATAATTGTCTCTAATTTAATTTAATGTTGATTGCTTAAGTCTATAACAGCTATGCACCTACATAGTGTCACAAGTCAGCTTGAAATCCTTCATTCTTCATTAAGAAAATACATTTGAAGTTGATGTGATATTATGTGAGCCCAGAGAATTTAGATCACTGATTCTTTTAATATTCAAAAGTGCCTTTGAATACCAACTGATGGCTACCAGAGGGGAGGAAGGAAAAAAGATGAAGAGGAATAAGAGGTGCAAACTTTCAGTTATAAGATAAATAATGCACAGAATGTGGTGTAAAGTACAAGGACTGTAGTCAGTAATATTGTACATATTGACTATAGTCAATAGTAACTTTGCACAGCGACAAATGAGTACCAGACTTATCATGGTGATCACATTGTAAAGTGTTTATGTCGAATCATGATGTCATGCACCTGAAACTAATAATACTGTATGCCAGTTATACTTCAATAAAAAACAATTTAACTATTTCAAATGTAAACCCTAAACCAATTTCATCTGAAGAGGACTTATATCCTCCACTCCAGGTTTTCCAGTGAGATTTAGAGCATTTCAATGTGATAATTTTTTATTTTATTTTATTGATTATGCCATTACAGTTGTTCTATTCCCCCCTTCATTCCCCTCCACCCTGCACACCCCCACCATTCCCCCCCTTTAGTTTATGACCATGTGTCTCAAGTTCTTTAGATTCTATATTTCCCATACCATTCTTGCTGTCCCCCTATCTATTTTCTATCTACCATCTATGCTACTTATTTTCTATACCTTCTCCCCCCTTCTCCTCCTCCCACTCCCCTGGTGCTAACCCTCCATGTGATCTTCATTTCTATGTTTCCACTCCTGATCTAGCTGTCCTTTTAGTTTGCTTTTGTTTTAGATGTAGTTGTTAATAACTGTGAGTTTGCTGTCCTTTCACTGTTCATATTTTTTATCTTCTTTTTCTTGGGTAAGTCCCTTTAACATTTCATAGAATAAGGGCTTGGTGATGATGAACTCCTTGAATTTGGTCTTATCTGAGAAGCACTTTATCTGTCCTTCCATTCTAAATGAAAGCTTTGCTGGATAGATCAATCTTGGATGTAGGTGTTTGGATTTCATGACTTGGAATACCTTTTTCCAGCCCCTTCTTGCCTGTAAGGTCTCTTTTGAGAAATCCACTGACAGTCTGATGGGGACTCCTTTGTAGGTGGCTGTCCCCTTAGCTCTTGCTGCTTCTAGGATTCTCTCCTTCATTTTAATCTTGGCTAATGTAATGATGATGTGCCTTGGTGTGTTCCTTCTTGGGTCCAACTTCTTTGGGACTTTCTGGATTTCCTGGAAGTCTATTTCCTTTGCCAAATTGGGGAAGTTCTCCTTTATTATTTGTTCAAATAAGTTTTCCACTTGTGGCTGTTCCTTTCCCCCTTTTGGTACCCCTATAATTCAGATGTTGGAACATTTAAAGATGTCCTGGAGGTTCCTAAGTCTCTCCTCATTTTTTTGAATTCTTGTTTCTTCATATTTTCCTGTTTGATCATTTTTTCCTTCCTTCTGGTTCACTCCCTTGATTTGAGTTCCAGTTTCCTTTCCATCACTATTGGTTTCCTGTGCAATTCCCTTCATTTCAATTAGTTTAGCTTTCATATGTTCCTCTAATTTGTGACTAAAATCAACCAGTTCTGTGAGCATCCTGATCACCAGTGTTTTGAACTGTGCATCTGAAAGTTTGGCTATTTCTTCTTCGCTTAGAGTTATGAACTCTGGGGCTTTGAGATCTTCTTGAGCCACTTTTGGTCTGTTTGCACCCATTAAGTATGAGGAGCAGAGTCTTAGGGGTGGGGCAGGGCCACCAGGGCGGGGTCACTGGTTTGTGATGCTGTATGTGGGGGCACGGTTAGAGCGGGGATATGGTGGCCCTCGCTGCTGCCTCCCGCTGCTGAGGCCTGCTCCATCTCATCTCATTGCCCACTCCCTCGCCAGTCTACCTGCGCAGGAATGTGCCACTACAGTCAACCCGCCGCCCTGCGCCCTCGCTGGGTCCGCTGGTCACTCCCTGGGCCGCTCACTGGGTCCACCCTTTGCAACCCCATGCCTGGGTTCCGTGCACCTGAGTCATTCTGACCCAGTTTTCCTGGGCAACCCCACTCCGCCAGCTGCTGGCTTTGCCCCTCTTACAGGTCAGGCTGAAGAATTAGTTGTTATCAGACTTCCAAAAAGTTCAATTTTCTGTGTTCTGGCTGTGTTTTCTATTGCTAATATTTTGTTGTCTCTAAACTTGGTTGTGTGAGAAAGCACGACATCTCCACCTATGCCTCCATCTTGGCGGAAGTCCTCACTGTGATAATTTTTGAGTCAATAATAAGTATATCCATGTTTATTACATTTCTTCACTTATTCAGTATATTGGGTTGGCCAAAAATTCATTTAGTTTTTTCTATACAGTGGCTCTAGTAGTGTTTAGTTGTCTTTAATTTCATTCAAAATAATTTTTGCTAGATTGTATAGTGACACCTGTCATAGCATGTATTTTTTTAAAAACATCAAAATTGGTGAATTTTTGTGCAGCCATTTTAATATTGAAAATGGTAGAAGATACATAACATTTTCAGCACATTATGCTTTATTATTTCAAGAAAGGTAAAAATACAACTGAAATGCAAAAAGAAAAAAAGATTTGTGCAGTGTTTGGAGAAGGTGCTGTGACTGATCAAAAGTGTCCAAAGTGGTTTGTGAAGTTTCTTGGTATTATTGACATTTTAGACAAATTCTTTGCTGTGGGGCTGTCTTCTACCTTGCAAGATGTTTAGCAGCGCCCCTGGCCTCTACTCACTGGAAGCCAATAGTGGGAGATAGCTGACATGCTCAAAGTATCAAAATCAGTAAAGTTATTGGTGAAAATGAAAAACGTCTGTTATTTTACAGAAAATCTAAACAGACTTTTTGGCCAACCCAATACATCAAAGCCCATTTGAGCACTGCGGCCCCAGGCTTTGAAAAGATGAGACCCAGCAGGAATGGCTTCTCAAAGCCCACTGTGCTGCACACCATTCGGAGGTGGACATGAAGTCTAAGATCACAGAGGAGAGCATGTGGCCAGCAAGCATGGCAAGAGACGCAGATTACCAGTACCATGATATGGGAGCCCAAGGATACAGTAATCCTTGAAGCTCATCAAAGAAGTCAGAGCATGACCCCAGGCTCTTTCCAGCTTAGCTTTCTTAGTCTCAGAGTGAAGTACTCTTTTGTTTCTTAAAGCTATCTTTTTAAATGTACAGATTCCATAGCACAGTGGTGGCCTCATGTAGCTTCCGTGACTTGTGCCAAGTTGCAGCAAAGCCCCAATTGGAAATAGCCCCAATTGTCCATCAACTGGAAAATTGATCAATTACAGTATGCTGTGGGACACCATTCACCAATGGCAGGTATATGCACTGGGAGGATTCATCTCACTGTTGAGCAAGTCACACAAGAACACCAGTGCTGTATTTTCATCTAGCAAATAGTTGAAAAGCAAGACCAAATTATTTTACAGCATCTATTTAGTGAAATTGGAGGGACATAATTATCTCTACCACAAAAAGGAGACAGACATTATCAGAGTTATATACAGAATCTGAATAGTGTTGGGGGTGGTCCTGCCTCATACGCAAGATGTTGGTACTCAAATATTTTTTTAGTATTTTCACATGTTGACATTTTTTAAATCATAAACATCTGCAGAGATATAGTTGTCATTGTCATAGAAATCCTAACCAGTGTCTTCTAAGCAACATTTTAGTTTTTCTATACTCACAGTATGTCAAAAATCACAGCCCGAAAAATATTTTTACTAAGCACAAACTGGAAATTTAAAGTGACAAGAAAAAACATGCTTATAGGTCATAGTCTTACACTTTAATTTCAACGGAAGCATCTGTGTTTATTGTGGTAAATGTTGAACATGCCACATCCTACATCATAAGGGCCACCAAAAGTATTTCCAAGTTGTCTATAGCCTGGGATAGACTCAAGGGTAATCTTCAAGTAGTTGAAACATGGCTCATAGTTCTGTCTGAGTTACTAAAAATCTAAGTTTAATAAAAGGAGCATAGGGTGCAAATATTTACTAGGAAAACAAAAATCCAGTGACATCAGCTGAAGATCCCTCTTCCAGAGCTGCATACATGACCCATCAGGTGTGAGTCAACTTCTGCGTTCCTGAGAATCTTCGTTTTCCTGGCCATGATTCCCATATTACGATGGGGTTCTCCTATAAAATATGAATAAAATAACTTGCTCTAATGGTTGTTCTGTACACCAAGATTGAGGAAAAATGGAGAGCAGAAGGCTTTTTTTTTTTTTTGGTTTCTTAGCTCCAAGCCAATGTGTTGCTTAACGTGAACAAGATAAGCTCAAGTCTCATTCTATCTAAAGTCAGTTCAATTACAAAGACTCACTCCCCAGTATTTTTAGGTCTGCTTTTTATTTATGGGGAAAATCCCTGGCATAGTGGAAAGTAATTCTTTGTGCACTCTCAGGGAAAAAGAAGAGAGGATACTATTGGGAAAGTACACGTGGGAGAAAAGAAAGCTATAGATTTTCTTTGTCTGCAGATACATAAGGAAAAAATATACCAAAGCAAAACTTATTGCTATCTCACTAAGAAACAGGCTGTTGAACTGCTAAATAAATTAACAAATTACTTTTTATTTGTGTAAAATAATTTATTTCTATTCAGAAATAACCTAGATATAAATCTGACCTTCTCCCTGCCTCCCCTAAATGCAGTTATAGCTAGTAAATATAAAGGCAGGTGCTAAATTTCAAAACCAATCTATTTCAAAGTCATAGGGAGGGTAATTGTTTAAAAAATAAATTGTTAGGCCTTGTTTATAAGATGCAGTGTGGTCACCCATAGGAAGAATAATGTCACATGGAAATCAGGCAGATAGAATGCTGGCCACATGACAAGCCTCCTGTCAGCCAGAAAAAGTATGTCCATCTTATAGAAAGAACTAGAACACAGCATAGGAAGTGAACAGTCCCTCAGAACTCAACACAATTTCAGCAAATGGGTGATCCCACCATCTTTAAAAAGGTGTTTACTCAACATTTTTTCATGCACACCCTTAACAAGACTCAACCACTCTCTCTGCCTCCAACCCTCCTGCCCTCTGCACTGTCCACCCCTTTCACTGGCTCCCACCCTCACAGTTTCTACTTGCACCTCTCATCTCATTTCCACAATGCCTTCCTTTTAGAAGTCAGCCTCCAAGATAAAATTGCTACCAAGTCACCAACTGTCTTTCTGCATAAATATCAAGGTTTCATTAGCCAAAGACTCACACTAGGACACCTTATAGGGTTCTGGCGAGGCTATCACCTGGTTACCTTCACATCAAGTGCCCTCTCTGGGTCAGTTCAGCTATGGACGGAGCAATGCTGTATGACAGAGATCATGAGCTCTACACACAGACCAACTTCAGAAGAGATTGGTTTTGAAATTTAGCAGCTCACCTTTATGTGGCATGAGGTCAAATCTGTGCCATGGGGTAAATACCACATACATGGAATCATCTATCATAGTGTTCCACATCCTGGTGTTTCCTAGGACTTGTCATACAAAACTTCGATTAGTATTTTAGGCTTAATTCCAGATTGAATTTTTCTTTAATATTTTAACCCAACTTTTTTATCCTCTCATCCAATGATGGGCACTCAGATTGTTTCCAAATCTTGGCTATTGTAATAAATAGTGCTGCCATAAATACAGGAGTATATATATTTTTTCTATTGGTATTTCAGGATCTTTGAATAAAGAAGCTGTGCTCCATCTACACAATGGAATACCATGCAGCAGTAAAAAAGGAAGAAACTCACACTTTACAACAGCATGGATGGATGGATCTGGAGAGCATTATGCTAAGTAAAATAAGTCAGTCAGTGAAAGACAAATACCACATGATCTCACCTATGTGTGGAATCTGATGAACACAATGAACTAACAAACAACATAGATAGTAATGGAAGCTTAGATACATAGAACAGACTGACAGCTGCCAGAAAGTCAGGGGAGGGAGGAGGAATGGGATGAAAAATAGTGAAGGGATTAACCAAAGAACATTTATGCACAACCCATGGACATGGACAACGATGTGAGGATTGGCTTGGGGTGGGGGTGGGGTGGGGGTGGGTGAGGGTGAGGAAGGTGAGAAAAGTGGGAACAATTGTAACAGCTTAAACAATAATAATTTTTTTTAATATTTTAACCCAGATCTACTGAGCATCTGTTAAATCAAGTAGCATACAAGGCATTTAGCATGAGGAATAAAAAATAAAATATTCTAGCATATGATATATTACAACAACAAAAACTTGAAAGAAAAAGACAGAGAAAAAGTACCAAGTATAAAGGGGGAAGTGTAGGTGATTGAGGGGTGGTCACATGTTAGAGTCAGGGAGACCTGGGTTCAAATTCCAGTTTTGATATCTCCTAGCTGCAGATTTTGGACAAGTTGCTTAATGTCTCTGAACTTCAGTACCTTTTCTAGAAAACAAGTATGAGGTCAGTCCAGAAGGTATCCAGCCACATACTAGGAAAAATAGAGACATTTATTGAAAAAGATACAAGATATAAGAACCAAGAAACATTGTACCTAGGACAATGATGCCTCAGTCCCCTTCAAAGTAGGCACCTTGGGACCTTACACAGTTCTCCCAGTGTCTCTTTCACTGCTCAAAACACTCTGCAAAATCCTTTGATGGAATTGTCTTCCAGAAGGTGGATCACTTTCAACAGATTCTCGACCATCTTTTAAACATTTGTGCCACACTTTTATTTGCATCGCATTCGTTACATCATTCCCAAAAGCCCTCTGAATCATCCAAATAGTTTCTGTGGAGGAATGTTCAAGCTTAACACAAATTTTGATGCAGATTTGTTGCTCTACTCACTCAATCATTTTGAATGTTATGGCTACACTGTATATGTGCCCACTCAATGGCATCTATTATCCCCACTGACTAGTAAAGTGAAGTTGTCATTGTTCATACATATGCATTCCAGTCCATTCTCCTTGGCTTCCAGGTTATGTCGATGTTGCACAAATCGTTCTCACTATAGTAACAATGGCTGGACTTTTTCCAGACAGACTTCACATAATAATAGATCTACTGCAATAATTCCCAGCATCTGTTTTTAAATGCTTAGATGAGTACACACACACACAGCCTTGGGACTTGCCATTATGAGATCCTGGGATATCACATTTATCCATATTTTTTAATTATATTTTGTGATACGGGGAAATTTCTTAGTTCTTGGATAAATCTAAAGGGATGATGGGGCAATGTCTCAGAAAAACACAAAAATCCCTTTTTTTTCTTTGGACAATACTTTCGTCTTTGCTGTCTGTATCCTATGCCCACTGTGGGCCAATCCATAAGAGTGTCTCAGCCAATTCCCACCCTTCTTTGCAGTGTGAAGTCCATACAGGGGGCTATTTCACACACCTCTCTGCTTACCGACAATCAGGATCACTCAGCAAATGCTCGCACCTGTGGTAAGTACTCAGGATTCATTCAGAATGTTTGGCAGAAATTCCACTTCTCCTTGACAATTCCTGGCCCTTTTATAGTTTGGTTAAAACATGTTCTAGTTCTGGAGAATGAAATGCAGACAGCAATGACATGTATCACTTCTGGGCTGAAGTTGTAAAATGTTCAGATGTTTTTCCTCTGCTTTGGTGAATGGCAATAACCCAGTGGGAAAAGATCTTTGTGGGGTTAATGCATAGCAATGTCAGGCTTAATTTGTTTCTGAAGAATAATCTGGCTTCTACTGACTAAAGAGTGGCTTACAGTGCTGTAGAAAGTTCTTAAACTGATCTGAATTCCAGGAGGCAGAAACTATAAATTTCTTTGTCACCTCACCTTGGAGCCTTAACGTCCTTTTTTAGCTGCTATAATTCCAAGAGCTGCAGAGGCTAGGCCACAGGTGACAACGCAGCCAAAGGCAGGACAGAACACAGCTGTCACAGCTTCCACAACCATCAAGTTTAATAACACAGAAACCATGCCAAGTTCAGTTATAGCCAAAATAATGACCCACTATTTAGGTAACTTTGGGGTTTAGCAGTCCCATGTAGCTAACAATTACAGAACACCCACGGTTCTTTTAAGCACTTTATATACAATAACTCATGCAATACTATGGCCAGCCTGTAAAGTCGAAGATATATTATTGTCCCCACTTTCAAAAGAAACAGAGGCTCTGTGGTACCTCATGGTTGGAGGAAGCAGGTTGGTTCATGGTGAAGTCAGAAGCTAACTATCATCTGATCCATAAGCAGATAAATCTACTGACTTAGCCAAAATGTCCATATGTTTTTTTTCCTTAAAATAAAAGACACATTTTTTATTTTTACCAATAAGTTCATTGATTTGGATATTTTGAACAGCTATCTCATGCTATTGGCTTCTCAGGGGTGCTGCTAAACATCCTCCAATGCACAAGACAGCCCCACAGCAGAGAAGTATTTGCCCAAAATGTCAGTAGTACCAAGAAACTCCACAAACCACTTTTGACATGTTCAATCAGTCATGCACCTTTTTCACACACTGCACAAATATTTTTTTCATTTCAGCTGCATTTTTACCTTTCTTGAAAAATTAAAGCATAATATGCCAAAAATGTTGCATACCTTCCATCTTCCATACTTTCATATTAAAATGGCTGCACAACATTTGCCACATTTTTATAACTTTTTTAAGTGCATGCTGATATGGCAGGTGTCACAATACAACTTAACAAAGTTGTTTTGAATGAAGTTAAAGACGACTAAGCACTACTAGAGCCATCATACGGGAAAAACTACAGGGGTCTGGCACAAATAATGCCCTTTTTTATTGCAAAACCTTTCCTTACAAAATCTTTTTTTACACAATCATATGCTTGTAATTCTGTTACATAAGAATATCACACTCAAGCATATGACATTTTAGATGAAATGTTCAAATTAAAACTATAAATAATTACATCCATATTTAACTAACCCTATCAACCACACTCAAACAGGCATTACTGCTGCTGGACCCTGTGAACAAATTGCTTGGGCAACCCAATACTTCACGATGTGATTGGGTTGGTTAAATAACATCACACATGTGAATTATATTATAAAGAACCTCATCCACAATAAACACCCAGCAAGCTGATGGGTGCTGTGCTGATGATCATGTTGATGACAGTGGGCAAGCATGGAACCACTCATCCTTGAGATTCCCAGAGAGATACTTGAGTTATGTTGTCACTTGGGCATTATGCTCTGTGCTCAATTGAGGTAAACAGATATAATTTCTGAGACAAGAACTACACTTCCAATCGAGCTGATAGAAAAGGCATTCCAGTAAGATTAAAAGTGCCCATAAATTTTGAGCTATCTGCTGTTTAGGTTAAGGTGCTTCTCACAATTCTGTTACTAACATAAAAAACTTGCACTAACAATCACTATGATGATGTTGTTATTTTCTAAAATGACAGATGACCATACGGACACAGTCGTGTTTCCTGGGGAAGGCTGCTTGGTGTATGGAAAACACATACTTTGACATCTATTCAAAAATGGTGACACATAAAGTTAGGTTTTAATTATTTCACTCAGTAACTGGAACTAGCCAATCTTAGAGAATGTAAATCCCCTGTCAATAAACAATATTGAAAGAGAATGCCAGGCAATACACGGGCTAATTAGCATGGTTTTTATATCCTAGATGTATATCCCACCCTATACTATAAACTGCACCAAATAAATTGGCAAATTCAATACTGGATATGGGAATAATTTAAGGGCTCAGGTTTTGCTCTTCACAGATTAATTTGTCACATGTTAGAAATATTTCAGATAATGATTTCTGACAGCTTCCCCTCACATGGGTGCCAACACAAGGAACTAGTCAAAAAGCCAGCAGAACAACCAGCAATTTGCGTGCACCTGTCTGACCATTCTGCTATTGATATAATTTCCTGCTATTCTGCTATTGATATAAGTTCACTGACTTTTAACATAAGATTTTCCCGGGCTACTTGTTATAGATCACACCACCTTAAGTAAAATGGAGATGTTTTTAACTTTTCAAATATAAAGATATAGCCTTAGTTTCTTATATCAACTGGGAAAGGGAGGGGAAGAAGGAGGTCATCGTGGCCTCTATTTTAATCCATTTTATTATATCAAAAGCCTTTTACACTAGTTTGAATGTTTTTTTCATTTCTTCACTGTCATTATCCTAGGTAACCTCCTTATAAAAATTAGTGAGTTAGACCAGAGTTGAGCAGATGGCCTAATTATTCAAGAAAAATGTTCATCGACAGATAAATACGAAGAATACTTATAGCCAATATTTATGCCAATATAAGATTTGAATAAGCACTCACCAAAGAAAATATAAGATGATAAGCATATGAAAGTATGCTCAACATTATTCATCATTAGGAAAATACAAATTTAACCACAATGAGATGCCACAACAAAGCTATTAGAATGGCTAAAATAAATTATAAAATTTTTTAATGAAAATAATAAGCGCTATTATTTTTACTGAGGTATGGCTTGTTTATTAAAAATAATTTTAGTAAGCTGCATCTTGGGTCTTCCCACTTGATTTATATGGTAGATTTTACTGGTGAAGGATACAGAGCAACTGGAACTTTTGTACAGTGCTGATGGGTATGCAAAACGATACCATTGCTTTGGAAAAGTCAGGTACTTCTTAAGAACATATGCCAGCACAGGGCCTGATGCAAGATTCTCTCCCAGCTTCTGCTAGTTTTTACCTTGTAGCAGAATCACTTCAATCTTTACATGGTATTCTGTGTGTGTGTGTGTGTGTGTGTGTGTGTGTGTGTGTGTGCGTGTGTCAAAACTTCTGCTATTTATAAGGACACCTCATATTGGATAAGGAACCTATTCTACTCCAATATGACCTCATCCTGACTAACTACATCCGAAATGAACCTACTTATGAATGAGGTCACATTCTGAAATACTGGGGGTCAGGACTTTGGGGAAAACAAATCAATAACAGTACCTATTAGAGTGGCCAAAATCCTCTGTTCTCCAGGAGGCTTATCTATTTATTTTTCAGTTAACAAATACTAAAAGGCTTTTTTTGATATTTTTGCCTTGGGCCACTGAATTCAAAAGTAAGCCATGTATGTTTGGCACATTCAATCAAATGTTTGGCATTAGCTTATAGGAAACTTTTATTTATTTTGTCAGTTCAGATTCCAATAGATCATTTCAAATTCTATTAAAGATCTTTGTTCATATTTTGATTTAAAAAAAACATATCTAAGGATCTGAGCTGCTTGCCTATACCAGACTCAGGCCACTAGCCCAGCAACTGAGTCTCGCCACTGTCCTGGAGGCTGATTCTGGAAGGCTCAAGCCATCACTCGCCCCAAGGCTGATTTGAGTGATGGGCTGGAGCTTGACATGGGCTGGAAAAAAGGCACTCTGCATGGATCTCTCTGCAACTGGTGAATTAAAGGCCCAGGCCTGGCATAGATGGATGGTGGGGGCCCAGTGTTGCATCCACCAACGCGAGAGACAAATTGTCAGAAACTCTCAGGATTCAGAAATGTTATTTTATTGGCCAAAGTTTTAACCTGTGCAGGGGCGGACCCTCAGAGTGTCCAGAGAAACGGTGCTCATAAGAGCTGCAAACAAGAGCCGCCCTTAAGGGCTTACAGCTAAGTCTTTTTATAGACGAGAGCAAACAAGCATTGTATAGAAACAAATGTGGCTGTTAGCTACTGGCTACTCGGGTGGTGCGAGCATGACCTAAGCTTTCTGGGTTTTGAGTAATGGAAAAATTTTAACCTAGACACTTGAACAGGTGGTCCTCTACTTGTTCAGCCCCACTGTTTTATTTTTTTTTTTAACATCTGAGGCATGTTTATTTTCTGCAATTAAAGCTGCCTGTAAACCATTCTATTTTTTCTTTATTTTTATTTTTATTTTTTAATTAATTTTATTTTTTAAACTTAGATTGGGCTTTATTTCTTTTTTTTAATTTTATTTAGTTATTTTTCAAGTACAGTTTTTTGTCTATTTTTCCCATCCCAGCCCACCTTGCCTCATGCTCCCCACCTCCCTCTCATCTCCACCCCCCTAGCCATCGTCCCTGTGTCCTTCACACTTGCTCCTTCAAACCTCTCCCCTTTCCCCCGCTATACCCTCTCCCTTCTCCCCTCTGGTCACCATCCCCCCTGTTCTCCATTTCAGTGTCTTGGTCTTTCCTCCCTGCTCGCTTGTCTGTTTTGCCGCCTAGCCTCCCTCAAAGGTGAGATCACAAGGTATTTGTCTTTCAGCACCTGGCCTATTCCACCCAGCATAATGCTCTCCAGTTCCATCCATGTTTACCAGTTGCTGCAAAGGGTAGTAGCTCCTTCTCTCTCTCTGCTGCATAGAACTCCACCGTGCACATGCACCACAATCTTTTGATCCATCCATTTACCGATGGGCACCCAGGCCGCCTCCAACTCTTGGCCATTGTAAATTGTGCCGCTATGAACATTGTGGTGCATAGGTTCTTTGATACTGGTGTTTTAGGGTTCTTAGGATATAACCCCAGCAGTGGAATTGCTGGGTCAAAAGGCAGGTCCATTTCTATTTCTCTGAGAAAACTCCACACCGTCTTCCACAATGGCTGTACCAGTCTCCAATCCCACCAACAGTGAACCAAGGACCCCCTTTCCCCACAACCTCTCCAACACTTGTTGTCTGCTGCTCCGTCTATGATAGCCATCCTGACTGGTGCAAAGTGGCATCTCATTGTGGTTTTAATTTCCATCTCTCTGATGGCTAACGATATTGAGCATCTCCTCACGTGTCTCTGGATGCCCTGCATGTCCTCCTTGGAGAAATGTCTGCTCAAGTCCCCCTCCCATTCTTTATCTGGGTCAGTTGTCCTCCAGAGTGGAGCGTGCCAAGTTCTTTGTACATTCTGGAGATCAAACCTTTGTCTGAGGTCTCACTGGCAAACATGTTCTCCCATACAGTCGGTCGTCTTGCTAATTTAATACTGTCTTCTTCAGCCATGCAGAAGCTTTTTATTTTGATGAGATCCCATTTGTTTATTCTTTCCTTTACATTCCTTGCTCCAGGGGACATATCAGTAAAAATGTTGCTGCGTGAAACATGTGAGATTTCCCTGCCAATGTTCTCCTCCAGGACTTCTAATGGTTTCATGCTTATACCTAAGTCTCTCATCCACCCTGAATTTACTCTGGTGTATGGTGTAAGTCTGTGCCCAAGCTTCACTTCTCTGCATGTAACTGTCCAGTTCTCCCAACACCATTTGTTGAAGAGGCATCCTTACTCCACTCTATGTTACTGCCCCCTTTGTCGAACACTAATTGACTGTAGAGAGTTGGGTCTATCTCTGAGCTCTCTGTTCTGTTTCACTGGTCCATGTACCTGTCTTTATGCCAGCACCAGGCTGTCTTGACTACAGTGGCCTTGCAATACAGTCCTGACATCAGGTACTGTGATTCCTCCCACCCTGTTCTTCTTTCTCAAAATTGGGGCCACTATTTGGGATCATTTATGGTTCCATATAAAATTTTGAAGTGTTTGCTCTATGTCTATGAAATATGCCATTGGTACTTTAATAGGTATTGCATTGAATCTGTAAATTGCTTTGGGTAGCATGGACATTTTGATGATGTCAATTCTTCCAATTCATGAACACAGTATATGTTTCCATTTGTTTGTGTCTTTCTTGATCTCTCTCCTCAGCACTGTGCAATTTTCTGCACATAGGTCTTTCACCTCCCTGGTTAGGTTTACCCCCACATATTTTACCCTTGTTTTTGCTATATCGAATGAGACCTTTTCCATGACTTCGGCTTTTGCTGATTCACTGCTGGCATACAAAAATGCCTTTGATTTCTGGATATTGACCCTGTAACCCACTGTTTTGCCAAATTCATTAATCATTTCAAGCAGTTCTTTGGTAGAGTGTACAGATTTTCAATGTACACCATCATGTCATCTGCAAACAGCAACAGTTTTGTTTCCTCCCTTCCAATTTGGATGCCTTTTATTTCTTTTTCTTGCCTGATCACTGTGGCTAAAACTTCCAACACTATATTGAATAGAAGTGGTGAAAGTGGACATCCCTGTCCTGTTCCTGATCTTAGTGGAAAATATTTTAGCCTTTGCCTGTTGAGTATGATGTTGGCTGTAGGTCTCTCATATATGGTCTTCATTATATTGAGGAATGCTCCCTCTATTCCCACTTTGCTGAGTGTTTTTTATCATAAATGGGTGTTGTACCTTATCAAAAGCTTTTTCCATGTCTATTGACATGATCATGTGGTTTTTGTCTTTCCTTTTGTTTGTGTGATGTATTACATTCATTGATTTGTGAACATTGAACCATCCTTGCATCTCCGGGATGAATCCCACTTGGTAATGGTGTATGATGTTGTTGATATATTGTTGGATGCAACTTGCCAATATTTTGTTCAGGATTTTAGCATCTATGTTCATCAGCAATACTGGCCTCAAGCCTTCTTTCTTTGTTGTGTCTCTATCTGGTCTTGGAATTAGGATGATGCTGGCTTCATAAAAAGAATTTGGGAGTTTTCCATTCTCCTGGATCCTTTGGAATAGTCTGTGAATAATAGGGGTTAGCTCTTCCTCAAATGCCCTATAGAATTCTCCTGTGAAACCATCTGGTGAGGGCTTTTGTGTGACGGGAGTTTTTTTTATTACTGCCTCAATTTCATTTGCTGTTATTGGTCTGTTCAGGTTTTCTGCTTCATTTTCATTGAGATTTGGAATATTATATTTTTCTATAAATGTCTCCATTTCCCCTAGTTTTTCAAATTTCTTGGCATACAGTTCTTCATAGCAACTTCTTACAATCCCTTCTATTTCTATGGTATCAGTTGTAATCTCCCCTCTTTCATTTCTGATTGTGTTTATTTGTGCCCTCTCTCTCCTCTTTTCTTGATGAGCCTGCTTAAAGGCTTGTCTATTTTGTTTATCTTTTCAAAGAACCAACTCCTGGATTCATTGATCCTTAGAGTTATGCTTTTAATTTCTGCATCATTTAATTCTGCTCTAATCTCGGTTATTTCCTTCCATCTACTTGCTCTGGGCTGTCTTTATTGCTATTCCTCAAATTCTTGCAGGTGTAGGGTTAGGTTGTTTATTTGAAATCTTTCTATCTTCTTTAGGTAAGCCTCCTGTATTGCTATGAACTTCCCACTCAGGACCGCCTTCGCTGTGTCCCATAAGTTTTGGGTTGTTGTGAGTTCATTTTCACTTGTTTCCAGAAACTTTTTGATTTCTTTCCTAATTTCTTTATTGACCCATTCACTGTTTAATAGCATACCATTCAGTCTCCATGATTTTGGGTGTTTGGGGTTTTTTCCTCTAGGGTTGATTTCCAACTCCAGTTCCTTGTGGTCAGAGAAAATGCTTGGTATGATTTCAATTTTCTTGAATTTGTTGAGGCTCATTTGGTGTCCTATCATGTGGTTTATCTTTGAAAATGTTCCATGTGCATTTGAAAAGAAGGTGTATTTAGCTTCTTTGGGATGAAGGGCTCTATATATATCAGTTAAGTCCATTTCATTTAGGGTGTTGTTTAATGCCGCAATATCTTTGATGATATTCTATTTGGAAGATCTGTCCATTTTTGATAGTGGGGTGTTAAAATCCCCTACTGTAATTGTGTTGCTGTCAATATCTTTCTTGAAGTCCTCTAAGATTTTCTTTATATATTTGGGTGCTCCTATGTTGGGTGCATACACGTCTACGATGTTAACGTCTTCTTGGTGGATTCTTCCCCTGAGTACCATGAAGTGACGTTCTGGGTCTCTCCCTATGGCCCTTTCTTCAAAGTCTATTTTGTCTAATACGAGAATTGCTACCTCAGCTTTCCTCTCCTGTTCATTTGCTTAGAAAATTTGTCTCCAGCCCTTCACCTTTAGTCCACGATGGCCCCCTGTCCTGAGGTAGGTCTCCTATAGGCAGCACGTGTGTGGGTCATGCTCTCTTATCCATTCGGCTATTCTGTGTCTTTTGATTGGAGCATCCAATCCATTTACATTTAAGGTAATTATTGATAGGTACTTATTCATTGCCATTCTTGTACCAGTGTTCCTCTCTGTCTCTCTCTCTCTTCCTTCCTTCCCTTAAAGTAGTTCCCCCAGTATTTCTTGTAGGGCTGGTTTGGTGGAGGCATATTCTTTTAGATTTCTTCTGTCTTGGAAGCTCTTTGTTTGGCCCTCTATCCCAACTGAGAGCCCTGCTGGGCAAAGTATCCCTGGTTGTAGGCCCCCGGCTCTCATCACTTGGGAATATTTCCTGCCATTCTCTTCTTGCTTGGAGTGTCTCCACTGAGAAGTCAGTAGCCAACCTTATTGGGGCTCCCTTGTATGCTACTTCCCTTTTCTCCCTTGCTGCCCCCAAGATTCTCTCCCTGTCTTGGAATCCTGCCATTTTAATGATGATGTGTCTCAAAGTGGGCCTCCTTGGGTTCCTCTTGATCGGGACTCTCTGTGATTCCTGGATTTGTGTTAAGCCACTAGAATTTATACAATAGTTTATTTCTCTTTTTTCATATATTAGTCTTAATCTCTTTACACCATTATTAATACTTGTTGATTTGCTGTTGATGGTGAGTTTTCTTGGGGGGGGGGATATTTTTGTGGATGTGTTTTTTTTTCCCCTGGGCTTTGTGGTTTTCCTCTGGCAACACCTGAACAACACCATACAAGACATGGTGGAGTGACCTTCAGTAAGCCAGCTGGAGGGAAGGTCCCACCAAAGAATGACCCAACAGCAATCAAAACCCAAATACATCCAGAAAGCCAACATAAACGGCATCCAAAGAACAGCAAGTACAGGAGATAAAGGAGACTGAACCTTTAAATCTCACAGTTCCCCTACCATAGAAGTTCACACACAAACTCAGGGAATTGGAATAGATGAATTTAAGAAACAGAGGCTAACAAGAATGGGAGAGTCTCACAAACAATGAGAAGACAAAGAAATAAACCCCAACTAAAGAAAAGGAGGAAGCCTCAGAAGTGCTAAATGAAATAGAGGCAAGTAAACTATTAGATATTGAGTTCAAAGCAGTGGTTATAAGGAAGCTCAATAACTCCACTGATAATTACCAAAAACAACAGGGAGACTACAGTGAACTCACTGCAAAATATACCAAGATGGAAAAGGAAGTAGAAACTATCAACAAGGGCCAAGAAGAAATGAAAAATACAATTTCTGAACTAAAGAACACAGTAGAAGGCATCAAAAGCAGGCTGGATGAAGCAGAGGATCAAATCAGTGAGCTGTATGACAAGGGAGAAAAAAACACCCAGAAAGAGCAAGAAGGAAAAGAGACTCAGAAAGAAGAAGGAGGTGTTAAGGAAAATGCAGGAAAACATGACACATAATAATATCCATATAATAGGGATACCAGAAAGAGAAAAAGAGCAAGGGATAAAAAACCTGTTTGAAAAAAGTAATGATGGAAAACTTCCCTAATTTGATGAGAGAAAAAGTCACACAAATCCAGGATGTACAGAGGGTATGAATCAAGAGGAACACAAAGAGGCCAACTCCAAGATACATCATAATTAAAATGGCAAAATTCCAAGACCAGGAACCTTAAAGGCAGCAAGGGAGAAACAGGAAGTAACATACAAGGGAGCCCTGATCAAGCTAGTAGCTGATTTCTCAATAGAAATGCTCCAAGCCAGAAGTGAATTGCAAGAAATATTCCAAGTAACCAAAAAAAGGCCTGCAACCAAGACTACTCTACTGTGCAAGGCTCTAAATTAAAATGGAAGGCCAAATAAAGAGCTTTCCAGACAAAAGAAGACTAAAAGAATACACCTCGACAAAACCAGCACTACAAGATATGCTAAAGGGACTGCTTTAAGAAAAGGAAGAAAAAAAGTGAGAAAGAGATAAACACAAGTATGAAGGAAGTAACATAGCAATGAATAAGTACATGTCAATAATAACCTCAAAAGTAAATGGTTTAAATGCTCCAATCAAAAGACACAGAATAGCTGAATGGATAAGAAATTATGACCCACACATATGGTGCCCACCAGAGACCCATCTCAGAACAAAAGATTTACACAGGCTGAAAGTGAGCAGTTGGAAAAAAATTCCAAGCAAATAGACAGGAAATAAAAGCCAGGGTGGCAACACTCATATCAGACAAAACAGACTTCAAAACAAAGGCCATAAAAAGAGACCAAGAAGAACACTTCAAAATATTTAAGGGAAGAATCCATCAAAAAGATATAAAGATTATAAATATATATGCACCCAAAATAGGGGCACCCAAATGTATAAGGAAAAATATTGGAGGACTTCAAGCAAGATATTGACAGCAACACAATTATAGTAGGGGATTTCAACACCCCAATGTCAACAATGGGCAGATTTTCCAAACAAAATATCAACAAAGTTATTGTGGAATTGAACAATGTCCTCAATCGAATTGACTTAACTGATATATATATAGAGAGCCTTTCATTCCAAAGAAGCAAAATACACATTCTTCTCAAATGCACATGAAACATTTTCAAAGATAGACCACATAAAAGGACACAAAACAAGCCTCAACAAATTCAAGAAAATTGAAATCATACCAAGCATTTTCTCTGACCACAAGTGATTGAAACTAGAAACCAATGCCAAGGGAAAAACCTCCAAACACTCAAAATCATGAAGATTGTGCTGAGTGAAATAAGCCAGGTGTTGAAAGACAAATACCATATGATCTCACCTTTAACAGGAAGCTAAACAACAAAACAAACAAGCAAGCAAAATAAAAACAAAGACACTGAAATAGAGAACAAGGGGACAGTGACCAGAGGGGAGAAAGGAGAGAATTTAAGGGGGAAAAAGGAGGAGGGATTTAGAGGAACAAGTATAAAGGACACAGGGACAATAACTAAGGGGGGTGGAAATGGGAGGGAGGTGGGGAGCACGGGGCAGGGGTGGACTGGGATGGGAGAAATAAACATACAGAAAACTGTACTTGAAAAATAACTAAATAAAATTTTTAAAAATGAAAAACATAACAACAAAAATTTAAGAAAAAGAAAAAAACAAAACAAAAAAATCATGAAGATTGAATAGCAGATTCATTAAACAATGAATGGGTTAATAATGAGATCAAGGAAGAAATCAAAAAGTTTCTTTAAACAAATGAAAATGAATTCACAACAGTCTGAAACTTATGGAACACTGCAAAGGCTGTCCTGAGAGGGAAGTTCACAGTGATTCAGGCCCACTTAAAAAAGATAGAAACATTTCAAATACACAACCTAACCCTACATCTACAAGAACTGGAGGAACAACAATAAACAAAGCCCAGAGCAAGTAGTAGGTAGGAGATAACCAAGATAGAGCGGAATTAAATGAAATGGAGATTAAAAGCACAATTCTAAGGATCAATAAATCCAGGAGCTGGTTCTCTGAAAAGATTTTAAAAATTGACAAGTCTTCAAGCAGACACATCAAGAAAAAAAGAGAGAGGACCCAAATAAACACAATCAGAAATGAAGGAGGAGATATTACAACTGACACCATAGAAATAAAAAGGATTGTAAGAAATTACTACAAATAACTATATGCCAAGAAATTTGAAAAACTGGGTGAAATGGACCAATCTTTAGAAAAAATATAATCTTCCAAAACTGAATGAAGAAGCAGCAGAAAGCCTGAACAAAACAATAACAGCTGACAAAATTGAAGCAGTAATCAAAATACCCCCAGCTTACAAAGGCCCTGGACCAAACAGTTTCACAGGAGAATTCTGCAAATCATTTAAGGAAGAGCTAACCTCTATTCTTCATAGACCATTTCAATAGTGTTATTTCGAGAAGCTGCATTTCCATTGAAGGAGTAAAGAAAGCCTAAAGATGTAACAAAGTTTCTAGCACCGAATTAAAAGGGTACATAAAAGCCATGGTACAGGTTAGTTAAGGGGCAGGTGTGGGTAGCTGTGAATGGAATTAATGGATAAGATTAACTGAAGTGGGTTGTAGGTGTGGCGGAAAGAGAGTGGACAAACCAGAAACACAAAAATAGATGGTGTCAGAGCTGGGGAAGGACAGGAAGAAGGGAGTGTTTTCACAGTATTTTAATTTCAAAGTTGACTAACAAGAGTAGAGTTAAGCAGCAACTTCCATAAAATTTCACATAAGGTGTTTTCTTACTTTAACGAGCTCTCTCTAGTCATGTACTTTGTACTTTAAAGCAAGATCAAGTATTTCCTCTATGTTGTTCTTAAATGTATTTCAAATGAACAGTAATGTGTGTACTTAACAGAAATATGGGATACATCAAACCCTAGTCCATGAATTTTTTATAGTAAGAGATGAATTAAAAGATCAGATTAAATTCAGAGCAATAACGGAAACCTTGCTCAGAATTAATGTGCCTCATTACTTGGGTGAAGGTTTCAAGAGTAAATACTGCTCATTTCACAGTCAGAGCTCTAAACTGGTAACATGTTTCTAGCTTGCTCAAGCATTCCACTCCTATTTTAATATATGTTTCATAATTATGATAAAATATTCTAAGATGGATATAATGTTTGGGCATTTATACAAACTTTTCTTGTGTGCAAATTAATACAATTCATGACCTATGTGCCTTAGGGCTTAAATATTTAAATAATGTTTAATATAATCTTTCTCAGTGGAAAAAAATTTAGAAAAAAAGCAAATTTGGATATAACAACATGATATTTTTAAAAATATTTATTTAAATTTCTATTTGCTTGATGCTTGAATAAATGCTTCAATTCATTTTATAATCTACTACTCTGTCCCTACATGCTTTATTTTGTTCTTAAGATGTCATTTGAAGTTCTTTGTGTTTTAAATAAACATATATCAATTTTTACTATCTGTGGTAGGTCATTTGCAAAGATTACCTCAATAATCACACTCAGTCCTGTATATACGCACCCTATCAAGTATGATGTGGCTACTCCTACAATCAAAATGTGAAGTTTTTTTCTTCACCCTTTGGATGTGAGCTTGGCCATTTGACTTGCTTTGGCCAGTGGGATATTAGCACACATAAGAGGAGCAAAGATTTTTAAAGTATTTGCACGTTGAGGCTTGCTTGCTCACTTTTGACTCCAATTGGAACCTTAAGATCGAAATGTGAATATAGCCTACTGGATAGAGCATCTGAAATGGAGCAGAGTTCCCCAACTAGAGGGCTTGCTAACCACCTCATTGATGGTAAGGCCATCTTAGACAATCAAGACCTACTTAAGCCACCAGAAGATGACAGCCAAGTTGATGGCTCAGGAAAGAAACATGAGAACTGCCCAGCTGAGCTCAACTAATGCCCAAATTGGTGACTCACAGAATCATAGGCAAATAAAATTGTTGTTTTAAGACAATACGTTTTTATAATCTCTTACAAGGCTTTAGATAACATACAACAACATGCTGTTATTTTCTGAAATAAATAGCATTTGTTCATTTAAAGAGGAGTGGTAAAGAGTGATGCTTTAATTGGGGGAAGAAAAGGAGATAGAAGTATGGTGTTATATTAATTCTTAGTCTCATCTGGTTGCAATTTATAGCACCCTAACTCCTGTCTAACAAATCCTTAGTCTTCTAAATTATCTTAGTGTTCTAAAACTGTAGAAATATGTAACTTCCAAGTGGTTTCAATTTGGTCTATTCCACTGTCCTAGAAATCCATATAGTAAACCCCATTTCCTGACTTGCTGGTAGTAGAATGCTAGGAGGCATCCTTGGTATGGCATGAGTTCAACACTGCATGCCTTGATTGATCACAAGACACCTGTTCCCCTGTCATTCAGTTTATATCATGTGTAGGAAAAGTGCTGGGGTATCCAGCTATGCCATAAGTGAGACTGACATTAGGCCATGGTTACCACTACATCCTATGCCACAGATGAGGTAAAAATTATTTACTGGTCAGGTTCTGTGCTAATGTTTTTTTAACTAGGGGTGGACATAATTAATCACCAGTGGACTTTTCTAACTACCTTTTTCCTATCTACTGGAAATTTTAGTTTATTCAGTCCAAGATGGGTTGCGAGGTACTTTGTTTCCACATCACAGGTAATTGCTGTGCACACTACTAAATAGAAATAAAAAATAAAAGCAAAAGACAATCACGATGTGGTTTGAATTGAGAGTTGTTTCAACATGAGGATTTTTCAAAAACACAACCCTCCAGTGGCCCAATATAGTTCCTGAAATTACATCATCTCTTCTTTAGTTGGAGATATATTATCTGTGACCATGGCAGTTATAGTGTCAGAGAAAGATCTAGAATAAAAAGACCTGGATTCTCTCCTAATTACATGAATTGGTAAAAATCATTTAATCTCTTTGTTTCTTCCTCTGAAATATAGGGAAAGAAATATCTCCTTGCTGGATTCCTGTGAATGACAAATGATGCATAGAAAAGTATTTTGCAAAATCTAAAATGAAGAATTACTACCCTTCAGTAGGAAAAAATCCATTCACTTCTCAGAACAAACTTACTTTTTTGAATTGCTATTCTACTACCCACTAAAATAAGGATTAAATGAGACCAGGCACAAGTAAATTTGTATTGGGGAGGGAGGAAACCTCTGAGGAGGGATGTCTCAGAAGGAGGGACCAAGTGTTCCACCCTAATGGGGGCTCCACCTTGAGGGCATGAGGGCAGTACAAAAAAAGGACGACTTCCCAATTTAGCCTCAATCACTCAACAAATAGTCCCAAGTCAAAATCGTCCAATGAGTTCATCTTATTCATAAATAATGAAACAGGTTAAGGACAGGAAGAATAAAATAAGATATACCTTAGAAAAATGCCCCTGATTTGAGATACATTCAAGTTTTTGCAGGCACTTTCTATTTCAAAATTAGGTTATTTCCACTTTTTTCATTTGGAGGCACAGAGTTATAATAGCAGAATAAGAGGAGGAATTTCACAGATTCTATAAAAACAAAAAGGAATTGCTCTTCTAATTGCCTTGCAGACCTACCTTAATGAATAATTATTCACAATCTTTTTTGATTCTGTAGTGTAATATGGGTATTTTTCTTTTGATAGCAATGAAATAGGTTCATTTATTAAGGCTATAATGTTCAAAATGAATGACGGGCTCATGCACTAGAGGGAAAACAGAATATTTAAAATACTAAACAGTGAAAGTAAAGTTTTTCTCACTGCAAGCTTTCAAAAATGTTAGATGAAGGTGAATCCTGTGTGCTTGGCTTATTTTTATTTCAATAATATATTTCATTTAACCCATATGTCTAAAATATTATCATTTCAATATGCAATCAACATTAAATTATTAATCAGATATTTTGCATTCTTTTTATACTGAGTTTCTGAAATGCAATGTATCTCAAGTGGGATTAGCCACATTTCAGGTGCTCGCAGTTACAATGGTGCTAGCAAATTGGGGGATGACACAGATGCATAACCGACAATATCCTTGACTGGAGGTAGTGGGCACACAATACAACATACGCATGGTGTACTACAGAATTGTACACCTGAATCCTACATAGTTTTATTAATCAATGTCACCCCAATAAATTCAATTTAAAAAAAGAATATTCTTAGCAGGAGGCGACAGTTTAGCAAAGAAATTAAGTCAATTTATAAAACCTAAAGGTCTTGTTATTTTGAAATAGTTACATTTCCATAGACTTTATTGTGTGTCCAGGGCACTGCTATAGCCTGGAACTTTAAAGGACAAAGTTTCAAAATGCTAACAAATATTTAAAAGGAGTAGAGCTTTTAATCAAAAGGCTACTGGTGGGAAGACACATCCCTAGCCCATCCCACTTCTTCACTTCCATAGAATGGGCTGGTGAACACTTCTTGTCTCCTCTACAATGACTACCCCCTCCATCATAGGAGGGGGAGCTAATCTCATGAGGGTGGAGGCTCATGTCTCTGTTGGAAGGGTCCAGGTGTTGACAGCCTTTGTCTGAGCTCCTTTTCCCTCCGTACTCCAGCTGTAGCACAGGCTTTCCCTGGATGCTCATCTCATCCCTTATCATCCTTGTTTATGTGATAATAGACATGCATTCCAATACAGTACAATCACTATTCTAATGGAGCTTTGTTCAAAGTAGCACAAGAGCAGAAAGGAAAAAGTGTCAGAGGTTTGGAAAGCATTCCTTACAATCTAAAGTCCTCCTTCACCACTCACATCATTTTATATAATGACATTCCATCATTCAAGATAATTGTGGAAATGTTAGTGTTTTTAAGCTTTATGGAGATATCACTGTCATGTAACATTATGTAAGTTTATGGTCTTAAGTTAATAATTTAATACATTTATACATTGCAAAATGGTTACCACAATAAAGTTAGTTAATACACCTGTCACCTCACATCGTTACCATTTTGTGTGTGTGATAGAATCTTTCAAAATCTTCTCTCCTGGCAACTTACAAATGCATAATACAATGTTGCTGACTACAGTCACTGTGCTGTCCATCACATCCCCAAAACTTTATCTTATAACCAGAACTTTGGTTCCTTTGATCTTCTTCAACCATATCCCCCAACTCTCACCTCACACCAATCTGTTCTCTGAGTTTGGCTTTTTTAGATTACATACACTAAATAAGATCACATAGCATTTGTCTTTCTCTGACATTTCACTTAGCATAAGCCTTTACATTTCATCCATGTTCTTGCAAAAGGCAGGATTTCCTTTATTTTTGTGAATGAATAATACCCCATTGTATATATGTACCACATTTCTTTATCCATTCATCAATGGATAGATTGTTTCCATACGTTATCCATTGTTAATATTGCTGCCATGAACATGGGGGAGCAGATATCCCTTCAAGAGAGTTATTTTACTTCCTTCAGATAAATGCCCAGAAATGGAATTTCTAGATTATATGGCAGTTCTGTTTTTAATTTTTAAGAACCTCCATACTGTTTTCCAGTAAATGTAAAATATCATCAAAGTGTCCAAGTGCTCCCTTTCTTCCACATCCTCACCAACATTTGTTATCTCTTAACTTCTTTATAATAACCATTCTCTCAGGTACACCCATGGTTGCTGGAAGTCTCACCACAGTCTTTTCCATTTCTATCTGATTCTGTGTTAAGCCTCAAAAATTTCCCCAATGATCCCTGTGAGGTAAGACCCAGGTGGGCTTCCTGAGAAGTACTTTATGATTCCAGGAAGTTGGATATACATACTGAGCCCTTTGTTTCTCTACTGGAAAAATCAAAGATCCAAGGGGCCCTCTCTATGTGGCACTGTGCCAGCCAGGGCCCTCATCCTGTGACCAGACTGCACAGTTGGATGCAGCTGCATTGGAAGAATGACTGCACAGGAATATGGGAATAGGAAAGAATAATGCTCAGTCTCTCACATATAATTTTTCCCGGTCACCTCACCATAGACCCCTCAGGAACTCTTATGTGGTTCCTTCCAAAGTTTGCCTCAGTCACCCACATGATGGCATTGGGATGACTGAGCCTGGGATGACTCTGGGACACATTTCAAAACTGGCAGATCTGAGTGAGGAGAGACATAGCAATGGACAGAATGAGCAGAAAAGAAGGAAAGCAAAGTGAAAATTAAGATATGAAAGATGGTAATAGTGGTGCCACAAACAAACATGGCTCTAAAGAAGAAAGATTGAGTTTAAGAATAATAAAGTTTTTACCAAAGAAAAGAGTTCTGTATTGGAAAGATACAGAATAGAATTAAAAAAGCTAATCTATACATCAGTAGAGTGAGAGATTTATTTGAAGTACAATTCTAAAGGTTCAGGGAGTCTTCTGGCCAAGATGGAGGTGTACGTAATTACACTTCCCCTCCATGCACAACTACAGCAAAAATTAAAACTAAACTACAATACAAATATCACCCAGATCTGTCATAAAATTGAGCCATATGGAAGTTTGACAATCGAGGATTTAAAGGAGCCACATTCATCAAGATGGGTAGGAGGGGAGGAGACATGGAGGCATGAAGGCGCACTGAAAGGAGGCAGAATGGGTGATCCCACGTTCACGTGTGGTAGATTAAAACCGAAAAAAAATACACCTGAGGAGCAAGTGGTCCCAGCCCCAAACCAGACCACCTAGCACAGGGGTCAAGCACCAGGAAGATAAGTCCCCATTACTTCTGGCTACAAAACCAGTGGGTGTTGAGACAACAGAAGAAACAGCATGTTTCTCAGGAGACTTTTCTTAAAGCTTCCACAATGGGCTTAGGATTCACACTGACCCATCCCTTCTGGGATCCAACACCAGAGCAACATCTGGAAGGACACAGTGGCTTATGGGAAGAAGGGGAGAAAGTGAAGCAACTGGCAAGGGGGCAGGTGTCAGGAGACAGCTTCTCTCCAGCAATCCCCAGAGGCCAGGCAGCAACATTGTCCCCTCTTTGATCCTCCCCCACACAGACCACAAAGCAGTGAAATGGGTTAACCCATGCTGGTGACTACCTAGGGCTTCACTGCATACAATATATGTTGCCTTTCCTACAATAGAGCATACTACTAAGACAGGGACTCAAAGCAGCTCTACCTAATACTCAGAAACAAAAACAGGGAGGCTGCCAAATTAAGGAGACAAAGAAATATAACCCAGATGAAAGAACAGAACAAAACTCCAGGAAAAGAACTAAATGAAATGGAAATGAGCAACCTATCAGATGCAGCGTTCGAAACACTGGTTATCAGGATGCTCAAACAGATCAATAAGTACTGAAACAATATTTTAAAAATCCATGCAGAAATAAAGTTTGCATTAAATGGAATAAAGCCAAATCTACAAGGAAAAAACAATGGATGGGATGAAGCCCAAATTCAAATCAAACATTTGGAACATGAGGAAGAAAAAAGCATTCAATCTCAGAACACTAAGAAGAAAAAAGATTTTAAAAAAAAGAATAGGGTAGGAAGCCTCTGGTACAACATCAAGCATACCAACAATTGCATCATTTGTGTGCTGGAAGGGGAACATAGAGAGCAAGACACTGAAAAGCTATTTGAAAATAATGATAGAAAACTTCCCTAACCTGGTGAAGAAAATAAACATACAAGTCCAAGAAGCACAGACAGTCCCAAACAAGATGAACCCAAAGAGGCCCACACAAAGACACATCATAATTAAAACGCCAAAGATTAAATATAAAGAGAGAATTTTAAAAGCAGCAAAAGAAAAGCAATTTGTTACCCACAAGGGAGCTCCTAAGGCTTCCAGCTGGTTTCTCAACAGAAACTTTGCAACCCAGAAGTATTGGCATGAAATATCCAAAGTGATGGAAACCAAGGACCTACAACCAAGATTACTTTACACAACAAAGCTATCACTTGTAATTGAAGGACAGGTAAAGAGCTTCCCAGACAAGAAAGAGCTATGAAGTTCATCACCCAGTCAGTATTACAAGAAATGTTAAAGGGCCTTCTTTAACGAGAAGAAAACAATTAAAAATATAAATTATAAAATGACAATAGATATCTATGAACAATTACTTTAAAGGCAAATGGATTAAGTGTTCCAATCAAAAGAAATATGGTGACTGAAAGAATAACAAAACATTCCCCTTACATATGCTCTCTATAAGAGACTCATTTCAGACTGAGGGACACACACAGATTGACAGTGAAGAAATGGGGAAAGAGTTCCACCAAGAGAGGCATAGGTGGAGACACCGTGCTTTCTCACACAACCAAGTTTAGAGACAACAAAATATTAGCAACAGAAAACATAGCCAGAACACAGAAAATTGAACTTTTCGGAAGTCTGATAACAACTAATTCTTCAGCCTGACCTGTAAGAGGGGCGAAGCCAGCAGCTGGTGGAGCGGAGTTGCACAGGAAAACTCGGTCAGACAGACTCAGGCACGTGGAACCCAGGAATGGGGTTGCAGAGGGCTGACCCAGGGAGTGACCGGGGGACCCAGCAAGGGTGCAGGGCAGCGGGTTGACCGTGGTGGCACATTCCTGTGCAGATAGACTGGGGAGGGAGTGGGCAGTGAGGGAGTGGGGAGAGACCAAGCAGGTCCCAGTGGCAGGAGGCAGCAGAGGGGACCACCATTTCCCCGCTGTAACCCTGCCCCCACATACAGCGTCACAACTTGGAGACCTGAGCGGCCCTGCCCTGGTGAACACCTCAGGCTCCGCTCCTTACCCAGCAGTGGGAAGCAGGAGAGGGGGACACCATTTCCCGCTCTGACCCCACCCCCACATACAGCATCACAACCCAGTGACCCCGCCCTGGTGGCCCCGCCCCACCCCTAAGGCTCTGCTCCTCATACTTAAGGGGCACAAACAGACCAAAAATGGCTCAAGAAGATCTCAAAGCCCCAGAGCCCATAACTCTAAGCGATATAGAAATAGCAAAACTCTCAGACGCACAGTTTAAAACACTGGTGGTCAGGATGCTCACAGAACTGGTTGATTGTAGTCACAAATTAGAGGAACATATGAAGGCAAAACTAATTGAAATGATGGGAATTGCACAGGAAGCCAATAGTGATGAAAAGGAAACTGGAACTCAAATCAAGGGAGTGAACCAGAAGGAAGGAAAAAATGACCAAACAAAAAAATATGAAGAAACAAGAATTCAAAAAAATGAGGAGAGACTTAGGACCCTCCAGGACATCTTTAAATTCTCCAACATCCAAATTATAGGGGTACCAGAAGGGGGAAAGGAACAGCCACAAGTGGAAAATTTATTTGAACAAACAATAAAGGAGAATTTCCCCAATCTGGCAAAGGCAATAGACTTCCAGGAAATCCAGGAAGCTCAGAGAGTCCCAAAGAAGTTGGACCCAAGAAGGAACACACCAAGGCACACCATAATTACATTAGCCAAGATTAAAATGAAGGAGAGAATCCTAGAAGCAGCAAGAGCTAAGGGGACAGTCACCTACAAAGGAGTCCCCATCAGACTGTCAGCAGATTTCTCAAAAGAGACCTTACAGGCAAGAAGGGGCTGGAAAGAGGTATTCCAAGTCATGAAATCCAAAGACCTACAACCAAGATTACTCTATCCAGCAAAACTTTCATTTAGAATGGAAGAACAGATAAAGTGCTTCTCAGATAAGATCAGATTCAAGGAGTTCATCATCACCAAGCCCTTATTCTATGAAATGCTAAAGGAACTTATCTAAGAAAAAGAAGATAAAAAATATGAACAGTGAAAGGACAGCAAACTCACAGTTATTAACAACCACACCTAAAACAAAAGCAAACTAAAAGGACAGCTAGATCAGGAGCAGAAACATAGAAATGAAGATCTCATGGAGGGTTAGCAACAGGGGAGTGGGAGGAGGGGAAGGGGGGAGAAGGTACAGAAAATAAGTAGCATAGACAGTAGGTAGAAAATAGGGGACAGCAATAGTATGGGAAATATAGAATCTAAAGAACTTGAGACACGTGGTCATAAACTAAAGGGGGGAATGATGGGGGGTACAGGGTGGATGGGAATGAAGGGGGGAACAGAACAACTGTAATGGCATAGTCAATAAAATAAAAATTAAAAAAAAGAAATGGGGAATGATATTTTATAAGAATGGAAACAATAAAGCTGAGGTAGTAATACATGTACCAGACAAAATAGACTTAACAAAACCTATACCAAAAGACAAAGAATGAACCAGCAACTTCACTTCTGGTTATTTATCCAAGGAAACCCAAAACACTAAATCAAAAAGATATATATGAAGGGGGACCCCCAAAACAGAATTATTTTCTGGAGGGTGGACCCCTTGTAGTATAGGCTTCCCTTACTAACTGAGTGTTCTAGGAACCCATCTGTGTCAGTGTACCAGCTGTCATTGTTGTGAGAGTCTTCGTTCTGCTTCAGTAAATTTTTTTGAAGATTCTTTCAACGCATTAGCCCATTTCATGATGGGTGATTTACAAGTGCATCTGCCTGCACCATGCTAGTGTTCAGCAGTCTTTTACCAAGAACAGCATGACCCCCATGCCCCACTCTCCCTATTCACCCAATCTTACCCCAAGCGACTTTTGATTTCTGGATGAAACAAATCATAAAAAAAAACATTTTGCTGATATGGAAGAGGTGAAACAAAAAATTGCAGAAGCATTAAAAGGTATCAAAATCGACAAGTTCAAACATTGTTTTAAGCTATGAGTAAAACATTTCAATAGGTGTATTTCATTAAATGGAGAGTACTTTGAAGGTGACTGAAGTTTACACATGTAAAAATAAATACACAATTTTTATTAATAAACTCCAGGGTTTTGGGGGTCCCACCTCATATATTTCAATATTCATTAACTAAATAGACTTTGGATCTAACTTTATACTTGATATTAAGCACTAAATGCATTTTTTATTTTTCCAAAATAATAACTGCTTATCAAGCACTTATCATATGTTTTATAAACATTGCCTCAATTAGTCCTTACAGCCCTGATTGAGAAATCGTGATGCTTCATCCCCATTGCATCCCATGGGACCGTGCCTCCCAGGAATGATTGACCTGCTGATGTGAAGTGACTTGCCCAGTCCACCCATCTAACCAGAAGAAGCCCTGGTCCTCTGGCTCTAAAAAAAGGCTTCCCACTCTTGCACTACACCAAAAAGTAAGATTCCATGGCATTACATTACAATTTCAGAAAGTTTTACACTTCTGTTGAGCTGTAGCTTCATAGAGTTATATAGTTATGAGGTATGTATTGAGCCCTAACCATGTGCCAAGCATACAATATTTGGTGTTCTTCCTGTTAATGGTCACAGCTCTCTGATGTAGGTGTGATCATAACTCCCATTCCCAGTACAAGGAAACTGAGATAAGAGATAAATAAAACTACCCATGGTCCTCAGGCAATCACTGGTAGATGCAAGCTTGACCCCAAGCCTCTCCAACTCATTGTGCAAAGCTAATGTAAGAGGCTATGGGGGGTACTGCATGTTCCTGAGTCTGATCTCCTCAAAATAGTCCATTTGAAAGTATACTCATATTTATCTTTTCCTACTTAAACTGTCATGTACTTTGCCATGATTTATTATCACATATCAGATTTTATAGTCACCTCCACATAAATCTGTGGTTGATTAATTACCTAAAATTGAAAGATATTTTGAAGGTGAAAAATACTAAGTGTTCCTGTGAATAACAATTACTGTGGTCCTCCAACTAAGTTATATGTCAGCATTTGGTTTCCATCACCAAAGGAAAGGTCAGATCTCAGATGAGCAGAACCAGTTAAGCTGGATTAGCCAAGGCAAGATCACTAGAGCAGATATTAGCTGCAAACAAACAATTTATGAAACACATAATCTGAGCCAGAGATCAAGACAGAAATGGCGCCTGCCACTGTGGTCTTACCATCCAGGAGCCAGAGGACAAGAAAGGTGGCCCCAACACAGTGGAACAGGGATGAGGAAACCTCACATTAGGCAAGCAGACTAGTAGAAAGCAAGTTCAAGGCCATGGTGGCTATGATTCAGGGCCTGCACTTGATCCCTGAGAAGATTGCAATGGGACAAGGCAGGATTGCAGTTTTAGTCAAGAACCAGGACAGGCAGGGGTGCAACAGGGATTCAGCTCCAGAAATGAGACAGTGGCCTCCACAGGAAGTGAGCATGAGCTTGGATCCTGGAAGAAGATTGGGGTCTGACAATCAAGTAGGTCAAAATAAGGTTTGGCTTCAGGCCAGAATTTCTCAAAGGCTCCGGCAGCCCACTAGAAACAGAAATGTCCCCAGTGACTGAGGATCTCTGAGCCTGTATCTTTCCCTGCCATTGGCAGCTGTGGAAAGCAGACAGTTGTGAGGATGAGTCAGCCGACCGACTTTCCCAGTTGAGTTTTCTCTGCCACACAGCTCACAACTCTTGTGTAGGTGTTACAGAACAGACCAGGGAGGGGGATTGCTGAACAATATGAAAGACCCTCTCTTGGACTTCTGCCAAGATGGAGGTGTAGTTGGAACCACTTTGCTTCCGTGCACAACCAAATCTAAGAACAACTATTTTTAACAACAAAAAACACAACCAAGCCACACAGAAAATGAACAATATGGAGTCCAAAGGCAACGAAATGCTCAGCTAAACCAGTAAGAGGAGCGAAGGCAGCAGCGGAGCAGGTTGGCAAAAAAAAAAATCCCCAAACAGGTGGTGTGCAAGCAGCCGAAAGCGCAGATCGGGGGCTAGCTACAGGCGCACACAGGGAAGAGGCACGGCTGGCTGTCTGCGGTCGTAGCGCATCTGCGTGCAGATAAACCGGTGAAGAGGGGAGCAGGCGCGGGGCAGCAGGATCGCACAATTCCGATCAGATACACAGGCCCGGGGCCAATGGTGGGACTGGACGGACTGGGCTAGCAGAGAGGACCGCCATTGCTCCCTCTCTGACCACGCCCCCACACACAGCATCACAAACCAGCGACCTGGGTGGCCCTGTCCTGGTAAACAATTAAGGCTTCACTCCGCTTACTTAACGGTGCGAATAGACCAAAAATGGCTCAAGAACAACTCAGAGCCCCAGAACCAATCAGTCTAAGTGATGAAGAAATAGCCAATCTTTCAGATGCACAGTTCAAAACACTGGTTATCAGGATCCTCACAGAACCGGTTGATTTTAGTCACAAATTAGAGAAACATATGGAAGCTAAACTAATTGAAATGAATGGTAATACAAAGGAAACCAATAGTAATGGAAAGGAGATTGGGACTCAAATCAATGGAGTGGACCAGAAGAAAGCAAATAATGGCCAAACAGAAAAGAGTGAAGAAGCAAGAATTCAAAAAAATGAGGAGAAGCTTAGGAACCTCCAGGACATCTTTAAACGTTCCAACATTCGAAATATAGGGGTACCAGAAGGGGAAGAGTCACGAGTGGAAACCTTATTTGAACAAATAATAAAAGAGAACTTCCCCATTCTGGCAGAGGGAAATAGACTTCCAGGAAATCCAGGAAGCTCAGAGAGTCCCAAAGAAGGTGGACCCAAGAAGAAACACACCAAGGCACATCATCATTACATTAGCCAAGATTAAAATGAAGGAGAGAATCCTAGAAGCAGCAAGAGATAAGAGGACTGTCACCTACAAAGGAGTCCCCATCAGACTGTCAGCGGATTTCTCAAAAGAGACCTTACAGGCAAGAAGGGGCTGGAAAGAGGTATTCCAAGTCATGAAAACCAAAGACCTACAACCAAGATTGCTCTATCCAGCAAAGTTTTCATTTAGAATGGAAGGGCAGATAAAGTGCTTCTCAGATAAGATCAAATTCAAGGAGTTCATCATCACCAAACCCTTATTACATGAAATGTTAAAGGGACTTACCTAAGAAAAAGAAAATAAAAAAGATGAACAGAGAAAGGACAGCAAACTCACAGTTAGTAACAACCATACCTAAAACAAAAGCAAATCAAGAGGACAGCTAGATCAGGAGTAGAACCATAGAAATGAGGATCACATGGAGGGTTCGCAACAAGGGAGTGGGAGGAGGAGAAGGGGGCAGAAGGTACAGAAAATAAGTAGCATAGACAGTAGATAGAAAATAGGGGGGAGGGTAAGAATAGTAGGGGAAATACAGAATCTAAAGAATTTGAGACACATGTTCATGAACTAAAGGGGGAAATGGTGGAGGAGGGGTATAGAGGGTGGAGGGGAATGGAGGGGGGGAATAGAACAATGTAATGGCATAATCAATAAAAAAGTTAAAAAAAAAAAAGACCCTCTCTTTTTCTCCAGGGATTCCTCCCCAGCACTAGGTTCACTTTGCCCACCACCAGAGGAAAGACATCTCTCAATGCCAGAGATTGGTGAAAAGGAAGGGAATTATTATTTATTTAAAAGTTATACAGACTAAAGAACTTTAGAATACCCACAGTCCTTCCAGTCTGGGATACCTTATCTCAGGAAAGAAGTAGAAGTCTGTAATTCAGGCTCCCAGCACCATCCACGTGGCAAAAGGGAGCACTTCCAAAGCCGAGCGGTCCCAGAAAAGACACCTAATGGCTGAGGCGCCTGGGTTTAAATCCCAGCCCCAATCTTTGTCTGTAGCCTCATTTCCCGCTCCTCCCACAATTGGCCACAGCCGCCAGCATTCTGGGCAGGTGTGGCCTTGTGGTGTGGAGCCAATTATCTCCAAGCTCTTCTGGACCCCATTACAAATCCTTATTTGGGGCCCCCATCTTGGCTGCACCCTGTTACATAAGTATAATGAGAGGTCACACCACCAATTTACATCCCAAACCACAAATGACAGAGTACCCCAGGAGGTTGTTCCCTTCCCTACCAAAAAGATTTTTTTCTGAGCATGATTTAGATAGGTATCTCATAAGTTTTCTTGCCCAATAATCGTACTCAGCAGCAACTGCAACCTTCTTTCCTGGAAGCTGAACTCCAGTCTTTCCTCTAAGTGATGAACTCACTTAAAAGTGTCAGGCGATCCTGAATAAGGTATACACCTGGATGTGAGTCCTCTTGGATTGAGGGAGCACCAATGACCTTTTCAGTTCTCTGACTTACGTGCTTATCAGGAAATCAATTTCTTCAAAGGTCTCATTTCATTCCCCTATAGTTCTGTGAGTGCCCTTTTCACCATGCAGGAGTCAACAGCCTTTGCTTTTATCTGATTCTCACTCATTTTTCAGGTGTAATAAGGGGTCATCTTCCTTTACTGATGCTACACCCATGTCTATAGGCTTTTAATCCCTGGTGGTGAAAGGCACAAATTGCATTTATTTGATCAAAAATATCAGAGCAATTGTCTTTTGCAGAGAGGTGTACTATTTTTCCAAAGATAAGATTTTAAACAGGATATTTGGGGTGTCATTTACCCCAATTTTTTAAGATATTACTTAAGAGAATAATTGCAAACTATAAATTCATTTACATCTAAGCTTGCACCTATGCATTGCCAAGCTGTCAGATATCTTAAAGTATTTGTAAATACACTGGTACCTCAGTACTTGTCATTAATTCATTCTGGAACTCATGAGGAGTTCTGAAACTGATGAATACTGAATGAATTTTTCAAGCGAGGAGTAATGAAGCATTTTTTCTTGTGGGGTGGCATCATGACTCATACAAGTTCTAGCAAGTGCAATGAGTCTGGAACAAGTGGTGAGTGCTGAAACATTTTTTTCCTGACCAAAATGAGACAAGTACAGTGTTTGATGAGCTCTGAAGCCAACAAGTACCTAAGTATGATTATATTTGCATCTAAGTTAGTTACTATAAATTTAAGTGACAATTCTGTGAGTAGATGGTAACTTCTTGAGTCAAATAGTCTATAAAACTCATGCAAAATAAACAAATAAACAAAACAGAAATGAACTCACACATACAGAGAACAGAGGACAATTACTAGAGGGGAGGGAGAAGGGGAGACAGTGAAAAAAGTGAAGAGATTGAGAAGTACAGATTGGTAGTTACAGAATAGTCACAGAGTATAAAGTACAACATAAGGAATATAGTCAATAATATTGTAATAACAATTTGTGGTGCCATGTGGGTACTAGAAATATCAGATGGAACACTTTGTAAAGTGTATGATTGTCTAACCACTATGTTGTACATCTGAAACTAACAGAGAATACTTTTTAATGTGAATTGTAATTTTTTAAAAATAGTCTCTACACCCAGCTGGTGTAGCTCAGTGGATTGAGCGCGGGCCTGCGAACCAGGCAATCGCAATTCGATTCCCAGTCAGGGCACATGCCTGGGTTGCAGGCTGGTTCCCTGCAGGACAGTTCCCAGCAGGGGACGCACTAAAGGCAACCATACATTGATGTTTCTCTCCCTCTCTCCTTCCCTTCCCCTCAAAAGATAAATAAATAAAAATCTTAAAAAAAATAGTCTCTACAAATCCTGATGACTTAACCAATAACTTCCAAGATTTTTTCATATAATTTAAGTGATTTTATCATGGAGACAACACAACTAAGACACCCACTTGGCAAAGCAAGCAAGCAGCATCATTCCCTCTCTGACTCCACCCCAACAGTACCACAATGAAGCAAAGAGGGTTGCTCCACCCTGGCAATTACCTAAGGCTCCACCCCCTTACAACATAACAGGTGTGCTGAGACAAAGAAATATGGCCCAATGAAAGAACAGATCAGAGACTTACGCCAAGATGGAGGCATAGGTGGACACGCCGTGCTTTCTCACACAACCGAGTTTGGAGACAACTAAATATTAGCAACAGAAAACATAGCCAGAACACAGAAAATTGAACTTTTTGGAAGTCTGATAACAACAAATTCTTCAGCCTGACCAGTAAGAGGGGTGAAACCAGCAGCTGGTGGAGCTGGGTTGCACAGGAAAACTCGGTCAGACGGACTCAGGCACATGGAATCCAGGCGCAGGGTTGGACCTGGTGGGCAACTCAGCGAGCGACCAAGACAGCGACCTCGGGGAAACAGCGAGGGAGTAGGGCTGCGGGTTGACTGTGGTCACGCATTCGTGTGTGGATAGACAAGCGAGGGAGTGGGCGATTGGATGAGAGCCAGCAGGCCCCAGTGGCGAGCGACAGCGGAGGGCACTGCCATTTCCCCACTCTGATCTCGCCTCCACATACAGCGTCATAACCCAGCAACCTGGGAGGCTCCACTCCTCGTACTTAACGGGCATGAACAGACCAAAAATGGCTCAAGAAGATCTCAAAGCCTCCAAGCCTATAAATCTAAGCAATGAAGAAATAGCAAAACTCTCAGACGCACAGTTTAAAACACTGGTGATCAGGATCCTCACAGAACTGGTTGATTATAGCCACACATTAGAGAAACATATGAAGGCAAAACTAATTGAAATGAATGGAAGTGCACAGGAAACCAATAGTGATGAAAAGGAAACTGGGACTCAAATCAATGGAGTGGACCAGAAGAAAACAAATAATGGCCAAACAGAAAAGAGTCAAGAAGCAAGAATTCAAAAAAATGAGGAGAGTCTTAGGAACCTCCAGGACATCTTTAAATGCTCCAACATTTGAATTATAGGGGTACCAGAATGGGGAAAGGAACAGCCACAAGTGGAAAATTTATTTGAACAAATAATAAAGGAGAATTTCCCCAATCTGGCAAGGAAATAGACTTCTAGGAAATCCAGGAAGCTTAGAGAGTTCCAAAGAAGTTGGACCCAAGAAGAAACACACCAAGGCACATCATCATTACATTAGCCAAGATTAAAATGAAAGAGAGAATCCTAGAAGCAGCAAGAGCTAAGGGGACAGTCACCTACAAAGGAGTCCCCATCAGATTGTCAGCAGATTTCTCAAAAGACACCTTACAGGCAAGAAGGGCCTGGAAAGAGGTATTCCAAGTCATGAAATCCAAAGACCTACATCCAAGATTGCTCTATCCAGCAAAGTTTTCATTTAGAATGGAAGGACAGATAAAGTGCTTCTCAGATAAGATCAAATTCAAGGAGTTCATCATCACCAAGCCCTTATTCTATGAAATGTTAAAGGGATTTATCTAAGAAAAAGAAAACACCATGAACAGAGAAAGGACAGCAAACTCACAGTTATTAACAACCACACCTAAAACAAAAGCAAACTAAAAGGACAGCTAGATCAGGAGTGGAAACATAGAAATGAAGATCTCAAGGAGGGTTAGCAATAGGGGAGTGGGAGGAGGAGAAGGGGGGAGAAGGTACAGAAAATGAGTAGCATAGACAGTAGATAGAAAATAGATGGGGGGGCAAGAATAGCATGGGAAATATAGAATCTAAAGGACTTGAGACACATGGTCATAAACTAAAGGGGGGTAATGTGGGACATGGGGGAGGTAGGGTGGAGGGGAATGAAGGGGGGAATAGAACAACTGTAATGGCATAATCAATAAAAAAATAAATTAAAAATTAAAAAAAAAGAAAGAACAGATCAAAACTCCAAAAAAAGAGCTAAGTGGTGAAGAGATAGCCAAACTATCAGATGCACAGTTCAAAACACAGTAATCAGGATGCTCACAGAAATTTGTTGAGTATGGTCACAAAATAGAGGAAAAGGTGAATGTTATGCAAAGTGAAATAAAGGAAAATATTCAGAGAACCAACAGTGAAGGGAAGGAAACTGGGACTCAAATCAAAGATTTGGAGCAAAAGGAAGAAATAAAACATCCAACTGAAACAGAATGAAGAAACAAGAATTCAAAAAAATGAGGAGAGGCTTAGAAACATTCAGGACAACTTTAAATGTTCTTACATCTGAATCATGGGGGTACCAGAAGAATAAGAGGAAGAACAAGAAATTGAAAACCTATCTGAACAAACAAATAATGAAGGAGAATTTCCCCAGTCTGGCAAAGGAAATAGACTTCCAGGAAATTCAGGAAGCTCAGAGAGTCCCAAAGAAATTGGACCCAAAGAGGAACACACCAAGGCAAAGATAAAGAGAGAATCTTAAAAGCAGCAAAAGAAAAGGAGAGAGTTGCCTACAAAGGAGTGCCCATAAGACTATCAGCTGTTTCTCAAAAGAAAACTTACAGGCAAGAAGGGGCTGGAAAGAAATATTTGAAGTCATGAAAGGCAAGGACCTACATCCAAGATTACTTTGTCCATTAAGAATGGAAGGGCAGATAAAGTGCTTCCTAGATAAGGTAAAGTTAAAGTTCATCATCACCAAGCCCTTCTTACATGAAATGTTAAAGGGACTTATCTAAGACACAGAAAAAGATTAAAAACTATGAAAACAAACTCATAACTATCAATAACTGAACCTAAAAATGAAAAACAAAAACTAAGCAAACAACTAGAACAGGAACAGAATCACAGAATTGGAGGCAACATGGAGGGCTATCAGTGAGAAGGCAAAGGAGGAGGATGGAGGAAAAGGTAAGGGAATAAGAAGCATAATTGGTAGGCATAAAATGGACAGGGGGAGGTTAAGAGTAGTATAGAAAATAGAAAAGCTAGAGAACTTATATGTGCAACCCATAGGTGAAACAAAGGGGCTGGGGCCATGCTGGAGGGTGGGGGTGCAGGGTGGATGGGGGATAAAAGGAAGAAAAATTGTGACAACTGTAATGGCATAATCAACAAAATATACTTAACAAAACAAAGAAAATAAAAATATTTTTCTATGGAATGTTGATTTTTTAAAAAGCTGATTTCTAAGTGTAGCTTAAGTGATTCTTTTCATGTCTTAGTCTGTTCATGCTGCTATAATAGAATGCAACATACTAGGCAGCTTATAAACAATAGAAATTTATTTCTCATAGTCCTGGAGGCTGGAAAGTCCAAGATCAAGGCTCCACCATGAACATGTTATAGTGAGAGCCCTGTCTGGTTCATACATTGGGCCTTCTCACCATGTCCTCATAAGGTAGAGGGGCCATGGGATTTCTCTGGGGCTTCTTTTATAAGAGCACTGATTTTATTCATAAAGGCTCTGCCTAACGACATAATAGGCTGCCAAAGATTCCACCTGCTGCTACCATCACCTTCAGGGGGTAGAATTCAATATATGAATTTTGGGGGTCACATTCATAATATAGCATAGTTCTTTGCAATCTTCTTGCTAGGCTATTTTACATTTTTCATGTGGGGATTTCCGTATTCTCATAAAAGAATTTCAGAGAAATCTAGACTTACAGACAAAGATAAAAATGCAGATTGTGTGGGCTGCGATGAGAAAAATAGACAGAAAACTGTACTTGAAAAATAACTAAATAAATTTTTTTAAAAACTTGTACACAAATGTTCATGACAACATTATTTATAATAGCCTAAAGGTGGAAACAACCCAAATGTCTACAAATGAGAAAGAAATGCATATTGCTACAAGTTACCTATATTAAAACGAATGAAGAAAGATCATGGCAGTGAAATAAATTGGCTTAGAGGGGCTGGGCAAGTGAAGGTCATCTCTGGACAAAATTGGTCCTAAAAACACTGAGTCCATTTCATGAATGCTCAGTTGGTTACCTCTTTCCTAAACTGCAAATTTTTACATCAAAATAGACTCTTTAAGACACCTAAGCACAGGCTGACACTCTTGTTTTTTCCCCTCATACATATAGTCTTCCTGAGGTCCTCAAGTTGGGAGATTTATCACCAAGAGCTCCTTTCTGCCGCAGGCAGCCAGGAGACCCATCACCCAGAGGCTGGGGTGAAGACTCAGAGACTATGTGGGTAGAGTGAACATTGCAGAAGAAGAAAAAAGTACTCATTTCAATCCTTTCTGTTATACTGTGAAAAATAGAAAGGGAAGTTACCTGTCGAATGATAATAATAACTAAATACCTACCCAACAATTATGATATGCCAGGTAGTACTGCCTAGTAATTCTTCTCTGAATAATACCATTTATTGCTCACATTTCTTTTTTTATCTTTAAAGTGTTTTTTTAGATTTTATTTATTTAAAAAATAAATAAAAGGGGGAAGGGAAGGAGAGAGGGAGAGAAATATCAGTGTATGGTTGCCTCTCATTAGTCCCCTTCTGGGAACTGGCCTGCAACCTAGGCATGTGCCCTGACTGGGAATCGAACCACGATCATGTGGTTCGTAGGCCCGTGCTCAATCCACTGAGCTACACCAGCCAGGTAAAATGTTTTTTATTATTTCACAATTGAGTAATACATTAGCTGTGAAGCTGGCATATACAGACAGTATCAAGCTGAGATCTTTCCTTCTATTAGCATTCTTTTGAAATATTTTTATCTATAATGCATATTTAGTTCTTCAAAGGCTTTTCCTGTGTTTTTCACATCATCATATGATTCTTGTTTTTGGTTTTGGTTGTGATGAATTGCACTGATTGTTTGCTGGATGTGTAGCCATTCTTGCATCTTTGCATTCTTGCAAAATTCACACTTGATCAGGGTGTATAATCATTTTAAAATATTATTAAATTTACTTTGCTACTGTTTTGTTGAGAATTTCATCCTGGACATTTTTCAAGAATATAAGCCTGTAAGTTTCTCTCTCTCTCTGTCTCTCCCCTGTGTCTTTGTGAAGTTTTGGTATCAGAGTAATGCTGTCCTTCTAAATTAAACTTGGAAGTGTACTTCTACAAATTATTAATTATTTTAAAATACATGTTAGAATTCTCCTATAAATCTATCTGATTCTGGGATTTTCTTCTTTGAGTGTTGTGATTACTACTTCAACTTTGTTGCTGGTAATTGTTTTTGTTAACCTTATATAATTCTTACTGGTTTCACCTTCACAGGGTGCATTTTCTAAAAATTTCACACTTCATTAAATTGTCGAATTAATTGTGTATAATTCTTGATGGTATTTCTCAAGAATTCTCTGTGCTCTGGTAGTTTGTCTCTTTTTCTCATTTTATCTATTTATGTTGTCTCTATTTACAGCTTGATGGGTCTTTCTAAAGGCTTTTTGAATTTATCATTTCAAAGAAGGAGCCATTGGTTTTATTAGTCTTTTCTGTTATTTTTCTAATTTATTTATTATGGCAGTGATCTTCATTTTATATCAAATCAATTTATTTTTTATTCTGTTACTTTGTTTTTAATGTATTTATAAATAAGTTCAAATGATTTGATTGAAATGTTTTTGCTCTTTAGTTAGAATTGTGTAGTTAAAATATTTCCTCTTATCACAGCTTTTGCTAAATCCAGGTTTTCTAAGACTGTGTTTGCACTTTTATTTCTTTCAATATAGTTGTTGTTTTCCTGTTTTCATTTTTGATTTATTGGGTGTTGGTAGCCTGATGTGTAATCTCCACATATTTGTGTGCTTTTTAAAATTTTATTTAGTTATTTTTCAAGTACAGTTTTGTGTCTATTTCTCCCATCCCAGCCCCCCCCAGCCCTGTGCTCCCCACCTCCCTCCCATTTCCTCCCTCCCTAGTCCTCATCCCTGTGTCCTCCATACTTGTTCTTCCAAATCCCTCTCCTTTTTCCCCCTTAAATTCCCTTCCCTCTCCCCTCTGGTCACTGTCCCCTTGTTCTCTATTTCAGTGTCTTTGTTTTTTGTTTTTCTGCTTGTTTGTTTGTTTTGTTGTTTAACTTCCTGTTAAAGGTGAGATCATATGGTATTTGTCTTTCAACACCTGGCCTATTTCACTCAGCATAATGCTTTCCAGTTCCATCCATGTTGTCGCAAAGGGTAGTAGCTCCTTCTTTCTCTCTGCAGCATAGAATTCCATTGTGTATATGTACCACAATTTTTTGATCCATTCATTTACTGATGGGCACCTAGGTTGCTTCCAGCTCTTGGCTATTGTAAATTGTGCTGCTATGAACATTGTGGTGCATAGGTTCTTTGATATTGATGTTTTAGGATTCTTAGGCATCTCTTGAGAAAGATTCTATTACCTCAGTTTTACAGATGAGTAAATGAACACAAAGTACTTTTAAAAATTGCTCGGAATCACATAGTAAGTGGTAGTGCCTGGATTTGAACCAGGGAAGAGTAGCTCCAGAACCACTAGGCCATCATGCTTCTTATTGCATCACTAAACATCCACACAGACACACATACTCACATACACATCCTTAGATACTCACACACACTCACACATAAAACTCAGTTTGCATTCTCACTCTCATTGCCAATACCCACACCTTGATCACAGTCCAGTGACACAGCACCTGCCCCAGCACCTGCGTTGTTTTTATTCTGTTTTCTTCTGTGAATAATCACAACCATGAAAGTCAGGTGACTTATCAACCGTACCATGTTTAAATGTAAATGTGTAAAAACCAGATACAGAGTAAGAATTATTAACTATGTGAGATCTTCTATGACCTGGTCTGAAACATGACCTCTAACCCCACATGTAAAATACATATTTCTGCCGTTTAACTGGAGGAAACCAAGACTCAAAAAAGTTGAAGATCCAGGAGAACTTTTATTATTGGGAAAAGAGGTAGTGCTAATTTTCTCCTAAGAAGATCAGTTAAAGAGGGATTTTTCTCCCTTCCCGCCTGATGTCTGATAACTAGGAGAACGTTTCCTTGCCTGTGGGATGCTCAGGAGGTGAAGTGGAGGACAGATTCCCTGACCAAGGCACCTGAGCCACTGGAGAAGCTGTTTAGGAAGTGCTGCAGGTAAATGCACTTCCCCTCCAGAGCTAACGTCCGCCTCACACCAGCACTGGGCATGGTGACCTAACAATTCACACATCACTTTGATCCCAATCTGCTCCTTAGGTTTGGTCTGGTGGGTTCAGAAATCTAATTTTTTAAAAGATCACTTTCAGCTGTTCATACAACCTCCCAGGTTGAAATGGTATTTGTGTTCCTGGGATTTCTGGATTTGCTTCCTTGAAGCCTGGGACAGGGAACTATTTCAGCACATGTCGTGGGGCAAGATAAAATTATGAGAATTAGAGACGGAAAGGAAACATAGGACTGCGTCCTTTCACTTTCCAGTACACTCTCCCCAGAAAGGACACAGACGCCTACTGTGGATCGAGGGCTCCCAGAAAAATACCACAGGAAACAGCACATAATAAAAGAGAGAGAAATCCCAATATTTTTGAGAGGCTCTACCATTGAGTATGAACTATTTTGTAAACAAACATATTGGTATACCTCTTTTTCAGAGAATATTAACAAATTAGATTATAAATTTTCTCACTTTGAGGGGAGCCCCTGTTATGATTGGTTTACAAAGACTAGTAAGTTCTTATCTAAACTAGCCCAGGGAGAAAAAAAACTCCAAGAACAAAGGGTAAAAATGATTTTAAAATGTTGGACCTTTGAGAACTTGAAAAAGCTGAAACATAAGGAAAGAAAGAAAAAAACGAGTTCATTGCACTTTCGGTGGTGAGTACACAATGCAATATACAATAATGTATCATACAATTGTATACTTGAAATCTGTATCATTTTATTAACCAATGTAACCCCAATAAATTAAATTAAAAAATAAAAAACAGAACAAGTTTAACTGTGAATCATACTAATGGATTTGATTGGTATGTTACAAGATAAAAAGCAAATAAATGTCATTTTATATCAGGCCAATAAATAGGGGTTTCTTTTGTAGAACTTTAGTTCTTTTAAATAAAATTTGAAGAGCTTTTTATAGTAGACATACAAATACAGAAAAATTTTGTAACTTTGGATAATATTTTTAAGCAAAGTAAATCCTACTGGGGTGCTGGAGTATGGTAGCCCTCAATTACTTACTTCCCGGTGTTCTCTGTAACTATGAACAACCAAACCTTTTCTTTAATTGAAGCTAATAGAAATGATATAGTAGTTGCAATGAGATACTGTTATATCAAATGGTGAGAGTGTTTTATCTCTTTATCAAGGAAATTGATGCAATTTTATTAGAATGGCAAATTCAGTGAGAATATCAATTATCTGGTCATGCTGATAAGGTTAATATTTTTTAATGTTAAATATCTAAGTAATTTTATGTGTATTTGTATATATGCTTAACACATACATATAAAATTATTTTCATTAATAAACAAAGAAAGCTTATAATAATAGTTCATAAAAAGTTGATATTTTAGTATAATTTTTGTGCTTTTAAATAATTTTTAAATGCTTTATTTCTATTTTCAATTATGATGAAATGCATACAATTTAGGTAATTTTAAAAATGTATTTATTTAATTGTTGTTCAAGTACAGTTTTCTGTCTTTTACTCCCATCCCAGCCCACCCACCCCAGTGCTCCCCACCTCCCTCCCATTTCCACCCCCCTTAGTTTTTGTCTATGTGTCCTTTATATTTGTTCCTGTAAACCCTTCCCATTTTCCCCTAAAATTCCCTCCCCTCTCCCCTCTGGTCACTGTCAGCTTGTTCTCTATTTCAGTGTCTTTGGTTATATTTTACTCCATTGTGTGTTTAGTTGTTTAGGTTCCTATTAAAGGTGAGATCATATGGTATTTGTCTTTCAGCACCTGGCCTATTTCACTGAGCATAATGCTTTCCAGTTCCATCCATGTTGTTGCAAAAGGTAGTAGCTCCTTCTTTCTCTCTGCAGCATAGAATTCCATTGTGTAAATGTACCATAGTTTTTGGATTCTTTCATTTACTGATGGGCACCTAGGTTGCTTCCAACTCTTGGCTATTTTAAATTGTGCTGCTATGAATATTGGGGTGCATAGGTTTTTTTCGATTGGTGTTTCATGGTTCTTAGGATATAATCCTATCAGTGAAATTTCTCGAGCAAAACGCAGATCCATTTTTAGTTTTCTGAGAAAATTCCATACTGTTTTCCATAATGGTTGTACCTGTCTACAATTCCACCAATAATAAACTAGGGTCCCTTCTCTCCACAACCTCTCCAACACTCGTTGTTTGTTGCTTTGTTTATGATGGCCATTCTGACTGGTGTAAAGTGGTATCTCATCATGGTTTTAATTTGCATCTCTCTGATAGCTAGCAATACTAAGCATCTTTTTACGTGCCTCTGGGCCCTCTGTATGTCCTCCTTGGAGAAGTGTCTGTTCAAGTCCTTTGCACATTTTTTGAATTGGGTTGCTTGTCTTCTTAGAGTGGAGTCATGTAAGTTCTTTATATATTTTGGAGATTAAACCCTTGTCTGAGGTATCATTGGCAAATATGTTTTCCCATAGAGTTAGTTCTCTTTTTATTTTAATAGTGTTTTCTTTAGCTGTGCAATAGCTTGTTATTTTGATGAGATCTCATTTGTTTATTCTTTTCCTTGCTCTAAGGGACATATCAGTAAAAGTGTTGCTTTGTAAATTTCTGAGATTTTTCTGCCAATGTTCTCCTCTAGGACTTTAATGGTGTCACAGCTTATATTTAAATCTTTTATCCACCTTGAGTTTATTTTGGTGTATGGTGTAAGTTGGTGCTCAAGTTTCATTTTTTTTGCATGTAGCTGTCCAGTTCTCACAACACCATTTGTTGAAGAGGCTATTTTTACTCCATTTTATGTTGCTACCCCCTTTGTTGAATATTAATTGCCCATAGAGACTTGGGTTTATTTCTGGGCTCTCTGTTCTGTTCCATTGGTCTATGTGCCTGTTTTTATACCAGTACCAGGCTGTTTTGAGTAGGGTGGCCTTGTAATACAGTTTGATATCAGATATTGTGATCCCTCCTACTTTGTTCTTCTTTCTCAAAACTGCAGCTGCTATTCGGGCTCGTTTATGATTCCATATAAATTTTTGAAGTGTTTGTTCTGTATCTGTGAAATATGCCATTGGAATTTTATTAGTTATTTCACTGAATCTGTAAATTGCTTTCTGTAGTATGAACATTCTGATTATGTTAATTCTTTCAATCCATGAACACGGTATGTGTTTCCATTTGTTTGTGTCTTCCTTGATTTCTTTCCTCAGTGTTGTGTAGTTTTCTACATACAGGTCTTTTACCTCCTCAGTTAGATTTATTCCCAGATATTTTATTTTTCTTTTTGCTTTATCAAATGGGATTTTTTTTCTGATTTCTGCTTCTGCTGTTTCATTGTTGGCACACAACAATGCTTTTGATTTCTGAATACTAACTTTGTATCCTGCTGTTTTGCAAAATTTATTTACTAGGTTGAGCAGTTTTTGGTGGAGTCTATAGGATTTTCCATGTACACTATCATGTCATTCGCGAACAGTGACAGTTTTGTGTCCTTCTTTCTGATTTAGATGCTTTTTATTTCCTTTTCTTGTCTGATTGCTGTAGCTAAAACTTTCAATAATGCAACTGGTGAAAGTGGACAACTTTGTCTCGTTCCTTATTTTAGCGGAAAAGATTTTACTTTTTGCCCATTGAGTATGATGTTGGCTGTAGGTCTCTCATATATAGCCTTTATTATGTTGAGGAATGCTCCATGTATTCTCACTTTGCTGAGTGTTTTTATCATAAATGGATGCTATACCTTATCAAATGCTTTTTCCGCATCTATTGATATGATCGTGTGTTTTTGTCTTTGCTTTTGTTTATGTGGTGTATTAGATTTACTGATTTGTGAATATTGAACCACCCTTGCATCCCTGGGATGAATCCCACTTGGTCATGGTGTATGATTTTTTTAATGTATTGTTGGATGGGATTTGCCAATATTTTGTTGAGTATTTTAGCGTCTATGTTCATCAGTGATATTGGCCTGAAGTTTTCTTTCATTGTTCTGCCTTTATCTGGTTTTGGGATTAGGATGATTCTGGCTTCATAAAAAGAGTTTGGGAGTCTTCCATCCTTTTGGATTTTTTGGAATAGTCTACATAGAGGTTATCTCTTCCTTAAATGCTTTGTAGAATTCTCCTGTGAAACCATCTGGTCCAGGGCTTTTGTGTGATGGGAGTTTTTTGATTACTGCATCAATTTCATCTGCCATTATTGGTCTGTTTAGTCTTTCTGCTTCTTTTTTATTGAGTTTTGGAAGATTACATTGGAAGAAATTTGTCCATTTCACCTAGGTTTTCAAATTTCTTGGCATATAGTTTTTTATCGTAATTTCTTACCATCCTTTGTATTTCTATGGTGTCAGTTGTAATCTCTCCTCTTTCATTTCTGATTGTGTTTATTTGGGTCCTCCCTCTTTTTTTCTTGATGAACCTGCTTGTTGATTTTGTTTATTTTTTTCAGAAAGCCAGCTCCTGGATACATTGATCCTTAGAATTGTGCTTTTAGTCACTATGTCATTTAATTCTGCTCTGATCTTGATTATTTCTTTCCTTCTACTTGCTCTGGGCTGTCTTTATTGTTGTTGCTTGAGTTCTTGTAGATGTAGGGTTAGGTTGTTTGTTTGAATAGGCCTGTATCACTATGAACTTCCCTTTCAAGACTGCCTTGGCTGTGTCCCATAAGTTTTGGGTTGTTGCGAATTCATTTTCATTTGTTTCCAGAAACTTTTTGATTTCTTCCCTAATTTTATTCTTGACCCATTCTTGACCCATTATGCTATTCAATCGCCATAATTTTGAGTGTCTTGGTTTTTTTCCTTTGGAGTTGGTTTCTAGTTTCAATCCCTTGTGGTAGCAGAAAATGCTTGGTATAGTTTCAATTTTCTTAAATTTGTTGAGGCTCGTTCTGTGTCCTATCATGTGGTCTATCTTTGAAAGTGTTCCCTGTGCACTTTCAAAAGTGTGTGTATTTAGCTTCTGTGGGGTGAAGGGCTCTGTATATATCAGTTAAGTCCATTTCATCTAGGGTGTTGTTTAATGCCACAATATCTTTTTTGATATTTTGTTTGGAAGAGCTGTCCATTTTTGATAGTGGGGTGTTAAAATCCCCTACTATAATTATGTTGCTGTCAATATCTTTCTCGAAGTCCTCCAAGATTTTTTTTATATATTTGGGTGCTCCTATGTTGGATGCATGTATATTTACCATGTTAATGTCTTCTTGGTGGATTCTTCCCTTGAGTATTATGAAGTGACCTTCTGGGTCTCTCCTTATGGCCTTTTTTTTTTTTGAAGTCTATTTTGTCAGATATGAGAATTGCTACCCCAGCTTTTTTTTCTTGTCCATTTGCTTGGAAAATTTGTTTCTGGCCTTTCACTTTTAGTCTGTGATGGTCTTTTGTCCTGAGGTGGGTCTCTCTTAGGCAGCATATGTGTGGGTCATGCTTTCTTGTTCATTGAGCTATTCTATGTCCTTTGATTGGAGCATTTAATCCATTTACATTTAAGGTTATTATTTATAGGTACTTATTCATTGCCATTTTTGTACCTGTGTTCCTCTCTGCCTCTCTCTTTTCCTTCCTTTCTTTAAAGCAGTCCTTTTAGTATTTCTTGTAGGACTGGTTTGGTGGAAGCATATTCTTTTAGACTTCTTTTGTCTTGGAAGCTCTTTATTTGGCCTTCTGTCTTGATTGAGAGCCTTGCTGGGTAAAGTAACCTTGGTTGCATGCCCCTGGTACTCATTACTTGGAGTATTTCTTGCCATTCTCTTCTTGCTTGGAGTGTTTCCATTGAGAAGTCAGTAGCTAACCTTATCGGGGCTCCCTTGTATATTACTTCTTTTTTCTCCCTTGCTGCCTTTAAGATTCTCTCTTTGTCTTGGAATTTTGCCATTTTAATGATGATGTGTCTTGAAGTGGGTCTCTTTGGGTTCCTCTTGATTGGGACCATCTGTGCTTCCTGGAATTGTGTGACTTTTCTTCTCATCAAATTAGGAAAGTTTTCCATCATAACTTTTTCAAATAGGTTTCCTAACCCTTGCTCTCCTTCTTCTCCTTCTGGTATTCCTATTATTCGGATATTATTATGTTTCATATTGTCTTGCATTTCTCTTAATCTTTCTTCATTCTATCTGAGCCTCTTTTCCTTTTCTTGGTCTTTCTAGGTGTTTTTTTCTACTTTGTCCTCCAACTCGCTCATTCCATCTTCTGATTCTCAATCCTGCTTTTGATTCCTTCTACTGTGTTCTTCAATTCAGAAATTGTATTCATCATTTCCTCTTGGCCCTTGCTGATAGTTTCCTTTTTATGTTGATATAGTTCACAGTGAGTTCATTCTAGTTCTCCCATGGTTTCTGGTAGCTCATTGTGAGCTCTTTGAACTTCCTGATAACTAGTGCTTTGAATTCAATATCTGATAGCTGAGTTGCCTCTATTTCATCTAGCATTCTTTCTGAGGCTTCCTCCTTTCCTTTCATTTGGGGATTGTTTCTTTGTCTTCCCATTGTTTGTGAGACTCTTCTTGTTAGCTTTAGCTTCCTAAATTGATTTGTTCTGGCTTCCTGGATTTATGGTGTGAACTTCTGTGGTAGAATACTTTTGAAATTCAGTGGTGTGGTCTCTTTGAGCTCCTGAACTCACTCGTATTGGGCTGTCCTTTAAGTTGGCTCTGTATTAGTCTTGGGTTTTGATCGGTTTTTTTGTTTTTGGGGGGGGGTTGTGTGTTCTTCCCACCAGCTGGTTAACTGATGGTCACTCTGTCTACCACCTGTTGTAATTTGTTGTGCTGGTGAGGGCAGGTTGTGTTGAAGCTGGTTCTTCCATGTGTACAAGGTTTTGAGGATTCTCTTTTGCTCTTGTTCAGTTGTCTATACTGGGTAGTTTCTCCACTATTTAGTTGTATTTCCAGATAGATCCTGGATTGAGATTTGTATGGTTTCCAGCCCCTCCTTCACCTTCTTCTGTTGTTATCTGTTGGTGATTCCTTTGCTGTTGGTTCTCTTCTTCCATTGGGTATCCTGGTGTTCACAGCTTCCAGCTACTCTTTTTTGTGATGCTCAAGAGAAAATATACTTTGATTGTTTTAAAGATATGAATCATCAACGAATAATATATTGGGGTTTCTAGGAGAGCATTAGTATAGTTGGGACAGTGCATTATGGACAATTGTTATTTATTTATGTACGTATGTATGTATATATGTATATATGTATTTCAAGTACAATTGTCTCCACTTCCCCGCATCATCCTCCCCTGCCCCATCCACCCCTACTGTCCTCCCCTCGACCCTCTGGTTGCTGTCAGTTTGTTTCAATGTCTCGCTCTATAGTTTGCTTGCTTGTTTGTTTGTTTTGTTGATTAGGTTCCCTAATCATATGGTATCTCTCCCATTTTTTAAAAAAGATTTTACTTATTTATTTTTTTAGACAGAAGGGAAGGGATGGAGAAAGGGAGGGAGAGAAATATCAATATATGGTTGCCCCCTCCCCCCTCCTCTCTAAAGATAAATAAATAAAATTAAAAAAATATATATGGTTGCCTCTCATATGTCCCTTACTGGGGACTTGGCCTGCAACCCAGCATGTGCCCTGATTGGAAATTGAACCAGTGCCTTTTGGTTAGTAGGCTGGTGTTCAATACAATGAGCCACATGAGCCAGGGCATTTTGCCCATTCTTTAATTGGACTGTTTGTCTTACTAGAGTGGAGTCATGTGAGTTCTTCATATATTTTGGAGATCAAACCCTTGTCTGAGGTATCATTTGCAAATATATTTTCCCATATGGCTGCTTCCCTTTACATTGTGCTGATATTTTCTTCAGCCATGCAGAAACTTTTTATTCTGATGAGATCCCATTTGTTTATTCTTTCCCTTATGTCTCTTGCTCTAGGGGACATACCAATGAAAATATTGCTGCATGGAATATCTGAGATTTTCCTGCCTATGTTCTCCTCCAGGACTCTTAGGGTGTCATGACTTATATTTAAGTCTTTTATCCACCTTGTAGTCATTTTTGTGCGTGGTGTAAGTTGGTGACTGAGCTTCATTTTTTTTTTGCATGTAGCTGTCCAGATCTCCCAACACCATTTGTTCAAGAGGTTATTTTTACTTCATTTTATGCTTTTATCCCATTTATCAAATATTAATTGACCATAGAGATTTGAGTTTATTTCTGGGATCTCTATTCTGCTCTATTGGTCAATGTGCCTGTTCTTATGTTAGTACCAGGCTGTTTTGATTATAATGGCCTTGTAACACAGTTTGATATTAGGTATTGTGATCCCTCCTTCTTTGTTCTTCTTTCCCAAAATTGCTGAGGCTATTTGGGGTCATTTATGGTTCCATATAAATTTCTGAAATGTTTGTTTTATATCTGTGAAATATGCCATTGGTATTTTAATAGAGATTGCATTGAATCTATAAATTGGGTAGTCTGGATGTTGTGATGATGTTAATTCTTCCAATCCATGAACATGGTACATGCTTCCATTTGTTTGTGTCTTTTTTAATTTCTTTCTTCAGCGTTGTGTAGTTTTCTGAGTATAGGTCTTTTCCCTCCTTGGTTAGGCTTATTCTTAGGTACTTTATTTTTCCTGTTGCTATATCAGATGAGATTTTTTTCCTGATTTCTGTTTCTGATATTTCATTGCTGGTATACACAAATGTGTTTGATTTCTGAATACTGACTTTGTGTCCTGCTGTTTTTGCCAAATTCATTCATTAGGTTGAGTAGTATTTTGGTGAAGTCTATAGGATTTTCTATCTACATTATCATGTCATCTGCAAACAATGACAGTTTTGCTTCCTCCTTTCTCATTTGGATGCCTTTTATTTCTTTTTCTTACCTGATGCTGTGGCTAGGACTTCCAGTACTATGTTGGATAGAAGTGGTGAAAGCAGACATCCTTGACTTGTTCCTGATCTTAGTGGGAAGGCTTTTAGTTTTTGCCCTTTGATACAATGTTTGCTGTAGGTCTCTCATATATGGCCTTTATTATATTGAGGAATGCTCCCTCTATTCCCACTTTGCTAAATGTTTTTACCAAAAATGTGTGGTGTACTTTATTAAATGGTTTTTCCACATTTATTTATATAATTATGTGATTTGTCTTTCCTTTTGTTTGTGTGCTATATTGTTTATTGATTTGCAAATATTGTAGCATCCTTGTATCCGTGGGATGAATCCAAGTTGGTCCTGGTGTATGATATTTTTACTGTATTGCTGGATGCAGTTTGCCAATATTTTGTTGAGGATTTTAGCATTTATGTACATCAGCAATGTTGGCCTGTAGATTTCTTTTTTTGTTGTGTCTTTGTCTGGTTTGGAGGTTAGGATGATTTTGGTCTCATAAAAAGAGTTGGGAGTCTGCCATCTTGGAGTTTTTGGAATAGTCTGGAAAGATAGGGATTAGCTCTTCCTTAAATATTTTGTAAAATTCTCCTGTGAAACTGTCTGGTCCAGGGTGTTTGTGTGCTGGGAGCATTTTGATTACTTCTTTGATTTCGTCAGTTGTTATTGTTCTGTTTAGGCTTTCTGCTTCTTGTTCATTCAGTTTTGGAAGATATTTTTCTAGAAATTTGTCCAATTTACCCAGATTTTCAAATTTCTTGGTATATAGTTGTTCATAGTAATTTCTTACAATCCTTAGTATTTCTATGGTGTCAGTTGTAATTTCTCCTCTTTCATTTCTGATTTTATTTATTTGGGTTCTTTCCCTTTTTTTCTTAATGAGCCTGCTTAAAAGCTTGTCAATTTTGTTTCTCTTTTCAAAGAATTGGCTCTTGAATTTATTGATCCTCTGGATTAGTCTTTTAATCTCTGTGTCATTTAATTCTGCTCTGATCTCGGTCATTTCCCTCCTCCTACTCTCCCTGGGTTCTGCCTGTCATTGTGCCTCCCATTCCTGTGTTTTTAAGATTAGATTGTTTATTTAAAATGTTTCTATCTTTTTTTAGGTAAGCCTGTATTGCTATGAACTTCCCTCTCAGGACTGTCTTTGCTGTGTCCCATAGATTTTGGACTGTTGTATGTTCATTTTCATTTGTTTTGACAAACTTTTGATTTATCCTTGATCTCATTAATAACCCCTTTATTGTTTAATAGCATGCTATCCAATCTCCATGTACTTTGAGTGTTTTTGAGTATTTTCTTTGTGGTTGGAGAAAATGCTTGATATGATTTTTTTTATGTTTACTAATTTTTTTTCTTTTTTTTTAATTTATTTTTTAAAATTGATTATGCTGTTACAGTTGTTCTATTCCCCCCTTCATTCCCCTCCACCCTGCCCCCATCCCCACCATTACCCCCCTTTAGTTTATGTCCATGTGTCTCAAGTCCTTTAGGTTCTATATTTCCCATGCTATTCTTGCCCCCCCATCTATTTTCTATCTACTGTCTATGCTACTTATTTTCTGTACCTTCTCCCCCCATCTCCTCCTCCCACTCCCCTGTTGCTAACCCTCCTTGAGGTCTTCATTTCTATGTTTCCACTCCTGATCTAGCTGTTCTTTTAGTTTGCTTTCATTTTAGGTGTGGTTGTTAATAACTGTGAGCTTGTTGTTCTTTCACTGTTCATGTTTCTTTAACTTCTTTTTCTTAGATAAGTCCCTTTAACATTTCATATAATAAGGGCTTGGTGATGATGAACTCCTTGAATTTGGTCTTATCTGAGAAGCACCTTATCTGTCCTTCCATTCTAAATGAAAGTTTTGCTGGATAGAGCAATCTTGGTTGTAGGTCTTTAGATTTCATGACTTGGAATATTTCTTTCCAGCCCCTTCTTGCCTGTAAGGTCTCTTTTGAGAAATCAGCTGACAGTCTGATGGGGACTCCTTTGTAGGTGATTGTCCCCTTAGCTCTTGCTGCTTCTAGGATTCTCTCCTTCATTTTAATTTTGGCTAATGTAATTATGATATGCCTTGGTGTGTTTCTTCTTGAGTCCAACTTTTTTGGTACTCTCTGAGCTTCTTGGATTTCTTGGAAGTCTGTTTCCTTTGCCAGATTGGGGAAATTCTCCTTTATTATTTGTTCAAATAGTTTTTCCACTGGTGGTTGTGTCTTTCCCCCTTCTGGTACCCCTATAATTCAGATATTGGAGCGTTTAAAGATGTCCTGGAGGTTCCTAAGACTCTCCTCATTTCTTTGAATTCTTGCTCCTTGACTCTTTTCTGTTTGGCCATTATTTGCTTTCTTCTGGGCCACTTCATTGATTTGAGTCCCAGTTTCCTTTTCATCTCTATGGGTTTTCTGTGGAATTCCATTCATTTCCCTTAGTTTAGCCTTCATATGTTTCTCTAATTTGTGGCTATAATCAACCAGATCTGTTAGGAACCTGATGACCAGTGTTTTAAACTGTGCGTCTGAGAGTTTTGCTATTTCTTCGTCGCTTAGATTTATCTCTGGGGCTTTGAGGTCTTCCTGCGACATTTTTGGTCTGTTCTGGCCCTTTAAATGTGAGAAGCGGTGCCTTGGACTCCCAGGTCGCTGGGTTGTGACGCTGTATGTGGGGGCGTGGTCAGAGCGGGGAAATGGCGGCGCCCTCTACTGCCGCAAGCCACGGGGACCGGGACCGCAGGGCCCGGTCCAAGCGCCCACTCCCTCGCCTGTCCACTCGCCCACAGATAGGCAACCGCAGTCAATACGCAGCACCGCCTCCCCACTGTCTCCTCAGCAGTCGCTCACCCGGTGGGTTGCTCGGTCGCTCACTAGGTCCAATCCTGGGTTTGGAACCCGTGCGTCTGGATTCGCGCGTCTGGATTCTGCGCCTGGGTCCGTCTGACTGGAGTCCTGTGCAACCCCTCACGAGACGCCGGTTTCGCCCCTTACCGGTCGGGCTGAAGAATTTGTTGTTAACGGACTTCCGAAAAGTTCAATTTTCCGTGTTCTGGTTGTGTTTTCTGATGCTCATATTTAGTTGTCCCTAAACTTGGTTGTGTGAGAAGGCACAGCACATCCACCTATACCTCCATCTTGGCGGAAGTCGATATGATTTTAATTTTCTTGAATTTGTTAAGGCTTGTTTTGTGTCCTATCACATGGTCTATCTTTGAGAATGTCCCATGTTCATTTGAAAAGAATGTGTATTTTGCTTTTGGGATGAAAGGTTTTATATAATATCAGTTAAATCCCTTTGATCTAGGGCCTTGTTCAATGTTGCAATACCCTTGCTAATATTTTGTTTGGAGGATATATCCATTGTTGACAGTGGGGTGTTAAAATCTCTGAGTATACGTTTGTTGCTATCTCTTTCTTGAAGTACTCCAAGATTTTTCTTATATATTTGCGTTCTGCTATGTTGGGTGCATATATGTTTACAATGTTTATGTCTTCTTTTTGGATTCTCTTGTGTATTATGAAGTATCCTTCTCTGTCTCTTTTTATGTCCTTCGTTTTGAAGTCTATTTTTTCTGATATAAGTATTGCTACCTCAGCTTTTCTTTTCTGTCCATTTGCTTGAAATATATTTTCCATCCCTTTACTTTCAGTCTGTGTAGGTCTTTTGTTCTGACATGGGTCTGTTTTAGGCAGCATATTTTTTTATATGTAGGTCTGTTTTGTTATCCATTCAGCTACCCTATGTCTTTTGATTGGAGAATTTAATCCAGAAGTGTCAAACTTATTTTCACTGGGGCCACATCAGCCTGACAGTTGCCTTATAAGGGCAGAATGTAATTTCAGCTTCTTAATGGTTAAGAAGTAGTTACATTTATACAGTCCTAAAATAATTTCAGCCCTTTGAAAGCAACTGCAAGGGTGATATGGCCCCCGGTGAAAATGAGTTTGACACCCTTGATTTAATCCATTTGCATATGAGGAGGTTATTATTGATAGGTACTTATTCGTTGCCATTTTTGTACCTGTGTTCTCTGTCTCTCTCTTTTCCTTTCTTTTCTTAGAGCAGTCCCTTTAGCATCTCTTGCAGAGCTGGTTTGTTGGAGATTATTTTAGCCTTCTTTTGTTTGAGAAATTCCTTATTTCACCTTCAATTTTAATTGAGAGCCTTGCTGTGTAGAGTAGTCTCATTGAAGGCCTTTGTTTTTCATTACTTGGAATATTTCTTGCCATTTCTTTCTGAGTTGTAGTGTTTCTGTTGAGAAATCAGCTGCGAGACTTATCAGGATTCCCTGGTATATTACTTCCTAATTCTCCTTTGTTGCCTTTATGATTCTCTCTTATGTCTTTTAAACTTGTCATTTTAATTATGAGGAGTCTTGGAGTAGTCCTCTTTGCCTTCATCTTGATTGGTACCCTCTGTGCTTATTGAATTTGTGTGGCTTTTCCTGTCCAGGTTAAGAAAGTTTTTTGTCATTATTTTTTCAAACATGTTTTCTACCCCTTGTTCCTTTTCTTCTCCTTCTGGTATTCCTATGATTCCAATGTTGTTGAGTTTCATGTTGTCTTTCAGTTCCCTTAAGCTATCTTCATATTTTTTAACTTTTTTGTGTTTGCTCTACCTGAATATTTCTTTCCACTTTGTCTTCCAGTTTACTGGTTTAGTCCTCTGCTTCATCCAGCCTGCTTGTAATTCCTTATAGTGTATTTTTTATTTCAGGTATTTTATTCCTTATTTTTCCTGGTTCTTTTTTATAGTTTATATTTCCTTTTCATACTGTTGTAGTTCCCAGTCAGCTTCTTGTAGTTGTCTGTGACTTCCTTGAGCATTCTTATAACCATTGTTTTGAATTCTATATCTGATAGTTTGCTTGCCTACATTTTATTTAACTCTTTTACTGGGGAATCTCCCATTCCTTTTGATCGAGAGTTCTTTCTTTGTCTCCCCATATAGGCAACTCTTTTTTTCTGTTTCTACAATTCCAGATGCCATGCTTTGTCAGCTGTTTTCATGGGGTGACATTCTGTGGTAGGGGTTCTGTAGGACTCAATGGTGTGGTCTCTTTGATCTCCTTGTCTGAATGTTCTAGGATTGCCCTTTCTTCCATTTGTGTGAGCGGGCTTTTCCTGTTTGTGGCTCTTTGTTGGTGGGTTCTCCCCTCCAGTGGTTTATTGGTATTCTCAATTTTCAACTTGTCTTGTATGCTTTGTACCAGTATTACCAGACAGACAAACTTATACCAACAAAAAGAACTGCCTTACCACATCAGCAGTCTCAACTGCAATTGAACTAAGATTAATAAAGGTGAAGAGACATTGTGGATATTATAAGAGAAAACTGAGGGAATATGAGATGACTAAAAGAGGGAAAATATCTGTGGTAAGAGGGAGGAGAATTGATAAAAGTTGGGATAGAACAGAGGTGAAGAAAGTGAGAGAGCAAAATTTATAATGTAAGTGAAACACAAAAGGATGATGGGAACAATGGGGTAATAAAAGGGAAAAGTATACTATGAGGCTTGAAGTAAAATTGAAAAGGTACTGGATCAATGGGAGCAAAATTACAGATAAACCATAGCAGGGTCTATAGCAATGATTATTAAATGAAATTTGATAAAGGTGAAATGAGAACAAGAATATTGTAGAAAAGTGAATCTGAGATGTCTACAGTAAAGAAAAGTGATTTTGAGGGAATGAGGGGACCAAACTAATAAGAATGAGACATAAAGCCCAGCTTGAGATAGGGGAAAAAGGAATAAAAAAAAGAGGGGGTGAGAAAACAATGCAATAAAATTCCTTATTCAACTGATCAGAGGCATAGGGAAGGGTAAATGGAGTAAGATATTAGGAGAGTATTTTATGGAATTTAAAGTACAAACAAGTAGTGAACTAACAGGAGATCCTTTGGAGAAGTACAGGAATAACTGATATCTCACTCAACCTGCAACTGTTTATGAAAGATGAAAAAGAAATAAGACTCTTATTAAAAGGGAAAAATAATGTTAGTTGATTTAAGAAAGCAGAGCTCTTATGCAAGGTTTGATGCAGGAGAAATTATGAGAGTAAGGTATAGAAACTTGGTATAGTGTGAGAGAAAATAACATTTACATAACAGTAATAAAGCTTAGGAAGATGGTGAAATGGATTAAGACCAGAGAAGGGTGCTGTGTGGGATTTGGAATAACAATACTATGATATGAAATATATAATCTGAATAAAAAGTAAAAGAACAAGAGTAGTGTGTTACTTGGAATACAAGTTAAGTTAAAGGAGAAAAATTAAAATGTAGTATGAAAGGAAGAAAAAACAAATCAAACAATAAAAACAAGCAAAATAAGAAAAAAACAAAATAAATGGAAAAATGAAAAATAAAAAAATGCAAGTTCTGACAAATAGCAAAGTGAAATTTGTCTCAGCTGTCAGTGTTTACCTTCTGACTTCTTTCTGGATCCATCTCCAGTTTTCTCACAGCTACAGGTCTTACTATCTTACTTTTGACAAAAAAAGAAGCCTCCTACCGATTTTACACATGACGATCTGGTTTTGCAGGTCTTCCATGGATTCTGCAAGCAGAGAGGGGCTGGGCTCTGTTTTTCCCTTTCTTGTGGTTCTGTGAGAATGGAGGCTCAGGTTGGCCTACAATATTCATAGGCACCCAGTTTCCAGCCCTCAGAACACTGTGCTGCCCACACTGTCCAGTCTGCATGTTTGCACCAGGCCTGTGCTGATAATCCACCTTGTTTTACAACCCTTTCATCAGTCAGTGAGAGCAAATCACAGCACTCTTCCTCCTTCTTTGTTGGCTTGGCCACTGCAAGCACAAGGTCCTTGCATAGGGGCTGAGTTCGTCTTTTGAGAAAAGTCCCCTGGGGTGCCACCTGCCACTCTGAACAAGCGCCCTGCTTTCGCCACACTCCAACTCTCTGACCAGTCCAGAGTCTATCTGGGTCATGGCCAGTGGCAGCTCCTCTCTTCTCCCACCTTTGGGTGTCACCCAGCTCCCCAATTTCTCTAGTACTCTTCAAGCCAGTGACTGCTGCCCCAGCCAGAGTACACTGCTAGTTTTGTGTCATTTACTGCCTTTTTACCCCACTAGAGACTTTAAGCATCTAGGTCTCTCCTGGGGTGGATCTGAAGCTTCCTTGCCCTGGAAGGGGATGGAGCTGCTAGGTTTCTATCACTGACCTGGTTCTCCTGCATTGCTCCTCAGCAGCTGAGGGCTCAGGTGCAAAGCCTAGGGACCTTCCCCTCAGCCTACAAAATGTTCCTTGCCAACAAAATGTTATCATCTGTTTTTCAGCATCCTTTGCAACCTTTGGTTTCCAAGCTTCATATCAGCTGGGATTCTGTTGGCTGTTCACTCTGTTCTTTGGAAGATTGATTAGGTGTCCCAGTTGGGTGCACAAGCAAGTGCACAACTGTTAATTTTAAGTTCTTCTCCCACTTCCCAGACCATTATTAAGATAGAGTTGACAAATAATATTGTATAAGCCAAAGTGTATAACTTTGATACATTTACTTATTATAAAAATTATCACCATAGCATTAGCTAATACCTCTATCATGTCATGTAATTATAATTTTTTTCATGATGAGAACATTTAAGATCTACTTTCTTAGCAACTTTCAAGTATATAATGTAGTATCAAACAGCTGTTAAATAGTAAGGAAATTCATCTTTAACAGAAAGAGAAAATAAAGTAGACTAATTTAGATTGGAGTAGCTTTTAACTACTCTATGAGAATCAGACAAAGTAGGATTTTATAGGTGATAATTAGGATGGCTGAGAAGTTTCGGGTGTTTTGGAGTGATGAGGACCATGTTTTATTAAGGAGACATTGTGAGAGAAGTGAAGCCAGAACCCTCTGTTGAGACTTCACCTAAGAAGCTACTGCCTCTGCTACATGTAACCACCATGGCTGTTGCTTAGGTATAATATCAGGGGAAATGCCAAGAAAAGCCCTGGGCTTGTGACAAGGCTCCAGTTGGGGACAAAAGAACCATAAAACACAGATTTTTCTTTGACCTCCAATAAGAAGGATTTTATGTATCTGAGTGCCTGACTTTAGAAGTTGTAATGTCTGCTTAATAAAGAAAAGAACTTTTCTAATTCTAGATCCCAAGAGAGGATCTCTGGGTCATTTATTTTAGTCAGCTTTTATAGGGTTTGAAATCATTAATATATAAATAATATCATATTTTAATTATATTTAGTATGTATCCTTTATACTAAAGCAGAAAACCCAGTGGTCCATATAAGGAGCACCAAGAATTATTTGAGTGAAAAAGACATCAAGAATTTTATTATTATTCTGAATTTGGGGCTTATACTTGGGAAAGACAATATCAAAAAGATTCTTTATTTGTTTATTTATTTTTAAGATTTTATTTATTTTTCATAGAGGGTAAGGAGGAAAGAAAGAGAGGGAAAGAAACATCAATGTGTGGTTGCCTCTCAAGAGCCCCCCATTAGGAACCTGGCCCGAAACCCAGGCATGTGCCCTAAACTGGAAATCATACTAGTGACCCTTGAGTTCTCAGACTGGCACTCAATCCACTGGGGCACACCAGCCAGGGGTCAAAAACATTCTTTACAGGAAACTGGTCATTATATCAATATATGAGCATAAGTCAAAATGCCTAAAGTTAAAACATTATTACTTGGTTTAGAAAAGGCAAATATTTAAAGTAAGCACAATAGCAAGCACTAACAGAAACAACATGTTTTCATTAAAAATGAGATGGTGACAGAGCAGGACAGAGCAGATTCTACTTCCCCCTATGCACAGGAGAAAAACCTGGCCGATCTACAGACCACCAGGGCAAATGGCCAACAGTACCCCAGCATATATGAAAATAAGAGACAAGAAAGTGTAGTGGACACTGAAAAACCAGATGATAAGGAGATGGCTGCAGGACAACAAAGTTCCAGGGACCAGAGCACAGACAGGGGTGGTGGCAGCCTCAGCCCTGCGCCCGGCACCTGGCGCTGGGTCTATCACAGAATCCTTGGAAGTGTGGGCCTGCCACAGAGATCCTGGGAGTCAGGTCGACTGCTCCCTCCCTCCCTGGCCAAGCAGGGTTTGAGCAGCACCGGGAGAGACCTGCTGCTTGAACTTGCAGAGAGGGGAATGAGGACAAAGAGGCAAACACACAAGGGCCATGATCACCGGCAGAGTCTGTGGTCACCAGCTTGGGGGAGTTGAGAGTCACAGTGTCGGACTCTGACCCCAATAGTCACTGGTCTGGCTGGAGAATTGGGCTGTACTGGACAGCAGGCTTTAATAGGAGGAATTTTTCAAAAAGTAAGACTTTTCCGGGGATTCTCCTGCAATAGCCACTTGGCCTACTCCCCACCCAGCCAGGCAAAAGGCCCTGTGTTCCCCCATAGCACTGGGAAAAGTTTCCACCCAAACCTGCAGGACCCAGGAAGCCTGACCGGCCCACGGTGATGACCCCTGGGGAAAGAGCACTCTGAAGAAGACCTGGATCCCATGTGTGGGGTGCTGGGGAGAGGCACCCGACTGGGGAGAGTCTTCCTAGTCTGGGGAGAGGCATCAGACTAGCTCCTGGGAGAGTGCTGGCAAGACTGGCTGAGTACACATTGGGAAGGGAGAAAGGCCACACCAATTGCCCCTCAGCCTGCTACAGCCAGCGAGACCAGAAAAACTGGTTCGGCCAGTTTGAAACCAAAAAGAGACTTTTTGTTGTTGTTTGTTTTTTGTGTTACATAATCTTTTTTTTATTTTATTATTGTTTTATCTTTCAATACCTTTTTCCTCTCTTTCCCTCTTTCTTGTTTTATTCATTCTTCCTTTCTTTCCAATTTTATCTCTTCTTCCTCCCTTCCCCTGCCTGTTTCTTAATACCACAAGTGAGACAAAAAACTTGGAACCGTGAAAGGACCAGAGTTGGACCCAAAGAGGGGGCATCCCAACAGTAGAGATAAAGAGACAAATTTCACTTTGCTATAGCAGAGAAGCTACAAGTTGCTGCATATTTGTATTTTTTTCATTATTCTTACATCTTTTATTTTAATAGTACCTTTGAATTCCTCTTCTTTCAGTATAGTCTTCTCTGCCTTGGCTGGTTATATTGTATCATTTGACAGGTTTCCCTTGTTCTCTCTTCCACAGTGTATTGCTAATTTACTATCCTTCATGTCACTTGTATTCCTTTAGCACACTACTCAAAGTTCTATACCCCCTATTCATGTTATCCAGATCACATAGATTCTGTCATATGATTGTTGCTCTAATATTATTGTAAATAATAGCTGTTCCATACAACTGTAAAGAGTTCACAACACCCCTCCCGGATCTTAGCCCACTTCACAGTTTCCTGAATTCTATTACTATAGTGGTTAACTCTATTCTCTCACACACTACACCTATTTACTATCCTTTACTCTCACCTTACCTCAGAATCTGACCTCCTACAAACTCACTGCTTTCTAGATCCAACTCACAATCCTTCCCTCCCCAACAAGAGTCTTATCTTCTTTCCATTTTTTCTTAAAAGTGGCTAGTTGGGTTGAAGAGTACGGTTACCACTATACATAGCCAAAGGATCTCCTATCTCTTCTCTACAGGTGGCTACTGTAAATATCATATAATACTCTCCTGCTGTCATAAACCATTTTGCCTTCCCCTCCAACTTATCACAAAAAAGAGTAGGTGGAAGCTGTTAACATCAGGATACCCACTGGAAGAGGAGACCCAACAACAAAGGAATCACCAACAGATAACAACAGAAGAAGGTGAAGGAGGGAGTGGAAACCATACAAACCTCAATCCAGGACCTATCTAACAGATACAGCTGGGCTGTGATGAAGTCTCCCCCAAGACCCCAGATGACCCTATGGAGAGCTCTGAAGCAGGGTGGCCTTTCAGAATTGTTCTCCATTACAGAAAAAACTCGGGCATTTTGACTCTGAATCAGTCATAGTGGAGTAACCTGCCCCACAGAAGAAAGTATAACCTTAGCAGACACATCTAGGGAACAATTTCTAGGAAGAGCTGATAGCTAAGGGTTAGGTGGCCTAGTCCTGAATGGAATCATTCCCACTATAGACCTGGTGTGAAAACCGAGAGGTTTTCTTACTTCCTGAGATACCCCAACAGGAAGACACAACGGAATTTTAGCAGCTGTCCAACATACAAAAGAAACCTTTGTTATGAATTAAAGTCCATACTTTCAAAGTTAAAAGGGTTACTCAATCTATAAATCACCAATTACAAAAGTCCCCTTTATTAATTCTGTTTCTCTAGGTGTTTAAAGAAAGTTTCCCCTCTGATTTTGTGAATTCATAGAATAAGAAGTAGTTATTTAAACCTAACAATATGTCCTACAGGAGAGGAAAAAATATCTCTACACTGTCTCATACACAGCAAAGGAATTGAACACTCCCAACACATTCACTTCATGGCATGTAAGTGAGAGTCCTCTACTTCAGCCACGTACCACATAAGCACCCAAAATGGTGAAGGCAAATTAGTCCAAACTTTTCAAAAATTATAGGTAAGGAACCTTCCCATTAGAGACCTAACAGAAGACCAAATATTGCCTTTCCTGAAATAATCATACCTCAGGTAAAACTATAAAGGTAAGGCATGACTCACAACCCACCAAAAGACCATCTGAGCATTTATAAGTGGATTTTATTTAGTTGCCCAAGTCACAAAGCTTTAGGTAAGTTTACACACTAATTTTTTTAATTGTCTGGTTAAATTGACATTTTCTTTTTAAAAGTCTAACATGGTAACTTTGGGGATTAAATGTTATATACTTTGTTTTACTGCCCACTTTACAAATAAAATGCTTCAGAACCTATGCGAGATTCTTCCTTTAAAACAGAAGCTTTATTGTCCTGTCAACCCCAAAGCACTGAAGAAGCAAAATGAATTAATGATTATTTTAAATTTTATATTTTTAATTCAAGTTTACAAGAAAGAACAGTTAAATTAACTCATATGCTGTTCACCTACATTCACTAATTAACATGTTGTGCATTCACTTTGTATCTCTCACTCTTTATGCATATTATATTGATATAAACAATAAAATAATTATTATTACTGATGCTGACCCATTTGAAAGTTGCAGATACTATGACCCTTTGTTCCTCTTTTCATGTTTATCTCCTAAAAATAGAAACATTCTCTTATATAACCACAGTACAGTACAGTCCTCAAATTCAGAAAACACAATATTAATATAATATCATAATATACCAACCATCTTCTATATATTCTTTATATCATTTTTTCTTGACTCAGAATCCAATCCAGGATCACTCATTACAATTAGTTGGCATGTCTCTAGTTTATCTGGAACACTTTCTCACCTACCTTTGCCTTTATGACATTGATATTTTTTAAGAATACTGATTAGTTGTTTTACAGACTTTCCATCCATATGGGCTCTTTAATGTCGTAGTTACTTATTTAATTTTAGCTGCAATACTAAGTTACTGATGTATGTACTCAGTGACCTACATCAAGAGGCACATAGTGTTAGTTTATCATATTGCTAGTGATGTTAACTTTGATCACTTGGCTCAGATGGCTTCCACAAGGTTTCTCCATGTAAAATCCTCAATATTCCCTTTGTAATTAATAAATAATTTATAAGAAAATACTCTGAGACAGTTTAATTATATGTCCCCATTCAAATTTTCACCTAATCATTCTAGCATTTATTAAAAATTCTTGCCTAAGTCAATTATCACTATGGTAGTTAACAGAATGATTATTTTTTCCAACCTTCTCTCCCCCTCTACATTTATTGTATAACATCCTGTGAGAGAGGAGTTTTTCCTTTTCTTCCATTTACTTACTTAGCATCACTAGAGATCCATGGATTCTTATTTTATTTAACAAGTTCTCAACCATTTATGTTGTATGTGTGTTGATGGTAACAGTGTCCCAGATTAGGCCATCAGACTCCCTTCAAGCTGGGTCCTGTGTCCTTGTTATAATGTCCCTGTTTTATTTAAAACCTCCATATAACAATGGTTGGGTCATGATGAACTCCTTTAGTTTTTTTATGTCTGAGAAGTTCTTTATCTGCCCTTCAGTTCTAAATGATAGCTTTGCTGGGTAGAAAAATCTTGGCTGTGAGTTCCTGCTTTTCATGACTTTGAAAATTTCCTGCCAATTCCTCTAGTCTGCAAAGTTTCTTTTGAGAAATCAGCTGAGAGCCTTGTGGGAAATCCCCTGTAGGTAAGTAACTTCTTTTTTCTTGCTGCTTTTAAGAGTACCTCTTTATCTTTAACCATTGACATTTTAATTATGGTGTGTTCTGGAGTGGGCCTCTTTGCATCCATCTTGTTTGGGATTCTTTGTGTTTCCTGGATTTGCATGCCTATTTCCTTCACCAAGTTAGGGAAGTTTTCCTTTATTAGTCTTTCAAATAGATTTCCAATTTCTTGCTCTTTCTCTTCTCCTTCTAGCACCCCTATGATGCAAATGTTGGACCCCTTGAAGTTGTCCCAGAAGCTGCTTATACTATCTTCATTTTGTTTTGAATTCTTTTTTCTTTTTGTTGTTCCAATCAGTTGTTTATTGCTTCCTTATATTCCATATCATTAATTTGAATCTCAGTTTCATCCACTTTACTGTCGTTTCCCTGTAAATTATTCTTTATTTCAATTAGTGTATCCTTCATTTCTGACTGGATCTTTTTATGCTGCTGAGGTCCTCACTAAGTTCCTTGAGCATCCTTATAACCATTTTGAACTCTGCATTGTACACATTGCTTATCTTCAATTCATTTAGATCTTTGTTCGGAGTTTTGATCTGTCCTTTCATTTGGGCCATGTTTCTTTGTCTCCCAATTTTGGCAGCCTCCCTGTGTTTGTTTCTATGCATTAGGAAGAGCTCCTTTGACTTCCTGTCTTGGTAATATGTGTCCTGTAGTGTCCAGTGGCACAGCCTTCCCTATTACCCACATTGGGTACTCAAGGTACACTCTTTGTGTGGATTAAGTATACCCTCCTCTTGTAGTTGAGGCTTTGTTGATGTTGGCAACAATAGAAGGGGTTTACCCAGGCTGGTCAGTGACAAGAACTCGCTATGACCACTTACCACCAACCTCTGTCATCTGTGGAGGATCAGCTGTGCAGAAACAGTGTGGCAGTGCTTCAACATGGTCTGTAGCTATCCACTGGGTATACCAGCCCTGGGGTCTCCCAAGTGATGTAGGCCAAGGTCAGCCCCCACTCATGTTTTGCCTGGGGCCACACTTCCTGAGCTATAAAGCAATCTGCGATGGCTACTACTTGTGCTAGGCTTGGAGATTCCCAGGCAAAGCCAAGCTGTGAATGTAGGTTGGCTGCTGCTAATGCTGGGCCTGAGACTCACTGAGGCCAGCCAGCTGGCCTGTTTGAGAGGATTTAGGAAGTTGTGAAGTGTGAGCCAAGACAAGCCATTCATAAGGAAAAGCAGCTTGGGTGGGCTCGCAACTTGGGTGAGATAGAGTCCCTGGGGATCTCCAAGGCTGGTCAAACAGAGTTAGCCAGGTTGATGGAGTCTCAGATATGATATCAGCTTGCAGGCTCTATGGGGGTGGGGAGGATGAAAAAAGACAATGGCCTCTTTTCACTTTGATGCCAGACACTTCAGTTTCTTCCTGTATATCACTGGTGCCTTTCAAGGTGCTACCCCAGTGCTGGAGCTCAGAGGGAATGAGTCTGAGTCTGTGAGTCCGTGTGTGTGTACTTTAAGAGGAACTGCTTGGGTCCCCAAAAGGTTCTTCCACTGACTCAATCTTCACTGGTTTTTGTAGCCAGAGTTGTTGAGAATTATCTTCCTGGCACCCTGGAAGTCTGAATCTGGGGGCCTGGTGTTGAGCTAGGACTCATCACTCCCAAGATATGCCTCCAAATTTTTATCTACCACACATGAATCAGGGACCAGCCTATTCTACATCCGTGCCCCTCCTACCAGTCTTGATAGACATGGCCTCTTTAATTCCATAGTTGTCAGACTTTCATTCAACTCAATTTCTGACAGTTCTGATTGATGGTTGTTCTACATTTTAGTTGCCATTTTGATGTGATTGTACGAAGAGGCTAGCCATGTCTGCCTACACCACCATCTTGATTGGAATTCCTCCAGACTCATGCTGACTTCTCTCTGTCCCAGCCCTAGAATCAACCATGTTTCTAAGCTATTCAGAAACCATGGCATGGTTTTTAAAAATCTATCCAGAATATCCCTAAAATCATACCAATAAATTTATGTCCCCTCAACATGTAGCCTTAGGGAAACTTTTTTCCATGTAATTGAATGGTCCTTGCTGACCACATAGAAATGTTACCTATACTTTGGCAATACTGTTGCCTATACTTTTCCATTAAATTCTGCTATAGGACTTAATAGAAAATGGTATTTCAAATCCAAACTCTGAGTGCTAGCTGTCTCACTGCATCAGGGTTTAATTGTTTCTATTCAGTGGCTAAAACTAAGAAATACAGACTTTTATTATAAATATGGCATACTTTAAATTATGAGTTGGGAATATATAAGTATCTGTATATATTATACTATAAATTCTTACATCTCTAATTCCAATCTAATACCATACATCCTTTCCTACCTTCTTCAATACATATTCATATTTCCCTTCTCCCATAGAGAGACACCTATCTCCCTACAATAAGATTGTATTTACTCAGTTTCTCAATCCTCCTGTACCCACAAAATGTTTCCAGAATTTCCCTACCCATACTATACAAATGAGAAACAAGTTAGAAGTGTTCAAGGATCAAGATTGTGTTTTCTGTGGGGTTTTTTTTGCAGCTTTGTTGTCTTTAAACTGAGAATATATAATCAAACACTATCTTTAAAAGTTATGTACTCATGGTATTTAAAATCAGGACAGTTAATGTTTACAAAAGAATTCAATCCTTTTTATCCTGAAATTCTTTTTTAGTCTTAATTATGATATTATCTACAACATAGAATGCCCATTAATGTTCACTTTTTTGCTGACTAGCATTACCTAATACATTCGGATCTTGTCAGGCATTTTCAAAGCTTAGTATCATGTACTGAGTTATGTTCAACAAGTACAAATTACATTTTCTAAAAAGATATCAGTGAACATACCCCTATATAATACTCAACTGGTTATATAAAGATTCCAGTGAAAGTCAGTCTTAGAACTATATTGAGTAAGACCATTTCAAGTTTTTCTAACCACTAATGCTGCTCTTAAACTCCAGAACATGGATTTACACTTCCCAATGCAAATGTACTAAGGTCTTACAATCTATATATCTACTACCACTTGATATCCAAGCCTGGGTTCCCTCAAAGCCTCTAGAAGCAGCAAATTTACAAAAATAAGCAAAAAACTGCAATAGACCATTGCCATAGTTGCCCACATTGCCAATTGTGAAATTTCTTATCTAGCAAGACCCTTCTAAAAAGTAGTAACTAATGCAATGCTTCAATAGAACTCCAAGCCTCTCACAATTACTGGGGTTAGTTATATATCCAGAGCCTCAAGGTCCTCCATGGGGTGTCAAAAATAGAAAGAGACAAGTGACTAATAATGAAAGTTATTATTCAACTATTTTGTCATCAATTAATTGAGAACCATTACATGATTTGTTAAATCTACCAAGAATATACCTTCTTCTCAATTAGACCAGTTACAGTCAGACAGCAACTGGTACCAACTGATTAACTTTATATCCTCTCAATACATACACAAGGGATACTTTTTCCTATATAATTAGATGGGGTAATGGCATGCTAATGATTTCAAAATGTGGCCTACACTTCGGTAAGATCATACTGCCTTTCTAAGAACTTAAATCCCTCTGCATCTCACATATTTGGTGGGGAACCTGACTTAGCAACTTATCAGAAAAGATCTGAGATGCCAGATATCATGAGGATTTCTTCCTCCAACTGAAATGTATGATACACAATTTGTAAGTGACCACAACCCAATGACAAATAAAAGAGCTTAAGCTTTAGAAGTCCACCCAACCCACAAAAATGTGTTGCCTTCAATAGTCAAAGCTAATAAAATTGTCCCTGATTATTTACAGGCCAACCAAGTATTGAGTCATTAAATTAATAATGCTTGTGCAAACACTTCAGGAAAGGTAGATTTGTTAATTTAGAGGAAAAAAAAGACATAGCTTTTAAGGTCGGCCAAACTGTTCCATGGGACTTATACTCCTGTTGGTTCTAGACCTCTTTTTCTTTTCAGGACTCACTCTTTTCTTTCCAATCCTAACATAGACATATCTCAGACATATTGCAGCCTTGGTTCCAGATCACTGGAATACAATGAATATCACAATAAAGTGAGTTACATAAGGGTTCAAGGCCAATTAAAAAGGGCATAGTGGGATTCTAAATTTTTTTTTATATTTATGATTGTCCTCAGACCTCTTGTCTTTTCTTCTGAATGATATGCTTGTGCTTAAAAAATCACTACACTGACACTATACCAGGCTGACCCTAGCTGATGCTTCTACATTGAAGAGACTGAAGCCACCATGGATTACTCAACTGACTTTGACCCAAAGGAGGGCAAAGATATTGTAACAGAGAAATGGTGCACTCTTAGTCTATCTAAGAAGAGATTAGTACAAGTCCAGTCCAGAGTTCAGCGATAGCCACACCCATAAAACACATCACTTTCGACATAAGATTTCTCAGAAATTTCATAAACAACCAAAGTTGCCTTCCCTGATAATGGCCAGCCCCTGATAAATGCCCCTTTGCTTCAAGAAAATTGTTCCCACTGATAAGTGTTAAGTGTATCACCTTCTGCATGGACAAAAAAATGGTATTTCACTGTTCCTTAGACTGCTGTAGCTTTCACTTTTATCAATTTTTCTTGCTTTGGTTTCACAATTGAGTTTCATCATGTGTGAATAAATATCACTTGTGCTTTAATTAAACTGACTATATCTGGATTATTTTTTGAAGCAATGGTCCTGAATCTAATCAAGAGTTGACTTTCATTTATAGGAAACATAGAAACAAGTGACCACATGAAACCACACAGTCACATCAGAATGTAAGAAAGGTCATACCCAGTGTCTGCAGTAACTCAATGACAGGAATTTAAAAATAAGGGGAGGTATGCTCCAGATCAAAAGAGATTTGAGCAACATAAAACTGAATGGAATGTGTGAATCATATTTGGGTCCCAAGGCAAACAAAGAAAATGTAAAAAGGTAGTTCTGAGATAATCATAAAAATATGATTATGAACCAGATATTAGATCATAGCAATAAATTATTATTAAGATTAAGTGTGATAGTAGAATTGTACTTATGTCAGAGGAGCTTCATATTTTTAGAGATACTTAAGTATGTAAGAGAATATTTAAATAATGTCTGGGATTTCCTTTTAAAGATTTCAGCAAGGATGGAAAAAAGAAAAGAATAGGAGAAAATCTTGATAATTTTTAACTTGATTGATAAAAGTTCACTATTTGCTGACTCTTCCTTTGTGTCCATCTGAAATAGTTCATCACAAAGATTTTCCTATATAATATTCTTATTTTTATGTAAATATTAAATATATATGTGTATGTGCTAGTTTTTGGAATCCTCTTTCCACAAGAGAACATTTCCTGCACAATCTAAATAAACTCAGATAGCAAATCTGTGGATAAAATCTCTTCTGCCACCATAGGCAGCATTTGCTGCCTAATCTGCATGCTGTGCCACTGTTGCTGAACTGAATTCCTAAAAAGTCAGGTGGAATTACTTAGCCGGGGATTCAGGGAGCAATTTTTTTTAAAAAAGAAGAGTCCATCGAGATGAGAAAACGTAGAATGAGATTCCATTTTCTATAGGTGAGTTCTACTGTTACTATCAAATTGAATTTTTCATGAAATAGCTTTTTAAAAATGCTACTTATTAAATCAATTTCATTTGATAATTAAGCAAGATAGAGGTGGGGGGAGCTCAGAGGATCAAGGAATACATGAATAAATGATTAATAGGAAAATATCCTGGGAAGGCAGTAAAATAAAAATGCTTAAGCTTTTCTCTTTCTTAACCCCACCTCCTCTCAGCTGTGATTTAAAATAAACAAACTTAAACGACAAATGTTAACTGCAATGTCATAGAGAAGCTCCTGTTTGAAATATAAAATAAAATAAGGACTCTGAGCTAAAAATAATGAGTCATTCTCCTAGATTTCTCTTCCAGGCACTTCAGTATTATCTCACTCAAGCATCATGAACTGAAATGCTGTGTGAAATTCTGAGGGGAAGCAACTTCCCAGCCTCACTGGTGCTCAACTAGTGTTCTCCTTGGACTCACCTGTAAATCAGCTCACAGAAAGAAGGAAAGAGTTACAGTAGTTGCTGCAAGATAGCAACTACTTGTTCAGCATCACCAATGTAATGTAAAGATTTGACTTAGTTTTTATCATTCTTCTTAGGACGAGAGCAAGTTCATTTCCAGAAAAGTTTAATTATGAAACCATCAATAAGACTCACTCTTTTCAAATAAGTTATTTTGCTTCAGGGTAAATTATACAAATTACTAATATGTACAAATTCCACTTGAACATTAAAAAGACACTAGGTAAATAAGAAAATAATTAACTAAGCATTCTTCATTTTAAAATAACTAATCCGAAAGGAAAACAATAAGATATCTTCATTCAGCATTGCAAAAACACCTCTAACCGTTGGGAAATATCTGCACCATACAGATTTATTGTTCATAAGGAACACTAACTCCGGCTTCTTGAAATGACTTTCCTTTTAAATAAACCATATTGGATAGTTCTATTAAAAGATATCCAACCCTTTTTAATTTTTATTAGTATATAGGATTTTTAAAGTATATTTTATTGATTATGCTGTTACAGTTGTCTCATTTTTTCTCCCCTTTATTCCCCTCTGCCCTGCACCCCCTACACTCCAGAATCTGCCTCCTTAGTTTACGTCCATGGGTCATACATATAAGTTCTTTGGCTTCTACATTTCCTATTCTTAACTTCCCCTGTCTATTTTAGGCCTACCAATTATGCTTTTTATTCCCTGTATCTTTTCGCCCCATTCTCCTCCTCCCCCCACCCACTGATAACCCTCCATGTGATCTCCACTTCCATGATTCTGTTCCTGTTCTAGTTGTTTGCTTAGTTTTTGTTTTTTAGGTTCAGTTATTGATAATTGTGAGTTTATTATCATTTTACTATTCATAGTTTTTAATCTTTTTTAATTTTTAATTGATTTTATTTAGTTATTTTTCAAGTACAGTTTTTTGTCTATTTCTCCCATCCCAGCCTCCCCCGCCCCTTGCTCCCCACCTCCCTCCCATTTCCACCCCCCTTAGTTCTCGTCACCAATCCCACCAACAGTGAACTAAGGACCCCTTTTCCCCACAACCTCTCCAATATTTGTTGTTTGTTGCTTTGTTTATGATAGCCATCCTGACTGGTGTAAAGTGGTATCTCATTGTGGTTTTAATTTGCATCTCTCTGATAGCTAATGATATTGAGCATCTCTTCATGTGTCTCTGGATATTCTGTATGTCCTCCTTGGAGAAGTGTCTGTTCAAGTCCTTTTCCCATTTTTTAATTGGGTTAGATGTCTTTTTAGAATGGAGTCGTGTAAGTTCTTTGTATATTTTGCTCCAAATCTTTGATTTGAGTCCCAGTTTCCTTCCCTTCACTGTTGGTTCTCTGAATATTTTCCTTTATTTCACTTTGCATAACCTTCACTTTTTCCTCTATTTTGTGACCATACTCAACAATTTCTGTGAGCATCCTGATTACCAGTGTTTTGAACTGTGCATCTGATAGGTTGGCTATCTCTTCATCACTTAGCTCTTTTTCTGGAGTTTTGATCTCTTCTTTCATTGGGCCATATTTCTTTGTCTCAGCACACCTGTTATGTTGTAAGGGGGTGGAGCCTTAGGTAATTGCCAGGGTGGAGCAGCCCTCTTTGCTTCATTGTGGTACTGTTGGGGCGGTCTGCTGCCTGCCCTTGTCCTTTCCTCCTGACTGCCCATCTTCGCCTCTCCCGCTGGTCTGGATGAATGTTTCCTTAACCCCTTGGTTATCAGAATTCCATGCAGTTTGATTTTTCTGGCAGTTCTGGTTGTTTGTTTGTTTGTTTGTTTTTAAACTGGTTGTTATCTCTCTTTTGGTTGTGCAAGGAAGCAAAGCATTTCTACCTACACCTCCATATTGGCTGGAATTCCTATAGGGGTTTAAATATGGAAAATAATCAAACTGTCAGTCAATTAACTATTTTTCATGTGTTGCTAATTTAGTTGTATCTCTAGATACCTTTAACTATAATTGCATTTCCCCCCCCAAAAAAATTCTGTGGCTTTTTATTTTTTACAAGCTTCCTTCCTAATTGACTGAGATCAGATAAAAATAATTAATTCATTCTAACAGTAGTTTTAATATCTTGCTAACTTTTAAAAATTACTTTGGGATTCTTTTCCAGTTCATTATTATTAGCAGAAAATCATATGACTGCATTAGATGACATCAGCTAATCCTCCAAAGTAGCTGTTTCTCTCCAATTTGGAAAGAAACCAACACTTCAGGCCTTCATGCAGAGAGAGCACACAATATGCTGTAACTACAGTAATTAAAATCTGTTAGCATATCTCTAATTTCTACAATCTCATCTTACTGTTATTAAAGTTAAAAATTTTACAAGGGTCTTCTACTGACATGAACTCTATCTAGCTATGTTCTTTTGTGAATGGAGCAGGATATAAATAAATAAACAATAGTAAACAACCCAGTGCCCACTCCCAACATGCTCAAAGCATACTCAAAAAGGAGGTTGGTTGGAGCATATCTGTGGCTTCACTGGGTTTAATCATCTTGAATTACTTTCAATTGCATTTTGTTGTTGTTTCACAAGCTTATCTATCATGTGAACCATGAAGCCAAGCACTAAAAAAGGATATAAATACAAACATATACACTACTCAGTCCCCACTGTTAAAAAATTTAAATATATTGGAAATCATAAACACAATAACCACAATTTATTACATGTTTATGGTCTTTAGGCAGTTTATATATAATAACCTAACCCTTTGGTCTACCCAAATCCTGCAAAGCAAGATTTTACAATGCCCTTATTTTATTTTTTCTCTTACTACTCTTCTTCATGGGGCCCACTATCCCCATGAAGACCATTTGCTGACAAAGCTGACTCTCACCTTCAGACCTCTGGAATCCACCCTACCTCTGTAGTTAGGGGAGTCAGTTTGTTTCTTTTTTAATAGTAGTAGTAGTAGTAGTAGTAGTAGTAGTAGTAACCAAAAGGACTCTAACTGGTGACAGGATAATATTCATCCTCCAAAAGTAATAACATTTTCTTAAAGAAATTTGCCTTCTATTTTTCATCATTTTATATTTTTTAGACATTAAGAAAAAGCTTAGCTGCTTTCATAATACTAAAGTCTGAAGCTTTATTAAATAAGTTGTTTGATAAATGATTAGCTGAACAAATGCATGAATATGAATAAATTATTGAATATGAGAGAATTTCTCTCTTACTATATATACCCTACTCTCATGCTGAGATATATAATTGACAAAAAAGAAAAAGTAATAAATTATTATAATTCAGATATTTGAATTTATTTCATTTTTCTTAGCCCATCGATGTTAGCTTGCTATCTTTACCTTCTACAGTACATCACACTAACCTACCCTCTCCTCTGCTTGACGTTATTTGAAAATCATACATATCTGAGTTCAGGTGCTTAGCACCCAGAAAGTCAGAAAGAAATGAGTGCCACAGCTGACACCACTCCAGTGTAAGGTTCACAAGAGAAGGGGAGATTGGACCATAAAATGTGTTTTGCCTCAATTTACTCATAGCAATCAAAAGTGCAATAGATCTTGTTCAACTGCCAATGGTAGTTGTTAAAAACATTAGTGCTCTGACTTAAAGACATTTTTCTCCAAGGAAGTTAAAGAATGTGTAGAGATGGCACATAACTTGAGGGGAAAGGGTGTGGTGGAGAAAAGAATATGTACTTTAAAGACATTAGTCACATAGACCTGCTGAAAATCTTTCCTCTCCTGACTGGTAACTACTCTGCTCAGAGGAAACCAATTCCTACATTTAAAATGGAAAATGACTATAGAGAGGGAGAAAAATGGTTATTTATTTCCTGACCCTTCCAACTTCTATATTGTTCCCTTGCTGTGTCATAGTCACAGACCTATATAATGACAGGAAAAATAATGTCTAATCTTCCCGTTCAAGGAATAATTTTATTGATCTACACTTTATCTTTTTTTTTCCTGTGACTCAGCAGGTCAGAACAGCCTCAGTTCCCAGATGTGCATGGGTTTAGAATGTCTGCAAGTTAGTAAGAGGTGAAGAAATTTATTTCAGCACCAAGGAGAGTACCCTGTTATTTTCAAATGGTTTGAGGCATTTAGAACTGTGTATTATTCATGAGACCAGAAAGAATTTTGAAATGCAGTTTGATAGAAAACTGCTCAGAACTTATTTCACACATGATAAAAATTTTAATCATTTATGTAAAGTAAGAACTTGCTAAGGTACATGTTCATGATTTCAACCATGTGCTATGCTATTTTTTAGCTACCAATGCAATGGAATTAGAGAATCTAAGACTATTGTCAGATGTCAAAATAACAGTTTCTGAATGGAGCTAGACTGCAGGAAGGTTCAGTAAAGTCACAGAAGTGTTATACTAACAGCGATTAAAAGCTCCCTGAGAACAAGTCCTAATGTCTTTCTCATTTCTGTATCCTAAACGCGTGGCACATGGTAAGTGCTCAGTGTTTATGTGAGTCAAGTGAGGACAAATGTATTGATGAATGACATTAGTTGAGTGACAAGGGATGAATTCATAAATTCCTCACTTATAATGAAAAGTCACCTTTTGCAACTGGCCTCAGAGATTCTCACACACCACACTCTCAGCCAGAAACTTGAACACATATATACTTAGCCTATAGCAATGCAGTCTCTGGATCTCAAAAACATCATGCTCCAGATCATGTCTTTTATCTTTACTAAGCTTGCATCTAAGGAAATGATTCTTCCTAGAGACCTGGAAAGGTCACTCAGGTTTCAAACCAGGTAATTAATATTACATCTCCAGGCCAGCATGGCCTCCACCCAACTCTACCTCCTCCAATATTCAGGGTGACCAGTCAACCTGGTTGTGCCCTGTTAACAGATGGACAGCACACAGGTGCAGGAGGCTACCTCTCGTCCTCTTCCATGAGGTCCACAGGTGGCCCATGACTACTTGGTCCTAGTCCCAAGCAGCCCAGGCAGGCCTTTCCTTCTGTGCCAAGACTAGAAAACATCAGGCCTTGTTCTGCTGCAGGATCTTCAAGGGTCCAGAGACATCTGAGCCCTGCTGTGCTGGAGACAAATGACAAGATTGCAGTTCATCTCTGAGTTGCCATCATAGAAGACATGGGGTCACCCAGGCAGGGTTAAAAGCAAAGAGAAAAGATGAACCAGTAAAAACAGTGTTTAAACAGTTGTTTCCAACAGTCAGAATGTTATGAAGATTTTTCAGTCCTCCAAGCCCCTCTCCCTTGTTTATGACTATTTGTGTAATGAAACTGTAGGAGTGAAGTGAAGCCTCCTGACTCCCAGGTAGCCACAGACCCAGTTCTCAGCTCCTGGGAGCCTTCTGGGTGAAGGCTCCACTCTACTTGGACTGTACTACCAGGCCCCCAAAAAAGGGGGGAGCTGCCCGGGAAGCACTGATTTCCATTTCAAACTGCATTCTGGTACTTTGTACTCCAGCACCATTGGCCAATCAATATTTAATGCTCAGAGATTCTGGCTCTGCACGAGTCATGTCAGGGGACCTTGGGAGCCAATCTGCTTGAGCTTCTGCGTGATCATTATTCATGGGCTCCTGCCTCTTGATCCTTCTCTCGCACGGTCCCACTCTGCAGAATCAGTGCCTTATTCAGTCTTCTCTCTCGCTCTCTCGTTGCTGCTGCTGCTGCTGCTGTAGCTGGACTCTTCGCCTTCTCACCGCTCAGCATCTGTACATCCCTACAATGGCTAAAACAGCGATGGGTAAGGTAGTGCGTGGCTCTCCCTGAGCTTGACCTGGAGCCCACCCTCACCTCTTAGAGCTTTGAAGGCATTGGGAGATATTTTATTAAAAAAAAAAAAAACATTAAGGGTAACACAGAAACAAAAAAGGACGGTTGGGAAAGGCCAAGAAGAAGGGAGGGTCCTTGGAAATCTAAAACTAAGAATTTCTTTTTAAAAGTTGAAGCAAGTAAATTGCTTTCTCATGGGTAGGAAATTATTATGTTGCTTATTTAAAATTAAGGCTTAGCGTCTGGTGGGGGGGGGCTGCCTTTACCATTTGCCTTAAATGGGGATAAGGGAAATTTTGGAAAATGCTTTGTAATGTCCTTTATTTCCTATTTAGTTTTTGTTTTGTTTTGTTTTGTTTTAAGAAAAAGAAAGAAAAACCGAGTAAGAGAAAGGGGATGGGAGAAAAGAAAAATGCCAAGTCAAAGCGGTCCCATCTCTACTGTTTGAAAGACGGGTGGAGACAAGGGGTGGGCGAGCAGATTTTATGGTATTGTCTCGCGGGTTGGAGAAACCGCTAGCCCTGGGACACAGCAGGAGGGAGGGGCTGGGGTGGGAGCCAGGCTCCTTTGTTTTAGGGGAAAGAGGATGGAAGTCAAGGAGGGCACCGAGGGTGCTGCAAGGGTGGAGACTCGAGAAGGAAGGGAGGGTTGGAGGGACAGCTGTTTCTGGGCCGGGGGTGGGGTTTCTTTGTGTGAGGACGAGGGGTCTCTAGGGAAAGCACCTGCAGGCTGGGCTCTGAAGCGGCGGCCCCACCCCGTGCGGAGCCTCGCCCGTGCCCCACCCCCCAGCCTGTGCTGCGTCTGCAACAGAAAGAGGGTGGGGCGGGAAGTGCCAGCAAGACCCCCAGGAGCCCAGCCAGGGGGTACACAGCGCCACACCCATGCGGGGCACTCCTCGGTTTGGGATTACAACCTCACCATTGCCCCCTTCCCCATCCTGGCCTCATTGTTCTGTTTAACGGGGAGGAAGGTGGGGACAAGGGAGGGGGTTAACATTTTTCTTTTCAAAACCACGTTGCATAGGGTGATTAGACATAGACACCGATAAAGGCTTCTTTAAACTCCTTTGATTGTTTTTAGGAAAAGCTTCCGGAATCTAGAGATGTGTGTGTGTGTGTGTGTGTGTGTGTGTGTGTGTGTGTGTGTGTGTATAAAACAATACAGAGAGAAAAGAGGTCAAGGTCTTAAATTGAACCACGTGAGATATCCATTCTATAGGTCAAACAGGGCCAAATATTGGCAATTTTCATAGGTTCAACCTAGATCAGGGAAGCAGACCGCGGAGACAGAGCCCGAGCGAGATTCCGCATCCAGGGCCTCCATCTCCAGCCGGCCCTGTGCCTCAAGTGCTCCCTGCTCCCGGGACTTGTGGCCCTGGGGCGGACATGCAGGGAGGAGCCCCAGGTTGTTGGCTGGAAGCTGCCCTCCCCAGGGACCTGGTGCGGTGAGCAGCTGGGAGAAGCAGTGGGCTGCGCCCGGACAGCTCCGCCCTTGCCCCACCCTCTGCGCGGAGCCGGAAAGACCTTGGGCTTGGAGTCTTGGTAGGGAAGGGGAGCTTCATGAGAAGGGTGGGGACTGGGCGGTTGAGGCTCTGCAGTCGCTAAGACCCCCTTTAGCAGCTTTGCAGCCTGGAGCCTCCTGGGCCCCATCCACATGTTCAGCCAACCCGCAACACTCAGCAGAAAGGTTGGCTGGAGCCCCTCCCGACCACACAAAGGCGTGGCCCCACCCCAATCGGTAGAAGACCGTAGAGGTGACCCTTGCCCAGGGGTCCCGGTAGCATTCTCTCACCTCGGCTCCTGCAGCTCAAGCCCACTACCCACACTCTGTTCTCCTGGAGTTCCCCGAATGGGGACCCCTTGGGCAATCTCCCTGAGAAGGACTCTCGCTGTTAAAGCCAGACGCGGCTCTGCCCCACCCCTCCCAGCTTGGCCTAAACCTGACAACCCGCGGTCCTGTGGGGGCGCACTTGGCCAGGGCGCCTGGAGTGCTGCCAGCCCTGCAGAACCCCCATCTCGCCCTGCGCTCCCCACCCGGGAGCTCGGCGCTCGCCCCCGCTGTTGCAGCAGGGGAGACTTTTCTGCGCAGTGTCCTGAGCTACCCCTGCTTCCCAAAATTCGAGGTTCACTCGCAAGTCCAGGAAGGTTTTGGGAATGGGGGATAGGGGATGAGGGCGGTCAGGCTCTGCAAGCTCAGCCTACAGCACTGAGAGGTTTTTGCCTGGAAGGTCGCGGGATGGGGGTGGGGGTGGGGGGTTGCAGGCAGGGCGGTGACCCGAGGAGAGTGTGGCTACAAATTCGTCATCATCAGTGTTAGTGTTATTATCTCAAATCATCATTATTTTTACTTCATGATTCAGTGGTCTTATTTGTTCCAAACGTTCCAATGACTGCATTTGGTTAAGGATTAACTCTTGTCACGCACGCTCTTCTTTCTCCTACTCCTCCCTTCCCCACCTCACGCCCAAGAACGAATTCTGTCTCTAGTTAACTCATTCTACGTTATTTAGCAAACATATTTTCAGGTTTTTTCGAGATTATGTATGTGCATGTGGGTCGGATATATGTGCAGGTGCATGCTAAGGGCAGGGCTTGTGTGATAAAGAATGATGAAAAATTCTCCGCAGAGAACTGCGGCTGCATTGGATGAAAATATACATATATAATTGAGGTATTAGGATCTTCAGCATGTATTCCATAAGGTTATATCTATAAATAAATAAATGTAAGTTAGGAACAAAATGTTAACTTTTTTCCCAAAACTGTTCTTCCTATTGCCGATTCTTGATATGGTCTCAATTCTACACAGAAACATGGTTAGTGAAATGGTAGCCAGCATGCCATTAACAAAAACCCCACCCAAAATATGACAGATGCAAGGGTCCTTTCTGCCAAAAGTGGACTGTTTCTGCAAAATCTCAAAGAGAAGCACAACCTCCCCAATGTTGAAATAATGGATTTTGAAATCATTCCAGTTGCAAAACATAATCAATTAATTATCGGGAGGGGTGTTTTTTTCTGATTCATTAAACAATTATTGTATTCAACATGATTGCACTAGGTGCATAGAATATACCCCATACCTTCTCTAATGAAGTGGGTGCCTTCTAAATAAATAGAAGTGGGAAAGATCAGGGTTCAGTTATGATTTCAGGATACAAGTGAAAGAAAAGGCAGTCACTTATCAATTAATCATATAGAATATATCTCATGCCAGGTGAATAAGCTGAGCCTGCAACAGTGTGTGACCGGATGCGGCCCAACGCAGATCACCCATGTGATGCTATAAACACTGGGGGTGTTGGCCTATGTTCAAATTCTCTGAAAGAAAGTATACTGTATTTTAAAATAAATTAGGATTGGATGGTTAGTGATATTAAAATATAGAGTTTTGTTCAGCCAAAATTTACAATGGTTTTGTGATGTGATTTATAGGTTTGTACTGACTTATGTTAGTTTAAGGGGGAAGGGAATAGTTTTATTGTTAGAGAAATTGCTTCTGCCCTTAGTCATTAACATTTTTAGCAGAGTTTTACCTGTTGCATTAAAGACACTTTTTCTTACTTTGAGGGGGTTTTCCCACTCTTAGTGGATAAATTATGGAGTAAGCATTCGATCAGTTGGCCCAATCTGTTTTCGTTCTCAGCGATGAAAATGCTGCAGGCAGCACTGCACTCAGATTCAAGAAATGCTCTCTCGGAGTGCCAGAAAGCCAAGTCACACAGGAAAATACTTTTCCTCCCTATAATTTAGGATCAAAATATCAACTTAATTCTGTGAATATTTACTCATTGGTATCAATCATAATTGTAATTTAAATCTGTACAATTAAAAAGATGGGAGATGAAATCAACTATATATTTAATTGGGAACATTTCTCATTAATAAATCCAGACCATCTTTAGAAAAAAATCCTGTTTTATGAATCATCGTTGTTTCTCATTCCAACAGAATGAGACTGACCATGTACCCTGTTCCTCCCCAGTAGCTGGATGCTCACCTAAGGCTGGTTGCACAGCTGGCCTCCCAGTAGGTGGCTGCCTGCTCTGGGCGTGGCCACCACAAGCTGCTGCTGGCTAACTCCAGCTCACTCCAATTTCCTCTTTGGTTTTGGAGAAAAACAAACTGTATTCTGTGGTCACACATATGAGGCCTTATGTGGAAAATGCAAGAAACTTGCCAGACAAGGGGAAAAATACCAAATTAGCCAGTGACCCAGATGTTTTCAATAGGAGGCTGGTTTCCTTTCCTAATTCTCTCAGTTGGAAACCTTGGAGTCTGCATTAACTTTTCCTCCCACTAGAGGGCAATCAAGTTCTCTAAAGAGCTGGATTAATTTAAACCCACTTCAAATACTAGTTTTTCATTAGTTTTTTCTTTTTAATCAGTTTATTTGGTTGCTTACTTGATAAGTTAATACTATGCTTTGCCCTAGTGGATAAAAAGGGTTGTGAAACTGGTTAATTATGTATTCTCTTACCATTTTACTTTCTAGTTTCATTACATTATTATTGTAGTATTTATTTTAATTGAGGCGGAGGTGGATAAAAAGTAGAATATGGTCTGTAGTAATAACAAAATTACTTAGAAACAGAATGTATTATTAGTGTTTAAATAAATGAATAAGATCATTTATTTAAAATATGCGCCATGTTGGGGACACACCTGAATGTCACTGGCCACCTTTAGGAGTTTGTAGGGTAGTACGTAAAATAAATGCAATGTAATACCCAGAAGAGGTACCAAAAACAAATATAACTAATTTACAAGATCATCAAAAGTGGATTTTTTTAATCCACTGGTAGGGAATCCATTGGTAGGGAATTTTTTTCTCTTATATTTCATGTAGGTATAATATATCTGTAAAGTATTTAATAGTTTTATATGACTGTGTTCCTCAAACTTTAATCTGCATTTGAAGCACCTGTGGTTTTCATTAAAATGGGAATTCTGATAAGAGGTCTGGTTGAGGTCAGCCACTCTACAGCCACTCCTAACAAGCTCCCAGGAGGTCCTGATTCTAACCACCAAACACATCAGTTTATTAATATAAAGTTTGTGATAGACGTGTCCCTTTCATAATCAGCTCTAGTGTGATGCCTTAACATTGCCTCAAATCCATCCAAACTTGACAAAATATTTCACTTCCAAACTCATACACTAAGGAATTTTATTCCTCTGGAGTGACATGTTTTATGCCATCATTATCTTTTAGCTGAATTTTTAAAATATATATACTCCTATCGTAGGATATTTGATTCAGCAAATGACCTTCAAGAGAAATGTCAAAAATGAGAACTTGGCGCTGTGTGTGTGTGTGTGTGTGTGTGTGTGAATGTGGCTTGTGGCACAAATAAGAAGAATTAATAAGTCAATATCTAATATACACTAGCTTACTGTTATTTACAAAACAATGAGTTCAACTCAGAAGCTTTTCATTGTGGGATAATACGCAAAAGCCTACAACCCCATTTGCCATACAGCTAATTCACTGTAACTGCTTCACCTACTGAAGCAATTAAAACAGGGTGACTCACACTAACACTGCCTTCCAGTGTGTCCCATGCTTACTACTGACCAGATTTTTCTAACAGAATTTCTTCCTGGCCACCACAAAAGGAAATTAGCAATTGAGTAGGTCTGTAGATCTGAAAACAGATTACCCGTGTGTTTTCTGCTTACTTAAATCAATAAAAGATCTCTCCTTTTTGATTCTAAGAAAGTCAACCCAGGTGGGGAAAATGGGTCTTCGGAGACTGTCAGCAAAGGCGTCACATGTCACCCTCCAGTGCAGGGGCAGCAGGCTGTGCAAAGACGACCGTGTTTCTGGAAATGCTGTCCAGCAGAAATGATACTACACATGAAATACCTCATGTTAGAGATGCAGTGTGGCCCAAATAGGGTACTAATAACAGCCAAAATAAGACTAGCCACAGAGTTGAGAGGATATACTGTTATTCAACATGAAGTTGGATTAAACCTCATTTTCCATTCCTCCATTATTGTTAACTTTTCACTTCAGAGTCTCTCAAAAACTAAGAAACTTTCAATTTTGCCACTCCTGGTACATTAAAAAGAGAAAGAAGACATGCTAAGAGAGCATTACAAAAGTAATGTATGTTTTAGATGTTTAATCCTAGCAATCTGGTGGCTGTATGTATACCTCATGTGGAGATGACAAAAATCCAATCTTGAGGGCCTTCAAGCCAAACAATTTCTTGACTGGTCCTTTGACCAACAATTTTACTGTGACATTGCTCTCTTTTAAGAATTATTTTTTGGGCACAAAGATTTCAAAAAGTCTATAACAAGCAACTTTTATTTATTAATTTAACTCTTAAATAACTTGCTAGGTACTAAGCACTTTATAAACATTAGCTATATTAACTATCCAATCATTATAAAAAGTAGATGCTATTACAGGTAAGGAAACAGAGGCACAGAGAACTGAAGTGACTTGCCCAAGGTCACACAGTTGATCAGATCTAGAATTTGGACTCAGGCCCTGTGGCTCCAGGATCAGCACCTTTAACTAGTACCAGATACTCTCGTATCTGCTCCTTGTCCTGGTGTTCCCACCGTGGAAGTCAAACCCGTGATGTTGGCATTAAGTTGAACAAGCCTGAGACGGCCTTACCCTTTCTGAGCACAGACTCATCAGAAGAGGAAACACCTTCAAACTGATAATTAAGTTTAATAGCTAATCTAAGACTTATGGAGTAATTGCCATGATTTGGGCTTTTGGGGAAAGAGAGCTAGGAGATGTTGGGGGTGTAATGTATGGAGGGCATAGAGCACATTGCTCTCTGCAGGTTAAGTGGAGAGGCAACATGGATTTCCCCTGTGGACACACTATGGTGACCAGTTTAAGGGGGGAAGAAATCTCAACCTAAGCAGTATCATCAAGATTAACACATTTCAGAATGGGTCCTCAACTCCTTCCATAGCCTCTAGGTACTCAATTTGAATACTCTGCCTTATGATACAAATCTAGGACTAAAACAAATATCCAGCCCAGGCATCCACATTTAATATAAGGATATTACTTCCAGACGGTGGTCCTCTTATTGCCTCCAAAGCAGGCAAGCAGGAAAGATCCGTGGGCAGCCTATGACACACTTGTGAGACATTTCAAATTATCTTTTAATAAAGGAAACACAACCTGTCATTTGTCAAGGAAACATTTGCAGTGGAGAAACCTGTGTTTATATAACCTATCTTTATTAACCATGATTAAAGATAACATTTTGTGTACATTCATTCTCACAAAACACTTTTATGTGAATGTAAAGGTTAATTAATGCATCTCAGCAATCATTTTGCTAGTCATCTGGTAATACAGCTTCTCCAGGAATTGTACTTAAAAGAAGAAGCCACATGTTACACTATAAAACCATAACAAAAAATTAAGATTATTCACATTAGTAATTTTGTTGGCCTCCAGGTTAAAACATTTAATGCTTTGAAAAATTACAGGATTCCAAAAATTTGTTTTGTGATCAGAATAGATAATTACAGTTCTTATAGAGTACATTAAGAAGAGTGTTGCCTGAGAGTGTTTTTTTTTTTACCAAAATCCTTGCAAAAACAGTACCTGTAAGAGTGCTTATTCGGCACTATTCTTCAGGAGCAGCTGTACTTTGGATGCCAGAGTTCGGTCCTTAGCCACTGCTATAAGGACTCAGTATGACAATGGGTCGTCAGTAATATCTATCTGTCAGTCTTCTAGTTGTATGTCTTTATATCAGGATTAAAAGAAATGGATGAAATTTATCTAAACCAAGTCCCCAAGATACTTGTACGAGACAGCATTTTAAAGTTCAAATTTTGGCCTTCTTCTCCCTCTTTTAGAAGATTTTTTACCTATAAACTGCAGCCATAAAGTTTTTTTTTCACTCAACAAAACTGCTCATAGTAAACTTAATAGTAATCTTTCAGTTTGGGCTTCCTAGTGGACAGAAACCAAACTCCCATTGGAAAGCTCAATTTGGAATGTGTTGGCTGCTGCAAAGCTGGGTCCAGAGACTCTCGTGAAGATGTCACTCTTATCGCTTCCATTTTGCACCAGCCATCTCAGGGTGCAACGAACTGAGGCTAAAGTGACCATTATTTTCCTCAGAACCTTTCTTCAGAACATAATTGTCTTTACTACTGCCTAGTTGTTGTTGTTTTAATACACAGGGGAGGCTATGTTTATTGACCTCAGAGCAAAAGGAAGGAGGAGAGAGAAACATGGATCGGTTGCCTCCCATGCACCTCCCCCTGACCAAGGATCAAACTCGCAACATTTTGCTGCATAGAATGATGCTCCAACCAACTCAGCCACCCAGCCAGGGCCTGCCTAGTATTTTTTATTCCCAACACTGCTATCTATTGCTCTTATTTAACTCCTAGTTTTATCTGAGAACTGCCAGTTACCATCCTTCTCATTATCGTTGTTCAAGAACACAAAAAAATTAACAGAATCAACTCTAGTCTTTTGATGCACAGATTAAGAGTCCTGTCACTTTAAAAGCCATCTTTTTATTCAACATCAGGGCTACTTTTTCCTTTTATAATTAAAAAAGCTGGCAAACAGGATTGGAAAATGTTTAAAAGAAAAAATTAGGTAGCATGATCTATCTACAATGGACCTTGTGATTCTTAGAACATCATCGCCTGTTCCAGCCTTTTAAATCTTCATTACAATATCTACAAAATGAGCATAGCATATATGTTACTCTGTCTTAAAGTGAAAGAAATGGGAAAGTGATTGCTACCTGTCAAGCACCATATAAATGCAAGGGATTGCATTTTTCATTGTTGCTTAGGTGGAATGACTGGACATTTTACTCATGAAAACACCAATGCACATGCATTCAGAATCAGTGACAGGGAGCAAGGTGCACAGTCAGAAACTGACTTCTTGCTTTTTGAAAAATATTTCTAAATAAAAAAAACTAAAATAAAATTTGAGTGACTTGCTCAGACAAGAGTGTCTGATATTTTGAAGGACTTGAGTTTAGGTCCAAGAATTCAAGATTCTTTAATTTTTTTAATTTTCTTAAATGAACATTGCCTAAGAAGAAGCAATTAACTGATCTAAATTATACTACAGTCAGCCTTCACCAACTGTCCACCTACCCAACCACTCCTCAGCAAAGGTGGCCAAGAAGACAACAGCTGAGCTCAGAATTGCTAGGCAATGCAGGGTGCCTCAACAAACAGATACAGAGAATCGGAGAGGGTTGACAAGCCAGACGTAACACTCACTACAGAGTTTTCTTCAGACGTCACGGTTGCTCCTTGACCACATCACCTTGACATTCTCTGAGTCGGACCCCAGAGCACTTGTACAAGCCCACCTTAAACAAAGCAACCCAGGACCAAATGGTCAAGTGTGCTGAAAGTCTGGTTTAAAGTTGCTTCCAGGAGTTTAAAACAAAAAAGGAAAATGTTAAGGAAAAGTAACGTCACAGAACTCAAAAGAATGCAAAATCCTATGAAAATTAAAAGCAGTACTGTTAACATCCACAAAAAAATGGTCAATTCAGGAAATGTTACTGTTCTGTGTAAGAGAGAACACTCTGATTATGCTTCAGCAAATTATCATTTCTAGACCACAATTTTCTCAGTTATGAAAGGAGAAAAATAGTACCTTAGCAACCACACAGTTGGTAAGAGGATTAAGTAAACAGTTAAATATTAAGCACTTCATTAAAAAATATTAATTTCCTGTCCAGACCCCCTAGATGAATGACAAAACACTAAATAAAAATATTAATTTAAAAATCTGAAAATTTTTGAGATATTGACATATAACCTTATATTAGTTTCAGGTGTATAACATGATTTAATATTTGCATATGTTTTAATGAATTTTTATACTTTGTGAATTTCCACATGTAATAACAAATGTACTGGAAATTACTTAGAATTAAGAAAATGATCACTGTTCAATAATTCCTTGTGGTAGAAGAAGAAAAGATATATTTATGACTCAGCTGCCAACACAGTATATCTCTAAGACAAACCCATGTTGGGTGATGCCAGAATTAAAAGTACTTTTCTCCTGCATGTATTTCTCATCTTATGTTTTTCTGTCATATTTCATATCTCATCCCACTTCAAATATATACGTAAATAAAACTGACAGTTTCAATAAAATTGATTCTGCTTACCTATGCAGTAAGGCTCATCAACAGAAAATGTCACATTCAGTAGAAATACAGTAAGATTTCATGAACAGCACAAAAGAAATATCACATACAATACATGCACACACGTACACATAACCTCTCATTAAAATCTTACTAAATGATCAATTTAATTCAAATTCCCACACCACTTAGCTGCTACACAGTCTCTTGTTCCTGCTGCTCCCATCTCCCTACATGACTCTCTTCTGCCTCCTACTTCTATTTTCAACACCCTTCCTTCAGCTCGATCTTTTTTTCCACAGGTAAAGGTAACTCCAGATATTTTATTACCTACATCTATTTGCCTTCCTCTCCTCCACCTGTGGGGGAGCTCCACCCACAGAGGCCCCCACCAGCCGCCATGGATGAGAATAAGTCTACCAAGACATGATCTGCTTAGGGAGGAAAGGTGGCCGATCTCTCAAAGGAGAAGGGCCAAGAGCCTTTTCCTCAATGGGCTTTTATTGGGTTCAATTTGCACAGGAATACAGGTAAAGCTCATTAATCATTATCAGACAGTAAGGATCAAACAATAGATAACATACAAAGAACTCTGAGGGCTTATTCTGCGTCAGGGTCAGTTAGCTAAGGGGCTATAAAACTTTGGGAAACAAACTCATTTCCTGCTCAGACCCTTAACAGAAAATTAAGAGCATTCTTAGCAAAGCAGGTTTTACAGAATTTTATGTATTCTTTCTTAGGCCTGATCACCCCAGGAAACCCACCCTTTCTAGCACAGGGCTGTACTGCCCCCTGTCATTGTTTCAGGCTGAAGTAAGGCAGCCAAAAGATTAGGAGACTTCTTGCAGACAGAATGAGGACACGAGCTACATCAAAGCCGAGGGACAAGTGTCCATAACGCCCTTTTGCTATAGCTCCCAAGTCCTTTGGGGGGGGGGCATTATGACTGTGCCTGTCTTAGGTCACCCCTCCCTTAAGGAATCTTACCTGTCATTGGCTAACCATTATCTAACCAGCCAAGCTCAGGGCCAAGCAGGGTGAAGTAAAAGGAGGCAGAGGCGGCACCCCTGCCAAGAAGATAAGCTTTGTCTCCTAGGGGCTTATGGTCCCAAGGTCTCTCATTCAGCCTTCTGGGGGTTACAGCTTCTGAAACCAGGCAGGGCAGTTCCCAACATCCACCTATTAATAGGTGAGCATAGGGAAGACACTAGAACCAAATACTACAAACAGAATTTCCCTCAGAAAACTATAATGGGGAAAAGGGTAGAGATTCTTAGAGTTTAGAATTAATCTCCCAGTCTCATGAAAATAACGTTTTTTCAATCAAGAGTGTTTCTGGTACCTGTAAAAAAAATCTCTAAGTTGCTAGCAGAATCTAATTATTAGAATAAGAAAAATATCCTGAGAAGAAAAAAATGGCATTCATTTATCTGGCATCTGACCTTACAAAGGCTTCAGGGAAGACATTTGACTACCCACATAAAAGAGCATTTTAACTATTTTATTTTGCCTCCAAAGCTTCAGTTCATATACATGTATGATATATAAACTAGGAATTATATTTATGACATAAATGCAGACATGTTAATAGAAATGTGCTTACTTTTACAAAAACCTGGAATTTATTTATCAAAAACTGTATATTTATTCTTACATGTTGAGACTTCAGTTACCTTCAAAGTACTCTCTATTTGATGTAATACACCTATGGAGATATTTTTCCCACTGCTCAAAACAGTTTTTTAACTCACCACTTTTGATGCCTTTTAATGCTTCAGCCATTTTTTGTTTTGCCTCTTCCAATGGGCAAAATGTTTCCCTTTGAAGAGCTCTTTCATCTGGGCAAACACAAAAAAGTCACTTGGTGAGATTGGGTGAGTGGGGGTGGGGTTGGACAGAGGTCATGCTGTTCTTTGGTAAAAATCTGCTGAACATTCAGCACAGCATGCTCCTTAGTCGCCCATCATAAAATGGGCAAACATGTTGAGTCTTCAAAAAAAAAAAAATTCACTGAAGCTGAACACAGCCTTTCACAACAACACCAGTTGGTACACTGATACAGATGGGTTTCTAGAACAGTTACCCAGTGAAGAAAGCTTGCACTACAGTGGGCCCACTGTCCAGAAGATAATTACAGTTTAGGGGGTTTCCCTTCATATAGGGTCTTTTTTCTAATTAGGTACTGTTGATGATTGTAACGATCTACATATAAAAATACTCTATATTTTTTCACATTTTAAGTGATGAAATACAGATAAGATATATACCCACTTTCTCAGAAACAATAATATAATGACAAAGGAGGAGCTTTATCCTAAGGTAGTAATACAATTTAAATCCTTACAAGGTCATAATATATTGTACCAGGTAGGTGAGTTTAATTTTTAAAAATATGTAGACATTTTCTCACTTTAAAAAAAATTTACAAAGGTTCTGAAATGTCTCCCCAAGACACATAGGAAAAGGAAAAAATCTATCACCCAAAAACTTGGTTTAAAAAATTCTAATAATAGAACAAATAAAAGAAAATTAAATTCAATCTTTAGGATAAACCTTTTTTCTTAGTTCAGGATTAACACTGAGGAACTATTGAATTAAACAGCTTAGAAAGAACTGGATTCCTTTTGTTGAAATTCTTTCTTAAATGAAATTGCAAAGAAACACAGTCGTGGTCTGTATTGTTTGTGCATTGTCGCTGTATCACACACAACCTGCTAAAGAGAACAGATGCAGGGAAGTGCGATGTGGAAGAGAACATGGGACTTCTGACTGCCTGCATGGCTGGACAGTACAAACTGATTACCTAAACTAGCTGAAAGGGAAGATGTCATTCTTGACAAATAACAAATAGCCAAAACTTAATAATCTAAACATATACATTGATGAACTTAAAGCAACTCATTTTGAAAAATAGTACTCACCAATCCAAGTCAAACAGGTTTCATAAAAGTTGGAAAACAAAACACAATAACCAGAACAAACTGAAAATCATTTATGATATATTTCCTCAAAGTATGAACAAACTCCCCTGGTCTCTCAGGTATGTTTATTTGTACAATATCTTATGGGTTCTGTGTATTGCGGAACCTACCTGCAAGAGAATTTACAGTTTTTTTAACCTTTCTGAGTTTGTTGTGCTATGTAGTTATTTCAAGTAAATCAAAATCCAATTTTCAATTTCTTTTTCTTCTCTGTAGCCATTTTCTTCACTATAAGAAGAAGCAAAATGGTATTTTGACATGGAAAAATAATAACAAAACTGTATTTATCATAGCATGAGCTTGCAGAACTTTTGTGCCACTGAAAATTATCATTTCTTTTATATCCAAAAGAGCTTTTATATCCAAATATTCAGAAGAAACAAAAAGCATGTGGAAGAAGGAAACCGTAGAAAACTTACCCTGGACTAGTAAGTCATCTTTTGCATTTGAGTCTGGTTAGTGACTGTGATGGCAGGAAACCGACTGGGGGACTCAGAGGCTTTGGACACGACTCATTTGCTTTGTATTGCTTTCCATTCCTTGTAGAAAATTGTACTAATTTAAAGATTCTAGTACAAAATCTGATGAATCCTATTTCAGAAAATGAGTCTTTACATAGCAAAACTTGAGGTAGCCACATTTGATTTCCAAAACAAAAAAAGCAATTTTCATGGCATGTCTAGATGAACCTGAAGGATCACTTTCGTGTTATTTAACTACCTGAAAATGGACGCTGACAAGAATGACACATGGGAGCTGTAACATTAAGATGTTTGACACTCATCTCAAAGTCTATTACCCTCACCTACTCCCAGAGATACTCAAATAATATCCCTGCAATCATTTTTAAATACCAAGTAGTTCTAAACATTGTCAATATTTATGGGTTGTTTTTTTCAATATGTTTGTTCACTCTCTTCTCCTTGACCCCAAGTGACTGTAGGACAGGTTACTTTGTCCTGCACATCCCAAGGACATGGTTTTCATTCATGGGGAAATGTATTACCTGACTGTTCAGTTGTTGTCCACTACATGAGTTACATGAGCATTCGTTGCAGTTGTTGAAAGGATGACTAAAATAGATCTCTAATAAATGTGATTTGAAAATCCAGTGTTTAGGACACTATTGAGTAATCATTACATACAGGGCATTTTACAAAGTTTCATTGAGTAAGGTTAGAATTCTTAAATTTTTGGAAACAAGTAAAACCTTCATGAAGATTTTGTGGCCTTTCTCTGAAATACTTACAGTCTAGGAATTACATATCCTTTATTTCCTAAGGAAGCATTTAGAGAAACTGCTCTGAGTCTCTGATGACAGACTTACACGGATTCTTACTAAGGTTCTATGGACTGGAACCTTAGTAAGTATTACATGGCACAAACACCAAATTAAAATACTTCTTTTATTCACAGTTGATACTAGTAACTATAGTAAGCCAAATTTTGAAAGATGCACTTAAAACTACAGCAACAACACAGACCTCTTAGAATGCATAGGAACTTTATATCATCAGCCCTGGCTGGTGTGGCTCAGTGGATTGAGTGCCAGCCTGTGAACATAAAGGTTGCTGGTTCAATTCCCATCAGGGGACATGCCTGGGTTGCGGGCCAGGTCCCCAGTTGGGGATGTGTGAGAGGCAACCTATCAATACATCAATGTTTCCCTCCTCTTCCCCTCTCTCTAAAAATAAATAAATGAAATCTTTAAAAAGAAAACCTTGTATCACCAAGGAAATAGAGGTTTATGTGAAAATTGTTCAAGAAATATGCTCTGTATGTTTAGCAAGTTTTCAGACTGGCCGAGGAATTAAGTTAGGAATAACTGATAGGGCTTGCCACACAAATAATTGCAGAATTCCTGCTTAAACTGACTGTGTTTCTTCTCAATGCTGCATGCAAATCAGCGTATTCCATTACCTGAAGACCGGCAACCTCATTTCATGATCTACAATATCCTTTTGAATTCACTGTCTGTATCCTCAGTGTCTAAACCACTGGTCAGTTCAAGGGAAAAGTGAACAGGCTCATTAACTGAGATAAAGTTACCTGAATCTTACATTACAATTTTTCAGTTTGGACTTGTAATAAATGTCTCACATTTTCCATTCCCAAAAGCTCCTGTTTTCACTGAGAACGTAATAGGTAATTCACCATACATGTAGCCTTATACCACCCTATTCAACAAAAACATGAATCACAAATAGACTTACCTGTGTTTTTCATACTATAAAACGCACCCCCCCAAATTTGGGAGGAATAATGAGTTCTGTATACATTTGAAATATTATATTATTTATGTTATTAAATATTTTACCACATTTTTTGCTTCAAATTTTTTCCCTATTTTCCTTTAAAACCTAGCTGCGTCTTATGGTCCCAAAAATGCAGTTATTCTAAAATCCATGAAAAGTAGAAGCCGAAGCTTATCTTCTGGAGAAAGTGCGCATGCTACAACAAAGTGAACAAGCAAACCAACATCCTTATCATTAATAGCCAAAACAGTTCTGACCCTAGAAATTGCTCCCACAAATGCAATGATTAAGCTGCAAAGAAAGTAGGAGTGATGCTGAATTAAGAATAGATGCAAAGTGTTATTCTACTCTTCAGCCAAAAAATTAAAAAGTAACAGCAAGAAGTTTAAATCACCTGTGGGCCACGTTCAGCCATTTTGGAGAGTGGTTCAGAGAATGTCGTGGCCTCTCAAACACTGGTTACATCCCACACAGGGAAGGGAAGGGGAGATCATTCTTATGGGAGAAGTCCACTTATGCAGGTAGACAGACTGTTTTTTTTTCTCTCTGGCTTTGTCTTGTTTAAGACACAACCAATTTAGCTATCATCTTAGACTCATTACCACTACCTAATATCCCTGGGGACTTAAAAAAAAATTACTCATCAGTATTCAGAACCAGGCTTGGTGATCAAACCTGAAAACCTAGACAGAATAAGATGCTTCCGTGCCTCTTGTAAAGCACCATGTATTGTGGTCTCCATGGAGGATGATAACAATTTCTTCCTTCAAAACAGACAAGGCCCTGCACAATGTAGTGGCATCTCAGTTTAATTCTCATTAAACTGAGCAGGAGCTGAACTGGTATTGTAAGTGAGGCAAGGCCCCAGGTTGATGCAATTTGCTGTCCTTGGTCCAGTTTTCATCATGATGACTGATTCATGTCATCCAATTTCTTTTCCTTGTCACACTTCTTTGCCAAGAATCAATCTAATTGAAATTTAAGGGCCTCATATGTTTCTATAAAACACACTGATGGGTTGTCAGTTTAGACCTTCGTAAAGGTCACTATTTGATACAATATCTATTCCTACAGAAAAAGTGTGCTGCTTTGGCTGATCAGATAGTTTTGTTTGTTTGTTTTCTTTTTTTATTGTTGTTCAAGTACAGTTGTCACCATTTTCCCTCAGCTGATCAAAAATTAATCTTCCAAAACCTCCTTGGTCATTATAGCTTAGAAAATCATAATTCTTATGGGGAGAGGGAAGGAAAATGAGTGCAAACTGGATACATGTTTATACTGAACCAGTTAGTATGACATCATCATAGCAGAAATATCTAGAGCATTACCTCATATCAGTGATGTGCTGAGATGTCAAAATAGATTTTTTAAAAACTGAAATTTATTTTTAATTTAAATATCGAATCCCCAATTACATAGTCATCAACCAAAGTTGTTTTAATGCCAAAATTCAAGCCATTCTAGCATGCAAGTGTTTAAAAAAATCATGTTAGTCTATTTCATCTTTCAAAAAGGAAATCACAGCAAAGGAGTTCACAAAAGTATTACTAAATAAGATAACAGATTCTACTTTTAGAAAATGATCTGACCCCAGATTTTAGGACCCTAAAGCAATTAAACTACCAAACCCATCTCACACACTCACACACACACACACACATACACAAAGAGTACGGTCAAAATCAATTAGGTTCCTAGCACCAGAAACCTAATTTATAACATATAAAAAGAAGGCACCACAAAAGAGCTAGTAAGTTGCTAATTCCCATCTCTGTTAAGACTCAAATAATGGGAGGCAACAAGAGTGGAGAGTATAATTAGGATGGTGGTAAAGTGTGGGCTCAGTGTTTCATAACTGTAGGTGGATGTCTCAGGTCTCAGAACCAATTAGCAGAGAACCCTGATTTTCCCACTGTCTTCTGCTCTTTTAGTAAGGACTGCCCACAGCTTTCTCCCCAGTGCGCCTGGTCCTAAAGACAGGCCCACCTGGAAACAACAGATTTTTCCCCTAAGAAAAGAGGTGCCTTTAGTTAATGTTTATAAAACTTGGTAAACTGCAAATAAAAACATTTTTTATGAAATCCCTCAGAAACCAATAAAAATGTGATTGCTATAAAACCCAGTGCTATATCCTACACTCTGCATTGTCTCTGATTTTTATCTTGTACTTTCCAAACAAAGGCTTTCAAAAGAAAAATTTAGGTTGAATCCAAATTGAGTACTTTATTTTTAGATGGAGGTGAAGGGAAGGAAAAAGAGAGAGAGAGAAACATCAATGTGCGGTTGCCTCTCACACACCCCCGATGGGGACCTGACCTGCAACCCAGGCATGTGCCCTGACTGGGAATTGAACCAGTGACTCTTTAGTTTGCAAGCCAGTGCTCAGTCCACTCAGACACACCAGCCAGGGCCCAAATTGAGTATTGAAGCCAATAACCCCACCTGCAACGCCCACTAGACTAATACAAAAATGAGAGAAAAGGAAGGAGAAAGAGAACACTCTAACAGACCCTGGGCACTCTTCAAGGGAGCCATCCAAACGCAGGTCCACAGCTGTCCCAGTCATCTGAGTGACTGTGTTTTTATGGTCATATACAGACGAGTTGTCCAATCAGACAACATGAGATACTGTCTCCCAGACTAGCACATTGATAACACTTCCAGAGAATTTCTTTCACGTGTTAACAGGAAATCTAGCACATATTTCCACTCTACACTCAGCATTAGCCACACCTGGAAAGTCAAAATTTTGCCCAGTACAAATAAACAAAAAGTATTTTATGACACTGTTGATTCCAAATCAAACAAAATGGAAGCATAAGAGTTCATTTTAGTGGCCATTCTCACACAAGCCAAATGAAGTAGAAAGTTGAAAATGTTTACTTATTTCACCTTTTGAAAATAATGGGGTATATCGTCATGAATACCATACATTATTTTTTTGTTAAAACATAGCATGTATAAATCAAGAAGTATTTGAGACTTCCAGCCAAGATGGAGGCATAGGTAGACACACTATGCCTCTTCCCACAACCAAAGAAGGACAACAACAAATTTAAAAAACAAAAAACAACCAGAACAGAACTGGAAGAAAATCAAACTGTATAGAAGTCTGACAACCAAAGAGTTAAAGAAGAAACACCCATCCAGACTGGCAGGAGGGGCAGAGATGGGCAGCCAGACAGAAAGGACTTACAGCAGCGACTGGCAGACCCAGCAAAGCAGTGGATTGTGGAGCAGGGCAGGAAAGAGAGCAGCTGGTGGAGCAGGTGATACCACATTCGCATACAGATAAACCAGGAGGAACACCTAGGGAGCAAGACAGACCTCATAACCTGGGGTCCTAGCATGGGGAAATAAAGTCTCAAACCACCAATTGAAAATACCTGTGGGTGTTGAGGTGGCAGAAATAAAAACTCCCAGCCTCACAGGAGATTTCACTGGAGAGACCCACAGGGTCCTAGAACATATACAAACCAACCCACCAGAAGGGCCCACTTTGCTTGTGGGTAGCAGGGAAAATGACTGAAAGCCGCCAGAGAGCAGAGAAAGCACCATTGTTCCCTCTCGACCCCTTCCCCACATACAGTATCACAATGCAGCGTGTGGGTTACCCTGCCCTGGTGAACACCTAAGGCTCCATCCCTTATATGTAGCAGGTGTGCCGAAACAAACAAAAAATGGCCCAAATGAAAGAATAGATGAAAGCTCCAGAAAAAAAAATACAACTAAGTGACAAACAGTCCACATATCAGATGCACAGTTCAAAACACTGGTAATCAGGATGCTCACAGAATTGGTTGAATTTGGTTGCAAATTAGATGAAAAAAGGCTACGTTAAGTGAAATAAAGGAAAATGTATGGGGAAGCAATAGTGATGGGAAGGAAACTGGGACTCTAATCAACAGTGTGGACCAGAAGGAAGAAAACATTCAGTGAGAACAAAATGAAGAAACAAGAATTCAAAAAAATGAGGAGAGGCTCAGGAATCTCCAGGACATCTTTAAATGCTCCAATATTCCATTTATAGGGGTGCCAGAAGAAGAAGAGGAAGACCAAGAAATTGAAAAGTTATTTGAAAAATAGTGAAGGAAACTTCCCCAATCTGGCAAAGGAAATAGACTTCCAGGAAGTCCAGGAAACTCAGAAAGTCCCAAAACAGTTGGACCCAAGAAAGAACACACCAAGGCACATCATAATTACACTATCCAAGATTCAAAATAAGAAGAGAATCTTAGAAGCAGCAAGAGAAAAGAAGACAATTACCTACAAAAGAGTTCCCATCAGACGTCAGCTGATTTCTCATAAGAGGCCTTACAGGCAAAAAGGGGCTAGAAAGAAGTATTCCAAGTCATGAAAGGCAGGGACCTACATTCAAGATTATTTTATCCAGAAAAGCTTTCATTTAGAATGGAAGGGCAGATGAAGTGCTTCTCAGATAAGGTCAAGTTAAAGGAGTTCATCATCACCAAGCCCTTATTCTATGAAATGTTAAAGGAATTTATCTAAGAAAAAGAAGATAAAAAACATGAATATTAAAATGACAGCAAACTCACAATATTAACAACCACACCTCAAACAAAACAAAAGCAAATTAAGCAAACAACTAGAACAGGGACAGAACCACAGAAATGGATATCACATGCAGGGTTATCAGCAGGGGAATGGGAGGGAGAAAGAGGGGGAAAAGGTACAGAGAATAAGTAGCATAGATGGTAGGTAGAAAATAGACAGGGAGGTTAAGAATAGTACAGGAAATGTAGAAGCCAAAGAACTTACATGTATGACCCATGGATGTGAACTCCATGGGGAATTCAGGTGGGAAGGTGTGTGCAGGGGGGGAATGGGTCAACTGTAATACCATAATCAATAAAATATGTTTTTAAAAAAGAAGTATTTGAAAGTTAAAGCAAAGGGCTTATATTTTATAATATATTTAGAAAAATGGGGGAAATAATTATAAATGTGTATTTCATATTTTACCAAACAAGCAAAATATCTCTTATTTTACTCTATCTCAATATCTAACCTGCTAATTATTTTGTTCTCCACCACTCATATTCCTCAAAGAAAAAGAATCACTCCCCAGATTTATAGACATACAGGAAAAAAATAGAAAAATTTTAGGTAATTACATCCAAAATATATCATCCTTCCATTCCCCAAATAACTGATGCAAAACTGTTTTTCCTAAAATGCCTAGATAATTGTCACTTTCTATATTTCATTGGCTGTGATATAAATGTGTAAGGATATACTTACTCAAATAACAAGAATATATATACTCAGAGGTCCTGTTTGGAAACTCTTTTCTGAGTTTTCTAACCACCTAAGATAAAGTGAAATCCACAAGTCCAAAAACAATTTCTTCTATAAACCTTTATACTTATAGTCATGTAGTCAATAACTCACCTGTGCAAATTAAACAACAAACACCAAAGAAAAATGGAAAGAGAAAAATGTCTTGGGCTATGTATTTTAAAACTCAGTAATCCTAATATACTAATAAATAAAAAGTAATCTTATTATTTTCTTGTTAGAAACAATACAGAGACAGTGAAGGTCTGTGTAACAAATCTGAGCAAAGTATTGGATGAAGTGAATACTTTTGTTCAAACTAAACTCCTATTGCACATTGGGCAAGTTCACTTCTGAGTATTTCATCTGTAAATCTGGACTAACGATAGTACATCTATCAAAGCATTACTGTGCTTTGTGACTATATGAAAAAGCATTACTGTGCTTTGTGACTATAGGTGACTATATGAAAAAATGCATGCAAACAGCTTAGCACCTGCTACATTGTTTGTGCTCAATGAATGAATAGCTGTTAGCATTATTCAGAGTTCATTGTAGCCAGTCAGGAAAGTGGAAGAATTATAACTGTTCATACATCTTTAGGTTGAATGGATTTGCTACACAATCATTATACATCATGCGGGCTTAATTTTAAATAAATTCACTGGAGAAATACTCTTACTTGCAAATGTTAATAGTTAATAGCAAATGAAGCCAACTATGAAAAAGATCATTTGGAATTACCTACCACCTCTTACATCCTTGTAACATGTATACAACTCTGCTTGGTACTGGGATGTTGTGAAAAGATTAATATATGCTGATTTCCAAAAACCAATTAAAAATGATTGTCAATTCAAAGTATTAAATATCAATAGTGAGATATTATCAGCATGTTTCTAATAGTCTTTGAATTTGCTTGGAATTTTTTTATTGCTAGTACAAAAGTTTATCCAGATCATATATATTTCAGCATCTCAACTTATGCCCTATTTTCTATGAGAACAACTCCCCTACTGGACTCAGTTTTATTGACACTTTCTCTGGAAAGCTTCTCTGGACCACCATCCACAAAGATTTCTCCCTTCCCCCTGCTCTGGGCCCCACAGTCAGATATTATCTCCTAACAGTGCTTTTTTCATACAGTCTCTTGCATCTCCCTTCCTTTTCCCTTTGCACTACCATCTTTCAAAGCCATACCACATTATCCACTAAACTTTATTCAGTTGTTTCTTAAGTTTGTCTTCTAGTGATAAATCTTTCCTATATAAAATGGTCAAATAAATGTAAGAAGAGGCTTTTGTCAGGTAACCCCTACTTTGGAAATGTTCAATGGCTCCTTATTTCTAAGATGAATATAATGGCTAAACTTTGACAGTGAAATGGGGCATTAATGATGGGCTTAATTCAGAACTGTGCCAGCAAACGAGGTTTTACAGTTGCCCAGCCCACTGCCACCTCTGGGCTTCTCAAATTTCTCACAAAAATATTGCTAATGGTTGACTCAAAACTAAACTCCCAAGCTTAAATTTATTTTAAGCCTACACTTAAAATTCATGATATTCTAACATTCTTAGATAAACCATATCTATGCTTGTTTTCATGTGAATATAATGTTTTAAGTCACAATCCTTTTCCATGAGCAACATTTCCAAACATCTTACCCAAAATCTTGGAGCAGAATTGACTCCCAGGAGGACTTACTATGCTTGTTGCATGGTCTATGACAACTCCATCATAGACAGTCTATGACAGTGCTGTCTCCTGAGCACAGTGGATGCCATACCCCAAGATTGGAACGTAAATGGTACTTCCTGTAGCTATCAGTCCTTCTGTGAACTGAGTCCATAAGAGTGTTCCATACAGGCTCTTTAGAACCCCAATTCAATGTCAACAATAAGTTGCCTCCTCCTCTGCTTTCCTCAATGCTACTCTGATCCAGTTCCATTTGCTCTAGTTGCCATGTGAAATACAAGATATCCAGTTAAATTTGAATTTCATAAAAGCAAAGAATGACCCTTAGTATGTCCCATTCAACATTTGGATTAAACTTGACTAGGTGTCTTATACAGTTATTTTCTAAATCTAGCAACTGTGACTCTAAAACCATTCCTGACCACCTGCTGGCAACTTTGAGATTGACTTACTTCATTTTATCCAGAGGCCCAGCTTTGTCACTGGCCACATATGACTTTGCCCTCTGCGGGCCTGTTTCATTTGCAAAACTGGTGGTGACAGGAGTGGATAGTTGACTAAGTGCTCTCTCAGGACCTTCCCAATCTAACATTCTGTAGACCTAGAGCATCTGGGTTAAATCTGCTTCTTGTTGGCCAACAAATGATGCACCTGTCTGTACCACCCAAACTAATCTTCTGAGAGTTTCCATCTTTCCAAAGTATTCACTCTCCTTGGGTTACAGTAATAATAAGAAGACTCTTCCAAAAGGCAAAAGTTACCTATAAGGGTCAATATGTAAAACTATCACCATCTGTTTATAATTGCTCACAAATTAGGGCACAGCATACCTATGATTTTTCTCCCATTTTTATTAATTTATTAACATCTCTAATTAAAGAATCACAAAGGTGAGGGAGTCTCACCTTCTTACCCCCGTTTGCTCATCGCTTGTCCTGGTTACAACCAACAGTGCTACAGTGCCTTCCACGGTCACCTGAGAAGGAAGGACACCCTAGAAGGAGAAAGGGGAAAATGAAATGGGGAGGCGGAGATAAGGAAGAAGGGGTGCTCATCTGAGCTGCTAGGCCAGGCGAACACCCAAACTAGGTTTTGCAAAGAGCAAATCCTAATCAGGTTTCAGACCAAGTTTTCAGTGTGTGTTGAAAGACAGAAACATAAGATAATGAAGTTGGGCATGAAGAGAAAGCAGCAACATAGGTCCTTAGAAGATGTATCTGCTTACTGACTATCCTAATGAGTTCTCTGCCTATCTCCAAATGAAGATGTAACTGTTCAGACTGAACGAGCAAAGAACACCTCCTGCGTCTCACTTACATAAAACAGACATGCACGTAAACTAGAATGGACCTGTCTCTCTGCTAATTTTCTGTTTCTGCTTCCTCCAGTTCTTTCCTGTCTCTCCCTCCTCCTGTCCTGCTGGATCTCAATCCCTTCCACTTTCTCTTCTTTACTCTAACTCCCTTTCTCCTACTTCTTACCTAATCTGCTATAATAAGTGATTTATGTTTTCTGTAATGAGGGATATGCACTTCAGAGCTCAGTTTTAATCTTTCATCCATTTATATTCTGTAAAGAGAGCAAAGTGGGGTCACTGGCCATATACATTCTGGAAAAGGCTATTACTATTCAAGTTAAATGAAGCAATAAGATTAGATAGAAAATGAAAGATTTTTTTCTTACTATTGTTTAAGCACAATTGTCTCCATTTTCACCCCACCATGTCCCCCACCCCACCCATCCCTACCTCTCACCCTCAAACCTACCCCTTTGGCTTTGTCCATGTGTCCTTTATACATGTTCTTTGATAGCCCTTCTCCTATTTCTCACCATTATCCCTCTCCCACTCTCTCTCATGTGATCTCACCTATAAGTGGAACCTAATCAACAAAACAAACAAGCAAGCAAAATATAACCAGAGACACTGAAATAAAGAAAATGAAAGATTCTAATTATATGAAATGTTAAAGGGACTTACCTAAGAAAAAGAAGATAAAAAAGATGAAAAGTGAAAGGACAGCAAACTCACAGTTATTAACAACCACACCTAAAACAAAAGCAAACTAAGAGGACAATTAGATCAGGAGCAGAACCATAGAAATGAAGATCACATGGAGGGTTAGCAACAGGGGAGTGGGAGGAGGAGAAGAGGGGAGAAGGTACAGAGAATAAGTAGCACAGGCAGTAGGTAGAAAATAGATAGGGGGGAGGGCAAGAATGGAAGGGGAAATATGGAATCTAAAGAACTTGAGACACGTGGTCATAAACTAAAGGGGGGAATGGTGGGGGAGGGGGTATGCAGGGTGGAGGGGAATGAAGGGGGGAAATAGAACACCTGTAATGGCATAATCAGTAAAATATATTTTTAAAAAAGAAAGATTCTAATTGTAAGTCCTTTGTTTCAGCCTACAAGGAAAAAATGAAGGAGCTGTCCATGCTCTCACTGATTTGCTCCTGCTTTTATCCAGAACCTCGCAACATCAACATCTACACCTACGATGGTGAGTTTGACGATGGAAATGCCCCTGACAGCTAGATCATTTGGAAAAGCTTAGATGTACTCACTTCTCTCTCACAACTCCTGATAGAATTAAATCGGTATTTGGTGGTTCTCGCTATTGACTTGCTATGTGTAGCTATTAGGCCTTATTGATTGCCTATTGCTCAAAACAGTTTGAGTTTGGTGCTAATAACAGCATATTAACATCTCGTAAAAACATGGCTGAATTGTAATTGCAGTCACGTCTAGCATATCAGTATGTCCAAGGCTTTTCTTTGCAAATAATATAATGTGCTAAGTTCTAATTAGAGCAGATCATAATTTTCAATAAAAATGTTTATACTTAGAAAACTCAGGAGAAAAAAATCAACTGCCATCCCAGTTTTGCTTTAGTATAATCTTTATAATGTTCCCATATTTAGTATATGCATATCAGTTTAATAATTTCCAATTATAAAACTGATTTATGACTGAGGCCCCAGAGGATTAAAAAGAAACCCTGCAGAATTGTCTGGCTATGCACCGTTTTGCAGTGTAATCCATTCAGACTGATTTATCCTGATGCATCCTGCTCCCTCCTGACACTAGCCACGTGACCTCCTTCGGCAAGCCACAAAGGCGCTCTGAACCTTATTAAAATGTAGTGCCGTCCTCTCCTCTCGGTGGTGATGTGGCTAAGTAAAGTAATGCAAGTCAAACACTTAGCACTGAGCTTGGCCCCTTGTAAGTACCAAAAATCGCAGCTATTATTATCGACAATACCATCCTCACTTAATTCAGTCAATATAATCAAAATATTTGATACAGTTTCACATGTAGTAGATGTAGCTGAAGTATATTTTGCTGGCTATTTGGCTCACAAATATTTGTCTTTTCCACATGGGTAAAGAAATGCAGTTCAGGTGACGGGATCTGTGGCAGCTAACCCCTCTGTGCCTTTAAAGCCTATTTCGGGACTCAGTGGCATTTTTCTTGACAAAATAATCCTATCATGACACAAGCATCATAAATGCTAGTTCACTGTTTCCTAAGGAAATATCCTTTGTGTGACAAATTCTCATTAGAATGAGCCACACCCGCCCTGGCTGGTGTGGCTCGGTGGATTGAGCACTGGACTGTGAAGCAGAGGGTCACTGGTTTGATTCCCAGTCAGGGCACATGCCTGGGTTGCAGGCCATGTTCCCCAGTGTGGGGAGCAGAAGAGGCAACCACACATTGACGTTTCTCTCCCTCTCTTTCTCTCTCCCTTCCCCTCTGCCTAAAATAAATAAATAAATAAATAACTTTTTAAAAAAAGAATGTAGGCCCAATGCCAACTTTGAACAAGTTCATTCAGTCCACAAATAAATTAGATGGATCCTTAACCCGCTATGTGCAGCTACAACTAGTAATCCAGCTGTGTCTCCTGTGGTTCTACTATCTCACTGTGTGCTGTCACTGGGGCTCCAAAGTGGACACAGCACAGGCAGCTCCTTCCAGGAACTCGGGACCTAGAAGAGCAGAAATCAGTAAGGAGATGCAGTATGGTCACATGCTGAGACAGAGGGTGGACAAGGTGTACTGCCTGGACAGAGAAGACAATGACGTTTCTGCTGGCTTAGGGACTGACGGGGAAAAGAAGTCAGATGTTATATATAAGCTCAGTCTTAGAAGTTGAACAGACAACTCAGCATTGCTCATGCTCTGCTTCCTAAAAGAATTGGTAGAGAATTTTAAATTTCTAAAGCCTTTGCCCTCACCTTGTATTTCTATCTAGATAATAACTTGAAGGGTTTATTGCAGACAAATATTACCTGATAATAATAATTATTATTACACAACAATAATGATAACAAAGATGTAACGTTATTTTATTATTATCATTATTTACATTTACAACATTATTTACATTTACAATGAAGCCAGCTTGGTCGCCACAACTCTAAAGGGACATTAATGATTAGAGAGCATAGGATTAGGAAGCAGTACAAAGATAAAGATCTAGAAATGGTCATTCTGGGGCACTGAGGATGTTCTAACCTGCAGGGATAGAACTTGGAGCTATTTTTGAATACCTGTAAGGTACAGAGACAGAGCAAAAAATGTCCTAACTCTAGGTAGGTCTGGAGAGTAGAACAAGCCTGGACCAGGGGCAGTCCGGGGCTCCCAATAAGCTACACTCATCTAAAAATGGGGGCTGTCTGATGAACTTCTAAGAAATCATCATTTTTCCCTAAGTTTAAGTTGTGTAATCATAAATTAGCCCTAACAGATGCTAGCTATCACTCTATTTTATATTATAAATTATGTTACTTTATATTATAAATCATATTATACAGCATTAAAACTGGAGGGTCTGCTATTCTGCTTATCTTTTGCACCTAAACTGCCAGTGAAAAACATGGCTAACCATTCTTCAGTTGTTAAACGCACACAGTATGTAACTTAGCTAAGCAGATGATGCCTTTTCCTCCTCCAACACAGTGACCCTTTCCAGGGTCCTGTCTACAGCTGAGACATCCTAAAGAAAGTTGTCTAAGAAGCAACAATGTAGAAGCGATGATACTACAGTGGGATCTTGTCTTATTGTCCCTGCTAGACTCTAAGCACCTTGAAGACAGGGACCCCATCAGTGTCTTCTTCAGAGTGGACACTACGCATGCCTGATGACGACTCTGGTCAACAAATGCACCAAAGGGTACACAGGGAATGGGCAGGGTGCTTTGCACAGGAGCAGAGCTGGGGCCCAGCATTTCCATCCCCTCAGGGAGCTACATTGGTCCTAACAGCTCCTGCGATTTCCAACCACAGGATTAAATACAGGAACTGGAGAACTTTGCTATTTCCCTCATCAGTTAGTCTGAAAATGCCTCCGGCCATGGCAACTTACACACACACAAATATCTATATCTGTGCTACTTGCTTTTCATGTGAAGCTCATATTTCTTCAAAGGAAAATAAAGTTTAGATTGAAATCAATTCAGGCTATATTTTCCTATATATTCCTGCCATTACTCAATTCCCTATGGACATTGCTGAATTCCCCAACACTGTAAATATTTATTTTGTTAAAATATATTCATAATTATACTGAAGAAATAGGTCTTATATCTTTAAGACAAGGTAAAGCAAATGATCCTATGCTGCATTTTATTCCTATTTGACAGGATAGCAATGCTATTTTCAATTGCTAGAATTCAAATTATTAAGCTAAGACCATGCATATGCTCTGTCTGCTTAACATTCTCAAATATTTATTTCTCAGATATGGAAGTGAAGCAAATCAACAAACGTGCCTCTGGCCAAGCTTTTGAGCTGATCTTAAAGCCACCATCTCCCATCTCAGAAGCCCCACGAACTTTAGCTTCTCCAAAGAAGAAAGACCTGTCCCTGGAGGAGATCCAGAAAAAACTAGAGGCAGCTGAGGAAAGAAGAAAGGTAATTTTTCCATAACTTATTTAAATTTATTTTTATTTTATTTTATTTATTTATCTTTAGAGAGGAAGGGAATGAGAGAAGGAGAGAAACATCAATGTGTGGTTGCCTCTCATGAGTCCCCTGCCGGGAACTGGCCTGCAACCCAGGCATGTGCCCTGACTGGGAATCGAACCGCGATTGTGTGGTTCTCAGGCCTGCACTCAATCCACTGAGCTATGCCAGCCAGGGCTAAATTTATTTTTAATTGTAGTTGACATCGGTTATAACAGCTTCATGTGTATAACATAGTGAGTAAAGATTTTTGTACTTACTCTCTTTCTCACACACATACACACAACACACGCCCATACACCAAGCAGAAGTTCCAGAGGACAATGACACCTGAATACATGTAGATCTTCAGTAAACCTAGAGACACTGAAAGAACTTTAATACCCTGGTGCCCCCCCCATTCGGATCTCTTATTATTAAAGTGGCTTTCCCTCAGGATAAACACCAGGAGCTTGCCCTGTCCTCCTCAAGGCTTGGCTACTTGCCCTTGAAGCTGCTCCTCCCAAGATCAGGACCCTCTTTGAGATCTATGACTATCTTCCTGTACTCACTTCTAAACCTTAGTGGCATTTTTTTCTCTTTTTCCCATTGGTCCCTGTTTGTATTAAAGACCTTTTCTTTTAACAAATTTCAATTTTCCAAAATCAGATGACTAAGAAAAGTAAAGGGTATTAAAAATGGAAGGCACTCAGAAATCCCAAGGACTTTAAACACAGTGACAGAAGTTATGTCTGAATATATTGTCACCAACTATGTGATTATGGGAATCCATCCCATCAAAATACCTCTATTCAACCCAAAAGGAATTATTTTAGGTAATGCACCTAATACCTTTAGGTAATAAGCTAATTAGGTTATTCAGTTACAGTCCATCAAGACTTTGCTGCGGGCAGATATAAATAACAAGCTGTATTGGGAGAGAGCACACACACTCAAGGCTGAGTCCTCACCCAAGCGCTGGTATATTAGAGGTCATGGGCATGGGATTGATATACGCAGATGCCATGACTTGATTAAAATACAAACTCGGTGACTGAGCTAAAATGGAAACTTAGAGATGAAAATTCAACATCGTTATGGTTCTAGGTTAGGTATTTAATTTGAAAGAAACTGTTAAAGGAAAAGGAAGAACAATGCAAAGATGATCAAAATAACTGGGAGTTTTCATAAAATTCCCTGAGTTAACTACTTACAATCCTGGTAATGTTCCTGTCCTTGAGCAACAGCTTACCCACAATTATACCTTTATATAACTGAGGTGAACTAGAAATTGACCACATGGCTAAAAGACATCTCCCTTTTTTATTATGTCTGAGATTAGTGTTCACCTCCATGAGACCATATTATTTCATGAAGTCAGCTTGAAGCTCATATTTTGAAATCAAAGTTTCCAAACTGCAACTGACTCACATGGGTGAAATAATATGACCACTTTTGTCATCCACCCATCCATCCTTCTGTCCATCCATTTATTTATTCAACAAACATTTATTTAGCAAGAGGCAGAAGAGCTAAGCTAACCATACATCCCAGTTAGCTCAGGACAACTCCAGCGGACTCCTGCTATTTTGATATCATTATTATTATTTCAATCCCATAAGTTTCCTAGTTTGGACAGTAAATTATATGGACATTCTAAACCAAACACAGTGTTTAAGAGTGTTTTTTAAAGGCATACTGGTTAAGCACACATGGCTAAGAGAATGCCTATGATTCAAAGTCTGGTACCACCATTTAACAGCTATGTGACTTTCAGCAAGTCACTAAACTCTATGTCTTATTTTACCTACCTGTAAAATGAGACAAATAATTGGCACAAAGGTATTGTGATAACTAAAAGAGTAACCATAAGAGTTACTTATAGTAGTCATAAAGACATATAACAAGCACTGTGAATACACTGTGAGCTGTTATTGGGTACAAACCCATCCAGTTTCTGACCTCACAGATATGGTGGTCTAGCAAACTCACAATTTTATAAAGAAAGGAAGCTTCCCATTAACACAGACACTGGAATGTTAACATACAATGTATTTCATAAACATTTTTAAATATTAAGAATGTTCTTTTTCAAATTACAAAAAAGTTAATAGGTAACAAATATTATTAAGTGGCTTGAAAAAATAATGTTATAAGAATGATGAAAAGTTAAGGATTTAAATGACATTGATAAAATCTCATGCTAAAATAGATGAAGTTAAAAAGAATGCTACTCAAACCAGTCTAGTGATTTATAATGGCATACTGACAATATTAGCATAATCAACTCTAAAGTCACTGAATCTCAGAAAGAAAGATGTGTTCCTTGTTTTTAATAAAATGGCATAAAAGTGGATTATTAGTCACCAAACTTGATAGACTTATATTTTCTATTTTTTCGGCATCTCACATTATAAATGGCAATTAAAGTTAAACCCAGGAAAAGAGGTAGCACTTTGCATAGCAATGGATTCTGAACTAAAGTGCTGGATTATTCATGACCCAACAATCAGGAGGCATTCTGCTCCTCAGAGAACGTGACCATGGGCCACAGACTCCTCATGTGTGCCACTCCCCCCGTAGTTCTGTTTCAAGGAGTTACCCACAGTAAATGAATTACAGGCTTTAGCTAATGGGTTCATTCTAAAGACCTTTAGATTTTAATCATTTTACATTTCTTATTATGCTTCTGATCCTTCAGCACAAAGTGAATATCACATCTTTTTGTTTCATACAATTACATTCATTTGTCATATTTTAATAAGACATTATTCCTAACTTTATTTAGGTTATTGTTTTCTTTCATTGTTAACAGTTAGAGGCATCATCTAACCTATTACAATGACACCTAGTGTCTGATAAGTGGTTCTAGATAACAAGTAATATATCCAAATGATGAGAAGGGACAAGAAAATAGTGGGATAGGAAAGTGTGTTTACTTTAGAAATCAGTGGAAAACTAGACCTAACTAAATGTAGCCTTAAATCTCCTATGTGTACCGAGCATTAAAGTGAGTTTTATAAACCACTTAACTCAAATTTATCTTCTATTTCATTTGCACAGCAATTAAACTCTTATACTCAGTAACATAAGAAATGCTAATAAACCTCTTTGGAAAATGTCCAAGTACTCCTAAATGTACAATAACACTTTTCCCAAGCTCATTATCTCTCCTTTCGTGTGCCTCTAATGCACTTACTCCGGTGATTTTGAGATCAGTGTGAGAAGGTTTAAGTCTAGAGAAGCTAGACACACGTAAGTAATAACACATGTCTGTTATTACAAGGGTGGGATGGAAAAGCTTCCTCAGTCTACCAGAATGCCATGGTGGATGTCTCAGTTCTATAAATACTTCACCTTGGCATTTGCATTATATCAGCTGATCATTCTCATGCTCTAATTTTTTATTTTAGTATTTCAGTGAATTTCTACATTATATACATGCTATTCAGAAATGTCCCTCCATGGCCAGATCCTTTTCCCTTGCACAAATTTATTTTCAATAGCTTTCAGAAAATCCCAGCTCTCTAGCCTCCCTGTCAGTCAGTGCAATCAAGATTGCTCTCTGCTAATCTATGCAAGCAAGGGACAAAGTAAAAGGACTTATTTGACCATGAAGTGAGAACTTGACTTCTACAAAAATGAAGGCAAGTGCTTCCACTTCTATAGATCACATTTTTATCCTGCATCCTCATACTCATTTCCTGTCATGTTTTCATGTCCTTTTCTGGAATAAAATAAGCTTATTTGCTTATTGGTAAAATGTTGAGATCACAACCAATTTTCTTCCTTGAGGCTATGATTAGAGGATTCAGCAAGATTAATGAGAGAACGTATTTCTCCAAGAAGGAAGTTAGAGAATGCACAGGCAGTGGAATCTAGATGCTAGGCTATGAAAGAGAAAATAACTATGATTTTCCACAGTGGTGCAGATACAGAGACATAGGAATGGAGGAAAGGCCCTCAAGACTATCAGCTCCCTGAAGAACTTGTTTAAGAGTTGAGCACCAATGAAGAAGGACCAAAATAAGGAGCCATAAATATTTTCTCAGTGAGGAATTCATTTTGTAATCAACTTCTCATCCTGTAATTTTTTTCTTGGATTTGAGCTTTAAATATTAGGAACATGGATTATTACTAGCATTAGTAATAGGTCCTACCGATGCATTTAGTTGAGACAATGGTGGCTGTAGCAGTCCCTTCCAGTGTGTCAGAAGGTACCTCAGGAGCCCTGAGTGTGGTCGGCCTGTGTCACACTGCAGGGATCTCACAGGAGAACATTCTGTACTGCCTGCCTTCTGTTTTGCCCCACTAACTGTGCTAACAGAACGCACTTGTCTCTAGGCTGGGTAATCTCATTTAGCCCCAGTCGCTGCAGAAGTACTAACGCCATTAATCGGCCCATTTCAACCCAGCCAAACGCCACTCTAGTAGGTGCAACAGACTTCTCTCCATCACTGGCAGTGGTGCCTGTGGGTGTCTGCTCACACAGAAAAAGCCTGTCCCATCAAAGCAAGATGTTTTAAAGGGTGCTGTAAATAGAGGGTTTTGAAAAGTTACATTTTGACATGGTTTATTTTTACCTATTTGGTTTTCTTTCCTGAAGCCGCCCCATGGTTTCCTGTCCGTTAGGAGAGTAAACCCAGGTTGCAACCTTATCTCTAGTTCTTGGGCACATGGCAATCTTATTTTGTGATAACCCAGACTTCTCTCCCTCTAGAGAGTTTTCTGGACTGGAGGCTGCATAGGTTGAACTGAATTTTCCAAGATGAAGGATCAGATATTTCCTCCTATTTCTTTGAGATGCTTACTTTCCTATAAAATTTTGTATAGCCCATTCAGTGGGTGAGTGTGAGTATGGAGGAGGAAGGCAGGGAAGGGTTGACTGTCATCAACATTGAGGCCCCTGGATCCACTGATGCCAATAACCAAAGAAGTTTGAACAAATATCTACATACATGAGATGGCCAAAGTTTTACATTTGAGTTTAGCCATACCAATAGGTTCATTTGCCATCATCTCCCAGTGACAGGATGTTGAGTTTTACTTTCTGTAATAATGGATATCATTTGCTCAGTACAAACTTACTCTTTATTAAACAGTGTGCTGATTACCTTGAAACATTATTTCATTTGGTGCTCACAAGCAATCCTATGAGATAGGCACTATCTTTATCCATATGCCAAAAAACATTAATCACGTGAAGGCTGATCTCAGAGAGACACTTTACACACACACACACACACCCCTTCAGTCTCCTCTCTTTCTCTCTGAAATAGTGCAGTAGTCCTAGCAGCAGGAAATAAACAAGAGCAATGTGGGAGACTATACCAATAGTCCCACCTAGAGTCACGAGGATGAACCAGCTAGAAAATATTGTTTACATTTCTTCCAGAAAAACTCCATTGATTTTGAACTTACTTTGTGTGAGCATTTCCTCTTTATTTTTCATGTTGGTTTTATGGAACACTGTGACAGAGCAGGAATATGGCGGCATATTCCTGAGATGTCAGTGAAACCATCATGGGGTTAAAGCTGGAGGTGGGGCCAGTCCCCAGGATTTTCTTTCTAATTCCCAATGAGTCCCTCGACATCAAAATAAACACACGGACAAGGACTCTTAAGGTTTCTGAGTTTACCACTCCTGCAGAATTTTATCTGAAGGGAAGTTTCTTCTCCTGTCAGACTTGGTTTTATTTACACATCAAGATTTGTCCAGTAAGACCCCCAACCACTACCACAAGTAAAAATGGTTTCCTGTTAATGCTTTTAATGGTAGTAATACTTCGCAGCCTGTGAAATATGTTTGATCTACGATTGTTTAGACTATCACATTTAGTCTTGTGAAGGCCATCTCAGGGGATCAGCAATCCCAAGGAATCACCCAGAAACAAATCAGTGGGTAATAATTTAGGCTTAAACGTGGATAGTTCAGTGTTAATTCATTATGTAAGTGTGGAGAAGAAAATGAATATGGAAAGAAGTTAACATGTCCAGGGTCACCAGCACAGCCAAAACTTGAACACAGGCCTGACACCAAAGCCCATCCTGGTGTATTTTTCAAAAAGTAGACTGAGAACTGACCATATTATAACCCCTAGGGATGCTTATCAAAAATATAGATTCCTAGGTCTCGCCAAAGAGTCCCAGGATTGAAGCTCTAGAGGATACCAGGTATTTGCACTTTTACCAAGCTCCCAGGTGATTGCTAACATCCACTGTAACAACAGAACTTCGTCTCCCACTGCTGCTGCAGGAGGGTCACAGTCCTTAAACCTCGGAGAAAAAGTTTCCGGTCTAACCATGAGCAACCACGGGGTTTCAAAGATGACCCAGGGACCACAGAGAGTCCTGAACAAGGACTTGTTGTCTGCGGCCATGTGGACATTGTTCACACTGTAGACAAGTCTGGAGAGATGACTTGGCACATGAATAAAAGGGGGCGGGGGAGGTGGGCATGGAATAAAACAAGAAAGTGAATTTGGAAATTGCAGGATCCAGCCCACATCTTATCGAAAAACAGACCCAGGAAAAAGACGGAGCTTGCCTCAATCCTGCCGCTTGTGCTCAGGCTTCGATGCATGTTGCTACCCAGTGATTAACTACAGCCATCCCCTGTTGTGTAAATGCTTAGCAGCAACGAATGAAAAACAGAAACAAAAACCCTCGGTGAGGGTTGCTTTCTTCTAAGACAGCCTGTCCAAAACACTCACATCTGAAAATCCAACTAACCACATTTCCCCACTAACCGCCCTGGGGAAACCCTAGGCCAGAGGGATGAGAACGGGACGGACAGCAGTGCTCGGGACCGGACAGACTGACCATCCTCGGAGAGCACGCTGCAGTCCAGGGCCCTGCCCCCCTCGGTTTGCCTTGAGTGACTGTTTCTCTTGCGCAGTCTCAGGAGGCCCAGGTGCTGAAACAGCTGGCGGAGAAGCGGGAGCACGAGCGAGAAGTTCTGCAGAAGGCGCTGGAGGAAAACAACAACTTCAGCAAAATGGCGGAGGAAAAGCTGATCCTGAAAATGGAACAGATTAAGGAGAACCGCGAGGCTAATCTAGCTGCTATTATCGAACGCCTGCAGGAAAAGGTAATCACCACAGAGCCCTGAGCAGATGCGCTCACTCAGACACACCCATGCACCCCGACACAATCAAAACACGCATGTGAAGAGGGCAGATCGCCTGTGCACGGGGCCTCCCGGTACAGACTGACCCGGTGGGGCTGCAGGGTGGGCTGGGAGTGGGGACCCAAAAGGGGGGCTCGAAATTGTCACACTTTCCAGTGGGGAGTGGATTCAAGGAGGCCGATTTGTGCTTTACAAATGTCTAAAAGACTACCGTGCAACCCTTCAGAGCCAATCTATTGGAAATATTAAATACTTCATAAATATGAAATATATAATGTTTAATTTTAGTTTAATCTTTAATTAATATGTAATCATAAGTAAATAAATATTAAGTTGGAAAATATATTTGTTACAGAAGGTGGGAAGTCCATTCTCTCCACGTAGGAATATTTTCATGGAAAATTTGGCTCTAACAACATCCCATGACACCAATGTAAAGAGAAGCTACTGGGGAACATCCGTTTCCTTGCGTTCTCATACCTGGGAGCCTTCCTCCTTGCCCCTGTGCATAAACTCGTTCCCATCAGTCAGGAGGGGCAGTGCCGGAGATCCTCCAGAAAATGTTTTCTCTTGCCCTTCCGCAGGCTCTTGCTAACTAGCCACCATCATCACCTCCACCACCACCTCTTAAAAATACCTTTGAAAATGGGTGGTGTAGCTCCGAGTAGTGTAGTTCTGACCACTCCCAAAAATCAGGTGGAGCGCTGAGAAAGAGGATCTTTGAAAAAGGCTGCCTCTATCCTTTCCTGAGCAGCACCCTCCCCTCCTGTGCTGGGTGCCATTATGTGGCAGGCACTGGAGGTACAGGGAGATGTGACACTGTCCCTGTCATCAGAACACTGACAGTTTAAACAAGATCAGTGCCCTGTTTTGTGAGTATTTCTTAGGAACTTTTATGTCATCTATTAGAGTTGGCCCATCTCATCTAAGAATCGGGCGGCCTTATCCTGACATCCCAGTGATTCTTTGTTTTCCCTACCATTCTTTGACTACAAATATCAGGCCAGAACCAAAGGAAATCGTACATAAACCCTAAAAATATATACATTTATATTTCATGGAGATTTTCATGGGTACCTGTATGCTTAAGGAATTTTTGAAAGCTCTGCTGGGGAAGGGCATACGAGGCTCTCAGGATATCTGAAGTTCAGGGTGACCCGGGCATAAGCCAGAACAGCCACTGGTACCTCAGCCAAAACCTTAAAGTTGAGATTTATTTGCTCATATAAGCTAGTCTTTTCATATTCTCAGAACTATGTCATTAGGTTTCACCTAAATGGGTCAGGTCAGGCTTGGCTGAGATGCAGAAAGACAAAGTTCCATTGGCTAAAATTTACGGGCCTGGTCCTGAACCAGTCAGTCTTCCTCCACGTGTCCTTAGTGCCCACTTTGCCACACCACCAAGTGAGGGGATGCTGATGACAGGTGCTTGCAGCACGGACAGCAGAGAACCGCTGTGTTCTAGTCAGGATAATTGTGACTCCACCTTCGCCTCACATCCTAGGTCCCCCTGCCCCCCAAATCACGTGGCATTGCTGGGAATGGGACACCCTAATCTTACTGCAGCAGCACACTGAGTTCAGCCTGCAGAAAACTCCTCACCCGATAGCATCAGTGGCCCTGAGCAATAGCTGCTCTCCTCTCAGACCCAACTGGGAACTGTAACAAACAGTTAATTTTGAAAAATAACTTAAAGCAGGTATAACCATTTTAACACTAATACATATATTCATTAAACATATAGCTTCAAGGTTAAATATTTAAATATTTTCCAGTTACTCCAGTTATCTTTTGATGTAGGCCAGGACATTTTTGTATCTAATGCTCCTAAAGTGTCCATCAGAAGTTAAAAAGCCCTTAAAATATTAGAGAAAAGGAAAACAGCATTAAAAACAAGAGGAAAAACAATATGACATGTTATTGCTATTCTCTGGATTTGTACAGTGGCCATAATATTTAAAATTCTCTTTTGGTCACAGTTTTAATCAAATACAGCAGTTGTTTTCTTAAAGATGCCGTAAGTCTTGTAAGATCTTCTTCAATGTGACATATACTGGGTCCCATGTTTTCCTTTCTCGGAAAATGAGAAGATTTCCTAAAAGTAGAGGTCAAACTGAGGTACTCCCAGCCAAGCACGTAGCATGCAAAGGAGGGGTAGCCCCCCTGGCCCTGCGCGGAGCAGACCTGAGGCTCTGTGACGTTGCCGCCCCTTGTCTTCCAGGAGAGGCACGCTGCGGAGGTGCGCAGGAACAAGGAGCTGCAGGTGGAGCTGTCCGGCTGAGCCGGGGGAGGGGGCGGCATGCCCGGCTGCTGGGAAATCCCCCCGCCTACGTCATAATGGATCACATGATATCAGTATGGAAAATGTATGACATGGTTTCAAAAGAACTCACTATTAAAAAAAGAATCAAAAAATAAAAGAAATCAATACGGTCTCTTTGCAGAATGTTTTGCTTGATGTTTAAAAAGTACCTTGGATCTTATTTTGTAAATACTTACATTTTTGTTAAAAAATACAAGTATTGCATTATGCAAGTTATTTCATAACCTTACATGTCCTGTAACAGGCTTTGGATGTTGTGTCTTTCCACTCAAATGAATTTGCTAGGTCTGTTCTTTTCAAAGCTCCTCGTGTCTGACTCCCTTCCCTGCCCTTTTCATTCCAACAGAAAAAACGGGGTCAGTAGACAGTCTATGGTGCTAGAAATCCACCATCGCCTAATGACCTAGACAGCTCTGTCACCTCTGAACTTGACCGACACCATCCCTACACCATACATGGGTGTGATGTCTCCACACCATAATCTACATACTGCCTAAACATGAAAAAAAAAACAGGCTAAGAATAACCACCAATCATAGCATTGACTTTCGCTTCTACTGCACTGTGTGCTACCAATGCGCTTTGGTTTTAGAAAGGGACGGATAAGAGGACAAACCTGAAGTCAATCTGGGTAGAAGCAAAAAACCAAACCTTTGAAGTGCTACATTTTAAACGGTTCCAGCAGCCGTGCAATTGCTTAAATCTCTAGTTTAAGTTCTTTGGATGGAATAAATTAATTAATGTGTCAGGTGGCTTATTTGTGGATGCCATGATTGATGATGTTCATTTTAAGCTCTTACCTATAGTACAAGTACATGATGCTACTGAAGAATACTTTTCGCTTGGAAACTGTGAGTTGGTTGTTGCATTGAAACACACACAGATACGCAAATCAGAAACACTACGGACTTCCACTCAAACTGGTCTTTCTTCCCCAATGTGAGGCAATCCTGCTGGATTGATTTGGAAAAATCGATCCATCTGTGAGGGCTGACGTAGTGAAGCAGGGTGCGCAGGGCATGGTGCCAACTAAGAGAATCACCAGACACCCACCATAATTACCTGTCGCAGTTTTGAAGTCGTTTCTCCCCAACTTCCAACTCCTGAAGGTTGCTGCCTGCATAGTTACTCTTCATTCGTGCTATTTTCCTGTATGTCATTGTGAGCAAGCTGTGATTAATAAAGAATTGGAGTTCTGTGAACTAACAAAAGTTTGGTCTGTTCTCTTGCCCCTTTATGGGTCTGATCCTGGAGTTCAGGTTTCAAAATGGCCAGTAGATATGATGATCTCACAAGCAAAGAGACACCAGAGCATTTGAGATCTTACTCCCCAGATTGTCAGTTTGACTCATATAAAAATTACCTAAAACAAACAACCAAACGAGCAAAGAGACAATAACTTGAACTCAGAGGAAGCAAGTGTCCTGCTGGCTCGCTTCCCTCTGCAGCAGCAGGCAGCCTCTCTCTTTTCTCTGTCCCTCTGTCAGGCCAGCACAGTGGGAACTGTGTTCAATCTGTTCTCCTAAAACCTGCAGGACTGATGGAGATACCACGGGCTCAGACTGATCATTCTGAGGAGCAGAGCCCCTTTCGAAGCACTTGGAAAGTTCCTGGCACCACTTCACGGTCTCTGCTGTGGCACCAGGCCACCTTGCTCAGCCTGGTAAACTGTGAACTCCCTGTCATCCTGCTGAACTTTGTGCTGCTGAGCAACTGTGCGCACATGGGCACAGCGGGGTCCTGCCCGGGACCCAGATGGTCCTACGGGAACCACGTCCAGTTTTAGCAGGAAATCACACACATAATTGAAACCACATGGATTCATGAACAAGTAAACTGGGCTGTTGTCCACAGCAGCACTAACAAGCCAAGTTGAGGGTTGAGGCCACCTGGTCTCCATCTCGAATATCTTTTGTTTGTGTGAATCTGACATTGCAACAGTGGACACACGCAGGCTTAAAAGTAGGAGCGCCGTGATCTTGTTTTGGAAAGTCAATCGGGGCTTCTGACTGGCATAAAATAAGCCGTATTTCCACACTGTTTTTTATATAACTTAATTTGGAAAACCTTACCTGAAGAGCTTCCACTGAGCCACACCCTATGATTAAGCCCTAGAAATAAGAAAACAAATGACTGAGAAGTTTACAGTCCAGTTGCTTATTTTGGCCCACAGCTAGCAAACAGGATATTTGACAAGTCCTTATAGCACATCGAGGGAAACATAATTTCCATGAAGCTCTGATCGACTTTCCTCTACATTGACTTTCTCCTGCATTGTGGGTAGTATTGCTCAAACTACTTTCTGGGTCCCTAAATTGGAATTGCTGACCAGTCCGACTGCCGAATCTCAAAGGTGAAGACAGTAAGGCCCACATTTTGCCCCAGGTCACGATGCCCACTTCTCACCATTTCTGTCCTCGCTAGTAGCTCATCCGCAGACCACCCTCAAATCTCATCATTCTGGTGGGGATGGGGTATGTCTAAGAAGCTTCCCTAGAACAGCGGTCCTCAAATTCCAGCAGGCTTGAGATCCATCCAGAAGGCTCATTAAAAACAGATTGCAGAGCCCCACCCCAGAGTTTCTGACTCCTGAGGTCAGTGTGAAGGCCTGAGAAGGTGCATTTCTTGTCTGCAGTCTCACGAAGGCCTGGTGCAAACAATGAAATGATGCCAGTGTGTGGATTTTTGGTGACAGCACACCAAGGACCTCTGTTGCAACCAAAGCACGTTCCACTGACCGTCGGGCACAAAAAGAAACCCATTCCGTCTTACTCAAACAAGTGGGAGTGGAATGCAAAGGAATCGTGCTAGAGGAAAAAAATGAACAAGTACCCCTCACAGGATGATTGAAAGAAAGCACCTAGGGGCTGGAGTGGGGCTAAGACAGGTCAGGGCAGGGAACCCATTCCCTTGCTTCTCTCAGGAGACATTGTTTCAGTAGGGCTTCAGTCATCTAAGGATGCTCCCGACCCCTTAACACATGAACTGAGTGTTCTCTTCAGAAATGATGCTGTTTCATAACTTACCCACGATTTATTATTATGGTTCCACTTACAGATACTTTACAGAGTATCTTGGTTTCCTCAAGACAATGTTTAAATTGTGTCTACTACTTTGAATTGTCCCATAAAGAAAATTCACATAATTCCATTGGTTTGAAGACCCACCCACCCCTCCTATCTCTTTCACACTCAGAAATGTACGGGAGGCCTGGGCGTTGACAAACTGTTCTCTCTGGAGGTGGGCACCAACCCCACAACACTTCAGAGGAGAAAACAAAGGTGAACTTGTACCAATAGCCCTTCCACCCCTCCCAGCCCTAGGCAATTCTCAGGGAACCCCAAGAAAACTCCCCAATCCCAGAATAAAGTACTCAACACCCTTCCCCCCCTCCCCCCCCCCCACCCCCCATCCCTCCCCCTTTTCCCCTTGTTCCCTCCCCCCCCCCACAACCTCAAACAAAGGACAAATACCATATGATCTCACCTTTGACAATCATCTTTTAATTAGGTGATTTGCTGAAAAATTCCTAAGGCAGATACAGAGCCCAGAGCAAAACCAAGATTCCTGATGCCCTCTCCAAATAACCTCAGTCATTTTGGAGTCCTCACTGTCCTTGATACCACTTCCAGCGGGTCGTCCCGCATTCCCTGCTGCTCTTCTGCTCCCATAACCACTGCCCTGGTCTGGGTGCTATTTGACTCTTACAATGACCAACTAACAGCTCCCCTTCACTCCAGTCTGCAGCCCCCTCTACACGGTGACCAAGCCTCTCCCATCCTTTATCAGCAGCATGAAATGCCCACCCCTCTACAGGGCCTCAAAGTGCCCCACCTATCCCTCTCTTCTCTCAAAAACATGACTGTCCTTGGACACCAAACTTTTCACGCTGACCTGAAATTTCTGGCCAGTGTGTACATGCTTTGCTCTGTTTCGAGATGATCCTCACTACAGTAGCACTAGGATAGGCTAGATCAGGCTGCAGCGAAACCCACAAAAGCTCAATAACACACAACCACAAGGGTTTGTCGCCTGCTCCTGCTGTGCATGTCCAGTGTGAGTCGCTGTGAACTCGGCTCCACGCTGTGGTCAGCGAGATGGGAGCGGAAGTGGTACAGCACCACCGGGGGTGGTGTGAGAGCAAATTCACTGTTCACCGCGCTGCCTTCCCCGGGGCCTGGAATGAAGACAGAGTAGAGCACAGCACCATCTGCAAGAGACACACGGCCCGAGTGAGATGAGCTCCTTTCAGATAAACCCCAGAACTGTGGAGGTTTTATTATTAACAAGCATTAGTGGATTGAAACTCTTTTCACCATCACACAGTGCTCTCGGCCAGCCACCTCACTCCCAGTCTGAAATGGGGTGTTTCAACCCTTCATGCTGTTACATAGTTCCAACCCACTTGAGCCCCAAATGCCAAAGAAACAAACTTAAGGCACAGTTTGGGGAGGGAGGCCTTATCTAAGTGCCTGGACTATTTATCTCAGGTACTAAAAGGCAAAATGAGTTTCTTCATTGGCTTGCTTTGGTGGTAATGAGAGTCACAGGCATTATTTTAAAGGGTAAGAGAACAAAAAGGGAAAAAGCTGTAGCACACAGAAGTTTCTCCTGCACACTCGCGTCAACCACCTCTGAAAGGTATAATTTCTCAACACACCAATCCCCACTGCTAAGGCTTCAACACACCTTTCTGTGTATTTAAGGTAAAAGCAAGGTTTACTAACATTTCATTTAAATCCATGGGTACTCCCAAAAGTCTTTAAGCCTGCTTGTGATGAATGTGGTACCTCTCACCCTAAATACCAATTAAATAAATAAATCAGTTCAGTTCTGGGAACGGCATGACAGTCAGCAAGCCAGACCACGTTAGTGAGCAACAGTGCACGTGCTCATTGAATTATCCCCCCTCTCTTCCTGAGTCATAGCCAGCTCTTCTCTCTTCCTTGCCACCCACAATCCAGCGGGGCCCATCCGGTACCAAGGGACAAGAATGTGATGGACATTTTAGAGACTACCGCTAAATCCAACAACAGGGCCTCTCTGCTAACTTTCAGGTTAGCAGTAAGGACTCAGGTCCTCGAAGAAAAAGAAATGCCATGCCCTATTCTATTCCAATTCTACTGTCCTATTTTTCCACCCCTCTCAGTCAAGCTTCTAGAAGCTGTTTCTCCTTCACCTCCTATGCACCTCTTAACCTACTGGCATCTGCCTTCTGCTCTCACACACCAGTGAAACTGCCAGTACCAGTGGCCTCTTTGCTGCTAAACCAGACAGGAACTCTTTGTCTGGCCAATACTCATAAGGTCATCCCCGGGTCCTACCTGCCCTAAGAGCCTTCCTCGAACCCTTCCCACCACACTGAGCTGATGAGCCACTCACCTCCCTGATGTGGTCCCAAAGCACCCTGTGCAAAACAGTATAGTGAGCAAGGGCTTGGGCTCACGGAATGAGGTTCCTAGCTCTCTGGACACATTGCTTATCTTCTTCAAATTTCCTCACCTGTAATTTGGTGGTGGTTGGTGGACTCATTGTGCTCAACTCCTCACTCTCTCCTGGCACCCTTGCCCATTGCCACGTGACTCTGTAGTATCTCCCAGTAGAGAGAGGAGTTGATGCTGGGTTTGGCCATGCATCACACTTTGACCACTGGAATAATGGTGGATTGGATGTGAATAAAGCCTTTAAATGTGCAGAAGCTTGCCGGCTTTCGCTCATGTAATTTGTCATGAGGACATGTCACATAGGAGCTGCTGGGCAGGGAAATGTGGAGACCCACAAGCTGACCTGAACCTACGCAAAAGCATGGAGCTCAGCCCAGCTGACTAACAGCCTGAAAAGAAAGAAAACATGCAAAAAAGTATTTGTTGTCATTAGCCACCAGGGCTTGAAATGATTAAGCCACATTATTATGAGATGATTAATGTAACGTCTGAAAAGATTGTTGAGATTAAATGAGCTAGTATAAGATATCTTCACAAAGCATCTGGTGCATAGCAAATATTCAATAATTATTCATTATTAACGTATTTCACACTGTGCTATAAATTCTGTTTGCTTAGCTGTTTCTCTCATTTAATCATCAGCTCCTCTAAGGCATAGCCTCTAATTTATTATTGAATCACTGATATTTAGTGAGTTTAATACACACACACACACGAATGAATGAACAGAACAAATTAATGAATTAAAATGAAAAAATACCTAGGACAGTGCTTGGCATATGTAAGCACTTAATAACTCTTAGTAACCATTATATTTTCTTCTTCTGTAATCTGATAGTATCTGCTTGATTTTAAATTATTTGAGCTTGAAATTAAGCTTAATGTCCTACAAAAATTATCAGAAAATTCAACTTCTGTGAAAACTGGAAAACTTGCTAACATCTAACAATAAAGAAAAACAGAATAAAGTCATTTGGGGACAACTCAGTGACAAGAAATGTAACACCAGACTTTCAGCTACATGCCATCAAACCACTGGGGGGGTCTCAAGTCACAAAGCCCCCTTCTATTGCTCAAGAACTAGAGTCTGGCTGAACAAAACTATCTTCGGAAGTGGAACAGTATGGCACCAGTACAGTTTGTAAAGTTTGGTGGCAAAGAAATCCCTGGCCTTTCTGTCCTGAACAATGTATGTGCACTGTCCCCTTTAAGCCTTAAGTTCCCTCTGCAAACAACGTCTTTCCCAGTGGAGACCCCTGACGACACTGCTTCCCCTGGAGGCTTCTCAATAGGTAGGAACAACAATAAAAATATGAAAGAAAAAGGTGGGCTGAGTCTCTGCATTGCTCTTCTTGGTCACTTCCAGATCATTCTACCACCTCTCGGAAACACCTACTGTTGAATCTTATGTCACCAGACTATTCAGCCTCTCCTCTTCACTGTCGAGTTCACTGCCAGCCCCGAGGGCACGTCCTCTCACTTCCCTAGGATTTCTAGTTCCCCATCACTGTTACTCTTTCTATTCTGCTCTTGTCCTAATGACTGGTCATTTTAATATCCACACAGATGACACTTCCACATTCTGCTCAGAGTCCCTCCCTCCTCTGCTTCCTCTAAGTCACTCAATCTCATAGTTACCCCCTAGACCTTATCATTATCACTAATCATAACCCCTCCAACATCTCCATGTCATACACCCCACCCTCTGACCTCGGTACTTGGACGCCTGTCCTGCAGCCACACCAGATTCCAATCCCTGGATGTCCCTTCCCCCCACATTCACCATTTCTCTCCTTATCAGCTTGTTTTCCATGGGCAATCACTGTCGTCTCTCTCTTCAATATCCCTACAACTCCCGACCTTATTGTGTTGTTCTCAGTTGGCCAAAGCCAAAGCCATAACCCATGCTACACTAACTCTCCATCTAGTCCATGCCTGTTCTCATACAGATGAACATCTCTGTAGAAATCACACAGCTATGCTGAGAGGTCTTCCTTTAAATTCATGCACATGAACTTCAAGCAAGCTTTTCATGTTACCCAGCAACCACACTTTATTTCTCTAGTTTTCTTCTTATGCTCCGTTAAACCTCCTCAAATTTCTAACAGCTCCTTTCCTCTGTTCACACGCAGCTGATGACTTGCTGAGCAAGAGAAGTCATTAGACTGGGAAATACATAGGCTCCCACAACACATCTCCCCGCCTGCCACATACTGTTCTGCTTCCCTGTTTCCTACCGCAGTCCTTCCATCTCCACATTAGACCCATCCTTTCTCATCAACTCTGATAAATTGCTACAGGAGTGCTCTCCTCTCCTTCCTAGTTCATCATTTCTTTCTATAACATCAGCATAAAGACATGTTTTTTTATTTCTTCCATCTTAGAAAATGCTTTTGCATTTTCCCACCAGCTGCTGACCCATTTCTCCAATCCACTGTGCAGCAAACTCCTAAAGCACTGTCTCCACTCACTGTCATTGCTCTCCTCCTCGCCTCCTGTGAGCCATCTGCAATGAGTCTTTGACCCGCTGGTCTTCTACACCTGCACAAGTCTTGTCAGGTCACGATGATCTCTATGCCACTAGGTCCAAAGGTTAATTCTCAGGCCTCATCTTATTTCACTCGTTATTTGACAAAACTAGTGACTCTCTCCTCCATGATATCTTTCTTCACGTGGCTTTCACTGCCCCAAACATACGCATCATCTATCTACACGCTGACAGCTCTCAAAACTTTACATCGAGACTTGTCACCTGAACTTCAGTCTCATGAAGCCAAATGACTATGCAACATCTGCACTTGTATATTTGTATAACAGGCACCTCAATTTAATATGTCCACTGCAAAACTCCCAATATTCCCTACTCATCCTGCTCCCTCATTCTCTTGCATTTTCATTCTTCTCACTGCTCAGCCAAAATCCTTACAGTCATCTTTCATACCACCAGGGGGCGGTGTCTGATCATATGTGACGGCAACTTTTGCTCCTGGTCTTCATTTTGCACAGGAGGCACTCCACTGTATCTGCTAAGAAATAAAAGACTTGGACATAAAATGCTATCCATTCCTTTCATCTTACTAATTAAACACATTATCTGCAGTGATGACAAATACTGTAGTTGGATTAAAACGCATTAAAATGGAAGAAAAACATTCGTATTCATAGTCTCAACCTGAACAAATCTCCACTTCCTAATGGTTGATCATTTATATCACTTGGCCACAGGTCACAACAGGTACTAATATTGGGTGAGAAAGAGTTTTCTGGCTTCTACTTGGTATTGATGCTGCACAAGCACTTTGAAATGCTGCTGCCTTCATACCGAATTGTCCCATTTCACCGATGAGAAGCAATTATTATTTTTGCCTGGCAGATAAGGGGACATGGAGAAGGTCTCTGCCGGCTGGGGCAGAATTGAAAGTGGCCTCCCAAGTTTGACAGGCTGCCCAGAATTCTCAACTCACTGCCAGCCAAGTGAATGGGCCCTGGAGCACTGCCATTTCCTGGCAAAAGTCAATGGCCAGGTGCTTTCAAGAGAGTGTCATCTGAGACACCTGGAGCTGTTAATCCTGGCAGAGCACAGCAGGGCCCTATAAAGAAGGTGGGTCCCAGACGCCTCAGCAGCATCTTCACTAGGAGCCACTAACTGGAAGAGCCCAAACACTGTTCCAGGAAATAAAGAGCCATAAAATTTGGAAGGAAATAACCCAGGCTGGGCTACCTGGTTATTCAGTCAAAGGGCATTCATTAAACAGCACTGCAGCAGTCACCGTGGGGACGGCAATGTATGAAATATTATCCTCACCCTAAAGGAACTTAAATCTCATTATGAGAGCATGGCATATAGTCATAAAGCATTTGTTAACAGTAATATAAAACAGATTCTACTTCTGTGTGGCAGAGTTCAACAAAGATTGTCAATAACTATTTGTTGATCATTTACTATGTTCCAAATATCGGTGAGATTCAAGAGTGTGTATTAAAGGCCTGTGCTTGCCCTTGCAGACTTTACACTCCTGTTGTAAACACTGCGGTTTATTCTGTTTATTAACGTACTCAATGAAGATTAGTGGACCACCTATCAGTTAGGGAGTATCATGAGAAACAAGGAGGAAATTAATAACCCACAATCCCACTCATGAGGAACTCAGTCTGTTAGGGGATGCAGATGAGTAAACAAATCGTTTACATTCACTCAGTATGTATATGTGTATGTGTGTGTGTGTGTGTGTTACCTTGAAGATTGAACACCAGAAAACATTTGTAGTTTTCTGGTGTTAAGATGCAATATATAGTTTAGAGACTAGAAAATCTTGACCAGAGAGGCAAATGGAGGTTAGTAAATTTTTGAGGGCATGAAGAATATAAGATTGGGGGACTTCTGGCCAAGATGGAGGCAGAGGTGGAAATACTGTACCTCCTTGCACAACCAAATTTAAGGACAACAATGATTTAGAAACAAAAACACAACCAAAACAGACGGAAAATTGAACTGTACCAAAGTCCAACAACGAACCATTCATCCAGACCAGTAAGAGGGGTGGAGTCGGCGGCCAGCAGAGAGGAGTCCTGGCAGGAGGAGGTGGTTAGCAACCCGGCGGGCGCAGGGAGAAAGCAAGCAAACCCGGTGAGGCGTGCAAGGCAGCTGGCTGACCGCAGTCACACATTCACGCACAGATAAACCAGGCAGGTTTAAAAATGGTCAGTGAGAGACAGACCGCGCAACCCAGGGCCCCAGGGATGAGAAATAAAGCCTAAAAGCACCGATTGGAAAAGCTTTTGAGGGTTGAGTTGCCGGGAGAGGGGCCCAGGTTCACAGGAGAGTTCCTTGGAGAGACCCACGGGGTCCTGGAATGTGCACAAACTGACCCACCTGGGAACCAGCACCAGAAGGGCCCGATTTGCTTGTGGAGTCTGAGGAGCAGAGGAGTCTGAAATCTGAAAGAGAGAGGAACAAATGCCACTTCTCCTTCTCTGACCCCACCCCCAGCCACAACCCAGCAACTGGGTAGACCCAGCCTGGTGAACACCTAAGCTTTCGCCCTTCATATATAAAAGGTGTGAACAGACCAAAACATTATGGCCCAATCAGAAGAACAACTCAGATCCCCAGAGCCAATACTTCTAAGCAACAAAGAGATAGCCAACCTATAAGATGCACAGTTCAAAACACTGCTGATCAGGATGCTCACAGAACTGGTTGATTTCAGTGGCAAATTAGATGAAAAAATGAAGGCTACACTAAGTGAAATGAAGCAAAATGCACAGGGAACCAATAGTGATGGAAACAAACCTGGGACTCAAATCAATGGAGTGGACCAGAAGGAATGAAGAAACAACCACACAAAAAAGAATGAAGAAACAAGAATTCAAAAAAATGAGGAGAGGCTTAGGAACCTCCAGGACATCTTTAAACATTCCTACATCCAAATTATAGGTGTACCAGAAGGGGAAGAGGAAGAGCAACGAGTGGAACATTTATTTGAACAAATAATAAAGGAGAACTTCCCTGATCTAGGAAAGGAAATAGACTTTCAGGAAATCCAGGAAGCTCAGAGAGTCCCAAAGAAGTTGGACCCAAGAAGGAACATACCAAGGCACATCATAATTATATTAGCCAAGATTAAAATGAAGGAGAGAATCCTAGAAGCAGCAAGAGTTAAAGGGACAGTCACCTACAAAGGAGTCCCCATCAGACTGTCAGCTGATTTCTCAAGAGACCTTACAGGCAAGAAGGGGCTGGAAAGAGGTATTCCAAGTCATGAAAACCAAAGACCTACAACCAAGATTGCTCTATCCAGCAAAGTTTTCATTTAGAATGGAAGGACAGATAAAGTGCTTCTCAGATAAGGTCAAGTTCAAGGAGTTCATCATCACCAAGCCCTTATTATATGAAATGTTAAAGGGACTTACCTAAGAAAAAGAAGATAAAAAAGATGAACAGTGAAAGGACAGCAAACTCACAGTTATTAACAACCACACCTAAAACAAAAGCAAACTAAGTGGACAGCTAGATCAGGAGTGGAGCCACAGAAATGGAGATCACATGGAGGGTTAGCAACAGATGAGTGGGAGGAGAAGAAGGGGGAAGAAGGTACAGAGAATAAGTAGCATAGACAATGGGTAGAAAATAGGCAGGGGGAGAGCAAGAATAGTATGGGAAATGCAGAAGCTAAAAATCTTGAGACACATGGACATAAACTAAAGGGGGAGAATGGTGGAGGAGGGTGTGCACAGGGTGGAAGGGAATGAGGGGGGAAATGGGACAACTGTAATGGCATAATTAATAAAATATATTTTTAAAAAGAATATAAGATTGGCATTTATGTTCACAAAGTTAAAGGCAGAACCTCCAAAATTTAGAACCAAAAGTACAGTTTCCTGGTAAAAAGGCAGAGGTGCTATTATATTTGTTATATACTAGGCACCATTTTAAGCACTTGACATATATTGATACACAGGGTGGGGCAAAAGTAGATTTATAGTTGTTCCCATGGGAAATAATGCAATGATTAGTAAATAATAATACAAGAATAACTGAGTTTCACATACTCACAACTGTAAGCCGACTTTTGCCCCACCTTGTACCTCATCTTCCCAGCATACTGAGTGGATATCATGATTATTGTTTGACGGGTGAGAAAACTGAGACACAGAGGTGCCCAGTAACTTGATGCAGGTCATGCAGCCAGTTAGTGATGCAACGGGGGTTGAGCTATGCAGCCACGTCCTCGTCTGTCTCACTGCTTTGCCTCCCAAGCTCTGCAGCTGCTCTGACGCGGTACCTTCTCTTTGAGCTCATGCACCACCACCACCACGCTGATTCCAGGGAGGTCTGCTCTGTCCCCTTCCAGAACAGACACAAGCTAAATCCTGTAAAAGTCTTTACTAAGTCATAAAAAAGAATAAAGTGAAACACAGGAAGAGTGCTCAGAAAACTAATCCGATTAATAAAACACAAGTCTCTGATGCTTTTATAGTTAGTTTGCCTTGTTCTTTATCTTTTCCTCTGAAAATAGCACTCACCCCAACAGCTGGCATCCTTACTTGCCTCTTGCCTGAGACCCTCGCCTTCTAGTGTGTTCCAGGTGCTGAAGCCATCTTTGAAATGGGTGATATGGAGCAACTACCTGGACATCTAACTTAAAGAGCATTTTTGGAAGGGAAACTCCTTCCTCATTTCCACAGATTTACCAGAGGGCCCACCTGTTCCCCAGGTGACTGACATCACACATGACTTCACTTTACCAGTGAGACTTCTAGCCCAGGACCCCTAGGCCCCCAACCTTCACCATGAAGTGTGTCCTCATTCTTCCAAGCATTACCTAATATACCACACCAAAAGTCATGTCCACCTGGGAGGAATGATACACCTGTAAAACAGGTGTATTTCTTTTGTAAAGTTACAAGTGTTACACCAGGGTGGAAGCTTTGGGCATAGAGAGGAAAGGATTGGACTCAACAGAAATTGAATAAGTGTCTTTCTATAAAAGTTGAAGGTGAAAAAGTGTCAAGTCCAGGGAGGTGCAAGATAGGTTCATAAGAGGACGCTGAACTCACCCCTCCCATGAACAAAATAAAAAATACACGATAGGTAGTGAATACTCCCACAGAACGACAGAGTGCTGAATGAGCAGCTTCGTACCACAAACAAGGCACAGGAACTGCACAGAGCAGGTGGGGAGCCCTCCGGGAGCTGTGGGAACTCTCCGGGCTAAGGCACAGGTGAGCACCACTGTTCATGGGCCCCTCCACCTCCACCTCCACCTCTACTGGGTGCTTCGGCCTACCTGCAGCACCACTGTGGCCAGTTCACAGATATGTTGCCTGGTGCCTTTTGCCTCTGAACAGAGGGAGCTGGCAGGAAAAACAGGGTATCAGCACACCCGCCCGACTCCCTGCAGACAGCTGCTCCTCCTGGCAGGCTCTGCCCTGTGCCCTGAGCACGTGCTTGGTTCCATGGCACCTTCCCACAACCATCTGGTACTTAGAGATGGCACAGGGGCCACTTCTACACTGACTACATTCGGGGCTACAAATCAGAGGGACTGGATAGAGAAGGTGGGAGAGCCGTGGGAATTCTCCTCTCTGTGGGGCTGGTGCGCACCATCGCTTACATCCCCTCCGCTTCCACAGGGCCAGGGAGGCCACTGCCCAGCTGCTCGGGGCTGCCTGCAAGCTCACTGCAGTGTATTCCCCAAAACGTTACCAGAGCCCATTCCAGTCCCAACAAAGGGAGCAGGCAGGATCCACAGGGCATTACTACATGCACGTGGCCTCCCCCCCAAAGCTGCTCTGCTAGGTGGGCCAGACTCAGATGCCTTACATACCAGCATGGCCGCCACCAGCCCGTGGAAAGCACCGGCGCCCACGCTGCACAGAGGCTGCTTCTACACAAGGCCCGCTTTCCAATACTGGTGGAGGCTTTCCAATACTGGTGGAGACGGCTATTTGTCTAATTATATAAACAAAGACAGAATGTCAAACAAAACGAAAAGACAGAAGAGTATCTCTCAAACGAAGGAACAAAGACAATCCCAGTTTAAAAAAGAAAACTCTAAAGAAAAGGAAATAAGTAATTTACCTAATAAAGAATTATTAAAAAAAAAAAAAACAGTCGTCAGGGGGCTGAGAATGGAATAGAGGAACTTAGGGAGAACAGCAAAGAATCAGCAAGTATAAGAAAGAACCAAGCAGACCTGAAGAATGCAATAACTGAAATTAAAAAAACACATTAGAAAGAATCGACATAGATTAGCTAAGGCAGAATGGAGCTGTGACCCAGAGACAGACAAGTGGAAATTAACCAATCAGAACAGCAGAAAAAAAGAATTACAAATAACGAGGTAGTTTAAGGGCTATCTGAGATGACATCAGCACTCAAATACATGCATTATAGGGGCCTCAGAAGGAGAAGAAAGAGAAAAAGGAACAGATTTTTTTATTTGAAGAAATAATGGCTGAAATCTTCCCTAACCTGGGACAGGAAACAGACATTCAGGTCTGGGAAGCACAGAGTCCCCAACAAGATGAACCTAATGAGACCCACACTAAGACGTGCTATAGTGAAAACGGCAGAAGTTGAAGAGACAACCTGGAAGGGTGCAGGAGAAAACAGGTGGTGCACAAAGGGGACCCTCACGGCCATGAGCTGATTTCTCAGCAGCAGCTTCACAGGCCAGAAGGGAGAGGCGGGGCCTCTGTAAAGTGCTAGGAGAAAGAACCCTACAACCTAGAATAACTTGCCCAGCAAGGAATTCAAGAAAAAATAAAGAATTTCCCAGACAAGCAAAAACTAAAGGACTTCATCACCATTAAACCAGCTTTACAAGAAATGGTAAAGGGTCTAGTACAAAATAAAAGGCCATAACCAGAAATAAAAACATATAAAAAAGAGAAAACCTCACAGGTAAAGCCCGATATTCAATAAATACAGCGAATTAGACATTTAAAAGCTACTATGAAGGCTAAAAGAAAAAAGTATCAAACTCAACTCAACTACGATAAATAGGAGATACACAATGCAAAAAGATTTAAAATATCACATTAATAACATACACCATAGAGGGGGAGTAAAAATGTAGTCCTTATTGAATATATTTGAACTTAAATGCTTAGATAGATAAAGAATGATATACATGAACCTCATGGAAACCAAAAACCAAAGACCTACAAAAGATGTATGAAGAACAAAGAGAACGACACTTAAATAAGACACTAAAGAAAATCAGCAAACCACAAGGAAAGAGGTCAAGATGAGAATAAAGGCACAGAGGAAAACCATAAAAGCTACTGAAAACAATTAGCAAAATGGCATTAAGTGCGTATGTATTAATAATTATGTTAAGTGTAAGTGTATTAAGTAAAAAGACATGGGGTGGATGACTGGATTAAAAATATAACCTAACTATACAGGAGACTCACTTCAAACCAAAAGACACACAGACTGAAAATGAAGAAGTAAAAAAAAAAAGATATTTCATGCTAGTAAAAATGAAAAGAAAGCTGGAGTAGTAATACTTAAGTCAAATAAAATAGACTAAAACAAATATGTGAAAAAAAAAGACCAAGAAGAACATTATATAATTTTAAAAGGGTTAGTTCCAGAAGAGGATATACAATCATAAACATCTACTCACCCAACATAAGAGCACCTAAATATATAAAGCAATTATTAATGGATACAAAGAGAGAAATCCACAGTAATACAATAGTAATAGGGTATTTTGATACCCAACTCACACCAATGGAGAAATCATCCAGACAGAAAATTAAAAATGAAATAATGGCTTTAATGTCACATTAGAGGAGATTGACTTACTAGACATTTATAGAACTTTTCATTCAAAAATTACAAAATGCATATTTTTCTCAAGTGCACATGGAACATTCTCCAGGATATATCATATCTTATGCCACAAACAAGCCTCAATAAATTCAAGAAGATCGAAATCATATCAAGCATCTTTTCAGACAATAATATGAAACTAGAAATCAACTATGGGGAAAAAAAACACAAACTGTGGAGACTAAGTAACATGCTACTAAATAACCAATGGGTCAAAGAAGAAATCAAACCAGAAATCAAAAACTACCTTGAAGCAACTGAAAATAAAGACACGACTTTTCAAAATGTATGAGATTCAGTACAAGCAGTTCTAAGAAGGAATTTCACAGCTTACAGACCTACCTCAAGACACAAGAAAAATCCCAAATATACCATCTAACTCTACACCTAAAGGAACCAGAAAAAGAACAAAGAAAACCCAAAGTAAACAGAAGGAAAGAAATAATTAAGATCAGCATGGAAACAAACAAAATAGATATTTTTTTAAATAGAAAAGAGTATAAAGAGAGACTTCCGCCAAGATGGAGGCATAGGTGGAGACGCCGTGCTTCCTCACACAACCAAGTTTAGAGATAATTAAATAATAGCAACAGAAAACACAACCAGAACACAGAAAATTGAACTTTTCGAAAGTCTGATAACAACAAATTCTTCAGCCTGACCGGTAAGGGGCGAAACCAGCAGCTGGCGGAGCAGGGTAGCACAAAAAAACTCGGTCAGACGGACTCAGGCGCATGGAATCCAGGCGCAGGGTTGGACCTGGTGGGCAACTCAGCAAGCAACCGCAGGGAAACAGCGAGGGAGCAGGGCTGCGGGTTGACTGTGGTTGCGCATTAGTGTGTGGATAGACAAGCGAGGGAGTGGGTGATTGGACGAGAGCCAGCAGCCCCAGCGGTAAGCGGCAGTGAAGGGCGATGCCATTTCCCGCTTTAACCCCGCCTCCACATGCAGCGTCATAATGCAGTGACCTAAGTGGCCTTGCCCCAGTGAACAACCTAAGGCTCCGCTTTTCACCCAGCTGCGAGAAACAGCAGAGGGGGCCGCCATTTCCCCACTCTGACCCCGCCTCCACATCGAGTCACAACCCAGCGACCTGGGAGTCCAAGGCTCCACTCCTCAGACTTAACGGGTGCGAACAGACCAAAAATGGCTCAAGAAGATCTCAAAGCCCCAGAGCCTATAAATCTAAGTGATGAAGAAATAGCAAAACTCTCAGACGCACAGTTTAAAACACTGGTGATCAGGATCCTCACAGAACTGGTTGATTATAGCCACAAATTAGACAAACATATGAAGGCGAAACTAATTGAAATGAATGGAATTACACAGGAAACCAATAGCGATGAAAAGGAAACTGGGTCTCAAATTGATGGAGTGAACCAGAAGAAAGCAAATAATGGCCAAACAGAAAAGAGTCAAGAAGCAAGAATTCAAAAAAATGAGGAGAGTCTCAGGAACCTCCAGGACATCTTTAAACGCTCCAACATCCGAATTATAGGTGTACCAGAAGGGGGAAAGGAACAGCCACCAGTGAAAAACTTATTTGAACAAATAATAAAGGAGAATTTCCCCAATCTGGCAAAGGAAATAGACTTCCAGGAAATCCAGGAAGCTCAGAGAGTTCCAAAGAACTTGGACCCAAAAAGAAACACACCAAGGCACATCATCACTACATTAGCCAAGATTGAAATGAAGGAGAGAATCCTAGAAGCAGCAAGGGATAAGGGGACAGTCACCTACAAAGGAGTCCCCATCAGACTGTCAGTGGATTTCTCAAAAGAGACCTTCCAGGCAAGAAGGGGCTGGAAAGAGGTATTACAAGTCATGAAATCCAAAGACCTACAACCAAGATTGCTCTATCCAGCAAAACTTTCATTTAGAATAGAAGGACAGATAAAGTGCTTCTCAGATAAGATCAGATTCAAGGAGTTCATCATCACCAAGCCCTTATTATATGAAATGTTAAAGGGACTTATCTAATAAAAAGAAGTTAAAAAAACATGAACAGTGAAAGGACAGCAAACTCACAGTTATTAACAACCATACCTAAAACAAAAGCAAACTAAAAGGACAGCTAGATCAGGAGTGGAAACATAGAAATGAAGATCTCAAGGAGGGTTAGCAACAGGGGAGTGGGAGGAGAAGAAGGGGGGAGAAGGTACAGAAAATAAGTAGCATAGACAGTAGATAGAAAATAGATGGGGGGCAAGAATAGTATGGGAAATATAGAATCTAAAAATCTTGAGACACATGGTCATAAACTAAAGAGGGGGTAATGGTGGGGACGGGGGGTAGGGTGGAGGGGAATGAAGGGGGGGGAATAGAACAACTGTAATAGCATAATCAATAAAAAAAAGAGTATAAAGGACACATGGACAAAACCAAAGGGGGATGAGATTGAGGGTGTGAGGGAGGGTGGGTGGGGCAGAGGAGGGAGGGTGGGGGAGGGGAATGGCGACAAGTGTACTTGAACAACAATTTCAAAAAAGAGAGAAAAAAATAGAAAAGACCAATAAAACTAAGCTGGTTCTTTGAAAAGTTAAATAGACAAACCTTTAGCAGAAAGAGAGAGCAAGAGTGTGCCTAAATAAATAAAATCATAAGGAGAAATTGCACCAGATAGCACAGAAATACAAAGAATCACTAAACAATACTGTGAACAATCATATGGCAACAAAATTTGACAACCCAAAAGAAATGGATACATTTTTACAAGTATATAACCTTCCAAGAGTGAACCAGGAAGAAATACAAACCCCTGCATTTCTTTCTGCAAAAGCCCTGAAGTGCAAAGGTCCTTCTGGACTCCAGGGGATGCAGGCTGCAAGAGTTCAGTCTCATTGTGGGTTAATCTTCCATCAGGGGAACTCACTGAGTCAAAATCAGCCTTCCTGTCCCAAAGCAGAGAGGAGAGCCCGGGGGAGGCTTCTGTTGTTGTCTGTGCAAGCACCCAGGACCTCAAGAGAAGTAACTTCACCTCTGTGTCCCACCTTCTCTCCCTTTAAATATGATACCCTACCTTTCTCCAAAGGAAAAAATGAGCTGAGATCAATGGGGCTATGTCTACAGCGGCTTTGAACTTGGTACAAAGTACTACACAGGTTGCCATGATACCTGCTCCCTTAGAAGTAGCTGCTTGAGAACATGTTCAGGAAGATGAATTACAGCCTGATGTATTCATCTGGTGGTGAGAATAAGTCTGCCCAGAGTGTCTACAAGACTAAATCTGAACTGAAGCCACACCTGCTGACAGCTGCTGGGCTGCCAGAGGTTGTTAGGAAAATGTGGCATCTTTGGTTGTCATTATTTGTGTGAAAGAATGTGACAAAGCTCAGGCAAAGCCAACGGGGACCTGACCTACCCAAGGAAACCCTGAGGGGTGTGTGTGTGTGCATGCATGCAATACAGCTAGGCAGGCAGGGGCCTGGAGATACCAGTTCCGTTTGAAAAAAAAACTTGGATATCTGTCATTGCTTCCAGGAAGCAAATTCTAACAACCTCAAAACAGCTTCTTTGGGGTTACTGAGGAGCTAAGAATTCAGAAATACCCACATATGCATGATCAGGTGGTGAAGGATGATGGGTTTGCCAGTGTTTTCTATTCACCCAGAAGAGGCAGAGTTCCTGTAGCCAATACCTCACCTGGTGATTTTTCATTTGCCATCTGCTCTTCTCGCATGTGCCATCTAATGCAGGGCCCTGCACACGGGGTCCTGTGACACTGATGTCCACAAAACAGGTGTACATGGCTGAGAGATTTCTAGAGCGCTCTACAGAGAAAGGTCAATAAGCCACAGTCACTGAACCCCAAAACATTACCCAAAGCTCCACATTTGGACATATAGCCCAAGCTTATAACTATTTCGGTGCCCTTTCATTCCTTTTTTTAAAATAGCAAAATAAGGGGACTTCTGCCAAGATGGAGGCATAGGTGGAAGCACTGTGCCTTCTCACACAACCAAGTTTAAAAACAATAAAGTTTTAGCAACAAAAACACAGCCAAACCACAGAGAATTAAACTATACAAAAATCTGAAAACAACAGACCCTTCAGCCAAACCGGTAAGAGGGACAGAGCCAGCAGCAGAGTGGGGTCGGGCAGAAAAGATCCACCAGACCAACCAGGGCACGCAACCCAGGCACACCGGCAGCCGTGGGCGGATCCCAGGTGTAGAGTAGCGGGCGGACCTACTGAGGGCGCAAGGCGGTGGACTCACTGAGGGCTGACCACGGTCACACATTCGTGCACAGATAAACCGGTGAAGGAGCGAGCGGTGAGACTGACCGTGTAGGCCCCAGTGGCAGGAAGCAGCAGAGGGGACCACCATTGTCTCTCTCTGACCCCGCCCCCACATACAGCATCACAAACCAGCAACCTGGGTGGCCCCGCCCTGGTGAACATCTAAGGCTCCACTCCTCAAACATAACAGACACGAACAGATCAAAACATGGCTCAAGAACAACTCAGAGCCCCAAAGCCGATAAATCTAAGCAATGAAGACATAGCCAAACTTTCAGATGCACAGTTCAACACACTGGTGATCAGGATGCTCACAGAACTGGTTGATTTTAGTCACAAATTAGAGGAACAAATGAAGGCTAAACTAATTGAAATGAATGGAAACGCACAGGAAACCAATAGTAATGGAAAGGAAACTGGGACTCAAATCAAAGGAGTGGACCAGAAAGAGGAAAAAGATGACCAAACAGAAAAGGATGAAGAAACAAGAATTCAAAAAAAGGAGGAGAGGCTTAGGAACCTTCAGGACATCTTTAAACGCTCCAACATCCGAATTATAGCAGTACCAGAAGGGGAAGAGGAACAGCCACTAGTGGAAAATTTATTTGAACAAATAATTAAGGAGAATTTCCCCAATCTGGCAAAGGAAATAGACTTCCAGGAAATCCAGGAAGCTCAGAGAGTCCCAAAGAAGTTGGACCCAAGAAGGAACACACCAAGGCACATCATAATTATATTAGCCAAGATGAAAATGAAAGAGAGAATCCTAGAAGCAGCAAGAGCTAAGGGGACAGTCACCTACAAAGGAGTTCCCATCAAACTGTCAGCTGATTTCTCAAAAGAGACCTTCCAGGCAAGAAGGGGCTGGAAAGAGGTATTACAAGTCATGAAATCCAAAGACCTACATCCAAGATTGCTCTATACAGCAAAACTTTCATTTAGAATGGAAGGGCAGATAAAGTGCTTCTCATCAGGTAAGGTCAAGTTCAAGGAGTTCATCATCACCAAGCCCTTATTATATGAAATGTTAAAGGGACTTACCTAAGAAAAAGAAGATAAAAAAGATGAACAGTGAAAGGACTGCAAACTCACAATTATTAACAACCACACCTAAAACAAAAGCAAGCTAAGCAAACAGCTAGAACAGGAACAGAACCACAGAAATGAAGATCACATGGAGGGTTAGCAACAGGGGAGTGGGAGGAGGAGAAGGGGGAAGAAGGTACAGAAAATAAGTAGCATAGACGGTAGGTAGAAAATAGATGTGGGGGAGGGCAAGAATAGTAGTGGAAATATAGAATCTAAAGAACTAGAGATGCGTGGTCATAAACTAAAGGAGGAGGGATGGTGGGGGAGGGGTGTGCAGGGTGGAGGGGAATGAAGGGGGGAATAGAACAACTATAATGGCATAATCAATAAAATATATTTAAAAAATAGAACTAGGAAAAAACATAGCAAAATAAGGAATTAAGAAAAATAAACACCTCCTAGACACAAACAACAGAATGGTTGCTGATGGGTCCCTTTCAGAATAGTTGGAAAGGGCCTGGGCGTGGTCAAAGAGGGTGCATGGGGAATAAACAGGGATGGAGGCGGATGGCCCTGGGTGTGAGCACCCACACAGTGCACAGATGACGTGACATAGAATGCTGCATCTAAAATCTGCATGATTTTATTAACCAGTATCACCCCAATAAATTCAATAAAAATGTTAAATAAATAAAATAACAGAATAGAGTTGTCTCTGTGACTCTATTAGAGCTGTAAGATGAGTAAGGTCTGAGGACCTAATATGTAACAGACTATGGAGAAGAGAGAGAGAAGGGGAGGGAAGGGGAAGGACTCTAGATTCCTGGCTAAATGCAGAGTCACAGAGACAAAGAGTATTAGCAAAAGGCTAATACTCTTTGCCCCTCCATATATTTTTCTTTCTCTCAAATGCAGTCCAGGAGCTGCTTACTCACTTGAAAATCAACTTTTTCAACACTTATTGAATGCAAACCATGTACCATGTAGTTTAATTACTGTGCCATATAATATCTAGTGGGGGGGACCTAATTTCTTTTTGAGACAGGCAGTTGAAGCTAATATCTTGCATTTCTGCACTCCAGGCTGAGTGAGCATCAACTCTGTGACCTGGGCTGGATGCTACAGGGCGCAGAAGTGTATGAGAGCAAGTCTCTGCTGCCCAGGGCAGAGCAGGGGCCCCCTAGAGAGGTTCAGTTGGGTTTTAAATGCCTGCTACATCATATCTCACAAGGTCTGTTTCTCTCCTATTAAGTGTGGAAGCCCAGATAGTAGATGGCATTGCTCTAATATAAATAAACATAAAAGGCAGTTTTTCTTGATGCCTGTACTCATAGTCTTAGATAGGCATCCTCAAGTTGCAGTGGGGTATAAACAGAGTACCCAGGGGTCACAGAGTGGGAGGGGTAACTTGTGCGGATAACCACTTTTCAATGAAGAAATCAGTTCCCTTGGGCGTTTTTTATCTTAGGAAATATTGGTAGGAGAGGGGGGAAAATAAAAAGGAGGGAGGGAAGATGAAAGGGAGGGCAGAGAAAAGGAAACAAGAGAGGAGAAATAGAAATCTTTCTGTTGTTTTGAAAGCATGAGCCATTCTTTAAAAAGAAGAAATTCTATTGGTCGCCAGCAAAACCAAAGTATCTAATGATCTCTCTGCTTATTTTGGAGTTACAGTGGCTTGGTTTCCGGGATCATGAGCAGCTTCCTACCTTAAAGGAGCCCTCAGGTGTCAGACTCATTGTCACTCTTCAGTCTTGCATTTTTGCCACAGAATCTCCTTCCCACCCCTAACGATTGCGTCTCAGGTACAGGGTGACAGAATCTGTGCCAGGTTCCAACTTGGAGACCTGGTTAAATTTAGAGGACATTAATGCAGTTTGAAGCTTACCTACTTCACAACTAAAAGTGGGATAAAGAACTAGATCCTTTTTTAGGGGAGAATAAGGAGAGGTGGGTGGAAGGGTAGAAACTCGAAGCTGTAAGATGAGTAAAGTCTGAGGACCTAATATGTAACAGACTATGGAGAAGAGAGAGAGAAGGGGAGGGGAGGGGCAGGACTCTAGATTCCTGGCTAAATGCAGAGTCACAGAGACAAAACAGAGGATCTGGAACTTCCCTGGAAGTCTGTGGTCCGGCTGGAAGGCAAAGCGCATTCAGAACTGAACAACCATAGCTGGGCCTAACGGTCTGGCTGTGAGCACAGCAGCCTCTTCCAACAGTTTCTGTTCAGCTGCTGGTGGAGAGCCAGGTCCAGGCTGAGGCAGCAGACAGGCCATTAGTCAGCTCTGAGCTGTGCCTGGGAGCCCTGACGCCTTGCACACGTCCCCATGACCCCTCCCCATGTAGATGGGCTCACTATTTCTCAGCTTAAAATGTCTCTGTCATTTGAGCCTGCAGACAGAGGCAGAAGACTGAAGCAGGACTGAGATCACCGAGGAAAACGTGCAGCCTCAGGAAGATCTGGTTTTATTCCTGATGTTCAAGCTATAAAAGAATTCTCCTAAAATATACAAGAACTCCAGAGAAAAACTCCAGGAGAGGGAAGCACTCTTACTGCCAAAATTGAATCCCTTACCCTGTGACACCTTTTATAGAATTCCCACCCTCAAAGCATTTAAGTTTGCACATTGGCCTTGACAAACAGCCAAAGGTCACACTCCAACTCTGGTGTCGGTTTCACTAGTGGTCAGAGAGCCGCAGAATCCTAAAAGTTAATGGTAGTTTTCTGGTTTCCTTGGGGATATTGAGCTCGAAAGGTGCAAAGGAGAAGAGATCCCACTGTGTGTTGGGACGCTAGTAAGTTGTTTCCAAACTCACTGAAGTCACCAGTGGTCTTCTCACTGGATTCCTGATTTCCCTTCACTCGGGCAGCCCTCTGCCTCCACTTCTGTCCCTTCTGTGTTAGTTCATTTCTGTTTGTATCAAATCTGTCCCTTTAGTCATTAGAGATCTAATAAATATGCTCAATCATCCTCATGTTACAGAAATTTTAGTTCAAACACCTATGAAAGTGTGGAACACGTGCCATCTTACATTAACCTGTCTATATCTCCACAAGCAAAGACCATGCATTCTAATCATGAGAAGGAACCACTTCCTTGTTCACTCACCTTAGCAGACACCCGGACTCCAGACACGATGTGTCCAAGGATGGAAGCACAGTTTAAAGTCTCACTTCTCATTCTTCCTCCAGACACAATGTGATGTCCTCTCTCCTCACCATGTTTGTCCTGGTTTTTGCCATCATTGAAGGTGCTCTTCATCCTCATCCACAGTCTGTATCTCCTGGGCAGCAGGGGACTAGACATTCTCGAAGGACTTTCAGACAGTGGCCTAGGGTAACCCAGAACCTCCCTGAGGAAGGTAACTGGAGTCAAGCACCACCCTGGCTCTGCCTTTAATCATACCTCAAACCACTGACAACCACTCTCAAGTCCTCCTTCATCTGTGTAATCAATCATCTGAGAAAGTTCCCGGACTGCTGGGCAGAAGTCCCCCACAACAGGGCTGGGCAGAGGACCTTTGTTTAAAGTATGCTCTGAGTTCCTCATGAAGTTTCCAGGCAGAAGGCAATCAGGCTAAAAGTCCAACTAATGTTAATGTAAGAACAGTTTGTGTGACATTGATGTAACCTGGCAGCCAAGGAGAGTGGACTGGAAAGCACATGCATGAACAATAACTACTTCACTGTACTAGTCAGTGGGGGCAGTAGACACCATCACTGAATATGTGTACTGTGTCACTGTTGCATTGAAAATGACCAAGCAAGTACAGCAATAAATTTGCATCAAATTTTGCATTAAGCTTGAACATTCCTCTGCAGAAACCATTCAGATGGTTCAGAAGGCCACAGCTATGGGCAACTGCGGATTGGCAGCTTCTTCTTGACAACACACCCACTCATACGTCATATCTTGTGAAGAGTTTTTTGGCCAAACTCCAAATCATCCCATTGGGCTGTAGGGGGGGTGACTCAGCCCCCCTACAGCCCAGATTTGGTGCCCTGCAACTTCTGCCTTTTCCCAAAACTAAAATCACCTTTGAAAGGGAAGAGACTTCAGATTGTCAATAAGATTCAGGAAAATATGATGGGGCAGTTGATGGCATTTGGGAGAACTCTGTAAGGTCCCAAGGTGCCTATGTGAAGAGGTCTGAGGTATCATTGTCCTGTGTACAATGTACCTTGTATCTTCTTCAATAAATGTCTCTATTTTTCATATTACATGGCTGCATACTTTCTGGACAGACCCCATATGGGACATTGAGCAATGAAGAGCTATTACTATGAGTGGTTTATGAGAGACTGTCACTAACTTTCTCCCCTTGATCACCAAGTAAGATAACATTCCAGTCAGCTTTCATGTAACATTCTGTCTCTTTTTGATAACTCTTTCCAGTAACTTGGAAGCTCCACAGAGATAGAAGACATGGCAGCAGTGCATTGGTCTAATGTGCATCCGCTCTTATTCACAGCACTGCAAGCTAATCCTTTTTAAGAAAAAAATACAGAAAATAAGGTGAGAAAGAAGAGATGAGGGTTTTTTAAATAAAATGTCTGGAGTTGGAGATATTCTAACCTAAAGGTATACATATAACCCCTAGGGGTTAGAAAGTCCATCAAACAACATCTCCCTTGTACCCACATCTTCTCACCACTTCTCTGCCAAGGGGCCCTTAGCCTGTGGTGATTGCTACTGAAGGACAGTCAATACCCGCCCGTATGCTGTGCACACCAGCACAGTCCAGCACCTGAAAAGGGTGTGACCTTAAGGACCAGCGGAGACTCCCTCCCTACTGTTACAGTGCTGTCTTCAGACAGCAGCCTGACTTTTCCGAAGTACATCTCTCTGCTCCTTGGTTTGGTCTCAGTAATTGCAGTGTATGCTAGAGTCAACGACACTCACCTTTTTCTTGATCCTTCTCATCTGAGCTATGCATTGTCCTTTCATAATTTAATCATAAATCAACCCTCAGTTCCATATTAGTAGCCATCTCATGGGTTTGTTCTTAGAACTAAATGAAGCATAAATATAAAGTGACCAGAGCAGTGCTCAGTACACAAAAAGTCCTCTATCTACTTCGGCCACCATTTACCATCACTACTCACACACATTTATCCTCATTCCACTGGCAGGAGCCTGTTTTGAGGACTGGCACTGAGTCCAAAACCTGGCCCTGGCAGTCTGTGCACTGGCGCCCTCCCTCCTACCTGGGGCGTTCCATCCGGAACAGCCCACTCTCTCAGACCCCGAGAGCACCTGGCACACACGGGTCTCATCAGCTTCCCTTTATCGCCCTGACTACTTTGACATTCCTGTCACTGTCACTGCTCCTAGAGTTTAATATAGACTTTGAATTATTTTTCTTGAAAATAAATAAATGCCATATTCCCATAGTTTTTTTCTTGCATCAAGTCCTTCACTAGTATCTGTTACTCCTTTCATTTTAAATTCCCTACCAATTGTGATATATGGATTATATATTTTTTTAGGTTAAAAAGGTACTGACTGGGGCATATGTAGAAATATTTAATTAAGATACATCAATCACTGGGCAAGTGGTCACTTGCAGACTGAGTGCAGAGCACTGTGTATGGAAACTATGTCTGAACTTAACAAATGTGTTTGATTCCTTCCATGAGCAACTCACTATGGCAAGTTTCTTATATGGAAACATGTCTTTTTATAGGAAAAGATGTTTTTTAATTTAAATGTAAATATGCATAAAATGTGTAAGATCGAAACAGATACTTGCTATAAGAATCATTTCCGCTATTTCTCCGTGAATCACTAGCAATGGCAAAGAGCCTGCCATTCTCAACCTGGGCTCACAGCAGAGAGTAGCCATTGGTCACGGCCAGGCCGAGAAGAGGCCCTGGAAACCTCCTCAACACAGCTCCTCAGACCATCTGTGTCAATCTAGAATTCATCTAGTCACTCATTTATTTGACAAATATTTACCAAGCACTAACTACATGTCAAGTAGTATCATTGGCATGGGGCAATAAGAGCACACAATACAGAATATACTCCCTGCCTCCCTGAAAAATCAGTGTGATGAGAGGTTGGCCTTTAATGCAAAAGATATTTCCACCCCTACCTTGGATTGTCCATGTGCTAGTAAGGCATCTCATAAGACAAGAAAAGGGAAACAGACACAGTTACTCTCACTGTCTGTTAATTCGAGGACTAGAACTTCTGGATAAGCAGGCTGAGAAATGGGTTCATTCGTCCTGACCTCTTTGGCTACAACTCAACAGATAATTCGATATAAATGCATTTTAAATGCTAAAAAAATTACTTGCCTCACTGTGTTAGAGACGGCCTTGCCCCTCATTATTCCAGAATAATACAACTCTCATTATTATCTGGTGGCATTTGGCCACCCAGAATGAACTGTACTTGCCTGCTTTGCACACACTGTGTTAGCTAACAAGACATATGCCAAAGCTTCTAGGCTCTTCCCCAGGAGACAGATGGCATGTACACTTTGCCTTCTTCTTCCTAAGGCTTCCTCCTCTAGCTGCCTAGAAAACAGGTCCCATTATCATGGACCTTAAGGAGAAGGGACATATCCTAGAGATAGATAGAGGAGTGATGATCTGAAAGAATCCCGAGTCCCTGAGGACTTCATAAAATGTGGTCAGCACACCAGACCTAACATGCATTCTTACAAACCTTTCCATGAAAAAGAACTAAGCACTTTTCATTTTAATTCTGTTCAAGTCATTATTATTTTAGGTCTGCATGATTTACAGCAAAAGCCAACCCTAATGATGCATTCACATGTTGGCAAGTCCTGCTGTGGGTAGGCAGGCTTCAGGAGTGGTGTGATCTAGTGTCTCTGGCTCCATTCCTCTGCCATCCTCCTGGCCTCTGTTTCCTCCACGAGGAAGACTCATCATGGGCTAGTAATGATGTAGGTACAGAGGTTCTGAAACTCATGTAGGCTCATGACAAAAATTTAAAAAGAGAGGGGAAGAGTATCTTCCAGAAGTTTTCCCAGAACAGAGTACATGCAAAGATATCTCCAATCTCTCTTCTTATATTTGGGCCTGAATTTAATCCTGAAAGCATCACTGACAAGTGACCAGGAATACCTTGAGACCAAATAGAGCCATCTCTGGAACTGGAGTTGGGCCAGCTTCCTCTAGGCCAGGCACTAGAGCTGGTGGGTAAGGGTTGTAGAACTGAACAAAACTGAAACCGTGTTAGGAAGGAGGAAAAGTAACGTTGTGGTTACTTATTAGCATAGCACACCACCCAAAACCCAGTGGCTTAATAACCGTCTTATTTGGCCTACATGTCTGCGATTTGGGCAGGACTCAGCAGGGACAACCCACCTCTGCTCCACATGGCAGCAGTTGGTGGGGGAGGGGCCGCCTGACAATAGGAGTGGTGGGGACATCCTGGTGTCTGTGTTCTTGCGTGGCCTCTACATGGCCCCTTCAGCACAGAAGGCGGCTTCCAGCTCACTGGATTTCTTATACTGCAGCTCCAGGCTCTGACGGCTTACGTCCTAAGACAGAAGAATCAGAGGGGTGCCGTGTAGCCTTTTCTAACTTGGCCTCACATCTGCGACATTCTCCTTGTACAGCAGGTCACAAAGGCCTACCCAGGTTCAAGGGGAGGGAACATAAGCTCCACATCTTGATGGTTCTTGGCAAGACTCTGGAAGGATATAAGAGAGTGGAATTGTTGTTGCTACTTATTTCAAAAATGCAATCTGCCACCAGGGTGAATGGGAGGTTGATAGGCCACCAGGAATGTCTGACCTCAGGACATAAGATATATCTAGGACATCCACTTGCAAGATGACAGCTGCTATAAAACATAGCAGACGTGCGCTACAGCAGTATTTTTGCTACATTGTCCTGATTGCCGTCCCAGCTCTGCTCTGTTTTAATTACATTATGCCTGGGTCCAATAAGCTACAAACACTTGGGAGCATTTCACCCCCTGAAGGGCCTATGCCTCTGGCAGAAACGGCCCCCAAAACCACTGTTCCAGGGAGGTGGCTGAGGGCCCCACTGCCACAGGCAGACACACAGACCCTGGGTTATGGGTGCAGCTCGCTGAGGCTCGGAGGCACACAGCAAACAGAGGGACCCGAGGCCACCTCAGGTAAGTACGTTTAAAGTGAAAGGCTCCAGCGGGAGGAAAGCAAACTAACCACTGAATCTCATCTCCTCCCGACTGCACATCCCACTTCATTACTCGAACCCGCCACGAACCTCCTGCTCCTCTGCTTTGCTGCAGGACGTGAAGAGCATGTTCCCAGTGTTTGCTCACAAGTTAGCAAGGCCATCATCATTTGTTGTTTTAAATAAAATGAAACTAGCAAACAGCAAACTTAAAAAGTGGTCAGTTCTAGCTCTGACATGAAGCCCACCTAAAGAGCAACATGCCCCAGGGCAAAGAATGGGGCCTTGTAGGCCTACGACCAGGCATCAAAGTCTGGCCTTCAAGTATGAGCCCCTCACTGACTCACTCAGCCCTGCTCCAGAAAGAGAAGGGCTCAGAAATTCCTAGTTGGGAATAGTTTCATAGTGACTTGGATGTAGGAATACAGACAGAACAACTTGGTCTTTGGAATCAGGCATCCTTGCCTCCGAACCCTGGAACTCTCACTAACTCTAGCTTGGGAATCTTTCTCTAACGGATACAGCCTCCTTTAGACCAGCCTCAGCCAACCTCCAATGCATCACACATGCATCTCTTAAAATATTCCCAAAGCCTTGGCTGACCAGCCCATAGGCCAGTTAAGAGGCACAGTGGTGAGCCAAGGGCTCCCACACACAAAGACAGGCCCGGCTGACTGGGCAGCACTGGGTGCTGCCCCTACCGCAGCAGCATGTCTCAGCCGCACGTGATCTGAGAGCACCTGAGAGCAAGCACAAACGAGTCAGCCTCTGGCCAGGACCCACAAGCTCAGACAGCATGTGGGTTCCCCTCGTGGGTTCCAGAGCCTCACCACATGCAACTCAGATCCCCAGGAGGCCACTGGGAAGTTCCAGTTTTCCCCATGAGTATCAGCCAGCCGGATGCTGTTAGTCTTCTAGTCAGGTGAAAAGCAGCATGTATCTCTGTTTTTTTCACCAGAAGTGATCCTGCAGTGAGGCACTGGAGAAAATGGACCTGTGCAGTCCACACTTGGGTCATAAGCTGTTGGTGATGCACTTGAAGTCAGAGTCCCCGAGTTCAGGTGTTGGCTCAGCCACTGTCTAGATGCATGTTGGGCAAGTTGCTGAAACTCTCCAGCTCCAGTCTCTTCACCTGCAAGACATGGTTTTGCCACAAACTCACAGTTACAAAAAAAGAAAACCATCAACTAGAGCATTTTGGTTCCAATATTAAGCCAATCTAAAAGCTGACATGCCACAGAGCCAAGCATAGGGGCTTCTGAGTCACAAGGTAAGGAGAGGGCTCTTCACCAGCCTGAGCTGTGTCCTCCTCTGTTTAGTGAGTTGTGGCGGGTCAAGCGGTGGTGAGCATCTGGACTCCCTCAGTGGTGGGGCCTTGAGCAAATCACTTGGCCTCACTGAACCTCAGTTCCCCTCATTGTTCAGTGGAACTAATACTATCTATTTTTGCATGTAATTGTGCTTTTTAAATGGAATAATCAATGCACGTAAAAAATCTTCTAGAGAGATGCCTAGCATATAAGAGGCACTTAGTAAAAGTAAAATGTAAACTAAATTGTTACCATATAAATTAATAAATTAATACAAATAAAAAATAATAAAATAGAAACTGTATTTGCAATATAAAATGGAAACTAAATTTTTAATGGAGACTATTATTATCAATATATGTAAATGTGCCTTGTAATTGTGTGAAAAGTTATACACGTATTCATTATTAACTTATCTTTTTCCTCCATAATGCCTAAGGATACAAATACAATATTGTGCCTAAAATTATTACCTTAGAAAAATAAATAAAGTAAGCTGTGATCAGAACACAGTAATTCAAGCAAACACCTTTGGAGAGCCGAGAGCTTAGGCTAGAACAGGCTGCTTGGGCTACACCCCAGTTCTGTGACCTCCAGTAAGTCGCCCACCCTCCCTGGGCTTTAGTTTCACATCGGTCAGCAGAGCGACCATCGCCACTACCTCATCTGATCATTGTGAGAGTTAAATAACCTGAATTAACTGAAACAAAGGAGTCCTAGGAAGTGTCTAAGTCATAGTAAATGTATAGTAGCTGTTGGCCGACAGCTGTGCTCATCATTTGTAAATCACAGATCATTATGCCAGGCCAATGCTTCCCCTGAATGACCCAAAATCTATGGAGAAAATAGATCCTGTACAACCAAATGATGCACTGCACAATTTTGAAAAAGCTACCCTTTTCTCAAGATGTTTTACTATGACATGCCAGAAATTCTTCATAATAAATACACAACAATTATTCATGTAAATGCTGTGTGCCCGGCCTGCGCAGCATGGAGCCTTAGCAGCCATATGTGGGGCCCTGTACACCTGGACATAAAAAACGTGTGTGTGCACATGTGCACAAGCGCACGTTTTATTAGTAGAATAAAGAGCCAAGTGAGGGAGGAGGCTGGGAGAGAGCGAAGGAAACTGTGATTACAAACTGGGTCCCTACTGAGTGATGAGTAGAAATTTGCCAGGTGGAATTGGGGTGCCGGGGGTGAAAAGGGGATCTAAGCAGAGGAAACAAAATATACAAATTTTGGAAGAATAAGTACTTTTATGAACCAGAGAGAGGAGTCTGGTTTGTGAACAGAGGAGGTGATAGGTTGGGTTTGGTCAGGGAGGATGGGGAAGTGCTAAGAAATTTGTCACTAAGTCTGTATGTCCCAAGATGCAGGTGCCTCTCACAACAGAATCATCTGATGTATGTGTTCAAAGCAAGTTCCTGGGCCTCACCCCAGAGGTCCCACAGCAGGCTGTCTGGAGGTACATCCTGGGGGCCAACATTTTTAATAAGTGCTCAGACAATTTTTATGTTTAATAAAGTCTGAGAATCACTGTGGCTTGTAGCAGGGGTCCATCCCAAGTTCTGAAATGGGGGAAGACCCCAGAATAAGTTAGTTTAACCTGTCATTTCTCTCCCAGTGGGTGCAAGGGAAATTTTACACAACAGTGGGTGACCCACTGGGCTCAGTGAGTCCTTCTTGGAGTCATGAGACTATGCATGGACCTCAGGAGCCTGAGAGTCAGAAGGAATCGGCTAACTCTAGAGGGCAGGGCAGTAAAGGAGACAGGAAACAACACACCTGCCATCAAAGGCAGAAGGGCTGGGTCAACTCTCATGTGCTCACCACACCAAGGCACATAAACGGCAGCTAAAAAGAACAATGTGTAGTAAAAGATCTCTGGGAAATATTGTTGGCTGAAAAAAAAACAAAAAACTAAACAAAACACAGAGTGTGAGCTGCCTTTTTGTAAAGCACATGTTCATGTCCTGTAACTACCCACACGTTCATATACATGTATTTAAATGCACGGAAAGTGTTCTGGAAGGACCCTCAATGCACTAATAAAAACAGTGACTTCGGGAATGGGTTAAGTTAGGAAAGACTAGTCAAGGAAAACTCAGATTTATCATTCCATTTTTATAAAGACAATGCATTCATATATTACCGGGTAATAAAAAATTAATTTCGAAAAAATATCAGGTTAAAATGGAGCTGGCTTTGAAGACAACTTTGTCCCTCTCCCCAGTGCTGCTCCCAAGGTGACATTGACCAAGCACCCTGACATGCGTCTCCAAACCAGACTCATCTAAGGTCTTCTGCTTCCCAATAAACCAGGGCAGCTGAAGCTACTAATCTCCATAAACACACGACACACAGGGTTCTGAAGAGCACCACCTCTTTCCATGCAGGGTTGTCTTTGTAACTACTAAGATTCAGCTGTTTCTGGGCAACCTGGCAGGAAGGATTTCATTGCAGCCAAAGTTTTATGGCTTTGAGAAAAGGAGTGTATAACCACGCCACCGAGGTAATAAAGAACAGAAAGCCCAGTGTGCTTTTTTCCCTCATATGTTTCAAGTTCTTGCTCTAGTATCATAGAATGGAAGGGTATTCTGTGAGGAATTGTTCATGGAGAAAGAGGTCTTCTGTTGGGATTTGCACCAAGGAATATAGCAGCAAAAATAGCAAGGTAACACTTAATTTTCTGTGCACAACCATCATTAACTCATGCAATACTTTTTACAAATGCCTATAGTCAACCCAAGAAAACCTGTTGAAGTCACACACAAGAAACTGCCTAGAAGCCAAACCTTGTTGTTAAATTAAATTAAGTGTTTTATGTGTCACTTTTTGAAAAATAAACTGCGGGACACATCTACCAGACCCAGAAACTGCAGAAATACTTAAGGTTTTGCCCCTCCACAACTGAGACTAGTATGTGTTGATTCCATAGAAGTAGGTTTTCCACTGAGGTATTACAGAATGGAGTATGTAAGGTAACTATGGGTTGTTATAAAATGGGTCAGCTAATGCTGTCTCACCAGCTTTGCTGTGGATACCCAAAGCAAAATGCCCAGAAATCTCCTAGTGGTGACTCAGTACTTTGCAAATTCTATTCTCTGTGCTGACTCAGCATGTCACTCCTTGCTCTTAGAATTGCCAGTGTTGACATTTCTTTTTCTTTCTCCTCTGCACATTACTTAAAACAAAACAGAACAAAATATACCTTTAAACAAGAAGGCATTTCATGTTTTCCATTTCAAGTGTCCTTAATCCATGATTAGTATGAGTTATATAAATACCAGGCTTTCCAATACTCATGGAATATTTAGAATATAGTACATGCAAACACACACACATTTCACCCAAAAATACACTGGTAATCATAAAAAGCAACCATGGAAATTTAAATATTGAAGGTTTGGGTTCAGATGCTCCCAAGTTCAAAACCCCTGGAGAAGGCTGTGAGGATCTCTTCTGGTTTATCCAAGCCAAGTCACAACACTAGACACTACTACGATCCTTTATATGCTGTGGCTATTTAACAAGTCATATATAAAGATAGCCAACCAGAAAATATTTACTAGGCGTATTCTATGTCCAAGACTCATGTGAATACAAAAAAGAATGAATCCAGCATCCATTACTATCTGAGAATGGTTAAGTTAACTGGGTAATTCTTACAGACATTTTCAATTTAACATCTTTTGTTGTTACGGTCACCTCTTATAGTTCTGCCTCAATCATTTTCCAAAGGTTTTCTAACACATGGGTTGTCATGCTTTTGCCATGTAATCTCACCTAGCCACAGCCTGATGAACCAGGTCTGAGAATCAGTGGCCTATTAAGTGGCCTGGTGGAGGGTTTTGCCCCATGGAAGCACATACACAAAATGCTCAGTCTGAGCAACCCAGTAAGTTATTCTATATTGGGAATTTAACATAACTCATACAGAGGGCATTTGCAGACCTTGGAGAGGTGATGTTCTAGGAGGAGAAGCAAGGATATAAAACTTTTTACTGCTCGTGCACCATTTTCTTAAATGAGGCATGATTCTGTTGGATGATACACCATAGATTCATTAAAATGAGTGCACGAGTTTTCTTTTTATGTCAATATTTACAAAATACCAGCAACTTGATACTTGACAACTATTTAAAATTATGATGAAAATATTAGGCTTTTTTTTTCCAAATGTTCAAAATTCATTTAGGAGATAAGCTAGCAAAATCTTGAACACTGGAGCTCCAGTTGAAAAACTATGACCCAAGACACATAAAGGAAATTTGCTGCATTTCAAAAAAGCTGGTAACAGAACACTGACCAACTGCACAGTAACAATAAAAATCAAAGTGACCTTTACTCTGGACCAGAAGGTCACATTTGGCAAAGTTTCAAGAGGTAAAGAAGGGGAGACAGGCATCAGGACCTTCCAATACATGACAGCCTCAGTCACTTACATGCTGTGACACCTTATATACAGGAGTTCTAGATGTCCATCAGCTGCATCCTCCACCCTACGAGGTTTCCTCATGAATGACTGTCCTCAAGGTTTCCTGGACTTGTGTGATTAGCCTACCATATCAACTCATATTTTAAATTTTAGATTTACACTAAGGAATCACATGCCTAGAATAACAAATGTGATGTGCTAATTATATTTTTCCTAGTACATAATAAAATAATACCACTTTGCCCTGACCAGGTATCTCAGTTGATTGGAGCCTCATCCTGCACACCAAAAAGTTGCAGGTTTGATCCTCCCTCAGGGTGCATACAGGACAAACCAATTGTTTCTCTCTCACACTAATGTCTCCCTCCCTCTCCCCGCCCCCCACCACCCCACAACCCCCACCACCTCCCCCCTCTTTCTAAAAGCAATAAAAAGTATATGTTTGGGGAGGACTTTTTAAAATCTGTAAAAAAATAAATAAAAATAATAAAAAGTCCCCCATTTGTGCCAATTAAACACGTTCTGTGCAGGCATTGGTGAAACTACCAGGAGACATCATTCTGATGGCAACTGCCAGTGAGCTAAGCCTCTCGTGTTCCAAAAATGGGTGGACATCACTACCCTATGACTCAGGAAATAGTTGGGCTAATTCATCAACTTGAAGGATTGAAGTCTGCCTCAGACTCAGAGAATGTGTTTGGTTGAAGGAAATGCTCAACCCCAAGATGATCACTTTGTTCTGTCTCAACGAAGAGAGAAAAGTATCTTGTTCACCAGCTTCACATAATGTGTTTCATTTGCTACTTCGCCTGGGCAAAAGATCTGTTATGAAACAGCTGGGCCACTTGTAATCAAAGTCAGCTGAACTTCAACGACACCAGAATAAAGAACAGGAAAAAAAGCTTCTAAACATTCCTTCAGCAATATTTGAGTTTGAGTCAATCAATGAAAAAAAAAACAATTTACATGCAGACAAACATCTGGTGGTAGCTTTAAGATTTTACGACTCATAAAGTGGGATGAGGGTGGAGAGAGAGAGATAGAGGAAGAGACAGAGGTAGAAATGGGAAATAGGAGCTTTGCTAAATTTTGACTCTGTGAAAAACTGTTAGCAATTATTGGATCTAGATAGTTTTATTTACATGGGTTTTTCCTTTCAATTTTTACTGCATCCCTTATATCATATATGATATTTATATATGATACTAATAAGTAAGTAAATACATCTTGGGAATCGGGACATAAAAATAGTGGAAATAAAGGAAAGATAACTTAATTCTATATACTTCATACATCTCAGCAGACTCTGTACACTCACTAGAAATAAGATTCCAGCAGCTAATACAAGAGAAACCTGATTCCAGAAGCCTTATCAATACCACAGAGTCACTGAGAGTCTGAGATGCCTGTATTTGCATACCAGCTCTCACTGGCTCTGTGGCCTTGACTCCAAGTCTTTTAACCTTCTAAGCCTCAGTTTCCTCCTCTATAAAATGGGAATGATGATACCTGCCTTTTAGAGATATAACTTACACAAGTCAAGATTCTAGTGAAACATCGACGTACAGCAAATGTTGAATACGAGTAATCAGTTAAACAGCTCATCCAATCCACAAAACAAAACATTAAACTAGTTCCTCAGGTCTACCTAACAACTAACTATCCCTTTAATACCAGCAGAACAACAGTGAAACTAAAATAAAAAGAGAATAAAGATCCTACCCAATTTCTTGAGCAACGCCTGAGTTTGAATCAATCACTGTAAAAAGTAAAATAATTTACACATGGCCAGGGGTTTGTCAGTGGTGTCAAGCTTCAACATGTGGCATTGGGATTTGGTTACATGTGTGCACATGTGTGTTATGCTATTGTTTCATTTAGTCATCCCTTGGCTCAAAGTAATTCATCCCTTCTCAAATTTGCACAGGTGTCTTCGACGATGACCTTCCTCTTTTTATTTTCCTTGGGAACAATCTGGACTTCCTGGCTCTGTTTCTGGCCCCTGCCTTCCTGACCAGAGTGTCTGTGAGCTCCTCTGGCTGAGAAGGCAGGTAAGGCCTATGGACTAGGTTATCACTGTAATGAACCAACCAGTGACGAGTGGGAGGCTCCCGGACTGGGTGGCAGCAGTCCCCGCTCAGTGTCCCAGGAGGACCCAGACTTCACCCACGCACACCCCCGTTGGCTCGGCGCCTCTTTCAGCTCCAGACCTTCTGGGAGTCCTGTCAGCCATCCCCTGTGTCCGATTCTCCCTCCCAACCTCCGCGGCTGAGCCGCGATCACTTCCCCGCACCTCACCCCACAGTGTCGGCACACAAAGCCTGAGTGTTGGAAACCTTCGACCTTGCTAAAATAGCTGTGCCCCTGGGGTCTACTAACTCTGCTCTCCAGTATCCACCCTCTGACTCCCCACACCCACGACTCCCCAAAACTCACTACCTCAGTGGGTTGTAAATGAGGACACGTCTGGCTGTCCCTGGTGGTCTGGAAACAATAAGGCCACATTGAATTCCCAGTGTCCCTGGTTTTATCTTCAGGAGAGCCATAGCCCAAGCTTCCTCCTACATGAGCACCCCTCTGGGGCCACAAAAGACGTGACTGGGGGCCAAAGTCACACTTTGCCTCGGGGGCCAAAATTTCCACATTTCTTAGAAAGTTTTACATCTTTATCCAGAACTGGTTTGAAATGCTCCGATAAAGAAAACTTTAAAAGTACATTTAGAAAAGGAGAAATAAAAACACTCCATGTCCTTCACTTCGTAACTTAGTATTTCTTGGGAAACAAATACATTTGGTGGGAAAAACATCCCCGGGCCTCAGAAGACAACAGCACGAAAGGGATTCATTTTTATTAGCGGCGGTGTTAGAACCACGGGCAGGGTGCATCACGTCAGTCAAGCAGGAGATTCGGGCACCTGCCAAACCCTCCTCACGACTAGCCTGCAAAACGGCACTGGGCTGGAAAAGTTGGGTTTTGGAATCGAGTGGATTTGGGGGGCCCATTTTCTGGGGGCTTACTGTGGGTCATTAATTGAGCTCCCCCGCATACGAACTGCATGGTATGTGGTGGATAACAGTAACTTCAACCTCATTTTCTTCCTCTGCAAATGAAACTATTTCTACGTCTTCTAGAAGTCTGCACTGAGTTTAAATGACAACTTAATACTGTGTGCGTAGAGTAAGCTATGGGACGGACGGTTGCATAAGGAAATGGTCACCCTTCAGTGAGTGCCCCATATTGTGAAGGAAAAAAGGGTAAACGTCTAGTTACAATAAAATGCCTTACGTGCACTAACCGAGGCTGGAGGAAAGACTGACAAGGAACGTGGAGCAAGGGCCTCGATCGTCCACCATGTGTCCTTTGGGACAGATCCTTGAGCAAGGACATAACCTAGTGATCAGTGTGGCTCCCGCCCCTGCGTTTCATGTGAGAAGATTCCACAGTTGGGCATTCTCTGTGACCAGCTGGGCCCACTGGAACCAGTCATATGTGTCCTTGTCATCTGGAACCCTGGCATGAACTTGACCCTCTCTCAAAGAACTTGGCACTTCCTTTACTTTCTCAAGGACTTTTGAGTCCATCCCACATCATACTGTCATTCAGTTGGACAGAAAGTCTGCCATCAGGATTTTCCCATGAAGATGGAAATGCCAACATCAATTTCCTAGAAAAGAAACAAAAATGGTCTTGACAGCACAATTTATGAGAGGAGAAATGTGTCCCGAGGAATCAGATGGAAGGCTCCTGTGAAGGGTCATCTTCACCTGGATCTCGGAAGCCTGCAGAGGAAACTGCCGGGCCCCAGAGGGCAGACTGTGTCTCAGTTCTTCCTCATTTCTAACAGCTATGATCCTCTCACAAAGTTCTGGTTGTATGTCAAGCATAGAAGGGTGGCAAGGTGCTCTACACAGAAAACTGAGCAAGCTGGAGACATCTGTACAGCCCAGGGATGGGTGAGGGATGGATGTCCAAGTGCCAAAGTGACTTGCAGAGGCCCAAGGCCCTAGTGAGCTGTCTGGAGCTTCAGTGCAAGGACTGCTGAAACCTGAGCGGAAGACATCTGAAAGGGTGCGTGGCGATTCGTGTCACCACCCAGTACTCATTAGGTCAAGTGTAAACGGATTCTTTTGCCACAGAAGGAGACAAGGTTCTGAAGTGAATTAGAAACAGCCCCCACGCTGTTCCTGCCCCTCACTAAATATGTGTTGGACAGAAGTTACAGGCTGCAGGTTGGAAAGGAGGCCAAATTTCTCTGCTGCACTAGTGCCCACCCCACCCCAGCCTACTGGGCCAGGAGTACAAACACCTGGCACTGCACACACCGCAGGACAGTCCAGGCAAATCCTCAGGTCTGACAAACGGCAGCGATCACAACAGTGGGCAGGGCCCAGGGACCAGAAACCAAGGCCCAGCGCAGCCCAAACCTGGCTGCCAGTGGGTCACATGGGAGGGCAGTCAGGGTTCGTTCGGCTTTAGAGAAATGGGAAGTCAGGTCTCAGAGGGGCAATGGCAGTGGCAGCTCCAGAATTTCCATTTAGGAAGAACTTTGAGGCAGCAATTTGGATGGAAGAGGACAAGAAAAGCTGAATGGGTGAGGTACTATACATGAGATTAAGAAAATGTCAGTTATCCCCACCCAAAAATGTAAGTGCTATGAAGACTTGGGGGCATAAATAATGCTCCCACCCCTCCCCACACACACACTGCTCATTTGGGAAGTTACTTATATTCAGAATTTTCTGACGTCACTACTCAAACATCCCAAGCAGAAGAGTGGGTGTAGAAAGGACACACCAAAGGAACAGGCCTGAGCTCTAAACATCAGCCACAGATGTCCTGTCCCAACAGACGGGAGAAGGCAGGGGACCAAGAAGGCCATAGACAAAGGGACAGGCTTCATTGGTTCATAGAGTGCAGAGGATGTCTGGAGGCAGAGGCCTGACACACGGGGCGGAGCACTGAGGTGGGCCTCGCTATTTCCTGTCTCAGCCCAGACTGTCTGGAAGGAGGAGGGGCAGCTGCCCCTGGCAGCTGTGACCACTGCAGAGCCTGAGTCAGGGGACCTTTAAGGTGGGGGGAGGGGGGAGCACGTCAAAATGAATCCCTGAATGTCCTGGGGAAGGAGATGGGTGGCTCAATATGGGGAAGGAATTTAACCTCTTTCTTTCCTTTCTTTCCCTTCCCTCACAAGATAGAGGCAGGATGAGCTGTCTTATGGAAGAAGAAAGAAAAACAGCTTTTAAATTACTGGAGGTCATGTCCTGTTTGAGAAAACAAGAAGAGATCAGAGTGGTACCTCTCCCACAGGGCCCTGACTGCCATCATCTGCACTGAAGGAACTGTGTGAGCATGTCAGTTAGCCCTGTCTTCATAGCCAGGGTGGTGGCGTGAACCCACAAATCTCCCATCCTCTCTCCTTGAAACAAACCGCTAACCATGTCCATGTCAGCCGCTAAAGCTCATATGCCTCTGTTGGCTGATGCTTCAGCAGGGTCTCCCCCAGAGAGCTGAGTACGGATGCTCTGATCCAAGAGGCAGCGTCTAGGGTCTTTTGTATACCCCCTGGGCTCCTGGAGAGAGAGGAGACCCCCAGTGACAATGAAGCGGCCAGGGAATGAGCAATGGGACCACAGCTCCTCTTTTCCAACTCAAGTAGTTCAGAATTGACAACAGACCTATGGAACAGTCACCGCCTTTTAATTTGCAGATGGAACATAACTGTCTTCAGAGTGTCAGTCTTCTGAAACCTGTGCTCCTTCAATCCATTCTCCATCTGGTGACAAATATTTGTTAAAACTACTTGGTCTCTGCCAGGGCAGCAGAGCTTGCTGATGTCATCCTCAGTGTAGCACTAAGCCACCCCTGAGAAACTTACACACAAAGACTATAGACCTCGAAAGATAAAATGTGAAGTCAGTACCTGGAATATAGTTCAAGCCACCTGACAGGGTCAGAATAGCTCTTTGAATATGTCAGTCATTTGTGGTGCTGGGCAGAGAGGCAGCAGGCTGGTCACCCAGCCCAGGACTTTGGCAGTGCCCAGTGATCGTCCAGAAACAAGGTGACCTGTGCTGAGCAGGGATGCCTGTGGCCAGTGGCGTGTGGAGCCCCGTGGGAAGACAGGTGCAGCAGACTGCAGCCCCAGGCAATTCTTTTAACGCACAGTGCCCTCTGATGATTCGGATCTCCCGTAGGCCAGGGAGGGACAGTGCAGCAGCTGAAGGTCAGAGTGATCGCTCCCGGAGCCCTCAGCAATGCTGGTTCTTGTAAACTAACTTGGTTACTTAATTTACAAATCATCTTAGTTCATATAAGTGTGCCCTTGAGAAGCTGGGTCTGCTGAAAAATCCAGTGCCTATGGCAAACTCAGTCAACATTTTCGAAGCGACCAAATAAATAAAATTAAGCCTCTGTACCTGCAAGACTGATGTTGGACTGGAGCCTGGAGAAATAAATGCCTGTCAGCAAGGGCTCTCTGTGAGTAACTGGACAGACAGCCTGCTGGTCTTCCCCGGGCTGTGAGCCACCCACGACCATCAACCTCAGTCAAACATGCAACTAATACGTTTCTAACACAGACTAATCAATAAAACCCACTCTTTGACCCAGGAGGGAAACATGCAAGCTTCAGAGGATATAAAGCAACAAATAACTGTTAAATTGTAGGTTTGTGGTCAAGACTGCAGGAGTGGCGGAGGAGGGCCTTGTGGAGGAAATGGGCGTGCGTTGGTCTTGTGGGGCTGGGCGGTGGAGAGCTGGTCCCTGGCACGGTGGACAGGGATAGAAATGTGTGGGACCAGGAAGGAAGTGGGGACATTGAGAGCAGAAGGCCCAGGTTTTGTAGAACAGGTGTGATATGAGAGACCATAGGACTGAGGATACCTTGCAGGAACAGGCCCGGGAAGACTTCTGTGGTGACGGTGCAGAGGCTGTCTCACAGAGCAGAGGCAAGAAGTGAGAGAACAGCTAATATATCAACACAGGAACATGGTTAGAAGGAGCTATCGAGTCCATTTTAGGACTTTGTCCATCTACATTTTTCTCCTGTGTTCTGCTGTCAGCTCAGCTCACTGTATCTCACTGGCTTCTGCTGTGGACACATTACCTCATTTAGCTGTCCCAGAAAAGTATCTGAAGTGCATACTCCTTTCCCCAATTTTTTAGGTGAAGAACAAAGAGGCTGTTTGCAAGTGAAGTACATTGCCCAAGGTCACACAGCTGGCCAGCAGATAGTGGGCCAGAGGCCTCGCCAGGAATTCCAGTGCAGATCTGCCTGAGCTGAAGGTCAACACCCTCTGTGTGTGTGTGTGTGTGTGTGTGTGTGTGTGTGTGTGTGCAGTTTCCCAGCTATCTAGGGAAATTAGAAAATATGATTTCTTAGCAGGGGTTTTAAAAGTCAAGTTCTATATTTGGCACCTAGACTTTTTTTTATTTTTACTTTTCTGTCGACATTACATTTAGTCCAAAAAGAGTTTGCCCTCAACCAGCATTAATTAAGCATTAGGTAAGTAAAATTCTCCAGTATACTTCATTCTCAATCACATGAACAGGGTCAGCATTAATTAATGCAGTAGATCAAATGGAATTAGTGGCTTAAACCAGATGAAAGTTTATTATTCCCATACAGGAATGAAGTCCAGGAATCAGCAGTCAAGGAGCCACTCTTCTATCCTCCAACTACACCATTCTTAGAACGGACCTTCCATCCTCAAGGTCACCTCAAGGTCCAACGTGGTGCTGAAGCTCCAGCCTTCAAGACCACAATCCAGGCAGGTATCTGGAAATGAGGACAGGCAAAGAAAAATGCCCTGTCTTAGGTGCACTTTCCAGAAGTTTCTTCCAACAAATTCTGCTTGGAACTAATTGGCCATTCCAAACCACAAAGGGGGCTGGAAATGGGTGGTATTCTTGGCAGCAAAACTTCAGCTAAAACTCTGTCACTCAGGAAGAAAGCCTGAAGATATGAAGATACGAAGACAGAAGATAGAAGTAGCAGGCAAATAATAGGCTGTGCTTCTCAGATAACCTGAATCAGCAAGGAAGCCAACAATTCATTAAAATTCAGACAGTTTTCTAGGATTCCATTTGCATGTGAATAATGGAAATCTGAGCCTCTTACCTAACTTTTTCACAGGCCAAAGAAGGGAAAGATTTGAAAACGTATCTGAAGATCTTTCAGAGTTTGTGTTTATTCTTTTAATAACCTTTTCATATTTTAATAAAAGAGGTTTGTTCTGTCAAGAAAGCTTAAGTTTCTGACACCTATCAAAATATTCTTTAATTCGACCTGCAATATAAATGCTTAGACCAAGGTGGCCAACATGTGCAGTGTGAGAAGCACAGCTCCAGGCCTGGGAAGGCGGCTGCGGGGTCTGGGGGTTAACCAGTGACAGGATGACCTTTCTACACATGTAATCACCAACCTGAGGCTCTTCCTGAGAGCTCAGCATGTCAGAAGAGCTAAGTTGCATCTTGAGACTTGCAGGGTGAAAACTGTGTCATATTTTTAAAGACAACCCCAAAGAGGATGATCTTGTTTACCTAGGGCCACCAGAAATGGCCTCTTGTTAGTAAAGCAGACTCCACTTCCAGTTTTATTCCTCACTGGCCCAGTGTGGTTTAGGATTAAGGCAGCCTTGGAAGCTCTTTAGGAAGGTCAGAGTTCAGCCATCATCCAAACAATTCTAATTTAGAGAACTCACGAGAAAAGGACCAGCTCTGCTCATAGTTTCCCAGACTTAGCCAATTTGACGCAAATACATGAAAACAGTTTCTGAACTATGATTCCCAATTTTCTGATTATGCTGGAAATAAAACTGCAGAATTTCAAAGACCTACCATTTTCAATACTTTCAAAATAACAGGGCCAACTTTCAAGTTACACCGACTTCAGAGAATCATGGTCAGACAGCAGTGAGTTTAAGGAAACAGTTTCAATTCACCTCTAAGTAAAATAGTGACCTATTTTTAGAGACCACAGTATTCAGGGTCTTGCCATTTTGGGAACAAACAACATCACCATCCCTGGTTTCAATGAGCACAGCTGTCTGGGGTGGGGGGCAGGGTGTAAATGCGCCCTGGCTTGTTGTGAAACCAAACACAACAATGTCAGGCCCGTGTGGGAGAACCAGGAAGGGACTCGCACAAGGCTGATCTAGTCTCGTTATCTAATCTAGATGGAGTAAGACCTATAAGACAGACAGTAAACTTGGGCCTCTTTTGGTTCATCCACGTTTCTCCTACTAATGCAAAAATCCTGATGGAACACTATGTTAACCTAATTTTTTGTTCTCTGTATTTTATGATGTTTTGGCATCTTGGGTGCCCTAGCTGTTGAGGGAGAGATGTCATCTCTTCCAGGGCTAGTTAAGTCCTGAGGTTATAACTTACCTAGAACACACCCCTCATATGCAAACCAACCAATCCTCAGTCCATACCCTTCAACCACCTCTGCTGTTGACCTTTCACATACCAAACTCGGGATTTTGCCTGCCCTAAACCAACCCAGGGCCAGGTGCCAGACAACTAGGGTTAGCTCCTGTGCCACAAAGCCTGCCAGAATCCTTCAACCAACCAATCCGAAGCCGTTTCCCACAGAAAACCAAACAAAGGCTCTCACCTCTGTTTTCCCTCACTCCTTTCTGTCCCCTGACCAACGCTGATGACTCCCCACGGGACGCTACATGATGTGGTGTGTCCCTTCCTCTTAGGAAACGTCAAAGGCATTAGCCTGTCTGTGCTGTCACACAGTCACCTCCATAAATTCAAATCTACAGGTGCCTTTCCTGACACAAACCCCCATTCATTGCTTCAGAAATGGTACTAAAGGTAGGTTTGCAAAGTCCCAGTTCTCTCTACATCCATCATCCAGCCTGCTGGCCCCTCTGAGTTTGGTTGAGTAAACACGACATTTGATAAATCAGGAAAAAAATGCTTTCTTGATTGTGTAAGTATGCCAGAAAAATCTCATCTACTGTGACTTATTATTTCTTTCATTTGTCCTCATCCCATTGACATTCGAGAAACTGAGGCTCGAGGAAAATTAATCACTTGTTAGAATATGCTAGAGGCCAGGCCCCTGCCCCAGACTCCACAGATCCCATAGCTTCAGTGGGGCCACCAGGCAGGTGGCCTCCTGACACTCAGGCCTGCAGAGGAAGCAGAAGAGTGCGGCAGTCTCAGCTGTGCAGCTCGTAGTAAGGTCTTCACAGACAGTCGTCTTCTTCGGAGGCAGTATCTTCAGGAATATATGCTGGGGAAATAAGTTAAGGTTTACCTCCAAATTGATGAGGAGGATGTTCAGAGCATCCTAATGCAGTGTAGAGAGAAAGTGGGAACTGTTACATGTCGAAGAAGAGAAATAGTTACATAAATTACAATGTTTCAGTTTAAAATCCAATGATTCTGATGACGTGACAAAATTTTTTTAAAAACATGATATGAAAGTATATTTTATAATTACGTGAAAGTATACTTCCTATGATTCTGTTTTGTAAATACTAAAAAATATATTTACATATACATGCATAGACAAAGGACTGAGAGGGAAGTCCCAACGTTATTAATTTGATGAGATTATGGATCTTTTTAAAAATATCTGTGCTTTCCATATTCATTATGATGAATACATTACTTTTATATTTATAAAAATTAAGTTCTTTATATAAGATTCATTTTTCAAAAATTGGTTTGTACTCAAATCCTGGATTGTACTTATTACCTCAAAAATACTTCTATTTAAAATAAATGTTTTCACATTTTTAGAATATACAAAATGTATAAGTGAATGTTATGCATTCCATATGAGCTATACTAAAGTTAATAATGTAACATAATAAATTTAACTGACATGGAGCTCCAAAATTAAAATGTACTCTCAATTAGGGAAAAATCAGAAATTGTCATATTTACAGCAAATATCTGTTTATCTAGAATCCAACCTATTGGAAAACTAAGATAAACATAATTAGTCCACGCTGTGCAATTGAAGGGTAATTACTGTTCATAATAATGACCCTAAGGCATTGCAAGAGTGAAATGCCTTCTAAGCTACCAAAGAAAGATTTCATTACATTTAGAATAACTTCGTTGTTGACTGTGCTGAATTCTCTGAAAACCGGCTAACCTACATTTGGCAGGTATACTTACTTTCAGTAAGCTAAAATTGTCTTTTTGTCAGGATGCTTTTGAATAAACTGAAGTGCACCATATATTCCTAGGAACTTGGTCAGAAAATGCCAGTATGAAATACTGGGCTCTTCACTCTGATTTGCCCATAAGATGTGAGGCTGGAAGTGACGGAAACAGAATTTAAGGGACTGGTGGAAAAAAAGGAATACTGCAGGTAGCTCAAGAGAAGCTGGAATGGCCCTGTTTAAAGATAAGGTGATGTTGGGGCTGTGAAGTTCTATCAGCCAGGCATGTGAAGGGAAACTTCAGCATGACTGCTGTGAAGAGCAGAACACGACTGCTGTATAAGGCAGATGGAACTTCAGCCATTGGGGAGCTGGGTGGACTCTGGCTGTGGGAACCATAGGATGCTCTGGGCAGAGGACAATGGCAACAGGAACTATTCTTCTCAGTGTTTTCTGGGGGAAACACCAGCTCCCTCCTGGGAAATAAAAGCAGGTTTGGAGTCAGCACCCAGAGCAGGAAACGCCCACATTGTCCTTCTGGGGCATTTCTGTGGGTCTCCTGAAATCACACGGTTGTTCCTGGAGACCATACAGGTGTGAAGGGCTTTGTGCCCAAGACACAGAGGAGCTGCAGGCAGGGGGGCAGCGCTGGGTGGTGCGGTGTCACCACTGTGCGTCACAGCTACCTTGCAGACTTCTAGATATGACCATGTGCAGACCATACTTGGGAAGTTAGGGTGGTACTTGACCCTAGAAATAATTATTGTTGTCCCAGAAAATCCAATGAAGCCAATGGCTAAATGCAATGCGTCCATCTGAAGTTATGCTATCCAGCATAGCAGGCATGGACCACATGTGACTAATTAAAGTAATTAAAATAAAATACAAAAATTCAGTTCTTTGGTCACTTTAGTCACATTCCAAGTGACCAATAGCCACATGTGTCTATATGGCCATACCACCCTGAACATGCCCGATCTCGTCAATAGCCATATGTAACCAGTGGTTGCTATGTCAGCTGAGTAAATGCAGAACATTTTCATCATCACAGGCAGTTCTATTGAACTCCTATGAAACTTACATTGATATGGAAATGAAACAGAGGACGAGAGTCTTAGGAATTTTTAAGACAAGATACAAGAACTTGGTGAATGTGTGTGCTTGCACTTGGCTGCTTTGAGCTGAGGCCCTGGGCCCACAGGCACACCTGGGCACACCTGTGCATCCTGCTCCCACTGGGATCGCTTCTCCAGGAGAGTGAGAAGCACTGCATAGTGGTCGGTATCAAGAAGGAGGCATCGGGCCTCTCTCATATACTGCTTATTGGTTTGATGACCCAGAGGAGAAGCAAGATGAGGAGGAGGTAAGGCTTTTCTCTCGTGCTCTTTCTGCTTTGAAGAAGTTCCTTGCCCGCAGGTAACAATTAGCGACTCCCAGCAGCAGGACAGGAAAGTAACACAGGTGTCCATTGATGAAGGTCCCTGGGAAGCCCAAGCAGCTCACTCACTTCTCCAGCCTGAAGACTCTGCCCAGAAAGGGGCAAACGTTTGTGACAAAACAGTTCTTTCCAGAGTAATTTTAGCATTTATTAGTCATTGTGGGCTCCAGAATACTCAGTGTCTCGAAGGACCTCCTGCTTCCTGTGGTGGTGACTTACCCCCACCCCACCTTGCTGAGATTCATGCAGCTCAAGAAGAATACTCTGTAGCCCAACAATTGAGCATATCTTAAGCACAATAAGACAATCTCTTACCAAAAAAATGGGGCTGAAAGTCAAACCTTGTAAAATAATTCAGACGTTTTAGTGTTATTCTGATTACATACAATTCCCACAAGAAGGGAAGTACCTTTAAAATAAGGACTATTCAATACTAGTACAGGATTTCCTTTTGTTGTTGATAGTTTCCTCCTAACAGAAGACACGGTGCAGTCCAAACCAAATTCAAAGGAGGTGGCCAGAGACAAGGCGGCATCTACGTTCTGAGGGGAGCATTGTTCGATCTAATTGATGTTTTCCTTGTAAGGCAATGGAGTGAGTGGAACTATTTTTAACCAGAACAGAATAGGTTCCCCCTAAACTTATGATTCTACCACCCCCAACTAGTTATATATATAGTCAGGATCACAACGTGTACCCTTCCAAGGTCCAGGTTTCCATGAAATAAGTGGGCAAATTTAAATGCCAAACTCTATTCTCACTCAGCAGGAAACCCTTTATCAGCCACAGAGTTTTGAATTGTGGAAATTCTGGCTCAATCATGACAGGTTCAATGGATCCTATCTTCTCAGTAGGTATAGTGCCTAGAAAAGGTTCCTTAACCTGTATGAAGTTAAATACCTTCCTTTTTCCTGCAAAAGTGAGACATACACCTGCTAATCAGTTTAAGTTACCTGTGGACACTGACGCTGCACTTGCATATGGTCTAGTCTTTGTGCAGAGACCTGACCTGCCTCATGTGTGCACAACGGCAGTGAATCACTAAGCACATTTTGGCAGAACATTTTTCCAATTTCCTCCCTTCAGTCAGAGAGGCACAATTGAACCTTCAAAATTTGGCCCGGCTTGTTAGAAATAAACTAAGATTAGCCTTTTGTCCAATTACATAAATATAGCTAATGAAGAAGGTGGTTCCGACTTTAGGTTGAATTAGATAAAGCCATGATTATAGAAAATAAACTGCCAAGAAGGTGGAAGGTGTCATGAAATAGTAACAGGAAACCTATAAGGGCCCATCATCACCTGTACTTTTCAAAATTTCAGTGTGAGAACCTCGTAAGGTAGAAAGACGGCAGTCAGCATAGCCCAGAGCTCAGGACGAGCACTGAAGGAATGTTTTTGACTATCATATGACCTAGTGATTCCACTTCTGGGTTTTATCTAAATAAATGTACAACACTATTTCAAAAAGACATATGCACGCCAATGTTTATTGCAGCATTATTTATCGGAGTCAAGATATGAAAGTAACCCAAGTGTCCATTGATAAAGAAGATATGGACTGTATATACAATGGAATGTTGCACTGCTATGAAAAAGAGCAAAATCTTGCAATATGCAACAGCATGGCTGGATCCAAAGGGTATTGTACTGAATGAATTAAGTCAAACAGAGACAGACAAATACCCTCTGATTTCACTTATATGTAGAATCTAAAAAACAATATAAATGAACAAACAACAAACTTACAGATATAAAGAATATTTTGATGGTTTCCAGATGGGAGAGGGTTTGGGGGGATGAGTGAAAAAGGGGAAGCGATTGAGAAGTACAAATTGCCGGGTATAAAAGCAGTCAAGGGTTGTAAAGGACAGCATAGGAAATGTAGTCAATAATATTATAATAATTCTTTATGGTACGAGGTGGGTACTAGACTTAATAGGCCAATCACCTTCTAAATTATATAACATCTCATCACTATGTTGTATGCCTAAAAGTGATAATAATATTGTATGTCACCATTAAATAAAAATTTTTAGTTTTTTACAAAGAAATGGTTTGAATAAATACAGAATGAATGTACAATATAATTACTCTTCACAGTAATATTATATATTTTCCAGGTCATACCAGCAATCTGATAGTTAAAGTTAAATCACAATAAGATCAACAAAAACCCCATTTCTCTGGTTTCATCTGCTCCCTCTACCACGCACATAAAAGGTAAGAAGGTGGGTTTGTAATTCAAACAGGTCAGGTTAGCAATGCTGCCCCAACACTCACCCAGCTGTGTGTGGGTCCTAGGTAAGTTATTTTCATTCTCTGACTCAATTTCCTCCTCTGTAGAGCAGCTATAATCAGAGGACCTGCTTTATTGTGCTGTGGACATTGAAAGAGGTAGGAGTGTGGAGAGCTAAACCTGATGCCTGGCCCATGCTAATTTTGCCCTACTATAAACAACTGTACAATTATAAATTATATATTATTAAACCATTGCCATCGTCAACACTACTATTGCAGTATTGTTGTTTTGTGCTGGTCGTGGTGATTACTCTCAAGCCCAATTCTGCCTGGCAAGTTTCTTTAGTGGCCCAGAGATGGCTACAGTTCTTCTGAACTCAGGATGCCCGTTTTCTCCTCTCCTGCTTAACAGTTGCTACCAAAGTTGTCCATGTCCCCTCAGAGCTACCAGGAGCACAGGACCATCCCTCACATCTTCCCTGAGTCCTTCCCAGGTGCTCTGGGTTCAGAAGATGTCCTCTCAGGGGCTGGGGCTAGTTCTGTTCTCTGTTGGGCTTGGACAGTGACACGTGGAGAAAATACACTTCACCTCAAATCCCACTGGGCTAGTGTTCAGTCTGGGGTCTCACTATCACTACAGTCATTTGGGGAAAACACCTTTTTAATTTTCCAGATATTCTTTGTTGCAAGACCTGACATGGGCTCTTGAGGACTGAGCTGGGAGAAAATCTAAGTGACAGACACTACCTTGCATTCAAAACCACCCCTTGTCTTCCAAGGCTGGTTGTCCTCGGTTATCTCAATTCCCTCTTTCCTGGTGTTCTTCTGGAAAGCCACCCTAGTCCTTCCATAGCAGCTACATCCCCCAGAGAAGCTTGGATCCGATGGCCTTGCTGGACAGACCCAGCCTGAGGACTGCTGCCCAGCCCTGCAGAGGTGAAACGCAATTTGTCAAGCCTTGAACTGTTTGGCCAAAATATTGTTAAATGCTATGTGATAAACACCAAAGAACTAGCCAAGATCCCTCCTGAGAGTTGTAGCAAGTTAACGAGCCCATCCACAATATCACCACATTTTTCCAAGGGGACCCCGATCCAAACTTACCAGGGTCCCCAAGTCACAGCTGTCTCATCTCCTCACTCCCTGAACACCCCTCCTGTCTAGGGTTAGCGACGTCAGGAGGCCCGCAGCCTCGGCCCCCTCTGCACCACCCCTGTGCCCCGAGAGCTCCAGGGCTTTATAAAAAAGGACTTTCAGTGGAAACTTGAATAAACCCACTCCAGGTAGAGCCAGATTTCAGAAGGCCTGAAACTTATACAATTGGGGGGCCACTTAAAGTGCACGAAATAATTTATTTTTTCAGATTTTATAAAAAGTACATGACCAGGTAGACACATTGCCATGGCCCCCTCCCAGGCTTCAGAAAGCGCTCATTCAAGTCGCCCACTTCTGATTTTGCCTGTGGCTCTGGCTGCCAAAAGAGACATGTGCCTTGCAGACCTGCAGTAAGGGCAGTGTAAACACCCACAAACACTTGGTTGGCAGGTGACAGCTGTGAGGCTGCCTGCAGCCCTGTAACTCTCAGGAAAAATAGTACTTCTTGCAGTTCATTAACTCTGGTGGCAGTGGGGACGCTGAACACCATCACACCCAAAGGTAGCCTTTTGGGTCGTTTTCACTTGATTTGGCCCAATGTTCCCAGCTGTATGGCGGTCTGGGGCTCTTCTGTCCTTTTTGTTCTTCCTTGCGAATTTCTTCTCTTTGTTGTTCCATGGGAGAAACAACTGTTTTATCTGTGGCACTGAACATCCCGGAGCCCTCCCACCCGAGGGGAGGGGTGAGTATTGTTTTGTTTTGTTTTGTTCCTAAACTCTACAAATAATAGAAGAAATGATATTGTTTGTGGTGGGTGCACCTGCTTCCCCATACCAGGGTGAGCTGTTTTTTCTATTCCTCTCCACCCCGTTCTCCTTTTATCTCAGCTGCTGGCTTTGTTGTTTGGTGGGAACGTAAGTGGCTCCTGCTTTCTTCGGGAACTTCCTCTCCCAGGCAATTCTAACATTCTCCCCAGGGGCCCCTAGAGGCTGTATTGTTTTATTGCCCCCACCCCACCCCCATTCCACGTAAACCATATAAACATGCACCCAAATACACAAGATGTTTTAAAGGAGCAAAGGAAATGCAGGCCTGAGGTTTCCTGGGTACAGGGGCCTGTGAGAGAGACAAACAGATTAAATGTGCTTTTACACTCACATCAGCATGTGACAGAAAGAGAAAATGGGAATCTGCATGATTTGTTATGTGCATTCTCTTTAGTCTTGAACACAACAAAGATAGACACAATCATTTTTTCTTTGGCTTCCTTTGCTTTAATCCAAGTTACAAGAAGCCACAGATGATCAGCAACTTGACCCCTCCCCCCATCCTGGTGGTTCCTTCTTTCCCCAAGGGCTGTCTCAGCCCCTGGTTAGGGGTCACTGGACAGCACCCAGCACAAACCCAACCTTGAGACTATTGGTGCACAGTGAGGGGAGAGAGGCCTGTCGATTCCACTGTGCAGTCTCAGGGTACCAGGTGTGCGGGTTTTGTCTGCCAGCTCCTGGCAAAGGGCTCACCCATAAGACCTGCTCAATACACATCTGTAGAATGAAAGTTAAATGCAATGACTCAGGCCGGCCACTTAGCTGCTCTGCCTCTGATTCTCTGTTTGATTTCTTGGATTTTTCTAGTGTTGTTATGATGCTCTCTGTCAAAAATGGACTGGGTTTACCTCAGAAAACTGCACCCAAAATCCTGCCACAAACCCATTGCTGCTTGATGGTCAGAATCAAGGTCAAGAAGGAATGTCCCCTCCCTGTCACAACCCTACTGTGTCTGCCCTCAGTAAGGATGTGGGTGTGAGAACCTGGTCTCCACTTTCAGAAGACCTTCTCTTTACATACTCCCACAATAATTTCCCTATTAGTCCTGCGGCCTCCCACTTCTCCCAGACCATTTAGTCCAAGCATTTTATCTGTGTTGCTCTGCTGGGAACCTTGGGTGGATGGATTCTGCCCCTACATCTTCTATTCTCTCAATTTCTCTAAATGCAGATGCTCTGCTTCCCAAGCCCCACCTCAAAAGATTAAGCTAAAATTTGGCAAGATCAAAACTGCTGAGACCCCTTAACTGGGGAGAATGTGGAGGTCAACTAAGAACTAAATGTCAGGAAAAGGTAGTCATCAATGATACATTCAATAAGGGGTCAATATTCAAAATATATGAGGAACTCATACAACTTACACACACAAAAAATAAACAATCTGATTTAAAAATAGGCAGAGGACCTGAATAGACTGTTCTTCAAAGAGGACATACAAATAGCCAACAGACATATGAAAAGATGTTCAATATCAATAATCATTAGAGAAATGAAAATTAAAACCACTATGAGATATCACCTCACACCTCTCAGAATAGCCATCATCAATAAATCAATACAGCCCTGGCTGGTGTGGCTCAGTGGATTGAGCATGGGCCTGTGAAGCAAAGGATCACCAGTTCGATTCCCAGTCAGGGCACATGCCTGGGTTGCAGGCCAGGTCCTTAGTAGAAGGCACTTGAGAGGCAATCACACATTGATGTTTCTCTCCCACTCTTTCTACTTCCCTTCCCCTCTCTCCAAAGATAAATAAATGAAATATTTTTAAAAAACCAGCACATAACAAGTGCCAGCAAGGATGTGGAAAAAAGGGGACCCTCAAGCACTGTTTTTGGAGAATGCAGACTGGTGCCGCCACAATGGAAAATACTATGAAGGTTCCTCAAAAAATTAAAAGAGAACTACCTTATGACCCAGGAATTCCACTTCTGGGTATTTATCTGAAGAAATCCAAAATACTAACTTGAAAAGACATATGCATCTCCATGTTTATTGCAGCATTATTTACAATGGGCGAGATATGTAAGCAACCCAAGTGCCCATCAATAAACAAGTGGATAAAGAAGGTGTGGTACCTATATACAATGGAATATTACTTGACCATAAAAAAGAATGAAGTCTTACCATCTTCAACAACATGGATGGCCCTAGAGTGTATTATGCTCAGTGAAATAAGTTAGGCAGAGAAAAACAGATACCATATGAACTCACAAGCAAAATAAATGAACAAACAAAACAAAAGCAGACTCCATAGATCTAGAGAACAACCTGCTGGCTGCAGAATGGGAGGGGAGTTGGAGGGCTGGGTTAAAAAGGGAAAGTGATGAGGGAGCTGGGCTGGGATGGGAGTAAAAGACAGAAAACTGTACTTGAACAACAATTAAATTTTAAAAATTTTAAAAAGGAAAGTGATGTTTAAAAAAATAACTAAATGTCTTCAGAGAAAACAGGTCCTTAGTGGGAGTAGAAAATAGGGGACCAATGTCCCTCCATCCCCACTAGGCACTCACAAAAAGAGAAGTAGGCTTTAAATAGCATGTTTGAGTTAGATTTTTAAAAAATAGAATTTTATAATAGTGAGGAGAAAATGCTGAAGTAAAATATGAAATTACTTTCCTTGGTAATTTTTAAAATAAAAGATTGGGTGTGGGGTGGGGGGTATAAATATACCTGTTTGTATCTGTTTTGCTCTACTTCTTCAAGGTAAGAAAGTGGTGGATTGCATTCACGATTTCACTCAACAGATAATTACTGATGCCTCCTATACATCAGGCTCAGATGCTGTTTAGGCAACAGAACTGTAGAATTGAACAAACCAGGCCAAACAGACAGCAAACAGATCATTGATGATATATTTGTTAGATGATGCTAAGTACTACAGAGAAAAACACAAAAGGGGGAGGGAGGGAGGGAGTGACTGGAGAGGGTGGGGAGTGAGAGTGGGTGACTCTTTAAATAGGGTTGTCAGGAAAGACCACATGGGAAGAATGACTTCTGAGCAGAGTCCCTAGATCACAGATTGCAGTAGATTAACAGACAGCTGAGAACATTCCAGGTTGAGGAAAAGCCTGTTGCAAGGCCTGCAGGTGAGAGCATACTCAGCATATTCCATCAATAGCCAAGAATAAGGAAAAGATAGGAATTAAGTCAAAGAGGATGCTTAACAGTTCAGATATGTCATTCTTTATGATTAAATTCTGCATTTAGGGAACATTCCTGTACACCAAAAACATAACTATGCCCTGGGGAGATTTTTTTAAGTAAAAGTAACTACAGAAAAATTTTTGTAACCAATTCACTCAAGAGTACGAGCCAACCTTTTTCTGTTTAGCATATTTTTCAGTCTCTTCCATAGACCACCTAACAACTGCATATGAATGATTAAGTTTTCAAAGGTAGACACGGTCTTTTAATTTGAGTATATGTCAAAACCCAACACAAAGCACTCAATGAAAAATACTAACCTAGACTTCCGCCAAGATGGAGGCATAGGTGGAGACGCCGTGCTTTCTCACACAAATTTAGAGTCAGCTAAATATTAGCAACAGAAAACACAGCCAGAACACAGAAAATTGAACTTTTCGGAAGTCTGATAACAACAAATTCTTCAGCCTGACCGGTAAGGGGCGAAACCAGCAGCTGGTGGAGCGGGGTTGCACAGGAAAACTCGGTCAGACGGACTCAGGCGCGTGGAACCCAGGTGTGGGGTTGCAACGGGTGGACCTAGTAAGCGACCCAGCGAGCGACTGCGGGGAACCAGTGAGGGAGCAGGGCCGAGAATTGACTGTGGTCGCGCATTTGTGCGCAGACAGGCCCGCGAGGGAGTGGGCAGTTAGCCGCAAGCGGCAGCAGAGGGCACCACCATTGCCCCCCTCTGACCCCGCCTCCACATACAGCATCATAACCCAGCAACCTGAGTAGTCCTACCCTGGTGAACCACCTAAGGCTCTGCTCCTCACCCGGAGGTGAGAAACAGCAGAGGGGGTCGCCATTTCCTCCCTCTGACCACGCCCCCATATACAGCGTCACAACCCAGCGACCTGGGAGTCCAAAGCTCCACTCCTCATACTTAACAGGCGTGAACAGACCAAAAATGGCTCAAGAAGATCTCAAAGCCCCAGAGTCTATAAATCTAAGCGATGAAGAAATAGCAAAACTCTCAGATGCACAGTTTAAAACACTGGTCATCAGGATGCTCACAGATCTGGCTGATTATAGCCACAAATTAGAGAATCATATGAAGGCGAAACTAATTGAAATGAATGCAATTGCACAGGAAACAAATAGCGATGAAAAGGAAACTGGGACTCAAATCAATGGAGTGGACCAGAAGAAAGCAAATAATGGCCGAACAGAAAAGAGTGAAGAAGCAAGAATTCAAAAAATGAGGAGAGTCTTAGGAACCTCCAGGACATCTTTAAACGCTCCAACATCCGAATTATAGGGGTACCAGAAGGGAGAAAGGAACAGCCACCAGTGGAAAACTTATTTGAACAAATAATTAAGGAGAATTTCCCCAATCTGGCAAAGGAAATAGAATTCCAGGAAATCCAGGAAGCTCAGAGAGTCCCAAAGAAGTTGGACCCAAGAAGAAACACACCAAGGCACATCATCATTACATTAGCCAAGATTAAAATGAAGGAGAGAATTCTAGAAGCAGCAAGAGCTAAGGGGACAGTCACCTACAAAGGAGTTCCCATCAGACTGTCAGTGGATTTCTCAAAAGAGACCTTCCAGGCAAGAAGGGGCTGGAAAGAGGTATTCCAAATCATGAAATCCAAAGACCTACAACCAAGATTACTCTATCCAGCAAAACTTTCATTTAGAATGGAAGGACAGATAAAGTGCTTCTCAGATAAGATCAAATTAAAGGAGTTCATCATCACCAAGCCCTTATTATATGAAATGTTAAAGGGATTTATCTAAGAAAAAGAAGTTAAAAAAACATGAACAGTGAAAGGACAGCAAACTCACAGCTATTAACAACCACACCTAAAACAAAAGCAAACTAAAAGGACAGCTAGATCAGGAGTGGAAACATAGAAATGAAGATCTCAAGGAGGGTTAGCAACAGGGGAGTGGGAGGAGGAGAAGGGGTGAGAAGGTACAGAAAATAAGTAGCATAGACAGTAGATAGAAAATAGATGGGGGGGCAAGAATAGTATGGGAAATATAGAATCTAAAGAACTTGAGACACATGGTCATAAACTAAAGGGGGGTAATGGTGGGGATGGGGTGGGGGTAGGGTAGAGGGGAATGAAGGGGGGAATAGAACAACTGTAATGGCATAATCAATAAAAAATAAATTAATTAAAAAAATAAAGAAAGAACTTGAGACACATGGTCATAAACTAAAGGGGGGTAATGGTAGGGATAGGGGGTAGGGTGGAAGGGGATGAAGGGGGGGAATAGAACAACTGTAATGGCACAATCAATCAATAAATAAATAAATAAAAAGGAAAATACTAACCTAAGAGAAAGTATGGTGAGCTATTTTTACCACATAGCTCTGAAGAAGCATGATATCACACACAGCCTACTCACACAAAATCTGAAGACTGCTCTGTCTCCAGACCCACCTTTTAAGGACAGCTTATCTCGTTCTTGTTCTCAAGGACTTGTGGGCCCGGGAAGCAGCTGGCTGCAAATGCCTGATGATACTTACAGACAGAGGCAAAAGAAAGGCCCAGGGTTGTTTCATTCCTTCTTTCTCCCTCTCTCTGCCCCTGCCCCAGAGCAGAATATCCAGATCAAAGGCCTCATTATATTTCAAGTTGAGGTTCAAATAGCTTGCTCTTCGCAGGGACTCCATTCTTCCTGAAACAGAGGGCACCTTTTAGGAACTGAGGGTGCTGAGTCACCAGCCAGGTGCACACTCCCTTTTTCACTTAAAGACATCAGGCTGAGCCCCCAACTCCTCCTTGGTAAGGGCAACACCAGGAACACCATGGAGAGCATCTTCAAAGGAGATTCCTGTGAAGCACTGAGACTTGGGACAAAAAGAATGATTTTAGCTTCAGTGTCCTTACAGAAATGTGGCCACTCATAAGTATTACAAAAACCTCTGCCCTTATCTTTACAGGGTACTTACTCCGCACAATACCTCCCACAGCTGCCTAATTATTGATTGGTTTATTTTATGTAACCGTGTTTTCATCCATTAAGCATATTCATAAGTATGACAAAAACACTAGAAAATTCTAGCCCTCGGGGGGCCGTTGGGATGACAGTCCTAGGAAATGAGTGATGGCCCAGGACCCCATCTCGCTGAGAGACAGGCTTTGGTGAATCAGTTACCAACCAACACAAATTGGACAGTTTCACATACAAATCTAAAATTGGGGATACTCTTGGAAACTTGAGCGATCTGACAACACTGAACCAAAATTCCTATGCAGAGCTAATTGGCCTTCAGACAGAAGGTGCTAGAAGCTGTGTTCCCTGGGTCAGCACCCACCAGCCTTTTGCCACAGGTTTCTGCATTAGTGCCCGTCCCTGTGAGTGTGCACCCGGACACCTATCTACTCCAACCACTTCATTCCACAGATGAGGAAATTGGGTGCGGAGAATTTTGAATGACTTCCCCAAAGTCACTCAATTAGGTAAAAGCTGAGCAGGAACCAGAATCCGGGTCCTCTTTCTAAGACACCCCCCATTTCCTGGAGCTCTGGCGATGAAATAAATTGGGCCACATATGAAGCAGTGTCTCAGATGATATCAGCTCTGAAGTTCTTTTAATTATAAATCATCACTGGAAACTAATGAAGGCATCAAAGCTGTGATACTGGTATTAGACCAGGAGGCTGGGGAAAGTATAACAAGGACATACATCATTTCCTGAGGGCTTTGAAATATAAGTAATCTATATTTTAAATGTCATGATTTTAGTGAGTAACAGCAGGGCAAAGCAAGCCTAAATCAAAATCACATCCTAATTTAATTATAGTGAATAAATTAGAAATGATATTTCTTGGTCTTTTCTCTTAGAGTTTTTTAATGCAAAAATTCTGTGCATCATTACATTAATTCATGATAACACATATGATGAAAGTAAATGGGTAATTATTGAGGCCTTTCAAGATTCTTCATGACCAGGGAGTTCCAGCCAAGATGGAGGTGTAGGTAGAAACACTGTGCTTCCTCACACAACCAAAAGAAGGATAACAACCAATTTAAAAACAACCACCAGAAATGCCAGAAAATCAAAGTGCATGGACCAAACTGATAGGAGGGGTGGAGACAGGAGACTGGTAGCCAAGCTAGAGGAAGCACGGTGAAGTGCTGGACTGCATCGGGAGACAGGGCTAGCTGAAGACTCAAAGCTAGCTGTAAAATACTGCAGGGCTTGCAACAGCAGGAGAAACTCCCAGTCTCCCAGGGAAGTCTGTTGGAAAATATGGGGCTACGACAGCGCAAGCAAGCCACTGTGGTTGTTCCCTCTCTGACCCCTCCCCCACAGACAGTACCACAATGCAGCAAAGAGGGTCACCCTGCTATGGTGAATACCTAAGGCCCCGCCCCCTTACAACATAACAGGTGCGCCAAAACAAAGAAATAATGGCTCGAATAAAAGAACAGATCAAAACTCCATAAAAAGAGCTAAACAATGAGGAGATAGCCCACCTATCTGATGCAGAGCTCAAAATACTGGTGATCGGGATGCTCACAGAGCTGACTAAGCTTGGTCAAAAAATGAAGGAACAAATGAAGGATACCCAAAGTGAAATAAGCAAAATATACAGGGAACCAACAGTGAAGGGAAGGAAACTGGGACTCAGATCAACAATTTGGAACAAAAAGAAGAAATAAATATCCAACCAGGACAAAATGAAGAAACAAGAATTCAAAAAAATAAGGAGAGGCTTAAGAACCTCCAGGACAACTTTAAACATTCCAACATCCAAATCATAGGGGTGCAAGAAGAGGAAGAGCAAGAAATTGAAAACTTATTTGAAAACAGAATGAAGGATAACATAATGAAACATAACTTCCCCAATCTGGCAAAGGAAATAGACTTTCAGGAAGTCCAGGAAGCTCAGAGAGTCCCAAATAAATTGGACCCAAGGAAACACACACCAAAGCACATAATAATTACATTACCCAAGATTAAAGACAAGGAGATAATATTAAAAGCAGCAAGAGAAAAGGAGCGAGTTGCCTACCAAGGAGTTCCCATAAGACTATCGGCTTATTTCTCAAAAGAAACCCTGCAGGCAAGAAGTGGCTGGAAAGAAGTATTCCAAGTCCTGAAAGGCAAGGACCTACATCCAAGATTACTCTATCCAACAAAGCTATCATTTAGAATGGGAGGGCAAATAAAGTGCTTCCCAGATAAGGTAAAGTTAAAGAAGTTCATCATCACCAAGCTCTCATGATATGGAATGTTAAAGAGACTTATCTAAGAAATAGAAGAAGATAAAAAAGTATAAACAGTAAAATTACTAGAAACTCATAATTATCAACAACTACACCGAAAAAAACAAAGACAAAAATTAAGCAAACAACTAGAACAGGAACAGAACCAGGAAAATAGAGATCACATGGAGGGTTTTCAGTGTGGAGGAGGAGGGGGAACATGGAGGGGGGAAAGGTACAGGGAATAAGAAGCATATAATTGGTAGGCATAAAATAGAAAGGACAGGTTAAGAATAGAATGGGAAACAGAGAAGCCAAAGAACTTGTATGTACAACCCATGGACATGAACTAAGGAGGGGGAATGCTGGAGGGCAGGGAGGCACAGGGCAGAGCAGGGATAAAAGGAAGAAAAAATTGGGAAAACTGTAGTAGCATAATCAATAAAATATGCTTTTAAAAAGAGATTCTTCATGACCAGGGATATTATTTTTTTTCATAAGGTAAATTTACAGGCCATCTAAAACATGTTTGTTTACGTAGGTAGAAGTAGTATAAACCTATGAAGAACATGAAAGTATAATGGCACTAATGACCCTGACATTAATTTTTTTCTCACTGCATCAGTTCAGAAAAGAATGAAAGTTTCCCTACATTCCTTTTCCTATGTACCACTGACTCATAATTCCATCCCATTTCCCCAGAGGCTCCAACTCTACCTGCACAGTGTCCACAAGCCTGTCACCTTGAAAGTATTTGAAAAGACCAAGATACACTCTATAATATTGTAATAACTATGTACAGTGCCAGGTGGGTACTGGAAATATTGAGGGGAACACTTAGTGAAGTATGATTGTCCACTATGCTGTACACCTGAAACCAATACCAAATAATATGAAATGTAAACTGTAATTGAAAAAAGGAAAAAAAGAAACCAAAATATTTCTTTGGAAAACTATGTAATCTTGAAAATGACCCTTCACACCCCCTTCAAAAAAAAAGTACTCACTAGATGGTGATACAGGAATCATCAACGTGACAAGTGAAAACATGTCAAATGCTTTACTCCTTTCTTAACACCACCTTAGCAGCCATCTAAACTTGGATACCTGTAAGATCATCTGAGATAGTCTGAGCACAATGCTGTTCAGTAAGGCTGTAATGTCATTTGAAATTGCAGTTGCTAAAATTAAACTGGCACTTGGCAGAAATTACCATAACACTTTGCATCACACACTCTGACAGACAGTGAGGATGTCTGTGTGGCTCAGACAGCTCTCAGAACAGAGCTGTGCCTCAGAAGACGGATTACACAGAGGAAGGTCGAGTGGGAGCAAACCTTTGAAACCCACAATCACAAAAATACTGCAGGATCCCATCCCTTCACGGGGACCCAAAAGTACTGCTCAAGGTCAAAATCCAATCTCCTCCACCTTCCTGTCTTTTTTTTTTTTTTAAGAGAGAGGGGAGGAGGTGCTGAGTAGCTGGACAACGAAAAGCAAGCCTCTACTTTGTCATCTAGCAGAGTGGGTTTTCTCCTTCACCTCCCCAGCACTCTCAGGATCTAGGCAAACTCCTTCTGAGCTAGGAGGGGACACTCCTTAATCACAGGAGGAAGACTTTTAAGGCAATGGAAAGGCCCTCCTCTGCCAGGGCAGCATTTTGTTCTAAGCTGAAACATGTGTCAGCTGTCTCACTACACAACTCTGGAGTCAAACGCAGCTAAAGGGTTAAACAAACTCCCTGGAAATGAGACAAGGAGAGATTCCTGGAGCTGTGCAGGTGCTGAATTATAGCCTGCCATTGCTCATCATGCCACTGATTCCCAGGTTTAAGAGAGAGCAGCATTTGGCTTTTCTTATTTTGCCATTTTAAGAAAAAAGAATGAAATACATTTTCTGCTCTCTCAGCATGGAGCTGAGCACACAGGAAATGCTCCTAGTCAGTACCTCTGGATAATCAACACAGTTTTATAAGATCTCATCACAGTTCCTTCCCACCCTACAAATCTACCCTGATACTGAGGCATCTATGCCACAGATGGCCAGTTTAGAGCCAGATCGCTGGACATAACAGCTAAAGGGCAATGTCCCCTAGTGGGACTCAGGCCAAAGCTATGACCTATCATGAAGTCATCTTACTGAATAGCACAAATCCGCACAGTTTAGAATTTCCCAAATGATGAAAGTGTTAAAATGGTGATACAAAATAAAAACAAGAGAAAATTTGTCTTTTCTTAGCCACCAGAGGCGGGTGGGGGAGAGTATGCAAGACATACCACAGAAGAGTTTATTTCTTTTTTATTTAGTCACAATACATCAGTACAACAGAGGTCAAACCCAGCTCAGTAGGAGGGTGCTTAAGCTACACCTGCTAAATGAATAAACCTGGCAAATGATGTTTTCATAGCCCGAATGAAATAAATCAAAAAGAGGGCAGCAAAGCCCTTTTAAATATCTCAACAGCCACATCTCCATGCATTCAAAAGAAAAACACAAACATAAAAATTTCCATTGACAAAAAATATGGCCATTCCGGGAAGAATTAGGTTATGCTTTTAACAGGTCCCACTGGGTTATTGGACCGACTGGCCACTTGACCACCATGTTAACATTTGAGAGTTTGAGATCTGTGAGATTAAAAGTGCATTGCATTGTTTGAGGCTGGTAAATGCAGGCATAGTCTATGCAATTATCTTCAGTCTCCTCCTAGCCAACTGCAAAAGAGGGCCTAACATACGAGTGGTTCCCTCCTAACTCAGCCACAACCGTGAGTCTGGGCCTGGCAGGTGACAGCAGTTGGCCATATGAACTCAGGGCTCCCGATGGTTTGTTTGTACAGTCACCTTTCCTGCTGTAGGAGACAGAGAATGAACTAGTCTCCTGTCTTGGATAAAGCTGGTCTTCTGATTTGTCGACGCTTCGTTCAGAAATATAAAATTCAATATACCCCCCAAGAATATTATTTATACAACACCTTAATTGTCAGAAGATTAACAAATAGTGTTGTATTAACATTGAGCGTGGTGGTGTGGAGAATTAATTCTAAGAGAATGTAACTATACAGAGAAAAACAGCCCCAAAATGTTAAATATTAGAATTCCCCAAACTTTGAGCCAATAGTGGAACATTTTTAGATGGATAGGGTCACCAAATGTTGGTTTATACTATTTCTGTTTAATGTTTGGAACAAAATGTAACAACCAGTTTTTTTTAAAACTGCTAATACATGTCATTATTTCAAAAAACATTTAAAAAGAAAAGGTAAACCAACAAACCTTCAGTTTTTCAACAAAATTTATCTAGAATTGTACCTTTTTCCTCTTTATGTTACTGACGACTTTAAGGTGATGTTGGCAACAGCCCAGCTCAGCTGGGATTTTAAGCTGTCCCCTCCCTCATTCTACAGCATCAGTTCTTTAAAAAGCTCCGATCTCCGTCCCCCATGGTCTATACGGCTTGCCAAGGTTTGCTGCCTGCGTGGGTGCCGAAGGGCTCAGTGCATTGGGAGAGAGTAAGTGGAAGGAGCCGAAAGAGAAGGGGAAGGTGGACAGGGAGGCCACGGAGGAGAGCAGGGGCGGCGACAGTTTGGAGGAAGTGGTGACCACCGGGAGCACTGGTCCAAGGCCGCTGCTAGGGGGCGCTCGCAGGGCAGGCGCCTCGGGATGTGCCCCGGTCAAGCGGCCTTGGTGGTGTGGGTCCGTGGGCGAGGCCGCGGAGCTGGTGTTCCCGTGGCCATTCTGGGGCAGCAGCAGCGGGTGCGCCACGTGCGGGGGATGTCCGAAGGTGCTCCCCCAGGGAAGATGTCCGAGGCTCGAGTGCGCTCCGCTAGCAGCTTCCCGTTGGGAGGCGTAATTGTTAAGATGCGACACCAGGCGGACTCGAAGCGGGTCAGAAGCATCGAGTCCTTCGATGATGCTCAGGTAGCGGGCGACTTCTGCCAAGCATTCCCGGAACCCCAAACTCCGATAGTCCATGGCCAGAGCATGGGCGTCAAAGTAGCCTGGGGCAGAGAACAAAAAAGAAAAAAAAAACCCTCTAGGCTCTGTTCACTGCCCGCCTTTCTTCAATCCCAGAGGAAGCCCTTCCTGACAAAGACCTGTGTCCTGAAAAGACGGCATTCACGGGCTTTTCTGAAAGTCCAAATATTTTGGAGTCGACCAAAATCTTTGCATTCAACAGAAGACGTATGGGTTCACTAATGCAAGTTCAAAGCCCAAATTAGAAGCCGCTGAGCAGAAATTAGAATTGTACTCTACCAGCAGATGAAACTATGTTCATTCCTTTAATGTTTTCCCTCAACAACAACAAAAAATACATCAAGGGCAGGAAACCACAGAGCAGTGAAATTCATTAGACACACAGATGTAAGTTATCATCATAGAGCTTTTAGGCACTTGGTCCCGAGGAAAGCGCTTCCCAGCTGGAGACAGACACACAGGCCCTGGTACCCCACCTTTGGCTAAGTTTTCTCTGCTTAACCACAACAGGTTTCTTTCCTCAAGAGTTATGTGGAAGCTTAATTTTTAAAAAAAACTGTATATAAAATTAAGACTACATATATAATATATATATTATATATATTTTTTAAAGCTTTTTTCTCAAAATGGCAATACACAAATGCGGCGAGAGCTACCTGATCTTAATCAGTGCTGTTACAATTTTAGGGCACTTCACACACAACAGGTATTTTACCAAAGAAGGTGCACTAATTCAATGTGCAGAGGGTTGGGGTGATGAGTTCACACGAGAAAAACCTCTGTGCATTTCAAAGTGCATACACAGGTAACGACGCAGGCACGGGTCCCTTTCCATTCCCCAAAGCACACAGTAAAAATAAGGCAGCAACTGCACAGCGGCTCACTCTGCCCAAGCACTCAGGGTCCAGGCAGGGGACTAGTGACATATACCTTTCCCTCCTGCAGTGTGCAGCATTTTCAGGTGATCCACAGTCATCTGTAGGATTTCAGCTTTTTCTAGCTTAGCAGATCCCTGGAGGAGAAAACCGCAAAAGATTGATCCGGCACCACGTGCCCTTGGGGAACCATTTAAAATATATACGCATATTTGTGCTTCGTACTTCCTAAAAGTATGGTCTAAAGCAAAATGAGTTGTCTTCGCAAAATGTGTTGGAATCTATATGAATTCTTCTCCTGGCAAAGCATCACAGTTATTTTCCAATATACGGATGGGGTTCAGATGAATGGGGGGGGGGAGTCAGAAGGTGGGGATGGCAACACTGGGAGCCCTACCTACGCTCTCCATTACCTGCTTCTCAAAAGCACTGGGTACCAGCCTCCTCAGCTCAGACAAACTGTTATTGATCCGGTCTCGTCGGCGCTTCTCAATGATCTGCAGAAAGCAGGCAAAACAAAGGAGGGCATTTCCATTACGGCTGCAAATCCCAAAGTGAAGAAAGGTAGTTCTTTCTGTTAATTTTTTTTAAGAGCACTGTAAAAAGACTCACGCCTCTCCGCCTTTTCCTGGCCAAGATCTGTGAAGACGTAGTTGGGGACATGGAACCTAGGGCCGAACTCAAGTTTCTGAAGAATTGGGAAAAACAGATCAGGAATCGCCGTTAGGCGAGGGTAGGTGATTTGAAGGGTCGCGCCCACGCTCCCTGCACTCAGACTGCTTTGGCAACTTGGGCCTGAAAGCGCTGGGGTTCGCCCGGGAAACGCAGAGGTCGGCGCAGGGCACCGGCCCACCCGGTCCTCGTCCGCTGTCAGAGCGTCCAGCCCTCTCTCGCCTCCCGCTCCGGCTCCGCTCTGCAGCTGCCAACTCACCCACTCTCATCCGCACTCTCCTTTTCCACCTCGATGGTCTCGTCCAGCTCGCTGTCAGAGGAGCTGTACTCAGGGTGGGCTCGCTTCATGCTGGCTGTGCTGGGGCTCCGGGAAGGGTCTGCGCGGCAGGCAGGAAGGAGTTAACAGCAGCCGCGACTCTTCGCGCTCGGCTGCCTGCGTTCCGCACACACTGATCTGGCTCACTCTCTGCCCCGGGTTAAAACTCAACCATCCCTTTCCCACGCTGTGCCCCTTCCCAGGGCCCTGGGGAGGGAAGGAGAGTGCAGGGGGCGGGGAAAAGGGACGGGGGGGCTCCGGGGCAACAGCTTCCCCTCCACCAATGCAATTCCTCGCTCCGCTGATTGGCAGTTGCTCAGGGGAGGGGCACGGGCGTGGCTGAGGGCCTGGGCTAACCCCAAGTCCGCCCCCTGCGCCAGCTCCAGCCCGGCGGCGGTGCCTCGGCTCCACTGAGGCTCCGCTGTCCGCCGCTGGGGAGGGGAGGGAAGGGGAAGCGGCCGGGGGGAGGCTTGGAGGGAGCACTAGCAAGCCGGCTACCACAGTCCGGCTCCGCGCGCCCCGATTGGCCTGACCGCGCGCCAGGGCCGCGCCTGTAGCGCCGCCGGTGAGCCGCACGCGCCGCAGGCCGTGGGAAAGTGGCGGCGCCGCGGCCGCCAGCCAATCGGGCGGCTGGCGGCGGCGGCGGCGGCCTCGCAAGCGGCGGCGCTGGGCGTCCTCGTGAATGGAGAAGAATGGGCGGGCGGGGCCAAGGGGCCGCTTGAGGGCGCGCCAGCTGGGGCCGGGCCGCCGGCCCCCAGTGTGAACCTGTAATCGGAGTCCGGGCGCCGGTCGGCCTTGGAAACCACCGCCCCGCGCCGCGGTAAAACCTGATTGCGCGACCGCCGGTGCCCCTCGGCGGAAGCGGGCGCGCTCTGGCTCGGGCTGCGGTTGGTGCACCTGGCTGGCGGCAGCGCCGGCAGCTCGTTGGAGGGCGCCCTCCACAGCGGCCAACAGCCCCGGGGTCGGGAGCTTGGCGTGGCAGGACGTGGTGTTGTTGAATGTTCTTTTCGGTTTCTGGAGCCATTGTCCCCAATTGCAGCGGGTCTCGCTTCCACTTGGGCTTCCCAGCTTCTGAGACGGAATGAATTGGCTTGTGCATCCAATCTACCGGGAAGTGGAGCCCTTGTTTTCTTGGCTGATGGGGGAAGGCGGCAGGGGGAAAGCCCCTGGGGATATTCGTTAAGTTTTTTTGTATTATTTTTCTCAGGCGTTGGCAGTCAGATCCTCTCAGCGGGCGACAGGGTGGCGGGCCGAGCAATGCATCTAAGGTCACCCTCTCTGGGGAATTGCACGTCTCCGACCGGGAGACACACACGTGCACCCACACACATCCGGCCTTGGTGGTGGCCTGGCGAGTACTGAGTGCTAGTTGAAGTCCCCAAGAAGACAGATTTTTTTTTTTTTAAGACAGTTGTAAATCTCGGACTGAGTCCTGATTCGAGGATTTCGAGAAGCAGCCAGGATAGTTTATTTGAGTTTGGAAATCCAGTTTCTCTGTCCCTTAAAACTGAGCAGAGCAATGTTTTCCTCTGAAAACTGTTGTTAGGGCTGTTGTTAGGGCTACCGACCTTGCAGTCTGTCATCGAGGAAGGCTTGATAACTATTGTTGAGGATGATGCAAAAGTTTTCACCTCTGCAAATAGCGTCTCCGTTACCATCCTTCCTTAATTATTGATCTCAGTGCCATCCTATCACGTTTTGGACGCTGCACGCTGGGTACCCTGTGCCTCATGCGTATGTTCATATATTCTTTTATTTTTCTCAGACCCTCACCCCTACACACGTTAGGCCACCTCCTGGCTCCCACTGAACCTCATTCCACTTCACCTTCACCTCCAGCCCCTCAACCTTTCCTCTGCTTCCCTGTCTAGGCTGGGCCTCTCCACCTGCCATCTGGGATTTGTTCCTGCCTGCACACCAGACACCCTGGCTCCCTGTTACTCCACTTAATGCCACTTGTCAGTTGTCCAACCTAGATCAGTCTTGCTGCCTGCCTTCCTTGCTACTGCTCACAGTAACAGCTCTCTGGGGGTTGCTATCATCACAGAACCTGAAGTTCAGCCTCCATGCTCCTTTCCAACAGTCTTCCTTCAAGCATATAACTGCCACCTGCCTCTTCCCTCCTCAACCTGATGGAACCATCCACCCACTTCCATCAGCTTTTCAGAAGTCCCTCTGACATTCAGTTTCTTCCCCAAAGTGACAGGCCACCCTGCCCCAGAAATCGGTGTGTCTACCACCCCTCTCAGGTTCTATAAATGTTCCCAGCCTCTGGATTTGCAGTGAGCCAGCCTTTCCTGCTCTGGCCCATTTCTGGTCTTGCTCAGGCAAGGACAAATGCAGATGGGTGGGTCAGAGGGAAGACAAAGTGTGGTTCCTCAACCTCACTTTGAGGTTGGGGGTGGAGTCAGTGAGGATTCCTGACTCCACACTGAACTATTTTGTACCTAAACAAAATAGTTCTCCCACATTCAGTATTACTTTTCTGTGAAAAATGAGGTCTACGTTAAGATTTTCCACTTCTGCCTCTCAATTCTGACTCCATTCATCCAACAAAGTACTTTCCAATGTCACAGATTAAATAAGATCAATTATGTAAAGTATTTACAAGGTAGTTGGCCATAGGTAAAAACTTTATCTATAGCAGCTGTTATTATTAGCTATTAATACACCTGACTTACCAATGAGTAAATAAACTGAATCTAGAGGACCCCGTGGTTTTCTTCTGATACTGTGTTGCACATCTAATGAGGTTCAAAGGATGACTAAATCATTATCTAGTAATTAGATGTATTAAAAATGGTGTCTCTAGAAAGTAATATTCTTTTAAGATGATGAGGAAAAAACTTGTGCTTCTCGTTAGATGCACACGATTATTTTGATTGGAGCTAGAACATAAACCTCTGCTATTCATTATTAATGAAAGTCGTGCTTTTTAAGTATTATTAGGGACCATCCCTGAGCAAGCTGTGCTGTAAATGTGTGTATTAATAAATAGCATACTTAGAGTTCAGAAATGACACTGAACACACCAAGTCAGAAGCCACAGATAGAGTCACCCAAAATTGTCACGCCAGAATTTTGACTAATTGCCAGTTTTCCTCTGTTCTCATGTTTGCTGCTTTCTCTAGATGTTGTTTCAGAGGCCAGGTTGCCTTATGGCCTGTCAAGCCATGCCGTGCAGAAGTACCCTGCCACACCCACATTCCTAATGGAGGCCAGATGGGAGATGCCTGGATGTTCGCCCTGGATGAAGGAGCTGTTTAATTGGAACTCCAACAGGCTGATGTTTGAGATGGCAGGAGAAGAGGATTCCAGGTCTCCTGTTTGGGTTCGTCACTCTTTCTTGGCTGTGTCACTGGAGTCTGTGACCTCTCTTCTCTGAGCCTTAGTTTCCTCATCTGTAAACTAAGAATAGTCCCTTAGCATTTGTTTTATTTTTTTGAAAGGTGAAATAAGACAAAGCTATTTTGTGAAATACCACACAAATGTTATGCCTGATGCTTATGAGTTACGATGATGGTATAATAGCATGGGCTGCTTCTTCATGAGCTTGGCCGAGCCACCTAAGAGGCTGCTTCTGCAGGTTTCCTGTAGGTTTTTTTGCTCCTGCAAGTAAATTCCTTCCAGATGGGGAAAAAGGATATTTAAAATGCTAAAGTGCATTTCAAAGAACATTACTCTCTCCAGATTCTCTGTAGAGAAAAGTATCTGTTTTTAAATACACTGGGGAAACTCTTGGAGATCTCAAGGCATACAAGACCATAAATTGCTGGGGAGTAACATGCTGCAGAAGTGAGTCATCATGCAACCCACACCCCACCCCTGCATACATACTTACCACCAAAGGTGTTCTGAGGTGCAGGAAATTGCATCAGGGGGAGATGTGGGGTGGGGCTTGGCAAGGCAGCAGTTTTAAGGAGGGCCTGGCCTGGTGGTCGCAACCTTGGTCCTGAACATCAGTGAGGCACTGCTCAAGCAGGGCTAAATTTAGAGAGAGGCCAACCTTTCAAAAGCAGGGAGGAAGGGTTTGGAGTCACTATAATCTAGGCCTTAATATGGCATTGTTTGTACTCAAAGGCTAGTGGGGCCAGGACACATTCCAGTTACGATATGAAGAAAGAAGTGAAAGGTGTTTGGATATCATTCCTGCTATAGACTGAATTGTTTCTTGAAAATTCATATGTTGAAGCCCTAATCCCTGGTGTCATGGTATTTGAAAAGGGGGCCTTTAGGTTTAGAAGAGGGTGGGGCCCTCACTGTGGGATTAGTGCCCTTATAAGACACACCAGAGAGAGTGTGCGTCTTCTCCCCACTCTGCCAGGAGAGGACACTGTAAGAAGGCAGCCTCTGAAAACCAGGGAGGAAGCTCTCACCAGGCCCTGACTGTGCAGGCATCTGGATCTCAGACTTCCAGGCTCAGAACTGTGAAAAACATAAATGTGTGTTGTTCAAGTACCCAGTCTATGGTATTTTTGTTAAGGCAGTTGACTAAGACAATTCCTATTTCAAAACTTATAGAATGTTAATGTATTTTTGTAATTAGGCATTTATGTTATAGAGATGTTCTATTTCACAGCTTTTAAAATAGATTGTACTTGTCAGTAATTTAAGGAACTAAATATAAGATTCTTATAATTTTTCCCACTTAAAAGGCCCCGTTCTGACAGCATCAAAGATATGTTTCTATTTTTAAATAACTTTTATTTTTCAAATTCATTATCAAGTATAGGTTAATGAAGTAGGACAAGTTTCTTTCCAAATAAATAGCAAAGGACCTGGTGTGTCTGCCTCGGATCATGATTTAGTATCATGATTTAACAGGAGTGTAGGGTTTCAGTCTGGAATCTTCCTTCTGTCCCTCTTCTTTTTGAGCTGTTCATCAAATGACAATGAGGTAAAGAGGCAGTTGATCTCTACTGAAGGTCCCTGCTGCAGAACTGGTTCTCTGGCCCTCTCACTGGCCATGAAAAATGAACCCAGGACTTGCCTCCACCCAACCTTCACACTCAATCCCCAAAACTCACTTTACTAAGTTCTCCTGCCTCCAGTCTTGCAACTGTGGCCATCCCTCTACAAGCAAACTCCCAGTGCCTGGCAGATTGCTTGCCCTTTCCCTGAAGCACACAAGATCTCAGATCTTAATAGAAGCATTTAAAAAGAGAAGTTTCTTGAACAGTTATTTAAATGTTATCACTGTGAACTTAGATCCCCTTGAAACACACACATGCACACACATATACAGATTTCATTCTACAGTTAGACATGAGTTTTCCACACAAAGCCCAATATTATAAATACCGTGCTATAAATAGTATAAATGTTCTAATATTTGCTATATATAAGTATACTAGATATAAATTGTATACTAAAATACTATAAATATTCTTCCTTCTTGAATTGTTGAATTGGACACTCTGAGGCCCACAGTACTACACTATGTGGACAAGAAGCCTGAACAGGAGCACATCACAGTGTCGCCTTTGTCAGCCTTTTCTTTCTGATTTGCCTTTATAACAAGAGTGACAGGAGATGAACCCTCATGGCCCCATATCAGTTTTCTAAAAGGACTCACATAGCTTCCTGTGTGTGTTTACCAGAATGTGGTTACCCATTTCTTAATTGCAAGAGAGTGTGTGTTGATAGATGGTGAGCAAAGAAAATATTGTGCAGGATTAGAGGCTTCCATGCAATGAGTCAAGGGCACCTTACTGCTCTTATTCCCTCTGTCTGTATTTGTGGCATTTATGGAGTTTGGAGGGAACAGGAGAGGGTGTGGTGGGCTGTGCCACAGTGGGGAGAAGAGGGCCTTTAGGATAAGGACATGGGACAGGAGATGGGCGGTCCATTAGAAAACTGTGACCGTGTCGTGAGGGCAAAGAAAATGAACAGGATAAGATAACCCAGTTAGGTTCAGTACAGAGTGGGGAGGTTATATATCCCCATCGTGCACACTTGAGGGGATACAAAAAGAATGCACATGTAGGAAGAAGTTGTACAGTTAGTTGAGAACCTGCTAGGAATGAACCTGGATTAAGGCTATGGTTTCAGGTAGGGAATGAATAGAGACAACTGTACATGAACAACAATTAAAAAAAAAAGAAAGAAAAGGAGGGTTACTCCCAGACTGCTTGCTCTAAAACAGTGGTTCTTAGCTCCTAGCACCCATTATAGTTACCTGAGGGCAAAGTGATGCCATTGTGATCACCCAGGGACACACAGTGAGAACCACTGTTCTAGAAGACCATTTGTCTTTGTTAATAGAGAAGTGTGGTCTAATAGAGGACAGTTGAGAAAACAGTGTGAGCAGCTTCAAGTCTATCAAAAGATCGTGATGAGATAAACAACATTCAGCTCTGTGTCTTTGAAACCAGCCAAGGTCTTTAAATGATAAAAACTTTGTACTTTTCTAATTATTTCAGGATATATATTAAATTCCTAAATTGAGCTATTTGCATTTTGGGATGGTTTGGTTGGTGATGGTAATGGTTTTGATGTTTCTGTTAAGAAGTCACTGCCTACTTGAGAAATCATGGACTTTCACCGTAGGTTTGCCATGGGAAGGGCTCCATGGAGAAGAAAGGAAGCCATTGCTTCCTCCGTGTCAAATGAAATGTGCAGGCCTCTGAACCCCAAACAGACATGCAAATGAAAGATAAAAGCATAAAGGAGACCATCCTTCAAATCTACAAAAGCAAAATAATTAAAAACTAGGTGAACATCATAGTGGTATTAATAGAACTTGATAATATATATTAACAATATAAACAAAGAAACTGTGTTCCTCTAAGGTTTACTCCATCATTTTGTATTGAACTGTAATATACCCAAACTTGAGACCCTAGAATATCCCACTCACACCAGTGGTTCTCAAACTTCAGCAAACATCAGAATCACATGAAGGACTTCAGAAAACAGGTTCTTGGGCCCAACCTGTAGAGGGTCTGATTCAGTAAATCCAGAGTGGGCTCAGAAATCTATATTTCAGCCCTGACCAGTGTGGCTCAGTTGATTGGAGCATCATCCAGTAACTGAAATCTTGTGAGCTTGATTTCTGGTCAGGGCACATACCTAGGTTGCAGTTCAATTTCCAATCCAGGAGCCTACTATCCCAGGCCTGGGTGCATTCTGGGGTTATCCAATTGATGCTTCGCTCTCACATCGATGTTTCTTTCCTTCTCACTGTGCCCAGAATGTGTCACTGCCTTCCTCTATCTCTCTGGTAGCAATTTTAAAAATGTCCTACAGTAGGGTAAAAAAAACCACAAAAAACTGTATTTCAAACAAATTCCCAGGAAAGACTGATACTTGTTCAGAGCCATACTTTAGAAACTGCTGGTTTAGATCTATTGTTCACAACTTGGCCACTTATTAGAATAATTTTAGGAGTTTTCTTTTTAATCCCAATTCTTAACACATACCTCAAAACAAATTCAAAATCTCTGGGGCTGGAACCCCAGACATTAGTAGGTTTTTGAAGTTCTTGGTGAGTCCATTGTGGAGCCAAAGTGAAGAATATCTAGCTAGATCATTAGTTGTAAAATGAGAATCACCCAGAGGACTGACTAAACCAGACTGCTAACCCCTCTTCTGGAGTTCTTGATTTAGTAAGTCTGGTCGGGTCCGAGAACATGTATTTCAATCACGTTCCCAGGTGATGTTGCTGTTGGTCCCTGAACCACACTTTAAGAAACATCAGTTAAACCAACCTGAATCTGAACTTGGAATCTATTAGTCATCTGATATAAAATACTGAAGTTAGTCTCCTTCAACCCCCCAAAATACCAAGAAAAACTGAGCATTGAGATGTAATTTTTCTGGGATGGTGTGTGGCTTAAGTATCTTTTTCAAACTCCCCAGGTAATTCTAATGTTCCACTAAGACTGAGAATCACTGTCACACCAGCAGAGGTGAGGATGCAATAAATGCCTGACCTGTAAGGTTTGTTGCTCACCTTGTTGGATATGACCTCTTCCAACTATAATATATTCCTGTTTTAATCATTATATGCAATATATATATATCTTTGCTTAAGAAAATACTGCATTGAAGTAAATGGAAGTTTATCACAGTCCTTTCTCAATTTGAGAAATAAGTAGTTTAGGACTTCTGGCCAAGATAAAGGCATAGGTGGAAATACTGTACCTCCTCGCACAACCAAATTTAAAGACAACAAAGATTTAGAAACAAAAACACAACCAGAACAGACAGAAAATTGAACTGTACCAAAGTCTGACAACAACAAACCATTCATCCAGACCAGAAAGAGGGGCGGAGTCGGTGGCTGGCAGAGAGGGGTCCCGGCAGGAAGAGGCGGTGGCTGCCGGACCAACCCAGGTGCTGGCAACAGTTGGCAGATCCCAGGCACAGGGTGGCAACGGGCAGACCCAGTGAGGGTGCAAGGCGACTGGCCAACTGCGGTCACACATTCATGTGCAGATAAACCAGGCAGGTTTAAAAATGGTCAGTGAGACAGACTGCGCAGTGCAGGGCCCCAGTGCCAGGAATAAAGCCTATAAGCACTGATTAAAAAAACTTTCATGGGTTACGGTGCTGGGAGAGGCTCGCAACCTCACAGGAGAGTTTGTTGGAGAGACCCACAGGGTCCTAGAATGTACACAAGCCCACCCACCTGGGAACCAGCACCAGAAGGGCCCAATTTGCTTGTTAGAAGCAGCAGAGGGGTCCAAAATCTGAGAGACAGTGGAACAAACACCATGGCTCCCTCTCTGACCCCACCCCCAGCCACAACCCAGCAACTGGGTAGACCCGGCCTGGTGAACACCTAAGCTTTCGCCCTTCATATGTAAAAGGTGTGAACAGACCAAAACATTATGGCCCAATCAGAAGAACAACTCAGATCCCACAGCCAATACTTCTAAGTGACCAAGAGATAGCCAACCTATAAGATGCACAGTTCAAAACACTGCTGATCAGGATGCTCACAGAACTGGTTGATTTCAGTGGCAAATTAGATGAAAAAATGAAGGCTACACTAAGTGAAATGAAGCAAAATGCACAGGGAACCAGTAGTGATGGAAACAAACCTGGGACTCAAATCAATGGAGTGGACCAGAAGGAAGAAAGAAACATCCAACCAGAAAAGAATGAAGAAATAAGAATTTTTAAAAATGAGGAGAGGCTTAGAAACCTTCAGGACATCTTTAAATGTTCCCACATCCAAATTATAGGGGTACCAGAAGGGGAAGAGGAAGAGCAGCAAGTGGAAAACTTATCTGAACAAATAATAAAGGAGAACTTCCCCAATCTGGCAAAGGAAATAGACTTCCAGGAAATCCAGAAAGCTCAGAGAGTTCCAAAGAAGGTGGACCCAAGAAGGAACACACCAAGGCACATCATCATTACATTAGCCAAGATTAAAATGAAGGAGAGAATTCTAGAAGCAGCAAGAGATAAGGGGACAGTCACCTACAAAGGAGTGCCCATCAGACCGTCAGCGGATTTCTCAAAAGACACCTTACAGGCAAGAAGAGGCTGGAAAGAAGTATTCCAAGTCATGAAATCCGAAGACCTACATCCAATATGACTATCCAGCAGAGCTCTCATTTAGAATGGAAGGGCAGATAAAGTGCTTCTCAGATAAGGTCAAGTTCAAGGAGTTCATCATCACCAAGCCCTTATTATATGAAATGTTAAAGGGATTTATCTAAGAAAAAGAAGATAAAAAATATGAACAATATGAACAGTAAAAAGATAGCAAACTCACAGTTATTTTGCTACTAAAACAAAAAGCAAACTAAAACAAAAGCAAACGAAGTGGACAGCTAGATCAGGAGTGGAACCATAGAAATGGAGATCACATGGAGGATTAGCAACAGGGGAATGGGAGGAGGAGAAGGGGGAGAAGGTACAGAGAATAAGTAGCATAGACGGTAGGTAGAAAATAGGAGGGAGGGCAAGAATAGTATGGGATATGTAGAAGCTAAAGAACTCGTGACACATCGACAGGAACTAAAGGGGGGAATGAGAGGGAGGGGGTGTGTATGGTGGAAGGGAATGAAGAGGGGGAAATGGGACAACTGTAATGGCATAATCAATAATATATATATATATATAAATTAGCTATATAAATATATATATAGTTTAAGCTAGGAGGGGATTCCCCAGCCTCCTTTTGTTGCTATAAATACAGCTTACTGTCTGAAAAACAATTTTAATGTGGCATGGTAACCTACCCCTTTGGTGATATGCAGCTAGTCATGTAAACAGAAACATTATAACAGTTATTATAAAAGCAGTTTTCTATAAATGAAAATTTATGCTTATATCTAAATAAACTTGAAACCTGATCAAACACCCTGGCTCCAGGAAAACAACTGTGGGTTTGGATAACCCAAAGCAGAGTAACAGTTTATTGCCAGCTGAAGTTTTGAATATACAGGGTCATACTTAATCACATAGTATGAGAAGAACTTGTCTGTTACAGTCAGTAGAAACTAAGATTGGGGGATAGGATGGGATGTGGAAGGGGGAATGTTGCAGCTGGAGTCAGCTCCTAACCAGAGCTTTCCTGGCCAGCTCTGTAATATCAAATACACATTGGCGAATAATTACTTTGCATGTCACCTTTCACTAGAAACTATTGATTTAGCAACTAATTTAGTCAATTACCACTCATGACCCTTCTAGAATATACTATGCCAGTTCTAGTTCTTACACCAAGAAAGGCTTCAGAAATTTAGCACTGGAAAAGCTGAGAAGCCATTTCATGCCCACTAGAGTGGCTGTGACAAAAAAAGAAAAAAAAAAAGACAACCCATAGCAAGTACTGGCAAGGACCTGCAGAAAGTGGAGACCAAAAGCATCGCTGGTTGGGACCTTATTGCCAGTTTGGAAGCAATTTGTCAGCTTCCTTAAAAGTTAAACACAAATGGAGTGCACAATGAGAAATTCTGCTCCTAGGTATTTACTGAAGAGGAGTGAAAAACATGCTCACACAAGAACATTCATGTGAATGTTTACAGCAACAGTTTTCATAATGGCTAAAAGGTGGGAACGTTCTTAAGTGTCCATCAACAGATGAACCTTGAAAACATGCTAAATGAAAGAAAGCAGTCACAAAAGATGACATAGTATATCATTCCATTGAGATAAAATATCATTCCATTGAGAATAGGCAAGTCTGTATGAGACAGAGACAAAATACATTAGTGATTGCTTAGAGCTGGGGTGTAGGAGAGAGCGGGAGGCTTATGGTGGAAGTGAAAGTTAAAGGGCACAAGGGGTTTTTGTTGTATTTCGAGAGGATAAAAACGTTCTCAAATTGACCCTGTGGATGGTGGCATTTATTTGTGAATACACTAAAAATCATAGAATTGTCCACTTTAAATGGGTAATTGTACCGTATGTGAATTACATCCCAGTAAAGTTATCATATATGGAAAGAGGCTTACTGAGAAATGTCAGAAGGAAATTTCCATCAGCCCATCACTGACATCACCTTGGACGTGATTCTGGGCGCCTGAGCAAGGAAGCTTCCTATAGCTGGTTAAGGGGAGCGGGGTTCAGAGGTGCCACTCCTGATTCTCGCTGTCTCTCCTACTGTCGCTGCATGTAGCTGTCCCTGCATTTAGCTGTCCCCCTGAGCAGCCGCTCGCTCAGGGAAAGCGCGGGGACCACTTGTCCCACGAAGAATACACCCTGAGCTCGTTTGCCCGGGCTCCCCGGCCTCCGGCCGCTGCAGACGTGCCGCGGGGCGTGTGCTCCTACGGGGGCGAATCCCAAAGCTGTCGCTGGGAGGATATCTGGTGACTGTCTTTCTTCCCCTCCTTGCCCAACAAAGGGTAACCGACCACCCGTGCGACCTGGCAAGAGCTGCCGTTCCTTGAGCACGTTTCCCCTCATTGTGTAATAACGTTCCCAAAAGGCAGAGCGTGGCGCGACCCGCCGGAGGGACAGGACTGGGAGGCCCGGCTCCCCGGACCCGCCGGCCCCTCCCGGGATGGGGGAGGGAAGCTGTAGGGCGGCGCGGCCCGGGTTCCCACGCTATTGTTGGGGACTTTGTTTCCAATTCCCATCACGTGTGCTAATTAGTTAGAGCCGCTGGCTGGCTGGGAGGCGTGCGGCGGCCCAACTGCAGGAAAGATCACTTCCTGTGGGGAGCCTGGCGGGCTGCAGGCTCCTCGGGCTTCTTTCTCGCTCCTTCCCCCCCCCCGCCCCCGTGCGCCTCCGTCTCTGCCTCTTGAGAGGGTGGAAGTGGGAAGGGGAAGAAATGCTGATGGTGGAGCAAATGCCACGGAAGAGTGGAAGAAGCAGGGTTAAAGGAGAAATTCCCATTAGATTTCCAATGTAAGAAAAGCTTTACAAAATTCCTTCCACAATTTCGTTCAATGTGTCTTTTCCAGAAAAATATTATAGTGAGTTCATTAAAAAAAAAAAAATCTGTTCTCACACTCTGAATAAAACAAGCACATGCAACAGGAAAGGAGGAGAAAGTCAAATGTCATATTGTGAGTGGTGACTTTTGAGTCAGTGACTTGTCTGCGGACTTAAGCAAGCTTCTCAGATTTATGCACTTGAGTGCTACCCCTTTAGAAGGGGTGCCAGGGGTGGGTGGTATGAGAGTCCACAGACAAATGACAAGATACATGATCCAATGAAAAGTAAACATGTTTTTTTTAATTTTTATTTATTTTATTATTTTTTAATATGTTCTTTATTTTTATTTTTGGAGAGAGGGGAAGGGAAGGAGAAAGAGTGGGAGAGAAACATCAATGTGTGGTTGCCTCTCATGCGTCCCCTGCCGGGAACTGGCCTGCAACCCAGGCATGTGCCCTGACTGGGAATCGAACCATGATACTCTGGTTTGCAGGCCCGCGCTCAATCCACTGACCTACGCCAGCCAGGGCGAAAAGTAAAGTAAATATGTTTTTAACTTTCTTGGCTTCTGATGGGTTACAGGATTTAGTAACACTTCGATGCTCACAATGGAAGTCCCCACTTTGAAGACAATATTATCTTTCCTATACACTCCTATATTATCTTTCCTATAAATAAGAGGAAAGCCGGCTTTTTTATTTTTGAAAGCTAATTTTTTAAAAGAGTAGCTGTATGTATGCTTTAGCAATGTACGAGGGCAGAGAAGATTGTGCCCTTTCCTTGGAGAGTGGCAGAGCGGCAGAGGAATAAGACCAGAGGCAACTTCAATCTGCATCCAGCAAGGATGTTCTGAGCATCTCCTATGTGCCAGGCACTTGCCAATGGTTGGAGATGGAGGGAGGAGACAACTAGAACCAGCCTTTAAGTAGCTTACAAATCCAGTTCAGGAGACAGATAAGTCCATAAACCGGTGATTAAGCCTGACTCAGAAGTGGAGGTCTGGGTTGGGGACTATCAGTGTCAGATAAGGGGCACCAGAGCCAGCAGAGGAATTGGAAAAGTCTTCCTGGAGAAAAGGTGATTCACTGGACACCGAAATGAAAAATGGCCAAAAGGAGGGCAAAAAGGGCATTCTGAAAGGAGGTACTAGGATGTGCAAATGGCCCACAAGCCTTGATGGAATATGAGGTGTGTGCAAATAGGTGAGCGCAGCTGTCCATAGAGCTGGAGGGGTAGGCATGGATAAGCTGGAGGGGTAGGATCATGAAAGTGTTGTTGAGGACCTTGGACTTTAATCTAAACACCATGAAAGATCAGGTTTGTCCTTTAGAAAAAGAACTTGGGTGGGTTTTTTGCAGGGTAAATTGAAGGGACTCAAGCTAGAGGCAGGGAGAGGAGGTTGGGGACTGACCCATTGAGGGACTTAAAGGAAGGGTAGGATGAAGAGGATGGACAGCTTCAAGAGGTGTTCAGAGGGTGGAAAGACAGAGCATAGGATCCAACTTACTTTGGCTATCAACAACTGGGAGAAGTTAGGACAACTTCAGGTCTCTGTCTTATACACCTGGATGAATGAAGGTGGGGTTCACTGGGGTGGGCAACTTGGAGGACAAAGACCAGGCTTTGGGCCAGGCAGTGGTAGAAGTCACTGTGGGCATCCAAGCAGATACATACATGAATATGGAGCTTCGATAGGACAAGTTGGGGCAGGAAGGACTGGGAGCGGGAGCCATCAAAGTCAGGAAGGCAGCTAGTCTTCCTTTCTCTCACACAGAGGCTGTTTGTGGGACTGCCCTGCTGAAAACAGATTCTGGATATGATGCTTCCAAAAGGGACTCACGAGACAAGACTGTATGATCCCACTCCTCCATTCTAGTGTTCAAATTCGCACAAACAGAAAGTAGATGATGGGGTTGCCAGAGGTCTGAGGGTGGGGAGAAAAGGGCATCGTGTCTTAATGGGTCCAGACTTTCAGACTGCAAGATGAAAAAGCTCTAGAGACCCATTTCACAATAATGTGCATATATTTACTACTACTAAATACTTAAAAATTGTTAAGATGGGCAATTTCAGCCCTGACTGGTGTGTCTCAGTTGGTTATGCATCCTGCAAAGCGAAAGGTCACTGGTTCTATTCCTCAACCAGAGCGCATACGTAGAAGAGGCAACCACCAATGATGTTTCTCACATCCATATTTCTCACCCTCTCTCCCTCCTTTCCTCCTCTCTAAAAATAAACAAATAAAATCTTTTTTTAAAGATAGTAAATTGTATTGTTTTTATCACAGTAATAAGAATAAAAAAGACTGGGTATAGGACTTAGGAAGGAAGAAGATAACCCTGCTAGCAGCCTCTGGCCCACACAAGGATGAGAGTCTCTGCCTTCTGCTCATGCACTTTTGCCCCTTCTTGCAGGAAAGGTTAAGTTGGAAGAGATATTTTGGATTAAACATTATGAATCAGGAGACTTAAAAGTGTTTATACCCTTTGACCTACATATTCCACTGCCTGAAATCAATCCAAATAAACTCCCCCAAAACACCAAGGGAAAAGATCATTAAAAATATTTCATAGAATTTTAAATTAAGTATTCAATAATAGAAAAACAAATAATTAAACATGGTCAAATGCCATACAACTGTTATAAATTTTTACAAATAATTTATAGTAATGTGGGAAGTACTTATAAAGTTAAGTGAAACAAAATTCAGAACACAAAATTGTATTTACACTTCGATCACAATTAGGTCAAACACAATTTCAACACAGAATAGGCCTGGATGAAAATACACTAAAATGTTTATAGTAGATTGGGGGCACAGGTGATTATTTTCCCATTTCATTTTCTCTATTTTCTACATTTCTATATTAAGTATATGTTATTTTATAATGGGAAATGTAGCCTATATAAAATATTTCTACTCAATTTCCCTACAAAATTTTCTGATTCCTTTGACTTAAAAAGAGGTGATCTGCATTTCGCTCAAAGCTGCAACAGATTATTGCATTCGTGATTTATAAATGTGCCGAGAGCCAAAGGGAAGGAGAAATGATCTTTTAGTAAAAACTTAGAAAGACTTTGAAAATTCCTGAGATATTCCAATAGTACATCTGTGTCTCCTTGATGCTCTTATGTGGGAAAGAGGAAGCGGATTTTAGCGTGAGGAAGTGATGTCAAACATTTTAACTGATTATAGGTGCAACAGAGTCAAATTAAGACCTTCACTTTAATTGGGTGTAATCAGTTAAACAAGGTAATGGGCCACCTGTGGCTGAGCTGGAGCCAGGTCCCAGGAGCCCGCAGGCCACAGCTTTGGTGTTGAGCTGCCCTAAGGTCAGCTGGGCTTTTGATGCCATATCAAGTTCCACAGTCTGTGTCACAAAGACATAGTCAAAACTTGAAGGTCTTATTTGGCTTGCAATGTGCTGATAAAAGGAAAAAGGGTATGGAATCGTTCAAAGAATTTATTTCTTTAAAAATAATCCACAGCAAAGCAAGTTAAGAGCACGTCCTATGTGCCAGGGACTTTTCTCAGCATTTTGTGTATCATGCACTTGCCAACAGGCCTGCGGAATAGATTCTGTTAGCATCACTGTCATCATCCCCACTTTGCAGATGAGCACACTCAGGGACCATGAGACTGACACAAGATCACACAGCTTCCAGCAGAGCTGGGACTTGAACCAAGACAGTGTTACTCCATCATCTCTCTTCCTAACTCAAACACCAAACTGCTTCTTCAGCTCTGATTTAGATAGGCTTTCCTGGTTAACTGCACATTCCAAACACCCCAGAGGCGAGAACCTGTGAGTGGGTCCATGTCTGCAGGATGTTCCCGGCTCTGCATGGGGGCATAACAGCTGCAGGAACAGCATCTGGGAGGTGAAAAGCCCATCAAAGTCTGAATCAGCAGACCTAAAATTACTAAGAGATCCAGATGTCACAAACACTTTGCTCACACACAGGGCATATGTACTTTGTGCACGATGCTCAGCCGATTTAGTTAGGTAGCATTTATGGGGCCCCTACCCCCTCACCCACCCTGGAAACAGAAAAATGTCCTCTCGTGTTTTTTCCACCATGTGGCAGGATTGTCTTTACCACCACTAGGGTGGCATCTGGTTTTGTGGTAGAAGGCTCCTAAAACAGTGGGTAGCTTCTTGGGCCCATACACTTCTTGGCTAAGGACATGTACTCCACAATTCACAAGTTTTAAGTACATGTGATTCTGAATAGTTAGATAAAATTTTGTGCCATCCTGCTCTGTTCTGTCTGGGATGGGAATGACTCATCCCTTTGTCCGGCATCTCCATAGTGTTGATGCCCCCTGACATTAGTCCCTGAGCAGCATCTTTGTTATCAGACCCACTGTCTTGGTATCACGGTGCTTGTACTCAAGTCACCCTTATTTGACGACATCATGCCACATTTACGTAACTTGTATCACAGTGTATGGCTATAACTGTTCCACTTATTGTTATTTATTGTTGTTAATCTCTTACTGTGCTTAATTCATAAATTAAATTTTATCATAGGTATGTATACAGAGAAAAAAAACATAGTAAACACAGGGTTAGGTACTATGCACTGCTGCAGGCACCCATAAGGTCTTGGAATGTGTTCCCCACAGATAAGGGGGGACTAGGTATACATAAGTCTCAGACAATCTCCTACATATGTTGTAAACTCAGATCTTCACCAATGGAAAGAGCTAAACATGTTAAGGTTTGCAATAAAGTCTAATTTTCTGAAAGCACAGCCAGCATTTTAGGGGGGAGGGCAATGCCTCGGGGATTGAAAATGCTATCAGAGAAATTCCGGGATTTGTTATATCTTTAAGACAGTAGATAAATGGGGTCTAAAGACGCTGCTGACCAGAAGTAAAAATCAGCCAAACAACCATACAACCAAGAGCAGATGTCTTTAGGATTTCTCCAAAGCCTCGTCAATTCCCATAACCCAAGTGTCGTCAGAGGGCTGAGTCTCCAATCTGTCATCTGTGCCTGTAGTTGGAGGTGTCCAGGGGACTCCATTCCAGCATCCACATAAAACCCCTTTTCCCACCCCCACTCCCATCAGGCCCTGACCACCACATGGTCTCATGCTGCACACAAAGTTTGCTTCTAAGGAGCTCGGGCCACCTTCAAGGAGAGCCAGTGTTAGAGCACAGAGTGGACTTTCTGGCTCTTTCAACTGCCCTTGAAAGGGAAGCCTTCAAGGCCTAGGGCCCCCAGGGAAGGGCCCACTCCAACAAGATCCTTGTCATCTGTTTGTGCCACACTAATAGATGTACCTACAATGTTTCAGGCCCTTATTGACACCACATAGATGTCAGTGAACAAAAGGATCTTGTGCCTGCCTGGGTCCCAGAGCCACCATGAGATGAATCCTCCACTCAAGTTCATGCTTCTATAACAATGAAGGACCCAGACCTCCTGCTCCCTCACTGATAGACCTCAGGGCATCTCTTACTTAATAACACTAACATCTAACACTAAAAATGCTCATTTGTCTCAGCACCACCTAATAACGTACTGACAATAGCATGTTTTCTGGTTAGCAGGACTCCAGTCCTGCGAGGGCAAGCATTGCCTCTGTAAAACCCAAGAGAATGGCACTCCAGTTAATGTCTCTTGATTCAGGTTATGTGACTGAAAAAAATGGGCTAAGAGAAGGGCTGGAGGGAAGACTTTGTTTTCCCCAAACATGTTGCAGAGCTTAAACTGGCTACACACACACACACTTTTCCTGGTCAAGGTAGTGAAAGGTAGAATGTTTGGGGATTGGCCTGAGTCATCAAGAGTTGCACGCATTCTGGAACCCCCATTTTTAGTCTTTTAAAAACCTGTATATCTGCAAATGCCCTCCAGCTGGTGAGCCAGACTGACCATACTGTCCTCCAGCATGGGAAGTGGCCACAGTAGACCCATTCCTGGGGACTTGGAAGCAGCCAGTGGGTTAATGCCCACTGAACTGAAGGCTGACGCATGGTGTGCACCACCACTTCCCCTTCGTGATGCTTCAGAATTTCTTGAGCCTGACATGAAGTCTGACCTGACCCTCACCTGTTGCAACGTGACTCCACGTCACTCATTCACTCTGCCAGACAGTCAGCAGATACTCGTATTTCCCTTATCTGCTGTGGGCTCTCCATTGCATGAGGTTCCACATAACCATGGGTGTGGGTGCTCACAGCCCAGCCACAGAGGCCACGCACTAGTAAATCTGAAAGCCAGGTCACATAGAGCTAAGGTCACTTTGGGTGATGAAGGCAACGGGACTCTTCAATCATATAGAAGGAAGCCATCCATACCTAGGCCCCCCCAGGGAAGGGCCCACTTCAACATGTGCCCACTCTAGTGCACAGGGAGGGGACAAAAAGGGCGGCCTTCTGATTTGCCTCCTGGTCGTGGAGAATGGTTGGTGTCTTTCTCCTAAGAGGAATTGTCCCTAAACTTCTTCTCTTTTATGTCTCAGTTCAGTATTCTAAATTAATTCTTTTTACATCCAACTTTAGCTCTTGATTCATTGTCATAGCTAAGGTCAGTTCATTCTCTCTCCCTCTACAATGCAATACACTCTATGAGGGTAGACTTCATTCCCTTGCTTGATCTTCAACATCTAGTACAAGGCCTGGCGGTAAATACTTGTTCAGTAAATTTATATAGCCCATTTCCCCTGGCTTAATCAGGCTGATATGGGGGCCATGCTCATGTAAAATATGAGTTTCTATTAAAAATAATGACAAGGACACCCCACACTTGCCCACCAGGTCTTCCCTGCTCATTGCTGACGGTTCCTGGACACGTCTTCACTGCCTTCGGGAACCAGTTGCTGTAATGTGCTGGGACACTGTAACAAGGAGCTGAAGCGGGCTGTGCTCCTTGCTGCCCTCTGTGCATGTGTGTGGCCGTGAGCCATGAAGGGAGAAGAGCACCTCTTCCTCCCCTGGGTAAACTCTTCCCCACAGGCACTGAAGCAGTATGGCTCTGTGCCTTATATTTGGGGATTCGTAATGAAAATCCTCCTTCCTATATTTATTTACAGCTTTTTATTTCCCTTGGACCCAGGACTGAGTACATGAGGAGCTGATCTGGAGAAAAGGGGCAGCATTCAGAATCTCTTCTCTCTGCGGATCATTGAGACATTGAAATCAGGATAAATTTGTTAGCCCAACTCTCCATTAGGGTGAGGGAGACCCTTGGAAAACAGACTACTCTGTTACCCTGACAGACATTACCAGGCACACCTGGATCCCAGCAGTGACCGCAGTCAACCCTGAGCTTGACAGCCACTATGAAATCCCTTCTTTTAAATGGAAACTTGGGTTGGCATTGAAACTTCTCATGAGCCTGACCAAGTAAGTCTGTGTGTATGCCATTCATATTTTACGTAATATTCTAGAGCTGGTGTGTGTCCAGTAAGTTCAGTGAACTAAATCATAAATCCAGATGACATAGCCCTTGGTGGAACATGGGAGAACACTTAGCTTCTCTCTAACCCACGGACAGTCTTCCAGTTGAGCTATTACAAAGGCAACTGGGAGAGAGATTGTGGATCTCACAGAAGATACCATCAATCCTGTCAACACACCTACAGTGAACAGAGCACTATCACTCCTCAGATCAGAAGGACAGCTCACTCAACAGCATTTGGATGGCATGTCAGGAATTCACACAGGATGCTCACAATTCAACTTTGCTTAACAAGTGCTTTATGAAAGTTCTGTATATAGAAGAAACCCATAAGTAGATGGAGGCAAATTTTATTTATATTTTGCTTATTTGCTCAACAATCAACAAATAGTTGTTGGAAGTGTGCTAGGGATTCTTCTAGTCACATTCATAAACAAAAGATATAGGGTCACTATACTTGAGTAGCTTACCATCAATAAGAGCACACCTAAGTATAAAAACAGATAAATAACAAGGTCATCCCATAACAAGGTCATGAAAAATTTAAAAAGGCAATATGACATAAAAATGACTAGGAGTACTCACCCTGGGTCATTCCTCTCCCTTCTGTCCTTTGCATTTTCCAGTATAAATGCTGAAAAAATTAAATGCTTTTGTCCCCAACATTCCTTCCTGTTCAGGGTACAGGATGACATACACCCATGAGTTTAGGCAGAGTACCCGGAGGAGTGTCTCCCCATGAAGCCACAGAAAAGGCTTTGACCCTTTGATCTTTCCCATCTCCCAGTCTGGGATACAGGCTTAATGCCCAGAGGTGTAGCATCTGTCCTTTTACCTTGACATGATAATCACAAGAAAAAAAGTCAAGATGTTAATGGTGGCAGAGTAGACAGTAAGCAAGAGCTCGAGTCCCTGATGGTGTCACTGACACAGCCTTGACCCAACTGCCCCAGACATCTCAACATATGAGACATCAAAGACCTATTCATTTAGGCCTGTGTTAGGGTTATTCTTATTAGCCAAACACTTCCCTAACTAGCAGGGGGACTTGGAGTTGTGGGTGGGAAGCTACTTTAACCAAAATTTTCATGGAAATTTTCTCTGAGGAGATGACATTTTAACCAGATTGGTCAACCAGAGCCAACCATGTGAAGATCTGAGAGAAAAAAATTTCAGGCAGAAGTAATAGCAGCTGCGAAGGCCCTGATTCAGAAATAGATCTTCTGTGTTCGAGAACAATGTAGAATCCAGTGTGCCAGAAGCACCATGAGCAAGGGGCTGTTTTGGCCACCCTGGAGGTCCAAGAGGAGGGCAGAGCCTGGGCTGTGGAGAACCATGTAAGCCAGGTCAAAAACCCTGACTCTATTTTCATTCCAAGGGAGATTTGAGGTGAATGGATTTGAGATATATTCTAGATGGGGAGCTTTCAGCAGGACTTATTGATGGATTGAATGTGAGATCAGGGGAAATAAGGAATGAAGATGACTTAGATATTTTTGTCCTGAACATCTAAAGTGGCCATTATGTTAGTGGGGAAAAATGTGAAAAGTCTGGGTGGGGAAAGGGAAGGAAATACAGAATGAAGAATTGTGTTTTAAATTAGAGATGCCCATTAGAATTGCAAGTGGCCATGCCATATGGGAAGCTGGGTATATGAACCCAAAACTCCGGGGAGAAGCCAGGACTCTACAGACAGAAATCTGGAACCATCCACATACAGATGGCGTTAAGGTGATGGCTCTGGATGTGATTTCCTGCCCAGAAGAACAGAGACCAAGAAGTTAAGGCCTGAGATACTTCAGCATGTAGATAGAAGGAGCAGGGAAAACTGTCACAGGGTACGAAGAAGGAGCATCCGGGAAAGTGAAACAAAACCCAGGAAGCTTTGAGAAAAAGTGTTTTAAGAAGGAGAGTCATTAGCTTTGTTGAATGATGCTAAGAGGTTGGGGGAAATGAGACAGAGAAGAGGTAGCTGGAGTTCACTCATAAAAAGAAGGGAAGAAGTCAGATATGAGTGGATTCAAGACAAAATGCACAATCAGTAAACAGAGCAGAGACATCTTTTGAGGACTGAGCAGCTCGTCTATGTAGGGAAGAAGAAAAATGGGTCAGTGGCTGCAGAGGGTTGGGTCAGTGGAGGACTTGAGAAAGCTTTTAGTTTGAAGAAACCTTACAGATCTTGTCTGCACAGTAAGGAGGAAGGAGAGGGGTCCTTTATTTATTGAGCTCCTTTACAAATGCCCCTTCAATCCTCCCAACAAGCCTGTGTTGTGGGAGACTTTCACCCCCTTTTTAGCACACTGAGCCCTGCACTGGTTAGCTGTGAGACTGCATCAGCTCCATGAATCTCCATGCCCCCGTTTCCTCATCTGAAACATGAATTCATTAAAATTAATTAAAAATTGATTAAATTCAACTAGTTAAAAATGGTACTCACTTCAGATGAATGGTGCGAGCATGAACATGAAATAACGCATGTCAAACATATGTACAGAGCCTCACACATAGTCAGTGCTCCATAAATGTTCTTTCTTTTCTGAGATGAGAGATTAAAGCCCAGAGGTTCAGTATCCTCATTTATTGAACAAACGTGTTGAGCTTCTACTTTCTGCTCAGCACTTTGTGAGGCCAGGGAGTACAACAAGGAATGAGATCTGAAGTGTCTCTGTCCTCATAGAGCTTAGAGTCAGTGATGATGATGATGAAGAAGAAGAAATCAACAGTGGCTAATGTATGGCTAATACATATTACTATGTGCTGGGCCCTGAGGCTTCCTAGTAGTGAGTAACAAAAGCAAAATCCGTCTTGCTTCATTTAGTCTATTATGTCATCCTTCCCAGGGGTATCATTTTGCAAGAAGAATGAAACCCAGCTCCAATGAAATAATCCTGTTGTGTGAGGACACATTATTGAAAGGAAAACATTAGTGGTGATGACTAACCTTCCTTGCTTTCTCCCCAATTTCCCACAGATTCTATCAGAAACTGGTTTTAAAGATTGTTCCTCTCTACATCCTCCTGCCTTGTTACCCCTTCTCTGGTTTCTTCCCAAGTTGTTCAATAAATTAATAACACGGATGTGACAGGCAGTGTTTGGTCTTGAGGGGTAGCAAAAATAAGGGTCACAAACTGAATTGTGGCACCTCAAAATTCATACATTGAAGTCATAACCCCCAGGAACTAAGCATGAGACTGTATTTGGAGGTGGGGCTCTTGAAAAGGTGTTTCATTTAAGATGAGGTCCTGTGGGTGGGCCCTAACCTAATGTGACCGGACACGTTAAGTTATCCGTGCAAAAGGACATTAGCACACAGACACGTACAGAGGGAAGACTGTGTGAGGAGGACACAGCAAGAAGATGACCATGAGCAATCCAAGGAGCAAGGCCTCAGGAGAAACCAAGCCTGGCAGCACCTTGATCTCAGACTTCCAGCTGCCAGAACTGTGAGAAAATCAAGTTCTGCTGTGCAAGCCACCCAGTCTGTGGTCCTTTTTTTATGGCAGCCCTAGCAGACTAATACAATGAACACCGTACCCCTCAGTCTCTAAGACCTTGGCAGCCTTGGAAAGGATCTGGACTGCTCCCACTGATGATTACAGAGGAGGGCAGGATGGGAACGTCTGAAAAGCTCTGAGGTAGAAGTTCTGTGCATGAAGGACAAAGCAGACATTGCTGTTGTCAGAGTGGACAGTCAGGGAAAAGTTGCAGGAAGACATAGGTGGCAAGCTGGTATTAGAATGACTCCCAAGGACTTCCTGGGTGTCAGATAGAGCCAAGAGCATTCTAGGGAGAGGGCTCAGCATGAGTCATCTTTTTCCTACTATGAGGTCACTCTCCTTGTCCCCCAGATACATTATTCTTATGAGGCTCTGTAATCAAATTATCATTCTAGCATTATTGCATTATTGTGTTGGTAAGGAAAGTTCTGGAAGGAGTATAGAAGCCCAGGATAAAGTGCACATGCAGCGGAGGAGGTGAGGGTGGTGTGGACAGCCTGGAGAAGAAATAGAGGACACGGTTTCCTCTGAGGTGACCTTGAAGAAGGGCTACAGGGAGAGGATGGGTGAAGGGGTGCAAGAGGGTGACCCCTGGCCTGTTGTTGTGTTTCCTTGTTTCCTTCCTTCCTTCCTTCCTTCCTTCCTTCCTTCCTTCCTTCCTTCCTTCCTTCCTTCCTTCCTCTCTCTCTCCTTCCTCTCTCTCTCTCTCATCTCTATGTCTCTCTCTCCCTTTCTCTCTTCTTTCCCTCACTATTTCCTTTCTTTTCCTTCTTTCCTCCCTTCGATTTATTTATTGCTATTATTGTTCAAGTAAAATTGTCTCCATTTTCACCCCACCACACCCCCCTACCCACCCATCAACACCTCCCACCCTCAAACCTAGCCCCTTTGGCTTTGTCCATGTGTCCTTCATACATGTCCCCTGATGCCCCCCTATTAGCCCCTATTATCCTTTTCCATCCTCCTCTCTATTGTCAGATTGTTCTTTATTTCAGTGTCTTGGGTTGTATTCTGCTTGCTTCAATTTCTTTTATTAGGTACTTTAGTTTTTCTGTGAAGTACAAGGCAAAGGGAGGGATTGGGAAGGGAGACCTGAGGGAAGCTGTGAAGTCTGGGGCAGATGCCATGGGAAATGAAGAGACGACTGAGGACAGAGAAAGGGCAACCCAGCAGCCCCGACAGCAGAGAACGGGCTGAGGTGCAGGGGTGAAGGCATGCGGTCAGAGGGATGGAGTGGGGTAGCTGCAGAACAAAGTCACGGGCATCAGAGAACTGACCTGAGGAGGACAGGCAGCACCAGAGGCTCACATACCAAAGTGGAGTTATCTGTATCTGAACGAATTTAATCAGATTATGTCTTATATTGTCCTCAAAATCATTTCTCACCTCCATTTGTTTTATTGTTTCAACTGAGGTGAAAAGCTCTTGAAGGTAAGAATTGTGTTATACCCTGATTCCCTTCCATATCATCTCGGAGTCCCCTCCCTTGGTGCCCTTTCCTCCCTCCCACCAGCTTCCATGTATCCAAACTCTATCTCCTTTCTCAGATTCAGCTCAAATGGCACTTTCCGTGACCTGGCCTCTTCTATATACAAAAGTATTTTTCTTCCTTGGATAAATTGTAACTACAGCTTTTTAGTGTTCTGCTTCATATTACATTGATTTGTTCATGTCATATCTCCCTCATCATTGAAAATGGAGATAATTGTCCCAACCTACTCTTTAAAAAAAAAAGGAAGACAATAATTGAGTGTGCCTCGGGATATGCATGTATATCTTTATTTTCCCTCAATATGTATAACTCTGATTTTGGTAACTTGACTATTTATTTACATAGGAAGTAACTCTCACATTTCAGGGAGTCACAGAATTTCTGCTGGGCACTTCAGGGGTCCGCACAGGGTCTGCATGCTGGAGACAATTTGTGTGGTCTAATAAGTGGTCTCAGAAGATTAGATGTGAAGTAATGGGAATCTGCAGGAAATCAAGCCATAAGGAAACCAGAGCAACATGAAGTCACATGGGTGAGGAAGGCAAGGGCCTCACCTCGGGGTAAGGACCAGTAGCAGGAGGCTTAATTGTTACCATGGCCAGTGTGAGCCGTGTCCCTGCCTGAGCTAATGGGAACCTGACGCACCGGCTTCCTGAAACCCGCCAGTCCTGACTTTAAACACGCAGTCCTATCCTGTAGGACCAGGCCGGATGGAGTCAAGAGTTTATTTCCTCTCCAACAAAGGAGTACCCTCCCCCGCGGCCTGCTCCCATCCCATCAGCTGAAACAGGCTGCTCCGGTCTCTGGCAGGGCTCTGGGACCACCCTTCCCATTTCTTCCTCCCTCTGCACCTTGAAAGTCCTCCAGACTTATCTCCATGGCCCCCATGTGCCTCTGGCTCTAGACCAGGATGAGAGAAAACTTTTGGGGCATTTGCCATCAAATCTGGGGCCAGCGGGCAGGGCACCCAGGTCTACATGTGGGTGGTGACATCAGGCCCTGAGAATTCACAGTGCCAGAAAAGATAGCCCATGGGTGGGCCAAAACCTTTGGTCTGGTTGTCCTGTCCTACCTGTATCTGTGCTGCTGTTTTGTTACCAGCTCTGACAAGGAAAGGCTAGGGCAGCAGGCAGAGCAGCCTTGTGTTTATGTGCCTGGAAAGGTGTTTACAGCTTGGTGTTCAAGGTCAGCCCAAAGCCCTAAGCAGGCCGGCTGGCTTCATCCCAGTGAGTTCAGTTGTCCTGGAATGTAGAGCTTCCTGGACTCTGTTTCTGACTCCAATTTCCACTGGAAGCCGGAGCTGTTTTCCTTTGCTGAGATTTCTAAAGTTCCCTTTTTCACCTCCCTTATCGACATGTAAGCTCCACACGAGGGTGTAAAGGTAGTTGTTCAAGATATACGACAACAGCTGGGATAAACCGCCTCTTAAAAGGATGTCTTCGTGAAATGCATCTCTTTTTGCGGGGGGGGGGGGTGCATTTGTGAGCAGAATGGGAATGAAATTTGAGGAGATTCTGTGATAACCAGGCTGTATCCTGTCGAGAGAGTGTTTCTCTAATGACACAAAGATGAGCTTCTAGATGGCCCATCAGATAGCCGTCTTCCGCCCATGCTGCCCGTCATAAATCTTCATTCTTACTCGGGTTTTCTGTAGATTTTGAGGACAGAGCTCATTTCCCTGGAGACACAGGCCTCAGGAAGAACCCGGAATTCCTTCTGGTAAAAAAAGCCACCAATCTGCTTAATGGACATCTGCTCCATCAGAATCGGCCCCCAGCAAAGCGGGCTTTGCGTTGTTCTAAAGTCTGTTTACAGGTGGCAGAGCAGAAGTACCTGATAGAGATTTGCTGGGAAAGAAGAGATTTGCTGGATAGAAGAAAATATTCCTCAGAATAGCAAAAAAGCCTATCAAACTCTCCTTTTACAAATAGGGTGACTTTTGTGAGCTGTTCTTCCTGGTTTTGCACCCTCCAGAAATTTCAGTCACCTGACAGACAACAGCACTCTTCCCAGAGTGATTTATTTCTCACTAAAGGGGCTCAGCCATTTGCTAGGCATCTAAGTTGTTGGCCTTCTTTGAACCTTTTTTTTTCACATTTCTTTTCTTTTCTTTCTAAATATATATTATTAATTATGCTATGGCTTTCTTTGAGCCTTAATTTCTTCATCTTTGATACTAGTTTTCTACAGGTTGTAAATGAGATCATGTGTACAAAATTGCCTCACCTGGGTGGACACTCAATTCCTCTTTTCCCTGATTTATATACAGAATGAATGGAAGGGGGAGGTTTTAGAGTCCAAACTGGGCTCAAGTTCTGGCTACTTTATCTTTCATGAGGTGGCCCCTTGAACTTTGTCTCTTTCTCTGTAAAGATAGGGTCATGATAATTCTCCTCATTTCAGCAAGGGCTGATTTGAGAACCAAATGAACAAATATAAATCATATTATGTTTTTTTTGTAGATTTGTAAACTGTGAAGCACATAAATCTTGGCAGTTATAATCTTAATAGTCTTTGCAATGGAATAAAATGCATCGAATATTATTGAAACCACAAATACACTTAAGAAATCAAAAAAATGTTTCTTTCTTCGAAAATGATGATCTTGCCTTAGTTTGGCCTGGTTTTCTTAAACTTTGCCTCTTTTCAGAGGGAGGTTTACAGAGAAGTTGCACCCACTAAGATCATGAAAATGCATGCCCTTGAAGAAACCCAGAAAATGAATGAAGGTCTCTAGAAAATATATGGCTTCCCAAATAATGCGTAAAGCTCCATTTGAGTAGATAATTGGTGTTCCGGCACTCCCCTTCCTTCCTGACAGGGAGCCTGGCGCGCGGGGATCCAGCACGGTCGGAACAGCTGGACGTCCTCCGAGCCTCCTGGTGTCACAGCTTATCAGTGTTGACGGACACACCACATAAGGCCTCGCCTTGCTGACCAAACAGAAAACACACTTCTCTGTTTCTAGTGTGCTCTTTTTTTTTTCTTTTAAGGGAAAGAGCAACTTTCTTTGTGACAATGAAGTATATAGAAATCCATCAATGCATGAATTTCTCACTGGGCAAATTTCACCCCTGGACCTCATCGTAACACACAATGAACACACACACAACTCATTGATTCATAATTTTAGAAGAAGTTAATTTCTTATATTATGACTTGAGATTGAATATTTCAGATTTCTGAATGTATATATGTGTTGTGTATATATAAATATATAAATATATATGTAACAAGCAAACTCTTAGTGAAATGCATTAGTGTTAATTGACATCTCAAATGAGAAATTAAGCATAACCCTGAAGATGTCTGAATTCACTTTCTCATAAGGTTAAGAAATAAAAATCATCGAATTCACTCATTGTTTATTCCATATATATTTAATATTTAGGGAGTCCTCAGCATGTACCAGGCTCTATGTTTGGTACTGATATATATTGATGAATAAAGAGTGAAGGTCTCTACCCTCAGCACTGCCATTCTGATATCAAAATAGTTCCATTCCCCTTGGTGTAAGGAGGGAAAGCCTGCTATAAGAAAACCGTCTTCACACTCATGGTGACACCCACTATAAACCGATCGGTAAGACAGAGTCACCTTGTCACTGGTCAAGGCAAGACTGAAGCTGTCAGAACAGTGGCCTGGCATAGCAACTAACGTGCAGGCTCTGGAGCCCAGCTGTCTGGGTTGAATCCTGGCCTCCCCACTCCCTAGCTGTGTGCTTTTGGGCAAGACACTTGATCTCCCTGTGAATCGTAAAGTAGGCATCATATTAATACCCACCACAGAGGACTGCTGTAATGATTAACTAAGTCAAAACATATAAAGTCATTACAACAGTGTTAGAAAACAGCAGGTGCTCAATAAATGTTAGCAATTGTCTTTCATATGTGACTCATCTCCCCTCCTGGCTCCACACACAGCCAGGGTCCCGGGCAAGGCTGCTTCCTTTCCCAACGTCTGTACAACTTCCCTTGGCCGCCCTCTCCCCCAGCCCCTCCAAGCTTTCGCTGCTGGTCTCACCATTTCTTTTGAGCCCTTTGAAATCAAAGGTTTTTTGTATCCCTCAAGGCTCAGCTCAAGCTCACTTCCTCCAGGGATATCTCCTCACCCCTAACTGCCAGTGGTCAGGGCCCCTCTGACAGCTGGGCATGCTTTGGCCTCCTAACACTGAACTCCAAGTGCTTATTGATGTGTCCCATCCCAGTAGATGGGGCTCTTATGAAGCCACAGGAGAGGTTCTATCAATGTTTGTTATATGAACAAATGATTTAGTGAGCAAACTGATAGATGGAAGGAAAGAAGGAAAGGAGAAGGGAGGGACAGAGGCGAGGAGGGAAGGAGACCTGGAATAGTCTAATTGGGATACTTCATTGCAACACGTGGAGCAGGAGTGAGAGAAACTCCTTGAAGAGCTCTAAGCTTCATGAGTGTCGACTCTTCCAGATTCTACAGGCTCTGCTATTGGCCTAAAGACATAAGGGCAAGTAGACATTGATCAAAACACAGGGAGCAGCTAACTCTTTATGTGACTTGACCATCCATGAACTCTGACCACACCAGAGACCTGCAAGCAGTCTGAAAACAGCATCTGCACCAACCCTCTGTCTTTAAGCACATGAAGTCCTGCATTTCTCACGAGGGGTGGTTTATCCACAGCCTGAAGCAAATATTCAAGTCTAAAAGTGCCCAATTCCCACTGGAGCTCTTGCTCCCGGACACTTCTCAACAGAAACTCTCAGCCTTTCTTAAACTACAATTCAAGCCTACGATCGCTGTCCTCAGAGTTGGTTCATTCTTCCCATCTCTGGTTCCTCACCAGCATTGCATTTTGTTTATGACCGCTCCCAAACCCAAAATAAAAGGTTAATTTCCCCAAACCAAAGACCCCAAGCATATCAACATTTTCCAAATACAAGCTCTCTGAGAGAGAGGAGAGGGGAGATTTTATTATACCAGAGTACAACAATGAAAAAAATATCACAAAAGGTCTCCTTTGAGATCTCTCAAAAGGGCAAGTTTTGTGTTCATGGGTGTGGAAGTTTCATCTGGCCCGAGCGTTTCATTTCCCCAATCTGAACAGAAACAATTAAACATTAGAATAACAAAGTATAGTTTTTCAAGTCTCAAAATTGAGGTATCCATACCCTCTTGTTTTCTCTTTCACCTTCCTTAGCCTTCTGCTGTGAACTTGGTTCGGGTGCCTCTTGAGCTGTACCCATATCTTGATGTCTGGTGCTCAAGGCGATCTGCTGCTGTTTTAAAGAATAAGACTTTCTGATGGCTGTCTTCAGAACAGGTTCATTCTTGTACCTGCTCATTCATTCAGTGTTTATCGATCTAGGGAAGATAGTCCACCGGGCAAAGAAGATGAACAGTGGGTATAAACTGCCCTCTGCCCTGTTTGTGATTTCCTGGTGGGAGATAATTTGCATGTGTGTACAAAATACATGTAACTGATAAACACATTTTTAAATATTCCATAGGAACTGAATTTTTTATCAAATTTAATTTTTGACCAAATGAGATATTTGTGTCCTCTGGCAGAGGATCTGGCTAGAGTAGGTGCTCAGTAAACATCCATTTCTTTCCCTCCTAGCTTTGAAAATCAAGTCATGTTGGAGATGAATTTGAGGTCTGGACATTTTTGACAAAGCACCAAATGCTGCTGCACTGAGAAGCTATTTAGTGGACAACATAAGAGCTCGGTCCTTGGAGACAGCCTCGTCTGTCAGAGAGGACCTGTCAGACGGAACTGTGGAGTGCTAATGTCAAGGAAGTCACATAAGCTTTCTAAGCCTTAAATTCCTCTTTTGAAAAATGGAAGCATTAGAACCTATCTCACCATGTTGTAAGGTCACTTCAGATAAAGGATGTAAAGCTTTGTTCATATGAATCTGGCGTCAACAGGAGCTACCACTTAATGCCAACAATGACCACCCACAACTGATCTGCACTGGGAGATCAGCTTATTTGTAAAATTGGATTTTCTTAAGAAAAAACATGCCTATAATTTGCAACAGAACATCAAATCTGGAACGGAGGACTGTGTGATCCTGGCACAAATGTCATTTTTCAGGATGTATGATGACAACCCCCTGATCCCCAAGCATCCTTCCTGCCCCAGCAGGTGGGAGTGTGAACACCACAGTCCCACAGGCCTGCACACTTTTTCTCTGGGTCCAAATCGTTCTCTACACTCACCTAACTTCCTTTTCCAGGGCCATTGTGAGCTGAAACTAGCCAGAATGCTCTTTAAGGCTCTCGTTTATGTTTTCTGTCTTTGTTAACATGTCCTCCCAGGACACAGCATCGGGACTGCACTTCTAGGACCAGCATATCAGCCTGCTGACACACCACCTGGGGCACCCACGTCCAGCAGCCCTTATGTGGGTAGGGTGTACCCTGCTTGCTTTCATTTGCTATCCCTTAGTTATTTGCATCAAGTTACATGCACTAAACAGCCGGGCTCCACAGCATACAGTAGGTGCCCCCTTGTATTTGCAGACCCTGTGACTGCCAATGCCAACACCGTCCCCCCACAAAGATGACCTTTGGAAAATCTTCAATATAAAAGAGTAGTTCTGAAATCTGGGTGACTCTTAGACTCCTGAATATTGACTCCATAAGGGTGTACTTTCTAGAGCTGGGGGCAGGGAATATATAACCTTTTTACATATAACTGTTTAATACAGTTTCAGAGGACTGTATTAGTTTCAGAGGACTCACAGACTCATGCCTGCCTTCCCCAAGCACCCTTTGGTTAAGTGCCTGATCTAGCAGAAGCTTTAATGACACCCAAGTTCTTGTAAAGATTCTAATTTTCTCCTTTTGCGAATCATGAGAAACCCAGCAAAGGGGTGAGTACCTAAGAATTCAAGCCTCAAGTCGGATCCCGCACTGCAGAATGTCTCTGTTCTGGGTCTCTGTCTGTGAACAGAGGGGTGATCGTTCATCCTGCTGGGAACATCCCGGCTGGTTTCCTCAGCCCCAGACATTGTACTAACTGCAGAAGCTCCTCAGTCCAAGAAAAGGAGCTTCGTGATAAAGCACGCTGCATCGTGATAAACATGGGGCCTTTAGTGAGCACTTGTTTGAGGCCGTGTTCTCATCTACTGCACTGGGCTCACATCTGACGTACAAACCAGAAGATTAAGAAATGCCGGCAGCCCTGAGGGACTGTTTTCTGACTGGTTCAGAGGAAGCTACTGTAGGATTTTTTTTGCCTCCAGCCTCTCATTGAGTGACAGGGAAAGAAAAAAAGGACCATTCGAAGGCTCCCAATTCAAACAGCTTTGGCGTGTACAGAATGCCAGGCCCTCACTGCTCTGTAGAAAGATACCCGGGTGCCAGCCAGGACCAAATATGTTCCCGCTCTCTCCTGCTTCCCCACCCCTGCTGAGGCTGGATTTCAAAGCAGCTGACTTCTTGCCCTTTCTAATAAGACTGCAAGTGTTCCGTTTTAATTCTAAAACCTTCCCCTCTATGTTCCAGCCCTCCAACGTCTCCCCCCACCCCAGAAAGGCTGGTATTCTGGGTCGCTGGAGTGGCGTCAGGTTATTAAGCAGAAAAAGGAGATTAGAGGAGCCAACAGTCATGGCATTGAAGGCTCATGTTGCATGTTAATGAAATGCTATAAAACATCAAACCCGAAAGGTACCAGTTAAAGCCACCAAAATCCCTTCTGCAGTTTGCCTTCGGCAGCTGTGGGTCTAGAGGTCCCATACCTTTCCCATACTTCCTTCATCATGCTTTGCCTCCTTTAAAAACACACGCGGACTTCCTCCCCAAGCAGGGTGCGTTTCACGCTGACCGCCCCATCTCCCCCTGACACCGTGGAGCCTCGCAGTCTAAAACCCCAGCATCTGCAGTGTCTGGCTGGCACACTGGGAGAGGTGCGCGTGCAGTAATTAAGTTAGCTGTAAGCTGCTGTGAGCTGATAGGGATTTCATTGCAGCTGCCTGCCCCCATCTCCCTGGCCGCCCTCCCACATCATCCTAGAGACCGGTTTTGTGTGTGTGTGTGTGTGTGTGTGTGTGTGTGTGTGTGTGTGAAGGAGGTGCTGTTTCCCACAGCTCTGATCTAATTCAACTGAAATTCAATCTCCGTGTGACCAACCTCAGCCAGCACTCTCCCACCCACCACCAGGCGAGCTCTGGGCTGTGTGTGCCGCCCTCCACTGGCCCCTGGGTATAGACTTACCATGTCAGTGGGCCAGCCCCGAGGGCCTGCCGTTTGCCCGGACGCTCACCCCTCATCCCCAGGGCTTTGAGGGTGAATACCCTATCCCTGCCACTCAGCAGGCTGAAAGGGGCTGCTGAGTTATCGCTGGAAAAAAAGGCAGCTGAGCCAGATGAGGCTGAGAACCCGAAACAGATGTAAAAGACATCAGGCTGAGTTCTCTGAGGATCTTCAATGCCCAGAGAGATTTATGGCCCCTGTAGCCCCCTTTTAACATAGATTGAACTGGGCTTGTTTTATAGCAAGAAAACAAGCCTGCAGTCACACAGAAAATTGTAGGCCATGCAGTCTGACCCAGGGTCTAGGGACCCTGGCTTCCTTTCTTTGTCCTTTCTGCCTTAAGCTGGAGCCTTTGGTAGGAACATTCCATCACAACCTCTTTGTAACTCTCCATCCCCAGATAGTGCAAAGCTACAAGCAGCTTTGACCGTCAATTTGCACGCGAGTCTTTATGCCAAACCAGGAAATAATGAGTATCTTTAGAAAGGTGGGGACTAAGAGGGGCCAACACAAGCCAGTGATGCAGTTAGTGGGCCTGGCTTTTTTTTTTTAATTGTCACATAATCATGTTAAACTGGATCAGGCACACTTTCTTTGGATGGAGAAAGCTTTGAACTTCGCCTTGCACTTCCTGCAAGAAGAGGATTTCCCCCTAGGGGCAGGGAGCACAGGAAGGCAGAGGTTTGCGGAGCCTTTTACAAGCCCCGTGTAGGGAAAGGGAAGGAGTTTACAAAGGCTTCATAATTAGGGACAATGTGTCGAGGCAAGCAAGCTCCTCCTGACCCTGACCCTGCTTGCCTCCGCTCCTCGCAGGCTGCCTCCAGAGTTCAGGCATTCTCCAACGCCAAGAAGCTCAGCGATCATTCCACCTTTCAATCACTTCATTATATTATATTAGGTTGGCCAAAAAGTTCACTTCGTTTTTCCTGTAAGATGGCTGTAGTAGTGCTTACTATCTTTAACTTCTTTTGAAACAATTTTGTTTATTGTACTGTGACAGCTGTCATATCAGCGTGCATTTTTTAAAAACTTGTCAAAATTGGTGAATTTTTGTGTAGCCATTTTAATGTTGAAGATGGAAGAAAATATGCAACATTTTCAGCATATTATGATTTATTATTTTTAAAAAAACATAAAGATGCAACCGAAACTCAAAAAAAGATTTGTGCAGTGTATGGAGAAGGTGCTGTGACTGATCAGACATGTCAAAAAGTGGTTTGCAAAGTTTTGTGCCCGAGGTTTCTCTTTGGACGATGGTGCTCCATGGTGGGGTACACTAGCTGAAGTCGCTAGTGATCAAATTGAGACATTGAGAACAATTAACACTATACCACGTGGGAGAAAGCCAACATACTCAAAATATATAAATCAATAAAGCTATTGGTGAAAATGAAAAACGTGTCTTTTATTTTATGGGAAAAACTAAATAGACTTTTTGGCTGACCCAATACATAGGTGGAAGGTGGTGGGTGAGGTCACAAGTTTATTCTCACTGTTATTATTTTTTTAAGAGCAACACAACTTGCATGAAAAGATTCCTTTTGACCAAAGACCAGCTAGCATGCTGAAAATGATACAGAGACAAGAACAGGCAGGGCTGGAAAGCGTTTCCCTCGCCTCCTCCAGACTCCAGCTCTGGGTCTGCCAGCAGGGACCAGCAACAAGGTCAGCACAGGGACCATCCCACTCCCTCTGAATTCAGTCTCCCAGACGGAGGTTACAGATCGCAGTTAGGAACAAAAGAGGGAAGAAGTCTTGGGGGCTTAAAAGAAAATATTTTAAATTTAGTCTGGTGATAGGCTGTGTCATAGGCGGTGTCATGGAATAAAGAGACACTGTTTGCGGCAGGAGAGTCTCCCGGAGTCCTGAGAAACTGCCCCATGTTAACACATCAATCTTTAGGAAAGAAGCCTGGCTTTTACCAACTTAATCCCATATAATTATATCTGCGTTTGAGTCTTTACAGGAAAGAGGGAGTGGAGGAAATGAGAAAGTCGGAGGCATGAACTGGAGAGCAGTGAGATCGTCTTTGTGTTCAGACCCCCATTCCTGCCTGGTTCCCGGTGCCCTGAGCTTCGTCTCTGATTTCATCTTTCAGAAGCAAATGCAGAGCCCACTGCACAGCACATGGAGCAGCTCAGAGACACTGATCCCGCCCAGGCCTGCTCCTCAGCAAAACTTTAACAGTGCCTTCTTGTGTGCTGGGTCCTAGGACACCTAATGTGCAGCAAATCGAGGTGGGTAGACCTGTGTGCTGGTCCTGACTCCTGGCTACCGGGTGACACTTTCTTTTGCCAGGTCACGAAGCCGCAGGGGCCTCAATTCCATCTCTAACATGGAGGTAATAACACCTCCTCTGATAGAGGAAAACACTTTGAAAGACTAAAATTGCTTCCCCACAAATGAAAGATATTATCCTTACCATAATAAAACCTAACTATGAGTAATATTCTGTAAGTATCTGAGCTTAACTATTTCTCCTTTAGACGTAAAGTCAGATGCACAGACTTCAGTGAGTCAACAAAAAACATACCAATTGTCTAGTTGACTTAAAATGCGAATTACAAAGCCCCATCCTCCACAAGTTTTGATTCAGTAGGTGCAGAGTCCAGCCCAGGAATCTGCACCTGAAACAGATACTTTGGGAGAGTTGAGAGAAAGACAGGTCATGAGGCCAACGTGAAGGAGGGCATTCCTCCTCCTCCCCCATCCCTGACCATGCCCGTGCCCCCGTGGAGGCTGGGGGCCAGGAGACATTCCCTTCATGTCCCTTCATTAATATGTCAGTATCAACATGAAGGACTGAAAGAAACAAAGCAGAATAGGGGATTATGCAGATAGGTTTAGTTTCCCTTTAATGATGAGAAAAATGCATGTCTGCTTTGAGCAGATGACAAATTGACCCAGAAAATGTTGCACAAGTGTTCTTTTCTAAGCTGCAGGGTCAAAGTCAACAATATAAAAGAAAACATACCTCCGTTTAGTTGAAAAGGACTTAGATTCAAGGCATTGCATAATGGGGCGGGGATGGGTTACACTCCGTCAAACGGTCCTGTTCACTTATCCAGCTTTCCACAGAATCATGCCAAAGAGAACAATTTGGGAGACAGCATTGTGGTTGAGTTTGTTTTTGCACCTGTGAGATTTTTTTTTTAATGAGAATAGTTTGAGAACATCATGACAATGTTTTTAAAGATAGTCAGTGAAATCATCTGTATGTGAATTTGGGATAATAAAATGAAGAACCACTTATAAAAGCAATTTCTTTTCACTAACCATTGACTGCTCTAGAATCAAGTGAAACCAAAGAATGAAGCTGAGGAAGAACTTTCTAGAAAGGTAAACGACTCCTAGAAATCTGGGAGTAACTTTTCACCAATATTAAACTCACTTCTATTTGATGAAAGATCCATTTGCTAAAATGAGCTAAAACATGAACAAACATGGCCTCTAGAAAATGAAAATCGAAAACTCATGACCTATTTAACCAACCCACAAGAAATTCTTCACAATTTCTTACACATAGTTCTAACACACACGTGTGCACCTGTGCTCATGTATGTGAGTGTGTGTTAATTGTTCTCTATTTCCACAGTAAATGATGAAAATTAGAAAATTAGGGCAGGAGAATTTCCAGAAGAGCTAGGCCATGACCTGATATAAAACAGGGAGAAAGGAAGTCTATTTAAAAGTTCACAAAATACCTTCAGAATCACAGAAATCTAGGATCCTTTATGTCCCCCAAAGACCCCCCAGGGCCCTGTTGTACTGCAGCAGAGAACAAAATCTTTGTTCACAAATAAGGATTTCAAGACATCAAGACAAAGTTAGATTACATTCTAGTTTCTCTGTTTAAGAAGGTACTAAACAATGTAAACAATATGTTTCAGGAAGCTCTCTATTACAATGGTTAAAATTAAAGAGTTTCCAACCTGAAAGTTGCAAATCCTTATCTTTTTGGATCTATCACTTATTCAAAAATGCTTTCTTCCCAAAGTTTCTGTGTAAGCAAGGTTTGTCTAAGGAGGGAAGTTTGGGGAAGCAACAGCTGCTTTGAGTTACATAAGAAGCATGTTAATGACAGCACAGGAGCCAGAAAGATACTTGGTTTAGCCTGCTGGTCAGAGAAGTAATGTAATGGGGAATGAAGACAGTGATTCAATATAGGGAACCGTTCTGTGTGGTACGGGGAATGTAGCCCAGCCCCTGATTCAGAAAACCGACAGGGAGCGAGGTCGGCACACAAGCCAAACCCCAGGATCGGTTTTCCTGTGGGGAACCAGGCCTGCATTGTACCTAGGCTGCTTTGAAACTTGCTTTTTGCTAAAACTCCCTCACCCTGAATTGAGGCAGAAAATGCTTATTGTGTATCTTTAAAGTAACTTCCTAAAATCTGTGCTAAACCTCCAAAGTGTGGAGTATAACCAGTTCAACCATTTTCCCCCTTGATCTGCAACATCCTTGTCTTTGAAATAATTAGCAACATTCTTTCCTTTGTTATCTGTAAAAGGTAATCACCTACAGTGAACCTGTGCATAGTAAGTGAGAACCATCCTCAATGTAATATACCCAGAAAAGCAGTAATAAAAGCCTGTCCAGGTGGAGGTGGGGGCCCTTTCTCTCACTCAGAGAGTGGCCGTGCCGTCCCTTTCTCTCCACGGGACTTCTGTAGTCCATGTGAATTTGCTTGTCGTAGCCACAACACACAGACCCTGAGGGCTGGAGTCCGCAGCAATTCGAGGTCTGTGATAATGGACGTGAGGAGGGAAACTGGGGAGTCAGCACTGCTGAATGAGGTATCTGTGGCATGAAACCATATTTCCTTAGGCCTTCAGCTGTGCTGGGTGGTGGGGTGCACACACTGGGTGACAGGGTATAGAAAAGGGCCCGTACTAAGTTGCCAAACTTTGGGCTTTCCAGAGAGCACTTTTGGGACAAGATGATATTCTGAACTACAGATGAGCTATGGCAGGGGTGAGAGGAGAGGAAGAGATGCTCTCAGGTGGAATGTGAATGATAAACACAAAATCTCATGATTACTAGGAAAGCTACAGACGCCATGAACACTAAGGGAAAAGCAGTAAGTCATTTTATTTGTACAGTAGTTCCTACAATGGGGTCAGCAGATCCAGGCAGGAGCTGCCGGTTAATCATCTCCACATGTGGAAGGCAGCAGGCTGCCCCTGCTCAGAGAGCTCCAGCCCCTTTGCAAAGGCCCTCTGAGCTGGCTGGTGCTGCCTGGGACAGGCCAGAGTGCAGACAAGTATCCTCAGCATGAACCTTCCTGAACTGAGGAGAGCGTGGCCCCCGGCCCCCCATCACAGCCTGCCTGCCCCTCCCCTCTGCACCAATGTCCCACAGACCTTCAAAACTCCCCAAACATCCTACTGACTAAGGAGTTCATCTCAACTGGAGTGAGACTGAGACTGAATGTCCTATTGCAGAAGTGGGAAAGGGTGTAAGGACCACAATGAGAATCAACAACTATCCCACCAGGATACTAACACTCATTTCATCCCTAATCGTCTCCCAACACATCTGACAAGAAGGAGACACGTTTGGGACCTTGGAACATAAATCCTTCAGACATGTTTTCTAGTTCTGTGTCACATCATCGAATTTATGCTATAGATCATAGGAAGTACAAATACACAATTGCTATGTTTGTTTGTTTTTAAAAAGCACACAAAGTCACGGTTATCAACCACCCCCCAAATATAAATAACTCTGCAGGCCAGCTCTCTCTCAGTCTGGGACCCATATTTCCAATTGCCTACTGGACATCTTTTCCTGGCTATCCCATAAGCTCTCAGCTTTGCACTTGGATGTGCTTTTCTCCTAAGCCAGGTCTGTTGTCACGTCTTTTTGGTAAGTTCTTAAGATGAAGAATGACTAATAGGCTGGATGATTATAAACACATCACTACCGTAGAGACAGATTGGTGCTGGTTGAATCTCAAGAGAATTTACAGGATGTGGAACCCAGGTAGCTGTACAGACCGCAGTCCCACGCGTCAGCAACTGTCCTGAATCATGAGTACTTGAGGTGAAGGGTGACCAGGTAGAAACCTGGTCACTCAGATTCCCATTCCCAAAGTGCTCTGCCCGCCAAATTTTTCCTCACAGACTCATAGAAAGTGGAACCTGAGAGACTTCCTAGTTTATATGCAAATGAGGCCATGGCCCTTCAGAAGTGTTGGACCCACGACCACAGGAACCCAGGGGCAGAACTGCAGCTAGAACCTGGATCATGTCTTTCTACCTTCACGACCACACAATGCTGAAGAAAATTAATACCCTTTTCAGGGGCATTTACACTTTACCAGGGCTCCAGATAAGCCAGTTCTGAGGGTAGAGTGTCAAGAATCAACACAAGGCACAGCAGGTGTTTACAGGAAGTCATGAGACTTAATATTCTAGTACACATCTCTCAGCATCACAGAAGTCTAACTAACCATAGTACAAGGCTTCATTGCCTCTTACACTCCATTTGATATTAATATTTTCACAGTCAAAGGGAAAAACGCCTGAAGTGACTATAACATTCTACTGCACGTTCTTCACATTGTACCAGGGTTCATCATGTCACCTTGACCTTCCTCTTACACATGAAGCCATCTACATTATTTCCCCCAGAGAAAACTGACACTAATAAAAAATTTTTATTTCCTTTTCCAGGTGTTCTTGGTATTGTGTCACCAATTTTGTGATCGCTCAGCTATAAATTTGAGCAGGCGGTGAAGACTAATTTGTGGGTGAGGTCATGGACATGGGCTTGAATCCAGAAGATCTCTGGGCTTACTCACTTCCACGAGGGTCAAGCCTAATTGGACTGCAAGGAGGCCAGTGTGCCTAGGAACAAGCATTGTTTCTTGAGCATGATCTGACTGTCTTACATCCCCATCCTTCATTCTTTAAAGACTGGAAATAGCTTTGCCATTCCATTTACCTATATCCCTGTCTTCCCCACTTCCTTCTCATTGAGATGTAAATGTAAAAGAAGCTACGTTCAGAGACACATTTGACCTTGCATGTCACAGGCATGCAACAAGCACTCTGAGGTTACTCTCATGAACAGAATTCTTTCCTCTGTTCCTATGAGTCAAGAAGCCCTGAAGAATCAAGTGTGGTATTCAATGTCAGGTAGTCACAAGGGTGAGGATTATGATTCTAGATAGGATTCTCGACATGATTCTACATTCTGAAATGGTTCCTGATTCCCGACATGAGTCCGGATTCTTGAATAGTTCATGACTTTAGATAGGATTCTTCACTCATGAAGTTTTCCACAGCTCCCAATAAGGAACATACAGGGGTTTTTTCACAAAAGATCCATCCACCAGCATGAAATTTCAATTCTGTTATATGTCTTTCAAAATCATGACTGTTTTTCATTCTACTCCATTAGACATTCATGTTTGTTTGCATATTAAATACTTCCACAATCTTTAATACAATGGACGCTTCAAGAAGAGGCCTGATATTTATTTTACAACTCTCAGTATCCCTGTAACACTGCTGTGTACACCAACATGAGGGACTGAGCTGAACCATCAAGGCAACCATTGAGCAAAGTACATTCTTTCAAGGCCTGCATTACAATTTTACTCTAAGCCTTCCCCACACCCACCCTGCCCATCAACTCTAAAATCCGAGAACTGTTTCTACTGATGTATTAGAACTTCTGGAGTGCCATCTAGACTACACACCTTTTTTTTCTAAATTGTTTTCATCCATACATAGTCCCACTAAATGGGTAGGCCAGACCTCCCTACCAATTCTGTGTGCTAGCTGACTGAACCTGACCCGGGCTGACCCAATCAGACACTCTCCTGAGAATTTAGAATGAGGGTCCCATGATTACGTGTGTTGGGCCCTAAAAGCTGAGAGGTCATACAGAGCCAGGGCAAAGATAGTCTTTTTACGCTATAACATTATAAAGTAGAGCAAGCCAGTCCAGAGAGAAAAAGAGAAGAATTAATCAAAATTATTTACAAAGAGAGAAAGCAGCAAAAAATGCTAATAAAATATCTTTCTGAACAAAATGGAATTGAATTAGAAATCAGTATCACAAAGCTATGTAAAAACCATCAAATATTTAGAAATTAAGCAGCATACTTCTAGATAAATCGCAGGTCAGAGAAAAATACAGATGCAAATGAGTGAAGGAAAAACACTCATTGGTGTCGATGACCCTCTGAAATACTTATTATGTGAAAGGATTAGGAAGCTGATATCTGTGCTGAGATGAAAGCCTCCTGCTCAGCTGTGAGCCCCTGCATATAATTAAAGGTTAAAGAAGTCTTGTGTGGGTTTTTATAGAAATCAAAAGTACACGCAATTCTTCTGAAGTCTCACTGATTGCTCTTAGTGACTTGTATTTTAATTTTCATCTCTGGAAAATACCAGGAACAAGGACAGCACTTCCCACCCCCACCCTGCCAACCCCCAGCTCCATGGGAAACAAAGTTTGAAATAATACCAGCTTCTTGGATAAACTCTCTTTGGAGAGTAAGAATTGTGCCTTGCCCTCACAACAGTCTGCACAGCCTGTCCGCCCAGAGCAGGACTTGGCAGTACTTCGTGTAAACTCCAACCACAGGAGGCCTCTGATGGGACTCAGATTGTTTCCTCAGTCAGATCCTGTTGATGGTACAGCCCCACCAGGATGTGAATTCATCACATCCACTGTGATGAGGGTGAGGCTGCGGTGGGTGTAAGAGCAGTGAGAGTGAATTGACACTACACAAAACCATCTGGAAAGATTATATTCTCTTATCCTCATCCTCAATATTTTTTAATGCTACTGGAATGTAATCAACCAAAAAAAAAAATGCTGCAACATGGAACTGAAGAAATGCAACGGCAAAACTGGCAACAAATTTCCCACAAGTCAATACCATGGTCCTCTTTGAGGGCACACTCATGCTTTGTCACCTTCGAAGAGCCAGAAGAATTCTAAGAGGGAGGATCTTGTCCTCTGGCTTCATGGGGACAAGGGAAGGAAAGCAGGCCTGGGCTGTGGGAAAAGTCCACCTTGACACCTAGTGGGCCAGTCCCTCTGCTTCTTGGAAGCCAATCTGGCCATCTAAACAAGTGCCCTCTACTTTTTTTTTAATGTGGAACATAAATCATGTCACTTAAATTTACCATCTTAACCATTTTTAAGTGTATGGTTCAATAGTGTCTAGTACACTTACACTGGTGTGCAACAGATCTCCAAAACTTTTGTCTTACCACACAAACTCTACACACTAACTCCTCCATCCCCTCTCCTAGCCCTTTTTAACCACCCTCTTATTTTCTGTTTCTGTGATACTTTTTACTCTAGATACTTTATGTGAGGATCATAGTATTTGTCCTTTTGTGACTGGCTTATTTCACTTAGCGTAATGTTCTCAAGGTTCATCCATGTTGTAGTCTGTGACAGGACTTCCTTCCTTTTTCAGTCTGAGTTACTCCTTTGTAGGTTTATATCCATTGTAGGCATATACTATATTTTCCTTTTTAAATTATTTTTAACCTGATATTTTTATTCTTGTTTATTCTATTACTGTTGTCCCAATTTTTCCCCTTTGCCTTCCTCCACCCAGCCCATCCCTGGTTCTCATAGACAATCCCCATACCATTGTCCATGTCCCTGGGTCATTCATACATATTCTTTGACTCATCACTTCCCCTTCTTTCCACTAATTACCCTACTCCCCACCCATCTTCCCTTGGGCAGCTGTCAGTCTGTTCCGTGTCTCTGGTTCTGTTTTGCTTGTTTCTTTATTTTGTTCATTAGACTCCTCTTATAACTGAGACCATATGGTATTTCTCTTTCACTGACTGGCCGATTTCACTTAGCATAATAGTCTCCAGTTCCATCCATGCTGTTGTAAAAGGTAGGATTCCTTTCTTCCTGCTGCGTAGTACTCCATTGTGTGTAGGTACCCGTTTTTTAATCTACCCATCTACTGATGAGCACTTAGGCTGCTTCCAACACTTGGCTATTGTAAATAGTGCTGCTATGAACATTTGGGTGCATAAGTTGTTTTGAATTGGTGTTCAGGATTTGTAGGGTATATTCCCAGCAGGGTAAAAAGACAGTTCCATTTTTAATTTTTTTGAGGAAATTCCATACTATTTTCCACAGTGGCTGCACAAGTCATCATTCCCACCAATAGCATGCTTATAGTGCACTAAGATTCCCTTTTCTCCACATCCTCACCAGCACTTGTTGTTTGTTGATTTATTAACAATGGCTATTCTGACAGGTGTGAGGTGATATCTCATTGTGGTTTTAATTTGCATCCCTCTGATATCTAGTGATGCTGGGCACTTTTTCATATGTCTATGGGCATCTATATGTCCTCCTTGGAGACATGTCTGTTCTGGTCCTTTGCCCATCTTTTAATTGGGTTGTTTGTCTTCCTGGTGTTGAGTCATATGAGTTCTTTATATATTTTGGAGATTAAAGGCTTGTTTGGTGTATCATTTTCCCAAACAGTTGGTTTCCCTTTTCATTTCGATGATGGTTTCTATAGCTATACACTAGCTTTCTAATTTGATGTAGCCCCATTTGTTTATTCTTCCCTGTATTTCCATTGGCTTAGGCGATATATTAGCAAAAATATTGCTATGTGGGTATCTGAGATTTTACTGCATGTGTTTTCCACTATGACTTTTATGGTACCATGATTTATGTTTAAGTCTTTTATCTATTTTGAGTTTATTCTGGTATATGGCATAAGTTGGTGATCTAGTTTCTTTTCTTTTTTTTGCATGTGTAATCCAGTTCTCCCAACACCATCATTGAAGAGGTTGTTTTTTTACTCCATTGTATGCTCATACCCCCTTTGTCAAATATTAATTGACTGTAAAGACTTGGTTTATTTTTGGACTCTCTAATCTGTTCCATTGGTCTATATGTCTGTTCTTATGCCTGTACTAGACTGTTTTGATTACCGTGGCCTTGTAATATAGGATGATGTCAGGTATTGTGATCCCTCCTATTTTGTTCTTGTTTCTCAAAATGGTTGTGGCTATTCAGGGTTGTTTTTGGTTCAATATAAATTTTTGAAATGCTTGTTTTATATCTGTGAAATATGTCATTCACATTTTAATAGGGATTACATCGAATCTATAAATTGCTTGGGAAGTTTGAACATTCTGATGATGTCAAATCTACAATCCACAAATAGGGTATACAAGGCCTGTCCAGAAAAAGTCCAGCCATTGTTACTATAATGGGAATGGTTTGTGTGACACGCATGTAACGTAGCAGCCAAGGAGAGTGGACTAGAATGTGCACGTGTGAATATTGACGACTTCACTGTAGTGGTCAGTCAGGGCGGTAGATGCCATTGAGTGAGCATGTGTACTGCATGGCCATCACATTAAAAATTACTGAGTGCATAGAGCAATAAATCGCATCAACTTTTGCCTTAAGCTTTAACATTTCTCCATGGAATCTATTCAGATGACTCAGAAGGCCACAGCTATGGGCAACTGATGATTGGCAGCTTCATCATAACAATGTGTCTGCTCATGCATCATGTTTCATGTAGCGTCTTTTGGTGAAACATCAAATCACCCCAGTGACTCAGCCCCACTAAAGACTAGATTTGGCATCTTGTGAATTCCAGCTTTTTCCAAAACTAAAATCACTTTTTGAAGGGATGATGTTTCAAACCATCGATGAGATTCAGTAAAATACAATGAAGCAGCCGATGGTGATTCCAACAAAAGATTTTGCAGAGTGTTTTGAACAGCAGAAGAGATGCTGGGAGAACTGTGTGTGGTCCCAAGGTGTCATTGCCCTACATACTCCAATGTTTCTTGTATCTTCTTCAATAAATGTCTCTATTTTTGATATTCCATGGTTGGGTACTTTGAAAAGACCTCCTATGCGTCCATTTGTTTGTATCTTCCTCCATGTCCTTCTTCAGTGTTCTACATTTTCTCTACCCATACATAATTTCATGGACATTTGGGTTGTTTCCACCTCTTGGCTACTGAGAATGATGCTGCAGTGAACTATCTCTTTGAGATCTTGCTTTGTATTCTTTGGATATATACCCAATGGTAGGATTGCTAGATCTTACAGTAATTCTATTTTTTTTTGAGGACCTCCCCATACTATTTTTCCCTAGTGGCTGCACCATTTTATATTCCTACCAACAGTGACTAAGGGTTCCAACTTCTCCACATCCTGGCCAACACCTGCTATTTTCTGTTCTTTGATAGTGGCCATCCTGATGGGTGTGAGGTGATATATCTCACTGTGGTTTTGTTTAGGATTATGTTTTGCATAAGAAAACTGAAGACCTCACTGTGGGGCATGGGTGCATTTTCCTTCTTGTCACTAGGTCAAGGACTTGAACTTCTACATTGGGAGGTATGCTGGCCTAAGCAAACCCTCATGGAGGAAGGTGACTGGGGCTGAGGCTGGCCTGCTGCCCTGAACCAGCTGCACATTGACTCTCCTGAAGCCACTTGGTTTACATGGCTCCCCGGGCATCCAGCGGCAGTCTGTTGCTAATGTCCTACAGGTGATAAACTCTCAGTCTATTCTTTGTCAGCCTGGTCCGATGAGGGCCCCTCCCTACTGACTCAGCCTCTCCTGGACTTTCATTGGCAGTTAACCCCTCTGAGTTTCTGCCCATCTTCCACCTGGTATGGTAGCCCTGCCACCTCTGGCCTCATCTTGTCTTTACTGCAAGGTCAACTTACCCTCTCATACCTGTGGGGACTTGCTGACTCCCAACACCATGTCACCTACAAGCCAAGGGTAGCTCCAGATGCACAGTTGACCCTCCCTCCATCTAATCACCCTGCTCCACCAAACGAACTATGCTTAATAGAGTGCTGGGCCTCAGCCAAGTGCCATGCTCCCGAGTCCCAGAGGTAGAGCAGAGAAAGAGATCTCTGACGTACATAGTCCCCAACTTTATCTAACTTACTTACCCCTCTCTGGACTGAAACCTAGAGAGGGCAGACAGGAGCACTTATCTTAATGCCTTTCCTTCCTCTCTCTCTCCACCTCTCCTTGACCTCTCCCAATCCACTGGCTTAAAAGAGGCAATATTTATGTGAATTTAACCTTTTGTTTTGGGGGGCAGAGTTTATCATAGGGGGCAAACTTTGTGATCTGTTGGACCAAGATGCCTCGTGGAGGACTAATGAGAAACCAAAGGAACCATGACAGTTAATTTTATGTGTCAACATGGCTAGGCCACGGCGTGCCCAGACAGTTTGTCAAACAGTTTTTCCAGTTGTTTCTGGGAGGGTGCTTTGGATGAGATGAACACTTAAATTGGTACACTGAGTAGAGCAGGGTGCCCTCCCTAATGTATGAGGGCCTCATCTAATCAGCTGAAGAACAGAAAAGAACAAAAAGACTAACTATCCCCTGAGTAACAGAGGCTCCCTTTTGCCTTTTGACATCAACTTTTCTGCCTTTGAACTCAAACTAAAACACTGGCTCTTCCTGGGCCTCAAGCCTGCTGGCCTATGTACTGGAACAGCACCTGCCCTCCTGGTTCTCAGTCCTTCCAACCTAGATTGGACCAACCCATCAGCTCCCTGGGTTTCCAGCTGCTGGCTCGCCCTGCAGATCTTGAAACATTCCAACCTCCACAATTGTGTGAGCCGATTCCTTATAATAAATCTCTGTATATAGTATACATAAAATATTTTTATATTTTATTTTATATTTCTATAATACATGTTATATGCATTTATATGTAGATTATACTAATACATATATAAGATATGTCTATATTATATGTGTATACATGTTATATGTGTATACATATATAATTTATATATTATTGTGTGTATGTGTGTGTATATATATATTAAGTGCATGTGTGAGAGGATATCCCTCCAAAAACTGGAATTATCTTCTGGAGGGCGGGCCCCTTATAGTGCAGGCTTCCCTTGCTAGGTGAGTGTTCTAGGAACCCATCTGTATCAAGGTACCAGGTGGCATTGTTGTGAGAGGCTTCAGGGAATTTTTTTGAAGACTCTCTCAATACAGTTGCACATTTCTTGATGGGTGATTTATGAGTGCACCTGTCCACACTGAGTGTTCAGCAGTTTTTGACCCAAACGGCATGATCCCATGCCCCACTCTCCCTATTCTCCTGATCTTGCCCCAAGTGACTTTTTGTATTTCCCCAAATGAAAAAAAGTCCTCAAAGGGAAATGTTTTGTTCATGTGAAAGAGGTGAAACAAAAAACTAAAAGGCATCAAAATTGGTGAGTTCAATAACTGTTTTGAGCAGTGGAAAAAAATGTCTTGATAGGTGTATTGCATCAAATAAAGAGTACTTTGAAGATGAATGAAGTCTAACCAGGTAAAAATAAATACACAATTTAAAAAAATTCAATTTTTGGGTCCCCCCTCATTTATAATATTAAATGATATATTATCTGAATGTACATATGTAATATGTATCTACACATCTTATTGATTCTACTCCTTTGGAGAACCCTAATATAGGCATCTACAACAACCCTATTTTGCTCTAGGTTGTAAAGGCTGTTGTTGATATCTCCCACCCCCTTGGTTTCTTAGGGGAGGAACAGATCAGCTAATGGAATATGCAAAGAGGGGAATAAAATGTATTAATTTAAAAATATTCATAAAAATATGATCCCTGTACATAGATGGCCACAGAGTTGCATAGCCAAACTACAAATAGCCTACATAAATCTCTACTGAAAAATAGTTTCTATTTCAAAATGTTGCCCAATCATCAAAATGATTTGACATTTCTGGGGACCAGCTCTTCCCTGCACCTAGCCTCTCTCTGTGCAGGAGTGTATCATTACCATCTGATTCAAAGACTGGAGTATCTGCTCTGTCAAAGGATGTTTGAATATGTGTGAATGGAAGTTAATTACCTCTCCTTCCTTACTGAAACTACAGCCCTGGAGGTAAGTCACAGCTCTTGATCCCAAATGAGGAAAATAGGAAATGGAGATGCCTCCAGTATCATCCCATCTTTTGAAATTTAGAGAAGCCGCCCAATGGTTAGCCTGATGGACCCTGGGCCCACGTTAAGTAGCACCACAAGAAGGGGCAGAATGGAGGGACCAGCGCTAAGCTGGATGGCTTTGGGGTTGTGGTGAATGTCTGAGATGCTCACTTGGTCCCTCACTGGAGAAGTAACCTTCCTTGGAGAGGATGAAGAGGCTTCAATACTGAGCTCCTCTTCGGCAAGCATGTTAAGCTGAAGACTGGATGCCCTTCCCCATTTCTTCCCTGGATTGCACAGGCCTGGAAAGCTTCTATGATCTCAAGGGCAGGGGGAGGAATTTAGTTCCTATAACCGGAACCGAAACTGGAGGTAACTCCAACAAGATTATTAAGAACTAAACTTCATTTAGTTTTATTTATAAAAATAAATGTGGCATTTCTTGAACATGTCCCAGGTTCATGGAGCAATTTGTACCCAATTCATTTATAGGAAAAGTCTCACAGTGTCTTAGAAACAAATCATAACTGGTTATACAATCAATGGTGTAACCCTATTACTTTTTTAATCACTACACCTGTGATGGAACTTTCTGCCTGGGGCTTCAGGTCTATGTCCGATGGCAGTGTTAGAAGTACATGGGCCAATAAGAAACTCCATTTCTGTGGTGATTTGGTGTACACATTATTGCAACATACCACTGTTCCTGAGCAGGTAAGTTCTACCCTTTAATGTTTTCTCTCCAGTCCTCCCTCCTCCCTTTTTTTCACTTACTGAGCATGTATTGACAGCCTTCTATGTACTAGATGTTAAAGATACAAACAAAATAGGAGCTCCCTGGTCTTGAAGACCTTACAGACCAGAAGTGTAGAGGAAAATGAACTTAGAATGTAATAACTACTCTTACAGAATTTTCAGGACTCTATGACAGCTCAAAAGAGCAGCGTGAACCCAGCCTTTATTTCTATTTTTCAAAATGGGGAGAATAATATTTTACAGCCAACGAAACCATGAAACAAACTTGATGAATGTTCTAGAAGCAGAAATCAGATTAGTAAGTCACGTCACAGAACTACTATATCCAAAAGAATATGAGACTGCTCTGTACTAGAAAGAAAGCAGAATAATTTGGTAGTGACTCTTAAAAAGCAAGTATTGACATTATTTTAAATTTCAGTTACCAGGGATGCAGTACTCCATAGAGGTCAACAACTTGGGGTGGGAATGTCAATGCTCACTTGGTCCCTCACCGAAGAACCTTCCTAGAGATAAGAGGCTTCATCTCCCCTCCACGCTGAGGACGCCCTTCCCCTTCTTCCCTGTTGCACAGGCCTGAAGCTTCTATGATCTCAAGGCAGGGGAGGAATATTCCTATCAAAACATTGCCTAAGGACACTGTGGTCACCAGCTCTTCAATGTGGAATTTAGAATTCTTTAACATTGTCACATGTGGGTTTTAGCAGTCCTCACACCTCAACCCCAAGCTTCCCGCCCGCCTCTCCTGTCCCCCATCCAGCCTTCTCCAGGGCAAAGGGGAGGGAGCTGCTTCTCGCAGAGGCAACAAGATGGTCCCCAGGATTATAGAAGAAATGGCCACATGGATCTAAGGCTTGTATTTCGCACTTCAATAGTTACACTTCCAAGAGACCTGGTAGGCCAGGTATCTGAACCGAGTCACCCAAGGGGTATGGCCCTGTTCCGTTACAACACCCTATATCTTTTTTTTTCTTTTGATATTCCTAACCCCTGCTTATTTGTCACTTCTTATTTAATTTTGAAGTGGGCAGTAATTGTAGTTAAAGACTATTTTAATTATACAGCTAAACTTCCTGTAAGATCCACAAAAGTTTTACATACAAAAAGCAGAGACAGAGAGAAAGAGAGTGAAAGAGAAAGAAAGAGAATCCAGGCTGAAAGTTTGTTTCCTAAAAGAAAAAGAAAGACAATAAAAGAGAAATTAAATAATGGGTTAAGAAAATATTTGCACGTATAAATATTTTTATTTTTTATAGTGTGGCAATAGTTTTTACATCACTCTCCTCCCTCTTTCAGCGTGCCTGTCTCATTTTAATGCCTTTTGATGGAAAGTCGAGTGGTTAAATTCATCTTTCAAGAACCCAAATTCTCCTGAAGTGTTTATATCATTGGCAAAAGGATTTGGCACATTATGTAACATGAATTCTTTGCTTTTGAATGGTGAGTAATACTGTTAATGTTGGATTATTTGTTTGAATTTACCTGATAATAAAAAACAATAGGCAGAAGAAAAAAGAATACGGCACAGTTTTCCAGCATTTAAATGACTATTCTTGCTCAAAATTTCAGCTCAAGGCATACATCACAGTAGGATATTGAGAGCAAAACATCTTATGAAGATTTTATTATTGATTAAAACAACAACCTTAAGGGCAGAGGTAGGGGACAGATTTTCAAACTGCAATCCCAAAGTGTGCCCCATGTGATGAAAGCCCCAGAGGTCTGGACACTTGGAAGTGACAATGACACCGGGAGGCAGCAGCCTGGTCCCATCAGGAATGGTATGTGCTGACCCCAAAGGAGCTAAACAATACAAAGCACAGCCCTAATAATGAAATAGTTTAAACCAAAAAAAAAAAAATACTGTGCAAATGGCAAGTCTAAATGTTGCTGTTAGGTGGCACCGTTGTCTTTGTCTCTCAAGCTAAGACACCCCCCGCCACATAGACTGGACGTGGCTTTTCCGAGTATGTGCTCTCATTTGGGCAGCAAGGCATTGGGCAAAGCAGCAGTCAGGCGGGCACAAGCTGGGGGCAGGGTGGCGAAGGCACCTCTGCCAAAGCCCGTCAATAGCCTGTGGGCTGTGGGCGGGGCCGCTGAGCGTGGCTTGTCCCTGCTGCAGGCTCCCGTCCCAGTGGACCGGTGGACCATCGGGCCAGCTGTCCCGGCAGCAGCCATGGCCTCTTTTCCCAAGCCCGGGCCTGTGGGAAAGTCTTCATTGGCCAATAATTGATTCCACCCTGCCAGCTCCATCACGGCAGGCTCCAGTCACACTGGCAGTGAGCTGGGAAAGGACTGCTGGAGGGGGAGGGGCAGGGGGAAGCAAAGGCCCCCAGGGCCCCCTACAATTAACACTAATCTGAAAATTGGCCTCTGACAGCAAAGCCCAGCACCTGACAGCTAATCGCTTATGTCAGGCTGATGTGCATTTCATATGGAAAGGTTATTTATCAGAGGCCAGGAGTTTCTCCCTCTCCCTCTTCTTTTTTTGTTTGCCTTCCTTGAAAACAGTGGGGATTTGTTCCTGGTTGCTTAGAACCTGGAAACCCCAAACATTCTGAGATCTCATTTAACTGAAAGACTCCCAAATGTCCTTGCTGAGACCTGGTGCATGTGTGTTGTGCTGCTCACCTGTGCTGGAGACCAGAGAAGGACCTGCCTATGCCAGCGGTGGGTTCCTTTCCTTCTATAAATGGAGCCAAAAGGAAGGTGACTCAGGAAATCAAAAAAACTGGTGTAGGCACAATAAGGGGGTCCCAGAAGGGCAAATCAACTTCATTTGCCTCATTTTCAAAAAGCCATTCCACACTGGGAAGATCAGCCAATAGCTTATTTTGCATATAAAATCAAAATTATTTTAAATTATTTAAAAATACTTTCTCTATTGTCATATATGAATGTGGTGTGTATCCAGGTGACTCACACGATAGATTATCTTTAACTTGGTGATGCAACCTGCCCTGACCCTGTAAAGATGCTCACTGACAGGAGAGAGAGGTTTGTATGGGACTCTCCTTTTCTACTTTATCCTTGGTCGGTAAATATTCTTGAGCACCTATTTTGTGCTGGGCACAGTGCTGGGTCCTGGGCAGGCCGGGCAGACACAGCTCTGGCTTTTGGGAAGCTGAAGGTTTGGAGAGGGACACACAGAAATAAGGAAATTATTACATAGCATAATTTGATCAAGTTTCATTCACTTGACAAGTGATGAAATACAAGGTTTGGGAGCACCTAAAACAAGACCAGACCTAAATGTATGAGGCACAGAATGGAGCCTCTGAGCTGAGATGGGAATAAACAGGGGTTAGGCAGGCAAACAAGGGAGTCCGGCGTGGTTGTATGGGGTGGAAAAGATAAAGGAAATGTCATGTGCAGAAACCCTGATGCGACGGAGAATTCTGGAGCGTGGACGCCTAGGGTAGGCATGGCCCAGAGGAAACTGATATTTAAGGTTAGTTTGTCTTTGCATTTTCCAAGTAGAAATTATTAGGCTTCCAGCTTAATGGACATTTCACTACCCATCCTCGCTATCTTCTTTCATCTGACCTGACTTCACCTCCGGGATCTCAGTGCTAGACAGGCTATGCCAGGGAAACCCCAGTCCGAATGAAAAACAACAGGGGTTACTGGGTGAATGTTAGAGCAGGAATCACAGGACCTGGGAGAGTGGGCAACTGCAATTTTTTGCCCACCAACCACCTGTCTATCCCATGAGCATCACTCTGCCCCATCACACATGCATCTGGGTTTTTGTCAGGACTCATTTATTTATCCAACAAATGTGTTGAGTGCATCTTCTGTGCCAGGTATGGGAGTCAGCAAGATACTGAAGGGAACGAGGCAGGTATAGTCCCTCTGGACCATCCCAAGAAGACAAATATTTTAAAAAATAGTTATATAAAAATAAGTTAATGACATGTGTGGTACGTGCTAAAAATTAGAGAAGCACATCATCAAAAATTTATCATCTATATGTAACTTTTGAGAACTATATAATAACTAAAATGGAAGCTATCATCGAGATAGCTAATGTGAAGTCACGGAAAGAAGAGGATGAAAGAACCGGAGCTGGGTTCTTGCCGTGTGTCTGGTACCAGGCGTGTGTTTTGTAAGTAATGTATCACTAGTCTGTCGTAGCAAACCTGCAGGGTGTTATTATTTACCCAGAAGTTCCAGAGATGCTGCAGAGCTGGGTAACTTGCTCAAGACCATCTGGCCAGTGAAAGAGGAAATGGTAAGGCCTGGGCCAAGGAGGCGGCCTCCCTCCACCCCTCCCCACCGAGAATGCACCTGTCAGCACCTCAGTAGACTTCATTATTCAGGACTGGGGACTAGTTCACAGCCTGGCATATCACCACATCTGGTGGCCAGAGGGAACAGGATTTGGACATCCCATGGCTCCCTCAGATGAGTTATGACTCGTAGCATTTTGGGAAGAATAGTTATCCTTTCCCAGGCATGAGACCCTTTTCATAAGAACTGGTAGACATTAAAACAAAGTTTCTACTGCACTTAACCACCAGGCCCTTTAAAAAGTGTGACACTCAATGTAGAAAACTCATCAAATTTATGGCTTCTGAAAGGCAGACAAATCACTGTCAAGGAAGAAGAGCAGGTCTCTTCCTTGTGTCTGAAAACAAGAAACCAGAGGAATAGATAGAACAGAAAAAAGCCCTGGCAAACAGATGGAACTCAGGCAGGTGTCAGTCACAGCGCATGTGGCTGGTTTCCCACGGGCCCCAGGGGCAGAACGGTGACAGTACAGTCATAACACCTGCTCACCACTGAGGGAGCACTGCCGTTTCCACAGCCATGACCCAGTCTCCAGGTTCTGGCACAGGCGGACTCTGCCCCAAGTAAGTAATGAGCAAGAAGCACCAGTCCAGCTCACACTCAAACCCGCGGAAAGCAAGCAGCTCTGGTCTGCTTCATGTCCAGCAGTCCTGGGGCCTGAAGTTGTCTCAGGACAAAGCCCACAGCTCCACCAAAGTGACCCCTGAGCTGGGCTCCTGCAAGACAATGTCAGCAGCAGCTTCTGGAAACCTCAGAAACTGTGATCTTTATTCATAAGATTGTCATGATTGGGCTTCTTAATCGCCTACTTGGAGGACAGAAGGGGAACACTAACCAGAGTGACCGGGCTGTGGCCTGCACTTGGCACTCTGCTCCTGCTTAGAGGCAGCTGCCCCTGCAGGCTCTTTTTAGGACCTCCAGTGGCAACGAGCAGAGCGTCTCTTGGCCCCAAGCAAGGTCTCCACTCCACGGCCCCTGCTCTTTGTTTGTGAGGAACCCAAGAGTGTGACACATACCCACTCCTGTTTCCTAAAAGCTTCTTGGGTCAGTGTTGAAAATGTTTAAATCTTATTGAAGTCCTATTCTTCCTTCATGTATTTTTCCTTCAAAATACCTTTCAGCCCTGATGGTATGGTTCCGTTGGTTGGGTGTCATCCTGCAAAGCGTAGGCTTGTGGATTTGGTCCACAGGGTGTGACAGAGAACTGCCAATCCATACAAGAAACAATGGATTGGCAATTCTCTGTCACACCCTGTCACATTCATATTTTTCTCCCTCCCTTCCCTTCTCTCTAAAAATAAATAAATAAAATCTTTTAATAATTTTTTTGTAAAATGAAACAAAAAAGAACAAAATATTTCTGGTATCAGTAGTGAATATGCTTTTTTTGCTTTATTTCCATGAAATGATCTTATCCCAATTTGCTTATAAATGGTGACATGGTATGATTTCTGATTGAAGTGTCCATACCATTCATTTATATAAATAAAAGATTCGTATTTTGGTCTTCTCAGAAGTGCTTGTTTTTCTCAAGAAACAGTGCCTCCATCTCACTCCGAGTGTGGTGTACCTTGCAAGCCAGCCCACGGAAGAATCAGGGGCTGGAATGCCAATGTGCCCGCCTGACTCCTCCCACCACCCCCTTTTGCTTACTGCTTACCACTTACTACATATCACAAAACCATATGTATGCACAGGGCCCCAAAATATTTCTGCATGAGGTGTTCCCCACAAATCCTCTGATTCCTGGAACTCAGCCACCATTCTCAAAGCTTCTGAAGTCCCTGGACGCTATTGCAGTGCCCCTCTGAGCCAGATGACACCTGTTCCCTGCCTGTGTGGATGGGGAAAAGCCTGCTGCGAGTTCACTGGCACATGGGGGGTCCCTGGAGAACTCCCTTCACCAAATGCTAGGCAGGTGGGCACCAAGTCTCCCGCTCCAAGGGCTGACTTGGAACACATATTCAAAATCATCATCATCTAAAAAAAAGAGTATTCTGGCAGCCCAAAATATACACTCTTGTCAAGCTTAATCGAGCACTATTATAGAGACAGGCTTGACATCAGTCCTCATTTGGCCGGACCTACACTGAGCATTTTGGGGACGATTTGGCACCCATCAGCACCATTGTATTGTTTCACCTGGAATTAATGGCCTTTCTGAAACTAGATTAATTGCACCAAGAAGCCAATGATCAAGATCAACAGTTTCCAAAGCTTGAGGTGTTTTTTCTAACATAATAATAATAACTACTGTGGCTTGGGCTTACATGGTGCCTATTGCAACAGAGAGAGATGCACAACTCTCAACATCATTATCTGGCACTGAGTGGTATGCAAATCCACCTCCACCCCCTGCACAGGGTGCTGTGTTGCACAGCTGTGAGTCATCAGACACAATGTGGACTTAATTTGAACCGATGCTGGAGGTAGTGGGCACAACTCAAATTAGACATGTGGTGGGCGTTTAACCACAGTATTACCAATTCCCATTCTGACATCTGACAGCCCTTAGTAATTAACTGCATGTAAATGGTCTGAGCTTCCCTCCTGGTTGGACAAGGCTCTACCAGTCCCAGCACTGTAATTGTCAGTTATACTTGAGACAAATCAGAGGCAAAAGATCAGACAGCTTCAGGAGCCCTGCGTTCTCCGATCGAGGTGCCTTTTCATTGGACTGGAAGGTCTGCCCAGCAGCTTCCATATGCTGCCTCCTTAGAAAGACCTAATGTTCTTTCAGATAAAAGGGAAATTGTGCTTTGAGGCTTTACTGACAGCTTTGGGAAGCTTGCTTATGTGGCGGGACTTGCCGGGTTTCCCCAGAGCACACCGACGTGGGCATGAGGGCCCCACACCCTCTTCTCCTCTTCTGAATCCTCATCCTTCTGACTCTTTTTCCTTCTCCTTCTAAAATATCTTGTTCAGACGTGAGCCCCAGAGTGACAACGTGTATATCTTTTGGGTCCTCCATGGAACAAAGATCTGAGTACTCTGAAAAATCTAAGGGAAATGTTTCATGACAGAGGTAATCGAACCCAGAACTAGAACCCACCATCATCTCCTGAAAAGAGTAATATCAAACTTGAAAGCCCATGAGCAAAACATTCTACTGCTTCTACTCAACTAAGCCCAGGTCCTACAGCTGCTTTTTGTCTTTGTTGGACAAAAAGAAGATTCCACTGATTATTCAAAAGAGTCTGATCATCCCCCAAAAGATTATTCATTATATTATTTGTAAAGAAAATGGTGGCTGGTGCTGGATACAGTCCACGTATAGGAACCAATAACACAAATACATATATAATCAAATTATATATACTGCGGATAGAAACAAAATGAATTTTGTGTTATGAATGAAAAGATACTAAGCCATCAAATTATATAAAACTGATTGTAGAATTTATAAAACAAGGAAAAGCACCACAATTTCAATGTTGTGAACTTTTTAAATGTACAATTTAAGTACAATTGATATGTTGATTATGAAGTTTGTTCTCTGTTTTAGTAAAATGGAATCCCTAACAACTCCCCCTAAATAAAGTTTTATTATTCCAGTTGGATACCATCAAAGAGTTAAATTTACACATTTTTTTAAAAGATTCTATAATTGAGACTGGATTTGCCCAAGTTAGGCAGTAGCAGCAAGGTCTGTAACGACTGGCCACTGCAGCTGCTGGGAGTGTGGTAAGAAGCCTGCTAGGATGTGTGAAGTAGGAACGATTAAGGTTGTGGTCAGCCTCTGCCTGTGTCCTTAATCCTGTCTCCCCTCCTCAGGCCCAGAGAGCACACTTGAAGTGTCAGCTCAGGTAGAACCTAAAGAAATGAAAATGAGCTAAGAGGGAAAAGAGGCAAAGGAACCAAAATTCTGCCACCCTGAAGCTGCCCTTTTGGGATACTGATTTTAAACTGTTTATTTAGAAACAAAAGACTCAGAAAGAGTCTTTGACCCTCCCTCCCCCCTTTCAGTACAAGACTCAGATTGACAAACCTGCTTCAAGAACCATTTAGGAGGTTCTTAGCCTAATTTGAATTACGTTGTAGTAAACACAGGGCTTCGGGCAGGTGCCTGTTAGCTAGATGAGCCGTGTCCCACAGTTCCTGGGTCGCCTAGCAAGGATGTCCCTTCCACGGGTGTTCCTTTCCACTCTTCCTCAACTACCCGCAAACCGCCCACTGTCACTTCTGAATTCTAATACCCCACTCCCCCCTTTCTCCTTTGTCCAAAAAATGCTTTACATACCCACATTTGCTTCACTGTCTTTGGAATTTTCAGGCCTATGAGAATTCCCCATGCACATGTATTAAACTTTGATTTTCTCTTGTTAATCGGTTGTTAGCCCAGCCTAAAAGAACTTAAAAGGTAGGAAAATGTACTAATACTTTTTAGCCCACACAGTACCAAGACACAATGCATTAAAGAGAAAGATAAAGAAAGAAATGTTTTTTTAAAAAAGATTTTATTTATCTAAAGAGAGGGGAAGGGAGGGAGAAAGAAAGGGAGATAAACATCAGTGTGTAGTTGCCTCTCACATGCCCCCTGCTGGGGGCCTGGCCTGCAACCCAGGCATGTGAGCTGACTGGGAATAGGAACTGTGACCCTCTGGTTTGCACGCCAGTGCTCATTCCACTGAGCCCCTCCAGCCAGGGCAGAAATGTTCTTTAAAGATCATCATGTATGATTTACTTGTCATGAATGAAGCAAACAGATGCAAGAGCCCATGAAACTTCAACTGTGGCTGTATTCTGGCCACTTCTCTGCCACAGAAATAGAATCAGCCCATTGCAAGGCCTGCTCTAGAGCTACATCAAACCTCCTAAGAATAACCACAAAATTAAAGCTAAGGCTCTTCAACTTCCTGCCTATAACTGATCAATCTACTTAGAGTTAGCAGAGAAAGAGGACCACCTCTACAGCAGGGGAGCATCCCAGATCAGAAGAAGCAGTGTAGCATTTGGGGAGAAGATGCCTGCTGCTCCCACCCCAACTCTGCCCCATGACCCCAGATGATCCATACATGTCCCTTCTGTGAAGGTCAATTTGCTGGCCATCTCCCCACATGGCTCCCCTGGTCAGACACTTTAGAAGCATAGGAAAGGCTTTCTGGCAGAAGAAATGGCCCATTTTCAGGGCTCCTTGCAGCCAATACTGCCCTTCTGACTACTTGCAGTAGTCAAGAAGTCAGAAGGGTATCTCTGGCCAAGGGTATCTCTGACATTGGCATGTTCCCTGACTCTTCACTGTTACAGGGTTCACCTTTAACTGCTAGTTTCTTCTATTTTTAAGTATGTTTTATTGATTATGTTATTACAGTTGTCCCATCCCCCCCCTTTATTCCCCTCTGCCCTGCACACCCCTCCCACCCACATACCCCCCACCCCTTAGTTCATGTCTATGGGTTGTACTTATAAGTTCTTTGGCTCCAACATTTCCTATAATACTCTTAACCTCCCCCTGTCTATTTTGTACCCACCATTTATGCTTCTATTCCCTTGCCTTTTCCCCCCATTTTCCCCCCTCCCCTTCCCTCCCGACAGCCCTCCCTGTGATCTCCATTTCTGTGATTCTGTTCCTGTTCTAGTTCTTTGCTTTGTTTATTTTTGTTTTTGATTTTTAGATTCAGTTGATAGTTGTGAGTTTGTTGTCATTTTACTGTACATAGTTTTGATCTCCCTTTTCTTAGGTAAGTCCCTTTAATGTTTTATATAATAAGGGCTTGGTAATGATGAACTCCTTTAACTTGACCTTATCTGGGAAACACCTTATCTGTCCTTCCATTCTAAATGATAGCTTTGCTGGACAGAGTAATCTTTGATATAGGTCCTTGTCTTTCAGGACTTGGAATACTTCTGGCCAGCCTCTTCCTGCCTATAAGTTTTCTTTTGAGAAACCAGTGGGTAGCCTTATGGGCACTCCTTTGTAGGTAACTATCTTCTTTTCTCTTGCTGCTTTTAATATTATCTCCATATCTTTCATCTTGGGTAATGTAATTTAATGTGCCTTGGTGTGTGCTTCCTTGGGTCCAACTTCTTTGGGACTCTCTGAGCTTCTTGGACTTCCTGGAAGCCTATTTCCTTTACCAGATTGGGAAAGTTCTCCATTATTTGTTCAAATGAGTTTTCAATTTCTGCTCTTCCTCTTCTCGTTCTGGCAGCCCTATGCTTCGGATGTTGGAATGCTTAAAGTTGTCCCAGAGGTTCCTGATCCTCCCCTCATTTTTTTTTGGAATTCTTATTTCTTCATTCTGTTCTGGTTGATTGTCTATTTCTTCCTTCTGGTCCAAACCATTAATTTGAGTCCCAGTTTCCCGTCTGTCACTGTTGCCTCCCTGTACATTTTCTTTTTTTTTTTTGTACATTTTCTTTTATTTCACTTTTCATAGCCTTCACCTTTTCCTCTATTATGTGACCATATTCAACCAGTTCTGTGAGCATCCTGATTACCAGCGTTTTGAACTCTGCATCTAATAGGTGGGCTATCTTTTCATCACTTGGTTGTATTTTTTCTGGAGTTTTTGATCTGTTCTTTTGTTTGGGACTTTTTTTTTTGTCTTGGTGCACCTGTTACATAGTGAGGAGCAGAGCCTTAGGTGTTCACCAGGGCGGGGCCACCTATGTTGTTATAGTTGGGATTCTCTACGTGGGGGTGGGGTCCAAGAGGGAACAGTGCCACTTGCTCCACTCTCTGCTATTTTTCAGTCACTTTCCCCACTAAGCACAAGCAAAGTGGGCCCTTCTGGTGCTGACTCCTGGATGGGTGGGTTTGTGTACATTCTAGGACCCTGTGGGTCTCTCAAACGAACTCTCCTGTGAAGCTGGGAGTTTCTTCCACCACCTCAACCCTCACAGGTTTTTTCAGTCAGAGGTTTCAAGGGTTTATTTCCCTGTGCTGGGGCCCCGGATTACGCCATCTGTCTTGTCCCCCAGTTGTTCCTCCTGGTTTATCCACACACAAATGTGGGACCACCCAGTCCACCAGCTGCTGCCTTACCATGAGTCCTCTCCACCCAGCGGCCTGTCTCCACCCCTCCTACTGGTCTGAATGGATGTATGTTTCTTCTTTAACTCCTTGGTTGTCAGATTTCTATGCAGTTCCATTTTCTGTCAATTCTGGTTGTTTTTTTGTTTTTAAATTTGTTGTTGTCCTTCTTTCAGTTGTGTGAGGAGGCACATTGTGTCTACCTATGTCTCCATCTTGGCTGGAAGTCCAGAATTTTCTCTTAATTGCTAGTTTCTAAGCAATCCAGGTCCTCCTGCCAGCCCACAGTTCTGGCTCTCCTTTGCTCCATTCCTAGCCTGACCTTGGTAGTACTCAATCCTGGCAGAAGATATCTGCCCCAATTCAGAGTCCTGGCATGGCAATATTACTTTAACTAGAAACCTACAAGTATTCTGGAAAATGACTGTGAGCTGATATGACAGGGTAGAGCCACTTCCGAACACAAAAATGCTGACCATCAGTCCTAGCATACTGTTATTTGGTGAAAATTAGAAGAAACATAGCAGAAAGTGTGAATACCTCTCCTGCCTCCCTCATTCCCCAAATATCAGGTATGTTTGTCAGATTCACATTCAAATACACACTTGACCATTTTATAAAAAGGAGAATACTGTTAATGTTTAAACTAAAAAATGAAGTACCTGCAAATACTCATCTTGCAGTACCCTCAAAATACTCACCATATCACAGAAAGTAAGTGACTATAATGTACTCAAATCTACTCAAAAGGTAAAGTATCCAAAATGTACTGTAACACCCTTCTTAATGAAAAAAAACTGATAAATTATAAAACAGATAAATCCTCAGAATCTATGGGCTACTATTCTAAGGTAACAATGTTGAAACAGAACCATTAGAATACTTATATTCTACTTTCTAATATAGTTTACAGTTAAAACATTCTGACTGATCTGTCCTTCCTCTACCACCCAACTAAATTCCATTCAAGGTGATAATGTTATTTCTCCCTGTGGTTTCTCTGAGAATAGAGGAAAATAACTCAGGCAATAATAGAGATTACAAATGTTCTACAGGCAGCATTTAGCTGAAGCCTGTCCATTTAATGCCAGTCAAATTATGAATGGATGAGTGAATGGAAGAATGAATGAATGAAAATCTAACTGCTGTAACTGCTGTGGGAGAAATTCTAAACCAGTATGTGGTTTACTTTTTTTCTTTTTTTTTTATTTTTTTAATTTTATTTAGTTATTTTTCAAGTACAGTTTTTTGTCTATTTTTCCCATCCCAGCCTCCCCCGCCCCTTGCTCCCCACCTCCCTCCCATTTCCACCCCCCTTAGTTCTCGTCCCTGTGTCCTTCCTATTTGTTCCTCCAAATCCCTCCCCCATTTTCCCCTTAACTTCCCTTCCTTCTCCCCTCTGGTCACTATCCCTTATTCTCTATTTCACTGTCTTTGTTTTTTGGTTTTTTTTTCTGCTTGTTTGTTTGTTTTGTTGTTTAGCTTCCTGTTAAAGGTGAGATCATATGGTATTTGTCTTTCAACCCCTGGCTTATTTCACTCAGCATAATGCTTTCCAGTTCCATCCATGTTGTTGCAAAGGGTAGTAGCTCCTTCTTTCTCTCTGCAGCATAGAATTCCACTGTGTATATGTACCACAATTTTTGGATCCATTCATTTACTGATGGGCACCTAGGTTGCTTCCAGCTCTTGGCTATTGTAAATTGTGCTGCTATGAACATTGTGGTGCATAGGTTCTTTGATATTGATGTTTTAGGATTCTTAGGATATAATCCCAGCAGTGGAATTGCTGGGTCAAAAGGCAGGTCGATTTTTATTTTTCTGAGAAAATTCCATACTGTTTTCCATAATGGTTGTACCAGTCTGCACTCCCACCAACAGTGAACTAAGGATCCCTTTTCCCCACAACCCCTCCAACATTTGTTGTTTGTTGCTTTGTTTATGATAGCCATCCTGACTGGTGTAAAGTGGTATCTCATTGTGGTTTTAATTTGCATCTCTCTGATAGCTAATGATATTGAGCATCTCTTCATGTGTCTCTGAATGTTCTGTATGTCCTCCTTGGAGAAGTGTTTGCTCAAGTCCTTTTCCCATTTTCTAATTGGGTTGGGTGTCTTCTTAGAGTGGAGTCGTGTAAGTTCTTTGTATATTTTAGAGATTAAACCTTTGTCTGAGGTATCATTGGCAAATATGTTTTCCCATACAGTTGGTTGTCTTGCTAATTTAATACTGTTTTCTTTAGCCATGCAGAAGCTTTTTATTTTGATGAGATCCCATTTGTTTATTCTTTCCTTTCCATTCCTTACTCTAGGGGACATATCAGTAAAGAAGTTGCTGCGTGAAATATCTGAGATTTTCTTGCCAATGTTCTCCTCTAGGACTTTAATGGTGTTATGACTTACATTTAAGTCTTTTATCCACCTTAAATTTATTTTGGTGTATGGTGTAAGTCTGTGCTCAAGTTTCATTTTTTTGCATGTAGCTGTCCAGTTCTCCCAACACCATTTGTTGAAGAGGCTATCTTTACTCCATTTTATGTTACTGCCCCCTTTGTTGAATATTAATTGACTGTAGAGAGTTGGGTTGATTTCTGGGCTCTCTGTTCTGTTCCATTGGTCTATGTGCCTGATTTTATGCCAGTACCAGGCTGTTTTGATTACAGTGGCCTTGTAATACAGTTTGATATCAGGTATTGTGATCCCCCCTACTTTGTTCTTCTTTCTCAAAAGAGCAGCTGCTATTCGGGCTCATTTATGGTTCCATATAAATTTTCGAAGTGTTTTTTCTATGTCTGTGAAATATGCCATTGGTACTTTAATAGGTATTGCATTGAATGTGTATATTGCTTTGGTTAGTATGGACATTTTGATGATGTTAATTCTTCCAACCCATGAACAAGGTATATGTTTCCATTTGTTTGTGTCTTCCTTGATTTCGTTCTTCAGGGCTGTGTAGTTTTCTGCATACAGGTTTTTTACCTCCTTAGTTAGGTTTATTCCCAGATATTTTATTTTTCTTTTTGCTATATCAAATGGGATTTTTCTCTTTATTTCTGCTTCTGCTGATTCACTGTTGGTATACAAAAATGCCTTTGATTTCTGGATATTGACTTTGTAACCAGCTGTTTTGCCAAACTCATTAATTAGTTTGAGCAGTTTGGGGGTAGAGTCTATAGGATTTTCCATGTACACTATCATGTCATCTGCAAACAATGACAGTTTTGCTTCCTCCTTTCCTATTTGGATGCCTTTTATTTCCTTTTCTTGCCTGATCGCTGTGGCTAAAACTTCCAATACTATATTGAATAGAAGTGGTGAAAGTGGACAACCTTGTCTTGTTCCTGATCTTAGTGGAAAAGCTTTTAGTTTTTTCCCATTGAGTATGATATTGGCTGTAGGTCTCTCATATATGGCCTTTATTATTTTGAGAAATGCTCCCTGTATTCCCACTTTGCTGAGTGTTTTTATCATAAATGGATGTTGTACCTTATCGAAAGCTTTTTCCGCATCTATTGATATGATCATGTGATTTTTGTCTTTGCTTTTGTTTATGTGATGTATTACATTTACTGATTTGTGAATATTGAACCATCCTTGCATCCCTGGGATGAATCCCACTTGGTCGTGGTGTATAATCTTTTTGATATATTGTTGGATGCGATTTGCCAATATTTTGTTGAGGATTTTAGCATCTATGTTCATCAGCGATATTGGCCTGAAGTTTTCTTTCTTTGTTGTGTCTCTATCTGGTTTTGGAATTAAGATGATGCTGGCTTCATAAAAAGAATTTGGGAGTTTTCCATCCTTCTGGATTTTTTGAAATAGTCTGTGGAGAATAGGGATTAGCTCTTCCTTAAATGCTTTATAGAATTCTCCTGTGAAACCATCTGGTCCAGGGCTTTTGTGTGATGGGAGTTTTTTGATTACTGCTTCAATTTCTTTTGCTGTTATTGGTGTATTTAGATTTTCTGCTTCTTTTTCACTGAGTTTTGGAAGATTGTATTTTTCTAGAAATGTGTCCATTTCCCCTAGGTTTTCAAATTTCTTGGCATACAGTTCTTCATAGTAATTTCTTACAATCTCTTCTATTTCTGTGGTATCAGTTGTAATCTCTCCTTTTTCATTTCTGATTGTGTTTATTTGTGTCCTCTCTCTTCTTTTCTTGATGAGCCTACTTAAAGGCTTGTCTATTTTGTTTATCTTCTCAAAGAACCAACTCCTGGATTCATTGATCCTTAGAATTGTGCTTTTAGTTTCTATGTCATTTAATTCTGCTCTAATCTTGGTTATTTCCTTCCTTCTGCTTGCTCTGGGCTGTCTTTGTTGTTGTTCCTTGAGTTCTTGCAGGCGTAGGGTTAGGTTGTTTCTTTGAAATGTTTCTATTTTCTTTAGGTAGGCCTGTATTGCTATAAACTTCCCTCTCAGGACTGCCTTCGCTGTGTCCCATAAGTTTTGGGTGGTTGTGAGATCATTTCCATTTGTTTCCAAAAACTTTTTGATTTCTTCCCTAATTTCATTCTTGACCCATTCGTTGTTTAATAGCATACCATTCAGTCTCCATGTTTTTGGGTGCTTTGGGTTTTTTCTTTGGGGTCGGTTTCTAATTTCAGTCCCTTGTGGTCAGAGAAGATGCTTGGTATGATTTCCATTTTCTTGAATTTGTTGAGGCTCGTTTTGTGTCCTATCATGTGGTCTATCTTTGAAAATGTTCCATGTGCATTTGAAAAGAATGTGTATTTAGCTTCTTTGGGATGAAGGGCTCTATATATATATCAGTTAAGTCCATTTCATCTAGGGTGTTGTTTAATGCCACAATATCTTTGTTGATAATTTGTTTGGAAGATCTGTCCATTTTTGATAGTGGGGTGTTCAAATCCCCTACTATGATTGTGTTGCTGTCAATATCTTTCTTGAATTCCTCTAAGATTTTCTTGATATATTTGGGTGCCCCTATGTTTGGTGCATATATGTTTACAATGTTAATGTCTTCTTGGTGGATTCTTCCCTTGACTATAATGAAATGACCTTCTGGGTCTCTCTTTATAGCCTTTTTTTTAAAGTCTATTTTGTCTGATATGAGAATTGCTACCCCAGCTTTTTTTTCTTGTCTGTTTGCTTGGAAAACTTGTTTCCAGCCTTTCACTTTTAGTCTGTGATGGTCTTTTGTCCTGAGCTGAGTCTCTTGTAGGCAGCATATGTGTGGGTCATGCTTTCTTATCCATTGAGCTATTCTGTGTCTTTTGATTGGAGCATTTAATCCATTTACGTTTAAGGTTATTATTGATAGGTACTTATTCATTGCCATTTTTGTACCTGTGTTCCTCTCTGTCTCCCTCTTATCCTTCCTTCCCTTAAAGCAGTCCTTTTAGTATTTCTTGTAGAGCTGGTTTGGTGGAGGCACATTCTTTTAGACTTCTTTTGTCTTGGAAGCTCTTTATTTGGCCATCTATCTTGATTGAGAGCCTTGCTGGGTAAAGTAGCCTTGGTTGTAGGCCTCTGGTTCTCATTACTTGAAATATTTCTTGCCATTCTCTTCTTGCTTGAAGTGTTTCCATTGAGAAGTCGGTAGCTAACCTTATTGGGGCTCCCTTGTATGTTATTTCTTTTTTCTCCCTTGCTGCCTTTAAGATTCTCTCTTTGTCTTGGAATTTTGCCATTTTGATGATGATGTGTCTTGAAGTGGGCCTCCTTGGGTTCCTCTTGGTTGGGACTCTCTGTGATTCCTGGATTTGTGAGACTTTTTCTCTTATCAAATTAGGAAAATTTTCTCTCATTACTCGTTCAAATACGTTTTCTATCCCTTGTTCTTCTTCTTCTCCTTCTGGTATTCCTATTATTCGGATATTATTACGTTTCATATTGGCTTGCATTTCTCTTAATCCCTCTTCATTCTTTCTGAGCCTCTTTTCATTTTCTTGCTCTTTCTGTGAGATGCTTTCTACCTTGTCCTCCAACTCACTAATCCTATCCTCCGCTTCATCTATCCTACTTTGGAAACTTTCTACTGTGTACTTCAATTCGGAAATTGTATTCTTCATTTCCTCTTGTCTCTTGCTGGTGGTTTCCATTTCCTTTTTGATGTTGCTGTAGTTTGCAGAGAGATCATTATAGTTCCCCTGTAGTTTCTGGTAGTTCACTGTGAGCTCTTTGAACTTCGTAATAACCAGTGCTTTGAATTCACTGTCTGATAGTTGATCAGCGTCTATTTCATCTAACATTCTTTCTGAAGTTTCTGCTTTTTCTTTCATTTGGGGATTGTTTCTTTGTCTTCCCATTGTTTGAGACTCTTCTTGTTAGTCTCTGCTTCCAAAATTGATCTGTTCTGAAACACTGGTTTTATGGTGTAAACTTCTGTGGTATGATCCTTGTGAAGTTCAGTGGTGCAGACTCCTTGAAGTTTCTTGATGTTCTTAGTCTCCACCTACACTCACGCTGGTCCTCGCGCTGGTCCCTGCGTTGGTCTCCTATCACTGCTGAATGTCCCGGCTCTAGTAGCCGCCTCCTCAAGCACCCAGGCCCGTTACTACAGCAGTGGCACAGAGTCTGGGAATGCCCCGGCTCCCGTATCTGGCTCTCTCTGCCGCCCAGGGCCATCACAGGGGCTTGGAGTGTCCCGGTTTCCGTACCTGACTCCCCGGCGTCTAGTCCTGTCTCTATGGCAGTGGCACAGAGGCTTAGAAAGTCCCAACTCCCGTACCTGATTCCCCAGTGTCCAGTCCCTTCGCTATGGCAGCAGAACAGGGGCTGAGACAGTCCCAGTTCCCGTAGAGGGATCCTCTGCCACCCAGGGCTGTCTCAGGGGTTTGGAGTGTCCAGGCTTCCATACCTGACTCCCCGACATCCAGTCCCGTCGCTATGGCAGCGGCACAGGATTTGAGAGCTTCCCGGCTCCCGTAGCTGGCTCCTCAGGGTCCAGGCCTGTCTCTATGGCGGCGTCACAGGGGCCTTTGGTGTCCCATCTCCTGCAACTGACCCTTCCGTTGCCCAGGCCGGTAGCTATGGCATCGGCACAAGGGTGTCCCCGCTCCGGTTCCTGACTCCTCTGTCTCCCAGGACCGTCACAGGGGCTTGGAGTGTCCGGCTTCCGTACCTGACTCCCCGGCTCCCAGGCCTGTTGCTCTGGCGGCAGCACAGGGGCCGCGTGAGACCCAGCTCCAGTAGCTGACTCTGCCGCCGTCTGGTGTTTCAGTGTCGGTCACAATCTCTGGTCTTTTAATTTCATAAATGCTGGGTAACCAATGGTTTATTGTGCTGTTTCTCTGTAGATCTGCCAGGATTTTCACCCATGAGTACAGGAGCTAGTATCAGCTCCATCTTACTCCGTCGCCATCTTCCCAGCATCCCCTCTACTTTTTTTCAAATCAGATAGCTCAGAAGACTTTCCTTAGTCTAAGGTAGCATTTAAATAATAGTTCAGAAATATTTTCCAAGGGAAAAGAAACATATGATTCAGGTTCCTTTTAAGAAGTTAGCCCTGACTGGTGTGGCTCAGTGGATTGAGCACTGGCCTGCAAAGCAAAGGGTAGTTGGTTCCATTTCTAGCCAGGGCATATGCCTGGGTTGCAGGCCAGGTCCCCAGTAGGGGGCGCATGAAAGGCAACCACACATTGTTGTTTCTCTCCCTTTCCCTCTGTCTAAAAATAAAGTAAATCTTTTTTTAAAAGAAGTCAAACTATTTTAACCATGTTGGTTTTTCTCCTTCTGTGTGCTTGACCCCTGCCCTCCTTGGTGCTGGAGCTGATTAAGAGGTGTGAGCCATCCCACCCAAACAGTGATGAATCTAAGATGCCCATACAATGAACAACAAGGAGACAAGCTTTTGATTATATTTCCAGTAAGTACAGAAGGCTTCTCTTGAAATATCTCTGGTGCACTATTTGGGTTTGTCTATTTGTTTGCTTGTTTTTATTAAAACTTGATTGTAAGTTACCCTAAGTAGAGATGATTAAGCTCCCCACCTGCCACCTCACAAGAGTCATTTATGAATCCAGGAAAGTCAGGGGAGCTCAAAGCACTTACTTGTTTTCCTGGACACACTTATGGCCAGCTGCTAGCATGGCGTAGGGGGACGGATTTCTGACCCAGGCTGAGTGTGGACCAACACAGAAACCGTCCCAACTCTCCACCATCAGCCAGAGGAGTGAGAAATACAGTTTCCACTCGCCATCAGTTTCAATGTACTTCTCTGTTTATTTCTTGCTACTTAATAAAGTTATATTTCACATCTAACATGAGTGTGGTCCACTTGTTTAAAGGGTTCTATCAATGTGCAGATGGGAACTATAGCACAATCGCTTGTCAAAGTTTTACCCAAAATAATAATCTTTGTAAATTGTTTACAAGGAGCACATTTTCACTAAGAATGGATTACAACACCCCATCATACCCCTACTAGAGGACAGTGGTAAAAACTCTTAAGACCACTAGTGCTGGTTTAGACTTCTAGCTATGTGATATTAGGCAGTTAGACTAGTTTACCTTCCCTATGCCTCAGTTTCTTCATCAGCAAAATGGAGATAACACCTATATAAAATGGTTCATAAGAATTAAACTTAAAGACGATTTCTAGCCAAGATGGAGGCATAGGTAAATACCCTTTGCCTTCTTGCACAATCAAAAGAAGGACAACAACAAATTTAAAAACAAAAAATAACCAGAACTGACAGAAAATTGAACTGTATGGAAGTCCAACAACCAAGGAGTTAAAGAAGAAACATCCATTCAAACCCGTAGGAGGGGTGGAGACAGGCAGCTGGGTGGAGAGGACTCATGGCAAGGTGGCAGCTGGTGGACTGGGCGGTCCCACATTTGTGTGTGGATAAACCAGGAGGAACAACTGGGGGACAAGACAGATGGCGCAATCCAGGGCCCCAGCACAGGGAAATAAACCCTTGAAACCTCTGACTGAAAAAATCTGTGAAGGTTGAGGTGGTGGGAGAAACTTGCAGCCTCACAGGAGAGTTATTGAACAGACCCACAAGGTCCTAGAACATACACAAATCCACTCACCATGAATCAGCACCAGAAGAGCCCAATTTACTTGTGGATATTGAGGGGAGTGACTAAAAGTCGGTCGAGAGTCCAGCAAGCAGCATTGTTTCCTCTCGGACCCCTCCCCCACATACAGCACCACAATTCAGGTTGCCTGGGCCTGGCAAACACCTAAGCTCTGCCCCTTACTATGTAACAGGCCCATTTCTTTAGGCCAAAAAAAAATATGGCCCAAATGAAAGAACAGATCAAAGCTCCCCAAATGGAAGTAAGTGATGTAGAGATATCCAACCTATCAGATGCAGAGTTCAAAACACTAGTAATCAGGATGCTCACAGAAATGGTTGAGTATGATCGCAAAGTAGAGGAAAGAGTGAAGGCTATGCAAAGTGAAATAAACAAAAATACGCAAGGAACCAACAGTGATGGAAAGGAAACTAGGGTTCAAATCAAGGTATTGGAGCAGAAGGAAAAAATAAACAGTCAAGCAGAACAGAATGAAGAAACAAGAATTCAAAAAATGAGAAGAGGCTTAGGAACCTCCAGAACAACTTTAAATGTTCCAACATCCAAATCACAGGGGTGCCAGAAGGAGAAGAGGAAGAGCAAGAAATTGAAAACTCATTTGAAAAAATAATGAAGATGAACTTCCCCAATCTGGCAAAGGAAATAGACTTCCAGGGAGTCCCAGAAGCACAGAAAGTCCTGAAGAAGTTGGATCCAAGAAGAAACACACCCAAACACATTAAGTTACCCAAGTTTAAGCATAAGGAGAAAATCTTAAAAGCAGCAAGAGGAAAGGAGAGAGTTACCTACAAAGGAGTACCCATAAGACTATCAACTGATTTCTCAAAAGAGACCTCGCAGGCAAGGAGGGGCTGGAAAGAAGTATTTGAAGCTGTGAAAGACAAGGACTTACATCCATAATTACTCCATCCAGTAAAGCCATCGTTTAGAATGGAAGGGCAGATAAGGTGTTTTCCAGATAAGGTCAAGTTAAAGGAGTTCATCATCACCAAGCCCTTATTATATAAAATGTTAAAGGGACCTATCTTAAAAAAAAAAGATGATCAAAAATATGAACAGTAAATGACAACACACTTGCAAATATTAACAACTGAACCTAAAACAAAACCAAAATAAATAAAGCAAAGAACTAGAACAGGAACAGAATCACAGAAATGGAGGTCACATAGTTATCAGCAGGGAAGAGAGAGGGGAATGGGGGAAAAGGTACAGGGAATAAGAACCAAAATGGTAGGTACAAAATAGATGGGGGAGGTTAAGATTAGTATGGGAAATAAAGAAACCAAAGAACTTGTATGTGTGACCCATGGACATGAACTAAGGGGGCAGGGAATGCCAGTGGGATGAGAAAAAAAGGGAGGGGAAATAAAGGGGAGAAAATAAATGGTACAAGAATAATAGCATAATCAATAAAATATATTTTAAAAATAAAAATAAAAAATAATTAAAATGTAAAAAATATATTAAAAATTTTTAAAAATAATTAAAATTTAAAAGGTGTATGAGGAGCAGAGAGCAATACTAGCATCTTATAGGCATTTGATAGTTAGTAATAATACTATTAATACTATTAGTACCAAGAACTATTAGTACTATTATAAATATACTAAAGGCTTTGATAAGTGTCAAATCCTAGACAAATACACACACACACACACACACACACACACACACACATATGGAGAGAGAGACAGACAGAACATCTGCTTGGGTTTCGGAGGTGGGTAGCATGAGGGGGTTGCCATTCTGCCATTAAAAACAAACACACATTGCGATGGGTAAAGAAGTCAATGAAACAACAGCAAGCCCAGAAATAATCCATATATATATATGTAGTTAATTGATGTCCAATTTTCAAATGCCATGTTAATCTAATGGGAAAAGGGAATTTTAATAAATTCAGTTGTTGGAACAGCTGACTATCCATATGGAAAAAAACCCCAAAACTTTGATCCCTATTTCATTCAATTTGCAAAAATTAATTTGAGATGGATCATAAATCTAAACAGAAAACCCAGAATCATAAATCAGCAAGAAGAAAACAGAATATTTTTACAACTTTCAGGTAGGCAAAGATTTCTTAGACTGTTTATAAAAAGCACTAACCATAAAAGAAATGATAAATCAGACAACATTAAAATTAAAAATTTCTGCACTGATTCAGAGTTCCAGCCAAGATGGAGGCATAGGTAGAAACCCTTTGCTTCTTTGAACAACCAAAAGGAGGAGAGCAACCAGTCTAAAATCAATAAACAACCAAAAGTGCTCCAAAATCAAACTGCATGGAACTCCAATAACCAAGGAATTAAAGAAAAAAAATCAACCACAACAACCAGACCGGTAAGGCGGTGGACTGCAAGGGCTGACTCAGAAAAATCAAGACAATGGCAGACTGTGGGGGCAGGGCTGAGTGCCAAGCTCTGGCGGCTGGGCGGGAGGGACTGACTTAAGGGGAAAACAGATTCAGAGCTAACTGTGGGCTATGGCTGGGGTTGCCAGCGTGGGATAAACTCCCAGTCTCACACGAAAGTCTGTTGGAAAGTGCGCTACAGCTGAGCAGGCCAGCTGCACTGTTCCCTCTCTGGCCCCTCCCCCACAGGCAGTACCACAGCACAGCAAGCAGGGTTGCTCTGCTCAGTTGAATACCTAAGGCCTCGCCCCCTTACAACTTAACAGGTGCACCAAGACGAAGAAATATGGCTTAAATGAAAGAATAGAGCATAACCTCAGAACTAAGCGAAGAGGAGGTAGCCAACCTATATGATGGAAAATTTAAAGCCCTGGTAATCAAAATGCTCACAGATCTGATTAAGCTTGGTCAAAAAATAAATAAATAAAATAAAAAAAGGATACCTAAAGTGAAACAAAGCAAAATATTCAGGGAACCAACAGTGACAGAAAGGAAACCAGGACTCAAAACAATGATTTGGAACAAAAGAAAGAAATAAAACATCCATCCAAAAGAAAAGGAAGAACCAAGAATCCAAAAAAAACCCTAAAGACAGACTCAGGGACAACTTGACACATTCCAATATCTGAATTATAGGGGTGCCAGAAGGAGAAGAACAACAGAAGAACAAGAAATTGAAAACTTAGTTGAACAAATAATGAAGAAAAACTTCCCCAATCTAGCAAAGGAAATAGATTTCCAGGAAGCCCCGGAAGCACAAAGAGGCCCAAAGAAGTTGGACCCAAAGAGGAACACACCAAGGCACATCATCATTAAGTTACCCAAGATTAAGCATAAGGAGAAAATCTTAAAAGCAGCAAGAGGAAAGGAGAGAATTACCTACAAAGGAGTGCCCATTTAGGCTATCAGCTGGTTTCTCAAAAGAAAACTTGCAGGCAAGAAGGGGCTGGAAAGAAGTATTTGAAGTCATGAAAGGCAAGGACCTACATCCAAGATTACTCTGCCCAGAAAAGCTTTCATTTAAAATGGAAGGGCAGATTCCCAGATAAGGTCAAGTTAAAGGAGTTCCTCATCACCAAGCCATTACTATATAAAACATTAAAGGGACTTATCTAAGAAAAAGAAGATCAAAAATATGAACATAAAATGACAACAAACTCACAACTATCAACACATGAATCTAAAAGAAAAGGAAAACAATGAAAAAAACTAAGCAAACAACAAGAACAGGAACAGAATCAGAGAAATGGACATCGCATGGAGGGGTTTCGGTGGGGAGGTGGGAGGGAGGAATGGAGGGGGAAATGTACAGGGAATAAGAAGCATGATTAGTAGGCGTGAATAGAGGGGGAGAGATAAAAGTGGTATAGAAAACAGAGGACTCAGAGAACTTACAACTACAGCCCATGGACATGAACTAAGGGGAGGGAATGCTGGAAGGTTGTGGGGGCAGAAGGAGGGGGGATAAGGGGGGAAAATTGGGAAAACTGTAATAGTATAATCAATAAAAATACTTAAAAAAATAATAGAATGGTAGAGACCAAAAAAATTTGCACCATTAATGGACAGAAAAGCCACAGAACAGCAAAAGTAATTGCATATATATCTGATAAAAGACTTATTTAGAATATATAATGAGCTCCTACAAAGTATCCATGGACTAAAAACTTAATAAACACTTCACAAAATAAGACATATGACCGTCCAATAAGCACATGTGAAAATGCACAACATCAATAGTCATCAGGGAAATGAAAATTAAAACCCCAAAGAGATGCCATTTTACATCTCTAGAATGTTAAAGGAAGGAGACTGACAATATATGTGCTGAGAATGTAAGATACTTGAAACTCTTATGCATTGCTGATAGGAATGCTAAAATGTTACAACTGCTTGAATAACTGTTTGGACTTTTTTTTTTTTTGAGATGGAAAGGGAGGGAGGAAGAGAGAAACATCAATGTGTGAAAGAAACTTCACTCCTCTGCCTCTTGCACATGCCCCAGCCGGGTACTGGGCTGGAAAGCCAGACATGTTCTCTAACCAGGAATCGAACAGGTGACATTTTGCTCATGGTCAGGGTTTTGGGGGGTTTCCTATGACATTAAACTTAGATCTACCCCATGAATGAGCAGTTTCAGTCTTAGGTATTTACCCAAGAGAAATGAAAAGACAGGTCCACAGAAAGAGCCTTATTCATAATACATACAGCAATTAACCCAAATGTCCATCAACAGGACAATGGATAAATTGTGACAGGTCCATACAATGGAATACTACTCACAAAATAACAGCTGGTACATATGCAAAGTGGATGAACAGAAAAACATCATGCTATGAAAAAAAACAGACACGAAAGGATACATACCATCTAATTCCATTTATATGAGATCCAAGAACAGACAAAACTAATGTATTGTGATGGGAGTCAAAAAGTGGTTGTTTTGTTGGAGGAGGGCATGGGAAAGCATGAGCAAGGGCAGAAAGGAACTTTCTGGAATAATGCAAACATTCTTGGGTGGTAGTTACAAGAGTTCCCACAATTGTCAAAACTCATCAAATGAGCACTTTGGATCCATGATGATACCTCAACTGAGCATGCATGCGTGTGCACACTCGCAGACATACATACATGGCCAGGTGATAAAATTGCCCTCACAAAATTTGCAGCTGGGCTGAGGACAGAAGGTAAGGTCCCATTTGGATTAGTAGAGAAATTAAATTATATTTATAAAGTATTTGTGGAGTCTAGTTTATTCACACAGCACTGTGCACGGCACACGACACGTTCCCAGTGCAACGCATAACCTGTGAGATCTGGACAAAGCTTTTAATGCATAAAGAACCCCTTTGGCCTCCCCTTCCCACTACGTCTCGTGGTTGACTGAAAAGGAGTTGGCAGTGGCTATAAAGAGGCCATTTGCCCTTGGCAAAAGAGCCCTAGGTTATTATATTCTCCCTCCTCTGGCTTGTTCACCTGCACTGTTTATTGTTTTGTCTTGTTTATGTGCGGCTGCTGCCCAAGGCTGGCCCTTGTCCTCCGTGTGCTCCCAGTGGGGCTCAGGCTTCATTCAGTGTGGTAATGTGTTCACGGCTGACCTTTGAGTGGTCACAACACGACTATAAAACAGCAACCCTGGTCAATGCTCACGTGTGACATCCTGGGACCAAAAGGCAAAAGTCTGAATCCTTTTGTCCCTCTCAGTTTTATTCTTAAGTTGGCTTTAGTGTTTGTCAACTAGGGCCCTCCTGCTTTTTAATTTGTGATGTCCCAGTTGATAGTGATATTCGCCAAACTTAAAACCCGCTGGACAGAAACCATTCCTGGGTCCCAGGTCCTCAGGTAGAGGGAGGTGCCCTGACACAGTTCAAAGAGATGCTGTGGGTGAGGAGGGAGCACCAAGGCCAGTCCCGTGTTTGGGGTGTCGATTCCATTTCCACACCACTCCACCTCCCGTCCTCCTTTCACTCACAAGTGGAATGTTGTTCCATTCCCTCCGCCAGCAGACCCCAAGGGGAGGCGAGGGAGAGCTTAAGAAATAGCGTAGGGAAAAGGATATATAAAATGGCTCATTTATGAGTCAAAGGCATGAGAGAGAGACACCTGTGTGGGCCCTCGACCCTCCTTATCTAAGGCAGGTGGAGACGGTTTGAAAGAGAAGAGCTCACACTCAGAGCTCCCCTTCTAACCTTCTGCTGTGTGCTCCTCATTCAGAGAAAACACTTAGTTCATGGGATTAAAGGTAAAAAATAACCTAATTGATAATCACCTGGAAACACCATTCGTCCAGGTGCTGTCGCCACCTCACGCTAATTCTTTAAAACCAGGGAGGCCTTCCCACCTGGAGAAGAAATACTCTTCTCACCTTCCATAGTCCAGTCTTTTGGAAATGGAATCCTTCAAGCTTCCAACTTCCAAAATGTCCACATCTGACTCATGTTTCAGGATTCCAGACCAAGTATCAACTTATGCAAGCGGACGTTGCCCACCCCTTTGTCTCCACTCCTTGGAAGCTCTCCGGTTTCCTTCCTTCATTGTATCTGTGCTCTACTCTCTTCGGGCACCTAGAATCTTCAACCCTATCCATCTCCTTTTCTCCCTACAGTCTCAGCTGGAGGTCTGACTTCTTAGTGAAGCATTATCATCTCTTCTAGGTAGATTGCCTCGTGACTTCATCACACTTTGGGTACTTCCATAGATTTTATTAGCTCCTCTGTCTGTGGGCTCCAGGAGCAGAGGAATACCACCTCTGCATCATTATACATCCAACGGGATCCCTTCCACGTCATACACAATACATGCCACACACTCACATGCTCATTGACTATGTGGAGGTCACTACGCCTTTGGTTTTCCTGTGTTTTCATTAAAATAAAGAAGTCAGAAACTACTATAGTAATGAGTATAACAGCAGCAGGTGTGTAGAAAGCAATGGTAAGAGTGGGAAACTCTTCTGAGGAGTTTGATTATAAACATGGAAATAGAAGAGTAAACGGCGGTGGAAAAGGAATCATGATAAAAGTGAAGTCTTGAGGGATTTTTAAGAACAGCATATGTGTAGGCAGTCAAGGGGGCCAGTGGAGAGAAATAAAGATAAGAGAGGTCATAATAAAGAGATAAAAAGCCCAAGACAAACAGAAGGGGGTTAAAAGTATAGATGGAGAGAGTAACTTTTGGAACAGAATAAAATGCCAACTATTCTGAGATACTAGGATAAAGGAGAGGATGAAATGAAGAGGAAGAAAGAACGTAACATTAATGGAAATAACCAAACGGAAATAAATTAGAGCTTTAATACATTCTCTTAATGAGCAGATTCTACTGGCAATGAGAGAGTCAAGGCAAGTCTCAGAGGGCTGGAGCAGGGAGCAGGGGAGGGAGGGCAGGAGGGGCTGGGGGGAGGAAAAGAGTCATGTGGCAACCCAGTTACCTTGTGGGACTCTTCCCATGGCCCCTCTCAGCTGTACTAGCCAGAAACGCTCCCCAGTCTACATGAACTGCGTTTGCATTCAAGAGCTAAACAGCCAAAGACAAAGAGCATCACAAAGAGCTAAACTAGCCAAACAACAAATTGAAGAACTGAAACCAACAGACTCAGGTTGAACCAGTATAAGAAAAAGTCACTAGGAGGTTCCACTTATTAAATCAGATTCCCTAGTATTTCCAGGTCAGTATCCTCAGGACTGAAAAGGCCCTAAGGAAAGTTTACGTCACCTTTCTGGTATACTGCATCCTGTGCCAGGCCTGGGAGGGACCGGCCCTTCTGACCTCAGGAAGCACAGACTAGTGGTAGATGTCTTTTCCATCATTCAGCCAAGTCTGCATGCCACTGTATGCCTGGCGTGTTGCCCTTGATGGCACAGAGACTGTCTGCCCCGCCAGAGTACACATCACTCCTAGAAGAGACAGAGGCTAGGCAAATACTAATCTATAATTTAAGTATACACTTCATAAATGCTGCATAAATGCTTCATAATTGCATGAAGAAAAAGTGTGAGTACTAAGAGAGCATGTAACAGACCCAGCCAGGGGGCTGGAGACATTCTTTCACAAGAAGTAAAGGACATAAAGGAATAATTTAAACCAGGTTGTGAAAGGAAACTTTCAGGTGGAGAGAAGTGTAGGCTGCAGGCTCTGAGGCAATAAATGGGGCATTTGAGCAAATGAGAGGATGTCAGAGTGGCTGACAGGCCTACAACAAGGGGATACACAGAGCGGGCAAAGATGAGTGTTGAGAGGATGGTGGGACTGCCCTGATGGAAAGTCATGCTAAAGAAGCTGGGTTTTATCCTAAGAGCAGAGAAGAGCCACCGATGGTCTTACACTGCACTTATAAAAGGTAACATCATAATTACATTACCCAAGATTAAAATGAAGGAGAGAATCCTAGAAGCAGCAAGAGATAAGGGCACAGTCACCTACAAAGGAGTTCCCATCAGACTGTCAGCTGATTTCTCAAAAGACACTTTACAGGCAAGAAGGGGATGGAAAGAAGTATTCCAAGTCATGAAATCCAAAGACCTACATCCAAGATTGCTCTATACAGCAAAACTTTCATTTAGAATGGAAGGACAGATAAAGTGCTTCTCAGATAAGATCAAATTCAAGGAGTTCATCATCACCAAGCCCTTATTATATGAAATGTTAAAGGGACTTACCTAAGAAAAAGAAGATAAAAAAGATGAACAGTGAAAGGACAGCAAACTCACAGTTATTAACAACCACACCTAAAACAAAAGCTAACTAAAAGGACAGCTAGATCAGGAGGGGAGCCACAGAAATGGAGACCACATGAACAGTTAGCAACAGGGGAGTGGGAGGAAGAGAGCGGGGAGAAGGTACAGAGAATAAGTAGTATAGACGGTAGGGAGAAAATAGATAGGGGGAGGGCAAGAATAGAAGGAGAAATATAAAATCTAAAGAACTTGAGACACATGGTCATAAACTAAAAAGGAGCAATGGTGGAGGTGGGGGGTGCAGGGTGGAGGGGAATGATGGGGGGGAATAGAACAACTGTAATGGCATAGTAAATCAAATAAAAAAATTTTTTTAAAAGGTAACAGCTTGCAGAGTGAAGAAGAGACTGGGGAGGGCATCAAGATTGGGTGCTGGGAGATGAGCTGGAGTATATGGAAGAAGATTAGCATGAATAGTGAGTGTGGCTTGGACCAGGATGTGGCATCAAAGATGGAGAGAAGCAGAGAGAACTGCCTGGACCAGATAATGGACAGAATCTGGGAGAGAAGGGAGATGCAAAGTCACTGTTGGGTGAGTAAGTAGAAAAGGTACCACGAACTAGGACCAATGCCCGGGAGAAAGACCACCTTTTGCAGCCCTGAGAGGGAACAGCATGGCTGTGAAAACCTCACACAGCGCCCAGGTGTACCCTGACAGCACAGCAAGGAGCTGGCTCCCTCGGGACTCACACCAACAGCACCAGAGTCCAAGCAGCTCTGGCTGACACGTGCCCCCCTGTGCTATCTGACAAGTGGTCATTTTCTTTCCTTCCTTCCTTCTTTCTGTGGCTCATGTTCAGATTGACAACAGGAACAAACAGAACACTGTGATATAATTTTTTTTGAATTTCCAATAGCCTTTTTTTTTGTACAAAATCTTCAACAATAACTCTTTGTCTGGCACAAGTTGTTCTCTGGACTAGGAAGCTCTTATCTTCCACACTGAGATGAGGAGATAGGGGTTGCTTCCGTCTATAGATAGAGCATTAGGCTACAAGTTTCCCTTCTGTTTTCCATTCAGCCACTAAACGTGTCTGGGATCTGCCTGGGCATCTTAATCCCTCCTCACCTACCTGGTGATGGGTTTGATAACTAACACAGCATAGAGGAGACACCCCAATGTCTTCTGCTCTCTTTGCTTTAAAAGGAAAAGGCAGGGGCTCAAAATCAGAAAGAAGCAGCTCAAAATCTCGTCCTAAGGAGGAAATCTTCCTGCTGCACCAAGTCTGAGCAATGGCAGGACTAAAACAGGGAAGAGGATGGGGAGGACATGGATGCGTCGAAATTTTAAGTTAGGGTGATCACAGTAGGACTCTTTGAGAAGTAAACATATGAGGAGTGAAGGAAGCACAGCTTATGGATGTCTAAGCTGGTGGGGGCTCAGGGGGGTTGAGAAATTCCAGGCAGAGGGATCGGCAAGTACAAAGGCCCTGAGGGTAGTGGCCTTGGTAAGTTAAGGAACCTCAAGGTCGGTGTGGCTGGAATGGAGGGCTTGGTGGAGGAAATAGCAGGAGTGAGGTTGGGGGATGGAGGAGGTACGCAGGGCAGCCTGCACAGGGCCTTGTAGATCATTCTAGGGACCTGAGCGTTTACTCTGAATGAGATGGCACATTGTCAGCAAGGAATGATATGATCTGACTGGCTTTTGGTCAGTCACTTTGTGATCAATGTCTGTAAAGGAGCAAAGGTAGAGGCAGAAAACCACGTAGGAATCCACTGCTGTCGTTGGGCAGGAGCTGATGGTGAGCTGGAAAAGGAAAATGTAAGTGGAGATGGTGAGACAGAGCTAGGTTCTGGGTACCTTTGGAAGGTGGAGCCAAAGGATTTACTATGAAATCAGAAATGGGATGTACATGAAAAAAAAGAGTCAAGAGTGACTTCAAGACCTTTGAACTGAGCAAGTGGCCAAATAAAATGGGGATAGAGATTGTGGGAGATTGGAGATGAAGGGATTAGAACTTTATTTGAGGAGATATTTTTACAATGCTGACCAGACGGCATGAAATAGATGTTGAATAAACACATATATAAGTCTGGCGTGCTGGACGGGCTCGAGCTACAAACCCAAATTTGGGATTAAGCCATGAGACCACATGAGATCCCTTGGGCAGTGAGTATAGGTAAGAAGGCAATAGGTTTGAGGACTGAGTCCTGCCCTCTGACTTTAACATGTGGGGAGATGAGAAGTGAAAGTATGCTGTGTGTTTTGAATGTTTCCAAATTATATTCCCCAGCTCCTCAAATTCAGAGCTCCTCGAGGGTCAATCTGGTGGGATCCTTCTGCACCAAGCCAACAACTCCTGTGACTGGCGGCTCCTTGGTTACTGTCTTCCACAAAGGCATCTTAGACTTGGCCACCAAAAATTAACGGTTGAGCTTATGGGCCCAATACTCCAAATCCACCTCTGTCTTTGCTTTTGAAGGGAATAGTATGAGAAATGGAGGAAAACATTACTTGATCCCTTCCACAGTATTTCTCAGGTGAAGCCATTCTACAATGTTCAACTACAAGATGCATATGTATTTGAAAACCAAGACATGAAAGTTATCTTATCCTGTTAATGAAGACAATGTTCACTGTCATTTAAAAAGATGGAAACAGAGGACATACGGATGGCCGATGAACACAGGAAAAGATGCTCAACATCACTAATCATCAGAGAAATGCAAATTAAAACCATAAAGAGATATTACCTCACACCCGTCAGAATGGCTGTCATCAATCAATCAATAAACAAGTTTGGAGAGGGTGCGGAGAAAAGGGAACCCTCCTACAGTGTTGGTGGGAATGCAGACTGGCGCAGCCACTGTGAAAGCAGCATGGAGCCCCCCCCCCCAATAAAACGGATCTTCTGTATGATCCAGCAATTTTACTTCTGAGTATATCCAGAGAAACACAAAACACTAATTCAAAGAATATATGCACCCCTATTTATGTTTATTGCAGCATTATTTACAATAGCCAAGCTATGAAAGCAACCCAAGTGTCTATCAACAGATGATTGTATAAAAAAGCTTTGGTACATATATACAATGGAATATACTTGGCCATAATTTTTTTTACCATTGGTGATGGCATGGATAGAGCTAGAAGGTATTATATTAAGTGAAATAAGTCAGTGAGAGAAAGACAAATACCATATGATTTCACTTACATGTGGAACGTAAAGAACAATATAAACAAGCAAAATAGAAACAGACTCATAGATACAGAGAACAGACTGATGGTTGTCAGAGGGGAGGAGGAACGGGGGAGTGGGTGAAAAAGGCGAAGGGATTGAGAAATACAAATTGGTAGTTACAAAACAGTCATGGCGATGTTAAGTACAGCATAAGGAATATAGTCAATGATATTGGAATAACTCTAGTGCCAGGTGGATGCTGGAAACATCAAGGGGAACATGTTAAGTAGATGATTATCTAACCACTATGCTGGACATCTAAAACTAATACAAAATAATATGGAATGCAAACTATAATTTTAAAAGCTTAATTATTTTTTAATGAAAATAATAAAAAGATGGAAACAGGACCAAATGTCCTCGGCTGGAGTCTTTGCAGAATATCTGGAGGCTGTGAGTGCTGAGCCGAGCCCAACCGGAAATCCTCTCATTTCAAAGGGGGACTTTTAAAGCTTATTTTTCCAGGTGTGTTTTATGCCTGACTCCTGAGGTTTTAACACTGTAAAAATTTTTTAAAAATAAAAGTATATTAAATGAAACTTTAAGCTACTTTTTGATCTCCCTCTTCTCCCACCACGTACTGGAGGAGGGGGAGGTGGGAGGAGCATGGTAGTCTCATTTATTTTTGAAGTATGAATAGTAGAAGTGTTAGCTCATTGAGGACCAAACACTATTATCTGGAAAAAATCATAGGGAATGTAGATTTTTTTTAATGAAATTTTATACCATGGGTTAAGTGCTTCCTAATTTTCTTTTTCACAAACCCAAACTTTGTGTTATTACCTTATTCTACCTCTGAGAATTCCGCAAATGTCTAATCAAAGTAGAAACCACAAGCTACAAAAGGCTCCGAATCCTTTTTTTGTGTCAGAAAACAGTGCCAACCCAGGCCCCACTGCATGACTTGCTGTCTTCAAGTTGCAGAAAGAATACAGCCATCACGGTCAACTCCAACTGCATTTTAAGCAAATAAATGTGATGCCGACACCTGACTCAATTTCAGATTGCTATTTACTTTGAAAATGTGAATCTTTGTCAAAGAAAGGGAAAAAAGAGAATTGCAAGTTTCCAACATTTTGCTGGTATTCAGTCTCAAACATGTTTGTAGAAGCCCAAAGGCCGTGTGCACCAGGCCTTGGTATGAACAAGTCAGCACATGGGACTTTGTTCTCTTTCATCAGGGAAGCAGATGTAGGAGCAGTGTCTTTAGGAAACACAGACAAGGCTTTGAAAACTCACTCCATCACTTTTACTTCCCATTTGTATGAGGACAAGTACCTTACCTCTTACCTCTTTAATCATTAGCTTCCTTCCCTCTCTCTCTCTCTCTCTCTCTCTCTCTATATATATATATATATATAAAATACCTTTCTAGTCAGATTATTGTGAGTACTAACCGAGATAACTTAGGTAAACACCTATAACAGTACTGGAGCTCAACAAATACGATATCCCCACTTCCTCACTCTCAATTAGCAATGCAGAGAAATAGACTCAACTATGGTTACTGGACAAAGGAGATATTTGGGGTGTTTTCTGGAATAGACATCATCTAGTAGAGGGGAAGCACAAAATTCTTTTTCCAATGTTTATGTGTTATAATTTGCATCATCTTTTCTTAAAGCAAGGAGACCATGGGCACTACCAAATGTATTAACGTAGCTTTGTGATCAATGATCCAGGGAAAGCAGGAGTCTCTTCCCTTTTTTAAACTTATATCAGAGGAAAATGTTACAAATTCAAATATTAGAAGCAATTTTTGAAACTTCCACCAGTTATGCTCACAATTGAGCTAAGCCAAATGAAATCCTAATCTCAGAATTTCGTTTCTGAAGCTGTATTTCCATCCACATAAATTTTCCTTTTTGTATGGTTCAGGAACAACCAAGCTCTTATGATCCTGTTTGCTTATTTGGGTGTCCTCTAGAGAAACAGAGACTGTTATATATATATTAGATTAGCATCAACCAATAGTGGTCAATGTGCTCTGGGACATTCTGGTGGAACTTTTCATGTAATTCTGTGGGAAGTCTTTAATTTACATTTCTCAGATATTTTCTGTAACTTTATCAAACTGTCTCCTAACCCTTAATGACTTGCACAGACAACTTGGTGACCCAAATCTGACGTGCCTAGAATTCATGGTCTGGATTAGGACCTCGCAAACTAAGCAAAATCAGGACTTGACTCCTTTTAGCTGGAACTGGAGAAGAACAGGATGTGAGTTGAACTGTGTAGCAGATGACAATGTACCCTGCTGTCAGCAGTGAACCAACCACCCCTGGTCATCTGAAGTTTAACAGGGGGCACCCATTGGGATAATATGTGTATATGCAACTGAGGTGCTATTAGTCTTCCTATCTCAAGGCTTCACTTGTATAACATTCTTGAGGAATGAGGAATTCTAAGTTTAATTTCACAACCAACTGAAGCTTATACCCTTAAGTGCTAAAACTTTCTATGTCAAATCAAAATGTTTATAAAAATTTCTGTCTAGTTCCCCGGCTTTTAAAATATAGGATCATTTCACCTTGTCACAATGATTCGAGTTATAATTACTGTCGGTTATTTCCTGATATATATATTGATGGCCTCCACATCTTTTGTGCTGAAGAGAAAATTTTGCTAATACTCACAAAGGTTCCAGATGACTCTTTGCTTTTTAATTACTTGTCACTTTTTGGGGGGTCTTAAACTTTCTTTCAGGTTTTAGTTATGGTCAGTCATTGTCCTACCTTCCCCACTCTAACTACCCATTGTGGGTGGGTAATTAACAACCAAGAATGTCAGAATTATGCCTCTGGAATAAGCAAAGAGGCTCTGAGTGGAAACTGGTGGGAGCCTCCTTAATAGTATACATATAACCTTTAGTGCATGGCTTTCTTGGGCTTTTTAAAAAATGCTAAGTTGCTAGTTGTGTAATGAAAGAGTTAAGGTTGGAGTCATGGTCTGAATGATGTACTTCTGACCAGAACATTTCCTTATAAAAGGGCATGAAGCATTTAGTCCTCATCACTTTCAGACAACTTTCTGACAAGTCCTGCTTTCCTGCATTTATTGACAGGAATAGACCAGTGAAGTGATTTATACGAGGGCAACAGTAGGTGCAGAAACAAAGATAGAAATTGCATCCTCTACCCTTTTTGATCAATTCAATAAGCCAGCTCATTATAATTTTGAGTATTTTCTTGTAGATTAAATGCTATGGACAGAATGGCACCTGTTCATGACAATACTATATTTAGTGATTTTCCTATGGGATTAGTTTTTATGAGTGGAAGAGCCTTACCAAAGAGAAAAGAGCTTTATCAGCCAAGTTAATGGACTTGATGCCTCATGGTGCCTATCTCTGCAACTTGGGACTTCAGGATCTGAACCTGGCTTAGACTTTTTAAAAATGAAAGTTACTGCCAACCATGTGGTCCCTTGAGAATATGTAATAAAGTGAAAGGAATGAGGTATTTCTTGTCTGGTGTCTATAATTCTACCTGATAAACAGAAGGCATTAGTTGACTTGATTCTGCACACAAATCAACAAATGTTTAGCCTAAATCTTTAGAATGTAAAGTGTTTTTTAAAATTAGAAGTGAAAAAGTATGCATGATTAACAGATTGATCAGGCTGCATTAAAAAAAAAAAGATGCAAGCACCAGTCTCATAAGCCACAGGCAGGGAAATACACTCAATGCATTATCAGCCCAGAAGTTCCGATCTTACCCCTCCATGTGGGAGTGTGAGAGCAATGGGGTGTGGGTGGGAGGGGACACCAGGTCACGGAGTGGGAGGATGTTCAAAGGGAGGTAACTATGGGCCGCCTGCCCGGAGAATCTGCTTGGATAAGAGGACGTCATTATCCAAGACCTGATCCTAATCCATAGCACTGGACAGAGAACTGAACTTGTTGTCCACAAAAAATCGGGTAGTGCCCAGTGAACTGTTAGCTTCACTCCATGCAACTTCTTATCCTTTACATGAAATTTTGCTCAAGTCCCTTACAATTTTTGAAACATAGACCTATCAAGTTGTATATGGGAAAGAAGGAAAAAAAACAGGTAAGTTTTATTTTGGTGTCTTTGATCATTCCGAGAAATCTTCAGAAAATTCATGTAGCAGAGGGAGACAGGAAAATGTGAGCTATGGAGCAGCAGAGTTGAAACTAAGACATTACTTTCATCTGTCGAAGTTAGGCGTTCTGAAATTTATCTGGCTTTAGTAGTTTTTAATGGGTTGGTTTTTATTTTGAACACAAATGCCACCACCCCATGTCCCCAAACACACACACACACACGCACGCAGAAACACGGGTATACACATCGGGTTATGTAATAATGCCAACGGACAAGGAAGTCAAGATTAAGGGCGAGGGGAACAGGGAGGATTACAACAAGCTCAGCATTTCCTTCCAGCGTCGCCGAGCTCTGCAGAGATAGGATCTCTAATCCTCAGTGGCGCTCCGGCACAGACAGGGAGGCAGGCCAGTCGGTGGTTCAGGCTGGAAACCGAACCCCCGGCTCCTGACGCACGGGCCATTGTCCTCTGCACTGCACCGCGCCACCTTCCTGCCAGGTGTCTGGTAAACAGGTTCACTGATCTGCGATCACGACGCCTTCTGTCTACGTGCAAAGTGGCAGGTGGAAGATAGTCTGTTTTTACTCACTGCAAATATTTAAGCACAAGTCAGCTTAGCCAGGGTTCAAACGCTGCCTTTCACCGAAAAAAGCGTCCTGTGCGCAAAAGCACGGGACGGCGGGGCACCCGGGTCGGAGCTGCGCTGCGGCGCCAGTGGGGCCGGAGCGGGAAGCCGCGGCCTTTGGGGACAGTGAGCGACAATAACCGGGACGCAGGAGACAGCGAAAGGGAAAACCAAGCAGCACTATTTTTATCAAATGCCACTGGCACATTCCTTTTAAAAAGAGAAAGAAAAGGGAAAAGGAAAAAGGGTCCTGAGAGGTGATCGGCGCCCGCACTGCGGGCCCGAAGGCCCACCGTGTCCTTTGGCGGCCGGTCCCGCGTGTCCCCGGCCGTCAGGGGTGACAGGGAGCCGACCCCGGCTTAGTGGCGGCTGCTTTCACACAACCGCCGCCTCCCGGCAGTTCGCGCGCACGTCTCCTCGCCCCGGCGCGGGCGCGCGTCCGATTAGGCCGCCGCGGCGTCGCGGCGGAGGTTTTTCAGAGCCGCGCCGTCGGTAAATAGACGGTCGGCGCCGCAGCAGCGCTTTCGCGGCCTCGGCCGCACCCCCCGGCGCCCCGGGGCTCCCGCCCACACCCGAGGCTCCCGCGGTCGTCCGCCCCGGCGCAACCCGTCTGAAACCCGGAGGCCAGGAGGAAACCCTGGGGAATCCCGGAGGAGGAAAACCCAATCCGGTGTAGCTGTCAGGCCAGACCTTGAGAGAGAGCTGCACTCATCCTGGTTCACTATTCCCTTTGCGTGTTGTGTCCCGCAAAGGAGAAGTTCCATCGAATTCAATTAGATACCATCACCTTCCTCTAAAGCCATTTCATCTGAAACTCAGCCGGAGCACACCGGTGAGCCCCGGCCTAGCCTGGCCTACACAACGCTTCTCCCGGTCCAGGGACTGCTAATTCCAGAACACTTCCGGGCCTGTGCCCTCAGCTGTGTCAGCATCACCTTCATTTTGCTCCGGGGAGAGGGAGCTTGAGCTCTTAGGAAACACAGGAGGTCCGTGCCCCTTCCTGCATCACTCAGTCTGCTGGCTCGAGATCATCACTAATTGACTTGTAGTAGCTGGACTTCCTAACCGTGTGATGGGGGGGGGGGGGGGGGACACAGCTGATGGGCTTGAGTGAGGTCCCAGACTCTGCAGCACCTAAGGAATACAGAGCAACACTACCTACCTACTTGGCAACTACTACATGCATTTATTGTCTTATTTACATCTCAGAACAAATGATTTATGATGGTAAAACAAGCTTCTGCAGCTTCATAGTTGTCCACACTGCCCAGTTAGCAGGTGTCAGGCATAACTCCATGCTCATAACACACGTTCCAGTCTTGGAAGAAAGAGGAGATTCAACACTGTGTGTGCCAAAGGGGCCAAAAGGACAGGGTGGCAGTGAGGTCACGGAGAGACATTTTATTTTTTGTTAGATATGAGCTTAGAAACCCAGCTTGCAGAGGCAAGAGTCACATTCTCACTGGGGAGTGGGGGAGGGGCACATTAGCTTTTCTCTCTAATTTTCCTTGAAAGGAGTTCCTCAAAGGCTTGAGATTTTGACCAGCATCGGAGGTGACTCTGTTTCTTTAATGCTCCACAGGAAAGATCCCAGTTTTCATTCTTCACCCAACATTCAGATAAGCTAGTGAAGAATGTGAAGCCAGTTGCATTAGCCTGCTCAAAACACCAGAGACTGTGGCTTACACAACAGAAATGTATTTTCTCAGTTCTGGAGGCTGAAGAGCAACATAGGAGCATCAGGATGGCTGGGTTCTGCTGAGGACTCTTCCGGCCTTGCAGACACCTTCCTACATGTCAGAAAGAGGGAGAACTCTCTTTTCCTCTTCTTACAAAGCCACAGTCCTGTCGGATTAGGACTCCACCCTTATGACCTCATTAACCTTAATCACCTCCTAAGAATCCTGTGTCCTGATAGTTACATTGGTCTTTAAATCTTCAACAGACAGATTGGGAGTGAGGAGAATGGACGTCAGTCAGTCCACAGCACAGTTCCAGATAGGCTCCAGCACCAAACTTAAAGTTATAAGATAAATAAGTCCTATGGATGGAATGTATGACATGAGCACTGTAGCTAATACTGCTGTATAATATACATGAAAATTGTTAGGAGAGTAAGTACCTCTTAAGAGTTCTTATCACAAGGAAAAACTTTTTTTCTTTTTTCTACCTTTTTTTGTATCCATATGAGGTGATGGATGCTAACCAAACTTACTGCAGTAGTCATTTCACAATACATATAAGTCAAAACATGATACTGTGAACCTTAAACTTACATAGTGATGTACATGAATTATATCAGTAAAACAGGGGGGAGGGAGCTGTGGTACCTTCAACAGCAGTAAACAGTCATAGTTAATGTGTTGATATGAATGGGAATGAGGTAGGTAGGAGTAAAAGGAAAGAACAAAAGTGATGCCATGTTGCTGCCATAGAATGATTTAAATTCTAGAATCCCTAACTTGATAGTTATTTTGAAAACACCATAAAGTGAAGTTTACTGCAATCTTTGGGGTCTTGATGACATGAGACCACCTTCAAGATGGAATTGTATTAGAATGCCTCCTGACATTCAAATATTAGACTTCTTTTGGAAAAATCAAGTAAGACCCACTCTATAAAGAAATGTGTTTAAGAAAAATTCTCTCATGTAAATTGGTGCAGCCCCTATGGAAAACAGTATGGATGTTCCACAAAATAGTCCAAATAGAGCTACTATATGACCCAGCAATCTGTCTTCCGAGTATCCACCTGAAATTTTGAAGACACTTATTCATAAAGATGTATGAATGCTTATGTTCTTCACAGTATTATTTACCATAGCCAAGACATACAAACTACCCACATGTCCTCCCACTGATGACTGGATGAAAAAGATGTGGTACATACACACGGTAGAACACTACTCTACCATAAAAAAGATGAAACATTGCCATTTGTGACAATATGTATGGATTTTGAGAATATCACGCTAAGTAAAATAAGTCAAAAGGAACAGGTCAAGAACCATATGATTTCACTGATATGTGGAATATAAAACAAAAGGCAACAGACAAGCAAAACAAGTGAAAAAACTCGTAGCCACAGAGAACAATATGATGGTTAATTACCTGAGGGAAAAAGGGGTGGGTGGAGGATGAAGAGGGTAAAGGGGATTAAATATGTAGTGACAGAAGGAGACTAGACTTTGGGAGGTGACCACATAATGGAATATACAGATGATGCCATAAAATTGTACACTTGAAATTTATATAATTAACCAACGTCATCCCAATAAACTTAATATAAAAGGATTCTCTTGTAACTAGAAGCAATTTATACTAATGTTATTTATTAATTTACTTAATCCTCACCCAAGGACATTTTCTCACGGCTTCTAGAGACCTAGGAAGGGAGACGGAAACATCGTTGTGAGAGAGAAACATTGACTGGTTGCCTTCTGTGTGCGCCCTGACCAGGGCCCAAAACCCCAACCTAGGTATGTGTTCTGACTGGGGATCAAACCTGCAACAGTTCAGTGCACATGACCATGCTCCAACCAAGTGAGCCACACTGACCAGGGATATATATTTTTACAAAGCTAGAATAATTTTTTAATAGAGCAATTTTGGTTCAAGCCAATGAGTCTGTGGAATGCTATTTTGGTACAATTTTCATTTACAGAGGTACCTTGGTACTCGTTCCAATTAATTCATTCCAGAACTAATGACAAGTGCTGAAACTGATGAGTACTGAACAAGCAATGAGTGATGAAGCATCTTCTCTTGAGGGGTGGCATCACGACTCATACAAGTTCCAGCAAGTTTCAGGAGTCCTGAGCAAGCACTGAATGCTGAAACCCTTTCTCATCAAAATGTGACAAGTACAGAGTTTGACAAATTCTGAAGCCATTGAGTACCAAGGTCTGACTGTATTTGAAAAGCAAGTCCAAGAAGACCAGATTGATCCAAAACCTGATTGTCTCTCCACGTGTGAAAAATAATAATCCTACTGGGAAGCCTTATCATAGTCAAGCATGTGGATGACAGAAGCAATGATTTCCTGTTTGCTCTCTAGGTACATTTCTGTAGGTTTGGTTCACTGTGGTCAAAAGCTAGGAACTAAGGATTGCCAAGTTCTAATAAAATTCCTCTCTGACCTCAATGCCTGCAAAAGAAAAATGATGCACTGAATCCTGAGTGGCAAAGCACTAGAAATGACAGATACAGAATTATATATAGACAGCTATGGTCCAAAGAATTGCCTCCCTCTGCCAGGAATTGTTCAGTCATTTACATATTATGAATTTGTTTTCCCCGTAAGTGATGGATGGAATGAAGTCACTACTTTTTCCAGTTTAATCTTCTTACAGACCACTATGTTTTGTAGTAGCAGCATTTCTTTCCACGATCCACAGCCTCTCTTTTTATTAGATCACTGGAAGGTTTGATGGGATAGAGAGATGAAAGTAGGGCTAATTCTGATCAATTGTGCCTGGATGGCACACCTGGGGGTGTGGTGGGTAACTGATGGCAAGAGGGTTAGGGCTTCAAAACTTCAGTACTGAAGGCAAGCCCTGGCTGGTGTAGCTCAGTGGATTGAGTGTGGGCCTGTGAACCACAGCATCTCGGTTCGATTCCCAGTCAGGGCACATGTCTGGGTTGCAGGCCGGTTCCCTGCAGGCCAGTTCCCAGCAGAAGACACATGAAAGGCAACCATACATTGATGTTTCTTTCTCTCCCTCTCTCCTTCCCTTCCCCTCTAAAGATAAATAAATAAAATCTTAAAAAAAAAAACAAAAAAACAACTTCAGTACTGAAGGCACTTATTACCCAGTGGAAGGGGAAAAAGTTTTTGGCAGATGGATAAAAAGAGAGAGAGAGAACCAGACTTTTTTTAAAAAATGTTTTATTTGTTTTAGAGAAAGGGGGAAGGGTGGAAGGGAGAGAAACATCAATGTGTGAGAGAAACATCAACAGCCACTTCTTGCACATGCTCCAACCAGGGACCAGGACCACAAGCCATCCATGGGCATCTACCAAGAATCAAACCAGTGACCTCTCATTCTGTGGGACGATACCTAACCCATGAGCCATGTTGGTCAGGGCGGGAGCCAGACTTAATTTGCTTTACAATTTAACTAGATTAGGTCCTGAGAAACAAAGTCACACAAGATCCTGGGACATGGCCCAATCTTGGAAGGTTCTTGTGGACCATCCCAGCATGTTGGAAATGGAGGTTACTAAACTGCTATTATTGCATATGACTGAGACAACTACAGCTCAGAAATAATTAAGACACTGCATCCTCAATTGTAACAATTTAACTTTTCTTTGTTCTTGGGCTGGCCATACCTTAGGTTTATATGTTTACCTATCTCTTGATAGATAGGCTATGTTAGGCCAAACTTACTGAAAAACTTAGGCTCTATTTCTTGACCAAAAACTACAGCGTAATTACTTTGAAACTCTTTTTATTGTGGTGAAATACACATAACATCATAAAATTTGCACTCTGACCATTTTTAAGTGTACAGTTCAGTGTAAACAGACTCACATTGTTGTGCAACCATCACCACTATCTTACTCCAGTGAAACTCACAAATAGAAATTCTACCCAGGAAACAGCAGCTCCCCATCCTCACCTCCTCCCAGCATCTGGCAAGCACTGCCCTACTCTCAGTAGCTGTTTGATGACTGTGCTTAACCTCATATAAGTGGGGTCACCAATATTTGTCCTTTTGGGTTTGGCTTATTTTGCTTAGCGTGATGACTTCAAGTTTTATCCATGATGCAGCATGTGTCAGAATTTCATTCCTTTTTAAAGCTAATAATATCCCACTGCATGTGCACACCACATTTTGTTTATCCATTCATCCATAAAAGGAAGTAATTACCTTTTAACCATCACACCAGTACTTACATGTAAAAATGATGTTGTCTTTCAAATTAGAGCATTTGGAGACGTATGAGTTACTTAGGCCTTAACCCTGAGTACCTCAGAATTTGATTGCATTTGAAGATTAAGTTAAAAGGTGGCTTTAGGGTGGGCTCTAATCCAATATTACTGGTATCCTCCTAAGAAGAAATGTGGACACACAAAGAGATACTAGGGTGCAGGTGCACAGAAAAGACCATGTGAGGACACAGCAAAAAGACAACCATCAACGAGCCAAGGTGAGAGGCCTTGGGAGAAACCTGCCCTACTAGCACCTTGATCTTGGACTGCTAGACTCCAGAACCATGAAAAAAATACATTTTTTGCTGTTTAAGCTACCCAGTCTTCTGTATTTTGTTAAGGCAGCCCTAGCAGAAGAATACAACTTGCTCAAAAAACCAAAAACAAAAACAAACAAAACCATTCTGGGTGCTTCTGTGGCATTACCTCAGAATCAGTTTAAGCCCATGCACCAAAATCGGCCTCTGTGCTTTCTAGTCACAAACGATATTACTCAGTTTGAACACTAGCTTTTTCCAACATATTTGGCTTTAAATGGCTTTTGACTAGAATTTTTCTTCAATTACAGTTTACATTCAATATTATCTTGTATTAGTTTCAGCTTTCCTGTAGTTTATGAAGTATTCACCCTGGCAATATCCAGTACCCAATTGGCACTATACATAGTTATTGCAATGTGATTGACCCTTTAACAAAAGATTAAATCCTTTCTTAAAGGATAAAATACCTTCTACTAAGGATAGTCAAAAGAATATTCTGCCAACTTTGAAGGCAATTCTGAGAGGAAACTGAGCAATAGCAATGGAGTTGAAATGAGTACTTTGTCCATCATGGTGACTTGCACCGGAGGCTAGAACACTCATTACGCGCTGTTACATCTGCTAAAGAATCCATTGCTCTACTATATATTCCTGCCTCTTCCATCTAAATATAATGTGTGTGCATTTGGGACTTGCCTCACACGTGTTTTTCCTCACTCCAGCTCTTCAAAGACCTGACTTTTAAACCAAAGCTCCTGAGCCTCCCCTGGCCTTAATCTGCAGCTGAATTGCTTTGATGCTTTGGTCAAAAGGATCGGCTTTCTGTGGGGCTCAGTTGGGGGCCAGCTCCAGGGTAGCCTTGTGTCTCTGCCCTCAGAAGGAACAAATAAAGGTGGGGTCATGATGGAAACACTAAATGAGATGGAGAAGAGAGCAAATCCTAGGGTACTAGGCTTTTGTGTCTCAAGGGAAGTAATTGATTTGGAATGAGGGACCTTGAGCACTTAGCTTGGTGGAGACATTTGTTGGACAGTTTTCAAAAAGCTTTCAATTACATTGTCTTGTAAAGTTATTACCAGGAAAGGGGGGTTTGGAATAGGAATCAAACATCAATCATCATTATTGCATCTATTGATGTCTGGCTTTACTGATCATCCTTTTCTATAAATATCCCATTGGAAAAATTTCAAAAATAACACCAACTAAGAATTTCACTCTTTTTTCTCAGAAATGAAGTCCTGTCTCTCGTAGAACTGAGCTCCTTGAAGATGGGATCTGTGCACTCATCTGCCCACAGTTGGCACAGTGCCAGGTGCCTGGTGGCCTCCTACAAATGCTGAGTGAATGACCTATAACCTTTCACTAGGTTTTCACTTTCTGTAATACCAGTGTCCACTATCCTTCGCCCTGGTCCCCATTTCTTTCTAATTCCCACTTGATTTTCTCTTCTTCTGTAATCCTCACATTTAAACCCAAAATATAGTAAAATTTTGCCCATGGTCAGAATAGCTTGTAGCTTCACTGCAGCTCTGAGTTTGAACTTGGAAGGTCAGTGGGGATTATGAACAGTAAATGGATGCTATATTAGTCTGGGCCTGAGTCAGTTGGACTTGGACCGACAATCCACTCTCCTCTTGCTGACCATCTTTCAGGCACATGAAGACAGTGTCAGAGCCAAAGGAAGTCAGCCTTCATTTTTGAAGTCAATGGCTTTAAGGTGCCAGACTTCAGATGGTTAGTACAATTAGGCTAATTCAAGAGAACTCCTTTAGTTAAGAAAAAGAAATCCTAGTGCATGATGATAATTATTTGCATCAAAAAGAGACCAATGGACTAGAACATGAAAGACTAACCTTCATCTCCCACTGTCTTGGAGCTTCATGTCTGGAGTGAAATTGAAAGGACTCATCCATTGCTACCCTAAAACATGCCATATGCCATATCCCAAATAACTGTATGTCAACAGAGACCAAAAAAGATACCCCTACATAATGAAAGGGGTTTGAACTTCTTATCCTCAGAAAAATACTTTTCCAATGTCTTCCAGCAGACCACTGTGCAGACTGGTAGGAGGAGGTAGGAGTGGGGGATCGGGAGAGGACACCAAAGCCCTGAGGAACTTCTTATCTGTGCCTGAACTTGGCAATCATGCCTATTTAGAAGAAGCTTTCTTTTTTGAGGACCAAGGAATGCAACATGCACAATTTACCTCTTTTCCTCAGGAGCTATTTCAGTCCTCATTAATGCCAAGAGAAAAGGTTTATAAGGGTTCTTGATATGTAAATGTCCAATTAGGAAAGTTTCAAAGCTGACACCTAAAAGATGCTCACATTTTTTTTTAAAGAAGGACAAGAAAAAAAAGAGACATCATTACAATGCCAAAGAAGCACTCCAATAAAATGAGCTTCTCTGTACATTCTACTCAAGTCAGTCTAAGCCTGTTGCTCTCATCCATGAAGTAAAATGTGCACATTCTCATTTGGAACAATCTTGGGGGCTTGTTATAGCCTGGGTGTCCCTGAAAGACAAGTCTGACATCAGGTGTATGTGAAGACAGATCATTTGCCAGTTAATCATAGGGAGGAGGAACAGAGAAAGACAAAGGAGAACAAGACAGAACAGAGGAAAATATACTGCTTTGGGAGACAAGGCTTGTATCTTCTCAGGGACTGCCTAAAATGTTCACTTAATGCTTTCTAGAACTGTCCATGTAAACAAAAGGTAGGAAGCAGGTCAATCCATCCATCAGCTCCCATCCCACTGGTCAAAGGTAACCCTCAGAGTGTTAACTTCCTGATATATGCATATGCTTAGGCCAAGCCAATACTCACTAGTATCATGGTGCCCTGGGGCAAAAAGCAAAAATGTGTGGTATCATCTATTGCTGCGTAACAGTGGCTTAAAATCATAAAGAATTATTATTCCATAGTTTCTGTGAGTCGGGAATATAGCAGCAGCTGGGTAATTCCAGCTCAGGGTCACTCATGGGGTTGCAGTCAAGATGTCCACTGGCCTCCTATAATCTGAAGACTGAACCGAGCCTGCAGGATCTGCTTCCACATTGACTCATTCACACGGCCAATGACAGATCTTAGTTCCTTGCTGGCTGTTGGCAGTAGGCTTTACCTACTTGTCTCATTGGCCTCTCCAGAGGGTTGCTTAAGAGTCTTTACAGCATAGCAGCTACCTTCTCCCAGAATGAGTGATCTGAGAGAGAGAGCAAGGCAGAAGCCATGATGTCTCTTATGACCAAGCCAATAGTATCTATGCTGTTGGTCAAACAGACCAACCCTGATACTCTGTGGGAAGTCACTATCCAAAAGTGGGAATACCAGAAGGTAGAGCTAATTGGGGCCATCATGTAGACTGGATACCTGATCTGGGCATATGTTAAGGGGCACTGTCAGCACAAAATGTGACAAAATCCACACAAAACTGTTTACCCCAAATATATCTGAAATAACCCCTGAGGCCATGGGGATGTTAAGTCGTGGTATTTCACATGGCTGTTCAAGCTATGCCTCCTTCGTGCCTTCCACCACTCAGTCCCAGCCATTTCCTTGGCTTCTCAAAGGAGGATGTTCAATTAAATAAAGATCTCAGCAAATACTAATGGGAAAAGCTAATCTTGAGTTCGAAAATACAATAATCTGAAATGGCGTACATCTTGGATTGATTAAATAATTTAGAAAGTTTATTTCTTGGTTTTCATTCACCCTCAAACTATAGCAGACAAGCTACAGAAGCCACAGGGAAGCAGTACAGACCAGATGCCCTAGTTTTATGGAAGCGGACAAGACACACCCCAAAGGAAACGAAGGCAGTTCAAACACAAATGTTCACTGAATGACTCTTCTTTTTGGTTCAGTCCAGTTAATATTGCAACAGACTCCTTCTGACTTTTGGGGTCATAGATTGATGAACACATGCCCCAAGTCACAATTTACTGAAAACATGTAATAAAAATTACAAACACTTGGATAGGTGTAGGAAAAAAAAAAATTTCCACCCACAGAGTAGGCTGAAAAACTCCAGGTTACAAAAACTAACTGCCTATTCAATATCCATCCTCCCATTTTTCCTTATTAACAGAACCTGATTTTAATGCCCAGCTCAAAAATACTTCTCATCTTGTCTGGCAACTTGGAATGAGCATATGACACTGTTCTGACCAATAAAATTTATGTAAAGCCTGCTGATGAGTTCCAAGGTTTTGCTTTCCTGATAGACACATTACTACTGTTCCTGCCTAGAAAGTGGAGATAGTGACTGGAGCTGGAGCCCAAGTAGCCACTTTGTAGTAATGAGGGAGAGGCCAAGAGAATCACAGAGACCTAAAACCACCAAACAACCAGCCGCTGGTTAGCTCTTGGTGAGAATAAGAAACCTCTCTATGGCTTTGGCCACTGTCATCCATTTTTTTTCTCTTATATACAGTTGAACTCAATCCCCAGTGAATGCAGCTCAAACAAATATTTTTAGATCACCCCTAATCAAGTGATCATTTTAGTCCATTGACTGTTCAATTCTTATATTTTTCATTATCTTTAAGAAGCGGTTTCAAAGTTGTCAGGCTTATAAAACCACTGTTGACCCTGAGAATGAAGATATCTACCAAGAAGGGCTCCCATGGTTAACTGGGCTCAAATTAAAAAGCAGAGCCTAACCCTGGCCAGGTAGCTCAGTTGGTTAGTGTCATTCCAGTTGGTAAAGTTTGTGGGTTAAACCCCAGGTCAAAGCACGTACAGGAATCAACCAGTGAATACATAAATGGTGGAACAACAATTCGATGTTGTTTTTTGTCTCAAATCAATCAGTTCTTTAAAAATTAAAAAAACAAAACGAACAAACAAACAAAAACCCAGAGCCTAGCAATCAAAGGCCTCTCACGTGGTTACACTCTGGGAAAGCCTGCACTGAACTGCATGCCTGACTGTGTTCCTGCTATCTGAGCCAGCTCTTACATTGGAGTTCCTGGGATTGCATTTCAAAAAACAGGACTGAGACTTTCCCTGTGCAAGTGGAGCTGTGCAGCTATATCTCTGTTAGCATCTTCACTGACCAATCGAATGACTCCCTTCTGACTCACCAAGACAGTGCTTTTTGGAACAATTAAATTGCAAAGATTTGGAGTCTTTATTTGCATGAGGACAGACCAATCAGGAACCAGGGGTGGGAATTTCTCTCTACAAGTCAGTTCTCCTCTGGTTCAGGGAGCACATGTTCTCTTTCCATCCAAGAACTGAGTGTATCTTCCTGGCTAGAGATGAAACAGTGAAGACATCTATCTAACTGGATGCATACAGAGTGGAGCACACTGGAGCAGACCAGTACAGGCAGAGCAGGCCGAGAAGATAGGAGGGGAACACAGCAGCACTGTCTAGCCACTGAAGGGCCTCACTCCAGGGCCACCTCATCCCAAGTCCACCTCACAGCTGTGATGCTGCTTCATAATTAAGCTGTAACACAACTGAGCTGTTTGCACTGACTGAAATTTCCTTCTTCATCCCACCTCATACTGGTGATTACTGTGGGTATTGAATTGGCGCCAATAACCATCACTTGATATCCCCATCATTGATTTTCTCCTGAAAAAAATACTTGCTTCATGGTGAGCTCGACACTTTTGCATGCTGGCCTTTTTTTTTTTTTCAGTCCCAGCAACTAGCTAAGCTCTCACATACATTTGTGTCGTCACATATGCCAGTCTTTCCATTCACAGCCTACCTGTCTCCCTACCCCCTCCCAATTTCCTCATTTCTTTGAGAGGTTTTTCCTGACTCCAGTCTTAATCAAGTTACTAGTTACATTCCCATGCAAACTGAACTCTTCCATTCTGGAACTTGCCCAATGTATGCTTACATATTTGTATTTGAGAATATGTGTGGAATATCATTTCCACACTGAAGCATAAGCTCAGCAAAGCCAGGGTTGTGTTGGCTGTGTTCACACCTGTGTTCCTGGTTGCCAGAAGAGTGCTAGGTGGAACGTTTCACATGCATTGTCTTTCAGGGAGCTCCAGGAAAGTCCAGGTGGAGTGTTCTTGCTCCAAGGACTTAGAGAATTAAAAAACTAATAGATATGATCCCCAGACTATTCTGCTCACTGAAGTGTTTTAAGCTTTTCTCACTTTAGGTTCTACTTCACTGAAAACCTCTAGGGAACGAGAATGTGCTGGGGACTGGCAACCTCCCCCTGTATCCAGTCCAGGGGAGCTTTGCTGCTTGTCAACCCCTGGAGTTTCCAGTGACAGGCCAGGTTCTAATCCCTATTAGTCTCCCTGAACAGAGGGAAAATACTAATTGTACACAGAAGTGAGAACCTAGAATGGTTTCTCGTGTTTTTTTCTTTAAGGGCTGTATTTTAAAGAGGTAACTGTGGACTGGAAATTTCTGTATATACTCTGGTAGCAGAGCAGGCATCTGGAGAGCATTTAATTATGGTGATACTTTGCTCCCCAGTAAAGGTTCTGTTTACTTAAATGTGACTCAAAATTATTTGGCTTTTCAAAAAGGCGCCATTCTCCTTCTGGTTTCAGAACAGAAGGCAAGATTTCAAGATAAACTATTTTGAGAATATTAAAGTACGTGTAAACCCAGTGAAAAGACCAGGAAAAACTGGAAAGGAATCCAAATCATAAGAAAATTTGAAAATACAATATCTGCTTAGAAAATATATCACTGTCTGCCGCTTATTCTGTTTCCTTTAAGCACCTACTTACAATGGAAATAATCATAAGTGAACCCTGCCCACCCTAAAGGGTGGGGGTAAGCCAGACTTGGCTTAAATTACACGGAGGCAAGAACTGGGAATAAGTGGGGAGGTAGAGGTGGGCTGGAAGCTGCATTTAGGCCCAGCAGTCTTAGTAACAGCTGGAAAAAAGGCTTCTGGAATATTGGGAACTTTTTTATCCAGATTACCCAGGTTCCAATGAGGCCAGGTGAAAAGACTTCTACTGAACAACCAAATCAATGACTCTGCAGTGAGCTAATTCACAGTAGTAATTTTATAAATTGCTTCATTTTCTACTGGGATTAGAATATAAATTCTAAAATAAATGGACTAAATATAAGTAATTTATTCTTAATAAATCATTTTTATTGTTCTTCTATAACAGTTGTCTCCATTTTCCCCCTTTGCCCTCCTCTGCCCATCCCATCCCCTCCCCCATAGACCATTCACAACCTGTTGTCCATGACTGTGGGTCATTCATACATATTGTCTAGTTCCTTTACCTTCTTTCCACCATTATCCACCTCCCCCGTCCACTCTAGTCACTTTCAATCTGTTCCTTGTTTCCACGCTAGTGGTTCTATTTTGTTCATTAGATTCCTCTTACAGGTGAGATCACATGGTATTTGTCTTTCATGGATTGGCTTATTTCACTTAGCATATATTCTCCAGTTCCAGCTACGCTGTCGCAAAAGTTATGAGTTCCTTCTTTCTGCTGTGTAGTATTCAACCATGTAAGTGTACCACATTTTTTGGATCCACTCATTTACTGATGGGCACTTAGGCTGTTTCCAGCACTTGGCTATTGTAAATAGCACCTCTATGAACATAGGAGTGCTTAAGTTGTTTTGAATTGGTGATTCGGGACTCTTAGGAAATATTCCCAGCGGAAGAATCGCTGGGTCAAAACACAGCTCTATTTTTAGTTTTTAAGGAAATTGCATACTGTTTTCCAGAGTGGCCACACAAGTCTGCATTCCCACCAACAATGCACTAGAGCTCCCTTTTCTCCATGTCCTCACCAGCACTTGTTGTTTGTTGCTTTATGATGGCCATTCTGACTGGTGTGAAGTGGTATCTCATTGTGGTTTTTGTTTGCATCTCTCTGATGACTACTGATGCTGAGCATCCTTTCATATGTCTCTGGGCCCTCTGTATGTCCTCTTTGGAGAAGTGTATATTTGGTTCCTTTGCCCATTTTTTAAAACACATTTTAAAAAAGATTTTATTTATTTATCTTTAGAGGGGAAGGGAAGGAGAGAGGGAGAGAAATATCAATGTATGACTGCCTCTTGTGCATCCCCTGCTGGGAACTGGCCTGCAACCAAAGCATGTGCCCTGACTGGGAATCGAACCACAATCCTTTGGTTCGCAAGCCCATGCTCAATCTGCTGAGTTACACCAGCCAGGGCTTCCTTTGCCTATTTTTTAATTGGATTGTCTGTCTTCCTAGAGTGGAGTCATGTGAGTTCTTTATATATTTTGGAAGTCAAACCCTTGTCCGAGGTATCATTGGCAAATATATTTTCCCATACCTTTGGTTCCCTTATCATTTTGCTGTTTTCTTTGGCCATGCAGAAGTTTATTTTGACACAGTCTCATTACTTTATTCTTCCCTTTATGTCCCTTGCTTGATGGCATATATGGGTGAAAATATTGCTGTGTGGCATATCTGAGATTTTCCTGTGTAACTTTTCTTCTTGGACTTTTATGGTGTAGTGACTTAAGTCTTTTATCCATCTTGAGTTTATTTTTTTGTGGATGGTGTAAGTTGGTGGTTGAGTTTCATTGTTTTGCATGTAGCTGTCCAGATCTCCCAACACCATTTCTCTCCACTTTATGCTTCTGCCTCCTTCGTTGAATAATTGATCACAGAAACATTAGTTTATTTCTGGGCTCTGTATTCTATGTATGTGTTCTTATGCCAGCACCAGACTGTTCTGATTACTGTGGACTTGTAATATAGGTTGATGTCAGGTATTGTGATCCCTCCTATTTTGTTCATTTCTCAAAATTGCTGTGGCTATTTGGGGTCAATTATGGTTCCATATAAATTTTTGAAATGCTTGTTCTATATCTGTGAAATATATCACTGGCATTTTAAGGGATTGTGTTGAATCTATACATTGCTTTGTGTTGGGAACTGCTCTGTCTGGTTTCAGGAGTTGTAACTGCCCCCCATGGCTAAGGCTGAGTGAGTGACCTCTGGAATGCAAGCTACTAAGGAGACAAAGCTTGTCCCCTGCCCCCAATGCTTGGTTGGTTAGTCTATGATGAGCACGACCCCTCAGAGGGAGGACAACCTAAGCCAGACAGGATCACTTGGGAGACCATCATGGAAGGACTCGGGGGGCTGCAACAAAGAGGGAGTGATAAACCCTCACCCCCAGGCTATTCTGACATAGCCAGAGTCCCCAGTTAGCACTGCCTGGCTCTAATCCACTTAATCCTAAAATCTATGATGGGGGAGGTGGTATAGCCCCTTGCCAGCCAGAGCGGGATCTGGGGTGATCAGGCCTAAGAAAGAATATGTAAAACCCTGTGAAACCTGCTTTGTTTAGAACCCTCTCACTTAAATGATAAGGGTCCAAGCAAGAAGTTTGTTCCTCCAAGTTTTATGGCTCTTTAGCTATCTGACCCTGACAATAAGCCCTCATAGTTCTTTGAATGCTATCTATTGTTTGATCCTTACCTGTATTCTTGTGCAAACGAACCCAATAAAAGCCTATTGAGAAAAAGGTTCTTGGCCTTTCTCCTGAGACTGGACACCTCTCCTCCCCAAGGAGATCATGTCTTGGTAGTTAGTTTCACTTTCATCTGTGGTGGATTGGGGGGGGGGGGAACGGACAGGGGTGGGGTACGGACCAGGACGGGACTTTGCGGGCAAAGTTGCTCCCACAGCTTTGGGTTGTTTGGACGTTTTGATGATGTTAATTCTTCCAATCCATGAACTTGATATATGCTTCCATTTATCTGTGTATTAATTTTTTCCTCAGTGAAGTGTAGTTTCTGAGTACAGGTCTTCTACCTCCTTGGTCAGGTTTATTCCTAGGTACTTTATTTTTCTTGTTGCTATAGTAAATGGGATTTTTCCTGATTTGTTTCTGATATTTCTTTTTTTTTTTTTTTAATTTTATTTAGTTATTTTTCAAGTACAGTTTTTTGTCTATTTTTCCCATCCCAGCCTCCCCTGCCCCTTGTTTGTATATAAAATTGCCTTTGATTTCTGAATACTGACTTTGTATCTTTCTGCTTTTCTATAATCACTTATTAGCTCAGGTAGTTTTTTTGGTGGGTTTTCTATGTACACTATCATGTCATTGGTAAACAATGACACTTACTTTTTCCTTTCCAATCTGGATGCCATTTATTCTCTTCTTGTTTGATCACTGTGGCCAGGACTTCCAATACTATGTTGAGTATTAGTGGTGAAAGTGGACAACCTTGTCTTGCTCTTGATCTTAGTGGGAAACTTTTTAGTTTTTGCCCATTGAGTATGATGTTGGTTGTGTCTCTGATATATGGCCTTTATTATGTTAAGTTATACTCCCTCTACTCTCACTTTGCTGAGTGTTTTTATCATAAATAGATGTTGTACCTTATCAAATGCTTTTCCCAAATCTATTGATATGAAAATGATCATGTGATCTGTCCTTGCTTTCATTTATGTGATGTATTACTTTTATTGATTTGCTAATATTGAACCATCCTTCCATCCCTGGGATGAATCCCATTTGATCATGGTGTACGATCTTTTCAATGTATTGCTGGACCTGGTTTGCCAATATTTCGTTGAGGATTTTAGCATCTACGTTCATCAGTGAAATTGGCCTGTAGTTACCTTTATTGTGTCTTTATCTAGTTTTGGAATTAGGATGGTGCTGGCCTCATAAAAAGAGTTTGGGAGTCTTCCCTATCCTCAGATTTTTTTGGAATAGTCTGAGAAAAATAGGGTTTGGCTCTTCCTTAAATGTTTTGTAAAATTTTCCAGGGCTTTTGTGTGCCAGTTTTTTTCATTACTGCTTCAATTTCACCAGCTGTTATCTGTCTGTTGAAGCTTTCTACTTCTTCAGTTTTTGAGGAGTTATGTTTTTTGCCCAGGTTTTCAAATTTCTTGGCATATAGTTGTTTGTAGTAATTTCTTACAACCCTTTGTACTTCTGTGGCATCAGTTATAATTTCTCCTCTTTCATTTCTGATTTTATTTATTTGGGTCCTCTCTCTTCTTTTCTTGATGAGTCTGGTTAAAAGCTTGTTATCTTTTAAAACAATCAGCTCATGGATTTATTGTTCTTTTCATCCTGATGTCATTTAATTCTGCTCTGATTTTATTTCCTTCCTTCTACTCACTCTGAACTTTGTTTGTTGTTGTTCCTCCAGTTCTTGTAGATATAGGTTTAGCCTGTTTATTTGAGATGTTTCTAGGTAAGCCTGTATTGCTATGAACTTCCCTCTCAGGACTGCCTTCACTGTGTCTTATAGGTTTTTGGACTGTTGTGTGTTCATCTTCATTTGTTTCAGAAACTTTTTGATTTCTTCCTTGATCTCATTATTAACTCTAATAACACGCTATTTGGTCTCCATGAGCTTGAATGTTTTTGAGTTTTTTCCTTGAGGTTGGTTTCTAGTTTCAAGCACTTGTGGTCTGAGAAAATGCTTGATATGATTTCAATTTTCTTGAATTTGCTGAGGTTTGTTTTGTGTCCTATTATGTGGCCTATCTTTGAAAATTTTCCATGTGCATTTGAAAAGAATGTGTATTTTGCTGCTTTCAGGTGATTGATTCTATATAATACCCATTTAGTCCATTTGATCTAATGTGTTGTTCAGTTCCACAATATCCTTGATATTTTGTTTGGAAGGTGTATCTATTGTGGACAGTGGCATGTTAAAATCCCCTACTATAAATGTGTTGCTGTCTATCTCTTTCTTGAAGTCCTGCAAGATTTTCTTATATATTTGGATGCTTCTATGTTGGGTGCACATGTGTTTACAATATTTATGTCTTCTCAGTGGATCTGTCCCTTGAGTATTATGAAGTGTCTTTCTCTGTCTCTTTATGGCCTTTGTTTTGAAGTCTATTTTGTCTGATATAAGTACTGCTATCCTGTTTTTTTTTTTCTCTGTCCATTTGCTTGGGATATTTTTTTTGAACCCTTTACTTTCACTCTGTATAGATTTTTTGTTCTGAGGTGGGTCTCTTGTAGGCAGCATATGTGTGGGTCATGTTTTCTTATCCAGTTACCCTATGTCTTTTGATTGGAGTATTTAACCCATTTACATTTAAGGCTGATATTGATAGGTACTTATTCATTGCCACTTTACTCCCTCTGTACCCATGCTCCTCTCACGTTTTCTTCATCTTAAAGCAGTTCCTTTAGCATATCTTGCCATGCTGGTTTGGTGGAGGCATATTCTTTTGGCCTTTTGTCTGAGAAACTCCTTATTTCACCTTTTATTTTAATTGAGAGCCTTGCTGGGTAGTCTTGGTTGTAGCCCTTTGCTGTTTATTACTCAGAATATTTCTTGCCATTCCTTCTGGCTTATAGCATTTCCATTGAGAAGTCATCTGCTAGCCTTATCAGAGCTCCCTTGTACATTACTTCCTGTTTCTCTCTTGCTGCCTTTAAGATCCTATCTTTGAATTTTGCCATTTTAATTATGATGTGTCTTAAAGTGGAGCTCTTTGGGTTCCTCTTGATTGGGACCCTCTGTGCTTCTGAGACTTGCGTGACTTAGAAAATAAGAGTGTTTAAACTGATAATACTTCTTAGTGCATTTAGATAGGAATTTTTGAAAGGTTACTGGCTAGTTATTTACCATAGATTTAACTGTCATAAACAACTGACCAGAAAGTATCAGAAACATGGAATTAATGAACCTAAGGTGGTGAAGTGCATATTTTTGTACTTTGGTATCAAAAAGACAAGAGTAATGAGTTTAAATCCAGAAAGGAGGTGTTGCTTTCTGCCAGAGAGAGAAATATTGTGTTTGAACATTATTCCACTGGAATAAAAATTTGAAAAGCTGATGGGGCTGAATATCCATCAGGAAGTTAGGAGCTTATATTTAAAGTCACTTTCAGAGAAACAGGGGTACTGGTGTTCTCTTCTACTCCTTAGGAATCAGACTTGGAAAGGTGAACTCAAAGTCAGAAAAACGAGTGGCTCCTGGCATAGAGCAGGTACGAGTGCCAATAAAGTGTATGTGATTGCTGCAAAATGGTTACTGATTGTTCCTGCTGTTTGCTTAGTTTTCATTACAACTTTGAAGGGACACAGCAGAGCACACTCTAGTTCTCTGTTCTGAAGCCCTACTAGGTGAATCCCTAGAACATGCTCCTGAAAATATCCGTAAGAAGGCCGTCCAGTGTTATATGTTTGAGTTTTGCAGGGCCTCCTTCACAGCTCTCACTGCTGATGTTTTCATCTTCTCGTGAAGAGTGAAACAGTTTACCCTGTGGGGCTTGGGCTTGAAGAAACACAAATGGAAATCATGAAAGTTTTACTGTGTAGACAATGTGATCATTCACTCTGGCTGAGTGAAAAGTTGAACCAGCTGTCGTTTACTATGAGAATGAGGACATATGAATGGTTCTCAAACCACAGAGCAGAGATTACCTCTCTGTGAGGACTAATTTGATTAAGAGGTACCCTGGTCCACGTTCTGGTATTGAACAAGTTATCAAATGCTTAGCTTCTACATAACCATGTTGCCAGCATCTTGAGGAAAGAGCTTCCTGTCAACATGGGTAAACATCTGTGACTGATGGAAGAAAAGTACTCAGAGGCCATTAAGACCCCACAGACCTGTTTGCAATTCACAAAAGAACCAGAATGCTCAAAAAGAGACTGCAATTCTGTGCCTTCCCTCTTCATTCTCCTCAAACATCCCACAACATTTAGACTCAAGAAAATCTTCCCTAAAAAAAAAAAAAAAAAAGAAAAGAAATTCTTCCCTGGCTGAAATGATTACAGTGAAAACTCTAGCGTTCATGCCCACAGAGAAGTAAAAGAGCAGAGTTAACAGAAAATAACAAGACATCCTTTCAAGTTACTCAGTTACCTCCTCCATCTCTGCTCTATAGGTTGGGAAAATGCTGAACATGGAGACATGGCCCAGCAACCAGCTTCTTACTATAAAATTACCAGGAATATGAACCAGACTTGGAAGGAGACTTGAAATCTATGTACATGAAATCTGTTCATGCAGCATGACCTTTTAATTTCTGTTCAAAGCCTCTATGAACAAGTGGTGAAACCCCATTGACTCAGAAAGCACGAGTGACAGTGGAATGGGGGTGGACAAAGCTGGAAGACAGGAGAGAAATGAAGGTAATCCAGGAGATTATGTGTACCAATCTGCTTGCTCAAATGTCTGCTTCTCTATATTGGAGAGCAAAACTTGCAGAACATCTAATCTTTCCTTTTTGGTAGAGATACCCGTACCGATGGCCACTGAATCAACTAAATTAGTCAACAAACAGAGGTGAATATTTATTATGTGCATGACCCTATGCTAGGCACAAAAGATATAAAACTGAGTAAAACTCAATCCCTATCTTGGAGATATTTACAATTTATTGTGAAAGTATTGTTGTGAAAGAGACATATTATGTCTCTCTAAGACATAAATGTACCAAGTACTGATGGGCTTCAAAGCAGAAATAATTGCCCTGACCAATGTGGCTCAGTTGGTTGGGCATTGATCCATAAAGCAAAAGGTCGCCGGTTTGATTTAAAGCAGTGCACACCTGGGTTGCAGGTTCAGCCTCCAGTCAGGGTGCGTATAAGAGGTGGCTGACTGATGTTTCTCACATTGATGTTCCTCTCCCTCTCTTGCCCTGTGTCTAAAAATAAATAAAATCTTTAAAGAAACTTAAAAAAAAGAAATAATTAATTAAAACATTCTTCTACCAACATATTTAGACACTTGAGGTCATGGAAAATATATCAGGTCATTCTTAAAATAGATTTTTAAAATAATCAACTATTTTCTTATTTGTTTTCTCTTTCGTCCTAAAACCTTTCATTTCTGTGATACACTAATCACCATTTTTAAAATCTACAGCAAAACTGTGCTTCTGGAAAGAATGAATACAAAGCTTTGAAACAGAAGAAAAGATCTCACAAAATTTATGCACATTTCTACAGCTCTGCAAAATTGCTTTCAACCCTCTTGCAGGCTATTATAAAACAAGTTTGCAAATTAGAAAAGGACACTGACACCAATAAAAGTGGCAGCTGACAGAAGAGAAAGGAAGTGGCAAAAATGGTGAAAACAAAGAGAAGAACTAAAAGGACAGTTACTGAGAATCAGTATAATAACCAAAAAGTTCCTGCAGTTAAAGAGTAGCATGGGGGTTGCTAGAAGCAGCAGCTGCATTGACATAAGAAGTATCAGCTGATAGTGAGGGTGGTGATAGGTAACAAGTGACAAAAATTTGAAGGGTGCCATGGTCCTGGGCCCTCAGTAGGAGTGAGCAGTTCTGCCCATCTTAATAGGTAATCACATAATGATGTGATTACCCACTTGGGTAATAATGGTGGCTCTGAGTCATCAAGGAAAACTTTAAATCCTGTCCAGTATTCTCTATATTAAACAGCAGGAAATGTTTTGGGGCCAGGAGACTGAGTAATTCACTTTAGAGTTTTATAGGCAAGGTTTGATTGTGTACACATTTACATATTCCCTAGCAACTGAAACCTGATTAATCAAGAGTTTACAATGTTTTTTTGATCAATAAAATTTAAACAAATTTTCTCTACTAAATATCGCATCACTATGTCCATGTCATTATAAATGGTTAGAAAAATAGATTATGTTTTCCATATATCCCTGAAATAATTTGAAAATACTGAACGTCCTATAGAGGAAAACACATTCTGTGTAAACTTTGTCCAGATGGAGAGATGACGGGGAAAAATTGACAGCAGGAGAAACAGTGTGAAGAATGTGTGGTGACCTGGCCCATCTGCTTATGCTGATAGAAACTGATGCACAGAGACCTTGTGACAACACACATGAGGCCAGGGGGGTTGGAAAAGATGACCCCTGCCTCTATATGTCTCTATGCAACAGACACAAAGACTACAGTGTTTTGTCCCAATATGCAAATCTTGTCCCAAGGAAGGGCCACACTTCTGTGGACAGCTCCTGTCTTTTGTATGGAGGCACTGGAATAGGAAATAAACATGACGTAGGAGAAAGAAAATACCTGATCATGCTCTGGGTTTCACTTCCTGGAGCTGCTTATGTATCTCAAGGGGCGCATCTGAAGAAACACCCTGCAGAAAGCAGAAGGTGGTCTTTGTCTTGGGAGAGGAGGGCAGGAGAAAACACACCCTAGGAGGATGAATAAGCCCTACCTAATTAGCTATAGTTCTTTGCTATAGGGGAAGAGTTCTAGGTCTGTTTCTCTTAATAACCAAGGAAGCTTTGCAGAGTCTTCCTTGCACATTACAGCCTTTCTAAAGCAGTCATCCACTCAGTCCACACTGTTAACATTCATGACAGATTACTTCCTATTCACCCCAGGCAGGCTTAGAGAATTATTGAGAAGATAATCACTGTAAAGTTAATTCACTTCACCCGAGTAAACAAGACTTTAATTTCTGGTTTACCAGAGGAGCCAACTTCATAATCACTCTTTCTTTGTTCTTTGTGGAATAATGTCTTTCTTGGTTTTTCTAGTTCTTGTTCCGTACCTATCAATAACATTTAAGTTAGATTATGTGGAGGCTGATTACAATATCCACTTGGGAGACTCTCCAGGACTTTTTCTGGTCTATTAATCATTTCAAATTTTATTAACTCCTGCACCAGAGCTTGAGTATGAAAGGAAAGGTGTTATCAAAGACAGAAATGACTAGTGCACCAGAAACTTTTTAGAAACAAAATTACAAGCATGGGATTACCTAAATTGTCATCCATTTTGTGGTTCTATTTTGGAAATTTACTAGTATATTGGGCATCACTAACTATGTGTAAAACATAGTTATGTAGCAACATAACTGAGACATACCATTATTTTTGACCAGTAAGCTTACAGCATTTGCCTGCAATTTCTGTCTTAGTTGCCTGAGTGGGATTGCAAGTCATTTTAGTATGGTTTGGGGAGTTGGGACATCATCTTTATCTACTGGCTTCTGTGGTATTTACTGCATCTAAAATAAAATATTCTGCACTTAAATGTTGCCTGGAAAAAAATACAGTATCTTGCTTTCTTTTATTCATTCATTTGAAATAATTATTGCTATCACAGTCTCATGTGCATTTTTCTCAAACCATAATGATTTGAGACTTATGGAGTATGGCAAAAGAGTTGGGACTGTTTTTTCAAGCAGGCAATTTTATGAAGCAAATCATAGTAATTTGAACCACTTTTTGGTTTCTAAAGATTTCATCTGTCCCCAAGACGATTTAGGGTCCATACAGTGTCTTACCTGGAGGCTAAGATCCTACATTCAAAATCCTGTTCCATTTCCCACACAGAGAATGTAGGTGTGTGGATATAAAATGAGACACATTTGCTCATAGAGTTTCCTATACCTTTGGCTTAGAACGTTTTGAGGTCTTTGTAATTAGTTTAAGAGAAACATGGGGTGAAAGTTACAGTCTTTTCAAATAAAATACATGTTTCCCTTGGAAATTTATACCAAAATGTGTATTTATTTTTAAAAACCAAATGATGTGAATATAAGTAACGCAATACCAGGTCAGCCCAATGCTCTAACCAGCCTGTGGTTTCAGAGTCTCATAGTATTCCATTCATATTGGCCTCAGAAGTTTTGGGATTTGTTTCAAACTCCCTGGTTTCCATTAATACCCAAATCTGGATTTATCATTCATATATTCATCTAAATCTTTCCTGAACTTACTTATATCTAATACAGAAACAATGAGTTCCTAAATGGCAAAGGATCTATACTCCATTCATCATAATGAGACTATGGCAAAGATTCTACTACAGGAGAGTGAAGGACTATGATGAGTAATTCAAGGTACCACAGTTGTCCTCTTGGTTATAATTATTCACATCCCTCCCAAATGCAAAACTGACTCACATCCTATGACCCCCCTCACCTCCAAGCCTCCTCAAATCATTGTATCTGCCAAAAGTCCAGATCTTATGCTTTCTATCAGATCCAAATACTGCTACAGTACTTGTGATCCAGAGACCTAGAAACTGAATAAAAACTATCTACCTTCTGCATACACGTGGTAGGCACTTTAAAAATGACCCAGTGGTCTCCACCCATTGGTATTCATGGCCCTGAATTATCCTCTTTTCTGAATTTGCTACTAATCAACAGAATACAGCAATGTTGAGACAATGTCACTTTTGTGATTAGGTCACATATAACAGTCTTGCTAACAGTCTTTTTCTATCCCCCCCCAAAAAAAAACCACCAAAAAACAAAAACAACCCCCAAAACCTCCTCAAAAACAGGTTAGTGGAAAGGAGTGGGAGGAATCTGTGGGAGGTGGTTGGTTGTCTATGACCTTGATGGTGGTGATGGTTTCATGGCTGCATACTTAATCTTCAAACTCCTTGAATTGTATACATGAAGTACTAGTAAGTACAGCTTTTACATGTCAGTCATACTTCCATAACACGGTTTAAATGAAGAGAGTCTGACGTGGGGAGGCAGCTCATAGGCAGCCTCTAGCTGCTGTGTCCCTGCTAAGGCAATACTCCCTGGGCATCTCCAGTGACTGAGCTTGGTGGGACAACCAGCAATGGACCACTCTGCCTAACAGGGGACTCTTCTACTGGGCTATTTTTCCTCTGGGGCTCTAGACCTACATACCTGGTGGACTATGATAAAATGTTTATGATTTGTAAGGTTCTATCTTTTGTCCAGATGTCTCTTATGAACTCTAGACCTACGCATCCAACTGCTTTCAGAAGATCTCCACATAGATGACTAAGAGGCATCTCAAATTTAATATGTCCAAAACTGCCTCAAACCTGCCCCTCCCTATCCCAGTTAAGGGCAATTCAATTCTTCAGTTGTACAGGCCAAAACCCTTGGTGTCATCCCTCGCTCATCTCTTGATCACTTATGCTATATCCAGTTAGGAAATACCTTTGCTTGTACCTTCAAAATATACCCAGATAGCAACCACTTTCCACCACTCCACTGCTACAACACTGCTCCAAGCTATCAGGGCCATCATCATCTCTCCCCCAGAACACTGCCAGTCTCCTGCAGGCCTTGTGGCTGCTGCTATAGTTTAAGTTCAGTCTACTCAGCTAGTCTACTCAAAAGGATCCCACTAATTGTCTGTCAGATTTCACCCCTTCCCTGCTCAGAATCTGCCACTGACCACCTCCCACCCTCCCATCTCAATCAAAGTAAATAAAAGCAAGGTCTACACTTGGACTCAAATCCTCCCTGCTTTTCCAGATTCATGCACTATTCCTCTTCTACTCAGTTACACAAGCCTCCTCCTTGTTCCCTAAACTGCAGAGGCACACTCCTGTCTCGGGACCTTTATACTAGCTGTTCCCTATGTTAGAACACTCTTTCCCAGAGGTTCATGTGGCTAGCCCTCTCGCTTCTTTCAGATATTATTAAAAGTGAGTTCCTGGTAACTATGTATGGTGACGAATGTTAACTAGGCTTACTGTGATCATTTACACTATGTATAATTACTGAGTCATTATGTTTTAGACTTAAAATTAGTTATGTTACATATCAAGTTATACCTCAATAACAATAAAAAGCTTTCAGAAGAGCTTTTTCTAAATACTATAGCAGTGGAAAAATAAACAAAATCCTTTACATAAAAAGTGAATTCTTCTATGAGGCCTTCCACTGGCACATCTAAATTTCAATCAGTCATTTTGATACCTTATAACCTCAGTCCCTCCCTTTTTATATATAATCAACATATAACATTATATTAGTTTCAGATAAACAACATGATTTTATATTTTTATGTATTGTAAAATTATCACAATAAGTCATTAATATCAGTTACTGTACACAGTCACAAATTTTTCCTACAATAACTTTAAAAATCTACTCTCTGAGCAACTTGCAAATACAGAATACAGTACTTTAACTTAGTCACCATGCTGTACATTACATCCCATGATTTATTTTATAGTTGGAAATTTATACTTTTTAACCCCCTTCAACCATTTCATCCTCCTTACTCCCCTTACCAATCTATTCTCTATATTCATTAGCTTTTTTGGGGGGGGTTAGATTCCACATATATGTGAGATCACATGGTACACATCTTTCTGTTTATTTCACCTAGAGGGATGCCTGCAAGCTGCAAGGCTCCTCCATGTTGTCATAAATGGCAAGATTCTCTTATTTTTTATGGCTGGGTAATGTTCCAATGTATATATTTAGTACATCTTTATCCATTATTCATCTATCCACACAGGTTATTTACTTATCTTGGCAACTGTAAAGCTACAATGAATATGGGAGCATATACACCTTTCTGAGTTAGTGTTCTCATTTTCTTCAGATAAGTACCCATAAGCAGAATGCTGATAGCTCTGTTTTTTAATTTTTCGAGGAATCTTCATACAGTTTTCCATAATGGCTGTACCAACTGACATTCCCACCAACAGTGCACTGGGTTTCCTTTTCTTCATATCCTCATCAACACTTGTTATTTCTCGTCTTTTGGATAACAGCGACTCTAACAAGTATGAGGTGATATCTCGTTGTGGTTCTGAGCTGCATTTCCAGGATTTTAGCACCTTTCCATGGATCTCCTAGACATCTGTATGTTCTCTTTTGAAAAATATCTGTTTAGATACTCAGCTCTCCTTTCATTTTTGTCCTTAGCACATGTCACTATCTGATATACTATATATTTCACTTACTTAGTCTATTTCCCCTAGTTGAAGGTAAGCTCCATGAAGCAAGCAATTTTGTCTAATTTGCTTACTGCTGTTTCTTCGGTGTTTAGAACAGTGCTGTGCACACAGAGAGTATTCAAAACATATTTATTCAATAATAGAATTTCTCAGTACAGTTTATACTATTGCAAAGAGAAAAACAGGTATAAAAAAGAGGGAGATATAGCTAAAGAAAATTCTAACAAATAACAGCTATAATTATAACTTTCATTATGTCTTCTTTCAATCATTTACTTACAATTTTCTAATTGCATTCTTGATGATTATCCTTGTTGTATAAAGAAGGAGTGAATGCATTAAGCTAAGCTGATTCATTTCTCATGATGTCTCTTTTGACTTAGAGTCTTTACTCTCCTGGAGCCCTAAGAGAACTGCATCAGCCTCTAATATCGTTGTGTCTGTTGTTGCTCCCAGGAACCTAGATGTCAGTTCAAGATCTAACAGCCGCAGCCGGACTCTGGTTCCTATCTGGTACTTCCTAAATAGTAAAAAATAAATAAATAAAATAGTGAACACATTATAACATGAACAACCAATTTAAAATACATTCAAATTCAAATTCTAATTTATGTTGGTTCAAGATAAAGAAACAATAGTATCTGAGAAATAGTTTTTGACATAAAAGTAATTTAGTTATATCAGAATTTTCATCTTAAAGTTGTCTTTAAATATTTTTATAAACAAAATAAACATGTATTCCAAACCAAAATTCAACCAAGGTGGTTCTGGATTTTAATGTCATCATTCATTTTGAAAGTTGGAGAGTAGCAAGAACAAAAAAGTTTTTAGATACATTTTCTTCTTCTAAAATTAAAACCTTTTAAAGAAAATTTTAAAAAGCAAAAAAGAAAAAAATCTAAGTGCAAGAGTACTTAGTAATGGGGACTGATTGCACTGTAATTAAAGACCAATGCCAGCCATAACATGCATGATGTCTCAATATGGTCAATAAAATATTCAAGTATTTTATAATACCAAATAAAAATGATACTCATTTACCTTTCTCCCTTAGCTGATTATTTTAAGAGTCTAAACATTAACATTATAAAATGATACAGGAGACTGAAAATATTGCTGCTGATTAAAAAACCACAAATCTTTTAAAATCAAAATATTACCTTCAAATTCTCTAAGTTAATTTTAAAATTATTCTATTTTAATTTTAAGCAGAAATAAAGAAACAAAGTTCTCCCAAAAGGTCACTGGGAAATGATTTTGGTAGACAATACAATGAACAGTCTCCATACAATGAATGGTTAGGTATTCTGAAGGAATTTACAAATGGTCTATTAAATAAACATGTAGGCTATTTGGCTTTTTGAGGTGTTTTTTTTTTCTGACTATAGAAGTAAAATTTGGAAAATAATATGGTCACATTTTCTAGTCCTCCTATAGCTATATTTACATATATGTATATTTGTGTATTTGACAGCAGAGATCACATTTTCTTTGTTCTAAAAAAATTAGAGATATCCTATCTCTAGAATATTGAGGCATAGTTTTATGTTCCTAGAAAGCTGAAATTACAGAACATATTCCATATGAATTAACCGCTGGAAAAATAAGTTGAGTTCACAGGCAAGGTAAAGGTGATCACTCTTTTGCATACTACTTGTGTTCTAGTGGAGTCTCATTTGTCTTCACAGCATGATACACAGTTATTCATTTAATCACCTATGATTCCTGTTGACCCCTGTCCCCTCCTCCCTTGCAACATCCAATTATTTATCAAGTTTCATTCATTTTTGGACACAGATATTTCTGCAACTTAGTCCTTCAAGTTTTATCATCCTTGGCTAAAGCATGAGGTATGACAAGATCTTCCTGGGGACCACCTTTCTGGTCACTTCTCACAATGGGGTCCACATCTAGAATGCTTATGTGGAAATTACTAAGTCCACATACTTGTCTCCCTCTGTCATTTGGCTTCTGTTGTCAGCACTGCTTGAACTTCCCCTCTATCTATATTCCTGTTGGTTCTTAAATATCTAGGTAGAATGCATCAAATTCACCACCTGAGAGCCACAACATTCTCCTTGTCAGAATGAAGAGTCCAGCCCTGAAATTCCCAAGGAAGATAGTTTTGCAGTCTTGGACTTGGATGCAAATCCAGGCCCTACTACTTTTGGCCTGGGAACCTTGGGTCACTTGCTTTCTCTAAACCACAATTTTCTCATCTATATTACAGAAATTCCAGCTACTTGGCAGGCTTGCTGAGAAGGTTAAATGAGATAATAGACAGCAAATGCACAGCACAGCCAGTGCAAACGTCTTTACTTCCTTGTAGTGGTGACCTGTGTGAACTTCTGGTCTCTCATTAGACTGCACAATCCCCAAGATATGGCACTGTATTGATTGGTGTCCATCCTGTGCCATAGCAGCAGGTAGGTACTCTGATATCTGCCAATAAATTAAGAAAATGCTTGCTGATAAGAGCCACCAGTTGTTGATGAACTAGAATCTCTATTTTCCTGGCTTTAGTAGCTGTTTGGCTTGGTGCATTTACTTAACCTCTCTGAAATTTGCCTGGCACATACAGTACTTAGTAAATGTTAGTTCTCTTTCTATTATTTCCTATTGGCCTATTTCTTTTTAGTTATTTTTAGGAGTATTATTTATAGGTGGACTGTAAAATAACCACTATGAGGGGAACAGTTAATGTTTTACAAAAAAAGTTGACCATGTCACTAACACTTAGGACAAAAGTTCTGAGCAGTCACACTGAAGGAGCCCTCAGTGTGGATGGTTCTGTGTCATATAAATGTTAGCAACCTCAAGTGTAGGCCCAGTGTGCTTGGTAATGACAAGAGGCAAAACTGTCCCCATTTCTAGATGTAGCAGTTGTTAATAATAGGTAAGATTTGCTTTCATCTCTAAATATTATGGAAATTATGCAGCTTTCTCAGTAAGCTGGTAAAGATGAAAAGCAAACTGCAGAAGTTTATGTGTACTGAATGAAGAATCACCCAAATGTAAATGAAACAAAACAAAAAAAGTCTAAAGGATTCTTTGACTTCTGCTATAGGAAGTACAGTAGCCCCCTTTATCTGCAGGGGATGCATTCCAAGACCTCTTAAACCATGGATAGTACTGAACCTGATACATACTATGTTTTTTCCTACACATACATACATATTATAAAGATTAATTTATAAATTAGGCAAAGAGATTAATAACAACTAAAACATTATAAAATAAAACAATTATAACAATATACTCTAATAAAGGTTTTGTGACTAGCTTTGTGGCCATTCTGAAGTAAGATAAGGGTTACCTGGACACAAGGATGGGGATACCTGGACAGTCAATCTGATCACTGTCTGTTAGCTAGCAGGCAGCGTGCACAGTGTGGACATACTGGACAAAAGGATGACTGATGTGCCAGGTGGGATGGAGTGGGACAGCAGGAGATTGCATCACATTATTCAGAATGGTTTGTGATTTCAAACGTATTAATTGTTTGCTTCTGGAATTTTCCATTTTAATATTTTTGGATCAAGATTGAGTGCAGGTAACTAGAACAGTGAAAAGCAAAACTGTGAGTGGGGGGGGGCTACTAGAGACATTTCCACTGTTATGGCACTTAACTTTTACTTTGTACTATAGTTATTTCTATTAAGTGTTACCTTCTCTATCGGCGTGCAGGCTGGTTAAGGGCAGGGATTTAACCATATCTGTGTCTCTTATTACAGTATGGTGATGAATATATTTGACTTCATGTAGCCTTTTGACTAGTGGTTCCACCCTTTCCATTACATTAGAAGCACCTGGGTGTTTGATTAAAATGCAAATGAAGAGAGGCAACCCCAGAGAGTGATGTGGCAAGTTGGGGTGGGACACAGGAGTCTGTCTTTTTAGCAAGCTCTCTGCAGCGATTCTCATGCAATCTGTTGTGATCACCACTTGAAAAAACCTTGCCTAGAATGATCTTTTTTGTGTACATCATGTGCAGGAAGTGAGGACAGCTTACATAAAAGGCCAGCAAGATGAGGACCTCTGACAGAACTTAGTGGCCCATTAATCACCTTCAGAGTAACAGATGTTTTTCCTAAGTGACAAGAGAGTCTTTCAGAATGAGGAATTTAGACAGACAGACACACACACACACACACACACACACACACACACACACACACACAAAGCCAAGGAATGACCATGTATAATGAAGAAATGCACCTAAAAAGAGTCCTCTCCACAAAGGCCACTGGCAGCCTGGATCAGGCTGCCTTTCCACACACAGACTATCTGTTCTGGGAAACCCAGAATACGGGAAGGTCAACATAATTCTCCCACAAAGGAACAGTAGCCACACAACTAATGTAGAGTTACCTTTGATTTAACTTTGAAACACTTTATTAAAGGGAAAGATGGAAGAAATGTGTTTCTGAGAACTCCAGTTCTGCCAATGTAATCTGTGGTGAGCTTTCGGTATTGCAGTCCTTGATAATCAATGACACTACTCAGTCTTCCCATTTGGACTTCCGCCATCCCACATAACAAGATTTAGAATGAATATGTCAGTAAGCTCTTTTCCCAGATTGTTTGTGCACTCTTTAAATGGTCACTTTATTTAAAGATTTTGGCCTAAGTATAAAAAGCCAGAAGAGCCAATGTAGTGATTAAAAGCAAGGCTTCTAGAGCCAAGGAACTAGGTATGTTCCAACTCTGTCACCTACCAGTGTGCCACTTGGAGCGAGCTGCTTCATCTGTTTCTGTTTCCTCATTTGTAACATGGGGAAGTATTATACCTACCTCCCAGGTTCAGTGAGCATGCCAAAACCACATAAGTGCTCAATAAATGTTAGCTATCATCAAATCATCATCACCACGCCACCACCACCACCGTCACCACCATTAAGATAAACCAGTGACAGCTGACACTCTAGTGCTGCAGTGATGGAAGCATCAGAGCACTCCCAGCTACAATCTGAAGTTATAATTAAATCAATAAAGAACTCCTGTAGGAGAGAAATTTAGAGGTGGGTTTTCTTCCAGTATCTGCTTTGATTAAAAGCCTACTAATTTTAATTGTATAAGCATTCCTCTGTTAAAATATAACTTAAATGTCCCACAAAACTGAAAACATTTCTTTTGAAATGAATGTTGAATTTCCTTTGAGGATGTGGAGCATAATAGCACTGAACAAAAGCAAGTAAAATTCAAAGAATTGCGCATTTAATGGTCCATATTTCCCAGCATTAACTGAAAGAAAGCAGCATAAATTGTCAGTTACGTGAGGGTCACAGTGATTCACCTACTATTCTTTTGACAGTGGCTCAAGAAAGACTGCAGGCTGAGCTGTTGAACCTTACCCATTTCCTATCACTCTCACTTCTTTATTTCTTGACAGTTAAGCCTTTTATGAATCTATTTGTAACACATACCATTTCTTAAAAGGGAAGATAATTTCTATAGGCTTATTATTTGTTCTTCCAAGAAGCATTTTCATAGCTTCTTTTTACATTGACCATTTCAGGAATTCCGCCAAGATGGAGGCATAAGTGGAAACACTTTGCCTCCTTGAACAACCAAATCTAAAAACAACAAAGTTTTAATAACAATAAACGCAGCCAAGCCACAGAAAATCGAACAATACAGAGCCCAACAACAACGAACTGCTCAGCTAAACTAGTGAGAGGGGTGGAGCCAGGGGCAGAGCCAGCAGCAGAGCAGGTCCTACAAAAAAGATCCCCGGACCAGGGCGTGCAGGGAGCCGAGGGCGCGGATCTCAGGTGCGGAGTAGCGACGGGCAGACCCGGGGAAGGCACAGGACAGCTGGCTGACCTCAGTCGCACATTTGCGCACAGATAAACCAGTGAAGAGACGAACATTGAGACAGACCGTGCAGGCCCCAGCGCAAGGCAGCAGGCTGACTGCGGTCACACATTTGCGTGCAGATAAACCAGTGAAGAAGTGAGCAGTAAGACAGACCGGGGAGGCCCCAGCAGCAGGAAGGAGCGGAGAGGACCGCCATTGCTCCCTCTCTGACCCCGCCCCCACGTACAGCGTTAAAAACCAGTAATCTGGGTGGCCCCACCCTGGTGAACACCTAAGGCACCTTTCCTCAAACATAACAGGTGCGAACAGATCAAAACATGGCTCAAGGTGAACTCAGAGCCCCAGAGTCAATAAATCTAAGCGAACAAGAAATTGCCAAACTACCAGAGGCACAGTTCAAAACACTGGTAATCAGGATGCTCACAGAACTGGTTGATTTTAGTCACAAATTAGAGGAACATATGAAGGCTAAACTAATTGAAATGAAGGGAAATGCACAAGAAAGCAACAGTGATGGAAAGGAAACTGGGAATCAAATCAGGGGAGTGGACCAGAAGGAGGAAAAAAATGACCAAAAGAAAAATGTGAAGAAACAAGAATTCAAAAAAATGAGGAGAGAGTTAGGAACCTCCAGGACATCTTTAAATGCTCCAACATCTGAATTATAGGGGTACCAGAAGGGGAAGAGAAAGAGCAAGTGGAAAACTTATTTGAACCAATAATAAATAAGAACTTCCCCGATCTGGCAAAGGAAACAGACTTCCAGGAAATCCAGGAAACTCAGAGAGTCCCAAAGAAGTTGAACCCAAGAAGGAACACACCAAGGCACATCATAATTACATTCGCCAAGATTAAAATGAAGGAGAGAATCCTAGAAGCAGCAAGAGGTAAGGGGACAGTCACCTACAAAGGAGTTCCCATCAGACTGTCAGCGGATTTCTCAAAAGAGACCTTACAGGCAAGAAGGGGCTGGAAAGAGGTATTCCAAGTCATGAAATCCAAAGACCTACATCCAAGATTGCTCTATCCAGCAAAGCTTTCATTTAGAATGGAAGGGCAGATAAAGTGCTTCTCAGATTAGATCAAGTTCAAGGAGTTCATCAACACCAAGCCATTATTATATGAAATGTTAAAGGGACTTACCTAAGAAAAAGAAGATAAAAAAGTTGAACAGTGAAAGGACAGCAAACTCACAGTTATTAACAACCACACCTAAAACGAAAGCAAACTAAGAGGACAGCTAGATCAGGAGCAGAATCATAGAAATGAAGATCACATGGAGGGTTAGCAACAGGGGAGTGGGAGGAGGAGAAGGGGGGAGAAGGTACAGAGAATAAGTAGCACAGATGGTAGGTAGAAAATAGATAGGGGGAGGGCAAGAATAGTATGGGAAATATAGAATCCAAAGAACTTGAGACACGTGGTCATGAACTAAAGGGGGGGGAATGGTGGGGGAGGGGTTTGCAGGGTGGAGGGGAATAAAGGAGGGGAAATAGAACAAATGTAATGGCATAATCAATAAAATAAAAAATATATTTAAAAAAATAAAATAAATAAATTGACCATTTCAGTAGTTAACTTCTACCCTACTCAACTACCCCTCAACCTTCTTGATTTTATAGTCCTGAATTTATCTCCTCCACACCGTCTTCCTTAATGGGGCTTTATCACTCTGCTATTTAATTAGTTTTTCCTCATTCCTTTGATTATATCAATGGACTCTTCCAAAGAAAATGAACAAATACCCATAAACAGAATTTTGCTACAGTTTCAAAGGATTACCTGAAGGTCATCTATGAATTCCAAGATTAGAAAGTTCCACTCTAGATTTTAGGTCTGTTTAGCTTCTTGAGGTAAAAGGGTCCTCATTTTAGGTGCATAGCATCATGGCCTTGTGACCATTATTTCTGTTGTTTTATTTCCAATGTGCTTCTTAACCCCAGGACTTCACCAAACAAACTCACTGGGCCAACGCTCAAAGTCACACAGCTAGTAAGTGGCAGAACCACCCTTGACCACAGCCTTCTTTTCTTTCTTTTTAATATTTATTTTTTATGAGTTTATTTAAGCCAAACTGATGACACATGCCAAGGAGCAAAATCTCAAATGCTCCCCAGCTTTATCTACTAATTAATATAAGACACAGCCCATACATACATAAAGAAGAAATTTTTCTTTCATTACTGCCAGTCAATTAATTAAGTTTAACCCTAACAGGAATAAATGAGGACAGGTGTTAAAAAGAAGAACTGGGTACATAACAGCATTATATTTTAAATTTAAAATATGATACAATAGATAAATCAAGAAAACGTATGCAAGGGGGGAAAGGAGGGGACATCTATAATAGGGTCAACAATAAAAATAAAGATAAAAGAAAAAATGTATCCAACCAAGAAACCAGTATTCATTATCTGAAGAGCCTGGACAGGCCCTCCGTCTTGAATATTTACACCAGAATGTGATGGAAATGTTTAGAGGTACTTTTGGTTGTCACAGTATCGGGTTAACATTTAGAGGAGGTGGGTGGGATGAAGAAATTCTGTAATGCACAGTAATCTTTTGTATGACAAAGTTGCTTCTGAACTAGACATCCAAGCTTGAAACTGTGTCTGCCAAAGATAAAAGCTGTTTGTTTTTAATAAAAGTTTAAGGATACACTAAATTTCCAAGAATGCGATTACAGTGTAAATTGATGGAAGACTGACTTTGTTCAGAGTCTTAGCAAGTGATGTTCCCTATTTTAGAGAACCACAAGCAACAGTACCATTTCAATTTTGTGTTTTGCTATGTGTGTTAAATGTACCTGCTTTACAGTTTAACCTTTGGCTTAATCTTTGCATTGGGAGGAGATCACTCTTCTCTACACCTGCCATCTAAAAATATGTGACTGATCTTCTTACCTATTAATGAAATGCTACGCAACACAGCTTGCTATGATGATGGAAATATTCTGTATCATATGATCATAGAGCAGTTGAAATAAGGTTAGTGTGACCGAGAAATTTAATTTTTATTATATTTAATTTTAATTCATCTTGATTTAAATACCATGTGACAGTGTGGCTACAGACAATTTCAAACTGACAATAAAAATAGTATAACATATCAACATGCATTGTGGCAGAAAGCCCAGTTTTACAAAAAAAATAGCACTTTGGAATAATTTGTTATAGTAAATCATTATCCATTAGAACAGCAATATAATAAACAGTCAGATCTCTGCTCTTACTAACCCCTCGAACACTTCCTTTTTTGTTACTTTTTGTATTCTTCCTCAAATCTGTGACACTGTCCTAGACACACAGCAACAGAACTGTCTTATTAGACATTTTGAGGTTAAATTAAATTCTCCATAAAGACAGCTCCCCCCATGTTACAGACCTAAAGTTAACATACATGGAGGTCAAGTCACTGGCGAATGCCACAAAGTGGTAGAAGAGGATGCACAGACTTTTTCCCGTCCCTTTTCTTAAGGTCTCAATTACCTATGGCTTCTTGCAAGAACTGTAAACTTAATCCCTTTAAGGATGGTAAGAAATTACCACTTCATGTAGTCTTATAATGTTTTCCCTTTGAAATAAAATATAAACCATGGTGCCGCCATCCAACTCATTATTTTAATTGTTCCCCATTAGAAAAATGATTACTTTCAGTGGTAACAAATAATAAATTAAAAATCACTGAAAAAAATCTCCATGGTTTTATGCAATGTTATCTATTTTTTTTACATCTTTTAATTAGGAAAAAACCAAATATTTTCCAGCAATCTTTTACTTCATATTTAAAACCACTGAACACTGCTGTGTCGAAAGGCAAATAAGATGTCTCCAATGAGCATATTCAGAATGAAGACAGCCTTGTTTTTAACTTGAAGTGCTTGCCTTTGACTGGTCTTTGTGAACTCCAGCCTAAATGGATTCAAGCGCAGCCTCCACTGGGACTGCTCTCTTCCACTGTGCATTTTTCAGAACATATGCTTCAGTAAATGAGTTTGCATGTTTGAGCTGTTTTCTAGGAAAAGGACACTTAAATCTGGTTTTACATTTCTGTATTAGGAACATGGTTTAAAGACTTTCCTTTGGAGAGGAAAGTCTTTTCATAGATATTCTTTAACATCTGTCAGTGCATGCTGGTGATGGTTCTCCTAGAGTGAAAATAAAGAGACCCTCTCTGGGTAGTTCTTTGATACAAATTTACTAAATAATACAAAGCTGATAATTACAAGGCTTGGACTGAACCTCAGTATCCCCAAAAAATATTGTGTAGATTTTTTTTTCATTTTTTAAAGATTTATTTATTTTTAGAGAAAGGGAAAGGGAAGGAGAAAGAGAGAGAAACATCAATGTGTGGTTGCCTCTCGCACATCCCCTATGGGGGACCTGGCCTGCAACCTAGGCATGTGCCCTGAGTGGGAATCGAACCTCCGACTCTTTGGTTTGCAGCCCATGCTCAATCCACTGAACTACACCAGCCCAGGTGAAGAATCTGATTTGCTAGTTAATTTAGGTGTCTTGTTGCAATCATAATTCTCAGAGGTTTTAAGAACAGTTCTCTTGCAATCATTAACCATCTATGTTTTCATCCAAATAAGTTAAAATAGTTTAAAACTTTTTTCTGAATCTCTTACAATTTCTATTTAAAGTTTTATGACTTAAGAAGTAAATTCTTTTCTTTTTTGAAAGAAAAATTAAAATACTTCTAATGGTTTAACACCAATTTGGTTTTTCTAATTTGTACAAATGTTCACTGTAATGTTGATCTACATGTGAAACCAGCAACTTGACCATGTATGTGCTTGTGTGTTTGTGTGTATGCGTGTGAGACAGAGAGAGAGAGAGAGAGCTGTCTAAGTATTCCTCATCATTAAAAGCAGTGTTAGGATAAACCTAAGGTCTTTTGCAGTTCTATGAATTTATTCCACTTTTATACAATTTTAAGTGTTTGAAAACTAATACAGTATAGAGTAGTATTATGTCAAAATTGATTAAATATACATATAAAATACAGACACTCAAAACTTTTTAATTGCTACATCAAATATTATTATAGATGTAAATAGTAAATTGACAAACTAAACTTAACATGCAGACTACTGGGTATTATTTTGGATTTGTCTCACTTTTTCAGAAGACCATCTGCTGTGTTTCTTTGACCACCCAGCCTATTGCTTTCTTCTGTTCAATCTGTAAGATGCCTCAAGATCCTCTGACCACCATACTCTTTGTGCTGAACCATCAAGCCCAGCAGCTATGGTTAATAAAACAACGGCAGAGTGTTTATAAAGTTCTATAGCTCTTCTATATTTCCACTCATTAAAATGTAAAATACCGCACGAATCTTAAATCCTAATTTATCATCCCAGTCTTTAGAAGCTGTAAATGAAAAACAAAACTTATTATAATCTTAACTTCTGCTACCTGAATCATAATGAAAAGCCCTTCAAAAAAACTAATGCTTATCCCTTTAAAAACACTACATAGGGTGTGACTATTGGAAACCCACATGCCCTTAGGTAACAAGCAAAGGATACTGTTCATAACACCAAGCTCTACTTCCTTAATTGCAATCATCCTAGATAATAATATTAATCTTTTTCTATAAGTCTAATATAAATGTATAATTTTCTTTTTCTCTTAAACCAAGCTCCTTTTAACCTCAACCTGCTAATTGGAATTTTGTGCCACAACAAACAGAAGCTTTGTCTTGTTTAATCAGTGATTTATTTTATGAAATGTGAAAATGAAACCTTTTCAAATGTCTAATAAATAAATTCACTTTTTAATAATGTGGAATATGCATATAATGTACTATATGACATCAATAATAACAGTTATAAACTTTTCTCAGAGTTACAAGATGAGATGTGTTAAGTAATTTGGGAAAGGGCAATCCTATCAGCTAACAACCATATTAAGTCCGTTTTTATAAATATATTTATTGCTGACCAGAATATGAATTTATATATTCATATTAGAAAACGACTTTGCTTGTCTCATATTGAATATTTAAAAAATGCAATTCTAAATTTGCCCTTCTACACAATGTCTGTTCTGCACACTTGTTAGGGAAATGAAAGATACATATCAAAAAGTCCAAAGAAAAGAAGGAGTAAATACTTTCAGGTACCTAAAATATGCTGATGACTAAAACTGGGATCAAAGATGGAGCTAGTATTATGGCATCTAAACACAAAGGCTTATATTTTCTGGTATATAGTTTTTTATTTTATGAGAGAAGAAAATATATACATTTATTGTCAGAGACAAGTTTTGTCAGTGTAAAACAGAAGAAGAGAAAGATGTAGGTTTGACTGTGACTGCGTTTCCCTTTTTAATCTTGTTTGTCTCTTTAAATTAATCAATTACCATATAAGTACTGCGGAATTTTCAACAAACACCTACTCAGTATGTATACGAGATAAGCAAATACCATTGAGAAATAGAGTAACTTTCTCATCCCCCCCAACCCAAGGAGGCAACATAAAGTGAGAAGCCATCTTCTACCAATTTCCTTGGTGGGAGGCAGAAGTAGTAGTCAGCAGGTCAGTGCTGATTTCTGTGCCCTTTCAACAAGAGACAAGACTTCCTCTGGTGCCTTCTGGAAAGCCAAATGCTTTAAATACTGTTCTTGCAATAGCCTGTCTGGTCTGGCAAGGGTCAGACAGAAAAAAAAAACCTTTAATAAAAGAATCAGATGGAGGCTGCCATTCAGAAGGTTTGAACGGCTTCCTCTGTAGGACAAGACCCAGAGTTACTGAGAAAAGGTGAGGGCAAGGCAGAGAGTGTAGACACCTATCACATGCTGACAAGGCTGAAGTCAGGCTGGCTTGCTTGCTTGCTTTATTTATTTAAAGTTGCTATTATAATTGTCCCATGTTCTCTACCCTTTAGTCCCCTACACCCAGTACTGCCTCTCCCACCAGCATTCCTCCCTGTTCCCCCACTTCATGTCCATGGGTCACACATATAAGTTCTTTGGCTTCTTCATTTCCCATACTATCCTTAACCTCCCCCTGTCTATTTTATACCATTTATGCTTCTTATTCCCTGTACTTTTCCCCTCATTCTCCCCCTTCACCCTTCCCACTGATAACCTTCCATGTGAGCTTCATTTCTGTGATTCTGTTCCTATTCTAGTTGTTTGTTTCATTTGTTTTTGTTTTTAGGTTCAGCTGCTGACAGGTATGAGTTTGCTGTCCTTTTACTGTTTGTATTTTTGATCATCTTATTTTCCTTAGATAAATCCCTTCAACATTTCATATAATAAGGGCTTGGTGATGATGAATTCCTTTAACTTGACCTTATCTGGGAAGTACTTTATCTGCCTTTCCATTCTAAATGATAGCTTTGCTGAAGTCAAGTTGGTTTTAGAAAGACCCTAGGGCTTGAAATAGAGCTTGTGACTTCACACTTACAGGCCCTCGTTAATATTTGTCCTTTGTACCCTCAAACTGGATACATTTATTAAACACTCCAGTTCACACCCTTTAATAAAATCTGAGGGCACCAAAGCCCGAGTAGTTCTGTAACATTAAAAAGAAAAAAGACAACTAACTAGATAAGTATAGAAAGCAAGTAATTTAAAGGCACTTCATGTGATAAGGTGGTTTTAGATAATCTGCAAGGTCAGTCAATAACAGTCAACAATATGGTTTTGCTCCACAAAAAGTTAATTCATATTTAGGCTGAATTACTACAAGTTTACAAGTATATGCTACATAATGGTCTACATAATAATCTTAATCTCCCTCCAATTTCTGACCATATCTAAAGTACTGTGACCCATTCTGGGCAATACAATTGGATGGTCTCTGATAACTGGGTCCTTTCCCGAAGATGATGGTGAAAGAATATGCTGTTTTATGTTGAGTGAAGAACTTAAAGGAAGAAGGGCATTCAGCAGAAAAAAATAATAAAAAAGGAAAAAGAGGACCACAGAATTGTGTGGAGAATGTGAAAGGCTTTAATATTAAAAAGGCTTCAATATTTATTGTGTGTGTTTATTTTGTATGCCTCAAAAAAAGCAGAAATAAGAAAATGGGTAGAAGTTCTAGGACAGCTAATTTATCAGATTTCAGTTTTATCTGAGGAAGAATGTCAGAAAGGCTGGCTAAAGAGGGAATTGGCTGTTTGTGCATTAATGGAGGAAATCACAGGGAATTCTTTAGACGGATGACCACTGTGGCAATGATGGAGTTTCACTTTAGTAAGGGCTGAATTAGATGACATCAAACTCCTTCCATTTCTATACTTTTATGGTTCTCTGACTGAGTGCTGATCAGGTTTTCCAACAGAAGAAAGCATGAAAGTTGGAAAGCAAATTAAAAATGATCAGCTGAGGTTAGACTTCCGCCAAGATGGAGGCGTAGGTGGAAGCACTGTACCTTCTCGTACAACCAAGTTTAAAAACAACAAAGTTTTAGCAACAAAAATGCAGCCAAACACAGAAAATTGAACTATATGGAAGTCTGACAACAACGAACCCTTCAGCCAAACCGGTAAGAGGGGCAGAGCCAGCAGCAGAGCGGGGTCGGGCAGGAAAGATACACTGGACCGACCTGGGTGTGCAACCCCAGGTGCACCAGCAGCCGTGGGCGGATCCCAGGTGTGGAGTAGCGGGTGGACCCACTGAGGGCTGACCTCGGTTACACATTCATGGCAGACAAACCAGTGAAGGAGCGAGCAGTGAGACGGACCACACAAGCCCCAGGGGCAGGAAGCGGCAGAGGGGACCGCCATTGTCCCTCTCTGACCCTGCCCCCACATACAGCGTTAAAAACCAGCAACCTGGGTGGCCCCACTCTGGTGAACACCTAAGGCTCTGCTCCTCATACGTAACAGGCATGAACAGATCAAAATATGGGGCTCAAGAACAACTCAGAGCCCCAGAGCCGATAAATCTAAGAGATGAAGAAATGGCCAAACTTTCAGATGCACAGTTCAAAACACTAGTAATCAGGATGCTCACAGAACTGGTTGATTTTAGTCACAAATTAGAGGAATATATGAAGGCTAAACTAATTGAAATGAATGGTAATACACAGGAAACCAATAGTAATGGAAAGGAAACAGGGAATCAAATCAAGGGAGCGGACCAGAAGGAAGGAAAAAAATGACCAAACAGAAAAATATGAAGAAACAAGAATTAAAAAAAAAAAAATGAGGAGAGGCTTAGGAACCTCCAGGACATCTTTAAACGCTCCAACATCTGAATTATAGGGGTACCAGAAGGGGAAGAGGAACAGCCACCAGTGGAAAACTTATTTGAACAAATGATAAAGGAGAACTTCCCCGATCTGGCAAAGGAAACAGACTTCCAGGAAATCCAGGAAACTTAGAGAGTCCCAAAGAAGTTGAACCCAAGAAGGAACACACCAAGGCACATCATAATTACATTCGCCAAGATTAAAATGAAAGAGAGAATCCTAGAAGCAGCAAGAGGTAAGGGGACAGTCACCTACAAAGGAGTTCCCATCAGACTGTCAGCGGATTTCTCAAAAGAGACCTTACAGGCAAGAAGGGGCTGGAAGGAGGTATTCCAAGTCATGAAATCCAAAGACCTACATCCAAGATTGCTCTATCCAGCAAAGCTTTCATTTAGAATGGAAGGGCAGATAAAGTGCTTCTCAGATAAGATCAAATTCAAGGAGTTCATCAACACCAAGCCCGTATTATATGAAATGTTAAAGGGACTTACCTAAGAAAAAGAAGATAAAAAAGATGAACAATGAAAGGACAGCAAACTCACAGTTATTAACAACCACACCTAAAACAAAAGCAAACTAAGAGGACAGCTAGATCAGGAGCAGAACCATAGAAATGTAGATCACATGGAGGGTTAGCAACAGGGGAGTGGGAGGAGGAGAAGGGGGGAGAAGGTACAGAAAATAAGTAGCATAGATTGCAGATAGAAAATAGGGGGGAGGGCAAGAATAGTATGGGAAATATAGAATTTAAAGAACTTGAGACACGTGGTCATAAACTAAAGGGGGGAATGGTGGGGCAGGGGGTGTGCAGGGTGGAGGGGAATGAAGGGGGGAAATAAAAGAACTCTAAAGGCATAATCAGTAAAATATATTTTTTAAAAATTAAAAAAAAAAGATCAGCTGAGCCCTGGCTGGCATAGCTCAGTGGATTGAGCACGGGCCTGCAAACCAAAAGATCGTGGTTCGATTCCCAGTCAGGGAACATGCCTGGGTTGCAGGTCAGTTCCCAGCAGGGGACACAAGAGAGGAAACCATACATTGATATTTCTCTCACTCTCTCCTTCCCTTCCCCTCTAAAGATAAATAAATAAAATATTTAAAAAATGAGCAGCTGAATAGTTAGAAGGTCAGATGTGCAGTAAAAATTTTAAATCAGGGTACCTTTCATCACTTAACTCTTGCAAACCATGAAGCTGGTACTTTTTAATGACCTACACATCCACAGGCACCCTGCCTTATTTCCAGAGAGCAACATCTGTTATACATGACCAGCTTATCCATCTGGCTCAAGCCTGAAGATAAAGATGACTCTTGACATGACTGTTGGCTAGATGACCAGGTAAATTTTGTTCCAGATAGAATGCACACTTAAATTGACCAGAAAACAGTTATCTGACTCCTTCTATTTGACCCCTCCCTAGATAGGCAATTTTTAAATCATCTTCTTCAGTGTGTAAAAGAGTCTTTAAAAGGCCAAATACGGCTATCTTTTTCTATTACGTATGTTACTCTCCAATAAATCTGTGCTCATGCAGACTTTCAAACTTTCACTTTGTAGTGCTTCACTACACTATACACAATAGGCATTTGACAAATTGAGAAAATTAGAATAAATATATATTATCAAATGCTACCCAAACTTCTGCAACTGGTTCTGTAAACTGGGGTCTGCAATGAGAACTCACCACCCCACCATCAGTTGTCATATCTGTGCCTGACCTTGGCTTCCCATCTCAAAGCTGCATTCATATAACTTTGAATCCTGAGTAGCAGCCTAGGTGTTGACAATATATGACTCAGAAGGCTGGGGGTATTCTCTATTTTCTGGGTCATTCCTCTCAAAATTCTACTGTGACTACACAATGACCACAAGGTTATGTCCAACAGGTTAATGACTTTTTTGCTTCCCATCTGAGAAACAAAATTGTTTCTGAGCAAATGGGCATCTTGAGGGTGACGTTGTTCTAAATGCTAGTAGAGTAAAATATTGTCAAGAATCAAATATCTTTGGAATAAAATTCTGCAAAAGAAAAAAAATTACACACACCAGTCTCTGAATCCACCCATAAGGGTGGGCAAAAATAGGTTTACAGTTGTGAGTACAGAAAACACAGTTTGTTCTTGTGTTATTATTTATTGTATTATTTTTCAAACAAATAACTACATTTGCCTCACCCTGTGTTTATGATTTAAAATAGTGAGTGTTTTTGTTTGCTTTTGTTTTTATTTAGTAGGTGGTTTTCATTACTTCCTTGGGATAAAATAGTGATGTTATCTTAAAGCTTTTACTAACCAGAACACATATTCAAAAATATTAAAATTCCAAAAGAACAGTGTTAGGTTAGCATATGACTAATATAAGTATCTCAGAATAAATTCTATGCTTTTAAAGTAAGACAGAGCAGGGTAGAATAGTGAATTAAAATTTTTTCCTTTACTAATGAAAAGGGATTAGCAGTCCCTAATAAGAAACTTAACTTTGGTGAGCATTCAGTTCTCCTCCCAAATACTGTATAAGGTATTATATAAGGTATAAGTACTGTATAAGGTATCTGTATCTAGTTTTCCTTGCCCAAGAAAATGGACTTCCTGAATCAGTGTCTACAAAAGTGCAGGAGAGAATCTCAAGATCCTAGAGCTTTTTGACTTGCCAAGAAAAGGTGAATGAAGAACAGAATTCTGTTCAGAGAACATACATCCTAGAACCACAGTTGATTGGTTTACTGGTCAGAGAGAACTAAAACCTTGGATAACAAACCAACCAACTGTTTAAGAACAATTCTGTTCCCTAATTCACTTATTTTATGTGAACAACTCTATGAGCATTATGTCATCTTGGGGAAGGTTACCTTTTTTGTGTGAAATGAAATCACCACAGCATCTACCTGCTAGGATTGCTGGGAACATTGTATGAGAGAACTCATAGAAAGGAGTTAGTAAATGCTCAACTTGAGTCTAGTCAGAACAGGCCTTGATTGAACACAGAAAGTTCAGGCAAATCACTAGCTACTTGCTGTTACAACTAACGTAGGTCTGCCGGTCAGGCTTACTGGGGCTGGCAAATTGACAGTGCAGGAGGGCTAATTCCTTCTGGGGATGGACAGCAGTTGACAACAGTTTTCAAAGATGTCCTGTTCAAAGAAATTGGGTCTAACTTCCCATGGATGTCAGTTTGCTGATCTGGTGGATAAGCAATAGCAGTGGGACTTCTAAAGTGGTGGATAAGCAATAGCAGTGGGACTTCTAAAGTGGTGGATAAGCAATAGCAGTGGGACTTCTAAAGAGGGGTGTTTCCAGGCCCCAGACGGCCTTGCTGTTGAGGGCAGAACCCTGTGACTATGCATATGGGAACAGAGTATGAACCATGAGGGAGAAGAGCTGGGCCTGAGTGCTTGTCCTCGGCCAGGACTCCCACTTATCTATGTGTTCATTAGTTCTTTCATTCGCTCAGAAAATATTAAAGACCCATCTGTAGCAGGTACTCTTCTAGGTGCAGGGGTCATCAGTGCACAAAAAAGAGAAAGACAGGGTTCCCAGATTCAGTGCTTACGCTGTGGTAGGGGGAAAAAGACAACAAATGAATCAACAAATCCGAGAGGAGTAGGTGCTGTTCAGAAAATTAAAATGAGGTGATCAGATACGTGGTGAAGGGAGGAATAGGTGAGGCAATTCCTTTAACACACTGCTTGCACCCTTGTTGGTTTAACAAACAATTTACACAGGTATGCGAACCACCAGTTCCTGTCATAACTGGTACAGGCCTGGCTGTGAGGTTTTCTGTGGCAGGCAGGGTAACTTGGCAATTGAGTTAGGTCCTTATGAATGTAGAGAACAACTGACAAAATTCAAAGACAAGTGGTGGGATTTAGGGAAGCAAGACTTTACTTTTCTAAAGCAATGTCTAGTCCTACATTTGCTTAGTTATACATGTGAGCATTAGTCTGCTCAGGCTGCTATAGCAAAATACCACAGACTGGGTGTCTAAAACATCAGAAACTTATTTTCTCACAGTTCTGTAGGCTAGAGGTCCCTAATCAAAGTTCTGCCTGATTCAGCTTCTGGTGGGTCCTTTCACCGTGTCCTCACATGCCCTTCCCTCAGTACGCACACCACCAGAGAGTGCTCTTCTGTCTCCTGGGATTAGGGCCTCACTCTTATGACCTCAGGTAACCTTTATTAGCATCATCATATAGGCCTTATCTCCAATAGAGTTATATTGGGGGTCTGGACTTTATTCAAGTACCAACTTTGGCAGTACACGATTCTGTCCATAACAATGTTACTGTCATATAAATTCCTTTTTGTGTGAGTACATACAGATGTTCAATTTATTTGAAACATATTTCTTACCATTATGTACCAAGCAGATGCTTAGTATATGAAAATAAGTCTAGATCTTAAAGAGTTCAGAGTCTAGTGGGGGAGATAAACAACTATGATAAAATGTGAAATCCTAATACTAGAGGCATAGGTAAATGCAAAGAATTCTATGAAGAACGAAAGGTCAGGGAACCCGTGGGAGAAAAGCTGACATTCATAATGTTTTTATAGGAGTGGGAATTCACCAGTGAGGCAGACAAGAAAGTCCAGTCCTACCTCACAAACTCAACCTCGATGAAAAAGGTCTTGCTCTGACTACCCTACTCTGAAGGTGTACATCCTTTTACTGAGTTTCAAAAATAATTGGTTTGCACAATTCACTTGGCAATTAACAAAGTAGTACTCTGAGATCTATCTGGCTTCTACTACTGTCTTGAACTACTATTTAAGTCTCTTGTTACCAATCGCTTTTAATGAGACCCTACCTTGTTTTTAACTAGAATGTAGGTTTCTTCAAGGTAAGAATCAGATACTATGAATCCTTCAATACAGCAGCAGCTCAGGAAATAAATGTACTTTGATTTGATGTTGAGACCAAAGAATACAGAAAAGAGAACTTAGATATAAGAATTAAGAGCATCATAATCAGTTCCTGACTTGTCACTAGAAGAGAACATTACTGGTTAATTTCTCTGGGTCTCACTTTTTTTCTATCAGAAGACAGCGTTGACTAGATATCAATGGTTCTTATAAAGCTCTAAACCTCCATGAACATACTAGTTCAATCTCTTATTCAACAACCCATCTAATTAGTGGTGATCTCACAGGTTCCAGGCCCTATGACTTTTTATAGTCTTCTTTCACTTCTTGTTCAGATTCTATGTAAGTAATTAAAAGGCCATTAAAATTCATTCTAACCCCTCAACCAGCAGGAAACACTAAGAATATAAAAGCGTAGCTCGGACAATCAGAGAGGTTTCAGAGACACTAGAACACCGAGTAGAATATGGGGAAACAAGAACCCTTGTGCACTGTTGATGAACACATTCTCTAGTACAGCCACCACGGAAAACAGTATGGACGTTCCTCAAAAAATTAAAAATGAAACTGTCACTTCTGCGGTGCATATAAAAAAACCCAGGATACTGAAGAGATAGCTACACTCCCAAGTTCACTGCAGCATTACTCACAGCAGCCAAGATACGGAGATAACCTAAGTGTCCATCAACAGATAAGTGGCTAAAAGAGATATGGCTGGTGTATACATATAATGAAATGTTACTCAACCACAAAGAAGAAGAAAATCCTGCCATTTCAGATAACATGGATGACTTTCCAGGCATTATGTTGGATGAAATAAGTCACACGTAGACAAATATTGAGTGATATCAACTATGTGTGAAATCTAAACAAACAAACAAACAAACAAAAAAGCCAAACTCACAGAAACAGAGTAGAAAAGTGGTTGCTAGGGGCAAAGGGGTGGGGAAATACAGACTGGTAAAAGGACATACACTTTCAGCTATTAGAAGAATCAGGCCTAAGGATCAAACGTATAACATGGTGACTATAGTTGATAACACTACATTGTATAACCAAAAGTTGCTAAGAGTAGAACTTACATGTTCTCACACACACACACACAAAGTACGTGAGGTGATGGATGTGAAAAAAAAAATTCCCTCTATATTATATTGAACATAAAAGAGGGGAAGGGACAGACAACTAAAAAACTTAATGATCAATTGTGAAAGTATAAATTTTTACCTTAAAATAGAGTTAACATTTTTGTTAACATCTACTGCAGCAATAGTTAATTGTTTTACTTTAAGTGAGCTGTGTGGAAGGACAGACAACACTGAGAAGCAAATTACAGAATACTCACTTTTGTTCTCCAGTGATGGCTCAAACATTGAACAATATAGTATTTATATTTGAACAAAAAACAGTCCAGGAATACAAATGTAAAACCATGTATTTTATACATTCTTTTTTGTGACAAAACCTTATCCTAAATGAACAAGTGGGTTAAAAAGTAACAATTCAATTAAAAAAGATATTTTCTTTAACAGTTCTAAATTAGATTAGTTTAGTGTTTACCACTAAAAAAAAAAATTCCATTTGAAAAGTGGTTAGAGTTCTAACTTCACAGTCACAAACCCTTTTACTGGATGACATTAAACGAATTGGTTGTAAAAACTAGTGTTTGCAAAGTCACTCTTATGTCCAAGTTTGGGACAGGTCCCATGACCACAAAACTCCGCCGGCTCTACCTTTACACAGAGTTTCGCCAAGATGAGTGCGTTATTAGCCAGGCCTGGCTGAAACGATCCACTGCCTACAAAGCTACTTGAGTGCACTGTCTCCGTTGCAAATCGACAGTACATCACTGCTGCAATTCCCACCACAGGTAACACTTTGTCCCCAACAAAGAAGCCTCACATCCTGCGTCTGCAGAAACGCCAGTCCTGCCTAAGGCTGCAGGGCTGCCAACAGGGACATCTGTGTGCCAACAGGACACAAAACTGGCTCCCTTCTTATTCCTTTCTTTCTTGTCCTTTCTGTTTTCATCTTTTTTATTTCCTAAACAATAAACTGGATGATTGCTTGGTAAGGAAATGGTCTTTCATTCCTTTCCTTTTCCCTTTTACTTGTTTGTTTGTTTTACATGACAGTCAAACAACTACATCTGCCATAGATTATTAAGTTCAAATCCTGAAAATACAGTAAAGTTTGTTTTCTGATTTCATAACTTGTGATCCTGAGAAGAATGCTGACTTGAAAGATAAAGATCCCTACTAGTGTATTAATAAAAAGAAGCTATCTAATTCTAAGAATATTCTAAAACTTCAATTATGTTTATTGAATGATAAAGCCAAATAAAACACTAAAAAATAATACACCCTTAAGAATTAAAAAATCTTCTAAACTACATGTTCACTGTAGAAAATTTACAATATAAGCCACTATTCCCATAAGAATATTACATTTTGGCACATTTTATACCAAGAAAGTCTTCTCTTATGCCTACCCTCACCTCAAATTAATATTCGGGTTTAAGAAAGTAAAAGAAATTAAGGTACACCCAGAGACGGACAAGGACTATGACCAAGAATTCACCAGAGAAAATTACAATTTATAGTCCCACAACTGTCATCTGCTCCCCAAATAAAATACAATGCTTAATTTGAATGATCAAATAGATAAATCTAGAAACTTGTTATCAATATAATTCACATATATATATATATATATATTTTTTTTTTTTTAATCAATATATGGTTGCTCTGGTGAATCCCCTGCTGGGAACTGGCCCCTGCTGGGAACTGGCCTGCAATCCAGGTATGTGCCCTGACAGGGAATGGAACCGCAATCTTTTGGTTTACAGGCCTATGCTCAATCCACTGAGCTACGCCAGCCAGGGCCAATATGATTAATATTTAAAAAATAGAGTGCCCACATTTGCAAAGGAATAGATAAGCTGGGATTTTAAATTAGTACTACCTTTCTAGAGACCAATTTGGAAATGAGTGTTTATGCCTATTGGCCCAGCAATTTTACTTTCAGGATTTTTTCCCATACAAGTGAGGAGAGATGAGCATAAAGATGTTTACTGTAGCTTTGTTTAAAATAGAAGCAACTTACAAATAGCCAAATATTCAACTATAGAGGACTTGTTAAATAAATTAAGATACATTTCTCGAGTACTACAATCAAGAAAAATGAGGCTTAACAGACTGTGTAGTAAAAAATGTACACTGTATATAAAGTTAATAAATAAAAATAGGTTATAAAATATGATATATGAAGGGAACCAACCTTTCAATAAATGTAAGCTTCCTTAGAAGGAGTAAAAATGTTAGTAATAGGATTATCTCATGGTGGTAATATTCTATAATAAACATACCATTAGTTTTAGAACCAGAAAAAAGTCCCTGAATTATTGCCTCTTAGAATTGATGGCAAATATTAACTTATTATCATTAAAAAAAAAAAGAATAATTCATTCTTTCTCAAATGCACATTAACATTTTCCTGGGTTTTCAAAAACGGTTCCATTGAAAGCATGTACAATTTCACATGAAAGCTGCAGCAAGATATATACATGAAAAGGGAGTCAGTACAATAATTTAAGGGAATAGGAACAGAATCTCTTAGATTATTTTAAGCAATAACAGGCAAACACAAAATGATAACTCAAAAACTTTAATGGAGATAGAACTGACTGACACTGCTTTTTATTCCTGAAAGACCTGAATGTGAAATTATCTCTAATTTTTAGTAGACTGAAACAACATAACCAAAAACTAAAATTTGTGTGTGTGTAATTATTGGTAGAAATGGAATAAATGGAAAATAATGAAGTTTTTTAATTCTTTAATTCAAGGACACAATGAAGTGTATTTTTACCTTCCATAATTTGATAATACCTTGTACTACAAAACTAGATTACTAAAGAAATTACTTTCTAATTTTATTTTAAAAGGATAAAGGTATGTCTAACATTTTACATTTAATATGTTTACTCTCCTCTGAAATACTGCACGGGAGTCAGGAAGCTACAAGCAGAAAATCCAGGAGTTCTGAAAGCATTCAAAGTGTGAGCTTGAGCCCTTGAGTTACATCATTCCGTTTCTATGACATACTTTGTAAACTAGCTTTAAATCACATAGCTTGTTTGTGATTCTGATACAATAACCTGTCCATTGTATTTCTTTTGAAAAAAATTATTTGCTTAAAGTGGCAAAAAAAAAAGGTGTTTGCAAAGTAGCTGTTGAATAAATTAGACAGACCTGTACTCTATTAAGTGACACCAGTTTATTACACAGTATTTAAAATCCATCACTGGAAAAGCAATAAAGTCTTCTGGTTTGTGATCTGGATTTCTCTATACACAGCAGAGTTCATGTTATATTTGTAAAGTATTCTTATTCTAGACATTAATAATTCCAACTGTTGTATTCACTAAGTCATGTTCATAGATAAAATTAAAGGGCAAATACTAAACTAGGTATGTGAAGACCTGTCAACAAATAATACAACTTTCAAAGAATGTACAGTCATTAATTCCTTCTGATTTAATGACTGAATAAGCAAACTGCCAGGGAATGTCTGCCAACCCAGGGAAAGGTGAATACCTTGTTACCAAACATTGGTGAGGAATGACACAGAAACACACATGCCTTCGCTGAGCACTTGTTTTTAATTGAGTTTATTTCACTCTTACTATTTGCCATAAGTGGTGCTTTGTACTCAATATGTTATTTCAACTTTACAAGTAGATGTTCCTAGCACCATTTCCCAAGTGAAAAACTTTCCTGGAGTCACACAGCTAGTAAAGGGTAGAGCTGGGATTCAAACCAGGCTCTCTGACTCATCTGTGCTCATTTCACAGTGTTACTGTGTCAAGAGAAGTAAACTGAATGCTGAAATCACAGGACAACTTATGGTTGAATTTTAGCACTGAATGTTACCAGATCAAAATCACTTGCTTGTTACCAGTTTCCCTGTCCTCAGAGACACTGACAGAGTCCATTTGTTTAACTGAGTTACACCCAAACTAAGTGTGTGACATATGAGAATTCAGAGATAGTTGGACAATTTTTTGAAATCTGTCAAAAAGGTATACTGACTGTCAACTGAGGACCCCACAGATTTCTAGAGAAGCTGGGCTATATGTTAAGTCATATAAGTGGGTCTTCTGTTCAGGGAACTCTGATGTGATCCCATAAATAAGTAAAAAATATCTTTATATGCATTTATAAGTTATCTATGAAGTGAAACCAAACATTTAACATGAAAGCTTCTCTGAGTGGAGGAATCTTTGGCGTGCTGAGCTGGCTCTGGGAGGGGTGAAGGGAAGGAAAGGCGGCTGTGGCGACACCCACTGCAGGTTACCACTGACAGGCACCAGCAGTCAAAGTTTCAGAGAACTTGCTCAAGGACTAGGGCAGAGTTTCTCTACAGATTCCTTAAGACAGGATTCAGTAACCCTACCCAGCTTTCACTTAGGATTTTCACCCTTCCCTTCAAAATGATTTTACTCACCCTGAAAATCAACACCTTCTGTGGTAGACTACCTTCTCACACATTTGAGAACAGGACACACTCTCAGACAAACTTGCTTGCTTGCTCAGGTACACAGGGATTCCTTAAGTCTCATCCTGATGCAATCATGCAATCAAACATTTTCTATGTCATCAATGAACGCATTATTACTTTTTTTGATGCTTTTGCTTGCATGCTAGTTTTCAAGCAGAAAATATTCCTAGGCAGAGTGCCTATATAATACACATACTTCCTTGCCTTTTTTGGCCATTGTGAACGGAGCTGCATTTAAAAATTTATTGTATAAGCAATAAATTATCATCTCTGTAATAAAAATAAAACAAAAAATCAGCCAGGCCTCAGTCATCATTAAGACAATCTGTAAGTAAATATTACACTGTAGGTGTTCCTTTGAAGGAGTACCTTTTGGCTACAAGGTCTCTTTCACAATGTTATCATTATCTGTCCTGCCATCCCCTGGCCTTTTTCCTCAATTTCCTAGGGCGGTTTTAAAAGTAAACCCTGTCTAATCCCATTTTAGCTGGAAACCAAATAATCTTACTCAAAAATACATGTTAATGAAGGTTGACATAGTTTGGAAGCACTGGGGCTGGAAGCACTAGTTTTCAGTTTTAGTAAGCACTTGAGGTTGTTGGTGGATGAGCTGAAGGCTGATTTCTGGGCTTCATCCCCAGACATTATGATTCTCTACATTCAAGTGAGATGAATAAATTACACAAATTGAGCAGAAATGTCTGTTAAGAAGACACCAGGTTTCACACAGAGGCTTTGCAGCCACTGATTTTAGAACTCCACATTATCTGCAGGTTTTCTGCTCTGCTCTGCTCTGCATAGCTGTCACAGGAATCTTACTTATCCTAGACAAATGAGTAAAGTTTCTCTTATAAATTTTGCTTTGACATCAGTCTTGCAAGATGAGGTATATACTACGAATTTGGAAAGAACATTAGACAAATGTTTAAGAAGCTCTGTATTTCACAGCCAAAGAATCTATATAGCAGAATTTTTCTTCTTCCACCATCTCCAAAGGTGGCGTGTAGTTTTCCCACAGTATCGAGTTGCTGCTGCACACATAGCCTAGGTGATAATTCACTTAGATTCAAACTACTTTTTTCAAAGCCAACTTTTCCAGACAATGCATCATCTACATTTGAAATGCTAGGTGAAATTCTACCAGCACTCTCAAAAAAAAAAAAAGAAAAGAAAAGAAAAGGACAAGGAGGCATACAGTGCTGGACAAAAGAGATGGAGGCAAGTACTGACAGAGCAAGCAATCTATAGCACCCCTGGGGTAGGAAGAATTGTTGGAAGAGTTTTCTCACACATGAAAAAGCAATGAAGAGCACAACACTGACTATATTTCATTGTATTTTGGACCTAGGTATTGAAATACCTGAAGAGAAATCATCATTTGTAAGTATGTATAATCCCCTTTTCCTACTAATGGATAAATCAGTGACATAAACCTATGCTTAAAAATAAAATTAAAATTTTAAATAAAATCAGATTAGTGGAACACTGGCCCCATCCTAGAAAAGATGTATCTCTAAGAAAAAAAAAAATGAGACAAAAAAAAAAAAAGAAAAAGAAAACAAAATGAAAGGCAAAATCTCTGGTATTTACTTTGTGAACTGAATCATTTGGAGAAACACAGGGTGCGGTAAAAGTAGGTTTACAGTTGTGAGTATGCAAAATAGTTTATTCTTACATTCTTATTTATTATTATATTATTTTCCATACAAACAACTATAAACCTACTTTTGTGTATTGAAGAGACTAAATAATAAATAAACTAAGTCAGATATATCTGAAAATCAATTTTGAGCCCCTAATGTACACAGTGTTTCCTACTGAGGTGAGAAGATACTGGAGTACAATGAACTTAAAATTGCAGGAAAAATTTCTGATTTGCTTCAAGAGGTTCAGGGACTGTATTTAACCCCACAGAAAAACGAGTAAATTGAGGGCAACAGGGCCTGTACTGAGTCCCTGGCTGATCGGGGCTGCACTCAAGAAGTAACTGCATTTGGAAGAAGAGAAGAAATAAAGTCACAATTTTAAAAAATTGACAAATTGTCACTGGCATGCACAATGCTTTATAACTACCCCAGGACGGCTCAATTTTGGGGAGTGACTCTGCTCACAGTAAAGGCATGTGATCTCTAGGATTTTAAAGATGAGTCTCAAAATCCCAGAACTATCCCCAAATTTCTGGCTAAATGACCAATTCTAGGCAATGTCTGTATTCTCTGGTTTCTCAACACTGGTTTCTTTCATGAAACTTCTGTAAGCAAAGCTGAGAGGAATGGTACTAGAAGGCTGGACTAAGAGTTGTTGCAGGGTCAGTTCTCAAGAATACCAACATTTATGTCGACTTACCAAACCAATCTCTGGACCAGTATCTGTACTTTTATCATTTAAAGTTAATTAAACTGTTGTTGGCATTCCTTTTAAAATACTAAAAAAAATAATAGACATTAAAAATTTTTTCTAACAAGCTATTATCATTATGGCTAATATAAGAAAAATACCTCATATGCTTTCTACAGATGAAAAGAATTTTGAATACGGTGCCCATGTATGAACAAAACAAAACCCCACAGTGGTATGTTCCTGCCCTAAGTCATTTAGGAAGGGGAGATTCTGGAAAGGAGAGAGGGAGAGCTTAGAAGAAAACTCAATTAAAACTTCAATATCCTTCTACTAATTACCTGTATTAAGATAATTTTTAGGAGGAATCAATAGCCCTGGTTTCATTAAATCTAGGTAAGATCTTAGATGAAAAGATGCCCCCCAATTATCTTGTTCATATTTGTGTTAAATTTTGTTGTTAACACCAAGTGCTATTTCCCCAGCTGTGAAGTCAGGCTAGCAGCTGCCTCAGCAAACCATGCCAACGCTGCACCAGGACAGAAAGACAGCTGCCTTGCCTGTCCTGACGGATGAAAGGAGTGTGCAACAGGCCTAGAAAAATCTCTGGTGTTGGCAGTGCTGGTGAAGGCAGCTGCTTGCCTGTCACACTGCTGTTGAGTGTGCTAGGTGACAACAGAGACAAGAAACAAAGGAAAAACAAACACAACTTCTACTGTAACTAATTTCTACTGTAACACAACAGAAACACACTAGTTTCTACTGTACCACATTCCAATATCAAATCATTTTATGGGATATTACATTGTTTGATCATTTTAATTTTAGATTTCTCAGCATTCTATGCACAGAAGCAAAACCTTACAATTATATAAACATTCCTGATTTCTACTTTAATTTTAATAAACTAAGCAATAAAGAGTTCTCAATATTGTGTCCAAAACTTTAAAAGTTACAAACAACTGATTTTCTAACATTAGCATTGTTACAAAGCTTCAAAATAATCTGAGAATCATATTGGACACAACTGAATTTGAGGGGACAATTTGGTAGGAACAACCGTATTTTGCCATGTATAACGTGTATCCATGTTTTGGTGTGCAACACACACATGGATTATACCCATGGTAATCATTATGCCCATATATAATGTGTACCCTAATTTTCCCTAAAAAATTTGGGTAAAAAAGTATGCATTATACACAGCAAAATACAGAAACACCTATAAGACACAGCTGTTTTGCCCTGACCCCAATGGCTCAGTTGGTTGGGGCATAATCATACCAAAAAGTTTCAGGTTCAATCCTAGGTCAGGGCACAGACAGGAGGTAGCCGATTAATGTGTCTGTCTGTCTGTCTCTCCCCCCCCCCCACCTTCCTCTCTGCTCTCTTCCACTCTCTAAAACCAATAAACGTATCTTTGGGTGAGGATTTTTTTTAAAAGTCTAGGTAGCAGAACTGATATTTATATTACTTTTAGGAGACATTTTTGCTTTATTAAAAATATTCACTATTCTTTTTGTTTTTAATCCTCACCCGAGGAGATGTATTTTTTTGTTTTTAAATTAATTTTAGAGAGAGAGGAAAGGAGGGAAGGGGGAAGAGAGTGAGAGAGAAAGAGGGAGAAGATCCACCGATTGCTTCCTGTAAATGTCCCCATCAGGGACCGTGTGCCCTAACCAGGGATCAAACCCGAAACCTCTTGGTGCACAGAACAATGCTCCTACTAACTGAGCCACCCGGCCAGGGCAATATTGACTATTCTTGATCATGATGTCTGAAATGTACTTTGAAGTATTTACAATACATAAATTTGGGGGGTGGTCAACTGTAGTCATAATAAAAACCCTTATTTTAGAGCTGGCTACTAAAAAAGCCTCTATTATCTGTATTTCGTGGACAAATGACCTTTTTGCTAATCACCATACTGAATGTTAGAAAAGTTTTATTGAGCTATAACTAGCATGATGAGTATTAGTGGGGTCCCATTTGTGAAATAAAAAGCATTTAGAAATATAGGTTGACTGACTAAACAGTATGTTAATGATCTGGCCCATGATTTCATGACCAGAGCCAAGGAGGAACTCAGTGGGCACGGACACTTTTCCCTCAAGGATGACTCCCTCCTGTCAATTTAATGCTCCTCTAGCCAGCTTGAAAGCGGGAGGGGTCTGTTTGCCGTTTTGTTTTCTGCAAGGTGTTGGTCAGAGCCTCTCTAAGGACTGAGAGATGGGGTTTCTTCAAGTTTCAAGAACTGCTCTGTGCCTGCGTGTGAATATTTGGTTAAATCTCTGTATGTGTGTGTCTTCGTGGGCAGAATTGGGTCTGAGATTTACTACTATTACAAGTTGATAATAGGTTGTAAAAAACTAGGTAGTCCTTACTTGACTTCAAATGTCTTTGGAGGCTATATCACCTACCAAAAGGAGTCTGGGGTACTGCATGGACACACTGGCTCCAGTCAGTGTGGCACAACAGTAAGATAGATATGTATACTTAAGAATAATCCCATTTAAAGCCACGATCTTTTCAAATGCAAATTTTCAAAGCATTATGAGTTACTATCAAGAGGCATTTATAATATAGTTAGACCGATCTGCACAGGAACGTATGACTTTACAACAAAACTCGTAAAACATCGTCAGTTTTAATGAGGCCAGTATGTAATTGTGGAAAGTCCTGGCATCCTCGTCACATGGAGGGCCTTTCAAAAATCTGTTACAGTTTCACAGAGAAAAATATACACACGTAGAAAACCGTAAGAATGTTGAAAGTCAATGTATTTATAAATATAAAGTTATTTTTCTAAAATCCCTGGGTGAGAGGACTGAGAAGATATATATCCCTGTGACAAACCTAAGTATATATAGGGAACCTGGAAGGTGATGGAGAAAGCATGTTAAATTTAATTTGTGGGAGGAAAAAAAGAAAGGTTCTTCAATAAATTGCACTGGGAAAACTGGCTTTACACCTAGGAAAAAAGTAAGATCTCCGTATCAAGCCATATAAGCTGTATAATGGGTGCAGGGTCTTCTTCTGGGCTCATGACAATGTTCTGGGACTAGATGGTAGTGAGGTTGTATAACATTAAGAATGTACTAAATGCCACTACATTTTACACCTTATTAAGATGGTTAAAATGGTCAACTTTGTGTTATATGTGTTTTATCACAATTAAAAAATAATTTGCAGATATATCACAGAAACTAAGTGTGAAAAATCAAGCTTTGAATGTATTATACAAAAAGAGGGAAAGTATCTTTTGACCTCAGGGTAGGAAAGGCTTTCCCAGATAAGACACACACAGCACCGCTATTCCAGCTGTGCAACAAAAGTACTCTAAATTTCAGTGGTGGCTTCAAACAACAAAAACCACTGATTTTGCTCAAGTATCTACAAATCGGACACCACCCAGCAGAGAGAGCCCACTACCGTTCCCACTGCCCCAGGCGCTGGACTGAGGACTGGAGGATCCACTTCTGAAATGAAATGGCTCACCCGCAAGGACGGCAAGTCAGCACTGGCTGATGGCCGTGATCCACGTCCCTTCTGCAGGCTTGTGCTTCCTTCCTCACAGGATGGTGGCTGCATTAGAAAAACAACCCAAGAGACAGGAAGTGGAAGCTGCCAGTTTCTTAAAGCCTGGGCCCCCAACATGGTACAATGTCACCTCTGCTACAGTCTATTGTTCAAGGGATCATACAGCCCAGATTCAGAGGGGGGATACAGACCCCATTGATGGGAGGAAGGTCAAAGGATCTGAGGACTGTGATTTAAAAATACAAGAGCAACTCATAAAGGAAAAGATAGGCACAGTTGACTATATCAAAATGTAAAATCTTTGCATGACAAAAATCACCATTAAAAGGTAAAGCATGACACAGTTTGAAAAGAGTTAATTTGTAAGAGATGTAAGAAAATTAATATCCAAAATACATATAGAATTATAAATCAGTAAGAAAAACATAAATAATTAAATAGAAAAATGGATGAAAAATATGAACAGTCAATTCATGGGAACTGAAAACTAACCAGCCAGTAGACATATGAAAAAGATGTTTAACATCACTTTATAGTAATTAGGAAAACGCAAATCAAAATATCTCATCCATTACACTGTTAAAATAAGTCTAACCCCCCCTAATGTTTGATGAATATGTGAGAAAATAGGAGCACCATAAATTCTGACTGTAAAATAATACAATGTTAGAGAGCAATTTGGCAGTATCAAAAAAAAAAAAAAATAGAAACCGTGTATGTAGTCTCAACCCCAAAGTTAAGCTTCCTGTTAACATAAGGCAACAAATGCATTTGTCCCTAGAGACATGAATAAGAACGTGTCTAATGTTCATAATAGTCAAAAACCAGAAACCGCCTAAATTTTCATCAAGAGGGAAAAGTAAAAATAATAATGGAGCTGTATTCATAAATGAAATCTATATATCAGTTAAGGTGAATGGGCTAGACCTCAATGTAGATTCTGGAACAGATGTAAAAACACAATGTTGAGTCAAAATGTTATAAAATGACACAAAGTAAAACATTTAAAGATAACATTTTAAATTGTTTCAAATTTTAAATAGACACAAAATAATATATATTTTTATGGCTATGCACACATCATAAAAATATAAAAAGGTGAACTATATGCTACATGTTCAAGATAGTAGATGCCTCTGGAAGGAAAGGTGAATGGTGCAGGGAGTTTTAATAAAGTAACTATACTAGAGAAAACTGGCTCTTCACCACAACTTTGCACACCCTCTTCACAGACGTTCCTTCTAGTCCTCGGACTGTATTTCCCAGCAACCTTATATCCTGATCAAGGTGGGGGGCCACGTAACTTTTCTCACCAACGGAATATGAGCAGAAATGATGCCAGTCGCATGAAGAAGACCAAGAAATTTAAGCAGTGAGAGTGCCTTTCACAGACTCTCTTCTTTTCTATCAGCTTCATACACAGGAGCGTGTGACCTCAAAAACCATGTGCTTACTGAAGATGGTGTAACCACAAAATGAAGGGAGTCTAGTTTCAGGTGTGCAACACAGTAATTCTACATTTATGTACCTTACAATGTGATCACTACAATAAGTCTATTAACTATAAAATTTGGGTCTCTATATTGCCACATGGAATGCCAGCCACCAACCAGAAAAACAGTCACATGGCAGTGTTACAGAAATAAGACGTAGGTCAGCCATTAGAATTCTGTGGTGGTGGTGGTGGTGGGGGGGGGTTCAGTTGTCTTCAGTCAACTACACAAAAGGGGACTTCAATTTTTAACCTATTGATATGTTCCTGTGATAAAAAGAAGTCTTTAGTAAAATTAACACTACCCCTCACTAATGTCAGCATTTGTTCATTGTAGGTAATGGATATTCAGGTAGCTGTTATACTATATCCTATAGTATTTACAGTTAAAAAGAGGTTTTATTTCAGAAGATTTAACGAAGTGGGCTATTCCTCTAATATTTGACAAGAATGCTGTATTTTCACTACAGCTTACATTTCCATTGTGGCATCCTTCTAAAATTTACATTCTCCTCAACTGTGGCCTCCCCTGTTTTCTCCAGAGTGTAACAGCTGCTTCCACGTCAAGGGTTCGGCTCAGGTGCAGGTGCAGCTCCAGTCTTTCCTCCCTCACCTCCATGCGTATCTGAATAAATGTGAAACCTCGGTAAGTGTTAAAATAAGTGACTTCAAAATTTTCGAGACTACAGAGGGAGAGATTATCTGTATGGTTCTAAAAAGGTGTGAGAGAATAAAGAGAAAAAGCAAGTAATTCTGTGCAAATTAAAGAAAAAATAGCTAACACTTGCTGAGCACTTTTGTGCCCAGTACTACTATCACGAGACGGTATTCTTAATATTAACTCAGTAAGTTCTTAAAACAACCCTATAAAGTACACACTGTAAGCCCCATCTTACGCTGAGAGTGAGAGTGTTGAGAAATATTCCTAAAAACTAAAAGCTTATTTGTGTTAGGGACTAATTGAAAAAGCTCTAACACAATTTCAAAACCAAATTTTGCTTATTCAAGGTTCTTACAGTGGAAATCTAAAAACCCTTTTTCATCCCAATGCTTCATTTTAAACACCGATTCCATTGCTTACTATTTTTTAAATATTTCATGAAGCCATTCTTTGCTTTACATTCCAATGCCACTACATAAAGTTAACTCATCAAAATGTCACATCTTGACTATGACAATAATCTGTGACCTCGCCTCTGGGCCATCTCAACTCCCTTCCACCTGAAGACTACCAACTCTATGTGCTGCTTGAACAGTCTGTGGAAAATGAACCCCCATGGGATCTAACCATACCATATCCCCTTACTTCCCAGATTGTTCTGAGGATTAAATCTATTTATATCACATAGCACAGTGCTTGTTGCACTGTAGAAACTTAAGAAATATTAGTAATACCTTTGAAAAGCAACATTTATCAGCTCTATTTTACAGCGGGGCCCAGCAGTCTCAGAGAAGTTAAGTCATTTAACTGAAGTACCTTACTCAGTAGTTCAGCCAGGTTGGAACCCAGGTTTGCCTGGCTCAAGCCCTAGCAGTTCCTAAAAAGACTGAATCAGTCATGGTAGTTTCTCCCAGGCAATGCTGCTTTATAGTTCAGCATGTGAAGACATTCTGGCCAATGGCACATGGAGGAGTATCTGCAGGGGAACTCTAGGAAGTCTTTTGACTCTCATGTCTCATAAGACACAAGAGAAAGCAATGCCCTTTTCCGTATCTGTAAATGGTCAATTCTGCATGTGACACATGACACCGTTACCATAAAAGGATCAGATCCAAGCACAAACCTAGATGGAGAGAAGGGATGGTCTGGAGGAGAGAATCACAAAAAGGACAATGTATAGCTCTTATCACAACTGAATGACAACTGTCTACCTCTAGAGGCCTTGTTAAGTTCGTTACTTAAACAAAAGTTCCTTATTATTTAAGACCCTAAGAGTGGGTTTTCTGTTACTTGCAGCTGAAAGCTGACAGGACCTTGACACACATATTGCACCTTTGATAGTAATACAGACCTCATGGAACCTATTTTATCACCTGTATTAACTTCCCATTCCTCTGAGATGTTCCCAACCCTCCTTCCCCAAGTAAATTTTATGTAGTACCAAGACCATATTGTAAACCAAAAATGCCCTCTTTCAAAACTTCCCATAAAATATTCTCCGTGGTTTCTATGATCACAAACAGATACAAACAATTTTATTCAAACCCCAGCCTTCCAAAATCAAGCTCATCATCAATGAGCTGCATACCATAGGAATGGAACAGGAACAAACATTTCCACTGGGAATGGAAGTTTCAGCACACTCTATTTGGCAAGACAGTGACATGAAGTAGTTTTCGTGTACTGGTAGATGTGTACTTCTAAGTGAATACTCTGTTCCAAATGGGCTGGAACCTCATCCCAACATGGCAAAACACCCAACACAGAAAGTACACCAGCAGCTGTGTCCCTGGTCTCCCCAGTCAAACTCCCCAACTTCCTACAGCAGAATCCAGGACACAGAGAAGGGTCCCACACCATCCGCAGAGTTCCTTACTTCCCGTGGGTGGTTTCTCTGGGCCTCTATGAGACCTGCCTAGTTTTGAAAAGCAAATAACCTACTCTGGGATAATTACAAAGAGAAAACTGAATAGTAACATTTACAATCAGACAAATTTGTATTAGGTAAGCATCTAAATCCAGGCCAGGGACAAAAATTTCATCTGATTTGGGGAAAAACCATCATCTCTTCAAAAAAAAAACAATCGAAATACATGATTAAGCTTTCTCAGAGATAACTATTGGTAGTAAGAAAACTAATTAAACATTCTCCAAAAGCCATGGGGCTGAAGTCAGTGCATTAGCAGCAGCTGTCAGTGTGGAGCAGGTTCCTATCCTAATTCTGCTTTGACCTCAGACTTGAGCCTGAGAACCCGTCAGAAAGGTGCTCTCACAGTGGGAGACATCAAGCAGCAGCTTCGTGCTCAAGGGGCTGCAGCCCTTATTTTGGCTTTAAAAACTACAGTGCCACTCTGGATGCATGCTTCATGATGTATGGGAGGTGGGAGAGGGTACATAGGCTCCTCGCTGCTGTACAGAACAGTGAGTTTCCAGGTTCATCATCAGTACACTGCTGTCAAGGGCAGGGTTCTACCAGAATCTCTTCTTCATCAGCAGCTACATCTGTGTGTGGTCCATTGGCTGCATTAGTGACGGTCCTAGTTCTAGAACCTTTTTCTAGGAAGTTAAAAATTAGTAGTCACTGACCTCATTTATGAAACAAAAATGACTTTCAAAATTTCTTTTAGAACTGAGAAAAGAAATAAATGAAGTATAAAAGAAGGTCGAGGCTGAGAAGGCAAATCATATATAGAGAAAGCTAGATGGATTGCTAGATAAAGAGAAATGTAGGTCATCAATTTACAGAGCATATAAAGACATGCTAACGCTCCCTCCTCTTAATGTGGTAATGGTCATTTGTGTAACAGTACTATCCTGGGTGGGAATCTCCCCAGGAGGCAATATTTCTAATAGTTTCTCTTTGCTTCTTCACATTTGTAATTATGGGACAGAGATGGAAAAGTCATGGTGAAGAACAATGGAATTAGTGTTCTTGTGAATTCTTCCTGATACAACCACACGAACCCCCAATAATGCTTGACCTGCAGTGGCTGCTCCACAGGCCTCTTGCCCGGGTTTGGTTGCTATCTCCTACAAGTGGTCGTTTCTCTTACCTCATAGGCAGCACTGCCAATAAAAACATCTCTCTGTTGCTTTGCTTCTTCTACACTGATTGATGTTAGCCTATAGGCTGTGATGGTTAGTTTTATGTGTCAACTTGACCAGACTGCAGGACCCAGTTATTTAGTAAAACACTAATCTAGGTGTTGCTGTGAAAGCATTTTGTAGAGCTACCCTCCGTGTTGGGTGGGCCTCACCTAATCAATCAGTTAAAGACCTACATGCACAAAACCAAAGGCAGCTAGGATCAAGGGTGGGAAGTGGGGATGGATGGCTGAGTGGTTGGAGTAAAATGGAGACAACTGTACTTAAAAAAAATTGGTGTAGGCACACCAGTTGAAAATCGCTGGTCTAGGCTGTTGTAAATAGGACAGTGCCAGTGACAGGGACGGGGCGGTGGAAGGCTTTCAGGTAGTAATACTGTGTTCTGTTCTTGGTTCCAATGATGGTTACACGAGTCTATGCTCATTATGAAATTTCATCAGCTGTACATTTGTGTAAATTGCACACTTTCTCTATGAGTTTTTTTTTAAAAAAGAAGGAATGATACTTGGTGATGGTCAAAATATTGTAACATTTTATGAAGATAAACGCATGCATTACCTTCTAATTAAAAATAAATATTAAAACAATACTAAAAAATATAATGATCAGTTGAAGACCTTATGAGCACTAACTGAGATTTCCTGAAGAAGAAATTCTGCCTCAAGAATGAAGAATCAACTCCTACCTGAGTTTGCAGCCTCCCTGACTGCTCTGCATATTTCAGATGTGGCAGTCCCCACAACTGTGTGCCCCAATGCCTTAAAATAAGTCATCTGTATGCACTATATCTGTACTTCCTACTGTTCCATTTTTCTGAGAAACCCTGACTGGCACAGATGGTAACATCAACTTTTATATCTTATGGGTAAAAACCCTAAATCATTCAATCTACACTGGGTACCCTGTCGGGCTGGGATACTGATTCCAGGTATAATGGTCTCAGGAATACAGAGACTCCGTGGTCTCGTGGGGACTAAATTCACTACCCTAAACGTTGACCAAGGTTTGAGTCTGTTGAGACTGACTGACAGCTGGATTTCCCCTGGCTTAAGATCTGTTCTATCTCCTTTGCTACATTCAATTCCAATATATAATGCATAAAAAATTATATATGTAGTTTTATGCCCTGGCTGATTGAGCGCCTGTGAACCAAAGGGTTGCTGGTTCCATTCCCAGTCAGGGCACATGCCTGGGTTGTGTGCTGGGTCCTCAGTGTGAGGTGCTTGAGAGGCAACCACACACTGATGCTTCTTTCCTTCTCTTTCTCCCTCCCTTCCCCTCTCTCTAAAAATAAATAAATAAAATCTTTAAAATATATACATGTAGTTATATACAAAATGTAATTTTATATAAACATAGGGTTAGGCAAAAGAAGGTTTACACCTGTGAGTATGCCAAAGTTTATTCTTGTATTATTATTTATTAATTATTGTATTACAACTGTAAACCTATTTTTACCGCATTCTGTATATATGAATACATAAATATACAATTTATAATTATATACTTTATATTAATCTATAATTCATATTAAATATAATTTTGTAAGTTATAATATATAATATAAAGAGAAGTTATAAATAAATAAGTTACACATAAGTAAGTTTGTAAGTATAATTTATATCATAATTATAATTTTAAATATATTAATTACATATAGTTATATATAAATATATATCTGTACTTTGTGTGTGTGTACTTTTCTTTCTTGAAAATACAGTAGGAAGATACATACAGAAAACCTTGATTATATCAAAACCTTGCAGATAGGGCCCTCTAGTTAACGGAATTTCTTGGGTTACTGGAAATTTGTCTCCTTTCTTTGAGCACATTTAAAAATAGAAAAGGTGAGGGGAAGCTAAAAGTAAGGTGTTAATTTAAAAGGAAAAATATCGATAATTACATGAAATGTAAAACATCTAAATATTCCAATTAAAGTCAAGGACTGACTGACTGGATAGATTAAATAAAGTCCAACTAAATGTTCCTTCCAAGAGTCATACTTGTAATAAATGTAAGACACAGAAAGGCTGAAAGTAAAAGAATAGAAAAAGATATACCATATAAACACTAAAATAAAGCTGATATAGCCATTATATAAGAAACAAAGCAGATGTCAAGGCATAAAGCATTAGTAGAGATAAAAAAACATTTCATAATGACAAATGGAATTCCACCAAGATGATAAAAATCATTCTAAATTTTTAGGAACCTAATAATATAGCCATAAAATATGCACGACACTGCCTTAAGCACAGATGCAGAGTTATAAGCTAGTTTTGGAGATTAAAGGAGTAACATAAGTATGTCTATGGATGAGCGCCAGGATAAATGTGTATGGTACAGACACAAGCACGTGCCCTATCTCAGCTGGAAGCCACAACAGATTTTAAAATGAAATTCTTTCCTGTTTTCACATGTGAGCATACAAAACATTATAGTGTACAGAAATGTTCTGTTTATACTATTAAAGAGTTTAAACAAGTCAGATTAACAATAAGTCATTAGTTCAGTAATCTTTGCTGCAGTTAAAATAATATAACTGCAGCAAAGTGCACTGCAGGGCATAGTACTTTATCCAAAGTACTATTAGTAATTTTCTGATGGTAGTGAACAGTATTAGGTAATGCTTCAGAGAAGAGGCCACAGGCTGAGAGTTGCCCATCTCTGTTACAAAGGTTATAACATATGGGAAAAAAATAGAATTGTCTTTCCAGGGAGACAATTCTATAATGGGTAGGTAGAATACCATAGGTATTCTTAAGACTTACAGGAAAAAAGGTGCTTTTCTAAATAAAAAGACACAAGCTTTTTCTGAGAACTACAAGATTTTAAGTTATATTTTTGTTGTCGATACACTATTTTTTTTAAGTGGGATCTCATCCTGAAAGATTAAACACTACAACTCTAAATAAATGGAATAAGAGGAGGTTTCCGTCCATCCAAGATGGAAATAGTTCCCACTTTATAAAATAATTTTACCCAGAAAAGTTTTTCAGCAGATACATTTTCAAGCACATTCATAACACGAGTTTTTGGTATAAAAGAAAGATTACTACAGATGCTTTAGTCCCAAAACCTTGAGTTATGAATTGTCCAAATAGCGAACCAATTCTTTTTAGCTAATAAGACAAACAGAAAATATTGAATTACAACCCTTGATTTTGTAGATTTATACACATTATGAAACTAGTGTATGTTTTATAAAATAATACATTTATATTTGACTTCAAAGGCTCATTGTCTTATGATCAATACTAATTTTGTCAACAATAACAATAAAACTATAGTACTTTCCTTTCTTGAAAAAGCACTGAAGCTAGCTAAACATTCGTTGGCTGAAACTTCTCAGCACTGTCAAATCTCCCCACAGATGCTTCCCAAACCTCCAATCCTGACAACATCCTGTGTTACAGGGATACCACTTTCCACATGGTGCAGCCTTTCCTCAGTGGCTTTAAGCCCTTCCTTGAATGGAGCAAAGCCCCTCACAATGAATCACTACAGAAGTCATGCTTGATGACAGGTACTCTGACCTGCTTTTAAAGAGCCAAATACAACAGGAAAGCTGGATGGGAAAAATCCTGCCTGCTTTGTCCCTTGTCTGGACAGCCTCTCACTTTCCCACAACAGGTAGACGTGAGTACAGACTGCTGCTAAATGCTCCAGACCATGACAAGATGCTGAAACCCCCTGGTTTCTACAGTTGTTCCATTTTCTACTGATCCTGGCTCTTTGCCAGAGCCCAATTAAGCCGCTGAAAATGCCAATGGTTAATCTCCTTAGCACTGCACCCACCCACAATTATTGGCAAAGCACTTGGATATGCTTTCACTTTCCCCAAAAATAAAGATATGAGCAGACTGTGCCAGTGCACTGCAGGGTGAGTGTGGGTGGGTGTGCACAGGGATCCACAGCCCAGCACTGGCTAACAGTACTTAAAGGAAGGAAGGAGGGGCTCAGTAGCTGAGGCTGGGGTTCAGGAAACCACTCCCAAATATATGTGGGGTTTGGTTTTATTTGTTAGGGTTTGGAAAAGAGGAGAGTATTCTATATTTTAATCATGTTTGATTTAGGGGGGAAAACAAATATTTGGATCACAATGTCTGTTGTGGATACTTTTTACCATATGAACAAAACATTATAGAGCTTTTGAAATTCCCAAAACCACTGCTGTTTATTAAAAAGAGAAAGCACCCTTTTAAGACATAGGTGCTTGCTTTATCTTTTACAAACTGAAAAGATCAAACACGGAAACTATTTGTAAGCAAAGCAATAGTGTCTCTGGGTATCCCTAAGATCAACAGCAATGAGGATGAATGAGGGGAAGCAGTGACATGGTCAAAATGGGTGAAAGGAAGCTCTCTGTTGAGGCCAGTCTTCCCTGATGGCAATCTTCAGACCCCAAGGCCCACGACTCTAACTACCAGATCCTGAATAAAAAGTTAATTCTGCTCTACTGAGAAGTGAAGTTGCATGATGAGAGGAACACTGAGTGGCCTAACTCACCCAGACAATCTGATATCAGAGATCTATATTTGAAGATAATTTAAGAATATCTAAACTGGACTCAGGAGAAATACAGGAAACAATCAGTCTAATTATTTTCTCTTTTTGACAACAGAGTAATCCTACTTTATACAACATGGAATTAGCTAATCTTTTCTCATTCCACATTCTCTAGCAACACACATCTGCTACAGATGTTCTTGTGAACAATGAAGCGATTTTAAATGGAACAAAGTGACAGGAGTCACTCCGTGGCTATCCAGTGCCAAATCAAATTCCCATTTCATCCTACTTCCCCATTCTTCTTGCACTTTGATTACTTATACTTACAATTCCTATTACTTTGGAGGAAAATAGGATACACAGAAGTAGTCCTGTCTGGAGAAGACAGAACATTTCACACCTATACAATACCACAATATGGCCAAAACAAGAGTGGCTTAATTAATTGCTGGCCAACAGCCATGTTCCCGTCAGATCAAGGCTTCCACAAGTTGGCATATGGTTTATTGTTTCTTTCAAACATAAAAAGCCTTTTGAAGTGATTCCACTTGGTATCTGTCAAAATAATTCTACATATGAAACAGCAGCATTAAAAATGAAAAAATATTATTTGTAAAAAAGATTTCACTATAAGAACTTGAAAACAGTTTTCATTTATGAGGGTTAAGACAGTGCACAAGATGTATGTTAGTAAGTACTTTAATTCCACATAGTATTCCAGGTACAAGAGGCCAACTTTACTGAGGAACAGTAACAGGAAAGATTTTTTTTTGTACATTCTACTTATGTTTAATGACTATGCCAGTTTTTCAAAACTGTACTTGTAGTGAGATGGTCATAAAAATAAAAGAAGGCATTTACTCTGTATTTCCTGAGGGTAAGAGCAACATATTATTCATCATTGCATCTCTAGTACCTGGGATGCAAAGGTAATGATGCACTGCCATCCTGTGACAAACTACCATGCCCTCGAAAGGCGCAGTAGAGCCAGCCAGCACTTTGGGGTGTATGTGGCAGGAAGGCATGAGTTGAATTGGGTATACAGGACTCTGGCTCAAAAGATAACATACTGGAGGTGCTCAGGTATCCCAAGTGCCTTTTCATGGTTGTCCCAATGGGATCTCTACCTACCCACTTAAGAGAAATACTGCATGACAACATTCAGGAGACAAAGTATCAAAACCTTACTAAAAAAACTTAAGAGAAACCTTGAAGTTAAGAGCCTTAAAGGGCTCTTTATTTCCTGAGTCATTCTACTCCAGATATGCTTCACAACACTACCTATGACAGTGTAGATTACAAACTAACATGTTTACTTTTAAATTCCACCCCAATGCCTAACTTAGAGTCTACCACCTACCAGGCTTTTTGAATCAATACTAGGCTTTTAAACAATCAAGAATGAATCATGGAGGTGAACGCAAACACATGTACAATGCTCCAGTGCTAACTGGATTTTCATGGTTGAGGGGAACACATTTCTAAATATCTTTCCTTCTAATAACAAAGAGTCAGTCTTCTCCAGGACTGTATGATTTATCTGTGCCTTTTGCTCTTTAGGAAACTGAAAGAAACTAGAAAGGACAGACTTTACTAACGTAATGAAGAGCCATTAGCCTTGACTCTTTTCCAGTGTACTCGTCATGGTGGGGGGTGGACCTCTTGCAAATGCATCCTTCTGGAGGAAAAGGCGATGAGGGAATGGATAAAACCTTAGTCAACAAGCAAAATGAAGCTATGAGAGGCAGATCTTTCAAAGTGACAATGGCATCGTACGGAATGGAAACAAGAAAAATTGTCTTTACCTTAGATTCCTTAAAAATGAAAACTGAAAGATTACTCAATTTGAATCATGGGAAAGCACCGAGTCATCAAAAGAAAAGATAATGCCAACAGCTGTGGCACATGCTATTTTAAAGTGTCCACCTTGTTGGTCTTTCAGTCTTCCTAACCATTATCATTTTCAGCTAAAAATCATTCATGTGCAGATATAAGACCCTAGAAACAGAACAAAAACCACATTTTTTCCTAAGAGGGCAGTGATCAGATGTCAATAGTTGCAGCTGTGGCTATATAATTACCTGTTTGCATTAACGTGGACTACAGTTTAGATTTAATAGGTCAGATGACAATGCAGCACAATGCACTTAGCCTATGATTACCCCTTTTCAAACATTCTCTCACTTGCAACTTCGACCCTGGGAACATAGCAGGCACAGGCTTAGGTCAATAAGAAACACTGGCCAACACAATAGGCCTTGCCTCAAACAGCACTGTTGACAGACACCAGCACAAAGGAAATGAATTGAGTCCCCCTCAGTTCTCACACAGAGCGAAGAATGAGTCAGTGTACTGCTGCTTTGGTGCTCTGTTTGTACAGTGTATACAGCTTTTGTCCTCAGCCACTGTTCACAGCTCAATGGGGTGAAACAACCAAGGAAGTGAAGGCGGAAGAATGCTCCACCTCTTCCCTGTGGCCAGCAGCTGGGTCCATGTGCTCAGGACAGTCCAAGTGAGAACTGATTGGAAAGTCACCAGATAAAATTTCTCCTAAACCAGCTCACACAACTGAAGTGATTTTTTTTATATTAAAACACAAAGAACGCATTACTTAGAATGGTCAGAAAAGTCACCATTAGTTTGATATTAATATAGCACTGCCTGAATTATTATTCATTTGCCTTTTTCTTTTTTGACACCTATCTCCTATTTCTTTTTCAAAAGCTTGTTTATATGCAAAGAGAAATCAGGACTGATTCAAACTAGGAACCAAAGTAATGCAGGCCAGAGCTCAACAGAGACCATTGGGAGAGGGCCAGGAAGCAGGTGAAGAGGCAAGATCCAGGCAGGGGGCTGAGTCACTGGCAAGTCTGAGAGTAGCATTTCATTCAATGTATATTAATACTGTATTGTCCCAGGTATATACATCCCTCTCTTAATGCGTACCTCCCAAGGTAATGGGGGTATAACAATAAAGAATCCAACCCAGGGATAAAATAGAATCCTAAGACAACTGGGTGTAATCTATAAACATCCTGGCTGAATTGTATCTGCATTTAAGTGTACTTATGTTTTGGAACTGGACTGTGTTCAAATTCTGGTTCTGTGACAGCTACTAGCTGTGTATAAGCACTCCATATCTAATTTCTGCATTTGTAAAATGGCACGCCCATTCATTTCTTTATTAAAAAAAAAACTAGTGAGACAATACTAGTACCTAACCCACTTAACTCATCATGAAGATAAAATAAATCAATACATGTAAGGTATCTAGAAGAGGACCTGGTATCACATAAGTATTCTATAAACATTGCCTATAATGAGTGCCAGCCCCTACTGCTATTAGGGCCACTACTATAATTCTACAATTACTGCTAACATCGCCTGTCCTACAGTGAGGGAACTGTTATATTCATGACTCTACAGGAAAGTCCTACTAAGTAATAGAGATCACTGATCCCTGAATCCATAAGGATATGTCATTTACCCAGAGGCTGTTTTTCGTGAATAGCTGAAGTCAAGCTTTATGGATATCTTATCTGTTACACAGCTACATATAGGACACACAAATCTATTAATATTAAAACTTTAAAAATGTATATGATTTGAATTTCCCCCTAAATCTACATCATTGCACACCTAATAATTATTCTTAGAGAAGAAAACAATAGCAAATATTAAGTGCTTGCTATTCTAGGGGCCGGATAGTCTTCTAAGTAGTTTATCAAGGTACTATCACTTTTACAGTGAAGAAACTGAAAAACATTAACTAACTTGATTAAGATTATACTGTTAAATAAGCAAACCCAGACAATTTGGCTTCCGATTGATCTCGTGCTCATAAGCACTACACTACACTACACTATCTCATTAGTATTCCCATGAAAGCATCTATAACAGCATGCTAAGGAATACTATCCTTATTCTCATGCTTAGCAAAGGAAACAAGTCACTTTCTTAGAAGGTTCTAAATAGAATAAAACCATACATACACCCACAGTAGCCTCAGAAGTGATGATATACTATGAAATTAAATATGCATAAGGTATCCTTTTTGAAGAGGCAGTTGCTGACCACATCTAATCTAGTAAACATTTTTCAATTGCTTCCATAAATTCTCATCATTATAAAACCTTAATTAGTTTCATGCTTATGAATTTAATCATTCTTATATGTAAACTATTCTGAGAATGCAAATAAATTAATTAATGAAAAATAACTACTTTGAGAATATATGTTTTAACCAAGTAAGTGATTACTTATAAGCAAAAAAATCTCCCATTTAAATAACTGTCAGAACACCTCCCCATGTTTAAATCTCTGATGGCATCTGTTGGTCAACAGAGTATCAATACCAACCAAGAATCATGTCAGAAGTTTAAGTAAAAATTTGCACTTATTTAAAAGTTCATTCTATATGGCTCTGATTTAATTTGTTCTTCAATACCTCAACTTGTAAACATATACAAAAATTCATGAATGATCTTGGTAATTAAATTAAAAATAAAGGTAACAGACTTGCATATCTAGCAATATGTTAGAATGAGTAAATTACCAAAGCTGCTACACAGAAATAAACACAGTGGCTAAAACACAAAAAACATGTTCTTAAATGGTATCATTGACTTAACAATTTAGAACTGATTATAGAAAGGCACAAAACGAAAAGAGCTGGAACTCAAGAATACACAATAATGAAGCTGGATTTTTAAAAAACTTGAGCCTCTTTCAGCATTTCTACAGACACAAAAGGTTATCACATGATAGGAAAATGAGAAAATTACTGGTAGGAAGATTCTAAACTTGTATGTAAGTGGTAAAACAGCCTCAAGTTACAAATAGTAAGAATTAAAAGAATTATGACCAGAAAAGAAATTCACAATCAAAACTGTTTCACAAATAGGACATTTATAAAAATTAACCAAACCTTGGTCTAAAGAGAAAGGTTTAACAAATTTTAAAAACTGGTGTCACTTCCCCTAATCACAATGCAGTTATGCTAGAAATCAGTAATAAAAATTCTTGTTTGGAAATTTAAAATATACTTCTATTAATTCATGATTTAAAGAAGAAATAATGGAGTTTAGAAAATAGCATAAAAAGTACATGAAAATATATAAATCAGCAAAGTTGTTCAAGTGTATGATATAACACAATATATACTAGTAAAACACTTTACTTTTCGTAAACTAATTTATTTAATAGCCTGCAGTTTGTCTGGCTTTAGTTCTTTTTATCATTCATAAAAAGAATACCTGATTAGCACAGTCTAATCATGTATATTAAGTATGCAAACGTGACTATTTTTTTCATTATAATAAACTATTCTATCTAACGTTGTCTTTATCAGGACTCTTCTTTGGCTAGGCTATGCCATGGTATAATTTGCTTGAGTGAGTCTGATATCTTAAATTTTTTCATCTTGGAAGATATACATTTTGATTCTTTGACTCCAATGTATATAAAAATTGCTGCGCAATTGTATATATGCATTTAAAAGCAATCCTGATTCCTGAATGCTATGGACTGAAGGTTTTGTGTCCCTCCCCTCCAAAAAAATTAATATCTTAAATCCTAATACCCAAAGTGATGGTAGTAGGAGGTGGGCCTTGGGAGGTGACTGGACCACAAAGGTGGAGCCCTCATGAATGAGGTTAGTGACCTTATAAAAGAGGACCCAGAGAACTCCAGAGAGCTCCCCTCCCATGTGAGAACATAATATGCAGATGGCTGTCCATGAACCAGCAGGAAATCCTCACCAGAGATGGAAGCTGCTAGTGCCTAGGTCATGGGATATCGTAGCCTCCAGAACTGTGAAAAATGTTTGTTGTTTAAGCCAAAACATTGAATAAAGTTCCATCTTCTTTACACTCATAAATTAGCTACAAAACTTAGTAAGAATAAAACAATCATTTGAAAAAAAGGAAGGAAAAGAACATAAAAACCAGAATCCTGAATTAAGTGTTCAGAGATACACTGGATATATACTTGGATGTGAAAATTTATGTTGGAACACATACCACTTGCTTCCCACCCTAAAGTGCTTCTCATTCTAAATGCCTCAACTGGGAGAAAAATACAGAGACCTGAGCTATACTTTGAACCACGGAATCCTCGTATGTCATCTGAGGGTCAAATACTTTTCAAAACAGGTAGGCCTGGTGTGCCTGACAGCACATTCCTGGTAACATACCTTTTGACCACAGCCAAGAAACAGAATGGGAGCAGGGAGCATTGGTGTGCGGATACTGGCTGTTGGCTCCCAGAAATAGAAATTAAGTTAAAGTAGCTTAAGAAGAAAGAGAGAAAAGATTAATTTACTATAAGGATACATGGATGCCTTAAGAAACCCCAGAGCAAATTCAAGGGCTGGGTTGAGACACTGTGGGCCATGAGACTCGGGCAGTGTGGTACATTCTCCCTCCCCTACCCCTCGCTTACCTCTTCACTTCATATGTCTGCATAATCCTTCCCTCTTCCTTTAAATTAGTGCTCTCTGTTTTCCAGTCTGCATGACATATATGGCTGCTCAAGACCCTGAATTTACAAGTTAAAGCCCCCAGACATGTGAAGAGACTAACAATTCTCTTGTTCCTAATTCCCAATCCAAGGGCTAGAACTTGGACTGGTTCCAGCTCAGTTCAGGTATCTGCTCCAGTCTAATCAGGCAGAACAGGCAGCATGGTTTTGACACAGCTGGGCACATACCACTGCCTGAGTGGTGGGGGGTAACTGAAGGTGCTGCTGTGTGCTGGAAAGGCATTCAGCGTAAACAGGAAATAAGTGCTACGCTTGAGTGACTGCTTTCTGATGGAATCTTCACACCAGCCTGTGCAGTGTAGTAGGTGCCAAATTGGATAATGTAGGTTGAAGACATTGCCTGAGGCCTTGGGTAGGAGATAGGGTGCCATTTTGGCCTCAGACAAAGACATGGAGTTCAAAGAGTGTACAGCACAGAGTGGCATGCCAGCCTTGCCTCTAGAAGCTGCCAGGTCACAGCTGACAGGTCTCCACCTTCTCTACACTTGGCTACCACAGAAATTCTCCTCTGACAGAACTGCTCAGCCCTTTTAGTACAGCTCTGGAGCCTGGACTAAAAATCGTGAGTTTTTGTTTTCTATAGTAAACATTCTGCCTGGCCTCAAGTCATAATTTGATACATACTATTCAGAGTATCCTGACCTCACAGATTTAACTAAGTATGTTAGTTTGGCAAAATGATTTTGTTTATCACTCAGGTTAACCATGATTATCCACCCATTCGTTCAGCCAATAATCCTAACACAATCATTTATCTCTATCTCCTTCCTGCTTGTTTACCTATTGCTCTTATACTAAAATATCTTTCTAACCTGTCTGCTCCCTTTGAATTTTTGGAATAGCTTCCCAACTGATCTCCTGCCTCCAAATCTCCAATATATTTTGTACTCGCTTCAATAATTTTTATTTTAAAGAAAAATACTGCTCTTGTCACACCCCATACTTATAAATCTCGACTAGAAGAGACCCGAGTATACCTTTATATCCACCAGAATCAACTAGATTTCTGGCCCTCACTCTTGACTTCTGAATCAGAATCTCCTAGAGTGGGGCTTAGAAATTTGCCTTTTTAACAAACTCCCTGCCTTATTCTGAGATAACCAGTCCAGCATTAGTCTTTGGATTTGTGTCATGGGACTGCCCTATAATAAAAAGTAAGTCCAAACTCCCTGAACGAAGTGCAAATCAATTCACAATCTGATTCCAGCCTACCTCCTACCTAGTCTCATCCCCAATTTTCCTGGCCAGCCTTTCCTTTTATACTGCTGGGCATCTATGAACCTGCCTTCTGCTCCTCTTCTCTATTTAGAGAACTTCTACTCATTCTTTAAGAATTGGCTCAAGTGTTACTTCCTCTGGGAAGTCTTCCTTGACTGCCTCTAGCATTTATCCACAGTTTAGAGTTTAAGAAGCAGTACTGCCTCTAGCATTTATCCACAGTTTAGAGTTTAAGAAGCAGTCTAGTGCGTTGGTTAACAGTACTGACTCTGCAACCAGACTGGTTTTTTTTTTCAAAGATTTTATTTATTTGTCTTTAGAGGGGAAGAGAAGGAGAGAAATATCATTGTATGGTTGCCTCTAGTGAGTCCCCTGCTGGGAACTGGCCTGCAACCCAGACATGTGCCCTGACTGGGAATCGAACTATGCTCGTGTGGTTCACAGGCCCACGCTCAATCCACTGAGCTACACCAGCCAGGGCTTCTGTGACCAGACTGTTAATGGCACAATCCAGGCTCTGCAAATTACTGAGTGAGGAATATGTGGACTTGAACATTTAACCTCTCTGTGCCCTTAGTTGCCTTCATTACAAAATAGGAATAACAACAGTGTGTGCCCAATGTCACTGTTGTGAGTGAACTTAATCCATATAAAGTATTTGCCTGGATTATAGCAACTAGTCATCAAATATTTGCTTCTGATCAATTTAAGAATTCCCATTCTTAGTTGTGGTACAAAACTCAAAAAAGTAACTTAATGATGTAACTTCTTTTCACTCACTTCTCAAAAGGTAACCAAAGATCATGTACCAAATGTGTTTTTTTTTTTAATTTGCATGAAAAAGACTTAGATTGTCTTTTGAAGTCATTCACTAAACAGGCAGAAGCAATGTGGAAATCTTAGCTATTTGACTTTTAAAGAAATAAGAAAATATGGGGCCTAGCTTTAGATCATTATTTTCTAAATGTATAGAGAAAGAAGTGAAAAACCTGGAGCAAAATCTCACAGAGCAAAATTTCCATTACTTATAAAACCAAAATTTTGGCCAAAATTGTATTTTAAAAATCCTTTAGGTTTTCAAAATAACTAGGAACAGCACCAAAACTTTTTATGAACTGCGCTCTTTCTCTAATTACTGAAGTAATATCTGAAATGGGAAAGGCAGAGTGACAGGAAAGCCTGGCCGTTTGCAAAAGGAAAACCAATTATGATTATGCAAGGGGAGAAGTAAATGGGAAAACTAGATCTGTATTCAGATGTAAAGAGAACATCTGTGATATTACTAGATACACTCTTATTTTCCTTATTCTGCTTCTCAAAATCAGCTATTACTGGAAACGAGTCAGCTCTTCTGCAGAACACACTTCTCCTTGGACCTCTTCATTTACTCAGTAAATACTTACAGAGCACCTATTATTGCACATGCTTGGATACAGCAGTAAACAAAAGAGCCAGGCACATATGATGCATTCCTATGGTGCTTATCCTGGTACAACTTCTATTTTCCACCAAGTTCAGCACATCTTCTACACTGCCATCGGGACAGGACCGCATGGCTCTACCTTCAAAATATCTTCAGAAAATCCCAGAAGATAAAGCCAGTCTTGCTCCCACACCTTCAGATCATGGGTCTTTAACTAGGGTCCTGGGTCCCTAAAGTTTAATTAGTGTGTTAGGGGAGTCTGTGAACCCCCTAATATTACATGCAAATGTATGCACGAACAGACCTGTATAAATCTACCTAGATAGACAAGGTGCTTTCACTGTATTTTCACGTGGGCCTACTACCCTCAAAAGTCTAACCATTCACTGCTCTAGGGGTAGGAAAATTCCTACAACTCTGTCCTGAAAAAGACTGCTACCATATTCCAACATGAGAACATGGCAAATTCCTCATCTGACATTTTATAGCATGATGTTCAACAACTTTATGACCAACAAGATATGTTTTGCTCATCTAAATTCTGCCCTCTAATGTTTTCACTACCAACGATCTGGTTGGTCTGTTACACAAAGACATCTTCCAAAAAAACTGTTTATAGAATCTGGACTCTGGCAACTCTTGCAATATAATCCTTGTGCATGACTGAACCACAGAAAAAATAACTCCTTAATTTGTGGTCAGAATAAGCACTGCACAACAACCTACAGTGGGTGGTATGAAACTATCACAATTATAAAGTAACCAAGTAAATAACACACTATGTCTATAACAGATAAAATGTTATAAATCCAAAACATACATTGCTATAAATAAAGTCTGTGGTTATTTGCTGAGGTCCTCTGACTAACATTGCAGTGACAAGGGCTGCTCTTAGCATGTTTTATAATGGAGTAACTGAAGCTATTTGACAGCAGACTCTGTGGCACCACATGCATTGTTTGGGCTAAGAAATGAGGCGAACTGCACTGTATAGTAACTTTGGGAAAATGTTGTCTTTAATATAAACAAACAATGCACTTTCCTTTAGAAGCCATTATAAGGAAGAGGGCAGCAGCCTTAGTCCCGCTAGATCAGCACGCCTGCAATTTGGGCAAACACTGAGTAAGAGCAATCAGTGTGTCTAAATGCGTATTTGTTGACAGCTGTAATCAGATGACTGCCAACCCCCACCCTAAATTAAAATAATAGAATTTAGGACAGGGAAGGCTCTAAAAAGAATCAGCACGACAATGAAACTGAGCACAAAAGAGTGATGGGTGATTTGCTCAAGCTGACAAAACAGAACAGGAATAAATTGAGTTTCTTGACTCTATTCTTATGTTGCTATTTTTATACAGAGAAGTTCTTTTTTTAAAAAAAAAATCAGTATATAACACATGTACCATACAACTCACCCATCTAAAGATTTACCTATTACCAGTTTTTTAAAACACTTTTATCGCTCCTAAAAGAAACTCTGCCCATTAGCCATCACTCCTCACACTAGTAGTGACTAAATCCATGACTCCTTATGCTCCCATCGCTAGGCAATCGCTAATCTTCTTTCTACTTGTATGTAAACATTCGCCCATTCTGGACAGTTCACATACAATATGTGCCCCCTTGTGACTGGCTTCTTTCACTTGGCATAACGTTTTCAAGGTTCAGTCATGCTGTGTCATGGATCAGCACTTCATTGCTTTTTATGGGCAAATAATATTACACTGTATGGAATATTTATACAAATACAACATTTGAGTTGTTCCCTTTTTGGCTATTATGAGTAATAGAATATTTGTGTACAAGTGTCTGACTGCACATATGTTTTGATTTCTTTGGGGTGTATACTTAGGAGTGGAGTTGCTGGGCCATAATGGTTACTCTGCTTAAGTATTTAAGAAACTGCCAAAATATTTTCCAAAGTGGCTGCACCATTTTACATTCCCATCCATTAGAAAGTTCTTCCTTTTGAAATCATAACAACTAATTAGAGCATGAATACAAACTCTTTATTTTCTGTAATAGGTAGCTGAAGAAAAAACCCAAGTAGTGATAAATACATTTTTAAAAGCCACATAATATTAGTACATGAAATTCAGAGGCAGAGTTAAGAACACAGAAAAATAGCTTTAAATTGCTATTTCAAAAGGGGTTATTACCATGTAGTAAATATTCCTTTTATTACTTAAACCATATAAAAATACTATACGTGAGCTACAGATACATGTCAAACATTTCTAAAATACTGAAAAATCTTAAACATGAATAAAAAGGAACAAATAAAATTTTCCCCCAAACTAGAATTTATCTAGTCATGTGACAGCTACATACTTTCAGTCATTAGAAAGAAAAAGTGGCTTTAAGGTAGAAAACTGATGGGTAGGGTATGCAAAAGACAAAGTAAATGCAGTATGTGGATCTGGAAAGGATGGGGTAGGGGAGAGGGGTGGGGAGAAAATGCAGACAACTATAACTGAACAACAATAAAAATAATTAAAAAAAGAAAACCTAGCATCTATAACCATATAAAAATATTAAACAGCTATTTTCCGATGTTTTGGTAAACAATTAGGGAATGACTTTATCAACTATGCAGAAAACTATATATTCTGGACAGCAAGCAGCTTCACTTCTATTTATCGTGTATGCTTCCTATGTAGGAGAGAAAATGACTAAAACCATCTACAAACAAAATTAAAATCTGAGTTTACATGAAAAAACTGGAAGGAAACTCACCAAAATGACTGGTGGATATTTGAAGGTCTTTTTTTTTCTCTTTTCTTTTTTTAGTAGTATATGTTTAAATTGAGATATGACATAGAACATTAATATCAAGTGCACAACATCATGACCTGAGATATGTATATGTTGTGAAATGACCACCACAATAAGTCTAGTTCACATCCATCACCACACACAGTTACCAAATAGGACCTATGAAGTTTGGAAGTTTTCCTAGGGAATTTCCAATAGCTTTTTTTATGAAAATGAATTACTTTTACAATTTGAAAGAAACAAATTAGTAACAGAAATACCAACATAATATTAGTAATTTGGCTTGATCACTGAAGAATATTAGGTTTGACACTGCAATGATTAATACATAAAATAAATGAATTAAAATTTCAATCTAAAATGAAGAAACCAAGAGAATTCGGTTTGGTTTAGTAAGCAGTGTATTTTTTTAAAAGAGTTTATTTACTTATTTATTTTTAGAGAGAGGGAGTGAGGAAGAAAGAGGAGAGAAACATCAAAGTACAGCTGCCTCCTACATTGGCCCCCACTGGGGACCTTGCTGGCAACACAGGCATGTGCCCCCAATTGGGAATTGAACTGGTGACCCTTTGGTTTGCAGCCTGGGCTCAATCCACTGAGCCACACGAGCCAGGGCAACAGTGTATTTTTATATTTTATAGTAAGCAAAAGAATATATAAAAATATGAAAGAATGTGCATAAATTCAAATTTATGTGCTTTAAGCCATAAATTTTTAACATAAAGGGCACAGCATCTGATGATATTTACAATGACAGATATATAACAATGAAATATTTGAACTATACTTTGAAATATTTTGCTTGGTTAATTACCCAACTCAAAAAATGAACCCGAAGATAGAGCTACACACATGGGAATGTTGCAAGACCATACTGCAGTGTCATTAGTTTAAAAGACAAACTTTGAAATTCAGACTAGAAAGGTCTACAGGGAAGAGTCCATCCCTTTATTAGTCAATGACTAGTCAATCCTAAACTAGTCAACTAGTTTAGGGTTGACAGTGGGGTGGCTGAATTTAGCTTAACTTAAATAAAGTTACTTGATAACATCTCTGATAAAGTGATTTGATAAAATAGAAATCAGAGTATGTCCTAAGATAAACTACAGTTGGTACTTAATAATATTTCTTCATTATTTTATAAAAGATTATTGCAACAAAAAGTTGTTGCAATGTAAAAAGTGATAACCAGAGGCCTGTTTTATTTGATAAACATGCCATTTAATATTTTAAAAGAAAGAGAAAGCTCTGTTCTCAGTGAACATACTGTTCAGGATTCCATGCTCACAATGCACTGTGGCACAGAATGGCTCCAGTCCAAGCCCCATGGTGCTCTAGGTTACCGGCTCTGCACAACTTTCAAACTTCTCCAGGCCTCGATCTCCTTGCCTACAAGAGCAAATAATGTTGCCTGGCTCAAAATCTCACTGGATCTTATCCTTTCTCTACAAAATTCAATGTAAGTATCATCAAATATAGAAAAGACAATAAAAGAGTAAGCTATTGTTATATATTTGAGAACTGAATAGGGAATCTGGATTATGACCTAATTTCACCCATTCTTCACCCCACCCCCATCTCTGAAAAAAAAAAACACAAAAAACAATAAATAAATAAGCAGTTTCCAAGAATTGTGACATAATTTTATTTTCCAGAAAGTGAAATCAGTAGATAGCCACCCTTAGGAAATGAGCAAAGAACAAACTCATTTACCCATGAGTTAAAACTTAATAATTACAATGGAAAGAGGCAAAACTCATTACTTTGATTATGTATTATGTTTTCTTTGCTATAGAAAGTTAAAAATGTTATCAGAAATTATCTGAAGCAAACATATCTTAGTAGTCATTTCTAATATAAAAAGCATTCGGTTACTAATTTTTGTTTTGTTTTGTATTTTTATCTGAAGGGAGGGAGGGGCACATAACCTTCAAAATTCAGCCACTGTAAAAAGGTAAATAATGTTTATTCTGAAAAATACAAAATTTCAAAAAGGAAAAGTGTGCTGTGTAGCTGCTGGGTAATATTTATTCCTAAAGTTAGCAGTGCCTTCCCTACAGCCTGGGAGCAGCATCTCACACAGGGCAAATTAAGGAAAGGTAGGCTATAGTCTGGAAGAGACTTCTAAAAAAGTCTTTTGTTTTCCAGAAGAAAGGACAGAGAAGCTCACTGTCCCTCCCCGTTCCCCCAGAGAATCAGTGACCTTACTGCACCCAGAACACAAGAGGCAGGAAGCCAGCTCTGATGCTGTCAAGTTGCTAAAGCGACCCCAAAAGCCATCAATGTCCAGAAAAATTCTCATGCAAGAAAAATGAGTCTCTATATGTTTAAGCCACAAGTCATCAAGGTTTTTTCTGTGTTCAACTGAAACAAGTCTAAATGATTTGGATAGTCACAAATTCTCTGAGGTTCACTTTCCTCATCTGTAAAGTATGTATAATGTTAGTAAGGTATGGATGTACAGTATCTGTTTGACATGTAAAAAAGGGGGTCAATAATGTCAGATGTTCATGATAAATGATGATGAAAATGATGACCTCACTTAATTCTCACACCAAGCATTTGGAGTAAGTACTACTATTATTTCATTCGATCACTTTAAAGACAAGATGATTGAGACTGCCACGAAGTGAAGCAACTCGCCCAAGATCACACAATTAGTATGTGACAGAACCAGGAGTCAAATTCAGAAATTCTTATTTCAGTATGTATGTTGCTTAGAAAAGTGACTCAACATACTAAAAGTTAACAAAAATGCTGGATGTTCAAGCTGGATTCAGACAAGAAGCATTCAGATAAAATTGCAAACATCAACTGGACACTGCAGTGCTCCAAAGAATTTCAGGTTAGTCTGTTTTATAGTGTACAGTAAAGCCTTTGACTGTTTCCATCAGGAAAAGCTATGGGCTGCTCTGAAAGAACTGGGTGTGCCTCAGGACTGGATTGTTCTACTGTATAGTTTGTACTGTGGACAGGAAGCTACTGTAGGAAGAGAATATGGAGACAGAATGGTTTCCTTGGTGGCAAAGGTATCAGACAAGGATATATTTGTTTTCCAGTTTGTTCAATCTGTAGGTAGAACATAAACAAAAACCTGGGCTAAACTCAGAGGAAGAAGAAGTGGAACTTGGTAGAAGAAAATATCAATAACTTAAGAAAGGAAGATCACACCACCTTACTGGCAGAAAGTAGCAATGAGCTGAAATGAAAATTAAAGAAGAAAGTGCCAAAGCAGGACTGCGTTTGAATCTCAAGACAAAAATCATGACTACAGAAGAAACATACAACTTTCACATACAATGAAGACACTGAAAGTGTTAAAGATTGCTGACCTTGGTTCACTTGTCAATTCATACGAATACTGCAGCCAAGAAATCATGAGAAGGCTGAGAGCGAGGGAAGAATTAGGAAAGGTCACCAAGAGCAAAGATGTGTCATTATAAATCAAGCTAATATCATTCACACTGTCATATTTCCAATAACCATGTATGGATGTGAAAGCTGGACTGCAAAAAAAGCTAATAGGAAAAAAACACACTCATCTGAAATACATCATTGGATGAGGGCTCTACAAATACATAGGGCTGTCAGAAAGATGCACGAGTGGGTCCTAGCGCAAGTTATGCCCAAAACACGGCAGGAGGCAAAAATGGCAAAACTGAAGTTGTCCCACTATGGGCACATCATGAGAAGATAAGGTTCTTTGGAAAAGTCAATAATGCTGGGAAAAAAAATAGAAGGCAGCAGGAAAAGATGACCAAGTATGAGATAGACTGATTACATACATGAAGCCATAGACTTGAGTCTGTAGGAGCGAAGCAGGACTACTGAGATAAGGACATTGTGGACATCATTCATGCATAAGGTCACCAGGAGACTGAGCCAACTCAACATGTAACATACATAATGATTATGATCATATTAGACAGTTTTGAAGACAACATTTATCTCCTAATTTTCAATTTTGGAAAATAATAAGTTTTCATTGACTTCAATTCAACATTAATTTTATTTTCCTTCTTAAAATTGAGATGGCTCTCAATTATTTACTACAACAGGAATATTCAATCCTCTTCAATGAAGGTAACTTTATTCCTTTACAACACCAATGGAAAACTAAGAACAGTCTATCTCAACCAATCACTGCAATACCCTACTGTTGTGAGCTAAATACTTTTGTGACTCCTGTCTATTAAAAAAGTAAGCAATGAATATTTATGGTGAACTTAGAATCTGCAAGGCACTATGCCATACACTTAAAATTATTTTTGCCAAAAGATACAGCATATTTTAATTTTCTTAAAGTGACTTAAGATTCCTTTGGGAGGAGAATTTCTTAACAGTTCTAAAATTTAGGTTGCTACTATTATCAGTCATGAACATCATGACCATCAATCAACACCATTACTAATATATAGAACTTGTATCTCAAACTAGCATGTGCTAAGCTTTACTTTTGGAATGTCTTCCTTCAAACTTCAGATGTTTCCATCAGTGAAGTAAGTGAAATAAAGAACTTAAGAAACTCTGGCTAGTGTGGCTCCGTGGACTGACTGCCAGCCTGGAAACCAAAGGGTCACAGGCTCGATTCCCAATCAGGGCACATGTCAGAGTTTTGGGCCAGGTCCTCATTTTGGGGTGTGCGAGAGGCAACCACACACTGATGTTTCCTCCCTCTCTTTCTCCCTCCCTTCCCCTCTGTCTAAAAATAAATAAAATCTTTTAAAAAAATTCACGCTAAAGGCACCTGATTTTTTAAAAAGTGCTAGATTCAGAATTAAAGTTTCTAAATAAAGTACATTCAGGAAATAGGAAGGCTAAAATATTTGCAACTGCAATTAGAAAAAGACATTTCATTTCTGGAATAGATTTTAAGATTTAGAGTTTATTTAAAGAGTATTTAGCTCACAAAAGTAGGGTATTGCAATTATTGGTTGAGATAAACTGTTCTTAGTTTTCCATTGGTGTTGTAAAATTATAAAATTAGCTTCGTTGAAGAGGACTGAGTATTTTTATTTACTGAGTAAATAACTGAGAGCCATCTTAATTGCAAAAAGAAAAATAAAATTGATGCTGAAGTCAATGAAAAGCTTAGCTGTTAACTTTAAAAAGTAATTTGGCATATATCTAATAAATACAAAAATGAATGCAATATACCCCACTCCATGGATGGTGAATAAAATAGAATTTCTGGGGTAATGTTAACTCCAGTAAAAATGCCGAGTCTCAAAATATGTACATTCATATCGATATATTTTGGAAGCCAAATAATTTCACATAGTAAATTCCATACTACAAGAAGTATAGCTTTCTCCATTATATATCACAGCAAATAGCTGATAACCTCATTTTGAAAAAGTACTGTATATAAGAGAAAATGCTTTCAAGGAAAATACATCAAGAAAAAACTGATTTGCTTAACAAATTAAAAAATGACATAGGCAACAGCATCAATTCCACATTACCAGTTATAATGTGCTCAATCAGTAGGAATTAAGGATCAAAAGAAACCTATTTAATAGCTACTTTGCTTTTTCTAAAGGAACACAAAGTATTTCTATTTTAGGTCTAAGTTAAGGTCATAAATTTAAACTTTAAAAGAAACCTAACTATAGTATATTTATAGAAAACTCCTTAAAAATTAAAAGAAGCTAAAAGCAAAGTATCATATTTTCAAGTATAGGACTATATTGAGCCTGAATGATTCCTAATTTACCAAATAAAAGCAATAGGGATACATATGAATGGAGACATTTATCAGTGTCATTTATAGGCCGACAAAGTGTTTTTCAATTATGATAATACTGTGGTTTTTAAAGTGCACTAGAAAACACCGCTGCTTAAATAATTCTCTTGGTTCAATTAGTTTAGGGTTTAGACTCTTGGGTGAACAAAATTTTCCCATTCATGCCGAAGTGCAATAAGAACCAAGCCTCTTGCCTTCCACCCCCATGTTATTCCTAATACCTGCCTGGCTCAACTTCCCCACACACTCCAAAAACTATTGTATCTCCTACCTACCATTTTTATCCTCTAAAATTTCATAAAGCACTTTTAAGGTAATGTAAAAAAGAACAGGGAAGTGGGAGAACCAAGAAAATAAACTTATATAACAATATCAGCAAAAGGAACAGCCAAGGAACAGTGTTGCCTACTAAAGAGAGCTTGAGCAAAACTGCTGGGAAGGTGACCAGAAGGTCACTGATGAATTTAAGAGGGGCTTTCAATTAGTACCATGGCAGAGTATGACCAGATGGGCTGAACTGAGGAACAAATAGAAATTTAGAACCAAGGGCAATTTGGGAGGACACGGGAATAGAACAATAGTTTGAAGGAGAAACAGGTAAAACATTTCAAATTTTATCAGATTCTCTAGAAAAGATGATCAGAAAATTTAAAGCAGAGGATACAAAATCCAGGGAATATTAATTTGAATAATATGAAATTTCAGATATTCAACTATTTTTTACTTAAAAAACCCAGCAATTTCATATGGATTAAACTAATGGATGAACCTGATCTCAATAAAGAGATAAAGTTACATGGGAAGGAGATGAGAGAAACAAGAGGCCTAAGAGTAAAAAATATAAAGTAATAAGAAGTCCACAAATGAATGAAAGAATCTTGAGAACTCTGGTTGAAATTGGATAATTACCAGATATACTGAATACACCTGGCAAGATTATACTACTCCTAAAAGATCCCATCTGCTGTTGGATTAGCCAAAAAGTCCATATGGTTTTCTCCTAAAACAAATGACATTTTTTCTTCAGCAACAACTTTAGTGATCTGGATATTTAGAGTATGTTGGCTATATCTCACATGGTAGAACACTGATCTCAATTAATGTCTCAATTTGATCGCTATCAACTTCAACTGATCTACCCCATTTTGGAGCATCATGGTGTAAGAAATCTCCAGCACCAAACTTTGCAAACCACCTTTATTCTTTTTTAAAAATGTATTTTATTGATTAGGCTATTACAGTTGTCCCATTTCCCTTCCTTTATTCCCCTCCATCTTGCACACCCTCTCCTACCTTATTCCCCCCCCTTTAGTTTATGTCCACGGGTCGTACATGTAAGTTCTTTGGCTTCTACTTTTCCTATACTATTCTTACCCCCCCCCCCCCGCCTATTTCCTACCTACCATTTATGCTACTTATTCTCTGTACCTTTTCCTCCTCTCTCCCCCTCCTACTACCCCACTGATAACCCTCCATGTGATATCCATTCCTGTGATTCTCTTCCTGTTCTAGTTCTTTGCTTAGTTTTTGTTTGTAGGTTCGGTTGTTAATAGCTGTGAGTTTGTTGTCATTTTACTGTTCATATTTTTTATCTTCTTTTTCTTAGATAAGTCCCTTAAACATTTCATAAAATAAGGGCTTGGTGATGAACCCACATGAATTCCTCTAACTTGAGCTAATTTGGGAAGCACTTTATCTGCCCTTCCATTTTAAGTGATAGCTTTGCTGGATAGAGCTATCTTAGATGTAGGTCCTTGCCTACATCCAAGTATTCCATGACTTGGAATACTTCTTTCCAGCCCCTTCTTGTCTGCAAGGTTTCTTTTGAGAAATCAGCTGAGAGTCTTATGGGAACTCCTTTGTAGGTAACTCTCTCCTTTTGTTTTGCTGCTTTTAAGATTCTCTCCTTATCTTTCACCTTAGGCAATGTAATTATGGTGTGCCTTGGTGTGTTCCTCCTTGGGTCCAACTTGTTTGGGACTCTCTGAGCTTCCTGGACTTCCTGGAAGTATATTTCCTTTGCCAGATTGGGGAAGTTCTTCGTTATGTTTTCAAATAGGTTTTCAATGTCTTGCTTTTCCTCTTCCCCTTCTGGCACCCCTATGATTCTAATCTTGCAATGTTTAAACTGTCCTAGAGGTTTCTAAGGCTTTCCTCATTTTTTAAAATTCTTGTTTCTTCATTCTGTTCTTGTTGAATGTTTCTCTCTTCCTTCTGGTCCACACTGTTGATCTGAGTCCTGGTTTCCTTCCCGTCACTGTTGGTTCCCTTTATTTCACTTTTCATAGCCTTCATTTTTTCTTCTAATTTGCAACCATACTCAATCAATTCTGTGAGCATCCTGATTACCAGTGTTTTGAACTGTGCATCTGATAGGCTGGCTATCTCTTATCACTTAATTGCATTTTCTCTGGAGCTTTCACCTGTTCTTTCATTTGGGCTTTTTTTTTTTTTTTTTTTTTTTTTTTGGTCTGGTGTGCCTGTTACGTAGTAAGGAGCAGAGTCTTAGGTGTTCACAAGGGCAGGGCAATCCATGTCTCTGAACTGTGACGCTGTATGTGGGAGAGAAGTCTGAGGAGGTAATAGTGCCACTTGCTCTGCTCTCTACTGGTTTTCAATCGCTTGCCCCACTACACACAATCAAATTGGGTTCTTCCTAGTGCTGATTCGCAAGTGGATGGGTTTGTGTACATCCTAGGACCCTGTGGTTCTCTCCAACAAACTCTCCTGTGAGCTTTACTTTTGGAACGTCTTCCTTCAAACTTCAGATGTTTCCATCAGTGAAGTAAGTGAAATAAAGAACTTAAGAAACTCTGGCTAGTGTGGCTCCGTGGACTGACTGCCAGCCTGGAAACCAAAGGGTCACAGGCTCGATTCCCAATCAGGGCACATGTCAGAGTTTTGGGCCAGGTCCTCATTTTGGGGTGTGCAAGAGGCAACCACACACTGATGTTTCCTCCCTCTCTTTCTCCCTCCCTTCCCCTCTGTCTAAAAATAAATAAAATCTTTTTAAAAAATTCATGCTGAAGGCACCTGATTTAAAAAAAGAAGTTAAATTCAGAATTAAATTCTGAATTAAATTCTGTGAAGCTGGGAGTTTCTCCCATCATCTCAACCCTCACAGGTGTTTTCGGTCAGAGATTTTGAGGCTTTATTTCCCTGTGCTAGGTCCCTGTGTTGCATGGTCTGTCTTGTTCTTCAGTTGTTCTTTCCAGTTTATCTGCATGTGAATGTGGGACCGCCCGCTCCACCAGAGGCAGCCTTGCAGTAAGTCCTCTTCGCCCGGCTAGCCATCTCCGTGTTTCCACCCCTCCTAACATTCTGGATGAATATTTCTTCTTTAACTCCTTGGTTACTGGACTTCCATACAGTTCAACTTTCCATCAGTTCTGGTGGTTTGTTGTTTTTAAATCTGTTGTTGTCCTTCTTTTGGTTGTGCGAGGAGGCACAGTGTGTCTACCTATGCCTCCACCTTGGCTGGAAGTCCTTGCAAACCACTTCTGACATGTTTGATCAGTCGCAGCACCTTCTCCATATTATGAACAAATCTTTTCGTTTCAATTGCATTTTTACCTTTCTTGAAATAATTATAATATGTGGAAAATTAGTGTTCTCTTCAATTTTCAATTTTAAAATGGCTACACAAAAATTCACCAATTTTGATGTATTTTTAATGCATAATATATGACAATGTCACAGTACAATCTAACAAAATTGTTTTGAATGAAGTTAAATACAACTAGTGTTTACTAGTTGCTAGTTTACTAAATGGTAGAGCCTTACTAGTTTACTAGAGCCATCCTATGGAAAAAAACAAACTTTTTAGCCAACCCAGTATTTTTACACTTGCATTTCACTTTGAGAAATAAAGCTGCTTGGCTGTAACAGGATGCCTGAACCCTGCAAAATTTCTTCAAATCAGTCACTCTTGCTTAATGTGGCCCAAATCCAAATCTGCACTAAAATTGTTGCCTTTGATTTTGTTTTGTATTGTTGCTGATAAAAGCAGAAGATACAGAAATTTAGACCCTAATATGAAGCAGCTAATTCCAGGTCTATTATTCTATAGCTCAAAGAACAGTAACTCTACCCAACCTCCCTATTGGTGGGACCTCTATTTTTTTGTGACCTGGACTGGAAACCTCAGTCATTTCTCTGAACAGTCTCTCCTAGCTTCCTTTCCCATTCTTCTCACTTTATTCCAGCCCTTAACTTGCCCTTCCTGGGTTACAAGGCAGTCTCAGAACTGGCCTTGCTGTGCCCACGCCATCTCACACATCTCAGTCATTGTCCAAAAAGACCCACCCCCAATACTACTCCTGTCTCTACCCTGTCATGACTTTTTAATCTCAAACTCAGAATTTTTCATTAGGATCCTTGCCAATCCAGCAAGGCAAATATTTCATTACTCTCTGAAACTTAGCCAAGCCATGGGCACTTGCTCACTGTGTGGTTTTAAAATCTGTACATACATTTTGTACACACCTCCTTCTAAAAGGTGCAGACTAATCCCCCACCTCCCTTCAATGTAGGCTGGGCTTAGTGACTTTCTCCTAATGAACAGAATATGGTAGAAGTGACAATGTTGTATAGGCCATAAAAGACATCACAACTGCCCCTAGGTCTCTCTCAGATGATTCATTGATTCTGGGGGAAGCTAACTGCTATATCATGGAGACTTGGCAGCCCAATGGAGAGGCCCACCCCGATGATGACCTGAGGCCTCCTGACCAGCATGTGGGGAGCCACATTGGAAACAAGTCCTCCAACCTGGTCAAGCCTTCAGATGACTGTAGCCCTGGCTAATTTTTTTTTTAAACCCTCTTCTGGGGACAGGTTTATTGATTTTAGTGAGAGAAGAAGGCAGGGGGGGAGATGGTGGGGTAGGGAGGGAGAAAGAAATATTGATGAGAGAGACATTGATCGGGTGCCTCTTGTACATATCCTGACAGAGGATGGAACCCACAACCTAGGTATGTATGTGCCCTGACGGACACCAAACCCGCAACGTTTTGGTGTACGGGACAATGTTCCAACCAGCTCAGCTCCCCTGCCAGGGCCTGCCTAAGATCTTGACTGAAGCTCACAAGAAACCTCGAGGCAGAATGTCTGGCCAAGACACTCCTAGATTCCTGATCCGTGGCATTTGTGTGAGATAATGTTTATTGTTTTCAGCCTCCAAGTTCTGGAGTAATACGTTATACAGATGTAGACAACTAATGCAGTCTGCTGAGCTCTCCCTCATCCTGCCGCTGCTCATACCGTCCTGTTATTTTCCATCTCCCAATACCCCTTCCCTGGCCTTCAGAATATAGGTAAAGTTCCATCTCCCCGAGGAGGCCCTTTTTACATTGGTTTATAAAACCATTTCAACTTTCATTCTCTAGCTTCTTCTTTGAAAACTTCTATGCCTAACTGTATCATTCATTTAGGCATTTATTCATGTATTCCTTTGTTACCGAGCTCCATGTATCTTGCCTCCTAAAGAAGGCATATGGTTCTTTCTAGATTGCATTCAGCACTTTCTAATTAAGATAATAAATATTATCTTAAGGAAATTAATAAATGACAGACACACACCCTAAAAGTATATGTGATTTGCATAAAGTTGTGGCTAACACCGGACTTACACTGTCAGTCCAATGGAGCTACACTGTCTCAGGTATGCTAACGTACTAGCTGCTGTCCTCAGGCAGGTTCATCAACATCTCTGTAAGCCATTCTTTCTTTGGTGTTTTTAAACAAGGTCTCTAACAGTATGTACCTTCGAGTAATAAAGATTTAAAAAAATAATACTTGCAAATCTTTTAGCAAAGTACCGAGCATAGAGTGTTCAACAGATGTTAACTATTATTGTTCTTATTAATCACCAACTACAAAATACTTGTTGATATTCTGGATCCCTGAAAGTCTCTAGATGTTATCAAGTAACAATTTAAATTAATATAAAATTCTACAAACTAAAGTAGAACTCACACTTTTTATTAACTTTTTATTTTTTTAAATCTACTCTTAAGGCAATAGAAATACAGCCTGAACCAATTGCAGAAGTGCAGCCTTGACTTTTTCTCCTCTTTGTCCTATTAAGATATTAACTTCAAAGCTTTTTTGGGAACACTTAGTTGCTTACATTCCCTAACAAAACAGCCACCACAGTAGTTTCCAGATGCACTTTTATCCTTTACAATCCTGGTAAGGCATATAAGGAAAATTTATTAGACATATAAATTTACACAATCTCTGGGATAATATAGCTGTCTGTATGTGAACATGCTACAGAAGCAAATCAACCACACAGAATCCAATGAAATGAATCAATCCAATAAAACATTGTTATGCCACATATGTTGGGGAGGGGGTGGATCTCTGATGCTATTCATTTTTTAAAAATACTTATATAGAGAGGTATAATCAACACATTACATTAGTTTCAGGTGTACAACATAACGATTCAATATTTGTACATATTGCAAAATGATCACCACAGTAAGTCTGATTACCATCTGTTACCATATATAGTTACACAAGAAATTTTCTCTTGTGATGAGAACTTTTTAGATATACTCTCTTAGTAACTTTCAAACATGCAATATAGTACTATTAACTGTAGTCACCATGACTTATTTCATAACTGAAAATTTGTATCTTTTGACCCTTTTCACTCATTTGCCTCTGGCAACCACTGATCTGTCCCCTGCATCCATTGAGCTTAGGGTTTTGTTGTTGTTTGTTTGTTTATTTGTTTGTCTATTTAGTTTAATGCTATTCAAATATTAAATTACATGTTTCATGAACTCAGAACATTTCTGAGATCATAATTTATAATTCGTACATATTCCTAAGGTTTCTTACTAAAAGGTTAACTATAACAGACACTTTTTTACCCTAAAAAATAATCAGAGATCCGCCCTGACTCATATGGCTCAGTGGACTGGGCATTGTCTTGCAAACCAAAAGGTTGCTGGTTTGAGTCCCAGTCAGGGCTCATGCCTGGGTTGCCGGCCAGATCCCTAGTTGGGGGTGTGTGAAACAAAACCAAGCAATGTTTCTCTCACACACTGATGTTTTCCGTCCCTCTACTTCTCGCTCCATGCCCCTCTCTCTGAAAAATAAATATTAAAATCTTTAAAAATATAATCAGATATCTGTTAATAAAAATCCAATAGAATGATTTTCAATCACCAATCTGCTGAAAAACAAGTACACTTTTTAACTGTGTACCACATCTGCTGGAATAAAAAGAACGACTTCATTCAAATTCTTACTTTTTCTTTTGTCCCACAATATACTTTGAAAACTTTAGCTTTTGAAACATTCAGTATCCAACCTCTCTTCATTTGACCCTACATATCACACAACCTGAAATAGAAACAAAGACTGGGAAATTAGCTTGTTTATTTCACCTTAGTGTCAAACAAAAGTACAAATAATATTCAGTGCATGTGCTAGTTACCTTAGAACTGCCAATCACACTTGTTTTGAAATGCTTCGATTTTCAGAGCTGTCAATCCCATGTTGTGATAGAGATGCCAGTATAGAAATGCTTTAAGAGATGTAATCTTCATGAACACATTAATAAATGGACTTTTCTTATAAAACTGGACTTTAAGATTTTACAAAAATGTATACTATACTATTCATGAAAACTGAAAATTAAAATACAACTTAATGAAAAGATTTAGAGAATTAGGTTTTTCAGCCGAAAAGATAAGCATCGTTTAACCACAAAGATTTCATATTTCAGTAAAAAGAGGAATGTTCCTAACTGACAGTAATCAGAAATACGACCACGAGTGGGAATGAGAGGATGAAACTGATCTAATTTGGGGCATTTTAACTATTTTTAATCCTCAACTGAGGGTATGTTTATTGGAGACAGAGAGAGAAACATAGATGTGTGAGAGAGAGAGATGGATCGGCTGCTTTTGGTACCCGCCCAGACCAGGGATCAAACCCTTGACGTAGGTATGTGGCCTGATCAAATATCAAACCCACAACTTTTTGGTGTACAAGATGATGCTCCAACCAATTAAGCCACCTGACATGGCTTACTTTTTAAAAAAAATATTTTACTTTTTTATTTTTTAGAGAGAGGGGAAAGGAAGGAGAAAGAGTGGGAGAGAAACACCAATGTGTGGTTGCCTCTCATGTGTCCCCTACTGGGGACCTGGCCCACAACCCAGGCATGTGCCCTGACTGGGAATCGAACTGGCGACCCTTTGCTCCACAGGCCCATGCTCAATCCACTGAGCTACACCAACCAGGGCAGACAGGGCTTACTTTTGAAGCAGGCAACAATATCAATATCCCACCTGTCCAATACAGCACAACTTACTATTCCCCTTAGTAATTCATGCCTAAAATCAGACATCATTCCTTCTACCTCACCTCAGTCACTAAGACCTATTCCTTCCATCTCCTAAATTGCTAATGAAAGTCTCCTTTCCTGACCCTCAGGTATAATTCATGTTCTCATCATTTCTTTCCAGAAGATTCCTTACTGGTCTCCCTAACTCCAGTTTTACTCTTTTAATAAATGCTCCACTGAAACACAAATCTGGTCCATGTTACCTGTTACAATTTTTTAATGGCTCTTTCCCATTTTCAAAATAAAGCCCCATTTTTTAGGATGGCATATAAATCCCCTGAAATCTGGCTCCTACACATATCCACATTCTCCTATTGCTTCTCCTGAACTTTAGCCAACAAAGCCACTTGAGTTCCCAGCAGAGCCAGGCTCTCTCTCACTTACGTATTCTGCAAGTGTGGCTCCCTCCCATTTCCCGCAACTTCGTATCTTCTACCCAGCACCCCCAACCTTTACAACTCAATTCCAGGTAGTTCCTCTGGGAAACCTTCTGGCACAAACTGACAGATTCATCGATCCCCTCTCATCCAAATTCCTAGAGAATCCAGGAAATAAAACCTTATACAGTGATATATGTGTTCACTTCTCCATCCCCATGACCAAATCATCACATCACCTCCCTGAAAGCAGGGATTGTCTTTAATTTGTACACCGTTAGCATTAAACACAGAGGTGGCTTATAACAGATCATTAAATATTTGCTGGCTCCATGAAGAAATGTACCATGACCCAGTTTATTTAAAAATAAAAATCAAATCAGCAGCTTAATTCTTCAGACTCATAAAATGTATCACAGATATATTCTAAGTCAACCAAAGCAAATCAATGCCATAAAGCAGTATTTTAGGCTAACAATGTTCTTAAGAAATTTACTGATTTACTTACAAATTCACTGTAATAATTGGTACCACCTCAATTAGTACTTGAGATCCAGTAACCCCATCTTATTTTCACTACTGTTCCTGCTGGAGGTGTTAAGGTCTCAACTATAGTAACTGCTCATATCCAAGACACTCAGCACCTGACTGATCCAACAAGCACTGTTTTGATATGTGACAAATTCTATCAAGGACATTAGTGAAGAGGCAGTCAACACTGGCAAAACTCCAACATGGTTACACTTCACTTATCGGGAAGTCAGTTATCTGGTGACATCAAGTCTCCACAAAACCCAGTGAGAATTAAGCAAAGGACTGTTAGAGCTGTCAAAATACATGCTGCAGTCCATGTACTAAAGTACATACACTTACCTAGAGAAGAGGCTGCAAGGTTTATGTTTTTATTAAAGATTTTATTTAGTTAGTTTATAGAGAAGGGAAGGGAGGGAGAAAGAGAGGGAGAGAAACATTAATGTGTGGTTACCTCTTGCCCGCCCCCTACTGGGGACTTGACCTGCAACCCAGGCATGTGCCCTGACTGGAAATCAAACCCACAACCAGTTGATTCACAGGCCAGGGATCAACCCACTGAGCCACACCAGCCAGGGCTGCAAGGTTCTTATTCAAACACTAGTTGTTTTTAAGTACAATAAATTTGGTAACCAATTTCCAGGCATCAGAAAATTAAAAGAAGAAATTAAGAGGTCTAAGCTAAAAACACAAACACAGAATCAATAGCAGAAAAAGATGACACCCCGAGGTGAAACACAAAAACCACATAACTAAGGGGTTATGTGGTTCAGGAGCAATAATTCTTTTTTTTTTTTAAGATTTTATTTATTTATCTGTAGAGGGGAAGGGAGGGAGAGAGGGAGAGAAATATCAATGTATGGTTGCCTTCGTGCCTCCCCTGCTGGGAACTGGCCCACAGGTAATCGGCCTGCAACCCAGGTATGTGCCCTGACTGGGAATCGAACCGAGACTGTCTGGTTCGCAGGCCCTCGCTCAATCCACTGAGCTACACCAGCCAAGGCTGAGGAGCAATAATTCTATATATTTGAACTGTGATACAATGCAGTAAATTAATGTTTATAATTATGACCTTGGTCATCACAAACAAAGACAAAAAAAGCCCAACTACATAAGGCTCAACAAGGTTCAAACACAGTAGATGACATATTTTATTTAAAAAAATCAATCGAAGAATTAAAAGTTAAGTATTACATCTATAAAGAGTCAACTTTCTATTGTAGAACAAACTGTTCTGAAATATAGCATTCCCAAATAACAGTAGGGATGTTGACTCCAAGCTACTAATCATTGTCAGACATTAACCAGTCCTAGTAACCACTGGTGTCACTATAATTATAACACATCCATTCTGAAACAAAACCTGAAACTGCTGATCATTTGCTTATTGGTGATAATGCTACCCAAACACACTATGGACGCCATACCAAGGGCCATGTGCGCCATGGTGTACCATAACCATGGACGCCAAACTAAGAACATTACAATAGGCAAACTACCATCCTTTAACAGACCTCATAGAACTTTACTACCATACACGTTCAGGCTCCCTGCTATAAAACAGATTAATACGTGAGGCTATTTTAGGAGGTTTTTATGATACATTAGTAATTCTGTATTCTAAGATTTAGAGAACAGCATTTCAGAGTGAAACGAACATTCATGGGCACTTACTACACACAGCTCTGGGTCTGAGTCCCTACTTTGGTAATGTCCAGTTTTGTGACTGGAACACTATTTATGCTGGGAGATTCATTTTCTTCATTTGGTAAATGGGGATAATAGCATTTACTTTCTATGCTTCTTATGAAAAATAAAGCAGACAATATACATAAAGTACAATGTAGTTTTTTAAAAACCTAGCTATTAAGATTATCAGATGGGATACGGAGAGAGATCTTAACGCACACTAGGACAAATTTGGGGAAATTGTGCCCTGTATTACGACAAGAAAAACATGACTAAAGAAAAGGGCAGAAAGATTCATATGATGGGCAAGGTGCTTTATATTTTTAAGTTACAGTAGAAGCTCTCTGACTCATAGGTCAGTTCATGGAAAAGCAGGTTAAAAAGTATACACATATACTGTAAATACATTAACTTAGTGATTACTACAAATATTCTGATATAGGGACTGGCCTTCTTGCTGAGTAGATGCTCACACTCTGGAGCTCAGCACTGATCTCCTTACATAAACAATACCTCACTGTAATATCTGTGATGGCCAGGGTCAGTCACTTTAAAATAAAACAGGAACAGAAGGACATTCAGAAAGTAAAATTTCTTCCAAATTTTTATGATCCATCCAGCCCAGTCTTCATTGTTTACTTGCTCAAACTAATTCAATAACAATTTTGTTTCAAAACTAATCTCTCCTTTATGCAGTCTAATTATTTTTGTAAGAACAAAAACTCTTTCTGTACTCATATTTTATTAGTTTATGCAATAATCAAATAAATTATTTAACAAAAATATAGTCAGGTCTTAGAACAAACACAACTAGCTTTTACTAAACACATACCTTGAACAGAAAAAGCAAAAGTGTCCAGGTCTAGTAGAGGACAGCTACTTTTTAACTGTCCATATTGTGCTGGTATCAGTCAGTGAGTTTTACAGAAGAGAACAGAATGCCAACTAATTTAGTAAGTCAGCCGATTTAATGATAACTACCATAAGTTAGTTCAAGAGTCCTTCTGATCTGTTACAAATCTTATTTCTTATTTCTGATTTTAAGTCATAAGGTGATATGAAAGAAAAACAATATAATGGTTACCACTTTTGAGGTCAATGCTGTAAGAATTAGACACCATTCACACTTCTAAAATCTGAATTTACTTGTAATTTTCTATTTTGCAATTCTCTCTTAACTAGATCACAATACCACTGGCATTCTTAAATACCACATTCTAAATGTTACTATTAATGTATTGTATTTTTAGAACTAATTTTTCTTTTAAAAATGTTTTTCAAACCTTTTTACTTTTTTGTAGTGGAAATATTCACCACCATTTGCCCCACACACTTTAAACAACAAACACAGAGTTGCTCTGCAATTAGAGCCTAACTTCCCCTCTACCCTCACGGCACTCTTGGAAGCTTGTATGCAAAGCTCTAGAGCTTCTTGGGACAAGGTTGAAAACTGTTTCTTTAAACTACAATGAAAACCTAGTATCACCAGCCAAGATGGAGGCATAGATAGACACACTGTGCCTCCTTGTACAACCAAAAGGACAACAATTTAGAAACAAAATAACAGCCAGGACTGACAGAAAATTGAACTGTATGGAAGTCTGACAACCAAGGAGTTAAAATAGACACATTCATCCAGAACAGTAAGAGAGGTGGAGTCAGGTGCCAGGGGTCAGAGAAAAAAAAAAAAAAAGAAAGAAAAGAAAGAAAAGAAAGAAAGAAGGAGAAGGAAGGAAGGAAGGAAGGAAGGAAGGAAGGAAGGAAGGAAGGAAGAAAGGAAGAAAGAAAGAAAGAAAGAAAGTGGTGGCTTTCGCACCCTGGGTATGCAAGGCAGCAGCTGACAAAACCTGGGTGTGCCGGGGGCGGCTGTCAGACCCCAGGCTCAGGGTAGCAGTGGGCAGACCCACCAAGGCAGCGAATGGGGAGCAGAGCACAGCATGCAAGGCAGCTGGCTGACCAGGCGGTCCCACATTCCAATGCAGATGAACCAGGCGAAACTGGGGAGCAAGACAGACCACGCAACCCAGGGTCCCAACTCGGGGAAATAAAGCCTCAAAACACGGGTTGAAAACACCTGTGGGAGGCTGTGGTGCCAGGAGAGACTCCCAGCCTCATAGGAGAGTTCGTTGGAGAAACCCACAGGGTCCTACAATGTACACAAGTCCACCCACATGGGAATCAGCACAAGAAGGGCCTAGTTTGTTTGGCGGAAGCCACAAAAGAGACTGAAATCTGACAGAGAGCAGAGCAAGTTCCATTGTTCCCTCTCAGACCCTATCCCCACATACAGCATCACAACCCAGCAACTGAGTTGCCCTGCCCTGATAAACACCTAAGGCTCCGCCCCTTACTATGTAACAGGCACCACAAGACAAAAACAAACAAACAACAACAAAAAAAACGCCCAAATGAAAGAACAGATCAAAGCTCCAGAACAAATACAACTAAGTGACAAAGAGATAGCCAACCTATCAGATGCATAGTTCAAAGCACTGCTGATCAGGATGCTCACAGAACTGGTTGAATTTGGTCACAAATTAGATGAAAAAAATGAAGGCTACACTAAGTAAAATGAAAGAAAATGCACAGGGAACCAACAGTGATGGAAAAAAACTAGGACTCAAATCAATGGAGTGGACCAGAAGGAAAAAAGAAACAATAAAACATAATAGAATGAAGAAACAAGAATTCAAAAAATTGAGGAGAGGCTTAGGAACCTCCAGGAGATCTTTAAACATTCCTACATCCAAATTATAGGTGTACCAGAGGGGAAGAGGAAGAGCAACAAGTGGAAAACTTATTTGAACAAATAATAAAGGAGAACTTCCCCAATCTGGCAAATGAAACAGACTTCCAAGAAGCTCAGAGAGTCCCAAAAAAGTTGACAAAGGAAATAGACTTCCAGGAAATCCAGGAAGCTCAGAGAGTCCCAAAGAAGTTGGACCCAAGAAGGAACACACCAAGGCACATCATAATTACATTACCCAACATTCAAATGAAGGAGAGAATCCTAGAAGCAGCAAGAGAAAAGAAGACAGTTACCTACAAAGGAGTTGCCATCAGACTGATTTCTCAAAAGAGACCTTCCAGGCAAGAAGGGGCTGGAAAGAAGTATTCCAAGTAATGAAAGGCAAGGACCTACATCCAAGATTTACTCTATCCAGCAAAACTTTCATTTAGAATGGGAAGGCAGATAAAGTGCTTCTCAGATAAGGTCAAGTTAAAGGAGTTCATCAACACCAAGCCCTTATTATACGAAATGAAGGGACTTATCTAAGAAAAGGAAGATAAAAAACATGTATAGTAAAATGATAGCAAACTCACAATTACTAACAACCACATCTAAAACAAAAACAAAAGCAAACTAAGAAAACAACTAGAACAGTAACAGAACCACAGAAATGGAGATCACAAAGAGGTTTAGCAACAGGGGAGTAGGAGGAAGAGAGATGGGGGAAAAGGTACAGAGAACAAGTAGCCTAGATGGTAGGTAGAAAATAGGGAGAGGGCAAGAATAGTGTGGGAAATGTAGAAACGAAAGAACTTATGACACACGGACATGAACTAAAAGGGGGGGAATGTGGGTGGGAGGGGGTGTGCAGGGTGGAGGGGAATGAAGGAGGGAAAATGGGACAACTGTAATAGCATAATCAATAAAATATATTTTAAAAATCTAATATCAAACAAAAAAGTTACAGAACTTATTAACAGGGTATTATTTTACTAATTAGGTATTATTATTAGGGTATTATTTGGTTAACTAATTCAGTTAACAAAAAATTAGTTACTCTGAGTCTGAAATGACATTGAATTTATCTAAAGCAATAATAAAAGAATTAAAACATTTGCTAAGCTGGTTATTTTATTAAATTTGAGTTATTTTTCATTGTATTTAATTAATTAGTCTATAAATTGTCCTAAAGCAAAATAAATTCAAGTACACACAAGTCTAAATAAAGAGAAAAATAGTTACCAAAGGGGATTAAAAAAAGATTAGGCTGATGAATAATAAACAAAGTATGTAAATACCTACTTCTTATTTAGAGTCATTTAAATAAATGTCTCAAAGCAGGAATCTGCCATTACTGAGACTTAGTCTCCCAGAGTCTGCTCAGTTAGAGGTGTGGCATTATGCAGGTAGAGAGCAAACATGGATCCAGACCAATAGTGGCTCTATCTGGCCGGCCACATTCTCTAGGTATGAAAAGGGGAAAACCGGAGACCCAACTTGACCTTCCCATTTGGTGTTATCAACCTTCTACCACTGATAAAGACAACAGATAAGGTTTATATAAAATATCTCCCACCCACAAATTTTGTTTTGTACTCAGGTAGAAAGGCAAAGTAACTGAAAGAGAAATTAAGAGTATTGTAGAAAGTATCAAATCAGCATAATTTCAAAGCTAAGTGACAGGTAGCTATAAGAGATCCAGAAGGGTTTTGAAAAGAACCTAAGCATTTCTACACACAGCAATCAAGAGATTTAACAAATATTGTGAAAACTATTACCCTGCTTTCTATGATAAAGTAAAAACTGGACAAGGAATTTGCTAAGTTGGGAAATTTTTTCTCAGAAAAAAACCCATCTGTTGACATAGCCATCAGTATAGGTGCACATGTAGGTAGAAGGGAAGGAAGTAACTGGCCCTTCGGGTTCAATCCTGGGTGAAGCGAACTACTCCCTTCAGCACAATTTGGTAATAACCACTAGACTGCAGAACCAGAGAGCAACAGGGCGTAAGCCTTAACTGTTGTTTATTTGGGGAAAAAAATGATGAACATTCAAATCTTCCCCTAAACTCTTCTCACTGCTTTGAGAAAACATAAATCTGGCCTAAGCTCACTAACCAGCATTATAAAGAGATATAAGCTTATTTTCTGTTTTCAAAAACCACCAATTAAAGTCCAGTAATACCTTTGAGGTATCTCAACTTTTGTGAACACTCTTAAAGCACTTGGAAATGATTCTACTTACTCGCCATCCACTTCTGGTCTTTTGCACACACAATGAAACTTGCCACCAAAATCTATATAAAGATCCTTCTCCATAATATGAATGATTCGTCCAATGACTACTTTATCCTTGGCAGGTCCCATCTGAGTGAGAGGAGAATGTCTCAGCATAGATGCAAAGGATTCCACATTTTTCAGAGAGCTCTAAATATGAAAAGAGACATTTATATGCACATAATTCAATATAAAGGTATAATATGGTGGGTATAATAAAGTCTTACAAGAAAAAATTTAAAAAGTCAATTTGCTGTATAATTTACATTTTATAGCAATAATAAAAATAATTACATAGAATTTTGTTTTTAAAATGCCAGGTATGTTCTTCAACTTCCTTTTTCTCCCTTTTCTTTTGTGAAGAGGAGCCAGAGAAAAGCAGGCATGTGCACTTGGTATGGAATAGCATGAACTGGGTGGCCCAGAATGGAATCTGGAATGTGAGCAGGGTTAGAACTGGTTTTGGACAAAGCCTCCCCACGTAGGGAAGGAGGGGAAGTCTGAGCACATGAGGAAGACGCCCAAGAAGCAATGGATTTTATTCCTACTACTGACCCTCTGCAAAAAAAGATGCCCCAAATTCAGGTTTAGTGAGGGTAACTATTCTTCTACTACAACAAATAAAAATGTTCTTCAATGAGCAGGCTGAACATGAATTCGTTATGCAATATTTTAAATGGCTTAACTTTTGTTATTATTTTCTTCAAAGGAAAAACAGCTTGTTTAATTGCTTTGTGCTGCTTATTTCTGGGAGTCATTTTACATACTGAATTTACTTGAGCTGTGACTGAAAGAATAATACAGGATCATTACTTTTTAAAAAACTTATAACATTTTTTTCCATGAATACAGATTTGTGCCTTTGATTCATCTTTAATCCATGTAGGGTGTGATATGTGTGTACTTTGGCTCAAACTAAGGAAAGTCCTGCATTTTATTTAAAAGAGTTAATTACAGAATGTTAACAATTTGATCCAACTACATACATCCTGTATTTGGGATGAGTTTTACTTTTGTTTTTCAAAAGAGAATTATTAAGAGATAATTCTCTTTGTAGTATACTATCAGTATACTTACTTTAAAAACTCAAAACCATATTTCTGACTAAATGTTAATATATGCAGTACTCCCACAATGACAAACTTGAATACAGGCCAAGTGGGGCTTAGTAAGCAGAAGAGCACGTGCCAGTCTGAAGTACAGCCACTGCTCAAAAGATGTGGCAACTAGTCCAGTGTTTCCACATCTTTTGATTTTTCCAGGAAAAGCTGGAAATCCATACAGTAATGTAAAATTTGTAATTTTTAAATGTGTACATACTGAAAAGGTTTTCATTTTATAAATCTGGCAAAACATGTTGTGGCCCATGGACCAAAAAGTTTATGACCTTTGCCTCAAAAAAAAAAAAAAAAAGTGAAAATGTGTTCAGCTGATGCCAAGTCCCTTAGATGCTGGGAAGGGGTGCATTGATGGACTTATTTCAGTGGGTTGAAACACACTGGGAAGGAATCTTCAGTACATAAGGGTCAATCCAAACCAAAGACAAGTCAGTAGACCTAGGTGCCAAGCAGAGCTAAGGGTAGCCAGGAATATTATACTCTGAGCCATTAATACTACTTTTATAACTCCACATAGTATAATAATTACTGTCCTTAAGCATCTTGAAAAAACAGTTCTTTATTGAAGAAAGTAAAAAAGGAAACACATTCTCCAGGCTCTACACACACATAGCTATGAATTGTTCCCTACAGGTAATGCAAAGGAAGTCACCAGTGACAAGAACAGCTACTATAATCTGCTGGGAGCCCTAAGTCATCCAAAGCAGCTGCCACCAGAGTAGCACAGAGCTTATCAGCTTGAAGGTCTCAACCTGTTCACAATCAGACAGGTTCTTCCCACTTTGCCCTATGACCTGCTTTCACATTACCCCTTCCGGTGGCTGACAGCTCATCCCTCTGCTCCTCCTCCTTTCTCTTCCCTTCCCCTCTCTTCCTCCACGGTTTTTTTTTTTCAAGACTTCCAGTTGAAGCTGCCCCGGTCTAAATAAAACAGCTTTAGTTAACAGGAAGATCCAGCACTAAATTCAATAGTTAAACATTTATTGAAAATAACTCAGCCATTACTGGGACCTGTTCCTAAAATAACATAATCTCCTTTATAACTCTGAAGAGATGTTTGGGCTCAGTATGACAGTACATGGTATTTCCCCTTAAGTTTCAGAAAATACCTGACTGTTCTCAAATAATACTTAAAAAGATACCTTGAGATTTTTAGTGAATCTGTTGTGAATATATATTATAAACATGACAAAATTATGAATAATTATTTTACTGAGGTATAACAGACATATTATTATATTAGTTTCAGGTGTACAACATGATTCAATTGTACACACTGATTATTATTGTACACACTTATTACCACCATAAGTCTAGTTATCATTCCTCACCAGTTATTTTTTTCTTGTGATGAGAACTTTTAAGATCTATTCTCAGTGATTTTCAAATATGCAATACAGTTTTAACTGTAAGTCAACATGCTATAAATTACATCCCATGATTTACTTGACAGTTTATACCTTTTGACCCCTGACCCATTTGCCCACCCTCCCTCATCCCCAATCTATGGCAAACACCATCTGTTCTCTGTCATTGATGAACTTGGAGTTTTTTGTTGTTTAATTTGGGGTTTAGTTAGTTTGTTTAAATTTCACACACAAGTGAGATAATATGTTATTTGTTTTTCTCTGACTTATTTCACTCAGCACAATGCCCTCTAGATCCATCCATGTTATCACAAACTGTAAGATTTCCTTCTTTTTAATGGTGAAATAATTGATGGCTACTTGGCTACTGTAAATAATGCTGCAATGAACATGGGGGTGCATATACTATTGCAAGTTAGTGTTTCCATTTTCTTTGGACAAATACACATAAGTGAAATTGCTGAGTCACATGGTAGATCTATTTTGATTTTCTGAGGAACCTCCATACTGTTTTCCATAGTGGCTGTAACCATCTGCAATCCCACCAGCAGTGCAAAGGTTCCCTCTTCCCCACAGCCTCTCCAACACTTGTTATTTCTAGTCTTTTTGATAATGGCCATTCTACCAGGTGCGAGGTATTATCTTATTGTAACTTTGATATACATTTTCCTGATGATTAGTGATGTCGAGCATCTTTGTACGTACTTGTTGGCCATCCACATGTCTTCTTTGGGAAAATGTCCAGACTTTTCTGTCCATTTTTAAATCAGGTTGTGTTTGTTTCATTTTTTTTTTTTTGCTGTTGAGTTGTATGAGTTCTTCATATATGTTAACATCACATGTTAGGTATATGATTTGCAAATATTTTCTGCCATTCAATAGGCAACATAATAAATTGCCTTTTTATTATGTTGATGGTTTCTTTTGCCACAAGAAGCTTTCAAATTTGATGTAGTGCCACTTGCATATTTTTGCTTTTGTTGCTTTTGCTTTTGGTATGAGATTAAAAAATTATCTCTAAGACCAATCAATGCCAAGGAACTTACCACCTATTTTCTTCTAAAATTTTTATGGTGTTAGGTCTTATACTCAAGTCTTTAATCCATTTTGAGGTAATTTTTATTTATAGTGTAAGATAGTGGTCCAGTTTCATTCTTTTGATGTGGCTGTCCAATTTTCCGAACTTCATTTATTAAAGAGACTATCCTTTCCGCATTATACATTCTTAGCTCCTTTGTCATAAATTAATTTACATTGTTTTGTGGGTTTAGTGCTGAGCTCTCTATTCTGGTGACCCCTGGATTAACACCTAAATTTGCTTTTCAGTTGTAGACTCACTGTGCCTTTTGGAAACTATACCAAATACTCAGACAAAGCCCTCCTTCGAAAAATCGCAGTGTAGAAACATCTCTGAATTCCTCATATACTTGTCAAATGGCTTCTAAAAATACTAAATATAGCATAGCAACACCTTCAATCCATGCTAACAACCAACATTAGCTCCTCTCCTCATGATGCGGACGCAGAGACTATAGGCACACCGTCACCTGCAGGGTGTATTATGGAGCTAATGTCCAACACTGGTTATGAAAAATGTTGCTATGGAGCTCATTTATAGAGTTATCATAGTTAAAATAGATGTCTTAGAGTTGACTGCTTTCTTTAAGAACTGATCATAGAACTTCCAGCCAAGATAGAGGTGTAGGCAAACACAGTTCATTTCCTCACACAATCACATCAAAATTTCAACTAAACTATAGAAAAACCATCACTCAAAACTGTCAGAAACCGAGTTGAATGGAAGTCCAACAACTACAGAACTAAAGAAACCATATCCATCCAGGTAGGAGATGCAGAGATGCGGAATGGGCTGGTCCCATACCCACATGTGGTGGATAAAAACTGGGGAGAAATATCTGAGGAGTGAGGCGTCCCAGCCCCACACCAGCACCCCTGGCCAGGGCTCCAGTACCTGGAAGATAAGCCCTCATAACTTCTGGCTATAAAAACCAGCAGAGCTGGAGTCAATGAAAGTAACTACTGGAATCCCAAGCAGTTCCTCTTAAAGGGGCCACACACGAACTTAATTCAGACTCCCTCTGGGCTCTAACACCAGGGTGGCTGCTTTAGAGGCACCAGTGGCATACGGGGAGGAAGTGAATCGTCTGGCATCAGAGCAAGAGCTGGGAGACAGCTTGCTCCCAGACAGAAAAACTGGCAGAAGCCATTGTTCCACTTCTGAGCCCTCCCCCCACAGAGTCACAGAGCCACGAAGACAGCAGGCTGATGCCATATGTGAGACTCCACTACCTGGCTAACACTGTTTGCTCCATACTAGGAATCCCTGAGGATCCACCCTACCTAGCTTATGGGCCACCCAACTTGTCAACAGCTTTTCCATATGAATGGCTGGTCTCAGCTCAGGCTTCATATCTCCCTAAACCTCTCAAAGAAGCAACAGCCAGCCTCAGTGAGCCCCCAGCTCTCACACCTCTGACTAAGTGGCCCCAGGCCCCCTGTGGATTTAGAAACAATGACTTCTACTTGCCAAGGTTGATCTGGCTACCAAGACTGCTAAATGACCAAGTGCCAAGAGCACAGACCAGTACTAAGCTTCCAACATAACATCACTCCCTGGAAGAATCAGCCACCACCAGGTGGTAGGTTGATGACATAGGACTATTCTAAATGAATGTATTATCACTGGAATACATATTCTGAATACGGGTTTGCCTTCCCTGCCCAAAAACCTTCTATCGAAAGCACTATCCATAAACAGAGAATTTGGTATTCGTTGTTATAGTACTCCACACAGCATTGCTTCTAACCAAAGAAATCACTGTACAGGAAATGATGTGAGAAAATGGGCTTTGGCTTGCGGAATTCACTGATCTTTCCAGTGCTGGACCTAACAGACTAATGAAATGATTTTTAAAAAATTAAACTTCCTATTTTGAGACCATTGTAAATACATACTCAATTTTAAGAAATAATACATGGACAACCCTATACCATTTACCCAATTCTTCCAATGGTAACATACTGTAAGACACAGGAAACTGATTTCACCAGTTTTTATACAACTCCAACACATGTGCATTCACCTGCATTCGCCACCACCACCCAGTTGCAGGATAGTTCCTGCACCACATGGACCCCTTGTGTTGTCCTTTTACGGCTCCCTATCTCCCTTCTACTATCTCCTCTTCCCTAACATTTAGCATCTACTGATCTGTTCTCCATCTCTATGATTCTGTCATTTCATGAATGTTGGTCAAATGGAATCACATGGTACAAAACATAACCCTTTGGGACTGCCTCTTCCACTCAATATGATTCCCTTGAGAGTCATTCAAGCTGATGCGTATCAATTGCTTGCTCCTTTGTATTGCTTAGTATTCTATGGATGGACTAAAGTCTGTCTAACCACTGATTAGCTGAAGGACATCTGGGCTGTTTTCAGTTTGGGCTATTACAAGTAAAACTGTTAAGAACATTTGTGAAGAGATTTTTATATGAAAATACGGTAAGTTTTAATTTCTCTGGAATCAATACTCTCTGCCTCAGTATGTACTTATTTCCTTTGGGAGAACACAACACCTCAACTAGGTCAGGGGACTTGTTGAGTCATCTACTCCTAGACAGAGCATCTATCATTTATCCTCTGTCCATTGCAAACACCAGAATTTCCACATGTTTAAACGGAATCAACGCTGTTGAATTTTACTCCCAAATCCTTACAAACTAGACTCCACTCAAATGTGGATTTCCTTTATTTCCTGATATTTAATGCCAATCGGAATAAACCTACGAGTTATAATCGTGTTATAAAATTTAATATAATTAAAAAATTTTTAATATAACTTTAGAAAAAACAAAACGAAGTCCAAACACATTAAAAGGAGGGAGTGTGATTACTAAGCAAATGCAAGACTTAAGAAAGATATATAAATAGTAAAAGCTAATGCTGCCTTGAGAAGTCGTAAGAGTCTGACTGCTTATAATTAAGCCATGACTACTCATGAAACAAATACATGCGGAATATTTTCATATTTTCCTCTAGAAAAGTATAATGTTATTTATAAGCATTTTATTGGTGTTGATGTTGATAAAAATTTACTTTCCCTGGAGATTTATATCTACTTCAACACACTCTTTCATTGTTTTTATACTAACTGGTCATTTCCTTCAAACATGCTTTGAAAATGTTAGATTGCACTACAACACTAAAGATTTCAGAACATTTTATTCTAACTCAGAAATAACAATCCTAGAATCCTCTAATGTAAAATCAGGGGCACCATGGTTAGAAGCAGAAATGTTTTCAACATTCCTTTAGGTTTAAATTTTTTAAATATGGGTATTATTTTTAAAGTTGTCAATATAAAGCTAGTATAAAAACAGTGTTAAATAAAAGTATATGATATTACTAGTATGTTAATTTAGCACACTTAAAACGTACATTAAAAATGAGACTTTTCTGCTGTATGGTGGAACAAATCCAGTAAATAAACTGTAGTTTTGGGTTTCCCCAGTATTCTGAAAATGTAAAATATATTTAAATATTCTGTGGTCTGGAATATTCCAGCACTTGAAATAAAAAAACAATAAAAATATTCATGATAAAGTTAAAAGTAACATTTGAAAATATCTGCATAAAATCTACTTAATATATCACTAAAATGAAACTATAAACTGTCTTATAACATCAATATTCTACAGAGATAAGCTAAAATAGTAAAATGTTAATCTTCCATCTTAAAATAATAAAATGTTCTATTGTGTGGTCTTAAACACTCTTGCAAATCATTTTTCCACTGTGCTGAAGAGTAATATGCCATCCTCTACCCTTAAGAAACAGTAATACTCATACAATAGAAAACCAATTCTTTGCTCAACTATTGCCACCTTGTGGCTGTACGATGGGTGATCAGCTATAGCACAGCTCTGAATCAGTTTAACAGGTTCTACATATCTCTACCAATTTATGAGGGTTAAAGGTTCTAAAACACTTAAAAAAAAATTTTAAGACAAAGCTAACAGCCTTAAAGTATATATCTTTTACTAGTCCTCTTACATGTTATGTTGGTTACAGAAATGAAAAGAACTTGGTCCCTACCCCGGGTTGGGGGAGGGGTGAACTAGTTGAAGACACAGATGCATAAACCAGTATTAAAGATAATGAAGCGAAGGAAAAGAAAAGTGGGTAAGTGAGCATGGGAAGAGGGCATCCCTCCGCACAAAACAATGGAATATTTCATGTCATTTAAACTTGACATCCTTTTAACTAGTAACCTCACAGAAATCATGAATTGTCCTTGATTAAATTCCTACCCACAGAGAAAAGTCCCTTTAAAAGATAACTTGCTTGGCTCTTACTGAATATCACTTATTTCTGAGGCATTCATATAGACACATAAGTCTGTACTTTAAGAATAAGAATTAAACCAATGGGTACACACATCCACTGACAGAACCATAATTGAACCAGCACTGTCTGATTCCAGAGCTTACACTCTGAAACAGTAAAACTGCACCAACCAATTTGTGAGTTTTTAATTATGACCACTTGTACTTAATTAGTTTACATTTATATATGCATATATAAAAATCTCTAAAAGTTGCACTTTCTAAAATATCCTCCAGTCTTGAGAAAATGAGGAAAACAGGAGGCTTTAACTCTTCCCGTAATAACCATGAGCGCTATTTAAATTTTTTTAAGTAAACATTGCTTTGTAAAATTAATTTTTTCAAAAATCCTGAGCACCGGCCCGCAGTGTCCAAGTCATTATGGATGAAATGAGACATTCACATGGACTACCAAGTCCGGTGGAGGAAAAGGGACAGCATGGCTTTTCTCTCAAGGGGAGCAAAAGCAGAGCTCGGCCCTTGCTATGGCCGGCTTTTATTGGGTTTCTCAGCACTTTACACTACGGTCCTCATTTCTATGCTCAGGTTGCTTTAGGTGGTTACCTTTTACAGAAACGAAAGGAGTCAAAGCTGCTAATCACATCACAGAAGAGGGGTATTTGCAAGTGAAAAGGGCAAAAGTGGTTAAGCCGATTACACTTGTCCTTGGAAGGTTTAGCATGGATTTTAGGAAGTTACTTTGCAGTAAATGTTTGCCACTGGGGGCTTGGCCCATGCCAGGCAGAATGGTCTCCCATAGAGCACACAACAGAGATGAACTTTATTCATCCTAAGGATACTTGTCAATTAAACAGCACCAGAAACTTCAAAACCAAAAAGTGAGTCCCTGGTGGCTTAGTTAGTTGGAGCACTGTCCCATACATCAAAAGGCTGCAGGTTTGATACATGGTCAAGGCAAATACCTAGGTTGCAAGTTCCATCTCAGGTTGGGCATGCATGGGAGGCAAAGTATCGATATTTTGATTGATATTTCAATATTTCTCCTTCATATTGATGTTTCTCCCCTTCTTCCTCTCTCTGTAAAATCAATAAATATATCCTTGAGTGAGAATTTTTTAAGTGAAAGTTTCTTTCATAAAAAAAGAAACTTTATGAAAGTTTCATCTCTCTACACCTAATTACTGTTCATATTTCTCAGCATAAATACACAAAGTCAGAAAAGCACTGAAATTTTCCAATTAATATTAAAATCTAAAGTATTTACATTTATCTTATTACTCTTGTTATTGTTTTCGATCAATTATTCTGGATGTGCTCACAACTGATATGTTAAAACCTGTACTATTTTCATTTATAAACTGTTTTTGAAGTTCACATATGCACTACCTGTACAATTCATTCCTTCACCCATTTGGCAAACAGTTACTGAGATCCCGCTAAGGGTGCTAAGGGCCAAGCACTGGGCTACATGCCAGGCATTTTTTTTTTTTTTTTTTTGTCTACAATCCAGGACACTAACAGTCTGTGAACTGTTTGGTACTAGTCCCCAAGGAGGTAAGTAGAGAAACTGTTTTCGTGTAACTTTATATTGCCAGACATCCAATTTTACGTACGCTGAGTCTAATAATTTTTTTAAAATCTGGCTTGCATTTATGTCTATTTCTTCCATTTCTTTTATCTACCAATTCTATTGTATTTTACAAAAGTATTGCGCCAATCAGTGGGAATTTTTAAAAGTCATTCACAGAGAAGTGAGGCACACTGACAGGTTAAACTGTTATGCTCAAGTTCATATGGACACTGATTCTCTCATTTACCTATCCACTGAATTGCACTAAGCACCACCCTGGAGCTAAAGTCTAAAACAAGACAAGCAGAGAGCCCAGCAGCCTCTTCGGTGTGAGTTAGATTCGCCTGCGAGTCCAGGAGGCGAGTCCCACATTGCCTCAAGAAGACAAGAGAGCAAGAGAGTGTAGACGTGGCAGGTCCAGAATGTAAATACCGCACAAAAGCACAAAGGAGGAAAAACAGCAACCAAATGCCCACTTCCAAGTGGCCTGTGGACCAAGAAGCACCCTGAAGTCCGCGTTCCAATCCCTACCGCAGGCCCCGCCCAATAGCTCAGCCCCACCCCTCCAAAGCCAGGCTCCGGCCGGACTCCCTCCTGACTCCTGGCTCCACCTACTACATCAGAGCCCGCCCACTATCGGCCGCACCTCCCCACGCCGGGCTCCGCCCTACTCCCTGCCCCACTTGCCGCTGTCTCTGGGACTGTACCCGCGTCTTACCCTTGTCCGCCCAAGCGCCGATTGCCGCTCCAGGGCGCTCGCGAAGCCGCGTGGGCGCGTTCTACACTCCGTGAATTCAGAACTCTCGCTTCCGGAGTCAGTCACAGTGCCTGCTTCTCGACAAGGCCGAGAGAAGAGGAACACACGCAGGAAATGACTCTCGGAAGTCAAAGCACGGGTACGACACAGCGCCGCCATAACAGCTCCCGCTAGAACCTTTGACCTTTAACCTCTCCGTCAGCGTTCAGGTCACGGGTGGAGCAACGGAAGCTCCGCCCATTTCCCCCGCAAAGCACTCACGACCGCCCGTTGTTGCAGGCGGCGCGACCTCGGAGTTGGAGGTGAGATATGGTAACACTGGAAGACTTAAGTCTGACCAACGGCCGTTTGTCCAATGGCCCTCTTCTGGCAGACATCTGCTTAGTGTAGGTGGAAAGCTTTTACCCCAGGAATTTCGCCCTCCTAATTTCGCATCCCGTGGGCCTTGTCCAGCTGTAAATTCTGTAATGCTACACCCGCTGGTCCCTTCGCCTTCGCATGTGCCACGGATGGGCTCAAGACGTATCCCCCACTGCTCTTCAGGTCTGTGTTGGAACCAAAAATACATACTATGGTGCTCTCCGGATTTTCTCTATTCCATTTTGCACTTCTTAATTGTTATATAATTGACGTACAGTAATTTTGTTCAGCTTCTGCTCTCCTGACTGCTTAAATTCTGTGACGGCAGGAATTTTGCTATTGGACGTTTGATCCCCTTTCAGACATTTGTGAAATCCTGGATTCAGTTTATCTGTCTTTGCCTTTTCTGCCTTCAGTCCACCCACGTTACAAAAATACTAATATTTATGCCCTGGTTGGTGTGTCTCAGTGGATTGAGTGTGGGCTTGTGAATTAAAGGGTTGCCTGATAGATTCTTAGGCAGGGCACATGCCTGGGTTGCTGGCCAGGTTCCAAGTTGGGGGCTAGTGAGAGGCAACCACACATTGATGTTTCTCTCCTCTCTTTCTCCCTCCCTTCTGTCCAAAAATAAAATCCTTAAGATAATACTAATATTTCTGAGGCCTCTTTGTCACCTCTACAAATCTATGATCTTTTAGGCAATTGAGAAATTCCAGAATGTGCCTAAATATGCACTACCAGAGCCTCCCCCAGCCAGCTTCACTCGTGATTTTTTTCTTTCCTTCCCAATGTTAATTCCCAGAATTAGCCCACTTTTAAAAACTGAGCCAAATACCCTACATGAAGGTTTGTGAATTAAGCTATCCACCCATCTCCTACCCAGCAATTTTATATTAATTACTTATGCAATTATTTATATGTAACTAGTTATTTTGGGGGGAGGTGGCAAGTACCCTTTCCAATTCATTTACAAGTACTTTGACAGAAGGGATTTTTATGTATGACCACAATCCCTACTTTAAGCATGTGTTTGTGTTCTTGTCAATTGTATAATCAGACAATATACAGAGCACTAGAACTATACTAACCTTGGAATGGTGCATAATTGTATGAATCTCATGCTTGCAGACTTATTGTTAGCCAACTGTAAGGTAATCCTAACAAATTCAGTAAGGGGCTTAAGATAAATTCTACTCCAGGAGCATTCTTCCTTCTTGGCATTTAAACCATTTATTTTCCTTGGCCATTACTGAAGTCTTGGGTAAGACATTTTTGCATTATTCTGTTGCTACTTCCTTTTTCCCTTCAGGGAAAAGTGTGGTAAATTATAATGAGCATTGGCCTGTGACCTTAAGAATGCTTAATTCTAGTCCCGACTCTAATCCTGACCCCAGGCAAGCCGATTTAATGTTAATTTGTTTCCTCACTTGTAAAACCAAGTTATTATGCCCTGTGTTAAATTTAAGGAAGTGTATGTAAATTTAACTACACCAGTATCTACAGGATAAGTGGGATTAGTAATGTCCCAGCTCTTAAATTCAGTAGGTAATGTTTTTTTCCTGCCTCAGCCAGATGATAAATTCCTTGAGGATTGTGACAGCAGGCATTCTGGGACAAATCTTCAAGTTTTTAACATGCGAGTGAGTTCATATCAACTGATTTCAAGTTATGCTAAATTCTTTGCCTTTGGTAGAGAGTCAGAAGCATCAAATGAGAGGAACTGTAAAGGACTAGCCAAATCAAGGAGATATCCACACACTGTCCTTGCCTATTCAATCACCACCTTTAACATCAGCTCTAATGTAGTGTTTTAACATATTCATGACATCGCAGAGATTTTGATCCTGCACTACCCCTTGAACCACACCTTCTTTAACAATAAGCTTCTTCCACTATAGCAAGGGTGTCAAACTCATTTTCACGGGGGGGGGGGGGGGGGGGGGGGGGGCACGTCAGCCTTGCAGTTGCCTTCAAAGGGCTGAAATAATTTTAGTACTCCTTAACTGTTAGGGAGTTGAAATTACATTTGGCCCTTTGAAGGCAACCGTGAGGCTGACGTGGCCCCCACTGAAAATGAGTTTGACACCCCTCCCCTATAGCTTGCAAATTGTATGCTTTGTAAAAACACTAGTAATGGCTGTTGGCAAGGAAAGTGAATAGAAAATAGTTCATGGCCTGGCTGTGATCTCATCTACAAAAAGGTGACGCTGTTATGACTGGTGTGACTGAGTTGGTTGGGTGTCATCCCACAAAGTGAAAGGTGGCCAGTTCCATTCTGGGTCAGGGCACATGCCTGGGTGGTGGGTTTGGTTCCTGGTTAGGCGCATACAAGAAGCAACAGATCAATATTTCTTTCCTCCCTCCCTCCCCCTCTCTTTAAAAATAAATAAAAATATTTAAAAGGTGACACTGCCACACCCTTGAATAAAATGCCAAAGAAAATGAGTGTATTGTACAATGTCCAGTACCTACTGAAAGATCAACAGTGCCTACTAGTGGCTTAAATGGAGGTGACCAGAAGGTGATTAGAAATTCATGTCTCTGAAGCACACATGAAAACCTGGAAAAAAGGATAGAGCCAACCATACACTGGAGAGAGATTAGTGTCACTCTAGACAGTCTTTTCAGCCATAGAGATGAATAAGACCATTAGGGAGATAATGTATGTATTGAGTTAGCCAAAAAGTCCATTTAGTTTTTTCCATAAAACACATTTTTCATTCATTTTCACCAATAACTTTATTGATTTGTATATTTTCAGTCTGTTGGCTCTGTCCCAGGTAGTAGGATGTTGATTGTTCTCGATGTCTCTATTTGATCACTATCAACTTCAACTTATCCACCCTACTGTGGAGCATCATCCAGTGAAAATCTCAGCATTGAACTTTGCAAACCACTTTTGACATATTCAATCAGCCACAGCACCTTCTCCATACACTACACAGATTTCCTTTTTTGCATTTCAGTTGCGTTTTTACCTTTCTTAAAATAATAAAGCATAATGTTGAATGTTGGGTATTTTTTTCCACCTTCAACATTAAAAACGGCTACAAAAACATTTACCAATTTTGATGTTTTTCAAAGTGCACATTGATATGACAACTGTCTTTGATACAAATCTAACAAAATTGTTTTGAATGAAATTCAAGACAACTCAGCACTAGTAGAGCCATCTTATGGAAAAAAAAAACCAAATGAACTTTTTGGCCAACCCAATAGAAGATGGGTGAAGATAGGCAATAACATTTAAGAACTTGAAAGAAGGAAATATCTGAAAATAATCAAACTGGAAATAAACATTCAAGCCTAGAATCCAAGGGGGAGGCTTTAAAGCACATTGAAATGGAGAGTGTTAAAGTGAAAGACACTACCCACCTAAAATATTCAAATAACGAAATTGTTTGTTTTAGTCTGTATTCTAGGAAAACCACCACATTAAAATAATCACTGCCAGCCAACCTCATTAAGTAACATCAAAATTACATGAGAGTTGGCAAGAATTTTAGTTGACCTACAGCATTTATTTAAATATGAAATCCTGGCAGGTGACAGGCATATGCACGCCCAGCCCTCTTGTGGCTTCCAAATTGAGTTATTTTTTATTATTTTGATTTCAGAATCATCAGAACATGAAAATTGTGAAGTCTAAGGTTTACAAGTTTACTTAAAAGTGATAATGCTTTTATGTTAACTGTCACCCAATATGTCTCTGTTATTGATCCAATTACAGTTGAGATACTTACTAATGAATGGTCTAAGGGCAAAATCTGATTTTTCATCTTGGTTTTAAGAGCTATGAAGAAATGTATACAATATGATTCAATTTTTGTGGAATTCTAGAAAATGCAAACTAATGTATAGTGACAAAGCAGATGGGTAAGTAGAAGAGGACAGGAGGAGTGACTACAAAAGGGCATGAGGAAACTGGTGAAGGGGACAGTGGATATATTTATCATCTTGACTGGTGATGGTTTTATGGGTATATAAATATGTTGAGATATCAAACTGTACACATTAAATTTGAGCCATTTCAATTATACCTCAATAAAATTGTTTTAAAAAATAAATATGTGGTCGTGACACAGGACTTTATGCAGCATCACCTCTGACCCACACAGCATGTACTCACTGACAGATGCCTCTCAGTGGTCAGTATATAGCCTTTTCAGGGTTTTTTGTTTGTGCTTGTTTAAAAAACTTTATTTATTTTTAGAGGTAAAGGGAAGGAGAAAGAGAGGCAGAGAAACAGATTGGTTGCCTCTCGAACACACCCTGACCAAGGACAAACCTGCAACCCAGGCATATGCCCTGGCCAGGAACCGAACCAGTGACCTTTTACTTTGCCGGACATAGCACAACCAAATGAGCCACACCAGGAAGGGCTGTTTTGTGTGATACACTCATTCTGTTTTGTTTGGTAGTTGCTTACGATTTCTTCCATGTCCGGTACATGGAGGGTCTGGAGAGAAGTTGTTATATTTTTCCTCAAAGACAGGTAAAACATAAAGACCCATACCCAAATTATAGAATATTTATTGTTTACAAATACTATACAAAAGAGAAATAGACAGTATACACTTCTTGGTGAACAGATCCAGAAATAGTGATTCCAAATTAAACATGCTTTTTCTCTATTTCAGTTGTTCTTTTGAGTTACTAAGATGATAATCCAGTGAGTTCTACTCTCTTCCAGTGATTACTTTGGTCTCATAAACATTAGAATTCTTGCTTTATTTCCCACAAACTCTAAACCAAAGACATTCCTTTGTTAGGAAATGACAATTTCAGGGGTTATTTTCTCTGATGCTTCTTGAATCCTTGGATATCTGAGATTTGCTCTCAAGTTGCTGTTTTCTTAAAGTGTCAAAACACAAGAGTAGAAGTGTGAGCTCACGACATTGACTCTTCCACAAAGATCATTTTGAATAACTTTTCTAAAACCATGTTTATTTTTCTAAATTCACCCTCCTTCTACATTTGACTACTTTTAAGAGGCAACTTACTATACAATAGATTAAATCATTTTTAGATTAAGTGTAGTGATTCTGATTTCTTTTTTCACAGCCATTGTCATTACCCACATACAGCCACCCATCCTACTTTCCACACCTATTTCCATCACTTCTCTCCATAAGCTGAAAGGGACTTGAGTATATTTCACTTAACTGAAAATATTGCCATCTTACTCCATTTTGCCTTGTTGGCAGGATGCTTAAGAAACTATGATTAAGAGTTATTTTGATTAAAAAATTAAAAGATTACATAGTTGACAGAAAAATATAACTTAATGGTTATGCTGAGTAACCACATAGTTCTATTTAAAGAAAAACATCCACTCCTCTGGACAATGCTTCAATGACCCTTACCTTAAAATTCTCTATAAGGAAATAATTTATAATATGTGTAATGATTTCAAGCAGATGGGGGGGAAAAGCCTTTAAAAATAGCATAGACACCCATTGACTATTTAATACAAGCTGTTTCCAGGCCATTGGTCTCATAATAATATAAATATTGAGACCTATACTATTGGTATATGTAATTTATTAAACTTCCAAGTGTAATAGAGCAGAGTTTCAGTTGCATCTAAAGTGCTAACAAAAGCTCTAGTAAGACAGGCATGTTATTTTATAATGGTCAACACCGCATTTTCAAATGTGGTTTTCCTAAGATAATTTATGGTGAAGTAAATCTAGTCATGCTTTATAAAAATGCTGCAGGTCACCCCAAGCTTGGCAATTAACATTTGGCATAAACAATAATAAAACAATCACAACTTGATAAATAACAAATACAGCCTTGTAGGCAGATCCATACACAGCATGAGGAAAAGGTAGAGATGATGAATAAATAACTATTAGAATTAATAGAGCACCATTGCCTCAATGCAGGTATTTACAAAGGCTTTGGTGCATTCGGCCCTGACACCCAGTTTTTGAAGTAGGGAGCAATGTCTACAGAATCATATAATAATTTTTAACACATTGAAAATATACAGGTAGAAAGTTAGTTGATTTTTATTAATGCATTAAATTCTCAAGTTATCACCAACTGCTCTGTGTAAACTTTTTTCAAGTTACATTAGTCTATGTGCTTCTTATTTTTAAATGGTGCTAAATTAATTAAATGAAAACAGGGATATTTCCCCTAATGTGATTGATCTTAGCATTTTTAGGTATGACTAGATCTAAAACCTTTATGACTTTTGAATTGAGTGTCTGATGAGAGTATTCTTATTTCAACCTACTGATAAATACAGTATGCTTGATTCAAATAGGCAATTTACTCTAAAACTCAAATTTAATCTGATGAAAAACAGGTTGATGTAATAAGTGTCATAAGAACTAGTACACTGAAATGATTACTGTACATATCTTCACTTATAAAACTCTTAACAAGCTGGATGTAGAATTGATGACTTCAGACACCCAAGATATAAAATGACTTTATACCAAAACAGTGTGTACTCAAAAGTAATTTTTGTAGCTGGTAGTGCTTTGGAGGTAAAGAAAATTATGCTAAGACTTTTAATAACCAGAATTCAGAAAATTTAAAGGAACAATTTTAGTTAGAAATCAAATATAGAGATACAAAAAGGAAAAATAGAAAATCACATAGAAAACAGAGATCAAACTGGCATCCCCAATCCAGAGCAATTCTGTAAAGTAGGAACACCATTATGACAACCTGCTGCTATTCAGTTCATTCTAGTTAGGGCCCCCAGGTATACGACACATGTTTTTGTAATGGTGCTTACTAAATCAAGGGCCGGAAATGCACATTGAAGGATGTTTCCCAAGTACAGAGGTGAAGATACTTTTATTTTGCTCAATCCACAGACTATTTGGTCAAAGAAATATGTACGGCTAAATAAAAGAGCATGGGGTGGGAATTCAGGGCAATGAACATTGACAAGATGTGCTTGGGTCTCGCTGGCGGCATCTGGCAGTGAGTAGCAGAACAAAGGCAGGACCTCACGGGCCCTCCCGAGTCTGTTCTGGAAGAGGTTCCGCAGACGTGGCGCTAGCATTTGCAGCTGAATTCAAGACTTCTCCAAAATCACCACCAGCAGGCTTGGTCCCCCCTACTTTCGTCTTTTTAGAAAGTTCAGAAAGGAAAGAGAAATCATGAAACACACTTAAGTGGGTCTGCATAAAGTTAACTCAGATTCTGCTTTGGAGAACAAATCAGGAACCAATAGCTCAGTGGTTAATTATTTTACACCTAGGAAATTTAGTGCTGTTGTAGTGTTTGGTGCAGTTCGATAGAAAAACATGTAGTCTTCCCTGCTGAAATATTCAGGTTTGTAAGTTCTGCCTCTTTCTTTTTTCCTATCTGCGTTTGTTCTTCACAGGGAAATCTGGTGAACTTAGAAAGGCCTATTATTCTAAAACGTGAATTGAATTCTCTATATTTGGATGATACTTTTTGTCCATCAAATTGAGCATTCAGTAACACTCATTCACATATATGATTGACTACAACAAAGGAAAGGAACATATGTATCTTCCCTACTTACAATGTCAACTTTCTAGTTAGAAAGTCAATGTCACTGCTAGTTAGAGTGTGGCTCAAGATACACTCTACATCAAGCTCCCAGGTGATATTAGAAATACAGAATCTCAGCTCCACCTCCCCACCTCCATCTATCTACTGAACTGAAATCTGCACTTTAACACGATCTCCAGGTGCCCCCTACAGACTGTATAGTGTGAATTACTACTACAACTTATCTGGCAGAAACTGGGTCAATAAATGTGTCTCAATGAAGATACCTGCTTTACTTTACATTTGTACAATATTCTATACGTTCAGAGCCCTTATATATGTCACTTCATCCTCAACAACACTGATATATCTGTTACATCTCATTACTAAAGAACAAGGAAATGACTACATTGAGAAACCAGTCAGTGACCAAGGATACAACTCACAGTGGGTTTAACTTGACCTTGCTCTCAGCTCAGTCTTACCTGACTGACCAGAAACTCATTAACAACTGAAATCTAGCTGAAATTTTCTTTCTCATTCCTTTTTTGGTCTTCCATCCAAAATCTTTGGAAAATGTGAATAGCTTGTATCCACTCTCTACTAATCTATTAAGACACACTCCCTGATCATAAGAAAATGTTAAGACTCCTTACAATTCCACATGTCTAAAACAACTCCTCAGGCACCTGGGAGTAATTTGTGATATGGGGGTCTGCCCCCTTTTATTCCACATCTGATCAATCACTACCTTTTCGTGTGTTGTTTCGAACTTCAAAACATCTCTCGACTTTGTCCCATTGGCACTAACTTAATTTGCCATCACCTGTGGCCTGGATTACAACCTAACAGTGTTTGGTTTTTCTCTCCATAAGCAGACCCTGCTTCTATAATTTAAAAATAAGGGGTTACAGCCCTGGCTGGTATGGCTCCGTGGGTTAAGTGCCAGCCTGCGAACTAGAGGATCTCCTGTTCAATTCCCAGTCAGGGCACATGCCTGGTGTGTGGGCCAGGTCCTCAGTAGAGGGCACTCAGGAGGCAACCACACAATGATGTATCTTTCCTTCCCTCCCTTCGCTCTCTAAAAAATAAATAAAAATTTTAAAAACCTTTGAAAAATAAATAAAAATAAGGGTTGACATCACAATTATGAAAAACTAAATCTGAATATTTGTTTTTAAGTTGATTTATGTAAAACATTTAAGATGGTCATTTTAATCCTTAAAAAATATCTACCAAAATTATCAGAATTAGTTCAGGAAGAAATGATAATGTGGGCTTTGCCCAAACTGTAGAAAAGATTGGGCAGTGGATGGGAACTAAATGACCTTTCCAGTGACTTGTGATCCTAAGAGTGGATGCTTTTACAATTTTGAATATAATCACGAAGATGATATAATGTACAACAAAGCTAATCATTGTGGGAAAATGTCCACCTTCACTGAAATCAAAGCAATAAAAAAATAAAAGTGAATCATCAGTGATGATCACCATGGGATCATCATCATGATAAGAACATCCGATAACTGATTACTGAGCAAACAATGTCCATTATAAGGCATATGTAAGCAAACGTTACACGTAATATTGAGAAAGAATACGAAATGATTTAAAAATGTTTATGATGTATAGTTAATCCTTTTTTGAAAACTATTAGGAAAGTTATATACATATAGCACTGTCTCTGGGTGGTAGGACCAATTTTTTTGTTTTACTTTTGTGCTTTTCTATATTGCTTTTGATATGCTACAATAAAATTTACATTAAATGTTCTCCAATTACAAAAGTATGTTTTTAGCATTATGCACTTCTAAAGTACTATTTTTTTTAATTTTTATTGTTCAAGTACAGTTTTCTGTCTTTTACTCCCACCCCAGCCCAACCAGCCAGGCCTCCCCCTCCCTCTAGTGTTTGTTACATCACGCATTTCTTTTCAGCACTTAGAATGCTACCATGCTACAACACAGTAAAAAAACTGACTAAAAGTTGATCTCCTTAAATGCCCATTAATCATGTAAAGAATAAAGTTGTTATTTTAGAAACAGTAATTTGAATAATTTGCCCACACCAAAGAAGGTAACACAAAGACCCTGTTCACCTCTCTACTTGCCTTTAAGTTTTCAACCTTTTCTTCAAATGATTTGAAAGTTGGAGAGTTTCTGTGGAAAGAGAAAAAGAAACAAACAGTAAAATCATGAGCACTGAAAAATAACCCTACTAATTTTGAAAACATTGTTAGTTGATTGTATTCCTAAAAGCCATTACTGTCAGCAAAAGAACAGTTGTATTTATCTACACTACAGGTGTGCAGGCATACACACAAATATGTGTTATGTAAGATTATCCACTTCTAAGATTTTTTACAATGATGCTTTTGATCCCATGAATAGAGCCAGTCTTAGATATATAAATATAGATTAAGTATAGGTAAGTACCTATGTGACAAGGAAACAAGTCAGCTAACACATCAATACTGTCACTTTCCCAACCAACTTGTCACAGTAGTGGTAGAAAATACCACTATTAGGTCAGTTTAATTTTGGTTAAGGTACCATGCTCTAGAATTCATGTTTAAGTTTACTTGTTGCCTGGTATAATTCCTATGTGAACCTATGTCACCAAGGAGGACAAGTAGACCAGAGGAGGTCCCATAACAGGGATTGCGTTCCCAGGGGGCTTCATAACAGGGAAGAAGAGACAAAGGTAGGAGCACAGAAATGTGGCCTGGCCTCTTCACAAAGCTGCCCCACTGATGTCAGCTCTCCGAGCCCACAGAAAGCCTCTCCACACCTTCATGTTAACCCACATTCATCAAGGAAGTTCACAGTGCCTGTGTTGCTCCTGTTGGGGTGTCTGAAGTTTTTATACCATCCACCCAGCCAACCACAGATATCCTTCCTCCTACCAAGATGAAAAGGCAAGGACAGGAACGGGGGCTTCCTCCTTCCCACAGTGGTGATGGGCAGCCATTCCCAAAGTGGTCCCAGACCATCTGCATCGGCAGCTCTCAGGAAGCTGTTCACAATGCTGACTCTCGGGTCCCATACCCTAAGCTGACGACATCAGAAACTAGGTGGGAGGGTGGCAAGCATGGAGCTTTCAACAAGCCCTCCAGGTGGTTCTGTTGTACATTGACATTTAAGCCAAATACACTATTAGAGACCCTCTTTCTGCCTCTAGACAGATAGATGAGGTTATAACAAGAGCCATTTTCAAGTGTTTCTTTATAAAAGAGGATGGAAGAATTAAATCACAGGTGGCTCCAAACATCACAATGGGAGGAGGGCATTGGAAATGGGAGGGTGGAGAAAGGGGATTGTAATAAGCTACTGTGGACACAGGTTGGGCCCCTCTCTCCGTGAAAAGGGGGTTTATGACAGATCTCAGATACAAAACAACAGGTTTACAAAATAAAAATACTATTTTCTTTTTTAAAATCAAAATACTCAATGGAGCTCTTGCACCCATCCTAACAGAGGAAAAGCAGATGAAAAATGATCATGTGAAATATGTAGTTTGTTTAGAACTCTAGATCCCTACTTCAGAACAGTTCAAGGTAACCATCTTGATTCTGTAAAGAATAAGAAAGCAGAAAACCAACTACATTTTGTAAAAATATACTTTACCTCATAGCAGGCATGCTAATTGAATGTTGAATGGAGCGTATACTAAGGCAGCATTAAAAAGAGACAGGAATGAAGTTAGCACAGTGGCAATTAGGCATTATAAAATAAACTTCCTAGGAGCGTGTCCCTTTGGCACCATGAAGAATTATCTACTTTTTGAGGTGGAGGGGATCAAAGTTATTCCAACATAATTTACTTTTATTCCTTAGGCAATTTGACCCAGGTAGTTAACAGAGCTAATGATTCGGTCTTGCTTTTTTGTGCAGCACGTTGGAAACTGTAAAGTGCTTTCACCTGTATCTGTTGGTCATTGAGCACCAAGGCTTAGAAGTTTAAATGACTTACTGAAGATCACAGCAGAATCCAGAATGGAACTTGGGTCTTTGGAACTTCTAATTTAGTGTTCACCACCTCCCCTCAAAAACCAGTGCACACACACAGGTACACACACACACAAGCCAGGCCAGGAAAGGGCTCCTCAGCCATCTTTCTCCCACATATTTGTTACCAGAACAGGAGAGTTCAAAATATATCACTTACTTGGTGATGTTAACTGATTTACATTATCCCTCCTTAGTAGTAGGAGTATTGATTTTCTAATAAGACACTTGCACTTCATGCCAATTAAATTTATTTTTTAAGATTTTATTTATTCTTAGAGAGAGGGTAAGGGAGGGAGAAAGAGAGGGAGAGAAACAGCAATATGTGGCTGCCTCTTGTGCGCCCCCAACTGAGGACCTGGCCCGCAACCCAGGTATGTGCCCGGACTGGGAATTCAACTGGTTAGCCCTTTGGTTCACAGGCCGGCACTCAGTCCACTGAGCCACACCAGCCAGGGTGTAAACTAACTGTTCTCAGTGGTCATTCAAATAATATTTGGCCCCTGTTTTACTAAGGCCAACTGGTCAGGTTCAAGGTTATCTACTCTCAGCTATCTCCCATAGAGGTCACCTCACAGGATGAGAGTTCATTCCCAGGCTCACAAAGTCCTGCTGATACTGTTACTATGCTTAGACTACTTTGATGACTGACACAGCATTTTTTGTAAATAATTTACTTAGGGTAAATTGGACAGTCCAAGGTATTCTCTATTCTTTTAAAATATTGTGTATTTATGACTTAATTTTCTCAAAGACTCAGTTATAAGTGACAATGTGTTTCAAGTGTAGCTCCCCAAATCTAGTTTTTCATTAATATGTAATAATCTGGATTAGGAGCTTGATACGAGTCAAGATATGCGGCAGCTGGTGTAGTCAAGGTAATCAGTAAACAAATCACTTGGACATCTTCATACTTAATGTCTTCATAACACAGGAAAGATCCACACAGCTCAGCATTCGCTATCGTAGAAGAGTGAGGAACTATTCTGGGAGGACTTTGCTAATTATTTTCCTGCTTGATGCTCGATCCATATTTGAAGGACAGAAATTAATAAAAATAATCCTTTTTAATTTACAATACAAGAACTCCAGATGTTACTGGCCCTTCCTTAGACCACAAAGAAGCTGCCTATAGTCACATTGCCACAGGCAGTTCTGCCATCATCATGTGACCCCTGGAACACAGCTAACCTCCTGGCGATCTACCAACTCTGGGGACTAAAAGAAAAAAAAAAGAATAGTTCAGACAATTGAGATTCTTGTCCAGAGACATGCTGATTAGAGCCACCTCTGTCAGTCAGTGGTAGATACCTGAGCTTACATGTGGAAGAAAACATTTTTTGGGACCCCATGCCAGCTACAAAAATGCAGAGCCCCAAACAAGCAAAAAATATCTAGAGATTTATATGAAGAAACACACACACACACACAAAGAAATTTCCTTTGGAAACACAAAGTTAATTACCACTTCCTCTTAAATGTATCAAACTACTTGACTAATAAGGCTACTGGATTATAATAGTATACTATTAATAACACCAAAATCTTGGTTTAACACAAGAACCAAGTGGAATGAAAAGGCTCTTTTAAAGTTTTCCTCAAAATATTAAAGCATGAGTCAGTGCTTACTATACATGTGTAGAAGCGAAGGTACAGGAGAGGGGTGGATATGAACACACCACCTGAGGGAAAGCTGGCTGTCCCCAGAGGGGCTCTCAGGATAGTGCTTATGACCGCATCCCAAGCCTGATCCCTGGCCTCACTGTACCTAATTCTCAGGGCATCAAAAACATCTCTCCTCCTCCTCCTCTTTCTTTTTCTCTTCACACACCCACCCAAGGCTTAAGACAGATATCTAAATCCCAAGTGTAATTTAATGATTGATGACATAAAAACTGTTGCTGAGTCTAAAATTCAATTCAGCAAAATATCCACAATTCCTCCAGAGAGTAAAATCACTGCCACATGTCTGCTGGTTAAGCACGGCCCCTGAACAAAGGGGAGTTAACAGGATTAACCAACTATTTCAAGGGCTTCCTGTATCCTCAAAAGGCCATGCTGCTGGGAGTGAAACACTGAAAATCAACCCGAGCTTCCTCTCCTTGGATGGTTCTCAGGGGTCACATGATCAGTAATTGACTCACTGCTTTAAAAAATAGGGTTTTCTTAATATATGCTCCCCATTATATATGTTTTCACATATTTTTCCATTCTAGATGAACACATTAAGTCAGATTACAATCAGGATTTCTTGACCTAGGAATTACTTTTTTAATTAATTTACCCAAAATTTGCTCTGTAAGCATTATAAAATTTAGCTTTCTAAAGATAATCTTATTTCTCTTGTTTCCAAGTTTGAATCCAAAGTGTTATTTTAACTTCCATGTATTGATATGCGATATATTATTAATTAAAAACAGGACTGAAAATGGTAGAGAATATAATCTCTACCATTTTTTTAAAAATGAAAGAAGTAACTGCATAAGGAACTGGGGAAGAACATCAACACTCGAAACTTCTGGTGAATCAGTAAGACAGCACATCGGGCTCCATCTTGTGTGCATTTGCTCAATCTTTTCAAAGGTAGAGTGAAAGAACAGTGATTGAACTGATGAAGCATCATTTCTCAACAGCACTCACACATTTTTATACTTGTGTTCATATCAAATCTAACATTATTTTGTAGCCAGGTATTAACAGAGCTCTCCCATTCCCAACTCCTTGCCAGTCCCCACTTCCTTCTCCAACTCCAACCACTCTAAGATTTTAAGGTCTTTCCAAACAGGAACCACATCTGGTTATCCTTTGGACCTGCCCCCAATAGCCACTCAATGTCAGCTGGATGGATGACAGGACTGAGTACAGATTCACACATAACTCATGTAACTTTAGATAAACATGTCTGAACAGTTGCCTGGAACACTGTGACCATCTTTAATTGAAGACCAAAGATACAGAATCACCTCCAATCACTGATTTCTTACTTTTTTAAAGCACAATTTTAGCTTTAAATGGTTCAATATTTAGAGCTGTTCTATCCCTTTGATTTACTCTGACCTCCAGGGCTACTTGGCTTCTGTCCTCCCTAGGACAGAAGGGCCTTGGCCAAAAGTTCCCGTTTGCTTAAGAAGACAAATACTTAAACAGGGAGTGACTGAGAAGACAACTGGCATGAACAGAACAGAGAGGGCGACTACTCATCATTCTTCTAGCTGCTCATCATTCTGAAGACCTTCCCCGGCCTCATTTCCTCTGACCACTGACCAGATACATGGTCTGTGTGGGAGGGAGAGGAGAGGTCTGCATCGCAAAGATTCCTCCTACAAGCCATGATTTGGGTTGATATCTTTTTGATCGGCCTTCTTTTGGGGCCTGATAGACTGAACTTTCCCTTTTACAACCACAGAATTTTCTTGTGTGCACAGTTAAAGAATATAATTATGGTAAAACAAAAGAGTAAAATCTATAAGCTAGTAAGATAGGTACTAAAAAGTAATAATATATATTTATAGTATACTTATAATACTATAATAGTATACTTTATCTTATGTATATTTTACCATATACATAAAAATATTTTGAGTACACTGTATAAGACAGAAGAACACCAGTGTGAGCCAGTCAATTATGAATACATAATGGGACCCTGGTGAAGGATCCATCCTTCCAAGAGCACCAAAGAAATGACAGCATCAAAAACAAACAAGGTCAGACATTAAAAGAGAGGAATTCTGCATGCCATGGTAGAGATGCTTCTTTAAAAAAAAGTAAAAATCAAATGTCAAAATTATTTTCAGTCTTTATACCACAGTGTCAAATTCTTTTTTTAATTTATCCAATATCCATGGTATACAAGAAACCCTCCCTTAAAAAACAGGAATAGCAATTCGGAGAAAAATATTTCAAGTGCAAGAAAATTATGGAGTGGACGAACACGACCATCCAGTGCGGCATCACAACCTAAAACAGCACACTTGTGTCAGACGACTGCTGAGCCGCAGAGCTCAGACTCTCCTTACCTAAAGGAGTGTGAAAAGACTTGCAATCTGCAAGAAGCCAGAGTAAGCATTAAAAAAAGGAAGTTTGGGTAAACCTAAACCAATTAAATCACCTACTTTTTGAAAGTTACACAGGTTTTAACTGGATTCTGAAGTTCTAAAATACTGAGTCCCCACAAAAGGAAATGAGGGCACCTGAGAGGTGTGTATGTCTCCGTCAATGGGGTTCAAGAACACTGTGTTCATCACATTATACTTAGAATGACCATAGAACAAATATAAAGAGCAAGCTATTTGGTGTTCTGAGTATAAAGTCTTACACACAGATTGCCAAACTCTTTCTGCCAACAAAATTCTGGTTGTAAAATCTGTCCCCACAAATAAAAAACACAAAGTCATGCAATCTAAGGGCTTTGCTTTTAAAACACAAATCTTTCACGCCAACAGAAGCACAGCCCATTGAAACCACATCTGTCCTTCCCAGTACTATTCTAACACATGTGGTAGGGGTGCACAAAAGCACCAGGAAGTAGGTTTATTACAATAGTCAGGAAAATTCTGCAGACTCACCTAAATTATATAGAAATCCAAACTAAAAAGCAACAGCACAAAATCAAGATTTGGACATAAGCAGGAACAGACGTGTCTTACAAATGACTGCAAATCAGTGCACAGTGAGCACGGCACAGTGACAGCATGCTGTAAAGCCAACCACAGAGAGGGAAGGCTGGTCTCGGGCCGCGCATGCCCTGCGGTGCTCCTGGACTCACCACCAGTGAGACGACAGGCCCAGCCCACCACCACAACCTGCGACCACGAGGGACATACCCTCCATGGGGGTGTCAAACTCATTTTCACAGGGGGCCACATCAGCCTTGTGGTGAAAGGCAACCCTAGCAGTTGCCTTCGAAGGGCCGAATGTAATTCCAACTCCTTAACCGTTAAGGAGTAGTTACATTTATATAGTCCTAAAAGTATTTCAGCCCTTTGAAGGCAACTGCAAGGCTGATGTAGCCCATGGTAAAAATGAGTTTGATAACCCTGCCCCATATGACTGGGAAGGACTCAAAGGACAAAAGTTTACAACCAGAACTGTTCAAGAACCTTAAGTGAATTCATAAAGTGATCATTTTGAATGCTATGCCTGAAAGTTAGATGGCCAGGCCTAAAGGAACTGAGACAATTTTTCAAACTTTGGTTTGATGTCATGCCCGCCTCCCCTGGAATGGAATCCAGTGTCACCCAGAACCGGAGGCAGGACACTAAGGCTACCATTGCCTACTGTCATTTGCCTCAGACACTTAACAAGCCAGAAAAAATAGAACATACTTCACATCTTCCAGCTTTTTGGTGATGACAGATCCCACAGATGCGAAAGCAGCAGAAGCCTTCTGTCCAGCTTGAGACAAAGTTTCAGATGTCCTCTTGTATCTGTATCAAATTATAAAAAAAAACAAAGCAAAGAAAGCTAAACCCTTGTTTTCTAGAACATCTAAAATCCTTCACAACCACCAGGTCAGCATTATCACAGATTCTAAATCCTTAACCATCAGTTGGGGCACAACCTTCTGTGTTGCCCAGGATAGCCAGAAAGATAGAGGCCTATGCAGGGCAAAGTCACTTGGGGTTAGGACTATAAAATAGTCCTGGAACAATAATAAAAAATGAACCAGAGGCTGAAAAAAATGACACCTCTTATCCCTGCCTTTGCCAGTTAAGCCAAACAAGAAAAAATGAAATCAAATTCCTCACATGCCTTTTACAAGTTTATCTCCTAAAAAAAAGTGACTAGAAAATTATCTAAATGAATTGAATGAGCATGAAGAATTTTTTTAATGCTTCATGTCTATAGCGCTAACAAGTAAGGGCTTGTGGACTCCCAACAGAAGACACAAAGGTACAATATCTAAAAGAGCTGTGACACTTGAGGCACTTGAGACTTGTGATATTTGCTGACACACAAACGTGTGATTTACCACCTTCCTCTTCTCATCTCCCCAGTAATTAGCAAAGGGGCAACAAAAACAAAATTAAAGGATATGATATCTATAGCAAAAGGGTCAAGAACACATATTATAAAAAAGAATTACCCTTTAAAGGTCAATACTAAAAATAAATAGCACTTTATGATGACGCAGTTAGAGGACAGTTTGCTGTGTGTTTTTCCACAGACTCCATGTGTAGGTAGAAAGTTACTAGACGTGTGTTCCTCCCTGCACCAGGGAACAAAATGCATCATGATGATGTCATATCAAAAGTTACAGAATTGTCTGCATTGCCTTTCTATTCCCCTCCCCAGAGCAAAAATGTCCTTTCCATTCTCTACAAAAGTGTGTGATCAAAGGGACATACGCTGGTGTTGCAGTCACATCTTGCCACCCTTTGGCAATGTTCTGTTTTAGTTCCTGTAGTGAATTGATTCCAAGTTTCCGCTTGATCTCTGCTAGATGTTTCTCTTTTGCTGCCAACACCTGAGACAGTGTCTGGATTTCTTCTTCCACCTGTGAGGAAGAGGTTAGGGTAAGAATATAGCAAGGTCATTGGATAAGTTAAAATTATTAGTATAAAACTGTGCTCAAAATTCTCAAGTCATTTTGAAATGTTTTTGATTCATTTATCTATCTGTTTAAAAATACCATAGATTATGTTGCTAAGTAAACTGGTTATGTGCTTATCTCTCCTGTAGGGCTTCTCTCTTCTCTTCTAGATATTTCTATGTTGAGATGTCCTCAGTTGTTCTTAACCTCTCCACTGTCCCCATACTTTCATACTCAGCTATCCACACAGAATTAGGACTAGAATCACTTCAGATTATTCTAGCACTGCCTCTCCTGACACCTGGTGCACATTTCTTGCTGGATATTTCCACTTGAATGCCCATAAAACTCATACTTGCATACTAAATCAAACTAATCTCCATCTCCTACCAAACATGCACAAAATCTAACCTCTTTGCATATTTCATACGAGTTTATATGGGAAATGTCAGTCCCACTGTGTGCCAAAGTTACAGCCATAAATAAATCAACCTGTCTCCCCCAGATATTCCTGCAGAAGTCCCTGTGGACCCCCTGATGCTGAATGACCAGCCTTAGCTAGGTGGTTAGAAGTGGACACCCCACCAAGCAGCCAACAGCCAGTGATGTGCCTGGTGTGAAAAGGGATGCTTGACTCATCAGTCTCTCATCCTAGAACCTAGCTTGAGACACTGAGATAACATTGGAGGAGAGCCGGAAGGACTTGGATAAGGGAGCCCTGAGTACAGGCAGGACACAGTGAGATTATGACAAGTCATGGAAAGCTTAAATGTACTTGAGGAAAGCCAAAATTTAAGCAGAAGCTCTGAAGAAAAGGAAAAGACTTACAGCCCTGGCCAGGTGGCTCAGTTGGTTGGAGCGTCACCCATACACCAAAAGGCTGCAGTTCTAATCCCCAATCAGGCACATACCTAGGTTACAGGTTTGATCATATCATTGGGCAAGGATTTAAAAAAAAAAAAAAGAAAAAGACTTACAGAGTAGAGGAAAGGTTAAACCAGAAAAACAGAAGAAAAAGGCAGATCCACAGAGAAAAACAGATACAATGTAGAAAAGACATCTTGTACGAGGAAGTTGAACACGGGATCCCTAAAACATACTCATTAATATTCAAAACTACAAAAAAATGCTTCTCTTGGCTGGTAGCACAGCCATATTCTCAGCACTGGTCTGCATGACACTTCTATGATTGCAAAGACAACCTGGCCTTTGAAAACAATCATACCATGTTACGTAAACCGTTTCACTGCTCATTAAATCTTTAGCGAACTTGAAGTGAAGAAAAACAATAATCAGCAAAAGGAGAGAAGATAAATCAAATATAATGTGGCTGCCAAAAAAAAAAAAAAAGAATAACGTAACTCTTGGATGGCATTAATTTGAATGCAATTTTAGAACCAAGATAATCCTCTGTCACAAAAAAACGTCACATCAGCTTTGGAAGTCATGTTCTAAGAAGTGCATTGATGGGGAGAGATCCAAGATGGTGGAGGACTAAGTGGAAGCTACACTAACCTCCTCCCAGGACCAAACTGGAATTACAACTAAATTGTAGAGAAATCATCTTCATTAACCAACTGAACACTAGTTGGAGAGAAGCCTTACACCACAGATAGAAGAAAACGTGTCAGCACAACAAGACTGGTAGGGAGTGCAGAAACATGAGAGGGCTGGCTGGGCTCCCACAGGCAACAGCTCAGGTACTGAAGCATATTTCAGCAGCTGGCAGATTCCCCCTGAGAAGTATGGGGTATTAACTCCAAGCCAGGCTCCCCAGCCTACAGTATCAGAGCTGGAAAGGACCCAGATAACATCCAGCTGTGAAAAGTAGCAGGTGTTCTGTCACTCAGGGAGAGTTGGCTGGAGATGCAGAAAGCTTTTTACAGGGCCAAAGCACAAAATTTCCTTTGCAGCTACTTACCCTGTGTGCCAGCACAGGGAGGGCAGAGTGCACTAGAGATGCTTGAGGAGAGTCCGGGGTTGGTGGTTCTGCGAGAGAGCTCAGGGAACAGCTGCCAGGATCCATGTGCTTAGTCATCCCCCATAATTAACAAATCCATACCTTTGTACTCAATATTTGATAGAGAAAACAAGCACATACAATAGGCTAAAGATACTTTATTCAATAAACAGAGTTCGGAAAATTGGACAGATATGTACAGAAAAAACAAAACTAGACCACCTTCTTATACCACACACAAGAATAAATTGAAAAAGGGATCAAAGCCTTAAATGTTAGACCTGAAACCATAAAAATCCTAGAAGAAAACATAAGCAGCTAAATCTCAGACATTGCTCATAGCAATATTGTATCACAAACATCTCCCCAGGCAAGGGAAACAACAGAAAAAACAAACAAATGGGACTCCATCAAAGTAAAAGTTCTTGCACAGCAAAGGAAGTCATCAACAACATACAAAGACAACCCACGGAATGGGAGAACATATTTACCAATACATCTGATAGGGTATTAATATCCAAAATTTGCAGTACTTACAAAACTCAACACCAAAAACCAAACAAACTAATTAAAAAATGAGCAAAGCCCCTGAATAAATAGTCTCCAAAGAGGACATACTGATGGCTAACAAGCATATGAAAACATACTCAATGTCACTAATCATCAGAGAAATACAAATAAAAACCACAACGAGATACCATCTCACACCTGTCAGAATGGCTGTCATCAATAAATCAGCAAACAAGTGCTATCGAGGATGTGGAGAATGGGGAACCCTTCTGCACTGTTGGTGGGTATACAGACTGGTGCAGACACTGTGGAAAGCAGTATGGAGATACCTCAAAAAATTAAAAATGGATCTGCCTTTTGACCCAGTGATCCCACTTCTGGGAATTTATCCAAAGGAGTCCAAAACACTAATTCAAAAGAACATAAGCACACCTATGTTCACTGAAATGTTATTTACAATTGCCAAGATATGGAAGCGGCCCAAGTGACCATCAATAGATGAGTGGATAAAACAACTATAGAAAATTTATACAATGGAATTCTACTTGGCCATAAAAAAGAATAAAATTTTACCCTTTGCAACAGTATGGATGGACCTGGAGAACATTATGCAAAGTGAAATAAGCCAATCAGAGAAAGACAAATACCATATTATTTCACTCATATGTGGAATCTAATGAACAAACTGAACTAACCAGCAAAACAGAGATAGACTCATAGATGGAGAAAAGATGACATCTAGTAAGGGAGGGAGGTAAGGAGGTGGAGGGACTGAGCAAAAAATAAAAAGGACTCGTGGACATGGACAACAGTGTGGTGATTGCAGGGGGTAGCAGTCTATGAGGGAACTAAACAGATAATGGAAAAAATATAATAAAGATTATATATGTTTTTAAAAAGAAGTACATTAACAAAGTTGAATATGAAAAATGAAAGGCAACAATCTGAATGAATGAATAAGTGAAGTTAAAAACCAAGATTAAATGATGTGCCTTAAGTTATCAAACTAATATAAGAAACAGAATTTCAACCCAGGTTTTCTGACTCCATTCCTCAGTTTGCTGGCTAATTCTCATTGCTCACTGTTACTTTTTTAAAACTTCCTTCTTTACCCCAAACTCCAAATCTTGAAAAACTTGGAAATACGTAAGTTTTCAACCCCTTGACATTCCATGAGTATTAACTTCTCCTAGTGAAAACTGGGAAGTAGAAAGACCACTGTAAATCTTTCTGAACAACATACAAGCCAGTGTATTTTCACCTTTGTTGGCTAGATTTTGCTGCTAACATACCTAGCTCAGCACACCATAGCTAAAATTTCTTAATACAAAAATATATATTCAATTTATTGTACTCAGCAATATATTAGTATACCAAATATTTAATATATAACATATACTTATATATGTAATAGATATAATATTGTGTGTGTATAATACAACAATCTTAAAAGAATAAAGGAAAGCATGATTAGGAACCTCTGATATAAATAAAAAATAATGAATGCCAAAGTTACTACCAAGTTAGATAATCAAGATTTTAACCTTGGTATAAGAATAAACACACACAACAGATGAATAGAATAGAGTTGAGAATCCAGAAATAAACATTCACAGTCAATTGGTTTTCAACAAAGTACAAAGACAATTCAGTGGGAATCATTTTTTCCATAAAGGTGTGGAGACAATTAGATCTCCATGTAAAAGAATAAAGTTGGACCCCTAAGTCAGACCATGTATAAAAATTAACTCAAAATGGATTCAAAGTCTAAACGTTAGAGCTAAACTGTAAAACTTTTAGAAGAAAATACAGAGGGAAATATCCATAGCCCTAGATATAATACCCAAAGCACAAATAGCCAAAGAAAAACTAGATAAACTGACATCATCAAAATTTAAAACTGCTATATTTCAAAGGACACATTATGAGGTAAAAAAATGACTGACAGAACAAGGAAAATATTTGCAAATTATATATCTGATAAGGATTTAGTACCTAGAATACATAATGAACACTCACAACTCAATGAGAAGACAAGTAATCCATTTGAAAAATGGACAAAGGATTTAAAGACAGTAGTCCTCTCTTATGCACAGTTTGTTTCATGGTTTCACAGTTATCCATGGTAAACAACAACTCTGAAAACATTAAATGGAAAATTCCAGAAATCAACAGTAAGTTTTAAATTGTATGCCATTCTGAGCAGCACGATGAAATCCCACAACACCCACCCCTTTCCATCCAGGACATGACTCATCCCTTTGTCCAGCATCTCTGTGCTGTAGACACTCCCCACTGGTTAGTCACTGAGTAGCCAGCCATCTGGGTTATCAGATTGACTGTCATAGTATGGCAGGATTTGTGTTCAAGTCACCCTTACTTTTACTTCATTAGGCCCCAAAGCACAAGAGTAGTGATGCTGGCAATTCATATATGCCAAAAAGAAGCCATAAAGTATTTCATGTAAATAAAAGATTGAGAAAAGTATAGTAAGATATTCTAATGAAGGCAAGAGACCAAACTCATATAATTTTATTATAGCATATTGTTATAATTGTTCAAAATTGTCAGTTATTATTGCCAATCTCTTATTGTACCTAATTTATAAGTTAAACTTTATCATAGGTATGTGTATATAAGAAAAAGCATAGTACATGTAGAGTTTGCTACTATCTATGGTTTCAGGTATCCACTGGAGGTACTGGAACATATCCCCTGTGGATAAATATTGTAGATATTTTTCCAAAGAAATGATACCAATGGCCAATAGTCACATGAAAAGATGCTCAATACCATTCATTAGTAATTATAAAAATCAGTGATATTCCACTTCACCCTCACTAGGGCAGCTTTGATCAAAAACACACAAAAAAGTGTTGGTGAGGCAGAGAATTGGAGCCCTCATACAAGGCTGTGGGAATGTAAAATGGTGCATTTTGGCAGTGAAAACAGTTTTGGCAGTTCCTCAAAAAGTTAAATGTGGAGTTACTGTATAACCCAACAATTACCTAAATGTCCATCAACTGATGAATGTGTAAACAAAATGTAGTATGTATCTATACAAAGAAAATTATTCTGCCACAAAAAGGAATGGAGCAGTGATGAGTGCAAAAGTACTACAACATGGATAAACCTTAAAAAACATATTAAGTGACAGAAGCAAGTCACAAAAGACTGTATATCGGTCAATTCCATTTATATGAAATGGCCATCACAGGCAAGCCAACAGAGACAGGAAGTGGATCACTGGTTGCAAGGGCTTGGGGAAAGGAAGGATCGGGAGTGACTCTAGTGAGAACAGGATATATTCGGGGTAATATTTATTAGTGGTGATAGTTGTATAGCTTTGTGAATATACATAAACCACTGAATTATAAATTTTAAAACAATGAATTTGAGGGTATATAAATTATATCTCAAAAAAGGAGTAAAAAAATGAGTGGGAGGGATATTTTATATCCATTTTATTTAAGGTTCTACAACCATTTCAAGCAGTGACTCTGATGTAAAACCTTTTCAAAGTCAAATCAGTTATTTAAAATGTAAATAATTCTTATTATATCTAGTTATTACCATAATATGCTATTATTGTTACAACCATGAGGAAAAGTAATAGTATATCTGCCATATATTGTAGTTTTATAAAAATTAGGATAAACTTCTGATAAATCATGGATGTTATCAAAATAAAAGGCTAGGTAAGCTCACGAGCATCAGAGTCATAAACATCTTATACAAGACTCAGTGCTGCGGTGCATTACCTGTGACCTACACCTTCATAATCGTGAATTAGGCAACTGTTTCTTACATTTGACACCTGAAAAAGTCAACAAAGGACCATTATCTAGCATTCCTTAGAATTCATTAGGTTGTTTCTCTGGCAGCGCATTCACAACATCATACAAGATGTGGTGGTAGAGTGACTGTCAGTCACTGAGCTGGAGGCAAGGACCCACCAAAGAATAACCCAACAACAATCAAAACCCAATTACATCCAGAGAGCCAACATAAACAGCATAAAGGGTTTCCCAAGAGCATCAAGTTCAGGAGATGAAGGAGACTACACCACTGAATCTCCAGGTCTCCTACCATAGAAATTCACACCACAAAGTAAGAGAGTCAAAACAGATCAATTTAAGAAGCAGAATAAAACCAGAAGAGTCTCACAAATAATAGGAAAACAAAGAAATAATCCCCAGTCGAAGGGAAAGGAGGAAGGATCAAAAAGAATGCTAAATGAAATAGAGGCAAGTCAACTATCAGATATTGAGTTTAAAACAATGGTTATAAGGAAGCGCAATGAGCTCAGAATTACCAAACACTACATGGAAACTCCAAGGACTTGCTGCAAATTTATCAGCATGAAAAAGGACATAGAAAAAAAATCAACAAGAGACAAAAGGAAATGAAGAATACAATTTCTGAATTGAAGAACACAGAAGCAATCAAAAGCAGGCTAGATGAAGCAGAGGATCAACTCAGCAAGCTGGAGGACAAGGTGGAAAAAAAACTCCCAGAAAGAGCAAGAACAGGAAAAAAAGACTCAGAAAGAATGAAGAGGTGTTAAGTGAACTTCTGGACAACATGAAACATAACAATATCCGTATGATAGGGATACCAGAAGGAGAAGAAGGGGAACAAGGAATAGAAAACCTGTTTGAAAAAGTAATGATGGAAAACATTTCTAATTTGATGAGAGAAAAATTTACACAAGTCCCGGAAGCACAGAGGTTCCCAACCAAGAGGAACCCAAAGAGGCCCACTCCAAGACACACATAATTAAAATGGCAAAATTCCAAGACAGAGAATTTTAAAGGCAGCAAGGGATAAACAGGAAGTAACATACAAGGGAGCCCCAATAAAACTAGCAGCTGACTTCTCAGTGGAAATTCTCCAAGCCAGAAGAGAATGGCAAGGAATATTCCAAGTAATGAAAACCAAAGGCCTGCAAACAAGACTATTCTATCCAGCAAGGCTCTCAATTAAAATGGAAGGCCAAATAAGGAGTTTTCCAGACAAAAGAAACCTCACAGAATACACCTCCACCAAACCAGCACTGCAAGAGATGCTCAAGGGTCTACTTTAAGAAGATGAAGAAAATGAGTGAGAGAGAGTAACACAGGGAAAGACAGTAAAATGGCAATGAATAAGTACCTATCAATAACAACCTTAAATGTAAATGGATTAATATTCCAATCAAACAAGTGCTGGTGAGGTTGTGGAGAAAAGGGAACCCTAGTACACTGTTGGTGGGAATGCAGAATGGTGCAGTTACTGTAGAAAACAATATGGAATTTCCTCAAAAAGCTAAAAATGGAACTGCCTCTTGATCCAGCAATTCCACTGCTGAGAGTATATCCTAAGAATCCTGAAACACCAATCCGAAAGAACCTATGTACCCCAGCAAAGTGCTGGATGCAACCTAAATGCCCATCAGTAAACACACAAGGAATACTATGCAGCAGAAAGGAGAAGCTCTTACCCTTCATGACAGCATTGATAGAACTGAAGAGCATTACACTAAGTGAAATAAAGCCAGGCAGTGAAAGACAAATACCATATGATCTCATCTTTAAGTGGACTTAATCAACAAAACAAACAAGCAAGCAAAATTAACCAAACACATTGAAGTTAAGAACAAACTAAAAATAACCAGAGGGGAATGGGGAGGGGGATAATGAGGAAAAGAAGGAGAAGTGTCATCAAGGAACATGTACAAAGGACACATGGCCAAAGCCAAAGAGGGGTAGATTGAAGGTGGGAGGTGGGGCTGGGTGAGGTGAGGGAAAGCAGGGGTGAGAAAATGGAGATAACTGTACTTGAACAACAATTAACAAAAAAAGGGAAAAAAAAAACTATGTGAGGAAATGGAGAGAAAAGACCTTCTAATCAAGGAAACCAAGCCCTTGAGCAACACGGTGACCAAAATAGATCTGACATACATACAAAATGTGTCACCCCAAAAAGAATATGCATTCTTCTCAAATGCACACAGACCATTCTCCAGGATAGAGCACATCAGGCAAAAATGTCAAGTCTCCATAGATTTAAAATCATCTAAAGTATCTTCTCCAACCACTATGGAATGAAACACGAAATAAAAGAAAAAGGAAAACTATAAATTCAAAATATATGAAAGCTGAACAACGCAGTCTTATGCCACCAATGAGTTAAAATGAAATCACAGAGGAAATTAGAAAACACTTTTGAGACAAATGAGGACAAAAGCACAAAACATTGAGACTTACAGGACACAGTGAAAGTAATGCTCAGAGGGAAATTCATAGGCCTACATTTAAGAAACAGAAAGATCTCAAATCAATAACCTAATATTATATTTTAAGAAGCCAGGAAAAGGAAAGCAAACTAAACCCAAAGCTAACAAAAGGAAGGGAATAATAAACATTAGAGTGAAGATAAAATAGCGAGACTTCTGCCAAGATGGAGGCATAGGTGGAAGCACTGTACCTTCTCACACAACTAAGTTTAAAAAGAACAAAGTTTTAGCAACAAAAACGCAGCCAAACCACACAAAATTGAACTACATGGAAGTCTGACAACAACGAACCCTTAAGCCAAACCAGTAGGAGGGGCAGAGCCAGCAGCAGAGTAGAGTTGGGCAGGAAACATCCACTGGACCAAGCCGGGTACATGACCCAGGTGCGCCAGCAGCCGTGGGCGGATCCCAGGTGTGGAGAAGCGGGCGGACCCAATGAGGGCTGATCATGGTCACACATGCCCACACAGATAGACCCGTGAAGGAGCTAGTGGTGGTGAGACGGACTGCGCAGGCCCCAGGGGCAGGAAATGGTAGAGGGAACCACCATTGTCCCTCTCTGACCCCACCCCCACATACATCAAAAACCAGCATCAAAAACCAGCAACCTGGGTGCCTCTGCCCTGGTGAACAACTAAGGCTCTTCTCCTCATACATAACAGGCACAAACTGATAAAAACATGGCTCAAGAACAACTCAGAGCCCCAGAACCAATAAATCTAATCAATGAAGAAATAGCAAAACTTTCAGATGCACGGTTCAAAACACTGGTGATCAGGATGCTCACAGAACTGGTGGATTTTAGTCACAAATTAGAGGAATAAATGAAGGCTCAACTAATTGAAATGAATGGAAATACACAGGAAACCAATAGTAATGGAAAGGAAACTGGGACTCAAATCAAAGGAGTGGATGAGAAGGAGGAAAAAAATGACCAAACAGAAAAGGATGAAGAAACAAGAATTCAAAAAAAGGAGGAGAGGCTTAGGAACCTCCAGGACAACTTTAAACACTCCAACATCCGAATTATAGGGGTCCCAGAAGGGGAAGAGGAACAGTCACGAGTGGAAAACTTATTTGAACAAATAATAAAGGAGAACTTCCCCAACCTGGCAAAGGAAATAGATTTCCAGGAAATCCAGGAAGCTCAGAGAGTCCCAAAGAAGTTGGACCCAAGAAGAAACACACCAAGGCACATCATCATTACATTAGCCAAGATTAAAATGAAGGAGAGAATCCTAGAAGCAGCAAGAGATAAGGGGACAGTCACCTACAAAGGAGTTCCCATCAGACTGTCAACTTATTTCTCAAAAGAGACCTTCCAGGCAAGAAGGGGCTGGAAAGAAGTATTCCAAGTGATGAAAGGCAAGGACCTACATCCAAGATTACTCTATCCAGCAAAGCTTTCATTTAGAATGGAAGGGCAGATAAAGTGCTTCTCAGATAAGATCAAATTCAAGGAGTTCATCATCACCAAGCCCTTATTATATGAAATGTTAAAGGGACTTACCTAAGAACAAGAAGATAAAAAGGATGAACAGCGAAAGGACAGAAAACTCACAGTTATTAAGAAACACACCTAAAACAAAAGCAAACTAAGAGGACAGCTAGATCAGGAGCAGAACCATAGAAATGAAGATCACATGGAGGGTTAGCAACAGGGGAGTAGGAGAAAGAAAAGGGGGAGAAGGTACAGAAAATAAGTAGCATATATGGCAGGTAGTAAATATATAGGGGGAGAGCAAGAATAGTATGGGAAATATAGAATCTAAAGAACTTGAGACACGTGATCATAAACTAAAGGGGGGAATGGTGGGGGAGGGGTGTGCAGGGTGGAGGGGAATGAAGTGGGGGAAATAGAACAATTGTAATGGCATAATTAATAAAATATATTTAAAAAAATAGAGAACATAAAAACAATAGAAAAACATCAAGGCTGAAAACTGCTTCTTTAAAAAGATCAACAAAACTGACAAGCCTTTAGACAGACCTGCAATTTTCAACCAGTGTGCCACAAGAATTTTTAAAACATGTAATACCTGATTATTTGGTCAGGAGAACTGACTTCTTTTTCCTTTATACTGTCAAATAAAAAAATGGCTACAGCCAACACATTAGCTGTCTGGGGTGAATAAATGAAAATTATATCTACTCTTGTCATATTGGCAGAAAAAAAATTTTTTGGTGTGCCACAGAATTTTCATAATTAGTTTATGCGTGCCATGAAATGAAAAATGTTGATTATTACTGAGCAAAACTGATTTTAAAAAAAAGCAAAGACACAAATAAGTGAGAACAGAAATGAAGTGCCAACATTACTACCAATCTTACAAAAATAAAAAGGTTTATAAGAAAATACTATGAACAACTGTATGCCAACAATCTTGATAACCTAAAGTAGACAATTTCCTAAAAACACATAAATGATCAAAATTGACCCTCCAAAAAGGAGTGGCGGGGAAGCAGAAAAAGTGGTGGTCAGTTCCAGACCACCGCAATAAAGTGAGTCTTCATATAAAGTGAGATCTAATTTTTTTTTAACTGATGGAGGGTCTTGCCCTCAATAGCAACATTTAAATAATGCTCAATAAAGCAACACACAATAAAACAAGGTATGCCTGTGTACCATGAGCAAGTAGGATTTACCTTAAGAATGCAAGGATGATTAAACATATGAAAATCAATCAGGAACTTCCAGTCAACCTATGGAGGCACAGGTAAACATGCTTTAAACATGCTCAACACAAGTATCACCCAGAACTATCAGAAAACTGAGCTGTACAGAAGTCTGACAACCAAGGGTTTAAAGAAGCCACATTCATCCAGATGGGCAGGAGGGGCAGAGACACAGAGGCAGAGAGGCACTGAGATGCTGTGTGCTGCAGAGAGGGGGCTGAATGGCCAGTCGTACATTCACATGTGGTGGATAAAAATTGGAAGGGATACCACCGGAGTAAGGGATCCCAGCCCCAGGCCAGACAACACCACCCAGGTTTCCAGCACCAGGAAGATAAATTCCCATTACTTCTAGCTATAACAACCAGTGCATGTTGAGGCGGTAGAAGAAACTGCTGGATTTTCAGGAAACTCCTCTTAAAAGGCTGGCACAGGCTTAGAACTTACGCAGACCCACCTTCTCAGGGATTCAGCATGAGGGCAACAGCTGGAAGGGCACCAGTCGATTACAGGAAGAAAATGAAGTGACTAGGAACAGGGCAAGTGCTGAGCAAACCTCTAGAGGCCAGGCAGCAGTACTGTCCTCTCTCCAAGCCCTCCCCTCACCCAGAGCCACAAAGTAGTGAAGCAGGTTGCCCAGCCTAAGGTAATCCTCTGCTTCACACAATGTATAGGTGTCTTTTCTACAATAGGCCACACTACACTACTAAGACAGGGAGTCAAAGCTACCTAACACACTGAAACAAACACAGAGAAGCTGCCAAATTGAAGAGACAAAAAATATGTCCCAAATGAAACAACAGAGGAAAACCCCAGAAATAGAATTAAACAAAATGGAGATAACCAACCTATCAGATGCAGAGTTCAAAACACTGGTTATCAGGATACTCATAGAACTCATTAAGTATAGCAACAACATAATAAAGACCCAGGCAGAAAGAAATTTAAAAACCTAGGTGAAATGGATCTCTAGAAAAACATAATCTTTCAAAACTCAATGAAGAAGCGGAAAGCCTGAACAAACCAATAACAGCAGACAAAATTGAAGCAGTAATCAAAAAAACTCCTGGCACACATAAACCCTGGACTGGATGCTTTCAGAGGAGAATTCTACAAAACATTTAAGGAAGAGCTAACCTCTATCCTTCACAGAATATACCAAAAAATCCAAAATGATGAAGACTCCCAAACTCTTTTTATGAAGCCAGCATCATCCTAATCCAAAAACCAGATAAAGGCACAACAAAGAAAGATAACTTCAGGCCAATATCGCTGATGAACATAGATGCTAAAATCCTCAACAAAATATTGGCAAACTGCATCCAACAACACATTAAAACCATCATACACTGTGACGAAGTGGGATTCATCCCAGGGATGCAAGCATGGTATAATATTTGCAAATCAGTAAATCTAATACATCACATAAACAAAAGCAAAGACAAAAATCACATGATCATATCAATAGATGCGGAAAAAGCATTTGATAAGGTGTAGCATCCATTTATGATAAAAAACGCTCAGCAAAGTGGGAACAGAAGGAGTATTTCTCAACATAATAAAAGCCATATATGAAAGTGCTACAGCCAACATCATACTCAATGGGAAAAATTAAAATCTTTTCCACTAAGATCAGGAACAAGAAAAGGTTGTCCACTTTCACCAGTTCTATTCAATATAGTATTGGAAGTTTTAGCCACAGTGATCAGACAAGAAAAAGAAATAAAAGACATCCAAATCGGAAAGGAGGAAACAAAACTGGCATTGTTTGCAGATGATATGATAGTGTACATGGAAAATCCTATAGATTCTACCAAAAAACTGCTCTACCTAATAAATGACTTTGGTAAAACAGCAGGATACAAAGTCAATATCCAGAAATCAAAGGTATTTTTGTATGCCAACAATGAAACAGCAGAAGCAGAAATAAAGCTTAAAAGCAGAATATAAAAAATTGTGACAGCTGTAATAGCATAAGCAATAAAATATATTTAAAAATTAATCAGTATAATATACTGCATTAGTTGAATTAAAAAGAGAAAAATACATGATCATTTTATTCAGTGCAGAAAAGCATGTGACAAAATCCAATAACCTTTCACAATAAAAACAGTGAATAAATTAGGCATATAAGAAAACTTCCTCAATATGAATAAGTGCATTTATAAAAAGCTCAGAGTAATGTCACACTCAATGATGAAAGACTAAAAGCTTTGCCCATAAGATTCAGAGCAAGACAGGGATGCCCACTTTCACCACTACTATTCAACATCACACTGGAGGGTTTAGCCAAAGCGATAGGCAAGAAAATAAATAAAAGACATCTGAAGTAAAGAGTAAAATTACTTTTAACAAAGATGATATGATTTTATATATAGAATATTCTAAATAATCCACAAAAAGTCTAGCAGAGCTGAAAAACCACTTCAGCAAAGCTGTGGAACACAAGATTAACATGCGAAATGCAGCTGTATTTCTGTACAATAACAATGAAAAATCTGAAATGGAAATTAAGAAAATTGCATTTATAATCATATCAGAAAGAATAAAACACTTAGGAATAAATGTAACCACAAAGGTATCAGACTTATACACTAAAAACTCAAAACACTGGTAAAAGAAATTAAAGAAGACCTAAATAAATGGAAAGACATTCCATGTTCATGGGTTGGGAGACTTAATACTGCTAAGAAGGCAATAGTTTTCCCAATCAATCTATAGATTTAATAAAAGCCCCATCAAAATTCCAATGACATTTTTGCAGGGTGGAAAAGTAGACTTTAAAATGCATATGGAATTGCAGGGACCCTAAGTAACAACTTTGAAGAAGAAAAAAGGTGAATAACTTATACTTTCCAATTTCAAAACTTATTATAAAGCTACAGAAATTAAAACAGTGTGGTACTCTCAAAAGGATAGAAATAAAGATGAGTCTATCAAAATGGGGAGTCCAGAAATACACCCTTACATTGACAGTCAATTGATTTTTGACAAGGATGCTTAGGACATTCATTGAGGATAGTTTCTTCAATCAATGGTTCAGGGGAAACTAAATATTCACATGCAAAAGAATAAAGCTGAACCTCTACCACAAACCACATACAAAGTGTTGCAGACTGCTCTGCCTGGTTTCAGGAATTGTATCTCGACCCCTTGTGGCTAAGGGTGAGGGACGACCTCTGGAATGCCAGCCATAGGAGACAAAGCTTGCCTCTGGTAGCAAACACTGGCTCAGTTTCCTCTCCCTGCCCCCAAAGCTTGGTCACAGTGGGGGGCAACCTAAGCCAGACATGATCACTTAGGAGGCCTTCATGGAAGGACTCCGGGGGCTGCAACAAAGAGGGAGCAATGAACTCTCACCCCCACCCCAGCTTTGATATAGCCCAAGTCCCCATGTTCTCTGGGAGAAGCACTTCCTGGCTCTAACCCCCTTAAGCCTGAATACCTGTGGGGAGAGGTGCAGCTCCTTGCCTTGCTAGAGCTTGTCCTGGGGAACAATCTGGCATCACAAAGACGTCCTGATAAACCTGTGAAATCTGATCTGCTAAGAGTGCTTTCATTCATATGTTAAGGGTTCCAGCAAGAAACCCTAAAACTCTGTTTCTGATAGACACTCACTTAGACTAAGCCCTCAGATTTCTTTGAAATGTTATCTACTGTTTGATCCTTGCCACCCTGTATTCCTGTGTATTACAACCCAATAAAAGGCCCTGGAGGAGGGGGCTCGAGGCCTTTTTCTCCTTGGAGAAACTGGCTGCTGCTGGCCTTTTTCCCCTGAGAAACTGGCCACAGCTCACTTCTCCTCCCTAAGCAGATCATATCATGTCTGGGTCATATTCATTTTCATCCGTAGCACATGGGGGGACTCGTGAGGAAGTCACCCCCACAACAAAGATTAACTCAAAATGAATCAAAGGCTTAAATGGAAGAGCTAAAAGTCTTAGAAGAAAACACAGGGATAAATCTTCATGATCTAAGTTTCGGAAATGGGTTCTTAGCTCTAACACCAAAAGCACAAGCAATTAAAGAAAAAATAAATTAGATTTCATCAAAATGTAAAACTTTTGTGCATTAAGAAACCATGAAGAAAGTGTACATATGGAAGAAAACATCTATAAATCACACATTTGCAAGTCACATTAAGATAAAGATAATGCAACATTATTCAGCCATAAAAAGCAGTGAAGTCCAAACACATATCACATGAGGATGAACCTCACAAACATGCTAAATGAAATAAACCAGATTCAAACATCACATGTTGTAAAATTTTATTTTTATGAAATATCCAGAATAGGTCAATCCACAGAAACAGATTAGCAGGGGCTGAGACAGGAAAGACTAGGGGACATCTGCCTGATGAAAACGGGTCTCTTCAGGGGTTGCTGACAGTGTTTTGGAACTAGATAGAAATGACAGTTGCATAGCATTATGAATGCTAAACACCACTGAATTGTACACTTTATAATGGCTAATTTTGAGAAAGAAAGGGAGATAAGGTTCAAGGATGCCTACATCCAAAACACAGACAAGAATACAACAAAGTCATTGTTGCAGACAAGAAGTGAATGTAGTAAATATAGGAAGGAGAGACATTCACCAGCACCCATGTAGTCCATTTCCTACTTTTCACACTACTTCCCAGACCCACTTTACCCACATATACCTTTTCTCAGGTAAAAACAAAGCAGCATCTCTTCTATTTCCTCTCCCCTAATCTAGGACAAGTAATGAACAAACATTGCTTTCTCTCCCCTGGAACTGACTACAATATATTACCATGTGCTTAAGAAAAACAAACAACAATGTATCTTAAGTGAAAACAGGTAAGACTATAGAAGGAACGCTCCCTTACCTTTGCAAGCTCTCTCCTTAGCTCCTCTTGCTCTTCCTCTGACAGGGTCTCTGTAGCATTGATTGTGGCAGCAGCATCTTCTCTGGTGTCGGGTACTGGGTCTGTTCTCAGCAGACCTTGATGAGGGTTACAAAAAGAAGTGTCTGTAAGATATGAAAGCTAAGCACAATCTTCCTTTATGCTCCTCCACTGCCCCAGCCAGACTCAAGCCAATGAAGTTAGGTCCACACATCATATGCTGCACTTTCAAACGACCTAGCTCCCCTACAAAAGACCACAGAACAGTTGGTGCTAATCACCAAGATCCACCAGCTTAGACTTTGCCAAAATACAGATTTAAAAATACAGCATTTTCTCAGCTTCCACTCATGTCCACAGTCGCAATACACACACTGCAAAGCAGAAGAGTGAAGAGGCCAAGAATGGGATCTTGGGAAGGCTTAGAATGATGAGCCAGTGAATCAACAGGACTAGTAATTCACAGGAAGCAAGGCAGGGAGGGGGGCTCTGAGCATCTTTAGCTTCCTCTGGTTGTCAGATCCGACAGTGAACAAGCTCGAAGAAGAAACGCTGGGCAGACTCAGTGCCTAAAGAAGTTTTATTCTATTTCTTTCCATTAGTTAGTGGATATAAGAAATACCTTCGTATAGCTTTTTAAATATGTGTATACACACAGACACAGGGTGGTTTACCGTTGTGAATACATAAAACATAGTTTATTCTTGTATTGTTATTTATTATAGTATTATTTTCCATACAAACTATTGTAAACCTACTTTTGCCCCACCCTATACATATACATATATATATATATATATATATATATATATATATATAATCCAAATACCCCTTAAAAATTCCTAATGTGTATATTCAGAGAAAAGACCAACACCCATGTAAAAGCTTTTCACATTATTTAAGACCAACAGCGATGGCGCCCATCCCCCTGGAACAGAGCCAACGTCTGGCCGTCCATCAGGAAGAACTCAGAATTTCCAGTATTTCTAGAGAACACCAGGAGGCGCTGCCTCTCAGCACCTTTGTCCTCTCCTCTTGCCCATCCAGCCATGCACAGGGTGATGGTGAAGCCAGTGAGGCACCTACCCCTGGGGTGCAAAATTTAAGAGGGCACCAAAAACTCAGTATGAATAATTTAAATATTTGAATGCAATCGTTTGTAAAAATCAAAGTTCAAAGAATACAGGATGAACAAAACACCCAAATCTAAAATGACAGACTCACTACTGCTGATTTTTCCTTTCGCAGCAGGCTCAAAAATACTTTTGTAATTGTTTCTGATCTTAATTTAAAATTTTAGTATATCATTCATTATGAGTTTCTTTACATTACGGACAATGTTTTAAATATCACATTCATATATTATTTATCTTGACGACTGAACATCTGGGTGCCCCTTAAGTTGCTGGGTGACGCCCTCGTCAGCCATTCAGTCCGTCGTTTCCATGTTGCAGGTTTGTGTGCCCGTAGTCTCCCACGGCAGCAGATTTTTTCATGTAGGGGCCCAGGAGAAGGTCTCCTCGTCTTCATGCCACCGTGGTTGTTCCCCACCCCACCCCACCCCCCACATCTATTGCTGAGAAATGCTAGTTCAGCCCAAAGCAGGATGCGAGCAGCCCATGACAGACTTAGCAGCCAGGCAGAGAGGAAGAAGGAACACCGCACTGTTCGACAACAAGCCAGCACCGTGACCAACTGAAGAGGAGCAGCCAAATCAACGATCAGACATCTTGTAAAAAGTACAAAGACATTAACTACACAATCTATTGTATATTAACTGTATAATGGTAGTTAGTAATTATAATAACATTAATCGCTAGCATAACAGTATCAAAATAGTGTTTGCCTGGACAGTATTAACAGAATTGTTAAAGGCATCAAAGTAATACAAATCGAACCACTTGAAACCACCAACTGGAGTGGCAAACAGACCAGGGCTAAGCCCCCTCCTGCAGAGACAACACGGGACAGGCACAAGCAGTGGTGGTATGGCTCAAACAATAACTGCTCCTGTAGGTTTCCTCTGAAACAGTAGTGAACAGGCTGCCTGGGTAATATGAGCATTTCTGTGATAGAAATTCGATCACGCCACTCCCAAGCTTAAAATCCTTTAGCTGCCCCCTATGGTTTTCAGAACAAAATTCAACCCTGTGGTTTAGCACACAGGCCTTACTGGGCTCATCCCCTGCTACTTGGCAGTGGCACCTTGGACTCCAACTCCAGACAATTCAAACTGTGGGCAAGGTGCCATAAGACGTACTGTTACAAACCATCCTGGGGGCGCCCATGTATGTTTGCAAATTCATCCTGACACCAGGCTCTGTTACAAAGGAGTATGAGATTGAAAATGGGAGACAAGCACATAGGTAGCAATCTTACAGGCAAAATGGGAAGAATCACAATACAGTTCTTTATAAACAGTATTTATTTTTAATGTTTTGTTCAGACCTTTGAAATTCCCCAAGTAGAACAAGACATCCCACCAAAATCCAAAATTCAGATGTTAAACCATGCCATAAACAGCAAAGACTCTTTCATACTTTTTAATAAACAGCATTTTGCAAATCTACTTTAGGAAAATGCAGTATCTGACTACTAAAAATGATTTATGCATAGCTGCCCAATTCCAAAAAGAATCGAAGAGAATTCTAATACTATTCAAGTATTTAGTTAGAGTACGGGGGGGAAACAATGTTCTAGAAAATGGGGTTATTGGGTTACCCACGGTTGGCTTCAGGATCTCCAAAATGACCTTGAGATTTTATATTCAGAATCTAAGAAAAGTTAGCACGTAATTACATGATTTGCTTTTTCCATATTAGCCTGCAGGTGGCAGCAAATTATCAATATTATAATCTAAAGGAGAGGTTTCAAGGTGAGGACAGGGGTAAGGGGAGCATGGAAAATAAAGGACATGAAGGAGACTAGAATGGTAGGTATTGAGATCAGCAGCACAGCATGACAGTCATGAATTAGGAAAATTATTAATAATCACAGCCACCACAGAGTGCATGCTATTCATACCCGCATCTGAACTAAGTGGTCTGAGCGCATTATGTCATTCCCGTGCAACAACACATCCATGATGTGGGATCACCCTTACCATTTGCAGGTGAGGAATCTGAAGCTTACAGAAGTTAAGTAACTTGCCCATGGTGACATCTGAAAACGTGGTACAGTTAACATTCTGAACCCACATGGTTTGATTTCAAGGCACATGGTTCAAATCATTGATTTCCGAAATACAAATAAAGACAAGAGTCAGGGCTAACAGGTCATCCTTGGGATGCTTTTTAGAAGCAACAATAAATAAGACTCTGTACCAATAAAATAACCTGGTATATTAGATCAAAAGCAGTCACTTCATCATGTCCAAATAGACAGTTTCCCAAACCTGTGAATCCAAATTGTGCCTTGGAGGTTTTTCTAGATATTATTCCACTTCCTCTATACTCAGTAAGAGTGCAGCATTTACTGTGGAGATGAAGTCTGGCTTTGGGGAGAAAACATGTTAATTTCTCACTCACACAAAAGTTCGGAAATGGGAGTGTTTTAATGTACAAGGTTTGTCCAGAAGGTATCCAGCCATGTAATATGAAAAATGAAGACATTTATTGAAGAAGATACAAGAAACATTATACACAGGACAATGATTCCTCAGTCCCCTTCAAAGTAGACACCTTGGGACCTCACATAGTTCTCCCAGTCACCATCAGCTGCCCCGTCATATTTTCCTGAATCTCATGGACCATCTGAAATCTCTACCCTTTCAAAGGTGATTTTAGTTTTGGGAGAAGCCAGGAGTCACAGAGCACCAAATCTGAGCTACAGTGGAGGCTGAAACACCTGGGTGATTTGATGTTTCACCAAAAATCTCTGCACTAGACGTGAAGTATGAGCAGGTGCATTGTCATGATGAAGCTGCCAATACCAAATGCCCATAGCGGCGGCCTTCTGAATCACCCAAGTTGTTTCTGTGGAGGAATGTTCAAGCTTAATGCAAAATTTGATGTAGATTCGTTGCTTTACTCACTGAGTCATTTTGAATGTGACGGCCACACAGTACACTGAATGTTCACTGAATGGCATTTACTGCCCCCACTGACTAGTACAGTGAAGTCACTAATGTTCATGCATGTGCATTCCAGTCCACTCTCCTTAGCTGCCAGGTTATATCAATGTCATGCAAATTGTTCTTATTATATTAGCAATAGCTGGCTTTTTACAGATAGACCTTATATACATAAAACTATAAGTAATCAAAAAATTCTTATTTGATTATTAATTGGAATATTCTTCCTCCGAATCTGATGGAAAGCCATTTTTAAAATGTAGAGGATGATGAATATTTATTGAGGCCTACTACACCAGCCAGCCAAGGAGATTTCTATGCTATGTCATAAGAAATAGGAAAACTGGACAAGAATGTGCAAAAAAAAATGAAACTAGACCACCAGCTGACACCATACACCAAAATATATTCAATATGGACAAAAGACCTAAATATAAGTTGTGACACCATAAAAGTCCTAGAGGAAAACATAGGCAGTAATATGTCAGATATCCCATGTATTAACATCTTCACCAATATGTCTCCTAGGAAAAAGGATAAAAAGGAAAGAATAAACAAATGGGACTGATACATCAAATTGAAAACTTTCTGCATGGCTAAAGAAAACATCAGCAAAATGAAAAGGGAACCAATCATTGGAAGAACATAATTGCCTTGGACAAGGGTCTGATCTTCAATATATATAAAGAACTCACATGACTCAACACCAGGAAGACAAACGATTGAATTAAAAAATGGGCAAATGGCCTGAACAGACACTTCTCTAAGGAGGACAAACAGAGGGCCCAGAGACATATAAAAGGATGCTCAGCATCACTAACCATCAGAGAGATGCAAATTAAAACCATAATGAGGTACCACTTCACACAGGTCAGAATGGCCATCATAACCAAATCAACAAACAAGTGCTCAAGATGTTGTGGAAAAAAGTGAACCCTGGTCCACTATTGGTGGGAATGCAGACTGGACTGCCTTTCGACCCAGTGATTTTATTGCTGGGATTATACCCTAAGAATCCTGAATCACCAATTCAAAAGAATCTATACACCCCAATGTTCACAGCAGCAATAACCAAGTGCTGGAAACAGCCCAAGTCCCATCAGTAAATGAGTGGATCAAAATACTACGGTACATTTATATGAAGGAATACTATGCAGCAGAAAAAAGGAGTTCCTAACCTCCAGGACAGCATGGATAGAACTGGAGAGCATTATGCTAAGTGAAATAAGCCAGGTGGTGAAAGACAAATACCATTTGATCTCACCTATAGGTGGAATCTAATCAACAAAACAAATGAGCAAAATAGAACCAAAGATGTGGAAATAAGGAACAAACTGACACTGACCAAAGGGGAGGGGGGAGAGGGAAAACTGGGGAAAGAAGGGGTACAGTCTAGCCAAGGAACACGTATGAAGGACCATGGTAACAGACTACAGGGTAGGGATTGACTAGGGGAGTGGGGGCTGGATAGGGCAAGGGAGAGCAATGGGGGAAAAAATGGAACACCTATAATTGAACAACTTTTTTTAAAGAAAATAAATAAATAAATACAAAGAATCTTACCAAAAGCACTGAAGTGGTATTTATTTCCATCAGGAAACTGAGGCCCTCTGAGGTTATTAATTTGTGCAGTCACAGAAGTCAGATTCGAATGCAGGTCTTTCTGACTCTGAACTCCCTCCCTTCTTCACACACCTTTATTCTTAGAGAAATTCCAGTGAGCAGGGAGGTCGAAGGGTGAGTCCAGAGGGAAGCTGGAGGCAGAGGGCCTGGCTTTCTCCACGGGGGCTTTTTTTCCTTCACTGAGGGTGTGAGAACACATGGCAATCCCTGGCTTGAAAGTCACAGGTACCACAATAAACCCCAAGTGACTGATACTGGTGATAATGTTCCATCCGGTTATTAAGATTTTAGCCACTTCCTTAATTCTTCTCCTGGTGCAAATGAATCATCTGCTGGTATTCAATTTCACCCATGAAGTCCCCCTGGAGAGTTTGGGACTGAGGGGGTTGGGGGGACCTGGACTCCACAGACAGCAGCTGGGATGGGCGGACAGTTGGGAGCCCACTGCCCAGGGAGCAAAGGAGAAGGTAGACGGAGACCAGAAGTTTCGTCCTTGTCAAACCTAAGACAAAGGTTTTCCTTTACATCTTTGAATTGAGATGCAAGGTACAACCAGCCAGGAAAGCATTTTTGGGGGGAGCTGTTTTACCACCTGTAACTGTGCCCCAAACTTTCCAAAATGGGTATGAGTGGCTTAGACAATGACAGACCTCTTTTCAGAAAGGCTGAATCATAAGCTTTTTGTAATTTATTCAACAGACAAAACTGACATGGGTTATTCCTAGCTGACAAGCAATTCAGGCAAGTTAGACAGGGCATGTAAAGATGTTTCAGAAAACTTTCATTTACTTTTCTTTAAAAAGTGTGCACGGGAGTGTTACGGTCAATGTACGTATCTCAATAAATGTAAAAGAATGTTCATGAACATGAAATTAAAATTTTAAGTTAAAATAAAGCATCTTTAGTTTAACTTGAAACAATTTTCCTCCTTAATTAAACATAAAATAATGTTAAAATCTTAACATTAAATCTTAAAATCTGTAGTGACTTCCAGACTTCCAACTCACAGGAGCTGTGAGATAATAAATTTATTTTTTTAAGATTTAAAAAAGGGTTAAAAAATTCTGTAGTATCTTAGATGTGCTGAAATATGATACTTCAGACTCTGAGGAACTTTTGAAGTTCCTCAAATTGGAGGAACTGAAGGAGGAACTGACTGGAGGAAAATGAAGTTCTTGGACTTCTAGCTTCAGTGGGAATGTGTGTAATGAGCAAGGAATGTTTGGGAAGAATGAGGAAGAAAGGGGAAAGGCCTGAGTTGTGAACACATACCTACTTCTAGACTATAAAGTCCTGATGTCACACCCTTATATTTTCATCTGAGCACAGTCAGTGCCTAGAACAGAGCAAGTGTTAACAAATGTTCCATGTGAACTGACTTACTGGTAATGAATTTATTCAAACTAAGTTTCTCTTAACATTCCCATAGAAAACAACCTACGCATCACACACTCCCTAAAACATTAACCAGGGAAGGAAGCAAAGCCTTTCTATACAACTTTTGAACCTACAATTACAATAAAGTCATGATGGAGAGTCTGGCAAGAACCTCTCTGCTGGGGTGCTACGGTGCACCCCATGCCCTCCCGTGCTGGGGCACCCACCCCAACGGTCCTTGACCTTTCTCACCCAATTAAGACCAACTGCTTCCTTCAAGACATTCTGTGATCGAGTAAAATACTTTTGGCCATTGTCATACAATTTTAGATATGAAAAGAATTTTGTATCGTTTAGTGCAAACACTTCGTTGTATAAAGAAAAAGAAACTGGAGACAGATTTTGTTCAAGAATAAAAAGAAGCATGAGCTTTAAAATTCGATGGTATTGTGGGTTGAACTGTGTCCCATGAAAGGATACATTTGACTTCCTAACCCCTGCTACCTGCAAAAAGGGTCTTTGCAGGTGTAATCAAGTTAAGATGAGATCATATTAGATTAGGGTGGGTCCTCATCCAAAACTGGTGTCCTTTCAAGAAGGAGGACATTTGGACACAGAGACTCAGAGAGAAGAACATTTCCTAAAGGCAGAGACAGAAACACAGAGAACACTGTGTAATGATGGAGACAGAGACTGAAGTGATGAAGCCACAAGCCCCGGATTGCTGGCAACCACTAGGAGCTAGAACGAGTCAGGGAAGGCTTTCCATCAGTGCCAGAGGAGTGCGGCCCTGCCAAATGCTTGATTTTGGATTTGCGGCCTCCAAAATTCAGATATAAGAAATTTCTGTTGTTTTACAGTAAACTTAAAAGACATATGCTCCCATATGTTCATAGCAGAATTATCTATAATATCCGAAATCTGAAAGCAACCCAAATGCCCACCAATAGATGAGTGGATAAAGAAGTGGTGCTTACATACAATGGAATGGCTCAGCCATAAAAAAGAATGGAATCCTGCCATCTGCAATAACATGGAAGGGCCTAGAGGGTGTTACGCTAAGTGAAATAAGTCACACAGAGAAAGACGAATGCCATATGATTTCACTTATATGCAGAATTTTTTAAAAAACAAAATAAACAAGTGGAACAGAAACAGACTCATAGATACAGAGAACAAACTGATGGTTGCCAGAGGGGAGGGAGGTTGGAGGGCTGGGTGAAAAGGGTGAGGGCATTAAGAAGTACAAACTGGTCATTACGAAATAGTGACAGGGATGTAAAGTACAGCATAGGGAATATGGCCAATAATATGGTAACAACTATGTGTGGTGCCAGATGGGTATAAACTAATTGGGCTGATCGCTTTGTAAGTTATATGAATATCTTCTAATCACTGGACCGTACACCTGAAAATAATATTATATTGTATGTCAACTGTAATTAAAATTTTTTAATTACTTTAAAAAATAAAATAAATTTCTGTTGTTTAAGCCACTCATAAACTCTTTAAACTTAACATTTTGTGGCACTTGGTTGCAACAGCCCTGAGTAACTGAGCCCCCACAAACCATTCCCTGTTAAAGAAAATTAAAAAGGTAATACCATAGAGCCCTCTGGGTTTTTATAAGAATACTCATGTAGAGGAGTGGGCACATGTGAATGTTTTCTAAGGATTTGTCGTTCCCCACCTCTCCCATGTTCACAAGTCACCCCAACTACCTCCTCTTCCATTCTATGAAGCTTGGCTCGCAGTTCACTTCCTTACTTCCCATCACTCCTCAACCCCCTGCAACCTGGCATCTGCCCTTCTTCCACCCCTTCGACTAAGAACAGTTCTTGGTCATGGTCACATGTGACACTGAGGCATCCAGCTGTGAACCTCAGTCTGACACCTCTATTCCTCTGGTACTTCCCACCCCACCTCCCTGGGTTTTCCTGACTTCTCTGGGATATGGTTTGTCTCCAGTCCCAACGTCCTGCCTCAGCTCAGGCTCTCATTAGTTCTTGCTTAGAGTCTTGCCCCCAAAATTCCCTCATGGTCTCTGTCCCCTCCAACTATTGACCACCTTGCCACCAGAGTGAGCTCCTGTGTATGACTCTGACTTCAGCACTACCTCGCCTTAATTCCTCCATGTCACCCACCTCCTTGTAAAGCTCATTGCTCCTGACATCCGAGGTCCACCCACTCCACCTCACCCACTGAGAGAATGTATTAACTCAAAAAGTAAAATAACATAAACTACCTCCCATACTTTTTTGTCCACTTAATTTTTTTATTTTGGTAAATATCTAACATAGCACTGGCCATATTCACTATTTTTAAACGTACAATTCTGTGGCATTGAGTTACCTTCACAGTGTTGTACAATCACTTCCACCATCTCTTTCCAAAGTATGTTCCCTTTTTTTGTCTTTGCACATGTTATTTTATCTTCCTGAAACCCCTCCTCCTTATCTCCAGGTCCCATTGATTTCAACAAATCAGTTTTAAGTGTCTCTTGCCCTTGGAAGATTACCTGGACCCTATGACCCAGGCCCCATTCTGGGTATAACACACTATGTGTAACGTATACTTCACTTGGGATGCAGACCACAAGGCTGGCAACCCAGGACCCCAGCGCGAGTTGCAATCCTGCACCTTCCGCTACGTGGTGCCCCTGCCCAGGCTCCGGCACGCAGACGCTCACAGACACACCCCGCACGTGTAAATCACAGCAGGTGCACAGGTGGGTCAGGGGCAAAGGTCAGGACTCAGTTTTCTCATTACCTGCCTCACATCTTCAGCTTATTATTTTCTATATTTCATTTTCACTTCACTGCTTTCACCTACCAAGGTTTTTCTATTTAAAATAAATAAAATGTCACTTTTCTAAAAAAATACAACCTGTGTCCCATAACATTTGGAGTAGGCCACCTACCTTCCCGTTACAGAGACAGTGTGTAGAAAGCCACGTGCACGGGGTCTGGGTGGGGCACCCGAGACACTGCAGAGGTATGTCAGCTGCCCTGGACAGGGAAGGCTCTAACTGGTCAGAGATTTAACCAAGCCCCGGAAGCTTCTCTGACAACAAAATTGGATCCACCCTCCTAGTTTTTAAAGAGGCTGAAATGGTTTTAAGACCAGAGTAAGAATAAGAAATGTCAGTTTCTAGGGATTATTTTACTTTAGCACAAACAAGAGGAAATATGCACCCCACTTGTTTTTAAAGAAGAATAGAAAGAAGTAAAATTACAGTTCAAAATATCATCAGTGATAATATTTTAAAAAATCGCAAGGTAAAGATATTTTCCCCCTTATAAGTCTGTGCTTGGTCTGTGTTTCCAGATGTAACAGAATCCCAGGAGAGGCCAGGGGATGTCTGAAGGGTCCAGCACCAAAGTGGTTCCTCTTAAGAGGCCCAAAATACAAAGGACCCACTTAAGGCAGGGTTTCTCAACCACAGCATGGGGGACATTCTGAGCCAGGTAATTCTTTGCAGTGGGGGTTTTCCTGTACACTGTCCCATGTGTCATCTACCCACTCGCTGTCTGTAGCTGTTCCTCCCAACATCCAGCTATGACAAAGTCACCTCAGTGTCAGCTCCTGTAGTGGCCAAATGTCCAAACTGGGGGGAGGAGGGGGAATGATGAAACCACCCCAGGTTGAAACCCATAGACTTAAGGCAAGGGAGCATCTAATACTTCTTATCTGACACCGATTCTCTTCAGAAGAAAGAGATTCAGTAGCACAAGCCAGGAAAACTTTTCATTTCTTATAGATGTAATTTTCCCAGGTTTGCCCATGGTGAGATCAGTAAAATAGGATAGAAAAATAGCTCATTGTAGCACAGCAGCAACAAGGAACAGGAAAGCCGAGGAACCCTGATGCAGTGCATTCGAGAAAGACCCAAGAACCCAGGGGACCAGCTGGGCAATGCCAGGGCTGAGGAGGGGATGCACACGGCACTAAGGCATAAAGGCAAAGCAGGCTGCACACCCAGATCCACCCGAGACTCGGCTCAGACAGCAGGGTCCTGAACAGCAGTCAACTTCCCACCCCCCCAAAAAACCACCCTCCCCAAATTCACTTCGCAAAACCACCTCACAGGAAGAGTAGTATTTTCAAATGTTTGAATTGCCTCCTCCAGATATTCCAAAATGGACCTCCTTCATGTTGAAAATAAAAATTAAAAAAGGGAAAAAACCTTCAGTCAGTGATGTCAGAGCCATCATTCCCTACAACCCTGACCAACTATAAAACCCATATTGGGGTACCCCACAAGAGAAGCGAAAGCTTAGCCATGGAGAGATTGGGGGGGGGGGGTCCCCAGAGAAGAAGTCACTTCCATCCTTAAATTTCCTCTCTACGTACAAGGGGTGGGGGGGGCTTCATTTCTTGAATTCTGCTCTAATTTATAACCATGAAAAACTTTCCAGAAGTGATCAGCACTCCCCTAAAAGGAAGTGAGAATGACACAGAGCAGAAGTGACAAAGGGCAATAAAACGGAACGAAAAGGACAGATCTGGGCTAAGGGGTTTCCATTTCTTTCTTTCTTTTTTTCAGTGCTTTTAGACTTTAATATAACTACATAAAATTAAAATATCAGATTTTTAAATGGCTCCTATTTCCTGAAGCCACTAGAAATAACCCAAGTTTTTCTGCTGTTTTGTTTTTCACCAGGGCTGCATCATTCTGTGCACAAGAAAAAAAATTTTGAAAGGAAGAGGAATCCTACATAAATATCACTTGGGAAATTGTCCTTGTGGGTGATCACAAAACAAAAGAGGAAATGGCACAAAGGACCCCAGCTACCATCCTTCGGCCCACTTGTGCAGACTGGCCACTGCGGACTCGATAGAGTGATCAGGTCCACACAGCACGTAAAGAATCAACAAGCCCACCCCACCCCAGTGAAACCCTTGACCAAAAGAAAGGTTATGCCCTGAATGAGTAACCTGGTCCATAATATCCATTACCAGAGAGGCCAAACTAGTGGGAACTAAAGAAAAAAACCAAGAACTCAACCACTGACTGGCCTGAAAATCGGGCTTTGTGATGTGGGACTTCACAACACTTTTCTTAGCCTCAATGTTCACATCTGTAAAACGTACTGGAGTGTGAACTAGTCCCTGCCAGTTTTGTGTCATCCATCCATCCATCCAACAAATATTTGTTGAGCCACAGATGTCAGCACTATTCCAAGTGCTAGGGAAAATCAGTAAACATCCCTAATGGATTTATATTCCAGATTCTGAAATTTACTAGAAATCAGTGTCTTTCAGACTATAGGTCATAAAAGCCTGTTAGCAGGACCAAATGAGCATTTTCAAAAGAATCACTGGGACAGTTTAAAATCTCAGAGTACATCACACATAGGGAGAAGAAGTTCTGTTTCAGCCACTGACATTTGCACTGATGAGGGCTGGGGGTCAAGAAGTCTAAGTCATTTCTGAATGTGGGCTGACTACATCGACCTGATAAAGACCTCTTTCTGTTCCAGCCACTGGTCCTCATCCAGTCCTGCATGCAGATTGCTTCTTAGGAACACTCTGTATACAGACTAAATCTGATTATTTTCTCAATGGCCCCGTGATGGCATTTTGGGTAAATATCAAAGAATTTGTGTTTCAGATCAGTGTTCCCAACCTTTCTGAGTAGGAGTTCTTTGAACATCAGTCCTTTCTTGAGCACTACTTGTCTGCTGATTAAGGAAATGCACAGTGCCTTGGCTGGACGGCTTAGTTGTTTGGCATGTCATCCCATACACCAAAAGGTTGCAGGTTCAATTCCCATTCAGGGTACATACAGGAAGCAACTGATCAATATTTTTTTCTCACACTGATGTCTCTCTCTCTCCCCCCTCTCCCCTCTCCCCCAACCTCTCTCTCTAAAGTCAATAAACATATCCTTGGGTGAGGAGAAGAAAGGGAGGGAGGGAGGGAGGGAGGGAGGGAGGGAAGGGAGGGAGGATCCATCCATAGTGGGCAAAAAACACAGGAGCTTTTAAATAGACTGATGTTGTACCCCTCCTGAGAGCCCCTGCATATAAACAAAGAGAACCAGCACAAAGGATTCATTTCATCTAGGCCTCAAGCATTAATTGTTCAAACAGATGGCAGGCTACCTGTGCCCTGAAGGGCCCCAGGAACAGAGACTGGGGATAACTAATCCAGATCCCACTCCATTTGAGTATTTGAAAATCACCAAGTTCTTACTGGATGACTCCTTATGGCGGTTTCTGTTTGTTTCAATGCTCTCTCCCCCTCCTTTTTTCCAACTGAAGCAAACCACTAAATCTGAATGCTAGTGAGTACCTGAGTTTGGTTTCTGTTGGTCACTTGGTGTTTCCCCCCATTCCCCCCCCCCCCCTCCCCCCCTTTTTTTTCCCTCCTCTTCTTTTTTTTCATAATTTTGTTTTTAATCCCATCAGCCCAGACTCTTACAGGCTGCTCCTAGGCACTGAAATACTAATTGCTGGAAATGTGCCTGGGAACCCTACACACCAAACCCTACCAACTACTTTTGTTTTAAAAGAAAACGTCCAAAGGCAGCCACTATGGCAACTGGGAAAGTGAAAGGACCTGAGGTAGACTCGAGAATGGACGAGAAGTAAGACCGGCAGTATGAGTCCTCCAAGAATTCCGCTCCCTATGCACGCTGATCCTGAGGTCGACCTGAAGTCAGGTCCCTGGGACCCCAGCTTCCATGACCCTGGTCACTTGAGCTTCCCTTTGTCACCGAGGTCGACCTCGCCCACTCCACTGTGTGTTGCTCTTACAGCATTTCCTACACACAGGATTGATGGCCCCATTTTTTTAGGGGCCAGGCATAGGGGAGGCCCCCCTTTATGACAGAGGTCCCACATGACCCTAGCAGATAACTAGCCACTGCCTACCAGGTCCCAACTTCCAGAGAACAGCTCTAAACTGATATTTTCCACATTTTCCCTTCTTGGAAATCCAAACTACACCAACCCCTCAGGGAAGGCTGCAAACCCGCAACCGAAACACTGATAATGAGGTTTCTTGTTGGCTCTTTGCCATTTTTTTCTTCTAAATCATCTCCTTTTAAAATTTACAAAAAGCAAAATATTATAAGAAAAAATGAACTTCACAGAAAATCTGCTACTTCTCTGGCAAGTTACAGAGGCAATCATTTCCCCATCACCAAGCATCAGCTGGAAAACTAGGGAACTCGCCCAGACGGTGGCTCAGGCTGCGCCCAGCTCTGTGCTGCCGGGTGCTCATGAGTCCCGACTCTCCTGACAGTAGCCCTGGCTCTCAGAACACTCTTGTACTTGTGGAGACAAGAATGACCAAAGGAATAGCCACTTTAAGTTTTTCAATCTAAAAAAATCTCTGGCCTGGTATTTCCGAATGTTACACCTAGTATTCCAGAACAAAATTCGCGATAACCTCCGTAAGAAGGACCTGGAATGTTGTCATCTTAACAAGACAAAATCTAGGGTGGAAGAGTCTTCATAAATTATATAGGTGACTGGAAAGGCCTTCAGACACCCAGTTTTCAATTACGTCTCAGCTCAATGAATTCAGTGATCAGAAGTGCTCATATGAACAGTACTACCTTTAAAATCTAAAATCCATACACATATACTATGTGTGTGTATGTATATACACACAGCACACATTTAATGAGCCATCTGTCTCCTCGAAACCTAAATAGCTTTCTTCACCAGTTTCAACAGAGAAACACCCCCGTCCAGCTTTACACTAATAATTTTGAAACCAGGCAAATCCCAAATGGGATCCGGTTTTATTATAGCACAGTGAACTTGAGAAAATTCAGTTACCAAATTTCTGAAGAACAGGAGATCCAGGTGGAGATGGATTTCCACTGGGAGACAAGTAGAGGTACTTTTTGTTCACTCCAGCAGCAAAATCAAATGGGGACTGGTAATCTTCGTCCAGCTCCATGTCCCTGAAGTCCATTCCAGAATGTGAGGTACATGGCTTGGTCACCACCAGGTGTCCTTCAGCTGTGGGCCACTCTGGCCACACTGCTTTCTATGGCTGCACCCTCCAGTGGCCGAAGGGTCCACCCCGGCAGGGTTTGGTGACTGGCCTCCCGGCCTTCACACTTCGTTTCCGGAGCTTCCCATGCACAGATCACACAGGCTTGTTTAATAAATGACGTCAGAAGGACTGTGCTCCCCACCTGCTGTTCACTGGGGCCAACAAGGAACAAGCCTGTGGAAGTGGCACTTTCTTGGGTCAACAGAAGAGGACCATGTCCTGCAATGCCACTTATGGGTACCAACTGTTCCAGAAACGCCACACACTAGCACAGTCACAAAAAATACCAGGGCTTTTTTTTTTTTTTTTAATGAGTCAGCTGACCAAAACAACACAGGGAAGACTTAATCCTCTAGGACAAGGAAGGATTACCAGACAGTAATCTCCCACAAATGCCATCTGGGCATCTGGGCAATGCATTTTTCCACCTGGATTACGGGGCAGTTCTAAAGCCAAGCTTCCTGCATTAGCCATTGGCTTTCTAAGTACAACTTGGTATAAAATTATTTCTGCTATCATTTCATCTAAAGCAATGTCTGACCTTGTGTAACAGAATTTCACTCTGACCTTTCTTCCCTCCCTTCCCCTCTCCTCCCTTTCTGGAAAGACCATGTTTTGGTTATACATACTGCAAAGAGAAGAATCAACTCTCAAGGCACAGCGCCCAGTTTCCTGCACCTTCTGTGTTGAACTCGGGCCAGGCCCATGCAGGTGCAACAAACCTGTGTGCAAACACGCAGGAAAAGCACATTTCCCTTTGCTCAGTATGCCCTGCAGAGGACTGGGGCCCAGGCTGCCCATCAAACAAATGTCTAAGTCGCCAGAGTCCTTTCCTTTACACCAGTCTCTCAGCAGAGACTTCCCATTTCCACGGGAACGCAGGATCCTGCCCATGTGCTTCTGCCTACACAGTTCACCTGCTATTAAACAGGTAGAAATAAAGGGGGCATGGTCTGTCACTGCGGGACAACAAAAAAAAGCTGTTCTACCATCTCGAATTTACCTGGTAAAGAGGAACTCAGTATACTCTCCCTAGATTGGAAACAAACAGGAAACCTAAAATATTTTAAGCATTAAAAAAAAAAATCTGTGTGTCTAGAGTATAAACTATGTATGCACCAAAACAGTCTTTTCATTCATTTCGACTTATGATTCACATTCTATTTATTTGTTACTTTCATGTTGTACTCTATTTTTGGCACGCCTTATATCTTAAAATTTTTTTAAGTTTATTTTTAACACCAAAAAAGTCAATCTGTATTTTTCTCCTAAAAGACACCCAGATTTGGCCAACTATAAAGGCTGTTCATTCCATATTTAGAAATAGATTAATTTTTATTATTATCTGAAAGAATAAACTGTCTGATTTTTTGAGATCCACAGTCTCTCTTGCTGCCATAGGACAGGCACCAAAGTTGTGTCCCTGGACCACAGTATGTTTAATAGGGTCCCTGTCCGTTCAATACTCTCTGTACTGTCACTAACTGAGAGAAAAAGCATTTTTCCATACCTAATCTTCATTTTAGAGACACAAGTATTAAAAGCGTCCTCACCAGAAATCAATTTAACTGGACTTACCAGCCTCCAGAACTGTGATAAATAAATGTTGTTGTTATCAGCCATTCAGTCTATGGTAATTTATTAAAGCAGCCCAAATTAAGACAGAAACATCAATACTGACACACACACACACACACATACACACACACAATGTAAACCACAGCCTCTTTCACACTTCTCACTACCCCTCAGAAACCCGTGCCCTTGACCTGCGGTGTTGATGGCCATGCTATACCCTCTGCCTAAAATGCCACCTTGTATCTGCTTGCAAAAGTCATTCATCTTTCAAGACCAGGCAGAAACGCCACCTCATCTCAGAAGCCCTCTTCCCCCACAGCTCTCAGGTTCATGGCAGCAGCACCAGCACGCTGCTGGTGGATGGGACACGCACCAGCCCCTCTGTGCCTACATCCTCCCTGGTAGGTAGGCACCAAGCATCCATTATGGTACCTACCCTGAAGTTTTGGGTCTGACTAATGTGGAATATGCAGATTTTAAATTTAAGTGATACTTGAAATTACTGCTTTACCTTCTTGGGTACAATCCCAAGACTGATATATAACATCCTGTCTCTTTGCTATAGTTCTCCAGTCAGATCCTTGTCAAGATATTCTAGAATGTCTAGCAACATTTGGCGCTGACAACACCCTCGTTCAGACCTAACTGAACTGTTTTGGTACAGACACGCCCACGTCTCTGACCTGGTAGATGTCTGCTGTAGCCTACCCAGCACCCTCCTTTCCTTGAGGAACGCTACCTCATCTGCTCCACAGGGCAGCGTCCACCACAGTTCCTACCTATGTGCTGGCTCTAGCCACGGCTGTGCTTCAGATCGGGCCCGTGCAGGCTTCCCATCCCCCAGATCACAGGGACTGGCCTAAGGGACATCTGACACAAACACTGCCACCCACAAACCTTCCCAGATGTTCACAGGACATGGAATGAGAGAAAGTGACTCTGGAACCTGAGCCGTGGGATGCCAGTTTGGAGGGGCCAGGCAGTGCTTTCTCTACCCAGGTCAACAGGCAACAGACCCAGTGCTGATACTGGAAAGGGACAGAAGAAGAAGAGAGACAGTTAAGGGATGGACGGGTTGCATCTGAGCCCTTCAATCCACCTACCCTGGCTTCCAAGTTATAGACAAATTTCTGTGCTACTTTACTTATGGTTCAGGTTGAATTCCACCATTTCAGTAGAAAATGTCCTACCTCCCAACCTTTTCCCACTATTACCCCCACCATGTTTCAGACTTGGTATTCCTGTTTCTCCAATACATTTTTGAACTTGGCCAAGACCATTTTCTCAAACTAGAGCCTTTTTCCCCCTATATTTCTCCCTGTCAAATTCCTATCTTATCATCAGCTCAACTTAATAAGTCACATATGAATGGTATAAGGACAAGGGATATTCATTCTAGTGCTACCTATAAGGGAAAAAGAACAAGCACACATTCCTACTAAAACAAAATCATTTAAATGCTAAACAGAACACCCATAGAAAATTACATAAACAGTAACATGATGATATGAACATGTATGTATTTTACAGGGAAAGATTTTTTTTCGATTTTGTTCTTTTGTTTGTTTATTACTTTACTGTTGTTCAATTACAGTTGTCTGCATTTTCTCCCCACGCCATCCAAACCCACCTCCCTCCCTTGCTTCCACCCTCCCCCTTGGTTTTGTCCATGTGTCCTTCATAGTAGGTCCTGAAAACCCTTCTCCCCACTGTCTGCCCCCCTCTTCTGGCTATTATTAGATTGTTCTTAATTTCAACGTCTCTGCTTATACTTTGTTTGCTTTTTTCTTTTGTTGATTATGTTCTAGTTAAAGGTGAGATCATATGGTATTTTTTCCTCACCACCTGGCTTATTTCACTCAGCATAATGCTCTCCAGTTCCATCCATGATGTCGCAAAGGGTAGAAGCTCCTTCTTTCTTTCTGCTGCATAGAATTCCATTGTGTAAATGTACCATAGGTTTTTGTTTTGTTTTGTTTTAGATATTCTTGAGACATTCAGTAAACAAAGAAGGTTCTAAAACTCTTTGTAATGTATGATCCATAAATGTATAATGACTGGAGAGAGACAGACAGACAGATACCAGAAAAAGGAGTCAGGAGAAATCCATGTGGCCCAACCCCAGAAAAGTGTTTATGCATAGTACTGTCAGTAGGGGGCGCTCCTGGACAGTGCAACCAATAAACAGCCTGGCCGACAAAGAGCACACTACAGACAGAGAACAACCCATTAGGTGACTCATACTTTTGCAAATAAAAATGGAGGAAGCATAAATGACTACAAAGAATATTAAGTTTCCACCTGCCCATTAACACATCACTTAAATAGCTCTGAGTAGGTTGTTCCTGATTTTGAAAGATTCTTAAGGAATGGTCTGATGTAAAGCCTGTAAGGCACATACAAAAATTCGCTAGGGGGGCCTACAGGGCACACAGACAGCCAATGTCATTACCCAGTGGGAGAGGCAGGCCACTGCTGCCAGATACAGTGGCCATGTCACCACAGCAGCCAGCTGGAAGGTGCTCCAGCCGGCAATACAGGACAATTTAACCACCAACCTAATTAAGAACAGCAAAATTATAAATCAATGAAAACAGGAGCCCAAGAGTACATATGTAAAGGTTAATTTTCATGTCCATTTGACTGGGCCATGAAATGCCCAGATATTAGATTAAACATTATTGCGGATGTGACTGTGAGGTTATCTGTGGACAGAATTAACATTTGAATTGTTAAGCAAAGCAGATTGCTCTCCCCAGTGTGAGTGGGCCTCCTCAAACTTGTCCAAGACATGCACTGAACAAAAACGCTAAGAGAAAATTCACTCTCTCTACCTGTCTGTCTTCGAGCTGGGATATCAGTCTTCTGCCTTGGGACTTGGCCTTGGACTAGAATTTTTACACTGCAGCTGACGACAGATCTCAGGACTTCTCAGACTCCATAATCATGTAAGCCAATTCCCTATAGTAAATCTCTATAGAGACAGATATACAGGCCCATCTTGGTTCCCAGCCACTTCTGAGAGCTAAAAGGACTTGCTCCACCTTCCACTGAAGCGGCAGTTGATTGACCCTCTGTCATAAAGGAGCCTCACCACCACATCCTTCACTGGTCACACCTTCCTGGAAGATGGCTAGGAAGACGTTCCACAGTCAGTGCAGGAAAATGGAGTCGGTCAGGTTCCCTCAACGGGATGTCCAGGCAACTGTGACCTAGCAGTGTCCATAGAACCTTGGGAGTGGGTCTGCATGAGCAGGCTCCCCACACGAGAATAAAGGCATGCCAGGCATTCCCACGGCTCGGCGAATTTCCTTCCATCTGCCTGAATCCCATATGAACCTGCCCGGCCTTGAGCGGCTGCCAGACAGTCAGGATAAGACAGTACGGGAGGCACGGAGGCTGGGAGTTAGTGAACACCTCCTTCGAACCCACCCCCTGCCCAGTGCCACAGTTAGCAAACTTTGACTCAAAAACACACACAAAAAGAGTAAAATAACCATACACAAAAAAGAGAACTTAGTTTTAAATTCAAAATTCAACTGAAAATCACAAGGGTAGATAGATGCTCCCTCACGCACTTTCTCTACTAAGCCTCCAAACCACTGCGTAGTAAGTGCCGGGACTGCCCCCATTTTTCAGATGAGAAACAAAGCAAGGACAGTTTCTGCAAAAGCATCCATACCCACAAAAGCTACAGTCAGGGGCGTCCAACCTGCGGCCTTTGAGCTCCATGTGGCTCAGGATGGCTACGAATGTGGCCCAACACAAAATCGTAAATTTACATAAAATGCTATGAAATTTTTTGTGATTACATGTTACAAAAAATGTGTAGCCCAAGACAACTCTTCTTCTATCAGTGTGGCCCAGAGATGCCAAAAGGTTGGACACCCCCGAGTAGATGAAGAGCTAGGATGTGAAACCATGTGGTCTGCCTCAAGGCTTGTGTCTTTCTGGAGCAGGAGAATAGTAGACTGTGGTTAAGAACCAGGTGAGGAGCCAGGACCTCACATACAAATCACCTGAAGGTCTCCTTACAGTGTAGAACCTGCATCGCTGACAAGCTCCAGGTGATGGGAGGCTGCTAGTGGGGACCACATTTGGAGAGACCTGGTGATGGAGGCCCCGATGAGGAGTGTGACTGCAACTTCAGGAACAATATTTGTTAGCATTTAGTTCATCATTCAGCAACACAGGGTTAGTGATGCCCCCTCCAATTTCCAGATGAGAAAATGTAAGGAACTAAGAAATGAAGGATGGAGTCCAACACCTCACAATAGTCTTCCTCACCCTGCATCTAAATCAACTTATTAGCAATGGGTGGGAGATGCTCAGAGCTGTACTTCAGAAAGATCGTTCCTGACACTGTATGAAGACAGATTACAGAGGGGAGATGGGAAATCAGTGAAAATATCTCTAAGGACCGAATAGTGTCCTTTCCCCAAATTTACGTGTTTAAGTCTGAAGCCACAATGTATTTTGCAGACAGGGCCTTTAGGGAGGTAGCCGAGGTGAAATGAGGTCAGAGGGTGGATCCCTAACCCGTGGTAAGGACAGGATGAGACACTAGAGACTCGCATGTACAAGAAAAGGCCATCTGCAAGCCTGTGAGAGAATCCTCACCAGAAACCAATCCTGCTGGCACCTTGACCTTGGATTTCCAGCCTCCACAACTGTGAGAGAATAAATTTCTGTTATTTAAGCCCCTAATCTGTGGCATTCTGATATGGCAGCCTGAGTGGACTAATACGAAGAGTGTGCTCCAGGAACACAGTGGGGACAGCAAAGCAAAGGCGTACCATAAGACACACGGAGGGATCACTGAAAGATTCTGGAGTTGGGTAAGCCAGTGACGGCATTAATTACGGCAAAGAGACTGATGGTAGGAGGGGAAAAGGAGCCTCCAGGGGACCCAAGAACGAATCCCATTCAGGCAGGTTTGGTTTATAATACTCAGAAGACTTCTGAAGGTCAACAGACAGACAGCGGTTGGAAATTGAATTCTGAGGCTCTGAAAAAGGTTAAGGACAAAGATACCAACGTGGGAACCCTGAGACTGTCAAGGAGAATCCCAAAGAGAAGAGAGACCTTATGAAAGAAAGAAAACAGGTGTAAGTGACTGCAAGTGGGAAGCAGGCCGCAGAGCCTGCACAGGAGCAGGAATGCCCTTTGGCGGTGATGACGACGCTGCAGCGTGACTCGTCCCTAAGGAGCCCGTACCATGTGCAGACATGCCCCCTGTGCACTTCGCACCAAACCTTCAGGTCAGGTTTCAGCTCTGCCCCCTTTTTACAGATGGGAAAACTAAGGTTAGAAACTTGCCCCAGGGACACAGCTAGCAAGTGGTGAAGCCTGGTTTCACACTTGGGCAGTTTGGTTCAAGTGCTCTTAAAAAACAAACAAACAAACAAACAAACAAACAAACAAAAAAACCCTGAGTGACCAATATCACAGGAATAATGGGAGCAGAGACTTAACAACAGCTACAGAGATTTAAAAACCACCGTGGGACTTGGTGCCCTGGTGATCTTGCCAAAAAATTGTTAATCGGAATGATGGTAAGCAGAGGCCAGTGAAGGTAAGAGGCAGATGACCAGTCAATGTCCTGCAGGGTCTGTTTGTAGGGTGTATCATGCAGGAGATGATGGAGACAGTTCAGGGGCCTCACCCCCACTCACCAGCAGGCATCTGTGATGAGACAGGACCATCTTGGCTTTCTTTTAAAAATATGTGAGCGCTCAGATTAGAAACTTCACACTCATTTTAGGAAATCCTCTGTGGGAATTCCAGCACTTTTCCCCTGCATTGTCCATCCCAAGGGGAAAGCCTATTATGGCTTGGTATAAAGTAAGAAAAAACTACCCTCTTTGGAGCCCATCTCTAGGGAAAAAAATGCAAAAACTAGCAAACATAGTTGAATTATTTAGACTCATGTACAAATATTTATTATCGCTTTTAGAGAGGGAAGAAGGGAAAGAGAGAAACATCAATGTGAGAAAGAAGCATCAATTGGGATCAGTTACCTTCCGCACATGTCTGGACCTACAATTATAGGTGCTCTGGCCTGGACCAGGGATCAAACCACAACCCAGGCATGTGCCCTGACCAGAAATCAAACCCACAATCCCTCAGTTACAGGTAAGATGCTCCAACCAACTGAGCCACAGAGGCCTGGGTACCAACACTCTTTATGTTACAGGTGGCAAACACAAGGCCAGTGGGCCCAATCTGGCCCCCCACCTGGTTTTATCTGGCCCGGCACCTTGTTTCTACCCGGCAGCAGCACTGAGCTCCTTGCCCCTGGTTAAGGAGTAGTTACATTTATACAGTCCTACAATTACATTCGGCCCTGTGAAGGCAGCTGTGAGGCTGATGTGGCCCCCAGTGAAAATGAGTTTGATACCCTGCTTTAAGTGATAAAGGAGTTCCTAAAAAGCACAAATCCATTTACTTGACCAATTAACTTGCCAGGAAATTCTCACTTGGCAGGTGCTCCAACATTCTAGCTGGAGTGTTTTTCTGCCTTCCCAAAATAATTGAAATTGAATTCATGTCCAATGCATATGCTAGGAAGCTTTTTTTCCTAGAAAATGTTTTCTGAAATATTAAAAAGCAAAACTTATAATGATAACAAGACTCATTTACCCCTCAACCTATCTTCAAACATATTTTTCATCTGAGCCTTTAACTGTGAAAACCAGAACATGTTGAGAAATCTCAAAAATTCCCAAATTCTCTATCATGACTAGATTCCAAAATGTACAAAAAAGGTTTCAGTATTTCAACAAAGTCATCTTTTATCCATTCAGGTCATGTTTCTGTCCTCAAACCGAGGAAATTTCACTAGCAAATAAGAAAGTAATAGAGAGATGACTCAATATTCCTTAGGTGCCCAGATCATTAACTGCAATATCCAAAGTTTTCATTTTATAAACAGAGTTTGAGTTTCAGTTTGCTGGTCCCTCCTTGCCCTGGTGATTTCCATGATGACAGGCTCAAGGGAAAAGTTCTCCAACTTTCACATATTCACACACCACCAGAGAGCACTGTGTTCAAGGGCAAATTCATTCTGAATGAATAGGTTTGAAGTGGGGCCGAAATTCTGCCTTTGGACAATGACTGGTAACACTTGCCTCAGGCAGCAGCAGCTGGATCTGCCTAAGGATAAAAGCTTGAGCAAATTCTGAATACCTGTCATTCCATGTGGTCTTAGCACTTTCTAAGCCAGGTATCGCTTTTTGCAAATAAGACAGATTTTGTAGCCAAAGAGGTTTTGCTTTGGGGGGTATGTTTCTGTTTTCCTGCTACCCTAATAGGTCACAAAGTGTGCAAGTTTAGAAAGGAGATACAACTGGCTATGCCATGACAAGGCTCACACCTGTCTGGTCCTTGAGATGGGGGAATTACTTCGAGATTGGACTTACAGCCACACAAACAGTCTGGAACAAGGCTGCAGAACAAGGAAATGAAAACAGGCTACTCCACCTACAGTATTAACAAGGTACTTCAGAGCACAGTGGTCTCCGCAGTGAGATTATTGGAAGATAAAGAGGTTTCTTCCAAACTAAATGCTTCTAATTTGCTGACTGGGTGAAAGGAGAGCTTGGGAGGGGCATAAACACACCCAAGGTCAGAACCTTAAAGGGATAAATGAGCTGGCAGACCAGATTTTACCCAGCTTTCCCAGCAACCATAGGCTCATAGGAAACAGTTTTCCTTCAGGGAATGGGGGAGTTGCTCCAGACCAGTGGGCACCTATTTAAAATTAATATTTGGCCATGAACTTCCACTGTCAGCAATCTGAGGCATAACAAACATACTCCAAATACTCCACCACCTAGTCAGACATTTAGGCAGCTGAGCTGCTTTCAAACCCTAATAATTTCATTAGTCCTCTCCAGTGGGTGACCTTTCAAAAAATACACAACATGAATGTTGCCCATTTTATCCTAAATTTTATTAAGAAATAGTCTCATGCCAAAATACACAGCATTTCTATCTGAACCTACAACTCTGGTTAAGAAATGCCATTTCCAATGACACAATTCACACATTCTCCCTTTTACAGACAAATCTCCCATATTTCCTTTTTCAGGTAGAATACCAATGCTACACATCACCTCTAAACCCAATGAATCACTAGCACGCTTCACACAGCCTCTCTGTCTCTGAGCATAAGGCTGCGAACCTGACACTTCTACGCACTCGACTACAGTAACACCTGTATCTACTGTTATGAAGGCTCCTTAATGACTCTTCTCAGTTTTATCACACAATTACCGAACAGATATTTATCAAAACAGCATAGAATGTTATTTCCGTAAGCTCTCTCAGCGGTAAAGGTCAGGATAAGTCGAGATGCAGGTGGGAAGGGAGCCTGGGGTGGATACACGCTTTCCTGGGCAGGACAGAACTCTGAGACATGCAGTCACTGTCACGTTTATTTTGAAAGTTCAAAATAAAGAGCCAGGTGTATGCTTTAATAATTTTACTTATTATGTAAGTAAATTTTACTTATTATGTAAAATTAATAAATTTACATATGGCTCAGACTACTCACTGATCACCAAACTGATGTACTGTTTTTATATTTTTTCAATTACAGTTGACATTTACTATTATATTAGTTTTAGGCGTACAGCAGAGTGGTTAGACATTTCTATGTAAACTATGGACTTCAGTTAATAATAATGTATCAATATTGGTTAATCAATTATAACATGTACTACAGTATGAGGGGAAACTGCGGGGTGGGGGAGGATATGGGAATTCTCAATATTATCTATAGAATTTCTGTAAACCTACAACTGCTCTAAAAATAATCTATTAATTTTAAAAAATGTTTCACTTGCTCGGTCACTCTACCTGGGCGAAAACACCCAGGGCAATGAAATTCATCTGCTGGGGCTTCTGAAGGACCACAGACAGCACCTTGAAGTGTTGTTTCCAGGGCAGCCTGAGCTCCTGACTTAATGATCAAGCTCCATTATTAATGCAAAGTAGACAATCGTCTGGGCAGATCTGGTTAAATTCCTCCAGTGCATTTTCTAAAATACCATAGTGGTCTGAATGTCTACTTCCTAGGTAAAGGAAGAGTGTTACTAAATTGATGGAAGAGTATTATCATCTTCAAAGAATGTTTCCCCGCAGGCAAGGGTGGCTCACAATACTGGTGAGGGGTCTACATCTCTCTAAAACTAAACGGAAGCAGGCTTCTATTCAATACAGAAGTAGGACACCACATTCAAAGCCTACACTTGATCCTTCAAGTATCTTTTTCTTTTGTTCTTGGAAAAATACAGTAAAAAGAGCTGAGCAAGGTGGCAACCGGTCCCTGTCCAATGATAAAATCACTATTGGTGGCCATGTTCTTTGCACGGATTTCTTAGAAGGCAGATGCTGCCCCAGCATGACCATGAAGCAGCATTCTAAACATTTAACCAGCACGCTGATCGAAACAGAGGCAATCCCAAATTCAGATTCTCCGTAAGAGGGTTTGATTTAGAAAAGATAATCCCCTTGGCAAATCTGGCCTCCCAATTTTGGGGTCTAGAAATCACAAGAAAAGAACTGTAGAGGGCAGAGTGGCACAGAAACCAGCTCTGGAGGGCCAGGAGCTGCGCTGAACATGACAACCTTAGTAAGATGACGAGTGCTTTCAACAAACCGATCCAGGCCCTAATGACTTTTCTCTGCCCCATTTTTTTAACTTTTAAACAAAACCAAAAACGCTATTCAAACTCACTTCTCACAGCATTTGTTCTTAGGCTTAAGATGAAGCAGAGGGAGAGAAGCAGGACGATGGTGGATGCCTCCAAAACTTCCATCTAAAACCAAGAGGTTTTAACCACAGAAGCCAGAATCTGCCTCCCTGAGAGTCTCGACCTGAATCAAGGCTCACTGTGGCCAGGAGTAAAGGCCAGTTCACCATGTGGTGTCTCAGAAATGAGTTGGACTCAGCTCTTTTCAGTCACCTGACCAGCTAAGGCTTATTGAGCACTGTGCTGTTCCAGTGACAGACGGTCTCAAACCTGTGCTCTGACCCAGCATCCCACTCCACCCCCACGACGGTCGACGGTCGAGGGCAGGGCCCAGGCGGCCATATTTTTAACTCATATCCCAAGTGATTCTCATAGGGGTGGACCATGATTACACTTCAAGAAACAATGGGCTCCTGGTGGTAAAGAATAATAGTAGAGTTGTGTCTCTCTGTGTCTTAAAAAAAACAACAACAACAAAGCAGTACTTATCAGGCTACTTAACTGCTGGACTTTTCTAAGGTACAAAACAACACATCCAAGTGGAAAAGAAATTCCACCCCCAAAGAAATTCACGTGAGTGGTCTTCTTGTCTCCACAGTCTCCATCCCCCCACTCCACATTCAATGCCATAGAATCTGGCTTCTCTATTCTCCCCGCTGAAATACCTGTCATCTACGACCTGCTCACTGACTTCACCTTGACTACCTCCTTAAAGTCCCAACTGTGCTCTTTCCTACCCATCCCCACGTAACCAATTCCCATTACTCTGCTCTATTTAATGTTTAATAACACATATTACCTAACATACTATATAATATATTCACTGGACATTTTGATCAATGACTGTCTCCTCCTTATGTTCCATAAATTATATAGGGGTAGGAATTTCTTTCTTTCTTTCTTTTTGGTTTATTTTACATTTTGTTCTATCACAAAGTTCCCAGGATAGTGTCTAACATTAATAAATATTTGTTGAATCAATGTCACCACCCAGCTCTAAACCTTTCAACAACTCCCTACGGTATATCAAATCAAGTCCAAGCACTCACTAAGGCTTCGGGACACTAACTGACCTTTCTCGTCCTTAACTTCCCTAAACCAGACTCAGAAATCCAAGGAGTCACTCTTGCCTCTGCTTCCTGCTGCCTTTGCTCATGTATCCCCTCTTCTCAGAGCGCCTGGCCTGATATCTAACAGTCTCGGCCCACTGTCAAAGAGACGCCATCCTCCAAGGCCTGTGCAATGGTGTTCTTTTTCAAATACTCCCTCGAATCCAGAGGCACAGTGGGCTTCACTCCAAAGGCTTATCTTCTGCCAAATGCCTAGCTCCCCACCTTCTCGGTGCTGTAGTTGGTCACATCTGAGTCACCTCTTCTCTACTGATGGGAGCCTGTGGATGGCACAGGGCGTTCCAGGTTTCCTACAAAAGGGCTGTACATTTTGCTAGTCAGGCCAAGTGAGGTTCTTGTCATTTATGTTCTCTTTGGATTTTTCAAAATTCCTGTCCCTTGTGTTTTTTAACTTTGTTAAACACAGAGGCTGCCCTAGTTTCTATCACTTGACCCCACATTAGAAGCCACATCCGACTGGTTAGGAGGCCCACCCCAACTCCAAAGAGCAACCAATTCACAGACCGGGAGGCCTGACAGAAAATCTCTACCCATCCGGGGTGGCCTCCAATGAACCGTGACCAGACCAACTAATGCCATCTTCTCTGACAGGAGACTAACTTGGAGACTTTGAGAGACTCAGTACTTAGTAATGGGAATAGAAGTCACAATGACATAGAGAGAAAGGACCATAAGTAGTGCAATGACTAAGCAAAAGCCACAAGGTTCAAGTCATTCGGCAGCAGAAAAGGTGGGGGGAGTCTCAGGGAAGAATGTCACAGCAGAGACTAAGGGAGGAATACTGTCTCTAAGGGGACAAGAGACCTACAGACAAATTCCTGGACTCCTGCTATGTCCCAACAACACAACACAAACTGATTAGGTGGCTAATCTTATTTTTCTTTTTCTTATTCTCTATGAATTCTTATAATTAAAACCTATTGACTTAGGTAAACCAATCATATCTGTCTATTTAAGCCTAAAGAGCCTAATTATAAGAGAGGCAGCAATCAGCAGTGATTAATAACATGAACTTAGTACCAAGATAGAACCTAGAAAGGAAGAGGTGAATAAATCCAACCATGGAAACATGGAAACATGTAAACACTTATATATAGCAAAAATGCCCAACAAAATTTTAAAAACTTACAAATAAGAAAAAAAATATTTAGAAGGAGTGATAAAGGCTGCCACAGCAAAATACCACGGACTATATGGCTTAACAATAGAAATTTATTTTCTAACGGTTCTGGAGGATAGAAGTCCAAATTAAGGTGCCATCAGGGTTGGTTTCTGAGGAAGTTACCCTTCCTGGCTTGTAGACAGCTCACTTCTTGCTCTGTCTTCACAGGGCCTTTCCTCTGTGCATGCAGAGAGAGGGGGGAGGGTAACTCTGCTTATAAGGACACCCATCGGTCCTGTCAGAGGAGGACCCCACACCTCTGACCTCATTGAACCTGAATTTTATCTTTAAGGCCCTATCTCTAATCTAAGTACAGTCACATTGAGAGCTAGGGCTTCAACATAAAAATTTTGAGAAGATACAGTCAGTCCATAGTATTGAGACACACAGATCAATGAAATATAATTGAGAGCCCAAATGAATACTCCCTGTTTAAGGTCAACTGATTTTTGAGAAACTGCCAAGATAATCTGCGAGGGAGGGGACAGTCTTTTAATCTAATTAGATATCCACATGCAAAAGAATGAAGACAGACCTTACCTCAAATCACACACTTAGATTTAAAGACCTAAAAGTAAGGGCTTAAAACTTACTAAATCTTACAAGAAAACATAGACCTAAATCTACTTGGCCTTGGAGTAAGCAATGGTTTCTTAGACCTAACACCATAAGCACAAAGAGCAAAAGAAATGATAAATTGGACATCATCAAAATTCAAAACACTTATCCTTCAAGAACACCAGCAAGAAAGTGAAAAGACAACTCATAGAGTGGGAAGAAATATTTTAAAATCATATATATATGATTGATAAAGGATTTATATCTATAATATATAAAGAACACTTACAATCTAATAATGAGAAGACAAATAACCCAATTTAAAAATGAACAAAGGATCTGAATGAAAAATTCTCCAAAGCTTTACAAATGGCCATTAAGAGATAGTCACATCTTTAGCCTTCAGCAAAATGCAAATCAAAACCTCACACCTATTAGAATGGCTATCATAAAAAAGACATTAAAAACAAGTGCTGGTGAGGATATAGAGAAACCAGAGTCTTCACACACTGCTGGTAGAAATAGGAAATAGCTCAGTCACATTAGAAGTCTAGCAGTTCCTCAATGACTCAGCAACTGCACTCCTAGGTATACACTCCAAAGAAATGAAAACATACATTCACACAAAAAACTGAACACAAATGTACACAAGTATGCAAAACCGCCCAAGAGTGGACATAGCCCAAAGCTTATTCGCTAATGAATGGATAAATAAGATGTGGTATATCCATACAACAGAATATTATTCAACAATAAAGAAATTAAGAACTGATCGATACATGCTATACTATGGATGAATCTTGAAAATATCATGCTAAGTGAAAGAAAGCTGTCACAAAAGACCACTCCTGTAAGTAAGTCTATTTATGTGACATGTCCCAAACAGGCAAATCTAGAGACAGAAAATAGTAGATTACTGTTTGCCAGGGGCTTGGGAGGGTGGTAAGGGAGAAAAGAATGACTGCTACTGTATTACTGTATAGGGGGTATCTTTTGGGTTGATGTCTAAAATTGACTGTGGGAAAGCTTGTGAAAGTATATGAATATACTAAAAACCACTGAACTGTACACTAAATGGGTGAGTTGCATGGTATGAGAAGTTTATCAATAAAAATGTATTTTTTTAAAGCAAGGTAAAGAAGAATACTGTACAGGGTATGTACAGCATGATCCCATTTGAATACATTTCTGCCCATGGGTAACTGTGTGTGTGCTGGAATGCAGATGAAATTTTTCTAGAAAAAAAAGTCAAGAAGTATAATAGTAATTAAAACTGGGAAGGGAGAGACTATGGACAATGGGTTAAAGAAAGAAAATTTTCTATTTTAAAATTATTCCTTGCTGCTCACTTAAAATTTGTTTTACACCATATAAAATAAAACGTAAACTTTTTTAAAAAGTAAAGAATAAGAAGCTTGTACAGTAATTAAAACCATGCAGGACTGGTAGAAGAAGGGATTCACAGATCTTTAAAAGCAAATGAGGTCCAGAAATAGATCCCTGTACAGAAAGGAATTTGTATATAATAAGAGTTAGTATCAGCAGAGAAAACCATTCCTTAACTCAGACCAGAAGTTCCAGATGGAATAAAAAGCTACAGACAAACATTAGTTAATGTACCCAATAAAAATGTTAGAAAAAACATAGAAAATTATTTTCATAATGTAAGTGATGACTTTTCTAACATAAAAAACCCAAAAGTTACTAAAAGACTGACAAATTTGGTTACATATAAATTTAAACTTCATTATGAAAAAAGATAGCATAAATTAAGTGAAAAGTCAAATGGTAGCTGGTAAGACAGTATTTTCAACAGATGGAAATTAACATACTTTACACATACATATAATAAGAATTCAATAGATGGCATCTTGATGAAACTGATATTGTTATTAAATAAAATAATGATGGAGTAAATTACTGGTTGATTCTGTAAAAGTTAATGAAGGAATGTCAACACAATGTATGTACAGAAGTAAACTGTAACTTTCATCTTAAGAATGGCTTGGTTTTTTTAATTTACTTTCAGAGAGATGAGAGGGCGGGAGGTGGAGAGGGAGAGAAATATTAATGTGTAAGAGAAATATCAGTTGGTTGCCTCTCACATGCACCCAACTGGGGACCCGGCCCACAACCCAGGCATGTGTTCTGACTGGGAATTGAACCTGTGACTTTCGGTTCATAGGCTGGCACTCAATCCACTAAGCCACACCAGCCAAGGCAAGAATGGTTTGCATTTTTATCAACACTGTCATCTGAATCTCTTCAGTAAGCAATATAAAACAATATTTCTTACAATTATTTCAGCTACAAAAAACTAAGATGAATATTTCTCAGTAAGCAGGGTTCTTTACTGACCATATGTCTTACAACACAGAGATAGTATTCATGTGGTGTTAATACCAAAAAGTCTGCACTAATGAAAACATTCAAATGTATTTATGTTGCTCTCTCTTCCCCTACTCAGCTAGGTACAAGGTCATTACCAAGACAACTAAAAATCAACACTACCATTTTCCACTAAGAACAAATAATCAATTAAGACTAGGGGTTATTTAAGGTGAATACAGCAAAACTGCCGGCCTTTCGTGGCCCTAGAAAAGGCAAGATGTGACAGGAATCCTAAACACACATGAAGTGACAGAACCCTCCTCCCCGTGCAGAATTAACAGGCCACATCATTCAGCTCAATTAAGAGGTCACAGTCACACAGACTGGGTATTTTGACTGGATGCTTTTATAACGAGCTCTCAAAGTCTTAGGTTCGTTCTTTCTTAATGTAGCCATTCATTAATCTGCATGAACACCATATTGCAAAACTAACAAAAACACTGTACAAAGGTAGACAACCCCAGACAGACCAGCCAGATTCAGCCTCTGAAGCCTCAGGGTCCACTTGGAACATGTGATATTATTATATCCCCCTGAACTCTACACCTGTACAGGGACTTCCTACTGGGAGGACATTCGCAGTACAAAGGCCCGAAATCAATTCCGAAGCAAACTAAGCCCCATCCTGGCCAGGCTGCCTGTAAGACACCAAACCTGTGTTGGTTAAGCACCTTACTTGCCTTTCACACAGGAGTCCTGGTTTACAGACGGGGCTCCAAGTGACCGTACCCTTTTTTTTTATTCTTTTGGAAATTTCCACTGAGTTTCAGCTGAGTTCCTAGAGCTATGGGTAATAAGACACAATGACAGGTTTTTTTTCAATCATTAGCAATTATATAATGAAAACTAAAGGAATTATGTTTATCATTATTATTTCTACTTTACATATTCCCCTGTGCTTTCAATACACTATCTCATTTAAGTTTTCAGAAAAAAATCACTGGTCAGTAATGTTTTACCATCATCACGGTTTTACATTTGAAAAAACTGAAAGTCGGTTACATTATTTAACTCGTCTAAAATCTCATGAGTGTCCTCTCATGAGAACAAAAAATCAGGTCTTCACAGTGTGACCCAGGACTTTCTCTACTGCAGACCTCTGCACGCAGACATGGTCCCCATCACTACTCAGGCTGGCCCGTAAGAACCTCGCTTGTGACTTCTAATGTCCTCTTCTTTACATCTCCACAGGTGGGAATAAAGCTTTCGGACAGAGAAGCCTGAGATGCCAGTTTCTTCTTAATACAAAGCTGCCAAGGTAGCCACCCAATGAACAGCACCACATATTTGTCTGTTACGTGAGTGACTGTCATGTTTCTCTTTGATATCACTAAGCTCTTGTTCTGATCAATCTCCCTTATGCATGTAGTATACATATTTCACAGTGAAACACCTAGCGCAATGTAAGCGCTAAATACTAAATGGAACACTAAGGAATACAGACTCCCTTTTAAGCACTACTCTGATGTTATCTAACATCCAGGTGGAATTTCTCTTCCTCTGTCTTCAAAAGATTAGTACCTCTCCCAATGCCTCCAGTCCAACTCCTTCTGGGCCAGACCCCAGCTGATTTCCCAGAGTTCTAGGCACTGCCATTACCTGGTGGCTGTTGTGGCCAGACTCACTGGGTCACTGCTAAACAGATCAATTCCCGCACTCCGACACAGCTTACAAATATGTGCAGTGATTTGGCCACATCTAATCCTCTTTGGAACCAGGTACCCTGCAGGTATCTTCACCTATGAGAAGACTTCACTCTGGAACACAAGGTACCAGTGGCCGTTCACAGCCACACAGCCACTGCAGCTCCTCCAGGTGACAACCATCTATCCAAATGGTGTAAGACTAGATGTGGGTGGGAAAGGCTTTTGTTTGGAGACAGATTTTGTAAGGAAAAGCAAGTCAGCATCCTATTTAAGAACACAGCTGTAGATGCAGAAAATCCAGGAATATAAATCCAGCTCTACCACTAAAATTTTGAAACCAAAACTCTCTAAACCTAAAGTTCCTTATCAACAAAACTGTATTAATAAATATCTGTCCTTGGGGTGATGAACGCACAATACATAGATGATGTGTCATAGAATTGTATGCCTGAAACCTGTATAATTTTATTAACCAATGTCACCCCAATAAATTCAATTAAAAAAGAAAAAGAAAAATCTACCTTCTATGGTTGCTGTGAGAATTAAATCTGTGTTTGCAAATCGTTTAGTACATGGTACATGTTCTATAATTGATCATTGGAATTATGATGACTTGTTTATGAGAGAGGATCAGGATCCTATGTGCAAATTTATCTATAAACCAACCCTCTGTCCTCCATGTAATACAATGCAATGGCCAGTCACCACGGAGATTAGTGCCTCTTAGATTGGCAATGACCATCGTAAGAACAGGAGAGTTCTTCATGAAGCATGAAGTTTGTTAAGGACAGGGTATATGAAAGTAAACTTCTTTTTGCTATTCTCCACCCTTATTGATTCAGAAAAACAAACACAGGTTTCTGCTTAACTAACTTCAGAGAACAGAGTCCTTAAGAAGATATGGCACCACATAAGAAACTCCTCTAGCAACAGAACAAATAATGAGCTGGAAGGGCAATTATTTACCCTTAGTAATTAATTCATTACCAGCGGTCCCTTCCCTTTTTGAGTTCTCGGTTTATAGTTTTCAGATTCCAACAATTCAAGCAGCCATCATGCCCTCTGATGCTGATGAAAAAGAAAGATTTATTCATTCATAAAGTTCAAATCAGCTCCAGCATCTCACCTATCTCTTTGGTCCTTTTTTTTTTTTTCTGTACTTGTTAAAACTTGAGTAACCATACAAACCTTGTATAGCTGCTACTAGAAATCAAGATGACATGGAAAAGCACAGTCTCTGACGTGTTTGTTCCCTTTACTTTCCTCCTGTAAATGACAGGTCCCCTCTTCCTGAATCACCTCAAATATTATCGTAGGGCACAAGACACTCAGGAAAACCGGCTTGGCACACCCTGTCTGACCCTCGGTTCCAAGGATGGCAGCACAGAGGGCTGTGGCTGATCCTGGGTCATTTGCTGTCTGCTGGATGCCAATTCCTCGAACTCAAGACTGAAACTGAATTCTACTTCTGCCTTCCAAAGCCACATATTCTGTCCTCTATTCATTTCCTGATGAATTTCCTCGTGGTTTCTTATAAACTGCACCCCCACCTCCTCAAGTCACCCAAGGTGAAATCCTCCACACCTTTTACTTTTTGGCCTATCTAGTGATTTGGCCAGAGTACTAACAATTCTTCCCCCAGTCCCCTTAAGCTCCATTTCTTTTTTGCACACCTCCTACCATCCCTTAACCTTAGTACACATCACGTCTTCAGTTCTCCATGAATTACCTATAGAAACTGCCTCAGTTTTCCAACCTGGAACCCAGGAACTTGATGATGCCCTGAGTGCTGAAAAAAACAAAATGAGCCCCGCCTGGTGTGGCTCAGTGGATTGAGCACTGGCCTGCGAACCAAAGGGCTGCTGGTTGGATTCCCGGTCGGGGCACCTGCCTGGGTTGCAGGCATCCCAGGACCCCAGTAGAGGGCACTCAAGAGGCAACCACGCACTGATGTTTCCCTCTCTTCTTCCTTCCCCTCTCTAAAAATAAAATAAATAAAATCTTAAAAAAATAAAAAGAAAACTGTAATTGTTGGTACATCTGGGGGAAGCTAGGGACTGAGGGGAAGGACAACTAAAACACAGCAAGGAGGAACAGCAGAATCACCTTCATTTTTTGGACTTGAGGTAGATCGTGTTAGCACAAGGGGTCTGTCTTCTGATGAAGACAGAGGGGTCTAGAAGTCATGGTTGGAATTTAGATTGGGGAGGTCAACCAAATACAGAAAATAAACATGAGAGCTGTTTCCCATGCACAATATTCCTTATAGAAGATGAGACAGCAGATATAAGTGGATCCTAAAGTGTGGTCATATCTGTTTCAGGAACAGTAACAGCAATTGTTAATTGCCTGCATACCATGTGTCTGGCTCAGTCTTTACACAGCCCAGTGAGGGCTGTTGCAATTAATAAAATAGCAGAACTGGCAGTGTGGGGCTACAAGGTACTTTGACCCCAATAAGCTAATACTGCTCACCCTGACCCTAACTGATGTGGCTCAGTGGGTTAGGTATCATCCTGCAAATCAAAAGGCTGCTGGCTCCACTCGCAGTCGGGGCACATGCCCAGGATGCAGGCCAGGCCCCCAGCTGGGGGTGTGATAGAGGCAACCAATCAATGTTTCTCTTACACATTAGTGCTTCTCTTCTCTCTTTCTCCATCCCTTCCCCTCTAAAAAGAAATAATTTTTTTCTAAAAAAATAAGAAAATACCACTCTACTAGCTTGGGGTCTCCAAACCTGGGAAGTCGTCATCTCCCTAGATTTCTCAACTATCCTAAAAGGCAGGCATAACAGTAGATACTACTCCAAGACCTACAATTGAAAAAGTTCCTACAAAGTCAGCACAGGCCACTGTCTTGACTTGAAATGTCTCTGCACAGTTTCCATCCTGAGATAGTACCGAAGGGCAGCATCTGTGCCCACTGGTGAGGGAAGAGAAGAGGTTTTTCTGGAATTGCCAGTACCTCCTTTCTGTGCTCTCTCCTCCACAGGTGCCTGGAGCATTTCCCCCAGGAATAAAGCTAGCCGGTGCGGTTGGGAAAAAACAGCACTACAAAATGTGGCAGCGACTTCAGCTCTCTGGGCTGGAGGAGTGCAACAAAGCACTGTAGCTGGAACAGATGTCACTCTGATGGAAGATTGGCGGGATATGGGGGGGACGACTCTTTTTTTTATCTGAGGAGACTGACCTCATGGTGGACTCAACAGTTCTTCTTAAACTTTAGACGTCACCAGAATCACCTGGAAAATTTTCCAAACACAGACTGCCAGGCCCCACCAGAAATCCTCATTAGGTGAGGTGAAGCCTGAGAACATGCATTTCTAACAAGCTCCTGGCAGCGCTGCTGCTTCAGGTGTGTTGAATGACCTTTGAGAAGCGTGATCTTCAGTTGACAACTGCTTTCTCTTCTAAACACGGTCAGCACGCCCAATTAACGTTTTCCTTACCTAAATCCCAGAGCAATCCCTCCCAGCTACATTTTAATAGGTAGATAACTGGAGGACATGGCCCATCTTTCTACCCTCTGCATCAAATCTTAACAGATGCTCTTTCAGCAAGAAAGTTACTTTATGGTGCAATGATTCAATCTCCTTTTAGGATTATTCCTTTTCTTCCTTACTACTTGTGAGTTAATATCTGATCCTGACAACACACTTCCAACCAAGGTAGTTTAGGGAGAGCATTTCTGTTTTGGGGGCAGCTATGTCATATTTGTTCCAAAATACATTGAACCCAACACAGCAAAACCCAACTCATCATTTTTTTCACCTAGGTCCCCTGGAAAGTTACGACCCCCATCCACTCAGCTGTGATGGTGGCCAGCCTCCCAGACGGCCCAGGTGATCCCTGCCTACTGGTATTCACGGCCTCATGTAGATCCTCGTATCTGAGTTGGTCTGTGTGACCAACAAAATAGAGAAGTGAGGAGTGATACATGACTTCCAAGACTAGATCATAAAGACCTTCTATCTCCTGCCTAGAAAGTCAGATACTAGAGAGAGAGAGAGAGAGAGAGAGAGAGTTGTGAAGACACTCAAGTGGCTCCATGCAGTGGTCCACACAGCCAGGAACTGAAGCCTCCTGCCAATGACGATATGAATGACTCATCTGGGAACTGGATCCCTTGGTCCATTCAGCATTCAGACAACTACAGTCCCAGTCACCAACTTCACTACAATCTCATGAGGGACCCTAGGCCAGACTACTTAGATAAACTGCTCCAAAATTCCTGAATTATCCCTGACAAAAATAAATGTTTGTTGTTTTTTAAATTGTTTTTTAATTTACTTATTTTTAGTGAGAGGAAAAGGGAGGAAGAAGAAGAAGGAGAGTAACACCAGTGTGTGAGAGATACATCAACTGGCTGCCTCTCACACTCCCCCAGGTCGGTACCTGGCCCACGACCCGGGCATGTGCCCTGACTGGGAATCAAACTGGCGACCTTTCGGTTCACAGGCCAGCGCTCAAACCATTGAGCCATACCAGCCAGGACAAATGTTTGTTGTTTTAAGCCACTAGGTTTTGAGGAAATATGTTATGCAGCAATAGAGCCCAATCCCAAACCTCAGCCAGGTGACACATGAGAGTCCTCGACATGAAGCTGGATGCCTGGGGAACTCCTAAACGCCTCTTAATTGATATATACAGTGTAAGCAGGGTCAGAGCCATCAAACAGAGATACTATAAAAGGGATACACTTGTAGTAACTGGAAGTTACATTCAACCACAAGATCGAATGAAATTAAATGTTCTGACGAGCTCCCTAGTCTAGATGTGTGTCTTGTTACTATCAAAACAACAGCAGCAACACTGCCTAGCTGGTGTGGCTCAGTGGATTGAGTGCTGGTGTGAGAACCAAAGGGTCACTGGTTGGATTCCCAGTCAAGACACGTGCCTGGGTTGCAGGTCAGGTCCCCAGCAGGGGGCCCATGAGAGGCAACCACACTGTTGTTTCTCTTCCTCTTTTTCTCCCTCCTTCACCCTCTCTCTAAAAATAAATAAAATCTTTTTTTTTAAAAGCCAGAGTTGAATAGATGATACGCTAACATCCATCCAAAGCTTCCTCTTTGGAACTTTGGAAATGACTCACTATTTTGATAGAGAAATGTGGTCACACAAGAATTTTGCCTGAACATTTTCTTTTCCAGATCCCACCTTTCCAGATAAGTTGGCCCACATTCCCAGCTAATATCCAACTCATTTTTTATCTCAGTGAAGGACCCTGTCCTCATTTTCTCATCTACCTGACCTGAGGAGAGTTCCGGCATAGCTTGGATGAAGAGGAAGCATGAATGTAATCTGTTTGTTCCCTTGGCTGAAATTTGAAACTCTAACTCCTAAGGCATTGACTTTTCAATATTGTAATGTTTACATCACAAACACATGTACACACAATTTACAACTGACACTGACTTTTCAGCATTGCAATGTGACAGCTGATGTCAGTGAGGCAGCCATTCCAGGGGAGCTGTCTCACCCATCTTGCTCCTTGAACCTTTGCATCGAGCCAAGCCAAGAGTGTCTGCCGAACAACTGTTAGTAAAGTCAGCAGGGAAGCAGACACTCTGTCCACAAGGACTGATGATGAAGGACTCTTTATCTGAAGACTGAATAAGTAACCAGCCAGGCACAGCTAAAGAGCGACTCAGCTCGTTAGCGCACCAACAGAAATCTATTCGTGTACTTAATTTCTCACCTTTTTTCATAAAAACTCCTTGTCCTCACCCTGTAGCCAGGACACTACTTTAGTTTCTGTTTGAATCTGTGCTCTCCAAACTGCAATTCTTTGATCTTAAACAAACACTTACTGCCCCTCATTTTTGCCTTTTTAATTTTAGGTTAATGACAACATGTTAAGATGTTTACTATTTCATTTTTTTTAGAAAACAGCTGGTCAGAATCTACAACCCAATAATGGATCCCAATATGCAGTTCAAAAAATAAATCCTAAGACATATTCCTGAATAGTCAGCAACTTCTTAAGTCCTCCTAGTTAAAGACAAAAGTGGAGAAGGAAAAGCCAGCATAATAAATTCCCCTCTGTATCAGTCATGTATAAATACTTAGTTTACTTTGCCGCAGCCATAAAATAGGTATTAATGCTCCTGGCTTCCACCTAATCATGGTGAATCTCACTGAGGTTCTATTCACATGGAGGTAATCACCCAGGCCCCACAATTCCTCTAGTCCTACAGCTGGTGAACAGGAAAGTCACAGGACCCTGCACTAAAATTCCCTCATCATTCTTACCAAGTCTGGGTCAAAGGCAAATTTTCAACCTTGTCAACTTTTTTAAAAGGAAGTAGGAATGTGGCAAAATAATACATCAGCAAAACACTAAATGTGCTCGAACAGAAACCTGTCAAACACATTTTTGTGCTCCCACACAATGAACCTCTGGTTGCAGTTGAAAAGAGTAAACGCAATCCACAGAGACAGAAATTAGATTAGTGGTTCTGGGGGTAAGAGCGTGGTGCAACTGAAAACAGGCACAGCACTAACGGAAACGTTCTCGAATGGGGCTGGGGGGACAGCTGCAGGACGCTGTGGGTTTACGAAAAATCAATGACTCGTACACTTAAAACAGGTGAATTCTGAGGCAAATTGTATGGTAATTATTTATGCAAATTATACCTCAATAAAGCTGTTCTTCTAAGAGGCTTTGAAATGCGGAAAAACACATCCAGATGTGTTAGAGAAGGAAAAATATCCAAGAAGATACATGTTAGTCAAAATAATCCGAGTGCAGAATAGTGTGTATGATGTGTTGCCATCTGAATTTCTTAAATAGCTACACATATTACCTGTGTGGATGTTTCGAGGAAATCCAGGTGCTAGGTCAGGGCAGCGGTGTCTGGAAAATGAGTCAAGGGTGAGAGTCTGATTTTTTTAATCCTTACCTGAGGACATGCTTATTCATTATAAAGACAGGAGAAGGAAGAGAGAGAGAGAAGGAGAAAGACACTGACTGGTTACCTGTTGTATGCACCCGACCGGGACCAAACCCAAAGCCAAGGTACACACTCCCAACTGGGAGTCAATCCTGTGACCTTTCAGTTCACGGGACCACACTCCAACCAACTGAACCGCACCGGCCAGAGCGACAGTTTGATTTTAACTGTATACTCTTTTGTACTGCTTGAGCTTTTTGGCTTGACGTATATTACTTTTCAAAAGTACAAAATTAAGTTGGTAGAAGGCCTCAGCAGCAGGCCCCTCACAGGAGTCCCGTGTTCACTAAACACACTGCTAGTTAACACTGTCCTTGGAGGGAGGGGCTAGTCTGAACCTTCAGAACGGAAACAGTTCTCAGTAGAAGACTATGTTTAAAAGGTGACTGACTACCTTTGGCAGTAAGATGCCAAAAGTAATGGAATCCTCAGTCTGAAACCTCACTGCATAAAAACCCACAGGTGGAGAATTTGTGTGCCCTTTGAGGAAGAAAAAGTGGTTTCATCAGATTTCATCTTCTTCTTCTGTTGGTGCAGTAACAAAACTCAGTCATTTATGTTTGCAACTGTAGGTTTAGAAAGGCATTCAATAAAGAATGGTATGCATCTGAAGAACTGAAAATATACTCCTCATCAACATTTATCAATAACAAAAAATATCAAACCACAATGCTGTATACCAATACAAAATAATATTGAAAGTAAACTGTAATTGAAAAATAAAAATAAAAATGTAAAAAAAAATACATCAGTTTTTTTTTCCAGAAAAAAAACTGAAAATGAACCCAAAAAAGCCACTCAACACCACACTCCAAAGCTTGTAACCAGATCTTCAGCAGCCACTCAGATCTGGGTCTAGGATCTGCCTTCTTGCCACATAGTACTTCTTGGCCTTTGTCAGCCTCGGTACCTGATCGGCTCTTCACCTGCCTACTCAAGGACAAGGACACTTTGAAAATGAGGATCTGTGACTCACCACATCACCCCCTCCAGGAATTCCCCCAAATGCAGCCATAGTCAGCCCTCCAGCCTACTCTATCTACACATGGGTTCCTGATTCAGAAAGCCAAGGTACCAGAATTTAGAACACAAAATACTAGTGTTCTCAACTTTGAAATGCAGGACTCATATCTGACTGGCATTCAGGATCACATGCAACCCCTCTGACCCAGATCTTTACCTGTGACATGTCTTCTTCCTCCCGAGCAACCCCGATGACATCCACCATCACTGTCACTTCTTGCCACAAGACCCCCTCCCAGCCAAGCCTGCCCACAGCAGCATACCAGCCCACCCTGCTGCTGTATCGCCTCCTGGTGATTGCCACCCTACCACCGTGCCTCTAATGTCCCCTGACCTACCTTGCTACTTAGATTATTTCAACTCCATTATTCAGCATTCGGTCACCTGTGTGTACTGAACACCTGTAATGTCCAAGTCACTGGTGGGGAAGAGAATATGAAGGGATTTTCCTAGATAATGATGAGGACAGTGTTTTGTTTTTTTTAATACAGTAGCAGCTTTACTGAGCCACATTTCACATACCATAAAATGCACCTATTTAAAGGATACAATTTAGTAGCAAACAGTACATTCACAGAGTTGGGAAACCATCACCATGATCTACTTTTAGAACATTTCATCACCCACAAAGAAACCCTATACCGATCAGCAGCTAGGATAGTGCTTTCATGAAAAAACTTTTTCCAGGGTTTCAGTCTTGCAAACGTTTAGGACATTTAAAATTATAAAACACTGATGAGGTATGTGATCTAGAACTGAAAGCTAAAGCTTTGCCTTGGGGGAAGATGCGCCCCACTGTGACACACAGACACTGGTCCCTTGGCTGATGCAAATGCTTTTTCTTTGTTTCTCAGAGGGCGCTACAGCTGTTGAAACAACAGTGAAGAGCAGAGTGGGTTTGGACAGTGCCTCAGGGCTGACAAAATATGCTCACACACAGCGGCCTCTCCTATCCTCCTAAGCACTGGATAGGCAGTAGACCTAATAGACCAGCATTTACAAGTAGGACACCTGACGCCCAGGGGCACACGCCTGACCCGAGTCACTCAGGCAGTCGTCCCCCAGCACAGTTCTCCTGCCTCCTGGTCTTTTTCCTGAACGCACATTCGTCCAGCTCCATGAGCAAATTTTGTATTACTATTAAGCAACTCCAATTTCATATCTAACTGGAAAAAAAGAAGCCTATTTATGTCCTCAGCACAATGAAATGTGTCTTTGCTTTATGCTAAGGCCCTGGAGACTTTCAGCACTGGCCCCACTGTGACACAGACACTGGTCCCTTGGCTGATGCAAATGCTTTTTCTTTGTTTCTCAGAGGGAATGTAAACACTCTGTACAGCCCACCCCGGGTTCTCCTGAGGTCACCTTGAAAGGGCAGAGGGACAGAGGGACGGGAATGACCAGCGTTAGCACCATTGCCTTGACCACACAGCTAGGAAAACAGGTGAGACTTAGAAATTTAATTAAAACGAGGTCAAATTCTAATTACTTTCCAATTGTCTCCAGAATAACATCATGTCTTACTCATCAAGTGCTTGATATAATCTGACCCACTGGGAACACCTGCTCCACCTTGTTAACTAGAGAAAACAGCTCGCTTTTTCCAGGAACATTAACTCTTTTTCAGACATTGGACAGTACTCAGTGGGTGTGCTCATTAGTCTCTAAGCCTTTAATAGTCAGAAAGAGATTAATGAATTTCTGAAAAGTAATCCATTGTGAGTAACAATAATGGTTAAGGCTTCCCCGTGGGGAAAAAACACCAACTTTGCAGGGCACCTAAGTGCTGATGTCCAGTGAATCCACACACCATACACATAAACATGTATACAAACATATACATACAAACACAAACACACACAATCCAGCATGTTCTCTATTCTCATATGAATTGGTTACACACGGCTTATCTTTTAGGAAAATGCTTTGGACTCTCCCTCCCTCACCAGGATTGCCTACTCCTTTCTCTGAGGTCCAGTTGCATGGGTCACTCTCTCTAACAGAGGTAATTCTGTCTTGAGCTGTGAAAGCTTCCAGGCCTGCCTTTCAATAGAGACCTGACCTACTTCTCCCACACTAGCTAAGAGGCATAGGTCAGGTCTCTGCCTTCTCACAGACAGCAGTCGGGCCTACTCGAATCAGGGAGTCTCAGCCATCCCACACCTGTGCACAGAAAAACTAGGAAGTGAAACCACTGGACGCTAGGGTGGGGCTGGTCCCCGTAATAAAGACCTGGTTAACTGCAGAGAGGCTGCTCTAGTTTAGGTCCACATTTGGAAAATGGGGACAGTCAGAGAAAGCACAAATCAGATCAGTCATGGGTAGAGCCTCCCCCCCACCACTTCCCCTGGGGACCCGATCAGAAGAGAGTGGGGAAGTGAGGTAAAGCAGGCAGTTCAGGAGTCAACAGAGGAGCGCCCACAAGGCAGCTGCGATGGCTTCCAGCAGCTGATGGCAGCGGTCATAGAGCATGAACTTGGGAATCAGGCTGGTCTGGGTTTGCATCTTGATTCCACATGTAGGAACCATGTGACCCAGGAAAAAAGCTTCCACTTCCTGGACCTTCAGATCTCCCACCTGTCAATTCCTATAAATTACTAAGGTGGCTGTTAAATAGACTAAATGAGATCAAACTACGAGTTTCTGCAAAACACACGGAAAGGGCCTGTCATCTCATCTACTTCCTTCCTCTCACCAGAGCTGGCCTTCTGGAGAAATTGTACCCCAGATGGGAAGGTCTGAGCCCTAACAAGAGGACTCAATGAAGTCATCTCTATTTGTATTTTTTGCTAAAAATCCCTGAAAAAGCTCCAGGGTTGGGGAGAAAACCCCCAAATTCACTTCTAAACTTACATCAGGCCCAGTTTAAGAGCTTAGTTCTTTTGGAATGTACATTTTCTCTTTGAGCAAAACTCATTACAACTTAGCAAAGGCCACCCATAAGCATGTTCTAGGCTAATGACAGGTAGTACCGCCCATATAACTCTCTGTAGCTAACCTGTATGCCGGCACTCCCCGCCTGGCCACACCTTCCTCAGCTGCCAGCACCATGGGTTCATTTCTTGTTTTGTGTTCTCAAGCTTTGTAGATAGCACAATGTCCACCAACTGATCAATTAACTAAAAATCACTATTTCCAGAACTTACAGGTATCACAATAACTCTCTACTCTGGGGACTAGGAATGTATAAGCATTTTAGTAAGCCTTTTAATAAACATTTTGAAAAGCCTAGTAGGATTGGATGGATCCATTTTCAACATAAAGCACAGTTGTCTACATTTAGGCACCAAAGCACACAAAAAGAAGCAAAACACTTCTCAAAAAATGTTATCTATGCTCTCAAAATGTTCATGAAATACAGAGACTAAAATTTTAAACAATCAGAAATACCATATTAGTTCATATTTCGGATAATCTAGAAGATGGAATACATGTTAAGAAATTCCAAAACTTACATAATAATAACAAATTCTGTAATCAGGTTTTTGAAAAAGTTCAAGGTTTAGTCAGAATCAACCAGGACATTCATACATCTTCAAACAAAAGTAATCCTTGTCAAGTGAATGGGTACTGTAGTATTTTGGTCTTTCAGATACCATGAAGAATGTCATGATAATATTATGAGAAATTAGTAAATAAGCTGTATCTTAATTTTACCAACATACAAGGCTAGGATTTTTCCCTAGGAAGCCACTTCTGACTAATCTGCACACTGAATGCTGGACATATTAAAATACGGAGACCATATGGAAAGGATCAATACTCAGCAGAACCAGCAGGGCTCTGCAAGCTGACTGAAGTCAAATGACCTTTCCCCTTCCTGAAGGCTCCTTCAGCATCTTGTCACACAGCTGAGACCAGCCCCCACCTCTCCATACCAACTGCAGCAAGCCCTTCAGAGCCAGGAAGGCATCAGATACCACCCCTTACATTAAATATTTATTAGGTCTCAGAACAGTGGTCCTCTTGGGGGAAGTTCATTAGATGCACGCACAACTCAGAGCACACTGTTTTTCCTGCAAAAACATCCTTTCAATCAGATTCACTGAATTAACCCAGAAAGGGAGTGCCCACAACTGGTCCCCTGGGGAAGGGAGGCAGGAGATGGACTGTCCCCCTTCACATGGCATTCAGCGTCCATTTCTTTACATGGCATTCAGAGCCTGTTTTAACTAAACCCACGGCTTTCCAAATTTTTTAGGTCATCTCAATCCCCTTAGCACCATATGTAAAAAACTGTAACAGAAAATAAAATCAGAAGTCTAATAAAGCACTGTATCCATTTAAAACTTAATAAGCCCGCCCCTTAGATCTTGGTTTTTTGGAAAGAATTCACATCGTAATAAGTTACTCCGTGGATTATTTTTTAATTTGTTTCCACACACTGCATGAGGTTCAAAATGTATAACTATCTCAGGCTGAAGTACTCCTGGAGGGTGTTTGCTCTAAATCTGGAAAGTCTTGGTGTTAAAACTAGTACAAATCATTATTTATTAGAGTATTTTTACATCCCAAACAGAAGAACCAAAGTAGGTAACAGGTATTCAGATTTTCAATGGAAAAGATTTATTTGCTTTAAAAGCAGATGCTTTCAAGAAGATCAGACACAACAGGGAGCTTGTTCAAGCAGGGCCTGCGGCCAGGAGTGATGCAAATGTGTAAAGATTTTGCGTGACCTTTGAGCAGTGTCACCACAGAAGTCTGGACACATTCTCAGACTATCAGGGAGAGCTGAAATAGAAGAACCCTATTCTGCTTATTTCATCCAGACCTGGTTCAGTGCCTGGCAGACGGCAGGTGCTCAAAGGGTGGGAATGAGTGACTGCAGGAGTCCTAAGACTCTTCCTCCTTCAGGAGAGGGGCACAGGAAGGGCCCCCACCCCAGGCTGCCACTCTTAGACAGGAGCTCAGTGGAGAGCACAGCAAACTAGGGAAGACTAATCCAGTCGTCAAGTCTTGCACTCAAGAAATGACAGGTTCCTCAACATACTAGGACAATTCCAGATTAAATCAACATCTGCGCATGTCTGAGGCAAAAGGAGAAAAAAAAATTTTTTTCCTAAAAGTGCACTTATATGCAATGGCTGTTATTATGATACCATTTCTGATTTTAAGGTGGGGGGAGGTGTTAAAAATCTTGTATTTAAATATATTGGCTTTTTTATTAGTTGTTTTAAATGATTTAGAAAACAAAGAAATGACAACCCTGTAATTTTAATTTTAATCTGTGAGATCCAAAACATAAGGAATGGTTATGCTAAGATTTCACACCCTCTTACATGTGTGCACAACTCACCTGTGACTGCAGCCCTATCTAAGACCCGTCAGGCTCACCTAAGATGAATCACTTCCAGGACAGAACAGAAGAGGAGGAATAACTGGTTTAGAAGTGGGGAAGGCAGCGACCAGAGGGGAGAGGGAAGGGAACTTAAGGGGAAAAAGGGGGAGGGATTTTGAGGAAAAAAAAACGGGGAAGGGGGGGGGGGGAGAAAAAAATGTACTTGAAAAGTAACCAAATAAAAAATAATAATAATAAATAAATATTTAAGATGGAAAAAAAAAGTAATTATGACTAATAAAGAAAATAGCATTTAATTATAAATAAAAAAAAAGAAGTGGGGAAGGGAACAGGAAAGGCTGCATTTGGTTACAGAGTCTGACATGAAGAAGAGCATGCGGACTGGGGAACTCTAATGACTTCACACAAAAAGATACCTTTGGACCCATATCCTCTGGAAACGTTAGTGAGTAAGTCATTGTTACTGAGGGCAAGTCTTATTAACCAAGTATCCCAAGAGGGGGGAACACAGTTGAATATCACTGTCTAGGAAGTCTATTAAAAAAATGAAAAAGATTGGCCAGCAGCCCAAAGCCCATTTCAAGTGGAATTTGTTAGGAACCCAGTAAGCATGTTTACAATTTCCCTAGCAACTCTGGCTTAGCTCAGATTTGAAGGAGAATAAAACAAGGGACCCAGGTTGAACACTAAGGCAGTGAATGAATATCATAAGGTGTCAAGGTGACATTATCCATTAGAACAAAAATGAGACAGTAAAAACACATACTCAGCAACTTCACATCTCCATATCACTCTAGAAACATGTGCTTGCACCAAGGAGAACACAAAGATGTGCAGAGAAGTGTTTGTGTATAATTGTTAAAAAAAATACTGTTAAGAATAAAAGTGTCCATTAACAGAAGTTAAATGAAAGCACATTTATACTCTGAAACACTGTGCAGCCTTTAAACAGAATGAAATGATCATTATGTACTAGCACACATAACTCTCCACAGAGGGGTTGAAAATGCAGAAGCACATATAGTACCACAGCATGTGCTTTTCTTTAAAGACGCACACACACACACACACACACACACACAATTCTGTGAGTGTTCCCAAAGTGTGGTCCTTGAACTAGCAGCATCAGCATCACCTGGGAACTTGCTAAAAATGCAGCTTCTCAGGTCTTCCCCAGACCTACTGAATCAGCAGCATAGGTCTAGCCATAGGTGCCTGAACATGCCTCAGACCTCCACAAAGGTCTGTACACAGATGCCTAAGAAGAGGTCCACCAGGTCCTGAGCAACTATCTTTATAGGGGTAGTCTTTATATCTTATATCTCATATCTTTATATCTTATATCTGTATATCTTATATAGGGGTAGTCTTTTGCCCCTCTCCTGGCTCTGCCTTCCTACCCCACACTTTTTAACAGGAAGAATATATTCATGCATTGCTCCCATAAGTTAGAAGTACCTCTTTTTTAAAGATTTTATTTATTTATTTTTAGAGAGGGGGGAAGAGAGGGAGAAAGGAAGGAAGAGAAGCGTCAATATGTGGTTGCCTCTCCCGTGCCTCCTACTAGGGACCTGGCCCACAACATGTGTGCCTTGACTGGGAATCCAACCAGTGACCCTTTGTGTCACAGGCCCGCACTCAATCCACTGAGCCACACCAGCCAGGGCAAAAATAACTTCTTTTTTAGATACTACAGGTGCTAGAAGAGCAATGGTTAACTCTGCCACTATGGTGGAGGAAAAGCTGATGAAATAGGGAAAGGAGGCTCCCAAAAAGCTGTTCAAATGTTGGAGGCCACAAAAATGACGACAAACAACCCCAGAAAGTTTTTTAATCCAAAATTTTCAATAAAAATCCAAAAATTTATATGGAACCACAAAAGACCCCAAGTAGTCTTAGCAATATTGAGAAAGAAGAATAAAGTTGGAGGAATCCTACTACCTGATATTAAACTATACTACGAAGCTATAGTAATAAAAACAGCTTGGTACTGACATTAAAAAACAGACAAATAGATCAACGGAACAGAATACAGAGCCCAGAAATAAACCCACATCTTTGTGGTCAATTAATATTTGACAAAGGAGACAAGAACACACAGTGGAGTAAAGACAATCTCTTCAATAAATAGTGTTGGGAAAACTGAACAGATACACGAAAAAAAATGAAACTAGACTGCCTTCTTACACTTACACAAGAATAAATTCAAAATGGATTAAAGACTTAAATATAAGGCCTGAAACCATAAAAATCCTAGAAGAAAATATAAGCAGTATAATCTCTAACATTTCTCTTAGCAACATTTTTTCTAATATAGTTGTACCTCAGTATGCGTTGGATTCAGCACATCAAATCCTGTACCCATCACATTTTAATGAGAAAAAAAAAAGTTTCAGTGCTTGGTGCTTGCTTGGGACTCATCACACTTGCTAGAACTTGTATGAGTCACAGCACCTCCCTGCAAGAGAAATTGCTTCATCACTTGCCGCTTGTTTGGTACTTGTCAGTTTCTGCACTCAGCACGAGTTCCAGAACACATTAATGATAAGTACAAAAGTGCCACTGTATATCTCCTCAGGCAAGGGAAACAAAAGAAAAAATAAACAAATAGGACTACATCAAACTGAAAAGTTCTGCACAGCAAAGCAAACCATCAACAAAATGAAAAGACAACCCACTGAATGGGAGAACATATTCACCAATGATACATCTAATAAAGAGTTAATATCTAAAGTTTCTAAAGAACTCATACTACCCAACACCAAAAAAATAATCCAACTATAAAATGGGCAGAGGACCTGAATAGACACTTCTCCAAGGACGACACAAAGATGGCCAATAGACATATGTAAAGATGCTCGATGTCGCTAATTATCAGAGAAATGAAAATTAAGGCCACAATGAGATATTACCTTACACCTGAGAATGGCTACCATCAATAAATCAACAAACAAGTGCTGGTGAGGATGTGGAGAAAAGGGAACTCTCATGCACTGTTGGTGGGGATACAGACTGGTGTGTTCACTATAGAAGACAGTCTGGAGGTTCCTCAAAAAATTAAAAACAGAACTGCCTATGACCCAGTGAAGCCCCTTCTGGGTATATACCCAAAGAAACTCAAAACACTAATTTGAAGGAATATATGCAATCTTCTGTTCACTATTTACAATAGCCAAGATTTAAAAGTAATATAAGTGCCCATCAATAGACTAAAAGAATGAAATCTTACCATTTGTGATAGCATAGACAAACCTAGAAGGTATTATGCTTAATGAAGTGTCAGAGAAAGACAAATGCCATATGATTTCACTTATATGTAGAGTCTAAATAACATAAAATAAATGAATGAAAAATGGAAACAGACTCAGATACACAGAGAACAGACTGATAGTTGCCAGAGCGGAAGGGGGTTGGTGAACTGGGTGAAAAAGTTGAAGGGATTAAAAAGTACAGATTGGTAGCTGCAGAATAGTCACAGGGATGTAAAGCACAGCACGGGGAATATAGTCAATAATATTGTAATAACTATGTATGGTGCCAGGTGGGTACTTGAAATATCGGGAGGAACACTTTGTAAAGTACACGATTATCTGATCACTATGCTGTACATCTCAAACTAATATAGAATAACGTTAAATGTAAGCTGTAGTTGAATAAAATTAAAAGAATTCTCAGTAGAGTTCAGCTGGTCTTACTGGTGCCTCCCACAGAGAGACTTCATGACAATCGACTCATAGGAAGAACAGCTCACTACCAAAGGGTCAAAATGACAGGACAGTGCAGACATTGTTCTGGAAAAGCGAAACCTTCATAAAGTCTCTTGTTGTCCTGTTTTGTGCATTCTGTGCCACTACACACAGCAGCAGCCAGCACTGCTCCCAGCCCCCAGTCATCCTTACATTTGCTGGGACAGTTTCCCAGGTGACAAGAAAGGAAGCTTTGAAATCTAAGGCACAAATCTTAGTGAGAACATCTTGTCACTATTCTTCTAAAGCCTGATCATCTCCCTTCACTGTAGAGGGGCCTGGAAACACACACACACAGGCGTGCACATGTGCACACACTGCTTTATTTCCCAGTAACTTCACAGTCAGAGCAAAATCAACCATCATTGCCAATATTTATGAAGATAAAACTGATGCACAACTGTAGTCAGGAGTCCACTTTAAAATGTTTATAAAAACCTATATGTCCGGGCCTGCGAACCAAAGGAGCAAGGTTTGATTTCCAGTCAGGGCACATGCCTGGGTTGCAGGCCAGTTCCCAGTAGGGGATGCACAAGAGGCAACCATACATTGATATTTCTCTCCCTCTTTCTTCCCTTCCCCTCTAAAGATAAATAAATAAAATCTAAAAAAAAAAAACCTGTTTGTCTAATAATAGGATTAGCTATACTTAATTTTCTGTTGAGACATAGCAATAAGAAGTAACCTATTAATCTCCATACTATTGTTGCAAGTCCTGTTCCAAATGAGGGATAAAAATAAATAGCATTTTAAAAGAATTATGAGATTTTTGGACTTCTGGGCAAGATGGAGGCGTAGCTAGATATATGGCACAACCAAAAGAAGGAAAACAACAAATGTAAAAACAAAAAGCAAGCAGACTGCTAGAAAATGGAATTGTATAGAAGTCTAAAAACCAAGGAGTTAAAGAAGAAACATTTATCCAGACCAGTAGGAGGGGTGGAGATGGGCAGCTGGGGCAGAGAGGACTCATAGCACCGAGGTGGCTGGAGGACCAGAGCAGACAAGGCAGTGGCTGGTAGACCAGGCAGTTCCATATTTGTGTGTGGATAAACCAGAAAGAACAACTGAGGAGCAAGACAGACTGCATAACCCAGGATTCCAGAATGGGAAAATAAAGCCTCAAAACCTCTGACTAAAAAAACCTGTGGGGGTTGTGACAGTAGGAGAAACTCCCAGCCTCATAGGAGAGTTCTTTGGAGAGACTCACAGGGTCCTAGAATGTACACAAACCCGTACACCCGGGAATCAGCACCAAAATGGCCCAATTTGCTTGTGAGTAGTGGAGGAAGTGACTGAAAGCCCCAGAGTTGAGCAAGCAGCACTGTTCCTTCTCAGACCCTTCCCCCACATACAGCACCAAAATGCAACAACACGGGTTGCCCCATCCTGGAGAATACCTAAGGCTCCGCCCCTTACTATGTAACAGGCAAGCCCAGACAAAAAAATATGGCCCAAATGAAAGAACAGATCAAAGGTCCAAAAAAGGAACTAAGCAATGAAAAGACAGCCAATCTATCAGATGCAGAGTTCAAAACACTGGTAATCAGGATGCTCACAGAACTGGTTGGGTTTAGTCACAAAATAGAGGAAGAAGTGAAGGCTATGCAAAGTGAAATAAAGGAAAATGCACAGGGAACCAATAGTGACAGGAAGGAAACTGGGACTCAAATCAATGATTTGAAACAGGGGAAGAAATAATCATTCAGCTGGAACAAAATGAAAGAACAAGAATTCAAAAAAAATGAGGAGAGATTTAAGAACCTCTGGGATAACTTTAAATATTTCAACATCTGGATCATAGGGGTGCCAGAAGGAGAAGAGGAAGAACAAGAAATTGAAAACTTATTTGAGCAAATAATGAAGGACAACTTCTCCAATCTGGCAAAGGAAATAGACTTCCAGGAAGTCCAAGAAGCTCAAAGAGTCTCAAAGAGTTGGACCCAAGAAAGCTCACACCAAGGCACATCATATATTACCCAAGGTGAAAGATAAGGAGAGAATCTTAAAAGCAGCAAGTGAAAAGGAGACAGTTATCCACAAAGGAATTCCCATAAGCCTCTCAGGTGATTTCTCAAAAGAAACTATAGGCAAGAAGGGGCTGGAAAGAAGTATTCCAACTCATGAAAGGCAAGGACCTACATCCAAGATTGCTCTATCCAGCAAAGCTATCATGAATGGAAGGGCAGATAAAGTGTTTCCCAGATAAGGTCAAGTTAAAGGCATTAGTTCATCATCACTGACCCCATATTATATGAAATGTTAAAGGGACTTATCTAAGAAAAAGAAAAAGATCAAAAACTTTGAACAGTAAAATAACAACAAACTCACAACTCACTTCCTAAACCTAAAAAAACAACAATAACAAACTAAGCAAACAACTAGAACAGGCACAGAATCACAGAAATGTAGATCACATGGAGGGGTATCAGCAGGGAGAGGGAGGGCAAAGGATGGGAAAAAAAGTACAGGGAATAAGAAGCACAAATGGCTGGTACGAAATAGACAGAGGGAGGTTAAGAATAGTATAGGAAGTGAAGAAGCCAAAGAACTTATATGTACGACCCACGGACATGAAGTAAGTGTGGGGGGGTGGGATATAGATGGGAGGGGGTTCAGAGCATCAGAGCAGAGGGGAATAAAGGGGGGAAATGAGACAACAGTAATAGCCTAATCAATAAAATATATTTAAAAATAACATTTTTAAAGAATTAAGAGTTTTTTTGCTTCTAAATAATTTTTAAGTGAGTTTAGCTGATTTGCGGTAAAAGTGCAGGGTATCACCCTGAACTCGTACCATACAACGAATATAAAAGACAGCCTAAGACACCTAAGACAGCCTAGATATTCTTACCTGAACTCTGTGATCAACAATCAAGTCAAAGTTTCAGTCTCTGTAAAAAGAACTCTTCAAATTTCACTGAGGAGAAAAAGCTAAATAAAAGGACACGCAGGCCCGGGTGGAGGGATATCAGCTACTTCAGTTTCAGGCCTCACCACCCTGGCTGTTTCGAGGCCATCACAGCCCGCTTGGTCTCTGATCTGAGCGAAACCCCATGCTGGAAGTGACTGTACAATGACAAAGAAGCATCTGTGTGCCATCCAGCTCTCTGGGCCACACTTCTCTGTGGTGCGGAGAAATATCACTGCTTTTTTAAATCTGAAAGCCGCGCAGTTCTTCTCATCTTCTACCATTCGGCCAATTTTTTCCTTCCTTTAACAAGACCAAATTTTTAGCTATATCCATTTAAGAAGCTTGGGTTCTGCACCCAGAGAAAATGAAGCAAAAAACATTATAGCCTCATAGAACAGAAATATCCAATTAAAAAACAAAACAAAACATTTGCCACAACATCAAATGGTAAATATATATATCCTTTACCTCTAAGGAGAACAGACTTAAAATGTGAGCAGAAGAGCAAGGGTGTACAGTGTAAGATATATTACAAAGTCATTCTATACTATATCTATTGTACTGCATCTACTCCTGAGTGAGTTCGAAAGCAAGTTAAGTAAAATCAAGACACTGGACAAACTGCCTTTATGTGAATATTTATTAGAGAAGGTCTGAACATTTACTGATAAGCTGTTTTCAATATAAACAAGAGCCCACACCTGTCTGTTATGGGAGCAGGCAACTCTGGGAAGCCAACCTCCTGGGTGATGGGCCTTGTAGACACTAGAGTTGACATTTGTGAATACCCAGGAAAGGAAGCAGACTGAACCTGGTTATACCTCCCCCACCGCCTCCCATCTCAGGAACAGGTCAATCCTAAACCTCCTGTTCATTCCCCTCACTGATTCCCCCTTCCCAGAAGTAGAAGGCTGATCTGGACAGAAGGGGCCATGGTGTCCTCTGGGAAGCTGCAGGAATGAGGCCAACCTCCCTCAGTCATTGATATTCACTTGGGCTGGGGCAGAGCAACCCTAGGCAGCTCCACACCAAGACCAGGTCTGAGATGCCACTGGACCAATACCCTTCCTCCCCAACAACCCCACCCAAACACCCACTGCACTCACTAATAGCCAGAGCGCACCAGGCACCCAGCTTTCCGAAGACCTGCTCTGTGTCAGGAGTCAGGTACAAGGATCTCAGGTTCCCTGTGAACGGAGGAAACCTGACCTCCTGAAGACCAGTCAAGGCCAGCAGCCTGTGTTTCAAGTAAACACTGTGATTAAGAACCTGAATATTGACTTGACATGGTATATGCAGAGAGAAGGGAAGGGTGGAAGACAAATATCACTGAACAAAGAAAAGGAGTCTGTGCCTTGGTTTTCACTTTCTTTAGAACAAGGGTATATTTCCATTACTGTGTTGTTCCCTTAATTAATATGTATATTCAAATAAAGATTGATGCCCAGACACCAATGAGTAAATGCAGGCGAAGAGTGCTTAAAATTACTGAGGTCACCAGGTTTTTTATTAAAAAGAAGTGTTTATACATGTTTCTGCACTAAAATTATGTTGAACTAAAGTGAAAAAAATGATAAAGAATTACTAAAAACCACAGAAAACACTAAATAGAGTAAGCACAGCTGCTTTACACCAGGCCCAGTAACTAGAGGGACTCAATGTCAGCCACAGTTGCTTCCAAAAAAAACCCCACAAAAGTATCAGGGCTGCTCAGGACGCTGCCCAGTGCAAGAATCAAATACGGTCCACAACCGTGTGGCTGGAGCCAGGCCCCAGGAGGCTTCAATAAGTGTGGTGGCATCATTGACAAATTCCTTCTTTTCCATACAGTGCTGGTAGAAAAGAACTAAGAACTTCCAAAGCTGAAAGGCCCAAACCAGCCCCTATCTCACTCTCTGCCACCCTCCCTCCCCTTTCTCCCATCTCTAAAGGAAGATGAACAGAACTGTCACATTGTGAAGGACACAATAACATTTTTCTTTGGTTTGGCACAGAAAATATGAATGCGAGGTGATGCTGTTAATGAGAAAATGAGCACACGTGAAGAATTCCCCCAACAGCACAAGAGGGAGTGGCGGATGGACACCACAGTTATGAGAAGCTGCCGAGTCAGGGTCTGGCTCCCTGGCTCCCTGCCCTTACCTGTGGGCCAGTGTCCTGAGTGTCCCCAGGGGCCCAAGGGAAGCTGTGCCCAGCCAGCAGCCTCACCCTCAGCACAGGGAGCTGCAGCACTTGCTGGGGCCAGTGGTAAAAGACCAAGCAACAATACAAAAGAGGTTTACGTCCTGGCATGGCACCAGGCTAGATAGAAAAATCAGGTTTTCTCTTCATCTTCTAACAAGTTTTAAAAAAATCATACAGCCTCTGACTTCTGGTCAAGTTGGAGACATAGATAGACACGCTTTGCCTCCTTGCACAACCATAAGAAGCATCACAACCAACCTTAGAACAAAAAAACAGCACTGCCAGAAAACTGAACTGTATTAAACTTTGACAACCAAGGAGTTAAAGAAGCCATATTTATTGAAACAGGTAGGAGAGGTGGAAACAGGGACCCAGGGTAGAGAGGACATGGTGTGGCAGGGGAAAGGCAGCAGTGGCAGTGGCCAGCAGAACAGGCAGTCCCACATTACTGTGTGGTGGATAAAAACTGGGAGGGACACCTTGGGAATAAGAGATCCCAGCCTCAGGGCAGACTGCACATCCCAGGGTTCCAGTACCAGAAAATAAAGCCTCATATCCTCTGGCTATAAAAACTAGTGAGGGGCTGGGGCTGCAGAAGAAACTGTCAGTCCCTCAGGAGATTCTGCTTAAAGGGTCCACACAGTCCTAGAACATATGCAAACCCACCCACTCTGGGAATCACCACCAGGGCAGCAGATAGAGGGGCACCAGTCACATACAGAAAGGGGGTGAAGTGACTCGAAATGGGGCGAGTGCCAAGCAAGCCTCTAGTAGCCAGATAGCAGCCTTGTCCCCTCTCCAGCATCACCCCCACAAATAAAGCCACAAAGTAATGAAGCAGGTCGCCCCACCCTGGCAATTACCTAGGCTCCACCTCATACAACTTAACAGGGGTGACAAGACAGAGAGTCGAAATAGCTCTACCTAGTACATAGAAACAAACACCAGGGGCTGCCAAATTGAGGAGACAAAGAAATATGGCTCAAATGAAAGAACAGAATGAAACCCCAGAAAAAGAACTAAGCAAAAGAGAGATAGCCAACCAATCAGGTACAGAGTTCAAAACACTGGTAATAACCACATTCAGAGAACTTGAATATGGCAAAAGCATAATGGAAGAAATAAATTTCACTTTATTTCACTAAGTGAAATAAAGAAAAATGCACAGGGAGCAAACAGTGAAGGGAAGGAAGTCAGGGTTCAAATCAATGATTGGGAACACAAGGAAGAAATAAACAATCAACCAGAACAGAATGAAGAAACAAGAATTCAAACAAATGAGGAGAGATCAAGAAGACTCTGGGACATCTCCAAAAGTGCCAACATCTGAATCACAGGAGTGCCAGAAGGAGAAGAGGAAGAGGAAGAAATTAAGAACTTTATATTTGAAAAAATAATGAAAGAAAACTTCCCTCATTTGACAAAGGAAATAGACATACAAGTCCAGGAAGCACAGAGTCTCACACAAGTTGGAACAAAAGAAAAACACACCAGACACAGCATAATTAAAAACACCAAAGGTTAAAAATAAAGAGAGAATCTTAAAAGCAGCAAGAGAAAATAAGAGTTACCTACAAAGGAGTTCCCATAGGACTATCAACTGATTTCTCAAAAGAAACTTTGCAGGCAAGAAGGGAATGGCAAGAAAGATTACGCTCTCCAGCAAAGCTATCATTTAGAATAGAAGGACAGATAAAGTGCTTACCAGATAAGGTAAAGCTAAAGGAGTTCATCATCATGAAACTTGTATTATATGAAATGTTAAAAGGACTTATTTAAGAAAAAGAAGAGCAAAACTATGAACATTAAAATGACAACTCAGAATTATCAACAACTAAATCTAAAAAACAAAAACAAATTAAGCAAACAACTAGAATAGGAACAGAATCACAGATGGAAGATTATTAAAGGGGAGGGGGAAGGAGGAGAATGGAAGAAAAGGTACAGGAATTAAGAAGCATAATTGGTAGGAACAAATACATAGGGGGATGTTAAAAATAGTATAGGAAATGGAGAAGCCAAAGAACTTATATGTACAATCCATGGACATATAAGGGGAGGAATGCTGGCGGGATAGGGAGTACTGGGAAGAGGGGACTAAGTGGGGGGGTGGAAATGGGACAACTGTAATAGCATAATCAATAAAATATACTAAAAAAATGATGTGGCCTCCAAATGTTTCTACTTTGCCCAGAATTCATAGAGACCCAAAGAGTTCAACTAATAAACTATGTTTTTTTAAAAAATTCCAATTAATAATTTGAAGTATTTTTCTAAGATTTGAATCATTACACACACAGCAGAGAGCAAGAGAGGCCTAAATTAGCTTTGCGATAGTAATGCAATTAATCAATAATAAATGAAGAAACTAGAAAATCCATTTTCAGGGTTTTTAAATTTTTTACCAGAAAAAAATTAATACTAATAAGAAACATAAAATATATTGAATAAGTCCATGGAATTCCTTAAGTAAAAGCAAGGCAAAGAGAACAGAAACAACAAATCTTTTGCATTCCACTTTATGGTTCAAGTGGGGAAAGATAAAAAGAGGAAAATGGAATTAGGTGGAGGAAAAAAGATATGGAAAGAGAGAGAAGCTATGGGCAGAAGGAAAAGAGAGGACAGGCGACAGAAACAGAGCGACTCAAAGAGATGTGTGACTGGAGGTTTATGTATCACTCTGAATTTTAGGGAACTATCAAAGTTTTGTAGTGCACTCAGAAAAGTTGGTTGTTTTATCGGCATTCACTGCTTTTCACTTATGACATCCATAGTCACGATGACAAACAGGATAACCAGGCTAGGAGATGTGATCAGACCCTTATGCGCAGTGACTGCATCCCAGGTAGAGGCCAACAGCAGGGCAGCAGGAACCCCAGGCCTGGATTCCTTTGCAGAGAATGAAAAGAGGAAGCAAGCTGGGGAAGGGACTGTAACGCTGGGAAAAATAAGGCCCCTTAACAGGAGGACTCCACCATGCTATCCTCCTTTATTCCAGAAGCAAGGAGCATGAGCAACCATTTCAAAATCAGCACAACAGGAGGACTTCTGCCAAGATGGAGGCATAGGTGGAGACACCATGCTTTCTCACACAACTGAGTTAGAGACCACAAAATATTAGCAACAGAAAACACAGCCAGAACACAGAAAATTGAACTTTTCGGAAGTCTGATAACAACAAATTCTTCAGCCTGACCGGTAAGAGAGGCGAAGCCAGCAACTGGCGGAGCGGGGTTGCACAGGAAAACTCGGTCAGACTGACTCAGGTGCGCAGAACCCAGGCATGGGGTTGCAACGGTGGACCCAGTGAGTGACTCAGTGAGCAACTGGTGGACCTAGGGAGGGCGCAGGGCAGTGGGTTGACTGTGGTCGCGCATTCCTTCGAAGATAGACCAGCAAGGGAGTGGGCAGTGAGCCAGGACCGAGCAGGTCCCAGCTGCAGGAGGCAGCAGAGGGGGCCGCCACTTCCCCGCTCTGACCCCGTCCCCACATACCAAGTCACAACCCAGGGACCTGGGCGCCCCCGCCCTGGTGAACACCTAAGGCTACGCTCCTCATACTTAACGGGTGTGAACAGACCAAAAATGGCTCAAGAAGGTCTCAAAGCCCCAGAGTCCATAACTCTAAGCGACGAAGAAATAGCAAAACTTTCAGATGCACAGTTCAAAACACTGGTGATCAGGATGCTCACAGAACTGGTTGATTTTAGTCACAAATTAGAGGAACATATGAAGGCTAAACTAATTGAAATGAAGGGAATTGCACAGGAAACTGTGCAATAGTGATGTTTCAATAGTGATGAAAAGGAAACTGGGACTCAAATCAAGGGAATGAACCAGAAGGAAGGAAAAAAATGACCAAACAGGAAAATATGAAGAAACAAGAATTCAAAAAAAATGAGGAGAGACTTAGGAACCTCCAGGACATCTTTAAATGCTCTAACATCCAAATTATAGGGGTACCAAAAGGGGAAGAGGAACAGCCACCAGTGGAAAACTTATTTGAACAAATGATAAAGGAGAACTTCCCCGATCTGGCAAAGGAAATAGACTTCCAGAAAATACAGGAAGCTCAGAGAGTCCCAAAGAAGTTGGATCCAAGGAGGAACACACCAAGGCACACCATAATTACATTAGCCAACATTAAAATGAAAGAGAGAATCCTAGAAGCAGCAAGAGATAAGGGGACAGTCACCTACAAAGGACTTCCCATCAGACTGTCAGCAGATTTCTCAAAAGAGACCTTACAGGCAAGAAGGGGCTGGAAAGAGGTATTCCAAGTCATGAAATCCAAAGACCTACAACCAAGATTACTCTATCCAGCAAAACTTTTATTTAGAATGGAAGGACAGATAAAGTGCTTCTCAGATAAGATCAAATTCAAGGAGTTCATCATCACCAAGCCCTTATTATATCAAATGTTAAAGGGATTTATCTAAGAAAAAGATAAAAATATGAACAGTGAAAGGACAGCAAAGTCACAGTTATTAACAACCACACCTAAAACAAAAGCAAACTAAAAGGTCAGCTAGATCAGGAGCAGAAACATAGAAATGAAGATCTCGTGAAGGGTTAGCAACAGGGGAGTGGGAGGAGGAGAAGGGGGGAGAAGGTACAGAAAATAAGTAGCATAGATGGTAGGTAGAAAATAGATAGGGGGAGGGCAAGAATAATATGGGAAATATAGAATCTAAAGAACTTGAGACACTTGGTCATAAACTAAAGTGGGGAAGAATGGTGGGGGTGGGGGGTGCAGGGTAGAGGGGAATGAAAGGGGGGAATAGAACAACTGTAATGGCATAATCAATAAAATTAAAATTAAAATTAAATAAAAAAAAGAAATATGGGCATATATAGGAGAAAGAAACACCAGGCCTTCAATATACTATGAAATATTTAAGGTAAAGAAGACAGATATAGATATGTAGCTACAGACACAGACATGGTGAAAAGCATTCAAATATTTTTGTAATAACTTGAAATTTTGCAAATTTTCTAAAATGTACAATTTTATACATCTGAAATAATTTCAAAATAAAATTCGTAAAATTTTTTTAAAAATCAGCAGAACAAGCCAGGGAGGTCAGTTTCTCTTTCAACAATGACCTGAGGAAATAGCTGACTGACTCTCCAGTTGGGGGACTACCGCTTCAGAATGGAATTATTTCCCAAGGGAACCTGGGACAAATACAAACACTGCACAAGTCAAGCTCACAGCTAAAATGCCTCACAAACAAAGTGATCCCTCACAACCTCATGTCTGCCTGAGAAATCCCCAGCATGGGAAAAAAAATCACAGCATTCCTAGGAGTTGTCTCAAATGTCACCTCTCAGCTAAATTACTTCTCTTATCACCCAGGGAAAGTATACTTTCATTCCACTAATATTTAATAAGCACTTATTGTATGCAAGGCTGTTACACATTAAAGTGAATTTGCTTAGAGACTTGAGCTCCTGAAGGTCAGTCTCTAGGTATGACTATGCAAATATATTTTGCATTGAAAGCACCTTCACTAAAATCAGTGACACATACTATAGGAATAGCAAACCCTGTTACTCCCTCTTGCCTCCTTCTCTGCTTATTTTATAAACAAACACAAATGTCAAATGCAGGCAAGCAAACCACCATCACTTAACCCAAAAGCCCCTTCCAAACAGCACTTGGCTTCTGGAAAGAGCAGTCTGGCCTTTTGCATTGCCTCTCTTTACCATTCCCACAGGTCCCCAAACCACAAGACCCACCTACCCCTTCTCTGCAACCCCACCCCAATGCATGGGGCTTCACTCTGCCACCATTATCCATGACTGTCCTCATCACTAAGGCCAGTAGTGATACTCCTCCTCAATCTGCTTGGCCTCTCCCAGCCTTTGAGAGTCAAACTCCCTATTTCTGGGCTCGTACCTTCCCACCCCACTGCCTGAAATATCCACACTCCATGATCTGTCCTCTATTTGCTCCACTTTTTTTCCTGGGCCATCCAGCAACTTAACAGCTTCACATATCAGGTGTGCTAAGGTCTCCTAAACTGTGACATCCTGCCCAGGTCTACTTAGAGACCCAAGATTTACTCCTATGCACATGGACATCCACAAGGATCTGGTGGTGGCTTTAAAACATGTGCACACACTCATTGACACTCTTCCCACCAAAAATGGAGTCTATGTCCCCTTTCCTTGAACATGGACTGGCTTTATAATACAACATGACTTTGAGACTACATCATACAAAGCCACGCAGCTTGCCCCTGACTCTCTCTTAGGACTCACACCTTGGGATCCCTGAGCTACCATCTTGAGTGGCATGCTGCTGTGTCAACAGCATGGTCACCAGCAAAAAACAACACTCAACACAGACAAGCTGTCATCAGCAAACAGATCTGGCTGTTTCTCCCACTTGGTGGGAGAAACCAAGTGGGAGAAACAGGTGCCTGAGCTCTAGCTGTCCACATCTTCCCAGCACAGCTGGCCCTCAGGTGGTTCTTTGGACAATCCCAGCCTCAGGCTTCAGGTGGTTCCAGCTGAGGCTGAAGTCAGCAGAGACAAGCTGTCCCCACCAAGTCGTGCCACATTACAGGTCTGTGATCATAATTCATAGTGCTGTTTTAAACCACTAGATTTTGCGGCAGTTTGTTATGCAGCTCTGGGTAACCAGAACACAGCTCAAATGTGACATCCCCCAAACTAAGTTCAGTACCTCCCTCCCCACATCTATTCTTCTTTTCCTAGATTCTATCCTGGTTCCAACTTGAAAGACCTTCTCAACAGGCTTTTGTCCTCAGACCCCCTCCTACCCCAGATCTAACCCTCAATTCCCTTCCTAACCCTTTCTTCTCTTACAAAGATTCCCTGGTTAGCCTTCAAGTCCAAGTTCAAAGGTTATCCATTTTCAGAATCCTTTTCTGAGGACCCAGCCTGAGCTGCTCACTTCCTTCTCACTCTTAGTCATAGAGTCTTACAATGCCCACTCCATTCTAGTAGCCTTGCTGTGTGCTTGTATTTGTCTGTAAAGAAATGAAATATTTAATTTGAATTGGGAATTAGCATTTTACACACATAGGTAATATTCAATTTCACAATCAGTATGTACTGAGTCAGTGTTAGTCACAAATTTTCACTTAATTTCTACAAATATGTGAGATATCTCCAGCCTCAAAGGGATTTAGTAACTCATTCAATATCTCGTAACCAGAAAATGAGAAAACTGAATTTTCTACCCAGATATAACTTCAAGTCCAGCATTCTTTGCCCTAAACATTTATAACTAGTCCTGAGACACAAGGACAGACACACAGCCACATTCTGGTACAGACACCCCCCCCACTGCTCCCTTCCCACGGCTGTTGCCATAGCCTGCTGCTCTTCTGAAAAATACTTTTGAAAGAAAAGGGAGATTGCCTATTATGCTTCCAGACACCTCATACTTTTTACCAAAATAAACTCTAGATGGATAAAAGGTTTAAATGTAAAAAATAAAACCATAAAAACATACACACAAGTGAGGATGACATTTCTAGGAATGAGTCAAAAGCAAGGAGCTAAAAATAAAAACCCATCAACTTAGTATTTCTGCTTGGACAAAATACTATAAAGTCAAAAAACGAACAACAAATTAGGAAAAATATATTAGTAACTCATCATGGACACAGGGCTACATCTACAAATCAAGAAAAAGATTAATAACGCAACACTAAAATTGGCAAAGTTTATGAACAGATGTTTCACAGAAAATGAAATACAGATTTTAGGCTTTTCAAAAGAAGTACAACTACCTTCATATTAAGAAATATACATTATAAAATGAATCCTGAGAAACCCCTGTTCCCTTATGAGACAAGCAAAGATGACAAAGTGCAACGCCCCTGGCTCGCTGCTGGAGGACACCGCTCATCACACAGTGTCAAAGACACCGCATTGGGCAGTGGAGGCTTATATGCCATTCTGGACAAAGGAGAAGGGGGCAGGGGTCTGGGATTTCAAAAGGGAAAGAGGTAGTTCACAAGTACCAAGAAAGAGCAAACATGTGGTAAACGAATTCTTGCTGGGTCACACAGAAACCACGGGACACAAATTTAGCTCTGCTACATTTTTCCCCATCTGCCACATCTAGCTCAAACGTCAGTGCTAAGGTGACGCTCCCTTCCTTTAAGCAGGTTTTTCTACTTGAATTCCTCTACGCAGGTAAAGGGAGGAGGGTCGAAGGGTTTTTTCTGAGTCTTTGCTTAATGACCAGCTTAAAATCAATATACCAAAAGATATATTTGGGGGTGGCAAAACTTTGGTTCCCCTCAATAACATGGTACCACTACAAATACACATCTACAAACAGCCATTAAAAACGAAGCCACTCTACATAACATGTTGAATGACCTATAAAACATACACTGTTTCAGTGAAGGAAATTCATGCTAAACGAGTTGTGTCAGCTTATATATACACACAAATATTCAAACTCTATAGCTCTGTTAAATGTGTATTTAAATGTTAGTGTATGTACAGCCATATTCATAGACTCCCTCTGGGCAGACAGAGAGGAAGCTGGTAACAACAGTGACATTGCCACCCAAGGGAACAGTCCCAGAGGGACAGGAATGTCAGGGAGATTTACATTTTACGACCTTTTAGTCATCTTACATTTTGTGTCACGTGCACTAACAACCTGGTCACACTAGTCAAAATGATGTTGGAGAAGTGTTTTAAAAATATACTGAGTTTTTTTTTGTAGGATAAGCAATATAATGAAATATTAAAAAGATTATTTTGTGATTTGTTGAAAAGTTTAGATATATGAATGGCTATAAACCAATATAGTAATAGTGATTTTTCACTCTAGGGTTATAGGTGATTTTATTTTCTTTTTCTCCATTTGTATTTTCTGATTTTTCTAAAACAAACAACTATTCTCACCTACCAAAAAAGTATTTTTAACTCAATTTTTAACTACCACTAAACATTAAATCCCTTGATCCCTTGGACATTTTCTAAGAAAAATACATTGCTAACATTATGGTGCCCACCCAGCTTAACTAAAATTTAGGAGAGTCTCAGGAGGAAGATAACAGTCAACAATTAAAGCATAAATAATGAACCCTACAAGGAGAATAAAACAATCTCAACCTGTAACAAAAGGATCGATAGAACAGAAGTTCAGGGGACTGGGTATTCTTTTTTAGTCTGAACTGAGGGCATTTGTTTAGACTGAGTGTGTGGATCATTCTGCTTAGAGACCCCGCTAACCACTCAGACAACCCCCTCCTACCACTCAGCTTTCCCCTGGGGACCAGGCAGGCTTTGGCATAAAAATAAATGCAGGAAGTGAATGTGAGCTAACAAAGACACCAGCTCCATATGGAAAGTGAGACCTGACCAAAGAAACAAAGAACCTGCGTGTGTCACACTGGAAGACTGGTGAGCAGACCTTCAAAATTGTTATCCAGCCACCTCCACATTGCTTTTACTTTTAAATAAGTAACATCTCACATTTTTGTTATCTCTAAGGCATAATTACTATGTTGAAATTTCAGTTGTTTTGTTAGGTTTTATTGTCTCACTGTTTTCTTGCAGCCTTTCCCTCTTCCTATTCTTGTGGGGAGGGCCTTCCTTCTCCCCCTTAAAATACAGTTTGGGTGCGTATGTATGTGTGTGTGTGTTAATTAAAACACACATAAAATGCTTAGTGGCTAGTTGATTATCACTTCCATAGAATGGTGGTAAGCTACAGATTATTACTAACATAAGAGAGTACTGAGTATAAATATTTACTCAGCCCCATAAAAGGTAGTCGGGAAGTTTTTTACACAATGTGTGCTCTAGTTAGCACGGAGCAGGAAATACCACACACATTAGACATGCTGCATGGGGCTGAATATGTTGAAATTCTTGACAGGCATCAGCAGGTTAAGGTATATTTTGCATCAATTGATGTTAATGGAGCTCTTAATATAAGAAGAGTATTTTATATAAAGTCTTGGAACAGAAGACGGTGAGAAACTAGTAAAATCAGCCTGATACTGAAAAGTATTAGAATGTGTTCATAAAAACACAAAGAAAATTATTCATTTCCAAACTATAGATCTGTTCAATAAAACTGGTAGCAAGGGATACATTTTGACAGCTCCATATAAGAAGGAAGGTCTAAAGAGACATTTTCAATAGAGAAATACATTTGGGACAAGAGGTAGGATATTTAATTTTGCATCTAGAGGTTTTTTTTTTTTTTTTTTAAGGGACAGGCAAATGCAAGAAAGTCCATGTATTTTAAATAAAAAGTAAATGAAACAGCCCCAGCCAGTTGGCCTAGTTGTCCTGTACACCAAAAGGTTGAGGGTTCGATCACCAGTCAGGGCATATACCTATGTTGTGGCTTCAGTCCCCAGTGGGGGGTTAGTACAGGAGGCAATCAGTCGATGATGGTCTTTCACACTGACCAGGAATCCTTCCTTCCTCTCGCTCTCCCCCTCCTTCCCTCCCCCCAACTTCCTCTCTAAAATAAACAAACATATCCTCAGGTGAGGATTTAAAACAAAACAACAAAAAAAGTAAGTTAAACAAATCTTTAAACTTTCTGATTAGTTTTAAGGACCCTGCAAAAAAAAATCACAATTCAAAAGACAAGCACAGTTTTATAAGTCTTATTTCAGCCAACATTATTTGCTAGTGAACATGCAGGTTGACAATCCCAGGTTCCTCCAGGCATCTCATGGTCACTGAACACTGAGCAATTCACTCCACTAGCTCCAAAACCTCACATGTAACTTACCCTCCAAGCCCAGCACAGCCTCATCAGCAACTTTCTCTGCCTAACCACAGAGTTCTGCTCCTTTAAATTACAAAGGAAAAAAAAGAACAGGAGGAAGTAGGAAGCTAGAGTCCAACTTGTAGAGTCAACAATGGTTCCAACAGCTGGAAGGTGGTCCTGGGTGTTTTCCTTTCCATCAGACAGTCCACAGCCATTTCTGAGCACCTACTGTATGCCATGGGTACATGAAGATGAAAAGACAAAAGAGACAGGCAGGTGGCACCAGAAATGGAAGGCCAGCAGGTAGCTGTCACCTGCAGGGAGCCTGCTGGCCTTCCTAAGGCAGGTGACGCATCTGTCATTCTCTCCAAACTCTCCACTTGAAGAGGATGGATCCCTTGCCCTCGAAGAATAACAATTAAAAAGAAGGACTAACATGACTGACTAACATCTTGACCAGAGAAAACATTTGAAAATTAGAGACAGAAAAAGAATCCTCTTATAAGCCAAAGAATTTATAAAATATGTCTTAGACACACACACACACAAACTAATTCTACAAAAACCACACAAAGTGCATTAGCCAGCTAGAATATGGCAGAGGCACTAATGACTGTTTCTAAACAGCCACCTAGAATACAAAATCTAATAAAATTAGTCACTACTCACCTAAGTCAGCTATTGACAAGTACCAAACATAGTCACTCTAAAAACATCACTGCATTAAATTTGACAGTGGAAGACATGGATGAATGTGCATGTTTGTGTGTTCGACACCCCCATTTTCCTCATGAAAAATTAGAACAGTGCTGGCTTACATGGCAGTCCTGACCTTCTCCTAATAATACATGTAAGACTTGTGACAAGCTTTCTGGCTTAAACATTTGAATGTCCACTATGTGCAAATCACCATGTTACCCAGCTGTGGACAAAGATGGACTACATGCTTCTCACTTCAAGAAGTTTAAAATGTACACAATATGTGAGCGTGTATATATACATATATACACATGTATGTAGGTAGGCACATATACATATAATGTGTTACGTGTACATATACGTACTATATATTACATATTTTAAGCACTCAGATGGTAAGTGTGAGGTTAATTTGAGGGGCAGGAAGAAAGTAAGGGTTGGAAGGCTCCCAAACCTCTAGCTTTCATCTGCTCAAAAGTAAAATACAAAATTATATACATGGAATATGGTTTTATTTACATAAAAACACACATGCATGAAGGTAAATACTGAAAGGTAATAAGCAAAAAATTAAAACTGCTGTGTTGGGACTCAAAATAGCAGTCATTCTTACCTCCCTTTCAAAAACTGACCTTATCGTTCCCTTTTGTATTTTTTAGCATTTATGTATCTTTTGAAAAGCGTACTGTGCATCTGTCACAGTTATAGGGTTATTGCGGGCAAAGATCCCCAGGATATAGCAATACTGAAATCCGAAAATCCTACCCTACAACCCCACATCTCTTAAACACTGATTCCATTGGAGGCACTTGCAGTTGGCATACTGTTTTCAGAACTATGTGCGTCCGAAGCTGTAGTAATTAGACCAAGGGTTTTCTGCGGTGGGTTTCACTTTGATGGGTTAAAGAAGACCCTTACTAGGAAAAGCTGCCTTCCTCCCCACCCCCACCCCTCAAATAAACCTACAGACACCACTCCACAGCTGGGGACACCTGGCATGTTAAATATTTGCATCCAAACCATAGCCATGAAGTCACAGGCCACCAAAATCCTATGTTAACTAGGAGAGAGCAGAGTCTTAACATGTAGAAGGGGGTTCATGTTCCCATCTTGAGGTGCGAAAGGACCTGGTCCCAGTGCCTCAGTTTCCATCAGTGATAAAAGCCAGCTGTGCGACACTGGATTCGCGCCGCCCTCCCCCCAAAGCTCAACAACATCGCATCCCGGCGGGTCACTGCCTCCCAGAACCTTCTCGGTCCTCGGTCAGCCGTGTGTCAGCGCCCTCCCTCCCACCCCGCCCCACCAGGAAGCGCAAACAGACCGTGGAGCTGCTACGGCTGGTGCGGTGCCGAAGGCGACACCGTGCACCTCTTGGGCCGCGCACCCACCGCCCCGCGTGCCCGCCAGCCGACCCTGGCCCTCACCTGGATCGCCGTGCTCCATGTCCCCTAGCAGCCCGCTGCCTCTTCCTCGCGACCTCCGTGGGCCCGCCGCGTCCCCTCTCGGACCGAGCCGCCGGCTCTTCTGCGCCTCCGCTGCCACTCCCGCCTAGTCCCCGCCTCCGGAGGCGGCGGACGCCACCCAACCACCTGACCGCCTACCGGACCGGTGCGCCCGCCACGTCGCCAGGCGGGAGTGGGGCGGGGCAGGGGGTAGGAGGGGAGTTGGGACAGGACTGTAGGCTGCTCGAGGACCCTGGTGGCGTTTGTGTCCCACCTTCAAGTTATTTCTACATCAAGTTTCCTCCGAGGCCTCGGCTATGTCCTTTCTCTGCCTCCTGAACACCTGCCCTCCTGTGCTGAGTAGGGTGCACGGGGAGGATATTTGGAGATGCATTTTGCCTCTTATATTCTTCCCTCCGACCGAAATATACCCGAAGCCTTATTCACCAGCTAGGTCCCAACAGGGGGAAATGACACAGAATCTCAAAATTTTACACACTCCTGTCTTTTCACAGAAAACTCACAGTTTTCAGTGACAAATTAGGAAGATTTTCATGTAATAAGAAATGTTTTGAGTGCGGAATAAGGAACAACATTCTGAAATGAGTTAAATGAAATATTTGAAATGGATTAAATTAGCCAAAGGACCGCATTATCAATGGAGATGTATTGAAAATGTACTTTGAGGCTTCGTGTCCATTGACCAATGGGCAGTTTGAAGTGCCTGGCACAGGACTTGTAATTATTAGTATTAGCACTGCCTTCAAAGTGTGTTTTGTGGTTACTCACCTTCCACGAAGTCACTTTGTCACTCTAAAGTGGCACCTTGATTTCATAAGCCAGCTGAGTCTGCAAGTGATGCAATTTCTTTCTACAGCGTTACCTGGAGACTCCACCTTGGGCTTGGCCTTGGCCTTGGACTGACAGCATGGCAGAGTATCAGGTGCACTAGCCTCTTACTAATGTGTTTTTTTGCTTGTTTCATAATCAGCTGCAGGCTCCGTGCTGGTACACTCTATGCAGACACAGAGACCTCCCCTCTGGATTGCTGCTGCTCCCACTGCGCCTGCCTCCTTTCTGGTTCCACTCCTGCCTGCCACTCATCCCTCAGGCCAGCTCCACATCCTACTAGGTTATAGCTTAGTAGTTCATAAGCTCCCGCCGTTCCAGGATCATTTTGGTCATGTTTCATCCCTTTTATTCTACCATGCATTGAAAAATATTATACATTCAGCTTTTGGGTTTGCATTTTAAAATGAGATCTATTGTATCTGCTCACAAGCCAGTGTTTGTAACAAAGATGTGTAATAATATAATTTTTAAAACTTATTTGTTAAGTGTAATGATAAGCTAAATTTTGGTATTGGCAGGAAATCCCACTATGTAAAGAATTTTTGCTAGCTGCTGCTCAGATCTATTGTACAGATATAACATCTGGAGGGACCATCTCTCAACCTGTGGACTAAATAAATAGCATTAACTATCAGTTGGAAAATATTGTTTATTCTATTCATATCTATTGAACTTGCTTTGCAGTGATGGATTTGACTATTATGTATATTGGAAGGAAAAATGCCTTGATTTTAAAGAATGTATATGCTTGTTCATACCTGTGGCAGAAAAGGTCAACAGCCTACCCAATATCTTGCTTTCCCATTTCCCTTTCTAAGGCAGCCCAGAGGTTGTTCGGAAAAGCAGAGTGGCCGTCTTTCAGCTTCCCTTGCAGCGGCCACTGGCTCTCTGACACATTAATGGCCAGGGTGATATGAGCAAATTTTGCTAGTTGGAACCTCTAAGAAATTATTTAAGAAGACAAACTTGACAACATTATCTTGCCCTTCTCCCATCCCCTTCCTGCCTAGAAGGACAGCAGCCGCCTTGCTAGCAGAGGGAGAAAGCCAGCCAAGGACGGCAGAGGAGACAGGCAGAAGGAAGTTGCGTCTTTGAGGGCACCAGGAGGACATAGACACCTGGCGTCTTGAAGTTGCTTTGGTTGACTTCCTGCTGCATGGAACCAAATACAATCCTATTGTGCCATTTTTTAAAAATCCCTTCTTTTCATGTATCAACACAAGTGTGTTCATGCAGCCCTGAGCTTTAAGTAAATATTAACTTATTTTCTCTGTGAGGTTAAATAAGCACTGTCCACACCATAAGCAGCCCATACATCATATTTCCACAAGACCCTGCTTTTCTCTAGTGTCTTCCCTGTACTTAATTTTTTTCCTGGCAAACAGAAACTGCACAAGCAACTCAGGCTGTGTTCCTTCTGAAATGAACAGAGCTGGTGTTTTTGCACTCAGGGGAATCTCTGGAGAATGGTCAGCACTTACACAGAGAACCTGGGTGCACTTAGCAGAACCATCCCTTCAAGGCTCAGCACACGAGAAAGACACTAAATTTACTTTGTGGTGTTCTTGTGTTCATGGTGGTGTAGATTATTTCTTAAGTTTCTTTTTTCAAAGGCGCATTCATTGGTAAAATGTCTCCGAGGAAATTCCCCCCAAAGCAGGTGAACTGAAACATGAAAATATTCAAGGGTCCAGACAGGCACGGAAGCTGTAAGTTTTAAGTGGATTCCACCCTCTGCATTCCACCCCGAAAGTACCCAGACCCTGAGAGCCAAGAGAAAGCACACACAATATGTAGAGGGTGGTATTCTCAGCAGGCTCACCCCTCGCATTGTGCAGCCCAAGGTAAGGCTTCAAACTCAGGCCCTGCCTTTCCTGTCCAGCTCTGTTCTTTCACCTTAGTCTTTGTCCTATATTCGGAGGGTCTGGCATGTTTCCATGTGGGGAAACCTAAGCCACCTACCCCATCTCCTGCCACCTTTTTCCATCAGCTACCCCTCAGCCTAAGGTTGCACTCAAAAGTGCTGTCCTGGGGAAAATGCCAAAACAAAGGTCCAAAAGCACATCCAGGGTAATTTAGGAGGGAGAATCGGGAGCGAGCTGCAGGCACTCAGTGCATGATCTAGAAAGAGGGCACAGGAACGGGTGGGCATGTCTATTTGGCACCAAGCACGGCTCTTCCAAAGGCCAGGTGCTGATGGGCAGTCTTGAAAGTGCGGGGCTCTATCGGGGGGCACCCAGGAGCCCGGGGCCGGGATTGCCAGATGAAATACAGGATGCCCAGTTCAATTTGAATTTTAGATGAATGACAAATAACTTTTTAGTGTCAGTATAGCCCTGCAATATTTGCACACATTCATACTACAAAAAAGTATCTATTGTTTATCTGAAATTCTTAGTGGGTTCCTATATTTTTATTTGCTAATTGCCAACCCTATCGGCTTCTACAGGCAGTTCTGGCTCTCTGAGTAGTCGAACAACTGAAAGCAGATGATATCACAATTTTGAAAGAGTTATCATAATCCAGAGTTAGGGGGCCAGAGAAATCAAAAGCCAGTTTTGGAGAAATACTGATTTAATGGCAGGTAACTAACATTTAATTGCTAAAGAAAATATTACAGACTTTCATTCTCTCAGCTATGGAGAAGAATGCGAATGTGAAATAAACAACTGGGAAAACGTGTAAAAATAGGTATTGGCAGGAAAGAGCACTTCATACTAATGGAAGTTATGCATGTGGATCTCTAAACAGTCACAAGAAGCGACTCACATTATTAACTTTGTTAAGAAAGCCATAGACCACTTAATCTTTCATGTATTTTTAAACCACTTTGAATTCTGTGTTTCTCAGATTTGGGAGAAACTCCCAAACTCCCAACTCCCATGTTCTAATCATGGGAGTTGAACACGATTGAGGAAGGCCCTGAATTCTGTAAATGTCTTAGCAAGCCATGTTCGCTGAAGGCAGCCCTTGATGGGACATACCTGCAAAATTTCTCTAATGAAATATTGTTTTTACTTCGTTGAGGACATGAATTTAAGAAATGTTGATTCTGAAGAAGGGAGTGAGAAAACTAGAATAATGTCGTTCCTCTATGCAAAATACTTTGGTCTTTAGTACAGGCAGATTCCCTGGGAAATGAATTGTGAGCTGGAGAGTCGTGTGCAGCAAGCCTACTGGGGAGCCAACCTGTGGGGAGGGAAGCAGGCAAATCACACTGGGAAGAGCCACCTCTGGTGCAGTCACAACAAAAGGCTCATCCCATCCCTCCAGCAGCTCTGGAGCTGGGAGGTCCCTTCAGAGTTGTCCCCAATTGAAGCAAGGGGCCCTGACTTTTACGCCCTGTGCTGACCCATCCTAGGAAGGAGCTGCGCTCAGGTAATAATCTTGGGCAAAGTGACTTTCTCCCACTAAGGGCAATTCTCCAAGAGGGACGCAGCAGACAGCCATCAGCCGCTAATACTCCCAGACTTTTAGGACTGAGTGGCTGGTACTACCCGCATCCTCTCAATCATAATCTATAAACTTCTTGAGCTCTTCTACCTATATTATAAGTTATTACTATGAATCAGAGTAGAACTAACAAGTGTCACGCATGGAAATAAAAACTAAACCTACCTTTCAATAAAATTGAAGTTTAAGAAAAATGTTTCACTGCCCATACGATAGGCCTTTGGCCTGAAACCTTCCTCAGAAGGCTAAAATGTTGAGCACGGGCCTGCGAACCAAAGGATCATGGTTCGATTCCCAGTCAGGGCACATTCCTGGGCTGCAGGCCAGTCCCAGCAGGGGACACATGAGAGGCAATCATACAATGATATTTCTCTTGCTCTCTCCTTCCCTTCCCCTCTAAAGATAAATAAAGAAAAATCTTAAAAATAAATAAATAAAAATTAAAAAGAAGTCTAAAAATGTACGCCTAGTGAGTGACATTGTAATGATATTCTATTATGTTGTCACTAAAATATTTTCAAAGAAGCTCCAAAGAAAACTTCATTCATGGTATATTTTAAGCCTAGTTCTAAGAGAGGGAGAGAAGGGGGAAGGAGAAAGAGAGAGAGGGAAGAAGAAAGAAGAGGAGGTGGAGGGAGGGGAAAAGCGAAGGAAGGAAGGATGGATGGAAAAAAGGAAGTAAGGAAGGAAGGAAGGAAGGAAGGAAGGAAGGGAGGGGGAGGGAGGGAGGGGGAGGAGGGAGGGGGGAAGGAAGGAAGGAAGGAAGGAAGGAAGGAAGGAAGGAAGCCTTTAGAACAGGTCATGGATCTGTTCTAAAGCCCAAGATACACAATAGAGTGAGTGCCCTTCCTCCACAAATTGAAGAGACTCTCCTTCCCTCACTTATCTTTTCTCTGGCTTCCTCCCCAGGGAAAATTCAAGAATCGGAGGCTTCTGAATTAAACCATTATTAGATGCAGATGTAAAATCACATACTGGAGCTCTGGTACTTCTGACACAAGAGAGATAAATATTCTCTCTTCAATCTCCATTAATAAACTGTCTGAAGGTTCCCAATTAGTCAAGAGACTCATGAGTCCCACTTGCTGGCCTGTGGGTGAATTGTCTGGAAAATACTTCCTATGGTTCTCAACATTTTCTTTTAAGTTTTAAATTCTGCATTGAAAAAGAAATCAAGCTGTCTTCTCCAATTCACACTTCATTATAGTCAATACTGGTACTTTATTGAAGATAAAATCAATCTGAGTATACATTAATAGTACTTGGACTTTCCCCACAACCTTGAAGCAACAGAGTAGCATCTTGCAAATGAGGACGTGAGATACAAAGATATTAAGAAGCTTACTCAACATCACATACCCCTTAAATGTCAGACCTGTAACCCACCAAAGATCTCCCTTTAGTTTAGAGATCTTTCCCCCACACCATGACAGTGAAACAGCTCCAAGGATAAATCAACGCACTGACCCAGCTTCATCCAGGAAAAAACCCTGGAACTACACATTTCCTACTTAACCCACCATCCCGGTTTCCTCCCAATGGCCAGGCTCAGGATCAAAGCACTGCGGAAAGGATGCCTGTGGTAAGCAGCACAACAGCACACACACACACACACACACACACACACACGCTTTAGGAATAGTGTTCCAAGACTTGTCTGGAGCAAAGATCCTCCCAATTCCTAAATCTCCAAGGCTGGAAATTCTAACTCAGGCTCAAGCTCTGAAACATGGTCACACTTAGTTATGCTCAGGCACTCTCCCTAGGGGAATTACCAGCTCATTGCTTAGGTGACCAACAGAGCAATATTTCCAAGGGTGAAAATTGTGCAAATAAAAAAAACTGTAAGAAATGTTTCACTAACTCTGGTAGAAGTTATTTACAAGACCACTCTGCCCATGATGGAATGCAGATCAGTCACAGCTATTTCGCATGAATGGAAACAAACAATAGCAGGATTGTCTTGTTGTGGGGTCATTTGTATCATTGCTAATACTTCTTGCTGTACTTGGATCAAGAAACAGGCTAGATAAACAAACCATGCCTCATCTGAAGGAACAGAGTTACTTGGCTTTCTAAGATGGATCCTGAAGGCCTATGGAATTCCTTTCCTTTTTTCTCTTTATTTTTTATTGATTATGCTATTGTAGTTGTCCCCACTTTTATCCCTTTTGCCACCCTCCACCCAGCCCCCACTACCGTCCTCCTTCAGGCAATCCTCACACTGTTGTCCATGTCCACGGGTTGTGCATATATGTTCTTTGGCTAATTCCTTCACCTTTCACCTTGTATGTGGAAAGTCATTGGTTCCTACCTACCCCTACTCCCTTACAGCTGTTAGTCTGTTCCATATTTCTGTGCCTCTGTTTCTATTTTGTGTTTTAGTTTACTTTGTTTATCAGATTCCACATATAAGTGAGGTTATATGGTATTTGTCTTTCATTGATTGGCTTATTTCACTTAGCATAATAGTCTCCAGGTGCATCCATGCTGTAGCAGAAGGTAAGTTTTTTTTTTTTCTTTTTTACAGCCATGTAGTCCACTGTGTAAATGTACTACAGCTTTTTAATCCACTCATCTACTAGTGGGCATTTGTGTTGTTTTCAGCTCTTGTCTATTGTAAATAATGCTGCCATGAACATGGGGTGCATATATTCTTTTGTATTGGTGTTTTGAGATTCTTAGGACATATTCCCAGAAGTGGGATTACTGGGTAAAACAGCAGTTCCATTTTTAATTTTTGAGGAAGTTCCATACTATTTTCCACAGTGATTGCATCAGTCTGCAGTCCCACCCATAGTGCATTAGGGGTCCCTTTTCTCCACATCCTCTCCAGCACTTGTTTGTTGCTTTGTTTATGATGGCCATTCTGACTGGTGTGAGGTGATATCTCATTGTGGTTTTGATTTGAATCTCTCTGATGATTAATGAGATTTACTTTCTTTTCCTGGGTTGGACAATTGGAGTTCCTGGTTTTGAAGCACTTGATAGGTAATATCACAGTGGTCATGGTTTTGGTGCACTGGAATCTCTCCAGAGTTTTAAATGCACCTTCTCAGTCACACTCCTGCTGGACGATCATGATGACCCAACAAAACATCAAGACAATCTCTCAATACACTTGGCTGTGGAGACAATCCTTAGGAGGTAAAGACCAAGCATCTCGAGCATTCCCTGAGGTAGTTAACGTCTCAAAAACGAGGGAATGGCCAGAAGAGGGCCTGAAAAAAGGGAGAGAAATAGATAAAGGCCAGTGACCACATATGACAATATACCCTGAACCACAACCAGTTCAAGAGGCAAAACCACAACCTCTGTGGCAAATAGCCCAGAATAGTCAGGATTTGGTCAATGACTGCCACGTTCCCTGTTTTTCATCTCACTTCCAAAACCAACCAGAGAAAGTCAAATACACTGACCATATTACTCATGAGATTAAAACCCTTCACTTGTGACTACACATGGCCTTCAAAGTTTAAATGATACTTCCTAGCACATCTTGTAAGTTTCTGCTGCATCCATCACTACTCTTGATTGAAAGTGATAGAAACCAAGTTTGAGCTAATTTAAGAAAAATGGGGATATACAGACTGGTTCACATAACTGAAAATAACAAGTGTCAAGTAGATTTCAGGTGTAACTGGGACTAGATTAAGCTAATGGGATACTGGCATCGTTCAAGGCAGAAAAAAGAAGCAAAGAGGGTCATCTAAGTGTGGCCCTGCGCTATGCTGTGTTTTCCACAGATGATGTCTAACTGGGATTGATGTTTCATGTGATGGGGCATGTCCTCCCAATTCTATGTGACTTCATATTGGTACCTTGTAGCTGGCCACACCGAGAGAATTTACACATTGGAAATTAGCAAACGGTACAAACTGAAGCCACGCCACTCCCAGCTAGTGGATTATCAGCTTGCCACAGACCGTGTTGTAGCTGAGAGGCAGTGGGGGCAGGTTACTTCACCTATTTCCTTCTTCTGTGCAATGTGGAGAACTATGTGTATGTCATGGGATTGCTCAGAGGATTGCATGCGATAACCTGCCCAGCGTGTAGTACAGCCTTAGTACTTATTGTATTTATTCAACTCTAAGATTTTACCACATTGATAATGCAGCATTATTTTATACATATCATACTGCCAAAAAAGAAAAACACTGTTAATGAATGCTTTCTGGCCACACTGATTGTAAGACATATCTCAATTTCAGAAATGATAAAGTGTGAAAAAATGTGTGTTAGAATGAATGAAGTACATTAGCTTGCTTATAAAATACTTCACTAATAGTACATCATCACTGTGACTGGCTAAAATGTGTATGTATGTGTAGTAGAAAGTCAATGGTTCCATTCTACTCTTTTAAGCATCAATTCATTCAAATTTTCTAGTAATACATATGCTCAAAAATCAGATAGCTTATATTTATGAATGAATGGCATCTAAGTAGAAGGGGAGGAGGAAACTAGAAATGTCAGCATTTTTTCAGAATAAAACCAAACACAAAATTCAATGGGTTTTGAATGTCAAAATAGTAGTTTATATTTTAAAAGGTTTTATTTATTTATTTTTTGAGAGGGGGGAAGGGAGGGAGAAAAAGAGGGAGAGAAACATCAATGTGTGTTTGCCTCTCACAAGCCCCCTCCTGAGGAGCTGGCTGGCAACCCAGCCATGTGCCCCTGACTGGGAATTGAACTGGTGACCCTTTGGTTCACAGGCCAGCGCTCAATCCACTGAGCCACACAAGCCAGGGATGATTGTCAAAATAGTGGTTTTAAAAAAATGAAGATTTAAATGTACAAGAAACATTGGTGGGACCACACAATAAGACTTAAAATCATAAACAAGTAAGTGCAAAATTAGGGGTTTTCTAAATAATCTATACACATTTTAGAAAAGCATGTAAACTTACATGAGAAGTGAAGGGGTAATAAGTGCATTTATTTGACTAATTATGCATGTCCTCAGGGAGGACAGAGTTATGGTAAATAATTCCAAAGGAAGGGAATTGGCTACTGTGAAATTATCTCCAGGCTGTGGGAATGAATTTATATTATGTAAAGAAAAATTCCTGGAAACAAATGAATACAGGCTACCAAACTTGGAGAGAGAAGAGAAACTATTATGTTTGAACAAAAGAACTTCAAAGAGAAATGTGGTTTATTTTATTTTTTTACACTACTTCAACTAAAAATAAAACATCAGAGCCTACCATAAACGTGTATTTGCTTGTACACAAAATACAGAGTTTTAAGCTGGCTGTAGAACACAGTGACCTCCAGCTAAACTGTGCTCCAAACCTCATGGAAGCAATCTCTAAGCCTTCCTTCTGTGGAGCCTTCTGTGTAGTTTAAGAAGATACGGCTTTTGACCTCAAAATAACTCCCAAGCTCAGCACACAGTTTCCGGACTCGTTTGCCTACATGCACATTTTCTGGCTGACCACAGCCAAGTTCCTGCACCGAAGGAGTTTGCAAATCCCTTTCAGGCCACGGGGGGAAGGACACTCTCAAAGGGCCATGTAATGAACATGGAATGAAACTCTTAACCTGGAGACAGCTTTCTGCTCTTCATTCAGATACGTGGCCGTGGGTAACATGGCTGTGAGCCTCAGAGTTCTCATCAGCAGAAGGGAATAATAAACCTCACCTTCCAGGGCACTCCTGAATGGATTTTTATATATATATATATATAAATATATATACATTTATATATAAATATTTATGTTTAAATATATGTTTATTTAAAGTGCTCTGTAAGTTGTAAAATGCTTTACAAATATAACAGATGAACTATCATTATTATTACCACTACCACGGTTACTTGCCCTGCAGAGCTGGCACAGTGGCAGTCACCGTATCACTGTACTGTGAACTTGGGACAGGATTTCACATAGAATGAGTATTTGATAATGAAGGCATATATCTTCTTAAACCAAACAAGTGTTTCAAGATAGAAAATTTGCTTTATTTTTCATTATAAAGTGTAAAGAAATGTTAGAGAAATCACGAGCTTTTAGTTCAGACAGACAGGGATTTAAATGACCTACCTAGATGTGCAATGGTAGGCAGGTTACTTAACATTTCTGAATTCAGGGAGCTCACCGCCCAATCTCATCGTGGGCATTCCAGAATGTAAATTGCTCAGCTCAATACATTTTGTCTTTCCCCTTATCCTTTTCTTTGTAAAGCAACAGGTTTGGGGGTTAGGACTTGGATATCTGTGAGGAGTCATCATTCTGTCCACCACACGTGCCTACTTACCAAACAAAGGAGTTGAGGCTTCTTTGCTCTGGAATTTCATGAATCAGAACCCAGTTCTCAGTCTGGACGGCAACCTTCTCCCCTCCCTGTGTACCCAGAAGCAACACTGTCACCAGAGGGGAACAGGTGTGTATTTTTTGGGGCGTGGTTATTACTGATTTTGGTGACATTTGATAAGCAAGGAGCAGGCATGAATTGTTTTCCTGTACCATCTGGAACCCAGCAGCCATGTTTATTCTACTAGCCAACTGTCACCTTGGAGAAAAATCAGGAGCTTACCAGGCATCACAGAGAATTAAACAAAGACCCAATTCATTGTCCCTGAGGGAATTGCTGAGACAAACAGTATAAAAGTACAAAAGTATACATGTCAGACTGAGGACCAGTGGGGGCTGCTATACCCATGGAGAAGGGCAATTAGCACCTTCACTGATTTGGAATTGCCTTGTGAAACTTTTGTAATGGACTTGATTTACTCCGTTATTTACTATTGGAGTAAATTTACTTAATCTTATGTACTATTACTTCCAGATAGTACTGATGGATGCTGAAGGCTCGTGTTAGATTAGTATAGTTTAGAGGTTGAGACTTCTCGTAGGAATTCAAGCAGAAAGGACTACTTGGTTGTTGACTTCCACCCAAGCAAATAGCTCTGTTTCCTCATAGAAACTGGTGAGAACATTTCACTAGGCTTAGAGTTTAGAGGGACATAGAAGCAAGCTTCCCAATAATGAGTTTGCAACATCCTTTAAACATTCCTCTTTTTATTGCTTGCTCTTGCCAGATCTTAAAGCCAGATTTTATTGTAAAAAAAAAAAAATGTTGATGCTGTTCAGTTACAAGAAGGAGAAAACCTGGAGGAAGCACAGGGATTTGGGGGTTCAGCAGCTCTGAACCTCAGGAAAAGGAAGATCAGAGAAAGAAAGGGATGGGGAGAGAAAGGGAGGAAGGCACTGGAGAGGCGGGACCTACTTTTGGAGGGGAGTAGGAGACAGTAAAACCTCTAGTTTCTATTAGTTAAAACAAAGGAATCACACATTTCACCCTTTTTTGAGAACTTCTGTTTTTTTTTTTAATTTAAGAGGAGGCAGAATGAGACACTTAGGTTATTAGGTCCTAGATGCTAGACACCTTACATTACTGCTAAGACAAGGCGACTGACTTCTCTCAGGCCGGGCTTCAGCTCCTAAAGTTGGGATGAGAATATTTTTGGAAGAACGGAGGGAAGGGAAGAAAGGAAGGAGAGAGAGGAGAAGGGAGAGGGGGAAGAAAGGACTGTCTTGCTGGGGCTGCTGGTCAGGTGCTGAGCTGGCTGAGTGGCCTTTGAACTTTGGCTTTGGAAAACAGCCTTAGTCATTGCTGCCATGGCCATTTCTGGAATGTTCAGATTGCACATACAGATTCTAAAATGCATGGAATGTATGTAGATGTGGATGAAAATGTGCCATTGACCTGGAGCTCTGAAACAGTGTGTCACTCAAAGAAACGAGAAAGTGAGCCTCAGACGGAGGAGAAACTAAGCTCCCAGAAGCCCCTGGCTCCTGTTACTGTCAGTGGGCTGCCCCGTTTTTGCTGGGAGATATGGAAAACCATCATATCTCAAGGGTGAGAGGGGCTGGGAAAGGCTATGTATAAAAGGGAAAGTGCCCCTCCTGAGCGCAGTGCAGATAATGAGGCCATTATTTGCTTATCTGGTTGCATTTGAAACTTCACTTTCTCTCTCTGTGGCTTCCCTTCTCCGGGGACCCTGTTTACGGCTTTGAAAATAACCAATGCCTGATTTCCATGCCAACAATATGCTCCTGTTTCTATATATCCCACCCTTCAATTCTATATTCATAACTCAGTCAAGGTATCCATGTCTGGTAACATTTTTGCCTTGCTCTTCACATGATTCAATAGTGATAAATTATCTGCTAAAAAAATAGAGATGTGATATGACGAACAGGTTTTCTTTGAGTGTATACCTCAGGTATTGTGACAGATCTTAAACATCCTTCCTCTGTGTGACTAAGATGAACTGCTCCAGCTGTGTTAACTGATGGCCACTGGCTTCACTTCATTTCCCTGGAGGAGACTCATCTTTGTTTGTGTCTATAGCACAAGCATACTAGTTTGTGAAGCTCTCTTTTCCCACGTACCAGAAACACAATGAGAGAACAATGTGCCATTTCTCATACATGCATCACTGCCCAAAATGAAATATTTGTTAGGTATTTCATGAAGATTTTTTTGCCTGACAAAAGTCATAAGATATGGAATTTAATAACCAGTACAAATCCTGTCATAGAAGTTTTTTGTAATCTTTTTTGCTATTCTGTTGACATCTGGTCAGGTGTGAGATCTTTTAAGTCTGAATGTTGTCCTGGCGCTCTGAGCTGAAAGACCATGCTGACCATTCAGGAGGAACCCTCACTGGGCTGATAGGAGGTGCTGGGGATTTGCCGCCTCTGTGACAGAGGAAGTATCTTTGGGTGACTCTTCTCCATTGATCATATGTTCTCAGGTTTTCTAGGAGAAACAAGCTTTATGGTACTCACCATTTTGAGGCTTACACTGAATCTGACCAAACTGTCCAAATGTTATTTGATTGACAGCTCATAGCAATCCCCTAAAGTGAATATATCTCAATTTTACTTTTAGTTGATACACCCAGGTCTCACCAGTCTTTGATTATAACTAAGTTCGTAACTTTAAGTACTCAAGCTATAACACTTTGAACTCCCTCTGACTCAGGACAAGAAATGACTTGTCATTATGTTGTCCCCAGTATCTAGTGAGCATCTGGGCCCCGGAGCAGCCCCTGCTCTTCCACCCCAGCGTCCCTGGGAAGTTCCAACTTAGCCCCTGGAGTAGGAAAGAGAAAGGGAGGAAGAAAAGAGAGGGACAGGTGACATGCTGTGTGCTTCCCTGCATCACCCATTTGTCCTCACAACTGGCAGACTGTCACACATTCAGGGGTGTCTCCTCCGATGATGGTAGCTGCAGTGCTAGAGTTAGCATGACTACATGGCTGCTAGATTATAGGCATAGATTTATTGCCAAATATACACTTGTGAAAGTGTTTTTATATCATTCTGCCACAGAATAGTAAAAGCCTGTACAAATTCTATTCAACATGATTGCCTTAGTCTGCTCAAGCTGTCATAATAATGGAGTATCAGAGATTGAGTGGCTTAAATGACAGATACCTACTTCTCACAGTTACAGAGGCAGGAAATCTAGGATCAAGGCGCTGGCCTACCTGGTTCCTTATGAGAGCCCACTTCCTGGTTCACAGATGGCTGTCTTTTCATTGCAACTTCTTTAAGGGGGGGGGGGCAGAGAGAGAGATCTATGTCTCTCCTTGCAAGGATACCAGTCCCATCATGAGGGTTTCACTTCATGACCTAATCACTTCTCAAAGGCCCCACTTTCAAATATCATCACGTTGGCAATTTGGGTTTCAACACACAAATTTTGAGAAAACCCATAATAATGATGAATATAGAAAACTATTTAACAAGAAAGGTATAAACCTCTTTTTCTTACATCAGAACTATTTTGTTTATATATGTTTTTAAGTACATTAAATATTACAAAAGTGAATTTTTCCTGAGGGGACCACATGCCCTGGTTTCCCCTCACTGTCTTGAACTATGCCCGTTGTCCTTGTTGGAATTAATATAACAGCCCCATTCACTCTCAAAAGTGTCCTGGTTTGAATAATAAATTATGTGGGTGTCCTTCTTATTAATCATATTTCCAGAATATATTTATAGGTTGGAAACTTTTGATAGTTTTGAAGCTGGGTGACTGATATATGGGCATTTATTTAATTTACATAATAAAAATCTTAAATATACTTATATTGTAGTTGAGATTTTATAGTTTGGTTTAAATAAATATGGACTATCAATTTATTTTTAAGTTCAAGCAATTATGACTCAAATATAAAAACAGTATTAATAAGGCAATAATCTATGGTCTTTTTTCATGTACAAAATTGTGTTCTTAAAGAGTTGTAATTGAAAAGCATACAATTTTAACTACTATAATTGAAAGGCTTTTGAATAAATTAGGAATATTTTGTTATATTAAAAGACTACAGTGAATCCTGTCACTCAATGAAGAATTTCTTTGTAAAAAGATCATCAATGTCCTTATTTTCTTTCTGTGCAAACATATATATATTTTATATATCCCAAGAAACAACACAGTTCACACATTTTTCTCACCTGTAAAACGAGAAATAATACTACCTACCTAAAAAATCATTGTGAGGAAAAAATTGTAAATGTTATGTAAAGAATATATACACTTGCCTCCTGATACACTTATTACCTGTTACACAGTAAGAATTCCATAAATGTTACTACTTACATCGGCTACTGCCAAAATTTGTAATTATGGTGAGTTGACATATTAAATCATGGGAAGCATTAAATGACAGCAGTCACAAAACCTTCTTGGAACTCATCTTTTTACTACCCTATATTTTTTGGGCATTGAAAGCAGAGAATCAAAATGTTTAACATGCCTGAGTGAGCAGTGTTAAAGTAAAAATTACATCATGAAGACACTTAAACTAATGTTAGTCTCCCCTTCACTGAGCCAGCCAGTCCGTGAGTCATGAACTGTTTACTGAACACCCGCTACATGCAACCTCGTACCTGTGCAACTGGGCCTGGCAAAGTTCAGGCCTAGAACATAAGAGACCAATATGGAAAACCCAAATGGTCACAGTGGTATAGCCTAGGTTTACTTTGGTGGAATGCAGAGATCCTCTGCACTAACTGATCTCTGAATTCCAGAGATTAGTTAAAATATAAATTTATTCATTAATTAGCAATATTTCTTCCCATCCTGGATGTAGACTTCTTTCCCACATGTTTGATTGAGCAAGGGACAATGATGAGTCTGATGTGCTCTTCTCTGTTTGAATTCTATGCCTAAAGGTTGGTACAGTCCACAGAAAACATTTCTTTCCTTCTTTTCATTCTCTGTCAACCCTTCAAGCTGTAGGCCTTTGAAATAAATTTGTACTGAATTCATCGATGTTGGCATTCCAACAGAACAGAGGGAATGTCAGAGAATGGACAAAGCATAAAAATGTTTGGAGTACTTTTTCCTTTCAGAGTGTCCAGTTTTTCTTATTGGAAAGCAAGAGTTAATGGTATTCTTGTAGTAGAAGTGCCATTGCTTTGTTTGCAAACAAACTAATAGTCTTGTCGTTCATCCCCTTCCCAAATTAATTTTATAGATATGTAAGTTAGCATCTCATAATTTAAACAACAGCCACTAGTTTAAAAAAAGAGAAAACATAACAATAAAATGCATAATTTTATAACCTGCTTTCACCCTACATTATGAGTAGTTTTCAAAAAAACATATATACTCAAGTATATTACAAGTTAATAATAATATCTGGATAATTAATAATGTTTAATAACTTTTCCTGAATATGCAAAACAAACACTTTCACTTATTTGTGAAAAGCATATAGCATTTCAGAAAGCAATATCAGGAGAAAATAAGCATAGACCTGTGGTATTATGCATTCAATAGCTTCAGGTTGCTAAAAATTCTCATTGGCTTTTTGATCAATAAATAGCAGGAAGCTCCAGCTGTTTTCAGTTACATGACAGAAGCCCAATCAAACCGGTCAACAATAACTAGAACTGGTTTCAAGTTAAGACAGCCTCCACAATGGTTTGATTTAGCAGCTCTGTGATATCAAAAGAACCCAGTTATGGTGACAAACAAATGGTACACTTTTCTTCTTTTCTTTCCTAGAATCTTACTAACATAATAGATACAATCTCATAGCTATATTTTCTGTCTAGATTGGGCCTACCAATTGAAGGTATGATGTTCAACAAACCCGCAGACCCTGTTAGCTTCGAAAATCTCATTATCCTAGTATTGTCTAGGATAACATTGCCTTCACAATACTTTGTTCAATGAAGTTCTGCATGGTAACAGAAGCAAAGAACATGGTATCAAAGGATTACCACTACTGCCTGACTACACAATTTTGGGACTTTAGTAAACAACCTGAATGTCTATCAATGGGTGAACGAATAAAGAAGTTGTGACATATACATGAATATTAGCCATGAGAAAAGGAAATCCTGTCATTTGCAACATGAGTGAAACTTGAAGGCATTATGCTAAGTCAGATAACTCAAAGAGAGAAAGAAGAATACTATGTGATATCACTTTTATGTGGAACTTTAAAAAGCTGAATTCATAGAAATAGACACAGTAGAATAGTGTTTATCAGGGGCTCAGGGAAGAAGAATTGGGGAGTTATTGGTCAAAGGGCACGAATTTGCAGTTAAAAGATGAGTTAGTTCCAGAGATCCAATGCACAGCATAAAGATTACAGTTAACAAGACTGTATTATATACCCCAAAGTTGCTGAGACTAGACTTTAAATGTTCTCACCAGAAAAATGAAATCACTATGTGTATCCCATCTTGGGTCTGTTATTTTATTTTTCTTAATTTTTATTTATTGATTTGAGAGAAGGAGAGAGTGCTGAAGGTGGTAGGGGGAGACATCAATTTGTTGTTCCACCAATTTATACATCCATTTTAGTTCATTCTCATATCTGTCCTGACTGGGGATCAAACCTGCAACCATGGCATTTCTGGACAATGCTCTAAACAACTGAGCTACCTGGCCAGGGCTGTGGTTTCTTTTTAACACTACTGTGCCCCACAAGGCCCAGCACAACCCCACAACCACTCCTCAATGACCATATGAACCCCCACACCACCTTATATGACTTTGTACCAGCCCATAATGATCCCATGCAACCTCATGTGGTGCCACACAACCCCACAACCACCCCGTGCCCTACCCCACACCACACAACCACACAAGGCCCCTTCAACACCACATGACTCCACAACAAGCCCACAAAGACCTCAAACAAGAGCACAATGATCCAATGTGACTCCACACACTATAAAAAGCAAGCAAACAAATAAATAAATAAAGTCACTTTAAGAGGGAGCCAGAGCTGTCATCCCAGAGGAACTATAAAAAGAGAAAAAGAGGAAGGAAGGAAGGAAGGAAGGAAGGAAGGAAGGAAGGAAGGAAGGAAGGAAGGAAGGAAGGAAGGAAGGAAGGAAGGAAGGAAGGAAGGACGAGCAAGCCATTGGCTGGCTGGGTGGCTTGGTTGGTTGGAGTGTCTTCCCATACACCAAAAGGTTGCAGGTTGAATTCCTGGTCAGGGCACATATCTAGGTTACGGATTTGGTGCCCAATTGAGGGGAGTATGGGAGGCAACTGAACCATCTTTCTTTCTCATGTTGATGTTTTTTTCTCTCTCTCTTTCACACATGCACACAAGCACACTCTCCCTTTCTCTTTCTCTAAAATCAATAAAATATCCTCAGGCAAGAATTAAAAATAATAATAAAAATAATTATGTGATGTGATAGAGGCATTGGCTAACAGTATATTGATAATCATATTACAATATGTAAATGTATTGAAGCAACAAAATTACACAAGACTACATGTCAATTATATCTCAACTGAAAAAAATGTATCTTGAAGATTTTTCCATGTACTTATTTGAATACTACATACAATGCAAATATAAATATATACTAAAATATTTATTAGTATGAATATTAATGGACTTGACTGTATATATCATTTCACAGCTTGCCTTTTTCTTCAGTTAAATATATATTTGTATCATGAAAATTTTTCCATCATTCAATCATTCATTCATTCAATAGTAATTCATTCATTACTATTTGTAATACCTGTTGTGTAGCAGGCTTTGTTCTGGATACTAGAGATGCAGCAGTGAAAAATGTGATGTCCCTAATATCAATGTTCATGAGCAGAAGGGGGATAAAGAAAATAAACAATTAAATAAATAAGTGGTTAGATCTACAAAGAAAATAAACTTAGTAAGAGTGCAGAGATAGAATTTTTATTCTTTGTTGGTTGCTAGTGCTAAGTGACAGGGTTGGGAGTGAACTTGACCTGTTAAGGAATCCAGAGAAGACCCATGGGCTTGGATTGAAGCTGGCAGAAATGGAGAGTGGTGGTTGGTGTGAAAAGTCTCTACACATCACGGTAACAGGGTTGCAATTTATTCTACAGACAGTGAGAGTCCTGAAAGATTTTTCAGGAGGGATGGAAGAGACCAGGAAAACTAGTTTTTGAGAGGAGACACAGCAAAAGAAAGAGCTCTGATTTAGATACGTTAAGACTGAACAAACTATTAAACATCAAAATAGGCATGTTATGGAGACGGTTGAGTTCTCCCAGGGGCAAAGAGAGGGTTGGCAATATAGCTTTAGAAGTTTTCAACATCTGGATGTCATTTAAAGCCATGAGATGGGATAAGGTCATTTTGGAAGAGAATACAAGTACCAAGGGGGAGAGGCCTCCATTGTCAGGGGTTTGAACGCTTAGCAGTGGGAAAGGGCAGGAAAGTGTGAAGAAGGAGCCATCATCAGAAATAACAGGAATGTGTCTCATTAAGGTCTACTCAGTTCAACACTTTTACAGAAAAAGTGAGATGAGGACTAAGAATTGCTAGAGGAGTTGCCAAGATGAGGGTCAGTGAGGGCCTTGACAAGGAAATCCCCAAGAGTGGTGGAAACAGAAATTTGAGTCAGCTGTTAAAGAAAATGGAAGGTGTGGAAATTGAAACATCTGGAAGAGAAAACACTGATGAAGTTTTCTCAAAGCTAAGTAGAGGCTGGAGCATTTGGAAATGTACCAAGTTAAGAAAGAGTATTGCTTGTTTTTTTGTTTGTTTATTAAAATGACAATAACGACATCATGTTTTATACTAATACAGAAAGTCAAGTTGAGAGAGAAAAATGGTGATTTATGATGAGATGATTGGAGGAGCAAAGTCCTTGAAAATGTGACAAGGGATGAGCTCTGGGGCAGAGGTGAAGTCATGAGGCTGGTCCCCGGGACTTATTTGTGGCTTGCTAAATCTTTGTTGAAAAAGTTTAGGTTGTGTCTGGGTTTCAATTTTTTAGTATAATTCTGATCTGGACATCCTTGTATATTTATGTTTATACATGTATATGACTCTCACTGAAGAATAAATTCCCCCTGGAGGATAAGTCAAAAAAGATAAAAATAGTTTAAATATGACTAAGAAAATGGAAAATGACCTTCTAAAATATTTTATTTTTTATTCTTAAATTTGAAGTTCAAAATATAGCTCTAAATATCTTTTGTCTTTTTAGTCTCTTACATGTAAGAAATTACTTATTATTTTTAAGAAAAATTTAATAGGTTTATTTATGTTGTTATAAAGTTGAACTACTGAATCTTGTTCACGGAAACATTTTGACTCACAGTAATGCTTTATGCCCCCACATTTATACTTTAAAAATTCACACACATATTAAAATGAAATAATGGCCAATAACTAATTTCTGTCCCTCATTTTCCCTTTGCAACTACATGCTTAGGTAGTTTTGATTCCATGGGGAAAAAATATCTAATGTTCAGAACCATAAACAACAGGAAGAAGAGAAACTGGTGCAGCTACTGTGAAAAGCAGTCTGAAGTTTCCTCAAAAAATTAAAAATGAAACTGTCTTTTAATCCACTGATTCCACTTGAGGTGTAGGTAGACACATTGTGCCTCCTCACACAACCAAAATAAGGACAACAAAAATTTAGAAACAAAAAATCAACTAGTACTAACAGAAAATTGAACTATATGGAAGTCTGACAACCAAGGAGTTAAAATAGACACCTTCATCCAGACCAGTAGGAGGGGTGGAATCAGGAGGCCAGGCAGAGACAGATCGACGCAAAAAAAAAAGCGGTGGCTGGCAGACCCCAGGTGCAGGGTGGCAGCAGGCACACCCAGCAAGGCAGAGGATTGTGGAGGGGTGGGGCATACAAGACCGCTGGTGGAACAGGCAGTTCCACATTTAAACCAGGGTTGTGCACAGATAACCAGGCCAGCAAGGTTTAAACTGGGGAGCGAGACAGACTTCACAACCCAGGACTCCACCTTGGGGAAATAAAGCCTCAGAACACTGATTGAAAATACCTGTGGGGGTTGAGGTAGCAGGAGAGACTCCCAGCCTCACAGAAGAGATTGTTAGAGAGACCCACAGAGTCTTAGAATGTACACAAGCCCACCCACCAGGGAACCAGCACCAGAAAGGCCCAGTTTGCTTGGGGGAAGCAGCAGAAGGGACTGAAATCCGGCAGAGAGCGGAGCAAGCACCATTGTTGCCTCTTGGACCCTGCCCCCACATACAGTATCACAACCCAGCAACTGGGTTGCCTACCCTGGGGCACACCTAAGGCTCCACCCCTCACTATGTAACAGGCGCAACAAGACACACACACACACACACACACACACACAAAAGGGCCCAAATGAAAGAACAGATCAAAGCTTCCGAACAAATAAAACTAAACGACAAAGAGATAGCCAACCTATCAGATGCACATTTCAAAACACTGGTGATCAGGATGCTCACAGAATTGGTTGAATTTGGTCACAAATTAGATGGAAAAAATGAAAGCTACACTAAATGAAATAAAGGAATATGCACAGGGAACTAGTAGTGACGGGAAGGAAACTGGGGCTGAAATCAATGGAGTGGACCAGTAAGAAGAGAGAAACAACCAAATAGAAAAGAATAAAGAAACAAGAATTCAAAAAAATGAGGAGAGGCTCAGAAACCTCCAGGACATCTTTCAACACTCCAACATCCAAATTACAGGGATGCCAGAAGGGGAAGAGAAAGAGCAACAAGAGAAAAATTTATCTGAACAAATAATAAAGGAGAACTTCCCCAGTCTGGCAAAGAAAATAGACTTCCAGGAACTCTAGGAAGCTCAGACAGTTCCAAAGAAATTGGACCCAAGGAGGAAGACACCAAGGCACATCATAATTATATTAGTCAAGATTAAAATGAAGGAGAGGGGGCTTCCGCCAAGATGGAGGCATAGGTGGAGATGCCGTGCTTTCTCACACAACCAAGTTTAGAGACAACAAAATATTATCAACAGAAAACATAGCCAGAACAAAGAAAATTGAACTTTTTGGAAGTCTGATAACAATGAATTCATCAGCCTGACCTGTAAGAGGGGTGAACCCAGCAGCTGGCGGAGGGAGGTTGCACAGGAAAACTCGGTCAGACGGACTCAGGCACGCAGAATCCAGGTGCAGGGTTGGACCTGGTGGGCAACTCAGCAAGCGACCTTGGGGAAACAGCGAGGAAGCAGGACTGCAGGTTGACTGTGGTCGCACATTTGTGCGCAGATAGACAAGCGAGGGAGTGGGCAATTGGACGAGAGCCAGCAGCCCCAGTGGCTAGCGCAGCGGAGGGTGCCACCATTTCCCCACTCTGACCCCGCCTCCACATGCAGCATCCTAACCCAGCGACCCTGAGTGGCCCAGCCCTGGGGAACCACCTAAGGCTCTGCTCCTCACCCAGTGGCAAGAAGCAGCAGAGGGGGCCGCCACTTCCCCGCTCTGACCACGCCCCCACAATAGCGTCACAACCCAGCGACCTGGGAGTCCAAGGCTCCGCTCCTCATACTTAACGGGCACAAAGAGACCAAAAATGGCTCAAGAAGATCTCAAAGCCCCAGAGTCCATAACTCTAAGCGACGAAGAAATAGCAAAACTTTCAGATGCACAGTTCAAAACACTGGTGATCAGGATGCTCACAGAACTGGTTGAATTTAGTCACAAATTAGAGGAACATATGAAGACTAAACTAATTGAAATGAAGGGAATTGCACAGGAAACCAATAGCGATGAAAAGGAAACTGGGACTCAAATCAAGGGAGCAGACCAGAAGGAAGGAAAAAATGACCAAACAGGAAAATATGAAGAAACAAGAATTCAAAAAAATGAGGAACTGAGGAACCTCCAGGACATCTTTAAACATTCCAACATCCAAATTATAGGGGTCCCAGAAGGGGGAAAGAAATGGCCATGAGTGGAAAACTTATTTGAACAAATAATAAAGGAGAATTTCCCCAATCTGGCAAAGGAAATAGACTTCCAGGAAATCCAGGAAGCTCAGAGAGTCCCGAAGAAGTTGGACCCAAGGAGGAACACACCAAGGCACAACATAATTACATTAGCCAAGATTAAAATGAAGGAGAGAATCCTAGAAGCAGCAAGAGCTAAGGGGACAGTCACCTACAAAGGAGTTCCCATCAGATTATCAGTGGATTTCTCAAAAGAGACCTTACAGGCAAGAAGGGGCTGGAAAGAGGTATTCCAAGTCATGAAATCCAAAGACCTACAACCAAGATTGCTCTATCCAGCAAAGTTTTCATTTAGAATGGAAGGGCAGATAAAGTGCTTCTCAGATAAGATCAAATTCAAGGAGTTCATCATCACCAAGCCCTTATTATATGAAACGTTAAAGGGACTTATCTAAGAAAAAGAAGATAAAAAAATATGAACAGTGAAAGGACAGCAAACTCACAGTTATTAACAACCACACCTAAAACAAAAGCAAACTAAGAGGACAGCTAGATCAGGAGCTGAACCATAGAAATGGAGATCACATGGAGGGTTAGTAACAGGGGAGTGGGAGGGGGAGAGAGGGGGAAAAGGTACAAGAGGATAAGTAGCCTAGATAGTAGGTAGAAAATAGACAAGGGGGAGGGCAAGAATAGTATGGGAAATGCAGAAGCTAAAGAACTTATAAGAATAACACATGGATGTCAACTAAAGGGAGAAAATGTGGGTGGGAGAGGGTGTGCAGGGTGGAGGGTAGTGAAGGGGGGGAAATGGAACAACTCTAATAGTATAATCAATAAAATATATTAAAAATAAACAAAAAGTACACCAAAAAATCCCAAAACACCAATTCGAAAGAATATATGAAATGCTATGTTCATATATTCTTGGCATTGCTTATAATAGCCAAGATTTGGAAACAGCCTAAGTGCCCATCAATATATGAGTGGATTAAAAAGCAGTGGTACATTTACACAATGGAGTACTACACTGCAGTAAAGAAAGAAAAAACTCTTATCTTTTGAGACAGCATGGATGGACCTAGAGGGTATTATGCTAAGTGAAATAAGACAGTGAAAGACAAATACCATATAATCTCACTTATATGTGAAATCTAATAAACGAAATAAACTAATAAGCAAAATAGAAACAGAGGCATAGAGATATGGAACAGACTGACAGACAGCTGTAAGGGAGTAGGGGTAGGTAGGAACTGATTGAAAGAAGGTGAAGGGACTAGTCAAAGAACATGTATGCATGACCCGTGGACTTCGACAACAGTGTGAGGGTTGCCTGAGGGAGGGGGTAGTGGGGCCTGGGTGGAAGGGGCAAAAAGTGGAAAAATCGGGACAACTATAATAGCATAAACAATAAAATATAATTAAAAAATAATTAAAAATAAAAATAAAAAGAGTGAAATGTTTCCCATCATAGTGGATTCTTAAGCATGTTCTCCACATAAGTGGTGTAGTAGCTGTACATCTTTGGGCATAATCATTGTTTGTTGGCATGGATAGCACACAGGTTGTTGGTGTCTGCAAAAAGGTGAGCCAGACAGGCTTCACTTCCTCCTGCAAAGCACCAATAATAGCACTCTGGAAGCATGGATCTCTTTTGAGGTCCTGAGCAGTTCTTTGCACCAGACCCTGGAAGGGAAGTTTATGAATCGGAAATTCAGTGGACTTCTGATAACATCCAATTTCACAGACTGCCATGGTACCAGCCCTGTAACAAGGAGGTTTCCTCACCCCTCCAGTAGAAGGCAAACTTTCGTGAATGACTGTGGCAGCCACTCGCTTCCTCAGTGCTTTACCACCCATCGGTCTGAGTCTGCCTGTCAGCTCTGTCTGAGCCATGGTATAGACACCTCTTTACTTACCCCTCCTCTCCTTCATCGGTGAGCTAGAGACAGCACTGGTGTTACAGAGTGATGGCTCTATAGGGCCTGCTTTAGATGTTATTGGTTTTATCTATTTAGTTACTTTCTCCTCCTTTATATTCCTTCATTTCCTCTTTTTTTCCCCTTTATGATGACTCACCTTTATACTATTTTTCCAGAATCTGGGCTTGGAGGAGTGTGAACATGGAGGGTTTACACTGAAAACAAGAAACCTTCTTCCAGCTGCTTAGGCACCTGTCCCCTTGGCCTCCTGTAAAAACAAATTTCCCAGTGCACTTAACCAGTCTCTCAGAAGAACTTCCTCTGAGGAAACTTTTCAAATTCAGAGGTTAAATCTCTCCAGGGCCATAAGTTCCACAGTAAGGACAGCATATTTTATTCGCTTAAAAAATGTTACTTAAGGCCCTGGCTGGTGTAGCTCAGTGGATTGAGCACGGGCCTGGAAACCAAAGGATCGTGGTTCCATTTCCAGTCAGGACACATGCCTGGGTTGCAGGCCAGTTCCCAGGAGGGGACACACAAGAGGCAACCACACATTGATGTTTCTCTCCTTTTCTCCTTCCCTTCCCCTCTAAAGATAAATAAATAAAATCTTTTTTAAAAAGTGATACTTATAGACATATTTATAAATGCACTATTGGGCATTTATAAAAAATGGCTTGTCCTAAAACCCATGGTCTGATGATTTGGGGGAGGGACTGTTCAGGTGATGGCTTGGATTTTGACCCTGAAAGGAAGTGTCACAGAAGTTCAGCAGCTGATGTATTGGCACCACTTCTAAACCCACTGTTTCTACCCTCTTATTACCATAATGATTCCCCTTCTTTCAGGATCATAGGAGTCGTCTTAAGTGGTAGGTGTTTTCAGCTTTTTTTTTCTTACCTTGAGGATCCTAGAGAAGCTGGCTAGAGTGAGGGTTATCTCTCAAAGATGTTTAATGGATCCATTGTTTTTATGGTGGGTGGTTCTTTCCATCTGGTAGATTCTGTGTCTGGCTATTAAGAATGGTCTAGAGGCAAGTGTTAAGGAGAAGAGAACCACCCTCACTTTTTCATCATTAGCTATGCTTGCACTCTGGAAAGTTCTTAAGATATAGGGACATGGCTGAGGTTGAGCTGTAAAATTTTTTGGCCACCCTTGAAGGACATGTGATGATCTCCAGGGTAAATAAAGTTTCTGAAAACAGGTTTAAACAAATTAGGTTTAAAATCTAGTCCTCAGTGAATGACCCTGATTTTTTATTGTCTTTTCCCCACAGATAATTTTACTGGGCTCATTAAGCCCCAAATGGGTTTACCTCAATATGGACTTCCTTAGCCCTCAGGGTAATAGAGCAGAATTTGGTTCAGTCTGAGACCCCAAGACAGCTGTTTCTGGCAATGAGTGGCATCTTCTGTTTATCTAAATGTGTTATTCAATGTGTGCCAACATGTGAAAAAGTTTAGGATGTTCTGCCTTTATGACTTCAGCTTTCACCAGGTTGTTGCTCCATGGTGCATGTGAAAACACTCAGCAAATTAGTTCTAACTTGTTCCACGAGTGTCCTGGAAGCAGTTTCCTTTCTTGATGGAGCTGGAACTTAGGCAAGTGCCCTTGAACCGGGACCCATCACAATGCCCCACCACCACCCCACAAAACTCACTGTGAGGCAGGGTAGCAAGAAGCTAGGAAAGTTCCGTGGCAAGTAGAAGGGGGAAACTAAGACAGATAGTTGCACAAACTGGCTGAGCAATTTACAGCCAGATGCAGAAGTTCACCTCCCTAGAGATAATATCTAGCCCTCAGTTGTATTTCAGCTCCAGGCCCAGAAAAGCAGCAAAACCAGGCTGGTGACACCAGGACCAGCTGCAATGACAACCAACCCCCTGCTCTGGCACTGACCTATCATTGGAGACCACGAACCTAAAAGAGTACACTGAAAAACTGATGAATATTCTATTGATATCTCTCCTAAGACCTTCCCTCAATTTCCATTTAAAAACCTTCAAAATGAAGGTACCAGTACACGCTCTCCTTCCTGGGAGCACACTCATACCTTTCTCTCTCCACTCTTCTCCTCCCACAGACATGAGTCTCCTAAACTCTAAGGGACCCCACAAGGCTTGCAACAAGGAGAGCAAAGGGCAGCGGCAGCTAGACCCAGGATAACCCCTGAACCTGTTCCCAAGGCCCCCTTTTCTCTGACTTTCCAGCAAACCAAAGCAGCCCCACCCAGGATCTCTCTTGTTGTTTCTTCTACCCTAGGCCCTCCCTTGTTTCACAGTCTCCAGCTTTAATAAAAGTACTCTGGATTACTTTTATTAAAAGTACTTTTAATAAAAGACACCTGGACTTGTATTGTGAAATCCTTCCTGCATGAGGTCAAAAACCCACACATTATAGGCCAGCCCAAGGCAGACCCACTCATGGCCAAGTCCCCTTTCTGGTGGCAATTGCTTTTGAACCACTGTGCTATCGTTGCTAGTATGTAAGCCAGAGTCTTGGTATAGCTGCCCGACTGAATCCCAGACAGCCTCAAGAATATTCTCTTGCTGCTGATGCTACATAAGTTAACTCCTTTGTAGACCAGAGTGGCCCCTCTCCTTTACATCAACCTGTGTTAAAAGTTATCCACACTGAAATCAGCTTTCAGGTGCATTCGAATAAACTTTAGGGCTCAAGCTTGCCACCAGTTTGTTTCAAACCAAGTTTGTTCCAAGCATGGCCCCTCTCAGACCCAGAACCAATAATAATCCTTTATTCCTTCTAGACCACAGTACTGAAGCCAGCCCACCTGTCCTGTGTCCTGCCGTCCTTATGGTGAGTTATCTCTCCAGGATCTTACCCTCTCATCCTTTCCGGCTATCTGCTCGGCTCAGTCTACTAGACTTGTTTTCAAACCTTTTACCCTCAGAGAGAGACAGAGAAAGTGACAGAGAGAGAGGACTTTCTCAGATGTGGATTGTCTATCCCGGTCACTGTGATGCATTTACCATCATGTGGAGGACAGATATGGTTGGATTATTTAGGGTTAGAATTTTCTGAGCCTGAGATTTAACTTTGGGTTTGGGAACATATTTAGGCTAAGTGGCAGGTACTCCAGTCAGAGAGCCATTAGCTGATGCATATATGGCCCTGGAACTACAGTGAGATTTGGGATCAGAAAGGAGAGCTTTTTGAAGATGTCCGAAGACTTTTCAGTGAATTATAGAAGACTTATGAAAATATGGAAAGAGGGAAGTCTCCCTTCTTCCCTTTCTCCTACTTCCTTATTTTTAAAGCCAGTCATGTTTTCACTAATAAGAGTCTGGGACAAGCTGGATGCATGCCTGTCCTTTAAAGGGACTAGAAAGACAGGCATATTTTTATCACAAACCCCATACTGTAGTCAGAGTCGCCTGAATAGTTATGTGACCTGCTGGGTAACTGTTAGCAGAAAGGAGCAGTAGAGTCCAAGTGTTCTTGTTTCCAGCTTTCTCAATTTTTATTTCTTTTGATATGCAGTTGATTCACTTTTAACTGGTTTACCAATAACAATTTCATAAATCAGGTCTCATCTGTCTTGGAGTCCATTTTTCAGGGAGTTTATGGTAAAAGAAATGTCAGGAAGTGGCATTCCTCAATGCTGGGTATTGAATGCATGATTTACTAAAGAAAATTTGTTAATGCGCTTGACAAGGAAGTTTGGATACAGCTGCTTTAGAAACCACTCCAGCTAAAAAGATGGAGAGGAGTGCTGGACACTGGCTGCTCTTCTTCTGTGCGGGGAGGTAGGCTGGCCTTCCCATAGGACCCGATTCCCCACTCATCTCCTTGGCCTTCACAGCAGCAGGCGCATTGTCTCTTGGCAAAAAATGGAGTCCCTGTAGAGCCAGAAGGAGCAGCAGGAGGCAGCTCATTAATCCAGCAATTGAGAGCATCGATGTTCTTGCAGAGCCACTTGAAACATAGTCTGTTCACTCTTATGAAAGTCTATCATACATCCCTGGCCCAAGCTGGAGCAAAAGGGAGTTGAGCCCCAGTGAATCAACTGGCATGGGGCTTATAAGGCTGCTTACAAAAAAGGGTAAGTAGACATAATAAGTAGACATAATAGAAGGCAAAGCAGATGATGGGAAAAGAGCCAAGGGTGGGGCGGGGGTGGGCAATGTTGAAGGAACTGAAGAAAGTTCAGCTTGGCTGGACCTCAGTGTACAAGGGAGGAAGTGGCAAGAGGTCAGTGAAGCAGGCAGGAGTCAAAGTATGCAGGAACTTGAAAACTGGGTGAAAGGTCTGAACTTTGTTGTAAATGGTCACTGCAAAGTTTTATTCAGAGAAGGTGACCAGCTGAGATGTACCTTTTAAAAAATTATCACTGTTGCACTGCAGTGATAGATGGGACAATTGGAAAGGACAGGACTGGAAGCTGGAAGAGCACTTGGGAAGCTGTCCTGCCAGTCCAGGTAGGAGGTGATAGCCAAAAGAGGGAAGTTGTCTATTGTCAGGCCCACTCTCTGAGGTGCCTGAGAAACTCCTGCAGTTACAACCTCTCACTTCATTTTTATATTTCCTGGTTGTACCTGCTTAAAAAAAAATGGAGGATCACTCAGAGTAGTCTTAAACACACACACACACACACACACACACACACACACACACACACAATACTAATAGACCACACAAGTTACAAGAAACTTAATTTTGTTTTTTGGGAGATTTGTGAAATACATTCCACTTTCCTATTTTATTTTATTTTTTTAAATTGGAACTCACTTTTATTCAATGTCTACAACCTACTCAAAATATACACGAGTTCCACATAATGACAAACTAGGAGCCATCCTTGATCCCGTCTGTCCTTTATTCTTTCCTTCTCAGGAATCTCCAAGTCCTGTGGACTCTGACTAGGAAGAATCTTAAAGTCCCTCCATTTCTGTTTTTATCCTGCCCCCATCGTTGTCTGGGTCATTTCACCTTTCACTCCAAAAGCCCTGTAACTGGTTTTCTTCACTTGTGGTTGCCCCCTGCTATCCATTTTCCACTCTAGAGCCAGGACAGTCCCTCTCCATGTAAAACGATGATGCCCCAAGGCCCCCATCTTCTTTCAATGCCCACAGTGGCTCTTCATCCACATTGAAACAGAAAGCAACTCCCCATCCTCTTACCTAAACTCAGCTCCACCACTCTCCACTAAAGCTTTCCTGAACTTTGTTTTTTAGAGCCATCCCTGATTCCCAGGATGTGCAGAAGCTATCCCTTGGAACGGCTTTGAATTCAATATGTTTCTTCTGCTGCTTATCTCCTATGCCTTCCCCAGCTCTCAGTGTGGAACTCGTCTCCTCAGTCAGTCTTTCAGAAGTCCCAGATCCGGCTAAGTCTCCACCTTACATAAGTATCTATAGTTCTCTCCTAATATCCAGTACACATTGTTTATTTTCCTTAAGTGCATCTCTCTCCTGGCTGACTAATTCTGTTTTTTCCCCTTCACTGGTATACAGAAGATAAAAAGAAAAACAAACAAAAACATCTCAAAAAAATGAATTAAGAAACAATCTTGAAAAAGAAGAACAAAATTGGAAAACCCACACATCACAATTTCAAAACTGACTGCAAAGTAAAGGCAAGACAGTGTGGTCCTAGAAAGAAACAGATGTATAGTTCAAGGGAATACAATCAAGAGTCCAGAAATAAGCTCAGGAATCTGTGGCTTATTAATTGATTTTTTAACAAAGGTGCTAAGACTATTCAATGGGCAAAAGATAGTCTTTTCAATAAATGTAGTTCAGAAAAGAAGGTGGACACATGCAGAAGAATACACTCTACCTCACACTGTATATACAAATTAAATAAAAATGGATCATGGATCAAAGATCTAATTATAAGATCTATATAGTTAAAACTATAGTTAAAACTATAGTTTAACTATAGTTAAAACTATAGTTAAAACTAAAAATATAGCTAAAACTATAACACTCTTAGAAGAAAGCATGAGAGTAAATATTTATGGCCTTGGACTTAACAATAGTTTCTTAGATATTTCACCAAAAGGACCTGCAACAAAAGAAAAAAATAAATAAATAGAACTTCAAAATTAAAAATTTTGTGTTTCAAAGGACACCATCAAGAAAAATGAGAAGACAACCCACAGAATGGAATGATATTTTTGCAAATTATATGTTTGATAAAGGACTTGTATCTAGAATATAAATTTTTTATTTTTTTAATTACAATTTACTTTCAATATTATCTTGTATTAGTTTCAGGTATACAGTATAATGGATAGAAAGTCATGTACTTTACAAAATGGTGTCCTCAATATTTCAAGTACCCACCTGACTATATATTTTTTTCATTTCTTATAACTTAGTAATAAAAAGACAACCCAATTGAAAAATGGGCAAAGTATATGAGTAGACATTTCTCCAAAAACAATATGAAAATGACTAATAAGTACATGAAAAGATGCTCAATGTCATTAGTCATCAGGGAAATGTAAATCAAAACCACAGTGAAATACCACTTCATGACCACTAGGATGACTAGAATTAAAAAAAAAAACAAAAAAACCAGATAAGAAGTATAGGTGAAGATGTGGGGAAAACAAAACTCTTACATGCTGCTGGTGGGAATGCCACATGATTGCAGACCATTGGAAAATGGTCTGGCAATTCCTCAAAATGTTTAATATAGAGTTTTCATATGATCCCACAATTTCACTCCTAGAGAAATGAAAACATATGGCCACACAAAAACTTTTATATGAATGTTTACAGTAGCATTATTCATAATAGGCAAAAACCAAACAACCCAAATATCCATCAACTGATAAGTGGATAAGCAAAATGTGGTTTATCTATATAATAGAATATTATTTGGTGTAAAAGAAATAAAGCTCTGATACATACAATTGGAATGTGCCTTCAGAACATTACACTAAGTGCTAAGTAAAACCAGCCAATCACAAAAGACTACATATTTTATAATTCCATTTATAAGAAATATCCAGGACTTCTGGCCAAGATGGAGGTGTAGGTGGACACACTGCCTCCTCACACAACCAAAATTAAAGACAACAAAAATTTAGAAACAAAAAAACAACCAACAGACAGAAAATTGAATTGTGTGGAAGTCCAACAACCATTCATCCAGACCGGTAAGAGAGGCGGAGTTGGTGGCCAGCAGAGAGGGGTTGTGGCAGGAAAAAGCAGGGGTTGGCAGACCCTGGACATGGGGAGGCAATGAGCAGACCCAGTGAGGTGCACAAGGCAGCTGGCAGACAGCAATCACACATTTGCGTGCAGATAAACCAGGTGAAAATGGGCAGCGAGACAGACCGAGCAACCTAGGGCCCCAGCAATGGGAAATAAAGCTTAAAAGCACCAATTGAAAACACTTGTGGAGGTTGAGGTGCCAGAAGAGACTCCCTGCCTCACAGGAGAGATCATTGGAGAGACCCACAGGGTCCTAGAATGTACACAAGCCCACCCACCCGGGAACCAGCACCAGAAAGGCCCAGTTTGCTTGGGGGAAGTGGCAGAGAGGACTGAAATCTGAGAGAGAGCAGAGCAAGTGCCATTGTTCCCTCTCAGACCCTGACCCCACACACAGCATCGCAACCCAAAAACCGGGTTGCCCTGCACTGGTGAACACCTAAGGCTCTGCCCCCCATATGTAATAGGCATGACCAGATCCCGCCCCCCCCAAAAAATGGCTGAAACACAAGAACAAATCAAAGCCCCAGAGCCAATACTTTCAAGTGGCCAAGAGACAGCAAACCTATCAGATGCACAGTTCAAAATATCGGTGATCAGGATGCTCACAGAACTGGTTAATTTGGTCACAAATTAGATGAACAAATAAAGGATATACTCAGTGAAATGAAGAAAAATGCACAAGAAACCAATAGTGATGGAAAGAAAATTGGGACTCAAATCAATGGAGTGGACCAGAAAGAAGAAAAAAACAACCAAATAGAAAAGATGAAAAAACGAGAATTCAAAAAAATGAGGAGAGACTTAGGAACCTCCAGGACATCTTTAAACGTTCCGACATCCAAATTATAGGGGCACCAGAACAGGAAGGGGAAGAGCAACAAGTGGGAAACTTATCTGAACAAATAATAAAAGAGAACTTTTGGCAAGTCCCAATCTGGCAAGTCTATTGACTTCCAGGAAGTTCGGGAAGCTCAGAGAGTCCCAAAGAAGTTGGACCCAAGGAGGAACACATCAAGGCACATCATAATTACATTAGCCAAGATTAAAATGAAAGAGAGAATTCTAGAAGCAGCAAGAGGTAAGGGGACAGTCACCTACAAAGGACTTCCCATCAGACTGTCAGCTGATTTCTCAAAAGAGACCTAACAGGCAAGAAGAGGCTGGAAAGAAGTATTCTAAGTCATGAAAGGCAAGGACCTACATTCAAGATTGATCTATCCAGCAAAGCTTTCATTTAGAATGGAAGGCCAGATAAAGGGCTTCTCAGGTGAGATCAAGTTAAAGGAGTTCATCATCACCAAGCCCTTATTATATGAAATGTTAAAGGGACTTATCTTAGAAAAAAAAGATAAAAAATATGAACAGTGAAAGGACAGCAAACTCACAGTTATTAATAACTACACCTAAAACAAAAGCAAACAACTAGAACAGGAACAGAATCACAGAAATGGAGATCACATGGAGGGTTAGCAACAGGGGAGTGGAAGAAGGAGAGAGGGGGGAAAGGTACAAGAGAATAAGGAGCATAGATGGCAGGTAGAAAATAGACAGGGGGGAGGGCAAGAATAGTGTGGGAAATGTGAAAACTAAAGAACTTATGACACATGGACATGAACTAAAGGGGGGGAATGTGGGTGGGAGGGAGTAAGCTGGGTGGAGGGGAATGAAGAGGGGAAATGGGACAACTGTAATAGCATAACCACTAAAATATATTTTAAAAAGAAATGTCCAGAATAAGCAAATCTGTAGAGAAAGACAGCAGGTAAGTGTTTGCCTGCAGCTGGAGGAATGGGAGGGAGAGTAATAAAGGGTAAAGGGCATCTTTTAGAGATGATGAATATATTTTAAATGACCATGATGCTGGTTGCACAACTTTAGGAATATAGTAAAAACCATTGAACTTTTTACTTTAAATGGGAGAATTGTATGGTATGTAAATGGCATTTCAATAAAGCTGGTACAAAAAGTGAATTGAATAAAACATGGAAAGGAGGTAGAAAGAGTCTAGAGGGGGAAGGGAAGAGAGAGAAGAAAATAAGTAGAAGGAAAATGCAAGGAATGAAAAGTCAGAAGTGGAAGAGAAAAAATCAACAACAACAACACAAGAGACATGCCTGAAAAGAGGCAACAGGAGAGTAGTAGGAAGAAGCTAGTTGAACAAAAGGCAGAGAAACTAATTTTGTTCTTAAAGGCCTGTATGGAGTTAAAGTGACTGAATCCTATGACCACTTATTGCCACTGTCCTGTTAGACCTGTTAGCTATTACTAACCACTCTTCACTGGCTGGTTGCCTTACTTGGAATCAAGAGTAGGGGTCCATAGCAAACTTCAGTGGACAATTTTTCTGGGCTTCAACTTCTATAACCAGAACACTATCTCCTCATAGGGTATTTTGCAAAGGGCTGGTAGTGCCTTCACTGGCTCTGTCCTGAAACCTTTCCAAGATTTGCCTACTAAGAAACCCTCATTTAGTTGGCAACACCTCAGCTAGGATCTTGGCCTCTTCTCCTCCAACTTGAGACATCACCAAGGACGGATTTTTCCTCTAACTATAAAGATTTAAGGGAAGAGAACTCTGCCCTGACAAGACTCTTCAGTGCACCATTCCTCCCCGCTCCCTACTACTCCTAACTCAGCCCAGGCCACAGTCGCTGTGATATACCACCCAGACATCCAGCTGTCAGCCTCCCCTAGGAATTTTTCTTGCTGAAGAAAAGAAGAAATTCCCCACAGTCACACTCCTTCCCTGGTGGCGGTCTTCATTCAGTGACTGGTTAATATAAATATACAAAAGCCCGAGCTCCCACCCCAACTCCGGACAGCCCAGTGAGCTCCCTTAGCTTCAGAGCTGCTTATATCACAGCTCAGCCCCTCCCTCAGCTCAAGTCTGGACCCAGGACCACTCTCTCATAAACATTTTGTGCTGATCCTCATCTCAGTGTCTGCAGCTAGGAACACAACCAGAGTGGGATGGTCTGAGGAAACCATCTACATATGGTATGATTCCTTTTATGTGAAATGTCCAGGATAGGCCAATCCATAGAGACAAAAAGCAGATTAGTGGTTGCGTAGGGCTACAAGAAATGAAAGAAATGGGGGTCATGTGTAAGGGGCAAAGGGTTCTTTGGGGGCGTAATGAAAGGACTCTAAGATTGATGGTGATTATGGAGGCAGAACCCTGTGAATATACTTAAAGCCATTGAATTGTTCACTTTAGATGGGGAATGGGATGGCATGTAAGTCATATCTCAATAAAGAAAAAAATAAATTGACATGATAACTGATAAATTTACAGACAAATGCACACTGAGAGAGCTTGTTGCCAGCAGCCCGGCACTACAAGAAGAGCTAAAAGAAGTTCCTTAGGCCAAAGGAAATTGACATCATGTTGAACTGCACCTGCAGGAAGAGTGAAGAGTATGGAAAAGTGTATGGAGGTGATAAACACACCACCCCACTGACCCCCTTCATATACACACATATACACACACATAAACAAATATATAGTCTTCTTTTCTTTTGAAGATATGATTCACTATTTTACAGAGTTGTTATAATTTCCAGATTGATGGACATTTTGATTATTTAAAGTCCAGAGCTACTATGAATAGATCTATCGACATCACATACACATCTTTGCCGAGATCCTTTCTTTTTTTTCCATTTCTTCTGCATAAATACATAAGAGCAAGGTTGCTGGGTTGTATGATAAATGTACATTTACTTTTATTAGGAGCTGCCAACATGTTTCCCAATTTGTCTCTGCTATTTACAATGTATGGGAGTCCCACATCCTTGACCAAACTTGATAGCATCAGTCTTTTTAGCTATACTGGTGGTTGTGTTGTGTGAGTTCATTATGTTCTTAATTTACTTTTTCCAGGTAACTAACTATGCTAAATGCATTTGTTACTAATATATTGTCTTTGATGGAATGTCTTCAAATCTTTGATGCATTTATTTTTCTTTGTTTATATTGAGCTGTAAGAGTTGCTTACATTCTTTATTCAAATTCTTTATTTTACATATATATTTTTTGCAAAGATTTTCTCCCAACTGTGGCTTGCCTTTTTGTTTCAACAGTGACTGTTGAAGAGCAAAAGTTTTTATTTTGATGAAATCCAAACTATCAACTATTTCTTTTTGTCTCATGCTCTTTTTTTATTTAAGTAAGTCTTGCCTTACTGTTGCTTAGATCTTCTCCTACACTTACACTTTTTTTCTAGAACTTTTGGAATTTTTCCTCTTACATTGAAGTCTACTGTCCATTTCAGGTTAATTTTTAATATATGGTGTAAAGATTGAGGTTCATTTTTTCTCATATGGATCTTTAATTATCTCAGCACTGTTTAATGAAAAATCTCATTTTCCCCATTGAATCACCTTGGTACCTCTACCAACAATTAACTGAGAGTCTATTTCTGAACTCTACTCATTCCTACTAAACATGGTATCACTGTCTTGATTAACGTAGAAAATGAGCAGGGTTTTTCAGCAGCAGCACTATTGACATTTCATATCCATGTGGTGCAGCACAGGGGGCCCTTCTGTGCACTATAAGATGTTTAGCAGGATCCTGACTTCTACCTACTGGGGAGTAGCACTTCTCCCCCAGATTATGAAAATTTTAAAACGTCTCCAGCCCTGGTTGGTGTGACTCAATGGATTGAGCATGGGCCTGTGAACCAAAGAGTCACTGCTTCAATTCCTAGTCAGGGCACATGCCTGGATTGTGGGCTAGGTCCCAAGTGCAGGGGCATGTGAGAGGTAACCACACATTGAGGTTTCTCTCCCTCTCTTTCTCCCTTCCCCTCTGTCTAAAAATAAGTAAGTTTAAAATAAATAAATAAATAAATAAATAAATAAATAAATAAATAAATAGAATGTCTCCAGACATTGCCAAATGTCCTCTAGGGGGCGATGTCACCCTCAACAGAGACCCACTGTTTTAAATCAAGTCTTGAAAGCAGTTGTGTAAATCCTCCAACTTTGCTGATTTCTTTTTCTTTCTTTTGAAATTTTGCCTTTTCTGGGATTTTTGCATTTTCATATCAATTTCAGAATTAGTTGTCAATGTCTACAAAAGTGCCTCCTGAATTTTGAATATGATTGTATTGTCAGATCACTTGGGGGATACTTGGCATCTAAAAATATCTGACCCTCTGATTCATAAATATGTGTAAAGTTTTCTTTAAAAATGTAATAGGAAGAGAGCACCTGCCTCCTTTTTGTCTGTCATGGGTCTTCCCAGATGACAGTGGGGGACTTTGTGAGTTGTGGAGAAGACCTGACCTGGCATGGCTCTGTTCTTACTCTTCCCAGATGGCTGTAGAGTGGTTGTGCTGTGGTCCACTTTTCTCCCTCTTCCGTCTGGTAAACACGGTAGATTTCAGGCTTAGCTTATGTTCTAGAAGATACATTCATCTCTACCCATGACTAGGGCTCAAACACATTAATGCACTCAGAGCAGTGATTCTGAGAAAATGAGGTTTCAAATCTCCCCCAGGTAAGTCATCCCATGATCTAGACTTGGCACAGACTGGGCTGTGCCCAAAGATTCAAGCCGTTGTCCTCAATTCAGTTTTACCAGTCATCAGATGAATAACTTTATCTGCTGCACTTTGATGCCTCTCTCTCTCTTTTTTAAAGTATATATTTTTGATTATGCCATTATGGTAGTCCCATTTTTTCTCTTCTTTACCCCCCTCCATCCTGCACCTCCCTCTCTATCATTCCCTCTCACTTAAGTTCATGTTCATGATTCATACATGTAAGTTCTCTGGCTTCTTCATTTTCTACACTATTCTTAACCTACCCCTGTCTATTTTGTACCTACAAATAATACTTCTTATTCCCTGTACCTTTCCCCGCATTCTGCCCTCTCCCTATTCCAATTGATTACCCTCCATGTGATCTACATTTCTGTGGTTCTGTTCCTGTTCTAGTTGTTTGCTTAGTTTGTTTTGGTTTTGGGTTTTTTTTTTAGGTTCAGTTCTTGATAGTTGTGAATTTGTTGTCATTTTACAGTTCATAGTTTTTTATTTTCTTCTTTTTCTTAGATAACTCCCTTTAACATTTCATATAATAAGGGCTTGGTGATCATGAATTATGGGGGGAACTTTCCTCTCAAGTCTCCCCATGTGCCACAGATGAGAGTAAACATGACAGAGACATGATGTGATCTGCTTGGGGAGAAGAAGTGGCCGTTTTCCCAGAGGAAAAAGGCCGTGAGCAGTGGCCAGTTTCTCAGGGGAAAAAGGCGTTGAGCTCCTACCTCCAAGGGCTTTTATTGGGTTGTAATACACAGGAATACAGGGCGGCAAGGATTAAACAGTAGATAACATTTAGTATGAGTCAGAGTCTGTCAGGAACAGAGTTTTAGGGTTTCCTGCTGGAACCCTTAACATATGAATGAAAGCACTCTTAGCAGAGCAGATTTCACAGGTTTATCAGGGAGTCTTTGTGACGCCAGATTTCTCCCCCGGGACACGCTCTAGCAAGGCAAGGAGCTGCACCCCTCCCCATCAGGTATTCAGGCTTAAGAGGATTAGAGCCAGGAAGTGCTTCTCCCAGAGGACATGGGGACTTGAGCTTTGTTAAAGCCGAGGGGCAAGAGTCCATTGCTCTTTGTTGCAGCCCCCCAAGTCCTTCCATGATGGCCTCCCAAGTGATCATGTCTGGCCTAGGTTGCCCCTCCTCTGAGGGGTCTTACTGGTCAATGACTTCTGACCGTGCTTTGGGGGCAGGGAAGAAACTAAGGCAGCATTTGCTACCAGAGACAAGCTTTGTCTCCTGCGGCTTGCATTTGAGAGGTCAATGACTCATCCTTAGCCACAGGGGGTAAGAGTTACAGTTCCTGAAACCAGGCAGAGCGGTCCACAACAAGAAACTCCTTGAACTGGACCTTATCTGAGAAACACTTTATCTGCCCTTCCATTCTAAATGCTGGCTTTGCTGGATAGAGCAATCTTGGATGCAGTTTCTTGCCTTTCATGACTTTGAATACTTCTTTACAGCCCCTTCTTGCCTTCAGGGTTTCTTTTGAGAAATCAGCTGATAGTTATATGGGAACTCTTTTGTAGGTAACTGTCTCCTTTTCTATTTCTGCTTTTAAAATTCTCTCTTTATCTTTAATCTTGGGTAATTTAATTATGATATATCTTGGTGTGGTCCTCCTTGGATGATCCAATTTGTTTGGGACTCTCTGAGCTTCCTAGACTTGCATGTCTATTTTCTTTGTGAGATTGGGGAAGTTCTTCATTATTTATTTTTTTAAGTTTTCAATTTCTTGCTCTTCCTCTTCTCCTTCTGGTACCCATATGATTTGGATGTTGGCATGTTTGAAGTTGTCCCAGAGGTTCCCATGCCTCTCCTCATTTTTTTTTTTTGAATTCTTGTTTCTTTCTGTTCTGGCTGAATGTTTATTTCTTCCTCTGTTCCAAATCATTGATTTGAGTTACAGTTTCCTTCCTTTCACTGTTAGTTCCCTGTATATTCTCCTTTATTTATTTTTGTATAGCCTTCACTTCTCCCTTTATTTTGCATCCATAACCAACCATTTCTGTGAGCATCCTGATTACCAGTGTTTTAAACTCTGTTTCTAATAGGTTTTCTTCTCTTCATCACTTAGTTTTTTGTTTTTTTTTCTGGAGCTTTGACTTGTTTTTTTCATTTGGGCCACATTTCTTTGTCTGGGCACATCTGTCACATTGTTAAGGGGTGGAGCCATAGGCATTTGCCATGGTGGGGCCACCCATTTCACTGCATTGTGGCACTATATGTGGGAAGGGATCAGAGAGAAAACAGTGCCACTTGCTCAGCTCTCACCCTGCTCCCTGTCACTTCCCCAGCTACCCACAAGTGAATTGGGTCCTTCTGGTGCTGATTCCACAGTGGGTGGGTTTGTGTACATTGTAGGACCCCGTAGATCCCTCCATCAGACTCTCTCTCTTGTGAGACTGGGAGTTTCTCCCACCACTGCCACCCCTACAGGTTTTTATAGCCAGAGGTTTTGATGCTTTATTTTCCTGGCACTAGAACCTTGGATTGTGCAGTCTGTCTCACTCCCCAGTTGCTCATCCCAGTTCATCCGCACACAAATGTGAGACTGCCAGGTCTGCCAGCTACCACCTCACTTACAGTCTTTTCCACCCTGGCTGCCCATCTCAGCCCCTCCTACCAGTCTGGATGAATCTTTCTTCTTTAACTCCTTGGTTGTCAGACTTCCATACAGTTCAATTTTTGGCAGTTTTGGTTGTTTTTTTGTTTTTAAATTGATTGTTGTCCTCCTTTTGTTATGTGAGGAAGCAAAGCCTATCTACCTACACCTCCATCTTGGCCGAAAGTGATGATATCTCTCCTTTACCAGTTTGAAACTCATGCAGTGGCAAGAAGAATATTGTATAGAGTACCCTACAAATCCCAACAAGACCAAAAGTTCAAGTCAGATGATTTAGTATGGAAGAAGGCTTGATATCTTTGACCCCTGTGCATGACTAAAATTTAAATTTCATTTTAAAATGTTAAAATAGTGATGTATCTCTTTCTGAACCAGTGGAGTTAATATTTTATGCATGGATGAGTTTGATTGATCATATGCTTATTTGCTCATTTAGATGGTTGCCTTGGCAACTACTACATCAAATCATGTTTTTTACAACTTTCACATACAGAGAACCTTCTTAAAGTAACAATAGCATTAAGGAAAAAGTGATACCTTTTTTACAAGCTACTAACATTTTTATATATCATATAAAATTGCCTATCAAGTGAAATTTTCAAAACTTGAAAACAAGAGATGCAGAACATGTAATTAGCTTTTCTTACAGCTGAGTGGGCTTCTCATATGCATTGTGGAACAGCATCAAGATTTGTGACCTGTTCTTTTGTGGACAACAGAGGAAAGTATGCTGGTGACACAAACTTCTGTAAGTATGCTCTCCAGACAATGGCTACATTTCAATAAGCATTCATTTTGAGCTATAATACTGAGTAAAATTTGGTCCAACATCTTGAGAAATTTGCAATCAGGTGGGAACTATTCACTTGTTCATTCATTCATTCATTCAACAAACATTATAAAGCACCTGCATTGTGCCAGGTGATCTTCTAAGTGGTGGGGTTAGGGAGTGGTGTACGGTGAAAAGAAGAACAAACAAAACTCCTTATCCTTGATGGGGATTTATATTCTAATGAAAAAAAACAGTAAGGAAGTAAAGAAATAAAACATATTGATCAGGTTGTAAAAGGTGCTTCTGAGAAAAATAAAGCAGAGAAGAGGAATAAAGTAGGTGTGTGTATGTATTGAGGGCACAGTTGTAATTCCTTTGATCACAGAAAAACCTAAGTATGTTAAAACTAATGAGCTAGACTCTTTTTAGACAATCACAGCTTTGTCAGCAGATTTTAAAGCATCATGGTAGGTCTAGCATCAGGTATGGGTTCTGCTGTCCTTGGGGTGTTGACCTTGGCCAGATCAGAGTTCATAGAGCTTCTTCACAGTTTGCTAGCTCTTACCCCTGACAACCATCCAGGTCACATGTGTTGCTCTTCTCCATTTGTTTATCACCCACCTGGAAATTGGGGGCAACCTGAGGAAAGCACAGTGGTCAAGCTTAGTCTTCCTGGGACCATTCTTCTAAGGGCACACGGTCTGCCTTCAGAGTTGTGTGTCCTGGGCCACCAGAAGGTGAAAGATGGATAGATTTTTGTTCTCCTTGTAGCTGTCAACTTCTTTCTCCATGGCCTTCTCAGGGTTATTTTGTTTGTTTGTTTTAGATTTTATTTATTTATTTTTAGAGAAGGGAAGGGAGGAAGCAAGAGAGGGAGAGAAATATCAATGTGTGGTTGCCTCACCCCCTCCTGGGGACCTGGCCCACAACCCAGGCATGTGCCTTGACAGGGAATTGGACCGGCAACACTTTGGTTTGCAGTTTGGCACTCAATCCACTGAGCCAGACCAGCCAGGGCTACCTTCTTCATTTTTAAAGCCTTCTCTTTTGCTTCAGTCTTGGGAAAGGATTTTTTTCCTTTTTATTTTATTATTTCATTTTTATTTTATCTTATTTCTATTAATTTTCTGAATTATTTTCTTAGAGAAGAAAAGTATAATTTCAAATAATGTAGTCAAGACAGACTTCTAGAGAATGTACTTTGTTTAATGGTATATATTTATAAAACACTAAAAGGAAGTGAGAGAGCTAGGGATGAAGATCTATGGGGCGAGTGCAAAGGCCCTGAGGTAAGAGTCTGCCTGGTGTGCTAAAGGTAAGTGAGGCAAACATAAAAACATACTTGTAGTAAAAAGTACTTGTGCTAAAGAAAATACTCCTAAGAAAGGAACACTTAGACCAGGGGTGTCAAACTCATTTTCACTGGGCGTCACATAAGCCTTGCAGTTGCCTTCAAAGGGCCCAATGTAATGTTAGGGCTGTACAAATGTAACTACTCCTTAACAGTTAAGCGAGAGCTCAGCGCTGCCACCGGGTAGAAACAAGGTGCTGGGCTGGATAAAACAAGGTGGAGGCTGGATTCAGCCCCAAGGCCTTGTGTTTGCCACCTGTGACTTAGACCTTGTATAAGTAGCCCACATACTTTTACTTTAAAAATCTCAACTACATTTACAAACAGTGACTACTTAACCAATATAATAGTAAGGTGGATGTGTTTATTATGAAGATAAAGAAGAAGAAAACTTAGGCAACATGAACAAGACTGCAAGCATGGAAGCTATTTTGCCAGATTTAAAAATCCCAGTATTGTACTGGGCAACTTACTTAACTTCTCTTTGCCTCAGTTTACCACTTTAGAATAGAGGTAACGATAGTACCTCTATTGCAGGGTGATTATGGGGATTTAATATTTATTTAATATTTAATAATATCATACCTAGTAGGGATTTAATAAGATCATACATAGTATGAAAATACCTCTGAAACTTTAATGTGTATCCAAATCTCTCTAAAATGCAGATTCTGAGTCCGCGGGTCTGGGGTGCCCCTGAGTTTCTGCTGTTACATGAAGGATGGAAGGCATTTGGAATGGTGCCTGGCCCGTGGTATGCACTAAATAAATTTCAGCTATTATTATGCTTTCACACAGTTGAGTTGGCAGGAGAACTAGATTAAAAAACCAACAATTCTCCCCTTCTCTCAGATATTTCCTGACAATTCCACATCCTGGAATAGCATTCTACTGCATTCTGAGTCCAAGTGATGGATGTGTAATGCAGATAATACGTTTCTCATCTTTAAGATCCATCAATAGCAGCACGCATTTTGGATTTATGGTTTTAAGCTGAATCAGAGTAGTCAATATCTGCGCAAAGTAGACATGTAGTAAATACATTGGATGAAAGAAACGTCCAGACTTTCCTAGATAAATCCTCCCTCTAGGAATGAACAGTTATGTTGGAGTTTTTTTTTTCTTTTTCTTTTTTAATTATCCTCATCTGAGAACATTTTTTTCATTGCTTTTGGAGAGAGGAGGGAGCGGGGAGGGAGGGAGGAGAGAGAGAGAGAAGTATCAATATCAGTGTGAGAGAGAAACGTGGATTTGTGGTCTCCCATAGGCGTAGGCATCGGAACCGGCCATCAAACCTGCATCCCATGCTTGTGCTCTAACCGGGAATCGAATGCACATCCCATTGACGTGCAGGACAACGCTCCAACTAACAGACCCACACAAGCCAAGGCTGGCTTTATTTGAATACAATTGCCGGTGGCCCAAAGCATTATTTCAAGATGTGACAGCTGTGCTCCAAATCCAAGGTATGTTATTCTGGTCTGATTGCGTTGGATTCCTGTGCCAATGCCCACAAACCCAACCACATACTTCTGAGCTCCTCAGCGCCCAACTCACATGCTAACAGTTAGCGCCCTCTGCTGTTCGCAGTCAAGTCTGTGCTCCCAAATCCCACCCGGAGAACTGTCAAGCCGAATTCACACTGGATCACTGACCCCATGGAAGAAAGTGGCGTCTGCCTTTAAAGAAGGGAGGATGGCAGTCCAGTGCCGGTCCACACCGGGAGGGGCTGGTCTTCAGGATTTTTGAGAGGAAACAAAAGCTGGTTGCAGTTTTCTGTCCCTCACAAGTACTGACTTACTCTACTAACCTGCTTCTTTCCACATTAACCTGTCTTCATCATTCACTCTCCTACTCCTTAAGGGTAGTTAAGTCACCTGCCCCTTATTCCAGCTTTAGACAAACGCGAGTAAACAAGCCAGCCCTCAGATTACATGCCCCTGCCCACTAGGCTCACTGCACTTAGGCTCACTGTGATTAGGTCCTGTTTGTGCATCCCCTTAATATTTTTAGTGCTTTTCAGTATACTCACAGAGTTGTGCAACCAGCACCACAATCTAATATTAGAATATTTTTATCATCTCGAAAATAAATTCCTTACCCATCAGCATTCATTCCCCAATTTCCCCACTCCCTTAGCCCCAGGCAACCATTCATACATCATACACTGCCCATAAATCTGACTATTCCAGACATTTCACAGAAATGGGATTATAGAATATGTGGCCTCTTCTGAATGATGTGTTTTGCTAACATGTTGATATATGTAACATATATCAACACTTCATTCTATTGCTGAATAATATTCCGTTGTACAGATATACTACATTTACTTATCAGTTTGCCAGTTTATGGACATTGGGGTTATTTCCACTTTTTGGCTCTCGTGATAAATATAAATATTTATTTATAAATATTCATTGACAAGTTTTGTGTGGTTGTGTGGTTCGATTTCATTTGGGTAGGTACCTAGGAATGGCTCATAAAGTTACTGACCACACACAGTAACTTTGTGAGGGTCTGCCCTCACAAGGTTACTTAACATTTTGAGGGTTTGCCAGACTGTTCACATTCCTTTTCCTTTAAGTGGAACTTCATAACTCAACCCCACCTAAGAATAAACAAGGAGCAGTAAAAGGCAAATGTTGTTATCCTGATGACTAAATAGAATGCTTATAGAGTGATGATTGGGAGATTTCTAACATAAATGAGTCAGCCTTGATTCCTCAAGAGCAAAAGTGCAGGACTTGACCCACAGAATTAATTGTTCCTGTATATTAGTCACCTCTTCAGAATCTCTGAGCTTTTCTTTCTTGACAGTTTCATACATGACCACCAGCATAAATGCTTTAGCATTTTTTTAAGAATAGTTTTCTGACCCACTACTTTGCCAGCTTCACTCATGTCTGAATTTCCACCAAAATATTCATTATTATGAGATACTCTCACTGAAGAAAAGTAATGTGTATATTTTTACTGATTTTTCTGAGGTCCTTACATTTTTGCCATTCTATCCATTTTTAAATTTTTAATATATTTTATTGATTATGCCATTACAGTTGTCCCATTTCCCCCCTTAATTCCCCTCCACCCTGCACACCCCCTCCCCCACCACTCCCCCCTTTAGTTTATGACCACGTGTCTCTAGTCCTTTAGATTCTATGTTTCCTCTACTATTCTTACCCTCCCCCTATCTATTTTCTACCTACCATCTGTGCTACTTATTTTCTGTACCTTCTCCCCCTTCTCCTCCCACTCCCCTGTTGCTAACCCTCCATGAGATCTTCATTTCTGTGGCTCCACTCCTGATCTAGCTGTCCTCTTAGTTTGCTTTTGTTTTAGGTGTGGTTGTTAATAACTGTGTGTTTGCTGTCCTTTCACTGTTCATGTTTTTTATCTTTTTTTTCTTAGATAAGTCCCTTTAACATTTCATATAATAAGGGCTTGGTGATGATGAACTCCTTGAATTTGATCTTATCTAAGAAGCACTTCATCTGCCCTTCCATTCTAAATGAAAACTTTGCTGGATAGAGTAATCTTGGTTGTAGGTCTTTGGTTTTCATGACTTGGAATACCTCTTTCCAGCCCCTTCTTGCCTGTAAGGTCTCTTTTGAGAAACAAGTTGACAGTCTGATGGGAAGTCCTTCGTAGGTGACTGTCCCCTTATCTCTTGCTGCTTCTAGGATTCTCTCCCTCATTTTAATCCTGGCTAATATAATTATGATGTGCCTTGGTGTGTTTCTTCTTGGGTCCAACTTCTTTGGGACTCTCTGAGCTTTTTGGATTTCCTGGAAGTGTATTGCCTTTGCCAGATTGGGGAAGTTCTCCTTTATTATTTGTTCAAATACGTTTTCCACTTGTTGCTCTTTCTCTTCCCCTTCTGGTACCCCTATAATTTGGATGTTGTAACGTTTAAAGATGTCCTGGAGGTTTCTAAGCCTCTCCTCATTAAAAAAAAATTCGTGTTTCTTTATTCTTTTCTATTTGGTTGTTTCTTCCTTCCTTCTAGTCCATTCCATTGATTTGAGTCCCAGTTTTCTTTCCAACACTATTGGTTCCCTGTGCATTTTCCTTCATTTCATTTAGTGTAACCTTCATTTGTTCGTCTAATTTGCAACCAAAATCAACCAGTTCTGTGAGCATCCTGATCACCAGTGTTTTGAACTGTGCATCTGATAGGTTTGCTATCTCTTGGCCACTTAAAAGTATTGGCTCTGGGGCTTTGATTTGTTCTTCCATTTGAGCCATTTTTGGGGGGGGTGGGGGTCTGGTCACACCTGTTACATAGTGAGAAGCAGAGCCTTAGGTGTTCCCCAGGGTGAGCAACCCAGTTTCTGGGTTGTGATGCTGTATGTGGGGACAGGGTCAGAGAGGCAACAATGGTGTTTGCTCTGCTCTCTGCCGGATTTTAGTCCCTTCTGCTGCTTCCCAATTTGCACAAGCAAATTGGGCCCTTCTGGTGCTGGTTCCCGGGTGAGTGGGCTTGTGTACATTCTAGGACCCTGTGGATTTCTCTGAGGAACTCTCCTCTGAGGTTGGGAGTCTCTCCTGGCACCTCAAGCCCCGCAAGTTTTATCATTCGGTGCTTTTAGGCTTTATTTCTTTTTTTGCCGGGGCCCTGGGTTGCATGGTCTGTCTCACTGCCCATTTTTTGCGTGGTTTATCTGTGTGCGAATGTGTGTCCACAGTCAGCCAGCTGCCTTGCGTGCCTTGCTGGGTTTGCTTGTTTCCTCCCCTGGCTCTGCCAATCACTGCCTCCTCCTGCCAGGACCCCTCTTACCAGTCTGGGTGAATGGTTCGTTGTTGTCGGACTTTGGTAACAGTTCAATTTTTTTGTCTGTTCTAGTGGTGTTTTTGTTTCTAATCTTTGTTGCTCTTAAATTTGGTTGCGCGAGGAGGTACAGTATTTCCACCTACGCCTCCATCTTGGCTGGAAGTCCTGAGTTTCTTACTTTTACAACCGAAAACTAAGATGCCCAATTTACTTTTTTTTTTTTAATCCTCACCTGAGAACACTTTTCCTTGCTTTTAGAAAGAGAGAGAGAGAAAACACATCAGTTGGTTGCCTTCTCCAATGGGCCCCAGCCCGGCATTGAACACACAACTTGGGTATCCAGCTTACTTCTGATTCCATTTAAAAGCCATCTGATTCTCTCCCTGGCTGTCTTGAGTCATACTGATGTGATTTCACATCTGTCCATATCATCTCATAATTTATGATAATAACAAAAAATAAAAGACCTAACCCTGGCCAGTGTGGCTCAGTTGGTTGGAGTGTCATTCCATAACCAAAAGGTTGCAGGTTTGATTCCTGGTCAGGGTGCTGGTGCACATGACCTCTGGTCCGGATGCATACAGGAGGCAACCAACTGATACTTCTCTCTCACATCGATGGTTCACTCTCTCCCTTCCTCTCACCCTTCCACTTCTTTCTGGGGGGAAAAAAAGTCCTCTGATGAGGAGGATTAAATACACAAATTTAAAAAGACCTGCAGAAGTGTCTCCATTCCTAACTATCTGGAAACAACTATTTGTCTGAGCTGAAATTAACTTCAGCAGAAAACCACAGTGAAATGCAAGAGGGAAGACAGGATTTTAAAAATATGCCTTCTCTGTAGAAATTCAGACGGTCAGGTAGTGGCAGGTGGAACACTGCGGGCATCAGTCAGAGGAGAACTCTTCACAGCTGCTGGGCTGGGATGGGCACAGAACTGCAGCCGTTCATGCAGGGACTCGAACAAGGAACAGTTCTTGCAGACCATGGTAGTCTGGCTTCTCTAATTCACAGCTAATTCAATGCCTACTTCATTACACACCTGACTCTTCAAATTTCTCAGAATTTCCAAAAATCTGTATAGCTGCTTATACCAAACAAACCTAAATATCAACAAAGATATGGTATATCTATACTTACATATATATTCCTATGCCTTAAATATTCCACTACTTAGGAGGGAAAGGTGATTTTGAAAAGTAGTTTGTAAGCCAAAGTATGTAAGCAAAATGTACATTGTTTATGAATGCATGACTATATGGAGGCTGTCAAAGAGGCACCAATTATAATGTAAATCTTCCCATATGCCATAATCACATTCCAAGTGATGACAGACATATTTTTTTTTCATAAAAAGTAAAACTACTCATAATAAGAGGGCAGGAAGAAACTTTGGGAGCTGATGAAGAATTTATGGTATAGGTTGTGGTGATGGCTTCATGAGTGCAGACTTGTCTCCAAGTCCATCAAGTTGTGTACATTAATTACATACAACTTTTCACATGTCAAAATATTCAAAGTAAGAATTATTTTAAAAATTTTAAAGCTATTTTTCATCCCTCCCCCAAAAGTAGAGATGTACATATGAATGTCTTGTCTCTCTGAACTTTCAAGGTAAATAAAGCAGTCTAAGAGGACTTTTGGTTGGTAATCAAAGAACAGACCTCCTTGGTGAACTAAAACAAGTGAACCTATGTCCCAGGTCCCTGCATGTTTTCTGGCACCCCTTGGGTTTCCCTCCCACTCCTGCCTCACTGAGTCACACGCGAGTTTCTCCACACCTGGCATGCCTCCAAGGCTGCCTCAACAGTTCTCTTCCACTCTTGGTCCCTTGGCCTACTTAGCACAGGTGTTTTAAACATTGCCGACTCTCCACAAAATGCTGATGGAAGCAATAAAATGTCTCAGAGGAAACATGCTGTCAATTGTCCTGATCAACACATTTCTACAGCTCAAGACATTGAGATAACAGGCCAAGTTACTAAGAGATCCTCATTAAAATACCCATGATAATAAAACGACAGAAGGAAATAGAAGCTAGAATCATGAGAAAACATTCTGAGTGTCAGGACAGTTGGGGGACCTTAGAGGAAGGGAGACATATCACTTCATATAGGTTCAGTCCAGGGTACTCTGGCCTGCTTACCGTACCTAATGCAAAACCCAGAGAGAAAGAAGTGACTTCAACACAGGAGGGAACTCTGTCCTGTGCTTCAGAATCCATACGTTGAGAGAAGGGAAAATTTTGAAAAGCACAGCCCACCATAGTCCTCCCAGGAAGGATCTTCTCGGAGGAGCCCCTTCCATGTTCAGGAATATTTTATGGATGTCTCATCAAGGATAAGAGCAGGATACAGATCACCTTCAATCATGAGGGAGGGCTGAGAGAATGAAGTGTTGGCATTCTCAGCCATCAGAATTTTTTAAAAGCACTTTAGTGTCTACTATAGCTATTTCACGTTTCCTAGTGGGTTAGTTCCTCAAATATTCACAACCATTTTCAAATTCAGTGAGAGTACATCATATGGCATCTTGCTTTTTGGAAGGAACACAGCCCCTGGAGTAACATGGAAGAGCGGGAGGAAGAGGCAGTGTCTGGGTCCTCAAGAGTCACTCTGTTGCCCACAGTGACAATGACACTGATTCAGGGCCTCTGTGTAAACAATGCATTGCTCCCATGTCACCTGTGGGTCTGAGGAGAGTCACCTTTGTAAGTCAGCTGGCAGCAGCACTCACCAGACACAGCAATTCTAAGCCAAGCACTAGGATACACAATCATCTCTGGTGCTTAGAAACTACCGTAAATTTTCTAAGACTTTATTTGAATTGAGGTAGTTTTAGCCATGCTGCTCACTGGCATCTGTGACCCTGGGCCCCCTTGGAGGAGGAGAGCAGCAGAGGGGAGGAAACACATGTCCTTTCCGGCTTCCGAGGGGAGTGACAGCAGCGAGCTGTCTAAGAGGAGCTGGGACAATGTGGCAACCCTGCCTTGGACATCCAGAGGCGGTGGTAACATCCTTCCCAGCTCAAACACAAAAGGAGCCCTTTCTCCAGGGATCTCACCCAATATCCCTGTCCCACAGGTTGCTGGGCAGGAACCACATGACTGAACTCTCCAGAACTTCTCTTCCCATCTTCTTGGAAATGACAGTTTACTGTGAAAGCACAAGGAAGTCCACATATCCTCTAATATGTTGAGATGCATCCAACAAAAAATATATGTATACAAATTTCTTGAATGTACAAGATCAGTAGAAGCCTCCTTGGCAAATATACTACTGATATGAGAAGTGGGCGACTTGGTGTCTTGGCTCGTTTTTCCCTCTGAGGGGTGTACACTTAAAGATCAAGGGACATCAGATGCCGAGAATCCATGTAAATACACACACAGTGTTAAATTTTTACCTATGTGCCCTGCTGGAGACATGTCGGTAGTGGAAACAACCTAGACCTTGAACTAGAGATGATAATTGAGGCCAGGGGCTACTGGGACCTCCTGCACTGAGTGCACCTTTCCTCTTTTCCTGGGCAGCCTCCGTGCCAGGTGAGAGCCTGGCTGTGAATCCAGGGAGGCAGAGAATGAAAGCTCAGCTAGTTCAAGGGCTCACTCACTTGCTCATAATGGCATTCAACTCTGGAGCCTGAAGAATTTGAACAATACTGTCTCACAAGATCATTGGTAGTTTTAATTTTTTAAAAAAGATTTTATGTATTTTTAGAGAGAGGGGAAGGGAGGAAGAAAGAGAGAGAAACATTGACTGGCTTCATCTTGCATGCACCGCCACATGCCTGACTGGAAAAGGAACCTGCGACTTTTTGCTTTGAAGGATGGTCCCCAACCAACTGAGCCCCCTGGTAAGAGAAGAGACTATTGATAGTTTTAAATGATATGACACTCTCACCCCATTTTTCTGGCTTTATTTTCTTGTCCAGGTTTGAAATTACTGGTGTAATTTTCCATCCAGGACCCCTCCCCCTCATAAGCTCCTGAAGGCAGACACCTAGACAACTGCTCTTCCATGGTGCTGTTTTCTCATGGTCAGAGAATGCTTGGCACATAGTAACTGCTTAGTAAAGATCCACTGAATTAATGAAGGTGAGATGAGTGCGTCTGTAAAGCACATAGTAGAGACTCGTTAATTGTGGGTATTCTTTTTCCTTAAGAGCTTAGCTTTTCCTCAGCAGCGTGTGGCATGAAAATGACCTGGACTGAAGCCTTGCCCAAAACAGGCCTCAGAAGTCAGCAGAGTCCTCATTGTTAGGGACAAGCAGGTCTTTGCTACATGCTTTGACCTCTTACAAAGAAGGCCTCCTGAGCTACTTAGTCCCTTCTTGCATATCCCAGATAAGAATTTAGCTTTAAGTTCAAGACCATTTTTTTGATAGGTTGGCCTTATCACCCTTCCTTAGGTTCACTTCTGAAGCTTCGTCCTCTCTGCCATGGTGCTGCATGACTTGACTTGGGTGAAACTCTCCTGTTGTTGTGATGGTTGCTCGATAGATGGCACTCTCTCCCTCAACACCAGCCTTCCTCACAGCCCAGGACATTTTTTCATTAATCATTAGACTACAGTTAGATGAACAACAGAGTGGCAATACAAGATAGTCATGCTGATTATTTTGCAACTTTTCTTCCCTCCCATACGTCACACCCGACTCCTTGCTCTTGTTTTATGTTTCTCTAGAACTTTTTTAAATTTTATTTAGTTATTTTTCAAGTACAGTTTTTTGTCTATTTTTCCCATCCCAGCCTCCCCCGCCCCTTGCTCCCCACCTCCCTCCCATTGTTTCTCTAGAATTTAACCAGTGCCCTACAACCTTGAACTAATGGAACTAATGCTGACCCTTGAACTAATGCTGACCCTTTTCCTAAGAGGAACAGGGATGGACAGTAGACATTCAGGCTAAGTTCTATGCTGGAATCCCAGCTTCAATTATTTTCTCCATTCATTTACTCACTCATTTGTTCATTCATCAAACGTTGACTGTAGGCCAACACGTACTCTGGTGCTGAGAAGAACAGACTGGATGACCCGGGTTGGAAGCTTGCCTCTGTCACTTACTAACTTTGGGAAAATTTGTTAACCTCTCAATGCCTCAATTTCTTGGTCTGTAAAATGGGATAACAATAGTACTGATCTCACAGGGTTGTTTCAAGGATTAAATAAATTATTATTTATAAAGTCCTAAGAACAGTGCCTGCCCCACAGTAACACTAAATAAGAGCTTGTTAAATAAATACTAGCTATCTAATCCTTTGCTGATGACTTGCTGAACTTTCAAATGGACAAGGCAGTACTTGTTTTATATTGACTATGTTGCACATTTCCTCCCATTTTAACATCTCTGAAATCAAGATGAAATGTCATAATTTGGCAATTGTTTTCCTTTGGAATAATATACAAAAATAATTATTGATCTTTAAATTGGTGGCATACTGGGCCAGCAGAGTTGTGCAGCAGAAGCATGCTGGCCCGTAAACTGATGACATATTGTGTTTGGTAAAACAGGACAATAATAAATAACATCTCTCCCTTTTTGCTAGTCTTTTTCTCTCAGTTTGCATGTGTACTAATATTTTTCCAATTAAAAAAGAAAGAGAACCTTGGCTGGTGTGACTTGGTGGATTGAGCACTGGCCTGTGAACCTAAGGGTTACCAGTTTGATTCCCAGTCAAGGAACATGCCCGGGTTGTGGGCCAGGTCCCCAATAGGTGGCGCACGAGAGGCAACTAACTGCAAATTGATGTTTCTCTTCCTCTCTTCCCCTCTCTCTAGAAATAAATAAAATCTTTTTTTAAAAAAGAAAGAAAGACAGAGAGAAGAGCTCCTAATCTTGCCTCTGTTCTCAAAGCATTGTTTTCATCTGCAGAGCACAGCCTGCAATGGATTAAGGAGAGAGGACCCCTTTGCTTGGTGACTCTACATGGAGATAGATGCTCAAGGACCACATCAAGATGCCCCGATGACCCCTCTCTGGCTCCCAGTCCTCCAAGGATACCCATTTATTTAAGCAGCTCCCACTGTCTCCTCCATTTATCCCGAAATACCCTCCCAACTTCCTGCCCACCCAGAATCTGCTAATTACTCTTTACCTCACTTGGGTTATTCCTTCACTGAATGCTCATTATGCTCTCTGTACAATGTGGCACATGCATGAACGTGACCGTCTCTACCTGGGGAATGTTCAGTTATGGTCTCCTGTTCACTACTCACTTCAAACATGTTGCCTGATTTAAGCCACTAATCAGCCACTGAGATGGGTATCTACTGTTCCATATTTTTCAGACAGGAAACTGAGGGGAGGAGGGATTAATTGATGTCCTCAAGGTCAAGGGTAAAGCCAGGATAGTCGTCGATGGAGAAGTAAACTAGACCATGATGTCTGCTCTCAGGGACCCTGTCCTCATTGACCCCACCCCAAACTGTAGCAGCCTTGGCTAAAGTGAAAATCTTTGGGAGCACACACCAGCCAAGACCCTAGTCCCCTATTGCAGACTCAGAGTTTTCTTCATCTCCTGACTCTTCTTTTTTTGCCTCAGGTGTGTGAGTTTGGGGGTTGAAAGGGTCAGTCCGTGGTCAACAAATACTTGCTGAGCAGCAAATACCCTCCTAGGCTCCGGGAGTTCACCTTAACCTCACCTTGAGGCAGATTTGGGTAGATGTTAATACTGAAAATTCCTTGAGCAAGAAATTATAATAGAGATCCTGTATAATGTGTCATGTTTTTAAAAGACAGGCAATAGTGTGTCTGTTTTTCTATTTTTAATTATTATATTTGTATAGTGAGGATTCTGTCCAAGCCTGAGGTCTGGGTGGAAGCCCCTTCAGAGCTAGGGAAAGGCACAAGGCCACCCAGCTGAGGTCTCTGTCCACTGCTCTGGTGGAGGGGACTTGGGACTTTAAATAAAGCCTGACCACACTGTGGTGCATTCCATACCCCTAGGTGTCTGCTGAGTCATGGCCAATCCGCCACGGGGATGGGTGAGGAAGGCTGCTCTTTAAAGTGACTGATTGTTGCACTTACAGACCTGCCAGTCCTCAATGCCCCAGAGCACAGGTGTCCCTTACAGAGTTAATTCTGGCAGAAAAAGGGGACCCAGGGGCAGGTCATGATCTAAAAATCTATTATCCTTATGAAGTTTTGAAATCTTTGGCAGAAGACAACATGAACTCACCCCATTGTACAACTTGGTGGGGAGGAGTGCTTTTTTATTTTTTCAGGTGGAAGGAGTGGGTGCCATTTACCTCGCTGGCCTGCTGGCCACACTGTGTCTTCATGTTGGTGTCCTGCTGCTCACATCCACTAATAACCGCATGAATTCTACCCAGCCCAGCTTTCTTCATAATGTGTAGAGGTGCCCAACTCAAAGGGCTGTTCCCAGGTGGAATGAAGTAACTTACCTCTTTGTAAATCACAAGATTCCAAACAAAAATTGATTGTTTTAACTCTACTTATTTATTATTTTATGGTGTAGTTTGAAGGCATCTGCTTTGAATCTATGTCCCAGAACTGTGTGTGAAAGAGCACAGTGCCTAGCCCATAGTGGGACCTGACAAAGGGGGACAAAGCTTACACTGATACCTCGGTGACGCTGGTCATTTATCATTCTCTGCCTTAGAGGAATGCTGGACATGAGGGAGAAAAGAAAACACCCTCCACCAGGAGAAGAATAAAGACTTTTTCCTGCCACACCCACCTCACTCCATGGTGCTCCCTCATTCTTAACCTCCCTCAGAGCCATCCCCACCCTGCCCTGGCTCCCTGATCACAAACCTTCAACTCTCAAGATAACAGACCTTGAAGCATGCTGAGATGGAAAGGGCTGATATGCCCAGGTTGTAAAAGGGAACGCAGATTCAACCTTGGAGAGATCACCTAGTGTGACATCTGTTGCACAGAGAGGCCCCCAGGGGCCATGCTTCCCTCTGTCAGTGTTTTAGACCGGAGCTGGGACTGTGGAACTTGGTGTTCTGGGCTGGAGAGAGCAGGGGGCGGGGTGGTGTGGGGTGTCCTCACTCCTCCCCTCGGAGCTGAGAGCACACCCAACCCTGAACTCTGTGGAAGAAGACAGACTCACAGGCTTTGCTTCAGTCTTTCTATCTCCCTTAAAAACAAAAGGAATGAATTTCAAGTTTGAACAACAAAATAATTCAGCTAAAAGAACTGTTTTCTTCTTCTCCCCCCACCCCACCAACCCCAAAGAAAAACAACTAAACAAATTTCTAAGACTTTGTTCCCTGTGATTCACCCTTGGCGCCTTCCCACTTTGGGCCTCTGTGGTGGCCTTGCTGATGCCTGTCATGGCTTCTGAACCTGTTCCATGCCTGCCTGCCTGACTCTCCTTCTGGACTAAAGCCTCTGTGAAGACGGGCCAGGCTCCTGGGTATCCCAATCTCATCGTACATACCTGGCACATCCCAGATGCTTAATGTTGAGGGAGTGAGTGAACGAGAAGGTGAGGTAGCAACAGTTAGCAATCCGAATTTAATACTGAGATGGTCTAAGCAGAAAGCCCTTTAGAAAGTAAAATATGCTACATGAATATGTCCTTACGTTGATTTGGAAGAAAAACACCATCTCTAACTATGAGGATCAAAAGTGATTCCCTCCCATGCATGTAGCTGATTCACTCAGTTAATATTTCAGGTTCAGGTGTAAGTCCTCCATGAGAAAGTTGCCTTATTCAAGACCATCCATCCCTTCCTCTTTTCCCCAGCATCTCAGCATCTCATTTATTATCTCAGGGACCAGCCAATGAGAAACTATACACTCTGGCTTCTTAGAAGGACTAGAGGAACTACAGTCCCTTCCAGTCCTGACTAGAGATCTGCTGTGCCAGTTGTGTCTGTGTGTCTGAAAGGGAAACACAGATAAGGAAGATGCAGAGGAGAGGATAGCTAAGTACCAGTTCTGGGCTGCTGCCTCTGCCTCCCCTACTCTCTGTTTGGCCATTGCTGAGCCCTCTCTCCCTAGCTGTTGCAAACCAACTCAGTTAAAAGTGCCCAGTGTGGAAAGACTAGCCAAATGCCAAGAAGCCCTTCCCAAGCATGCCTTGGTATTGGTGAGCTCAGGTAGAATAAGACTCAGATAGTGTGGAAAGGTCCCTGCTCAAAAATAAATTCTGCATGAATGCCTGTACTGTTGGTAACTAATTTAGCCCTTAATTCACTGAACAAATATGCATCTAGTATTCCCCCAGACAAGCCCTCCTCCTTCACACAGAAATGGTGTCTGTCCTCAAGCTAATCAAGAAGTAGCCAAGCATTCTGACACAAATCCAACTCACCCCAACACAAAGCGAATGGCAGGAAGAGCCTTGATGTGGAACATGGGTTGATGACGTTACTATCCTGTCTTCCAAATCTGGTGGTGGCTGACACCAGTTTTCCAACCTGTTGGAACCTGTTTTCTCCTGTGACCATGATGATGGCAGTAATAGTTCATCCCCTGTTGCAGTAGCTCGGCAGGACATGTGGGATGTCTCGGGAGAAGGACCCAGAGCTTCTAGCAAGATGTGGACACTGTGTGGTGCACGTGCAAAGGCAGAAACATTACTCTGCCCAGAGGCAGAAACTTTGAGGAAGGTTTTCATAGGGAAGGTAGTATCTGACCAGGTCTTGAAGGACAAGAAGGAATTGGCCAGGCAGAAAAGACAGGCAGGCTGATACTCGGCCAAGGGAACAAAGTCCGTGAACACTAAAGAAAGACCTTGTATAATATCTTAGAACTTGAGAGGTTCAGTGTTGAACGACAAAGAATGTTAGACAGTGGAGAAGAAGGGAAGGGCACCCACTGCTATTCCTTTTTCCCTACATTACCTCATGGCTCACCCTTCACCTTCTTAAAGTCTTTGCTCAAATGACACCTTGACATTCCTGGGTCAAAGTGCAAGGCCCCTCCCTCTGCACTGCTGGGTCACCTTAGCTACTCTCAGTTTTTATTTTCAAAGACAATATAAGTATACTTTTCTACTTATAGTCCTTGGCACCCCCATCCCCTCTCTCCCCACCACCTATATAGAATGGGGAATTTTGGCATTTCATTCACAGACAGAGCCCTTTTGTCTGGCACGGAAAATGGACTGGATGCCATTTCATCCACTCCACACATATATCTGTCAGCTGTGTACAAAGTATGGTGTGTGGGCTTGTTGACAAAAGGGATCTGTGTGCTCCAGGAGCAGTGTCACTCTGCTGGTTAGTGAGGACCTCCTGAGGAACCTGGTTCCATTTGCTTTTCTTCAGCCAACTCCCTACAGGCTTTCCAAATGCAAATACTTCTGGGGTTGCGTCCACTCTCAGTAACATTTGCGTGACCAGGTGTGTGTCTGGTGCTGGGAGAGGTAACTTTGAGAATCCAAGGAGAATGCCAGGTGCCTGGGGGAGGAGGAAATGTTGAAAGGCCAGGGTGGGGGTTCAGGAATGGTGGCGCCCAGAGACACGTAGCCTCTTTCACAATCTGGCCTGGGGCTGTCCCTGGGATTGGGTGTCTCAGCCAAGAATGTCCCCAGAATTCCAAGTCATTTCAAGATGCGGTTTTCTTATCCTGTATTCAACAGTTCTCAATAAAGTCAGTTTAAGATCCAGAAGGAAAAGGGTCTTTGGAGTTAGCTCTTTCAGGGCTTGAGGGGAGGGCAGTGAGGCTCAAACCTTTCTTTGGTGTATTTTATTTTTGTTTTATGAAGTATCACAAAATATAGAAAAGAATGACTATAACCAAAAGCCTAATAAATATTCTGTTTATCAGTCAAATGCCCATTTACCTCATTTTTTTCCTTAAAGCTAACATTGCGATTCATTTGCCTTTTTAAAACTTTTAAAGCCATAAATATACAACTGAATGACAAATAACACCAAGAAATAAAATCAGAATATACTTCACAAACGGTGAAGAGGTATTTGCATGCTTGTATCTACCCACAACATGTAAACAGCCCTACAAAACAATAAGAAAAAAAGGACCTATTCTGGTTGTTCTGTGGCAACTGCAAATCTTCTTCCCTGGCTTCCTATCCCTTTATCTCTCTCCTGTTCAGGGCAGGAGTTTGACGAGAAACTACCCAATTCCTTTCTTCTTGCCCTGCACTCCCTCCTGGTAGCAGCACCCAAACAAGACAAGTTGCTATGGAGATCTTAAATGCCTTTTCTCTTTAATCTTCTTCTACCTCTTTTCTAACAAGAAAAAAGAATGCTGGCTTAAAGTCAACTTGCATTAAAAAATAAGGATTTTTTAAAAAATAAATTTAAAAAATTTAAATGTTGGTTTGTCCCTTATATGACCACGTGAGATATTTATTGCAAGAATCCTTTTCATTTTATCAACAACTTTTAAAAGTAGTCATGAATATTTTCATCGTGCCAGTGAAAAAATCAAGCCTAGGAGGATGAGGATCCCTTCCAAATGTCACACGAGGAGCAAATAGCATTGGATTCCCGTATGGTAGGACTCCAAAGCTCAGACTCTTCCCCGTAAACAAGGACACTTCTCAGAACATCATGATTGTATCTTGACTTCAAGAAGTGAGTGTGTCCGGCAAATCTACATCACTATTAACTAGTATGACACTGTGACAAGGTCCTGTGGCAGGTGGTAGGAGGGTAGACAAGGGTGGGCTCAGGAGGGGCAGCCCAGAGGTTCCTCCCATGAATCAGCTGTGAGTAATGGGTGCTAGAAGTTACCAGGTCCAACTGGGGCGCAGAGGAGTCTGCTTTCTTCTGGTCCCATACACATCACCATCCCACAGAGTGGCATGTGAGACAGTGGTGAACACCAACATGGTGGGTTGCACATAGGAATTCAATCCCTGCTCTGCTTCTTGGCAGCTGAGTGATCTTAGACCATACACTTATTCTTCTTATTTGCAAAGTGGAACTAATAGCTCAGTCATGGGGGTTGTTGAAACATTAAATGAGATGTAGGTCATGGGCTGATCCTAGGACTGCCATGTTGGAAGCCCTCAATAAAGAGCAGCTATGTCTGCTTTATCATTAGGATCATCATTTGGCTGACAAGAGTTATGACGGGCAGAAACTCATTCATTTATTCTATAACCAACTGCATTACAGGCACCCTTTGGTGAGTATCAGTGAATAGCACAGACTGAGATCCTGCAGTCCCAGAGCTGTAGACCAGAGTGGAGACAAGGTCAACAAACCAAACGAATGAGTGAATTACATTCCAACGAAATGTGGTTCATGTCCTGGGAAAAACTATAAGTAGAGGTTTAGGTGACTATCCAAGTTATACATTCAATGTGGACACTCATTGAATCTGACCACCATCTAATGCTGACATTGGTCATGGATGTACCTGGAGACTAATGCTGGTCTTGGAGCCTGACCTTTTTTTTGTTGTTTGCTTCTTTTGTTACAGTACATTGTGTTCTCTCTAATCATCTCAGTGTCCCAGACAAAGCAACCTCTTCACCCTCCGACAGTTAAGAGCTCCCTTGAAAATTTTATATGCTGCTTGCAGATAACTGGCTTATTTTCAATTGTTGTTTATTTGCAACAAGAGTAGCATCCAGTAGCTAAATTGCTAACTGCATTATTAAAGAACAAAAACAAAAATCCAAAGCTATAGGTGTTGGTTCTATTGATGGTTAAGGAGAAAAAAGTCTCATAACTTGAGGAGAAAAACACCTCATAACTTGAAAAAAGAATCAACCATCTGAACTCCAGGTTGGAGGGGGCCTTGGTACAAATGTGAGTAGTTTGACTTGAACCAGGGTGGACTGGGGTGCCATTTCCTGGCAGTTATAGGTCCATTGATGTTGATATTCAAAAAAGGGAAGATACAGTTATCAGAAACAGTCTCTAAGTGGGAAAGGAGATGTTCCTTCCTCAAGATGCTACTAAAAAGACTCTTGGTGAGACGTGGTTTTTATTTTCTTCTGTTAAATACCTAAAGGCCAGCAGAGCTGGGAGAGATGCTACGAGGACCAGGACTGGCTAGCTCTGAAGGGCAGACCTCAGTCTCAATAATTAGATTGTGGTTGACTATGAAACTTTCAAACACAGAGAGAAGTACAGAGACCACTGTTACAAAGAATCCACCCCAACACCAATTTAACAAATTTCAACAATTTTCCTTACTTATTTTAGATCTCCATTTAATACAGATAGATAGTAAAAAGATTCAAGTGTACCTCAGCCCTATTCCTCTCTTTTCTCAGAAGCAACCACCATCCTTAAGTTAGTGCATATACTTTCTGTCTAGGTGCCTATACATTTATTAATATACATGGTTCTGACATCAAAATATAGTATTGTAGGTAAGCTTTTAAATTTTGCATAAATGGTATTATGTGGCATGTGTTCTATCCTATCTTTCAAGATCTCTTTGAGATCTGTTGATGTTATTAGTATATACCTAGGACTCTCTAAAAGAGCAACCAGTGGGATTTCTGACCCCTGAGACACATTTGGAAGGCTAGCAACATATATTATTCCAGAACGTCTTCCTCTGATTTATTATTTTTTTTAAAAGGGAAAAGAAAAGAGAAAGAGAGGGAGAGAAACACCAATGTGTGAGAGAAACACTGAACCACAACAGCCAGGGCCCTCTGATGGATTCTTCAGCTCATTCACCAAACTATCAACTTCCTTAGACCAAAATGCCAGGAAATACAATTTGCTGAGACAAGGCACAAGAGCTACTTGAAGAAACTAGCTGACCAGTAAACCAAGCCATGTTTTATGATCTGTTTAAGCATCATGTTCCTGAGATATATGCAATGTTGTGGCATGGTAATAGTTCATTCCTGTTTTATGTTTGCATATTTTGTTTTATGAATGTACCACAGTTTCTTTTTCTCTATTGTCCTATTTATGGATACTGGGTGGTTTATAATTTTTGGCTATTATGAATAATGCTATATGAACATTCATTTCCATGTTTTTATGTGAAAATATGTTTTTGTGGGGTATGAAAAATAATTTTCCTCCCACCTTCTAATTTCTTCTAGCTGGGCTAATAATCAAATTAACAGAGACAGATTAATAGGAGGAAAGCCCAAGATTGATTATTATCAGTCCATAGGAGGGGAGGTTTCATAATAATGAGACCCAAAATGCATTGGGCAGTTGAGACTTATATGCCATTACAGACAAAGAAGGCAGTCTGGGATTTCAAAGTGGAAATAGGCAATTCACAGGTAGCTGAGAAAGAGCAAAACACACTTGGCAAATAGAGTCCTCCTAGACAATCCAAAAACATCGGCACGCAGTAAAGAACAATCCAAAAACATCGGCACACGCTGTTACCTAGTAAAGAATCTAGGTAACAGGGCCCTGCTTGGATCCCATCTACCATACCCAATTCACACAGGTTGAGATTTCCTTCCGGGAGCAGGCCTTGCCTTCCCAACTACCTTACCCAAGAAAGGGAAAGGGTCAAAAGTTTTCTGAAGTTTTTTGTTTTTTAGTAACCAGCTTATAATCAATATCCCAAAGGGCACATTTCAGGATGGCAAAACTTTGGTCCTCTTCATTTTCATTGCACTTGGGAAATTAAAAGGAACAGGGCTGCTGGGTCATAAGCTGAATGTCTGTTTAACTATATAGGGTACTGACACACTATTTCCCAAACTGGCTCTGCCCCCTCGCATTTCCACCTGCAGGGTCTGAGTACCATGGGCTTCATATCCTTCCAATATTCGACCAAAACTTGCTGCTGTTAGTCTCTAATTTTTAGCCATTCTTGTGAACATTTATGTATTTTATTGATTTTTTATTAAAAATTTTATTATTTAACACTAATTTTAAAAACATGAACAAGATTATATAGCATATATACTCTAAGTATATTCACATATATTGAAAGATGTTTAGAAATCTAATAAATATTATTCAGAGAATATATTCATAACATTGTATACAATAATTAAAATTTAACGAATGATGCCATTATATACAACAATTCTAAACCTTTGTATATATAACCTAGCTTCAAAATATCTCATTGTCATTTTAAATTTGCTTTTATCTGATGACTAGAGATAATAAAATTGTTTTTGTTTTTGTTATTCACATATCTTCTTTAATGAAGAAATTGTTCTAATCTTTTGCCCGCCCGTTTTTTAGTCTTTTGCCTCTTCTTTTATTGGATTGTTCATATTATCACTGACTTGTAAGTATTCTTTACAAATTGAGTCAGATATAAGTTTTGCAAAAATGGGTTTAGTATTGTGGTTTACTTTAAGAGCAATAATTTTTAATCTTGATGAAGTCAATTTATCATTTGTTTCTTTTACAATTTGTGCTTTTGTGTTCTGCTTACATTGTCTTTTCTCAATCTAATATCACAACACTTTTCCTCTAAAAGTTTAGTTTATTTTTATTGTATTTTCCCATTACCATTTATCCCCCTTATACCTTATTCAGCTCCATCTATCCCCCTCCCTCTTGCAATCCCTACATTGTTGTCTGTGGTGATGAGTCGTAAGTCTTTTTTCTTGATCCCTCTATTCCCCAAACCTCCACCCCAGAGCTGTCAGTCTGCTCTCTATGACTCTGTCTGTATTTTGGTTGTTAGTTCAGTTTCTTCATTAGATTCCACAATTCCACATATGAGTGAAATCAGGTAAGGTATTTGTCTTTTCTGACTGGATTATTTCACTTAGCATAACACTCTCCAGATCCATCCACACTGTGACAAAGAATAAAAGATCCTTCTTTTTTTACAACTGCATAGTGTTCCATTATGTAAATGAACCAGAACTGTTTTATCCACTCATCTACTAATAGACACTTGGGCTGCTTTCAACTATTGGCTATTGTAAATAACATTGAAATGAATATAGGAGTCCATATAGTCTTTTGAATTAGTGTTTCAGTTTTGTTCGGCTAAATTCCCAGAAGTATAATTACAGGGTTATAAAGCAGTTCCATTTTTACTGTTTTGAGGTAACTCCATACTGCTTTTCCACAGTGGCTGTACCAGCCTGTATTCCCACCAACAGTGCAGAAGAGTTCCCTTATCTCCACATTCTCCCCAGCACTTGTTTGCCGATTTGTTTATGATGGCCATTCTGACAGGTGTGAGGTAACATCTCATTGTGGTTTTAATTTGCATCTCTCTGATGGCTAGTGATGTTGACTACGTTTTCATGTCTCTCTCAGCCACCTGTATGTCCTCTTTGAAGAAATATCCATTCAGGTCCTTTGCCCATTTTTCAATTGGATTGCGTACTGGTATTGAGTTTTATAAGTTCTTTATAAATTTTAGATATTAACCCTTTATTAGACGTATTGGCAAATATACATACTCTCATTCAGTGGGTTGTCTTTTCATTTTGTGGTTTCCTTTGCTGTGCAAAAATTTTTAGCTTGCTGGAGTCCCATTTGTGTATTTTTTTTCTGTTGCTTCCCTTGCCTGAGGAGATATATCAGAAAAAAATATTGCTATGAGCAATGTCTAAGATTTTACTGCCTATGTTTTCTTCTAGGATTTTTATGGTTTTGAGTCTAACATTTAAGTCTTTAATCCATTTTAAATTTATTCTTATGTGCAGTATAAGAAGGTGGCTTAGTTTCATTTTTAGCTTTTACATGTAGGTCTATGAAACCATCTTGAGTTAATCTTTGAATGGTGTGAAGTGAGAGTCAAGGTCAATTTTTTCCATATAGAATATCCAGTGGTTCCAGTACCTATTGTTGAAAAGACCATCTTTTCTCTATTAATTATCTAACTTGGCACCTTTGCAGAAAATTAATTGACTATATAGGTGTGGGTCTATTTTTTGAAACTGTATTTTGTCCCAAATAAAAGTCATTTTCTTTTCCTCTTCTTGCCGGCATTGTGAAATTACACTATTTAAAGGGCTTTTAGTTCATATTTATTCTGACACCTCTGATAAACAGAGGTGGCAGACTATTCCTTACTCTGGTCACCATGTATGACATTGGAAAGGATAGGGAGGGCATTTGGTCTCCTCCTTTAGGCTTCCCGCCTTTCTCCTTCTCTCCACCAACACTTCTGACACTGACATTGGCTACCTGCCTTTAAACTAAGTAAAAATGAACTGACTTGAGGTTCTCATCTCTAAGGAATAGTGAAAAATGAATACATAATTGCAGCCACTGACACTAGTCACAGTAGCGAACATGTCTGTCTGGCATGTGTTGTCATTGATCTAAGCACTTTAAAAAAATGAGACAACTCTAATAGCATAATCAATAAAATATACTTTTAGAAAAAGTTATTTCACTGCCTCAACAAACTTATGAAGTACGAATTATTACACTGATTTACATAAGAGGAATCTGAGGCCCAGGAGGACTATGTGGGTTGTCCAAGATCATACACACAGTGAGAAGCTGAACTGGGACACGCACTAAGTCTGTCTCCAGAGCTTTATACTTGACCAAAATGCTGGGCTGCCCAATCACCCATCAAATGACTCTTAGAAAGCATTTTTCAGCCAAGGAAACTAAAATCCAGGATTAAGCTGGAAGCAGAACTGGGGGGAAATTTTGTCTTCCTGGACTTGGGTGCTTCCGCATTTTGGTCTTCACCATTGTTGGGAATCTCCAGATTGTGTGGGCCCCAGGCTGTAATACTCCGCACCTCCAGGGAATTGTAACCCATTCTAAGCCTCTGTGCAACTCAGCAGATCATACCTCTTCTAACACGACCTATTCTCCACTGCCTGTCATGGCAGGAAAGTCACCTGATAAAGTCTTCCAACGGTCCCCTGCAGGCATATTTCAATGGGCACTTACTGAGCCCCGCATAGAAAACATTGTGTTAAAATATGAGAACATACATATTAGATACAATAGTATCTCCTCTGCAGGTTTATAAATACTATTATCAACTAATATTTATTAAATCTCTCATAAGTTTCTACACAGAACAAATATTACACACATAACTGATCTTAATGCTCACTTTGCCGCTCCTTCTACTAACTTTCTTTTTTCCTTCATGTAATTAATAAATGAATTGTTGGTTTATTTGTCCAACACAATGGTATTATGTTTTAGAGAAAAAGGCATTTATTTTCGAGCCAGAGATCTTGATTTCTAGGGTCCTCTTTGTCACTTATCAGCTGGATGACCTTCAGAAGTTACTTCACTTCTCTGAGCCTTTTTCCTAATCTGTGAAGGGGAATGATAACCCACTCTCATTGCATTGCTATGGAAGTTAACAGAGATAACAAAATGTTATGAAAATTCTAATCTTTTTGAGAGCTATAGAAAAGAACTTGAATTTCAGACTTAAAGCAGGTATATTCCCAGCTTCACCCAACATGTTAAAGAGCATGTGATAACAAAGCCTCGTTGAGGAGCTGGGGGTTGGGAAGGCCAACCCAGGAGCTAAGAGGATGGCTGCTGACCCCAGCCTGGCTTAACCTCATTCATTCACACATTTTTTTCAGCAAAATCACCAGTTATTACAAATCATGGCCCTTCTTGAATAATCAAACTCAAAATTGTCCATGATCAGATTTCAGAGATTTAAGTGGAGAGGGTTTTGGGTGACAGGGAAAGAGAATTCTTAAAGACTGAACTAATAAATCACCTGTCTCATTCGTTCATCCCTCAAACAAACTTTCACTGACAATCTACAGAGTTCTCTGCTAGACAGTATTTTAGAAGTCGGAGATATGAAAATGAAGAGGGTTAATGGTGCTTCTAAAACTCTGTGAGGAATTAGAGGAGGGCTACAGAATCTGGTTGGCAAAGCCTGAGTGAAGGAGTGGAGGAAATCTGTCTTGGGGAGGGCTGAGAGAGAGCAGGGCTGAAATGCCCCTGGCCCAGCCTCTTGCTGCAAGACTCAGTCCTAATCATTAAAGAGTTTACTGTCTAGTGGGGAAGACAGAAACAGAAACCAAGGACGACAAGAATACGTGATGGTTGTATGAAGGAGATATCACAGAGTGCTATGAACTCACACACACACACACACAAAACACCGACTCCAGCTGAGAGAGGTGCCATGCAGGGAAGAGCGCTGCAGCCTGAGGGAAGACACAAGGGCCTGTACAATTTGTTAGACTCTTAGTCTATGCTTTAAGGGCTTCTCTGAGTCTCTCTCTCTCCCTTTCTCAACCACATCTCACTTCGCATGACACTTTATAGTTAAAAGCTACTTTCATATTCTAGGGTAAAGAGGTTGTGGTAGAGGGTTATGGCCAAGACAGAGGCATAGGTAGAGACACCTCACTTCCTCGCACAACCAAAAGAAGGATAACAGCCAGTTTAAAAACAAAAAACAACCAGAACTGCCAGAAAATCCAAACAACTAACAACGAATAAGGAAGTCCAACAACTAAGGAGTTAAAGAAGAAACATTCATCCAGACTGTCAGGAGGGGTGGAGACTGGTAATTGGGGTGGACAGGATGTGTGGCAAGGTGGCGGACTGGGCAGGTGAGGCAGTGGCTGGCACACGGGATTTCCCACATCTGTAAGCAGATAAACAGGGAAGAACAGCTGGAGAGGGGGACAAGCCATGCAACCCCGGGTTCCAGCGAGGGAAACCAAGGCCTCAAAATCTCTGGCTATAAAACTCTGTGGGGTTTGTGGTAGCTGGAGAAACTCCCAATTTCAAAGGAGAGTCCATTGGACACACCCACAGGTTCCTAGAACATATACAATCCCACCCACCTGGGAATTAGCACCTGAAAGGCCACAATCCACTTCTGGGAAGCAAGGGAAGTGACAGAAAGTGGAGGGAGAGTGGAACAAGGAAGCAAGCAGCACTGTTCCCTCTTGGACCCCTCCCCCACATACAGTGCTAAAACGCAGCCACGTTTCCCCACCTTGACCAATACCTAAGGCTCCGCCCCTTAGTAAGTAACAGATGTGCCAAGACAAAGAAATATAGCCTGTGGGAGCAACTTCTCCGCAAGTCCCCCCAGTGCCACGGACACGCATGAATGAATAAATATGGCCAAGACATGCTGGATCTGTTTGGGGAGGAGGAGTGGGCTGTGGCCAGTTTCTCAGGGGAGACAAAGGCCAGCAGCAGCCAGTTTCTCTGAGGAGAAAAAGGCCCCGAGCACCCTCCTCCATAGCCTTTTATTGGGTTGTAATACACAGGAATACAGGGTGGCAACGATCAAACAGTAGATAATATTTCAAAGAGGTCTGAGGGCTTCAGAGCCTGAGTCAGTATCTGTCAGGAAGAGAGTTGCAGAAACTTTGGGAGACATACTCATTTCCTCTTGGACCTTTATCATATGAATGAAAGCACTCTTAGCAGATTTCACAGGTTAATCAGCAAGTCTTTGTGATGCCAGATTTTTCCCCAGGACAGACTCTAGCAAGGCAAGGAGCTGCACCTCTCCCCAACAGGTATTCAGGCTTAAGGGGATTAGAGCCAGGAAGTGCTTCTCCCAGAGAACATGGGGACTCGGGCTTTGACAAAGCCGGGGTGGGGGGGGTGAGAGTCCATTGCTCTTTGTTGAAGCTCCCCTGAGTCCTTTCATGAAGGCCTCCCAAGCAATCGAGTCTGGCTTAGGTTGCCGCCCACTGTGAGGGGTCTTACCCATCATTGACTTCCGACCAAGCTCTGGGGGCAGGGAGAGGAACTGAGGCAGCGTTTGCTACCAGAGACAGGCTTTGTCTCCTGTGGATGGCATTCCAAAGGTCGTCTCTCACCCTTAGCCACAAGGGGTAGAGATACAATTCCTAAAATCAGGCAGAGCAGTCTACTACAATGGCCCAAATGAAAGAACAGATCAAAACACCAGAAAAAAAAAAAAACTCAGCTATGAGGAAATAGACAGCCTATCAGATGCAGAGTTCAAAACCCTGGTAATCAGGATGCTCACAGAAATGATTGAGCTCGGTCACAAGATGAAGGAAGAAATGAAGGCTATACTAAGTGAAATAAAGGAAAATATACAGGGGACCAACAATGAAGGGAAGGAAACTGGGACTCAAAGCAATGATTTGGAACAAAAGGAAGAAATAAACATTCAACCAGAAGAGAATGAAGAAACAAGAATTCAAAAAAAAATGAGGAGAGGCTTAGGAACTTCCAGGACATCTTTAAATTTTCCAACATCCGAACCATAGGAGTGCCAGAAGGAGAAGAGGAAATGCAACAAGTGGAAAAGGTTGGTGGGGTGCAGGGAGGAGGGGGAGAAAGGGGAGAAAAAAATGGGATAGCTGTAATAGCATAATCAATAAAATATACTTAAAAAATAAAGAATGTAAAAGAAAAAAGTGGTTGTGGCATATACATGCAATGGAATATTATTCAGCCATGAAAAAGAATGAAACCTCATTGTTTGCAAGAACATGGATAGATTTGTAGACTATTATGCTGAATAAAATATGTCAGAGAAAGACAAATGCCATATGATTTTACTTATATTTGGAATCTGAAAAACAAAATAAATGAACAAACAAAAGAGAAACACACCCATGGATACAGAGAATAAGCTGATGGTTGTCAAGGGGGTGGAGGTAGAAAGATGGGGAAAAATGAGGAGATGCTCGATAAAATATTGCTGTTCTTAGACTTTTTTTAAAAAAAGGACTTACCACTTGTGTGTTTCATTTGACTTAATGAAAATAGGAATAAAAAATAAAAATAATACCCATTTTACAAATGAGGAAATAGACAGTGAGACATTCCCAAAGTCACATGTCTTGTAAATAACAGTGGGAATTAGAATGCAGTTTTCTGACTCTTAGTTAAAGGTTCTTTTCCAGTAGAATAAATAAGTTCGTTACCAATCTGATAAGAACATTATTTGACTGTTTTAAACCTGCTTCTCCTTAATTTTACTCTTTCCTGTGGTATATATTTTTTTTGTTCTTGAGCATAGCAAGGGTTTGGAGTCCTGTGCCAGTGTGATTTGAACAAGCAAGAACATGAATTATATTCTGGGACCCAAGGGCCTCATAGTTTCCGTGTCTGTAATTGTAGTCTAGCTACATTTTACCCTTAGGAAAAAATGTTGCAGATTCTACAACTGTTGAATGAGGGGCTTAGGCTACAGTCACTTGGTGCTGATGTCCTATGATTCATTTTTATGTAAAATTAATATGATTTTGAAGTACAGTATCCTAGAGGTATCCAAGGTAATCCCTTCTCTGCTTTATGCCACTTTGGCTCATGAAAGTTTTCTCAGGAACTTTCAAATAGGAGGAGAAATCTGTATTCATTGAGAGGGGACACACACACACACACACATACTGTATGGACAATTACAAACTCTTAATAAGCACTATCTTTGGGTAGTTGGATCATATTAGATTTTTTCCTTCTTTTTGTATATGTATTTTCCCCCCCACTAAGTATGGAGAGCTTATATAATTTAGATAATAAATATATAGTTCCACTTAGTACTAAACAGTCAAAAATATAGTCAATGGTTAGCAAAATGTAGCAGACTTATAGAACAATGGAATCTTTTCAAGAAGTGCACGTTAGAGATTTCAGACTCATTACTGAAGCTAAACAGTATCATTTAAAATAAATATATGGTAATTCAATAAGCTTTGGTATATAGCCAAAGAGAATTACTTAAGAGAGAGTGCTGGCTGGTGATCACCAGAAGATATGCTGGTTTTTAAGTTTTCCTCTACCTGTGACACAGGGCCACACAAAGGTGTAAAAGACTCAGATTTTGCCACAAAGTGCTTATTTAGTTGAACTTAATTTTATGGGGATGGTAGTGGTTAGGATTTGAAAGTAAAAATGGTACCAAGTCACAGTAACCTCTAAAAATACTTAAACATCTTTTTCTAACCATTGTATACACATAGATGCCATACAATTGCATTTATAATGGAGTGAGGTTCTGCTCACTCTGAGTTGGTTTTCCAAAGTTCTCAATTAATTCTTCAACTTCATTGAGAACTTTAGTTTAAGTAGAGATGTCACCACTGCCCTCTCTCCTGCCTGTCTGCTCTCTGGAGTCACTCATCACCATTCAGGTCATCCTTGCTGTGACCTTCTGGCTTCATTGCTCAGGAGCATCACTGCTTATCACCTTGTCATATATTTTTTATTCTCTTTCTCCTTATTTCATTCTTATAGTCCAGATAAATTCACATCGTGCATACACAGTGCCAGTTGAGAGGGTAATATTTATGCTCAAATAACCATTGAACAAGACCAACTGAGTTGTGTTCACAGAGATCAGCACTGGGGCAGGTCGGGGAAACATTTAGGAAAATGTCTACTGGGCTTGTTCTGAAATGTACACTTCAATTGCCATTGTGCATGGAAGGTTGTGTGCTGGAGGCCAGGGAAATGACAGGACCCCCAGGGACGCTGCCTGCTGCCCTGTGGAAGTGGGAAAGACAGTGTGGGAGACGGCATTCATCTGACAATTACACAAATAAATGTAAAATGGTAAGCAAAGGAAGGAAATACGGGAGGTATGAGTGTATGTGTAGACTTCAGCAAATAGGCCAAGCCAGGAAAGTGCTCAGTAAATTTCAGAAGAAGTCATTCAATATATATATATATATATATATATCCACTTTACGTTCATTGGGCCAAAACAGAAATCACATCTTCTGAGAGTTCATCATGTGCTGGGCTGTCTGAGATACGGTCTTTACTAATATCACAAGCAACCCTTCAAATACATGGAAGAGGTTGGCATGATGAAGATAGTTTTTAAATGAATAATGGAAGCTCAGAAAGGTTAAGTGATTGAGTCAACATGGAAAGGTAGGATGAGCCAAGAAAGCCCCCAGGGTTAGGTTGCAGAATTTCACCGAGAGGGGGGGAGTTGTGAAGGCTTCTGAGCAGGGCTGTGCCTTGATGGAAAGTGTGCTTTAGGAAAGTTGATTGAGATGGAAAAGGAGAGACCTGGTGAAGTGAGTTAGGAAGCTAAGAGGTCCACCTACCAAACTAGTGTGGACCAAGGCTGAGGAGCACTGCACCCGCCTGGAGCAAAAGCTCGGCCTGGGAAGGGTGTGGTGAGGAGAGCACAGGAACACGTGTTTTACTGTTTAAATTCCCAGTGTACAAAATACTGTAACACAGTAACAGATATCTATCCTGTTCTCTGTTATCTATCCAGATATCTATCTAGCCTTAATTTTTCTGCCACATTTTATAACTTATAAAATAACAATGTTTAAAATTCTACTGTCAAAGGCAATTCAAGTCAAATACGGATAAAAAAGCATGGACCAGTAATAAAACAGGCCAGGATAATTGCTGTGGTTTTTGTTTGTTTGTTTTACTTGTTCTAAGACAGTTACTTCAATTGATTATTTAAGACATAATTAATTCCCGAATCCTGTAAATGATAGTCTTTGTTTTCAAGTTGGTTTTTATTTTCGTTTCAACTCTGGGCTGGCTCACTTGGCGATGTCTTAAACTGAATCTTTCCTACAGCAGTCTCATGGATGGTTTTGAGAGTCTATTGGATGGGAGCCCTGCCACTCAGTTGCTAGTCCATGGAAAGATCTAGGCCTCAGGGGCGCGGGGCGGGTGGGCCTGATCCCCTTAAACACCCCACCCCCAAGTTCGCCAGAGGAAGCCCACCCCTGCACTGCAGGACGCGGCAAGCAGCATCTCTACCGTGAAGGGGGCTCCTTAGAGTGTGTGGGCACCGTAGACTGGGCCACAGTGAAAGGAATCTGGGAAGGTGGACCCAGCCCTGCCCCTGGCCTGAAGGTTTGCAGGTTTTGAGCCGGTCCTCCAGGCACATTTCAGCTCGAATGTGGCCCGCCCCGTATGTGGTGATCTTATCCAGACCCTCAGCGTGTGCAGAGTTTATGGTGAAATTGTGTAGTGTTTGGTCAAGGGTCCCAGTGAACAGCCCAGAAGCGAGGCTCTCTGTACCTCAGCACGCATTCCCCTTTGAGCCCAGCCTGGGAAAACATCCCAGCAGTGATAAAGTTGGGCTGGCCGGTCTGGGGCAGCGGAGGGGTAGTCAGGGGTCGTCCTTCTCCAGCGGGTCTGGTTGTTCTCTAGGGCCAGGGGGGAGGGAGGCATCCAGGCTCCATCCCTGAGCCTAGGACTCAGAATCTGCATTTTCAACAAGACCCCAGGCAATTCCTGCTCAGGCTAAAGTGGGTCCCCTGGGCGTGCTACAGGTGACAAACCCAGAATGATAAATATTGATGAACTGGTGTGGAGTCATCAGAATACCAAAGGAGACAAAGTTACATTTCTAAAAAAGCCAAAGTGGGATAAAAGAGGGTTTATAGTCTTAAGAGCATTTAATTGACAGTATTCAAAACAAAAGAAAACATGAAGGGGGGGAGGGGAGGCCGCAGCACCCCCACCTCAGGCACTAATGAGTGGGCCTCCAAGCTTCTCCGCCCCTGGGGGAAACCTATTGAGAGAATGTGGGAGTGATTTTTAAGTTCCCTGATTTCAGGACAAAAAAAGTGCTTTCTGAGAATCCGATAAAACTCTTGTTGGATACCAAAGGGGGAAGACACTTTTTTCTCTTATTTTTAAAGACAGCATTTAATGTTGGGTTCTTCAGCCTGCTCAGGCCAGGAACACTGGCTGAGTACGAGAACCCGATTTCAGAATACTGCATGATGGACCCTGACACTCAGCCTAGCCACTGAGGACAAAAAACACAGCAGGCTCTGTGTGTCTCTCCTGCCTGAAATGAATAATAGCAATCCCTACCTCACAGGGTTGTTCGGACCATATGTGAACATGGACAAAGTAGTGAGACAGGAGCCTGGTACAGAGAAAGCTTTGTACATTTTTTGTTTACAAAACAATATACTTAAGTGTCCAGTTTCGCTCACTGCCTACGAACTTATCACCTTAGAATCAAATCCATGCTTCTTGTCCCCACCAGGCCCAATGTGACCTGCCCCGCCCTATCTGCCATCTCATCCCTCCCTGACCTTCCTGGGACACTGGCCCCAGCTTGCTTGCTGCCCCTCAATTGTGACAAGTCCATGCCCACCTTGTGGCCTTGCCCCAGTCTCTTTTTTTTTTAAACCTGATCTTGGCAAAGGAGGCAGTCTTGTGACTCAAGTCTCAGCTCCACACTCCTCCTTAGAGAAGTCCTCATTTCTAGGAAGTAATCTGCCATTCTTTCCAGGCACTCTGGAGCTTCTACCCTTTTACATTTTTTTCTCAGCCCTTACCACTCCCTGAACATACTGGTTTGCTCATTTACACATTTGCTTTCTGAGTCCCCATGTGAAAATGTTGGCTCCGGGGCTCATTCTTCTCACTGCCATCTTTCCCAGGGCCTAGAGGAGGCCCTTGACACAGGCCTGTGCTCAAAGAACCGGACAGGGAAATCAGCGGGGTAAGGAATGTCCCAGGGAGACTGAGGATCTCTTGCTTTTGTCTGAGGTGAGGGCAGAGGGGAGGAGGGCGGAGTAGAGGAACCTGGAGAGTCCCTTTCCTGGGCTTCCCTCCACTTCCCAGGGCCTCTAACATGCACTGGGGGTGCCCTGTGGACACTTACTCCCCGGGGTCCTTCCTGCTGCTTAAGGAAAAGGCTGGTTCTTAGGAGACTTTTATCTGTGCTTAATGCCTCACCAGATAAGTATACAATGGATGCTCAATAAAAAACGTTAGGTGAATGAACAGATGTAAATATACACACACATACAGTTCACACTGATGATAGTAAAGTAATTAAGGTTTGTCTTTGGAAAATACCAGATTTTTAGTTAAGAAAACTTTGCTTCGGAGTCTCTTTAAAGTCGGGTCTAGAGATGGAAGGTAAAGTGAACTTTGGAACCTGGTGGCCCAGAGTGGGAAACATTTAGAGGGCAGGTAGGAACTGGGCGCAGGCCACCAAGGAGCAAAGTTCAAAGCTGGAGAAGTTATGCGTGTTGCTTACTGGGAGAAGACTGGAGAGGAAGAGGCCAGTCTGCTGAGAGAGACGTCTACCCTGCCCTCCTTGGTCCTGGAGTGTTGGGGGACCAGCCCAGCTAGGACTAGTCCTGGGTAGTGGGGGTGGGGGCCACAGGGTGGGGATTGCAGGAGGCCTGGAATATCTTTTTCTGAGAGTTGGCAAGTAGTCTCTGAAGTGCCTTTACATAGGTAGATGAGGGTGGGCAGAGAGGGAGAAAGAGAAGCCCCCCAGGGAGAACAGAGGAAGGTTAGCAAGAAACCAGCTCTCAGGTGACCTCTAAGAATGACAAGCCTTTCAAAGCCCCACCTGAAGGCCAATTGTTCTGCAATCTACAAGGTTGTTTTGGCTTTATGCTTATCTAAATCCAGTCTTGGGGGGTGGGGGGTTGGGAAGTGGCAGGACAAAGAGACAGCTCACATAACGAAAGGGGTTTTTTTAGTTTGTTTTTGGTTTTTTGTGTGGCTAGAATTTAAATGCTTCAAAAATAAACTGCCTATAGAAGTAAAGAAGTTTGACTTTGCTTTGAAAAAGAGTCCCCCTAACCCATCCAGGGTAGGTGCTTGATGGGACTCCTTTAAAACCCCGTGTACAAGCATAAAAGAGAATTATGCTCTTCCATTCCTGACTTTGTTGGGAGTAGTAGTTTTCCACACAGAGGATGGACAGTTTAATGGGATTAGGGAGTTTGGGGATCTGGCTGAGCTAAGACAAAAAGGAACATATTTTCCACATTGCAGAGTGTCTTAGGACAAGTCACTTAACCTCTCTCTGCTCCAGTTTCCTCATTTGGAAAATGGACAGCGCCCTAGTTCCTACCTCATTTGTTCCTTTGGGAGGATTAAATGAGATGCATGTCACATTAGAACATGGGTACCATGATTGCTGGATTATTGTAAAGGGTTCAAAATCTTTTCCATTCCATGGATAGTGCATTAGGCTTTGGGACACAGAAGGAAGAGAACATCCCAGCCTTGAGGAATCGAGTCTTGAGGTGAAAACAGACCTATGGACAGATAATGACAATCCTGTGTTTTGTGCTGTGGGACCTGACGGGGAGCAGCAGCTGGCTTTCCCTGCGGTCCCTTCTTACTGCGGTCAATGGAACGGGCCACATCTGCACTGTTTGTTCCAGAACCTAGCACAGTGCCTGCCATGCGAGAGCTGAAAAATCACTTGTTGAGTGAATGGAACTAATTTAGACTTCTTGTCTGTCAGTTTCAAGAAAAACTCACAAGCTACAGTTTATGGTATAACATTGTACGGCTGAACAGAAGCAGGGAAAGCCAAGGAAGGTTAGGAAGAGCAGGCTTAACCCGGTGGTGAATATACAACACTGTCTCAGTGGCACCATCCTGTCCTCAACACGGGGCAGTGGGTGATAGCAGGGGAAAGGACTCTCAGAGCCCAGGGGAGTAACAGAGGCAGGTGTGGCTACACTGCAAGGGAGGGAGGGCTGTGAGCCGAGCCAGCACCTGGGAGTTAAGGGCCAAATGGAGGGCTGAGGATTGAGAGGACTGCAAAAGGTAGGCCAGGGACCCGTGCAGCTGGATTTGGCACATGTGCGATTGTCCAAGTGTGTGGGGAGAGAGAACAGCTGTTATTGAAGCAGCATCTCAAGGTGTATTGGGTTTTATTTTGTTTGCTCCCAAACCTCACTGGGTCTGCCTGTCTCAGGGGCACACCCACTGGAGGCAGGGTGCCCACCCCAGTTCCATTAACTTGTGTCCTTTGACAAGTTACTTAACCTTCCTGTGCCTCAGTTTCCCAAACTGCGACACAGACAATTGTGCGACACTGTGAGAATTAAGTTAATTCATGTAAAGGGCTGAGAACAGAGCCAGCATGTAGTAAGTGCTGGTTATATTCTAGCTGTTGTCACCTGGACAATGTGTTCTTGTCCTGGATGTGAGGGTGCCTGGGCTGCAACCACACTCATGGACTACAGGAAGCTTAGGTGTGTGTAAGGTAAAGGCCTATGTGGTCATGTTTGTATTTTAGAGAGAGGCAGATTGAAAGGTGGGGGCAAGTCTTGAGGAGGACTGGAGCCAGGAAGGAGGAGGTTGTGGCAGAGTCTATGTGAGTGACAGGAGGTCTTGAAACCAAGAGCAGAGTGAGGAGCAGCAAGAACTGGAGGGCAGTTGGCAAGGGTGATGAGTAGTTAGAGGTCGGTAGTAAGGGTGGATGTCCCGGTTTCCAGCTCACGGACTGGGAGGATGGTGGTGCCAGAGCTGAGATGGCGAGTGTAGGAGAGGCTGATGGGGTGGGGGCCCATGGTGATGACTTTCATATTCCACATGGGAACATCGGCTTAGACAGATTTCCTGCTCAAAACTTGTCAATGAGCCACTTTCTTAGATAAATGGGATTCTAGTAATGCTTACCTCCTAGGATTAATGTAAATCCAACATTTAAGACCCAGTAAGTGTACATAGTAAGTACCATGTGAGTGTTTGCTATCATAATTAATTATGATTCTATAAGTAACTAATACAACTTTCAAAGCCTTCTGTCTGTCCTCTGTCCATGTCCAGACTTGCCCAGCCCCACTCATCTTGCTTATATAAGAGTAGATCCAGTTCACTGAGGACACTGGCCTTCTCTCCTCCAGACTTGAGAACTCTCCACCCTCCCTTTTTTCTACTTAACTGCATTCCTTCTTCGTGTCTCAGCTGAGATGTCATTACCTCTAGAAACTTTTCCATAACTCCTGAAGCCTGGTTTGGGCAAAGGGATCCTCCGATGTATTTTCATAGCCTTTATAACACCGTGTTTGTGAATCTCAGGGTATTGGGAAGTCCTAGAGGGCAAGACCAGGGCTATCTCACAGAACATGGTCTTCCTAGCACAGTGTTCATCCACAGAGGTTCAGTCTATATATTTTGTTTAGATGAACGAATGAATGGGATGGACTTTGGAGGAGAGGTCTGCATGGGAGATACAGAATAGGGTCATGAGGAATGGGTGACGTTTAAATCATGAAAGAGATGAGATTATCAATGTGAGCCTTCTCCATTCTTTTTTTTTTTTAAGATTTTATTTATTTATTTCTAGAAGGGAAGAGAAGGAGAGAGGGAGAAAATATCAATGTATGGTTGCCTCTTGTGCGTCCCCTGCCGGGAACTGGCCTGCAACCCCGGCATGTGCCCTGACTGGGAATCGAACCCTGACCCTCTGGTTCGCAGGCCCACGCTCGATCCACTGAGCCACACCAGGCAGGATTCATTCTCGATCTCTCATCTTTGACCTCTTACATTTTTCTGGAAATGGTTTGCCGTGGCTCCAAGGACATCATTCTGTTATACCTGTGCTGCTACTTGGGCAATGGATCATCTCTGATCTCTTCCATCACTTTCTTTCGCCCCAGCCAACCCTTGTCATGTATTTTCCCGGTAATTAATCTCCACATTCAGCTTCAACTTTGTTTCTGAACTCCTGACCTGTATTTCCAACTGCTCGTCAGTACTCCAACTGCACCTTTCACAGGGAGCCAAGTGGAACAGGCCATTATTCCCACCCTCCTCCCCACACCTCAAACCAAGCTCCCCTCCTCACAACCAAACTGAGCTTCGTTAGTAGGATCCCATGCTCACAATCTCCAAACTACAATAAGTCTTACAAGTTTCAATTCCTCCTCCCTCTTTCCCCCCACATCCTTCCTCTTATGTATTTTGTCATTTCTGATTCTGGAACTCTGGAATTGGGCTTTTCTCATTTCATTTTCACTGTCACTGTTATAATAGCTTCTTAATGGGCCTGTCTGTCTCCAGGTAACTTTCTAAAACACAAGTCTGATCAGGCCACTTTACCACTCAAAGACCTTCAAAGGCTGCACAGCTTGTGGAGTGAAGCCCAAACTCCTCACCATGGCATTCAGTGTCTCTACCATCTGGCCCCAGCCCATGCTCCAAGAGCCCTCCAACTCTATCTCTACATGGTATTGGAAGGAGTTGTTGAGCTTTCTCTGTAGTCTCAATTCCAGGTGTCAGGCCCAGCCCTTATGAATCTCGGTATCTGAAGTACCTAGCAAAGTGCGCAAGAAATCAGTGTTTTCTGAATAATTGGCATCGCCACTTTTGGAGAGGGCATCTCACCTAATCCTCCTAATCTGACATCTAGCTCACTGTCTAATACATAACACACAGAATGTATTCAGTAAAGACTGGGGAAATTGCTGACTTATTATAGAATGTAAACCCCAGGAGGACAGAAGCTTTATTTTTTAACTGAAATACATTCGACATAAAACATTGTATAAATTTAAAGTAGACATATTAATCTGGTATTTTTATATGCTGTTATGTGACTGCCATTGTAGCAATAATTAGCAATAGGAGCTGCATTTATTTTAGTATTTCTCGCCTAACAATATCTAACATAATAGGTATTAAATAAATACTTGTTGAATGAAGGCATGAATGAAGTAATGAATGGGTGGATGAATGAATGAAACTATTACTCTGATCCCCCTTTCCTATGGAATTTACCATCTTGGGCTTTATTTCTGGTAGTGTGAAGATATTTGGTACTACAGATGCCACACTAGTACTCTTGTTTGCTGAGCGTCTGACTCTAGTACACACAAAAAATTACTCTTCCCCACTCCACTGCAGCAGAAATTCATTTCAGACTGATGCGGCTTAACTTCGATTGCATTTTGTTAATTCAGTTGGTTTCTTCCAGCTCAGTCTTTGGGCAGTAAAAGAAAATTTCACGTCTCACATGTGACAAGGTCAATATTAGAAATAGAAGAAACTGGATGTCAAATGAACTTATATTAAACACTTTGTTTTGGGAGGATTTCTTATTATGAAACAAGAGGTATAAGTGCTTCTACAAGTAGATCTGCATTAAATTCAGGCACATTGCGACAGGTGTGAGTCTCTGGGCCCCGTGTCAAATGAACTGAATCTGATCTTCTGGGGGTGGAACCTGTGGATCTGCATTTTCAGCAGGATTGACCCCTTATCTAGATATTCTGCCTGCCTAAAGGACAACACTATTTTATTCCTTCCAGTACTTGCATGTTAGATCTTTTCTATTCTCTTTCTCTTTAAAAATTATTTTAAATTATTTTTATTTTATTCTCTCTTTTATTGGCTGCTTTTCTTAATTTCTTTGAAGATTCCCCTCCACGCCCCATAATTTCAACTATCACTTATAGCTGTTCTACCTATTCTTCTGAACTCAATCATTTCAGTGTTCACCATTGGGTCCTCTGCATAGTCGGCAAAGGCCCAGGTGATTCTGCTGTTCTCTGCTGTACTCTGAAGTTCAAGAGGAGGTTAATGGACACTTTTTTTTGGTTCCCCTTCTCCCTTTTTTTCCCCACCCAAATCCTGACACATATATCATCCACTGTGGTCAATTTAGTGGCTGGCGTTACTTCAATGGCTACAAAACAATGGCTATGAAGTCTGTTCATTAAAATACCATTAACAAGTACAAAACACATTGCAATGGAAACATATACCTTGTTCATGGATTGGAAGAATTAACATCATCAAAATGTCCATACTACCCAAAGCAATATACAGATTCAATGCAATACCTATTAAAGTACCAATGGCGTATTTCACAGACATAGAACAAACACTTCAAAAATTTATATGGAATCATAAACGAGCCCGAATAGCAGCTGCACTTTTGAGAAAGAAGAACAAAGTAGGAGGGATCACAATACCTGATATCAAACTGTATTACAAGGCCACTGTAATCAAAACAGCCTGGTACTGGCATAAAAACAGGCACATAGACCAATGGAACAGAACAGAGAGCCCAGAAATCAACCCAACCCTCTACAGTCAATTAATATTCGACAAAGGGGGCAGTAACATAAAATGGAGTAAAGATAGCCTCTTCAGCAAATGGTGTTGGGAGAACTGGACAGCTACGTGCAAAAAAATGAAACTTGAGCACCAACTTACACCATACACCAAAATAAATTCAAGATGGATAAAAGACTTAAATATAAGCCATGACACCATTAAAGTCCTAGAGGAGAACATTGGCAAGAAAATCTCAGATATTCCACGCAGCAACATTTTTACTGATATGTCCCCTAGAGCAAGGAATATAAAGGAAAGAATAAACAAATGGGATCTCATCAAAATAAAAAGCTTCTGCATGACTAAAGAAAACAGTATTAAATTAAAAAGACAACCAACTGTATGGGAAAACATATTTGCCAATGATACCTCAGACAAAGGTTTAATCTCCAAAATATACAAAGAACTTACACGACTCCACTCTAAGAAGACACCCAACCCAATTAAAAAATGGGAAAAGGACTTGAACAAACACTTCTCCAAGGAGGACATACAGAACATTCAGAGACACATGAAGAGATGCTCAATATCGTTAGCTATCAGAGAGATGCAAATTAAAACCACAATAAGATACCACTTTACACCAGTCAGGATGGCTATCATAAATAAAGCAACAAACAACAAATGTTGGAGAGGTTGTGGGGAAAAGGGGTCCTTAGTTCACTGTTGGTGGGATTGTAGACTGGTACAACCATTATGGAAAACAGTATGGAATTTTCTCAGAAAAATAAAAATTGACCTGCCTTTTGACCCAGCAATTCCACTGCTAGGATTATACCCCAAGAATCCTAAAACATCAATTTCAAAGAACCTATGCACCACAATGTTCATAGCAGCACAATTTACAATAGCCAAGAGTTGGAAGCAACCTAGGTGCCCATCAGTAAATGAATGGATCCAAAAATTGTGGTACATATACACCATGGAATTTTATGCAGCAGAGAGAAAGAAGGAGCTACTACCTTTTGCAACAACATGGATGGAACTGGAAAGCATTATGCTGAGTGAAATAGGCCAGGCATTGAAGGACAAATACCATATGATCTCACCTTTGACAGGAAGCTAAAGAATAAAACAAACAAGCAAACAGAATAAAAACAAAGACGCTGAAATAGAGAACAAGTGGGCAGCGACCAGAGGGGAGAGGGAAGGGAACTTAAGGGGAAAAAGGGGGAGGGATTTTGAGGAACAAGTATGAAAGACACAGAGATGAGGACTGGGGGGGAATGGGAGGGAGGGGGAGACCGGGAGGGGGGGGGAAGGGAAAAAAAATGTACTTGAAAAGTAACTAAATTAAAAAAAAAAAAAAACACATTGCAATTCAATGACAGGTATCTGTTTTTGGTGTTTCCCATTCATTGTCTTACCTCCCACAGCATGGATCCCAGCCCAGGATGAGGTAGGGCCTGCACAGTCCCTTGAACAGGGTTAGGCTATAGTGAGGGCAATAGAAAAAGAATCAAAATGAAATCAAAAGCAAAGCCAGGCAGCTTTTGTCCAGTTGTGGAGCTAAGGCATTGGGAAGTAATGCCCCACTCTAATTACATGGGCGAATTATCGGGGCAGTTTATCGGGGCAGTTTATCAGGTCATCAGTCTCACCCTAGGCCACGTAAATAAGAAACTCTGAGAGTTTAAAAACCACTAAGGTTGGCTGGAATGAGGACCCACAGGAACAAAGGGGCCACCATGCAGATGGTGAGCCCTCAGCCTCTTGACCGGGAGGGAGCTCTCAAGGCTATGGATCCAGGTCAGATACATAACAAAGTCCTACTGTCTCTATTACAGCTGAGCACTAACTAATTTCACCATTACACAGTGAGATATAGTGATATCAACACTGAAGGATAAAGAGGAGAAAAGTGGGAAAACAAAAATGCTTTTTGAAGAATCTATCTTGAATACATGCTGTTTAATCATTTAACTCTCAGTAAGGGCTAACACTAGTATTACTTAGTGTCTTCATTTTACAGATGAGAAAATCATCTCAGAGCAATTTAAGTAACTTCCTCAAAGTGACTCAGCCAGTAAGTAGCACAGTCAAGATTCAGACTCATACCTGCTGGCTCTAAAACCCATATTCTTCCAATATATTTTGTTGTCTGTTGTATCAAAAGAGGAAGAAAAAAAAAACATTTTGCCTGAGTTCTTGGAGTTTTTAGTCTGTGTAGAAAGGAAAAATGTAGCTGTAAAGATGAAGGACCACGCCAAGTTCTAAGAGGAGGTTAAGCCTGTTGCTGAAAGAAACAAGGGGAAGTTGAAAATCACTTCCTGCTTGAAGGCAGGCTCTTCCGGAAAGCTTCCTGAGGACGGGCCTCCAAACCTGGTAAAATCCAGCAGAGAGAGACGCCTGACATCTGTGTTCAACTAGGAAAGGTAAAGATGGGGCGTGGAGGCGAGGAGAGGAGTCATCAGGAAGACTGTCAAGTTTGGGAAGGATCCCCAAACAGGCGACAGCTGTATTTACCTAACGCAGGAAGAACGGAAGGCCTAGTGTTTGGGCGTGCAGAGTTCAAGGGGACAGGAGGCGGTGAGGAGCCTCATGAGGCTGATGACAGCTCAGAAGCTGTCAACTCAGAAGGGATCTGAGCAAGGTCCTGGCCTGCAGCTCACATTTAGTAGCCATCTGCCTAGGCATGAGGGTTGGAGTATGAAGTGTTCTACTTGAGTGGATCCCTATTAAATGTTAATTGCACGATCATCACTGGGGTTTGTTTGTGGGGTTTTTTTTTCATTCAAAAAGTGGCATCAGAAAACATTTGGTATAAAATATTGGGTAACATTGAGTTTTGGAGTTACATCTGGTTAAATAAAGCACAGAGATTGCTAGCTGATTCAATAACTAAAAAGTGACTTACACATTACTAAAAAGCTACTTCACAGTCCATTTTGAAATATGAACTTTGAGAATTTTTTTCTACAGACTGGAGAATTCATGATTAAACTCAATTACTTCATGCTAGATTTCCTTCCTGGCATTTATTTTTCTTCTGGTTGTATTTCACACTATTAATAGTGTTTAATGACTCAGGCTTTTGTGTAATTGCCACCCATGACTAGAATCCCTCTCTTATGGAATTTTTTTTCACATAGGCCTTCTCAGAGTAAAGGGAATTTATCATTATTCATGAAATTCCCCCTATAAGCTGTAAAAAAAAAATACTAGACTTTAAAAGAAATTTATCATTTATATCTCTATTTGTAGCTAGAAAAAAAGATAATAATTTAGAGTCCTTTAAAAATTTTTATTAGTTTCCTGTCTCAAAAAGAGCCTTTCTTTCCTTCGATTTTAGAATGTTTGAGAGAAATGAAAATTAAAATTGGAGGCATTTCTTTTTTTAATTCTTTGAAATGCTTGGTTTTCTCCTCCCTGGGTGTGAAAATATTTTAGTGAAAGTTTTATGGCAACTTTGTCAATAATTAGTTCTCTATTTCTTTGAAAATTCTGACAATCTGAGAGTAAAAATTATAACTCGTAAAATACTCTCCCTAATTGTGCAAGGGCTCCTTCTTCCCCAGCCCAGATAGGATGGACTAGAATATGCTGAAGTCACATTCCAGCACTTTCTGCCAGGACCACAGAGAGAATGGATGAGAATCGTTCTGCTGCAGAAAGAGGACTAGAAGAATGCGGGAGGGACAGTAGAAAAGGAGACGGGGCAGAAAAATGAAGGGCAAATGGGACAAACAAACAAAACAGAGAAAATCAAACCAGAGTGAGGCCGATTACAATAAAGGAGGATGATCAAAAAGCAGAGAAGACATCCATCAGTAAGGCTAAGGGCTGGGACTCACAGAGAAGGAAGAAGAATACACTTCAGAAGCGAAACACTGTTCATTCGCCAGGGCTCTCCTTTTCTGCTCTTCGCCACCAAGAGAATATCGTTGCAAATCCAGTGAAAGAACTCCATTTATCTGGCTAGTGGATGACTGAATGGAAACTTACAAAGCAAATCATGAAATTCTTACTGAGATTTACTTCATAAACTTTAAAATTAGGGCAGGTTTCTATAATAAATTTAATTTTTTTCTAATAACTTTTTACTTTGAAATTTTTCAAATGTTTTAGTTTGCTCTTGAGTGATGGGATTGATTCTGAGAGGTGAACTCTCTGTGATATTTTGCCCCAAAGCTCCCAAATGTTTTTTCTTAATAACTTCATTGAGGTACAGTAACATCCCACAACATTCACCAGTTTTAAATATACAATTCAATTATCTTTGATTAATTTGTACAACCACCACTCTAATATGGTTTTAGAACTTTGCTGTCACTCCAGTAAGATCTAATGGCCCATCTGCCATTAGTTTCCATTCCTACCCCAAGCTCCAGGCAACCATTGATCTACTTCCTGTTTCTAAAAATGTGACTATTCTGGATATTTCATATCAATGGAATTATACAATATGTGGTTTTATGACTGGCTTTTTTCACTGTGCAATGTTTTTGCAGTTCATCCATGTTGTAGCAAATATCACTATTTCATTCTTTTACTGCTGAATAGTACTTATTATACAGCTATACTCTGTTCACCTAATCAGCATCTGATAAACATTTGAACTGTGTCCACTTTTTGGTTATTATGAATAATGCTGCCGAGAACATTCCAAGTACAAGTCTTCATGTGATCATATGGCTTCATTTCTCTGGGTTAGATACCAAGGAGTAGAACTGCTGGATCATTTGGTAAAGTTAAGTTTAACATTTTAAGAAATTGCCATGATTTTCCATTCTCACCAACAAGATATGAAAGCACAACAATGTATGTGTCTGTTGTTATATCCTTTCCAGCTTATGTTATTATCTGTCTTTATGTGATACATTTCTGTGTGATATACGTATCACATTTTCTTTTTTTAAAGACTCTATTTATTTATTTTTTGAGAAGGGAAGGAAGGGAGAAAGAGAGGGAGAGAAACAATGGTGTGACAGGGGGACCTGGCCCACAACCCAGGCATGTGCCCTGGGCAACATACCTGGACACATGCCCAGCAACCTCCCCAAACTGACCTGGCGACCTTTTGGTTCACAGGCCAGTGGGACTTAGTCCACTGAGCCACACCAGCCAGGGCTATATATCACATTTTCCTTATATATTCATCTGTTGACAAACACAGGTTGTTTCCATATCTTGGCTATTAGAAATAATATTGCAATAAACAGAAATGCATCTATCTTTTCAGCATTTTTGATTTCTTGATATAAGTACCCAGAAGTGGAATTGCTGGGTCATAAGGTATTTTATTTTTTTTAAAGATTTTATTTATTTATCTTTAGAGGGGAAAGGAAGGAGAGAGGGAGAGAAACATCAATGTATGGTTGCCTCTCGTGCGTCCCATGCCAGGAACTGGCCTGCAACCCAGGCATGTGCCCTGACTGGGAATCAAACGGTGATACTCTGGTTCGCAGGCCTGCCCTGAATCGACTGAGCTATACCAGCCAGGGCTATTTTTTAATTTTTAAAAGGACCTCCATACTGTTTTCCACTGTGGCTGAACCAATCTGCATTCCCAACAAGGCAGGAGGATTCCTCTTTTTCCACATGCTCACCAACACTCATTGCTTATTTATTAATGATAGCCATTCTGATGGGTATTAGAAGATATGACGATGTGGTTTTAATTTGCATTTCTCTAATGATTAGTGACACTGGGCATCTTTTTGTATGTCTATTGGCCATCTGTCTGTCATCTTTGGAGAAATGTCTATTCAGGTCCTCTGACCATTTTTTAGAAATTTGCATTTTTCTGATTAGCAATATTAAACACCTTTTCTATATCAATGTCTTCTATGCAAAACTGTCTATCCTGTACCTTTGCCCATTTTTTAAAGTTGGATAATTTGTGGGGGGTTTTGGTATTGAGCTGTATGTATCCCTTATATATGTGTGGTATTAACCCCTAATCATATATATGATTTGCTGATATTTTCCTCTATTCCATAGGTTGCCTTTTCACTTTGTTGGCTTATTTTGCTGCATAGAAGCTTTTTAGTTTAATGTAGCCTCACTCGTCTATTTTAAAGTTTGCTGCCTTTGCTCTATGTGTCAAATCCAAAAACTCTTTGCCAAGACTGATGTCAAGGAGCTTACTGCCTATGTTTTCTCCTAGAAGTTTTATGGTTTCAGGTCTTACACTCAATTCTTTAATCAATTTTGAGTTAATTTTTGCTTATGGTGTAAGATAGTGGTCCAGTTTCATTCTTTTGCACGTGGCTGCCCAGTTTCCCAATGCCATTTATTGAAGAGATAGTCCATTTCCCCATCGTATATTCCTGGTTCCTTTTTCACAAGTTAATTGGCTACATATGTGTGGCTTTATTTTTGGTCACTGTATTCTGTTTCATTTATCCATGCCTCTGTTTTTTGCCAATACTATACTGTTTTTTTTTTAAGATTTTATTTATTTTATTTTTAGACAGAGGGGAAGGAAGGGAGAAAGAGAGGGAGAGAAACATCAATGTGTGGTTGCCTCTAGTATGCCCCCTTCTGGGGACCTGGCTTACAACCCAGGCATGTGCCCTGACTGGAAATTGAACCAGCAACACTGTTGTTCGCAGGCTGGTGCTCAATTTACTGAGCCATACCAGCCAGAGCTATTTTTTAAAAAGAGATTAAAAAGCTATTAGAAATAAGATGCTATTGCTTTTTCTCCTATTATTTTTTCCTATAGTTTGTTACATTTTACAATAAAATCAATGAGTTTTTTTTAGTGAGTAAAATGACTGCTGGATTAACAACTGAATTTATTTGTATATTGTATGTTCACTGTACTTTTTGGGAACTAACTATATTAAACAAGCAGACAAAGCCCTCCTTCAAAAATCACAATGTAGAACCATTTCTGAATTCCTCATTTACTTGTCAAATGAGTTCTAAAAATAATAAGTTTAGCTGATCAATGTGGTCAGAAAAGATGCTTGATATGATTTCAGTATTCTTAAATTTATTAATAATTGTTTTGTGGCTAACATATGATCTATACTGAAGAATGTTCCATGTGTGCTTGAGAAGAATGTGTATTCTGCTGCTGCTGAATGAAATGTTCTGAAAATGTCTAAGTGTAATGTCTTAAATGTCTTAAACTACATGTTCCAAACTAACATATAGTTTAAGTCCAAAATTTCCTTATTAATTTTGTCTATATGATCTTTTTATGGTTGGAAGTTGGGTATGAAATTCCCCTACTATTATTATGTTGCTGTCTATTTCTTCCTTTAGGTTCATTAATATTTGCTTGATATCATTAGGCACTCATATGTTGGACGCATAAATATTTATAAATATTATATCCTCTTGTTGGATTGACCCCTTTACCATTATGTAATGACTTTTTTGTTCTTATTATAGTTTTTGGATTAAAGCCTGTTTTGTCTGACATAAGTATAGCTACCTCGGGTTTCTTTTCGTTTCCATTTGTATATAATATCTTTGCCTAAACCTTCACTTTCAGTCTGTGTGTCCTTGAAACTGATGTAAGTTTCTTGTAGGCAACATATACTTGGGTCTTGCTAATCAAATTATTTTTACTCTTAGCCACTCTATGTCTTTTGATTGGAGAAATTAGTCCACTTACACTTAAAGTAATAACTGATAGCTTTGGACTTGCTATTGTGTTATTGTTTTCTGGCTGTTTTGTAATTCCCTTGATTCTGTCTTATTCTCTTCTTTTGTGATTTAATAATTTTCTGTAGTAGTATGCTTATATCACTTTATCTTTTCCATACATATTATAGATATTTGCTTTGTGGTTAACATGAGGCTTTCATAAAACATCTTACATTTATAACCATTTATTTTAAGCAGGTAACTCTGACCATACTAAAGGTCTACATTTTAATGTCCCAATTTATCTCTTTTCACTTTGTATACCCATTAACAAATTGATGAAAATATAGTTATTTTTAATGCTTTGTTATTTAACCTCCATACTAAATTTATAAGTGATTTGTCTACCCCATTACAATATTAGAGTACTCCAAATTTAACTATATATTTACCTTTACCAATGAGATTTTTAATTTCATGTGTTTTCCTTTTACTAACTAGCATCTTTTTGTTTAACCTTGGAGAAGTCTCTTAAACATTTCTTTTAAGGCAAATTTAGTGGTGCTGAATTCCTTTAGTTTTTGCTTGTCTAGAAAACTCTATCTCTGTCCATTTCTAAAGAACAACTTTGCCAGACAGAGAATTCTTTATTGGCAGGGTTTTTTTTTTTCTTTCAGCACTTTGAATATATTATGCCACTCCCTCCTAGTCTGCAAAGTTTCTGTTGATGGTCTTATGAGGGTTCCATTGTATGTAACACATTGTTTTTCTCTTGCTGCTTTTAAGATTCTCTCTTTAACTTTGACAATTTAATTATGATGTGTCTCGGTGTGGGTATCTGTCTTTTAAATTATAGCCTTTTTAGTGGGTATGAAGTGGTATTACATGTGATTTGCACTACCCTAATGATTAATGGTGATAGGCATCTTTAACGTATTAGCTATTCATGCGTCCTCTTTAGTGAAAAATATATTCAAATCTTTTTCCCATTCAAAAACTGTACTGTTTTTTAAGAGTTTTTTATATGTTCTCAATAAATGTTCTTTTTTATGAGATATATGAAAAAATATTTTCTTAGTCTGCAACTTTTCATTTTCTTAATGATGTATTTTAAAGCACAAAAGTTTTAAATTTTGATAAAGTCTAACTTATCAATTTTTTTCTTAATGTATTGTATATGGTATTGTATTTAAGAAAATTTTGCCTAAGTCAAGGTCATAAAGATTGCTTTTCTATGTTGTCCTCTAAAAGTTTTATAGGTTTCATCTTTACATTTTGGTCTCTGATCCATTTTATGTTAATTTTTTATGGTATGAGGTAAGGCTCTAAATACATCTTTTTTTATCCAGTAATTTGAAAAAAAGAATTTAGAAAAATAAATATTACATTTCTCATAATAATCATGATTTGTGGACCATGTTTTTTTTTTTAAGATTTTAATTGTTTATTTTGAGAGAGAGGGGAAGGGAAGGAAAAAGAGAGGGAGAGAGACATCAACATGTGGTTGCCTCTCAAGTGCCCCCCAATGGGGACCCAGCCCACAACCCAGGCATGTGCCCTGACTGGGAATCGAACCAGCAACCCTTTGGTTCACAGACCGGCCCTCAATCCACCAAGCCACACCAGTCAGAGCCACATTTTCTTTAAAATACTTAAACTACTTAATATTTTCTCATTTATTAATTTTTTATTCTTCTTTTGTCTGTGTTGTTTTCTAGGATAAATACTGAAGGTAAAAAGTGGTTTTATTTGTGTTTTCCTCTATATCTTCAATGCCTTAACGGTGGTAGGTACTCAATAAATATTTAATGAGTGACCAAATGAACGAATGAAATGGTAGGGTTCTAAGTCAGTTGGGAAAAGCAAAAATATCTTTTATGGCCTCAGAAGGTGAGCGGAGAGTATTGAACGAAGGTCCTAGAGCAGGACGAGCAGGCAGTAAGTACAGCACTTGAAGGCGAGGACTTACTTTCCTTCTGTGCTACACTGATCCAGGACCTGAGTCCACCCCTGTGAATGTACTAACAAAGTGCCTTTGTCCACCCTAAGTATATCTTTTGAGGGGAATTTAATGTGGTAATTAAGGGCACAGTTCCACATTAGGTATTATTCATTTGCTTAATAAATATATTTGTATCATTCCATTGTACCAGGCACTTTGCTAGGATCTGGGGATTCAGTGGTAGATGAGGCAGATGTTTAATCTATCCTTGTGAAAGGATCAGCTTCCAAGCATTTACTTGCTAGCTGTGTGAGCTTGTGACTGTTATGTAACCTCTCTAAGTCTGTTTTCTCATTCATAAACTGGGGCGAGTAAAGTAGATACCTCATTGGATTTTGTAGTTACATAAAGCAAAGACAACTGTTATGGTGTATAGTAAGTGTTCAAAATGGTATTAATGTAAGTCGTTCAACCTGTCAGTGAGACAAAATTTACTGTACTATTCAGCCTCAATTTCCATTTAGATCTTATTAGTTGCTCTTGGAGAATCAATGAGGGACAGTAAATTAACATTCTTTTAAAAAAATTTAAAGTTTCTTATTATTAAGACAATACATGCACTAGAGTAAGAAACAAATTCAAATAGTACAGAAGCACTACAACAAAATGTTGACTCTCCCTGCCCACACATACAACCCTTTCCTCAGAGGTAATCGCTGTAAATAATTCTTTGTTTCCCCTCGCAGAAAGCCTTATGCATACACAAATATAAGAAGTATGCACATCCTTAGTAAATAAACAGCAAATGAAATCAGATACTGCTAGTTGGTTATCGCTAGCATTTTCACTTGCTAGTGTAAACTGGAATGTTTTCCAAGAGCATCATATGCTGTTCACATTCAGAAAGAGTATTTCTTAATATTCTCAACACACTTTTTAAAAAAGACGCTCTCTGCAGCTTTTTAAGAAAGTCCACAGGCTACACCCCTCATTCCCAGGCACCCCCAGAACTCCCCAGTTTCAGTCCCTATAGCTTCAGCAGAAGCCTGCCCACCCACATTTTCTTGGCCTGTGGTGGGCAGTGGTCACACCAGCAGCAGAGAGTCAGGGTGTGGGTGGGAGTGAGGGTAGCAAAGAAGGAAGAGAAAAACATTTTCCAAGAGTCACTGAGAAAGTGCAACAGTAGTAAAATCAAATTGACACAAGGCAGTAGCACCCAAATGTTTTATTACATGTGTTTAAATGACGGGTATCAGGAAGAATGTGCCACAGGGTCGAAAAGCTGGTGGGTACAGGTGCACCAGGCTGTTAAAGTGGTAGCCACAGCCGCGTAAGAAAGCATAATTTATGGATGTGGTGTGAGAGAGGGTGAGTGAATGGGGTTGGTGGAGGGCAGAGGGAGATAGAGCCCCTCAGAGAAGTGAAATAGCAAGACAGCCAGATTGGGCTCAGAGCCAGGACAGAGAAGGCCCCACCCTTCCTCACTGAAAACCAAACTTCACTTCCTCCATTCTCCACCTGCTGTGTCTTCTCTCACCCCAATGTTCTTAGCCCTATTGCTTTACTTCCCTTCTGTGAGGGGCTTTGCTAGAGCTCAGCCCCAGCCAACACTGGGATGATGGATGTGTCCCCCACAACCACAAATGCTTCTGTGTGGTTCACACTAAAGAAAGTCAAATATGAAACAGAGATTTTGCTACTCTTGCAGATGAAGAAATGGGTCTTTGGTCTTTACGTCTTTCTGTTGACTCATTGAATCTCCATCCTCTGAATTGTCTCTGCATCCACCTAGGCCAGAAAATAAGATTCTAGAGTGGCTGAGAGCTCATAAATTAGCTCTCAGAGCCTGTTAGAAGGACCAGAGCCTTAGCACACTGGGCTGGCTCAGATCCCACAGCTCAGATAGCCAAATCTCTTCTAGGATGCGGCCTAACTAGACCTAAAGCTTTTACCATGCCTCCAAGCAGGTGAGGCTTGAGCCAAGATTATATTGGGTAGGTAATAAAATTAAAAGCAATAAAAGCAGATAAACCACCTCATTACCAGTAGTTTACTGGTAAAGGCATTTCACAAAGACAGGTAAAATGGAGGACTCAGAGCACCTCTGCAAATGGAACGTTCTTTGCGGGTTCTTTGAGGTAGTCCTTGGAGAGGGAAATTGGCATTTAGCCAACACTCCTGAGAGTAAGTTGCTGCTCAGAGGTAATTCTCTGGAACTTGGACCCCTTGCTCTGTTGCTATGAAAGTTGTATTCTACCTCTTGGAATCTATCAGCTATGGAAGCAGGAGAGTGGAGGTCCAGCCTCAATCTGTCTAGACCCAGCTCATAGTTCAGCATGGATTCACAAATTCAAAACCAAACTTATTTTGTAAAAGTGGCATCATTTTCTTAACAATACTTATCATGGTGATATTGTATTGTTTTTTAAGGGATTAATTAAGAAAACATGAAAGGTTGATCATATTCTCAAAATTGCCACACCTATATACACATACCTAACACATGTACAGGTAAATAACTAAATTATGATATACCTCTACATTACTTCTTTTTAGCATTAGCAAAATTTTTCTATAAATCAGTACTTGCCCTTTTCAAATTTTATTTCTACATAGTACAAATTTCTCCAAATGCCACCTGGTGATTGGGTTTTTCAATATGAAATAAAAGGTCTAACACACTTGCAAACTATATTTTGTAGTTAAGAAGAGACGCAAAAAATTCCATGACTGCATTACCCTTTGTGGTAATGCAGGCACTCAGCCCCTTAGGACACGGCAAGCTGGTGAATCATTGATTCACGGAACACTGCCAGAGATGGCCTTCGTCCAGACCCCAGGGCAAGTGCAGCCAGCACCAGGAAATCATCCAGGAAGGACTAGACAAATGTACAAATTCCTGCCTTTGTCGAATCCTAGGTGTCTCAAATTATTCTCCTTTTTGTTTGTTTAAAGATTTTATTTATTTATTCTTAGAGAGCAGAGAAGGAAGGGAAAAATAGAGGGAGAGAAACATCAATGTGAGAGTGAAACATCTATTGGTTGTATCTTGTATGCACCCAACCAGGGACTGAACCTGAACCTAGACACGTGTCCTGGACCAGGAATCAAACCAGGGAACTTTCGTGCTATAGGATGATGCCCAACCAAATGAGCTACACTGGTCTGGCAATTACCAACATCTCCCATCTGGTTCTACATCCTAAACACCCCTTCCAACCTGCCAATCACCTTTTATTTTATTTTTTAATTTTATTATTATTTTTATCCTTACCCAAGGATATATTTTCATTACTTCTAGGGAGAGAGAGAGAGCAAAGGTGAGAGAGGGAAAGAGAGAGAGAGAGAAGCATTGATGTAAGAAAGAAATATCAATTGGCTGCCTTTTGGTATATGCCATGACTAGGGATCAAACCCACAACCTGGATATGTGCCCTGACTGGGAATTAAACCTGGGGCTCTTCAGTGCATGGGATGATGTTCCAACCAATTGAGCCACACTGGTCAGGGCCGTCTGTTCCCTTTTCACTTGACCATATCTTTTCCAGTCCAAACTGGCTGCAGTATTACAAAAACCTCTCTGAGTAGGTTATATCTACCACTTTTGTTCCCTTGCAAACAAGTCCCCACATTGTGGCCAGGTGGCCTAAAAAGTCACGCACATACCTGAGCAGTGCTTCATCTCCTTAACAGACTCCAGTAGCTTCTCCTTTGCTCTTAGATTGAAGATCAGAATCTATACCATAGCCTAGAGGCCATGAACGAGCTGGTTCCTGCTCACCTCTCTGGTCTCCTCCATACCTTGCATCATCATTTCCCCATTCTCTGCACTGCACTGACCTCCTCAAGGCTCCTCACAGCTCAGGCAGGGGTTTGGGGGTGAGGAAAGATCCAGGTACCTGAATTTTTCCAAAGCTCTTTAGAGGTTCTCAATCATTGTTATCATTGAAAGCAACTGGACTGTGACAGAGCCCATTTGAAACTTTCATCCTAGGCTTTCTAAGAGTTTGTACCTGTTAGCATCAGGGCTTGACTCAGGTTTACAAAGCAGGCCAGGGAAATACCCAAAGTGGCAGTGGGCAGACTTTCTACAGGAGGTCACTGGACTACTTGTTCCATACCCCAAAGGGCTTAAGAGTGAATTGTATACAATCCACTGTGAAGGTGCTCTATTGTTTTCTGGAAAATCCAAACCTAGCTAAAATATGCAGTTCTGAGACTGTGGATGCACTCACAAAAGCTCTGAGACATTGTCTTCCTCCATAACCACACCCAGGTGGGCATGGCTTTATCTGGAGGAAGAGCACCTTGTGTCTGTAGATTCTAGTTACCCCTGTTGTAACAGCTTGTTCGGTGGATTTGGACCTGCTATATGTCCCCTCATGTTCCAGAAACTACACAACCAGGGAAGGCAAATTCTGATCAAATCAGGTAGGAGGTGTGTTTCTCTCCAATTCCATGATAGAGAGATCCCAGTGTGTTGTCAAGCCCACTTTGCTGCAGATGTGTCATGAACTGCATTTTGAAAGCAGAATTTGTTCTATTTATAGTACACACTGGGTCCTCAGCCAGCTGTGGGACAAGATGTCTTCATTTAGATTCCCATCCGAGTTCTGTATGACAGTGTCTGGCACCCTTTCAACAACTGCAGTCATTAGTTGCAGAGTAACCACAGGGGGAAATAAATCAACATTTAATGTCAGGATATCACACCCTCTGCAACATTTTTTAAAAAATATGAATGAGGCAGTAATTGTATAATTAACCTTAATCTTATTGCTCTGAAGGCAGATAACTACTTTATCAAAAGGTGCTACTTAAAACAGAAAATGAATTTTATTTAACTAAAAAAAGCTTTCTAGACTAGACAAAAATATCTTTTAAAAATGATGATTTATTTCACTAGTTATAAAAATGTCTAATCACTGTGTTGTTCACTTCACAGCAATAGATTATTATATGTCAACTGTAATTGAAAATTTTTTAACAATTAGAAAAAATACTATCACCACTAAAAAAAAATACATTTTATTTAAGCAAAACACGTGAAACTTCCCAAAATCAAAAGGTTCAAAAGAACATAAAATGAAAAATTTATCTGATTCTTATGCCCACACTTCAGACACTTAATTCCCCTCCCTGCAGGCAAACACAGTAAACAGATTTTTATTTATCTGTCCAGAGAAATTTTATGCATTTACACATACACATGTACATGCAAAACATTGTACACTTTGCTTTTCTTCTTTTTCTAACAGCATATGCTGACTTTTCCACATTGGTACACAGAGATGGGACTGATTTGATTGTTAACAGCTGTGTTCCTGACTGCCCGGCAAACCCTTCTCTACCAGGAAGACCTTTTATGGCTTCTCAGTGCTGAGGAATGACACAGAAAAGCCTCCATAACCAAGTTCCAGTTGGCAGCTGCTCTTAACCCAATTCTCCACTTCAATTAAACTGACCTACTGAGGCTCTTGAATAGAGTTCTAATCCCTCCCTGTTCTTTCTTAACTCACTACAGACTAGTGAGCTCACCTTGCTGGCCCTGGGTAGTCCCACCATGAATTAGGGGGGGTGGTACAGGGAGGAGAAGGGAGTGGACCCATCTCTAAGGTCCTTTGTGGACAGTCGCATTCTGTAAATCTGTGACTAGACGAGGTCAAAGGGCTTTTCCAACCCTACACTTTGATCAGCAATTTAAATTTCATGAGTTTGATCAGTTTCCTCAATTGTCTGTGAACTCATTAAGGATGAGACTATCTACCGTATTTCCCAGAATGTGCTGCTAGCACAGTTGTTCTAGGTTTGTGGATTTTCTGGGTTATCACTTAAGGTGTTCTGCATTAATAAGTGCTTGAAATAGGTCAGTTAACTCAGCTTCCTTCTTTCAGGACAGACAATAGACATTATGCGGGTGCTCTATCAGAACAATTGAGAACAACTTTTGATTTCAACATTAGTTTCTCAACACTATACCTAACTTATGCACTCTATTCATTCTTGGTGCGATACAAATAAATGCTATTAGCAATTTGAAAAGCAAAAGTATAGATTATTAGAAATAAAGGAGATATTTGGGATGACAAAATTCAAACATTTAATATTATAGATATGGAAAACCAAGGCCTAGAATTTAAAAGATTTGTCTGAGGATTGTGACTCAACTGGTGATAGACAAAACCAGGGTCAGAATCAGGGTCTCCTGACTCTTATTCTAGAGGAAAAAAAAATAGGAAATAGAACCTTTAAGATTGTTCATTCTATGCTGTCATTAATTGGAACTTTCTACTTCTTGAAAGTTTATTAATTTGATAACAGTTTTGAATCTTACAATACTTCGTCATCTGAAAAATTAGGTTAATAAATGTACTTACCTTACAAGGTGGTAGAAGGATTATATCACTGAGCCTGTAAGAGCCCAGAGCCAAGCACCAGAAACATAAATGTTACCTATAACTAAGATTTAAAAGGTCATTTTGTGATATAATTTCCCCTCTAGCTGTTTTTTTTAATGGGAAGAAGTTGGATTTTATTATAAGTTTTTTTAAAGGGAGGCCCACCTCTCTATTACCCTAGCTAATGTCACAGCCATTCATTTAACCCTTTATCTTAACAGGGGAGAATTAGCCCTGGTTTTTGCCATCTTTTAGTGATTATGAAAATTTCATTCATATATACATACACTCATGAATTTTTCAAAATCTGCATGCCATGTCTATTATTTACTTGTTTTCATTTAAATTAAATAACTTTTAATTCAAATAATGTATGTAAAATAAAATTAAAATACAGAGCTCTTTAGATTAAAAATGGATTTTTCATGTTACAAAGAAACACTGGTATAGTAAAGTGTATTTGAGTTGAAGGATCAGAACACACAGATTTAAGTCCTAGCTTTGTTCTTTACTAGTCATGTATTTATCTCAATTCTTTATAGAAGGATGACTATAATTGATCACTTGTAGTGGTGATAAAAGGACAATATATATGATGGCACTTTAAAAAATTTAAGACTTAGTGTGCATTATTAGCTATGGTTGTTAAGTCAAGGGACATAATTAGTGTGTTGGAAGAAGAATGTGGTAATGCTTTAGCAGTGAAGAAATACTTAATATTTAGCAGGTAGAGTGTAGAAAACATCTATATTATACAAAATAGGTATATAACAATGCACTGTTAGGTTATAAAATGACAGAAAAGTTGGTAAAATACTATACAAGGACAGGGAGGAAAAATCTACTTCAATTCATTTTGATTAAAAAAAAATTCTTAGAACATGCCTGACATAAAATAGTGGCAAGTTTATAAGATGTTTGAAAACATAACTTATCTGTTTGTTAATGCGATTGATTAATTGATTTTTAGAGAGAGAAGAAGGGAGAGAGAGAAAAAAACATCAATTTGTTGTTCTTATTTTTGCATTCATTGGTTGATTCTTGAATGTGGCCCTGACTAGGGATTGAACCCACAACATTGGTGTATTGGGACAACACTCTAACCAGCTGAGCTACCCAGACAGGGCTAACTTGCATATGTTTAACCTTTAAACTTCATCATGTATAATGATCAGAGGCTACCTTCACAGTCATTAATATTTTATATATTCCATTGTAATCATTAATTTTTTTCTTAAGACTAATATAATTTTCTTAACTGATACCTAGAATTTGATGCTAGCCATATCAATGGTCCTGAATATTTATTATTTAAATGCCACATGTAAAAAATAGTCAAGACCGCAAGCTCCTCAGACTTGAACCATGCTTACTTTAGTAGAAAGCTCTTTGAAACATATTCCAATCCTTCTCCATGCCTCTCAATTCCTGAGCATCTGCTGTCCTTTCTATTCTCCCTGGTGACTTTGCTTTTAACTTCATAGAGAAGACAGAGTGATTCGCCCCGACCCCTGCCAACCTCCTATTCCCCAACCTCCATGGTAACACAGCCTTCCTTTTCTCCCTAGACTTTGTGCTGTCCTATGGCTCTGGTCTTATTCTCTCCGCAGCCTTTTCCCATCAGCATTCAGCACTTTCACACCTTCCTCTGAACACAGGTTCCCAGGTAGCATGCTCTGATTCTGTCCTTTATGGTCAAGGTCAATATGTCCAAAGAACTCTTCCCAATGCCTTATTTTGCTCTCTGCATTCCTCACCTCCGAACTTAGCCTCTATATTTCCTTTAACTCTAAGAATTTTCTCCCAAAATATAATCCATGGTAAGTTTTATATACCATTATATAAGTAGTATAATAAAAGAAAAAAATAAATGAAATTTGTTCATAAATTGTCCCCATGCTCTTATCTCCCACCTGCATGACCTAACTTGAAAAATAAAGTATAAATTAATTGAAGGTTTAAGAAAAAAATTCATTCTTTTTCCTCAAGACTTTCCATCTTTAGGTACAAAGGGTTTGCCTATAAGGAATAAAATGATTTCTGAAATAAGAAAAACTTCACTTTGGACATCCTAATCAAATTGATTCATTGATTAGTTCACTCATTAATGGCAATAGCTGTCATTTATTAGAAGACTTGCCATTTTCCTAGGACAGTCCTCAGTGCAAAGAGTGCATTAATACATTTAAAACCTTCTCATGAGGTAGTTACTATTTTTACCCTGGCATAGTATGAGGGTTAAGCATGGGGAGCACTGTCCACTTGTCACTAACCCAAACCTTAATTAGGTCATATTTTACAGTGACACTGGATTCTGACAGTGACGGAGAATCTTTCCTAGCTGGCTCACAGAGATCTCAGAGGACTGTCTCCTGTCATGTGCTGCTCTTGCATCATAGATTCTTCTCTGGGGAGTTGGCTCTGTCTTATTTCATTACTGCCAGAGGAATTTATCTAGTCATGCATTGCCCTTGGGGCCATGGCAGCTAGTCCTTGGAATTGTTTTGAACATTGCAGTTCCTAAACAGTGTTCGGGAAAGAGAATTCTGCAGGGGACCACACTTGGTTCCTGTCCAAAGAGTCCTCTGCAGGCAGAAGTATGGGAAGTAGAGTGGATGTAAGGAAAGCTAGAGAGTAACATTATACTTTATTCATTCATTCATCCATTTATTAAATTTACTCACAAATATGTATTGCTTTTCTATCATGTACCAAGTAGCATATTAGGTGCTGGGCACATATATAACAGTGATTGAGAAGTTCCTACCCTCGAGGGGTTTATACTCCAGCTGCAGAAACAGGTGAGTGAATACAACATATATAGGTGAGGGAGCATGAAAGAGGAGTTTTGTGACATGTTGTCAGTACTCTCACCAGCACAGGAGCCATACACCCAATTCAAAAATTGATTAGGTGAAGGTATTAATATTCCCTAGCTTAAGGAAAGGAAATTGGAACACAGCAAGAGCTCAGTACCAGACAGAATCAGACACTCAGCTATCTCCAGCAGTCTGTACTTCTTCCCCTGTGAGCTTTCTCCTCCCTACTGCAGGCCAGTCCAGGAAGCAAGTCTACCATGAGTTCTAAGCTTCACATCAACCCAGGGTTTGACTCAGACAGGACCAGATCCTCTTTTTCAATTATCATTAAAAAAACCCAGAGAAGAACTCACATCAGCTTGGGTCACATGCCCATCTCCAGCCTGGTGATTCTCAACAATGGTTATGTTTGCCCATCAAGAGATATTTGGCAATGTCTGGAGAAATTTTCTGTTGTCATGGCTGATGTGGGTGGAGGATTCTATGGGTGTCTAGGAAGTGGAGGCCAGGAGAGCTACTCAACAGCCTATACAGCATAGAGGACAGTGCCCACAACAAAGAACTATCTGAACAAAGTGTCGGTGGTGCTGAGGTTGACTTAGGTTGTTTTAGATCAATTCATTGTGATCTGGGGGAGGATCTGCAGGGTCCTTGGAGGTTTTCTAAAAGAAGTAAGATATTGGCTGACAGTTGAAGAATGATGAGAAAAAGTTAGCCAGGCAAAGAAGGGCCAGGGAAGTCTGATCCACAGAGGGGAGGACATGGGAAAAGAGCCAGGACTGAATAAGTAGAAGGATATAAGATGTTCAATATTATATAAGTATCAGTTATTCACAAATTAAATGTATAGCACAACTTTTATCAAAATCCTAGTGTGCTCTTGGGATCACCTGAAAAGGTGATACTAAATAACATTGAAGATAGAAGGTCTGGATGTAGAGAGAGAGGGACAGTAAGAAATCCTTCTTGCTGGACTAATCAAAAGATTTCAGGAGAAGGATATTAATTTTCAGTTTTAGGTCTCATATAATGTAAAGCCCTTTCATTTCCCTAGATGTTCAGTAAAATCTGCTAAATATAAAACTGCTGTTTGTGGCATTTTCAAGGGAGAAAAATCAAACTTTTAGATTTGGGGAATAGAGAAAAAAGAACATCTTGAAAGGATGAATTCATGGTTAAGTTCAATGAAATTAGAAGTGGAGTCAGAAATGACTGAGACTGTAAACCCCTAGGATTCTGAAGCCAACTTAGAGAATGAATTGGAATTCCATTGAGATACAGGAGGGGCCTTGAGCCAGCCTTTTCTATATCTCAAAGTTCAGGGTCATCTCAGTTGACATCTTGATTGCATATGTGAAATTTTAACCTTTTTAGAAATTCCTAGGAAAAGGACAAACTATTATGAGTGGTTATCTCTGTAGTATTGAATTACAAATGATCTTTATTTTTTATACTTTTCTGAATTTTCCATAATAAGCATACATTATTTTCATTAAAAAAATTGTCACTGAAAACAAAAAGAAATTGGGAAGAATGCTTCGGTAGAAAGCAAGGTCAAGTAAAGCTTTTAAAGTTCACTTGCTTGGCAGTTTCTAAAAGGATCACAACTGAAGGGTCTCAGTGTCTAGGCTAAGCTGGAGTTATCCATCATGTTTCTTACTTTACATGTTTTGTCATCATTTTAGAACCAAACACCAAGGGTGAGCAACGTATCTCTACCCATTGATACCTCCCCTCTTCTGATTCCCTACACAGATTACACCATTTATATACTTTTTTGAGTTGTTGTCTGGTTGTCCCAGCTGCCTAAATGTTATCTTGCTAACTAGTATTTCAACTTGTCATGTCTTGTATTTCTGCTGATTCTCCAGTTGGTACCGAGAGGTGAATATTTAGTGACTTTCAAGAAAAACTGAGGGACCTATAACTCCTAAAGACCAAATTCACATGGTGCAGAAATATTATAGGTTTTCCATTTTTCATAAGATTTTCCTCATGAAGCAGCCTGGGGAGATGCCTGCTTTAGTTATGCTTGGTGAACTGATGGTAGGTTGACATTAGTTTCATGTTGCTGTAGAGCTATGGAACTGTACTTTATATTTCTACCTGTATTCAGAGCTGTAGAACTTCGTTTTATCAAATCAGTGCCTTCCTGTGTAAGTTCCTGGAAAGCACTCACATTTAAAGACTGCATCCATTGGAATGCTTGGCACATTGCAGGCACTCTAGAAATAAATGGAATTAGGGACCTCTCACCAAGAGATTTAGTGAGAGAGTCAAAAGATAATAATGATAAAAGTAAAAGAACAAGAATTACTAATGTTGACTGAGTACATCCTATGTGCCAGTATTTATGCTACACATTTCACATAGAGTATTTTGTTTATTCCTTAGCATAATCCTAAGAGGTAGGAGCCATGAATATTTTAGTTCATGAATATGGACAGAGACTTAGAAAGGGTCAATGCATTGGCCAGTGTCTCTGTAAGAAGTTGCAGAGCTGAGAGAAGACCCGAGGTTTTCTGATAAGTTCAGGGCTCTTTCCATTAAAATTTGGCCTTTCATTAAACTGAATTGTCTGAATACTTGAAATCCTCTCCTTGCCCAACTAGAAACTAACATCTGAGCTCTTTAAAATAAAATCTAAGAGGTCTAAAGTCTGTAATAAAATCACTCGGCATAGTATAAAGGGATTCACTATTTAGTACCAAAGTCAGCAACACCATAACACAAAGATTTTAGGCCAATAGAATATTAGTTTAACTAGGAAACTGACTTTTTAGTTATTAAATTTAGGAGGAAAAGATTTTGATCCAGCTTGAACTGGTTCATGGTAGAGAATATTTGGCTTATCTATCCCAACAGCCCATCTTTACAAAGTTTATCGAATTTATGTCAATATTTAAAGTAATGAAGTCCACATTTGGTAAGTTTGTCACTAGAAAGCAGATTGGGGCAATTCCAAACCACATCAAATTAATTAAGCCTTTGTTCCTAGACTTCATGCACTGGTTCTTCAGATCACATTTATTACCTTATGAGCCTAAATTTGAAGTAAGTATAAAAACAAAATTTAAAAACCTTCCAAAATAGGTATTATCCCCTTGTCTTGCTTCCTTACAGTTCTCAAATGTGGGCTCGGAGCAAAGGCAGGGAGCTGGACCTTCACATCAGTCAGCCAGGTGAGCCTCAGCTGGTAGCCAAGTACATTTGGGGACAGTGGACCGGAGCACCACTTGATTGGGGTAACAGAAGAAGACAGACTCCTTTTACACTCATGCACCATGATGATGCAGGGTAGAGATCAGAACTGCCTATGGTCTAAAGATGGCCAGGTGAGAGGCAATGGGCAAGACCAGGCAGAGAGGAGAGAGACCTGGAAGTGGATTCGTAAATATCCACCTTAACTTCCTGAAGCCCTGGGGTGACAGGGAACAGCCAGACTGAGCCTCTTTATACATACATCCTGCCACCTCCCATCCTGTGGCCTGGGTACATGTGCAGATTCTTACTGGTTCAGAACTTTTCAGCTCCTGAAAGCAGCACCAAAAGTAGGAATTATAATTAAAGAATTTAATAACATAGTTTATTCCCCTGGGACCCAAACCCCTATATGACATGTGTATTCATTTCCTATTGCTACTGTAATGAATTACCACACATGTAACAGCTAAGACATAACATACATATTAGCTCACAGTTCTGGAGTTCAGAAGTCTAAGATGGCTCTGCTGGGCTGCCTTCCTCCTAGAGGCTCTTGGGAAGGATCAGTTCCCTTGCCTTTTTCAGCTCTTAGAGACTCCCTTCTCCATCGTCGCCAAAGCCAGCATTACCTCCCCTCTGCTCCTGATATCCTATCTCCTTCCCATAAGAATGTTTGTGAGTACATTGGGCCCACCTGGATAATCTGGAATAATCTCCCCAGCTCCAGATCCTTAACTTCATCATAGCTACAAAATTCTTTATGTCACATAAGGTAACATATTTGCCTGTTCTGGGGATGAATATATGGGCATCTTTGAAGCACTATTCAGCCTATCACAACACATGAATCTGATTTTCCACTTTCACACATCTGATCTTCAAATGCTTTTGTGGAAATGAACTGAAATATATTTACAAGTAGAGGACTACCGCAGTAAGTTAGGAAGATATTTCATTAGAAAATAAAATATGACCTGTGTTCATCATATTAAGAACCACTACCTTGGATTTTGGATTTCTTTTTTTGTTTTTTATAAATATCTCCTTTACTTTTTCCTGGAATGAGGAATCAACAAAACCAAATTGCAGAGGAGACACTGGGAAAGATAAAGCCAGCCAGACTAAGAGCAGAGGGTGCACAAGTATGGCAACTTCTTGTCTGTTACTGTCACTAATGGCTGGTTGTCTTATAAGAATGGTGACAGATTTCTAAGTCACCTCTGAAGTGTACATGGTTTTTTTTGGAAGGTTTTTTATTTATTTGTGACATTGAAAATGTTTTTTCTTGAGATAAAATTTGATCTTTGACCTAAAATAAAATATTACAATCTGATTATTAAACATTTCCTTTCCTCACTTAAGGAAGCTGTTGTAGAACTATTTTCTAACCTGCTTAGTATTCCTGCATATTTATCAGAATAAAATTGCTGGCCCTTTCATATCTAAAGGACAAGACTTATGGTGAGCAGAAAGAAAGTGTTCTCTTTAAGCCTGGAGATGAAACCACATTAGACTTCCAGCCAAGACAGAGGTGTAAGTAGATACACTTTGTCTCCTTGTACAACCAAAATAAGTACAACAACAAATTTAAAAACAATAAACAATCAGTACTGACAGAAAACTGAACTGTATGGAAGTCTGACAACCAAGGAGTTAAAGAGGAAACATTCATCCAGACTGGCAGGAGGGGCTGACATGGGCAGCAGGGCAAAGAAAACTCAAGCGAGGCAAGGTGGTGGCTGGACCAGGCAAGGTGCTGGCTAGCAGACAGGGTGAGGTGGCAGCTGGCAGAATGGGTGATCCCACATTTGCATGTGGATAAACCAGGAGGAACAACCGGGGAGTGAGACAGACCACACAACCCAGGGTTCCAGCGCCAGGAAAATAAAGCATCAACACCTATGACTGTAAAAATCTGTGGGAGTTGCAGCAGTGAGAGAAACTCCGAGTCTCACAGGAAAGACTGTTGGAGGGAGCCACAGAGTTCTAGACTGTACACAAACCCACCCATTTGGGAGACTTCACCAGCAAGGCCCAATTTGCTTGTGGGTATCAGGGGAAGTGACTGAAAGCCAGCCAAGAGCCAAGCAAGTGCCATTGTTCCCTCTCTGACCCCTCTCCCACATACAGCACCACAATGCAGCAACATAGGTTGCCCTGCCCTGGCAAATACCTAAGACTCCCTGCCTTGCAACATAATAGGTGCACGGAGACAAAGAAATATGGCCCAAATGGAAGAACAAATCAAAACTCCAGAAAAAGAAATAAGCAATGAAGAGATAGCCAACCTATCAGATGCAGAGTTCAAAACACTGACAATCAGGATGCTCACAGAAATGGTTGAGTAGGGCTGCAAAAATAGAGGAAAAAGTGAAGGCTATGCAAAGTGAAACTTAAAAAATATATACAGGGAACCAACAGTGCAGGGAAAGAAACTGGGATTCAAATCAGTGATTTGGAGAGGGATGAAATAAACATTCAACCAGAAGAGAATGAAGAAACAAGAATTCAAAAAAAAAAAAAAAAGAGGAGAGGCTTGGGAACCTCTGGGACAACTTTAAACATTCCAACATCCAAATCATAGGGGTCCCAGAAGGAGAAGAGGAAGAACAAGTAGTTGAAAGCTTCTTTGAAAACATAATGAAGGATAACTTCCCCAATCTGGCAAAGGAAATAGACATACAAGTCCAGGAAGCTCAGAGAATCCCAAACAAGTTGAACCCAAAGAGGAACACACCAAGACACATCACAATTACATTAGCCAAGATTAAAAATAAGGAGAGAATCTTTAAAGCAGCAAGAGAAAAGGAGACAGTTACCTACAAAGGAGTACCCATAAGACTCTCAGATGATTTCTCAAAAGAAACCTTGCAGGTAAGAAGGGTCTAGAAAGAACTATTCCAAGTCATGAAAAGCAAGGACCTACATCCAAGAATACTCTATTCAGCAAAGCTATCATTTAGAATGGGAGGGCAGATAAAGTGCTTCTTTGATAAGGTCAAGTTAAAGGAGTTCATCATCACGAAGCCCTTATATGAAATGTTAAAGGTACTTATTTAAGAAAAAGAAGATCAAAACTATGAACAGTAAAATGACAACAAACTCACAACTATCAACAACTGAACCTGAAAAACAAGAATAAAAACAAAGTAAGCGAACAACTAGAACAGGAACAGAATCACAGAAATGGAGATCACATGGAAGGGTATCAGCAGGGAGAGGAAGGGGGAAAATGGGGGGAAGGATACAGGAAATAAGAAGCAGAAATGGTAGGTATAAAATACACAGGAAGAGGTTAAGAATAGTATAAGAAATGAAGAAGCCAAAGAACTTATATGTATGATCCATGGCTATGAACTAAAGTGGGGAGAAAGCTGGTGAGAGGGGGGTGCAGGGTGGAGGGGGGTTAAAGAGGAGAAAAAAATGGTACAACTTGGTAATAGCATAATTAATAAAATATATTTTTAAAAAGGAAACTAACATTAAATTAAACTGAATTTTATGACATTGGAGAAATTGGGAATGGGGTGCTTCTGTATTTATTAAACATTTGGCTTTACCATTATTGCTTAATATTTATACTTGGCTGCTTTGCTACATAGTTAGGTCATTTATTGAGAATAGATCAAAGAACCCGAGTGGAAGAGAGAACTAACCTATGTATGTGCAGTCCCTCTGTTGCATTACTGCTTCTAAGAGGCATGGCAGGCACCATCTGGAGACAACGTAGCTGCTTCAAGGTCAAATTCATAGGGGTAGAGGAAATTCCCCACAAACTTAAATGGATAGAATGACAGTATTATTTATTTTATATCTTGCAAAAGAATGCAAAAACAATTCTCAATCCCCTCTTTGGGATAGGTTGAATTTACTAAATCCTCAAGAAAGCATATGCACTTTAGGAAAAATCTTTAAAGGGATCCATGATCATGTATACATAAATCCTACATCTTTGTGGCCTCATCATCTCTTCCTCACACCCTCCTTTATTAATGTAAATAATAATATTTGTATCTCTGCAGCATTTCTTCTGTATTAGACACTGCTCTGAGCATTCAATCGACAATACTTCATTTGACCCTCACAGGTACCCTGTAAAAGAGACACTATCATTATCCTCATTCCACAGATGTGGAAACCAAATTCAAGTAATTTTTCCAAGGTCTCACAGCAAGCAAGTGAAGAGCCAGCTCAAGTGTGGATGTTTGACTCCCAATTCCACACCACTAACCACAGCACTTATATTTTGCCTCCTTTTCTGGGACTCAGTTTCTAAATTCCAGGTGGATTTTTTTGCATCCTTGATGTGAACCAGGATCAAGGTCATGGAGTAACTGGCTAAGCTGTCTTTGTCTCTCACTACCTTGTCCCCAGACAGGAGGCTGCTTCCTCTCCATCAGCTGTGAATAGAGCCTTCAGGCAATCAATCACGCTGTGGTTTCCCTTGGCTCCTATTGACCCACAGAGGCCTGTTTCACACTCAGTGAATTCCCTATATATCAGCCAGCTTGTAAGCAGTGTAACTGTCACTAATGTAACGGAATAATTTTACACTCTCTTTCAAAAGCAAACAAACCTGGGCAGCACCACCAAGCGGTGCCCAGGGAAGGCAGCCCCCCACACTATGAAAGTGGACTTTGTCAGAAGGGAAGGCAATGTTGCTTTTGGAAGTCCACGGTGACATTCTAAGCTAACTTTGATCCCCTTTCCTGGTGCCTTGGTCCTCGAAACCACCCTCTACTACCCAGTCGGATGTTGAAATTCCCTTGCGATTTGATATGCTTGAGTTGAGGTGCCAGGGATGCCTCAATGGTATGTATGACCCAGGACTGCCACACAGGGTGGGGCTATGTATGGGGTGACTCCCACAGGAGATTTCAACAGTCAACCCCTGATGGTTTTGTATACATAAAATCAGGTTCAAGTGAAACTACAGACCCTCGGGCGGCCCACGTTGGAGGGATGGGAGGGGGCAACTGTAGCTCCTGAGCGAAGAGGGAGGGAGAGTAAAGGTGGATTGTTAGAATGGAGCTCCGGGTTTTATTTGGTACTGGCTGCCCCAGCCCTTCCCCCTGCCTGTCTCCCCAAAACACTGCCCAGATACCTGTTTTCAAAGTCTGGGGCCTAGGAAAATTTCCAGCATTCAGTATAGATGGCAGTGTGCCGACCCAGATCTGAAAGCATAAAAAAGGAGAGAAAAACCCTAGGCCCGAAGACTCTTCCACCCTCCCTCAAGACTGTCAAGTAATCTTTTCCCTCTTCCCTTTTTTAAAAAACTCTCTGTTCAAAAACAGAGCAGTGACTTAATGGGTGACAGAGAAAAAGAACAACATTAGATACCAGCGGCTCTTGGAGCTAGGATTAGTAGCTGCTGCTTGTCATAATACATCAGAAAAACAGCGACCCATCTGTTCCAAATTGATCCAGCAGAGACTGAGCAAGAAGTGTGTATCCGGGTCCTGTGGGAAGTGTCTGTGCTTTACGGCACAATGACATGTGCGCTGGGGCAGCTCAAAGTGTCAGATGCCAGCTTTTTACCTAGCCTGTGTATCACGTAACATCTGTCACCACAGTTGCTAAGAGTTTTGACAAGTGGGCTGTGTTAGCATGAAAATGCCCACGTGAGAGGGAGAATGTCCTCTGCTGTAAGTGAAATGCCACTTCCAGTCTAGAGCCACTTAGACTGGGGTCACTGGGAATACCAGGGGAGACAGAGTCATACCTCCTCCCCAGCCCACAAAACAAATTGGCAGCTCCCAGGCACTTCTCCCTGGTGGTAATTAGCAGTATATAAATGCTAATGACTAATTACCTTGGCCTGTGTAGACAGACATCAGGAGAATCAAAGTAAACTATTCTCCAGAATCTACTTAACAGAGATATAAACAATAAAATTCCATGTTTTAATAGCTTTCAATAACTCCTAGGTTGGCGAGGAGGAGTGGACAATGGGTAGGGGTTGTTGGCTGGGAATAGGGGTGAGGAAAGGCATGTATATAGATTAGTTATTTACATTTTAAGAGGTAGAATGGATCAATTAGCTTCTGTATGCTAATGTCTCAGAAAATAAATTTAATTCGCATAGGCAGAGGAAGTCTCTGTGCACAGTTACTTGAAGTTCTGTTTTTCCTCTGGAGACTGTTGTCAGAGGGCAGGATACCTAAAACCTACTGCAGGGACATCTGGTCTCCTTAATAAAACATGTCAGGTAACTGGGCAGCTTCTGGGCAGCATATGTGGCTATACGAAGAAATAAATAATTCGCTTTTCTGGAAAAAATATCAAGGTCAAAGAGATGACTCTTTATAACAAGGTGTTGATGAGGTGTCAGGAGAACCTGGGGCCCTGCCTGCTAAGTCCCACTTAGTGAGTCCTCAGCGAGAAGCCAGGAAGACTTCAGGATTCCTGGGAAGGAGGGTGTAGGGACAGGCATGGAGTTAGCCAAATGGACTGGAAATACTGTTTTGTTTTGAAGCTATGTTGGCCAAACAAGCTCAGTTTGACTTGTCAGTCTGTTTGGTTTTGGTACATGACTGGGGAAGGGGAGTTTCTAGAAAACTAAAATTCCTCTCCCCTGCCCTGTAAACCACCCCTGCAAAGGTCACCAGTGGGAAGAAAAGGGATTCTTCAAACTTTTTCACTCCCCTCTGGTTTTCTCCACCCAGCGGATGTCATGGATTTTTCTCAAAGGAACTGGGAGGAGGGCTTGAATTTCTGTCAGTTAGTCTCACCTGCATTCAGATGCCTATATTCAAACCCCACCAATTTGTTCTGTATAACTGAAATGCACGTCTTTTCTGGTGAGAATGAAAGTTTAGCTTTTTTATATTATTTTCAGTACGTTAAAGAAGTTAAAATGGAAGCCCTGGCTGGTGTAGCTCGGTGGATTGAGCGCGGGCCTGCAAACCAGACAGTCTCGGTTCGATTCCCGGTCAGGGCACATGCCGGGGTTGCAGGCTGGTTCCCTGCAGGCCAGTTCCCAGCAGGGGATGCACGAAAGGCAACCATACATTGATGTTTCTCTCCCTCCCTCTTTCCCTTCCCTTCTAAAGATAAATAAATAAATAAAAAGTCTTAAAAAAAAAAAGAAGTTAAAATGGTTCTTTGGTGGATGAAATCTCCTATATATCACCTTTTGCAAATCCATCCAAGGACCAAAATACATTTTACTACTTCCCAGATCCTTCTCATTTAATTTTGACTGCAGAGGAAGAAGGGGGGTAGAGGATCTTATGCCTAAAATACTATATTCTAATGCCAACTCCTCAACACCAGACTCATCATAAAATACACCCTTTTTGTAGTAAAGCCGGTGTGTGTTTTGCTCTGTTTTGTTTAAAAGGTAATGTGTTTCTATTTTCCATAAGATGTTGTGTTCTATAACATGTAAACACTGTAATACTGAGAGGTTTAGAATCCTTTAAGAGTTCTGGTTATTTGAAATGCAACTTCATTCTGACATGTCAACCAAAGAACTTGTCACTTCTGAGAACCTAGTTATAATAAAACAAAAGAGATAAGTTAATATTCTTAGGTTCCTAAAAGTCAGAGATTACTTCAAAACCCTAACATGGTTTAGCAAATGACCTTGAATGTCACTACAGAGGAATCTCTTCACACACCAGGGCCACCCTGAGACAGGATAACCGGGTGGTGCCCTTCAAAAGGATACTCTGTAATGATCTTGATTTTTGAAGAACAGCAGGGCAAGGAATAGAAAAGGAGGATCCCAGTCACTGTTTCAAGTGCTCCAGCTGTGTCTCCAAGCCTTGCCCACCCCGTCAGACCACAGTTACCCTGAATTCAGAGAGACCCTTCTCCTTGAAGGGCGGGGGGCCCTAACCAGCTTGCTTAGCAGAGGAGTTGTCTAACTCCACATTTTGTGAGAAAAATCCTGACAAATATAGTCTTCTATGTTCATTTACACTTTCAGGATGTTTTAATACTCAGTAACATTTTTTTTGCATCCCCTAAAATCTGACACTTTAACTAATTAGTTAACCTTGGATTAACTAGTTAATCTTGCCTTGTCCATACAAATCCCCACACTTCATTCATTTTTTAATTAGTCTACATTAATATTATTTTGTATTAGTTTCAGATATAACCCTCCATTCTTATGGTCAGATTCAAATGATGTCTTCTGCCTGCTAGGGAAGCAGAGGGTTTTTAAGTTTCTTAGCTGTAGAGCTTTTTGATTCCCACTTATTTCCCAATCATGAGGCTTTGGGAGTCTCAAGAAACAAAGCCTAGAAAATAAGTCTGTCTTGCCCCCATTTTTCTTAAAGTCTTAAAGTTTTGATAAGCTTCATGCTTGTCTTTAATCATTTCAAGTGTAGGCTTTTCTGACTTTTTCTTCCCCTTGGTGCTAGGAACTATTTGTGAGAAGCTGCTAGGAAGAAACTTTAGAAAATTGTACAATAAGAAGCAGGTTTTAGAAGTTGTTACATAAAGTGCCGCCTATTTGTCCAGACAACAAACTTAAGTTTCCATCTGTATGAGTTTCCGACCGCTGCTTTAGCAAAACCAGCACACATTTAGGGGCTTAAAACGTGTTGAAGGTCACAATTCTGAACTGTTTCTCAATGGGCTGAAGTAGAAATTTTGGCAGTGCCTTGTTGTTTCTTCAGGTTCCAGGGACGTCTGTGCTTTTTCCTCCAGCTTTGAGAGGCTTCCTGCACTTGCTTGCTGCGTGGTCATGGTCCCTTCCTCAGTGTTCCGAGTCAGAACTGGCTGGGCCAGTCTTTCCCACACTGCTCAGACTGCCCCTCCTGCCCCTTGTCCACATTTAAGGACCCCTGTGATTGCATGGGGCCCACCTGGAGAATCCAGGCTAATCTCCCTGACACATAATCAGCTGATTAGCAACATCAATTCCATCTGCCACCTCATTCCTTTGAGCCCTTTGCCTCGTCGTGTAACGTGGTCACAGGTTCCAGGAATTAGATGTGGGCATCATTGGGAGGCCATCCTTCTGCTTACCACATCATCCTAAAACACTCATCTAGTATAAAGCATGGAGTGGTCTCTTCATCAGTACTGATTCCTGATTGACTGTCTACCCACCAGAGTTCTTGACTTGTTTTCCAAAAAACTTCACAATGGGGGCTACTTCTTACAAGGGAAGTGGCTTCATACAAAAGGAAAATGGTGAAGGATGATTCAAGTCCTTCAGTTCAAGGAAACCCTCAGGGAGAAGGTTGACAAGGATAGATTCAAGGACAGATTCATTTACTTTTAGGTTGTCTAAAAGTAAACATCCTTGTCTCTTGTGACTCATTCCATTGCAGGACACAAAGGGAGCCAGCTATTAAATGTAATCAATTTCAACTTAATTCAACCCCCCAAAAGGGGGAGAATATTGGAGACTGTCAAGCTCGGGGCCCTCGGTGACTTCCTGTCATGTAGGGGGAGATTAGACAAGTTCCAAGAAGATACTAACACAAGGCAAAGTGAGGTAATGTCATAACAAATACGCCCCAGTGCAGCAGGAACCCAAAGGAGGGAAGGGGAGTGCTTCAGGAGCTGGCTATGAGCTGGACCTGGATGGGTGAGGGGTGCAGATGCAGTTAGAAGAGAGTTGTAGAAGCACAGACTCAGTCACTCGAACACTTGGAGGTGCTTGCCCTATTTCCCCACTGCAACAAAACTGCCTAAATCAGTAGTTTATAACCTTGCTTTGTTTTGTTTTTACATTTGGACAGGATAATTCTTTGCTGAGGGCACTGTCCTGTGCAGGGCACCATGCTTAATAGCGTCTCCTGACTCTGCCCACTAGATGCTCTGGCACTCTGCACACCAGCCCCTGCTCTGTCACTCACAGTAGCTTCAAATATTGACAAATGTTCATTGAGGGGCAAAACTATTCCCCCACCCTCACTGAGTGCCATTGATATAGAGTCCATTTTAATTGTTGTCTCAGATTCTGATTTGGTACCAATATAAAATAGAAGCTAATCAGTCATAGCTGTGGGTTGACAGTGTTTACAGAGCCTTTTTCTCTAGATGCTGTCCAGACTATCCAAGATGTAATGAGCAGAAGCTCTGAATATACATAATTATTATTTATAGCAACTCGTCCGGTCCAGAGTGCCTCTGTTCTTGAAATGCAGACATTGTCTGTAAAAATAGAAGCCATAATGTTCCAAGGGCAGAGCCCACCCAGCTGTCCTTCCCAAGGGACAGGTCAGGGGAGCCCATATACCTCTGTTCACACTTCGAGAGCTTTTCAAAATTAATATTTTATTGCTTCAAATTATAGCATACATCAGGTCCAAAATATCTCAGGTTTACCCTTTTACTCTTCCGAAAGCATCTTAAATGTTATCAGGTCCTTTCCAATCCTTTATGCAGGCTTCTAAACCTTTAAACTGGCAAATAAATGAAACTAAAGGCTTTTGGTGTCACATGTCTATACTCAATACCAGTGTAGAAGGAGTGTGACCCAGGAAATACACATTTGCTTCCAGCTGTGCACATATGAAGACCAACAGGAAATGTGTGAGAACTAAAACCAGCCTATGCTTCTTCTGCTAGGATCTAGTGGTCGTCGTAAATAACCTTGGATCTTGTCAGAACATGGCTCCCCCCAAATGCCACTGAAAGAGTCTGTTTATAAAGCGGAGCTCTATGCAAAAGTAGTCTAATTAAAGCAGAGTGACTTTATTTATTGCTCATTGCAGTAAGAGAGGCATCAGTCTAATAAAGTCTTAATGGTGTTTCAGAGGGTGAGGGCAAAGTTAGGATTCTTATAATGTTGTTATAGGGCACAGTCATGGGTGGGCCTTTCAATGCAGGGACCTAACTGGGGTTATGTGAAATTCATGACAGAACAGATTAAGATAGGGGGACACAGCAAGGAAAGAGGTTCAAAGTAGGTCTTGAAAACTTAATAGTCATTGATGAAATAGCTATTGGCCAAAGGGGGATATTGACTCTGCTGATGGTTAGCTGAGTAGTCTATGGTGCAGTCAGATAGATTTGGGGAAGTTCCTGTAACAATAAAGTTATTTGCGACCTCATTTTCATGGGCAAGAGTTTCTTGGCTCTATTAATGCAGGCAGTTGAATAATCAAGTGATGTTAGTGTAGACAGCAAACTGTGGGTATAGACAGTTTGGACTTCAGTACCAAAAATACCCAAATGTGTAAGAATAAGATACTATGATATAGATCATCATTCTCTCCCCACAGAAAACTCATTCCTTTTCTTGTATCTTTTCAGTCTCACATAATGATATTTTCATCCACTCTAACACCCAGGCTAGAAAGCAGAGTATCTTCCTTGGCTGATCACTAACATTCAATCAGTTCTGCCTCTGTAGGTGCTAAATGACGACTGAATCTATTGGTTCCTTCTCAGTCCCAGTTCAGCTCTCGCCACCCTCACCTGAATACTGCAGCCCCTCCTGACTGGTTTCCCATCTCAGGCAAGCTAGATGCCATTTCTATAACTATTCTTTTACTTAGAATATTGTGGTTGGAGTTGTTTGACTCGGTTTCATTACCAGTTAATGAGTACTCTGGCTATCCTCACCTCACCCCTGACTATCACCTTGCCTTTTATCCCTTACTTACTTAGCCCAAGGATGTCAACCACGTCACCATTCATTTGGAAGTGAATTGGCAGTTAGGGATGGGGTAAGATTTAGGAATGGGGTATGGGGTTAGAAAAGTTTTTTTGTAGTTGTTTAAGTCCCAGTTTATTCCATTTAGTCCCACTGTGGGTGCTGTTGTTGTCCTGCTCAAATTGCTTCCACCACTTCGCCAGTTCTGTCTGTCAGCCCCTCAGCTGCTACATGCTTTGCTGATCCCTGTAGGTACAAGGGGACCGTCTTTTGTTAGTGAACTGCCTGGCCCACAGGTAAAACAGGACCTGCTCAAAAGGCTTCATTTTCCCAGGTGGCCAGTAAATGAGTATGTCCCACTGTGGGAGGGAGCACAAGGCCAACCACTTGCCTTCAGGTGAGACAAACTGTAAGGTGTCATCCATACCCAGGGGCAGGCTGAGGCTACACTTCGCCTGAAGTCTGTGCTTGACTTCTTATTTTCTCTACACTGTTTCTCCTACTTCCTTACAAGTTTCTTCTGGGATCATTTCCTTTACAAAAAAAAAAAAAATCACCTGAACTCAAATCCTTGATTCAGGGTCTGCTTCTCGGAGAACCCAACTTACACTTGCTCCTAAAATACCTTCAAAAGAAACCTACCTAAAAATTAAAGATTGGCCATGTCCCTCCTCTGCAGAGCGTTCAGTAGATGTTCCTTACCTGCTCAATGCCCTTGTATAGTCTTCAAGCCTGGGTGCCATTGGCCTTTGCCCACACCTCCAGCTTCAAGTCTCACCCACCCCAATTTCCTACTATTCAGTGCCGTAATGTTTGGTCCTCCTGCATCTCCTGGTCATCTGGTGTCTGGTGGTCCCACTATCTGTGAAGCTTCTGGCAGCCTCTCAGCCTCCAAAGATCCTCCAGATAGGTTAAGGTGAAGTTCCTCATTTGTATTCTTCTAATAGCATATGCAATCTCTTCCATTGCATTACTGCATTATACTGCCATCCTCTTCTTGCATGTCTCCTGACTAAAGTGAGGCTCTTGAAAGCAGGGAGCCTGCCCTCAAACTCTTAACATCGCCACTGGTTAGCACAATGCCTGGCGCATACAGGGCCATGGTTAAGGATTTTTTTTTAATAAGGATTTTTGAATGAATTCACATAACTACTAGTAACAGGTAATTGTAGCAGTCTGCACTTCAATTCTATCACATGGAAACTAGAAGCACACTCTTAGAATAATAAAAACCATAAAGACTTTCAAAATATTTGTGCCCCTGACAGGGCATACCTACAGTGGTTAAAATGATTAGGTTAGGGCATCGTCCTGCAGTACTACATACCTTGGGCTTTTTTTGCTTAAAATTTTTCTGCTCCATCACTTATGATATAACTGGCTGGTTAGAGCTTTTGTGCAACCCTTGTTGTTTTTTTTTTAGCGGCTTTGTTTACAATTTTTTTAACTTTGTGGTTTTGGTGGACCCCACAGGACTGCTCCCTGACCTGAGTCCTGCACCAGGAACATGGCCACTGGCACCACGGGAGCCGCTCACCACCAGGCCTGTTTTTCAGCTGGGTTGGCATAGTGAACATGCCACAGGAAAAACAACAGAGAGAGCTAAAATAAGCTCACGTGGTTTCATGCTGCCAGAAACTATTTGGTAGAAGAATTCATCAAATGTGAAAATGTATTTGCTACTTTTAAGGAAGTCATATCCTACATGTTGGAGGAGGATGTTTGCAACGCTCAGAAGTTTGATGGTAGAATTCGTGGCTAGGGAGCCAGGCTCATAGTGAAGGGAGCGGTCAGAGAAAACATGGTCCGCAGACATTCAGTTGGGCAGTGGGAGGTTTTTCTTTATTTACAAATGGTCCACCATCTGGAAGGTATTGAGCCAGAACTGCACCGGAAGCACCCAGAAAATCACACCACGTGTGTCATTGGAGGGTCCTTCCCTGTCTTATGTTTCTCTAATTATGGTCTACCTGCTCCTTCTCCCCCCTCCATCATCCATTTCTCCTCTCTACTGTACCATCCCCATAAGTGTCAAACCTGTTATCTCTCCCAGTCCCTTCTTTATTGCTGCTTGTCTCTACAGCTCTGTGCCATTTTACATCTCCCATTATAACAAAATACCTTCAGAAAGTTCTCTGTTCCACTGGCTCCAGTTACTTGCCTCACATGCTCAGCAGTGAGGCTTCTGTCTCCTAGGCCACCCAAACTGTTGTTGTCGAGTTAACCACTGACCATCACATTGCTGAATCCAATGGTCGGCTCAGTCTTCAGTTTTCTGGATCTGTCAGCAGCATTTCGCACTGCTGTTCATTCCTTTAAAAATCTTCTCCCCACCCCCACCCCCAACAAGTCCTCTAGGAAAACATAGACTCTTGGTTTTCCTCAGCTCACTGGTCCTTCCTTCTTAACCTGTAAGCTGATTCCTCTTCATCCCTTGGCTTCTTGACCCTGAAGGGCTATAGGCTCAGTACTTAGAACTCTTTTTCTTTTTCTGCTCTCTTGGTGAGCCCATCCAGTCTTGTGCTTTAAAAGTGATTGATATGCTAATGAGTCCCAAACTTATATTTCCAGTCTAGAATTCTCCCCTGAACTCTAGATTTGCATCCACCTACTCAACCTCTCTCTCTACTTGGATGTTTAACCTATAACTCCAACTTCACATGTCCCTAAATGCATCCTGGTCTCTCCCTGACAGTCTCTCTGTGAAGATCTGCCCATTTCAGTGCTCTTCTCTCAGATGTTCAGGCTTTGCGTCTGGGACTCGAGCTTGACTCCCCTCTTTTACTCGCATCCCAAATACAGTCCTGAGCAAATCCCGTTGTCTCTTTCTTCAAGATCTGACCATGCCTCACCCTCTCCACTGCTACCAATGTGCTCTAAGTCATCGCCACCCCTCTCCTGGATCACCGCCGTATCCCGCATTGGTTTCCCGGCCTCGACCTGTTTAGACATGACGCCCAAACCCTGTCCCCATACACTGGCATCCTTCTTCCTGGCTTTGTTTTCCTCTGTGCTGTTTCTGACATTTAACATTCTAAACACACAAACACACACACACACACACATATATATATAGATACATGTTTATATATAAACATGTATCTAGATATGTTTATATAAACATATATCTATATAAATAAATTTATATTTATATATACGCACTTATATATAAATATATAACTATAGATAAAGTTATAAATATAACTATATATACAGGGTGAAGCAAAAGTAGGTATACAGTTGTTCATATGGAAAATAATACAATAACTAATAAGTAATAATACAAGAATAAACTGATTCATGCACTTGCAACTTTAAAACTAGTTTTGCCCCATCCTGTCTATAAATGGTGTCTTTTGAAGAGAAGACATTTAAAAATTTTGGTGGTTTGACTTACATGTAAAATATATACAATTACCAACATCCATTTTGTGTGTTTTGATGAGTCTGACAAATTTCTATGCATGTAACTACTACCACAATGAAGATGTAGAATGTTTCTATCCTAGCAAAAAGTGTCCATGTTCCCCTTTCATTGCAGTACATTTATCTCCCCAACCCTGGCTCTGGGCAACAACTGATATGCTTTTTAAAGATGAGGGTGGGAGTGAGAGGGAGAACAACACGTTTCAATCTAATGAGAAGGACCCAGTAGAGAAGAAAAACAAATGATGCAGATCACTAGAGATTATATTTGCCATTCTAGAATTTCACATAAACAGAATTGTTAGACTATGTACTCTTTGTGCCTGGTGTCTTGTTCCACATAACTTTTTGAGATTCATCCACAGTTGTTGCACATATCAGTAGTTTATGCCTTTTTATTTCTGTGGAATATTCCATTTTAAGAATGAAGTACAGATTGTTTACTCATTCACCAGCTAATGGCTATTTGGGCTGTTTCCAAGTTGGGACTTTTATGAGTAAAGTTGAATAAACACTAATAGAATACTCATCAACAAAATTTCACATGGCTGTTTTCATTGCTCTTGGGTCAATACCTAGCTAGGATTGCTGGGTCATTTGGTAAATGTATTATCTTTAACTTTATAAGAAACTGCTAAACTGTTTTCCAAAACAATTGCACCATTTTCCATTCCCAGCAGCAATGTGTGGGAGTTCTTGTTGTTCTGTGTCTTTGGTCACACTTGCTCTTTTCGGTCATCTTGATTTGAGTTCTTCTGGTGGGTGTACAGTGGTTATCTCCCTATGGTTTTAATTTGCATTGTTCTGTGACTAAGAATGTTTACAGTCTTCTCATTTGCTTATCAGCCACCCATATCTTCAGTAGAGTGTTGGTTTGAATCACTGCCCATGGTTTTAGTTGGGTTACTGTTTTCTTATTGAGATATTAGAGTTATACATAGATTCTGGAAAAAAAAGTCTTTTGTAAATTATTACAAAGTGCTACATTTATTTTCTCTCACTACACAGATTGTTTTTTTTTATTTTCTTAATAGTGTCTTTTGAAGAGAAGACATTTAAAAATGTTTAACGCAGTTCAACGTATATAATTTTTCTTTCATAATTGAGCTTTTTGTGTCTTAAAGAATCTTTGCTTGAGAACTACCAGAAAATTGAACTGTATGGAAGTCTGACAACCAAGGAGTTAAGGAAGAAACATTCATCCAGACTGGTAGGAGGGGCTGACATGGGCAGCTGGGCAGAGAGGACTTGAGGCAAGGCGGCAGGTGGTGACAGGGTAGTCCCACATTTGCATGTGAATAAACCCCAGGGTTCCAGCACCAGGAAAATAAAACATCAAAACTGTAAAAATATATGGGGCTTGCAGCAGTGAGAGAAACTCCCAGTCTCACAGGAAAGACCATTGGAGGGAGCCATGGGGTCCTAGACTGTACACAAACCCACCCATCTGGGAGACATCACCAGAAAAGCCCAATTTGCTTGTGGGTAACAGGGGAAGTGACTGAAAGCCAGGCCAGAGCTGAGCAAGTGCCATTGTTCCTTCTCTGACCCCTCCCCCACATACAGCACCACAACACAGAAACATGGGTTGCCCTTCCCTGGTGAGTACCTAAGGCTCTGCCCCTTGCAACATAACAGGTGTGCCTACACAAAGTGGTATGGCCCAAATGGAAGAACAAATCAAAACTCCAGAAATGGACTAATTGACGAGGAGAGTGCCAACCTATCAGATGCAGAACACTGTTATCAGTTCAAAACACTGACAATCGGGATGCTCACAGAAATGGTTGAGTAGGGCTGCAAAAATAGAGGAAAAAGTGAAGGCTATGCAAAGTGAAATTTAAAAAATATATACAGGGAACCAACAGTGCAGGGAAAGAAACTGGGACTCAAATCAGTGATTTGGAGAAGGATGAAATAAACATTCAACCAGAAGAGAATGAAGAAACAAGAATTCAAAAAAAAAAAAAAAAAAGAGGAGAGGCTTGGGAACCTCTGGGACAACTTTAAACATTCCAACATCCAAATCATAGGGGTCCCAGAAGGAGAAGAGGTAGAACAAGTAGTTGAAAGCTTCTTTGAAAACATAATGAAGGATAACTTCCCCAATCTGGCAAAGGAAATAGACATACAAGTCCAGGAAGCTCAGAGAATCCCAAACAAGTTGAACCCAAAGAGGAACACACCAAGACACATCACAATTACATTAGCCAAGATTAAAAATAAGAAGAGAATCTTTAAAGCAGCAAGAGAAAAGGAGACAGTTACCTACAAAGGAGTACCCATAAGACTGTCAGCTGACTTCTCAAAAGAAACTTTGCAGGTAAGAAGGGTCTAGAAAGAACTATTCCAAGTCATGAAAAGCAAGGACCTACATCCAAGAATACTCTATTCAGCAGAGCTATCATTTAGAATGGGAGGGCAGATAAAGTGCTTCTTCGATAAGGTCAAGTTAAAGGAGTTCATCATCACGAAGCCCTTATATGAAATGTTAAAGGTACTTATTTAAGAAAAAGAAGATCAAAACTATGAACAGTAAAATGACAACAAACTCACAACTATCAACAACTGAATCTAAAAAACAAGAATAAAAACAAAGTAAGCAAACAACTAGAACAGGAACAGAATCACAGAAATGGAGATCACATGGAGGGGTATCAGCAGGGAGGGGGAAGAATGGGGGTAAAGGTACAGGGAAGAAGAAGCATAAATGGTAGGTACAAAATAGATGGAGGGAAGTTAGAAATAGTATAAGAAATGGAGAAGCCAAAAAACTCATATGTATGCCCCATTGACATGAACTAAGGGGAGGGAATGCTGGAGGTAATGGGAGTACTGGGTGGAGGGGGTTAAAGGGGAGAAAGAAATGGAACTACTGTAATAGCATAATAAATAAAGTATACTTTAAATAAATAAATAAATAAATGACATCTTAAAGAAAGAAAGAATTATTGCTTTCTTCAAAGTTGTTAAGCTTTTCTCCTGTATCAAAATGTAAGTTTTGATGATTTTATTTTGTCTAAAATAAAATAAAATGCTACTACATGGTACAAAATGGTGAAGAAATATTTGAATATAACCTCAGTATGCCTACACTTTCCAATTATAGCTTCACTCGATTGACTTGTCTTAGTTTGCTAATGAGTTTTTATAGAAAGACAAGACAGCAAAATGCAAAAGAGTGAAGATATGTAATATAGATGGATCTGGAAGTGAAATCTGTACCCTCTGCACAGTGGTTTGATTGTGCAAGTCACTCTTTGGAACTGCTTTCCTCATAGGCAAAATGAAAATAATGACAATTTTGTGAGATAATACACCCAGCCACCTGACCCAATCCTTAGCACCTGGGTAGGGTTTCATTAATTTTAGATTTCATCATCATCATTATTAAGGTAAATTTGAAGGCTCCAGTGCACACTTAGCCAATAGGGTATGGTAAACAGAATTTCTGAAATATTCCAGATTAGATGTATTGCTATGATTATTATTGAGTTACTACAGGAGCATTTCCCAGTAGTCATGAGCCATACATTTCAGCTGACAATGTGTTTTCCTAACAAAAATTTGGGGGTGTTTGTAATTTGTTAGAGCCCATATGTCAACAGATGCCTTCCAAATTTCTAAGAATAGAATAACCTGAAATAATTTTTACCACAACAGGGCCATCTAAACATGTCTTGATGAGTGCTGCATCTGTTTAATAAAGTCAGATCTAGAAGTTTTTGTTAAGTTTAATGTATATGTGGCAATTGCTTGTTTGTTCTCATCCTTGACCTTGGCTACCATTCATCAGTCACATGCCAGTTCTTAGGACAGAATATAGATTTATATTTATATAGGCTATACCTTTTTTCTGCTCACCTTCTCTGATGACACACTATAAACAGGAGTTTTGTTCAGAGAGCTTTTGGGCAAGTGAGCAACGTAGCTAAGTCTCCTACGTTATTTATATGTCACTTATAGTTAAGTTAGCTTGTCACATTTAGAATCCTGGACTACCTATTTAATAAACAATCAGGACTCAAACATTGGTTGCATTTAACTTTTGAACCAACCGCTCAAAAAGGATGATTTTTTTGGTTCTCTCTGATAATTGCTAAGCCACGTGCATCAGTCTTATTATTTGTTCTGTCACAACTTTCCCAGAGGATATAAATGCAGTAAATTTGATTTGATGTAAACAGGCTGTTTGGTTTTTGTGAAACCTGTGTTGCATGGGCAGCAGCGCCTTGTGCCCACTCTCCAGTGAAATGTCCTGAAAGCAGGAAATGACTCAGCCTTTGCACTCTCACTCATCTATGGCTTCAATTCAAACCACATAAGATGCATGGTTTGGTTTTGACTCCTTGTCATATAGTTAAGCAGGATTGAGCTAAATGTCTATTCCCTTCCTTGTTCCTGATTCATATTCTATCTGAATATGAATATTCTACCCAAGCAAAATTTATTTGCTCAGGGCATATATTCTTTTCTTAGGGAAAGAAAGCTGGTTCCTGGCATAACAGAATTATTCTGCCTTCTGATCACTTTTCAAGTCCCACAGAATGTCTCTGGGTGACAATGTTTGCTCTTCTTTCTGTTTCTCTGCTTCTTTCAGGTTTCACAGGAGGTTGCTCCCAAGGGAGCTCCACAGCTGTGTCCAGCGGAGCCCTCAGAGTCATGATCAGGAGGCCAGAAAAAGCAGGTGTCTTCTGGCAGACAGCTGCCTTATGTCCTAAGCAGGGGCATAGTGAAAGAGGTAGTACCGAGGGCTACACTAAAGCCCGGTGCCTTTGGTGAATTACAGCTTAATTCCCTTGGCTTTTTTCTATAGTACACTGATGCTCCTCAGAGGATGATCATTTTAGGTGATCAGTTTTATATATTTTCATGCAAATGGGTTCCCGAGCATTGCCTGTGAACTGATGCCGGTAGAAGAGGAGGCCTGAGAGGGAGGAGAACCAAGTAGAACACAGAGGAAGGCTGTTCAAAGGCCGGAAGGAAAATGGAGCCAGCCCCAAATCTTCACACTCTGCGGTGTCTCTGCATGATTGTGGAAGTGGTGACCAGTCAGACAGCCTAGAGCAGTGGGTCTCAACCTCCACCACACACTGATGCCACCTGGAAGGTTCTGAAATGGCCTGAGCCTGAGCCCACCACTCATCTCCTGCCAGGCTGATTTAATTGACCAAGATGGAGTCCCCAAATCAGTATTTTATAAACTCCCAGTGATTCTGAAATGTTGCCTGGGCCAAGAACCCCAGCCCAAAGGAACCTTCAGGAGTCTCCCAGCCTGGGGATCCCCACTTGGGTACCTCCTCCTAAGGAGCCTGGGGAAGTCCTAAGGACTATTCTGTAATGGAAGAAATCCCCACTCTGTCTCATGGGAAGAGGAGGAGGTCTGTCATCACCCCTGGAAACTCCCTGGGGCCTCGATGCTCCCTGGTCTGTCTACATGGACACTGCCCACAGAAAGCTCTCCCAAAGGGGCGTGGCTGTTTATACCCGCCGCTTCACATTCTTTCAGGACCAAATTCCTTTGAAAATATTTGCAATTAACCTTTTCTCAAGTTAGATTTCAGACAAGTCAGTACGGTCATAACATGCTTTTCCAGTTTGGCCCGGATTGAGACCTTCTTCCCCAGCAGTGAGAAGAACCTCTGGGGTTTCATGGACCACAACCAGTTTCCAGCACATGCATGTGTGGACAAAATGTGGAGTAGTATAATCCACTTTAAAGTCGGATTAATGTTTCTAAGCTTCTAGATAGGAACTTAAAAAACCAAGCCACATGGATCTCTTTGGAGATCCTGGTAAGCATGATAAACATGAAACAACGAGGAAACTGTTGTGGCTTGGTAAAAAACTGCACTCAGCCTTAGTTTCTCATCTGAAAAATGAGGTGGCTAATACATGCCTTTCCTGTCCAAGATTAAATTAGATAATTTATGTGAGTATATTTTAGAAACTATAAATTATTTTTCAGAGGTGAAATACTGGTATACTGTCCAGTTGACATATATTTTTCAACTTAAAATTGATCGCAGGTGCCCGTCAGTAAATGAATGAATCAAAAATTGTGGTACATATACACAATGGAATTCTATGCAGCAGAGAGAAAGAAGGAGCTACTACCCTTTGCAACAACATGGATGGAACTGGAAAGCATTATGCTGAGTGAAATAAGCCAAGTGTTTAAAGACAAATAGCATATGATCTCACCTTTAACAGGAAGCTAAACAACAAAACAAACAAGCAAGCAGAATAAAAACAAAGGCACTGAAATAGAGAACAGGGGGACAGTGAACAGAGGGGAGAGGGAAAGGAATTTAAGGGGAAAAAGGGGAGGGATTAGAGGAACAGCTATAAAGGACACAGGGACAATAACTAAGGGGGGTGGAAATGGGATGGAGGTGGGGAGCACAGGGTGGGGTGGGCTGGGATGGGGGAAATAGAAAATGTGCTTGAAAAATAATTAAATAAAAATATTTTTAAAAATTGATTGCAGTGAAAAAAATCACCTTAATTAGCCACCTTCTACTATTAGGAAGGATTTGAAGATAAAAATGCCTATATTAGCCCTGGCTGGTGTAGCTCAGTGGACTGAGCTCAGGCTGTGAATCAAAGGGTCGCTGATTTGATTCCCAGTCAGGGCACATGCCTGGGTTGCGGGCCAGGTCCCCAGTGGGGGCCATGTGAAAGGCAATCACACATTGATATTTCTCTCTCTTTCTCCCTCCCTTCCCCCCTCTCTAAAAATAAATAAATAAATAAAATCTTTTTAAAAATGCCTATATTAGCTAACATGTATGTCAATCAAGATTTGCAACAAAGATCTTGCATTAGGAAATATTTTAAACTTTTTAAAATTTTTTCAGGTTTTGGTCATTTTATTTACTTTTATCCTTACAGTGACTTAACTGAAATAAACCCTGAACTTGAGCAATTTTTAGCACATAGGGCATTTCATTATAATAAACCCAAACTATTCCCACCCTCTCTAGCTCTCTAGGTTATTTTGAAACAAATCCCAAACTTTCTTTTCTTTTTAACTGTTTCATTCCTAAGTATTTCAATATTTATTTATTTTAAAAATTTTTTAATTATTTTATTTTTTTAAAGAATGAGGAAGGGAGGGAGAGAGAGAGAGGGAGAAAAACATCGATGTGTGAGAGAAACATTGGCCACCTCTTGCATGTGCCCCAACCAGGGACTGGACCACAACCCAGGCATGTGCCCTGACTGGGAATCAAACTGGCAACCCCTTGCTTTGCAGGGTGATACCCAACCAACTGAGTCCCACCAATCAGGGCAGTATTCCAATATTTGAAACACTATGTTTGAGATAAATGGTAGTTGTTTTTTTTTAAAGCTGAGCCACATCGGCACCTTGTCCAAAGTCACATGACTTATTAGTAGAACCAGGGCTCGAAATAAGTTCTTTAGATTTTATTAGGAAGAGGTAACACTTTTTTTTTCTTTTTGCTCTTTGAAACATGTATTACATCTTCTGGGTAAATATGCGTTCTTAAAAAGAATACCAAATATGTATCATTTGGGGTTGGCTTTCATGGATTAGAGAATAAATAAGTTGTGAATGTATCATGAAGTCAAAGAACTAAATGAGACTTGGTTAGTTTTTTTAAACCCTCCATTTTAATTTTATTTGTTAAGCATAATCAATAAAATATATTTTTAAAAATTATTCAAACAAACAAAAAAAGAAAAAGTAAAAGAAGACATAGCGCAGAGAACTTATATGATTAATGCAAGCTCCTGTTCTTAGTAGATCTGGGCATTTTCAAATAAAAATGTTTCTCTATTAGAGTGAGAAGATTTGTTTTAAATTATTTATCTCTTAGAATATTTTCAGTTAGGTTTCACATAGATCAAATATATTTTATATAACAAGTTCACTGCTCTCTCTTTTTTTTAATCATTAAGTACAGTTGTCTCCATTTCCCCCCTACTGCCCCCACCCCAGCCATCCCCACCTGCCACCCCTGATCCGACCCCTCTTTGGTTTTGTCCATGTGTCCTTTATAGTTGTTCCGGAAAACCCTCCCTCCCTTTACCCCCATTATCTCCTCCCACCTCCTCTCTGGTTACTGTCAGTTTACTCTTAATTTTAATGTCTCAGGTTATATTTTGCTTGCTTATTTGTTTTGTTGATTAGGTTCCACTTAAAGGTGAAATCATATGATATTTGTCTTTCACCACCTGGCTTATTTCACTTACCATAATGTTCTCCAGTTCCATCTATGTTGTTGCAAAGGTAAGAGCTCCTTTCTTTCTGCTGTGTAGTATTCCATTTTGTAAATGTACCATAGTTTTTTGATCCGCTCATTTACTGATGAGCACTTAGGTTGCTTCCAGCATTTCACTATTGTAAATTGTGCTGTTATGAACACTGGGGGCATAGGTTCTTTTGGATTGATGTTTCAGGGTTCTTATGATATAATTCTAGCAGTGGAATTGATGGGTCAAAAGGCAGATTCATTTTTAGTTTTCTGAGGAAAGTCCATACTGTTTTCCACAGTGGCTGCACCAGTTTGCATTCCCACCAGCAGTGCACAAGGGTTCCCTTTTCTCCACATCTTCTCTAACACTGGATATTTGTTGATTTGTTTATGATGGCCATTCTGATGGTGTGAAGTGGTATCTCATTGTAGTTTTAATTTGCATCTCTCTGATGGCTAGTGATGCTGAGTATCTTTTTATATGTTTCTGGGCCCTCTGCCCTTGTAGAAGTGTCTGTTCAAGTCCTTCGCCCATTTTTTAATTGGCCAACCTCTTCATTTTAAAGATGAGGAAATTGAGGACCACAGAGTTTAAGAGATTTATTAAAATGCAGAAAAGCCTGTATTCACTGTCTGGACTTTTATTTAGAAAATTCATTTTATAGATATGAGGCAAAAGATTTCAAGGGGTAAAGGGGTTAAGACTTTGCATTAAAAGAGTTGAGAATTTAAATGAATTCTACAAAGACTTGTTTTGTATTTTCTCAATAGTGTGTCACAGTGACACTAATGTTGGTGATTTTAAAGGTGAGAAAGTAATGACATGGCCAAGTGCCCACACAGGTGACATTCATTTTGAAGCAAGTCAAGTAAAGAACAAGCAACAGTTCTGGGCTGAACAAACATGACAAAATGTAATTATATACAGAACACATCAATCAGATCCAAAGGATTAAGCTGTAGAAAGGAAAAGTTTGTGTCTGGGGAAAAACAAACAGATAGTGCTTAACTCCAGTTCCCTGTGGAACCCATAAGTTATGGCTGTAGAAACATTGGCTCAGAGTCACATAGGCTCTGTCCTTCCTGGAAACAACAGTCAGCAAGAGTTATGGTCCCATGGCAAGCAAGTCTGATGGGGCGCCCAAGAGTCATCCGCATCACTGTGGCCTAACGGTGGTGCCACACTCCCTGGGAGGGCCCAAGGGTCAGTTGAGATGAGGGCTCATGTGGTATCTATGTCCCCTCTTTTGTTTGACTCCCCTCAGGTGGGTGGGAGAGTTCAACTGTGAAGATCCCTTCCTATATGTCATCGGAGTTCTCATCATTAGAGACCCAGACATTGTCTGAAACCAGAGGAGAAAAATATTTTTAGGACAAAACATTACAGGCTTCTCAGGTCAGGTTTCTATTCTGTGTCTGGCCTAGATGTCACCCTCAGGCATTGGTTGTCAGATCAGGTTAAAGCAGTTTTGTGCAGCCTGAGAAGAACTGAGTATTACAATTCAGCAGGTCACTGGCCAAAACAAGTCTGTCTCCTCAGGGTGCACAGCCTTATCTCATAGCTGGACTTCAGCAGAAAACACTATTTCCACCTCAGGATGAGAACCAAGAATGCACATGATTTCCCTGAAGTTGTAAGGATGAAGTAATGTCCTCACCCTTTTCACCCATAGGCAGGAGACGAGTTTCTTGTTAATTTCCTATGACAAGATGTGTTTCTTATTGGAACAATGACTTCAGTTTTGTACTGTGGGCAAAAACTTACATGGCTTCAATGTTTCTTCTTTTCCTTACTTAATTTTGCATTAAAAAATATTACACGCATTGTTAAGAAAGCTCACATTACTCCAAAAAGCAAAACGAAAAAGAATAATACTAAAGATTATCCTATGCAGATAATCATATTTACCATGTTGGCTTATAACCTTTCAGAGTTTTCTTGTTTGTTTGCTTTTTTACTTTCAGGAAAAACACATTCATCCTTGGGAGGAGATCTGATAAGGAGAAGGCAGGACCCAATCCTAATAGGGACTGTAGCAGTTAAAAGATTCTAAGAATGGAAATTAATGAAGGGCCAAGTCAAAAGCTCAATTATAAAAAGTAAGAGTCCAGTAATCAAGCTTGGACACCATAAGGGATCAGTCTGATGCCAAACCACAGAATGCTAGACCATAAACCAGGAAGATTTGATTTCTCAGAGAAGGGCAGCTCTGGAAATGGATCAGGTGGGGATTTGCACACTCCCATCTTCGAGGAAGAGAAAGGTTACAGAGGTCAGGAAACAAGCTGGGTCAGACAAGTACCTTCTTTTTCATTACATCACAGGCATTTTTTCTTTTGAACTATCTCAAAACCATCCCTCTTCTCCACTCACATCAAGCCAGTGCAGCCTGGTTGTTTCTCTGCCTGGGACTCTGCCTTTCTTCAGGGGTCCCTTCACACTGGTGGCAGGTGGGTCTCCTTAAACTGCTGTTTAACATTCTCATTCCCCTCCTTGGAGGTAAACAACGGCTCCACTGTGTAACTAGTTTCATTCCTAACTTCTCTCCCTGGCTTCCACAGCTCTCTGTAACTTAGCACTAATTAATTTTTGTAGCTTGGTTTTCATGTCATATTCTTGTCCCTGTCACTACACTCGGGAATGATGTATTCATTGTTCTAAAAGTGCTCCATTCTCATTACCATTGTCCTTATCCTCATCATTTTACCCTCTTGTCTGACATGTCCTACTTTTTTCCCTCTATTTACTGCAATCCTCTAATACCTCAAGCTAATCACAGCTCCTTCCTAGTATGTCCCCTACTATCCAAGTCCAAAACAAATGATTTATGTTTTCGTAGACCTACTACACCAGTTATAATTTACCATTCTTTCCTTAGTGCCTTGTATTATTAATCACTTTTACTCTTCTTACCTGTTTGTCCTTAACTTGATTGCAAGCTCATTGAAAATAAAATCTATAGTATATGTAATGGGCTGGATTATGCAACTTCTTCCCCCATCAAATTCATATGTTGATGACCTAACCCTAGTATCTCAAGATGTGACCATATTTAAAGACAACATCTTCAAAGAGATGATTGCATTAAAATAAGGCCTTTAGGGTTAGCCCTAACCCAGTGACTAATGTCTTTGTAAGAGGAGGAGGTTAGGACACACACCCACACTGACTAAGGGACTCCTGTGTAAAGACACAGAGAGAAGGCAGCCATCTGCAAGGCAAGGAGAGAGCACCCAGAAGAAACCAAACCTGATGACAGCTTGTTCTTGAACTTCTATCTCCAGAATTATGAGAAATACATTTATGTTGTTTAAGCCACCCAGTCTGGTATTTTGCAACCCTAGCAAACTGATACCATATCTAAAGTTGGAAAGTTATACTTTTTATAATCCCATCCTCAAAATAAAACAAAATACTTTTAAGAGCTTAATATATCCTTTCCAGTATAAATAGGTTCATAGTATACATCAGATTATGTAACATTTGTCACAGACATTTCCCCATTAAATTAATGCAAATATACAACACCCTTTTTGTAAGCTTATAATCTTCCATTGGCTTTCACCAATCTCTATCAAAACACATTAGTCTGAGTGATAATATTCTGTTGTCTTCAACCCTTTTAACCAGTGGGATTGCTTGTCTGATTTGTCTTTGTGCTAGTATCGACACCTCCCACAGAACATATTTATTCTTGTTCCAATGTCTGCGCGCTCTTGACAGATTAAAAAACTTTATTTAATTTTCTTTTGGTTAGGTATTCATGGAAAAAATCACGGAAATGAGCAAACTCTCAAAGAGAAGTCACACTCAACATCCAGAGATATTCCACTCATAAGAAAGAGATCTCTATCCTTCCAAATTCTCTGTTTATCTATATGACTTAAAAGAAGGCCCAAAAGGCCCAAAATTCCTTTGTTCCCATTGCATCCAATGATGTGATTATGAGTTCTCATTAAAGCAATACAAAAAAGTTTACCTTGTAATATATACGTGCAACTGAATGTCTTAGAAAATGTATGTGCGGTTGTGAATGTTACTTTATCTTTTCCTTTAAAACCCTTGGAATTCAACTATTTTTCAGTGATGAAACCATCTATAGTCCTGGAAACTACCCACATAGGCACTGGTAGGCATGGTGTTGGGTAGAAGAGTGGAGGCGGCCCAGAGATGCTGAGCTCCTCTGCAAACACTCTGGGAAGGAGCTGGCTTCCTGACTTTCACTTCCTCTGGGGAGCTGGAAGTCAGGCCCTTCTGTTCTCAAGAGGAGGGAACAGGGCAATGCCATGATTTCTAATCCTAATCTCACCTTTCTCATTCCCTCAGAAAGATGCTTTGAAATGAACTCAGAGTTTCATTTGAAACACACACACTTTGAATGACAGAAAATGATAAGTTGTAATTTGGAATAGACCTTATCTTAACCTGCATTGTACATGAAATTTCTAGTTTATTGAGAATTATCACCCTCTATAAAGGGAGGAACTTGGACCAGGTGATTTATAAAGTTCTTCCAGCCACAAGCTACATATTCCAGGACTCTACATCTAATCCTTACAAATTTGAATGAAACCATCACTTGGTGTCCAGTGCAAAGCAGGCTTTCAGTGAACATTTGTTGCATTAAATTAAACAGGGACAGAAAGAACTTTAGTTGACTAGATTAATTACTTGGTAAAAAATTAAATTGAGACTCTGTAGATGACTGAAAAAAAAAGCAAATTCCACTGTGGCAGGATGTCTGGTAATTATTTCGCTCTTAATTTAGTCTCAAGTTGATGCTTGCCAAAATGTTGGGTGGCAATAGAATTAGGTCCTCAAATATAATATAACCAGATTGAGGAGATAAACAGTGAAGTGTGAGTTCATTCTAACCGGACATTGAGTTAAAGTATAGAAAGTCAGGGAAGAATCCATTGCAGATATTCAGGAAAGATGAAAGTCTGCAAATGGGAAAAAAAGAATGACCCCATTTCACAACTCATCACACCCTGCTTTATCATCATAGGAATTCTCCTTCCTCCCACATACTAACATCTTGTTTTGCATGCTGCCTTTGATGACTTCTTATCCTCAAGACTGTTCACTTAACCAGGCTTCCCCTCTCTGAATACATTGGAGGTGGTTCTGGGGCAACCTAGATACAAGATGGAATTTGTCCCAGGTCACCCATGCCTCAAATGACATGGAAGAGAACTGAAGGCTCTACTGCTAAATATGAGTGAACACAGTAGGGACTTGGCCACCTGGACACTCAAGCTGATTAAAATTTTAATGTCTTCAGTGATCTATTTCATACTCTTATGTTGGAGAGAAAGCATGTAAAGAGGTGTGGAATTTTAAAAATTGATGTCTCTTAGCACTGTAACTCAATTATCTGAAGTTAAAAATTTTTTAAGTGAAATTGGGGGTTGTCTCAATACTTCACTTTCAACTGCCTGATTTCAGACCATCTAATTCAGTATCTCCAACATCCACAGGACCTATGACTTTAAGAACATGAATGCCAACAATTATTCTCAGGTCAACTCTGTGTTTAAGACACACTGCATCTTACCAAGCAATTATAGCTGTGAGGTAGCCCTGGTGCATTTAATCTTTGAAAAAGATTTGTGGTTTTCTGTAGGTGGTATGTATGAGGTCTGTCTGGAAAAAGTCCAGCCATTGTTAATATAATGAGAATGGTTTATGTGACATCACTGTAACCTGGAAGTCAAGAAGAGTAGACTGGAACACACATGTGTGAACAATGACTACTTCACTGTGCTAGTCAGTGGAGGCAGTAGACGCTGTTGAGTGAGTGTGTGTACTGTGTGCCTGTTGCATGAGTAGAGCAACAAATCTGCATTAGATTTTGCATTAAGCTTGAATATTCCTCTGTGGAAACTATTTGGATGATTCAGAAGGCTTTCGAGGATGCAATGATGCAATGAGTGCAGTGCAATAAAAATGCAGCACAAATGCTTCAAAGATGGTTGAGGATCTATTGAAAGTGGTCCATCTTCTGGAAGGTCTGCAACAAGCAGAGTACCTGAGAATGTTGAATGTTTATGGGCTACAATCAACAAAGGTTGGCAACTGACCATGTGAGAACTAGAAACTATTCTGGAGATTCCAAAAAGTACTGTGTCTGAGATTTTGACTTAGGATCTTGGCATGAAACATGTCATGGCAAAATGTGTTCTGTGGCTTCTGCTACCAGAGCAGAAAGGAACATCGTGTTGCAGTTGCTAATGGCTTAATTTAAACCACTATCGATGAACCAGGTTTCCTCAAGAAGGTCCTAATCAGAGATGAATTGTAGGTCTATGGCTATAATCTAGAAACAAAGGCCCAGTTATCCCAGTGGAAGTTGCCTGGTTATCCATGCCCAGAGATGATGTGGCAAAGAGGCAGCAAGATCAAGACCATGTTAACTGTTGTTTTTTTTTATTGGGAAGGTGTTGTCCACCACAACAATATCCAAGCCAAACAATTAATAAGGAGTGCTACCTCAATGTTTTTCATCGGTTGAGAGATGCAATACAACAAAAATGGTTGCAACTATGGGCAACTGCTAATTGACAGCTTCATTATGACAACACACCTGCCCATGCATCATGTCTTATGCAGAGTGTTTTAGAAAAACATCAAATACCTAAGTGACTCAATCCCCCTACAGCACAGATTTGGTGCCCTGTGACTTCTGGCTTTTCCCAAAACTAAAATCACCTTTGAGAGGAAAGAGATTTCAGACTTTCCATGAGGTTCAGGAAAATATAATGGGGTAGCTGGTGGCAATTCCAACACAGGATTTTGCAGAGTGTTTTGAACAGTGGAATAGACACTGGGAGAACCATGTAAGGTCCCAAGGTGCCTACTCTGAAGGGGACTGAGGCTTCATTGTCCTAAGTACAATGTTTCTTATATGTTGTATCTTCTTATATGTTATATCTTCATTAAATGTCTCTATTTTTCATACTATGTGGCTGAGTACTTTCTGGATAGACCTTGAGTGTGTGTGTATTCACACAAATGAACATAGGAGATATGCAGCTTTAGAAAGTGTGCATCACTTGTCTTTGTTGTCAAGCATGCCATAGCAAACAAACGAGTGCAGCTATCACAAGGATGCCCATGAAATGCCCTCACAGGAAGAAAAAAAAACAAGCACAGTATACCCATCACCATGAGATATTCTGTTTGCCTGTGATAGACTACTTGAAAATGGAATTAAAATTATACTCAAATAGATTAATCTATCAAGATGATGCTATCAGTCCAATTAGTACAAAGTGTACCTGTGTCCTTAACCGAGTATCAGTCACTAAGGCAATTCCTGTAAATTATATTCACTCTAACTCACAGAGAATTCTGCTTACCTGCTTCCCATTATAATCCTTAGGATTTCCAGACTGTGCCAAGTGGGTCATCTGAGTCCACATGCAGAGCGTACAGTGCCCTCACACTGTTGACTGTCTTCCTGTGGGAAACATTTTTGGAAGGCACAATTGTGTTCACAGCCTAGGAGGTCCTTTGCAGCCAAGGTCACACATGCACCAGCTCTTTGTCTGGCATTTATATCCACTGGATAAAGGTTAGCTGAGTAAATGATTATATCCACAAACAAGAATAATTAGCAAATGTGTTAAAGTTCATTTATTCTTTTCCTCTCAAGCTTGAATTAGTATGGTCTGCTGCTAATAAGGGCATGAGTGCTTGAGATAAACACTATTTTTTCCTAAAGTTAAATGAATAAATATTGTCCCCCCATACAGCAATTGTTTAGCACAGTTCCTGATTCTTTTGGGTTCAGTATATTTTTATGGACTTAGCCACTCTTATACAGTGATCCATTCAGATAACAACTTTATCCTGCTGAACACTCTCAAATGTGTAAGTAATATAACATCTAACGTGCTTAGGAACATGCTTTTCATCTAGTAAGTACTAAATACATATGAATACTTTTGCTCACATATTTTAAAAGAATAATGAAAACGCTAATTCTAAAGCATGGTGGAAAATATATAATTAATTTTAGTAGAGGACAAATGGCAAAAAGAAAAGGTCAGTATTATCTTTTGACTTAGCAAAGAAGTTTACCTGGCTCGTGGGAATTTTAAAACGTTTTCTCCCCTCCTCATACTTCTTGGCATTGGAGTGAAAATACATCCCAATTAAGGCTGCCAGATAAAATAAACAGAATCTGGTAAAATTTGAATTTTAGATAAACAATCATTTGTTAGCATAAGTATGTTCCTTATAATATTTGAGAACTGCTTGTATTTTTATTTGCTAAATCTGTCAACCCCAATTAACACAATGAGTACTACTAATTTGAAAAATAGTAGTAACTTAGTGAGACCCTTTTTTAAAAAGAATGTTTGATTAGAGATCAACCAATGACTTTTAAGTTTTTAAACTCATTCTTTTCCTCATCCTAAATCTATGGCTAATTTGCATAACGGCAGTGTGATTTCCACCTTCTTTTAAAAAATGCTCTAGAAACAAAATGTCTATTTTGACTCTGATGGTCACTAGAATATGCAGAAAGGGAACAGTTGTTAGTCCTGGCTGAAAGCCAGACATGTGGTGTAGAATTATCAGTTGCTTATTCTGTGAGGAGTTTCTGTGGAAGCTCGTAAAGCAGGTTTTCCTTACTGGTTTGGGTCAAGTAGCCAGGAGACCATTTATACCGCTGCTTGTTTTCACAGCGTAGCCGAGAGCGCCAAGCCTCCACACTACAGAAGACTAGTGCAAGGCTTAACAACCAGTGTGACTAGGGGACAACCGCCAGCTTGTGACCTCACCAACACACGCTGGGTCACAGAGCAGAGGCGCAGCGAGGAAGTTTGGATGGAGGTCTTAGCAGGACACCACCAGCAAAGAAAGAAAAAACAGAGGTTTTACTAAATTGGTCTTTTTGTGGATATTTTATTTCTTCAATATTCGCCCTTCTCAAGCAATACATGAATCATCTCATGCCTGAAATATAAAATTCCTGAGGGTTGGTAGGTGAGCAGCTGTGGGAGGCCAAGACTTCTTGCCAACAGAAAACCCACAGGACACTCCAGGTCTTTAGCCAGCTCCCCAAACCCTCTTTCCTTTTTTTCTCTGAGCCCCAGGGATTGGCCAGCCAGTTTCCTTCCCACTGTTACCACCTGTTACTCCCAAATGCATTCATCTCCTCCCCCGGGTCAGGGAGGGATGGAAGACAGCTTCCCAACTGGTTTACCTTGTTCACGCCAGCTGGCGTTTATCAACTGCTCACTGGGTTTCAGGCACTCCACTGTGCATTTAATATCATAATATCATTTAACTTTTACCACAGTCTGAAGATAGGTACTGTTGTCTCCCAACCAGAAACTGAAGTTCTTAAAGCTCAAACTACCTGTCAAGACCATAAGTGTGAAGATGTGTTTTGGACACCATTATCTCTGTTCAGTTCCTGAGACAAACAACACCCCTGCCTAAGTGACACTCCCAGTAACACCATAAGAAGTGGCTTTTCCTGTTGCTGCACCAAGTCTTTTTCCAGGAAAAGACAGAGACCACAGTAGTGATAACAGCAGATCTTTGAGGCTGAATGAGACTTTCCAAGGTGAGCCAAGGAGAAAGAGCTCTGATGAAGAAGTGGTTTTCAAACTTTTTGATGTATACAAGAACCATTCAGGGGACTTGCTAAAACACAAAAGCAAAGATTTCAGGGTTAAAAAAAAAACCTGATGAAACTACTAAACATTGGTGAATTTCTATTTCTGTATGGCTTTAAATTGACTTAGCCATACTAGGTACATTAAAACACTTCATAGGATGGTAGTAATTTTACCCTGTTGAGTTCTTTCTAGCTGAAATTATACAGCAAAAACACTTTTTAAATAACGTAATATGTAAAGGTTCCTAGAAAAGTGCTTGACATTTTCCTAACTATAACTTAAACTCCAGAAGGCATAAGTGAAAAGATGGATCCTTTCGATTTCATAAAAGAATTTTTGAAGTCTTCATGGCACAAAAACAATACAACCAAAAAAGATACAGGGTAAATTTTTGTACAATACAGTAAATACTATATCTATATGCTATATATATCTATATCTATGTAGATATACCAACGAAATACCTATGTATATCTATATCTGAATGGTGTGTCCATTCAGTGAAAAAATATGCAGTTTTAAAAAAGAATGTAGAGACTTCCTTGTACTAATATGAAAAAATTTCCAAGGATGTTAATAACTGAAATAAATTAATAAAGCATAGTAGAAGGCAATGTGCATGGCATGCCTCTGTGTTTCCTTTGTGTAAAATGAGTGGGGAAGATAAGAATGGATAGATAGACAGATGATAGATAGATGAGAGAGAGGGAGAGACAGACAGACAGAAAAGGAGAGACTCTGCTAAGATAAATGAGAGTAGTGGCTATAGTTGTCTTTAATGAGGAACTGGGGACCTGAGAAGAGAGGAAACTGGTGAAAAAAAAGAATTTTCACCATATATACCTTTGTAAATTTTTTTAGTTTTGAACCACGTGACTATGATATTTATTCAAAAAATAAAACAACGAACATACCATACAAACAACCCGCCACCCTAAAAAGCTTTCGCAGATGCCAGGGCCCAAACTGATTCAGTGGGTACAGCTCAGAGAACTGCACTGTGTATACGCTTCCCTAGGCGATCCCTCGGATGAAGACCACTGTTTGAGAAGCATAGGTGTGAAGGTTAGAGACCTACTGGGAGGCCAAATTAGAGTTCAGAGAGGCAGCGGAAGGGGGAAAAGAGTGCCCCAAGAAGTTGTTCTTTCAACTTCCCTTTTCTTCAGTTCTTCCTCTTTGGTACCTTTATGCTGCTGTCATAGACTGGTCTGCCTGTCTAGGCATCAGGACAAGGTAAATAATTTGACTAGTTACAAGAAGCCCCAGATAGCAGGAAGAGGAAGAAGTAGAAATTTCAAGCTACATAGAATGGAGAAAAGAATGTCGCTGGCCACCTTAACCATGCAGATACTATTTTAGGTGACCCCACGTATGGAAACTGAGGCTTATTGGAAATTTTATCTTTTTATTACATTGTTTAACATATTCATAATCACCTTTCTTTTTCTATGATTCCAATTTATTCCTCCTTCTACTCTTGATATTTCTTGATTTGTTTATAAAACCAGAGGAGAATACACTGTGAAACACACACACACACACACACACACACACACACTCTCTCTCTCTCTCTCTCTCTCTTTATATAGACCGGTGCCTTTTCTCACAACACAATTTAGCAATCATTTGTTGTCAACTGCCATAATTAAACTTCAATTTTTCCTTTCTTAAGTCAGAATTTGGCAACACTCATGTGCTAGAACCGGGGTGTGTGGGTGGCAGCTGTGGTGATGAGAAGTACTATGGAAATCAGGGGCCTGCCCATCAGCATAAAAAATTCCATGTAGCTGTCTTCCCCTGTCTTTCATCCCATCCACCCAGTCCTCTATTTCTCCCTTCCCTAAATATTTATTAGTTCTGGGTTAGTTGCTAGATACACAAAGATATTTAGCAGTAAGACAAGGTTCCACTTATTAAAGAGGTAAAAAGTGGAGTCACAGTTCAAACCCAGCTTTGACTCCCTGCAGTGTGGGAGGCAGAAATGTAAAAAAGGAAATGCTAAGGGGGGTCGACAAGGTTAGGAGAGTAGTTTGCCCAGGACCCATAGGTGACAATGGCAGAGGCATGGTGGCCAAAGTTAATAATGTCTGGGCGAGGTGCCATCAGGGAAGCCTTCAGAAGGGAAGTACCACTTGGCCTAACTTAACCTCAGTACTTTACCTAGAACTCAGTCTAGTCTCCTTTTTTGAGGGTGTGAGGTTTTTTCTTTTCTTCTTTTCTTTCTGGCCAAAAGAATCCTGCTTAGTCCCTTGGATTCTATAAGATCCTTTCTGTTCTCCTTGGCATAACAACAATCCTGGTCCTCCAAATTTCCTGTTCTTCATTGTACAGCATCCGAGATCTCAGATCTGTCGATAACCCAAGAACGAGCTTCTTCCAATGCAACTAAAGCTTTAAAATGGTTCTTCTCACAAGGTACCTATATTTTACAATGTGCTACAAGCCTGTAACAAACTGGCTTATAACATAAATAGGTTCTTAAAGAAAATATTCTTTTTTTAAAGAATATTTTAAAAGCATTCTAACAAAATTGAGTAATTTTGAAAGATATTATTCACAGAAATAGAAATGGGATCACAGGGGAAGCTAGTGGATAATAGAGATGATAAGGGCATAAGAACAGGATGTCAGTTTAGTGTGCAGCAGCTGAATTTTGTGTGGGGCAGCACAAGCATCCTTTTACCAGTTTGCTCTTAAAACCAAACATCTTCAGAGAAGGAAAGAGAGCAAACAATTTATTACTAGGCTTCTCTGTGCTTAGAATGTTTATTCTCTTATTTAATCCTCCTAACAATCCTTTGGTGTAAATTATATTTTTCTGCACTTTCTTTCTGAGCCTGCAAGCCACATACTCCTTCTTAGGACAATTTCCAGTGAATTACTTAAAAACAAAACAAAATGAAACAGCAGGTTGTTTTAATTTGATTTAGGGAACAATGAAGTGGTAAATTCTCACTCTTTTATGTGTTCTTTCTGGACTTAGTTACAGAATAGCAAAATCACCCAGGAAGTACAGCTATTGAGCTGTATTTAAAAAATATCAGAGGTGACAATATATCGGTGTCTGGGAAAATGATATCAGGAATACATAGAGGAGGGGCACCCGAGTGAGGGTTCCAGTGTGTGCAGGGCCATGAAGGTACGAGAGTTGGGGACAAGGAGAAGGAAGGGTGAAAGTGGTCCAGGATTGCTTTAGAGCAGACTTTGGCACACTGGGACCCACAGGCCAAAGACGGCCAGTCACCCAGTTTCATGTGGGCTATGAGCTAAAAATGTTTTTTTACAACTGTTTAAAGGTTTGAAAAACACTCAAAAAATAATAATTTTTGACACATGAAAATTACATAAAATTCTAATTCGAGTGTCCCTAAGTAAAGTCTTATTGGAACACACATCCATTTGTTTACATTTATATCTGGTGGCTTTCACACTACAACTGTAGATGTGAGTCCTTGAAACTTATACTGTGTGGGGCACCCTCACTGCTTGGCAGCGCTGCTCGGTGCACTAGAGTCACAGTTACAGCTCTACAGATTGTCAATGCCACACACATCACTACACTAGAACATTTATGTTTACTCCAGTGCATGCCTATCATGTCAAAAGAAGAAAAGTACCTTTCAACTGTCATGCTTCAAGGGAAAGTGGAGAGAACATTATTTTGTTATTATATGACAAAGCTCTGGGTTTATTATGCCACGATAACACGATAGCTAAGCTCAGAGAATACAGTACACGTCAGCATTACTAGACCAAGCCTTCATCACAACATTCCAATTCACAAGAAAGTGCCAGTCAGGAAAAAAAATTGTTTTCACTTAAAACATAATATCTCATCATAGCAAAATTTCTGCACAAAAATAAAAAGTGAAAATGAGTCTGCAATCAAAGTAAGTTTCTGAGTGATTTGTTATTTAAGCAGAAAACTGTTTAGCAATATGAGTTAATTAAATTGTGCTCGATTCCACCAGCTAAGAAACGTATACATGAAAATAAACATTTGAAGACTACTAACTAGCCTTTTGATAAGAACAGTTGCTTGCAGAGTTTAGGGTATGGGAAGCCATGTCAATAGTCAACTTAAAAACAAAGCCAATTATTTTTACTTGTTTTCCTTGGTTCTTGATGAATTGGCAGATGTTATAGATAATTGTCAATGCTTAGTTATTGAAGAGTCCAGGCCTAGTTGGAAGTTGACTGAAGAATTAGCCTCCATGAAAAATATACATGGAAAAAGTATAGGCATGATAAAAGTTCAGAAAACACTAGGCACAGCAAGAGATTTAAAAAATAAAAATGAAACACACCTCAAAAAATAGTTCAGAAAAGTACTAATTCGGTACAAGCTGAAGAGAAATCTGTTATGATGTGTTATATAGTTGATGGCAGTAAAGATATATATGCAGCAGAAAAAGCTTTGTTGGACAAATTTACAGAGTCTGTAAAAAGGTAAAGTTGTTCTTCAGCAGCTATTTCCAGAAAATACTGCCTGTTATTGAAATCTATTGTGTGTGTTACTGTACAGTCAATAGTAAACTTCATTTCCTGTGTCAAAGACTTATCACTGTTAGTTCCATGATTTTTTGTCAGAAATAAAAACTGAATGCTTTGACTTGCCCAACCACACAACAGTAGTAATGGTAAAGTTTTGCCATGATTTTTGAAGTTTAGGACTGAGACTAATTTTTTCCTCAATGAAAAGAACCACCCTCAACCTACTATTACTGAACACTGAATGACTTTGGATTAGCTTTTGCTTCATATCTGACCATGTCCTTCCTCCTTTCTATCCTTCCTTCCTTCCTTCCTTCCTTCCTTCCTTCCTTCCTTCCTTCCTTCCTTCCTTCTTTCCTTTCTTCCTCCCTTCCTTCCATCTTTACTTGAGGATATGTTTCTATTGATTCCAGAGAGAGAGAGAGAGCAAGGGAGAGAGAGAGAGAAACATTGATCAGTTGCCTTTTGTATATGTCCCAACCAGGAATCAAACCCAAAACATAGGTATGTGCCCTGACCAGGGATTGAACCTTCAACATTTTGGTTTATGGGGCATCACTCCAACCAGCAGAACCACCTGGCAAGGGCCTGACAATGTTTCTTAATGAATTAAACCTAAAATTACTAGTTAAAACAGTTCTTATATGTGAAACTTACACTGTGGCAAAGTCATTTTAAAGACAATGTTGTTTAAATCACAAATAATGTCAAATTGCTTTATATAGTTCCTGAGTTGTAAAAAGTGAGAGCAAGAAGAGATGTCCATCTCCATGGAATTTTCATAGTATATATTTTCTGAGCTCTAACTATAGTACGAGCAATGACTTTTGCAATTCAATGAAAGATCCAAAGGAGATTTCCATGTTTCAAAATCGGTTTAACTGTGAGATTAAATCTGCATTGTAATGACATCCTGAAAGGCAAATATTTAGAAAACACTCTAACAGAATTCTGTGAGTGCCTTTTAAGCAACAAATGTATTCAATTAAAATCATATGTTAATGAAACAATAACAGTACTTGGCAGTATCTACCTCTGTAAACAGACATTTCAAAGATAAAATCCATAAAATCTCATTACAAATTAGTATCAACAGATAAACAACTGCAATCAATTTTTATAATAGAGTACTAATATTTATTACTGTAACTACTATAATATATATATATATATAAAACATGTAATACTAATAAATATGAGGTCTGTCCAGAAGGTATTCAGCCACGTAATATGAAAAATAGAGACATTGTTATAGAAGAAGATACAAGAAACATTGTACATAGAATAATGACACCTCAGTCCCCTTCAAAGCAAACACCTTGAGACCTCACACAGTTCTCCCAATCACCATCAGCTGCCCCATTGTATTTTCCTGAATCTCATCCACAGTCTGAAATCTCTTCCCTTTCAAAGGTGATTTTAGTTTGGGAAGAAACCAGAAGTCCCAGGGCACCAAATCTGCATTGCTGTGGGGCTGAGTCACCTGGATGATTTGATATTTCACCAAAAAACTGCACAAAATGTGATACATGAGCTGGCGTGTTGTCATGATGAAGCTGCCAATCACCAGTTGCTCATAGCTGCAGCCTTCTGAATCTTCGAATAGTGTCCATGGAGGAATGTTCAAGCTTAACACAAAATCTTATGCAGGTTCATTGCTCTACTCACTCAGTCATTTTGAATACTATGGCCACATAGTACATCTGCTCACTCAATGGTATCTACCACAGCCCCTGACTAGCACAGTGAAGTCGTCATTGTTCGTGCATGCTCATTCCGGTACACTCTCATTGGCTACCAGGTTACATCGATGTTGCAAATCATTCTCATTATATTAACAATGGTTGGTCTTTTTCTGGAAAGACCTCATATATATTACATAACTAATAGAGAACACAAATATTGAGAATACTTTGCAAACATGAGTAGGCATATTTCTGAAAAAGTACAAAAAAGCATTAAACATATAATAAAATTAATTGTATCAAAAATTTGCATTTAGAAATTTTGCTCATCAAAAATACCATCTGTAAAGGAAAAGACAACCAACTAAAGACTAATGAAAATGTTATATCCAAAATATATTAAGAACTACTAAATCAATAATAAACAACCCAATAAATAAAGGAGGATTTGAGTATGCACTTCACAAAAGATTACAAATGGCCAATAAATTCATGAAAAGGTGTTCATCATTATCAGTCATCAGAGAAATACAAAATAAAACCACAATGAGATTTCATTTCACACTAATTGAGTAACTAAAATTTCCAAAACTGACAATACCAAGTGCTGAAATAAACTGGGACTTTCCTATACATTGCTGATAGGCATGTAAGTGGTACAAACACTCTGAAAAACCATTTGGCAATTCCTTACCAAAAAACAAACACACAAATAGAAATTCTAGTCCTAGGGGTTTGTTTATCCACGGGAAATAAAAACAAATGTCCACTTCCACAAAAATGTTCCTGGTAGCTTTATCCATTATAGCCAAATTATGGAAACAACTCAGATGTCCCTGAAAAGAACAGATACACAAACTGTGATATATTTATGTCATATGATACTTGATGACAATGATAAAAATTGAACAACTCACACACAGAAGTACATGGGCACGAGGTACAAAGGAGTACACTCTGTGTGGCTCCACTGACCAGAATTCCAGGAACAGGCAGAATTCACCCATGCAGAGGGAACACAAGGGAAACTCAGGGAGTGATGGAACGTTCTAGATCTTGACAGGATCACTGGTTACACGGGTATATACACTTTCCAAAACTCACTGAATTATGCATGTAATTTTTGTGCATTTCATTGTATATGTGTATCAGCTCCATTAGATTAGTGCAAAAACAAGAGCAGCAAAGAATAGCAAAGAGGAGACTGGGCACCAAGTAGGTCAGGTTTAAGCCATGGGAGCACTTGATGGGCGACTGTTGATGGCATCAAGCAGGATAGTGCTGCATTTTAAGAAGGTTACCGAGATGCTGCATGTGAAAAAATAAGTTCTCTTTCTTTCCTAATATTCATTTTTATTTCAGTATCATCAATGGAATTGCTCAAGCCCATTGGCTGTTATGCTTAGCATGGCTGACAAAAATGCTTTTCCTCCCTGCACCACTATAATTTTGCTTTATAGTACATTAAAAATTACAATCTTTATGTCAGAATTATTTTCATAAATGTATATTATATTTTTATATAAAAATCTCGCAAGAGACCCAGAATTTCCTTTGTTTACAGAACAAAGTCTACCCTTGGCTTCAGAATGCAAAGGCTTTGGCTTCAGAGAGTAGTTTTAGTTACAGTCTAGGAAATTTAGGGGAAAAAATAGTCAACATTACCAACATGAAGACTTATTAACATGAAGGCATAGGTATGTGATCAGCTGTCCAGCTGTCCAACCTGAAGCAGCTCTGGGACGCTGCTCCACAACACCACTGTCCCCTCTTGGTGCTTGCTCACTGGCACTGACCTTGGGCCTGGAATGGCGTTGCCTGTGGTGGTCTTCACAAAATCTCAGAAGGGCACCTCGTTTCTGTCAGTGTCAGTGTTTTCATCCGTAGTTGTAGAGAATCTAAATTAGATTGAAAGCCATGAGGGTGGCCATGGGCCCCATATAGCTCTCAGAGCACATTCTAGCTTGGCCTGCTTTGTTTTATAAATATGGAATCAACTATATTTCTGAACTCACTGGTGTAAATACTTCTTCCAGAAATTTCTGGAGCCATCCATCACCCATCCATCCTCTCTGATAATTCTGCAGAAGCCAAGCCGAATGGGCCACAGATCCTCAATGAAAGAGCTGCTTCTATGAGGTTAAGCACAATTTCTGGTTAAAATGAAAACTCTGACATCTGCCCACTCAGCTGTAACACTTGAAAGAGGAAAACAAATAAAACCCAGCTTCCTGTCATCTTCCATCATTAGAGAGTGACAAGCTATAGTTGCTTTGCCTTTTGACTAGAAGTAAAAGTGCAGATGAATAATGTATTTGATCAAGAAGCCAAACAAACCGAAGTAACCTCTTCATCAGCAAAGTCATCTTTAAGAAAGAATGAAACCACACTGACACCCACACTGACACCCTTCCCCCTCCAAGGAGGGTAAGAAAAAGAAAAGGAAGAGAAACTCTTTTCTGAACACTCCAGTTATAACTTAATATTGTACTTGAACTACTGAAATCCGCAGCTACTTCCAGGTAGTTATAACATTAAAAAAAAAACTACTAGTATAATAGTATTGTACTATTAGCATGGAAACATTTCCTTTTCTAAGGATGAATTCATTCTCCTGCTCCCTGACCATGAGAGAATATGGCCTTGAGAGGCCTTGACCATGAGAGAATATGTTGTGGGTGGGAATTTTCAGGTACCCTGGGACAGTCACCACACTGTCTGAGCCTTCTCTGTCCTGTCTTTGGGCAGGACTCATTGTCTCACTAATTCATATATTCGCCATGTAAGTGATTCATTCACTGTCTACTCTCTGTCCACAGAAATTGTTAGCAGAACACACAAAAACATTAATATGTTGTTAAGGTTGTTGCTTTTTGATGATGCCAACTCTGATTAATCTATTTTGTAGAGCAACAGTGTGTGAATTCTTTCACAAATTTCCAACACTGCCTCCCGTGTTCGGGCAGGGGTAGCAGCTTGTCCTGAGAAAGCAGCCACATTTGATCTCCTCCTTTACTTTTTAGAACATACCACAAGTAGAGGGATGTCAAGAATAGCTGTGGAAACACTTTTGATGGCAATTACATTAATTAGATCACCAAAGATTGCAGGTGAAGTTACACTGTCTACCCTCAGCATCCTCACCTATAAAAGGAAGAGTTTGGAGTAATTTCAGGTTTTGTAATGTGTGGTCTTTGGGCTCAGAATTACTTGGGGTGATTTCTTTTTAAATGTTCATTCCTGGGCTCTTCCATGGAGATACTGAATCAGAATCTCTGGGACTGAAGTCCCTAAATCTGCTTTTGGGACTCAAGAAGAATCTCAGTGTGTTGCAAAGTTGATGGCCATTGAACTAATGATGTCCACAGCCCTGCTAGTTCTAAAGATCAGGGCCAGCAGTCTTCATGGAGCAGAGAGAGTGTCACAATGAATGCATGAGATTTTTTTGACTGAGGTTGCAGGGGTGATGGGGTAGGGAGATAATTTTGGAAAACAGAATTTTAGAAGTTACACAACTGAGTATACAGAGAAAAAAATTATATAGATAGAAGTGTAATATTTACCCCTAAAAAGAGTGGACACAATATTATTTTGAGATGAATACTTCTGGTATGTTTTGTAATGGAGAAGCCTACTAGGAATAACCATCTTAAAAATGTGTGGTTGATAAATGAAGCTATAATTAGAAGGAGAATCAGAGAATAAATTCCAGATGCCTCTATATCACAGCAGCAGAGGACACTTAACCAAGGGCTGCTTAAGTCAAGTTAGAGATGACAAGGGTTTGCCACAGGATGGGATAAATATTTTTGGTAGAATGCCTTTAATCATCATTCTGGTGGCAGATTATACTTCATTGGTGATAGAAAGAAAACAAACGGAAGAATCCTAGCATGACTACGGAAACACAACATATTTTGATTTATAGTTAACAGTGATTGTTTGGAAGTTCTCATTTATGCAGCTGTTTTGAGAGAGCCGCTGAAATAGGAAGCATATTTCTGGGTCAGAAAAATCATGAAAGGAAAACATTTTAAAATCCAATCAATCCCCTTACTAAGTGAATCAATCTCTCTCAGCTGGGAGTAACCATACACACACACTGGGACTTGTGGCCTCTCCCAGGATTACTGAAGGAGCCATGAAATGGGGTAGCCGATACCCTCCAAAGAGGCACAGAGAATTCTTGCCATATCAATACTGTAGGCCACAGCCACAATCTCTCCCTCTGAGCTAAAAATTAATTTTGAAAACTTGTGTCCTTACAAGGTTCTGTGTGATGGTTCTCTGGAGGGGTCTAACCTTATTAAATCTGCAAATGTGCTAAACTGCTAGAGCTCCAAGAGCGTTTTGACAAATGTAAGTTTATATAATTATTGCCTACTGAGCTCAGTGAGCACTGCATCATCTTGGCAGTGTAACAACTATTAACTTGAAGAATGCGCAGCATTCTGTAAATAATACTCTGCGGCTCAATTCATGTTGTTGTCTAGAAAAACCACGTGCAGCCCAGATTTCAATGACTCTGTCCTATTGTCTGCTAAGACCATTATCTCCTGGTAGCACCATTTTTGAAAAAAGAATGTAGTCTCATTACAATCTTTTTAAACATATCTTTAGACAACTCACTGTCCATCTTCCTTCTGTGTGGCCCCAGCCACATGTCTACACTCTTTCCAACCCCTGCCCCTCTTTGATCAGCAACTATCCTCGACCGCTTGCCAGGGGGAGGGAAGCGGGGAGCCAAATGGAATCCATTTTTAATGTGTCTACCTTCCCTCCTCCTGCCTCCAACCCTTACAAGGCAAAGCCCAGCATCCTTTCCTTTGTTCTCAGAACAATAGGTATTGTTCCTACTGTTTAAGAGCACTGGAGATAATGTCTTTAAATTTTTACAGAAAAATATTACACACTCAATGTAGAAAAATGAGAAAATCAGACATTATATGTACTCACCTCTTCTCTGACTCTCCCGCTTATTACTGAAAACTTACTGTTGTTGACTCCAAAATCCACGACTTCAGCCCAGACTTCTGTTGCAAGTCCCAGGCCAACAGGTCCTCCTGGGTGCAGACTGTCCATACTTGAATGTCCACAAACACCTCCATTCACCATATTTTTAACTACAATGTCTAATTTGTCTCCAAAATCTGTTCTTCCTTCCATAGCTATGCCTTCACTGAGGTCATGATCAGAAGAATGGTTCCTGATCCCTCCTGTTCCTCATGTCTTCATCTAAGCAATTATCTGGATCTGCCAGTTTACATGAATAATCCCTATATCCTTATACCATCATTACATCCCACCTGGACGATGGCACTAATCTCCCAGTTGGTCTTTTGGCATCCAGTCTGGCCCAGCCTACCGTCCATCCTCCATATTACTCTCCTAAACACAGTTACATTCACATCTGTGTCATCTCTTAAAGTTATCATCTGGACCCCTATCTTGGTTCACAACATCATCTCCAAATTCCTTGAAACCAAGTCCCTACTGATTTGACAACTGCCCGTGAGTTCCTGTCACTGTGCCCACAAACCATCCCTTCACTCAAACCATAACTGGGTTTCAGATCCAGGACTATCTCATCTTCATCTTTGGGCAACATATGCCTTCCTTCCTTCTGTCAGACATGCCCTCACCTTTGCACATGCTCATCTTTCAGTTCTAGTTTCCTCCCACTTGGTTATTCTTCCCTGTCTCCATGGGCACAGTTAAGTGCATCTTCTTCTGAGCTCACACAATACCTGGATCTAACCCCTTTCACATGCTCCATCCAGCCACATCCGACTTTTGTCAGTTCCCAACTCTGTGTGGCCTTCCCTCTTCTACCAGAAACTTTCCTTTCTCACCCCTCTGTCCTTCAGTGTCAGCCTAAACATTACTTTCTTTAGGAGGCCTTCTCGATTCTACACAAGTGTGAGTCCCCTTTCTTTAAGGTCATTCATGGACATCCTTTTCTCTCTTTTCACAGCTCTTTATTGTTACCACTTGAGCAATTGTCTGTCCTCCCCAAAAGACTTAATCAGGTCAAGCACTAGCTCTCTCTTTCTTCTTACTGTATCCAAGGCAATAGCAGTGTGCCTGGTATCTAACAAGAACTCAATAAATTCTGATTAAGTAAATAAATGAGTTTTACCATTTATCACATTGCTGTAACAACTTGTCTCTCTTGTCAAGAACTGTTTTATTCATAGTTGCATGCCTAGCACCGAGTATGGTGTCTGTACATAGCAGGAAGTTTATATATATGTGATGAATGAGCTGCAATCAGTAAATCAGGACAGGTAAGTCTTTTTACTCAGCTGCTGAGGGCATTTTGACTCATTCACTTCACAGTCCTCAGTCATCTGCCCTGGAGCTGAGGCCCGCAGGCAATATAGATATGTTATTGACACTATAAATATATGCCTCCCACCAGAAATATAAGCAAAAACCTAAATTGCTTCAAGTTGGGTTTTCTTTCTGTTATCCTTCAAACATTATGAGAGTGATATTAAATTATAGGTTAGTGTCTGTCCAAAAAAGAGTGTACAGAAAATATGCTATTAAAAAATATTTAAAGGAGAAGCAAGAAAAGAGGAACTAAGGTCTAGTGTTCTCACACACTGAGTATAACACTACCAAAGTAACTCCCTGAGGTTCTACCTATTTTCACAGATTAGAAAAATAATGCTTTGTTGAAGGGAAATCTGATGAAGACAGGTAAGCCACTAAATACCACACTCTTTCCATTGCACCGCATCAGCACTGAGGATGCCTTGTTTATTAACATGAAAATCTCTTGTGTTGTTCTTTTTACACTGATAATTATTATTTATTAATTAAACAAATCAGCTAACATTTATTCAGAGCCCACTATCAGCCAGGTACTAAAGGTGGGTACTTTAGATATATCTGTCTTCAAAGACATGAGCTTTGGGTTTTCCACACATTGCAGATGTCAAAACTGAGTCTTAGAGTGTCTTAGAGCATAGTTTGTAAACAGTAAGCAACAGAGCAGGAATTTGAATCCTGCTTTGTGCAACTGTAAACCCGGTCTTTCCATAGTGCTTACTGTGCTGAACACTATATTCTTGTTGAGCTAAACAAGGACAAAATTTCAGGTAATGTCTCTGGATTTTGCCCCTGGTCTTGGAAGGGAAGAAAAGGTTCTGGAAGGGGGAAAACATTCCAGCCCATTCTCTAACACTTTTGACTTCTTCTATGTATAAATCATGTCATAGAAATAAGACCTGAGCCCATAGAGCAGGGTAAGGATGAATGGAGAAATTTTATGCAAGTCAAAAGGATTAATAAGAAAGTGATTTAACTTGCCAGGTGCTACACAAATGATGATGCTAAATACTATGACAATATTAGTACCGGCCAGTAGTTGAAAAACACAATGGAGGTTCTTCAAAATGATATCAACAAACAACACTACGTACAAGACAAACAATGTTACCTTTCTACCAGAATATACTTAACAAGCTGAATTCTTTAGCAAATTTAATGTAAATAAGGAAGCAGCATTTCTGTAGACTAAACTGCCTCTTTTCAAAATTAGTTCAAAAGCACTTAGGAATTTGGTAGAATTTTTCAAATTTTCCATGACTTCCATTTTGAGACCAGCTACCTGAAGGTTCACTTTTAATCCAAATCAAATTTCAGCAGTGTAAGAACTTCATATTAAAATTTTCATAAAATGTTAACCTTTTTTGGTATAAATGCAATTTTTCCAGGTTATCTTGTGGCCATCTGAATCAAGCAGAGTCTAAATATCTTATTGCTCCCAACAACAAGAACAACAACAAAAAACAACAAATAAATAGACAAAAAATATCCTTTTTTTTGGTTCCTGATTAGCACTTTCGGTCACATACACTCTAGAACTTGTCTAACAGTTTCTAGGAAGTAGCAACAGGAATTGAGTTCAACTAAAGTGCTATTTCTTAGATGTCCTTCAAAAATATTTCAGCGTGTCTGACAATCATAAAATCCCAGTGTAGTAACCCCATTGCATAATATGAAAATTGCTAAATCAGCTGTTAAGGCTGCTTTCCCACAATTTGTGAGGAAGACATTTACTATTCTTGGGATATTTCAATTCATATAGTTATTAAAGATGTCTTCTTTGATTCTAGAAACATTCATTAACATGTGCCCAAGAACAACACAGAGAACCTTTAAAGAACATATTTTGCAAACCCAAATGAGTGGTCCAATTACAAGAATAATTAGAGGAATAACAAGATAACAAGATAGAATCTTTGAAATTGGGTCTGTCCCAGAAAATCTTGGGCATACACTGACCATGACGATCATTAAGTATTTCCCCCTTTTCATTCTCCTTTAAACAAATACTCTACAATTTCTTATTGCTGGCAACGCAGTGTTAAAAATTCAAAGTAATCATAGTAAATCATCAAAATCTGTTCTTAGTGTCTGAAAAAATAATGAAGTCATGCAGAAAATGCCTTATGGTGTCTCTCCAGTGCTTATGCCTCAGTACACCGCTACTGCCCTAAAAAACTTCCCAGATTCGAAGAGGGAGTGACAGATTCATGCTTCTCTGCAGAGTCATCATATACATCCTCTACTTTCAAGTTCATTTCCATTCACTCAGTCACTGATTGTGCTTCATTCACAAGAATCTGAGAGTTAGAAAATCAGAAAAGATGACTTGATAAGCTGTTTACTGCTGCTTGTTAGATAACTACTCTTCTTGCCTAAACAAATGTAGAACTTTTAATGGCAGTCACGTACATGAATCTTCAAATTTCTACAAATTTTGGAAAATGTTATGAACTAAATTAATAAGAAAACTACTTTCCAAATTGGTTATATGTCTTCTTGTAAAATATATACTCCCTCCTACTATTTATTTTTATATTTTGCTCAGGAGACAGAAAGTGCAGTTTGTATCTAAAACAGAAGCTCTGTGGGCAAAAGAGAGGAAGGGCAGAATAGCACAGAGATTGAGTAAGGGACTAAGAAGAACATCAGTAGTTCATTGTAACTCATGGAGCGTTCCGGTAGCATAAAGCTACAGAATGGGGAGCTTTCCTCAGGAGCATCATCTGTTGTTTCCACAAATGTTCGTACACTTGAATTGCTCTGGTGCAGCATATTCCACTTGAAGATAGGGGCCACTATTAACATCACTCCCTTCATACGGCATTGCACACCCATTAGAAAGGAGCCTTTGAATTCTGTCCTAGTCAAACAGGTGTCTAATCTTCCTAATACTACATTTTTTGCCCTTGAATGTGCTTCAGCTGTCACTGTAGTTTGCATACTATGGCTAAGACATCAGGTCATCCAAATACCCCCTTCACTTGAGGGTGTTTCAGCTTGTGAAATCATAGCCTTTTGTGCACATTTATGTAAATTTAGTCAGAATGCCTACAGTTCTAATCCCAAGAAAAGGTTTATATTAGCAAAATAAATAAATAAATAAAATTGAATTAAATTAGCCCTACCCGATTTTAATCTTATATATCTGAGCTGGAATCAGCTTTAAAGGCAATGACTAATCACAGATAGTGGGGTAGGCTAGCAGTTCCTTTCTCCCATGTCCAGGCCAGGAAGATGCTTTTGAAGGTAAGGGGTGATTGCAACAATAATAATTAACATTATGGGGCACTTTGTATGTGTCAAGCACCTTGCATATATCACTTTATTTACTCTGACCAATACCACGAGGAGGTAGATGTGTCCGATTTGATGGATAAAGAAACCAAAACTCCAAAAGGCAGAGCAACTTGTCACAGGGTACACAGTTTTGACTCTTAGTGACTTTGACAACAGAACACAGCCCTTAACCACTGTGCCCTCTTGCATCCCCAATTAACCCAGATAAGTACTAATATTCTTAGAATATAACAATGACACTTTGGTTACCATTTGTTGATACTATAATTAATAAAAATATTATTACTTTATGTATTTTAAAAGACATGTATAGAATAAACATCTGTATCTCCAAGCCAGATATATTTTGGAGGATTCAGACTGTCAACGGGCTATCTCCACTCTCATGATCCTCAAACCCAATCTATCCCAAGCAGATCTTGCATGGACCCTCAAGAGCAGTCCTCACCCTGTGTCTCCTGCAGTAAAGGCAATGCTCTCTGCTGTTGAGCAGGCCAGAAAACTGAGGATCACCTAGATTTCTCCTTCTCCCTCTCGCCCTGCATAAAATCACTACATTTATTTACACAAACTCCTAAATATCTCTTACATCCATCTAACTCTGTCCACCCCAAGGATGGATGCTGATGTCATATCACTGCCACGCCTAGTTCGTGAGGTCTTAACAGTCACCCGATGGTCTCCCTCTCTCACCACTCTCCCAACTGTTCTTCACTCTGCAAACTGTTTAGCCACAGAGCTGCTGAAAGTATACTTTCATTCCTCTCTCTCCCTTGCTTCGACCTCTTCACTGGTTTTTGTCCTTGGGATCAAGTCCCTTTAACATGACCTTCATATGGTCTGGGTCCTGCTTATCTCTCCATTGTGGGGAGTGGGGGGAGCAGGTGAAAAAACAAACCTACAAACAGACACAGGCATTTACAAATTACTCCAAATGGTGAGAAGGAACTAAACAGGGAACTGAGAGAGAAGCAGTGTTTGTGGGTGGTGATGGCTAGGGCTCCTTTGGGTGAAGGAAAACTGGGTGACGAACCATGTAAAGGCTCTAAGTGAGGGAAAGTAGGGAAGAATTGAGGACTTAAAAAGTCTGTATGGCTGGGGCAAGATGAACAAACACAGGAGCTGAGGTTCTCAGCTCCAGACCCTGGGATGGGGATTGGATTCTATCACAAGAGAAAGGACAATCCTTTGTCATTTAAACAGGTATCTCTGTCTGCTCTGTGGAGGGTGGGGCATTGACAATGGAGGCAAGGAAGCCAACAGGCAAGAGGGTGCAGATGTCTAACCAAACTAGATGCCCACACTAGTCTGGTGGCAGAGGAAAGAGAGGTCGCTGTCTAGACCAGGGCTGCAGATGACAGTAGGGACTGGCATGACCTGCCAACAATGTCCATACAGATGTCTGGGAAGAAAGAAATAAAGGCTGACTCCACATTTCTGGCCAGAAGTCCTAAGTGGGACATTTTCTGAAAGGGAATCCTGGGAAAAGAGTGGGTTTAGAATCAAAAGACTCTTTGACTTACCATAGCAGTTGGAGATGCTCATGAGACATCGAGGTGGAATTACCAAGGGGAGACTGTTTTGGGTCTGGTATTAAAGGACAAGTCTGGGTCACAAACTGAGAGTGAAAATGTGTGCACACATGGAAGCTTCTCGCGACTTCCAGTCTGATTTAGGTGCTCCTGGCATAGAGAGTTGCACTTTGAACTTCCTCCTTTGTTGTCCTCAGACGGCCCCGTGACCAGCATGTGTGCTTCACCAAAGAGTGAGCCAGTGCCATGACCAGTGACGGTCTCTATTCACTGCTGTGCCCCTGATCTGGTCCTGCAAATGATGGCAACCCCGAAAGAGGGAAGTGAACACCCAAAAAGCAGGCTTCACCTGCCCCACAACTGTGCTCAGTGCACCTGCACTAAGGCACACAGCCCACTAATTTGATCTCCCAAAGGAGTCCAGAGGAGGTCCTTCACATGCTCTGCCTGTGTGGTCCGGGCTACAAGCCACCTTCCTCCTGCCCTCCCGGCTGAGCTGTGTATGAGCACAGCCCTGTTGCCACAGCACTGAAGGAGGGCAGGCGGGAGTTCTGATTCCTAAAGGGCCAGCCTAACATGCCAAATGGGAAATCTATGTTTTATCTAAGAAAGGTAAACTTTATTCTTTTACAAAAGGAGAATATAGAATGATTTTAAAAAACTCTTATGTATTCAAAACCTTCCTGATTTGCGGAGAAGAGAAATGGCCTCTCTTTACGTTGGGACATCTCCTAGCCTTTCCCCACCTGTCATTCTCATCAGTTTGGCCAGCATGGTGGTTTTCTATGACATTTATATCCAAAGGTAGTAAGAATCCACACAGTAAATCTGCAGTGTTGGCTCTATTAACAAGCTTTGTTCTTTTTTTTTTTTAAACAAGAAGTTTACTTAAGCAACATAATGCTTGATTTGAAGAGAAAACTACCTAGGATTCATTTCTTTTAGAGTACTTAAGGACAGATTGCCCTGCATGTAACAGCTACATAGAAAAAAGTCGTAAAATTGTCCTTGGTTTTACAATGATAAATGAAAAACATTAAAATTTTTCAGTCAAACAAGGTATGCAAGGGTTTTTATGTTGTTCTTTTGTTTGTTTGTTTTTAAACAGTGAGAACAAAATAACTTACTGGAATATAAAGATAAGACCTGAATGAGCATGCCACTAACGGAGAAGGGGGTCTCTTCACAGAACCAGTATTTTTTCCCATCCCATCTCCATTTGATGTTGAACAAAACATACCATTAGCCATTTAGTTTTTTAAAAATGCCAACGCTTGTGCACACACATCAGTTACTTTATGTACAATAAAGGAATGGGGAAAGGGAAAATGAAAGAATAGAGAAAACTATACTGTAGTGGTCAGGATGTGGTGGAACCAAATTGCAGTTTTCTAACTGAGAATGTCTTCTTGGTCTGGAGGAACAGAGGCCCGAAGTAAAGGAGCTGGTTCCCTTTTTAGCAGACACCTCCTGTCTGCTGCTGGAACACCTCAATTGTATCTTCATCCTCCATTTCCAGCTGTGTGGGTGTGTCTGTTTCATTGACCAGCTGCCCATCAAACTGGAATCTGATCTGCCTCATTGACAAAGTCTGCCATTTACAATAGGCTTTCACTAGTTTACTAAGTGGTGTATGCTTCTTAATTTTTAACTGCACCACAGAACCATCGTCCCCTGCCACCTTCAAATTAATATGATAATTGTTCTCAGTCTTGTCTGAGTCTTTCATAGACCATGGCAAGCACTAGAGTCTCCCCAGCTGCCACTTCACAAAAGAGGTACCAGGTTCCCACTGAAGGAGCCAAACTGTGTTCTTATTTTAAATGAACGCACATGAAAGAGCACTCGAGACTGATTAATTAATTTTGTTATCAGTTTACCCTGAGAATAATACTACCTTTCTACCAGCATATTCCTAGGACAAGGGAAAAGTGCTACTGAAAAAAGAACGTTTGCCAATCTAATAATGAATAATTCTGAGTTTTAATTGCTAAATTATTTTTGTTCATTTACAATGGGCAGTAAAATGGCTCACTACTGTTCTTATCAATATCTGCTTTTTTCAGAAAGTTTGCTCAGAGGTGGAAATACTCTGCTTGTCATGAGGTGTTTGTTTGCTCTGGGATTAGTAAGGTAAAGAGAGTCAAAGGCCAGTTGCAGAATGTGCGATATTATATGTTAACCTAATTTATCATGAGATGAAGCCTCTGATAAATCTCAAAGAAGCAGGTAGAAGTCTCTTGATTAACTTTGCTCTTAAGAAACTATTTTACAGTGTCATAAAATAAATTTATTGTATTTTTAGCAAAAATGGAGACACAAGAGCTTCATTTAAATTTTATAAATCAGATGCTGTGACCTTCCTGGTTTCTTCAAAAAAGAAATTTTCACCATTTTTTGGTTCTACTTTTTTCTCTGCCATCACCTCATCTTCTTACACTCAAGTATCCTAGTACATCCTGCATTTTAGAGCTGACCTGAGCTTTTCCCCTCGCTAAATAAAGTGCTAGATTTCAGAACATTGTCACGTAGATGTATTGTCACCATTTGGAAAATAACGCTCTGCTTTTGTATTCCGGGTGTGCAGGTCTCTTCCTATTCGGCGAGCATTTACCTCCCGTGAGAATCCCTGCACGGGTGGGGATTCTTGGCCTCAGACGGCAGCCAGGTCCATTCTGGAACAAATATAATTATTTTATAGAGGAAACTCTTCTTTAAACAGACTCCCTTCTCTCTCCCTGTTTTTTTAATGGCTGGTCCCTCGGAGCTGTGCTGCCTGGCCTCCGCCCTCTTCTCTGGGATTCCACACGCTTTGAATAGTCTCTTTATCTTGTTCATTTGCTGCTCTTCCTCGTGTATTAGATTTCCTAGATCCTCCCCACCCAGCTCCCTGTCTGCTCCAGGGCGCATTTCTCAATACTGGATTTCAGGAACACTGTTCCCAGCTCAGAGTTAGGTCAGATGGCCCTGGTTCTGCCCCTGGCCGGCTCTACTTCCAGGCCCACACTCACTGAGGGCTAGTGTGCTTATCTACAAAGGGGAGGCAAAGCAGCACACCACCGAAAACGTGTTGTACGGATTAGCGTGATCATTTAGCCCATCACCTGGCATATAGTAAGCATTTAGTAGACCTTCGTAGACCTTAGCCATGTATGTAATTTAAACGCAGATTGCCACTTTTATCAACTGAGGGTAGGAAAGACCTGTCACCTCTCTACCCCTGAATACTGGGGAAATGACCTATGCAGCTTGAACCCAAGTTAACTTTTTCAGCAGTCTCATCCTACACGGCTGACTCACACTGAGATAATCAAAGCTCCTCAGGCTTTTTTACTTAAGCTCTAGTTGACCACACCTTTTCATCAGAACCTGTGCAGTTTTTTGGTTTTTTAGCTGTTGGTTTTCATAGTGTGCTGTTTCATTATTGTCCTTAGTGAATTCTAACAAGCACAGGCCACAGATCGCCCCAGCCTACAGAGATAGTTTTGGATTCTGTGTTCACCATATCTCCCAGCTGCATGGAACTGTTGGAGAGTCTAGTTGCTGTTTGCATCCCTGCCCCCAAGACTTCACAGGACAAGATTTCTTTGCCAAAAAGAACAGCTTCATTCCTCGCAGCCCCATACTTGGCTGGCCTGGGAGCAGCTGCAAGTCCCCAGGGAACTGCGGGCCTTGCTGTGGCACTTGAGGCTCCTGTGCATCCTCCAGTCGGCCCCTCCTTGGGAATGCCAGGCAGCAGCTGACTGGAGTCTGCAGAGGCTGCTTTTCACATAGACTTTGCCCCATAAAACTGTGGGTATGTCCATGCCAGTGAGCTCTCACGCTCCAGGTCACCTCAGCCTGGGCCCCAGGCTCACAGGACAAGAGGTCAAAACTGCTTGAGACAGTATAGATGAGGTTCCTGCCCCACTAACCCCCAAACCCCTCTAGTCCCCAACATTAAACTCAGACTTTTAAAAGACCTACTTATTTCTCCCCTTTGGGAAGACAAAATGCTTATAGGTTTAAATTTCTACCTAATTGGGTTATCTTGGACACATTAATATACTGCTCTGGCCATAGTAAAATGAGGGGGCTGTGTTGAGATTGCCTCTAGTTCCCCAAGAAGCAGAACTCTGTGGTCATTTCAGTTCTCTGTTTCCACTGAAATCCAGTCTTGTGTTAGGGGCTCTCCAGATCCTCTGGGATTACAGCAGCAGAGTGGTCCCGCCTTGCTATTTGTCCAGAGCATTGGACCAAGGATGCAAAGTGTTACATGACGATCTTAATTTCCAACACACACAACAGCAAAACTATCTTGGGTGCCTCAGCACTGTCAATCTTCTGTGGTGAGATAACCACTTCTAGCAGCTATTTGCATATAGACAAGTATTTTTTGCTTTGCAGTTTGAGTTCTGCACCTAGGTATGTATCTAGTTGTTGGAATTTCCCACTGGCTGCCCCACAAGGCGCCTCTCACCTAACATCTTTCTACAAGAAATGACTGTCTTCCTGAATTTTCTCTTCTTGAGCAGTAGCACCAGAAAGTCCAGAGGGTCAAACCAGGTGCCTTCCCTCCCCTTTCCTGTGCACCAGCCTCCCGGCCCATCTTGCCCTCTGTTGCTCTACCACTTGGTCAACAAACGCTATTGACACACGTGACCCTATGTCAGTCACCACTGTCTGAGTTCAGGCCTCTCTGTAAGGGCCTCTGCTCACTCCAGGCTCACCATGTTCTCCACCATGCTGCCAACAGCATCAAATGTTATCAATTTGATCAATCAAATGTTATCAATCTGTTCCTGAGGCTTCCCTTACCCTTTAAAGCTCCCTTGGCAGCTTGGCACACCAGGTCCACAGGATCTGGAGCCTGCCCAGCTGCCACTCTCTGGATGCCCAGCGTCCCCCCCCCCCACCCCTTCCTGTGTGTCTCCACCTGGCCACTTCACTGTATTTGTCAAGACTCGGACTGAGTGTTGCCTCCTTCGAAGATCCTTTTGCACATCTCATGCCCCAATTTTCATTCTGAACTAGGTGCACCTCCTCAGTGCTCCACAACCAACGTGGGCCCTTATCACAGTGTTAGACTGTGGAGGTGGCTGCACCCTCACACGCTAACCCCTCAGTAGGCTAGAAGTTTCTGAGGGCAGTGATGGTATCTCTGACGCTGGAGCAGTAGGGGGTCATGTGATCTGGACACATTAACACATTTTTGTGGCTTATATGATTTTTTATTTTTTATTTCTTTTATCCTCACCAGAGGATGGTTTTTCATTGCTTTTAGAAAGAGAGGAAGGGAGAGAGAGAAGCATCAATGTGAGACCGAAACATCAATCGGTTGATTGGTTGCCTCCCAAACCGAGGATGGTAGGCCCACAGCCCAGGCATGTGCCCTGACCAAGAATCGCCTGCAACCTTTTGGTTACAGGACATTGCTCCAGCCAACTAAGCCACACCAGCCAGGGTTAGGTTGGGTTTTTTTATAGCACAATTCTATCAAAATCTCTTTTTTTATTTAAATTTTTTAGACAAAATATGTAAGTCAGGACAGTAAGAGTTTGTCAGAAAAGAATTCTGACCAAAGCAGTTATGATCCTTGATGAAACTTTAATCTTCTTAAAATTCCTCAGAAAATACTATACACTGAAGAAAATTTTTCTTAAAATGTCCTTATTATTTTCCTCAGCAAATGTTTACTGAGGGCACACTGTTTGATGAACCCTGAAGTAAGTCCTGGGTGCCAGGGTGAGGGGTGAAAGCCAGTTTTAGTCTTCCACTTCAGTTTGGTGAGGGACCGATCACTGAACAAACAAACAAGAAAACAATGATAAAATGCCAAACTATGAAGCATGAGTTAATTGATAAAGGCTGGGTGTGTTGAGACAGAAAATTCCAGTGGGAGCCGTGTAGATGCTGTGGTCTAAGATGGCCTCACAAACATAGTGACGTCTAAGTTGAGTCCTGAAGTGTGAAGAGAAACCAGACACACACAGAGCATTCTGGGCAGAGCAAAGGGTTTGCCCGAGGCCCCAAGGTGCACAGACTTGGGGAAGGTAGGGACAGCGTCCTGTAGCAGTGGGTGGACCTGTGGGAGGGGAGGCTGGGACAGTGCACAGAGGCTGACGTTAGGATTCAATTCAAAATGCACTGTAAAGCCAGCCAACGATTTTCTTCAGGGGCAGACATGACCAAATTTATATTTTTAAACTTGAAGAACAGGTGAAAATCTTTGGGATTTTGGGTTAGATGATTTCTTAGGCAGGGAACCAAAATCATAATCCACAAAAAGAAAAACTGATAAATTGCACTTCACCCAAGTTAAAAACTTTTACTCTGCAAAGTCCCTGTGCAGAGCATAAAAAGACAGCTACAGACTGGGAGGAAATATTTGCAAGCAGTGTATCAGACATAGGACTGGTACCTAGAATGTCTAAGGAACTCTCAAAACTCGATACTAAAAAAATAATAGCAATAATCCAATTAGAAAATAGCAAAAGACATGAACAGACATTTGGCTGAAGAGGGAGTCTATAAAGAGGATAAATTAGCATTGAGGAGTTTAAAATCATTAACCACCAGGCAAATGCAAATTAAAAACACAATGGAGTGTCACTAGATAGCTATCATAATGTCTTAAATAAAAAATAGTCACAACACCAAATGCTGGAGAGGATGTGGAGAAACCGGATCACTTACACATTGTTGATGTGTATGTAAAATGGTACAGCCACTCTGGAAAGCTCTTTGTCTAAACATGCAACTACCACATGACTCAGTAATTTTACCCTAAGGCATTTAGCCCAGACAAATGAAAATTTATATTCATGCAAATGCCTGTACATTAATGTTCATAGCAGCTTTAACTGTAACAGCCCAGAACTAGAAATGGCTCAGATATCTTTCAATGGGTGAATGGTTAAACTGGGCACATACTAGTCAACAGTGAAGAAGAATAAAGAATTGACCCGTACAAAAACTTAAATGAAGTCCAGGGAATTCCATGATTCAATTTACATAATACTCGTGAGACAATTTTAAGAATAGAGAGCGGGTCAGTGGTTAGGAAAGTGGGGGAGGGAGGGAAGGAGGTGGGTGTGGTTATAAAAGGGCAGGAGCAGTACCCTTGTGACAGAACTTTGCTTCATCTTGACTGCGTTGTGGGTACATGTAATGTAAAATCATATAGAATTCAATACACACACCAATGAGTACAAGTTAAACTGGAGGTATGATAAGACTGGAGGTATATCAATGTCAGTATTCTGATTGTGATATTGTACAACAATTTTGTAAGATGTTACCATCGGGTTAATCTGGGTGAAGGCTACACAGGATCTTTCTGCACTATTTTTGTGTGTGTTCGTGTTTCACTTCCGTGTTGTTTTTTTAATTTCATCGATTATGCCATTACATTTGTTCTATTCCCCCCCTTCATTCCTCTCCACCCTGCACACCCCTCCCTCACCATCCCCCCTTTAGTTCATGAACACGTGTCTCAAGTTCTTTAGATTCTATATTTCCCCTACTATTCTTACCCTCCCCCCTATCTATTTTCTATCTACTGTCTATGCTACTTATTTTCTGTACCTTCTCCCCTCTTCTCCTTCTCCCACTCCCCTGTTGCTAACCCTCCATGTGATCTTCATTTCTATGGTTCACTCCTGATCTAGCTGTCCTCTTAATTTGCTTTTGTTTTAGGTGTGGTTGTTAATAACTGTGAGTTTGCTGTCCTTTCACTGTTCATCTTTTTTATCTTCTTTTTCTTAGGTAAGTCCCTTTAACATTTCATATAATAAGGGCTTGGTGATGATGAACTCCTTGAATTTGATCTTATCTGAGAAGCACTTTATCTGTCCTTCCATTCTAAATGAAAATTTTGCTGGATAGAGCAATCTTGGTTGTAGGTCTTTGGTTTTCATGACTTGGAATACTTCTTTCCAGCCCCTTCTTGTCTGTAAGGTCTCTTTTGAGAAATCTGCTGACAATCTGATGGGAACTCCTTTGTAGGTGACTGTCCCCTTAGCTCTTGCTGCTTCTAGGATTCTCTCCTTCATTTTAATCTTGGCTAATGTAATGATGATGTGCCTTGGTGTGTTCCTTCTTGGGTCCAACTTCTTTGGGAGTCTCTGAACTTCCTGGATTTCCTGGAAGTCTATTTTCCTTTGCCAGAATGGGGAAGTTTTCTTTTATTATTTGTTCAAATAAGGTTTGCACTCATGACTGTTGCTATTCCCCTTCTGGTACACCTATAATTCGGGTGTTGGAGCGTTTAAAGATGTCCTGGAAGTTCCTAAGCCTCTCCTCATTTTTTTGAATTCTTGTTTCTTCAAATTTTTCTGTTTGGCCATTTTTTCCTTCCTTCTGGTCTGCTCACTTGATTTGAGTCCCAGTTTCCTTTCCATTACTATTGGTTTCTTGTGCATTTTCATTCATTTTAATTAGTTTAGCCTTTATATGTTCCTCTAATTTGTGACTAAAATCAACCAGTTCTGTGAGCATCCTGATCAGAAGTGTTTTGAACTGTGCATCTGAAAGTTTGGCTATTTCTTCATCACTTAGATTTATTGACTCTGGGGCTCTGAGTTGTTCTTGAGCCATATTTTGATCTGTTTGTGCCTGTTATGTATGAGTAGAGGTGCCTTCGATATTCACCAGAGTGGGGCCACCCAGGTCACTGGTTTGTGAAGCTGTATGTGGGGGCGGAGTCAAAGAGGGAGCAACGGCAGTCCTCTATGCTCGCCTGGTCCACCTCACTGCTAACCTCAGCCTGTTTATCTTAGCGCAAATGTGCCAGCCTGCCGCCCTGCACCGGGGCCTGCGTGGTCTGTCTCAATGCACATCTCTTCACTGGTTTATCTGTGCGCAAATGTAGGACCTCAGCCAGCCGCGCTGCGCCTTCTCCAAGCTACCCTGCACCTGGGATCCAAGCCCTGGCCTGCTTGCGCGCCACCCGCGGGGTCGAGGGATAGTTTTTGCCTGACCCGCTCTGCTGCTGGCTTCGCCCCTCTCACCGGTTTAGCTGCGAGGTTCATTATTTTTGGACTCAGTATTGTTTGATTTTTCTGTGATTTGGTTGCATTTATTGTTGTTAAAACTTTGTTCTTTTTAGATTTGGTTGTGCGAGGAAGCAAAATGTTTCCACCTACCCCTCCATCTTGGCAGAAGTCCTTTCTGCACTATTTATTACAAGTGCAAGTGAATCTACAATTAAATGAAAATTATTTGGTGAAGACTTCTTAAGAGACAGCCAGTGCCTCCCTGCTCCCCACACCCCCACCCCACCCCGCCGTCTCACTTTTTCATTAGACAGTAAATATTGGCTTCCTCATGTGGCCACTTCTTTTGTTCACTGTTGGGGATTGTGAGAGATTATTTCACTTAGTATTTCTAAGATTAGTGCAGGCTCTATAACATACAAGGGGTCAAAAAAGGCTGTTTGAATAAAAGAGAAACTAAACAAAGGTACCCAGTGGGACTAATATGAAATCATTAAAATCATTAGCTCTTCTGGTCACATGATTTGAAAGGCCTTCGACAAAGTGTCAGATGAAGCAGCCACAAGTCCACAAGTCGTCTCTCTCTTATCATTTGCATGTCTGTTAAAGAAAACACTGTAGAATCACCTTTAGCTAGGGTAGCAGTGCTGAGACTCTGTATGACAGGGGAATTGTGAGCCTCAAAAGACATCCATCCCATCAAATTTTTTGAGCAGTTCATATATTGAATTTAAGAGCTTGTCTTTTCTTTAGAAGAAAAACAAGCTCCTCTCATTATAGCAAAATCAATCACCTATCTCAAGGTCACTGCTTATAGTTAATAGGTCACTCCAAAATCTGCCTTGGGGGAACTTGGCTGAACATGAATGTTCAAACATGAACAAAAGCCATGAAGTATGTAAATTAACATACATACAAACAATCTCAAACTTAGAGAAAATATGCAAGTACAATGTAAGAAACATTTTGCTTTCACCATTTGAGAGGAAATATCAGACATTATGCCCCATCGCTCACTCTCCAGTACTTGAGTATTTCCTACAAATGAAGACCTTCTCGTATATAACTATAATACAAATCAGGATATTGATATTGATGCTTTACCATAATAAATTCTCAGGCTCCAGTCACATTCCTCCATTGGCCCCAGTTGTGTACTTTGTAGATAACGATGGAGTCTTAAACCCAGATCTTGCAAAGCACCCATAGCCTGTCTCCATAAGTCCCTTCCCTTGGAAGAGTTCTCTGTCTTTCCTTCACTGTCATAACCGAGACACAGTTGATGTTCGCAAGGGATTTATTTTGTAGAATGTTTTTCAGCTTGGATTTGTCTGATGCTTCCTCATGATTAGGTACCTGTTATGCATTTTAGGTGAGAATATCACAGAAGTGCTGATTTTATCCTCTTTTATCCTTATTCTCATCTTATCTTCAAATGCCATGATTTGTGTTTGTGCCACTGCTAGTCACCTCAGCTTTGATCACTTGTTTAAGGTCCTGTCTGCTGGCTTATCCACTGTGTGTTTTTTTCCTTTGTAATTAATAAGTATTTTGAAAGCAGTTTTTTGAGATTATGTAAGTATCACTAATTTCAAACTGTTAATTTACTCAATTTTTTATATCTGTATGACTTCATGGTGTCTTATTTTATCCAATGAATTATAGTTTGTTGTCATGTTTATTTATTTATTTATTTATTTATTTATTTATTTAAAAAGAGATTTTATTTACTTATTTTTAGAGAGGGGGAAGGGAGGGAGAAAGAAAGGAATAGAAACATTGACGCGTGAGAGAGACATTGATGGTTGCCTCTCACATGTGCCCAACCAGGGACTTGGCTAGCAACCTGGGCATGTGCCCTATGACCATGTGACCAGGAATCGAATTGGCAACCTTACACTTTGTGGAACAACATCCAACCACTGAGCTATACCTGTCAGGGCTCATTATTTATTTTGATGCTCAAATTGCTCCAGATTTTCTAGTAGGAATTCCTGCAAAGTGGCCTCTGTTTTCCCATCATTTTAAAAAATATTTTATTTATTTATTTTTAGAAAGAGGAGGAGAGAGGGAGAAAGAGAGGGAGAGAAACATCAATGTATAGTTGCCTCTCACGTAGCCCCCACTGAGAGGCAACCCAGGCATGTGCCCTGACTGGGAATCAAACTGGAGATCCTTTGGTTCACAGCCTGTGCTCAATTCCCATCATTTTTTGAGTATTTCTTTATTTCAAGTTCAAGAAGAGATTCCAGGCTCATCTTGTACCTTCTCTATCCCAGTAGTAAAGTCAACCAATTCTCAAGCTCTCTGAAGAACTATGGTTAAAACCAAGCTCTGAAAGAGAGATGTACTCCAGGAGTGTCCAACCTTTTGGTGTCCCTGGGCCACCCAGGAAGAAGAGTTGTCTTGGGCCACACATTAAATACACAAACACAATGAAAACTGACAATAAAAAAAAAAGGTTTGTGCATAATTTTTGTGAAACCTGCCACAGGTAAGCAAAAAAGTCCTCACAATAACCCTAATAATGCAGAAGCCCTTTCAATAATCTCTTAAAATCGTCAAGCAGTTCCCAAGTCTGTTATCACTAATATAGAAAATACACATACCTAAGTAATAAAACTTAGTATAAACATTAACAATAAAACTAAGTATTGTGCCCTGGCTGGTATGGCTCAGTAGATTGAGTATGGGCCTGTAAACTAAAGGGTCACTGGTTTGATTCCCAGTCAGGGCACATGCCTGGGTTGTAGGCCAGGTTCCTGGTTGGGGGTGTCCAAGAGGCAACTACACATGGATGTTTCTCTCCTTCTTTGTCTCCTTCCCTTCCACTCTTTCTAAAAATAAATAAATAAAATCTTTAAAAAAAAAAAACCCACACAACTAAGTAATGCTAAGTAAATTTACGATTTTGTGTTGGGCCACATTCCTAGCCATCCTGGGCTGCGTGCTGCCCACAGGCTGCAGGTCGGACACCCCTGATGTGCTCAGTGTTGCTGGGGAGCCACTGTCATAGACGCTCTCAGTGCAGCACACTAGGAATATGTGTATTCAAGTACCTCTCATCTGCAATTCTAGCCCAACACCATTACCATGACTCTATTTTTCTTTGGTCAATTCCTCTGCATGTGACCATTCTCTTCAAGCTACCACAGTCACCTCCATCCCACGTGGAGGCCCTCTTTACCCCCCTATGTCAGGCAGCCCCTTCACATGGACACCTCCTCACCTTGCTTAGGCTCTGACACCCCACCTGGGCCATCACAGACCTCCTCTTCTACCCACACAACGCACAGCCTCGCTCAGTCGCACCCACAGCTTTGGGACCAGATGGAGCATGATACAGTTCCTAGTCTCTGGGCTGTGTCTGTGATCTCCTGCTTTCTAGGTTTACTTCTTAACATAAACTATAGCTCCAGACTACAGATTTTGCCCACCTCCACTCAGGAACAGGGGAGGCCCATTCCTGCCTGGGCTTTAGGCTGTGTGGATTTTACACTCTTCCATTGCCTCAAGTGGAGCATCGTTATTCCCTGTTACCCCACAAAAATCATGTTGCCGGCCTGACCTGCGTCTCTGCTGACCCAGAGTGTGCCAGGCCACAGCCTCGGCCTGCCCTCTGTGCTAAGTGTTCTCCTCTTTCTAGCCCACAGACTTCTAAACCATGTTTTGGGCACAGTTACATCTTTACAGTTTTCTCTTTTTGTGCTTTATCTAACAGTGTTGTATATTTGGAATATAGAAAACTAGACAATCTGGGAAGAGTTAAGACACAGGAGAGACTTTCTGTATGTTTGAACAAGATGATAATATGGGTAGAAAGGGTCATAAAGAGTTAAAGTGGCAAAATCCTTTACGGGAGGCAGTGTGGAATTTGAGTCCTTTATTGTACTTGTATTATTAAGACTCCAAGTGCTGTGGGAGAGAGTGGGAGGGCCCTGCTGAGGCACTCCCTGTGACTGGCCCTCAGCTTTGCAGGACCGTGCACCCAGAGTTTATGGGCTCCCAGCTGACACCTATCTAACTTCAAAGGCTTTGCCAAGAGGCTGACCAAGCTAATGCTTCAGGCCCACTCATTCCCTTGTCCATTCCAGTGCCCTGGAGGCATTTTCCTATTTGCCACTTTGTATTCTTTTTCTGAGAGCCTCCCTTCCCCACCATCCTAAAAAATTTCAGGCCTCACAAATTCTGGAGCTCTATCCCTGCGAGGAACTGATGGTTAAATCACAATGCAAATTTCCAATGCAGGCAGGTAATTCTCTACATAACATTCCAGCTGCAGATGGATAGAGGTGCTGGAGGCTGAATTAACCTTCAGAAAGTTGCTTGGGTTGTTTAGAGAGCCAAGAGAGGTGAGTGGTCTTGATGCAGGGGAGAGCTCATGCAGACCATGTAAAGTTCAACCCTAGCCTCACCCACCCACACAGCTGTGTGTAATTCCTGTGCGGCCAGATCACTACAGGTGACTCTTTCCAAGAGAAGATTTGATTAACTGTGCCCCAAGACTTACTCACTGGCTTTTCTTTCTCTAATATTCAATATATACCACCTCCTGCCAATTCTTAATTAGGTAATGTCTTTCAAGACTCCTCCACCCTGCTTGGTCCTTGATAAAATCTGGATGTTACCTAATCCCCTCAACTTTATACTCACAGATTATCTCTTAGGGTGGGTTAATTCTATCACCCGCCCTACTGATTCTTTACTTCTCCCAGGTTAGTTCTTGAAAGCTCGTCTTACCTGCAGGTCATGGGATCAGCCTCTCTATTGTCCCCAAGGTCAGCGGCAGTAAGTGGCTAAACCAAAAAATTAAGCATAATTTGAAATTAATGATAGTTATGTGATTTAAAAAGCTAGAAAGCATATGAGGGGGGAACCCACCAAACAGGAATTAATTTATACAAAAAATTGTGTATTATTCTTACATGTTTAAACTTCATTCACCTTCAAAGTACTCTCCGTTTGATGCAATATAGCTCTCAAGACTTTTTTCCGCCGCTCAAAACAGTTTTTGAACTCTTTGATTTTGGTGACTTTTAATGCTTCTGCCATTCTTTGTTTCACCTCTTCCACATTGGCAAACATTTCTTTCCGAAGACGTTTTTCATCCTGGGAAACAGCAGAAAGTCACTTGGGGTGAGATCGGGGAATAGGGAAGGTGGGACATGGGGTCATGCCATTTTTGGTCAAAAACTGCAGAACATGCAGTGTGGCCAGGTGCACTCATAAATCACCCATCATAAAATGGGCGAACACATTGAGTGTTCAAGAAAAAAATTCACTGAAGCTGAACACAGACTCTCACAACTGCACCACCTGGTGCACTGATACAAATGGGTTCCTAAAACACTCACCTAGCCGGGGGAGTTTGTACAACAAGGGGCCCACCCTCCAGAAGATAATTCCAGTTTTTTTTTGGGGGGTCCCCCCTCATACACATAAAAGGCTTCTGTCTTTATTACCTTTACTGGGGAAAGCTTCTAGAAAGTCTCAAATCTAGAAGTGCCTCTACCTATGTTATGCTACATAGGTAGTAAAAGCAGAATAGCCACAAATAATCAGGAGAAACATCTTGTGCTTTCTTTAAGTGCAACTTCCAGTTATATGGACTAGTTTTATTGCCGCCAACCACTGATTTAGATGCAAGGCACATATGGTAGTGCACAGAGAGAGTAACAGAAAAGACTTGCCTTCAAAGAGCATAGCTCTAACACAAGAAGTGAAACATACAAATTTAACATGATTTTGGACAGTTATTTTTAAATTGTCAATAATTATAAACAATTATTTGCGATAAGCCAAAGAAGGGAAGCTTGAAAGAAATCAATCATAACAACAAATGATGACAATGGCTGCCATTTAGTGAAGGTCTACTAAGTACTCTCTTGAAATCTACCTACGTTTTACAGATGAGGACATCAAGTTTCAGCCAGGCCTGGCCAAGATTGAATGGCTAATAGAAAAAAGAGTTATGAACCAAAGCATCACTCTACAGGGACTGTTCAAGGGTTTGGGGGAAACACAGTCTAGAGGGAATGAAGTGAACAGGGCGTCCCAGGAGGACCGGGCCGATTTACCTGGAGGGCAGAAGTGAAATGGAGCCTGCAGAGGAAAGAGAGGGCCAGCTGGCCGCTGAGAGGAGGAGGGATTCCCTCTGGTGCAATAAGCATGCAGAAATCGAGCAGGGGAAGTGGTTTGTTTTTGATACGGTGTTTTGCTAGAATCCAATGACCTGGTGGGAAATGGAAGAGTCTTTGCAACCAGTAGCATCATTAAAGAAGAGTCCACATTGATGAATATTTACCCATCATCTAGGAAGTATCTAGATAGACAGTAAACAAAAATATAAGCAAGAAAGTAACGGTTTGGGGGAAGTGCTAGGAATGCAACACACAGGATAACAAAAGAGTGACTGGGGTGGGGGACCAACTTTGGATAGGGAGACAATACACGGCTCAGACACCCTTGTTGGCCCACACAAACAGCCAACACTACTGAATCTCAGTAACCTTTTCTAATGAAGCATACGGAGTTAAATATACATATTTCAAAATTACATGAAACTTCAAAGATGACTCATACTTTTATAAGAGGTGCTTCCTCTTGTAAAACTAGCTGTAAGGAAAGTTTCTTTGAAGGGGGTCAAAAAGAATATAGACTGAATTCAAAGTCTGTGATTTCATAGGGAAGTTTCCACTTAGAAGGAAATATTTGAAACACGTTCGAAAGACCTGAAGAGGGTGGTTCAATGTCTTCATTTCAAAAGACAAACATACAGTCTGAAAATTACCAGCTTCACTAGAAAATTAGTTAGTGAAGGTTCTGCTGTCAAAAAATGATCCTGGGGTATCTGAAATTCCTACAAATTTCAAGAAACTTAAGTGTTCCTCCAGCATTTAAGAAGAAGGAAACCATCTTCCTGAAAGCAGGACATCAGATAGGTGGTCCCCACGCTTAGCTCAGAGAGTATGAAAGGAGAGGTCTTAGTTATGACAGTCGTGAGTAAATCAGCAGGATGCCCTCATTCTTTCTTTCATTAAAATAATAATACTAGTCACAACAACAACTAAAAAATCACTGGAAGCAGAAGTGGCTATCCCATGTGCCTAACACAGGAGTCACCCCACTCCCACATTCACAAGGTCCCCTTCCAAGTTCCTACGAGAGGCTCTAGCAATGTATTCTCTGGGTCACGCTGGAAAATGTAGAGGACTTTGGATTCTACTTGCCAAAGAGAGCTCCAACAGTGTATAAAGTTCAGGCTCCAAATTCTGGGTCCTCCCGATTGAATGCCTTCCTGTGCCACACACTACACTCACTGCGTGAGACACGGAGAGGAAAAAACCCCTAGGAAAAAGCAGGCGTGGAAGAGGACAGAGAGCAATAATAACTCAGGTCCCTGCTCGGTTGTGGATTGTTCAATGGGAACAGAGGCTTTGTGGTTGCTATTAATGTACTCATTACAATTTTTAACTTACTGAATTTCTTGTTATAAATGATGAATGCTCATGAAGTAAGTCCCACTATACAGAAATGTAGAATAACCTCTCTAGAAATCTTTATTAGCTTGCAGGTTCAATAAAATGACAATGGTGACATGAAACCCAGGCTCTAATGGGTGCTTGGTAGCACTCAAGAGACACTTACGATGACAGAGGAACTTGGGACCAGTCAGGGGAACAAAAAGGATCAAAGATGTACAGGTCACGGCAGACAATCCATTGAAGAATATTAGGAGGTAAGATTGGAAAAACTGCACCAAGAGCTTGGGGTCCAGGGTTCCAGGTCAGGGACTGTGGACTATATTGAAGATGGGTTTTCAGCTGAGTTCATATAAATAACTCTGCTTTAGAAGCACAAATGTGAGTGAAGTTGGAGTTGGCAGAGTGGAGACTAGGAGGTCTGGAGAGGTCCTAGAGGTCAGGGTCCTCTAGGACAGTGGGATGAAAAGGGATGAGCATGGGAGACACAGCAGAAGATGAGAAGTTCAAAACCAATTTGGATGTGACGGTGGGCGGGATAAGAAGGAGCCTCACATTACTGTCTGTGTGGTTAGATGAAGAATTAATAGTGGCAAAAATTAGGAAGAACTCAAGAGGAAGACTGTCTGCTTCTGGGAGAACGATGATAGGTTTGAGCTTGGTTTCATTGCCCCTGAGATTCTAATAGGTCAAAACAGTGGAAATGCTTAGTTCTTTGCTACTCAGAAGAACAGTCGTTCATGGACCTGTCACATTGGAATCACCTTGGAACTTACCAAAAACACAGTGCTGAGAGATTCAGGCTGGCTAGATCCAACCTGCACTATCTATCTGACCCTGTAAAGCCAGGTCTCTGACCTGGCTTCAAACTATGGAGAATATCACCAAACGTCCTCTGCTCTGGAGGTTCAAACTTCCAAAAGTTCAGGCCTGTTCTGTAGATGTGGTCACTGCAAAGCGGGGGTGGGGTGGAAGAAATAGATTTGTGAAGTTGTGTGGGACCCTTTATAAACATTTGCCTGTAAAGCAGACTGAGACCTGACACACACCTGTAGCACATGGGTGCAGCCGTCACTGCTGGCTGACTCGTCTGCCCTGCCTTACAAGGTTCCACCACATGTTTTCCTCTGTGCTTGACAGCAGCAATGGTAACGTCAAAGAAAAAATAACTTATGGGGATCTTAATGAACTTGTCGAATTGTAAGAACTGGGGTCTCGACAATAAGTGAGAATTTGAGTATAGCACTGTAATTGTAAAATCAGCATCATGTTCTTCAAAAGTCTACAAGTTTATAAGTATCGATGTGCGATTTTAACCACTTAAATCAGTTCAAGTTCACCACAAGACAGGCATCTGCATGTAAGAAACCATTTCCCAATCTCACTAGAACGGTCATAACTGACATTTTCTAATATCCATTTTATACAAATGCATAAAAATCTTCTGTTTTCAACTCTCTGTTCTCTGTTGGAAGAGTAGTCATATAATACTGCCTTATAAACATGTGCAGTATGGTTTGACATCTCAACTAAATGTGTCGGGAATGGTAATTTGACTCTAAACTAGTAAGATGACTGTAAACCAGTAAGATGATGTATTTAAAAGACTGTGTAACCTGTAAAGACCAGATCACAATATGCTACTATAGTGGTCCAGATGTCCTCACACTGGAAACTTCTGTGGAAAGATCTAACCACTCAATTCTTCTGAACACCTAATATGTGCCAGGAAATTCACACATATAAACACCTTAAATCTCAACTTCACAAATTTCTTGGATGTTCACAAATGCCTAAAATCCTCAGCAAGAGGAGAAAAAAAAATTCAGAAGTGAGCTTCATTTGTAGAATGTGTAAAATCAATGTGATCCTATGGTGCGAGCTTAATAAAGTTTATGAATGAAACGTCGCTGCTCCTCGAACAGCTTCAAGCAGCACCAGAACCAGTAGGAAGCTCCACGAATAGCTTCGATTAGGGGCTGTCCTCCCCTGTCAAACTGGCATTTGACCATCGACCATTGGCCAGCTATGGCCATTTTATATGTTTCAGCCTATACTGTAATCGGGTGATTTCTTCTGAGCCAATCTACTCTCTAACTAGCCAACAAAATGGAAACCAAAGGTTGTGCTTGGAAGATTGTTTTCTTTCACGTCGCTGATTCTCATATGGCCATTTGCCTAATGCTGTTGCTGCCCAGACCTTTTTAATGACAATGCTGAAACTTGACAGCCAGAAAAGCATCTAAATTTCATGATGAGCCATCAGTTAAGAGTGTCCTTGCCTGAGAATTTCTCCCAGCCTCAGAAGAAAGCTGACAGAGTGTGATAGGGTAGAAACCTACCCCAAGAGAAAAACTTTCCTTGTTTGTGTCTTTAGCTGACTGGATATATACATGGGATGTTTCAGCTTACTGGTTATACCTTCTTTGAACCGAAACTCTAAAAAACTAAAATGTAAAGACAGAAGGGTAAATGCTACCTCATTGTTTAAAATCTGCTGCCCAAAAAGCTGACCTGTTACAAATAAGATGCTAACTATGTTTATTTTCAAGATGTCTTATTTCATGCAATCAAATTCTGAATGTGTGGCCAATTCACGCCTCTGACCTCAGGTCTAATTTTCTGTCAAGGCAGGATAATAGGATAAAGAAATTCTCCAACAGTTATAGGAAAAAATATTGTTACCTAGGATATAATATATACATTTTAAGTGATTTTATAAAAGCTTAATTGGCCAGACAAGGGCCAACAGAGTCAGAAAAATTTATTTAACTCACCCATTGCAAAATTCTTCCAAGTGGATTATTTCCAAGTTTAAAAAAAGGCCTGAAAAAATGAACAAAAAATTACAAATGGGTGACAGGGATTACTGGTTATGCTAGTACAATACTAGAAAAAATACACAGCGAAACATAAACATTCAAAATTTTTAACTACTACTAACATCACCGTTACTATCACTATTATTATTAAACATGTAGAATTTTCTTTGAAATATGATTTTTATATTATTTTTATGTATAAGATGTTGATTGGGTTATAGATTTCTTCAGTCAGGTCCAGAGAAAAATGATGCTTTTTTTCTACAATAAATTATAAAATTAATTACGCATGCAACACATTTCCTCGCACTATAGTCAACACTCACAGCAGACTTTGAACAAGTTGGAATCTGAAAATCTGAATTTGAGTATGGGCTTTGTCAGTAATGTTAACCAAGGCAACGTTGCTCCAAGTCCATGAGCCTTAGTGTCTCTCTGTAAAACAGGGCTAATCCTGTTGCAGTAAGAATAGCTAAGGCTTAGAAAGTCATGCTTCCTACAGGGTAAGGACTCTTCTAGGGAGTTTGCGTACAGTAAGTCAGTGTCACTAACACTTCATCAAAGCCTAGTATTCACTGAGCAAAAAGGGCAGAGAGCCGGGTGCGCTCCATGGGCCCTCCACCATTTTGCCCTGCTCTGCCAGGAAGCTGCTGACCCTGCCAATCGGTCACTTTCAGTTCAGATGGGGGGAGGCGTCAGCAAGAGATACAGAGGCTAGGAGGAGAGAGAGGCTGGGTATTCCTTCCCAACTTGCTCCCTGATTGAGCAATCCTCTCCTTAGCTGTGTGTGTTGGGACTTGTTTCCCAGACTCAGTCTCTTGCCTCTTTTCCAGAGCTCCTCTCCCCTCCCCCCACCCCCACCCCGGGGCTCAGTCAACACCATGTCCCTGCTCAACCTCTTCAGTGCTCAGGTATGAGGGTGGTAAGGACTCCTGCTATTGCTGGCTTTCTGGGCCCCAACACCCCTCTCTTGTTGCCTAACTCCTCCCCTCACACATCTCTGGAAGAAGTCCCTTCACGAGTGTTGTGGTTTGAAGCCTGTGAATGCAATGTTTCTTGCTGGGACCTAGACTCTTATAGGTTATGACTTTAATATTTCAATCAACTGCTTGTTATTGAGTATAAGGGTATCTTAAACAGAGTTTTATTTTGTTTATTTTTTAATAATTGGTTTGTTAGGAAATAAAATCTTGCATTTCAATTGTTTAAAAAAACTAATATGTTTGTTTCTAATTTGAAATAGTTCACTAGTTCACACTTTAGGGAAGGGGTATTTGAGATTGGATTTAGTTGGGGACTTCACCAAATTAGCCTGGTCTATCCCAGTCACATGGTTCGTGGTTTGGCTGGGTTTAAGTTCAAGCATAATACCCTGAAACACTAGAAAAAGTGAGTTGGAGTCACTACTATGTACACTCTAATTATAGGGATACATTCCTAGAATGGTAGAAACTCAAGGTCATCCTAATATTAAAATTAGTGATTTTGTTTTAAATGAACAGCTCATCAGCCTATGGATTTCCCAATGTATACAGTTTAGCTTCTTAAAGTCCTTACAAACTGATACATGTTTTCTGATTGTTGTTATGTCTCTGTTTCTCTCTCTCTTTTCTCTAAGAGAATTCCCTTTTTAGTTAGGTCAGTATTTCTCAAAGTATGCGCCAAGACCATCACCTGAAATTTTTTAGAAATGCAAATATTTCTGGTCCACACCCCAATTTTATTAAATTGGAAATTCTGGATGTAAACCCAGCAATCTGGTGCTTTACAAGCCCTGTTGGGGTCAGACTCTGGTCAAAGACCACGGCGATGTTAACAGTTTCAGGACCGTGCCTGTGACAAGATAACTGGGATGACTGGTGGAGTGCCCACAGACCTAAGGAGCAGAGCCAGTGTTTGAACTAACTCCAGAGTTTAGCTTCCTAAGCACTATGCTGGAATACCTCTCTAAGGGCTAGATAGAGACACAACATTAAAGCAATAGGAAACCCTAAATTGCAGAATTTGAGGAATAATGCCCTAGCCGGGCAGCTCAGTTGGTTGGAGGGTCATCCCAGTAAGTCAAAGCTGTGGGTCAGGGCACATACAAGATTCAACCACTGAGTGCATCAATAAGTGAAACAACAAACGATGTTTCTCTCTCTCTCTTTCACTCTCTCTCTCAAATAAATAAATAAAATAATATCCACATAAACTTTTTAACCCTCAAACATCCCTAATGCAGTATCTATTTAGAATAACATGTACTTGCTTTGTTATTTTTATCCAGTAGAAAAAAATCAAGATATAATTTTGCTAATACACACTTCAATTTTCAGGTGCAAGCCTCTGGTTATGCTGTAACTAACTAAATATGTTTTTATGTTTTTGCTATCGAAAGCCAATTTCTTTGCTTAATGTAAACCAGACTGAACTGCACTGAATTGAGCACAGCTATCCTCAGTGATTAAGCCATGGACACCTGATTCTGAACATTCAAAATGTATTTAATTGTACCTTCTGGCTTTCACAGTTTTCTCTAGGACAAGGGGTCTGTAGGTATTACTTGCCTAAAGCCATGTCTACAGTTTCCTGAGCAAAACCCAGAAAGGACAGAAAAAGCAGGGATGGGGTAGGTGGGGTTGATTTCCAATCTAGAGACCCTTAGTTGGAAACAGGTCTTTCACAGTGGGGGCACATCTTTACTCTCCCAATGAATAGTGAATAATGGTACAGAAAGAGATATAACAGTCACTTTTAGATTTATGCTGTTCTCCCCTCTCTCACCCCCAAACACAATTTGTCACCAAGCCCTGTGGACTCCGGCTGCCAAAGCATCCTCAACCTGTGCTTTCATTTCCAGTCTCATTACAATGACCTCAAAAAAGACCTGGACTCCTCATAGATCTTCCTCATTCCTGCTCACTTTTGCCTCATTATGACAACTCTACTTTTCTCAATATAATTTTGTTTCACTATTTTAAATGTTACTGACCACCTCTCCATCCTCCCTCTGGACGGAGTCTTTAGCAGGGATTCTTCCCACCTCTTCCCCTTGCTCCAACAATATTCCAGCAACTTGCTCTATGGGCCCATCTGCTCATACCTTGCAGGCTTCGCTTCCAGCCATTTCCTCTACCTGGAATTCCCTTTCTCCTCCTAGGCCGAGATGGAAATAATACATCGTATTTCTTTCAAAACCTAGTTCAAAGGGAGCCTTCCGGGCCCTGGGAAATTCCAGCAAAACGGATTTCTCTGCCCTTTGCCATCGCTGTGCCTTGAACAGAATCTCACAATCCATCACTGATTGTCGCGGTTATTTGTCTGTATGCCTTGTTAACTTTGGATTTCCAGACATTGCCCACAAGGCCTGGCACAAAATAGGCACACGTAATTTAAGGAACAATCATACCCATCAATACCATGTCAATAGCTTTAGCCATGTTAAATGACATTAGGCATGGATAACTCTTGGACACTTTTTCTCTCTCATACGAATGTTACCAAAAGCCATATGCTTGGAGTTGAAACAACTTCATCACCTGCAGCAATCTGGCACCTGGTGCATTCACTCACTCAGTGTCTTACATGAAAAATTGTTTCATCTACCATAAAATCTTCCTCCTGGGGTTGAAGTTGTATAGGTATGGTATAAAGGAATCATAGAGAAAAGTTAGCTGACCGACTTACTTGCCTTATTCTACTCTAATCACATGGTTTTGGTTCCCTAGTCCAGATATGTCTAGGTGTGTCCAAGAAATTCAATTCTGAAAATAAACTTGAACTGTTTAGATTATTAGGCCTAAGTATTAACCTCAATAGGCTCATATAAGCTTGAAATACGAAACAATATACAAATGTATTAACTAACGATAAAATACATAAATGTGTTCAAAGACCTTGAACACCTACCTATGTACTCTCGCCTTAAACACGAGGTAAAATGAGAAATCAGGGGCTACTTATTGAGTGTGGACTTGGAGCACAGGGAGACTGTTGGTCTTATGTGACAATTTCTCCAGACGAGAACAAAGCCCAGTGACCTGTCCCTATCTTCACTGTAACAGAGTACTCTCTCCAGCCGCTGGACGCACCATGTCTGGCAGCGGGAATGACGTCCTCCACAACAGGAGAAATATCACCTACTTGCTATTTGGGGGGATGGGCACGCTCACTCCCACTGCCTACCTTCTTGCCTCCTGTTGGCAATTTTGTTTGGTTTGGTTTAGACAGTCTTGTTTTAGCAGACCGTGACCTCAAACTCACCCCCTCTCACTCTCAGCTGTCCCAACCACCTTCACTATGTGGCCTTTTGTCCTGGTCTATCCTTGTTATCCTAGTCACTTCCTCTTAGTCACCTCACAGGTAGATCAGGGAATAAGGCAATCTCCTGATAAGATGGGGATGGTCACAGTTTTGTCTGCCATGCAGCTGAAGTCTGTCTCATCTATTGCAGGGGAAGGAGGGGTGTGTGGAGGCAGAAGAGTCTAAGGGGGATAAATGATAATGGAAAAAAAAGAATTAAAAAAATACCTCTCATCTGTGGAAGATCGGTCTCATCCTCTACATTGTCATACTTTCTGCTTCATCCTTAGAGCATAACATTCTGGAAGCACCTAATAGTAGGTCCCTTGGTGGTCTTGACAACCACTGCCCCAAGATAAGTTTTTAAAGAGGAAGAGGTAAACGTAAATGCAAAGAGTTGGATTTTTCTCATACTGACCCTTCGAAACACTGCCCTTTCTGCCACCACTCAAAAGCAAAAGGTAGGAGGTGACCTTCACAAAGTTATATCGGGCAGAAGAATTACTCACTGCCAGAAGCTAGGAAGGAGGCTCTCGGTTCCCATCGTTTTCGTCTGTTTTGCCCCTGGTCACAGGGGCTCAAATAGGAGCATGTGCACAGGCATTCTCTGCGCGGCTCCTGAACTAACTTCATTTATTTTTTTTAATTCCACTCTTGAGATGCTTGAGTTCTTCTCCAAAGCTGACCACAGTTATTCAGCCTTGAAGGGCATAATGTGCACATTTTGTGCATTATCTCTCATACCTTTATAATAGTGATAAAAACACTCGATCTTGATCTATAATACAGATATAAGCAAATGTCAGTTCCTCTGAAGAAAGAGTTATCCAATGTACCATATTTTTAAAGTTTTAATCCTGGTTGCTTCACTTTGGGCCCCTTTCTGAAATGTGGTTCTAGTTATTTATATAATAATTTTTAGAAACCCTAAGTCTCTTTTAGTATGTGACTCACAACTTTGTTCTACCCACGTACAAATTTTAAAATTATCTTTACACAATATAAGTACATTTTGGTGGTTAACCATACTGTAGCTGACCACTTAGAAATGTTAAATAAAAGTCTCAGTTGTTCCTGTGAGGATCCTTTATTTTGTAGATCCTTTTCAATAGATTTACTTTTGTAGATATACCATTCTCTAAACCTTGATTAATGATTCTTCTCCTTGCTCATTGTAAGATATTTAGAAAGACTCTTTACAGTTTTGTAGAATACATTGATACAGAACACATGGACAGCAAAGTAAGTAGAGAAAGTCACTATAAAATATATAAATTAGATTTAGAATATCTGTATTAGGGAGAAGTATATTTAGGGTCCATAAAAATAAGTGAGGACCATAACACTGACTTACATGTATAGAATGGGCCGGGCAGTAGTTTAGTCCAGTGGCGAAGACATGGACATTGTAGTCACACAGGCCTGGGCTTCTAGCCAAAATCCACCACTTACTTGCTATGTGACTACTTATGTGACCACATCCTTCACACCTTTAGCATTTAACTTATCTACTCCTCCATATGCTCCTCTATAAAATGGATTAATAATACATCCTTGTATGTTGATTAAATGATAATATAAATTATAAAAAACACTGAGCACAGTGCCTGAACATAGTGACGGCTCAACATTGTAGTTGTGTTTTAGAATTACAGTGCTTTGTATTCATTCAAAGAGTTTTTAGATACATCATCTTATTTGTTCTAGACACCAGTTTGGTAGAGAAGATGAGAAAGGTGTATATTCCCCTCACCTCCCCACTGCCCCCAACACATCCACCTTTTTCTGATAGATTAGGAATCAGGGATGCAGAGAACAGAAGTGACCTGCTCAGGGCAGGCCGACACAAGGACAAACACTAGTCTAGAGCTCTTTTTATTTTACCTTGTGAAACAGGAGGTACAGCCATAGGCAGTCTCAGGTCCAGACTGAGTGACACCGTGTAAGTAATCACTGTTCTCTGACAGCTGAGCAAAACGTTACCATTACAGAAAGCATGGAAGATTCCAAAGATTGAACGGTAGGGAAAGTTGACTTTCAGATGAGATGAGGAATGGGTACTTAGTTCTGCTTGGGGAAAAAGCTGATCAGATGTGTATTCTAAGGGCATAGTCTCTAAGCCTAAGGAATTTTAATCAAATATGCCTGAGAAAAGTAGAGATTTATCAAGTTCTTCTGTAAACTGAGTATATTGTCCTCTCACATATGAGAAGGCACCCCCAAAATATCAGAATTATCTTCTAGAGGGCGGGCCCCTTGTAGTGCAGGCTTCCTTCATGAGGTGAGTGTTCTGGGAACCCATCCGTATTGGTGTACCAATTGGCATTGTTGTGAGGGCTGCATTCGGCTTCAGTGAATATTTTTTGGGAGACTCTTTCAACACATTTGCACATTTCTTAATGGGTGATTTATGAGTGCACCTGCCCACACTGCACTGAGTGTTCTGCAGTTTTTGACCAAAAATGGCATGACCCCCATGTCCCACCCTCCCTATTCACCCAATCTTGCCCCAGGCAACTTTGTTGTTTTCTGGGATGACAAAAGTCCTCAAAAAGAAATGTTTTGCTGATGGGGAAGAGGTGAAACCAAAAATGGCAGAAGCACTAAAAAGCATCTAAATCGAATGTTCGAAAACTGTTTTGAGCAGGGGGAAAAACACCTCATGAGGTGTATCGCATCACATGGAAAATTATTTGGAGGTGACTAAAATTTAAACACATAATAATAAATACAAAACTTCTTATAAATAAATTTTATTTTGGGGGTCCCACCTCATAACTACAGTAAAGATGAACTTGAGGTGAGGGATGGGTCAAAAAGGTGAAGGGGAGTATAGTCAATAATACTGTGACAAGTTTACATGGTGACAAATGATTATTAGATTTTGTGTGGTGATCACATAAAAAGGTATATAAATGTCAAATCACTATATTGTACACCTGAAACTAATATAATATTGTATGCCAACTATATATTTTTAAAAAGATTATCTTGGATAAAATGCATAAAGGAATTTGTATACAGAGCTATTATAGAATCCGAGGCTCCGGGAGTAAAGAATATTAGGAAAAAATATGCACCTCTATTTTTTAAAAATATATTTTATTGATTATTCTATTATAGTTAATCCCATTTTTTCTCCCCTCTACTCCCCTCTGCCCAGCACCCCCTCTCCCACCAGTATCCCTCCACCTTAGTTAATGTCCATACAAGTTCTTCTGCCTCTCCATTTCCTATACTATTCTTAACCTCACCCTATTTATTTTGTACCTACTATTTATGCCTCTTATCCCCTGCACCTTTTCTCCCGCTCTCCCGCCTCACCCTTTGTGTTGGTAACCTTCTGTGTGATCTCTGTTTCTGTAATTCTGTTCCAGTTCTAGTTGTTTGCTTAGTTTGTTTTTGTTTTTAGGTTCAGTTGTTGATAGTTGTGAGTTTGTCATCATTTTACTGTTTATAGTTTTGATCTTCTTTTTCTTAGATAAGTCCCTTATTGCATATCATAAGGGCTTGGTGATGAACTCCTTTAACTTGACCTTATCTGGGAAGCACTTTATCTGCCCTTCAGTTCTAAATGTAAGCTTTGCTGGATAGAGTAATCTTGGATGCAGGTCCTTGCCTTTCATGACTTTGAATACTTCTTTCCAGCCCCTTTTGCCTGCAAAGTTTCTTTTGAGAAATCAGCTGAGAGTTTTATGGGAACTCCTTTGTAGGTAACTGTCTCCTTTTCTCTTGCTGCTTTTAAGATTTTCTCCTCTTTAATCTTGGCTAATGTAATTATGATATGCCTTGGTGTGTGTTTCATTGGGTTCAACTTCTCTGGGACTATCCAAGTTTCCTGGAAGTTTATTTCCTTTGCCAGATTAGGGAAGTTCTCCTTCAGTATGTTTTCAAATAAATTTTCAATTTCTTGCTCTTCCTCTTCTCCTCCTGGCAGCCCTATGATTCAGATGTTGAAATGTTTAAAGTTGTCCCAGAGGTCCCTAAGCATCTCCTCATTTTTTCGAATTCTCATTTCTTCATTCTGTTATGGTTGAATGTTTATTTCATCTTCTGCTCCAAATCATTGATTTGAGTTCTGGTTTCTTTCTTTTCACTTTTTTCCCTGTTTATTTTTCTTTATTTCATAGCCTTTTAAAAAATTTGCATAGCCTTCACTTTTTCCTTTATTTTGTGACCATACTCAGCCATTTCTGTGAGCATACTGATTACTAGGGCTTTGAACTCTTAATCTGATAGGTTGACTATCTCTTCATTGCTTAGTTCTATATTTTGATCTTTGATCTGTTCACTTGGGCCATATTTCTTTGTCTAGGTACACCTGTTATGTTGTAAGGAGTGGAACTTTAGATATTTGCCAGGGCAGGGCAACCCATATCACTGCATTGTGGTGCTGTGTGTAGGGTCCAAGAGGGAACAATGCTGATTGTTCAGCTCTCGGCCAGCTTTCAGTCACCTCCCCCACTACACACAAGTAAATTGGGTCCTTCTGCTGCTGATTCCCAAGTGGGTGGGTTTCTGTGTGTTGTAGGATCTCTCCTGTGCATCTCTCCAATGAACTATCCTCTGAGCCTGGAAGTTTCTCCCATGACATCAACCCCCACAGATTTTTACAGCCAGGGTTTTAAAAAATTTTTTAATTATTTTATTTTTGTTCAATTAAAGTTGTCCGTATATTCTCCCCACCCCTTTCCCAACCCCTCTGGACTCACCTTCCTCCCCTGCTTCGACTCTCTTCCTTGGTTTTGTCCATGTGTCCTTTATAGAAGCTTCTGAAAACCCTTCCCCCCCTCCCCTCCCCCTCCCCTCTGGCTATTGTTAGATTGTTCTTAATTTCAAAGATTCTGGATATATTTTGTTTGCATTTTTTGTTATTGTTGATTATGTTTCAGTTAAAGGTGAGATCATATGGTATTTGTCCCTTACTGGCTTGCTTATTTCATTTAGCATAATACTCTCTAGTTCCTTCCATGCTGTCACAAAGGGTATAAGCTCCTTCTTTCTCTCTGCTGCATAGAATTCCATCGTACAAATGTAACATAGTTTTCTGATCCACTCATTTGCTGATGGGCACTTAGGTTGCTTCCAGCACTTGGCTATTGTAAATTATGCTGCTATGAACATTGGGTTGCATAGGTTCTTTTGGACTGGTGTTTCAGAGCTCTTAGGGTATAATCCCAGCAGTGGAATTGACTGGTCAAAAGGCAGTTTTATTTTTAGTTTTCTGAGGAAATTTTATACTGTTTTCCACAATGGTTGCACCAGTTTGCATTCCCACCAACAGTGCACTAGGATTCCCTTTTCTCCACATCTTCTCCATCACTTGCTGTTTGTTGATTTGTTTATGATGGCCATTCTGACTGGTGTAAAGTGGTATCTCATTGTAGTTTTAATTTGCATCTCTCTGATGGCTAGTGATGCTGAACATCTTTTCATGTGTCTCTGGGCCCTCTGTATGTCCTCCTTAGAGAAGTGTCTGTTCAAGTCTTTTGCCCATTTTATAACTCGGGTTATATGTCTCCCCAGAGTAGAGTCGTGTGAGAGTTCTTTACATATTTTGGAGATCAAGCCCATGTCCAATGTATCATTGGCAAATATGTTTTCCCATACGGTTGGCTCTCTTTTCATTTTAATGTACAGCCAGAGGTTTTGAGGCTTTATCTCCCTCTACCGGAACCCTGGGTTGCATAGTCTGTCTTGCTTTCCAGTTATTCTTCTCAGTCTATCAAGATGCAAGTGTGGGACCACCCAGTCCACTAGCCACTGCCTTGCTACATGTCCTCTCCTCCCTGGCTGTTCATCTCCATCCCCTGACCAGTCTGAATGAATGTTTTTTTCTTTAACTCCTTGGTTGTCAGACTTCCAAACAGCTCAATTTTCTCTCAGTTCTTATTTTTTTTTAAACTTGTTGTTGTCCTTCTTTTGTTTGTGCGAGTTGGCAAAGTGTATTGACCTATGTCTCCATTTTTGCTGAAGTGATTGCATCTCTATTTTTTCACTCTTCAATGTACCCTACTTCAAAGTACATAAAATACTTCTACTTCATTAGATTGCCTGGATTTGCATTCATTAGGGTTTCACTTGCATTCAAGTTTTCACTTGGGTTGTAGGCAACCATTTTAAGGCATACATAGTTCTGAAGTTACCTGCCAGCCATTTAGAGGTTAACATACCATTTAATCAGATTGCTTTGCAAACTTTGAAATGACACTGAAGAAGACAGAAGAGAGTTGGCCAGGAGAGGAGGCAGGTTATTTGAGGGTAAAGAGCAATTTGGGGAGGATGTAGCACTAAGTCCAACCAACTAGTGGGGGCCCAAGTGACCTGGGAGCAGAGGACTTCAGGGCTGAAGGCTGTGGTAGAGTCCCAGAATTGCTGTATGGCGCAATATTTCCCAGACCTGTGCCTATATCCAAAGTATGGAAATACTGGGTTGGACAAAAAGTTCATTTTTTTTTATGAGGGCCCTAGTAGCACTTAGCTGTCTCGAACTTCACTTGAAACAATTTCGTTAGATTGTATTGTGACAGCTACCATAACAGCATGCATTTTAAAAACTTATCAAAATTGGTGAGCTTTTGTGCAGCCATTTTAATATTGAAGATGGAAGAAAATACGTGATGTGTTTGGCATATGCTTTATTATCTCAACAAAGGTAAAAAGACAACTGAAACGCAAAAAAAGATTTGTGCAGTGTATGGAGAAGGTGCTGTGACTGATTCAACATGTCAAAAGTGGTTTGTGAAGATTCATGCTGGAGATTTCTCGCTGTACAATGCTCCACAGTTGAAGTTGGTGGCAATCATATAGAGACATCAACTGAAAACAATCAATTATACCACACAGGAGATAGCCAACATATTTGAATCAATAAAGTTATTGTTGTTAATGAAAAATGTGTTTTTTTATTTTATGGAAAAAAACATATGGGCTTTTTGGCCAACCCAATATTTTTTTTTCTTCACATTCCTCTTGCATTAGGCAGCCCTTATGCTTCCTGTAACCTTAACTCCTGGTATCCCTCACTATTATTTGACTGTATGATAGTTAAATAGATACTTGTGGGCTGGTCTTAGAGGTTATATATTTTCTATAGGAAAACGATTCCAGAGTTGTTTTTTTTAAAATATTTTCTTTATTTATATTTCGAGAGAGGGGAAGGGAAGGAGAAAGAATGGGAGAGAAACATCAATGTGTGGTTGCTTCTCATGCGTCCCCTGCCGGGAACTGGCCTGCAACCCAGGCATGTGCCCTGACTGGGAATCGAACCGCAATACTCTGGTTCGCAGGCCCGTGCTCAATCCACTGAGCTACGCCAGTCAGGGCCCCAATTCCAGAGTTTTAATGTAAGCAGCCTACAGCCCTGACCAGTGTGGTTCAATTGGTTGGGTGTCATTCCCCAAAGTAGAGGGTGACTGGTTCAATTCCCAGTCAGGGCACATGCCTGGTTTGCAGCTTCAGTCTCCTAACAGAGCATGTATGAGAGGCAGCTGATCAACATTTCTCTTTCACATCAATGCTCCATTCCCTCTCTTTCTCCCTTTGTTCCCCTCTTTCTAAAAAAATAAAATAAAAATAAATAAGGAAGTAGCCTACAAATGACATTTTTTGAACTTGGGATGTGCCTATGCTTATATTGTAGGTATTGATACAGCATGATAGTATCTTTAAATAAGAAACAGGAAGTTATAACACTCTTTATTAGTGAACTTTCCCCAAATAGAGTATGTGTCTTAATTTTAAAAAATACTATTGGCCAAGGTATTTTTCTGTATTGTTTTTTAAATGTAATGAAAAAGCAGTAGAAATCGATATATTTTGTATTTTTCAAGTATAGTCCCAGTTAGTTAATTTCACTAAACTGGTTTAGAAGAATTGTTCAAACTCAGGTGACCAGCCTCTGACAATTATCTAATATAATGCTTCACAAAATAGACTGTTGAATAAATTCATGTATTTTATTTTATAGAATTAGACGGCAATATCTATTAGAAATCCTTGCTAGTCATCAAGCTATCTTAAAGATACTTAATTTTCCCCCCAAATACACTACTATTTCTCTTTAACTTATTTGCAATCCTGAGTGAAAATCCCCAAATATGGATGGCCCAAAATTCAGTACAAAAATTTTCAGAGCAGATGACATTTATACGACATAACCCTTATCCTAGTTGACCTCCTTCATTTGTCATTGAATTTAAATCAAGATCACAAAATTAGTGACTTAATCTGAGTCTGCTTCTAATGAATCACATTCTACTGAAAACATTTAAATGCAAGGATTTAGACCAGTACATCACTACTCACACACTTTAGGCCTGTCCCTCTCCTTGGTGGGACAAGTCACCATTCTCTCTTATCTGGCATTTTATAATAGCTTCTAACATTGATTTTTGTTTGTTTGTTTGTTTGTTTGTTTGTTTGTTTGTTTTTAACTCTGACACCTAAAATCAAGTCTTTACACAATGCTTAAAGTGACATTTTAAAGTAAATTAGGTCATGTCATCTTCCAACCTAAATTCCTCCAAGCCATGACCACTGCACTGAAAATAAAATTCAAACTCTTCTCCATGGCCCCTATGGAAACTACACAACTTAGTTAAACTCTTTTTTTGTCCTCCTTCCACTCATTTTTATATGCTATTATTTCCATTTCTCTTTCTATTTATTTCATTTCTGTATCTCCATGTTTCACAAGGAAGTCTAGTGTGTCCCCTATCAGGGTCCTTGGCACTATGACTTTCATCAGGAATCCTGGACTTCACAAATCTGGACTCTCCTCTTTCTTTGGGTCGCAGCCATTCTCTGCTCACCTCTGTGACACTGCAGCCAGACTATCCAGTCCCTCTCTGGAATGTGATCCTGTTTTATTTCCTTCATAGTACTTGCTCCAGACTATAATTATTTTATTTATAGTTGGCTCTCTGCTTGTCTTCCCATCACATTAGAATTTAAGCTCAACAGGGATTTTGCCTTGTCCTTGGACACCATCCCTGAGAATAAGATCTAATCCTCTATGGTGGCTAGGAGCCCCCAATTTTCCCTAATTCTTCAGCCTCCCTGTTCATATACCTCTTCTTCCTTCCTTGTACATTTTTTCTAAGCTATTGTTTTGTTCATTTATCAATGCTAACATAATGCATTTATTTTTGAGGCTTACTGACTTTATTATTAACTCTGAAGTACTTTGCGATGCGAGTTATGAAGAACATCTTATGAAAACAAACCATCACAAGTGAAAAAAGCCACAGTCCACAGCAGTGCTGTACACAGTGCCTGTAACAAAGGCTCAGTTGTGCTGTTGCAGGGAAGAGTCAATAATTAGTAACACATTTCTAAAGGTCTCGCTTGCATAATTTTTGTGTCCAGATGTCTATGACATTTGGGTTCTAAAATAGAGTTCCAAATACCACACATTCATGCACATTTTCCAAGAATAATTGGATGATTTTTGAATCTTTCTATTTAATAAACATCAGGACTAAAGATGAACCACTCCACAATATCAAATTTATTCACTTTAAACATCCATTTTGATGTGGAAAGTGTTTGGAATAAACACAATTAAAAGGGTGCCAGATTGTAAGCCCTTTGAAGTTTTTGTTTATGATATGTCTCTTCCAACTGCTAGTAGTGTAAAAATGGAAAGTAATTTCCATAAAATTCTTCAATTCACATGTTCTTGAGATTAACTATTAACAATTCCCACAAAACCATTTGGTGGTTCCCCAGGGCTTCAGTATAAAGTCCAAGGGCTCTAATAAGGTGCAAGCTCCATTTCCTGCCTCCAGCCCTGCAGCTCAGGCTCCAACAGTCTGCAATCTTCCCAAATTTAAGCTCTACGAACACTGAACAGCTTGTAATTTCTGGAACACAGTGAAATACTTCTTGTTTCGATGTCTTGGTGCCCGCTTCACCCTGACCTTCCACTTTCCCACCTAATTTCTACACAGCCTTCTATATCAGGTGTTACTTCCTGTAGGAAACCATCTCTGATGCCCTTAAGTTGGGTCAAATAGTTCTGGGGCATAACTGTCACTGGTCTACTGGATTATGACTGTTTATACCTGTCTCCCACAGGGCCATGGACTACTAAGGAGCTCATCTTTCTCTTCATTGTGTCTGGTAGGAGTAAAATAAAAGTTAAATCAGTAAATAAGCTTTGCATAAGAAAGTTAAATTACAGAAAAGCAAAGGTTAGAGTTCAGTGACTGTTAGGTGCAAGAAAACTTAAATTAATTAGAAACAACGAACTGAATTTACTGGAATTTTTGAAGAGAGAAGATTTACACTGTTTATGCTTTTAAAAAAATCTCAGGAAGAAAGAAAATTTATTTACCAAGGATCTCTTAAAAATGAATGAAAGAATGAAAAGGCAACTTCTAGGGTATGTTATAGCATAAGCAAGATTTTGCACAACCTTCTAAACCTTCTACATCTCTTCCAAGCTCCACCAGTACTCAGAGAAATGGGGTTCCTCAAAACTATTTGAAATGATCTTTAATCTTCTAATGAAGCCTAAATATTTATGTATGTATAATCCAATAATGATGCTATATTAATACTTTTAAGTGTACATTGACGTTTGAGATTAATAAAATTAAATCCTTTTAGAGTAATACTTAATGTACAGAAACAATGTCATTATGTTTTTTCAATCCACATGCTCATATATTTATTCAACAAATATATATTGAGAGCCTCAAATGTGCCAGGCCCTATACAGGCACTGGGAATGCAGCGAACAAGTTAGATGTGGCTCCCCTGCCCTCAAGATGTTTACAGTCTACTAGGAAGACACAGCAAATAATAACAAACAGGGTGAGCCCCAGGGAAGGAAAAACAGGGAACATTAGAAAACAATAGCAGAGAAGGAAACATATTCAAACAAGGATTTTCCATGAAAATGACTTTTAGACTAAGATCTAAGGTATAAGAAGCAGCCAGCATGAAATGAGATGAGGGAGTAGCATGCCAGATAGAGGGATCAGCGTATGCAAGGGCCCAGCCGAAAAAGAAGCTCCGGTCCGGTGTTTGAAGAACTGAAGTAAGGCCTGTGTGAATACAGCATACTGGGCAAGGAGTGAGGTGAAGTTAGAGAAGCAGGCAAACCCAGATCACTTGGTATGAGGTATTGGAAGTATGGGATTTCCTTCTAATCACAGTAGGAAGGACTTGGAGACGGGCAGGCTACTGTCTATCTAAATTACTTAAAAAGACAGGGCTAACTGGTGCTGCCTGCAAATAAGCACTGGTGTTTCTCAGATACTCAAGCAGTATTTATTAAAATATTTATCTTTCAGAACAGAGAATGGATACTGCACACTGAAGAGTTTCCCCAAATAAGAAGTTTATTTTGACATAGCTAGTTTACTGTGTATTGATAGAAGCTTGGACCTTCATGTCACCCTTCTGAACCAACCTCAAAGGTATCCACAGAGAAAAAGAGGACTATTGAAATTGGGATCCAAAGGGCAATTTTTTTCTCTTTAACTTTGGAAACACTGGGTTCACAAGGCAACATTTTATCCTGTTGGTTATTGTCTTGCCCATGAAATTTCCAGCAGGGTCTGACCTGAGATAGAGCCCAAGGAAGCAGGCTCAATGAAGCCAGAGACAGTGCCACTGTCTGCACAGGTGAACTCCACGAGGTCACCATACTGTTGGCTCTAAGTTTGTTTTCATTGTTTGTTCTCACATCAGCAGAATTTTTGCACCCTGAGGTGTTCTCCCAAACAAGGGGGAGGCCGTGTTTGTATACCCTTCTGTGTTTGAAGGACAATCTCAAATTTGAAGTAAGAATATAGTCATTTTACACATATCTTCATGAATATCAATGAGTATTTTATGATTTTTGAGCACCTTCGCCCATTGGTGAAGCACCAGTTCTGTGAGTGGAGGCCTTTGCCCTCTGTGGTCCTCTGACAAGAGACTGAGAAATCAGCTGTCAGTGATTTCCTTGGGGTCTCTGAAGCTTTGGTGATGTAAGCATTTTTCTTCATTGGGTTAAATTTAGGAGGAAAGAAAAATCTGCTGAGTTTGTGTTTTTTATGGCAATAAGCCAATGTTCCTTCCCATATGCTGTTTGCCCTAGGGCACTGGTAAGGGACCTGGGAATTACTTCCCCTGAAGGAGAAGCCTTAGTGCAGGGGGTGAGGGTGGGGGATGAGTGAGACAGAGTGGTGTGATTAGCTATTTATTCTGAAATGCAGAAGAATATAAAAATTGGGACTGGACACTTGGGGATGAGGAATTTCCACAAAGTCAGCCTGGAATTCATGAAAGCAATCAGATTTTCTTGCATTATTAAGCAAAACAGGTTTCTGGAAGGTCAAGGCCAAGACCCTTTGAACTACAGTCCCTCACTGAGCTCACACTCCAGTGGGATTTCACACAAAGAAGTGACCCATAGGTTGTGAACTGTGAAGCGCTCTGAGGAGGGAGGCAGAGATTACTGCAGTAGCACACAGGAAGAATTTGGAGCATGGAAAGAGGTAGATTTCCTGGAGGAAGTCCTTTCTTAACTGAGGTCTAAATAATTAAGACTGGGACTTCAGGCACAAGACTGGGCTAGAATGCAGAGCAAGGAGGAGGAAAGGTTTACACAAAATATAGTGAAATGGGAGGTGCCTTCAGGAACTGAAGGTAATCCAACCTGCTGAAGTGTAGTGAGTAAGTAGACTGGGCTAAGGCTGATGAAGACAGGAGGCTAAAGATGTGTATCCAACTATTCATGGCCTTACAGGAAAAGCCAAAGATTGGTCTGAGAACAATGGGTACCCACTAACAATTTGAAGGAGAATGATTAGTTGAGAGAGATTAGGCATCAGTGTGAAGATACTTTGGAGGGGTCAGTAGGTAACACAGAAACCCCATAGGGAGCTGTTGCAATAATGCCAGTGATAGATAATGATGACCTGAACTGAGACAGCGACTGTGGAGTGAGTAGAAGTGGATGGAATTTGGAAGTGAAATTAATCACTTGATAATTGGTTGGAAGGAGGCCCATATTTCCCAGTCTTCGGGTTTAAAGAGCTGGTGGATGGTGTCTGTTCTCTAGGTGGGAGCATAAGTCAGCTGTGACTTTAGTGCAAAGTGTTCTTTGCACTAAACCAGGCTCTCTCTCCTGCAGATCATGGTGTGTTGAGAGGGAAATTTGGGCAGCCAAAAACACAGCTACGAATCGGATACCATAGTCATTATCTCCCAAGACAGTCTTGTCCTAAGCTTTATTTCTAATAAATCATCAGGTAAGGTATTTTTTCAGAGACAAATGTTCTGGTCTGGACCATAAATTATAGACACCTTATTCATGACTGATTACCCTTAGAAGAAAAATAAGTTAGTTCTTGTCTAGAACACAAACTTTTCTGGAGTTGCAGTCATAAGCTAGAATGTATTTGAGTTCATTTGGTTTTAAAATAAAACTAAAAGACCTTTTTCATTTTCACCAATAACTTTACTGAACAACATATTCACTGTTGTGAATATCTACTACCTTCTCCCATCTTTCAGGCAACTTCATAATTCCATCTTCCCAAAACTTTTTATCTTTTTGAACAATGAACTGTTCCAGATGCCTTTTGCAGTCTTCCAGGGAATTGAAATTTTTTTCATTAAGAGAATTTTGGAAAGATTTAAATATATGGAAAACTGTAGGTGCAGTGTCTGGTGAACACAACAGATGAATCGGAACTTCCCAGCCAAACTATAAGAGTTTCTGCCTGGTCATCAAAAAAACATGCAGTCTTGTGTTATCCTGATGGAAGATTATGGGTTTTCTGTTGACTAATTCTGGATGCTTTTTGTCAAGTGCTGCTTTCAGTAGATCTAATTGGGAGCAGTACCTGTTGGAGTTTATCATTTGGTTTTCTGGAAGGAGCTCATAATAGAGGACTCCCTTCCAATCTCACAATATACACAACGTCACCTTCTTTGGATGAAGACGGACCTCTGGTGTGGTTGGTAGTGGTTCATTCCAATTGCCCCATGACCTCTTCCATTCCACATTATTGTAAAGTATGCACTTTTCGTTGCCTGTCAGTTTGTTTTAAAAACAGAATATTTTTGTTATGTTTACCATTTTTTACCATGTATAATGCTCATGTTTTTGCCCAAATTTTTGCTTATGAAAAAACAAACAAACTTCTGGACCAAAGGGATGGAAAAATTTAGTAATAATTTGTTATTCATTTATCTGAATAAAATTACTGTAGCAGAAATTCTAAATTTTATCTATCCTTATTGAAAAAAAGTCCTTGTTGAACTTTGTCAAGTACTTGTTGAACTTTGAAAATGTGTTCATCCCAACCTGCCACTTTAGTTTTTAAATTGTAACCATCAATGATTCTGAATATTCCATAGGTGATTAATAAGCCATGGACCTGGTTATAGGATTTTAAAGCTTTACAGAATATTTTCATAGATATGCTTCTTATACATAAGATTAGTCTTAGATTATACTTAAGAAAGCTCCATTATACCCTAAAGTGAGTAGCTGATTTCAGGGTTATAGAAAAGGAAGATTTCCAGGGTGTCTGAATGTGGTAAAGTATATTCTGTGGCTCTATGTCAAAAATCTTAAAATCTGTTTAAACTTTTTTTTATCTAAACAACTCAATTATGTATGGACAGCACATCTCTTTCCAAAAGATTCAGCTCCCATTTGAAACCAGTTGACATGTTTCTAACTACAAACTCTTTTAGAAAAGATAACTTATACAGGCTGCCTGGTTATTTTACTTCCAAAAAGATGCATTTCAAAAATGCATTTGAGAATTGGCTCTTTAGAAGCTGAAATACACTTTTCTTCCAGAAACACTGTGATGGTTGAGTTCCCAGGCACATACACAAAAGCTTAATTCAGGAACCTACAAACACTACTGAAGAGAATGGAATAAAGAAAGGCCCCCCCTCCCATTTGCTACATAAAGAGGAAAATTCTAGAAAACTGCAGTCTGTCTTATCGCCACCTTTTTCCTCTTTCTGTGCTGTGGGTGCTCTCCCAGGACCCCATACTGTCCCCGGTTCTCACTGCTTCTGTCCATTTCAGCCTGTTCCAGCTCCTTAAAAATGTCATATTTCCTAACAATTGCTTCTTTCTTTCCTAATAAAACTCTCATGCCTTTAGTGTAGTTAGCTTACATTCCCACTAAAACATTCTAATTGAACACCTGTATGTGAATGTCTGGTGAATTTTGAATATTTGCAAAGCACATTTTATAAAAGACCCAGAGTATATATTATTTCAAACGTTTATGTTTTTTAGAGGAAAAATATAATGCAGCAATAGAAAGGGGGTAAACTCGGGTTAGGACAAGGTATTTTTGGGCCACGGCCTCCAAAGTATGATTCTTTAAACTCCTATTTTTGTTTATTGACAATGTCTGCCTTCACTTTTCAATTACAGCAACAATGAACATTAGCATACCACTTCATGAAATACTCTGATTTAAATCTATAAGGTTCTATTCCTCTTTAATAAAAAGGGACACCAACGCTTAGAGAAGCTAAGCATCTTGCTTAGGATCTCCAGTTCAGCCTGGAAGAAATCAGGGCCTGAGACTCCACTTCCGGCCACTTCTGCTGTACTGGCCTCCTCTCCAGTTCCCACAGTTCCCCAAAGCTCCATGCTGGCAGCGAAGGTTCTGGCACCACTGGTAAGGGAAAGGGTACGGAGAGTCAGCAATTTAGTTCAGGACTAAAAACCATCCCCAAGAAACCATCTTTGTCAGAATATAGATATATCACCTCCTGTAAGAAATGGTTCCTCTACTAATAGCCGAGTAAATGTGAGATGGGTCAGAAGGGATGGAGGAAGGGAGTCAGGAATCAATGGAAAACTTGTCACATTTGAGGAATATATATATACTTTATAGGAACATATATGTATAATAATGACTTTATCTTGCATATATCAGCATGTTCCATAATTGCTTTTCAATTTTTCATTACTGATGAGATGATGAAATTATATAGCCTGTAAATATCAGTGTTTAGGAAAACACTCAGAGAACAGACACTTGACCAAGTGGTCAAGAAAAGGGGGAAAAAATAAAAAGGAGATATAATTCAAGAGGCCATAATATTCAGAGTTGTAATGAGAATTAAAACCAAGCCTGTCAAAATAAGTTTTTTTTTTATGAGTGTGTCTTTGGAAGACAGTGTGTGCTTTGATGGTAAGTTCTGATCCTGGCATGGAAACTCTCTTCCTGTTCCTGAATGACATGCTTTTAGACCTGTTAGAAGACTTAGGTCACTTTCCTTTTCTTTTTTTGGTGGGGAGGGGAGAGAAAGGGGAAGCAGATTCAGCTAATCAGCAGTGAATAAGATTACACTGGAAAACACAGATGCTGGGAGATCCTAGACACAGCTGTGGGCATGAAGCACTCAGGGGGCTATGGAGGCGACAGCATCGGGAATTCTCAGAGCTCTCGCTTTGGTCAGCCTTGGACTAGAAGTGCTCTGAAGAGGCAATAGGGAGAGAGCAGTTTCGAATCACTAACGCTTTCCATATTAAAAAATTTAAAGAGACACCTAGACTTAAAAATGTTAGGCAAACATGAAAAGCTTCTCAACCAAGAAAATACTTTGCAACTCTGTAATTGATTAAGGAAGGTACAAGACCATTGCCTGCATTTAAAAAAATGAGTTATAGTATCTTCTTGTGGGAAACAAAGGGAATTTGGGAAGTAGGTGGAGAGGGTAAGGAGAAAAAGCTAAGGAGGGCTGTAGGGGTGAGTTTTTCTAATTGCTGATAATCCATCGAACCTAGGTTAGAGAAAATCTCAACAATGAAAATGTTAATCCGATTACTTTGCACAAAGGCTAGGACTTGAAGTAGGCAGATAGGCTAGAGTTTGTCATTATTTGGGAGTGATTGGATCTGCCTGAAATTCAGAATCTCCTCAAAGAATGTTAAGGTTAAATCAGAGCAAAAGAAGCATTTTTGTTTTGTTTTGGTGGGTAGACATGTTTGTATAGAAGCATATATGGATCATAGGCAGTTCCATTTTTAACTTTTTGAGGCCACTTCCAGAGATTCCACTTCTGAGAACTTATCCAGAGAAACCTAAAACACTAATTCAAAAGGACATAATACCCAAGATTTGGAAGCAGCCTGTGTCTATCAGTAGATGAGTGGATAAAATAGCTACTGTACATTTATACAGAGAATACTACTTGGTCATAAAAAAGAAAATTTTACCCTTTGCAGCAGCATACATGGACCTGGAGAACAGCACGCTAAGCGAAATAAACCAGTCAGAGAGAAAATATGATTTCACTCATCTGTGGAATCTAATGAACTGAACAAACAAGCAAAAGAGAAACAGACTCATGAATGGAGAGCCGGCTGACAGCTCTGGGAGGGCTGGGAGTGGTAGTGGGGAAGAAAAGAAAAAGAATTCACGGACAACAGTGTGACTTTGGCTTTTATTTAACTCCATTATCCACACCACTAGTAGAACCATTTAAATCAGATTATGTCACTTCCTGGTTTTTACTAAAACCCTCTACCACCACATAAGCCTTAGACTGATACTCCCAAATTTCATTATGGCCTATAAGGCCCTAGAGATCTGGATCCTGCCCACTCCAGCTTAGCCTCGTGCCATTGTCCTCTCATTCACTTCACTTGTGGCAACAGGCTTCTTTTAATTCCTCCGCCATTATAAAGTCTTTCCCCTCTCATGGTTTCTGTACATGCCGTTCTACTTTAAAAAACTCATCCCCTACCCACTGCCTAAGCTAGTTCCTTCTTAATTTTTGGCTAAAATATTATCGTATGCATTTTTTTGGAAAGTTACTTTTCTTGCTCTCTTGTGTTCTTCATAACACTTGTCACAGTTTGTAATTGCTTCGTTTATTTTCAGTTTACTCGCTGTCTCTGTCTTTCCCTGCTAGGCCCCATAACCACAGAGACCATGCCCATCGTGGCATGTCTAGGGCCTAGCTCGGAGCCTGGTAAGGAAGCAGTAAATAAGCAATAAAAACTCATTACATGAGAATTCATAAATGAGGAAATGAACAATAGCTCTATGAAGCCCACGAGCTTTTCAGAGAGGACAAGATAATTTACTCATGGTCACATATCTGTTCAGTGGTGAACCAAATAGAAGATAAACCCTTGTAACTGATTGGTTAGGGTTCAACCCTGTTCAGTGATTGGCCATCTGGCTATCTCCCCTTCCTGCCACACACCTTGGTTGAGAAAATTAATAATTAAGGGAAAGCTGAGAATAATCATGGAGTATGAAGGACACAAATAATATATAAAGCCACCTTAAATCTTTGACTTTAAATGAATACAGTGGTCAAGTTAACCTTCTTAATCATTTTAAGATTAATAATAAATCAAACAATGAAAATAAGGAAGGTTTCCAAATTCTAAGCTAAGCACCTTAACCAAACTGGGAGGTTAAGCAGTAACTCTAGAAAACCAATTGCACACACAATAAACTTCAAATCTCATACAACATTGAAAGCACATGCTATCTATTAGTTGGAACAGAATTAGTTGCAAGTGACATTCACAATTTGAATCTGCTTAAGCAAAAAAGGGGAGCTGATTAGGAGGATGCTGGAGTGCTTTAGGAGACCTAAAGTTATTGATATGGATCTTGGGGAACTGGACTCAGGGATTTAAATCACCTAAGTCCCCATAGTCTTGAGTTTCTGTTCCTTTACACTACTACTTGCCTTCCTTTTATATTAATTAATTTAATTTTTATAGCCAATGGTGTAGATACAACTAATATTCCCACTTTATAGATAAGGAAACTAAGGAACAGTAACTTGTTCAAGACATAAGGTTAAAAAGGGGCAGAGCCAGGATGTAAACCCAAGCAGTCTATTGCCAGAGCCCACCCTCAACTTTTGATAAGGGAATATTTTAAAGACACACTGAAGCAGAGAGACCAGTACAATTAAGCCTGGCATGGGCTGATCACCTAGCTACCATAATCACCAACTTGAGCTCACTTTGGGTTCATGCATACCCCCTCCCACCAATTACTCTCCATTGACACTGGATTGTTTTAAATCAAACAATAATTTTTTCCCCTTTTTTTCCCTCTGTATCTTTGAGTGACGGCTGCCCCTGGCACAGTCGCAGGGCAAGGATGCACCCAGGGGTTTTTCTTTCAGTACCAGCTACCAAATCCTGGCCCCACTGCCTGGGGGAGGACCTGTGAAAGTGCTTATATACATAATTTTCAATCATAAGTTTTTCAGTGTATAGCTCAAAAAGAGAATTTTTTTTTTATAATTTAGCAGTTTTTTTAAATTTTTTTTTTTAGATTTTATTTATTTATCTTTAGAGGGGAAGGAGAGAGGGAGAGAAACATCAATGTATGGTTGCCTCTAGTGCATCCCCTGCAGGGAACTGGCCTGCAGGGAACCTGCCTGCAACCCAGGCATGTGCCCTGACTGGGAATCGAACCGTGATCCTCTGGTTCACAGGCCTGTGCTCAATCCACTGAGCTACACCAGCCAGGGCTTAAAGAAGAGAATTTTTTAAATGTATTGGCAAAACAATTATTAGACCAAACAATTAACAATAATTTCTTAATATCATCAACTAGTCAACATTAAAATTTACAATTGTTTCATAACTTATTTTCCATTTCAGAGGGCCAGAGATTAAACATTTACCAGCACACTACTGCTTATAACACATCTCATGAACAGTAGCATTTCAAGTGCTCAATAACACGTGTGGCTAGTGGATATTACATTGCATAGCTCACCATGGGTTTGTAAATGAGTGTAATCTATTCTATCACTTCCTCCTTGTTTACTAGCTGGAATTACACACAAAAAATTTTTTCTTCATTAACTATTTAGCTACCCAAAGATACAGTAAATACAAGGAAGGCAAGATGGATCTTCCACTTTTCCTTTATTAACTATTGTTCAAAATAGTGAGTTGGTTCCTTAGCAAAAGTAACCAATTAATATTTTTGGTATCATGATAAACTCATAGATTATAACATATTTTAGTTGTTTCCATCCGTTGCATTTATTATTTTTATTGATACTCAAATTGTGCCATCTGTGGGAAACCTCTTCAAATTCAGGGCCTACACTTTAGACCACTACACCACTAACATCATCCAGACTTTCCATCTTATCTTGACCATTAGTTAGCAACTGACTTACTTTCTGGATAAAAAATTCAAGAAGTCTGAGATTCATTGGCTCAGCTTGTTTCAAGAGCCTACCACTGCAACCAGCAATGTCTCCCGAAAGCCTGGCATCTCTATTAGGCGTTGAGGGAGGGGCTGCCCCATAGGAAGGATTGCTTGATAGACAAAATAATAGATATCCACCATAACATATTTAAAATATTATACAGAAAAATTTAAAGTACAGCAGCCTTCTCATACCATCGATTGGTTGCTGTGTTTATTCATAAATACATATCTATCAAGAGTGTAGAGTACTCATGAAACTATTATTTTGACTTTAAAAGCTAGTTAAAAGGAAAAAATCCTATGTGAAATTCTTGAATCCCTAAAGATCTTTGACTTTATCAAAATAAATGAGTATCAAGAACACTGAATTCCTTTAAAATAGCCCAGAAGACATAATAGCACATAATAATTAAGAAAATAGCATCTTTCTGTTTCATGTAAATTTTAAAAAGGGGCACTTTTTACTCAGACTGTCCTCTTAGCCATGAAAAGTAAAGTTCACATTAAACAATCTCATTTTAAATTCATCTGTGGTAAAAGTTAAATAGAACAATAAAGAGCTCTAATTGAGCAACTGCAGTCCCTCTGACCTCTTAGTCCCTCTCACTGAAATCTCTTGGGGCACTAGTGTTGATCCAACATCCTGACTAATCAATTAAAGATGGGGCAATTGGTGTTTTAGTGGTCTTCAAATGCTTGTGTTCAATTACACACACTAATAATGATACACTCTGCCATTTTTTTTCAGTCAGTATCTATGAAAAGATTACCAGTGCAAGGCATGACACTAGTATGTTATAGATACAAATGTAAATATGAGATGATGTCTGTTTAGAGAGTTCATAGCATCAGGGAACAGACAAGCCAGGCACAAGCCTATTAATACAATATGATAAGAGCAAAGATAAGTATGGGTTCTGGGTATTATGAAGGCACAAAGGTAACTGTGTGTAGATAGAAAAGACTTTCTAGGAGGAGATGGTAACTGAGGTAGTATGAAAAATAATTAGGAATTAACCAAAAGATGAGGAAGAAGATAGAAAGGGGGAACGTGTTTCAGGTAGAAAGAGAAGATAAACAAACCCCTTTGCTAGAGAGCAAAGTGAAAGACAAGCAGTACGGGGCGATGATGAGAGATCAGCATAGCAAATTAGATGGGGACCAGATCATACACTTTTTGAATTCCATGCTGAGGAGCTTGAATTTTATCTTGCAAGCAATGAGGAGCCACTAAACATTCAAAATAGGGAGACAAGAACTCTGCTTGGCTATTGTCCCTATATGCCAAGGTTGCGGGTTTGATTCCTTGGTCAGGACACATACAAGAAGTAACCACTGAAAAAATAAATAAGTAGAACAACAAATTGATGTCTTTCCCTCTATTCTCTCCTCTAAAAAAATAAATAAAACGAATATATAAATAAATGAAATAGCGAGACAAAATGGTAAGGTATGGAGGGACAAGTAGGGACAAGGAGACTAGTTAAGAGATATTGCAGTATTTAGAATGAGGGTGGGGGTGAAAGCTGACTAGGGCAATGATAACTGAAATAGACAGTAGTAAAAGGAATCAGGAACTCATGAGGAGATATAATTGGTAAGACTTAGGTGATCGAATGTGAGAAATATAGAAAATGGAAGAGTTAAAGACAGTTGCGTAGCATCAATGCCAAGTGCAATAGGGAATACTTGATGAGTCTGAGGTGTACTTGGACACCTAGATACCTGGAGCATGTACGTAGCAGACAACCATCAGCTCTGGAGAAAGTTCTGGGGTGTAACTATAGACTTGGTGTCATCACCAAGTGATAGTTTCATGTTAACATTCCAGTAACTCAGAGAGAATGTAGAATGCGAATACTCTCTATCATTGAAGTTATACTGTAGAGTGCTTATGGTCTACCATTAACTGTGAGCTTTAGGTTTAGTAGGTCATGAGTGGGTCAACCTACTTTATTCCCATTTATTTATCTTTGAGGCTGTTCTCCAAAGACTACACATGGAGGCTCATGTTAAGTGAAGAAGCACAGAGCAACAACAAAAGCAAACAAAAGTACCCAAAATTGAAAGCATCAACAGTTCTTCAGGACTATTTCTTACATTCCAGGGTCTCAACAATACCCCCAATATACTCACTGTTCAATTTCCCTTACCCTTTAGTTCAGCTCTTATCCAAACTCTACCTGTCTAGCAAAGATGTCATTAATTTTTTAGTGATTTTGTTATTTATTAATACATCTTTTGACAATATGCTGTCAAGAAAACAATTAGGAACAGCACCATAAGACTGATTTCTCTGGGAAACTTTTAAAGTGGCAGCTGAATTCTTTGATTAATTTTTTAAGTAATCTATTATTTTTGTTGACTTTTAAGTTAAATCAAATCCATTTTCTGAGCAGCTTCAAGAAAAGAACCACAAACTGTTGCAATGACATTTCAGAACTGTGTGTGGCAACCATGCAGATCAGCACTCACACCATTTCCAAGGGCTACTAAAAATAGACCATGTGCAATTATGCAAAATGAGTGGGTAGATTTTTTTTTAAGTAGGGCCATGACCTCTGAGGTTTTCTGTTGTCTTCACTACGATCTATAAACTGAACAAAATGCTGTTTTCTGTCTTATGGGTGTAGTCCATTACTCGTCTGGGAACAAGACATTGTATAGGAACGCAGGCATAATTCCTGTTGTTTTTAATGGCCAGTATGGGCTACTGATGCCTCCCTCTCCTATGTCCTATATCCATGGCAAACAGTTTCCTATAGTAATTCAGAATCCTGATTCCCAACAATTACAACTTGCCAGAGCTTTTTTCCTTTTCTTTTCTTTTTTTCCTGATCCAGTACTCTGCTTCAGAATCCTTCTAACTACACTGTTTGGTAATAACTAAATTACTACCAACCCCTTGGAGTGCCATTGATGGTCAAGGCCTTTCCTTTACACTTGACTTAAAGCAGTCGTAGAATATGTTTTCCTTGAATTAAAAGGAGTTAACAGTGCAGTAAGGGAGACAGATGTGTGAGTAAATAAGGGAGGTTCCTTCATATTTATAATTTAATCTGATAGTACAGTTAAAACAAGAAAGGGGAGATGAAAAAGATATTCTGGAGATGAAAAAGATATTCTTAATCTATGTCAATGTATGCACATACATGGAATACAAAGCTCTTACCTCCTACTGCAACTGATATCCATGAGACCAGAGCAGATCAACTTATTTCACTCAATCATATAAGGGTACTGAGAATCATCTCTGAAATGTCATAGTCAATAGGGATTTAATGTTAACATTAAATACAAGAACTTTATTGGTTCAAATACACAAAATAAGTTGATTTACTAGAAGTCCTGTATTTACCATGGAGCAAATCCAAGCATAGCACTGAGGTATGTAAAGTTGTCACGTAAGATATTTAAGAAAATTCTTCCATGACACCTAAAGTGAATCTCAAAAGTACAATGTCCAGCAACAGACTCCACAGCTTAAAGATGGATGTGCAGAAAGTGGAAAGGACTCAACAAGGAGCCACAGAGATGATTAAAGGGTTAGAAAAATAGGAGCCAGAAGGTATTTTGCCTAAGCTAGAGAAGACGACCACGTTTCTTAATAACAGTACTCAAGACGATGCACAGCTGCTTTCTGTCTCAACTGGGGAGTGAACAGAAGAAAATGAACTTTGATTACAGCATAAAAGATCTAAGTTAGATATAAAAAAGGACTATTGAGAATGAGAATTATGGGATGAGAAACCTTCTCAGGCTCATTTTCTTCTTTTTAAAAAATCTGCACCCGAGAATATGCATATTGATTTTAGAGAGAGGGGAAGAGAGGGAGAGAAACATCAATGTAAGGGAGAAAAATCTACTGGCTGCCTCTCATGAGTGCCCTCACCAGGGACTGAAAATGCAACCTAGACATGTGCCCTGACCAGGGATCCAACCCACAACCTTTTGGTTTACAGGATGACTCTCCTACCAACTAAGCCACACCAGCCAGGGCCAGGCTCCTCTTCTTGCACCTGCTCATTAAATGATGCTATTTCAGGGGCTTTTTATTTTTTTAATATTTTATTGAATTTATTGGGGTTACATTGCTAAATAAAATTACATTATTTTCAAGTGCACAATTCTATATTGCATCATGGGTTCTTTTAAAATGTTCTCTTCTCACTTCACATGTTTTCCTTAGTTTATTTCATTTACTACAATTTTAATTACCCATTAGGAACTAATAATTTCAAAATTTATCTCTAAATACCTCCAATCTGGACTACTTCTCCCTAGACATCAGGCTTCCACCTTTAATCTGTTCCACTGCAGTAGCATCATGACTACACCTCTGTCTCTCCAGTCTTCAACCCCATTTTCTGGCCTATAGGATGGTCTAAACCTTTCCATCTAAAAGCAAGTCTAACCATGTCATTTCCTTGCTTAAAATCTTCCAGTGTGTCTCCATCATGGACTTATTTTCCATTATTTGGGCCCTCACTTACCTAGTATCACCTCCTGCTACTCCCCAAATGTTATTAACTTTAAGATAATTTCACTTTTTTCATCCCAGTGTGCTTTTCTGTCTCTGTGCTTTTTATAGTTAACCTCTATTCTTTACTCCTTCTAGAACATACTTCTGTACTTCTTTCTGTGGTCACCTTCCACTCACCATGATAGACTAGTGACCCTCACTACATGCTCAGATTCAATAGCTGATCATTGCAAATCCAGTGACTGAAAGACCAGACTTATGCTGCCCATCAGACACTCTCTGCAGCCTTTTCTCAGGCATCTGTACATTACTCTGCACTACCGACCCGCACCTTTTCTTTGCTCTCTCTTAGACTAGCATAGTTATGTATACATGCTTAGGTACTTTGTGTACATACATCATTCACAACTCAATTCTTACAACATTCCTTTGAAGCAGGAAAAAGTCACCACAAACATGCAGATGACATATATGTGCATGTGTATATACACATATATTCATTTATCATATATATGTATATTCCATGACCTCTAGCATACTTAACATGCCCTCTCAAATACCTCAAAAGAACTTCAAAATCAAAGTTCCAATAATGAATTCATAATTTTACCCCCAAACTTTGTTCTGATGCTGCTTGTCCCAGTGAACAGTGTCAGACACCTAAGAGTCTTTCTCAACACTTTTCCTCCTTAATGCTTGTATCCAACCTACCACCAACTTCTGCAAATTTTCCCTCTCGGATATCTCTCGTGTGTGCGGCGATGTATACCTGTGCTAGGGTCCACCTAGTCCATTCTTTCATCCTCTCTTGTGGATGCCTTCATTTCCTCTGGTCTTCTTCTCAGTCATTTTCTGCAGCCCAGATGATCTCAAAATGCAAATTTGTCATGATCCTGCACGCTACCTCATACTCCGACCCCACTCAAAAATCTCTTCAGCAGCTTCCCATTATTTTTTTCAAAAAGATAAACTTTAAACTGCTACAGGGCCCTGCACAGTGGACCCCATTCACATCATATCACACCCATGTCACCTCAAACCCTGTTCCCCTTGGCTGCCCAGCCCCACTCCTGCTTTCCATCTCCCCAACCTGTGATGACTCAGTCCCCTGTAAGCCTCTGCACAGTAGGAAAGCCATCTTTCTTTTCCACTCCATCTAAGTTACTCTCAAGCATCCTTCAGATGCCAGCTTAACAATCACCTGCCCGGATAAGTCCTCTGTGATCACCCTAAGGGGCAAGTCAAATCTTTCCATTTTACATTCCAAAACACTATGTGCCTCTCTTTCTTCCCTCCCTTTTTCTTTTTTATGTTTCTTTCTGTGATTATTGGCTCATCAACCTCTTCCACTAGACTGTCAGCTTCACAAGAGCAAGAACTGTGCCTATATTCTTGTTCACCATTTTATCTCTACCACTTAGTATAGCACCTAGCATGCAGTCAGTGTTGGAATAGTTGAATAAATTGTACTGGCTGGGTAGCTAAGTTAGTTGTTTAGAGAATTGTTCCAATGTGCCAACATTGTAGGTTCAATCCCTTCAGGGCACATACAAAAATCAACCAATGAATACATGAACAAGTGGAACAACAAACTGATATTTCTTTCTCTAACATAAATTTTTTAAAAAAGAATCAACCAATGAATGCATAACAACATATCAATGGTTCTCTCTCCTTTCCTTTCTCACTAAAATCAATCAACAAAAAATATTTAAGTTGAATTAATTGGTTGACTTGTATTTGCTAGGCACTAAGGTAGCTATATGTGTTTCACAAAGATCATGCCATTAACTTTCATGACCGACTTATGAGGATACTACCATTCTATTAACAGCTCCATTTTACAAATGAGAAAAAAAAAGAGTCTAGAGATTAATTGATTTTCCCAAGCCTCACAATATAAAAACTGAAGTCCTCCATGTAAAACTATACATATGACTGGTGCCCATCCTTCGTAGATGTAAACTGGTAGATGTCTTCGTAGATGTAAACATATTAACCAAAGTAATTGAGCATGTGAGAAGAATCACAAATTGATCATTTAAATCACTTGAGCGAACTTGAAAATTCTGAAATATTTAAGAGTCAACAACAGGCCCTGGCCAGGTAGCTCAGTTGGTTAGAGCATTGTGCCAACATGCCAAGCTTGTAGGTTCAATTCAGAGTTAGGCCACATACAATAATCAACAAATGAATGCATAAATAAGTGAACAACAAATCCATGTTTCTGTCCTCTTTCCTGTCTCTCTCTCCCCCCTTCTTCTCTCTCTCTCTCTAAAATCAGTTTTTAAAAGAGTCAACACTAGAATCCCATGGTTGTAGGTTGTTAGGTTGCTTAAATAGAAGAAGAAAAAGTAGGCTGTACCTGAATTGTACTTGTTCAATGAACCTAATTGTTCCACTGACCAGTGAGGCATGATAACTTTTCACAATACAACTCTGAGTGTGACTGGCCTGGGGACATATATCTCAGGGCTGTCTAGAATCTTACCAAAGCAAAATTAATGACATCTCTTTTCACCAACAGGAAAACAATTTACCTCACTTTTGTTGATGGTATTTTTATATTCAGAAAACTCTACTGAGCCACTGGGTGTAAGTAGTAAGTTTATCCAAAGTTTCCAAGGAATTTTTCCTTCTCCACCCATGCTGTCTGGTCCGCTCCTTTTGGGAACAGAGGCATTAATGCACTGTTATCTTTATGGTTCCTGTTGCAAGAATAATACCTAAAAGTCTGAGGCAAATTTTATGTTGGTTAATCATGAATATTTGGAAGAGCTTCATGTTCATATCTGGAAGTTGAGTTAAGGACTTTTAAAGTATAATTATCATCATTTATGGAATGATCGCCATCATGAGTATGGAATTCTCAGTACACCTGAGTAGTGGGAGGCTGATGAAAATGTCATTTTCAGGGTACTATAGAGAAAGTCTTAAGTCCTATTAGCTTCTCAGCCATGGTTTCAAGAGGGGAAAATAACTTGTTGATCTCAATAACACTGTCTCAGACCTGCAACTCAGGTATGGGTCAGGCTTGATCGCCATATTTAAAATACATTACATTTTGGACACTACCTTAAACCTAATTCAGAAGAGACTGACAAGCCATTATTTTTCAACAAAACATTTATTTGATAGGATAACCTACCTTGTCTCCTTAGAGAATTTCTTCCCAGTTGGGTAAATCTACATAGGAGGCCAAATTAAATTTCAGATTGTTGGATGAGCATATAATTAGGAATTAGGCATCATGAAGAAATGTTTGACTTAGTTGTTCCCTTGCTTGACAATGTTTCAGTTGCCTCCATTGCTGTCAGGATGAAGTCCAAACCCTTTACAGACCTCTCCTTCTCCTTCCTTTTCAAATCTCACCTCAAGCATTTTAATAGTCTGGTCACACTGAACTACTGAAAATTTCCTTACTTTTAGGATAAATTCCCTTTAATTTTGACAAAATTCATATCTGTATCTCAAAGATGTATGTTCTCCCCAGCAACTCAATTTTTGAATCCAGCAAGTCATTCTCTCCTCCATGTTTCCATATCTCTGTCTACACTTCACCACTATAATTATTAATTTACACATTCCTCTCTCTCACTACAATGTGAATTTCTTGGGGGTTGGAACAATTTTATTTATTTATTAAATCTTAGTATTTGGCACACAGTAGAAGTTCAAAAAATACTTTTAAACTGGTTGCTGGCTATGCCCATTAAAGTAGGTGGTCAAGTGGCTGTGTTGATTCCTTAATAATTCCAGAATATTCTTTTGTATAAAATATCCCTGTTTACACTGCATGAGGCCAATGGTTCTCTCAGGTTTTGAATGTTGTTAGAAAAAAATATTTTTTAGCAATTTAGGGAGCAATGAAGAAAAGAATATGACAAAAAAGCTACAATGCATTAACATTGTAATTATATATCTTAAGTCTAAATCATCAGAAAGAATACAATTTCAGAATAATAGGTAGTCTTTTAAGTTGAACAAATTTACATTTATTAAAAACTCTCTCTTCAGCACCAATGCTGAAAATGGCATTTGGGTCATATTGAAACAGGCCAGTGTCCTCTGCAAAACAACCGTGAGGGACTATGTATTATTTTATACATTTTTCGGGTAGCATCTGAGATATTTTCATTGTAAGTTCAAATTGTAATGGATGTAATTTCTGGCATGTTGTAAATATTGACACAGCAAAATAAAATATCTTCTTAGAAAATCCATTCAATGTCCTCTCTATACCATAATTACTTTAGACAACCACCATCACTCATTTAAAATACTTTGAGTTGGAAATTTACATTATTCCTTTACTTCTATCCTACTTCCCTGCAGTTTTATAATATGATCTTTATACTCAGAAATTTATTATCAATTTAAAAAATTTAAAATTTCCATGTCCCTGAATGTTATAAAATACCCTAAAATTATAACAGCATTATAATTATTAGTGCACACTTGGCCAAAGCAACATAAATATATTGATATAGACAGGACATAAACATTTATTAGAAATACATTTCTTAATTAGTTGAGTTTTCTTCCAACTAATTAATGTGCCCAAAATTTGTTGCTGGAGTGAGAAGGGGATTGTCATCAATGTATTGCCTTACATTCTTTGGAATATGTGCTGAGAACATTTGGTCACAAGAAATTGTGCATGACAGGAATAGAAGTGGTTTGTCTTAGCTATGTAATAAAATTCTTTGAACTCCTTCCAAGTTGTATGCAAAAAACCCTTAGTGATCTATTGTTGAAAATTCTTTTTAATGATCAACTGAACTTCAACTAGACCCTTCTTCAGTTTTGTTGAGGGAAAGCTGGAGACTATTAGAGCTGCTTCCAAGAGATTAGTGACATTTACTCTATTTGTCTCTGGGGCCGACCTTCCCATTCTGGGACAGTGTAACTAACACTTTAGGGCTGAGTGAAAGGTTTCCCTTCTGGTGAAGTGGGAGAAGGGGGATTGTGAAAGGGGAGATGGGGAATTTTTTGTATTCCTCCAGAGCTAAGCATATGCGGCTGAAGAGCACTGGACTAGCCCTGAAAGTACTAATTTTCTTTCAAGTAGTTATATTCCAATTGCAGATGTACCCTGAATCTCAAGCATATGGGAGACTCAACCTGATCACAACTTTGGGGAGGTGGGTTCTTTTGTAAAGACCAATCTCATGACTTATATCGATTCCATAGCTTTAGTTTCTGACCTCGACATTACTTTCCAATTTAGGCAGAAGGAAGTTACTTCAGTTGGAATCAAAGCCCCCTATGAAGTGACTGCATAAAGCTGTGTAGGAAACCCTGCTCTGGGAGGTTTCTTCATAGCACTGGACCTTATGGCCTTGGTACCTTTCTCTCTTCCATACCTCGTCCTGCTGAAGGTGACTGGTGGGCACTGTGAATTGATGAAAGAGGTGGATGACCATCAAATCTGTGGCAACTGAACAGAACCTAGGTAACTGACCTATCAGGGAAATAAATCTGTGACCCAAACAGTATCTGCAAACTGAATGGTTGGTTGGGATGGATATCCTACAGAAACCAGTAATGAATGTGTGGTTTTAATAATTGTTTTCAATAAAAAATGAGTATCAAACCCTACTCCACTGTTCTAATTCTTTGCAGCCTATATAAAAACTCATACCGTAAAAAAAAAAATCCATATTTGTACAACTCAAAAAGCAGGCATTTTACTTTTTACTTCACCTCTCTGAGACTACAGTGACCTTCTACTTGCAATTAATTAGAATATGAAGAAATTACAATCACAAAATGGTTAGTAATCATTAAATTTGGAATAAAAATTTTAACTAAAAGCATAACTTCACAGATAAAGCAATGTTTTATTTAATGACCTAGTAGTTTTAATTGGAATTATTTTTATTCAGCAGTTTTAATTTTTTAAAAATTCAAAACAACCTTCTCACAACTGTATACTGTACTGAAATGCCTTACATTGAATAACATTCAAATATTTATCAACACTTTAACGCTTCCATATTTCTGTTCTAGTAGTTTATTAAGTATAATTCTCATCTATGTTTTAGTCTTTGGTTGAAAGTTAAAGGTTGTGTATACTGAGTACTTGCAAATTTGCACATTCATTCACTAATTCATCCAACACACCCTTACTGTCTGCTTTGTCACAGTCACTGTTGCTAGATGTTGGAAGTACAATACTCAACAAAACCAGAATTGGTTCCTGCCCTTCTGAAGCTATTAGTTTATTGAGGGAACATCCAATAATCAAATAGTTAATGACGCATGTGGACAAACTGCAACTGTGACAAGTTCTGTGAAGGAGAGTTAAAAAATGTTAGGAATATCTGAGGCAGGATATTTGAATGTTGAGGTGGAGGTTGGGGGTTGGGTTGTTGGTCAAGGAAAGCTGCCCTGAGGACATAATCTAAGCCTGAACCAGGAGGGGGAGGAAAGAGCCTTGCACAAATGGAATAGCTTGTGCAAAGGCCAGGCAGGGATCAAAGCAAAAGTGAAGGACAGAAGGAGTGTTAGAGGAGGGAGGGAACCAGGCAAGAGATGAGGCTGGAGTGCTGGAAGGCAGCCAGACCTTGCTAGGCTCCGCAGACAAAAAGTGTTTTAATCTGGAGACCAGAAAATAATTGGAACCTTTGTAGGGTTTTAAGTGTAGGTGGGGTGATAGGACCAGATTTGCATTTTGAAAAGATTACTGGCTTCACTGTAGGAATGGATTAGAGGGCAGAGCCAGAACGCAGGGTTTATTGAGATGGATGCTTCCTTGAACATATGCATGCAAACTTAAGCTTTTGAAAAACAAATGTTTTAAAGGGATTGGAATTTTCTAAGAAAAGAAACAACTGGTATTTATCTTTTAAGTGTTTTATGTTTATTTGGGGTGGGGGAGGGAGACAGGGCAAAATTGGTTCACAGTAAGTGGAGAAAAAGAAGAATGAACAGTATACTCCTTCCCAGAAGTCCTGGAAAAAATATGTCTTTGATTATCAAAGTCAACTCTTTCCCCCACAATGAATAGCTTTACTAGAGTGTTTTTTGGATTGTACATTCAATATAAATTATATTCTCAACATAAGACAGTACAGAAAGTATATTAATAAAGTTTTTTAGAAGCTGAAATTCTACTACTGAGGAAATTGTCTCCAGTCTGATGAATATCCTTGTAAACTACCTTCCACGCTTTTACTCACATACAAGCTTAAGTATATACTCTAGGACCACTGCTGTTTCTTGCTCGACAATAAGCGTTGGATTTATGTAAGGCCACATCAATCACATCAATTTTTTTTTTTTTTAAGATTTTATTTATTTACTTTCAGAGAGAGGGGAAGGGAGGGAGCCAGAAGAGAAACATCAAAAGCACCCCAATCAGGGATGATCCCTAATACAGACATGTGCCCCAACTAGGAATCAAACTGGTGACCTTTCAGTTTGGGGTATGAAGCCCAACCAACTGAGCCATACCAGCTAGGGCGGCCACATCAACCTTTTCTTTTTATTATTTTAAATTTTATTTTTAGAGAGAGGTAAGAGAGAAGGAAAGAGAAGGAGAGAAACATCAGTGTGTGGTTGCCTCTTGCACACCCCCAGAGGGGACCTGGCTGGCAACACAGGCATGTGCCCTGACTGGGAATCAAACCAGCGATCCTTAACTTCTCGGGCCCCCACTGACGCCACTGAGCTACACCAGCCAGGGCTTGCATCAAGCGTTTTCATGGCTAGTCAATAAATCATTATAGGTATATGCCATAATGTATGTAAATAACATCACATTGATGGAAGCCCACGTTTTTTAGGCTTATAAACAATGCTGTGAGGAACAGTAGAGTCACTGCCTGGTGGAAATGAGGGTGGGAGGAGACAGAAGAGGTTAAAGGAAGGATAAATGGTGATGAAAGGAGACTTGACTTGGGATTGTGAACACACAGTATACATATGACTAATTATAGAACTGCACACCTTAAACCAATTGTATTAACCAATGTAACTCTGATTTTTAAAAAGTGTATCATGCATGTTTTAGTAGCTAGAGAGTATTACCCTTGTCTTCAACCTCACAAATATAATTTTGGCTTATCCAGTAACCAAGTCAGTTAACCCTTTTGTACTTGACTTTCCTCATCTATTAAGTGAAGACAATAATCAAGCTTAGCTTGATTAAGCTCACAGGGAGCTTGTGTAAAATGTAATACACTGTAAGCCAGGGGTCCCCAAACCCCACGCCACAGACCAATACTGGTCCATGCTTGTTAGAAACCAGGCCACACAGCAGGAGGTGGGCTTGAACATGATGTACTTGAATCATCCCAAAGCTATCCCCCTCAAGTTTCCCCACCGTTCCACCCCCGCCCCAACCTGGGCCTCACTCTCACCTCTAGGCCCATGGAAAAATTGTTTGTCACAAAACTGGCAGCTGGTACCAAAAAGGTAGGGGACTGCTGCTATAAGCTACATAGAAAATGGTGCTAATATATTATTTACATTCAACTATGATTATCATTGCTGTTTTTGCTTAAACCTCTTTATTGAGGTATGACTGACATATAAAAAGCTGCACATATTTATTGTATAGAACTTGATGAGTTTGGAGATAAGTATACAAGGTCTGTCCAGCTAATATGAAAAATAGAGATATTTACTGAAGAAGATAGAAGACACAACAAATATTGTACATAGGACAATGATGCCTCAGTCCCCTTCGAAGCAGGCACCTTGGGACCTCACACAGTTTTCCCAAACACCATCAGTTACCCTGTCTTTTCCTGAATCTCACTGACAGTCAGAAATCTCTTCCCTTTCAAAGATGATTTTAGTTTTGTGAAAGCCAGAAGTCTCAGGGCACCGGATCTAGGCTGTAGGGGGTGATCTGATGTTTCACCAAAAAACTCTGTAAAAGACTTGATGCATGCATTGACAGGGTGTCCTGATGGGTGTAAAAGACTTGACAGGGTGCATTGTTGTGATGAATCTGCCAATCACCAGTTGCCCATAGCTGTGGCCTTCTGAATCATCCCAATAGTTTCTGCAATGTTCAAGCTTAACACAAAATTTTTTACAGATTCATTGCTCTACTCACTCAGTCATTTTGAATGCGAATGTCACACAGTACACGTGCTCAGACAATGGCATCTACCACCCCCACTGACTAGTACAGTGAAGTGGTCATTGTTCGTACATGCAAATTCCAGTTCACTCTCCTTGGCTGCCAAGCTGCATCAATGTTGTGAAAACTGTTCTCATTATATCAACAATGGTTGGACTTTTCCTGGACAGACCTCATATACTGTGAAACCATTAGTACCATCTACACCATAAACATATCCATTAGCTCCAAAGGTTTCCTACAGCTTACTTTATTATTTTTTGTGTGTGTGATATGGACACTTAAGATCTACACTCTTAGCAAAATTTAAGTATACAATATTGTTAACTTTAGACACTATGCTGTGCTGTAGACTCTAGGACTGTTCATCTTGTTAACTGAAACTTTGTACCCTCTGTCTAATAACTCTCATTTCCCTCTCCCGAACCCCTGGCTACCACCATTTCACTTACTGCTTCTATGAGTCTCACTAGATTCCTCACATAAGTAATATCATGGAATTTTTTCCTTCTTATGCTTATTTCACTTAGCATTAACGCTCTCCAGGTTCATTCATGTCATTACAAATGGCAGAATTTTCTCGTTTTTAGCGCTGAATAATAGTCCTATATATAAATTATTGCTGCTTTTAATGTAAATTCAATGAAAGCATTAGCTGAATTCCTTTTAAAATAATATTCTTAAAATTAGCTAGGGAGAAAAAAAAAAGAAAAGTGAGGAGAAAAGTTGCCTACCAAAACAGATTGTGAGAGATAACAGTCAACGAGCATTTACTAATTGCCTACAATGTGCCAGGCTGGGGTTGGACTGGGTGGTAGGGGAGTATAAGAGTGAATAATACACAGTCTCTATTCTGAGGTACTTAATTCTGGAAAATGATACATGTGCATCCACAGACAATCATAGATCATTATCCCTAGACCCTAAAGAGGCAAAGCAGAGGAAAGTCAAGTTTGACCATCAAAGGTCAGCTGATCCAGATATGGGAGCTTGGCTTCATAACAGAGTGACAGTGGGGCCTGCAGCAGTTTTACACAGCCTAAAGTGAACTCAGGGGACACACTGGTTGGGGATGCCCCACTCTCTAGGGGTTCCCCTGGTAAGCATAAGGGGGAATCCCCCTGAACTGGTGGAACCCCAACACTAAATATAAGGGTGATAGGAGAGAACAGATCCCTGATTGCTAGCAGAAGACTGGAAGGGGTGGGGGAATTCTTAAAAACTCCACTTACAGAATAGGAGATCCCCTTCTGTTACTCAAAGTTCCCTCGAACAGTGTATTCTGAGATATCTGTGGTTACTATCCTCTCAAACTTTGTTTCTAATTCCATTTTCCTTCAGGGTTTAGAGGAAGACAACTGTATATGTGAGTATATACATAAACATAGAATAATAAAAGTTGAAATACATATACGCATGTACATATACCACACAACGGCTGTTAGGAGCTCAGTGGTCCCAGAATTTATGTCGTTTACTTGTACCACTGGGAACTAATTGTTGTTCATTCATAATTAGTCCATATTTAAACATAATTTCAGGCAAAAGACAATGTAAGGTAAGATGTATGTGCGAGACAAATTCAGTCCTGACACAATACCATTAGGGATTCCAACATTTTTGGTGGATCCGGTGCTACTAGGAAACAAAATAATACTGGCATAAAGTATTATGTAGTACCTATTATGTACTAGGCATACAACATGAAGAGAAGCAAAGATATGAATTTAACAATTCTGGAATGAAAATAATCTTTGAAATTGAAATGAAAATTCTCAAGTCCATTTTCACTTCCCATCACCTGAATCTTAGATAAGCAATCAACTTCAGTAACTCTTCAGTCTTTTTATGGAAAAGGCAGTTTTCCATAAATAAACAATGCATTTATTTGCAAAGTGCATGGAATTTTAAAAATGCATTAAGGACAGAGCACAGTATTATCATTATATTCTTCAAAATGTTCCATGGAAGCATATATTAAATACAGCCACGCAGGCAGAATCCTCTCGTCTCTCCAAGGTACAAATTAGGTCAACATCAGACATTCTACTGCCCTAAACTTCCCAAATTCTAAAGCAAAGCAGAACAATAAAAAAAAACCCATAAACTGTACCAATCTGAAGACCTATAATGGAATTTCAGGCTGATGATCACTGGTAGTCAGATGACAATATAATCACTACTGGGGAAAAAAACCCAAAACCAAACTTTTTGTGGCAGGTTAATAGCATCATTCTTTACATTAAAATTACACTTCATCTATTATATAGATACTAAAATTACAGTGAATTATGTGCAAATTGCATTGAGTAAATCTATACAGTCCATAATAGAGTCTGACTCTGCCTATATGTGTATAGTTCATTCAAAAGTATTCAGATAACTGGTATTTTATAATTTAATTATAATTAAATATACTTAATTATACTTTTATAATTTATAATGTACAGTGTTCAAGAAAATCCGCTTTTTAAAGTTAATCTTGAAAAATATACCATATTCCATATTCCACATTATATATTCAAAGCTTTAAATACTTTTATTTTAAAAATAGAAATTTCTTAAGAGAACAGAATCAGAAAACCAAAGGGCCTAAGAAATGTAACACATGCTCTTTATAGGACATGTATAACTTTCCATTAATATATAGATTAAACTTCTATAAATATCCTTTGCCCACTAAATAACTATCTTGAATATATTTTGCTGGTTTGTGATTAAACTTTTAATATATTCCTCAAGAGTAAAAAGCCTCTATAGTTTGAGTACATCTTTACCTCATATGGGTTTGAATAAAGGTACTTTGAGATTTCACATATAAAAATAGTAAAATGAGTATAAACACTTTAGAATTTGCTAAATTTAGCATATTAAAAAAGTTAAAAATCAGTATGAGGGCTCTAAGAAAACCTTTTTCTAAAAAAAGTGGACTAAAATTATGAGCTACATTTCCAGCTCAGTCATTTTTCTAATAATTCTAAATTCCATTTGCAATATCAAGTTAAAATGTTAAGTCTTAGAAACGGGTTCTTGTGTTTGAACAATGATCAGAGTCCCACACGACGTCGGTGTGAGCAGACTCCTCCCCGCTACTGGGGAAAACCCTGCCTAATATTTATAACGTTATGACAGTGTAATACTCACAAGGTGGTTGTAGAAGTATAAACACCACTGCAGTTATCTGATTGGCTGCTGGTGATGTAACAGCCCTGTCAATACTTCCCAGCGAACGCACGTGTTCGACCTTTTATTTAAATTTCCATTTCATCACAGCAGTAAGACACTCCCGGCTGCGCTTTTTCGGAGAAACGATTGTCGCCCGGGGCCCAAGGTGCTGCCTAGCAGACACGAGGCGTCGCAGCGGGAGGTGTCCGTAGTTGGAGTCTCCTCGCGCGAAAGGCACCGCCCGGGCCAGCCTTTGTCAAGGAGCAAAATAAAATAAGTTCACTTCCTCGGGCGCTGCCACCCGCCCCCAGCAAATGACACGGCCGAAGCGCCGCTCCCACCGCTCCCACAGTCATTTTCCAAGTCCCAGGTGATCGCGTGGCAAAAGAAGGAAAATGAGCGTCCCGGGCGCGGGTAGGTGCGTGCGGGCAGCGGGGAGGCGGCCAGCCCCTGACACTCGCCAGCTGTCTGTCCCCGCGGAGCCCAGCCCCGGCTGCACGCGCCCGCCCCTCCCGAGACCCCGACCCACCGCTCTGCTCTGCGTCTCCTCCCCTGGCCTTCGGCCCCTTCCCAGCCTTTGCCGCCGCCGCCGCCGTCGCCGCCCCCTCCCCCCGCCCCATTCTCCGGCGCCCCCACCCCAGCGGCCCGGCCCCAAGCCCAGCCCCCTCCCCGCCCGGCCCCCACCCTTTCCCCCTCCAGCGGTGGCTGCTACCCCGGTGCATTGTGGGCGCACGGTCCGTTGTTCATTTGCCATTCGACCTCCGCCGGGGCCTGGTCGGACGGAAACGCTCCGCCGGCTTCATTGTCGGGCGTTATGTGGCGGAGCCCTGTGCTCTAACGAGGCTCGCGCCCTCAGCGCCTCGGAACCGGCGGCGGCGGACTCCGCGGGCGGCGCGCCGGGTAGGCTCTCGACTCGTAGGGTCGGCGCGGCGTCCGGAGGGACGGCGAGGGGCGCCCCTACTCCGCCCCAACTTCCAAGGCCGCACGCGTCCGCCGGCTCCTCGCCTCCCCGCCGCCCCCTTCTCCGCGCGGGACGCGGCCCGGAGCGCGGCGGGGCGGGGACGCAGGACGCGGTGGCGGCCGGAGGCAGCGGCCCGGCGGCTGTGGACGCGTGAGGCGGCCCCGGGACCGAGCCCGGGCCGGGCGGGAGGGCGAGGTCGGGCTCCGCGAGACCGGAACGCGGGGAGCGCGCGGGACGCAACCCGAGGCAGGAGCTGGCCGGGCACCGGGAGGTGGCGGCGGCGCGCGCCATGTCTTTCAGCGAGATGAACCGCAGGACACTGGCGTTCCGAGGAGGCGGGCTGCTCGCCGGCGGCGGCGGCGGCTGCGCGAACAATAACGCCAGCGGGGAGGCCTCAGCTTGGCCCCAACAGCCCCCACCGCGACAGCTCCCGCCGCCCGCGCCGCAGCACCTCAACGGGCGGGGGGCGGACGAGGAAGTGGAATTGGAGGGCCAGGAGCCCCAGAACCCCGAGGCCTCCGCCGGCGGGGCCGCCGAGGAAGCGCAGGAGCCGCCGCTACCCCCGGACGCGGGCGGCCCCAGCTCGTTGGGCGGCGGCGCTGGGGGCCCGCTGCTAGCGGAGAGGAACCGTCGGACTCTGGCCTTCCGCGGCGGCGGCGGGGGTCTCGGCAACAATGGCAGTAGTCGCGGCCGGCCCGACCCCCCGGCGTGGCCCCCGCGGCATTTCAATGGGCGAGGGCCGGCGACGGTGGAGCTGGACCTGGACGCGCTGGAGGGGAAGGACCTGATGCCGGACGGCGCGTCCCTGAGCGACAGCACCGAGGACGACGAGGAGGGGGCGAGCTTGGGCGACGGCAGCGGTGCGGAAGGCGGCTGCAGCAGCAGACGGTCGGGCGGCGGCGGCGACGGCGGGGATGAAGCGGAGGGCGGCGGCGTGGGGACCGGCGACGGTGAGACTGTCCAGCACTTCCCGCTCGCGCGGCCCAAGTCCCTGATGCAGAAGCTCCAGTGCTCCTTCCAGACCGCCTGGCTCAAAGATTTCCCCTGGCTACGGTATTGCAAGGATACCGGTCTGATGTCTTGCCGCTGGTGCCAGAGGACCCCTGAGGACGGCGGCGGTGGCGGCGACCTTCCGCCCGTGGGGCACGACGAGCTGTCGCGAGGGACCCGCAATTACAAGAAGACCCTCCTCCAGAGGCACCACGTCTCTACCGAGCACAAACTCCACGAAGCCAACGCCCAGGTACCGTATATCCTGCCCCTGCTTTCTCAGATCCTTTACGGAATGGTTTATCAGCTTAAAAAGCCGCTTTCCTTGGGGAACCGTAGTTGCAATCGGAGAGGTGTCGTCTGCAACTTCCGAGTGGGAGGTTAGAAAGCCTGGGAACAAATTTTCAGAAGTTGTGTGTTGGGAGGGAGAGGGAATGACAACCTACTAATCGTAGCGCTGAGTTTGTTTTACTTTTTTATGACTCATATTTCTTTGCCTATCAGAGTGAATCAAAAACGAAAACTTAATAAAGCAAGGTTGAGGGTTTTAACCCAAAAGGTTGACTTTGCGGAAAATGGTATTGCCTGTGATTTTTGTAAAGCTCCTTGGGTTCATATGCTGGTGGAAGTCACATCTGGCAACTTTTTGAAGACTGAATTAAACAGTTTCCTTAACATTTGATGCTTACCTCTTTTAAGGAAATATCCAGCCGAAGAAATTCTTTCTATCAGGTTAGAATAACTTGAAATATGAGAGCAGTATATAAATGTAGTGGAAGCTATCTGCTTACCGCTCCTTTTTCTTGTGAATAATTTTGCTAAATTTATTGCCGTCGAACTTCTTGTTGAACTTTGCTTTTGGTAAATTATTGTAGTTTTTACGTGTTTCCTTCTACCCAAATTTCTGTGTTGAGATTTTTGTACGATTACCCTCTTTTCAAAAGTTAATTTGGACTGGTAGAGAACATACGGACCAAACTTTGTTAAAACCAAGTTCTTAGTTACAAAACAAGTAAGCTGCACTTTATTCTTTCTTGTTTTAATATTTTCTTTCTAGAGATAGTACTCTTTATCATTTTGATAATCCCCCTTCAAGCCAAGCAGTTCTCCTTTAAGACTTTGAAACAACCTTTGGTAGTTGATGGAATTCATTCTTTTGTAATGATAGCCAGTCATTGCTTTAGAAAGTTGACTTGCAGGTATTAGTCCCTCTGTTGCATGATTTTGTTGTTCAAAATATATACTGGAGTTAATTAGGCAGTGTCTAATAACTCAATAGCCCAGAAGCTTCTCAGAAGTTTAAAGCTTGAACCTCAAAGCATAGGTTTATTTTTCCCAGTGGACAACGGCAATAATTTTTGTCCAAATATTAGCTGCCAAAGCCTTAGAAGGAAGGTTACTTAAAGATATAAGGCCCAGAAAGGTTAAATAAATTGTCCTGAGTCTTAGAGCCATTGGTGATAACTAAGACTATAGTCTGTAAGGATTGTTGTAATGGGAAAAGAATGGGTTTTGGAGTAAATCTGGGTTCACATCTCAGCTTTCTGCAATTACTAGCTTTATGAGCTTGGGCAATGGAGTGAAATGGAACTGACATTTCCTTGTCTTCCATATGCAAACACCCATTTACCTTAACTCTACAAAATAGTTGTTTTACTCTCATTTTACAGAAGAGGAGTCTGAGGCTTTAAAGGGTTAAGTAATGTATTTCTGAAGTTAATAAAATGATGTAGGTGGTGGGCTTGTGAAAATGAAAAGTGAACCTTTCTAAATAATGGTAGGTTGGTTACTTTGAAAAGTCTAAAAAGACAATTAGAGTGAATTTTTGTAATATACAATGGACCAGTTACTTCTCTTATCAGCATAGTCTCTCCTTATAAGCAAAGCTTAATGGGAATACAAATTGAAATGAGCTACTTAGTGAAATTGAAATTAGAGGAAGGGGAATAAGTTGGATCACCTTATGACAGACACAAACTTGGTATGGTGCATGTATCCATCCCCCAGGCATTTATCTGTTTCAGGGAATTCGTTTCTAGGTAAAACCATTATTAAACTCAATCTCTGAATTATCTGTCCCTCTCCCATACCCTTTGCTCCCTTGAAGCTCTTTTTATAGACCTTATTTGCAGCCCATCTTTCTCTGGAGACATTCTTTCATTAGACTGAGGGTTACAACTTAGTTTGTCTGAGGCTATATATTGATTCTCTGTATTGGATTTTGGATGTTTCCACTCTGAAATGATCCTAGTAATTTCTCTGTTTTAATTGTAGGTGACTTTAGTTTGGGGTGTTACTTTGCTATTTTGTGTGCCTTGAAGGTACTACCTACATTTCTCTTTGTTAACATGAATGACAGTTTCGAGAATTGACATATTTCTATGGGCAGGAGTCAATTTTTTTTTATTGTTCTACAGTCTCTGTAGATATCTGTAGGAGGCAGTATAACCCAGTCTGTAAGAGTGTTTTGGGGTTTAAAGTGAGGGGGACCAGAGTCCTAATCCTCTTTCTTGGCAGGCAAGAACTTCTAGTTTCCTCACATGTACAAAGTATATATGCCAACACATAATCACTTAGTAAATAATAACTTATTTTTTTATCATTCTTATTTTATTTGTAGCTAAGTATAACAAGGTGCTTTTCCTTGTGGCCTGGTATCTCTTGTGTCAGTGTTACCAATTTGATAAGTTTTAAAGCCACTTTATCCCATGGAATCACTGATTTTAGAGAGTAGACCAGCTCCCTTTTTCATACCTTCAGAGACTTTGGTCAGCCAGTTCTTTGAACATTTTGAGACTTTATCATCATACATGCAATTTTTCTTAGCTTCATAAAAAAATACTTTGCATTAACTTTCTCCTGTCTTAAAAATATTAAGAGTTCTGGAGTTCTTGAGGCAAGAATTCAGTTTGAGCCCGGGGTGGTTCACTCCTTTTATTATACACACACACACTAAGTTTTAAGGAGGCATATTTTTTGAGATAAGTTTGGCCAAATCGTAGTATGTCACTAAGACTAAGGGTTACTTTTCTTATTTTTCTCTAAGAAAAGTTCTTCCTCATTAATGGTGGCGACCAAATCATTTTAGCACCCTCTTAAAAAGTTTGATATTCTTTTGATAATTGGATGTAGGTTGTTAAGGATTCGTGGAAGAATCTGCAAATGAGCTTTCAGAATCTCTTCTGAGCGTTCTGTTTGAAAAAGATCCCTGTGTTCTTTATAAGGATGTGTGAATATAGGATGTGAGGCACGGGTCCCCAACCTCAGGGCCCCTACGTTAGAAACCAGACTGCACAGTAGGAGGTGAGCTTGAATGTAATATCCTGAAACCATCACTGCCCCTCAGCCCTCTCCCCTGTCCATGAAAAAATTGTCTTCCACAAAACTAGTCCCTGGTACCAAAAAGGTGGGGACCACTGATGCAAGGGACAACACATAGTTTTTAGTTTGAATAACATCTATATTTTCATAGAATCAAGTTAAAAAATTAGCCCATACAGGATTGACCATTTGGCTTAGAGGACACTAAAATTGGTTTAATAACAGTGATTACTGCTGTTTCTTGGTTCAGATCACTTTCTACTCACTTGCGAAATTTTCATAGTCTAAATGACACAGTCTGTCAACTTCCCAGTTTACTAACCCTGAAACACATACTCAGGTATATTATTGTTACAGATTTATTATAACAAGAAAGTTTGTTAACTTTTCCAGAAAGTAAATACTGAAATCAGATTAGCGGTCTGATCCAAATTACTAATTAAAATATGTTGAGATCAGCAACTGATACAGAGGTGAAACAAATCTGCCAATCTTCTTTGATTTGGCAAAAGTATGTCTCATCATTTTGCCAAAATGATAATTAGGGGACATCCCTAAATGATGTTCAGGGAACATCACTAGAATAATATTTATATGAGTTCTGACATTGATTGTGTTTGATTATGTGATCATTTATTGAAAGAAGAATAATTCTGAGTAGGGAAGTAAATACTAATTACTTATTGATTTTTAGCTAAATAGCACATTCTTATTTATAGATTGACTACAGTGAGCTCACTGTTTTCAACTGAAGTTATCTCTGCCACTCTTCTCAGAAGGGTGGTGTAGATTTCTCTCCAAACTGATGGCATTATCTATCTGTCCAAGCTAGAATGCTGAAGACCCTGTAATTTTTTTCTCCCCACCCCCCCCCCCCCAGACTCTGCCTTACCACCTTTCCCTCTATTAAATAATCCGTCTTCCCTAGTTAAGGTCCTTGCTTACCACAAGTATGTTTCACTAATAACAGTAGCTTCCCCAGGTCAGGTTATCTCCAGTCTTAGTCCCCCAATATTAATCCCCCACAGTCATCTCTTCTGCTAATCCAATCAGATCGCTCTGGTTCTAAATCTTTGTAAGGCACTTATAGCCGGGTTCTTAATCTTGTTGGGGATTCAGATCTCCTTTGATAATCTGATGAAAGCTATAGACACCTCAAAATATCCATAAGTGCATATTTGCATATGTTGGATTGTTTTGGGTCACCTTGAAGTTCTTTCGTAAATCTGGAATTGTGAGGATACTGTAGGCCATCTTTTTTTTTTTCCTCAGACTATCTCATTCACTTAGAATTTGCATCCTTGTCTTACTCCTGCATCCTTTAAGGTTCTGCTGAAATGTTTCCTCCAAAGTGTCTCCCTAGAGTCTGAAAAAACTGGATTTGATACGCCTCCTGTCTGCTCTTATAACACTCTTGTCATATTCTTCAGTACCTTAAGAGTCTTGCCCACTAGTGATAACTTTTTTGTCTTTAATATTAAGAATTTATGACTTGCTTCAATAAATCATTTTGGCCATTTTTTTTTTGGCTCTGTTTCACCCAAATCCTCAAGTAATACTGTCCTTGGAGAGTACACACACTCTTAATAAAGCCTTCATTGCGAAGGGCATAGTTAATCGGTGCTTCCAAAACTTAGCTTAGCGCTCAAATCAGCAGCACCGAGAAATGCTGGTGTTGCTTGTAGAAGTAGGGAACATCACTATTCTTGTACAATGGTAATGAGAAAAACTAGTAGTTGAATCATTGTGCTTGATTTGTAGTTTGTGTTAAAATAGAATGGGCAAGTGTTTGGGTGAATAAGTTTTTCCTGAGTTTTTAAAATCTGATCTGATAATGGCAGAGATTTTCAGAACTGGGTATTACCCCAGGAAATTCAGAACACTGACCATAGCCTAAAATGATTGCTACAGTTAGACATAGCCACCTCCTTAAAGTATCAAACTGCTTCATGTGTGAACTTGAAGTTGTCCTTATAAATGCTAATTCATTGTTTTTGTAGATATTTCATCATGTGCTGCCAAAGTCTATTTTAATTTTAAATAATTCTTAATTCACATCCTTATTTTATATTTCAAAAGAATAGCGTGGGGCATGCTATTCTGTAAATGAAATCCTGCTGATCCTGATTCAGATGTTTTTCTCTTATAATAGCAGTGACTTACACCAACCTATTCACTCTTTTCTCTGAGCATTTGGATTGTGAACCCTTTGTAATGATTACTAATGTTAGTATACAGTTGGGCCCCTCTGCTGTGGATCAGAAATGATCAAGAAAAATTACATTGTTGCCAACACACACTAGGTGGTTAGACCTACTATGGTTGTGTCTGTACTAAAGATACATGGACTGTTTTCTTTGTCATTCCCTAAACAACACAGTGTAACACCTCTTTTATTTATAGAGCATTTATTACATTGAACTGGGTATTATAAGTGATATAGAGGTGACTTAAAGTACACAGAAGGATGTGTGTAAATTGTATACAAGTACTACCCATTTTACATGAGAGAATTGAGAACCTGTAGATTTGGGTATTAATGGGTGTCCTGGAACCCAAACCCCTGTGGATACTGAGGGATGATTTGTGTTTGATTGGTATTTTTTTAAAAGTTGCACAGATGATGATGGTACTTTTTTTTCTTGGTTAGGAGGCTTTAAAAAGTAAATAAAATTTAATATTAATGTTTTCCATCACTTACAGGAATCAGAAATACCTTCAGAAGAGGGATACTGTGACTTTAATAGTAGGCCAAATGAGAACTCTTATTGCTATCAACTTCTTCGACAACTGAATGAACAGAGAAAGAAAGGTATTCTTTGTGATGTCAGCATTGTGGTGAGCGGAAAAATCTTCAAAGCTCATAAGAACATCCTGGTTGCAGGCAGCCGTTTCTTTAAGACTTTATATTGCTTTTCAAACAAAGAAAGCCCTAACCAAAACAATACTACCCATTTAGATATTGCTGCAGTTCAAGGTTTTTCAGTCATCTTGGACTTCTTGTACTCTGGTAACCTGGTGCTCACAAGCCAAAATGCCATTGAAGTAATGACCGTGGCCAGCTATCTTCAAATGAGCGAAGTTGTTCAAACTTGCCGAAATTTCATTAAAGATGCCTTAAATATAAGCATAAAGTCAGAAGCCCCAGAGTCTGTAGTTGTGGACTATAATAATAGAAAACCAGTTAATAGAGATGGTCTGTCTTCATCACGGGATCAAAAAATTGCCAGTTTTTGGGCAACACGGAATCTTACCAATTTGGCAAGTAATGTAAAAATTGAAAATGATAGTTGTAATATCGACGAGGGCCAAATAGAAAACTACCAAATGAATGACAATAGTTGGGTCCAGGATGGTTCACCTGAATTGGCTGAAAACGAAGCCCAAGGTCAAACAAAAGTGTTCATTTGGAATAATACGGGCTCCCAGGGAATTCAAGAAACTGGCAAAACAAGAAGGAAAAACCAAACTACAAAGAGATTTATTTATAATATTCCACCTAATAATGAAACAAATGTAGAAGATTGCTCAGTGATGCAGCCATCTGTTGCCTATCCAGAAGAAGATTTGTCATTCATTAAGGAAGAACCAGGTAAATACTTTACCTTCAGAGGTATTTCAGTTTCAGTCTAATTCTGGTTGGATAGCATGTTGAAGTATATGTTTTAAGTAGGTTTTTTTTAGTTATAGAAATAATACACCTACGTACTACTAAATTTAAAAAATAGAAAAAGGGAAATTATTGAAGCACAAAAATTTGGTATCTTGGGTTTTTTTCTTTAGTCATATACATGTGGGTTTCTCAAAGGTTATATTAACAGTCAGGCATTTGCCTATATTGTAGTATGGCATGTGAATTCCACTTAATGTTTAATTCTTTGACTCCTGATCTTTGGGCTCTGCTCTTTTTTTTTTTTTTTTTTTAGTATTTATGCTCAACTTCCGGGCCACAAGCTTTTGTTTCTTCAGTTTTTTTTTCTGGATATCTTTTTCTTCTGTACAGCCTTCTCTTCTGGTATATGGAACAATCTGCTCTTTTCAGTAAGGATCATCTCATTATGGCAGGGAGAGCTCCTGGGTAGGTTAATCTTCCAGGGAGAGTTCTGGAAGTTCTTCAGGGCATCCTGGGAGTTCTGTTCACCTGGATGTGCTTGATGACTGGAGAATCTACATCTAGACCTTTGAAGTTCAGCATTTTTAAGCATGTGCAGCAAAAATTCAACACTCTTTTTGGGCTACCTACCCTATGTCCAGCCCCATGGTTTGGCCTGGGCACATCTACCAACTCCACCATTACAACAATAGGATGGCACATATTGCTTCTGTAAAGTGATATCCTTCAGATGCTTGGTAGCTTTTTGGATATCCATACCCATAATGCCCTGGGGAATTTCACACATGTTCTTAAAGTGAACACAATATTTGAACCTGTTGGTTTATATGATTTTGTGGGGTTTTCTGGGTCAAGTGAAAAGTGAACCATTTTCAGAGGTCACCTCTGGCTGCTTTTAGGAAGAGGTCTGTGCTCACAGTTTTTTGCACTCAGTGCTGGGAAAGATAAACTCCATAGTTGTTCGTCATTTCAGAACATTTTTGAGACCTAGTTTACACCCTTTACTCTTCAATTTTTTGGGATAAATTAAACATTTGGAAGTGTTTATAGAATTTTGCAAATGGTATTGGGATTATTCTAATTTGTTTAGAGCTACTGTTCTCACAATAAATTTTACAGAAGCTGGAATAGTTTAAGTTTGTCTCACTTCACCTCATTTTTATTAGTTAAGAGAGGCCTCTGAGACCCATTATATATCCCCAAAGGAGTACATACAAGAATCTTAGCATATCACATTTGTAGTGTGGGGTTTTTTTTTAATGGGGTGAGGGGGCATTGTTATAGAGTATAAATAGATTGAACCTTTTCTTTAATGCAATTTAATTGCCTGTGTCTAACTTACTTTTATTGGAAGAAGCAGCCAAGTTCTCTGTGCAGACCCTGGACTTATCTACTTGTCTACTTGTCTAAATCATACTGGAATATATGATTTAATGCTTGCTTTGTCCTAAAGCTCTGTGTCTGTTCGATGTTAAAAAGAATTACTTTTATTTCCTTTTCCCTTTGGGAAAAGGGCAAAATGTCCTAGTAATCCTATGAAATGGCTCCTCTGGTTTTTTAGGCTTGGGTTTTTCATCAGTAGAAATTTTACTTACTTGAAAATCAAAATACATATGTAATAAAACACTCTTTGCTCTCTTTTCCATCATACTTATCAAGAAATAAAAACCTCAGAGGCAGTTTGTTTAAAGTAGTAGCACTTTATTTTGGCTTAATTTTTTTAATATAGAAGACCTCGAAGCAGTTCCCAAAATGGAGTTATATGGTTTTCTGTGGCATGGATTGTTTAGTAGCATGACGGGAACCTTAGTGTTTTTTTAAATATATAAATGTACACTCAAAGTGTAAGGAATAAGCAGATTTTCTGGGTGGTAGCTGATTGGTAAAACTAATCAGAGCTAGCCCCATTCTTGAAATTAATCTCACATTTAATTGGAGTGATCCAAGAAAAGGAAAACACTAATATTGACCCACAATGCATACCTCAAACAAAATAATATCACCAGCAATTATCTTAGCAGGCATCTGTAGCTAAGGTTATATTAATTTTTAGTAGTCAAATATGCTTTCAATTTCTTAAATTTGTCTTATAAAAGATAATTTTATTATGTTGTTGGTATCACTTTGGTATCTGAACATTGCTTAACCCACAAATTTGTATCAGCAATGTGTGCTACATTCCAGCTGTTTTTCTTTTTTTTAATTTATTATTTTTATTGATTATGCCATTACAGTTTTATTCCCCCCTTCATTCCCCTCCACTCTACCCCCCGTCCCCACCATTACCCCCCTTTAGTTTATGACCATGTGTCTCAAGTTCTTTAGATTCTATATTTCCCATACTATTCTTGCCCCCACCATCTATTTTCTATCTACTGTCTATGCTACTTATTTTCTGTACCTTCTCCCCCCTTCTCTTCCTCCCACTCCCCTGTTGCTAACCCTCCTTGAGATCTTCATTTCTGTGTTTCCACTCCTGATCTAGCTGTCCTTTTAGTTTGCTTTTGTTTTAGGTGTGGTTGTTAATAACTGTGAGTTTGCTGTCCTTTCACTGTTCATCTTTTTTATCTTCTTTTTCTTAGATAAGTCCCTTTAACATTTCATATAATAAGGGCTTGGTGTTGATGAACTCCTTGAATTTGATCTTACCTGAGAAGCACTTTATCTGCCCTTCCATTCTAAATGAAAGTTTTGCTTGATAGAGCATTCTTGGTTGTAGGTCTTTAGATTTCATGACTTGGAATACCTCTTTCCAGCCCCTTCTTGCCTGTAAGGTCTCTTTTGAGAAATCCACTGACAGTCTGATGGGAACTCCTTTGTAGGTAACTGTCCCCTTAGCTCTTGCTGCTTCTAGGATTCTCTCCTTCATTTTAATCTTGGCTAATGTAATTATGATGTGCCTTGGTGTGTTCCTTCTTGGGTCCAACTTCTTTGGGACTCTCTGAGCTTCCTGGATTTCCTGGAAGTCTATTTCCTTTGCCAGATTGGGGAAATTCTCCTTTATTATTTGTTCAGATAAGTTTTCCACTGGTGGCTGTGCCCTTCCTCCTTCTGGTACCCCTATAATTCGGATGTTGGAGCGTTTAAAGATGTCCTGGAGGTTCCTAAGACTCTCCTCATTTTTTTTGAATTCTTGCTTCTTCACTCTTTTCTGTTTGGCCATTATTTGCTTTCTTCTGGTCCACTCCATTGATTTGAGTCCCAGTTTCCTTTTCATCACTATTGGTTTCCTGTGCAATTCCATTCATTTCAATTAGTTTTGCCTTCATATGTTTGTCTAATTTGTGGCTATAATCAACCTGTTCTGTGAGGATCCTGATCACCATTGTTTTAAACTGTGCGCCTGAGAGTTTTGCTATTTCTTCATCGCTTAGATTTATAGGCTCTGGGGCTTTGAGATCTTCTTGAGCCATTTTTGGTCTGTTCGCACCCGTTAAGTATGAGGAGTGGAGCCTTGGACTCCCAGGTCGCTGGGTTGTGACGCTGTATGTGGGGGCGTGGTCAGAGCGGGGAAATGGCGACCCCCTCTGCTGTTTTGCCCAGCTGGGTGAGGAGCAGAGCCTTAGGTGGTTCACCAGGGCTGGGCCACTCAGAGTCGCTGGTTTGTGATGCTGTATGTGGAGGTGGGGTCAGAGCAGGGAAATGGCGGCGCCCTCTGCTGCTGCTCCCCGCGGGTACTGGCTGGGTCCCGGTCCAATCGCCCACTCCCTCGTCTATCCGCGCATGAATGCGTTGACCACAGTCAACCCGTAGCCCTGCTCCCTCGCTGTTTCCCCTCGGTCACTGGGTCTCTCACTAGGTCCAACCCTGCGCCTGGATTCCGCCCGCCTGAGTTCGTCTGACCGAGTTTTGCTGTGCTACCCCGCTCCTCCAGCTGCTGGTTTCGTCCCTTACCGGTCAGGCTGAAGAATTTGTTGTTATCAGACTTCCGAAAAGTTCAATTTTCTGTGTTGTTGCTTTGTTTTCTGTCTCTAAACTTGGTTGTTTGAGGAAGCATGGTGTCTCCACCTATGCCTCCATCTTGGTGGAAGTCTGTTTTTCTTTTTTAAACAACTTTTTAGTATCTCTACATCCAACTTCATTTATGGAAGAAAATGGGTCTTATAAGAGTATTATAGTTAGGGCATAATTGATATAGAGCCAAGGGTTGGCAAGTTTTTACTGTAAAGGGACAAACAGTAGTAAATATTTTTGGCTTTGGTCATAAGTTCAGTTACTTAACTCTGCCATTGTACCATGAAAGCGTTAGTATACAGTGTGTAAGCAAATGAAAATGGGTATGTTCCAATAAAGCTTTATTGTTAACCCTTGGTATAGAGCAGTGGGTGTTAACCATGCCTGTATGTTGGCATCACTTGGGAACTTTCTTGGGTCTCTCCCAGGTTGTCAGTTTAATTGGTCTGGGATGTGACCTGGATGGTGGGATATTTATAAGCTATACGAGTTATTACACTGTGAGCCAAGGTTGAGATCCATTAATTACTATGTGGCCATGATCAAATTAAGTTAATTCTTGCCCTCAATTTTTTCATCTTTAATATATGGTACATAATAAGATTATTAGGAAAATTAAATGACAAACAGAAAAGCATAACTATCGTGGTCATTTTAACCTCCCTTAAAGTTGGGAGACTGTTGGGGTTATTTAAAATCAGTTTTCCAGTGCAGTGTACTTTCCACTAAATTCTAGGTAAAGTGGTCATACTATCTTCAGCTTGACCTTGTGTTTGAAAACTAAAAAGGATTTTTTTTAAAGCAGCTATTCCAGTATAGGATGTCTATGATTATAAGGAAGTTATTTTATATTGACACAGTATTTGCTTCACTTTAACTTCCTAATTATGCCATTTTGGGTAGTGTAACCTGATCTTAACCTTTAATCACTAAACTACCTGATAACCCTTCAGATATTAGACATTTAAAAAATTGCCCTGCAGTCTCCTAGGTACTGTGCTCTGTCTCCTACTTTGTGGATTCCTCAGTTGTAGACATGACATGGCTTGTTTCACCTGGAAATTTTGTTGGACAAAGTTGACTACAACTCTACAGGCAAGTTCTGACCAGTATAGAACACAGTGGGTCTTTGTTTACCAAGGTTAAAACCTTTCTCAAGGTCATTTAACTAGTTGATAATATAGGCCAATGTCATGTTTTGTTTGGGACTGCCTCACATTAAAATCTTGCCATTAATAAACTAGTGCATTCTGTCTTATAAAAAAATGAGTCCCTTTTAAAACTGGAAACCTGTTTATGAATTCCACATCACTGATTACACTTTCATTTCCACTTATTGAGAAAATAGTGGAAGTTTTCAGTGAAATAAATGCTTTTAAACAAATTTAAATTTCTATACATGAATGTCTGGAGAGTTGTGAATTCTTCATTTACTCTGTGAGCAGTGCTTGGCATATTTGCATATCTGGATCTCTCTAGGAAATATAACATCCCCAGATTCTTAAGTTTACAGTTTGTAAACCACAGCTCTAAATAATGTCTTTTTGCCACATAATATTGAAGCTGGTGTTTGGATGCCTCAGAGAAATGTAAGATATTGAGATATGAAGATATACCCCAAGATATCAGGGATTTTTATTCAGATGGTATTTTTTAATCTTAAACTAGCATCTCTGTAATTTGACTCACTACTGAGATTTGAATCATTGGTACATGAGGATACTTGAAAGTAGAACTCAGGAAAGGTTAGAAACTTCTTTCCTTTTTACTGTTTTTTGGGGGGTTATAGGATAATTAAAACCAACAGGAAAAACTAAATTCTGAGTAATGAAAGAGGAAAATAAAGTGTCAGTTGCTCTGGTAATGTAAAAATTTTAAATCCTTGTTTTGCTGACTTACAACCAGAAAACAAATTTCAGGTAAATAAAGTAGATAAAAATGTAAGAAATTAAAGAAATAATTTATGCCAATTTTTCCCAAAGTATACTCATATAGTGTTATTTTTAATCAGCACAAATCTGATATGCATCCCATTTTTGGTCTTTTAATGTTTTGAGCTCATGGAACATGTTTTTTCTGAATCCAGACTTTCTATTTATACTAGTCACATTAGCTGGTTGTACCCATTGTAAATAACTAGTCTGCATGTATGTGTACATTTTATTTATGTGTGCATACAGACCACATTTTGAACAAGGATTGTGAAATGATTGACAAGAAATAAATTAGCAAAATGCAAATAAAATTTAAATTTAGTGTGCTAGTCAGAAGTGTATTAATATGGTTGCCCTAATCAAGCTTCTAATCGGCTTTAAAATAGGCACACCTCCAAGATATTGTGGGTTGGGTTCCAGAGCAACTCAAGAAAGTAAATTGTAATCTTTTTGCTGGTGGAGGGTCTTGCCGTCCCTGTAAAAAACACAATGCTGGTGAAAGTGCAGTAAGACTAGGCGTTGTGCCTCTACTAAGCAGCTTTTCTTTTCTTGTTTTAAGTAATTGACTTTTTTAAAGAGTAGTTTTAGATTTACAGAAAAATTGAGCAGATTTTTGCCTTTTTTCCCCTGCACCCAGTTGTGGTACATTTAATAAACCAATATTGATGAATTATCATTAATATATATTATGTGTTGTTTATAGTAATGGTCACTGTGTTGTAGAGGTCTGTGGGTTTTGACAAATGCCTAACATCATGTTTCTACCATTACAGTATCATAAAGAATGGTTTCACTGCCCTAAAAGCCTCGTGTTCTACCTATTTATCTCTGCCCTCCCTCCCTATCCTCAAGCTCCTGACAGCTACTGGTCCTTTGATGTCTCTAGATTTTGCCTTTTCTAAAATGTTATATAGTCTAAGTAGCTTTTTTCAAAAGGGGGAAATGGCAGTTCTGCAGGATTACAGGCTTTTCTGGCACTGAATTCTGAAAGGAATTTCTCCAGTGTGGTTTTGTAGAGTTGACACCAACCTAGTATAATGGACAATTTCCTCAAAAGTGTTCTCTAGTAAATGCAGCAGTAGATGATATAATTGATTTTCATCTTTAATAAAAGCTGATAGAATTCAATACTAATGATTGTTTTTTTCTTAATTATTCACAAATATTCTGATACAAAGTGGTTTTTTGCTTGATCAAGGAATATAGAGTTAATCTAAAGGTCCTTTCTGTCATCTGTACTTCTGATGGGAAAACAGCTGTACAGCATTTGTAAACTTTTATTTATCCTTACAAGTAGAGTTGAATCAGGTTTATTCTTTACATTTTCAATATTTATAATTGTGTTTTGGCTAAAAGCATATAATTTGAGTATTTTTAGTAAACAGCTTGGAGAAAAGAATGCTGACTCAGTATCTTTAAGATATCCTAATACAACATGTAATTTGACATTTCGTTATTAGTTCTAATTACAGTAAACTTTTAAATTAGTTATCTGCTAACTAGACTTGTGCTCTGCTCTGTTTTGGGTGGTGGTATTACTTTCATATGCTGCAGAATCTTAAAACTCTAAATGATATTTTTAAAATTAAACATTTTTACAATACTGAAAATCTGTGATCTGATTTGAGACTTCTAATATTTTGACCATGTCACATACATTTACTGTATGAAATATTTGAAATGTTTAGAAACCATGGAACATGGGCTTTGGACTCAGTTTTGCCACTTAACTAGCCTTGAGTGTATCCCATGCAATGTTTCTAATGGAAAGGAAGGAAGAAAAAGGTCATAGTTCTGAACTCTTGAAAGCTGTAAAGCTGTAGAAACTATCCAAAGATTTTTCTTAATTATTTTGCTAACAAAACCTGATACTCAGATGGCAGCAAAATCAGCTTTTTATATTCTTCTTTAAATGTGAATGTGTTGTTGCAGAAATAACTGTTTGATTACAGGATGCTACCATAAGTAGACTCCACCGAGAATGTTGTAGTTAATTACTTTTCTAAAATCTAAAATTTTTGCAGTCTGTGTCTTACCCCAAGCGTTTCAAATAACAGGTTATAGGCCTGGATCTTGAGTTAGTTTTTTTTACTCTTAAAAATTCCAGATGTTCTGCCCTACCTTTCCAGCATCCTTTTTCATTGAATATATTATAAAGGATGGGCTGCAGGTGATAATGTTAAGTAATTTTTCTTTATAAACCGTTAATGATCAGGTTTTAAATGGTAGTTTGAAGGCCTCATGCTCATTTTAAAACATAAATGGTCACCAGTTAATGGGCTATAAAACATACTAATACCTAAGAATTTTCAACACTTAATCTTAAAAGAATACTAGTAAGACTATTCTGCCTTCTTTTTTCCCTTTTTTTTACTTTTTCTCTCCCTTGTATTTTCGTTCTGTCTGCTGTATTTGACCCTAGATAAGGCTGTACTAATCTATAAGTTAGAACCCCTGAGGAAATAGACTGTGTGCACACTGAGTCTGGATGCTGAAGAAGCTTTGTGTGGATCAGGTAGAAAAGCATTTGTATGATTTCTACCTGCTAGGTTATTAACTTATCTAAACTTCTAAAATATCAAACCCTAAGTTTTTTATAGTACTGAACATTTGATTTCTGACAAGGCTTTAATATTGTAGGTTCACCACATAATTTCAATTTTTCAAAGCTTTACTCTCCAAAAAAGTTATGTTATGATCAAACATTGCATTTCTGGGACTCCAGAGTAGTTTTCCATATCATAATATAAGAAGAAATTTGGTAATAAAATTTTTATTTAAAGCCCCAAGAAACTAAGCAACATACCAGGTAAAACTGAGTACTTGTTCACAGTAGAATGGTTGTGGTACCCTAGGCAGTGTGATAAGTATTCAGTAAGAAATGTGGCAGGGGTACAGCTGTTTAGAAGAGTTGGGGGGAGCTTCCTGGAGAAGCAACAATAGGGTTGGCTCTTACGTGTGTTGAAGTTTGCAAGGAGGGGGAGGAGGACATTGACCAACTGCATGGTAACAAGAAGTTGGAGGAGTGGTTAAAAGAGTAGAAGGGAGCAGGGGTGTTGCAGGGAGGTGAGGTTGGGTGAATAGTTTAGGGCCAAATTGTGATTCTTTTTGACATGGTAATAAATTGTGAATTTTATTTTACAGACTCTGAGACAATGGGAGGTTTTAACTAGAGATTCGGTCTGTTTATATTTGCCTTGAACACAAAAACATTGGCAAAGTGTTATTCATAGAGTGGAGAGTGACCTAGGGAGCCCCATCAAGGCCTAGTCATGGAAGAAATAACAGGCTTATTTGAGCAGTGCAAAGAAACAGTAGGGTCTAGTCTAAGACAGTAGTCACTTCAAGTCAGCAAGCTTCTGGGTGAAGGGAAGCTGCTGTTTGAGTCTCTAGGCTGCTACAGGAATTCGGGGTGCTTGATACAATAACACTGCAACTCAATTTACTCCACTGAAAGAAAAATCTTGATTGCAATGAAGGAAGAGAAAAATAATCTATACCCAATTGTAAAAACATTTTCTTTCTGTTGCTTGTTAATCAGATTCTCAAAAAACCCATGAGCAAGAGGTCATGTTTTAAAAATGGAGTATATGGTTAATCAGAATTATTTTAAATGCATTCCAAGGAGGAAGAGGCTTTAACGATAGACAAAAATGTATTACTATAAAGAACTGATAGCCCAAATGTAAGGTCCACTTTAGGTTTTGACATGGTTTTATTAAATAAAGAGAAGGCTAATAAACGAATGCTGGTTTAGCAGAATATAGGTAAGGTTTATTTTTGTTAGTTTAGCAGAAAAGAAATTAAGGTGAATATACTTCTGCACTTTCATTTCTAGCATTGCAAATTGAACCATCATCAACCCCTGCCCTTTTCTTGTGATCGCTTGCAGTATGCCATACGTTTGGTGCTCATTATCAGGAGGCAGTGTAAGACAGTTAATGAGCAGTGCAGCACTCTGCCTGTAGCTTGCCTTAGTTTCCTCATACAGTTGAGGATAAGAATGTTCTTACTATTATTACATAAACATGTAAAGTTTGAATGAGAAGGAATATCCAAAAGGACTTACTGCTTGATGCATAAAATCTGGTTTTTGTTTGTGTCTGCTTTTGGGCAGGGATCTGCTATTTCCTGTTCATGGGAGAAAGACATTTGTAAAAATGGAAGAAATTATTCATGGCTTATCATTTAGCTTTGATTTGAATGATGTTATTACATAGCACATATAATACCTGCTGCCATTCAGAAAGAATTATCTTGTGGAAATGTTTAAATTGTTCTCCAAAAAGGTGTGTTATTTGTAGAGAGATCTTAGCCCTTTTTGCTAAGTTTAGGTGAAGTGAAAGATTTCCATAGCAAAGTTATAAATGTTTAAAAAGCAGTATGTTAGAGTTTATTTTTTTAATCTTAAAATTTTAGAGAAAAGATGATGAGCAAGAGTTACTGCTTTTGCTTCTCAGTGAAGCAAATGCATTCCTTTATCAAGTGAGTGGTTGGTTGCCCAGCTTCTCTCCTACTCATATCAACAAACTGATGAAGAATGAGTTGCTAGGCAGTGTAGCTGTTTTTAAATAAGGTACAGCAGTGATATGATGTATTGGTTCCTGAGTTAAGCATGATATATATGAAAGCTTATTGTAAACCTGGAAGAGCTTAACTGTTTTGAGATTTGTTGTTGATATCAAGAACTAAGTAGTTGGTACCTCTCAAAACAGATTGAGTATCTGTAGCATGGATATGATTTTGATTCAAGAGGAAATATTGTATACAGGAAGAATATATTTGCCTTCTATTAAGTATACAAAATACATTTTAGGGTGAAATGTTCTGTACTTAGTGTCCATGTAGGATTAAATATCATAAGTTCTAATACTTTAGAGGTAGGATAGGAGAGGGGGTTTGGCATCTCTGGGCTACACATTAAGTACACAAACACTAATGAAAACTGATGAGCAAAAAAAAGATTTTAGATGAATTTATGATTTTTGTATTGGGTCAAGGGTTGAACACCCCTGGTTATTTTAAGAACCAGTAGAGAAAAGCCTTCAACAAATCACTATAGAATGTTACATAAATAGAAACACCTTGTATTTACAAACCCACTTGGGAGAATTTTAAGAAGTGCCCTCTGAATAGGCTACACTTTAGAATGACTTTTTAAAAAGAGATATTGGGAAACCTAGTAAAATTGTTTGGATGGTACTTTAAATTTATGTTTGATTATTGAAATACATTTAACGTTTATGGTTATGTTTTACTGTTACTGTACACCAGAAAACTGAGAAGTTATTCTTCAAATGCTATTAATTAAAACTAAACTAGTAATACAGGTTGTAAAGGGCAGAATACTTAAGCCAGCATTTAACATTTGTTGAGAAGCTTTTTATTTGTCATGCATTTTGGTAAACACTGGGAAAATAAAACCCAAACAGTGTCCCTGCTCTGAAGCAGCAGGTAAAGAAATCTGCGACTGTTTACTGTCCATGAACTTCAGTCATCCTGACTGCCAGCCCATTTCCTCTAAGCAGTAACCTCACATTCTACCTGACAGAAAATAAGAACCATTAGACTGAAATGTCCTAAGTGCCTATCGTCAAACTTTTCTCTGGACAGATTGTCTTTGTCTTTTGACTTTGTCTGGACAGAGTCCCAGACAGACTCTAGGAATCTTACAGATCAGATCACTACCACTTTGGTGGTATTTCTTCAGTACCTTTAACTTCTCTTGTTAGTGACTCGTGTCCTTTGAGCATCTAAATATGTTTATTACTTTCACCTTAAAAATATCTTACTCTGTTTTTCATTCTTCCCTTTTTACAGCCAAATTTCTCAAATTGTGTTGTATAATTCGCTGTCTTCCATTCAGAACACAGGCCACCCTTACTCTTTCTGTTTACTCCACCAACCCACTTAGGTGCTCAGTTTTCTTTTGAAATGAAAGTAATGCATATTTCAAGCCTCATTTTGAATTGTTGACAGCATTGTCACAGTAGACTACTTGAAATACTTCTCCTTAAGTCTTGTTTTTTTTAAGGTTTTATTTATTTATCTTTAAAGGGGAAGGGAAGGAGAGAGAGGGAGAGAAATATCAATGTACGGTTGCCTCTCATGTGTTCCCTTCTGGGAACTGGCCTGCAACCCAGGCATGTGCCCTGACTGGGAATCAAACCGTGATCCTTTGGTTCACAGGCCCACACTTGATCCACTGAGCTACACCAGCCTGGGCTCTCTTTAAGCCTTTTTATGTACCCTTTATGTAGCTTATTAAATGCTAGTATTCTTCAATAAATTGGTCATTGCCTTTTCCTCATGGTCTCATCTTTTTACTCCCATGGCCTTATTTACTATGTATAGTCTAACAAACATTTTTGTCACCAGTTCAAGCACCAAATTTATACCCTTTGGTAGTAAATTTTTCCACTTGGAAGTTTAAATGAAAAAAAAATAAATTTTTGAGTGTTTGCTATATACCAGGCCAAATACTAACAAGCACTTGTCATTTTCTGAGTAGGTCTGGGATGGGGCCAGATAACACTGCTGCTGCTTTAGGGACTACACTGGGGACTGGTATTGCAGGTCTCAGTGACAGATGCAGAATAACCTGCTTCACTGCTGTGGAGTGGCAGAGCTGGTCCCAGGAAGTATTGGGCTGGCCAAAAAAACCGCTTAGTTTGTCCGTAAAATAAAAAACACATTTTTCATTTTCACCAATAACTTAATTGATTTGAATATTTTGAGTATGCCAGCCACCATATTTTCACTGTGTATAATATGCATCCACGTTTTTGTGCACATTATATATGGGATTATTATATCCATGGTATGTAATCATTATACACGGCAAAATACGGTATCTCCTACCATAGGCTTATAGTGGATAGAGACCAGGAATGCTGCTAAACATTTTCCAATGCATAAGACAGCCCACAGCAAAGAACTTTTTGACCAAAATGCCTAAAGTATCAAGAAACTTTGCAAACCACTTTTGGCATATTTGACCAGTCACAGCACTTTCTTCATGTACTGCACAAATCAAATTTTATTGTGTTTCAGTTGCATTTTTACCTTTCTTGAACTAATAAAGCATAACATGCTGAAAATGTTGCATAGCTTTTCTATCATCAGTGGTTGCACAAAAATTCACCAGTTGTTTAAAATGCATGCTGGTATGACATGTCACAATACACAGTCTAGCAAAGTTGTTTTGAATGAAATTAAAGACAGCTAAGCACTACTAGAGCCATCTTACAGAAAAAACCAAATGAACTTTTTGGCCAACCCAACATCTAGAATTTAGCTTTTAACTCACCATTCCCACCCCAAACATATTATTAAACCTTTTTCTTAAGTATGTGATACTCAGTAAGTGCATAACTAAACTTCCTAAACCTACTATTCCCTCCAGAACTGGTTCTCTTCTAGGGTTCCCTGGCTGGGGTACCAAGTTATCCTAGCTCTAAAGCTCGTTCCTATCTAGAACACTATATTTAATGTTGAGCGTGCACTTTTTCCTGTGGTTGAAAGTCATGTCCTATGCTTACATGCCTTGTAGGTATACAGTACTTGGAGATAGCCTTTCTATGTCTGCCTAAGAAACAATTCCAAAAGGGAGTGGTTTTTTACATAATGGCTATGGTGTGGTTGTAAATAACAGATTATTCTCCATCTCCTTTTCAGATCTGGATGGTGCTCTACTCTCAGGGCCAGACTGTGATAGGAATGTGAATGTGAATGTGAATGCAAACTTAATGGCCGAAGCCAGCTTGGGTCAAGATGGAGGTGATGTTGGTAGGTACAGTAGGAATTTAAAAAGAGTACATTTAAGAGGATTTGAGGATTATGAAGTTTTCAAGTACATGTTTATTAAGATCCTCCCGCAGTTTCTTTTCCTTAAAGGAAAAAGGAGAGTCTTTTTTTAAGCCAGTGTCATCCCAATAAATTCAATACAAAGGGGAAAAAAAGAAGAGTATTATATGTAAATATATCATCTGTGGTGGCTATGATTGTGATAGACTTTGGAAGCCTAGTAAATACAAATAGATAGGTGTTCCTCATCTTGGAGGACATTTTAAAACTCTAAATAGCGCAAGTAATTATGGTGACTTTCTGCTAATACATAGATGGAATTGAGAATGGTAATTATCAGAATGATTGGTGTATTTGAATTAGCTTTGATGTAAAATAATAGCATAATTCTAAATGGCTATAGAAATATTCATTGTGAATAGTAAAATGGTCATACCTTGGTACTCGTCAGCTTCAGAACTTATCAAAACCCTGTGCTCATTGCATTTTGATGAAAAAAAAGTTTCAGCACTCAACACTTGTTAGGGACTTGTTGCACTTGCTAGAACTGGTATGAGTCACAATGCCGCCGCCCCACAAGAGAAAATGCTTCATTGCTCATTGACTTCATACGGTACTCATTGGTTTCAGTACTCGTCACAGATTCCAGGACAACTTAATGATGAGTAACAAAGTACCACTACATATCAACTGTACTTTGGGAGAAGCAGCCTGCAAGTAAGGACAGAGAATCTTTGAATATTCAAAAGAATTACATGAGTACATTGTAAGTCAATTAGAAAGGGAAAAAGTTTTCTTTACAGAAGACCATGAAGCTAATAAATATTAAAAAGTGACTAGATTGTAAAAATACCTATTTTGCAACATCCACAGGAAATAATTCAAAATCATCACTGGATGATAAGCCACTATTGATAGGCTTACATGATGATTGAGCGAAAGGGTATTGTAATGGCATATTCACATGGTCTCAATAACTTCTAAAAAGATAACTTTACAATAAAGAGATCTGATGAACATTACTATAACCAAGTGATTAAACTTAGTACTAGCAGTAAAAGAAACTGAAATAATGTGCCTTCTGACAGGATGCCTGAGCTGGCACACATCATCATCTATGTGGTATTCTTGCCAAAATGTTTCACCCAGATCTAATCACATGGGAAAATCAGACAAATCAACACAAATTCAGCTGGTCCAGATTCTAACATGTTAGTGCCAGGAAAGACAAACAGGAACCACTAGGTTGGTGCATTCACAAGGAGATCAATTGAATGCACCATGTCGATCTTGATTGCATTGTGGGTTGAAACAATGACTAAAGGGGCATTTTGGGAACAGTTGGATATTTGAATATGTTGTATAGGCTAAATGATAGTCATTGAACAATTTTAAATTTCTTGGATGTGATAAAGGTGCTGTGGTTGTATAGGAGAAAGATACACGCTGTTTTTAGGGGCGAAGTGATGGGTGTGCATGTTTTCAAATAGACATAAAATGTATATATATGTAGACATAGAGTACATGTGGCAAAAGTAACATTTGCTGAATATATATATACACACACACACACACACACATATATATATATATATATATATATATATATATATATATATATATATATATAAAGGGATATTGGATGTTCATTGTTTCAACTCCTGTAGCTTAGAAATTCTTTTAAAATTTGATGGGGAGGGAGACAACTAGGGGTCCTTCTTACAGAAAGCTTTTGGGCTTCAGAACACAGTATACACTGACCAAAATTAAGCCATTTACATCAAACCTTGCTTACAACTAAGATCAAACAAAAGCAAAACAATCCCGTAGTGTTCCAACTGTGTGTTTCAATTTACTCTATGCAATCTTACAAAAATTTGGTCATTATTTACCAGATACACATAAATAACATAAGCAGCAAAAGAAAATTCAGCTTAAAAGAGAGCAAGCTCATGTCTTGAGGAAAAGTAAAAGTATATTAAGAATGTAAAGCAAAGTTCAATTTTCATGCAGTTAGGGTAGAGTGGTTTCTCCTAACTGTTGAAAAGAATTTACAAAAAAGGTTTTGAAATGGGTAGTTTACAGATCAAATGGGTTGAATTTTGAAGACTTTGCTTGTACAGAGAATTGCCAAGTGCAGGAATTTTTTATTGACCTTGTTTTGGTTTAGAAATCTGTTTCAAGAATGGATGGGTTCAGTTGGGCTATGTGAATTTATATGTAAAGTTTTAAATTTGCACACACACATATTCAGTGGGTAATGATCTATATAATTTATCTCATTCTCAAAAAAATACACCTTTGATCCAGTCACTTTTCTTTAGGGGACACTTTGATCCATTGGAATTTTTGCAACTGAGATCAGCCTTTATTGTAATTTTGACTTTAAGAACATTGCTTTCTTCTTAGCTTGCCATTATGGAATAATGTACTCAGAAGGATATTATTGAACAATAAGCACAGTTTTGAGGTAGATCTTTAATGAGCGTAATGATCCTTCAGTGTATTGATTTACAAGGGAATACCTTTCTTCAGGCTGCTGTTATGTTTCCTACAGGATACTTACTGGTTCTAAGAATTTGGAGAAATGATAGAAGCTTGGGATGAGGCTTTGTTAATTTGAGTTATTTTGAATTTCAGGATGCTGTTTTGCCTGTCATCATGAATGCTTTTTATTGTATCTTTACTGCGGGTTATTTAGAAAAACATAGAATTTCAAGTATTAAAAATTTTAAATTCTGACCCTTAGATTATCAATTTATATGTTGCTTTAGGGCTATTCTGTTTTTTATGTAGTGAATAATATTTAGTTGAAGATATCAGCATATATAACGTGATGTCTTATGTTAATCTTTGAAGTATTTTGAGCAAGCCAAAAATACCTGTGCGTGTTAGCATTTGCCAGATACATGTACTGAACAAATAACTGAAGTGTATTTGGACATTAGAAATCGAAGGTAGACAAGCACAGTCCTTGCTCCCTTAGGGCTTACTTGGTTTTGCATTGATTTGGACGAGAACTATGAGTCACAAGGGTCAAACTTTAGAAATGTGAAGATAATCTGTTCCACCCCACACACACAGATAGGGTGACACACTTTAGGATTCAGAAAACCATAGTATAGTTAAATGGGCTTTCCTTTTTTTCTCTTTGCTTTTTGTTTTTGAGATGGCTTTCCTAACAGTATAAAAAAAGGATGTTTTTCAAGTAAAAAATAATTTATGTTAATATTAATGAAGTGTGATTTTTAAATACCTGAGAGATTTTTTTTTTGCACTGTTGGGTATTGATACTGTCATCAAAGAAGTCTTAAGTTCTTTTAAATTTTAAGAGAGGCAGTGTATTGGATTGGCCATAAGTCCATTTATTTATTTTTTTCCTTAAAATAAGACAAGCACTTTGTCATATGGAAAAAAACTAGATGAACTTTTTGACCAACCCAATATCTAGCATGTAGATATAGGTAAGTAAAATCTTAGAAAACTCATTTTGGCAAGCATTCTTTTATCAAAACCATGGTGTCCATGGGAGGAAAATTGAGCCTGGATGGGAGTATTCCAGGAAGAGGGAAGAATGAATGCAAAGGCATTGAAGTAGGAGCCATCTTACCACAGAGGGACAGTAGAGAAACTAATGTGGTCAGAACAGAGTGCCTCAGAGGTTGTTGGAAGCAAGGGTTGGGTCAGGTAAGGCTTTGTAGAATATTGGAAGTCCTTGGCTTTTACTGTGAGTGAGATGGATAGTCCTTGCAGGCTCTTGAGCATAGTGCCAAACTCTGACTTAAAATTTAAAAAGAATATGATGATGGTTATATTAAACAAAACTCCAGGAGGGCACATAAAACTGATGACTGTTGAAAATAATCCAGTGGCAAGGGTTGATGGTCAATTGGATCAGGGTGGCAATAGCCATGGAGGGTTCTGGATTCACATTGCGGAAGGATTACCAATTACAAGGAATGTTCAAGATGAAATGAAGTCCACAGGAGATAATTCCTACTTTAGCTGAAGATCCTCAGGCACAAATTCCCTAAGGGACTTCAACTATTCTATTTTGATTCTACCTTCTGGATTTCCATTTAAGAGGATGGATAATCGCAAGAGGTTTTGATGAAGCCCCAAAAGGGCCAGTTACCTTGTCCCAAGGTATCTGAAACCACAAGCAAGAGACTAATAATCTACATTTGTATTTACTTGTGTTTATATTTTTCATCCTTAGGCCATTTTTCTTTACAAATTAGTCTTAAAACAAGACTGTGATTGTTTGGGAGACAAAAGGAGATTATCCTGTTCCACAGCTGGGTTTCCAGGTGATATTCTCAAGTGATAGAATAGTCAGGGATAGCAATTACTAAGACAGCATTCTGTTTTGAATGTATTTGAAACACAGTATTTAAAGGAGCAGTTTCATGTGGTCTCCACATACCATTAAATAATCAGGTTTATCTCACTGAATTTTTCCTATGATTGGATTGTATTTTAAACTTTAGATTGTTTTCTGTTTAAGATGCTTGCCAATCGCAATATAATAAAGAATGAAGACATCTCGGTTTTAGACTAAAATGTAAAGTTTTTTTATTTAGCTATTTTATATTAATCCCTTCCATCAAAATGATAGAATGTAGCCCTGGCTGGTGTAGCTCAGTGGATTGAGCACAGGCCTGCGAACCAGAGGATCGAGGTTCAATTCCCAGTCAGGGCATATTCCTGGGTTGTAAACCGGTTCCCTGCAGGCCAGTTCCCAGCAGGGGATGCACGAAAGGCAACCATACGTTGGTGTTTCTCTCCCTCTCTCCTTCCCTTCACCTCTAAAGATAAATAAATAAAAATCTTTTAAAAAAATGATAGAATGTTCATATATATTTGTTTTTTTGATTCTAGCAGGAGACCTTTATTACCAATATTACCTCAAAAATCACTTTTCAATTGTATTAGGTACCTCACATGATTTCAAGTATGGCCTAATGCCTGGCCCATCGAGTGATTTCAAGTATGGATTGCTACCAGGTACTTCAAACGATTTCAAATATGGATTGATACCAGGTGCTTCAAACGATTTCAAGTATGGGTTATTGCCTGAATCCTGGCCAAAACAAGAAACTTGGGAAAATGGCAAGTATTAGTTAACTAAACATCTATGGAATTATTTGAAATGCTTAACAATTAAAAGCTTCCATATTCTGAGTTTTAAAAAAATCGAGATAGCAGTAGCCCTGTATCAGTCCCTGTTTTCAGGGATAGTAGGCGGTTAATAGCAAGTTTTCTGTTTATATATAAGTGCTTTTTGTGTTTGTTTTTTTATTCTCAAAGGTGAATCATCTCTAAACACAAACAAGTTAAAATGTCCTCATTGTACCTATGTCGCCAAATACAGAAGAACACTAAAAAGGCATTTGCTCATTCATACGGGAGTCAGATCCTTTAGCTGTGATATTTGTGGAAAGCTGTTTACTCGCAGAGAGCATGTAAAAAGACATTCCCTGGTAAGTAACTTTAAATATAATTGATGTTTATGTCACTAAAATTAACGGTATTAACAGTTACCTGCAGTTTTAAGAAAGGTTGAATGTTATATAATTTTAAACAAAGAATATGATTTATGAACTGATATTAAAGTTTATACAGCAAAAAAGTGGTAAATACACTCAGGGTTAAATGGGTGGTGAAATTTGAATGGCTCAAATGCACTATATCGTCTACACCATCCTTACTGGATTTTTTTCCCCCCTTCAATTAGGTGCATAAAAAGGATAAAAAATACAAATGTATGGTGTGTAAGAAGATCTTCATGTTAGCAGCCAGTGTTGGAATAAGACATGGATCTCGACGCTATGGTGTTTGTGTAGACTGTGCAGATAAATCACAACCAGGAGGGCAAGAAGGTGTAGATCAGGGACAGGATACAGATTTCCCTCGGGATGAAGAATACGAGGAGAATGAAGTAGGAGAAGCTGATGAAGAGCTGGCTGATGATGGAGAAGATCAGAACGACCCGTCTCGATGGGATGAGTCAGGAGATGTTTGTATGTCTCTAGATAATTAACTGGCCTACTATACTCCTCAAGGATGCTGCATTTGGACATAATATGAATTGACAATTTGAATTGTTGAACTTGAAGGCTTGCAAAATATGGTACATGCTGGATGGTAGTTTTGTTGCTGTGAAAACTGTAGGGTCAAAGCCTTATAGCAAAAAAATTTTTTTTATATTTGCACAGGACTGTACAGCAAACAACCTTGTGGTTGGATTACATGGAGTCCCACAACTTCAGTCATTTATCAAAGTAAAAATATTTTTTATTTATAGGATATACAATAATTCTTTGGGTCTTATGAAAATGGAGTACCTGTCCTTGAAGAGCTGACATTCATGTACCAGTTTAACATGAATGAAGAAAATCCATTTATGAGAATACAGTGACAGCTGGCCCAATTACTCTGTCCATCAAACCACTCAGGCTAGTTTGTACCAGTAGAGTTTGTTTCTATTTTTATTTTTATTAATTTTATTTTTTTTAATACAGATTTTCAGTGAGGGGCCTTTTTCAACCCCATTGGTTGTACTTTTCTGTATTTTCCATTTTAATTTGCTTCATAAGTTAAACCAAGTCTCTTCTAGTCTTAGGTATTGCTTAATTTTGTGCTGATGGGCATGTTTATAAGAACTGGAGAGGTAATTTATTGGAATGAACTAACTGACTTCCTCCGTTCCCCCTTCCTTTTTGACATGAATTTTACTACTTCACAAATGAAGAATGATGTTGCAAAGTTACCATGGCAAAGTTGACACATACCACTAAATGATTATGATTTTGAAGTAACTTTCTCCTGCTGCTCTAATATGATAAATGGTTACTATATGACATTTTCTGACATGGTATTCTCCGACATGGTATTCAGTTTTGGGAATCTGTTACTTTGGCACTATTCTAGTTTGCCTCTTTTTGTTTTTGCCGGTGTACTATACCTCAGTCCTATTTGAAGAGACAGAATCTAATTGAAAGAAGAGTCATAGAAACAATAAGTAAAATGATTTGAGTTTATCCTCCATGTCCAGTTTGGTTAGCTTGTTATGCAACATAAGTGACGTATCAGGTTTTCACTCTTGTGCCCTTTTATTAAAATTAACACAAAAATGGCATTCTCTTTTGTTTCATACTTACTGGGATATTGTTTTAAAATTATAAAGACAATTTTTCACATTGATAAATAGTGTTTCTAATAGTCACCCAGATTCAGCAATTTGCAACAGTCTTACAAATAAAATATTGAGAGGCTTTACAATTTATTATTAAATAAATTATTCAGGGTACAAGCCGTGATGTATTACAAAGTAGAAATTGTCAGATTCATTTAGCCTGATGATAGATGAATTAGCTGATTGTAAAACTCACAGCAACATTTCACGTAATTAATATTAACATGCACAACATTTATCAGGAACATATTGTATATTATATAAGAGTAAGGGATATCATATTTTCAGCTTTCTTTTAAATAGAAATTGAGTATATTTTCCTATTTTATATCAGGTAACTAAATTATGCTAGTCATGTGAGAAAAGTTGCAGAGTACACTTTGACAGACATAATTCTTTTGGTGCTCCATCTGATCAAAGTTGAAACATTGATATGTTTTAAGAGACGAGCTTTCTCACTGTCTCTGATTTCAGTAGAATAATGGTTAAATGTTAGACACTGATGTTTCTGCTTGGATCAATCAAAGATGTAAAGTGTAGCTACATGGTTAGATGCATCTTTTGTTATCTAAACTTTATTGTAGTTTCTTCATAAGTGTAAAACTGACATGAATAGTTTTGGTTTGATTTTTGTTTAGGACTGAAGAGTATATCTTATTCTCAATGTTCTAGATAAATGAGTAAAATGTAGTTCTGGTGGGGTCCAAAGTAGATGTCTGTTGGGCAAAGATACTATGAATGAAAAAGTATTTTAAGCATAAAATGTTCTGCATTGTGAATATGTAAGTATAGTATAAAGATTTCTTTCATACCATTTATCCCCCCCCTTAAAATAAACCATAGTTTACAATTGGTAGATCTGTCTATATATAAATATATATTAAAGAGAAAAGATATATATCTGAAAACCACCTAAATCTGCTTTATTAGACTACAGTTCACTTATTGCATAGAAACTGGACTTGGCTTTACATTCTTATGTACTTTTACCTTTTCCTCAAGAACTTATTCTCTTTAAGCTGAATTTTCTTTTACTGGTTAAATCATTTATGTATATCTGGTAAATTATGACCAAATTTTTGTTAGATTGCATAGAGTAAATTGAAACACACACTTGGTACACTACGGGATTGTTTTGCTTTTGTTTGATTTTAGTTGGAAACGAGTTGATGTAGATGGCTTGTTATTATTAATTTAAAATATTCTATAATTGTTCATTACCTTTTATGTTGTGTTGTGACAGATTTGGCTATATTTTTAGTCAACTGAAATATGATACTTTACAATTTTGTTTTTAGAAAGGTAATCCAAAGGAAAAATGTTTATACTCTTGAATATATTAGCCTCAGCCTATATAAAAATTTCTTCTTTAAAGTAAACGTTTTACCAGAAACAGAATTGACAGATTTTTCTACTTGCTGACTGCCTAACTTATTTTGTTCCATGATCTGGAGGGACTGCCTTTACCCCTCTAGATCTTTTTTTAAAAAAAATAGTTTTAGTACTAAGGTATACTACTGGACGTTTCTATTTTTTTAAGTATATTCTTTTTCTGACTTACAGTACAATTTCAGGAAGTTGATAAATACTAAGAACTTATGATTGGTCTCTGAGGTAACAATGGAATACTCATAATTTTGTCTGTGGAGCCCTGGCAGAATTATGTGTTACACGTTTGCTGAATTTTTCTCTTGTAACTTGCATTTTAAACAAAAAAAAATATGTTAGAGCTGTTAATTTTAATGAAGGGGAAGAGTATAGACTATTTCTTTCCTATTTCCTCTGTAGCAACAGACCCTCTCATACAAATGAAGATCTTGCATTATTTCTTAACCTTCTCAGAGACAGTTACCTCCATATAGTCCCTACTTTGTCATTGTTTTTGGCCCTCGTTTTTCATATTCACTACATGTTTTGCTAAATTTAATACCCTAGCTACGAAGCTGAAAGAAGAACATAGGAAGGGGAACTGAACATTCATGATAGCTTTGAAATTTAGGGGGAAAACACTAGCTGGTTTGGGTAGAGCCATCCTAATGAGAAGAGTGGGATGAATGAGCAAACTCATGTGAAGTGCTTTAGAACAGTATCCGGCAGTTTAATAATGGATATGAACCAAGAGGAAAAGAAATGAGAAAGGGGGGAAAGGGGAAAAAATAAGAAATGAAAGCATCAGGGCTTGGAAACTTCTCTTACTACAATATGTAGAAGGCCTGAAAATAACTGGAGTAGTATAATCATGGGGAAAGTATGAGGAATATGGGTTTTAAAAATCATAAATTTTAAACTTTGATAAGCTTTATTTATATTTTTAGGACTTTGTCAACATAGAATGAAGAATTTATTTTTCTGAATAATGATTCCAAAAGCTACCATTTTTTAGTGCCTACACGTGCCATTGCGCTTTATTTTACCTGTTCCCCTCTAAGGTAGGTGCTATTGTCTCCATTTGGAGGAAAGGCTCCAGAGCAGCCACCTGCTGTAACTTGCCTAATGTAACACCGCCACGGGGCAGAGCTGGCTTTGAGCAGGTCTCATCTGAAGCCCAGGCACTTTTTAGGGGCTCTACTGCTGCCACCTTAAACTACTTTTGTAGAATTTCAGGTCTTTAAGGAGTCTTCTATGGAGACACTATTTTCCCTCTAAAACAGCTACGTTAGGAATTGGAGTATCTAACCCTTTCTCTCCCAAATATCCTCACTGATACAGCCCTTGTTTTCTCACCTGACTACAAGTCAGATGCCTACCAGTGTGGCACTGGCTAGGAATTGGCTGTGGCATTTTCATTTTTAAATGGATGGTTTTTAAATGAACTAAATACGAACCCCAGTTTTTGTGCCGTTCAGTCACCCAGATCCTTAAACTTAACTATGGTACATGCTACAGTATACATGCTTAAAACAGGTGATTTTTCTTAGTCACTTTAGGATTTAAAATGGAGAGCTTTGTTCCTGCTGTATCCCTGCTTTCAAGTGAAGTTGAACAGGTCTAGTTTAAGATGTGTCAGGGATAAGCACACGTTAAGCCCTGAATTTTTTGAAATTGGGTACTTAAATTTTGGAGTACACTGGCTATTGAGAACAAAATTTTGGGTTGAGGAGAGGGATGGTTGAGGCCATTATAAAAAGGGAGAATCAGCATTTAAACACTGTAAACATAAAAAACACTTTCTTCTGCCTGCTGTTTGTAAAAGCTCTTTGGAAAGATCTTTTACGAAGACCAATTTTTTAATGTAATTTACCTACCTAGTGTAAGTGTCGTAAGACATGTATGTAAACTTCCAAAACTGTTTGTCTGTGTATTTAGAAAATACACAAGAATCTCTATCAAACCTAAAAAATATAAACTTGTGAGCACTAAATGGCTTCTGGCTTGTGAATTTTGTTGACTCTGACATTTAATTCAGATTTCTTTGCATTTAAAGTGTACAAAATTAGACTAATTGGGGTAGGGGAACACCTCTGTAAACTTAGACTTTTAATGTATAATTCAGGTATCTTTGTACTTAAGGTTTACAAGTTTGAATTATAGAATATTTGAAGGGTTCCTGTTTGTGTGCTTTTATAAAGTAAATAAGTGACTCAAACTACCTCCTAGTATTGCTTAGAGAGCTACTTCAGAACAGGAGTGATTTGTAATCAGCGTGTCATTTATCACGATTACTTTAAGGATTCTTTACAGGTTTTAGAAAACAAAATCTCCCCTTATAATTTACATGTGTTCATAATTTGGGAGATGAGCTGAAAAGCAAAGGTAAATCACTTTATCCCATATTTACTGCATATTAGTAGATTAATGGGTTATAATAAATATATAAATTTCAAGTCTTTAAATAATATGTATAAAACATAACTAGTTTTTTTAGGTTTTTGTGGTGTTAACAGTAGGACAACGGAAATCACAGAATGACCAGATAGGTATTCGTGCTCTCACTAAAGAAGTGAGAGTTACAGTTTAGTTGGGAGAAGAGCAAATTAAAGGAGGAGGTGGAGAGCCCATGTGGCATATAATGTCCAGTTTCTTTAACTTTGTAAGAAAATTGTCAAGAGACAGAAAAATTAGATACACCCTGTATGGTTCCAAGCAGTTGAGACCACTGCAGTCAAGATTAAAGGGCAGTTTTTAATAATTACTCAAAGATGAAATGGGATTTCCTGAGAAAAACCCCAAATCTACCACTGGATATGTTCCTGATAAAGTGAATGACTACCCGACAAGCATTTGGTTAAGGCAGTATTGACCAAACGTTTCTATTGAAGGGTGCTGTATTTTGTTTTAAATTTTTCAGACCATTGTAGTTGCCAGTTTTTTGTTTTACTTTACTAAAAACATTGATGAGGTTATGTGTGTATAAATATCATGAAGGATATTTTGACACCAAAAGGGGCACAATTAAAATTTAGAAATTATGTTTCACTTTATGGGAAAAAAATTGCTGTTGAACTTTTCTGTTTCCCTACAAGTCATCACAAATTGAATTAGTAGATCTGTGGTCAGATAGAAAATCAAAGGTCCTTCAGGCCTTAGCCCATGTCATAACTATCTGATTTTTGTACTAAAGAAGGAAATATAAAAGTGAACTACAAGGTATCTAGTAAATTGATCAAAGTAATAAAAAATATGCTCCATAACTGCACAGTGCCTTACTTGCTATGAATACTACCTTCTGACCATCGGCCAGATATTTTTCTTTTTTCCAACATCTCCAAAATTTGGCAATATGAAAACATTTATCTTCCGAGCACAATTAGGTACATGTTTGAATCTTAGTAAAAGATACACAAAAGACAGTCTTACTTCTTAACACATGTCCCAACAGCTGGTGAGAGAACGATACATAAAATGTTCTCAAGGTAACTGGAATTTTTTAGGTTGGAAGAAACTTGAGAGTAATAACCAATTCCCAGAGAGGTTGTTATGACTTTGCCATGAATTTTAGGACAGGGCTCCTAAACTTCCATTTTAATGGAAGTTTGCCCTATATCAAGATTATTCAATAAATATTTTAGATTTGGGAAAACTAAAATTATACACTACAAAGTATATTCAAATACAATACCTGGCACATAGTTTGAGCTCAGTATTACTTACTAAGTGATAGTTAAAGGCATCTGTGACTTAAGGATTTTGCCTGCTAGTATCTGATGGCTTGTAGCTTACAAGCTAATTTTATTCAGAGGTAGTTTGTGTTCCCAAGCACTGGATATCATACATCCTGGGCCCTTGGGACCTTTACCTGCAATACACCCATAGGTGACCATACCCAAAGACAATGACCGAACCCAATCCATAGCAAATATTTAGAGATCTCAATGAAAAAGTCTTGCAATGTTTTCATGTATACCACCTCCATAACTCAGAACACTTAGTGACAAGATTAAGTATTACCTGTTTGCTGCAAGAATATTTGTTTCAAAATGATTGGTGTAGCTACCACTAACATGTGTCTAATCTTCAGTGTATATAAGGAAGATGTGAAAACCTAGGAAGAAAGCCCTGAAGTACCACATCTTGCCATGTGTAATGTGCTCTCATGTATAGTGCGTGTCCACATTTTTGACCCAAACTTTCAGGGGAAAAAAATCTTTAGTTTTAATTAAATTACTTATATTTAGAAACAAAGTGATTATTTTATTCCAGGGCATTATTTTACATATGGATATCAATTACTTTCTAGAGTTATACTTTTAATGCATGAGCATAAATAAAAGAATTAACATTTATATAGGTATGGTGGAATTAGTACTACCCATCCGTGTATAATGCGCATCCTTATTTTTCCCTCAAAAACGGGGGAAAAATTATACATGGCAAAATACAGGTAATTGTCACCTAAATCACTAAGTAAAACAATTAGCTCATTCCAAAGAAAGGCAATTATAGAACTGGATCAGACTCCAAGAGTACTACTAGCCCAGGGCCTTATCCTCATTATGGCAAAAGAAATTTAAGACATCACTTAAAGGCTATATAGAGTTTTATAAATGTAGGTGTGATTTTTCTTTCATTGGTGTTCTTCAATTTGCCTCCTTTTAAGATTTTTTACACAGGCTTAGAGATATTGAATAAACTCTTACACTAGACTTCAGGTTTGCCTTCCGAAGGTAGCTGACTGCTCCAGTCTTGTCTGTTGGCTTTCCTTTGTTACTGTGGGTCATTCACCACACTCAGAAGGGAGCTCCCCCGTATCAATCTATGGACCGCTTCTTTGGCCACAAAGATTCCAGATGCACATAAATACCCATTTGTGAGAAAATGGTTACCTGTGATGGATCATGAGATTACACTGAATATCCATTCTCAGCTATTTCTACAAGCCATTTGGGAATGGGAAAAGCTACAAGATTAAACAAGCGGGGAACTTTATCAGAAAGGCCCTTCATTTCAGCAGTTTTGAAAAGTGGGAGTAATTGGGAGGAGTGGACAGGTAGGATGACTAAAAATAAAACGGTGCAGGCTAAGGTAAGCTAATGCATACACAGCACTCTATTGTTCACTTTCAACATAATATAATACTTTGACCTTGAAAATATATCTCAAGTCTTTGGGAAAGGTGTTTGTTACCCATATAATTTTTGCAGGGACCTTAATATGTTTGTCTTAACTGGCAAACAAAAATGTTTATAATAGCCATTTGTATCTTTTTCTGGGACAGGAATATGCATATATTACTTTTTCGTGCCTCCTAGTTCTCTTGTCAGCTCTGTTGGACCACTCTCTAGGAAGAGACAAGCTCTTTTTTCCCTAGAACCATTTATGTACTCAGGGAAACTGACACCTTAATTTAAGATGTGAGGGCCTAGATAAAGGGATGTTGATCTAGTGAAGTTTTTCCTATCCAATAAGTCAGTAAAATGACAGTCACTTAGAGTTAATGTTCATTCCGCGTACATATTGGGTAGGGAAAGAACATCACCTTCTCTCAAAGGATGAAATCAAGAAGCTTCTGAGTTTCCCTCTCCCACATTATTTTTTTAAATTTATTTATTGTTCAAGTACAGTCTTCTGTTTTTTACTCCCATCCCAGCCCACCCTCCAGTGCTCCCCACCTCCCTCCCCTTTCTACCCCCCTTAGTTGTTGTCTGTGTGTCTTTTATACTAGTTCCCGTAAATCCTTCCCCTTTTTCCCACATTATTCTTAAGGAAAGGGATAGCTTAAGTATCTCTACTCAATTTTCATGTGCTTTTTTAGCATAGTATATTTCCACATCGCCAAAATCTCTTAATAACAAATATCAGTGTTCAAAATCCCAATCAGATCCTGTTTTGTACATGTGCATGTGTGTGTTTTACAGTTTGCTGGCAGTGAAGATTCTAATAGTCTATAATGAGTCAGCAAACTTCTTCTGATAGGACCAGACAGTACATATTTTTGGTTTTGTGGGCCATAAGACCAGTCACAACCAGTCAACTTTGCTCTTGTACCTTGAAAGCAGCCATAGACCATGTGTAAATTAGTAATGTAACTGTGTTCTGATAAAACTTCACTTAGGACATCAAGGTAGTGGGCTGCTGTTTGCTGACTTCTGCTCTATAAGTTCTCACTGCATCCATTTCTCTCCTGACCTTTCTGTCCTTGCAATACGCACACTGAAGAATGATGTGCCTTCTTAATATCAATGAATTCCATCCTTTCCAGCATTACAAGTCTCGAGTAGCAACAGAATTTAATGCTCTGGTGATATCATTTTAGCTGGGAAGGGTAAAAACCTTAACCATCTTGGCTCTGGTTAAACAACAAGCCCTTCATAAGAATTAAGTTAAATACCACATCCCAGTATACAAGGTGCCCCTCCATACTCCCTGGTTCCTGAGCAAGAGAAGCAAGGAATGAAAAATACATCTAATTCAGAAGTCCATTCAGCGAATAATAGGAAGAGACTTACTTGCTGATAAAACTATCTTTCTAATTCAGGCTCTTTTCTTGCCAATATATATCCTGTGTGAAAAGATCCTTTTATTTTACATGTCTCAACCCTAATTGAGGACTATGACATTGACTTTCTGTAGCCTTTAGAATGTAAACTATTTGGGGGGCTTTCATTAATATATACATTGTTAAGAGGTGTCAACAAATTAGACTTGTCAGTCATTTGGACATAGCTTGAAAATGCTGAGCTAGTGAGTAATTGAACCAATATATCTGACCTTAACACTTTCCATCAAACATCTAATGAAATAAATTCACAAAGTCAACGACTGTCAAACTGAACTGGAAGTCTGTCATTGTTTCAGACACACAGATTCCCCACTCTGAGCCCTACTGAGGACAACCTGGTGGCCTGTGTGTGTTGCTCAGTCTCTATGTGTCAAATGAACCAAGTACTGAGGGCACTTTTAGTCAAAATTTCTATTTAGAGAGCATTTGAGATCTTACTCCATTGCCCATGTCAGTTTGACACATAACCTTTTTAAAAATTCTCAAAAAAAGTTTTATTTAAACAATTTCAACATTTATCTAAAATAGTTTCAAGAGTTTTTCCTTACTAAAATTCAAATTAGTCAGAACAGATAGTCTGATCCTTAGGGACCCATTGTGGGTATCAGACCTATTCTGAGAGAACATCTGATCGCACTCAGACCTGTGGGCGCTGCGGCTGCACTAGGGTTACCACTGTGCCTTCCGTTCACTCCTGCACCTACTGCAGTCTAGAGGAGCTTCAATATTTGAGTGAAACTACCTTGAGAAAGGCCACTAATGACTAGTCAAATCCTTCACTCTGCAGCATTTGGCACTGTTAATAACTGGTTTCCTTCACTCAACTTTCCTCTTTTGACCCCGTAAGTGTGGTATTCCCTTAATTCTTTGAGGGGGCACGCTCCCAGTGTCCTTTCTGTTGCTGTTCTCATTCAGTCCCGATTGATCACAGTGACTCAAATCTTGGTGACTTTCATCACTGACCTTTCTTCAAAGTTTACAGATACTTGTTTAAATAATACATGCATTGTTAGTCATTCCTAATTAGGGTCTTGGTTCTTTCATTCCTCTTGGACGACGAGAAGGGTCTTTAGACATTTTACTGTATGAACTCTTGCCACGAGTGGATACTGCCTAGCGAAGTCACCCTCAGGAGAATTATAACCTTGATTTTTCTGAAGGTATTTAAAGCATTCTAGCCATGTTCACACTATTTTTGATGAGGTGGTGCCTGGTTGACTTTATCATGTCATGTCAGCATGTATATGTCTCTGTGAATTATACCAACGAATCAAATATTTGAACTGAAGGAACCTGAGGATTATATACATGTTTAGCCAGCCTCTGAACTCCACGAATGTTTATAAAGCAGGTCCTCTGAGCTTGAGACTCTTCTGTTTGTTCTCTAAGCTGAGTAGAGTTGAAATCTGCTTATTCCATCTCTTGATGCCACAGAAATTTATATCCTTCCATATAATGGTCTGTGTGACAATAGAAATTGGAAAGAGGCAGGCACTGGATTTGAGGAGAGCTGAGGGCCTTAAACTTTTTTCATTCCTAGGAAACAGTATTCCGTGTTTTCTTTTCTGTAAGAATCATATCACAATCCCATAGTGTCTGCCATTTAGCCATTTACCAATTTAATGTTCCACTTGTGATCTTAAGGCTAAGAATCAAATCTTTAACATGGAAAACTAATGCCCAAAGAGAGATTTTTATTTTATTTTTTAAATATTTTATTTATTTTTTAGCCTGGGGAAGAGAGGGAGAAAGAGGGGGAGACAAACATCAACGTGAGGTTGCCTCTTATGTGCCCACTACTGGGGCCCTGGCCCACAATCCAGGCATGTGCCCTGACTGGGAATTGAACCTCTGAACCTTTGGTTTGCAGGCCAGTACTCAACCACTGAGCTATACCAGCCAGGGCTCAAAGATTTTTTTTTTTTAATTCAGAAATATTTCTTAAAAATAGAATGTTAATTGGCAGGCACTACACTTATGAGATTAAATTTGCTTCTTTAAGATAACATTAAGTTTGTGGCTTGATATAAAAATGTTAATGTTGCTTAATCCTAGGCTTTCAAGAATTTCATAATTAATTGACTTCTTAATGCAGTATAATTTTACCATATATAAATTTAATGGTTTAACTCCCTTGAGAAAATGTATTACAAGGAAGATGAGAGTTATTTTTTCCTTTTAATTGCATTTAGATCTGAAAGATGAGAAATATTTCACTTATATTAAGTTCTTATAAAATTTCAGCTCCCACATGTCTAAGCCATTCCTTTCCTTTACACAGCAAGACAGATTCATAATTATGGCTACTTTGTTATTTTTTATACATATTCTGAAAAAAACATGAGTACAGTCCTAGTGCATTTGTACCATTAAGATGGGAGAATGGGAACAGTGTCCTCATTAAGTAGCCAGTTTAAGTCCTAAAAATTACTAAATGCTTATCAGCATGGTATTATTTTCTCAATGTTTAAACTTTAAAAATATAAGTAAGGGGATTCCATAAAAATACTTACCATTATGCCTTCTGTAAAGTTTATTGCATGCTGTTTGAAAGTTACTATGATATTCTTCATCTCTGTCTCAGCAAAAAATCCAAGACAACAAGACCTGAGAATCCTAGCACATTCTGCCTATGTAGGTGATGTATTTCATTGCCATTCTCAGCCACTTATGGACATGAAAGAAAAAGAAGGGGTGATTTTACTCTTTAAGCACTTATCATTCACTGACATCACACCAATTAGTTATAACTTTTATGTTTAACATAAGCAGTTTCTTTATAGTATAATTGTGACTCTAATCCAAACCTCAGAATGGCCATTTTTTGGAAACTAAGTATAAATAATGCAGACATAATATTTTTTGCAGGCAAATAGTGAACAACTGCATTAGCTGGTTAGCCACTGTAAAAGTCCATTATCTGCCTATATAAAGGAAGTGACTTAAAAATTCAGATTTGAGAATTTTTTCAATAAACTATCATTAATGTCCTACTTTTTTAACAGAATCTTTTCTTATATTCCTGCATTTATTAACATAATTCATTGTTGGAGATGATTAATGAAACAACTGCAAAGGCAAAATCTGGCATTTTGTATATCCTAAGAATCTTCAGTTTTATTTTTGTAGCCACATGTACATACAGAAAGCAAAAGTTAAATCATGCCATTAAAGAGAAATCTTAAGCAATTGAAACTAAGGATTAATGTACTATGTAATGATCTGAGTTTAAAGTATTTCTATTGTGGGATTCATATTAGAATATGGTATATATTTAAGGCCTTCAATATTTTGGTTTCAGGGTTGAAGCCTTCCAAAGCTTCTGAAAAGTGGAGACTCATTCACGTGGCTGTTTCATTCAGGGACATTGGAGAAGGAACTTTATATAAGTCTCATAAGAGATAATCTATTGACAAGAGGTTTGATTCCTCAAGTAAAAGTTTTCACGATTCATAGATGTCACTTAAAAAAGGTTTAACAATACGGTACTAAATTTCATATGAATTTTACTTATTCGAACCAGTAAATTTGGTGAATAATTGAAGAATGTATCCAGACCAATAAGGAGCTGTTTTTTCTGGCTGAAATCTAGACACGTTTTAGATATAAATACAAAGCTAAGTAAGGATCCACTTTATCCTCAAGGTAACCTTAAATGGATTTTAATCTTATATTATCTTGCAAAAATAATCTCAATTTAAAAAACTTTATCGTACTGGCAGCCATGTGAATTTACTGCCTGATTTTGAATACCTTACTTCCAGAAACACTTTCTTCACAGTGTGTTTTTCTCTCTGCCTTAAATTTGGCCACTTTACCCTGACTGTGACCTTTCTTATTTAAGCCTAACTGGCTAACAAATGCAGAGCAAACCTCAAAAGAGGGACATTGTTTTCACTTGCAAATAACCTTCTTTAGGGATTTTCAAACTGTGCTCTGGGATACTAGAGGTTCTTTGAAGATGTCTCTATGGGTGTGGGCTTTGCTGGTGCAGAGCAGGTGGGGCCCTGGGCTTCAGCCAAACCTTTAAGCAGCTTCCCTTTTATCTTGCTGTGCTTTCAGGGCCCAGTACTTCAAAAAATGTTTTAAAACATTCATGGATGGTGACAGCAATAACAGAATAGTAGCTTTTGTTTATTAAGTGCCCACCATGGGTCAGACCCTGCTTTAAATATTTTCTAACATTAATCCATTAATCCCTAAAAATAAAAAACAACCCTATAAGATCAAGCATTTTTAGTATCCCTAAATTACAAATATGGAAAATGAAACTTAAAGAGATTAAGTAACTTGCTGAAAGGGTCACAGCTGCTAATTGACAGACTTTGGACTCAAATGTGGGTATGCCAATTGATGTCTTAGTTTAAGTTAGGAATAGTAAATCCAAGATAAGTGTGCCGGCACCCGGACTCCCACACCTACGCCAGACAGGCCGACAGCTAAAAACTCCCTCACTGTTCACCACCTCCACAAGGTGCAGGCCTATTTACTGCCACTGCTTTAAGGTGAGACATCTATGACCACACTCTTCTGTTGGGAAGTCTCCCCAGGTCTAAAAATGTTGTCAAGTGCTTGTTTGGATATTGGTAGTAGGAAAACACCCAATTATCATAGTCCTAGATGTAATTTTTCATGATGAAGCTATTCTATGAACAAAAATCCCTAACTGTGGCATCCTCATTCTCACCGACTACTAAGAGGATTTTTGTTTTTGTATTACATATTTGTAATTTGTATAAACTTGTAAGTGGGTTATAAACACTATACAATCCTCAAACTCGGGACAGTTAGAATTTTTAAGTTTCTCTCTGCGTGGCTACTGGAGCAAAAACCTAAAGTAATTTATGTTCTGAGACCTAACATTTCACATGTGGGGGACAGGTGGAGAGAGAGGGTGAAATGTTTAGGCTCGGGGTAAGTCTGCCAGTTTCCACACTGCAGCAGAGAATTTGAATAACCTTCACTATTTTCTCTACCAGCGTGTCCTGCCCAGGAATGTCATGGCCAAAGGACTGGGTGAATACCCAGACTTTTAAAAATGGAACACACACATACACCCAAACCCCAGCTTTTTCTTCAGTTGCTCTAGCCAGGCGGTAACCAGTATAGTTCCTGGGCTGTGCCCATTCTTACTAAGGAAAGCCAAGTTCAATTAAAGTTTTTCCTGTTAGGTACAAGATTTTTGAGTGACTCATAGTAGTACCTGCTTAAGATATGTCAGAGAGGCCCAAGGTTGTACTTAGGAATGTGCTGGAAGATTGCCTGTCAGTTCCAGCTAACTTTTCTAATGCTGTATATATGGAGAGTTAGTCACAAGTAATTTATAATTTTCAATACATGAAAAAGAATCTTCCTTGTTGTAAACTGGTATTGAAATCTAGATTTCCTTAAATGGATGGACATTCCTTTCAAGCGATTATTTAACATTCATTCAGTATACGCATTACTGTGTAGTACTGAAGTGATCTTCATATGACCATTATCAGGGAATCCATTAAGTCCTTGTTTACAAAAATGTTTGAATATTTCCTAAAATGTTCTGTGTGTGAATAAAAAGTTTCTTCCTAGAACTATTTCTTATGCATTTCCTGTCCAATTATTTGTAAAATTGGAAATTGCTGGGCAGTGCTAAGGGGAATGAAGGTGCCTGGGTCCATTGACACTTGGATAGTGCTACTCAGTAGGAAGTAAGTTCCTTAGAGTTTAAAGAACCACCTCCTGATGATGGTGGTAGAAAGTTCCATAGTGACACTGCATGGTGAGTTCTACATGCCTCTTTGCTCCTGGTTTTTGCTTTTGCTTTTAGTGAGAGAACAGAATAGCCCATTTTAAGTTGCCCTCTCGATAGCTGATCAGGGCTTCCTAAAAAAAGACAACCAAAGCCATTGATTCAATTACATGAAAGAGTTTTAATTAGATTTTAGCAGTCCACATGAAGTGGAGATAGAAAGCCAACTGAAGAACTATGTTGTTGTAAGATAAGCTTCCCAGAAATGCAGAAGGGAACATTATCATAAAGATGGGAGTTAATGCCAGGGTTATATAATGGTGATTGGTAGCAGTTAAGATTTGATGAGAAAAGCTTAGTTATGTATGTTTGTTTCAAAAGCTTAACATTTCTTTCTTTTTTTTTTTTTTTAATTTTCACCTGAGGATATGTGTATTGATTTTAGGGAGAGAGGAAGCGGGGAGGGTGCAGAGAGAAAGGGGGAGAGAGAGACATCTGTCTGTGGCCTACCATATATCCCCCAACTGGGAATGGAACCCACAGCCCAGGTATGTGCCCTGACAGGGGATTGAACCTGCAACCCTTTGGTGTATGGGGTGACATTCCAACCAACCAAGCAACCCAGCCAGGGTCAAAAGCTTGACCTTTCTAAGTTACTTTATTAGAGCATCTGAGCCTAAACATTAAAGTTTTTTTTTTGAAATGTAAACAAATATGCCACTACTGTACCATACAAACATTGCATGAAAAATATTCTACAGAAATAAAAAGTCCTAAGTGCAGGATTGATTTCCAGTCAAGATGGAGGCTTGCCTCCCCACACAACCACATCAAATTACAACTAAACTATAAAACCACCATCAGAAATTGTGTTGAATGGAAGTCTAACAACTACAGAATTAAAGAAACCACATCCATCTAGATTGGTAGAAAGGGTGGAGACATGGAATGGGTTCATCCCACATTTACATGTGGTAGATAAAAATTTGGGAGGGGTATCTTGGGAGCGAGGAGTCCCAGCTGAACACCATGCCCCCCAGCCCAGGATTCTAGTGCCAGGAAGATAAGTCCCCATAACTTCTGGCTGCAAAAACCAGCAGGGACTCAATTGGTGGGAGAAACTGCTGGAGTCCCAAACAGTTCCTCATAAAGAACCCACACATGGACTCAGACTCAATCCCTCTGAGCTTCAGCACCGGAGTAGCAGATTGAAAGGCATCAGTGGCATACAAGGAAGAATTGAAGTGTCTGGCATCAATGCAAGAGCTGGGGGACAGGCTTTCTTTCAGACAGAGGGGCTGGCAGAGGCCATTGTCCCTCTTCTGAACCCTCCCCACACAGAGCCACAAAGCTCAAAGGTGCCATATCCTAGCCTCCATCAACCTGGCTAACAATGTTTGCCCCACCCTGGAGATCCCCTTAGGCTTCATCGTCCCATCCAAGTAGGTGGCCACCCATGTTCTTAACAGTGGCTTTCCCATATGACTCGCTGATCTCGGCTCATGTTTCACAACTTCCTAAATCCTTTGAAACAAGCAACAGTGGCCTCAGTGAACCCACAGCTCTCATAACTTTTGCTAAGGGGCCCTAGGCCTAGCACTAGCTGCAACAAACCTAGGCTTACAACTTGGCTACCTCTGGGAAACTCCAAGACCAGCACAAGTATCAGCCATCTCAGTTTGCTTTATAGCTTAGGCAGGATGGTCCCTGGTAGAACACAGGTGGGGGATGACCTTGTTCTACATCACCCAGGAAACCCCACAGCCTGCACACCAAGTAGCTAGCTACAGACCACATCAGAGCACCACCACCCAGCCCCTGATCCTCCAAGGAGGGCGGAGGTTGGTGGTCAGTGGTCCCAGACAGTCCTTGCAGTTGACTCGCCTGGGTAAATCCCTCCCATTGACCTGCCAAGAGCAATCAAGGCTCAACTATAAGAGGAGGGTGTACTCAGCCCACATGAAAGGCACACCTCATGTACCCAGCTTGGTTGATAGGGGAGGGACATCTACTAATTAGGCCTTACTACCAAGACAGGGAGTCATAGCAGCCCTATCTAATACACAGAAACAAACACATTTGTTTGTTTCAGCCTCATTTAGGGAGGCTGCCTAAATGAGGAGACAAAGAAACATGGCCTAAATGAAAACAGATCTAAACTGTTTTCAGTAAAAGAACTAAACAGAAAGGAGATATGCAATCTACCAGATGCAGAGTTCAAAACACTGGTTATAAGGATGCTCCAGCAACTTAGTGAAGACCTCAACAGCATAAAAAGATCCAGCCAAAAAGGAAGGATACACTAATTGAAATAACAATTTACAGGGAAACAATAGTAGAGTGGATGAAACTAAACATCAAATCAATGATTTGGAACATAAGGAAGAAAAAAAATCAGAACAACATGAAGAAAAAAGAATTAAAAAAAAATGAGGATTGTGTAAGCAGCCTGTGGGATGACTTCAAACATTCCAACATTCTCATCATAAGGGTGCCAGAAAAGGAAGCGAAATAGCAAGAAATTAGAAATTTATTTGAAACAATAATGAAAGAAAACTTCCCTAATTTGGTGAAGGAAATAGACATGCAACTCCAGGAAGCACAAAGAGTCCCAAACAAGATGGATGCAAAGAGACCCACTCCAAGATGCATCATAATTAAAATGCCAAAGGTTAAACATAAAGAGAGAATCTTAAAAGCAGCAAAAGAAAAGCAGTTAGTTACCTACAATGGAGTTCCCATAAGACTGTCAGCTGATTTTTCAAAAGAAACTTTGCAGGCTAGAAGGGATTGGCAAGAAATATTCAAAGTGATGAAAATCAGGAAGCTATAGCCAAGATTGCTCTACCCATCAAAGCTATCATTTAGAATCAAAAAGCAGATAAAGAGCTTCCCAGGCAAAACAAACAAACAAACAAACAAACAAAAAACCCACCAAAAAACCTAAAGGAGTTCATCATCCCCAAACTACTATATAAAATGTTAAAGGGGCTTATTTAAGAAAAAGGTTGCCAGATGGGAGGGTCTGTGGGGAAATGGGTGAAGAGATGAGGGGATTAAGAAGTACAAATTGGGACTTCCGCCAAGATGGAGGCATAGGTGGAGATGCCGTGCCTTCTCACACAGCCAAGTTTAGAGACAACTAAATATTAGCAACAGAAAACACAGCCAGAACACAGAAAATTGAACTTCCAGAAACTTCCAGAAAATTTTGGAAGTCTGTTAACAACAAATTCTTCAGTCTGACCGGTAAGGGGCAAAACCAGCAGCTGGTGGAGCAGGGTAGCACAGGAAAACTCGGTCAGACGAACTCAGGCACGCGGAATCCAGGCGCAGGGTTGGACCTAGTGAGCGACCGAGCGAATGACCAAGCGAGCGACCCCGGGGAAACAGCGAGGGAGCAGGACTGAGGGTTGACTGTGGTCGCGCATTTGTGCACAGATAGACAAGCGAGGGAGTTGGCAATTGCACCGGGACCCAGCGGGTACCCGCGGGGAGCAACAGCGGAGGGCGCTGCCATTTCCCTGCTCTGACCCCACCTCCACATACAGCGTCATAACCCAGTGACCTGGGAGTGCAGGGTTCCCCTCCTCACACTTAAAGGGCGTGAACAGACCAAAAATGGCTCAAGAAGATCTCAAAGCCCCGGAGCCTATAAATCTAAGCAATGAAGAAATAGCAAAACTCTCAGGAGCACAGTTTAAAACACTGGTGATCAGGATCCTCACAGAACTGGTTGATTATAGCCACAAATTAGACAAATATATGAAGGCGAAACTAATTGAAATGAATGGAATTGCACAGGACACCAATAGCAATGAAAAGGAAACTGGGACTCAAATCAATGGAGTGGACCAGAAGAAAGCAAATAATGGCCAAACAGAAAAGAGTCAAGAAGCAAGAATTCAAAGAAATGAGGAGAGTCTTGGGAACCTCCAGGACATCTTTAAACGCTCCAACATCCGAATTATAGGGGTACCAGAAGGGGGAAAGGCACAGCCACCAGTGGAAAACTTATTTGAACAAAATATAAAGGAGAATTTCCCCAATCTGGCAAAGGAAATAGACTTCCAGGAAATCCAGGAAGCTCAGAGAGTACCAAAGAAGTTGGACCCAAGAAGGAACACACCAAGGCACATCATAATTATATTAGCCAAAATTAAAATGAAGGAGAGAATCCTAGAAGCAGCAAGAGCCAAGGGGACAGTCACCTACAAAGGAGTCCCCATCAGACTGTCAGTGGATTTCTCAAAAGAGACCTTCCAGGCAAGAAGGGACTGGAAAGAGGTATTCCAAGTCATGAAATCCAAAGACCTACAACCAAGATTGTTCTATCCAGCAAAACTTTCATTTAGAATGGAAGGACAGATAAAGTGCTTCTCAGATAAGATCAAATTCAAGGAGTTCATCATCACCAAGCCCTTATTATATGAAATGTTAAAGGGACTTATCTAAGAAAAAGATGTTAAAGAAACATGAACAGTGAAAGGACAGCAAACTCACAGTTATTAACAACCACACCTAAAACAAAAGCAAACTAAAAGGACAGCTAGATCAGGAGTGGAAACATAGAAATAAAGATCTCAAGGAGGGTTAGCAACAGGGGAGTGGGAGGAGGAGAAGGGGGGAGAAGGTACAGAAAATAAGTAGCATAGACAGTAGATAGAAAATAGATGGGGGGTGGCAAGAATAGCATGGGAAATATAGAATCTAAAGAACTTGAGACACATGGTCATAAACTAAAGGGGGGGTAATGGTGGGGACGGGGGGGGGTAGAGTGGAGGGGAATGAAGTGGGGGAATAGAACAACCGTAACAGCATAATCAATTAAAAAAATTTTTTAAAAATAAGTACAAATTGGTAGTTACAGAGTAGCCATGGGGATATAGATTACAATATAGGAAATGGAATAGCCAAAGAACTTACACATGACCTATGGACATGAACAATGGTGGGGGGAATGCCTGAGGGAGTGGTGGGTGCTGGCCGGAGGTAGGTAAAGGGGGAAAATTGGGACAACTGTAATAGCTTAATCAACAAAACATAATTAAAAAATAAAAAAGAAATAGTCCTTTTGGATATAAACATATACATCAATGGTAAGTATCATAAGCTAAAAATTTAATGTAGTTCTTTCTTTTAATGATTTAGTAGAATGGTTATAATCTAGGCATAATATGAAACTAAATACTATATGCCACATTAACTACTAAAATTTAAATACTGTAAAATCAGAATAATCCCATCTTGTGGATTAATAAAGGGCCATCACATTTTTAGAAACAAAAAATTCTACTAAATGTGTCATATATATAAAATTATTCCTTAAAACCAATTGTTAAAAATATTTTTAATATTTTGTTTACGCTATTAGAATTGTCCCAATTTTTGTCCCTTTGCTTCCTTCCCCATCCAGCCTGCCCCACTCCCATAGTCAATCCCCACACTGTTGTCCATTACCATGGATCATGCATATAAATTCTTTAATTAATCCCTTTACTTCTTTCAATCAGTGCCCTTCCATCCTTCCCTTACAGCTGTCAGGCTGTTCCATGATTCTATGCCTCTGGTTCTATTCTGTTCCTTAGATTCCTCTTATAAGTGCGATCATATGGTATTTGTCTCTCACCACCTGGCTTATTTCACGTAGCATAGTAGTCTCCAGTTCCATCGATGCTGTTGCAAAAGATAGGAATTCCTTCATTTTTACTGCTACGTAGTATTTCACTGTATTGAGGAACCACTGTATTTTACCCATTAATCTACTTAATGGGCACGTAGGCTGTTTCCAAATCTTGGCTATTGTACATAGTGTTGTTATGAACATCAGCTACATCATTTTTTTAATGCTTTTCAGGATCTTTCAAGTATATCCCCAGCATTGAAATCACTGGGTCAAAAGGTCATTCCATTTTTAGTTTTTTGGGGAAATGCCATACTGTTTTCCAGAGGCACTGCACCAGTCTGCATTCCCACCAAAAGTGCACTAGTGTTCCTTTTTCTCAAAACCCTTGCCAGCACTTGTTCTTTGTTGATTTATGAATGATAGACCTTTTGGTAGGTGTGAGATGATATCTTATTGTGGTTTTAATTTTCACCTTTCCGATGCTAGTAATGTTAAGTATTTTTTCATGTCTATGGGCTATCTGTAACCTTGAAGAAGTGTTTTTTCAGGTCCTTTGCCCATTTTTAAACTGTATTGTTTGTCTTTCTGTTGCCGAGTCACATAAGCTCTTTATATATTTTGGAGATTAAATCTTTGTCCTATCTTATCTGATGTTATTTAAAAAACTTTCTAAAAAATTTCTGGCCCATTACTTATTAGATAATCGTCATCAGTAGAGTGCTATGACAATAGCACTTGCCATAAACATGCTATTCATATGATAAACATACACAAATAATTCAATGAAACTAGTTTTCAAATATAAATTAAAACATTCTAGAAAAAGAGTGATGTTATTGTTTTTTATTTTAATTACTCTAATTGGAAGATGTTCTCTGGCAATACATTTCAAGAGTTGTTAAAAATGGCTACAGCCCAAAACATACTCCTACAAAACTGTCCCATGGCAGAGATGATTTTCATACAAAAATGTCTTTCAGAGTGTCATTAATGAGAAAAACAATACATAACTTAATTTCCAGTAATATGTGAATAGACAAATAATGGTAGATTTTCATTTTATTAGGTACCCATTAAAAACATTTTGAAACAATGTTTGATAATATATTATCTTTTCTTAATATTAAGAAAAAAGACTTCCGCCAAGATGGAGGTATAGGTGGATGTGCCCTGCCTTCTCACACAACCAAGTTTAGGGACAACTAAATATTAGCATCAGAAAACACAACCAGAACACGGAAAATTGAACTTTTTGGAAGTCCATTAACCACAAATTCTTCAGCCCGACCGGTAAGGGGCGAAACCGACGTCTCGTGAGGGGTTGCACAGGAGGACTGAGTCAGACCGGGCACGGAATCCAGATGCACGAATCCAGACGCACGGGTTCCAAATGTAGGACTGGACCTAGTGAGCGACCGAGCAACCTACCGGGTGAGCGACTGCAGAGGAGACAGTGGGGAGGCGGTGCTGCGTGTTGACTGCGGTTGCCTATTTGCGGGCGAGCAGACAGGCGAGGGAGTGGGCGGTTGGACCAGGGCCCAGCGTCCCCGCGGCAAGCGGCGGTAGAGGGCACCGCCATTTCCCCGCTCTGACCACGCCCCCACATACAGCGTCACAACCCAGCAACCTGGGAGTCCAAGGCGCCGCTTCTCACATTTAAAGGGCCAGAACAGACCAAAAATGTCGCAGGAAGACCTCAAAGCCCCAGAGATAAATCTAAGCGATGAAGAAATAGCAAAACTCTCAGATGCACAGTTTAAAACACTGGTCATCAGGATCCTCACAGATCTGGTTGATTATAGCCACAAATTAGAGAAACATATGAAGGCTAAACTAATGGAAATGAATGGAATTCCACAGGAAACTCATAGCGTTGAAAAGGAAACTGGGACTCAAATCAATGGAGTGGACCAGAAGAAAGCAAATAATGGCCAAACAGAAAAGAGTCAAGGAGCAAGAATTCAAAGAAATGAGGAGAGTCTTAGGAACCTCCAGGACATCTTTAAACGCTCCAATACCCGAATTATAGGGGTACCAGAAGGGGGAAAGACACAACCACCAGTGGAAAACTTATTTGAACAAATAATAAAAGAAAATTTCCCCCAATCTGGCAAAGGAAATAGACTTCCAAGAAATCCAAGAAGCTCAGAGAGTACCAAAAAAGTTGGACTCAAGAAGAAACACACCAAGGCATATCATAATTACATTAGCCAAAATTAAAATGAAGGAGAGAATCCTAGAAGCAGCAAGAGCTAAGGGGACAATCACCTACAAAGGAGTCCCCATCAGACTGTCAGCAGATTTCTCAAAAGAGACCTTACAGGCAAGAAGGGGCTGGAAAGAAATATTCCAAGTCATGAAATCTAAAGACCTACAACCAAGATTGCTCTACCCAGCAAAACTTTCATTTAGAATGGAAGGACAGATAAGGTGCTTCTCAGATAAGATCAAATTCAAGGAGTTCATCATCACCAAGCCCTTATTATATGAAATGTTAAAGGGACTTATCTAAGAAAAAGAAGTTAAAGAAACATGAACAGTGAAAGGACAACAAGCTCACAGTTATTAACAACCACACCTAAAACGAAAGCAAACTAAAAGGACAGCTAGATCAGGAGTGGAAACATAGAAATAAAGATCTCAAGGAGGGTTAGCAACAGGGGAGTGGGAGGAGGAGATGGGGGGAGAAGGTACAGAAAATAAGTAGCATAGACAGTAGATAGAAAATAGATGGGGGGGCAAGAATAGCATGGGAAATATAGAACCTAAAGGACTTGAGACACATGGACATAAACTAAAGGGGGGTGATGGGGGGATGGGGGGGCAGGGTGGAGGGGAATGAAGGGGGGAATAGAACAACTGTAACAGCATAATCAATTTAAATAAATAAATAAATAAATAAATAAATAAATAAATAAAAGCAAAAAAAAAAAAAGAAAAAAGATGAACTGTAATATGCCCCCAATTTTGTATAAAAAGTTAATACACCAAAAAGCTTTTAGGATAATTTATTATTTTTTTATCTCTGTATTTCCAAATTTTCTCCAATAAGCAGTTTTTTAAACCAGAAAATTATATGACAAAAATAAAAAATCAAAGCATTTATTATTATTTTAGAAAGCAAACATAGTTATTTCATGATTAATGGAAATTGTGCTATTTAGTTGATTTTTGTTTGGTTTTCTCTTCTTTTCTTTATTTCGTTTTCCAAATATATGTAGCTTTTTCTGATTTTAAGAGTAATAATGCTGTTAGTTTTTTAAAATATATGAAAATATATAAAACTATGACTGAATAGAAGAGACATGAAAAATCACCCACAGTTCCATAACCCAGAGACAGTCATGGTTAACATTTGTTCTCTATTCTTCCAAATAATGTCCATGCATAGATGTGTGCACCCAGAGCTGGTTTCCAGAGATATATGCTGATAAAGAACCATATCCATTAGTATTCACAGCTGGCAAGTGTTCTGGTGGTTCAGGATCCATGCCCACTAGTGGCTAAATATGTTGACTATCACCCTTTTCCAATCTATCAATCTACTGATCAATTGGTTGATCTAAATTTTTAATGTATTTTATTGATTATGCTATTACAGTTGTCCCATTTTTTTCTCCCTTTTATTCCCCTCCACCTGTGCCCTCCCCTCCAACCATTATTCCCCAACTTAAATTCATGTCAATGGGTCAATCATACATGTAAGTTCTTTGGCTTCTCCACTTCCCATACTATTCTTAACCTCCTCCTGCCTATTTTGTACCTACCATTTACCCTTCTTATTCCCTGTATCTTTTCCCCCATTCTCTCTATTCCCCTTCCCTACTGATAACCCTCCATGTGATCTCCATTTCTGTGAAAATGCTCCTGTTCTAGTTGTTTGCTTAGTTGGTTTTTGTTTTCCTGTTTTAGGTTTAGCTGTTGATAGTTGTGAGTTTGTTGTCATTTTACTGTTTATATTTTTTCTCTTGTTTTTCTTAGATAAGTCCCTTTAACATTTCATATAATAAGGGCTTGGTGATGATGAACTCCTTAAACTTGAGCTTATCTGAGAAGCACTTTATCTGCCCTTCCATTCTAAATGAAAGCTTTGCTGGATAGAGTAATCTTGGATGTAGGCCCTTGCCTTTCATGACTTTGAATACTTCTTTCCAGCCCTTTTTTGCCTGTAAGATTTCCTTTGAGAAATCAGCTGTGAGTCTTATGGGAACTCCTTAGTGGGTAACTGTCTCCCTTTCTCTTGCTGCTTTGAAGATTCTCTCTTTATCTTTAATCTTGGGTAATACAATTATGTTAATAATTGTATTATTATGTGCATTTTAATAACACACACTATTATTATAGTGTGTGTTTCCTTGGTCCCCACTTTTTTGGAACTCTCTGAGCTTCCTGGACTTGCTGGAAGTCTATTTCCTTTGCCAGATTAGGGAAGTTCTCCTTCATTATTTATTCAAATAAGTTTTCAATTTCTTGCTCTTCCACTTCTCCTTCTGGCAGCTCTCTGATTTGGATGTTAGAGCATTTAAAGTTTTCCCAGAGGTTCCTAAGCCTCTCCTCATTTTTTTTGAACTCTTGTTTCTTCATTCTGTTCTGGTTGAATGTTTATTTCTTCCTTCTGGTCCAAACCCTTGATCTGAGTCCCAGTTTCCTTCCCTTCACTATTGGTTCCCTGTATTTCACTTTGCATAGCCTTCACTTTTTCCTCTATTTTGTGACCATACTCAACCATTTCTGTGAACATCCTGATTACCAGTGTTTTGAACTGTGCATCTCTTCATCACTTAGTTGTTTTTTTTTTTTTCAGGAGCTTTGATCTGTTCTTTCATTTGGACGATATTTGTTTGTCTTGGCCCACCTATTACATAGTAAGGGGCAGAGCCTTATCTATTCACCAGGGCAAGGCAAGCCACATTGTTGTGTTGTGGCACTGTGTCTAGGGGAGGGGTCCAAGAGGGAACAATGCCTCTTGCTCAGCTCTGGGCTGGCTTTTAGTCACTTCCTCCACTACCCACAAGCAAACTAGGCCCTCTGGTGCTGGTTCCCAGGTGGGTGGGTTTGTGTACAGTTTAGGACCCTGTGGGTCTCTCCAATGAACCCTCCTATGAAGCTGGCAGTTTTCCCCACCACCTCAACCCCACAGGTTTTTTCAGTCAGAGGTTTCAACCCTTTATTTCCCCCCACTGGAATCCTGCGTTCTGTGGTCTGTCTCTCTCCCCAGTTGTTCCTCCAAGTTTATCCACACACAAATGTGGAAATACCCGCTCTTCCAGCTGCCACCTTGCCTGCCCTGGTTCACCTTGCCAGCCAGGGCAGAGAGGACTTGCTACAAGTCCTCTCTACCCTGGCTGCCCTTCTCTGCCCCTTCTACCAGTCTAGATGAATATTACTTCCTTAACTCCTTGGTTGTTGGACTTCCATACAGTTTGATTTTTCTGGCAGTTCTGGTTATCTTTTGTTTTTAAATTTGTTGTTGTCCTTCTTTTGGTTGTGCAAGGAGCAAAGTGCACCTACCTATGCATCCATCTTGGCTGGAAGTCTCAGTTGAGATTTTATTTTTAATAATATCATAGTATGCCATATTTTCATTCAATCATACAGTAACATCTTTTCACATTAATAAACATGGGTCTACTTCATCATTTTAACAGCTGCATTGTATTTGTGTGCTCAGAACAACCTTCTCACTTGAAAATTATTAAAATAATCATCTATTTTGCTTTCCAGTTAAGCTTATCTCCAGCTCAGTGGTCAGTAAACATTTTCTGTAAAGAATCAGATAGCAAGTATTTTGGGCTTTGTGGACCATCCAGTCTCCATAACAACTACTCAACTCTGCCCCTAGAGAAGAAAAGCAGTCGAAGACAATACCTAGCAAATGAATGTGGCTATATTCCACTAAAATTTTATTTATGCACACTGGAATATTTTATGTATTGTTCATGTATCATGAAAAAATGTTCTTCAACCATTCAAACATGTAAAATCGTTTCCCCTCTTCTTAGTGTTCCAGTCACAGAAACACGGATAGCAGGTTCAATTTTGGCCGCACTTTGCTGACTCCTCTGTTAGCTGAATGCTTTCCCTCAAAGCTTTTCATCTCTTGCTATGAAGTATATCAGTGTCACAACTAAGTTTTCTTCAGTTAGATGCTAACCTCCTTAGAAAATATTCTTTTATGGTACAGAGAATCCCAAAGGAATAATGGAAGAAAATCATACCTCTGACCTAGTTTGGTATTTCTATCACATGGTTCCAATCCAAGTCCTAAGACTAAACTTAAAAGGTAGGATGAACACTTTCATTTCTATTTTAGAATCACAACTATTCCACTTCTTCAGAAACTGAACGTGTTCACTGAATACACTGATATATTTTGTAACTTCTGTTTCTTTCTTTTCTGGTAAAATTTTCCCATTGCTTTTACACTTTTACTAAGACAAAATGACTTGATATTGAAGGAGGAGGCTTTACCTTACTGTTGTCTTCTAGAAACCATATTCCCAAGCCTCATTATATATGCTTTTTTTGTTGTTAACTAAGATAGGAATTTATCTTTCTTTTACATATAAAAAAGTTTGGAAGCCCAGAACTGTCAGGGCAGCTTCAATAAGTCATCATGGACTCAAGCTCCTTCTCTTTGCTCCATCATCCTCATGTGTGGGTTCCTTCTCATGGCACAGTATGGCTACTTGGACTCCAGCCATCATACCTACAACCCATTCTTTTTTGGTTTCTGAGGTTGCCATGCTCACTGACTCGTGGCCCCCTTCCTCCACTGTGAAGCCCAGCAATATGGGGACAAGTCCATTTTACAGTACTATATAAGAGTCTTATGTATTCTTTCTTCTTAAATAATTTGTACTGCTTAAGTATTGCTGTTTTTTATTAATTGACCACCACCAAGAAATAGTGAGTGTTAATAGTGACCATATATTTAGCCATGTTTTGTTTGTCAAATATTCTCACAAGAGCCTAATATAAATTATCTCATTTAACCATCATATAAACCTTGTGCGATGAGCACTTAGGTCCATTTCACAAATTAAAAAAATATGGGTCAGGAAAGTAAACAACCTGCCAGCTACCAAGTGCAGAATCAGAATTTACACCTAGATTCGTGAGCCTTCTAAAGCCACAAATGCTCTTCAGCAGTGCTAGCCTGTAGTCCTGTAATTTATTTGCTACCTGATGAAGTGTAATTTTTGTTGTTCAAGGAAACCCTTGTTAGAGGTTTTTTAAAATATATGACAAAGGCCCATCTCTACAAGATCCATATCCCACCCAAAACAAATTACAAGCTGGTTGGCAGCATGATCAGAGGCTCAGAATGAATTCAGCCCAACAAACTAATTACACGCATAAAACCCTCTGCGATGGATAGAGGTATGTTTTTCTGATGCCATACCATAAGCAACAACTCTTTATTTTAACATTGTTTTGTCTATTATCTTAGTTTTTCGCTATATAGATTTTTGTATGTAAATGTATAGACTATTTTTCAACATGGCCAAATAAATCTTTTTTTTTTATGGTTTCTGCCTTTGGTGTCTTGCATCAAAATATGTTTCCCAATCCAAAGTTATTTTAAAAGTCATCTATTTTCCTTTCAATATTTCTCTAAGTGGAAACTAGTCTCTAGGCTGTCCATAAAACTGCTTGGCCATTTATTAGAAAGAAATCCATGTTAGAGAACCCAAGTTTAGTACACTTTTGCCTTAATCTCAGTCCTAACAAGTTAGACCATTTGACTTTCACATTCTCTTCTCCATTACAAGTCCTGCTATCTGAATTTATCATGTTCAAGTTTAACATCACTTTTCAAAAGATTCAGTTACCTCTGAAACTGTTTTATGTTGACTAACTGCAGAGAAGCCCATGAAGTGTGGAAGAGGGCTCCTATTCCTAGAGATTAATCTCAGATTACTATCTACGTAATTAGCTTACATCTTAAATGAGTTCTTAAATGGTCTCATTAATTTCCCATGGGAGAGAAAATTTAACTCAGAAATTCCTGTCATACAGCTTTCTGTGCACTTGTGATACACAAATGGTAGTCCATATGGTGCTTTGTGGAAGAATTAGCTAATATTTTGAACTCTCCCAAAGATTCACTGAATTCTTTATCTCTTCTTGTAATGGAGATTGATGGTCCACCAAATTAGCTCTGTTGGTTTGCAGCTGGGAGGTGGCCACCAGCACCTCACAATGCCTTTTTCTTTCATGGTGCTTTATGAAGCACAGAGGTGCTTTATGAAGTTCTATAGCCTTCCTCTCCTGAAATACTCCTGAGTAGTGTGTGGATTTAATTTTGCTTACATTTCTCGTTATGCTTTTTTTTTTTCTGATTAGAAATGCCAAGCCGTAAGACTGTAAATAAGTGAGAAAAAAGTAGTGTAGTTAATTGATAGAGGTTATGAACTTTGAACAAAAGAAGAAAAGTATATATCCACAGAAGAAAAAAACCCTGCAAAGAGCATAATGTTTGCAGTGGTTATTCCTGAGTGGTGGAATTAGGAATGATTTTCAGTTTCTTTACACTTTCTTTATTTTCAAAATTTAGATGGGGATATGTGTTACTTTTACATTAGAAAGCAATTATTTGGAAAAGAAAACATGGACCTATATTCCCTTTTACTAAAACATACTGTACTATTTTATTATTTGATATAAGTGTAGTAACTTTATTTCTGAGTAAAAACATAAAAGTAAAGCAAAATATAAAAAATAATTATGAAGCCACTGACTTATTCTGTAGGCCTGGACGGAAGAGGAGATGAAGGGACACGGGGAAGGAAAGCAGGCAGGTGACTGACACGTGGTGGGAAGACATATAAGGTTCTAAGTATTGTTTCACATCCTTTTTCTTTTCTTTTTAAATGGAAATATTTCTTAGAATAAGAGAAACTTCTTGAAAACCAAAAGATTTCTGTATTACTTGGAAAATTGAATTAATTCTTTGATCACAAGAACTGGTGATCATAATCTTGCCATTTTGAGGAAACTTAATATTTGTTGAGTTAACATACAGAGAAAACTGCCCCAGAGAGGCAGTTTTCTGCCCGAGAGGCTCAAATGAAACCAGTCAAGACTTAAGTGAACTTTTAAAGGAACTCAAAATTATGTTTCATTTCTTGATATTGGTGATAGTATATGGGTGTTTTCACTTTGTAAACATTCATCAAACCTAATACTTGTAACTTATCTACTTTTTTGTATTACATACATATATAAAATTTCTTCCTTGAAAACAAAGTCTCACCTCAGCTCTGCTTTTCTGTCTTTCTGCAATGCACTGGGGGAACCCCTGTGTTTGGTTCCCCAGAACACTTCCTTCACACCCCCCATTTGAGGATCTGGCCAATCACAGCAGCCTATTTCCTGGGCTCAGGATTGATGAGTATGCTTCTCAAGCAGGGCCAATCAGAGTCTTCCTTGGGCCCCTCTGTGTGTTGTGTGGAGGGAGGTGCTGGTAGAGTAGGTGCTGGTGTGTTAATTCCAGCATATAATTAGAAATATAGTCTGCTATATTCTTCCTGGGTATAATCAGAACATCTGATCTGGCTTCCTCCCATGAGAGTCTACCTGCCTCTAACTTGGACCAAAGCTAGATTGTTTTAAAGTATGGAGATAGGACTGGTGTGTTTTAGTATTTCCCTAAATTCCTCTCCACTTCCCCCCCCCCTCTTTTTTTTTTTTTTTTTTTTTTTTTGTACAGTGCTACTAACAAATGTAACAATCCAGAGAGTCAGGAAGTTATTCCTCCCTATCTCAATCCCTCTTGTTATCAGCCAGCTCTCTGTGGGGTGGAAGGAAAACTGATAGCCTTTCATATCCTGCTTGCTTTCTTGGTTGAAATGCCAGGTTCTTTAACCTGAGGATAAAGAAAATGTTCCCCATGACCCCTCTTGCTTTATGGAATCCATGTAAGAGAATAAATCTTACAAAGAAAAAAGAGCAAGATTTAAAAAAAAAAAAAAAGGTTCTACCGCTCCATTTCCAAGTACCCAAATAACGAGATCCTAGTAGCTAAATGTCATCTGTACTTGCAGAGTCACTTGCTTTAGACAGAATAGAAGTAAACAACAGGGCTGAGCAAATTCTGAAGGCTTGGTCTCTCCAACCCAGGCTATAACCTTTTCTGAAGCTTTCCTTTCTAACCATTTAATTTTTTCTTCAGTGTGTTTACGGCCAGTCTGGGTGTTTCTGAAAGGAGCCCGGCGGACAGGACTGCTGCGGCACTGCCTCCGGGCCTGAAAATGAACTCCTTCTACGTTGTTCTTTTGTGCTTTTCTGGATCCTCTTCAAAGGATTCATATCATATTTTTAAAAATATCAAACTACATTATTGACTCAGTTCTAACTGCTTTAGCCAGAGGGAAGAAGAAAAGAGTGAAGAAGATAATAGACATAGTGCTACATGTGTCTAATTTTATTTATCTCAATTGTATATATTATTTTCTCCTACACACAAGCATCATATCTGATTACAGAAAAGGTACTCATACATTTCTTAGGTTTCAGTCACATTTACATTGCAGCCTGAATAAATATAAATGTGGGATATTTTGTTGATTTATTGTATACTTACTAGCTCCAGGGAAAGTGCTTGCATCATTTCTATTAGCAAATGTTTTATTTAAATATTTAAACACCAAAATACTTGATACATGTACATAAAAGCATACTTAGAATTTGAAATTACCCAAAATTTAAAAATTGTATTGATTCATATACATGTCTCTAAGCATTAAACATTTAATTATGTAACTAAATATATGAGTGTCTTCCTTCATTTCTGGCTTTTGTATACTCTCTATATATTTCTAATATCTCCACATCTAACCCTCCATAGATGTAATTCTGTGTTCATATAAATGCATTTTTCCCCAAATCATCAGGAATGAATCCCATGAATAAGTTCAAAGAGCATCAGAAATTATCCAGTCCACTTAACACTTAAAGCTTCTAAATATATGAGAAGCCATTATTACAAAAAAGAAAAATAAAAACTGGAAATTATGGCAGATAAAAATATACTACTCTTTGTGTATAAAGAATTCTTATAAGATAGTAAGGAAAATCCCCAAAAGACTAATAGAAATTGAATACAGGTTATAAAACTGGCAATTCACAAAAGAAGAAATACAAATGGCCAATAAATGTGTGAAAAAATACCTGTTAGTAATTACAGCATTGCCGCATAACATGATAATAGGATGCATATTCTTATGTAAAATCAACAAAATCAAGATTTCTGTTATTAGCTAACCCATGATATCAGGAATACTGGGAAACAAGCACTCCTGTATGCTGTCCATACGTAGGAAATGCTGGGGACTGTCAGAAGGCCCTTTGACCACACGCATCAAATTCATACCTTTGACCAGGTGATGCCACACCTAATAATCTCTTCTAAATAATCTTAGGTTAATTCAAGGATGTTTGTACAGATAATGATCACAGCATTGTACACAACTATGAAAAAAAAAAAACCTCAGTGCCTATTAATCACAAAGAAAGAAAACCCAAGCTAAGTAGTGAGGCGAATTTTCAAAACTCACATCAAATACAGTGCAGGGTTGAATGAAAACCCAGGTCTGTGCTTCCAACCCTCCTCCTAAGCCCCGGAAGCCTTTGATTTACCTGGAACTTTCTCTGAGGTGCCCCTTAGATTCTGGGACTACAAACTTGTTTCCATTTTTCTCTGAGCTCAGTAGTAGACAGTGGTTTTCTATCTCTCCCATGGCTCAGCCTCAGTGCTCTGAACTCCAAGTAAGGGTTTTTTTTCCAATTACAGTTGACATTCAATATTATTTTATATTAGTTTCAGGTACACAGGATAATGGTTAGGCATTTATATAATTTACAACATGATTCCCCCTGATAATTCAAGTATACATCTGACACCATACATAGTTATTACAATGTTATTCACTATATTCCCTGTGCTGTACTTTACATACCCATGACTATTCAGTAACTGCCAATTTGTACTTCTTAATACCTTCACTTTTTCCACCCAGCCCCCCAATCTCCCTCCCTCTGGCAAGCATCAGTCTCTTCTCTGTGAGTCTGTTTCTGTTTTATTTGTTCACTTGTTTTTTTCTTCAGGTTCCACATAGAAGTGAAGTCACATGGTATTTGTCTCTGTCTGATGTATCTAGCTGTAGGTCCATCCATGTTGTCACAAACAGTAGCATTCAAGTAAGATTTCTTGGCGTGGGGGAACATGGAGGCAGGGAACACCGCTGAACAATGAATCCTTTGACACCCTCCATCACATCAGATTTGGCACCGGTGTGAGCTGAAGAGCAGTGTCTGCCTCCGTGGACCACTCAGCAGAGTGCCAAGGTGCACACCCTGGCAGAAGAAAACCTGAATCTAGTGCTGTGTCAGCAAGATGGCATAGCTTATTGAACTGCACTTAGATTCAGCTCATCACCTTCTCTCCTCCAGGAACCAACACCTCCAACGCTGCCCCTTTTCTGTTTTGTCAACAGCAAACAGTAGTCTCTCACTGAAGAAGTGGTATTGCAATAGCCTCTACTGTGGTTCCTCTCCGAACCTTCTGAGATGGAAGGACAATGTCTCTCAGGGCCACAAAGCAAGGCAGAGCTGCGATCTCTGAATGGAATTCCTGCGTTCCCTGACATCTGAGTCAGCTGCTGCAGCTAAACAAACCGAACATCGTTTTCTCTACACTGGTTTAAAGACCAAATAAATTTAATTACCCCAAGCCAGTGATTCTCAGAGAATGCATCATCAAGACTTGCTAGTTATACAAGATATACTAGATTCTGGGCACTATTCAGAATCCACCGGGTCCACTAGGTACAAGGGAGTAGCAAGTGGCTGGGACGCCCAGTCTGTGCTGTAACAGGCTCTCTGGGGATTCTGGAGTGCTCAAGTCAGAACCACTGCCCTAAGCTTGCAGTAAACAGTTGGATTCCATAGCCACAGATTCAACCAACCACAGATGAAAAATATCTGGAGAAAAAAAAGGTCACATTGTTGCTGACCTGCACTATGTGGTTAGACCCACTACGGTTGTGTCTGTACTGAACATAGTACAGACATTTCTCTTGTCATTATTTCCTGAACGACACAGTATAACAACTATTTACACAGCCTTTATTACATTGAATTGGGTATTATAAGTGTAGAGATGGTTTCAAGTACATGAAGGATATGTGTAGGTTGTAGGGAAGTACCGCACATTTTACACAAGGGACTTGAGTACCTGCAGATTTTGGAATTGGTGGGGTCCCAGAACCCATCCCTGCACATACTGAGGGATAACCACACATCCTTTCATATACCATTTCACACGTAACATCTATACCATACACTTGACTGGTTGAGAGTCTTTTTAAGTTTTATTTTTAACGAGCCCCAACCAAGTGTCATCCAGAACTCTAGGTGGAGGAGGACGTACAAGAAGCCAGAATAGGTTCTGCTTACTCTTAGGTGATGGCAAGAGTGACAATGTGAGATTTAGTTAGTGGATAAAACATCAAGACTAAAATTAACCATGGGTTGTGATTAATTACCAAGTGAATGATGTGGAGGAAGAGGAAGAGAACCTTTGTGGTTAAACACCAACTGCAGAATCCTCTGCTCCAGCCTCAGGCTGACTGTGATCCATTCTAGGAGTTTTTTGGTGTGTATACAACTTTTCTCCAGTTTGTCATGGTGTAGGCAAGTAATTGATGTCTGCAGACTCCTTGATAACTTGTCAGTGCATTTTGCTGTATTTCTACAGAATATGTACATTCATGGGCAGAGCGCTCCCAGTGCTAAAGCCAAACAAAGACTGATGATATCTTGATATTGTTTTTAATATGATAATGAAAAAAGTGAGAATCACTGTCATTTCTTCTATACTTTGTTTCTTAATGCTGCTATTTTCCTGGGCTGTGATGCCCCCATCTTTCAGACCTGGATCTCTCCTGATGGATGAGTAAGGAGGGGGACAGGCGCCGCAGAGACAAAGGGGAAGGGGTGGAGGAAACCTGCTCCTAGAGAAAGCAGGGTGGTGGGACTCTATGTACGGGGATGGGAGTTGGGCGTGGAAATTGGCTTCCCAGCTTCCCTCCCCTTTCTTTTCTATCAGGACCTCCTTCTGTCTATAATCATGTTTCCAAAGATGTGCACATGAACACACAGGTCAATGGACTATGAAGCAATGAAGTAATGTATAATGCATTTCAAGTGCCAACTATAGTACCTGATACATGATAGGTCCCTATTATGACCATTATTAACATTTTTATTATTATTGATTTATTTTAAAAATAATATTGTTTATTTTCCCTTTAATTTACCTTTTTTCCTCCTGATGTTTAGTTATTTACCTGGCACACTCCCACTCCCATTCAAAATATTTCTCTGGGAAGCCCTTTTTACCCCTCCATCCCTCACACCCTTCTGTGTGGCCATGGCTATGTTGTGCTGTGTTATGCTGTGTTGTGTTACATGATTACATTATGATATTTAGTTGCATGTCAGCCTTCCCCCTCACTGTGAGGCCCTTAAATAACAGGGCCTAGGTGTTATACATGTGCAAAGCTTCAAGCAAGCCTAGACCCTGGCACTTATTAAATGTGTGTTAAATGAACACTGAGTAAATTGAGTCACTAAGAGGAAAGCTGCATGTCCTATTGTGAGAACACTGTCCAAGAACACAATGTATGACCTATAGTATGTTCTCAGGTTCCCCAAAGCTGCCTCTTTTGTACTACCTTTCATAGATTTCACTGACTTTCTTAGTGGGTCTGATTTTTTTGCAAGTTTCCTTATGTGCAATATCTTAAGCTATGATTTGCCCCAATTTTGTCAGTTTTCTCAAATCTTCCACAGAGAGCTTTTTTTTTTCTTTCACATTGGAAATCTAAGACATTGTTAACTAACATTTATTGAGCCCTTACTATTCATTTAGTCAACAAATATGTACTTAGTATCTAACCCATGCCAAGCACTATGGTACATGCATCATAGAAGAGACAGAAATCTGCCCTGTGTCTGCCTCAGCACTGGATGTTTCCACAAACAAGTATATCATCAAGTCACATGTGGGGAAAATTAACTTTCCAACTGTCATGGTGCACTTCAACCTGGAGAACGGGGGAAAGTTGCCAATTTACATTAATCTCTTTTCTATTGCGCATGGGGCAAAAGACAGCAAGCATCCAATGATTACTAACTATGCCCTATGCCCTATCCCTTTATGTAAAATCTACCAAGCTCCTCTTCTGGTTCATAGCTCTTTGCTGTTCAGCATCGAGTAGGTAGGTGCTCAGGAGAACTGCATTCTAGCCCATGGGGTACACCCAGCTCCAACTGTTTATTGGGGGAGGTGATTAACAATATTTTGCACCCAGGCAGTTGCTTGGATACAGTCATTAAAGCTCTTGTGTGCCTTGGTTCTTATAACCGTTATTATTGTTAGGGTGAAAACCACAGGGCACAGAATTCTGAAACACCTTGTTTGACCTGTAATCCCTTGTTGACTCTAAGGACTGTTATAGAGTAAAGAGAAGTCAGCTGATCTAATTTTTCTGCTTAAATAGTATTTTTAAAAACACACACAATGACATGTTGTTTTACGGTGGTAAAAAAGGCAACATAAAATTTATCACCTTAACCATCTTTAACTAGTCTGTTCACTTGTGCCAAATATACTCACATTATTATGAAGAGATCTCCAGAACTTTTTCATCTTGAAAATCTGAAACTCTGTACCCATTAACAATAATTCCCTTTTTCTCCCTCCCTAAAATATTTTTGTATGGCTTTCATGTACAAAGCTCATACAGTTCAATCCTTTTTCTTGTGTAGGTCTCCTAAAGTACAGAAGAAATTGAAAACAGCCCCCACACGGCTGTCTATGGGTCGTTTTTATCCATCTGTAGAAATCAGAGGCTGTCAGAGAGCTCTGAGTGGCGTCAGACCTTTAACAGGTACTCTGACCGTGGGTAGTACCAAGGAGTTGGGACACTTTTTGCTTGTTTGTGTGCTTTGGAAGAACTTCAAGAAATGTGCTCTAGGAGATAAAAGGGGGTCAGAGCTGTGGGTTCATCCCCTGCTCCCCAATGCTAGCATTCTCTCCTTCACCCCACGCTCAGACAATAATCACCTGACCTGCACTAATGACAGATGTCTCATCAAACCTGAGGTCACTGTTCATTATCTTCCCTTTATGATTGCTATAGGTTTTGAGAAAACATCACAAAACTGCTCTCTTACGTATCTTAAAGTATTTGCAGCTACGTGTCTGGTCTGGTTCTGTGTCTTGATTGCTTCCGGCTTGCTTTCTTTCCTCTTAAATACAATCTGAATTTAGGAAATGAAAAGAAAATATGTTAACAAACAGAATATTAATATGTGGCAAGTGAGTCTTCCACAGCAGTACAGTTCACCCATACGTTCCAGTCAGCAGTACCGACAGCAGCTGAATGAGGGAGAGAGCCTGGGAGCTGGGAGCCCTACTGGGAGTGACCTTTGTTTATGTTGTTTGGTCTTTGGTCTCCTCAAAATCTCTGACCTCATCCTTCCTTCCATTCTTAGTCCATGTGGTTCAGGTCGAGCTAACCCACCCCTGCCTTAATGGGCAAGCATGTCATCCCAGCCATGGTGATGATGGAAGCCACCATGTCACCCCTCATCTCTAGCTGGGGCTCTGGTAATTGCCTCCTGCCAGACATGCATGTCTAGGGTAAGATCCAGTAACAGGTGCTATCATGCACTTCTCAACTATAGGGTAACATGTCAAAGAGGATTAAACGGATCACAATGAAAGTCACCAGCTCAATCTGATCAGAAGGATAGCTTGGAAATTAGATATATTAAAGAATATGACAATAAAGTGGGATTCCATTAAGAAACTGCTAATAAATTCAGAAAATGTAAAGGTGGACCCAACTCTGAGAACAGTTTTAGAGAACTGAGTCAAGTAGAAAACACTCCTAAACTATATTAAATGTCACATACATCTAAAATATATCAAAATTTATTTTTTGACAAAGAAAAAAGTAACACATGCTATTTCCATACTGAGCTCTGTATAGAATGCTCTTGCAACATTGGTAAATTAATACATTCTCTACAAAGAGTCGATTTATCCATTTCCTATTTCAAAAAGTATTTCCAGATAGTTTAAAGTGAACTGTGTCTTTGAGTTGAAGATTAACTTTAGAAGACTTTGTGCTGCCAAAGACACCAAAAGATTACAAAAATAATGAAGACATATGACTTTGATGGTCATTACTGTAACCCAACTTCTCTCATGGCTATCTAGCTTTCAATACTCCAAAAAAAAAGACAAAAACAAAACCAAAACCCACCCAAGTGTTTAAATGTGTGTGTGTATACACATAATTGAGAAAAAGTTTTATAAAATATTGCTTTTCTTTATCACCTGCAATTCATTATTTTCCATTTTATTTCAGTCCATCCTATTCTATTCTTCTATCTGTTTTGTTCTATCCTATTCTATTTCACTTTAAAATGTCAATTGTGGCTCACAAAGTTGACCTCACAATTTTCTAACTGATATTAATGAGTAGTCTGAAGAACATTGCTCTAGTTTAGTGTACAGAATGGATAAAAACACGAAATGTCTTCTCTCAATGGGAAGGAGGTAGGGATAGGTGGGGGAGGGGTGGGCTGGGATGGGAGTAAAAGGAATAAATCTGTACTTGAATATAAATTAAAATTTAGAAAAAAAAAAGAAATGTCTTCGCTTTCTATCAGCCCGAAGAACTTTGCCAATCTATGTCAGATTCACCTCTACACTTCTTTTTCATTCATTCATTTCTTAATTTATTACAGGGATATCTAGAAAACCCCTGCCATGAGTTGAGTACTAGGCCAGTTGTTGGGAATACTGAGGTGGGCAGGAGAGATGTGGAGCCTACAGGACTAACCAGCTCTAAGGAAACTTGAGTCAGAAGAGATCTCACTCCCACAGGAGGGGCAGTAAAGTGAGGAAGGAGGTGGAATGTGCTCTTACATCATGGCACTGGGGGAGTCATTTACTCAGTTTCCTGATACTAACAATGAATGCAGTTTTCAGAAAGGAAGACATTATACTGGGCTCTGCTGATGTGAAGATCAATAAACAGTGCCCCTTTAACTGTTGCTAGTCTGATAGGGTGGGGCAGGCAACACATAAATAATTATAACACAATATAATAACACATTAGACCAACATCACCATTTTGCAGTTGCACAAAGTTAAGGAATAGTTGAAAACAGAGGAAATGGAGACTGTAACTAGGGGAGGAAATTACGGGAGAGGAGGGCAAACATTGGGAAGGAGCCTGGTTGCAGGGAGATATTTTCTAGGACAGGAAGAAATTTGAAAATTTTTTACAGGTTGAGGAAAAGGAAGCCCTAGAGAGGCAAAGACAGTACATGATTAACTGATGCAGTAGGTGTTGATGGATCTGAGGGTGGAGATGGGGGGTCAAGTATGGAGGTGAAGGGAGCCACCTGGGAAAAGTGACTAGCGTGATGAACACTTTAGGGATAAAACAAAGGAATAATAGTTGAAGCCCACAAAAGCATTAAATTTTTATGAAGAGTAAAAATATTATTTGATATGGTGGGAATTACGTCAGGTTTTGTCCTAAAACTACTCCTTAAGTTACCTGTCCTCTCACCTCAGCCCTTTATTTCATTGACTTCTTTGGGACTGCCAAAATTACATCATCTTTCCTACCACCATGGCCTTTTATTTATTAACTTGTACTTAACAATAATGTACATGCAGTAGATTACCAGAAACAAAAGTATAGAACTTGATGTTTTTACCTATGAGCACATCTGTGTATAATATGCACCCGTTTAAGAAACAACATTGCCAGAAGTCTGCCATCCCTACCAAGGGATGCACTTTTCAACAAGAAAATAATGTAAGCTGCCCAATAAATCAACCCACATGCAAGAGGCATTTCTTTAAAAGTTATCCAGAAGGGACAGTATTTCCAATCTGTTCTCAACTGTTTACCCAAAATGTTTCCCTCACCCCTATATTGTTTGCTTAGTTGGAGTAAAAGTGAGGTGACAAATGGGCCAATCAGAAGGCTTTTTTTCTGGAAGACTCCCCTTAGAAAACAAATATTTCGAAATGAAGTGGAAATAATTAAAATCCAATGTGAGCTACTAATCTATATAATAAATAACCTATCTCTGGCTGTCTTATACATTTGATGAATTGGTCCTTTTTAAAACCAAAATATATTTTCATATTACTTAACAAAATGAAATTTGGGAAAATACAGAAAAGTCAAACCAACCCACAGTCCATCACCCAGAGATACCATCCTCTGTGACTCTGAAACACAGGAAACATTTTAATGTCCATAAGTAGGGAATGCTTAGTTTACAGTACATACATACTAAGAAACTCTGAATGGGTGTGTTAAAAAAATAAAGTATAGCTACATGAACTAACATGAGAAATATCCACCACCAACCTGTAAGTGAAAAAGTCTCAGAACTATATGCATAAGGTTATCTTATTTATGTTAAAATGCATAGGTGAAAAAGGATTTGAACATATTATTTTATCCAAAACATCTTCTTTGGTCGCACACAGACATGACTTAAGTTTGTTTTAGGAGTCAATAAGGAACACTTTATACCTGAGAGACAATGCTGTTTGAGGACAGTGACAAATGGCTATTTATATACTTTGTCAGTGCATATTTATTGGTAAATAATGGTTTGGAAAAGCATACACAAGTGTCTTGTAGAAAAGTCAAGTATTTATAGAGTTATTACATTTGTAACATTTCCTATTATGTACTAATTCATGACTTTTAGCATGTCATTCTCTTTCATGAGATGTTAAAGTGCCACTAAACCAAGTACAATTTGTTCACATATATTACATGAGAAGCTAACCTCAAGGTACAACCAGAATAATCCAAATACAGTATCATTTACTGTAGATCACCTTGAAGTTGGTGTCCTGATTAGAAATAAAGCTACTGGGGTACCCTGTTCCCACCATTATAAATGACTCTCTCCCCTGCTTTTTTATTACCACGCCCTTTCACAGCCAGCATAAAGGGTTCTTCTCTGCAAAGGCACCTGTTTCACCCAGGTAGAATGAGACACAATTTTCTTTTCACATGTATGTTAATACCTACCTGCATGATCGCATTTTTCACGTATAATTGTAATTACTTACTTCAAGCTCTCTCCCAGTAGACGATACACTCCTTAAAGGCAAGGATAACGCCTTATTCTTCTTTAGGACACTGGCTAGTGCTTGGCACATACAGTGCTATCCCTGAGATATTGCCAATGTTTAGATTATGGTACTTACATATCAATGGTAGTATCTAAAAAGCAGGTCTTCTTTTAAATGAATATTTCTTCTGAATATTTAGCAATTGTGAAAGATTTTATTTTCCAGAAATAGCCACCAAAATAGATCTAATCCAATGAGAAGGTGACACTTCTGCCATCGAGTAGTGTGGCCTACATGCCCTCCTCTTGAACCTGGGCAGATTTCAGAGACGACCTACATCTACATAGCACTTTTGCAAGTGATGCCACATGATTCGCAAAGGCAGGCCATAAAATGCCATGGACTTCAGCCTTGTCCTCTTGGGGCATTTGCTCCTGCAACCCTGCCATTCTATAAGGAAGCCAAGTAGGCTCAGGAACAGGCCCCTTGCAGGTATTTCAGCTGAAGTCCCAGCTCTCAGCCAGGACTGACACTGGACATGAGAATGAGTCTTCCAACCTTTATTCCAGCCCTGAGCTGTTGTCACTGGCTGATGCTGCAGGGAGAAAAAGGCTGTCCCTGTGAGCCCTGTCCAAATCACAGCTTCATGAGCAAAATAAGTGGTGGTTGTGTTAAGCCTCTAAGTATAGGTAGCTTGTTATACAGCAACAGGTAACCAGAACAGCCACCACTCGCTCACATGCCATGGAAATGGAGGGAAGGGCTGGGGCCCCTGAGACCTCTCTTCTATTTCCTGTCCTTACTCCAAGTGCAGTGAGAAGCAATATGGTCAAATGGAAGTCAGGTTGAAACCAGCAGGATGACCCCAAACTAGGAAAAAAAGTCCCTGGAAAATTTAGTAGGTCCTGTTTACTTTCAAACAGAAACACTGAAGATGCATTTATGATGCCTGTATTCTTTTTTGAAAAAGTAGAGAAAAATATTTTACACTATTATGGAATGATTGTGGTAAACTCTTCTAATATTTTATTCGTGTTAAAATCCTATTATAAGCATGGAAAATTTATTTTCTAAAGCTGGTGTTCTGTGATCTTGTCATGAAGAGCCTGTTACTTGTTGTGGGATGCCTCAGGATTTGCCCCAAGTTACTGAACAATCAGTGGGAACAGAATGTAGTAACTGACCTCATCAGTGCTTTTGACACATTAAATCACATCGTAATGAAAAAAATCACACAGGAGTGAAGTGTGTGATGTTAACTGCCTGGCTCAAAGACACAGGCTGTTTTCTTTCCTGGGAAATTACTTGTGACAGTTAAATTAATGTTAAGGGACTTGGAGGTTGGCAAAGATTTGCATATTTTCCCCCATTATTTATGAACTGCCAAGTTCTTTTGAAAGTACAACAGTGAACTTTTATATTAACAATGAAATACATTATTTGGGAGGCAGCAATGAAGAATGAGATTGAAGAAACCAAGTTGGAGCTTATCAACCATTTTAATCTATAAAACAACCGCAGCACATAACCTTGAGCAGCACTGCCTTAGTTCTTTAGTAAAGATAAAACGTCAACTACTTTTTATAAAGAATTAAAGTGTGTTAGATTCTAATTTAGTTTTTATTCCCACTTAAGTCAAACTACTTTTGTCTTTGAAATGGCAGATGTCAAGTCCACAGAAGTCTGCCTTTGGCCCAGAAGCGTGCCTTCCTTTAGACATCCAACCGGACAAATGCACTTCTAACCTGCTCTCTGGCACGCAGTACCCTCACTGGTCAAGTTGGAAGAAACGGAAATCAACGTCCTCTGCTTTTCCCTTTAATGCTCTTTTCCTCTTTTCTCTTGAGTGGTTGCCCATAATCTTGAGTGGTTGCTAATTTAAGCAAACTAGAAGTCTGATTCCTAATCACATTTTTTTCAAGTCTTAAATCAGTGCCAATTGCTGCCCTGGCTGGCGTGGCTCTGTGGATTGAGCCCTGGCCTTTGAACCAGAGGGCTGCTGGTTCAATACCCAGTCAGGGCACATGCCTGGGTTGTGGGCCAGGTCCCCAGTGTAGGGGGGCTTGAGAGGCAACCAGACATTGATGTTTCTCTCCCTCCCTTCTCCTCTCTCTAAAAATCAATAAATAAAATCTTAAAAATAAAATAATAAAATAAAATCAGTGCCAATTTTCTAGAGGAGGTGGCTAGCATCCATTGTTATGTGGATGTCCTCTCTGAGCTCCACTCTGCCTTACTGCCTGAGTCTCAGAGGCTTAAGATGCAGCAAAGATGATTATTAAACTCAAAATATTGATAGAATCTATGGAGAAAGATGTTCATCTCAGTATTGCTCATGTCTTTAAAATGTCAAAAAGTGAAAGATTGTCAAATATATTGCATTATGCTGAGCTGACACATTACGGTTATAAAGACTGTTTAGCAACTAAGGAGATCTTATATGAGCCAGTACCCCACACTGTAAGTAGACTGTGATTAAAGGTATGCAAAAGAGAGTTCATAGAAAAAGGAAGAGAACATTCAAATCCTAACAAAGGTTGCACTAGGGTGGTAGAATAAAAGCTGCTTATTTTTTCTTTTATCATTTCTCTGTACATCCCATAAAGGTGATTGTTATTACTATAAACAACTTTAATATCAATTGTCAAGTACTTAACAATGCTTGAACCGAGCAGGAGAGAATAGAGAACATCTTGAACTGTGGCTAAATATAGAGAAAGTCTTGACAGTGGTCCTTCCTTTTTCATATTACCCAGATTCATGAGGCACTTAGAGGGGACTTGCATCAGTGGACACAGTCCCCTTACAAATAAATGCTGCTCTTATTCCTAATTTTCCTGAAGAGAGTTTTTGCTTGACTTCTCCATCTAACTTCTTCACATCACCAACCCTCACACAACCTTCAGAAAACGTGGAGTTAACAAAAGGCATTTTGTTTAGTGAATAATATTTTACTTTTGACTTTAGAAAATAGCAAAATGCGCATCAAGAGCCTGGAGAACAAGACCAGGGCGGGTCCTCTCTCTCTCCCCTTCTCACCCCAAAGAAAAAAAATAAAAAAAAAAGAATTGCAAAGCTGTTTTTGAGAAAACGAGATTCAATCTACACAAAGAGGTAACAAAGACTAGGTGAAGACAGGATGCCATCGGAGGCAAGCCTGGTTTGAGGGGCGGGGAGAATTCCTTAAAACTCATGCAGGAAAGCCACTAAGAAGTGGAAGGAGAATTTGCAAAATAGATGTAGTTGAACCACAAACTTTACAGAAAAGTGTTGGTATAAACAGAAGTTAGATTATAAACAAAAATCACATTGGTGTGGACGGGGTGGTTGGGGGCAGGGGATTTTGGGTTTCCAAAGCAGTCTAAGGCTGCATACCTGCAGGCATGGGGCTGCTGTTTTGTCACAAGCATGTTACTAAGCTGCAGTTACATGTGTACTTGGAACACACGTTCAGATTTTAGAGATTATAAAAAAGGCTCTTGCTCTCTTTCCTTTGCGTTAACGAGGAGAGTTTTCTCCTCTTGCCTAACAAGTTTAATCTTGGATGATTTTGTTTTTTCTGTTCAATACACACTTTGGTTTAAAAGATTATTCTAGTTATGAGTAATTAATAATAGGCTAGTGCAAAACTTATATAAAATGATGTTTTAAAATGTTCATTTTGCCTTCTACCCTCCATGCATACAAAACCATTCCATCAAAAGTTTATTTTCACTTCCCAAATATGAAAACCAATATTCCTGAAATTCTAGCTGATATCTTTTGGTCTCATTATTAGTTCCATATACTTGACATAAAGGCAAAGGGCCAGCAGCATTATCTGTGCCTTGCTTGAAGCCATTTTTTCCCCCAAACAGTGCCATTAAAAAGTATAGTTCTCACAAAGACTGCATTGTGGGATGTGCAGAGCCCTGGAGATGAGGGGTGCCCACCAACCTTGAGGGGGATTCCTGGAGATGAGGCCAGGAACATCCCCAGGAAAAGTCGCTGAGCCATCTCCCTGCAGTGTGAGTGGAGGGACGCAGAGCCCGTCCCTCCCTACTGCCAGGGCGGCCGCCTGAGGAATGGTACTTCCACTAATCTAGGGACAGTTGTCTCGCACCCACTCTCTTTGTATCTGCTGGTTCTAGGGCTGTCATGGTTCTTCCAAGATACTTCGAGAGCCACAGGCCAGCCCTCAGCATTACTGTCCCAACAGTAATAGCTTGGCCCTCATCTCCCAGGTCCCTTCTGATCCTAACCCTGGTGTCTAACTCATCTACCTCCTGCATTTTTCTTTCCTGCTGTTGTTTTGTAAAAAGAAAAAGAAAAAAAGAAATGCAAACAAGAGAGAGTAATATATAATTCTCTCATGTTTTGTAGGTCTGCAATAAAGAACTTTATGTGATCCCTTCTACCTGTTGCTGTGAAGAACAGAACCTGGGACCCACAATAAATTACTCTATAGCCACCCCTAAAGAGCCACCTCCCTTCTTTTCTCCAGGCACAAGGGCAGTGAACAGGCATTGAGCTGAGGGAGTCCTGCAGACTCTGAACTCTGGCAGTCCCAGACGCCATCCTCCCTCACCGTTAGCTGGCCTTTTGGTTCTCTGAGCAAGAGGCTTCACTGTGAACAATCCAGACCAATAAAGCAGGTTTGTGGTGTTTAAAAAAAAAAAGTATCTTTCTCTTCATGAGTCCATTTCATTGTCTTGGTATGTGGCTGTCACAGTTCTTTATTAACATGGTTATAAGAAATTCTTCAAAAAGTAATCAACGGGGTATAACAAACTGTTTATCCATTTTCATTCCCACATTCATTCTTCTCTTTGACAAAATTTGTTATTGACAAAATTGTTATTGACAAAAATAGTTATTTGGAGAATGCATCTTGTTAATGATCATTTAAAACCCCCTCTTCTTCTTCCTTATGTAAACAACCCCAATCAAAATTTCCTCACATCTTCCGTGGCACAATCACTCATCCCCTGTAAAAAACAACAGACAGGGCCTGGGCGGCTTCCAGATTTTTCCAATGATAGTCCCAGCAATAGGGTTCTGTATGAACAGTCTGCATCAATGACTGAACTAATGACTACGGGGAATCTATTGAGTACTTGTCACTCAACTGTTATACACAGTCCAAATATGAGCCAAGAGCTTTGGACATGATTCATACATGAGTCAGGTGCTTAATTCACACCTACTTATCTTTTGACAGTAATCCTTACTGCTCTAATTTTAGGATGTAATTTTAGTAGTGGAATTAACCTGGAACAAATCAAAATTATGTAATTAATTATACTAAGCTTCAATTATAATTACTGTTTGATCTCCACTTGTCAGCCTGACACCCCAGCAGAAATCCGGACACAGGTCGGCAGTCATGGGTGGGTGGAGGGTGGGGGAGGGGAGGTTTTCAGCCAGCTGGTTTCTATGGACTCACTAATTATATAAGTTGTATTTATTTTTGCTAAAAAAAATCTCAGGAATTAGTCAATTTTATGCCACTTACTTGGACCCGAGGGCTTGGAGAAGTCAAGGGAGAGGCAGTGAAGGGAACTACAAGAGTTTAATTGATGCTAATTTTTTTAAAAGTTCCTGTGGTCACATAAATATGGTTAATGCTGGATTAAAAGATTTGGTAGGTTTCTTTACCATAGGGTTTCTTGGTCTTTAATATGTTATAGATGTTGTGAATCTCCAAGAGGTGGTATATAAAATGTTTCTCAGACTGCTTTGAACAGAGAACACTCTTTCCTTCAAAACACAACAGCTTTAATGAGGTATAATTTACATGATATGAAATTCACTTGTTTTAAAGGTAAGGTTAAATTATTTTTAGTGAATTTACAGAGCTGAGCAATCATTACTAAAATCCAAGTTTAGAACATTTCCATCACTTGAAAAACACCCCTTGTCCCCAATGGCCACTATTCTGAATTCCCCCCTCCAGCCCAGTAACCACTAATCTACTTTCCTTCTTTATAGATTTGCCTCTTCTGGAAATTTTAAATGGCTTTTAGTAAGCATAATGTTTTTGAGGTTCATCCATTTTGTAGCATGTATCAGGACTTCATTCCTTCTTAGTGAAAAGTAGTATTCCACACAAATATACCACATTATTTTTGTATCCGCTCATGAGTTTATAGGCATTTGGATTACTTCCACTCTTGGCTACTGTGAACCATTAGGAACATTCATGTGCTAATTTCTCTTGCGAATATACTTAAGATTGAAGCCGGGAATCACATGGTAAATTTCTATCTGATTTAAAAAAAAAAAATCCAAACTGCATTCCTACCAGCAGTGTATGAGAGTTCCAGTTACTCCCAAATCCTCACCAACTGGTACTCTTTACCAGCTAGTAGATATGCAGTGGTAGCTGGGTTGTGATTTTGCTTTGCATTCCCTGATGGCCAATAATGCTCAGCATCTGTTTATATTTATCGGTCATTCATCACCTTCTTTCTCAAGTATCTATTTAAATTTTGTGTCCATTGTAAAGTTGGGTTATTTTCTTATTATTGTGCTACAAGAGTTCCTTATATTCTGGGTACAAGAACTTAATCAAATATGATTTGCAAATATTTTCTTCCTCTGTGGGTTTTTAACTTTTTAAATCTTTTTTAAAGCATAAAATGTTTAATTTTGGTTAAGTTAAATTTATGAAATTTCTTTTATCGCTTGTACTTTTTTCAGTCACAAAAAATTTTCTCCCATCTTTTCTAAGAGTTTATAATTTTAACTTTTACATTTAGATGGATGATTCATTTGGGGTTAAATTTTGAGTATGATGGGAGAGAAGGATTTAAATATATCTTTTGGCAGGTGGATATCCCATTGTTCAGCACCATTTGTTGAAAATACTATCCCTTTTCTACTGAATTGCCTTGGCACCTTTGTTGAAATTCAATTGAGCATAATTGTAAGAGCCTTTAATATGTTAATGATGTTGTGATTCTCCAACAGGGATAATATAGAATGTTTCCCCAAATGTTTTTTAACAAGACATCCTACTCTTTTTTCCCCCCTTTCAAAAACTCGGGCTTTCACAGAGGTTCTTCTCACAGCTGTCTACAGAACACACTCTAGGAAAAGCTTCTCTAAGTGCTCAGGGCTCTAACTGTTGTTCGCAATTTGATTGCTTATTTCTAGAGACTGAGAGGCTGACTGTTGTATTTGAAACTGCAAAACCAAAGATATAATTTCTAGTAATATGCTTACAATTAGGAGAATAAGACATTTCACTATGCAGAAATGCATATAAAGACTGTGGTAAATATTTGTTATTGAACTAGGTCCATATTTTACACACATACATAAATAAAGGAAAATTTCTTACGGGCTTAGTGGGTGAAACTTCAGAAGTATGGGGAATTCTGCAATTGTGTTTTTACATTTTTAGGCAATGCATCTTGCTTGACCATGACATATGAAAGTAAGTATCAGTAATAAGGTGTTAAAGAATACCTACTCACATATACTTTATCACACACACACATACATAATATACATCTGTACATATACATGTTGGAGATATATTTTTCCTTTTTAAACAATTCTCTCTTAATCTTATTTAACCAAATATAATACAAAATGTTGAATAATTGCTTAAATGACCTTGTTAACAATCACAATACCCTCACTTTAGCATTATATTACTACAACAGGAAAAAGGACTCAGTACAAAAATAAAAAGTGAAATTAAAATGAAGTTCTCTTTATCACCTTGTAGTCTTCTGTAGAAGAAAAACATAAGGGTCCATGCTGAGAGGAGAAAAAAATACGAATACGCTGTCGGGGAGAACGAATCGCCACAAATCAGGAAAAACAGAGCAGAAGCGCTGTCTGCGGGGGCCTGCTGACTGGATGACCGACTGACAGGCGCAGGGAGTTCTAGAAAACAACAGTGCAAACCAAGCGCATGGGTGTCCCACCAAGGCATGCTCAAGTCACTTCACGCCCCAAACCCACAGGTGGTTTTTCTAACCGGGCCTCCTCCAGCTAGTGACTTAGCTTCTTTTTGCAAAGCATAAGGCTGTTTTCTGAATATTTGAGATGGCGCTATCTCACCTCCTATATAAGAAGTGACTGCACACACAAGTTCCCAAATAGCGACAATATTTTTCTTTTGGCTGCTCTATGACGCCAAACAGAATGTATAAAAGAAACAATTTCCTTGTGAAATTTCAGCATCTGTAAGGAGGGATTCAGAATGTAAGGCACCACCTTGGTCAGTGTAGTCTGAGGCTCCACAGCCCATTTCCATTTCCAGTCTCACTATACTTTTTAAGAAACTCGAGTGCCCGTTTGAGCTTCAGTCTCAAATCTTTCTCGCGAATGAATTTTGGTAATTAGCTAAGTTAGGAAAATTTACTTGTCCCTTATTCTAGCATTCGTTACCTGAAACCACGCTTGCTGTACCCTCCGCATTTCATGATTTTCCCTGAGTCGTTGGAAACTTCCAGGTTACTTCCCCCCAAGAAGGCCACTTACAGAGGTTGTTTTAGGCGGGCTCACGTGGGCGTGCTCGTTTTTTTTCTCCTCGTCTGTCACGCTTACCTACAAAGCCCTATCGTCGAAGCAGAGGCGCGAAGCGAGGGCCGCACCAAATCAAACAGCCACCGTTTAGCCCGCCGTGACCTTGGCCGCCGCGCGCAGCGGGCGGGGTTGATGACCTCACGCCCAGCGGTGCCGCGGGTGAGACCTTCGGCCTCGCCAGGGTCCCGGGTGGATGGCGGAAGTTTGCGTTCCACGCAGATATCCGGCACCCACGTATCTACCCACCGCGGGGGCGGGACGGGGGATCAGTTTTCAGCCTCACGCGGTTTTGCGCCGCTGGACAGTTACGGGATGAATGGGGCGGCAGGCCGATGCAGCCGGATGCGAAAAGGAAGCCATTCCCTGCAGGACGCGCAGCTTTCCCGGGAGAATTCAAGTCTGGAAGAGTCTCCTCCCCGGAGGAGGCTGCCCCAGATGGAAAGCTTCCTTCCTCCCTGGAGCGGACTTCCATGAGGGACCTGGAGACTTTTGATAGCATGGGAAGAAGAATTCGTGCACGGGTGGGACGATTCTGTTGTATGCCTAGCTAAGATTTTTATAAGCGAGAACAGGGATAGGAAATCAATATATTTGTAGTCATGCGAAAACCAGCTACCTAAAGTGTTCGTAGTTCTTATTCTTCCGTGTGGGTCCTTCATTAGCACATCAATTCCTCCTTTTGTTTATCATGCCAACCATTCCAATGGGGTGGTTACAGATAAACTTCCACATCATTGTCAGTAACTACCAGGCTGTTTCTCAGCCTGTTAACCTCAGTACGTGAAATAACAACTGTAGTTAGTGAGTGGTCACATGTGCAGGAAATGACCAGCGAATCTGCAAATTCCAGCAAACTGACTATATATTCCTAACTTAATTAATTGCACTCTTCATATGTCCGTTCCTTCTATTTACTTTGCAAAAAGAAAAGCCCTTTGAACCCAAATATTTATTGACCCTAGTCCCAGACAAATCACAGAAGAGGCCAGAGGGAAGGCAAACCGCTGGGCATCGAGTTCTAGCAGAAGCAGAATTGCAGGGACTTACTGCACAGGAGTTTGCCCTACACAGCCAGATTTGATTGAAAAACATCTTCATGTAGCCATGCCAAATATAAGTACAAATAAATATATTGATCACATTCAATGTAAGTAATTTTTCGACTGTCCAACACCGCTGCTCCCTGTAGATTGACTTTAATTACCTTAAATACACTTACACATTTAGATTAAATTTAAAAGAGGGGAGAAGAGGTAGATCGTGAAGTGGGCCGAAATAGAGGCACCTATCCTGTAAGTGTCTGTATACTCTGGGAAACTTTTCAGATGAAGACGGGGTTAAATTAAAGCAGGAAGGATTCCCATGCTAGATTAATTTAAACTATGGTTTTCATTTGCTCAGATATATTTGCAATGGAGATAATTTCCCCCATTTATTTAAAACCAATTTACTGATACTTCTTGTGAATTATAACCTATTTGTCTTTTTTTAACTTTTAGGAGTGTGGACAAAAATGCCTTTACTGATTAGAAAATGAATTTTATTTTCTAGAAAAGTCGAGAATGTGAGAGCACCTACAAAGTGAGGTTCCTTGTCATAAAACTTGGATTTCAGAGTGTTGTTTGAAAGGCAAGTAATATTTATATGTATGCATGTGTCCATCATTTCATAATCACTTACAATCTGTCTGGACCAGTTCTTAACCTTAATGTTGTACTGCTTTGGGAAAACATCACACTTTTTATATCCAAGAAACCTAAACTGATTTCAAAGGATGGTAAGCAGGTTTTGAAATCCTTAAAGTGGTTGTTCTGCGTAGAAACTGAAAGGAACTCTCTTGCTTGAAAAACTGGTGGATTAAAGATGGCTGCAAATTTTTTGTCACAACCTACCCCTTCGGTCCCCAAGCTCCCCAAGGAAGAATTTATTTGCCCTCTCCTTGAATGTGGGCTGGCTCTGGGACTGCTTAATTAATCGAAAACCTCAGAGGTGGCAGGGTGCCAGCTCAGGAACTAAGGCTTAAGATGACCTGGAGGTTTTTTATTTTCTGCCTTTTTGGGGAACCCCAAACAATCACACAGAGACACCATGTACCCTGAATGGAGAGGGAGGAGGCTGAGCTTGCTGGTCTCCTCTGGGGGGTAGGGGAGGGGCACTGCAGATGCCTCCAACTCCAGCCACCCATTGGAAGACACCAAGGGAAACCAGCAGAACCACCAGCTGAGCTGTCAACCCACAGAAGTTAGAAAACAAACAAAGTGGTTGTCATTTTAAGCCACTAAGTTTGGGGTAATTTGTTTCTTAGTAAGAAATAACCAAAATAGAAGGCGAACCATTCACTGGCACCATATCTCATGGTTAACAGGGAATAGCTTTGCTTTATTGGAAACACAGCTAGACTTCTCTAGACTGAGTTTTGGCTGATGATTTAGTGTGTTACAGAGAGCTCAGGCAAGGGTTCCTATAGTTAGGGAGTGTGGGGGGACAGGTCAGAAAAGACTAAGTGGTGGAACAGAGGGCAAGGAATGACCTTCAGGCCTGGGCTGCTGGAGGCAGACATGAGAAACCGAATTAATGCTGTGAATAAAACCAGTGATCCTGAGGCAGAGTGTTGGGAGGAGTGGGAGGAATGATAAAAATAAATGCATGATTATTCAAATAAAAATGTTTATTCATATACCACATAAAATTATCTACCCTACTGCACTTTGGGAAATGCTGCCTAGAAATAATACTCTTTTTATACCTCTTGGCTCCTTTTGAAGAAGTCCTTCATGAGAAAGTAAGTACATAGGGATTTTCTCATTTTAAAAAATACTGGGGTGTGTTTTCTTGCATAAGGAAACTCAGATATTCCTTCACTGGTCCATGCGACGGTTACACTTGGCCCATCAACATGACTGCACAGACACATTCACACACACAGAAACACAACACACACTTTCACAGACACAAGTTCTTTAATAGGATGCTCTTCAGACTGGTAAACATGAAGAAAAGATTTCAGCTTTTATATTTACAGAGTTTATTCGAGATCAATATTTTAGTATATTTGAAGGAATTATTTTATTCATATTTTCAAATGTGTAATCATAAAACTGTAGAATTTTAAAATGACTTGTCATCTTTCATTTGTATAATCATTTTGGCATTTAACTGTTTAAATAAGATTTTGTCATTAACCTTGTTTTAAAAGTCAAAATGACTATATGCTTATTGGGTAAAAATGAAGCTTCTCTTGATTTTGGAAAATTCTAATTTTCCCATCTCTTGAAACCTTGGGTTATGTGGCATGGTCAGGTGCTTTGCCCAAGACCCATTTCTTTGAAGTCCCATGTCTTCACTTATAAAATAGGTATTCACTTTTTCCAGAGCAAAGCAATTGCCATAATGATCCATTTTTAAGACCTTTATAAGCTGCAGAAGGGAATAGCTTGGCTGTGTCTTAACAAAAATGGAATATGTAGCGTTTTATTTAATAATTTAAAAAAATGGCTTATTGTTGAACTGTTTATTCCTTTACACATGGGTTACAAGAGCATTTTCTTTTAAATCTCTAAGCAGTTAATTATCTGGGCTGTTTTCAAAATACCTGGATTTTTAAAAATTGCATTTAGTCTGAGGACTTCCTAGCTGCCTCTTTTGTGTTTTATTGTATGATGAATTTCTCCTCTTCTCTCTTTGGTTGTATCATGGAATTGTGGGATTTCAGAGCTATGAGCAGTCATGGAAGTCACTGAGTTCTTATCTAGCTATTTAATATGGTAATGGTGGCTCACAGAGTCAATTTTCCATGTGATTTGTCAAAGAGATCTCATTTCTGTAATGTGGCAGCTTCTTCAGCAGAGAAGGGTTTATTGTACCAAGAGGTGTGCATAACCCAAACAGTCAGGCAGTAGCCTTTCTCATGAGAACTGCCTCTGCAGAATTAAAAAAGACTTGGACTCATAAGACCTGGTCAATCACAGTCTAGTTACCAAACATCTGCATGGTGACATGCATGTGCCAGGGTGATCCCATCACTCCAGGTGGCCAGCTCTGAGCTGAGACATGGAGTGGTGAAATTTCTGCCCTTCCCTTCCTTATTCTGTACCTTGGTCCCCACACTCAGGGAATGGGGTAGGAGGGATGAGGTAGGCAGCACGTTACCACCGGAAAACACCTGTACACAGAGTTCTGCACAAATGCCATATGTGACCCCAGGCAAGGCGCTTAGCATCCGCTGTTCTTAATGGACCAGATTCAATGATCTCTGAGATAAGCAGGAAAAACGACAGATGCTCAATCAAATAGTAAAAATAACACAACTTTTTCACTTCTGTTTTTAAGAGAATATGCTGTACTTGATTGCATGGCAATAATGCAGTTTTCCTTCCTGCCCCTTAATCCAGAAGCAAGAACAATGAGAAGGGCACTGAAAGAGCTACGTCCTATTCCAGGGCAAGATGAAAGAGTTGCAATGTGGGGCTGAGAAAGCAGAGAACACATACAGGAGTGTTTTTTAAAATAATGGGAATAAGCAGCAATTAACCATGCAACAAGGAAAGATATATGTATTAGAGATTATGAAAGCCAAGTTCTGTGGAGTTAGAGCATGATGCGGGAGACTGCCTGCCCGGCTGGTATCAGACCCCTTTCTCCAGGGGGGACCTAGCTCCCCATTTAAAACCAGCATTCTCACTACAGATAATTAGCTCAGAAAGGGATAATGCACTGAGTTGGATTAGTCAAATCTTTGCTCTGTATTTGGAAATGAGGTTCAGAGATAGCCAATGAGTATCGTTCCTTGTGCTGAGGTGAGATAAACAAAACCTCTCTGTAACCTCATGGATCACATACTCAGAGGAGCAGCAGAGCTGGTCAGAGAGGTGACAAGTTAGGGGCTTCCTGAAGAGAAATAGAGGCAAAAGACAGAAATAGGGAGGGTCTTCTGCTTTGCCCCTGCAGACATTTAGTTTGGGGACCACATCCTTTCTGGGACCAGGTTCCCATGTCCCTGAATCCATCCAGTAAACTCCCTGGTCAATGTCACCGAGGCATCTTATGACAAATGGCAGGAATATTCTTGTGTAGTTTAGGTTAATGAGGGAGATCAGTAAAGAAACTTGTCCTTGGCCCAGAAGTTGGGTTCTTAGACAGCGGAGGGAAGGGTGAATCCCAGTGAAATCCACTCTGTCAGCCACACAGCGTCCTTTGTACAAGCTGGCCCATGCCACCCCAACCTCTCCTCCCCGTACCGCTCCTCCAGGTTGGCTTCTTAACCAACGCGTTGCTGGAGAGTCAGGAAGGCCTTTCTTCCCCAATTCCAGATCCCTCTGACTTTTCCCTCAGGCCATAGTGAAATAGACTAGTGATTTCCAAATTAGCAAATTCCACACAGCAAAGATTTTCCATTAGATTTAATAGTAATAGTGTTAACATTGTCCTCCATCTTAATTTCAAGTTTCCACTGATCAGCTGAGAAATTTTCTCTCCTTTCTCCTTCAATTCACCTGGTGAGCCAAGAGCATCCCCTAAATTCTCTTAGGCCAAAACTTTTGGTTCAAAGCTGAAAAATGTAGTCAGTCCTCTGGATGTTTCTGAGCACATCTGGATGCCTAAGAGATAGCCTCTGCTTTCTACCTGATTCTAGGTAAAATAAATGTCTCTAAAACTTCACTCCACAGGGAAAGCCAGCAACATCCCCAACTCTGAGGCCTCTTCCAGGGACATGTGTATCACAGAGCAGTAGACCGGGAGCTCTACCTGGCTGTAACATGCTTGTCCATGTGTACTTCTGTTTGGGAGTCAGAGAGGGGTTTCCTTCCAACCCCACTTGAGAATCACTATAATGGGTGGATAAAGAGGGAGAATGGAGTGGAAATCCAATCATTGCCATTTATAGTCTGGGTGACCTTGAATCAGTCCTTCAGCCTCTGCAATCCCCCAACTGCAGGAGGGCCTCCTAGGTTGCATGCACAGATGGCAGAGAAGGTGGCTAACCTTACCGCACAAAACAATGTCAGCTGTTCTCTTACACAGGCAGAAAAGCCAGGTTGGACACCTCAGCTGTGTCTCTTGTCCCTATTCAGACTTTTCTGCTGGCATAGCCCTCATCCCAAGTGTTGTCTCTCTTCCACTAAATAACGTGTCCTACTGCTAAATACAGTTGTTTTCTGCTGTGGCAGTGTCATGAGTTGCCCCTTTTTCTTTTTTCATACTAATGAGGTCCAGATATAGTACTGTTGCTTTTACTTTTCTAAGACAATATATCACTTCCTTTCTAAGTAAATAGCACATGTGCTTAGAATTATTTGATGATCAATAGTAATTAGGTATTCTGTTGGTGTTTAAAGCTTTCATTCCACACTTGCATCTAGTCACTTTGAATTAGTTAATCCAAACTCTATATTGATTAAATTGTCTTCTTTTCATTTGACCTCCTCTGTAAGGAAAAAGAAAATCATTCAGTTGTATTCTTTTCAGTTTCAGACCTAAAAATCAAACTGTGGGTATAAAAAAAAACAAAAGAAGGAATGCAATAATATTGCAGCAAAACGCTGCTTATGAATTAAACTAAAATGAACTTTTGTTGAGATTAAACTAGAATTCTATGAAAAATATTTAGAATCTCTCTTTCCCCTCTCCATTTATTTGTTAAAATGTATTTTATTGATTATTCCATTACAGTTATCCCATTTTTTCTCCGCTTTATTCCCCTCTACCCACTACCCATCATCCCACCAGCATTCCCTGACCTAAGTTCATGTCTATGGGTCATACATATAAGTTCTTTGGCTTCTACATTTCCCATTCTATTCTTAACCTTCCCCCGGTCTAGTTTGCATCCACCATTTATGCTTCTTATTCTCTGTACCTTTTACCCCATTTCCCCCCCTCACCCTTCCCTCTGATACCCTCCATGTGATCTCCATTTCTGTGATTCTGTTCTTGTTTTAGTTGTTTGCTTAGTTTATTTTTGTTTTTAGGTTCAGTTGTTGATAGTTGCTTAGTTTATTTTTGTTTTTAGGTTCAGTTGTTGATAGTTGTCATTTTATTGTTCATATTTTTTATCTTCTTCTTTTTCTTAGATAAGGCCCTTTAACGTTTCATCTCCTAAGGCTTGAGTGATAATGAACTCCTCCTGTAACTTGACCTTATCTGGGAAGCACTTTATCTGCCCTTCCATTCTTAATGAGAGCTTTGTTGGATAGATAGATAACCTTGGATATAGGTCCTTGCCTTTTATGACTTTGAATACTTTTTTCCAGCCCCTTCTTTCCTGTAAGGTTTCTTTTGAGAAATCAGCTGACAGCCTTATGGGAACTCCTTTGTAGGTAATTGTCTCCTTTTCTCTTTCTGCTTTTAAAATTCTCTCTTTATCTGTAATCTTGGGTAATGTAATTATGATGTGCTTCCTTGGGTCGAACTTGTTTGGGATTCCCTGAGCTTCCTGAACTTTCTGGAAGTCTATTTCCTTCACTCGATTGAGGGAATTTTTCTTCGTTATTTGTTCAAATAAGTTTTCAATTTCTTGCTCTTCCTTTTCTTTTTCTGGCACCCCTATGATTCAGATGTTGGAACATTTAAAGCTGTCCTGAAGGTTCCTAAGCCTCTTCTCATTTTTTTGAATTCTTGTTTATTCATTCTGTTCTAGTTGAATGTTTATTTTTTCCTTCTGGTCCAAATTGCTGATTTGAGTCCCAGTTTTCTTTCCGTAACTGTTGGTTCCCTGTATATTTTCTTTATTTTACTTTGCATAACCTTCACTTTCCCCTCTATTTTGTGACCATTCTCGACCATTTCTATGAGCATCCTGATTACCAGTGTTTTGAACTCTGCATCTGATAGGCTGACTATCTCTTCATCACTTAGTTCTGTTTTTGGAGCTTTGATCTATTCTTCCCTTTGGGCCATATTTCTTGTCTCAGTGGACTTGTTGGGTAGTAAAAGGTGGAGCCTTAGGTATTTGGCAGGGCGGGGAAGCCAGGTCACTGCATCGTGGGGCTATATGTGGGGGAGGTGTCAGAAAGCGAACAATGCCACTTGCTCAGTTCTTGGCTGGCTTTCAGTTACTTCCTCTGCTACCCATAAGCAAATTGGGCCCTCTGGTGCTGATTCCCAGGTGGGTGGGTTTGTGTATGTTCTAGGACTCTGTGACTCTCTCCAACACTCTCCTGGGAGGCTCGGAGTTTCTCCTGCCGCCTCAACCCCCACAGGTGTTTTCAGTCAGAGGGTTTGAGACTTTATCTCCTGGTACTGGAACCCTGGGTTGTGAGGTCTATCTGGCTCCCCAGTTGTTCCTCCTGGTTTATCTGCACACAAATGTGGGAACACCTGGTCTGTTGGCTGCTGCCTCGCTCACCCAGGTCCTCTGGCCACCACCTTGCCATGAGTCCTTTCCACCCTGGCTATCTGTCTCCATGCCTCCTACTGGTCTGGATGAATCTTTCTTCTTTAACTCCTTGGTTGTTAGACTTCCAAACAGTTCAATTTCCTGTCAGTTCTGGTTATAGTTTGTTTTTAAATTTGTTGTTGTCCTTCTTTTGGTTGTGCGAGGAGGCAAAGTGTATCTACCTACACCTTCATCTTTGGTGGAAGTCTCTATTTCTTCATTCTTATTTTCTAATAAATCTTATTCAGACTTGAGACCCTACTGGGAAATTTTACTTTTAATTTTGGGAAATGTCAAATACCAGTGATGGGAATATCAGAATATTTAAGCAAAATTGTAAATAATCTCTTCTGGGTCATATGTGTTAAAATAGTCACTGGATATTTTTTCATCCTAAATTCTGTAAAAGGAAAAACAAATCATCTGTGGACTAAAGTTTATGAGGGAGTGTTTTCCTTAGGGGAAAACCTTTTTAGAAAATGAAAAGACACTAAAAGACTGGAAATCACAATCAGTTACAGCAGGAAGATGGGTTGGCCAGAGGTCTGCGCAGGCAGAGCATAAGGGCCCCTATTTCTTCCCTTGCTCTTGGGGCCTTCGGAAAGGAGCACAGGCCATCAGGGAAATGGCTCTGGCCATGAGCCAATGCCCTTCAGTTTTTCAGTGGGAGGAAGAAGGCAGAGTAAGTCCCTACTCTGAAACTTCCTGGGTGTCTGGCCTCTTAAGCAGGGGTCCCAACCCATCCCCAATAAGTTAACTGAATATCAAGTTTGATCCCTCAGCTGAATTTGAAAAAGAAGCTCTTTTCTAAAAGATGGGCCTTAGCCCCTTAAGTGGTTCCTGTCCCAACTCCCCCCTCTGTCCCCTATCCTGGGCCCATCAGTCTCTAGCACCAGCATTGCTGGTTCTGCATAGAGAAACATTAGTACTTTGCTCACTTTGGTTCAAATGCTCCACTTTTGTTTCCTCCTCACTCCCTCTGTCCCTGAGCTTAGTCAGGTGAAGGACTGCAGGACTGATTCAGATAGAAGGAAAAGAAAGATGCAGGCAAAGATTTTAAGGCTGGGTATATTCACATTATCTACTTACAGAGGCCAAATTCAGGGGGAAACTCTCAACACTCCCCCATTGACGGTGAATATGAAAACAAATAACAAGTGATGCTGAGTCTATGCCTCCTAATTATAAGCAACAGGACGAACCCCAAAACAGGATCCTACGTCCTGGCTCTCTACAAAAAAAAACCACGTGAGGGACAGAATAAAACCACCTGTATGGTGTATAAACCCATAAATGTACTGGCTTCTGTCTTTGTCACCTTGTCACCTTTCCAGTTCTGAGCCCCAGACTCAGATGGGAATTCCCAGGAGGCATTCATGATCCAAAATCTGCTTCCCGGGGCAGATTCCTACTGCCCTGAGTAGAAGTGGTTGTAAGTGAGGCTGTGATCAGTAATCTCTGCTTACCTTTTAAAGATAATGTAGGATCTGCTGCTAAAGCACTAGCTGCCTAACAAAAATCTCCGACCAAGCTTGTTCTTGAAATGATCTTCCTTTGCCTGAAATTCCAAAAACAGGGTGAAGAAAAGTCAATTAAGGGACTGAGACCTTGATATCCTAACCCGGTGATTTTCAACTGGTGTGCTGCAACAATTTTTAAAGCATGAAATACCTGACTATTTAGTTAGGGGCACTGACCTCTTTTCCCTTAGACTGTCAAATAAAAAAATGACAATAGACAACACAACAATAGCTGTTGGGTGTGAGTGAACCAAAATTATACCTCTTTTTTTGTCAGATTGGCAAAAATATATTTTTTGGTGTGCCACAGATTTTAGGAATTAGTTTATGTGAGCCATGAGATGAGAAAGGTTGAAAATTGCGGTCCTAACCTATGTATTTCAGTCAGTGGTCCAATCTGACCCCAATATCAACAGGAAATGGTAGCTCAGAATGGCACTAAGCTCAGAATACCTTAACTTTTGATCAATTCCCGCATTACAACTGAGAGTATTGATTAAAGGAGGAATTGATAAAGTTAATTTGTATATTGGGACCTACAAAGTGGGGTTGCCCTCGTGGCCCACCCCTGTCACAAATCTAAACCTGTGAGCCTTGGCTTAAGAGAAATACCAGTCAAGGAAACCTCACCTGTTACAATCCTCCAGCTCAGCTCTAGCCCCCACTTTACACTAGAAAATGAACCTTGCTAGCCTTATAAGGAAATCCTTCTCCAACTACCCGCACTTCCCCAGTAAGTCCTGCCCTGTTTTCTCCTTGCTTCTTCAAAGGCTCCATAAAACTCACTCTTGGTCCAAACCCCTCTAGAGTAGTGGTTCATTGCTATGAGGCCCTGTGCACTCCCAATGTATGGATTGTTCTCCTTTGAATGAACGACATCATACTCGGTACTTAAAAAACAAAGTATGTACAAGTCAAAACATAATGTGGCTTATCACTGAATTCAGAATACATATTTTTAAATATTGCCAGAATTCTAAATACTTATGTGAACCTATACAAACAACTTGTGCTTAGTAGCTTTGGGCCTGGCAGGTTGCTGCTTTCTATATTTCTAAAGTTTACAATATCATACAAAAATTTATTAAAGGAAAACTTTAAGATTTGTAAGTTTACATGTCTACTCAATGCTGCAAAACTGGATGACATTGAGAAATTCAGTTAACTCATAAACAGATTTAACCCATGCTTATATTTAGAATTATTCTAGATAACATGCAAGCGTAGTCCCACCCTTGTGGGGTGTGAGGTCAGGGAGGGAAAGACCTTGCTCAGTGGTGGCTGATTTGGGGTTTTCAACCCAACCCTGCCTGCTGACTGCCATTGTGCAAATGTGGGCTGGTTGTAGCCCTCTCTAAACCTCAGTTTCTTCTTCTATAAAATGGGATAATACTGTATTAGTATTTGCCTTCTAAGTTTAAGAAGTTTAAATAAAATGCTAATATCTACGAATCACAGAGAATAATGCCTGGAACTCAGTGAACCCTCAAAAAAGGTTCCATATCAACTAGTTGGGAAGCAAAGACTGGAAGTCATTCATTTCATGTCCAAGTAAGTGAACATTTACAGTTTTATAGACTTAGTTGGATGTTTGTCTACACTTTTCATCTTTTCTTTTTCTTTTTTTCCTCTTGGTCAAAAGAGAGAGTTGAAACCAGATGGGATATTCTACAATGACAAATGTACAAGTTTTCCTGTATCTTTTAGGTTGGTACCTAACTTGGGAGTATGTGGGTAGAAGAAACAAAAAAAATATTCCTTTGAGTAATACCTGAAAACGAGAATTAGAGATTAGGATTTATAGAACAAAAAACTAAATTAAACAAAATAAAGTAAAAGCCCTGGCTCTACACACACAAATACTGTTCTTACAGGCTTAGAGGAATTTGTGACCTTTATGAAAAATGGACAGTCTTACATTCGATTGGTTCATTTTCTGCGCGCGTGTGTGTGTGTGTGTGTGTGTGTGTGTGTGTGTAGGGGGGTGATAATCAAGTTCCCTGCCTGAAAGCTGAACCTATTTATGGTGAGCACTGTTTTTTCAATTAGGTTTATTTTCATTTTCCCATAGGCCATGTTAGTTGAGAACGTCCAAAAGTTTATTTTTCTTTCCTTTTCCTTTTTATAATACTTTAAAAATAAAAAATACAGCAATTAAATCTACTGGCTTTCTTTTGAAATTTTAAGCCTTAACATTGTTTTTTATCACACATTCAGAAGTGTAGTCTAGCCCAAGTTTGTGGTCAGCTCTGCCAGTGCGAGGATTACACCCATTTCACCCACTTTGTGAGATGCCGTTGTGCAAGTCAATGCCCAGCAGATAGTGCTGAAGAACCACGAAGAGTTTGTGATTTTTTGGCTTTCCCCAGACATTTTCAGCTGGATATCAGAAAATACTGTTTCCGTCTCAGAGCTTAATATTGGTAATACGTTCTCTCCACGAGGCCGTTCGTTTGGAGGGGAGGTGGGATGTGAACTCAAGACAAAATCCATATAACCTTTTTAACAGTCTTGCAACAGAAAGTAACCTCCCCTGGGACAGTCAGAACTGGTGTTGAGCTGGATTGCGTCCTCCCCCTGCGGGCTTTGCCTGCAGGCCTGGGGACTAGGGCAGCACCTCTCGATGAATGCAAGACGCCGCTGGGGGTTGGGAGGCACTTTGGAAGGTGGTCTGGGGCGGGAAGGTGGGCGCAGCATCCCAGCGCCCCGCCCCCCTTCCCACTACCACCTCCTAGTGCCCGGTGCCCCGCCCTCTGGTGGCTCCTCCCAGCGCGCAGTCACCCTCTGGCCTCTGTGTCCCCTTGGGCTCCCTCCCCTGGGAGCAGGAATTCGGCCCACAACCTTGCCAGGGCCTGGCGCCCCGGAGGGCTGGGTGGAGCGGCGGGGGCTGCGCCCCCCTCCCTCCGCCCTGCCTCCCTCCCAGTCTCCCTACTCTCCTCCTTCCCCAACTTCCCTCCTCCCTCGCACTCTGGCTCCCTGCCCCTCCCCCCACGCTCTCGTCCCTTCCTTTTTTCCTCTCTAGAGCCCCGTCTCCCCACTCCCCCTCCTCTCTCCTGCTCCCATACTCTGATCCTCCCGGGTTCTTCCAGATCCTCTCTGCCCCACCCCCTACCCCTCTTCCCAGCGCTCTTCCTTCCCTCCTCCCCTCCCCTCTTCCAGGCGCCCTTCCTCCCTCCGGTCCCTATCCCTCCCCGGGAGCCCCTCCTTTCCCCCACCCCGCCCCTTCTCCGTCTGTTTCCCCGCCACTCTCCCCTGGACCCTGCCTTCTTCCACCCCTTCTCCACCGGGCTCTCGGAGCTCCCACGCGGTTGCTATGGAGGCGTCCGTGGCTGCACGCCGACTGGCGGGAGCTGCCCTGGGGACAGCGCAGTGACTCTGCGGAAGGCTTCGGCTTCTCGCCCCTTTGGGGCCCAGGAACAAAGCGTGCCCTCCCCCATTGCAGGAGTGCACTGTGAGACCTTCAAGCGCCCCCGGCAGGGGGCTTAAGGCCACCGGGAATCTGCTAGACTCCCACATCTGTGGGTAGGACCCCTGCGGTTGGGGTGACAACTGCGAGTATTGAGCTACCTTCCTGGCTCCCCAAGATTACTCCCGCATCTCATTATCCCCACCCCCATCCCAGTGGAGTCCCTAGGGCCGGGGGACGGCCAGATGGCCCCATTTAACAGGACTCTCCCCTTTTGTTGGAAGCCAGAGCAACATCCAGGCCAATTTACTTAGGAAAATGGGGTTTGTATCCCCAGTTCAGTGCAGTGCCCCGACAGCTGGTGGCTCTGTCATCCTGTGAGGACCCCACAGTGTTCTGTTTAAAGTGGCTTTATGTATGCAGATGTGTGAATGTGAATAGCAATTGATTGGGAACCGGTAGCTGTTAGGTCCAGCTTGTGGAAACCCTGTGTTCACAAAGGAAGTTTTATCAGCCTGGTCAGCCTAGGATCATGGAAGGGAAAAGTCTTCCCTAGGACTTCTGACGCTCTCTTACAGAATTTATAGCTTATCATTTAACCCAGCAAGCCAAATAATTTGGATTTGGGAAGGATTTTGAAATCCTTATGGTTTACACTTTGGTCTTTGGTCTGCTTGTAAAAATTGCCAGGCTTAACATTAAAAGGCATAAAGAAGACTGCTAGGACATAAAAATTAATGATGCAAGACCTGATCTAATTCATGTTATTAAACTACTTTAACTTAGCTGGTTTGAGTCGGTGCTATATAACCTGTAGCAGGCTGAAAGTGATCATTACTTTGGAATCAGTAGCTTAAAGCATGTACTTAAATGACAATGTTGGAACATTGGAGGAACTTCATTCTTATTTTACCAGTTAGGAATTTGAATCCCAGAGAGGTTAAGTGATTTTCCTAAGATCATACAGCTCTGGAATTTATGATCACAGTTCCTTGAGTCCATAAAAGTTGGAAGCTTTACGACACTAGATTTAGGAGCCCATGAAAATATCTTAATCAGGACAGTCTCAAACCTTGCACTGGTCCACTGGAGCCACCAACAGGTAACTCCCTAGAAGGCAGGGATTGAGAGGACGTTTTTTTGCTCAGCCTTTATATATTCATTAACTTTAGCTGTATTGGAGCCAGTTCTAGCCACTAGAATTTTCCAGAACCCTGAACTGGAACTCGTGACTTTTTCCATCAGAGCAATCTCTTTGTGACATGATAGAAAATGCATGGCTAGGATTTGCATGAACTGGGAAATGAAAGCTGGGCTGGAACCCTCTGGGGTTTTCTTTTCAGGTGGGAGAATGAACGACTGATGGACTCGAGAAGGTTGAGTGGCTAATTTGGAAAGGCTTTGATTTCCACAGAACAACAGCAGCTATCTTTATAGCCATTGACAAGAGTCCTGGAAATGAAGTCTCCTTACTGCAGGGAGTGTTGGAAGAATTCTATTGGCTAAACGTTCTGCCTTAAAACTCTAAGTGAGTTTGCAATAAATTAGGAAAGAGTGCTTCCTGGGCAGATATTGGTAGAGGGGTAGTAACCACAGGGTGCCAAGTTGAAAAAGAGTATGAATTCAAACACCATATAATACTTCAAATGTGAGAAAGAGCAAGAGCATACAACTGGACTGCAAGTAGAAATGCAGTTAATTTCAGGTCTGCCTCTCATACCAGATCAAGCTACTAAGTATTTTCTGCTTCCCATTGGCTGGGGCCAGAATGAGAGTGCCACGTCTGTGGTGAAGCTGTTAGATAATCAACATAAAAACCTCTCAGTTTTTGGAAAGGGGGAATTTTTTTTTAGAATCATTAAAAATGTGTTATAGTTTTAAAATAACTGTATACAAGGAAATTATTTGAAATTGACCTTCCTACCACTACCAGACACACATACTGCCTTATTCCCTTTACTGCTGTATTTTGAGTGCTCTTCCAGCTTTTGTGTTGGTGAGCTATTGAGGTGTTACAAACAATCCCAAAACAGCAGTCATTTATTACAATGCATGCATCTGGGGGCAGCAGGAGGTCAGCTGACCTAGGCTGTGCACATTGGATAGCCTGACTGATGTTGGCTCAGCTCATACAAGCATTTGAGAGGCTCCTGGGGCTCTGCTTTGGACTGAGCTTGGCGGAGGAAGTTCAGCTGGGGCAGCTCTGATCTACATCTCTTATCCTTCTCCCAGGACCAGGGGACCAGCATGGGCGTATATTTCTCATGGTAATGTCAGAGGAGCAAGATGGGCTGCGGAATCACGAAGGCCTCTTGAGGTCTGTGTGTCAATAGAGTCAGGAGCTGACACACTTGTCATTTCTACCTCATTCTATTGGCCAAAGCGGGTCACATGGCTGAGCTCAAAGTTCAAGGAGAAGGGATGAAGCCCAGCTCACTGCAAAAAATGATGACAAAGGGGTGGATAGAGGGAGGGTAAAAAATTAGGTCCATTAAGGCAATGAAACAGCCCATGTCAACATGTCACATCTATTTCACTTACTTGTAAGTTTGTTTCTCTTCCTGCTAGACCAAAAACTCCATATGGGCAGGGACTCTTGTTGGCTTGTTTATTGCTACATCCTCAAGGTCCAGAAGCAGCACATTGTAAATGTTTAATAAATATTGGATGAGTCAATTAAATGGATCACATTAATGATGATGGCTTGTATTTAAAGCCCAAATTGCCTGCAATAGAATGCAACTCTGTTAGTTTATCTTTTGATTGAAAGATCATTGTTCATATTCGCTGACTACAGAAACCACTGGCTGTTTAAGATCATCATTTCTTAAACTTTAAAAAATTGCTTGACTTCAGAATAGTTTAATATTTCTCTAGAACATATGAACAGGAACCATATAAAAGTAGACTATTAGATGCACAGACAATCAGTGGTAGGGAGAGGACGGTTTTACATATATTTTGGCAGAAAATATATTGCTTCTTATAGAGGAAAAACATAAATATAAGTATAAAACTTTCAAAATTTGACTCTAAAAAGTTCTCAAGACCTTTGGATTTGAACTGTACCAAGAGGTGTGGGACGCAGGGTGGTACCTACCTTGATTACTGTTGCTGGGTACTGTCGTCTACAGAAATGCAGTCATTTCTCTCTCTCCTTCATCCCAACTAATCCAGAAGACAGAGGGCAAATGACTTTTATTGAGCTCATGCTTTAAAGAGGAACTCCTGTGCGGTATTTTTATTTTATTTCCTTGAAATTTGCATTTGTGCTTCTGGTTTTTGATCATGATATATGATGAGCTAGGAGATAAAGTAGTCATTAATGCTTAGTTACATAAAGGGGAGCTTTGGATATGCCCATACTTAGCAGCAGGCTAATTTGGGACTCCCATGAGAAAGCCAGGTGTTGACCACTGGAGTGAGCATCTGAACTTTCATTATCTGAGTGACCAACTCCTCAGATGGGCAGCTTTCAGATCTAGAAGCTTGATTCCAGGTAGATAGGCAGATATCTTATTTTGGATAGAGAGGGATCTGGAGAGTTAGGGGCCTAGAGACATCCTAAATTAGATTCATTTCTCTCTCTGAGTGATCCTCAATAGAGTCCCCACACAATGACTATTGCAAGTTATAAATTTAAAATGTTGCCAACATTTCTCAGAAAGGTTTTATTTACAAGTTTATGCTAACATGTTTGCCTTATCATTAGTGAAGCCCACAAATGTTCAATTAGGCTAGTTTAACTTTTTGGTGTTTTGGGTTAGAAGTTTGGAGATTTAGAAGTTCCTTCATTCAGCAAACATGGAGGATCTACTGAGTGCACCAAATTCAATTAGGCAAAGCCCTTGGCCCCAGGGGACTTGACATCCTGGGGGTAAATCTGCACATCACACAATTTTGGCCCAGAGGGAATTAAAGGGTATGATTGGGAAAAGGATGCAGTGGGAGCTCTGAGGAGGGGTGCCTAGGAACATCGGGGACACAGGTCACTGTGTCATGCCTCCCCATTTGCAGAAGTCCTTTTATACTCATTGTCCCCTCCCCTCCTGGTAGTTTCCCTACCTGCAGGCTCAAGCCAGGCATTATTCCTCTGACGTCCAGAGGAGACAGCTGTAGGGTGTACAGACTCAAGGTCAAGCCCTTTGTAAGGGGTGGAGCCTGCATAACACAGGGTCTCTCTGGCAGGGCCATTCCCCCCCTGGTCTTGTTGCTGCTCCCTCTGCCAGGCTTAGGCGATTTTCATCTGTGTGGCCTGGTCCAGTCTTCCCAGGTCTTCCATCCCTCAGATGTAAAATAAAAACATTTTCCAGAATGATTTCTAAGATCTTGCACCTGTAGTGGTTTATGATTCCAAGAAACATTTCTTTTCTAGTCAGTCTGAAGAAGCTTGATGTGAAAGTAGTGTCAATTTTTTTATTCATGTTTTGCAGAACCCCGTGTGGCAGATTGGTCTTTATTTTTTAAAAATATCTGTTTCAGAGTGAAGAATTGAGGAACTAGGATCCTGCCACTTCTCTGTGGTCTCACAGTGTTCTGGCAAGGCCTGCACTTAATGGTTATGCCTCCTGAGTTACCAATCTCTTGTTCCTCTGTGTGAAATGGCTTTCCTAGGACCTTTTCCTTCTTTAAAAAAATGTAAGTTTCACAGACTTCTGGCCAAGATGGAGGCGTGGGTGGAAACACTGTGCCTCCTCACACAACCAAGTTTAAAGACAACAAAGTTTTAGTAACAAAAATGCAGCCAAAACACAGAAAATTGAACTGTACCAAAGTCCGACAACAACGAACTGTTCAGCCAGACTGGTAGAGGGGCGGAGCCAGCAGCGGAGCAGGTTGGGCAGGAAAGATCCCCCCAGACTGACCCAGGCACATAGGCAGCCATGGGCGGATCCCAGGTGTGGGGTAGCAAGGGGCGGACCCAGTGAGGGTGCAAGGAGGGCAGGCTGACCATGGTCACACATTTGAGCACAGATAAAACAGACGAAGGAGCAAGCAGTGAGGCAGACTGCACAGGCCCCAGCAGCAGGAAGCAGCAGAGGGGACCACTATTGCTCCCTCTCTGACCCCGCCCCCACATACAGCATCACAAACCAGCGACCTGGGTGGCCCCGCCCAGGCGAACACCTAAGGCTCTGCTTCTCATACCTAACAGGAGCAAATAGAGCAAAACATTATGGCTCAAGAAGAACTCAAAGCTCCAGAGCCCATAACTCGAAGTGACCAAGAAATAGCCAACCTATCAGATGCACAGTTCAAAACACTGGTGATCAGGATGCTCACAGAACTGGTTGATTTTCGTCACAAATTAGAGGAACAAATGAAGGCTAAACTAATTGAAATGAAGGGAAATGCACAGGAAACCAATAATAACGAAAATGAAACTGGGACTCAAATCAGTGGAGTGGACCAGAAGGAAGAGAAAAATGACCAAAGAGAAAAGGATGAAGAAACAAGAATTCAAAAAAATGAAGAGAGACTTAGGAACCTTCAGGAAATCTTTAAATGCTCCAACATCTGAATTATAGGGTACCAGAAGGGGAAGAGAAAGAGCAAGTGGAAAACTTAGTTGAACAAATAATAAAGGAGAATTTTCCCAATCTGGCAAAGGAAATAGACTTCCAGGAAATCCAGGAAGCTCAGAGTCCCAAAGAAGTTGGGCCCAAGAAGGAACACACCAAGGCACATCATAATTACATTAGCCAAGATTAAAATGAAGGAGAGAATCCTAGAAGCAGCAAGAGATAAGGGGACAGTCACCTACAAAGGACTTCCCATCAGACTGTCAGCTGATTTCTCAAAAGAGACCTTACAGGTAAGAAGGGGATGGAAAGAGGTATTCCAAGTCATGAAATCCAAAGACCTACATCCAAGATTGCTCTACCCAGCAAAGCTTTCATTTAGAATGGAAGGGCAGATAAGGTGCTTCTCAGATAAGACCAAATTCAAGGAGTTCATCATCACCAAGCCCTTATTATATGAAATGTTAAAGGGACTTACCTAAGAAAAAGAAGATAAAAAAGATGAACAGTGAAAGGACAGCAAACTCACAGTTATTAACAACCACACCTAAAACAAAAGCAAACTAAGAGGACATCTAAATCAGGAGCAGAACCATAGAAATGGAGATCACATGGAGGGAGAGTTAGCAACAGGGGAGTGGGAGAAAGAAAAGGTGGAAGAAGGTACAGAAAATAAGTAGCATAGATGGTAGATAGAAAATAGATAGGGGGAGGGTAAGAATAGTAGGGGAGACATAGAATCTAAAGAACTTGAGACACGTGTTCATGAACTAAAGGGGGGAACGGTGGGGGAGGGGTGTGCACGATGGAGGGGAATGAAAGGGGGAAAATAGAACAATGGTAATGGCGTAATCAATTAAAAAAATATATATATATGAGGCAATATAATTAAAGACCTTACCATACTGCCTGGCCTTTAGTGGATGCTGGAGGATAGTGTGGTAACTCCTGAATGTAGCTGTGGCTGCTTCACAACACACTTCAGGAAGTAAAATGTATATCACTTTTTTTCTGGATATAATTGTATTTTTAAATAAAACCTGATCTCTTGGGTATCAGAAATGAGTTTTTGAATACGGCAGTGTTTCTTTTCCCAGTTACATGTGGGCCTCCTGGTCCCACAGCAGTTATGTGAGGACTACAAAAAGGAACCCTGCACAGTTAAGGTGACAGGTTGGATTTCCAAGGTAAATAAGTTCACTGCTCTCAGAATATAGCAAGTGTTCTGGCTGAGATCCAAATGGGTTCAGAGTTTGGCTGTGTGTACATCTGGCAGGGGGGCAAGTATCTATTTGAATAGGTTCCTTTGACGTTATTAGGTTGTTTGCAACTATTTTGGTCCTCTTTCTTCCAAGCACATGGTAAAGTTGCACTTTCCAGTTGCCTTCAGTTCAGGCATGTCCATGGGACTTTGTTTGGCTGATCAAATGCACTTAGAGGTGGTTTGAGTCACATCGACAAGCTTCCCGGTACAGAAATCATAGGAGCATGTCAAGTTGGCTTGCCATGTCAAGCTTGGTGTCCTAGGTGACTCAGGTGAGCAGAGACCCCTTGCCATCCTGCACTGAACAAACAGGAAGCACAAGAAATAAACTTTTTTGTGCTCTGTCCCTCTCAGTTTCATTGTTACTGCTGTGTAACTTGAGCCTTTTTTTTAAAACGAAGGAGGATAGAGTTTTTATTTGTTTCTCTTGCTTGTTTTGTGGAGGAAAGAGGAGGGGCATGTGTCTGATCACCATCTAGGCCCCAGGTCTAGTCTGAAGCCCCAGTGGAAAAGGAAGTTGAGCTGGAAGCTGTGGGAACCCACCATGGGTGGTTGTCAGAATGTCTTGCCCTAAGTTTTCGGGTGTAAGTGACAAAGAGGTGTCCTGAAATCAGGAGAGGGCCGTGCCTCCACCTTTCTTCCAGGACCCAAGCAGTGCTGTGGTATTTCACGGACTGGTCGTGTGGAAAGGATTTTTTTTCAGATGTCAGCATTGTCACACAGGCGAGCAGCAAAGGAAGGTGAGACACATCCGGAAGTGCAGCAGGAATGGAAAACAAGGGCAGATTTGTGACCGGGTAGGCTGGAAACATCCATCTGGAGACTCCCGGAAATAGCCAGGGAGACATGGACTGAGCAGTTGAGGTCTTGCCGTTATCCTGGTGGTGTCAAGAACCTCTGTCATTTGGAATTAATATTAATAGGCAGGTTTGTCCGTAAAAACACACCAGGGAGGTGTAGGGACAGGGAGTCAGAACACTAGTCAGCTAGGCCTGAGGCATGGGTGCAAATTGGTTCCTCTCTGCACTGACTACTATTTTTGACTGAGCACTGATCCTTTTATCTGGCTGCATGGATCAGGGTATATTTTCCCTAGGAAACTGAATGTATGAGGTATTCATTCTTAAGGAAGGAAACCAAAATATTTAATATTATTTTTGAAAGCACTGCAATTTCTAGACTTCATTATAGAGCCAATGTCTTTTGTTTTTCTTTTTTATAAAACAATTTTCTTTTTGGGAGAAAGCCAAACCATATTGACTTTGCCTATGAAATGACTTTAAGAAGCCAACATATACTCCCAAGGTAGGGAATGAAGAGTGTTTCAAAGAAAGAAATAATAGACAAACTGCTATCGAAGCATAGCTATCTGTGTGAGTCTAAATGATACAAAAAACATACCGAGAGACTATCTGAGTATAATCAAACTTAAATTGGGTCGGGGGAGTTCTACTTTAACAGCCTTTACCAACCCACGTGTTCGGTCGTGCTCCGTAGGGAACATTACTGACAGCCCGGCATTCATCTCAGGTCCTCTGACCCCAGAAGGCAACCTGAGAGAATTGACTGCATGGGTCCGTCTCTGTTGTATTACTTTGTCCAAATCTGTGGCAGCAGTGTGGAATTTCCTGGGGACGCCTGCAGTTGTGACCCAGCTTTGGGAATCATGGAGCGGATGGTCTGGGCCACCCTGGCCATCCTCGTTTTGTTCATAGCAGAACCCCCTTCCTCTTGTCACATAGTGTAAAATTCTGGGACAACGTCAATGTGGAAAAGAGCTTTCCCTTTATAGTCCAATGGCAAATTGTTGTATTTGTCAATAAATGATGTCACGATTTTTCAAATATTCTAACAAAAAACTTATAAAGGTCTTTCAAATGAATTAACCAACTTATCACCTCAGAATGGTGCAGTCCTGAATCTTGCTCAAGGTCACCAGGTGGTAGCAGAAATGGAACTGGAACTCCGGACTGCAAGTCTCTCGACCATGACCTCACCTTCATTTTGGGGGCGTTGTTAGATAACTAAGGAGTGCTGAAAGAACCTATATGCAAACAGATGTCTGGGATCTGACAGTGTAGGATAAAAGTATTAAAAGAAAATAAATAGTTGCCTGCATGTTACTTAATCCAAATTATTATTTCTAAAGAGAATAATAATAATAAACTACTAGCAGCAACCCTACTTACTGAGTGACTCTTTTGGGTCAAGCATGGCACTCAGCCTGGTGTCCATCTACTGTCATGTAACGCTCATGATAACCCTAGAACGTCAGTACTAATTTAGCCCCATTTTACTGTTGAGGAACTGAGGCTTATAGAGCCTAGGAAGCTTGTCCAGGTTTTTACAGCAAGCAGCTAAGTGCTATTCACAAGCACACCACTGATCTTACTCTTGGGCCTGAGAGACCTCATTCCCTCTGCCCCCCCAAACATTTTTCACAAATTGAAAAAATGTCACTTGGTCCTGAAGCAAACTGAAGAAGCCAAGAGACCCATAGTACAGGTTTAAGCTTTGCTTATTGGAACCCATCTTCAGTGGAGATTTGTTAATCATGTTGGTTTTCCTGGAAAATTAACTTGCTTTTCAGCAAAGCCTTAACACTATGTGTGCTAAACATTAAACTAAGAGAGATGTGGTCTCTCTTCAGCCAGGCACAGATTACACAAATTCAAAGGGAACAAACAGTAAATTAAAGTGTGGTGAAACAGTTTTCGTTTAAAGAAAAGCTAGCCATTTAATATATTATTTTTTCTGGCTACAGGGTCTTGACCCTCTGGATTGTTGAAAGAAATCACAGGATGGATTGAAGAAAGGGAAAAATAGCAACTCTCCAAGATTGCAGCAGATTAAATGGCCTGTCCTGCCATCCTCCTGCCAGAATGAGATTCATTAGGGAAAACTCTTAACTAAATTGAAACTCTCCTGACCAATGTCCTCCCCTCCAGCTACTGACAACGAACTGCACTTTTGACAACCAGGCCGTGGGTAATCTGTGGAAACATATCTTTCTCATAAGAAGGATGGCAAGAAGCACTGGGAACTATTTTATTTACTTTTAACCCACAATGATAAAAACAGGGTGACATGAATCAGGAACGTGGAGTGAATGTTCAAGGGTTCAGATGTGCTTGTTCCTGTGGCAGCGTGAGGCTCCAGTCATTTCCTGACCTGTGTGCAAGATGGGAAGGTGACTTAGAGACTGGCAGCAAGGATGAGCTTTGCTTACACAGCCTCACACACTGTGGTGAGAAGCAGCCTTTTCTGGACTGGTCACCAGGGTGCAGCAACTCCTCTAGTGGGTGCTTCCGTTTATGGAGGGTGACAGAAAACACAATGTCCATGTCAAATGAAAAGAAACCCCCAGTGCTGCTGCTCTGGTGTCCTTTACGGGCACTCAAAGGATGCAAGTGCCTAGCCAGCTGCTCGATAACAACCTTCCCAGGGTGGTGGGTGGTGGCTGGAGGGAGACAGTGCAGGTATCGCACCTGGTATTTCATCTGTAATTCTGAGGTGAACTCAGAGTGGCCCCTCTGTCATGTAGATCCCATGGGCTAGGGATATCAATGGGAGTCAAAGTAGCATTGATATGTTTAATCTTTTACCGCGCCATAAGCTTCTTAAAAGCAGGGACAGAACTTGTTTAATTATATCCCCAACTTCTAGTTCAGTACTTGGCTTATAATAAGAATGTAAATACTTTGAATGAACGAATGGGTTTAGGCCAGATGTGAAAATGGAAGAGACCATTCACTTTTTTCACTTTCTTTGAGGATGCTGCAAGTCCGACAGGGTTCAGGGTGCCTCTTGCCGGGGAAGAGTCTTTACCTTTTGGGACTAGGTGTGTCCCGTGGGTGCACAGGGGAAAGGGGTCGGCAGTTTGCTCCCCCAACTCAGGGCTTAGGGGGCACACGGCTCTTGCAGTTTGAAATTAAAGTTTCAGTCTTGCTTCAGGGACTGAAACTTTAGATTTTTAAAAAATTTATTTATCTTTGGAGGGGAAGAGAAAGGAGAGAGGGAGAGAAATATCAATGTATGGTTGCCTCTCGTGGGTCCCCTGCTGGGAACTGGCCTGCAACACAGGTATGTGTCTTGACTACGAATTGAACCATGATCTTCTGGTTTGCAGGCCTGCGCTCAATCCACTGAGCTACATCAGCCAGGGCCAGGGACTGAAACTTTAATTCAGAGTCAACCTTCACTGAACCTTAGAATCTACTGGGAGTATTTCTAAAAATTCGCAGCTCTGTGATGTGTTAGAATCACTCATGAATGTTCAAATGTGTAAATACTTGGCCCCACTTCCAGAGGTTGAGTTTGGATTCACTTTTCTTTATTGACACAGGGTTTTGCAGAACATCAGGGACAGTGAGAACTCTGGCTCAGGGTTTCTCCTTTTAAAGAAAAATCTGAGGTGCTTGCTAAGAACACAGATTATGGGGTCTTTCCCGCATCCACTCACTGAGTCAGACTTTGTAACGGAAGAGCATAAGGATTTGTAGTTTTTAAACTACTGCAGGTAATTCCCAAAATGTTTTCCCAGACTAACAGCATGGGCCTTGACTGGGAGGTTGTGAAACATGCAGAATCTCAGGCCCCACACAAACATAAAGAGTCAGAATCTTCATTTTTAATAAGATTCCAGGCCCTGGCTGGTGTAGCTCAGTGGACTGAGCATGGGCCTGTGAACCAAAGGATCATGGTTCGATTCCCAATCAGGGCACATGCCTGAGTTGCAGGCCAGTTTCCAGTAGGGGACACAAGAGAAGCAACCATACATTGATATTTCTCTCCCTATCGCCTTCCCTTCCCCTCTACAGATAGATAAATAAATAAATAATTTAATTTAAAAAAAACAATTTCAGGTCATTTGCCCATTAAAGTTTGAGAAACCTTGCTTTTTACCCAAATAAATATTGTTTTGCTGTGGAAATAGGTAAGTATAAGTTCCTTTAATGAGAAGCAGTAAAAGTAGCTTTAAAAATATTTCATTTATTTATTTTTAGAGAGAGGTGAAGGGAGGGAGAAAGAGAGGAAGAGAAACATCAGTTGAGAGAGAAATATTAATCGGTTGTCTCTCATATGCACCCCAAGTGGGAACTGCACCTGCGACCCGGCCATCTGCCCTGGCCAGGAATTGAATTGGTGACCTTTCCCTTTGCAGAATGATGACCAAGCAACTGAGCTACAATTAAAGCTTTAATTAAAGAGAATCTATGAAGCAATCTATGAAACAAACAAACAAAAAATCTAGGATTGGGTTGTTAATTAGGCTAAAGGAAAGGTTTCAAGTAGGATCAAATATAAAGGTCCAAAGACTTCTGGCCAAGATGGAGGCATAGATAAATACACTCTGCCTCCTCACACGACTAGAAGAAAGACAACAACAAACTTAAAAACTAAAAAATAAACAGAACTGACAAAATCAAACTGTAGAGAAGTCCAACAAACAAGGAGTTAAAGAAGAAACATTTATCCAGACTGGTAGGAGGGGTGGAGATGGGCAGCTGAGGTGGAGAGGACTCGCAGCAAGGTGGTAGCTAGTGGACCAGGGCAGGCCAGGTGGCAGCTTGTGGGCTAAGTGGCCCCACATTTGTGTGCAGATAAACTGGGAAGAAAAACTGGGATGCAAAACAGACCTCCCAACCCAGGGTTCCAGCATGGGGTGACAAAGCCTCAAAACCTCTGACTGAAAAAACCCTGTGGGGGTTGAGGTAGTGGGAGAAACTTCCAGCCTCATAGGAGAGTTTGTTGGAGAGACTTACAGGGTTTAGAAAGTACACAAACCCACCCACCTGGGAATTAGCACCAGAAGGGTCCACTTTGCTTATGGGTAGCAGAGGAAGTGACTGAAAGCCAGCCAAGAGCCAAGCAAATGGCACTGTTCCTTCTCTGATCCTTCTCCCACATACAGCCCCACAATGCAGTGACCTGGCTGCCCCGCCCTGCCAAATACCTAAGGCTCCACCCTTTACTACCCAACAGGTCCACTGAGACAAGAAATATGGCCCAAAGGGAAGAACAGATCAAAGCTCCAAAACCAGAACTAAGTGATGAAGAGATAGTCAGCCTATCAGATGCAGAGTTCAAAACACTGGTAATCAGGATGCTCACAGAAGTGGTTGAGAATGGTCACAAAATAAAGGGAAAAGTGAAGGCTATGCAAAGTAAAATAAAGGAAAATGTACAGGGAACCAACAGTGTGGAGAAGGAAATTGGGACTCAAATCAACAGTTTGGACCAGAAGGAAGAAATAAATATTCAACTAGAACAGAATGAAGAAACAAGAATTCAAAAAAAAAAAAAAAAAAAAGAGGAGAGGCTTAGGAGCCTTCAGGACAACATTAAACATTCCAGCATCTGAATCATAGGGGTGCTGGAAGGAGAAGAACAAGAGCAAGAAATTGAAAACTTATTTGAACAAATAATGAAGAAAAACTCCCCCAGTCTGTCAAAGGAAATAGATTTCCAGAAAGTCCAGGAAGCCCAGAGAGTCCCAAAGAAGTTGGACCCAAAAAAGAACACATCAAGGCACATCATCATTAAGCTACTCAAGATTAAAGATAAGGAGAGAATCTTAAAAGCAGCAAGAGGAAAGGAGACAGTTACCTACAAAGGAATTCCCATAAGACTCTCAGCTGATTTCTTAAAAGAAACCTTGTAGGCAAGTAGGGGCTGGAAAGAAGTATTTGAAGTCATGAAAGGCAAGGACCTGCATCCAAGATTACTCTATCCAGCAAAGCTTTCATTTGGAATTGAAGGACAGATAAAGTGCTTCCCAGATAAGGTCAAGTTAAAGGAGTTCATCATCACCAAGCCATTATTATATGAAATGTTAAAGGGACTTATCTAAGAAATTAAAGAAGATCAAAAACATGAACAGTAAAATGACAACAAACTCACAACTATCAACAAATGAACCTAAAAAACAAACAAACAAAAAAGAGAAACAATGAAAACAAAAACTGAGCAAACAATAGAACGGGAACAGAATCAGAGAAATGGACATCACATGTAGGGTTTTCTATGGGGAGTGAGAGGGGAGGAATGGGGGGCAATGGACAGGGAAGAAGAAGCATAATTGGTAGGCATAAAATAGATGAGGAGAGGTCAAAACTGGTACAGGGAACAGAATTCAAAGAACTTATAAGTACGACCCATGGACATTAACTAAGGGGGGATGCTGGAGGGTCTGGGAGGTGCAGGACAGTAGAGGGATAAAGGGGGAAAGGGTGGGAAAACTGTAATAGCCTAATTAATAAAATATACTTTAAAAATGACAAGTACCAATAGACAAGGGGAGGTTAAGAGTAGTATAGGAAAAGTAGAAGCCAAAAAACTCATTTGTACGATCCATGGACATGAACTAATGTGGGGGCTAGGGGAATGTGGATGGGAGGGGGTGCACAAGGCAGAGGGGGAGAAAGGGGGAGGAATTGGACAACTGTAATAGCATAATCAATAAAATATATTTAAAAAATTAAAAAATATATATAAAAAATGTAAAGATCCCCTCTCCTGTTTCACCTTTTTTTCCCATGGTGTTTTTTCTAAGTCTATATAGAGTCTGTCAAATCATTTTACTCTAAAGCCTGAATTTACTCCTTTGGAATATAAATGTGTTCTCTGTGTGTGTGTACACATCTGTACATACATACACACATACATGTGAATGTATTAGTGAGGGTTATTTGGAAAGTTTACATCTATCAATCAATGAATCTATCATCTCTCTACTATCTATTTGGAGAGATGTGGGTGCTTTAAGGAACTGGCTGACACAATTACAAGTCTGGCTGGTCCAAGTTTTACAGGGCAGGCTGGCAGCCTGGAAATTCCAGCAAGAGTTGATTTTGCAGTCTGGACTTCAAAGGGGTTATGGAGATTGAACTCCTTCCTTCTTGAAAGAGGATTTTGTAGGAGTTCTTAAAACCTTACACTGATTGGGTGGGACCCACCCACATTATGAGGGGTATTTGTTTTACTCAGTGTCTGCTGATGGAGCTACACAGGAACAGCCAGACCAGTATTTGATGAAACAACTGGGCAATATAGTCGAGCCAAACTGACACATAAAATGAGCCATTTATATTTATAAAACAGATCTTCGAAAGTCCTAGGAAGTCCTAGACTATGACTAGAATCAGAGAGTGATAATTCATAAAAGGTACCTATTGTTACTCATGTAATTGAACCCTGGGCTTTTCTTTTTCTTTTTAAAAGTTTTCTTTGTTGTTCAATTATAGTTGTCTCCACCTCTTCCCCTATTGCTCTCCCTTGCTCTGCCCAACCCCCGCTTTCCCATGTTAAGCCCTCCCCCTGACCCCGTTGTTCTTGTCCATGGGTCCTTTATACAACATGTTCAAACTCTAGGGTTTTCTTTTGTCCTCCAACCCTCTCCCCTGCCCTTTTCCCACCTTATATTAAACTTCTTTTCAGACAAGATAAAATCCTGTGCCCCCTGGGGTGTTCCAGACGGCTGTTACAATTGCTCATTCCCTGCTATAACTGTTAATAAAAAACCTGATTTAAATAATTTCTTTAGCCAAGAAGTTTATTTGCTTGTTTATGATTTCAATAGCTGTAGTGGCAGATCCCATCTCCCGCCGCCTTTTAATGGGAAGAGTCTCCTGCCCTCTGTAAAAATCTCTTCATCTATCTATCCTTCCATGTATCATATGTTCGTCTATTGTCTATCTATTTATCCACTTATCTATCTATCCATCAGTCTATCTATCATTTGTTTGCTTTTAACTTACCTAACTTCAGACTGAAGGTGATGTCCCATGAGTTTTTACTGAATATGAACAAGAGTAATTAAATAAAATATTTGGAGGAAAAAAATGTTGTTAATAGCAAAGGGGCCAGAATTGGACAGAAACATTTCCAGGGCTGTCTTAGATTTAGAATACGGCTGTTGATGGGACTTAAGGACAAACCAGGAAGGAGTTATAAGGCGAAATGTTGCAGGCCAAAGATGGGACTGTTTCATCCTAAGGAAAACAGATATGTTGTAAACACAAGATAGAATTCAGTGTCCTAAGAAGCAGCTCATTTTTTGGATAAAGTTGTCAAAAATCCATCAAACACTGTGTTCCAGTTCAGAGACAAAGAGTGTATGTGTCGGGGGTAGGGCAGGAGGTGGGAAGTGCGGAGAGAGAGGGCCTGTAATTGCCAGTGCAGGTCCTGATAGAAGTAAGAACGCAGGACCAGGCAAAAGGTGGCCCGGCCACGGTGACTGTACAATCCCAGGAGACTCAAGTCATTTCAGGGGGAAATGGGTAAATGAGATGTTGTCTAGAACACAAAAGAAAAAAATTTAAATGAAAGGACACTAGCTTGTTAGGTTAGTAGCTTGTTATCCTACATAAAGGACAATTAGAAGGTATAGTTATCAGCCAGCAACTAGAGGTTTTTTTAAACTGGTTTTTTAGTTTTACAAAGTTTGTTTAAAAATTGCTAATGTTTCTACTGAAAAAGTACAGATCAAAAATTTTAATTACAGATCCCTATTATGAAATGTTAATTGCAGTTAAACTCTGAAGACTAAAGATAAAATAAAAATTTTAAGTGTTCTTAAAGAAGGAAGTCCTGAAGTGTGGGTGAAATATGCAGGCCATTTGTAACTGATGAAGGGTGTGCTAGACAGAGCGGACAATGAAGCTACATGAAAGCCAGGCTATGAAGAACTGGAGAGTCATAGATGCAGATGGTTGCTGTTCAATGCACAAAACCTGGCTTGAACTAACATAAGGCTATTTTTGTTTATTTTTTCCCATTGTGTGTGTGTTTTCTGCTACAGAAATACCAGTGTTTGATTATGGGCAGCTTCCTAGACCTCCTTACAGATACATTTTATTGTCTGGGCCTTAAGAAAAGCTACTCAAGATACTTCTTAATGTCTTTTTGTTCCTAGCCTTCAGTTCTGGTGGAAGGCAGATACTTCTGTTTTCTCAGAATTTTGCCCCAAGATGGGATGGGAATGGAACTAGTGCTTCATGGAACGAGCAGAAAGGAAGGCTAACTTGCCACGTTCCTGGTCGTTCCCGCTTGCCTGCTTTTAGAATTCTGGTCCTTTAGTCTTCATTCAGAGTTCAGTAGAGAGCTCCCAAGTGAGAAAAAGAATTTTTTACCATCCAGAAATAGGAAATCATTTAATATATTCAATGCAACCTCTGTGTTGCTTGTTGCAGGGCTCCCTGCCTGCTCTTTCGAGGACTCTTCTTCATACCCGGCATTGTCATCTACTTGAGCCTGACAGTTTTTTTTCATTACCTGACCTACCTTGTGAATACTCTAGCACAGACTATGTCAAGTTAGGAAAATAATAGACTATATTATGTAACTAGAATATGAGTGAATTTGTACATAATATAATGAATGAAATCATGGACTAATACATATAATACATTTCCTGGAACTCTATGAGAACGTCATAATCCCTATCATTAATGAATCAACAAACAGCAAGTACTGGTAATGATATGGAGAAGAGGGAACCCTAGTGCACTCTTGGTGGGAATGCAGACTGGTTCAGGCACTGTGGAAAACAGTATGGAGTTTCCTCAGAAAACTAAAGATGGAACTGCCTTTTGACTCAGTGATTCCACTTCTGGTAATATGTCCTAAGAATCTTGAAACACCAATTCCAAAGAATATATGCTTCTCTATGTTCATAACAGCTTTGTTTACAACAGTCAAGATCTGGAAACAGCCTAAGTGCCCATCAGTAGATGAGTGAATAAAAAAGCTGTGGTACATTTACACAGTGGAATACAATGCAGCGTTAAAACAGAAGGAAATCTTACCTTTTACAACAGCAGGGATGGAACTGGAGATTATTATGCTAAGTGAAATAAGCCAGTCAATGAAAGACAAGTACCATGTGATCTCATTTATAAGTGGAATCTAATGAACAAAATAAATTAATGAGCAAAACAGAATCAGAGGCATAGAAACATGGGAAAGACTGATAGCTGTAAGAGGGGTGGGGGTAGGTAAAGACTGGGTGAAAAAAAGGTGAAGGGATTAGTCAAAGAACATACATGCATGGCCCGTACACATGGACAACAGTATGGAGATTGACTGTGGGAATGGGGGGCAGGCTGAGTGGAAGGAGGCAAAAGGGGAAAAATTGGGACAACTACGATAGCATAAACAATAAAATATTTAAAGAAAAAAACCCTCCATAACCCTGCATGATGATGATGGTGGTGGTGGTGATTATTATTGTTCTAATATCTGGAATCTCCAGGCTCCCATATCATTGTCCTGTGTTTTTTTTTTCCCTCACTAGTGACACTGGGCTCATTTGTGCTTTCTGCTGCTGGGTGCTTAGCCCGAAGCCAGTGGGCTCTGCCATTCCCTGGCAACCTCCTGGAGCATGTCTCAGTTTTACCTGGAGTGGCATCCTCATCCATGTGAGTGGCACGTCACCTCCCTAGAACTGACAGTTTTCTACTGCATGTAGAGGTAGAGAGCCACTCAGATTTATCCCAGAAGAGTGATGTATTCCCTCTTCACAGATCATAGCATTATTATCTTTTTCTCTCTCTTTCAAGAAAGCCTACCTTTCAACCTTCAAGAAAAAAACAAATTCTAACTCTGAGAACACCCCAACATGTTCCAAATTTGGCTGCCTTCTTGAAGGCACTCTCCAGAGAAAATTTAAAGAATTATATACCTTCTTTGTTCTCCAGGGAAATTTATATCACCTATGAATTATTTAGTCTTTTAAGCCACATAGAGCCTTCACACATTTTTGTTTTGATTATTATATAATAACCAATGTTTAATGCAGATGCATTAGGGAAAATTATGTAAATTTCCATAAGTGAAAAAAACTAATATATAGTTTCAACACCCCAAATTTGCTCTGTTCACATATCCTTGTGTACTCTTCTGTATTTTATCATACAGTTCAGTTTGGGGAATGGGATACTGTGCACATGATGTATTTTAACCTGAATTTTAATTTAACGTAAAAGTTTAATTTAACATAGTTTGAAAATCTTTGATTGTTAAACAAGAAAAACTAATGGAATGTCAACATCGAGGTCCATTCATGGATGGGAGGGGAGACATGGTTAATAGCAAAATAGTCTTCTAGCCCTGGCCTCATTTCTCTTTATAGCTCTGATCTCCACTTGACTACTTTAATGTATTGTTTGTGGTTGTCCATCTTCCCCACAGAATATAAGCTTCATGACAGCAAAGATTTGGTTTGCTTATTGCTGTATTTCTGGCTATAGACTTACATCAGTTACAAATTCAGCATTCAGCCCAAGTTTACTGAATGAATTAATGAAAAGTTCACACCCTGATTGGTGATTATCTTCTTGTTCATTTATTTGCTGTCACATTTACTGTTTATTATTCTCTGTGGTTATCGTCAACTCAGAAATTTATTCATAGTAACCAAGCTCATATATGTGTATTTATAAAACTTTAGATTATTAACTAGCTCAGTTGCAAAAACTTTCTGTTAGTAATTTGCATGGTGGTATCATATTTCCCTCAAAAATGAAAAGCTTCCTAAAGGGCTTATCTGATTCACTGTGGTGGCTCAGGCCACCTCTGCAAACAGCTAGAGAACTATAGATCTTTGATGTAGTATTTGTGAGGATTTGAGGAGCTATATCCTCTCAGATCTTTTGGGAAGTTTATAGCCTTTCAAAAGCTTCCGTCTTGTAGAGAAATTGGAAAATCTATTGCCAACATATCAGAAGGTAGTGAGTTTATATGAGTTACATGTAAAATCTGGAGCAGTGTGACCATTGTTCTGTATATTTCATTTTCATTAAAACCAGAAGTCACCAGAGTAGAGGTCAAGAGGCCGGGGCCAATAGACAACAGAGTGAAGTGGGGGCCAGTCCCTGGAACTTCCAACATGTGTCCTCTGGGTTTCCATGAGCCCATGCTGCTGTGGTTCCTGTGCTCTCTGTGGATAACCTGCTGCTGCTTTTTCAGTAGGCTAATCCTCACTATGGAGCCTTTAAATATTGACATTCTTTGAGTCTTGGTCCTACATTTCAGTTAGTGTCTGTGAACACACTGTGGCTCCCCAAACCTTTAATTCTTTCTACTGATTTTTAAAAAATCACCCCAGTCTTTCAATAAAATGAAGTGTATTTTACAGACAGATACAGAGATCCTAAGGAGACAGAAAGGCAGGGCTGTCTGTGATGCCCTCGCACAGGCCCCACAGACAGAAGCTGGATCCAGTGAAGGGAACATAGGTGTGGAGGTCCAGGTGGTACCCAGTATAGTGAGGGGGCCCACAGTGCAACAGGACCCAGTGGGGGAGACATGTGACACCCACACACAGTATCTGGGGAGATGACTCCAGAGAAACTGGTAAGGCGTACTGCCGCTTACCTACAATATGCCACATCAGAGTTGTACACTTTGGATGCTCAGGAGAATCACCTGGGGAGTTCTTTTTAAATGCCACAGCCCTTCCCTTCCCAATAAAATATGCTTTAGGAAGAGAGGCCTACGTATCAGCAATTAAAAATCTCCTGAAGGGATTCCAGTAAGTAGTCAGGGTTGGGAACCACTTGCTAGAAGAAGCTGATCTGAGAAACAAGTAGAGGTGAGAGTAAGGAAGAGTGAACTTGGACCTCTTCCAGGTCTACGAGCAGATTCAGGGAGGAAGGATCCTGGACCTGGGGAAAGACCTCTTGCCATGAAGCATCAAAATAAACCTAATACAAAGACTGTGGAGCTGAGGCACGGAGAAGACTCAAATCTTGATGACATCATCTGAGGTATTCCTGTCTCTAGAAGTTCCAGTTGTATATTCTATATCTTCTCTTTTTACTTAAACCAGGATGGCCTAGGTTTTCTGCTTTGGTAAAGGGAGTGAGCGGAGTGTTACTTGCACGGCTATCACTCCCTACCTCTCTCATATATGCGTTAGGTCTTATGTACTGAACTTTGTTTTTGCTTTGGTTGGCAGGGACAGCTCATTGTGTCCCAATATTTGGTTTCTCGTTCTTCCATGTAATATCAGGCTAAGCTGTCTAGAAAACTAAAGATGACAATTCTTAACTTCCATTGCAGTTGTGGCCATGGGATGAAATTTTGGCCAACAGAATGCAAATAGAAAGATAATGAGGTAGCATCCAGAATGCTTAAAAGCCAGCAATAACTGGCCATTTTCTCCATCCTTCCTCAGTTTGGTCATCTGAAACATGGATGTCATCATTTTCAACTTGATGAGGAGGCCGTACCGAAGGAATGGGATGGACAGGGAGCCGGGGTCCTGGGCGTTGCAGTGAGCAGAGCCACTACATTGATTCTGGCCTGACACTCCCAGACTTCATTTATGAGAATGAAAACTATATTTCTCTCTTATGAAGCCAATTCTATTTTGGGTTTCTGTCAACTTGAAGCTGAATCTAATCCTAATTAGTATACCATATTAAGTTTCATGCTGATAGATTTGGACTCTGGTCTTTGGGTACTGATGCCATCATCCAACATCTGCTCTGTCCAGCTCTCTGTCATCTGTTAATGAGATCAGTGTGCTGCCTGTGCCTCCCTCCCAGTCATTAAAAAAAAAAAAAATAGAATCAGGAGAGGGCCAAAGACTACAGCCTACTGCCTACGACAGAGGTTTCTCACCAGAGTTCTTGTTATTTATCCACTTTGCCTTTGGACACAGGTGTGGGATGGTGTAGAGGGAAAATGAAGAGCATCAGCTATAGATCAGTGGGTCTCTAACTTTATTGTGTATCGGAACCACCCAGAGGGCTTGTTGAAACACAGACAGCTGGGCCTCATCCCCTGAGTTTCTGATTCTGTACATCTGAAGTGAGGCCCAAGTACTTATGTTGCTAATAAATCCCAGGTGATGCTGGTTCGGAGGGTCCAGGGACCACACTTCGAGAAACATTACTCCAGGCTGTGATTTTTACTTGGTAGGTAGGTGATCCATAAAAGAGGGAGAATATTTCAAAGCAGTTTGGCTATGGAAAGCAAGTCCTTGAAGACACAAAAGGGGCTGGAGTATCTGGGAGTGTTGGACTCTGAGAGGATCAGAGTGCTGTGTGTGGCCTCCAGGAAGGAGGCCAGCACGGTCAGGGTCAGAAAAAGGTAGACTCTTCTCTTTGCTCTGGAGGAGGCTGACGGGACTCCTGTCCAATGGCTTCTATTTTCTCAGTGACGAATATGCAAGAGCATTACCTGCAGCAAGGATATTAACAAGGTGAGGAGAAATAACAAAACAGCCTGGCACGTCCCACATCCTGGGGCCGTCTAAGGCAGGCTGGGGAATTACAGGAGCACTCTAGCAGGGCTGCACCCGCCTGAGGAGTTAGCTGGCTCGTCTTTGTATTGGCACATTTCTGGGAACATCTAAATATCAAACTTGACGCAGTTCCAGGGAGGATATGGCGCAATGCTCATCAAGGTGTCTCAGGCTCAGCAAAGTGCTCGAGGAATGTTCAGTTCACATTGAACAGTCAGTGAGCAGGTGAAGCTCGGTTTGTAGTTTACACTGCCTCCCTGGAGCAAAACGACAGTTTGTTAGTTTCCACGTGGATATATTTTTGATGACTTTTAAAAAATATGTATTTTATTAATTATGCCATTACAGTTGTTCTATTTCCCCCCTTCATTCCCCTCCACCCTGCACACCTCTCCTCCACCATTCCCCCCTTTAGTTTATGACCAAGTGTCTCAAGTTCTTTAGATGCTATATTTCCCTACTATTCTTGCCCTCCCCCCTATCTATTTTCTACCTACCATCTATGCTACTTATTAATGAATTTTTTAAAAACCTGTTTTGTGGGCAGACACTATATAATGTGTGATTTTACTTAAGAGAGAGAACACTTCATATATTGTTGGGCATCACACCTTAAAAAAGATGACAAATGCACAACGACCAAATCCCATAATACAGTTTCTTCCTAAAGTAGGGTGACAAGAAGACCCAACAGGTGCTGCCACATACGAGCACGTTTCAGCTTGCTTCTGACTCACAGAGCAGCCGGAACCATAGTTCAGTTCCTCCTCTCTGGGGATGTGAGAAACAGGAAAATAAATCTGAGGACATTTGGAATGGCTTCACACCCCACCACCGAGCCTAAGATTGGTGCTGTTTCTGAGAGGAAGAAATTAAGACCCGCAGAAAACCAGAGGACCCCTGTGTCACTAGAAGGAGTCCACAGGGAAAACGGTGGTGACCAGGCATCAGGGTTTGCCTAGGTTTAGGGCAGTTCCTGGGATGTGACATTTTCAGTGCTAAACCTCTGATAGTTTCTGGAAAACCAGGATAATTAATCGCATGGCAGAAGCTGATCATTGAGGGAAAAACCCGAACTGGTGTGGAGCACAGGAAGACTGCTGTACTGATTTCTGGTAGGAAAAAGGCCTGGCATTGCGGGTATGTGACTAGGGTACCATAGTCACAGCCTTGGGCTCAGGAGGCCTCAGGCTTGGTATAATGTTCTGCTGTTGTCACTTGAAAGTCTTCATAACTTTTAAAAAAATATATTTTATTGATTATGCCATTACAGTTGTTCTATTTCCCCCCTTCATTCCCCTCCACCCTGTACACCCCCTCCCCCACCCCCACCATTCCCCCCTTTAGTTTATGACCACGTGTCTCAAGTTCTTTAGATTCTATATTTCCCATACTATTCTTGCCCTCCCCCCTATTTTCTACCTACCATCTATACTACTTATTTTCTGTACCTTCTTTCCCCTTCTCCTCCTCCCACTCCCCTGTTCACTCCCCTGTTGCTAACGCTCCATGTGATCTTCATATGGTTCTGCTCCTCATCTAGCTGTCCTCTTAGTTTGCTTTTGTTTTAGGTATGGTTCTTTTTTTTTTTTTAATATTTTATTTATTTATTTTTAGAGAGAGGGGAAGGGAAGGAGAAAGAGTAGGAGAGAAACATCAATGTGTGGTTGCCTCTCTTGAGTCCCCTGCTGGATGAGCCCCCTGCTGGGAACTGGCCTGCAACCCAGGCATGTGCCCTGACTGGGAATCGAACCGCGATACTCTGGTTCGCAGGCCCGCGCTCAATCCACTGAGCTACGCCAGCCAGGGCTAGGTGTGGTTCTTAATAACTGTGAGTTTGCTGTCCTTTCACTGTTCATCTTTTTTATCTTCTTTTTCTTAGGTCAGTACCTTTAACATTTCATAGAATAAGGGAAAGTCTTCATAACTTTTAAAGAAAGGGTTACTCATTTTCATTTTGTTGTGGGTCCCGCACATTATGTGGCCAGTCTGCAAATTACGTGGCAAGGGAGCTGGGGCTTCTGTTTTGCTTCCTGTGAGGCCTGATGAAGAAATGCAGACGGGTTTCCCGTCCTGCCTCTCCTCTTTCTGGTTAAGCAAAACCCAGGTGAAGTAGTTCTTTACCCATTAAGTTTTTCAAAGGCTACCCTCTCTTATCACACATGTTAGTATATAAAAAAATTAAAGTTGGCCCAAATGAGGCACGTCCACCATGGATGGGATTCTCCCAGCAAGGAAAAGTGAGCAGGAGAAATAACAGGTAAAGCGTTTAGAAAAGTCTGAGAAAGTGTGGTGAAAATATCGCAGGGGCCTCCACCGGGGAGAAGCCATGCAGAGCCACTGGGTCAAAGGGAAGCCTCCGGGGAAGATGAAAGGGGTGATCGTTGTAAGTTGAGAGAGAGACTTTTAGAATAAAGGTAATAATAACAGGCACTTGGGGGGAAATAATGAGAAGTTCACATTGGGGAGCAGTGGGGGGTTAGATTGAGGAGAGAATATTAATTCTCTCCAAGTTATTCAAACAGAAAAAAGTTTTTCAAACAGAAGGGTGTTGTACTGTGGTATTTATTTACTGATGCTTTTGTCATTTTAAATAGGAACCTTGGTGAGAAGAGGGGATGGCTAGCTAAGAGAAGGTAAGGAATAGTTAGCTGAGAGAGGGTAAGGGAAGTTGAACTGGGAGTGTGAAGCCAGGGTAGCTGAGCAGGTGTGAGGTTGTCAAGATGACCTTGGGGAAGTGGCTGAGCTCAACTGTGTTCTCACTCCTAACTGGGACCCAGAGGGTCACTCATCACAAGAGTGACCACGTCACACAGCCCCTGCCTCACCTGGGCCAGGCCTGCAGAAACAGTCCGGGGCACCAGGCGACACTGCACTGAGCTGTTCCCCGCAGCACAGTACCTGGCACTGCAGCTTAGAAATGTAGGTAGAGGAGGACCTGCTGCGAAAGTCACAGGCTCTTCAAGCTTTTCATTGTATTTTTTTCTTGCGGTCTTTGGATGGGTAGATGTCAAAGCTGTGTGTGGATGACAGGGGGAATGTAGCTGGAATCAGACGCAGGGATTCTGCCCCAGTCATGGAAAGGATGCTGGGTCCCTGTTGCTTCTCCCCACCATCCGTGGGGAACAGGGTTGAGAACTGATTTGTAGAGGTCTGGGCAAGGCATTCTGGACTTCTCAAGGAGGAAAAGTATACTGTAGAAACAATGTCACCTGGCTGGAAAAGAATGATTTTTAAAGCTTAGAGAACTTGGCAGTGTCTGCATGTGTGTGTGTCTGGGTTCTGAGTTCTGTTAAACTAAGTGATGAGTGGCTTCCAGGCAGTGAGGCAGACCATCCATAGATGAGTGGATAAAACAACTATGGGACATCTTCACAATGGAATTCTACTTGGCCATAAAAAAGAAAAAAATTTACCCTTTACCTAAACAATTCTAAACTCAGAACAAGTCTGCTGATACATAATTTTAAAATGATTGTGCATATCCACATAGGTCTAGAAGTAACTTTTATAAAACAATACATTTAAACATTTTTGGGGGTGGGGGTGGGAGAATTTGTGAAGTCCACTCAGGTATGCCTTGGAAAATAGACAATATTTTTGTGTTAAGATAAAAATTTCCCAGGTGATCAGGCAGGTAAATATATATTTTTATCTTCATCTGAGGACATTTTTTCATTGCTTTTAGGGAAAGAAGAAGTGGGGGGAGGCGGGGAGAGACAGAGAGAGAGAGAGAGAAAGAGAATTACACTGATGTGAGACAGAAGCATTGATTGGTTGCCTTGACAGGGGATTGAACCCAAAATCTGAGTATGTGCCCTGACTGGGAATAGAACCTGTGGCCTTTGGGTCTATGGGACAATGGTCCAACCAACTGAGCCAAGCTTGCTGGGGAAACAAGGTAGATATTTTAAGGTTTAAGGAAATAATGACAATGTTGACATTTTATGAAAGACAAAGGCAATTGAAATTATTGTTCAATGGTGAAAAATTAATTTCAAAATCTATTTTTTAACAGGTTTTACTGCATAGTCACTAGAGGGCAGCATTTGATAAAGGTTTGATAAAAATCTACATGAACTGTAATTTGTAGGCATCACAGAAGTTTAATTGTTTTATTAACAATGATAATAGTCAAAAGTACTTAATCTTACTTCCATTAGCACAACCAAAGGAAGCTCTGTATGCTTGGTTTCTACGTGGACTAAGTAGTTTTTAAAGCAGTATATTCTGATTTGGAAAGGGCGTATCTGTTTTTACCGTGTTCAAGATGATAAAAAGCAATCAAAGGAACTAAAAACAATTTAGGCAGTATTTTACAAGTCCCAGATTGATCCCGTTGGTTTGCTAAAAAGGAGTTTGGTTGTTTTAACTCCATCTCCAACATATTATTTACCCTCCCTGGGAAACTGCCCAAATTTGGCCCCATTTCACGTGCAGGGAAAAGGTCCAAGTCTGGGCCAGCCGTGGGACTGACCGAGGTGGTGGAACAGCAGAAGAGAAGCAGCAGGCTTGCCTCCAGGGGCCAGAAACATCCTACCGGACGGCATTTGAAACATCGCCATGGACGGCAGTGCTGGGCAGTACCAGGGACAGACTCCTGACTGGCTCGTAGGCATCAGTCAGTAAATGTTAGTTCCTCGGATGTTTACTCTCTATACAGTTATTTCTTGACTTGTGATGCCACTTAACCTATATTTGCTGTATTTACAATTTTAAAATATTAAAGAATTACATGTACTTGAGAAACAAACAATGTAATATGATACATGATCAAATATGTCTTTCGGACCCCACATACCAGACTTTCTCTCTGGAGGTAACCACCAGTGATGATTTTTTTCATACATTCAGAAAATTTCCTTGAAAAAACATGTCTACACAGGGATATGTATATACTATACACATTTTTCTACAAATAGGAATATACTATATAGGTGCTATTCTATTCTTGCTTTTTATTGTTGCAGTTCAACAATGCATCTTAGAAATTTTTCATATCTTATTGCCTAACTTTTTCAATTTTATATTTTCCAATGGCAGCAGCTTCATTTTTCTCTTTTCCTCTTTGCCACAGTGTCAGAGAGAGAGAGTACTATCAACATACTGGGTGTTTAACAGCCATTCTGGGAGTCACTGGCTGGGATGTCAGCCAGCTCCTGGTGAAGTGGGCAAGGCAGAAGGAAGGGTATGATCACACTGAGGAATCTGTTTTGTTCATTTCCAAAAAAACAAGAACTGGAAAGAGTACATTGGGCCATTTTTGTCTCATACTTGACAAGCCCCAAATACTTGAAATTCATTGCAAAAGTCTTGCATCATTTTTGGTCTATGGGCTATCCCAGCTCCTTTTACTTGTCATCACTAGTTAGCTGTGCCTGTGATTTGGCAGGTGTTCACAGTGTCATTGCTGCTGATTGGGTGCTCGGTGCTGATGGGGCATGAAGGGACCTTTAGAAGCCAAAGATGTCATTTATATAGGTCTCATGTTCTATGCTTCAGCAGTGATGGTGGCCTTCGTTATTCTCTTCCTTAGGTCCCCAGTCCTTCATTTTAAAGATTGTATGTTAAGAAAGTGGAAATCACATACAAAGGCTATATGCATTTTCTAACCATGGTCTGTGAGAATGACAGTCCAGGTTTAAAGAGTAAGGCACCTGTGGACAGACCATCTGAGATCCTGAAGAGCCCTGACAAGCATGCTCAGGAATTTGGAATGGAAAGCCATGGAACATTCTGTACAGGAGAACATTGGGTGGATGTTGATTGTGTTCATCAAAACAGGGGAACATCAGGTATCCAGGGAGGGAGAGAGCAGAGAATTACCTGAGTCTTGTGCATACTGAATTTAGGGGGCATCATAAATGGCTCATTGGTGATTTCTGATAAGATTTTGGGAGCTCAGGGCGGGTCAGGAACAGGGATGTGTGAGTGAAATGTTAACAAAGCATTTTCTCTTCTTTTATGAAAAAAAAAAAAAAAAAAGACCTTGGGTTAACTGTCTATCTTTTTGTGCCTGGAAACCTGATAGAAGTGAATGCCGGTTGGGTTATTGGGCAGCACAGCTTCTGGGGAAGACTGGCCCGTGATCAGTGGACTGTGTGTGGACTGGGAGGAAGGTAAATGAATGTGACTGCCTGGTGGAAGAGCACAACTTTGGGCTTCCTGAGTGGAGTGACGTGATGAGGCATGCCCCTGCCCAAGACCATGAAGCTCTCCTCTGGGACTGTTCCAGTAGAGATTGCCCCTGATGTGTGGGGCGTTTGCACCCACCTGTCTGTTCTCAGGCTCTCATCTCTGCCCTGTGGCTTAGACCCTTACACCCAGGCCCAGCCTGCTAGGGGCATCCCCCTTGGGGTGCTGCTGCATGCTCTCTATCCCTGGTGAAGCCAGCAGCAGTAAGGTTTCCTTTGGTTCTGGATGTTCACCCAGATGAGCCTAAGATTACAAGGAGTGAGCACTGGAGAAAGAAAATACTGTATTTATATGTGACACACAAACTCCCAATTTTTTCTCCGACTTCATGTTGTCAACTTTTTCCTTCACTGAACCCCAGTAGTGAGCCAGACATGTGTCCTTAGCATCTGGGATCGTCATTACTGGCCATGGGCAGGTGCCCAGTCAATGCTTGTTGCGTAACTGATGTCAATAAATAGTTATTGATTACCTGCCATATTTCAAGTACTTTGTTAGTTTCCAGAATACAAATACATGTCAATAATCCCTTCCTTCAAGGATTTCACATGCTATTAGACAGAAAATACTTAGAAAGAATTCTGTCACAGTGTGTGATAAGGGGAATGACAAAAAAATGACTTCCAAGGTGGATATTAGAGTAGCTGATTTTATATCCTTTGAAAATATACTCAAAAGTGAAATTGCTAGATCATATGGTAATTCTGTTTTTAATTTTAATTTTAACTCAATTTTAAAAGTGAACCCATTTCCTAACATATGTCTTTGGTACTTGTTTTCAAGTTTATATTTAAATTCTCAGACGTTTCTATCTCTCTACCAACTAATCACAAATCATCATCATCATCACCATCATAATTAGCACTTATTCAGCGCATATTATTTACCACTTTACAGATGTGAAAACTCAGTTGGTAGAGCCAGTATTCAAAACCTGAAGTCTGACTCCAGAGCCCACCTTCCTACTTTCTGTTGCTGCCCCCCTGCTCCTGCCGGGGGCGTTTAGGTGCAATGTATTCCAGGCATTTAGCTGCTTGGACCAGAAGAAGAAAAAAAGAGTATTTTGTATATGTCTGTAAGTAAATTAAAGTAAATCATTCATCAGATGTTTCATATGTACTGTGGATTTAGGATCGATGTAGTAAAAATGTCTAGTTCTCATGTACAGTTCTGCTAAGTGAGAGATCACTTAGAGTCCTATTAAAAAAAAAACACATGTGAAACAAAAACCTCCTAAATAATCAGATTTAAAAATAGGCAAAGGACCTGAAAAGACATATTTCCAAAGAAGACATAAAAATGGCCAACAGGTATGTGAAAAGATGCTCAGCAGCACTAATTATCAGGGAAATGCAAATCAAAATCACAATGACATATCATTTCACACCTGTGAGAATGGCCATCATCCAAAGGACAAGAGACAACAAGTGCTGAAGAAGTTGTGGAGAAAACAGAACCCTGTGCACTGCTGGTGGGATTGCAAATTGATGCAGCCACTGTGGAAAACAATATGGAGGCCTCTCAAAAAATTAAAAATAGATCTGCCATATGACCTAGCAATTCACCTTTTGAGTATATTTCCGAAGAATATAGACTCAGGATCATGAAGGGATATCTGCATTCCCATGTTCATGCAGCATGATGTACAATATTCAAGATGTGGCAACAACCCCTGTCTGTTGGGAGGTAAACAGGTAAAGAAGACGTGCTACAGGTACACAATGGAACGTTAGCCAGCCACGAGAAAGAAAGAAATTCTGCCACTGCCACAACGTGGATGGACCTGGAGGCCATTGTGTTAAATGAGATAAGCCAGACAGAGAAAGACAAACACTGTATGGTCTCACTTATATGTAGAATGTTAAAAAAAAAAAGTGAACTATAGAAACAACACAGAGATTAGAATGGTGACTACCAGGGGCTGGTAGGGAGGGGGAATGAAGAGATAATACTGTATTACTGTATACTTCAAATTTGGCAAGAGAGTAGATCTTAAGCAGTCTTACCACCATCACACACACACACATACAACAACCAAAACGTTTGACCTAAAGTTAAAAATTAGTGCCTACTATATTTCAGGTAAAGCTCTGGTTATATGACTTTTTAGCATTATTTTACCTTATGTGTGTTTGTTTAGTTTTATTTTATCCTTGTGGAAACCTCAGATAATTTATTTCAAACTTTAATTATACCTGGAAGACTTTTACAATGTTGTTATGGTTTTAACTGTGGCAGAATGTTGTGCATATGAATGTTAAATTTTACCAAAGCACAGGGAAGTGGAAAAACATTTCACTGGTCCAGTATTTCTTGGTAATCCATATAAAAGGCTAGAAAAACTACTTCTTTCCATTTTTGTAACTGGCTCCCTCTTTGTCCTCCCACCTCCTTTGTTCACTATCCTGTAGTTTATTTGGGGAACCAGCTTGATCTCTCGGCTGCTCCAGCTGGGCCTGTGTGACCTGGGCCCCAGGCTCCAGGCTCTCCTTTCCCTCCCCCAACTCTTGGGCAGGCTGCAGGAAGAGGTGACAGGGAATTCCGAGTTTCTCTTCACATTCCTCCTGCTAAATCTCTACAATGCCATGAATACAAGGCTGGGTGCCTAAGTCCATGTGATTAATTGTTCCAGTGGGAGAGCTTTTAAAAATTTTTTACTTATTTATTTTTAAAGAGATGGGAAGGGAGAGAGAAAGAGAAGGAGAGTAACGATGATGCGAGAAAGAAACATCAATCAGTTGCCTCTTGGAGCCAGAACCTAGGAATGTACCCTGACTGGAAACCGAACCTACCACCTTCCACTTGGCAGGACAACACCAAACCTAATGAGCCATACTGGTCAGGGCCCAGGGGGGAGACTTTTCATAGTGAGTTGGGGACTGATAATAATGACACCAGCATATCAGGCATAGAATGGCAGTCCCAGCAAAGCTGAGATGAACAGTCCCCTCAGTGTGGGAGACATCAGCTGAAGGCTTATGAACAAAAGGGGAATGCAGAGTAAGCAACAACTTAAAATTGACTATCATTTACTTATCACCTTCTAGAAAGTCCCTCAGGCCTCTCCCTGCTGTGTGTGGTTTGATTTCAGGGAGGGAGAAGGGACTGGTGTGAAAGAGACTGGGGTGAAAGGTCTTCTCTGCTCTACCCACGGCTGTCCATTAGCTGCATGTGGCAATTTAAATTTAAGTAAATTAAAAAGTTCAGTTTCCCAGTCACATCAGCCACATTTAAAGTGCGCAGTGGCTACTACATTGGACAGGCATAAATGTAGGCCATTCCTGTCATCCCAGAAAGTTCAGTGCTGGACTCGCCTCAAATCTCCCTCCCCTCTTTCCTGCTCTCAGGTAGTTTTTCCTCCCCATTCTACACAGACACACACACACACACACACACACACACACACACACACACACACCACCTGACTGTCCAAATTCCATTGGTTTATTATGAAAACAAATGGACCATTCAGGCTTGCCCAAAAGGCCTCTTTTCTTTCCCCTAAAAAGAAGTGTCCTAGCTCTCTGAATTGTTATCCTCAAAACCAAAGACTTGGCTACCTAGAGAAGGATGGCCCCTCCCTCCTACAGTCAGGGTAGTGCCTCTAATGTTCTGACAACAAGTTCTGACTGCAGCATTTGCAGGCAGTTCTATTACTTTATCATCATGTGGTGAATAAAGAAGTATAAGAGGTTCTAAGTTAAATCCTTGGTTTATTTGGCTATAAAAAGCAAATGGAAGAAATGAAAAAAAGTATTACGGCTCAGGCTTAGGCATATAGATTTTTATTTTTTATGTTTTAATATATTTTCATTGATTATGCTATTACAGTTGTCCCATTTTTTCTCTCCTTTGTCTCCCCCTCCACCCTGCACCATCATCCACCAGCATTCCCCCACCTTACTTCATGTCCAGGGGTCATACATACAAATTCTTTAGCTTCTCCATTTCTGATACCATTCCCAACCTCCCCCTGTCTATTTTGTACCTATTGTTTATGCTTCTGATTCCCTGTACCTTTTCCTCCATTTTCCCCCCTGCCCATCCCTGCTGATAACCCTCCATGTGGTCTCCATTTCTGTGATTCTGTACCTGTTCTAGTTGTTTGCTTACTTTGCTTTTGTTTTTAGGTTCAGTTGTTGATAGTTGTGAGTTTGTTGTCATTTTACTGTTCATATTTTTATCTTTTTCTTTTTCTTAGATAAGTCCCTTTAACATTTCATATAGTAAGGGCTTGATGATGATGAACTTCTTTAACTTGACCTTATCTGGAAAGCACTTTATCTGCCCTTCCATTCTAAATGAAAGCTTTGCTGGATAGAGTAATCTTGGATATAGGTCCTTGCCTTTCATGACTTGGAATACTTCTTTCTAGCCCGTTCTTGCCTGTAAGGTTTTTTTTTGAGAAATCAACTGATAGTTTTATGGGAATTCCTTCGCAGGTAACAGTCTCCTTTTCTCTGGCCATTTTGGAGTTTCTCTCCTTATCTTTAATTTTGGGTAACGTAATTATGATGTGCCTTGGTTTGCGCTTCCTTGGGTCCAACTTCTTTGGGACTCTCTGAGCTTCCTGGACTTCCTGGAAGTCTATTTCCTTTGCCAGATTGGGGAAGTTCTCCTTCATTATGTTTTCCAATAAGTTTTCAATTTCTTGCTCTTCTCCTTCTGGTACCCCTATGATTTGGATGTTGGAATATTTAAAGTTGTCCTGGAGGTTCCTAAGGCTCTCCTCATTTTTAAAAAATATATTTTATTAATTATACCATTACAATTGTTTTATTTCTCCCCTTCATTCCCCTCCACCCTGCACACCCCCTCCCCCACCATTCCCCCCCTTTAGTTTATGACCACGTGTCTCAAGTTCTTTAGATTCTATATTTCCCATACTATTCTTGCCCTCCCCCCTATCTATTTTCTACCCACCGTCTATGCTACTTACTCTCTGTACCTTCTCCCCCCTTCTTCTCCTCCCACTCCTCTGTTGCTAACCCTCCATGTGATCTTAATTTCTATGGTTCTGCTCCTGATCTAGCTGTCCTTTTAGTTTGCTTTCGTTTTAGGTGTGGTTGTTATTGACTGTGAGTTTGCTGTCCTTTCACTGTTCATCTTTTTTATCTTCATTTTCTTAGGTAAATCTCTTTAATATTTCATATAATAAGGGCTTGGTGATGATGAACTCCTTGAATTTGATCTTATCTGAGAAGCACTTTATCTGTCCTTGCTTTCTAAATGAAAGCTTTGCTGGATAGAGCAATCTTGGATGTAGGTCTTTGGTTTTCATGACTTGGAATACTTCTTTCCAGCCCCTTCTTGCCTGTAAGGTCTCTTTTAAGAAATCCGCTGGCAGCCTGATGGGAAGTCCTTTGTAGGTGACTGTCCCCTTAGCTCTTGCTGCTTCTAGGATTCTCTCCTTCATTTTAATCTTGGCTAATGTAATGATGATGTGCCTTGGTGTGTTTCTTCTTGGGTCCAACTTCTTTGGTACTCTCTGAGCTTCCTGGATTTCCTGGAAGTCTATTTCCTTTGCCAGATTGGGGAAATTCTCCTTTATTATTTGTTCAAATAAGTTTTCCACTGGTGGCTGTGCCTTTCCCCCTTCTGGTACCCCTATAATTCGGATGTTGGAGCATTTAAAGATGTCCTGGAGGTTCCTAAGACTCTCCTCATTTCTTTGATTTCTTGCTCCTTGACTCTTTTCTGTTTGGCCATTATTTGCTTTCTTCTGGTCTACTCCATTGATTTGAGTCCCAGTTTCCTCTTCATCACTATTGGTTTCCTGTGCAATTCCCTTCATTTCAATGAGCTTAGCCTTCATATGTTTGTCTAATTTGTGGCTATAATCCACCAGTTCTGTGAGCATCCTGATCACCAGTGTTTTGAACTGTGCATCTGAAAGTTTGGCTATTTCTTCATCAGTTAGATTTATGGGCTCTGGGGCTTTGAGATCTTCTTGAGCTATTTTTGGTCTGTTCGTGCCCACTAATTATGAGGAGCGGAGCCTTAAGTGTTTACCAGGGCAGGGTCACCCAGGTCGCTGGTTTGTGATGCTGTATGTGGGGGCGGGGTCAGAGCAGGGAAATGCGGCCCCCTCTGCTGCCTTTCATTGCTGGGGCCTGCTTGGTCCCATCGTCTCACCACCCACTCCCTCGCTGGTCTATTTGCGCATGAATGCGGGACCACAGTCAACTCGCCGCCCTGCACCCTTGCTGTGTATGCTGGTTGCTCCCTGGGTCGCTCACTGAGTCACTCACTGGGTCAGCCCGTTGCAACCCCACGCCTGGGATCCGCGTGCCTGAGTCTGTCTGACCGAGTTTTCCTGTGCAACCCCGCTCCACCAGCTGCTGGCTTCGCCCCTCTTACCGGTCAGGCTGAAGAATTTGTTGTTATCAGACTTCCAAAAAGTTCAATTTTCTGTGTTCTGGCTGTGTTTTCTGTTGCTAATATTTTATTGTCTCTCAACTTGATTGTGGGAGAAAGCATGGCATATCCACCTATGCCTCCATCTTGGCGGAAGTCTCTCTCCTCATTTTTTTGAATTCTTGTTTCTTCATTCTGTTCTAGTTGAATATTTATTTCTTCCTTCTGGTCCAAATTGTTGATTTGAGTCCCAGTTTACTTCCTGTCACTGTTGGTTCCCTGTACATTTTCCTTTATTTCACTTTGCATAGCCTTCACTTCTTCCTCTATTTTGCAATCATACTCAACCATTTCTGTGAGCATCCTGATTACCAGTGTTTTGAACTCTGCTTCTGATAAGTTGGCTGTCTCTTTATCACTTAGTTCTCTTTTTAGATCTTTGATCTGTTCTGTTACTTGGGCCATATTTTTTTTGTCTCGGTGGGCCTGTTATATAGTAAGGGTCGAAGTCTTATGTATTTGCCAGGGCAGGGCAAGCCAGATCACTGCAGTGTGGCACTGTATGTGGGGGAGGGGTCCAAGAGGGAACAATGCCACTTACTTGGCTCTTGGCAGCTTTCAGTTCCCCACTATGCACAAGCAAATTGGGCCCTCTGGTGGTGATTCCCAGGTGGGTGGGTTTGTGTATGTTCTAGGACACTGTGGTCTCTCCAATGAACTCTCCTGTGAGGCGAGGAGTTTCTCCTGCCAACTCAACCCCCCAGGTTTTTTCCGTCAGATGTTTTGAGGCTATATTTCTCCACACTGGAACCCTGGGTTGTGTAAAGGGTCTCCTTCCCCAGTTGTTCCTCCCAGTTCATCTGCACACAAATGTGGGACCGCCCACTGTGCCAGCCACTGCCTTTCCTAACCCCATCGTCCAGCTGCCTCCTTGCCTTGAGTCTTCTCTTCCCTGGCTGCCATCTCAGCCCCTCCTACTGGTATGAATGAATGTTTCTTCTTTAATTCCTTTGTTGTCAGATTTCCATACAGTTTGATTTTCTGACAGTTCTGGTTAATTTTTGTTTTTAAATTTGTTGTCCTTTTTTTGGTTGTGTAAGGAGGCAAAGTGTATTCACCTATGCCTCCGTCTTAGCCAGAAGTCTGCACATTGACTTTTAAATAGAAAACATTTGATTTGTACTGAGGAAGAGTCCATCTGTCTGACTGTGCTGAATAATCCTGCTAGATGGTCATGCACGCAGATATATTGAAACAGAACTGGCAGATGTGTGGCTTCATTGACATTGAAAATAGCTTTTCTATTATCACAAGTAATAATTGCATGTGAAGGTGTTGTGGTTTACATAACAACAGTTTTGTATCATGAGATACACTAGAAAATAGTTATATTGCAGAAAATGGTGAACATTCACCTGAAGGAAGAGATGATTCATCCTGTCTTGGCAATGCTGAGGGTATACTTGTATGCTTTCAATCCAGTTTTTCCGTAATCACCCAATTGCAAAAGTTCTAGGGCTTAAGCCTCTGCTTTGAGATATGTATTGCTGAAGTTTTCTCAGAAAATCATCATCCTTCCACTACCACCATGACAAAAAGACTTAAAGGGGAGATGCTCCCCTTAATGTTTTCTGTGTTTGTGGACAAAGGACCCCAGGAGAGAAGCCTGGAAGGGCCCTGGAGGGAGTAACATGGGATGTTATCAGTTCATGTCACAGACAAGACACCAGCTAGAGACCACAGCAAGAGGATGGACAGTAAGAGTGACTGACAGTTGCCTGAGGGGAGGGGAGCTGGGTGAAAAGGTGGAGGGACTGAGAAATACAAATGGGTAGTTACACAATAGTCACAGGGATGGAAGTCACAGCATAGGGAATATAGTCAATAATGTGGTAATGACTATGTATGGTGCCAGGTGGGTACTGGAAATATCAGGGTGATCATTTCATAAATTACATAAATGTCTAACCACTACGCTATACACCTGAAATTAATATAATGTGGAATGTCCACTATAATTGAAAAATTAGAAAATGAAAAAAAGTGTATGATGGGATGATAGCAGTGGAAAGTTGAAAGACCAGATGGAATGACATTGTCCTCAGCAGATGACAGCACATGACTTTGTGGGACCAGGACTGTCCTTACCACCCCCAGGACTAGTCATAGTCAAGTGCATAAAGAAAAAGGAAGGGGAGAAAACTTGAGTTGACTGAGTTTAATCAGGAACAAAGGAGCTTTGAGAAGATCCTACCATCACAACAACTGAGTGACTAATGGCGATGCAAATCTGAAAGACCGGCTGGGCTGAGTTAATCATTAAGGAGACGAGGACAAGTAGCCAGACACTTGGAAGGGAAAAGTACATTTGACCTTTTCCTATACCAGAATGTTCTAGATAGTAAAAAATGATAGTGTAAATAAAAGCTGAAAGGAAAAATAAGGAAATATTTTCTGATTGAATGTGAGGGACCTAAGATGTAAAATTTTAAAGAAAAACATAGACAGATTTAATGATACAAAAATTTTAAAAATTTGCATGCAAAAATGTCTTGACTGAATAGAAAATGCACATAAATTGGGGAAAATGTTCTAGCAAGTAAGACAGAAGTTTATAACCTAACAGTCTAAAAACCTCCTACTAATACATGAGGGCAGGTTAATATCCAAAGGATAAACAGGCAGAGAATGTGAACAGATATAGTGTAAATAGAAATGATCACTGGTTGACATTGAAAATGTTTAATATCATTAGCTAGCATTTAGGAAATATAAACTAAAACAAAATGCCTGTCAATTTAGGGAAGATTTAAAATGTTGTAGTCCTCATTCCAGGTGAACAAATAGCAAGTCACTCATTCACTTTGCTGTTTGGAGAGTAAATTGAGTCAAATCATTTGGATAGTAATTTGGCAACCTGTAGCAAGAGTTTAAAAGAGATTAAAATTGGAAGCAAGCCCTGGCTGGTGTGGCTCAGCTGGCTGGAGTGTGGTCGCGTACACCAAAAGGTTCAGTATAGGAGGCAACTAATGTTTTCTTCTCTCTCTCCCCCATCCTCTTTCTCTAAAATAAATAGACATATTTAAAAATGTTATAAAAATTTATATTTTAAAAAAAATGATGTTTTCCAGATAGGGGAATATTTCAGGATATTGTGTATATCTACATGCTGGGCTATTATTATACAGCATTAAGATGGAGGTATTGGAAAATATTCAATGACGTGGGAGAATACAAATAGACTAAAAGCAACATGCTGAATTATATATACGGCATGACTGCAACTGTGCAAATAAGTGTGCATGAAAATGGTTTGAAAAAATGCATGACTCTACCTGTGCTTAATTTTGAGAGTTGTGATTACCAGTGATTATATTTTCTTTCTACTTGTGTGTAGTTTTAGAGTGTAGAAAATTCTAAGTTAGAAAAATTTGAAAATAGTTTTTGTTAGAAATATATATATATGTACTTTTAGCTTTACTGTAACTTAATTAACAGCTCCTGCTCTAATGGCTCAAGAAGGCTGATGCATTTGTCTCAAGCTATTTGAATAATGACCCTGTCCATGTTTCATTTAATACTTTTTTATTCTTAGTATGTGTCAGGCACCACATTAAGCACTTAACTCATATGAACTCATTTAGAATTTAAAATACTCAAATAAGGTAGGTCATATTGTTATCCATATTTTATGGAGCAGAAAACTGAGGCACAGAGAGGTTACTTAACCCCCTGAAGGTCACACGGCTAGTTAATAGCAGAGATGGGAGTTGAATTCAGGTAGTGTTGCTCCAGTGGTCCTACTCTCGATGCTCTATGTGCTTATGTTTAAGAGAATAAACAACCTTGTCTTTCAGGCAAATAATAAAAACAAACTAGCATCAAACAAGAGTCATAAATGTAAAATAACATTTGTGGGTCATGAATATCATCAATGAAATCAAAGACTTAAATTAGATAATCTTTTTAATCTAATTCTATATTAGATAAATATAGATGGATGTAAATTCTATGATTATATTTATTAGTAAGAAAAACTGACTTTTGCATACTCTACTAGGTAGGAATGTCAATTATTTCCTTCCTGTATCACTTCCTTCCCGATCTCACACCTTTTTATTAGAGACTCAGCCACGTGACCCCTGACACTGCCCCAGCCCAGTTGATGGATCAAGGAACGCTATCTCACCCAAGCTAGACAAGTGAGTCCTGAGTTTAGAACCAGTGTGCCAAGATTCTAGCCTGCCCTTGATGGCATGCACTGAGTTCAATGTGGGACCCTGCTGGCCATTTTCTGCTGTGTGCTGGGAAGCACAGAGGCAGCTCTGAAAAGTGAGCAGAAAAGAGAGCGACTCACAGAGAAGAGAGAGGCCCTGATCCTGCAGCCCCATGGAGGCTGGCTGGTGGGTGGGACTGGGCAGGTGAGGGTGTAGTGGTCTGATTTCCAGATCTTGGTTCTGGGACACCATGAGCACTGGCGATATTATCTGACCTTGGATCCTATAACACCCTGTGTCCTTTCAGTACTCCCTTACTTGTGTTTGTTTGCTTTATCTAGTTTGAGTGGGATTATTATTTGCTACCAACCAGGCAGAGCTGCTGTGGGACTTGAATGAGATGATCCCTTGAAAGAATCAGCATACTCTCTAGCACAGAGGTCTCCAATCCTTTTGAAACCAGGGACCAGTTTTGTGGAAGACAATTTTTTCTACGAATTGGGGTGGGCGGGGGATGGCTTTATAGCTGCTACCAGATGCAGCTTAATTGTCACTTGCCACTCACTGAAAGGGTTTTGATATCAGTCTGCAAACAATTGATTTATTATGGTCTCTGTGCAGTCAAACCTCTCTGCTAATGATAATTTGTATTTGCAGCTGCCCCCAGCACTAGCATCACCATCTCAGCTCCACCTCAGATGATCAGGAATTAGATTTTCACAAGGAGCATGCAGCCTAGATCCCTCAAATGCACAGTTCATAGTAGAGTTTGTGCTCCCATGAGAATCCAGTGCCGCTGCTGATCTGACAGGAGGCAGACCTCGGGTGGTGATGTGAGCCGTGGGGAGCACCTGTAAATACAGATGAAGCTTCACTTGCTCGTCAGCCATTCGCCTCCTGCTGTGCAGCCCAGTTCTTAACAGGCCACAGGCCAGTTCTGTTCCATGGCCCAGGTGTTGGAGACCCCGGTCTAGCACATAGAAGCAAAGTTATCCTACCTTCAGTCCCACTGCATCTCAGGAAAGGTCAAAGGGCTCAGTGTTCCCTGTGCTGACTACAAGGAGATCATAGAGGTTCAATGGCTAGGAGCTGGAGGTAGTGTGTGTAGAAGAAGGCAGAAGGGTGTCCAACTGCAAAATCCCCTATTTCTCAAATAGTCTGAGCTATAAAACTTTGTCTCCACTGCTCAGTCTGTTGATGAAATAATGATGGCCAGGAGTAACCAAGAAAACATTCAGATGTGGTGTATAAGCAATTTGCTAAGGCAGAGCGTTCTTATTTTAGAAAGTCTTCTTAAGAAATTGGAGAGAAAATTCTGTTATTTGAAGGCACTCATGCTGGACATTTGCAGGTTCCAGTATTTGAGTATTTGGGCTTCTTCACCATAGTCCTTCAACATAGGAATGTTTCTGAACCAGGCAACCAGCCATGAGTCATCATCCTCTCTACCCCAGCTAAGCCAGACTAATTAGTTTTCTTCTCTTTCATTATCATTCCCATTATAAAGACAAGACTTATAAAGGTTAAACCACTTGCTGAGTTGCCTACCTTGTAAGAGGCAAAACTTGGTTTCATGCCCACATCTGTTCTACAAAGCTTGCTGCCTTCGTTGCACATATCCATATGCTTGGCTTTTGTAGGCCAATATTTCAGGTTTTACTGGACATCACCTTGGCCTAGGGGAGGGTATCTAGGCTGGATCGCCACCAGAATGGACATTGCCTTTTTTCTGCCGGGTTGTGTCTACATGCCTGAGACCACTGGGCCAGTGCACAGGGTGAGCAGCTAACATGTCTGAGCAGACATTGCCAGGGAATGAGTTTGAGGTGTGATCACCAGGGCTGAACTCTAGAAGAGAGACGTGCCTTCCACATGTTTTTAAAGATAGCCTTGAACAGTTTACATGGGGAAGATGCCCATTTGGTTGTAAGTGATTTTTACCATTGTAGGTAAAACCTCAAATCCTCTAACCCCAGTGAGCCCTCTGGGGTATAAGTTAGTTACCCTTTACTTCAATAAACAGCACCTAAATAGAAGCAGATCACAAAAACTTTTATTACATGAAAGTTAGACCTCATGGTAATTACCAAGTTACAAGTGCATTTAAGTTCATGTGTGAGGACACTGCAGAAGTCAGGCTGGCCTAACGACAGTCTGTGCTCTGGCTCGGCATGTGCCTGTGCAGCCCAAGCTAGAACCGTACACGCAGTGAGTGCAGGTCAACGAGGATGTCAGACTAGACTACCAACACCAGGTTCATTGTTACATGAAGCATTACAGACGTGAAACTCCAAAGACCAGAAGACTATTATTAACGTGATTCCTACTATAAACCTTTACTTCTACTTATATTCTTCCATAAGACCAATGTAGTAAATCCTTGACTTGGGGGGACAGCCCCATTTCTATATTTTCACACTTAAGTGGGCCACAGAAGCTGTAAACATGTAGCAGTCCCCCTGATGCCCACTGCAGGTAGATGCCAGCTGTCCCCTCAGGAGAGTGCAATTTAGTTTAACTGGTGTGAACATTTTATGTTGTACATCTTCAATCTGACATTTCTCTTCTATTTCAATTAGCACCAGTTTATTTGAAATATTTTTCCTGGTGTTAAGTATTTAGAAAACAATTTTTTTAAAAGCACACACAAAGTCCCAAACAATGGAAAGCAAAAAAAAAAAAATTTCAAAAAAGTTGTTTTAGAGAACAGCATTTAGAAAAACAACATCATTTAAACATTCGACAAATCTATATACAATGTGCCAAAAGCTGGCCAGGAGCACAGCTGAGGAACAGTCAGTGAAAAGTGTCTGAACCTGGACCTCCGCAGGTTGTATTTACAGTTGACTAGGTATTCAGAAACATAGTATCAGAACATCTGATTTTGGCTAAAAGTAATACAAAAAGACATTCCGCATAACTTCTAAATGGTAGCAAACATATCCAGTATAACTAAACATGAGTGCCAGGTTTACAAGTGTGTTTCCCAGTATTTTACATACAAACAGTTGAGAAACATTGTCAGTGGACACAGAAGGGAAATAGACTGTGGAGAAATGGATTTCTCTATTTCCACATTGTCAGATGAAGGCAAGGATTTTCTTTTCATGTCGTGTAATATAGTAAAGCATTGATTAAGGAGCAGAGATAAATTATTAGTGGAAAAGTTTTCATGGACATATAAAATCAACAAGAGAGCTAAAGAAACATGTGCACATTCCATATAAACATCCCCCCAAATGAGTCATCATCTCCATGTAATTTCGAAAAAAGATCAGTAATTTGCTTTGCTAGGAAATATTTTATTTTTTTCATTTTTAATTGGGGTGATATTGGTTAATACAATTCTAGGTTTCAGGTGTACCATCCTATAATACACCACCTGTATATTGTATTGTGTTCACCACCTCAGATGACAATATTTTATTTTTATATTTTGTCCTTTGGAACTACATAACCCAAAGCCTTTGAGGAATACTTTTTTAGTAGAGAATTAAACACACCAGATACAACCCACACTGTATTTATCCAATGTGATCCTCATTAACTCTATGCAGTTTTGTTTGATTGTTAATCCAATGTTCCTAGAACACATACCTCTACAAACTGGGCACATCTTGTGACAGCCAACATGTCCTTTTTCTGTTTAAGAGGTAAAATATAAACCATTTCCTATTAATTCACCTTAATGGCTGAATTTGTTTAGAGCCTGAATTTTTAATGCACCGTCTTTAAAAATATCAGCTAGAAGAATATAGATGGGAGTCCCACCTCCCCATAATAACATGTGTTCAAGTTTATCTTGAATAATTTGTGGTTGTGATAAGTCTCTATGAAAAGGATTTACTTGGGTTTGACACAAAATAAATATTACTCTTTGAAAATGCATAGTTTGTAACTTCGTACATTCATTTACTAACACTAATAACCTTTGTAAGCACTCGCTCATCTCCAAATGGTGGCTAAAACTATTTCAAAAGATGTCTGAAAATTGGGTAGCGTTGCCACATTGATTTTGCATTAGTAGTGCCCAACCACAAGTTAAGGCCTGTCATTTGAAGGCTAGACTCATGCAGGAAGAACCCTTCTTTACCTTCATTCTGTCTTTCTCCTTTGCTTGTTTCACAGGCACTACAGCGCAATGTTGCCTATTGACGGCATTTCCACTAACAACCCCACTAAAGATGTTTAGATTTTCATTTCAATAGTTTAGATTTGGTATAGAAAACAATTTGAAAGATGGCTTAATTTTTAAAAGTGGACTTTTAAAAAGCTTTGTCATGAACTAAGGGCAACAGAGGTTCTGTGATAACCGCTGTTTCTCTCACTCTCTAGCCCATTTGAAGAAGACTGGAGGCCACTTGGCCTTTGCATTTGATGATAGTCACGAACCCTTTGGGACCTAGCAATTTCTTCTTATCCTGAGTTCTTCTAAGTATATAGGTTTTGATACACAAAATGCTTTGGAAACTAGTGTCTGGTTATTCCAGAAAGCACATGTTCAAATGGCTGACCGCTGTCTAACCATTAATTACAAAAATAGGGATTTTAGGGTGTATTGTAGGAAAATATTGATAAATGACATTTTTTTACATATGTGATCCACATTCCTGGGTTATTTTACACCCAGGGAATTTTCAGTTATTGAAGTCGAAAGTATATTTGGGGGTATTGAGCTCTTCCCTAAAAATCTAACTCTATTCTAAAGCTTCCTGCCAGTGGTCAAGAAGGTTCCCCAAACAGTTGGGAGACTTCAGAAGAAGGGATTTTTCTATCATCACAGGGCTTGGTCAAATCACAGTCATTGATTTCCAATTAGCAGAGTCTATCAAAAAAAGATTTAAAGAGCAAAGCAAGGGTTTGTAATCTGCAGGAGATGCATCCTTATTTTGGGGTGCAGTGGGGGTAGTTTATGATGAAGCTGTACCATGGGTCCTGGAGGGTCATTCTAACTCTGGCAGCAGGCACTGGTCCTAAAGTTTTCCCTCCTTCCTCTCGGTCCCTCCATTTCTGCTCAAAGCACAGGAGGGAGGCTGCCCCCGGGGTAAGGGACAAGGGCTTCACCATGTGAGTGGATTGAAGCTGCTGCTTTCTAGATCCATGAATATAACATTTAAAAAATGACACCCTGCAGGAGCCACCTCCTTTCGCATTTTAAAAAATGCTTCCATTTTCATGTTGTATAATGTGGGCAAAGTGAGGCCTGGGACAATTACAGTGAAGCTTACTCCCTTTGCCCTCCCACCATTCCTGGTCCACTTGCTGGTGGTATGGGACTTGCACAGGGCTTTGAGTCTGCGTGAGAGGACTAGATGTCTGCCTGTCCTTTATCAGTGACTTGGCAAGTCTTTTGTGATGGGTGCAGCAGGCCGTGTGCTGACTGACCCTTCTCTCTGACTGCACTCCCCAAACTGTTCAGACAGATGAGCAGGGAATTCTTCCCTAAAGGGAGGGGGTGGCCTCACAGATTGAGACTAACACACCAGTCACGATGACTTTCATCCCCTTGGATCTTATTTCAGAGTGAGAAATCAGCACGCAAAATGTATAATCTGGGACCTTGGGAGAGGAACATCCACAATAACAGTGCAATAACAGAGGGACGCATCACCAGTGAATGCAAGGTGGCTGCCAGGATGGGGACTGCTCTCTGTTCTCAAAGCTCAACTTCTCCTGAGCGTTGGTTTTCCTCTTTAGTTAGAAGAACATAGATGAGCAACTCTTTTTTTAAAAGAAAACGTCACTTTTTAATGACAGCTTACTTTGCCTTCACCAGTAGTTGCTAATTTGTATTCTTGCTAATTTTCTGAATTAAAAATGTAGAGAATTGCCCTCTAAGTGAATGTAATACATGGGCCCCCGATTTGAAAAGTTTGCTTTTGGCCACTTGGTTTTTATGAAACCCTTATATTGACACCTGTCTTTGCTAACCAAAAGAAATCCGAAGAGCATTTTTGCTTTTGAGAAAAAAGCCATCACCTTACTCTAACGTAGGTCTTCGTGTTACTGAGTCAGTTTACAAAACGTTTCATAAGCTCATTCTACCTTTGGCTAGGTGGGGGTGGACCTGTATTAAGTAGACTTGATAATTTTTAACAGTTTCAAACTTGGAGTTAACATTACTTTTTGATGTGATCTTTACACACAGTAAATCTGAGCTATTTTAAAATTTCCTGGCATCAACTTAGGTTTACATGGATAACAAATGTTGAATGTTGGCAGAAAAATAACTTTTCCCAAGGAGTCTAAACTGTTATTCGTGTTAGCTTCTCAACTCCTATAATGACCACCTACATGATTGGAAACTTAGGAGATGCAGGATGGTGCTGCTCTAGTCCTAGTTTTTATTTGGAGATCATTCATTTGTATTTAACAATGTGAGTGAATGGGCTCTTCTATGTTGAGAAACTGGATTGGAAGAATGGGCTGAACATGGTGGGTCACTGGGTTTTCTCGGGTCTGGATTTGTTCTGAAAGAGTAAGGTCTGAGCTTTACTGAGCCCTTGCCATTGAACTTGCAGGCAGGCATGAAGCTGACTCCCAGGTTCAAGATCACTCCAAGTTAGCCTTGGAGGTGGGTGATAGTGACCCTAAATATACCTGTTCTCCGCTTGGTTCTTAGGAAGTACAAATAACACAATGCATCTGGAAGAGGCATGCTTTATTATAAATGAGATTGTCCCAACACCATCAGGATTCTGGTGTGAGATACAGACTAAAATCACTTAGTCCATATAGTCCTAAAACCACTTCATCCAAATGAAGGAAGTGACACCTAATTTTTTTCACAACACATTTATTCCTATTTTGTCTTTGTCCTAAGATAAAGATGGTAAGGTTTTCTGTGTGGAAAAATTCCATTCTGAGGTCAGTGGACACTCTAAAATACCCAAATACCTACCAGTTTTTCAGCAAGAATTTTGCCATATCAGAGGTGAAACTACAGAAATATTACCCAGGAACAAAAAGTCACAAGGCAGGAAGGAGGGGGAAGGAGTGTAGAAGGGTTGGCAAAGGGCTTCAGCACAAGGAGGCTATGTGTGCTGTCTTAAACTTTGGGGCTCCCAGCTGCCTTCTCTGAAGGCACAAGGCTGCTCCTTTCCAGCCCCTCATCACAGTGGTCACGGCAGTGAAAACACTAAGAAAGTTAGGATTACAGTTATTCAATACCCTGGGGCATGGCCTGGGCATACCCCAAGAAAGCAGAGTGAGAGCTGGGTAAGACTTCAGTATATTTTGATCAGAGGCAAGACTAGTTTGAGGACATTATACTTCTATAATCAAGTCTTCCATGAGAATGACTTCTGGGGAGAACTGACCTCTTTCCCATCCTTGATTTTAGTTGTCCGGATAGTGCCAAGCTGAGTGTGGGGAGTGTGAGGTTGGCTGACAGAGGAACTTGACTAATGGTTGTGGAATTTGAACTGTGTGTCTCCCAATTGCTGGATCTGGTGGCCAAAGGCTGCACCTGCCCATGCTTAGGTTCCTTTGGTCTGCACAGTGTTGGCCAAGAGTCTGAGTTAGTTGTTAACACTTAGCTGTCAGTTAAGATCACATTTCCAAGTCAGAAGATCTAGCCTCCCTGGGCCTGATTTCTGCATGGTTCTGATTGTCTACTGCTGGGTGCCCCCTTCAAAGGGGACATGCTTTTTCTTGTGTAGCATGATTGCCACCATTCTCCAGTGTCCATATTTTGCCTGATCTAAATCATTCGTTCACAACCCACCTGGGCCTTCTAAAGTATCTGCTCTATACCATCAGGAAGCTTCTACTTAAAAGTGAAGCAATGCCCTAGCTGGTGTGGCTCAGTGGATTGAGTGCCAGCCTGCAAACCAGAGGGTTGCCGGTTTGATTTCCAGTCAGAGCACATGCCTGGGTTGTGGGCCAGGTCAGGTCCCCAGTGGGAGCACATGAGAGACAACTACATATTGATGTTTCTCTCCCTCTCTTTCTCCCTCCTTCTCTGTCTGTGTAAAATAAAGAAATAAAATCTTTTTAAAAAATGAAGCAAGATTCATTTGGTTCAAAACCATTCAGCAATGGATACTTCTTGGGAACTCTAATGTTAACAACAGAGACATTCCAGGGGAAGGGACATAGAGATTTTCAGACAGCCCCATCTCAAGGACCAGGAGGCGAGGCTGTATAGTCATTTCTTAACTCCATGCATTTCTAGTCCTCATGTGTATGGATTTGAAAGCCCATTTGAAAGCAAGGTCTGAATGACCCTCTGACAACCTCACAGGAGTTGCCCAATGGGTATATGACCATTGTATCCTAGCTTTTCTTTGGATGTTATCTGCATACTTGGCTAATGGGTCCAGCTTTTGAACGAGTAAAATCTTAGAAACACAAGATGCTTTCTTGCTTTAACAGTGAGTGGGATAAAAAAAAAAAAAAAGAACTACAGCACTGTGAATGGTCTGGGAAAACTCAGAATTACTTGTGCAGTTAATAAACTCTCCATGGGTGCCTTCCTCATTTCCCAGCTCTTGGGAATACTATGACTTTCTGATCCCAACCTGGCATGTCTGTAAATTCTCCTGGTAAAAAAAAAAAATCAATCACTTGTTCTGATAAGGAAGTGCAAGTTTAGCTGAAGAGAAAATTATTTGAAACACCACTGACCACCTAAGAATTCTACCTTTGGTCTTACATTCCATGATTTTAGAAATTTCTACCAAATGATGCTTGCTAGTTAAATGCAGGTTTGTGGTTCTGGTAGGTCAATTGGTAGCTTGTATGTATGGCAGAATCTATATTTTACACTAAAAACTTATAACAATATTTCTCTCATTACTTATAAGCATGTCAATTGACTTCTAGATTTAAGATACATAGGATGATTCTTAAAGTGTCTTTTCCCTCACAATACATTGAAAACACACTGTTAATGATAAAAGGAGTAGCTGTTGCCATCTTGATTTTCTGGTATTAATCTTTCCATCTGACCTACATTTTGACCCTCACTGCAGAGGGTTAACTGAAAAGATATGCACCAAAACACTTCCTTAAAAGAGGCATAGCCCTTTGTTTGGAGAGCAAGAATTGCTTGTAATATTAACACTTCCTGTCCAGTAAGACTGTCTTTTAAAAAATAAGCTACAACGTATAAAACCAAGGTCATTTCTCAGAAAATGTTCATGTTTTTTTTTGTGATTACAAAACACTGCATCCTGTAAAATATTTCTAGTTCTGTTAACTTGAGAAGTACTAATGCTTATTATAAAAGTGGTATGTCTCTCAGAATTGTAGAAGCCTAAGCAGTGTATTTCTTGTCTTATTTGAAAAATTAAGTTATAATTGTTATTGTATTTCAGATTACATTCCAATATAAATATTACCATTGTGATTCTCAGACCCTCAAGAGAAGTTATAAAATATGAGATTGTCATTAAAAAAGGATCTATTTACAAATCAAGACCACAAGTAAAAGTCTCACTTTGATTGCTGGTCCTATGATAGATACACTTTTTAAAGCATCTAGACCAGTGATTTTCAAACAGTGTGTTGCAAGAATTTTGAAAACATGCAATACCGCTATTTAGTTAGGGACACTGACCTCTTCCTCATAGATTGTCAAACAAAAAAATTATAACAGCCAACATGGCAATAGGTGTCTGGTGTGAATCACTCAAAATTATACCTTTTTTTTTTCAGATTGGCAAAAATAGAATATATTTTTGGTGTGTCAGAAAATTTTAGTAATTAGTTTATGTGTTCCATGAGATGAAAAGGGTTGAAAATCACTGATCTAGACCAGCAGTCCCCAAACTTTTTGGCACCAGGGACTGGGTTTTCCACAGACGGGGCTGTGGGGGAGGGTACAGAGGAGGGGGACAGCGGGAGACAGGAGGGGGAACTCAGGCGAGCTCAGCTCGTGGCCCTGTTTCTAACAGGCCACAGGTGGGTACCAGTCCACAGCCCAGGGCTGGGGACCTGTAATCCAGACCATTGGATAATAGGCTCAAAGTCAGTTGCAATGACATATGTCTTATACTTTCTTGCTGGATTGGTGGTATAATTGGTACCCCAAAGTGCTGATTTCATTTTATTTTCTGACTTGTGGTTCAACTAGTTCCAATAGAAAAAGACAAAGGAAACAGTTTCCATGAAAAGGAACCCTCAGGGAGAATCCCCACAGGTATCGGGAGCAAGGAGTGTGTGTCCGTGGCCAGGAGGGTTATTTTCTTAGAAGAAATGAAATCTGCAGTTGCCCCTCATGCCCAGCACATTCTCCAAAATGATCCACACCCCCACCCATACCCACGAATTCTGCCATGTTTCCACTCACTTGTGTGCAGATTCTTCCTGGTACTCACCAGGTCACTGCCACAGTTGAAGTGGTCAAGAGAAATTCTACAGGGCCATGAGAAAAAGCAGCACCTTGTCCAGAAAAGTCCATGGAAGTTTGCTCCTTAACCTACTATCACAGCTTGAACGCTTTCCCCCTGGGAGCTTCTGCTCATAGCTAAGAACTCTGGTGAACTAAGAACCCACCGGTGATGAGAGGAATGCCAAGGCCTCCTATTCACAATTACATTCCGAGAAAGCCTTCCACGAGTCTCTGGACACCCACCCGGAATGGTGCTTGTGGGCCACACACCAGCTTTTGACCACAGCACAGCCACAGAGAAACAGCTCTTCCTATAAAGCATCCCCCAGCCCCAGAAATGTTGGTCCCGTCTAGTTCATGTAACTTTGTCTTGAAATAACATCATGTTCATGAAAAAAAATTTTTTTTCTGACTAGAAGACTCTGGAGATAATATCTTTCTAATATTAAGCTCCTCCAGTTCTATTTTTCACATACCCTTTAATTTTCCCTGAGGAAATGAATATTATTTATAGTATTTTGCTACTATTCTCAAGGCATTCTATTCTAAATGTACAAGTCTTTCCACTTTTCTCTAAACATTCTCAAGTGAAAGCTGTGCTTTTGTTTCCAATGAAGTCTGCTGAAGAAGGCAGTGGGCTGCTCCCACAGGTGTGGACACCTGATTTCTGCCCACTGCAGATGGCCGCTCCCCCAGCGGGGCCCACGGACAGCCACCAGTGGCTGATCAGCACTAAGGGGTGGGAGCCAGGTGCCCATGGGCCTCTCGTGTTTCTTCTTGGTTCTCCAACACTCTTGTTACTTTCTCCAAGTTGTCACGCTGCATCCTACAACTTGGGTGCATGTCCCCTGGGAAGGACTAAGGCAGGGGTGTCCAACCTTTTGGTGTCTCTGGGCCACACTGGAAGAAGAAGAGTTGTCTTGGTCTACACGTTAAATACATTGTGACATGTTATCACAAAAAAAATCTTATATTTTTTTAAATATAAGATTTTGTGTTGGGTCACATTCATAGCCACCCTGGGCCACATGCAGCCCACGGGCCATGGGTTGGGCACCCCTGGACTAAGGGTTCAATCTACTGTCTGATGACTTTCTCTCTAACTGTGCAGTTATCTGGAGAATACCTGTCCATCACTGTGAAATGCCTTCTTTGGAGAGAGATGAGAAATGTTTTCTGAAGGAAGGAATATCAAGGGAGAGAAAAGTCAATGCTATGATGAGCCTTATTTAGCAATACTTTGGGACCAGAATCCACTGCATTGCATTCCTGTTGCAGACAAGTCTCCGAGGTCCCTGTGATGGATGGGGCTCCAGTTCAGCAGCCAGTGTGCTGTGGGACACCCCTTCCCATCCACCACCTCTGCCAAGTGAGAGAACATAAAAGAGCATGGTGCCCCAGAGATGGCATAAATAACTGTTGGGCTTAATTTGGCACTTTGTTTAGTTCCAAAGGATAACAAAATAGCTTTACATTAAAAAAAATTTAGCTTTTACAATCAGTGTTGTATATTGCAATTCATAGCTTGGTGGGTGGCCTTCAAGAAATTTAATTCCTTTTTGTTCAAGGCCAGCCAGGAAAAGCTTGGTGGCCCCCTAGTTACTACATGCCTTCATATAGGGTAGAGGTGTCTGTATGGCCAGGGAGGAGCCGCCATGTGGTGGGAGACCTGGGAGAGTACATGTAAAGAAGGTGTTGCAAAGGCAAAGAACTCCCAGGGAAGGGCACCCAGCTCCATCTTCTGCTCATACCTGTGCATTTGGCTAAAATCCAGGCAGAGCTCAGAACTACTCATGCCCCCTGTCTCTGCAGGATAGCGGCAGAGCCTGGTCCCAAGGTTGCTCCACAGCAAAGCTCTCTCCCTCCTTGAGTCCAAAAGTCCTCTGTGTGTTGGGGGGATAAATTCAGCAGCTCATCATGTTAATAATTTTTGATTAGTGACATAATCCAAGGATCAAGAGCCAGGGAACTTTGTTGAAGAGAAAACCCTCTGCTCCGGGGTTGTACCCCAACCACCACTTAAGTACATGGTGAATCTGCTCAAATGCATGATCTGCCCTGGACTCATGGGTCACTCCATCTACAGCTCAGGGCCCTGGCACCAGGCCAGAGCCTGTCTCACAGTGGGCGGTGCCTGTAGGTGAAGCATCAGGTCACCCGGGAGGAGAAAAACATGCTAGGGTAGAGGATGCAAAAACATTTTTCTACTTAAAAAAATGTCTTTTCTCGGCTAACCTCATAAATACTAAACATACATTACAGCTGATGCCATGGTGCGTGCTGATCGAGTATCATGATGTGAAATTAAATAAAGCTCTTTTTCTCTCAGAAATAAGCGTTTTCTCAGAATAAGTGTTTTTACAGAAAAAAATAAATGAAGGAGGAAAATAGGATCTCTTCTAGGGAATAATGTTTGAAAAGTCATATGAGAATTTTAAAAAATCAAGTTGCCAAAATATAACCATATAGATTGCGGATATTACATTACAGAATTACTCTTTAAACAAAGAGTTACTCTTTCTACTCTTTAAACAAAGGTGTATGTACAATCTCTAGATGTATATTAAACTTTCCTCTGTGCAACCTTCTTTAACATTCCTATGGCTGATCCTAGGCTCCCGTCCTGCACAGTGCATCCTGTAAGGTGCTTGTACCTCTTTGCATAGGTATAGGAGAAATAACTCTCTAGCAGGGCAATTGAGAGGAGGGTAGGAAGTTGGAGGGCTTGACAACTACCCTCCTCCCCCCATACCACTACCACAAAAACCAACCAACCAACCAGGTGAGAAAGCCTAATAAGTAGAACACAGCACAAGCCCTGTCCTACTAAATCAAGAGCATCCTATACCGACATGCGTTTTCCTTTCGGCGTTCTCAATGTTTCCTTCTGAGCCAAATTCTTAATGAATAGCTCCACTATTTTCACAAGAAAAATAAAGGTTTGGATCTTCTCTTTACCCATAAAATATTTAGAGTATTCATAAACCCATCTCCCAGACACACTAAAGCATGAAACCTGCCCAAGTGCACGCAGACTGGAGGTTGGTCTGTTTGACCTCACGGGGCTTTCTGAACAGGTGGAGACATGGAGGCTGTGCTCTGCTGTTTAAAGGCAAATCTGCAGGGACAGTTTTTCTTGACGTTTCTCAGACCAGACAGTGAGGAGTTTTGAGGGGAAGCTCGATGGCCCATAGACCTGGCAATGACTTTGCCAGACGTGTGGTGACACACAGATTTTAGCTGCGGTTCCCATCACATCCCTGAAAGAAGTGTCAGGCTTACCCAGAGGGCTCCACGTGCCAGTTCTGGATTGAGCTGAGTAGGCAGAGGAGGAGCTGCTTGGGGAAGGGCTTCTTACGGATCTCACGAAGACTTCTAGGTGTTTCCCATCAGTGACAGCTGGATGTCCTGAGCTCAGCTTGGAGCTGAAGTCTGCTGGTGAGTTCAGTCAACCTCTTTTTGAATTTCCACCATCAGGGCTCCTGCAAGCCCACCGCTCTACCATTTCCAGGCCATTCTTCAAAACAAAACAAAACAAAACAAAACAAAACAAAACAAAAACAAAACAAAACAAAACAAAACAAAACAAAACAAAGAGAAAGACATGGAAAAGATACCCAGAGTGCTGCCCCAAAAAGTCAAATGGAAATTGGGAAAAGACTATTCACACAAAAGTGGGTATTGTTCTTTGTACAAAAGCTACAGCATCACATGTAGCTTTTTTTGTGTCAATACCCACCGCCCCCTCCCCCTTACCGAAATGGTATTTTTCAGAAAGCTTATCAAAATATGCCTCCTTTCTAGGTAAAATGGGCATTGTTGATTCCATTGCTATGGAAGTCCACAGTTTTCAGACCTAGACACATAGTAAAGCAAATTGACTTTCCTTTTCACACACACAAAAAAGTAGTAATAGCTGCTCTAGGCGAGACTCCTAACAGACCAGTGACTGTGTGACTTATTTTTTTGCTGTAATTCCACCAAGGTTCCTGGAAGTGTTTTCCTGGGCTCCGGATGTATTTGTTCAGAAGGAAGAACGCTTTCCCAAAAGCTGCAGTGGGAGGCGAAGGTGGGGTGACCCACGGTGGCTGTGACCCGGTGGCCGTGACCAGATTACTGCTGTCCCTTAGGTCTCAGTCCAGGAAGCGCTGGCAGGCCTTCTTCCAGCGGCAGGCCGTGCACCACAAGTCTCGGTTCTCCATGCCATACACCTTCCGGCATTTCTTGCCTTCTCCCCGAGGCTTCCTGGGGATGTGTGAGGACAGCATGGTCAGTGGGAGGAACTCAATGAACATTCCACTGAGGGCTCGAAATCCCTCAAAAGATGGAGAAAAGAAGCTAGGAAATGTAGCAGAGCTTTCTCCAGATGAGGCTTTCACAAATGTTGGGTGATTTCCCCCCCACTTCCCAGGGCTGCTACAATTGGCTTATCTAACTCTTAAGCTTCTACTGGTCCACTTATGTACATGATATTGGCCATCTGCACAACACTGAGTTAAACACACACAATGAGAAAGACCAGCAGAGAGCATTACTGTTTCAAATTTTTACAGATGTACTTTTAAGTGTTCTCTTTTTCTTCAAGTGTCTAGCATCCTGGTTAAGGGAATCCCAGGAGGTGCTTCTTGGTCTGGATTAGAAACTGTGTCTTGTAGTGAACTTAATACAGAGGTTAATGCAACATGGCTTTAAGTAGACCCAATAATCACCATTGCTTATTCTCTAGCAAAACTCACTGCAAACTGGTACAACAAAAAACCAACAAAGTTTCCCTCATAGTTAATGGATGGGGAAAACCATGGGAACAAAAGAAACTGTGTTTCATCCATTACAGGGAAATTTTATGAAAGGTCTTATCTCTCATTTCTTTCTTTGTTTCAGTTCTATGTCTCGGTTAATTCCCTTGAGATGAGGAGTTTCATACCTTAGGCTGACCATCCCCCTGGGTGGAGAGGACAAGACCGTGTGACTGTGCTGTCTCTGCTCTCCTGTGCCCACAGGATGGTGATGTGTTGGTGACACCTGGTGAGGACAAGGAAAACATAGTTGATGTGGCATGTTCTCTGTGCCATACCTTTATTTAGCTTTGCGATGTGAGCAGTGGTCCTTCACCATTAGAAACGGAGGTGAAGTGTTTCCTTCACAGAGACCACGTGTTAAAATGGATAGGGTGATGCTCACAGCAGAATTTAAATGCATCTCCAACAGAAAAGACCCAACAGTAATTAATGCCTTTACAATCTTCATGACTTCACATGTATGCATTCTAATTTGCCTATAGCAAATATTTTCATTTGAATGTTTTAAACCATAAAGGATATTCCTATTCCAAGCATCATGATTTCTCTTTTAAAGAAGAAAAACAGCTAGAGAGGTTAAGAGAGCTTTCTAAAATTATACAGCTAGTCAGTGGCCACATCAAGTGGTCTTTGGCCTTCTGTTTGCTTTGTCATTCACAGTCACTAAATAAATGGCTCCTTATACAAAATACTCACACAGCAACAAACCCCTTCTGGGGTCCGAAAGGAATAAGGGGAAGAAACCAAGAGCTTGAGCAAATCAAGAATGAATGTCACCCACATAATAGTTACTGTCACTGTGTGCTAAGTCTACTGACAAGAGCTTTAATTTCCACAACTACCCTGAGTGATAAGTACTACTATTGTTCCCATTTAATACATAAGGAAACCCAGGCACAGGGAGGTTGTAAAACTTGCCCAACATCATAGACCCTGCAGTGGCAGGGTGGGGCTGTCCTGAGCCCCACCCTCTAATGCCTCTGCCTCCAGTCACAACAGTAGCAGGGCCCCTCCTGTTTCCCAATCCCCAGATGATTACCAAGTCTCTCTGTGCACCTGCTCTCATAACACTAAATATCTCCCCAGATTGTGGCATTCTCAAAAGCTGCCAAAACGAATTTTCATAACAAAAGATAAATGTTTCAAGTAAATATATAATTTTTGTGTTACAGAAGAGCAGACACTGGATATATTTTAAAACATAATCATCTGGACTTCTGGCCAAGATGGAGGTTTAAGTGGAAACACTGTACCTCCTCGTGCAACCAAAATGAAAGAACAAAGATTTAGAAACAAAAACACAACCAGAACAGAAAGAAAATTGAACTGTATGGAAGTCTGACAACCATTCAACCGGACCAGTAAGAGGGGTGAAGTCGGCGGCCAGAGGAGAGGGATCGCGATAGGAAAAGGCAGTGGCAGCCAACCCGGGAGTGCAGGTGCCCCGGGACTGACCATGGTCGCACATCTGAGCACAGATAAACTAGGCAAAAACAGGCAGCAAGACAACCCAGGACCCCACCAATGGGAAATAAAGCCTAAAAACACCAATTGAAAAGGTGCCGGCTTGTGGGAAGCGGCAGAGGGGACTGAAATCTGAGAGAGGGGAACAAGAGCCATTGCTCCCTCTCTGACCCCACCCCCACATACAGTGTCACAACCCAGTGACTGGGTTGCCACACCCTGGTGAACACCTAAGACTCCGCCCTCCATATGTAACAGGCACGACCTGACCAAAATGGCTCAATCAGAAGAACAAATCAAAGCCCCAGAGCCAATACTTTTAAGCGACCAAGAGATAGCCAATTTAGTGGATGAACAGTTCAAAACAATGGTGATCAGGATGCTCACAGAACTGGTTGATTTTGGTCACAAATTAGATGAAAAAATGAAGGCTACACTAAGTGAAATGAAGGGAAATGCACAGGGAACCTATAGTGATGGAAAGAAAACTGGGACTCAAATCAGTGGAGTGGACCAGAAGGAAGAAAGAAACAACCAAACAGAAAAGAATGCAGAAACAAGAACTCAAAAAAAATGAGGAGAGGCTTAGGAACCTCTAGGACATCTTTAAACATTCCAACATCTAAATTATAGGGGTGCCAGAAGGGGAGGAGGAAGAGCAACAAGTGGAAAACTTATTTGAACAAATAACAAAGGACGACTCCCCCAATCTGGCAAAGGAAATAGACTTGCAGGAAATCCAGGAAGCTCAGAGACTCCCAAAGAAGTTGGACCCAAAGAGGAACACTCCAAGGCACATCATCATTAAGTTACCCAAGATTAAAGATAAGAAGAGAATCTTCAAAGCAGCAAGAGAAAAAGAGACGGTTACCTACAAAGGAGTTCCCATAAGACTCTCAGCTGATTTCTCAAAAGAGACCTTACAGGCAGGAAGGGGCTGGAAAGAAGTATTCCAAGTCATGAAAGGCAAGGATCTACATCCAAGATTGCTCTATCCAGCAAAGCTTTCATTTAGAATGGAAGGACAGATAAAGTGCTTCTCAGATAAGGTCAAGTTCAAGGAGCTGATCATCACCCGGGCCTTACTATATGAAATGTTAAAGGGACTTATCTAAGAAAAAGAAGATAAAAAATATGAACAGTGAAAGGACAGCAAACTCACAGTTATTATCAACCACACCTAAAATGAGAGCAAACTAAGTGGACAGCTAGATCAGGAGCAGAGCCACAGAAATGGAGATCACATGGAAGGTTAGCAACAGGGGAGTGTGAGGAGGAGGAGAAGGGGGGAGAAAATAGGGGGTGGGCAAGAGTGGTGTGGGAAATGTAGAAGCTAAAGAACTTATGACACATGGACATGAACTAAAGGGGGCAAATGTGGGTGGGAGGGGGTGTGGAGGGGAATGAAGTAAGGGAATGGGACAACTGTAATGACATTATCAATAAAATATATTAAAATAACATAATCGTCTGGAAGCCCACAGGGACCTAGAAATACCATTACCTATTAACAGTCACAGGGACATTCCCAAGGCAAACTTATAGAACTGATATGCTCTAGTTCAGGGGCTAGTATATTTATTTTCTTTCAATGGGAAGTAGTATACGCACATCTGTGTTATTTCCCCAGACGTTACTTTAAAAAAGATTAAACAAGTAACAAAAAGCCCTAACATTTTAAACCACTGTTGCTATGACTCTGAATTATTCCATAGCATTGGTCTTTACTTTTGCTAAAGTTGGGTGGAATGGATGCACTTGATGTGGGTAGATAACAGGCTTTTCCAGGAGCAGAATTCTACCCCACCCCCATAAGGATGCATAATAGCAAACCAGAGGGAGTAACTTTTACAGGTGTGCTTAGCTGTGATCTAGAATGATCTAGAATGACCTAGAATATACTCATCTGAAATGTTTTCAGTGATCAGGACAATAGACAATTTAAAAAATAGACTGTAGAACTGTAGAACTTTTAGACTCCCAAGAACACTTCCCTATTTAGTCAGAGAACTGAAAAAGTTGAGGGGTCATGGCACTATTTTCATCAGCCCAGGATACTGTGGAAAGTTCTAAAATTTGCAAAGTTGCTGGCTCCACCCATTTTGTGTGGGGGTAATGTGAGATTACAGGATGTTCTTCATTCAGTGGATATTTCTGGAGCACTGACTACACATGAGACACTGGCCTAGGCTATGGGGATACAAAACAAAGTCTCTGACCTTATAGAGCACACATTCTAGTGGGCAGAGAGCCAATGAACTCCAAACACAATAAAATAAGGTAAGAGGCAGCTTGATCAAAGGACAGAGCATTTATTTATTCAGGGTGGTAAGAGAAGGCCTCTCGAGGAGACTACCCCTCACTTCCAGGGCACCCCAGGGAAAGGAGAGCAGTGACAAAGCACTGTGGGTGCAGAGTGCCAGTGGGGTCAGAAGACACTGTGTGGGGGCAGGAGGTGGGAGAGCAGGAGGTGTTAGATCCAGGACGTGCCCTGTCACTGTGATAAGAAATTTGAATGTTATTCTAAGGCCGAGGGAAGCCACTGGAGAGTTTTTTTTTTTTTTTTTTTTTTTTTTATTTAGTTACTTTTCAAGTACATTTTTTTCCCTTCCCCCCCCCCCCGCCCGGTCTCCCCCCTCCCTCCCATTCCCCCCCCACCCCCAGTCCTCAAGTCTGTGTCTTTCATACTTGTTCCTCAAAATCCCTCCCCCTTTTTCCCCTCAAGTTCCCTTCCCTCTCCCCTCTGGTCGCTGCCCACTTGTTCTCTATTTCAGCATCTTTGTTTTTATTCTGTTTGCTTGTTTGTTTTATTCTTTAGCTTCCTGTCAAAGGTGAGATCATATGGTATTTGTCCTTCAATGCCTGGCCTATTTCACTCAGCATAATGCTTTCCAGTTCCATCCATGTTGTTGCAAAAGGTAGTAGCTCCTTCTTTCTCTCTGCTGCATAAAATTCCATGGTGTATATGTACCACAATTTTTGGATCCATTCATTTACTGATGGGCACCTAGGTTGCTTCCAACTCTTGGCTATTGTAAATTGTGCTGCTATGAACATTGTGGTGCATAGGTTCTTTGAAATTGATGTTTTAGGATTCTTGGGGTATAATCCTAGCAGTGGAATTGCTGGGTCAAAAGGCAGGTCAATTTAAGAAAGATGTCTGATTAGCTTTGAAAAGATCACTTTTGGCTCCTGGGAGAATGACTTGAAGACAGCTGGAGAGAAGCCCCAAGGCTGGTTCAGAGCTTATGCAGTGTTTGGGCAAGGAAACACACTGGTGATTTAGGTGAGGGTTATGGCTGCGGTCTTAAGAAGAGGCTGGACCCATGTCCATTAGGGGCAGAGTCTGGGACTTGCTATAGATAGGATATGGGACAAAACAAATAAACAAACAACCCCCCCCCCAAGTCTTTAGATGAATCTGAGAGGAATCACCAGGTAAGGACAAGTCCTCATTTCTGGACTGAGCAGCTGGAGGGATGCTTATTGAAATGGGGAAACAGGTAAAAACTACAGGTTTGGGGGAGGAGAGAGGACCGGGTATTTGAAAATACCAAGAACGTAATTTGAGGAACATGGACCTTCTGCTGGAATAACCCTTGTCTATAATCTATTCTTGCTAATAGCTTTCTCAGCCCTGGAGTTGAGGGCCTGTGTGTCTTGAGTTCAGTCCTGGTGTCCCACAGGGCACAGCAGAAGCCAGGACTCACTGTACCTCACATGTGTCTCAGACGTGGGGGAGGAGCCATACAATCCAGCTGTTGAGCTGTCCTTGAGACATAATGGCAAAATGATGGGGTTTTAGCTTCTTATTTTAGTTGGGACTGAGGGTGGAGAAGTCCAAGTGACTGGCACAGAGAACTAACATTTATCCAGCACTTGAAAATGTGAAGGGCTATTAGGTTATTTGTGATCTCTTTTAATCCTCACAAAACCATGCAAAGTGCTGTAGAAGTGCTACAACCTGTTGAAGTGCTGTTCCTTGCATTTTGCAGGTAGAATAATTCAGGCTGTGAGCAGAAAAGAGGCCTGTGCAGTGTCCCGGAATTAAGAGCAGCAGTAATTTCTTGGGATTTTGTTCAATGAATTACCTTCCACACGTTGTCTCATTTAATTTTCATCGTGATCCTAGGATAGGTATAGCCATCATTTCATTTTATAGGTGAGGAAATGGAGAAGTATAGTTGCCAAGGCCACAGTTGGTCACTAGTGGACCTGGGATTTGAACATGGCTGTCTCATACCAGCTGGCCTGGGACTCGGTTCAGAGAGATAACGCCTTGCACTGTCTCCTCTCCCACTGATGGGAACAATGAGTGCCCTAAAAATAAAGCCCAGCAAAGCATTCTTTTGTCTATTTCTCCCAATGGTCTCCAGTTTTCAATTTTTATTTGTTTTATATCTTAACTGTTTCTAAGTGCTCTTTTGGGGCATGTTTTATAAAGTATTTAATGTGCTTGGAGAGTACTTTATGGTATTATTTCTAAATAAATAAAATTATTGGGTGATAGGCCTATAATTTCTCTACTAATTAGGTGTAACCTCAGAAGCATTTAAAGCACTCTAAATTATACTCTGCAAATGTCAGGCTAATTTCTCTTTCAAGTTGAGGAGATTTGTGTCATACATATGAGTCACTTCCAAATAAGGAGGATCACGTTCTCTGACCACTGTGTTATGGCAATGAGACATGTCACAAGTGCCATGATGGCACATGCTCCACAATGTCAGTGCCAGTCTGTGCTCAACACAGCAACTTTCCAAGTGCTGGAGTTGAGGGCATTGCTTAACAGAGGCCCTGTGACTGTTAAGAGGTCACAATGTAGATGCCAGGGTTGGAGTCTGTAGCTGAGCCTCACCAGGCCAGTAATATGGTGGTTGTGTCCTCCTGTAAATAAGGTGCAGACATTTCTTTTCTCTGTGATTTTCTTCTACCTTTCAAATGGAATTTTAAAAAACACCTTTGTCTTTGGTTTTAGCCTCTTATAACATACTATTTTGAATTTTCCCTCTAGGTGTTAAAAAACCCCAGCTAAACCACTAACAAGCAGGCTTGGCTATTTCAGGTTGGGAGACCCTCTTGCTTGAAGCCTCCTGGACTGACCCAGGGACAGCAGGCTGGTCCATTCCTACTGGCTTGCATGGGGCCTTTTATGGACTGAATGTCTGTGTTGCCCCAAATTCGTATGTTGAAGCCCAAACTCCCAGTGTGGCTGTATTCGGAGATGAAGCTTTTAAGGGAGTAATTAAGAATAAAGAGGTTCAAAGGATGAGTACCTGATCCCCCAGGATTAGTATCCTTTTAAGAAGAGATACCAAATGGATCTCTCTCCACTTCCCCCAAAACCCTCCAAGAGAAAAGGCCTCTCTGTGTGCAGACACAGAGAGAAGGTGCTCTCTGCCAGCCAGAAAGAGGCCCTCACCGGGAAGGAATTGGCCAGCACCTTGATCTGGGACTGCTGGCTTCCAGAACTGTGAGAACGTAAGTTGCAGTTATATAAGCCACAGTCTATGGTACTCTGTTAATGCAGGATGACCAGACTAATGTGCATGAAAAGACAGAAAGGAATGGAGATAATTAGAAGAAAAGACAGTCATTCTGGAAAAACAGGTCAAAGAAAGTTGTAATTAACGAAGGTCCTCTCCTTACCTCTATGTCCACAACCTTGGGCTAGAAATGACACAGTCCCCGGTGACATCTGTAAATATGCAAATTGGCATTCTTGCTCCACACCTCCAGAGCAGGCCTTACCCAGGGAACTTGTTAAAGCCCAATATCCAGGAAGTCAGCAGTGGCAAATGAATAGATAAAATCCTGCAGACCTTGAGATTTCTCAGGAGGTTATTTGCACTCTCTAGGAGGCTTATAAAAGTAGCCCTTCTTCCAGGTCTTAAAGATTCTCAAGGAGGGAAGCAAATCTTAAGTGGGGCCTGCAGCCTAAGGGTGTTTGTTTTGGAGTACAAACAGAAATGTATTCTTTTTTTTGAATTTTTAAATTATTTTGTGTATAGTTCTGGCCAAGATGGAGGGGTAGGTAGAAATCCTTCGTTTCCTTGCACAACCAAAAGGAGGAAAACAACCAATCTAAAATCAATAAACTACCACAACTGCCAGAAAATCAAACCACATGGAACTCTGACAACCAAGGAATTAAAGAAAAAATCAGCCAGAACAACCAGATCGGTAAGAAGGTGGACCGCATGGGCCAGGCTGGCTCAGAAAAACAGAGGCAAGGCAGCAGACTGGGGGGGCTGGCTGAAGGTGAAACTGAGACTCAGAGCTGACTGTAGACTATAGTGGGGGTTGCCACAGTGGGAGAAACTCCCAGTCTCACATGAGAGTCCACTGCAAAGTGGGGCTGGTGCCCAGCAAGCGAGCTACATTGTTCTCTTTCTGATCCCTCCCCCATAGGCAGCGCCACAACACAGCAAAGAGGGTTGCCCCGCCCTGGTGAATACCTAAGGCTTTGCCCCCTTACAACTTAACAGGTGTGATGAGACAAAGAAATATGACCCAAATGAAAGAACAGAACAAAACTCTAGAGAGAGAGAGAGAGCTAAGCAATGAGGAGATAGCCAATCTATGTGATGTGAAATTCAAAACATTGGTAACCAAGATGCTCACAGAACTGAATGAGCTTGGTTGAAAAATGAAAGAGCAAAGGAAGGCTACCCAAAGTGAAATAAAGCAAAATATTTAGGGAACAAACAGTGACAAGAAGAAAATGAAGACTCAAATCAACAATTTGGAACAAAAGGAAGAAATAAACATCCAACTATAACAGAATGAAAAAAGAAGAATTCAAAAAAGTGAAAAGAGGCTTAGGAATCTCTGGGACAACTTTAAACATTCCAATATCTGAATTATAGGGGTGCCAGAAGGAAAAGAACAGCAGCAAGAAGCTGAAAACTTATTTGAACAAATAATGAAGAAAAACTTCCCCCATCTGGCAAAGGAAATAGACTTTCAGGAAGTCCAGGAAGCTCAGAGAGTCCCAAAGAAGTTGGACCCAAAAAAGAACACATTCAGGCGCTTCATCGTTAAGCTACCCAAGATGAAAGATAAGGAGAGAATCTTAAAAGCAGCAACAGGAAAGGAGACAGTTATCTACAAAGGAGTTCCTCTAAGACTCTCAGCTGATTTCTTAAAAGAAACCTTGCAGGCAAGTAGGGGCTGGAAAGAAGTATTTGAAGTCATGAAAGGCAAGGACCTACATCCAAGATTACTCCATCCAGCAAAGCTATCATTTAGAATGGAAAGGCAGATAAAGTGCTTCTCAGATAAGGTCAAGTTAAAAGAATTCATCATCACCAAGCCCTTACAATATGAAATGTTAAAGGGATTTATCTAAGAAATTGAAGAAGGTCAAAAATATGAACAGTAAAATGACAACAAACTCACAACTATCAACTAAAATACCAAAAAAAAGAGAAACAACAAAAACAAAAACTAAGCAAACAACTAGAACTGGAACAGAATCAGAGAAATGGACATCACTTGGAGGGTTTTTGGGGTGGGGGGGAGAATGAAGAGGGGGAAGGCACGAGGAAGAAGCAACATAATTAGTAGGCATAAAATAGAGGGGGAGAGATAAAAATGGTATAGGAAACAGAGAACTCAAATAACTCTCATGAACAACCCATGGACATGAACTAAAGGTGGGAATGCTGGAGGGTTGGGGAATGCAGGGCAGAGGGGGGATAGAGGGGGGAAAATTGAGAAGACTGTAATAACATAATAAAATATACTTAAATTTTCTGTGTGTCTTCCATGCACTTTATTCTTTTATTGTATATTTTTGTATTACCACTTGGTCCCCTCATACTCCTCCAGCCCTCGCAATTATCACACTGTTGTCCATGTCTATGAATCCTTTTTTATTTTTTGCTCAGTCCCTCTACTCTCTAACCTCCCCCACACTTAGCTGTCATCCTGTTCTCTGTCTATGAGTCTGTCCCAATTTTGCTTGTTATTTCAGTTTGTTCATTAGATTCCACATATGAGTGAAATTGTATGGTATTTGTCTTTCTTTGACTGGCTTATTTCACTTAACATAATGTTCTCCAGGTTCATTCATACAGAAATGTATTTATAAGGAACATTTTACAAAATGCCAACTGTTCTACTGTTCAGCATGAACATGGTTGAGGCTCTCATTAACACTAATTCATTATAATTTAACATGTTGAGAGTCTCTCTGCAGGAGAGTCATTTAGAAGGTAGAAATTCATATGTTCTTACAGTCAACTTGGCTCCAGTCTTCCAGGGGTGGGATAGCACTCCTGCAGAAACAAGGACAGTGGCTGGTGTCCTCAGTGGACGCATGACAATCCTGTGCCTGTGTGCTGTGCACTTGTGAGATTCAGCCCCATAGAAGGAGGCAGACAGCAAAACCCACCTTTTTTTGTTAAGCATCAATAGAGAGTATAGCAGATGAAGAACATTTTTGGTAGTAAGCCTTCTCATTTTCTAATCTAGACTAAAACAGATGTCCTGCAAAATAGTGCCCTTTGCCCTCACCTCTATTTTCAAATAGGAATGTCAAGCTTGATTGCTAACACAGTCTAGCATTGGCTGGACCAGACCACCCAGCCAGGTAATTGAGAAAAAATTTATTCTCTGGTGAAAGAATAAATTGGAATTTCACATAGGATTTTAATGAGAGACCAGACCCAGTTAACACAACCACTCTGTATACGTTCTATCAAAGCTCTGGTTTAGAGTGTCCCTGAACCAACACTGTGAAGTTAGGGGCTCTGAAAAACCTAGGGCATTGAGATGGGGATAAGAGATACACAGTGTCCACAACAGGGTTTTAAAATTTCACTGTTGGAAAACAAAGAAGGTACCTGGCTGGTATCCTACTGTGTAAGACATTGAGGAACTTTCAAGAACTACTACTCAGATTGATTTTTTTATATTTCAATAGGAAATGGTTTGATTAATAAAACATAGAGGGGGATTCCATTTGAAAAGAAGTCTGAACTGCGCTGTTCCCTCTACACTCTATGCTTGCTTTTACACAAGGTCAGCTCTCAAGTCAAAGACAAAAATAGCAGTTCCCTGTCATTCTGTAACTGCAGCTGCCTTTCTAGTTTAGAAGGATTGTTGCAAATGTGACCTTGAGAACCATTCTAGATCACTGTTCTAGCTGGAAACAACACTAATACCTAATTTCTAAGTTGTTCTATTCCCCTGTTTACTCACATGTTGTTGACTGCTTTCTTGGTCTTTCAGAGCAATCATCAGTGATCACTATTTTATGAAGCAGGTAACTTTCATGATTACTCCAGATCCACAATATTGTTTAAAAATCAAATTCTAGAAGTCTTTTCTAGAAACCATAAATTCCCCAACTGCTGACAGCAGGATACTTTTTATTGTTGGCTAGTCCTCTAGGGATTTAATATTCATTGGTAGAGAGCAGCAGAATTGATAGAGCCACTTTCATTATTATCAACTCTGTAGGAGGTCTTAGTATTTGCTGGAAATCTCTGGGAGTTGCCAGGGGTTGAAAATAAGAAGCTTTTGTGAAGTCCTTGGAGAGAGATGTGTGAGGGTGAAAATATTATGAATATCTACTACCATATACAACTTTCAGGATCTTACCAGGAGTTATAAATGCCCTGAGCATCAATAGTGTGAGGGGTCTATGAAAGTTCTATAATAAAAATTATAAAAAAAAATCTACAGGGAACCAATAGTGGAGGGGATGAAGCCGGAGTTCAAATCAATTATTTGAAACATAAGAAAGAAATGAGTGTTCAACCAGAACAGCAAGAAGAAAAAAGAATTAAAAATAATGAGGATAGTATACGGATCCTCTGGGACATCTTTAAACATACCAACATCCGAATCACAGGGATCCCAGAAGGAGAAGGGGAAGAGCAAGAAATTGAAAACTTATTTGAGAAAATAATGAAGAAAACTCCCCTAATTTGATGGAGGAAATTGACATACAAGTCCAGGAAGCACAGAGTCCCAAACAATTTGGACCCAAAGTGGACCACACCAAGACACATCATAATTAAAGTGCCTAAGGTTAAAGCTAAAGAGAGAATCTTAAAAGCAGCAAGAGAAAAGCAGAGATTTACCAATAAAAGAGTTCCCATTAAGACTATCAGCTGATTTCTCAAAACAAATCTTGCAAGCAAAGAAGGCACTGGTAAAAAGTATTCAAAGGGATGAAAGGCAAGGATCTCCAACCTACGTTACTCTATCCAGCAAAGCTGTCATTTAGAATGGGAGGGCAGATAAAAGACGCAATATATTTTTAAATGAATGGTTAGGAATCAGGTAAATTCATAGTGATTTATCAGACAGCAATCATTTAATATGTCAAATCAATTCTTATGTACTACTCAAACCTGATGGCACATTTTAGCACTCACCTATTTTCAAATTACCCATCTATATGGGTATATTATTTAGGCTTTGGGGGAAAAAAGAGATCTCAATTTATTTACTTTTTTGAACCTTCAAGATAACATACCCACAAACAATAATTTTAAAGTCATAAACATTATAAAGTTGCTCATAATGATAAATGCCATTTATGTACAGGGTCTTTTTCTTTTATGTTCAGGGTCCGAGTTCAGAGATTGATTTTAGAAAGCCTTTTGGAAACATACAAATATACCACCAACACAAAAAGTCTTGATGTATTTCTAACACATTGTTTATCAGCAGCTGAAACATTCTTCTGCTTTTCTTAAATTCCAGTCAAAACACCTTTCACAGAGTAGCTGGGCCTGTCGAAACCATTAGATACCTTGCTGAGGAGTTTATAAACACGATGTAAGACACAGGGTACTTCTAGTGTTCTGATGTTTGTCTTTTTCGTGTAAAATTTGTTCCCTTACTTTATACTTGGTCTTGACCAGCTCTCCCCTTTTTTGTACTTGTACTCACTGGAATGCCTGTGAAGGTAACTGGAGGAGACTGCCAAGAGATGCTGAAGCTGCTGCCATTGGGGGAGAACTTGGCTGATCCTGGAATGGTCACAGGGGGTGTGGCCTGTTACACAGAAAACAGAGAAAACTGTTATGAAAGAACATTTTTCCCCAGAGCCTTAGCTGTCATTAACAAGGTAGGGCCTCAGAAATGGTCTCAGCTGTATTAGTAACTAAGGCTAATTATCTTATAGGAAGAGATTAAACATGGTCAGCAAGAATAGCTAGAAATAAACTTTTTATATATCTAAGCAAACTATCTAAGGTATAAAATCAGATGGTTTTTGATTATTCATCTCTATATTTTAAGACATCTGTGAGATATAATTCCTCACTATAAAATTTGGAAATAAACTTTTATACAGTGATGGTGGGTGTGTAAATTAGTATGACATTTGGAAGAGTGATCTAAGAATACATAAAAATTCTTAGTATTCTGTATATTAGCTATTTCACTTCTAGAATTCATTCTAAAAATTATATATATAAAAAACTGGAAACACAAATGTCCAACAATAGGGAAACATGTAAATAAATCATGATATACCCACAGAGCCATTACAAATGATGTTGTTGAAGAATACTCATTGGTATGCAAAAACATTCATGATATACTGAGTGGGAAAACAGAGCATAGTAAAAATAGTACTGCAATAAATTCCTTAATTTTTAAAGTAGATTTTTAGAGAGGGAGAGAAATATTGATTTGTTGGTTCCACTTATTTATGCATCATTGACTGCTTCTTATATGTGCCCTGACTGGGGATCGAACCCACAACCTCGGTTTATTGGGACAATGATCTAACCAACTGAGCTACTTGGTCAGGGTGATCCCTTAATTTTTTATATATACATATGGGAGAAAGCCTTGAAAGACACAAAAAATATTAACCAAGGTGCTTTCTTGTTGTTGGGATTTTCATTCTCTGTTTCTGTTTTTAGTATTTTTTAAATTTTTGTTTATTCTATTACAGTTGTCCCAACTTTTTCCCTTTTACCCTCCTCTGTCCTGCCCATGCTGCCACTCGCACAGTCCATCCCCGCTCCATGGCCCATGTCCATGGGTCGTCGTACATGTTCTTTGACCAGTCCCCCTTCTTCCCACCACTCCCCCTCCTCCTCCCCTCTGGCTGCTGCCAGTCTGTTCCTCGTTTCCTTATCTCTGTGTTTAGTGTTTTCTATGCTGAACATTTATAATACCTGTAAGCAGAGAAATCCCAATCTTATGAACACCGGGTTTAGGAAGCACCTTCTAGATCACTGAGTATGTGTTCCAAACCATTTCACAGATGAAGAAAATAATTGTATTAAGTTTGTTCAAACTCATGATTTTGGACCTAAGTGCAATATTGACAAACAAGAACAAAGGAATAAATAATTCTTTCTACCAACATAACAAGAGTCAGCAGTAATATTTATTGTACCATGTAATTGAATAGTTAGCTCCATTCCATTGTTCTTCAGTTTAAGTCTACTAGATAAGTGGCCAAATTCCTCCTCTACAGATTTAGTTTTTCTAATGATAGTATAGTTGCTGATGATAGTGGTTATGTCTCTGGCACCACTGGCAAATATTTTGGCAATACTTAGAAGGAGCCATAACTGTTCAGGTTGTATCCTCTGACTCAGTAATTAACCTTCTGTGAACTCACAGAAAAGAAAAAGCTACTGGCACAGACATATTCATAGTGAAGTTATTAACGATAGTGAAAAAACTGGACAGACTAAAAAGTAAGTTACCTGACAATACGAGAATAATGGAAAAATTTGATTTAACTTTTTGATGAAAACAATTCAATTTAACTTTTCCTACTTGGCTTTAAGAGGAAAAAAGAAAGAAGTGAATTCAGCTACAGAGTTATATACAGTGTGTAATGTTTTTCTACTCATAGGTCAGAACGTGACTGCTTTTGGTCAGGGATAAAGTGTCACTAAGGGTCCCTTTGTAAGCATGGTTGGTGTGCATGAAGTACAGCTACGGGAGAACACAACTACAAATACAGGGCAGGGCAAAAATATGTTTACAGTTGTGAGTACACAAAACACAGTTTTTTCATTATTTATCAGTTATTGCATTATTTTCTATATGAAGAAGCACACATCTTTTGCCCCACCCTGTCTCTAAAGGAGATTTCTTTTTTTATTTTTATTTTCTAAAAGATTTTATGTATTTATTTTTAGAGAGAGGGGAGAGACGGGCAAAGGAGGGGGAGAAACATGGGTGTGTGAGAGAAACATCAACCAGCTGCCTCTTGCACACTGGTAACTGGAGACCTGGCCCGCGATGCAGGCATGTGCCCTGACCAGGAATCAGACCAGCACCCTTTGGTTTGCAGGCTGATGCTCAATCCACTGAGCTGCACCCGCCAGGGCAGATTTCTCTTTTCAAAGTTGTAAGGTAGTTGAGAATTATAGATAAAATATTTTCTTGAAGTGTGAGTGCATTGACATTTTATTAAAACAAACCAATATTTAAAAGTGTTAATAACTGCTGAGGTCAAGGGACTTCAGCCATGTCCTCTGTTTGATGATCTGTCTGTAAGGCTTATCAGACTTCCGAGTGAAACAGTCCCCTGGAGGGCCCGTCACAGCACAGGCTTTGGGCCCGCCCCAGCTTCTGGCCCAGTGGGTCTGGGTGCCCCAAGAATTGACATGTTTCCCACGTTGTCAGGGGATGAGGACACTACTGACCTGGGGAACGCTGACACCCACTGCTCTAGTCTGAGAGGGTTGCTTGCCAACTCAGAGGCAGGGCATACAATCCCAGATTGGGGGTACAGAGCTATTCTGTCACGATACCAAAGCTTTTCAGTGCTCATCTTTCTTGTTATTTCGCTTACAGCATGTGGCAGGCATCTTTCTGAGGCTTTTACACTACTAAGGATTGTAATCCTCATTAATTGCCTATAAGGGATATCCAGTTAATCTTGGGGATTCCAAGAACTCAGAGGGTCCTCTCTGTGAGATCTTGGCTTTAAAAGGAGAAAAAGAGAAAAATGAAATCAGCTACTGGGTTACTGTGTGTGATGTTGCTTTTCTATTTCTAGGGGAGAATATGACTGCTTTTGGTCAGGAGCCAACTGCTACTGAGGATCCCTGGTACATCACCTGGTAAGCGTGGTCGGTGTGCACGAGGTAGAGGGTGGTGGGGGCTGAGCGGCTCAAGGGCGTCATCAGTTTAGTCTCAGTTTTGGCACAAGGGGTTTCTGTTCGGCTTGAATCCGGGATGGGGAAGGTGGGTGGCGAAGCCAGGGATTGGGAGGGCGAAGCCGGACCCAGGCTACCCAGTCCATCTGCCACCGAGTCTGTGTTGAGCTTGATCTCTGTGTAGTAGAAGTCCTCTTCGCCATCACTATAATCAGAGTCCCCAACACGCCTAATGCAAAGGACATCAAAACAATCAGACTAAACCATTTTGCACATGCTGTTCCCTATATCTGGAAGGTTTTTCCTTTCTCTTGTCTACCTGGAAAACTCACTTACTCGGCAACATTCAACTGTCCACTTCCAAGAAAGACCTTCTTGACCTCTTAGAGCAATCTGTATAATCAACCAGCCAATCACCTATTCACCAATTTATTGAGAATCTACTATGTGCTGGCACTTTCTAGGGTCTCTTAACAGCACAGTGACCAAATTGTAGATGGACTCTGTCCTGATGGAAATTAAATCTACTGGGAGAAGCAGGTAAGGAACCCATAAATAAACAGGTATTTAATGTACCAGGTAGTGATAAATCCTAGAAAGAAAAATTTTGAAGCATGAGTGTCCTTAAGCAGGGTAAGTGATGGGGGTGGGGCATACTTTAAACTGAGTTCAGAGGGAGCCTCTATGAGGAGGTGATCTGAGCAGAGACCTGGCGAGGTGAGGGGCAATGCTCGCCAGACTGCAGGAAAAGCAGTGCACGGTGAGGAGCAGTGAAGGCCGGGGGTGGTGGTGGCTTGGTGTCTCCCGAGAAGGGCAGAGGCCAGCGGCTGGGGCAAGGGGCAGTAGAGAACAGTAGGAGAAGAAAGGGCAGAGGAAAGGTCACGGAGGGCTTCACAGCCCACAGGAAGTACTTTGCATTGTGTTCTGAACATCATGAAAGCCACTGGGGCTTCGAGGAATCTCAGTGGCTTCTTAAATGGATCCCTCAACATTGAAGACCCAGGCTAAGGGGTGGGGGGTTGGAAGTGATGAGAGGTCAAGTTTTGGATGTATGTTGAAGGTTAGGACTAGCACTTCACGCCTGAGTATTAGATCCTCCCTGTTCTCTCTGAGGGGTGTTCCTTTTATTTAATTAACTTTATTAAATTACTTCATACATTTCTGTAATGTTTTAACCTCTATTGCCTCCTTTACGACATTCTCTAGGGCTGTGTGTTGCTGCTCATCCTCTTGAGGCTCCACACATATCAGCGTATCTGGCATACAGTAGGCACCTACTCACTGCTGAACGGATGAATGAGGCTGATGCTGTTTGGCACGGTGATAAAGAGTGTGAATTCTGGAGGCAGGTGTCTCAGTTTCAAATCCTGCGCTACAGAGCTGTGTGTGAGGTTCTCACTGAGGGAACCGGGTAACACAGTGCCTGCCGGTGGTGAGGGCCGAGTGGGCAACGAGACAGTGCGGAGAAGTGTTCCTGACCAGTGAGAAGAACACGGTGCTTACAAAATCAGAACGAGGTCCATGTCAGAAGGCAGAAAAGTGTCTTCTGCTTTCAAAGCTCTCCCTGAGCCAGGGGAGTTTTACATAGCATGTTTTGAGTAAATTAAAATAGCTGTCCAAACCACAGAAAACATTTATTCCAAGTGTTAATTTCTAAAGAAGTGGTGCGCGTCTAGCGACCTGGCTTTATGGGGCGGCTGAGCAAGGGCTGTGGGGCTCCCTCCTGCGGGTTGTCCCACATTTCACGGGCAGATCACTGACTTGCAACAGACCATTTCCCACTTATGATCCCTTTAGAGAATCTCAAATAAAACCCCCCTTTTCTCAACCTTTTTTCTTTAGCCAAATCCGTGGCTTCTCCCAGCCCTGGTTCCTGTCCGCTGAGTGCTCAGGCAGAGCGTCTGGGGAGGTCTGTGCTGTCCCAGGTCTGGGTGGCTCTGGTTTTTTGATGGCACCCCACAGAAGACCCCAGAGAATAGGATGAAGAGCGCGAACATGTCTGTTCTATTCCTGTCCCCGTTTCCTTTCCAGTCAAGGGCAGGCTGGGTTGCTACTGGTTGCTGCCGAGTCCTACACACAGGCTGGGGGAGAGGGTGTGTCCACCTGGGGATACGTCGGGGTGAGCCCCAGAACACAAGAACAGAGGAAAGGTTCAGAGAAAAATGGTACTTTCTAAGTTGGCCAGTGTGCACTGAATGACTTAGACGAAGACGTAGTTTCTCTGGGCTTTGGCGTCCACAACCAACATGCATTAAATATGTCCCATTGTCCTATAGTCATAAAACTGGGCTCATGGGCTAGGGCAAAGGTGATCCCTCTCTCTCGACTGAGAACTCCTGCAAACCCAGGCCTGTTCCTGGGATTACTGGCAGGCTGTGAACATTTACCCCCAAGGCCATTTTACAGCACTGAGTAAAAAGGGAACCCCAAGGAATCAAATACAGTGACTGTACCGTGAACTTCACCCAGGGGGAGAGCACCCAGGGACTCAAAGGAAACCACGTGGTACCACTTAGTCTACAGACATGAATAGAGCACCAGCTTCTGCATGACATTGAACAGGGTATAATTTTTCTGGGCAGATGGACTTGAAAACAAATACCCTACCTCCTGACTGTGGCTTTGGGAAATTCTCTCTAGACCTCTAAGTAATGCTGAGCTATTTCCATTGTAGGTCATCCTGATGATGAAGTAGGAAAAAGGGGAGACACTGCAGTATTTCTTTCCTGAAGTCTTCAGTTACAGAAATGGGGTGTCTGCCCCCGGTGCTTCGGGGCAGACCTCCTGGCAAGGGGAGCAGAAGCCCAGCCTTGCTGGGCCACGCCCACTGGATGGTCTGCTTGGTGATCATGCTGCGCTCTGGGAGGGACTGACTGTGCCCCAGACATCAGCCTCACTGATTGGGGAGGAGCTTCCTACTTCCCTCCAGTCACTGAGGGACCCCACCCATGCAGGTGAGCAAAATAACCTAGAACCCATTTTTATTTTCTTTTTATAACACTTTTATGGACGAAGCATTTCCTAAAATTATTCCTTGCTGAGCAACGTGACTGTAGTATCTGTTTCTCAACACTCATCTTGTTGAAAGGATTCCTCTGTTTATTCAAGCATTTGGTTTGCTGTCTGCACACTGGTCATGACTTACAGCTTTACAAGGTCCCTTTTCAGTCCCATATCCCTGGACAAGAGAGACCCATAGCCCAAAAGACAAGGCTGGGGAACCATCCCTGCAATTGGTATGGCTGCTTATCACTGTGGCTCCCAAAGATTTGTCTTGTATTTCCTTAGACAGGTTTTTATAAAACACAAGGAAGAGTGTAGAAAATGACAGCGCCAAGTCATCAGGCATCATAGCAATGGCAAGAGCAGCTCTGGTTGACACATGGTGCTTAAACCCTTTTTAGGCTCTGTATGCCTCTGAGGGGAAAAATGCACATTTAATTTTACAGACAATTTCGGAGGAGTCCTATCTCACCCTAGTGTTGTATTTCTGACAAATCACTCTATGTTTTATTTTTGACCTTCACACATGACCCCCCTGTAGGGTGAATTGTATTATTAACCTCAGAGCAATTACTCACGTAGTATCTCTCAGCGAAGTATACTTTGCACCCATGATCCTCCCACTGTGTGGTATGGGCCTCTCATCTGCAGTGATTAGGAAGACCCAGCAAGCCCAGGCCCTTCCTGTGTCCAGAACTTTTAGGACACAGGTTGGAGGGTCTTGCCTGAGAGGGGACACTAGAGAAGCCCACACCAAGCTCTGAAGGGAGGGTGGCCTCACCCGAGATGAATGGTCCGGATGTGTTTCTGGATCCCTGCTGCAGTACTCAGCACCTTCCCACAGTTTTTCCAGAGGCATTTGAACATCACCTTCATGGAATTCTAGAAGGGGGAGAAGAAGTTATATAAAACGGGAACAAACATATCAATATTGTCTTTACATCATCCCAACACAGTTTTTCCTTACTTTTATTATTTAAAGCATTTAGTGACTTTATAATATTATAATATTAATGGAAAATTCCTCACATATGAGTGTTTCCTGACCATTTTTCAAACGATGAAGCTGTGCTATTCAAAACTACCTGCTCTGTGCCATGGAGGTTGACCTGGTATACCAGTGGGCCCCTTGCCAGTGGGTCTTAGGTTGGGGCTGGCCCCTGAGAGACCGGAGGCTATAGACTCCCCCAGCTTCCCTTCTACCTGGCCACAGGTGGGCAGTGGCCATATTTCGCCTCTGAAAACCACCACTTCTGCTGGTTATTTCCAGAGTTCTGATGACCAACCTTCTGAGTTCTGGAAACCCGTTTCTTTACTCATCTCTTGAGTCTTGGAGTGGTAATGACCTTGCCTGGTAGTTAGCCTCTGGGATACCACACCATCCCTCTGGGTTTTCCTCAACCCTGTCTACACTTCTGTAAAGAGCCTCTTCATCAAACTCTTTTTAATTACCCCTCTGAGTACATCACCTGCTTCCCGCCATGTTGTGGACCACTGTGCCTGGTTTCAGGAATTGTGACTCTACCCCCCATGGCTAAGGCTGTGAGTGACCTCTGGAATGTGAGCCACAGGATACAAAGCTTGTCTCTGGTAGCAAACGCTGCCTCAGTTTCCTTTCCCTGACCCCAAAGCTTGGTAGGAAGTCAGTGACGGGTAAGTCTCCTCACAGCAGGGGGGCAACCTAAGCCAGACTTGATCACGTGGGAGGGCTTCATGGAAGGACTTGGGGGGCTGCAACAAAGAGCAATGGACTCTCACCCCCTGGCTTTGACATAGCCAGAGTCCCCATGTCCCCTGGGAGAAGCCCTTCCTGGCTCTGATCCCCTTAAGCCCAAATACCTGATGGGGAGAGGTGCAGCTCCTTGTCTTGCTAGAGCGTGTCCTGGGGAAAAACCTGGCATCACAAAGACTTCCTGAAAAGCCTGTGAAGCCTGCTCTCCTAAGAATGCTTTCATTCATAGGATAAGAGTCCAAGCAGGAAATGAGTAAGTCTCCCAAAATTTCTGCAAACCCCCTTCCTGACAGACACTGACTCAGTCTAAGCCCTCAGATTTCTTTGAAATGTTATCTACTGTTTGATCCTTGCCACCTGTATTCCTGTGTGTTATAACACAATAAAAGCCTCTAGAGGAGGGGGCTAAACACCCTTTTCCGCTGAGAAACTGGCCACTGCTCAACGCCTTTTTCCTCAGAGATACTGGCCACTGCTCACGGCCCTCCCCTCTAGAGGGATCGGCCACCTCTCTTCCCTGAGCAGATCATGTCATGTCTTGTTTACTTTCATCCATGGTGAACTGGGGGACTTTCGAGAAAAGTTGCCCCCCCCACTTCTAGGACCTAATGAATACAGGAAAAAGTAGTTTATAAAAAAATATGAACAACATGATTTTTTTTGGGGGGGGGAGATATATAATGTAAAGAAGTATGTATTCTTGCATGGTGGAAACATTGGGTAGGAGTATCTTATCTTTACATTAATTTCCAAATATAAAAATTACCCTATTTTTAATTTTTTAAAAGTTATTTCTCTAAAAATGGAAGTCACCCTGTAGTGCATGCATGATTAGTTCAACTTGAATGAAATCAAGGGTTGTACCTAGGTGAAGATGTTCTGTATCAAACTAGAAGGCCCCTTAATTGGTAGTCAAGTACTTGTCAAAGTCTTCTAACTACATTCAATGAAAACAAGTCCTTGTCTACAAACAGCCAACTTGTTCTCGCCGAGGAAGGAGACGAGAAAACAGCGAAGTGAACAATGCTGGGCTTGCCACACAGGCCCAAGCCTGGGTTCCAGGCAGCCAAACCAAGTGCAGCTGCCGGCAGAGAGTCACAGCCGCCAAGACTGGGTGTGACCATCTGTGATTCAATCCTGGCTTCTCCTGGCAGCTCGACCCAAGTTCATGAGGCTGGAGGTCTGGAGGAGGAAGCCACTGTCACTGGGATCATGTGAGCCTGATCAGACACTCACAGCCATGCCAGGGGCAGCTGAAGCTCCCTGCAGCAATGAACAGAGACACATGCCCAGTGTGGGGTTCCAGGCAAGCTCCGCAGAAACACTGGCTTCAGTGCTGTGGCTCAGACAGCAAGGGACAGCTTCCCGGAGGCTCTGCACTGCTGCAGAAGCTTCTGGACTATCTCTGACACCAACTGCCTTGGGGTTGGAGGCTGAGGTCCTGGCCCAGGATGCTGTCACTGTCTTTCTCATGGTAAGCCTTGGCCCTGGTATGAATTGTTGCCTCCTTAGGATTTATGAAGTGGCTTCTACTTTCCTGACAGAACCCAGAATAATACACAGTACTGACAAGATGATTGCTGAAGGTCACCTTCAATTCCAAGGGGGATTCCAACATGCCTGCATTTTGAAGAATACTCATACCTATACAAAAGTTATATTCCAGAACTCACTTGACTGTCCAGTTTACCAATAGCAGCCTGGGGTTGATACCAAGTTGACTTTCCTGAGGCAACTAAGAAGATCCTAAGGTATGCCTTACATGGTGCTTAGGGTGTGTATAATGTATACATGTGTACATATGTGTATAGGTGTGTGTTGGGGCGGAGGCTCATACACCCAAGCCTACCAAGAGGACCAGGGTCCTTGAAAGAAGGGGGCATTTGGTTATGCACAGGTGGGTTTGCTGCATTACACATGGCCCTCAGCTGGCCTCACGGAGGAGGAACCCACACTGCTTGGCAGAAGCTTCAGTAACCCTCTCAGGATCAAGAGGTCCACACAGACCCTCAGCAGGTTCCAAAAGACTGAGAAATGAACAGATGTATTTCAAAAACCATAAACGCCTAGAAGCTGACAGGGGTTCCAGTCCTTTCCTTTACTGGGAAAGCAAACTTATACCTGTCATTTCCCTAAATTGCCTAAATTTGGAGCTTTATTTCTTTACTTGTAAAGCAGGAAGACTGAAAAAGATGAATATTTTGGGTTTGGGAAGTGTGTGAGGTTAATGCACAGTGATGGGTGAATTCAAATGTATACCAAGCATTGATGAAACGTCTTCTACCTACATGCACTGTTTACAGATGTTGTGGTGATAAGTAAACTTAAAAACATAAAAGGCCTTTCATAAACGGTGTCTGGCTTCTTTCCCTCAGCATAATGACTTTGAGCTTCACCCATTGTTTCATGAACTAGTGGTCTGTTCCTGCATGTTGTGTGGTGATACTCCACTGAGGGGATGTGCCGCAATTTGTTTATGCATTTCCTTGTTTTGGACATTTGGATTGCTTCCAGTTTGGGGTGATAACAAATAAAACTGCTGTGAACACTTGTCTACAAGATCTTCTGTGGACACAGGTTTTCTTATCTCTTAGGTAAATATTCTGGGAATGATTTACTTTACAAGAAACTGGCAAACTGTTTTACAAAGTGGTTGCATCATTTTACGTTCCCACAAGCAACACATGGCAGAGCTCCTATTACCAACACTTGGACTTTTGAACACGCACGCTATGTTATTGCATTCAGTTTAAGCTGCACAGCATGCACAATTCATCTACTGTCAGCCCAGTGGTGGCCTGTTTGTAAGGTGCAAGGACTGTCCGACTGGAGAGGGTCCCCAACAGGCAAGCCTGGATTACAGTGGTCATTACTCAGGTGTAGAAACTTGCCAAAACTCACTGCACTGTATAGTTAAAACAGGATCATTTTATTGCATGGAGATTATGGCTAACGTTGATTTTAAATGACTTCTGTAACAACAAAAAAAGCATCCCTGAATTAATACAAATCCATAGTGATTATGCGTTTTCTCAATCAGTGGATTCTAAGAGTACCTCTCATCTTTGGAGACTTCTGCCGGTTTGTAGACACGATCAAACAATCCTGTGAGGTGGAGAAGTTGGCCCTGGGCTGGATGACTTCTAAAGTCCTCCAGATGCTCCAACACTATACACTGCTGGGGTGGCAGATTATTCTACAAGGCTGTCCCTAAATTGCCTAGATTGCAATCCTTACTCTGATCTCCCCCTGCTCTGGCTGGCTGTGCGGTGTCATCACTGTGACATCCACTCAGTGTGACCCAAGCTGCTTTCTGAGCATTGCCCTGCCCACATCTTGCTCAGTGAGCCTATTTCTGGAGCAGCAGGTTTTCCTGCACAAGGCTGCGCTCCGGGGCATGCTGGGAATGAAGTCAGCACCGAGATGAGGGCACGAGGGCTGCATGGGGCTGCTGGCTTTTCAGAACCGTCATTTGCAATTTAGAGTGAATGACTTCTTTCTGGGACTGAAGGACTGAGGCGCTGATTAGTTCATTGTTTACTCCTGAACAATTGTTATGTTAACTTGATGCTTTTTCTTGTGACTTGAGCATCTCCTCAGTCCACAGGTAAAGTGGTCCATGGTCTAGACACCTGTGAAAGAGGTGAAAATAATGAAGCCTGGAATTCGGTGGCTGCCTCTGAGTTGCTGTGCTTGTTCTGGAAGTCAGAGTCCTGAGCCGGGTTTCTTGGTCTGGCCTCAGTTTCTGCCACTGTCGTTGCTGCCCTCATCCCTCACTGGACTGTGCGCTGGGCTCTCTGTTAACCTGAAATAAAGCCAACATGGCTGAGGGCCGTGGGTGTCCTGAAATGGTTATGATGGAGTCAGGCTGGAGGATGGAGGCCAGCACCCCGTTCCCTGCACATCCACACTTCTCACATTTCCATTCAGTCTGTTGTCAATGCAAAGTATGAGCAGCCAGCATTTACTGCTAACAGAACCCTCACAGCAACCCCGTCTTTTTGGTGCTGTCATGACCCATAGTTTACAGATGAGGAAACAGAAGCTTAGAGAAATCAAGTGACTTGCTTAAGGTCACATTACTTGGAGCTGGGGTGCTAATTCCCAAGCACAAACTATTTGATTCTTTTAAGGAATGGGCAAATCTGGAATCTAAGATGGAGAAAAGGCATATTAATAGTTAATAGTTATCAGCATATCTTGATTTTTTTTAGAGATCTCCTGGGATTGGTCCATATGATTTTTTAAAAAGATTTTATGGATTTTATCTTTCGAGGGGAAGGGAAGGAGAGAGGGAAAGAAACATTAATGTGTGGTTACCTCTTGTGCGTCGCCTGCTGGGAACTGGCCTGCAACCCAGGCACGTGCCCTGACTGGGAATTGAACCATGGTTACTTGGTTCACAGGCCCTCACTCAGTCCACTGAGCTACACCAGCCAGGGCACGGTCTGTAGGATTTTTCTTCCTGACTCCTGGAGTGGCTGTATGTAGGGTCACTGCATCCTCCGTGGTCATGATACGGACTGCACCTTCCTACAATCCCAGAGTCCTGCCCACAGTACCAGGGAAGTCCTTTCAGTCTGTCTGAAACTCCAGAGGAAAAATTCTGCTAGAACTTGGCTAGAATTCTGCTAGAACGCAGTTGGTTGGCTAATCTCCAGAGCTGGAAGAAATTCTTTCTTTCCCCCTTCTCGCATTCCCGCCTACCTTGGCTGAATGCCATCTTGAGTGATGGGTGCCTCATGCAGGAAGTCAGGCCCCCGCAGAGAGCCTGCAGTCCCACTTGCTGTCACTGTCTCTTCCTCAACCCTCTGCACTCTTCTCCCCCACTGCCAGGTAATGTTGGCCGATGCTGCCTCCAATTATTTTCTTTCCACATGAGTCGCCTCTGCTGACAGAGGCAAATGTGGATGCTTTGAATTAATTTGCCCTGAGTTTCCTCTGCAATTTCAGCTGAGCTGATCTTACCTCTGCTACATTTTAAGAACTACAAGACCTTGAGCAACTTGCCTAACCTCCATGAGCCTTTTCTGCAAAATGAGGATGTGGATATGACGAGAATTTTTGTGGTGATTAAATGAAATGCTGCATTTAAATATATTTCATAAACTGTAACTAAGTATGCAAATGTAGTCATTATCAGTAAGCGTTTCTTCTTCACTACCATAGTAAGCAATGATGGCTTGTCTGGGGCATCTCGCACTCTTTCTCCTTTTACGTAAGTGGACCAGAGTGAAGTATCCATGGCGGGGGTGCACAGGAGAGATGAGAGCTTCCGGAACCAGGAGAAGAATCAGGATCACGGCTTTGTTAAGGGGCCCTAAAACGTCTATTACAATGTTGCTATGTTCCAGTTGGTTTAGAAAGGGCTTATAAACCCTTTTTATTTATGGTCACTTTGAATCTTCATGGTTGTCCTGAGAGAGGGTTGATAATACCTGTATGTTTGTGTTGTAGATGAAGAAACTGACGACCAGAGAAGGGAAACGATTTTCTAAAGTGTGCAGTGTTGCAAAATTGAGTTGAGAATGGGGCTCTTTTGATTTCTTTCTTTTTTTTTTTTAAAGATTCTGTTTATTTGTTTTTAAAGAGAGGGAAGGGAGGGAGAAAGAGAGGTAGAGAAACACGAATGTGCAGTTGCCTCTCATGTGCCCCCTACCTGGCCTGCAACCCAGGCATGTGCCCTGACTGGGAATTGAACCAACAGCCCTTTGGATCGTAGGCCACCACTCAGTCCACTGAGACACACCAGCCAGAGTCTTTTGATTTCTGATCAGGGCTCCTTCCTTTCTCACAGATTATGTTATTTCTTTATGACACAGGACATAATTTTTGCCCATGAGCCACAGTAAGAGATCCCCTATGCACAACACACATGAGTGTGCAAATGAAACAAAAGCTCTGATCATGCACGATGCACCATATCTGATGACAGCCAGGGCCATACACACAGATGACCACAGAGAGAAAGACTGTGCAGCCTGAAGCAACAGGATGACCCTTCAGGTCCCCACAGCTGTTTTACCTGAGGGTTCCCATTGATACAAGTGCCAGCCTCTCTCCAAGATTAGTCAAGTGAAGACCCAGTGTCCCTGGGGGACCCACAGGACACGGAGCAGGTCGAGCCCCCTGCCCAGTGGACTGGTGCGTGGAGCAGTAACCTTCATGCACTGACTCTGGGAAGGGCAGGAGCCTCCTTTATCCCCTGTTCTCCAGACAGAGGGAGGGTCCCTGTAATCTCCACAGTTACAATGCTGTGTGATGCCAGCAGAGATGCAGGGAGGGATGGTGTTGGGTCAACGCCATTTCTTTGTTTTCCTCTTTGAGATAAATTGGGAAAATAGAAAACAAGGGTTGCATTGCAGTTCTCAGGGTTTTGCTTCAGATTTTTGTTTGTGAATAGTCATTCATAATGAAGTCACCAACAATAACTTAAAAGACCAATATATAAAGTAACAGCCTCATACTGACATAGCCACTTTAAAAATGTTAAAATGTTTTCTAGATGTAGCAGTAGATTGTTTTATTCTGTGAAGTAGAAATGCTTTTGAAAATTGTGAGTGGACATGAATAAATATACACAAAGAGAATGAAAAGAATATGAGCTTTGGGTTCAGGCAGACCTGAGTCTGAGTGGCAGGTCTGACCCCTCTAACCTGCAGGACAGGGCAAGTTCAACGTCTTATCTGCCTGATCCTCAACCACCTCATATCAAGTTGGGAAAATGATACTTACCAGACAGGGCAGCTGTGAGGAGCAAATAAGTGTGTAATGAGTGTATTAAATCAACTGATTAGAGCTTTTTTGCTTTTAGTTTAGTAAAATACAACTTTAGGTCTGTGAGTACTACGTACATGTATGTGTCAGCTTTGATGTATGTTCACATCTGGTTTTCTACAAATAAAATGTGAAACATTCTTTCAATATGCTTTTTGAAGCTGAAAAGAGAACAGGATATTAGTTTTATTTTACAGGTGAAAGCTGGGGCACCTATGTCAACTCTGACACCAGGCTGCAACTTGACCCCAGAAGGTCTGGTGAAGGCAGGAACATACATGCTTGCAAGACATGTGTCCACACTTAGTGGCTCTGTCTCTGGTCAGGACCCTGGATTTATTCTGGGCTGTCAAAGACCAGGATCTGTGAGCAGAGGCTGACCTTTCTTTTCCTGGGGATGGGCTCATCGAAGAGCAGGTTGCCGGCCTCAGCCTCATCGATGCCGTCGTCAGGCGCGGGGCTGCGGAAGGGCTTGGCGCTGTCGGCGGACAGCGGTGGTGACGGGGTGGACGGGTTGGACTGGTCGCTGGGGGCACTCCAGCTCCAGTAGCCGCTGCTGCAGCTGCTGGATGGGGCACCACCCTCCTTCCAGGATCCGCTGAGGCCCTCTGCAAGCCAGACAACCAGCGTCAGCAAGCACACACACCTGGAGTGACAGGCTGGGAATGCTTGTGGACAGACCCAGACCCTGCAAAGCACCTGCAGCCCATCCCAAAATGTGCAACAGCTGGGGGTACAGCATGCATACCTCAAAAAAAAGTTGTATTATGCTTTGTAAACACTGAGCTATTTTAATCACATAACAGGTTTTTCTAACAGTTTTCTGATGTGGGTGGTTTTGTGTTCTTAAGGATGACAGTGGAGATGATATAAAAAGAAAGAAAAAGTTGTCCTCGTTCACTAAGTTTGGGGAGCTCTGAGTTTATTGATGGTGTTTCTAAGAGGGAATCATTGGTAATATTATCCTCCTTCCCTCACCTCTTATTTTAACTTTTTTAAAAAAGGAATATCATAGGTCTGTGATCTTTGGAATATGTTTATTAAAAAAGTTAGTCCAAGATTTAAGAATCTAAAAGAAATAATAATTTCCAGATAGTTACCTAAAGCCACTGGCCTTATTAAAGAAATAACAGTGCTTTACATTTGGTGTTTTCCGTCTCACAAAGCTCACTCACACAATCTCATTTGTTCCCACAACATCTGTCTCCCAGAGCTTGGACTGTCATGCAGGTTTCACAGACGAGGACCGGAGGCACCGGGAACTTCAGTGACTTGCCACATAACGAGTATGTGAACCCAGGCCCAAGCCATGGTCTACCAGTTGGTCTTCTCTGTCCTTTAGCGCATGTGGGTCCTGTGTTGTAGGAAATCTTCCTCTCTTTCCAGCAAAGCTGAGATTGGAGATCATTACTGGTAAGATAGCTGTTGAGTTTTACCTTCCCACTCATGGGGGAAACATGAAACGTTTGCTAATGTGGAGAGATCTTTGTCCGGTTAGAATGCCTTTGAGGAGATTCTTTTAATCACTGAAGATCTGTTTTACCATGTAAGATGCCTGATTTTAATTAGCTTTTGTATAAACTTGACTTTCTTTTTGGATAATTTGTCCTCCATATTTATGTGCATTTTGAATATAATAAAACTATATTCTAAGTACAATGGGGCAAAATCCCAAAATGCCTCATTTAAAAATGCTGTTAACATCTGTGTAATTAGTAATGAAGCGAGGACACACAGTGGACTAGCATTCATAGAAAAACGTCTTGACTACCTTCACGCAATTATAGATTTCCAGCATATTCTGCAACTATGTCAAGCAAAAGTCCAGTTAGAGGAATGAAATTTTAAGCTGAAACAGCAGAAGAAAGTTACCCATCTCATTCAAGTGAGGCTCTAACGGAATCAAATGGTCATTTCTGCACGATCACACCTTACTGACACTAAGAAAAGCAAATTAGCATCCTGTACAGATGCACTAACCAGACCCAAGTGGCCTTGTATGAACAAGAGAGCTCCATTCAATACAGCCCCACATCAAGGGGAGCCTGATGTGAGGCCTTAGGTAACACACCTGGTGTGGCAACCTCTTGGGCAGGTTCAGGAGGCTTTAAATACACCCCGGCGTACACTTGTAAAATAAAATGACTTGTGGTACTTGCTGTGTAATCATGTTAGGTATGAAGAATTGAATTTATTTTGAAAAGCAACAATTTCTTTTGAAAAGCAGTGTGGTTGCATTACTTCATGTCAATGCCCAAAGTTAATTTGTGTACTTGGGATGACATGTCCTTTAAGAAGCACTATATAATGGGAAGGAAAATGTGAGATATAAATGAATTTTTCAGAAAAAAAGTCAGAACCAATTTGTAATTTTTCTTTTTTAAAGAGCAGTGTCTCCTTATCTTAAAAAAGTATTGGGTGAAAATGAAGACAAGCCGTGCTGAACTCTCATCCTCTTTGCAGACCCACTTCCCGACAAAACGATCCTTTTCTCACACAAAAAGGATCACAACAGTTTTCAAAAATTTACTGATATACAATAATTCTGGACATAATATTATTTCTTAAAAATCCAATGCCTGCATTATCAATATTACCGTTAATGGCTTTTCCTTGTTAAGAATTTTCTGCCTGTTGCAAACTTAATGAAAGATGACAATTTGGGATTATTAGTTGGGTAGTTATTTTTAAAAATCATAATGAACACTGAATTATTTTCTTTATAGCTGTGCCAACAAAACTTTGCACTGAAGAAGCAAAAGGTTTACTTTCATTTTAACCTTTCAAAGTAAAAAATAATATTAAAAAGGTTCTTAATTCAAAGAGAATGCCATGTTAAAAATAATGGTCGCACTAAAATATACTCTTTCTTCTCTGAGGGTTCTATGAAATCCTGCAATTCTTTTTTTTTAAACAACAAAATCCTACAATTTATTTGTGTTTGGTGGCCCAGCTTGGGACAAAGTAAATACTTGTTTGTAACCCCGAAGAACTTTTTTTTTACTATTAACGTTTTGATCTTGTATATAATTCCTTTTGCTAGGACTGGTTTCGGGGATTCTTCCGTTTTGCTTTAACTGCACTCTCGTTGGTGGCGTAGCCGCACTGAGCAGACTAAGTGAGGATGCCTGTTAAAGGGGCCCCAAGAAGAAAGGCCCCGCCATCGTTCCACAGCATCGGTCAGGCTCACCTCACAGTCACCTCACCCACTGGGTAATGAGGTGGCCTCACCCCCACTTGTGGTGGTCATGACAGGGGGTGGGCACTACTGATTTATGGTATTGATTTGACTTCCCAGCACCCTGATCATTCTTCGCACCCAGAGATGGAGTGGAATATGTTTTGGTGAGGATTCACTGGCTGTTCAACAAATTTATTTTCACACCTCACACTTACTACCAAATTATGTGTAAACCATACCTCGGTCTCATAACTGACTAGGCTGTCTTTTGAGAGGTGTTCCAATGTTGGTAACGCTCACTCTGTGGTCTCAGTGCATTACATTTCAGTCAGCAGCAATCTGATTTCGGCCCATGGTTGGTCCACCATGAATGCTCTGGCCAGATCTCCAGGACCTTCATCCTGATACAGAATTCAGTCGATGTCACGGTTGAGCTTCTGAAGCATCAGATATCTGTCCTTGAAACACACAGCTGACGCTTGGCTTCCATGAAACCACTCTCCTAGCTCTCCTCTACCTCTGGTCGTCCTCAGGTTCTTCCCCTTCTGCTGATCCCTTAAGTGATGGTGGGCTTCACCCCTTCTCCCTCAGTTCCCTCCTTGTCTTTGCTCATGGCCTCTCTACGACTCTCTCAGGGAGATCCCATCTACTCTCATGCCTTCAAAATGCTGCCTTTCAATTCTGCCTGGGCAGTTCAGCTCTCCCCAGACACCATCCTTCGAATGAGCCTTAGTCCTGCCCACTAAACATGCTTCCAACTGAACCTATTGTCTTCTTCAGTGACCCCAGCTCTTGTACCAAACATTCACCGATACATGGGCTCCTCTGCCTTTGTTTCCATCTCAGGGAATGGGTCTCCTTGCTGAAGTGTGTCGACTGCCTGCAAGCCACCCTGTCACTCCCTCTCCTTCATCCTCTTTGTCCATCACTGAGTCCTGTTGATTCTACCTTCCTTATATTTCTCAGTTATGTCCTATCTGTCCCTTCTGTGACCATCAAGGATCAGGACATCACATTTTTAGGGGTTTCTTTTTTGTTTTTGCCTATAAAGCCAATTGTAACTTTCCAGTGGCAATCACTTAATAGCTCTGCTGCAGCCTCAGATTAATGTCCACATTCCTAGTCAGGTCTCCAATGTCATCTACTGCCCTCCTGATTTCTCATCATGAATTATATGAGTCTACAATATCTCATAACCAAGACAAGAGGTCTGGGATCAAGAAGATATAGAAGAGAATGTCAGCTTTGCTATTTATTGTCAATTAATCCATGTGCCTCAGTTTACTCATCTGTAAAACAGAGATCATGATGTCTTCATAGTGTTGTGAGAATTATATGAGATAAAGCAAACCTAGTAGTTGTCACATAGTTAAGTGTTCAATAAATGCTAGCCATTGGTATGGCTATGACTGAGAGTCTGTTTTCCTCGCAAAGAGATTGGGATACTACATGGGAGTATGGACATTGTTTTCAATGATGTTCTCAAACCATCTGGCATAGTACCTCATAAATATATATTGAGTGAATGAATGGTCTAAATAATTGTGTTTGATTGAGGAGTCTGGGATAATGCTTTTTCAAAATATTTAATCTTCAAAGTTCTTTGATCTAACTCTCTCTGACTGAACAGAAAAAAATGTTGGGGAAGTAACTTCATTAAACCAATTTCTATTTACTTGGGGAAAGGGACAAAGTACTACAGGTAAGTGTCCTGGCAAGGTGATATGTGTGGAATGGATGGAGGGATGAATATGGTACTGGAGTCTCCATTTCTCCCACATTTCCCCTGGCTTCTGATCATGGCAAGGAGTAACTGTTCATTTCAGTCAATAGGTATGAGACCCCTACAGGACCTCTTAAAGGGAGGCAGTGCTCTTGGTGGCCAGGGGCCCTTCCCTACTACATTCGTCCCCTGCTCACCATGCGGCCGCATAGGAGGACTTCGGACCAAAGGGCTGGTGGACAGGCTGGTTAGTACCATTGCTGCAGTCACTTTGTCCATGTCCAGTTCCTCTGAGGATTTCCTGGAAAATAGGGAGGGACACTGTTAACAGTGCTCACTCTGCATGGACTACAGGCCACTCCATGTACCACACACCACCACACACACGTACTCCCTGAATTTATCCCTTTGAGAATCCAATGTTTTGTTAGCTTTATTGTACTGATAAGGAAGCTGAAGTCCAGCAGTAAAGTGATCCCATCAAAACCCTATACCAGGGGGTTTTGGTGTCAAAACTTATTTTCATTGGTGGCCATATTAGCCTCATGGTTGCCTTCAAAGGGCTGAATGTAACTTTAGGACTGTGTAAATGTAACTACTCCTTAACAGTTAAGTGGGAGCTCAGTGCTGCCACTGGGTAGAAACAAGGTGCTGGGCTGGATAAAACAAGGTGGAGGGCTGGATTCGGCTCCAGGGCCTGTGTTTGTCACCTGTGCCCTACAGTATTAGGGAGAGAAGGATTTGTCCATTTGAAGAAGGACCCAATAAGTGTGAGGAGACATGGGGGTTCTACAGGACATGGGAGAGAGGTTCCAATTTTATTCTAAGTACAACCAGCCAGACAGGGAAGTCACTAGAGGGACTTAAGCAGGCCTAGTGACATAATGAAATTCATATTTTTAAAAATAATTACTGAGCTGCTCTCTGGAGAATAGATTGTGGAAAGGGGAGCAGAAGCAGGAAGCCCAGGGAGGACAGAGTTGCCAGGACCCAAGAGAAGAGGAAATGGTGGCTGGGATGACGGTCGGGGCAGTGGAAAGTAGCCTGGCAGACTAGCTGAGATACTGGGTGTGAGGTGAGTGAAAGGGGTGACTCAGGTTGGCTCCCAGGTCTTTGGTTTGAATGTTAATTGGATCATTCACTGAGATGGGAGAGAGATGAGGGGAGGCACTGAACCCCAGTGAGCTGCTCTGCAGCACTTTGCTGGAGGTGACAAGTCTGAGCAGCAGAGACTGTGTGGTAAAAGTGAGGACCACTCCCATCATTCACTGAGATGAAGGTATTCTTCTAGCTCATGTATTTTGGCCAATTAACCCCAATAAAGGCCCATCGATAATGATCACTGTGGACTGGAGTCAGCTTTCTAAGGCTGATTTCAATAAAGAAGTTAATATCAAGAGGCAATAATGCATGTACTACACTGATGTCAGATAAATTGTACGTCCTGAGACATGAACATTTCAAACTGGGGGACAGTCAAAGCAGCACAACAGAGGATTGACAAACCATATGGTCAAATTAATTGTCGTGTTGGCAAATGTGGCTTTCATTCATAGGTGTGCTGTATAATTTATAAAAGCAATGAAGTTGTAGAGATAGAAACTTGATAGTGCAGTAGGAAAACAGATTCCTAAACCAGAAAAAAATCAGATTATTCCCAATTTGGGGGGTGGGCTACTCAATTAATTTCATGATGAAGTTTTTAAAAAAGTATTATAAATTGGCTCTCCAGAGTCCACCATGGCCCTAAATTACCATACAAATCTTACTTTTCCAATCCAAGATGAGAATCTGAAATTTCCTTCTATATTCAGTTCTTCTCAAAGTGCTGTTCACTCTTTCTTGGAAAATTGTTTTATTGAAAGACAAATTCCTTTTTTCAGAGACTGGCAATTCTAGAACACTGAGTACACAGTGGAATTTACTCTGCGGAAGTTTTCAAGTCCACCTCATACACAAGGGAAAAAAACCGCTCGGTCATTTGGTACCCCATCACAAGGCTTTACAATATCCACAAGTCATAAGATCCTTAGACTTGGGAGTAAAGGTAAGGCCATTTTCTTATAGAAACAAAGCCCCCTGCAGCAGTGTGGAAAGGAACTTAAAGCACTTCATGGTCATTGAGTGCTCAGTGCCACGTGTAGGCATGTCACAGGGGCGGGGTGACTGGGGGCCTCGCAGGAGAGAGGCTTGCTGGGTAGACTGCTGTCCCACTAGCTGCTTACCCAGAGCCTGGCTGTTACCATTGCTTCCCACTGGTGTCAGCACAGGAGCAGGCCACAATGTCTCCCATCCCAGGACTGAATTGCAGGAGCTACTGACTGCTCTTTCCAACTCTGTCTTCTCCTTTTCTGTTTTTAACAGAAGTTTTGAGCTCTGGCTGGTGTGACTCAGTGGATTGAGTGCTGGATTGAGAACAAAAGGGGCACCATTTTGATTCCCAGTCAGGGCACATGCCTGGGTTTTGGGCCAGGTCCCTGATGGGGGACACATGAGAAGCAACCACACAGTGATGTTTCTCTCCCTCCCTTCTCTCTAAAAAAATAAATAAATAAAATCCACCCTCCATCACACACAAAAAAACAAACAACAATTGGTTTGAGAACCAGAATAAGAGGCCCAGGAGCCATTGGGAAATGGCTTGAACCCCACAGAGAGAGAGTCCCCAGCACTCTGCCCTAATTTCTGCAGGGACAGGCTACATGGCTACTCCTTTTCCTGTTCCTTGGTTTCAGGGACCTTTATTTTCTCTTTTGCAATCAGCTTTGTTTTTTAAAAAAATATATTTTATTGGTTATGCTAGTAGAATTGTCCCATTTTCCCAGCCTTTATTCCCCTCTGCCCTGCACACCCCCCCCAACCTGCCCCCAGTATTCCCCGCTCCCTCTGCTTAGATCATGCCCACGGGTCCTATATATAAATTGTTTGGCTTCTACATTCCTATAGTACTCTTGCCCTCCCCTGTCTATTTTCTACCTACTATCTATGCTCCTTATTCCCTGTACCTTTTCCCTCATTCTCCTCCCTTCACCACTCTGCTGATAGCCCTCCATATGATCTCCATTTCTGTGATTCTGCTCCTATTCTAGTTGTTGGCTTAGTTTGTTTTTTCAGGTTTGATTGTTGATAGTTGTGAGTTTGTTGTCATTTTGCTGTTCATATTTTTTTATCTTCTTTTTCTTCTATGAGTCCCTTTAACATTTCATACAGTAAGGGCTTGGTGATGATGAACTACTTTAACTTGACCTTATCTGGGAAGTACTTTATCTGCCCTTCCATTCTAAATGATAGATTTGCTAGATAGAGTCATCTTGGATGTAGTTAGTTCCTTGCCTTTCATGACTTGGAATACTTCTTTTCAGCTCCTTCTTGCCTGTAAGGTCTGTTTTGAGAAATCAGCTGACAGTTGTATGGGCACTCCTTTGTGGGTAACTGTCCCTTTCTCTTGCTGCTTTTAAGATTCTCTTCTTATCTTTAACCTTGGCTAATGTAATTATAATGTGCCTTGGTGTGTGTTTCCTTGGGTCCAACTTCTCTGGGACTATCCAAGTTTTCTGGAAGTCTATTTCCTTTGCCAGATTAGGGAAGTTCTCCTTCATTATGTTTTCATATCAGTTTCTAACTTCTTGCTCTTCCTCTTCTTCTTCTGGTACCCCTATGATTAGGATGTTTCTGGAACATTTAAAGTTGTCCTGAAGGCTCCTAAGCCTCTCCTCAATTTTTTGAATTCTTGTTTCTTCATTCTATTCTAATTGAATGTTTATTTCTTCCTCCTGCTCTAAACTGTTGGTTTGAGTCCCGGTTTCCTTCCTATCACTGTTGGTTCCCTGTACATTTTCCTTTATTTAACTTTTCATAGTCTTCACTTTTTCCTCTATTTTGTGACCATAATCAATTCTATGAGCATCCTGGTCACCATTGTTTTGAACTGTGCATCTGATAGGTTGGCCATTTCTTTGTTGCTTAGTTTTATTTTTTTCTGGAGTTTTTATTTGTTCTTTCATTTGGACCTTTTTTGGGGGGGTCTGGATGGGCCTGTTACATAGGAAGGGGTGGAACCTTAGATATTCGCCTGGAAAGGCAACCCACTTTGCTGTGTTGTGGAGTGTATGTGGGGGTAGGGTCTGAGAGGAAACAGTATGGCTTGTTCACCTCTATCCCAGCTTTGTCAATTCCCCTGACATCCACAATCAAATTGGGCCCTTCTGGTGCTGGTTCCCGGGTGGGTGGGGCTATGTACATTCTAACTCTGTGGGTCTCTCCAGTGAACTCTCCTGTAAGGCTGGGAGTTTCTCCCACTGCTGTCTCAACTCTCATGGTTTTTTTCAGTCAGATGTTTTGAGGCTTTATTTCCCCACACTAGACCGCTGAGTTGTGCGGTCTGTCTCATTCCCCAGTTGTTCCTCCTAGTTTATCTGCATGCAAGTGTGGGACCGCCCACGCTGCCAGCTGCTGCCTCGCCCACCCCCGTCCTCTAAGCTGCTGCCTTGCTGAGACTCCTCTCTGTCCAGCTCCTTGTCTCCACCCCTCCTACTGGTCTGGATATGTTTCTTCTTTAACTCCTGGGTTGTCAGACTTCCATACAGTTTGGTTTTCTGTCAGTTCTGGCTGTTTTTGTTTTTAAATTTGTTGTTGTCCTTCTTTTGTGTTAGGAGGCACATTGTATCTACTTACACATTTTTTTTGGCTGGAAGTCCAGCTTTGCATCTTTTATTATTTTTCATTTCTGAGGATTGTTTTAGAGATCTAGTTGATAATTAAATCAAAAGCTGATGTAAGTGATTTTTTAAAATATGAAGATTCAGTAGAGAAACTATTATTATAAAATATACATTTCTTTTGCATTGCTAAAGTTTGCCACTACCTTTCAACATAATTATCAGAAAGTAGATTCCTGATGAAGAGTGACAGGAAGAACTAACATTAGAATCATCAATGTTTTTGTATTTTCATTACCTTTAGGTTTCCTGTTGGCATTGGTGGTCATGACAACAACAAACAACAATAACAACAACAACAACAAACATCAAGGGCCCGCACCACTCACTACTCAGCCTGTATTTCTCAGGCAGTATTTTCAGCATGCTGCACGAAACATCACTGGATGACACAGCCTTGTGCTGAGTTGTGTTTTTGTTTTTTTCATCTTTGTTTAATTTCTTTTGTTACAGTGCTATATAATTACTGATTAATTGGTTCTGCAAATTCAAATCCTTGTAATTACACATGAAGAGATGATACACAAAGTAGAATTTGTTACACTTTGAGAAAGCTGTTGCAAAGGCCTTCTGGTAGATTTAGGGTTGGTGAGAAAAAAAAAAAAACTCATTCCAGATGACAGTAGGTGTTTTCATGTAATTGGAAACTGAATTTGAATCTACTGTTGAAGACCTCACCGATCACATATTTACAACAGTCTGAGTGAGACCTTTTCCAAATAATCTTCCCTCCCAGACCTGGTTGAGTATTATAGAATTTACTGAGGTTGACTTGGCTTTGATGGATGAATGGGATTCTGGGATGGGAGAATCACATTTCAGGCAAGGAAGCACGCAGGTCAGACAGCTTGCAAACAGCTTAGGAGTTCCGGTGGAGGAAGCAGTGGGAAAGAAGAAAGGACAGAACGTGGGAGGGTTCCCGTGCCTCCTGTGCCTGGCTAAGTGACTTCCTGTGACTTTGAAAGCAGAGAGAACCATGCATATTCATGAACCCAGGAGAGAGATAGATGATCAATCTGGATTTTAGAAAGAGGTCAAAATGCAAACAGTAATGGCAAACAAAAAAATTGAAGGTGTGCTATGCAGCTATTTTTAGTTAAATGTTAATTCAAACCCAAAGTACTAAACTAAGGGACAGCTCTTCCCCTATGAACAGACAGTATTTAGTCTGTGAGTACAGAACTCCCTTGCTATTAGCTAAGGATGTGTCTCTGGGGGAAAAAGAGAGTGCAGGTTCTGGAATGTGTAGAATCATGTGGCTTCAAATCCACTCTCGGCCATGACTAGCTGTGTGACCTTGGGGAAATTACTTAACCTCTCTGAGTCTTTGTTTCTTCACATGTAAAAAGAGACTAATTGTTGAGACAATTCAATGAGAAAACACAAGTGAGCACCAGCAGAGCCTCATCCACAGCCAGGGTTCCATGAATGTGAGGTCTTAATCTTCACATTCACAAATCTGCCCACAGCATCTGCCTTGCAAGCAAGAGGGATGCAGTCAGTGACTCTCCGAGCTCTTTTTACTGGGTAGCAGCACCAGCAAGATGTTGCTTTTCTTTTGGGTGGTGGTGGTGGGGAGGGAGGGTGCTGTTAGAGGTACTGTTTTTCATAAAGAACCAAACTGTTCTAACTTCATAGGAATTACTCTGTGAGAGGCGACCACTGGCACATGGGGAAGTGGCCACCACATTCTTCACTGGGGCTTCATAGCAGTTCCTGGGCCAGGATCCAGCTCATGACATCATAGCTCTTGAGGGCTGTCCACAATAGCCAAAGCAGGAATGTGTCTAGAGTTTATGTTCAGAAGTTCCTGCTTTTAGCCCTCACTTGAGAGGACTAGCTTTGTACAAGCAGCTCTTCTGGATACTGGAAATAGAGTCTCAAGACCTGGTGGAGTCTTGCGCCCCCCCCTCCCCCCGAAATCTATCCAGTCTGTTGGAGAAGCAGACCTTAATCAAACACATATAAAAAATCATAAACCTATGGATATGACAAATGCCAGGAAGGGTGCTGGTGCTATGGACTTGATGAGGTCCTTCACACGTCTCCAGCTGAGGGAGCCTGGAAGTGAGCAGTGGCCTTGCCCAGTTGAGGGCAGGGAGGAACTCTGGGCGGGCAGTGCCAGAGCTTGGGCCAGGCTGCCCTGAAAAGGACAGAAAGGCTCAGCACGGTGTGCTACACACTTGGATGGGGGACAGGCCCAGGAGGGCCTTCGCAGGTTGCTGGGAGTTTTCATCCTTATCTTCTAGGCCCTGAGGAGCACTGAACTATTGCAAGCAGATTGGGCTTCAGAAAGGTCAATTCAAGTTGGGATGATGCTATCAGATTCACTTTCCGAAAAGCTCACTCTGGCTGCCAGGTGGAAAATGAGTTTCTTGGGTTTGGCAACTGACCTTTTATTGGTGGAATTGATTGCCTAGTGACCATGGCAGCATGTTGTAGAATGACATCATTTGCGACATGGAGGTACTCAGGAGTATGTATGGCATCAGGGAACTTGGCCACAGTCCCCGGTCTGTGCAAGGGTAGGCATTGCTAGTCTGGCCCAGAGCGCTAGGCTGTGGCCAGTGCTTACAAGGCAAGCTATTGTTTATGTCACAAGAAGCTTTTTCTTCTTTTGAGTCACTTCACGCCTGAATGCCATTTGTTTGGGGGGTGGGGTGGGGGGAGGTGTGCACACACACCATCTCCCTGGCTAACCCACCAGCTAAGAGAAATGTTTTACAGGCTGGAGTGCTGTAAGAGACATTCATCTGCAATTAAAGTGCTGTAGTAACAAATGGAAATAAAGGTGAAGAATACATTCCTTAGGTTAGCACTAATCCAGTTCCTTTGCAACAACTGAAATCTGCTGTTTAGACCCAGTTCGATTATTTTAAAAGCTTGTGGTAATCCTAAAACAAGGAATTAAGTGTGAAAGTAAAAGTTCTACTGGAAAGGTCAGAATAACCATCCTAAAATCTTGGAATTTTAGGAAAGTTTTTACTAAGAATTTGGCAAACTGGATCTAGTTAACTACTAAATGTGTTTAAGCATAAAGAAACATTGTTTTCTTTCTGAAGGAATTTTGTAGCTAAAGTGGTAACTGTTAACACCTCCAAATTCATTTTAGTGATTATTTCTTTTAGCACTACAGGGAAGATCAGGAAAGCTGCTTACTGCAATATGTCCAGTGACCTCTATTAAATAAGATGTGAAAAATAAATACATTGTAACATGTAAGGCAATACAGATGTCTAACTGTTGCATCCTGTCTATGTCTCTGCTTACTATGGACTGCTGACAGTTTGCACACCTCCATTGACCTGTGGATCACACGTTGAGTAGTATGGAAATAGGCAAGTACTTTGATGTCTATTCCACTTCACCTGAAAAGATGATATTCAGTCTGTCCCCCTTTCCCTCAGTTGCTTCTCTCTCCTTCTGGGCCCTACCACCATGGATTTATCTCCTGGCCCTTGTTACTATGGCCACAGGGCCTCACTTTCCATTGAAAACTGCCCCTTCCACAACCTTACCTTCCCCGACTTTTGGACCTGAGCTGGAGAGGCCATCCTGTTTCTGTTGGGTCACTCATCCTGCCTTCCCCAGAAGACCCTTCTTGGTCTTTTCTTTTTTTCTTTTCCTTTCTTTTCTTTTTTCTCTTTCCTTTCCTTTTCCTTTTCCTCCCTCCCTCCCCCCCTCCCCTTGCTTCCTTCTTTCTTTCTTTATTTATTTTAACATTTTTTTATTGTTGTTAAAGCATCCTCTTCACCTTCATACAGAAGCCCTTGGTCTCTCTGGGTTCAGCAGAGCAGTTCCCTTGTTCTCTGCCTCTTCCTACTTCAGACATCAACCAGCCTTTCCAGTAGCACCTCTCTCTCCTAATAGCACCCAATATTTTGGTATATAAATTATAGCCATTATTTTTACCTGGAATTATGATCCCAGAAGATGTATTGAAGACCCCCAATAACTTCATCATTTCTGTCCCCTTAACCCACATCTGGTGGATGCACCAAGGTTCATCCCCAGCAACTGCATTTAATACCTGAGTGATTTTTAGGAAAATCCTGTAGCTTTGCAAAGCTTTATATTCCTTATTTATAAAATAGATATGCCAATAATAAGAACCTTATAAGGTTTTTGAAAAATTAAATAAAATTATTAACATAAAATATCTGGCATATACTAAACACTCAATTAATAGTAATTACTATTATCATCACCCTTTATCCAAACTCTCATTTCAGTGAACTAATCTCAGGGTAAAAGCCTAAATTGTATCTACTAAAATATTTATAGGTGAAATAACATAAAAATGCCCAAAAGCCTGAGCTTGAGATAATCGGGTGAAATGAGATGAGCAATGTGAGTAAAAACTTTTTAGTTTGATGTAGTCCCATTTGTTTAATTTATGACTTATTCAATAAATCATGTATAGAAATATTTTACTTGCCCTAAAAATGTTGGCCTCTCTATGCAAAATTGATTTTGTTCCAGAGTCTGTGATAATTCTTCCGTATTCACAAAGGCTCGCAGACCCATCAGGGAACTCTGATTCCAGCAGTAACATTATTAAATAATAAGTTCCAAGTCCCCTGCAAACAATGCTGGGTAATTAGCTGGACTTGTTGCTGTGAGTGGGCTGTGAAGTGCTGCTCTGGGAAACACTGTGCGTGTCCCCAGATGGCCTTTGTGCTTTGTAGGTCTGGTGCTGCTGATTGCAGCCAACACATTCTCCCAGGGGGGAAGGCCAGTCTTAGTCCATGCAGTTCTACCCGAACACAGAGCCCTCTGTGTGTGTGGGAGCACCCTTCAGGGATGACCATTCAGGTACCAGGTGATGGAAGACCAGAGGGAACACAACCAGGTTCTTCTGATAGTGTGTGTGTGTGCGTGCGAGTTGATGTCCTGTGTGGGTCTGCATGTGTCTCTGAGCATATGTCTCTGTGTGTGTATCCTGTGTGTGCATGTGTTTGGGTATGTGCGTGTCTCTGTGGGGACCTGTGTGTGCTTTGTGCATAAAGGAAGACATGAAGGGAGTTGGAGGGGACCATGAACCCAGACCCTGTGTCCTGCTCATCGTGGCCACCTCTGTCTGGGTCGGCCATGTCCTTGCTGACACATGCATCCCACAAAGCAGCTCAGTGTGCCTCAGCAGTGGCCAAAGCAATGGTCAGAATGTCTGGAAGAGCTTGGGATGTTTCATTCAGAATCCTGGGGGCACTGGCCGGGCAGGGCCTGGGGTACGTGCAGGGTGGGGATGCTGGACAAGTGGGATGGAAGGGCCTGAGGCAGTGGGCAGTCAGTGTCATAGCTGTCCTGGGGAAGAAAACTGTAATCAAAACTGCATCTGTTGCACTTACATTTGTGTCCAAGTCGGGTTATTGCAGACTTACTGTTAGGGTTGATTACCTTATCACTTGGAGGCCTCAAATCCATTTAGGTCTTCATAATAGAAAGAACTTCCCACTACATTTTATGGTGATAATAGTCATTTCATAAGGGCAGTTAGAAAAAGACAAGTCCATGTCTTCTGGCGTGCTAATTGAAAAAATATATGGTGATTTTTGTCTCTAGATTTTTTTAAAAATAGGGTTTATAAAGACTATATTACTTATTTCTATTACTTCCTTGTCCTAAAATAGTAACATTATTATGTTGGCAACAGACCTAAATGTGAGCTTGGAGTTACAGCCGTTTATCTCATTGTTTTTGCAAAGAGAGAGGACTCATATTGTCCCCAACCAATCCAACCTGACTGGCTGCCCAGGAGTGAGAGGGGGCACAAGGAGTAGCGGGAGATAAAGTAGTTCCCAAAGGCACTGCGGTCCCTGCTCAAAGAGCGAGGCCCTGTACCCCCTCCCACACCCCAGAGTGGCCACTCAGGCTGTGCAGGGAAGTGTTAGATGCTGTGTGCTAATTCGCTGTCATGCTTTAGCTTGGGAGCGGGGGAGGGAGATTGGGGACTTGTATTCTGTCAGTAAATTTTGGTTTATTTCATGTTTGAACTCGCTGGGACCTGCTTGCAGATTTCAGACCCATCTTGGTACACCTAAGCAGGGCGGATGTACCCCCAGCACCCCTCCCGTCTTGTGCTCTGAAGAGGGGGCAAACCGGCGTGTGATGTAGACTGAATTAATTCCTTTTAAAGGTGCTAAATTCCAGATTTGGCTTTAAAAATGTAATTTTTCTTCCTCTAATATTGCATCTTATTTCCAAAATAGCTAGCATTTCCTGAGCATGCCTAATGCCAGACGCTGTATGTACACTGTTTAAACTGCCACTGCGGGCTGATATTACCACACCATTTTACAAATACCTTCTAAGGGCACGTGGCCGGCCAGCCAGGCCTGCTGAGTTCTAGCAGCCCAAGGTGATCTTCAAACCGCACTCTCATGCTGCTTGCACGATCATCTCTATAATTTTGTTTTAAATTTGAGACATACTCGTCATCTATAATTGAACTATATTTGAGAAATAAATGCAATCTGTTTGAGATTACACATTTTCTTGTGTTACAATTAAAACCATCTTAAAATAAAAAGGATTTCTTTTATATACATAGGTGATTGCATATATTTGAGAAATAAATGCAATCTGTTTGAGATTACACATTTTCTTGTGTTACAATTAAAATCATCTTAAAATAAAAAGGATTTCTTTTATATACATAGGTGATTGCATATTAAGAGGGACATAGCATATAAATGTTCAAGTTGACAAAACAGATTAAATTATAGGCTTATTACTCATATTAAAAAATTTTTGCTTTTAAAAGAATTCTTTAAATAAATTTTCTTCAAATAGAATTATTCTAATATGCTTAAAATGTTGTGAATGACTAAATTCCAATTCAGCTCATTTACTCAAATTCTAACCTCTATGTCACTATCTGTTTTATACTCTTAGGCTGAACCACATGAAATTGCTGACACTTACTATTTTTAATCTACAAAAGCAGTAGTTTCATATGATTTGCTCTTATGAAACATTTATCTTTAGTTTCATGGGCTAGAAGTGAACCAATTTCTCTCCATTGAAAACTGATTGTTTCAGGTTACTGAGACTGATCATGGCTCCCTTTCCTGGAGGCTTGCACTGTGCATAATCTTATTTCTGAAGTCAGCTTTTACTGACAATCATCTCCTACAATATAATCCAAGCAAGCTTCAATTCAACATCTATTATGTGCAAAGTATTGCTCTGGGCAGAATTCCTTGCCCCACAACTTGTCCATGGCTGACAGAAGTCCTCAGAATATCTGGCTCCTGGGACAGGAAGAGAGGTGTCAATGTGCCCTTTGGAGAATCCTCACACACAACATTACTGTTCTGTGCTAGGTTCTTTCAGTATGTTTTCACCATGTTACTGGTACATGTTGACATGAGTAACATGTTCCATCAATTCACACGGCTATGATTTGATGACAGATCAATCTGAACTGTCAATTAGGCATCTGGTCCATAGAAAATAGTAATTCTATCATCCTTAGACTTGTGCACAGCAGTCTGATCTAAGGGCTATGAAATCAAACCTATGTACTGAACACACAAAGGCTGAACAATTGCACACTGAGCTGTGTCTACTTGGTGCACAAGAAACACGACTTCCCCTGAGGGGTAAGCGGGAGAAACTGATAGAGTAAGGAACACAATGCAAAGGTTACTGCCGGGCGTATCAGCAGATCAGTGACACGGCTGGGTGGCTACTGGCCAGGGCATATCCAGTTTCCCGTAATAAGACGTAGATGAATACAGGTCGGTGGTGCCGAACAGAGCTCAGGCTACAGCCAAGACGAGTCTGCAGTCCGGGGGAAACAAAGCACTGGAGCTACTGTTTCACATGTCTTCTGAACACAATACAAATGACTTAGGAGCCCAGGATGCTGGAATTAATATTTAATATAAAAAGTATCACTAGAAATGACTGGAGGGGTCTCAGGTATAAATAATAATTTCCACCTCTGCTGGCAATTTTTCACTCATTTAGGTTGTCATACTAGTGTAGTTGCAGTTTATAGGTGCACTTACTATAATAGCATGTTGATTAAACTGTATTGGTGGGATTACCCATTCAATATATCTTTCAATTCTGTGCTATTGTTTTAAATATTCCCAATGCAAATAGACCTCTATTAGTCAATAGCTCAGTGGTTACCTGTCTTCTTTACTTAAAACAAATCATTATACATTTGTATTTCTACATACTTAAAATGAACCCAGGAACTTATGATAAGGAATTAGCAAGCATACAGACTATAGAATCTGGATTTACTTAAAATTTGATGAAAAATGGCCCACTTAAATATGATTATAAAAGTATGGAGAAAAAAGCCTTTCAGTATAACATGTCACCATCTCCATTGACATTACTTTCCTCACTTTGTATGGTATTTCTACAAAGGTTCATCCAGCACAGACAGAAATAAGCGCCTGCTTTCGCTTGTAGGCAGGTGAAGGTTTGAGGAGTTGAGAGAGGTAATAGTAGCTGCTGTATCAGTCCCAGTCCTCCAAGAAGCAGTCCCCGGGACAAGATCAGTTCTGTAGGTGATTAACTGGGGAAGATGTCTGGGAAGGGTAGAGGAGTGGGAGCCCGCCTGGGTGGGGAGAGCCTGCATGCCCCCAGGAGGATCTGACACCTGTGGGTAAGGAGTGAGGGAAGCAAGCCTTGGGTGGGAAGTACTTCTGAGCAGCTGTAAGAGTCTCAGAGCAAGTCAAGTGGACGGGGGCATCTGGAACAGTGTGCCTGTTAGAGGAGTCCCAGGTGGGGCAGAGACCTGGCTCCAGCAGCCCTGCTGTGCGGGGTCCTTGGAGGGGAGGACTTCCTGTGTCCAGAACTATCTAAAGACCACTCCAATAACTGACCAAGATGTACCTTCATTATAACTCCTTTGCACTGTGGTCCTACTGGGTCGAACCCAGGGTGTCACCCATCTCTTTAAACCATACTAGTTAACACTTATGCAGCATTTACCACCTGACAGCCGCTGCTTTAGCTGTTACTTTCATGAACTCCGTTGATCCTCATAGTAAGTCAATGAGGTCAACAATATTATAGGCCCCACTTTCAGCGCTGAGGAAACTGAGGCACAGGGTGGTATGGGAAAGTAGGTAGTGGAGGCTGGATTCTTACCCAGGCAGTTGGACACCACAGTACGTGTTTGTTTGGATGGAATATTTTGTGTCCTCCCAAAATTTGTATGTGAAGGCCTACCCCCCAAGGTGATGGTCTGAGGAGGGAATTAGGATTAGATGAGATTATGGCAGTGGAGCCCCTGGGATGAAACCGATGCCCTTATAAGAAAAAGAGACACCAGACAAGAAGGCAGCCACCTGTCAGCCAAGAAGAGGGCCCTCACCAAGCACCCAATCAGCTGGCACCTTGATCTTTGACTTCTCACAGTTGCTTCCAGAACTGTGAGAAATAAGTGTCTGTTTTTTTAAGCCACACTGTCTCTAGTATTTTACTAAAGCAGCCGGGGCTGAGTGTTTTCACCCCATATGCTAGGGAAAGAGGTTGGCAAGAGTTAGGCAAGTGGATAGGGCCAGACATGTGAGTGCAGTTTCCTGCAAACTGGAGACCAGCGACACACCCAGTGGATGAGCTGGGCCAGCTCGTCGGCAGGGAAGGCAGGACACATCTCGCTGCAAGGCTGGCTCCCAGCACCCCAGGCCTCAGCGGTACAACTCTCTGACAACACTCAAGGGTGGCTCCTGATGCATTCTGCCACAAGCCAAACTGCATCCACAGCTGTGCTTGTCCTAGCCTGTTAGTGACAGGTGTCAGGGACGACCTCTAAGCAGCAACTTGGAAGATGACAGTGACAGTTCCAATAGTAGCAGTGTCAATGGAAGTGCAACAGAGCAGCAAACAACAGCAGCCACATGGATACTGGGACCAGTGGTGCTTTGGTCAGACAGTAAGACTAGAGAAACATACAGTGAATGGGATTCAGGTGCAAATCTGAATCAGGAAAGAAAAATCTACATATCCCCGCCCACAGATATTGTAAATTATTTCAGTTGGTGTATTCCTTGAAATTGATTGATAGCCTCTGACAGGTTAAACACTCACTGTTTCAAAGAAACTGAAGAGAGAACCTATTAGCTCCAACTACATGGCCCGTCTTTACGTGCCCCAAGCTAAAGGGCGGACACCAGCATACCTGTTTTAAAAGCAGGGTTCCCACCAATGGCTGAGGCTCAGAGTTTTTATCTTTTATGTTGGTGAAAGTAAAATGACCTGACTTCTGCAAAAGCAAATTACACCTGACTCATCTATCACAACACTTTGAGAAGAGACACATGCATTGGCTCAAGCCCTCCATCTTCCCAAATGACACCAAGCTGTGGGATCTCTGAGGTTAGACCCTGCATGACTCTGAACCAAATCAGGCTGTGGAAGGAAGGGCGCTGAAGACGATGACCCCTTTAGCCCTGACCATGTGGCTCAGTTGGTTGGGTGTTGTCCCCGAAAATGAAGGGTCACTGGTTTGATTCCCAGTCAGGGCACATACTTGGGTTGCAGGTTTTGCCCTCAGCTGGGGTACGTATGAGAGGCAACCAGTTGATATTTCTCCTTCACATCAATGTTTCTCTCCCTCTCTTCCCTGCTGAAAATAGAATAAATACAATCTTAAATAAAGGTGATCCCTTTGGTATTTAAAAATGCCTTTAGTAACCAGTTTATAGATAGAAAAAAGGGGAGGAAATACATGTGCTCTTCTCCAGATGGAGACATGACAACCACCGTGTTCCTGTGAAACTACAGCTTTGGATCATTTTATGAATGGTCTGGACGAGGGCACAGAAACACTTTTGGGTTCATTGATGATCCGACTTCTGGTTGATAAGGATGGATTTCAGGAGCTATTTTAAGGGTCTATTAAATGAGCAAAAATCTTGGTACATATTAATGTGAGAACATGCAAGGTAACAAATGCAGTAAGAAGAAAAACTATCACATACTTCCTGGCATATGAGATCTGAGTGGTAGGTTACAACCCAGAAGAGTTTCCTGGGATTAAATGATAGAATCCACTAATGGGAAAGCTAGCTCAGTGTCAGCCAGGGCAACCTGTCATCTGAAGCCTCTGCCCCTTCCACTGCCTCTTCCCCACATGCACATTGACCTTGTGCTGATACGATGAGACAGTTATCATCCCCAGAGGCAGCCTCTTTTCTTTCTTTTTGGACAATCCCGTGTTAGAAAGTTCTCCTGTGTGTTGAGGAACACACAACACTCTTTTCCTGATGTAGTTCAGTGTTTCAGGATTCCAGACGGCAATTATGATCCCTCCTCGCATAAATGTCACTTGTATTTCAAGGACTCAAACGTACCCTATAAGTCTTTCCTTTTCTAAATAGATTAAGCATCACATATGTCTTCGATGTTTTGCTCCAAACAATCTAAATGTCCTAAGTTCCAAAGCGAGATAAGGTTAATTTGCATCTGTCCCAGGCCCAGGACCGAATTCAGCGTTTCAAGCATGATGTGGCTCTATGAAGGGGACCTTGTTTGGGGGGACTCATTAAAAAAATAACAGACTTATTAAGTTATAGTTTACATGCCAAAAAAACCTCATGCTTTTAAAGTATATAATCCACTGGCTTTTAATATGTTTTCAGAGTTGGGTGGCTAACACCACTGCCAGAACATTTGCATCCTCCCTGCCAAAAAAAAAAAACCCGGTGCCCATTAGCAGTCACTACCTAGATCCCAGCCTCGGGTAAACAGTCATCTACTTTCTATCTTTATCGACTTCTCTGTTATGGACATTTTACATAAATGGGCTCATGCAACATGTGTTTTTTGTGTGACTGCCTTCTTTGAGTGTTTTCAAGGTTTGTCCATGTTGTAGCATATATCAGGACTTTATTTCTCTTTATTGCCGTATAATATTCCATTATAAGGATAGATCACATTCTACTTATCCATTCATCAACAGAGGAACTTTTATGTTGTTTCTACTTTGGGGGGTATTATGAAGAGTGTTTTATGCATATTCACACACAAGATTTTGTGTAGCCATGTATCTGCAATTTTCTCTAGGATACGCTTGGGAGTGGAGTTGCTCTGGGTCACATGTTAACTCCATGTTTAACATCTTAAGGAAGTGACAAGCTCTTTTCCACAGTGACTGTACCATTTTATAATTCCACCAGCAGTGAATAAAGGCCCCAATTTCTCTACATCCTCTCCAGCACTAGACAGTGCTCTTTTTTGGTAACAGCCATCATACTGGGTATGAAATCACTTTGGTTGGCATTACCAATCAAAGGATTAATGATGTTAATTATCTTCACATGAACTTGTTTTTCATTTGTGTATCTTCCTTGCAAAAATGTTCGAGTCCTTTGCCCCTTTTCATTGGGTTAGTTGTATTTTTATTAGACCAACATCAGATATATGACTTGCAAATACTTTCTCCCATTCTGTGAGCTCTCTTTTGGTGAAACCCAGTTTAGCTATTTTCCCTTTCATCACTTGTACTTTTGATGTTATATCTAAGAAATTATTGCCTAACCCGAGGTCATGACTTTGTACCTATGTTTTCTTCTAAGAATTGCATAGTTTTATCTTTCAAACTTAGGTGTTTGATTCATTTTGAGTTGATTTTTTTATATGGTTGAGTTGGGGGTCTAATTTCATTTTTTTAAAATATAAATGACAACTTTTATTTGGTGACGGACAGTGAAAGATCTTTTTTTAAGTATTCTTTATTGATTATGCTATTACAGTTTTCCCAATTTTTCCCTCTTTATCCTTCCTCTGCCCTGCCCCTCCAGCCCTCCAGCATCCCCCCCCTTGGTTCATGTGCATGGGTTGTACCTATAAGTTCTTTGAATCCTCTGTTTCCTATACCATTTTTATTTCTCCCTGTCTATTTTATGCCTATGAATTACACTTCTCCCCGTACCTTTTCCCCCTTATTCCTCCCCATCGAAATTCCTCCACATGACATCCATTTCTGATTCTTTTTTTGTTCTAGTTGTTTGCTTAGTTTTTGTTTTTGCTGTTTTTCTTTCCTTGTAGGTTCATTTGTTGATAGTTATGACTTTGTTGTCATTTTATTGTTCATATTTTTGCTTTTCTTTTACTTAGATAAGTCCCTTTAACATTTCATATAATAATGTCTTGGTGATGATGTACTCTTTGAACTTGACCTTATCTGGGAAGCACTTTATCTGCCCCTTCCATTCTAAATGAAAGCTTTGCTGGGTAGAGTAATCTTGGATGTAGGTCCTTGCCTTTCATGACTTCAAATACTTCTTTCTAGCCCCTTCTTTCCTGGAAGTTTTCTTTTGAGAAATCAGCTGAGAGTCTTATGGGAACTCCTTTGTAGGTGACTGTCTCCTTTTCTCTTGCTGCTTTGAAGATTCTCTCCTTATCTTTAATCTTGGGTAACTTAATGATGATGTGCCTTGGTGTGTTCCTCTTTGGGTCCAACTTCTTTGGGACTCTCTGGGCTTCCTGGAAATCTATTTCCTTTGCCAGATTGGGGAAGTTCTCCTTCATTATTTGTTCAAATAAGTTTTCAATTTCTTGCTATTGATCTTCTCCTTCTGGCACCCCTATAATTCAGATATTGGAACATTTCAGGTGGTCCCAGAGATTTGTAAGTCTCTCTTCACTTTTTTGAATTCTTGTTCCTTTATTCTGTTCTGGTTGGATGTTTATTTTTTCCTTTTGTTCCCAAAAGGAGTCCTGATTTCCTTCCTGTCACTGTTTGTTCCCTGAATATTTTTGCTTTATCTCATTTTGGGTATCTTTCATTTGTTTTTTCATTTTTTGACCAAGCTCAATCAGTTCTATGGCATTTTGATCACCAGGGCTTTAAATTCTCCATCAGATAGGTTAGCTATCTCATCACTTAGCTCTCTTTGTGAAGGTTTGATCTGTTCTTTCATTTGGGCCATATTTCTTTGTCTTGGCACATCTGTTAAGTTGTAAGGGGATGGGGCCTTAGGTATTCATTCCAGCAGGGCAGCCCTCTTTGCTGTGTTGTGGTGCTGCCTATGGGGGAGGGGCCAGAGAGGGAACAGTGCAACCCGCCTGCTCCGCTCTAGCCTACTTTCCAATGGACTCTCATGTGAGACTGGGAGTTTCTCCCACCATGGCAACCCCCGCTATAGTCCACAGTCAGCTCTGAGTCTCAGTTTCACCTTCAGCCAGTCTCCCCAGTCTGCTGGCTTGCCTCGTTTTTTCTTAGCCAGACTGCCTTATGGATCTGGTTGTTCTGGTTGGTTTTTTCTTTAATTCCTTGCTTACCAGAGTTCCATGCAGTTTGATTTTCTGGCAGTTCTGGTAGTTTATTGTTTTTAGTTTGGTTGTTATCCTTCTTTGGGTTGTGCAAGGAAGCCAAGGCTTTCTACCTACCCCTCCATCTTGACCAAAACTCTTAAGTTCATTCTTTTGAATGCTGATATTCCAACAGACTTAGCACCATTAAAAAAAAAAACAACAATTCTTGAGTTGTCTTGGCCACCTCATTGAAAATCAATTGACTGTGATGGGTGACTCATTTCTAATAATGATACTGGACATTTGCTTTTTATACTGCTGGGTCATACTGAGTTTATCGTCAACTAAATCCTAGAACTGTTTCATAGGTGTTGTTGTTTAGCCAAATCTCCCCCATCTTGCCACTGAGCAGATGGAAACTGTGGCCCCAAATAATAAACTTCATCTTCATTTTCCGTAAATGTCACCTTTTCAGTTAAGCCAGTCATTTCACTAAGTTGAGAGCTTTGAGGTGTGTAGTCCAATGTCTCTTTAGGTTTGTATCATCTGTATCATTCATTTTTCAGATTAGTCATGAAACATTTACTAAACTTCATATCAGGCAACGGATCTAGGTGTCCATGAGTAAGATGAGGTATCTGCCCTTATGGAGGAGGCATAGAGGAGACAGATATTACAGAGGTAAGGAAATAAACAGACAATTTCAAATAGTGAGATTCTTCAGGAATAGGTCACTTAGGGAAATCTCTTCTATCCATATATTTTTTTAGTGGCATTTATATCAACACTATCATCTTACAAGCCAGTCATGTCTCAACGGCATTGCCTAAGATTCAGTTCAGTGAGTGGTAAACTTTGAGAAGTACCCTCCTTGTATCTGATGCTGATATTAAGGAGACCACCCTCTTTGGGGTTCCCCACTCGGAGGGGTTCCCCACAGGGACTGCTGGGCCACGAGCCTCACCCAACAAAGTCTTGCTTTGGGTTCTAGAAAATACACTGCAATCCTAAAATGACTCCTTCAACATATTATATTAGAGAGTGCCTGATAACACTGCAGCCACTTTTCCTGGATAAACAATATAGGCATCTGGAGTGCCACCCAAACTCTTTTGCCAGCAGCCACAACACTACGCAGGTGCATGTTCTTCCTCTCTGTGAAAACTGCCATCTTGCAGGAAGTTCGTAGGGTAAAAGGAGGGTAATAAAAGGGGAAAGTCCTACTGAATCTAATAAAAATGAAATGTACCACAGAGAACCTCTCCCTAAACTTCTGTCACCTCCGAGATGAAAGTCCATCAATACGCATAAAAAACAGCCTTATCCCCAGAGCCAAAAACAGTGGCTGACACGTCCAACAAATATCTGTTCAACGAATGAGTGACACAAGGAAAAATTCTTCACTAGTCAAAACTGTGGCCTCTTCTGCAGGTTTTCTTGTCCCTGAGACTTCTCAAGTTCATCTGAGTATCAAATGTCCTGCTTTTTTTGTTTGTTTGTTCAATTTGGTTTTTTAATTCCTTCTTGATCAATTACTGCCAAGGTTCTGAGGAGGTATTTCTGACTGCCTGGAAGCTTCTGGCCCCTCTAGGCAACCTTATTCCCTGGGATTACTGGACGCTACTAATTACCTCCACTGGCCAGCTCCTCTGCGGGCCTTTCATCTTTTCCTTCCTGGCTTTACATATTTAAACAGGAGTTTTCTTCAATAAAAAGGGGCTCCAAAACTGAGTTTCTCTTAGCAAGTACTGATTTCCATTTGATTTACAAGTCATCTCCTAAGAGCAATTGTGAGTAACATACAGGTCCTGCTACGGGTCATATGAAGGGGTTGGTGGCAAGAGGCCCATAGGGCCAGGACTGTGATATTTCAGCATAAATATTTTGTTTAGCCCGAAATCTCTCTATTACTACTGATCTTTCTTTTCTGCCACTTTGCCTCCATGCACACAAGGAGAAGTCAGATTTAATATTCATCAATTCAACTGATTCCATGGAAACAATAGTAATTCCTAAGTTGAAAAAGAATTATGGATGCATGCTGATCATATTTCCTGGCTGAAAAAATCAAAATTCAGACTCATCACATTAAATCAGTCATTAAAATATAGGCCATTAAAGTATACTCCACATTCAGGTCCTGGTGTCTATCAGATGGGACAGGGAGGGAATAAGATAATATTGCAAGACAGTAATTTGCTTCCCTTTTCTCATGGGCAGAAATACAGGATGCATTTCTAGGATCACTATGAGTTTATTAAGCCCCCACACAATGTGAATTAAATTGCCCTTGTCCTTTATTTTCCATTAAGACTGTCTCAGATGCATGTTTTTGTTTTTCTCCAAAGGGAGCATTTTATTCTTTTTCTCGTGAGAGGTTCAGAAGAGGCTTTAGAGGGCACAGCATTTTGGGACAACATCCTGGCAACTATTAATTTATGGCAGTGATTTTGCTATTTGGATCAGGCCCTCTGTGTTCTGGCTTCCAACTTCTTTTTTTAAAAATAATTTTATTTAGTTATTTTTCAAGTACAGTTTTTTGTCTATTTCTCCCATCCCAGCCGTCCCCCTCCCCGTGCTCCCCACCTCCCTCCCATTTCCACCCCCCTTAGTTCTCGTCCCTGTGTCCTTCCTATTTGTTCCTCCAAATCCCTCCTCTTTTTCCCCCTTAAATTCCCTTCCCTCACCCCTCTGGTCACTGTCCCCTTGTTCTCTATTTCAGTGTCTTGGTTTTTATTCTGCTTGCTTGTTTGTTTTGTTGTTTAGCTTCCTGTTAAAGGTGAGATCATATGGTATTTGTCTTTAAACACCTGGCCTATTTCACTCAGCATAATGCTTTCCAGTTCCATCCATGTTGTTGCAAAGGGTAGTAGCTCCTTCTTTCTCTCTGCTGCATAGAATTCCATTGTGTATATGTACCACAATTTTTGCATCCATTCATTTACTGACAGGCACCTATGTTGCTTCCAACTCTTGGCTATTGTAAATTGTGCTGCTATGAACATTGTGGTGCATAGGTTCTTTGAAATTGATGTTTTAGGATTCTTAGGATATAATCCTGGCGGTGGAATTGCTGGGTCAAAAGGCAGATCAATTTTTATTTTTCTGAGAAAATTCCATACTGTTTTCCATAATGGTTGTACTAGTCTGCAATCCCACAGTGAACTAAGGACCCTTTTCCCCACAACCTCTCCAACATTTGTTGTTTGTTGCTTTGTTTATGATAGCCATTCTGACTGGTGTAAAGTGGTATCTCATTGTGGTTTTAATTTGCATCTCTCTGATAGCTAACGATATTGAGCACCTCTTCATGTGTCTCTGGGTATTCTGTATGTCCTCCTTGGAGAATTGTCTGTTCAAGTCCTTTGCCCATTTTTTAATTGGATTAGATGTCTTCTTAGAGTGGAGTCGTGTAAGTTCTTTGTATATTTTGGAGATTAAACCTTTGTCTGAGGTATCATTGGCAAATATGTTTTTCCATACAGTTGGTTGTCTTTTTAATTTAATACTGTTTTCTTTAACCGTGCAGAAGCTTTTTATTTTGATGAGATCCCATTTGTTTATTCTTTCCTTTATATTCCTTGCTCTAGGGGACATACCAGTAAAAATGTTGCTGTGTGAAATATCTGAGATTTTCTTGCCCATGTTCTCCTCTAGGACTTTAATGGTGTCACGGCTTATATTTAAGTCTTTTATCCTGGCTTCCGACTTCTGATTTGGAGATGCAGGGATACAGGGGCACATGAGGCCCAAGAGGCAGTGAGCCCAGGAGTGCCTCCACATCCACCTTTCCGAGACATGCTTGATAGATTGGTCTAATCCTACATTTCTCAAATTTTCCTGCACCTTAGAGTCCCATGAAGACCTTTTATAAATGATATAGATGCCCAACCCCACTCCAGAATGATTACATCAGAATTTCTGCGGGTGGGACTGGGGCATTGACAGTTTTAAAACTTCCTGGGAGACTTTAAAGAACGGCCTGAGTTCAGAACTACTGAGTCTGGTTCAGAGGTTAACCGGTGAGGAAGCCCTCATGACAAAAAACTGGAGACTTCTACCAAGTCCTTCAGAGGGGCTCTCTTGATGCCGTTTAATCCTTTTTATCTTTCTTATAAACATTAGGGGCCAGAGCATTAAAACCAAGATACATGCCTTGCTAGGGAGCTTACTTCACAGTCTTTGATGTTTATAGGTCAAAAGTCTTTAAGATTCTCTCCAGCACCTAACAGGAGCCATATCTCTGAGCCCTGCCTGCCTTCTAGAACACTTTTATCCCTGGATAGAGTCAAAGAAGAGCAGGCCACTTAAAAAGAAATCAACAGCTCACAGCAGGAATCTTAGTTCATCTGGGTCACCCAGGCCTTTTCCTTTCACCTTCTAGCACCTGGAGCCAAAGTATTCAAGACAACACTCACCTTCTTAGTCCCCAGAACTGATCCTGATTGCTCACAGGCCGTGTATTATCTCAGGACCTGACCCACAGGAGGAATTTTTGGACAGATGTCTAATTTCATGTCCAGAAAACTTCAGCTAATCCCTTTCAAGTCATTTAGACTGTTTTTGTTCATAATTTAGCCATTTTAAGGAAAATAGTTACATTTTTAGCACTGCTCTCTATTCTGTATCCTTAAAATTGCATGTCTATTCCTAAACTCTGAAAACAAGGACTCAGGAGTCTATTCAAAATGGGATTACAATTTCATCAGTCTTATCTGCTACAGGAGCCTTGTGTTAGACTCTCTGCAGAAGGTCTGTGCTGTCAAGAACAATAACAAAGTGCCAGGTCAGCAAGATTTGTTACTTGCTGCTATTCACTGTCAGCTTCCTCTGCTGGCTTGATTTATCTGCCACAGGGAAAACTAAGAAGGGCCAATTAAAGCACTGCTTAAACTTTATCACACTTCCATTTTTAAGTTGCAAAGGCATTCCATACTCTTTAAATAACTGCAGTACTTAAAGCCTCTCCAATGCTTTTAGCTAATGTAAAAAGCCTCCTTGGCAAGGAAAATTTAGGTAGAAAAAATATGTGTGAAATGTCTTACAGTCCACCCATCACTCCCTAATTCTTGCACGAACAGCAGGGCTGTCACTCATTACTGTGAGAAGACACTCAAATATCCCATTGCCCTGTTGCAACACCATGCATGCACGAAACCTCACTTACTCACTGAACTACTTCTTGGGAAAATGTGCATTTGTTCCTACTCTGTGCAGGTTTGTGCCTGGCACCAAGAACACAATGGAAAACCAGAGTTGAACTCATGAGGTTCACATGTTATCAGGGGATGAACACAAACTCCGCGGTCTGCACAGTTGTGTTGAGGTTTTTGTTTTCTCAACTATAAATGGAAATAGTAACACCTGCTTCATAGGGCATTGTGAGATTTGGGAGATAATACACATTACACGGCCACCTTGCCCTCTCCCTCTGTTAGCCTGCACTCCGTCCAGCTTCTTTTAATTCTATTTCAGCAAATTTCAATCCACTCCCTGATATTTAACTCCTCTTTCTGAATTACTGTCTTCTCTTTGGGATTATCACCAATTGGCTAGCTGGTCTGTCTGCCCACTCTAGTTTTTCTCTCCTCCTCTTCTGGCCACCATCTTTTAATCAAGTCTTCAAACTATGTCTTAGTGATCTCGCTGAACTTTATTCTGATCATGACATTTCCCCTTCTCCAAATCAGAAATGCTGACTCCATGTTACAAGTTGGATGAAAGTCAACTCCCCGGTGTGACATTCAAAGCCATTCATGAGCTCATTCTAATCGAGAATTGTCTCTCTTGTGTATATTTATGGGCTGAACGTGCATGAAAATATTTAAATATACTTATGTGTGTTGTTCTAAAATAAATCTTTAGAGCATTCAACAAATTCTCAAATGAATCCAAAATGTTTAAGAACTTGCCCAGCAGTGTCTGCCTGGTCTTTGTGTCTTCCTTCCAATGACTCCTGCTCCAGGGCCTCTGCCACCCCAGAAATCTTCGATTTTTCACTAGTCAGGGATTGAAAAAGGAAATTTGTCTGTAATTTCTTTTATGGAGTTCCCTCTCCCTGGAATGCCCAACACCCCCAACTTGGCTTATTTAAATTCTACCCACTCTTTTAAGGTTATCTCAAATTCAAGCAAATGATAGTAATTCCCTAGTTAGAATTAATTACTCTCTACATTACACCTCCAATACTGTGAACTTTATGATATTTTTATGGACGTTCACATCGTTCTTCCCAGTATGGAGGCACACTCTTCACTGTTTGAGTTAACACTGAAGCTCCTTCTTCTGGAGGTGGAGTGCTCTCCTCACCCCACTATTTTTGGGCGTTCGGCCAGGGGAATGGGGCAGATGTGACGGTGTGCCAGCTCTGGACCCAGGCCTCGAGGACATCACTGGCCTCTCCTTGTCCCTCTTGCCCTTTGGCCATCGCCATGACAGGGGCACGCTGTGGGTAGCTTGCTGAGCCAAGAAGAGTGAATCACGAGGAGTGACCTTGAATGCAGGTGCAGTTTGAAGCCCAGGACCACCACATCTAGTCTGGGTCCACTGATCCCCAGGCAACCTGCCTACAAACGAGTGAGAACGTGTAACTGTTGTTTTAAGTCACTGACTGTGAGGTGGTATGCCACTCAGACTGGTTGCACCAATAGCCTCCTGGCATAATTTTTGTAGAGTTTTGTATTTTAGCTTTCTGTGTACACAAATCTGTTCCTTCTGGTAGACAGGAGCCACACTCTTCATCTTTGTATTCTTTAGGGGCTTAGTCCATTTCTTGCATGGTGGATGCTCCATACATTTTTGTTGGTTGCAATCAGATAACAGACAATTCACTCAAGTTTAAAATCGGCAGGAGTCATTACTCACCGATGTCATGACTGTCATGAAAGACTACCTAGGAGCTCTGTACCCGCACAATCTAGCAAGCCCCCATGAATGCTTCTAGGGAGGATCAAAGTAACAACAATTACTAACCGATATATGAATAACTATTAGCTGCCAGGCCAATTACGGCAGGGCTACCCTTTTCAAATGTGACAGAGGTCAATTATCACAAAGCTTTAAGGAGTTAGGACAAAGGAGCTGCCACTTGTCTAGCAAAGGGCAGATTTGGAGGTGTTTGACATGCACTCAAAAGGCCTTCTACTTTTCACAAATCTTTTGGGGGCATTTTGGCTAGTTCATGAAGTTTAATTTAAAAGAGGTTTGTTTATCATTCTATTTTTAGGAAATGTGTTCAGAGCTGTGGGCTGGCCACTGCTGCAGCTGGTGGAAGGGGGTCCCTGAGTCCACCAGAACGAGCTGACTCCGCGAGAACCGGGTCTCCGTTCCCAACCTGCAATGGCTTCTATGTACCCCATGTGCAACCTCAGGAGATCACTTAGCTTACTTGATAACACAGTACGTAACATAGTACAGAGTACAGTCGCTGGTCTAGATTCTATACATGTTGTCTCACTTTATCCTCATAGCAAAACCATGGGAAAAGCGAAGAGCTTTCAAGATATTAATTTGCCTAAAGTCATACTGCTATTCAATGGCAAAGTCAAGATTTGAATGCAAGTCTGTCTGTCTGCCTCTAAAATCCAAGCTTTACCCAGGACACCATGCCCCCATTCACGATTTCTGTTGCCTTCCCTACCACCTAGATGTGACTGTTTGAATGTCCACCTCAGGTCATGTGGAGTCTGTGGTTAACAAATCCCCTGTATATTGGTATATAAATATAAAATAGGTTTATATTTCTATTCCCCACCTCCACTGGGAGTGAAGCAGACAGCTCAGCCCTGCTTTCTTTCCTTTTCTCCACATGTTCTCAAATTTTCATAGCCAAAGTCCTGCAGGTTATGAGAGAATGTCTGGACTTCCTATAGACATGTCTGTATATAGGAAATGCTAAAGTATGAAGTGAATTTTCAAGACTAGTTTGTGGAGCAATCTCCATGTTGTAGTCACAGGAACTTTTAAAATGTACCATTTGAGTAACTCAGTGTGGAGGAGGCTAAGTATCTGCAGTGTTTTCCTTTTAAGAGCTGCCAAAGCCACAAGGGATAACAGAGAGCCACCAGAGAGTTCCTGTCATTCTCCTCAGTGGTCATAGAGAAAGACCCAGGGGACTGTTCCCATGAGCCCCATGCCCTGCACTTAGCCACTGAGAAGGTTCATCAGCCACTGCTCTTCAGTTAGTCCCATCCAGCTCAGTCACCCAGCAGGACCCTCCCAGGGCACCTGCTCCATTCTCTGGGGTCGCTTATCGTGCTGTACTGCAGCCTTGGATCAATGCTCACACCCTCTTCTTGACTGTGAGTTCCATGGGCAAAGAGAGCCCTTGCTTTTTTGCTCACTGCTCCATATCCAGAGCCTAACAGAGTCTGGCCTACAGGTAATGCACCATCAGAGATTTGCAAATTAAGTTTTGAATCTTGAGGAAGATAAATTTATTTTGGAATGATGTAATTTAAGAAAATAGAAGGAGGAGGAAGCTTGAGATTCCTCAAAAGGAAGGAACTATGTAGATTACACGATCTTCATATCTGAGACATGCTCATCCAAGGAAACTGGTGAAGGCATGGGGGGGGCACATGGGGACACAGATGTTTCATCAGAAGTTGCACAGGGGTCTAATGATCTAATTAAAGTATTTACATTGTTAACTATACACCCAAGGCATACTAAGATAAGAGAGCTAAGTAACATATTTGGTTAAAAATTAAAACTTGTTCAGATGTTTAAAACATTTTAATATCCATTTTCACCATGTATACAATAGAACTTCTTATGTTTTGTAACCAAACTGACCAAGCAGTTTCTGGACACTGATGGAACCTGCAGCATTCCTGACGTACGGTTTCTAAAACTATTATTATTTCACATTTGTAGTCCAAGGGAAGACCTCTTAATTCACTGGCTTGGTCAGTCAATCAGAAAAGCTTAATAAAAAGGAAAATCACAGAAATGATTACATGGACCCTAGATTTTACTTTTAATTCAAATGAGCTAAATGGCAGGCTTGACCAACACAGTGACTGAACATGACCATGCCAGGATGATCTGATCATAAATTCCTACCTGGGCAGGTCACGGTAGATTGTCACATCCCAGGGCTACAGCCTTCTTTGCAAAGGTCAATCTTTACCTCAAGTGAGTCTGTCCATTGTTTTTACGTATCTAAAGTAACACACCTTTGAAATGTCAGAGTAATCTCCTTCTCCAGACCCCTGGGAGGCACACCCACCATACACAGCAAAGATTACAGAACCCTCACTGTTATCTTGTTCCCTTAATACTCTCTCTCTCTCTGTGCCGTAAACGTTAACTGTTAACTGTTCTGTCCTCACCAATGTAAAAGACAAATTCGCTTCCATTTTACTCTTTATCTAATCCTAGAGATTGCCCCACTTTGCTTTCTCCTGACTCCCTAAATCTATCACCAATCAATTTCAGGTAACCCCCTTAAGCCTTCTCCTTTGACTCTAAATGTATAAAGTAAGCCGCAAAACTGCCATTCTCTGAAGACTTTAACAATCCACTATCTTGCTTCTGGGCATGGTCCTCAATGGGTTTTCTTCTCGGCTCAAATAAATTCTATGTAACATCTTTCTATAGGTTTGGATGTTCCTTCGTTGACAAGAATAAAGATCTCAGAGTGGAGCTGTACTCATTAAGAACTCAGACTCTGGAGTAAGACTGCCTGGTGGTGTCATTTAGTAGCTGTGTGATCTCCACCCAGTTACTTCCCTCTGTCTCAATGTCCTCATCTGTACAGTGGCCATGAGAAGTTGCCTACCTCATGGGGCTGCTGTGAGGGTTACTAATGAATGCAAACAGTTCGCTAGGACCATCCTGGCACATGGGAACCTCTGTGTCAGTGTTCATTACTGTAACATGAATCATGAATCTTATAAAATACTTAGTTGTGATTTAAAGAGAGTAAAAATTTAAAGACATTTACTAAGCAAGAGAGGTACATATAAAGAGTTGTCCAGTCTTTTGAATGTTTTGTAGCACCCAGTGTGTCATCAATTTCCAAGCAACCTGTCTTTTTCAAAGCAATCAATTCCATTTTTATAAAAATAACTCATTATTAAATGCATCAACTTGTCTGTCCATTCTCTGTAGCATCCTGCCTGTAACTGGTTGGAGACTGTATCTGTGGCGGTGGACAGTGGGTTCGCTTCCCCGCATTCCCCCACTCCCACATCATAAAGATGGGCAGCCTTTCCTCCATCTTTCTGTGAATTGCCCAGTGTGGTACGACCGCCAGGGTGTCAACTGAGGAGTCCGTGGGAGTTGGTGTCATAAAAAGTGATGACTCTGAGTATTGATTAAAATAAAAATTCTTTTGCAATTCAAGGGGTTTCCATTTCTTTGGTTTCAAAACAACTGAAGAAGAATCTAATCAAGTTAGATCATGAAAAACAGTTGCTGAAGATAATACCATGTAACATTTAGCATTTATCTCTCAAAAGTTCAAATGATCATGACATGGATATAACAAAACCCTTTCCTTTCCATCTACCTTAGTTTAGGTGTATATTTTAAAAAGTGGATGATGGTGGCTAACAAATTTCTATAGTATTTGGATTCCACTGGATACTTTTAAAGTGATGCTATTTTTAAAAATTAAAATATCAATATTATTATTTAAATTACTATTTACATACAATATTACTACTGAAATCTATAATGCAAAATTTAAGATACCACCTTTAAACTGAGTGAGGGGGAGTGTAGTTTTCAAAATCCTTATACAGAATTCATGAGCAAAAATTTTTGAAGACTCTCACCTGGACCACAGCCTGTCCAGTTCTGATTTCAAAGCACCAGAAGAAAAATACTGGGTAATCCAGGGAGTCATTAACAGGTATTCCACTGTTCTAAAGCTTCCAAAGGTCTTTATCATCATCACTTAGTCATTAATAAGAGATGAGCAATGCGGTGGTGACACATTGGTTTTTACCAGCTTTAACACTGCCAATCTACTACAAGCCCTTCAGAGAGCTGTACTGTATTCATGCATGTTCATAAAGGGGGCTTGTAGTGGAAAAGTCTTAGGAGGGATTACTTTTTAACAATATTTTAGCATCATCAGTAATTATCTTGCCACATTGGAATTTTCACTTTTTCCTGTTCCACATTCAAAGTATTTATCAACTATACTTGATGAATCTTTCACAAAGCCTGATGAAATATGCAGAAGGTGATCAGGAAGTGGATAGAAAGTCAAGGGCGGTGTCAATAATACAGCAAATAAAACCAGTGACCCTTAGTATTCAGAAAAGCATCTTGGATGTAGACTAGCCAGGCCATATTATGACTTACTATTTCTTTTCCAAGTGATGCTGATGTTTGGGCTCATTCAACCACAAGCAAATACTTTTACATTTATATATGTACATGATAAATGCATATTGCAAACTAACAAATACAAATACATATCTGTGAAATGGTACTTCCAAGGCCCTCTTCTAATTTAATTTAAGTTGTCTGGCTGTCTTCATCCGTCATCATGGCTTTAAGACTCCCAAGTGTCTCCTGTCCAGCCTCTGGCGCTGTAGTCCTGCAAGCTGTTTGGAACTTTGTCTAATATGCTGTGAAAGCCAGAAACCTGGGAGTATCTAGGCCTCACTCTCCTTCTTAGCCTCTGATATACATTCGATCCTAAGTTCTATTGATTTTAGTTCAGCAATAACAAAAAACCCTTCTGTTCTGAATATTTACCAGCACTGCTAAAACCGGCCCTGGTTTCCTCTCCGCCGAGCCCATCCTCTGAGAGCGGTAGCCACAAACTGCTCTTCCTGCACTAGGCTCCATGGCATGGGGTCCATTCTCCACAATGCTGTTCAAGCCATCCCTTCACAAGTGAACTGAAATCATGCCACTGGTGATTATTTGCACTCACATTTCTAAGTGTGGTTTATGAAGCCCTTCATCTGCCCTCTTTTAGAGTGACACCTCCATCCCCTTCACCCTGGACTTCTCAATGGTCTTGCCTTTCTTTGAGTATACACGCTGTGTCCATCCACTCATTCAGCCCTTCATCCAGCACTTCCTCTGTGCCAGGCCCAGTCCATGCTCAGAGTCCAGCAGCAGATGTGACAAGTCCTTGCCCTGATGCAGATCACATTCTGGGCTTTGTCATAGTCCATTTTTTTTTTACTTGTCCTCTTCTGCTCCTGGATTGCCCACTTCCAACTCCTTATGTATCTAGCAAACTCCACTGTACTTTAGGACTCAGCCTGCTTATCAGAAATCTTGGAAGGTTACCTTGACCTCCTCCTCACACCTACAGTAGGTATTTCTAAGAAATGAATCCCAGGAGGCATGGCTTTCCCTGTGCGTGGCTGCATGCTCAGTGCCTAGATAGTGCCTTGCATGTGGTGGGCTTTTAATAAATATCAAATAAGTTGTACCTTCCAAATACCTACCTAGCCCTTTCTACGTTGAGACCAGCTGTGAGTTTTGATGGTCAGAAACTTGTCTAATTTGCCTCTTTATCTCCACTGCACATCACAGTGCCTGGTACAGTGCTGGCAACAGATTATAATAGATATAGACCATATGGATTTACATGAAGAAAACCAAAAATACAAATTAATTGGGGAAAGTGTGGTGATGGGTTAGTGTTATCCAGCCCCCGGAGTGGGACAGCATAGTGGGGGTAATGCTAAATTCTGGAACTCTAGGAATAACATGTGGCATTGTGTTACTAGGCAGTAGGAAGACACATATACATGACTAATTTAAAAAATGTTGGGGTGCTTATGCATTTAATTAGATGTTTTGGCAAAATGTCATGGTAGCAGGGTGGAAGGAAGGAAGCTCAGAAGGCTTCCCAAAACAAAGCCAAGCCTTGAAGGGTTTCATTGCCAGATAAAACCCAGCACTCCCAGTTAAATTTGAATTTCAGATAAACTAAGAATAAAATATTTGAAATAACTATGTCCCATGCAAGATTTGGGTTATACTTATACTAAAAATGTAGTCACTGTTTATTTGAAGTTAAAATTTGACTGGGCCTCCCATATTTTTATTTACTAAATTTGGTCACTCTACCTCAGATAAATGGAATAGCTTGAGAACAAGAAGATCAGGGATGAAGAGGCACAAAGAGAATGGCCACCTGTGCAGCACAGGAGTCTCAAGTGTGTGGGGTTGGAGGAAAGAGGAAGTTGGGGGGGCTACTGGGTAGAAAGTGATGGGTCCTGATCATAGAGGCTTTGAATGAGTTTGATTTATTAAAGAAGAACATGATGTCACCCTGGGAACTTATGTTGAGCAATGATACAGAGACTATATCCTTTATTAGAAATACAGTGTACACATAAATTTTTATGGACATAACTCATACCTCCCTGGGATTTAATGTTAATACAGATTTTATGTGTTCTTAACACATACAGAGCTTATCCTTAAATGGGAAGAGATCTATTTTCTGAAAGATAAATTAAATGTTTATATGTAGCCAAGTACAGTTAAAATTTTTAAGTCATATGTTTAGATAATTAGTACATAAACATATTGGCCATCTGAATCACAGATATGAAAGAAGTAATAATAACAGAACACACTTGTTACTTAATTACCCTAACCAGTACAGAACCTCTAATTTTAAAAATAAGTTATTCAGGGACTTCCGCCAAGATGGAGGCGTAGGTGGAAGCACTGCGCCTTCTCACACAACCAAGTTTAAAAACAATAAAGTTTTAGCAACAAAAATGCAGCCAAACCACAGAAAACTGAACTACACGGAAGTCTGACAACAACAAACCCTTCAGCCAAACCGGTAAGAGGGGCAGAGCCAGCAGCAGAGTCAGCAGAGTACGCGGGGCAGGAAAGATCCACCAGACCCACCCGGGCGCACAACCCAGGTGCACTGGCAGCTGGCAGCCGTAGGCGGATCCCAGGTGTGGAGAAGTGGGCGGACCCACTGAGTGCACAAGGCGGTGGACCCACTGAGGGCTGACCACAGTCACACATTCAAACGCAGATAAACCAGTGAAGGAGCAAAGCAGCGAGACAGACCGTGCAGGCCCCAGTGGCGGAAAGTGGCAAAAGGGACTGCCATTGTCCTTCTCTGACCCGCCCCCACATACAGCGTCACAAACCAGCCACCTGGGTGGCCCCACCCTGGTGAACACCTCCTCGTACGTAACAGGCACGAACAGATCAAAACATGGCAAAAGAACAACTCAGAGCCCCAGAGCCGATAAATCTAAGCAATGAAGAAATAGCCAAACTTTCAGATGCACAGTTCAAAACACTGGTGATCAGGATGCTCACAGAACTGGTTGATTATAGTCACAAATTAGAGGAACATATAAAGGCTAAACTAATTGAAATGAATGGAAATGCACAGGAAACCAATAGTAATGGAAAGGAAACTGGGATTCAAATCAAAGGAGTGGACCAGAAGGAGGGAAGAAAATGACCAAACAAAAAAGGATGAAGAAACAAGAATTCAAAAAAATGAGGAGAGACTTAGGAGCCTCCAGGACATCTTTAAACGTTCCAACATCCGAATTATAGGGGTACCAGAAGGGGGAGAGGAACAGCCATGAGTGGAACACTTATTTGAACAAATAAAGGAGAATTTCCCCAATCTGGCAAAGGAAATAGACTTCCAGGAAATCCAGGAAGCTCAGAGCGTCCCAAAGAAGTTGGACCCAAGAAGGAACACACCAAGGCACATCATCATTATATTAGCCAAGATTAAAATGAAGGAGAGAATCCTAGAAGCAGCAAGAGATAAGGGGAGAGTCACCTACAAAGGAGTTCCCATCAGACTGTCAGCTGATTTCTTAAAAGAGACCTTCCAGGCAAGAAGGTCCTGGAAAGAAGTATTCCAAGTCATGAAAACCAAAGACCTACAACCAAGATTGCTCTATCCAGCAAAGCTTTCATTTAGAATGGAAGGGCAGATAAAGTGCTTCTCAGATAAGATCAAATTCAAGGAGTTCATCATCACCAAGCCCTTATTCTATGAAAGGTTAAAGGGACTTACCTAAGAAAAAGAAGATAAAAAAGATGAACAGTGAAAGGACAGCAAACTCACAGTTACTAAGAACCACACCTAAAACAAAAACAAACTAAGAGGACAGCTATATCAGGAGCAGAACCACAGAAATGAAGATCTCATGGAGGGTTAGCAACAGAGGAGTGGGAGGAGGAGAAGGGAGGAGAGAATAAGTAGCATAGACGGTAGGTAGAAAATAGATAGGGGGGAGGGTAAGAATAGTAGAGGAAATATAGAATCTAAAAAATTTGAGACACGTGGTCATAAACTAAAGGGGGGGAATGGTGGGGGAGGGGGTGTGCAGGGTGGAGGGGAATGAAGGGGGGAATAGAACTGTAATGGCATAATCAATAAAATATATTAAAAAATAAATAAAAATAAGTTATTCAGATAAACATTTGAGAAAAACAAATTAGCAGTCTGTCTTTTCCTATTGCATAAATGTCAATGTTTTTTTTTAATGTTTCAATTTATCTCTGAAAAAGCAAGAATTCATTTGAAGCATTTAGAAATTCTTTTTTGTTTTAAAGCTAAGCATTGGAAAATGTTTTCTGCAATTAAAAAAGTATAAAAAGACTTTATTGAACAATTAAGAAAATTTCAATGTGGGCTGGAGGTTAGATGATAATAAGGAGTTATTTTAATGTTATAGGGTATATAATAATTATGGCTAAATTAAAAATAAAATCCTTTTCTGTTTTGTAGCTATATACTTAAGTGTTATGGGTACAATGGTACCATGTCTGGAATTTGCCCTTAATATACTCCACCCAAAGGCGGGAGCAGATGTAACCAAGCTGCCACAGTGTTGACGATTGTTGAGGTGGGGTGATGGGTCCATGGGGGTTCAGTGCATGATTCTATTTCAGTGTATGTTTGAAAATTTCCATAATAAAAGGTAAAACTCAAACAAGCCTTTTTATGAGTAAATAATTTCCTTGAAAGTATATTCTGTAAAACATTTACATCCTCTGTCCAACTCACATTTTTAAAAAATATTTTTTAAAGATTTTATTTATTTATTTATTTTTAGATAGATGAGAATGGAGGGAGTAAGAAAGGGGAGAAACATTGATGTGTGAGAGATACATTGACTGGCTGCCTCTTACAAGCCCCAAGTTTGGGACCTAAACTGCAACCCAGACATGTGCCCTGACTGGGAATCGAACCGGTAACATTTCAGTTTGCAGGCCAGCACTCGATCTTCTGAGTCACACCAGTCGGGGCCCAATTCACATTTTAAAATACATCTATATTTACACCTTCATATTACATATACTGTGTTTTCTTTCTGTGACTGGTTCATAAAGCAGTTGAATAAGCATATGATGTTAATGATCACATTCATGGACCAGTCCTGGTGCTTAGTGATTACAATGTAGGATTTATTTAATGTTTGCAACTCTTTTAATCCAGGCTTATCACCCCCATTTTACAGATGGGGAAACTGAGGCTTTATGATGCAGTTCTCACCTCATAAAGACAGCAGAGGTGTCTGAGTTGTTGGGACCGAGACTCAGGCTGCCTGACTTTGTGTGTTTAACCATTACCTGTCCAGCCAGGTAAACTAGTAGGAGTGTGAATATACTCTCAACACAGATTATAAGGAAATGAATGTGGGAAACTCGCACACTCTCTTCCTTGCCACAACGTGGGGCTCAGGGCCAGCCCTGTGGTCAGATCAGGGCCAGCGGAGACAGGCCCGGATCAAGCCGTTGTCAGAGCAGTAAAGGGGAAAGCTGCTGTCAGACACAGGACGGGAGGAAAGTGAAGCAAAGGCTTCCCAGCGACCACAGCAGTTCAGCAACTGTTAACTGACTTTTTATGGACACAAAACATCTGCAATGCACAGCTGGCCTTTTCTGTGCCTTCCACACTGGTTCTCAGTCATTTATCAGGCAGTGTCTCCTTTTGGTGCAGTGGCCGCATGGGGGTGGGGACAGGGGGAGGGGAGGAGGACGCTCAGCTACTGCTAGCGGCTGGCGCAGCTGCGCCCACAGCCCATGAGCTCATCCCCTGGCAGTGCGACCAGGGTGACATCATGCAGCCCCCCTTCCAGCCGCTGCAGCAGAGTACCCGTTCTTCCCAAGCAGGAAAAATTAGCCTCGCTATTCCTAGTTGTTCCCGAGGAAGTGGCATTTTATTCAAAAGTGTGGTGGGAAATGTAACATATTGCCTGACTGGTATCAGCTGCTGTGACAAAGGAAAACAGAGCTTATCAGCCATAAGTCACTGATCACCGTCCTTACCAAACAGGCTCATTATAATGGCAAGAGATGCTCTGTGTGTCTTCAAAGTGGTTTAGCCCAAAAATATATTAAAAAACCCACTATGGCAATAATATCAAATCATAGTAATTATTATCACTATTTCTTTAGCTCTTGCTGTATGCTAGGAACTAACTTAAATGCTTTTTATATATTGTCTAATTTAATCCCTACTACACCCTTGCAAGGTAGGCATACCCTCACCTCCCCATACACACTTTTCAGAAGAGGAAACTGAGGCTTGGAGGGAAAAGTAATCTGTCAAGTTTAGACAGCTGCAAAGCCCTCCACACTGTTAGTCATGGTGCTACATTGCTCTACTAGCCACAGGCCTGGAGGGATGGCAATGTTCAATAACAATTCAGTAGAACATGGAAGAGAGGGCTCTCTTTCAAAGAGACTGGTGGAATCTCTTTCAGATTACTTGGTTTCCAGCAAGTAATCTCAGGCATCTGAGCTGGGCTAGTTGCCATGCCTGGCATCTCTCGCCTCATTAGACCCCCATTTTATAAAGAGGAAAGGCCTGGGGAGTAGTTATTTATTAAGAACCTACTGTGAAATAATAGAACAGATATAGATTGGTTTCTGGCTCGGTTCCTCACGCAGAGCTCCTATAATGGTAATTTCCTAAGTGATAAGAGCACTGGAAGCATCTTTTGTTCTAATATTTGGTCTCTGATCCTGGTCACTGACATTGAGTCCTAAATCCTTTGGAATTTCCTTCTTGATAGGAGCATCTTTTGTTTGTTCTAATGATGTGATTCTTGGTGGGCTCCTGGACACCCAGGTTGCCAGAAAGACCAGCCCATGACTAGAAGCTTGGAATTTCCAGCCCCACCCCCAAACTGCCTTGAAGGAAGAGAGGCTGGAACTGGAGTTAATAATTGATCATAACTATGCAATGACACCTCTATAAAAATCCCCAAAATGTGAGGTTTGGAGAGCTTGTGGGTAGGTGAGCATGTGGAGATCAGGGAGGACTGGTGTCTGGAAAGCATGGTTTAAAATACAAAAGTCTGATGTACACTCCACACCAGCTTTCGTTTATCAATGGAAAATGAAAATTCTCCCTGTTTCAACAGGGGAAGAATCTTTATCATCTTCTAAAGGACAGTCACAAAATCCACACTCAACACATTCCTTTCAGACGTATTTAATCTAGAGTCCAAAATTAAGTAATACCTGAGTTTCACTGAACGGTGACAAGCCTACTTCATGCAGACATCATTTCCTTCACGTCGCCAGCGAGCTGCCCAGAGGGCAAAGTGGGATGGTCACAACCCACTTTGGTACAAACCTGGCTCCTGGTAGACTATTTCCTTTTGTGGATTATGCAAGGTGAGGGGGAAATGACAAACTCCCGCATGTTAATTATAGGTTCTCTATTTCATGGCTCCATGTCTTCAGCATAAAATAGGCAGAACTTTCTTTTGGTTAAATAAAGGATATTTAAACAAATTGGTAACTTATTTTTTTTCTAAATGCCTTAAGCAGACAATTCTCTTGACTCTTGTATAGCAAATGTTGCTTTGGCACTTTGGCTTGACAGAGAAGAAGGACATACAAACAGGAAAGGAAGAATCCAGCTCAGTGCCTTAACCAAGGAAAACACTGTCTGTCCTTTGACTACAGTCCACAAATAGCTTGCTTTGCTGCTGTAAAGTCAATAGAATTATCTTGTGGTTTCTCTGCCTAGCGGCTAAACTCCTTTAAGTGAAAGACTGCTTTCTTCCTTTTAAAGAAGGCTCTATAATTCTATGCTACTTCAGTAAACAGTTTTTGAATCCTGTTTTGCAATCCTGTTGCAAGCAATATATATTTCCCAATGCATAAAGTCAATTTAAAAAAAAATCTCAACTGAGGATACATTCACTGATTCCAGAAAGGGAGAGAGGAAGGAAGGGAGGGAGAGAAAAACATTGATCAGTTGCCTCCTGTACATACCCCAACCTGGGACTGAACCAGCAACTGGGAACTGAACCAGCAACCTTTAGGTTAATGGAAAGACACTCGAACAAACTGAGCCACACTAGCCAAGGTGTCAACCTTTTCTTATATGGCAGCCCCCCAGATGGCTCATGTGGATGTCCCGCATTCTGGTTTAATTGCAACACTCAGAAGCAAGCCTGTGAAAGGAAGGCCTCTACCCCTCTCTCCCCAGCCTTCCCGACCTTGTTCTATGTGCTGTGTAGATGGACAAAAGGCAGCAGTTCCAAGGTAAGGGCTGGCTAGCTCCTGATATGGTCCCTGGGCCAACAAATTCTGGGAGACTTAGCAAAGCCCTGTGTACCACATGCTACTTAATCAAATCAACGACCCTGCAAAACATCTTCCTTCTTGAGCCTACTGGCTAGAAAGTATGTTTGGAAGCCATGTCTACTTTCCCTCCCCTCCAGGCAAAGCATTGGTTCCCTGAGAAGTGGAAAAGGAGGGGAGGTTGGTTCCTCACCTTCATCTATAGATAGCAGACCCCGGGATCCAGATCCTTACTCACCCCATGGAAAAAGAAAAAGCCTTCCCATCAAGCCATATGGGGAGTAAAGACTCAGGATTTATAAATAAGCTTAAGGATATCTCTGTGATTTAGTAGATAAATACCTCACATGTCCCACACTAAATAAATATGAACTAATCTATGAGGGCTCCTACCAGCTCAGTCTGCCTGTAATCTCCAATCCCCTAAGGTCAGGACAGTGAGCATAGGATGGGTCCAGCAAACTGGGATTCAAATCTTGACTCTGCCACCTACCCTACTGTGACCTCACACAGATGAATCGATCTCTACCTGCGCCCATTTCCTCCTGGGTAATGTAGAGATACTGATAACATCTAACTGCATGGGGTCATATGAGAATTAAATGACATAACAAATTAGTGTAATATGCTTATTTGTACAGTGGATGTTCAATACCTGATGGCTTTTCTAATTATCAAAACTGCCTTTTCCAATAATCTTAAGGCCTAGAATAGCCAAATGTTATTCTAAGTTAAGGAAAAAAGTCAAGAATTTTCAAAACAAATCCATGTGAATGGCTTTCAGGCTGTGAGACAGGGAGATCTTTTTAGACTTGAAATGTGGCTCATCTGAATTTGAGATGTGTTGTAAGCAAAAAAAATGCCTGACTTTGAAAAAGGAATCCAAAATATCTCATCAATAATTTTAAAATATTGAGTATATACCTGCTGACATAATATTTTGGGCATGTTGGGTTAGATAAAATATACTACTAAAGTTAATTTCACCTTCTTCTTTTCCCTTTTTAAAAAAGATTTTAAAAATTTATTTAGAGAGAGGGAAGAGAGGGAGAAAGAGAAGGAGACACAACAATGTGTGGTTGCCTTTCACGTGCCTCCTACTGGGGACCTGGCCTGCAACCTAGGCATGTGCCCTGACTGGGAATCAAACCAGCAACCCTTTGGTTCACAGGCCAGTGTTCTGTCCACTGAGCCACACCAGCCAGGGCTTCTTTTCCCTTTTTAAAATGTGACTCCTAGAAAACTTCACATATGCATTTTGCAATATATTTTTTTGATGACGCTATTCTAGAACACAGAAGTAACACTGGGAGAAGTTCTTCATTGAATTCTTAGAGCCATGAACGGCTTAATGCATTTCCTAAGGTACTGCATGAAAGTATCACAAGAGAACACAAACCAAATGTATGACAAACTGCTAATCACATCATTAACTGGAGTCTCCCCTGGTGCCATGTGTAATAACTTAGGAAAGCTAAAAGCTCAGAAACTTTTGGATCATGGAAAGTTTCAAATATCCACTCAGCAATCTTCTTGTCATCCCTGCTACATCCATCATGATCTAATCTGGCTGCAATTCAGTGCATGACATTTTTATCACAACCACAAATATACTAACTGATGCTCAGAGCCAGAGCCAGATTAATCTTTGCTTAAAATAACGTGTTTAACTAATGGCCTGACCCTCTTACCATTGGGAAGGCCACAGGTAATGGAAAAACACATGTGAACTTAACCCATTTTAATATTCAAGTAGCTAATTACATGGTTTATTTAAACTAGAGGATAAACAATTAAAGAGGAGACCCACCCCTTATATTTTAGCCACATCATGTAGCATTCCATTAATGTTTTCCTTATTTTTCTGTCCCAGATTTTAAGTATAGGTATCATCTCAAAATACTTGATGGAAATAAATTTGAAATTCCCAAATGCATACTTAAGAAATGAAATAGTTTTACTTCTTTTTGAGGATCTATGGAATTTCAATGCAGTGTTACAGTATATTTTTGATGGCAGCCCCTACCTCTGTAATGTTATTATCAACTGTATTGACCTTTAAAGATAGCGAAGATAAAAAGAGAAATTTCAGCTCAAGGAATTTCCCAAGCACAGAGAAAAAATTCCTTAGTTTTGATTGACAGGGCTGTGGCAATTATGCAGCTAAGTTCCAGAAAAAAAAATGCTCTAAAAGAAAATTTAATGACAGGTAGAAATGGCATTTTCTAGAAGAAATAACACTGCATGTTGAACATGCCCAGTACCTTAAGAGATTAGCCACCTAAGTTTTAAATAAGGGTGAAACCTTAAGTTTATAATAAATAGAATATAAAATTTATAATTTATTTACTTTTTAGAAGATTTTAAATAATTTTATTTATTTTTAGAGAGAGGGAAAGGGAAGGAGAAAGAGAGGGAGAGAAACATCATGTGTGGTTGCCTCTCATGTGGCTCCCACTGGGGACTTGGCCTACAACCAGGCATGTGCCCTGACTCGGAATCGAATCTGTGACCCTTTGGTTTGCAGCCTGCACTCAATCCACTGAGCTACACCAGCCAGGGCTAGTTTATTTTATTTTGTTACAGGAGGGACTCTGTACAAAAGTGTGTCCATATAAAAAAATACTTTGTAGTGCACACACTTGTAATGAGTAGCGAATAAGTCACAGAAATCTAAAGCACAGTCTAATGAATATAGAGTAATACTGTACTGTAATAATGTAATATGATAAATATTGGTACATGGGTAATCATAATATATAAAAATATGAAAGTAACATGCTTAAACTTGGTAGGCTTAAATTTGATACACAAAGGTATCAAAGTACACCTGAAACTTATACAATGTCACATTCAAATTTATTCAATAAAAGGCTACTTTGCAATTCCTCTTTCTACAATTCTGGAAGCACTTTTACTTCCTAGAACACTTGCCCATGTATATAAGCATGGCTCAATACCACATGTCAGGTTACCCCTGAAAAAAACACTGTGCTTCAAAATGATGTGGAAGGGATGCCCAGAACCTAGCAGGTTGTAAAGACAGACAGAGTGTATGCTGCAAGAAAAGGCAGGCCTTTTGGAAAGATAAGGAAAACATCAAAATCATCTGAAGCACTCTTCACTGATTAAATATATTTCTGCCAAGAGAAATATTTAATTTCCTAGTACAACTCAGACTTTCTCAGGACTGTCATGAGGATTGCAAAATGATACAATCTCTTAGGAGAGCTGTTTGACAGTTTCTTATAAAATTAAACAAGTATCTATACTTGTAGATATTTACCCAAGAGAGATGTAACCTTTTACAAAAATGTGCCCAGGATATCATGGAGATTAATGAAATCATGTATGTGGAAGTGATTCACACAGAGCCATGCATGTGCTGGGAGTTTATTAAAATAATATTTTTGACCTCCAGTCATGTCTTTTACATAACAGAGTTTATGTCTGGGCCCTACAATTCACCTGTTATATTCATTCATTCAAACATTTTAAGCACCAACTCTGTGCCTAGCACTCTTCTAGGTGTTGGGGGTTATCTTGAATGTGATGGTCCAAATCTTTACTCTCATGAGGCTGACAATCTAGATGGGCAAGACATCTAAGTTTTTTGAACTCAGTTTCCACCTCTGTCATTCAATGCAGCAGCTGTGACATGTGGGTACTGTGCTGAGTAGGGAGCACAAAAATCAACTAGACAGAACCTGTGCTTCCCAGTTCTTTACACATCCCACAGGGGCAGTGTACAGTGCAGGCAAGCTCAGTGAACAGTAGCAGGTGCTGGGAGAGGGGTCACGACAGTGCTGTGGAGGCTCTGAATCTAGTACTTAGTGGCAAAAACACAGGTTGCAGGAGTGGGTCAGGGAAAGCATCCTGTAGAAAGCATAAATGCAATCTGGAATCAACCAGGCAAAATGTGCCCACAAGTTTATCACATCACTGGGAAGATGAGATGAGAATACGTATAGTCAAGAAAGCACCCATCAGTCCATAAAGTCCTTTTAATGCGAAGCAGTCCTATTTCCATTTTAAGGGCAACGGTATTAAAATGGGAAGTTGTTGGGCAGTCCTGAATTCAGCTTATACTTTGACAATATGGTGTCCTTCTTGACACATGCCTAATCCGGACTTTCACCTGTCTCCCAGATTGCAGTACTTGTAGTTTTCTGCCTGAAGAAACTGGGTCTATGAATATATTGTGTGTAATCACACAGGGCCACTTCTGACTTCAGTCCGGTTTCTGGTGTTTGCTTAATTCACAGTCCGTGTTGCTGCTCCATGGCCCCTATATACGACACAGGTTTTCAAACAACTGAAATTCTGGGTCTTCAGGAACCCATGGAGCACTAAATAACTATTTCCAGTTTGCAAGACTCTGTTTATGGAACTTAAATACAGTTGATGCCATAAATACCCCAAACTATAAAGTGGTACAAAAACCACTGGCTCTACTAGAAAACTTTTGCTTTGTACTTACTTCTTTGTTTCATATACTACACAAACATCTAAAAAAAATATGGAAGTAGGAAATGGGACCATGGACAAGAACTGAGGAAATTACTTTTTCCAAATAGTGTGATATGCAAATGAACCAGGATCAAGAATGTCAGACACACGGCCTGCATTCAGCACCCTCACTGCCCCGCATGCACCCCGGCTGACGGCAGACCTTCACGAAAGCAATTGTGATGAAAACCACTCCACACACTATCCTTGAACCATTTAAATAGATTGTGAAAAAAAAGTCTAAAGTCCTTAATTTTCCTCTTGGGAGGTAGTAAAGTTGTTATACAGAGCAATATTCCAATTAATGGCAAGGGTTTATGCAAATGTTATAATCTGTCTTCAGAAACATATGTAAAATAGCCAGATGTTAGAGATGTTTTCTAGATTGTTGGAAAAGAAAAGTTATGACATAGAGATTCCCTTCCAAAAATAACAGTAAGTATATGAGGTCTGTCTGGAAAAAGTACAGCCATTGTTAATATAATAAAAATGGTTTGCACAACATCAATGTAACCTGGCAGCCAAGGAAAGTGAACTGGGATGTGCATGCATGAAAAATGATGACTTCACTGTACTAGTAAGTGAGTATGTATACTTGGTGGCCATTGCATTAAAAATGATTGAGCAAGGAAGTCATTTTCAGACACTTCTGGTCAAGATGGGAGCATAGGTAAATACGGCTCACCTCATACAACCACATCAAAAATCACAACTAAAATACAGAACAATCAACACTCAGAACCAAAATAAATCAAATTGACTGGAAATCTGACAACTATGGAATTAAAGAAACCACACCCATCTAGACTGGTAGGAGGGGTGCAGATGCAGAATGGGGTGGTCCCACATCCACGTGAAGTGGATAAAAATTTGGGAGGGATATCTTGGGAGTGAGGACTCCCATCCCCATACCAGGCTCCCCAGCCCAGGGATCCAATGCCAGGAAGATAAGTCCCCACAACTTCTGGCTCCAAACACCAATAGGGATAGAGTTGGTGGAAGAAACATCAAGAGTCCCAAGCAGTTCCTTTTAAAGAACCCACACATGGACTTACTCTGACTCACTCCTTCTCACTCCAGCACCAAAGCAGCAGCTTTATTTATTTTATTTATTTATTTTTTTTAACTTTTTTTATTGATTATGCCATTACATTTGCTCTATTCCCCCCTCCATTCCCCTCCACCCTGCATTCCCCTCCCCCACCATTTCCCCCTTTAGTTCATGAACACGTGTCTCAAATTCCTTAGATTCTGTATTTCCCCTACTATTCTTACCCTCCCCCCATCTATTTTCTATCTACTGTCTATGCTACTTATTTTCTGTACCTTCTCCCCCCTTCCCCTCCTCCCACTCCCCTGTTGCTAACCCTCCATGAGATCTTCATTTCTATGGTTCTGCTCCTGATCTAGCTGTCCTCTTAGTTTGCTTTTGTTTTAGGTGTGGTTGTTAATAACTGTGAGCTTGCTGTCCTTTCACTGTTCATGTTTCTTTAACTTCTTTTTCTTAGGTAAGTCCCTTTAACATTTCATATAATAAGGGCCTGGTGATGATGAACTTCTTGAATTTGGTCTTATCTGAGAAGCACTTTATCTGTCCTTCCATTCTAAATGAAAGTTTTGCTGGGTAGAGCAATCTTGGTTGTAGTTCTTTGGTTTTCATGACTTGGAATACCTCTTTCCAGCCCCTTCTTGCCTGTAAGGTCTCTTTTGAGAAATCAGCTGACAGTCTGATGGGAACTCCTTTGTAGGTGACTGTCCCCTTAGCTCTTGCTGCTTCTAGGATTCTCTCCTTCATTTTAATCTTGGCTAATGTAATTATGATGTGCCTTGGTGTGTTCCTTCTTGAGTCCAACTTCTTTGGGACTCTGAGCTTCCTGGATTTCTTGGAAGTCTATTTCCTTTGCCATCTTGGGGAAATTCTCCTTTATTATTTGTTCAAATAAGTTTTCCACTGGTGGCTGTGCCTTTCCCCCTTCTGGTACCCCTATAATTCGGATGTTGGAGCGTTTAAAGATGTCCTGGAGGTTCCTAAGCTTCTCCTCATTTTTCTGAATTCTTATTTCTTCATTCCTTTCTGTTTGATCATTTTTTTCTTCCTTCTGGTCCACTCCCTTGATTTGAGTCCCAATTTTCTTTCCATTACTATTGGCATCCTTTGTATCACCATTTATTTCAATTAGTTTAGCTTCCATATGTTTCTCTAATTTGTGACTAAAATCAACCAGTTCTGTAAGAATCCTGATAACCAGTGTTTTGAACTGTGCATCTGAAAGACTGGCTATTTCTTCATCACTTAGGTCTATCGGTTCTGGGGCTCTGAGTTGTCCTAGAGCCATTTTTGGTCTATTCGTGCTGTTAAGTGAGCGGAGCGAAGCCTTAGTTGTTTACCAGGATGGGGAGACCCAGGTCACTGGTTTGTGACGCTGTGTGTGGGGGCATGGTCAGAGAGGGAGCAATGGCGGTCCTCTCCGCTAGCCCAGCGCATGGGGCTTGTTTATCTGATTGGAATTGTGCGAGCCTGCTGCTCCGCGCCGGCTTCCCTTCTCACTGGTTTCTCCGCACGTAGATGCGCGCGACCGACGACCGACCCACCGCGCCTCTTCCCTGTGCGCTCCGGCAGCCAGCTCGCTCGCGATCAACGCCCTGGGTTGCCTGTGCACACCGCGCACCGCCCCGGGAATTTTTTCTTGCTAACCTGCTCCGCTGCTGGCCTCGCTCCTCGTACCGCTCCAGCTGAGTATCTAGTTGTCCTTTGGACTCCGTATTGTCGATTTTCCGTGTGGCTTGGTTGTGACTGCTGTTAAAAATAGTTGTTCTTAGATTTGGTTGTGCACAGAGGCGAGGTGTTTCCTCCACCTACGTCTCCATCTTGGCGGAAGTCCCAAAGCAGCAGCTTTAAAGGCACCAGTGGCATACAGGGAGGAACTGAAGTGTCTGGCATCAAGGTGAGAGCTTTCTCCCAGACAGAAGCCATTGTCCATCTTTTGAACCATCCCCCTCACAGAGCCACAGAGCCAGCAGGCAGGTGCCATATTTGAGATTCCATCACCCTGGCTAACACTGTTTGCCCCATCTTGGGGATTCCCAGAGACTCTATTCCACCCAACTTGCTTTTACATATGAATGGCCGGTCTTGGCTCATATCTCACAACTTTCTAAATCCTCTTTAAAAAGTAACAACCAACCTCAGTGAGTCCCCACCCCTGTACCTCTTGCTAAGTGGTCCCAGGCCTGGCACCAGCAACAGCCTGCCTAGACTCATGGGTTGGCTTCACCTGGGAATTTCCAAACCCAGCACAAGTAGCATCCATATCAGATTGCTTTATAGCTCAGGAAGGGCAGACCTAGGTAAAACATAGGTGGGGACTGACCTTGGCCTGCAGCATGCAGGAAAACCTAGAGCCTGCATACCTAGTGGACAGCTATAGACTATGTTGGAGCAGCATGACCCTGCCCCCACATAGCTGATCCTCCATGGAGGGGGGGAGGTTCGTGATCAGTGGTCACAGGCACTCCTTGCAGATGACTGGCTTGGGTAAATTCCTCCCATCGATCTGCTAACAGCAACCAAGTCTCAACTACAAGAGGAGAACGTACTCAGCCCACAAGGAAGGCACACCTCGAATACCCAGCTTGGGTGATAGGGGGGGCTGAGTCACTGGACCCTACAGGACACATAGTACATTAGGCCACACAACCAAGACACGGAGTCAAAGCAGCTCAACCCAATACATAAAAACAAATATAGAGAGGCTGCCAAAATGAGGAGACAAAGAAACATGGCCCAAATGAAAGAACAGATCAAAATTCCAGAAAAAGAGCTAAACAGAAGGAATATAAGCAATCTATCAGATGCAGAGTTCAAAATACTGGTTAGAATGATGCTCAAGAAACTTAGTAAGGATCTCAACAGCATAAAAAAGATCCAGTCAGAAATGAAGGATAAACTAGTTGAAATAAAGAACAATTTACAAGGACAACAGTAGAGTGGATGAAGCCGATTATCGAATGAATAATTTGGAACTTGTGGAAGCAAAAAAACAAAAATAAGAACCAAAACCATAAGAACAGCAAGAGGAAAAAAGAATTAAAAAAAAATGAAGATAGTGTAAGCAGCCTATGGGACAACTTCAAGCATTCCAACATTCTCATCATAGGGGTGCCAAAATGAGAAGAGAAAGAGCAAGAAATTGGAAATCTATTTGAAGAAATCATGAAAAAAATCTTCCCTAATTTTGTGAAAGAAACAGACATGCAATTCCAGGAAAGCACATAGAACCCCAAACAAAATGGATGCAAAGAGGTTCACTCCAAGACACATCATAATTAAAACACCAAAGGTTAAAGATAAAGAGAAACTCTTAAAAGCAGCAAGAGAACTTAGTTACCTGCAGGGAAGTTCCCAAAAGACTGTCAGCTGATTTCTCAAAAGAAACTTTGCAGGCTAGAGGGGATTGGCAAGAAATATTCAAAGTGATGAAAAGCAGGGACTTAGAGCCAAGATCACTCTACCCAACAAAACTATTATTTAGAATTGAAGGGCAGATACCAGACAAGGTAAAGCTAAAGGAGTTCATCATCACCAAACCATTAATATATGAACTGTTAAAGGGACTTATTTAAGAAAAAGAAGATCAAAACTGTGAACAAAAAAATGGTAAAAATACATATCTATCAACAATTGAATCTAAAAAACAAACTAAGCAAACAAAAAGAACAGAGATAAAATCATGGATACAAAGAGCATTCTGATGATTGACAGAAGAGAGACGGGGATCATGGAATGAGTGAAGAGCTGAGGGGATTAAGAAGTACAAATAGGTAATTACCAAATAGCCATGTGGATGTAAAGAACAGTATAGGAAATGGAGTAGACAAAGAACTTATACAGTTGACCCTTGGACGTGAGCAATGGTGAGGAGATTGACTGAGGGAGTGCAGAGTGCTTGGTGGAGGGGGACAAAGGGGGGAAAATCAGTACAACTGTAATAGCATAATCAATAAAATATAATTTTTAAAAAATGGGCAAAGGACCTGAATATACATACACTTCTCCAAAGAAGACCCATGCAGAGGACCCATAGACATGAAAAAATGCTCATCATCACTAGCCATAAGAGACATGAAAATTAAAACCACAAAAAGATACCACCTCATACCTGTCAGAATGGCCATCATTAATAAATCAACAAACAACAAGTGCTGGTGAGGATGTGAAGAAAAGGGAACCCTAGTGCACTGTTGGTGGGAATGCAGACTGGTGCAGCCACTGTGGAAAACAGTATGGAATTTCCTCAGAAAAATAAAGATGGAACTGCCTTTTGATCCAGTGATTCCACTGCTGAGAATATACCCTAAGATGCCCGAAATTGTTGGAAACAGCCTAAGTGCACATCAGTAGGTGAATGGATTAAAAAACTGTGGTACATCTACACACTGGAATACTATGCAGCAGAAAGAAAGAAGACGGAATTCCTACCTTTTGTGACAGCATGGTTGGAACTGGAGACTATTATGATAAGTTAAAGAAGCCAGTTGGTGAAAGACAAACACCATGTGATCTCACTTATAAGAGAAATTTAAGAAGAAAAGAAACTAATGAGCAGAACAGAAGCAGAGACATGAAAACAGGAGACAGACTGATAATGGACAGAGGGAGGAATAATGGAAAGAAGGGGAAGGGATTAGTTAAAGACCATGTATAAATGACTCATGGACAACAGGGCGGTGATAGACTGTGGGAGAGGGGTTGGGACTGGACTGGTGAGAGCAAAGGAGAGAAAAGTTTAGGAAACTGTAATAAAACAGACAAAAATAAAAAAGCCAAACTCATAAAAAATCAATAAATATATCCTCGGATAAGGATAGACAGATAAATAAGAATGACTAAAAAATTACTTTCCCTCTTGATTCTATAAGTATAATGTGTCCCACCCTCTAAAAAGGATATTTTGTAAAAAGGAAGCAGTGAGGCAAATTTCTATGGAAAGGCCTGGATATTTTGAAATTTTAAGAGCAGTACCAGCCATGCTGGGACTGTCGACCACCCCAACATGGAGTAGCCCCTGAGAAAAGTTGCTCCCAAAGCTGGCTGCAGATTAGATGGAATAGGACCATGGAGGGCTGAATAGCCAGACCTCTTACCCTGAGTTGCAGACCCAGGGAGAAACACTCTACCATTTGGGAATATCAGGGTACCTGTGTCAAGGTCTCTGCTCATCACTTCTCTTCCTGGTGAGGAACCTTCAAGTGTCACTCACACCGATGCCAGACACTGGAATGTGCATGTGTCATCATTGAGAACACATCTCCCCATCTTCTCCCAAAGGTAAAGGGCCCCTCCCAATGCATTTTTTTCCCAATGTGCTTTTTTCTACAACCATATGTACTGAGAACATTTAAATGTCTCTTATTTGTCAATGTCCCAGATGAACATGAAGCAAAAGCCACAAATAAATCGTTGTCATTTTGAGTGTTTAAATCCAAGGAGATTTGGGTGTTGCTTGTTACCACAGCAAACTGAGCCTGATCTGACCACTGCAGTAAATTAGTAAACAATTTGTAACAATAGTAGAGGATGATTGCATAAAAGTCCCTCAGGGTCTTGGTACCAGAAGGCCCTCAGATTGGTTCTTACATGGCACCCCCCACTCCACCACAGCTTAAGATTAGTATCCAGTCACCTTCCAGCTCTACTGAAACCTAAAGTAAATAAAACACCTAAAAAACAGAACTGGTCTGGCTAAGAAAACCTGACATGGCTGCTGAGAGAGAAAGTGACTCCAGGATCTCTAAACCCATGCTTCTCAGCACTCAGTGCTTCCCTTGTTCCAACCCCAGAGACTCAAGCCTACACAGCATAATCTGGGCATCTGTACTGCTTCTCAGTCCGCCACCCAGCTGATCTCAGTGTGCAGCCAGGCTTGAGGACCATGGCTTCACATGACACCCTCTGTTATTTTGCAAAAGTCAACCCTGAGACACGACATGTTACAGGAAAAAGAGATGTGCACAAACAATGGTACCTCCAAATGGCATGCTCGTTACATGAAATGAGGGCTGAGGCACAGGGACTGCCACCTCTCCCCTGGTCCAGCAGACCATGCCCCTGGTTCCTGGTGTGCAGTTCCTCTCACACTACAGCATACCATTGCAGAGTGATCAGAACCACTGGCTCTAATCCAGCACTGGGGCACATGGCTGCCCAGCAGCCTTGGGGTCAGTGAGCTGTCCTGCAGGACTCCAACATGAGGTCTGTGTGCATTCAGATTGAGGGTAGAAAGTCAACTGAGCCCAAGGCACACTACAGACAGATGGAGACTATTAACAAGAACACATAGCTGAGGAGCTATAAAACATGTTTTCTGCATCAGAACCCATTCTTTGGATTTTAGGAAAGAAGTATTCAAGGATTTCCCTGAGAACACCCAACGTGTCTTTACACCCAGATACGTGAACACTTGGGTCTACTATAACTATGCTGTGTCATTTACCAGTCACCCACTGTGCACCATCCGCCAGTAATTGTATGAGGTGCTTGAAAACACAATATCCTCTTATCCTCATGTGAACCCCTCCACGATGGTACAATTATCATTTCCATTTTACAGATAAGGCAACTGAGACAAGTTTAAGTGACTTGCCCACTGTCACATGGCTATAAACATAACTGGGAAAAAAAAGAGGTTCACATACTACCCATAGTATGGGGTACAACCGAGGGACAGGTGGTTTACCCCAATTTCCCTGTTTCTCCTCCTGCTGTCACCATACCTATTTCCCAGAAACTTGGTTTCATCTAAAGAACATGACTTATTAATGGTAGCCTGTTAAGCATAATTTTTGCATCTATTGAATAATCATTTCTATTCAACTTCAAATGGATTTATTTAAATTTTAATAAACTTTAGCATTGTTATACATAATTCTCTTCTCTAAGGTTAGAGAGTAGTCACTAAATCCACCAGTGAAGAGTCTAGAACCTTCTCAGTGCCAATTACTGAGGAGACAATTGGGAGCAATAGATACATTTGCTGCCCCCTCAGAGTTTAGAGTTCAGCAAGGCCCACAGACAACTGAATAGCAAGAATGGTGGGCTAAGGGGTATGATGAACAAGTATTCGGACAAGGCGTCCCAGCCAATTTAACAGACACTGTCTCCATGTGGACTCTGTTCTTCTCTGATGCTCTTAGAGCTGTGCCTCTACAGCAATGGTACAGCACCCCATTGCTTCAGCCACATCTTCATTGTTGTGTGCAGTATTGTTGGCTCTATGCAGAAAGGCCTCCCTTTGGTTCATCGTGGAGCAACTGCTCAGCTAGTCCCCAAATTAGCAGTAATCGCAGGAGCAGGCAAGCACAGTAGAGCAGTATTGAAAGCTAGCTTTTAACCTGTTGAAGTACAAAGTGTAATTTGGACTTTTATTGTACTTTTGTTTAAGAGATGAAATGTGGGAGGCACACTTTCCACCAAAAGGTCTTTGTCAAGTGTCACACTTACTGAGCTTTTTGGACAGGACCACAGGACTGAGACAGCCATTTTGCTAATATTCCATGACTTATTTGCAAAACTTGGCACTGGCTTTGTAGATGTATTCTGCAACTCAATTTCAGGCATTAAAATTATTTGTTTAGGATTTACAAGAAGATCATAATTGCTAATGATAAGAAAAACAGTTAATACTTATTAGGCCTTTACTGTATGAAAGGTACTGTTTGGTAAGTGTTTCATGCATACTACTTCAGTTAAACTTTATATAAACCAAAGAAGGTAGGCACTAGTATAACACATCAACTCTAAAGCACACATTAAAAATATTTTGTTTATTTACTTTTAGAGAGAGAGTAAGGGAAGGAGAAAAAGAGGGAGAAAAACATCAATATGTGGTTGCCTCTCATGCGCTTCCTACTGGGGACCTGGCCTGAAATCCAGGCATGTGCTCTGACTGGGAATTAAACAAGCAACCCTTTGGTTCACAGGCCCACACTCAATCCACTGAGCTACACCAGCCAGGGTGAAAGCACACATTTTTGTTCACGTTCTAATATGTTTGAAATTAGGGTACATCTTATAATCAATCGAATTATATAAGTTTAATTGACAGCATTTTTCTCTGTGAGTTACACGTAAAAGAATGTCATATTGTACAGTAAAATGTGTGCTGACTCAGATGCAATAAAATACGGTATTATCATTTCCATTTCACAGATAATAGAAATTGAAACTTGAAGAACTTAATTAATGCCCTATCTCACATAGCAAGTAAAGGGCAGAGTAAGGATGTACTGTATTTTTTGGACCTTAAGATGCACTCCCCTTCCCCCCAAATTTGGGAAGAAAAATGGTTGTTAATGCTGCTGTTGAGTTCTGTTTACATTTATGTTGGTGAAATATTCTGTTATTTATGTTATTAAATATTTTACCACATTTTTTGCTTCAATTTTTCCCCTATTTTCCTCCTCTAAAACCCAGCTGCATCTTATGGTCTGAAAAATATGGGTAATTCCAGGTTTTTCTGGCTCAAACTTCACTCTGAACTGGTAAGTTTACTGCCTCCACCACATGGAAACAATGGGTTTTAGAAATACTCATTCATTTAGCACTTAGCATCTGTGATGAGTTACCACCAAGGTAGGGATGCTGGGGCTACACAGATGAGTAAGACAGCTTTTCCTATAACCAGTTAGGGACTATGGGCACCTGGACAGTTAACTAGAAGGTTCAGCTTTGTACACTTTCAATGGAATCTAGAGTAACAGCAGATCTAAGTCCAGGCTTTCTTTTCAAGGTTTTTCTTTCTTTCTTTTTTTTTTTTTTTAACTAAGACCTGTTTTTTTTAACTGGCTAAATATCTCACTCCTACACAGCAGCCTTACATGGGGTGAGTCTTGTTTAAGTCAACATTTTGTTCATTCAGACAGATTTCCCTTCCTCCTAGTTACACCCTCATGTAACACCCTCCCCATGTGTGTGAGTAGGACCTGTGACTTCCCTGTAACCAACAGAATATGGCAAACGTGGTGGGATGTTACCTCAATGAATAGGTCACACAGACTGTGACCTCCATCTTGCCAGCAGACTTTTGCTGCCTCTGATGAAGCAAATTTCCAAGTTGGAGAGACCCACAGGGGCAAAAATTGAGGGCTGCCTCTGGACACCAGCCAGCTAGGAACTGAGGCCCTCAATCCAAGGATCCAATGGGAGGTGACTCCTGCCAAAAGCCCATAAATTAGTTTGAGAGAGGATCCCGCCCCAGGTGAGGGCCAGATAAGACGTCAGCTCAGCTGACCCCTTAAATGCGGCCTCATGAGAGAGACTCCAAGCATTGGTCCAGTTAGGCTGTGCCCAGATTACTGACCCACAGACACTATGAGATAATAAACGTGGGTTATTTTATGCTGCCAAGTGTGTGGTCATTTGTTATGCAGTAATAGATAACCCATACATTTGGTGAAAAGGTACATTCCTTTGCGTTACGGACCTCCATGATGTTCTCAAATAGTTGATACCAAGAGTTCCGATTGTAATTTTACTCTCCTTGGTTAGATCATAAAAGTAACAGCTACCATGCAGTGAGTGCCAACTAAGGACCAAGTAAATGCTAGCACAGTATTAATGAAGCTAGGGCCACATTTGCCAGCAAGAGTTCACTTGTGTAGTTACTGCATATACAAGAAATATTAAGTATTCATTTCAGGTAAAAATTTTGGAAAAGGTTAGTGAACCTTAGCATTTTATTTTCTCCAAGGTGTTCTCTTATAACCATGTTTATGAAGAGATTCTCCTATTCTATCTATTTAGCTTTTTTGCTGTTTTCAAAATTACCTCTCAAGTAGAGGCACCCAACCACTTTTCATAAGGGTTGCTTTGCCTACAGCACAAATTTTAAAAATATATTACAGCATGGGGAATACAGTCAATAATATTGTAATAACTATGTCTGGTGACAGACAGATGGGTACTAGACTTAGCAGAGCAGTCACTTGGTAAGGTTTCTAATATCTGAATTTGATGTTCTACACCTGAAACTAACATAAAATTGTATGTTAATAACTCTGGACTTCCAGCCAAGATGGAGGCATAGATAGATACACTGTGCCTCCTTGCACAGCCAAAGAGGGACAAGAACAAATTTTAAAACAAAAAACCACCAAAACTGAGAGAAAATCAAACTGTATATAAGTCCGACAACCAAAGAGTTAAAGAAGAAACATTCATCCAGACCAGTAGGAGGGATGGAGATGGGTAGCCAGGGTGGAGAGAACATGCAAGAAGGCCAAGGTTGGATGACTGGGTTGGGCAAGGTGGTGGCTAGCAGAGTGAGTGGTTTCACATTTGTGTGAAAATAAACTGGGAGGAACAACTGGGGAGCAAGAAAAATTGCACAACCCAGGGTTCCAATGTGGAGAAATAAAGCCTCAAAACATCCGACTGAAAAAACCTGTGGGGTTAAGGCAGCGGGAGAAAGTCCCAGCTTCAAAAGAGAGATCGTTGGAGAGACCCAAAGGGTGCTAGAATGTACACAAACCCACCCACCCAGGAATCAGCACCAGAAGTGCCCAATGTACTTGCAGGCAGAGGCAGGTAGTGGCAGCAGAGAGCTGAACAAGTGGCATTGTTCTCTCTCTGACCCCTTCCCCACATACAGTGTCACAACACAGCAAAGTGGGTTGCCCTGCCCAGGCAAATACCTAAGGCCCCACCCCTTACTATAGAACAAGTGTCAGCTGAGACCAAAAAAAAAAAAAAAAGGCCCAAATGAAAGAACAGATCAAAGCTCCAGAAATAGAACTAAGTAATGAAGAGATAGCCAACCTAACAGATACACAGTTCAAAACACTGGTAATCAGGATGCTCACGGAATTGGCTGAGTATGCTCACAAAATAGATGAAAAAGTGAAGACTATTCAAAATGAAATAAAGGAAGATGTACAGGGAACCAACTGTGAAGGGAAAAAACCAGGACTCGAATCAACCATTTGGACCAGAAGGAAGAAATAAACATTCAACTAGAACAGAATGAAGAAACAAGAAGTCAAAAAATTGAGGAGAGGCTTAGGAACCTCTAGGACAACTATAAATGTCCCAACATCTGAATCATAGGGCTGCCAGAAAGAGAAGAACAACAGCAAGAAATTGAAAATTTTTTTGAACAAATAATGAAGAAGAACTTTCCCAATCTGGCAAAGGAAATAGACTTCCAGGAAGTCCAGGAAGCTCAAAGAGTCCCAAAGAAGTTGGATCCAAGCAAGCAGACAGCAAGGCACATCATAATTACATTAGCCAAAGTTAAAGATAAGGAGAGAATCCTAGAAGCAGCAATAGAAAAGGAGACAGTTACCTACAAAGGAGTTCCCATAAGTCTATTATCTGATTTCTCAAAGAAAATGTTACAGGCAAGAAGGGGTTGGAAAGAAGAATTCAAAATCATGAAAGGCAAGGACCTACATCCAAGGTTACTCTCTCCAGCAAATCTATCATTTAGAATGAAAGGGCAGATAAAGTGCTTCCCAAACAAGGAAAAGTTAAAGGAATTCATCATCACCAAGCCCTTACTGTATGAAATGTTAAAGGAACTTATCTAAGAAAAAGAAGATAAAAAACATGAACAGTAAAATGACAACAAACTCACAACTATCAAAGACTGACCCTAAAAAAAGCCAAAACAAATTGAACTAAGCAAACAACTAGAACAGGAACAGAATCACATAAACGGAGATCACATGGAGGGTTATCAGTGGGGAGATGAACAGGGAAGGATGGGCGAAATGGTGGTACATGGAATAAGTAGCATAAATGGTAGGTACAAAATAGACAGAGGAGGTTGAGAATAGTATAGGAAATGTAGAAGCCAAAGAACTTATGTGTATGACCCATTGGACTTGAACTAAGGTGGGGGAATGCAGATGGGAGTGGGTATGAAGGATGGAAGAGAATAAAGGGGAGAAAAAAATGTGACAAGTGTAATCGCATAATTAATAAAATATATTTTAAAAATTGTATGTCAACTATAACTGAAAAGTAAATTTAAAAAAAATACCTGGGTATCCTAATCACCTTGAACTTCAGAAGATAGTAATCTGGCTTTACCAAGATTTTCTTGGACAGTTCAGCTCACTTGAAATTTCTGTAGTGACCCCAGGACACAGATATCCTTAGACTAAATTAAAAACAAAAAAACAAACAAACAAAAAAAAAACAAAGACATTGAAACAGAGAACAAGGGGACAGTGACCAGAGGGGAGAAGGAAGGGAAGTTAAGGGGGAAAAGGTGGAGGGATTTGGAGGAACAAATAGGAAGGACACAGGGACAAGAACTAAGGGGGGTGGAAATGGGAGGGAGGTGGGGAGCAAGGGGCGAGGGAAGCTGGGATGGGAAAAAATAGACAAAAAACTGTACTTGAAAAATAACTAAATAAAATTAAATAAATAAATAAATAAATAAATAAATAAATAAATAAATAAATAAACCACCAAAGCAAGTGGAGCTTGTGGCCCAAGGGCAAGAGTTTTGCAACAGAAAGAAGCTTCGTGTAGATAATGGAGAAACTGCAGACTACAGTGAGGAATGAATACTATCTCTAGAGACAGAGACATGTATCAAGACTGAAAACAGGCAGATGCTAAATGTGATTTACTCAAATGTGGGGACTGAAGCTCTAACTCTGAGAAACAAGCTCATCATCCAAAGCCAACTGCTGATTTCTCCTTGCAGATGCCTTATAAAAACCAAGCTTTATATTGCATGGCATTTTAAGTAATCACCTCTGAGAAGAAATACAAAGGCTAAATTACCTTGCTTCCATCAGGAGTTGAACATTATTAAATCACTGTATTCACACCTCTCTCAGCTTTCATATGAACATCTTGCCCATCACAGGAAGGTTATTTACTGACAATAAGCCATTTTCTTATTTACTTTTCTTTTCCAGGTTGAGGGCATGGGTTTGCTTTGAGCCAACTACTTACTGATTCTTACTGGATCTTTTAAATGAATAGAACACCTTTAACAATACATGTGGAGGGACTAGATAGTAGCCTGACCCTCCATCTAGTATCAGAAAACTGAGACCCAATTTTCTTTGTAATTCTAACTGGACTGCACAAGGTTGACTTCAGAAAGTGAGGGTGGTTAGCACTGAACGCTGTCCAACTGTTCAATCAAGAGGGTGCTAGACTAGCTCATATGGCTCCTGGAAGGAACTCCTTTAATTAATTTTTTGACTTTAAAAAATTTTATCTTTCAATTCCACTTTACATTTAATATGATTTTGTATTAGTTTGCAGGTGCACAGCAGGGTGGTGAAGGGTAACTGCTAACATCCCTTCCCTGCTCTGTGTATGAAGATGTCATATTGGTTGACATTGACCTCATGGGAGTATTCACAGCAGAGAAATCAGCAAATGGTACAAATCAGGGATTTTTTTTCTTGTTCTTTTTTTTCTGGAGAGCTAAGTGCTTGAGGATAAACTAAATTATAAAGTTATTTTCAACAAGTTATTTTTCAGTGTTTACAGAGCAGATCAGTACAGACAATACTCAGCCGTGTCAGTAGATTTGCATAGTCTGTACGCAGATGGGGCCAAATCTATAATAAGTAATATTTTTCAGTAATAATAATTTAGTTGAATATCTTAATGCATCGTTCTCTGAGAAAATGTTCCATCAGTCTGCTTCTCGATTTACCTGGAATGTGGTAAAAAAGATAGGGTGGGGAAAATGAGAAAATTATATAGCAAGAACCACAGTGCAATACACTTGTTTGAATAGCTATCTTTCTGGACACTTTTAGAGTGAAATGGCAAGTGATGAAAATTTGCCCTAATACACGATAAATACTGCCTTATCTGAGAGACTTCAAAGAATTATTTTTCTTCTTGAAGGGGAAAAAAGATATATCATGAAGGGTAAAAACTTTGGTAAGAGAAAGAATACTTACCTTAATGATGAAGAGTAGCTCATAAAGATGTCTGGAAAAGTATCATTTATATTATGCATGTAATTTTTCAGTAAGTTTAAACTTCACATTTAGAAATATTTTTTCCATGCAATGTCCATAATCGTTATTTTAAAATCCTCATTGGAGAATATATTTATTGATTTTAGAGAGAGAGAAACATCAGCATGAGAGACAAATATTGATCGGTTGCTTCCTGTAGAGTCCTGAGTACTGAACCTGAAACCTAGGCATGTGCCCTGATGGTGGATTGAACCAATGAACCCTCAACCTTTTGGTGTATGGGACGATGCTCCAACCAACTGAGCCACCAGACCAGGACTCCATCCTTCTTATTTTTGATTGCTGCACAATATTTCTTTGGGTACTAACCATAATTCATTAAATAGTGAATTATTGCTGAATATTTAACTCACTAGAAAAGTTTCACTTTTATAAATAAGTGATATGCTTTCACACATAGTTTTCCCCTTAACCACCATTTTGAATACTTTACCCAAGCTAGAGCCTGTGAAATAGAATTGTTAAATTGATAGTATATAATTTTTATGACGCATAGTAAGAACTGTGGGTCATAACTTCTTTCCTCACAGAACTGGGCAGCTTTAACATGCCACCAGCACTGTTTGGGACGGAGAGAGACTGCATTCTCTCCAGCAAGTATGTCATTTTTGCTAAATTGCTTTTAGAGTTGTAGCTTTTGTTACTTAATTTACAATGATTTAGTTAGCAATTGATCATTAGTTTTATTTCTTTTGTGAAACGTCTGCAGTTGAACTTTGCTATGCACCTGTGGAATTTGGGAATTTTTAAAAAATCAATTTGAATGAATTCTTATTAATAATAAAAATGTTGACTTACAAATTATTTTCCAAATTGGTCTTTTAATATATTTATTGCAATAATATTTTTTACTTCCAGCCAAGATACAGGTATAGGTACATATGCTGTGCCTCCTCATACAACCAAAAAAGGACAACAACAAATTAAAAAAAGAAAAACACCACCAGAACTGACAGAAAATGGAACTGTATAGAAGTCCAACAATCAAGGAGTTAAAGAAGAAACATTCATCCAGACTGTTAGGAGAGGCAGAGATAGGCAGGCAGGAGGAGAGGACTCATGGCAAGGTGACAGCTAGAGGACCTGAGTGGATGAGGTGGTGGGTGGCTGGTGGAGCCAGCAGTCTCACATTCTCATCCAGATAAACCAGGAGGAACAACTGGGGAGCAAGACAGACCTTGCAACCCAGGGTCCCAGCAAGAGAAAAGAAAGCCTCAAAACCTCACTGCAAAAACATGTGGGAATTGCAGAGGTAGAAGAAACTGCTAGCCTCATAGGAGAGTTCACTGGAGATACCCACAGGGTCCTAGAATGTACACAAGCCCACCTACCTGGGAATCAGCACCAGAAGGGCCCAATTTGCTTGTGGGAAGAAGGGAAGTGACCAAAAGCGGGTTGAGAGCTGAGTAAGCAGCACTGTTACCTCTCAGCCACCTACCCCACATGCAGTGCCATAATGCTGTCACATGGGATGCCCTACCCTGCCAAATACATAAGGCTCTACTCCCTTACACTGTACAAGGTGCAGGGAGGCAAAAAATATGGCCCAAATGAAAGAACATATTAAAGTTCCAAAAACGGAACTAAGTAATGAAGAGATAGCCAACCTATCAGATGCAGAGTTCAAATCATTTATAATCAGGATGCTCACAGAATTAGTTGAGTATGGTTGCAAAATAAAGGAGAAAGTGAAGGCTATGGAAAGTGAAATAAAGAAAAGTATACAGGGAACTAACAGTGAAAGGAAGGAAACTGGTACTCAAAGCAACAATTTGGACCAGAAGGAAGAAATAAACATTCAACCAGAGCAGAATGAAGAAACAAGAAGTCAAAAAATTGAGGTTCCTTAGGAACCTCTTGGACAACTATAAATGTTCCAACATCTGAATCATAGGGCTGCCAGAAGGAGAAGAACAACAGCAAGAAATTGAAAACTTTTTTGAACAAATAATGAAGAAGAACTTCCCCAATCTGGCAAAGGAAATAGACTTCCAGGAAGTCCAGGAAGCTCAGAGTCCTCAACAAGTTGGACCCAAACAAGAACACACCAACGCACATCATAATTACATTAGCCAAGGTTAAAGATAACAAGAGAATCTTAAAAGCAGCAAGAGAAAAGGAGACAGTTAACTACAAAGTTCACACTAGACTCTTAGGTGACTTCTCAAAGAAAATGTTACAGGCAAGAAGGGGCTGGAAAGAAGTACTCAAAGAAATACAAGGCAAGGACCTACATCCAAGGTTACTCTCTCCAGCAAAACTATCATTTAGAATGGAAGGGCAGATACAGTGCTTCCCAGATAAGGTCTAATTAAAGTAGTTCATCATCACCAAGCTCTTACTGTATGAAATGTTAAAGGGACTCATTGAAGAAAAAGAAGATAAAAAATATGAACAGTAAAATGACAATAGACTAACAGCAATCAACAACCAAACCTAAAAAAACAAAAACAGGACTTCTGGCCAAGATGGAGGTATAGGTGGAAACACTGTGCCTCCTCGTACAACCAAATTTTTAAGGACAACAAAGATTTAGAAACAAGTACACAACCAGAACAGACAGAAAATTGAACTATACCAACAACAATGAACCATTCATCCAGACTGGTAAGAGGAGTGGAGTTGGTGGCAGGCAGAGAGCGGTCCCAGCAGGAGGATGTGGTGGTTAGCAGACAATGGGGGAGGAAATGAGCAAATGCAATGAGGCATGCAAGGTGGCTGGCTGACCTCGGACACACATTCACATGCAGATAAACCAGGCAAAAAATGGGCAGTGAGACAGACCGCACAAACCAGGGCCCCAGCAATGGGGAAAAAAGCCTAAAAGCACCAATTGAAAAGGTGCTGGGAGAGACTTCCAGCCTCACAGGAGAGTTCCTTGGAGAGACCCACAGGGTCCTAGAACATACATAAGCCCAACCACCCGGGAACCAACACCAAAAGGGCTCGATATGCTTGTGGGAGGCGACAGAGGGGACCAAAATCTGAGAGAGCGGAGCAAGTGCCATTATTCCCTCTCTGACCACCCCCTGCTCTGACATACAACTTCACAACCGAGTGACTGAGTTGCCCTGCCCTGGTGAACATCTAAGGCTCTGCCCCCTAATACATAATTGGGGCGACCAGACCAAAATATTATGGCTCAAATAGAAGAACAAATCAAAGCCTCAGAACCAATACTTTTAAGCAACCAAGAGACAGCCAAACTATCAGATGCACAGTTCAAAGCACTGGTGATCAGGATGCTCACAGAACTGGTTGATTCTGGTTGCAAATTAGATGAAAAAATGAAGGCTACACTAAGTGAAATCAAGGAAAATGCACAGAAAACCAATAGTAATGGAAAGAAAACTGGCACTCAAATCAGTGGAATGGACCAGAAGGAAGAAAGAAACAACCATACAGAAAGAAAAAAGAAACAAGAATTCAAAAAAATGAGGAAAGGCTTAGGAACCTTCAGGACAACTTTAAACATTCCAACATCCAAATTATAGGGGTACCAGAAGGGGAAGAGGAAGAGCAACAACTGGAAAACTTATCTGAACCAATAATAAAGAACAACTTCCCCAATTTGACAAGGGAAATAGACTTCCAGGAAGTCCAGGAAGCTCAGAGTCCCAAAGAATTTGGACCCAAGGAGGAACACACCAAGGCACATCATAATTACAATAGCCAATATTAAAAATGAAGGAGAGAATTCTAGAAGCAGCAAGAGATAAGGGGACAATCACCTACAAAGGAGTTCCCATCAGACCATCAGGTGATTTCTCAAAAGAGACCTTCCAGACAAGAAGGGGCTGGAAAGAAGTATTCCAAGTCATGAAATCCAAAGACCTACATCCAAGGTTGCTCTAACCAACAAAGCTTTCATTTAGAATGGAAGGGCAGATAAAGTGCTTCTCAGATAAGGTCAAGTTCAAGGAGTTCATCATCACCCAGGCCTTATTATATGAAATATTAAAGGAACTTATCTAAGAAAAAGAAGATAAAAATATGAACAGTGAAAGGACAGCAAACTCACAGTTATTAACAATTACATCTAAAACAAAAGCAAACTAATTGGACAGCTAGATCAGGAGTGAAGCCACAGAAATGGAGATCACATGGAGGGTTAGCAACAGGGGAGTGGGAGAAGGAGAGGGTGGAAGAAAGTACAGAGAATAAGTAGCATAGACGGTGAGGAGAAAATAGATGGGGGAGAGCAAGAATAGTATGGAAAATGTAGAAGCTAAAGAAATTATGACACATGGACATGAACTAAAGGGGGGGGGAATGTGGGGAGAGGGGGTGTGCAGAGTAGAGGGGAATGAAGGGGGGAATTGGGACAACTGCAATGGCATAATCAATAAAATATATTTTAAAAAAGCAAACAACTAGAACGAGATCAGAATCACAGAAATGGCGATCACGTGGAGGGTTATCAGCAGTGAGGGGGGAGGGGAGGATGGGAGAAAAAGGTACAGAGAATAAGTAACATTAAATGATAGGCACCAAATAGACAAAGGGAGGTTGAGAAGTAGTACAGGAAATGTAGAAGCCAAATAACTTACATATATGACCCATGAACATGAACTAAGGGCAGGGGGATGCTGGTGGGAGGGGTGGTGCAGAGCAGAGGGGAACAATGGGGGGGGAATGTGACAAGTGTAATAGCATACTCAATAAAATATATGAAAATTTAAATTTTTTTTTAATTTTAAATTTTTATACAATTAAAATTTCTGATTCTTTTCTTTGTGATTTGTTCAGTTTATTCTCATATTAGAATGTCATTTGCTATAACTATTTTTCTTTTATATCTATTTATATTTTTTACTTTCTTTCCAATATAATTTAGCTGAGTGAGAGGAAGGGCAAAGTTGATTTTCATTTTTCCAAAAATTGCTAAGAATCTATCCCAATGTGATTTTATAAGTACTCCTGCCCTTCCCTACTGAGTTATCATGTGAGAGATTCTTAGTTATGGCAGGTCCTTGGACTGTCTGTCCAGCCACCAAGGCTGAGCAGCCCTGCACCCATGCCTGTTCTCACAGCTGTCATCACACAGAACACAGCACAGGTCTGGTGACTGGGTGTCCAGTAACTCCTGGCAATGGCAGGGCTGGCAACCCTCGTTATTGTTATTAATTTTTCATTAATATTCTTTCCCATGTTTGTTATTCTCCCTTCCCCCAAATGTTTTATTTTGAAGAATATCAAATCTACAGAAAAGCTGAACACCTGTATACCCTTCACACTGATTCTCTCTCCCTCTTTCCCCCAGAGTGGTACCAGTAGGACTGGAAGGCAGGGGACAGAATCTTCAAGACTGTAAACCAAATGGTTGCTGGAGCAAGAGAGAACAAAGGCATCTGCTTAACAAACAGTATCCTCCCCACGGATGGGTCCATGGCCTAATCCTTGAAATTGCAAATGCGATCTTACTTGGGAAAAAGTCTTCAAAGATGAAATTAAATTAAGGCTCTTGAGATGAGATCACCATGGATTATGGGTGTGGGCCCTAAATCCAATGACAAGAGTCCTTATTGGAGCAAGGGAGAGGCAGATATGACACAAAGGAGAGAAGACACAGAGAAGAGGAAATAAAGTGGCCAGGAAGGAGAGATCTAAGGGATGAGGCCACCAGTCAAAAAATGCCAACAGCCACGAGACCTCACAAGAGGCAAGGAATGGACAGTTCTAAGTCACGGTTCTAATAAATGTCGGCTGTTCTAAGTCACCTCATTTGGATTAATGAATATCTGATCCCATCTAAAACATACATGGAGATATATGGTTCATAATTCATTAAATATTATGAACATTTAACTTCATTAACATTTTATTCATGTTATTTTAATTGTAATTCATGAGTTTGGACCAAATGTCTCCATGGACATTTTGGACAAGACCAAATGTCCCACAAGGTCCAGTTGGTGCTAATTTGTTATGGCAGCCCTAGGAAACTAACACGCATTCATACTCCCCAATAAAAGTTTGGAAGAGAGCTGGTTTGGAGAAGTGCTTGGAAGCTAATCAGCATAATTTATATAGTTTGTGGGAAGATTACGGCATACAGGCTAAAAAGACAACACACTGGGCACAAGAAGCAAAGCAGCATAATTTTCTATTTCTATGTCCTGAGCTCATCATCATAGATTGTTTGTCTAGGTGTGAACCATAAAGAGATGAAAATGCACATTCTTGGGCTTCATCTCCAGATTTCTATTCCAATGGCCAGGGATGGGCTCAGGAATTCGGTTTCAAAAGTATCGCAGGTGAGCTGGATGCAAGTGATCCTTTAACACTGACAAACTTTTTCTATAAAGGGCCAGAGAGTAAATATCTTAGGTTTTTGCAGTAAAATTTTATTATGCATCCTGAAACTTGAATTTCATATAATCTTCATGTGTCATGAAATATTATTCTTTAAAAACATTTTTTCCTTCAACCATTTAAGAATATACAAAAACAGGTGGCAAGCCAGGTTTGGTTCAGGGGCCATGGCATTTCCCAGCCCTGGCTTTAACATGCTGCAGTTTGCAAACTGCTACTTTAAATGCTGGCACTGAGACTTTTCAAGCCAGTGGCATATCATGAAGCAGCTGGAGGGAGAAGTCAGGGAATGTGAGGCGCCAGGTGTGGCAGCTTCTTCTGGAGTAGCAGGCCATAGTACAACTGTACTTCTGAAAGGCTGTCACTTGGGGAACACAATCTGCAGGTGTGAGGTCAACCTAAACATAGACTGAGGGCCACTGGGCTGCAGTAGTGATGGACAACCCCAGTGTATAGACTGTAGCCTCATGACAAAGCCTGGTTTCCACTACTTTTATTCTGCCCCTATTTCTCCCATTGCAGAATGTCTCAGAGCATGCAAAGGGTGGAAGGAGAAGATGATAGAGAAAGTCTCAAATTCACTCCAGTTTGTAAGTCCTTCATAAACTACAATTTGTTAAATGCAGTTAGGAACAAATGACTTTCAATACATTTCACAATGCTGGATTTTGGCCTGCTACCACAAACATTAAAGAATTGCTATTCTTTTAGAGAAGGCAAGTTGCTTTCTCCCTTCCCAGGCAATCCCCACCGCTTTGTACCCACCTCTCTCTGTACCTCTGGCTTTGCCTTGGCCCAGCTGGGAAGGAGTTACTTGCAAGCTTCCTGTACATGGGTCATAGACACAAGCAAGTACACATCGCAGAAATCCATGACAGAACAAGGTTCAGTAAGTACTCAATAAGCTAGAAATCTAGGATCAAATAACAAGATGAAGTTTAACCAGGACAAATGTAATTGTCTGTGTTTACAGTTAAAGAGATTTGATTATATAAGTACAAGGTGCAGTACACTTTCTGAGTGACCTCAGGGACGCTTTCAACTAGAATCTCAAGGCTGGTGAGTGGCTGCGAAAGTACTTAACATAATTTTTGGCTGCATTAATGCAATCATGATGTCCAGATGAATACAGGAGTCCACTGTACTCTGAATAATCAGATGACATGTGGTGTTGTTAGCAGCTCTGGGCGGCAGGTTTTAAAAGGAACGTTAAGACAAAATACAGGAAAGGTCTTTAGTAATCCAGTGTGAAGAGAAGGAACGGGGTAAGAGAGAGACAGAAAACTTTATCTTATTGAGGATATCTGAAGGAGCTTGAGTTGTCAGCAGTGCTTTTGAAAAAGTACCTATAAATATTTGAAAATGAGATAAATGTCACATTTTGGAAGGTAAATTATACAATGAAAACACAATGGGTCAAAGCCATACATGTACAAAGTCTACATATTTGGACTCCTAGAGAGCAGACCTGAAGGTAATCTTGCTTCAAACACCTAGTTGTGGAAGAAAATATGTAAAAAGGATATAATACTTGCATTCAAGTATTTTAGTAACTGTCACATAGAAGAGAGATAGCTTGGGTTGCTCGACAGGGCAGAACCAGAACCAACTACATGAGTTATTTGAAGTTAACGTGAAGAATAGATATGTAAAAACCAGAACTTTATTTTGAAAGGGAATGGGCTGGTTTTAAAAAGTCATAAACTCTGTAGACTTAGGTGTGCTCAGTATACATAGGTGGGGGCCTGGGTCCCCATCAGCTGTCACTGTGGCCACGATGGAGAGTCCTGTACTGGGTTGTAGACTGGGCTCCCTCATAGCCCTGCCTCCTTGGGCAAAAAGTCTAACATGTAAGAAAAGATGCTTTTTAGAAAATGGTCTCATCATCTAAACCCATGTGCTTGTAGCCCCAAAGATTGGGATTTTTATCAAGAAATGAATAAACAAGACTACTGATTATTGTTATACAAAAGAACACATTTTTAGTAAGTCCCCTTTAGGTGTGAAATATGGAAGTAAAATGTACTAAAGAACAGAAGAATTTTGTTTTTACTGAATAAGTGTGAGTAGAGGTGGAGAGTGGACACTTCAATTGCTAAGATACAGCAAATATTTAAACCACCGCAGTGACCTCAAGCAGAGAAAAGATTTCAAGCACTAGTTTACGTCTGCCATATGCTGTGTGCTCCTTCAGCTGACAAGAAGCTTCTGGAACAGCATCCAGAGAAATCAGACTATCTGCGCACCTTCCTCAGAAAGGCTGCCAGACCTTCTCTTCACCTTTATTCTACTTCAAGTTATACATCTGGGGCACACACACATGTGCATTCATGAGTGTGCCCAGACACCTTCATTCTCCTTCAATAAGTGATAAAGGTCCAATTGTGTCACAAACCATGTCGCCAGGAGCCCTGATGTTCCCACTCAGAAGAAGAATAACACCAACCCCATGAGAGTTAGGAGATGGAAGAGCTAAGTGAAGCTTGCAACAGTTACAACCATGGTGTCATGTGGAGGGGGCACCATATCCTTCTAAACTACACACAATGAAAGCATCAGACACCTAAATGGAAAAAACTGTTTCAATAGAGTCAACAAGAATAGTTGGTTCATCTTATTTTCTTTCCTCTTTTTTTTTGGCAGGGGGACAGCAAGGCAAGTTTTCATTGCCTCATGTTTACCCCTCCCAAGTTCATTTTCTGGCAACAACGTCACAGCCCAGTCTCCCTCCCTCCCACCGTTCTTTAGGGTCTGTAGTTCACAATGGAGCTGGGGACTGAAGATGACTAACAAGTACCAGCAAGGTGTTGTGAAGAGAAAAGAAACAATTGTAAAGGAGTTTTCTTCTCCTCCTCCTAGGAATTAATGTCTTTAAAAAATTATATTGTATCACATCCTAATTACAATAAATTTTCCATTTAAAAATGCTCTGATGAGAAGGGAAACAACTTCTTTGCCATCTTGTAGCCATAGCGACTCCTCAGGTTCTTGTTTTCCCATATTAGCAAGAATTCAAGTCTATTTTCAAATTTCAAAATCAAAACACCAGGCAGCATAAATTTATGACACATTTTATTTTTCTCATTAAAATCCCATGCCTGAGAATAATCAGAATGTTTTCCAAATGCAGTGACATGATTTTAAAGAGTTGGAACAATGAAAGTAGCTGAATACTTCTATAAACATACACTGAAAAACCCAATAGAGTAAAAATTCACTCAGCTGAAGCAAAATCATCATTGTAAAAATCTAGCAAATGTCAGTCTTGAGTTTATAACTCAACTTTTTTGGCCATGAAATTCACAACTTTTAACAAATCATGAAGGGAAAAAAAATCAACGAAACAGAAAGGCCCCAGTACCAGCTGCCAATTCCATACCCAGTCTCTCTTTCTTTCCCACTGGAATGTCTGCTGGATTTGGGATGGCAATGTTCCCAGATAACAAATTAGATATGGCCAGGTGACAATTCTGTCCAAAGATGTACCTGGACGGCATAGAATGGGGAAGTCAGAGAAAGCTCTTTGGACGGCAAACTGCACTCTTCACTTTTTACTTTTTTCTCTTCATCTATCCCTGCCCTGAGAAGAGTGTGGTGCAGGAGGGTGACTGCTCCCGGGGTGGAAGGTGGAGCGCAGGGCTCCTAGGACACCCTGAGCTACTGTGTAAGCTATGAAGTGGCTTCCTTAGGACTTCTTCATACATAGAGGAGAAAAACTCACTTAAGACATTCTTTGTGAGGTTTCTACTACATGTTGCCAAGCTCATTTTAACTGATAAAAATAATGTTGGGCCCCCTTAAGGAATGTTAAAATACCCACTTAAAAACAACTTATATATTGCCCTGTCTGGTGTGACTCAGTGAATTGAGTGCTGGCCTCCAAACCAAAGGGTTGCCAGTTTGATTTCCAGTCAGGACACATGCCTGGGTTGCAAATCAGGACCTAGCTGCGGGTGCACAAGAGGAAACCACACACTGACATTTCTCTCCCTCTCTCTGGAAATAAATAAATAAAATCTTTTAAAATGCAACTAATATACTAAGCACTATCCATTTTTACCCATTTTTAAAGCCGACAGCCCAAGGATCTGTATTCTAAAATTAGTCCTGGCTGACTTTGAGTAAGTATATGGTCCTGAAAGTAAGGCAATGTTTCACTAAGAATAGATAAAATTGAACATTGTCATTGTTTGGGGGAAATAGATGTCAAAGCACAACAAGTTGCCACACAGAGAGAATTGCTTGGGGCTTCTGGGAGGGCCACTGATGGTGGAGTGCCAGCTAGAATGACTCTGCAAAGCAGTTGGATATGAGAAACATCAAATATCACAAAAAGTATGTGTACTTTCTAGTGAGAAATACTTTTTCTTGGAATTATTGTTTGAAAATTTGTAAGAATGTGCACCAGGCTTAGCTGTCAGGTTGTTAATGTGGGTGGCACATAGAAGATGACTCCCAGTGATCTCTGCCTCCTGGTCTTCTACTCTTGAGTGTAGGCTGGTTCAGTGACTTGCTTCTAACAAACAGAATGTGCCAAAGATGATGGACTGTCATGTCTTTGATTAGGCTACATAACGTTGTGACTTTTGCGTTGCTGGCAGCCTCTCTCCATGGTACAGTAAAAGAAGGATATTCTTTTAACATATCAAGGTAAAGAAGAGTTCCTCTCGCTAAAGTTGGCTTTGCTGAAGCAGGCTGGCACACTGGGGAGGCCCCATGGCAAGGAACCGAGAGCCACTGCCAGCCAACAGCCACCTAGGAATGGAGGCTCTCCATCCGACAGAAGTGAATTCTGAATCAGTCACACGGGTTTGGAAGCGACTTCATGAGTCTGGAGCTGTCACATGAGACTCAGACCCAGCTAACACCTTCATTGCAGTTTTATAAGGGATCCTAAAGTGGAGGACTCAACTAAGCCATCCCCAGATCTCTGACCCACAGAAGCTGATGTATGTTCTTTTAAATCAATAGATTGGCAGATAATGTATTAGGCAGCAATAGATAACTAGCTCAGTTGACTACAGTGCTGCTTGTAATAATAAATAAATGAAAACAACCAGAACGTCCACTAGGATATTGATTGAGCGAAAATATTACACACATATGATATAATGCAATTCATCCACTAAAATTATGCTCTAGGTGAATATAAGTAAATATTTATAAAGTATGTCTGCAGTGTATTAGTTACGATATAGTTTTTAAAAGTTGAAAACATTCTGTGCCATATAAAATCACTATTTGGAATAAATGCACTTCATATACATGCACATATAAAGAAGTGAGTAGAACATACATGGCAAGGCATTAATAGTAGTTATTACCAAATTACTGCTTTCTGGGTGTTTCTTGTTTTATTTCTTCTATTATCTATACCTAGAAATTGTTTAAAATGTGCACTGCATTATAATAAAAACACAATTATATACACTATTCAGAGGAAAAGAACAATAAACCAAAAAAGGAATCATCAACAATATAGAATAACACAATAAATCAAGAAGGTTTCATTCATTCTTTTTGTCGATTGCCTTCTGTGTGCCAGGATGAAATCTGAGAGGTTCTTTGATTTGATCTGGCAGCAAAAAAGCAACTAACACAACAGTTTCCTCTGCCTCAGTGGAAGAAAAGTAATTCATTCTTACTTGCTAAGTACACCAGATGGTATACAACATAAACAAATAAAAGAATTTCAAATAATGTTGCAAAAACATGATAATGAGTGCAGTTGGGTAGAAATCATTATATAGAAAACATCTGAAATTGATACTTAATATAAATAATAAAAAACTGACACCGGTAGGACAATAGTGAGAGGGAAAGTTGCAAAACCGGGAAAGTCTAGGCAGTGTGAGTTACAGACACATCACAGAGGGACTGTTAAGGAAAGCTTCATGTTGTTCTGGTGAGTTTTGACTTTTTTGTCTGAATAATCTGTGTCTTTAGAATACAAGTAATTTTAGGGCAGAAGCTTGAGTTTCTTCAATTCTATTTGTCTCATGAAGAAATACACTCATATAGCAGTCATTCAGAGTTTGCTTCTAGTGATAATTACGTAGGAAAAAATATTAGATCAAGTTGACTATCAGCACAAACTGCTACTCATTTTGTAGCTCAACATTTCAAAAATCTTTCTAGGAAACAACCCATATAAAAGACACCACCCAGTATCAAAATACTCTTCAGTAGACAAATCAGCTGTTTTGGGGCAGCAAGATATCACATTGAAAGAAACTAAAACGTGATTTTAATTTCCCAATATGTCTCACTGATTTCCAGGGAGAAAGCTATCAACATGAAGCTAAAGCTCCTGGAATGTAGGAGCTTTGAAGAAGAAGCTCCAACAGGAAAACTGCCAAGGTCTCTGCAAACACACAGTTAATTACAAATTCTTCTTCTGTTTGGACCCTCCAAGCTGTGTCTGGGTACAAACCAACAAGTGGATGTGAATAAGTTTGGAATAAGTGAACTAGTGATAGGAAACATAAAATGATTAAACTTCACTGAAATTTAAACCTCAGAGTTGAAGGAAGAACTCTAGGTTTATGTTCCCTGTTAGTATTTCTATGGCCCAGTGGGTAGAATTCCAAGGAAATTTTCATGTAACTTTATGAAAATAGAAGTGAAGAGCCACAGCATAAATGTACTCAAAGCACTGCATGGGGACAGAAGTGTGAGGAGTGAACACAAAACTGAGCAAACCTGGGTTCCAGTCCAGGAGATGAGTGATAGAGCTGATGTTGGAGATACAGAAAGGACTTAACATGAATCCAGCAGAGACACAGAGATATTCAGGTAGACAGACAATAAGCACCAGTACCCACAGATGTAGAGACAATGCAAATGAATGACCCTTGGGTTTGGAAGTGGACCCTTCCTTCCTTCCTTCCTTCCTTCCTTCCTTCCTTCCTTCCTTCCTTCCTTCCTTCCTTCCTTCCTCCCTTCTTCCCTCCTTCCCTCCCTCCCTCTCTCTCTCTCTCTTTCTTTCTTTTGTTTCTGAATGGATCTTTCTCTCTCTCTCACATTCCTTGATGCTATTTGCTCTGTTTGAATGGCACAGTATATAAATGGCACTGTAATTTGTAATTTTGAGATATAAAATGTGAAACATAAAACAAGGGGTTATAAATCAGCAGGGGATCAATTAAAATACTTAGACTGTCATTCAAAAACATTTCACAGAATGTAATAAAATGAGTGGGTGGTTGGTTCTATTTTAATAACTAAAGGCTGCAGAAAGATTTTATTTCTTCCAGCTATCAGCCAAATATATCCAGGACTGATTGCAACATGGGAAAATACACTTTTGTATTTTGTTAGGCTAAAAAAAATAAAATGCCTCAAAAGACTGCATATGAACAGTGCTCCAATTCACAGGAAAGATTATGTTAAGCTAAACTACCCTTTATCTTCAGTATTTTATAATGATATTGATATACAGTATTTGTGCAATAATGTAATGATAAAATTATGTTCAGCTGTTACTCCACCTTTTTATCATAAAGATGAAACCCATCCATGTTTCTGAGGTGAGGGTGTACTGGCCTTTGGAGTAGGAGAGTTATTCATTTTGCAGAACTATTTTGCACAACCAAGACTGCTTCCTGGACATTTCCAAATGCCTCTTGTGAGTAGAGTGGGGCTTGGTGGTGGTGTATTAATCACCCACAGAAAACAACTGATTTTGTGTAACATTTGTGATCTTTAAATGGCATAACCATTTGCTCCTTTGAAAAGTGGATCCTTATTCAGAAACCAAATAAAGCCTGAAAACAGTGTTAACATTCCACACTGTAGGATTGTATCTGATAATACATATAAAAAATTGCAAGGAGCCCTGGCTGCGTGGCTTAGTGGATTGAGTGCCAGCCTGTGAACCAAAGGGTTACTGGTTTGATTCCCAGTCAGGGCACATGCTTGGGTTGTGGACTAGGTCGCCAGGAGGGGGTGTGTGAGAGGCAACCAGTTGATGTGTCTCTCACATATCAATGTCTCTCTCCTCTTTCTCCCTCTCTTCCCATCCCTCTAAAAATAAATAAATCATAAATCTTTAAAAAATTTTTAAAGTTGCAAGGAACTTTAAAATTATACTAATATAATACTAATACTAATAATTATAATAATGCGTTATGCTGAAGAATTAAATTAAATCACAAATTGCTTTAGAGTTGAATTAGATTTATCATTTAATTTGGAGACCCAAACCCTAAGGTAAATGCTGACCTCTCCTGAGACCAGGCAGTGTTTAATGATGAATCCTAATGTTTCCTGGATTCTTTGCTGGGAGATATTTTAACAGTTCACCCAGTCAAAGTGCCTAAAACATCTGTAAAAACAGATGACAAATGGAGGTTTTTGTGTGCCCAGGGTAAGAAATCAGTTGAATGAAATTCAAGTCTCAACTTTAGGGAACAGTCCTTTTCTCTAGTTTACGAATTTTAGGATTTCAAGACCCCACAATATTAAAAAAATTGGGAACCAACAGGAGGTGCTAATGTTTTCAATTGTCCACAAGTTAAACATTGAAAACAACCACCTACTACCCATGACTTCATAAAAGAAAAGCCATTCTAACACTGCAAATGCAGCAACTCCACAAAAGACTGACTATCCTTTCAGCTGAGAACTTCATCACTGACCAGTGTGCAGAGCATGCACTAGGTCACTTAATTCTTTTACTCATTCCTCATTTCTGATCAGCACTGTAGGCACTCAGCCAGTGACTACAAGGTTTATGATTCTTCCTTTCAACTATTAGCAGCATGATTGAACTGTAAATATTAAATATCTTACCACTGGAATAGGCAAAGACTAAGTACATAAAACCCATCCTTCACCAACAGACCAGTTGCCTGCTGTGGAAGTTTCAAGCTTGGGGGACCCACCTTGTCGCTCAACAGAATTACCATTGATTGCCTTTTTGGCTGTGATCCTGGCAACTTTTGGCTGGTGATACTGCAGCTCTAGGGGACAAGGAGAACGAACTGCAGTGCAGAACCATGATTTCTGAGCACAAAATAGAAACCCACACCAAGTCAATCACAGGTCTTTGGTGGGATTGGGGGGACCCACCTTGATCTAAAATCTCCTCCTAGATAACACAAGAAATGTTACCGGCAGTGATTTCAGTCAATTCAGAGAATCAAAGCCCCTGAGAGGCATTCACTGAATGAATGAACATTAAAAACTAGATACCATCTTTCTCAAGTAGGATTGTTATTTTTTTTCTGTCTCACTAAATTTTAAAATGTTTGGTCATTTGTTTTTAGTGTCCAAAGGTACAGGAATAAAAAAACAAAGACAATGTATTCCAGCCATAGAATTAAACATACTATTTTCCAAAAGACGGGTCATAATTCTGACTAGTAATTGTGGCAGCATGGTCAGATTTATGTCAACTATTGCCTGTTTCAACTTTCAGTTTTTCTCCCTTACTCTGGACTCTCACTGAGCTCTGGCCATCATACACAGCACTGCGCTGTCCTGGCTGCACTCTTCACCCCCAGGCTCTCACCTTTGTTTCTTGGCCCCCATCAGTGTAGCCTTCAAAACGCGCGACTGTCTTAAATGTGAATGCAAGTGGGCAGCAGGTATGTGTTTCGGAGGGCGGAGCAAAAGGCAGCATCCCTCCCCCTCCAATAAGAAGGGCTGTCAGCCTATTAGCAAACAGTCATTCAGGCTCAATGAGTTTTAAGGGATACCCCACCAATGAAAATAGGCAAAATCTGAAAAACCAGCTTTTAGAAAGTATTTAAATTCATTATCTGAACCCAAACTCTTAGCTTAAAATAATAATTTCCCATTTTTCAAATAATGTGGATGGAGCAGATGACTTTCTTGATGCTCATAATTCTTTTCACTCTGTGAGCTATAAAACCCACCTTCAGCATAACTCGGTGACCACTGCACTGCGCACCACCAGGGTGTCTGCGGTGTGCACACTGCCATGGTTTCTAGTTGTCATCTGATGAAATACCCTACTTCCCTGCAGGCCCAGGTAGGAAGAAAAAAAGGCTTGTGTTTTTTCTTAATTATAATTTATAGATTTAAATTACTCAGAGTCAGGGGAATAAAAGTGAAGCAACAAACACATTTGGACTTTGAAATTCAGTGACAGGCTCAGAAAAACTCAGTGTCTTTTCATTTTTATTCTTGGAGACAGGTTCTTTTTCCTATTAAGGCTGTTCCCTTGGGAGCCAAACAGACACAAGGAGTTTCAAATCATGTGAAGACAGAAGACCATAAGCAAGAGTAGGAGCTGTCCCCAAGCCACTGGGAAATCATTGCCAATGCAGGGGTTTGGCCTGATTCTGACCAGAGCCAAGAGAGAATAAGACTGGCACCAAACCAAGCAGGGAGCATCCTTCATGGCAAACGTCTCTGCCACTGGTCACTTCTAGATGTGATGCTGCTAGGCAGGGCCATGTTGTCCTACTATGGATGCACAAAGAAATAGTTTCTCATTTTTTCCCAGTTTCACCACACATAGAAGGGATGACTGAGGCAGAGCCCCCAGACATCTGCTATGGATGCCAGAGTGAACTTGCAAACTGCTGTGGTATCACATCTGAGATGAAGAAGACAACATATTCAGCTGTGCTGGGCTTCATCCTGAGGGAAATGCACGCAGAATAATTTCAGCAGAGTAATGTCTCCTGTTTACAGGAGTGACTCCACACAGAAAACTCTGAGCCTAGAAACACCAAGCACATCAGTGAAACGCAGTGGAAACTCCTTGCGTACCGATGCATTGACCTGGCCTCTGGCTTGTCCAAGGGTGGGCACTGACCTGGCTCTGGGTGCCGCATTGAAGTGGTCGAGGGCTGTGGCTCTAACATGGCTAAGCAGACTTTGCCACTGTAATGAAATGAGGCACAAAGCCCTCACAGCCACTAGTAATAGATAAAATCTCATGTCATCAGATTCCTACAGAACACCTATGTGGTGACGAGGGTACCTTTCTGAAATGATAAGAAGAAACCCTACTGAATTCAGTCCAAAGATAGGCCTTGGGACAGCGTGTCCCAGCTGTTACTTCTCAATGGACACTCAATAAACTTCTAAACAGTTACCAAAAATTTACATAAAAAGTTAGCCAAAACACAATGAACCAACATTTTTAGAGTAGAAAGTATGGGCAACAGGTGAGTTAACCTAGCTTATGAATATATCAACTCTCCTTAATGTATTTCCACTTGTTTGCATAGAAAAATATTGGAATTATAAAAATACAAATATTTACATAGTATACCATCGTCTGATACACTGATGAGAGGAATGAGCTATCTTTTTATACCCACTCCTGTGGTTACAAAATATATTGACGACTGAATTTAGCATTGCAATAAGCAAATCAGCACTTTGAAAACAAAAGTTGAATAATTTAAAACCACAAAATGGACTTTTACTTCTTTTTAACCTTATCAGATTGTAGGGTCTTCCTAGTTGTGAAGGAGGTCATAAAGACCCGAGCCTTCTCAGTTTTCTCCGTCCAGCCTGATCACACCTGCGGGAGGCACCGGCGACTGCTCCAGCCTCCACAGCGGTGCTGGGAGCAGGATATCTCTCCAGTGGCCTCAGGGCGAGGCTGCCAGAAGGAAAGTTACTACGGTGCCTAGCCCTGGACACGTGGGGGAAGGTCAAGGGGCTTCCTGGAGGTGAACACAAAGCAGAACTCCCAAATTCCTCCTTCCTAGATACCAATTCTATTTTCTGAGTGATTTTATAGAAACACACTCTTCAAGAATTCTTTTATTGCTTAAAATCATATTCTTCCTGAAGAAATCTGAAATGTCAATTGGAGGTATCATTGAATAGCTCTCTATAAACTAACAGACAAAAATCAAATTCCTAAAGTATTCCAAGTTAATCCTAACTCTCCATCCTTAACCCTTAACACTTCCCAACTCAGAACTCTATATCAGGGAAGAAAACATGAGAAAATTTAAAAGAATTCGTAACCGTTTAAATCAATGATAAAGTAACAAAGTAAACCCTTCCTACTTAGAAGTCTTTTTCTAAAAAAAATGATGTATTTGTGGAATTTCTAAGTTTACAGGTGGCATGTATTAATGAACTATTTGTTACTAGTGTGTAAAGAAGCATGAGCACATGCATGAGGTATGCTGACTGACATGCCGCGGCGGCCTTCCGGGTGGCAACTGCAGAAGATGTCACCGCATCTACTCACCATGAAACAGGCTCTCTCACACTCTGGAAATGAAGCTGCTTTTATGTTTTTAAAGAACTATAACTGAGACTGTACCAATTTATCTTGTTTTTGACTTAGATGGAATTTAAAAATCTTAAGAATTATAATTGTTCAACCTATCAGTTATGTCAGCTGGGAGTCATTATTTAGGGAACATACTGGAATTATGCTGCTGAGTTTTCCCAACTAAATATCTCCTGAGCCACAGATGCAGAAACACCTTACAGGGGAGGCACCTTTCCTCCCACTAACCCTTAAGAAACACGGCACAGAAAGCTGCTATTCCACCCTATTAGTTTGAGCAGAAAAAGAAACCACCACCTCAGGGATAAATGGTAAACTGTGCTGAACTGTACAATTAGCTGTGACGGTTTGCTCTAAAGCAGCAATGCCCTATTCGTTTGTCACCCTCCACATGTGGCTTTCGATCACTTGAAAAGTGCCCAGTTCAAGATGAGACGTGTTGTAACAGTAAATTGCACATTGGCTTCAAAGACCTAGTTTGCAGAAAAGAATGTAAATGTCTCACCAATAACCTTTTATATTGATAATAGAAAATAATGATATTTGGAGATAGAAGGTTATTTTTCCTGTTTTTAATGTAGTTATTAGAAAACGTCAAATGACATATGTAGCTCAGATTAAATTTCCATTGGACAGTGCTGCCTAAACGTTATTCTTTTAAAATAAATAAATGGTCAACCTATTTTAATTATTTATTTGGCTTTAATTATTTATATGCCTTTCTGTAATAAAAGCAGAATAAAGGATCTCTATTGGCAGAGGGAGGTGGGTAGTGGGAGGCAATGGAATGCAATTATTTCTATACCTGATTGTTTAAACTTTGAACAGGTGTAGGGAGGAAAAAAGTTGTTGAATCAAATGTAAACATAAACCAGTTCTGGGAGGTGATCTATGACATGGGCACTACCAAAGCAAAGCGATGGCCCCCTGAAGCATTCTGGAATATTCCAATGTAAGCAACCTGTGCCACAAAGCCATGGTCTACCTGGCACAACATGGAAGAGGTTCACCTGAAGTTTCAGTGGTTAAATTTTCTCCAGTTTGCTGCCAGAAAGGATTACAATGAAGGAGCCATTATTAACTATTCAAGGGCTCTTTGACAGTCATGCCTGCAAATGTAGAAATGTAGCACTTTCAGTATTTTACCTCATAACTACACAACTGCTCCAGAGAGCATAACCCTTGAAAATGGCAAAGTGACCTAAATTACTGATTATTTTAAAAATTCATATTAACAACCCAAGTTTTAAATTCACAATGGAATTCTAAACAGGTGACAAATTCTAAATTGACACTATTATGTGCTTATAATAAAAGGACATAAAACACAATTATTGGAAATTGATGAGTCTTCCATGTCATGAAGTCAACACAAATAAGAGTGTATTCTTTAAAACACCAACACACACATAAACACTTCCTGAGTCAAACTCATGTCATAAAATACAAGCTTTCCTAAGCTATAATGAAGAAAAGACATCATCAATTCAGGTTATCAGTGCTACTACAGGAAAGTGAACTGTTGATTCAGAAAGATTCTCTGTCTTATGTTACTAACTTCCTTCAGGCTTTTGTAGAATATTAGGAAAGGCAACTGCAGTATATGTGCATTTAAATTACAGAAATTCAACAATAGGCACCTGGCAGCAAGAGAGAGCTATTTTTTAAAACCACAAAACAGAAACCACAACATTCCACTCAATGAAATTTTGCCCCAAAGTAAGAAGGGAGAGACCTGTCCTTTTAAAATTGGTTTCAGATCCCAAGTCTTTCATGGTGGGTCTCACAGGTGATTAAAGGCATTGTAAAGAATCATTTTGTCTGTACCCAATCTTTACTTATTTGTTGACTTTAGAATGTAAATCCCCAGCAAGAGGGCTTGATTGTGTCTGATGGCACAATGCATTTCATTAAGTCATAATGTCAATTATAATCATTCCTGGCACTTCCTGTCTCTATCCTTCTGTCCATGATTATACTTGTGCTTTAGAAAGATTGTTTGACTGCCGTGTCACAAACACACAGACCGAGCAAGAAAGCAGGAAAAACAGTTACTTGTTGACCTGAATTACTAAAATAATGGAAAAGGATAAAAGTGAATAAAAGTTTCCTAAAAAAGATGTCTGTATAGCTGCTTCATAGAGAGTGTTTCAGTTCTTAACAGGAGTCCACAAATTATATAGTATTAGTATTTTTCAAAATGAGTAGGTACATTCATATTCTCTTTCCAATGTATATATTTTGTTGAATAAGATAAGCTTAAAGTGACCTTTATACTTTCTCTCTTCTTCAGCAGTTTCACGTTGGTTACAGAGTTTGTGATCTGAACAGTTTTAATGCATTTAAATATTAAACATTTGCTCCAGAAACTGCTGGGCTCTAGAGATTCAGAAATAATGATACCCATCTCGCCTTACCTCTCACTTAATTCCAAATGTGATAGAGACTTCTAAAATTGGTGTACGGTACATAAGACATAAAGGAGCAAATGTAGATAACACCACTGGAAATGGTAGCCAAATTAAGCTCACAATTTTCCATTATATGTACAGGATATTGTTTGAAGTTCAGGTCATTTCCTAATTTTGACTCAAAAGTAACAAGTTTCTGAAATTCTTTCAAACTGCACAATTGTCAGAATCATCCTATAAGAAGAACGTGATTTCATTTTATCCAGCAAGTGATAAACATGACATCACTATATTTTAAAACCCTGCAAAACAAACAGTGTTGTATGGTTCTTTTTCTTTTTCTTTTTTCCCCAGTAGCAAACTAACAATCTGGCATATTCTAATAAACTGCTGTTAAGTCTAGGAATATTCTGGTCCAAATTTTCCTTATTCCCATTAATACTGGTTTGCTAGTAGATTTCTTTAGCTTTAGAATTTTAATTAGAAGACAGTTACTACTTTGCATGATGAAATTGTAATTGCTGTTTGGGTGCAATCTAACCAATATAAGTATCAGTGTGTGGGTACATCCAAAACAAACAAACAATGTCTAGCAAAAGAGAATAACAAATGCATGCTCTACTGACCTAGGTTATCTAATAAGGTTTGCCTAACTTTTGAGAGTTTCTTCCTTTTTATTTTGTAGAGGCTGGACAGCAAATGATATTAGAAATATCAATGCATTTTAAAGGTACATCATGGTATGTAAATGATAACAAATGAATGTTCTTCAATAAACACTAATGATGGTCAGAAATCTACGCCAGCCTTGGGCCTCCTGTTTGTTCCATGTGTGCTCCTGGTGATCCCTTCACACTTCTGAGTCTGTTTTACTCACTTGTAAAATGAGAATTATGAAACCTCACTTGAGAGACATGTCAATTTTTTGGATGGTCCCCAAATCTAGGTGAGATAAATGATAAACAAGAAAATAAGCAAAAGGTCTCATGTGTACATTCTATTACTGTTCATTGTCATTCTGCCATAATGTGGTCCTCTGGTTCAATAGTACCACATATGGTTTAAGTAAAATTATAATGTGACAAAAGCCTTTTGATATTTCAGATAAACTCTCTTGGCTCAGTTTCAAGGTAGATCTGTCTTAAAAGGATTACCATGATATAAACAAGGAATCACCAAGCTTTTTCTGTAATGAGTCACATATAAACATTTTAGGCTTTACAGGCCACCTATGATCTGTGTTACACAGTCTCCATTTTTTAACCCTTTAAAATGTAAAACCACTCTTATCTCTAAGGCCACACAAAAAGAAGCCCGGCCCCTGACCAAAGACTGAGTGTCCTTGCTGTTAAGTGCCTAGGCTCAGTCCTACATTCCACGTGTCCTCAATTTTTTTACACTTTTTTTGCTCTTCATTATTTGTTTGCCAAAATCAAATAAAATGTTCTTTTCTAGAGCTATAGGAGTTCCCACTGCTGCAGCCTCAGAGTTGGTTCTCAAAAGCTGTTTCACACAAGCAAACTTCTTGGCAGAAAACCCTTCCTAAGTCACTATGCTTTGCACCAACTTCCTGGGCAGACACAGAAAAGGTTTCATGGCCTCTTACCTTGCTGGAGGAACATCAATGTTGGAAGAAACAACTTTTCGCTTTTGCTCAAGGAGACAGATGGAGCGGGTGTTTTCTTTGTCATGGTCAAGGGCCCGGTTTGCAGTTTTGGTGTCTGCTGTTTTTATGTCTTCCTCCACAGCCAAGGGGAACAAGGGCTGATGAGACATTTTTTTACTTGAGTCTCGTTTTAGGTCCTCTGGTTGAAACGTGAAGGACATGTCCCGCTTGATGCTCCCTACCTGTGAAATGAACACAAAAATTCTCACTGGCACCTATGTCGGCTCTGCACGACAGCGTGCAGGTGGCTGTGAGGGGAGACCGCAGTCACAACCCTCCATGCTCATCTTGAAGACTGTACAGTTTAAATGGGAAAAATGTAACAGAAATAAAATGCCTGAACTACAACACAATACACAATTAATGTATGTTTTGTCATATGCAAACAAGAAGCATCAAAACATGAGAGAAGCCTTTCAGGCACACACAAACTTCAAAGGCTTGAAAGCATAAGACTTCTAAAGAAAAATCTAAAAATTTAAAACATCATTGTTTTCTACAACTGAGAAAACTCAATTAAGTCAATAAATTCTTAAATACTTCATGCTGATTATGTTTCATAGAAGACAGCTATAAATAAAAAACCAAGCCTTATCTTTGACTGTGAATACTGATCTTAACCATACTCTTTCATTCATGAAGAATTGGTTTTTATCCTTTACCTGCAATAGGTAATATCTTAATGAAATCCCTCTATTAGTATGATGATAAAGAAGATATTAACTTTTCTTAACTGTTGACTAACTGCAATGATGCTTAAGGTTTAAAACAAATATGTGAGTAAAATGGAATCTCAGGGAATTGAATCCAGTTATTTCAGAATCTGGGAAGACTGAAAAAGAAGACTGATATTATATTAAAGAAAGATTTTTGTAAGGCGATGAGCATTGTAAATGAGGCTTGGCATGAACGTGATCAAGTCTTAAGTGTACAAAGAAGAGCCAAACTATCTAATAACCTGAATCCTCACTCACCAGTGGTTTCAAAATGCCTACAAGACATGTCACCAGTCCCCAGAGCAGTCCATTGCCTTGTGGACTTGGTTTCTGGAGTCATAAAACTTTGCCCACCCACTTAAATAAAAGACATGCTTCTTCATTTTTTTTAATTTTAGGAGGAGAAAAAGCACAAAGAATGTGACCATATAGATTTAGAATTTTAAAAGCTAAAGCCACAGACATAATGAATTTTTTCAGAATAAAATGAGAATATGATGTGTGTTCAAGGATAGCAGAGACTAGCAAAGTATGGTATTGATGGCTAGAAATTCTCAGACTAAAGGAAAACTCTGAGGTATGTGTAGGTGGGAGTCACAAGGCCTGCTCATGGATGAGCACTGCCAGAGCCCAGGGATGACCTGTGCCTTGGACACCACTTGTCTCTTTGATATGAACAAGCTCCCTGTCTTATTGGTTTGCACTTTTCAGGAAGGACAGACCTTCCATGTGCTCGGGGCAGACTGAGACTTAGCTCCACAGCAGAATGGTCAGACACTTTGTGTCTAATTGTAACCCACTCAAAACTTACCACATTTCTTAGAATGCCTTAATGAGTCCAAGAAAAATGAGAGCTAACTTTTAATGACATTCGCACAAAATAGGAATAAGAAAATATTTCAAACTTCCAAAAATGCAATGAATGTTCAGTAACAATGTAGTTTGGAAAATTGACAAATGTAATTGCAAATATTTTAAATATTCATCTCCAATCACTTTCTGTGCAACTTTTTCTGCTTGAAGGGGGTGTAAGAGTGGGTGCTTCTTCAACTCCACAGCAGCTTGTTCTGCATCTATGTTACAGCAGCGGTACACTGACCATCAGGCATGAAAGATGAAAACAAAGGCCTAATCCTGATGATTACAAATAGTTTCTCCCGAAGGGTCAAGTATTACATTAATTAAATATTTAAGAAATCATTAATACTAATTTGTAGCAATAATTGATGTCCATACCTCTCTTGGGATCAACTACACTGGTTAAATGAATTCAGTCTAAAGACATGTGGGGTTGAGGGAGAATACTGCAGGAACCTCGGCTTTTAGCCTCAGAAATGTAGGAAAAAAACAAAGCATCTAAAGTAAATACAAAGTAGAATAAATTTCTTATAAAGATGATGCTATAATTGTATGTCATGCTCTTAGCCAAGACTTCATAATAAATTAAATTACAGTAATATTCAACAATGTAAGCTATTAATCTTCTATAATACATTCTAAACAAAAAATTCATCTCTTTGTAGTAATCAGGGAATTTGAGTAATGTATTGGGTTTCAAAGACTATTTAGCCCCGACTCTTTATTTAAAAGTGGAATTAAAATGAGTTAGAAATGACTAAGAGGACAAAAAGTGTAGAATGAAGAAGAGATTTTAGGAACTTTAAGGCTCCACAGTTTATAAGGTGTGGTGACATGTGTGGACGGTCATTATATCACCATTAAAGTTGACAAAGATATTGATGCTCTCTTTAGTGTTCTTTTAGTCATGTCAGGTATCATATTTTAAAGCTTCTTTAAGAGGGGAGTTCATGGGAAAGGAGAGAGTATAGAGAGGACGCGGAGTCAGACCTTGAGAAGCTGGACTCAGAAATGCCTGCGAAACTGAGAGGCGGGGCCAGGGGGTGGCGGGAGAGGGCAATCAACGAAGCACCTTATAAGTTCTCCAGCAATGAGACGGAGTCACCACATGACCCAGCAGTTCCATTTCTGGTATATGCCCAAGACAGCTGAAAACATGTGCCCACGTGGAAATTTGTGCAGGACTGTTCATAGCAGCATTATTCATAACAGCCAAAAGTGGACACCACCCAAATGTTTATCAACTGAAAAATGGACAAACTCTGCTGCATCTATACAATGGAATAGTATTCAGGATGAAATACTGACCCATGCTACAAGACGGAAGGACCTTGAAAACATAATGCTAAGTGAAAGAACACAGGCACTAAAAATACTGTATTGCATTATTTAATTTATACAAAATGGTCAAAATAGGCCAATCCATAGAAATAGAGAGTAAATTTGTATTTACCTAGGCGTTAGTATTTATAGGAAATGTGACTGTCTCCTAATGAGTAAGGTATTTTCAGGGGGGTAATGTAAGGCTGCTGAGATGGATTGTGGTGATGTTGCACAGTTTGGTGAGAACACTAAAAAACATTGAATTTCACACCTTAAAGTGTGACTTGTAATACATGTTAATTATGTCTCAATAAAGCTGTTACGATAAAAAAAAAAGATGCAGGGAACAGAGCATGAATACTGAGGAGGATGAGAAAAAAATGCATGGATTGGGTTTTGAAGTGCTATTCGTGTAGCAAAGAAAGCGGCTCAAGAAAAGCAGGATCCCATTTATGTGAGATTTCCAGTAAAGGCAAATTTATAAAAACAGAAAGCAGATCAGAGATTGCCTGGTGCGGGGTTCAGAGCTGTGAATGCAATAGACTACAGTGACATTTGTACAGTGCTGTAAATTTATTACAAGCCATTGAATTCTATTCTTACAATGGGATGAGTGTTACGGTATAAAAATTATACCTCAATAGTACCACTAATTAAAAAGAAAATAAAGGACTTCCGCCAAGATGGAGGCATAGGTGGATGTGCTGTGCCTTCTCACACAACCAAGTTTAGAGACAACTAAATATTAGCAACAGAAAACACAGCCAGAACACGGAAAATTGAACTTTTCGGAAGTCCATTAACAACAAATTCTTCAGCCTGACCGGTAAGGGGCGAAACCAGCGGCTGGTGAAGCGGGATTGCACAGAAGGTCTCGGTCAGCCGGACTCAGGCGCGGAATCCAGACGCGCGGAATCCAGGCGCAGGGTTGGACCTACTGAGCAACCGAGCGAGCCACCAGGCAAGCGACCATGGGGGAGACAGCGGGGGAGCGGTGCTGCGTGTTGACTGTGGTCGCGCATTTGTGCGCGGGCGGACAGGCGAGGGAGTGGGCGGTTGGACCGGGCCCAGCGGGTCCCTGTGGCAAGCGGCAGTGGAGGGCACCGCCATTTCCCCGCTCTGACCCCACCTCCACATACAGCGTCATAACCCAGCGACTCTGAGTGGCCTGGCCCAGGTGAACCACCTAAGACGCTAATCTTCACCCAGCTGTGAGAAACAGCAGAGGGGGTCACCAATTTCCCGCTCTGACCACGCCCCCACATACAGCGTCACAACCCAGCGACCTGGGAGTCCAAGGCACCGCTTCTCACACTTAAAGGGCCAGAACAGACCAAAAATGTCACAAGATCTCAAAGCTCCAGAGCCCATAGATCTAAGCGATGAAGAAATAGCAAAACTCTCAGATGCACAGTTTAAAACACTGGTCATCAGGATCCTCACAGAACTGGTTGATTATACCGACAAATTAGACAAATATATGAAGGCGAAACTAATTGAAATGAATGGAATTGCACAGGACACCAATAGCAATGAAAAGGAAACTGGGACTCAAATCAATGGAGTGGACCAGAAGAAAGCAAATAATGGCCAAACAGAAAAGAGTCAAGAAGCAAGAATTCAAAGAAATGAGGAGAGTCTTAGGAACCTCCAGGACATCTTTAAACGCTCCAACATCTGAATTATAGGGGTACCAGAAGGGGGAAAGGCACAGCCACCAGTGGAAAACTTATTTCAACAAATAATAAAGGAGAATTTCCCCAAGCTGGCAAAGGAAGTAGACTTCCAGGAAATCCAGGAAGCTCAAGAGAGTCACAAAGAAGTTGGACCCAAGAAGGAACACACCAAGGCACATCATCATTACATTAGCCAAAATGAAAATGAAGGAGAGAATCCTAGAAGCAGCAAGAGCTAAGGGGACAGTCACCTACAAAGGACTTCCCATCAGACTGTCAGCGGATTTCTCAAAAGAGACCTTACAGGCAACAAGGGGCTGGACAGAGGTATTCCAAGTCATGAAATCCAAAGACCTACAACCAAGATAGCTCTATCCAGCAAAACTTTCATTTAGAATGGAAGGACAGATAAGGTGCTTCTCAGATAAGATCAAATTCAAGGAGTTCATCATCACCAAGCCCTTATTATATGAAATGTTAAAGGGACTTACCTAAGAAAAAGAAGTTAAAGAAACATGAACATTGAAAGGACAACAAACTCACAGTTATTAACAACCACACCTAAAACAAAAGCAAACTAAAAGGACAGCTAGATCAGGAGTGGAAACATAGAAATGAACATCTCAAGGAGGGTTAGCAACAGGGGAGTGGGAGGAGGAGAAGGGGGGAGAAGGTACAGAAAATAAGTAGCATAGACAGTAGATAGAAAATAGATGGGGGGGCAAGAATAGCATGGGAAATATAGAATCTAAAGGAATTGAGACACATGGTCATAAACTAAAGGGGGGGTAATGGTGGAGATGGGGGGGTAGGGTGGAGGGGAATGAAGGGGGGAATAGAACAACTATAACAGCATAATCAATAAAAAAAATTAAAAAAAAAAGAAAATAATACAATAAAAAAAAAAGAAAATAAAGAACCAAACCAGAAATAATTTGGTATTCCCAAGACCAGAAGTTGGGATGCTGTGCTATAAACAGCAGCCACAAAATCTATGGTTTTGTGTTTTGTTTTGTTTTAAACACGTACAGGTGGTATGTTTCACACCAGGATGCTATGTGGTTATATCCTGCTCACTAGCAAGATGGGGCCAACATCCAGGCCCCCACTCAAGCCAGGTCCATGGCTTCATCACCCAGGGGATGGGGACATTCTTAATTCCTCCTCCTGGAGAGAAATTTTACACTTCATCTGCCCAAAGTGGGTATTCTTATTTATTCCCCCCACCCCCAACTTGCACAAGGCCCTGGTGACAAAGGGAAACTGTTCTCATGATGTTCAGGGCTCTAGCTAACTTAAAACTGGTATCAGTGAATGATGTGACTCCTCAAGGATAAGCTGATGTTTTTATTCGTGGAGCAGTTGAGGCAACCTGAAAAAGCTGCAGCTCAAATGGTGGCAGAGGGTTCAACCAGGAAAGACAGCCAGAGAGAACAAAAACTCAATAAGATCAAGAGAATTCAACAGTGACGTAAATGCAAAAGGAAGAAGAAACAGGGCATGCCCCAAGCTAAGTAACTAGTAAGGATGCTCAGCTCCAGTGGAAACACAGCTATGCCAAAGAAGCTTTGCTAAGGCCTCACTTAGCTGTGGGCTTCTGCAGTACCAGGAACAGAGCAGGACACAGGTAAGAAAAAGACACCCAGAAGGCAGGCAGGACTGGTGTGGCTCTTCAAAAGTGTGCTGCTTGTCTTCCTGGACCTGAGGTGATTTCTAAACCCCTGATTCACTACTACCATTGTCTGTTCATGTGTAAATAGTCCAGAAAAAAAAATCTACAAGTTATATCCAGTCACCATAAAGATTCACCCAAGGGAAGTGAAAGGCATAGTCATGTCTAGCAGGGTTCTTGCTTTTGTTTTAGCACTCAAGGCTTCAGAAGGCAAAGGAAGATACTGGAGGCTAATAATTGCTGCACAAAAAAAATCCAAAGACCTACAACCAAGATTGCTCTATCCAGCAAAACTTTCATTTAGAATGGAAGGACAGATAAAGTGCTTCTCAGATAAGATCAAATTCAAGGAGTTCATCATCACCAAGCCCTTATTATATGAAATGTTAAAGGGACTTACCTAAGAAAAAGAAGTTAAAGAAACATGAACAGTGAAAGGACAGCAAACTCACAGTTATTAACAACCACACCTAAAACAAAAGCAAACTAAAAGGACAGCTAGATCAGAAGTGGAAACATAGAAATGAACATCTCAAGGAGGGTTAGCAACAGGGGAGTGGGAGGAGGAGAAGGGGGGAGAAGGTACAGAAAATAAGTAGCATAGACAGTAGATAGAAAATAGATGGGGGGGCAAGAATAGTATGGGAAATATAGAATCTAAAGAACTTGAGACACATGGTCATAAACTAAAGGGGAGGTAATGGTGGGGACGGGGGGGTAGGGTGGAGGGGAATGAAGGGGGGGAATAGAACAACTGTAATGGCATAATCAAAAAAAAAAGTGAAAAACAAAGTCAAAGAGAAAGATCTGACTCTGTACCAGAAGGATGGGCTGGGCTGTTGGCCAGATGATATGGGTCTTATGAGACCAAGAAGAATTTCCTTGTTGGGAGATTCACTAACCTGAAAATATGGCTTTAACCTAACATTTCAGGAGGCTGAAGGAAACTGTCCAGATGAAAGTCCCAAGCTAGAAGCCACACATGACAAATAATAAAGAAATAAAGCAAGACAGTGACCACTGATTTTCAGTAGAAAAAGACAAGGGAAAGGTTTAGAAATAATCTTAGTCTTTTTCTTTTTCTTTTTTAAGCTGTATTGTGCACAAGGAAGGAATCTGGCTGATCAGACTAGAAGTTAATAGGCAGCAGTATTTAATTCTCATCATCATAATTCAAGGAGGACGCTGACAAATGGGAAAAAGAGATTTGTCAGGATGGCAAAGGACCTTATTGGGAGGAACTGGGAATATTTTACCTAGAAAACAGAAGGTTTATGGCCCACAAAGCTGATCTTAATATGTGCAGTGTTCTCTTGAACAAGGAATTTAAATTCTTTGGGAATCAGGATTAGCACCATCCACTTCTGTTGCTGGCTAATCCTGTCTGACTTCGTGGTTTCCTTTCTCTTCCTCTTTTTATCCTCTCACTCTTCCTCCACATTGTGATTTGTACCTATAAGAAATACTACTTTCTACTTAATTGTGTTCCCATGGACTCATAAACTATTAAGGGGGTGCAGTCTCAGAGACTCCCCAAGTATCTCTTAAATGTTTTATTTTTAACTATTTTTTGTAGCATTTAGATGTACTTTGGATTTTTTAAATGCTTATTTATTATGAAACACACATTTGTTAAAATTTCAGTTAAAAAGTATATAAAATAAAAGAAGAAAAGCTATTTGATCCTCTCCACTCTACTCCCAATCCTGTCCAGACAGGTCCAACCAAGAGAACAGACAGCTCTTAATAATTTACTGCAAAACTTCGGATTACTTAAAATACATCAAATACCTATCTGTGCTGTTTGGGTATTTAAACACAAATGTGCTTACACTATATATAACTTTTTTTCATTGCAATGTAATGGGCATCTTTTCAAGTAAGTAGTAGACCTATGTTAAAAAATTTTGAATACTTTAACGTTTCATGAGATCATGATGTCAAGAAGAGATCATGTTTTAACTGATCTCTTCTTGACAGACACTGAGGTACTTTTCAATGTTTCATTATTGCAAATAATGCCACAATGAACATCCGTGTGGATGTGTGCTTATAACTTTATGCACTTATATAAGCATTTTGTAGGAAAAATTCCTTAAAGGTAGAATCAAACAATCAAAATTTTCTTCATGAGGAAACACAGTACAAACTCCCCTACAATGGGCATAGCATGAAGTCACTGAAAGAAGGACATCAGAATACAGCATATGCTCTGTGAAGAGGAAAACACTTGTTCATGATTCATTAGGAGAAACAGGAAAATTGCAGACGAATATGTCGGATGCTATCTCTGCGTTTTAGAAGACAATGTAGTTTGTTAAAGAGCTCTGTTCCCAAGAGGGCTCTCTTTTCTTATGTAATTAGATCCACACATTCACACAATTTTCAAGTGGTGACTTATGGAAGAGTTTTAATTTTTTTAAAAAGGTTTTAAATTTTTAAAAAATTTAAGAGACAATTTTTAAGTGAGATTCAGAAAAATTATGAGGACTAATCTCTGTGCTGGTTGACACATGAGGGAGCAGGCACTCTCTACCTCTGTGGTGGGAGGTGGGCCAGGAAAAGGGAGCAAGTTTAATTGTGCACCTTGCAGCCCTTTGTTTTAGCAACTCCATCTACAGGGAAAAGTACAGAAAGGCACAAAGGGCATTTATTACAGAACTTCTGCAATAAAAACATGCACATTCTCTAAACATTCATCAATAAATTTAGGGCTAAATATGCACAAATAAAATGTTTGATCAAAACCAAAGATATTTTTATATTAACTGACATGAAAAAACCTTTAATATATTAACTAAAAAAGGGAATTTAACGGGAGAAAGGGGAGGGATTTAGAGGAACATGTATAAAGGACACATGGACAACAACTAAGGGGGGTGGAAATGGGAGGGAGGTGGGGAGCACGGGGCGGGGTGGGCTGGGATGGGAGATATAGACAGAAAACTGTACTTGAAAAATAATTAAATAAAAAAATTAAAAGTCTCAAAAAAAAAGGAAATCCAAATGAGTCTGCGTAATATGATTTCATGGAGGAGGGGTATTAAAAAGAAAAAAAATTCTGATAGGACCTTCCAAAATGTTAAGAAGAGCTTTTCTTAAGAGCAGAATAATAGGCTAATTTTGCTTTCTATATAGTTTGTAATTTTTACAATGCTAGTGTACAGTTTCATACTTCAAAATCTATTAAATTATTCTATTATAAAAACACACAAAATTTTTTATAGAATTAACTTTCTTAAGAACCTGGCATTTATATAACTAATACTCTTTCTTCTACCAGCTTTCACTTATATATTACAGGGGGAAAATGAATTACTTGATTTTTTAAAAATATATTTTATTGATTATGCTGTTACAGTTGTCCCATTTCCCCCCTTTACTCCCCTCCACCCTGCACACTCCTTCCCACCCACATCCCCCCCCTTTAGTTCATGCCATGGGTTGTACATACAAGTTCTTTGGCTTCTACATTTCCTATACTGTTCTTACCCTCCCCCTGTCTATTTTCTACCTACCATTTATGCTACTTATTCTTTGTACCTTTTCCCCTTCTCTCCCTGTCCCACTCCCCCACTGTTAACCCTCCATGTGATCTTCATTTCTGTGATTCTGTTCCTGTTCTAGTTGTTTGCTTAGTTTGGTTTTCCTTTTTTAGGTTCGGTTGTTGATAGTTGTGAGTTTGTTCATATTTTTTTATCTTCTTTTTTTTCTTAGATAAGTCCCTTTAACGTCTCATATAATAAGTGCTGGGTGATGATGAACTCCTTTAACTTGACATTATCTGGGAAGCACTTTATCTGCCCTTCCATTCTAAATGAAAGCTTTGCTGGATAGAGTAATCTTGGATGTAGGTCCTTGCCTTTCATGACTTGGAATACTTCTTTCCAGCCCCTTCTTGCCTGCAGGATTTCTTTTGAGAAATCAGCTGATAATCTAGTGGGAACTCCTTTGTAGTTAACTGTCCATTTTCTCTTGCTGCTTTTCTCTCCTTTAACCTTGGGTAGTGTAATTATGATGTGCCTTGGTGTGTTCCTCCTTGAGTCCAACTTCTTTGGGACTCCCTGAGCTTCCTGGACTTCCTAAAAGTCTATTTCCTTTGCCAGATTGGGGTAGTTCTCCTTCATTATTTGTTCAAATAAGTTTTCAATTTCTTGCTCTTCCTCTTCTCCTTCTGGCACCCCTATGATTCCGATTTTGGAACATTTAAAGATGTCCCGGAAGTTCCTAAGTCTCTCTTCTTTTTTTTTTTGAATTCTTGTTTCTTCATTCTGTTCTGGTTGAAATTTTATTTCTTCCTTCTGGTCCAAACTGTTGATTTGAGTCCTGGTTTCCTTCCTTTTACTGTTGGTTCCCAATACTTTTTCCTTTATTTCACTTAGCGTAGCCTTCATTTTTCCCTCTAATTTGAAACCATATTCAACCAATTCTGTAAGCATCCTGATTACCAGTGTTTTGAACTGTGCATCTGATGCAGTGGCTATCTCTTTGTCACTTAGTTATATATTTCTGGAGCTTTGATCTGTTCTTTCATTTGGGCCAATTTTGTTGTTGTTGTTTGTTTCCACAAGCCTGTTAGTAAGGGGCCGAGCCTTAGATGTTCACCAGGGCAGGACAACCCACTTCGCTGTGTTGTGATGTTGTATGTGGGGGAGGGGTCCGAGAGAGAACAATGGCTCTTTCCTCTGCTCTCTGCAAGTTTTCAGTCACTTCCCCTGCTACCCACAATCAAACTGGGACCTTCTGGTGCTGACTCCTGGGTGGGTGGGTTTGTGTACATTCTAGGACCCTGTTGGTCTCTCTAGTGAACTCTCCTGTGAGGCTGGGAGTTTCTCCCACCACCTCAACCCTCAAAGGTTTTTTCAGTCAGAGGTTTGAGGCTTGCTTTTCCTGCTGGAATGGTCTGTCTCACTTCCCAGTTGTTCCTCCCAGTTTATCAGCACCTGAATGTGGGACTGCCCTGAACACCAGCCACTGCCTTGCTGTGAGTCCTCTCTGCCCGGCTGCCTATTTCTGCCCCTCCTACTGGTCTGGATGAATACTTCTTCTTTAACTTCTTGATTGTTGCACTTCCATACAGTTCGGTTTTCTGGCAGTTCTGGTTGTTTTTTTGTTTTAAAATTTGTTATTGTCCTTCTTTTGGTTGTGCGAGGAGGCACAGTGTGTCTACCTAGGCCTCCCTCTTCGCTGGAAGTCAGAAAATGAATTACTTTAAAAAAATACATCCACTTACACCATTACTTTTCACAGATTATCAGCACACCTCATCGTAACTGCAGTAGCTTCTACAGAAACCCGCTCCCCGCCCAACACAGAAGCCCTCCCCGTATCATCACACACACTCATCATCCAGTGTCCTTTCCTACAAGGAAACAAAGCTTCACATTCAATTATTATACAACAATACCACCAATTACTGAATTAAATGACAAACAAAACTCAAAATTTTTATTCCAATCAGCAGCTTTTGTTTTCCTAGGAGAAGATAAACAGCATATCTATGAACATGATATGTTTAGGAAATTTGCAACTTTTTAAACAAGAAGTTAACAGCATCCATTTAAATCCTGAATTTCTCTAAATGATGTCCTTTGTAAATTGGATGCCACTTGCTAAGACAGGGACTGAGCTCATCAGCTGTTCTCAATACAGAAACATCTAGTTTCCATAGGAATATTCTAATGGCACACCAGAAAAGTGGGTGTGCCATTATCCTTAGCTCACTGGCTTGACCAATGCCTCCTTCTGTCTACACTCAAGTGCATTCCAGGACACCTGATTCCTAACGCCCTCCCTTATAGATTTACACTAATAAAATGCCAAAAAGCATGTGTCAACACTCACTCCTGGGAACTGTTCTCATTCATTTCAACCCAATAAGATTTGAGAAGTAGGCTCTAGAGATTAACTGAGTTTCCAGGAATAATCTGCAGAAAGCCAACCCATTTGCCTTCTGTGGCTTTCTGTACAGAAAAAATTCTGAAAAAGAGAATAAAATGAGGCCACAGCAAAAACCACCCTTGGAGAGGTAAGCCGTGGGAGGCAAGCGAATGCTCCACTTGACTGAGAAATTCTTTGAGACTCTTCCGTTCAAAACCACATGGTCACACCAAAAAAAACCTTATAAGAGAAATTTTCTTAATTCAGATTGCTTTTTCTAGCATTAGTATTTATTTTTAAACTTGCTTTTGAAGGACATAAATTCCATATTTAGTGAATAATGATAATGACATGTCAACTACGGTGTGGAACATGGAACCAGAGCCACAGATTTTAAAACATGCTACAAAAGAAGCAAAGGGATATCATCCAATCATGACACAGATGACATTCTTTGTTAGTGTACTTTCTTATTCACATAATAAATGAAATTATACTGCAAAAAGAAGCAAAGGTTACATTAATAATAGGAACAATTTTTTAAAGATTATATTTATTTATGTATTTATTTTTAAAGAGAGGGAAAAGGAGAGAAAAAGAGGAGAGAAACATCAATGTGTGGTTGCCTCCCATGTGCCCCTTACTGGGAACCTGGCCGGTAACACAGGCATGACCCCATGACTGGGAAGAGAACCAGCACCCTTAGGTTTGTAGGCCAGCACACAATCCACTGGTCCATACCAGCCAGGGTGGAACAATTCTTTAAATTAATTTAAAATATTACCACCCAGGGTGGTGCTCAAAGAAAGATCAGGTTCTTTCATCGATTGATTAAAAACTATATCCAAAATAGTCCACAGAACTCTACTCCTCACTTCAAATTAAATCCTTCAAATTTCACGCTAGGTACCCACAAAAATCAATTGGCTGCCAAATCTATCCAGTCCTGAGGAAGAGCTATAGTAGAAACACTTTAAACAACATTGCTTGCAACTGGTAGCCCCTTGATTTCATTATCCCCTTAGCCCTCTGAAACCAACCAACCTATTGCCCTATCCTCAAGTGTATTATTTCTCTACACCAAGACAGAGAAACTGGCCAATGAAATCAGCCTAGACTGCTGGTGTGATTTGGGGGCAGCAAATAAAGCAAAGTATATTGGAGTTGAAGCCCTATGCTGGGTTCAGATATCATTCCTTCCAACCACCCACCTACACTATCTCAGTAATGAGTGTTGTTAATGCTGGGTTTGCTACAACAGATTTTAACTTAATGTCTTGACAATTTAATATTCGACTATTTGATATTCAACAAAGCACGACTTGGTTTGATTGATGGCTGATTAGTCATTCATTAAAATGGAGAGTGATTGGGAAAACTCCCTGAAGGAAGATAACTTGGCCAAAGTTTCAAGCCTTCTACTAATAATCTGCAAGTGAAAACACACAACTTGGGCATTTAAAAAAATCCTTTCTGAGAAGTCCTGAGAGGAAATACCCATTTCTGTAAAATCCAATAATCAATTTACACTCAGCAAAGTTCTTGTATATTTTTTTCAGCCAAACTAAGGACAGAGGGGAATTCAGTATCAATGCAGGCCAGTGTTACTAGATTTAACTTCAGTATATAGAATTTGAACTTGTCACATTAATTAGGCATTCCATTTGTTTTATACAAATCGAGGTTTAACTCAACCAGTCACATCCAATCCTCAGGAAAATCCTATAGGAGACCATCTGCCTGGCATGGGCCCAGCTCCCACTTGGAAAGGCCAGTGGAAAGTAAGGTCTGGTACACAGGACCCAGGCTCACGGATAGGTTCCCCTGTGGGGAATCAGGCCTGCATTGTACCTAGGCCACTTTGAGACTTGCTTTTTGCTAAAACTTCCTCACCCTGAATTGAAGCAACAAACATTTACTGCATATTTTTAAAGTAACTTCCTAAAACCTATGCTAAACCTTCCAAGGACAAGCGTAACCAGTTCAACCACTTTTCCCTTTGCATCTGCAAATATCCTTCTTCTGTGATGTAATTAGCAACATCCTCTCCTTTGTTTTCCGTAAAAGGTAACCACCTAAAGCGAACCTGTGCATAGTAAATGGGGGCCATCCTCAATATAATGTGCCCAGAAAAGCAATAAAAGCCTGTCAAGGCAAGGGTTGGGGTGCTCTCCCCTGTGCCGTCCCTTTTCTTCCACAGGACTTGGTAGTCTGTGTGAATTTGTTTCGTCTCATCCATGATGCTGGGGACACTGCTTGCTGGTGGCCAGGTCAAAATCCTGTGTACTTTACCATTGAGAATATACCCAGAATCTAAGTATGGCTCACCACCACCATCCATAGCTGCCACCGTGGTCAGGCTGCCATCATCTCTTGCCTGTATTTGAACAAGTCTCCTCCCTGGACTGCTGTTTCCAGGCCTGCTCTGCCTTCCCTAAACCCAGTTCCTTTTGATATCAGCAGCCAGCCTTACCTCTTAACACCAGGCTCAGACCATGGCCCTTCTTGGCTCTCCATTTCAATTAGAATTAAAGCCAAAATCCAAGCCCCATTTGATCTACCCCCCTTTTTTTCCCTCTCCTATGTCATCTTTTCATTCTCAATTCTGCCCCCACCCCTGCTGGACTTGGTAGAGTTCATTTCCTTCATGTTAACCCATGTTATTTACTACTGACTGGAAATCAAACCAGACTTTTAACATATGGCTGCTCACACATTTCCCCAAAGTGGCTAGAACTTTTGGGTAAGTAAGACAAGGCCATTCTTTTATTATTATTATTATTATTATTATTATTTAGTTACAGTTGTCCCCATTTACCCCCTTCCCCCTGCTGCTCTCCCCTGACCTGTCCAACACCCGCTCCCAAGGAAAATCTCCTCCCCATTATCCCTGTCCATGGGTCCTTTGACCATGTTCCCTTTCTTTCCCCCATGACCTTCCTCTCTTCTCCCCTCTGGTCCCCATCAGTTTGTCCTTTATTTCCATGTCTCTGGGTTTTTGTTTTTTTGTTTTCTTATTTGCTTGTTTCATTGATTAGGTTCCACTTACAGGTGAAATCATATGGTATTTGTCTTTCACTGCCTGGCTTATTTCACTTATCATAATAGTCTCCAGGTCCATCCATGCTGTAGCAAAAGGTAACAAATGTTAGCAAAAATTCCTTCCTTTTTTTCCTGCTGCTTAGTAATCCATTCTGTAAATGCACCATAGTTTTTTGACCCACTCATTTACTGATGGGCACTTAGGCTGTTTCTAGCACTTGGCTGTTGTAAATTGTGCTGCTCTGAACATAGGGGTGCATAAGTTTTTTTGAATTGGTGATTTGGGATTCTTAGGGTATGATCCCAGCAGCAGAATTGCTGGGTCAAAAGGCAGTTCCATTTTTAGTTTTTTGAGAAAATTCCATAGTGTTTTCCACAGTGGCTGCACTAGTTTGCATCCCCACCAACAGTGTACTAGGGTTCCCTTTTCTCTACAGCCTTGCCAACACTTACTGTTTGTTGATGATGGCCATTCTGACTGGTGTGAGGTGATATCCCATTGTAGTTTTAATCTGCATCTATCTGATGGCTAGTGATATTGAACATCCTTTCATATGTCTATGGGCCCTCTGTCCTCCCTGGAGAAGTATCTGTTCAGGTCCTTTGCCAATTAAAAAAATATATTTTATTTTACTTTTTAAAAAATATTTTATTGATTATGCTATTTCAGTTGTCCCATTTCCCACCTTCACTGCCCTCCACCCTGCAGACCCCCTCCCACCCACATTCACCCCCTTTAGTTCATGTCAATGTGTCATACGTATAAGTTCTTTGGCTTCTACATTTCCCTTACTATTCTTACCCTCCCCGTCTATTCTCTACCTACCATCTATGCTTATTCTCTGTACCTTTCCCCTCCATTCCCCTCCCACTGGCCTGTTGATAACCCTCCATGTGATCTTCATTTCTGTGGTTCTGTTCCTGTTCTAGCTGTTTGCTTGGTTTGTCTTTGTTTTTGTTTTAGGTGTGGTTGTTAATAACTGTGAGTTTACTGTCATTTTACTGTGCATGTTTTTTATCTTCTTTTTCTTAGATAAGTCCCTTTAACATTTCATATAATGATGAACTCCTTGAACTTGACCTTATCTGAGAAGCGCTTTATCTGCCCTTCCATTCTAAATGAAAGCTTTGCTGGATAGAGCAATCTTAGATGTAGGTCCTTGGATTTCATGAGTTGGAATACCTCTTTCCAGCCTCTCCTTGCCTGTTAGGTCTCTTTTGCGAAATCCGCTGACAGTCTGATGGGAGCTCTTTTGTAGGTGACTGTCCCCTTATCTCTTGCTGCTTCTAGGATTCTCTCCTTCATTTTAATCTTGGCTAATGTAATGATGATGTGCCTTGGTGTGTTCCTTCTTGGGTCCAACTTCTTTGGGACTCTCTGAGCTTCCTGGACTTCCTGGAAGTCTATTTCTTTTGCCAGAATGGGGAGTTCTCCTTTATTATTTCTTCAAATAAGTTTTCCACAAGTTGCTCTTCCTCTTCCCCTTCTGGTACACCTATAATTCAGATGTTGGGATGTTTAAAGATGTCCTGGATGTTCCTAAGCTTCTCCTTTTTTTTTTTTTTTGAATTCTTATTTCTTCATCCTTTTCTGATTGGATGTTTCTTTCTTCTTTCTGGTCCACTCTGGTGATTTGAGTCCCAGTCTCCTTCCCATCAGTATTGGTTCCCTGTACATTTTCCTTCATTTCACTTAGCATAGCCTTCATTTTTTCATCTAATTTGCAACCAAATTCAGCCAGTTCTGTGAGCATCCTGATCACCAGTGCTTTGAACTGTGCATCTGCTAGGTTGGCTACCTCTTTGTCGCTTAACTGCATTTTTTCTGGAGCTTTGATCTGTTCTTTCCATTTATCTTTGTCTTGATGCACCTGTAACGTAGTGAGGGATGGAGCCTTAGGTATTCACCCAAGTGGGGCAACCCACGTCACTGGGTTGTGATGCTGTCTGTGGGGCAGGGATCCGAGAGGGACCAACGGTGCTTGCTCTGCTCTCTGCTGGCTTTCAGTCACTTCCCCTGCTTCCCACAAGCAAAGTGGGCCCTTCTAGTGTTGATTCCCATGTGGGTAGGCTTGTGTACATTCTAGGACCCTGTGGGTCCCTCCAACAAACTCTCAAATGTGATTTTCCCCCCCAATTTGTGTTTTTGGTATTTCATTGTTGGTGTACAAAAATGTCTTTGATTTCTGAATATTGACTTTGTGTTCTGCAATTTTACCAAATTCACTTGTTAGGTTGAATAGTTTTTAGTGGAGTCTATAGGGTTTTCAATGTACACAATCATGTCATTTGCAAACAATGACAGTTTTACTTCCTCCTTTCCAATTTGGATGTCTTTGATTTCTCTTTCTTGTCTGATCACTGTGGCTAGAACTCACAACACTATGTTAAACAGAAGTGGTGATAGCAGACACCCTTGTGTTGTTCCTGATCTTAGGCGGAAAGCTTTTAGTTTTTGCCTATTGAGTATGATGTTGACTGTAGGTTTCTCATACTGACTTTATTATGTTGAGGAATGCTCCCTGTACTCCCAACTCTGCTGAGTGTTTTTATCATAAATGAGTGCTGTACCTTATCAAAAGCTTTTTCTGCATCTATTGATATGATATGTGTTTTTGTCTTTGCTTTTGTTTATGTGATGTATTACATTTACTGATTTGTGAATATTGAACAATCCTTGCATCCCTGGAATGAATCCCACTTGATCATGGTATATTATCTTTTTAATGTATTGCTGGACCTAGTTTGCCAATATTTTGTTGAGGATTTTTGCATCTTTGTTCATCAGTGAAATTGGCCTACAGTTTTATTTCTTTGTGTTTCTTTATCTGGTTTTAGAATTAGGATGATGCTAGCTTCATAAAAAAAAGTTTGAGAGTCTTCCCTCTTCTTGGATTTTTTTGGAATAGTATGAGCAGGTTAGAAGTTAGCTATTCCCTAAATGTTTTGTAAAATTCTCCTGTGAATCTGTCTGATTAAGGGCTTTTGTGTGCTGGGAGTTTTTAGATTATTGCTTCAATTTCATTAGCTCTTATTTGTCTGTTCAGGCCTTCTGCTTCTTCCTGATTCAGTTTTGGAAGAGTATATGTTTGTAGAAATGTATCCATTTCACTCAGTTTTTCAAATTTCTTGGCATATAGTTGTTCATAGTAATTTCTCATAATTTTTAATATTTCTGTGGTATCAGTTGTGATTTCTCCTCTTTAATATCTGATTTTATTTATTTGGGTCCTCTCTCTTTTTATCTTGATGAGTCTGATTAAAGGATTGTCAATTTTTTTTAATCTTTTCAAAGAATCAGCTCCTGGATTTACTGATCCTTTGACTTGTTCTTTTAGTCTTTATGTCATTTAATTTAGCTCTGATCTTGATTATTTCCTCCCTTCTATGTGTTCTGGGCTTTGTTTTTTTGTTGTTTCTCCAGTTTTTATACTTGTAGGGTTAGGTGGTTTATTTGAAATTTTTCCATCTTTTAGGAAGGCTTGTATTGCTATGAACTTCCCTCTCAGGACTGCCTTTGCTGTGTCCCATAGGTTTTGAACTGTTACATGTTCACTTTCATTTGTTTCCAGAAACTTTCTGATTTCTTCCTTGATCTTGTTGTTAACCCACTCATTGTTTAATATTCTGTCATCCAGTCTCCATAAATTTGACTGTTTTTGAGTTTTTCCCTTGAGGTTCATTTCTAGTTTCAGACCCTTATGATCTGAAAAAATGCTTGATATGATTTCAATTCTCTTGAATTTGTTGAGGCTTGTTTTGTGGCCTATTGTGTGGTCTATCTTTGAGAATGTTCCATGTGCATTTGAAAAGAATGTGTATTTTGCTCCTCTGGGGTGGTGAGAGGTTCTGTATATATCAGCTAAGCCTATTTGATCTAGGGTTTCGTTCAGTGCCATGATACCCTTGAACAAGGCCATTCTAATATGTCCAAATAAAAGGGCCAATCAGTTCTCACTGAGAACATTGCACAAATTCTCTGGATACAAACAGTGAGAGGGAAACCTTTCTTACAAGAATCTGGTTTGAGAGGCCCAGAAACTGATGTCAATACATGGTGATGGCTGGCAGTGACTGCATGGGTGACCAGGCCAAGCCAGGTGCATGAAAGAAAGGGGAGGAAACCAGGGATGAGTGAGAAGGAGGATGGAACAAACTTTGGAGAGAATCCTGAGCAGGGAGAAGGAAATCATCAGACAGACCTGAGGTTTGAGATGGGATTGTCCCCACACACTTCCAAGGCCATCTACACTGAACAGACAGACTGCAGGGTGCTTCTGTCCTACATGCCACGATCTCCCTCCCCACAATCACAATCTCCATCCCACCCACTTCCTCCACCTTTCCAACATGTAATACCTGAGCTGGCTTAACATTCTTGCAACAGAAAAAGTTGGGTTAATTACCCCTATACCTTGAATTATTTTGACAGTAATAACCATAAATATAGCTTTTTTAATTCATCAGTTGTTGCCACAGTCTAACACAGTCTTTCATATGCAGAGCAGATTAAGAAGCAGATTTTAAGTAGAAAAGAATATTGATTGCTAAGGGTTCCTCCTTAAATATACATTTCATTTAAAATACAATTTATCACTGCTCTGAGCAAAAACAGCAGGTGAAATTAAAAATTAAAGCTGAAAATGAATCAGCATGTTAGCTTGGGTTGTGGTCCTCATTTGCAGGGAACCAGTCACTTTCACTAGCAGCACAGATGACTAAATAAAATCTGTTAATAAATGCAGCTAGAGAAATTAAGCAGTACATACTAGAATAAATTTATATATCTGCTTATCATAAATTTAATTCTTTAAAATAAAGGTCTTACTAGTATATAAGGGAGTAGATGGGAATATGAGGAAGAAAAACCTGCCACTTCAACACACTCTTTTGTAAGAAAAACCTGCCACTTCAACAGACCCATTGAAAGAATGGGTCTGACTCATGATAGATGAATGCACACTTTCAGGTAAAAAGGTGCCCGTGGTGTTTCAGCCCATTCAGGATCCTTTCATCCTGCCTTGCTGCCTATGGCTATCAGGCCGGCTTAGCCAGCATAATCAATATACAAATGTGTGTGTGTCTATAAATGAATAAATAAATACAATACACATCCCCTAGAGGTCCTGTTCCTGCTAGAACCATGATTCAATATAAAACTTGCTATAAAGTATTCCTGCTTTACCCATCTCTCTCCTCTGTGGTCCACAAGCTACTTGGAGACAGAGAATAATTTTGCTCAGTTTTATATCCCAGGCAACTGATATATGTATAGCTGGTACATACTGGGCGCTTGGTAAATGGTTAATTTACATAATTAAGTGACGATAATGTGGCCAGGGGTCCTGCCTATAAGAGCTGAAGGAAGATTTGTAAATTCCAGAGATGGAGGTGATGATTCTTCCATATTCACATTACTCTAAAGTATACAAAGGCAATCAGTAAAAGTAGTAGTAACAATAATAATGGCTACATTTACTGAGCCCTTACAAAGTACAAGACTCTGATTAAAATCTCTTCATACCCATTATTTCACTCCAGGCCCCCAAATCCTGAGAGGATAATGTTATTAACCACAGTTGTAGGTAAGTAAACTAAAGCAGAGAGAAGTTAAATAACTGACAAGGTCTTACAGACTTCGACCCTTACCCACTGTCCCTGTGTCTCCCTCTCTGCTGCACCCATCCCATCATCAGTCAAACATGTGCCAATCTCTCTTATCTTCAAAAAGACCTTTCTTTTGACCTCTGATTCTGCTCACCAACTGCTGCTGTAAAAGTCAAGTTATCAGTAGAGATGTCCTCATGAGCTATGTCTTCTTCCCACCTATTATCACTTCTATTTCATAATTCTTACTTCCCCCAACACACACACACATATACACACAACTCATGCCTTTGCTACAATCTCAACAAACAATATATCAGTAAATTTAATAAATACACACTTTCCAGTTTCCCTTCTCAACACTACTAAACACAGTTAGCCTCCCTGAAGCATCATCTTCTCCTGGATTTATGACAGCAGGGCCAGTCCCAACTCCTCTATGCAGAATTCTCTAAGAAATTCTCTTAGAATTCTCTAAAGAAAGATGGTATTGGCAGTTCTTAAATCTTGAAGGAGCCTGGAAAGCTAGGCTGGGATGGATGACAGGACACCTGCACAGAGCCAGGACAAGAGTTCAACCACATCACAATTCTGCACCTCCCACTGCCTCCCACCACTCAAATCCCAACAACAGGTCCTGAAAGACAATTCCCTCCACCGATGGCCTGGCTGCACCAGAAGCCTTGGATACCATGTTTACCAGAACATCTCTTATGCACACAGCTCCCCTTGCTGTTTTACTTGTGCCTCCTATCACATGCATCATAGGTGCAATGCCTTGGCAGAACCTCAGTCACACACATAATTATAGCTGCAAGCTATTCTGGAACATTCTGGCCCCAGCAGCAGAGGAAAACAAAGTGGAAGGGATGGTGGAGGTGTCAAATGAGGAAATCTACAGTACCTGCTGTGTGACCACCATGTATACCTGCAAATCTATTTTTTCTTTGTAGCCTCCTCTTTGCTACCCACCACACATATTTTTAATCTATGAACTTCTATTTGTATTTCCACCATTGTTTTTCACTTAGAATAACAAAATAACTTCTCATCTAGTCTATCTATCCACTTCCACCTTTGACTCCCAAGAATCTGATGTTATTGAGGAAATCAAGTAAGAAAGAAGAGTATTTTGTAACTTCAATTTCATATAAAAAGATACTGGCAATAAACTATTGTTCTTATAACTATTAAACCTTTAAATGATGCTTAAAAGCATCATCTAAGTTGGAGGCTACCTGTGTGACATGACTTGAAGATGCCAGGAAGATGCCCGGTACAGGTATGAACCCCAGTGGCTAGGAGTGATGCCAGAAATTTCATCAATAGGGCTAAATCATACTTACATTATTAAGCCAGGATTCCTAGTAAAACATTAAACATCCCAACAAAAGAAGTTAACTAAAACTGGAATGAAATCTTAGCTTTGCCACTTGCTAGGGAGTGGATGTCAAGGCCTGGTCTTCATCTATCAAGTAGGGATGATAGGTTGGTAGAAGGAGCAGATGGAAATGGCCAGTGCAGTGGCTAGGGCAGCATAGGTCAGCAGTGAGCTCTAGCCCCTTTTCTCAGGCAAGACCTCTCTAAGAATTAGTGTGTGAAAGGGATTAAGATTATGTGTGATGGGTAACAAAAGACAAATGCCATAGTAGTGGTCTGACACAGGCTCATGTATATAGAGGACACTCATAGAAAGGGAGGATCTGGTGGGGAGCGAGGGGCAGCCAGAGACAGCTAAGGAGGAGCCTGGAGTGGGACAGACTCATAAAAGAAACAGAAACAGCAGTAAAACCAGAAGGAGATTGTGGAACCAGTTCACTCTTAAAGCTTTTGCACCATCAACGTCTCTGCCACTCTCCACGTCATCCCACTTCCTGGGCTCCAACTGCACTACATACAGGAGCCACAGCAGGGGCCGTGGCGGTGACAAGAGGAGGAAGGGTTTGCAATGGCACCCTCCTTGCTGGTTCCCACATCCCAGAGCTTGTACAGCAGTAATCTTCCTCAAATCGAAAGGGTGTCGCATGCATCTCCTTCACAAGGGCAGAGAGCAAGCCTCCCAGCCAGAGAACACACCAAACTGAGTTTACTCTCTCACCTCTTCACACCTGCTCCATCTTCAACTCAGCACACACCAAGGCAGCCTTATATGGCTGTATGTGCCTATGTCTGTTGACCACTGCAAACCATGTGAAAGAAATTATTTTCCACCAATATTCTACCAATGGACTTATTGAATTTATAGCTTTTTTAAAACAGGAACTTTGTATTTGTACAAACATTACTAATCTAGTGAAGGAGGAACCCTGCATTAGTTTGTATGTCCCGGAGTGGTACCATTTAATTTAGTACTTAAAGACAGTACTTGGAGGAGATGAGATTTTGTAAGGAGGTGTACAGGCTTTGTATACAACCTTCTCCTTATGAGCACAACCACCCAGCACAACTAATGAAACTTGGCTAGTGGCCAAATAGAATTTATCCCAGGACCCTGCACAGGGCACATGATTAATATGTATATACAAATGTCAAGAGTTACACACCCATTTCCTAAAGGTTGAAATTTTGTGTTCAAGTGTTAGCTAAATTAAGGATATTTTATAAAAAGAAGGTACAATACAGAGACTTCTGGCCAAGATGAAGGCATAGGTGGAAACACTACGCCTCCTCGCACAACCATGTTTAAAGACAACAAAGTTTTAGTAACAAAAATACAACCAAAACACAGAAAATTGAACTATACGGAAGTCCGACAACAACGAACCCTTCAGCTAGACTGGTAAGAGGGGCGGAGCCAGCGACTGGCAGAGTGGGGTTACACAGGCAAACTTGGCCAGACCGACCCAGGCGCGCGGGTGGCGGTTGGCAGATCCCAGGCAGACCCAGTGAAGGCGCAAGATGGCAGGCTGACCGCAGTCACACATTCGTACTCGTAGATAAACCAGGCAAAGGAGCAAGCATTGAGATGGACCACGCAGGCCCCAGCATCAGGAAGCAGCAGAGGGGACTGCTATTGTTCCCTCTCTGACCCTGCCCCCACATACAGCATCACAACCCAGCGACCTGGGTGGCCTGGCCCTGGTGAGCACGTAGGGCTCTGCCCCTCATATGTAACAGGCATGAACAGACCAGAACATTACAGCTCAAGAAGAACTCAAAGCCCCAGAGCCCATAACTCTAAGCGACCAAGAAATAGCCAACCTATCAGATGCATAGTTCAAAACACTGGTGATCAGGATGCTCACAGAACTGGTTGATTTTAGTTACAAATTAGAGGAACAAATGAGGGCTACACTAATTGAAATGAAAGGAAATGCACAGGAAACCAATAGTGATGGAAAGAAAACTGGGACTCTAGTCAAGGGATTGGACCAGAAGGAAGAAAAAAATGACCAAACAGAAAAGGATGAAGAAACAAGAATTCAAAAAAATGAGGAGAGGCTTAGGAACCTCCAGGACATCTTTAAACGCTCCAACATCCAAATTATAGGGGTACCAGAAGGGGAAGAGGAACAGCCACGAGTGGAAAACTTATTTGAACAAATAATAAAGGAGAACTTCCCCAATCTGGCAAAAGGAAATAGACTTCCAGGAAATCCAGGAAGCTCAGAGAGTACCAAAGAAGTTGGACCCAAGAAGGAACACACCAAGGCACATCATCATTACATTAGCCAAGATTAAAATGAAGGAGAGAATCCTAGAAGCAGCAAGAGATAAGGGGACAGTCACCTACAAAGGACTTCCCATCAGACTGTCAGAGGATTTCTCAAAAGAGACCTTACAGACAAGAAGGGGCTGGAAAGAGGTATTCCAAGTCATGAAATCCAAAGACCTACAACCAAGATTGATCTATCCAGCAAAGCTTTCATTTAGAATGGAAGGGCAGATAAAGTGCTTCTCAGATAAGATCAAATTCAAGGAATTCATCATCACCAAGCCCTTATTATATGAAATGTTAAAGGGACTTACCTAAGAAAAAGAAGATAAAAATAGGAACAGTGAAAGGACAGCAAACTCACAGTTATTAAGAACCACACCTAAAACAAAAGCAAACTAATAGGACAGCTAGATCAGGAGCAGAACCATAGAAATGATCACATTAGCAACAGGGGAGTGGGAGGAGGATAAGGGGGGAGAAGGTACAGAGAATAAGTAGCATAGACAGTAGGTAGAAAATAGGGGGAGGGCAAGAATAGAAGGGGAAATATAGAATCTAAAGAACTTAAGACATGTGGACATAAACTAAAGGGGGGGAATGGTGGGGGAGGGGTGTGCAGGGTGGAGGGGAAGGAAGGGGGAAAATAGGACAACTGTAATGGCACAATCAATAAAATATATTTTAAAAAAAGAAGGTACAATACAAAATGCCACAATTTGTTCTCTAGCTTCAAGAGGCAGATACATTGTTTACAGCCAGAAACATGTACATTCTTCCAGGAAAATAGCAGACAAGTGATAGACACTATATAAACACCTTCTGTGTCTCCACGGAACACAAATTTTTAAGTCTATGGTAATACATGATTCACAACTGAAACACCTCTTAATTTTTTTATTTAAAGATCATTTTCATGGAACACTTTATAAAAGAGGTTGTATAAACAATTTTAAAGAAGATACAAATTCTGAATCTTGAATATTTATTCCAACCCACACATACACCACTCTCCTTTTTCCTTGGGATAATAAGAAATAAAAATATTTTAGTAGACCTTTGAAAAGAGTGTTTGTTTGAAGTAATCATTTATTCAACAAATATTTTTATTTTGTACTCACAAAGAGTAATAGTGACATACCGTATTTTTCGGACCATAAGACACACTTAGGTTTTAGAGGAAAATAGGAAAAAAAATTGAAGCAAAAAATGTGGTAAAATATTTAATAACATAAATATCATAATATTTCACCAATAAATGTAAACAGAACTCAACAGAAGCATTAACAACCATTATTCCTCCCAAACTGGGTGGGGAGGGAGTGCATCTTATAGTTTGAAAAATACAGTACATATGGACATATGAATTGTGTGTGCATGTGCATGCAAATACTAAGAGGGTAGAAAGGTCCTTGCACACATAGAGCTTGAGATCAGTGGGGAGGATAGGCATAAGTTAATGAATCCCACAAACGTAATTCCGCACAACTATAAGAAATGCTCTGATGGGGGGCGGGGTACATGGAGAAGCCAGGAGCACATGAGAGAGGAAAATCAGAGAGGTCTGTGCTACTATATCAGATACATCACAGGCCAGCCCTGACTGGCATCGCTTTAGCTGATTGAGCATCATCCCAAAAAGCAAAAGGTTGCTGGGTTGATTCTTGGTCAGGGCACATGCCTGGGTTGTGGGCCCAGTCCCCTGTTAGGGCATGTGTAAGAGGCAACCAATCAATGTTTCTCTCACACATCAATGTTTCTCTCCCTCTCCTCCGCCCTCCAAAAATAAAATAAAGGTCAAACCAAGAACATTTGAAAAAAGAAGAGATATCACAGAAGGGGTGGCTTAAACAACCAACACTTCTTCCATACAGTTCTGGAGGCTGAGAAGTACAAGGTCAACATTTGGTGTCTAGTGAGGGCTGGCTTCCAGTTCACAGACAGCTGTGTCCACACAGGGCACAGAGCAATCTCTGGACTCTTTATTCCTGTATAGAGACATCAGCCCATCATGGAGGCTGCACCTGATGACCTCATCTGATTCTAATCACTGCCCAAAGGCCCCACCTCCAAATTGCATCACAGTGAAGATTAGGCTTCCACATATGAGTTTTGGGAGGACACAAACATTCAGTCCACAGAAGGAAGTGATGGATTGCAGTCTGATGACACATGGAGCTACCTAGGTGAAAGGTAATGGGCAGGAAGTGACAGCAAATTTCAGAACTTGAAAGAAAACCACCAAAGCTAGAGACCACAGTAAGGGATGGTATAGGGCACAAAATGAGGCCAGAGAGATAAAGGGGATCAGACCACATGTTATGGACTAAACGGTGTCTTCCTCAAATTCGCATGGTGAAATCCTAACCCCCAGGAGATCAGAATGTGACTAGAGTAGGGCCTTTAAAGAAGTGCAATAATTAAAGTTAAAATGAGGTCATATGGGCTGTAAATTAATAGGACTGGTGTCCTTAGAAGAAGAGATTAGCACACAGATAACATCCAGACCAAGGATGACCATGTGAGGACAGAGCAAAAAGGTGGACCATCTTCAAGCCACAGAAAGAGACCTTGGAAGAAACCAAACCTGCCAGCACTTTGCTCATGGACTTTGAGCCTGCAGAATGGTATGATTATAAATTTCTGTTGCTTAAGCAACAGAGTCTGTGGTATTTGGTTACGGCAGCCCTAGCAAACTTTGGGCTGTACAGAATGTGGTCTTGATCCTAAGATCCTGGAATTCATGGGTGGGGTTTACGCTGCAGGAAGGAGGGGTCAAACATCATGTGTTGCCTTTGCTCTAGCTGCATTGTCAAGGTGAATTGCAGGGAGGCTGAGTGGATGCAGAGTGTGGAAGGCTGAATAACAGCCCCCAAAGACATCCACAGTCTAATCCCTGGGTCCTGTGGCTGTTACCTTAGACAGCAATGGTAACTCTGTTGATGTGACTAAGTTAAGGATCTTGAGAGAGGGAGACTCTCCTAAATTATCCAGACAAGCCCTAAATCTAATCACCAGTGTTCTTTTAAGAGAGAGAGGCAAAAAGAGATTTCACAGTGAAGGGTATGCAACGATGGAAGCAGAGTGAATTGATGTGCTTTGTCAATGGAGAAAGGACCTACAAAATGAGGAAGCCAGGTGGCCCCACCAGATGCTAGAAGGGGATCCAGCCCTGCCTCCACCTTGTCCTCAGTTCCCTGAGAACCATTTGGACCTCTGACCTCCAAAACAGTGAGAATAAATCTATGTTGCTTTACGCCACTAAATTTAGGGTAATTTGTGGCAATAGGAACCTAACACACAGGGATCAGCTAGGAGGTTGCAAGCAGTAGTCTAGTGGAGAGATTCTATGTGGCAGAGGGTGTGGGAAGGACACTTCCTGAAGCCATCCACAGGAATGGTTGCCCAATTTGATTTGGGAAGAGGTGAAGGAGATGGAGCCAGAGTGAAGCATCACGTGCTCCACTTCCCAAGCACAATCAGACGAGGTAGGACAGTCTCTACCACCCAGCACTGGGAGTCAGGGACTGGCTGGGCACTTGAAGGTTTGAAAGCAGGAAACAAAAGCGGTTTTTCTCATTTCACTCCCTCTTAGAGTTTCTACATTTAAAAAATCTGCCTCCAAACAAAGTATTCTATTAAAATTTTATGTGGAGACAATCAAAACTCTTAGTTTTAAAAATGTTTCCAAATGTGGAATATTTCTTGACTTTTATTTTTAAAGACTCTGGAGTCCCTGAGGGCTCACTATAAGCATATCGGAATGAAAGTTACCAAGGATCTTTTATTTCTATTCTATTCTATTCTATTCTATTCTATTCTATTCTATTCTATTCTATTCTATTCTATTCTATCCTATCCTATCCTATCCTATCCTATCCTATTCCATTCCATTCCATTCCATTCCATTCCATTCCATTCCATTCCATTCCATTCCATTCCATTCCATTCCATTCCATTCCATTCCATTCCATCCTCTTACTATATGCTCCTCTCCTTAAATGTTTAGCTTCTCAAGGCCACCAAAAACATAGAATAACATTATTTAGAACTGCATACCCTACAGAACCTATGCGTCTCCTGTTCTCACTTTTGTGCTGATGGACCCTGAGCTCCACTTGAGCACTGTCAACAGAGGGCTGCTCAATGCCCCACCTAAGGCAGAGCATGTCCTGCACCTGCCTTTCCAATTCCTCACTCCGGACATGAACCCTGGTGACAGGAAAAGTCTTGGGCCACATTTAGGAAGTTCAAGCATTTAATTAAGTGTTGTTCATGTGACTTGTGCTACCTTCCTTTCTTATACTCATTGCCTGGTTGAGAAAAAAAAGAGCTGGCCTGTTCCCAGAGTCTGCATTCCTCTCTCAGGGACAGAAAGACCCTACCCTTCCAGGTATAAACTTTTGCAGACATTGCTGAGAATTTGTTTTTTTTTCATTTTTTTCTTTTTAAAAATTTTATTGATTATGCCATTACATTTGTTCTATTTCCCCCCCTCCGTTCCCCTCCACCCTGCACACCCCTCCCCCACCATTCTCCCCCCTTTAGTTCATCAACACGTGTGTCAAGTTTTTTAGATTCTATATTTCCCCTACTATTCTTACCCTCCCCCCTATCTATTTTCTACCTACTGTCTATGCTACTTATTTTCTGTACCTTCTCCCCCCTTCTCCTCCTCCCACTCCCCTGTTGCTAACCCTCCATGTGATCTTCATTTCTATGGTTCACTCCTGATCTAGCTGTCCTCTTAATTTGCTTTTGTTTTAGGTGTGGTTGTTAATAACTGAGTTTGCTGTCCTTTCACTGTTCATCTTTTTTATCTTCTTTTTCTTAGGTAAGTCCCTTTAACATTTCATATAGTAAGGGCTTGGTATGATGAACTCCTTGAATTTGATCTTATCTGAGAAGCACTTTATCTGTCCTTCCATTCTAAATGAAACCTTTGCTGGATAGAGCAATCTTAGTTGTAGGTCTTTGGTTTTCATGACTTGGAATACTTCTTTCCAGCCCCTTCTTGCCTGTAAGGTCTCTTTTGAGAAATCCGCTGAAGTCTGATGGGAACTTCTTTGTAGGTGACTGTCCCCTTATCTCTTGCTGCTTCTAGGATTCTCTCCTTCATTTTCATTTTGGCTAATGTAGTGATGATGTGCCTTGGTGCGTTCCTTCCAGGGTCCAACTTCTTTGGGACTCTCTTGAGCTTCCTGGATTTCCTGGAAGTCTATTTCCTTTGCCAGATTGAGGAAATTCTCCTTTATTATTTGTTCAAATAAGTGTTCCACTCGTGGCTGTTCCTCTCCCCCTTCTGGTACCCCTATAATTCGGATGTTGGAATGTTTAAAGATGTTTTGGAGGTTCCTAAGCTTCTCCTCATTTTTTTGAATTCTTATTTCTTCATCCTTTTCTATTTGGTCATTTTTTCCTCTTTCTGGTCCACTCCTTTGATTTGGGTCCCAGTTTCCTTTTCATTACTATTGGTTTCCTATGCATTTCCATTAGTTTCAATTAGTTTAGCCTTCATATGTTGCTCTAATTTGGGGCCGGGTCAGAGAGGAACAATGGCGGTCCTCTCCACTCGCCCAGTCTGCCTCACCGCTGGCCCCGCCTGCTTGTCCCAAAGCAAATGTGGGAGTCCGCCGCCCTGCGCCAGTCGCTGGGGCCTGCAAGATCTGTCTCAACGCTCGCCTCTTCACTGGTTTATCTGCGTGCAAATGCATGACCCACGGCAGCCAGCCAGCAGTGCCTCTTCCCTGGGTTCCGCGGGTAGCTAGCCCGCACCTGGGATCCACGCCCCCGGCTGCCGGTGCACGGCCCAGATCTTTTTTGCCCGACCAGCTCCGCTGCTGGTTTCACCCCTCCCACCGGTTTAGCTGAGTGGTTCGTTATTTCTGGACTCCGTATTCGATTTTCTGTGTGGTTTGATTACGTTTATTGTTGTTAAAACTTTGCTGTTTTTAGATTTGGTTGTGCGAGGACGAAAAGTGTTCCCACCTACGCCTCCATCTTGGCGGAAGTCCCATTGCTGAGAATTTGGAAGGGCCTCCAGCTTTGAGGAAGGAGCTATGTCTTAAAGACAGTGGGCTCTGCTATGAGTCAAAGGGAAAGCAACTCTCCTCAGAACCAAGCATTTAGACTTGCTTATAAAGTAAGCTTTCAAACAGAAGAGTCATACATGAATTCTCTGACACAGAGGAAAAGCACAAAAAATCTGCAAAATTATAGCAATCTGGGGCCATCTTACTCAGGTGTTGATGGCCCTGAGTGACACAAGTTTCCAAACCCCCCAGCACCTGAGGCTTTTCAGTTACCATCTTCATTCTCAGGGGGATGGAAAGCTGTACTTTATTCAAAAAAGATTTCAATAAAAACTGCTAAAGTACAATATGCAAACCCCTCATTACTGCCAAACCAAAAACCATGTGGTACTCTTCATATCTAATAAAGCTAATAAATGAATGACCATCTTTTCGTCTTCTATACTGCCAGGGGCTGTGTTGATTATTCAGGGTTTAGAAGGATTGACCATGAGGCTCCCTGGGGGTCTTATCAGGGAAGCTGCCTCTGAACTCACATGATCAAACCAGCTTTTGGTTTTGCAAAGACTGGCATCCCTACTGAGGTGACCCAGGGCCATGCTGGCAACTCAGAGGGATTGAACTCACTGACTGATAACTTCATACTCATCACTGGTGTGGATTAGCAGTTGCTCTAGATAGTTTCTGGCAACAATGATTCATTTCTTAAGTAGACAGTTTTAAAATATAATTGATATTTTATTTTGGAGGATATTAACTAAAGGACTTGACTACCCAGCTTTACAATACAGAGACTTAATATACAAACAGGCACACAGACGCACAGAAACACACATCCAAGTCTTAATTCTGCATTGAGAATACTGTTATCAGTACACTGTTAAATGAATCAAGAGGTTAGTGGTTACTAGGGGTTAGGAGTTCGAAGTTGAGGGAGTGGGAAAGAGGTGGCTGTGGCTACAAAAGGGCAACGTGAAGAATCCTGCCATGGGACTGCTCTGTGTCTGTACTGTGGAAGCATTGGGGGTGCACCTGAAACTAGTCAAACCTGACCGAGGTCAGCGGTGTGTCTGTCCATTTCCCTGTGTGACAATGTACTACAGTTATGCACAGGTTCCCACTGGAAGAAACTGGCTTAAGGATATACGGAGCTCTCTGCATATTTTCTAACCTTTTAAAGTTTTCTCCCCTTTTTTCTTTTTGCCTTGACGGGTGTAGCTCAACGAATTGGGCATCAACCTGCAGACCGAGAGATCACTGGTTCGATTCCTGGTCAGGGCACATGCCTGGGCTGCAGGCTAAGGTCCCCATTTGGGGCTGTGTGAGAGGCAACTGACCAATGAACATTGTTGCTTCTCTCCCTTTCTCCCTCCCTTCCCCTATCTCTAAAAATAAATAAATAAAATCTTTATTTAAAAAAGTTTTTAAGCCAAAAAAGGGTAAAAAGAAAAGGATATATAGTCTAATTGCCCCCACTTTACATGTGAATGAAAGAACAAGGAATAAAGGAATTTACTCAAGATTACATTTATTAAGAGCTGAATCAAAAATAAGCCTCAGGTCTCTCTCTGAATCTTCCACCATGTCATAATCCACAAATAAAAAATAAGTAGTCGCTACCGTTTCATCTGTACTGGGGGTTAAAATGATAAAGAGACCTTCAAGCAGCTAAAAATCTAGTTGAATCAACATGGAATATTATTAAAGGAATAAGTAAGTACTAAATGTAAGTATTATAGGTTCTAACTTAAATATAATATAAACTCAGGAAAAAAGTATAGATTTATGTTTGTCACACAATTCTACTTCAAAGCTGAACAAATCTGATGCGCATAACCTCACTTACATAAAATAATCCATAGGAAAGGGACTTACTATTTAGATACCCAGACCCCAATATGTCACCCCAATATGTGCTATGCTTAGGGTACCACTGTGGGCAGAAGGGGACCACTACGGAGATGTGTGGCTGACAGTTCCCAGACACTATGACGCTTCCCTGTCCCCATCCTCTGAGTGACAAGCGCGGCCATACCAACTATCCCAGGAGAGACACAGGTCCTTTTCTTCACAGAAATAAGCCACACACAATAAATACACCCAAGGTAGACTTTGTTATTTCTTTCTATATTCAAATTTGTTACTATCGTAATCTGTGGCTCACAGGTGACAGGGCTTTGCTATAATGCTGAGTTCCAGCTAAATGTAAACTTTTCAAAACCACACCACAAAGGCCTGGAATGCAGTGTTCTGCATGTGGACCACCTGGATTTGTGCAGTGAGCTCCAGTGACAAAGTGCATCACGAGATTCTAGCCATGATGGTGGCTTTTTGGGCTGTTCACCTGGCTCTGAACATGCTGGGTTTTTAAGGTCTGACAATAAAGATTAAAACTACCAGAACAGTTTTGTACCTTTGGGGGGCTTGTTATATAGCTTAAATGTTCACTGGAATATGTTTCTTTTTAGGATTCAATTTGTCTTGCTCCCAATATAATACTTGTTGTTTTTTTTTCTTAACACCATGAGCTGTGATTCCATTAAGTTTGTTTTGCTGTGTTTTGTATCAGTGTTTCCTGAAATAATATTTTTTTGCATTCACATACAATGGTAACTTTTCAGGTATTACTCAAATTTATTGTGATTTTGTATCTTTATTTATATTCACTTTTCAATTATGTATTGGATAGCATGTCATTTCTAATTGTGGCTAACACTGCAACTTGCTTTCTAATCACAGTCCCATTGTTTTCTTTATATCTCACGCATGATATCGAAATGAACTCACCAGAAACTTGTCTTTTCCATTTGCTATTAGCGTCCCCTAACATAGACATGTAGTTGTTTGCACATTGTTGTTTTTGTTGTCTTTTTCTCCAGAACGAGCAGACTATCATTGTCTTTCCACCACTTGTTATTTCTATATTTATAGGAATATCACTTAAAAATCATGTATGACACACACGAAGGAAGGAAATACTTAATCTCTCCCTCAACGACACCTTCCCTGTCCAACTGAACTGCATCTTCTGTGATGGCATGGCACCCAGGCCCGCCTCCACACAGCCACCGCCACCTCCTTCGCTGGTCCCGGACTTGCTGATGCTTCTGTGTTGCTCTGCCTTTGCCTAGAGGGCTACTTGCCTCACTCTCCACTTCACATCTCCTTTCAGCCTTCAGACTCAGTGCTAACATCACTTACTCCAACCTTCATGGACGCCCCCAAGTAGTTACCTTCCCCTTTCTAGGGTTCCCAGAATACTTGAGCTTGTTACATTCAGAACTCAAAGACTATGCTACAAATATTTGTCAACATATTTGTTCCCTATATTTCCCAGACCTGGCAAATACGGGGAAAGTGCCAACATAAAGGGGGTTATGTGTAGACCAGGCTTGCTTCCTGACGGTCCTCAGCCACACACCTGCTGGATTAGGCTATTGTTTTGTTTTTGGAAAACAAGCAGGTTTATTCCCTGGATGTAGGGAGAATGTATGAGCCAACTGTATGGGCTGGGACATTTGTTTTTTCCAGCTTACCCTGGCAGGACCTTTCAGGACACCCACTGAGAGCGCAAGGACTGAGAGAGAGCATCCTTGTACATTAACCGTGATAGCAGCCACATGGGGATAGCACTTCCTTTCCTGGTAGGTGACTTAAGAAGACAATCCTACTTTGAGAGCAATGGCTGAGAAAGGAATCCAGTGTCCTCAGTCAGTAAAGACCACTTAAAGAATACACAATACATTAAATGCCCAATGTGCTTTACACACTAAAGTTAGAAGTTAGAATATTATTTCTTGGACCTTTAATATCTGCATCTTGCAAATTAGGACAGGAAACAATGTGGGGCTTTGCTGAAGAGAACCCTTAGACAACAGTTAGGAATGAATGAAATTATTTGGGAATGTACTTTGAACCCATGAAACTATTTGGGTTGTACATATGTTACACATAGTAATCCCATCAATGGTAATGTACTTTTGATACAGAAATAAATTTTTAATACATTGATTTGAGAAAGAAAGAGGTGAGGAGAGAGACAGAGGGGGGGAAGACATCAATTTGTTGTTCCACTTACTTATACATTCATTGGTTGATTCTTATATGTGCCCTGCCCAGCGACTGAACCCACAACCTTGCTTGGCATATTGGACACATGTTCTAACCAACCAAGCTACCTGGCCAGGGCCATATAAATAAATTTTTAACAAAAGATATTATTACTCCTATGACTGATAAACCTTAATAATTTTTGTTTCAAGTTTTCTCTTAAATGTACTAATTACATTCTTGTCTCTCTCTTAAGCAAAACAAACCTTTCTTGGTTGTACAAGCTCCTGGGAATGTTATTAAACTCTCCAGATCCACATACAAGGATCTGGAGAGTTAAAATATATTATTTCCTATGCTCACTTGCACAGTGCTTTAAACATAGATTGCATCTCCTCCATCAACAACGGTTTCATGTGGCTGCTCTCAGGACACTGATTCTAAGTAGATGTACTCTCTTCCTGCTAATCCCCCAACTTTCAATTTGTGGTAGGCCAAGAAATCACATAACCACATTTGTTGAGACTGAGTGTTATATATAAGAGTGAGTAAGGCAATCAATGAATTTGTGTTTCTCCCTGAACCAGGAACTCCTACAAAGTAAGAAATATTCAGTGATATCCTGGAGCCCCCAAAGCACGTGGTGTTTTGCATACTGTAGTACTTAGTAAATGTTTTCTGATTTGAATTAAGCAAGTATGAATTATCTTTTTACATCTACTCCAGACACTGAAAAGCACTGTTAACTTACTTTTTTGTTTCAAGGTAGGTCACCAAGAAAAGAGTTTGCCAGATAAATGATCTCCCTGTGACACCCCTCTTGTGGCCTGGAAGGGCACACACAGCCAGGGACTGAATGAGGTTGGTCTGTGCATGAGGAGTGGAAGTCTATACGAGTATTTACTCCTTCTTTCTTATTATCAGGACTTAAAAATATTCTATAAGTATTGTTTCTTGAACACGAAAAAGTTATATAAGACCTAAGATTATTTTAGCAGCTCTGTGAAAAACAGACCTACTTGAGGAGGAACTGGAAGCAAATAGTAAGCAATGAGGATAATGCAGGAATGAAAAGCACACGATGGAGAAAATACACCAGACTTGGTAACACATGAGAAACAAAGAAGAAAGGTGATAGAGAAAAATAGACAGTGTCGGGACAATGATATACTTGGTTTTTCATTTTCTATTTATTTAAACATTTATCTGATACTCCTACAATGGTATTTTTATTGGGTACTGCTTCCACCAGTATTGTAGAAAATGAGAATCAATGAGTGTTTGGGGGGGGAAGGGAAGACTACGATGATGATCTTAAACTCATTGGGAAATAAGGTATCACCAGTTGAGCCTGAGTAAACATAAGAAGACTAAAGCAAGCGGAGTCATAATGGAAGATATCAATATGAAAATCTACAAGTACATGGCAGATGGGGGGGAATGGGGTAGGAGGATCAGAGAGAAAGGATTCAGAGTCATTTATTAAGTCATCTTCGAATGGCTATCTAACCTCTGGCCATGGTGGCCTCATAATTAAATTGAAATAGTGACTGGCAAGGAGATGGTAAGAAATACAAGAGGTGTGTATGTAAAGTGGCTCTAAGGACAGAAGACACAACCAATGTTTTGCTATCACGTACCCAAGGGTTAGAAAAAAAGGACAAAAGCATTCATTTCCTGTTACATATTTATTTTAAAAATTAAAGTCTCTCTCAAGTGATATGCTTCAAGTCCTATATCTTTCTGTATTCCTACTCATCAGTGCCTTCCTGTTAACTTTGACAACTTTTTAAAAAGTATACACCAAGACTACTTAGCAAAGCAAAGACTAAAGGGGCTGTCTGAACAGAGCTCTATTTCCAACTCACTAGGCACTACACTGCAGGAGAATATAATTAGAGAAACTTGCCTAACTTTGATGTTGATATCATAGTTTTAAAACAAGTCTTTTTAAAAGACAGCAACTTAAAAATGTGATTTCTTTAAACATCTACAATTCCATTTCTCGTCATAGTAAACTAAAAGCATAAATATAACTTACTGCTTGATCCTAGCCACTAAACTTAAGTTTAAAATGCCACTCCCTTTGTTGAGAACAACAGAAAGGAAAAAAAAGATGTTGGGTGAGTGGCAGGGGGTGTGCAGATAGGAGCAAATACGCGCTTAGACAGGCTTGGCAACTTAGCAGATTATTAACCACTGCGAGGTTTCTACATTTCTAAAATGAAAACTACAATATGAATCCTATGCTATCCTTGCATTTCTCATTTCATATTATTTGTTTGACTATTTCTCCCACTGAACTGAATGCCTTATGAGGGCCACGCCTTTCTTGTTCAATAGTATACTCTGTGTCTAGCTAAGTGCAGGGCAGGCACTAAATGAGTCTGGATACTCCCAGATAAAAGTGGTAGCAGAGGAAATTTATTTCATTCTTAACCTATTTTCTTAATTGTGTCTCTTGATGGCCATACATCTTTAATTTTGATAAAGCGTAATTTATCATTTTTTCTTTTATAACTGGTACTGTCTGGTTCTTGTCTAAAATTCTTTGCCTACCTAAGGTTACAAAAAATTTCCCCCTCTTTAGCTTTTACATTTATATCTATGATTCATTTTGAATTAATTTTTGTGTAATGGTTGCAGGGTAGGGGGCAGAGATTTTTTGTTTCCTTTCCATGTGGATAATGTTTCTAGGACTTAGTTGAAAAAACTTCTCCACTGAGTTTCTTCTGTGCCTTTTGTGAACCATTTATTTTCTTTTAAAAATATTTTTATTACTTTTATTTATTTTTAGAGAAAGGGGAAGGGAGGGAGAAAGAGAGGGAAAGAAACTTTGATCTGGCCTGCATCAGAGACCTTTCAGTTTGCAGAATGATGCCCAATCCACCGAGCCACATCAGCCAGGGTCTTTCTTGAGCCATTTCTGTGCAGATTTACTTAGGAGCTCTCTATTTTGTTGCATGAATCTATCTGAGCTCTAAAATTAAGTAAAAGTAGGTCCTCAAATTTTGTTCTTATTTTTCATGAGTTTTCTACTATAGTTATTTTGCATTTCCACGGACATCTACCAAAGGCCTGCTGAGATTTTGATTGGGATGGTGTTGGATCTATAAATCAGTTTGTGGAGAACTGACATCTTAACTGTATTGAGTTTGCTATTTAAACATGGTTTATCAATTCATTTATGTAGTTCTTCTATTCAACATCATAGATTTCACACATCTCTTTTGTGTATTTTTATTAATTTTATCCCTGAGTGTTTAATTTTGATACCACTGTTAACATTTTTTTATTTCATTTTCCAAATGTAGTGCATGCAATTGTTTCCGTAACTGACCTTGTATACTGCAACCTTGCTAAATTCACTGATCAGTTCTACTGCTTTTATGGATTTCTTGGGGTCTTCTCTGTAAATGATCATATCGCCTGCAAATCAGGACAGTTTGACTTTTTCCCCCTAATCTTTATGCCTTTCATTTATTTCTCTTGCCTTATTACCCTGGCCAAACTTTCAGCACAATGTTGAATAAAAGAACAAATGTACCTCTTAAACACCCACCAAACACTTATAACAAGAAATGCGAATAGCGGCCCCTGCTCTGTTTCTTAAAGCCCACCTGAGGCCCTTCCAAACCTCCATCTGGCTCCTCTGTTATTGCCACTCATCTATTCCCGACTCTAAGACATTCGAGTGTTCAGTACATCTTCCCCCTTTTCTGAGATAATTTTTATTGCATCTAATATTTGATGAAACAAGACTATTTTTATTTTACATACTCTCCACATATTTATTTTTATAAGTTCTATGATCCTTATTCTAATGTTTCCACTATTTTTCTAATATTTTGTTAAACTAGTTTTGTGTTGCAAGTATGTGAACCTGCTATTGAAAACATTTTCAAGCTTACATTTTCAAAAAAAAGTTTTTTAAACTAAACTTTGGGCCCTAACTCAAGTTAATAGATGTTATTGAGGTGGTGAATTCAGTAACCACTTGTGTCTGACTTGTTAAGCAAGTGCAAACTGTGTGGAAGTATTTATGACAACCCACAGAAATTACATTTCACATTGTTTTAATTTATAATTTACTCCAAAATAAAGCTCTAAATCCCATTGTTGCTTAGGTACCAATTCCAATTATTTGTTAAGTCTGTTGTTCCAAATGTTCACTAAAATGTTTGACAAATATCTATGTCGTTTGGAATATAATTACCTCATATATTTTTTTTCATGGAAACTGCCTCATTCCTTCCTGGGGCTTATTTCCCACATCTATAAAGTTGGAGATAAAAATATCTACCTTCCACGATTACCAGGAGTATCAAATGAAGACAGCATTGAGGGCCCTCTATAAATTATAACACCATTAAATGTTGGGTAATACTGAAAACACATTGGATAGTAGCCAATAGAGTCCTGACATGAAGTATTCAGTGTTCCAAATGTTGTCACTGACAGAAAGCGCATCAGTCCTAGTAGCCCAGTGAATCTATACGCTATTCTCATTTACAGTATTCTGGTATTTTTTATCTTTTTTCTTTTAGAATGTGGGAAACATTGTTAAATACACTTTCCTAGACATAAACACTTGTGATTCTGTGCTTTCTGGCAACTAATTAATTCCATTCTGATCACTTCTCACAGCTCCTGTCCCCCAACTAGACTCATTGTGGGCCTTGATTTACCAAGAAAATGTATTTTCCATCAGTTTTTAAACTTCACACATGAGAATAGTATTTACAGATGCACAAGTGAAATTTTACATGAAATACTCCCCTTTCTAAGATACTTGATATTGGAGAAATTATCAGCTTATAAGAAAAAGTATTTCAAAGCCTATATGACCCACTAACAACATTTTAAACTTTCTATGCATGTGACAATGTATTTCTTTAATAATGCAATTTTCATTATTTACCGCAAGTATAAACCATTTATCCATAAATTTCCCATTTAGAAAAATAATTATAAGCCAGTATTTCCCAAAATGTATCCCAAGGGAAAGATGCCCTAGGAAAGGAAAAGCCCCCACAGTCCAATCAATAGCAAACGGTACAATCTATATTCACCTCCTTATAAATGCAACAGACTCTTGGTGTCTTGGATCAGTGACTTCTTTATAGGCATATGGGTGTTGTACTCCTCTTCCAATTGTTCTGTATTAGAAGATTTTCTAACTTTAAAAAAATCTGTATCTCTATTCTTAGCTGGGATTTCTCCAAGTTGTTCAGCCACCCAGTCCTTATCTCACCCTTCTGAATGTCTCCCCAATAGCAGAAGCAAGTAGGTACAAGAGTTTAGAATAACTTTGTGCTATGCATCCCCATCTACCCAAAGAACAAGGAAGGACTTCTTCACCTAACAAAAGTTCAGCAGGTCCTTGCACCAAAGCAGAGAAGAAAGAGAAAGGCAAACCCAAGCCTCCATCTCAGCCACATGCCAGGTAGGGGTGGAAGGTGACATCACTGTGCTGCCATGGCAGCTTTTAGCAACACAGATCAGCGTGTGTGGTCAGCCCATTCGCCACCCCTCAGGGTGGTCTCCAGGTTTTCTCCAATAGAAGAGGTACAGATCTGAACAGCCTGAAGAACCCGAGAGGCAGAAAGTCTCTGTTCTCTTCTCACAAGTAGGCAAGTGACTCGCAGCTTCCTGAGCTGAAAGGGAATTGTCAAGCTGGCCCTGCATGACAGCACCCCACGGAGTTCAGACAAGTGAAGTCAGAGTCACTCCAGGAAGCAGCTCTCTGAGCTGTCTTGCTAGCCTGGACCAAGGAGGGGGTCGGAACAGTCAAAATTACTGTGAAATTTTGGATCCTTGAACAAAATTTCAAAAAAGCTTCCTTTCTGTAACCACAAAGGAAATAAATTGCCATTGAGGTCTAGTTTCAGGAGGTCTCTAGACTGTATTCATCACAATAAGCTATGACAGAGCAATGTTATCCTAATTGTATTTGATAACAGTAAAGCATAGAGACCTCAAGTAACCTGATAAAGCCACACAACTAGCAAGTGAAGAAGGCAGCATTTGAACCCAGAGCTTGTTACATCATTTCTTGATCTACACAGATGCAACAGTGGGCTAGGGGGCAGTAAGTGGGATCAGCTGCTTTGACTCAAACCTGTTCTCTCCATCTCACTAATGAGCCACAATGAAAGTTATTAATAAACCGAAATTCTCTTGTCTGCAGGTTTTTTCACATGGCATTTCAAGACACACAGACTTTTAAAAAATTGGGACTGAATTTAGAATGTCAGTACTTTTGGCATTACGAAGTTTGACTAGCCATGCCCAACTAATTAGTCTGAGATAAGGGAGATTTTACTTTCACTTACCCATCCATCCATCAGGACAAGAACCTCAGGAGAGCACGTGTGTCATAGTGCAGCGTGGGGATGAGGCTCTCTGAGCCAGCCCTCATGGACCAACGTGCAGGCAGGGCCCTTGCAGCTCTTGCACTCAAGGTTCCCTGGTGCTCTGCAGGATGAATGAAACCCTTCTGTGTGTTACTGCCAAGTTCTTAGCCTAGAATGACAGTCTCTCCTTCCAGACTTTAGAGTCGAGCCTGCTTGCCCTATGTACAAACTAACACCAGAATTTTCAACACACTTCAATAAAGTGTTAGGATTTGACCACTCTGATTCCACTTGACAAATCTCAGCGTTATATTATATTCCCTCCCATTCAATCAATGAGAGCAACTTTTTGCCAAATTCAGTGATCTAAACTCATCCTGACTAGCCATTCAGGAATCACCTCCTGGACAAACCATATTGTCATCTTCATATAGGTTGTTTGGCTACAATTATTTTAGGGAATATACCACGATTACATTCCAAACTGTGGGAGCCCAGTTAGGTCTCTCAGTAGAGCTAATCATAGGGATAAAGAGAAAGAAGGCTCTTTCTAGACAACTTGGCAGGAATTCTTTAGGCTGTGGGCTCCTTGAAAGGGCCCCACCCACTGGACCACAGCCACAGGTAAGCTGCCTCTACCTGAGGTACTTTATGAAGAAAACTTTCCAAAAACAGAATTTGATTAGCAATGAGTGGTAGATCAGATCACTTGAGAAAACTGTGATTTTTCTTCCTGCAGATATAAGGGAGTGGAATGCAAATTATTCCAGACCCAGGGAACTAACCCAGCGAAGACAGTGGTAACTTGGAGCTGGGGGACCAGGGCACTAATCCTTCCCCACCTGCCTAGCCACCAGCCCAGCTGGACACAGCATTTCACCTTCATCGTCTCAAATGAGGGTATTGGATTGCTAGATAATCTCTGTTTCTCGTCCAACTTCCGCAGTGAATGACAACTTTGTCTGGTATCTTATGCACATGCCTTTTGCTGCAGCCAACACAGACTATTTGTAAGACACGTACTTGTTAACAAAATGGAATTCAGTGTTTGTGGCACAGTCCTTGCCAAAGGCTTCTTACTGTCATCTGATACTCAAGAGATAGTCTGATAGTCGTGTTAACCATCCCTAAAAAGCTGGCACACAGGAAGCAGATTCCATTCCATTAATATTTGTTGAGCACTGGAAGTGGAAACTTCAACATCTAGTATCTCATTTAAAGGCCTTTCTTCCCAGTTTTTCACCAGAGGAAATCTTGATAGTATGCCTAGCCCCCTTTCATGTCCAGGTTTTTCCTAAACATATTATCCCAGTAAATTATCTATCCCTGCAGAGTCTCTGGTCCTGGGCCCTGAACTAATTCACAGCATCACAGACCTGGGCCTTATTATCTCAGCCTCCCACAGCTTGGCCTTCTCTGTGAACAACGTATTATAGAATCCTTCCTCTCTTTAACACTGTTTAATCTGCTACTCACTATTTCTTACATAAAGGCCTAGAAAGTTAGGATTTTTTTTTTCATGTGAGAGTAGGAGGTGGGATCTTACCACTGAAGATAAATGCATAAGCTTTTTTTTGGTCAGAAACTGAAAACCATACAATACAAAGTTTCTCTTGTCTCACTGAAAGCCTACATTAGTGTCCACTGTAGCAGTCCAGCAACACATCTCAGATACTTATAGCATTAACTCCTCCATTTCCTTAGCAATCCTTTAATCCTCCTGAAAATAAATGGGCATGTAAATCCCACATAAATATAGGGAGAGTCTAGTGAATCCAGTTCAGTGATTGAAAGCTCAGGCTGTGGACATGGCCCATGCTGCCACTCAGGCCACGTTAACTCAGATATGCCATTTCGCTTCTCAGTCAGTTTCCTCATTCGGAAAATGGGGCCATGTTGATTCCCAAATCATACTGTGTCATAAGATCCTCCTTCAAACCAGTTAGTTCAGTTCCTGGTTCACAAGTAGTGAGCAAATATCCATTTCCCATAATGTTATTTTGGAACCCAAATTGGCCTGCATTTTACTGCCATTTTTGAAAATTTTATTGGTTTACTCTGTTTTCTCCAATTCAGTGACCCATGACTTTATCACCATCCCTCACCCCCTGCTGTCCTCACTCTTCTTAGATCCCACCTGGCTAAACTGCATCCCTGCTGAATCCATCCATCTGCTTTGTCTACAGGAGACAGCAGAGCGTAAGGCACAAGGGTGCTCTGTCACTCAACACCTGTGCATCTTTAAGTAAACTGCTCATCGCTTCTGTAAAATGAGGATGATGATAATAATGCCGGATGACTCATGGGTATATGATCAAGTTTAAACGAGATGCTACACTTAGACCTGAACTGAGCATAGTAAGCTCTCAATAACTGTTCACTAGGATTCTCTTTATTGTAATCACTCAATGCACGGGCTGATGGAATGAAGTTGGGAAAATTATACACCCGGAACCATGAATACTAGATGGGTCCTTCGGAGAGTCTGGCAACTCTGTTTATCTCCTTGGTGTGTCTTTTCTACACTCTCCTCCCACACCATGTCACACCATCAGCTCTACCTCAAATCTCCTTCCCCCTCAGCTGATGACCTTCCCTCCTGCTATGTGGGGGAAACAGAGGCCACAGGACCATTCCCACTTCCTCTGACCACCATCTGATATGTAACTACCCACACCTGCACTCACTGTCTCTACCTTCTCTACAATTCAGTGGGCAAAGGGCTCTTACTTCCTTCAAAACCCAACCCATCCTTGGGGTCCACATTCCCTCCCCTACGGCTTTTCCAAAGAGTCACCCTGGAATTACCCCTCTTCTCTCTGCATCTTTGGTTCCTCCCTAAATGGCTGCCCCCAATGACCCTCAACTCCTAGTATGCATGCCCTAACTGTGGGTGGAACCCAGGACTCACTTCTAACCAATAGTATAGATGACAGTTTTATTGCTCCTGTGATTATAGTGCATTATATGAGATTCCAGCCTACTAGCAGACAGGTGGTAAGATCTTCCTTGCTGTCTTGATGAAGTAAGAGGCCAAGTCAAGGAAGCCCATGTGACAAAGTACTGTCAATGGAAAGAGGGACTCTAGGAGCTGAACGTGACCATCGGCAAGAAGCTGGGATGCTCAGACCTACAGGTACAAGGGAGTGAATTCTGCTGATAACCTGGGTGAACTCAGAAGGCAGCTCCTCTTTCCTGGTCCAGCCTCATGATGAGAACACAGCCCACCCAACACCTGGACTGCAGCTTGTGCGACTTAGCAAAGACCCAGGGACACCAAGCCTGGACTCCTAACCCGTAGATATCTGTTGTAAGTTTAAAAGTTTATGATACTAAATTACACTGCAATAGAAAACAAATATGCTTGCCCTCTACCAGATAATCCCATCATGCACTAGAGTCTACTATCAAAAATAAAGAATAAATCAAGACCACATGCCCTCCAGATGCTCCACTTCACTCTGCTCTCCTTTCCAGCAAAACTGTAAGAGTTTTCCATGTGTCTCACTGTGTCCTCAACTCCATTCACTGCTCAGCCAATGCCAGCCACATCACTGACTCACATTCTTTTGCCAAAGACACCAACAAGTTCCACATTATCAATTAATTCTGAATGAACATGCCTTCAATCCTTATCTTATTCAATATCCCAGCAGTATTCAGCACCATTTAGCATGCCCCATTTTCAGAACTATTTCTTCTCTTAGCTAACTGGTCTTCACATTCCCCGGTTTTCTGTCATTCATGGTTGCTGCCTTCTCCTCCTACATTCAAACCTGCTGTCTGAGCAGTGCTAAGCCACAGGGTCAGGCTCTGGCTCACCTGTTGCGGTCACTCCCTCTCTAGCCCCAGCTTTAATGAACTCAACATGCTGGTGACTCCCAAAGGTTTCTCTCCAGCCCTGACCTTTCCCTTTTGCTCGACATCCTATAGCTATAGAAATTGCAGTTTCCACTTGGATGTGTAACTGTCATCTCAGATATCACATGTCCAAAATATGACTCTGTTCCCTCCCCGAAATCTGTTGTTCTCCCAGTTTTCCCAACTGCAACAAATGGCACATCTAACCAACCTTCACACGGGGGCCTCACCATGGATTCTCTTCCCTCCCCCCCCCCCCTTACATCAGCAAGTTCTTGTAGGTCAATTGTCACAGTAGATTCTGACTCTGCTCACTCCCCTCTAATTCCCTCCTGTTAACCTAGAGAACACTGCCCTTACCTGTCTTGGACTGAGCACCTAGCTGGCCTCCTGCTTCTCCCTGCTGTCCACTGTTCTCCATACTGCATGGCCTTTTAAAAACACGAGCAACCTTGTGTGCCTTTACTGTTTAAAACTTTCCAAAGTCTTTTCACTGTACTTTCAAAAGGCCCACCGGGTTCTATGTTGCTGGCCCTGACCTGCCTCCTTGGTATATCTCCAACCTACCAAGTCCCAGTCACACTCACCTTTTCCTCCTTCCCACATCCAGACTTTTGCAATTGTTATTCTTTCTTTCTGGAAACATCTTCCTTTCAAGCTGCATGGCTTGGATCTCAGATCAAACATGTCCCCCCCGGGGAGGTCTCCCCCATAGCAGCACTGTCTTCCTCCTAGACTCTTGATTCCACCATTACTGTTTCCCTTTCATCGTGTATCACAATCTCAGGCACCCATGCTTATCTACCTGCTGGTTTGACTGTTGCTATGACTACTCTCACCAGATGTGAGTATATGGAAGGTGCTTACTTCTGTGTTTTAGAATAGCACCTGGCACATAATAGGTGCTCAATAAATATTTGAATAAATGAGTGCATATATATGTATATATGTATATATGTATATATGATGTGCACATTGTTATATGCATTTATAATGAAATGTCCTGTTACATTCCATTAGAAAAATCTCTTCAGATTCAATGTCAAAATGGCTGAAAAGCAGTAAAACTTACATACAAATTATACCTCAAACTACTCAATATATACATTTCTGAAAAGTGGGCAAGCCAAAACATTATAAAATAAAACCCATTTTGAAAGTATGTAACATAAATTTGTTAGGAGATGTGAAAAATCTTTCTTGATAATGTTAAATGATCACACCCTAGTTATTCTGTTTTTATAGATTTGATTTCTCCCCTACATTGGGTTTGCTTGGGTCACAGAGCATAAATTATAATTAATTTTTAATCACAAATTGTTCAAGCACTGTTCAAAGTACAAGGAATATTTTCACTATTTCTGGACAAAAATTCCAAAGATTCATGTCTCCTATCTCTCGATGTCACTGACACCATATGACAGTTCCAAACCCAGCTATATCCCACAGCCATCCAATGCAGGCAGGCTTTTTAACAGGCCATGGTAATGAGTGTGGTCATGGCCTGGTGTTCAACAAGTAACTGTCAAAACTATCTTCTCAAATGACTACTTGCTGAAAACTTCTCATTCCCAGAGCAGATACTTCCAGGGTGGTCTAGGAAAGAAATCTGTGACCATACCTACTCTGAGGCTCTTCTAAATGCTAGTATTTAAAGTTTCTTTGGAACTACAATTTCATGCTTTGAAGATGTGACTTTTATGCAAGCTTCAGGAAAAAAAATTAAGTAGCTATTAAACTCAATTGTTTATGTATTTTCCCTTGCTAATATACCCAAATCTTCTGAAAACTCCAGTAAGCAGTTCATGCAGTTGACTTTAAGATCCACTGTTGAGAAAAAGCACTCCCTCCCTCCTTACCACTTGCTGCCCTCAAAACTTCTTAGCAACACACACTGTGCACGAACCGCGGCCTGGTTTGCCTTGTCCAATCGCATGCCTGCAAGCCCAGCCAGTCAGTTGTGTAATAATAAACCCCTTATCTCCTGAAGATACAGAATCCGAACGATGTCGGTGATTCAGTGCACAGGGACTTCGCTGGAATCCTCAGCACACACTCAAGTTTATTTTCAATGCCAAATCCACCCCACCCTATCCCCCAATTTTCTCAATTTCCTCCTTTTGACTCATTTGCAATTTTGAGGAGAGAAAAAAAGCCAAAATGCTAAACGATGTCAAGTTTAAACAGGGGAGGGCAGGGGCACTGCCAACACTGCCAGCAAAATTCATGCAGAAACCACCGGCTTGGCCGTGCCTGCACTGGGCTCACTGGTTCCCTCCCGGTGCCTGCGATGGAAACTCCGCAACAATTGTTCTGGGATGGAGAGGGGCTGAGATGGACAGGACAAGCTGCCTGCTGGTATCAATAAACCGGACTAGCCCTCAAATCCAGGACAGGGGACACTCCTGCTTCCCGGATGTCTCACCCCTCCCGTCTCGCCTAACCGGTGCAAACCCATGCCTACCTCGTCCCAGCTCCAACTTCCCGACCTCACGGGGGAAAGTGGCCTTTTCCTGCACCCACAAGAGACCCGGCCTTTGAGGATGGGGCAGCGGCCGTGCTCAAAGGGCCCGGTACGCGCCTGGGGCCGGGCCGAGCAAACCCGGACCCCGCGCGGCTCGCGCGCCTGACACACCCCTCCCCCGCCCCTCCCCCGGCCGTTCCCTCCGGAGCCCTCGGCCCCTCCCGGGCCGTCCTTTCCCTCGCCCGGGCCATCCCGGTCCGCCAGTCCCTCGCCCCGCACGCACCTTCAACGCACCCCGGGCCGGGCCCCTGGAGACCGCGCGGCCAGGGCCAAGGGGCAGGAAGCGCTCCTCGCCCTCGTCGTCGTCCTCGTCGCCGTCCACCACCTCGATGACCCCCTCCTCGTCGTCCTCCTCGTAGTCGTCATCGTCCTCCTCCGCGCCCCCTCGGGGCTTCTCCGGCACCCGCCCCAGACTCCGCCGCCGTCGGCTCGCGCCCTCCTCGTCTTCGTCCTCCTCGCCCAGCAGCAGCAGCACGGAGGACGCGAGCGCCCCGGAGGCCCGAGCGAGACCGGCCCCAGCACTCCGCGGCGGCGGCGGGGGCAGCGGCGGCCTCCCGATCTCGGGCGCCGCGCCCTGGGGCTGCAGCGCGGGGCCCCCGCGGCGGCCGCCCAGGCTGGAGCGCTTGGCCAGGCGGCGCGCCTGCATGCCTGCCTCCGAGCCGTCCCTCCCCTCCCTCCCTCCCTCCCGCGGTGGCCGCTCCTCCCGCGGTCGCCGGGAAGCGCGCGGCCCGGGCTGCGGGGCGGCGGCGTGGCTACGGCGGGATCGGGGTGGGTGTGAGCGAGCCGCGCGCTGCCGCCTCCAACGCCGCCGCTGCCCGGGAGCCGCAGGCCGAGCTGCGCCCCATGCGGCCGGTGGCCGGGCCCGCGCCTCTGGGGCCTAGAGCGGCCGCCCGGGCGCGAGCAGTCGGCGCCGCTACCACAGCGCCCGCCCGCCGCCCTCCTCGCCAGCCCTCAGCCCCCGAGTCGGCAAAACCCGGACTGGACTCTCCCCGACCCGCGTTTTCCAGATCCGGGGCTTACGAGAGGCCGGGACGACGCCGGCTGCCTCCCCCAGCCAGAGCCGGCGACTCCCTGTGGACGGAGGCTCTCACACCGCTGCTGCTTGGGTTGTCAGTCAAAGTAAGACTCTGAAGGAAGAAATTTGCCCCCGCAAGTTAATTTGAATGGTCTCTGCGTGGCCGCAGCTCCTGAGCTTCTGTGCTATCAGGGAAGGCGCTCCCACAGGAAATTTGGGGTCCCTAAGATGAGTCACCAGACTCTTCTGGATTATTGAAACGCATTCATGGCATTGCCTGCCCACCTGGCCGTCTCTGAGTGCACCCTTCTAGGCCCTGCCTGTCAAGCAATCTGGGCCCGTGTGAAGTCTTTACTTTCAGTTTTTATTTCTGAATTCCTACCTGGAGTGCTTGGTTACAGTGGCTACATGCCAAGAAGATTTCTGCTTGCTGACAGGGCCTTTGGAGAAAGAAACAGGATGGCCTGTTCCAGACTGCTTGAATTTATTAAAAAAAAAAATAGTATGAAATGAGATCAAGTCTGGAAACCAATAATCCATTTGCTGTATAACTAATGGCACTGTCATTTTCTGAGAATTTTTAGGTGTGACACAGAAAAATCACTGGCTACTGTATGAGGTTGGCCATGCCCTTTACACTCACACCACGTGCCAAATTCCACCTCTGTAGGTGAGGCCTGGGGGGACACCTAACTTACTCAGTACTCTGGCAGGCACCTCCAGGAAGATGGCCTCACCGTCAGCTTCCTTTCCCCGTAATTACTATTGGATACCTAACAACACTACCCTGTGAGACACTTGAAGGAGCTCATTAAATGCTTGCTTATGGTGTTTTTCAATTGTTGAATGGGGATGATGACAAGGATTATAAAATGAACTTGTTCTCCTTGAATCAGATGGGCTTCCTGAAACACCTATCTCAGGTAATGACATTCTCATTATAACCATTCAGGCCCAAAATAGCAGGATCATTTTTAACTGCCTTCTGTCTGGTATCCCCAGAGGCAGTTGTCCACTGGTAGGATCCACTGTTCTCTCTGAAATGCCTCTGGCATCCACTCCTTTCCTTCCATTCCTAAAACTCTTAGTGTTTATGGCTACTATGTGAAAGTTTCCAACCAGCTCTCTCCACACCTTTCTTCAACCACACACCCTCCTCTCCCCCCCCCCGCCCCCACATAACAGCACCAGATTCATCTTTCCAGACCCTTCAGATCATGGTATTTTCTTGTCGAACTCTTCGCTTGTAAATATTTCATTTAAGACTTCAGAAAGTGAGAAGGTTGAGCATTTGAAGAGATGGGCGTGTAACAGCAAGGGCCAACCAAGAAGTGAACTAATCAGATCCACGAGTGCTTACAAAGAACAGAGAAGGGCCACTGAGTTTTCATCTCACTTGCAAGTAATTTGCCTTGGTCGACTTGGGAGATGATTTTAGGGACAGGCAGCGGGGCCCTTCTCTGACCAGAAGAATAAAAGATCAGGGCCAGGGCTTGGCTGACAGGTGCAGTGGTGAAGGAAGATGAAGACGTGAGGGAAATGGGGAAGTACCTGGATTCCAATCCTCACTCTGAAACTTACCAGCTGTATGTACTTACTCCTCCTCTCTCAGTGCCTCATTTTCCTCATCTGTCAAATCGAGATAACAGCAGTCCCTATATAATAGTCAACTTGTTTTGGAGGATAATAAGTCATCCTACAGATATGTGTAATATGTGTAATCAGCTTAGAAAAGGAGCTGGTACAGGAAGGCACATTAGAGTCAATGTGTTGATAGCAATACACAAACAAAGTAGCTTGGGATGCTGTTGAAGAACAACAAGTTGACTCTCTTTTAAGGAAGCTCAGAACAGTCAATAACTAGCAACAATGTGCTTTTAAAACCAGACTACATTTTATCAAGAGGCTGTGGTCTGGCCAAGGATAAAGCTTTTTGTGTCTGAAATTGCCATAGATAAAAGAAAGTAAGCGTGTTCCTGAAAACTGACAGAACAAACAAGATTAAGTGAGTCATGGTTTGTATTTGTGGTTTAGTGGAAAGTGTTCTAATTTACACCACTGTTCTTTCTTTCAAAATTCCTGTACAGGCTTTGAAATCAGTTGTTCTCTTTCTCAGGCCACCTCAGCAGAGCCCAGGCATATCCCCATTTCCTGGCCACACTGGGCCTGAGAGGCTGCCCTCTGAGAAGGAGAGAGACTGGCCTTGTTATTGGGACCATTAAGTGGAGGCAAATGTCACAGAAGAGGTTGGCGGAGCTGGGCTGTGAGGGATGAGAAGGATCCAGATGGGCAGGGACATGCAGGCCATTTAAGAACAATCTCATGATATTAGGGGACATCAGTGAGAAGTAAAATCAAATGACATAATTAATTCACCAGGAATCAAGAAATATCTAATGACAGAGGCTCATGACACACTGCACTCATGATGTGGGCTTTGAAGTCAAGTAATGTCTCATGATGTCAAGCAAGTGCTGAGCAGTCATTGCTCCTTCCTTCCCTCAATGCTCCCTGAACATGGTTACTTCCAAAACCGGGCATACTTGCCCCTAGGACCAGGCACCCTCTCCATCACCTGGCGGTCCAATTTAACAAATCATCACTGAAAAAGTAAAGCAAAGGAAGGGCTAGAAAGAGCTGTGGGTTTAATATTTAGAAAATGCTATATTGAAGACCTATTTAATATACTTGATTTATTATTTATTATTACATTTATTTATCATAATTATTATAATTATTTATTATACTTTACTTATAACTACTTACAATTATACATATTATACACTTATTTTCTATGATATTTATTTATATTTTGACATTCAATATCAATAAATATATTAAAACAAACATAAGAAAAGTAGGACTTGTAATGTGAAATTTGAATGTACACTTGCAGCAGCGGCCAAGGCAATAGACTTTCATCTCCCTCCCTTGGTGGGTGGGGTCTGTTTTCCTCTTTATCCTGCATGCTTTTTTTTTTTTTAAATTTATTTAGTTATTTTTCAAGTACAGTGGGTTTTTTTGTCAATTTCTCCCATCCCAGCCCCCCCACACCCCATCTCCCCCCTCCCTCCCATCCCCCCCCACAGTCCTCATCCCTGTGTCTTTCATACTTGTTCTTCAAAATCCCTCCCCATTTTTCCCCTTAAATTCCCTTCCCTCTCCCCTCTGGTCGCTGCCCACTTGTTCTCTATTTTAGTGTTTTTGTTTTTATTCTATTTGTTTGTTTATTTTGTTATTTAGCTTCCTGTTAAAGGTGAGATCATATGGTATTTGTCCTTCAATGCCTGGCCTATTTCACTCAGTATAATGCTTTCCAGTTCCATCCATGTTGTTGCAAAGGGTAGTAGCTCCTTCTTTCTCTCTGCTGCATAGAATTCCATTGTGTATATGTACCACAATTTTTTGATCCATTCATTTACTGATGGGCACCTAGGTTGCTTCCAACTTTGGCTATTGTAAATTGTGCTGCTATGAACATTGTGGTGCATAGGTTCTTTGAAATTGATGTTTTAGGATTCTTGGGATATAATCCTAGCAGCGGAATTGCTGGGTCAAAAGGCAGGTTGATTTTTATTTTTCTGAGAAAATTCCATACTGTTTTCCATAATGGTTGTACCAGTCTGCAATCCCACCAACAGTGAACTAAGGACCCCTTTTCCCCACAACGTCTCCAACATTTGTTGTTTGTTGCTTTGTTTATGATAGCCATCCTGACTGGTGTAAAGTGGTATCTCATTGTGGTTTTAATTTGCATCTCTCTGATAGCTAATGATATTGAGCATCTCTTCATGTGTCTCTGGATATTCTGTATGTCCTCTTTGGAGAAGTGTCTATTCAAGTCCTTTTCCCATTTTTTAATTGGGTTCGATGTCTTCCTAGAGTGGAGTCCTGTAAGTTCTTTGTATATTTTGGAGATTAAACCTTTGTCTGAGGTATCATTGGCAAATATGTTTTCTCATACAGTTGGTTGTCTTTTTAATTTAATACTACAGCAATCAGGCAGGAAAAGTAAATAAAACAGCGATCCTGCATGCTTTGACTGAATTGTCTGTGAGGTCCTGAGGAGGCCGAGAACGGACTTTGGAGTAAGTTCTACTGCACAACCCCAGAGCCACTGGCTGCCTTGGCCTGGTTTCTCCTGATCTGAGATGACTCTTAAAACTTTGAGTACTGAGAAATTGTACCAAAAGAAAAAAATCAGGCTCAATTTGATCTTTTGTTCAAATTTTTAAAACTCAAATTCAGGAAAATAGTAACACATCGCCCAAATCGTGCGATGTAACTGTGACCAGTGCAGAGATACAACAACCTTCCAACCAACAGCAACAGCTCTTTGATGTCCTTAAGAACCTTAAGTAGCCGATTCTTGGAGAGCGGCATGTCCTTTTAAAAATTATTTTCAAACTGAAAGTAAAATTTTGCCCTTTAAATAGGTTATAAAGGTTATGATAGGTTAGTTTTTCCACACCTCTGGAAAACTTAAAAATGACTTCAGAAGATGACTGTCATCCAACTGCATGGAAAATAGAGTAAGGTTAAGAGAATCATCTCTTACAACTGTCAGGCTGAACGCCTGCCTAAGTCAAGCATGAACCCCACCAGATAAATGTTTCTTCCACGATCAATTAACCTCAACTCTCTTTAACAACATAGCGTACTTGCAATGCATGTCTTTAGAATACTTCGCAGAGACTTAGATTTGTGTGTATGTGTGCATGAAAATGATTAGAATTATTTTCTTTTTCAGGTAACACATATTTGCTATTTCAGGTGTGTGTGTGTGTGTGTGTGTGTGTGCGCACGCACATGCGTATGTGAGACTTACTTCATTATCTGGTCAGCTAGCGCCAGTCTATAAGCAGCTCTGGCCACGCACCTGTCAGGCTTATGACCAGAGGCAGGTTTGTCCTTTGCCTTTTGCAGCAGTTAAGGAAAGCCCAGTAAAGGACTGTGGCAGGCCCAGTCTGCATCATGAGCCCACATCAGTGGCCACATGGAACACTGTGATTGGTTACCTTCAAACCACATGGGTAAAGGGTTAAAGGATGGGTACTGAACTGGGCAGGAAAAGAACATAAAAGTTGTTATAAATATAGTCAATACTATCTAAAATCTGAAATATATAACTTAAAAAATCATATCTAATTTCTCTACCCAAAGACAATCACCCTTATTGTTTTGGTATACTTATTTTAATTTCTATGTATCTTTTTTATTACATATTATATTTTCTGTTTTTTCACCTGGTTTTCCAATGTAAGCTTTTCTTTCACACATGGCAATATAGCTTGTAGATGGATTTTGAACTAGGCTAGTAGAGCAGAATAAATCATAAAAATACTACAAGCAAAAGTACATGAATATTTTTATCATCTCTGGAGAATGACAGCCATTTTAAAGAGCATATGAAATCAGAGGCTGATAAATTGGACCAAAAAAGACCTTTACATTTATGATAAAGTTCCCATTAAAAAATTTAAAAATAGGTGAAAGATGATTAGAAGACATTTTTATCATGAAACCGAGGATTAATGTACAGCAGAACACAACCAACTCAGTATTGTTAAAACAATTCGATATAATATTCACATATCAGGCTGGCAGACACGTCAAGGCTTTGATAACATTCGGTGTTACTGAGAGTGTGGAGAACAGGTGCTCGTGAATTCTGCTGCAGTGCCGATTATAACTCCAGAAGGCAGCCAGCATTGCCACCTCTAGCGCTCCATCCTAGAGAAATATGAGCTCAAAGGAGCATGGACAGGGTATCTGATACAGCACTGGTTTTAACAGCAAAAATATCAAAAACAGTGTAAATGGTCATCAAAGGAAGAGTGGTTTTAAAAAATGTCTCCCTGACAATGTGACCCACTACTCTGCTCCTCAAAAGAGCAAGGCACCTTTCTGTTCTCACAGGGAAAGGGATCACATTTGTAAGAGAAAAGGCAAATGATTAAAATGATTTAATCATTTTAAGTAATACTTAAAAATGATGTCATTTGTGTTCAGAACCAAGCCCTGCAAAATATATTTTATATTTCCACATAGTGTGATTTCTGATGGACAGATGGCAAAGTGTGAAGGGCACCTTTCAGCTTCTGAGGGTAGGGGTGAGTGTATGGGATTGAGGAAGGGGCAGAAGAGGGCTCCTACTTTCTGTATTTTTTGTGTTGTGTTTTTTTTTTTACTCTGAAAAACAATGTATTCAAATGCTTGAAAAACAATGTATTCAAATGCTGCCCAGTTTCTTTTAAAGTAAAAACTTTCACAGCCTAATTTTCACTGGGGAAAATTCTGACAAGCCATGATGGCATGATTTCCCCATGTTCTGCTCGCTAAGTAGGGGCTGTCAACCTTGGCATGGAAAGCACTGTGCACCTTTTGGATTCTTTGCTTAGCATCAGAAATGGAATCGGTGGTCAAAGAGTGTGCACGTTTTCTCTGTACATTTTACCAGAGGGCTCTCGGAATGGCTGCCTCGATTTATACTCTGACAACCATGGGAAAGTGGCTGGTCTCCTGCTCCATCCTTTGCTGTGATTGCGTCTCACTCTTTCTTCCCATCTTCCCCTTTCTGATCATTAATGAAGAAAAGTCTTTTCCCGTAAGTTTGTGCTTTGTCTCCCTTTGTGTGAATTCTTATCCTTTTCCCACAGGCCTATGAGAGTGTGGGTTTTCCTTTCCACTTGTGTGAACTCTAGACCCTAAAAATCCTGTTATCATATTTTTTGCATGTACTTCCTTAGCTTTGTTGTTTGTCTTTAACTGTTTCTTCCCCAAAGCTTTAGATTTGCCTATTGGCCTCTCTTTTCCTCTCTTTACTGATTTTTAAGTCCTTTTCACTGTTTTCCTAACATTTGTACTAATAACTTCCACTAGACTTCATCCCTTATCACTTCCCTTCAATTCTTGTTTCCTTAAATTTGTTTTACAGCAAGGCTTCATTGTAACTGCCATTATTTTGTTTATGTGCTTATCTAAAGTAATAATTTCCTTAGAGGATGTGCTATCATTGGGATGAACTCTTAAAATTCAATTTTCAGACTTGATTCCCATTTATTTTAGTTACTGATCACAGGCCTTCCTGTGTATATTTTAGTTAATAAACCTAGTTTAATCCTTTCATCCTGATAGAAGTATTTCTAGGTCATCATGATAATATCTTTAATTAGCAACATTTTTTCAAAATACTAAACCTAACCCGTCTAACAGATTTAACATTAATACGAATAGCCACTGGCCACATGGAGCTGATAGAGCACTTGGAATATGATTAATGTAAACGAGGAACTAAATGGTTTGTTGTATTTAATTTTAATTGAGTTTAAATAGCCACGTGTAGCTCATGGCCATGATATTGGACAATGCTTGCTCAGACCTTTCAAAGGCCATTTTCTACTTTCCCAGTCTACTTTTTAGGTGAACCTGACTAGTTAAGGAAGCAGAAGTCATATTCTTGAACTTTGCAGCAAATCCAAAATCCTAACTACCCTAACTATGTTTTCTCATCTACCTACCTAATTTAAAAAAAACTACTGTCTTTGAATTAATCGCTCATATTCAATGATTCTCAGTTATTACCTTCATCAGGCTTCTAACTGGGCTATTTTCAGGTTCGAGGGCGACGAGACGTCCAAAGCTCCTCATTCACGCCCTGGGCCTCCAGTATTATTTTTATCTATACCATTTTCTTTCCCATGTTTATTTTCTAATAGCTTAAAAAAGCTATTCCAGAGGGAGACATATCTGAATCAACCCCAGCAACTTATTAGAAGAGTCTAGAAAGCCATAAAATATCATGGGACATCGGCACATGCTGATATAAATGTTCCTGGGATTTCTTTAAAGCTCGTTGTAAATTTTCTTGTCATTATTGTTTTGCCTATTAATGTGGAAAGAAAAAAAAAGGAGAGGCAGAATTTAGTGAAGAGTGCAAAAATTCTTCCATGCTCACCATACACGTGAGGTAGATTTTCCCCTGAGCCACTGTGGTGTAGAGGCTCTCGGTGTGGCCCAGAACCCGCGTGGATGAGGGAGGGCAAACAGGCAGCGTGATGTCTTCGAGTCTTTTCCCTGTGGATGCAGAGCTCACCGGCAATTGTTTCCTCTCAGCTCTGTAGACACAAATGCTGAAGCTTGTCCTGGCACCTCTTGCATCTGAAGCCCAGGGCCCCAGGCCCTCCACGGGTCCCATCTGTTCACCTAGCCGTAGCCACAGCTGCCACCTGATGTCTTGCCTCCTCTTTCCACATGGCACTTGCGGCTGACTCTCCAGACCCTTGGCCTGGACTGAAATTTCAAACAAAGCCTGCTTCAAATAATCTTGTCCCTTGCTCCTTTCCAGTTTAGAGGAGGAAAGAGAATTCAAATGAAGAGGAACAGAAAAGGAAGGAGAAAAAGAGGAAGGGACAAGAAGGGTGAGCAGCAAGAAAACATAAGGGGAGTCTTGAGTCTTTGGTAACTTAACTATATGTTACAATCCACACATCAAAGGTTTTCTTCTGTTTAGAAGAAATAAGTGTATTTCTGCCTCAGTGTTCTTCAGCTTTACGCATTTATGATGAAATACATGATTCCTTATCTCCTAAAATCATCCCCTGATGGCTCATATTTGGGCCTTACAGCATCTCTCATTTTACAAGGGTGCTCATTTTCACACTTAATTTGAACCACAAAGAAGGTAAAGAAATGTACATTTATTCTAATAGGTCATAAGGGTGGGTGTGGGTGATGAAAGGGAGATGCGTCTAAAAGGTTTAAAGGTATGTGCTATGATCTGTGCGTTCTAGTCCCCACCCCCTAAATTCATATGTTGAAACCTATCCCACAAGGTGATGGTATTAGCAGGTGGGCCCTTTGGGAGGTCAGTATGTCATGAGGGCAGTCCTCAAGGACGGGATCAGTGTCTTTATGACAGAGACTGAGAGAGCGCTCTCATCCCTTCTACCATGTAAGGACACTGAGAAGCATGCTGTCTAAGGGGAAGTGGCCTCTCAACAGGCATTGACTTTGCAGGTGCCTTGATCTTGGACTTCCCAGACTCCAGAACTGTGAGAAGCAAATGTTTGTTGTTTATAAGCCACCCATCTATGGCACTTTGTTTTAGAAGCCTGGACAGGCTAAGACAGTGCGTATTTGTGTGTTAAGATGGGTTAGCCTGGCACACTTTTGGTCCTGTGAAAGCCCCCCTCTTTATCCCCATCTCACCCCCAACTTTTCCCATGCACATTGAAAATTGAGTGATAATTCTGAGCACATTTTCCTTCCATTTGCTCCTAGATATTCTCCTACTTCTCACGCCCCAGAGTAAAATGGTTAAAGGTTTTATTGAAAATACAGTTATCTTGGGGGTTTGACCCTCAAGTAAGCATCCACCAATATCCAATCAGAATTTATTTGTGACGAGCTAAGCATGCTCTTAGCAGGTCTTTGAACTCAGAATAGAAAAGCTTTGTGGTAAAATGGTGGGTAGGCGATGCAGACACCGGCCCACTGTGTCCAAGTCATTATGGATGAAATGAGACATTCACACGGACTACTGAGTCCTGTGGAGGAAAAGGGACAGCATGGCTTTTCTCTCAAGGGGAGCAAATGTGGTGGCCCTTGCTGGACCGGCCTTTATTGGGTTTCTCAGCACATTACATAATGGTCCTCATTTACTCTGTACAGGTTGCTTTAGGTGGTTACCTTTTACCAAAAACAAAGGAGCCAAGAGGGATATTTGCAAATGAAAAGGGCAAAAGTGGTTAGACCAGTTACACTCATCCCTGGAAGGTTTAACATGGTTTTTAGGAAGTTATTTTGCACAAATGTTTGCCACAAATCCAGGTGAGGGAGTTTTCTTTGGCAAAAAGCAAAACTCAAAGTGGCCTGGGCACATTGCAGGCCTGATTCCCCATGGGAGAACTTATCTGTGGGCGTGAGTCCTGTGCATCTCCGAGTGGGAGCTGGGCCTAGGCCATGCAGAATGGTCTCCTACATCTCCCCACTTTGTTTTTAGTTAGGACTGCTATAGATTCCACAAAGCTTGCTGCTCGGTGGTCTCCCACACAACCCTGGGAAAATAATTTGCAAATTTGTCAAAGTACACAGAACATTATTACAATCTATAAGCAACCAGTGGTTCCAAAGACCCACATTCTCAGATTAACCCCATCAATCATTGTCAGGCAATAATGTTCAAATAGATAACATTCAAAGAACTCTGAGGGCCTATTCTGAGTCAGGGTCAGATAGCTAAAGTGCCACAAAACTTTGGGAAAACAAACTCATTTTAGGCTTGGACCCTTATTTAAATTGAGGGTATCAGCAAAGTAGGTTGCATAGGATTTTATGCATTCTTTCTTAGGCCTGATTGCCCCGGGGTACCTACCCTTTCCAGCACAGGGTGGCACCCACCTCCAGCATTGTTTCAGGCTTAGGTTGAGTAAGGAAAGCAAGGCAGCCAAGAGATTAGGAGACTTGTTGCAGACAGAAAGAGGACTCAGGTTGTGTCAAAGCGGAGGGGTGAGAGTACATTACCCTCTTTTTTTATAGCCCCACAAGTCCTTCCCTGAAGGCTTCCGTGTGATCATGCCTGTCTTAGGTCAATCTTCCCTTGAGGAATCTTACCAGTCACTGGCTAACTGACCAAGCATTGGGGGCCAGTTAGGGTGAAGTAAAGTGGGCAGAGGTGGTCTTCCTGCCAGGAAGATAAGCTTTGTCTCCTCAGTGGCTCAGGTTCTCGTGGCAGAACAGACGCAGATGAAGCAGGTCCCTTGGGCTCTTACTCAACCTTAGCCGTGGGGGAGGGTTACAGCTTCTGAAACCAGGCAGGGAGGTTCCCAACATCTCATCTCCCCCCTTTTTTATTGTAAATGCAATTGTAGCTGTTAGGCCTGTGAAACCTACTATTTGCTGTTCCAGAATGCAATCTCAAGAAAACAACCTCCATATATACATAATAAAGCACAAATAAGGATTAAGACAAAGGGGCATCTAAGGGCTGCTAGGACCCAAACTTATACATTCAGTCCATTAAAACAGTTTTTTTTTAAATTTTCATTGTTGTTCACAACCTCTGCCTTCTTTTTATTTATTTATTTATTTATTTATCTTTAGAGGGGAAGGGAAGGAGAGAGGGAGAGAAACATCAATGTATGGTTGCTTCTGGTGCACCCCCTGCTGGGAACTGGCCCCTGCTGGGAACTGGCCTGCAACCCACAAATGTGCCCTAGCTGGGAATCAAACCACGATCGTTTGGTTCGCAGGCCCGCGCTCAATCCACTGAGCTACAGCAGCCAGGAGCCATTAAAACAGTTTTTAGGGTTCAACCTTTGAACATTGTGGGGCACCGAGGGGTTCTTACCATCTGCAGGAGGCACTTGAGCCTTGGCCCCTGTCACTGGGGCAGGCCCCATCCTCCTCCACTGGCAGACCCAGGCCTGTGAGTGATGGTGTGGTGTCTGTTTTCCTTCTGGTTGTTCAGGGTCAGCTGGGCCATCTGGTCTGTCAGTCGATTGGTTCTCAGCTCCAAGTAGCAGAGCTTGGTGTCTGTCCTGCTCATGATAAGGCTTTACTCTTTTGGCTGGTACCCAGACAGGACCTGTAGGAATGGAAACACACATACCCTCTTCCCCAAGTTAAGAGGTCTACAGGGCCTCGCCAAGAGCCATCTGCCAGCGGATCTCTATATAAAACCTGAAGATAAGATGACTTCGGCTCTTTCTTCTGAAAATGTTTCTTAATTGAAGTACAGAGTCATTCAACACAATTTAGAATTATAGGTAAACAGGGCTAGCATAATCAAATTTGGGGGGGAAGGACTCATGACTCTCCCTTTTCCTGTTTTTTAAGATTTGTAAAAGTACAAATTTATACAATTTGCCTGTTATACAATTGCCTGACCAGTTGGATTGTAAGGTATTTCTGCTTTATGTTGGACATTCCAACACTAAAGAAAAATCTGATTAGAATGGGCAATCTGATACAGGGCCATTATCAGTTTTAATTTGCTGAGGCCGTCCTAAATGACTAAAGGCCTCAAGACAATGGGCTTGTATATTTTCAGCAGATTCTCCTGTTAAAGCAGATGCATGTAGGGCATCAGAGTAAGTATCAATAGAAATGTGAATGTATTTGAATTTTCCAAAGGGAGAGTAATGAGTGACATCTGTTTGCCAAATTACTGGAGAACTTAGTCCTTGAGGATTAACTCCTGTAAGTGGGGGTGCCTTGCTAAGGGCTTAAGTAATCAGAACATTCTTTAATAATTTGTTTAGCTTAGGAAGACAGGTCCCCTGCTGTTTCTGCAAGGTGCAATGAGTTTAAGCAGCAATTGTCCTATTATTCTCAGGACCTGGTAGCTCTTAGGTTCACAGTTTTTAAGGAAGGTGGAAAAGAGTGACGGGGAGGTGTTCTAAAAAAGTATGTTTTAGACAAAAAATGATTATGTGCCGAGGGCCTTTCTGACTCGATTGACTAACCATTCCCTTCAGGAAAATAGCCAGTTCTTCCCCAAGGAAACAATCAGTGTTTATAGTTACTGAGTTAAAAAGTGGTACTTAGTCTTCGGTGGAGAAGGGCTAGTTGTCTTCGGGAGACAGTATATCTATATTTCAGTTTTATAATAAAGGTCATGGCTCTGGCATAAACAAGGAGGATTCTTAATATTTCTTTAACACGTCACATCCCCCATCCCACTTATAGCATGCTTTAGATCGACAAATTTCTGAACATATTCACAACTTTCAGAAACAGTTTTTTCTCTACTGCCAAATACTTTTTAAAATTGGAGTTTTGACCTACTCCATTTCCCACCTGGGCCAGTTTACCCCTCCTTGGGCAACCTGGTGTGCCCCCCCCACCGGAAGTCACCATATTGATGCCGAACTTAGTGCAGACACCCGATGAGCATAGCGCACTACAGCCCAGGACTCCTGGGTTCAAGCGATCCTCCTGCCTCAGCCTCCGAGTAGCTGGGACTACAGGTGCGCCATTGCGCCTGGCTGGTTGCAGCTGTGCCGCCGTGTCTGGGACCCTACCAGTGCCGGCCAGGGAAGGGTCTCCCCCCACCCTGCCACACGGGGGAGAAAGGGAGGTGAGGGAAACCGATCTCCCCTCTGCGCCGCTGCCTGCCCCTGGCAGAAAGACCCAGCCTCCACTCAACTTGACTCGCCACGAGTGTGCACAGGCGGGGCAGCTGTAGCCTTTCTTGGAGAACGCTGCACACCCGCACCACTGCCAAGCTCACGGGCGGGCCTTGAGACTCCGGGCCCCTGGCGGGAACAGCGAAAAGAGCCTATCTAGTGCACATCAGTCCCTTCTGCTCCATACTTCCAAAACTAAAGATTCCTAATCTAGGAGACATTCAGTGGCCCCAAAATGCTGCTGAACCTAAAACATTGCTCTTATTCCTTAGAGAGACCATTCCCCATGGTTGAGAATTCTCAGAAACCTTCAAAGAAATTTTTTAACAAATAAAAGGACCTTTTTCTGAAATTCCTCCCTCTGCAAGCTGGCGATTACAAAACCAGTCTCAATTTTGCCTTTTCTCCACGTGCACCTTTAAATCCTTATATAGGCAGACCGAGGGAAAAGGCAAAACTGAAGGGGCTGCAAGAGGAAGCTTAAAAGAAAGAATTTGCTGAGGTGCTCGTAAACTGTCCTGTAACTAGTTGATGTTTTTAAAGCTGATTCAAGGGAAAATCTTTGCTCTTTCTCCCAAGCTAGACCTACTTTGGGGTTGCCTTCTGGCAAAAGTTTGGGAGGAGCAAGGTTCCTGCTTACTAAAGAAAGTAAGTTGCAAAGTGGTCGCAAGGGAGGACAACCTAGGAAGAACGCCCTTATCCTCTGAAATCCAACACACCCTACGACATTCCTGAACAGCACTCAGGGTTGGCGGCCCTTACCTATTGTCCTATGATAATAGGATTTATATGGGCTAATGCGTGCCTATTCCAACCAAGTTGGTGTGTTGTCCACAATGATGATGGCTTGTGGCCTCGGGGTCCCTGTTTGTGGGCACCAGCGGATTCGAACACCAGCCCTTAGTGTCTGCATCAATATGGATGAAATGAGACTTTCCCATGGACTACCGAGTCCTGTGGAGGAAAAGGGACAGCATGGCTTTTCTATCAAGGGGAGCAAAAACCATGGCCCTTGCTGTGACCAGCCTTTATTGGGTTTTTCAGCACATTACATGATTGTCCTCATTTACTATGCACAGGTTGTTTTAGGTGGTTACCTTTTACAGAAAACAAAGGAGCTGAGGCCGCTAATCACGTCACAGAAGAGGGACATTTTTGAATGAAAAGGGCAAAAATGGTTGTACCAATTACACTGGTCCTAGGAAGGTTTAGCATGTATTTTAGGACATTATTTTGCAGTAAATGTTTGTCACCAATTGGGGTGAGGGAGTTTTTTTAGCAAAAAGCAAGACTCAAAGTGGCCTGGGCATATTTCAGGCCTGATTCCCCACGGGAGAACCTATCCATGGGCATAGGTTCTGTGCATCTCTGAGTGGGAGCTGGGCCCATGCCATGCAGAATGGTCTCCTACAAGTAGGTAGGGTCAGAGAAGGTCTGGGGTAAGAAGAGTGACAGGCAAGGGACCCTTGTGACAGGCTGTTCTGTATCTGGACTGTGACGGTGATTATACAAATCAAAATGTGTAATAGGCTTGCATAGAACTACATACATACACACATACAATGCGTGTCAAACTGGTGGAGTCTGAATAAAGTGGATTGTATCAATGCCACTGCCCTGGTTGTAATATTGTACTATTATTGTTCTAGATGTTACCATTGGGGGAAACTGAGTGAGGACATAAACGGGAATTCTCTGTGTTATTTCTTAAAACTGCATGCAAACCTACAATAATCTTCCAATAAAAATTTAAAAACAGAAGCTCTACAGAGAAGACAGGCCTGGTTGATGTCAGAATGCAGAATCCTGGGCAGCTGGGGCACCCAAAGAGAATGAGGATCTGGAGAGAAGGAGAAGACCCAGATCTAATGGGACAAGAGGCATGTTCTAATGGGTAATTTAGGCATGTTCCTAAATTGCATTTTCCTCTGCTCCATATGTTATACTGTAAGAAATTTGCCTATCACTAAGCCATCGTTTTTAGAGTGATTGTCTGTCAGGTACTGAAAGTAATAGTAATAATAGCTATCATGTATGGCTAGCTGCCAGGTGCCATCTCATTTGAGTCATCTCATTTGACCCTCTCAAGAGTCCTATGGGCAGGTGTTGCCTTTCTATCCACTTTCCAGACCAGGACACTAGGCAGGGAGAGGTGAAGAAACAAATGGTAACCGGCGGAGCCAGGGCTTCTCTGGTTTTAGCAGGAGTGTCACCAATGCTCTCTGGGTGCTCCCATGTGCCAGGTGTGCAGTCCTAGGTACCTTCCCTTCATGACAAGAAAGTGCTTGTCATCATGCCATAAATTCTGGAAAATTCTTCACCATATGTTGGCACTAAGTAACAGTAACCACATTTGCTTATTATGTGCTTTCTCGTGCCAGCCACATTGCATAAATCATCCTATGAAGTCTTCACAGCATGTCTGGATGTGTTATCTCCACTTCATTGATGAGAACATGCAAAGTCTTGTCCAAAATCGCACAACCAAGGTGTGCAGAGCCAGTGGAAGCGCGCCGGTGGGCAAACTCCTGTGCTGCCCTGCATCCACTGTGCTCTACTGCCTCCAACCCAGAAACTACAAACTCAAAATTATTTCATTTCCCCCCGAAGCTCGATGATTTTCAGTCTTCTGGGCCCACATTAGTCTGTTCTGTTTACAGATCTTTCAAATTCATTTTTCAGATTATTATCAGGGAACTTCCTTTGCTAACTTCCTTTGTTAGTCTATCCTTTACTCAAGGATGGGACAAGTTCTCTTTCGTTAAGTGGTTCAGTACACAAGAGCCAGTGTGCACAATCTGTGTGTAACATGCCCTCTTTAATGGTGCTGGCAATGACCTTTTGCTCGAAGGGTTGTAGGCAGCAATCAGCATCTCTAACACATCAGCCATCACCTTCTTCAGCTGCTGTTTCTGTTACCGAACAACAAGAGGAGGTCCAAGGGAGGGGCAATACAATATTTGGCCCACCTAGGGATGCCCAAAACTGCTATACAACAGGGGCCCCTCCCCAAAACAAAATACTAAAATCTACTGGGCCCTTCTGTCCGCCGCCAATTGGAAAGACATCTCTTAATGCCAGAGATTTGTGAAAAGGGAAACAAAATGTTTATTTAATACTATTCAGGCCTAATGCCACCACTAAAATATCAAAGTCCTTTAGGTTGTACACCTACACCCACACAGCATTCCCTTCTCCCACTGTCCCAACTCCGGGTACCGTAAATCAGGAAAAGAGCACACGTACCTTTTTCAGGCCGCTGGCACCGTCAGCTGTGTCACCGTGCAGGCAGGATCTCGAGTTAATCCAAAGTACTGTGGTACCCTCTCATGGTCCACTGGCAAGAGTCCTTTGTACCCAGTTCCAGTCAAAGTCTCTGTTGCTTTTCAAGCCCCGCAGCCAAAGGGGGCACCCCAAAGCCGCGTGGACCTCTTCTACCAAAGCTGCAGGAGTCCGCACTCCACCAAAAGCATGTGGCTTTCTTCTTCACCTGGCTGCAGGGATCTCCATTCTGGCAAAGCTGCGTGGTTCTTCCCTTTCACCTGGGAAAGAGGGGGTCCGCACCCTGCCAAAACCACATGGCTCCCTCTTTCACCTCACCAAGAGGGGGTCCTCACTCTGCTGAAACCGCGTGGCTCTCTCTCCATCTGGCCAAGTGGGACCCTTCATGTCTTGGAGCCAGTCTTTTCCAAGCTCCCACCCAGGCCATCTCGCTCAGGAGCGCAGCCCCTTGTTACATCCTGAGTCCAAGCCCTTCTCACTCCGGAGAGCAGCCCCTCATTACCATCTCGAGTCCCTTCTCACTCAGGAGTGCATCTCCTAGTTCCATCTTGAGTCCTCCCAGTTCCTTCTCCCTTCTCCCTTCTCCCTTCTTCCTCGCTCCAAACTTGGCCACTGCTATTTAACATATCTGTGAAACCAGTTAAAGGTTATAGATATGTTAAATAACCATTCCTCCAGAGGTTAGCTCCAAAACTGTTGCTATGCAAAATAGCTCTCAATGGCCTGGCTCCATTCTTTCTTCCCCCTGTGGGGGTGGCAGGGTGAGGACATCTTATATGTCTCTCCAATATTCCTATACACTTTGAATTCTGGACACCATTCCAAATCTTTTTTTGGGCCCCCCCCTGGCTGCACCCTGTATCATTTCCTCTGTGTCACTTCAGAGCACATGGTAGGGGACCAAGGACTTAAACGATTATCTATCAGTTCCCTTGAGTGATGGGGACACGGTCTCTTTTGCTTTATTGCCCTATAATAACCACACTGCATACGGAAAGTCAGAAGGAACTTGCCTGGGAAATTTCTTGCTGGAGTTCAGCAAATAAATTCACAGCGTGACCTAAGGCTCAGGGCAGTTCCCTCTAGCTCACACAGTTTCCCTCTTCTCCCAGGGCGTTCTCCCACTCCAAGCACTCCACATCCTGGTTTTCGTAGTAGCTGCAGACCCAAGCCAGCACATGAGTGGAGAGCCCAGCTGGCCCCCCTGGCCAGGCCCCAGTGTCAGGGACTGTACAATGAGAGCCAGATTTGGGTGCCACAGCTGGGAGTGAGGCTTTTGTTCCTTAACAAAGCAAGCGCCTGGGTGGCAGGGCTGCCAGCGCTCAGCCTTGCTAGGCAGGCATCGAGGAGCCCTCCTGGTGGATGTTTGTGACCCTTAATCAGAGACAGTTCCCTCTGATTCCAAACGATGACAGGGAGATGCTGTGGCAAATTCTTTTCATACCAGCCAACCCTGCTCTCCCAGTGGAGATGATTGTCATGCACCAGGGGCCTGTTAGCTCAGGTGTGACACACATTTTTTTGTTGGTAACCAACCAAGTCATGGCCTGCGCTTTCTCCCTTTTTTTTTTGTCAAAGACCTTCTGCACGTCCTCTGCAACACATGGGCTGTCTTTTTGGCTGAAGCAAGTTAAATGATGGATTCATTTATTCCAGGAAGGAAAGTTAGGAATTAAATGTCCTAGTGCAGTTCACTCAATTTGTGGTGTCTGGTTATAAATACATAGGGACCTTCTACTATATGAGTTGTTTGATTTTTGCTGAGTTAGAACACGTGCAGCTCCAGCTTGTTACCTACTTTAAGAAAACTCACATGAGAAAACCTAAATCACAAGCCGGATAGATTAGGTATGAATAGTCTCCATTCAGAAAGGACTGCTCATGTTTCAAAAGCATTAGAAAACTTAGATATTCAGCCCCTCCTGGAAAAAAACCCACTTCAATCAATGGTGCTGATGTCTAATGTATCAGAATTAAAAAAGTATTCCTTCAGCTTTTGGCTCAGGCTTGTTGGACAAATACTTTTCTGGAAATGATGAGGTTACAAGATAGTCATATACACCCAAGTATAAATAAGTTCAATCACTTCTTTCCTGAGAGCAGGTTTCCAAGAATGGAAGAGACTAGTTGCAACTGAATTCCTGAAAGGAGACAGAGGAGCAATATGAGCGGCAGTGAATACAGAAAAGGAGAGTCTGAAAATTGCTGTTTGTTGCCTCACAATGCTGAGACAAGTCAGCTTTTTAAAAAATTTCTTAAATATATTTTATTGATAATGCTATTACAGTTGTCCCATTTTCCCCTCTTCCCCCCCTAGATCTGGTGCCACCCATTCCCTACTCAATTGCTCCCCCTTAGTTCATGTTCATGGGACATGCATACAAGTTCATTGGCTTCTCCATTTTTATACTGTTCTTAACATCACCCTGTCTATTCTGTACCTACCGATTATGCTCCTTAAACCCTGCCCCTCTTCCTCTATTTTCCCCCTTCTCCCCACAACTGATAACCCTCCAAATGATCTCCATATCTATGATTCTGTCTCTGTTCTGCTTATTTGCTAAGCTTGTTTTTCATATTCAGTTGTGAATTTTTGCCATTTTAATGTTCATAGTTTTGATATTCTTTTTTTAATAAGTCCCTTTAACATTTCATATAATCATGACTTGGTGATGATGAACTCCGTTAGCTTAACCTAGTCTGGGAAGCGCTTTATCTGCCCCAGGAAGTCAGCTTTTTAAAGACAGGTTTTTCATTTGCTTTGTTTTTGCAGTTCTATTCAATACGTTTTTGTGATGATGGAAATGTTCTCTGTCCTCACTGCCCAAGGTGGTAGCCAATAGCCTCAGGTGCTTATAAAGCACTTGAAAGGTGGTTAGTGTGACTGAAGAGTTGAATTTTTAATTTAATTTTATTTTAATAGCTATGTGTGGCTAATGCCTCCTGTGCTGGACAGTGTAGCACAGAATGCTTTGTTTTTCTCTGCTTTACTTTTTATTTTACTCTCTTCTATCATAGCACATTAGAAGTAGCCACTATGTAAAAATAATCTGGCCACTAAAATAAAATAAGTCACATGTAGTTATTAATTGTGTCATAGCCCCATCAAAAAGACAAAAAAAAAGATTCATAAACCCCCAATCCTTTATCTAGCCTTGTTGGTTATCTCCAAGTTGATTAAAGGGAGCGATACTCATTTGTAAATGCATTTGGCAAACTTACCCTGCGATTGTTTCTATTCTTTTGTAAATTACAGACATTGAGATGAAGGCTCTGTAATTTCCTAGCTTTCCCTTTATTCCCGCTTGGAAAATGGGTATTGCCCTGGCACCCTTCCACTTTGCTGCTATTTCATTTGAATACAGCAAATTCTTTACAGTGATTAACAAAGGCTTCTGCTCTGTTCCTCTCTGAATATCAGTTTGTTCCTGGAGATGAGTTGATCTCCATCTCTGGGTCTCTGAGTCTCTGCTTCACTGATCTCAAAGATGTTCAGAACAACAGACACCCAAGTATTCCTAAATGACATGGGAGTTTGTGTGTGTGTGTGTGTTCTTCTTTTGAATTGTTGTGTGTTTAGTAATTTTACCATCATCTAGAACTTTTTTTTATTCTTTCCATTGTCTGATTCTAAATGTATCCTTCATTCATTACTCAAAAACCTAAAAGAATGCAAACAGTTGCATTTGGTAATTTCCTATCTTTAAGCTTCTTTCTGTTGTAATATTTCAGTTTTTCTTTTTACTCATGCTTATATCTCTTCAGGATTTACAATATTTTGTAAGCAGGCTTGATAGCAGGCACTTCGGGGCATCTTGAACACACACATGGTTTCCCTTGAGCGCTCTAATTTCTAGTCCATTCATCAGACTGAATCACTTTTTCCCAAATTAGGCTCTCCTTCCTTAAACTTCACCTGGGTGGACTATACAGATATAAATGTATGATATATACTACTCCATGAGTATGTATTATCATATACTACTCCACAACTATATATTATTATATATATATAATACTCAGAGTAGTCCTCACCCTTACAGACTACTAAATACTCAACTCCTAAAGTAAGTTGTATTCAGGAGAATCTGGTTAAGAGAGCTCTTTCAGACCATAGACTTGGTGGAGAATGCTAGAACCCAAACAGGGTCCTGACTGCGACCATGAGCCCATCTTACATGACCAGATTCCAACACACTGATTTCTTCTCACATCCTCATTCGAGCAGGAGTCATAGAGCCTATCACCACACCAGCCTGGCTGGAGGGTCCCAAACTCAAGAGGGACGCTTTCCTGGTACATGTAGCCTTACCAGTCACTGCTCAAATGCTGCCACAGTTCCTGCCCTTGGAGTCATTGGATCCACATGTTTTCCTGGAGTAAACAAAACCCTTGCTTGTCACCCTTCATGGAGTGGGGTGGTTTCTCTATTTCTGTCCCTTGCCTAGGTGGGGATATATTTGTATTGTTATCTCAGTTACAACTCATACCAATGAGTGACAATGCTAAGGTAGTTACTATCTCTTCAGTATTTTCCTAGCAGATGGTCGCTGAGGGGCCATCTCAGTGATCAGATGGCTGTCTCAACATCGCAGGGCTTGGGTACAGGTCCTAGCAGCCCCAAAGCACAAAGAGTAGGGACACTGGCAATTTGGACATGCCAGAAAGAAGTTGTAAAGTACTTCTTTTGTGCAGAAAGGTAAAAGTTCTTCACTTAATAAGGAAAGAAAAAAATCATATGGTAAGGTTGCAAAGATCTATGGTAACAACAAAACCTGTATCTCTGAAATTGTGGAGAGCAAACAAGAAATTCATGCCGGTTTTTGCTACCATACTGTTACAGAACAGACCCATGGTGGCTGAAAAGATACCATTACCAAATGGACTCCCACTCAGAGTCCCCCCATACTAGGTTTGCCTTGCCTGCCACCAGGGAATTATAGCTCTCGATGCCAGGGATTAGTAAAAAGGAAAAGAACAATTTATTTGAAAGTTATTCAGGCTTAGATTAATAACTTAATGTCTTCCTTAAAACCCCAAAGTCCCTTAAGATGCCCCCAAACACACAGTCCTTTCTTCCTCCATTTGCCCAGTCAGGGCACTGTATCTCAGGAAAAAAATAGTAGGCTGTGGCTCAGGTAGCCCCAGTTCTTCTCGGTAATCCATGCTTGGCTGGTAGGCCTCTTGCAGTTCCCAGCACCATCAGCTGTGTCACTACCACAGTCTCCAGTTCTTAATCCAAAACCATGTGGCACCTTCTCATGTCCCACCAGCAGGAGTCCTTTCACCCCTTTGCTTCCTGCAGAGCCTCTCCTGCATTCTTTCAAACTGCTGAGAGAGAGCTCTGCAACGCTGCTACATCTAGCTTTCCAGCTTCCTAAGCCGCATGGTGAAGAGAGCCCCCAAACCATGTGGTTTCACACAAAACTGTGTGGCTCCACACCTCGCCAAAACTGCATGTCTCCCCCGCCCCCATGGCTGCTGTGCCTGGGCTGCCATAGTGAGTCTGGGCAGGCATGGCCCCGTGCTGGGGAGCGAACCATCTCCCACCTCTCCTGCAGGCGCTCTAACCTGGGGGAGGTGCCTCCCAGTTCTGTCATGGGTGGAAGTCACTCCCATCCCCCTGGCTCAAAGCATGGCCACAGCTACTTAACTATCTATGAAACCAGTCAAAAGTTATAGATATGTAAACTAACTATTTGCAGTTATTTGCAAAACCATTGATATGCAAAATAATTCTCAATGGTCCTACTCCATGTGTCTCATCCCCCAGTTCAGACTTGTGGGGGTGAGAACATCCTATATTTTTAATATTTCCTGGACACCCTGAGTTCTGGACCCCATTACAAATCTCTCTTTGGGGGGCCCTGGGTGCACCCTGTTATAATACCCCAAACTACAAAAGTTACAGTCACAGCATGTGGTAAGTGCTCGCTCAGTCAAGATTGAAAAGGCATTAAAACTATGGGTGAAAGACATGAACAGAAAATGTGTTCTTGGTCTGACTGGCAGCAATGTGTTGCACAGAAAGCATTGAGCTTTTGCAAAAACTTCAGCAAGGGATCCTTTAAAACAAGTGACCAGAATCACATAACTTAATTACAGTGTACTTTTATAAGTGTTCTACTTTATTACTAGTTATTGTTGTTAACCTCTTCCTCTGCCTAATTTATAAACTGAACTTTATTATAGGTATGGGTGTATAAGAAAAAACATAGTGTGTAAAGGGTTTGGTACTACCTGCGGTTTCAGGCATCCACTGGAGGTCTCGGAACGTGTCCCCCATCGGTGATGGGGGACTACTATGGGACCATTTAGAGTCAACAACTGTTAAGAGAGAAATGTATTTTTATCTTTATTCTAGATGGGGAAATTAGATCAGGAAACTGTCAGTAACTTCCCCAAAGTGAGAGGCAGAGCTGAGACAGGAACCTGACTCATCTTCTCAAAGTCCTTCCTGCTGAAGAGAACATTGGAGGAGAAGGAGATTGTCCAGAGCATGGGCAGATCACCTATTGATCTCTATTAAAGACTTAGGCTGTTCCGAATGCAGAAAGTGGAAGGCACACATGTTCACCACAGTGTCTGCAGCTCATAAGTTGGAAGGGAGCCATCAGCCCTTTTCATGCAGGGCACTATAATAAACCCTGGCATAGGCTCTGCTATTTGGTTATGGAAAGAAAACAGGAAACAAGTAGATTTTCACTGCAACTTCACTCTGAGGAGGGATGGCATCTGCCTACTGCAGAGCTAGATTTTCTTATCAATATAGTATTTACTATCCCAGTCACATGAGCCCAGAGAGTAGGATGAGTTGTCACAGTTAACTGACTGCTAAATTAGGAAAATGTAATCCATTTGTTTCTTTCAAATTAGATCCCCCCAAAGCATTTTAAAGCTTTTTTTCTGGGCAATGGTAGTCACAACCTAAATAGCAAATGCCTTCCCTATGTATGCTAATCTGGCTCTCCTATACGAAAATAGACTGCCATTTGTAGCATTCTCTTCCCACTGTGATGGCAGGATTTCTTAAAAATATATTTTATTGAGTATACTATTATAGTTGTCCCATTTCTCGCCCTTCATTCCCCTCCACCCTGCACACCCTCTCCCACCCACATTCCCCCCCCTTTAGTTCATGTCCATGTGACATAAGTTCTTTAGCTTCTACATTTCCCACACTACTCTTGCTCTCCCCCTGTCTATTTTCTACCTACCACCTATGCTACTTATTCTCTGTACCTTTTCTCCCTCTCTCCTCCTCCCACTCCCCTGTTGCTAACCCTACATGTGGTCTCCATTTCTGTGCTTCTGTTCCTGTTTTAGCTGTTTGCTTAGTTTTTTGTTTTTGTTTTTTTTTTAGGTGTGGTTGTTAATAACTGTGAGTTTGCTGTCCTTTCACTGTTCATATTTTTATCTTCTTTTTCTTAGGTAAGTCTCTTTAACATTTCATATAGTAAGGGCTTGGTGATGATGAACTCCTTTAACTTGACCTTATCTGAGAAGCGCTTTATCTGCCCTTCCATTCTAAATGAAAGCTTTGCTGGATAGAGCAATCTTGGATGTAGGTTCTTGCCTTTCATGACTTGGAATACCTCTTTCCAGCCCCTTCTTCCCTGGAAGGTCTCTTTTCAGAAATCCGCTGACAGTCTGATGGGAACTCCTTTGTAGGTGACTGTCCCCTTATTTCTTGCTGCTTCTAGGATTCTGTCCTTCATTTTAATCTTGGCTAATGTAATTATGATGTGCCTTAGTGTGTTCCTCCTTGGGTCCAACTTCTTTGGGACTCTCTGAGCTTCCTGAACTTCCTGAAAGACTATTTTCTTTGCCAGCTTGGGGAATTTCTCCTTTATTATTCGTTCAAATAAGTTTTCCACTTGTTGTTGTTCCTCTTCCTCATCTGATACCTTTATAATTTGGATGTTGGAATGTTTAAAAATGTTTTGGAGGTTCCTAAGTCTCTCCTCATTTTTTTGAATTCTTGTTTCTTCATTCTTTTCTGTTTGGTTGTTTCTTCCTTCCTTCTGGTCCATTACACTGATTTGAGTTCCAGTTTTCTTTCCATCACTATTGGTTCCCTGTGCATTTTCCTTGATTTCACTTAGTGCAGCCTTCATTTTTTCATCTAATTTTTGACCAAATTCAACCAGTTCTGTGAGCATCCTGATCACCAGTGTTTTGAACTGTGCATCTGATAGGTTGGCTATCTCTGCATCGCTTAGTTGTATTTGCTCTGGAGCTTTGATCTGTTCTTCTGTTTGGGCCTTTTTTTTGTCTTGTCATGCCTGTTATATATTGTAGGAGACCATTCTGCGTGGTTTGGGCCCAGATGTCACACAGAGATGCACAGGATCCACGCATATGGATAGGTTCTCCTGTGGGGAATCAGGCCTGCAATGTGCCCAGGCCACTTTGAGTCTTGCTTTTTGCTAAAAAACTCCCTCACCCCAATTGGTGACAAACATTTACTGCAAAATAATGTCCTAAAATACATGCTAAACCTTCCTAGGACCAGTGTAACTGGTCCAACCACTTTTGCCCTTTTCATTTCAAAAATGTCCCTCTTCTGTGACATGATTAGCGGCATTGGCTCCTTTGTTTTCAGTAAAAGGTAACCACCTAAAGCAACCTGTGCATAGTAAATGAGGACAATCATGTAATGTGCTGAAAAACCCAATAAAGGCTGGTCACAGCAAGGGCCATGGCTTTTGCTCCCCTTGATAGAAAAGCCATGCTGTCCCTTTTCCTCCACAGGACTCGGTAGTCCATGTGAATGTCTCATTTCATCTACAATGACGTGGACACTGCAGGCTGGTGTCTGCATCAATATACGAGGGGTGAAGCCTTAGGTGTTCATCACAGTGGGGCAACCCAGTTGCTGTTGTGATACTCTATGTAGGGGTGGGGTCCAAGAGGGAATAAAGGCACTTGCTCTGCTTTCTGTCAGATTTCAGTCCCTTCTGCCACTTTCCCCAAGAAAACTGGGCCCTTCTGGTGCTGATTTTTGGGTAGGTGGGCTTGTGTACATTCTAGGACCCTGAATGTTTCTCCAGCGAACTCTCCTGTGAGGCTGGGAGTCTCTCCTGGCACCTCAACCCCTACAGGTGTTTTCAATTGGTGTTTTGACGCTTTATTTTCCTGAGCTGGGGCCCTGGGTTGTGCAGTCTGTCTCGCTCCCCAGTTTCACCTGGTTTATCTATATGTGAATGTGGGACCACCTGGTCTGTGTGCCATGCCCCACTTCCCAGTTGCTGCTCCTCACTGGGTCTGCCCATTGCCACCCCCTTTCCGGGGTCTGCCAGCTGTTGCCTGTGCACTCAGGTTCTGCCCACTGGGGTCTTGCATGCCCTGGGTTTGTCAGCTGCTGCCTTGTGCACCTGGTGCCACCACTTTTTCTGCTGAGATCTGTCAGCCCAACCCGACTCTGCCCTCGCCACTCCTATCAGTCTGGATGAATATGTTTATTTTAATTCCTTGGTTGTTGGACTTCCATACAGTTCAATTTCCTGTCATTTCTGGTTTTTATTTTGTTTCTGAATTATTGTTGTCCTTATTTTGGTTGTGGGAGGAGGCACAGTGTGTCTACCTACACCTCCATCTTGGCCGGAAGTCAAGGATTTTTAATATATTAATCTTCAACTACAAATGCTTAATGGGTCCATGGTTTCTTTTTAAAATAATAAGAACATTCTGAAAGTAGATAATGATAGTGGTCACACAACACTGTGAATGTACTAAGTGCTCCTGAATTGTGTAATTGAAAATGATAAAAATGGGTGAAAGAGGTGAAGGGATTGAGAAATATACATTGGCAGTTACAGAATACTCACAAGAATGTAAAGTACAGCACAGGGATGTTGTCAATAATACTGTGATAAGTATGTATGGGGCCAGTCATGTACTGTAAATATTGAGGGGAACACCACATAAAGTATAAGTTGTCTAACCATTATGCTGAAACCGTTACAAAATAAAATTGAAAGTAAACTTTAAAAAATGAAATGATCAAAATTGTAAATTTTACATTATATTTATTTTACCACAGTAAAAAGAAAAGGAGGTCATGGTAACACTTACATCACAGTATTGTTCTAGGTTCTAAATTACATAGTAATCACCAAGTAACTGTTGTCAGAGATGGTGCTGGCAGTGATAAGAGAATGGAGAAGCTAGAGAGGGTGTCAGAGAACTCAGGATGGAAAATGTGGACCGGGTAAGAAGTGAATTGAGAACCTGGTGGTGTGGAGGGCATGGAGGGAGGATTATGTGGGATTGTGAGGGAGGAATGGAGGAATGGGTGTGGGTCCAAAAGGTGCAGATGTGTGCACCTTAATGAGGGGAGGCAGAAAATCCTTTCCATGCCATTCTAAGGAATGGACTGGTTTCTACAAATGATCCTAAAATCAGTGGTGTGGTTAATATTTGTGGTGAGAAGAAAGTCAATGAATTTGACTTTCCATGTGCATAGCTTTGCAAGCCCTGACTTGTGAAGTAAGCCAAAGTTCAGTTTTAGAGAGAATGTTCACATTAATGGTCTCAGTTTTTAATGTTCCTTGTTTCAAAAAAGAATAGGACACTTTGGTGAGGACACACACATTTGTTAGGAAACAAAAGATTTCTGGACATGAGGTGTGAGATTTGGCCCCAGCTCTGTTGAGCTCTGATCCTAGAGCCTTCTTCTTATTTTTTTTTTTAACAATAGAGACATTTATTGAAGAAGATACGAGCTACAAGAAACATTGTACCTAAGACAGTGATTCCTCTGTCCCTTCAAAGTAAGCACCTTGGGACCTCACACAGCTCTGCCAGTGTTGAGACCTTCCTGAGGAATTCTGGTTCACTGGTAGCTGTTTGAATCAAGGCATCAGCAACTGCAGCACTATGTTCCATCTGCTCTTGTAGCAGAAGACACAGAATGAATTTTGCCATGACACATTTCATGCCAAGATCCTGCATCAAAATCTTGGACACAGTAGTTTTTTGGAATCCCCAGATCAGCTTCCAGTTCTCACACTGTCACTCACCAATCTTTGTTGATTGCAGTCTGTACACATTCAACATTCTCAGGTGTTCTGCTTGTTGTAGGCCTTCCAGAATGTGGATCTCTCTCAACAATTCTCGACCATCTTTGAAGCACTTGTGCCACACTTTTATTTGTGTTGCACTCATTGCATCATTCCTGAAAGCCTTCTGAATCATCCGAATAGTTTCTGTGGAAGAATGTTAAGCTTAACACTAAATTTAATGCAGATCTGTTGCTCTACTCACTCAGTCATTTTGAATGCAACAGCTACACAGTACACATGCTCACTCAGTGGCATCTATCCCCTCCACTGACTATTACAGTGAAGTCGTCATTGTTCATGCATGTGTATTCCAGTCCACTCTCCTAGGCTGCCAGGTTACATCAATGTCATGCAAATCATTCTTGTTGTGTTAACAATGCCTGGACCTTTTCTGGACAGATCATATAAATGTATATAAAACTGGTCCAAATATATGAAAGAACTATTTTCAGATATTAGGCAAACTGGCAAGACCGAATGGTGGGTGCCTATGAGAAGGGAAACAAACAAGGCAAACTCCGCAGTTGTCCTGACTTTGCACCTGCAGCCACTTACTGAGCTGCAGCACAGAGAGGACGAGGGAACCCAGGTATTGCACAGGCATTCTTATCGAGTAAAGGAAATAGAAGGTCAAGACGACTGTAATTTGTGAGAGAGATCACACAGGGTTTACAGTAGAGATCCCAGCCAAGTCATATCTTAGTAACAGGGTTCAAGTAGCCTAAAGCACAAGCTTAAAAGCAAGTCTTGAAATCATCAAAGTGACCCATAAATAGCTGGCTGCCCCGACATATTCAATACCATCTGAAAGTATGTCACTCCCTCCTTGGCCTAGCACCCTCAGGTTGATTTCCACATGTATTCTCTAGATTTTGCCAACAAAAATGAGCAAAATTGTATTTTTATTTGCCTTTCCTTTTGGGTTTGACTTTATAATTGACTGAGCTCTACTGGAATTGGATGGTAGTTTGATATCTATAGACTCTGGGGAAGATGGTTTTTCATTTGTACCAGTTCTGGGCCTGTTTCTCAAATCCATTGCACTCTTTCCCCTCTTCTGTTCCTATCAGAGATAAGCTGATACCTGCAAGATAAGTTGATTCTCTGCCTTCTCTGTGAGGTTGGAGGTCAGGAGAACGGGAGAAGCCTGCATAGGCTTTCCCTTCCTTCTCTGCTTTGGCAGCAGCTCCAACAGCAGCTGCAATTCTTACATGGTTCCAAGTCCTGCAAAGTGATCCTGTCATAGTCTGGCCTCCATTGGTTGCCTCTGGGCCCTGGGCTCCAGTAACTACCTCTTCCCTTTGCTCCTGCCTCTATAAGAAATTCAAGATTCTTCAATCATAGTCATAAAATGTCCTTAGCTTTTAGGTGGACACTTGAGCCAAGTCATTAGGATATGAACTCAAAGTCTCTGCGGCCCTTTTAATGGCCACTCAACCTCTTGGAGCTTTGCTTTCAATGGGTACTTCAGCCCAGGTGACTAGAAGTTTGCATTTAATTGCATCAGTCAAGGTTTAGTTGTATGCAATAGAAACTGAGCAGACACGGAACTTCTAAAGAGGACTTTTGGTAGCTCATGGACTCTTTTATGGGCTGGAGGACCAGAACACAGTCAGGAACAACCCCCCAAATCATGCTGCAGAACTGGTCCATTTGGGGAGACCACTTCAGCTTCTGCTGGGGTTAGCTTGCACTGCCAGCCCTCTAGAAATTAGATGCTGGAGCTTCTGTCCCCACTACCCCATTACCAATAATGGGCTCTGCTCGGTCCCTATTTTCTAATGTCCCTATCTTATAATTCAAAGTCAGAGTTATGTGATTGGTAAGTACTAAACCATGGGTTTTTTTCATCCTCTCTAGGGAGAAGCAGACTCTACCTCCCTATCGGTGTGTGAATTCTCTACCCTAAAAGGAAATATAGAAAAAGGATCAGATGCTGGACAAAGAGATAGTGCATATCTACGGCTCTGTATGAAACTTGAGTGCCTGATACATGCCTGTATTCTGTGGTCAGGGGAGAATGCTTCTTATGCACTCAGGATATATTTTCCCATGTTGTGGAACCTCTAGACTTGTCTTTACCTCTTCACATCTGCTACTCAGACTCAATCCCTCTGAGTTTCAGCACCAGGGTAGCAGCTTGAAAAGCAACAGTGGCATACTGGGAGAAATCGAAGTGTCTGGCATCAAGGCAAGCAGAGGCCATAATTCCTTTTCTAAATCTCCCCTCCCCCCACAGAGCCACAGAGCCCTTAAGCTAGTGCCATATCTGAGGCTCCATCAACCTGGCTAGCACTTTTTGCCTAGAACCTTCTTGATAAACACCTTCTGAGGATTGCCCCCAAAAGAGGCTCTGGGGTGCTTTAATGAATAGACTCCTACCTCCCACTTCCACATTCCCACAACTCTACTGCATCCCCAAATGCTCTGTCCATGCTAGGCTGGATGTGAGTTATATGCATCCTATGCAAGAATGAGCTGTAATTCTTAGGGTCAAACATAGAAGGGAGAAGGGAGGGGGAGTAAGCTCGGAGTTCCTTCAGACCATGGGACTCAGTTACTCCACTCCTTGCTGCTTGTCTGGGTGTGGTGCTCATAAGCTTCTTTCTGGCAGATAGCCCCTGAGAGGGCAGATAAATACAGACAGGGGATAGGGCTCAGGAGGCTCAGATGGGTGGTCTGCAATCTGGGGAAATACAGGATTTCTGTCTTGCTTGTGGCCCGGATGTTTGTGGGTGACCATTTCCAGCTCCCTCATTCCCAGGCCCTCACCCCATCCCTTTCACCTAGTGAATGAGAACCCAGCTGGGTTCCTGCAGAGCTGAGGAGGCAAAACTGGGGTACTGGAAGAGGGAAGGCTGGGGAAATGAAAAGTGCGGTGGGAAGGGAGAGAAATGGGATTGATGCCTAGAGCGGCAGTGCAATGGACCACCCCATGAAGACGAAAGGGCAGAAGCAGGTGGAGGACAGGCATCCTAATGGGCTGTGTTGCAGGTATTTGGACTTGATCTAGGAAAGACTCTGCAGGGGTGAGAAGCTCAGGGGTGAGAGGTTCTGCAAGTGGGGCAGATGGGGTGTTGGGACCTTTTAACCAGAACCTCGAAGGAGATGAAAATGAAGATTCAAATCTTTCTACACTGCTATTAGCAGTTGGACTCATTCTCTTTGACTATAGAGATGAGAACACAAGAGATCAGCTTATGTTTGGGTTACACCATAAAGGTGCGGACTTGAATACCCTTAAAATGGGCAAAATGGCTGAAGGGGGTCAAAAGGTATAAACTTCCAATTATAAAATAAATAAGTCCTGGGGATGTCGTTTTTCATCATTTTTCTCCACTATGCCTGCTTTTGCTGACCAGGCAAATCAAACCTCCAACCTCCATTATTTCCTCCCAGCATTGCCCCCATCCTTGTAGCAGGGTTTTGAAAGTGGAAAGGGAGTCTTGCCTGCTTCCAGCCATGGGCACTATGCACTTTGGTTCCCTGAGTAGGATCCTGAGTTTGGAGGCACTCCAAATGACAGGAAACTGGCAGGTTCCTCACCATTGATTCCTTGTGCTCTTGGGAGGAGAGGAGTTCTGCTGAGGACTTGGTTGAGCTCTTGGTTGCGCACCCCAGCCAGTTACTTGAAGTTCAAGGAACTTGACAGACAGGGGCCATTTGTCTGGGCAGAGATGTGAAGGGCATGGTGAGCCTGCTGTGACACGCCGGAACCTTCTGTGTTCAAGAAAGCCTCCTTTCTGACCAGGCTCATGGAGGCGTGGTCCAAGTGGGAACCTTGGCCCACCAAGGGTGGCCATGGACCTTGATCCCTCCAGTGTCCCACAGGAGCAGAGTGTGTGTGTGTGTGTGTGTGTGTTTTACTCAAACAGTTGGAAAAAAAAAGGCAGAAGGCATAGACAGATTTCCAGGAAACAGGCTGTGTTAGTCTAGACTAGTAAACCACAGCCAATGTTGTTAATGAATTTGGAATTATTGTTTCTATATTTATTTTGTATTTAACTGCTCTTAAAAGATTAAAATAGTGAGAGAAACTATGTATATGCACTAAGCTTTCAAAGCCAGTTCCATGGTGGCATATTCAGGGCATCAACAGAGGTCAATTCCTAGGATTAGAGATTATAGATTCTTTCTATTAAAAACAAAAACCTTTCTGCGAGTCTTAAAAATTCTGCTTTTTAAAGATAGCAAAACCAAGATGTTATTGTGTCCATCCTGCTCTCGCCAGCCTGTTACCATCCCTATCAGTGCTGAGTCAGGAAAGACAGGAAGCAGTTCTTCCTGGAACCCCAGACAAGGGGGTATGAACAAGTTCCCCCTTTACTCTGTCACCCAGCAGGGAGAGCTGGGCATTGGGTGGCTTCCTCCTGCCTTCATCATGCCGGCTGCAGAAGGGCTTTTGCCCGCTGTTTGGGTTCCATTGGTTATTACAGATCCATGGTTTCTGTGGTTCCCACTGAACAACCTTTGACAGCACAATAAATCACCTGGGGAGTTTGAAAAAAAATCTCAGTGTCCAAACCACACCCCAACCAACTCAATCAGAACCTATGGAGACTGGACCCAGGCATCAGGACTTTGTTCGAGATTGTTTTTATGGTGGTAAAATATACATAACATAAAATTTACCATTTTAACCATGTTTAAGTGGAGAGTTCAAGGTCACAAAGCTTGTTCATGAGTTGTGCAGCCAACCCCGCCATCCATCTCCAGCACTTTCTTCATTCTCCCAAACAGGAACTTTGTCCCCATGGAACACTAACTCCCCCTTCCTCCCTGTCCCCAGCCTCTGGCAACCACCGTCCTACTGTCTGTCTCCAGGAATTTGCCTATTCTAGGTCCCTCATGTAAATAGAATCATATAGGATTTGTCCTTTTGTGTCTGCCTTATTTCACTCCACATAATGTTTGCAAGATTTACTCATGTTGTAGCATGTGTAAGAATCTTTTTCCCTTTAAGGTTGAATAATATTCCATTGTATGTAGGTATCACCACCAAATACCCCTCCCTGCCCAGGTCCCTGAGAGAAAGGGCTCGTTTCTCACCCCTCTATCACTAAATTGGAAGTTAACCACATTCTGCAGCTGAATTTAGTCTTGTATTTCAGCCAAAGCACAGTGTGGTTTATACGACTAAATATGTTTTTTCAAGTGAAACAAAGAAATTAATTACAGCCAGACAGGAAGTGTCTCTGATGTGGTGTCTGGAACCATACCCGCTCTCGGGCCTGCAGGCACCAACAAGGAAGGTGCAATGTGGCAGGTGGTTGTAGAGAACCGAAGCCAGACCTCGAAGTGAACAGAGTACCCCTCACGGGGTCCACAGTGCTGGTGAGCATATTGTATGGCCCACGCCTATTGGGAATGAGTCAATGTTGAGTGTGTGTGCTTGTATACAAGCCTGTATGTGTACATATGCATCTGCGCACATGTGCAAATGTGTGCACATAAATGTGTTTGTGCATGAGTTTGCAAACATGCATGTGTGTTCATACATGTGCGCACACAAGTTTGCGTGTGTGCATATACCTGTGAGCGTGTGCACATATGTGCAAGCACGTGTGTGCATGTGCAGGCACTGCTGTGAGACCTGAGCAGGGGGAAGGGGGGAAGACAATAGAAGAGTCATGACCATGATGAACGGAGATCTTTTCTGTTCCTCAGTGAAAAGAGACAGGGTCTCTGACAAAAGGAACAGAGTAATAAAGGTGCCAGGGAAGCCAAGAAGTGGGGCACTTTTCTGTATGTCATTTTGTATAATCCTTTGTCACAGTTTTTTAGGTCAGTAGGCGGAGGTAGACAGAGTTCTCTTGACCTGAAAAAGGCTGAGTGGTGGGTAAGTAAGATTATTGGGATTTGATCTCTGGTCTTTAACACCAAACAAGCCTGCAGACACTCCATTTCCCACACTGCCTCCCTAGTGGCCCCTTCCTGCCATCCTTCCTGGGACCAGTGGACACATATCCTGGTGACTAAATGCAGCCTTGGAGGAAGTGCTTTGCTCTCCCAGGCCTCCGTGCACTTACCTGCAAAAGGAGGCAGATGAATTAGGTGAATGTGAAGATTCCTTCTAGGTCCAGTGTTCTGTTTGTGAGTCCTGACAGATTTTGGGGGGGCAGGGTAGGGTAACCCAGAAGCTGGACTAAACTGCTCATGGTGGAAACCTTCCTTCATCAGCTCCAGGCACACCTAATGGCATTTAGTTTCCCAAAAGGTGACTTGGAATGAAACACTGGTTTTAGAGTGAGGAAGAACACCTGGCCCAATGAGAAAGTTCAGTAACGATGTGATGAATGAATGAGAGATCGGCTGGCGCCCAGCACTCCCTGGGCCACATGTTGTAGGGGAAGTGGAGGTGTCATGTGCGGGAGACGTAGAGAAGCGTCTGTATCTACTCTGAGGTAAAGAGATATTTACCACCAGGGCCACATGGTGGGCTGGGTTTTTTAAAGGAAACGCAGATACAGTATGTTCCGTGTCACTAATCATCAGAGAGACGCAAATTAAAACCACAATGAGATATTACCATCTTCACACCTGCCATAATGGCTACCATCGATAAATCAACACACAACAAGTGATGGTGAGGATGTGGAAGAAAGAGAACCCTCATGTGCTGTTGGTGGGAATGCAGATTGGTGCAGCCATTGAGGGGAGCAGGATGGAGTTTCCTCAAAAAATTAAAAATGGAACTGCCATATGACTCAGTGATATCACTTTTGGGAATTTGTCCCAAGAATCCCAAAAGACTGATTTGAAAGACTATATGCACTCCTATGTTCACAGCAGCATTATTTGCAATAGCCAAGATCTGTACTATAAACAGCCCAACTGCCCATCAGTACATAAGTGGATAAAAAAGCTGTGGTACCTGCAGAGGATGGAATACTATGCAGCCATAAAAAGAAGGTAATGTTGCCTTTTGCAACAGCAGGTATGGACCTAGAGATAATTATGCTAAGTGAAATGAACCAGTCAGAGAAAGACAAATACCATATGATGTCACTCACCTGTACAATCTAATGAACAAAATAAACTGATGAACAAAATAGAAACAGAGGCATGGGTAAGTGGAACAGACTGTCAGCTGTCAGAAGGGAGAGGGAACTGGATGAAAGAAGGGGAAGGGATTAGCCAAAGAACATATGTGCGTAACTCACAGACACGGACAACAGTGTGGCAGTGGCCAGAGGGAAGGAAGAGGACGGGAGCAGGGGCTGGGTGGAGGTGGGCAAATAGGGGGAAAATGAGACATCTGTAATAGCACCAACAATGAAGTTATAAAAGGGAGGCAGATACAGTTTCGGTGGACCGGTTAAATAACTTATTTCGATGTGGCACTTTGCAGGCCTTCTGAGATACATGGCTCATGTTTGTGGGAAAAAAGAAGTGTAAGTTCAAATCTGCTGCCTGTTTCTCTTTGCCGAAAAGAGGGTGACCCAGAGTAGGTAGTCTTTTGTATCTACAAGCCCATTTGTTAGTCCTACAACATGTCAGTGAAGGTCCTGTACCTGGTGGGAGTGGAAAACGTGTGTTCACAGTGTGTTCAGGTGAGGCTGTTGGGAGGCGACAGTGTCCAGAGAAGCACATTGGAGGTGGTAGCCTGCAGTTCCTCTGAGATGTGCAGTGTTTGGTTCCGTCACTGTTAGCAGCCTGTTACATTCCTAAATGCTTCGTGTGAGTGACTGCGAGAAAATGTGGAACGTGGGGTGTGGGTCATAGTAGGATAGGGAAGCAAATATTTCAGGAGCTCAGCAGCAGCAAAGACAGTGGTTTAGTAAGCAGGAGCTGTGCGTTCCACAGTCCTTGGGCTCCTCGAGAATTCCAGGCAGACTTGGACTTCCCACTCTACAAGGCAGAGTTTGCCTGAATTTCAGGGGGGGCGAGGGCTCCCCTGAAGCCCACGAGTGTGAGGGGACGTGTGGTTTAGGCAGCGTGGTAAGGCAGGGCCCACGGGGCTGCTGTGCGGCCCACTGCTGCCACAGCATGTGCGTGTTTGTGACAAAGTGCAGATGGTCAGGAACTGAAAGACAGTGGTCACGGTTGAAAGTCGCAGGATCCAAAAGCTATGAAAAGGAAAGAGTGAGAAGTATCTGAGGATTGAAAACCATTTAGAAAAAAACCCCACTAACAATAATTGTAACGGACAACAAAAATCTCTGAACTGAAAACGCCTCATTTTCAAAACCTTCCCAGGAATTAATGAGAATGAGAGAAGAGAGAGTAGGGAAAATATTTTCTGTGGAAAAATTATTTTTACCTCAGTTTAGAAATATGAATTGGGTTTCACTGGCCCGATCAGGAGAGGGAGTTTAATGGTGGCACATTCTCTCTTCCCGCCATCTGCTTGCCGCTCTCCTTCACCGCGTGGCCAGGGCGTGCAGCATCTGTGCTGGCCCTTGTGCCTGCCACTGTGGAGTCTGACAATCAGCGTCAAGGTCGTCCTGCAGCAGGACCATTACTCACTGGGGCTGGAGTCAATGGTAACTAAGTTAGTGGGCAAGAACTCTGAGGTTTTGGCAAACCTCTTATCAGGGAGCCACTGATTTGGCTCATGTGTGCTTAATCATGTTTCCATGGAAACTCCATAGTTTTCCAATTTATTATAATTGGAGAGTTTACATCTCCTTCCTCTCCCCGCCTATGTCATGGTGTTACATAACTTTTCTCCAAGAACCTAAAAATTTCCCCAAGTTGTACACAGCTGCTTCAGGTCGTTCAGGCCTTCCCTGACCACCCAACATAAAAGATATCATCTCTTATCACCTCTCCTCCCCAACAAACCAAGACACTCTCTATATCATCACCATTTAATTTACTTTATTTCATCGCATTTGTTGTATCATCACATAGTCTGGGATTTGTTTTGGTGATCATTTCTTTTCTTCCCCCCCTAGAACAAGAAGGTCACTGGAACAATAATTCTTGCCTGTTTTTGTGACCTGTTTTGTATCCTCTCAATCTAGAATAGTGACCAGGAAATGGTATGTACTAAATAATTACTTTCTTGGGAAGTCAGTCCTTTTCTCCTGACCAAAACAGGCTTGCTTTTTAGAAGGATAATCCTAGTGACAGGATGGAAGGTACCACGAAACAGTAAGGATGGCAACGGGATGGACAAGGGCAAGAATGATGGAGAAAGAGAAGCCCGGAGGCCTGGCAGGCTGTCCTGTATTGGTTCGCGTCTCCTTAGGTGGGGAGAGTTAAGTTTCCTGGTGTGGAGGGTTGGTGTTGGCTGCATCCCACGTCTGGAATGCTCTTTCTCCGGCCTCCCCTTTTGGTCTCACCTTAACTGTAACCTGTTCGTGGAGGCCTTTCTGGAAATTGGATCTCTAGAGACTCCATACAACCAGCTGAGGTTCTGAAGTACCGACACTGAATGCCCTGAGGACTTCAAGGTTAGCACGGAGGCTGTCAGGAAGTGAGTTCCAGCGAGGCAGGAGTTTGTCTTTTTAGCACGTGGCACATAGTATGTGCTCAGTAAATATTTATGGAATGAATGAATAAATGGTTTGCCTGTGGTTTCTTTTGTTTTACCGTTAACATGTTTTTCTACTTTGGTGTTGCAGTTATGTATATTTTTTCTTTGGGATGTAAGTACTAACAGCTGTTTGTTTTGAACGACTTGTCTGTTTGAGAAGACAGCTCTGCCAGGTGCTGATGCTGTTCATCTACAAGTCGAATGTTTCCTTCTTTCCCCTGCCACCACCTTTTGGGCTGGTTTAACTTGGAAAACATCCCTGCCATGTGACTCTGCCATGGATTCAGAAATTCAGTCACAGAGAGACTTTGGGTTGGGGAGGAGCTCAAGAACAAAATCCCGCAATTTTATCAACATTCATCCAAGACAGACTCATAGGACTGCGGGAAACAGGGATGAGAATTCAGATCCAGTCATACATCTATTTAGTGCTTGTTGTGTGCAGGAAACTGGTGTAAAATACAGGGAACATTTCAAAGCTCAAGGGGCAGTGGGCCAGCTGGAGACATGGCCCTCCACTCCAGAGCTATGGCATGGGACAAATGGATGGAGAAACAGTGGAAATGGACGTGGTGCCCGGTAGACAGTTGGCTTTGGAGCGCCTGTGGTGTCTGGGTTTGAGATTTTCAGAATCGTAAAGGTGGCAGCAATATTCAGAATAGTGATCTTAGAGGAGCAGGAAGATCCCAAATCATTAAAAAATGAAAATAATCTTAGTGCAGATTGTATTCATGGAGGGAGAAAGGTGGACCAGCAAACCGTCTTCTTTGCTAACAGTGACACAAAGGATAGGGTATGTCTGGTCCACCTTAAGAAGGGTCTCAGATTCCTTCACGCTCCTTAAGAAACACGTGCTCAACACCACCTTGTCATAGCATTGTGAAGACTGCACCAGCCCATGGGCTGCACAGCTGAGAAAGCTGGTCCGCGATCCAGGATTCAGAACAGACTCTTAGCTCCAAGACTCTACATGGCTTGGGGATGGGGACAGCTCTGGGAAAGGACGGGAATTAAAGGACAGGAAATTCTCCCCAGTTGGTGAGATAATGCAGGGGCTTGAAACCAAGATAGCTTTTGCCTGGATGTCCCAAGACAACTCTTGTTCCTCATGTCCTGTGTGGACACAGGGCACAGAGAAGCCCAGCAGCTTCCTCCAAGTCCTCATGGAGCTGGAACTCCAACTCAGCACCTTTTCTGCAGATTTGGGAGCCCAGCTACCACATCCTCCATTGTGGCCACTGGGCACGTCCTCCTTCTTGTCACGGTGGTGAGTTGGTGGTTATGTACTAAGAGCATATAAATTAGTCACTCATTTTCAATACAATTTTTAAACAATTTTTTATCCTCACCTGAGCACACAGTTAATGATTTTAGAGAGAGGGGAGGGGAGGGAGAGAGAGAAGGAGAGAAACATCGATGTGAGAGAAAAACATAGACTGGTTGCCTCTTGTATGTACCCTGACCGGGAATCAAACCTGCAACATTTATGAGGTGATGCTGCAACCAACTGAGCCAAACCGGACAGGGCTAAATAAGTCATTCTCCATCTTCCCAAATACCAAATGAATTCTAACAAGCTCTTATATAAAACTGACCTTTATTGCAATTAAAAAAGAGCAAAGACAATTTGATAAGTGCCTTTAATAACAATGTACCTGCTATTTACATGTAATTAAACATAGCTTGAATAAGGTTCATTGCATGTAAACGATAAGATATTAGAAGTTCGACTCCAGCCTTTGGGGAACATTCAGAATAAAAATACTACAGGCAGAAACACAGAAAAGAAAATAACCATTTCAGTCTGTAGGTACCATAAATGGACGAATGATCAAGACCTGGCCCCAGAAGAGAGCTGTAAATATGAATCAAATTGAAACTGACTCTTAACATGACTAACAGTATTGCTATTGTTTAAGCCCTAAACATAATAATTGGATCATTAAAAACAATACATCGCTTTATATAGCACCTTCCTTCCAGAGTTCAAAGCATTGGTATTTCCCTATGTTATCTCATTTGTCTCCATAACATCCCTATGAGGTAGGCAATGGTTGGTTGATATCATTATCTCCATTTTGTATATGGAGAAACTGAGGCACAGAGAAGTTAACTCATTTGTTCAATGTCACATAGTAAAGTTAATGCTGGAATGGTGACCATAGAGCTGTGAGCTCATCTCCAAAACCAATGCTTCTTTTTAAATTATCCCCTCTGAGAATTTAATTCAACACCTTAATATACATTTCCAAGAAATTAAAAATGTGCATTTTTTTTCTCCCATAAAAATTGTTGAACTACTATAGGCAAGAAACCCATACATACTCTGGGGTAGATGTCAGACTGACGTTACACTGTTTTAGAGTTTGTGGAAGTCTTTTGTTGGGTGTGTTTTTCCATTATGAGGAATTTCTTTTCTTAGTTAAACAAAGTCAGAAGTCTTTAGATGAGTCTCTGAAAGGATGCATTTAGTGACCTACAAATTATAGTTTTAGTAACCACATTATGCTATCTACAAACCAGGTTGATTCCTGAATTTATAAAGAAGAAACTATCTAAACAATAATTTAAATCTTTGAGATAGCCTTGCTCATTTATACCTACTTACACTTGCTCCTTAAGAGATTCGGAGTGGTGGACAAGGATTTGGGATAATACATTTTCCAGACTCATAAACAGACAGGGGCAGGAAGCCTTGCCCATATCACTTAGTTCAAATTTTACTTCTGGTCCAGCCCTGCCTATCCCCTCCCCCGGCTCCCCACCCTGCTCCAGGATGAAGTATACAGTTGGTACTCGAAAAAAAAATTTTTTGAAGTGTCTAAATCTGAGGCATATAGGACCCTCTCAAATGCTTTTGGATGTGAACATAAAATCACATCAGGATGTGAACAACCTTCCTGACATTTCCCCCTGACTTCTACCTTCACAACCATCACCGTGCAACTGCTTCCCAGGACACCAGGAAGCCATGTGGAGTAGCCCCCAGGAATCAACTTTCTATTACGGCTCCAGGAAATACAGGAGAAGCCTGTGTTCATACACAAATTGTGAAAAAGTATGCAAGCTTGTGGGATGGGTCATGAACACCGCGTCAGGTTCATTTATGGGTTTTATACTAAAAATGCATAAAAAGTTGTCAAGGGAATATTTGAGTCCCTTACAGGCAGATCAGGCCTTGGGGTCAGTCTCCCAGCTAGGGAAGGTGGCTGCTGTCTATCACCGGAGCTTCTCCCACCTCAGTGGGGACCTGACATTAAAAAATTTCTCTTTAAGCTTAAGAAAGGAAAAGGAAAGAGTTTGTTTTAAACTCATTGTTTCCAACTTGTAGAGTTAAAAAACAAGCAAATGAACAAACCAAAGGAAACAAAACCAGATATTACGACCAGACAGTTCTGGAGTGCAAGACCCAGGGGCAAATGCTGGTCTCTCTTTTCCCCTTAGTTGTCCCATTAAGGGTGACAAACTACTACATTGGGTGGACTTTTAAAAATTAAATGCATAAAGAGAATGAGCAGCTATCTGTTCTGCTAAAACTGCAGTCTCTAGTATCTATTCAAATATTAACTATGATGTTCAGTTTACTTAGAGTGAACTTAAAAAAAATCAAAATGAAACAAAACTATCAAGAGCAATGCTGATGGATCCTAAGGTGTCCAGAAAGAGAGACCTGCAGCCCCTCTGTGCACCATTCACCTGGGCTCATCCTTAAAGGGAGCTTGGTTTCTCACTCCAAAAAGCAGTTTGCCTGGAAATGTCCAGGTTATTCGGTGTCTGGTGACTGCAGTTAGATGCTGGAGCACTTTCATTTCCTCAGGACATGGGAGAGTAGCTCAGACTGGTTACAATTGACATAACTCACAAAAAGTATTTCATAGGGGTGCGGGCAATAGCTACCTGGCTAAAACAGGTTGTTTTTATAAATGATTACTTCTGACAAGAAAGGGTTTTTTCCCCTTTAAAATAAACAGCATTCCACTTTACAGGAAACTATTGGTCTACTGCACAAAGATGGATCTTCAACTGGAGCTTCAGGAGACACAGGGCTGTCTCAGTGCATTGTGGGGAACAGTGAGATTACCGGTGAGAATTTTTCTGCGTTTGTGAGTTTGAGTACTCAACACAATTTTTTAAAAGCTGTTTTCCATGGCCCCTTAGTGACAAGCATTCTCATGAGAGATGTGGGCAAGTATGTACTTGGCTGACTGAGCAAAGCTCATGACAAAGCACAACTAGCATCTGCTTTCCCAGGTTGGTCTGTGGCTTCACCTGAGTAGCCCACCACTCAGGAGAAAGGTGGGTGGAGGATCTGTCTGTTCACCTGGAGGTGAGACGGCTCTACGCCAAGAGGCGGGGCTGTGAATGGTACTGGGGAAGATAGACAAGAGGAGACATCCTGGAAACAGCAGACTAGGAGGGACTGGGGTGGGGAAGAGGCCCAGAGGTTGTGCTGGGCAAAGTGACAGAAGGTAATTCTGTACCGGAGGAGCCCAGGCGAGACTGGAAGAAACAGTGCCTCGCTGCCCACAATCTTTTAACCGCTCCTTAAAAGGACTAGAGTCAGGGAGGAAAAAATTATAAGCTGTGGAAGGCGATGTGAGATATTTTTGGACTAAAACTAAGGTTTAAAAATTGCCAGCACAACTTCTCACTCTTTTGTGAGTTAAAAATTTGACCATGGCAGAGACATTTTGACACATTGAATCAAAATTCCACTCAGTGTCATGAAGTATTTTGAAACTGTGGGACCGCCTAGCAGACAATTAGTCACTTTTTTTGGGGAACTATTTTTATGAGGAAAAAAAATGCATGAACAATGAAATGTAAATTCCTGTATGTTTAGCTATATTTCAAACTTCCCCTGAACATGTGAGTCATATTAATACAGCACAGTTATTTAAGAGGTTACAACATTAAAATATTTACTGTTGTCACTTTAACACACAGAAGTCTGAGAAATAACAGCAATCAGCCTTTACAATTCATTACACAAGGTGGTCTGAGATGCCCAGACTTCAGTAAGTTTTTAAAAATACTCATAGTGTACGGGGGTAGTGAGCAATGAAAAACTACTCTAACTGCATTAAAATAAGTGGTTACCAAACTGAATGCTAAAAAATTGTCTTTTTAACAAAACTTGCATTTCCCATTTCATCTGGCATGAAGATGAATCTGAACTACTATTTCTTTGTTAAATAAAAGAAAAACCTGGAAAAATATAAAATACTTTATAAATATTAGAGACTGGATGTAAACATGGACTTAAAATGAACAGTATAAAAAAACACTTATGAATGTTCGTTCTCTTCTGGACCATGGTTTCATTCAATTTACTTTGGTAATTCCAGATGCAGATTCTAATTTATCATGGTTTCTGGACTGATCTCTCTAGGTCAAACACTTTCTAAGTGCATACAACCTGTCTAATGCCACTGTCGAAAAAACGTAGCAAAGAAAAGGTACAATACAGAGCAAGAAAGTACTGCCACAGGGTCAGAAATCTCAATTTCATTGCAAATAAAGCCATTATTTGCTATTACAGACACATGCTTCTATTTTTACTCAGTCACTTATTAACAGCAAATATTACACTTTAACTTCGCCCAATTACACAGTACAACGAGCCTGTCAAGATCTCCTTGAAATATCCATCAGTACCTACTGGGCTTCCAGCAGCCAAAGTGAAGCTGGCCAGGCACCAGGCAGCAACACTTTCAGGGGAATGGCGTCACCAGATCCCACGGAGTCACATTCACAAGGAGCACTGAAAACTGTTATTGACTCATTCGCAAAACTCCTCAGATGGTCTCACACTGAAGCTCTGCGACTGCAGCTTGGTTATCAGCTCAGAGCAGTTACTTTCTACGTCAGACTCCAGCACTGCTTATGGATTCTCTGAAGAGGATTAAAGAAAATGGCCCCACACGAGGACAGGCTCTGCTTCTGCGACCTGGTGGGGTCATCCTGCTGTGGGCCCATCCCGGCTCATGTGGCTCTTGTAGCTTTTGGCCAGGTCGCTTCTCCAACACCTGAGACACCTGTTCACATCTCCTCGTATGAGGCTGAATGTATGGTGAGTCACATGGATAATAAAACATTTAAAATACCATTGCTCTTCAGCTAGAAGAATTATGGAAACAATTTAAAATCTGAATTTACTCATTAGAAAAACTAAATGAGAGCAACTTAAGAAGGTTTTCCTATAAATACCAAATGAAAATTATTGGAGAATTATTGTTTCTCTTCTGCTTTTATTGCAATAGTTTTCATACTAGTAAAATAACCACTCAAAATACTTAATAGAATAATAGGACATGTCCTGATTAATTAAGCACCAGAAGATATATGTGTGTATATGTATACCTGTGTGTGTGTATACAGTTTGTTACTGGTTAAAGTGAATAAATGCTCAAACTAGAAAAATGAAAATACAACATGAGAAACCAAGACAGTGACACGCTGAGGTTAAGTTTTACCTCTTGATGTTGCCTTCCTACTGTTAGTTAGCTCTGAATTTGAGTTAACTCTCAGATTTTGAGGACAAATAAATCAGTAATTGCCTTGTTCCCAAAAAGGAGAGCTTCAAAAGCTTTCCTCAAACTAATGATGTAATTGAGTGCAGGGCAGGAACAAAAATTACTCTACAAAAATTACTTTTTTTCAAATTTAAAATTTTCTCAAACGTTTCACAAAGAACAGGTCACACTTCCCTGCTGACTAGATTTGGGAAATAGTAAAAGCAGCAGAAAAAACTCTACTAAACTTTAAAAATATTTGAACAAAGACAAAGATCCTACTTTTAGGCAAAAGAAGTTTATAAATCTGATTTATATGATTAAAAATAACTTGCCTAAAACTTATTTTTATCTTTTTGTATGATTTCACTAACTTAGATTATTATAATGGAATGTGTAATATGGATGTCAGATGTCAAAATGGACTTTTAAAGATACAGAAAGTTCTTTTTGGGGGGTAATTACCTTTCATACATTTAAACTATACCATTTAACTCAAAATGAAACCCCTTTTGAAAGAAGCTGAAGGCTTTTGTCCAATTCAAACAATGTAGCACAGATTTTTGACAAATACAGTATAATAGCATTATACAGTATGATAGCATTTATGAAACACTGAGTATAAGGTCAAAACGGCGATGATCCATAAATAAACACCCCTCACTCAGGTGCCAGTGGTCTGCAGAACAGAGCCATGTCTGGAAGCCGCATCTGGAAGCCGAGTTTCCACCTCTCCAAGGCTCTGCTGTCACTCGTTTTCAGGATCTGTGCTGGAGGACCTAATAGCTCCCCTTAGAGTAAACTTACAACACTTTGTATTCCAACTTATTCTTAGCACCAGCTCTCGAATCAAGAGAGATACTTCAGTGCACATTTTCTGGCTGTACTGCACAGCCTGCATTTCAACGCTTCTGGGGGAAACTCTGATGATAATGGAATTTCAAGAGGATGTGATTATTTATAAAAAGGCTCTCTCTCTCTTTAGATGGTTTTTATACTTTAGAGATGATACTCACTTCCCTGGCAATAAATACAACATCATAGAATACAGTAAACTTTCGAACGGTCAGGCTCTCCCGAAGGACACGATGCCGCAGGCACAGTGCTAGGGCGCCGTGGTTGTCATCACACACTGCAGGACCCCATGACACAGGGACGGCTGGGTCAAACTCATTAATATTAAGCAGTGAAAAGTACCAGGCACAAACAGTCTTGTACCATCCTGGCAACTCCCTAATCTGAGGGAATTCTGCCATTATCTTCTCATCAGGACGGCAGTGCTCATGCACACGGGGTCTTGAAGCAAGTGGCCAGGCTGAGTGAAAATTCACAACCAGTGCGCCCGAACAGAGCTCACTTCACAATTTCAGAAACATATGGCAGAGCAGTCGCAAACCAAGCCGTGAGTGTGAGGGATGGAAAACACCTCACTGAGTGTCAGTGAGCAGGGTCCCTGGAGTTTTCAAATGCTTCCCCCTCCCAATCACATTCTTTGTCATGACGAGTGACGACAGCAAGGTGGTACAATATGAAAAGTCACAGATACCCCAGCACTGTGGAAGGATTGCTTGTCTCTCTGATTTCCCTTTAACAGTGTAGACAGCTCCCTCTCTGTAGCCCATAATGACCAGGTTCCTTTTAAAGTGAAAAGTGAGTAACTTTCCCAAAGTTGGCCTTATAAAATCTAAAGAAACGATTAAATTCAAACCAGGCTTATCTTCAATCTGAGTTATTACAAACACTGATTTTTGTAAAATGAAGGGAAAAAATTACCCAGTATTTGCCAGTACTGGACTACAGAATTCATCATTTTCTTCAAAATGTAACCAAACCTTGAGTTATTTATACCTTTCTGAGTAAGGTATAAACAGTCATCCTTAGTCAGATTTTGTTCTTTCCATTTACCAGTTCAAATTTTTCAATATTTCCCATCACAAACCACTGAAAATGATCATTTATGATTATTCCACTGATTTCTCTGAGAGCTAGATGATTTTGATCAAGAGCTCTAAGTACCATTTGACAAGTTTGAGTCTTTAAAAACCTTCCTCGTTTTAAACACTTGGTTAGAAAAACGATAATAATGCCTTGTAACTTCCTAGCTTATGTGCTTTAAGGTATCTTTTCAAAATGAAAGTGTAAATCAATGTACATAAAATCAAGATAGTTAATATACATCTTTCTGGCACTTCCTAGAAATTAGGCATTAAACATAAAACACCATATAAATTTATATAACAAAAATAAATGTTTACATTTTAATCTCAGCTAGATTACCTTAGGGTAGCAGTTCGCTTATGGAACTCATGCTGCTGGTGTGGCCTCACAGATCATCGGAAACACACGTTCAAGTCCACAGCCAGTCAGAGGCGGCCGTCATGGGCTGTCCAGGAGTGAGGTCTGCGTCCCAACATAGACATTAAGGCTCTCTGTTTTGGAGGAATGGGCCCAGGGCTAAAACAAGTACAGTAGTACCACAGCGGTCACCACAAATACTTCAAAGGTTCTGAAGTTTCAAATACTGGGAGGAAAATTGTTTCAACTAGAAAAATAAAATAAAGCATCTAAAAATGACTTCAAATCCTTTGGGAGAAGCTGCTGATGTGGAGTGTCTGTATCAGAAGGCATGAAGACTCAAGATCCCTAAGGGGATCTGACAGGACCAGCAACCAACCATGGTTTCTTACCATCTGAAAACACCTGTGCTGAAGGCAAAGGCCAAGGCCAAGCCCTGTGGGTGAATTTCCTCGGAACGAACCAGTAGAAATGGGGAGATTTCAAGGGGGGAAATAGCAGACAGCAACCAAAGAAGGGAGGAAGGAAACCTGGCTCTTCTGAACGGCAGTATTTAGGCAGGTGGAGTGGTGGTTCCTCCGCTGACAGCCGGGACCTGTCCTGAGGATGTGGGGACACGAGGACTGTGCTTGGGTGTGGCAGTGCCTGGCAGCCAGGTGTGCACCCTTCTGTTCCCAAACTGTCTGGGCAGCTTCACTGTCCTCAGTCACCAAAGCAGCATCTGAAGTGGGAGGCACACTGCTCCGTGTCTACTTCCTGTCCCCTACCAGATGGTCCTAGGCTATCAGGGGCTGTCTTCTGAGTTTCTAGAGCCTGGTGACATCTCTGCATTGCTGCAAGTCCCCAATGCTCTCATAGTCATTCTCCTTTGGACAGGGGCCGCGGTGGCCACTTGTCTCCAGGACGGCCTTTTCATCCTCTCTGCTCAGAGTCTGGATTGCCTCGTAGTCGGGCTCAGGCTCCTCCCCGGGTCTCCCTGCCTGTGGAATGGTGCCGACGCTGTTGGGAGCGTTCTCAAGGTCTTTAACGGTCGCGTAGAGGTCATTACAGGAAGACAGGGGCCTCTGAACAGCTCCTGAGCTGGACTCTGGTGCGTTAAGTGATTGTCCTGACTTATTCCCATGTTGCCCAGGTTTGTGTACAGATGAATACATAGCCGAGATCTAGAAAACAAAGGCCGAATCAAATAAAAAAGCTTCAAGCTTGATCTCCTGTCTCACCTTTCAGTGACAAGCTAGATACCTAGCACTCCAGAGTCTGTGTCCCTTTAAGAATTTTGTCCTGATTGCCCTCCCTTCTCAGCTTTATTGAGATGTAATTGACATACAACATAGGTAAATTTAAGGTGTACAACATGATTTGATATGCATCCATACTGTCAAATAATTACCATGATAAGGTCAGTTAATGACTCTATTACCATGTTATCATTTTGAGCGCGTGGTGATACATTTAAGCTGCAGTGTCAATAATTTTGAGTATATAATATACTATAGTATCATTAACTCTAATCCCATGCTAGACATTAGATACAAGAACTTGTTCATTTTATAGTAGGAAGTTTATACCCTTTGACCAATGTCTCCCCACCTCTCCCCCACCCCTAGCCCCTTGGCCACCACCAGCCTACCCTCTATTTCTATGACATCAGCCTTTTATTAGATTCCACATATATTTGAGTACATAAGTATCCATCTTTCCCTGTCTGACTAATTTCATTTGGCATAGTGACCTCAAGGGCACAACTGGTTGGAATTCCTTCTTTTAATGGTTAAATAATATTCCATTGTGTATGTATGAGGTCTGTTTGAAAAAGGCCCAGCCATTGCTAATATAACAAGAGTGGTTTGCACGACATCAATGTAACCTGACTGCCAAAGAGAGTGGACTGGAGTGCACATGCATGAACAGTGACGACTTCACTGTACTAGTCAGTGGGAGAGGTAGATGCCACTGAGTGAGCATGTGTACTGTGTGGCTGTCACATCTGAAATGACTGAGTAAGCAGTGCAATGAATCTGCATCAAATTTTGTGATGAGCTTGAACATTCCTCCGCAGGAACTATTCAGATGATTCAGAAGGCTTTCAGGGACAAGGCAATGAGGGCAGTGCAAATAAAAGTGTAGCAAAAATGCTTCAGAGATGATCTCTGTTGAAAGTGATCCACATCTGGAAGGTCTGGAAAAAGCAGGACACCTGAGACTGTTGAATGTGTATGGGCTGCAGTTGACAAAGATCGGCGACTGACAGTGTGAGAACTAGAAGCTGATCTGGGGATTCCAAACACTACAAATCCTGTGTCCAAGATTTTGATGCAGGATCTTGGTCTGAAACGTGTTGTGGCAAAATTTGTTTTCTGGCTTCTGCTACCAGAGCAGATGGAACATCATGCTGCAGTTGCTAATGACTTGATTCACATCACCACCAGTGAACCAGATTTCCTCAAGGTCATAGCTGGAGATGAATCAGGGGTCTTTGGCTCTGCGTATGATCCAGAAATGAAGGCCCAGTTGTCCCAATGGATGTTGCCTGGTTCTCCACACCCGAAGAAGGCGCAGCAAAGTGGCAGCAAGATCAAGACCATGATAACTGTGTTCTCTGATTGGGAAGGTGTCATCTATCACAAGTACACTACACCCCTCCAGGCCAAACAATTAATAAGGAATAGCACCTTAATGTTCTTTGTTGGCTATGAGATACAATATTACAAAAACGACTGCAGCGATGGGCAACTGGTGATTGGCAGCTTCATCACAACACTCCCGCTCATGCATCATGTCTCATGCAGGTTTTTTTTGTGAAACATCAGATCACCCAGGTGACTCAGCTCCTTTACAGTCCAGATTTGGTGCCCTGTGATATCTGGCTTTTCCAAAAACTAAAATCACCTTTGAAAGGGAAGAGATTTCAGCACATATGATGGGGCAGCTGATGGTGATTCCAACAACGGATTTGGCAGTGTTCTGAACAGTGGAAGAGATGCTGGGAGAACTGCATGAGGTCCCAAGATGTCTACTTTGAAGGGGACTGAGGCATCATTGTCTTAGGTACAATGTTTCTTGTATCTTCTTTAATAAATATCTCTATTTTCATTGTATATATCTGTTACACATAAATAAAATAAAATTTTCTTTATCCACTCATCTGTTGGCAGACACCAAGGCTGCTTCCTAATCTGGGCTGTTGTGAATAATGCTGCAATGCACACAGGGGCGCAGGTATCTCTTTGAGATAGTGATTTCATTCCCCTCAGATGAATCCCCAGAATTGGGTTCTTTATTGTTCACACTAATCCTGGAGTTCATTACTAGAGAGCAATTATGTAGATTACCTTCAATTTTGCAAGTAGACCAGTCCTGTTAGCACAGTTCCATGAAAACCTGGTTCTTTCTGGGCTGCTGAGGGTATGAGAGAGGGCAGGTGGGCAGCTCAAGGCCCCCAGGACCTGACCACAGCATTGTGTTTCATTTTATTTCTATAGCAGAAGGATATTTCACCTAAAAAGGGGCCCTACTGCTTTATAAGAAAAGGCAGAAAACAGGTACTAGATCAGTGGTCTTCAAACTGTGCACTTTGAACTGAGACGTAGAAATTTAAGAGAAAGGCAAATGCTGATGCCAGAACCTCTGAGTCAGAAACTCAGGGGCCAGGTAGGGCCAGATTCTGTTGCTCACGTGACAACCACTGAACTGGACTTTGACCCACTTTCCTGCATTAAAGTAGTCAGAAGCAGAGTCCTGGATTCTGCTTGGCAGTACACATATTTTCGTAAGAGTGTGGTCTATTATTCTTGATTTCGTGGCATACCGTTGGCTAGGTAAATATTTACAACAAGGTGAAGTTTCTTTAGTGGGCAAATTCATTCTTATTTGCAACTAGCCAACTCAGAAATGAAATTGGAAACAATTATGGTAACACTCTTTCCTATGTGAGGAGCAGGCTGTTTCCCAAGCACTACTACTTGGTGTCACTAATACGTCCCATATACTCTCTAAAATTAGAGTGACTTCATTTTCATTGGTAATGCTAGAGTAGATATACTGATTAAGAGATTATCTGGGGAATTACTTTATTGTGAAAAGTCCTGCTTGTGAGTAAGTAAACACAGCCTTCATTACCTGTACTTATCTTGGCCACAGTGGCTGATTTATCCAAACAGCAGGGAAATAAATGAACATGCTTCCTGACAGACGCTGGGTTTTGTGACTGTGGAGCAAGCCTTTCCTTTTTCCACCCTGCCACATGCTGTGGGCGGAGCTCCAGCTGGCCTCACCAGTTCCAGCTTCTTAAGGCCTGCCTGAGGCAGCAGAGCTGGTCATTTGCATGACGAGGGCTTGCCACAGGCTGGTGGCTCACTGTTGCCAGGCCACGAGGACCCGAAGATTTAGTGACAGAAACAATCTTCGGGCAACTCTGGCCATGGTGATCTGAGCATTCTGATGACTACTCAATGGACATTTTCCCCTTGGAGGTTTTAAGGGGAAAATGACTCTCAGAATGAAGCCATGATTGCTTTGAGTTTCAGAGGATCAAACAAATTGTCTGCTTTTCATAATGAAGTGCAAACACATGGAACTTTTTCATCCAAAAAGTAGTCCAAGCCAAAATGTGGACAGATCACAAGGGGGTGAACCGTGGGTGGCAGTGGTGAGGGGCCGGCACAGCAGATGTCCACTGTCATCCTCGGGGCAAGGAGAAGGACGGCCCACCTTCCCCTGGACTGGCCGCTCACCACTGGTTCTGTTTTTCTCAAGTTCCTTCCCCAAGGAAGAAATACTCTTCCTAAAAAAATGACAGGCTCTCCCATTAACTGGCAACTTAATATTACCTCTAGGCATGAACCTAATGTGCAGAGGGTGTCACTGTAAATTCTCATAAAAATTCCTCAAGTCTCCTAATATCCATTTTGAATATCTGTCTTCTATGACTGCTGCTTCTATTTTGTATACAGGTTTCTCTTCAAGCCCTTAGCTTTGAATTTTTTTCTTTAAAATTTATTTAGCTTTGCAATTTTTCTCTTCAAAATCTTTAATTTTTATTTCTCAGTCTGTAAATTGTTATGTTCTCAGAAGTCACTCTCTTCCTAGTTCCCACTTCTCTGCTTTCGACAACCACCCCTTTCCCGTCATTCCCGTACAGTGAATGACTTCTCACTCAGGTCTCAGTTTCGGTCTGACCTGTCTGACATCACACAAAAAACAGATAAATGACTTTCGCATTTATTTTTCTTAAATCTTCTTCCTCAAATGAATACACATGAATCATAGTTCTTTATTTCATGATAAAAATTCAACAGTATAACTAAGTCCTATTTTCAAAAGCCACGAACAAATGTAAGATAAGGAGAAAAGTAATTTAAAATTTTACACGGTCTTGGTTTATTTTACATAGGATTTGTTTCCCGATCTCTTACATATTCTACTTGCTTTTCCCCAAAGGAGTGGCTCTGGCACAGTAGGAAAACGCGGGAGGAGGGCCAGGGGGTGGCCCCGGGCCCCGGCGGGAGTGCGCCGTGGGACGGGGCCCACATGAAAGCCACTGTTTGGAGGTGGAACGCAAGGGATGTGGCTGCTGGCTGCATCTGAGGGTGGTGAGGAAAGTGGGGTGTCCCTCCATAGGAGGACCCCTGTGGATGTGGCTTGTGCAACCAGGAGGCTAGATGGCAGGTCCTTGCCCTGGAAGGGTGGGCAGCACCACCCATGACAAATGCTTCTGCTCCTCGAACTTTCCATGTGGAAATGCAGTGTCTGCATATTCCAGGCCTCCACTCAGTGTCCAACACAGGAGGCGATGCGCCTGCATATGTACATCGCTCTTGTACGTGGACAAGATTTACTGTGCAAAGGATTCCATGTAGAAGCCACTTGCCACCAGATCAGTGAAGGCACCCAGCTCTATGTCTGAGTCAGGCTCAACACAGTAACATACGCAATGGCTTTAACAATGTTTATGCTCCACTGAAGTTTGCCGAGTGATTTTTCAGCCCTGGTGGCTGGGAGAACCTGCAATCCTTTCTCGTCGGCTGTGTGTCTGGCCTGGCCCATCCTGGAACTGCATGTGCTGAAGTCCCCAGCTCTCTGCGTCCAACATCCCCCAAGGAGAAGGGCTGCCTCAGTCTCCCGGCCTGCATCAGCACCTCCCCTTCCTTACACCACTTTCCCGTCACTTCCAACCCATGATGAACTTCCTTCTCACATGGACTTCCAGACTGCTGACTAAACTCCCAAACCTAAATCGCTCTCTCCTCGTTCCTCCTTCCTCCCCTCCCCTCTTGATTTTCCTGCTTCTTTTCCCCACTCAGTGTCCTTTACATAGCCGGCCTGTCTAGCCCACCTGCCAGTCACTCCATCTGAGCCGTTAGAGAGCCGGTGTCTTAACCCTGAGTGACAGACATACGCTGCAGAGAGCATTTTCGATTTTTCAGACAAAGGGTCATGTGACAGTGTGTTTATTCAAGGAGGATGCTCTGTTCTTTAGTATAGAAGTTTTCCTGTGATTAAAGAAGCTTCAAGACTTACCTCTTCTTCTGTAAGAGTTGGGTCTTCTTCGCGGGACTTGTATGACAGGGAACTAAATCTCTGTTAGAAAACAGAAACCAAGGGAAGCTGCGGTATGATCAATATCCAAATTTTCTTTCATGTAACTTTTGATGCGTCTGTTAAAATGTTTTGAAATGACTTAGGGAATAAATTATTTTCTACAATAACATTATGTAAAGCACCAGAGGAATAAACACATAAAAATGTATTGTGTATTGTTTTGGAGTACCCTGTAGTCGTAGAGAAGTATCTTCTAACTTTGTATTTGAATCCACAGGTTCAAATAAGTCAAACAGACTACCGTTTCAATTCTAACTGTCACTGATTGATCATCAATGAACAACTGATAATAAAATAATTGTGTTTTTTATGGAGTGCCTGACTTTTGTATTTCTACAGTTTGCATGAGTCACCAGGAAGGTTCTTTAGTCATGCAGAGACTTCTCACGGCTAATGGAGAAGTCCACTCACGTCTTGTGGTCTGCTCCTGGCCCCAGTGCCCAGTGAGTCTGGCTCCTGGTTCACTGATTCTCGAATACACCTCCTGTCCAAATTAAGGTCTTCCTGATTTCAACAGATGCGAATCCTTCTGAACCTTGATCTTTAGTTCACTGACCTCCCCACACTGCCCTCCTCCACCTGTCCTCACTGCTCATCTGGGCCACAGCCCGTAGCCGCTGCACCACCTCAGCTCCTCGCAGCCCTCCCAGACCGGCTCTCAGCCTTCAGGTGCACCCCTCTCAGAGCCCAGTTCCAACCATCCTTCCCTGCTGTTGGCTCCGACCCCCTTTTTTGATGTCTGCTTCTTCTCGTGTCTTCCCTTTCTGCTCTGTGGAGTACAGAGCCCACAGCCAGCATCACAACCCTACTGTAAACACCCACCTCCCTTCCTGGTCACTGGAGAACTCGACCCTTGTGGAAAAAAGTTTTAATGGCTTTAGGCAGTATAAACTTCCCATTTGCTTTACTATCTTTGATAATATGAAGGGCAAAAAATTAAACTGTTTTTATATTTTACTGTTACGTTCACTTTCGTTGGTGCTCTCAACAAATGGTTTCATTGATAAGATGAAAAGAGAAAACACTACAATGACCTCCTTGCTGTAACCCATATAATCTTAGCCAGGGCCCACCTTTTGACCATGAACTCCAGACAGTTCTAAAGGCTACTATTGATGGACTAACCCTTCCTTGGCCTTCCTACCAAAACCTGAGAAGCAGCCTTGCTTTTTCCTTTGTAGAAAATGGAAATTAGATATTAGTTGCCTGGAGAAGACTGAGCCTAGTTGAATCCCAAGGAAAGAGGGCGGCTGGAGACAAGAATTTCAAACTATTGGAGCTCACACATTGCATCACCGGACACAGAGAGACGGCTTGCGGATCACTGATGCATTTTAGAGCTTTGTTGACTATCTAAACTTGAGGTACAGGTTATTGTTTAGAAATCATTGCAAAATAAAATCTCTTACTTGATTTATATGAAATATTATGCTTAATCAGACACAACCAGTAGCACCTATGAGTTGCTTTCCTTGCTTTGATGTCTGGGATCTGGAGCGGATAGGAGTTACCTCACCACTGGAGGTGACAGCAAACTGAAGAGACTAAACGAGTGGCTGAGTCTAGTCTCCTTAACTACAGGTCTTCAAAAGAAAGAAAACAACATGTGGCTCCAATTCAACATGATGTAAAAACTGGAAAATATTGAGGCAAGCTGCCCAGGGAGAAATATTTTATAAATACAAGTATTTGGTCTTCTACTACCTGAAGGGGAAAAAGTCAAACACAGCTTATGCCAAAATAGCTTTCATCATTCACCAAATCTGAACCTGTCTGTATGTATTTCTCCAAAATATGCACCTGAAAAAACCCTAGTTTCGCTAGATTCCTACCATGATAAAAGCACATGAAACAACGTCACAACTCACCTTGTTGCTGTCACTCGTCCCTTCCGGGGCACCTTCCTCTCCTGCCTTCCTGTCGTCTTTCTCTCGAAGGTTCTCATTCTCATCCAGAAGTTTAACGGGGACTGGTGGTGGGGCCTCCTCCTCTGGATCCTGGGAAGCCTCCAGAACACTGTCTGCGTTCACACTCTGCCGGCACTTTTTGTTCCTGTCCACAGAGGCATATTCAGCGAAGTCGGCTCTGCCCTTGGCTGGGAGCTCCTTCAAAGCGCAGGTCACTTTGAACTGGCCGCTGGGGCCTCTGCCCGGAGGCGCAGCTGCAGCCACCTCCTTGATCTCCTTGACAGTTTCGTACAGGCAGTCCTCGACCATGTTCTCCTGGGACGAGCTGTCCTTGAGCACTTCGTACGGCCCTTCCGTCCCCGCCCCTGGGTCTCCATCCATGCTCCCCGCACTGACCATTGTGCCCACTGCACTGTCTGGAGGAATTCTGGGCAGTTCCCGGCTCTGGTGACACTTGGGTTTCCCTGTGCTGTCCTGAGAATCCAGCAGGTCGGAAGCTGAGGTCTGGACCTCCTCGTAATGTTGCATGCAGGTCACGGTGCTGTCTTCTGAGACAACTAGAGCAGAATTAGGGCGAGAAGGACAACTCCTGGAATAATTGTTTCAGGGACTCAGATCATGTATAATGTCAATGGGCTTATGTGTGTTTGATTCTTGGCTGCAAGTTACAGATGTTCTGATTGTTAGCTGACATTCTTATTTCAATCACATCTTTCCAACACAGTATTTCATAAGTTGTGTTGGCTACACATTTGGTTCCCAGTTACTTCCACTGTCTCTTGCTACTCCAGATGGGACCCTTGTAGGAATGACTCCAGGGGGACATTCATGGGGCCATATAGCTTGAGAGGAACACCCCGGCAGCCCGAAGGTGAAAGTGTCTGTTGGCGACTCTCCCCGGCCCTGCTGGCCTCCCTGTTCAGATGGGATCATCACTGGCCATCCCCTTTCAAAGGTCACTGTGTTTGGCAGTGAATGATGGGGCAAAAATGTGCTCTCAACCAGTGTCACAAAGGGACCTTTAAAGGTCTCCCCACTTCCCACTTCCACTCAGATCAGAAAACCCCAGTGTGAAACCCTGGGCTGGCCACGGGATGCTGCGTGTGGAGGCACCGTCACCCCTTTACAGAGGTGCTCAGCGCTCACTGCGGCCTGGACGTCCGGAGGCCTGCCAGTCAGCAGGGGCTGGCCCTCCTGGCACTGACCCGGCAGGCGACATCACCCAGCGCCATGTCTCCAGTGCACAGTGTTGACACATAGGTATGAAGTGTGTGAGGGTATGTAGGTACAGATGCATGTTTTAATATGTGCTTATGCCTCTATACCCACACATGTGTTCACTTGATCTAGTGTATTCCTTGCATGTGATATATACTCCTTATGTGTGTGTGCGTTTATAACATAAAGTTTTTAGCCCATTGTTTTTTACTGGCTAGACTGGGACTCTCTAAGACCACTGGGGCCCAGGGAGTGTTTAACACATGGCAGGCACAGTGACGTTTCTGCTTGAAAAATGAGAGAATGAATGAATACAGTGCTCACCTCGTTTTGAAAACAAAACAACAACAAAACTGCGTCTGTCTTTGCGGGGATTAGAGACAGCATCTCACAGGAATATGTGGGAAAAAATGATGATGGGCCCCAACCGTCAGAATGTTCGTTCTCCCCTGCACTGCTCTGGATACTAAGTCTGCACGGTGGGAGGGGCACGTTGGCCTTCTGGGCCCAGACGCCTGTGTCCTGGTGGATGGACGTGGGCACCAGAGCGAAGACTCAGGTCAACACTGGGTGTCCAGCATCCTAGTGTGCTGACAGCCTCCCAGCTCGGGTCAGTGCCTCTGTCACCCAGAATGTACGTACAAATGCAGGAGCTCCTTCTGTCTGGGGAGCAGCCTGAGGGGAGGGCAGCCAGTCGGTAGGGCGGCCCTCGTGGCGTGCCCACGATGCAGACTGTTGGGTTCAAACACAGACCCTCAGTGCGCTGACTGTGACCTCGGGCAGATGGCTAGCCTGTGTTGTAGGCAACATAACGGCCCCCAAAGGGTCCACGTCCCAATTTCTGGAGTCTGTAGGTGACATTAGGGGACATGGGAGGAACTAAGGACACAGAACTCTCAGCTGAGCTGAGACAGCCAGAGCAGCCTGGTACCCAGGTGGGCCGGTGTCATTTCCAGGGCTGGTGTCATTATGAGGGTCCCTAAGTGAGACTGGGAGGCAGGACAGTGGGACAGGATGTGGAGCACAGGCAAAGGCAGGGACGAGGAATGCCGGGGCCGCGGCAACTGGATCAGGCAAGGAGACGGACCTCCCCAGAGCCTCCGGGAGGAACCAGCCCTGCCGACACTGATTAATAGTAAGTTCCTTCATTTATATCATTCGAAGGGGCTACGTTTGTGGTCATCTGCTGCTGTAGCCACGAGCCATTCACTGCAAACTGTGGACAGTGATGCTATTCATGCTTCATACTCATCTTACAGGGAGTGGTAACAGCAACCTGACAATGTGGTTGTGAGGATACGTGAGGGAGCACACGTCTCGGAGCAGTGCTGCACAGAAGCCAATCAATACACTGTAGCTTTTTGACCAAATGAAATGACTTTTGCTAGGAGTAGCACAAAGATTGAATTTAAAAACACTTCTCGGTCTTTGAACTACACTTTCTTCTTCCTCCTTTTAAATTCTTTCCCAAGGACACTTTTTCACTGCTTTAGAGAGAAAGGAAGGGAGAGAGGAAAGGAGGGAGACAGAAATATTGACTGGCCGCCTCCCTTATGCGCCCCGACCGGGGATCACGTGCACCTGGACTGTGCAGACCGGGGATCGGACCCACAGGCTAGCTGTGTGCCCCGACTAGGAATTGAACCCACAAACAACTCTTCGGTTATGGGACAATGCTTCAACCAACTGAGCCATGCCGTGGGGTACTGAGCTACACTTCTTAGGTGATGAGTTCTGTGTGGAAAGCCCGTTTTTGCAAGACTTACTGTCCCCATTGGTGAGAGCCCCGTTCTGCTCACTGCTGGCAGGAACATCTGTGGCCAGGCTGGTCACTGAATGGCTGGTCACCTCCTTGTCTGAAGGCTGCAAGACAGACACACTGCATGGGTCAGACTGCTCGGGAGAAGGGAGCACCTGCACCTTCTTCTAAAAATCAAAATGCAACAACAAAACTGTACATCCACTGCATTGGTTTTAATGAAATCAAATCAACTTCAGTTGCTCCGTTGTGCTTGGCACATGCCAAGTGCTCTGTGGCCACATGTAGGTGGTGGCTCCCATGTCACACAAATCAGACACAGGACACGTTTCGTCCTGGTGGGAAGTCCTGCTGGATGGGGCTGTCCTGGAACTGTCAGGGCACCTGGAATTCTCAGGTGGGTCCTCCCACCTGAGTGGTCAGGGGATCCGCCCCCTCGCTCCAGGCGAGGAGGGGACCAGGAACCCTGTGCTGCTCATCACAATCAACACCAGCACAGCCTCATCCTTGTGTCCCAGGTGCCGTGAAATACTACGTCTAAAAGGTGAGCCGCACCATGCAAAATGAGGAAAAGCATCCCCTGTTGTTACCTGATGGGAAGAGAATCTACCTGTTAAATGCAGACACTATCATTAACTGCTGGGGCTACTTCACAATCAGCCAAGTCTCTACTTCAAAGTTCACAAAGCAAGCAGAGGCAAAAAAAACAGGCCTGCAAACCTTTCTTATTTTCAGAGCACAAATTCAGAGCACTTGGAGGAGAGGACAGCCTTGGAGATTGAAGGTTTTCTGCTGGGGTTGAAAGTGTGGGGACTACATGGACTAATATGCCAGGCCAAGCTATGGCTGTGGGTTCCTGGATCCTGCCTGGACACTGCTGACGGAAAGCACATCAGAAGCTTGGCCTGTCGGTGTCGTACATCCTGACTCTGGATTGGGAGCAACATGACGGCAGAGAGCACATGGCTCGTGCTGTCCTGCTCCAAAAGCTCGTGGGAGTCCGCTGTTCCATTCAGTGAAGGGTCACTGTGTTAGGTGGCCAGGAATTGAGGAGCGGATGCTAATATCATAGAAGGGAGGTTATATCTGAGCAGGCGTCAGGTGTGGGGAGGAAGCCTCCCAGGTAGGCCTCTAAGAGCCTAACAACCTATCTCAGCTGAATTATCATAAGCTGGGCTCTATCCACCGTCTCTACTCTAGATTCTAGAAGAAAATACCCATATGGGAACCAGACAACCAGGGACTGTGACAGGGGTCAGGGGCGGTGCTGAGAGCCCAGGACAGCGGCAGGGGCACCAGAGCAGAAGGGGGCGGGGACCCAGGTGCTCCCAGGAGGAGAGAGAGGGTCCCGGCAGCCTCCTGTCTGCTTGGGCACATACGCCAGGCATGCAAATGAGCCTGGAGACGCCTCCCAGGTGAGCTCTGAGCCTGTCTGCTGCTGCACGCTTCACTCCCTCTCCCCAAACAGGCTGACGCTGCCGTACTGCCTGATCACGGAAGGTCGCGTTAGGGACAGGAAGCACGGCCTCCGCTTCAGCACCGTGTGGGGTTTAGGGGGGACCCTGATGAAGCCGACCACCCTGCAAACGTGACGGTGGGCCCATCCCCAGCTGCTGGAATGATTCATCAGGTCAAGAGCATGCACCTGAGTGAAGAGCGCAAGGCAGAACCAGTCCACAAGGGACCCGGCCACTCAGGCTGCTTCTCACCCGGTGGCCCTGACACCCTCAGGGCTGGTCGGGGCCCCTAAGACTGAGGGCTGGGGAAACCCAGCAAGGCCAGGCCACGTCTAGAGCGTGGAGGCCCTCAGGCCCGGTTAGCTTGATGGCCAGCTGTTACAGGGTGAATTTTACGCTTCCCAAATTCCTACGGTGAAGTCTTAAGCCCTGATACCTTAGGATGTGACCTTATTTGGAAACAGGATCACTGTCGATGAAACTTGTTAAGATGAGGTCATCCTGTAATCCTCATAAAAAGGGGAAACTTGGACAGGGACAGCACACAGGGCAGGACACTGGGCAACCATGGAGGTACCAAGGACACCAAAGACGGCCAACAAGCCACCAGGAGCTGGGAGAGAGGCTGGAAAAGATCTGCCCTCGAAACCAACCCTGCTGACACCTTGATCTCAGATTTCCAGCCTCCAGACCTGTGAGACAATAAATTTGATATTTAAGCCACTTAGTTTGAGGTCCCTTGTTACAACAGCCCTAGTGAATGAACACATGAGCTGGAGCTGGGAGGATGCCAAAAAGGGACATCTCTGCTGTAGGATGGAGCTCTAGCAGAATCCTCCTGGAGGAGCGCAACTGCACCTGTGTCTGGCACCCTCCCGGCAACCTGGCTGCCTGCACCAGCCTCCAGCCGCTGTGAGTCTGCACCTGCAGGGAGGACCCAGCCCGGCAGCCTGCGAACTCAGGCGCACACACAGCACACCGGCTCACCACATTCATCAGGTTCTCGTGGTCTCCGCTGTACTGTCTCGGCTTCTTTTCTCTGAAATGGAAAGTAAGACATCACTGTGATGTCAGACACGCCATCTAAAATCAAACACACATGCCTTTTCCTATCCTAATGTTTATCAACGTTGACATCTGTCCTAAGAACCCAGTTTAGCTGCCCAGGAAGCCAAGGGCGCTCAGGTGCTCCTCACTCCCTGGCTGCGGGGGGTCTGGAGGGTCGAGTCAGGGCTGGGACCTGTCACTCCCTGCTGTCCCCTTCCTCCAGGGGTAGAAACGACAGGTTCTCAATGAGGGACAGAGGCAAAGTCCTGAGTAAGAACTGAGCATATCTACAATACTGGGAGAGTGATGCTTTAAAAAAAAATTCCAGACGTCTCTTCACTTTTCTCAACTTGTAGTCTTTTCAAAGTGACACACGGCAGTAGGACTCAGAAAATAATCAAATGAAATACACATTTTGGCACATTGGGAAGGGTGCATAGTCTCGGCATGAGTCATATGTACTTCCAGTCTATGGAAAAGTCCGTAGCACAAAAATAGAATTTATTTTTACTCTGGACACTCTTAAGAGAGCCAACAGTTCTAGAGTTTGTGTCCCACAGATATGTAAGGCAACATCGCCACTTAGTGGGAGACTCAGTGACTACAGAGGCAGGTCCGGTGCCCGCCAGCAACCAGGCCCAGGGAGCCGAGGTTCTATTTCTTCCTGGTCACACTGTCCCAGCTCTGAGGCCTGGGTGCAACCTCAGCAGGCAGGAGGAGGCTCTTGGGTTCAGAGAGTCCAGCGTTAGCCCTCTTGACAGAAACATTAAGGTAGGAAGCCATATCAGACCATTAAATAACACTCGAGTCTCTTCCGAGGTTACTGGAAGGGGACTGGGGGTCTGCAGAGGCTCCCAGCAGCAGCGGCACATACTGCGACAGTGTCTGAACACCCTGACAGTCACTCCTCTTAGAAAGAACCCTGCTTCTCTCTGAGCCACGGTCTCTTTTCTGAGGGTACAGATATTTTATATGAGTGAGACATAAAGGAAAGCGGGGGGAATTCTAAGAAAAGATAAGACGATTATTTCATAAACAGTACATCTCTCTTATAGAAAAACTAATCTGTTTCTTTAGAAACTACAGCAGTGCTAGATTATTGCAAATCTGTAACAAATTGGTCCCTCCAAAGCCAGGTAACAGCAGACATGCAGGAATTCTTAAGTAGTAGCAAAAAGCATATCTTCAATCCGTATCATACTTGGATTTCCAAACGTCCACAGAAAAAGACAATGGAAACTTTGGCCAGTGCTCAAGAGAGCAGCAGGGACGTCACTCCGGGAAGTTTCGTCCACAGGGCTCTTCCCATTGCTCCCTGGCAAAGCCAGGTAGAGGTTTCACTCAGCAGAGCAGGACCAGGACCCTCGACAGCAGAGATGTCAGTTAATCTGAACTCAGAAGTTTCTGCGACTGTCTGTGCAGTGGGCTCCCCCATCACAACAGGCTTTTCTATGGGGTGCTGGGGGCGGGGCCGTGCCATTTTGAGATTCCAGCAGACACACATGCTCTCACCTGTTACAGCTGGAGCACAGGAAGATGAGGAAGGTGATGAGGAAGAAAGTGGTGGCAGCTGCCAAACTCCCCAAAAGGACAAGCTGCAAGTGTTCACTGCCTAGCAGGCTCCCAGAGGGTCCCATGGTAAAACCAGGAGGTGGCGCTGGGCTGGTGAGTACGTCAGTCCTTTGGAGCTGGAGACGCTGGGTGAGGGCTGCGTCCCTGCTTTGCCTGCGGAGAGACCAATCTGTCTGAAAGGACGTCACAGGTGACAACAAGCCAGCATCCCATTGGGCGGAAGGCTTTGCAGAGTCGGGGAGGTGAGTGCTCTGGATTCAACTGGACCTTTGTCCCCTACAAATGTGAACAAGGAATGTACAAGCGCTGCACAGCATGTGAGGAGATGGGTGTTGGATCGTCCTGGAATGTTTGGGGACAGATTCCTTATAGGACCCCAGGTACTCCACAGCAGACACATCAGTGTGTACCTGGAGACCTTTTTTCCCAGGCAGGGTACAGCACTTACTAAGGCTGCAACTTCCCCACCTGTCTCTCTAGCTCCCCAAACCCGCTGCTCTTCCAGAATGTTTCATGTTGGTGCAATGCAAGAAAGAGAATGTGTTTACATTCACCCCATTAACAGTTGTCTATTCTGTTTACGTAACTATTTCCTTTTGGGGCCAGCTTTCACAGCACTTCTATGAACACCCAATACGTACATTTTCAGGTGAATGGATGAAAGTCATTGCTAAGAAACATCACCAGCAGCAAACAAGAAATTATGAACAACAAATGAAGTATAGGAGCTGTACCAAGTACATTTCAGCACCTGGCATGTGCCTGGGCCTCTGCTAAATGCTTTCTGCATTTAATCGCTGCCCTAGCCTGTGAGGAAGGCACTAACTGATAATCTCCGTTTCGTTTTTCAGACAAAAAGGTTGAATGGTAGAGACATTGAGTAAGTTCCCTATCAGGTGTCTCAAGTGAAGGGAGTTTGGTCTCTGACTCCAAAGCCTCTGATCTTCACCCGTAGAGGGCGCTCTGCTCCCTTTTTGGTATGTTTTCTCTTAACTGTACATGGGCAGATTAGTTTTCCGAACAATTTCAAGTAATACATTTTGAGAAATGGAGTAGTAGAGTCAAATTAATGACCTCTTGTCAAAGAGGTCTAATTTAAAGAACATTTGCTTTGATCGGTTCTAACTTACAAGGAATAGCCTCTAACTTAATCTCAGGTTTCACGAATAAGGTAAGCAGATAAAAAGTGTTGTCTTATAACAAGCCAAAATTCAAAAAACTTATCCTCTTGTAAGACTGTCTATGTTTCCATTCTTGTTTGTTCACTAAAAGAGGCGTCACTGTTTTATCATCACGGTGAGCCCATCCAGCCAGCACTTGGTGGCTTCAGGGCAGACAGGGTGTTTCAACAGGACTGAGTTTTTGCCAGGTGAAATATGTTTCATATATCTGAATATTTAAGGTGGAGGAATAATGAATGACAAAAAGCTGGAGAAAAAGAAAAAAATGCTACATACACCTGTAATGTACACTGAGAATTCTAGAAGACAAGGTGATTGTTTTCCTTGGCCCTTGAATCAACAGGGACACTTCCCAATACTCTGTAAATACTTCCCATGCAGAAGGGAGCTCCCTGCATCCCCCGCGCTGGTCAGCTCTCCCTGCACAGTCTCGGGCAACCCACACCCAGCTGGGCTGCTCTGGTGGCTCCCCCTGAATGAATGTCACCACCACTACTTTCAGGACTTGTTGAAACAGCAATTGATTCACTTTCAATGTACGAGACAAATTGGCACCACAGAAGTTATTCAAAAACATTCAAGCAAGCACATATCTTGGCGACCCATGAATACACATGGAATTAAGTTTTATGTATAGGCCCAAAGCACAACATATGTAATCTGGCGTGCAGGCATCTGCTTGCTTCCCCCTCCACCCCCTCGTTCACTCACACAGCAGAGCTAATTAGTGTCTGTTAATGAAGCGCCAGGTTCTGAGAAAACAGCACGTTTGTGAGTGATTCCAAAGCCAGACATGTGTCCAGCAGCTACTGTGGGGTATGTGGCACCTTCTCCACTTTGGTACATTTCTCTGCTTCTCTTTCTCTCCACGCAGGAGGCTGATAGGATATAATAAAATACGTGAGGTGCTGGCCGATAAAAACAATGTAGGGAAAGAGACAATGAAAGCTGATTAGTGCAAGCGTCTGAATAAAGGCTATAATTCAGAAAAAAATGTGTCCAAACTCCTTGCTCACTCCTCTTCAACTAGAATTGGCTAAAAAGCTACTAAAAGAAATACTTTTTTCCTAAAGTTCCCACTGTGAACAAAAATCTCACAGTGAAAAGAATTATCATTATCTGGTACATGTTTCTGAGTCAGATATATTGTAATCTCCAAGGCCAAGGGTGCTTCCACCTCCCAGAAGCCTCTGCTGGGGCTAGACAGTCCAGCAGGGGTGGGGATGGGGATGGGTCAAGGGCAACTGCCCCGGGAGGGGCCACACGCACATGACTTTGAGCTCACAGCACACCTCCAGGGGCATCAGGCCTATTTCAGAGGAGGTCTGTGCCCCGTTGCTCTTCTCTCCTGCTCTCTTTTTCAAGACTTCTGTTTCCATACTTCTCCAGTTCATTCCTTCTCTGCTCATGGCCTACTTACATTTTGGTGGCTTACCTGCAATTGAGTCAGACCTGCCCTCCCCCTTGTGTATGGCTGGACTTCCCCTCCCCTGTGTGAGTAGACGGACTGACCCCAGGTATATAAGCTAGATCGTTCCTCCCCAGTGTGTACAGATGTACGGACCCCATTTGCAGATAAACATATGTCACTTCCATGTTCTTTCCTATTGGTGAGGATGAGACTGGAGGTCTCCTGTGAACGGTCCAAGGCCTTCCTGGAAGTTCAGCGGCCATTCCCCCAAGGCTGGGCCCTCGTGCAGTGCTCTGGGTCCTACTTTTGGTTTGAGAGTGTGGAGATCCACGTCTGTCCCCATGGCTGGAAGGCTTCTCTCAGGATTAGCAGGAGAGGGTAAAAATAAGAAGACAGGAGGCAGTGTCTGCAAAGTAAATAATCCTGAAAGGAAGGGCCCACCACAATGAGGAGTGTTCATTGTGTGCCTCATCAGCCAGGTGCCGTGAGGCAAAGATGACCCAAGGCTGCTAAGTCCAGGACACTGTCACTGTCCTGAGGACCACCATGTCTTCTGCTAATTCCTATACAAGTAAAGCATTTTCTGGGACTCCAGAATGAATCCATACCAGCAGAGGTACGCAAGGAATTTGGGGACGTCTTCCCTGATGTGCTCATGCTTGTTTCTCTCAATCCTGTTCTTACCATCCTCAATCAAATTGCATTCAATTACAGAATATTATTTCTTCAAAGAATAACAAATACCCCAGTGTCAGACCACATGTGTAATGATGCGGTGGGTTACTCATCAGAGGGCAAAGGGGAAGCAGCACTGGCCTTGCACTCACAGTTATACAGCTCTGATACCCCACTAAGATGAGCTGCACAAGGTGGGAGTTCTTTTTGTTTTAGAACAGACTCCATCATTGGCTGCATTGCTATATAATCATGACCAAGACCAGAATTTAATATTAATGTGTGATATTGCTGTAAAAGGGGCAATACACCCCCTGCCCCGATTTTATATAATTTCAGACTACGGTGGGAACTTGTATTCCGCCCTGAGCAAGGTCAGTGCATAAGGTTGTAGGACTTCTGTCGGGGATCGTTTGAAAAACTGGTCTGGACAATTATTTTGGACTAAAATATTTGGGATGAAATTATTTTGCTCCATAACCTCTTATTCTTTCATACCCATTCATTTCATGACTTTAATCACTATGTGATTCAATGAGTAGAAAAACTGATAGCCTTTCACTTTAAAAGCAGATGCATTTTAACCACAAGGTGGCAGTATAACGCCGCCCTCCGCCCTAATCCTCAGGCTCTTCAGCAGACTTGTTTCTGCTGTGTGTGCTGCTTGTCATTTTCATGGCCTCCATCAACCTAAACTATCAGCCTCCAAAATCCATTGCGGTGGGGGAGAAAACAAGACACAGACAGAATTAACAAAAGGTGCAGACCAACTGCAGCTATTTGTGTTTTAGTTAAATCCTCTTTAACAAGTAGGTGCTCTGATCATGGGAAATTCTGTAAATAACGATTTGGCGGAGTGGGATGGTCAGGGAGATGAGCCCCAAGCAGACACTTGGTTCCTTTGAGGCAGGTTGAGCTCAGTGATGACTCATTCCCATGGCAGAGCTGTCCTGGCAGACCCATAATTATGCAGGGTAGAAACCACCTCCACTGCAACCTCACTGATGGGCCCAACTCCTCCTTCCCGGTCATTACAAGGTGTGGGAACCACATGATAAAATGACCGTCTGAGCCGCAGAGTCACCAAGCACAGTTCACACGGTGAGGAGCTCGAAGCTCTGCGGGGCATCCGTCCTGGGCTCTCACCCGCTGAGGCATGCTGGCACGGCACAGGCCAAGGCTGCCCTAGACTCTCAACAGAACCCGCAACTCTCCCAAAGGGGTTGTAAGCTAAAATATTTAAATTCAGGTAGATCTCTCTTCAGGTCAAAGGCAAGCCTACTACACTGAACTTGGTGACCAGGGCTGCTGTCAACACAGAAATCACCCAAGCAGATGTCTACTGTCTATCCTGCGGAGGCACAAAGATTTTCTGCCAAATAAGTTCTTTACAAGGATGTCCCCGACGCCCTCCTTCCCTGAGTCGGGGGAGGCACCCAAGAGCAAAGGGCAGTAGGGACTCCAGGGTCAGAGTTTCTCATTCACAGTTTCTTGCACCATTTTGGGACATCAGTAGGGAGTGGTGTCTTGACAATTCTTTCTGCAGCAGCTTCAGAGAAACACAGAATAAAGGCACCTGGAAAGCTTTAATGTCGCCAAGCTGACTCTGTTTTGGAGGTGGCTGCTGGAGGCAGAGGGAGCCAGTTTCCACCGGAGAGCAGCAAGACATAAATCCTTGAGGCAGCTGTCAGCATAACCTGATTAACTCTCCATACAGACCGAACCTATCGATCTGCACAGGAAATGGGATGCTGGCCCTTCGGTGGGTGTGGGGGCCTCTGTGTGGCTGCCACGTGTCTTCACGACCACGTTGAACTCTCACTACAGAAGCCACACAGTTTACTGCTGGTAAAGCCCCGCCACCATGATGTTTCCACCTCAGAAAAGCCAGCAGGGGAGTGGCTTTGATGGGTAAGGAGTGACTTCCCATGTGGCTTCTGCTCCTATCCTGATCTGAGAACAATTCCTGAGTTTCATATTTTTAATGGTAAATCTGCAGAGAGAGGGAGGAAGAGAGGTGGAAGATACTGGTTGATTCTGAGGAGCAAAAGTAGGGGCTTCCTTTTGCCTTAGCAGGTCTAACCAGGTGTTTTAGAGACTGTGGTCTGGCTTCCAAGTCCCTTTCTACCTGCCCTGTGTGTCTGCCCATCTGATATGAACAAAAAGCTCCTCAAGGGCAGGAATGTGTCCACCTCACTTTCCACCAGAGCCCAAACTTCTATGTGAGGTGGGAGATTGGAGCCAGCTGGGAAAATCTGGTTGAATACGGGAAAGATGAGTAGATTCTGAAGCTGACCACTTTACAAGGTAAGGGAGAGGAAGAGAACACAAGAGATGAACACGACAAGCTAATGATTCAAAAATAAAACAAGCATGTCTGAGGGCTGAACCTTAACTCTGTGGCAGGAACACAGTACCTGGTCTCTGTGTCCTGTCACCAAGCCGATGACCATCTCCTTGGAAGAGGCAACATTGGAAATGTCGGTTTTTCTGTACAGAATCTTTACCAACCACAGGCCTCCAGCACTGGCGATCTGTGCCTCCAAGCTTAGTGTTGCTCTGACCCCTTCCTGGCATAATATCTCACGCTTGCACCATCCCCTAGAAGCCCTGACATGCCCTCCCCGTCTCCCTCCCAGGGGGCTAGGCCTACATTTTTTAGAGGAAAGAGGAACCATAACTATTCTTGGCCTCCTTCCCACATTCTCGTCTGATGAAGTTCCCCTCTGCCCAGTATCCCGCTTCCCTCCATCAATCACCTCCCTTAGTTCCTGTCCATGGGTCATGCATGTAAGTTCTTTGGCTTCTCCATTTCCTGTATTGTTCTTAACATCCCCGTTGACTCTGTACCTACCAATTTGTACTTCTTAATCCCTGTACCTCGTCCCCCATTCTCCTCCTTCCTCCTCCCCGCTGATAACCCCCCAAATGATCCCCATATCTATGATTCTGTCCCTGTTCTGCTTGTTTGCTTAGGTTGTTTTTTAGATTCAGTTGTTGATAGCTATGAATTTGTTGCCATGTTAATATTTATAGTTATGATCTTAAATAAGTCCCTTTAACATTTCATATAATAAGGGCTTGGTGATGAACTTTTTTAGTTTTACATGGTCTGGGAAGCACTTCATCTGACCTTCCATTCTAAATGATAGCTTTGCTGGTTAGAGTAATCTAGATTGTAGGTCCTTGCTTTTGATCACCTTGAAAACGTCTTGCCAGTCTCTTCTAGACTGCAAAGTATCTTTTGAAAAATCAGCTGACAGTCTTATGGGCACTCCTTTGTAGGTAACTGTCTGCTTTTCTCTTAGTGCTTTTAAGATTCTCTCTTTATCTTTAACCTTTGGCATTTTAATTGTGATGTGTCTTGGTGTGGTCCTCTTTGGGTCCAAATTGTTTGGGACTCTCTGTGCCTCCTGGACTTATTGTATGTCCATTTCCTTTGCCATTCTTAGGGAAGTTTTCTTTCATTATTTTTCAAATAATTTTCTAATTTCTTGCTCTTCGTCTTCTTCTGGCATCCCTATGATTTGGATGTTGGTACATTTGGAGATGTCCAAGAGGCCTCTGACTCTCTCCTCATTTTTTTTAAAATTCATTTTTTTTCTGGCTGTTCTGGTTGAATGCTTTTTTTCTTTCTTATGTTCTAAATGGTTGATTTGATTCCCAGCTTCCTCTCCTCCACTCTTGGTTTCCTGTAGATTTTTCTTTATTTCACTTAATGTAACCTTCAGTCCTGCCTGGGTCTTTCTTATGCTATTGCAGTACACAATGAGTTCCTGGAGCATCCTGATAACCAGTGTTTTGAACTCTGCATCTGATAGACTGCTTATCTCCATTTTATTTGTTCTTGTTTTCTGGAATTTTGTTCTGTTCTTTAATTTGGGCCATATTTCTTTGTCTCATTTTCCCAGCCTCCCTGTGTTTGTTTCTGTGTATTAGGTAGAGCTGCTTTGACTCTCTGTCTTAGTAGCATGGCCTAGTATAGAAAAGGCACATGTAAATTGTGTGGAGTGGAGCCTTAGGTAATTGCCAAGGCTGGGCAACCTGTTTCACTGCTTTGTGGCTCTGTGTAGGGAGGGCTCAAAGAAGGGACAATTCCACTGCCTGGCCTTTGGAGACTGACCAGGAGGGAGCTGTCTTCCTGTCTGGTCTGGGGCTAGGATTGCTCAGTCCTGTGGTATCCCTCCCCATTTTTATATACTGTATGTGAATGTGGAACCACTTGTTCTGCTGCTTCTCTGCACCACTTCATGTCTCTGCCCTTCCTACCCATCTCGGTGAACATGGCTTTTTAAAATCTTCAGTTGTTGGACTTGTATACAGCTTGATTTTCTGACAAATCTGTGTGATATTTGTTTTGTAATCTTGTTATAATTTTTGCTGTAGTTGTGTGAGCAGATGAAGCATGTTTACTTATGCCTTCATTTTGACCAGAAGTCCTGTTTCATCTTCTAATCAAACCTCGAATATGAGATTACCCAAATCTGCTGCAACTTGGTTATAAAATTCAGTTTGCTAGAGGTTAAAAATATTTAGAAGTAAGTTCCTAATGAAGATATAGACTTTGATCAAAGATGAAAAACCCTTTATTGTTGAATTCCAAGTGTGTGGATTCAGAACAAAACCCAAAGGCTGCAAGCCTTTTGCTCCCACCATTTGTTATTAGAACCTACATTTGGTCACAACTGTAGCCTGATTCTGTTCACTGGATGCAGCCGTGATGCAGCTGTAGGTCCCTAAAACTAATACTGTTTCAAGCTGAGAACTGGCCTCAATGTGTCCAGTGGATTCCAAAGACAGCCTGTGAGCATTTGCGGGGTGGAAAGGACCACCTGTCATGCAGATACCGCTCATAGTGAGGGTTGACCAACCACCGATCGAGGACTCAATGGATACCTAGGACCTGGGAAGGAACCTGGGAGAGTCCCCCATCCCTCCTGAATGGGAGGAACTGCATTCACTTTACAGCTAGAGCAAAGCTTGAAAAAGCACTACTTGGGGTAAGTAAGGCAGAGTGGTAAAGGCAGTCACATGCCTAGTGACAAGAGAAAATAAGATGGCCATTATAATATTGTGCACCTGACATTTATATAATGTTATTAACTAATGTCACATCAATAAATTTAATTAAAAAAACAAAGATTCATGGGAGAGCTGGCATGTGCTTTAAAATCTTACCACGGCAAACATGACTGGAAGAGACAAGTCATCTGGTGAGGAAATGGGGGAGACAGAGAGGACGAGAGAGCTGGGTCGGTGTGCAGAGTGCGTGCCTCTGAGGCAGGAAGGGGACCGGACATGGGGGGTTTCACTGGTGATGTTTTCCTGCGCTCCCACTTTGTCTGTAGCTGTTCTTAATCCATGGGTAACTTGTGAATTTAAGAATGATGCATAAATGTATGTCTCTACATACTTTAATAAATTTATTTTCCTCTCTTCCTTTGCCTGATCTAGGGAAGAAAAAACTCCATTGATGGAAGAGGTGGACAAGATGGGTGAATCGATGTAGCAATATTCGTGAGGAATCTGTTTTTACAAAGTCTGCCATGACTAAATGTGGAACTCAAATTTCAGACCCATGACATTCTTTGGAAGAGGTCCATGATCATTACAAAGACCATGAATATCCAAGAAAGTCAAAAAGACTTTGGACTAGATGTAAAAGGCAACATGGAGCTAACTGCAGGGTCTTGAGTAGAGACATGACGACAGGGTAAAATAGTATTTCACTTCTAAGCAAGAGAATATTTTCTCAACTTCAATGCTGAGTGTTTTTACTGTGCCCCTACCAAACAACTAGTCTTGATTTGCACCAACATGTGTGGTCTCCAAACCCCTCCATCCATCAGCCCATAGGTTTCCTTCCTTTTTTCCCAAGCCATGTGAGCGCATCTGCCACAGCACAGACACCCTTCAGCATCCCTCCAAGTCCTGCTCACAACGCCTGGGTGTACCTGGTACAATACTGATACCCATGCCTGACCCTCAGAAGTTCTGGTGTAGTAGAGTTGGAAGGAGTCCAAGAAATATACCCTATGTTGTTCTGAAGTAAGTAGTTTACTGATAGCCTTGTGCCCAAAAGGTGTTAGGAGCCCATGGGAAATCCTGGTGACATATAACTTTCTCTTTTTACCAAGCTCTGAGAAGTGAAGAATTAGTCACAGCTGAAATAGCATTTGGCCAGCAGATTCATTGGAGAAGGAACCAGGAAAGGGTGAGAAGAAACATTTGTGTGAACTTGGTTTCTACACGCTGTCTATTTCCATTGGTTCATGCCGTGAAAGGAAAAACTGAATCCCTTGTGGAGTGACAGTGGGCAGAGGCAGTGAGACAGCAGGGAGCCTCCTGGGGGTCTCCACAGGGCACCTCGTCTCCGCACAAGGCCACATGCTAATGTGATGGTAAGACCTAACGAACTGAAACTAATGCCATTTTGAAAGTCTTCAAAGCTAATGAAAATCACATCTTCTCCCCCAAGACTTCCCATTTTCTCTGTTTGTAAATCAGGAACAAAATGGAAGCTATGTAACAGTTAAGGCTATGTGTATGAAAGTCCTAGTATAAGAGGATTTTAGTGTGTTTTGAATGTCACAGTGGATTCCAAGTTGAAGGATCACATGTGGGACTCACATTATTTGCCATAGTATTAAGAGCGTTTCAGAGAGACATAGACTATGGATTCATAACACTGATATTTTAAAGACAGCCTTTCCCCTGAGTTCAAAGCACTTTGTATGTTAGGTAGCACTGTGGTCACTCTGCCCCAGTTTCCATGTTCTTTGGAAAGCAGAGAACAAGAAAGTCTTCAGATTGCTCAGTGAAAGCTAATGGCAGGATATGGCTTTGACGCCCCCCACTCCTCTCTTCTCCATGCTATGTTTTCACCTCTTTTGGAAAATGCACACTTCAGGGGCACTGGGGTGACGTACGGTGGACTGGCAAGCTTCACAGTTCAGGAGAGGTACCTCGTAGGGATGTGTTGTGGAGAAACATGCCAACCTCACCTTCCTGGGCATCCAAGTTACTCAGTGTTCATTTTTTTCATTTATTAATAAAATAAACATATTTATGTAGTAAAAGGTAAGATTATTAAGAATTTTAAAAACAGGATGAGGGAACTTAAAGAAATGTTACACCTGGAGTCAGGGATGGGTGCTCAGTCTTCTCTGCCGCCGAGGCTTCAAGTGGCAGTGGCTGTAAGAGCAGACTACGGTGTGAACGGGTGTGCAATGCAGGGCTGCAGTGCAGGTGCACTGTGGGAGACATAACTGTGGGGTTTGATCTGGAAAGGAACACTGTAATAACTTCTCATGCTGCCAATACAGAAAAACTTCAAAAAGTATCCTTACAAAATGGAGCAACAGGGTGTGTTTTCAGGACATAAATTAATTTTATTGAAACACTTGTTTTAATGCACTGGGTTACCCTCTTTTGCTGCATGATGTGCTCCCGTGTACAATGTGCATCCACAATTTTGTGTGCATTACACGTGGGATTATCGCATAATGTGCATCCTTATTGTTCCTCAAAAATTTGGGCAAAAAAGTGCGCATTATACACAGCAAAATGCAGTAAATCATCTGAGCCAAGTGGCTTCTTCCCAGTTTTTTTGCAAGCCGTTATTTATAATGGTTGTGATTTCTCAACATTAATGTAAAAAATACATTATTATACCTTAAATTTAAAAAAATGACTCAGTCTTTCTTATGTTACTTTTCTTAGCCCTTTCTCCAAACTCTTTGAAATCCTCCTTCAGTATATCAAGAACAAGCAAATGTGAAGAACAACCAGATCATTAGCAGTCACTGATACATGGTTTTATCTAACTGAGAACATGATTAAAAACAACCTTAGACATTCTAGGACACTCACTAAACTGCCTTTTATTCTGTAGCCGGGACCCATCTAGGCACCAGGGTGGATGATTTCAGTATAATCCCCAAATTGTTAGTATTCTCCCGAAGACTATGCCATAACAATACTATCACTTGATGACTTAGGGTAGGAATAGGATGAAAGATCAAATTCCGGTCTTTCTCATTTTTTAGCAGCGCTGTGATGTGACACATTTCCTCCTAATGTTTACTGGGTGTGGCTTTCGGATGAATTGAGGGACACTCTCCTCCCACTGCCACCTGAAATGCTATCACCTTTGTATGTGGCTAACAATGTCCTGTTATCATGAGCAAGGAACTGTATTATAAGGCAGCTGAGCCCACTGACTAATTACTGCCACACAACGGTGACTTTTATGAAATACTAATATAAGAAACTGTCATGATTTGTTTACCTACAGTTTTTGGTAAAACTATGAGTTACAGTGTTCCCTTGTGTAGTACATAAAGCTTTGTGTATCTGAGTGATAAATTCAGAGATTTTAGTGCTTGGAAGAAGGTTGTTTTTTAATCCTGACAAATTAGTTTGCTTTTTAAAAAAATAACAACTAAACTGTATATACAAATATCATATTTTCTTTTTTCTTCCCTGTTCATAGGCCAGCTGGAAGCTCAGAGCCATAATTATCCTTCAATTAAGTGATCACTGTAGCCCACATGTGTCTTCCCTTTCTCTGCACCAACCCAATTACAAATTGATTTCATATGTTTTTAAGAATCTTATATGTGAATTTATCATAACAATGTTAAGATTTCTTAGAATTAGATTTTAATTTCTAAATACGGCATACATGATGCTCTACATTTAATTACATGGACTGTTCCTTCATAGATTTAAAAGTTCTCAATGTTAAGATTAGGTTTTCGAGAAAGATATATTAAAAAAAAACAAAGGATGAGAAAAGGAAAAAGGAAGGAAGGTAAAAAAAAGATTTCCCGTCTGAATAAATCTTTGGGAGCATATGTTCTGATCTCTAATGAAATCTTATCCAGATAATGTGAGATGCAAAGACTATAAAATGATTAAAGCCAAACCAACTTTATCTTAAAGGCTATTATGAATTATTAAATTCCTTTGAATCAGACTATGGTTTTTATCCCTGGCTGTACCTTACAATCACTTGGGAAACTTTTTACAATAAACCAATGCCCAGGCCTAATCCCAGAAACTGGCTTAACTGGGCTGGGGTAAAGGTCTGGACATTGATACTTGTAAATGCGTCCCCACAGCAGTTGAGAATCACTCAGCTAGATGAGTCATTCATGTTTCTAAACTCTTAACTGGCCACTGCTACTTACTTCTTATAGAACTGGAACATGGCATGGGCAGGCTGTGACAACATAGAACAGACAGAGCTCCACACTGGTGGATTCTGGGAACCACAGAAACCAAACCTTCTGTTCATGCATGTCCTTAGAACCCCGGTCAAAACAGGGCAGGTATGGCGTCTACTTCAGAAGGTGGTGTTGGGGCTTGCAACAGAATGACTCAAAACAGAACCCAGGAACAGAGTCATGTTCTTTGTCCACTATGTTGTGTCCACAGATTTTTCTCTGTATTTCTCAAAATGTTAAACTAAAAGTTGTATGACTAACCATAATTGATTAGATAAGCTAAAACAGCATTATTTTAAAATATTTTCAAATATAAAGATTTCAACATGAAATATCCCTCCCCCCCAAAAAAAAAAATCTCTGGCCCTGGTTGGTGTGGCTCAGTGGATTGAGTGCTGGCCTTGAACCAAAGGTTGCCAGTTAGATTCCCAGTCAGGGCACATGCCTGGGTTGTGGGCCACGCTCCCAGTAAGGGGTGCATCAGAGGCAACCACACATTGATGTTTCTCTCCCTCCATTTCTCTCTCCCTTCCCCTCTTTCTAAAAATAAATAAATAAAATCTTTTAAAAAATCTCCAGTCTGCTATTGGTTCTCACATACCACTATTTTTAGGTTGCATGTCAACACTGATCTAAAATACATTCACTGTGATCTATAATGCATACATTGCAAAATGATCCATAATTTTTAAGGTAAGGAATGCTATAAAAATCAATACATTATTATGACCATACTTTTCTCTATGTTTTAGGATACTTAAGCTTTTTCTTGATCTCTGTTGGTTAAATGGACACAGAACAATGACAAACATTTATTGAAGGACTACAATGGGCCAGGTGGGCCCAACCCTTCCAGCCTCAGCTGATTCCTTTGTCTCCTTGGCAATGACCTTTTAAACCCATGGGCGTTTTCTAGCTCTTGAACATACCGAGTTTGTCCTCACTCTGGATCTTTCATACCAGCTGTTTATCTTTAGCTCATCACACAGCTGGTTCCGCTTTCATTTTTTCTGTCCTGTTCAAACATCATGTTCTCAGAGAAGCTTTTACTAACCAACCATTCTAAAGTCCTCCTGTCTAACCCCAAGTTAGCCTTGATCGCCCCTCTTCCTTTCCTGTTATCCCTACACAGAAACATCTTATTTATTGGTCTTTGTGCTTGTGGTTGCACGGTGCCCTTCCTATTACAGCCTCTGTGAGCACAGGCAGTTAGTCTTTGTCTACAGCACCTACAACAGTAGCAGGCACTCAGTCAATTTTAACAGAGTGAATGAGTTCATATCTTCGCAGTGTTCCTGAGAATAGTTCTAAATATAGTCTTGTATTCTTTAAGGCTGAAACTATGATGTTAATAGGTAATAAATGAGTGTACATGTTGTGATTTTAACCTATAGTTCTCCATGCAAATGCATGTGTTGGTATTTTAATTAAACTCACAGAGCCAGCCACTTTGCAAGAAAGCAATTTGCACCCCATACCTCACTGACCTCTGGCTGGCTCTCAGCTTCTGCCAGAGAAAGCTTCTCCATTTGCTAGTTTTGCAATCTTGGCTGGTCCTTTTAGTTCCCAGCAGGAAGCAGCTACACATTACTATTTGACATTGCACATCTAACCTTCTGTTGAGGTTTCTGTAGATTACCTTATGAGAAGGGTAATACCATGTTTATTTGGCATAGGGTCCTCACTCTACCATAGAAAAGGTTGGGGGTCTCTTACACAGTTCATTCCTGTGCCTGTCTGGCTTGAAAGGGAAGTTACATTGCAAAAAACCATCCACTTAATGTTGGTGGATTTATTAAAGCCTGGGAGCTTTGGGCAGTAATCTTACCCTAGCATTATTATCACATGACACTAACAGGACTGGCCAGCTGAAATGGCTTCGGGGCAAATCCTACTGGCAGCCGGGATTGATGGCTAGACACTACCTCTATTTTGAGGTACTTTTGTTTGGTCTAGACTAGCACTTCAAGGCATATTGACACCATACTCTGCCAGCTTCCCAGTGTGTGCCTATGTTTGCAGTGTCTTCAGAACTTCAGTGACCCATCCAGATTAGAGAAGGGTATCTAATATCGCCACCAAAATCCACCACACTTGTGAAAAATGTGGAGTTCAGTGCCCTTGCCCAGAAGAGGCACCCAACAAATATCAGTCCTTTCTCTGCTTTTCTTGCCATTTTAACAAAAACTTATTTTATTAAAAATGTGCTTAAAGAAGAGTCTGCACCTTTGAAAAACTCAATGTAGCTAAAGCATTCAGATGTACAGCTAATATCTGATTATTTCTCTTTGTTAGTTTACTAGAGCTATGTTAAATTCAAATGATAGATGGCCATGAACATCAATATCAGAATCAGCTGCTTTAAATGCAGTCTGTGACAGCATGAAGTTCTGAGATATGGTGGATCTTACTTTAACCAAATCCAGTATGAATCATTATTTATTAAGGAGTGGTATTATGAAATAATATAGATGTTTTATTAAATTATTTTAAAAGATGATTAATTCAAATTTCTTTATAATATATTCAATTTCAAATAGACTTTTACAGAAATCTACAGGAACCTATACAGTGCATACAGTAGGCTATAAATAGTCACAAAGCCAACCTAGAACCAACAATTATTTCTCAGCCATGATTATCCAAGGCTGCGCAAAGTGTCAGGTTGGGCTGAAGGGAAAGTGTGTAGTGGGTGAGTCAGGAGGAGGCCCCCTGGGCCACGGGAGAATCTCAGGTCTGTGCTGTGAACACAGGAGGATGCACTGACAGTAAAACCTTTTCGCCGAAAATGTGAACCTGAACTGATTAAGCCTCTAGATGGAACCACCAGGCTTTATTTGTTTAAACCTCTATTTCTGACATGATGAAATAACAACTGAGGATTTTGTCTACCCATTAGTTAACTCATGCTCACAAGACTATGAGGTCTGTAAGTTTCTCTATGTGTCTATCTGGGCAAAAAAAGGAAAAGCAGAACACATTTTCTATGTGAAACTTGTATAACTACCCATCCACGTGTCAATGAAAATGTCACCATGTCCTATAAAAGGAAATGAAAGTGACAAACTATCGTGGTAACTACACATTTGAGGGGACCCACCCAGAGCTCTGCCCTTTTCCTGGTTGTGAGATATTGTGAGTTTTGTTCTTTGAGCTTCAATCTAAAGTCCTTTTCTTACTTTGCATCACATTTTGTGCTGTGTCTTACCTACACCATGGGTTCAGTTTGGTCAGCGTTGCCTTGATCCCCATTTGTGTCTGCTGCCCAAGCCTCTGCTCTGAGGTCTCTGTCTGAAGTGTGGCTGCCACCCTCCCCTCCCCCAGGATGGCCCCAGGCCCTCTCAACCTTCTGTGTGCACCAGACCAGAAAATCTATTTTCCTCTGCACAGAGTCCTCCTCCAGGGCCCCCTCTCTGCGAATGGTGCCTCCCTTACTAACTGCACAAGGTCATAACCCAGCCCTCCCAGCCCTACCTAATCTGATGCATTGAGCCCTCTTGACCTCTTCAACGACTTTCAAATCCATCTCTTCATTTAGTTCTTATCTCTGCATCCCAGAGCCAGACCCCCTCATCCACATCACCAGCATCTCCTGTCCTGGCAACCATGTTCACATGGCTGCCCTTGTCCTTCTGTAAACCCCAGCCAGAGGAGGTCTTCTCAAAACGAAAATCTGATCACACAAAAAGCCCTCTGCTTAAAAATCCTTTCATGGTTTCCCACTGCTCAAAGCATTAAGAAAGTGAAGTCATGTAAAGTAGTCTGCTACTTCCTGTAAGTTCTGCCTTTGGCCTCCCTCCCTCTCATCTCTCCACTCTCACTGTTCCATTAACTCACCTCCTCTGTACCTGGGACCTCATCACCTAGCTCAGTTCCTCCCCACACTCAGCATTGCTGCTCCTGGCTACGTGTGTTTCCGTCTTCCACAAGACTTAATTCTTCTACGTCCATTTATTTGTGTGACAGATTTGTTCATGTCTGCCATACCTACGAGACTGTGTAGAAACCCTGCCATAAAATCACACCTGAACTAGTAGTCAGCAGACACTCTATTCTGCCACCAGGGGTACGTGGTGATCGCTCCTCCAGTCATGTTTGGATGACCTTGCAGGATCCGGACACCCTGGCCTGGACTGTTTGTACTTGTTTTTGCTTCCATAGTAAGTTGTGAAGTTTGAGGTCAGATTTAAAGGAGGGCATTCGTTGTTTCTACAAAAGCCCATTACTATAAATCATCACATAATTGTTTCAATTGTCTAGTATAATACCATTTATTTATGAATTTTCAAGTTCAAAGTTGCATAAAACTAAAATAGCACAAAATATTAACTAATATGGCCATTAAAAAGCATAGTATGTCAGTCTGAATTAGCCCTTTTATGGCAGACAAAAGAAAAGGCAATGATCACGACATTATAATAACAGCGGATGTGCTGGGCTCAGAGTCTGACAGGTGTGGGGCAAATTCCGCTCTGCGGTACATGACCCAGATCGGGCTGACCTTCCAGTCCAAGTCCTCAGCCCATCTACAAACCCCTGAGAGGCTTCTCCATCCTCCCTCACCCCACGGATCAGACCAGTTATTATTGTTACCTTGTTTTCATGTAATATTTCTAAAAAATGTTCATCAAACATTTTTACAGATTTTACTTTTTGAGTAGCTCAAAAATCTTGTGAGAAATTTAAGGCGGGGTTATTTTTTATTTTAAAAATATCATTACTGGTACTTTACAAATGAGAAAGGAATAATAGGCCAGAGAGATGAAGTGGCTGCCTGAGACTCAGCCTCACCTAGGAAACAGCAGAGCCCTGCCTTCTACTCTAAATCTTATATTCTTTCTTCATTAAACATCATATTAGAAAAAATGTGGTTCCATACAAAAGGAAGGTCTAACCAACAAGCCAGGGCAGCAAAGACCACACAGCAGCCACAGTGACAAGCTGACGCCACAGGGGCCTGGCGAGGACAGCGAACACTAAGGCGAGCAGCTGGGCATTAACCACAGCGGAGTAGTTTCTTTCTCAAAGAAACACTTTGCTTTTTGGTTTTCTTTAAAGACATGATCTGCTCATTCTATCTTTTGCTTTTTTAAAAAAAAAAAACTCCACCTAAATGAAAGCATGGCACAAAAACAATGAGAAGTGGTGATCTACACACAACTCAACGGTTTGGGCAACAGAGCAGGGTGGGGCCTGAGGCGGGCTACTATTCCACACCCACCCAGCTGGGAGGTGGTTGAAATTCTTATTACAAAATATGGCATCTTCAACAAGAAACAAAGTTCTAAAATCTTAAAAGGTGAGAAAATAGGGTCCATTAATCAGAGTCAGCCTGTGAGAACTCATTTAAATATACTATAGTTATATGAGAAAGAAACTAGAATTTATGGTTAACTAATCATCTAAAGTTTGAGAGGTGAAAAAGGTTATAATTAATAAATTTGTGGGTGGCTTTCACTTAAATAAGGTTTCCAACAGCATTCAAGACACGTGCTTAATATAAAATGTTTACTATACCATACATTCTTTATAGAAACAATATTAAAAACCTTAGAACGTCCAGGGTTCTTTGAGATCCGGTCCAACATAACTTGTGTTTAATTTTTATTTATTTAAAAAAATCATTGCAGTAATGTAAGATCTTTTGCAGGGGTAAAATTCTTTTATCTTGGGTCCAGAAAGCTGTGTACAACTTCTAGCTTGGCAAACAAATGTCAAAAAATACAGAATTCCTCACTAAAGACATTATGTACGAATAGAGTCGTCCAATTTAGAAAAGCCAGCCCCAGATGGTCTATCAGAATCAACAAAGCCCACTTTCTTTGCCAACACAAGTTTCACAAAGCAGAAACCACCCCGGGGCAATGCAGAGGCAGGCATCCCGAGTCTGTGAATGCTTATTACCACCATGTGCTCAGCACCAGGTTAGAGACTTCATTATATGGCCTATAAAACATTACTTCAAAAAGAGTGTTCAAAATGAACCATTTAGTCTTTGTGGTAAAGGCACTGAAAGGCACTCTTTACGGAAAGAGTGATCTGTATGTGTGTTTTAGACTGAAATAGGGTGGTGATTATAGATGTGACCCATGGGCTTTGAAAACAGAAGCAAGGCTATCAGCTAATCTGTTCGTGTTGGGCTACCTCGAACATTTTAACTTCTGGTCCCTTTTGCTTTCTGATAATCTGAATTTCAGGGACTAAATATTTGTGTGGTTGTTGATAACAAAATTACTACAAATGTGATGGAACTGCTGTGTAAACAAACATGTGTCTATACCATTATCGACCAAATAAGGAACTGAGGCTTGCAGAGGTTCAGCGGCCGCCTGCCAACCCCGCCCTTATCACTCAGAGAGGGAGAAAGCCATGCAGACGAGGGGAGCCACAGGTCTTAATCACTCCACCACCAGGGCTTTCTGTGAACAGAACAGGGGTTGCAGTACAAGAGAAAGTTAGTGCTTGAAAACTGTGAGAGGAGGTGGCCTCAGTCTTTTGGAGACCTTGGTGCTTCCATTCAGGAGGCAGAGCCCAGTGACCATCTGAGGTCCCTTTTAGGAGCTTAAAAGTTCCACAGTTGTAGAAAGCAGATGCTTAATACACATTTGCCATATTTTTGTACTACACATTCTTGAATAACCTTTGATGTTCTGTTCATTCCAAAGAAGAACACTGACCTGCTGCTCCACCCATCCACGCACTCACTGGCTGACTCCCGCGTGCGTCCCCACTGGGGGGTCAAACCTGCAACCCCAGTTCACTGAGATGATGCTCCAACGAACTGAGTGAGGCCTGGCCAGGGCTCTGGCGCTTTTCTTGAGTTGACCCTTCATGTTAACTAGATGGGTCTTTCTCCTGCACAGCTGCGAAGATGGCTGGATGCTACTGCCAGGCTTCGTCAGCCCCATCAGGTGATGGCGCCTGGATCCCAGGCCAAGGCCCGTGTGCACTCACAGGCAGTGAGCTTTCCTTGCTTGCATGATCCTTCACAACAGGGAAGGAATGTATGGCATTTAACCCTTTGTGAACTCCATTTGGAAGATCATCTGCTACTCTTTAAAAGTAACAATTAGAGTATGGCTGAAAATCTGATTTCTAGCATATGTAAGAAAATTGTAAGCAATATGGTCAATAGCTTCCATTTTTTGAACATGTACTACTTGTCGAGTACTTTCTAATTTGGAGCCTCACCTAGCAAAATCAAGTTATATTTCACATATTCTTCATAAAATTGTTGTGAGTGATAGTATAGTAGGTGTAAATGGTCACAATTCTTCCTCTCCCTGTACCTTCAATCCTTGAAACATGATTTTGTAGGTCCTTCCAGCAAAAAAATATCTACTTCTCTACCCTTAATTCTTGGCTAGCCTTGTGACTCATGTTGCCCTGTGGACTACAGTGGAAGCAACAGTGTGTCCACCTTGAAGCTCTACCATAAACTTTGTATGCTTCTGCCCTCACTCTTGGGACCCAGACTAGCCTGCTGATTGAGAGACACATGGGCCCCGGTGTCCTCACTGTCTCCCAATAGCCAGATCCCCCTCACTGACAGCTAGCTGACCACAGACACATACACGAGGCTACCTGAAACCAAAAAGTGCCAGGCTGAACCAGCCCACCTAAAAACCCATGGAAGTTAAGTGAATGGCTGTTGTAAGGTGTTGAGCAGTGGGATAGTTTGTTAGGCAGTGAAATCTAACTGATACAAAAGGCAATACTGCCAAAGCTGACAGGAAAGAGAGGTGCAGAAAAGTCAGCAGACCGTTCAAGGTCACTCAGCTGTTAAGTGGTAACGCTGTCAGGTTACCACAGCCACGTGTGGGCCCACATTCCTCATTCTGCTCTGTAATGACTCTTTTTGATATAAATGAAAAAGGACGTGTGGAGTGCTTCCACATGCTCTTTGTTGGGCTTGATATACTTCCCTCCATTCAGGAAACTTAAAATCTCCATTTTGTTTTTCACTAGGGCAACTGCAATTTGATAGCTTTGCTCATGCAACTGCTTTCTCCTAAAAATGTTAAAAATGTATTTTGTATTTATTTTTCACCTTTTGAAGCTTCCTTAGTGCCCCAAGACAGATTTAGAGTTTCCCATGTGTGGCTGATGGCAAAAATAACCACAATTACTCACTCCTTCCTCTATCCTGGCCCTTTGTAATATGACTTTTCTGTGCCATTTATCAAGAAGTAAAACCTATCTTCCTACCCTTTGAATCTAGACTGGATTTGTGACTTGCTTTGTCCAACAAATGTGGCTGAAGGGATGGTGTAGCCATTTCTGAGTGTTCTCAGGTGTCTTATGTACTCCCATTCCTTCTCTAGGTCACCATAACTCCATCAGCTGAACCAGACAAGGCTTGCCCTGTGAAGGATGAGAGATCACATGGAGCACAGCTCCAGGTTGTCCCAGCTGAAGCCCTAGCTACGTGAGAGCCCAGCCAAGATCAGCAAAGCCAAACCACAGTTGAGCTTTATTACATGTGGAAGTCTAGTTGACACAAGAGGAAATGCCCAGCTGAGTCCAGCCTAACTTGACATTTACAAAATCACAAGCCAGTAAGCTTGTTTATGAAGCAAAGGAAAATGAATACAGATCCTTTGTACTCTTTTGGCATTTCAGAACTACCTTTGGAATAGAGCATATATTTGCTAAATTTTATAGAATAAATGGTTAAATATTCAATTATAGTGAGATAGATAGAATTCCCTAACAAACAGAATTCTGACTTTTTATTTTAAAGTGAATAAATTCTGTCTTTCCTGGCCATGAGAGTGATGTGTAGCACAGGGCCTGAGGCTTGCCAAGTGTGCTCCATAAATGTTAGCTCTTATTGATCCTGTATATGAAGTGAAATGCCTCCCAACCGGCCAAACAAAAGCCAAAGCAGACACTGGAGTACTGAGGCCTGTGTGAGATCTTTCCTAAATTTTTTCAAAATCAGGGAAAATATCTCCTGGTATTTTTGAGATGAAGATTTAGGGCAAGGGACATGTTTTTTCTTTCTTCATATCAGCGAGCTTTTTCTTTGAAAGTATATCCTATTTAATTGGCCCATAGCTACCCATGCCACCCAATGTCAAAGAGTGGGAGAATTCTGCTATAGAAAGACCATCACAGAGGTACTCCCATGCATCCTCAAATTTTGCTGCATATCAGAAGCACTGGGGAGTTTTAAAAAGTGCCTCCAGAGATGGGCTTAATTAGTTTTGGGTCCAACCTGCACATGGGGGCTTTTAAAAGCCCTTGGAGTAATTTTATTCAATAGTCAAACTTGAAAACCATCATTCAACCCTCCCCAGAGTGTTTCCACCAGTCAAGTGGTTATTATTAAGATTAACTTACCTTCTTTTCTTTTTTAAAAAGATTTTATTTATTTATTTTTAGAGAGAAGGGAAGGAGGGAAGAAAGAGAGGGAGAGAAAAATCAATGTGTGGTTGCTTTTCACTGGGAATTGAACCAGCGACCCTTTTGTTGGCAGGCCTGGGCTCAATCCACTGAACCACACCAGCCAGGGCTATTGGGATTAACTTTCAAGGCAGACTTAAAAAAAAAATGCCTTTAATCAAAACACAGCACTGAGATACTAGAGCTAGAGAATATAAAAAATATAAACATAATATAGAAAATAACTTCTTATAATGGACAATGACTGGCTCAAACAATTAAAAAGTATACCTGAAACTAATAAAATATTGTATGTTAATAGTAATTAAAAATAAAATAAATTTGTTGGAGGGAAGATGGTGATGGAGTAGGATGGAGAAGATTCCAATTCCCAATACACATGGGAGAAAATCCTGGCTGATCTACAGAGGAACAGTGCAAACAGCCAACAGTTCCCCAGCACATATGAAAATAAGAGACCAGAAATTGTAACAGACACTGAAAAACCAGAGGGTAAGGAGATGGCTGCAGGACAGTAGGGTCTCAGGGACCAAAGCAAAGACAAGAGCAGCAGCGGCCTCGGCCAGTGCCCAGTGGCCTTGGCCACGTCCGTTGTGTCTACGGACTCATCAGGAGTCCTGGGCCTGCTGTAGGGTCCTTGGGAGAGAGCTGGGTCATCAGCTCCTTCCCTCCCCAGCCAAGCAAGGCTGGGCAACGCGGGAGAGAGACCTGTTTGCTTGAGTTTACAGAGAGGGTGATAAGGACAAAGGCTGTGCTCAACCATGGACTCTGTGGTCACCAGCTCGGGAGAATTGTGAGGCGCCGTGTCAGCTCTGACTCTGATAGTCACCAGTCTGGCTGGGGGATTAGGCTGTGCTGAGAGGCAGGCTTTCTTAAGGAGAAATTTTAGGAAAGTAAACTGAAGAATTCTACTGCGACAGCCACTTGGCCTGCTCCACCCCCAGCCTGGCAGCAAACCTGAGGTTGGGCAGAGGGCCTGGAGTTCCCCCACAGAACTGGGACAGGTCTGCGCCCAAACCCACGGGACCCAGGCAGTCTGGCTGGCATGCACGCACATCTGTGCCCTGCAACCCAGCCCACAGTGATAACCTACGGAGAAAGAGTGCTATGAGGAAGACCTAGATCCCCTTCCTGGGGCGCTGGGGAGGGGTGCCGGGTTAGCTCTTGGGAGAGCACGTGCAGAAAGACCACACCAACAGCCCCTCAGCCTGCTGCAGCCAGAAAAACCAGTTTGACCAGTTTGAAACCAACAAGAGATATTTTGTGTGTGTTCCTGTGAGTGTGTTTTAAGTAGTCTTTTATCTTTTTAATTTTATTATTGTTTTATCTTTTGGTATTTTTCCCACTCTTTTCTTTTTTGTTTTATTCCTTCTTCCTTTCTTTCCAAACTTACTGCTTTTTCCTCCCTTTCCCCCCTTTTTTTTTCTTTTACCCACAAGTGACACAACTTGGAACTGTGAAAAGACCAGAGCTGGACCCAAAGAGGGGGCATCCCAACAGTATACACAGAGAGACATATTTTACTTTGCTGTACCTGAGAAGCCACAAGTTGCTGCATATTTGTATTATTATTGTTTTTTTTTAATTATTCTCACTTCTTTTTTATTTTAATAGTATCTTTGTATTCCTCCTCTTCCTGTATAGGCTCTTTGCCTTGACTGGTTATATTGTATCATTTGACAGGTTTCGCCTGTTCTCTCCTCCACAGTGTATTGCTAATTATCTATACTTCACGCCACTTGTTTTCATTTAGCACACTACCCAAAGTTCTATACCCCCTATTCATGTTATCCAGATCACATAGAGTCTGTCATAGGATTGTTGCTCAAATATTATTGTAAATAATATCTGTTCTATACAACTGTAGATACTTCACAACACATCTCCCGGATCTTAGCTCACTTTACAGTTTCCTGAACTCTATTACTGTAGTGATTAACTTTATTTGCTCACTCACTATACCTATTTACTATCCTTTATTCTCACCTTACCTCAGGATCTGACCTCCCACAACCTCACTGCTTTCTAGATCCTACTCACAAGACTTCCCTCCTCAACAAGAGACTTATCTTTTGTCCATCCTTTCATAAAAGTGGCAAGGTGGGTTGAAGATTATGGTTAACACTATATATAACCTAAACATCTTCTATTTCATCTCTACCGGCTGTGACTGTAAATATCATAAAATAATCTCCCACTGCCATAAACCATTTTGCTTCCCCCTCCAACTAATCACACACACAAAAAAGGAGGAGGTGGAAGTGGAGAACACCAGGATACCTGAAGGAGACTGAACCACTGAATTTCACAGGTATTCTACCATAGAAGTTCACACCATAAATGCAGGGAGTCAGAACAGATCATTTTAAGAAGCTGAGACTAACAAGAAGAGTATCACAAACAACGGTAAGACAAAGATACAATACCCAAATGAAAGGAAAAGAAGAAGCCTGAGAAAGAATGTTAGATGAAATAGAGGCAAGTAAACTATCAGATATTGAATTCAAACCACTGGTTATCAGGAAGTTCAAAGAGCTCACAATGAGCTACCAGAAACTACAGGGGAGCTACAATGAACTCACTGCAAACTATATCGACATGAAAAAGAAAATAGAAACTATCAGCAAGGGCCAAGGGGAAATGAAGAAAACAATTTCTGAAATGAAGAACACAGTAGAAGGAATCAAAAGCAGGACTGATCAAGCAGAAGATAGGATCAGTGAGTTGGAGAACAAAGTAGAAAAAAAGTCCCAGAAAGAGCAAGAAAAGGAAAAGAGGCTCAGAAAGAATGAAGAGGGATTAGGACAAATGCAACACAGTATAAAACATAATAATATCCGAATAATAGGGATACCAGAAGGAGAAAAAGAACAAGGAATACAAAACCTATTTGAAACAGTAATGAGAGAAAACTTCCCTAATATGATGACAGAAAAAGTCACACAAATCCAGGAATCACAGAGAGTCCCAATCAAGAGGAACCCAAAGAGCCCCCCTTTAAGACACATCATCATTAAAATGGCAAAATTTCAAGATAAAGAGAGACTCTTAAAGGCAGCAAGGGAGAGAAAATAAGTAACATACAAGGGAGCCCCAATAAGGTTAGCTACTGACTTCTCAATGGAAACACTCCAATCAAAAAGAGAATGGCAAGAAATATTCCAAGTAATGAGAATCAGAGGTCTGCAGCCAAGGCTACTTTACCCAGCAAGGCTCTCAATCAAGATAGAAAGCCAAATAAAGAGCTTCCAAGACAAAAGAGGTCTAAAAGAATATGCCTCCACTAAACCAGCTCCGCAAGAGATGCTAAAAGGACTGCTTTAAGGAAAGGAAGGAAAACAGAGAGACAGAGAGGAACACAGGTACAAAAATGGCAATGATTAAGTACCTGTCAATAATAATATTAAACATAAATGGATTAAATGCTCCAATCAAAAAACACAGAATAGCTGAATAAATAAGAAAGCATGACCCTCACATATGCTGCCTACAAGAGACCCACCTCAGGACAAAAGACCTGCAGAGACTAAAAGTGAAGGGCTGGAAACAAATTTTCCAAGCAATGGACAAGAAAAAAAAGCCAGGGTAGCAATACTCATATCAGACAAATTAGACTTCAAAAAAAAAAAAAGGGGGGGGCCATAAAGAGAAACCCAGAAGGTAATTTCATAATACTCAAGGGAAGAATCCACAAAGAAGACATTAACATCGCAAATATATATGCACCCAACATAGGAGCACCCAAATATATAAAGAAAATCTTAGAGGACTTCAAGAAAGATAATGACAGTAACACAATTATAGTAGGGGATTTTAACACCCTACTGTCAAAAATGGACAGATCTTCCAAACAAAATGTCAACTTGATACTGTGGCATTGAACTACACACGAGATGAAAGGGACTTAACTGATATATAGAGAGCCCTTCATCCCAAAGAAGCTAAATATACATTCTTTTCAAATGCACATGGAACATTTTAAAAGGTAGACCCCATGATAGGACACAAAACGAGCCTCAACAAATTCAAGAAAATTGAAATCATACCAAGCATTTTCTCTGACCACAAGGGACTGAAACTGGAAACTAACCCCAAAGGAAAGGACCCAAAACATTCAAAATCATGGAGACTGAATGGCATGCTATTAAACAATGAATGGGTCAAAAATGAAATTAGAAAAAAAATTAAAAAGTTTCTGGAAACAAATGAAAATGAACTCACAACAACTCAAAACTTATGGGACACAGCAAAGGCATTTCTGACAGGGAAGTTCATAACAATACAGGCCTACCTAAAAAGGACAGAAACATTTCAAACAAACAACCTAACCCTACACCTACAAGAACTTGAGGAAGAACAACAAAGACAGCCCATAGCAAGTAGAAGGAAGGAAATAACCAAGATCACAGCAGAATTAAATGACATAGAGACTAAAAGCACAATTCTAAGGATCGATGAGTCCAGGAGCTGTTTTTCTGAAAAAGTAAACAAAATGAACAAGCCTTTAAATAGGCTCATCATGAAAAAAAGAGAGAGGACCGAAATAAACACATTCAGAAATGGAAGAGGAGAGATTACAACTGACACCACAGAAATAGAAGAGATTGTAAGAAATCACTATGAAGAACTGTATACCAAGAAATTTGAAAACCTAGGTGAAATGAACAAATTTCTAGAAAAATATAATCTTCCAAAACTCAATGAAGAAGAAACAGAAAGTCTGCACAGACCAATAACAAAAGATGAAATTGAAGCAGTAATCAAAAACTCCCATCACACAAAAGCCCTGGACCACATGGTTTCACAGGAGAATTCTACAAAGCATTTAAGGAAGAGCTAACCCCTATTCTTCACAGACTATTCAAAAAAATCCAAAATGATGAAGACTCCCAAACTCTTTTTATGAAGCCAGCATCATCTTAATTCCACAACCAGATAAGGGCACAACAAAGAAAGAAAACTTCAGGCCAATATTGCTGATGAACTTAGACGCTAAAATCCTCAACAAAATATTGACAAATCACATCCAACAATATATTAAAAAGATCATACACCATGACCAAATGGGATTCATCCCCGGGGATGCAAGGATGGTTCAACATTCGCAAATCAGTAAATGTAATACATCACAAAAACAAAAGCAAAGACAAAAATCACAAGAACATATCAATAGATGCGGAAAAGCTTTTGATAAGGTACAACACCCATTTATGATAAAGGCACTCAGCAAAGTGGGAATAGAGGAAGCATTCCTCAATATAATAAAGGCCATATATGAGAGACCTACAGCCAACATCATACTCAATGGGCAAAAACTAAAAGCTTTTTCACTAAGATCAGGAACAAGACAAGGCTGTCCACTTTCACCACTTCTATTCAATATAGTATTGGAAGTTTTAGCCACAGCAATCAGACGAGACAAGGAAATAAAAGGCATCCAAATGGGAAAGGAGGAAACAAAACTTTCATTGTTTGCAGATGACATGATAGTGTACATGGAAAATCCTATAGACTCTACCCAAAAACTGCTCAACCTAATAAATGAATTTGGCAAAAGAGCGGGATACAATGTCAATATCCAGAAATCAAAGGCATTTTTGTATACTAACAATGAACCAGCAGAAGCACAAATCAAGAACAAAATCCCATTTGATATAGCAAAAACAAAAATAAAATATCTGGGAATAAACCTAACCAAGGAGGTAAAAGATCTGTATGCAGAAAACTACACAACACTGAAGAAAGAAATCAAGGAAGACACAAACAAATGGAAACACAGACCATGCTCATGGATTGGAAGAATTAACATCATCAAAATGTCCATACTACCCTAAGCAATACACAGATTCAATGCAATACCTATTAAAGTACCAAGGACACACTTCAAAGACATTGAACAAACACATCAAAAATTTATATGGAACCATAAATGACCCTGAATAGCAGCTGCAATTTTGAGAAAGAAGGGCAAAGCAGGAGGGATCACAGTACCTGATACCAAACTGTACTACAAGGCCACTGTAATCAAAACAGCCTGGTACTGGCATAAAAACAAGCACATAGACCAATGGAACAGAACAGAGAGCCCAGAAATCAACCCAACACTTTACAGTCAATTAATATTCGACAAACGGGGCAGTCACATAAAATGGAGTAAAAATAGCCTCTTTAACAAATGGTGTTGGGAGAACTGGACAGCTATGTGCAAAAAAATGAAACTTGAGCACCAACTTACACCATACACCAAAATAAATTCAAGGTGGATAAAAGACTGAAATATAAGCCATGAAACTTTTAAAATCCTAGGGAACATTGGCAAGAAAATCTCAGATATTTCATGCAGCAACTTTTTTACTGATATGTCCCCTAGAGCAAGGAATATAAAGGAAAGAATAAACAAATGGGATCTCATCAAAATTAAAAGCTTCTGCATAGTCAAAGAAAACAGCATTAAAATAAAAAGAGAACCAACCATATGGGAAAACATATTTGCCAATGATACCTCAGACAAAGGTTTAATCTCCCAAATATAGAAAGAACTCACATGACTCCACTCTAAGAAGACAAGCAACCCAATTAAAAAGTGGGCAAAGGACTTGAACAGACACTTGTCCAAGGAGGACATACAGAGGATCCAGAGACACATGAAAAGATGCTCAATATTGCTAGTTATCAGAGAGATGCAAATTAAAACCACAATGAGATACCACTTTACACCAGTCAGGATGGCTATCATAAACAAAGCAACAAACAACAAATGTTGGAGAGGTTGTGGGGAAAAAAGGACCCTAGTTCACTGCTGGTGGAATTGCAGACTGGTACAACCATTATGGAAAACAGTATGGAATTTTCTAAGAAAACTAAAAATGAATATGCCTTTTGACCCAGCAATTCCACTGCTAGGATTAAATCCTAAGAACCCTGAAACACCAATCCTAAAGAACCTATGCACCCCAATGTTCATAGCAGCACAATTTACAATAGCCAAGAGTTGGAAGCAACCTAGGTGCCTATCAGTAAATGAATGGATCAAAAAAGTATGGTCCATTTACACAATGGAATTCTATGCAGCAGAAAGAAAGGAGGAGCTACTACCCTTTGCAACAGCATGGATGGAACTGGAAAGCATTATGCTGAGTGAAATAAGCCAGGTGGTGAAAGACAAATACCATATGATTTCACCTTTAACAGAAATCTAAACAACAAAACAAACAAGCAAGCAAAATATAACCAAAGACACTGAAATACAGAACAGGCTGACAGGGACCAGAGGGGAGAGGGGAGAGAATTTCAGGGGAAAAGGGGAAGTATTTACAGGAACCAGTATAAAGGACACATGGACAACAACTAAGGGAGGTGGAAATGGGAGGGAGGCGGGGAGCACTGGGGGGGGGGGTCACGGGCTGGCATGGGAGTAAAAGACAGAAAACTGTACTTGAACAATAATTTAAAAAATAAAATAAAATTTGATTTTATCTTATCTTTATTTTTAAATTTAATCTTTATTATATTTTTCCATTACCATTTAGTTTCTTTATAACTCCTCCCCCAAGCAATCACCACACTATTTTCCATGTCCATGAGTCCTTCTTCCTTTTTGCTCAATCCCTCCACCCCTATGCTCCCCCCATTAGCTGTCATCTGCTCTCCACCTATGAGTCTGTCTCTGTTGTGCATGCAAATAAAAATTTTTAAAGAAATTATGAAATAATTAACATTGAATAACTTCCTGATAATTAACTCAGCAAGCATAATTCAAACACCTAGTGGAGTCTTAAGTGTCTCAAAGACCTTAAGCATAATTAGGTCTTCAAAATTTTATTGCTTTAAATTAAATACCACATAACACTGTAAATTATGTTAAATAATAAATTTAAGTTAAACTGCATTTAAGTGTATAGTCTAAAAGCACATTAACCCAAAAATCTTTGTTTAAAAATATACCTTATATGAATAATAGCACTTTATTGGGTATTAAGGTATAATTTAATATTTTATTATAATTTTGAATTCTGATTCAGTGTGGGTAATTAAAATATTGTGGTCTTATCTTAATTTCATCCTCATTAAGTTCCATAGCTGCAACCACAGATCTAAAACACATATTTGAAGAGTCAGAATTTTCCAAACCACAGATTCCCCAAGAGAAAAATGTGGTTTGACCCTCTGCTTTCACAGAAATGGAAAGTGAAGCTCAGGCAGCTTTAACAAGTCAAGCAGAGTCCCCATCATCCAATGGCTGGGAACTGAGCCCAGGACTTCTGACCCCCGATCTCCCTGCTCTGGAGATGGGCACAGGGTGAGGACAGCATGTGTGCCCCACACAAACACTGGCTGGTGCACCTGCCCCGTGGTTTGCCAACCTCTGCTGTGGACGGCTGTGTTCATAGAGCACGCTGGCAACAGGAGAAATGATCACTTTCTACTTTCTACTTCAGTCCTTATCACAAAACAGGCTAGAATCCATTCTAGCCATTTAATACATTAGTTATAAATAAGGTTTCTGTATTTTTTCTAGTCTATTATTAACTTCTCACATTAAAACATGGTGTACTTGTTATGATAATAAACCAATATTGGTACATTGTTATTAATTAAAGTCCATATTTAATTCACATTTCCTTAAATTTTACCTAATGTCATTTTCTGTTTGATTCAGGATGCCATTTAGGGTACCATACTGCATGGAGCTCTCTTTTCACTAGTTCAGCATTGTGTGTGTGTGTGTATGTGTGTGTGAGAGAGAGAGAGAGAGAGAGAGAGAGAGAGAATACAAACATCTCTCTTCAGTCAATTAAGGTCAAACTCCTACAAATTACTGTTCTCATATTCTCTAATGTAAAAGAAAAGGGTATATGTTAATGAAGCAATCTAGAGTTTTAATTATGAGGAAAACACTGTGGAGCAGAGGAAGGTTAGGTTTAAAAAACACTGACATTTGGAGGGACCTAGGATCAGTCTCTGATTTGTGGATTAATAAAATCTGACAAGCAAAGAGTGGGGTAGAGGCGTGTGAGAATTGAGAGTAATCAGAGGCAGCACACAGAGAACTACAGCAATCCAGAAGAAAGAAGTAATATTGTGCAATTTGTCATTATGTACATAGAGGAGTCAGCATTTCAAAAATCTATAGAAATGCAGTTAGAATTTCCTTGCCAATATTTTTATAAAACATTTTCCAAACGAGACCAATTCATCTTATTCTGAAATGAATTGTTAGATCACAACAGAGAATGTTAAAGAAATTGCATCCCTTATAGACATGCCAAATGGTAGACTCTGCCTGACTCAGAGTCTATAAATAGGGAAATTAAAATGCTAAAAATGTCCTCCAAGTTGCCAAACATAGTTCTTCAGCATCTACTTCCTAGTCCAAATGATTCAGTCTTCCCAAGTTTGAGAGTGAAAGCTACAACTCACAAAGCAATGCTGTTGTGCACATCAACTGATTAAATGGAAAAAAATATTCCACTTATGTATATTTCTTTGTTCTTAGACCATATCCATTGAAATGCTTCCTTATACTTTCATTAAAGTTTTATGAAAGGTGGGCTGGATGGAAGTGAAGGATACCAAAGGTAGCCTGTTGATTTTTCCTTGACATGTGATTGCCTGCTATGACATTAGGTTCTCTTGGCTCTCCTTTTCTTAAGATAGCTCTACTCATGGGATGGTGGTAGACATTGTTCCCTACCTGTCAAGGAAATTACATTCTATATGTAGCTTTGGCGAGTCACAAGAAAATTGTGAGAAACTTGCAATAAGCAAATTAATTTTGTTTAACCCATGTCTCCCAAACATATCTGACCATAAATAAAACCTTTTTCCTTTTTTAGGGGCATGGTGGGGAGCTGCCCCCATGAACACCCCCTGAGCACTCTGTGGGAAGTGCTGGGTAAGAGTGGCCTCTGCTAATGTTGGCAAGTTGGGCAACACCACTGTCCTCAGGACCATCATAGGGCAAGAGGTACGGGACCCACCCAGTGAAAAAGGTGTTGAGGTCAGCAAGCACCCCTGGCCTTCCTGCAGTGCTACTGGGGTGACCCAATGCAGGCATGCTGCCCAGCACAGCTCACCGCACAGCCATGGGGTACAGTGCCTGGGACCCTGTGTTCCCCGCCCAGTAGTAATCTGCACCCACTCTGAGTTCTAGAATGGCAGAAACTAGAAAGTCTGCTTCTGTCGACAAACTGACAATGTAACATAACGTGTGTGCCTGTGTGGGGATGGTAGGGTGTTTCCATGCCCCAGGGGACGTGGCAGTCAGGCAAACTCTGTCTGGCACGATGCAGGAGATCCCTGTGGCTGGGCACACAAAACACTCACCCTGGACTCTGGCACAGAAGTTCCAGTGCCAGTGCTGTCTGCCCTAACCCCCTGGGGGACACTGCACAACTCGCCCTCTCAGACCTTGTTTCCTCTTCAGAAAAAAAATAATAGTAGTAGTAGGGTAAATGATTTAATATTTGCAAAGTACTTTGGCCTGTGTTTGCCTCAAAGTAAGTACAATATAAGCTTCTGTTTAATGAAATTGTGTTACTAGTGTTTGCTCCGGTTTCTCTCTATTACTACACGCTTCCTTTACTAAAAAACAGAAAAGAAGATGTGACACGGGGGAGACAGACCCTCTCACTCCCTACTTTCAGACGCCAGGCCTGACAGAGTCACAAGGATACAAAGGCACTCTGCTTTAAGAGGTGCAGAGTGACTCAGCTGCCTGGAGCTCCCAATGCTTCCTGACGGGCTATGGTCATGGCTATGGGGCTCCAGCTTGTCACTCACACATGCTAATGATCAGGCCTTGTGGACAGTGGTTACTGTGGATTCCAGCAACACAGGAACAGAAGGGAGGACAGGGGCAGGGCTTCCAGAGTCACGAATGGGCTAGCCGCCCCTCTGCAAACTGCTCCTGGGGCCGCCAAGGAGCCCTTCGCGGGAGAGGCAAACACTGACCTTACCTCCAGCTCACCCCTCTCCTAGCCCTTAACGTGGTTGTTAAAAATAATAAAATAAGCTCTGGCTGGTGTAGCTCAGTGGACTGAGTGCGGGCCTGCAAACCAAAGAATCGCGGTTCGATTCCCAGTCAGGGCATGTGCCTGGGTTGCAGGCCAGTTCCCAGCAGGGGACTCACAAAAGGCAACCTTACATTAATATTTCTCTCCTTCTCTCCTTCCCTTCCTCTCTAAACATAAATAAATAAAATATTTTTTTAAAAAAAAGAAAGGGAAAGAGCTCTGTAATACCTTGGTAATTTTTCTTTTTTGTGTGTGTTTGTGTTTACTTGAAAATATCATCATATAAATATATTTTATACATTTTTAAAAGGTTACACAAATACATCTTTAAAAAGGTTGTCAAATTCATTGTAAAAGACTTAGAAAAGGAGAAATAATGCAGCAGACATGTGCATGGACATCACCGAGATGCACTAACAGATCTGCTTTAGGCAGGTAAGACTAATCCTTCCACAGGTCACACAAAACACTGAGACGGGTGTGCAATAATCTCTGACCTACTGTACATTGACATCATCACAACTGTAATTTTATAAACATCATAATTTATGTGAATAAATCTTGTAAAAATATGCAGGGAGTTCTTGTGAATACAGGCCAAGATTGAGGAAAATGACAAATCTCTGAGCATAAAAATGAGAGGCCCTTGAACTTGGCTGGGCATGGCCACAGCACACCTGCTCTGGGGCAGTTCTGGCCTCCAGCTCACATGCTCTGTCTGTGAACGCAGCAACCTGCAGCCTGGCAACAGCTGCTTCTGCTCCTCTAAGGAACATACATGCATGCACACATGCATAGGAAGTCCCCAGCCAACTGCAGCCATCAGGGATGATGACACCTTTCAGTTCCTGTGCCAGGGAAGGCAGGCAGCAGGGAAAAGGCAGAACCCTAAGCAACAGAAACATGGGTTTCAGCCTTGGTTTCCACTTCTGCTGGTGCAGTTTCTAAGGCTGGTTTGCATAGGGCTTCGAACCTTGGGTTGTACACTTGCTGCCTTTCAAGTGCTAAGCACCTTGGGCATGGCACCTCCCACACTGTCCCTAGCAGTGTAGGGCTCACCTGAAGGTACCTCCTGTCACAGGTCATTTCTTCTGTTGCACGCAGCCCATACTTGCCTCTGTGAATCACCAAATGACAGGCATTGGGTATTTTTCATTTACACCAAAGTGAATGTGATGGCACAGATAGTGATTGCAAAGCCCATCTGGTGAGTTTATAAAGTATTTCTACAAGTCATGATTCTAATTTTGTAACTGCAGGATTAAGATAGGCACACTGCTACCTTAAAGACTTGTTTTATGTTAAACATGCATAATACAATGTGAAGAAAATGATCACTTAAAGGAAAATATTTCCCCAAATTAGAATTTGCATCTACAGTAATGAGAACCTGTTAAAATATCTCTTTGAAAAACCTTCTCAGCTGATGCAGAGCTGAGCATTTTGAGGCTCCTCGCTGCTCTGCCCTTTCTTGTTGTGTATGCATAGTGCAGATCTGCCAGCCATTACAGCAAACGGCAATGTCTGCTCTGTCAGAGCAGTGAACAACCGTATCACAAACCCCCTCAAGTGTCTGACTTCCACCCCCACAGTCCCCTCAGAAAAGGAAGACTGAGCTGAGAAGGAAAACATCTCCCTCCCCACAATCTGGAATCACATTACAGCAAGCTAGGGACCCAGTCATGGCAACTTGTATTAACTGCTGAACAGAGAAAGTTGATCAATTTACTTTCTTTTAAATTGGAGCATATATTTTTGCATTTCTTTGTGTGTGTGTGTGTGTGTGCATGGATAGCTTTATCAGGGAGGAAGGAGGCATTCAGATATATGGCATTTCATCAGATATAATTCAGGGCTGAGCAAAAACAGCTTTTAGCTACAGACTGAGCAGCCCCAGGGGAACTTCACAGAAATGACACAGCAATTTGTGTTAGAATATTGGCAGCTAATTCATGAATGCCGGAGCTGACTCTGAATACATCTGCTTCTGTTCATCTTTTATCCCCCCTGAGCTCATGATTCATAAAGAAAGTGCCTGGGGCTACTCTTCTGAAACATACAGTATGATGCTAACAGACTTCTCTTTGGTGTGTCTGCCTGGCTGTCACACACACACACACACACACACACACACACACACACACACCTCCTTCTCCCCACAAAAGATACATTAAAACATGGTCTTCCAAAACATAAACCTCAAGGAACAGTCATCACTAACAAATGAAAGGTATTTTCATTAAAGAACACTGATTTAAAAAAAAACGTTTCATATTTGCAAATCTTATTTGGTGTAACATACTGTAATTCAAGTTTTCCCTCTTGTGACATCATTACAGCATATATTTTACCCTAACCTCTAGAGGAACTCACCCCACTCTTTTCTCATAAAAGATGAAATACTGTTTTTATGATCAAACTGCACAGCTTTTGTTTCCATAAATATCTGGGACAGCTTCCCTTTCCTCCGGTTCCCACACATTTTCAATGCTGCTCAGCAAACACCCAACGGCACCCCCCTGGGAACAGTGCAGGGTGACTGACAGCCCTGCTTTCTTCCCTCTCTCCAGCTCTCTCCCACCACTCTGCTTGCTGTTGGACTGAACAACGGAGCCTTTGTGCATTCCCAGTGCAACTGGCCAGCTCTAACGAAGTGTCCCCTTATTGGTACAAGGGTAATATTTACCTTGGAGAAAAGTTTGTCTAAGTAACTATTCACAATTCTGCCAATATCATCCTTCTCAAATGTGGTGGCAAGAGTTCTCTCTTCTGTCTTGGCCTACAACCAAAGAGAAAGAGAGTTAGAAAAAAAAAGACAAATGAATAAAGACTATGAAAGATACTATTCCAGTTTACTGTAAAAACACTAGCAAACTTAGGCCAAAAGGCTGAGCTGTATTCTTTCCTGCAAAGTAAGAGAAAACAGAGTTGTGAATAAATCAAAAGTTTTTTCCAAAATAACAGCCAAGTCAGTTTCATCACATACACATTAATTATCTGCTTGTTCTATATGTTTCTTAGCTTTATGACAAAGAAATCTATGCTATTGTAGTAATATCAAAATTCAAACAACTGTTATCTGAATTCGAGGAAGAACTAGTGAGTTATTTGAAGAGAGTATGCTTCATGTGTTTTGGTAAGGCAAACTGTGATTTCATTGTGAAATGCCTTATTAAGAGTTGGGTGCAGCATAAGCTGTGTGACCTGAAGGACATGCAGATCTCTTAGTCCTGAGACTGAGTTGTCTTGAGTTGTTCCTTCATCCATTCCACTGAGGAAACGGGGAAGATGTGAGGGATAGGGGAGACTCAGGGTGTCTTCTTTTCATCTCCCTCCTGACTCATTGGTGCCCCTTGGGCCCATCTGTGGCCCTGCTCTGCTTTTGGTGCCTAGCCTATCCTCCATCCTCTTTCCTCTCCAGTTCTTGTCCTGTCTTCTAATAAAGATGTCTTGCACTGAACCTCTATTTTAGGTAAAACACCATGACAGGTGCTGTGTGAAAGGGGGAGGAGAATGGGGTAGAATGAATGAATGTGTTTATATTCTAAAAAGAACATCCTGGCTGTTTACTGAGATTCAGAACTTTTTAATTATTTTAAGAGACTGAGGTACGACTCCCGATTTGCAATATAAAACACTGAGCAGAACACAAGCCTTCTAGATGTGCATCTCTGATCTTTTACTAAGTCCACATATGGTCCTCTTAGACTGAGTGCTGCATTCTTCCAGAGTCAGAAGATTATTTGCATTATCTTGAGATACATCTGCTGTTTCTGTGACAGTTATCAAGTGAGAAATGCCTGCCTTTTCTTGGCCAATGCATTCAGCTACATTATTTTCTTTTTGTTTTTAATAAATCTAAAAATATCAGAACAAGACACAACTCTGGCTCTTTTCACTGTCAGTCATGCAGACTAAGAGTGCAGAGTCTTTACTGGGCAAAGAGCTTGACAGACACAAGCCCTCTTTCACTCATTCATTAGATTACACATAAACCCTCTTCTGAACCCCTGCCATGCAGAGATATTCAGAAGTGGATTCCAACTGCAAACACCTCTACTTCCCCATGTCATCACAGTCAATCCCAGAGATGCTCCTGAATTCATTAGAAATATAAGCAAGATTTGATTATCTAAATCAAACTGCTACAGTAGAAAAATAAAATAAACTTAGAAAAATGCCAAATCTTATTAGCATGCATTAGAAATAATGTTTGCTATTACTAGATAGGAGTAAAGAGAGTCTAACTTAAGAATTGAACACATGACATGACAGTTCATTTAATAAACCTAAAAGTGGTATATAATTTTATATTTTTGAAATTGCATATAATGAATTAAAAATATTCTAAGGAAACAAGGTAATGAACACATTGTGGTCCTGGCATATGACAGACATATAAATACATGGAATGGAATTTAGCCTCCAGATTAAGCCTATGTACTTATGGCCGATTGATTTTTAACAAAGATGCCAAGATTATACAATGTGGGAAAATAGTCTTTTCAACAAAAGGTTCTGGGACAAGGTTCTTCTGCTACATGCAGAGAAATGAATTTGGATCCTTAACTTCACTTTAAAAAGTTATGTAAAAATTTAACAAATTTGACATTTATTCATAAAGGTATATGTACCCCCATGTTCACTGCAGCATTATTCACGGTGTCCAAGACATGAAAGTAAATGAGTGTCCTTCAAAAGGTGATTGGATAAAACAGATGTGGTACACATATACAATGGGATACTACTCAGTCATAAGAAAACATGAAATACTGCCATATGTGACAACATGGAGAGATCTTGAGAAAATCATGCTAAGAAAAACAAGTCAATGGAAAAGTCAAGAATATATGATTTCACTCATATGTGAAATATAAAATTGAAAGCAGCAAGTGAACAAATAAGAAAAACAATCAAACCAAAACTCACAGACACCGACAACAGCATGGTGATTACCAAAGGGAAGGGGGGTGGGAGTGTAATGAAAGGTACAGGGGAGGGAAGAAGATCTGACTCTGGGTGGTGGGGACACAATACAATATACAGGTAACATATCATAGAAATGAACGCTCAAAACCTATGTAATTTTATTAACCAATGTCATCCCAATAAATTTAATTTTAAAAGGTTAGTACAAAGACCATATAAAATAGAGACCACATACTACAGAGACCATATTAAATGTTACTGAAAATGGATCAAATAAATTTAAGAGCTGAAACTAAAAAACTCTTAGAAGAAAACATATGGGTAAATTTCATGAGTTCAGATTTGGAATTTCAAATATGATATCAAAAGAAAAAATAGATATGTTGGACTTCATCAAAATTGAAAAGATGTGTACTTTAAAGGACATTGCTAAGAAAGTGAAAAGACAACCTAAAACAATGGGGAAAAAACACGAGCAAATCATTCCTGATAAAGGACTGTTATCTACAATATAGAAAGAATCCTTAATAATAAGACAATCCAATCAAAAATAGGTAAAGGATCTGAATATATATTTCTCCAAATATACAATGGCTAATAAGTACATGAAAAGATGCTCAGCATCATTAGTTATCAAGGAAATTCAGATCAAAATCTCAATGAAATCTACTTCATACCCCTCTAGGATGGCTATAATCGAAAAGTTTAAGACAGTACAATTGTTGACAAGGATGTGGAGAAATCAGAACACTCATACCCTGCTGATGCGAGTATGAAATAATACAACCACTTTGAAAACAGCCTCGTTGTTCCTCAAACAGTGCAATATAGGAGTTACCATTGGACCCAGTATTTGTACCCCTAGGTATATTCCAAGAAAAATAAAAACATGTCCACACAAAAACTTGTACAAGGATTTTATAGCAACATTATTCCTAACAGCTCCAAAGTAGAAATAATACAAATGTCTATCAGCTGGTGAATGGATTAAAAACATGTGGTATATCCATGTAAAACAATATCATTTGTCCACAAAATAGAATGAGGCATTCACATACATCATAACATGAACAAACCTTGAAAACACACCAAGTGAAAGAAGCTAGTCATGACCTACCCCCCCCACATATTATATGATTAAATTTACTTGAAATGTCCAAAATCGGCAAATATATAGAGACAGAAAGTAGATTAGTGGTTGTCTAGGACTGGGGAAGATGCAAATAATAGCAAAGGGGTGAGGGATTTCTTTTTAAGGTAATGAACATGTTCTAAAATCAACTGTGGTGATGGTTGTATTAACTCTGTGAACATACTAAAAAAACATTAAACTGTGCAATTTAAATGGGTGAATTGTGTGGTATGTAAATTACATCTCAATAAAACTGTTACCAGAAAAATATTCCATGGCATGTGAACATTTTAGTGTCAGTGATTTTGCAGATCACTCTTAAAGACAGATGGCAAATGCAAGTGTAATTTTAGCTGGAATCACTGGGGTCGCTGCAGGGACTCATGATTGCCTGCCTGGCTCCACTCCAAACTGTCGTGTATTGACAGAGACTACCTGGATATAATTCTGCATGGACCAAGTGCTCCTTCAGGTCCCCTTCCACCCACAACTATCCATCTTTAAGTGTGGGCAACAGCTAATCACTACAAACCAGTACTGATCCAATTAAATAGAAATCCTCTGCTTTCAATGTTGGTATCTTTCTCTACTGAATGAAATGTTTGGACTTCTGACACCAGATATCTATCTACTCAATGTGACTTCCCCCCACTGTATATACTAAGCCAGTGGGATGCCAAGCTCAACACTGTTGTTGTTTTTTTACACCTATTTTTCTGACTGTCAGTTTTCATGTGGACTGTTAGCAGGTTCTTAACATGGAAGATGACATTCATAAAGAGGCTCAAACAAGTGAACTCTGATAATTCCTGATGCATTTTGCCAACTAAACTGAAGGCTTGTTCTAGCTTAAGCCACTCAGAAGAACTGAAATAGAGTTCAATTTCTTAGTCACTGGGCCTCCAAGGGATGGGATTTGCACCTAACAGATGGCTTGGCCCAAGCTCCAGCTGGTGTTGTTGAGGAGAGGCCTCAGGAGAGAAGCACTGTTTCAAAGTTATGTTACAGTCCTTTCTGGGGAAGGAGGCATGATGTCCCTGCTCTCTGGGGAGATAAATACAAGGACTTGGTAGCACAGACTCCAAATTCACGTTTGACTTTTAAAAATCATCTTTTGAGGCAAGATATCCACTCAATACAAGACTAGAATCATGAAGCTCAATGAACAATTCCCAAATTTCAAAGAAACTTAAGGGTACCTATAAACTAACCCCACTTGATACTTGAACCCTCTCTACAATGTTTGTGGCATCCAGTTTACAATGGCGATGTCAAAAGGACTTTGTTCAAAATAAATTAACAGTACCAAGCACTGAATGAATCCCAGTGCCTAACACATGATAATCATTCAATATTTATTCACTGATGGAGTGAATGAATTAAAAAAAAATTAGAGTAGACTCAAGGATATTGCTGTAATGAAGCTGTTCTCACTTGCAGTCCCTGAAGACAGAGAGAAATAGAATTATATGTTGCTTATGATCAGTATATTACCACAGCAATATATCACACATGCAAATGTTGACCAAGCAAACACTTCCTTTTCTCCATGTTGCCAAAGAAACAAACCGGTAAACAAAACTGAGACCCTGAAGGGTTCCCAGAAGGAAATTCTGTTAGATTTGGGCTCATGTAAGGAAGGTTCTTCTGCACCCTTGTGGATTGGTGGCTTCAACCTAGTTTGAGTCCTGATTCTAACAACTTCCAGAGCCACATAGAACACGTCTGATAGTTTCCTTACACGGCAACCTTTCAAATACTTGAAGGCATTTGTTTTAAAAAGTCACCCTTCTCCTGTTCTTGAGCTTCTCTTTCTCCATTTCAAAGAATAAAGTCTTGACTTATCAGCTACCATAACTCAAATGAGTACAAATGATATAAGGAGAACAGAGCTGAGCCATGGCCAGGCCCACTCATAAGAGCATAGCAGGTAGAGAGTCTGCTCCAGCTACAAAACCTAACTCAGGGAATAAGCAAATACCCACTAGACAAGGTAACCTCAGACTGATGTAAGACGTAGTCCTTATTTTTTGAGTTTTGGTGATAGTAGTGGAGAATTTTCAAGGCCCATGTATAGAAGGGAGGCAAAGCTATCAGCCAGAAGCAATGGGCTGGTGAGGTCAGGACAGTGGTCATTACTAACCTTGGAGGTTTGGTCACAGCAACAGAATCTGGCCACTGGGCCAGACTCACTCTTGGCAAGACTAAAACAGATCATAGTAGTAAAGTAGATACCCAGCTCCAGACACTTAGACACACAGGAAGAGAAAGAGCTGAAACATGGAAGGTCAAGGAGTGAGTATTGTGGGAACCTGGAAGTTATTCCTGGGATATTAGACTCTGTAATTCTATGGCAATAAAGTCTATTGGATTGCAATGGTGGCCATCCCAGTGGTCAGCAAGATGACCACTGGGCGCAGAGAAAATATTAGTGACCTGTCCCAATGGCCTGGGGGAAGGTCTCAACAACTCAAGTACTTCCTGCTTCAGTGAGAATGAATTCAGACTTGGAGAGGGAAGATGATGCATGTGAGAGGAACACATGGGGGGCAAGAAAGGTAGGAGGAGACATGCTGAGGGCTGACACATCCACTTGGTGGTTGTTCTCTTTCAATGATTAAGCTCAAAGACATTTCTCCAGATGAAGCAGCTCTTTTCTCAGTGGACAGCTGATAGGATGCTTTCTTCAGTCCATATACTATGTTTATTTAGAAAGTCTGAGATCCCAGAAGCTTTTTCTACCACCTACATTACACTGTTGCCGTACATGAATCTTATACTTGACTAATGCAAATCTAAATTTCTTTCATATATGATGAAGCTCAGCCACTCCCCCCCCCCAACTTTTTTGTGTGTGTTTTCATTGGCAGTCATGGTGCTTACATAATCCCTGTGCCATTTGTGCCTCTTAGAGTTGGGTCATTGTGTTAAATGTCAAGATGTTTTTGAACTCTGTTTCTCTGACATGTTATTACACATCAGCCACCTCTTCCAGTTTTGGGTAGTGCATTTCCCCTAAGTGAGGTCTAATGTTGAATAGGACAGGGTTAGGTTCAACTATGAAAGTCTTCCTCCAGGAAGAGAGCAACTTATTAATCAATTCCCTCTGGATATGCTTACCAACCAGTTATTAATTCAGGTTGTTATACAAATCCCCTCTTTGTCCAAATAATAAATGTTAGCAACTTGATACTAAAAATCAAACATATATAAACTAATACATGTGATTTCTTATTAATCCATATGAATTGTATGGTTGGTTTAATAAATTGTCAATACAATAGAGATCAACCTCAGAGACATTTTCTTCCATTAAAATGTCAATATTAAGCCCTTCCGAGTAATTATGCAAGAAAATGATATTAAATATACTCAGCAGCACTGCAATTAAAGGGGCAGTAAGGCAATGTGTATGGGCTATGACATACCTTGCAATATGGGGAAACATTACTCAACATCTCCTTACCCCTCCTCCTGGTGTTCTTATTTCACTCAGGCTGCACTTCTCTCCCTACTAAGCTCCCTCATAGGTAGTTTCTGGTGTTTTTTTCTGGTTGGTTCTCCCAGCTGCTGTTCTTCACACATCCATCTTTCCCAGTATTCCCTCTGTTAACAGTTCTTCCTGTCTCTGATGACTCCTGCTTCATTTCACACACTCTGATAGCTACAACTTCCAGTGTATGCAAAATAAGAGTCCATTAAGAAAATAGTGTCTTCTGGGTTTAATGTCCTTATTTTGAACAGAAAAAAATGGAAGAGGCAAGAAAGGATAGTCCTGAGATGCCAAAGAGAGACCACTATGAAGATAAAATGAAGGCAAAAAATTTAAGCATCAAAAATTATGACACTGGGGAAATAATTCCCCTGAAATTATTTTCAATCGTATAGTGAATGAACAGCATCCCCTTTCCAAGAAGAATGTATTTTTCTCAAGAGTAAAGAGCAAGAAACACAGGAGCAGCTTCCTTGCTGGGGGAACTACATTTTTTTTTGTCTGCCCTCAACAGGTGTTGCCATGGTAACCATCCTGCAGTTGAGAAGCAGTAGAAGTAAGAAAATCTATACAAAAGACCACAGTGGGGGAAATAAGAAAGATGTGCAAAACTAACCTCAGGCCTAAGAAAATGAACAACCTGAGATTGGCTGGCTATTCGCCAGGTGTTGATGTTCAAATAATATGCTGCAGGGCACAGGAGCATGGTCCTTGAGGAGCCAGGCAACTCCCAGTGGGGTCTCAATTTATCTTAGGTGATAACTTATATCCCCGTTCCCTTGTGTATAGTTTAACTTTTTGATGACTTTGGGGAGAGACTGGCTGTTGTCTACTGTTATGTCTGGCAACTTCTAGAAAATGAAGGTATATTACTGAATGACTTCACTACTTTACTTCTACCTCCAGCAGGTAGTAAATTTAGTCACAATTTCTCTGCTTTCTTCCTTCAAATGCAGAAGTTAGGCTTTGCGTCTTTGCATGCTATGAATTAGTAAAACGGTTAATTAATAGCTCTTTCTTCCTGTGAACAAATACAGCCAAAATTTGTAGCCCCAGTACTTCAGAGAAGTACTGTAGAAAGAACTTCAGAGCCTGGCTAGGATCGGAACCCCATGTCTATGGTCCTTCCTCCATTGCTCATAGCTTATCATAATATCCTATGTATTTAGCATCCAAATATGTTAGCACCATGAATGACAACATAATAATGATCATTTCTGAAATTAAATTCTGTACTCTTATATTATAAGCTACTTGTTGGTGCCCCCTCTCACCAAAGAGCACACTCCATCCCTTTATTTATGCCACATTTCATTGTTGTTCAAAGGACCACTATAGTGCTTGCTTTGGCAGGACATATACTAAAACTGGAATGATACAGAAAAGATTAGCCTGGCCCCTGTACAAGGATGACCCTTAAAACTGTGAAATGTTCCATGTTTTTAACTTCATCAGCATGAAAAAGGACATAGAAGCTATGAATAAGAACCAGGTGGAAATGAAGAATGCAATACCTGAAATAAAGAAAACACTAAAAGGAATTAAAAGCAGGCTAGATGAAGCAGATGATTGAATCAGAAAGTTGGAGGACAAGCAGAAAAAACACCCAGCTAAAACAACAAAAATGAAAAAAGATTCAAAAAGAACAAAGATAGTTTAAGAGAGCTACAGGACAAATGAAATGTAACAATAGTCACATCATAGGGATACCAGAAGTAAAAGAAAAGGAGCAAGGGACAGAAAACCTGTTTGAAAAAATGACAGAAAACTTTCCCAACTCCGCGAAGGAAAAAAACATACAAGTTCAGGAAGCACAGAGAGTCCCAATTAAGATAAACACAAAGAGGCCTACTCCGAGACACATCACAATTAAAATGACAAAACTTAAAGACAAAAAGAAAATTATGAAGGCAGCAAAGGGAGAAACAGCTAGTAACATACAAGGGAGCTCTGATAAGGCTATTAGAGGATTTCTCAACAGAAACATTACAAGCCAGAAAGGACTAGCATGAAATATTCCAAGTAATGAAAAACAAAGACCTGCAACCAAGACTACTCTATCCATCAAGGCACTCTTTTAAAATGGAAGGCAAAATAAGGAGCTTTCCTGACACACACAATAAAGCTAAAAGAATACATCTCCACCAAACCAGCAATGAAAGAGATGCTAAAGAGACTGCTTTAAGAATATATATACATATTCTTATATACATATAAATGTATATTTAAGAATATATATTCATATATAAATATATGGCTATATATAGGCATATATATATCTATACATACATAGAAATATGCACACACATACATATATGGAGAGAGGGAGGAACGCAGGTAAAAAGAAAAATGGCAATGAATAAGTATATATCAATAACAACCTTAAATGTAAATGGATTAAATGCTCCGACCAAAAGACATAAGGTAGCTGAATAAATTAGAAAACATGATCCACATATATGCTGTCTACAAAAGACACCTCCCCGCCCAAATATAGAATCTACACAGGCTGAAAGTGAAAGGATGGACAAAATATTCCAAGCAAATGGACATAAAAAATATCTAGGGTAGTAATATTTATATCAGACAAAATAAACTTTAAAACAATGGCCATAACAAGAGACCAAGAAAGTCATTATATAATACTAAGAAAGCAGTCCAAAAAGAGGATATAACCCAGGTAAACATATATGTGCCCAACACAGGGGCACCTAAAATACATGGAAAATCTTATACTTTAAGAAAGAGATCAACAGCAATACAGTCATCTTAGGGGATTTTTAACACTCCACTGGCAACAATGGATAGATCTTCCAAACAAAGAATCAATAAGAATATTGTGGCATCAAATGATACTCTAGATCAAATGGACTTAATTGGTTTTTTAAATTTTTTAAAATATATTTTATTAATTATGCCATTACAATTGTTCTATTTCCCCCTTCATTCCCCTCCATCCTGCACACTCCCTCCCTCACCATTCCCCCCTTTAGTTTTGACCATGTGTCTCAAGTTCTTTAGATTCTATATTTCCCCTTCTATTCTTGCCCTCCCCTATTTATTTTCTACCTACCGTCTATGCTACTTATTTTCTGTACCTTCTCCCCCCTTCTCCTTCTCCCACTCCCCTGTTGCTAACCCTCCTTGAGATCTTCATTTCTATGTTTCCACTCCTGATCTAGCTGTCCTCTTAGTTTGCTTTTGTTTTAGGTGTGGTTGTTAATAACTGTGAGTTTGCTGTCCTTTCACTGTTATATGGACTTAATTGTTATTTACAGAACATTTCACCACGAAGAAGCAAAACATACATTGTTTTAAAATACACATGTATTATTTTCAATGATAGACCACATGGTAGGACACTAAACAAGCCTTAACAAATTTAAGAAAATTGAAATCATATCAAGCATCTTCTTGGATCACAATGGCTTGAAACTAGAAACCAACCCCAAGGAAAAAACTCAAAAGCATTCAAATAATTGGAGACTGAATAATGAATGGGTTAACAATGAGATCAAGAAAGAAATAAAAAGTATCTGGATACAAATGAAAATGAGCCCACAACAACCCAAAACCTGTGGGGCACAGAGAAGGTAGTCCTGAGAGGGAAGTTCATAGCAATATAGGCCTATCTAAAGATTGAAAAATCTCAAAAAAAAAAAAAAAAACCCAATCCAAATACCCTAACCCTCCCTGTAAAAGAACTAGAGGAACAACAATAAACAAAGCCCAAAGTGAGTAGAAGGAAGGAAGTAATATCAGACCAGAATTAAATGACAATAGACAACCAAATTGAAAAGAGGAAAATAAAACTGTGATTATTTTCAGACAACATGGCGTACATAGAAAACACAATAGTCTCCACCAAAAACTTACTTGACCTAATAACTGAATTTGCTGAAGTACTAGGATACAAAGTCAATTCAGAAATTAATGGCATTTTTGTACACTAACAATGAACTATCAGAAAGAGAAACTAAGAAAAAATACCATTTACTACAGCGAAAAGAAAAATAAAGTACACAGGAATAAATTTAAACAAAGAAGTAAAAGACCTGTACTCAGAAAACTACAAAACACTGAAGAAAGAAATTGAGGAAGATACAAATAAATGAAAGCATATACCATGTTCATAGATTAGAATAATTAACATCATTAAAATGTCCATACTACCCAAAGCGGTCTATAGATTCAGCACAATTCCTGTCAAAATACCAATGACATGTTTTACAGATGTAGAACAAATATTTCAAAAATTTATATGGAACCAAAAGTACCTCTAAAAGTCTCAGCAATCCAGAAAAAAAAAAGAAAATTGGAGGGATCACAATACCTGATATCAAACTAAACTACAAGGACAGTGTAATCAAAACAGTCTGGTACTGGCACAAGAACAGACACATAGATCAATGGAGCAGAATAGAGAGTCCAGAAATAAATCTGTGTCTCTTTGGTCAATTAATACTTGACAAATGGGGCATGAGTATTCACTGGAATAAAAATAATCTCTTCAATTATAAATGGTGGTAGGATAACTGGACAAATACATGCTAAAAAAAAAAAGAAACTAGACAACCAACTCACACCATACCCCTGAATAAACTCAAAATATATAAAAGACTTAAATATAAGTTGTGATACCATAAAAGTCCTAGTTGAAAACATAGGCAGTAAAATTTCAATATGCCATGTGACAATATTTTTGCCAATATATCTCCTAGGACAAGGGACATAAAGAAAAGGATAAACAAATGATATTACATCAAATTTAAAAGCTTTTGCATGAGTAAAGAAACCATCAGCAAAATGAAAAGGGAACCGACTTATGGGAGAACATATTTACCAAAGATACGTTGGACAAAGTTTTAATTTTCAAAATATATAAAGATCTCATATGACTCAACACCAGGAAAGCAAAAAATCCCATATAAAAATGGGAAAAGGATCTGAACAGACACTTCTCCAAGGAGAACATAGAGATGCCCCATGGACATGAAAAGACACTCACTATCACTAGCCATCAGAGAAATGCAAATTACAACCATGATGAGATATTACCTCATACCTGCCAGAATGGCTGTCATTAATAAATCAACAAACAACAAGTGCTGGTGAGGATATGAAGAAAAGGGAACCTTAGTACACTGTTGGTGGGAATGCAGACTGGTGCAGGCACTGTGGAGAGCAGCATGGAATTTCCTCGAAAAATTAAAAATGAACCTGCCTTATGATCCAGCAATTCCACTGCTGGGAATATGCCCTAAAAATCCTAAAACACCAATTCCAAAGAACTTATGCACCCCTATGTTCAATGCAGCATTATTTACAATGGCCAAGTGTTGGAAACAGACTAAGTGCCCTTCAGTAGACGAGTGGATCAAAAAATTGTGTACATTTATATAATGAAATACTAAGTAGCAGAAAAAAAAAAGAAGGAGCGCCTACCTTTTCCTACAGCACGGATAGTCCTGGGGACTGCTATGCTAAGCGAAATAAGCCAGTCAGTGAAAGATAAACAACATATGATTTTACTTGTAACTGGAATCTAATGAACAAAATAAACTAATGAGAAAAACAGAACCAGAGACATGGAGACATTGAATAGACTGACAACTGTGAGAGGGGACTTGTTTGGGGGTGTGGGGATAGTAGAAGGAAGGGGAAGGGATTAGTCAAAGAACATGTATAAATGACCAGTGGGCATGGACAATGGAGTGGGGATTGACTGAGGAAGTGAAGGGTGGGCTGAGTGGGGGGGGGTCAAAGGGGAGAAAATTGGGGCAACTGCAAAAGAATAAACAATAAAAGAACAAGCAATAAAAAAAGACCATTCTACTCAGTAAATAATATGAATTAACATATTTCACTAACTTCTGTGACTCTTCAAAGTTAGGATGTCTGACAAAACAACGTTTTGAAGAATAAAGTTGACAAGGTTTAGCCTGAGAGAAGTCCATGTTGTAACAGGGATATCCTGCTGAGGCCAAGCAGTCATCAGTGTTGTACAAATGACACCTGAGCAGTCAACAGACATGTCTTTGAGACCTGAGTCCCCATCCTTTGCCATTTTGGGGCCTCAGTGTCTCATTCTTTTTTTTTTTTTTTAAATATATTTTATTATGTATTTATCTTTTAGAGGGGAAGAGGGGGAAGGAGAGAGGGAGAGAAACATCAATGTATGGTTGCCTTTTGTGCATCCCCTGCTGGGAACTGGCCTGCAGGGAACCGGCCTGCAACCCAGGCATGTGCCCTGACTGGGAATCGAACCGCGATCGTGTGGTTCGCAGGCCCGCGCTCAATCCACTGAGCTACACCAGCCAGGGCTTGTCTCATTCTTTAAAGATCAGGAGTCACTGGCTCCTTCAAAGGGTTGATGTCAGGCTGAAATGAGATAATGCGTATGACTGCATTCTGTTTACAAATAGTATAACACTAGGCAAATAAAAGCTGATGTTGGAAATATTACTGTCACTTGTTTTGCAAGCTTTCTGCTATGTTAATGTCACTGGATTCACATTTTTGATGATAAGTAGGCCACAAAACTTTCGCATAATGTTATTGGTAGAAAAGACTGACCTAGTCATCATTTGAAGTTGCTTATCTGATTTGGATGTCATTGCTTTCTCTTAGTCCCTTTTCTTGATGATTTGTTTTCAGATTGGTAGATTTGTATCACAGAAATGGGTGTGTGTGTGCATGTGCACGTGAGCAGATGAGAAAGAGGGCAAAGGAAGGGAAGAGAGAAAGAAGGTCATAGAGAAGGAAAAATGGGAGGAACAAAAGAGTTAACAAGTGGAAAAGCTTTTCCTTCCCATTCCACAGATATGTCCCTATTCTTGAGAGTGTTTCTTATTTTGTGTGCCATATGTAGATTACAGCAGTGTTATTGGTGTCTTTGTACTCTCTTCAGCTGAAGCAGTTCTGGGGATGACATTAATTCTGCAACTGACTCCTCACAGTGATCTGTTTCTCCATTTCCATGCTGAAGGGTTTGCCAATTGTAGGTGAAGATACATAAATTCTTCTGTTTCTCAAACTAAAATCCACAGATTTCTTTTCCAGTAAATATAAACTTTCTTTTTTGTTGGCTTGTTTTATTAAAACAAAGCTTCTTCTTTAAAATGTTGCCCTTTGGCTTGTGAGTGTTCTGAATTCAAGTCTCCACATTTCACCTCCCATTTCCCTTCCCTTCTACCCCACTATTCATTACATTCACCTGGTAGCCAGGACTCATGGGTTCTACCTCCTTAAATGTTTGTCACAGTACATTTTCAGTTTTGTTACAATGCATGCTTACTGAAAAAATTAACAAAAGATAGAAAGGTATGTTATAAAAAATAAAGGTTCTTTTTCACCTTACTGCTCCAATTCCTTTTCTCACCTACAGGAATCACAGTTAGAGGTGACTACAATGCTTTTTAAAGGTCTGGAAAGATACAAACACTGAGAGGTAATTTTTTTTCTTTCTCTGTTACATATATGGTGCCCTACGGTAGGCTTCTTCAACACTTTCATTGAATTCATTTATTGTATGTAGAGAAATTTCCATGTTAGTATACATAGAGATAGTTGTCTCATTCCTTCAAATAACTACAGAGCTTTCAATGATATGGATGTACCTACACATTTGTGTATTTCCATGCCAATGAATATTTAGATTTTTTTTGGTTTTCATCAATTAGAAACAATGGTACAATGATTACTCTTGTATATCTCTATCTTTGCTGCCCAAGCCAAGACCCATTTGGAGCTACCAGAACTAGAACAGTCAAGGAAGGATCCTTCCAACAGGTTTCAGAGGGCTCATGGCCCCGCCAACACCTTGACCTGGAGTTTTAGCCTCAAGAACTGTGAGACAGTATATTTCTGTTGTTCTAAGCCACCAGTGGTGCTTTTTTATGGCAGTCCCAGGAAATTAACACTGGGGAAATTGATGGGTGGGTGAAGCCGCACCTGTTAGGCATCTCACAAGGAACCTACCACACAGTGGCTCACTGCCCTCAGTATTCTCCTCACTATCTGTCCCATGAATACCCTACTGTCTGCTGCATCCAAAGGCACTCAGATGCTTCCTATATCCTTGCTTTTGAACACACTGGTCCCTCTGCCTATTCCCTTCTAGCATTCCCCTAAGCTTCATCAATGTGCCATAGCTAATCTCTAGGTCATCTCCTTTATGAGCTCTTTCTGACATTCCTCTTCCCTACCTGGGTCCCCATGCATAACAGATTACTTTTGTGAGTCCTTTATGTGCTGCACCTAGAGTATTTTGACAGTATTTTGTATCTATTGTTTATACAAATCCAACCCACTCTGCTGTACTGTAAGCTCATTGATGGTGCAGCCATTCAAGGTATCCTAGCAAAGTCCTTGTACACAGAATGTCTGAAATGAGATTGTGCTGGCACAACAGTGTGGTGCCATGAACTACAAGCAATTGATCACAGACTTTATTAAACATCTCTCATGCAAAGAGGTGAAGTACAGTAGGTCAAGGCTGACTGCACGTGGCTGAGGCACACACCTGACATTGGCTAAGCATGACTTTCCACACTGAAACGTGGCTACTTTCAGCTTGCCATTATTTTATGAGATTCATTCTTCTAATCAGTCACATTTAGAAACATTAGACTTTCCCACAAGATACTGTAAACTCTAACAGCTCTAATCACCAAAGGTAAGTGATTAGTGTCCACTTGAACCCTGGTGTCTACTGACTGCATCCTTCATTAGAGTGGTTTATTAGACAGAAGGAAGACCACTGGTTGGTTGTCCAATGTTGGTGGGAACGGAAGGTGGAGAAATTAGGGAGGAGGTGGTGACAGCTAAGGAGGGAGGGTTTTCCTTTTGGAATTATAAGAGTGTTCTAAAATCACCTGTGATGATGGTTGCAAAGCTCTGTGAATACCAAAAGCCCTTGAACTGCACATTTCAAAAGAGTGAATTGTGTGGTATGTGAATTATAACTCAATAAAGCTGTTTAGCAAAAAAACAAAAAACAAAAACCAATATAGTTCATTTAACCCAATCCAGTCCACAAGAATTGCTATTAAGTTGACTTTTCAGCAGCCAAACAACCACACAGATAAAATAAAATGAACCTTGTGCACTAATGAAAAAGAAGACAAACAAAAGCATAACCATATCCTGTCATGTTTACAGCATCCTTAAAACAATGACAGACACTGGGACATTTCACAGCAGGCCTGTTTATTTTGCCTCCCTGTAGCCTAGACATAGCAGCATAAATAGACTCCAGGACTTTTCCTTAGAGTATGTGATTCTTTTTCCTTTCTCTGTGTGTCATATTAGGATTACAGTTAGTTCAGAAATGTGAGTGGTAGGAGGGAAATGACAGAAAATGATGAAGGGAATTCTTAAAATATATAAAGGTTTAGATGGTGGGGGCAGATGTCAGTTGTAGGGTGAATCAATGACCTCTGTGGATTCAAGGCTGTAGCATGAGTCCGGGTGTCAGGCAAAGGAATACAACACCATTATCACTTGCTGAAGTGTTCAACAACAGAGGTGACCAGGGAATAAGAGCAGACACCCTGGTGCTCATTAATGGATGGTTTTTATTGAGCACCTATCATATGGGTGCTTGCCACATTTCCCCAAAGAACTGTTAAACTCTTTGAAAACAGGGTAGGTAGCTAATGGGTTTCTCTCTCCCACCACTCTATACCCAAAGCATTCAGTAAAGAGTTAACAACTGCTTCATGGGGTGAACGATACACTCAGTCTCACTGCACTAAAGTGATTTGTTCCCTTTTTAGCAACATTGGTTTGGAGCAAACATGATTTAATGCCTGGAATTAATCAAATCTATGTAGTGAACTATTCCATAGTTAATTGCTACTGTTCTTTGAAGTCCCATTTCAGAGGGAGAAATGTATGCTATAATCACTTAAACAACAGAATAAGCTGACAAAATCAATAAGCTGGGCTTATGAACACATCTAAACATCACTCAGTGAACAGGATTCCACTGGGTCCACCCAGACTGACACATGTGATTCATTTTGAAAACTACCTCAGAACTAAATGTTTTTTAGAGGTAGTTTTCAATGTAACCACAAATAAGCTTTTTATCATGAAAAGGGAGGAATAATTTCTCTCTGCAACCTATTTGCCCATAGGTTATATACTCCAAAAATTACAGACTCTTAGCTATTGTAATCTAATTGGTCACGGAGTTCAATATATAGTTGGAAAGACTATAATTAAATGTAATTAGCCAAGATAAATTATAGAAGAAACCATGCAAATATATGAAAAACCCCCAAAAACCTCTTGGGGTTCAATGTGCCGGGATGCAATGAAAAGAATCATGAAAAAGAAAAATCACCTACCTGACACACATTCACAAAGCAATACTCAAGGGTGCCACTTCTGAAAGCCCCTTGCAAGGATGGGGCTCCCTGGTTCCTATAGCAGGGACTTCCCAGCCTCTGTAACCTGGTCTGCCAGCCCCAGCTCCTTTCCAACTCACACTCACCTTCTCTGCCTGTGGAATGTTCATCCCCTTCTCCCCTGATCAATTAGCAAGTCCCAATGGTCCTTCTTTGTGAGACTCACTCCTCACATTCTGTTCTTAGATTTTGCCCAGTTCATCTGACATCAAATATTACCTAACTTGCCTATACTGGGGTGAATCCTTTTTTTTCTGACACAGTTCAAACAGGTAACACTTCTGGCTCCTCCAACCTTTTCATTTATTCCATTTAAGAAAGGTACAGTGACTCCCTGCAGGGGTGATGTGGGGGTACATGAACTAGGATGCTGGGTGCACCTCCTCCCCTTCTCCCTCCGGGATGTGATCTCTTCTCTGGCCCTTCATTATTTGAATTGACCCTTTGAGCCCATAGAGAGGCCTGTCCCAGTCAGTGGGCCATGTGCTTAATTCCAGCGTTCCATATCAGAACAACGAATCACACCTGTCCTCCAACTTGACCTTTACTAGGAATAAGTGACATTTGAGCATTATCTGCCCATTTTTTGTCTCTTAATTTTTTCAGAACTTGGAAAGGTCAGGGGCTGTCATTATTGTGGTTTTCATCAAAGACTCCAGGATCAGTCATATATGTAAGAGTCCATATGCTGATTAGATGGCCTTCCAAACTGATGTGAGATTGTGCCTCCTCTCTCTGTTTGGCCAAAATTTTGGATCATATCTCATAAATCTTTGTTACCCAGGTCTTCACCACAATGTCCAAGGTATAATGAAAATAAACTCAATAGTTTTAGTTGCAAATACATCATCTAATTTCAAATAAAATTAAAACCAAAACAAAACTAAGGACTGTAACACTTGTGATTCCAGGTAATGGTTATGACTTTATCAATGAATTTTTGGTATTACTTAGCAGCAGTGTTAGCATAAAGTTAATATAGGTAGGGTGAGTATAAAATTAATATATGCTATACATGTTGATCCTGCAGAGTAAATTTAACTGCACACTGAGCAAAAAAAAAAAAAAAAGAAGAAGAAGAAGAAAAGATAAGGCATATGCTGACTGATTTTCTTCATCAGGACCCACAACATCTCATTTCAACAAAACCCTGTCATGACATTTACAGCATATAGAAGGGTGAATGTTACGTGATATATACACAAATCTAACTTCCAATGCAGTAATGGCAATCCATCATAAGCCACGTTTTTATTTACCTACATCATTTAAAAAAATCCTTACCCAGGGATATGTTTATTAATTTTTTAGAGAGAAATAGAGACAAACAGACAGACAGTCACTGAAGTGAGAAACATTGATCAGTTGCCTTTAGTAGGTGCCCTGATTGGGGAATCATACTCACAATGTAGGTATGTGTGCTGACCATAAATTGAACCCAAAATCTTTTTTAAAACTATTTTTTACTGATCATGCTATTACAGTTTTCCCAATTTTTTCCCCTTCATCCCCCCTTCACCCTGCTCCCTCAACCCTCCAGCATCCCCTCCCCACCATTAGTTCATTGCTATGGGTTGCATATAAGTTCTTTGAGTCCTCTGTTTCCTATGTCATTTTTTATCTCTGTCTATTTTATGCCTACTAATTATGCTAATTCTTCCCTGTATCTCTCCCCCGCTATTCCTCCCTTTGCTTTCCCCACTGAAATCCCTCCATGTGACGTCCATTTCTCTGATTCTGTTCCTGTTCTATTGTTTGTGGGGGTGACTTTCCTCACAAGTTCCCCCAGCTGCCACGGATGAGAGTAAATATGACTGAGACATGATGTGATCTGCTTAGGGAGGAGAAGTGGCCATTTTCCCAGAGGAAAAAGGCCATGAGCAGTGGCCAGTTTCTAAGGGAAAAAAAGCCAGCAGCGGCCAGTTTCTCTAAGGACAAAAAGGCCTCGAGCCCCCTCTTCCATGGCCTTTTATTGGGTTCTAATACACAGGAATACAGGGCAGCAAGGATCAAACAGTAGATAACATTTCAAAGAAACCTGAGGGCTTAGTATGAGTCAGTCTGTCAAGAACTGAGTTTTAGGGTTTCTTGCTCAAACCCTTATCATATGAATGAAAGCACTCTTAGCAGAGCAGATTTCACAGGTTTATTAGGAAGTCTTTGTGGTGCCAGATTGTTCCCCAGGACATGCTCTAGCAAGGCAAGGAGCTGTACCCCTCCCCATCAGGTATTCAGGCTTAAGGGGATTACAGCTAGGAAGCACTTCTCCCAGAGGATATGGGGACTTGGGCTACGTCAAAGTCGGGGGCTGAGAGTCTATTGCTCTTTGTTGCAGCCCCCCAAGTTCTTCCATAAAAGCCTTCCAAGTGATCGAGTCTGGCTTAGGTTGCCCCCCACTGTGAGGGGTCTTACTTGTCATTGACTTCCGACCAAGCTTTGGGGTCAGGGAAAGGAAACTGAGGCAGCGTTTGCTACCAGAGACAAGCTTTGTCTCTGTGGCTCATATTCCAAAGGTTGTTCCTCGCCCTGAGCCACACACAATTCCTAGAACCAGGCAGAGTGGTTCTAGGCAGGTCTACAACAATTGTTTGCTTAGTTTTTGTTTTTGTTGTTTCTCTTTTTCTTTTTTTTTTTTTAGGTTTACTTGTTGATAGTTGTGAGTTTATTGTCATCTTACTGTTCAAATTCTTTATCTTCTTTTTATTAGATAAGTCCCTTTAACGTTTCATATAATAATGGCTTGGTGATGATGAACTCCTTGAACTTGACCTTATCTGGGGAGCACTTTATCTGCCCTTCCATTCTTAATGAAAGCTTTGCTGAACAGAATAATCTTGGATGTAGGTTCTTGCCTTTCATGACTTTAAATACTTCTTTCTAGCCCCTTCTTGCATGCAAGGTTTCTTTTGAGAAATCAGCTGAGAGTCTTATGGGAACTCCTTTGTAGGTAACTGTCTCCTTTTCTCTTACTGTTTTTAAGATTCTCTCTTTATCTCTAATCTTGGGTAACTTGATGATGATGTGCCTTGGTATGTTCCTCCTTGGGTCCAACTTCTTTGGGACTCTCTGGACTTCCTGAAAGTCTATTTCCTTTGCCATATTGAGAAAGTTTTCCTTTATTATTTGTTCAAATAAGTTTTCAGCTTCTTACTGCTGTTTTTCTCCTTCTGGCACCCCTATAATTTGGATATTGGAATGTTTCAGGCTGTTTCAGAGGTTAATAAGTCTCTCTTCACTTTTGGGATCCTTGTTTCTTTGTTCTATTCCAGTTGGATGTTTATTTCTTCCTTTTGTTCCAAATCATTGCTATGAGTCCTGATTTCCTTCCTGTCACTGTTTGCTCCCTGAATATTTTGCTTTATTTCACTTTGGGTATCTTTCATTTGTTTTTTTCATTTTTTGACCAAACTCAATCAGTTCTATGAGCATTTTTGATTACCAGGGCTTTAAATTCTCCGTCAGATATGTTGGCTATCTCATCATCACTTAGCTCTCTTTGTGAAGGTTTGATCTATTCTTTCATTTGGGCCATATTTCTTCGTCTTGGCACACCTCTTAAGTTGTAAGGGGGCAGGGCCTTAGGTATTCATCAGGGCAGGGCAACCCTCTTTGCTGCGCTGTTGCACTGCCTGTGGGGGAGGGGCCAGAGAGAGAACAATGCAGCTCGCCTGCTGGGCTCTAGCCCACTTTTCAACAAACTCGTATGAGACTGGGGGTTTCTCCTACTGCAGCAACCACAGTAATCCACAGTCAACTCTGAGTCTCAGTTTCCCCTTCAGCCAGCCCTGCCCACACAGTCCACCACCTCTCTGTGAATTCTTACCAGTCTGGTCGTTCTGGTTAACTTTTTCTATAGTTCCTTGGTTGTTGGAGTTCCATGCAGTTTGATTTTCTGGTACTTCTGGTTGTTTATTGATTTTAGACTGGTTGTTATACTCCTTTTGGTGGTGTGAGGAAGCGAAGGGTTTCTACTTATGCCTGTGTCTTGGCTGGAACTCCTGAACCCGAAATCTTTTGGTGTACAGGACGATGCTCCAACCAACTGAGCAGCCTGGCCAGAGCTTATTTACCTACATCTTAAACCTTCAAATTATATGCCACATTATCCTTTGCTCACATTTACATTAAAAAAGCTTTGCATGTACATGAAAAGCTATTCATGTAAAATATGGCAAAAAATAATTAATTTAGTTGTCTAAGTATGTATTTTTGAGTACCCCCCACCCTAGAAAAAACAAAAATAAATTAAATACACAAAGGATTATAATTATGTCAAAATAAACACTGTAATTCAAAAAAACTTTAGAGGTCAATTAATATGATAAATTATTAATTTTTCTTCAATTTTATTTTCAGCTCACTATCTTTTTTTACTTAAATATGCACTCATCAACGGTTAACTGAATGATAATAATGGCATGTATAGAGAGCAGTACATAACTGCACAACAGCAATGTTTGTTATAATAGTAATGACTGCTTTTAAGAGCCCTTTCCAGTTTTCAATGTGTCATACATTTTTCCTTTGACACTCATAGTCTCCCACTAAAATGACAGAGCAAAAAGTGCCATACCTGCTTTAGACATGGAGACACTGGGGCCCATAGAGGTTTAGTGATATTCCCAGGGACTGGTTGGGCTGGTACTCCAGTCCAGACTACTGATTACAAGCAGTGAATCATTCATTTGGTATTCAGTGAACAGTTATTGAGCACCTGTAGTGTAATATGTTGGCCTGCAGATAGAGGTATTGCCTGCCTTCCTGATCTCTCCCTGTCATCATCCTATTTGACATAGAGACAGTTATCAACATGCATGTGCCATGTTCAAGGTACTGTTTTTATTTTATATATGGATACAATAAAAATAGGTTTACAAATATTTATTCTATAAAAGCAAAACTAAAAAAGATTGCCTTAAATTAGTACAGTTTATAGACATTAAAGAATGTTTCATTCTTATTCTTCAATGCTCATATCAGAATGACAGTATTTCAATTAAAATTGAGACTCCAAATTAAAAATAGCCTTTGGCATTTTTCAATGAAGCCTTTCATCTTCTATCAAATAAATGAGAATTTAATCACCTAAATTCGTCTATCTCATTCATGGACAAAAATGTCAGAACTTATCTAATAAAACAAGCTTAGATAAACATTTGTAGCAACAGTGATGAGAGTGTTGTTAGAAAAGAACATTTTGCAATTGAGTTTTGAGTTTCATGTATTTATAACCATAGGGATCTGAGGTCCCAGCACCACTCTGCAGTTCTCAAGTCACAATGTTAGTATGAAGTTGCTCCTTGGTAAGTGCAGTAAAGAATCATAAAACCTGGAAGACAATCAGTTGATTTCTTAAAAGAAACCTTGCAGGCAGGAAGGGATTGGCAGGAAGTATGCAAAGTCATGAAAATGAAGGACCTACAACCTGGATTATTCAGCAAAGTTTTCATTTAGAATGGAAGGGCAGACAAAGTGCGTCCAGACAAGGTAAAGTTAAAGGAGTTCGTCATCACCAAGCCCTTATTATATAAAATGTTAAAGGGACTTATTTAAGAAAAAGATCAAAACTATGAACATTAAAATGATAACAAACAACTGTTAAAAAGTGAAACTAAAACAAAAACAACGAAACAAAAACAAACTATGCAAACAACTAGAACAGGAACAGAATCATAGATACAGTGATCATTTGGAGGGTTATCAGCTGGGAGGTGGAAGGGGGAACATGAGAGAAAAGGTACTAGGATTTAGAAGCATAATTGGGTGCATACAGAATAGATGGGGGGGATGTTAAAAACAGTACAGGCAATGGACAAGCCAAAGACCTTACATGCACAACCCATGGACATGAACTAATGGGGGTGGGGATCACAGGAGACAAGGCGGGGACTGGGCAGAGTGGGATGGGGAGGGATTGATAAAACTGTAATAGCATAATCAATAAAATATACCTTAAAAAAACCTGGACGAGAAAAAACCCAGGCATGGTCCTGAAATGAAAAGGAATGGCACAGACGTTATTACTTTTATCTAGCTTTGCCTACAGGTTGATGCATGAGTAGTCAATTCATTTGGATTTCAAGCAAATTACCTTCCAGGTAGGAAAACAGAAAGATATACTACCAAATGGGATGTAGAGAAACCCAATGAGAAAAGTAGTTGCTGGAGTCAATCACTGGTGAGTTGATGACTCTAGTCCCAGCTTCACAATCTGGAACACAGTGGAAAGTGCTCATTACCAATGAAAGTTTCCTCATTGTTGAGGCAAGTTGTTTCCAAATTTTCATTTTTTAAAGTATATTTTGACTATACTATTACAGTTGTCCCATTTTTTTCTCCTCTTTATCTCTCCTATGCCCTGCACCCACTACCATTCAGCATTCCTGCATCCCTTAGCTCATGTCCATGGTTGTACATACAAATTCTTTGGCTTCTCTATTTCCTATACTATTCTTAACCTTGCCATGTCTGTTTTATGCCTACCACTTATACTTATTCCCTGTACCTTTGTGTTGTAGACCACTCTGCCTGGTTCTAGGAATTGTAACTCTGCCCCGTGTGGCTCAGGGCGAGGAACAACCTTTGGAATATGAGCCACAGAGACAAAGCTTGTCTCTGGTAGCAAACGCTGCCTCAGTTTCCTTTCCCTGACCCCAAAGCTTGGTCGGAAGTCAATGACAGGTAAGACCCCTCACAGTGGGGGGCAACCTAAGCCAGACTCGATCACTTGGAAGGCCTTCATGGAAGAACTTGGGGGGCTGCAACAAAGCAACGGACTCTTGGCCCCTGGCTTTGACATAGCCCAAGTCCCCATATCCTCTGGGAGAAGTGCTTCCTAGCTGTAATCCCCTTAAGCCTGAATACCTGATGGGGAGGGGTACAGCTCCTTGCCTTGCTAGAGCATGTCCTGGGGAACAATCTGGCACCACAAAGACTTCCTAATAAACCTGTGAAATCTGCTCTGCTAAGAGTGCTTTCATTCATATGTTAAGGGTTCAAGCAGGAAACCCTAAAACTCTGTTCCTGACAGACTCTGACTCACACTAAGCCCTCAGATTTCTTTGAAATGTTATCAACTGTTTGATGCTTGTTGCCCTGGATTCCTGTGTATTACAACCCAAGAAATGCCCCTAGAGGAGGGAGCTCAACACCTTTTTCCTCTGAGAACACCTTTTTCCTCCTTTTTCCACTGCTCACAGCCTTTTTCCTCTGGGAAACTGGCTACCTCTTCTCCCCAAGCAGATCACATCATGTGTCAGTCATGTTTACTCTCATCCATGGCACACATGGGGACTTGCGAGGAAAGTTGCCCCCACACCTTTGCCCCCATAAGCTCCCCATCCCTTCCTGCTGATGACCCTCCATGTGATCTCCATTTCTGCAATTCTGTTCGTGTTCTAGTTGTTTGCTTAGTTTTTGTTTTTTAGGTTCAGTTGTTGATAGTTGTGAGTTTGTTGTCATCTTAGGGTTCATAGTTTTTGATCTATTTATTAGATAAGTCCCCTTAACATTTCATATAGTAAAGGTCTTGGTAATGTATCTTGGATCATATCTTGTATGATCATTATCATGAACTCCTTTAACTTGACTTCATCTGGGAAGCCCTAAATGATGGCTTCCATTCTAAATGATGGCTTTGCTGGATGGAGTAATCTTGGATGTAGGTCCTTGCCTTTCATGACTTCAAATACTTCTTTCTAGCCCCTTCTTGCCTGTAAGGTTTCTTTTGATAAATCAGCTGAGAATCTTATGGGAACTCCTTTGTAGGTAACTGTATCCTTTCCTCTTGTTGCTTTTAAGATTCTCTCTTTATCTTTAGTCTTGGATAACTTAATGATGATGTGCCTTAGTGTGTTCCCTCTTGCGTCAAATTTCTTTGGGGCTCTCTGGGCTTCCTGGATTTCCTGGAAGTCTATTTCCTTCACCAGATTTGGGAAGTTTTCCTTTATTATTTGTTCAAATAAGTTTTCAATTTCTTGCTATTCCTCTTCTGCCAGAGGTTGTTGGCAGCCTTCCAACAACCTCTGCCTCTTGTCTCACAGGTTCCAAAGCCTTTCCTCATTTTTTGAATTCTTGTTTCTTCATTCTATTCTGGTTGAATGTTTATTTCTTGATTTTGCTTCAAATCATTGATTTGAGCCCCTGTTTCTTTCCCTTCACTATTGGTCCCCCACATATTTTGCTTTATTTCATTTTGTTTAGCCTTCATTTCTTCCTTCATTTTGTGACCGAGCTCAATCAATTCTGTGCGCATCCTGATTACCAATGTTTTGAACTCTACGTGTGATATGTTCATTATCTTCTTGTCGCTTAGCTCATTTTCTGGGGTTTTAATCTGTTGTTTCATTTGGGTCATTTTTTTTTCATGGTGCTACTAGTCTGGATGAATGTTTCTTTAATTCCTTGGTTGTCAGAGTTCCATGTAGATTGTTATTCTTGCAGTTATGGTTGCTTGTTTTTAAATTGGTTGTTGTCCTACTTTTGGTTGTGTGAGGAACTGAAGAGTTTCTACCTACACCTCCATCTTGGCTAGAACCAAAATTTGCATTTTTTCAAAAACATGCTGTTGCGATGACTATTGTTCATTTTTCCTAATGTCACCAAGTCATGATTTCATATGACAGAAAACATGTATTCTGGATAGAGCCCTTTACTGATCAAGAATGAGATCACTCTTCCTATATGTGACTGACAGAGCACCTCTCAGAGATAAGGACAACCTCAGAAAACCGAACAGCAATGTTGAATATTTAACAAGCATAATACTTCAAATATGGTGATGATGATGATAACTATATCAATGACTACTTCCTCCACAATTTCTTAAGCATCTACTACCTGCCTGGTGTTCACAAATATTATTTCTGTTCTTTACAACTTTTATCAGTTAGGGATTATTGTTTCCACTCCACACATGAAGAGGAATTGGAGACTCATCTGAGGCTACATGGTTTCCATCAGAGCCATCTTTGTACCTCTTTGTTCTGCCCCCAAATGCCAAGTTCTTAGAAAAAAGATCATTGACTGGAGCTATTGACCTGCAGAAATCTATTCACTGAAACTTGAAAGTAATTTGTATGTGAGACCTTGTAATGGGACTTCACATTCCACCCCCAGCTTAGGTGGGAGGTCTGGTGGGACGCTGCCACCAGCTGCAGATGAAACAAGGAAATCAATGCTCAGAGCAGCAGCTAGCTCTGCTGCAAGACACTAGCTGACCCACAGGACACTGAGACAATATTTTAGCTCAATGTCCTTAATCACCCCCCCCCAACCATTTCAGCTATTTTGAAATTTGATAGCAGGTAGCATTTTTCTCTAAATAGGAAAGTAAAATGTCCCTTAATTTGACATTAACTGGTGAACTACATCACTTCTTTACATGTCTGATCAAAATATAGCTTTGAAAGTCTACAGATAATTAAAATCTCAAAATATTTGGAGAAGCTTATTAATGCATTATATAATCATTAACCAAGGGAAAATATTAATCTTTAAAATCACCATTGAGTGCTGAGAACTATTATTCTTGGGATTACTTTGTATGAATAAACTCAAATCCTTATGTTACACAAGGCTAATGTCTTTAACTCAGGAGATTAGAATTAATTTATGACCTCTGCTTTTGACTTTTTTTTTTTGCTTTTGACTTAAACACTACAAACATCTTAGTTGTTCTTGAAAACAAAGGCTGCTCCTGCATAACTTTTCAGATAGAGAAACTGAAATTCAAGCGCTAAGCAGTTTAATATTTAATTATTTAAATATGTAATTAAATATTTACTGGATGAAACAAATGCCAAGAAGAAAAGTGCTCTAATACTTATTATCCCTACTGATCCTTTTGGATTTCAAAGTTTATTTATTTTTATCTTGTTTGATCATTATCAGTTATGGTGACATAATTTTAAGTTCATAAGAGTGAATTTAGAGCTAATAATATCATGAGCTTTAAAATAATATTCAAGTAATACTGATGAGGATAAGCATATACTTGTTATCTGAATGTTTTTTTGATGAACCAGGTAATCTAAAGTTATTTTAACTACCCATTCCCCTGCCAATGAGGCCCTTCAGAAGAACAGAGATTAAATTTTAAAACATCAATCATGGATAGTTTTACAGTGGCAACTCAATAAATCAAACAGTCTTTGCTGTCATCAGTGTATTCAAAAGATGAAAGTACAAATCTGACAATAATCTGACTTCCTAGAGTGCCTAAATTCCTAGTTGTGAGGCAGAATCTAAAGGTAAGAAATGGATCCATCTCTCTATGGCTTATTTGATAAAGACCTACCAATACTTATTTCTCATTAAATATATTTCATGGGAACTTCCCAGGGACTGTAAAAGTAAATTCTGGCCTAATTGCAGGTGGGGCCTGAGAAAACAAGAATGGTAAGTATTGGTTATTTAAAACCTTAGACTGCTGTCTTCAAGGTGTCATGTACTTTGGGTGGTCAATGGACCACTCTGATGAGGTCAGACATGGGGAATAAAAATGAGAGTGGCACCTTGGGCACATGGCAGTGCCATTAACTAGAATGGAAACTCAGAAGGAGGAACTGAGTAGGGTTGGAAATGAACTTAGGAAGAACGTGGTTTGGTAAATGTTGATTTTAGGGTGGATATGGGGCATGGAGGTAAAGACATCTGGTGGGTGGTTAAATTTAGGAATCGAGATGTCAGGAGAAAGGTTGAAAATAATGAGTAAGGCCACAGCATGCAAACATTTTCTGTAAGAAACCGGAGAGTAAATACTTTAGGCCCTAAAGGCCATATGATCCATCACAACTATTCAGTTCGAGCACTGTAGCAAATGGCATCCACACAGAATAGCTTAAGAATGAGTGTGCCTGTGTTCCAATAAAACTTTATTTATAAAAACAGGTGTCAGAGCACATTTACTTATAGGTTACAATTTGCCCACCTCTGAAGATGACAAATGAAGCCCTGGGAAAGCATAAGATCACTGGGAAGGCAAATCCCAGTGGATTTGGAAGGCAAATCAGTAAGATGAGTTTGAAAACATGGAATTCTGAATTTCTTTTCCATTCACTTAAAGACATATACTTATATACATGGCTTGTAGTCAGGCGGATGGCTAAGAACACTGGCTCTGGTTCTGTGTGTGAAACTGGGCAAGTAAGTTAACCTCTGAGCCTCAGTCACCTTGCCTTTCAAAGCCTAAGTATATTTTATCTCCTATCTTTGAAAAGAATAAAGGCCTAGATCATCAGTCTAAATTAAACGATTGCAAAATGACAATGATAATCACAGCTAACACTAGGCATGGTGCTAAAGAACATATTCATATATGTACCTAGCCTCAGAATTGGTACTATTCTAGCTTCCTTCTATAACTGAGGGCAGTCAGATCTCAACCCCTTGCTCTTAATCACACCTGCACCCCAAAAGATCATGATGAGGATTAGAGAAGGCGGTGAAGATTTTTTTTAAAGATTTTATTTATTTATCTTTAGAGGGGAAGGGAAGGAGAGAGGGAGAGAAACATCAATGTATGGTTGCCTTTTGTGCGTCCCCTGCTGGGAACTGGCCTGCAGGGAACCTGCCTGCAACCCCGGCATGTGCCCTGACTGGGAATCGAACCGCGATTGTCTGGTTCGCAGGCCCGTGCTCAATCCACTGAGCTACACCAGCCAGGGCGGCAGTGAAGATTTTTATCACTGCACTTGGTACACAGAAAGGAACCCATCAGTGGTGGATATTATTATTATTATTATTATTATTATTATTATTATTATTACCCCGAATGAGGTTAATGGACTAAGGACACAAAGATGACTAGGCTAAGGCTGTTCTTATCCACCACACTTACCTTCACTGAATATCTAACACCAGCTTTAACAAGGCTGTCAAATTCAGCAAAAGATTCAAATATGCCTAGGGAGCTGTGTTAATGCTAGGGGCTAAAGACTAGTATGTACAGCAGAGTTAAGCATAGCCACTACTCGGAAGGTGTGAGTCAGGGTTTCTTCCCCTGGGGTGCTACAGATACACACCAAGGGTTCCTTGATCAACATTGGGAGGATCTATAAACTACTAGCAATTACACACTGAGCTTTCTAGGCATGTGTCCTTCTGAGAACAGTCCAGAACTGTCTTAAATTTCTTCAGGAGTCTGTTACCAACCAAAGCTATTGGACTGCGAACAGGCCTCACTACAGCACATTTATCTTTCTTTAAAAGCCTAAGTATATTTTACCTCCTATTTTTGAAAAGAATAAAGGCCTAGATCATTAGTCTAAATTAAACAAGTAAATAATTGCGTTTCTGCCCTGAGTGTTGGCATTAAATCCAAACTCAAAATTTTGTCCACTAGTAAGCAGCCACATTCCTCTCCTACTATTTCCCCAGGGAAATTTATCCTTAACTTAGATGTTCTAAACAGGTCAGTGTTTTCAGGGATCTAAAAGCTCAGCACTTCTGAAATGCTTAGCTATTAATTAGTATATCTTATCTTTACTAGGTAGAGTTAACTATATTTAACAGGTAAAAAAAAACAGAGCAGTACAAGAATATTTTTCTCACGGGTTGATTATTATTTGTTTGTACCTACCACATACAAACAAGCACAGGGAGGCTGTTTAAATTGGGAGACAAAGAAACATGGCCCAAATGAAAAAAACAGATCAAAACTCCAGGAAAAGAACTAAACAAATTACAAAAGCTTATGAAAGATTACAAAAGGGAGATAAGTAATCTATCAGATACAGAGTTCAAAACACTGGTTTTCAGGATGCTCAAGGAAATTAGTGAGGACCTCAACATCATAAAAAAGATCCAGTCAGACATAAAGGATTCACTAATTGCAATAAAGAAAAATTTACAAGAACTGCAAAATTAAAGAATTGAGAATCCCCTCTATTCCATTCATAGGCTATAATCCATCTTATAAGTAAAAGATACTTTAGTATTTCTTAGGAAAAAAAAATCTATTCTTTCCCAAGGACAAAATAAATTTCTCTCAAGGATTAGATTTTGAGAGACTTTATGAGAGGGTCAAAATTAATTCCTTCCTAATAAGGAATTAAGTAACAAAGACCCTGAGATTCAAAGGCTTTTTTCTTTTTTTTTTCGGTTTTCCTGAAGTAGTCTGATACAAATGAGCTGTGATGACTGTGGAATCAACATCTCCTTGTGTTAACCTGACATGAGGGACATAACATCATGTTCAGACTCTAGGGCAGCTTTTCCACTCTCTTAAAGAATAGTTTGATTCATACAACTTCCAATTTATTTATGTTTTGCATAAATGAAGCAGACTTGTAGAAAAAACTGGATTCATCATCATGGAAAAAACAGGTATTAGCAGAAAATCTAGCAACTATATTCCCAGATGTAACAAGATCAGACTTGGGCTTCTGGGCTGGAGTTAGGAAGTAAGAGGGGGAGTGTTCCTAAAATAAGACAGTTTTCCTTTTGAAAGTAAAACACAGTTTTACATGAAATAACAATATGGAAGAAGGCACTAGGCCAAGGCCATTCCTAGAGTCCATCATCACAGCAGCCATTCAATTCAACTTAGTGTTAACACCACTATATGGGTCATTCTTAAATGTGTATGTGTTTCTCTCTTAAAATCTTTCATAAGCTATCTATAGTTGGAAAATTTGAGAGTACTCACTTGCCTCAATGCCTGTTGTGTTAATACATGAGATGTTTTGTCACTATGCCCATCAGATGCTATACCAAGAAGCAACCACTGGGTCATGACAGATGCAGAACATAAAGTACCCTGGACTCCACAGCAAAGGGAGGACATAGCAAAGCCTGATTCTAGGCAGTGATGACAAAATGGCCTCAGCATGAGCAAGAGGGGAAGATACAGAGAAGAAAGACAACAAATGGAGGGGACATCTGAGTATTCCTTTTTTTTTTTAATATTAAATTTTATTTAGTTACTTTTAAAAAAAATTATTTTCAAGTACATTTTTTTTTAATCTATTTCTCCCATCCCACCCCCCCCGCCTGGTCTCCCCCCTCCCTCCCATTCCCCCCCCCGCCAGTCCTCATCTCTGTGTCTTTCATACTTGTTCCTCAAAATCCCTCCCCCTTTTTCCCCTTAAGTTCCCTTCCCTCTCCCCTCTGGTCGCTGCCCACTTGTTCTCTATTTCAGTGTCTTTGTTTTTGTTCTGTTTGCTTGTTTGTTTTATTCGTTAGCTTCCTGTCAAAGGTGAGATCATATGGTATTTGTCCTTCAATGCCTGGCCTATTTCACTCAGCATAATGCTTTCCAGTTCCATCCATGTTGTTGCAAAAGGTAGTAGCTCCTTCTTTCTCTCTGCTGCATAGAATTCCATTGTGTATATGTACCACAATTTTTTGATCCATTCATTTAATGATGGGCACCTAGGTTGCTTCCAACTCTTGGCTATTGTAAATTGTGCTGCTATAAACATTGTGGTGCATAGGTTCTTTGAAATAGATGTTTTAGGATTCTTGGGGTATAATCCTAGCAGTGGAATTGCTGGGTCAAAAGGCAGGTCAATTTTTATTTTTCTGAGAAAATTCCATACTGTTTTCCATAATGGTCGTACCAGTCTGCAATCCCACCAACAGTGAACTAAGGTCCCCTTTTCCCCACAACCTCTCCAACATTTGTTGTTTGTTGCTTTGTCTATTATAGCCATCCTGACTGGTGTAAAGTGGTATCTCATTGTGGTTTTAATTTGCATCTCTCTGATAGCTAACGATATTGAGCATCTCTTCATGTGTCTCTGGATATTCTGTATGTCCTCCTTAGAGAAGTGTCTGTTCAAGTCCTTTTCCCATTTTTTAATTGGGTTCGATGTCTTCCTAGAGTGGAGTCGTGTAAGTTCTTTGTATATTTTGGAGATTAAACCTTTGTCTGAGGTATCATTGGCAAATATGTTTTCCCATACAGTTGGTTGTCTTTTTAATTTAATACTGTTTTCTTTAGCCATGCAGAAGCTTTTTATTTTGATGAGATCCCATTTGTTTATTCTTTCCTTTATATTCCTTGCTCTAGGGGATATATCCGTAAAAATGCTGCGTGGAATATCTGAGATTTTCTTGCCAACGTTGTCCTCTAGGACTTTAATGGTGTCACGGCTTATATTTAAGACTTTTATCCACCTTGAATTTATTTTGGTGTATGGTGTAAGTTGGTGCTCAAGTTTCATTTTTTTGCACATAGCTGTCCAGTTCTCCCAACACCATTTGCTGAAGAGGCTATCTTTACTCCATTTTATGTTACTGCCCCCTTTATTGAACATTAATTGACTGTAGAGGGTTGAGTTGATTTCTGGGCTCTCTGTTCTGTTCCATTGGTCTATGTGCCTGTTTTTATGCCAGTACCAGGCTGTTTTGATTACAGTGGCTTTGTAATACAGTTTGATATCAGGTATTGTGATCCCTCCTACTTTGTTCTTCTTTCTCAAAAGAGCAGCTGCTATTCGGGCTCGTTTATGATTCCATATAAATTTTTGAAGTGTTTGTTCTATGTCTGTGAAATATGCCATTGGTACTTTAATAGGTATTGCATTGAATCTGTATATTGCTTTGGGTAGTATGGACATTTTGATGATGTTAATTCTTCCAATCCATGAACACGGTATATGTATCCATTTGTTTGTGTCTTCCCTGATTTCTTTCTTCAGTGCTGTGTAGTTTTCTGCATACAGGTCTTTTACCTCTTTGGTTAGGTTTATTCCCAAATATTTTATTTTTTTTTTTGCTATATCGAATGGAATTTTTTCCTTGATTTCTGCTTTTGCTGATTCATTGTTAGTATACAAAAATGCCTTTGATTTCTGGATATTGACTTTGTATCCTGCTGTTTTGCCAAATTCATTAATTAGTTTGAGCAGTTTTGGGGTAGAGTCTATAGGATTTTCCATGTACACTATCATGTCATCTGCAAACAGTGACAGTTTTGTTTCCTCCTTTCCTATTTGGATGCCTTTTTATTTCCTTTTCCTGCCTGATCACTGTGGCCAAAACTTCTAATACTATATTGAATAGAAGTGGTGAAAGTGGACATCCTTGTCTTGTTCCTGATCTTAGTGGAAAAGCTTTCAGTTTTTGCCCATTGAGTATGATATTGGCTGTAGGTCTCTCATAAATGGCCTTTATTATATTGAGGAATGTTCCCTCTATTCCCATTTTGCTGAGTGTTTTTATCATAAATGGGTGTTGTACCTTATCGAAAGCTTTTTCTGCGTCTATTGATATGATCATGTGGTTTTTGTCTTTGCTTTTGTTTATGTGATGAATTACATTTACTGTTTTGCGAATGTTGAACCATCCTTGCATCCCTGGGATGAATCCCACTTGGTCATGGTGTATAATCTTTTGGATATATTGTTGGATGCGATTTGCCAATATTTTGTTGAGGATTTTAGCATCTATGTTCATCAGCGATATTGGCCTGAAGTTTTCTTTCTTTGTTGTGTCTCTATCTGGTTTTGGAATTAGGATGATGCTGGCTTCATAAAAGGAGTTTGGGAGTTTTCCATCCTTTTGGATTTTTTGGAATAGTCTGTGAAGAATGGGGGTTAGCTCTTCCTTAAATGCTTTGTAGAATTCTCCTGTGAATCCATCTGGTCCAGGGCTTTTGTGTGATGGGAGTTTTTTGATTACTGCTTCAATTTCTTTTGCTGTTATTGGTCTATTCAGGTGTTCTACTTCTTTTTCATTGAGATTTGGGAGATTATATTTTTCTAGAAATGTGTCCATTTCCCCTAGGTTCTCAAATTTCTTGGCATACAGTTCTTCATAGTAATTTCTTACAATCCTTTCTATTTCTGTGGTATCAGTTGTAATCTCTCCCTTTCATTTCTGATTGTGTTTATTTGTGTCCTCTCTCTTCTTTTCTTGATGAGCCTACTTAAAGGCTTGTCTATTTTGTTTATTTTTTCAAAGAACCAACTCCTGGATTCATTGATCTTTAGAATTGTACTTTTAGTCTCTATGTCATTTAGTTCTGCTCTGATCTTAGTTATTTCCTTCCTTCTACTTGCTTTGGGCTGTTTTTGTTGTTGTTCCTCGAGTTCTTGCAGGCGTAGAGTAAGGTCATTTGTTTGAAATGTTTCTGTTTTTTTTTAGGTAGGCCTGTATTGCTATAAACTTCCCTCTCAGGACTGACTTGGCTGCATCCCATAAGTTTTGGGTTGTTGTGAGATCGTTTTCATTTGTTTCCAGAAACTTTTTGATTTCTTCCCTAATTTCATTCTTGACCCATTCATTGTTTAATAGCATACCATTCAGTCTCCATGATTTTGGGTGTTTTGGGTTTTTTCCTTTGGGGTTGGTTTCCAGTTTCAGTCCCTTATGGTCAGAGAAAATGCTTGGTATGATTTCAATATTCTTGAATTTGTTGAGGCTTGTTTTGTGCCCTATCATGTGATCTATCTTTGAGAATGTTCCATGTGCATTTGAAAAGAATGTGTATTTAGCTTCTTTGGGGTGAAGAGCTCTGTATATATCAGTTAGGTCCATTTCATCAAGGGTGTTGTTTAATGCCGCAATGTCTTTGTTGATATTTTGTTTGGAAGATCTGTCCATTTTTGACAGTGGGGTGTTAAAATCCCCCACTATAATTGTGTTGTTGTCTATATCTTTCTTGAATTCCTCTAAGATTTTCCTTATATATTTTGGTGCTCCTATGTTGGGTGCATATATATTTATGATGTTAATGTCTTCTTGGTGGATTCTTCCCTTGAGTATTATGAAGTGACCTTCTGGGTCACTCTTTATGGCTCTTTTTTTGAAGTCTATTTTGTCTGATATGAGAATTGCTACCCCAGCTTTTTTTTCTTGTCCATTTGCTTGGAAAATTTGTTTCCAGCCTTTCACTTTTAGTCTGTGATGGTCTTTTGTCCTGAGGTGGGTCTCTTGTAGGCAGCATATGTGTGGGTCATACTTTCTTATCCATGACGCTATTCTGTGTCTTTTGATTGGAGCATTTAATCCATTTACATTTAAGGTTATTATTGATAGGTACTTATTCATTGCCATTTTTGTACCTGTGTTCCTCTCTGTCTGTCTCTTTTCCTTCCTTTCCTTAAAGCAGACCTTTTAGTATTTCTTGTAGAGCTGGCTTGGTGGCAGGCAAATTCTTTTAGACTTCTTTTGTCTTGGAAGCTCTTTATTTGGCCTTCTATCTTGATTGAGAGCCTTGCTGGGTAAAGGAGCCTTGGTTGTAGGCCTCTGGTTCTCATTACTTGGAATATTTCTTGCCAATCTCTTCTTGCTTGGAGTGTTTCCATTGAGAAGTCAGTGGCTAACCTTATTGGGACACCCTTGTATGTTATTTCTTTTTTCTCCCTTGCTGCCTTTAAGATTCTCTCTTTGTCTTGGAATTTTGCCATTTTAATGATGATGTGTCTTGAAGTGGGCCTCTTTGCGTTCCTCTTGGTTGGGACTCTGTGTGATTCCTGGATTTGTGTGACTTTTCCTTTTGTCAAATTAGGAAAATTTTCTCTCATTACTCTTTCAAATATGTTTTCTGTCCCTTGTTCTTCTTCTTCTCCTCTGGTATTCCTATTATTCGGATATTATTACGTTTCATATTGTCTTGCATTCTCTTAATCTCTCTTCATTCTTTCTGAGCCTCTTTTCCCTTTCCTGTTCTTTCTGTGAGATGCTTTCTACTTTGTCCTCCAATTCACTAATCCGATCTTCTGTTTCATCCACCCTATTTTTAATGCTTTCCACTGTGTTTTTTAATTCAGAAATTGTATTCTTCATTTCCTCTTGGCCCTTGCTAATAATTTCCATTTCCTTTTTCATGTTGATATAGTTCACAGTGAGATCATTGTAGCTTCCCTGTAGTTTCTGGTAGCTCATTGTGAGCTCTTTGAACTTCCTGATAACCAGTGCTTTGAATTCAGTATCTGATAGTTGACTTGCCTCTATTTCATCTAACATTCTTTCTGAGGATTCCTCCTTTCCTTTCATTTGGGGATTGTTTCTTTGTCTTCCCATTGTTTGTGAGACTCTTCTTGTTAGCCTCAGCTTCTTAGATTAATCTGTTTATGGTATGAACTTTTGTGGTGGAATGCCTGTGAATTTCAATGGTGCAGCCTCTTTTGGTTATCCTGTTGTTCTCTGCTTCCACCTACTCAAATATGCAGCAACTTGTGGCTTCTCTCCTACAACAATGTGCAATTTGTCTCTCTGACTCTACTATTGGGAGGCCTCTTCTATGGGTCCAGCTCTGGTCTTTTCATATTTTCAAGTTGATTGTGACTCGTCTGGTTCCTCCGTGACCGATGAGGTTTCTGGTCTCTTACTTTCATATATGCTTGGCAACTGCTGGCTTGCTGGCCTCACCTCCTCCCATCGGATAGGTTTCTGTCTCTTTTGTACTAGGAACTGGTATCTGCTCCGTCCTAGTCCACCGCCATCTTCAAGATGAATCTTAAATAAACTGAGTATTCCTAAATACCAGGAGGAATGCTCCAGGCACTGAGGATACAGGGGGAACAAAGCAGAGGGGTCTTTGCCCACCTCCATGAAGGTGAAGACTGACCAAAGTATCAGTTATGGAGAAGTTAGGAGAAAAGAGAAAGACATGATAGAGAGTTGTGGGGGATTCCCGAGCCACAGCTGCTAGAGGAAGTCAGCAGCTAACTGTCTCCTTTCTGAGGAAGAAACATTTAAGTTGAGCTCTGAATGACAAGAAGGAACCATCCTTGAATACTTCAACCTATAAACACTACCTTTGGTGGGAAAAGGATGACAGATGGCAAGGTGAGGAGAAGTGATTTAGTCTCAAAATTAATAATAATTTCTGTTAAATTTATTTAATTTATTAATAAGGTGTGCCACTAGACCCTATAGGACACCTACTACATTAGGCCATGTTACCAAGACAGGAAGTCACAGCAGCTCTACCTACTACATACAAACAAATGCAGGGAGGCTGCCTAAATTTTGAGACAAAGAAACATGTCCCAAATGAAAGAACAGATCAATACTCCAGAAAAAGAATTAAACAAAAGGGAGATAAGCAATCTATCAGATACAGAATTCAAAACACTGGTTATAAGAATGCTCAAGGAAATGAGTGAGGACCTCAACAGCATAAAAAACATCCAGTCGAACATGAAGGATTTACTCATTGAAATAAAGAAAAAATTATAAGGAAACAACAGTAGTGTATGAAGCCAATAATCAAATCCATGATTTAGAATATAAGGAACCAAAAAACAACCAATCAGAACAAGAAGAAAAGAGAATCCCCCCAAAACAAGGATAGTGTAAGCAGCCTCTGGGACCACTTCAAACATTCCAACATTCTCATCATAGGGGTGCCATAAACAGAAGAGAAATAGCAAGAAATTGGAAACTTATTTGACAAAATAATGAAAGAAAACTTCCCTAAGTATGGCAAAGGAAACAGACATGCAAGTCCAGGAAGTACAGAGTCCCAAACACCAAACAAGATGGATACACAGAGGCCCACTTCAAGACACATCATAATTAAAATGCCAAAGGTTAAAGATAAATCTTAAAAGCAGCAAGAGAAAAGCAGAGAGTTACCTATAAAGGAGCTCCCAGAGACTGTCAGCTGATTTCTCAAAAAAAAAAAAAAAAAACTTTGCAGGCTAGAAGGGATTGGCAAGAAGTATTCAAAGTGATGAAAAGCAAGGACCTACAACCTAGATTACTCTAACCAGAAAAACTATCATTTAGAATCAAAGGTCAGATAAAGTGCTTCCTAGACAAGGTAAAGCTAAAGGAGTTCATCATCACCAAACCATTATTATATGAAATGTTGAAGGACTTATCTGAGAAAAAGAAGAAGATCAAAACTATGAACATTAAAATGGCAATAAATACATAACTATCAACAACTGAGTCTGCAAAACAAACTAAGCAAACAAGTAGAACAGAAATAGAATCACAGATATGGAGAACATTGGGATGGTGGTCAGTGGGAAAGAGGGTCTGGGGGAGTGGAGGAAAAGGTGAGAGGATTAGGAAAATACAAATTTGTGGTTACATAATAGCAGGGGGATGTTAAGAACAAGTATAGGAAATGGAGTAGCCAAAGAATTTATACACATGGCCCATGGACATGAACAAAGAAGGAGGTACTGCCCAAGGGAGTGAGGGTTTCTGGGAAGAGGGGGGTCAAAGAGGGAAAAATTGGGACAACTGTAATAACAATCAATAAAAAATAAAATAAAAGGTAATTTATTTTAAAACAAAATACAAATGCACACATACCAACACTTTTAGGATTATACATTACTTATACAGCCTAGCCACCCAAGGAGCTGCTATACATACTTAAACACACCACTCCAAAGTGCAGGAAGTACCCCAAAATGAGCACACTCATGCTAACTACCCCTGATAACAAAAAGCCTCCACTCTGAGCTCTGTGCATGATGAGGCAAAGCCATAGGGTTCAGATCCAAGAGCCAGCACATCTTTCGAGAGTGAGCTGGCAGACCTGGTGTCACCACTGAAGCTTTGATTCTACCTAGCCTGACGTTCCAACTTTAGTTATACTCCAGTGAAGGCCATCTGAAAAGTGGCATAGAAAACAGAGGGATGAAACTTGACCATATGCTGAAATTTTCCTTTTTCTCTTGCAAGGACAGGGAATGCACTTTTTTCAGGCTCATGAAGTTCCCCTGTGACCTCGGGACATTGATTTCCGGGTCCCACAAAAGCTTTTCCCATTGTGCCTGCACCACAGACTTATGCTGCTTCAACTCCTGTCCAACATAATCTTAGCCTTATGAATAAATAAAAATATGCTCTAGGGAAGCATAGATTTGAAAGGAAAAATCAATACCCATTTAGCATGTGATAGACTTGGGCTTTAAGGCAATTTATCCCCAAAGTACAGTGTAATACTAGGTGTAAACCCATACTTTTCTTCCTAATAAAAGCTAAGTGAACGTCTGTGAAATTGGGAGGCAAATGCTTGTCCTTAGTTCATCAGCATTCCCTTCCTCCTTTAAAGTAGTTAGTTGATACTTAAAAAAAAGGGAAGAAAAAGGGAAAGAGAAAAAGAGGATGACCGACCACTGGTGACGAAATATTGATAACTTGTGAATATAGGTTGTGAGTATAAGAGAACTCACTGCATAATTTATTCTGCCACATGTGAGAAATTTTTCATCACAAAAGTTTGTAAGTATGTATGTTTTAGAGAAGTCTATAAGGCTAATACCAACCAAAATATTGACCATGGTTTTATGTTGGTAATGATCTCATAGGGAAGCATTTTGTTATGATTGGGAGTTTAGTATTTTCCAACTTCTGTATATTGCTTTTATAAATCATAAATCACACATACAATAAATGAGGGAAAGATAGCAAAAAAAAAGTTAAAGATTCATTGGACTGACTGCAATCTATTTTGCTGACTACTGGCCTAGAGATGGCTAGGTAAGTTTTAACACTCATTTATTTTCAACTCTTGTTTGCTACTCTTGAACATTTTTTCAGGGCACAAGCAGGTTGCTATTAAAATTTACTGATTAAAAAAAGTAGTTAACAGCTTATGCTGAAATTAATAAAAGCTGACTAAAGTCACTATAGCTCTGTATCACCTTATACCCTGAGTCTATTGTCACGTGTAGGCAGTAGTTAGAAGTCTGACAGGCTTGGGGTAACCTCTGATGCTGAAGCCATTCCAGAAACCTATGGCTCTTGCTTTCTTGCTCAGAATTGGTTGGAATTAAAAGCAAATCCCATTATTTCCTCTAGTTCCTCAAAGATGTGGTCCATCACTAATTGTGTCAATTGTGGCCTCTGAGGAAAAATAACCCATTTGTTGACTTAGATGGGGGCTAATGTGTCACCAGCTCATTCCTGATGTTGTCTGTTCTCACTCATTGCTTGTCTTTCCGAAGAGTGCAAAGAATAACCCTGGAAATTGGAAGCACACTTCCTAGATAGGCATACTGGGAGCCTGAAAATGGGTGGGGGTGATTTAAATTGTGAATCCTCAAGTGAAAACATCATAAAAATAACTACTATCATCACCGAAGTTGGTAAGGAACTGGCCAAATCTATTTCCAAGGTGGAATGATTTGCAATTACAAGTTCCCAAAGCCTTCAGCCAGCACGCCAGGACTGACATTAGCAGAAAAGGGAAAGAGCCACCACTACTTTTGGTGGTTCTGCTTTAATGTATGGATTCTAAAACCAAAATAGAAGGCAAAACATTATTGTTGAAAAAAATGCTTATATATATCGGAAAAAAGCACAGCTTGAGATTACTTTTCACAAACACTATCCAGCTCCTCATTACAGTTTCAGAGATACAATCATTTAAGGCAATTAAAGGTACCCGCTGTGTGTTACTGGCATATAAGGCATGTATTCAATATTCTAGATGCAAAATTAGTGAGATCCAAATCTTATCCTCCAGACTGGTATGTAGAGGAGGTCAGACGTCTAAGGGGATAATTAAATATGGTGTAATGAGAGACATGACTGAAGAACTGTGGGAGCCCAGCCAGATGAAGGGGAGTCAGGGAGGGTTGCCCAGGGCAGATGGGAACAGGTAGACCTTGAAGGATGCACTGGAATTTATAAGAAAAAAGGAGTAAGTGCATTCTTGGAAGTGAAAACAGCACATGCAAAGGACAGGATATGTTGGAAAACCCCACTAAGTTTGGTGCTAGTGAAACACAGACTGCAAAGGATGGACAGTAGGAAGGCCATGGGGGTAGGTCTTGCGGCCCACACCCAGGTGCGTGGACTTGCTCTTAAGGTAACAGTGCCCACAGAATTCACCGAGTGGGAAATCCTGTTATAAGTTTGTATCTAGAGGGGGTGTGTTTATGGGAAAGAGATAAATATATATATATATATATATATATATATATATATATATATATATATATATATATATATATATATGTTTACTCCAGCACTGGGTTGGTGCAGAGCAGACAAAGGCCAGAACAAAAGGAGTGGCGATGAGAGGCAGGAGAGGAAGATCACAAAGACAGTTACGACCAACATTGTGGGTGTCTGACCTCATCAAGTGCCAGTCACTGCTCTTGTAATGCTCATATATTATCTTAAATCCAGTATCTGCTGTGCTGTGTACTGAGTGCAGAGGGTAAAGCAAGGTCAGGGTGGAAATTTCTGGCTCTGAGTTATGGAGAAGGCATGATGCCTTTAATTGAAATATCGATTCCAGGAGAAGGAATCTGTTGTAAGTAGAGGATGAGTGAAAGGTTGGGGAAGACACTCTCATTGTATACACATTAATTTTGAGAGCTGCTTGGGATACACAAATGAAGATAACCAAACCATTGGGCTCAGGAGTTTGGCAGAGAGCAAACTGAAAATTCTGGGTCAAATTTCTTTAAAAAGGCAGAAAAACATCCTCAGTAAAATTTAAGCAATCAGCCAAATACAAAGAGTAACACAGACTACAGTGCTTTCCAGAAATTTTAGAGGGCAGTGATTCCACCACAGACACACCTGAGACCTATTCTAAAACACATGGACTCTTGAGCCAATGCTTAATACCCCCAGCTAAAATGTGTTCCACATTTCAGCACACACACAAAATATGGAAGGCAAGCAGCTCTAATAAAAATGGAAGTGCATTGGGAAAAAACAAAACAAAGCAATATTTAGTCCCTGAATTGAGATTCTTGTCCAACGTCAGGAGGTCAGAGGAAGGTGTTTCTGGGGTGTGGATAAGCAGGACTCTATGCATTGATTCCTCAGCACAAGTTAACTAACAAGGCAGGCTGCTTTTTAGGGTCTGCAGTTACATTTAGAAAGGCCTTGGAATAAAAAACGATCCTGCAATAGCGCTGCTGAGAGCAAGAACTTCTCAAGTTGAAGGAAAGATTTAATAAAAGACTGGCCTATTTTACAAGATTCCTTCTGGCAAGAGATGGGGACTATTCAGGCCAGATGCACCCCTTCTTGTCCACTTGGGAGAAGAAGCAGGTAATGATGAATAACGAACAGGGGCAGTCAGGTCACAGTACTTGAGGTTTGTGAATCTTTTAGGGTATGCACAGCACTTCAAAGTCTAAGATGCATTATAAAGATTGATAACTGTGCAGTAAACTAATTGCTAAAATCAAATGTAGAATATATTTGTATTAACTTGTTCATTTAGGTTGAAATTCTTTTTCTGGATTTGATTCTGTTCAAAGATGACCTAAGGTGATTAAGGAATTTTGATATAATTTATTGTCAGCACTAAATGAGATCACAAGCATCACTGACAGCAACAGAAAGACACAACCTCATACATTTGTGGTGGTGGTGGTAGTGTGGGGAGCAGTTTGGAATTGGAAATCCCTGAGGCTATCCAGGTGCCATCTCCATCTCAAACACAAGGAAGGAGACAGAGAGGGTAGGCATTTTGCCCGTTTCACACGGGTATTACAAGGCAGGGAGAGTGCCCATCGCTGACCAAGGAAACACCGTGGTACGGGAGGCAGGCCTGTTGGTGTCCCAGCCTCTGTGAAGAATTTACACTGTGCTGAAGTCAACAGTGGACTAACGGATAATACCCTTGAGATTTTCACTTTCAAGGCTGTGTGTCTGCAATCCTACAAGTCAGAGTTCCCAAATAAATTACTGATGCTGGACAAAGGTAAGGTAGAAGTAAGCATTAGTAAGTAAGAATGTAGAAAAAAAAAGATAAATAAGCAGCTGGAAGTTGCTGTCTCCCAGCTCTGAAGTGCACTCAGTTGTTGAAAAGAGAATGGGCCTTGTGTTTTCTGGAAGGGAGACAGCAGGAAACAATTTCAAACCCTCAGTGAATTAAAGCTGCCATCAGTAGGGGTGAAATGCTTATCTCTTCATCTACTTATTAAAGTTCTGAGCAATAAAGAAAGCAACTAACAAACAATTACTTAGTTAACTTTTAGTACTTTAATACTATAAAAGGATATTGAAAAACCAAAGCTAGAACTTGCTCTTAAAATAGACCACATATTAGCCCCAATTTCATACATGTAGGAAAGTGAAATGCTGGCATGAACCACATGTGCTCTCAATGGTCAGTAATTACACCCATGCTTTATTTTTACTCATTGCATCTCCAAGATCCTGATGATAATTAAAGATTAACACACCGAAACTCAGACCCTTTGAGTTGTGTAAGGTGCATGGATTGAAACAAAAATAAAAAAGGTTGCATGCCTTAAGAAGACAACAGCCTTGTCAGAACAAATCGAACCTCAGAGAACTGTGTGATAACTGTTACAATAGATTGGGCCACATGTCTTTATCTTGAAACATGCTAGGTTTTTTTTTTTTAGCATGGTTTCCTATGATTAAGATAAAACTATATCATTTACAGAAATCACTTCCTCGAAGAGGATGTGAGTTCAAGTTTGAGAAGCTTAATCTCAGATCTAAAATTTTGTTCCTGAGAAATCTCTGTGAAATCTAAGAAGGCATCTTTAAATATGCTAAGTGGAAGTAAAAAGCATTGGGGCTGAACGTTCTCAGGAAAAAATATCCGCTGGGGTAAACCATGTATTTTGTTTCCTTTCTTGGGTGAAGTTTAAAAGGGTAAGGAGGGGAGACCTATTTCTTAGGAAGAAAGAAAAAGTAAGTTAACGCTACATAGAAAGACCAAAGGAAAATAGTAAAGGTGACAAGCAAGATGGTGATCCCTCCTTCATCTGCTACCACACTCTCCAGCGGTCAGCAAGTGCTCCCAGGCTTGCTCCACCTATTGGAGCCCTTGTCTGAGTGGTCAGAGCTTCCCAGCTCTGAGCTCCAAGAGAGACAGGGTGTAGAAGAAAGTAACAGAGAGTTACAGGTTGGGGAGGAGGAACAGGGAAAATGTTGTGTTCACCAAAATTCCACCTCCTATAAAGAAAGGCAACGGAAATTCTCTCCTCTTTTCCTTTCCCTGGGATTCTCCCCCACGCTGTCCCCCCCCCCCACCCCACCATCACTCTGAACTATGAAGCATCGCGGCTTAACGATACTAAGGGCTCTGAAAGGTCTCCACTGCACCCTGAAAACCCACCATTTACAAAGCCAGGAAGATGCATTTCAACCTCTAAACAAGTTCATCAGAAAGAAGTGTTTGGAAATAGCACCTGTCCAAAAGTGGAGAAATAACTATTTTGAAATGCTATTAAATCTGTCTCACAAACACTTACTGATAACCCTCTTTGCTACACAAATTTAAAGATGATAAGGGTCAGTTTAGGAGACCAAGTTACCAATAGCCACAGGACAGAGAGACACGAGGAATAATAAACATAAATACGACAGGTAGTGAATACAGTACATAAAAGAGCCTAGAGGGCTCCATTCACACAGACTCCGGGGCTCTGGATCCCAAACCCCAGCCACAGTGCCTGCAAGTCTGCTTGCACTGTCTGTTCTCATCTCCCATCCACAGTTCTCTATGTCTCTGCTATACTGTTTGTTCCCTCTTTAAAAATGGGCTGAACAACTAATATAGAAATGAATACCTAATAAAGCACTTAATTTTGAACTGTGCTTGTGAAGGGGACGTGGATCCTGGCAGCTAATAGACGAGTCCTCCAACTCATCCCAGTCTGGGTGGTCAGCCTATCACATCCTTCTCCTTTCACTTAAGAGCTGAATGAAAAAAAAATAAACTGTAAACACCAGTACAAAGTATAGAGTACTGCCACTTGGGGGCTGGATCATTCTTTATTTGAGTGGTTAGCATTCCTTGACCCCACAGCTATGAAAACCAAAAATGTCTCCAGACTCTGACAAATAAATGTTCACTAATGGATAAAATTGCTCTTCAGTTGAGAATCACTGGTCTAAAGTGAATGACAATTTGCTGTCATTTGCTGTCAATATTCACCTCTATTTTAACTTGCATATTATAGACAAAGACAGCAATTTGGATGGGTACTGTTAGGAAGGCAACAGGGAAGAAGGGAGGGAGAAAGGAACATGTATTGAGCACCTGTTGTATTCATGGCACTGGGTGATGTCAATCATCCTATTTAGCACTCAGACCTCCCCTCAGACCCGCTGAATCACAATCTACACTTTACCAGGCAATGCACATGCACACTATATTTGAGGAAGAACTGGCTTCGGTTTGGCCCAAGTCGGCTCAACCTCCATGTGACCAGAAGCCACAGCACCCTGTGAAAATGTGCTATTGAGTGGTTTTGAGGGATTAGGGACTTCCCTGGGGCTCTGCCTCCCACCCTCCACTCAGAACAGTTCATTTTGACTTCTTGGTTTCCATCCAGTGGCCTCACACCCTGGTTCTGTCCCACCTGCAGCCTCATAATACAACTGCAGGCTGCAGACTTCACTTACCCAAGAACTCTGCCTTGCTCCTCCCACCTCGTTCACATTTCCACCCTGTCTGTAAGCAAATGGCAGCCCTGCTTCCTGAGAACCCTGTGCATAGACCACCTTCCACACATCTCAAGTGCCCCCGATCTAGCCCGTGTAATCCCGTGTGCTATAAATCCCAGCATCTGTGACTAGGCACTAGTGCACAATAAAGAGTATTGCCATTGCAGCTTTTTAAAAAGGGTTACCTTCCTGCTATAATAATTACTCAGGGTTTTATATCTTCTTTAATAGGAGGAGGCTGCCTTTGTTGTTTATAGTGAATTTTATAAAACAAGGAAAACAACTGCCATATATCACACTACAGAATGAAGGATGAGGTTGAGCCTAATTAACGCAGGTTTTGCTTCAATAACCACCTTATTCCTAATAAAGAGAGCATGACATTTTCATTAACCCAGATACAAACTCCTATACAAATAGTGATACATGATATAATATAAAAATACCAAATTTAGAATCTCTTGCTCTCTTTCCAGACCCAAATGATTTCAGATGCTGTCACCTGTAATAGTTTTATTGTGATTATTAAAAATCCCCAGTTATGAATCTATTTGCAGACATTACAGATTCCATACAGATCCACACGTCATGGAATGCTCATGAGAATTCCGTGGCACCTGGACTACTGGTTGTTGCTTCTACAGATAAGGAAATTGAGGCTTAGAAAGGTTAAGTTAACACAGTCAGTGAATGGTGAACACACACATTCCTGACTCCAAACCCTCACTCACACACCCCATTTTGCAGTTGTCACCTAAGAGTGTGGCTGTGTGGCGTCCTCTCTGCCTCTCTGCATCCCTAAGCACACACAGAGTCACTACTGAATATCACATGTTCCTACTTAAATAAAGAGTTAACAAACCAAAGGTCTCTAATCCCATTATTGGCAAATATTTGATACCGACACCCTTGGTTAGCTGTGGTTGTTTTCTGGACCTGTGGTAATTCTTTTAGCTGTTTTCAGCTAGAAGAGATCAATGAACTGAGCCAATCTGGCACCACTCTGCTAAATAGTAATATGGTTTTAACAAACCTGCTCATCACCACAGGTACCTGAATGCATTCTCTGGTGGATAGGAAACCCAGCCTCCAGGAACAGAATCTGTTCTGCTGTGAGGAGAAGATGCTGGCGGTGACCGCTTACCTGGTCCCTTCCTCGACCAAGGCTGCAAACCCTCAGGTCAGTTTAGCAACTATATAGGAAAAAGAGAACTGAATCCAAACCTTCCTGTGTGAGTAAATGCAAGAATTGAACACACCAGCTTCCTTCTCTGAATCATTTAACCACTCACAATTCAGAGATAACAATGGCCCATCCTCCTCTGTTTCCCAAGGACTTGATGGGCCCAAGGCCCTGGATAGGAAGAGCTGAAGTTAAGGAACACTTAGCATCAGGCAACACAAAGTGAGCCCAGGACACCGGCACATGCTAATCAGGGCTAGGCATGTGGGGCTGGTAATATTTCTTTTAAAGTTAGTGAGGCCAAAATAAATAAAACAACAATAACAACAAAAGAAGCCTCAGAAACTGACCTTCTCATTCCCCAACTCCCATCTGTAAAATAGAACAGAAACCTCTTATTTTCCAGTAAAAATGACAGGGCAACCTTTGCAGTTTCTGATTTTAAAAAGGGCAAAAACCATTAAGAAAATAAATATCCTAAGGCCCATGCTTATATAACCTTTCTATTTTAATATCTGGATGAACACTTATCACTTCACATTTATTAATGCTGCAAAATGTATTGTTGTCTCTGTGCATATTTCTATCTCTTAGATTGTTAAGTGTGATAAGGCAGCCCCAATTCTAGTTCATTCTTCTTTTTGTCAAACATGTGTAACTGTTATTTCTAATTGGGCCCTTAAGGGGTTTTGATGATGATGACGGTGAAGAATGAGAAGAGTTAATACCATGGTGGGCACATTTCCTGAAACCTCTCCATCTTTCTGAAATGCCAGACCATCACCATCTCACAGGTTGTAGAGCTAGTGTGGGCCCGGGCTCAGAGCTCACGCAGAGCAAGCTAAAGACATGCTCTGGGCCCAGCAGCATCAGCATCTCCTAGAAGCTGCTGGAAGGCAAACCTCTTGCCCCACCCCCCCAAGACCCACGAAACCAGAACCTGAAACTTAACAGGATGTCGGGGCAATTTATGTGCACATCAGAGGCTGAGCAGCACAGACTAGAAAGCCATCTAGGTCAACGACTTCATTTGCAGGTGAAATCCAAATAGGTTGAGTGACCCATGAACAGTTACAGATCCTGAACTGGGCCTCCTGGTTTCCCTCCTACGGTTCCACCTCCTTGTGCTCCTGCAGGAGTGCTCCTCCTTAGAGCACTCTTCTGTGGGTATACAAATCAATAATCTACAGCTTGCCAAGAACACTGGTTGTTTTTTCTGCCATAGAGGCATTATTCTTTCAGCATTCTGAATACACATACAAGATGCAGGAAACCTCTAGAAAACCATCTCACAGCAGTGGTCCTGCTCACTGACCTCAGCCAGAAGTGAGAGACCACACATGGCAGTGTGTGCGCGGGACTCCATACTTCTTGGTGGAGACCAGGATCCCACATGTTTGCACATCTCAGGTCCAGTGATAGAGCCGCTGACCTGCCATCCCTGCTGCTTTCTTTGCTGAAGGTTCCTACATCCTGGCTCACACATGCTCAAACTCTGAAGGATATGCACTCCAAGAAGAAGAAAAAACAGCAGTGTCTGAAAACTCTTCAACATTCTTTGAGCTGCTGTGGCTCTCCTGGCTCATCCTTGCATCTTCGAAGCCAGCCCCTCCATACCATCCTTGTCCGCCATGTTACACACTTCCTATAACAGGTTTGGTGCCTTAACGTTCTACGGAGGGGGATTTTATTGTGGGGTTTCTCCTTAGAAAACCACAAAAAATAGTTAGTAAAGAATATTTGAGAATATTCAAATTCCATCACCTTGCACCACTAATACTTTCCAAATGGCTGGGAAGCACTGACATGCACTTTAGTCAGAACTGCACAGGGCTGGCATTTGTTCTGACTCACAGTAGAATGCCAGCTGGCATCCTGCCAACATATGGTATCTTTTTTGCAAAAAATATTAATTTCTTCAGGTATGAATATATGGGCTATACATTTTTCCACAACTATTTAGGTTTTTTCTGCATATTTAGAAATCAGAAAGAAATTTATTGTCTACTTTTTAAAAAAGCATTATGATAAAGAAGGCATGTTTTAAAGACATAAAAGATTAATTGAGTAAAAAATTCAAGATTTGGAGTAAAAGTTTGACAGAATGTAAAGACTTTGCTGAAAGCAAATGTTTAGATTGGTTGGAGATGAAAACTGACCAATGCTGTGGGTGCCATTTCTAATTAACCTTGAAAGACACCACCAAATCAGACAAAGCCAAGGAGGTGCAGGCTTGTGTTAGAAGCAGTCTCCCCCTCTCAAGGCAATGTCTCTTGTCCTTCAGGATAATGACATTATCCTGTCATTTGGGGTACAAAGCACCCCAGAAAAAAATCAGAAAAGATGAAGGCAAAAAGTACAAGAGAAGATACCGCTGACCTGCACAAGCCAAGAGACCTATTATGAATTGGCTGAAGTATCGGGTTTGAGGAAATCCTTACTTAACCTTTCAGGTTGTGTTAAATCAGCATATTAAGCACTGAGAACATGGCTGAGTTGTGTAGTAAGTAGAATGTAAACTCTATCAGCACCTCCTTCACAATTCCAAATTCTCAAAAAGCAGCAACTGAATGAACCCATTCAGTGGTTGTCCTGTGGATGGGCCGAGAGCTTCCTGTGAGCCACAGTCCCAGGTGCTGCAGCCAGATAATTTTGTTCATTTCAAGGCACTGTTGTTCTTAAAGAGCAGGGAGACTTAAAGAACAGGGGTGTAGTTTTCCTGTAGTTTACCTCCCTACCAAATTGTTGACCCCTGAAAGGGCTTTGGGATCCTCAGCTCACTTTGCAATTTAAGGTGCTCATTTGAGCTTGCGACTCTTGCCCTGGATAATGCTACCCTAGTTGTTATCTCTGCTGGAACTATGTCTGCTCCTTTCCCTCCTGCCCAATAAGAAGTCATTTTCAAGGCTTGTGCAGTCTTTCTGACCTCATCAGTGAGAATCTACCGTATACTAAAATTTTAGAACAAGTTAGTTCTCTGGACTACAGATTATTGTAGGCCAATGGCTGAATCTTCTAATCTTCCTCTTCATAATTTCAAGGGTTTCCTTCATATGCTTTCCAACCTTTCTATTGGAGCCCTACTTACCACCATCTACACACACACCTGCACACATGCACACTCCCCAGCAGGGACCTACAGTGTGTGTGGGTCCTGCTGGGAGGCAGGAGGAGAGGAAGGGGAAAGGTACAAAGGACCAAGCAGGTGCAGGCCTGTTCACTTGGATCTCCCTCCCATCCCCATGCAACCTCTGAAGAAGCAGAGTAAGGGGTAAGGAGATAGAAAAGCTCCAGCATTTCTGAAATCTTCTTGCCCAGCTTCCACTCTGCAACCAGCCAGCAAGTCAGATCTATGTGACAAGGATCAAGAGTGAGAAGGAGGAGAGAAGAGACAGAAGAGAGAACTCCCCTCGTGTGTTCCTCGTGACTTCCTAACCCACTGTCTACAACATCCCCACATCAGAGAGGACATCTGTAGTTCTGACAGGAATAGGAAAGAGAAGATATTGGAGAACAAGAGGAAGTTGGATCTCCTCCCACAGCTCTCCTGCCATCTCAAAAGTCTTCAGATGTCCCTCACTCCTGTGCTCACTTTTCATCCCAGACTTCTCCTGGGCAAGATGAAGGCCACTTCTGGGGCTGAAGGGGCCGCTTCTGTCCAACCGATGTGCAACCGTGTTCACCACTGCCTGGCCACAAGGATCAGGTCCACATGAATGGAACTGGATCAGTGACCACCCTACAGCTCAAAAATACTTCTTATAGGGTCATTGTTATAAATGTACTTAGCAAACCTCTTGACATGTAGAAGTAGAAAAAATATTGAATGCATCTCCTAGTTTCTTCCTTTCAATGCCAACCTTTCTGAGTTCAAATAACTATTGCCTGGTATTTCTTTCCTTTTTTAATCTATGTTTTCTTAACATTTTTATTTATTTATTTTTAAAGCGAGGGAAAGGGGGGGAGAGATAGAGGGAAACATCAATGTGTGGTTGCCTCTCCTGAACCCCTACTGGGAACCTGGCCTGCAACCCAGGCATGTACCCTGACTGGGAATTGAACCAATGACCCTTTGGTTTGCAGGCTGGCACTCAATCCACTGAGGCACAACAGTTAGGGCTGCCTGGTATTTCTGATATTCTTGTTACTTGAATTAAGGTGGCTTATACTTTAAATCTGTTTAATAAAATCAACTGCAAAAAATATTTGCATGTATTACTAAGGATACTTAAAAAACAAATATCTTTAAAAATTAAGGTCAACCCACTTCATTGAAACATGAAGGTTTTTCTGCTGCAGTCATTAGGAAAGTGGTGATGAGAATAAAGGCTAAAGATTATCTTAACACTTTATAAGTCATAAATAAATGTCATTTGGAAATGAGCAGATATTTGGGTTCAGTGCAAAGACTAAACATCTGAGATGAAACATCTTAGATGAAAAAAAAATCTAAAGTTAGAGACAGGTTAGGTTCCTTGAAACAACATCTGCAAATGCTCACATGTGGAGAAGGATCCCCAAAGCATCTGTGACTTTGTCTGCCCTTCCTTATCCTTCCTCATTTTATCAAAGCTATTTCTAACTCACGACAGTAAAAGACACACTGTTTCAGATGACCTTGTAGGTACAGGATAAGAAGAGCAATTGACAAAGAAGGAAAAATCGTACAGTGCAGAGATGTTGCTATTTAGGAAAGGAAACCCTCGGTGTTTGGTGCAGGAGCAAACAAGCTTGTCTTCTGTCCTTGTCCCAAGTCTTCCTTACCAGAACAGTAAACACTGACAGGGCTGGCAACAGTCTGGGCTGTCTTCCTTGCATTTGTCATATGACAACAACCCAATGAGGGCAATACAATTTATATCCTGCATTTTACAGATGAGGAAACTGAAGTACAAGGTTAGTAATTTGCTCAAAGTCACACAGCTGGTAGGGGCTGGGAGGCAGACACAGAACAACAAACAGTATGGCCCAGAGCACAAGCTCCTACCCTTTCTACCTTTATTCTATTTTGCATCCTTCTGCTCACCACTCTATTATCTTCCCTCTGTCCTGCAAATGCTTGAGTTTCACCCAGAGCAGCACTGTAAGTTGAGAAGAAGCTGCTCTGGTAGGATGAAACCCTGGCCAGGTCTCAGCCTTCTCAGACTTTCCCTTCGAATAAAGATAACATGGATTTGCAGCAAGAGGTGCAGGGAGAGTCCACAAGTGGATTCCATGCAGGCTTTCCATTCCTGGAATCTAACTCCACAATCTAAATAAAAATGTTAAGAAAACATCTTCTATACCCATCTTCTAATAGCACGCCCAGCCTGGAAGGTTGTGAGCACTACTTTGCCTGCAAGTCCTCCCGTCTGCCACAGATGAAAGTAACACTACCAAGACACAATCTGCTTGGGGAGGAGAGGTGGCCCATCTCTCAGAGAAGAAAGGCCAAGAGCCCCTTCCTCAATGTCTTTTATTGAGTTGTAACACTCAGGAATACAGGAGGCAAGGATCAAACAGCAGATAACATTTCAAAGAAATCTGAGGACTTAGTCTGAGTCAGTGTCTGTCAGGAGAGGGGGTTGCAGAAACTTTGGGAGACATACTCATTTCCTGCTTGGACCTTTATCATATGAATGAAAGCACTCTTAGCAAAGCAGGCTTCACAGGACTTTTAGGAACTCTTTCTTATGTCTGATCACCCGGGTACCACTCTAGCAGGGCAAGAGGCTGCACCACCTCCCCCTTCACAGGTTTTCAGGCTTAAGTGGATTAGAGCCAGGAAGCACTTCTCCCAGATGGAAATGGGGACTAGGGCTGTGTCAGAATAGCCAGGGGTGGGGGGGGTGAGGGTCTATCAGTCCCTCTTTGTTGCAGCCCCTGGAGTCCTTCCATGATGGCCTCCCAAGTGATTGTGTCTGGCTTAGCTTGCTCCTCCTCTGAGGAGTTGTACCCGTCTCTGAATAACTGACCACACACTGGAGGCAGGGGAGGAAGCAGAGACAAGCTTTGTCTCCTTATGGCTCGCATTTTGGAGGTCGCTCACTCAGCCTTAGCCATGGGAGGCAGTTACAGTTCCTGAAATCAGGCAGAGCAGTTTCCAACAGAAGGTTTATCATCTTCATGGGACACAGTTTGAGCAAATAAGCAGCCTCCTGTCATCTACTCCATGATCAGGAAAAAAAAACCAAATAAACTTGGGAGTTCAGTATCATAATCAGTTCAGTTCTGAATGTCTACTCCGTAATGAAAATGTGCTAAGTAGTACAAAGTCTATCAATATGAGTAACTTATTAATCCTTTCCTTATGGCAAATTCCCTTCTGTGAAATTCCTGTACTTCCATATTAGATGAACTATTTCAGACTGAATATCTGAGAATCAGGAGAGACACTCAGACACAGACAAAATATTATCTCTTACAATATATGTGATGTACCATGGATTTCATGTGCCCACTGCTCACTTTCCCCCAATGGTAACTTCTTGAAACACACTAATACAATGTTACCACCAGGATACCAAGAGTGATACAATGAAGATACAGAACATTTCAGTCACCACAAGATTACTTATGCTGCTCTTCTGTAGTTAAACCCACTTCCCTCCTGCCCCTACCACATCCTTAACCCTTGCCAACTACTAATCTGGTCTCTATTTCTACAATTTGTTATTTTTTAATAATGTTACATAGTATGTTACCATTTAGGATTGGTTTTATTCACTTAGTACAATTCCCTGAAGATTCATGCAAATTGTTGCATGTACCAATAACTGGTTTGTTTTACTGCTAAAAGCAATGGTGTAGACATGCCACAGTGTGTTTAGCCATTCAACCACTGAAGGACATCTGACTTGTTCCCATTTTTAAAAAAAATATTTATTTATTTTTAGATGGGGGGGAGGGAGGGAGAAAGAGAGGGAGAGAAACATCAATGTGTGGTTGCCTCTCATGCGCCCCCCACCGGGGATCTGGCCTGCAACCCAGGCATGTGCCCTGACTGGGAATTGAACCAGTGACGCTTTGGTTCACAGGATGGCACTCAATCCACTGAGCCATACTAGCCAGGGCTCCAGTTCTGACTGTTACAAATAAAGATACTATAAATATCCATGCACAGATTTTTGTGAGAACATAAGCATTAATTTGTCTGGGATCAATGCCCGGGATTGCAATTACTGGGTCATATAGTTGTTGTATGTCTAATTTTTTAAAGAAATTGCCAACTGTTTTCCAGAGTGGCTGTAACGTTTTGCATTTCCACCAGCAATATATTGGTGATCCATTTTTTTCACATATTCACCAGCATTTATTGACATTATTTTTAATTTTTAGCCACTCTGATAAGTGTGTATTGATATTTCGATTTTGTTTTAATATGCATTTTCTGGATTGCTAGTGATGTTGTCATGTGTTTATTTGCCATCTGTATACCCTCCTCAGTGCAATGTCTATTTCTTTGGTACATTTCCTGATAGCATGCCTTGTTTCCTTTTATTGTTGAGTTTTACTAGTCCTTTGTTGAACACAAATGCTTTGCAAACATCTTTCCCCCACTTATTAGCTTGCCTGCCATTTTGTCCTCTTAGCAGAGTCTTATACATAGCAAAAGTTTTAAATTTTAGCTATACCCAATTTATCAGTTTTTTTTCTTTTATACATTGTGCTTTTGGTGTCAAGTCTAAGAATTTTACCTACCTACAGATCTCAAAGATTTACTCCTGTATTTCCCCCAAGAGTTTTATAGTTTTATGTTTTACATGAAGTCTATGATCCACTTTGAGTTAATTCTTGTAAAAGATGTGAGACAGGTCAATGTTCTTTTTTTTTTTTTTTTTTAACTTATGGATGTATAATGGTTCCAGCACTACTTACTGAAAAACTTAACCTTCTTGTACTGAACTGCGTCTGTATCTGTAAAAGATCAGAACCCATTTCTGTGGTTTACAAGGCACAATTTGTGGTATTCTGTTACAGCAGCCTAAAAGGATTAAGACTGTAACTTAAAATATCTCAGATTTATTTCTTGTAGATCTGGAAGTCAGAAGACCCATGCCTACGTGGAGCTTCCTGGGGGTAATTCGTTTCCTGGCCTTTTCCAGCCTCCTGAGGCCCCGGCCTGTGACTCTGCATCACACGCCTTCCCCCTCCACTTCCACATCATATCTCCTTGTCTGGCCTTCCTGCCTCCCTTGTAAGAACTTTTGTGATTACACTGGGCCCACCTAGATCACCCAGGGTACTCTATCCATCGCAAAATCCTTAAACGAATCATCTCTGTAAAGTTCCTTTTCCTATGTAAAGCAATGCATTTATAGGTTCTTGGAATTATACTGTGGATGTCTTTAGGGGCTACTATTCAGCCTGATATACTTATCATGTTGTATCTGTGCACTTACATCTTTTGTCAAATTTGGTAAGTTTGCAGCCATTGAGTTCTTCAAGTACTTTCTCAGCCCCACCCTCTTCTTTCTCCTCTCCTGGGCCTCCTAAAACACAAGTGTTGTGGGGGCAACTTTCCTCTCAAGTCCCCCCGTGTGCCACAGATGAGAGTAAACATGACAGAGACATGATGTGATCTGCTTGGGGAAGAGAGGTGGTGGCCAGTTTCCCAGAAGAAAAAGGCCTTGAGCAGTGGCCAGTTTCTCAGGGGAAAAAGGCATCGAGCCCCTTCCTCCAAACGCTTTTCTTGGGTTGTAATACACAGGAATACAGGGCAGCAAGGACCAAACAGTAGATAACATTTCAAAGAAATCTGAGGGCTTAGTGTGAGTCAGAGTCTGTCAGGAACAGAGTTTTAGGGTTTCCTGCTCGAACCCTTAACATATGAATGAAAGCACTCTTAGCAGAGCAGATTTCACAAGTTTATCAGCAAGTCTTTGTGGTGCCAGATTTTTCCCCAGGGCATGCTCTGGCCAGGCAAGGAGCTGCACCTCTCCCCATCAGGAATTCAGGCTTAAGAGGATTAGAGCCAAGAAGCACTTCTCCCAGAGGACATGGGGACTCAGGCTTTGTCAAAGCTGGGGGGTGAAAGTCCATTGCTCCCTCTTTGTTGCAGCCTCCCCCCCCCCGCCCCCGCCCCCGAGTCCTTCCATGAAGGCCTCTCAAGTGGCTGAGTCTGGCTTAGGTTGCTCCCCACTGTGAGGGGGCTTACCCATCATTGACTTTCGACCAAGCTTTGGGGGCAGGAAGGAAACTGAGGCAGCACTTACTACCAGAGACAAGCTTTTTGTCTCCTGCAGCTGGCATTCCAGAGGTCACTGACTCCTCCTAAGCCACATGGGGTAAGAGTTACAATTCCTAGAACCAGGCAGAGCAGTCCACAATAAAGTGTTAGATCTTTAGGTATAGCCCCACAGGTCCCTGAGGATGTGTTTATGGTTTCTTCCATCTAGTTCAGAGTAGCTCAGATTGGGGAATTTCTATTGTTCTTTCTCCCAGGACACCGATTCTTCCTCTGCCTCCTCCATCCTGATTACTCAGCTCATCCACTGAGATTTTTGTCTTGGTTGTCTTTTCCAGCCAAAAATATCCACCAGGTTCTTCATTATATTCCTTATTTATTTGCTGAGACTTCCAATTTTTCAGTGCTTTCCAGTATGTTCAGAATCGCACTGTGAAGCAATTTATGATGGCTGCTTTTTACGTGCGATCTTTCTGGTTCTTGGTATGACAAGTGATTTTTTTTGAAACCTGGACATTTAAGGTATTATAAGAATCTACGTCTTATTTAAACCTCATATTTAAGCTGCCTTCCTCTGATACCACAGTGGCAAGGGGAGACGGAGGCTGTGCCATGACTCCCAGGTTCCCTACCGCACCTCCACTGACACCCGAGAGAGGGCTTCCTCCTCCCGGCAGGGCAAGCAAGAGCTAGCTCTCCGCTAGGCCCCCAGTGACTCCTTCCTCACTGGGAGGTGTGTGTGACTGCTTCCTAGGAGTCTCTGTGGACTGTGCCGAGGTCAGGAGAAGAACTGCAGACTTTTCGTGTGGTTTCCTTACACAGAGGTGGTGAGGCAGGTTTTGTTACTGCCCAGCAGAAGCCAGAGTCTTGCTTCTCCATCACTCGGCCTCCTGTGCTGGAGCTGGGTGCCTTGTCATGACCTGGCAGCAGAGATGTCTTGGTACCCATTAGCCTTTGCTGCCTGGTGGGATCACAGTTTTTTCTGTGATGTTTGGCTAGACCATAGCAGTTATTATTTACCCCTTCTGCCTTGCTAAGTGCCCCTTTGCTGGTCCTTTGTTGTTGTCACAGTTTATGTGTTTCTCTTGGTGTTCCTGACAGCTGACCTCTCCCACTCCAAATCTGAAATACGTGAGGTGACAGAAAACCCCGGTCACTGACAGCACTGCACCACCCCCTGGGGTCTAAACGTGCTCTGCCTTTTCTGCACCACTTGGTCTTCTTATGTTTGGTTCATAGAATGGGTCCAGAGTTTTGGCTGCACTCTGTGAAAAAAACAGGGACTAGATGGAGATGTATGCCATCTGCCCAGAGGCAGAAGTGGTCTTTCCTTTCATTTTGAGGTTAAAATTAGAAACCTTATCAAAATAAAAAAATTACATTTACTATGTTAAAAAAGCTCCATAAAGTACTGGCAAAACTTTACATGAAACAAGTTTCAAATACTTATCAAGTAACCTTAAGGAAAACTTAAAAAATGTGGCATGGCATTTAACCCCAAAGAAAACCAATTTACAAAGAATGGGTTTTTAAAAATTGTTTTAAGTATTTTTTTCTTTTTTTTCTATACAAAAGAATGTTTTAAGGTTCTCAAGAAATATGCAAATGGTTTTATGTTTGGATAAAAGAAAAAGAAAAGAACAGACTTTTTCTGTGTGGGTGATGTTTTGCAATAAATTATCTAAAATACTGAGGTTTTTAGTTTTTTTTTCCTACTTCTGTAATTATTTGAAGACATCTGAAACAAGTAGCTTTATGGGTTTCATGTATGGTTGTACTGATATAATCTGAAAGCTTTTCTCCCACATGTCCCCTTCCAGGACTTAAGAGAACTGAATGTGTGTGAAGGGGCAGCAGTCATCCTCAGAGAGAGGACAAGGTCCCAGTATGGCATCAGTTTTCCTTTGACCAACCCTTCATTCAGATGAAATCAGCAGAGTGGCAAAGTCACAGCTAAAATACATTGAGATGAAATCTATTTTCAACAGAAATCCTTTTTTTGCAGGGCTCAATATGAAATATGTAAATGAGAACCACCTTCAAATTGATAAAAGCACTTTAAAACAATCTAAGGTAGCTCTGAGTTAGGACAGCTGGGCTTTTACAGGGTTGATTCTGGGAAAATCAGGATTCTGTATATACTGCATTTGCCAGTTGGAGGAAGCCCATGGAAATTCCTCAGAGTAGACTCTAAATTCACCCTATTATTGCTTCCCAGGCATTTTCTGCTCGTTGGGTGAACAGAAGGAAACCACATGGTATAGTACTTTGCGAAATGTAAAATAAGGATCAACAAGCCATTCTGCAGATTTAGCAAAATTAAGCTTCATCAGCCAGCTTGACTCAAAGCCAAACCAGCAGAAAGCATTTTAGCAAGAAGACTAACAGTGAAATGACAAGTAGCATAAAAAACTAACTCACAGAAGCATTAAAATCATGAAAAGGTGCATCATTTTCTGTGAGCAACCGAGTGCACTGCTGGAACAACAGTGTGTTCTGCATGAAGTGTGCAAGGCCAAAACAGCCCGCTGGTGCCTGTAAAGTCTGCTCAGGGAACAGCACATGACCCTACCTGTACCCACAGAAAAGAATTTATCAATGGACAGAAATGCAGTGGTGTTGAGATTTATTTTTCCTTTATGAGTATCCTTACAGAGCTGGGTGTGGCAAAGCCATCTCCAGCTGCCTGAAACCTAAAACACTGAATAAATCTGGGGTCTGTGTAGTCTAAGTCTTTCACATGCAAAACTGAATTGTTAATACAGCAGGTAAACTGAAGTACGCAGTTAACTTTTGAAATCTTTAAGTGGTTAAAACTATAGCATGAATTTTGTCCAATTATGTTTCTTTGTTTTATGATTTTTTAAATATAAAACTCTAATTTCTATAGCAGGGAATTAGAATTTAATCTGGCTGGTTTCTCTGGGCTCTCAAGTAACAGGATTTTGTCCTATTTAATAACAGTTGCATGCCCTACATCAGAATTTAGAGCTGAGACTATTGTGAAAAGTCATCTAGTTCATTTTCCAACTCCAGGCAGGACTACGTACATTAAAGTAGTTCAGGCCCAGACGAATGGTTCTTATTCTCAATAAGAAGGAAAAAAAAAATGTGTATGTTTGCATAGGTGAGTGTGTGTGTTTACTTATGCCTATTTCCAAGTGTCTATACCTCCTAGTCTAAGAATAAATCATCAGCATCTTCCTTTAAAATGCTTGAATATTATTATTAACAATATTACGGCAAGTGGCTAGTTAGGTGATTATTATATCCTACCTCACGTCATACATGAACATCAATTTCAGGTATATCAAAACACTTAAATATAAAAGGCAAAATCATAAAACTTTAAGACAAAACTAAGAATTCTGACAACCTTTGGGTCAGAAGGATTTTCTCAGGGTAAAAAAAAGATATAATGTCTATTCTTTAACATAAATAAGGTTCAAAACATATATTCTTTAAAATATATATCACTCTTTTATATTAAGAGACTCTAAATTGAACTACATTAAAGTTAAGATGTTCTTTGAGAATATAATAAAATCACTGAATTATACACTTTAAAAGAAAAAATGCTATGATGCGTGTTATATCTCAATAAAGCTATGTTTTTTAAAGAGACATCCCATAAAGGAATGCAAAAAACAGGTCGCAAAACTCACAGTAAATATTTGAACCACATAATAGCAATGGTATAGTATCTAGAATATCAACAAGAAATAGCAATGGTATAGTATTTAGTACATATCAACAAGAAAAATGCAAATAGTCCAAACTACTTAACAGGCAAAAGGTACACAGAGGCACTTCATGAGACAGGCGGCACCAATGGCTTACGAATGTAGGAAGAGGTATTCCACTTCCACATAATCAGGGACATGCAAATTAAGATCCATAAGAAGATACTGCTTTTTATCCACCAGACAAGCAAATTAACAAATATAATAATGTTAGGTTACAGTGTAGATAAGCCTCACTGGACACTCTAATGTACTGTTTGTTAAAGGAGAAACTGATAGAACCATGTTAAAAGAAAAGTCTCATCACCCGTTGAAATGAGTGTGGCCATACCTGATGGTAAGCAATTCCACTCCTAGATATAAATCTCACAGCAAGGGTCCACAGACCATGATCCACGAGCTAAGAATAGCAACTTGTAAATAGCAACTCAACACTTGTAAAGAATTGTAAATAAAATAAAATAATAAATAGAAAGAAAGAAATAAAGGAAGGAAGGAAAGAAGGAAGAGAGAGTGGGAGGGAAGGAGAGAAGGAAGAAAATAAACAACATGCAATAAAGACCACAGGTGCCCTGCAGAGCCTAAGATATTTACTGCCTGGTTATTTACAGAGAAAGTTTGCTGACCTCTGTTTTAAGGAAACTCTTACATATTCTTAACACAGTATTCCTAGAAGAATAAAATGACAGACCCAAATGTTCATCAGTAGGAGACTAGCTAAGTTAATTGTGGAATATTCATAAAACAGAATTTTTTCAGCAATGAAAATAAAGTACTGCCAGGGCGCAACAGACTTTAATTTCAAAAAGAACTGAGCAAAAGAAACAAGTCATAGGATACACAGATGCATTTCAGTGCCCCTGTGCTCCTGACAAAATATATCAACAACTGGTGAAGAAACACTGATTTAAAGTCTAAAGTTTCTCAGTGCCAAGCAATTACTCTAATTTTAAGATACTTTTATATTACCTAAAAGCCTCATTTAAAAAAAATCAAGAATAACTCCTCACTATCTATTATGATGAGAGGGCTTCAGATTTGGGTGTGCTTCTTTGATTATATACTAGTTACATACCAACTCCTTTCTAAAAAGATCTCAAGAAGCTTGAGTCATTCATAAGCTTTTTTAAAAAAAAAATGTAGCAAGCAAAAGTGGAACACTGCTGTTATAGTAGTTCATTAGTATTGTAACTAGATACCAATGTCCCAAAGTCCACTCCTATCCCAAAGAATAGATCCTGGTGCTAAGAAAAACATATCATAATCATTATTAATTACAAATTTTTGTCACTTCCCTTTTTGTTCTGCCTTCAGTGAGTGAGCCAGGAACCAAGGAAGTACATAAAGCTTGGGGAGGTAACCTAACACAATTAATTTTTTAAAGGCCTGAGGGCCTGGTCACGAAGTCTAGAAATCACGCCTATATATAACAAATGACATATCACTGTTAAGTTACAATACACAATATGTTCTAGGACGTGTATGTCTATGTCCTAGACTTACCAATCCACCAAATCATTACATAAATGCTTTCACTACAATCACAGATGCCCTGTTCTTTAAACTACAGTTAAACCTTTAGTTTTCTTTTCCTTTCAAGATTGTCACTGAAGTTTCTCTTTTTCTTACATACAGATTCGAGTACAGATGGGGGACATTTTGCTTTCCCAATACATAGCCTTTGTCTTGTACATCATACCCACAGAGGTGGCCCGGAGCCCCCTCCCAGCACTGATGGTGGAAATGAAAGTGACCACCAATAGCAGGCAATAAAACATCTACTTGTGAGAACCTGTACAGGGAAATCAGCCTTTCTGGACAGCAGCAGTGGAAGCAGATGGCTGCTGATGAAAATGACCTCAGGCAGGGGTGTTCTTCTAATGTTCTGAAACCACCAAGGAAGCGATCTATGCTGACAGTCACGGCAGGGTCTGCACACAAAAAGGCCTCCCAATTCCACATGACATTACAGTGGCAGGAAACAGAGCCCCTTCACCTTTCCAGGAAGCTCATTCAAACTGAATTCAAGTCTGAGTCAGGCAATTCACACTGGGTGGCAGCGGACATCACAGGTGATGCCAGCCTATGGTTCCACCTGTCCTCAGCCTGCTGCAGGGACCAACAGAGAAGGGGTGCCAGTGCAGAACAAAGGACACCCTACTCAGGGAGAATTTGTTCATGCTCTTCCCAGGACACCCTACTCAGGGAGAATTTGTTCATGCTCTTCCCACCTACATATTCCCTTCCAGGGTGGTGAGAGGGTGTTATAAACTGAATTTACCAAAATTCGTATGTAGAAGTCCTAACCCCTAGTATTCCAGAATGGGACTGCATTTGGAGACAGGGCCTTAAAAGAGGTAATAAAGTTAAAATGTGGCCCTTAGAGTGGGCTCTAATTCACTGTGATTGGCATCTTTATATGAGGAGGAGATTAGGACACACAGAGAGACACCAGGGGCCTGTGATGTGAAAAGCAGCAGGAGAGCCACCTGTGCACCAAGGAGAGAGGCCTTAGAGGAAACCAGCCCTGCTGACGACACACTGGCCAGGGCCATGGTCTTCTAGCCTCCATAACAGTGGGAAAATCAGTGTCTACTGTTAAAGCCACGAAGTCTATGGTATTTTGTTATGGGAGCCTGAACAAACTAATACAGGGAGGTTTCCTATAAGTCAGGCCACTGTAAACTTTATCATGAAATTAATCTCCCAGATAAATCCATTCAATATCCTATAAAGCTGGAACCTTCCTCACACTTTCTGATGAGGGCAGGCAGATAATTGATTTAAGCAAATATGTCTTCAAGCCAGTTTTTAAATAGGATTTCTAATTATCAGCATGCCTTTCACTCCTCAACCCTCTGTGACTTCCTCAACATAATTTTCACAACTCTTGGTTCAAGAGGCACTTAAGAAAAGAAATGATTCATGGTAACTGAAAGCATTCTAATATTCTGTGAAGCCTAATGCCTAATGTCTAGGTCTATGGGTGATTGAAAAAAATGTTATTCCTTAACCTTCTTAACTTCTTTATGGAGAAAAGTCAAACAGAGATCCAGGAAGACCTATAAGATCAAATCTCCCTTTGCATATACATTTTCCTTCTAGGAGTTAAATTTATTGTTCTAAGGAACAAAATTAAACTTTCATTCAGGATAAAAAAGTTATTGGGTTGGCCAAAGAGTTCATTTAGGTTTTTTTTTTTTTTATATACAATGACTCTAGTAGTGCTTAGTTATCTTTAACTTTGTTCAAAACAATTTTGTTAGATTGTATTGTGACAGCTGTCATATCAGTGTGCATTAAAAAATTAGCAAAATTGGTGAATTTTTGTGCAGCCATTTTAATATTGAAAATGGAGAAAACTACATGACATTTTTGGCATATTATGCTTTATCATTTCAAGAAAGGTGAAAATGTAACTGAGACACACACACGAAAGACTCGTGCAGTGTATGGAGAAGGTGCTATGACTGACCAAATGTGTCAAAGTGGTTTTCAAACTTTCTTGGTACTATTGATAATTTGGCCAAGAAATTCTTTGCTGTGGGGCTGTCTTATGCATTGGAAGATGTTTAGCAGCACCCCTGACCTCTACCCACTAGAAGCCAAGAGCAGAAGAGAGCTGACATACTCAGAGCATCCACATCAATAAAGAAATAGCCTCAGAAATCTTGAGAAGAATAAAACTGGAGGGATCACAATACCTGATATCAAACTAAACTACAAGGCCACTGTCATCACAATACTCTGGTACTGGCATAAAAACAGGCACATAGACCAATGGAACAGAACAGACAGCCCAGAAATAAACCCATGTCTCTACAACCAATTAATATTTGACGAAGGAGTAAAAAAATAGCCTCTTCAATAAATGGTGTTGGGAGAACTAGACAAATACATGCAAAAAAATGAAACTAGACCGACCACCAACTCACACCATACACCAGAATAAACTCAAAATGGATAGAAGACTTAGATATAAGTTGTGACACCATAAAAGACCTAATAGAAGACATAGACAATAAAATTTCAGATATACCACATAGTCATATTTTTGCCAATGTATCTCCTAAGGCAAAGGACATAAAGAAAAAAAAAACAAATGGGACTACTCAATCAAAATAAAAAGCTTCTGGACTTCTGGCCAAGTTAGAGGCATAGGTAGACACACTGTGCCTCCTCACATAAACAGAAGAAGGACAACAACAAATTTTGAAACAAAAAACCAATCAGAACTGACAGAAAATCGAACTATATGGAAGTCCGACAACAAAAGAGTTAAAGAATAAACATTCATCCACACCATAGGAGGGACAGAGACAGGCAGCTGGGCAAAGAGGACTTTCTGCGAGGCAGTGGCCGGCAGGGCAGGCAGTCCCACATTTGTGTGCAGATAAACCAGGAGGAACAACTGGGAAGCGAGACAGACCACAGAACCCAGGATTCCAGTGCTGGAAAATAAAGCCATAAAACCTCTGACTGAAAAAATCAATAGGGGTTGAGGCAGCAGGAGAAACTCCCAGCCTCACAGGAGAGTTCTTTGGAGAGACTCACGGGTCCTGGAACGTAACAAAGGGACTCACCTGGAAATCAGCACCAGAAGCACCCAATTCGCTTGTGGGTAGCAGGGGAAGTGACTAGAGGCCGGATGAGAGCCGAGTGCCACTGTTCCCTCTCAAAACCCTCCCCCAAATACAGCACCACATCAAAGTGATATGGGTTGCCCTGCCCTGGTATACCTAAGGCTCCACCCTTTACTATGTAACAGGCCCAGAGACAAAAAAAAAAAGGGGTGGGGGCAAATGAAATAAGAGATCAAAGCTCCAGAAAAAAATACAACTAAGTGACAAAGAGATAGCCAACCTATCAGATGTACAGTTCAAAACAGTAGTCATCAGGATACTCATAGAATTGGTTGAGTATGGTCCCAAAATAGAGGAAAAAGTAAAGACTATGCAAAGTGAAATAAAAGAAAATGTACAGGGAACCAACAGTGACAGGAAGAAAATGAGGACCCAAATCAACAGTTTGGAGCAGAAGAAAGAAATAAAAAGTCAACCATAACAGAACGAAGAAACAAGAATTCAAAAAAAAATGAGGAGAGGCTTAAGAACCACTGGGACAACTCTAAACATTCCAACATCCAAATAATAGGATGCCAGAAGGAGAAGAGGAAGAGCAAGAAATTGAAAACTTATTTGAACAAATAATGAAGGAGAAATTCCCCAATCTGGCAGAGGAAATAGACTTCCAGGAAGTCCAGGAAGCTCAGAAAGTCCCAAAGAAGTTGGACTCAAGAAGGAACATACCAAGCCACATCATAAATATATTACCCAAGATTAAAGATAAGGAGAAACTCTTCAAAGCAACAAGAGACGAGGAGAAAGTTGCCTACAAAGGAGTTCCCATAAGACTGTCAGCTGATTTTTCAAAAGAAATCTTGCAGGAAAGAAGTGGCTGGAAAGAAGAATTCAAAGTCACGAAAGGCAGGGACCTACATCCAAGGTTACTCTATTCAGCAAAGCTATCATTTAGAATGGAAGGGCAGATAAAGCACTTCCCAGATAAGGTCAAATTAAAAGAGTTCGTCATCACCAAGCCCTTATTATATGAAATGTTTAAGGGACTTATCTAAGAAAAAGAAGATAAAAATATGAACAGTAAAATGACAACAAACTCACAACTATCAACAACTGAACCTAAAGAAAAAGGAAAACAAACTAAGCAAACAACTAGAACAAAAACAGAATCACAGAAATGGAGATCCCATGGAAGGTTATCAGTGGGGAGGGGGACGGGAAGGAATAAGAAACATAAGTAGTACATAGAAAACAGACACGGGGAGATTAAGAATAGTATAGGAAATGTAGAAGCCGAAGAACTTATATGTATGACCCATGAACATGAACTAAAGGGGAGAAATATGGGTGGGAGGCGATGTGCAGGGTGGAGGACAATAAAGGCAGGGGAATGGGATGATTGTAATAGCATAATCAATAAAATATATTAAAAATAAAAAATAAAAAAGCTTCTGCAGGGCTAAAGAAACTCTCATCAAAATAAAAAGGGAACTGACTTATAAGAGAACATATTTACCAATGATACATCAGACAAGGGTTTATCTCCAAAATGTGTAAAGAACTCAAAACCAGGAAGACAAACAATCAATTAAAAAATGGGCAAAGGACCTGAACAGACACTTCTCCAAGGGGGACCAGAGACACATGAAAAGATGCTCAGCATCACTAGCCATCAGATGCAAATTAAAACCACAATGAGATTATCACCTCACACCAGTCAGAATGGCCATCATTAAATCAACAAAAAATAAGTGTTGATGACGATGTGGAGAAAAGGGAACCCCAGGATGCTGGTGGTGGGAATGCAGAGTGTTGCACCCACTGTGGAAAGCAGTATGGAATTTCCTCAAAAAATTAAAAATGACACTGCCTTCTGACACAGCAATTCCACTGCTGGGAATATACCCTAAGAATCCTGAAACAACATTTCAAAAGAACTTACATACCTCTATGTACATAGCAGCACTATTTACAAAAGCTAAGTGCTGAGAACTGCCTAAGTGCCCATCAGTAGATGAGTGGATCAAAAAACTATGGTACATTTACACAATGGAATACTACATAGCAGAAAGAAAGAAGGAAGTCCTATTTTTTGCTACAGCATGGATGGAACTAGAGACTATTATGCTACGTGAGATAAGCTAGTTGGTGAAAGACAAATACCATATGATCTCATTTATAAGAGGAATCTAATGAACAAAATAAACTAACATGCAAAAAAGGAGCAGAAACATGTAAACATGGAACAGACTCACAGAAGCCACAGGGGAGGTGGGTGGGGAGAACAGGGGAAAGAAGGGGAAGCAATTAATCAAAGAACATATATGAATGACCCATGGACATGGACAATGGCGTGGGGATTGACAGGGAGCAGGAGGTGGGCTGGGAGGAGGAGGGCAAAGGGAGAAAAACTGGGGCAACTTAAATAGAATAACAATAAAAAAAAACAAAAAAATAAAGCTATTGGTGAAAATGAAAAATGTCTTTTATTTTTATGGAAAAATCATAAGGATTTCATTTGTGCCTGGATTTGAGAGAAGGGCCATGTTTACTCATAAGCCACATGAACCTGCAGAGGTTTTCTGAATTTGTAGATATCTTCCAATCACACAGGCTAGCTATCTACAAAAAGGACACACTTGGCCAGTTATAACACACACCAGACGTATGACCCTGGGCCAGATGCCAATCACATTGGTTTGTTTCCCATCTGGAATCTGCAGAGAACACACTTGTCTCCCTGGGAAGCTGAGAATAAAACAGGATACTGAAGTAACAGCCCAGTCCTTTGACACTGTATTGCTCCAAAACTTGTCCATGGACTGCCTCGGACACCTGGACACTTAATGAAGCCTTGGGTCCCTCTCTACAGCACTAGACCAGGATGGGGTCTGGAAATCAGCATTTTAATAAGCATCTTAACAAGTAAATAAAGGTGGGTGTCTTTGATAGGCTGCAAGGACCAGTCTGGGTCAAGGCAGAGGACAGAGCAAAGCTTGAGGCCAGCAAGTTCATATGCAGTTGGTGCACTGTCTCTCTGGTCTCGGAAGGTTCCCTGGTGCCAGGACGTGGGTCCAGCCCAAGGCCCCAGCATCCTTGTCCCTGGTTCCAGTTCACATTTTGTCCTGGTCCAAAGCAATCAATCATCTTAAAATACCAACCTGGCCATGCCACTCCCTGTTCCCAAGTCCCATTCACAACTCTGTTCTCCTGGTGTCCTGGATGGCCTGAGTCTGCTCTGTCCAGGCTGATCTCTCAGTTCTGCTGGCTCAGAATGTTTCATTCATACGTCACCTTAAATGCCACCTCCTCAAAGGGATTCTCCTAACTGCCTGGTCACTCCCAATAATGTAAATAGAACTTACTCCTCTGCCTAGAACCTAACACCTGCTGACATTTCCTTGTTTAGGAGGTTGTCTCCCATCACTGCAAAGTTGGGGTAGGAAGCTCTCTCCCTGCCTGTCAGGTACATGGCACACAGGAGGAATTCGGTAACAGTGTGCTGCTGGATGAACACATGGATAAATTACTGGCCTGCAACAGCCTGGCAAGGTTCCCACACTGTGCATGACAGGTAGAGGCTGACAGGTAGAGAAGTTGCATTTCTTATCTGGACGAGGACAACTGGGGCAGAAGTGCTTTGTGCAATGTCTGTTACATTGTGTAGTTATGTACATTGTGTAATGTTACATATGTGTAATGATGATGTGCCTTGATGTGTCCTTGGGTTCAACTTCTTTGGGACTCTGAGCTTCCTGGACTTCCTGGAAGTCTATTTCCTTTGCCAGATTGGGGAAGTTCTACTTTATTATTTGTTCAAATAAGTTTTCCACTTGTTCTTCCTCTTCCCCTTCTGGTAACCCTATAATTTGGATGTTGGAATGTTTAAAGATGTCCTGGAAGTTCCTAAGCCTCTCCTCATTTTTTTTTGAATTCTTCTTTCTTCATTCATTTCTGTTTGGTTGTTTCTTTCTTCCTTCTGGTCCACTCCATTGATTTGAGTCCCAGTTTCCTTCCCAACATTATTGGTTCCCTGTACATTTTCCTTTATTTCACTTAGCATAGCCTTCATTTTTTCATGTAATTTGTAACCAAATTCAACCAATTCTGTGAGCATCCTGATCACCAGGGTTTTGAACTGTGCATCTGATAGGTTGGCTATCTCTTTGTTGTTTAGTTGTATTTGTTCTGGAGCTTTGATCTGTTCTTTCATTTGGGGCCTTTTTTGTTTGTTTATTTTGAGGCACCTGTTACACAGTGAGGGGTGCACCTTTAGGTGTTCACCAGGGTGGGGCAACCCAGTTGCTGGGTTGTGACAATGTACATCGGGGAGGGGTCAGAGAGGGAACAATGGTGATTGCTCCACTCTCTCTGCCAGAAATCAGACCCCTCTGCCACTTCCCCCAAGCAAACTGGGCCCTTCTGGTGCCAGTTCCCAGGTGGGTAGACGTGTGTACATTCTAGAACCCTGTGGATCTCTCCAACAAACCCTTCTGTGAGGGTGGGAGTCTCTCCTGGCACCTCAACCCCCACGGGTGTTTTCAATTGGTGTTTTGAGGCTCTATTTTCCTGAGCTGGGGCCCTGGGTTGTGCACTCTGTTTCACTCCCCAGTTTCGCCTGGTTTATCTGCGTACAAATGCGGGACCACCCAGCCCACCAGCCACCTTGCGCACCATGCCCATCCACAATTCACCACCTTGCTGTGTCCACCCACTGCCACCCCATGCCGAGGGTCCATCAGCCACTGCTTTTTTTTGCAACCCCTCTCTGCCTGGCCACCCAACTCCACCCCTCCACACAGTTCAATCTTCTGTCAGTACTGGTTGTTTTTTTGTTTCTAAATTTTTGCTGTCCTTATTTTGGTTGTGCGAGGAGGCACAGTGTGTCTACCTATGCCTCCATCTAGGCCGGAAGTCCCCTAAGCATTGCTTTTTAATTAATTATGTTTTGCACAACTAAATTTTCCATAAATTTCACATGGGATGTTGTTAAAACATCAGCTATTCATTCTTGTTATCAATATCAAAATTACCTCACTTAAATGTTCTTACTGATAACAATAAAAGTATTGTCTTTGGCCCAAAATATCCACTAACAATAAAGCAGTAGGGTCTGCAGAGAATTGGAAACCCATTTGTGTTCTAATCTGAGTTCTTTCCCACAGTTAGAAACTGTGGGAAAATGGGCACACATGAGGCTCTTTCATGTGGTTCTGGAAAATGGGCAAGTGTTCTGCTCAGAAAGTTGAGAGAAGAGGCTTGGTAAAGGTGCTGTTCAAAGGCAATGTGTTCAACTCCTGGACTCCACCATGTAAGGAAAGATGTCAGAGACCCACAGGTGTACTAAGAATAAAAAGGAAGCTATAAAGAGATGGCAGTTCCATTTTAGTAGTGGCCTCTCTGGTCTTACTCATTCAGAAAAATTACATTCTCCACAATAGTTTCCCAGCAAAGACCCCACAACCCACTTTGTCTCCATGAAAAAGCAGCATGAAGACTTCCACACGAAAACTTTACTTGGTTCTCCTGCATGTGTCATTGTCAGTGACCGTCAAGCGAACTAAGCCAATGAGGGCGGAGGGCATGTGGTTTTGGTTCACAGAGAATTACAAAAAGGAAAAATGGGAACAGTTGGTTGCAAGTGAGGAAGCTAAAGTGATGTAAGAGTTTTAGAGCCCTGGTGGCCGGCCTCACAACATAAGCACATTTCATCCCAAATGCATTGCAACCTGGGAATGCATTGGGAACATAAGACTACCCTGACCACCCTGGATTTACTGATGGGAACACAGTCCAAGGGGGAGATGTTGTCACCCCAGCAGGTGGGTGTAAGTGCCACAGAAGTAAACAGAGGGATGAGGAAGCACTGTTGTTGTTGTTCAATCTCTTCCCATCCTTCTAACTTCCTGTACCTCCTTCCCTAATGGCTTACTATCTACAACAACAGACAGGTGGACAGGTGTCATGGCCTCTAAACTGGTGGCTCTACATCCTCTGGAAGTTCTCAAAAGCCACCAAGGCTGAGGCCCCGAGGGCACATTAATCACAATGACAGGGGGTGGAATCTGGGCATCACTTTTCTCTCCAGCTGCCAGGCGAGCGTCTCACTGGCCAGGATGGAGAAAGGGCTGTGAAAGCAGCTGGAGAGAAAGAGGAAGAGACACAAAGGCAAGAGTGATGAGGTGTCCCCCCAACCTAACAGAGGGAAGCAGAAGGACACAGAGGGGGTGAGGGGCTCCATAAACAAGAAAGAAAGTGCTGCCGTGGAGGAGGCCACAGTGGACTGCCAGGTCTTTAACAACAGGAAATGTGGTAACAAGAAGAAATGTCTACAGACTCAGGAAGACACTTGGCAAAGAGAAGACAGGTGCAAAACCAAGACAGGGCAAGTTTTGCTCTTTCAAGTTGGGAGATAGGAGAGAAAACGATCCTTGTGAAGGGACACTGCCGGCTGCCACCTGAGTAGGAAGTGGCTGTCAACCGAGAAGCCCAAGGTGAAGTCTGTGGTAGGAAAGGTAGGTATGGACTTCCATGGCCAAAGGGCAATGAATGAGTCAATGTCTGTGGGGGCCACTGTCCTCACAAGTCCCCCCAGCCACCACGGCTGAAAGTGAACATGGCTGAGACATGATGTGATCTGCTTGGGGAGAAGAAGTGGCCGTTTTCCCAGAGGAAAAAGGTCGTGAGCAGTGGCCAGTTTCTCAGGGGAAAAAGGCGTTGAGCTCCTACCTCCAAGGGCTTTTATTGGGTTGTAATACACAGGAATACAGGGCGGCAAGGATTAAACAGTAGATAACATTTAGTATGAGTCAGAGTCTGTCAGGAACAGAGTTTTAGGGTTTCCTGCTCGAACCCTTAACACATGAATGAAAGCACTCTTAGCAGAGCAGATTTCACAGGTTTATCAGGAAGTCTTTGTGGTGCCAGATTTTTCCCCAGGACACACTGTAGCAAAGCAAGGAGCTGCACCCCTTCCCATCAGGTATTCAGGCTTTAGAGGATGAGAGCCAGGAAGTACTTCTCCCAGAGGACATAGGAACTCTGGCTTTGTCAAAGGGGGGGGACAGCCTCTTTGTTGCTGCACCCCCCCCCCCCCAGTTCTTCCATGAAGGCCTCCCATGTGATAGAGTCTGGCTTAGGTTGCCCCCCCCCCCTCGCTGTAAGGGATCTTACCCATCATTGACTTCTGACCAAGCTTTGGGGGCAGGGAGAGGAAACTGAGGCAGAATTTGCTACCAAAGACAAACTTTGTCTCCTGCGGCACATTCCAAGGGTCATCTCTCACCCTTAGCCACAAGGGGTCAAGATACAATTCCTAGAACCAGGCAGAGCGGTCTACAACCAATGTCTTTAGATAGAAATTGTAGATTCACACTTGAAATGATTAAGAAGCTTCAAAGCCATCCCCAGAACCACTCCTGAGTGCCTGTTAAAGCATCCAGAACCACCATCTCCTATACTTGGTTGACCTTTACCTCACAGGCTCTTTTCTAAAAAAAAAAGAAAAAAGATATATGAACACTTTATTCTACTTTTGGTTGAAATATCCGTAAAGGTGGGAAAAATATGAAAACATAGAAATATTCTGCTCCCATGTTTCTCTGCCCATGTCTTTAAGTTCCTTTAACCATTTTAAATAAACAGAAACTAGAAATCAGATGAAGCACATATGCTGTTTAAACAAGAATGACAAGGAGAAAAACCTATCAGCCTATTCACACTTGGGGAAAAAAAAGCCTTGAACTCACAGGGTCTTTACAAACTTCACTGCATTGATGATGGTCGAGCCCCCTGAAGGCAAAGTTCTTGGATGTCCTTATAAATGCACCGTTTTTCTTTGACACTGGCACAATGACACTCTCTGCAATTTCCTCCAATATGTATAATTTCTGTCCCCTTGCTCGTAAATGGGTCCCACAATCTGCAGTATGTTCTGCCTAAGTAATATTGCTGTGAGGGCATGAATACTCACACAGAACAAAAACAAATTTCATACATTGGTTGAAATATTCACTCCCTCTCTTGATAGACCTGCAGCTTAGGAGTCCACGGAAAACCAGTTAAAACCCACAGCCACAGATACAATTTGCTAAGTACCTCTAATGGAATCTGAAAATTAACAGAGATATGAAATTTATGGTGAAGACTATAAGCTTGCTGAGTAGACAAAATTATATAACATGATCATGCAGATTTTTTAACATTTTGGAGCAAGTCTGAAATGTCTTGCTTTGAGTGGTTGTCCCGCTTCTAAGTTGCAAGCCCAGTGAAGAACTCCATGCCATTTTCTTTGTATCTTTACCTTTCGTAAATTCTAAATAACTTCATCTCTAGGGAATGTACTCTCATGCATTTTCTGCTTTGGTTTTCCTCTCTCCCTATAGCTGGTCTCACTGCCCAAGGTTCTGTGACGGGCTTGAAGGTTCCAAAGCATGAGTCTGGGGCCACTTGGTAACAGCCACCACCATTACCTTAGGGATTTTCTTCAATGACTTTATATTGACCTAACAAATCCATCTTCATCTTCCGGGGCCCTGGGCCCGTGGGGGCTGGGGTAGATGAACACGGCTACAGTGCAGACCTATAGTAGGAGGGGAAACCATAAACCACCAGGGAATGCAGGCCTGGTGGCCATCACATTCGTACCTGGCCTTCATCCACAGAACCCGAACTGCTAACCTGGCATTTTGTCAAGTCTGCTGGGAAGCTGATGATGCGAAAAAAAGACAAGTCTATCTATAGCTAAGTTGTATGAAGTGTGTGGGGGGCAGAGGAGATGGGAAGAGGATGGGACAACTACTGGAAATAAAAGATCTTGGGAAAAATTGGGACAGGTTCACAAATCTTTTTCCACAATTTTGAAAAGTAAAATTTTCTGAAAACAGTTTCTTTGTTCCTGTGATCCCAGATAAATTCACCCCCAAAACTGACCTGAACTGACATGAAGCATTTTTGATCTTTTTTGTGTAACAAAATGTGAATATTCATCAACTTTGCTATAGAAATTACTGTGTTTCCCAAATCCTGTGAGAGTATTACCTAACGTACAGTGAATGAACTGTATTACCTCCTTAAAAGCTGAATTCTGAGAGACATCTGTCCCCAAAGGGGCTGCTTTTGGCTGGGGATTGTTGGCCCACACTCAGCTCCCCAGACAGATGAGTTCTCTGGATTTAACCCTTCCATACTTTCCCCACATCATGCTAGCACTCACCTGACTTCAGCTCTTCAGTCATTTCTATAAATTTATCTTAGTAGACAGATTCGCCAGGAACGAAACAAGACAAAGCTGAAGAATGGGCTTTTTAAAAAGTCCACACACATGTCATGTAGCCCCTATGCTGCAGAAAACACATGTGCCTTTGTCTTTCCCACAGCTTCACTTCATTCGTCCTGTGGTTCCGATGACTAAGTGTGTCCAGCCTGCACCGCGGCACAGGCTCGACCATGGCACAGGTAACATGAAAAATATAAAAGTGATGCTGACCTTCAGAAAGAAAGTACCAAACTATATTGTAATTGTAAAAATCAATATTCCAAATGAAATGTCCAGAGATTCTCTAAAAGACAAATCTACAGAGATGGAAAGTGAGACATAGAAGCAGAATGCTAGTAGTTGGCTGGTGCTGACATTGGGAATCAGAGCGGCCACACACGGCAGAGCACAGGACTGTGAGGGTAGCTCCATAATTCTGTGAGTTCATTACAAATCAGGGAATCATACACTCGGAGCAGGAGACTTAAGGCATATCCTATACCTAAATGAAGATGTTTAAAATAACAAATATCTTAAATTTCTAAAGTAACACCCTTTTGTCAATACCTCCTGGGATTTTCCTGATATTTCAATTTAGTACCAGTTGAAATGGGGAGGTGGGCAAGAAATGGGACCTATTAATGATTATGGGAAAATGAGCAATTTCACCCACAAGTGACTAATATTACATCTAGACAGAGAACATGATTTCTTCCAGATATTCCCTTACATGCAGGAAATAAAATGTTTCTGTTTTAGCATACCACGCAGGCCCCTCTAATTGCAGGGTTTATGGTATCAAACAATAGTATTTCATTGACCAGTCATCTTGTAAAGAGAATGTAAACTCCTGGGTTCTGGGGCTATGCCTTCCTGATAGTACTTTCAGGACCTAGTAGGTATTCGATAAACAACTGTATTGAATGCAATGATTTTTCTTTTTTCCAGCACCATCTACCACATTTCCATTTGCTTAAACAATCTAAAGCAAATTTAACAGATATACCCTACCCTCTAGATCAGGGCTTCTAGACCTCAGCACTTTGGAGTCAGATTCTTCCCCTGGGAGGCAGTTTTGTGCACCATGGAATGGATAGCAGCACCCCTGGACTCCACCTACCAGAGCCAGTAGTGCCCTCCTCCCTATTGTGACAACCAAAAATGTCCTCAGAGGGCCCAATGTCTCTGGGGGGCAAAGGCACCCATGGTTGAGAACCACAGCTCTAAATAGAATATGAGACAGACTGAACCAACCTGATATGTTCACACTTCAACAATGTCTTTCATGTTATCGCTTCCTGAAGCTGGTAAGAACATGGAGAAAGAAAAGCAAATATTAGCATATGTTAGCAAATGATGACTCTGTGATTACAGGCCTTGAAACAATTTGGGGAGACCTGAAGGAGAGAAATGGTTTGTATTCTCCTTTGTAACTGTGAAGATGCAAAAGCTTCTCATCCAAGGCTGACGATTTTTGAGACATGCGGAAAATACATGAGAAGGGACCACATGCCAAATGGCCTGTAACTATAACAGCAGAGAAGAAACACTGGGCTGTTCATTGTAAATTGTATCTAGGAGAACAATTTTGAAATGCTATTGAATATTTATTAAAAGAAAAGTTCTGTAATAATTTGGCTCCTGACCTGCTACTATTAGCAAATAACCAGTTGTAAGGTCAAGAACTGTGGAGGCCGAAACCATTGAATTAAGTGTAAGTTTAATACTGAGCGTTTTATTTTCTCAACAGCCACAGTGCTTAGCAATCTTGTTTCAAATGTCCCAGTGCAGAGCCTGAAAACCTGTTACCCATATTGTATACTTTTCACTAGACTCCAAACTTTTAGTTTCAATTCTACTTTGACAATACTGAGCATTTCGCACTGATGCTAATGTTCAAGAGGCACGTTTTGGGCAGAGTGACTATTACATAATAAAGCAAATATAAAATATTCTTGACACTATCCAGATATGTCTAAATATTTGCCAAGATTCATAACACTCTACTCCAAAGCATCTTTATTTTTTTTGTAGGAAAACAAAGGCGTATACTCCTAATCTCAACATCGACCATTTGGGCACATAAGAAAAAGCTACAGCAGACACACAGTGTCAGTTCCTAAGATGTGAAAAGGAACTGTATCTTTTCAAAATTTGTTTGTAAAAATATTTACATTTTCTTTATATGCCTATTGGTAAACAGAAGTAGGTTTAGGATTCTGAAATATTAAATTAAGCATGTAATTCCTAAATCCACTAAGAGCTAAAATGCAGAAGTTCTCTATTCAATCAAGCCCTCACTGCACACATAATTATGGTATTCAAATTAGATGACTGTGGGGGCAACTTTGCCTGCAAGTCCCCCCCGTCCACCACGGATGAAAGTAACACTAACAAGACACAATGTGCTTGGGGAGGAGAGGTAGCCAATCTCTCAGAGGAGAAAGGCCAGGAGCCCCTTCCTCAACAGCTTTTGTTGGGTTGTAATACACAGGAATACAGGTGGCAAGGATTGAACAGTAGATAACATTTCAAAGAAATCTGAGGGCTTAGTCTGAGTTTGCAGAAACTCTGGGAGACATACTCATTTCCTGCTCGGACCCTTATCATATGAAGAAAAGCGCTCTTAGCAAAGCAGGCTTCACAGGACTGTTAGGAACTCTTTCTTATGCCAGATCACCCTGGATCCTGCTCTAGCTGGCAAGAGGCTGCACCATCTTCCCCATCACAGGTTTTCAGGCTTAAGTGAATTAGAGCCAGGAAGCGCTTCTCCCAGAGGACATGGGGACTTGGGCTTTGTCAGAATAGCAGGGGGGCAAGGGACCATCACTCCCTCTTTGCTGGAGCACCCTGAGTCCTTCCATGATGGCCTCCCAAGTGATTGTGTCTGGCTTAGCTTGCCCCTCCTCTGAGGAACTGTACCCATCTCTGACTAACCGACCATGCATTGGGGGCAGAGGAGGAAGCAGAGATAAGCTTTGTCTCCTGTGGCTCACATTTTGGAGGTCGCTCACTCAGCCTTAGCCGTGGGAGGCAGTTACAGTTCCTGAAACCAGGCAGAGCAGTTCCCAACAGATGACTAATTTAGACATCATGTCAAGTATACATAACATAAAAATGTCTGAATAAACTTCAATAGAAAGGAACAAAGAGGTATAGGCAATTTAATTAGTTTTTTTAGAAAATGAGAACTCCTAGGACATAATATTAAAATAAATACTCATGGAAAGATTAATAGGAAATGTAGCTTAACTATTCAGCTTTGCAGTGAGTAATGTAAGTACAGTAATGTCAAGTCACTTCAACAGAGTATGAACTCTGAGCCCTGGATTATCATATTTACACTGGGATAAAACTGGGACACATGAAGCATGAAATGACCAAATCATTTCTCATTTTACTTCAAGTTTCTTCACATACTACTATACATATAAAATCACATATAAAATACCACATTACTTTTTATTGTTATTTAAATTTCCATATGCCTATATTGTGATTTCTTAAACTACACTGAACAAGGCCATCACAACACACCGTGTGGGATGAGAATCACTAGAACTCTGATGGTCACCTCACATTTTTATAAAACTTAAAAATATTTACAAGTGTATGGTTATTTTTTAAAATCAGCACTAAAAACAAAAGTTCAACCCACTTAATATCACAAATGCATGAGCCCTTTTTCATTCACTTTTTTCTACTAAAGGTAAAATGTAAAATTGGCACCACAAAACTAGAAACTGAGATTTAAGGATTAGTGCTGGTACCAGCATTTTGCTAGAAATTGCTTTCAACTGGAAACTGCCATTTAGCACAGCTTGTAGATTTTTTTCCAAAATAAAATATAAAAATATAAACTTAAACCAAATAAAATGCAGCATCATAAACTTTTCAGTCATAAAATTCCAGTACATTTTATGATTTAACACTACTGTATATGAATAGCTAATACTGCTTTAATAGTAGCAACATTACTCATTCTTAAATCATAATTATAGAATATCAGGAGCCAAAATACATGTTGTAAAACTAAAATAAACCCTTTAGATTTACCCTGCATCATTTTACACTGCTTACGAAAAAGACAAATGCTTTAATTCATTGGCATTAAATGGATAATACGATAGCTGCTTCGGCAAGATAAATCAAGCTACACCACTTAATGCATTTGGAGAATCCAGGCATATTATGAAAGGCGAGCCAACAGATTAAACTTAATTTGGCTGATTTTTATTTCACATACATGCATGTATATATGTACACACGGAACGCTTCTCACATGCAACAGCCATTGCAACAACTAAAAAAGAAATTTCATTTGTAGTGCAAATGGCAGTTTAGCTACAATAATTTTGCAGTTTAAAATACTGAAACCTGCCCTGGCTGGTGTAGCTCAGTGGATTGAGAGCGGTCTGCAAAACAAAGCATCTCTGGTTCGATTCTCAGTTCATGCCTGGGTTGCTGGTTGGGTCCCTGGCAGGGACCATGTGAGAAGCAACCACCCACTGATGTTTCTCTCCCTCTCTTTCTCTTTCTCTTCCCCCCTCTCTAAAAATAAATAAATAAATAATCTTTAAAAATAAAATATTTTATTTATAACTCAGATGGTTTTTTAAAGCTTTTTTAAAAAAAGATTTTATTTATTTATCTTTGAAGGGAAGGGAAGGAGAGAGGGAGAGAAACATCAATGTACAGTTGCCTTTCGTGCGTCCCCTGCTGGGAACTGTCCTGCAACCCAGATATGTGCCCTGACTGGGAACCGCAATTGTCTGGTTCACAGGCCCGCGCTCAATCCACTGAGCTACACCAGCCAGGGCTTAAAGCTTTTACGTTAATGGAAAAAAAGATAGTAATTTGTGAAAAAGGATTTTTCCACAATTTAATTTAATCACATACGTTTGCATAAATAACCTGTGGTCTATTAAATATAAATGTTGGTGCATTGAACAGACTAATAAAAAAGTCTCTTAAATATTCCATCTCCTAATTTTCTTGAGCAGTTACACAAAGACATGGGCAATGTGATGGTGTGGAAGGAACCCAGAATTTGAAGTCAGAGCACCCTGTTTGGGGTCCTAGGAGCTCTGCCATGTACTAGCGGTGTTATCTCTATGCAGCCACCCGAACCCTGTATCTCAGGTCCCTCATCTCTTTCACAGGAGTAATTCTGCCTTAGGTCACAGTTAAAGGACAAGATGGGCAAGGGCTGCAATACCTGGCATTAACTAAAACACACAGTGATCATTTCCATTATCCTCAAATGCTCCACTCTGTCTATAACATAATGAGGCCTCTTTTTATAAGACAAGTGAAAATGATAGGAAACAGCACTCAATATATCTCAAATAAACCAATGAGCCAAAAGGTTCATTAATAACTATAAAAGGATTGGTTCAAAAGGTCCAAAAGCTGCAAAGATGCTATGGCCATGATAAAAGCTTAGTTTCTGTAAACTGTTAAATAATGTCATTTATCACTTTCCCTTTTGGGGTGCTCATTCACACATACGTTAAGACATGCCTGCTATGGAGAACCAAGCACACTGGGCACCAAGGAAGTGATTCTTTCATTCTTCCAAGTTTCCCAGGTGCCCATTTTTCTCCACAAAGGAGAAACATGAATGAAAAAGAAAAACAAATGACAATTCTATCCTATAAGTGTCTTAAAATCTAGGATAAAGCATTCGTCATGATTTTATTGCTTATTCCTTTCCTTTACCCCCACTCCCACTCTCCTTTCACATAGTAGGTCCTAATGTTTACTGTCAGGCACTAAGAGCCACATGAGAAACAGCCACTGTCATCTGTGGGGACAAAGCACATGAGCAGTCAGACCTGCCCCTTTGCTCCCTGCCTGTTCTCTCCATTTCACTCCTTTTATCAGCAGCTTCCATCCCATCAAGCACCTGATTCTACCTTACCTCTGTGTCCAAACACTTGTCAGAAACTTCTCTCACTTAATCTTACTGTGCCCCATCTCCTTTTCATCCTGTGCATTCTCCCAGGCAGATCACAATCTCAACAACTTCCAAATGCAAGCCCGTGTTTCCAGCTCAGTCTAAGTCCTGATTTCCAGAATCACCGGCTGGTGTCAGTACTTGAATCTCAGCCCTGGAGCCTCAGGTCACTCACATGCACAAATGAATTTATCATCTTCCCCTGCAACTGCTCCATCCTCTGTATTCACTGTAATAACCAATGGCCCCTGTGTCCCTCTAATTACTCAAGCCAGAAACCTGGGAGTCACCCTTAACGTCATCATCCCCTCTTCCTCCTGTCCCCACTCCTAATCGGTCTGAGTTTAGACCTTAAACCTGCATTAGGATTCCACAGCTTTTTTATAGGCTTCTCTTATCTGTACCCCACCCCCATCCATTCTTTACAAAACACAGAGTGACCATTCTAAACAAATATCCTAAATGCTCAAATTCATCTGGACCAAATGTGGCCCTATGGGGCCCCTTCTTACAGTGGCTGCAACCTCATTCTCCACCTCTGGCCTTGCCCACCACGTGCCATGTGCCCGGTCACATGGATGGACAGCTGTTCCAGGAGCAGCTGCCCTCACATTTACCTTCATGCCGCTGTACTCTGTTCCCTCTGCTCTCAGTGGTTTCTGCCATCCCACTCGCATCCTCGGCTGCCTGGTCCCCTCCGACTCAGACCCAGCCCCAAGTCCTAGTGGGGCGAGTCCTTCCATGGAGTCAGGACCCCTGCAGAGTTAGCATCTTTTGTGCCCTGGTTCCAACTGCTTCTCTAGTCATTTCCCCAGGTAAGACTGAGATGCTTGAGGGCAGTGATAGGAATCTTCTCACGTCTGAGGTCGCCGCATCCAACAGTGGGCCTGGTGTCAGATCAGTATGTAACTGATAAGGGCAAAAATGAGTACACCTCACTCCCGCTAAATTTGACTCCAACGCTTCCAATGCTGCTAATGACTGATTATGGAAATTGGAGGTTCACAGCCCTCCTCAGAAGGTGTCAGGGAAAACAGAAAGGCCAATCGGGATGGAGTTCCCAAGTGCCGAATGCAGAGATTGTGGTGTTCTGCCTGTGGAGCTATGTTACAGACTGAATTTTTTGTTAATCAAAAAAAATTGTCTTGTGTGGTTTTATTGCCCCTGACTTACAACATGAGCTGCCTCAAGATCCCAGTTTTCCCATACGCAGTGTCTGTGCAGTGTCTGCATGTTTGATCACAGAGGGCTAATGCAGGGGTGAGTCCAGCTGGGGGTGAAGGGCAGGGGTGAGCAGAAGCAATGTGAACAGTAATGACTGCATCACAAATGCAGTTAGACCAGATGCCCTAGGACTCATCTGATCAGGTAAGTTTTAGGAAATAAATCTCTCAGAGAATAAATTCATGGAATGGCTTTATATGCAACCCTGGGACTCCCAAAAGAGTAAAATAGATGACGGCCATACTGACTGAGTCACACATTTTGGCACCTTTAGGATATCAGTTTAAGCTGATCATTTGCAAACAAATGTTGCTGCAATACAAAGCTGCTGATCAATTAAAGAAGCATTTTTTTACTTGCCTACTCCATAAGGTTTCAAGGGCTCTGTTGTCAGTAAAGGACCCTGGTGAGGCCAAACTCCCCTGTCCTCTAAATAAAGTCTACATTTAGAAAGTTGAATTTTTCATAAGTTTTTAGTCAGTCACAGGTTTAAAAACTATATAGTCCTAAAAAAATCAAAGAAGGGGAGTGAATGAGATAGCAACATAATATGATAAACTATTATAACAACAAAACAACAGCTCGAACTCCAGGGACATGAAGAACTTACTGAATGAATGTTTGGCCCTGAAGTAGAACCAAGAAAAAACTGGCGAGGTGGGACTCAGGACAACAGTTTTGAAAATACTGCAAGTTGGTTTTAAATTCTATATTTGGACTGTAGTTAGAGAGTCTACATTGCACACAGAGTTGATGCAATATTCTCATTCCAAGACAACACTCTGGAACCTTACTGGTTAGACATATGTATTCATTTACTTTAAAAACCTCAGTCTCACTGTGAATGACACAGGACACTACTGTAGTATATTCATTACTGCTACTTTTTTTTGATTTACCTAATCTTTTTTTTTTTTTTTTTTAAATCACCAGAGAAAAATCTCAGGTCTCTACATTTCTTTCTTTAAGGAATGATGCAAGTATATGGCCCCAAACACAGATAAAGTTAACATGCCCCTCCAGTATCTCCCATTATCAGTTGAAGGCTGTGCACTTCCTATTTCACAATGCTAACATGGTTTTCTTTTTTGAGCTCAGTGTATGAACTAAGCTTAAGCTTTTCCTCTACAAAGATATGGAGAAGATAATCAACGGAAGCTGCGGGCAGTGGGCAAGAAGGAAGGTGTATGCCTTCCAATATCTCTTTACCTCTGTCCCAAAGCCACTACAGGTACCCAGGGATAGTGTAGGATGATTTTGAGAAGTACAACACAGTTTAACTACCATGAAGGCCCTCAAATTGGAGGCCATAGACGGTAGAAGCCCAGGTCTCCTCATATGGCCCTGACTCTGGGCACTGACCTTGCTGGTCCTCATTTTCCACTTTTGCAAAAGAAGATAATAAAGTAAAGTAACTACTACATAAGGTCACTCTGAGAATTAAAGTAAACATTAAATGTAGAATTCTTAGCATGGCAGCCAGCATGCATTAAGTCCTCTGTGTTAGTGATTCATTCCAATTCTTATTCAAGAGGCACAGCCAGTAAGGACTAGAGATGTGGTAGATAAATCACATCCGGAGCTGTCTTCCTCCCATACCCACCCCGTGCTCCTGAACTCAGCAGTGTCCCAGCCTTGAGGGACTGTCTCTGCCATACCACATATGAAGTGCATAACCAGAAGTTTGTGCAACCCTGCCACACATAGCTCAGAGATGTGAGCTATGTGGTGAGATTTCCGGAAAAAATCAGCTCCAGACTCCCCACATCCAAAGTGAAAATTATTCAAAATCATAGGTGACCTAAGAGAGTGAATGATCCTCACACACTTATGTCCATATTAAAAGTAGTTTGCATTTATTCTCCATGTTCACAGCAGGAGAAAGATGGATGTCAGAGGAAAGTGATTCAGAAATGTGGAGGTGGCCACAGATAAGCCAATAAGTAGATGACATAGACAAGAAATAAAACAGAGTTATATGTAAAGTCTGAACAATTGTTAAAAGTATATTATGGATCCACCTGAAATCTCAAAAGGGATCAGGGAAGATTTTACTATGGAATAATCTAAAGCAGAAGAGCATTTGAAACCTAAGTATTGACTGAGTAAAAGGGGAATCTCTGTACTCTGAAAACGAAGGCTAGATGTGAAGCAGGAGCTAGTTCAGAGATGAAGAAAGCCTCTGCTGACCGCAGGCAACACTGCATCTGTGGCAGTGCATCCCCAAGCACACAGAGACATCCTCTTGGAAGCTCCCTCCTGGAGAAGTTTCCTTTCTTTTTTATTTTATTTTATTTTTAAATTGGGCTATAGTTGGCATATATCATTATATTAATTTCAGATGTACAACTTACTCCATTGATATTTGTATATATTGAGAAATGTTCACCACGATAAGTCTAGTTAACATCCAAACAGTTAACTGATTTTTTTTTTTCTTGTGAGGAGAACTTGTCAGGTCTATTCTCTTAGCAACTTGCAAACATACAACACAGTATTACTAACTACAATCACTGTACAGAGAGTTTTGATTTTTGAAAAAGAAAGCCAACTTGGAACATCCGTCTTAAAGTATTCCCAGTGCAGGATGCATTAGATCACAGGTGTAATTAAATACTGAATCAGTCTGTGAGTAATCTGTAGTCTATGTGCCTTATACAGCAATCTGATTTTAATATCTAGAAAAGAGAGTCAATATTTACCAAGGGCCAGAACACTATGTAGTATCTGGATGGTAACCTAAGAAAGCCACAAAAACCCTGGCCTATCAATCATTCCCAGCCTCTGGCAGTCAGGTGAAATATCCAACAGGCCATGGGCCTGGTTCTGACTGTGCTGCTTGCAAAGGCCCCTGACACTGCTCTGCATGACACAGATGTGAAGGCTGAGGAGCAACATGCTTATTGAAGGTAAGGTACAAATTATTCCCAGTTCTGAACAGACAGTACCATGTATGGCAAAGTGCCAGAGCTTTTTCTCTGTTTGTCCCTGGGAGTTCTCTGGCTGGGACCAAAGTCACACTCAGGGATGACATGAGTGCTTGGGAGCCCAGCCTCCACTGTGAGTTGTAACCTAATACCAATTTTATTTTCTTGACTTGCCATATAGACCAATAAGGAAGTAAAAAGCCACAGAGAAAATTCAAACTGAAGGAGAGCAACTCCTGTACCTGCTGGGGCCTCACCCACCTGCAATGGTGGGTGAGTTGTTAAATATTAATTATAATAATGGCAATAACACCCCATCACAGAGAATGATGTTGTGAGTGCTGTTAGTACTTTGCATACTTTAGTATGTAACTTCAATGTCCTCATCTGTAAATTGAAGGTAATACTGCACCTATTTCATTATGCTGTAATGAGGATGAGAGATGGAGAGATGGAGACATCACTGGGCAAGTTGAGGCAGCAGGGTTTAAAAGAACAGGGTTTGAAACAACAGACACAGGTTAAGATCCCAAATCTGATTTCTACTGTTTGATCTTGCTGGGTTTGTTTCCCCATCTGCAAACTGGGCACGGAGTCACCTACCTCAGTGAGGAAATGCAGGCAATGGGAAGCCAGACACCACCCAGTGTCTGCATCCCTGGGAGGTGTCTAGCTAATGTTTGTACTCTATTCCCTATTATACCTGTGCATTGATTCTGTTTACCTCCATCAGCAGTCATTCACTGTCATCCAGACTGGCCACTTCCTCTCCTAACCATGATCATTTTACACAGTTTCATGTGCCAGACACCGGTTCAATAGCTTCATAGCTCCCCATGTTAGGTACCTGCCCAGGTTCAAATAGATGGTAACAGGGCCACCAGTCCACCTCCTTAGTCTGTTTTCCTAACAACAGTGTAGCAATGCTTGGGGGGTGGGGTGGGGAAGGTTGACCTGCTTTGAGACCCCAAGCATGGATGTAACCTCTTTCAGAGATAAGCCACGGGCACTCTTATGAACACAACGTGTTGACTAACTTTTCAACCGTTGGACTAATATTTCATATATTTTCTAAGACTTCTTTAAAAAATTATCATATGTTTTTAAATGAGGTTCCTGTAACTAGCTCATCTAGTTCTATATGCTGGAATACCATAAATAAATGTGCCTTTCCCCCTTCAAAAGATTACCTAAATAAGTCTTACATTAAAATGTACCCATGAGTTTTTAATGAAACAATTATAAGTCCAAATTATATGTGTGTGTGTGTATACACACACATATGGAGTCTTAATATTATATTTGGCTAAACTAGTGACTTCTATATTAAATCATCTGGATAGTCTCTTTATTTCTAATCTTCACTGTCTTGGTCACCACAGTACTATACAGTATTTCAAAGAATCCTTTTACAAATTTAATCAGCTTAAACATTACACATCAATGATGATGATCAACTGGTCTGCTTAAAAGGAATCTCTAGCAGAGAGATGAGAAAGAAAGGTTAAAAAATTCTATTCTTCAAAATAGGGAAGCTATCTATAAATCACGCTCTTTGTTTATTAAGACAATTAAGCCCATCAGTGCACTTAACTTTCAGACTCAACAATTGTCTGGCATGACCAATTTCCACTTTTCCTAAAACAAAGGGGATATGTTCAAAGGGATCTTTTGCAAACTCTCTGCACAATGCATGCTATTTTAAAACATGACTTGTGTGTCTAATTCCTGGAACTGTCTTGAAAAATATACTGATTTTTCTTCGAATGCTCCCTATTAGGAGAAGACATTCCAATCTGAAGAGTGCACTTTGTTTCGGAACGCAGGCCGCTATATTATGTCAACGTTTTCATTAACTTCTGTTCAAACTGGACATTAAACAAATGGAATGGGGAGTCACAGCTGCAGCCCTTGCAGAGACAGAGTTATCCAGACCTTACATAACAGGCGCACGTCAGGGTGAAAACTCAAGGGTCATCCGTATTCTTTTTCTTTGAGACTTCCCCACGTTCTTAAAGTGTATGAAATCACACACACAGATCAGATTTCTCTTGTTATTCGCCTTATAGTACAAAACGCTGGGTTGACATATAAGTTGTTTTTCCACCACTAAAGGACTGGGTAAGTTCAATCATGGAGACGTTGGCAACTTCTGCCTAGGGAAAGACTGAAGTGAGATGCGCGGGAAGCCTGGAAGCTTAGCTCCCACCCCAAAGATCTATGGTCCCCAGGAATATTACAGGAGGCGCTCCTCCAAAGAATTAAGACAGAGGTGAGCTGATCCTGCGCCTTCTGCCCCTTTCCCCCGCGCGCACAGTGGAGACGCTCGGCGTGTGCCGTAGGCAGCGGGCGCAGTGCCCTGGGAGCACCTGTCCTCGCACTGCACGTTTCCAGCTGGCGCGTCCGCAGAGGCTGGAGCCAGCCCGCTGGACCGCGGCCTCTCCCGCCTGCGTGCCAGCGTCTGGCACCTTGACCTCCTCAAGCTGGCGCCCAGCTAACAAGAGGTGCCACCCCAGCTTCCCACAACACGAAGACGATAAAAACCAACCTCTCCTCCTCACGGCTCCCTCCAACTTCAGAAACTGCAGTCAACTCGCTGGGACGCAGCAGACAGGGCGCCTTCTTGGAGATCGCGCTCAGCTGCGCGCGGCCGGTAGCCCAGCTCTGCACCAGCCGCCTCAGCTCCGCGGTGCCCCGGCAGCTGCGGCTGCGGCGGCTGCGGCAGCTGCTGCGGCTGCACCGGGCCGGGAGGGCGCGCTTCGAGTCCCTGGTGCGTGTCTCCGTCTCTGCTCGTAGGGAATCGCAGTTGCGCAGGGAACGCGGCCAGACAGAAGCCGAGGCACTGTTGCCGCAGAGCCGTCAGCCTGCTCCCAGGCTCGGTCACATCGTGAGCTCGCAGGCCGGCCGAGGAGGACGAAAGGAGGGAGGGAGCTGCAGTCCCCAACCACCGCGGTGCAGCGGAGAATGACAGCCTCGAGGAGCAGAGGCTGGGAGGCGCGGGCGCGAGTGCGCATGAGCCAGGCCCGCGGGCGGCGCGTCACCAGGGGGGCGGGCAGGGGCAGGGCGACTTGGAGAAGGGGCGGAGACGGGGAGGGACAAGGGCTGGGCTCGGTTCGAGGGGCGCTGGAGCGCACCAACTGTGGCGCCCTGCCTACTTGCTACTGGTACCGAAAGTTATCCCGCTCGGATTTGGTGAGTTTAAAACTCTGTACTTGAACTTCGTTTGTCCCACGAGCCTATTGTCCCTTAAAAAAACACTGTTTAATTGGTCCTTAGGGCCTGACCGGGTCTACAAAAGCCAATGTAACTCAAATTATAGCTTCACCTTAAGAAGCTGGAATTTAGGAACTGGTGAAAAGGGTGATGGGATTAAGAAATACAAATTGGGCAGTAAATGAACATGTATAAAAGACCCATGAACAAAGCCAAAGGGGGGTGGGTAGGGCAGGGGAAAGTGGTGGTGGGATAGAGACAACTGTATTCGAACATTAACAAAATTTTGTTTTAAAAAAAGAAATACAAATTGGTAGTTAAAAAATAGTCGCAGGGCTGTAAAGTGCAGCACAGATAATGTAGTCAGTAATATGGTAATAACTATGTATGGTGTCAGATTGGTACTAGACTTATTGGAGTGATCATTTAGTGAGTTATATAATGTCTAATCACTGTGTTGTACATCTGAAACTAAATAATACTTTATGTCAACTGTAATTAAAAATTTAAAATTACTTAAAGTTGAAAAAAACTGGAATTTAGAAGACAATGTTCGTCTGTCTTGGCTGGTCATTATAATTTCAGAAGCTTGTAAGAGTCATTTTCATTGGCCACACCCTTAGAATCTTTGGGTGGGGCACAGGTGTCAGTAGAATGTAAAGCTTCCCAGGTAATACAACGGAGCATCTGAAGCCTTAATATGTGACAGAATCTTCTAAGGATTTTCTTAAATTGCAGGTTCTGGTCCAGTAGATCTGGGTGTAAGGGGGGAATCTTCATCTCTAACATGCTCTCAGATGATGTCAGCTCTGCAGCTCAGGACCACCCTACCCTTGCTTCTGAAGTGTGTGGTCTGGAATCTGGAGCAGAACTCTGAAACGCTGGTCTGCGGAAGATCACCTGAATAGCTTTTTTAAATGGCAGAGCACATGCCACACACAGTGATCACTGTGGTTCAGACTCTGGGCAAAGGTGGGGCTCTGGAATTCCATTCTAGGTGAGTTTGATATGGGTGTTTTTTGGACCAAACTTCAGGATACGAAATCAGCCACCTGGCCTTGGAAATGAACTTTTGCAGTGAGAAGAGCCAAGCCAGGTGTAGAACAAGGACCAGCCCCATGTCCAGTAGCTACTTTATCTGGCTAGTCAAAATTTTCTGCAATTACTATACATCACTTAGTAGACAAATATATAAATTATATTAAACATACATCTATTCATTACCCATATCATTAAAGGGAACTTAAAGTTGAGTAGGGAAGAAGGCTGATTAGGAGGAGAATAATAGAGCAGGGCTGTCGGCCTGTTGGACAATACGCAATGCAGAGAGAAGAGTATGTAAGAAGAATCCAAACTTGGACTCAACCTGGAGCCTAGAAAAGCACCTTGGAGAAGATGATCCAGTGCCCAGGTGGGGCCTTCTCCTCTTAGCATAGTGTAAAAAACTCAGGTGTCCAAGATCTTATGAATGCATGGCACATCACATACATTACTTCAGTGATATCTCACAATAGTCTTATAAATTGGATTTAAAAGCTATTGTGCCCATTTTACAGATTTTTACAGAAAAAGAATGCTGTGGACATGAGAATCCTTGACTTGCAAGGACAGTGGAACTTGAGCAGGAGTGCAGATCTGGATGTTGGGTAAGGCTTCTGTAAGTAAGGAAAACAGTGACTTAGATCTTACAAAGAAAATGGTTTCTGTGTCTATTATTCACATCCTTAAAGGCTGTGCCTATGTTTTGAGTGAGAAATGCTTTCGTTTATGTAGGAAGAAATGCCTTTTGTTTCTTCACCCCAGTTTTGCAACTCCATGAATTGAAGGGCAAAATGTCATTCTAAGAGCGTCCCAGTCCTAGGACTTCCTACTGCAGGCTTCACAGAGAGTTTCAGAGAGCAGCAGTCAGACTTTCTAGTGTCAAATTTAATTAATCACCATCTTCATTTGATCCTGGCCCAGAGAAAACAAATGACGTAGACAAAAATCCAGATAAAAATCTCCGTCCTCTGTCCTTTTCCTCTGCTTTCCTTTCCTCAAATGACATACTGGAGACTATTTCACTTTTCTGAACTTTTCTTTTTTAAAAATTTTTGTACTTAAAAAATATATTTCATTTATTTATTTTAGACAGAGGGGAAAAGAGAGAGGGAGAGAAACATAAATGTGTGATTGCCTCTCACGCGCCCCCTACTGGAGATCTGGCCCGCAACCCAGGCATGTGCCCCAACAACCTTTTGGTTCACAGGTCAGCACTCAATCCACTGAGCCACACCAGCCAGGGTACTTTTCTGAACTTTTCATACCAAGGTTTGCCATTAGTAAATTAAAACCAAATATACTTCAAAGCTTCCCCTTGATGCAGAAGCACAATGTGAGAAACAATTCTCATGTGTGCAGTAAATATCATGGACTATATCCCCAACCTGAGTAAAGTTTTGGAAGAAAACGTATGATATTTCTATCCAGTCTCCTAATTGACAGGTTTGTCTGGGAATGCTGTACTACGAACTATGCCCTACCCATGTTTACCATTGTATCCAGGGTAACTCTTCCATTAGAGCTGCTCTTCCATGTGATTATGAAATTAAAAAATAAATGAATGAATGACTAATTAAGAGAACCTCTGTAGATGAGGGAACAGGTTGTGGCATTTCATTAGTTTTTAATAAGAAAAAAATAAAAAACAATGGTAATATAATAGATCTGTTGGGACTTTTGGGAGAAAAAAAATGAGCCTATTTGCTTAGGTGTTAGAAGCTCCAATGAGACTATCTGTACAGTATATGAACTCATTTGCATATTGACCTTAAGAGATCCTGGATTGAATTACATAAAAAGTGAATTAGTATATTCCACTGCCATTGTATTTTGAGCCACTATTATTTGCATTAAACACACGAAATGTGTGCTATTGAATTGATATTGACTTTGTCAATATTGACTGGATCTGATTTAGAATTTGTTTCTCATTAGCCACTATTGAGAAACAACTATTGTCCGGCAGGAATAGCAGCTACATTGTTTTTACCTCTGAGGTCTGTATTGCTTGTGGGTCCTCAAAACCTGCTCTTTTGGCTGAGAATTTCTTTATTCAGTGCCTCTGAAGGTCCCAGAGTGAGAATGGCAGTTATACAGATGCTATCGACTCCATTGAACCTATTCTGTGCTCATTCAGGAAGCTGTACCTTGAAGAGATTTTTATTAAATTCTTTCTGCTGAATGTAGCAGGCTTATCACTGAGTGGAGGTTTTGGCCTTCAAATTCTCCTTATTTGTTAATTACATTTTTTCATCCATTTCACGCAAAAAGATTCTTTGACATGAAAATCTTCCAACTTTTGCCTTCCTTATGATTATAACCCAGATAAGGGAACTGCCAGGAGCCCAAGAAGATTGGCAAGACCAAGACAGGAGTGGGGACATAGAATTTGATTTCACCAGGGAGAAAATAAGGTTGCCCTGAAAATTAATACACGTTGAGCTGGGTTTTGGGTGTGGCTTATTACATAGTTCACCTTATTTGAACACGTGCAGGTGCCAGTAACTTCACTGGCAGTAGCATAACCAAATCCGTGGTGGGATGTGGGGTTGGGAGGGAGAAGAGAGAGACTGACCTTCTGTCCTTTTCTCCTGGGAAACTTTTCAACACTATTAGAAAGCCTTGTTCCTAGTACCCTAACATAGGACACCTACAAGTTACCTGAATTTTAAATGTTTACTTCTAAATTGTTTTGAATAATTCATTTAGAACTTAGAGCAGTCAATATAATGAATGACCTTGATTTTCAAGCTATCTCCAAAATATTTTTAGAGACCCACAAGTAAGTTAATATAGTGTTTACTGTAACTCCAGGCCTGCAAAAAGGTGCTGAGGAGGATTCTGGCCTATTGGCAAGAGTAGGTTTGGGATAGAAAAGATGGAATTTAGGGCCTGAAGAGGAAGACTGGCTGAGGAGCAGAGGCTGGTGAAGACTGGGTCTTAGTAACCTCTGAGAGGAGATTGGGAGAAATATGGGCTTATGACCAAGGTGAGAAGCAGCAGTTAAAACTGTGCCTGTGGCTTAGCCCTTTCCTGTACTTAAGGTGTTAAGGACCCTAGATCTGACTTAATGTGTAGGAAAAAATCATTAGAGATTAATATATATTATAAATCCCTTATAAATAGAAAAATGCTTTTAAAAACTTCTACAAGCCCTGGCTGGTGTAGCTCAGTGGATTGAGCATGGGCCTGTGGACCAAACAACCACAGTTCGATTCCCAGTCAGGGCACGTGCCTGGGTTGCTGGCCAGTTCCCAGGAGGGGACGCACGAGAGGCAACCATACATTGATATTTCTCGCCCCCTCTCTTTCCCTTCCCTTCTAAAGATAAATAAATAAAATCTTTTAAAACATTAAAAAAATAAAAACTTCTACAGAAATGTGCGTTCATTATTAATCTCTACAAATTATCTACCCCTTTCTTCTAGCCAAGTTGCCCACTAGCACAAGGCGGAGCTGGTGGGAAGGCCACATGCCTGGTGGGAACCGCTCAGAATGGTGACTTGGCTCCCAGTCTCTCCGTCTGTCCAGGAGTCACAGGCTGACGTTTTGATGACCTAACATGGATTCACAGTAGCTTCAAGTACATAGTAAGTTTCTAATAAATGCAGGCTGTTAGGGTAGCTTTTTTTCTCTCCTAGAGTTAAAATATGCAGCTAGATGTCTCCCAATGTTCATTTGATCATTGTCATGTAAGCAATGGCCCAGTGTAGTTTTTAAGACAGTGGTTTCCTTTCCCAACAGAAGAGTTAAGAATGACTTTAGGGGTCCTCTGGGAGTGGGGGATCGTGTAGAAAAGGCTTTCAAAGGAGAGCAAGACAAAGCCTGTTACTCTGTGGCTTCACCCTGTACAGCAGAGGAAAGGCAGGGCTTACAACTTAACACTTCCAGATCTTTCTCCTGGGAGAAAGAAATTATGGTGGGAAGACAGACAGATAGTACTTACAAAAGTGAAAACTAAGAGTAACCAAAGGAAATGTCTGTGCATGGCAGACTGAAGAATGAATATGCCTATTCTCCTTTGTCATCCTGACCTTACACACCCCTTACATTTGTACCCTGACATCATCACTCATGATATGGTTGTGCAACTGCTGTTCATACTCATACTGTGGAGAGAGATTCCATAGGTTCACTTTTGAATTCTTCTGCCTTTTGTCATTCCCATGTAATATAATCCTTACAAACTAAAATTTTAAGTAAGCATCTGAGAAAACTGTGTGTCTAATTTGCCATAAATAATTTACCAGCCAAGAAAACAAAATTCAGGACCAAGAGAGGAAGATGTATAAAGTTAATGAGAGTTTCACTTCCAAGAGAAACTGATTGCAGTCTCAAAGTCAGAAAGGTGTGAAAGGATCTAGTGGTTAAAGCATTCCTGCCATTTCTTGCCCATTGTACATATATCTTCTTCCTTCATTCCCACTATTTCGGCACTTTTTCAGCAAATAGAGTTTTCTGCTCTCAGTCCTGCTCTTTCCCTGGAGGGGAAGTCATCTCTTGTTACAGAGGAACAAAAGATGACAGGCAGAGGAAATTCAGAGTGCTGTGGCTTTCTCTGTGAACAAGCACATTTAGAAATGGAGGAATAGGCATTTTTTTAATGTATTCTTCCTCAGTCTGCATAAGGTTCCTTATCGGAAAGTGGGGATCATAGTAGTAACTATTATATCTCTGAAAGAGTCAGCCATTAAACTATTCCTACTTCCCCATGAAGAAGAAGCATTTGATTTCTGCTGAACTCTCTTTCCTTCTCTACTCCCCCAAAAGAGAACACTTTCTGGAGAGGGACGATGACCACCTCTAGGGACGGCTGGTGACAGCACAAGTTTCTACATAGTTGGCAGTGGCCAAAACTACTGATCTGAACAGGCAACAAAAACTCCTGGCGTTTGAGATGTTACTTATGCCGTTGGTGGTCAGATGCTCTGTGGATCTCAAACATAGTCTTTGGGAGAGGAATAAAAAACACAATCATGGAAAAGCAGGGGACCTTGGCAATTTCACAGCAACTCACATTAAAGAATTCCCAGAGATGAAAGCCACCAAGTAAACCACCACTCCAAAATGTCTTGTAAAAACAGCAGTTGGTTTAAGAAATATTTAATCCAACATTCTACTAAAATGTATGTGGTATTTCCTGTTTCTGGAAAATCAGAGGAAAATTAAGGTCTGTTTGAAAGAAAGCACGCAGAGCCAGATGTTGGCGTTGGTAATGGTCTCCAGAGCCTAGTGCTCCTTTGGTGGCGGTTGGGGCCATGCAGGGCAGCTGTCTGAAGCCACGGTGGCCTAATTTCTCTTGGCTGGAAAAGAAACGAAGTGTAGAGGCTATTTTGTTTACATATGCAAGGGGACACCTGAGCCCAAGGGACATTATTTTGGTGTGTAGAGCCAGTAACAGCAATTAGAAATATGGCCTATATTCCTTTGACATACTTTGTCCAGATCACGTGTTCACAGAATTTACAGTATCCAGCCAACTATAGTACCATTCTAAAGGTTTTTTGGTTTGTTTTTTTTAACAAAATATTTGATTATAACATTTTTAAACCAGTTATAGACAATGTGAAAGTAGTTTGCTTTGTCTATGTTAATTTGAATTTTTTTCTGAAAACACGTGATTGGACCTTTTAATTAAAGGAGACTTAGGTAATTGAGAGTGATTATTACTTGCCTTATGTTACCGCACTCTGAATCTCCTTCTTTGACCAAAATGGTTTGCTTTTCATTGCTCCATTATCCTTTGTACTTTCTTAATTTTGTATTTCACTGTCATTTTCTAACTCAAGTTCTCCTTTCTCATCTCTATCCTTCAAATACCAGCCATACTTTAATGCCTAAGTCATACCTCACCAGGTTCATGAATTGACCTTGATGGTCCTGGCTCCCCCATTGGAACAGTCTTTCCTCCTGAGGCTTTTGTAATGCCTACAGTCCATATAGTTCACCTGACACTGCTCCTAAACTGTCTCTGGTTCCTGGTGTAGACCTTCAAACACCCTTGCGATTTCTTGAGTGATAGCAGTGTCTCATGATATTCATAACAAATGAGTTTGGGCCATCTCTGAGTTTATGCTAATTTGATGTGGAAAGGAGTCAATCAGCCATGTGAGTAGAAGGTTGGAGCTTTCAGCCCCACCCCCTGACATCTACAGCAGGGAAGGGGAGGGGACTAGAGACTGAGTTCAATCATGGGACCAATGATTTAATCAACTATGCCCACTTAATGAAGCCCCAATAACCCAGGACACCAAGGCTTGGGGAGCTTCCTGGTTGGTGAACATATCGGTGTACGGGGTGGGTGGTATGTCTGACTCCACAGGGATGAAAGCTCCTGCACGCAGCCCTCTTCCAGACCTCACATTATGGACATATTCATGTGGCTCCTTTGTGCCCTTTACATCAAACGGTAACTATAAGCATAGCACTTTCCTGAGTTCTGTGAGTCATTCTAGTGAATTAGTGAATCTGGATGATGGTCTTGGGAGACTCCGAATTTGTAACCAAGACAGACAGAAGTACATGAAGTCTGGGGATACCACTTGCAGCTGGCATATGATGTCAGGGCAGTCTTTCATGACCTTGCCCTTTAACTTGTGGGATCTGACCCTAACTCCAGCTAGTATCAGAATTGAATTGAATTGTAGGATACCTAGTTGGTGTCAGCAAGTTGGAGAACACATCATAGTGAATTTAAGAATACACATTTTTGTGTTGTTTCATTTATAGTGTTGTTAGCATAAAACAGAAATGACATACTGTCTCAAAATGAAGATGAGAGCAATTATAATAGATGATTGTATGTTGATTGATGGGCAGTGAAGTAATCAACAGATTTTAGTATGTGCATCCCATCTCTCCAGGTGGGCTATAGACTTGGGAGCCAATTCCACATTTTCTATATCTTTGTGTCTCAATCCATGCCTAGTGAATTGTCTTAAAAATCCTAAGTACTAATGACCTGCTTTATGGTCAATATGATAATGTACAAATAACTACTTATTTATGGTAGCACGCACTTTGCATTTCATGCCTATTTGACAGTTTTATACTCCTTTTTGTCTCCTTATTTCACAAGAAGGAAAAGATAAGCCATAGATAAGCATCTTTCCCAGGGCCTCAGAGCAAGTTAGTATCAGACCTGAAATTAGTCCATCTCACCTAGGTTTCTAAGCCTGTTACTTAACTTACAACATCCTGCTTAAGTAATAGGATCTGCTGATCCTTTCCAGTTCTAACCATTATATGGATGTTGAGAGACTGTAATGTAGCCATTGAAATTCAGAATCAGGTTCTATTATGCATGGCGTGTGTGTCATACATCTTAGAACTGTGCATTTACTATATGCTTTTACTACCAATTAAACCCGGTGTCTTCGTGACAGTTAAATTAAGTTCATGAATCATTTGTACTGATAAGAAAAGTTAGGAATTTAACAACTAAAATATACACTCCTAAAAAGGGTAAGAAATGGACCTCAAATATTGGCAAAAATAGAAATAAGAAACATTTAAAAAGATAAATCTCAAGAATATAAAAGTAACTGTGACTTATTCAGCAAGTTAAAACTTAATTATCCCTTCTGGGTCGTAGCTGGACTCACTCTTTGAGTCTTCTCCATAGAATAAAACAGAATTTAAACAGTAACTTTGCAGCTCCAGGAGTTTCTAATGACTGTGGGGAACACCAGCCAACAATCTGTTTCAGATGAGAGAACAGATAGAGAAACCTTGTTTCATTTTATCTAATTTAATGTTACTCTTCAGAAGTAATTGCTTGCTTTACTAACACACTGACTTTTACTTTATTACTAACTAAATACCTGAAAATGACAGCAAATGGAGTTAGAGAAGTCATTACTGTAACATCCTATTTGCCAACATGCAGTCATGCCCATTAAGAGCTTTAATTTTCCCTCAAATGTGTGGTAGGAAACTTCCCACTTTATTTAGTCCTATGCTGAGTACATAACAAACCCAATGATAAACTTGCCTTGATAGGCTGATTCTCAACACATTTCCCCCAGGAACTTTATCTACATGGCAAATGCTGACACAAATGATGGTTTCCTGGAGATTTGACTTCAGATACTACTTGTGACACTTCCTCAGGGAGAGAACAGGTGACTTCAGTGGCCATTTAGCAGTTAAGAGAAAGGTCTATGGTCCTTCCTTTCCAGGAGACTCCTGGATAGAGGTTTTGCACCTGACCCTGGTTGTCTGTTTCATGCAGGCTTTTGTATGTACCTGTATATACTCTTCACTGGGAGACACCTGGGTGGTATGACTTTTCAACAGAAGTCTTCAGAGGTGGCCTCATGACAGTTATTTTAACATTATTTAATTCTAGGGAGGTTAGATTGGTTCTCATTTGAGATCCACTTATAGTAAATCCAAACTTTCAGAATTTCAGAGCAGTGTCTGAGTAACTAGACTTTTCCGAATTAGGGATCTGCTGCAGGCCCAGCTCCTGGCCCTGGCCAGAGAGTCTATACCTGCTACAGTAGGGACCTCAAACCAGCTTTTCTGTTTTGTAGGACACAGGGCTGATTATGGGATTTAACTCCCTGCACAGTGGTCAGCAGAGTGGGCTCAGGAAGAATGTCCCCAGATTTATATCCCTCCACTGCCAGGTACTAGAAATTGGGCAAATTACTTAAATTCTCTTTCTGTCTCATTTGCAGAATGTAGCAACTGCTTATCTTAGTTAATATTTAATAATAAGGTGAATAAAGCTTGTGGTTTTTAAACATTTAGTATAGTTGCTAGAAAGTAGAAAGTGTTCAAATAACAACCAATGTAAATAGTGCTTACTCATTGTGTTTTATGTAGGTGACTCCTCTAATTTTCACAAAGGCAGTGTGAGATCCTGCATTCCCATTTTACAGAAGGAACTGAGGCACATACAGGCCAAGTAATTTGCCCAAGGTCACATAGCTAGCTAGTCAGCAGCAGATTACCTCTACACATTGTGTGCCAGGCCAAGTTGCCCCAGAGTCCACGCCTACTGCTACTTCCATAAACTTATGTGAAGTTTCATTGTTGTTTTCTTTCCTGTAAGTCTTTCCAACTCTGTGACACAGACATGACATTTGTTCCCTCAGGTCGTGTGTCCCAGGACAAGCAGCAGCTGGCTCCTCCTGTTGCTAAAGCACCACAATCCATGACAAGCTACTTGTCACTTCAGGGTTCCCTAGGTGATAAGGAAATGGCAGCAGGAAAAGCTAAAAGGCCACATCTGAGGATTGGATTCTCTTCACTATGTAAACTTGAAGATCTTCTCAGGGCCTCAATCTCCTAAATTATAAAATGACAGATTCAAACTGAAATATTTCTATGCATTTCCATACCTAGAATTTTATAAGTCTATTTACTTGAACTTAAATATTTACTATGTGTTCTTTGCTATGGATAGAAAAATAATTGAATATAGAGAAGCTATGTTTCCAGCCACAAGTAACTTTTATGTAGCATGATAGACACCTTTGTAAGCAGCCCAGATCAAGACAGGCTGTGTGAGTTGGAAAGACTTGGGTTCAAATACAATTTTCCTTTTCTATCTATGTACCACCTTAAACAAATTGTCTACCTAAATGTTAATTTTCTCATTTGTAAAATGAGGTTGATAATACTTTTTTAATAAGATATGGATCATTGCTGATACTCAAATGTTATTAAAAGTATTCAGCAAATGCTTTGAATAAATTCACTATTAAAAAAAAAGAATACAGGGATGCCAGCAGGAAAAATGTAGCACATGGTGAAAATTTTAAAAGTGTGTATGGAATCATGGAGTACTTTAATTTCCATGTGCTATTTTCAAAATCAACTGAGAGGTTTTATTCCAAAACGCACTGTGCAGTGGTTAAGAATTTCACATTTACCGCCAAGATGGAGACGTAGGTGGAGGAACCACCTTGCCTCTGTGCACAACCAAATCTAAGAACAACTATTTTTCACAACAATCACAACCAAGCCACATGGAAAATCGAAAATACAGAGTCCAAAGACAACTAAATACTCAGCTAAACCGGTAAGAGAAGCGAAACCAGCAGCGGAGCAGGTTGGCAAGAAAAAATCCCCGAACAGGTGGTGTGCGGCGCTGATCGTGGGCTAGCTACCGGAGCACACAGGGAAGAGGCGCAGGGGGCTGTCTCGGTCGGTCGAGCATCTGCATGCGGAGAAACCAGTGAGAAGGGAAGCCTGCGCGGGGCAGCAGGCTCGCACAATTCCGATCGGATAAACAAGCCCAGGACGAGTAGTGTGACTGGACGGGCTGGGCTAGCGGAGAGGACTGCCATTGCTCCCTCTCTGACCACGCCCCCACACACAGCGTCACAAACCAGTGACCTGGGTCGCCCCGTCCTGGTAAACAACTAAGGCTTCGCTCCGATTACTTAACGGCACGAATAGACCAAAAATGGCTCTAGGACAACTCAGAGCCCCAGAACCCATAGATCTAAGCGATGAAGAAATAGCCAGTCTTTCAGATGCACAGTTCAAAACACTGGTTATCAGGATCCTTACAGAACTGGTTGATTTTAGTCACAAATTAGAGAAACATATGGAAGCTAAACTAATCGAAATGAATGGTAATACAAAGGAAACCAATAGTAATGGAAAGAAAATTGGGACTCAAATCAAGGGAGTGGACCACAAGGAAGGAAAAAATGATCAAACAGAAAAGAATGAAGAAATAAGAATTCAGAAAAATTAGGAAAAGCTTAGGAACCTCCAGGACATCTTTAAACGTTCCAACATCCGAATTATAGGGGTACCAGAAGGGGGAAAGGCACAGCCACCAGTGGAAAACTTATTTGAACAAATAATAAAGGAAAATTTCCCCAAACTGGCAAAGGAAATAGACTTCCAGGAAATCCAGGAAGCTCAGAGAGTCCCAAAGAAGTTGGACCCAAGAAGGAACACACCAAGGCACATCATCATTACATTAGCCAAGATTAAAATGAAGGAGAGAATCCTAGAAGCAGCAAGAGCTAAGGGAACAGTCACCTACAAAGGAGTTCCCATCAGACTGTCAGCTGATTTCTCAAAAGAGACCTTACAGGCAAGAAGGGGCTGGAAAGAGGTATTCCAAGTCATGAAAACCAAAGACCTACAACCAAGACTGCTCTATCCAGCAAAGTTTTCATTTAGAATGGAAGGACAGATAAAGTGCTTCTCAGATAAGACCAAATTCAAGGAGTTCATCAGCACCAAGCCCTTATTATATGAAATGTTAAAGGGACTTACCTAAGAAAAAGAAGATAAAAAAGATGAACAGTGAAAGGACAGCAAACTCACAGTTACTAACAACCACACCTAAAACAAAAGCAAACTAAGAGGACAGCTAGATCAGGAGCAGAACCATAGAAATGAAGATCTCATGGAGGGTTAGCAACAGGGGAGTGGGAGGAGGAGAAGGGGGGAGAAGGTACAGAAAATAAGTAGCATAGACAGTAGATAGAAAATAGATGGGGGGAGGGTAAGATTAGTAGGGGAAATACAGAATCTAAAGAATTTGAGACACATGTTCATGAACTAAAGGGGGAAATGGTGAGGGAGGGGCATGCAGGGTGGAGGGGAATGGAGGGGGGAATAGAGCAAATGTAATGGCATAATCAATAAAAAAATTTAAAAAATTAAAAAAAAAGAATTTCACATTTAGACCCCTGACATAACTTTACAGTGAAGGTCTCTTCTAGTTCAGTATATTCCCAGAAACACCCTCACCCGTGCTTCAGGGGATGTTTGTGCTCATGTGGGTGTGTATCCTATGTGGAGGCAGGCAGTGGACACACAGGTTGTTGCTGCGTCAAAACCTAAATCCCCATAAAAGGCAGCAACATGTGCATAAGCCAAAAAATGTGTTTTTCAGTAGTGAGCAGCCTGGGGTGGGATGAGGATGGGGGCTCTTCTGTCGCATTCTTGACATTTCTTCCATGTGGAAGCAGTTCCACCCAGGGAGGTAGCATGCCTTACCTGACTGGTGAGGGAGGCTGGACAGCCTGTCCTGCTGTTCTCTGTTAGATGTGAGCTGCCAGTAGGCAGTGAGGGCTTGTCCTCTGGTGTTTGTGTTGCACAGACTGATCTGCCCTCGAAGAGGGAGATGCCAGGACCCTCGACCCCCGTAGCAGAGAGAGGGAGCCTCTAATCCCAGAGTGGGGGATTCTGCTGTATTGAGATGCCTACTTGCCCATATATGTGTTAAGTCACATCCTCTAGTAACATCTTTTTCAGTAATGACTGTTCTGTGTGGCCTCCATCCCCCTAACTTCTCTATGCCTTAATTTATCTGGAACGAGGCAGGGGGAAAGGAGTTAGTTATTGAGTATCCCTCGTCTTCAACTTTGAAGAAGTGGTTGACCCTACTGCAGGGGCCTCTGGTTTCCTACTCATAGATGGGTTTCTGCTGACTCACCCACATTACCTTCCTTGACCACCATTCTCTCTGATGGTGCCATGTAGTTTTCAGGGTGACTGTGGACTAACACAACTAATTCCCACATAAACTTTGAATGCTCTAAAGCTCGGTCAGTGACTGGGAGGAGTTTAATTTAATAATCATTTCATCCTCTGCATGTGAAATAAACTATAAAGAGCTGTCAATGAATACTCTCATAATTACAAACATATAATTTTAATATATTACTTTGATACTAAAAGTACTTATTACATTACTATCAGACATCTGATAAGAATAAAATATATATTACGATGAAACACATGTCTAGGCAACATGAGAAGCCTGCTATTTAATCAATTTATAAATTAAAAAAAAAAGGAAATGGGGTCAGCTGCTCCAAGACAAAGAAGTATAGCTCACATGAGAGAACAGAGCAAAGCCTCAGAAAGAGAATTAAGCAATGAGGAGATCACCAGCCTGTCTGATGGAGAATTTAAAGACCCGGTAATCAAAATGCTCACAGAACTGACTGAGCTTGGTCAAAAAAATGAAAGAACAAGCAAAAGATACCCAAAATGAAATAAAGCAAAATATTCAGAAAGCCAACAGTGACAAGAAGGAAACCAGGATTCAAAGTAATGATTTGGAGCAAAAGGAAGAAATGAACATCCAACTGGATCAGAACAAAAAGAGGAGAATAAAAAAAAAGTGAAGAGAGGACGAGGATTCTCTGGGACAACCTGAAATGTTCCAATATTTGAATTATAAGGGTTCCAACAGGAGAACAGGAGCAAGAAACTGAAAACTTATTTGAACAAATAATGAAGGAGAACTTCCCCAATTTGGTGAAGGAAATAGACTTCCAGGAAGTCCAGGAAGCCCAGAGTCCCAAAGAAGTTGGACCCAAAAAGGAACACACCAAGACACATCATCAAGTTACCCAATTCTAAAGACAAAGAGAAAATCCTAAAAGCAGCAAAAGATAAGGAGACAGTTACCTACAAAGGAATTCTCTTTGTAGGTAAGACTCTCAACTGATTTCTCAAAAGTAAACCTTACAGGCAAGAAGGGGCTGGAAAGAAATATTTAAAGTCATGAAAGACAAGGAACTACATCCAAGATTGCTATATCCAGCAAAGATTTCACTTAGAATGGAAAGGCAGATAAAGTGCTTCTCAGATAAAGTCAAGTTCAAGGAGTTCATCATCACCAAGCCCTTATTATATGAAATGTTAAAGGGACTTACCTAAGAAAAAGAAGATAAAAAATGTGAACAGTAAAATGACAACAAACTCACAACTATCAACAAATGAACGTAAAAGAAAAGAAAAACAATGAAAACAAAAACTAAGCTAACAACCTGATCAGGAACAGAATCAGAGAAATGAACATCACAAAGAGGGAGTTCAGTGGGGAAAGGGAAGGGAGGAATAGGAGGGAAAGCTACAAGGAAGAAGAAGCATAATTAGTAGGCATAAAATAGATGGGGAGAGATAAAAATGGTATAAAAAACAGAGGACTTGAAGAACTTATATGTATAGCCCATGGTCATGAAATAAGGGGGGGGGGAAGCTGGAGGGTTCGGGGGACAGGGTGGAGGGGGGATAAAGGAGGAAAAATTGGGAAAACTGTAATAGCATAATCAATAAAAATTACTTAAAAAATGAAACAAAGATGAAGAAAGGTATAACAGGGCTAAATGGTAATGGGAAAAATACAATAAAAATTGTTTAAAAAAAAGAAGAAAAGGAAATGGAAGGAGATTGAGTTCCCGTGCACACTGCCCACGTTAGTCAAACTGGATGCAGGTGGTGGGTTCCTAAATGTCCTAGTTATGCCCTGGCTCTAGTGTGCTACCTGAACCTCGTATAGTGCAGGTCACACAGTGACTGCTTAAATTTAGGGTCCCCACAGTAATGTCCCTGTTCAGCTCAATTCAGCATGCATTTATTTGACTTAAACTTTATATATGCCAAATAAAGCATTATTTGGGAAAAAGAGTAAGGAACCAGAAAATATGGACCTACTCTCATGGAGAACAATGAAAGGAACCCAATTATATTTGTTAGTTAGCAAAGAAATCGTTTCTAAAAATAAAAACTTTATTATTTAAATACACATACATACACTCTGATAATAGATATATAGAATATATGCACACATACACTGTGTATATGTATTATATGTAATACATAACATGTATATAACACATATGTGTACATATATGTTATAATATGCGGGTATAATACACACATATATGTACACTCTCATATTTATTGTTTTGTTTCTTGTAACAAGAAAAAAACCCTGAATGTCCATCAATAGGAGATAGTAAATTATTGTCCTTCCATTCTATGGACTATTATGCAGTTATTTGATAGAATGAGGTAGATCTATATGGGAATAAATCAGAAATTAATAATACATTGTTATAAAAGTTAGTTATATGTACCACTCTTTTTCTAAAAACAATAGTGGCCATGGTATTTGTATGTATTCTGTATGTGTTGGTTTAGCAAAGGAACAAGTAAGGAAGGCCATACCAAATTTTTAACAGTGGTTTACATCAGTTAGGCAAATCTTCAAATTGTAATGCAGAGAAATAGTACCTTTAATTAAAAGCATTGAAACAAAGGCTTTCCTGGTGAAAAATACATAATGTTAAGGAGAAAAATATAGACTTCATCTCAACTAAGAAAAATAAACAGGAGTATTATGGATATGAAAGTTTCAGGATATTAACATTATTTGCCTCAGGATAAAATAATGATCATTATAAGTGAATTTTTTTCTCTTCCTCTAGACACTCTTATGTACTTTCTTTCCTTTCTACAGAGGCATGCATTAATGCAACAGTCAGGAAAAATGAAACATAAAGAACATGTTTGTGCTCTTTGACTTATTAATTTCACTCCTAGGTTTCTTTTAAAAAACAGAACATAGCAGAGGAATCCAAGTGAAATAATTTCCTTTAAAGTAATTATAATGTGAGTCTTCTGCCATTATTCCAGAAAGAATAATTTGAAACAGCTTTTGGAACATGTTTGGGATTTTCCTGTGCATTCAGAATCATTAGAATAGTGTACCCACTCCACTTACGCAGAACATACCTTTGAGCTTATCTCGATGTGCTAGACACATCCCAGTCATTCTGAGTGAGACCCACTCTACGTTAATCTGTGCTATCTTGATGTAAATTCATAGAAAACACTACATCTCTCAGAATTTCACAAGACTTTCCCCTCTAGCTATTAACCACTTAAAAAGAGGCATGCTCTAAAGCCAATCCAAAAATAACAAGTAGAATATTTCTTATGTGGAAACTTATATTCTGGAAACTGAGGAGCTTAAAGCTTAAATAATTGCTTACATGTGGTACGAGAGTAACATAGACAGTTCATTTGACAGGCATTACTGACTGCTCACAACGGTTCACGGTCTCATCTTTGGAATGAGCAGCAGCAGACTTGAACAGAAATTACACCAGGTATGGGTGATGGTTGCCCAGACCACTGTGAGGCACAAAGCAGAGTATCAGGGAGCAAGAATGGAAAGAGGGAGCTGGAAGGCTTAGTTCCTATCTGGAAAAGTCTGTGCTGTTAAAAACTGGACATGCAGCAGGAAGTCCTGGGATCCAGTGCTATCACCTTCAAGTTTTCAAACTTAAACATGTCAGTTAACCTCTGAGCACTGAATCTCTGATTGATCTATACTGAATTGAGGAAAAAAAAATAAAAATATGCAAACAATAAAAAATAAGTGTTTTACAAAGTTATTCTGAGGATTAGAGGAGATAATGCAAAAGTATATTTTAAAAAGTGTGAAGTTGAACACATAAGTTAGGTATGAAATGATCAAAGCCATGTTTATATACTTTGGGACCGATAGTACAATGTCTTCCTGTTGGTCATCACCCATTAAATATTTATTAAATTTATTTGTGAGGCAGGAACATAGATTTACAATGAAATGATGTATTAGTTTTGGCAGTTTTTTCATTAGAAAAACAAGGTTCCCTTGGTAATGTAAAATTAAAAGATAGTTGTCACACTTTGCATAGACACAGAGTGCTTGACATCATGCAATCTTATAGTGATAGAATACCATGTGGTCATGTGGCTCAACTGTCTACTGGGGGCTGGTGTTTTCTCATCTGTTCTTCCCTGGAGCACCGGTTTACTGATTCAGTGTGACTCGTCGATTCGATTATTCAGAACTGATTATGAGAACAGTATTGAGAACTGACTATGTTTTAGACACACAGTAAGAGCCACTGCTACCATGGTGAAAAACACACACACTCGCTGACATTATGGATTTTAAAGCACAGTGTAGGAGACAGATAATTGTCAGGCAATCACACAACCCACTGTAACCATGACAATTGCTTGGAAAGGGAGATACGCAGTTCCACAGGAACCTATAGTTTCTATGTTTGATTTAGTCAGAAAGGCCAGGAAAGGCTTCTGGGAGTGGCTAGAACTTGAAGAGGAGAGACAAAAAAACATTTCAGGCAGAGGGGACAGCTTATGCAAATGCCCTGTGGCAAGAGGGAGCTTGACAGTATGAGTAAATGAAGGTAGGCCAAGGAGGCTGAACCCCGGGTTAGGGGCTGAGGCTGGAGAAGTTCACAGGAGCTGAAAACCAAGAAGGCTATGCTCAGGAAGCTGCAGTGTCTTCAGTGAGCAGTAGGATGCTAATTAATGAGTATATCTTGACCAGATCTGTATTTTGGAAAAAAGATAAGAAGTCTCATTGTGTTTGGAAGAAGAGGTGGGCAAGGGTTGATATATTAGTTTTCTATTGTTGCTGAAACAAATTTCCATAAATTAAGCAGTTGAAACAACATCACATTTTCCATATATCGGAGGTCTGGGCACAGCATGACTCAGCTGGGCTCTCTGTATGAATCTCAAGAGCTAGAAATCACGGTATCACTGGTGCTGAAGTTCTCACATCAGGCAGGGCTGTTGGCAGAATTAATTTCCTTCTCATGCTTTGCACACGGCCTCTCCCATCTTCAATGCCTCCAAGTCAAGTCCTTGTCATGCTTCTAATTTCTGCTGCTTTTCTCTTACTTTCTTTTCTTCTGCCTTTAGTGGGAGACAGCTCTGCTTCTAAGCATTATTCATGTGATAACTGTGGGCTTCCCTAGAAAATCCTGGATAATTTCCTTATTTTAAAGTCAAACTCATTAATAACCTTAATTGCATTTGCAGAGGCCCTTTTGCCATGTAACATAAGTTATTCACAGGTGTGATATCAGGGCAAAGGTGATGGGGGCTAAAACTCTGCCTACCAGGTGACATAGGGATACCAGTTAGAGAGTTATTCTACCAGTTCGAGCAGGCCAGGTTGGTCACCTGGACCAGTATGGGGTTGGAAGAGACATAGAAAATTGCATGCCTTAGAATCTTGGGGAGTGAGGGAGAGAAACATGCAAAGGGACACTGAGGTTTCTTGCTTGCATAGTCGGCTGAATGGGGAGCTCACTATTTCACAGTGCAGCTTGTGTGATTCAGAGTTCTCATCATGTCTTCTTTTTCCCTGAACCGCTAGTCTTTTTGCACCGTTTCCAGCCTCTATGCTGCATCTCAAACTGACTCCGCTTCTTCGTTTCTGTGTGGAGCCTGCCCACCCCCACCCCACCCCCACCCCACCCCCACCCCACCCCACAGTGGCCCTGTTTATTGAAAAACATACCAGAGAAGAGGTGTTTCTTTAGCACTTTGTTTCTAATCATAAATATTATATTTGTATGAATTATAGAAGTCCATACAATTCTGTTATCTAAGTCCAAGACGGTAAGAGTCCCAACCTCAGAACTAATCAGCGTATATAAGTTAGAGTTTATTTTGATTTTTTTACATGTTACTATATATAGATTTTTGTGGTTCTTTTAAACAGTGGCACAATATTCTCTTTTTAAATGGGTGTCCCATGATTTATTTAACACCTTATTAGTGGTTATGTAGCCGTTTTCAGTTTTTGCTGTTGTAAGCAATGCTCTAGTCCACATCAAGGTGCAGATGTCTTTGGCCACTTGTATGATATGTCTCTGGGACAACTTTCTACAAGTGGAATTGCTACATCAAAAATCATATACATTTAAAATTTTAATTGTTGTTATAAAACTCTCCTTCAAAATCACTGTTGTAATGTGTTTCTTTGACCTAACTGTACTGCCAGGTAGAGACAGGATATGACTTCAGTGAGAACCAAAGGAAACTCTCTCATTGTAAAACCTGAGATGAGACCGAGGCTATCTCTGAGAGCAGTCTGGACAGCATCAGATTTAACAAAGATGAAACCTGCGCCCCATGTGTCTGGACCACCTTAGGTTCTGAGAGCAGTGTGACAGTATTGGGCTAATTCAAAAAATAGGAGCTGAGCCACTTTCTCAAGGATACCTTGGCCCAGTTAGACACATGAAGCTGGTACAAAATGTTAGAGGAGTGGAGGTGGGGTTATGTGATGAGTTTGGGCAAACATTCTCATATGAGCTGAGTCATTTCGATGAGCAGAATTTTGGAGAGAAAGAGTTTTTGTGTCCATCATTAAACAGCCCCATGGGTTTGCAGAATGGTAAGTAGATTTTGTCACTTGAGGTATAAGGTACAGGAAGTGATGTCAGTCTGCTCCAGAGAGGAATGCTTTTTATTGAGAGTGACAAGAAGGGGATAGCAATGGCTTGAATAAATAAGAATTCATTTTTTCTCACTAAATGTAGAAGGCTTGGGGAAAGAGTTCAGAGGCTAAATGGTGACAGGGCCAGTGTCTCTGTAGTTCTCTCACCCTTTGTCACATGTGAGAATGTGATATGTGGTAAAATGGCTGCCTCCATCTCTGATCCCACATTTGCCTTCAAGCCACCAGGAGGGAGGAAGGGTGCCTCAGCCCATCTGTCCGTGTCTCAGGACAACAAAAGCTCCACTTGCTACCAAAGAAGCTAAAAACATGCAGAGCAGGTCTTAATTGGCTTGTGCAGTGGCAATGACCATTGCTGGGAAATGGGCAAACAGATTCCCAAAGAAAACCAAGGCACTCACAAACAAGAAGGTAGCCATCAGAAGATAATGAAAACTGCCTCTGTGGGTTAGATTTTGAAGGGCCTTACACTCTGCTGGAATGTGGACTTGGTCTGCCAGATGCAGCTGCCCATTCAACTTTCCATGTGGTTTAGAAAGGCTGCTCAGTGACTGTTCTTTTTTAAAAAATCCTGAGTATCCAGACTTAGTGGAAAATTATTTCAGAGTCACAGCTGATGATCAAACAAACATCTCTCCTTATTTACTTTATAATAGGAAAAGACAAGATGGTGCTCTTTCATCGGCTAAGCTTTCTTGGACTTCAAAGAGAATATTATAAACAAAAGTACTTCACAGGATGTGGAGATGAAAACAAGCTAGTAAGCAATTTGTATGCCACAGTTTAGGAAGAATCATAAGGAATAAACAAAAAGACATTTTTAGTTTTAAAAAAGGTGTGTTTACACAGAAATGTGTAATTCCTATCAACTTATTATCAACTTTGAAACATCGAGTTAGGTTGTCACACAGTAAGCTCAAATGTGCCACAATTTTTATGGTTCCACATAGTTTTTCTTAAATATAAAATAATTTTATCATCAAATCAGAATAGCTAAGAATTGCTAAACACTCCATGTCATTTACCTGTAAATACATATTATTGCACTCTGATTGTTATGTTTATGTTTAGTAGAAAAAAAGGGAACAAAGAAAATCGAGATAGGGAGTCTTTTATGAAACCTACATAGGTCAAATATTAAAAATAACCTGTTAAAAACTTAAAGAGAATGTTTGGAAATTACTGAGCTGGCCTTGTGTATTATAATCACTATTATATTGTTAAACATTAACAGCATTCTGGAGTAAGAGACTAGGATTATTTTCTTAAGTAAACTGTTGCTTGCTTTTTACTAAATGCTATTATAAAGCTATGATTTTTTAAGCTATGATCTTTCATGTGAAAACATTAGTAAAAGGTTGCAAATCTAACTGCATTCTCTATGACCCTCTTCAGGGTTATGCCCCATGGCATATGAATAAATGGGCTTTTAGCATTTTTCAATTAGAAAATTTTCTCATCATATGAAATATTATTATTTGCTATTGATATCAATAAAAGGGCATAAATATTTTCAACTTTCACAACAAACACTTACTTGATTCAAAAGGGCAAATAGCTTGAGCAATGCTCGCAGTGACAGAAACACCAATATATTTCCATCTACCAGAAATGAAAATACATTGATGAGTGATTTCAAATCCTAAGCCCAATCTCCTCTCCCACAAGTATACTGCAAATGATGAAGCAAAGTCTTTTGTGTCAAAAAAAGTCTTCCCTTCTTTTTCCCTTTTCTCTTCTGCCCACATGGTACATTTCAGCCTGTGCCAACCTGGATATTGCCCCTAAAATGGATTGGGGCTGGTCAACATCAACCTTCTTGTCCTCCAGGAAGCAGAGGCAAGTGTGCATGTGGTTGATTTGGGGCATTGTCTGTGGAGAACACAGGAGAGGGAGCAGGAGGGGATGGGGGAGGCTTCACACTGCCCAGCAGACCTGACACCTGGGAAGGTGAAAGAGAAGGAAGGAACAGTCTCATTCAGGCTGATGAGAAATACCCAGGACAAAGTTTCCCACTGAGGAGCTTCCCTGATGGGCAGGAAGAACGGCCTGGAGCTCTTCACCAGGGGGTGAACCCAAAGCCGTTACTGCTGAGGATTCAATCATCTCTGCTCTCTAAGAAATTCTCACCTGTGACCACCACACCAGTATGCTCTTCGTTATTCTGGCCCAGGTCAGGTCATTCCCCTATCTCAAAGTCTGCAGCAGCTCCTTGCTAGCTACAGAATAATATCCAGCATGTGTCCAAGGCTTCTGAAACCTTGACGTGGGATTTATTTACACTGTCTGCTTTTATGTACCTCCTTCTGGTTCCTGCTATCCAGCCAGAGAACTTTACACTATCCTCCAAGTTCTAGTGCAGGGGCGCCTCTGAGTTTGTGTTCCAGCTGGTCCTGCACCACTATCCTCTCCTCTGCCTCTCAAAATGCTACTCATCTTTCCACCTCCACGTAGACTCCTCTGAAGCATCTTTCTTGAGCCATCTATTCAGCATTCATAACCTTTCCTTCTTCTTGAACCTGACATGGTGTTTTGTTTTGTGTCTTTTCTTCAAAGACCTAGGGGAAAGGAATTATATCTCTAGAACCTTTTTGGGCTCTTGGGCATAGTCATCATAATTTGAAAAAATTTGCTGAAAATAAATGAACCCAAATGCAGGCAAGGACATTTGTTCGTCAGGGGAGTGGATTGGGAAACAAAAGTGAAATTAAGCAATCTCAAAGACATGTCTGCACACATGTCCGCTGACTCCTCTGTGCCTGTCCTGAAGTTCTGAAGAGATTAAGGATCCCCTTTGCTGGAACTTGGAGCACATCATGTCTACAAAAGTTAAGAGGCAGGGGGCCGGGTGGCAGGTATAGCTTCTATTTGTGCAGCAAATGGAATCTGTTTCCCTGTGTAATTAATTCTTCCTTCTCTTTCTTCCATTTATCCAGGGTTCAACCACCTGGTTCCTAGGTGAAGACTAGATGCCAAGGTTTCTCCTGCCTCTTTGTGTTGCCTTTAGGTCCTCATTACCCAGCAGAGGGTCTGGTAGAGAGTGAACAGGCACAGTGAGCAAGGAAGTGGGCATTCCCTCAGAAGCAGAGGTCTCATCAGCAGAGGGTAATTGCCAAGAAATCACAGAGAAAATTATAGAGAGCAGAAATGTAGCAGGAGTCCAAGAGACAGAGGAAAATATGCAGGACAAAACCAGAGGGAAGACTTTTGACTTTGAAACAGTCAGTTGGATTTGACTGTTGGTGGCCCCACAGTAGAAGAAAAAATCCTAATTTGATTCAAGTTCACAAGTCTTTCTCTTGTGCTCATTTTTACAAAGGGCCATTCTCACTTCTATACTTGAGACAAAAAAAATAGAATACAACTAATTTCTGGCTGCAAAGTATATATAATATACTTGAGAATACACATAAAACACACATTAATGAGCTTAATTATGAGATGGTAGATAGATATACATTTGAGATTTTTTACCCTTCCATTGAATTTTCCCATAACTCCTGATGATTTAACTTGCAAAATATATCCCAAATCTGTCCATTTCTCCCCTCTTCTCTACACAACCTTAGTCCAGTCCTCACTTGTTTTCCTGGATCTGCAACAACCTACTAACTCGTCTACCTCACTCTAATTTTGTACCCTCGTGGCCCTGATCCAAAAAACACAAATTATGTCTTGTCTTCTCCCTAAAACCCTCTATGACTTCTGGAGGTACTCAGGTTAGAGTTGAAGCCCTTCCACAATAGAGCACCAGCCTACTTCTCAGACCCTTCTCACCGAGCACCCCCTGCAGCCTTTGTCACACCACACTCCTTTCTGTCCCTGGAAACTGCCATGCGTGTCCCTCCTTAGGATCTTCTGTGAGGGCCACTTTGCACACCGTCTTTGCATGTCTGGCTCCTCCTCTCAGCTCAGATGTATTCTCCTTACAGGAACCCTACCAAACCTACAGTCAATGCTGTCAATTCCCCCTCACCCACTGTCTCATGTCACACTGTCATAGACCTTAACAGCACTTAGCAGCATCTAAAAGAACCTTTTACTGTGTGTGTTTATTGTCTGCCCTTCCCCCAGAATATGAAAGCTCCCTGAGAGCAGAGACTGTACTTGTCTTTTCCATTACTCTATTTCCAGTGCCCAGCCCAATGCCTCATGTGTGATCAATTCTTATTAAGTAGTTGTTGAATGAATGAATGAATGAATGAATGAATGAATGAAAATCTGAGCTATTGGAAGACAAACAAAGAAGACTGTAGCTCAGAGTAGCTGGGGAAAGTCCTTGGAGGAAGGGAGATTAGTTAGCTGTGAGGAATTGTATGAGGAGAGACTTAGAGACAGGAAGGTGTCAAAGGCAGAAGACTGACCTGGCTGGCACAGAAGGTAGAGAGACAAAGCTGGGGCAGATACCCTACCAGGCAAAGGAAAAGCCATCACACTGCCAAATAGTGATAAGTATTTTGCCTCAGGTACCAAAAATGTTGAAATTGCACAAGGCACCCAAGAGCTAGGATGTCTATTATCATCTTATTCCAATTTCAACAACGTGGAACAAATTATAGTGCTTAAATTGTGCACATAATGAAAAAAATTAGCAGGCCCCATATAGTTCATATTTATACTAGTGATGGTGATTTTATTTTAGTTTTGGCTCCTCTGTCTCTCACAAAGTGGTTCACCATTTTGATAGAGCAACTCCCTGAGTAATTTCATCTAGGAATTTTTTGCATTTATGTGACTCTTTATATTTTTTCAGGAAGGGCCCTCATAGACTAAGCATTTCTTTTTCTTGAATGGAATAATATACACAAAAGTGCTTTGCAAACCATCAGTCATGTCCAAAATGGAGGATGGAATGATTATTACCTCTAAAGTTCTCAAGGGACATGAGCTATTGGAAGCACCAGACCCACAGCCTGGGTTTTCTTGTTTTTTATTGCAATAAGATGCACTATTTTTTTAATAAAGGACTAGTTTTTATTTGTTATTATTTCTTAAGATTTTATTTATTTATTTTAGAGAGATGGGGAAGAGGAGAAAGAGAAGAAATGAAACATCAGTGTGTGGTTGCCTCTAGCACACCCCATACTGGGAATATGGCCTGCAACCCAGGCATGTGCCCTGACTAGGAATCAAACCAACGATGCTTTGGTTCGCAAGCCTGTGCTCAATCCACTGAGCTACACCAGCCAGGGCAAGATGCGCTATTTTATTACACAAAAGATTATTTGCCGCTACAGTCAGGAAGCAAACTTGTTTGTCTCTATTGCCCGGGTCCTCATGTTAAGAGATGAACAAAACCTAAGTGTTTCTGAGAAGAACCTTAAATAAACTATCAATCATATAGCATATTATTTGCCCAGAAGAACAAAGAATTAAAATCCTGCTTATTAAAAAAGCGGTTATTCCTGATTTTCTCCACTTGACTCCTCTTCTTGGTATGAAAGGTTTCCATGCAGTGTCAAGACCAAGAGCAATTTCTGGGAGCCCCTAAGACTGTAGTGGCCAATGGCAGAGATTGGGAGACTTCATTCGGTTCCGTGTGCTAATTAACAGTGAAATACTACCATTACAGATGTTAAGGAATGTACTCCAAATATGACAATATTTTCCAAAATGGGATCCATCTTTTTCTGTTTGTCCATAAATAGCTTAATCCTGCATGGTTCCTGAACATAATATTGTTATGGTTGCATTGATGCTTTCTGTGCAATTAAATATTTTCAATGTCCATTTATAGACATCACAGGCGAAACAAATTCTAGGAGATAACCAGGGTTCCTGGTAAAAAGTAATTATTTTGAGACTTCCGCCAAGATGGAGGTATAGGTGGATGTGCCGTGCCTTCTCACACAACCAAGTTTAGGGACAACTAAATATTAGCATCAGAAAACACAACCAGAACACGGAAAATTGAACTTTTCGGAAGTCCGTTAACAACAAATTCTTCAGCCCGACCAGTAAGGGGTGAAACCGGCGTCTCGTGAGGAGTTGCACAGGAGGTCTCCGGTCGGATGGACCCAGGCGCGGGATCCAGACGCGCGAATCCAGACGCACGGGTTCCAAACCCAGGATTGGACCTAGTGAGCGACCGAGCAACCCACCAGGTGAGCGACTGCTGAGGAGACAGTGGGGAGGCGGTGCTGCGTGTTGACTGCGAGCGGACAGGCGAGGGAGTGGGCTGTTGGACCGGGACCCGGCTGTCCCCGTGGCTTGCGGCAGCAGAGGGCGCCGCCATTTCCCCGCTCTGACCACGCCCCCACATACAGCGTCACAACCCAGCGACCTGGGAGTCCAAGGCTCCGCTTCTCACATTTAAAGGGCCAGAACAGACCAAAAATGTCGCAGGAAGACCTCAAAGCCCCAGAGATAAATCTAAGCGACGAAGAAATAGCAAAACTCTCAGACGCACAGTTTAAAACACTGGTCATCAGGATCCTAACAGATCTGGTTGATTATAGCCACATATTAGAGAAACATATGAAGGCTAAACTAAGGGAAATTAATGGAATTCCACAGGAAACCCATAGGGATGAAAAGGAAACTGGGACTCAAATCAATGGAGTGGACGAGAAGAAAGCAAATAATGGCCAAACAGAAAAGAGTCAAGGAGAAAGAATTCAAAGAAATGAGGAGAGTCTTAGGAACCTCCAGGACATCTTTAAACGCTCCAATATCCGAATTATAGGGGTACCAGAAGGGGGGAAAGACACAACCACCAGTGGAAAAATTATTTGAACAAATAATAAAAGAAAATTTCCCCAATCTGGCAAAGGAAATAGACTTCCAAGAAATCCAAGAAGCTCAGAGAGTACCAAAAAAGTTGGACTCAAGAAGAAACACACCAAGGCATATCATAATTACATTAGCCAAAATTAAAATGAAGGAGAGAATCCTAGAAGCAGCAAGAGCTAAGGGGACAGTCACCTACAAAGGAGTCCCCATCAGACTGTCAGCAGATTTCTCAAAAGAGACCTTACAGGCAAGAAGGGGCTGGAAAGAAATATTCCAAGTCATGAAATCTAAAGACCTACAACCAAGATTGCTCTATCCAGCAAAACTTTCATTTAGAATGGAAGGACAGATAAGGTGCTTCTCAGATAAGATCAAATTCAAGGAGTTCATCATCACCAAGCCCTTATTATATGAAATGTTAAAGGGACTTATCTAAGAAAAAGAAGTTAAAGAAACATGAACAGTGAAAGGACAACAAACTCACAGTTATTAACAACCACACCTAAAACAAAAGCAAACTAAAAGGACAGCTAGATCAGGAGTGGAAACATAGAAATGAAGATCTCAAGGAGGGTTAGCAACAGGGGAGTGGGAGGGAGGAGATGGGGGGAGAAGGTACAGAAAATAAGTAGCATAGACAGTAGATAGAAAATAGACGGGGGGGCAAGAATAGCATGGGAAATATAGAACCTAAAGGACTTGAGACACATGGACATAAACTAAAGGGGGGTAATGGTGGGGATGGGGGGGGCAGGGTGGAGGGGAATGAAGGGGGGAATAGAACAACTGTAACAGCATAATCAATTTAAAAAAATAAATTTAAAAAAATCCCTTTGGGGGGAGGGGATATAAGGAGACTAAATGGTCATGGGAAAAAATAGACTAAATCAATCAATGAAAAATAAATTAAAAAATAAAAATAAAAACCAGAAAAAAAAGTCATTATTTTGAGACAAATGATGGATGGACAACAATGAGTGGAGTGGTTGTGAGTTATGGATAGAATTCCAGCGGAATGAGCTGCACTGGATGAGCAGGGGTGGGGTATGGGGCTACCCCACCTGAAGAGGGACCCAAACAAGAGTTTTTCAGTGAAGAAAGCCAAAGAAAAGCACATCTTTTTGCATGAAGAAGTCAATGGAATGTAGGAGCAAATGCAAACTTCCAAGAGCACAAGGGAGTCAGGGCGCTCCCTGGTTTAAGAATGGACTGGGATTAAAATACATCTAATGGGCCAGATAAACCTGGACTTTGAAGGCAACATAATGACAACTAATATATCATGAGCTTCCCATGTAACAGTTATTATACTAAGTATTTTCATGAATTATTTTGCATTGTCTCAATTCTTGCAGCTTCACAAAATAAGAACTAAGCTTATCATTATTTTATAGCTGCAAGAACAAAGGTTTAGGAAATCTAAAGGTGGCGAAGCGATGGATCCAGGACCCAAACATGCAGGTCTGACTCCAGCACTCACTACATATGTATTTTTTGAGCTCTAATATGGTTTGTGATATACTTGTGTATTCAATTTGAGAAACATAAAGAAGCACATAAAAAGAAGTTAAAATTAACTTTAATTTTACCATGTGAGAATAATGTAACATAACTACCATTCCTAAAGGGAACTGTTGTTAACACTGTAGTTTCTCCAGTTTCTATATATGTGTAGTTACTAGTTTAGTGTACATATCTCTTTTCTTTTTTTTAAGTTTTTATTTTTTAAATTTAATTTATTTATCTTTAGAAGGAAAGGGAAGGAGAGAAGGAGAGAAATATCAATGTATGGTTGCTTCTGGTGCATCCCCTGCTGGGAACTGGCCCTTGCTGGGACCTGGCCTGCTGCAACCCAGGCATGTGCCCTGATGGGGAATTGAACCGCGATCTTTTGGTTCTTAGGCCCGTGCTCAATCCACTGAGCCACACCAGCCAGGGCCATATCTCTTTTCTTAATGTAGATCATCTCACAGTGTTCTGCAACTTTTTATATTAAAAATATATTATAGCAAATCCTTTAAAAAAGCAATAACTTTCCCATATTTGTGCATCTTTCCCCCTGAGGAAATAGTGTGACAAAATATGTATGTATGTTCATGTACATATATATGTATACATATATATGATATATGCACATATCCATGCAGTATATTTGCATTTGAAATAGCTACTGCCAATAGGGAGTTGTACTAATTTATAATTTTACTGGTGTATGACATAAAATCTCCCTTTCACTCACAATGTTATGAAAACTAGTTATTGATTTTAAACAGTTTTGTGATTCTGATACTGGGGAACTAGCTCATTTGTTTGCAATCTTTTGGTTATGAATGAGAAACATTGTTTGCATATTTAATGATCTTAACATAAATATGTTTCTTAAACAGGTCAGCATAAATGTATTTTTCTCTTAACCACCACAGTGTTTTCTGAGTACCTGTATTTGATGCACGTGCCTAACATCTAATGTGGGAACTAGGGATAGACAGTGCTGGGGAAAGAATGAATATGGAGGCGGTGGGGTTGGTGCCGTGGGGAGGGGACGTTGGAATAGTGCTTGGCTATTTTACAGAGCTGTCCCTTAAATATTTCATGGCCAAGTTCCTTGAAAGGAAAAGAAAATGTGGAAATGGTAACAAAACAATGTTCCAAAGCACCATGTTTAATCTCTGCTCATTTATACTAATTATGAAGTTTTCTCCCACTTCTAGATATCTGATTTCTACTTTGGAAAGTGGGGATAAAATTTTCCTTTTCTTTTAAAAGGATATCTTGAACATTGAAAAAAATGACATAAAGATACTTTCAAAATATCATTACTCCATAGCACGATAATTACTTTTTTCTTGTTTTATCTGTGATATCCTCTAAGATACGATGTAATTCATTTCAAATTCATCCACATACTCTTTTTTTATCCCTCTTTAAAAAAACTTTTATAAATAAAATATCATCTTTTTCATCCTCTTGGATTGCCATTACTTGTTTTTCAGGCTTAAGGAATGATGTTTTATTCTAAAGTCAAGATTGGAAATTATCTGAGTTGTCTTCTAGTTATGGACTGAGAGCAGGAGAGTCTTATAAAGAAATGTAAGGCTCTAGAATTTTGCTTTCTTTTGATTCAGAAAAATCTAAACTGTTATCCTTCAGGGCATGACACAAAGCACATCCATTAAATCAAGATTTTCCTGATAAAAATTGACAAGGGCTCTCTTGACAATCTCATCTATTTCAGTTCTTTGGGGCTACTATTCATATGCCCAGAGCTCCATCAAAGAATGGCTATTATAAATCAAATTTTTAAAGTTCACTCAGCTGTATTAGAACCATTACCTGTGATCCATTAGAAATAATCCCCTAAATCTTCATCTAACCAAATGCAGTTTTATTAACTATCATGCATTTTTAATAGCCAACAGGCTTTGCTCATTGTAATCCAAGATTGTGCCCCCACTGCCATCATAAATCACTTGTTATGCTCTCCTACTTTATAATACCAGCATAACCTTTTGCTGTGTCTTGCTGTAAAAACATAGTCATTCAAACTGATACAGTTTTATTCCACATGTATGCACCCCTCTGTAACCCACTGAACAGAAGAAATAATTTACTACCTCTGAGTTTTTTCCCAAACACCTGTCATAATTAAAACTTGAAGTCAATGGATAATTCTTGACAATCGTGTTCATTCTTATGAGCTTCTTTTCATAGAGCAAACAAGATATTGACTGTGTACAATGGCTGGTGCATGATGTATGAATAATGGAAGCTTTATTTGCTCAGAAGTCCAAAGGACTCCGTTTGAGAGCCAGCTAAAACATGATTCGCTGGACCCTCCCATGGTTCCCACACCAGGGGCAGACTGGTGTAAAGGACCCACATTTCCAGGACTACAGAAATGGCAGTCCTTAAATGGCCTGCAACAGGATGCCATCCCGCTTCCCACATAGATTGTACATGTGTGTTGATTTTACCCTGGCTGTTTTGTAAGACAGACCTTTCCCAGATGCTTAGAAAGCATCTGGAAAATAGTTGTTCAATTCAGAGCACCCCTGGCATTCACACCAATTGCTGTTAGGGAGATAATCTGAGATGCATAAAAACTGAATGTGTCACAGAGATCTAATGAACGGTACTGTCTTTTTTTCTCTTATCTGACACTTGAAACACAATACAATGTATTTTGGCTGAGAAGTGCCTTCTTTCTGTTTTTACCTACCACACTTTCAGAGAAGGACACAGAAAACCTATGACAGCCCAACCTAAACTGGTCTGAGATGAGACCAGAAATTAAGTTTCTAGCAGGAGACCACACATGCTTTGAAATTCAGTCTGACATCAGTCAAACTGTCCTTCCTTTTCTCAATGCCATAACAATAGTCACTATGTTCTTTTATCAGAGAAATGGGCTCTCTGCCTTTACTCTTGTTCAGGGGGTAGGTATATGAATTAGCTTTATAATGAAATAGACTGAAGTATGTGCTCTCCTGACCTGCTTTCCCCACATCCAATTATTTGAAAAAAAGAGAACAACCATTAATTTTACTTTTAATATGCCTCATGGCTATAGAGTCAGATTTTATTATTTTCTTTATCTATAGTGTCATTAGCCATATCCCAGAAGCAACCCAGGAAACAATTCTTTAAAAATAAAAAGACTTAAAGCCTTTTATTGCTTCTAAAATTGAAATACACTGGAAGCACCGAAACAAAGATGCTTGCTGGGAGCAAGTGTAGGAGACAGAGGATTGCAGCTTGACTCGGGCTGTCTCCATGAGGGCAGGAAGCGCTTGGGCCTGAGGCAAGTGATTGAGCTGTAGTGCACAGGGCTGGACGCAGGGTTTCATGAGGAGACTAAACACTTGAGTTAGAGTGGACAGCAGAGGTGACAAACAGGTTGTTTTCACATAAGAGGTGTGAAAACTGTTATAGGAGTGTGTTATATCTAACTGTGTTATAGGAGATGAGGATGGATGGGGAGCTCTGTAAAGTCTGAATCACTGAGCTCATTTAGTGGATGGATGGGGAGCTTCCACACATAAAGTCATCAGGAATTTGGTCATTGTGTCGAGATGGGCAAGGTGGAGAGGAGGAGGAGAAACTGGAATGAGCAGCCTGAAGCTGAGGTGATAAAAATAATGTTGGAAAGAAAACATCTGGGAAACTTTGCAGAGAGTTGGTAGCCCACGAGTTGTGCTACCCACATGCTAAACACAACTGAAATAACTGCTCCCTGTCTCTCACACAGAGAAAAATCTTCTAATCCTGGCTGGAGTGTCATAGAGACAAAACTGCCAGCACTGTATTTCCCACATTTTAGCTATTTGCTTTTATTCTACAGACACAAAATTTTTCAAAGATTGAAAGTAATTACTGAAGCAAGGAGGAAAGAAATCTGGATTTGATTTGAAAATTGGTTGCAAATTAGTGGGGACACAAATGCAGAGTAGCCATATGTGGCCAGGAGACCCTAAACAAGAGGAGAGAAAGGAAACAGACTAAAATAGTTATTTGAACTGGTGAAAGGATTTGATTGCATATGGTAGCTAATCAAAACCCTCTACCTTTGGCTTAGAAAATATTTTTATGTTTTCATAAAAAGGAAGTTTATTTAAATATAATGAATTAATAGAGTACAAATCTGTCTACTTCACTTTCCATTGTCAATTCTGTTCTGGAAAGAGAGCACTCTGTGGAATCTTCTGGAAAAATTATCTTTCTTGAGCCTTCCCAGGAAGACTATAGGAAGAAACTATGTGTTATGTTTAATATCATGAAAAATAAGGAGTTGAGAGGTCAGCAAAGCTCTGATTAAGTTTATTCATTGATTCACTTGACACATGTAAATTACACTCCAGTCTAAAATATGAAATAAATATCCAGACCTCTTGGAGGTCAGTTACTATATCCAATTCATCTTTCTGTCCCTCACAACACTTAGCACCAGTTTGTGAGTTAAATGAGTTTGATAATGGCAACAGTGACTGTGGCTGCAGTGTTTAAAAAAAAACTCATGGACGAAGAATAATTTTAATTTGTCCTTGAGCAGAGGGATAGTCTATCTAGAAATTTTAAAAGGTGGGGAGTTATAGCTCTTCATAAATTTGGAAGTTAGATTTGCCTCCTAATCCAAATGTGGACAGACAGACTTAGACCCTTCATCTATCATCCATCCATCCAATAATTTATTTAGAACTATCTCTGTTCTAGGCATTATGCCATATATTAAGAATGTTTTACAAAATAAATTACTGGGTTAGCCAAAAATCTGTATGTTTTTTTCTTAAAATAAGAGACACATACTTTGTTTTCAGCAATAACTTTATTGATTTGGATATTTTGAGTTTGTCAGCTGTCTCCTGCTTGGTATAACATTGACTGTTCTCAGTTAATGTCTTAGTTTCATTACTATCAATGTCAACTGGTCTACCCAACTGTAGAGCATCATACAGCAAGAAATCTCCAGCACAAAACTTCACAAGCCACTTTTGACGTCAGTCACAGCACCTTCTCCATCTACTGCACAAATCCTTTTTGTGCATTTCAGTTGCATTTTTACCTTTCTTGAAATAATAAAGCATAAGATGCTGAAAATGTTCTGTATTTTGTTCCATCTTCAGTAATAACATGGCTGCTACACAAAAAATTCACCAGTTTTGGTAAGTTTTTAAAATGTGTGCTGATATGATAACTGTCACTTTTGTTAGATTCAATAGAATCTAACAAAATTGTTTTGAATGAAGTTAGACAACTAAGAATTACTAGAGCCATCTTACAGGAAAAAACCAAACAAACTTTTTTGCCAACCCAATATTTACAGTGTCTGCCATAATGAACCTTAGGGTCTAGTGAGAGGAGATAAATTGGAAACAGGTAAATAAATAGCTGAATGAGAATGAAAAACAAATGAAAGAAATCTAATTTTTTGCTTGTAATGAGAAGTTTTAAGATCTACGTACACTCTTAGCAACCTTCAAATATGCAACACAGTATTGTCAAGTATAGTCACCATGCTGTACATCACATCCTCGGGACTTATTTATTTTATAATTGGAAGCGTGTACTTTTTGTTACAAAAATTCTGTGCCTGTGTACAGAGACAGGTGATAACTAGACTCACTGTGGTGATCCTTTCACCACAGACCCAATCACTGTGTTGTTCACCTGAAATTAAGGTAATGTTATATGCAAAAGAGAAAAAATCTAGGTTGTTCTGATAGAAAATAATGAGAGATTGGTTGATCAGGGTGATAGAAAAGTCCTTTCTGAGGAATTAACACCGAATTTGGATGAGAAACCACCAGCATCCTAAGAGAAGATAATCTGGTGAGGGAAGGAGGGCATTGTGCGTGTTGATGTTCAGTCAGAGGGAACTATGTGCAAAAACCTTGAGATGGGAATCACCTTGGCTCTTTTGGGAAGGGAAACGAAGATTTGTAACTCAATTTTTGAGACTTGGCTTTAGATACAAATGGGATATTTTAGTGGAGATCTCCTAGAATAAGGAGAAAACTTATAGCTTGAGAGGCAGTGAAACGCCATGGGTAATACTCATTTGTTTCATAAATATGCAGAGTCATTCTGGGCATTGGGGAGATCAAACTAGGAAGCTTTCACTTTATGTGGAGAAGACAAATGAGGAAACAAGTAACTCAATAAACAATCTAAGTTCTGATTGTGATGAGGTGCTATGAAGGTGTCACAGCATGATGAGGGTGATAATGATGCTTTAAATAGGAAAGTCAGAGAAGGCTGTGGGTCAGACAGCAGCCTCATAGCCCAGAGTGAGAGCATTTTAACAGAGCACGTGCCAAGGTCCTGATCTGAGCTTCTGTGCAGCTTTTTCAAGTGTTACAAAGTCTGTCACAAATATCTGGGGATATCCTCAAGATCCCTGTGTTGCACAGCATGCAAGCACACCTCGCCTGTGTCCAGAGGCAGCCCATCACTTCGGGAAAGCCAAGGTCATCCCTGCATGCTGCATCTCCTCTCTGTTTGACTTATGTCACTCTCTCTCTCACCCATATCTCTCTGTACCTTTCTACACTGTCTTCTTCTTCTTGAGGTGGGTGCTGTAAGTTGGGAGGAGCCTCAAACAGCTGAGAGCAGGAACTCAATATGGCCTTGGGGGTGGGATGAGAAAATAGGCTGGGAGCCTATAATGTGAGTATTGGCATGGTTCACTGACCAGTGGAGTTGACTTCAACCACCTGCCCTGAGTTCCTGGCATCTCTGGGCCAAGTGCTTGCATCTTCCTAACACATGCACAGACATTTGGCTGAGAGAATGTGAGCTCTCAGTGTGGAAGCAAATGCATGGGTATCTAAGTACAAGATCAAAATAAAGTGGAGAACTGTGTTCTCAAAGACAAACTGAGACTTTACCAAGTTGCACCTATGATGAACAGAGGTGTTACCAAATTTCTATATAATGAGAAATTAGGTATATAAAATATACAAATATATTTTCTTCATAGAATTAAATCACCCAAGAAATCAGATTCAACAGACATTAACTGAACACCTATTATATATCATGTACTCTGCAAATTTAATTCCTACAGTGGCCCCTTGCTGTAAGGCCAATTTTCCCCACTTTACCTGCAACAATGAGGGAATGGCCTGACATGCTGGAAAGAAACAGAGCAATAGGATCTTCTGACGACAGATTCTGAGTCATCTCATGAGATACCAACTGCCTGCTCAGTGTCAAGACAGCATGTTGGGGGCAGCCTGGGATCAGTCAAGAGCGGTGATGGTTACAACAGATTAAGAGTGTGAGTTACAATTTCAGTGTTACTTTTTTTTCTAGCCATGTGAGCGTGGGCCAGTAACTTACCCTCTTCAGCCTCAGTCTCCTATCTCTAAAATGGGAATAGTGATAAAGTCTACCTCACAGCTACTGCTGAAGGATTAAAGAAGTTTTCAGCATCATGCCCGGCATATTTGTCACTCAGTAAATGTGAGCTACCTGTCATCTCAGAGGAAGAACTTGAGGTGCTTGGTCACATGCACCAGCTCATCCTATCCTCCCAGAGTGGAGGAGTAGCACACATGCAGCTGATAGAGGGCAGGGGACACTGGTATAACACTGCCCCAAGGCAGGTGCCCCTGCCTCCACACCCATCTCCATGGAGAAGGAGCCCCCAGTGGCACTCGTCAAAGCACAGGCGTCCCACGGCCCAGCCGCTCACATCTGCAACCAGGGGCAGGAATGTCAGGGGGACAAGAGTGCGGTGTGACGCTCTGGTATCTCAATGCATATTCACAACCCGAGTCTCTCATCAGAGAACATTTGGGTTCCCAACATTGAAGAACCTCAGTTTGAATCAAAGTGCTGCCTTTTTAACATAATCACTGCCCCTTGTGCCTTCTAGATGCCTGACTGAGAATTTACATAAGTATTTGCTTGCCAAATGTGAGTCTTCAAATTGGGCTTTTATAAGAAAAAATTTACTTCTAATTTAACTTAAATGTGTGTGTTGGGGGAGGGGGTTGTGTGTTTACCCTATCAAATATCCTGCCTAATAAATTATATTTGAAAAGTTAAAAATAAGTGAGTCACATGACTTTTGGAGTTAAAAAAAGTAAATCAGGAGGAAGAAAAGGGAAGTGAATTGCCTTAAGTATACCAGAAAGGCCTGATATATTCAGAAACTTGTTTACTTTTCTTCAGATCAATATGCAGCACTTAGCACAGAGAAGGACCAGAGAACTATTGAATAGAAGGCACAGAGATAGCAGCGGTGATTGTAACACGTGACTGTGCAGCTGGGAGGTTCCCCTCCCCCTCTGCCCGATCGGTTGCTATGTTAATATGTGAGGCTTAAAGGAACAGGATTAATGCACCCTGTTTTGTCTCTGATGTGTTGGTATTCCCTCAAAAATCCGTGACAGAATTAACAGCCAGTGAGTCACAGTGATTAGAGATGGAGGGGTGAGTTCTTGTGAGGCCCTTGGCACATGCTCATCTCCTGCGTGGAGACAAGGACCTAGCACAATGACCCCTCCCCCATTCTTCTACAGGGCAACAATTTTCAGCTGTGAATAGGGCAGTAATTTTTTCTCTGAATAATGAATACAGGGAATGATTTTCCTTTGTTTTGATGAACAACAAAAATCAGATGAAATCTGGGAAGGTCACTGGAGGAGGTGTTACAAATCCCCTAAAAATGGCAAAGTTTGACTTAAAGATTGTACAGCCTGATCATTTTACTGCTGCTTTTTAAAATGATGATGTAGTGTTTTCTATTAATATAGAGATCCTATGAAATAGGCAAATATCCTCCGGAGAATGTTCTAGTTCACTCAGTGAAAATAGGGAAGTGTGTGGTGGAAGGCGGCAGAGACAGGAAGGTGACATCTGGACATGAGAATGAAACTGTAGTGTTTTCAGGGAGTCCCAGCCTCTGCCCCTGCCCTCCTCCAGTTCCCCTTTGCCCTCTGATGCCTTCACCCTTGGGCAGGAATGTGGAGGAAGGGACATGAGAAAAGAATTTATGACCTTTCTTTTCACTGTTACTCTAGAGTACTTAAGAATCCTGCTGCTGTCTGTGGCTAAAATTCTTCCTAATCCAGACCTACTTCTGGCTTCTAATCCATAGTCAGTTACCCCAATTCAGCTGTCTTTATTTGCAGCTGAGAAATTTACTTAAACCCTGAAGAGACTTCCAGAGGGTGAAGTTGCTACCATAGAGCGTTCTGCTGTCGAAACTTGTGACTGCTGTGTATTTGATAGTGATTTTGGAGCTCAGGAGATGAAAGTCACATCCTAGGCCACTTCTGACCTGCCCCTCCAAAGGCATTAGGCTTTCTGAGGTTGGCTGAGGATGGCAGCAATGAGGCATAAACAGCAAGGTGTCTTCAAAAAGGGGGTAGGATGGTAGGACAGAAAGGTGAGATGCAGATAAAATTGAAGAAGAAAGATGATCTCCCTTGATTATTTCTTGTTAAGTCAACAGAGGTTGGTTAGCAATGAGGAAGGGAAATATTTAGTATGTCAGTTACAAAGCTGGTGTTGTAAACTATCAAACTGTCTGGAACGGAAGTCCTAGGAAATATACCACCTACTCTTAGGTGGTTTCCCTTTGCCCTGTGAAATGGCTTACGATAAAGATGTTGAGCAATTGCAGAAGCCTACACTTTACAGGAACCTATTACTGATTTCCCAATGCACTGTCACAGAGCACCAAACTTGTCTGCCCTGATTTACAGCTCCGCACGTATACACATAAATCTTTTCTCTTATCCTTTGTCTAAAATCTTCACTTTTCTAAAGAGTGGAGAAGACTAATTTTTAATGTTATTAAATTAGTTAAATAAAACCTAAAAACAGGCACCTTTGAACATCTGATAGAATCTACTTTGTCTCTCTCATTAGCAGAATAGCAACTAAGTTCCCCTCCTCATCCAGCTGTTCCTGAAACCTTAAAGGGAAAATAAGGTATTAAATGAAGAGCATTAATTGAATTATCCTCTAATAGGACTGACTAAATTTAATCACAAATATGCTGGGTCATGTTGTAGTGACTACACAATTCTAGAAATTGTTTTCATTTGATTTTTAAATACGTTATATAAATTTTCACTGTAAGAATAAATTGTGTCTTGTTGGACTATGTTTGGGGGTCTATCAGATGTGACTAGAAAGATTTTATCCCGGTCCTTTGCACTTATGAGAACTCTTAATTGTAGGACCACCAGCTGACTACAGGCTCTTAGGTTCTGGGAAAAAAGTCCCAGGCACACATGTGCATGAATGATGGTTCAGAATCATTTTGAAAAATAACTTTCTCCATAAGTTTCCTATTACAGTAACAGAGAGCATTTACATATTAAAACATTTTTCAGTGGATTATTAAAATGATGACAGGAACAATAACAAAAAATAATAGACAAAAGATAATTAACAATTCCAATTCTGGTTCACCATAATCCCCATCTTAAAGAATATTTGGGGAACTGTAGCACCAGTATCATTACAATGGTGAATCCTTTGATCTTCTTTATTTAAAAAATCTAAAAGATAGTGAAGCTGGTTACAATAAAAAGAAATATTCCCAAGATATTGCTTATTAAAGCAATATTGTGGACCCAAATTTTTGAATAAAGAAATTCAAATGTGTATTAACAGACCACTCATTTTATAAAATAATTAATTCTGCAAACTTTTAGTCAAGAGAATTAGATAAACCCACTATATTTCATTGAAATTGAATGTGACTAGGTCCTAGAGGAAAAAACTGATCTCTACAGAGACAGAATTACTGCAGACACATCATAATGTGTTCAAAATATGAGAATCTCACCAATGGGACTTTGGGTAGCAGCGCAGGCTGCTGGACCCAATGTAGCAGTGATGAGAGCCCCGGGGCACAGTGCAGGGAAGACAAATAACAAGGTAATGGCTGAACAGGATGAGTTCTTCTTGAGTCCATCAAAGGTAACCACAAAAATATCCTATGTAAGGAGCTGATTACCTCTTGTTAGGATTAGGATGAAATACTACTTTTATTAAAACATTTTAAAAATACCTATTTTTATAAAAGTTTTCATATAGATCTAGCAAAGATATTCTCAAATTTTTTTAAACTGATGGGAGACACAATTAAGAAATTCTGAAACAAGTTCTTTAAAAGAATTTATTAAAAGTAATACAGCTCTGGCTGGTGTGGCTCTGTGGATTGATTATCAGCCAGCCAAACAAAAAGTCTCTGGTTCAATTCCTGGTCAGGGCACATGCCTGGGTTGCGGGCCAGGTCCCCAGTTAGGGGTGTGCAAGAAGCAACCAGTTGGTGTTTCACACATCGATGTTTCTCTCCCTCTCTTTCTCTGTCCCTCCCCTCTTTCTAAAAATAAATAAATAAAATCTTTAAAAAAAATGATTCCACCTGATGGAACACCTAAAAGCACAATTTTTCTTTCTCACAACTACAAGCTTTGAAGGAAAAAATATCCTAGACAATTAAAAAGAAATTTAAAGCAAAGAATATCATTGACAATTTGGTTTATAATGTCATGACAACAGTCTTATTGATATGGCTCCTGGAGACTTACTTTTTAATGTGTGTGCTTTTTACATTAGCTTTACAAGTCATATTTAAACCCCTAGGTCAGGGGACTAAGTATTCAGGGATAAAATGATCTGCCATGTCAGTTAGCTAAGGAACAAAGTATTTTCAATTTTTGATCACAATCTAATTCTAAGTCTGCAAATTCTTTTCAAGGCCCAGGAATTGTATCCCAAGTAAGCCAGCAGAACCTACCTGTGTTCAAGTGTCCACAGTGATTTTGAAAAATTTTCTCACTCATTTTTTTCCTGTTCTGTGTTTCCCATGGTGAATTCTTTGAGGGCAGGCAGACTAATCTTACCGTGCTTCTACTCAAGCACTGAGGGAGGTGATGCACCTCAGCGGTCTCTGTGAAATCTATTCACAGCAGGAACAGCTCTTTTTTCTTAAAAGAAATCTACTCACAGAAAGTAGATAGACTTCCAATAATTAAAAAGAAAAATCGAGTTAAAAGATTTAATGAGGTTTTAGTCACATTGTTTTGTTGAAACAAACAAACAAAAAAGGAGACTCCAATGAGCCTTCTGTGCTGTAATAACTCAGATTCGTAGAGTGTGTTACTGTTTACAAAGATTTCTCACAGATCCTTTCATTTTAATTTACATAGTGCCTCCTTATTTTTCTGTCAGGCTTTAGAAGTCTGCTGTGATCAGTTATAACCTGGAGAGCAGGACTGGCTGGCTATAAACACAACGGGGGCACCAGCAGTCAGGTGTCTGGGATGATGTATAACAGAGATCCAGAATGGAAGCCCAGAAGGATCTCAGAGCTAGAGATAACATCGATGTGAGACTCTACTGTCCTTAATTTGATTTTTTTATTATGCATAGTTATTTTCTGGGAGATGGTAGTCTTACTTAAGCTTAGTTTTTAAAAGCATTCCATGCCCACCACTGTTTCCTTTAAGCTATCCAGACTGAATTTTTACAGAAAATCCTCTTTGTAGTCAACACCCATAGAAACAAGACAGAAACCATTAATCCACATCAGCGATTTTCAACTGGTGTGCCACAAGTGTTTAAAACACTCAATAACTTCACTCTTTTCCCTTAGATTGTCAAATAAAAAATGACGACAGCCATTTTATATAATAAAATATAGTGACAAATAAATGAATGAAAATTATACCTATTTTTATCATATGGCAAAAATATATTTTTGGAGTGTCAGAGAATTGTAGTAGTTCGTGTGTGCCCTAAGATTAAAAAGATTGAAAATCGCTGATCTAGATGAATTTGCTTTTGAAATATTGATAAATGAAGGCAAAACCATATACTTCACATGGTAAAAATAGCTAACATCTTGTTTGTAAAATTCAAATAAGCATTTCCTAATTACTTCTGTAGATTCTGGTTCACTTTGTAATTTCCAGACTGCCACCTGAACACATGTTTCAGGCAGTTCCGGATGTTCTGGGACCCAGCTGGGCTAGTTTTGAAGGCCCGTCTTTGTATGATAGCTTCTTCTCTTTTCTCCCTCTGGGACTGCCTCAAAGCATTTTTATCTAAAGCTGTGTTTAAACATCAATAGACAAATGGAGAACTGAGGCAACTATACTAGTAATTTAAGCAGAAAAACAACAAAACAACACTTTGCCTGAGTCATTTGGAAATTTCTGGCAAATACCTTTTTCTGTTTCAATGATCTGGAAGTTTGCCTAACTTCTTTACTTGGAGGGTATAGATCTGGTCTGTGTCACATGGCTCTGAGCATCTCAGGGTCTACACTTGATCGCCTCATTTCCTGCTGCTTCAGACTGATTCTATTCTAAGGAAGGTTACACCCTGATAGGAAGGTTCAGTGGTTCTGAGGTGAGGTACTTATGACACTTAGACTGATATTTTAAGTCCTTAACTGATTTTGGGACCTGGTACACCAGTACACCAGGCATGGTGAGCTAAACCAGCTGGCATTTTCATTCACTGATTCTCTCACTTGTTACTTCTAGAGTGCTTACTCTGTGGTAGGTCCTGAGGGTGGGACAATGACACTGTCTTGGCACTAGCACTTGAAGAGTTGGAAGACACAGTCAGTGTGGGCGAAAGGACACATCCTCCAGAAGTTTCAGACCCAAAGAAGCAGAGCGACGAAACAATTTCTCATGAATATACTTTGCATGCTTATCTTGTTGTATTTTTCTCCTACAATCCCTTAAGGAAGAGATAAACCCGTCTCTCTGAGGACTCGTTCGTGCCCGTCAAGAATATTCAGTGTCTGGGAATTCTGGGCAAGACATTGTCAACAGATGAGGGCTGGGCAGAGGTTCATCATGTATCTCTGCCAACTGCTCTCCCTGGCAGATGGCAACAGCTGCTTGGACTGAGTCTAAGACAGTCCAGGAAGAACCCATGAAAAATGTCCACTTTATAACATTAATGACTTTTTCTGACAGTGGTTTTTCATGGTATCAGGGCATAATAATTTTTGCTAATGCATTTGATGTGATCATATAGGAATTTAAATACTCTATGTAATGAACCACTAACCATTTCCTTAAATTCATCTCAATGTTTGCATGCTGGTATTCCGTGTATGCTAATAAATCTAAATATTCATGCCTTTCAGAATGTGATTGAAGATTATGTTCTAAAATGTTGTTTTAGTAAATGTGCATTTTAAATCTGCATTTGGTAGAACATGGAAGTGTAAGTGCTGCAAGATTAGTCTCAAGTACAGTATTCTAATTTTATATTCACTTTTTAAGCAGAGTTCTTTGATTTTCCTCACACTCCACATTCACCTAGCTACAACAAAAATAACACATAGTCATGTTTAATTTAATAGCATTAATTGGTGTTTGGTAATGGAAGAACATCAAAATGATTGATGTCAGTGCTTTACATTTTGATTTATTCACATTGAAATGCAGCCTCTGATCTATTAGCTGAAACAGGTATTAGAAATGAGTACCTTATTATCATTATTTTTAATCAAAGAAGGGAAAATAAACCTTAAATTTGAGCCATAAAAATACACATGATAAAGTACAGAAGACTTCTACATTATTCTTAGTGTTAGTGTCATTATTATTAGGCATACATGGTGTGTCAGGGACTCTGCTCAGTGCTTGGTGTTTACCATCTCATTTAACTCCCTGCCAGAGCCCACAGGGTCAGTACTGTTTATCCTCACTTCATAGAAAAGAAACTGGGATATCCAAAAATTAAGCTATGGTCTCAGCTGAAGGTGGTATTTCTCTCCTGTGAACAGTCAGCAGTGTTTGGAGACATTCTTCATTGTCACAACTGGCAGAAGGCAATGGCACCTAGTGAGGAAAGGCTAACCATTCTGCCATGCACAGGGCAGCCCCAGAATGAAAGATTGTCTGATCCCAAATCACTCCAGTGCTGCAGTTCAGAAAACCTGGGCAGCAGCTGCATGTGATGCTGGAGTCACAGCATCTTGGGAGACTGATTTCAGAGCAGCAGTAGGAGATAGCTGTGGGAACAGCAGTGGTGGGGAGAGCATTGGGGGACAGCGGTGGGGATAGCATTGCAGTACAGCAGTGAGGTGTAGCTGTGGGAGACAGTGGTGGGCACAGTGGGTGGGGGACAGTGGCTGCAGTGGCCAGTGACTCACCACCACATAAGGCAGTGGCTTTTTGCTTTCATGCCTCACAGCTTGCTCTGAAACACCTGTGCAGGTGCAGCCTGGGTTGGTGTAGGCATTAACAGCTCAGGCAACCCTTCACCTGTGTGCAACTTCCCTTTTAACTGATGGGACTGTTACAAGAGCATTATCCATAGTTCGTCTGTGTGTCCCAGAGGAACTGAGTTTCTATTGCTCAGTGGCCCCCAAATGGTCCAGCGGGCACTCACTGACCTAGTGCCATCTCCCACTGGTAAAGTGTTGCCCAGGGCTGTCGACCCCTCTGCAATGCCCGGCTACATCTGCTCCTGGGCTTCAGAGAAAGCTTTGCAGAAGAGAGACAGGAAGCACCCACTGAGCTTGAGCTGGGTGTCTGGTAAGTACAGGAAACTACAGTGAAGTCAGTAATACACACACGATGGGTGTTTATAACTTCCTTGTCTCACTCCAGGCACACTCTCTTCTTCCTAGACATTCCTCCCAAATAAATGATCTGTACCCAAGTCCTTATTTTAAGTTTTGCTTTTAAGGGAACTCAAAGTAAGGCTAGACAGTCTGATCTGTTAAGCTGCAAATCCAAGTAAACAGAACCAAAAGCCTCCGTGTCATTGTATAAAGAGGATAGTCTGTCCATCAGCACCCTGTGGACTACAATTTCCTCTCCAGTTTAAATTCCAGGCACTGATTTAATATTGCTTTATTAGGACCCACGTTCTCTCTCTACATTATCTTCCCCCAAACCCAATAATGTTCCCAGACTGGGAACCCTGCTATCGTTTTCTGTGGAGAAGTCATGTGGCTTGTGGGAGGAACCCATCTGACCTGATCTATTGCAGATTTATGCTGAGAACTTCAACTTGGCCTTTGCTACTGTTTGGAATGTCATGAATCTTTTAGTGACTTTCGCACATTCATCACATTACCTTTTAGCCCCAAACCTGGCTGTCAGCACTCTTGCTTCATGACCTCTTTGTATTACCTGGCTCTTCCTGAAATCTTTTCTTCTTTCATTTTCCCTGATATCCTGAATTTACTGTTCCTTGAATATTTCTGACAGCTCTTTAAAAAAATCACCTAGCACCTCCTTTCTCTCCTTCCTTCAATCTGAGAACAAGCCTTACTATCAGTCCTTTTCCATAATATATTCACCCTCTGGGTGAACTCATGCACTTCTGTATGTATAACATCTAAATTTCTGTCTCCAGCTCTAATATTTCCCCCAGGTTCCAGGGTCATTCCTTACTGTCCTCTTGATTAACCTGTCAGCTGATGCCTTCCTAGGTAGCTCATATGGCTCAGGAGAAGTCAAACCACCTCCCAAGTCCAGGGATGCACCAGAATAGTCTAGGGAGGATCTCGGTGCCTCAAGGGCAAATGTCATCTCACATGAATGCCCTTCTCTCTCCATCTCTCTTTCTTCATGTACAGCACTTACTCTCATTTTATCCTTTACTTACTGGAGTACAAGGATTGAAACAAGCAAAACTGATACTAACTGTGGTTAAAGACTGATTTTTGTTTTAAGGACTTAGCATAATGTAGATGGTATAAATAAATATTACCTTACTACTGATAATAGCAGGAGGCATAAATGTCTTGATTGAAATGAATACCTGCCTTTAGTTAAAAAGTGTCCACGTTGCCATCACTTTGCCCATTTTCTTAAACTTATATCTTAGTAGAATTTTTAAAATATTGTCAAATAAAAAGTTTATTTTCTTAATCTTAACATAACCTCAACTTTCTAATATTTATTCACATTTTTATAAACCTTGTCCATGTGTAGCTGATTAATTTTTTATTTTAAAAATAGTAATCTTAAATATGTAGTCTTATTTTGAATATATGTACAACATATTTTATTTACTTAGGCTTATTTCATAAATATATTTCGACATTTCTACCTAATTGTCAGTTATTATTTGCATAATAGCCTATCAAATTTCCTGATGGTTTCTTCTTTTTGTATTGGATAGTTTGCTTCTCATCGTCCTTGGGTTCTCGATGATGTTTCTAAAGCCTAGTCTTTCTGCCATGAATTTTTTTATCCTCTATTAATACTGCCCCCATCATACTCAGATTATTATCTATTTGCTTGGTTTTTTTATGATTGTGATTTGTAAATGCATGCTACCATCAATTTACCTATCTGTCTTGGCTCTGATCAATAGTTGTTTGATTTTTGCAGCTTTTTTCTGATATGTACATTCCAGGCTCCCAATAGCTGGTGCTTCTGATCCCAGGTACTCAAAGACTCGGGAGAGAATGAGACATGTGTGGGGGAGCATATCCCAGAAAAATGGAAACTTTTAGAATACAAAAGCCACCTATTTCTTTTTTTATAAACTTGTAAATTATATTAATAAATGTGCTCCCAGGATACCTGTGAATTACTTGATGATAATACAAATAACAGCTGAGTATTATTTTCAGTTTTGAGAACGAGCAGACCAATCAACAGCAATCATAACATTTCTTCATATCGCTGGACTGGTCCTTTCACAGATGATGTGATCTGGCTGCAGATAGCATCAGATATGAAGTGCAACAGGTTGCCATCACTCTCCACTTCAAGGAACATTAAATCTATCATTGCAGATACAGGTCAGACTCCATGGCAAAAACTCAGAGCTCAATCAAAATAAGGTAATGTAGTAAGGTTTGGGGTAAGAAGCCTACAGAAATCAATATTATATATTTCATAACAGGGAAGAAAAACTCTAATTCAACAAGAAAGATAAAATATTTAAGAACAAACATTTGGTCCGTATAAAGAAATTTTAAAACAATGGCTCTTAAATACATTGTTTTTGTTTGCTCCTTAAATTGGGGTTGATTTCTATTTTTTGTTTTTGTTTTTTTGGGGGGCGGGGAAACAACTTAAAATATTTATTTATTTATTTTTAATTTATTTAGTTCTTTTTCTTTTTTTTTCTTTTTTTTAATTTTTTTTATTGATTATGCTGTTACAGTTGTTCTATTCCCCCTTTATTCCCCTCCACCCTACCCCCCATCCCCACCATCACCCCCCTTTAGTTTATGACCATGTGTCTCAAGTCCTTTAGATTCTATATTTCCCATGCTATTCTTGCCCCCCATCTATTTTCTATCTACTGTCTATGCTACTTATTTTCTGTACCTTCTCCCCCCCTTCTCCTCCTCCCACTCCCCTGTTGCTTACCCCTCCTTGAGATCTTCATTTCTATGTTTCCACTCCTGATCTAGCTGTCCTTTTAGTTTGCTTTCATTTTAGGTGTGGTTGTTAATAACTGTGAGTTTGTTGTCCTTTCACTGTTCATGTTTCTTTAACTTCTTTTTCTTAGATAAGTCCCTTTAACATTTCATATAATAAAGTCTTGGTGATGATGAACTCCTTGAATTTGATCTTATCTGAGAAGCACCTTATCTGTCTTTCCATTTTAAATGAAAGTTTTGCTGGATAGAGCAATCTTGGTTGTAGGTCTTTAGATTTCATGACTTGGAATACCTCTTTCCAGCCCCTTCTTGCCTGTAAGGTCTCTTTTGAGAAATCTGCTGACAGTCTGATGGGGACTCCTTTGTAGGTGACTGTCCCCTTAGCTCTTGCTGCTTCTAGGATTCTCTCTTTCATTTTAATCTTGGCTAATGTAATTACGATGTGCCTTGGTGTGTTCCTTCTTGGGTCCAACTTCTTTGGTACTCTCTGAGCTTCCTGGATTTCCTGGAAGTCTATTTCCTTTGCCAGATTGGGGAAATTCTCCTTTATTATTTGTTCAAATAAGTTTTCCACTGGTGGCTGTGCCTTTCCCCCTTCTGGTACCCCTATAATTCGGATGTTGGAGCGTTTAAAGATGTCCTGGAGGTTCCTAAGACTCTCCTCATTTCTTTGAATTCTTGCTTCTTGACTCTTTTCTGTTTGGCCATTATTTGCTTTCTTCTGGTCCACTCCATTGATTTGAGTCCCAGTTTCCTTTTCATTGCTATTGGTGTCCTGTGCAATTCCATTCATTTCAATTAGTTTCGCCTTCATATATTTGTCTAATTTGTCGGTATAATCAACCAGTTCTGTGAGGATCCTGATCACCAATGTTTTAAACTGTGTGTCTGTGAGTTTTGCTATTTCTTCATCGCTTAGATTTATTGGCTCTGGGGCTTTGAGATCCTCCTGCGCCATTCTTGGTCTATTCGGGCCCTTTAAGTGTGAGAAGCGGTGCCTTGGATTCCCAGGTCGCTGGGTTGTGACGCAGTATGTGGGGGCGTGGCCAGAGCGGGGAAATGGTGACCCCCTCTGCCGCTTCTCACAGCTGGGTGCGGAGGAGCAGTGCCTTAGGTGGTTCACCTGGGCCGGGCCACTCAGAGTCGCTGGGTTATGACGCTGTATGTGGAGGTGGGGTCAGAGCAGGGAAATGGCGGCGTCCTCCACTGCCGCTTGCTGTGGGGACCTGCCGGCCCGGTCCAACCGCCCACTCCCTCGCCTGTCCACCCTCGCACAAATGCGCGACCTGAGTCAACACGCAGCCCCGGGCCCAGCTGTCTCCCCCGCGGTCGCTCGCCTGGTTGCTCGCTGGGTCGCTCACTAGGTCTGACCCTGCGCCTGGATTCCACTGGCCTGAGTGTGTCTGGCCGAGTCCTCCTGTGCAACCCCTGCTCCGCCAGCCACTGGTTTCGCCCCTTACCGGTCAGGCTGAAGAATTTGTTGTTAATGGACTTCCAAAAAGTTCAATTTTCCGTGTTCTGGCTGTGTTTTCTGTTGCTAATATTTAGTTTTCTCTAATCTTGGTTGTGTGAGAAGGCACGGCACATCCACCTATGCCTCCATCTTGGCGGAAGTCCCTATTTAGTTATTTTTCAAGTACAGTTTTTTTTGTCAATTTCTCCCATCCCAGCCCCCCCTCCGCCCCGTCTCCCCACCTCTCTCCCATCCCCCCCCACAGTCCTCATCCCTGTGTCTTTCATACTTGTTCTTCAAAATCCCTCCCCGTTTTTCCCCTTAAATTCCCTTCCCTCCTCCCTCTGGTCGCTGCCCACTTGTTCTCTATTTTAGTGTCTTTGTTTTTATTCTATTTGCTTGTTTATTTTGTTATTTAGCTTCCTGTTAAAGGTGAGATCATATGGTATTTGTCCTTCAATGCCTGGCCTATTTCACTCAGCATAATGCTTTCCAGTTCCATCCATGTTGTTGCAAAGGGTAGTAGCTCCTTCTTTCTCTCTGCTGCATAGAATTCCATTGTGTATAGTTACCACGATTTTTTTATCCATTCATTTACTGATGGGCACCTAAGTTGCTTCCAACTTTGGCTATTGTAAATTGTGCTGCTATGAACATTGTGGTGCATAGGTTCTTTGATATTGATGTTTTAGGATTCTTAGGATATAATCCCCACAGTAGATTGCTGGGTCAAAAGGCAGGTCGATTTTAATTTTTCTTAGAAAATTCCATACTGTTTTCCATAATGGTTGTACCAGTCTGCAGTCCCACCAACAGTGAACTAAGGACCCCTTTTCCCCACAACCTCTCCAACATTTGTTGTTTGTTGCTTTATGATAGCCATCCTGACTGGTGTAAAGTGGTATCTCATTGTGGTTTTAATTTGCATCTCTCTGATAGCTAACGATATTGAGCATCTCTTCATGTGTCTCTGGATGTTCTGTATGTCCTCCTTGGAGAAGTGTCTGTTCAAGTCCTTTTCCCATTTTTTAATTGGGTTCGATGTCTTCCTAGAGTGGAGTCATGTAAGTTCTTTGTATATTTTGGAGATTAAATGTTTGTCTGAGGTATCATTGGCAAATATGTTTTACCATACAGTTGGTTGTCTTGCTAATTTAATACTGTTTTCTTTAGCCATGCAGAAGCTTTTTATTTTGATGAGATCCCATTTGTTTATTCTTTCCTTTACATTCCTTGCTCTAGGGGACATATCAGTAAAAAAGTTGCTGCGTGAAATATCTGAGATTTTCTTGCCAATGTTCTCCTCTAGGACTTTAATGGTGTCACGACTTACATTTAAGTCTTTTATCCACCTTGAATTTATTTTGGTGTATGGTGTAAGTCTGTGCTCAAGTTTCATTTTTTTTGCACATAGCTGTCCAGTTCTCCCAACACCATTTGTTGAAGAGGTTATCTTTACTCCATTTTATGTTAGTGCCCCCTTTGTTGAATATTAATTGACTATAGAGAGTTGGGTTGATTTCTGGGCTCTCTGTTCTGTTCCATTGGTCTATGTGCCTGTTTTTATGCCAGTACCAGGCTGTTTTGATTACAGTGGCCTTGTAATATAGCTTGATATCAGGTATTATGATCCCCCCTACTTTGTTCTTCTTTCTCAAAAGAGCAGCTGCTATTGGGGCTCATTTATGGTTCCATATAAATTTTTGAAGTGTTTGTTCTATGTCTGTGAAATATGCCATTGGTACTTTAATAGGTATTGCATGGAATCTGTATATTGCTTCGGGTAGTATGGACATTTTGATGATGTTAATTCTTCCAATCCATGAACAAGGTATATGTTTCCATTTGTTTGTGTCTTCCTTGACTTCATTCTTCAGGGCTGTGTAGTTTTCTGCATACAGGTTTTTTACCTCCTTAGTTAGGTTTATTCCCAGATATTTTATTTTTCTTTTTGCTATATCGAATGGGATTTTTTTTCTTGATTCCTGCTTCTGCTGATTCACTGTTGGTATACAAAAATGCCTTTGATTTCTGGATATTGACATTGCGTCCCGCTGTTTTGCCAAATTCATTAATTAGTTCGAGCAGTTTTTGGGTAGAGTCTATAGGATTTTCCATGTACACTATCATGTCATCTGCAAACAGTGACAGTTTTGCTTCCTCCTTTCCTCTTTGGATGCCTTTTATTTCCTTTTCTTGCCTGATCGCTGTGGCTAAAACTTCCAATACTATATTGAATAGAAGTGGTGAAAGTGGACAACCTTGTCTTGTTCCTGATCTTAGTGGAAAAGCTTTTAGTTTTTTTCCCATTGAGTATGATATTGGCTGTAGGTCTCTCATATATGGCCTTTATTATTTTGAGAAATTCTCCCTGTATTCCCACTTTGCTGAGTGTTTTTTATCATAAATGGGTGTTGTACCTTATAAAAAGCTTTTTCTGTATCTATTGATATGATCATGTGATTTTTGTCTTTGCTTTTGTTTATGTGATGTATTACATTTACTGATTTGCGAATATTGAACCATCCTTGCATCCCTGGGATGAATCCCACTTGGTCATGGTGTATGATCTTTTTGATATATTGTTGGATGCGATTTGCCAATATTTTGTTGAGGATTTTAGCATCTATGTTCATCAGTGATATTGGCCTGAAGTTTTCTTTCTTTGTTGTATCTCTATCTGGTTTTGGAATTAGGATGATGCTGGCTTCATAAAAGGAGTTTGGGAGTTTTTCATCCTTTTGGATTTTTTGGAATAGTCTGTGGAGAATAGGGGTTAGCTCTTCCTTAAATGCTTTGTAGAATTCTCCTGTGAAACCATCTGGTCCAGGGCTTTTGTGTGATGGGAGTTTTTTGATTACTGCTTCAATTTCTTTTGCTGTTATTGGTGTATTTAGATTTTCTGCTTCTTTTTCACTGAGTTTTGGAAGATTGTATTTTTCTAGAAATGTGTCCATTTCCCCTAGGTTTTCAAATTTCTTGGCATACAGTTCTTCATAGTAATTTCTTACAATCCCTTCTATTTCTGTGGTATCAGTTGTAATCTCTCCTGTTTCATTTCTGATTGTGTTTATTTGTGTCCTCTCTCTTCTTTTCTTGATGAGCCTACTTAAAGGCTTGTCTATTTTGTTTATCTTCTCAAAGAACCAACTCCTGGATTCATTGATCCTAAAAATTGTGCTTTTAGTTTCTATGTCATTTAATTCTGCTCTAATCTTGGTTATTTCCTTCCTTCTGCTTGCTCTGGGCTGTCTTTGTTGTTGTTCCTTGCGTTCTTGCAGGTGTAGGGTTAGGTTGTTTGTTTGAAATGTTTCTATCTTCTTTAGGTAGGCCTGTGTTGCTATAAACTTCCCTCTCAGGACTGCCTTCGCTGTGTCCCATAAGTTTTGTGTTGTTGTGAGATCATTTTCATTTGTTTCCAGAAACGTTTTGATTTCTTCCCTAATTTCATTCTTGACCCATTCGTTGTTTAATAGCATACCATTCAGTCTCCATGATTTTGGGTGCTTTGGGTTTTTTTCTTTGGGGTTGGTTTCTAATTTCAGTCCCTTATGGTCAGAGAAGATGCTTGGTATGATTTCAATTTTCTTGAATTTGTTGAGGCTCATTTTGTGTCCTATCATGTGGTCTATCTTTGAAAATGTTCCATGCACATTTGAAAAGAATGTGTATTTAGCTTCTTTGGGATGAAGGGCTCTATATATATCAGTTAAGTCCATTTCATCCAGGGTGTTGTTTAATGCCACAATATATTTGTTGATAATTTGTTTGGAAGATCTGTCCATTTTTGATAGTGAGGTATTCAAATCCCCTACTATAATTGTGTTGCTGTCAATATCTTTCTTGAAGTCCTGTAAGATTTTCTTTATATATTTGGGTGCCCCTATGTTTGGTGCATATATGTTTACAATGGTAATGTCTTCTTGGTGGATTCTTCCCTTGAGTATAATGAAGTGACCTTCTGGGTCTCTCTTTATGGCCCCTTTTTTGAAGTCTATTTTGTCTGATATGAGAATTGCTACCCCAGCTTTTTTTTCTTGTCCGTTTGCTTGGAAAACTTGTTTCCAGCCTTTCACTTTTAGTCTGTGATGGTGTTTTGTCCTGAGGTGGGTCTCTTGTAGGCAGCATATGTGTGGGTCATGCTTTCTTATCCAGTGAGCTATTCTGTGTCTTTTGATTGGAGCATTTAATCCATTTACATTTAAGGTTATTATTGATAGGTACTTATTCATTGCCATTTTTGTACCTGTGTTCCTCTCTGTCTCCCTCTTATCCTTCCTTCCCTTAAAGCAGTCCTTTTAGTATTTCTTGTAGAGCTGGTTTGGTGGAGGCGTATTCTTTTAGGCTTCTTTTGTCTTGGAAGCTCTTTATTTGGCCATCTATCTTGATTGAGAGCCTTGCTGGGTAAAGTAGCCTTGGTTGTAGTCCTCTGGTTCTCATTACTTGGAATATTTTTTGCCATTCTCTTCTTGCTTGAAGTGTTTCCATTGAGAAGTCAGTAGCTAACCTTATTGGGGCTCCCTTGTATGTTATTTCTTTTTTCTCCCTTGCCGCCTTTAACATTCTCTCTTTGTCTTGGAATTTTGCCATTTTGATGATGATGTGTCTTGAAGTGGGCCTCCTTGGGTTCCTCTTGATTGGGACTCTCTATGATTCCTGGATTTGTGAGACTTTGTCTCTTATCAAATTAGGGAAATTTTCTCTCATTACTCATTCAAATATGTTTTTTATCCCTTGTTCTTCTTCTTCTCCTTCTGGTATTCCTATTATTCGGATATTATTACATTTCATATTGTCTTGCATTTCTCTTAATCCCCCTTCATTCTTTCTGAGCCTCTTTTCATTTTCTTCCTCTTTCTGTGAGATGCTTTCTACCTTGTCCTCCCACTCACTAATCCTATCCTCCGCTTCATCTATCCTACTTTTGAAACTTTCTCCTGTGTTCTTCAATTCGGAAATTGTATTCTTCATTTCCTCTTGTCTCTTGCTGATAGTTCCATTTCCTTTTTCATGTTGCTGTAGTTCGCAGAGAGATCATTGTAGTTCCCCTGTAGTTTCTGGTAGTTCACTGTGAGCTCTTTGAACTTCGTAATAACCAGTGCTTTGAATTCACTATCTGATAGTTGATCAACCTCTATTTCATCTAACATTCTTTCTGAAGTTTCTGCTTTTTCTTTCATTTGGGGATTGTTTCTTTGTCTTCCCATTGTTTCAGACTCTTCTTGTTAGTCTCTGCTTCTAAAATTGATCTGTTCTGAAACCCTGGTTTTATGGTGTAAACTTCTGTGGTATGATTCTTGTGAAGTTCAGTGGTGCAGACTCCTTGAAGTTTCTTGATGTTCTTCGTCTTCACCTACTCTCATGCTGGTCCTCGCGCTGGTCCCTGCGTTGGTCGCCTACCACTGCTGAATGTCCCGGCTCTAGTAGCCGCCTCCTCAAGCACCCAGGCCCGTTACTATGGCAGTAGCACAGAGGCTGGGAATGTCCCGGCTCCCGTATCTGGCTCTTCTGCCACCCAGGGCCGTCACAGGGGTTTGGAGTGTCCCGGTTTCCATACCTGACTCCCCGGCGTCTAGTCCTGTCTCTATGGCAGTGGCACAGAGGCTTAGAATGTCCCAACTCCCGTACCTGATTCCCCAGTGTCCAGTCCCGTCGCTATGGCAGTGGCACAGGGGCTGAGAACGTCCCGGCTCCCCTAGCTGGCTCCTCAGGGCCCAGGCCTGTCTCTATGGCAGCGTCACAGGGGCCTTTGGTGTCCTGGCAGGAGCCAACTGACCCTTCCGTTGCACAGGGGCCGAGAATGTCCCCGCTCCAGCTCCTGACTCCTCTGTCTCCCAGGACCGTCACAGATGCTTGGAGTGTCCGGCTCCCGTACCTGACTCCCCGGCTCCCAGGCCTGTTTCTCTGGCGGCAGCACAGGGGCCGTGTGAGACCCAGCTCCAGTAGCTGACTCTGCCGCCGTCTGGTGTTTCAGCGTCAGTCACAATCTCTGGTCTTTTAATTTCATAAATGCTGGGTAACCGATGGTTTATTGTGCTGTTTCTCTATAGATCTGCCAGGATTTTCACCCATGAGTACAGGAGCTAGTATCAGCTCCATCTTACTCCGTCGCCATCTTCCCTGATTTCTGTTGCTTGCAACTCAGAACTTTGCTTCATACATTTTTGCCTCACATCTTTCAGTGGATCATTTATTAACTAATGTTGAGTAAACATGTATTGAATGAATTACTGAACCTGGTTTCTGACTTCCACCAGCAAGCAATCTGTGAAGGGAGAAGAGACTCATAAATGTAAACAAGTTCCATGATACAGTCTTTTGGGGCTGGATAAATTATAAATGACTTTATGAGGTGCTCTCTGGGCTTTGGTTGGTATTGTGTGTTGGCTCTGTTAGAAAAGTGCTATAATGTGTGTTTGGCCCTTAGAGTTAGCATTTAAGAAATTTCAAAGACATATTAAATTATTTTAATTTTAAGAGAAAGATAGCAGTGCTCTTTCTTATTTATCAATTGATAAAGTGTTGTATAAGAAGTAGCCACTGTCTTTTTATATTTTAAATCATAGCAGTTTTACTCTGACCTAATCATATTGACATGATCTGGTTAGAACTGGTGTATTAATGACCAACATTAATTCATAATTCCAGAGAGAATTATGGAATGTCCAGAGGTTTCTAATGATGTCATTCTAATTCAACTGATTGCTACTGAACTAGATCTTGAAATGAAAGTACAGAGGACTATGTTATTTATTGCTAAATGCATGTACCAAGTACCAAGTATAATGGAACTGTTATAGATGGTATCACTCTCTTTTAATTTGTGACAAATATTACCTTTCTACTCATTGCATCTTTAAATATATATGCTGACAACATTTTGTGAACAGAGAGACCAGAGAAATAATGATGAGAAATGTAAGACTTGAGCAGGGTTGTGACTCATGATGAAGGTTTAGGTAACGTGCCTGTGCAGAGAAACTAATGATTTCATTAGTGAGTACCAGGTATATGGAAGAGGAACTATATTTATCATGTTAGGATAGTAGTAAAATTCCAGCTCAGCTCAGGAGTGTTAAAATAATGTAGTAACGGGAGAAAAGGTTGGGGAAACTAAAGTTAAAGTTAAAGACTTGCCATTGACAATTTGTGAGTGGAAGAAGAATGGATGTGGTGTCTAGAAAGCTTATTTGACAGTTGCATGCATGATGAGTGGAAGTGAAAAGCTGTTGGATCAAGCACAGCAGGTAAGGTGGCAAATAGTGTTACTCTGTTCTCAGCTCACAAGGATTTGGTGGTGAGTCAGGTAATAGGAATGAAAAGAAACAGGAAATTTTAAAGATATTATAAAGTATGAATTCACAGAATTTAAAGATAGGACAGGGAATTAAGAGAAAAATGAATGAAGAATTCATTTGACGGTTTATCGGTGGAGAGGAGAATGGCCCCATTTATAGAGATGCAGTCAGAAGAGGACAATACATTTTATTTTATTTTTTAAAAGACTTTTTATTTATTTATTTTTAGAGAGACAGGAAAAAGAGAGGGAGTGGAACATCAAGTGATTGCCCTCTGCAGCACCAACTGGGGACCTGGCCCACAATCTAGACATGTACCCTGGTTGGGAACTAAACCTGTGACCCTTTGGTTCACAGGCCAGTGCTCAATCCACTGAGCTACACCAGCCAGGGCTGAGGACAATAAATTTTAAAGGTAGCAAATCCAGCTGAATTCAGGAATATAGACAAAGATTTGAAAGCCATCTTCACAGAGAGCATGATTTGATAGAATATGAATGAACCAGTGAGGATGGAAAGTAGATCTCTGGGAAATGGACGTGTATAAGCCATAGGAGGAGAAAGAAAAGCAAAAGGGGACTGAGAAAGAGCTATCTCAAAAAATGGTGGAAAAGAGAAAATACAACCTGGATTTCAGGGGGCTAAGTGAGGATAGAATAATAATGTCAAATTCTATTGCAGCATTTTGCAAATGTTGGGATTATTGCATTTACGTCTGTATTAATTATCTATTGCTATGTAACAAAATTGCTATGTATATTTAAAAAATACACATTTGGTGTGTCATACGATTTCAATTTTCTGGTTTGAGGTCTCACAAGGTTGCAAACACAAAAGTGGCAGAGGTTCAGTTACCTGAAAGCCTGGAGGCGCTGGAGGCTTTGCTGCTAAGATGGCTTGCTCACATGAGTAGAAAGTTAGCACTGGCTGTTGGCAGGAGGCCTCAGTTCTTCCCCACATGGGTCTTTCCATGAGCTATTTAAGCATTCCCACAGCATGGCCTCTTTCAGAGTAAGCGATCCAAGAGCGACAACACAAGAAAACCACAACGTCTTTTATGACCTGGCCTCAGAAGTCCCACCCCATCATTTTCACAATATCCTACTGCTCAGACACATAAGCCCTATTCAGTGTCACAGGAGACAGATAAAATGTGAATACCAGGAGGTGAGGAGCACTAGGAGCATCTCAGGGGTGGGCTACTAAAACATGCCTCTTCCTGCCGTCAGTCAGGAGCTTACAGTTATTTAGTCCTTCCTATAAATTACTGAATTCTAAGAAATCAAACTGATGGACATTTTTCTGAAATAATAGAAATAATCTATCTCTTATAATGAAATTTTTCTTCTTTCTAGTCCATCAAATTTTATTGTCAATACATGTTCTGAACTTGTAACTCAGATTGCAGTATTATGAAATAATTGGTGAAATCCACAGGTCAGTAATCATATACCAAAATTATCCTCCTTAATGAGACATTTAATGTAAAGCAGATGGATTAGTGATGTTTTCTGGCTCATTTGTTAAGTATTAATGCTTGCTTGCCTTATTTTTTAACAGTGTGCATTATCTGCTTTAAAACTGATTTGATTTTCTAAAATCTATTGTAATTTTATATTTATTCTTTCATCATTTTAAAGACTCTCTCAGTATGATAAATATGCAAGGCCTCTATTAATTAACGGGCTAATCAATTAAATTAATATTTATAGAAATCAGATGGCATTTTCAAAATAGACTATGGTTCTCAAATTTGAATGTGTAGGAGTATTATCCAAGAAGTTTGTTTACAATGGCATATTTCAGGGCCCTACCTACAGAGACTAATTCATTAGGTCTAGAATAGGCTCTGGAATCAGAATTTTAAAAGATCAATAAAGGTGATTCTGAAATACATGACTCATAGTAAGGTACAGACCTACATTCTCATGAAAAACTTTCATTAACTTAAAATCTTAACATCCAGCATTTTACAGAATAAACTGGAAAAATGATAGGCTTCTGAGAAACAGTTCAAAGAATGTAATTCAAGTGAATACATAAGGAAGACTAGACCCTTCTGTGGTTACTCGCAAAGGGCTGAAGAAAGAAGAGGTGATATGCAAAGCAGTCAGGTATGGAAAACAGTTTTTTCTAGTGTAATTGTGAAGATTAAATTATTTAACATGAAATGGTTAGAACAGTAACAGTCATATAGTAAAACCTCACTAAAATGTTGTTCATGATGACAAAACTAAATTTTACTATTTAGACTGTACCAAAACATATATTGTTTTCTTGAAAACACTGGTTAAAGAATCCATGAGTAGGACCTAAATAGTAAAATCAGGCCCTACTGTGTATTTATATATATTTTTAAGTTATCATTCAAAGATATGTTTTTATGGATTTGAGAGGGGGGAGAGAGAAAGAGAGAGAGAGAGATCGATTGGTTGCGTCCCAATCTCTACTTAAGGTTTGAGGTACTGGGAGTTAGGACTTCAACAAAGGAGTTTAGGGGAGGAAACAGTTCAACTCATAACAGCCTCTTTCCAAAGCTCACCTTGCAAGGTCTTGTTTTATTTATAAGTTTGGGGATTGTATTGTGGGTTTCTGATGAGTAGGCTTAGAATAGGACACACACACATACACACAGAGCAAAGATGGGCAAAGACTATTCTTCCCACAGATAGGTTTTTAAAATTTTAAGGCGTATGGTGGTGGACTAGGCATAGTGGGCAACATAAAACCATGAAGAATCTTGTCTTTGCCCTGGATTGGCTGCACTCATAGGAGTCCACAAGAGACAAATGTGGGGGAGATAAATGGAATAATGATGCACAAAGGTCTACCAGTTGAAATGAGTTCAACTGAGTGTGGCTAGATGGGCTGGGTGTTGTGTGGGTATAGCCCAGAGGATCATTTTGTGATGTGCAGTAATGTGACAGTGCTAAAAGAAATAAGTCATCAGAGCCAAAAAAAAACAATAGCAAGGATCTTTGGAACAGTATGAGATTTAAATACAATATAGTGCTCTGAGGGACTTGTCCTGCTTTATTTGTTTTCCATAAGGAAAATGCTTTTATAAGTTAAGCTTGCTTTCAAAAGCTTGAAACTATAAACAAAAATGGGTAAAACTAAATGTAATTTGGACAGTATGGCTTTTTTTAAAAAAAGAGAAAATTTAGTTAATTGTAGGTTTAATACGAGAAAAGGTCTCAGATCCTTAGCTATGTGTATTTCAAATAATAAACTGAGAGACAGAAGTGAATAAGGGTGATTTATGGAATTCTTTTAGGAGTACGGGGAAGAGAACTCCTATGAAGATATAGAGATATATGAATATTTTCATAAGCACTAATATAACCTAGTAGTGCCCAGATTTTCTGAGGAAATAGAACTTTTACATATTCAACTGCAATATCATATTTTTCATTCTCAGAGAGAAAAAATGTTCCAGGTAATGAGTAATGTAGCAGGATTCCCAGGTTGTGAATATTATTCCCCTTCTTCCACCAATGTGAGAAGCTGAGCATATCAATTTTTTTCTGCAGAATCTCATTTCTACCATTTGCTACATGTAGGTAACTTATGGTGTTGACTTACTATTCTGTCTTCCAAGAGACAACATAAAAACTTGTTATTTGATAGGAAATCCTTAGTTGAAGGTAGGAATGAAGAAGTCATTATTATTTAATTGTTTTGCCTCAATGATTTTTTTCCTCCAGTTCCTATGAGGCTATTTAGAATAGTTTCAGAATGGAGAAAAGATTTGTCCAGACAGGCATTTGAGACTTTTCCTCATCTTTCTGTCCAAAGGGCACTAACTACTTCAAATTTCTTTAGCATTTCAGTAAATCCATTAACTTTTCACCCTAGACTTGGAAAATGGCTTTTGATGCTTTAATTCTGCTCCCTGAGGAATCTATAACCATATAATAAACTGTAGTGCTTGAGACATTAATTGTAAGGTATTTCGAAACCAAATTCAGAATTACTATAATGGAAGCATGATAAATAGGTGCTGGAGAAAGCCATAGAAGTTTGTCATTCTTGGCTCTTGCTAATTTTGACATGGTTGGGTAAATTCCTACTGTTGGAAGTGATATACACTAACAAAGGAGCTAAACTAATAACTGTATTTTAAAAAATATTCACTTAAAATATGCTTGATCCTTTTTTTGTTTGAGATTGCCACCCTAATCCTTTACTTAACCTCTGACAAGTCTTTTAAGTACTCTTGGTGTCTCCAGATGCTGTGATGTGCACAGTTTAGAATTTAAAGGAATATCCCAGAAAAAAAGACTCAGTTTCTAAAAAGGAAGGACCAATTATGAAAGCCAGTCTTTACTTTTCTATGCCTCCTTTCACTTCCTGAATCAATCCTGAAAATCAGGAAATACTTCATAGCTTCTCCAGGTTACTCTGAGGGGAGGAAAGAGAATTTGACTGTGTTTTCTTTACTTCCCACACGAGTGTGGTTATTGCAAGGAATGGAGGTCACAGGAGAGCAGCGCCTATCTTATGCCTGGCCTGCTATCTACCATGCTCCACCTGCACACTTCTGTCCATGCACAGTGTGCTGGGACAGTGCCCACCTTGCATCTGACCTTCTGCCTGCTCTCCAGCATTTGGATATTAGGCCCCTCCCAAGGAATTTTATCACTGAGGAACCTGTGTCTCATCTGAGATCTCCAGTCCTTTTTCTCTCTTACCCGACTTTATAGAGGTTCATCTTGTAACCAGGTTAATTTCCTCCACCTTTCTTGTATTTCATAAATGATTTCTCTCCTGTCCAATTTTCAATATTACTGAGGCTCCAAAGGACCTTATCTGGTTAAGGCATTAAATTTTGGTGAATAATAACTTTAAGAAAAGGAAAAATGTGGACGCAAATTCCAACATTATCTACAGTAGTTATTTTATGAAAACAGAATTTCTTAGAATCCTTAAACAAATCAGTGGTTAAGTAAGGATTTATTATATTGTGAGATAGAAATGATTGAGGGAATAGATATGATTACTGATAATGTAGGGTCCATATATAAAATCATAATGGTCTTCTATCAAAAGGTATTGTAGTACATGGCATTTCTTGTCTACTGGGTAATAACAGGAAAAAAGTTTGGCTGGAGAGCTATTATTTACATAAAACCTGAGTTACTGGTATTCTGTTTGAACTGGAATAATAGTTTGAATTTTGTAAATAATACTCACCTTTTTTCACATGTTGTTCATGACTCTCACTTTTCTAATTCTTTTAGATGTCTGTGGTTTTACTTCATTTCTTATTTATGATGGTATTTACTTCTGTTGACTTTCCATTTTGACTTGATTTGACTTACTGGGGCTTTATCTTTTCTATTCACTTCATTTCATAAATATTTTGAACATCTACTTTAAGCAATTGATTCTAAATTTTGTTTGTTTTCTAATCTATTAGTTTTTGCCTCTCCCATTATTAATCCTGTTCACCACTTTCCTTGGACTTGGCTTTTTATCGATGTATTTTGTTTTACATTACTTTGTTTGACTGTGAATTTTTTAACTACTTTATTATTTTTTAAGATTGTATTTATTTTTAGAGAGAAGGGAAGGGAGGGAAAAGAAGCATCAATGTGTGGTTGCCTCTTGCATGCCACCTACTGTGGACTTGGCCCACAACCCGGGCATGTGTCCTGGTGGGGAATTGATCTGGCAACCCTTTGGTTTGAAGGCTGGCACTCATCTACTGAGCCACACCAGCCAGGGCTCTTTTACCACTTTAATGAAGATGTTCATTCAGAGATTTCTTCTTTTTAAAATAATAATATCAGTTAATGTCTGAATCCAGCTCCATCCTATATGTTTAGAGATGGAAATGGCACATTGGTGACTTGTCCTTTACTGCATATTCCGCTGCACAGCCTTTAGTGAACAGGAACATGGGACCCAGTCAATCCCAATTGACTGGACAGGACTGAATATGTGATACCATTGGACCAATCAGGTTTTTCTTTCCTTGAAGATTAGATTTGGAGGAAAAAATGGCTCCAGTCTGGCTGCTGAATTCCAACTGGGTTATAAGAAAAAGTCAGAACTGGAGCTGATATGTTTAACCCATAAACACCTGGAAGAAAAAGTGAGGATACAGGTGAGCCTGTGCACAGAGGCAGGAAGAACCAGAAGACAGAAAAAGTGGTTACCCTGATTTTTCCAAGATTTCCTTTTTCTTCTACAGTGTGGCTTATCTTCTAGTCTCTGATTTCCATTTTATTTAAGCTAGCCAGACTTAGTCTGCTTTCCTGCAACAAAATAACTTCTATCATAGAAATTCTTTCATTTTATTTTAAAAATGCTTTTATTATATTTTGATATTAGTTCACACTTGATTGTTTTTTTAATTTGAAATAGTGAGTCTAGTTCATACATTAACCAGTGGGAAAACTAGCCAGTTTTCCCACATCTCTCTGCACCATGATTTACCTGGTCACAGGTAACAGCAACTTAAATTTTCAATAAAGTTCTTGAATTTCTGGACTTCTTTTAATAACACTTATGATTATTTTAAAGAAAGGAAGAAAGCTATTCAAATACAAAGAGCAAGTATTGGTTTCCTATTGGTGCCGCAACAAATTAACATGGCCCTGGTAGCTGAAGACAAACAATTTATTATCTTACATTTCTGGAGATCACAAATCTGAAATGAGATTTATGGATTAAAATCAGGGTGTTTGCAAAGTTTTATTCCTTCTGGAGGCTCTAGCAAGACTTACACTCTTGCCTCTTCTAGATTCCCAGGGCCACTGTGTCTCTTGGATGTGTCTCCTTCCTCCATCTTCAATGTACATGTCTCTGAGCTTTGCTTCTATCATCATGCACATCTCTTTTCAGCTCCTGACCCTTCTATCTTTCTCTTCTCAGGACCCTTTTGATTACATTGGACCCACCCAGATAAAAGAGTATGATCTCCCCATCTCATAATACCTAACTTATTCATATCTGCAAAGTCTCTTTTAACATTTAAGATAACATATTCACATGTTCTTAGGATTATGACGGAGCTCTTCATGTGGTCATCACTTGGTATGGCACAGGGCATCAGATTAGGGCTACTGATTGATTCTCATGTCAGTTCTATATCTGACTGATCTGAACCAAGCCACTTTAATTCTCTATGCTTTAGTTTCCACATCTGTAAAGTAAGGGACTTATATTAATAACTTTAAAAAAATCTTTCTTTCTAGCCCCATTTTTTCTAAGTCATCACGAATAGCACATAAAATAACACTAAATTGCCACCATAATTCTGGAGGTGGTAATTTTTTTCAAGAGTATCTTACTAATTTTAGCTACTGGGTTTCTATTTTTTGATGAATAAGAAATATTTTTAAACATATTCTATTTTTATTATTTTTTTAGAGAGAGGGAAAGGGAAGGAGTAAGAGAGGGAGAGAAACATAGATGTGAGAGAGAAAAACATGATTCCCCACCTGGGAATCGATTCGGTGATCATTGCTTTGTAGGATAACACCCAACCAACTAAGCTGCACCAGCCAGGGCAACAATTGGGTTTCCTAATTTCAGGCAAGCATTTAAATATTTCTTCTCATTTGACAAAAACAGTGTTCTGCTTCACTATATGTAATTATTATGTCCTTTCCTAATGACATTGTTCCTTGTTCTTATTCAATACTTCCCTTTCTTTCTAATGTGTCTTCTTACTAATTCCCACTCATACTACCCACCTCCTAATTCTCTTGCTTAAAAAAGAAAAAAGCTGTTAAGACTAACTAATGTGTCACTTTTAAGGAAGCTTATTTTAAATTAATATCTCATGGTTTTTCTATTCACTTTTCCATAAATACAGAAGTAAAATCTGCGTCTACCATATCATCACTACCATGACTTGTTCTCTCCTCCCTTGTGTTACCAGGAAAACATGAGCAATAAAACATTTTATTTTTATTTTTTAAGTAGTTAAAAAGCATTGGATTAAAGCATGAACTGTAGTTAAAATATAACATTAAGGAGACAACATATTAGGTTATTTTTAGTAATTAAAAGATTTTCTCATAGTGAGTCAATTAGGTGAGCCAGACTCTGGTCCAGTACTAAGGGAATAGGGAGATAAAGCAAGCACATGTCAGGGGAGGCAGGCTGTAAAATGTTCAGATGAGCTCAGTCTGGAACGGGACATCACAGTGGGAAATTCTAGGAGGAAGCCTTAGAATCAGAAGAGGGTCTGACTATGATCTCTGAACAAATCTCCTTCATACCCCAATTTTGCTTAGAATTGTTGGAAATATTCTGTCCTATTTTCTCTTCATGGTTTCCCATGGAGTCTCTGAGGAAAGGCAAGCATATAAACCTCAGCTTTCCCTACTTTAAACTTTGAGTGTAAACCAGATAACCTCTAAGTCTCCTTCCATCTCTGAAATTGACTATTATTTAAAACAAATTATTCAGTTTTGATATAATCTGGTGACATAGTAGGCTCCTAAACTTCCTCCCACAGATTTACCCACTCCACAGCTACATGATGAGCAAGTCCCTGTAACGGGAATCCAGAAACCAGTTGAATGACTCCTATATGTTGGATTAGGAGAAAATACCTGCATTTTGAAACCCTTGAATGATCCTTGAGGGTATTATGCTAAGTGAAATAAGCCAGGCAGAAAAAGACAACTATGGTATCACTTACATGTGGAAAGAAATCAGGAAGGAAGGACGGGAGGGAGGGAGGAGAGAAGAAAATAAAATAAAAGAGAAAATAAAAGAAAAGACTCGTAGATATAAACAATCTACAAAGCCCTCTGCGGGCTGGGTGGAGGGCAGAAATAGGTACATATTAGTGAAATGATATAAACTTTCAGCTGTAAGATGAATAAGGCCTGAGGATCTAATAGGAAGCCTGGTGACCAAAGTTGATAACACTGTATTGTAAAATTTAAATTTACTGAGAGAGTGCAACTTAAAGGTTATCACCCCCCCACCCGCACACACACCAAAGATAACAATTTGAGGGGATAGATGTGTTAATTTACTTGATGGGGGGAATCCTTTCACAGTATAGATGTATATCAATTTACCACACAGTACACTTTAAATATCTTCTACTTATATCAGTTATTCCATAATAAAGCTGAAATAAAAAGTTATTAAGCTTATAAGAGTAGTTTGAATATTTATGTATTTGCTATTTTGGCTTCTAAGTGTCTCAGTTCTGTCCATCACAGTGGTGAGTCCATGGAAGGACCAAATGTCTGAATCCTTCACCCCCTTCATCCTTTCTTTAGATTAGAATTTTTTCTTCACTGATTTTATTTATTTATTTATTTATTCCTTATCCAAGGGCATGCTTATTGATCTTAGAGAGAGGGGAAGGAAGGGAGGGAGAGAGAGGAAGAGGACATTGATGTAAGAGAGAAACAGGGATTGGTTGCCTCCTTTATGTGCCCTGACAGGGAACCAAACCCAAAGCCTAGTTATGTGCTTTGGCGGGTAATGGAACCTGTGAAAGATGCTCCAACCAACTGAGCCACATCAGCCAGGGCCTCACCAATCTTTATGGAAGGTGATTTTCTTAAGCTTCTTGAAAATTTTACCGTCATGACCATGTTAACCTAGAATGTGTCATCTGGACTGTAAACCAGGAAGAAACCCAGGCCGTATTTACTGTTATTATTCAATATGGCATCCCCATTCAACCTGTGTGCAGAACCAGTGAGTGATGAGAATATTGGTCCTAAATACCAGAATTTATGGCTCAATAAAGGAAAGTATAATTAAGAAATTTAAGCTAAGAAAATTAGCGTAAAAGACATACATACATGTTCAGCTGCTTTCTCTTCAGAAATATGTCTCTTACTGAGGAGAAGGCTCTCTGTAGCCACTGACAGACCCAAGTATCTGTGCCTTATTGCCCAACACCTCACACATGACCTTCTTTTGGGGGGAAAACTCCAATGATTCTCCAGCATGACTAAACTATTTCCACCATATCATCCAGATGCGACTTCACAACTGTAATGTCTACACAAATTTTCCAAGATATTTTCTAAAGAAAGTACTGAGAACTTGACAGAACTTATGTAGTCAATTCATTCTGAAATATAGTAACAACCTGGCTTAATATTTTCTCTTGACAACTTTTAAAATTGATAGTTTTGACTGAGTCTAATTTTCAAGCCATGCAAACTACAGAAGCCTTCGTAATGCCAATAATAGCATGCTGGAGTTAATTACTGACTCAGAAGGGAGAATGCCAACTACTGAATCATCCATAAAGCTCTTGCTACACCTGGGGTTTCCTCTGGATAACTTCCATTCATGTGTTGACAAGACTTGACCTTGGGTGGTTACTAAGATTTGTTGGGACTGTGGCCAAAGGTGCTTACATGCCAGTGGGACAGGCACTGTATTCATTAACCATGTTATTCAGCTCCACATATGGCAAGAAGTGTACTTGGAGTTTTTCACATTAATGCTGACTGAAAGCTTCCAGACAGATTGGCTTTTACTATTGTAGTCCCTTGTGGTGTCCTAGATCCTGTCCCAGTGGGAACCTTAGTGTGTAGCCAAGTTGAAAGACCAAGGCCCAACAATGGGTCACCTAGAAAGAACAAACATTCATTTATTACAGTTAAGATTCAGGCTCAAACCTGGAATATTACATTATACTTTCTGAATGGTTCTGGCAGCAATCCCAGCCAGGGGACCCCAGCTGTGCTCCTGGTTTGTCTGAGGAAAGGTTTGTCTGAGACACAACCTAGAGTGTCTCATTTCTCCTTGAAATGTAAAGTCATTAAGTAAGTAACCTTGAAATTATTGTGAACAATGATGATATTTACATATAGCTTATTAAGGAATGTAAGTATTGTTGACTACTAAGAAATGCATTAACATAATCTACATTATCAAAGACAAAAAAGAGGATAAACCTGATAGATGCTGAAGAAGTATTTGAAAGGATTCAAAATTAGTTTATAAATAAAAGCATTTGGTTATTTTAAAATAGAAGGATTCTTTATTAACATGACACACAATATTATCTCAAGTTCAGAGAAGGATTTTTCCAACAGGCCAATTATTTGTGTATGTAGAGAGTGAAATAATTTGATACTTAATATTTGCAAAAATACCTACTGAAGTAGTCAAATGTAGAAGACAGAAATGTTGAAGTTCTCAACAATATATTTACAGTTTAATGCTGTTTCCATTCTGAAGTATATATTGAACTGCAGGGTTATAACTTTTTTTGTATTTAAAACTTCTACTTGTCTTTTTCTGCCTCTGCTCAAGCAGTAGCCCACCTCATTCTTAATAGAGGTTGCTTAATGCCTAAACAACTAGTGTTCCTATTGAAATAAATAACAAAATAATGATGGCCATTATCATTTGTATTTTAATTGATCTGCCAATGGGGTAAGGCAAGAAAAATAAATATGAGATACAATTGTGAGATTCAAGGATGTAAGATCATTTTATGCTAAGGACATGGTTGTTTACTTTGACAATGCAAGAAAGCAATAACGAAAAATTATTAGGAATAGTGAAAAAGCTCATTAAGGTGATTCATTATAAGACAAATATACCACCCCTGGCTGGTGTGGCTCAGTGGATTGAGTGCCAAACTGGGAACCAAAGGGTTGCTGGTTTGACTCCCAGGCAGGGCACATGCCTGGGTTGTGGGCCAGGTCCCTAGTAGGGGGTGCAGGAGAGGCAACCACACATTGATGTTTCTCTCCTTCTCTTTCTCCCTCCCTTGCCCTCTCTCTAAAAATAAATAAATAATTAAAAAAGATAAATGTACCAAAGTACTCATTTTTCTACCTACCTGTAATAGTAAGTGTTTGAAAACAATAGGAAAAAAATCTCAATTACAATAGCAAACAAAACTATAAATCATCTTGGCATAAATCTAATAAAAAAATGGCTTATATAAGTAGTTATGTATTTCTTTCTGTAAAGACATAAGAAGATTGAATAAATGAAGGCATATGCCATAACCTTGAATTAGAAGCCTCAAAGTTTTATAGATAGTTAATTACAACATTATTGGCATAAAGTCTATGCTAATTCAATTACAATGTGACTAATTTTTATATACCTGGAAGAATTAAGTCTGAATAGATTAACTATTTAAAATAATAAAGCAATTAAGATTTGGGGAAGTCTTTCAAATAAGGTAGGAAATTTAGAACAGTCATAAAGAAAGAATAAAATATTTTGACTACAAAATTTTCAAAAATATTTTATGTCAAATTATGTCTTAAAAATAAAATACAAGTCTATAGAGAAAGAAGATTTACAATGCACATTGTTGATAAAGGATTAATACTTATAATGTACAAAGGGTATTTATAAGAAAAATAACCAAGTAATAAAAATAGTCAAAACAAGTTATAAATTAACAATCATGGAAAAGGAAATACAAGCGACTCGAACAACATACATGTTCGAAGATGATCAATTCTAGGCACGACCAGTGTGACTCAGTTGATTAGGCATTGTCCTGCAAAGCAAAATGTTGCCAGTTCAATACCTGGTCAGGGCACATGTCTGGGTTACAGGTTTGACCCCCAGTTGGGGTACATGCAGAAGGCAGCCAATCGATGTTTTTCTCCCTCACTTACTCCCTCCCTTCTCCTCTCTCTAAAATAAAAAAATAAAAATGAAAAATAAAAATTTTAAAAAGATGATTCATTGTAGCCATATAGTACTAATTCTTATTCATGCCTAGAAGTATTTGGGCAAAATAGTATTACCATAGACTTCTGGTGGAAATGTGAACTGTAACACCCTTTTTTGGAGGAAGCAATCTGGTAATATCTATTTCCAGATATTAACCATCAACCTAGAAATTCGCTTTCTGTGAACATACATAGAAACAAAACTTTGATACCTAGAATATCTGCTCAAAAAGTATTTTTCTGTAGGATTGTTTATACAAGAAAAAGGCCAGCAAGGCTAGCAATTGCTCATCAATAGGAAATAAATGAATATAGTGTGGAACATTCATGCATAGATGTTTATGAGAAAGCATAAGTTAAATCTATATTGATATAAATAATTTTTATTATTCAGTGAGAAAATTAAGATGCAGAGAAATGCTTGCAGAATGACTCCACTTCTGTAGAACAAAAGTCAATTTTTTAAAAACCCTATATATTAGAGCATAGGTAGGTAGATATTTACAATGATTGTGTGAGCATTAATAAAGAGGGGAAGGATATTTATGGCTGCCGGTGGATCATGTTCAAGGTGTAAGGAGAGGAAGGAAAGGAAGATGTCAAGTAAAAGTCTACAGTATACTGTAAAAATAGATATGATTTAGGGAATATAAAATTTAATGTACATTATTGGTTCACACCCTAAAAATTAAGTGTACATGAACTGAAAGATAACATGAGTGGATTAAAGCATTGATTTGCTCAGGCCTGTTATTTCAAATTACAGACATTTTGAATAAAAAATTCAGTGAAAAATGCCAGGAAGATGGAAATTACAATAATAAAGGAAAAATTCTTATAGCTTGTTAATTAAAATATGCTGGTGCTGATAGCTTCTTCAGATTTGAGTTTTCTTGGCTGACAGCGAAATAAAGACCACGCAGAGAAAAGACAAAAAGGAAATGACCTCTGAAGTTCTTCTGAGGATCTAAAATGTTGTTTGTTGCTACTCACGGTAGAGAAGGGATTTGGCCCACTGGGAACCCAGGATCTGAGTGTCCTCCATACTCAACTGCATCTCTGCTTTTTTTTTCAGTTGCAGGAGAATAAACCAAGGTGTCATTCTCAGAGGGAACAGATCAGTTGTGTTTAGAGTGTGGCTGGGAGCCAGAGTAAGAACAATTATTCAGGTACAAACAGACAGGAATCTACTGGGGAAGTCCAGGCACAGCTACTGTTCCTCCAGCCCTTTTGGAGAAGTATCGTGCTTCATTCTTGATTCCCATTCATATACTAACATAAAAGTGCTTGCACCCAGAGGAAGTCCACCATGACACTGTCTCCCCTGGAAGATCCCTTCTGCCTCCCCACACCTGCATTCTTCACTCACCTCACCTCAGAGTACCCCTTCACTCCACCACAGAAATAGCAATGTGCCTTGCAGTGGGTTGTAGGGCATAGTGCCATGCCTGTGTACAGACATGTGTTCCCAAATCAGCTAGGTCCTGAGCTTTAGAGGGGGGTTGCTGGTCACTGACGGCCATGTCATTCCAGTGCAGGGTGTTCAGCATTTGGGGAGAGGGAAGCAGGAGGTGATAGGTGCCTTTCTTCTGCTTAAACATGTACCCAACCCAAGATAAACAGGTGATTTGAAAATAGGATAGTAACATATATTCAAGTAACCATTGCTCCTCTGATTTATTTCAGCAAAGTCTTCTCTGTGTAAAGCAACATTTCTCAAATTTATCTTCTTTCTGAAATGTTCTAAATGCTTTTTTTGTCTTTCATGCTTTATGATGCGCAGCTATTTCTTACAGCCAAATTTTATGCATTCCAAGCTTTACACTTTTTATAAATATTTTAATTCAAATAAAGTAGGTTTTGAAGTTTTATGTTTTTTCCAAAACCAAAAATATAACTACTAATCATTTCTGACTTATTGGTGTTCTCTAAATATCATACACAAAATTAATGGTATAAATCTTGGATCAGGGTGTTAATTTTAAAAATTGCCCTAGACTAAATTTGAGGAACTTTTAAACTTATCTGAAAATATTTGGAAAAAAAGTTAATTTCATCTGAAAATTGCAGCTACAATTGTGTATCTCTATTCTACCTATTTGATATTTTTTCCACATACTAACTGCCTCATTTATCATTTGTGTCTTATCACAAATAGTCACTTCAAATATTACTCTTTTGTTTTACCAATTAGAAATGCTTGTTCTGATTCTGAAGCCAACTATCCTCTCTAAACAAAGGTAAGAGGATCACAGAATGAAAAATATGTGGATTCTTTTCTCTTTTTTTCCACTTTGGCTGGGAGATATGTACACTTAATTAGGTTCAGAAATTTTGTTTCCTCAGAAAGACCAAATCTAGAAGAGAACATTAATAAAATAACTGTGAAAAACTCCAAATTTTCTAAGATTATCCTAAGCTTATTCTCTCGAGCAGACAAGTGTGTGTGTTTGTGTGTATGTGATGAAACAATTGAAAAGACTCTTTAGTAAAACAATTGAGGTGCTGATGATCAAGTCCTGTTCTTCTTCATTTAATTATTGATTTTAGAAATTGAATACAAGAGTTTTCCTTCTACTATCTCTGGGCATTTGGAACTTGTTTTCAGAAAGAAATATTATAAGGCCGTGCTGAATGCTAAAGTTACAATTATCTCCTGAGTTCCACCCCATAATTTTTTAACCAAAAACTGTATTAGATAATTAATACAGTTTTGGAAAATTATAACAAATAAATGGAATTCACATGAATCCTAATATGGTAGCTCATTAGTAAATATATTTACTGATCAAACAGCTTCAAAACTCTGTGTATTTTGGGGTACAAGCTATGAAATACTTCAGTGTATGCCACATCATTGCATCCTTTGACACCTTAAGGGGACTACTTGGCATCATAATTAATGTCTTGTTTCTGTTCCAAACAGCTACTTTAGTTTAGAAATAATCTTCTCAAACCCTCCTTCCTCTTAGCTTACTGAGTCTTGGTTCAATAAGCTTGTTTTTTCTTTAGAGCACAGCAATTCCTGTTTCTATTTCTCCAGCTTTTCCTCAAATTAAGGTCTTAGTGAGAGTGGAGGGCACCTCATTGACGAAACACATTCACCTTCTCTTGTTGGCATCACAATGATCTTATATGTATTCACTGGGTATCCATTCTTCGGTACAACTGTGTAGGGAATTCAAGATGGTTTTAACTATTCAAATATAATTTGTTCATGAATTTTTCCCAAGAAGAGTTAAAGACTAATACATTATTAAAAAGTCATATCTGTGAATATTATATAAGCAAAAAAATATGAAGGATATTAGAAAGGGACAGGTGAAATCTTGAGTCAGAGGAGGAGCCGCTCAGCATAAGGATTGGAGATAGTTCCCTGGAGGTGAACATCAACTGTCTCCTGCAGTAAAACAAACTGCACATGTCCACAAATTCACACAGAAGTCACAACAGTGCATTCCTTTTAGTTGCTACGCTAGTGTTTTCCTCCCCATAACCAAGCTATGCTTTAAGATCATGAACCCATTGCAGCCAGTGTAGACAGGCTTGCCCTTACCTCTGTATGAATAGTTCCATCCGAGTGCTACCTGGTCCCCTAACTGTTATGATCACTTGAGTCTTTTTAACTCTTGATTTCATTGGATCTCTCTCTCTCTCTCTCTCTCTCTCTGTCTGTCTCTCCACTGTTGGCCATTTCTTTACTCCTGAATAGCACCCTCTTTTGAGTCTATTACCCCTCTGAGCACTGTTCCTCATTTTTTTTGTTCGTGTTTCTTCCCTAACAACTTATTTAAAAGCAGATACATTTCAAGTTTTTGTGATTCTCCTAGTTACTCCCTCTCTGTTTCTCCCTGAGTGAGCTCATCAGTTCAATGGTGTCAGTTAGCATTTCCAACCCAAACTTACTCATCTGTTTTGGGCTCAAGTGCTACAGGGCATTGCTAGTTCAGTCTACATAAAGCACTGCTGTAGGGTGGGGTCCTGAAAAAGTGCACAGAGAATTTGCACACACTGTGTTTGTCAGGGAATGCTGTTGGGAACAACATCTTCAGAAGAAAGAGGAAGCATTTCGGATGGAAGGGAAAGGTAAGCTGTGGTACATTCAGAAAGCCTCAGGTAACTTCACAAGGGGCTCTAAATCAGAATGGTCCATCAGTACTGTCTTTAGTTGGGCTGAAGGGGCTGCACTGACCAGCCTGCAGTGCAAGCTGCCCTAGAAAGGGGGCTGGACGTGGGCAAGAATGCTGAAGAGGAATATGGGCAGCCCAGCACAATGTTTAAGACAGGAACCTAGTGTATCCATAAAACTGTATCCATTTTTTTGCCACAAATGTATTACTTCTCTTGCATTTTTATATTTGTTGTATTGTGGTCCTATCCAGGAGCCCATTTCAGATCCGAGGGGATCAATGAGTCCTCACTTAGTCCTCACTTTTGGCAGACCTAAAACCCAAATCTCCCCACCCTCCATTCTGACTTTCCTTTTCCTCCTGCCCCATCTTGTTGGTAGGAGCCTAATGCAGACATACCCTCTCTCAGTTAAACATCTACAGTGGTCTCTTAATCTTTTTATCCTTACCAGAGGACATGTTTTTCATTGCTTTTTGAGAGAGAGGAAGGAAGGGAGAGAAACATTGATTGGTTGCCTCCAATCGATGTGCCCGGACCAGACACTGTAGGCACCCAGACAGAGGACTGAATCAGCAACCTAGGCATGTGCTCTGACTGCAATAGAACCCACAACCTTTTGGTTATGGGACAATGTTACAACAAACTGGACCACACAAGCGAGGGCTGCGGTGGTCTCTTAACTGCTACCTACTGCAGGCTCGTGTCTTGCCTCCCTCCTCTCTATCCTCCACTTCACCTCCGAAGCGGTGTTTCTACAATGTAAAACTAACCACATCAGTCTCCTGTGCAGTCACTGGCTCCCCACTGTCTATACCATGATTAAAGTTCTTATCATGTTGCCCTGGCTGATGTGGTTCTGTTGGTTGGAGTGTTGACCTGTAGCCTAAAGAGTGCAGGTTTGATTCCCAGTCAGGGTACACACCCAGGTTGCAGTTTCAATCCCCAGTCTGGGTGCATTTGGATGTCAGCTGATCAATGTTCCTTTCTCGCATCAATGTTTCTAGCTATCCTTTCTTTTCTCTCTTATGAAATAAGTTCCTCGATGAAGTTGAAGAACTTCTTATTAAGGCAAGAAATTCTTCAGCCTCCTATGAAGTCCACAGTTCAGCCACTGAGAAATGCTTGTATAATGCTTGTATCCCTTGAGTATGTTGGCTGTTACCTGTCTCCCTGCCTTTAGTGGTGTTGCCCCTTTGCCTGGAGGATCCCTCCATCCTACTCTCTTGCCACTAGAGATGCCTATTCATCTTTCATGTCTTTTTTGCTCATTCATCTCTCTTGAATTGTCCCATTCTTTATTTATGACCCCACATGCCCCAACATCCTGCTCTTTATATCTGTAATTCTTTTTTAATTTTATTTTTTCTTTACCATTTATCTGCCCCATGCCTTCTTCCCTGCCCCTCCCCACAGTCACCACACTGTTGTCCATATCTGTGAGTTATATCTGTAATTCTTAGTTGCACTTTTTGTATGCATGACTGCTTGTCTTGCTATTTATATTCACCTGGAAGGCAGAAATTGTATCTGCTTTGTTTCTGAGGAGCCTGGAAGAAAGCACATTAATTAATTATGAAGGGAAGATTAGTAAATAGAGGGAGGGGCCAGTGGCTAACAGTTTGGATCTAAAAAACAAGAAACAAAACAGACAAGCTTGGTTTTATGACTTTTTTCACTGATGCTCAACAGCCTCGTGATAGAAGGGGAAGAGATAATATGAAGGATTCGAAGTGAAGGATGAAAAAATTGGGTCTAATGGAAAGGCACTGTACAGAAGAGATTAAGGCGTCTTTCTACTGAGCGCTTCACTGAAAGCGTGGCCCACAGGGGAGAGTCTGTGTGGGAGAGAAATGAGCCTGCAGTCTGCTGGGTGGGTTGTGCCAACGGGCAACCCGGAAGCTGGAGGGCAAAACAGCAGCAAGAGTAACAGTGAGGCAGTGGGCAGGGAAGGTGGAAAGGAAAATTATTGAGTTTAGAATTTTCAAGATGAAGCAGTTTTGGCTGATGAGAAGGCACAAGTCCCAGTCTTAAATTTAGGTAGCTTAAGGGAAGGACAATAAAAGATGAATTGAAAATCTTTGACGTTAGGGTTCTAACTGGGTTATATTAAAATGACCATTATACCTTGGTTTCCTTGGGCTCATCTTGGATTACACTTGCTGTTCCAGGATAATTATTAATAGTATTTCTCTCACTCACAAAAGTGTCCTGGTTTGCATGATAAATTATATAATCACTCTAGTTGTTATCAACTTGCAAAAACAGCATGATAATACCTCCTGCAGCTGAGATAGCTTTCTGGACTTTGGGAGAAAAATTGGGCTTTCAAAATTAGAATTAAAACATAGTAGAGTTGAAAAATAGTTATTACAATTTAACATGAGATAATAATAATAATAATAATAAAGGCATTTTCAATGCTAACTGTCCTGAAACTGTTTCAGGCTGCAGGTTTACATGGGATTCGGGCAGACGGAAGAAAATTCAAAGCTGTCTGGATGCCTGACATGCCCTTATTCTCCCTCTTCTCTTATACACTAAGTGCACACAAAGGTGGCTGCGTGCCAACATAGACTATCACTGATTATATAACAGATCTTGATTCTGCACATGTGGGCCCCTAAGCACAGTTAGAGAAACACTGCAAAGTTCCAGTTCCCTGGATATCCGGGTGAGGGAGCCTGAATGACTCCATTTTCCCACATTCCACCCCTTTAGGATTCTTCAACGTACAATTTATGCGAGGGTGTCTTCCATGTGGGTCTCTTGGCCAGGAGGGCAAAGCCCTGCCATATACAACAGCTTTATAGACTACAGCAACAAACAACTAGGAGACAGGCACTGCCTCCCAACATGGAAAGGGCCCACTGCCATTCAGTAGTTAAGAATGCTGAGGGCTGGTCATACTGTTGCTCCGCCCCAATGTAGATGTTGGTCCAGGTCATGTTCCATAAGGAATATGCGCTGTTCCACTGGTGCTGTAACCAAGTCCGATTTGCAACCGAAGTCAAAAAGGTACACCATAGGAGGCCAGCAGCCATGATAAGGGGGATTTCAGTGTTAGTTTTTACCCTAGGGGCAAAACCACAAAGCAGTTATTGGAACTAACAATGGCAAATCATGACCCTCAGGCAAGATACAAGCAAGTTACTGGTCAGTCAATAAGATGGTGGCTGGCAGAGGAGGCCTTCCTGGGCGTGAATACCATACCTTTTGTGTCTTGACTGGGGATTCAGCATCTACTTGCAATAAGAGTGAAGAACTCATAATGGGTCATAGAGATATCACAAAGGAGCTGTGGAGAAGTGTTTCATGGTTTGCTGGCCCTGGGTATGTCACCTTTAAGATTGGGGGTCATGTTCCAATCACCCAGGGAACTATTTGCAAGTTTATCTCCACTCCTTGTCCCCAAGGGATAACAAGAGCCACCCAACTCATGTGGGGGGGCCTTTATCTCCCAAGGCCACATCCAAATGGCCATTTGTCCATGCTCCAGGCCCTTAGGTACAAGCCACAGAATGTTTCCTTGTTTCTCCATGCCTGGTTTTAGCAAAGTGTTCCTAGACTATACTTGTAGCTGAATGGGAGCTTCAGTCCAGTGGAACAGTGCTTCCACTGGAGCTGGGCCCACCTCTGACTCCTCTCATTCAGAGTCTAGAGGACAGTCCATAGGCAATTTGTCCAGGCCCCCAATGTAGGGGTGACAGCTGTGGCTCACAGGCCCTGCTTTAATAAGCCATTGTACGGTTCAATCATCCTGGCAGCTTGGGGGCAATAGGCCACATGGAACTTCCAGTCAATCTGCAGGTCTCAGGCCCACTGTCACACCAAAGCCCCTATAAAGTGTGTCCCCTGATCACTTTCAATGATCAAGGTTCTCCCGTAAGCAGCGCATAAATCCTCCAGCACAATAATCCCTGCTTTTTGATTCGGGTGGTGTGTGGGATATGCATCCAAGAGTCTTGTGGTCATGTCCACACACGTGATTGCATACTTATACCCCTCTGAATAAGGTAGGGGCCTGATCGCTTTAACCTGCCACCAGGTTAGCCGTACCCTTCCCTGCACCACCTGCCTGCTAGTTCCCACAGACCTCCGGGGGTACTCTTGTGAGCAGATAGCACAGGTCTCACAAGCTTCCTGGACCTCTGCTAAGTTGACAAGTAACCCCAAGCTTTTGTACTAGAACACATGGTCTTCTGTCCTGCATATATGAGGCAATGGTGCAGCCACTGGGTTACTCCTTTTCCTGATGGGGCCTCAGGCACCATTTCCAGCCATTGCATCTTGCCTAGTGTATCAGCCTAATCATCCCCAGGGGAAGTAAGTGGTACATGTCCAGCGACATGATATACAGTGATTTATTTCTGGTGGCCTAATTCCCAAAAGTCTTGCCACAAGGCCTGCCCCCATAATGGCCTATGCATTATGAGCCACACAGTTTGTAGTTCTGCTCACTGGCTACTCTGACCAACTCCAATGTCAAACCAGACTGTGTCTGTTTCTGGTTGATCAATAGGAATGGCAGGCGATGCCCCTGGGCAGCCAGTATTAATCTATTGATCAGGCCGAAGAATGGCAACTGGCATGGAGACCCCCCTTTGCAGCCAGAACCCCTGGAGCACATCAAGCCCAGGTAACCAGGTAGAGAAACGACATTACACTCAGGGAAGCCACACAGCCTTATATCCCTCCAGTCGACACAGAATTTCATTACGGAAAGTGCATTCTGCCTTGTCACCAGGCGACATTTGTAGGGGTCCATGGATAGCCAATTCCACATGCAGCTTCTGGTCCCTACCCATCCCCCATGCATGGGTTCCTCAGCCCTCCCCCTATTCAAACGTCCAAAAGATATCTTCTCCCTTTTCTCAGGAGGTTGGCACAGCCAAGTGGTCTTTCAGCCGGACAGGATGGGACTCTCAGTTTGGGTCCCCAGTTTTTCCTTCACCTTCTTCTTCAGGGGCCACAGGAAACATTGGTCAGCTTGCAACTATTCCCACAGTTCCAATAAGTAGGCGTTTGGCTTCCCATCAGTCTTATTTCAGCCTACTCCAGCCTCCAAAAGATCTAACTAATGAGGAGCGTCACTCTGGGCGCTGCCAAACCGCTTCCCAGATGACTAGTTTGGTGGGGGGTAGGTTTTCACATGGAATGTGCGACTTCATTAAAATCCGCTGTGATTCCGCTCTCCTGAGGTCCTCCTCCAGGGCGAGGGCCCAAGCTTCCAAGGCTTCAGTTCCCTCTCCGAGCTCTCGAAAATTCACTGCATAGCGAAGCACAATCTCCATCACAGCTCGCAAAATTATGAGAAACACAACCCACAGTCCCCTGTAGGCACCTGGGCACTCGGCTTCCCCAGGGTCTTCCCTACCGCTCGCAGAGCCTTCTCTACCATGTCCCGTGTGCCACTAACATTGGGCCAGTCCTGGGGGGGTGGTAGCCCAAGCTGCAAGGAGCCCTGCCGCCGAATACCACAGACTGGTGGCAGGCCACCCATCTAGTCCCCCCTTTGGGGGTCCCGATGGCTCCTCCGTACCATGCTATGACAAATCCTGCCAACCGCGCCGATTGTCCTGCAGCCATTCAAGGGCGGACAGGTTTACATGGGACTGGGGCAGAGGGAAGAAAATTCACAGAGCCCTTGGCACCTCTGAAATACCTTTATTCCAGGGGTGGGACGATCCACGCGCGCCAGGAGCCGCGAGTCGCACGACTGAAAGTCCTGACTCCCTTATACAGTAAGTGCACACAAAGCTGGCTGGGTGCCAGCATAGGCTGTCACTGGTTGTGTAACAGACCTTGATTCTGTGCACACGGGAACTTAAACACAGTTACAGACACACTGCCGAGTCCCAGTTCTGCGGAGAGCCGAGCGAGGGAGCCTCAATGACTCCATTTTCCCTACAGTAACATATATCGCAAACAGAATTTTTCAATTTTACATTTAGACACAAAAATCTTAGTTTTTCTATAGCATGGCTTCTACCTTTTTATGGTTTTAGTATACAGTGCATTAAAACAAATTAACAAAGCCTAACATGTGGCTAAACAATTTATACTTAAAGAGGAGTCTGCCAACTTGGAGACATTTAAAATATAATTGCTGCATTGAATAAAATAAGAAAGACAAGAAGATAACTAGAGGTCATAGCTGAGTTTCTTACCAGCTAACATGAAAATAACTAGTTTTATGGTCCTCACTAAGCCCATTTCCTCACTGGTAAAAAGGGATAATAATAGTCATGTGGTCTCAAAGGGGTTGTGGTGAGGACCAAAGTAAATATTGGAAAACTCTTTTAAAACCTATGCAAATGTAAGTATTCCAAATGTCCTTTCTGAAAGCAAAGCAAAAATGAGAAAAGATAAAAGAAAAAAGATTCCGGGTGAATTATTAACATATTTTAATCAATCTTAATATTTTATATAAATATAGAGTTACAAAATAAATGTGTCACTGTTAACATATAAATGGATGAATTGTTTATGATTTAAAAGCTCATTTTATAAAATAGAATGTAAGAGGAATACCAGAAAACCAAAGTTATCTTGTTAGAAATCTGTCTTCTCATTTTACATGAAAAAACAGAGTAATTAGGAACAAGAGGCCTGTGAGAAAATGGGGTAATTTCTAGAGGCAGACATATCCAATTCATTCTTTTATAAGGAGTTCACCTATCAAAAGCCCCCAACCTCACCATCAGTAGGTCAACTGTTTTGTAGGTGAATTCACTCCACCCATGTCAGAGGTTAGGGTGTCTCTGACGAGAACATTAGTGGTCACCTGTCTTTCCACATCAAAGATTCAGGAAGATTCTTTAGTAAGTTAGTAATGACATTAGAGCCTGACATAAATAAAATGCAAACCATGACCCTAGTCTCCCTATGATGAAGGTAGAAAATAATAAAAATTAATTAGAAAATCTTACTGCTGATAAAACATGTAAGACTATTGTTTTTGTTTCAAAGATTATGCTTAGGGCCCTTTTTTCTAAGCTTTTGAGTATGTCAAAAATATGTAAAATACCACATGTAAATTTATATGGGAAAATTATTTCTCATGCAAAATACAGATTTTTTCCAGAGAGTAAACTTTAATTACTCAACAGAGGCAAGTTGATTCTTACACAGTTTGTAGTAAGTTCCTAGAGTAATAGGAAAAGAACATAGACACTTCTGAAAATGGATATACTTTTGTAAGTAAATGGATACACATCAAATTCCAACTATGGTCTAGCATCTGTGCCAGGCATATAATATGGATTATGGCATTTAATCCCACAGCAATAAATGAAGTAGGGTAATCCCCACCCTTAGTCTTTGTAAAGGAGAGATAAGTTACACTAAGGTTAAATGAGAAGCCAGAGTGGATGTGTTCTAAAGATTCTCCCACCCCACCCAAGCTTCCAGAGCCAGTTATTTAAGCAGACACTAATCTAGGTAGCACAGTGAAGGGATTTTGCAGTTGTAATTAGAGTCCCAAATCAGTTGACCTTAAGACATGGAGATTATCCAGATGAGTCTGATCTAATCACATGAGTCTTTAAAAGTCAGGTTCAAAAATCTAGAGAGAATTAAAGTGTGAGAAAGGCTCAGATTTGCTTTTGCAGCTTTGAAGATGGGGGGACCCTGTGAGTGTGGGCAGGGCCTATGAGCAGATAGTAAATCCTGGCTGAGAGCCAGCAAGTAAACAGAGACCTCAATCAAACAATCAGAGAAAATGAATTTTCTGTCGCCTCATCAGAGGATACCCCAACCTGGAGGACACCTGAATTTTGACCTTGTGAAATCCCAAGCAAATGACCCAGACTTGTGAACTACAGAACTGTGAGATAATAAATGGTTGTCTTTTAAGTTGCTAACTTTCTGGTATTTGTTACAGTGGATATGTAAATCTTATATGGAAACTGAGTCATAACAAAAATAAACAGTATATCTTAGATTTAATCCATTTAGCATAAAACATTGAGGTGAAAATATAGGTGAGCAAGAGCAGCAGGTTGATTTGAAGAAATTTTATTCATTTAGTAATTCATTTAATTACCAAAAGTTTTTTTATTACCTTTTTTTGGCAAGTTTATCTCTCTTGGGTCTACAGAGATTTAAAAAAAAAATCCTGTCCCTTATCTCAAAGAGCTCACAATTTAATGATTGGGGTAGACAAGCAAAAGGATCAATGAAGTGCTGTGTGTTTCTTAAGTGCTATAAAAAGATAGGCTAAAGGTTATGGTAAAACAGATGCTTATAGTCTGACTTTTTGCCATGTTGCTTGTGGTAGGCAGGATAATGACCCCCAAACATGTCCTTGCTGGGAACATATATTTGGCAAGGAAAAATTAAAAATGCAGTCTACGGTCATACCAACCTGAATGTGCCCAATCTCATCTGAAAAATTAGGAATGCAAATGGAGTTAAAGTAATTAATCAGCTGACCTTAAAATAGTGGGGTAATTTGGATTATCCAGGTAGGTCCAATGTATTGAAAAGGATCCTTGAAACTGGAAGAGAGTGGTAGAAGATGTGAGTGATTCGATGTGAAAAAGACTAGACAGGTTATTGCCAGCTTTGAAGATGGAGGATGAGACCATAAACCAAGGCATGTGGGGGCCTCTAGAAGCTAGAAATTACCACAAATTATAGCTTTCTTGGAGTCTAGAGAAAGGCGTTCAGCCCTGCTGACACCTTGCTTTTAGCCCATTTTGGACTTCTGACCTTCAGAATTATAAAATAAAAAAATTGTATTGCTACAAGGCAGCCAATTAATGGGAATATGTTATAACTGCAAGAAAAAGCTAAAACACTGCCTAAATTTTCCTGAGGTAAATTAAAATAGGAACAGAGATGATTTGAAACATTGCTACCTTGTAATAAGTGGGTTAATTTATGTAACCAAAAAGTTAATTAACTACATAAATGTCTGTTGTGTAAGCAAAAAAAAAAAAAAAAAGAGAGAGAGAGAGAGAAAAAGAACTGAAGTAAAATAAGAAAAGAATAGAGAAGGAGAATGCATTAGGGTTGTTTTGTTTTAGTTAATATTCAAGAGACAGTTTTTAAACACTGAGAGTATATGGAAAAGAAAATGCAGAAATCATAAGAGAAAAAATTGATTAATTACATTTCATCAAACTAAAAATATTTATTCTTGTAAAGAAACTATTAAGAAATTTTTAAGAGCCTTGGACTGGAAGCAAATATGTACAAACATACATCTGATAAAGGACTTGTACCCACAATATTTAGAACTGTTACAAAACAATAATAAGATGAACAATACACTTAAAACGGACAAAATTTTTCAAGAGATATATTAGCAAAGAAGATATACAAACAACCAACAAACACATGAAAATATGCTTAACTTCATTGGCACTGGAGAAAGGCAAATTAAAACCACAGTTAGATGCTACTATGTACCTAGAATGGCTAAAATGAAAAAGGTAATGATAAGTGAGAGTGAAGATGTTGAGCAACTGTGATTCTCATTCATTGCTGGTGCATAGATACAAAATGGTATAATCACTTTGGACAATGGTTTCTCAGTTTCTTGTAAACTAAACATATACTTACCACTTGACCAAGCATTTCTACTTCTAGGAATTTAACCAAGAAAAATAAATTCATATGTCTAAAAGAAGATCTGGTTGCTAATGTTTATAGCAATTTCATTCATAATTGCCTGAACTGGAGACAACCCATCAACTAGTGCCTGGGTAGATAAAGTGTGGGGCGTCTTTATGGAATGCCACTCCATAAGCAACAGGAATGAACTGATACGTGTCACAGTATGGGTGAATCTCATGAACATTGTGCTGAGTGAAATAAGCTATATCCGGATGACTGCATATTATGTTTCCATACAACATTCTAGAAGAGGTGAAACTGTAATGACGCAAAGCAAAAATGTGTTTGCCAGGGCCTAGTGTAAAGGGGTGATTGCAGAGGGACATGAGGGAACTTTAGAGGATGAGAAAAATGCTACCTATCTTGTCAGTAGTGGTGGCAATATCACTCTATACACATTTATAAAAATCTTTGATCTATATAGATAAAAGGAAAAAATTTATTGTATGTAAAGTGTACCTCAGCAAAACTCCTACTCCCTCAAAATTCAGCTCCTTCCTCCCTCAAAAGAAAATAAATAAGTATAAAGCACATAATTTAAACAAGGGACTGACCAACCTCCCAAATGTGGTCTTATGAAAACATGGCTTCTTAAATATACAAGGACAGAAAACCCACATAGCTGCAAAGCTTTACAATTATTGCCCATGCATTAAAATTCAACTGTGGTGTATATATCCTTGTCTGATCTACTTAATCAATGCAAAACTTTAAAGAAGGATATTTTAACTACATATAAGAATTTAGAGATTAAAATAACCTGAAAGCAAAACAGGAAACATTCTCATCATCTTCGTTAAAAAATGCGCTTGGATAAACAGTAAATGTGCTTGCTGCACAGTAAATAGAATATAGAGACTTACACAAGACTTTGCTGAAATGAGTGTAATTTATCTCTCTCAACATTCAGGAGTAGACTTTTAAAGGGCTCTTTTGCTGAAAAGAGAAACATTTCCATGCTTGTAAAGTGTGTGGAGCTCCTCAGAGAACAGTACTAAGTACAGGGTTTTATTATTTCATGAGCTTTGGGCTGACCTCGATAGCTATTAGCATTGGACCATTTATAACTTCTGGGATTGCCTCCACAAAGTGAACCTTCTGTGCATGCATTCGTAATTCATTAAAAGCACACACTCTTTTATTTTAGGAAATGCCATTTCAGAGATATGGGCTTTGAACTGGTGAGAAAGCAACGATTTTGCCCAGATCACTTGTGCTGTTTAAGGCACAGAGAAGGTCAGCACTCACAGGGTTCTTGGTGTGGTGCCTCTGTCTCCCCACAAGTGCTCAGCAACTCTGCCCGGGTTGTTTACATGAAAGAGATTTTAAAGAATTTTACCTTGTGGATAGTTCTTTAGAGGATATACTTTGTCAAGGAACTATGATTTTTGCCTTTTGTCCCACAAAGGAGACTGAAGATTATGCTAACAGGAAAATCACTTGATTAGAAAAACATAATTTTACTTTATTCAAATTTTATAATAAAAGGTGAGAGGGAAGCCAATCCAGTTCTTTGTGACTAGCCTCCAATTGCAGGGTATTTCATTTGGAAATGCAGTGTGCTGTTTGCTGTTTTAATAAGCACTTCTGCCTCTTCCCTTGGGGACTTGTGTTGGTCGTCAATAGCTATAAACTGCAAAGATGTGATGGGATATTTCATCCCACTACCATGCCAGATTCCTTCATCCTCCTTCAGTCTGATGTGTGGTCCACAAATATGACCTTTAAGATCTTTGTGGCTTTGCAAATCCATTGCATGCCTCAAAGGCACAGAATTAAGTGGGTCACATGCTTCACATTGTGTACTAAGACTTTGCTTTCAACATGCATTTCTTCTTTTCTACTGTGGAAAAATTCTGTTTCATAAGACATTCTTGGATAAGAACTACACACTTTCTATGGGCACTTTCCACAGAAGAAATATCCTTGACATATGTGGGAACACTTAAGGTCATTTAGGATTTCATCAGTCATGAGAGTAATTCATCTTTCATTTTTAAGAGAGGGGGAAAAGGAGGGAGAAGAAGAGGGAGAAAAGCATCGATGTGTGGTTGCCTCTCATTCAGCCCCCACTGAAGACCTGGTCCACAACCCGGGCATGTGCCCTGGCTGGGAATCAAACCAGAGACCTTGCAGTTTGCAGGCCAGTGCTTAGTCTACTGAGTCACATCGGTCAGGGTGGTCTCTCATTTTTTTAAAGGGTAGAATGTACTCCTAGTAATTGTAGTATTGCCTTAGGCTTGTGCTAGAGATTTAAAGAAAACTTCAAGGGTAATGGTTGGGGTTGTACTCTTTGCCAGTTAAAGTATGTCTATAATTTTTGAATACTGCTATCCATGAAATGTCACAGAAAACATTTAAAATGTATTTTGATAATTCTTGACATTAATAAATTGGTTTGCATAAGTGCACAGGTACCTGCTAGAGTTTCTATTAATTCCTCTTGGAAATTGTATTTGCTATGCATGCTGTAGGATTTTCCAATCAAATAAACAAATATGCAGGCTGTAATTTGCTTTTATAATTTCAAAAACTATAAATTTTTAGCAACAAGATAAATTTTATTTTGATGGCTGCAGTTATTGAATAGTAAAAGATTTTAAAATATTTAGCACAAGTAGATTTTGAAGAAAATCAGGATTACCAGCTCTTCCCCTCCCCCCCACAATCACAATCTTTTATACTTTGCAAATCAGGTAAATTCCATACGCAAAATCAACTAGATTAATCCTAGAGGAATCATTTGTGTGCAATTAATAGGCTTATTTAATTAAGTTGGATTACATGACTAGTGACACGCTCCTCTTAGAGATGCTAATAAAGAGTTATCAGCATAAAGCAACTGAGTTTTCCCATGATGATCCTGTTAAAAAATCAATAGATGAAATGGTGGCAAAGAAGACAGGACCCTGTAGAACAGTAATGCTCAGATTAAATGTACATGGAAATCAGCTGGTGAAATTGTTAAAACAAGGATTCTGATTCAGTTGCTTTTTGGTAGGGTCTGGGGTTTATCACTTCTAACCAGCTTTCAGGAGATGGCGATGCTGCTAATGTGAGGGTCCGTGTTTTGAATACAAGTTTACAGCATCACTAGAATACTGTTTGGCCCTTGTGTCAGTGCTGTTGGTTGGCATATGGTTCCCTGGCACCCCTCAAGACCAAGCTACCATCCTTTGTTGAACCCGAGGAAATTGGAGAAATGCCCTGGGACACAAAATATACCTTTGGGCTAAAATATACCAGTGCACCCTGTCTTTTTTTTTATTCCACTGCCAGAACTGTCCTGGACTGTAGCTGATTTACCCTGAAATGTATTGTTGGTTGGAGGATGGTGACAGCAGAAGGTGTGGCCCTAAATGTGCTGTGGACACAGTCAGGAAGGGTGATTTATGATGTTGGGGTGAGAGGGTGTGGGGTGCTGTGCCAGACTGTTCATGTTTGTGTGTGTCCTTGTGTGTGCCCACGGGTGGACTTCCACCCTAAATGACTGGAATCATACTGTAGTAGGTTTCTTTCTTCCCTTTCTTTCTCTAGAGCATGGGCTGAAGCTTTCATTTCCAATCTTATTGAATATAAACACCGCCTTTTTAATACAAATGAAATTAAAGAATTGGACTGTGTTCATAAACAAAACCTTTAAATTGAATTTGTCCTTAATTAATCCTAAGATTAGCTATATAAATTAGAGAAAAAATCCAACAAAATGAAACCAGCACATCTATGAAAGACGTATTATTGGTTCAACCTGTAGACTATAGTTTTTCTGGGCAGCCATGGTTTTGGAGACCTACTAAGACAACCTGGCTGATGAGCCTGGAACTTCATTTTACATTTAGGTTTCCTCTGTTTTGATCTCTAGATGACTGATTTCCTGTGAAGTGCAGAGATACTGGAGATGGTGAAGTTACACAAAATCCAGACCTGCAGGGCCCCAGAAAATTAACACTTGAAAGTAGGGTATAGGGGATGTTTAACATGTCCTTAACATAATAAATGATGAGGAACAGATAAAAGAATTCAAAGATTCCATTTCAAACATTCTTATGAGTGTTTCGAGATATTTTTCTGTTTCTTTTTATTATCTTCACCTGAGTTTGTTTCCTTATAAATAAAAAAATAGTGTATGTAAAAGGTAATCACCAAGATTCCACCAACATCAGAGATTCCCTTCTAGGTACACGACTCTGCCTGTCTCACCCTCACTGGTAACTGGCCATATGACTGAGAAATGTGTTCCATTTCTTGGATTGTCATAAAATACTCCCTGAAAGTCTGCCTGAGCTCTTTCCTTTCTTGTGACTGACTGGAGAGGACAAGAGACTGAGAGAGGGAGAAACCACAGATGGAAACAGTTTTGATCAGTGAATGACCACGTAGAATGTGATCTGAAAAGGAAACTCAACATTGGGCTATGAAGTTGGAGAAAAAACAAAACCTCTGTTGTTGGGAGGCATTATACACTTTGGATTTGTTTGTAATTCAGTAAGCCTACCTTAAATACCATGGGTGGAAAATAGGAAATTGAGTCCAGTTTGATGTCTACTTTCTCCACTGAGAACAGGGGCTGTCTTCATCTTTGAATATTTGATGGTTTGCCTTGCACTATTAGCTGCTCCATAAACATTTGCTGGAAGGAATTGAATTGGGTGCTACTCTCCAGATTCTGCTCCTTTTCCTGGAACAGTGATGCAGAGGAGGATAGTGATGCCGCTTAGACCCGTATCCAGAAATCGCTGGAGCCAATTCCGTTTTTAAAACTCTTTGCCTATAACTGTTGCAAAAGAACTTCATCAATTAAGGGTCTGAATGAATTTGCCTGTTAATATTTTTTTTGAGCGATCTTGTGTTGTAATCTAAAATGCACTTTCACTTAGCAGTAAGAAAAGGCTAACACCACTTGTTTGGGAATAATATTTGTTTACTGTCTAGGAGTCAGGAGAAAAGGATTCCTTATGTATTGTAAAACATACATTGGGTTCAATTTTTGTCTACAAAGAATTTTTACTTTCTGGGAGCCAAGAAGGAATTATCTTCTACAATTATTTCTAAAATCCGTTGTTTATACTAAAAAGTAATAGTAGCCTGTGATTTCTTCTGTTTCTTGGGACCACTCTCCAGGCTAGGTGAGCTGCATACCTACCTTTTTCTTTGAAAGCATTTTTAATTAATTTATTTATTTTTAGAGAGAGGGAAAGGGAGAGAGAAATAAAGGGAGAGAAACATCAATGTGTAGTTGCCTCTCACATGCCTCCTTCTGGGGACCTGGCCCACAACCCTGGTATGTGCCCTGCTGGGACTCGAACCAGCAACCCTTTGGTTCACAGGACAGAGCTCAGTCCACCGAGCCACACCAGCCAGAGCTTGAAAGCATTTTTTTACACATTAAATAATTTTCAAAAAAGTTTAAGTTCCTAATTAATTGTATAGACACCTAAGAAGAGTGTACATAGCTACTCAAATAGAAATAGTTTCTGCTTTTTGTCAACCTGCTCTTTAGACAGACAGAAGCTACTAATGTGGACTTAAGAACAACAGAGCGAAACCACACAGTGTCTGACATAGAACAGATATAGCAACACTTAAAAGGGAAAAAAAACATGCTCAGATAATATTCCAAAAAGAAGAGACATCCTTCTTTAGCCCAGCCATTGTTTTTCAAGGACTCTTAAGCCAGACCATCTTTTTGCTCTGGACACCTGTGTCCTTACCACCTCCTGTGTACATGAGATGCTGACAACAGGGAGGCCTTTACTGAACAGAGTACATGGCAACTTGATTCTTCCAGTTAATCAGGCCTAAAACTGTAAGGTTTCCTCATGTTCTCTTGTCCTCTCACGCCCCACACCCAATCTCTGGAAATCTGGAAGGTTCTATCTTTAAGACATATCTGTCACCTGAGACTCTTTCTACCTGTCTGTTGCAGGCCTGGGTCCAGCAACTGTCAGCTCTGGTTTGCTTCCTGCAGAAGCTTCCTTCCTGGTGTCCCTGCTCTAGCACATACTCTTCTACACTCTGGCTTTCTTCCCAGTGTAACCCTTTCAACTTGTGTCACTCCTCAGTTAAGTATACTGCACTGGCTTCCAAATTTATGACAGTCTACAGTGACCTGTTATAGTACAGAATGTGGGTCCTGGCCCTGTGACCTCATCTTCTGGCACTTTCCTCATTGCCCACTCCAGCCACACTGACTGTCCTACTGCTCTTCAAAATCACTGAGCACTGTGGCATCAGGGGTTTGTACCTGCTGCCTTAATGTTCTCCCCCATGTGTCTTCTGTAATGAATGATAACTGCTGTAATGAATAGATCCAAGATTTTATAAAGCCACAAACATAGTGGCCAATTTCTTCCTCATTAGAAATGTTGGGCAGGTGAGCAGCTCAGTGAGGAGTGCTTCTTCTGTGTTGGCATTTTGGAACCCAGGCTAAGGGAGGTTCTGCCATGTTTAACATGAGGTTTCCAAGGTTGCTCTGGAGGGAGCACCTTCACAATGAACCAAAAGAAAAAAGGGTTCATGTGAAAGCTTTTTTGTTGGAGAGGCTGAATCTGGTTGTCATTACCTCCACTCATGTTGCATTGGGAAATGTGGTTCAGTGTGGGCTAGGGGAGTAGAAAGATTCCAGTAAGCCACTAACCTCCTCTACAGTACCCTGGTGACACAGATTTTTCTGTCACTTTCTTTAGGTCTTTTCTTAAATATCACCTTCTCAGTGTTGCTTTCCAGTCATTATCCAGTACAACATTCCAGCCCTGTCATCTGGTAATTAAGTTAAGGATCTTGAGATGAGATGATATTGGATTACCTGGGTGGGTTCTGACTCCAAGAATGTGCCCTCATTGAGGGAAAGAGGGGAAAAGACACACAGGGACAGGCCACATGAAGGAGGAGGCAGAGAGTAGAGTTATGCAGCCACAGCCACAGCCAAGGATGTTTCCCTAGAGCCGCCAGAGGGAGTGTGGCCCTGATGACACCTTGATTTTGGACTTCTGTCCTCCAGAATTGTGATAAAATATATTTCTGTTGGTGTAAACCACACAGGTTGTGCTAATTTGTTATGTCAGCCCTAGAAACTAACATGTCTCCATAATGTGAACTCCTGGAGAGTAGAGACTATGTCCTGTTTCTTTCTGTAGTTTTCTGTGAAGAGAGCAGTGTCTTGTGTGTAGCAAGTGCTCAACAAATATGTGTTGAATTTTCGCCGGCCAAGATGGAGGCGTAGGTGGAAACACTATGCCTCCTCCCACAACCAAGTTTAAAGACAACAAAGTTTTAGTAACAAAAACGCAACCAAAACACTGAAAATTGAACTGTATGGAAGTCCCAAAAATAACGAACCGTTCAGCCAGAACAGTAAGAGGGGCAGAGCCAGTGGCAGAGTGGGATGGGGCAGGAAAGATCCACCGGACCGACCCTGGCGCACAGGCAGTGGTGGGCAGATCCCAGGTGTGGGGTAGCAATGGGTGGACCCAGTGAGGGTGCAAGGCAGCAGGCTGACCAAGGTCACACATTTGTGTGCAGATAAAACAGGCAAACGAGCCAGCAGTGAGACAGATCGCGTAGGCCCCAGTGGTGGGAAGCAGCAGAGGGGACCGCTATTGCCCCTCTCTGACCCTGCCTCCTCATACAGGGTCACAACTCAGTGACCAGGGTGGCCCCACCCTGTTAAACACCTAGAGCTCCGCTGGCCCTCAAAGTAACAGGCGCGAACAGACCAAAACATGGCTCAAGAAGAACTCAAAGCCCCAGAGCTGATAACCCTAAGCGACCAAGAAATAGCCAATCTATCAGATGCACAGTTCAAAACACTGTTGATCAGGATGCTCACAGAACTGGTTGATTTTAGTCACAAATTAGATGAAAAAATGAAGGCTACACTAAGTGAAATGAAGCAAAATGCACAGGGAACCAACAGTGGTGGAAAGGACACTGGGACTAAAATCAAGGGAGTGGACCAGAAGGAAGAAAAAAATGACCAAACAGAAAAGGATGAAGAAACTAGAATTCAAAAAAATGAGGAGAGGCTTAGGAACCTTCAGGACATCTTTAAACATCCCAACACCCAAATTATAGGGGTACCAGAAGGGGAAGAAGAAGAGCAACAAGGGGAAAACTTATTTGAACAAATAATAAAGGAGAAATTCCCCAATCTGGCAAAGGAAATACACTTCCAGGAAATTCAGGAAGCTCAGAGAGTCCCAAAGAAGTTGGGCCCAAGAAGGAACACATCAAGGCACATCATAATTATATTAGCCAAGATAAAATGAAGGAGAGAATCCTAGAAGCAGCAAGAGCTAAGGGGACAGGCACCTACAAAGGACTTCCCATCAGACTGTCAGCAGATTTCTCAAAAGAGACCTTCCAGGCAAGAAGGGGCTGGAAAGAAGTATTCCAAATCATGAAATCCAAAGACCTACATCTAAGATGGCTCTATCCGGCAAAGCTTTCATTTAGAATGGAAGAACAGATAAAGTGCTTCTCAGATAAGATGAAGTTCAAGGAGTTCATCATCACCAAGCCCTTATTATATGAAATGTTAAAGGGACTTACCTAAGAAAAAGAAGTTAAAAAAGCATGAACAGTGAAAGGACAGCAAACTCACAGTTATTAACAACCACACCTAAAACAAAAGCAAACTAAGAGGACAGCTAGATCAGGAGCAGAACCATAGAAATAAAGATCACATGTAAGGTTAGTAACAAGGGAGTTGGAGGAGGATAAAGGGGGAGAAGGTACAGAGAATAAGTAGCATAGATGGTAGGTAGAAAATAGATGGGGGGAGGGCAAGAATAGTATGGGAAATATAGAATCTAAAGAACTTGAGACACGTGGTCATAAACAAAAGGGGGGAATGATGGGGGGGGGGGTGTGCAGGGTGGAGGGGAATGAAGGGGTGAAATAGGACAACTATAATGGCATAAACAATAAAATATATTAAAAAACAAAACAAAAACAAATGTGTGTTGAATGACAGAGCCAGTAGAAATAGGAAACTGTACCTCTAGCTTCTTCAGAAGATACAATTTTTTTCTTGACTAGCTTTAATAGTAATTATGCAATGGTCTGCTCAGAGCACCATTTTCTGGTTTGTCATCTTTCGAAGACACTAGTGTGTGGAGGTTAAGAGTTGAGGCTCTGAACTTTGATAGACTTGGGTGAAAGCTCTGGCTGTGGAATCGCTGGAAAATATGACACTGGACAAATTAATTACTATTTATAAGCCTCAATTTCTACATAAAATTGTTGGAAAGATTAAATGATATACAATTATAATATATTGCATACAATTATTTAGTGATATATAATTAAACATCATCCCCTTGTTCTCTATTTCAGTGTCTTTGTTTTTTGGGGTTTTTTTTTCTGCTTACTTGTTTGTTTTGTTGTTTAGCTTCCTGTTAAAGGTGAGATCATATGGTATTTGTCTTTCAGCACCTGGCCTATTTCACTCAGCATAATGCTTTCCAGTTCCATCCATGTTGTTGCAAAGGGTAGTAGCTCCTTCTTTCTCTCTGCAGCATAGAATTCCATTGTGTATATGTACCACAATTTTTGGATCCATTCATTTACTGATGGGCACCTAGGTTGCTTCCAACTCTTGGCTATTGTAAATTGTGCTGCTATGAACATTGTGGTGCATAGGTTAAGGGGAAAAAGGGGGAGGGATTTGGAGGAACAAATAGGAAGGACACAGGGACGAGAACTAAGGGGGGGGGGGAGGAAATGGGAGGGAGGTGGGGAGCAAGGGGCAAGGGGAGGCTGGGATGGGAAAAATAGACAAAAAACTGTACTTGAAAAATAATTAAATAAAATTTAAAAAAAAAAATTAAACACATATTATATTATTAATATAATAATACATCACATTATTAATATAGTATTATTGATATATTATCAATATATTTTATTAATAATATTATATAATTGTATCATATTATATGATAATATACATTACACAATACATCACACCACATAATATTTATAATATATAATATAACAATATAATCATATGACACAATATATTAATAATTATATTATACATTACATCATGTTTATAACATAATAACTTAATATTATAATTGTATAATGTGGTGCACAATACAATTATTATATAATAAACACAGTTATAATATATTATATCATATATTACATGATTATTAATAGGATATATTATTAATAGAATAATGTATAATATATATTTAAAATATTCCTTGTATAGTGCTTGACTATGTAAATTTATAGTAAATTACTACTGTAATAAACTGGAATAATTAAGAATAAAAGTATACAAACTCAATTATTTATTAATTTTAAATTTTTTTGAAATGACATCCATTATAACATTTCTTCACTAAGAATTGCAATTAAGTAAGCTCTTCTAAGCAGAAAATTTCCTACTCTAGTTTAATATATGCAGACTGAATTCTGTGGGTCACATATAAACCATGATAATTTTATATTAAAATACTTTATTGAATGAGAGAGCCAGGCAAAAAAGACCACATATGATATGATTTCATTGACATAATATTCTACAAAAAGAAGCACTATAGTGACAGAAAGAAGAGTATTTGTTGTTAGGAGTTGAGATGCTGGGAAAAGGGTGGGAGAAAGGCAATGTTTACACAGAAATGTGCAATTTTTGGAAATTTTCACAATACTGGTGGTGAATTTATAATTATATGCATTTGTCTATGCTCATCAAAGTGTAAACAATTTTATTTTATATTAGTTATTCCTTGATGAGGCTGACAAATATTTATTAAATATATATGTATTCCTATAAATACTCTGGAATCTTACAGAAAGATGTAAGCATCCCTTCCTTTTGAAGGAAGAAGAGGGAAGAAGGAGGAGGAGAGTGGACTTTTTGTTCCTACTGGAAAGCACAGCCTCTGGGGCATGTTGAGAAAATTACAATGGGTGACGGACTTTCTGTTTCACTCCACATAGCTCTGAATGGTTCTTCTCATTTCACATTTCAGACTTAAGAAATTCTTCTTTGTGTCCTTTAGTGACTTGCTTTCTGAATCGGATTTTTTGCTTTTAAGTAGGACTGGGGGCATGAGAGGGGAAGTGAGTTCCTGCAGGGTTTTGCTCTTTCTATGACACAGGAAATGGGGTGTCAAGGGTTTTTATGGTTTGGGTGGGTCAGTTCTTATCTGAACACAATGTGCTTTGGCCTCATGTGTCCCTTACACATTTAGATTGTCCTCCTCACAAACCCTTTGTTTTCACAAACTATCTGGTGATTTGGGTACAAGCCTGTGTTTCATCCAAAGGATTGTAGGAGCACCGTACACACTGATAAGTTGGGCAGGGAATCTTCCAATAGTGAATTTCATTAGGGTCTGTGATATTAATAGATGTAATGATTATAGGTCTTTCAACGACTGGTTGCTTGACTTTTGGCTTCAACCAGACTGAAGAACTAAATAATAGACGACAAATAACAAACTTAAGTTCTGCCTCTTAAGTTTATTTTTTGGACAATGTTTCTCTTTAATTATCTCTGTTATATGTTTGTATCTACTAACCCTATGCTAAAATAGTGTAAATCTGACAGGTAAAGGAAAATGGAAAAGTCAACCCAGGGTAGACAAACAATGCCTGAGTTTGACTCCTAGCCCCTAAAAAGAGAGGTGTGCCAGTCTATCTATATAGAGGCAGACAAAGATATGGCCATTTAAAACCAAGATATGGCTTCAGCTAAACAAACAGAGCTGACAGTGGCTCCCTCTTCTGTGAAAGAACAAATGAGAAGACACGTATCCTCTTCAGTTTTATTTTATAGATTATAGATTTTCAAATAATGTGGAAAATACTTTGATTATACTTGTGATTCTTGATTTTAAATATGAGAATTTTTCTTTTAAGTCTTTACTACATAGGGAAGAGTATTATTTCTCTCAATCAGCTTAATTTGAAGGGAAAGAGCTATTCGTAACCATTGCTGGATCGAGAACAACTGTCAAGATTGGATCACTTGTCCACACTTGTGCAAACTGGGCTGCTTTTGCCATCTAGTGACCATCCCACTGAACTACATAGTAGGGCCCTACCTGATTTGGTCTGCTCAGCCTCTGAAGAGTTCATTTCAATGAGTCATGTGACTCAAGTCCTTTCATTCTTCCCTATTGTCTGTGTGACTTTGGGGAAATTATTTACTATTTCTGCGACTCAATTTATTCATCTTTTGAATGGGTATAATAATGAGCCGCTCATAGTTTTCATGAAGCTCTTGAGAGATAATATACTTGCACAGAAAATGCTTAGCAGAGTGCCTGGCGCAGGTCAACCCTGGAATAAAGAACTTCCATTGCTATTATATTTATAACTATAATTATGCAAGTTCAGAACTGAAAACCAAGAAGTAGACCAACCCTGGTCGGGTTGTTCAGTTGGTTGGACTGCTGCCATGCCCCAAAAGGGTGTGGGTTTGATTCCCAGTCAAGGCATATATGGGAGGCATCTGATTGTTGATGTTTTGCTCTCACTGATGTTTCTCTCTCTAAAGTCAATAAAAAGATATCCTCAGGGGAAGATTAAAAAAATAAACCGAGACACAGGAAATTGAATTACAGATCTTTGAGCATTTCAAAATAAGTTAAGTATGTATTATTTAAAGGTTAGAAGAAGGTCAGGTTTATTCAGGCTTCTTTTGTACACTGACAACAAGTGTATTACTACAATCACACTTTTCCTCACCTCATACTGACTATTCCCAAAATAGCAAATGGCTCATTACTCTACATGCATTTTAATGCCTTTCTTCCTCTTCCTGGAATATGGTCCCTTACACTTGTACACCTCATAGCCCTTAACTACCAGTTCAGATGTTGCCTTCTGCACACACCCCTCCAGTGCTCTGAAGCAGAGCTCGGTCTCACATGGCCCTTGCTGTCCCTGTTGGTCACAGTGTTGGACACCATTGGGAATCAGCGTGTGCAGTCATGGGACTGACCTGGCTGTGAGATACTATACTGTCTCTGTGTCTTCTCTCTCCACCGGATGCCTAATTCAAGGACCCATGGTGTAGGTGCTCCACAGAAGCTTGCTAAATTGAAATGAAGCTTAGCAATATCTTAGGGCAAATTCTAAAGAAGTACTTTCATGTACATTGAACTTAACTGCCATAGTGGTTTCAGTTGGCAGAGTTAGTCCACTAAAATACACTTTTGGATCTAAAAAATTAAGTAATATTTTTATAATAATAATAGATTGTTGTAGACCGCTCTGTCTGGTTTTAGGAATTGTATCTCAACCCCTTGTGGCTAAGGGTCAGGGACAACCTCTGGAGTGCCAGCCGCAGGAGACAAAGCTTATCTCTGGTAGCAAATGCTGCCTCAGTTTCCTCTCCCTGCCCCCAAAGCATGGTAGGAAGTCAATGATGGGTAAGAACCCTCACAGTGGGGGGCAACCTAAGCCAGACTTGATCACTTGGGAGGCCTTCATGGAAGGACTTGGGGGGGCTGCAACAAAGAGCAATGGACTCTTGCCCCACAGCTTTGACATAGCCCGAGTCTTATGTTCTCTGGGAAAAGCTCTTCCTGGCTCTAATCTTCTTAAGCCTGAATACCTGATGGGGAGAGGTGCAGCTCCTTGCCTTGAGTGTTTTCATTCATGTGTTAAGTGTTCTAGTAGGAAACCCTAAAACTCTATTTCTGACAGATTCTGACTCATAGTAAGCCCTCAGATTTCTTTGAAATGCTATCTACTGTTTGATCCTTGCCGCCCTGTATTCTTGTGTATTAGAAATAAAAGGCCCTGGGAGGGGGAGGCTTGAGGCCTTTTTCTCCTCTGAGAAACTGGCCATTGCTGGCCTTTTTCCCCAGAGAAACCGGCCACTGCTCACTTCTCCTCCCTAAGCAGATCACATCATGTCTCAGTCATATTCACTTTCATCCGTGGCACTTGGGAAGACTCGCGAGGAAGTCGCTCCCACAATAGATTTCATTGAAGAACATTTGGAAATAACTAAAAAGTAAGAATGATATCATGGCTCCCCTACCAAAATATTATTAATATTTGATGTATTTTTTCTTTATTTTGTTTTCATATTGTTTTTATTATATGGTTGTGATTCTATTTGTAGTTACATACCCTGATTTTTTAATTTAATATATTATAAATATTTTCCCATTATGCTATATGCACACTAAGAACATAAAAAGCAAAATTTCACTGAATAAATGGGCTATGGTATAATTAACATCTTTATAATTTAGGCACATATGTTGTTTTTAGTTGTTGTTTTTTAGATTCCACAGATAAGTGAAATCATATGGTATTTGTCTTTGTCTGACTTATTTCACTTAGCATAGTATTCTGTAGGTCTATCCATGTGACAAGGATAGACAAGATTATTCTTTTCCGTGGCCGAGGAATAATTCCATTACATGTGTGTACTACCACTTCTTTATCCAGTCACCTACTGACAGGCACTTCCGTTACTTCCATGTCTTGGCGATTATACATAATGTCTTAGTGAACATTGGGATGCATATGGTTTCTTAAATCAGTGATTTTTTTCTTTGAATAAATACCCGGAAGTGGGACTGCTGGGTCATAAGCAGTTCCATTTTTAATTTTTTGAGGGAACTCCATGCTATTTTCCACAATGGTTGCAGACTGGTGTCTGTAGGCCCACCAACAGTGAACTAAGGTTCCCTTTTCTCCACGTCCTCACCAGAACTTGTTGTTTGTTGATTTATTGATGGTAGCCATTCTGACAGGTGTGAGGTGGTATCTCATTGTGGTTTTAATATGCATTTCTCTGATGATTAGTGATGTTGAACATTTTTTCACATGTCTGTCAGTCATCTGCGTGTCCTCTTTAAAGGAATGTTTATTTAAACATTTTTCTTATTGAGAATTACTGGATCACGTATTGTTTTGGGTCCTTACATCTCAAATATCCATAGCCTTGATAGTTTTGCAACCAGAGTTGTTTTCTTAAGCTTCTATCACGAACAAACCTATCAAGAGTTTATTCCACATTATCTTCACATCTGTCCTTCTGCCATTTTATTTCACTCCAGAAATGCATACAGCAAAAAATCAAAATGTAAAAATCATCCCTTTCCATTGCCTGACTCACTGAAACTCTTTTCCCATGGCAAGCTTGGGCAGGCACATTCACTAGCCGCCTTCTGGCCCTGTCAGCAGCAGCGGCAGCGGCAGATTCAGTGTGCAGGCCAGGCCATCTGCTCCTCGTCACAGCCAGCCACTTGGAACTAAGCCCCCACTTCCTGGGAAATGCCTCGCTTTTTTCTTCTGTGGGTTCTCTGCTTGGCTGCGCTTCCCAGGTCTATGGAATGCAATGGTGCAATAAACAGTTCACTGCTCTTCCATCCCTGAAAGTAGAGTCGGTGACTTAAATTTTATTAGAAGAGCCTTTAGATAGTACATCTTAACACTTAGCTTAAGTAATGACCAAACCTTCATTCACTTCAAGCCTTGTAACACTGTGACACATGATAAATAATGCTGAAGTCACAGTTTTTAAATTCCTTCCCACTATTGTCCCTGTTCTTCACCAAGGGAATACTATTATGTTTTTCTCTTCCTCTTTCCAGATACTTTAAGCTAAAATTATCTTCTACTCAGCTTATAACAGCAAGGCCAGCCATGCTGAGATGATGAGTTCTTAACTGTTGCAGGTTATTAGCTGCATAGAAAATGATATGCAAACCAAAAGAGGACTTGGCTCCTACTGTGATGATCTCAATGAGATTTACAAATAGCAATGTTTGTCTCTTAAAAGTAGGAGCTTAAGTTAAATCTTCATCAGTTTTCAAAAATGACTTTAGAGAATTTTTTAAATAAATGAAAATGTGGGGTTGCTTATTTAATAATCTTTTTAATGGAACAGAAAATATTTTTAATGGAATATAGAGAAAATGGGATTTTAGTTGATTTTCAGCAAAACCATGAAGTGAGACAAGTGAGTTTTCAGCTGCCATGATGTCTTATTCTCCCTTCTGTTTTTTTGTTCCCAGAATGGCCCCAAGACACTTATAAAGAATATTTTTTCTATCAGAAGAAGAAAAAATAGGTTAAAACACTAGGATGTGCAATAAATTAATTAAAAATGTCAGGTCCCTGAAGATAAAGAATTACATACATTACAAAAGGACCCCAGAGGACAAAACAAGCAATTAACCTTCATTCTCACCTTGGGATAATTTCTCTCTTCTATTCCTTTTCTCAGGCAGTAACTTTACTTCTGTAAAAAAACAAGTCCTTGGCAGAAGAGGCAACATACTTACATTTCTTTAGCCTTGTCTGTCCCAAAACACTGGCCATGTATTGCCACATACTTATTTGAGTCCTGCTTAATGAGCTCAGATAAAAAGCTCTACTAACTGTGTCTTGTTCTTTGGATGTCCAGTGTCAGGCACGATGCCTGGATCTGCTAGGATCCACTGGTCTCAGACTATTCATAACCAATGTGGCTGGATGAGCACTTGTGGTTCTTACTACGATTGCAAGACGTCCCTCAGCAATAACCATTAGGAAACTGAAAAGATGCAGGTTCATTGTGTACAAGACCTGGAAATTACATAGGACACCTGGGGCCATACACCGAAGTTGTGTGGGGAAGGAGACAAAAAAGAGAAAGACAGAGACAGTCTGACATGTGCCTGGGGTTCTGCTCTCTTTGGGGTGAGAGGTGGGGCCTAGAGTTTCTGTGGCCTCTTTCTTTAATGGTAAGTTTAAGACATAAGAGCAAGAATTTTAAGCACAGGAAGAGAAAAAAACTAAGCAGCCCACATGGTCAGTTATTGAGATCAACCAAGATCTCTACAAATAAGGTGCTCACTGGGGAAAAACAGCTTGAGTCAGTGTCTAGTCATGTGGCTGGCTATGTGTTTACTTGAGATAGCTGGCTTTGAAGTGGGTACTTCTTTGAAGTAGATACTTCAGATATTCATAAGTCAGGCCCTTGCATTACAAAAAGTTAAGAGAACAAACATCACGTTTATAGGACAGTGTGTGATAAATGAGTGTGTGATAAATGAAGTTGTGTTGGATGATGTAAAATTCATTATTAATCGCAAAACAGAGACTGTTGCATGGACTGAAGGCATCTCTAGAGCTAATTGCTGCAAACAAAGTTAGATCTTACATTTGAACTAAAAAGAGTTTTCTTATAGCTTTGTGGTTCTCAACTTTTAACATCTATACACACTTTAAAGTTCCCATATTTTTGGTGGCCCATGTTAAGAGATTAATGAAACAACAAACTAAGTAATTTAGCAACATACACAGCCTATAGCTAATATTTTGCAGCAAGGCATCAAGGGATCAGGGCAGACTCCCTGGGATGGCAGGGGCAAGGAGGTGCTTGACCCCACCCTTCACCCACACAGTCTTCATGAGCATCCTCCTTGCTGCAAGCTATCCCTAAAAACAGACAGTTTAAATAAAAGCTGCATCTGGCTATGCTAAATGTTTACATGTCTCCTATCTTCACCTTTCAAAAAGATAACCAACCTACATAGAAATTAAGTGATCACCACGGGTCCACCAGGGATTCATTAACACCTATTTCTGAACGCCTTAGCATTATGTTACTCTGCCTCACCCAAGCTCTTTTATATGCTCAAGAGGCACTAGCCCCTCACATTCTACTAAACACTCGTCCTTTAGCATGGGCCATTGTGCTCACCTCTTACCTGCAACCAACTGTACTCTTGTACCACACCACACACGCAGTTCACTTTTGGACACAGCCATTGCTATAATCACATCGGTTGTGGAAAATGTGGGAGGAGAGGCGGGGAACCTGAGAAAGACCCTCCTAACCTGCAGGGCCATAGACTCTGGGACAGAAGCTGTGAGGAGGAGGCAGGTGACAGTTGACACTCTCCTTAAAAGTGACGCCCCTCAACTTCCTTCTCTTGAATCCTTCCTATCTTGATTTTTCAGACCCAAGGGCAGATCCAGGTTCTTTGGGCTTGAAACTTACACAATTGAGGGGGGTGGGAATAATAAAATTGCAAGGAAAGATTTAGCTACAAGAATGAATTTCAATTATGCAAAAGTCACAACAAATATGTTTGAAAAATCTGACACATAACTCAAGCATCACAAAATTCACCAGATAATACATATTTTTAAGTTAATCAACTGTGATACAACTCTATAATAATACTTATCTACTGTTTTTGGCTAGATACTCTTTGATTATTTTTAATTGAGGTATAATTGACAGATAGCATTATATTAACTTCAGGTGTATAACATACTGATTTGATATTTGTGTATATTATACAATGATCATCACAATAACTCTAGTTAACATCTATCACCACACAGATGTTACATCTTTACATAGTTACATTTTTTCCTGATGATGAAAACTTTTAAGATTTACTCTCTTAACAACTTCCAAATATGCAACACAGTATTGATAACTATAGTCACCATCCTGTCTCTATATCACATCCCCAGGACTTACCTACTTTATAACTGGCAGTTTATACCTTTTGACTCTCCTGAACCACTTTGCCCACCCTACCCTTGCCGCTGGCAATCACCAGTTTATTGTATGTACTTGATTTTTTTAAATTCCACATTTAAGTAAGATCAAATAATATTTGTCTCTCTCTGTCATTTCACTTAACATAAGGCCCTCAAAGTGTATCCATGTTGTTGCAAATGGCAAGATTCCATTTTTAATGGCTGAATAATATTCCATTATGTACAGATATCATATCGTCTTTATCTATTCATCCATCATTGGACATTTCGGTTATTTCCCTATCTGGGCTATTGTATGGAGGCTGCATATACCTTTTAATGTTTTTGTTTTCTTTGGGTGAATATCCAGAAGTTGGAAGTGTTGGATTATATGATATTTCTATTTTTAATTTTTTGAGCAAACTCCGTAGTGTTTTCCATAGTGGCTGTACCAACTTACTTTCCCACCAACAGTGCAAAAGGGTTTCCTTTTTTCCATATCCTCACCAACACTTGTTATTTCTTCTTCTTCTTCTTCTTCCTCTTCTTCTTCTTCTTCTTCTTCTTCTTCTTCTTCTTCTTCTTCTTCTTCTTCTTCTCCTTCTTCTTCTTCTTCTTCTTCTTCTTCTTCTTCTTCTTCTTCTCTCTTTTTGATAATAGCTATTCTAACCAGTGTGAGAGGGTATTTCATTATGGTTTTGATTTGCATTTTTCTGATAATTAGTGATGTTGAGCATCTTTTTGTGTACTTGTTGGAAAAATCTATTTAGAGTGCCTGCCTATTTTTTAATTTGATTATTTGTTTTTTTTTTCATTGTTGAGTTGTATGAGTTCTTCATGTATTTGGGATATTAACCCCCTATCAGATATATAATTTGCAAATATTTTCTCCCATTCATTAAGTTCCCTTTTTATTTTGTTGATGGTTTGCTTTTCTGTCCAGATTTTTAGTTTGATGTCATCCTACTTACTTATTTTCATTTTTGTTAACTTTGCTTTCAGAGTCAGATCTTTAAAAAAAGTCATCACTGAGACTGATGTCAAGGAACTTACTGCCTGTGTTTTCTTCTAAGAGTTTTATTGGTTTCAGGCCTTACGTTCAAGTCTTCATTTTGAGTTAATTTTTGTATATGGTATAAGAGAGTATTTTAGTTTCACTATTTTGCACATGGCTGTGCACTTTCCCCAGCACCATTTATTGAAGAGACTGTCCTTCCTCATTTTATAGTCATGGCTCCATTTAGTAACTTCTTTCCATAATAAATGGTAAGGTTTCTAGGCATTTCCACTTTACTCAAATAGTGGCCAACTTCAAATAATCTTGTGTTGACAACATTCATTACCCAGTTTTCTATCAATGACCTCTTTATAGTAGCACATGATGACTCTTAAGTTATCTTAATCAATGTTGATACTACCTATAAAATTAGCAAGAAATTTATATCTTCTTTCGGTGTCTTGATATAATTTACTCCTCTCCACTAATTTGATTATCAAACAATCCAAAAGCTTATTTTTATTTCCTTTCAAAATTTATCTCTTCATTTTAATTAATTTTGGCTCTTAGTATGATCTGAAAATTTTAAAAATTTACAAGCTTCTAAGTGTCATAATATTTCTCACCTTTGTTGCCTTTGTTTCATATTTCATTAATTTTTAACTGAATTTTATCTGTATTTGTTCATAAATAAATGTTAAGATAATAAAGTGCTCTTCGCATTCATCTAATTCAGGAGTCTGTAATTTTTTACTATTCTACTGAAACATTTTCAAATTAAGTTAAAATGGCATATGTAAACTTTATGAACTTTTTCAGTAAATTTAGTGTGTTGAAGTTTTTTTATAACTCTGTGAATGTTGTACTTTGGGTTCTAAAAGTATAAGTATTATTGTTTCCATGCTCTGAGTCTTCAGTAACTTTATAGTGAGCATATTACCCCCCATCCAGTGTTGTTAAAGAAACACAAATATTGTTAAAAAGAAATCCAAGTCACATGTGTCTTTAAAATGCTCCATCTACAAAGTGTATAAACAAAAACCCAAAACATATTGTGAAATTTGAAGTAGTCAACAGTGTCCAATAATGAGGAGAGAAGTATCTTAGGGATAAAAAGTTTTATTCAAATCTTACTTTTATAAAAGAAACAACCAGCCATTTAGAGAAAGAGAATCAAGCCCATTTCACAGCTATCTTTGCATTCCTCCTTCCCCCTGCTTGATACAGAAACCAGAGAAAGTAACTGCCCAATGCTTCCCCCCCACCCCCACCTTTAATCATAAAACTATTCTCTGGAGAGTTTAGCTAGAGCACTTGAATTTGGATTTGAAAAATATTACAAAGCAATAAAGGAGAAGAATTTGCTCCTCTCAGAGCTTCTAATTTTCTTCTGTAATGAGTTACCTTCTTAAATGTACCTGCAGTTTGTTCACTTTCCTTATGGGACATAGAAGCAGCAACAACCTTTCAGAAGCCAAGATTCCTTTTAGCCCTCAGTTTGCACTGTTGGCAAAAAAATACATACAATTCATACCAGCCTGACCCTCTTGTAAGAAACACTTGGAAGAACATGGAAGATGTTGTTGAAAAGAAAGATAGATCGGATAATTTAATTTTTCTATGAGTGATTTAAAAGCAAATCACAAATACCTATTAAAAAAGAATGCAAAAAATGATGGCTGAAAATATTTCTCAAAGTCCAGTTTTCTAATCACCTGAACCAAAATTTCTTCAGGTGCTTGTTAAAAATATAAGTAGTAGGTCCAACCCTAGAACTACTGAAACAGAAACCACGAGAAGCAAAATTATGTTAAAAAACAATAAACACATTCTAAGCCAAAAGTTAATGAGCAATGACCAGTAGACCAAATCCAGTCCACTGCTTGTTTTTGTAAGTTAAGTTTTATTGGCACAAACCACACTCAATCTATGGTTGCTTTTGTGCTAAGATACAGAGTGGAGCAGTTGAGGTAGAGACTATAGGGTCCATAAAGCTTAAACTGTTTCTTCTCTAGCCTTTGCTGAAAAAGTAAAAGGGCTAGATGCCTCTCACCTTTGGATGTGCATACAAATTACTCAGGAATTATTTCAGAAAAAAGATTCCAATTACGTACACATGGTGGGAGTGAGGTTTTGTTCTTTCCCATCTCATATGAAGCCCATGTTGTATGGTAGATCACGCTTAGCAGCATGGTTCAGAGTGGTGGTTTTCAGAATATGATAATGTAAATTCTTGGCTCCAGTGAAGATGTACTAGATCAAAATCGCCACTGGTTGGAGCCAACAATTCATTTTTATTGAGCCCTCCAGGTGATGATTCCTGGTGCATGCATGCCAAAGCTGGAGAACCACTTGCCCAAATTATCTTTATGCAGACTGAAACTTGATAACCATTATTTTCAAAGAGCCTGAAGTCATATGTTTATGTTAACACCATTAATATTGATTCTCCTAAACACAGGATATGTTTCTTGATCATAATAGTCAATGGGAAAGGAGACATTCTATGAAATTGCCACCCAATACCATATGATTTATTTCTTACTTATGTATTCAGAATGCCAGACTTGGGTAGATAAAATTTCAAATGTATCTTCATTGGTTCATTCTAGTTTAATGAGTATTTTATTTTGCAGGGGTTCTTCTATTTGTGTGGCTACTCCAAATTTAGTGGAAACTCCGTTCTCGAATGTAATATGTTCTGGAAGGCTATTTGAGAAGTGACTTGTTTAAAAACTGAGTCTTATAAGTGACTGATCATACAGGTATCAGCACGAGAGGGTTGTTGTGCCAAGAACTGAAGTTCTATTTCACAATTGAGACATTTTTTCATGAACAACTTGGTAGAGAACTGAATCGTTTGAAATCAGAGATGTCTGAGAACTGGGGTTTGATCATAACTTCAAGTGTTATGCCATTTCTAGAGTGATCAACAGAGGGAGCTGGTGTTATAATCCTCATCCTTAAATTTCTGTCCAATTTTCCCTCCTTGGTGGAATCAAAGAAAGGATGGCCTCTCGACTCATCCTTGAGTAAAATGTTATTGTTTGCATGTATAGTCCCTACTGTCCGTGTTATATATGGTTCTAATGCCAGAAGCAGCTGTGTGGTATGTTTGAAATGAGTGTAACCTGTAAGCAATTTGACTCTATTATTTTCAACATCCACAGACCCCCTAGTATGTTCAAACAGTGATGAAGGCACATGAGATTACTAAAACACAGATCCTGTTCTTATCAAACATAAGTTTCTGGGGAGAAGGGGCGTTAACAGACACATATAAATACATCTAATAATATAGAATGTAATCCCTTGTGAAGATTGAGAGGAACCGAGACCAACAAATATATGCTTTGGTGCATTGCCTAGAATTGGCCTCTTGGGTACATGACCTAGGCTGTCACAGGAAGGGCTGAGCCATATGTCACTGAGCTGAATGATGTCACTTGCTATAGCTCAAAAAGATACAGACTCTTAATTGTAATTGTCCAGTTTGTCAGCAGGAGAGACATGCTTACAAAACACAATGGAACATATTCTCAGGCTGAAGGACCATCACATAGATGGAAAGTAGGCTACATTAGACACTTGCCTTCATCCCAGGAAGATGTGAATGGGTTTTGAGTAGTCTGGATTCAAAACTTGGCCTTGCTTATCTAGCCATACAATCTCATGTTAGTAATATACTAAAGCATTGAAACAAAAGAGGCTGTATCAATGTGTCCTAGAAAGTAACATTTTTCCTGATTAAGGAAACCAATATTCTGTACAATATGGGCCAAGTACATAGAGTCTTCAATACTCGATAGAGGTTCATTGACGTATGAAGAGATGAATGGAAAACAGAATGGCTGATTGTGTTGACAGAATAAAGAAATAGTCATGGTCTGATAATGGCATCATCAGTGAGAATAACAGAGAATAACAAAGACAAAGCAGAGAAACATTGTAGGGGTACACTCTCAGTGTGTGATAATTATTTGGATATAGTGGTACAGAAGCCAGTGGATATGAAAGTAATTGGGGACTGGGGGATGATAAGATCTTAAGCATGAATTAAAAAATTAGAAAGGTCATTGAGCTGGGAGTGGGGGAGGGTGAGTGTTCTGAGATGAGGTTAACTTTAGACCATTTGAATTGGAAGTTCTATGCCATCCAGAATGAGATGAACAAGAGGCTGTTGGTATTGCAAGTTTAAGGTTTAGAAGAAGGGTTTGGAATAATAATGAAGAGTGGAGTTATCTTTATAGAAATCTTGGAATAGCTTAGATACCTGATCAAAAGGAAATATTCAATCACAAATGTATTGATCCATTCAATAGCATTTATCAAAGACCTAATGTGTTCTAGCTCTGGGCTGCAGATTGAGGAGAATAATAGCCAAGCTTTCTGGAGTACTTAATTTTAAATAGGCACTGCCTGGTGTGGGGATTGGAGCAGCCACCTTACATGAAATTCAGATTTTAGCAGGGAGAGATACATCATAAAATTAAGAAATAAAACATATATTGTTAGATGGTGATATGGAGAAAAGTAAGGATGAAAAGCAAGATAGAGAAGGTTAGAGATAGTGGCTTTCAATTTTAAATACAGTGGTCAGGGAAGTTCTCACTGAAAAAATCACATTTGTGCAAAGACCACATGCAAACAAAGGAGAAAGGGTATGTAGGAGGCAAGTGCTCTGGGCAGAGCAGCAAGCAGGGGTAGGAGCACTGAGTGCAAAGGCCTAGACAGGCCTGGAGCCCTGGAAAAATGGCAATAAGGCCACTGCATCTATCAGATAAGAAAGGGAGAGTGGAAGAAAAGGTCTGGGAGGGTGGCCACAGGGACCAGCTCATGCAGAACGTGTGAGCTGCTGACATGACTTTGACTTTCACTGAGACTGAGAGGAGAACCCTTAGGAGGGGTTTTAGTGGGAAAGTGACATGACCTGAAATATTCCAGTAGTATTACTTCAGCTTCCACTGGAGAAGATAACTAACAAGGCCAGGAGAGAAGCACTTAGAAGGCTAATTCTGGGAAGCAATGACAGTGACGGGGTCAGGTCCATTGGAGTGGATGTGAAGAGCAGTGGCTGCACTCTGAATCTTTTTTGAAAGTAGAGCCAACAGGGCTTGTTGATTGGTTAATTGTGGAGTATGAGGGAAAAGGAGAATAAAAGATGACCTGACATTTTTGCTCTGAGCAATTGGAAGCCTGGTGTTATCACCAGCTGGGATGGAAAAGATGGAGATGGTCTGTGGGAGGTGGTCTGTGGGACAGAGCAGGTGTCATAAATTCTGTTTGCACCTCTTACCTATGAGATGCCCATCAGACAGGCAGGGGAAGTCATCAGGAGGATACCTGATGCATGCATCTGGAGTTCAGGACAGAATTCTGGGCATGAGATAAAACTGTGGGTGTTTGCAGCTGACACAAATGAAATCACTGTGAGAATGGGTGTAGATAGAGGGAAAAATGCTCAAAAGCTTTCACATTGGAACAGTTAATATTTAGAGGCAGAGAAAACCATAAGAACTAGTAAAAGACAGGTTTTTGAAGAGTTTATACTACATTGGGGCACATGATAATTTTATTACAGGGGGGTTCAAAGAAAGAGGTCAAGTCCACCAACATAGTGAGGATCAGTAGGGATTTAATAAAGAAGAACACACTGGAAGTAAGGCAAGGATGTTACAGGAAGAGAGAGGTGAGATTAACATACCCAGCTCCCTGTGGTACTGGGTCAAGAGCAGTAACTCTGGAGCCACACTTCTTAGATGTGAACCCTAGCTCTGCCACTTACTAGCTGTGTGACATTAGTTGAATCATTTACCCTCTCTGGGGCTCAATTTCCTCCTCCTTAAAATGAGGATAATAATACATACAACTTGGGTTGTTACAAGGACTAAATGATTTACCATTTTTTTCGGACTATAAGATGCACTCCTCCTGCCCACACAAATTTGGGAGGAACAATGGTTGTTAACGCTGCTGTTGAGTTGTGTTTACATTTACATTGTTGAAATATTATGTTATTAAATATTTTACCACATTTTTTGCTTCAAAATTTTTTTTCCTATTTTCCTCCTCTAAAACCTAGGTGCATCTTATGGTCCAAAAATATGGTAATAATTGTAACAGTCTTAGACTACATATGTGCTCTGTGGAAGTGTTAAGTTAATTTGGAAATTGGAATGGTCAGAATACAGTGTGGGTGAGGGTAAGAAATGATGAGTCATAGGGTGGCAGAGGCTGCTGACCAGCTCGTAGGGTCTCTTCCTATCATAGGAAGGAATCTGGATTTTTTTTCTGTAAGCAATTGATCAGATTCATGTTTTTGAAATACCATTCTAGTATTAGAGTGAAGGTTATAAAAAGATAAGGTGAGGTTAGAGGCAAAACAAAAGTTAAGAGAAGGAACTGGGGTAGAAAGACAAAAAGCGTAGTGCATGAAAGGAGGAGGCGAAGAAGGTAAAAGTAACAGAGATTGGTCACTGGAAAAGGGAAAGATAGCAACGACTCCTGGATTTTCAGTTTGTTAATGGTTAGGCAAGAAGGAATGTAAGAGCAAGAACATGTGTCTTTATGGAAAGATAATACTTGGGTTGTGTGACTGCTGGGATTGAGTGCTTCTGATGTTCAGGCTAAGATGATCATGCACTGGCGGTGGAGCATGGAAGGCAAGCTAATGTATGGCTGTGACCTCAGGAGAAGAATCCAGGCTGGGCATGCAGATTCAGAGCTAGTGTCACGGAGTGCTTGTGGAGTCATAAAATTAGAAGGAATGTTTCAGGAAGAGTGTGTAAAATGAGAAATCCAAAACAGAGTCCTGAAGCATCAACCCTCGACAAAAAATGGCTTAAAAGGAGGCAAAAATGTTGAGAGGTAGAAGAAGCAAGAAAGGGTGGCTTCTTAGAAGCCCAGGAAAGGAAACTAACTATTCAGGAGGATAAGGACTACAGACCCAGCAATGCATACAGAAAGGTCAAGGAGAACCAGAACAATGAGATTTCCTTAGATTTGACAATTAGGAGATGGTTGGCTCCTCACCATGCTAGTGAAGTGGAGAAAGCAGGAGGCTAACTCCAGTAGGTGAGGCTGACACAGGGCTGCTCCTCCCATGCCTCTTGGCAGGCACAATTCCCACTGCAAGCCTTTGTGGCCAACAGGAACCCAACTTTGTCTTGGAGCTGGCTGAAAGTGCCAGAGAGTTAGTACCCCTAAAAGCAACCCTCAATCATGCAGGATGAGAGTTGATGGGTAAGGACTCAAGTATCCTCATCTTGAAGTGAGGAAACTCTAAGATAGCATCTGCATAGTTTCTCAAATTTCCCCAATGAGATTCTAATCACAGCTTCCTACAGTAGTAGTCTCTGCACTGACACATTTCATATTGGCCCTCTCTCTACCCTGACTCATGTCCCCATTCTCTTAGCTGGAATTCTTCCAAGTAAGCACCTCCCAACAAGTTCTTACGAGTCTGCTTCTGAATATGCCAACCTAAGACATTAAGTAATGAAAGTCATAAGAGATGAAGATAAAAAGTTAGACTGTCTAAGCTTTATTGTGAATGAAAAAAAAAGAGAGGACAGTAGCTAAAGGGTGACATAAAGTTAAGAGGTTATTTTCTTTACATTATAGGAGAAAAATTAAACAACTTAAATATACTGGGGGGGATAGAGCCTATAAGGAAAGTGTTGAGGATGTTGACAAGTGATGAGCTAATGGAGCAATGTCTGTGGGATAGTTAGTTGGAAGGCAGGTGATAGCACAAGTTGGGGTTAATGGTGGAGGAAGTGGGCACTTTTCAAATGAGTATGATAAAAACAGAGATGGTGGTGTCAGTGACAGGGAAGAATATAGTCATGTACAAATGTTCCAGTGCTGGAAAGCAGAAAGGAGTCATTTGTTAAGGGTGAAGGAGATTTAGGTGAAAGTACAAGCTACTGAGCAATAAAAAAGAAAGCGGAGACAATTAGAATGCCTTTATTTAGGTGATGAATGGAAGAGAAAATGTAGTCAATAAACGAGTATTGCAGTCACAAGGACACAAAACAAGGAACTCTTAAAGGAGAGAGTGATCATATTGTCCCAGGCTATAGGGAGGCTGAAGCAATAGGAAAAGGTTGTTGGATTTCGCAGTTTCCTGAGTGGTCATCCATGATTTTAGAGAGAGAAGTATCTGTTGGGTGAATATAATAGAAGCTGTCTACCCAAAGGATAAAGAAGTGAGTGGATGGGGAAAGACAGAGAACAGTAAGCAGATGAGCCATGGGGCAGATGATAGCTACAAGATACCTACTCACATCGGTTTAATGGAGGAAGAGCCCCATGATGTTTTTAGAAATAGCAAGATGCTTGTTTTGAAAACCCATCAGCTGTTTGGTTGTAGTATATGAAATTGACTGGATTTGACCATTTTTAACATATAAATGTGTCAGTTTCATGTGACTCAACCCAATATTCAAAAATATCATGGGTTAGATTACTGTTGACTAGAAGTCAGATTCTCAGGTCCTCTGTGCCAGTTATCAATTAATCCTAAGTCTATACAGAATTATCTGAGGCATAAACCAATTAGAATAGTGTGATTCATGGGACACATGGGTGAAGGATAATAAAAATTGACAAATTATTAATTTCATTTTTAGTGTGTGCTCATAATATATGCTCTATGTAAAGGATATTCTTTCTACAATATAGTATTAGAAATAAGTAGCTTTCTTTTCATTACATTTTCAAAAATATCCTGAAAATAAAAATATTTCTCTAAATCCCTCAGTCTTCAATTTAAGTATTTCTGAGAGTAAAACAGCTGTAGTAGAATGTAACTATGAGTGGTGATTTATCTGCTAGAGACATCACTGAGTGCAACCAACTGTAATGAATTTGGTTATTTTGGACCTTACTCCTTGCTTCCAAAGTTTTTCCTGAAACTTAATTGCCCCAAGGTTGATGAAGGGGGGGCATGTAAAATGCAAACAACAGATGAAACATATTTCTTGTGATCTGACATTAAACAGAGGTGATGGAGCGTGACATTAAAAAGTGGTATTAGAAATGCACACTTTGCATTTTATTTTTATTATATAAATTTCAGATTCAGGAGCGCTGTAGTTTCATACACCCTTAACTAAATTATGATCAGTTCCAATACTTTTAGGTCAAATGAATTTTTGGAGGAACTTTCAGAAACAGGTAAGATTATGCTTTGTTTTTCTGGCAACTGAACCAGAACAGGCTCTTGAAGTGTCTTTTACCTGTAAAGCTCTGGTTGTAATGGGGAGTGGTTTGAATGGAATTCAAAGCTCCTAAGAAAAATGATATCATTTCAAGTATAATTTGGGCTCACAGGAGAGAAGTGGTCTGTATTAATTCCACCACTCTCCAGCCCCCATCGGTAGTTTCAGAATGATGTTTTTTTTTCTGAAGATGTAGAAAAACAAGTGAAAAAGAACAGAGAAACTAATGAAAATCTTTTTTAGAATTAAACTCTTTTTTCCAAAAAAAGTTTAAAGCTCTAATTATATTCATTTTATAGATAAGAAACTAAAGCTTTAAGATATGAATGCTTAGGCTGTGTACTACTGGATATTCAGTTGTTGTCCAAGCTCACCTATAACACACCAGACACTCAATTCCTATTCTACATGTCTTCCCATGGATTATATGAATATGCAGGAATGCTATATTCTCTTTCCTTGTCCCAGTTTTTATTAATAGTAATGACCTTTTTGCCTGTCTAGTGCATGGCCTATCCCCTTCCTCTGCTTTATTTTTTTCTTACAGGCATTCCGTAATAAATGTTCAAATCCAAGTCATTGAAGTGGTCTGAAGTCCTCGTATGAGGGGAGAGGCATTAGTTATGCCATAGTACCAAGTACGCCCTAGGAACACATTGTTTGATTTAACTTCTGAAGAAATATCAAGGACCACAGAAAATGCCAGATTCAGGCATTTTGAGATAAACCAGTTATTTGTTGGGTCCTATGACTACGTTTATGGAACATTTTAATATGGAGTAAAAACCTTAAGAACAAAATAAAATATCTCATATTGGTTCAGTTTATTTACTTTGTTAGTAAATCAATTGGTAATGCTTTTAAAAATATTTTATTGGTTATGCTATTATAGTTGTCCCATTTCCCCCCTTTATTCCCCTTTGTCCTTCAACCGCCACCCACCCACATTCCCCCCCCCCCCCGCGCCCTGCCACTTAGGCCATGTCCATGGGTTGTACATACAAATTCTTTTCTTCTTTAAGATTTTATTTATTTATCCTTAGAGACAAAAGGAAGGGGAGAGGGAGAGAAATATCAATGTATGGTTGCCTCTCATGAGTCCCCTGCTGGGAACTGGCCTGCAACCCAGGCATGTGCCCTGACTGGGAATGGAACTATGGTTGCTTGGTTCACAGGCCCATGATAAATCCACTGAGCTACACCAGCCAGGGCCATATAAATTCTTTGGCTTCTACATTTCTTATACTGTTCTTAACCTCCCCCTGTCTGTTTTCTACCTACCACTTATGCTTCTTATTTTTTGTACCTTTTTCCCCATTCTCGCCCCTCCCTCTCCCCACTGATAACCCTCCATGTGATCTCCATTTCTGTGATTCTGTTCCTGTTCTAGTTGTTTGCTTAGTTTGTTTTTCTTCTTGTTTAGGTTCAATTGTTGATAGTTGTAAGTTTGTTGTCATTTTACCATTCATATTTTTTATTTTCTTCTTCTTAGGTAAGTCCCTTTAACATTTCATATAATAAAGGCCTGGTGTTGAAGAACTCCTTTAACTTGACCTTATCTGTGAAGGACTTTATCTGCCCTGCCATTCTAAATGATACCTTTGCTGAATAAAGTAACCTTGGATGTAGGTTCTTGCCTTTCAAGACTTCGAATATTTTTTTCCAGCCCCTTCTTGCCCATAAGGTTTCTTTTGAGAAATCAGCTAATTGTCTTTTGGGAACTCCTTTGCAGGTAACTGTCTCTTTTTCTCTTGCTGCTTTTAAGATTCTTTCCTTCTCTTTAATATTGGGTAATGTAATTATAATGTGCCTTGGTGTGTGTTTCCTTGGGTCCAATTTCTATGGGACTCTCTGAGCTTCCTAGACTTCCTGGAAATCTATTTCCTTTGCCAGATTGGGGAAGTTCTCCTTCATTATGTTTTCCAATAAGTTTTCAATTTCTTGCTTTTCCTCTTCTCCTTCAGGCAGCCCTATGATTCAGATGTTGAAACATTTAAAGTTGTCCTGGAGGCTCATAACCTCTCCTCGTTTTTTTTTTTTAATTCTTATTTCTTCATTCTGTTCTGTTTGAATGTTTCTTTCTTCCTTCTACTCTAAACCATTGAGTCCCAGTTTCCCTCCTGTCACTGTTGGTTCCCTCTACATTTTCCTTTACTTCACTTTCAATAGCCTTCACTTTTTCCTCTATTTTGTGACCATACTCAACCATTTCTGTGAGCATCCTGATTACCAGTGTTTTGAAATCTGCATCTGATAGACTGGCCATCTCTCCATCACTTAGTTTTTTTTTTTCCTGGAGCTTTGATCTATTCTTTAATTTGTGCCATAATTTTCTGTCTTTGTTTGCATGTTATGTAGTAAGAGGTAGAGCCTTAGGTATTCTCCAGGCCAGGGCAAGCCAGGTCACTGTGTTGTGGTGCTGTATGTGGGAGAGGGGTCATAGAGGGAACAATGGCCCTTGCTGGGCTCTCGGCTGGCTTTCAGTCATTTCCCCTGCTACCCACAAGCAAACTGGGCCCTTCTGGTGCTGATTCCCAGGTGCATGGGTTTGTGTACATTCTAGGACCCTGTGGGTATCTCCATGGAACTCTCCTGTGAGGCTGGGAGTTTCTCCCACTGCTATAACCCCCACAGGTTTTTTTCAGTCAGAGATTTTGAGGCATTATTTCTCACACTGGAACCCTGGGTTGTGCAGTCTGTCTTGTTCCCCAGTAGTTCCTCCTGGTTTATCTGGACAAAAATGCAGGACTGCCCAGTCCACCAGCCACTGCCTAACCTGCCCAGGTCGTCCAGCTGCCACCTTGCCTCGCATCCTCTCCACTCCACTGATAACCCTTCAGATATTTATTGCTTAGTTACATGTCAGCCTCACAGTTGTTGATGTAACCTTCTAAAGGGGAAGGTCAAAAGCTATCATGTGGTCCCCTCAAAATCCACTTTCTTCATTGTTGAACCTAACCAATGCTACTGGCATGCAGCTGATGTGTTAGAATTGACAATGTTAAAAGTTCTCTAAGTTAGAGATCCCCTAACTAATTAAAGTAATTTAAGAGTACTTTTATAAACTAAGACTAGTAATAGATGTAGAATTTTACCGAGCCATTTATTATGTCTTTCCTGAGATAGTTCAGATATTTTACAGTTCTTTCACTAAAGCTTATATTTTTTTTAAAATAAGCATTCCTAATTAAAGCTTAACCCTATCTAAAGAAGAATGTACAAATTCTATGTGTACTACTTGGTGAATATTACAACATGAACCCTCCATGGAATTATCTTTCAGAGGGAAAATTTTGCCAGCACACGGAAATCTTCTCATTCCCTTCCCAATGGCTCCTCCATCTCTCCTTTCAAAAACATACTATTGTCTCATCTTCTAACACCACAGATCAGTTTCACGTATTTTTGAATTTCTTATAAGTAGAATATCTAGTTTTCTAATCAGTATGTGAATCCTTTGGCTTAACATTATGTTCTTAAGCACTGCTGGATCCATGACCAGCAGTGCCCGCAGCATCATGGATGAGACATGAGACAAATTCAAACAGACTACTGAGTCCTGTGGAGGAAAATGGCTGGCAAGGCTACTCCCTCAAGGGGAGAGAGCCTCAGAACGGCCTCGCCACCCTCTCAAGGGGAGAGGGGCTTAGAGCAGCCAGGCAACTCTCTCAAAGGGAGAGAGAGAGTGCCCTGACCCTTGCCTAGACAGGCTTTTTATTGGAATTTTTGCACAGGAGTTCAGGTACAACTTATTAATTACTTCCAGGCAGTAAACAGTAGATAGTACACAAAGAACCATTAGGGCTCTGTCTAAATCAGGGCCTGTCAGCAAAAAGGCTACAGAACTTTGGGAACATAAACTCTTTTTCTGCTTGGGTCCTTATCATCTAACTAAAAGCATTCTAAACAAAGCAGGTTTCACAGGATTTCACATATTCTTTCTCAGGCCTAATTACCCAGGGAGCCCGCCATCCCCAGCACAAGGCTGTACCACCCTCTGTCATTGTATCCAGGCTTATGTCAGGCAGAGGAGGCAGATGACCAAAGAATTCTCAGAGACTTCTTGCAGACAGACTGAGGACTCAGGCTTCGTCAAAGCGAGGGGGGGTGAGGGGCCATCACCCCCTTCCTTCATGGCCCACCAAGTCCTTCCCTGGGGCCTCCATGTGATCATGCCTGGCTTAGGTGATTTCCCCCTTGGGGGATCTTACCTATCATTGACTAACTGATCAAGTGTTGAAGGCCAGTTATGAAAAAAGGAGCAGAAGCAGTGCTCTTGCCAGGGAGATAAGCTTTGTCTCCATAGTGGCTTATGGTCAGAAGGTCACTCACTCAGCCTTAGCCATGGTGGGTTTCAGCTTCTGAAACCAGGCAGTGCGGTTCCCAACAGTTGACAAAATTCATCTATGTGATTACAAATAGCCATGGTTCTTTGACTTTCATTGTCAGATGCTATTCCATAGTATGAATGTATCACACTGGAACTCCAGTCTACTGTTAAACAGTGAGCAGTGCTATCTGTATTGGGAGATACTATAACATGACCATGAACATTTTTCTACTGGTCTCTTGTAGATAATGTTCAACTTTTGTAGATAATGTCAAACAGATTTCCAGAGTGGTTGTACTAATTCACAATCTTAGTAGCCATGAATGAGGATTCCTACACAACATTTTAGTCCAATATTTGATGTTTGTTCATGAGGTTGGGAGCTCAGTGGAAGCATCACCTCTATCCTCATAGAGCATAGAGATTTTATATATTCCACCCATGAGGACTTGGCTGTCTTCTTGAACTCTTGTTATTGTGATCCACTCCCTAGATGCAAGTGTTAGCACTCTAACTGGAAGCATTTTATGGAGTTTTCTGTGAACTGAGACAATTTAATAATGCATGGCAGAGTACTAGTGTGATAATCTCACATGTAACTACTTTAAAATCATCTTCGCATTGTTGATTCATTCATTTGAAAAGAGCATATTGAAGTAAGCCATTCAGAAGGTGGAGCTATTTTAAGCCTGGACACTCTGCTATGGTCACAGCAAAAATGAACACTGAGATCTTCCTAATCTATCTAGTGCTTACCTTAGTATTTGAACATACCAGAACTTCTGCAGTGCACCACCTTAGGAGGCCGCGTTGATTGGACTGAAAACAGCTGTCTAGAACTCTGACTATTTCTTTTAAGTAGGTCAAAACCTTTTATAAAAGTGCCTTATAAATGCTTGTTATCCTATTCCAGAAAATCTTGTAAATTCTACCTACATTATGCTTCTTTAAGAGACTTGTGAGAGATGACCATTTACGTTAGATAACCCTGGGTGCCAGGGACAATTCCAGATACGAGTTTGCAAAATGAAAGAGATGAATTATTTTAAGTTTTCTTTGAAAGGTTCAGTGAGAGTATGGAGATGGTATGAAGAAGAAAAGAGAATAACATTCTTGAATTTATCTGTAAATTATATATATAATTTTTCTTCTTGCTGATGTTAAGGAGAAACTCGTCCAGCAAGTTAAACTTGTAGCCTTCAAAGAGATCCTTCCTGCCTTGCCTCATGTACCCTAAGGAGCAAGAGCAAGAAAGTGATGTCATCACTGAATAATGCATGGAAGAGTAAAAGAGGCTTAATCTCCATTGTATTGCCAGTACCCAAAGTTTCTTTGTCCACAACATCCATTCTCAACCTCTTGATTGTCTTTGCTTTTTAATTACATGAATGGTCGCTCATTTTTAATAGAGCATCAATATTTTTAATTACCTTTCTTCAGCCCATAGAGTGCAAAATGGTGCTGTCATCACAAAGTGTCTGATCATGGTTAAAAAAAAAGAACCAGTAACATAAAAGTGAGGTTTTCATGTTTGAATATAGTAAAGCTGTTTTCTTGCCACTTGCTTTTAATGGCATCAGTTGACTTAACTGATTTATGGATTGACATTTGGCATAGACCCTGGCAGTTTTTTTTTCAAGAAATGGTAGGAATCCCTGGTAGGTGGGGAGAAGGAAAGCCCTCCTGCACATTGTCAACAGTTTAGGTTAATCCATGTTTAACCAGAAGGTTTAAAGAACTGGACTTTGTGTTGTGCAAGCAGAAAGCAGTCTCTTTCCTGCCCTCACTTCTGCACAGGTTGGAAAACCTACATCTGGGAAAGATGGAGATATGTCAACTTTTTCTCTGCCTCCAGAAGGCTACCTCTGGAAGCTCCAGGGTAGGGGAGAAATGAAAAGACAGGGTACAGCTGCAGGGGAGGGGGTTTAAGGGTAGAAAACTGTACTTGAACAACAATTAAAGTAAAAAAAAATAATAATAAAAAGAAAAGACAGGGTAGAAAAAGTCTTATTTGGCTGGAATGGTTTGACCTGAAACTTATTTACATTTGAATAATTAATGAAATACAACTGAAATTTATTTTGCACTTAGTGGATATATATATATATATATATATATATATATATATATATATATATATATATTTATTTTTTGCCATGAGATGTTACCATGGATTCTTTGAAGAACCCCACCTTCACTTAGTAGAATTTCTCACAGTTTCCTTACTCAGGGAATTTTTCCATCTCTCTGCTGGACAGAAGGGGAGGGGCCACAATAATAAAGGTTATATTTTTTTTTACAAAATTTGCCCAAGATTTTGAGTCTGAAAACAGACAGTGTCACATCTTTTTACTTTCTTTCTTTTAAATATGGAACACTTCACAATTTTGCATTTCATCCTTGAGCAGGGGCCATGCTAATCTTCTCTGTATTGTTCCAATTTTAGTACATGTGCTGCTGAAGCAAGCATGTTTTCACTTGCAACCATCAGACTTCACCTTTAAGTCAGAAGACAAATGATTAAATTGACACTATTAGGATTTTTTGGTTTATTTTGTTATTTTTGTAAATAAAGCTTTCTTTTTAAGTTGTTAAGAAATGCTCTGTGAAATTAATATAAGATCTCTCTGGAAAAAGTTCAGCCATCGTTAAGATAACTAGAACAGTTTGTGCAACATTGATATAATCTGGTAGTTAAGGAGATTGGACTGGAATGTGCATGCGTGAACAATGATGACTGACCTAGTCAGTGGGGGTGGTAGACACCATTGAGTGAGCATGTGTCCTGTGTGGCCATCACATTAAAATGACTGAGCAAGTAGAGCAATAAAAATATCTGCATCAAATTTTATGTTAAGTTTGAACATTTCTTCACAGGAATTATTTGGATGATTCAGAAGGTAACAGCTATGGAGAACTGGTGATTGGCAGCTTCATCATGACAATGTGCCTGCTCATGCATCACATCTTCTGAAGAGTTTTTGGCAAAATATCAAATCAGCCAGGTGACTCGGCCCCCCTACAGCCCAGATATGTTGTCCTGTGACTTCTGGTTTTTCCAAAAACTAAAACAGTTTTGAAAGGGAAGAGCTTTCAGACTGTTGACTACATTCAGGAAAATACGATGGGGCAGCTGATGGTGATAGGGAGAACTGTGTGAGGTCCCAAGGTGCCTACTTTAAAGGAGACTGAGGCATCATTATCCTATGTACAATGTTTCTTGTATCTTGTATCTTCAATAAATACCTCTATTTTTTTATATTACAAGGCTGGCTACCGTCTGGACAGATCTCATGTGAACATTCTTGAAATTTTGATTTACCCTGTTATTCTCATCTTACAGATGAGAAAATACAAGTCTAAGTTTTTTACAATTATTCTGTAGCAGAATGAAATTGAGAACAAGGGTCTTCTACACCCTAGGCCATTGTTCTGTCAACTCTACCAGTGTGCCTTGAGAGTGGAGACTTAATAAAATGGTTGTTTTATAGGTGGTACTATTGATTGTTTCAGGTTTTTTTTGAGATTGGCCTAGCTAATTCCATTCTTAAATTATCTTTTTAAGATACTCTTTTTCAATTCAAGTGAAGACAAAGGGGAATTGAGGCCACAAAAATTATTACACCTTTTCAAAAAGTTTCTCCAAGAAACCTAAAAGTCATTGTTGCAGTTTAAATCATGAGCAAATTTGCGTGTGTATTTATATTGTACATACTGTTAATATGATGCAGGCATCACAGTGGATGCCTGAAACTGCAGATAGTACTAAACCCTATATACACTGTGATTCTTCTTATATATACATACCTATGATAAAGCTCAATTTAAAAATAGGCACAGTAAGAGATTAACAACAATACCTAATAAGAAAAATAGAACAGTTATAACAGTATAAAAGTTATAAGAATGTGGTCTCTCTCAAAATATGTTACTGTTCTTGTGATATGATAATATCTTATTGTTCTCATCTTGTGAGATGATAAAAATGCCTTAATAAGTCAAGAACTTTCACCTTTAAAAGGAAGCACTTTACAGCATCTCTGTGGTGTATCCGAATTACCAGCATCACTACTTTTGTGCCTTAGGGTCATTAAGTAAAAGACTGGTGACTTGAATGCAAGCACTGCGATGATACTAGGACAGTCAATCTGACTAAAAGGAACAGTAGGAGGGCATCTACAGCATGGAAACTTGGAAAATGGATGAGTCACCTCTAGGTGGGATTGGGTGGGAATGAGCAGGAGAGCATGAGATTTCATCACGTTACTCAGAATGGGGCATAATTTAAAACCTATGAATTGTTTATGTCGGGAATTTTCCATTTACTAAAAGTAGCCGAGACTGTGGATAAGCGGGGTGGGGGAGGGAGGGGGGGAGGGAGGCAGCTACTGTATATGGTTTTTCTGAGGAATAATAGTTGAAGACAAAAACAATTGCAGAATCAATTAGTGTTAAATTTCCCATAGCTACTTAAAACCCAAATACTAGTATTGCTATAATAATCACTTGTTAACTATTATTTTTATAGGCCAAACATGAATTAATATAAATAATTTTATTTAGGCTACTTTCCTTATTTTTCACTTTAGTATTTTAAGTATTTTTAAAAAATACTTAAATATTTACTTTCAAGTAGTATTTTTTTAAAAATACTTAAATATTTACTACTTGTGGTATTCTTGATGACCCTGTAATTGGGATTATTTTGCTGCTTTCTCTGGAAAGATTTCATTCAGGCAACAATTGCAGTTGGATTACATAAATATTCTAATTATGTTGAGTAGACTGGAAATGATTCTTGTTCAGAATGTTTTGTAATAGCCATATTAAACAATGTACAGTCATAATTATTTGGTTCTTTCCAGCTTCTAGCTTATTTGAAATTAAAAATGTGATTAGGATTATTGTTCTTTTTCACTACTATGTTTGCTATAATTGATACACCACTTCATCTCCCTCTCTCTATATACACACACATGTATGTACATGCACACCTATAAACATGACATGTATATTTTATACAATTTTATTTATAGTTCTCTCTTTCTGTCATATTTTACATATATTTGAGTCTCTAACCAATTTTTTATTTAGATAAACTATTATCATCTAATACTTATAGGCCCACCATGAGAGAATTAGTGAGCAGAAACACTCTATGTTATTCTAAAAGGTCAAATTCTGACCAATGGCTAGAAATCACTGGGAGCAGATTTCCATAATAGGTTAAAGCTTTTCTCACCATTAGAACTATTAAAACATGGAAAGGGCTTCTTGGAGAGGATACGAGGCCTCTATCACTAGAAGGCTTTTGGTGGGAACTGGATTTGTTTGTATCAGACTTTAGTTGAAGTAGCAAACATCTATAATGCCCCCAAACTCTACCATTTTAAGATTCTTCTTCATTTCTGAATGCAAGATACAAATCTATATTGTGAAATGAAACTACATGACTTTAAAGATTTACTAATAATATGTCTGTTCAAGTGACAGCTAGTTAGGTCATAATCAAGTCTGAGAAGGAACTGCTGCCAAAATATGCAATTAAAAGTTATGTGACTTGGGTGTGGGCACCAGGGATCAAGTTTTACTTCTGAATTAGCATTAGTGACTTCAACTAGTTTGGCTCCCTCAAAGCACCTTAGGGCTTCAGATTGAGAAAGTCCGGTCTTGAAAGAATGAGGCCTTGCCCTACAAAGTGAGAGCCTGTTGCACCAGCTCAGTGAAGCTTAAAGCAAAGGAAAATCTTTACAGTTTGCACAATGTTTAATGTCACCATTCAAGTTTATTGGAAAGTGATAAATCAAAGATTTTCTGAATTCTGAAGTGATTTTTACTTTATTTTCTTTCAATTAGAATTTATATTCCCACTAGCTTTCAAGTGAGGTATTAGGCAGTTATGATTTTCTATTCCATAATGGAGCCAAGATTCTGTATATTATCTCAGAAATGATTAGTTCAACCAGAATGCAAAAGCACAACACAATGGAAGATAATCAATTTGAAAAAAAGATAAAGAAACACCCTTTTTAAGCATAGTAAGTGACAAAGTAAGTAATTTTCATACAGTAAGTGACATTCAAGGGAACACTAGTAAATGACATTCTTTTCTGTTTCTAGAAGCTGGTTCAATTACAGAATAGCATAAGAGAAGACAGTTTTGGGGTGTACTTCAGTTTAAGGGGTTTGTTGTAAGACTGGTCTGGGTCTGTGGTTTCTCAGAGGATTTGTAACTATACTTCTTCTGTATTTCTTGACTGACTGGCATTTTTATTATTTTGTATGAGGTACTGATAATCCAGCTGCAGATGTGATAATATTTTATATCATGCAACAAATACAGTAAAACTTGTCAGAACAGAGCCACGTTCTTTCCCTGGGGACCATGTAGGGTTTCTGTGAAAGACAAGGACATCAGAGTAAGGTTCACTTCTGCATATTTTCTCTCCAAAAGGGATGTCGATGATATGAACAAAGGCTGTGGCAGGATTTCTGGTCCTTACCAAGTGGGTGGAGAATAATTTTTTGACTTGAGCACTGGCATATATGATTATCATGCAAGTTGTGTACCTGGACAACTTTCGGGACAGCCAGGTGTCAGTTTATTCCCAGGTACATGGCAACAAACTAGTCCTAAAACACAGGGACATTTGGGTAGTGACATAGGTTTTTGCTCCATTATCTCTCACTCAGTATTTTTTAAAGCAGATCTTCCCAAATCTGAGCAGGATTTACCTCAGGTGGCTTTGCAGCATTTGGCACATTAATTTTAAAGATTGATTTGTATCCCTTTAGTACACAGATCTGGTTCCTGCCAAAGAGACAACCTGTCCAACCAAATTAACAAAAGTCTAGAGTTTCCAGATACAGTTGAAGGAAATAGGACTTTTTGGTTCCCCCCCTCCAAAAAAAATTTTTATCTGTGGTATTTTTGAAAATTCATTTGACATTATAAAGATAAAAGGTACTTGATATTTTTAGATATTTTATACTATCTGATATTTTCAAAGACATTTAACACTTGGAAATTTTCAGACATCATTGAACTAAAAAAGAAAAAATGTTAATGTTTGTGAAATGAAATGAAAAGAAAAAAGAGAAATGCAGTTCCTTAGCTGGTAAATGATCAGGTTACAAATACCTTGAAGACGAAGACTAGATCCATTCTACACAACTATTACTTGGTCCGAAAATGTAAGCTGACTTGAATTAGAGGAGGGAAAGGCACTGTCATCCCAGCAATTGTTCCCTCCTATAAGACAGCCTTCAGCTTAGGCGGCACGAGAGTGCTGTCATAATTCCATACTTGAAATGTGGGCTTTGGAGCTGCTGGATGGGTGAGAATTAAAGTCCACAACTCTTTATCCAACATCATTCAATTTGAGATACTCAGAGTAAAAGAAATCACTGTTCATAATTATACCAGGGCAGTAAGCATAACTCAGACCTGTCTCTGGCAGACTGGGACCCATGATCACCATATCTCCCACTATGCAAAAATCAGAATGCTCAGTTCTGCTAACCAACCAGGGCAAAAGATCATTAGCAACCCCACCTTTGTCCTGAACAATTAACTGTATTTTGAGGCTGCAAGAGAGGTGACAAGATTTGAGATTCATGACACAAATATTTTTATCACACCTTCTGAAATAGACCAAACCAAAATTATGACTCCTCTCTGTGGTAATACACAATTGACTCCTTTCCATGGTAATACACAGCAGGAAGCTCCTTTATGAAATCATAGTATTTAGCCAACCTAGAAACAGACTTGCTTCTTTGGAACCTCAAATTGGTTTTTGTTATTAACAAGCAGTCATGTAATTGAGAAACTATTGCTGCGAAATGGGAATTCGGGAGCACTAGAGGCATGAAGTCATGGGGAAACGCGTGGGAAGGTAAAACGAAGTCTCACTCCGTGCTGTTGAATTTCTCCCTTTATGTTTGGTCCAATGCAGCAGTGAACAGGTAAATTAGAAGTGAGCTATGGTATCTACAGTGGTTGAACAGAAACTAAAGATCCTGCCTCTTGGCTCCATTAGAGGAGCACACAGAGTTACCTCCGTACTGTCTCTGCAGCTCTGTGCCCACCGCTGAGGGACTATAGGGCAGCTCCTCCCATCACCAACCCAAGAGGACCAGAAATAGGACCAAAAAATTCTTTAGTTGGATTTAGGTGTAATTAAATTCTGATGACTCTTCTTAAAAGCTCAATCAGGCAGAAGAAATCTGTGGGCCTGACCTATCAGGATAAAACTCGCCCCTGGATTTCTGTGGCTCGGTGGATTGAGTGCAGCCTGCAAACCAAAGGGTCACTGGCTCAATTCCCAGACAGGGCACAGGCCTGGGTTGAGGGCCAGGTCCCCAGTAGCAGGTGCGTGAGAGGCAACCACACATTGATTTTCTCTCCCTCTTTTTTTCCCTCCCTTGCCCTCTCTCTAAAAACAAATAAATCCTTAAAAAACTCAAAACTAAGCAACCCTGTGGTTTTGTAGATATGATCATAAAAACCATTAACTACTGTGGATAAACATCAATGAAGAAAAACAATCAAATGGTGTTAGAAATCTGGGGGAAAGAATAGTAAGTCATAGGTTATTGCATGGAAAGGGGGATTGAAAATGAAGATGTGCCATCTGTAAGAGAAGAATTTGATTTCTATCCGGTGGAAAAAAATCTTATTTGGAGGGGTATTTTTAAATTTGTTTTTATAATTTTTTAAGGGCAAAGGTACTCTTTATGAATTTGTCCTGCTCCATTTCAAGGTGCCCCTTTAGGTATTGTGTTGTGTTTTTAGACCTGAGACATTTTGAACATATGAAGTATGAATAGGTCAGCCCAAACTACACGTTTCTGCAATTTGTTGCCATGAGCCAATGACAAATTTAATAACAATATATAAATCTGAAGAATAGGATGATCTGTGTAAGGGAAATGGATTGATTTTTACACTGAGATGAGGTATTATGCCCTCTGCCTATTGCAGTCATATTTTATTATTGTGACTTTTGTATTGTCTCATTTTCCCTGTAGCTATTCCCTAGTCCAGGTAATTTAGCAAGTGAGTATTTAGGGTAAATTATTTAGGCAACTGGAAAGTTTTAACATTTATTTATTTGCAGTTTTGTTGTGTAATAATCAAATAGCTTTAAGGAAAAAAATTCATAAGACAACTCCATTTCTGCAAGTGCTTTCATGAGAAATAATCTTATTGCACCAAATGACTCAAAGCAAGCTTCCATTGGTGGATGGTGGCTTTTGCCAATTCCCTGTTGGCTAGATACACTGGAGGATTCAGAAGGGTATTCCCTTCTGAATATTCAGGGTGTGCCTTAAGCATTGTGGCTCCTGATCTTGTTCTCATCTGGGAATTTTTGCTGGTGCACACAACCCTCAAGACGTAGAGCTGGGTTCTACCTGCTTATTAGGATTTTCTCTTGGAACTGATTTCAAGTGGGATTTTCTTTAGGAAGATACAATTTTAAGCTGGGATACAAAACATGGCTACATCAGGACAAGCCAGAATATAGGGTAAAAAACTTGGTCATAAAACTTAAGGGAGAGAGGAGGTTCAAATAACCTATTATCCACCCTTCCCATCCCATTTGAAGACATCTATCAGACTTCCCAGTGAGGAGAAAGAAAAATACCTACATAACACTAATTAGAAAAAAGTTCACAAGTTGAGTAAGATAGTTTTTGGAGTGCATTTGTCCAATTTCCTGTCTCTTCTGTATACATTACTTAGGAATACAACCAGAACATACTTATCACTGATGTGAAAGGCGCAGGATGTGCCAAAGCCCTACGCATATTTTACAGCCTAGCTTTCAAAGCACAGTCCCCAGACTAGGAGCACAGGCATCACCAGGGAGTTTTTTAGAAGCACTTGATCTTTTGCCTTACTCTGGATCTACTGAATCAGAACCTACATTTTAACAAGATCCCCAGGTGACTTGTTTGCACACTAAACTTTGAGAAGTGATTGCTTTTCTTCCCCCTGCTTCCCCTCCCCCACCTTTTTGCACTAACCTGGCCACGTGCTGAGATAAGACTCAGTCGTTTGAACAAGGGCTGTTTGGTGGCTTCTGCAATGATTTATTCAACAGGGTGCTCTCTGTTTCTCTACCAGCCACGTGCTTGCTGTCCCAGGAAGTGATTATATCCTATAATCAAGTTTATGGAAGACACATTTACACAAACAGTATCTGAGAAGTTGCCTTTAAATAAAATCACACAATACACACCAAATCCATGTGTGTGACTGTGCAATGTGAAGCTGATAAGCTCCTAACATTTATCAAAGAAAACCTAAGGGAAATGTTTCATTTCGCCACTAGGTGGAAGTAGAGTAATTCTGAGTATATTTTTAGGGCCATGAACTATGGGAGGAAAGGCACCTAAGAAATCATTTGGTGTTAAGTCTTACTGCCTTAATTTCATAGATGAGAAAACTGAGGTTCAGAGAAATTAAGTAAAATTGCATGTCTTACAAATGGAAATCTTCCAAAGCTACCGGGGAAAGAGGTGCTAGTAATTTCAGATTTTTCAAACATTTTTATCCATAAGATAGAGTGTTATTATCCTCCAGCACAAGAGAAGACACGATGTGGCACCTATATTGACTCCGTGCTTTGACTAAAACTAATGACTAGCACAGTTGTGTTTGTAAAGACAGTCCAGGATGCAAAGATTGTTTCTGTTCCCTGTATTATAATCAAGTGAAAATTCTCCCCCCCATTGTTCTTCATTGGAGAACAATGAAGAAATGGTCAAGCATCCCAAGAAGTCATATAAGACTTTAATCAGATTTGTTTTTATAACATTTTTGGTTTTTATACCTTATATTGGGCTCAAGTTAAGTAACTTAGAACACAACTTCAGTTAGCAGGTTAAGGTAGTCCTTAACTGTTTTCAGAGCTTGAAATCCATTACCATTTTTCTTAGGAAAGAAAGGGAACCTGGGCTTACAACACATTAGAAGTTATCTACCCCAATCTCTGCATATATATTACAGATGAGAAGCATAGGAGAACTAGGGATTGAGTACGTTGCCCACAATAGCAGAGCACTCGCCAGGCCTTCCTTTATTGAGAGACAGGTATGTTGGCCTATGCCTTTTTGTTGGTGTATTTTGACCATAAAGAATTATTTCCATTCATCACATCACAAAGTGTTTTTAAAAGTTAAGTTTTAAGTAATACCTCTGGTTTAAAAACTATTTGCCAAGCACCTAAATATTTAGTAATACAGCGACATTTTCTTTTTCGTATTTCTGATTGATTATGAGCATATAAAACTTAGTATTTCGGTACTGAGTCCTGGATATTACTACCTTATTCTATATAAAAACAGGTAAAATGTTGAATCAGCCCATTAAGAATGAGAGTCCAGCCACAAAGGGGCTGCCTGTATTGGAGGTACAGTAGGCTGCCCTAAGTGTCTGGAAGCCATCACTTGCATCATTGAGCAAATGACTGCTCAGCTGCCCTCAGAACATGAACATTTCCCAAACAGTAGAGCCTCAGTGCAGGCCCTTAGAGCTCAAGGACAGGGCCTGTGCCATTCAGTATGAAAATGGTACCTAAAATTATGTATATGACACCAGCACATACTCTGGAACATAAAAGGCCCTGGATAAATATTTGATTAATACACTACACAGATTTCTATCTGTGAGATATCCAAATAGCACAAAAGGAAAACTGGGGTGACCTAAAATGAAAGGGAGCCAGTGCAGGGGAGAAAATGTCATGAGGTGTGCTGGGAGATGACAAATCAGCTTCAGGTTTCAGTTTGTCAAGTTTGGTAGATGGTTCAGGAGCTACAGCCTTTTGCTCTTACCTCCAAGAGAGTTCAGGGAGCCAAATGCAACCTGGTGATTTCACAAGGTCTGCAGTAGAAGGACCTAGACAGGGATTCTAGTTCACCTGCAAACTTTCCCTGCCTTATTTCCTCTTTCAAAAAACTAGGATAAGATTTTTTAGCAAAACTTTGGTGATTAGAATTACTGGATATGAAGTGCTCAGGAAGCAGGGCCTCTAGCACAAGCAGCACTCAATAAATGGCCCTGATCTCCATCAAGGCAGCTGGCCTCTCTGCATGGCAACTTCCTCACCTGAACCCCACTCACTCCCACAGGGACCCAGGAGTATAGAGTAAGCTCCCGTGGCAAGTAATCTTTGAAATGTGTAGCTGCCACACACAAATACTATTTGGGTATTATTATGACGAAAGATGAAGAGGAAATGGCCTAGTGTCTAAAGCTTCTGGATTTTGAGAAGGAACTGTGAAGGGTTCATTCCTTTGCGAATATAAACTAATGAAACAGCTTGCATGCAAATATTTAATAACAATGACAGGCGCTTAAGCTGAAACTTCTCACAGAGTTTTAGTTTGGAAACCAAACTTCCGGGGACACCTCAACCCACACCACATCTTCTGATAAAATCTTCTAACTCACCAGGTATACACACACACCTTTCCGTCCTAATTGAGCCAGGGGTGGCCTGAGGGTGGGGAGAACAGGTTTTTCAGGAGCTTATGGGATGTGAATTTGTTCAATGACTGGAAGCAGACCTGAGTAAGTATATGCCCTACATGTATCAATCCATCAGTCAGCCAAACTGCCGATCAGTTCATTCTTGCCTCCCGAGCCCAAATAAGGCTCACCATTGCTTGGGGTGTTTTAAACAGACAAAGGACGGTGGTTTGGCGGTGAAATGTAGAGCCCACGAGAGGCCGAAAGGCCGGCAGGCTCCGGCGACCCCCAGGCTTTCCGGGAGTGAGGGGGCGCGGAACAGTGCACAGGCCCTGTGTCTGGGGCGGGCAGGGTGGGTCGGAGCTCGCCGGCGGCACGGGAGGAACCCGTGTCCAGGGCTGGTGGAGCGAGTCTCCACCTACAAACCACAGATCGCGCGGGGGCGTGGCGGGGGCGTGGCAAGAGCGGCGAGGCGCGCCTCCCATTGGCTGCTCGGCCTGGCCAGGCCCCGCGCCACCGGTACAAATTAGCCACGCTCAACCGCGGCATCCCGCCGCTCTCCGAGGACAGGATTCCTCTTCCCAGATCAACTGCACGACTCCCGCGCCCACCATGGCCACCATTCAGCAACTGGTAGGAAGATGGCGTTTAGTGGAGAGCAAAGGCTTCGATGAGTACATGAAGGAACTAGGTAAGGCACCGGGCGAGGCGGTGCTCGCATCGTGGCGTGAATGTGTGCGTGTGTGTGTGCCTGTCTGTCCTCCGGTCCCCCCAGTTCGGCGTGGCGGGCGCAGGGGCGGACACACTAGGCAGCCACCTCCAGCCTTTCCCCTTTCCACCATCAGTCCCCACCACGCGGTTCCCGCGCTGCACTGCACCACGAGGCGAAGCAGCTGCAGAGCTGGGTGTGCGTGCATCCCGCCGGTCTCTAGACTCCCGGTAGAACCTGCCACGTGGTGCACCCAGGTTTCTGCTGCTTTCTGTCTTAATTTCCTCTATTCTTCTGTCCTCCTCCCCATCCTCCCTTCTCCTGTCACTATCGTGTATCTCCTTTTGGTGGCCGCATCTCGCCAACTCTGCTGCATCTTTTGTTCCTCTGTGGCAAACGACTCCCCTCCCTCTTTTCCCCCCGGAACGTGGTGCCTGTAGAGGGTCTGAACGCAGCTACAGCCTCAGCTTTCGGCCAGCTCTCGCCCGCGTTAACGCCACCCCGGGCCCTTTGATGGCAGCTACCCGGCAGCATCTGGCATCCTTGACTCCGACCCAGAGTCTTGGCACCAGAGGCTTGGCACCGACAGCGCTGACCTTGCCTGGCCTTGCTCGAGGTTGGCCACAGTGGGCGGATACCTAACGTGCCAGGGGGTAGTCATGCACAGCCGCCTTGACCCCCGAATCTTCAGGGCGAGGGGTGAATGAGCTCTTCTGGAGAAGCACAGACAGACACAGGGAGGCAGGCCCTCCTGCTGTGACTCCCTATCAGCACGCCTTACAGGCGAGGCTCTGCAGAAAGCATGTGCCTTCTTCAAGGCTTCCTTATAGAGGAGAATGGGTCCCAGGGGGACCATTAAATTTACTGTCTCACTCAAAACAGTGCTTCATTCTCATCCTTTTCTCAGCCACTGACAATGATTGCATGCTGGTTGAGACATTGGGTGGATTGACAAACAAAAATGGACTTTTGTCACAGGCCACTAGGAGTGTGATGGGGTGGCATACATAGCCTGGGTCCTGTCTGTGATGGGGCTTCCAGCTCCTACACAACTGTGGAACCCACGATGAGGGGGCTTTAGAAGCTGCCATCCCATCACTTTAATGAGGATGCCCTAGGGTACAGAAGTCACTATGAAGACCCTTGTCTTTGTCCCTGTGGCATTTCAGAAGCACTCCTTCTCCAGACTTTCTACAGGACAGTGCCTGGTTCAGGCTGGTTCGGTCAGGACTCTTGAATGTACTTAGGACACTAGGAATAAAACATGAAGGCAGTGGTTTCCTTTTTTTCCCCTTGACTATGAACCTAGATCAAGATGGCTATGAACCAAGCCATTTACTGCACTCATATCCAAGAAATACACGTTTTGTGTGCATTCACCTGTCTGAGGACCAAACATTCTCTTTCTGTTCTCACATCCTATTGAAATCGAATGTGTTCATCACATGGCTTGTTTTCAAAGTTCTAGGGTTGCCAGGCTCAATGCACTAGAATGCAATCAAGGTATGGGAAGAGCTGAGCCCTTCATTTGTCCAAAATGAGAGAGAATAAATAGTAACTCAACTAACAACACAAGGCACAGCCCTGTGCTGTGCTGGCAGAAGAGCATGCTGGAGGGGACGTGGGACATTTTTTTTCTTTTATGGTTGCTGTGTCGCCAAGGTTGTCAAGCCAGTTTTTCTCGTAGGTTGTATTCTCCTTGTCTGAGGCAGGGATTTGGCCCAGATATAAGTTCCCTTGTAAATGTTAACACCCAGAGGAAATACACAGATTATAAATTAGATGTGATATCAATATAGTAATCGAGTTACATAGCTATGAAATGTTCTCTGTTTTTGAAGGTAAGATTTTTTTCATTTGTTACCATTATGATTGTGCTGTTTTACCTCTTAAAACTTAGTGTTATTTGATTATCTCAGGGTTGGTTTCTACATATGCAAATATTTATCAAGGGTTTTTCCTGTGCCACACTATGTGCCGGAGTTGTATATAATGGTCGGTAGACTTGAGTAAGTGAATTTTAGAAGACCAAATTGCTTCCCTAGCTTTCTGAAGGCCAGCACAGCATGGTAGCCATGAACTGAAATTTGGAGCCAAAATGCCTGCACTGGGGGTCCCCAGCTCATCACTTTCTAGAGGAGTGAGCTTGTATGGGTTACTTCAGTGATTCACTTCATTGTTTGTGAAATGGAAACGGTGCCCTCCCCCCCACCTCACAGGGTGGGCTCAAGGCTTCCATGATTTTGCGTATGTCAGGTGCTAGCACCTGGTGAGCGCTGGCTCTATCTTTACCTTAAGTTCTTGGTAAGTAAGTGAAAATACTCAGCACGGTAATTGCAGTTGAATCACTGCTTTTATTCTGTAAGCTATAACTTTGGTATTCCTGTTATTTAACATGATTAACATTCACAGGTGTGGGAATGGCTCTGCGGAAAATGGGTGCCATGGCCAAACCAGACTGTATCATCACTTTTGACGGCAAAACCCTCACTGTAAAAAGTGAGAGCACATTGAAAACGACCCAGTTTTCATGTAACCTGGGAGAGAAGTTTGAAGAAACTACAGCTGATGGCAGAAAAACTCAGGTCAGGCATAATTTATATAATCACAGAAGCTTCTGGAATGATAGATTGTATTAATAACATTCTTACTGTTTACAGGCAAGAACTTAATGAAAAAAGTCTCAAGTTACTTTATGAATTGAGTTGACAAATTAGTGTGAAAGGTTCTGCTTTATAACAGTCTATTTTGTAAAAATAGTTTAAGGAACGTGAGAGTTTAAGTGTGTTATGTGTGTGTCTAGGTTGAAAAGCTTCAACTCTATTATGAATAAAATTGGTGCGAAGTAGACCTAGGAAGGAAAAGTTGTAAAAATGTTGATTAAGGAGATTATGAGTCATGGAAACTCTTATAATGTACTTTGGAAAATTAAAAAACATGCTTTATTTTTGCAGACCGTCTGCAACTTTGTAAATGGTGCACTGGTTCAACATCAGGAGTGGGATGGGAAGGAAAGCACAATCACGAGAAAACTGGATGGCGGGAAAATGGTGGTGGTAAGTACCCAGCTTCTGAGGTCCTCGTGGGCTAGTTGTTTGTGTTCATAGTGCCCATAACTGTATATATCACTGGTCATGAAAAGCACAAGTAGGTTGGGGTAGGAAAAATGCAAAATAACACCAGTACACCGATGACTAAAAAGGCCTTGATGATGTGGCAGGGCATCGCTGGGGCTGGGTTTAGTCTGTACTCCACTGAGACCAGCATCGCCTTGGGTATACCACCAAACTGCTCTCTGGGGCATAATTTTTTCCATTTCTTTAAAATGAGGAATACTGTTTGCGAAGACCAAATGAATTATTTAGAACTGCAAATCAATATGTTAGTGTTCAGCAAAACATACACAAATCTTATGAAAAACAATAGGTTCTAGCTTTTCAAACTGAGGAATCCTAACATGTATTTTCTTCATCTGTGAAGTAAATGACAAGGTTTTGTAGGATTCTTATCCTAACACTTAAATTCCACCTGGGATGCAAGACTGATGTAACTCTTTAATATTGTTCTTTCTCTTAGGAATGCATCATGAACAATGTCACCTCTACTCGGATCTATGAAAAAGTTGAGTAAAAATTCCATTATCCTTCTGGACAGGAGTTAGCTATGAGGATAAACAAGCTCAGTTCAATGAGCAAATTTCCCCATGTCTTTTCCCCCCATTACTGTTCTGTTATATCTTCATCGCAAACATTTTACATAACTATTTCCAAGTGTTAGTTTAATTAGAACCAACCCTTTGTTTAGTAAATAAATGTGTTTATGCTATACCAGTGTTGTATGCTTTTTTCCACCAACTTTATAGGAAATCAATGATAAGTTTTAATAATGAATTGCATAAATTCTGGGTAGTCTTGAGGGTACTATAATGAGATTATATTTTAGTAATTGATATAGAGAGCTACTACAGTGGCAGATACACTACACATTCTTAAGCTTGCCCTGTGCTGTTTGAACTCTGTATTAACTCAAGATTCTTAAACTTCTGGCACAGATGGTTGTCATGGAAAAATACCCACATACACTTTATAATTTACATATTTAAATTAAGCCAATTAATAATCCTTTAATGGCCCCAAAGTGTTCAAGTGAAAAGGAAGAGTTACATGTCTCTCATTTTAAATCAACAACTAGAATTGATTAAGCTTAGTGAACAAGGTATGTTGAAAGGTGAGACAGGCCAAAGAGGCTAGGCCTCTTGTACCAAACAGCCATGTTGTGAAAGCAAAGAAAACATCCTTGAAGGAAATGAAAAGTGCTACTCCAGTGAACACATGAATGATAAGAAAGCTGATCTAGAGAAAGTTTTAGTGGTCTGGGTAGATCAAAGAAGCCACAATGCTCCCTTAAACCAAAGCCTAATCATGAGCAAGGCCCTAACTCTTCAATTCTATGAAAGCTGAGAGAGGTGAGGGGACTTCAGAAGAGTCTAAAGCTAGCAGGGGTCATTCATGAGGTTGAAGGAAAGAAGCCATCACCCTGTGGTGGTCTGGAACCGAACCTACAATATTTTTTATGGGGCAGCGCTGCTCCAAACTTATTTTATCTGAATTTCTATCTTGGTGATTATCTCCATGCTAGAGTTTCCCTTCATCCTCTTTTCCCACTTATAATAATAATGTACATTTTTATGACTCTCCCTGCACCAAACACTAGGCCAGATACTTTGAAAGTTTTGTGATTCTCAGAATGATCCAATACAATGTGTACTCACTATTGTGTGCTTCCTGAATCAGTTGAGAATGGCAAGGCTTAGAGTCTAGGAAATGGTCTCAAGTCAAAAAGCAGATTGGAGCCCTGGCTGGTGTAGCTCAGTGGATTGAGCACGGGCCTGCGAACCAGACAATCGCGGTTCGATTCCCAGTCAGGGCACATGCCAGGGTTGCAGGCCAGTTCCCTGCAGGCCAGTTCCCAGCAGGGGACGCACGAAAGGCAACCATACATTAATGTTTCTCTCCCTCTCTCCTTTCCTTCCCCTCTAAAGATAAATAAATAAAATCTTTAAAAAAAAAAGCAGATTGGAGCACAGATCTGACTTTAGTCCTGAGCTGCCTGCCACCTACCACATTCTCGTTTCTATACTTTAGCTGTCGGACTGGGGCATTGCTTGGGCAGGAGTAGGCCCATACTTCTCACATGGGGAATCTTTGACATTGTGGGTGAGAAGTTGTCCTCATTGTCCCGGACTGTAGCAAGCATGTTAAGAGCATTGCCACAAAATGCACGTGGCACCCATAAGTCTACCTTGAGCACCCCATACATTTCCAGATGTCTTCTGAGTGGCACCATACCTAGTTGAGAATCAGGGTAGAACGAAGGGATCTGAACTTTATATTATCTAGGGTCAATTAAGTCCTTTCTGCTAAGCAATCCTTTAATGTCAATGGACTCCTATCCAAAGATATAGGGCCTTCATTGAATATTTTGGTTTTCTCTGAACTGATGGTATGCTGGAATGTAACCTGGTTAGTTCTACAACACACAGGATCTCGGGAGACTCCCTCTTACCCAAGATCTACCAGATCTCCAGTGTTCTTTGTGCTTCAGCACTTGCTGCTGATAACTTGCTAGACAATTCCTTGAGGATGTCATGTCTAATTTCAAACGAGTTTAACCTTTCTAAAATAAAGTGTGATGATTTACGTGCTTGGATTTTGGAAGTGGACAGTCCCAATATCCAATTCTGGCTCTTTACTTTTTAGGAGCAGTGTGATTTAGGACAAATTACTTAACTTTTCTGAACTCAAGTTACATCCTTTGTAAAAAGATATAACCTTGCTTGTAGAGTTGTTATAAGTATGAAATGAGATAGTGCACATAAAGCACTTATCACAGGGCCCGGCACAAGGTAAAAGCTTAATGTCTCTCCAGTACTGCCTGGTAAGACGTTATGCACTAATGGAAAAGCTCTGTGACATCTGCACTGTCCAATCTGGTGGCAGTAGCCACACAAAGGTTGCTGCTATTGAGCACTTGAAATATGGCAGGTGCAACTGAAGAACTGAATTTTAAATTTTATGTAACTTTAATTAATTAAAATATAAATTTAAATACCCACATAAGGTTAGCGATGGATGATTTGGACAACACTGGACACTAATCTCGTGCTTTCTAAAATCAAATTTCTTAGTTGTTTTTATTCCAGACCTAGTCCTCTTGTATTATTCTGCATGTCAATCCAAGGAAATGTTACATTTTTTCTAGTTCCCAGGCTAAATGCCTTTGAGTCATCTTTAACTTTTACCTTTCTTTCCATACCATATCTAATCCATTAGTAAGTGATTACTGCTTTATCTGCAGAATATATTTAGAAATTAATTACTTCTTACTTCTTCCACCGCACATGCCACCCTGATTCAAAAACCACCATCATTCTCGACTTCATTTTCATTTTTATTCTGCCAGAGTTATCATCTTAAACATTAAAGGTTGTCATTTCTGGTGAGAACCCTACATTGGTTCCTCACTGCATTTAGAGTAGAAGCCAAAGTCTTTACAGACGTCCGATCTGATCTTGCCTGTGTCTCCCAACCTCCCAACATCCCCTTCTGATTTCTTCTCTTACCACTCAAACATTTTCCTCCAGGCACTGGTCATTGCTGACTCAAGTGTGCTCCTGCCTCAGGGCCTTTGTACATATTTGCTGCCTCTGCCTGTAACAATCTTCCCTGGAAACTGCAGTCCAGGCTTTCTCAATTTTCTCACTTCCTTGCAGTCTCTTCTCAGATATCACCCTGGCAGTGAGTCATGCCCAGACCACACTGCATCCTCCCATATACTCTCTAGTCCCCTCTGCTGTCCTTGCTTGCTCTTATCACCAATACTGACTGGCTATATATTTACTTGTTTGTTTTTTTTAATTTTTTGGTTATTATTTGTCTCTCCCACTGGAAATAAGCTCCATGAAGAAAGGACTTAGCTTTTTATGGTGTCCTCTATCACTCAATCAGGAATCACCTGGGACACAGAAAATGCTCTGTGTAAATATTTGTTGAATAAATAAATTCATTAAAAAAATTGATGGCTTCTCTGTGCCTGTTTAACACCTTTTAGTATCATTCAACACCTATTATGTTTTTGCTTCAATTTATTTTTTGAAACCATATTTCTTACCTTTTTACAGATAATTCAACTTTAGCCAGGTCCTTTACTCACTCCAGACATAGTATGTTCGATGACTATAGAACATGGATGTCTGAAATGGGAAGTAAGGATTCACTCCTGTCCCTGAGCTGGTGTGTCGAACACTCTGCTTCACCAGGAAACGGATTGCCCAATTTCAGTCAGCAAATTCAATTCATTTTCCTACTGTTGAGTGTTCTGCCAACAGGCAAGGTCTGTCAGAACCTGACCTGTTATCTGTGAAACATGGTGCAAATTAGAAACAATTTAATACAAGTGAGATGGTTTCACACAAATCAAACTTTCACAGAAGAAAAATGTCCAGGGAACTTTACGTCCGTGAGTGCTTCCTGGGCCTTACCTCTTCTCTTCGAGCACAATGTGAGTGCCTAAAGGCGATGGTGATGGAGAAGCACAACTGTGAGGTCTCTGCAGACAATATGAGGCTTTGCTATATGCTATATAATAATGTTGCACTTATTGCTAATGAGGTGGTTTCTTGAGTCTTAATTCCTTCATCTGTTTTCTCAAATTTCTGGTATTCAAATCTGTGCTATGGTCCTAAAAAGGTTGAGAGCCATCTTTTTAGCACTTTGATTTTAACACTGCCAACTCAACTTAGGCTATTACTCAATTCTCGCTACTCATTAAGCAATGATTCTTAATGTCCATGGTATTTGAAATTCACTTTTAAGTTTATGAGAATAATTACAGCTCTTTTCTGGGTGTCATGTACTTACTCTCTGCCCCCTCCTTTCAGTGTTGTTCTATTAGAAGTCGCTGCCACTTGGTAGTCATGTGTGGTGTGGGTTAGTAAGAAGAACTAATAAAGTTGGTGAACTGGTTTAAAAAGCTGAGTGACATGTGTTTTGAAATTGTGAAAGGCAGGTGCTATGATGTGTCACTGGACTCAACTGGAAAATCACCAGAGTCTGATGACATTTGATGTGTCAGGCTGTCACCAGATGTGAACATTTACTTCAGATCAAGTCCATCTCTTCCTTCCATACCTCCTCCACGTACACTGCACACTTTGAAAATGTCTAAAAAAGAGAATAAAATATTTTAAAGAGCCTTTAAAAAAAGTCTGGTGACACATGGTATGGTAAACAAGGTAGAGCAGAGTCAGTCCTTTTTTCATGAAGCTGACATTCTAGTATGAGAATATGGAACATACATGATTAAAACAAGTTACCTAGAGTGACAAAGGCAGCAACAACAACAACAAAAATCAGGTACTGCAACGAGGAGTGAGTAGGTTTGAGGCTGCTTTACATGGGGAAGGCCTCTCAGAGGACCTCTTAGACCTGAATAATGAGCAGAATGTAGGCAAGTGACATCTGGGAGTGGGCATTATGTTCTAGGAAGAGAGACTAGCAACTATAAAAGCTCTGAGTAGAGACAGACAAGGGTGGCAGAGTGACAGAAGCTTGTAGAAAGTGATGTGTTTAAAACAATTAACTGTGTAGCCCAGCTGGTGTGGCTTGGTTGGCTGGAGGGTCATCTCTTGCACTGAAAGGTTGCAGGTTAGATGACTAGTCAGGGCACATGCCTATGTTGCAGGTTAGGTCTCCAGTGAGGAGTGCATGTGGAAGGCAACCAAATGATGTTTCTTTCACACTGATGTTTCTTTCACACTGATGTTTCTTTCTCTCTCTCCCCCTTCTCTCTCTCTCCACAATACATATTTGACCAAAATGCCTGCATAGTTTCTTTCCATAAATTTTTCATTTTCACCAACAATTTTATTGATTTGGAAATTTTGAGTATGTTGGCTGTCTCCCGTGTGGTAGAATGTTGATTGCTCTCAGTTAATGTCTCGATTTGATCACTATCAACTTCAACTGGTCTACCTGACCATGGAGCATCGTCCAGTGAGAAACCTCTAGCACAAAACTTGGTAAAGCACCATTGACATGTTTGATCAGTCACAGCACCTTCTCCATACACTGCACAAATCTTTTCTTGCATTTCACTAGTTTTTTACCTCTCTTGAAATAATAAAGTATACTATGCTGCAGATGTTGTGTATTTTCTTCCATCTTAATATTAAAATAGCTACACAAAAATTAACCAATTTTGATAAGGTTTTTTGAAATCCATGCTGATATGACAGCTGTTACAATATAATCGAACAACATTGTTTTGAATGAAGTTATAGACAGCTGAGTGCTACTAGAGCCATCTTACAGAAAAAAACAAACAAACTTTTTGGCCAACATAATATATACATAAATTTTTAAAAATTAACTGCGTAAATTCTGAAGTTTTAATTGCCTGTACTGAATGATTCATGAATCAGGTAGCATCTAATCCAGTAAGCAGACAGATGCTCTGAGGAGTTAAACAAAATGAAAGACCTATCTAGAAAGGAAGGTTGGGCAAGGAAGTCATTAGTAAAAGAAAAAAAATCATTGGAGGAAAGTTGTTAGGGTTCAGGGTAACAACAACACCTACTCATTGGCTTAGCTGTGATGTTTCCCATTGGCTACTCTTGTTGCTGGGAAAGAAGAAAATCTTCCTTCTTTCTGCTGGAGGTGGGGGAATAAAGTAAAAACACCATTCTGTTGGAAATGCAAGGTACTTATTTCTGTTTGGGGTAATTGAGTGGTAGGATGTGGGAGTTCCTTCTACAGCCCTTCTAAACTCCAATTTTGATTTGAAAAGTTGAAGTTTCCTTTATTGATTTTCATGGTTATAATGTGGGACAAGTGTAGTCTGAATATTTGTGTAGGAAAAAAAGCATGTGGACCTGGCAGCTGCTCATGAGGGATCTGGGTTAATATGAGCACCAAGCAAAACCATGAAGAGTCTCAAGTAGGAAATGACAGATGACTGTTAAAAATATCAGTACGTGAAGAACATATTCAATATTGTAATAACTATGTACGGTGCCAGGTGGGTACTAGACTTATTTGAGGGGATCATTGGGTAAGTTACATAAATGTCTAATCACTATGACGTATTGTGGGGGCAACTTTCCTTGCAAGTCCCCACGTGTGCCTCGGATGAAAGTAAACATGACTAAGACATGATGTGATCTGCTTGGGGAGGAGAGGTAACCAGTTTCCCAGAGGAAAAAGGCTTTGAGCAGTGGCCAGTTTCTCAGGGAAAAAGGCATTGAGCCCCTCCCTCCAAGGGCTTTTATTGGGTTGTAATACACAGGAATACAGGGCGGCAAGGATCAAACAGAAGATAACATTTCAAAGAAATCTGAGGGCTTAGTCTGAGTCACAGTCTGTCAGGAACAGAGTTTTAGGGCTTCCTGCTCCAACCCTTAACATATGAATGAAAGCACTCTTAGCAGAGCAAATTTCACAAGTTTATCAGGAAGTCTTTGTGATGCCAGAATTTTCCCCAGGACACGCTCTAGCAGGGCAAGGAGCTGCACCCCTCCCCAACGGGTATTCAGGCTTAAGAGGATTAGAGCCAGGAAGGGCTTCTCCCAGAGAACATGGGGGCTTGGGCTTTGTCAAAACCGGGGGGATGAGGGGGGGAGTCCAATGCTCCCTCTTTGTTGCAGCCCCCCCAAGTCCTTCCATGATGGCCTCCCAAGTGGTCGCGTCTGGCCTAGGTTGCCCCTCCTCTGAGGAGTCTTACCCGTCAAGGACTTCTGACCAAGCTTTGAGGGCAGGAAGGAAACTGAGGCACCATTTGCTACCAGAGACAAGCTTTGTCTCCTGTAGCTTGAATTCCAGAGGTCACTGACTCCTCCTTAGCCACAGGGGGTAGAGTTACAATTCCTAAAACTAGGCAGAGCAGTCCACAACAATGTATATGTGAAACTAATATACTATTGAAAGTCAACTATAATTGAAAAAATTAAAATAAAAAAATACCCTAGTTGCACTTTCAGGAATAGAACACTTAATATCAGGAATAACTGTCTTGCAAAAAACAACTGAAGACACTGGACAAAATATTTTTTTTAGTATTTCTTTAAAGTCACCAAGTGCTAATAAAATAGTGAAGAGGTTTTTGGCCTGGACCTAAGACTTAAGACTGCAGAGACTTAGCCTATATCCTCTGCCCTGGAGCATTTGCCTGTGGATCTGGAAGTGACTAAGCTGTACTTTTGGCAACAAAGCAGATGTTTGGCCTTTGTGTGATGGCAGGGGGCTGACTTCCTCTTCTGTTGTCTTAGAAAATATAGTTATGAGGATATTCCTCAGACTGCTGTTCACTAGCAGAGATTTGGAAAGCATATCACCTAGAAATGTGGGGTTGCTTAAATAATCAGAATGCATCCCCATGGCATTTTTAAAAAAGGCTATTAATAGCTTGGGTAAAAACCTCATTATGCACTATAAAGTGAAAAAAAAACCCAAATATAAAATATTATGTACATGTCTCACTTGAGTCACATGTAATAGAAAATTTAGAAAAATGTTAATAGCAGTTATCTGTTGGGATTGGGTGATGTTTTGTTTTTTATTAACTTGTTTATCTACCTGTAAAAACAAAACTGAACAAACATTCTAATGCAAATAGTTTTACTTATATTTTTAATAATAAATAGTACATTTGAAAATACTATGTAAAAGTAAAGAAGAAAATAAATAGCCATGGAAATCTCACTTCCATAGAAAATTAATATTAATATTTGTTATGATGCTTTCAAATAGTACTTTGTATATGTATATTCACATAGACCAAAACCTTTTATACTTAATATCAACAACACAGTATTCTATTGGCACATTTTGTTTTTTTAACTCAAATAAGAAGAGCTTCACATTTTAAAAACTTAAACAAGTTACTTATTTTATATTTCCTATTCATTAATATTTAAGTTTTTTTAAAGTTTCAGAGTTATTAACAATGGTTCAATGAACACTCTTAAACATTGAAGTAACAAAATCATTTAAAATATTTTAAAAGTATTTATTCTTCAGTTAGGTCCTTAACGCACTCTGCCCTCCTTATAACATAGGCCACATGTTGCCTGGCTGCAGATGTAGCACATAGTGGCATCTGATTAAGGGAACCTCTAATCTGAAAAAATATTTTGCTCCTAGGAAGCACTTTAACTACCTTTTCAAAGAACATACCTTTTCCTTTTGCAATTAAATATCTAAAAGGAAGGAAATGTTGGTTCTAGCATCAAGTCTGATGCACAAGTTGCAGCACCAATGTTTTATTTATAATGGGACAGTTTCTCTCTCTCATATGCTGGCTTCATGCAAGATCATGTTTACTCACTTGCTCACAATAACAAGTGTTTCCATTCTCATTCTTATCCTTGTGGGTGGCGCTATAGCGTCTATATGCCAGCAGGCTCTGGCATTTGGGTTAGCTTGTTTCTTGCTTGGTTGGTTTTGTTGGTTTATTGACCTTCTAACAAGACCATTACTAAAGAAACACAGGGAGGAAAATTCCAATGTTATGTTTTAGTACAGTAGCAACAAAGATATTTTTCACATAGAAGTTTGGAAAAGTTACATGTAAGTGAACAAAGACTTCTTTTATGATTCAGAGTTGGTTTTACCAAGGTTTTCAGCAGATTATACAAATGAATACAGAAACTAAACTTGCTGACTCAGTCAATTGCCCCAACTATTAAACTCAGCTTCCTCTCTTCGCTACCCAGGGCAGAAATACAGGAATTTAAAAAAAAAAGCCACTCTTTCTGAAGTAGGCAGACTTCTGGAAAATGGCCAGTTCTGGAGATTGACCTGTATAATGTATCATTTTACAAGACGTGTTACCACATGCAGATATCCTAGAGGGATCATGAGAGATGAGATAATCTCAAAACCTCCTGATTCCATGTTGCAGTAATTAACATGTCAATAGAAGGTTCTGATGAGAACTTAACTTTTTTTATCCTGGAAGTAGACAATAATTCTAGGGTCCCAGAAAACTGAAATCATTTAACACATTTAAATTTTGGACAGTGTTTTTGGGCAGCTGATGGGTAAATGGTGCTATTTCAATTCCACACGTCAGGGGCACAGGGGTCCATATGAAAATAAGAAATAAGGCACCAGCCCAGAATGAGGCAATGTTAACGAAAACAAAAAGCCCAAGAGGTAATTTGATAAAAATGTCATCAGACTATTTGCCAAGTAGAGAATCACATTATCTCTATCATGGGTGTTATTACATTCCACCTAGATTCTGCATACCTGCAGTCATTCTTTCTGGACCCAAGAAAAGTGTTTTCTTTATACGAAGACCACATTTACAATATGTACAATGTATCTATCTCATATACAAGTCAGTTCTTCTTTAATGTAGTAGCATTGATCAATTACCAGATGAGGTCTTTGCATCCCACCCTAACACCAGCATGACTGAGATGGATTAGTTGATTGATCGATTGATTCATTCATTCATTCATTCAATTCAACAAATATATTTGAGCCCTTACAATGTGTCAGACACCATGCTAAGGGCTGGACGTACAAAATTCAATAAAGGTAAAAAGTCCTGACTTCATGGAGCTTAGAATGTGGAGGGAGAGATGGACAACAAGCAAAATCTAATGTAATAATTATAGGTTTATGTACCAGCCATGAAGGACAAAACAAGGTGCTTGGTGGGGAAAAACAGTAGTAACGAACAATGGGGAGTTAGGGAAGGCCTCCCTAAGGAGAAGAAATTTAAGTTGAAACCTAAAGGAAGGAAAGGAGCCAGGCAGGACAGGACCAGGGGAAAGCTTGCCCAGCGGAAGGAGTAGGAAGCAAAAGTAGCAGAGTGGGGCAGGAACCTGGCGTGGAGCCAGGCCGAGGGGGAGAGAAAGAGCTGTGCCGGGGTGGGGTCAGGACATGGTCTGGGTCCTGCAAGACCTCTGAGTCCTGGGAAAGAGTGGAGATTTCATCCAGGTCGGTCAGGAAGTCCCTGGGGGAGGGGAGGTAAAACAAGGTAGAGTCATAGTCAAAAGTAGACACTCAAATCCCAATCCTTTGGACTACATATATTTTTGAATTCAGAATTTGCCTTGTACTTTAGGAAGTTAATCTGGTATATGTATATATGTTATCCAAGAATTAATTGATATATTACATTACTCCTCCAGAGGCATCTGAGTGCAGTACCCTATAATCAAATACTATAAAATACCTGCAGTTTAATGTGTCAAAATTCACACAAAGCAGGATAAATAAAGACTATATATAGCCCTGCATTCATTGATCTCAGGATTTGCTGCTTAATGAGTTCATGTTCAATTAGGTTTTGCCAACAATTAAATTATGAAAAAAATATCAGTCTTCAGAGCTTTTTGGATTTTGGATTCATAGATAAGAGATTATAGACCTGTAATTATCCCCCTTTTCTAAATTATAATGACTAATATTCATGAATTAGTTGACTCAACAAATTATTGTTTGAAGACTTCTCTGTGTGCCAAGCAGTGCTCTGAATGTCCAGAGATGTATTTGACATGAAAAGTTATATGTTCTAAAATAGAAAACCTACTTTAAAAAAATATTCTTGTATAAGTTTGAAATGTTACTTGTCTACCAATATAGTAAACTATGAGTAACAATGACTCGACCACAACAGAAAAACAGCAAACCCCACTAAAGCAAACTACAACAAAAGTGTCTTGCTCTGCAGATAACATCAAAGAGCCCAGCACCGGGTTGGGCGAGAAGGTAGCGAGATGCTGGAATGGACCATCGGCTGAAGCTCCTTCAGCGTGATGCTGTGTGCTCCCATTTAGAAGTTCCTGATCCTCATCTTCACTTTTGATAATTAAGGGAGTTGATCTGCCCGTGAGGAAATATTGTATATCAAACCAAGAGTGTATTTCGGATTATTCTGCTCCAAATAATGGGCTTTAATACCATTCTTGTAGGTAATGCCACCTACAAAAGATAAGATATTGAGACAAGAACTTGGGATAGGCAATTTGATTTAGTCTTAAAAAATGAGATAGATACAAATATTATTTCCTTTTACAAATGAAGAAATAGGGGTTTAAGAGGGGAGTGGGAGGAGACAATGAGGGGAATGGTTTTCAGGAACTACTGTAAAGGACACATGGACAAAGTCAAGGGGGAGGTTGGAAGCAAGGGAGGGAGGTGAGTTTGGCTGGAGTGGGGTGGGGAGTAGTGAGAGGAAAATGCAGACAACTATAATTGAACAACAATAAAATAATTTTAAATTAAAAAAAAAGAAATAGAGCTTTAAAAGCAATTAGAAGTAGAGAGCTAAGTGTACCTGGGAGCCGACCCCCTCTGCTTCCTCTCCTGCTGTCCAGGATGCTGACTGGCAGGTATGAGGGTATGAAAAGCTCAGGTCCCCGCTTCAGGTTAGGCTTCTCTGATATGTAGCTGACACTCCAGAGTTGCACTGTGGGTCAGTTCACCAGCCCTCAGTGGAACTCACCTGAGATCACACCCTTCCAGGGCTTCCTCCTCTTCCTGCTCCTGTTCCTGACCCCACCCTCCCCCACTCTGGCAGGTCTCTCTCCAGCACTTTTCTTCAACAAATTGTTTGCACAAAAATTCTTGCCTCAGGATCTGCTTCTGGAGAACTCATAACTATCCTGCTGAGCCCTGCAGAATCCTTAACCCATGGACACCATAAAGCATAGTAAAATGTTTAAACCATGAGTTGGAATGATACGGTATTCAGCACTTAGGTAGTCAGGACTCCCTGCAATGCCCTGGTACATGTGCGAAATAGGGTATTTCCAGGTCTTCCCCAGATGTGTCTATGGCTCAATTCACCCTACCCAGATACAAATTCCAGACATGGAGTTTCCCTTCTTGCTGTAGAGCTGCTGCTAATACCACTGTCTAAGGGCCCACAGAGTGTCTGATCTGCTCAAACAGCATTGCCTTGCATCATGTATTATGGTAAATGAGGTATGACAAAATGCATATGACCATGGGATCTACCACAAAGCACCACCACAAAGCACCTCACTCAGAGAATTCTAGTCTGACAGCACATGGGACAGCCTCTTGGAGGCAAAGGTAAGAGGGGTCACAGTTCTTCAGGAAGTGGTATGAACATAGCATGAAGCTCTGACATACTGCTGGGTACCCCCAGGAGAAACAGAGTTCAGGAACAAGAGGCAGGAGCAGGCAAGGCCCTGTTTTGCTAATAGGTGACAGTAGGGAAGACTTTGCAAGGGAAGACCTGTGGCCTAATTTGCTTAGATATGTTATAGTTTGAGGTTATACAGATTGATTGACAAGTACACTGTCTGGTATGTAGTCAAATGGGTAAGTATTTGCTGGCTCAGAAGCTGGTGGAAAAATGGGTGATGGTGTGCTGGGCATGAAATTAGTGTTATAGATATATTTATTTGAGGCAGCCTCTTTGGATTGGAAATGTGCCCTGTCCCAAGTGGGTTTAACAATACAATAAACTAATGTGGAAAGAAAGATGCTGTCTAAAAAACCACAAATAGAATTTTGAAAAGAATTGATATACTGTGGTACAATAAATAAATAATATACATGGCTTAGATTTCTTTTAAACTCCATAATTCTCAGCTAGTCACCTATATTGAACAGATAAACCTCAACCCTAAGATAAACCCTAGATAAACCTCAACCCTAAGATAAACCCTAAGATAAATTTCTACAAAGGCAGACTAGTGGAGTAATAATTTAGTTTAAAAGGGCAGATCCAGGTTCTTTAAGTATCTACCTTATGTTTTCCCTCCTCTACTATTATCTTCTCTCTCCCTTTAAAAACACTTTTATTACTTAAGGAAGGAGTAGCTTTGGAACTTTAGGCGAACATGTAGATTCTTCAATCTAGCTCTGTGCTGTTTATTTTTTGAAAAAGGAACGTAGCAGGTTGGGCTACATAGTTTGCCTTTTTATCACTCTTACATTCAAATGTCCACTGGTTCAGAGTGGCAGGAATTCTTTGAATTGCTTTAGTTTATACATTAAATAGATATAACAGAAGCTGCAACAATCTGTGTTCAGGTTTAAGACTCCTCTCAGCCACAGGATTTAGGTTAGCACTTCCTGAGAGGGACTATTGTAAATATACACACCACACCACCCACTTGCAAATAGTACTTGAACACCGTAATGAGCCTCTTGAATAAACAAAGGAAGGGCTAGAGTGCAAACCTCCTCCCCACACCCCAGCCGCCCACACCCCAGCCGCCCCCTCCCCGCCAAACAAAACAAAACAGAGTTTCTTCTAAAAACAAAGAAAACATTAACGTTTCCAGGCATGGCCTGGTACTGCTGGCCTGGTTACACTCCTATTTCTTACTCTTACTCTTTCTAGGCTACCCACACTTCATAATTTCCTCCCCAGGTAAATATAAAAGTGGTAAAAATAATAAAAATTATTTTTATTCCTGAAGATCTGCAGTATCCCCTCACCTTCCTATCTTCATGAGTTCACTAGCGACTTTCCCATTCTCATCCTAGGGGAGGAAAACATTTTATTCGACCCTCTTTAAGTCCCTGGTTGGGTCTGGAAACGAAACTGACAAAGAGCAGAGTAAGAGACAAAAAGCATACAAATGTTACTGAACTTCGAGGTGTCCTTGGAAGCCCTAACAACAGAATGAGGACTGAAAGAAGTGACCAGAGCAGGAAATTTTAATATCTTTAAAAAAAAAGAAACAATGAATTTGTGAAGACCTCACAAGACAAAGGGGTTTGGACAAGAGGCCGAAAGTGGCACAGAAGTAACTAGGTGAGGTGAGTTTAACAAGGCTTGCAGATTCTTCTGGTGCCTTCTCTGGGCTGATAAGAATGTTTCCAGTAAAAGGAGAATTTTTTTTGCCTTAGGTAGAAAGTAGAAATCTTTTTTTTTCAGCATTTACTGCTTCTTAATTACTTTCAGCTCAAGATAATTTTCATGGCAAATAGGCACATTTGGGGGTGACATATTCTGGTGTCCTTCAGTGAATAGGTGTCCCAGAGAGACATGGAAGGCCCATTTTGGTAGAAGAATCCAGGAGAAATAATTACAGATTCCTAGATTTTTTTTAAGGCTGGAAGGAACCTTAAAGAGAAGTCGACCCCATAGCAGACATTTGAATCTCTTCAGAAGTATGTAAAATTGATTTTAAAAACAACTTCTTGCTTTGTGAACCCTTAAGTCCACAAGCCTAGTTCCTTCCCAGCTTTGAAACACTAAATTAGCAATTCTTAACTTTCAGGCCAATAATGTTAAAAAATGTCATATATAATTATTGTGCATATCACACGAAACTAACATTGTATATATATTACTGCCCAATTAAGTCCGTGGTTTATTTTTCTTCAAAACAGTAATTCATATTTTTCTATTTTCACTTTCTTCATAGCAGTGAGAAAACAGATATTATCTCTGTTTGCCTATTCTTTCCTTGTTTAGATCTCAAAGGGCATGGAACTGGGGATTTCAGGAGCATAATTAGCAGAGAAAACAAAACAAGAAACAGTATATACAATAAGCTACTTAAAAAATCAAAGTTCTGAAGCCAGATGGGACCTTAGTTAGAAATTACCTAGTAAAATACCTTCATTTTATAAGATGAAAAAAAGATAGAGCCAGAGCGTTCGTGTGACCGGTCCAAGTGGTGGGGCCTCTGCTGGGCCCCCTCTCCTGACTGCCAGGCAAGGCTGCGGCGAGGAAGATCTCAAGAGAATCTTCAATGCGTAAAAGTCACTTTGACTTTTCTTGATTCTTGAAAACTTGTTTACTAGCTATTTGAATTCTAAGACTGGATTTCTTCTTTTCTCTTTCTACTTCAATTTAAACTCTTTAATAGTAATAGAAGTATGAATCCCCTGACCCAATTCAGTTCGCAGACAATTCTCAGTGTTTGGAAAGAATTACAGAGCCTCCCAGCTCTTGGCTGTTCACAATAATGAACGGGAGCAGAAGCATAGGTAATACAAAATAATAAATAATTCTTGAGAAATTTCAGGCTAATTTAAATATGAAAATCAATAGGTAGTTTAAGTTATTAATGGGAGCATCCTTTCTAGGCAAGTCATGTTTGCCAGAATGTTTAGGGCTTTGCTTTTCAAACAAGGGAACCTATGTAACTCCCTCAAATGCTGTTCTTTTAGCTTGTAAGAGACATTTTAATAAGAGCAGCTGATGTTCTGGAATATACTTCAGATAGGAGAGGTCTGAGCAATGGGTTATGGTTTATTGCAAAGGATGAAGTGTATTCAGTATGCATAGGGTAGTAGATATTAGAGCCGATAAACTTTCTATGGTAAAGCGCCTTAAATGGATCTCATTGGGAAACGTCAAAAAGTCGAGAGAGGAACCAAAAGGAATGATCACTTGTCACCAATTCTAGGAATATTATAAACAGGGTTGTCTCTTTGAACAATGGTGTTTATTACACCTACCCCATCTAGTAACTTACCTTTTCAAATCCAGCTCTGGCCAGTGTGGCTCAGTTGGTTGGAGCATGGGCCCACGGACTGAAGGGTTGTGGGTTTGATTCCCAGTCAGGGCACAGGCTTGGGGGGATGCATGACTGGGTTGTGGGTCAGGTTCCCAGTTGGGATGCATACACAAGGCACCTGATTGATGCTTCTTTCTCACACTGATGCTTCTCTTACTCTCTTTCTCTCTCCCTTCTTTCTCTTCTCTAAGCATGCCCTTTGGTAAGAATTTTAAAAAAATCATGCAAACTCTTTGCAACTCCCCTCTTTTTATTATTATCTTTATGGTTCTCACTTTTTTTTTGTTCATTTGCTTTAAAGAGAGGAGGAACTCTACTGTTTCTATTGAAAAGGAACTATCGTACATCTCTTCTGAGATTTTGCAATGAGGATTTATTTTATTGAAAACATTTTTAAAGGTTACATCAATATATAGGAAATAACAAGATGGTGTCTCATTACCCGTCCTGAAGGCCAGTGTGGATTTGTGACAGAACCAGTGCAGACCACAGGCCTATTTTTTGCTTTAATGCTGTTGTGTGGGAAGAATACAGCAGATAAAGTTCTTCCTCATTCTCTGCACATGGCACAGTTTTAGAGTCTTTAAACTCTTTTTTTAAGGATTGTTTGAGCCCTTGCATGTTGTTTTCTTCACATTGAATCTTAAGAAAAGCATTCCAAGATGAGAAACCTTCATGGACAAGCATTTTCCTAAAAAGCAGTTTTTTTACCTACCGCCTTTTCTCTTCCAGGCTATTCCCAGTTTCCCTTTCTGAAATACCCCATTTCTCAGGTTTTGACCACTAGGTGTCATAAATTTATAAAAATGCCTCCAAAGTATAAAAATCAGCTATCTCTTAAAAGGGTCCCTGAGGGTTCTCACTTTCCATCAGCAACTTTAGAATTGTGTGAGCCCACATATAACCCCCATTTATGAGTGACTCAAACTCAGAAAGTTCAGAAAAACTTACAAAATCAAGGAATAACATAATGGAAACTTCTGTGGTGTCTGAATGGTTTGTCAAAGGAGAAAATCTGTGTAGGTTTGAACTCCTTCCCCACATGGCCTCCAAGGTGCCTTCAACCTTACTGCATGTGACTAACAGGCACATCCTTCTAGGGATGGACTTCACAGAACAAGTGCACACTGAACTACCCTTTGGAAATCTTTGAACTACTTTGTAACAGGGATATGTGAGGCATCTGGCCCCACTCTCATTCTACTTATTTGTATTTCAGCTAAACGAGCTAATACATTAAAATATTTTCAAATCATGGCTTTTTAAAGCTAGAAGGATTCTTTGAAGGATCCATAACTTTTTCATTTTATATTGGGAAGATGGTGCCTGAAGTGGTTCACTCATTGTGCAAAGATGGATGTCAGACACATGCCTCTCGACTCCAGGGCCTCCTCCCAGTCTTCTCCATACCTACTGTTCTGAGGATAGATTCTTATATTTATCTTGGAGTTTGAAAGAAATAGAAACCAAAGTATTCCTTAGACTGTATTCAATAATACAGTCTAGCTGTATTGAATAAGAAAAATCTTAGCTCAGTAAGCCTCCTTGGTAGAGATTTAATGTTAAACAAAAGCAACCTATTGGTTATTGGCACAGTAACAAGAAACATATTTTTATGTTCTTGTTAGGCAACATTTGCAGAGTTCATCTTCATTCAGATAGATGGAATAACTTCCATTTAGCTTTTCTTAATATTGCAAGTCAACCAGACCCATATACATGTTTTAGTAAATTTTTAAAAAGATGATGATATTTCATGAAAAGATGATGATATTTCATGAAAAACATGATATTTCATGAAAATATGGGTATTCTAAGTCAAAAAGAATATTACTGTTGTTTTCTCCAAGATGAAAAGAAAATTAGCTGAGTCATTTGGATATAAAAGCAGTAAAAACATTGTATTTTCAAAGTAGTTGTACCATCAAATAGTTCATTTGGTTTGTGTAATGTACTTCATTTCTTGTGATGAGAGGGGCTATCCATACGACCAAAGGGCCTGGAGAGTCCATGTCCTGGGTGTTAGGACTCAGTTCCCAAGGAGAGAATCCTACATGTCCTTCTGGTAAACATGGCCCTTTTCCTCATTCCGAATGAAATTTCCATTGCAGATATTCTATGAGTAAGAATTTTCATCTAATTATACTAAACAATTGCTTTGGCTAAATAGTCATAAAATTTTGAAACACTGAATTAAAAATTAATTCTATGGTCACAACGAGAGTGCATGGAAGCTAGTTAAGCTGGCTATTTTCAATGGGTATTAAAGATGTTCTATGAAAAATTGTTGCAAGGTCCAATAAGTCAGGAAAATGGGTTATATGCTGAACACCCTTTCTCAGACATTCATAATGCTGCTTAGCATATTGCAAACTTTGAAAAATCCTGCAAGTAAGAAACTTGATTAACTGTGTTAAAGCTAACATTTTCCAAGGATAGTCCATCAGACACTATTATAAAGCAATAAATAACATTTTATGAAAAAGAGGTTGAGAAATATGGAGCGTCAAAATGACAAAAAATACTTTTTAATTAAATCAACTGCCTCCATCTTGCAATATGGAAGCCTTCTATTAGATTTTTATCTCATATATTGCCAGTGTCTTAACAGTATCCCCTTTGCCTCCACAGCCACTTTATGGTTAAAAGCAATATTCAAAGTTGCAACATCCAAGACTCATGCCATGTCAAGTTCACCCACATAATTTCCCAAGCATTAATGTCCTGCCAAGAGGGACTATTCTAACAAATTACTTTCATGCATGCTATAAAGCAGTTATTTCTGTTGATTTTTTTCTAACCCATTTATTTTCTTTACTCAATATAAAATTGTTTCATGTCAGAGTCCAAGATTATTTACAAGAGGTCAAATAAGCCTTGACTAAAATCAGTTATTGTACTTCCTTGGAGTCAGTTCTATTATTGTTACCTGGTGCTGTCAGAAGCTTTCACATTCAAAATAAAATCCTAACTTGTTGGTGTGGCATAAAAAGTTGAGCGCATTTGTTTCTAAGATATCATGGATGTAGTGGACCCAGAACACCACTGGTAATAGGGGTTTAACACAAGAAGTCAAGATAGAACAAGGTAACTTGGGCTGTCTCACTTCCTTGTTATCAATTGGCCCGAGATCCTGATAATTCCATAACTGGGTTACTCCATAAGCTTCATGGAGAATTGTAACAACACTTTGAACTATTTTGGATATAGACATAACTAAAAGTGATCTGCTCTCCCTGTGAGTGCTTTCTAGTTCCACATCCCAAGAGAAAAGATGCAATTAGATTAGTTGTCACCATCCCACGCCAGAAACTCTTACTAGTCAGTTTTATTACAAGCTACTGCAAAGGCCATTGACTATGCTCAAGTTCAAGTTCAATTTGGAGCTTAGTGTCTCCAGAACAGCCCTATCCTGAACTCCATTAATTATGGGTAGAGTATCAGCATTTTCTTCTACTTACATACATGCCACGAACCCTTGCAAAAATTTCCATAAGAGTTACTCACTCTGTCTTCAAAGGTGACATAACGATTATGATCATGGGAACCTAGAGTTTCATAGAATTTGTCTTGGTCCAAGACCAGTTATGATCTGCTAACCAGCTGCTATGTCAACTGATCTCCCATGATCTTCCCCTTTTCTCATTAAAATCAAATAGATTGCCATTCTCCAAATATCCCATGATTTTGCTTACTGCTATGTTTTCCCCATGAGTTTATCTTCCACTGGAATGCCATTCCCTTCCTTTATTACACAATTAAATTCTTCTCATATTTCCAGGTTTGGTTCATGTAGTACCTTTTCTAGGATATATTTCCTGTTCATTCTTAGGCTCAAAGAAAATTTTAATTGCTATAAAATAATTAAGATTAGAGATTATAATAGTGTATTGCTTGGGATAGGAGTAACTGCTGTGACATACAATCCTCACATTGTATAATTGGCCCAATATGTATGATTGAAGTTTATTTTTCATTTACAAAACCCCCCAGAGAGATCAGCAGGCAACTATCCTCCTACTAGTGATTTAGGGTGTTAAGGTCATTTTATCTTGTGGGTTCATCATTCCCAAACCATGCTCATCTGCATAAAGCTGGTGAAATAAAAAAAGAGGGCAAAGAAGATGCAACCAATGCTTCTTCACATCACTTCTACTTTTCTGCATTAGTAAGAACAGGTCACATGGCCCAACCAATACATATTGATTTGGGAAGGGTGGTTCCTGGGCTGCAGTTTTCTGGTGACAACTCCTACCGCAGGAGAGAAGGCATACCTTTGGGGATGACAGTTAGTTATCTCTGCCACACTTAACACTCTTATGTTTGCAAATGACATAAACTCCAATGTAAGAGAGCTTAAACAATAAGGTTGTTTTAATAGTCATTGGAGGGGGTTAGTTTTGAGGATGATTAGAATACTAACCCCACTCTAAACTAGCTCTATTGTTTTAGAAAAGTTATTCAATTTACTTTAATGTCAATTTTCTCATATATAAAATGAGGTAAGTTAAAATAATAAGTAAACATGGATTGAGCACGGGCCTACAAAACAAAGCATCTCTGGTTCAATTCCCAGTCAGGACACACGCCTGGGTTGTGGGCCAAGTCTCCAGTTGGGGGCACGCAAGAGGCAACCACACATTAATGTTTCTCTCCCTTCCTTTCCCCCTCCCTTCCCCTCTCTCTAAAAACAAATAAATTTTGAAAAAAATAATATAAGTAAACAAACCAAAAAAAACAAAGATGAAAAATATCCATTACAGGATTGTAGTGAGAGTAATTTTTTCTGAGTAAATTAATTTATTAAGATGACACTCACCACAGGTTGCCTATCAGCTTATTCTTCACAAAAGCAGTCTTGCTGAGGTGAACCTAGAAAGAACCTCAGGTGTTAGCACTGCAGTAATGGAAACGTGGTCATGAGCTCTGTCTTTCAGTTGAACAAGGAGACACAGGGTTTATTTAGTGGAAACTTTGATAGCTTAAAAGGGGAATTCATAGCTAATCGGGGGAAAGTCACAGATGGAAATCTTGGAACATTTTGTCCTTAGAAACTCTGAAAACAATGTCAAACCTTGCTTGACGTCCGTGGATTATTTGCAATCAAAGACTGGACCAATTGCGAATGACTTTGTCTAATATTGAATCAATTATTTGTCTGCAATGAATGTTTAGCAATGTAAACTTTTATTTCCTTTTCTAAAAGATATTTATTTATTTATTTATTTATTTATTTATTTATTTATTTATTTATTTTAGAGAGAGGGGAAAGGAAGGAAAAAGAGGAGAAAAACATGTGGGAGGGAAACATAGATCTGTTGCCTCTTGTATGCCCCCCAACTGGGAACCTGGGCCAAAACCCAGGTATGTGCCTTGATTGGGAATCAAACTGGCAACCTTTCAGTTGGCAGGCCAGTGCTCAATCCACTGAGCCACACTAGCCAGGGCATGAAATTTAATTTCTAACTCTAGATTAAGAATAACATCTATATCATGGTCCTATAAAGTATATTTAACTTTTAGCTCTCCTCTTTTGAAATATACAGTTTGTTTAAAAATAATAATACATCTAACATTTATAGAGCACATAGTACATTGAAGGCCCTGGACTAGGTGTGCCAATCCTTGTAGCAATGCGTGAGGTTAATAGAACATAGTGCATGACTTACCTAATTCATTTGATTTACTCCCAATTTTGTGGACCAGTTTTGGTCAGAGCCCAGCTGATCAATTCCTCTGCTGATCTTGCTTGGGGTCACTCAAATGATGGCAGTTTGTGGGTAGGTATGCTGCCTGTTTGTCCTCTAGGAAGGCTTGTCTCTGCTCCACATGGTCTCTCCTCTAGCAGGGCAGCCTAGGCTGGTTCTCATGGCCACGGCGCTCCCAGAGGGCAAGAATGGAAACTGCATGGCTTCAGAGACCCACTCAGAACTCACACAGTCACTGCAATTGCCTTCTGGTCCCTGCAAGTCACAGGCCAGCCCAGATTCAGGGAGGGTAGAAATAAATTTCAACTGCTGATGGGAGGAGCTGGCAACAATTAGTGGCCATTTTTTACCTACCACGTATTCTCTTACAGATGAACTATTGGTTGTTTATTTTGAAAAATTTCCTAGTAAACTCCCTTTTTTACATTCATCATCTTCAATGTAGCATGACAAAAGAGATAGGGTAAGGAAATCAAAACTTATAACAATTTCATGCATGCACTGACCAAAATGGAAGAAAATATTCTTATGGCAGAAGTCTAAATGCTTTAGTTTTAGAAATGAGTCAAATTTGTTTGGGGTCAGACATTTTCTTCAAATGTTGCTTGCATAATGGATTATCTTATATGGCAGTGAATTGGCTGGGCCTAGAGCAGCATGGAGGGTGAGGCAATGCTTGGCACTCTGGAGCCTGCCTGCCCCTGAGACCAGGCTGTTGTGGTACACCCACTCAAAAGCTGGAAACTGTGGGGGTGAGGCTGTCATAGGGCCTACATCTTTGGTACTGCCCCTATCTCCTCGGTGTTTTCAGAGCTGGTAAAGAATGCTCTCTGTTCAGTTTGAGCAGCAGGATGGGAAATAGCCTGTCCGACAAGCGTGGTCTGTAGTGTCAGCTGATACTGTTAACTAGAGTCTGACTTGAGCCACATTTGGACAAATCTCTGTTTCATTATCTTGAAAACCTCTTTATAACTCTAGTGCCAGTAATGAGACTGTGGTGTGGCAGGAGAAAACCTTGTGGGGCTGGTCCAGGAACCTGTAAGTAAAAAGGGGGAATCATGAAACAAGTAGGGAATGGATCAGAACACCTAAATTTTCACCTTTAATCTTCTACTCTCCACTTGCACGGCTTGGGACAAGATATGGAACCTGTTTGAACCTCAGTTTGAACCCTCATGGGTAAAATCCAAATAATGACACCCAACTTGTGGGATTGTTGCGATAGCTAAAAATAAAGTGATGGATTAGCTCAGAATCTGGAGCAGATGCTCAACACGTCAGTGATGCTTATCACTGACACCTGGCATGTATCGAGAAAGTTTTAGTTGCAACTTGTGGGTAGAAAAATTCAGATACTAAGATGGAGGCATAGGTGGAAATACTGTACCTCCTTGCACAACCAAATTTAAGGACAACAAAGATTTAGAAACAAAAACACAAACAAAACAGACAGAAAATTGAAGTGTACTGAAATCTGACAACAATAAACCATTCATCCAAACTGGTAGGTGAGGTCGGTGACCAGTGGAGAGGAGAAAAAGTGGTGGCTGCCAGACAGACCCAGGCATGCAGTCAGAGGTTGGCAGATCCCAGGCATGGGGTGTCAATGGGCAGACCCAGTGAGGGAGCAAGGAGGCTGGCTGACCAGGTCACATATTCATGCTCAGATAAACCAGGCAAAAAAATGGACAGTGAGACAGACTGCACAACATAGGGCTCCAGCAACAGAAATTAAAGTCTAAAATCACTGATTGGAAAAACTTTCGGGGGTTGAGGTGCTGAGAGAGGCTCCCAGCCTCACAGAAGAGTTCATTGGAGAGATCCACAGGGTCCTAGAATGTACACAAGCTCACACACCTGAGAGCCAGCACCAGAAGGGCCCAATTTGCTTGTGGGAAGCAGCAGAGGGGACCAAAATCCAAGAGAGAGAAGAACAAGCACCATTGTTCTCTCTCTGACCCTACCCACAGTCACAACCCAGAAACTGGGTTGACCCACCCTGGTGAACACCTAAGCTTTTGCCCCTCACATATAACAGGTGTGAACAGACCAAAATATTATGGCTCAAGCAGAAGAACAGCTCAAAGCTCCAGAGTCAATACTTCTAAGCGACAAAGAAATAGCCAACCTATTGGATGCATAGTTCAAAACACTGGTGATCAGGATGCTCACAGGACTGGTTGATTTTAGTCACAAATTAGATGAAAAAATGAAGGCTACACTAAGTGAAATGAAGGAAAATGCACAAGGAACAAATAGTGATGGAAAGAAAACTGGGACTCAAATCAATGGAGTGGACCAGAAGGAAGAAACAACCAAACAGAAAAGAATGAAGAAATAAGAATTCAAAAAAATGAGGAGAGGTTTAGGAACCTCCAGGACATCTTTAAATGTTCCAACATCCAAATTATAGTGGTACCCGAAGGGGAAGAGGAAGAACAACAAGGGGAAAACTTATTTGAACTAATAATAAAGGAGAACTTCCCCAATCTGGCAAAGAAAATAGACTTCCAGGAAATCCAGGAAGCTCAAAGAGTCCCAAAGAAGTTGGACCCAAGGAGGAACACACCAAGGCACATCATAATTATATTAGCCAAGATTAAAATGAAGGAGAGAATTCTAGAAGCAGCAAGAGATAAGGGGACAGTCACCTCCAAAGGAGTTCCCATCAGACTGTCAGCTGATTTCTCAGAAGAGACCTTTCAGGCAAGAAGGGGCTGGAAAGAAATATTCCAAGTCATGAAATCCAAAGACCTACATCTAAGATTGTTCTATTCAGCAAAGCTTTCATTTGGAATGGAAGGGCAGATAAAGTGCTTTTCAGTTAAGGTCAAGTTCAAGGAGTTCATCATCACCAAACCCTTATTATATGAAATGTTAAAGGGACTTATCTGAGAAAAAGAAGATAAAAAACATATATAGTAAAATGACAGCAAACTCACAATTATTAAAAACCACACCTAAAACAAAAGCAAACTAAGACGACAGCTAGATCAGGAGCAGAACCATAAAAGTGGAGATCACATGGAGGGTTACCAACAGGGGAGTGGGAGGAGGAGAAGGGGGGAGAAGAAACAGAGAATAAGTAGCATAGACGGTAGGTAGAAAATAGATAGGGGGGAGGGCAAGAATAGTATGGGAAATGTAGAAACTAAAGAACTTGTGACACATGGACATGAACTAAAGGCAGGGAATGGGGGAGGGGGTGTGCAGGGTGGAGGGGAATGGGACAACTCTAATGGCATAATCAAGAAAATATATTTTAAAAATTCAGATACTGGCATTCCTTTAGGATTTAAAGGAGATGTTTAAAGTCATTTAGACTACATGATTTTTATAATGCCTTTTACACAAGTAATTTAGAACTTCATTTCTAGACAAGAAGTTTAAAACTTCATTTTTTTTGGATGAAATATATATGGTAGGGACTGGAAAACAAAAAACTATATATCCCAGGTTCACCCCCAAATTAGGGTCTGAATGTGATTGAGGTTCTGCCTATCCTATGCACAAATGCAAACTTGAATTAGTGGGGAAAAAGTGGGGACAGAGACATATAGGCAGTGGTGTGTAAGTGTTGGGAACTTAAGAACAAAATCTCTTGCAACCCAGAAAATCTCCCCACAAAAACGGGGGGAAAAGAAAAGAGTTTTATTACTGAATAAGCATAAATCAGAATGTGATGTGAATTACAGGCACTCTGGTAAGAGATTGCAAAGACAGCAAGAAATTTCTCCTGTTGGTAGCACCAAGCAGACATACCCATTCTACACGTTCCCAAGGTAAACAGTAACTACTCCTCAAAGGAAGAGGAGTGAACAGCACCATTCACCATAGTTTATCCTAAATTCACCTGGCAATTGGGGAAGCAACCTGTGTTTGCACATTGTCTTCATCCAAAGGAAGAATACATTTATAATATCAAACTGACAGGAGTTAGGTTTGCAATTCAAAGCTCACGCCTGCTGAAGGGAGGCTTCTACTCTCTCCCTGAATTGGGGAAATAGTAATTATTAAGAGATAAACAAAGGGCCAAATATTGTAAGGCTATCAATAATATTTGGACAGTAAATCTTACCTTGTGATTGTATAAAATACTCCATGTTTTCTAAGTGTGCTTATCTGTGTCCAAATTTCCACTTTACATAAGTGGTGTCTGAGAATAGTTTATTGGTGTGGGAACACCTTCCATACACACTGGGGTCTCTGGAAGAACCTATTTACATCTAACATAAAGTCTGAACTCCTTTCATAGAAAGGTATTGCTTCTCTCATATGCTATTTAACACATTTATTTGTAGATTTTATTTCTCTATTTTATTCTTAGTTTTCCAAAAGTCACTGAGGATTTTGTCACTGTTAAGCATTTTTTGGGAGGTGTTATAGGTTTGAAATTTAACAGTAATAGCTAACATTTATTTTAAAATTATTATGTACTGGAACATAAGATTTTTATATAGATTATCTCATTTAATTTTTGAATTATTCTCACTTCACACATGAAGAGGCAGAGACTGTGGAAGTTTCCATGAAAGTCAAGGTCAGTATCTAGTAATGATGAGGACACAATTGGGACTTTGGCTGATTCTAACATCCAGGAATCACCATTATATAATTTTGCAAATCAGACAGTTTCAGTAAGCCCTGGATGAAGTGGCTCAGTGGATTGAGTGCTGGCCTGCAAACCAAAAGGTCACTGCTTTGATTCCCAGTCAAGTCATGTGCCCGGGTTGCAGGCCAGGTACCTGGTGCCCGGGGAGGGCATACAAGAGGCAACCAACCATACACTGATGTTTCTCTTCCTCTCTTTCTCCCTCCCTTTCCTCGTTCTCTAAAAATAATAAATAAATAAAATCTTTAAAAAACAAACAAACCGGTTTCAGTAAATTAAGATGGTACTAACATTTGCCTTTCAGCTCCTTGCTTACAAATCAATATCTTTTTTTATTTAAAACTAGCAATTATCTGAAGCAGTTGCTGAATAGGAACAGCAACATTACATCATATCAGCATATCAACATTACAGCATATCATCGGGGAAGCTGCCAGTTTGGGAAGAGTCGCAGAAGGTTGAAGCATAGGAACAGATGGCCACCTATGAAGTTCTTCAGCTCATACACGACTTCGTAACTGCTCTTCCTGCCCCTCTTCTGAGAAACTCTGGTGGAATGGAGGGAATGGTCCCCTAAGCAAGGGGACCCAAGGGAGAGGTCCAGTACCTGGAGCTGACAGGCTGACAGCTGGCTCAGAAAGTCAGAGAAGCAGGACTTGGGGCAGAGTCTAAATACTGTGTGGAAGGGACACTCTAGATACAATCACTTCATTATGAAAAGGGTTATTTTTAATTTGGACTCAGGTTAGTGTTCCTCTGGGTTACTTCATGCAAGACATTCAATGCTGAGAGATGTATCTGCATTGGGTTATAACTCTATTGATATAATGGAGGAAGACATATCTGGCTCAAATAAACCTTTCTCTTATGTAGCTGGTAATGGATGAAAAAATCTTCATCCTTTTCTTTCTGAAGTCTGGAGAGAGTGGAGAGAAGCTGGACAAAGGATATTAGAGTATTCTTGGCCAGCTGACACTTCTGAGAATGCTCTAGGCCTTACCATAACAAGAAGGCCCAGGGAACCACTAGGAAGTTCATGTTGCTATTAGTAATAGTTTGCATTAGGAAATTCACTCTTTTAAAAAACATCAGCTTCCAAGAGATTGACAGCTTTCTCAATATCTTTACAATACCACAAATATTTACCCTCCTATTTGAAGGGAAGGTAATTGCTGTTTCTCTCCCTGATTGTGTACAAATACTACAGCTTTTAGCAGTTTTTTATGGGCTTGGAAGCTATACACACCAGTCCTTTATGATCTTTTAAACTTGTTCTTTTCCTCCTGGAATGTGCTGAGGTGTTTGGGGCCCACATGTTAGATGGTAAAGTTGGTGTGTTGCTGACCAGGTCAGATGGTGAATAGAGAATTCTGGCCACTAGGCACAGGCCAGCAGGACATGGGTTTTTCCCATGGCAGCCAAAAGTTGTTTTGTGCGCCAATAAGCAAGACTCAGAAATGGCCTGATCCCAACCCGAACATGTTCTGACTGCACCCCTGCTGCCTTCCCTGACAACACCCCTTCTGCCTGCCCAGCCAGAAGCTGGGGTGACTCGCCCTCACTGCTGACACTGCACAGCTGCTCACAAAGCTCCCTGTTGCCTCTAGGGAAAGACCTCACACGCCTGTAGTAACACAGGGGGGGTCAACACGCAATAAAAACTAAGCGAATAACATAAGAGATAATACATATTTTTAAATGCTCATTTATCTGTATCCTGACTCTATTATTCATTTTCATGATATGCAAAATGACAGCATAATATACTTTTGGTTCTGTGCAATATATGCTAAAGGAGTCCTTTGCTTCCCTAGGTTTCAGGGGCTGCAGCTTATTTAGCTATCGATTCAACTATCAGAAAATGTGTCACATAACTTATGGGATGAGTGGGAAGGGCACTGAGGATGAGCATTCATTCACCAAAACCTAGGGTTCTTCCTCTACTCCTGGTCACCTGGTGGCATTATGCAAGTCTGAAGTGGGAAGTTTTGTCTTAACAACAACCAAAGACCTAACAGTATGGCCTAACAGTGTCCCTTATGAATTGTCATCTTTACATCTTTAAACCAAAAATGCCTTGTAATCTATGAAGCTAACAAAACAATATTACATATTTATGCTGTAATAACTAAAAGCAAGCAGTTGGGGTTACTAGATAGGAAGTGTTAACTGCCTCAAGAATAACATCAATATTCAGTAAGTGCTGTTGAATTTTCCAATAGGTTATTTTATTATCTTTCTGTTATGACTTCATTCCAAAAAAAGGGAAAAGACGAAACTCTAAATGTTTGTCATTATTATCTCATATATCTGAACTTCGACATGGGAATGATTGTTATGAGTGTTTGGAGGTCAGCAAACTTAACCTCAATGTACCTTTGCTTTCCCTTAGGAAAATGATAATTATACCATTATATGCTAACCAACTAGTTCAAGTCTGTCTGGAAACCAGTTTGGTAGACATAATCTCAAAAGATTAATATGTAGAAAATGACATTCCTTTTACTCTGGAAAACTAGAGTGCTCTGAGCAGCCTAAGACTGATTCTTCTACAGCTCACTTTCCTTCTGCATGGATTTATGTTCAAGTCGAGGAAGCACATTACTCCACCAAGGATAATGCAGAAAACAATGGGAAGGAGTGTGGGCACAGAGAAATGCATGGTACTGAAGTATGAGTGTGAAAACTCTCCTCACAGGTGGGAGGGCTCTCTTTCTGTCCCCCTTATTTCTTCTGCCCCAAGAAAAGACTTCTCTCTAAACAGTTCACACATGGCATCTCAAGACAACTATTTCTAACTCCTCTGTATTCTGAAAAACCATGCTCGGATCCCTTCATTTTCTAAGTAAAACCTCCCAACAATTTGACTAGTTTCTAGACTCAATCCATGGAGGTGTGTTTAATACTGAGATATCTCTTGTAATGTGTGTGTAAACCCTTAGAGAGAAATCTGTCGTGACCACAGCCTTTCTACACATTACTCAACACAGTGTACTGTGGGTGTATCAGGGGCTGGGGTGTGATACCGCATTGAGAAATCTGGCCCAGATGCAATATAGATCCATGAGCTTTCTCAAGAGGTCCCCTATTTCCAAGCTAGATGGTTAACTGCCTACTTAAAAGGCTGAAAACACACAAGGGAAACAAAATTCAGGGAATGTTCAGAGAACATGTCTTTAGAAAGTCCTATAAGATGAGCTATTACACTCATAATGGTTTCGTAAAAAGATCTGATCACTAGCACTGTATGTTCCAGAAATGCAACTACCTTAGAGAGTCAGATGGCTGGGTATTTGTTTTACTTGCTGACAACCATGATAATTTTCCCTTTTCCAATAATTTTATAAATGATAAAATTTCAGTAAAATGGAAACAGTTATGGAACATAAGCCAGTTTTCATCAAGTTATCAAAATAAGTAAGGAAATTTTGTTCTAATGAATGAAACAAGTTTAATCTTATGTCTGTGTCAGTTAAAAAGTAAAATACGTAAGCTCAAATGACTTGGATAAGTGGCAAACCACAAGCACTCAAGCATATACAGCCATGTGGAATTTAGTCTAGCATTTCACTTCTTGGCTGAAAAACATCAGGTTTCTTGAAGGAAGTGCAGTAGATCAGATATATGCAGGGTAAGCAGGAAAGTCTTCTTCCCAACGAAGGATTTTCATGAACAAGGGGCTTGCTGCCACTGTTACTAAGCAGCGGCTATTTATCGAGCCCTGTTCCCAGCACTTTTACATATCTGATCTCACCACTCTTAGCTACTCTATAAAGTTGGTATCATTACCTCTGTGTTTCAGATGCTTACTTTTGGGGAAATTATGTGAATTTTGCAAGGTCTCACAAATAGTACATGACTTCAGACAATCCCGAGACATGCTGATTCCAGATCCCATAGCCCATGCCAATGTACAAAAGAATACATTTGATTATAGGTAGTAGAAAATCAACTACCTGTAATCATTAAAAAATAATCATTTTTAATGAACACTGCAACTTGTCAATTTTGGTAATTCTGAAAATTGATTATTTCAAGAATTAATTTTCAGTGAACTGGTTTGCCTTTCTATCCAGGACTCTAGTTAAAAATACAAACAAGACCATTGAGAATAATGGCACCATTTATTGTGAATAGACAATGAGCCACCCCTGGGCTAAATCTGCTGCAGTAATTGTCTCCATTTAATCCAAATGATAACTGTTTGAATCAGTATTATTATTGGCATTTTACAAAGGGGAGGTTTGAAGTTAATAACAGAAATTTCCTAAGGAGGGAGAATGAAGACAGCTTGGCTGAAAGACCAGATAGCCATGTGTAGTTCCTAAGCTGTGGAATGCAAATGGAAATTACCCATCTCTGCCCTAGATCTGCATAGACTGGCATGAGAAATGAGGTTGCTCAGACTTCACTGACTCAATACAAAGGGCTCAGTGTCACCATAGATTGCAGCATATGGATGAAATAGCAGGTGGACTGTGAAGATTCCCAGGCGGTGGCTCAGGAGGAGTGGTGGCAGGGAAGGTGGCACAAGTGATGGACAAGATCCAGACACCCCACTTGTAGGGATGAGACATTGCCATCTCCTGGCAGTGGAGGCAGCTCCACATTCTGTATAGCCACCTGCCTGCTGGTCCCCAGTCCTCAGCACGTTTGCACTTTCTCTTTGTAAAGCCACTCGGTCTGTTTGATGAAAAGCAATGCACTGTGGCTCCCAAAGGCAGCCTAGTTCTTTCTGGACTAATGACGCTTGCCCTGTAGGACAGAGAGGAAAGGGAGAAGGTCTCTTGTCTTATACCTCAAAGCATAGACCTGAAGAGCATGTGTCCAAGTCCACTTCAGGGGCCCAACTATAAGGGAACAAGGGGGATGCACAGGGCATGGTTTGACTGTTGCCCAGCAAGCTATCATTTGGGTAGATGTTTGAGAATGCGATGTCCCCAGGCTGACACATTGTATGAGGCTTAGTTCTTTATTATTCATTAGACAAATGCCCTTCTTCCACCCTTTCTGGTCACTTTCTCTAAGTGTCACTGACCAGCTGGGAGGGATTGCCCTGAATTTTTCTACTCCAGGGTATAACCAGTGATTGTTACATGCCCTGCTGCAATTGTCACACACGTTTCCACTGTGGCTCCTGGAAGAACAGGGCTTGAGAAGAAAGGGAAAGGGACCTGGGAAGATTTCTTTTTATGATCTTCTTGGGTTGACATGACGCCATATCTACCAGATTGTTTTGTTTTGCTCCAACCACTCATGTCAGACCTTTTCAGATCAAATGTCTCTAGTTAGTGAGATAGCAAGTATATATAATTTTTAAATTTACAATTCAGTGGTTTTTAATACACTCACAAAGTTGTACAACTATCACCACTATCTAATAGGAGAATGTTATCATAACCTTCGAAAGAAATTTGTTCCCATTAATTCCCATTCTTCTTTCTCCTCAAGCCCCTGGCAACCGCTCATCTACTTTCTGTCTCTGTCTCTATAGATTTGCCTATTTTTGGCACTTCATAAAAATAGAACCACAATATGTGGCCTTTTGTGTCTGGCTTCTGTCACTTAGCATAGTGTTTTCTATGTCATCCGTGTTGTAGCATGTGTCAGGACTTTGTTCCTCTGTATGGCTAAATAATATTCCACTGTATCAGTATACCACATCTGTTTATTCCTTCACCAGCTGATGGAAATTTTAGTTCTATGTTTTGGCTATTATGAGTAGTGTTGCTATAAACATTCACATACATGTTTCTGTGGACATGTTTTCATTTCTCTGGGGTAACACCGAGGAGTGGAATTTCTGGATCATATGGTAACTCTCGAGTTAACTTCCTGAAAAACTGCTAAATTGTTTTCCCCAGTGGCTGTACCATTTGCACTCCACTAAAAATGACACAGAGTGAAGCAAGACAAAAAATTAGTGCCAAGTAAGGCGAGTAAGTTATTGAAATGAGAAATGTACAGTGTCATTAGTGTGTGAGATAAAAGCAGAAAAATATTGCAGGTAGTGACTGTAAGACAAAAAATAGGATTCTGTGTCTTAAAGGAGAAATAAGAAAATATCTGAATTCATTGTGTATCAGTGACCAAATGTGACTTATACCAATAACATTAAGCTAGGAGGCTGCCTTCCACATGCAAGAACAAGAAACTAAGAGAAGAATGGATATCCTGAAATATACCAGAAAGCTTCCTTTTTCTGTCAGCCTGAGAAATAACAATAGAGCCTTGCAAGGAAGAGCTTTTAAATGTTTGTGGTTTATTTTTGTTTTTGTCAAAATATCTTAGGTGAACAAAGGAAATCAATATAAGTGATAGAGATCTCTGATACATTCAGGAAACAGAGAACAATGTCCAACAATAAGAGCTGCATAGATCCATACTGATTAAAAAGTGGTGGAAAATTCCATCACTGGCTGAGTATTGACACCCTTTGAGGCTGCACACAGCAGAATCTCCACTGCTCATGTTCATTCTGTGGATGCCAAATTGGAATGATTGACTCAATCAAATACACTAGTCAGCTTTTACACCTATATCCCAGAGCAGCTTCTCTCACAGGTGTTTTATGCATATACAGGATCACTTGGGAAAGAGATATTTTCAGAGGTTAGTATGGAGAAGGCTTGATTAAAATTACTCATAGGTATTTGGATAGTTCTGGGGCATTTGTCTTAGCTATTATGGGGGTTCTGCTTTAAGTCCCTAGAATATTATGGAAATTAATACAATAAGTCAGGCCTGTGATCATCCAGAACAGAATTACATCCAAAAACTGAGGTTCTTTTGCCCAGTGCCTGGCACCAGTAGAATAAGGCTGAGTTCGGTAAGGCAGAGCAGAAACTTTATTCTTCGATCAGAGAACAGAGAAAGGTGAGCTTGCATTCTAACTTCATAGGCTAAAGCGATAGTGATTAAATTCTTTCAGGTGCCTGGTCATTCTTGTGTTGCGCTTGGCCCCTTTGCTCAAGATGTCCCATCTCCACCTTGGTATTTGCACTGGGTCCACCACGATTTCAGCAGGGAACTCTTTTCAGCTCCTGTAGGCAAACATAGCTTGTGACATTAAGTACTGAGAAATGTTAGAATCTTTTAGACGATAGCCTGATGCATTAAGACCACAGGGATGACAACTGAGCTTCTGGCCTCAACCCCACAGATTAGGAATGTGCTAGAACTCTTCTTGGATACTGTCAGAGCCATTTTTGGATCTGTCTTTATATAAACCTTTACATGAACCGTGGTTTTACATAAACCTTTTACAAAATCGCATCATATTTTGGCTTTCCCCCATGTTTTTGGAGACTGGGTTTCACGGCATGTTACAGAGTCCAGGGGTGCACAATGCAGTGTTGATGTGCGACCCATGGTGTGTGCTCAGGCACCCAGTTCTCCTGAGTCAGCCAGCCACCTTCCCTTGTGTGTACCCCCCTCCCAAAGTGCAGCCCTCACGTATGTGTCCAGGCAGTGGAGGGAGCGAGAGAGTAAAGGTGACATCAGGTGCCTGAGCTTCTTCATGAACAGCAGGGACAACCTGCCTGAGAAAACTTTCACTTGCAACTCATTGGCCAAAACATAATTATAGTCATATGACCACAAACAACAAGGAAGGCTTGAAATGCAATTTTAATTTCTAAAGCCATTTGTCCAGAAAAAAATGTGGAGGTTTCAAGTTTGGTAATTTATTTCAATTACCATGAAATAAAGGGACAACAAATACTGGGGGACAGACTTCAGTATTTGCAACATTTGGGAAGTACAGTGTTAGTCTGTGAAATGCCATTCTTTTTTCTAGTTTCCCTACATTTGCCTTTTTTGAGCTTCAGCATTGCCTTATACTTTTAATGTAACTATCTTGATATCTTTTCAGGTAATTTAATCATCTGGAGAGCTCTGGCTGAGGAAATGGGAATAGATAGGGCTGCACTTAGTGGAGTTAACTTAGCATATGTTCCCTGGTTTCTGAGTAGCCCTTTGCTCCTGGGTGCCCTGGCCTTGGGTCTTTGCTCTGCTGGGAGCTCTCCATTCTCCTGCGAGGCCCTGCTCAGGTCTGATCTGCCTCACGAGGTCTTCAGAGTGTCCTCAGCCTGAAATTACCGTGTTCTCCATTTTCATCATCTCTGGTCTTTCATTACTATTTTACTATCATGGACTTCTTTGCATTCACCTCACACACTTGTCTCTACTGCTAAACTATAAAGACTGAAAGGGAAGGAATTGAGAAACCTGGGCTGTAGACTCAGCCATTAGCTACTGTGGGGCCCAGAGAGAGAGACAGTAATCCTCCCAGGGTCCTGTTTTTCACCTGTTACAATATTTTTGAAAACAAATAGCCAAGGTCTATGAGACTCAAGAAGAAAGTATAACTCATGTTACCTCTATGTTCTGAAAGTTAGAAACACACGTTCTCTCTTCCTTACATGAATTAAAATGAACCTCCCAAGAAAGTTGTTTATTGTTTCCCAAGAAACACAAGCCTAGTAGAAAAGTAAAAAATGTGTTTATTGAAGGATATGAATTAAACACTGAGAATCATAAATCTGAGTGATTAATATTAAATTCCATAGACTATTTAATTATTATACTAAGACCCTCCATTCTAGCAGATAACTTGCAAGGTGTATTTCATGAACATTTATTGTGGTCTTTCAAGTTAAAATAGAATATTTCACATATTGTTAAAGTGTTGTTTATGGCATGAGCTCTGTCATAACATACGTTTTGATATGTTAGTAAGATTGGGAAGAGCTTGAGACCGTATTTGAACAGTTAAAATATTCAGTACATAATCACCAGACGTTCACCTAGGAAAGAATTTCATTTAAATCCAGTCAAAATAAGCTTTAATATTCAAAAGAGGATAGAATTGTTATTTGAATCAATCTGTTATTCAGAGTGTTGTAGTAAGAATTAAACAAAGCCCAGGAGCTTAATACTTTAATGAAAATTTTTCTTTCAAAAACTGGAAATAAAAATAGAAATAAGTTAACCTTTTAGGTTGTGGAAATGAGCTTATAAAATTCTCAGACCACAAATGTTAGGGTACACTCACATAAAAAGGGGAAATAAAAAGATTTATAAGAAGTTTTTTGTTTTATTTTTATTTGGTTTAGTTCTATACAAATAACTTTGAAAAATCTGCATAAAATAAAGAATATTGCTTTGAAGAATGTAACTTACCAAAGCTCAACCAAAAGGTAAAAAAAAAAATCTAGGCAGATAGAGTTCCAAAGAAGAAATGGAAAAGGTAGTCATAAAGTTGCTTTTGTTGCTTTAAAGGTTTTCCCAGAGGAATTCTGTAAAACCTTTAGAAAACTTGTAACTCCAATGTTATTTAAATTGTTTCAGATTATAAAAAAATGAAAGTCCCTAAGTACATTTTTATGAAGTAAATATAACATTCATACCAAAGGAATGACAAAGATCACAAGAAAGGAAATCCGCAGACCAATCTTACTTACTAAAAAAGTACAAAATTCATAATAAAATATGAACCAAGAAAACTCAGTAGCGCCTTAAAATAATAATAAATCACTACCAAGTAGATTTATTCTATAAGTGTAAGGTAAGTCAATATCATGAACTATAAACTATCATTTTATAGGGTTAATGAGAAAAGTGTATGACTATAGCTAACATGCTGAAAAACAGCACTGAGTTGATGTCGTGTTTTATGGGAAAACTCAAGCATCATTCTGTTGATTTCAAGAAAATTTAAACACCCTCAGTGGGTCCGCCTGCTTCTCCACACCTGGGATCCGCCCACGGCTGCTGGCGCACCTGGGCCGCGCACCCTGGTCGGTCCGGTGGATCTTTCCTGCCTGACCCCACTCTGCTGCTGGCTCTGCCCTTCTTACCGGTTTGACTGAAGGGTTCATTGTTGTCAGACTTCCGTGTAGTTCAATTTTCTGTGATTTGGCTGTGTTTTTGTAGCTAAAACTTTGTTGTTTTTAAACTTGGTTGTGTGAGAAGGCGTAGTGCTTCCACCTACACCTCCATCTTGGCGGAAGTCTGAAGGGCAGATAAAGTGCTTCTCAGATGAGGTCAAATTCAAGGAGTTCATCATCACCAAGCCCTTATTATATGGAATGTTAAAGGGACTTACCTAAGAAAAAGAAGATAAAAAAGATGAACAGTGAAAGGACAGCAAACTCACACTTATTAACAACCACACCTAAAACAAAAGCAAACTAAGAGGACAGCTAGATCAGGAGCAGAAACATAGAAATGAAGATCACATGGAGGGTTAGCAACAGGGGAGTGGGAGAAGGACAAGGGGGGAGAAGGTACAGAAAATAAGTAGCATAGATGGTAAGTAGAAAATAGATAGGGGGAGGGCAAGAATAGTATGGGAAATATAGAATCTAAAGAACTTGAGACATGTGGTCATAAACTAAAGGGGGGAGAATGATGGGGGAGGGGTGTGCAGGGTGGAGGGGAATGAAGGGGGGAAATAGAACTGTAATGGCATAATTAATAAAATATATTTAAAAGAAGAAAATTTAAACAATGTCTGCTGTCACATTACAGTTCAATGTTGGACTAAAATATCAACCAGTGTATTTAAGAAAAAAATTAGAGCTTCACATATTACTGGGAGGAGTTAAGATTATCTTAAATATTATTTCATACTTAGAAAACTATAGGATAAGTGATCATTACTGAAATATTGCTAATTTTAGAATTAATGACAGCAGTACTCAAAATTGTTAAAAACCAAATCTTTGGCCTTGTCTAGAGCTGGATTAAAAAATCTGCTTCTTCACTAATTTGCTAGATGTCCTGAAGTTCCCTGACTTCTCTGGATCTTTTCCATCACTCTACAGTGTGAATGATAATAGTATCTACTTTATAAGTTTTTGACTTGAGGATTAAATGAGACGATAGATGTGAATTGTTTAGTACAGTATATGGCATATCCAAAGGACTCAAACGTATTAACACTCAACTTTTTCTCATTTGAAATCACTTTTTGGGTCTCCTATTTGATCTTATTGTGAAATGTTAGTATTTTTATATTTATGGTTATCCTTCATTTCCTTTCTGTATCACACTTCTTTTTTTCTGATATCTGTGTTTCTAGAAACTGTGTCTACAGCAAAGAAACCTCAGCTGTGGGATGCAGTGGAGTTGGAAGGATGACAGAGGGCCTAGCATTTGGGTTTCTTGGAAGAGAATTAACTGGGATGTTGATCAGGAAATGTTACCAACACTATTTGTCATGCTAGGAGGTGACCTGACCCAATGGAAGGAACCATGGGGACCAGAAAAGGAGAGCAAAGAGGTTCTGGCTGGTTCTCAATTAAGAGTTCTCATTAGCAGTCAATAGGAGAAGACATGCTGGTTGTGTTCTGAGAAACTTCCAATTTGTGTAAGAGAAAGAATCACTGAGAAAGTGTTATTTGAATCCTCCTGTCATGCCTGGGCATGTTGGCAGGTTGGTTGCTATGACTTTAAGTCTGATTATAGGTTGGCACATATAAACCACCATCTGCCCTCATGATTTAGCTCAGCCTTTATGACAGTAAGGATTTAGTATAGTCATTTGGATGTTTTTAGCTTAGATAAATGGTGAGTAAATTACACCTTCATAACATATGTTATGAAGATTAGTGGTACCAAGCAGTTTATAATGTGTATTATTCCTAAAGGAAAATTCTATGGAAATTTTAATATTACATCTATTACAATGAATCTGAAGTACCCCTGACATTTGCTTACTCTTCCCTTTGTCTAAATTAATTAATGCTGAGCTCATTTTCAATTGAGTGGAATGGATGGCTTTTGATCAGTGTGCCTAACAAAGCAATCTTATACCTAACCAGTGCCTGGAAGAACCCAGCCAGCTGCTAGGAAACTTAGTAAAGTTGCCAGATATTGAACACAAAACCAGTGATTTCTGGGACCATCAGGAAAGTTACCAAAAGATGTAACAGCAGATAGTGGACTACACTGCTATTCAGCACCCTATATTTCTCAGCATCATGGCTCTTCAGCCTCTTCTAATACATTCCTTTTACCCTTTCAGTAACATCTGTCCAACTGCCTCAGAAAAATGCTTACACACACATATACACATGCACCTTAATAGTTGTACATCTGCCATATTTCTCTATTGCTTCCTTAGCCTTTTCCCTTTGTCTAAAAAACTGCTAAGCTTTAGGCATCACATTACTATAATGTTATTTTTTTCCTATTGACATCTAAACTTATTACTAGATAATTATGCATTAATTAGTGTTTCGGGCCCTGGCTGGTGTAGCTCAGTGGATTGAGTATGGGCCTGCGAACCAGACAAACACGGTTCGATTCCCAATCAGGGCACATGCCTGGGTTGCAGACCGGTTCCCTGCAGGCCAGTTCCCAGCAGGGGACGCATGAAAGGCAACCGTACATTGATGTTTCTCTCCCTCTCGCCTTCCCTTCCCCTCTGAAGATAAACAAATAAAATCTTTTTAAAAAATTAGTATTTCAGGAAACTAGCAACTTCAGATATAAGAAGTAACTCCCTTGGATTAATAAAAAGTATACAAGTCATAGGTAATGCAATGAAGCTAAAGAAACACTCTTTTCTTTTTTAAGTATATTTTATTTATTATACTATTATTGTTGTCCCATTTTTTTTCTCCCCACCTGTCCTGCACCCTGTCCCTCCAGCATCTGCCCACACTTACTTCATGTCCATGGGTTATATCTATGAGTTTTTTGTCTTCTCCATTTCCTATACTATTCTTAACCCCCCAATCTATTTCATATCTACCATTTATGCTTCTTATTCCCTGTATCTTTCCCCCCATTCTCCTCCTTCCCCTCCCCACTGACAAACCTCCATGTGATCTCCATTTCTGTGATTCTCTTCCTATTCTAGTTGTTTGCTAAGTTTGTTTTTTGTTTTTTTAGATTCAGTTGTTGATAGTTGTGAGTTTGTTGTCATTTTAATGTTCATAGCTTTAATCTCCTTCTTTTTCTTAGATAAGTCCCTTTGAAATTTCTTACAATAAAGGCTAAGTGATGATGAACTCCTTTAACTTGACCTTATCTGGGAAGCACTTTATCTGCCCTTCCATTCTAAATGAAAACTTTTCTGGATAGAGTAATCTCAGTTGTAGGCCCTCATTTTTCATGACTTCGAATACTTGTTTCCAGCCTCTTCTTGTCTATAAGTTTTCTCTAGAAATCAGCTGAGAGTCTTATTAGTCTTATGGAAACTCCTTTGTAGGTAACTCTCTCCTTTTCACTTGCTGTTTTTAAAATTCTCTCCTTATATTTAACCTTGGTTAATTTAATTATGGTGTGTCTTGTTGTGTTCCTCCTGTGGTCCAACTTCTTCAGGACTCTCTGACCTTCCTGGACTTGCATGTCTATTTTCTTTGCCAGATTGGGGAAGTTCTTCTTCATTATATTTTCAAATAAGTTTTCAATTTATTGCTCTTCCTCTTCTCCTTATGGTACTCCTGTGATTCGGATGTTGGAGGACTTAAAGCTGTTCCAGGGGTCCTAAACTTCTTCTCATTTTTTTTGAATTCTTGTTTCTTCATTCTGTTCCAGTTGAATCTTTATTTGCTCCTCTGTTCCAAATCATTGATTTGAGTCCTGGTTTCCTTCCCTTCACTATTGGTTCCCTGTATATTTTTCTTTATTTTCATTTTGTATAGCCTTCACAGCTTCCTTTATTTTGCACCCATACTCAGTCATTTATGTGAGCATCCCAATTACCAGTGTTTTAAACTCTGCATCTGATAGGTTGGCTATCTCCTTTTAGCTTAGTTCTTTTTTTGGAGTTTTAATGTATTCTTTCATTTTGGGTCATATTTCTTTGTCTTGCCATACCTGTCATGTTGTAAGGGTGGAGTCTTGGGTATTAGCCAGGGTGGGGCAATGCACTTTGCTGCAGGTGGCACTGTATTTGGGGAAGGGGTCAGAGAGTGAACAGTGCAGCTTGCTCAGCTCTTTCCCTGCTCTCCATCACTTTCCTTACTACCACAAGCAAGTTTTGCCTTTCTGGTGCCAATTTCCAGGTGGATGAGGTTGTGTATGGTCTAGGATCCTGTGGGTCCCTCCAACATACTCTCCTGTGAGAATGGGAGTTTCTCCTGCCACCAAAACCTCCACAGGTTTTTACAACCAGAGGTTTTGAGGCTTTATTTCCTTACACTGGAACCCTGGGTTGCGTGGTCTGTCTCGCTCCCCAATTGTTCTTCCTGATTTATCTGTATGTAAAATGTGGGACTACCTGGTCCACCAGCCACTCCCTTCCCATGCTTTCTCTCCATCCCAACTGCTGGTCACCACCACTCCTACCAGTCTGGTTGAATGTTTAGCCATACAGTTCATTTTCTGGCAGTTTGGTTGTTTTTTGTTTTTAAATTAGTTGTTCTTCTGGTCGTGTGAGGAAGTGTATCTACGTACACCTTCATCTTGGGAGGAAGTTCTCAAATATTTTTTTCTTTAGAGTGGTTGTTTAATTTTTCTGAAGCCACAAGCTATTTAAAGGCCAGTATTGTGTCTAGTTTTCCTAGCATTGTGTTGTCCATACTCAGAACAGTGCCCACTGTGGGCAAGCACTTCATAAATATTTGCAAAATGGGCGATCTCATGTAACACCCACTGTATGTCAAGCAGTGAGTCAGGTCCTGGCTAAAATGAAGTGTCAACATTGAACGTGATTACAGTCTGTAAAGAGCTGTGGGAATACCAAGAGGAGCAGTTGCCTCTGCTCATGATATGATGGTACACAACACACGGAACATTATGGAGAGGATTTGAATTTTAATCTGGACCTGGCCAGTAAGTAGGCATTCCCTAGATAAAATGGAAAAGTGGAGAGAATATGCTAAATAAAGAGAATAGGATTACAAAAGGCACGAAAGCTTGGCAGTGCCTTTGGGAACCCTAAGTGAAAAGAGTAACCAGAGCATAGTCTGCATGTAGAGGTGTGAAGCAAAGAAGGCTTAAGAGGTGGCTAAAGAGTTTGAACTTCATCCAGTAGAGGGAGCCACCTAAGATGGTTGCAATAGAATGATAAAGAACAAGAGTAAAAACTAAATGTTGGAAAATGTCTCCTTTTAATGAGGAATGGAGAAACCAAGAGGGGGAAATTTCATGGAGAAGGGTAAATTCACATGGTCAAATGTTGTAAAAGCCTGATGACTTAGTAGAACACCTTTGGTATTTAGAACTTCAGGTGATTTTGGAAACTCTAGGTGATTTGGTGATTATGGAATTCAAATTAAAAGGAGTGAAGAAGCTACTATGAGGTGACAAACAAAGTCTTTGAGCATTTTGACTATTTTATGAAGATTTAGCAATGAGAGGAAAGGAAGACACTTGAGAGCTTGATGAGGTAGCACTCTCTGAGAATTGTCCAGAAAAAGTAATCATCAGAAGAAAGGACTGAACATTATAGAGAGACATTACTCATGGGACAATCCCAAGGAATGAAAGGAGGAAGTGGGGTTTATTGCTTGGTCCTCAAAATGATTACATCCATTCCATCACTGTTTTCAGATAACGCAAACTGTGAGTTTTTGAAGGTCCAGAAACCATAAATGTGTTCTGGGGAATGTTTACTAGGTTAAAATAATAAAAGAACCACATTGTTTTGAGGGCTTTTTTAGGGGTGACACCTCAGAATACATGGGAATGTGATTGGGTCTAGCCTGCATTGGGAAGTCAGCAGCCAGGACATTGCCTTGCAGACTGCCTTTCCTCACGGACACTCTGTTTCTTAGAGAAAGGAAAGTGATTGAATATAGCTCATTCAACTTGGATCTGCAGTAGAAGGAAGTTAATTCCTGGTAATAATGTAGTTGTGAAAACACTTTTTACATGTGAATTGGGTAGATGGTGGACTGAGAAATTTAAAAATTCTGAAAACATTTCTTCTGGGGCTTTGAACCAAATTTGGCATGGTAATACCAGAGCATGAATGAAAACTGTGATTGAAAATTAACAATGGACCAATGAATGAACTCAAGAAGCTTGCAAGTAATGTGAAAGCACATTACTTGCAACATACTTCCCTTCCCTGGTATTTTTCCTTCCAACATACTTCCTAGGAAAAGTGAGCAAAGACAGGTTGGTGACATTTGCATTTGATAAATGTGCTTGGTTGTAGAGAAAGGGCCTGTGAACTCAAGACACTAGCAACAATAACCAGGTTAAAAAATGGGGTTGGGCAGTTATATGATTGGCTGTTACCTCAACTTTATGTTGGATTAAGTTCTGTTTTTCAAAGCATGAAATGCACTAAATCTCATCATGCTTTTCTAAGTGGAGCTTTTGTAGAAAGAATGACTTTCAGTAATTAAAATACCTGATGAATATCAAAACCAGCAAGGCAGTAACTTGTACAAACAAAACAGGGGAGGTTAAGAAGGTACAAGTTTTCCCACTTCTAAGCCAAAGGGGAGTTTCAGATTTAAAAGAGCTAATCCCTTGGCTATTTGAACAAGCTTGGTGTTGCCTAAGTTGCTAAGTGAATAATATCTTAAAGGAGAAGAGAAAGAAAAGAGTGGTTTGCTAAGTAAAATATTTTAAATTTATTTTTAAGAAAGTAGTATTTCTGAAAATAAGCCAAGGAAAGAATCAATAAGTAGAAAATCAACAATATAAGATTCTAAGTGTCCCTGTGTTTTTGGTGGTATGTATTATACTGGCTGGCCTTTAATTTCAGGCTTTTTGGGGTATAGGTTTTTTGCTACAGTGGAGTGAGGCACACAGATAATTTGGATCAGAAAAAAGACACTCATTTAATGATGAACAGAGATGTTCAGAAGAACTGAAGATCTCAGCTAAAAGACAAAACAGGGCATTAAAACAATAAGGACACCCATATACCTGAGGGTTGTGTCCTTTCCATCTTTTTGTTCCTAGTATTTACATCACTCTCAGGTTTTCCATCCATACAGAATCTTTTAGAAAATGTGTTGACTAAAGGAAGACCAGGTCATAAGTGATTTTACTGACAAGTAAACTACGTGATGTGGAAATTCAGGGATAGAGGTACTCGGAAATTCAGGTTCTTGGAATTACAACACAACATCTCTTAGTAGATAACGGAGGACAAAACTTATGAGGGGCTCAGCATCAGGCCCACATCCTAAGAGTACAGAACCAGTCCTAGAGGTTCAGATACTAAAGGAAATTTGCCAAAGTAAGAGTAAGACCTAGGGATTGAGGAAGAAGCCCAGTCACCAGTCTCTAAAGGAATACATTTTATGTTCTATTTCTGTAGAAAACTAAAGGGTTAGCATGCTGAATAAATAGCAAGCAAGTGCTCATTTAAATTACGATGAGGGCAGCCTAAAAAGTCCTTGTTAGTGAAGGAAGATAATAATAGAATGAGAAATATTGGTGTTGACAGGTTTGGGCACAGAGCTGGTTATCTTAGGTGGTTCACTGTTATCGACTCCCTATGTGAGCACTATTGATGTCTAAACACAGCTCCTCTTTAGAGAGTCACTCTTTCTATGTGTATGCAGGTATATGTATTTTATACACATGTGTCATTAACTGTTGAAGTATAATTCCTCATGAAACTTGACCTTTAAATAAAGATAATCAGAGTGAAATCAAGTCTACATTTAAGAAACAAAAGTGATCTCCAATACTATAATTCTGGGTTGTCTACTCTCTCCACTACTCATTTACTAAACCAGCTAGGAGTAGGGCTCAAATCTTGCCCTACATAACTGCTAGAGAAAGGATAGAGGAAACTTACAGAACTGAGTACCCAGGAGACATTTTTACACCAACCTCTATTTGCACTAAGTTACTGGGCTTGTTAATTTTTAATTATTTTAAAATGCTGAGCACCATTTAATCTTGAACTGGGACACATTCCTGGTTCTTCTCATACATGGAAAACTGTGATGGAGTAATATATAAATGGTATATATTGTTTCTATCTACCTCCTCTGGAAAACATTGCCCCTTGAGTTGGGAGGGCTCAGAATTCTCTAGGAATTAATTTGCATCCTCTCGCATATTCATCATAAACCAGATCCAGGCTTCCCTGAGTATAAATTCAGATGTTCAGCCCCTGCTTAACACAGCTGGTTTATCAAATAGGGTATTGTGTTATCTAAACAGAAACAAAAAGCTTTCTGATTTGAGAAGTTTTCATGAGAAGTCATTACATTTCTTGTGATATTTCCCATTATGCAGAAAAGAACCAGATTACCATCTGATAACAGATCAGCACATTTATAAATGCTGAATGCTGAATTGAAGACAACATGTGATTGGACACAATTCATAATTTTTTGCTTTATTGTATTCGTTGCAAGGACAGCAAGTGGTAACAAGGCTCTGATCTCCTCTGTAGGAGGCTAAGGTATCAGGGAGACAGGTAGAGGTAGCCTGTCCCCGGGGGCACACACCAGACCGCCAATGCTGGATTTGAGCATTTGCTGACAGGCTGTGTGGACAGGTGTTAGCACTGAATGTGCAGATTCAGAGAGAAAGATGGAGGATGTCCTGGTGGGTTAATCTGCACTTGGGCTGACACGTGTTCCTATCACCCCAGTGCATATTGATATGGTGGGGCTTGTGGTGATCAAGATGGAACTACAGCTGGGGAGGGAAGACAAGCTATGGGACTTGTTTAGGAGGAAAGTGGCAAGGCCCCTGGGTATTTGTTGTAGACCACTCTGCCTGGGTCTAGGAATTGTATCTCCACCCCTTATGGCCAAGGGCTAGGGATGACCTCTGGAGTGCCAGCTGCAGGAGACAAAGCTTGTCTCTAGTAGCAAATGCTGCCTCAGTTTCCTCTCTCTGCCCCCAAAGCTTGGTTGGAAGTCAATGATGGGTAAGACCCCTCACGGTGGGGGGCAACCTAAGCCAGACTTGATCACTTGGGAGGCCTTCATGAAAGGACTTGGGGGGCAGCAACAAAGAGCAATGGACTCTCGTCCCCCAGCTTTGATGTAGCCCAAGTCCCCATGTTCTCTGGGAGAAGCACTTCCTGGCTCTAATCCCCTTAAGCCTGAATACCCAATGGGGAGGGGTGCAGCTCCTTGTCTTGCTAGAGCGTGTCCTGGGGAAAAATCTGGCATCAGAAAGACATCCTGATAAACCTGTGAAATCTGCTCTGCTAAGAGTGCTTTCATTCACATGTTAAGGGTTCAAGCAGGAAACCCTAAAACTCTGTTTCTGACAGACTCTGACTCATAGTAAGCTTTCAGATTTCTTTGAAATGTTATCTACTGTTTGATCCTTGCCGCCCTGTATTCCTGTGTATTACAATCCAATAAAAGGCCCTGGAGGAGGGGGCTTGAGGCCTTTTACTCCTCAGAGAAAATGGCCACTGCTGGCCTTTGTCTCCCCTGAGAAACTGGCCACCAGCCCACGGCCTTTTCCCTCTGAGAAAATGGCCACTTCTCCTCCCTAAGCAGATCACATCTTGTCTCGGTCATATTTACTCTGCATCCACTTGAGGGGACTTGAGAAGGAAGTTGCCCCCACAGTTATATACTTGAACAACCAGGATGACAATGAGGAAGATGTAAATGACCAGGAGAAAAAGTGCTAGTTGCTCCAGAGGTAAGAGAAAGTTTACTTCCCTGGAGGTGAGTCACACCAACCAGCTGTGGAAGCCATACTTTTTTTTGCATGGTGTAATAACAAAGTCAAATGATACACACACACACACACACACACACACTTTTTATTAAGTAGAATACACACACAGAAGAGTAAATATAAGTGTGTGAAGAATTTTTAGACAGCACCTGACAGTGCGCAGCTCTGTAAATTTTTTTGTCATGTTTTTTTCATTTTAATTGTTATTCAAGTAAAGTTTTCAGTCTTTTAATCCCATCCCAGCCCACCCACCCAGCCCTCCCCACTTCCCTTCTATTCCCACCCTCCTTGTTTTTGTCCATGTGTCCTTTATACTTGTTCCTGCAAACACTTCCCCTTTTATCCTGAAATTCCCTCCCTTCTGGTCACCATCAGCCTGTTCTCTATTTCAGTGTCTTTGGTTATATTTTGCTTGTTTGTTTGTTTTGTTGTTTAGGTTCCTGTTAAAGGTGAGATCATATGGTATTTGTTATTGACCACCTGGCTTATTTTGCTCTATAAATATTTTTAACTAAATGAATGAATGGCCCTTTGTAGAATATGCTTATGATGATGGTGATGATGCATTTATTAAAGAGAACTATGGACTGAAGGACAAAAACAGGTAGAGTAGTAATTAAATGACACAAATGCAACAGATTCACAAGAATGTGTCTTGTTATCTTCAAAAATATTTTTAAGCAAGGAAAGGCCATGGAAAGCTAACTGAACTCAGAGTACAGATGCATTCCACCAGTCAGAGTTGGTCCAATACTTCATCTTCTATTTTGCAGTAACTAAAAGGAAAAAAAGGTTAAATCTGCTAAAAAATAAATACATACATTATTAGAAAGAGTTTCCTCCATGTGTTTTTTGGTGGGAAAATCATGTAACCTCCTGCTTCTCTGTCCCTCTTGGGCATAGTGAATATGTTTTTGATGGCTCCGGGCCATTTTGCTTTATTCCTTACAAGGAAGAAATATGAACTAGGAAATTTTCTCAAGAATCCTGGCTGCTGTTTTAGTAGCTAAAAAATTCTTGTTTGTTTTTTCTTAAATATCTGTTACATATATTAGGTAAATCTACTGCTTTAAGAAGAGAGCAACAAAGTCATTCAGAAAGGCTGACCAAAAAAAAAGAACAAAGGCAACCCAGGCAAATGACACAAAATGAAACCAATGATGGTCATACTCATTTCAGTCAAGTCTGAATTCAAATAAAAGTGAATTAAATAAGGCAAAGAAGGGAATTTTATAGGGGTAAGCATTATGACCACAATGAAGAATATGTATGCACCATTAAACATAACATGACAAAATTATAAATTTAAAAGTACCAGAACTATGAGGAAAAATAGATAGAAACTCAGTAGTCATAGGTTTTTGTAGCACATGACCAAACAACTTATCAGAAATACTAAGGTATGAAAAACCTAAGTTATCATACAATTATAAAAATTGATCATTAATTTTGCTACTGAGAAAATTATAAGTAATTCTCAAGGTAGAGGGAGCACAGAGAACATTCAGTGAGTCAAGAGTATACCTCATTTCAATGTGTTGAATTTACAAAGATTTTTCTGATAATATTTGTGCTTCTGGTGTCCCATTATAAAAATCCTTTAAGACTGCAATAATAAAGGCATTCTTCTAAATTTTCTTCTAAAAGTTTTATACAAATGCTTCTCAACTTACAGTGGGGTTATGCCCTGATAAGCCCATTGTAAATAAAAATATTGGTAAGTTGAAAATGTATTTAGTTCACCTAACCTGCTGAACATCATAACTTGTCCTAGTTGAATTTAAATCTGTTCAGAGCACCTGAATCAGCCGACAGTTGAACAAAATCTTCTATCACAATGAACACACTGTAGAGTACCAAGTGTTAACCCTTGTGATCTTAGGGTTAATGGGGAGCTGTGACTCACTGCAGAGGCCCAGCATCAAAAGAGTATCTAATATCTATAGCCTGGAGAAAAGATCAACATTCAAAATTCAAAGCACAGCTTCTACTGAGTGCATATAAATTTCATACCATTGTGAATTTGAAAATTGTAGGTTGAACCCTTATAAGTAAGGGGCCGACTATAGTTTTTTCTTATATTTATATCTTCAGTCCACTTGAAATTAAGATTTTATGCATGATGTAAAATAGGTATTCTATATGATTGTTTATCTCACAAGGAAATCAATTATTACAGTTTATTTTTGCCTTTCTGATTTGCAATGCTTTTTCTGTCATGAACCAGGTTTCTGCATGTCTGAGGGTCTCTTTCTTGGGTTCTCTGACCTGGTCTGTGTAAATGTGAAGAGATGCCTACCTCATTAATCATAGAAATGCCATTAAAACCATTTCATATCTACTAGCTTGACAAAATTAAAAGGCCAGATAATACTGTTTGTTTACACAGATACAAAACAACAGAGGTATTCACCTGTGCTGGGGAGAGAGTAAAATGATAAAACTATGTTAGAATAATCTGGACTTGCCTAGTAAATTTGAACTCTTTGACTCAGAAACTCAATTCCTAGACATATTCCTCAGAGGAACCTTGAACATGTACAGCAGGAGGCATGCATACAAATGTTCACAATAGCATTGCTTGTTTACTAAAAACCTGGAAACACACCAAACACCTGGGCTGGAAAGCCTGACTAAATAACTTGTGTTACAGTCATATCATGAAAGATACCCAACAGTGAACTGAATTAACTTTAGTTACATGCACCAGCAAGGAAAAATTTCAAAAATACACCATGAGTGCAAGAAGCAGTCACTGAAGAATATATAAAGTATACGATGTGTAGAATAGATGATTTAGGGGTGTATACTGAAGTGATAATGTTATAAAGAAAGACAAGGGGATTGTTAAACATGCAGGATGATGATTATCTCTGGAGTGGGTTGGAATGAAAGCGGGATGTGATCATGGGATTTGTAAACTGAATGGTGGGTACTTTATTAAAAAATATTCGTTCTTTATTTTTAAAGTATATTTCATTGATTATGCTATTATAGTTGTCCCAACTTTTTCTCCCCTTTATCTCCTTCTGTCCTGCACCCCCACCCTCCAGCATTCCTCCCCCTCCTTAGTTCATGTCCATAGGTTGTACATCTAAGCTCTTTGGCTTCTCTATTTCCTATACTATTCTTAACCTCCCCCTGTCTATTTTGTACTACTGGTTATGCTCCTTTTCCCTGTAATTCCTTAAACTATACCTACAAATCTGCACGATTTTTCATATATGTAATCTACTTTTCAATAAAAGTACTTTAAAAAGGAATTGACTATAATATAATATGATAAATGCTATATAAGAATTAATTTTTAAGGTAATCATGGAAGAAAATTAGAATAATTTATCCAGTTGCTAAGAAAGCAAATCAAGGTTTTCAGTGGGCAGAGTCAGCCAGGAACCAGGGCAAAGGGAATTGGATGGCTTTGTGGTCAGGGCCACAAGGAATGTGAGACAGCCAACCCTCCCTAGCTCAGACAGCAGAATAGAGAGTCAGAGGACAAATGACCCTTAAGGAACCTCTAGATAATGCTAAAAATGCACTGGTTCCACTTATAAGCGAGATCATATGGTATTTGTCTTTCACTGCCTGGCTTATTTCACTTAGCATAATGCTCTTGAGTTCCATATGATCTCAATTATAAGTGGAACCTACTCCACAAAACAAACAAACAAGCAAAATATAACCAGAGACACTGAAATTAAGAACAATTTGACAAGTAAACAGATGGGAGGTAGGAGGGGATAATGGGAGGAAAAGGGGGAACGATTTTCAGGAACATGTATAAAGGATACATGGACAAATCCAAAGGGGGATAAGATCAAGGGTGGAAAGTGGGGATGGCTGGGTGGGGGGGGGGGTAGTGGTGGTGGTGGAGGGGAATGGAGACAAGTGTACTTGAACAGCAATAACAAAATGCAGAAAAATGCACTGGTAATTTTATTATCTAGTTGCCATTTACCCTTTTGAGTGCACTAATTATTGAAATCTTACTGTTCCTTTATTCTAACATGTTTTAAAAACGCATTATAAATACCATGTTTGCAGAATCATTCTCATTGGTTACATTTTCGGTTGACTGCTTTAGAGAAAGCCACCTTCAACTTTTCCATAAAATTTCTCCAAATTCCTTCATAAAATTAGTTGTTTCTTATATTTCCACAAACCATGCACTGAAGAACCTTGTTCAATTTTTAAATTAACACGAAGCTACTTCCTCAATGTCCCTAAATTTAGTCATTTATTTGTGGTTCTCAGCATGGTTTACTCCTTGCAGTAAGTAAAGTTGGCTGTACATCACTTTTTTGAGACGGCAGTAAAGTTAGCTTGATCTCTATGGAAAAATATTTCATTGAAAGATGTTTTTGGACAAAGACAATGAAGGGGGAGGATTGAATGTGGGAGGTGGGGGTGCATAAGGCAGGGGAGAGTAATTGGGGAAAATAGGGACAACTGTACTTGAACAATAATAAAAAAATTAAAAAGAAAGATCTTTTTAGTCATTTCTCTCCAAAGACAGGTTAAATTTGATAATAGATTAGTTGCTTTTACAAATAATCTGTTTGCCTTGAAGCTACAAATGGACAAATGTGTTTAGTGTTGTTACTAGTATTTCCACATCAGCTTTATCAGTGTTCTCCAACCTTGTGCCCTGAAGAAGAGGTGATGTAACAAGAAGTTCTCTCTTTCCCTCCTCTCATCCAAATCACTTTGTTCAAGGCTATACTTCTTACTTCACGTACCTTCTACCTACTTCCTGTAGAAACAGGGCAATTGTATTGAACTAGACTTATGGAGTGTAAGAGGTCCAATGATCCTGGAATCATGCTGGTGGTTCAGCCTCATATAGTTGTTGGAGTTTTTTTTTCAATCTCATTCAGAAGCTGGATACAGATGCCATGTATCCTCAAGGCTAGCTTCTTAGAACTCCTTTTCTTCTTTTTTCTGAATTCCCTTAGTCTTAGCATTTTAGTTTTCTGGGAACTCTTCAGGATACAATGGGCAAAATAAACAACAGGGAGTGGAACTGAGCCCACATTCTGATTCTGAGAAAACCCCACCCCCCTGGCAAGAATTCAAGCATGGAATGGGGAGGAAAAAGAAAGAGGCAAATTATTCTACCAGATCTCTACAATGCTGAAGAAAATTATCTCAGATATTGGTAGAAAGAGAGATTCTTTCAGCACTTTGGTTCCCCATAGATGTTTCTTTTTCAGCTGAGGATTTAGGCTATTTTTTTCAAGGTAATTAACTGATTTATTTTTTGACTTAGCACACTTACAATACTCTTAGTTACATGGGAATCCACTTTCCAAGGAAAATGTGTAAGAGAAGTTCAAATTGGTCAAGTTACAAAAATCTACTCTGAAAAAAAGACAACTTCTCTTTCACTTGATGCTAAAAACATGAGTGGGTGATTTTAGTCCCTGGGACTATTCACAAATAGCCTATGTCCAAAGCATTTAAGGAACAATCAATGAAGTTTTTACAGAAGTCACATGATGCTACTAGCAGAAATTTAATAAAAAATGCTTTTTTTTTTATTAGCATTAAACCTGGAAACACACCAAACACCTGGGCTGGAAAGCCTGACTAAATAACTTGTGTTACAGTCATATCATGAAAGATACCCAACAGTGAACTGAATTAACTTTAGTTACATGCACCAGCAAGGAAAAATTTCAAAAATACACCATGAGTGCAAGAAGCAGTCACTGAAGAATATATAAAGTATATGATGTGTAGAATAGATGATTTAGGGGTGTATACTGAAGTGATAATGTTATAAAGAAAGGCAAGGGGATTGTTAAACATGCAGGATGATGCTTATAAGGATGTTTATAAGGATGATGTTTATAATTTCAGACATCAATTTCATTGATGTCTGAAATTATATTGTTAAAAATTCCATCAAAATTCCTGTGGAGATGGAGAAAATGGAAACCAGACATAAAAATAAATTTATTCCACTTGTACAGCCTATAATAAATCCAGAGAAGCCTAAATAAAATCAGCAATAAATGTGATGAAAAGGGGCTATATAATAAACCTGACAAGCTCAGTGACCAAAAGTAACCTCACAAGATGGTCTGATCACAAATTCCTATCTGGGCAGGTCATGACAAATTGTCACATCCCAGGCCTACAACCTCCTCAGTAAAGGCCAGTCTGTACCTTAATGAGCCTGTTCACTGTTCTCACTCTTGTAGAATAACATACCTTTGAAATGTCAGGGTAATTTTCTTTTCTAGACTCCTCAGGGCACAACCACAGGCACTAGAGCAGGAAACTCCTTGTAATCTTGTTCCCCACACACCATCCATCTCCATGTGCTGTAAATGTTAATCCTTAACTATCCTGTACTCACCAATCCTAGAGATTCCTTCCCATTTGCTTTCTCGCTCCTCCATAATCTACCATCAATGGATTTCATGTACCTTCCTTATGCTTTCTCCTTTGGCTCTAAATGTATAAAATAAGCTGCAAAACTGCCATTCTCAAGATCTTTTTTTTTCATTTCATCAAGATCTTGCTTCTGGGCATGTCCTAAAAATTTTAGCTCAAATAAACTCATAAAATTTTTGTATAGGTTTGAAAGGCCTTTCATTGACATTGAGAACCAAGCTGTCAGACTTCCAGAAACATGTCCAGGAACATGCAATCTGAACGTCAGTACCTTTCTTTCTTTTTTTCTCTTTTCTTTTTATCCTCACTGAGGACATGCCCATTGATTTTTGAAAGAGGAAAAGGGAGAAAGAGAGGGAGAGAAACACCCATGTGAGAGAGAAACATCAATTGGTTGCCTTTTGTACACACCTTAACCAGAGGCAGAACCCACAATGTAGGTGTGTGCCCTGACTGAGTCAAACCTGAGACCTTTAGGTATTTGGGATGATGCCCAACCAACTGAGCCACACTGGCCAGGTCCAGGGCCTTTCTTAAAAACGAGTTTTTGGGGTTCTTGAAATAATAAAAGCTGATTTTGTTAACTTATACTCTAGTAAATTTTAAATATCTATCAATTTATCTGAAATTAGCAAAACTGATGTCACACTCTTGACCACATGCTTATATATTAAATACCTTAAACAAGCTCTCATGTCTTAAAGAATCTTTAATTCCTTTTTCACTTAGTTTTCTTGAAAGCTTGTATTTGGGGGAAATACAGGATAGGGGGCAAATGTTTGGGAAACATTTACTGTGTGGCACTTAGGCCTTCCTGGGAAAAGGAAATAATTTAAAAAACTCAAGCCTTTCATTGCTGGATTAGACAATAAGGCTAAAGACTAAGGGAAAGGAGTAGATGTGGTTAGAAAGGAGAGAAGCAAGGGGAAGTGGAACCTGGAAGATGCAAATTTTCTGAACTGATTATCATTTTTTAAGCTTATTTAAACATGTAAAAAGGTTAAGTCATTTACAAACTATGTGAGGCCCCTGCTCAATTATACTCCCAGTTCCTTTTCTAAGTTCCCTGACTCCTTGATAAAGTATACTGCACACAGCCTTTTTTCTCATTTTACTATTTTTGAAAACAACAAAGAACCCTGGGGGTGTGTCTTGAGTCTGCAGCTTCCAGGGTATTGTTCTGTCCACTTGATGTGATGATGGACACTGGGAACTCAGCTGTGACAATGGTGAGGACTTCTGGCAGGCAGCTTACAGAGACCTCCGGAGCTTGCGTGACACAGAACATGTTTTTCTGAACGAAAGGGAAGCGAGTCAAGGTTTTATTACCTCACCCTTGAAAAACAGTCTGTCATGGATACAGACAGTGATTAGAACAAGAAAAATGATTGTATGTTGCGGGAGTGATGGCTCTTTGACCAGAAACACAAGGTAGAGATGGGGGAGGCATCAGGGGGAAGTGGAGACACAGAGTTGTGGTGTTGCTATTTAAAAAATGGAATGGAACTACTTTCTGATGTTACCGTAAAATGAGACAGATGAAGAGAATCTTAAAAATACTTAATAATGAGTAGTAACTTGAGGCTTATTTTATGTTTCAGAGGCAACATTGATTCATTTTCTTAAATGGTAGGAAAAGAAGAAGCCATCCCAAATCATTCCATGTTTCTATTTCTTAGATTTATTCTTTGCATTGGCATGAGAAATGGAACCATCTGATCAACAGTGAGAACCCTTCCCCACTCTGAATCCAGATTCTCCAGATACAGTTGGCAGGAGAGCTCACTGCATGCCAGAAATCTCACCTCCCCAAAATATCCATGCCACCAAATTAAACCCCCAGCATTAGTTCTAATAATGAATTAGGTACTACTTCGCTACACGGCTATTGACCTTCTCTTATTGTTTATCACAGGAGATTACTCTCTCAGGAGGAAATATGACATTATCAAGCCCTGTTGGAAGGAGTGAGCCTGAGTCCAAGGGTGGTACAGTACAGGTCTGGGAAGGGAACACTGATTCCAGAGGGAGTGGGTGGGACTCTTGAATTGTGTGCATAGTTCCAGCTCCTTCATTACTCTTTAGTGAATGTAAATGTTGGAATTCTATATTGTTCCAGTCTAATAGGTAATCATCAACTTAGAGTGAGACATCACTAACTTTGGCTCCTGAAAAATCAAATCTGGGGATTTTTTTTTAGTGTGGGATAGTAAAGAAATAAGTTGAACATTATTTTATCTTCTGAAAAAGCACTGCTGAGCCCAAGATTCTGTTCAGATAAAAGCTGGCCAAGAACCAAATTTTGGCTTCCCGTCAGCTCCCCCAGGTCATGGAAATACTTCTGAAATGGCAGCTTTCTTCTTGCATGTTATCAGGTGTGGGCTCCACCCTGCTGTTCTGTGTGAAATGGGTTAGTTACTGAGAAAGAATACAAGAAAATATATATGTGTATATATATATATGCAGAAGCATGTACTTGCCTTCTCACTAAGCCTTGATTATATATCTAAAACAGACAAGGCATGAAAATCTCACCCAAAGAAGTGACTTAGTGCAGCCAGTGGTACTGGTGAGGCTGTGAAAGTGCTGCCATGGTACTGGGCATCTTATAAGTGTAAGTGCATACATATGCTCTTTCTATGTAAAAGTTTATATTTTTCATCAGCTTCTCAAATGAAACAATCACCCCCAAAAAGGTGAAAAACCACCATGGATATTAGGCTTTGAGAGAGTGACTCTGTTTTGTGGGGAAAAGATTAGAAAGGAGGAATTTCTAATGAGCACAGTTTAGTAATGCTACCTGTGCAGCATTGTGTAAAACAGACACTAGAATATGAAATCATAATTATTTTGATTTGTATCATTAATATGGACAGACATATAGCTCCAGTGTGGTAGACAGAATCTCTTTATACATGAAATAATAGGACCACTTTCTAGTGAAAACCTCATAAATATTCTCATAAGAAAAATACACTCTGTCTGAGAAACCAGCAGACATACTCTCAAAATGGTCCTCTGATTTCATGGAAAGTCTGCTATCATTCCACTCCACAGTCCTGTTTCTCTGACTTAAAATGTTTGCTGTGGTTTCACCCAATAGGAGGTAAGACATGAAAACACGGACAGACACAGATCCTCTGAAATGGCCAGCAGACTGGAGATGCTGCCTGCCAAAGACAATGTTTATGTTTAATTTTTGAATTTTTACTCCTCATCGACAAAGCCTCCCCCTTCAGTGGTTTTTTTTTTGGAAATCATGTAAATAGTTCATATTTCTCCTTGCTCTTTTAAGATGTTTGTTTCTAAAGAAATAGTGAAGGTGTGTTTCCTGTGTGTAGCAGAGGGTTTTCTGTTTTGCCTTCCTTCTCTTGAAATGGAAAATTGGAAATGACCTTCCATTCTGGTCTCTTTGAGCACGAGCTCTGAAAAGAGGTTAAAGGAGAAAGAGCTCTCTCTCTGGGGAGTACTCTCTTTGGTGCCAAAAAGGACACACAGTAATTCACAGTGACAAAACACATTGATTTTAATTGCTTTGATACATTTGGACCCTAAAACACCAATCCAAAAGGACCTATACATCCCAATGTTCATAGCAGCACAATTTACAATACCAAGTTCTGGAAGCAACCTAAGTGCCCATCGGCAAATGAATGGATCAAAAAACTATGGTACATTTACATGACGGAATACTATGCTGCAGAAAGAAAGAAGGAGCTCCTACTTTTTGCAACAGCATGATGGTACTGGAGAGCATTATGCTGAGTGAAATAGTCTAGGCAGTGAAAGACAAATAACACAGGATCTCACCTATAAGTGGAACCTAATCAACAAACAAACAAGTAAGCAAAATATACCAGAGACATTGAAATTAACAACAAACTGATAGTAACCAGAGGGAAGGTGGGAGGGGATCAGAAGGAGGAAGGGTTTTCAGGAACATGTATAAAGGATACATGGACAAAGCCAAAGAGGGGGTAGGATCAAGGGTGGGAAGTGGGAATGGCTTGGGTGGGGGGAGTGGTGGAGGAAAAATGAAGGCAACTTTACTTGAACAACAATAGAAAAATTTTAAAAACTTTTGGGTATTCATCAAATCTTGTTCATCTTTTTCTTTTTAAAAATGCGTCCAGCTAGACTACATTTTAGTGAGGATAGGCTCAGTTTTGCTATTGTGATAAACATGACTTAAATTTCAGTTGCATAAAAGAGCAAAGGTTTCCACAGGTCCATCACAGATTGGCAGGAGGGGTTTGGTCTGGGTAGTCATTCGGGGATTCAGACTCAGTACCTTATCAAATGCTGCCCCCCCCAAAACCAGCACGTGTTACTTATATTCAGCTTTCAAACCTCTTCTTAAGACCTTGAGTTTATTAAATACATTACATGCATCTGATTCATTTTAGGTAATGATTTACTAAATATTTTACCACTGAAAAACACAGAATACCATTCTCTGGGGTTCCAATAGTAGCCTCCTCACCAGCTATTATTGCTTGTTCCTAAAGGACTGCTATATATTTTAGTTTGGTGCTCCACCCTAATTATGTATACTGATTTTTAAGTATATTTTATTAGTTACACTATTACAGTTACCCCAATCTTTCTCCCTTTACCCTCCTCTGCCTGGTACCCCCATTTCTTCCAGCAATCCCCCACTCACCTGACTTCATATCTGTGGGATGTACATATAAGTTCTTTGGCTTCTCCAGTTCCTATACTTTTCTTAACATCCCCCTGTCTATTTTTTACCAACAAATTATGCTTCTTAATTCCTGTATCTTCCACCCATTCTCCTCCTTCCAACTCCTCACTGATAACCCTCCATGTGATCTCCATTTCTATGAGTCTGTTCCTGTTCTGCTTGTTTGCTTAGTTTGTTTTTGTTTTTTAGATTCAGTTGTTGATAGTTGTGAGTTTGTTGTCATTTTAATGTTCATAGTTTTGATCTTCTTTTTTTTCTCAGGTAGGTCCCTTTAACATTTGATATAATAAAAGATTGGTGGTGATGAACTCCTTTAGTTTTACCTTGTCTGGGAAAAACTTTATCTGTCTTTCCATTCTAAATGATAGCTTTGCTGAATAGAGTAATCTTGGTTGTAGGTCCTTGTTTTTCATTACTTTCAATACTTCTTGCAGGTCCCTTCTTGCCTGCAAAGTTTCTTTTGAGAAATCAGTGGACAGTCTTGTGGGAACTCCTTTGTAGGTTACTTTCTACTTTTGCTGCTTTTAAGGTTCTCTCTTTATATTTAACCTTTGGCAATTTAATTACGTTGTGTCTTGGTGTGGTCCTCTTTGAGTCAAACTTGTTTGGGACTCACTATGCCAAACAAGTTTTATTTCATTATTTTTTCAAATAAGTTTTCAATTTCTTGCTCTTTCTCTTCTTCTTCTGGCATCTCTATGATTCTGATGTTGGCACTTTTGGAGATGTCCCAGAGTTTTCTTATTCTCTCCTCATTTTTTTTTGAATTCGTGTTTCTTCATTCTGTTCTGGTTGACTATTTCTAACGTATGCTTTGGTTTGTTGATTTGAACCCCAGTTTCCTTCCTTTCACTGTTGGTTCTCTGTGGATTTTTCTTTATTTCACTTAGTGTAGCCCTTATTTCTTCCCTTATGATTTTGTCCTTACTCAGTGAGATCTTTAAGCCTCCTTATTACCAGTGTTTTAAATTCTACATCTGATAGGTTGACTATCTTCATTTCACTTAGTTATTTTATTGGGGTTTTGTTCTATTCTTTCATTTGAGACATATTTCTGTGTTTCATCAATTTTGCAGCCTCCCCATGATTGTTTCTGTGTATTGGGTAGAGCTGCTTTGACTCCTTGTCCTGGCACACTTGTTACATTACATGGGACGGAACTTAGGTAACTTCCAGAACAGGACAGCCCAGCACTGTCCTGAACAAGACGCTTCAGCACTTTGTGGCTTTGTACGTGGGGGAGGGGTCAGAGAGGGAATAATGCTGCCACCTGACTGCTGGAGACTTGTTTGGCACTTGCCCCACTTCCAGTCACTTATGCGACTGGTGCCCCTCTAGCTGTTGCCCTGACAGTGATTCTCTGAGTGGGTGGGCTTTCATACATTCTAGGACCTTGTGGGCCATTTAAACAGACTCCTGAAAGACCCTCAGTTTCTTGTGCCCCTCAGCCCCCCACTAGTTTTTATAGGCAGGAGTAACAATATTTTATTTTTCCAGCACTGGAACCCTGGGCTCTGCAGTCTTGCCTGAGGCTCACTCCCCAGGTCTCCCTGACATGGGACTATCCATTCCACTGGCCACCACCATCTATCTGGTCACCACCCTCTCACTGCCACTACACCACATCTTCTCTGCCCTGCTTCCCTTATCTGCCCCTCCTACCCATCTAGATGAATATGTCTTCTTTAAATTCTTGGTTTTCAGACTTCTATACAATTTGATTTTCTGGCAGTTCTAGGTGTTTTTTGTTTTGAGGTTAGTTGTAATCCTCCTTATGGTTGTGCAAGGAGGTAAAGTGCTTCTGCCTACACCTCCATCTTGACCAGAAGACTAAGTATACTAATTTCTACACCCATCGGGTTAGTATGGGTTATGCTCTAACCTTCAAAAGAGTTAATGGCTTAAAACAACAACGGGTTATCACTCACTCAGAGCACACTACATTTAATGTTGGTTGGTTGTTTATTTGTTGTGCCTCTCAAGAATCTAAGCTCAACATAATATAGCCACTGTGGCAAACAGTGCTGGTTGTGCACCAAAGAGCCAAGCCAACCAGGAGGTTCTCACACCAGCAGTCAAATACACAACCTGAAAGTGTCACGTGTTCCTTCTACTTACACCTCAATGGCAAGAAAAGGTCACCTAACTCCACAGAAGGGACTTACTGTGTGACCAAAAATGGGCAACTGACAGCATTTGATGGAAAGCACCAATGACTATGATATGCCAGTCCCTTGTGGTCACGTGATATTATTCTGATCATGGTTAAAAAAAATCTTTGGATGACATCTGTAGGCCACAGAATGAGTCATTATGCATGCATGAAATGCTTAAAGAACTATTCCTGTTCCTGTCATGACTGTGAAATTTCAGTGCCTATGAGAAGCTATCTAGCTGTAGTAGGAGATACGCTAATTCTGTACTCAGCTCAGACCTCTCTAGCCATTCCTTTTTCCAGGTTTCCTCTTGCACAATTAATATATTCCAGTGAAGGTTGAAGTAAGGCTTGGAAAAGGGCACAGTCCGCTCAGTTTGTCCTGTGTACTGGCAAGCTGGAAAGCAGTAAGTTTGTCAGCAGCTTCTTTTTCATTCACCTTCATGCCCAGCAGTTCTTAGTGGAAAACTGAGCCCACAGTCAGGACAGAAGAATCACTGTTGATTGTATGAAGTACTTTAATCACACTGATGGAAGTTCAACCTAGAAAACACCATGGCTTCATTGTTCAAAGTGTCTAAGCCCATATATAGAAGCAAAAGAAGGCTGGTACCCTGAATAGCCAAGAGCATGCTTGGTTCTGTCTTCCCTTTGTGTTTGCATAGCAAGATAGGGACATGAGTGGGAAATGAGAGAAAATAAATGTCGCATTCTGTGGCTGAACAGGCAAATAGGTAAAGTTACAGTTATTAGACTTCAGGTAAGAAAAAGAGAATTTGTCCCCAACATGAGACCCCTTAGCCTGCAGGCAGAGGAAAGCAGATAATCATGTTTAATAGGACCAAGTACAATTCAGAATCTGGGAAATGGTGAGGCATAAGGAATGCAGGACTGTGTACAAGAGGGCTTGATATCCACATGAACATTGGCTCTGACCATTGGCTCTGACTTGGGTCTCCAAGTAGCTGAAATCTATCTAGCACTTTTCTGACTTGGGATCACATCTTGGCAAAAGATGAGTCTTCTACTAGAAGTTATAGAGTTATATTTGACAACCTGGTTCTGCAGCCTTCAGCTGCAGGACTCTGGGCAATTATGTCATCTCTCTGTGTCTCGGTTTCCTCATAAATAAGTATGTTCTTACAGGTAAAGCACTTAGTCCATTTTAAGGACTCAATCCATGTCAGCCTGTGGGTTCCAAAATCATTAGTGTCTGAGGAATACAATAATATCCACACCAATATGACTTCTACTTTGTAAATAAAGAAAGGTTCTCAAAGTGGTAAATTAATTTAAAGATGTTCTTGGGACAGATTATATGTAAGCATTTCCCGCTGTTCCTCCAGAGTTTTCTGCAAAGATTTGACTTCAAATGGCTTGATGTGCTTCTATTTCCTGAAAGTCAAAGGTTTGTGCAAAAGGACGAGGTCAGAATGTTCTGCATCCTGGTGTGCTCTGAAACATAGATGTCATGCTTTAAATACTTGTCTCAGTTTATTTTCTCAACCCTCCTTGGGAAAAAAGAATTTTCCCTTCCTGAAGAGTTGGTCTCAGCATTAAACCAGCTCTTTTTAGTAAGTATGATTAATTTAGAGCATCAATTTTCAAGTGTTGTGCCCGCAAGAATTTTTAAAACATGTGATACCTGACTATTTAGTCAGGGACACTGACTTCTTTTCCCTTAGATTGTTAGATAAAAAAATGACAACAACCAACACAACAATAGCCATTTGGTATGAGTGAACCAAAAGAATACCTATTTTTGTCCGACCAGCAAAAGATATATTTTTGATGTGTTGCAGAATTTTACAAATTAGTTTATGTATGTTGAAAAAGGTTGAAAAATGCTAATTTAGAGTATCATCCTGGATGGCTTTCCAGCACCTATACAGTCATTCCACAATGGCACTGGAAATAGCTCTCATTCCAAGATATATTCAATTGTAAATACCCACAGAATTCCAAGGAGAATACAAAGCTGGGATTAGGGGAGCAATTTAAATTTAAAATCAAATAAATTATTTTACTTAGAATTTAAGAAAAGGTAAGAAAGAGAACTCTACAGAGGCACATCACTTGAGATGTAAACTTGGCAGCTGGTGAAGCAGTGGGATAAGAAGATGGATAGTTGTTTCTCTTGTGCTAAAGTCTAAGCCATAGAGCATCTTTCCTCAGTGAGGACAGCAGGGCTCCAGGTTCCTTCACCTCCCTGGCTCCTTTTTTTCTAGGACCTTGCCCTCATAGATATGGTACAAAATGTTTTACTACAAAATCTACGTTCTAGACAACAGAAAATTGTTCAATGGAAAGGAAGGTACAACTCTTCCTTTAATGATATGATCCTGTAAGATTTTATTTATTTATTTTTAGAGGGAGGAGAAGGGAGGGAGAAAGAGAGGGAGAAAAACATCAATGTGTGGTTGCCTCTCATACTCCCTGCACTGGGGACCTGGCCTGCAACCCAGCATGTCCCCTCACTGGGAATCAAACTGGTGACCCTTTGGTTCACAGGCCAGCACTCAATCCACTGAGCCACTCCACCCAGAGATAAAGATGTGACCCTTTAGATAAGGTAGATTACATTCACATCCATGAACTAGAACTCAGTCACATGACCACATAAAGCTACAAAAGTGTTTGAAAATGTCATCTTTATTCTGACGAATCCCATCTTTACTCCTGCTGGTCATGTGCCCAACTAAAATTCAGGTTCATTACTAGAAGTGAAAAGAACAAAGGAATCACCTCTGTCTCTGTAGCAGACGGGATGCCAGTGACAGCTCTAAACGAATCTGGTAATTCCAGTGTTTTATAACCCACCCCAGGGTTGTGGTTGGATATGTATTGTGACATAGGTAGAGGAAAGCTATTTGTGACCTGTGTAATTTCCATCTAAGGAATAATCAAAGCTGTCTGTGTCTAAACCTCTATAATTGTGATAGGAAGAATCACATTAACTACAGAAAAGCTCAAGAAATATTTGTTGACTTTATGAATTTTAGATAAGAATTTTAAAATCCTGACATATTCTTTAAAACTAACTAAAGCATGGAGTTGGCAGTGTTTTTTTTTTTAAATTTTATTTATTTATCTTTAGAGGGGAAGGGGGGAAGGAGAGAGGGAGAGGAACATCAATGTATGGTTGCCTTTTGTGCGTCCCCTGCTGGGAACTGGCCTGCAGGGAACCGGCCTGCAACCCAGGCATGTGCCCTGAGTGGGAATCAAACCGCAATCGTGTGGTTCGCAGGCCCGCGCTCAATCCACTGAGCTACACCAGCCAGGGCTAGCAGTGTTTTTAAAAATAGTTGATTTTTTGTCATTGATTGTAACCAGTGTTTAAAAAGTGAATGTTGTCTTTTTATCAATGAGTTTTCCTCTTGGATAAAGGTAGCCATTTTTATTTTTAAGTCAACCAAAAGGACTATATATTTCTCAAATTCAGGAGATGCTTCTCAGGCCAAAATTGTCACTTTGTATGATAATATGTGTATGTAGGTTTAAAAAATTGATGAAAAATTTTGGTATAGTTTAAAGAACAATAAAGAAAATTAAATTAGAAAAATGTTTAAATCCTTAATATTAGGAATAAACAAATAAGGAATAGTCTAATCATTCATTCATTCAACACATATTTATTGAGCACCTACTTTGCTATGGGCTGGAAGCTGGATATGCAAGAATAAAAAGGGAAACAAGACTCCTGACTTGAAACTTTGCATGCTGCTGAGGGAGACAGGCAATAAATAATTAAATGAAACATGGAATAATGCAATAACAGGTAATAATAGCTGCTATAAAACATTAATTAAATAAATGAAATAAAAGGTTAGCAAGGGGCATCTACTTTCATTGGTTTTTAATCCTCACCCAAGGATATGGTTTTTTTTTTCCAAATTGCTTTTAGAGAGAGAGGGAAGGTAGTGGGGAGAGAGGGAGAGAAAGAGAGAAAGAAACATTGATGTGAGAGAGAAACATCAGTTGGTTGCCTCCCATATGCATCCTGACTGGGGCTCAAAACTGAAACCTTCTGGTTGTGCTGGATGATGTTCCAACCAACTGATCCACCTGGCCAGGACAATGGGCATCTACTTCAGATAATATGGTCACAGAAGCCCTTTTTGCAAGGTTGACATTAAATCAGAGACCGAAGGAGAAAATACCAGATTTGGAAAGAGGAGAATTCCAGGCTGACACAAACATCTTGGGTAGATTTGTAAGCACATTCAGTATAAATAGCAAGATTAAGAGCAAACAAATATATTTGTTTGCAGTGTGAGTCTCTGAAAAGTCTTCATGGTCTAGAATTTTTATCCGTGTCTCCCCATGTTCACTGTAACATCTATTATTTTTATTAGTTAAATAATAGAATTTAAAAATAAACCAATACTAAGTATTAAAGTGTGATGGTCAAGAGAGGGTGTATATACATAGAAGCTCTGTAATACTGTATTTCAGAAATATAAAGAACAAATTACCAAAATGTAAAGAACAAAAATACTGAACCATGGTTGATTTTAAGTTTTTTAGGTAATCCTGGCTGTTGCCAGGGTTTGATAGAGTCTTCCTACAACAGATCTCAATTGATTCTGATGGGCTGCTGTCACTCCCATATTTAGCTGGGGTATGTTTCCTTTACCGTGGTAAGAGTTGTCAGTTCCTGGCTCTGCAGACTGGTTTCTCCATCTTGGGCACAGGGACATCTTCCAACTCATGACCCAGGGAGCCATGCACAGCTGTATCGAGAAATCCCATCACAATGAACACAACGTGGGGCGGCAGCACTTCCGTACTTTGAACATGGTCCCTCACTCACAATACAGATGCTTGAGATATGGCTGGAGTCTGCACCATCCCTGAGTGCTAGCTCTTTCTTTGAATTTTGAGGAGGAAAACATTTTGGAAATTGTATCAAGATGGTTCGTGTTCCCAAACAAACTCAGTAACTTCCTAAATTGCCGAATTGCCTTCCACCCTGCAACTCTTCAAAAGAACCTATAGAAATTTGGTAGTAAAATTTGTTTCGTCAAACGTGTTCTAATTCTTTTTTCCTTTCATGGGTGATCTGCTGAAGAACTGCCTGCAGTTAGAGCAGAAGTCTGGGCACAGAGGCTCAGCATTTGACCTTTCCACGAGCACACTGGGCAGCTCCAGACACGGAGGGGACTACACCTGGCAGTGGTTTGGCAGAGAAACTGTTCTCTGAAAAACTAGCTTGTCTGTTCCTAATGAGAAAATACCCAAAAGTGAAGCTGTTTTGGGAGCTATAATAAGCTTTGGAAAACATCAAAGAGAAACAGAAATATGTAAAGCAAATGTGGCTATTGCCTACAAAGAGATCTCTTTAGAAAGTGTGGTGGTCATATCATATCTGACTGACTGTTGTGAAGTGTGTGGACTTGGTAAAACAGATGCTAAAAATTTCCTAGAGCAGGGGTCCCCAAACCCCAGACCACAGCCAGTACTGTTCCGTGGCCTTTTAGGAACTGGGCCACACAGCATGAGGTGAGCGTGGGGCAAGTGAGCAAAGCTTTGTTTACATTACTGCCTGAGTTCTGCCTCCCGTCTCCCCTACCCAGGTACCAGTCTATAGAAAAATTGTCTTCCATGAAACCAGTCCCTGGTGCCAAAAATGTTGGGGACTGCTCTCCTAGAGGACTGAGCTGTGGTGGGGCCACAGCTTGATCCCCTGACCCGGGATGCTTCCTGCTTGTGAGCCTGTAGGGACCACTCTCAGGACACCATCCATGTGCATGGCTGGCTTTCCCATTTTCCCTTGCTTGGGATTATGTTCAGCTCCTACTTAAAAAAGAGGCCAAATACCTTTATGAATAGCTAATGGATCCATTTGTATGTCCCTGTCATTGGGGGATGAAATAAGAGAGGGCGACTACAAATTATGCAACTCATTTCCACTTTTCCAATGACTTCTATTTTATTTCCCAGCCTTATTCTGTAGCCTTGCCATTCTGGTTTTAGAGCTTCTGTCTCATCATCATAGCATAGGAGAAAAGGAGTCAGAAAACAAGTAGTGTGTGATTTGGAGCCTGTCATTTAACATCTGGCAACTATAACTTCCCAATCTGTAACATGAGAATTGGAATTCCTGCCTACTGTATCTCAGGGGTGCTTCGAGCACCTGTTGGACATGACTATGAAAGTATGTAGTAAGTAATAAAAGGTTAAACAAATGTTGGTTGTCCTGTATTTGTCTTATATCAGGTTGGGGGAAGAGGGTTGATTTCTAGATTGTTAATTCCTTGGATTACAGTGGATGACAATAGAAATGAAAATACCAAAAAATATTAATACCCTAAGCTACTCTGCATCAGGACAAGGTGTAAAGTTAGGAGAATAGTCTATGTAGTTGCATGTACAGGAATCACCTGGAGTGCCTCATTAAATGATGATTCTGACTCAGCAGATCTGGGCGGGGCCTGAGACCTTGCATTTCTAAAAGCTCCCTGGGCATGCTCATACTGCTGGTCCCTAGACTGCATGCAGAATAGCAGTGGATCAAAGAGACAGAGTCAAGGGAGGAGGTGACACAGGTGAAGGAATGAGGAAGACAGCCTTTCTGTCTGTGGTCCCTTCATCTTAGTACCATGCTGGTGAAATGAACTAGAGGAACCCTGCATTGTTAAGAAGTTACGTTGCTAACATTGTTAGGTATCTGAACATGGCTCATTCTACTTACTTGAGCATATTTCTTGGGGAGTAAATCTAGGGCAAGAGAGACAGAGAGGGTCCTCAAATGTGGAACATACCAGCCCTGCTCAGGATCTTCTATGTTCACAGTAGGAAACCAGGAAAATCAGTTTGTAAAAGAAGCAGTCTGTATTCTGCCAGCTGGGAACTGATCCAGCAATGATAAGATCATTCACCTCTGTGACCTCAGCTGTATTTAAAGTGTTTTCTCTTGGGACTCCAGTATAACATGTCTTGATTGGACATTGTGAACTAACATCCTTGTCATTCACATTTGGAACCAAATGACTTCCTTTTGACATTTTACAGTGGTTTGGTAGCCTGCCATGACATTATGCATTGTTCAGAATAATTTTCCATGTCACTGAGGTTGATTCTTCTGACTTACAGCTATTTATGAAATCTAGCTCTCCAAAGTGGGTAAAAGAGTCAAGAAAATAACTTTGTAATAAACCACTTCAAACAAAGAGCAGATAGTGAAATTCTTAAAATATGTAATTCCATAAGGATATAAGCTTATGATATATAGCTATTGCTGACCCAATTCAAATGTGCAAGTGTTGCACGTATTATTTGAGGTGCAGTGACTCTTTGGCTCTTTATTTTGTTATCATGAAAATAACCACTCCTGAAAACACACCGTTGTGATTTGTAATAAAGCTAAACAGGCATAAACTATGTTGAGGCAACATTCTCTAAGATTTGCTGCTTATTTGGTCACTGCACTTGGATACCAGACCCTTGATTAAAATGACCTATAGAAGACTCACTTTGTTGAGTAAATCTCAATCACATAATGAGAATTCTACTGTAGTTCTATACTTTTGTTTATTGTAAAGTTTTAAAATCACAAATATTGAGAACATCAGAAAAACAGAAATACTCAATAGTTTAGTTCTTACATCAATTTCCTATTTTGTTGGAAAGGAATCCTTGAGGCTCTTAGCAGAGTGTAGTTTAAGGGCAGGTTTGTGCAATGGTGTAGTCTATATCCAACTGGCACTTCAAGGTCAATGTTAGGCTTTATTGCCCTAGAATGATTACTTTCATGTATGGGGATTTTTAACAATGGTGACAAATTCTCAATCTCCCAGTTTGTAATTGTTCAAAGGTATTGTACCAAGTCTTTACCAAGTATACAATGTCTGTCCCAAAAAAAACCAGCCATTGTTAATGTAATGAGAATGGTTTGTGCAACATCAGTGTCACCTGGCAGCCCAGGAGAGTGGACTGAAATGCGCATGTGTGAGCACTGACGACTTCATTGTATTGGTCAGTAGGGGCAGTAGATGCCGCTGAGTGAGCACGTGTAGTGTGTGGCCATTGCATTCAAAATGACTGAGCAAGTAGAGCAACAAATCTGCATCAAATTTTGCATTAAGCTTGAACATTCCTGTGAAGAAACTATTCAGCTCATTCAGAAGTCCACAACTATGGGCACCTGGTGATTGGCAGATTCATTATAACAATGTGCCCACTCACGCATTGCATCTCATGCAGAGTTTTTTGGCAAAATATCAAATCAACCAAGTGACTCAGCCCCCTACAGCCCAAATTTGGTGTCCTGTGACTCCTGGCTTTTCCCAAAACTAAAATCAGCTTTGAAAGGAAAGAGATTTCAGACTGTTGTTGAGATTCAGGAAAATATGAAGGGGCAGCTAATGGTGATTGGGAGAGAACTATGCGAGGTCCCAAGGTGCCTACTTTGAAGGGGACTGAGGTGTTATTGTCCTGTGTACAATGTTTCTTGTATCTTGTATCTTCTTCAATAAATGTCTCTATTTTTTATATTATGGCTGGATACTTTCTGGAAAGACCTCATATTTCTACAACTTCATCTGTTTCTGTTATTTTTTTTACAATTTTTATTTATTGATTTTAGAAAGAGAGGAATGGGGGTGGGAGGAGAGAGTGAACATCAATTTATTATTTCACCACTTCTTATGCATTATTGGTTAATAATGCATAATTATTAACCAATAATGCCCTGACCAGGGATCAGACTTGCAAACTTGCATAGTGAGATGACACTATAACCAAATGAACTACCCAGCCAGGGCCCTCTGTTTCTGGTTTTGACTGCACAGAAGTGAAAGAGGTGCCTGCCTCCAAAAAGAGCATTGTGGGTGCCTATCAACAACTCACTACTACCTGGGTGGCCTTCTGCTTTCAAGAAATGCTTCACCTGACTCCAGGACCTGTGGCATTGCTGCCATGCTGAAGGTGGTGGAAAAAGCAACTTCCAAGATGATTCCAAGTTCAAAAAGTCTTCTTTTATTCTCCAATATACTCTCTGGATAAATCCACTAAACCGCCCCTCTGACCTACATATAAAGGACAGCTTTCATTTCCTAGCCATGATTGAATGGGTTCCACAGGCCATGAGGCCCATTGAGAGGAAATGGTTTTATTGTGACTATTTCCCCTTTTACCAGAGATCATTTTGTAAAGATAAAGTTTTCTGTAGAAAAATCAAGTTAGTCAATAAAAAGCTTCCTTCTCAACATAAACATATTTTTCTGGTACATCAACAATTAATATTCATTTGGGAAAATGTAAAATACAAAAAAATATGCTTAAGTTCCCCCAAATTCCAGCATGCAAAAATAGTTATTTTTTGGTGATTTCTTCATATTCTTGGGCATGTAGTTCAGTCTTTCACTTTCCTGGATCTGTAAAACAGGAACAAAAATAGTACCTACCCCTGAGGTTTGTTTTTGATATTTACATGAATTAACATCATAAATCATGTGACTTCATTCATGAATAAATAGTTAGCAATATTTATTAATAAACATAATCATTATATATACATATTTATTCCCAAAATGGGGTAAAATTCTGCATGTTATTTTGTAAACTTTCTTCACCCAGTAATATATTGTTGTTATCTTTCCTGTCAATAAATATAGATGTATGCCATTGTTTTAAACATGCTGTTATACAAATGTACACAAATGTTTTAAAAATCTGGTTTTCCCTTGATCTTCTCACTGACACATCTGTGCAAATTTTTTAAAACTAGGTCCCTAGAAGTGAAATAGCAGGTCAAACAATACAATATTTTTTAAAGAAAATGGTTTTAATAGCTTAGCTTAAGCTATTTAAGGTACAGCGCAGCTTGACTGAAACATGACATTTAGTAATCATATTCGATGAACAAATAAGTGAAACCTCGTATTGGCTGTATGTGCAGTGGTCACTAGCACTGGCTTTAAGGAAGCTGCTGACCTGATTCAAATTCCAGGTCTGTTACTTACCAATTGTATGACTTTGAGCAAGGCCCTAGCCACTCTGTGTCTCACCTGTAAAATAGATTTTTTTAAAGGACCTACTTTATAGGTTATTGTAAGAATAAAATACAATTATGTATGTAATGCACTTAAAATAGTTTCTAGCTTCTAAAAGCTCAATGAATATTATTTATTTTTTACATAGGCAAAGTTAAGTAGAGAACTTATTGTCTATTGAACTTAATCTTATGTGCAACTTCAAAGAAGTGATATAAATTTTCACAACTTCCCCCAAAGAACCATTAAAAAATATTTCAGTCCATTTAAAATTACTTTTTCTCATATACACAATGGAATTCTATGCAGCGGAGAGAAAGAAGGAGCTACTACCCTTTGCAACATCATGGATGGAACTGGAAAGCATTATGCTGAGTGAAATAGCCAGGTGTTAAAAGACAAATACCATATGATCTCACCTTTAACAGGAAGCTAAACAACAAAACTAACAAGCAAGCAAAATAAAAACAAAGACACTGAAATAGAGAACAGGGGGACAGAGACCAGAGGAGACAGGGGAGGAAATGTAAGGGGAAAAAAGGGGAGGAATTTAGAAGAACAAGTATAAAGGACACAGGGATAATAACTTAAGTGGGGTGGAAATGGGAGGGAGGTGGGGAGCATGGGGCAGGGTGGGCTGGGATGGGAGAAATAGACAGAAAACTGTACTTGAAAAATAATTAAATAAAACATAATAATAAAAAATAAATAAAAAATAAAATTACTTTTTTCATTCCATGTATGCTGTAAAATTAATTATGCAAGGACATTAGACTGAAGTGGTTCTAATGTCTTAGCAGCCTATGGAAGCAAACTAAAACCTAAGCTTATAAATGCCTCAAGGTTAATAAATCAAAACCTAAGGACAATCAATCACCAACAGTCACTGGGATTTTCCTAAGGAGGTCGATTGTAAGCTACAGATAATCAAATCATTTTCCTGCTTTGTTTCTGCCTCTTCTCTATAAAAGTCTCTCCCTGAGCTTCTGTGGGTGGGGCATTTCTAACCACTTCCCATTTGGGGCTGCCAGATTCAAATTTTTTTCCTCAAATAAACTCTTAAAATTTTAATTTGCCTCAGTTCATTGTTTATTAATGTTAATATAGAATCACTGGAGGAAGAGCTTTAATTTGTTGGATATGAGGGCACTAGATTGTCTACACAGCAGCTGCAACTTCCCTAAGTAGGGCGGGCTATGTCAAGTTATTTGCACTCAAATTGCTCTAAACTCTAAGACACTAACAGAAAGAAGTCTTTCCTTTGTTCCCTCTGATTCTTGACAATAGATATAAAACTATTTTTAAAACATTGAAAGGCACCAGCTAAAACAACTTAGTCTGTATTGTTCTACAAAAAATTTGTTTCCAGAACATAACCTATTAATCAAGTATATTGTTAGCAAGGAATGTACTTTAGGAAAGTTTGCAATTGTATGTTTTAATTAACTTCTTTTTTAAATATTTAAAATTTATCTTACTTTTGGCTCAGCATTCTTCTTCAGACTATCTCAGTTAATGCCTTTTACTAAGCATGCAAGCTATCTAGAAAAGCAAAAGCAGAATTTTACCTTTGTACTTAAGTGGCTCCCCAGATCAACTTAATTTGGTAAAAACAGAAAAGACCCATACTGAGTGCCATAAGGGTTCCTACTATACCAGATAATGGAAAATGACAGCCAGCATGGGGTCCAGCTGTTTATTGCCACGTATACACATAACACATTTGAAAATTTGTAGGAAGGAAATAGGTTTTTATTAACAGGGTTCCCAATTTGAGGTGGCTGGGAGCATTCCTGCCAAACTCTCCTGCAAAACATAGAAAACCAGCCACCCCCAGGAAGATTAAAGTCCAAATCCATGTCCAGAAGTTCCCCATTACTGCTTATCTGTAGCCCAAAGTTGTTATTTGAATGGGTCACCATCTCTTCAGCTCTAGGCCATTTTTCTCTCTGGTGCCTGAGTCACCATTTTTTCCAACAGGAACTCTCTCTCCCTCAGGGTCTGGGGTGTGCTGCCTGATCACTCCAGGCAGTCATGCAGGGGAAGCTCCATTTGCAGGGAACTTCCCAGCTCATGTCTCTGTGTGTTGCTCTCAGCCTCTGTGCATTGTTCTCAGGGTGAGAGAAGGGAAGCAGTTCAAGACCCATGTACTATGCTGCACTGGGTCAGAGCATCTTAAGGGCTGGCACACAGCAAGGCACACACCCCGTGTGGGGCCCTGCCTCCAGGAGCTGACTTTCAACTGTGTGGGGCCTGAAGCCAAATCAGTCCTGGCATCTGCCTCTCTTGCCAGTGTGGGGCAAAAAGCCAGAGAGAGTGGCTTCAGCTCGCCTTCTGTATAAAAATCCTCTCCCAAAATTCCATGTGTGCTGAAAGCCAGTGGGAGTGTCTACCTTTCCAACCAATGAGGGCCAGCGTCCGCCATGTTTGTCTTTGCCCCTCTTACAGCCTCCATATTGCATAAGGGGCAAAGTCTTGAACCAGGTATGGTCTATACAAGCTCCCTTCTGCTGAATCACAAGCTGCTTGTCTGCCTTCGGCAAGCTCCCTCCTCCTGCAGCCCTCTCTTCACAGGGTGGGCAAACTGCTTTTAATCTTCAATTCCACTTTTGGGTTTTTCTCTCCACCCCCTGCCTTCTCTTCATGGCTTGGCCCACCACCACTGTTACATCTTCTTTCAACCCAGGAAGATTTTCCATGTACTTATGAACCCCCCATGCTTGGTCTTGTTTGGCCATGAGACTGCACAAGGCAGATAAGACATTCATTTCTGTGAAGACCCTGAGGCATCCTAGTCTGTTACCATAGGGCAGAGTAAGTAATTTGCCTGCAACAAGGTACTGCTGAGCCACACAGAAGTCTTAAGGGAAATGCTGATTTAAGTTGTGTTATGAAAACCCAGATATAGAAATGCCTTGTATAGAAATTACCTATAGAGGTAAACTGTTCCCATAACATGAAGTGGGCTCACATGTGCAGAATTATGTTATGTTATGTAATGTTCCAGCTCTGTTCCCCCTAGTACTTAAACAGGTAGAGACTCCCTGCTGAGGGCAACGACAGGTGCCACAGTGAGTGACATGCTGGGGAGCAAGGGCTTCGATGTGTGTGCCATGCAAGGAGACACGCAGCTTGCACCATGCGTGGCTCACTCACCTATGAATAAAGGCATGTCAAGCATCCCTGTGGCTTTGTGCATTTTCTTCTACCTGCACAAATACCATGAACCTGCCAGGCCTTGAAGGGTCACAACACAAACTCATTAAATTGTATGTTTTGTTCTCAATGAACCACCCTCAACATGTTTTTGTCTTCCAGGTCTCCCTGAGGTTACTCAGTTAAATGAAGGCAGAGACTTCTGGCCAAGATGGAGGCATAGGTGGAAATACTGTACCTCCTCACAAAACCAAATTTAAGGAAATCAAAGATTTAGAAACAAAAACACAAACGAAACAGACATAAAATTGAACTGTACTGAAGTCTGACAACAATAAACCATTCGTCCACACTGGTAGGTGAGGTTGGCGACCAGCAGAGAGGGGAAAAAGTGGTGGCTGCCAGACAGACCCAGGTGCGCAGGCAGTGGTTGGAAGATCCCAGGCATGGGGTGGCAATGGGCAGACCCAGTGAGGGAGCAAGGCAGCTGGCTAACTGGGTCACATATTCATGCTCAGATAAACCAGGCAAAAAAAATTGACAGTGAGACAGACCACACAATATAGGGGCCCAGCAACAGAAATTAAAGTCTGAAAGTACCGATTGGAACAACTTTCAGGGGTTGAGGTGCTGAGAGAGGCTCCCAGCCTCACAGGAGAGTTCATTAGAGAGATCCACAGGGTCCTAGAATGTACACGAGCTCACACACCTGAGAGCCAGCACCAGAAGGGCCCAATTTGCTTGTGAGAAGCAGCAGAGGGGACCAAAATCCAAGAGAGAGCAGAACAAGCGCCATTGCTCCCTCTCTGACCCTGCCCCAGTCACAACCCAGAAACTGGGTTGACCCATCCTGGTGAACACCTAAGCTTTCACCCCTCATACATAACAGGTGCGAATAGACCAAAACATTATGGCTCAAGCAGAAGAACAGCTCAAAGCCCCAGAGTCAATACTTCTAAGAGACAAAGAGATAGCCAACCTATTGGATGCACAGTTCAAAACACTGGTGATCAGGATGCTCACAGAACTGGTTGATTTTAGTCACAAATTAGATGAAAAAATGAAGGCTACACTAAGTGAAATGAAGGGAAATGCACAGGAAACCAATAGTGATGAAAAGAAAACTGGGACTCAAATCAATGGAGTGGACCAGAAGAAAGAAAGAAACAACCAAGCAGAAAAGAATGAAGAAATAAGAATTCAAAAAAAAAATGAGGAGAGGCTTAGGAACCTCTAAGACATCTTCAAGTGTTCCAACGTCCAAATTATAGTGGTACAAGAAGGGGAAGAGGAAGAGTGACAAGGGGAAAACTTATCTGAACAAACAATAAAGGAGAGCTTCCCCAATCTGGCAAAGAAAATAGACTTCAGGAAATCCAGGAAGCTCAGAGAGTCCCAAAGAAGTTGGACCCAAGGAGGAGCACACCAAGGCACATCATAATTACATTAGCCAAGATTAAAATGAAGGAGAGAATTCTAGAAGCAACAAGAGATAAGGGACAGTCACCTCCAAAGGAGTTTCCATCAGACTGTCAGCTGATTTCTCAGAAGAGACCTTACAGGTAAGAAGGGGCTGGAAAAGAATATTTCCAGCCCCAAGTCATGAAACCCAAAGACCTACATCCACGCTTCCTCTATCCATCAAAGCTTTCATTTGGAATGGAAGGGCAGATAAAGTGCTTCTCAGGTAAGGTCAAGTTCAAGGAGTTCATTATCACCAAGCCCTTATTATAGGAAATGTTAAAAGGACTTATGTAAGAAAAAGAAGATAAAAAATATGAACAGTGAAAGGACAGCAAGCTCACAGTTATTAACAACCACACCTAAAACAAAAGCAAACTAAGTGGACAGCTAGATTAGGAGCAGAACGGTAGAAATGAAGATCACATGGAGGGTTAGCAACAAAGAGTGGGAGGAGGATAAGTGGAGAGAAGGAACAGAGAATAAGTAGCATAAACAGTAGGTAGAAAATAGACAGGGGGAGGGCATGAATAGTATGGGAAATGTAAAAGCTAAGGAACTTGTGACACATGGACATGAACTAAAGAGAGGGAATGGGTGGAGGGGGTGTACAGGGTAGAGGGGAATGAAGGGGGGAAATGGGACAATTGTAATGGCATAATCAATAAAATATATTAAATAAATTAATAAATGAAGTCAGGACCTTCTCTCATCATCATTGTTTAGCAATAATGTTTGTTGATTGAACGACTGCCAATTGAATTCAGGCTGTGGTTTACTGATCAGTGTACTAGTTGAAGGTGGTGTTTAACATGATGTTGTTGTTAACAATGACTATGGAAATAATGTGTTTTCCACTTTATTCATTGGGATCAAGAAAGCTGGGTGAAGAAACTATTTGGTGTTCTAGTGGTTTATGAACATTCTCTTACTTTCTGGAGTACATGCTGCAAAAAGCGACAGACACAGCTGAATATTTGGTGATACTTCTTTCTACCTTCCCCAGGGAGGAGAGCCTCCTTTTATCAGGATAGAATTATGTCCTTTCTGTGCACCTGGGAGTTATTTCAAATTCTTTCTCTTTATCTCATCCACTGCACATTGAGAGCTTTGACCCAAATGAGACCAAGATGCTTCTGTGTAGACATTTGCTGTCTGTGGATTGGTCTCACTGAAAGCAATCTCATACACCTGACTCAGTAAAACAGATACAAACCAGCAGGCTGACTGTGGAACTCTGAGAAATCCTGCAGGAATTCTAGATTTAACGAGCTATAAATACAGCTCACTAGTACATAGGGAACTGAAAGGAAGTTCAGGCTGTGCCGTTCTGATGATTCCTATCAGAATTCCTATGTCCTCTCCACCCAAATATTTTGGCACTCACGTCAACAATTCAAAAAATCTAAAATCAACATGAATTCTATACAGAGTGTGCAGTTGGCAATGGTGGATGTAACTTATGCACCAAGTTACATGCTGAATTAAATCTGAATCATACTACTAATCCGTGGACTGGCCTGACTTTTATGATTTCTAAGTAAGAGTATCCTTCGAGTTTCCTTGTGGAATCAGGAATTTAACAGGAATCCTGTATATAACCATCCTTGGGTTCAGCATGTGACCTACGAGAGACACAGGGACAGGTTTCCTGTTTATAGTTTAACATTCCAGACCTAACCATTTCGAAAGAAAAGCAGGGAACATTAGATGTGACAGCATATTTTAACAGTGGCCTCTCACTCTTTTTCATTGTCTGTGAAATTTCCAAGAAAATAATTTACCTTGACTAACCTGTGTGAAATCTACCCATTTTTTTTTAAAACTTAGCATGGAGGGGCCTTTTGTACAGGATGCTGTGGTCAGAATTGGTGAGTGTTACTCATTCATACATTCATTTATTCAACAAACATTTACAAAATTTCCTCAACGAATCCAACAATGTAGGCTGGAAAATTTAAAAACTATATAAACTTCTTCAATTGCGTTCTCAATCTAGAGTTAGTAATGGCAATACATTGTTATATTGCAGCTGTAAGACAGTGGAGGGAGTTATTAAATTCTCCTCCTTGGAGACAATTCAGAGAAGTCATCATGGGATTGAAGAATGACAAGAGATCTATCTATTAGATGGAAAATTGGTGGGGTAAGATGGGGAAGGGGAAAAACGTTACCAAACAGAGGTCTGAGGGAGGGCAATATTTGGCCCACCCAGGAATGCCAAAAACTGCTACAGAACAACAGGGGCCCCTTACAAGGACAGAATACTAATATCTATTGGGCTCTTCTGTCTGCTGCCAATCAGAAAGACATCTCTCAATGCCAGAGATTTGTGAAATGCAAAAGAAATGTTTATTTAACGCTATTCAGGCCTAACGCCTCCACTAAAATATCAAAGTCCTCTAGGGTATACACCTACACCCACACACAGCTCTCCCTTCTCCCACTGTCCCAATTCCGGGCACCGTAAATCAGGAAAAGAGCACATGTCTGTTTTTCCAGGCTGCTGGCACCATCAGCTGTGTCGCTGTGCAGGCAGGATCTCCAGTTAATCCAAAGTCATGTGGCACTCTCTCACAGTCCACAGGCAAGAGTTCTTTGTACCCAGTGCCAGTCAAAGTCTCTCCTGCTTTCCAGGCCACTCAGCCAAAGGGGGCACCCCAAAGCCATGTGGGCCTCTTCTACAAAAGCTGCAGGGGTCAGCACTCCACCCAAAGCACGTGTCTTTCTTCTTCACCTGGCTACAGGGATCTCCATTCTGGCAAAGCTGCGTGGTTTTCCCTTTCAACTGGGAAAGAGGGGGTCTGCACTCTGTCAAAACCACATGGCTCCCTCTTTCACCTCTCCAAGAGGGGGTCCTCACTCTGACCAAAACCGCATGGCTCTCTCTTCACCTGGACAAGAGGGGACCCTACTTTACTGAAACGGTATGGCTCCCCCCTTTTACCTGGCTACAGGGGTTTTTAAATCCTCACACCAATCTTCCTCTGTACCCCTATTTCCAATTCCTCCCATGATCAGTTACACCTGCCAGTATTTCTATATTATTACAAGTTTACTGGGCTTCCATCATTAGTCTGGGCAAGTATGGCCCATGTCCTCGAGCCAACCTTTTCCAAGCTCCCACGCAGGCACTGCAACTTGGGGGACCTGCCCCCAATTACATCCTGGGGAAGTGACTTCATCCCCCTAGCTCCAAGCCTGGCCACAGCCATTTAACATATCCAAGTGACCTGCCAAAGGCTATAGATATGTTAAATGGCCATGCCATGGATTAGCTGTAAGGCTGTGGCTGTACAAAATAGCCCTGTGTATTCCTGCTCCATGTGTCCCTTCCCCCAACTCACACCTGTGGGGGGAAAGGGTGAGGACATCTTATATGTCTCTCCAATATTCCAATACACTTTGAGTTCTGGACACCATTCCAAATCTTTTTTGGTGCCCCGCCTCCTTGGCTGTACCCTGTATCAAAAATATAAAACGCTTATCTCTCTCTATATGCAACTTCTAGAAGTTTGGGAAGAAAAAGGTTATTAAAATAGAAAAGTTTACAAACATCATAAGGTTATTTCAATATTAAATAGCCAATTATATTACATACTGAGGCTGGGTAGTACGAAGCTAGGAAAATTCCTTGGTAAGTGGAATAGGGAAACAGACAGACAGCTGAAAAAACTGGGGGAGCAATTTACAACCAGATGCAGAAGGTCACCTCCCCACAGATAACATCTAGGTCTCATTGTATTTCAGCTCCAGGCCCAGAAAAGCAGCAAAACCAGGTGGGCAACCCCAGGACTAACTAATGACCTCCTGCCCTGGCACTGACCAATCAGTAGAGATTGTGACCCTGAAAGGGCACACCTAGAGAACTGGTGAATATTCTGCTGAAACCCTCCCCTGAGAACTCCCCTAAGATTCCCACCTGCAAGAGAGAGATAAAAACCTCAAACATAGGACCCAGCTCACAGGCTTCTTCTGGGGAGCAGCCAGGGCCATTCCCTTCCCTTTTCCCCCATAGGTGTGCATCTCCTAAACTCTAAGGGACCCTGAGTCTTGCAGTCAGGGGAGCAATGGGCAGTGGCAGCTCTTCCCAGGCTAATTCCCTGAACCTGTTCCCAAGGCCCCCTTTTACTCTGACTTCTCAGTGAGCTAAGACAGCTCAGCCTGGGCTCTCCTGTTGCTTCTATGCTAAACCTTTCCTTGTTTTTCTGTTCTCAGCATAGTCGCCCAGACTCAAGCTGTGGAATCTTTCCTACACAAAGTCAAGAACCCACACACTACATGTCAGCCCTAGGCAGACCCACTCAAGACCAGGCCCCCTCTTTGGTAACAATATAATTATATAAAAATTTTTAAAATTGAGATCTGAGAAAATATCCAGGTCAGCCTCTTTCAAAGATGAAGAAAATGGGGCCTAGTGATGGTAAATGAGTTACTCAAGGCAACCCGGCTCTGGGCAAGAGAACCAGGTCTTCAGGTGCTAAAGCCTCTTATATGTCTGTTTTCTTTACTAGTGGAATGAATCAAGACTGTAATATAGCTGACTTTATTCTCTCCATTTTTTAAAACAACTAGTCATTCAGGAGCCTCATAAAAATAACAGTTCTATGTACAATCATTATTCGGAGCACCCTCATAAAAAATAACAGTCAAAAAACAAAAATATCCCTATATACTGAATATAAGAATTCATATTTTAGGGACATAATAACAGACATGTTGATCATATTTATGTATGAATAATGCTTTTGCTTTGCACAAAGTGCTTTCAAGCTCTTCATATTTTTTCCTCCCCCATCCAATGTGTCTGAAAGTTACTTTTGCTCCATCATACACATTAGAAAATTGCAAGTAAGAGTTTGTGACCTGATGCCACACAGGTAATACATGGCCAAACCAAGTTCAAACCCATGTTTTCCCATGACACTTGTGGGATTTTTGCTATTACCCTCCACTGCCTCTCCAGCACATGACATATGCAGTAAGTGCCCTGAACCTTCCCAGATCAGTCAAGTATTCAATGAATAGTTGTTTGCAACCTCACATTTTCTGGAAGTGTTCATGGACACAGAGCAGTGTAGGATCTGGTCTGACCTTCAGTATACAATCTAGCTGAAAGAGAAAAGATTCAAATATATGAAATGTGGCATAATGCAAGATGGATTTGAATAAAAAATCTAAATTGGTACTGACTTTTACTGTTGTGAGTGTTCTCCAGATGCCAAATTTACAAGTCCCTCAATGATTTATTTTAGAATTTCTAAAATTGAAATTTATCATTAATTTATTCTACAGTACTTAACATATTTAATGCAATTCATATGCACTAATAATATGAAAAATGTAATTACAGCAGATCAAGAATAATGGTACTCTAATGACAAAGCCTGATTATGCAAAAAATCATGTTCATTTTAAATTCTGACAATACAATGATCTTGTTAATGGACATAAAACTTAAATTTGTCACAGATCTTGTTTTCAAGACCCTTTAACCATAGGAGCATCAACCCTTTGGTGCTGCTGGGATGTTCACTTTGTACTACCAGACCAAGTGAACTGTTGTGAACAACCAGTTACTAAGGGTAGAATTTCAGGCTGCAATAAATGTGCAAAAATTCCAGTCCAGATAACAAGCACCTGAAATTTTACAATCCATCATGGATCCCCCTTTTAAAAATATTTTTCTTATCTTCACCCAAGGATTTTTTCCATTACTTTTTAGAGAGAGAGGAAGAGAGAGAAAAAAACATCCATGTGAGAGAGGAACATTGACTGGTTGCCTCCTATACGTGCCTTGACTGAAATCAAACTTACAACCTAGGTATGCACCTTGACCGGGGATTGAACCTGCCACCCTTTGGTTCATGGGAGGATGCTCCAACCAACTGAACCACACTAGCTAGGGTTGATCCTTTCATAAATAAATAAATAAATAAATAAATAAATAAATAAATAAATAGCGAGTCAAATGTGGGAAATGCCATTTCAAAAATGAGTCCCATACTGATTTTGAAAGTAATTTGACCTTATTTTCTAAATTCTGCTGAATGATGATTTATATTTTTCAAAGGTTGAACATTATTTTATAGTTTTTCCCCTTTCTTGATCCAATTTGTCTATTTTTAAATCTTCACTTTTTCCATATGTCATGGATAATGGCAAATTGGATTGCTCCCATGGAAATGACAAAAATAAGAGGTAAGCACTTGCTTTCCTAAACAAGGAACTTCATTACATCTGAGTTGATTTTATGATAGTATCTTCACTACCTACTGTTACTTAGTGTCACACTGGGGATATTTGGCACTCCTGACTTTGGTGACTTTTCACTCCATGTTAATTAATAGCAACATGATAATAGCCCATGTTAAATTTCTAACTTTGGAAGACTTGGTACAGTGGTTCTCAAATGTGACATGCATTGGAATCACTTTGGTGGTTTAAGAAAAACATTGATGACTGGGTCTCACCCATCACCCATAGATTACAACTCAGTAGGTCGTGGTGTTGGGATGTCAAAAAACTTCCAGATGATTCTACTGCATAGCCATACTTAAAGAGGTGTCACCTGACTTAGAATAAATAATCTTAAAACCTAAGCAGGAGTGATTTTTCAAGAAATTACAAAGAAAATCTTTAGTCAAAAATTAAAAATATATGATAAATATGAAACTAAGACTCTCATTAATAAGACCTAAGTACTATGCTTATCCTGGGAAATGGTGTGTTAAGAAGTGTTTCAAACCCCTAACCGGTTGTATTTTGACTATTTCCTTAGTGTAAATTCTTCCATCATGGCTGATTTCATAGTACAGATAGTTTAAAAACAAACATGTCAAATTCCTGAAAAAGTAACAATCAGCTTTAATGGGATGATTTAAGCCAGCTCAGCACACCACTGCTTCTTAGAGAACTACATTGGGTATGCCAATGACTGTTTGATTGACATTAGATAAATTATGTATCTTTTGGGGATTAAATGTACTTATTTAAGCTGTAGTAGATACTCATCAACTGCAAAAAAGTTGCTATTTTAAAAAGTTGCTTTGATTAGGAGTACCCACCAAGATGGAGGCACAGGGAGAAACATGTCACTTCCTTGCACTACCAAAAGAAGGATAACAACCAATTTAAAAACAATAAACAACCAGAACTGTCAGAAAATCAAACTGCAGGAAACTCTGACAACCAAGGCGTTAAAGAAACATTCATCCAGACCAGTATGAGGGGCAGAGATGGATGGGGCTTGGGGCAAAGGACCCACAGTAAGGTGGCAGACCTCGTGACTGCCTGGGACTGGCTGACCAGGAAACTAAAGACTCAAAACCTCTAGCAGTAAAATTCTGTGGCAGTGGCAAAAGCAGGAGAAACTCCCGGTGTCACCAAAGAGTTCATTGGAAAGTGGGACTAGGACGGAGACATCGAGCAGCGTTGTTCCCTCTCTGACCCTGTCCTCACAGACAGCGCCACAACACAGCAAAGAGGGTTGCCCCACCCTGACGAATACCTAAAGTTCCATCTCCTTACAACACGACAGGTATGCCAAGTCAAAGAAATATGGCCCAGATGAAAGAACAGAGCTAAACTCCAGAAAGAGAGCTAAGCGATGAGGAGATAGCCAACCTATCTGATGTAGAGTTCAAAGCTCTGCTAATCAAAATGCTCACAGAACTGATTGAACTTGGTCGCAAAATGAAGAAAGAAATGAAGGCTATATGAAGTGAAATAAAGAAAAACATACAGGGAAACAACAGTGAAGGAAAGGAAACCAAGACTCAAATCAATGATTTGGAACAAAAGGGAAAAAATAAACATCTAACTGGAACAGAATGAAGAAACAAAAAGTCCAAAAATTGAGGAGAGGTTTAGGAACCTCTGGGACAACTTTAAATACTCCAACATCCAAATCATAGGGGTGCCAGAAAGAGAAGAGGAAGAGCAAGAAATTGAAAATTTATTTGAAAAAATAATGAAGGAAAACTTCCCCAAACTGTCAAAGGAAATAGATATGCAAGCCCAGAAATCTCAGAGTCCCAATCAAGTTAGACCCAAGAAATAACCCACCCAGGGACATTGTAATTAAGTTACCCCAAGATTAAAGACAAGGAGAGAATCTGGAAAGCAACAAGAGGAAAGGAGAGAGTTACCTACTAAGGAGTTCCCATAAGATATTCAGCTGCTTTCTCAAACTTTTCTGGCTAGAAAGGATTAGCAAGAAATACCCCAAATCACAAAATACAGAAACCTATAGCCAGATTGCTCTACCCAGCAAAGATATCATTGAGAATTGGAGGGCAGATAAAGAGCTTTCAAGACAAGAAAAAACTAAAGGAATTCATCATCACCAAACCATTACTATATGAAATGTTGAAGGGACATATTTAAGAAAAAGAAGGTCAAATGGATGAACAATAAATACATATCTATCAACAACTGAATATAAAAACAAACTAAGCATACAAGTAGAACGGATACAGAATCATGAATATGGAGAGCATTTTGATGGTTGCCATATGGGAGAGTGGTGTTGGGTAATGAGTGAGGAGGTAAGGGGTTTAAGGAGTACAAATAGGTAGATACAGAATAGCCATGGGGGTGTAAAGTATGGTATAGGAAATGGAGTAGCCAAAAAATGTACACAGGACCCATGGACATGAACAATGTTGTGAAGATTGCCTGAGGGGGTGGGGGTTGCTGGGTAGAGGGGAACAAAGGAAGAAATATCAGGATAACGGTAATAGCATAATCAATGAAACAATTTTGGAAAAACTGTCATTCTTAGTAGTTTATGATAGTATGACTTGCTATAAAATGCATTCTTCAATAAATATAATTGCACTTTTATTAAAAATCATAGGTTTTTTTGCTTTCATAACAGAAAATATGGCACTACATTGATAATGAGAAAAGTAAAATAATTATTTCAGCAGGTGATACATATTGCTAGATTTAAAAATATTTTCAAACTTCCTGAAAGGTGGAGATAGAGGGTGACTAGTTTTGCAGTATTCAAAAACAGTCCCAGAAAATAATTTTGATTTTTTATATAATGTGGTTGTTAAGAGCAGTCAGACAGCCTAGTTCAAAGTCCAGTTTACTACTTACTAGTGTGTGTCATTGGACAAGTTAATTAACCTCTCTGCCCCTGAGTTCCTTCATCCATAAAGATAGGGATAAGGAACATACCTCAGAATTGTGAGTAATAGATAGGCTGATATATGCAAAGTGCTTAAAATAGTGCTTGGCAGAGGAGAAGCATGATAGATATACCTTGTGTTATTATTATTTATCTAGTGATGTGCATGATGTTCAAATAGATCATTTTAGTCTACCTCAAGATAAAGAGAACTGCACAAGATCTCAGAGCTGTTGATGTTTATTTGCACACCAAGTGAACAAATTTATTAAAAACACTATTTAGACAAGGTAAAAAGAATAAAAAGCCTATTAAGATGGATCCACAGAAAACGAGCAAACATTGTTATATAACTCTGCTAATCTAAGCAACTTTTTATATTTTATTGATTATGCCATTACAGTTGTCCCAATTTTTTTCTCCCCTTTATTTCCCTTCTGCTGCATGCCCCCTTACCCTCCAGCCTTCCCACCCCTTAGTTCATGTCCATGTGCTGTTCATGTAAGTTCTTTGGCTTCTACATTTTTTATACTATTCTTAACCTGATTATTCTTAACCTGTCTACCCCCCCCCCCGTCTATCTTATGCCTAGCAATTATGCTTCTTCTTCCCTGTATCTTCCCCGCTCCTTCTCCCTCTTCCCTTCCCCACTGATAACCCTCCATGTGATCTCCATTTCGTGATTCTGTTCCTATTTTAGTGGTTTGCTTAGTTTTTGTTTTCATTTTTTTAGATTCAGGTATTGATAGTTATGAGTTTGTTGTCTTTTTACCATTTATAGTTTTTTATCTTCTGTATCTTAAATAAGTTCCTTTAACATTTCATATAGTAATGATTTAGTGGTAACACACTCCTTTAGTTTTTTTCCTGTCTGGGAAACCCTTTATCTGCCCTTTGATTATAAATGATATCTCCCCTGGGTAGAGCAATCCTAGCTATAAGTTCCTGCTTTTCAAGACTTTCAATATTTCTTGCCAATCCCTTATAGCCTGCAAAGTTTCTTTTGAGAAACTAGCTGGCAATCTTATGGAAACTCATTCGTAGGTCACTCTCTGCTTTTCTCTTGCTGTTTGTAAGATTCTCTCTCTACCTTTAACCCTAGGCATTTTAATTAGGATATGTGTCAATATGGTGTTCTTAGGATCCAACTTGATTGGAACTCTGTGCTTCCTGAACTTGCATGTCTATTTCTTTCACCAAATCAGGCAGTTTTCTTCCATTATTTTTTTAAATAGATTTCCAATTTCTTGCTTTTCCTCTTCTCCTTCTGGCACCCCTATGATGAGGTGCCAGAAATTTGGAATGCAGAATATTGTCCCAGAGACTTTTTACACTATCCTCAATTTTAAAAAATTTTTTTCTTCTTGTTCTGCATGTTAGTGTTTTCTGCCTTATGTTCCATATCATTGATTTGATTCATGGCTTCATCTACTAATCTGTTGTTTCCCTGTAAATTGTTCTTTATTTCAATTAGTGTATCCTTCATTTCCGACTGGGTCTTTTTATGCTGCTGAGGTCCTCACCAAGTTCCTGAGCTTCCTTGTAACCAGTGTTTTGTACTCTTCATCTATAGATTGTTTATCTCCCTTTTGTTTAGGTCTTTTTCTGGAGTTTTGATCTGTTCTTTCATTTAAGCCATGTTTCTTTGTCTCTTCAACTCAGCAATCTCCCTGTGTTTGTTTCTATGCATTACGTAGAGCTGCTTTGACTCTGTGTCTTGGTAGTGTGGCCTAATGTAATAGGTGTCCTATAGGGTCCAGTGGCACAGCCTCCCCTATCACCTAAGCTGGGTACCAGAGGTTCACCCTTCATGTGTGCACCCCTGGTAGTTGAGCCTTGATTGCTGTTGGCAAGTCAGTGGGAGGAATTTACCCAGGCCAGTCGGCTACAAGGACTAGCTATGACCAGTGACCACCAACCTCCTCTCTCCTTGGAGGTCAGCTGTGCAGGGGCAGGGTGGTGGTGCTCTGACATGGTCTGTAGCTGTCCACTGGGTGCCTTGGCCCTGGCATTTTCCAGGTTATTCAGGCCAAAGTCAGCTCCTCATGTGTTCTTCCCAGGGCCACCCTGCAAGAACTGTAAAACAATTAGAGATGGCTGCCACTTGTACTGGGCTTGGAGACTCCCAGGTGAAGCCAAGCAGTGAATCTAGGCTGGCTGCTGCTAGTGCTCAGCCTGGGGCCACTTAACAAGCAATATGGGAGCTGGGGGCTCACTGATTCTAGCTATTGCTTGTTTGATAGGATTTAGGAAGTTGTGAAGCATGAGCCAAGACCAGCTATTCATATGGAAAAGTCACAGTTAACAGTTTGGGTGTGCCAGTAAGTTGGGTGTGATAGAGTCTCAGGGAATCTCCAGGGTGGAGCAAACAGTGTTGACGGAGTCTCAGATACAACACCCACCAGATGCCTCTGTGGATGTATGAGGGTGGGGGGTTTCAGAATAGGGACAATGGCTTCTGCCTGTCTTTCTGTCTAGGAGAAAGCAGCCCCCCAGCTCTCACCTTGGTGCCATTTCCTCCATGTATGCCACTGGTGCCTTTCAAGCTGCTACCCCAGTGCTAGAGCTCTGAGGGAGTAAGTCTAAGTACAGGTGTGAGTTCTTTAAGAAGAACTGCTTGGGAGTCTAGGAGTTTCTTCTACCGACTCAATTTCCGCTGGTTTTTGCAGCCAGAAGTTATAGGGACTTACCTTCCTGGCACTGGTCTGGGGAGCCTGGTGTGGGGCTGGGACTCCTCAATCCCAACATATACGTCTTGAATTTTTATCCACCACACATTAATGTGGGACCAGCCCATTCCAAGTCTCTACCCTGCCTACCAGTCTGGGTAAATGTGGTTTCTTCAATTCTATAGTTGTCAGACTTCCATTCATCATGATTTCTGACATTTCTGAGTGATGTTTTTTCTATAGTTTAGTTGTAATTTTGTAACAATGGTTGTGCAAGGAGGTGATCTGTGTTAACCTATGCCATCATCTTAATCCGAAGTTAGGCACCAACAGTTGGTTTTGAAACTGTTCTTTTGTATGGCTTTATCAGGTTGGAGACAAAAAAATAAAATAATAAACGATACCTGTTATGGTTTATTATTGACATTCCCAGACACATGTTGACTGAATGCTCAGAGGTAGAGGAGGTCTTGCCAAGTGTAGCTTTTGTTTTTTTTTTGTTTTTTTTAAATATATTTTATTTATTTTTCGAGAGAGGGGAAGGGAAGGAGAAAGAAAGGGACTGAAACATCAATGTGTGGTTGCCTCTCATGTGTCCCCTGCCGGGAACCGGCCTGCAACCCAGGCATGTGCCCTGACTGGGAACCGAACTGCGATACTCTAGTTCACAGGCCCGCGCTCAATCCACTGAGCTACACCAGCCAGGGCGTAGCTTTTGTTTTTTAAAAATTTTGTTTGGAAATGATTTGAAACTTACAGAGTAGTTTCAAAAATCAGACTAAGTTAAAGAGCAGAAAGCTTTTATTTAGATCCATCTGTTAAAATTTTCCCCATTTTCTTTAATTACTCTGTTTCCATATGTATATATGTAATATGTGTACACATACAATGCTTTTTTTCTGAAAAGTTTTAGAGTAAATTGCATACATTTTGGACTGTTACCCCAAAATACTTCAGTGTATATTTCCCAATAATAAGGATATTCTCATGTAATAACAGTAAAAATGTCTGATCTAATTTGCCATCTTAATTCCAACTTCTCGGTTAATCCAATACTGCCCTTCAGAGTATTTTTTTTAAATCTCTATTACAGGGTCCAGTCAAGAATCACTGCATTTAGTGGTCATGTATTTTTGGTATACTGTAATGTGGAACATTTCCCTAGAGGCTGCCTTGTTTTCTGTAATGTTGGCATTTTTGAAGAATTGAATCAACACCCTCTTTACCTTTTTTAATAGAAAGTTTCCCATTTGGAATTTGCTGATTCCTCATGATTAGACTCAGACATGAATTCCAGGCCAGAATACTGCACAGGTGATGTCACGTCTTTCTCAGGGTATTGCATTGGAAGCCACATGTTTTTCATCACCTTTATTGGGAAGGTGAATTTTAATTACCCAAACTGTCGCCCCATTTTTCCACTGCGTAGTTACTATTTTTTCCTTGCAGCTAATAAACAATCTGCATGGAGATACTTTAAGACGAAGCTAATGTCCTGCTCCTAATCAAAGTTTCCTTCTAGCTTTAACATCCATTGATAATTCCTACCTGAGCCATTATTTACTATGATGGTTAAAAAATGATGATTTTTAAAAGTTCTGGCACTTCTTCGATATTTACCACTGAGTGGTATTCTACAGAAAGGAAGATAATTTCTTCTCCTTTCTCTCTCTGTTTCTTTCCCTCCCTACAGTGTGTACTCACAGATTCTTATTTTTCCCCAATGGTTTATAATTTATGACTTTTTCCTATTATTTTGCTTCTCAAATTATTCTAGTTTAGGTCAATGAGAGCACCTTAAAGCTCATTTCCATATTTGAGCAACATATCTCAATTATTTATTTGAACGCTTTCTTACTTTCTGACACAACAAGGTATTTTAGGCTCGGATTGTTCCTACTCCACCCTCACATTGAAATTGGCCTTTTTCCCAAGCAGCCCTTCTTCATTTTAGTGGGGCATGTTGGACACCAAGATCTGGGCTCTGGGTGTACTAATTCCCACTGAGGTGGTGTTGTTTCTAAGCAATTTGGACAGATAGAGCCGGGAAATACCTGAATGCATATACTACAGTGGTTTCTCCTTATCTGTGATTTTGCTTTCTGTGGTTTCAGATAGTTACCTGTAGTCAACCAACTTCCCAAAATATTGGATGAATAGTTTCAGAAATAAACAATTTATAAATTTTAAATTACATGTGGTTATGAATAGCATGATGAAATCTCATGCCATTATGCTCCATTCACCTGGAATGTGACTCTTTCCTTTGTCCAATATCTCCATGCTGTATAGCTCCTTACCCATTAGTTACTTAGTAGTCATCATCAGTTATCAGATCACACTGCTTGTGTTCAAATAACCTTTATTTTACTTAATAACAGCCTCAAAACACAAGAGTAGTGGTGCTGGCAAAAAGTAGATCTGCCAAATGGGCTGAATCATCCGAGGGATTTGATGTTTCACAAAAAAACTCTGTATGAGACATGATGCATGAGCAGGTGTGTTCATGTTAAAGCTAAAAATTACCAGTTGCCCATAGGTGCAGCCTTGTGAATCACCTAAATAGTTTCACAGAGGAAAATTCAAGCCTATTGCAAAGTTTTGTGCAGATTCATTGCTCTACTCACTCAGTCATTTTGAATGTGATGGCCACATAGTATACATGCTCTCTCAATGGCATATACTGCCCCCACTGACTAGTACAGTGAAGTTGTCATTGTTCATACATATGTATTCCAGACCACTCTCCTTGGCTGTCAGTTTACATTGGTGTCACACAAACTGTCTTGTTATATTAACAAGACAATGGGTGGACATTTCCCGGACAGACCTCTGAACACACACACACACACACACACATGCATTTATATATATATATGTGTGTGTGTGTATACACATAAATGCATGCAGATATTCATGTCTAATTTTACATGCACACATAAACACATGCCTTAGAGACCATATTTACATCTATGCCAGTCCATTTTCATTCATTCCATATTTGTTTGTTCCTTCTTACAGAGGGAAAATTCTGGCTCCTACCATCAATACATCTTCTAATCTGCTCCATCTCATACTACATATGAAATAGTTTCACTAGTATCTGTAAGAGTGGTTCCATATTCCTGCTTGTCAAAACCAGCTGGACCCAGTAATTTTATGCCTAGTGATTTATCCAAAAGAAAATAACTTATATGTCTACCACAGCCTTTTATAAGAATGTTCATAGGAACTTTATCATAGCCAAAACATGGAAACAGACTAGTTGTTTTAAGAGAAGAATGGATAAATAATCTGTGATAGATGTATGCAATTGAATACTACTCAGCAATAGAAAGAAACACGTTACTTATGCATGCAGCAATATAGATAATTTTCAACAACATGCAGATTTTAAAAACAGAAAAACACAGCATCTATGAGTCTATTTATGTGAAGTTTGAGAATAGGCAAAATTAATATATGCTGATAGAAATGAAATCACTACTTGCTTTTGTTCGAAGTGGAACTGGGCAGGGCATTAACTTGGAAGGGGCATGGGAACAAATTCTGAAATTTAAAAAATGTACTATGTCCTGATACGGTTGCAAGTTACATGGATGCATGTGTTTGTCACCACGGATTGAACTTTACCTTTGATATCCATTCATTTCACTGTCTTTAAATTGACCCTCAATTTAAAAAAATTGTCTGGAGTAGAATAGAGGCTGCCCATTTTAGCTGAAACTAGAATCCTTGTATTGTAATGCTCCTTCTTCTAGATTGCCTCACTTCAGGCCCTTCTCCATCTTTACTTGCCGGGACCCTGAAGGCATTTTTGTTTGCTATTCCACATCAGTACATCTACTTATTTTTATTATCATTGAAAGTATATGAAGTACAACATAAGTTAGAATTGTACAAATAATTAAATGACATTATCAACTATTTAGGTTAGGCCAATATATATACTTTAGTGTATTAAAGATGTGCATATAAATTGAAAATATTTAAGTAATGCTTGCTTTTAAATTAATCTTCAGCAGAGGCCTTTGCCTATGTGCTCTATTAAGACAAAAACAAAAGCAAACAAACTACAATGTAGTCAGACTCTGTTCATGAAAACAGTTGATTTCTAACATTAACTGATTAAAAATCAGTTCAATGAGTAGTTGATCTTCTCAAACCTTCTCATAAATTCTGATGTATCATGCTCCTAATCTTACATTTCTTTAACAAAAAGAGATCAATTGAATATCTAAAACTCAAACTAGGGAACAACAAATTTGTTGTAATAACAGTAATTAAAAACAATCTGATGAGACTAAACTCAGAAAAAAATTAAAATACCAGCATGTCAGTCTCTAGTAACTTAGAATCATGACCACTAAAACAAGGAAACAGTTTTAAAGTTGACACAGCAAACAGCAAGTGCTGACAAGGATGTGAAGAAAAGGGAACCCTAGTGCCTTGTTACTGGGAATGCAGACTGGTACAGGCACTGGGTAAAACAGTATGGAGTGTCCTCAAAAAATAAAAAATGAAAAATAAAACTATTCTTTAACTCAGCAATCTCACTTCTAGGAATATATCCTAAGAATCAAGAAACACTAATCAGAAAGAACATATACATTGTTATGTTCATAGCAGCATTATTTACAATTGCCAAGATCTGGAAACAGCCCAAAGGTCCATCAGTAGATAAGTGGATAAAAAAGCTGTGGTACATTTATGCAATGGATTACTACGCAGCCATAGAAAAGAACGCACTGTTACCTTTTGTGATAGAATGGATGGACCTGGAGATTATTATGCTAAGTGAAATAAGCCAGTCAGAGAAAGACAAATAATATATAATGTCACCTATATATGGAATTTAATGATGAAAATAAACTGATGAACAAAATAGAAACAGGCATGGATACATGGAACAGACTGACACTTGTTAGAGGGGAGAGAGGAAGGGGGACTGAATGAAAGAAGGGGAAAAGATTAGCCAAAGAATGTATATGCATAACTTATAGGCCCAGACAACAGTGAGGTGTTGAGAGGGAAAAGGGGGCAGGGGCCAAGTGAAGGTGGGCAAAGAGGGAGAAATGGGGACATTCGTAATAATGTCAATAATAAAATAAAGAAAAAATAAAATGGCAACTTTTTCATGTGGTACACCTCAAACTAATAAGCAATAATATTAAATGTAACAATAAACAAACAAATAATATGGCAGCTTTTTAGGCATAATTTGCATGCTTTTAATATACTAAAATAGTGGTTTTCAAAATGTTCTGTACACTTTCATTATCTGGGGCACATTAAAAAATACTGATGGCTCCTTCTGCCCCAGAGGTTTGGTCTGTGTTTGGGCCCCCATATTGGTATTTCCTCCCTATGTAAATCTATTATGCAGCTAGGGATAAGAACCTTTGTACTAAAGAAAGAGATATTCGAAACTCTGTAGTCAGTGTATGTTTTAATTAGTACGCACAGAACCTAAAACTTTAAAAAATCATTAGAGGTCATCTCATGTAACCTTTGTCGTTCTTACCTGCCAACTACAGAGGTCCCCAATGAGCTCAGCTACAATTATTCACATGGTTTAGTCCAAGTTACTATGGATTCTTAAAAACAAAATGCTTAGATAGCTACAAATGTTCTACAATTGAGACTCTGAGATTTGTTTTGCATTTAGAACTCAGACTTACTTTTCTCTTTGTGAGTACCAACTAGCGAGATTTGTCCACTCTTTAACTTAACTATCATTTTTAGGTGTTGTTGTATCTGAAATAACAAGTAGGCTTTGTTAATTCTAAATTCTCAAACCTAAACTTGAACTCTTGGTAGCTTAAATATCACCTAAGCATTAACTCTGACTTCACTCTCAGCCATTCTGTCCATTGAGATTCCAAAAACATAAGAATATTTTGAAAATAACATAACCAATTTGTCTAGTTGAGTATTTATTTCTGTATTTAGCATTTCTATAATTAAGCATTATTTCTGTATTTAGAAAAAAATACTCTTATCACTACCATTTTCCAATCCACCAACTTTCTCTGTATTGTGGTCTCTTTGCCACCTCATCTCTGCACTTGATTCAATGAGTATCTCGTCAAGATTACAATGCTCCACAAAGACAAGTTCACATGATTAACTTGTTTGACCTTTGGTTGATTAAAGAAGCAGTTTACTCAGTATTGAATCATCGCCATAACAGAGGTGCTTTGCAACACATTCATTTCCAACAGAACATAGTAGTCTACCCTTTAATTCTCTCTCTCAAGCTATAGGCTTTGAAGAGAAACATTGAAGTTTACCTTTGTTTTCCACTTGTTACCTATGGTTTCTTCAAATTCCTGGCCTTGCTTGAAGAAGGTTGCTGTATTTTTAAAGCTGCTTTTCAGTGCTGAAAATATCAGGGATATGGTTGCAATATCCTTTTCTTACTGATGATCACCCTGGGGTGGAACAAATTTCCCAGTTTTCCAGTGGCTAACCCCACTCTAGAAAATAAAGACAGTATTTGAATTGTGTTGACCAAAATAGAGCACCTAGTAGGTCTGTAGAGGCCACATTCTGGGCTCAGATATGCCTCAGGTATGTAGATGGCAGGTAGTGTCAACACTATTAAGTTCCCACGAAACACCATGTTTCATCACCTATTGGAAATACATGTTGTGGGCTTGAACATTTTGGGGTTTGTTATAAAAGCAATGTCTGCACATTCTGAAGAGAAAAGTATTCAGCCTAAATACTGCAAGTCACCCACTTTACCACATCCAACCCCAAAATCCACCCAAAATTTTCTGAGTATAGGTCTTTTATATCCTTGGTTAGGTTTATTCCTAGGTATTTTATTACTTTTGAAGCAATTGTAAATGGGGTTGTTTTCTTAATTTCCCTTTCTGTCAGTTCATTATTGGCATATAAAAATGCAAATGATTTCCAGATACAAGTTTTGTATCCTGTTACTTTGCTGAATTCATTTATCAGTTCTAGTAGTTTCTTGGTGGGATCTTTGGGGTTTTCTATGTACAGTATCATGTCATTTGCAAGTAAAGTCAGTTTTTAAAAAAATTTTATTTACTTATTTTTCAAGTACAGTTTTCTGTCTATTTCTCCCATCCCAGCCCCCTCCATGCTCCCCACCTCCCTCCCATTTCCACCCCCCTTGGTTCTTGTCCTTGTGTCCTTCATACTTGTTCCTCCAAATCCCTCCCCTTTTTTCCCCTTAATTTCCATTCCCTCTCCCCTCTGGTCACTGTCCCCTTGTTCTCTATTTCAGTGTCTTTGTTTTTATTCTGCTTGCTTGTTTGTTTTGTTGTTTAGCTTCCTGTTAAAGGTGAGATCATATGGTATTTGTCTTTCAACACCTGGCCTATTTCACTCAACATAATGCTTTCCAGTTCCATCCATGTTGTTGCAAAGGGTAGTAGCTCCTTCTTTCTCTCTGCTGCATAGTATTCCATTGTGTAGATGTACCACAATTTTTTGATCCATTCATTTACTGATGGGCACCTAGGTTGCTTCCAAATCTTGGCTATTGTAAAGTCAGTTTTACTTCTTCTTTTCCAATTTGGGTGGTTTTTATTTCTTTCTGTCTGATTGCTGTGGCTAGGACTTCCAGTGCTATGTCGAATAAGAGACATAAAAGCAAACATCTCTGTGTTGTTCCCAACCTTAAGGGGAATGCTTTTAGTTTTTGCCCATTGAGTATGATGCTGGCAGCGGGTTTGTCATACATGGACTTTGTTATGTTTATATATGTTTCCTCTGATTCCACTTTGCTGAGAGTTTTTTTTTATCATAAATGGGTGCTGGGTTTTATTAAATGCTCTTTCTGCATCTATAGATATGATCATGTGGTTTTTATCCTTCATTTTGTTTATGTGGTGAATCATGTTTATTAATTTGTGACTGTTGTACCAACCTCACATTCCCAGAATAAATCCTACTTGATCATAGTGTATGATCATGTTGATGCATTGTTGTATTTATTTTTCTAATATTTGTTGAGGATTTTAGTATCTATGTTCATCAGGGATATTGGCCTATACATTTTATATTTTTAAAACCAAAAATATAAAATTAGGTTTTAAAATTAGGGTAATGCTGGCCTTGTAAAATGAGTTTGGGAGCCTTCTCTTCTCTTGAATTTTATTAAATAGTTTGATAAGGAAAGGTGTTAGTTCCCAGAATGTTTGGTAAAATTCATCTGTGAAATCACCCAGTCCAAGGCTTTTGTTTCTTGTGAATTTTTTAATTACTGTTTCAATTTCACTAAGTGTAATATGTCTATTGAGATTCTCTGATTCTTCCTAATTTAGTTTTGGAAAATTGTATGTTTCTAGGAATTTATCCATTTCATCCCAGTTGTCCAGTTCATTGGCACATAGTTGTTCATAATATTTTCTTACACTCCTTTGTATTTCTTTGGGGTCGGTTGTTATTTCTTTTCTTTCATTTCTGATTTTATTTATTTGGTCCTTTTCTTTTTTTTTCTTGATGAGTCTAGTTAAAGGTTTTTCAACCTTGTTTATCTTTTCAAAAAACTTATCTCTTGGATTCATTGATGTTTTGTATCATTTTTTAGAGTTTATTTCTTTGATTTCTGCTCTGATCTTTATTATTTCCTTTCTTCTACTCACCTTGGGCTTTGTTTCTTACTCTTTTTCAAGTTGTTCCAAGTGTAAAGTTAGATTGTTTATTTGAGCCTTTTCTTGTTTCTTGGGGTTTTTTTGTTTGTTTATTTTAGGTTTTTTTAAGATTTATTTATTTATTTATCTTTAGAGGGGAAGGGAAGGAGAGAGTGAGAGAAACAATGTATGGTTGCCTTTCGTGCGTCCTGTGCTAGAAACCAGCCTACAACCCAGGCATGTGCCCTGACTGGGAATCAAACCATGATACTTTGGTTCACAGGCCCACGCTCAATCCACTGAGCTACAGCAGCCAGGGCTGTTTATTTTAGTTTTTTTAGATAGGTCTGTAGTGCTATGAACTTCTCTCTTAAGATTGCCTTTCCAGTGTCCCACAGATTTTGGATTTTTGTTCCCTCATTTTCATTTGTTTCAAAGTATTTTTTATTTCTTCCTTGATCTCATTGTTGACCCATTCCTTGTTTAATAACATGTTATTTAGCCTCCATGTCTTTCTGAGTTTTTCAGTGTTGATCTTGTGATTGACTTCTACTTTCAGAGCATTGTGGTCAGAGAACATGTTTGATATAATTTCAATTTTCCTAAATTTATTGAGACTTATTTTGACTTCTAATATGTAGTCTGTTATCTCATGTGCACTTGAAAAGTATGTATATCTGCTGCTCTGGGGTGAAGTACTCTAAAGATGTCAATTAAATTCATTTGATATAGTGTGTCATTTAAGGCCACTGTCTAACAGGCTGTTAAAATCTTCAACTATTACTGTATTTCTGACAATCTTTTCCTTTGTGGCCATCAAGATTTGCTTCACGTAATTAGGTGTCCCTATGTTGGGTGCACAAATGTTTACTATGGTTATATCCTCTTGTTGGATCATTCCCTTTATGATTATATAGTGTCCTTCTTTGTCTTATTATAGTCTTTGTTTTAAAGTATATTTTGTCAGATATAAGTACTGCTACCCCAGCTTTTCTTCCTTTTTCATTTACATGAAATATCTTTTTTCATCTTTCCATCTGAGATGGGTCTCTTGGAGCCAACATATGTATAGGTCTTATTTTCTTGTCCATTCAGCTACCCTATGTCTTTTGGTTAGAGCATTTAAGCCATTTACATTTAAGGTAATTTTTGATAGATACACATTTAATCCCATTTTATTGTTAGACTATTTTCTTCTGTTTTTTCTCTTTCTCTTTTTCTTCTTCTTAAAGCAAGCCCTTTAACATTTGTGGCAGTACTGGTTTGGCGTTAACTAACTCATTTATTTTTTTCTTGTCTGGCAAGCTCCTTATTTCTCCTTTGATTTTAAATGATAGCCTTGCTGCGTAAAGTAGCCTTGGTTGTAGGTCCTTGCTTTATATCACTTTGAATATTTCATGCCACTGTTTTTTTGCCTGAAATGTTTCTGTTTAGTAATCAGATGAGTCTAATTGGTGCTCCCTTGTGTGTAACTACCTACTTTTCTCTTGCAGCTTTCAGGATGCTCTCTTTGTCATTTTAATTCTGTTGTATCTCCATGTAGGCCTCTTTGGGTCCAAACTGTTTGGGACTCCTGGAGCTTTCTAGACTTGTGTGTGTTTTTCCTTCACCAGATTAGGAAAGTTTTCATTTGTTATTTCTCAAATGGGTTCTCAATCCCTTGCTTGCTCTCTTCTCCTTATATTCTCACGATGTGGATGTTGTTATACTCTATGTTGTCCAAAATGATTCTTAAGCTCCCATTTTTAGTTCTTTTTTTCTTTTTGCTGCTCTGCCTGAATGTTTTTTCTACCTTGTCTTCCAAATCACTGAGTCAATCCTCTGCTTCGTCTAACCTACTATTTATTTTTCCAGTATATTACTTAATTCAGATATATCATTCTTTATTTCTGACTGGTGCTTCTTTAATGGGTTTTATGTCTTTTTTCATGCTGTTATAATTATTACTCTAAACTCTTTATCTGATAAATTGCTTTCCTACATTTCATCTAGCACTATTTCTGGAGAATTCTCTTGTTCTTTCATTTGGGGTCTGTTCCTTGTCTTCCCATTTTGGCTGCTTCTCTGTATTTTCCTAATCAGTTGTTAGGAATTGTTTTTCATACTAAATTTCTCTGGAAGAGCTTGAGGATCTACATGTTACCAACCACCAGGCATTTACATGCACTCTGAAATTTGAAAATAACAGAATAAGGAGTCCTTCATTGATACTGCCTTATATTTCGCTTCTTCCTCAGCTGAAAATGAAGTTCAAACATCTAAATAATCTGGTAGTATGGATCTATCTCCATAAGATCCCATAGTTTTCTGGGTAATATTACATGGTCTTGCTCATTCTATCTGTAACTAGAAACTTTCTCATAAGCTTTTTAAACAGGTGAGTAAAGCTACAGGCACTTTGACAAGCATGCCAACCTGAGCCATTGACCTCACTGTCTATTAGATTTATAGAGCTCTGGTAATGTCCAAAGAGTCTTTCCATCTATTGGGCTCATATATCTGGAACATTCTCTAGAAATAGTGCCAAGTTGATGTGAGTAATGACTAGATTTTCTATTTACACCTAATCCTCCAACTCCAGGAAAGTCTAATGTTAGTATAACTGAATTTGAACTCACTGCCACAACTCAATTCTTTTTATCTCAGTAACTTCCCTAGGCTGTAAACATCCTTCTTTAATGCATCTTATTTTTATAAAATCTCTATCTATGTGGTTAAGTAATAATAGACTCCCTAGATATACAAAGAGAAAACTTATAGTTTAGCTAAAAATCAAAATTTTAACTTCTGCATCTTCAAATTCTTATATCATGAGCCTCTTAGCTGTTATAAAAGTAGTTTTCAACTTCTGGCCAAGATGGAGGCATAGGTGGAAACACTGTGCCTCCTCAGACAACCAAGTTTAAAGACAATAACGTTTTAGTAACAAAAATGCAACCAAAACACAGAAAATTGAACTGTACAGAAATTCAACAACAACAAACCATTCAGCCAGACTGGTGAGAGGGGTAGAACCAGCGGCTGGCAGAGCAGAGTTGCACAGGAAAAACTGACCAGACTGACCCAGGTGTGCAGGCGGCAGTTGGCAGATCCCAGGCATGGGGTGGCAACGGGCAGACCCAGTGAGGGCAGAAGATGGCTGGCTGAACACGGTCAAACATTTGTGCACAGATAAACCAGGAGAAGGAGCGAGCAAACCACACAGGCCCCAACGACTTGCAAGAAGCAGCAGAGGGGACCACTATTGCCCCTTTCTGACCCTGCCCCCACATACAGCATCACAACCCAGCAACTTGGGTTGCCCCACCCTGGTGAACATCTAAGGCTCCACCCCTCATACATAATAGGCATGAACAGACCAAAACATTATGGCTCAAGAACAGCTCAAAGACTCAGAGCCAATAATTCTAAGCAACCAAGAGATAGCCAATCTATCAGATGCACAGTTCAAAACACTAGTGATCAGGATGCTCATAGAATCAGATTATTTTAGTCACAAATTAGATGAAAAAATGAAGGCTACACTAAGTGAAATGAAGGGAAATGCACAGAAAATGAATAGTGATGAAAAGGAAGCTGGGACTCAAATCAAGGGAGTGGACCAGAAGGAAGAAAAAAATGACCAAACAGAAAAGGATGACGACACAAGAATTCAAATAAATGAGGAGAAGCTTAGGAACTTCTAGGACATCTTTAAACATCCCAACACCCAAATTATAGGGGTACCAGAAGATGAAGAGGAAGAGCAACAAGTGGAAAATTTATTTGAACAAATAATAAAGAGAAATTCCCCAATCTGGCAAAGGAAATAGACTTCCAGGAAATCCAGGAAGCTCAGAGAGTCCCAAAGAAGGTGGACCCAAGAAGGAATACACCAAGGCACATCATAATTGCATTAGCCAAGATTAAAATGAAGGAGAGAATCCTAGAAGCATTAAGAGCTAAGGGGACAGTCACCTCCAAAGGAGTTCCCATCAGACTGTCAGCAGATTTCTCAGAAGAGACCTTACAGGCAAGAAGGGGCTGGAAAGAGGTATTCCAAGTCATGAAAACCAAAGACCTACATCCAAGATTGCTCTATCCAGCAAAGCTTTCATTTAGAATGAAAGGGCAGATAAAGTGCTTTTCAGATAAGATCAAATTCAAGGAGTTCATCATCACCAAGCCTTATTATATGAAATGTTAAAGGGACTTATCTAAGAAAAAGAAGATAAACAATATGAACAGTGAAAAGACAGCAAACTCACAGTTATTAACAACCACACCTAAAACAAAAGCAAACTAAGAGGACATCTAGATCAGAAGGGAAACCATAAAATCGAAAATCACATGGATGGTTAGCAACAGGGGAGTGGGAGGAGGAGAAGGGGGAGAAGGTACAGAGAATAAGTAGCATAAATGGTAGGTAGAAAATAGACAGGGGGAGGGTAAGAATAGTATGGGAAATATAGAATCTAAAGAACTTGTGACAGGTGGACATAAACTAAAGGGGGGAGAATGGTGGGGGAGGGGTGTGCAGGGTGGAGGGGAATGAAGGGTGGAAATAGGACAACTGTAATGGCATAATCAATAAAATATATTTAAATATATATATTAAAATATATAAAAATAAAATACCTACTACCAAAAAAAGCAGTTTTTAGGAAAGCCAAGGAATGGATTGGCTAAAATTTTAAGACTTCCTTCCTGAAGGTTTAAATAAAGCCCTATTGATATGAAATTTCCTTTGGCATTAGTGGGAGTTCTATGCATTTAAGCATATCTCGCATCAGTTAAAGTCTCTTAAAATTGCCACATACAAAATACAAATAAATTATCTTACACAAGAAAGATCAATCCCAAAAGAAGATTGTACTTAAGGTTGTGCAAACTTTCCCCAGACTCCTGGAAAAGTAGTTAAAAGGAAATAGTCATGCAGCTTTCTCCCAAAGAGTCTTTTCAGCCAGAACAAGAAAGAGCCTTTCTTGCCCAAAGCTTTCATGTAGTCACTGAAGTGTACACTGGAGATTAGCTTTCACATACCACCAATCTGTTGCTCACTGTGTTGTATGAAGTGAGGTTCATGAGACTCATGTAAAATCCCGAAGCCTCAGAAGATGCTTTTCAAAGATGTCCATGGCATATGTTTCCCACAGAGACCCAACAGGGAAAAGCAAACTCAGGCCCAGGCAATGAATGGTTCATCAATCATCCATTAGGACAAAACAAACTCCCACACAGTTTCCTTTAGTCTATAAAAGTTTTTATAAAAATCAGTGAGAGTACTATTTGAACTTTCAAAAAAATTTTCTTCAATCTTATATTTTTTAGGAAGTACGTAGATCATTAATGCTTTGGGAAAAACTCAATGAATTGAGTTGCATGCCTACTAAATTATCTGAGCAGGAATGAATTAAGACATGTGTGTGAGTATTTTAACATCTTGGTTCCTCTCAGTTGTGAGTGTACAAAATTAAGAATTCTTATTAGAAAGAGAAGAAAGAGGAGGACATATACCTGAGTATTGTGATAACAACTTCCACTATGTTGTGGGAGAGAATAGCTAGAAGCAGTATGAGTCCTTCCAAATAAATCTACAGTTATATAAAGAGAAAAGATTTTCTATAAGAATAATACTAATGTATACAGAGAGCACATTATGGGACAGTCATTGAGCTAAGTGCTTAATATGCATAATTTAAAGTTATATTTAACAAATCCAGGAGTTATTTACTCTTATTATATTCACTTCACCAATGAGAAAAGTGGAGCTCTTTTCTTGTGGTGGTTAGGTAACTTGTTCCCAAAACTTGAATAAAGAGAGACAGGAGTTGAACCTGACATTGCTCCCCAGTGCCTAGACTCTGACCATTATTTTCACTGCTTCTCCTGTGCCATCTGTGCTTGAGTCCCTGGCTGAAGATGAAGTGATGTTGATGTCACCAGGACTGGATAGGGACACTCATTTTCTCCTCAAAAATTAAGAGCTGAGGCATCGAGGTCGCCATGGTCATCAGAGCACCAGTCTTTGAAACCAGGAGGAGCATATGTAAAACTACTTTGAATAAAAGTGTTGTTCTTGAGAATACCTAGATGCTGCCATGCCCTTTTCTTAGTAGTTTTTCCACATTGACAATAATCCTGGCTGTGAGACCAGATTTTATATGCTTATTACCCAGGTGGGAGCACTTCACAACCATGAAAATATCTCATCATAAATTTGCTTATAACAGGTAGAATCGCTGATCTCCAGGTCTCAGGTCACCAGTGCCATGATCTTAGCAATTATGTTGTTATGGTCCAGTCAGGTAAAAAATGTATAATCATATGCAGTGGGCCTGAGTCTCATTTCACATTATCATACCTAAATAATCCAAAGTGGGGATGAAATGAAGACTAAATAAACTTCTCAGGTGACCAGCTAACCAAATCCTGGACCCAAGAGAATGTAAATGTAAGTGGAGGAAATACATTACATTGGGACAGAAGAAACAGCTATTTTAAAAAGGACTTTTGATTAGTGGGTGTGCTATTTTCTTATCCATAACACATAGTAAAAATGCATGATGGAATCACTCATGCCTTCAAAAATTTAGGCATTCTTCCTTAATCCATGAAAGGCTCCAATCAAGCCAAATACTTGTATTCAGAGGAACTGGTACAAGAGGGCTGGCTGTATGAATTCTCAGCTGTCCCTGTATTGTACATAGAAATAGCCATGATATTCAAAATATAAACATTGAGGTATATATCGGCAAGGCTCATAGCTTTGAAGCAATATTAAGTAAAAGAATTTTCTATTTTAGGCTTATCAGCAATGCACCTGACTGCTTGAATTGACCAGAGGTACTTGTAACCAAGAAGAAATTCGGAGCACCAGATATGAGTCAAAAGCACAGATCAAAGCCTTGAGAGAAGATCCTGAAAAGAACTGAAAAGAACATCAAGGGGCCCAAGCCAAATAAATGAGGAAAGCTTTCTCTATATAGCATGTAATGTAAATATCCCTTACATCTTGTATTCTAGCTACATCCAATTGTATATTTTGAAAAGCAATAACCAATGACCTGTAGCAAATGAATAAAGAAGTCCCAGTCCTCCACTTGAATGCCAAAGATCTGACTCCATTACTTTCATTAACTTAGTTGAGGGCTTGCTAAGTGCTAGCACTGTTCAAGGTTCTGGTTAGACATCACTGGACAACACCCCATGCCTCTGTGAAACTTACGTTCTGCTTATGGTTTGATAAAGGCTTGAAGCAAGAAATTTGAATTCTAGTGAGTATGAAATTATTTTTAAAATAAAAATATTGTGAGAATAATTGGTGGCAAGTAAAGCATACCACATAGTCCTAGGAGGAATAACCCATTAAAATAGTCATTAAAAATTGAAAAAATAACAATGGTCCTTAGAATTTTTACTTCCTCATGATAAATGAGAAAATTAAGCTAATCCTCCACCGTGACATTTAGAAAAGATGGACAAAATTTTTTTTAAATTCTCAAGGCATCAGAGAGATTAAAAGGCAGGAAAAAATAAAAGGCTAGGATTTGAGCAAAAAAGGAAAATCCAGAGGCCTAGGCCCAATATTTGTGGCTGCTGCCCCTCCAGGGAACTATGATTCCTATAACAGACAGGGGACAAGCCAAAATCTATGTGCATTTATGATAGTGTCACAGGGTTAGAGAACAATGATGAGGAATACAGTTAATTATCAAACTTTGGTTTAGGACTTTGAAAGGTTTCAACAGAGGAACAAAGAGAAACTGGATGTAGATCGGTGCTTGCACCTAGTCAATTCTGTGATCTGGGACAGCTAGTGAACAAGTCACCAGGAAGAAAAAAACACCATCTCCCTCCCCGCCAAGAGAAGATCATGCCACCCTAGGTCCAAATTTATCTCTACAATATATCCATTGTTAATTTAAAAATAAATAGAATAAAATAGAAAAGAAAATATGCTCAAAAACAAAAAATAGACAACAGAAATAGATAATTGAAGCATATATTAATAAAATAAAAACAAGTATATTATAAGATATGCCAATAAAACCAAATTTTTTGTAAAGACTAATGAAATCTCTTGTCAAACTAGATTTTAAAATAGAGAAAGCAAAAGTTATTGATTGTAGAAATAAGCAGAGTATATCAATGTATCCTATATTTATTAAAAATTTAAAAGAAATTGATGAATTCCTAAGGAAACACAATTTATTAAAAATGATATAATGATAAGGGGAAAAGGTGAATATTCCCAAATTATTAACATTAAATCTATTATTAAAGTTTCTCCTATAAAATACTCCAGGCCTGTAGGCTTCACCAATCAATTCTTACAAATTTTGAGGGGGAAAAAATAACACCTATCTTATACAAAATCTTCCAAAGAATAAAAAAAGAAGTACAAACTTCCAGACTGCTTCTCCCAACGACTTTGCACATGTCTGTCTCTATTCCTGGAATGGCAAATCACTCCCACATGTTTAATCCTTAGATCTGAAATCAGTCATAATTTCTTACTTTTAGGGTGACATCCTTCAGATTTCAACTCAATCATCTTTATTAGCCTTTCTTGTGTATCATCATGTAGCAATACTGCAATGACAAGTTTTACTCATTTTGGATGCTATTTAATTAATACGTATGACACCCACTGAAGTCTTGATTCCATATGATTTTATGCATGTAAAACCCTAAGTATATCACACCATCATGTACAAGTAGTAAGCAATAAACCTGTTGACTCACAGTGAACAAAGAAAATATAAGATTTTTTACATATGAAAGTTATTGTTTACATTAAATCAGGTAATAAAAATTATAAAAGCATCTAACATTAGTGCTATGATCCAGTTCTCCTAAACTTATTTCCCCCAAGCTTCCCTGCTTCATATAGGCTGGAGTCATGCCTAAATGTGAAATTTGGGTAAAACTTTCATTTTTTTATTTGGTCATTACTATAGCTAGTGGTCAAGCAAGTGGTTCTTTCCATGTTCAGAATGACATGATCTTAACATTGCATTAAGAAAGTCATGTAAGGTAATTCCAGGATACATTGTACACAGTCACCCTTGCACACAGATGATTATTGAATGCAAACTGAACTGAGGTGGCATTGAAGACAATGTGGTGAGGAACACCAGAAGTCTGGCCCTTATGGGTCTTACACTCTAGTTAGAAAGTCAGACTTTCAACAACATCCAAAGCCATGTTAGAATGTCCAATTATTATATTTCATTATTTGCAGATGAACACCATTAAAGAGTCAGTTAGGCTTCTGGCCAAGATGGAGGTATAGGTAGATATGCTTTGCTTCTTCACACAACCAAAAGAAGAATAACAACCAATTTAAAAACAAAATAACACCAAAACTGACAGAAAATTCAACTGTATGGAAATCCAACAACAAAGGATTTAAAGAAGAAACATTCATCCAAATAGGTAGGAGGGGCAGAAATGGGCAATCAGGGCCGAGAGAACACACAGCAAGGCGGCAGTTGGTGGACTGGGTGGGCAAGGCAGTGGCTGATAGACTGGGTGGCCCCACATTTGCATGCCGGTAATCTGGGAGATATAACTGGGGAGCAATACAGACAGTGCAACCCAGGTTTCAAGCACAGGGAAATAAAGCCTCAAAACCACTGGCTGTAAAAACCTGTAGGGTTTGTGGTGGTGGGAGAAACTCCCAGTTTCACAGAAGTGTCCATTGGATGGATCCACAGGATTCCAGAATGTATACAAACCCAGTCATGTGAGAATCAGCTCCAGAAGGGTGCAATTCACTTGTTGGTAACAGAGGAAGTGACTGAAAATGGAGTGAGAGCCAAGCAAGTTGCATTGTTCCTTCTCTTACCCCTCCCCCACACATAGCGCCACAACCCAGCAAAGTGGGTGTCCTCACCTGGTGAGTATCTAAGGCTCTGCCCCTCGCAATGTAACAGGTCAAGACAGACAAAGAAATATGGCACAAATGAAAGAACATATCAAAACGCCAGTAAAAGAACTAAGCTACAAAGAGATAATCAACCTATCAGATGCAGAGTTCAAACACACTGGTCCTCAGGATGCTCACAGAAATGATTGTGTATGGATGCAAAATAAAGAAGTATAGGTTATACAAAATGAAATAAAGAATAATATACAGGGAACCAAAAGGGAAGGGAAGGAAACCAGGATGCAGATTAATGATTTGGAACAAAAGAAAGAAATAAATGTTCAAACAGAACATAATGAAGAAATAAGAATTTGAAAAAATGAGGAGAGTCTTAGGAACCTCTAGTACAACTTTAATCATTCTAACATATGAATTATAGGGATGTCAGAAGAAGAGGAAGAGCAAGAAATTGAAGACTGATTTGAAAAATTAATGAAAAAAAACCTCCCTAATCTGGCAAAGAAAATAGACATGCAAGTCCAGGAAAATCAGAGAGTCCCAAAGAAGTTGGACTTGAGAGGGAACACACCAAGGCACATCATAATTAAATTATCCAAGATTAAAAATAAGGAGAGAAACTTAAAAGCAGGAAAAGAAAAGGAGATAGTTACCTACAAAGGAGTTCCAATAAAACTATCAGCTGATTTTTCAAAAGATATCTTGCAGGCAAGATGGAACTGGAAAGAAGTATTCAAAGTCATGAGAAGCAAGGACCAACATCCAAGATTACTCTATCCAGCAAAGCTTTTATTTGGAATGGAAGGACAGATAAAGTGCTTCTAGGATAAGGACAAATGAAAGGAGTTCATCATCACCAAGCTCTTACTATATGAAATGTTAAAGGGATTTATTTAAGAAAAAAGATAAAAACTATGAACAATAAAATGATGACAAACTCACAACTATTAATAACTGAACTGAAACAGAACAAAAACAACCTAAGCAAACAACCAGAACAGGAACAGAATCAGAGAAATGGAGATCACATGGAGGGTTATCAGTGGGGAGGGGGAGGGAGGAGCATGAAAGAAAAGGTTCAGGGAAGAAGAAGCAAATAGGGAAGGTTAAGAATAGTATAGGAAATGTAGAAGCAAAGAACTTATGTGTATAACCCATGGACATGAACTAAGAGGGGGGAATGCTGGAGGCAGGCTGGTGCAGGGCATAGGGTATAAAGGAGAAAAAATGGGACAACTGTAATAACATAATCCATAAAATATACTTTAAAAAAGAGCCAATTAATCATTGCCATTTAGGAGGACACTTTATGGAGTTTCTCAAACATCATGCCATGAGGTTGATTATCTGATTTATCTTCACAACTTGGCTACTAGGGCATTGGGTGGCCCTCCCAGGCAGCTGTTCTACAGAAGGTGACTTCAGGATTGACAGTCTCCTCTTTTATATTTTAAATAAAAGCAAGGGGCAGGGGAGGCTGGGATGGGAAAAATAGACAAAAAACTGTACTTGAAAAATAACTAAATAAAATTAAAAAAAAATAAGTGTTTTCCTCTATGTTTGACAATGCCAAGTTTAAGGTTTTTTTCTTAATAAATGCTATTTATTGGAAATTTCTTAGCCCAGGACTGTCTGACTGATCTTTCTCAGACTCTAGTGACAGTTGTATTTATGCTGCTGAAACATAGCGAATGGCTTTTCTTTTGTTGAATGACAAAAGGGAGGGAAGAAGTGGTTTGTGATTCCTCTAAAGAATGCAATTGGCTTTCTTTTTACTGGACTCTAATATGCACAGCATCTTTCCCAAAGTCTAATCTAAGATTTCAATTCCTAATAGGCCACCTGAGAATTGAAGTTGCTCATTCACTGGGGAGGAAATAGAATATAGAATTTCTGAATTTCAGTTTTTTTTCTCCAATCATTACAGCACATCTTGGGTTGACAATTTTGGGGGTTTTTTTGTTTGTTTTTTAAATTTGCATTTCCTCTTAGAGAGAAAGTGATATTAAGGGCACGAAAGTAGGCTGAACCTTTCAGTCATTAGCACAAACAGCCATAGGAAATGCTTTTAAGGACTCAGCCATCTGCTCACTTACAGCTGATGGGACAAAAGATTTTTAAAAAAAAAAAACCTCACCTTTAACAGGAACCTAATCAACAAAATGAACAAGCTAGTAAAGTAAAGCCAAAGACATTGAAATTGAGAACAGGCTGACAATGATCAGAAGGGAGAGGGGAGGGGACAAAGGGGGAAAAAGGGTGAAGCGTTTATAGGAACAATTATAAAGGACACATAGACAACAACAAGGGGGAGTTGAAATGGGGGAGGGAGGTGGGGCGGTCTGGGGGGGAAATGACAGAAAACTCTCCTTGAACAACAATAAAAAAATTTCACTAGTAAAGCATAGTAAAAAATGTGTGTAGTTTTATTTCATAATGCACAAATATGGGGTGAGGCAAAAGCAGGTTTACAGTTGTATGTGAAACATAGAGTTTATTCTTGTATTTTATCTATTAATTATTGTGTTATTTTAATATGAACAACTGTAAACATAGTTTTGCCCCACCCTGTATAAACAAAAAAATGCAGGTGATTGTCTAATCTTGTGTTATTTAGGTAGCCTACTTCATTTTCTGCTTCTTTTTCTTTGATTGTCTTACAGATTTTTTTTCAGTAATTGAGATTGTATGAAGACTGAATGTATAATTTACATATCTTACTTTATGAAATGGCTTTGTAATTTATGTATCGGGAGGTATTACTTTTAATCAGCATCTACTGAAATCTGAATTCTATTTCACAGAGCAAACCAGTATTTATTTCCCTGCTTATTCTCCCTAATGACCCTTTGTAACTAATGAGTTGCTTCCAGACCTTTTCAAAGCTTACCTCCACTGAGACTCTTCTGCTCTGACTTTTCTGCCCACTGTGTGTCGAACATGCCCTTCGTTACATTGTTCCTACTCTATGCATTCAAATCGTTTTATAATCTAGAAGGGGCTGTGGAAATGATGAGAAGATGAGGGATTTCCTGTGCTGGTCCATTGCATAAGGTCTTTAACCCTCCCCACAGCCCTGTGATGTAGATTTTTCCATTTCTCAAAGGAGAAAAGTTCAGTGGTTACTGAACTCATTTCATGCTTACACAGCTAACGGTGGCAGGAGGAGGACTCAAATCCATTCATCCCACTTCACTTCAGTACATTTCTGGACAACACTGGACTCCATTCGAACTGGTGGATAGATGCCCCATTCCCTTGTCCCTCTCCAAATCTTACATATCTAGATACCAAACTTTAAAATGGACAGACTATATTTTCCCCTAAATGTCCAAAAGAAACCTTTAGAATTCATAACTTGAGGATTAAGTAATACCCTGACACTTCATCCTAATTTTTCACCTATTTTTGGTTACTATCTTTGGATGTCCATTTGTGTTAATTGCATTTTATGCAAAAAGTATGAAAATTAAATACACTAAGGATGTTCAAAAATTATTTTTGTCAGTCAGTTACTAAATAGCATTGGGTAGCAAAAAATAAATCTGCTGTATTATGCTTTGATAATAGTATTGATCATGGTTCTAGTATGATGAATCTTTGGATAATTAATATTTTCCTATGAACATCAGCATGTATTTAAAATATAATGGTTTACTACTAAATTATGTTGAACAAAAATATTAAAATATAAAGCATATTTTTTCTATGAGGTTTATAAGATATACTCTATTTCCTTTTTTTAAACCCTTTTGGAAAATGAGTGAATAATGGCTTTTCATTGTTTAACTCACTATAATGAAAATTTCTATTATTTCCAATAAAACTTTATTAAATGATATGTTATCATTTACTTATAGATAATGATAAATCTAATACAACTTGATAAATGTGACATGTTATCATTTATCCATAGATAATGACATTTAAGACAAGTCAGATACACCAAGAGACTGATCTTATAATGAGTCTAATTATAAACTTTAATGAATTTTTTTCTAACAGACATTTTAACATGATTTGACTAAGAATAAAAATGAAAGCAACAGGGTTTCATGATGCCTCTGTTGCTTGTAACATCAGAAGACAGTTGTAAACTCCATGTCTAACTCATATGCTGTGTTCTAGCACCCAATACAGCATGAACAGACAGTGGCGGCTGAGTAAGAACTTATTGAATGATCCCTGGCTGGTGTAGCTCAGTGGATTGAGCACAGGCTTACAAACCAAAGGATTGCGGTTCAATTCCCAGTTAGGACACATGTCTGGGTTGCAGGCCAGCTCCCAGTAGGGGACCCATGAGAGGCAACCATACATTGATTTTTCTCTTCTTCTCTCCTTCCCTTCCCCCCTTAATAATTAAAAAAAATCTTTTAAAGAACTTATTGAATGAATGATTTCCTCAAGAGGGTTATGTTTGATGCCACCTACTAAATAGGCAAGTGTTGGAAGCAACCTAAGTGCCCATCAGTAAACGAGTGGATAAAAAAAACAACTGTGGACTTCTGGCCAAGATGGAGGCATAGGTGCAAATACTGTACCTCCTGGTACAACCAAATTTAAGGACAACAAAGATTTAGAAACAAAAACACAACCAAAACAGACAGAAAATTAAACTGTACCAAAGTCCAACAACAACGAACCATTCATCCAGAGTGGTAGGAGGGGCGGAGAGGGGTCCCTGAAGGAAGAGGTGGTAGTTAGTGGACCCAGGCCTGAGCAGGGACAAAAACCCAGTGAGGCGAGCAAGGTGGCTGGCTGACCGTGGATACACATTCGCACACAGATAAACCAGGCAGGCTTAAAAACGGTCAGTGAAACAGACCACATAACCCAGGACGCCTGCAATGGTAAATAAAGCCTAAAAGCACCAATTGGAAAAACTTTTGGAAGCCCTGGCTGGCATAGCTCAGTGGATTGACCTTGGGCCTGCAAACCAGAGTATTATGGTTCAATTCCCAGTCAGGGCACATGCTTGGGTTGCAGGCCAGTTCCCAGCAGGGGACGAATGAGGCAACCACACATTGATATTTCTCTCCCACTCTTTCTCCTTCCCTTCCCCTCTCTTGAAAAATAAATAAATAAAATATTTTAAAAAAAAACTTTCAGGATTCAGGAGTTGAGGTGCTGAGAGAGGCTCCTAGCCTCACAGGAGAGTTTGCTGGTGAGACCCACAGGGTACTAGAATGTACACAAGCCCACACAGCCAGGAACCAGCACCAAAAGGGCCCAATTTGCTTGTGGGAAGCAGCAGAGGGGACTGAAATCTGAGAGAGTGTGGAACAAGCACCACTGCTCCCTCTCTGACCCCGCCCCCACATACAGCATCACAACCCAGCAACTTGGGTTGCCCCACCCTAGTGAACAGCTAAGCTCCACCCTTCATATGTAACAGGCGAAAACAGACCAAAACATTATGGCTCAAGCAAAAGAGCAGCTCAAAGCTCCAGAGCCAATACTTCTAAGAGACAAAGAGATAGCCAACCTATTGGATGCACAGTTCAAAACACTGGTGATCAGGATGCTCACAGAACTGGTTGATTTTAGTCACAAATTAGATGAAAAAATGAAGGCTACACTAAGTGAAATGAAGCAAAATGCACAGGGAACCAACAGTAGTGGAAAGAAAACTGGGACTCAAATCAGTGGAGTGGACCAGAAGGAAGAAAGAAACAACCAAACAGAAAAGAATGAAGAAATAAGAATTCAAAAAAAAATGAGTAGAGGCTTAGAAACCTCCAGGACATCTTTAAATGTTCCAACATCCAAATTATAGTGGTACCAGAAGGGGAAGAGGAAGAGCAACAAGGGGAAAACTTATTTGAACAAATAATAAAGGAGAACTTCCCCAATCTGGCAAAGGAAATAGACTTCCAGGAAATCCAGGAAGCTCAGACAGTCCCAAAGAAGGTGGACCTAAGGAGGAACACACCAAGGCACATCATCATTATATTAGCTAAGATTAAAATGAAGGAGAGAATTCTAGAAGCAGCAAGAGATAAGGGGACAGTCACCTCCAAAGGAGTTCCCATCAGACTGTCAGCAGATTTCTCAGAAGAGACCTTTCAGGCAAGAAGGGGCTGGAAAGAAGTATTCCAAGTCATGAAATCCAAAGACCTACAACCAAGATTGCTGAATCCGGCAAAGCTTTCATTTAGAATGGAAGGACAGATAAAGTTCTTCCCAGATAAGATCAAATTCAAGGAGTTCATCATCACCAAGCCCTTATTATATGAAATGTTAAAGGGATTTATCTAAGAAAAAGAAGATAAATAATATGAACAGTGAAAGGACAGCAAACTCACAGTTATTAACAACCACATCTAAAACAAAGCAAACTAAAAGGACAGCTAGATCAGGAGCGGAAACAGAAATGAAGATCACATGGAGGGTTAGCAACAGGGGAGTGGGAGGAGGAGAAGGGGAGAGAATGTACAGAGAATAAGTAGCATAGATTGTAGGTAGAAAATAGGGGGAGGGCAAGAATAGTATGGGAAATATAGAAGCCAAAGAACTTGTGACATATGGATATGAACTAAAGGGAGGAATGTGGGGGGAGGGGTGTGCAAGGTGGAAGGGAATGAAGATGGGGGAATGGGACAACTGTAATGGCATAATCAATATATATACATGACTATGGTACATTTACACAGTGGAATACAATGCAGCAGAAAGAAAGAAGGAGGTCCAAATTTTGCCACAGCATGGATGGAACTGGAGAGCATTATGCTAAGTGAAATAAACCAGGCAGTGAAAGACAAATACCATATAACCTCCCATAAGTGGAACCTAATCAACAAAACAAGCAAGCAAAATATAACCAGAGACAATGGAATTAAGAACAAAATGACAGTAACCAAAGGGGAGGTGAGAGGGGGATAATGGGGGGGAAAGAGGAAGGTTAGTAGGATTGAGGATGGGAGATGGGGATTCCTGGGGTGGGGGGGAGTTGTGGGGGGAAATGGAGACAATTGTACTTGAACAACAATAAAAAACTAAGCAAATAAAGACCTAGTGTCAGGATTTTGTTTCTTGTTTTGCTTTGTTCTCTCACATTTATGAGAAGAGAAATAAGTCTGTAGAACTGTATTATTCTTTTCTTAATTATGCCTCTGCGAAGCCAAAGATTTAAATAAATAAATAAATAAATTCCTAGTATTTTTTAAAGTGTCTTCTCCCTGATGGTTGTAGAATACACCCCCACTCCTTATCTGAGGTGTTACTAAGGCAGCTGTCCTCTAATTAAGGAGTCATGACCCTTTTGTGCACAGGACACTACCTTGGGGGTAAACCCCCCTTTGACTTTTGGAGAGCAAACATGGTTACATTTTGTACGTAGTTGAGCCCTGTAGGGAAGAACCAGCAGGGACAAGTGATGTGGGAATGAATGTCATTGCTCATACCTGGCAGGTGTGTGACCACCACCAAGGCTGTCACTTGAGCCGTGTGTTCACGATCTCATCTGACAGCACTAGTTTCTTTCCCTGTGGGGGTTCAGTTCTGGTCCCAACCCCATACTCAGTCCTGTACATTACCCTTCAATTTCATCCTTACCACCATGACTCCCCTCCAAGTTTGCCTGGGAGGGTTCCAGCCTATGCCTTTCCTCCAGGTGTAATCACTGATAGTGACCCTCTCCAGTTTTACTTTCTACCAGTATACATGACAAATGACATGGATATTCTATTTTAGCACCCATTAAACACAACTCCAGACTTATTTTTAACCAACTATTATTTATTTTTTTAATTTAAGATGCAACACTATACTTACCTATTTTTTCTCCTTTTTCTTTTCCCACTGCTACAAACATTCTCAGTTTTTTAGGATTTACCTTTTAATTTTACCCGTATTACTAGGTTTTGCTCTCAGCCCTGAAAGTACTTCCTGGCAACAGTACTTAGTTAAATTATTAAGGGACTTTGTGTAGCTTCAATAATTATATTATATTATATTATATTATATTATATTATATTATATTATATTATTACTGGGCATTTAGAAATTCAGGGATGGCATTTAATGAAATATTGTTCTGCAAAGACTACATTGTAAAAGTGGTGGTAGATGCAGTAGCCTGGTTATTTTAAGTGGGTTTATGAGTAAGGAAGACAATAATTGTTTTTAAGTGTTCTTCTGTAATAATTCAACCATAGTGTATGACGTCCAGGCTCTATTTTGTTTTCTACCTATTTATCTATCCATGTATACATCTATCTATACATCTATCCATCCATCCATCCATGCATCTATCCGTTCATCTACCCATCCATCCATCCTAACTACTTTAAGCAGAGCCAGCTTTCTGCAAAAATAAAAATCCAGCAATGTTCATTTTTACCACCTGTGTTGCCCAAAGCAGCTTCCAAGGATCATAGTGTTTTCCCCTTTGAGTTCACATGAATTTCCACAGAGCATCATTTGACAAATGCCCTAATCCAAATGGAACTGTTCCCCTGAAGAGAACTCCAGACCATAGAAGTCAGGTGGGTAGAAGACAAGGAGAATATTAGTGCACTTACAATCACACCACAGGCAAGTAGCTTCTTGCCCCACCAATTCATCAGATTGCTCCTAACTCTCAATATCACACAGTTCCAAAACTACACTGAATTTGATGCTTTTATTGAGCAAATTTTTATGAAGGAATTTTAAAAATTATTGGCCCTGAGGCATATCTTCATCAAGCCCACATTTTCTGCTAGTGAGCAAGTTTTCTCTGATGTTGGCACTTTCCTCATACTTTTTTGTAGACTCGTGTGCTGACAACATTATTCATGGTATGTTTCTAAAAGCAAAGAGGCATTTGTTAGAGCTGGTGGCTGACAGGTTAAACTTTCTGTGCCCCTCTTCCCCAGACCCTCGAATCAGGATGCAGACAGAGCAACTGAGCAACTTGAGAGGCTTACTTCAAATAGGAGCATCTAAAAAGTTCCATTTAGAGGAAACTCACCGCTACCATTTTTCCATCTATAATTTGTCTTTTGATTGTTGTCTCTTTGCCAAGCCACTTTTGGACATGGACCAGTGAGTCACCGTCTAGGGTTATGATGCTCTATAAATGTGTAAAGGAATCAGTTAGAAATAGCAGCTCACTACATTCTAACCTCCATAAGACTACTTTTTAATCTCTATTTTTTAATTTTTTCCTCCAAAATCCTCACTTCAGTTCTTGTTATAATTTAATGCCAGAAAACTAGAAAAGTCTCAAGAGATTGTTCAATTAATGCCCTCCTCCACCAAATGATGCACAAACTATTTGTGGATAATTGTTTTCCTTTATATGCTTTTTTATGCGATGGCAAAGAGATATCTGAAAAAAAGTGGAAAACATGTTCATTTTTTTGCTCTGTTAAACATCAGAATGATTTACAAAAATACTGGCTTTGAAGATGTACAACATTAGTGAATAAAACAAGCCCTGACTGACTTTGTAATTAATCAAATTAGATATGAATAAAACTTTCCCAACCACCTTCTTGGTTTTTCCTGATTGGGAAACATCAGGATGATTTGTTACTTGCCTTCACTTTCCGGTTATCTGCTGTGGTTTCATCAAACTCTTCCCCTAGCTTGAAGGAGATCTCGACGTTCTTGAAAGAGCTCTCTGTTTTGATGCTCACCTTATCCCCATTGGTGCTAATACTGATTTTTGGCTTCTCTAATGCAGCTAGGTGCCGGATTGTAACAGGCACTCCTGTAACACAAAGAAAGCAGCAGCCCTTCTTAAGATATTTAGGAAGAAGTGCTAATAATTATTTTGGAAGCAATTTAAAAAGAATGCATGCTTTCGCCATTGATGTTTTGAATAATGTGAGGTAATTTCTTCAATGTTCTCTGTCATGAGTGAATCAAGTCAGACTCTCCCAATCAGAGTGTATATCTGGTAATTATGCTTGCTATTTTGCAAAGCTAACTTCACTTTTTTTGAGACTATGCTTCATCTAAAGTGAGTATTTGTATAATGCCTTCCAGATAATCAGATGCTAGTATAAAGGATGTCATTATCCTCATTTTGGAGATGAGGACACAGGATCCCAGAGAGTTTGGGAGGCTCACTCTAGGTGATATGTCTGGTGAGTAGCAGAGCTGAGACTTAAACACAAAATTTCTAATTTTTAAAGTATTTTAGCATTTTTTCTTAAAAAATCAAGAAGTACAATCTTCAAGATACCTAAACTTCTTTAAAAGAACATGACTTAAAAAGTTCAAGCACCTGTCTCATTTGCAGGTTCAATCCCGTCTTGCTGAGGAGGTGGGAAATAATGATTTGGCTAAGAACCTGGCCCTGATGTTCATGTTGGGACAGTCCATTGTCCAACTTGATCTCTATAGGAGGTCCAGAAGAGCTGACTCAAATCAGCATCAAAATCAGACTTATTTCACGTTCAGATTATGGAATGACAGGACCATCTGACTTCAGAGAAGCAGTGTTAGACATGTGTCCTAGAAGAGGCAAGGGTGATGTGGTTAAAGCCCAAGCTCCAACTTTGCCAGCTTTGGCACATTATCTCAATAGTCAAATGTGCACAGCTATAGGACTTACCTCACAGGTGTGTGTGTGGCAGATGAAGTAGAAAGGTTTACATGGTAAGTGGCACATAGTAGGTTCTCAGTTGTTAGGCCCTCTTGCCTCTGCCTAAGCCCAACTCCAAACCAACACAAACGCTTTTGCCAGAGGTCCCAAGATTCTTAGATACCCCCAAATTTAAGCTCAAAACAGGTGAGTTTATGAATCCATGAAGAGATAGAAAAATATTTTTCTAATTAGTCCCTGAGAAGTTAATACAGATTATGAAAAAATACAAATATTGTATTATGAGCACATTGACTTCTTACGTTGCACTGCAGACTAGTGCAGCCACTGTGGAAAACAGTATGGAATTTCCCCAGAAAACTAAAAATGGAACTGCTTTTTGACCCAGCAATTTCACTGCTGGGAATATACCCTAAGAATCCTGAAACACCAATTCAAAAGAACCTATGCACCCCAATGTTCATAGCAGTACAATTTACAATAGCCAAATGCTGGATGCAACCTAAATGTCCATCAGTAAATGAGTGGATAAAAAAACTATGGTACATTTACACAATGGAATACTACCAACCAGAAAGAAAGAAGGAGGTCCTATCCTTTGCAAAGGCTTGAATGGAACTGGAGAGCATTATGCTAAGTAAAATAAGCCAGGTGGTAAAAGATAAACACCATATAATCTCACCTATAGGTGGAACCTAATCAACAAATCAAACAAGCAAGCAAAATAAAACCACAGGCACTGAAATTAAGAACAAACTGACAGTAACCAGAGAGGAGGTGGGAGGGGATGGGGGGGAAATGGGGAAAGGGTTTTCAGGAACAACTGTAAAGGACACAAGGACAAAGTCAAACTGGGGTAGGATCAAGGGTGGGAGGTGGGGGGGGATTGTGGGAGGGAAATGGAAACACCTGTACTTGAACAATAAAAAAATTTTTTTAAAGAAAGGAGTTGAATGAAGTCTAACTTAAAATTAAACAATAAAACAAAATATAATAAAAAAGCAAGCTAAAAATTCTTCACTTTATATAAGATTTATTATAGCAAGGGAAGTTTTTCTTAATTAAGCATTAAAATTTTCTTAATTAGGAATTCTTCTAGTGTTATTAAAGAATACTTTAGTTGCTATAAACCCAAGCCACTGTAACAGATGTTTACACAACTTGGGTAAGAGCTCAAGGGTGGGTAGGGTTCATATGTCTGAGAAATAGCCAGTGGTGAGATATTTAATGAGGAAAAGTGTTTCATTTTTCCAATGAAAGATTTGAAATTCTTGAAAACAATGTTTTAAAAATATCTTAAAACAGTTATCATGCTCTAAAAATTAACCAACTAAACTGTTTGTTGTTATTTCTCTTTTGAAGTTACAACTTAAAGCAGACGTTGAAACAGTTGATAAATTTAATTATAAATAGTTATTAGTATCTATACATTTGAAGCTTGAAAAAGCTATTTGATGAAATAATCAAGCTAAAGAGAAACTTTATGAAGGGGTTATTTTCAAAATATTTTTCAAATATTTTTATTAAGGATAAAGGGACTTAAATATATGAATGATGACTAGAAAGAAGTATATGTGAACATAGTATTCCCAGAAGAGAGAACTGTTACTAGTAATATAAAAAAGTAAAATTAGCTACATAAACTTTATTAATCTCATGTGAATGTACCCTAGGATCACAAAAGAGAGAACTGTAGGGTCACTTACGGTAAAGTGCAAACCCAGCCCCATCACAAAATATGTGGCCAGTTTCCAAATCTTGCAATGATATTTCTCACCTAGTTGTCCCAAGTATTCCTCAAAGTTTTCACTGGATTCCAGTTTCCAAGTTCCCAAGAAGGGCTCAATCATGATGGAAAGCTTGCAGAGAAGAGGCGCTCACAACCAGAAGCCAAAGAACCATAGGCAACCCAGTGCTACAGCATCTTCATTTAAAACACATCTTCATCACATGACTCTTTCGAAATGGCCAGTGGGCAGCGGCAAGACCAAAGAGTCCAGGCATCAGCATTGACTCATTTTGTCTACCTCCAAATTAAGGAGCAGAAAATTAACATGGGAAGTTGAATTTAGGTCAATGATTATAGCTTCTGGCAAGCAGAGTTATATCCCAGGTCTACCTTCTAAATCTAACTTGTGGAATGGAAACAATTTTCCATATATATCAGCCTTTTGAATTAATGTCTAGACAACTCTGAAGGAATCTCCTGAGAGATGTCTAACAAACCCCTGACTGAGGTGTTGTCCCTCCTGATATAAGGACATCCTTACTTGGCCACACCTCAGCTGGTTTTTTGTTTGCACAAATCACATTACCAGAGAACTCTCTTCATTAAAATAATATCTTCCCCTCCCTTCCCTGAAGGGTTGATGAACTGATTATCAGTTAATGTAACCAGAATATCTATAATTGCTTGGAATGAGGTGTGGGCTATCATTAATTTTATCATTGTTCTTCATCAAGGGTGATTGTGAACTGGGAAGAAAAGTAACAACTATCATTGATTAGTGTTCTGTAATTAAAGCTCAAATTTGGTGGTAGAGCTAATGCTTGTAAAATTCATCTTTTAAACTTACAAAGTAAGCTCAATTTTAAAAAATACCACTTAAAATTGTGAAGGAAAGTTTTCAGAGGAGATACAGTATTTTGATATGTGCATTCTAAAGACAAATAAGCAGATAATTTAAAATCTTTGTGCAATTATGTTTGAAATCATCTTCTGCAACCAAAATAATGGAAGTGAATTTTGCAGGTACTGTGTTTGCTAACAAGGAGTTGAGTCAGAGGTTGCAGATTTACGGCCCAGCCCTGAGCTCCAGTTGTTCTGAAGAAGGCTGGAAAATCAGAAGAAAAATATTCATACTATTGTCTGCCTGTGTCGAATATTCCTTCAATTTAGAGAAATATTTATTCAAACAATCTCTTTGTTAAAAAAACAAAACTTTTTAAAAGGTTGTTGATGTTTTGGCACCACAAGGTTATAAATTAAGTAGGCTAAAGAGCTACTTATAATGAAAACATATAAAAAGGAAATTTATAATGCAGTATCTTCATAGGCAGAATAGTTATTAAAATATCAGGAGTGCAAAACAGGAAGCAAACTCCTTAGAGTCAGTTTCAGGAAACTGAGACCTGGGCTCAAGATAAGTGCCTTCACAGTTGAAATGTCTTCAGAGGTGAGGATCTAATGAAGAGCACTTGACTAGATCTTGCCTAACTGGTAATAGGTGTGTGTGCACTCTCTTCTGGAAGACAGCAAACATACCTGGTTGCGTGTGTTTGCACGAGAGGCTAGTGGGACAAAGGTCTTCCATTGGTGTAACCATCTTTTCTTTAATTCTCCTGCCAGAAATCAATCCTGTGTCCAATTTTAGCACTCAGAAGGCTCATGAGACAAGTGGGAAAGTCAAATTTCGGCTTCTATTGAATGTCCTTACCCCTTGGAGAGCCAGAGGGGTGGTCTCTCTTTGCCTCTACACAGTTTGCTTTCTTGTGTTACCAACTCAAAGATAAAGCCAAAACCGAGAATGGCAGGATCCAAAGCAGGAAGGAACTGAGGCTACTTCATTTCTGAAATTCTTATTATATGAATTAATAAATTCCATTATTATTTAAACAATTTTGTGTCTGAGTTTTTGTCTTGCACCTTAAGCCTAATAGTCAGTGTATCTTTGCAAATAGCTTTCACACAAACGATGAATTTGAATTCTCACAACCAATTACATACAACATAGGATATTAGCCCTCTGTGCACAGCCTCACTGCATCACCTGTCTTTCCAGATCCATTGCCAAAATCTCTGTGACACTGGCTCAGAGCTAGTTGATTGCTATCATGTGATACAACCATATTTTAACAGAAGTTTCTTAGAGAACTTTTCTTATAGTATTTCCAGGAGTTAACCTCCCACTGTCCCCTAAACTACTTTGTGAATTTATCAAGCAAAGAAAATATTTTTTAGTCACCTCTGTATCCCTAAGACATTGCCTGGTATATTGCAGGTGCTCAATAAATGTTTGATGAATAAATGACAAAAGAAATAAACAGTATTCTCTTCTTTATAACTGACAGTTGCCCTCCTTACTGATCCTTGTCTCTCTAACAGTGACTAGAGATAAGATTTGAATACTTTATTCTCACCTGCCCTGCTTGTATGAAGGGCCTTCAGGGATTCTCAGCCTCCCTTGCATTAGCTCAGTGTCTCATTACAACTATGTAAGTCTCCATCTTCGACCAAGGAAGTTCCCTGCTGGTGATACTGCTGCCACTGCCAGCCTTTGGCACCTTTGTTTGAGCATAAAAAACAAACAAACAAACAAACCCCAAAACATTTCCTCAAGTATTAATGTTTCAAGTTAGAATGTTCTTAATTGTTAATCCTAATAAAAGAACTAGAATACAGTAAGTTGTTATAGAAGTTACATGTTTTATTCTCATAATGATTTCAATGCTTATTTCTTCATTATCTCATTTTATATGCTTCTACAATATCTCATTGTCTACATAAACTCTCTTTCCTGTGACACCCTGGATATTAATTATTTTTAATAAATTTTAATTTTAATATACTACATTCTCCATTGGTGAGGCACACTGATAAAGTTACCACCAGAAGCTATAAGTTTTCAGAAGTATGTTTATAATTTATTGCTACATGTATAATATTTTACCTGGACCACACTGGATTTTTTCCTAATTTTTCATTGTGGTAAAATACAACATAAAATTAAGTATCTTAACTAATACAGTTCAGTGGTAAATGCATTTATATTGTTGTGCAACCATCCCACCATCCATCTGCAGAACACTTTTCATCTTGCAAAAGTGAAACTCTGTTCCCATTGAAAAATAGCTCCCTTTTCTTCTTTTCCCCCAGCCCCTGATAACCACCATTCTATACCCTGTCTCTTTGATTTTTATAACTCTAAATACATAAGTGGAATCATGCAGTATTTGGTGGGGGGTTTTGTTTGTGTGACTGTTTTATTTCACTCAGCAAGTCCTCAAGCTTAATCCATGTTGTAGTATATCTCAGAATTTCCTTTAACACTTAATATTCCACTGTATAAATAGACCATATTATGCTATCAATTCAGCTGTTGAGGGACACTTGAATTGCTTCTATATTTTAGCTAAATTCTTATGATCAGTAAATTATCTTTTGGCCTATTGACATGTTGTATTATACATAGGATAGGTGTTCAGAAAATAATGGATGTATTTTTAAAAGAAGTATCACAAACACAATTTTATCAACAAATGTGTGATTGAGCATACATTTTAACAAATGTTAGCTTACTGTAAAATGTAAGTATGTAGTTTAAACATTTCATTCTATGTACACGGAACTCCAATGATCTGGAGAGGTGCCTCAAAGCTTCTACAAGGCAGAAGAAATAACTAACATGCACACATGCACACACACCTACCTGAAAAGTCTCCTTATTATTTTTGTTTGCATTATATATTGGAATTCCATAGGTTTTTTATTTGAATAAAAAATTCCACTGGTGAGAAAAACTTGGAAACCACTTTGAGGACATTGACATCACTACTGATTACAAGGCTGTCACATCATTTCTGGAATAAATATTTTGGAATTATTTGTACTCAATTCTTGAGACTCCAGAGATAACTTGGTTTACCAATAATTTTTCAGATTAAAAACTGCAGCCTAGAAATCTTTTTCTATGACGTGCATTGTTACTTGTCTCTCATTGTTACAGGACTGGTAGGTGTGAATAACAGCACCTGGGCCAGCTGTATTTGTTTTGTTGCACTTCACAGATATTGCGTATATTTTACAAACTGAAGGTTTCTGGCAACCTTTTGTTGGGCAAGTCTGTAGGCACCATTTTACCAATAACATCTGCTCACATAGTGTCTCTGGGTCACACTTCAGCAGTTGCCACAATATTTCAAACTTTTTCATTATTATTATTCTATTTGTTATGGTGACCTTTGGTTAGTCATCTCTCTTGCTACTAGGGCAATACTCTGCCCCAACAATAAGATTACAACTGATGGCCCAGATGATGGTTAGCATTCTTTAGCAATAAAGAATATTTAAATTAAGTTATATACATCTTTTTAGACATAATGTCATTGCACTTTAATAGTATAAACATAACTTTTATATGCACTGGAAATCAAAAATTCATATGACTTGCTTTATTGCTGTCCTTGCTTTATTGAGGTGCTCTGGAACTGAACCCACCAAATCTCCTAAGGCTGTCACGCCCCCTTAACCACAGTTTCACTTTGCACAGTTTTGGGTATCCAAGGACAACTGCAGTAGGAGAATATTAAATGGAAAATTCCAGAAATAAGCAGTTCATCTATTATAAACTGCATGCTATTCTGAGGAGCTTGATGACATCTCACAATGTTCTACTCTATTCCACCTGGGATATGAATCGTCCCTTTGTCTCCCCACCCATTAGCAACTCAGTAGCCATCTTGGATGTCAGATCAAATATGACAGTATCATGGTGTTTGTGTTCAAGTAAGCCTTATTTTACTTAATGATGTCAAATTCACAAAACTTCTATTACAGTACATTGTTATAACTATTTTATTATCAGCTTCTGTTCATCTCTACTGTGCCTAATATATAAATTAAACTTTATCATAATTATGGATGTATAGGAAAAACATAGCATGTATTGAATTCAATACTCTCCATGGTTTCAGGTATCTACTGGGAGGTCTTGGAATGTATCCCTCATGGATAAGGAGAAATTACTGTACTTTAAAAACTATGTCTTAAGTCTCTGCAAGAGTTACTTGACTGAAGATACACTGAAGAACTTCATATTCCATAATAGCATGTTTATCAATTTCCACTAAGACAATGGAAAATTCATGGATATTAATTTTTACCTTGGTTTATTTATGAAAAATCACATCACTTAAACCAGAAGCCAAGCAAGAACATGATTTTCTATTTCTCTCAGTTGTAAGCAAGAAATCCTCTGGCCCAGTGAATAAATCATTACATCACCTTCCAACTCTAAAACCTTTTATTTAACCAATGAAATGCAATCACATAGAATAAAATCAGATTGGCAAAAAATTAGTTGCTTGCTAATTAGTGGGAAGTAGCAATGTATGTTTGGACAACATATCCAACAGAATGGCATACAGTTCGACGTAAATTTCCATCCAGTTCAGTGTCCCTTGGTTTAGGCTCTTTCATAAACTCGGGTAGAAGTGACACCTTTCATGACACATTCCTAGACACAAAAAAAGTTTTGGTCAGTCACAGGTTTGTTTATTGTCTCCTTCAGTGTTGGGAAGGAAACAATACCCATTTGAAAGATATATGTTTGGGCTGTTTTGTATACCTGATGTTGTGATAAATTAGGGAGATATAAAGACCAAAAAGATACAAGTCTTTCCCTTAAGTAACTTTACAATCAGAATGGGAAGTAAGAAATAAAAGGAAATGCATAATACCACATGGTGCATGCTTTGAGGGGTCAGGGAATGCTTCCTGGTGGACAGCATGCCCAGGTTGACCTGTAAGCATGAAGACCAACTATGAAACCATGAACCCAAGAGAATCACTTTTTGTTCTACATATGCAAGATCAAATATCTGTTTGTTTAGGTCAAGTGATAATTATAAGATGGCCTAGCCCTGGCTGGTGTGGTTCAGTGGATAAAGTGCTGGCCTATGAACCAAAGCATTGCCAGTTTAACTCCCAGTCAGGGCACATGACTGGTTTGCAAGCCAGGTCCCCAGTAGGAGGCATGTGAGAGGCAACCACATATTTTGATGTTTCTCTCCTGCTCTTTCTCCCCCGCTTCCCCTATCTCTAAAAATAAATAAATAATAATAAAAAAGATGGGCTAGAAGCAGAAGCTAGCAGCTAGAACATACTCACCACCACAAGTTTATCATCCACTCTCTTTCTCTTTATGGTTGTTGACTTTCCATCCCATTTCTGCACCTGTATAAGGGCACCTCCATCTAAGGTTATGATGCTCTGCAGGTGCAATAAACAATGGTTACACTTTTTACATGGTAGAGGGAAATAAAAAAATGCATCACCTTTGTTTGAAGGAATCTTTTGAGGTCATTAGAAATTATAAATTTAAAAATATATTGCAACAAGAAAATAAATGAATGTCAAAATGTCAAAAACAAAAGCACACAAAATTATATATACATTATGATCAAAATATTATACAAACACATTTGAAAAATACTGTGAAAAATATAGGTAATAAATTTATGTTTAGGTGGTAGTATTATAAGTGATTTAAATATTTTCTCACTCTATAAATTTCTCTAACATTATGTTACTTTAATCCACTTAAATATTGTATATATGGATCTTGGCTCATGTGGCTCAGTGGATTGATCACCAGCCTGAGAACTGAAAAGTTGCTGGTTTGATTCACAGTCAGGGCACATGCCTGGGTTGCAGGCCAGGTCCCAGCTTGGTGGCATATGAGAGGCAACCAATCAATGTATCTCTCACACATTGATGTTTCTCTTTTTCTCATTCTTCCTCATTTCCTCCTCTCTAAAAGTAAATAAATAAAATCTTTAACAAATATATATGGAATGACAAATAAGTTGTTTCTTAAAGTAATAATGACAACTTTATAAAAAGGTATAAAATTCACAGACTAAATATCAGAGGCAACACGGTTTAGATGTAGATCAGGGATCCTCAGCCTGTGGTAGGTGGTTTTTCCTCCTTACAGAATGGCTTCTTGGAGGCAGCGGTTGGTCATTAAGCAACCAGGCTTTTCCTCTGCTCCAATCCCTCTTCCTCACCTTGACTTTTCTGTCATCTGCTGTGACTTCATCAAATTCCTGGCCCAGTCTGAAGGAAATCTCTGTATTCTTAAAGGTACTTTCTGATTTAATGGTGATCACATCCCCATTGACACTGATGATCATGTTGGGTTTGGCCATACCAGCCACTTTCCTGGTGGCAAAGCCTACTCCTGTGGGTGGGAAGAAAAGAAACATCAGGTTTACAATTTTCTCTCACATCTTTAAGAAACAGCTGTAGTATGTCTATATGTGTGCATGTGTGTGTGAGGGTTAGAGCATGTGCATAAAAGGGAAAACTGGTGAGTTTCTTAATTGCCTCTTTTAAACAGCTCCTAAAGACAAGTACAGAGGCTAATATTTAAAGAAACACATGTTCACGCCTGTTAATTCTGTGTTTCTTTAAATATTAGCCTCTGTACACTTGTCTTTAGGAGCTATTTAAAAGAGGCAATTAAGAAACTCACCAGTTTTCCCTTTTATGCAATGGCTCAAGAAGATCTCAAAGCCCCAGAGACCATAAATCTAAACAATGAAGAAATAGCAAAACTTTCAGATGCATAGTTCAAAACACTGGTGTTCAGGAAGCTCACAGAACTGGTTGATTTTAGTCACAAATTAGAGGAACATATGAAGGCTAAACTAATTGAAATGAAGGGAATTGCACAGGAAACCAATAGTAATGGAAAGGAAACTGGGACTCAAATCAAGGGAGTGGACCAGAAGGAAGAAAATAATGGCCAAACAGGAAATTATGAAGAAGCAAGAATTCAAAAAATGAGTAGAGACTTAGGAACCTCCAGGACATCTTTAAATGCTCCAATATCCGAATTATAGGGGTACCAGCAGGGGAAGAGGAAGAGCGACAACGGGAAAACTTATTTGAACAAATAATAAAGGAGAACTTCCCCGTTCTGGAAAAGGAAATAGACTTCCAGGGAATCCAGGAAGCTCAGAGAGTCCCAAAGAAGGTGGACCCAAGAAGGAACACACCAAGGCACATCATCATTATATTAGCCAAGATTAAAATGAAGGAGAGAATCCTACAAGCAGCAAGAGATAAGGGGACAGTCACCTACAAAGGAGTTCCCATCAGACTGTCAGCAGATTTCTCAAAAGAGACCTTACAAGCAAGAAGGGGCTGGAAAGAGGTATTCCAAGTCATGAAATCCAAAGAACCACAACCAAGATTGCTCTATCCAGCAAAGCTTTCATTTAGAATGGAAGGACAGATAAAGTCCTTCTCAGATAAGACCAAATTCAAGGAGTTCATCATCACCAAGCCCTTATTATATGAAATGTTAAAGGGACTTATCTAAGAAAAAGAAGATAAAAAAGATGAACAGTGAAAGGACAGCAAACTCACAGTTATTAACAACCACATCTAAAACAAAAGCAAACTAAAAGGACAGCTAGATCAGGAGTGAAAACATAGAAATGAAGATCTCATGGAGGGTTAGCAACAGGGGAATGGGAGGAGGAGAAGGGGGAAGAAGGTACAGAAAATAAGTAGCATAGACGGTAGGTAGAAAATAGATAGAGGGGCAAGAATGGTAGGGGAAATATAGAATCTAAAGAACGTGAGACACATGGTCATAAACTAAAGAGGGGAAATGGTAGGGGCAGGGGTGCAGGGTGGAGGTGAATGAAGGGGAGAATAGAACAACTGTAATGGCATAATCACTAAAATATATTTTTTTAAATTTTATTTAGTTATTTTTCAAGTACAATTTTTTGTCTATTTTTCACATCCCACCCTCCCCCGCCCCTTGCTCCCCACCTCCCTCCCATTTCCACCCCCCTTAGTTCTCATCCCTGTGTCCTTCCTATTTGTTCCTCCAAATCCCTACCCCCTTTTCCCCCTTAACTTCCCTTCCTTCTCCCCTCTGGTCACTGTCCCCTTGTTTTCTATTTCAGTGTCTTTGTTTTTTTTTTTTTTGTTTCCGCTTGCTTGTTTGTTTTGTTGTTTAGCTTCCTGTTAAAGGTGAGATCATATGGTATTTGTCTTTCAGCACCTGGCCTATTTCACTCAGCATAATGCTTTCCAGTTCCATCCATGTTGTTGCAAAAGGTAGTAGCTCCTTCTTTTTCTCTGCAGCATAGAATTCCATTGTGTATATGTACCATAATTTAAAATTAAAAAAAAATAAATAAATAAAAAATGATGAAAAAAAATAAAATAAAGAAACACATGATGTGCAATTAGCTAGAGATTTGTTCTTTAAATTTTCCCTTTGCAGTTCAGATGCAGCTCCTCAGGAGACCCACTGTTAATTTCAACAAGAATATGTACAAAGATGAAGTCTTCTAAAATGTATGTATTTTTAAAAAGCCACTGTATTCTCATATTAAGTGTCCATCACAGCCATTAAGGCATTACCTGTCATTTTGTTCAATTCATGAAACACTTGGGAGCACTGTGACCTTTTTTTCTTAGATAAAAGTGATCTAATCACAATCAAAGATGGAATTCTCAATAGGATATTGGGGTCCATATAGAGTTACTCAGAAATCACCTCTTTGTGTGTCCAAAACTTACATTTGCATTTCATGGCACTTGCTGCCCTCCTAGTTTGTTAACTTTTTCATATTACTCTATCACAGAATGAAGATTTTGATGAATTTCTCCACAGGCAAAATGTTTTCTACATTTATACCATTTTAGAATGGTGACATGGCTCCCAAAAATTATAAGAAAGGCTAAAGAGGATCTAGGTATAAATTGTAAAAACCTCAAAATATAACAAATCGCTATTTTATAAGTTTAGTAATCAATACTTTGATTCCCAGTCACCTAAGTTACAAATTCTCTTTTAAAAAAAAGAGCAATCTACTCTTCTTGTGGAGGGTATGGGATAAACAATTTACCACCCAACAGACACAGCAGTAACTTGAACTGACTGCATGTGTGATACAGAATTTACTATGGTCAATGGATGTATTGGATGTTTTTAACACCTGTATATAAATCTAAGCTAGTTCTTTGACCAAAGGTTGCTTATAGATACTAAAGGTTAGAAATGGGGGATCATGGAGAGAAATACTGAAGAAAACAGGTGGTGCTGAGGCTCTGATTTAGCTCCCTGGTGAAGAAGAGAATATGTTGCTTCATCAAGTCCTGACTCTGTTATCAAATTCAGGGAGTGAGCCAGCACAGTGACTGGATGTAACACCGAGTGTGATTCCAGAGTGGCCACCCATGGGCAAAATCATACTCTCCACTTGCCAGAATCTGTCCTTATTTGGTTGATGAAGGTGATACCTGCTTACCCATTATCAATTAAAGTAGCTAATTTCAGGAGTTAGCTTATTGTCCTATCATCATACTTTCTAATTTTAAAACACATTAGAAGAAGAACTTAAATATAAATATTAAAATGTAAAATATTTTTAAAATTTCATAGGTAAATAGCCTCAAGTCTTGGCATTTCTATATCAACACACATTAGTTTATTGAATCAAAGTTAATTGATATTCTAGGAAATTAGGTCTCACTCATGCTGAAGTTTCTGATTTCTCTCTTTCTCCATAAACAAGGAAAACAGTACTTATAGACAAGCAAAAATATTCTATATAACTTGGGGGAAGGTTAAATATTAAAACTTATGGAGTAAATCATAACCCCTAATAAAGATATTGAGTGGAATTTCTTCCCAATTTGCCCCCTGGATATGACTTGATCATGCACAGGGCAGGGGGGACTTTCAAGGTGAACAAGCCTAAAGGTGGGAATCTGCCTCCTTACAATCTTGCTTTTCCTCTTTAATTACTTGAGGAATCTTCTCATAGCACACTGGCAATATTAGCAGTATCTAAAAACCCAGAAGCCTCCGCTATCAAAGAGGAGGCATGTTATATATGTAACATTCTCCTTTTAAATTACTCAGTAATTCTATGCATCCATGGATTTTCCAGTCAAAGAACTATTTAAGCTCTCTAGGGAACTTGGTCTCTAAAATTAAGATTTTTGTTCCCATAAAACCACCGCATATTTTAATGTATTAACATTAAGACAGTAAAGTAATTGGTCAACATAGGTTTACTTTAAAAATCATATGAAGATGAGAAATACAGTGCTTTCAGTGTCAAAGGACATTATTGCATGCTAGGAAATAAATACAGTTTTATGTCCAAGTTATTGCTTCTTTTTATGCAAGAAAAGCAGGGAAAGAGCCAAGTAAACCAAAGATACCCAAGTTTAGCAATCAAATAAAATCTTTTCATTTCTATAGACTATAAAAATTCCATTTAGACCCTTTTTCATATTGATTAGTTCACCTGATATTGTGACTTTGGTCTACAATGTTTCTACAAACAAATGATTCTCAGGTGCTATTTTTATAGTCTTGATATGGAAAGCAGCATTTCATATCTGGACAATGCTTCCAGAGTGGAAAACAGCCATCAGTCCCTTTTCCCCAAATAAAAAAGTATAAATACAGTCCTCCCACCACTCATTTACTTACCCACTTCTTTCATGTAATCATCAAAGTTTTCACTGGAGACAAGTCTCCAGGTACCTACAAATGCATCACACATTTTGCAAGCTGTCTAGGATTATTCTGCAGGGTGGGAAGAAGCTGCAGCCTTCAGGAAGGTGCTGTGCTTGGCTGAGTCCAATTAAGGTCCTTTTAAAGATGCCCAGAACATGTGACCTGATGAAAGACCAATTAGGAATGATATCAGAGCATTTCCTTCATTACCAGACTCTGCATTTTTCCCTTCTGAATCATGTTTTAATAGAAATTTCTCAACTTTGTTTCTCCCTGGCAAATGGTCATTGGACCGAGAGTGCAAATTATTTTTAACCACTTACAGAATGTTTTAACATGCCTGTTTTGATGGTTTTAATACTCAGTGTACTATATTTCCCCCTATTATTTTCATATATCTTTATCCCAGTGTAGAGCAGAGCAGGGAAATTGTCTTTGGGATAAACTTTGACCCCCTCATCTGGAGTTTATATTAAATTACAATTAATTGGTTCTTTTGAATTAGGAACATAAAAATTACTTTGGGGATTTTTAAGTAATTGCAAAGGCTGTTTGGGACAGTACTCTCAGGGAATTACCTGGCAATTAAAACCAAATAAGTAATGGTGTTTAAAAGTACCCTAGGTTTCTCATTTTAAATGTTTTACATAGATAAAAAAGAAAAGTAAATTCAGTTAATCCACTAGCAGTCTGGACTGTAGATTTAACTGATAAACAATAATTTTGCTTCACTCTTTCATTCTCTAAATGGGAGCATAAGTAACTGATTGATTTCCACAAACTCTTTAAAAAACAGCTCTCAATCCAAAAATATAATACTCATACTAATAAAATGCTATTCATTCCCTAAATTACATTATAATCCTTCAATTTATTCAGATTTAAAAGATGTCACTTTACTGAAAATGATTAGAAGTGGTCTGGTCAGAAACTATCAAAATTTTATTTACTTCATTCACATAGTGAATCATCTATGAGATGACTTTTCAAGAGTAGTCATGGTTTTCAATTCTGCCTTACCATACCAGAATGCTCAAAGATGGTTATGTGTACAACAACTCCCACAAACAGCTAGATTTTAGGAAAGAAAAAAGTAGTGGAATATTGTGAAGGGATATGAACCACTGATTTGTGTTTCCACTGAAGAGTATTCGCTGAATGCATGATCAATTTGACTGATTCCCATACCCATGCCAGTGTCCTGAAAGATTCCCAAAAATGTTTGTGGAAGAGGATACAATAGTAATTTTTTAACTGTTGCATTTGTTATCAATGCAGTGATTTTTGTCTGTCCACTGTGGATGGCTTTATAGACTCAGAGACTGCAGATGGTGAACCACTTCAGGGGCAAGATTGCTACTATAAATTCCCCTGTTGACCACTGAACAAGTAAATAAAAATGACTGATCTTAATACAGAGATAATTTTGTGTCATGTTCCAAATTAATAATGGTTTACTTTTGTGTTTGTTTTTGTTTTGTGGTGTTTTGCTTTTAAAACTATTTTTAGAGAAGTTTTAGGTTTAAATGTCTCTTTTTTCTTCCTTTCAGAAAGTGGCAGATAATTTTTTAAAATCCTCACCTGAGGACATGCTTATTGATTTTAGAGAGAAGAAGGGAAGTGGAGAGAGAGGGAGAAAAACATCGATGCCAGAGAGATACATTGATTGGGTGCCTCTTGTACATACCTGACTGGGGGCTGAACATGAAATCTAGGCATGTGCCCCAACTGGGATTCAAACCCACAAACTTTCAGTTTACATGATGACACTCCCACCAACTGAGCCACACTGGGCAGGGTAAGAAGTTCTAAGTTTACAAAACATTGAGAGAAGGGTTCAGAGATTTTCCATATACCTACTGTCCCTCCACTGCACACATGCATAACCTCTCCCATTGTCTACATAACTAAGAATCGTACATTTTTTAAAATCAAGAATGAACCTACATTTATTGACACATCATTAATCACCCCAAGTCCATGGTTTACCTGAGGGTTACTCTTAATGCTGTAGATCCTACAGGTTTGGACCAATCTATATGTCATCATTATAGTGTCACACAGAGTAGTTTCACTGCCCTAAAAACCCCCTGTGCTCTACCTACTCACCTCTCTCCCACCACTCACCCCCCACCATTGTCATTTTTACTGTCTCCATACTTTTGCCTTTTTCGGAATGTCACAGAACTGGAATCACACAATAAGCAGTAAGACTGCTTCTTTCACTTAGATGCATCAAAGATTTCTCCATGTCTGTTTTTGGATTGATGGTTCATTTCTTTTCAGTGCTGAATAATATTCCATTGTCTGGATGGACCACAGTTTATTTATTCATTCACCTACAGAAGGACATCTTGGTTGCTTCCAACCTTTGCAGCTAAGGCTAAGCTTCTATAAACATCCACATGCAAGTTTTTATGTGGACATAACTTTTCAAGTCTTTTGTGTAAATACTAAGGAGCATCATGGCTGGACAGTAGGGTAGGAGTATGTTTAGGTTTGAAAGAAACCACCAAACTGTCTTCCACAGTGGCTGCACTATTTTGCATTCCTACCAGCAGTAAGTAAGAGTTTCCTGTGCTCCACATCCTCATCAGCATTTGGTATTGTCAGTTTTTTGGATTTTAACCAGTCTAATAGATGTGGAAGGGTATCTCATTGTTGTTTTATTTCGCATTTCCCTGATGACATATTATGTGGAATGTATTTTCAACTGTTTATTTGCTATCTGAATATCTTCTTTGGTAAGGTATTTGTTAAGGTCTTTGGCCCATTCTTTAAAATGTATTAATCTTTTTTATTTCAGAGAGTAGAAGGGGGGAGGTAGGAAAAGAGAGAGACAGATTTGTTGTTCTACTTATCTATGCATTCATTTGTTGATTCTGGTATGTGCCCTTACCAAGAGTAGAACCCACAAACTTGGCATATTAGGACAATGCTCTAACCAAATGAACTACCCGGCCAAGACTTTGGCTCATTTTTTAACTTGGTTGTTTGTTTTATTATTGTTGAGGTTTTTTAAATTAAATTACATTTGACATATAACATTGTACAAATTTAAGGTATACAACATGTTGACCTCTATCATGTTACATAATTATCCTTTCTTCTTAGTGATTAAAATTATTAAGTTTTTAGTGTCTTGGCAAGTTTGATGATTATAACACAATATTGTTTATATACACTACACTGTTCACTAGGTCTCTGGGGCTTATTTACTACTCCTATTGTTGGGTTTTTAAAATACTTTGTATATTTTGGATCACAGCCTTTTACCATATGTGTCTTTGCATGTATTTTCTCCCAATCTATAAATAATGAGTTTTTTTTTGCAAAATCTATGTTGATGTGTTAATTTAAGTAACAAATTGTTTGAGTCAGATCTTCAAATGATTATCACATTGAATATGTATCACATGTATTGTAACACTGCAATTTAAACATTATTTTAAGGATGGACTGTCCAATATTGTCATTCTTGTTGATATTGAACACTTTAAATGTAGCTAGTGTGACTGAGAAACTGAGTATTTAACTTTACTTAATCTTAATTAGAATTTAAGAAACAATCATTAATTCACTTATTTAAAAAATTTTAAACATGTTTGAAAGAACTTGGTTATGTGAATCTACTTTTCAAATATAAATGTTATAAAATCTGAATATCTATCAAACATTTCAAAAGAAAATTTAGAGTCTGAATTGAGGTGTACTGTTACTATAAAATACAAGCTGAGTTTTGAGGACAATATGAAGTAAAAGTATAATGTTTAGCTAAATTTTTATATTGATTATATGTTGAAATGACAAATTTTAGATATTTTGGGTTAAACAGAATATATTACAAAAATTAACATATTTCTCTTCTACTTTCTTAACACGTAAACTAGAAATTTTAGATAACATGTGGCTCCCATTATGGTCTATGGGCAGCATCGTTTTAAGGACCATTGTGACACCACATTCATCAGAGTATGTAGCAGGTGGGTCAGGCAATTTGCTAACCACTTGGGGGGGGGCGTTCAATTATGAGCAAGTCACACCAGACACCTGCTTGTTTTCACAGAGTCTACATTCCAGTACCAGAGAAAATAATATACAAATTAATAAACCAATTACAGGTAGGGATGTGTTTCAGTGAAAACAGAAGGTGCTATCTGTCACATGAGTGCTGTGAGGGTTGCAACACTAGATGGGGAGTCCAGGAAGGTTGGTCAAAGGAGGTAAACAATGAAGTTGATAGACATCAACTTCATGAACAGCTGAGGGAATAACATGACATATAATCAGGAAAATGTACAAAAATAATTCATTGTTACAACAAGCAGGTTCCATCCTGCTTATTAAATATCCTCCCAAGTACTAATGCAGGGAGTTCAAACTAACCAAAACTTTAGTGTTCATCCTTTCTTCAAAACTAGCAGAAATTATACTATTCATATTTTCAAACCTGATTTCATTGCATAAAGCACAGAATGGCAAATAATTTTCACAAAAGAATTTTTTGTGACCCTACTATGTCCAAGGCACTGTGCTAGGTACAGTGAGAGACTATAATAATAAATAGCATGTGATTTCTGTCTTTTCTTAATGATCCAAATTCTATTCTAGTTACCAGCCCAGGGCCAAATTAAAATACAAAGCCTTCTTAGATATTTTATTTGACGGTCATCTTAATATGAGCATTTTTGATTTTGCACATGAGGCACTTACTTCTATTCTAATTTCAGCACACTTTTATCATCTTTCATTAGCATAAAGTGTGTAAAAAATAAGTGACAACTTCATCCCAGTCTCCCCTCTTTCCTGACCTCCTCTCTCCATCCTAAACTTTATATTTTATTCATGACTTAATGAATAAAATATAGCACCTTACCCATTTCCCAAATCCTTGTCAGATTAAGGCATTGATTAACAGAAGGAATGAGGTGTGGGCTTCAGGTACATGTAATGCTAGGTGGTCAGGCCTGAGTTTTAGGCCAGTGCTCATGGTAGAAATCTGTGTTTGGCAAAGATAGAATGGCACTAGAAAGAGTGATTATAGGGCATACAGGTAGCAGATATAAATTCTCTTACAAAGCACGAGTTAAGAGATAGCAAGGTGCTGAGCAAAGGGAATGGCAATGAGCAATGGGCAGGCAGGAGGAGAAATTAAGAAGTGATATAGGAAGGGGACAGAAGGTTCCTTTTTTTAGAAGGGGGCCTGGTCCCATAAACAAGGTATGTCAGAGAAAATTTGCCTTTGATCATAAAAGGAATTTGAAGAGGGGTGATATGCTTTTGTTTACAAATATACATTTACAACATTAAAATGCACATGCCAGGCCAGCCTTGTTCCCCAGAGCTGAGGGGAAGGGATCTTCAGTGAGTCTTGCTTTGCTCTGCAAGTGTGGCCTGGGGACATGGCCCCAAACCCTCAGTGTTGACTGGGGACAGGCAAGCCCTGGACCAGGCTGACTGCCTTGCACTTTGCTCCACTCTGGACAGCTTCCATGGAATGCATCCCCCTGACCTTTGCCTGTGTTTATTTCTTCTGGAGGAAATGAGGGTATTTTTTCTAACAATTTTTAAGTCAAAGAGGAAACAGCCAATTGCTGGATAACAAGGACAAAGCAGTGATGAGAGGAAGTATTTTCACAGTATGTGTGTGGTGTGTTAAGTCAAGCCTCATGCCAAGGCTCTCCTTTTATTGAGACAAAGTTCCTAATCATAATGCATTATTATTGCCAATGTTTTTGGGTTTGTTAGAGTTTTAAGATGAAATGCCAATAGGAAATTTATGGATACTGTATGAATTTGATTCTCCTTCAGCCCCATAGGGTGTTGGGGACACTGAATGTGAGAATTGTTTTCCATTTTTCATCCTGGTTTTAAAAGGGAAAGTAAAGGTACCCTGTGCTAGTTTGTGTACCATTCATTGAAAATATGCTCACGGTGATTGATCATTGACTCTTTGACCTCGAAACGATGATCATTGTAGAAAGAGTGAGTGAACCAGAACCCTGTGCACCAAGTGAAAAGTGGTGGCTGCTAACAGACTGTACTGTGGTTTCCGGTGTGTGTGTGACTTCTTCACTTGCCCTCTTACCCATGACATGAGTCTGTATCCAGTGTAGCACATGCAAGTAGGAACCAACAAAAGAGCTGGCAGAGTACTTTCTGAATATAGCGTGTGCCTTCCTTTGTCTTACTGAACCAGTTGTGATAGCAGAATACATCACCGAGACAATGTCCAGTAGACAAGCAGAAACACACAGATACATACACACATCAAGTTTCTTTTCTTCTTTGTGTTCATTTAACATGAAGTTATTCCTCCTTTAACAACTGACTATGAACTCTTTGGCAGTAGCATTCTGTACAATGTGGTAGTCCCATAAAGTTCATTTTGAATTAGGAGAAAATTAATCAGATTGATTTAAAGCATATTAAATTATAAATGATGGATAATATTATAATATTACTAGAAGTATTTGCATTTTATAAAAAGATCCTGATTAATCTCCAAATGATTTGTCAAGGGAAAGACTTCAGGTGTGGGGGTCTACCATGGAACAAGGTCTTGTCTGGGCCCTGAAGCTCTTGTGTTTTGGAAACTACCACTTGTGCCTGTGAAACTGTTCTTTAATCCACAAAGAAGGGACACCCCTATCTTTTCTAGACTGCTGTTCATCACTTCGCTTTCACCAACCTCAGCCCCCTTACATATCATATGCTTTTTCAAATTGCACTGAGATTGTGTGATTGAAATTACATAAGTAGACCTAAATGCAAAGAAGATATTCAACCATGTTGTCATGCAATGTCTCATAAGGGCTGGTCTCTGTGCTTCATGCCTGAACAGAGGAATGGAGAGGTCCTAGAGGACCCAGAGCTTCCCCAAGAATAGACTGTGCATTAGTATGTTTGGGGCAGATAGTAGGCACAGTTTCTGGTCCAGTGCTGGCACTTAAGAAATTATGTTTAAGAGAGAGAAGAAGGAGGATGAGGTCAGGGGGAAATAAAAATAGAAAATAGAGGTAAAAAAAAAAAAAGGAGAGAAGGAAGAGGGGAGGGAGAAGGGAAAGAGAGAGAACATGCTCAGGATGACTGAGCTTGCAGAAAAATTGAGAGCTGAGTGCTACACGTGTTTTCGTGAAAACACGAAAGAGAAGTAATGCCACATTAGGCACTAGCTGTGACTTGAGGCTGATGAAGAAACAGAGCAGGGCAGTTCACCCCAAAATGGTTTTGATTACAAGGAAATACTGGTATTCTTTTGGGGGAGAGGAGGAGACATTGCATGGGACTCGCCCTCCCCTACTTCAGTGAACTCTGATCTAGTGAAAAGCACAAATGTCAGGCATCTGGGAATTACATTTGCCATCTGGGTGTTAACTTCCCTCTTGACAAAAATTCTCTCTCACTGGGTGAAATGTGCATTCCTGCGCTTACATGGTAACTTGCCAAGATTCTCCAATCTAAATATTATTACCCCTGCTACAGAATTCTTGATAATGATTTTATGCTATAAAGATAATTCCTTATCACTTTTTTGCTACTTTAAAATTTGTATTCAACAAACACCAACATTGTTGTGATATTTTCGTGTGACATTTTCAAACAGTGTTAAGTAATAGAAAGACCCATAAGCTCTGGAGTTATATCCTTGAAATTTTATTTCCACTGTTCACTAGCTTGTGACCTTTGGCAAACTAATTAATTTCTATGACATTCAGTTTCCTCATTTGTAAAACTGGAAAGGTATATTTGATGGTAATATTTAAATTAGTAATCTTGAATGTTGAATATTTTTGCATGTTCTGTAGCATATAAGTAGCTTAACAAAATGTGGCAGCTAGTAATAGTAATAATAGTAGTAGTAGTGATAATAATAATAATAATTACTATTATTATTATGCTTCTAGAATACAAGCACATACTTGAGGATGTGAGTCCTGGGCTAGGAAGAACTTGAACATTTTCTATGGTGTAGAATAGCCTTACTCTCAATTGTCTTTGGCTTTTGAACTCTCAAAAGGTTGACATTTTTCCAGCAATAATTATGGAGTAAAAGTTTATTAGTGGGACAGAAATTTATAAAATTTAAAATGAGTTTTCTTAAAAATAAATACATACATACATAAAATGAGTTTTCTTGATATCCATGGTTCAGAATAAGACATTTTTTTCTCAAGAGATGATACCATCTTAATACCTTCTCCTTTCACTGTGGAAAAATTTTCTCCCCAAATGGGAATATTTTAATATTTTAAAAAATTAATACATGTTTGATATAAAAATTCAAATAATATAAACATAGAGGAGAAAGTCATTGTTCCACTCTCCAAATCACCACTTTTAATGATTTAACTAATATTCTCTCAGTTTTTTTATTTACACATATGTAAACACATGGAATATGAATATACATTTTTATTAAAGATATTCAATAATATGTCAAGACTTTGTACATATATACACTTCCATAACTTTTATCTTCAATTAGTAAAATATCATAGTCATCTTTTCATGTCAATTAATATAAACACATCTCATTTTTAAATACTGCTGCCAAATATTTTATTTATATATGTACCATATTTTAAACAACACCTTAACTTTTTATTGTTCATTTTTTAGTTAACAGTCTTATAAATATGTATCTTTGTCTATTTGTGTTAATATTTCTGTAGAATAAATGCCTAGAGGTAGAATTGAAGGGCCAGTGTGTGTATATATTTTAAATGTTGATGAACATGATTGAATTGCTCTTCAAACCCCCACCAACAGTAAGTGAGATTTTCTATTTCCTCTCAGCAGAACTGGATTAAAATGGGGCTTACTTTCAATGGGACTTATCATTTGAAATAGTCAACATGGGCACAAGGTAAGTACCAACAGAACGCAAACTTAAGTACCAGAACCAGAGCCAGAACACTACGCACAGCCTAAAAATGGTCAGAAGTCACTCAACATATATTTGGTGGAAGACTGAATATCTGACTGCCTAACCAAGATCATCAAGGACCTGGCTTAGGAAAGGCAAATGGATTGAATGAAGAAATAAGTAACATTATCTACAAATATTACTGTTCACAGTCTTCTACTGGGAAAATTAAACTGTATGAGTGAAGAACATGGAGCAACTTCTCTTAGGAGAGGTGGTTGAACTTTTTCAAATTTCACTAGAGAGAGGTGTAATATACATCCTCAAATGACATATTTTCATCTGCTTCCCAAATAATAAGGCAGGAAAATTATAGTGACTAAACTTTGGTCATAACTACTCTCTCAAGACCAATCAAAACCCTGCAAAATATAGTTTTTTTTTTCATTTGACTCTTATGGAAAGTTGAGAGTTTGCACTTATAGTTCCCAATAAGATTTTTTTAAATTAGGAATTAGCCTTAAAATATTATATTTTGTGAAATAAAAAGAAGACTTACTGTGATTCTAACTCTCTTAGAATGCTCATTCTATTTAGTGTATAAATATTGGAGAGTGCTTTACTTACATTAAAGACCATATTACATGAATGGTTTTTATCAGTCAGAGAAGTAGGTACCTTAATAAATTAAGTGCAAATCTACTTACATACTTAATTATTTAAGTATGTAATAATAATGAAAGATGCCTTTCAACAGCAAAGGGGTTTCTTTAATGTGGAAGAACCATAAAGAAAAAGCTCATATAAAATGTGATGTAAAATTCAGGAAACTGGATTTAGTTTCCTAGTGCTATGATTTCCATTGGGACCCTTTGACCTTCTCATAGCCCTTCCATGGCTGTGTAAACCATGAAGCAGCCCCCTGATCATCTGTGTTGCACAGGGCAAGTCATCCATCAAGAATAATTGTTTTCCTACACAAAGACATCAGTCTTTCATCAGAGGCATATCAATGAATACAAATGCTGAAAACACCTTTGAACTCCTCTACTAAAATTCACTCCCAACATCAGAGACTAGCAAATGAAAACCTCCAGCCAGCAACAGTGTCACCCTAAACAAGTAGAGTCAGCCCCTTGGTTATTTCTGAGTGAATTAGCCATTACTTATGTGTATGAAGAATCATGAATTACTCTGACATAAGTTGACTTTTCTCCAAGGATTTCATTAATCTCCTATTTTCCTTCTTGAAAAATCATTTAATATTTTGATTTAAAAGCTGTTGCTTTTGGCTGGGGTGGTGGGGAGAGACGAGGGGAAAATGCAGACAACTGTAATTGAACAACAATAAAATAATTTTTTGAAATGTTGCAATTATAAATTATTTATACATTAAAGCCTGTGCTTATTCAATCATTGAATGATAGTTTTAATATGTGTGTCATTACTCTAAGATATTCCTTGGCATATACGTGTACTTATGCTCCATAAAATTTTCTTAATTATTTCTTAAATCTTCAAAGAAAAGAGTTCTGGCTTAGGGAAAAAGATCTAATGCTAAATTGAAAACCTACTTATTTTTTCCTTTGTGCTTTGCCATAATGTGTCTGAGTTTTATAAAAAAAAATTTTTTTTAAAGCTTTCCTGGTTTAGCCAAAGGAAGGAGTCAGCATCCTTTCAACAATATTAATAGGCAAGACTAGAAGCTCAAGAATTCCCAGGGTTGCCAGAGCACTTCCCTTCACTTGAGTTTCTCCAAGGACCTGATTCCCAGTCACCCTAAAACTTGGAAACAACTCTTTCGGCCCTCGACCTTTCCCCTAGTTATCTTGCCAAATCCTGCAAATCACTCTTGCTTCCTCCCAAATCATGCCCAGAACCATTGTCCTCAGTCCTTTCTAGGTGGTTTTTTTCTCCCTGTCCTTTGACACACTTCTGGGTTCCTTGGGACTTGCAGAACATGGACTATTTTCAGTCAAGTCAATGAGACGGTCTCACTTTCCACAACCATTTTTTTAATTCTCATACAAGTATTGCCTTTACTCAAAAATAACACTCTATTAAAAAAACACAGAACAATAGTCCAGAGGGCAATCCAAGAGTTTCATAGCTGCAAAAATATGTTACATAAAACCTTAGTGAACAGATCTTCTTAAAAGTACATTATTCTTGTTCACTGTTCAGTACTTGCCTAATAATATGATTTAGAAGTGCAAATGAAAAAATCTAAGTATATAGAAAAAGGCATATGGTAACTTTGCTTTTTGATTTTTTTAATTGGAAAGAGAGAGATTTGTTGTTTCATTTATTTATACATTCTTTGGTTGATTCTTGTATGTGCCCTGACTGAGGATCTAACCTGCAAACTTGGCATATTGAGATGATGCTTCCACCAACTAAGCTATCCAGCCAGGGCAACTTTTTTATGATTTAAAAAAAACCATATTTTTGTATTTTTGCTTATTGTTAAAGAAGCAATTTTTAAAGGATAACATACACATACACTTCTAGCAAATTTTTCTCTCTTTCTCCATAAATAGAAATACTGTCCAGGAACTGCTCTGGAGATCACTTGGCAGTTGATTGCATCTATAATTTAGAAATTACTGATTTTTCTGAATGGTTGGCATATTTATTCATTTATATCAATACATCAATGATTTATTCATTCAACAAATATTTACTAAGTGCCTACTGAATGCAAAGTGCCTTGTGTCCAGTCAGACAGCATATGTTCTACACTAGTTTGCTTTTTCTATAGGGTGTTAAAAAGATTGAGATAACTCACATAAAGCATAAAAGGTAGAACCTTGCAATAATAATTAGCTAATATATAATAACAACTCTTAGAACTTTTAACTTTATTAATATTAATTATAATAACATGGTTACAGTCTCTGGGGAAGGTTAGGCTTTGCAATAATGAATGTGACATACAATCATGTGTACTATGGTGCAGGTATATACAAAATTCAAAGGGAATCACAATTTTGCTTGGAATTTCACAGAAGCCTTGACAGAATGAATCATGTATCAGCCTGAGATTGAAAGTTAAAGAGTCCAGGCAACAGTCATGGAAAGGGTGTGTCAGGCAGAAGCATGTCTTTACCTACCCGCATAATCAGTGGAGGGCCAAGCTGGAAACCTGAGGACAGCTGTATGACAGAAAGCATGAATAAGTTATTAAGGAGATTTGCTGTACAGATATGAAGATTTTGAAGCCATAGAGAAACACAATTTACCTCTTATAAAAATCATTCTAGCAGAATAGTAGAAGTTGGAGCCAAAATCAAACTGGGGAAAGGGAGGCAAGCAAGCCAAGAAGCCCCCAAAGTCAAGCTGTTAATACAGATTAAGAGGTAAAGATGAGCATCTGTCTGGCTCTGTTTTTTTTACTGGGATTCTCCTTGTAGAAGACTGTTCTGTGTAGCATTGATACAGGGTGAAGCCAAGGGGGGGGCTCAAAAAAGAATCTGGGATGGGGTCCAAAGCTCAGGGTATCCAGGAAATATTATGATGTCCTCACCCCCCCCCCCAGGTGTCAGTTGGGGGAAGGGACAAATGGAACCAGGGCCATTGAGAGCTGTTTTGCATAGCAACAGTTTTGCAGCTAACCTCTGGAATGATTATTTAACATATCTATAACCTTTAACTGGTTTCATAGATATGTTAAATAGCTGTGGCCAAGTTTTGAGCCAATGAGAAGGGAGTGGCTTCTATCCAGGATGTAACTGGGGGCAGTTCCCCCAAGCTACAGTGCCTGAGTGAGAGCTTGGAGTTGATTGGCTCCAGAATATGGGGCGATAACTGCCCAGACTAACTGATGGCAGCCCAGTAAACTTGTAATAATACAGAAATACTGGCAGGTGTAACTGATTGTGGGAGGAGTCAGAAACAGCGGTACAGAGGAAGATTGGCCTGAGGATTTAAAAGCCAGACACGGCAGCCATTAAGAAGAGAGCTGTGTGGTTTGGGGCAGAGTGAGGACCCCTGCAGTCATGTAGGGGAGAACCATGTGGTTTTGGCCAGAGTGTAGACCCCTGTACCTAGATGAAAGGGGAGAGCCACGCAGTTTCAGCAGAGTTAAGACCCCCTCTTGCCAAGGTGAAGAGGAGAGAGAACCATGCGGTTTTGGCCAGAGTGCAGAGCCCTACAGCCAGGTGAAAGGGAGAGCCACGCAGTTTCAGCAGAGTTGAAGAGTACCACTCAGCTTTGCCAGGATGGGGACTCCTGCGGCCAGGTGAAAAAGAAAGCCACACGCTTTTGGTGGAGTGCTGACTCCTGCAGCTTTGGTAGAAGAGGCCCACACGGCTTTGGGATGCTCCCTTTGGCTGCGTGGCCTGGGAAGCAGGAGAGACTGCCTGGAACTTGGTAGAAAGAACTCTTGCCAGTAGACCATGAGAAGGTGCCACATGACTTTGGATTAATTGGAGATCCTGCCCAGATGGTGACACAGCTGATGGTACCAACGGCCTGAAACACAGACGTGTGCTCTTTTCCTGATTTACAGTACCCGGAGTTGGGTCAGTGGGAGAAGGGAGCGCTGTGTGTGTGTGTATAAATATATACCCTAAAGGACTTTAATATTTTAATAGAGGCGTTAGGCCTGAATAGCATTAAATAAACATTTTGTTTCCTTTTCACAAATCTCTGGTATTGAGAGGTGTCTTTCCAATTGGCGGCGGACAGAAGAGCCCAGTAAATATTATTCTGTCCTTGGGAGGGGCCCCTGTTGTTCTGTAAGAGTTTTTAGCATCCCTGGGTGGGCCAAATATTGCCCCCCCAGGGGGGCAATTGCCCCCCCAGGACCTCTCTTTGGTAACAGCATGGGCCCAACTCCCACTGGGAGATGTATAGTACCCATGCCCACAGATAGGTTCTCCCATGTGGGATCAGTCCTGCTATGTAGCAAGGGAGCTTTGTGTCTTGCTTTTTGCTAAAAACTTCCTCACACAGATTTTGGCAAACATTTACTGCAAAGTCATTTCTTAAAAACCATGCTATACCTTCCAAGGACCAGTGTAACCAGTTCAACCACTCTTGCCTTTTCATTTGCAAATATCCCTCTTCTGTGATGTGATTACCAGAATACTCTCCTTTGTTTTCTGTAAAAGGTAACCGCCTAAAGCAACCTGTGCATAGTAAATGAGGACCATCATATAATATGCCAAGAAACCCAATGAAGGCCTGTCAGGCAAGGGCCTGCTCCCCTTGAGAGAAAAGCCATGCCCGCCCTTTTCCTCCATAGAACTTGGTAGTCCGTGTGAATGTCTCATTTTATCTATAATGATGTGGACACTGCGGGCCGGTGTCTGCATCACCCCCAACCTAGTAGTGAGTAAGATATGCCAGAAATCCCAGCCCTTCCCTGACAGGCATGCTCTCTATACTCTCTGTCTCCCTGGTCTTGTGTAGGTACAGGTTAATGGGATGTTTTGAAGACCTATGAAACCAAACCCAGACAGGCCACTACTGAGCTTCATATGGGTCACATTCATTGCTCCTTCTGCTCCCTATTTGCTAAACCCTACATGGAGCAGTGTTTCTTAAAGTGAAGTACACTGACCACCACCTGTTTCATAAACACCTGTGCAGGCTGGTTAAAAATGCCAACTTGTAGACCCCATCCAAAAATCAAAGACCCATGGAAGTAGACATTAAATATGAACTTTTACAACTTCCCCAAAGAAGAGTAGCTTTGAAAACCCCTAAACAAACTACTAGGCAAGTGGTTCTTCAATTCAAGTAATCATCTAACTACTTCAAAAACTTTTTATAAAATAAGTCTTTGAGACCCCCATCTCTCCAGAGGCCTGAAGATCAGGGTCACACAGGAAGTCCGGATGCAGAGAATCCCCTGCCCTAGTAACCATTAGTAATGGTTCCAATACTAATCAGATTTTGGAACCATTGCCTACCTTGCCTTCCTAGAAAATTACCCTCTGCTGCTGGAATAAGTGAAATAGGCATAAACCTTTGCTAATGTAATGTCAAAGGGTGGCTGAGTTGCCATTTTATTTAATTCATTTGCCATAGAAAGATCTTGAAAGATAAGGTGGCCAAAATCAAAGACGTTCTTTCTTACAATTTGTTGCTAATGAGAGGTGGCCTTAAGAAGGAATGGTGTAGACATCCACAGAACTCTTACCTGATCCATCACAAGATGTGCATTTGTAGAAAACCAACTGATGTGGGAGAAAGAATTACATTTGATCTAATCATTCACATCAGAGCCCTTTTCTAGCTCCTCTCTCATTTGCCTGAGAATTAAGGGTAACTCCCTTCAACCACATAATGACTGTGTTTCCAGTTCAGGAAGCAAGGATCTCTGATCCTACTTACTCATTATCCAGAATGTGTGAGGTAGACTGGGTCTGAAAAAAATTTAATCCAATAATAGGCCTGTTTGGGGTGGCAGAAGCATGGAGGTGGGGAACAATTTTGGATGAATTAAACAATACTAATAGTTATAAATTTGAGAAACAATGAAAAAAATGATTTCTGGATTTTTTAGGTCTACCATATCAGAACACAAGTATAATAATTATAGTAGAAATACTTCATGTAGCTTAAGCTTTGGGGGTAGGTAATTAGCTAGGTATTAATAAAGGGAGCAAAAGGAATCAGGTGTTAAGAAGCCTGCTTCCTTCATCAAGAAGCTACATCTTCATGTACTCCAGGGGATTGCCGCATTGTCCAGCCAAGAGGATTAAGCTTCTCCCTTCCCCTACATAGGAAACAGCCCACCCTCCAGTACCGAACTGTCTAGCAGAACAGGAGGAGGTAAGGACATGTGCAGTAAAAGTAAAAGGGTACAGAGGCAGGTGCTTCTATGAGATATGTAATAGGAGCCAAGAAGGCAACCATAGAGAACTGTCAGTCTAGACTGGGAAAAAATATATTGGTTAGGAGGTGGACCCATCAGAAGCCCATGAAAGCTTAGAAAATTGATTGGTTATTTTGAAAAAGTGCCTGGTCCTTCCTAAGCTTAAGATAATTTAACCCGAGCCTAACAAAAACAAATCCCTTCTTCTCTCATCTGCCCAGTAACACATGCTTGCTTGCCTGCTGGTTCACATATTCTTTTTATAGCAGCCATGTGGGTCAGCCCAGTTTCTGCCTGAGGCCCATGGCAGACTGAGCAGGCCCCAAAGGACTAAGCTTAAATATGAAACAGAAACCCTGGACATTGACCTTTGTTTTGGCCTTGATGAAGACAAGATTATACTTTCTCTATGGTAGGATGGACACAGATGAGACATTATGAACCCAGTGGCAGCCTTCTATTTCCACCCAAATAGATCTTACTATTCCACAATAGTGGAATAGGTCATGGATCCATGACCTCTCATACATGAGTCCATGGAATGTTTTTCATGCAATTCTGTGAAAGAACATGATTTCCACCAGCAGCAAAATGAAATTAAGGAGTTGAAGGGGAAGAAGATTCAAGATGGTGGAGGAATGAGTGGAAGTTACACTAACCTCCTCCCAGGACCAATCTGGAATTATAATTAAATTGTGGAGAAATCATCCCAAACAAACAACTGAATAATAGTGGGAGAGAAGCCTTATAACCACACACAGACAGAAGAAACAGTTTCAACACAATGTGACTTGTAGGGAGTGCAGAAGAAATGCAAGAGGGCTGGCTGAGCTCTCATGGATGGCAGCTGAAGTGCCAGAGGAATATTTCAGGAAGGATCCCCCTAATAAGTGTGGGGTCTAAACCACAAGCTGGGCGACCCAGCCTACAGCACCAGAGCAAAAAAAGTATACAGATAACACCCAGCTATGAAAATGGCAGGGTTTTTTCTGCCAGAGATGGATGCCTGGAAAGGCAGAGAGATGTTTAAAGGGTCAATGCATAAATTTTTATTTGCAGCCACTTACTGGGCTTTGGCAAAGGAGGAGGCACAGAGTGGTCTAGAGATGCTTGAGGAGAGACTGGGGTTAATGACTTTGGGGAGAGGACTGAGAGAGTAGCCATCATAATCCTGGTGCTGAGTCATTCCCCCATACTGCAGATGCCACCTTGCTCAGGCAGACCACCCCACTTTGAGTGGCATCAGCTTGAGAAGAAACAATAGCCCTGTTCCCCAAGAACTACCCTGTCCAACCCTGTTGTGCTTAAGCCTGACTACTCAGTGCAGAGTGACTAGATCAACAACTGAAGGAGTTAGCCTTCTATATGGTATATGTCTGGTAGTCTTGAACAGGCTGCCTAAGGCCAGAGTGGAACACCACCTGACATCACCAGAGGCAGATCTAGAAAGAAAAAAACTGCTAAATACTAGATACTACCAAGATAAAATCCACCGACCTTTATGGGGTCTGTCACAGGGCTCTAGAGAGAGAGCTGGGTCAACTGCTCCCTCTCTAGCCAAACAAGGTTTGAGCAGCACTGGAAGAGACACAGTTGCTTAAAGTCACAGAGGAGGAATAAGGACTAAGTAGCAAACACACACGGGCTGTAAGTACCCATGCGTAGCCCTGGGAAGAGTGCACACCTGAACCTGTGGGACCAGAGGTGGCCTGGCCAAGCATGCAAGCCTGAAACTCTTTGAGAGTTTGCTCTCAGGGAGAGTGTGCTCTTTGAAAGCCTGGAGCCTGCACCCATAAACCTGGGGAAAGTTCACTATGAGGAAGGCCCAGATCCCACACCCAAGACCCTGTGGAGAGGATCCAAGACCTGTGGAGAGGATGAGAGGATCCATGCTAACTCTGGGGAGATTGGGTGGCTAGCCATGGGGAGAGTACTTGTGAAGCTGACTGAGTGCTGAACAGGAAGGAAAAAAAAGCAATACTAATTGCCCCTCAGCCTGCTGCAGCCAACAAGACCAGAAAAACTGGTCTGCCCAGTTTGATATCAGCAAGAGGTTGGGTTTTTTTTTTTTCAGTAATTTTTTATTTTTTAATTTTTATTACTTCTTATCTCTCAATTTCTTTTGCTTCTCTTTTCTTCTTTTTGTTTTATTCCTTCTTCCTTTTTTCCAACTTTATCTTTTTCCTTCCTTCTGCTTTTTTTTCTTTTTCTTTTTTCTTCTTAAATACCCACAAGTGAGAAAAAAAACCTAGAACTGTGAAAAGACCAGAGTTGGACAGAAAAAGGGGGCATCCCAACAGCTGAGACAGTGAGACAAACTTCACTTTGCTACTACAGAGAAGCTGCAAGTTATTGCACATTTGTATTATTATGTTTTCATTATTCTTACATCTTTTATTTTATCTTATTTTATTTTTTTTAGATTTTATTTATTTATCTTTAGAGGGGAAGGGAAGGAGAGAGGGAGAGAATATCAACGTATGGTTGCCCTTGTGTGTCCCCCGCTGGGACCTGACCTGCAACCCAGGCATGTGCTGGGAATCAAACCATGATCCCTTAGTTCACAGGCCTGTGCTCGATCCACTGAACCACACCAGCCAGGGACATCTTTTATTTTAATAGCATTTTTGGATCCTTTTCTGTCTCTTTAGTCTTCTTTGCTTGCATGGTTATAGTGTATTATTTGACAGGTTTCCCCTGTTCTCTCTTCTGCAATGTATTGCTAATTTACTGTCCTTCACTTAATCTGTATTCCTTTAGCACACTACTCAAGTTCCTATACTACCCATTCTTGTTATCCAGATCTCATAGATTCTGTCATATGATTGTTGCTCTGATATTATCGTAAATAATAGCTGTTCCATACAATTGGAAATACTACACAACATCCTTCCCAGATCTTAGCCTACTTCACAATTTCCTGAATTCTATTACTGTAGTGGTTAAAGCCATTCTCTCACATTACACCTATTTGCTATCTTTTATTCTCACCTTACCTCAGAATCTGAACTCCCAAAACCTCACTGCTTTCTAGAACCAATCCACAGTCCTTCACTCCCAAACAAGAGTCTTATCTTCTGTTCATCCTTTATAAAAAGTGGCTAGTTGGGTGGAAGATCATGGTTATCACTATATACAGCCAAAGGATCTCCTATCTTTTCTCTACAAGAGAAAAGAACTATTTTCACTACTATAAATATCACAGAATACTCTCTTGCTGTCTTAAACCATTTTGTCACACAGCTCCAACTTATCGCAAAAAAAAAAACAACAACAAAAAAAAAACCAGTAGGTGGAAGCTGTAAACACCAGGATACTCACTGGATGAGGAAACTCAACAAGAAAAAAACTACCAAGAAAACAACAGAAGAAGCTGAAGGAGGGAGTAGAACCCACACTAACCTCAATCCAGGACCTATCTGGAAATACAACGAAATAGTGGAGAAATTATCCAGAACAAACAACTGAACACAAGCAACGGAGAATCTTCAAAACCTTGTACACATGGAAGAACAAGCTTCACCACAACCTGCCCTCACCAGCACAACCAAATACAAGAGGTGGTGGACAGAGCAATCATCAGTTAACCAGCTGGTGATAAGAACCAACCAAAGAAAAACCCAACAACAATCAAAACCCCAAGACAAGCACAGAGGCAACATAAATGACAGCGCAAGACCAGTGAGCTCTGGAAATCAAAGAAACTGCACCACTGAATCTCACAGGTATTCTACCACAGAAGTTCACACATAAAACCAGGGAGCCAGAACTGATCAATTTAAGAAGCTGAGACTAACAAGAAGAGTCTCACAAACAATGGGAAGACAAAGAAACAACCCCAAATGAAAGGAAAAGAGGAAGCCTCAGAAAAAATGCTAAATGTAATAGAGGCAAGTCAACTATCAGATACTGAATTCAAAGCACTGGTTATCAGGAATTCAATGAGCTCACAATCAGCTACCAGAAACTACAGGGAAACTATAATGAACTAATTTACAAACTACATCAGCCTAAAAAAGGAAATACAAACTATCAGCAAGAGCCAAGAGGAAATGAATACATTTTCTGATCTGAAGAACAACTAGAAGGAATCAAAAGAAGGATTGATGAAGCAGAAGATCAAATCAGCGAGCTAGAGGACAAAGTAGAAAACACACCCAGAAAGAGCAAGAAAAGAATAAGAGGCTTAGAAACCTGGCTGGTGTAGCTCAGTGGATTGAGCACGGGCCTGCAAACCAGACAGTCGCGGTTCGATTCCTGATCAGGGCACATTCCTGGGTTGCAGGCCAGTTCCCTGCAGGCCAATTACCAGCAGGGGATGCACGAAAGGCAACCATACATTGATGTTTCTCTCCCTCTCTCCCCTTTCCCTCTAAAGATAAATAAATAAAATCTTAAAAAAAAAATAAGAGGCTTAGAAAGAATGAAGAGAGGACTTCTGCCAAGATGGAGGCGTAGGTGGAAGCTTCCTCCCACAATCAAGTTTAAAAACAACAAAGTTTTAGCAACAAAAACGCAGCCAAAACCACAGAATATTGAACTTCACGGGAGTCTGAGTATAATGAATATTTCAGCCAAACTGGTAAGAGGGGCAGAGCCAGCAACAGAGTGGTGTTGGGCAGGAAAGATCCACTGGACATACACGGGCACACGACCCAGGCAGCTGTAGGTGAATCCCAGGTGTGGAGAAGTGGGCGGACTCACTGAGGGCTGACCATGGTCACACATTTGCATGCAGATAAACCGATGAAGGAGGGAGCGCTGAGACAGACAGTGCAGGCTCCAGTGGCAGGAAGCGGCAGGGGGGACCGCCATTGTCCCTATCTGATCCTGCCCCCACCTACAACATCACAAACCAGCACCCTGGGTGGCCCCGCCCTGATGAACAACCAAGGCTCCGCTCCTAATACCTAACAGGCACAAGCAGACCAAAACATGGCTCAAGAACAACTCAGAGCCCCAGAGCTGATAAGTGATGAAGAAATAGAAAAACTTTCAGATGCACAGTTCAATACATTGGTGATCAGACTGCTCACAGAACTGGTTGATTATAGTCACAAATTAGAGGAACATATGAAGGCTAAACTAATTGAAATGAAGGGAAATGCACAGAAAATCAATACTAATGGAAAGGAAACTGGGACTCAAATCAAGGGGGTGGACCAGAAGAAAGAAAAAAATGACCAAACAGAAAATGATGAAGAAACAAGAATTCAGAAAAATGAGGAGAGGCTTAGGGACCTCCAGGACATCTTTAAATGCTCCAACACCCAAATTATAGGGGTACCTGAAGGGGAAGAGGAACAGTCATGAGTGGAAACCTTATTTGAACAAATAATAAAAGAGAACTTCCCTGTTCTGGCAAAAAAAAATAGACTTCCAGGAAATCCAGGAAGCTCAGAGAGTCCCAAAGAAGTTGGACCCAAGGAGGAACACACCAAGGCACATCATAATTATATTAAAGATTAAAATGAAGGAGAGAATTCTAGAAGCAGAAAAGATAAGGGGACAGTCACCTCCAAAGGAGTTCCCATCAGACTGTCAGCTGGTCTCTCAAAAGAGACCTTCCAGGCAAGAAGGGCCTGGAAAGAAGTATTCCAAGTCATGAAATCCAAAGACCTACATCCAAGATTGCTCTATCCAGCAAAGCTTTCATTTAGAATGGAAGGACAGATAAAGTGCTTCTCAGATAAGATCAAATTCAAGGAGTTCACAATCACCACCAAGCCCTTATTATATGAAATGTTAAAGGGACTTACCTAAGAAAAAGAAGATAAAAAAGATGAACAGTGAAAGGACAGCAAACTCACAGTTATTAACAACCACATCTAAAACAAAAGCAAACTAAGAGGACAGCTAGATCAGGAGCAGAACCACAGAAATGAAGATCACATGGAGGGTTAGCAACAGGGGAGTGAGAGGAGGAGAAAGAGGGAGAAGGTACAGAAAATAAGTAGCATAGATGGTAGGTAGATAATTGATAGGGGGAAGGGCAAGAATAGTAGGGGAGACATAGAATCTAAAGAACTTGAGACATGCGGTCATAAACTAAAGGAGGGGAACGGTGGGGGCGGTGGTGTACAGGGTGGAGGGGAATGAAGGGGGGAATAGAACAACTGTAATGGCATAATCAATAAAATATATTTAAAAAAAAGAATGAAGAGAGATTAAGAGCACTGAAAGACAATAAGAAACATAATAATATCCGTATAATAGGGATACCAGAAAGAGAAGAAAAAGAGCAATGAATAGAAAACCTATTTCAATGCCTGGCCTATTTCACTCAGCATAATGCTTTCCAGTTCCATCCATGTTGTTGCAAAAGGTAGTAGTTCCTTCTTTCTCTCTGCTGCATAAAATTCCATGGTGTATATGTACCACAATTTTTGGATCCATTCATTTACTGATGGGCACCTAGGTTGCTTCCAACTCTTGGCTATTGTAAATTGTGCTGCTATGAACATTGTGGTGCATAGGTTCTTTGAAATTGATGTTTTAGGATTCTTGGGGTATAATCCTAGCAGTGGAATTGCTGGGTCAAAAGGCAGGTCAATTTTTATTTTTCTGAGAAAATTCCATACTGTTTTCCATAATGGTTGTACCATATGATCTCACCTTTGACAGGAAGCTAAAGAATAAAACAAACAAGCAAACAGAATAAAAACAAAGACCCTGAAATAGAGAACAAGTGGGCAGCGACCAGAGGGGAGAGGGAAGGGAACTTAAGGGGAAAAAGGGGGAGGGATTTTGAGGAACAAGTATGAAAGACACAGAGATGAGGACTGGGGGGGGGAATGGGAGGGAGGGGGGAGACCGGGCGGGGGGGGGGGGGGAGAGAAAAAAAATGTACTTGAAAAGTAACTAAATAAAATTTAATATTAAAAAAAAAAAGAAAACCTATTTCAAAAAGTAATGATGGAAAACTTCCCTAATTTCATGAGAGAAAAAGTCACACAAAGCCAGGAAACACAGAGAGTCCCAATCAAGAGAAACCCAAAGAGGCCCACTTCAAGACACATCATAATTAAAATGGCAAAATTCCAAGACAAGGAGAGAATCTTAAAGGCAGCAAGGGAGAAACAGGAAGTAACATACAAGGGAGCCACAATAAGGTTAGCTGCTGACTTATCAATGGAAACACTCCAAGCCAGAAGAGAATAGCAAGAAATATTCCAAGTAATGAGAACCAGAGGCCTTCAACCAAGGCAACATTACCCAGCAAGGCCCTCAATAAAGACAGAAGACCAAATAAAGAGTTTCTGAGACAAAGGAAGTCTAAAAGAATATACCTCCACCAAACCAGCTATGCAAGAGATGATAAAGAAACTGCTCTAAGGAAAGAAAGGAAAAGAGAGAGACAGAGAGGAACACAGGTACAAAAATGATAATGAATGAGTACCTATCAATAATAACCTTAAAAGTAAATGGATTAAATACACCAATCAAAAGACATAGAATAACTGAATGGATAAGAAACCATGACTCACACATATGCTGCCTACAAGAGACTCCCCTCAGGACAAAAGACCTACAGAGACTGAAGGGCTAAAAACAAAATTTCCAAGCAAACTGACAGGAAAAAAAAGGCCAGGGTAGCAATACTCATACCAGACAAAATAGACTTAAAAAAAAAACAAAACGCCATAAAGAGAAACCTAGAAGGCCACTTCATAATACTTGAGGGACGAATCCACCAAGAAAACATACATGTTTTAAATACATATGTACTTAACATAGGAGCATCCAAATACATAAGAGAATCTTGTAAAACTTCAAGAAAAATATTGACAGCAACAAAATTATAGTAGGGGATTTTAACACCCCAATGTCAAAAATTGACAGATCTTCCAAACAAAATATCAACAAAGATATTGTGGCACTGAACAATGCCCTAGATGAAATAGACTTAACTGATGTATATAGAGCCCTTTATCCCAAAGAAGCTAAATACACATTCTTTTCAAATGCACATCAAACATTCTCAAAGATAGACCACATGATAAGACACAAAACAAGCCTCAACAAATTCAAGAAAATTGAAATCATACCAAGCTTTTTCTCTGACCAAAAGGAATTGAAACTACAAACCAACCTTAAGGGAAATAAACCCAAACACTCAAAATAATGGACATTGAATAGCATGCTATTAAACAATGAAAGGATCAAAAATGAAATTAGGGAAGAAATCAAAAAGTTTCTGGAAACAAATGAAAATGAACTCACAACAGCCCAAAACTTATGGGACACAGTAAAGGCAGTTTTGAGAGGAAAGTTCATAGCAATACAGGCCTACCTAAAAAAGATAAAAATATTTCAAACAAACAACCTAACCCTATACCTACAAGAACTCAAGGAACAACAACAAAGACAGCCCAGAGTGAGTAGAAGGAAGGAAATAACCAAGATCAGAGCAGAATTAAATGACATATAGACTAAAAGCATCATTCTAAGGATCAATAAATCCAGGAGCTGTTTTTTTTTGAAAAAATAAACAAAATCAACAAGCCATTAAATAGGCTTGTCAAGAAAAGAAGAGGGAGGACCCAAATAAATGCAATCAGAAATGAAAGAGGAGAGATTACAACTGATACCACAGAAATAGAAGGGATTGTAAGAAATTACTATGAAGAACTGTATGCCAAGTAATTTGAAAACCTAGGTGAAATGAACAATTTTTTAGAAAAATATAATCTTATGAAACTTAACGAAGAAGAAGCAGAAAGCCTGAACAGACCAATAACAGCAGATGAAATTAAAGCTGTAATCAAAAAACTCCTGTCACACAAAAGCCCTGAACCAGATAGTTTCACAGGAGAATTCTACAAAGCATTTAAGGAACAGCTAACCCTTTTTTGTCACAGACTATTCCAAAAATCCAAAATGATGGAAAACTCCCAAACTCTTTTTCTGAAGCCAGCATCATCCTAATTCCAAAAGCAGTTAAAGACACAACAAAGAAAGAAAACTTCAGGCCAATATCGCTGATCAACATAGACGCTAAAATGCTTAACTAAGTATCGGTGAATTGCATCCAACAATACATTAAAAAGATCATATACCATGATGAAGCAGGATTCATCCCAGGGATGCAAGGATGGTTCAATATTTGCAAATCAGTAAATGTAATACATCACATAAACGAGAGCAGAGACAAAAATCACATGATCATATCAATAGATGCGGGAAAAACTTTTGATAAAGTACAACACCCATTTATGATAAAAACACTCCGCAAACTTTCTCTATTCACTCCGGGAATAGAGAAAGCATTCCTCAACATAATAGAGGCCATATATGAGAGACCTACAGCCAACATTATTCTCAAGGAGCAAAAACTAAAATCCTTTCCACTAAAATCAGGAACAAGACAAGGTTCCACTTTCACCATTCTATCAATATAGTATTGGAAGTTTTAGCCACAGCGATCAGACAAGAAAGGGAAATAGAAGGCATCCCAATCAGAAAGGAGGAAACAAAACTGTCATTGTCTGCAGATGACATGATAGTGTACATAGAACATCCCAATGTTCATAGCAGTACAATTTACAATAGCCAAGAGTTGGAAGCAACCTAGGTGCCCATTAGTAAATGAATGTATCAAAAAATTATGATACATATACACAATGGAATTCTATGCTCCAGAAAGAAAGAAGGAGCTCCTACCCTTTGTGACAATGTAGAAAACATTATGCTAAGGGAAATAAGCCAGGCAGTGAAAGACAAATGGCATATGATCTCACCTTTAATAGGAAGCTAAACAACAAATCAAACAAAGAAACAAAATATAACCAAAGACACTGAAATAGAGAACAGGCTGACAGTGACCAGAGGGGGAAGGGGAGGGAATTTCTGGGGAAAAGGGGAAGGGTTTACAGGAACAAGTATACAAGACATATGTACAAAAAAGTAGTTGGCGTAGAAATGGGAGGGAGGTGAGGAAGGCTGGGTGGGTGGACTAGGATGCAAGTAAAAAACAAAAAATTGTACTTGAACAACAATTAAAATAAAATTTAAAAAGTAACAAAGTAGGAGGGATCAGAATAGCTGATATCAAAGTATATTACAAGGCCACTGTAATCAGAACAGTCTGGTACTAGCAAAAGAACAGACACATAGATCATAGGACAGAATATAGAGCCCAGAAATAAACCCGAGTCGCTATGTCAATTAATATTTGACAAAGGATGCAAGGGCATCAAATGGAGTAAATATAACCTCTTGATCAAGTGGTGTTGGAAGATCTGAATGGGTACATGCAAAAAAATGAAACTCAACCACCAACTTATACCATATACCAAAATAAACTGGTATGTGGATAAAAGATCGAAAAAAGACTTTAATACAAGCCATGACACCATAAAAGTCCTAAAGGAGAGCATAGGCTTGAAAATTTCAGATTTCCTACACAGTGATATTTTCACTGAAATGTCCCCTAGATCAAGGAACATAAAAGAAAGACAAACAAATGGGACTTCATCAAATTAAAAAGCTTCTACACAGCTAAAGAAAACATCAGCAAAGTGAAAGGGGGAGCAATCACATGGAAAAATATATTCGCCGATGATACCTTGGACAAGGGTTTGATCTCCAAAACATATAAAGAACTGAGACGACTCCACTCCAGGAAGACAAACAATGCAGTTAAAAACTGGGCCAAGGACCTAAATAGACACTTCTCCAAGGAGAACAAACAGAGGACCCAAAGATGTATGAAAGGATGCTGAGCATCACTAGCCATCAAAGAGATGTAAATTAAAACTACAATGAGATGCCACTTCACACCAGTCAGAATGGCCATCATAAGCAAAGCAACAAAGAACAAGCACTGGCGAGGCTGTGGAGAAAAAGGAACCCTAGCGCACTGTTGGTGGGAATGCAAAGTGGTGAAAACACTGTGTAAAGCAGTATGGAATTTCCTCAAAAAACTAAAAATGGAACTGCCTTTTGATATAGCAATTCCACTGCTGGGATTATACCCTAAAAATCCCGAAACACCAATAAAAAAAAACTATATGCCCCAGTGTTCATTCTTAGCAGTGTTATTAACTAAAGCCAAGTGCTAGAATCAGCCTAAGTGCCCATCAGTAAATGAATGAATCAAGATACTATGGTACATTTACACAATGCAATATTAAATAGCAGAAAGAAAGAAGGAACTCTTACCCTTCACAACAGTATGGATGGGACTAAACAGTATTATGCTAAGTGAAATAAATCAGGCAGTGAAAGGCAAATTCCATATGATCTCACTTATAAGTGGACCCTAATCAACAAAACAAATAACAAGCTAAATAGCGCCAGAAACATGGAAAGAAGGAATAAAGTGACAGTGACCGAGGGACAGGCAGAGGAAATAATGGGGGATGAACAAGGACAACAGGAGGGGAGATTGCATGTGGGAGAGGGGTGGGTGAGCCGGGCAGGAGAGAGCAATGGGGGAAAATAGAGACAAGTGTAATTGAACAACAAACAATTTTTTCAAAGGAGTTGAAAGGGGAGAAATTTCTACAGAATATTATGCCATCAGTTATCACTTCATGTGGATTTGGTCCCATTAATTTTCTCCCAGTTTAATGAATTTTGCCCTGGGATTGCCTATTAAAGCTCTTTGCTGCATAGAAACTGTTGAATAAAATGGAGGGCATCTTATTGGTGTCTAAATGATCAAAAAATGCTTTTGGAAAATTTTTCAAGGGAGTAATGTTTACATGTCCAAGTGAGTCCAAGATTTTGCTATAATTTACCCATGGTTGATTAAGTAGACAAACTTCCAACAAGAGACTTCTTAAGAACTCGCTAATACAAAAGAGGGTAAGCTTTTGCCTAATATAAAATGCGAACTTGCGAACTTCCACCAAGATGGAGGCATAGGTGGAAACAATGTGCCTTCTCCCACAACCAAGTTTAAAGACAACAAAGTTTTAGTAACAAAAACAGCCAAAACACAAAAAATTGAACTATACTGAAGTTCGACAACAATGAACCTTTCAGCCATATCGGCAAGAGGGGCAGAGCCAGCAGGGGAGTGAGGTCAGGCAGGAAAGATACCCCAACCCAGGCAGCCGTGGGCTGATCCCAAGTGTGGTGGCAATGGGCTGACTCAGTGAGGGTGCAGAGTGTCGGGTTGACTGCAGTCACACCTTCATGCGCAAATAAACCAGCGAAGGAGCGAGCAGTGGAACAGACCGTGCAGGCCCAAGCAGGAGGGGAAGCTGCAGGGGGGACAGCTATTGCCCATCTTTGACCCCGTGCCGCATACAATGTCATAAACCAGCGACCTGGGTGGCCCCGCCTTGGCGAACACCTAAGGCTCTACTCCTCATACATTACAGGCACAAACAGACCAAAACATGACTCAAGAAGAACTCAAAGCCCCAGAGCCTATAACTGTAAGTGACCAAGAAATAGCCAAACTTTCAGATGCACAGTTCAAAACACTGGTAATCAGGATGCTCACAGAACTGGTTAATTTTAGTCACAAATGAGAAGAACAAATGAAGGCTAAACTAATTGAAATGAAGGGAAATGCACAGGAAACCAATAGTGATGGAAAGGAAACTGGGACTCAAATCAAGGGGGTGGACCAGAAGAAAGAAAAAAATGACCAAACAGAAAATGATGAAGAAACAAGAATTCAGAAAAATGAGGAGAGGCTTAGGGACCTCCAGGACATCTTTAAATGTTCCAACACCCGAATTATAGGGTACCAGAAGGGGAAGAGGAAGAACAACAAGTGGAAAACTTATTTGAACAAACAATAAAGTAGAACTTTCCTGATCTGGAAAAGGAAATGGACTTCCAGGAAATCCAGGAAGCTCAGAGAGTCCCAAAGAAGTTGGACCCAAGGAGGAACACACCAAGGCACATCATAATTACACTAGCCAAGATTAAAATGAAGGAGAGAATCCTAGAAGCAGCAAGAGATAAGGGGACAGTCACCTCCAAAGGAGTTCCCATCAGACTGTCAGCAGATTTCTCAGAAGAGACCTTTCAGGCAAGAAGGGGCTGGAAAGAAGTATTCCAAGTCATGAAATCCAAAGACCTACATCCAAGATTGCTCTATCTGGCAAAGCTTTCATTTAGAATGGAAGGGCAGATAAAGTGCTTCTCAGATAAGATCAAATTCAAGGAGTTCATCATCACCAAGCCCTTATTATATGAAATGTTAAAGGGACTTACCTAAGAAAAAGAAGATAAAAAAGATGAACAGTGAAAGGACAGCAAACTCAGTTATTAACAACCACACCTAAAACAAAAGCAAACTAAGAGGACAGCTAGATCAGGAGCAGAAACATAGAAATGAAGATCACATGGAGGGTTAGGAACAGGGGAGTGGGAGGAGGAGAAGAGGGGAGAAGGTACAGAAAATAAGTAGCATAGACGGTAGATAGATAATAGATATGGGGAGGGCAAGAATAGAAGGGGAAATACAGAATCTAAAGAACTTGAGACACATGGTCATAAACTAAAGGGGAAAATGGTGGGGGAGGGAGTGTTCAGGGTAGAGAGGAATGAAGGGGGAATAGAACAACTGTAATGGCATAAACAATAAAAATATTTTTAAAAATGTGAACTTGCCCATGATTCCTATTGTTTTAACATTCATATGAAAAAAATAATCCAAGGACCTCTGGCCAGGTGGCTCAGTTTGTTGGAGCTTTGTCCCATACCCCAGAATTTTGCAGGTTTGATCCCTGGTCAGAGCACATACCTAGGTTGCACGTAATATCCCCATTAAAGGCTTGTATAGGAGCCAATGGATTTATGTTTCCCTCTCACATTAATGTTTCTCTCTCTTCCTTTCTCTCAAAAGAAATGAATAGAAACATATCTCTGGATTAAAAGAAATAGTCCAAGGACACATGTGAACCTACAAGGAGACCAAGACAAGATTCATTTTGAAGCATAGGCCTGCCAGTAACAGGGCTGCTCATCCATTTGATCTGAAAATTCCAGAAAAGTCTTCAAAATAAAAATTCAACTGTAATCTAGAATTATTTACTACATAATTATTAGAAAAAGACAAATCCATTCTCAAAGTCAAGAAAGATTTGCTGAGAAGGTGTCACTTGATCTGAGTACTGAAGGCTGATACAGGTTTTCAAACAGAGGAGGAGGATAAGGGCATTCTAGGGAGTGTGAATGGGCATATGTATGTGGTGATCATTAAAAAAATTTAAAAAGCACACATTATTGTGCCCAAAGTGTGGGGGAAGGAGGAAATGAATGCATAAGGTGTGTGCAGGGTGGACAGTTTGAGAGGGTGGATCTGGAGCCCTAGGCCAGGTGAAAACGGTTGCCAAAAAACCAAGTCTTTCCAGTAGAGGAGTTAGTTGCAAAATCAGGTTTTAATGAGGTAATTCCAGGTGTTGAGTGGTTTAGTGTAAGGAGTGACTGGCAATTTTGACTAGGAAATTAGACAGCTAACGCATTTAGTGCTATTAAACAGAAATGAAGAGAGAGTGAATGAGGATGGGGATCAAGGGCATGCCAGAAGTTAATGCCGTTGGACCAGGATCACACAGAGATCTGTCTTGATCTGCACTCCTGGAGTTTTTCCTGCTTCACCCTCTTTACTGCTGAATCATCATTGCTGCCATTTGCCTTTTTCAAAAATACATGTCCTCTTATCTTCTGCTCCCATGTGCTGATAGCAGTCTCATTTTTCTGAAATACCATTGCACTAATCACATCTTGCACTGCATCGTTGGTAAACTTGTTTAAGACAGGATCCATTCTCCACTTCAAATATAGCTTTTTCCCCCCGCACAAGTTTGTTTATTTATTTATTTATCTTTTTTAAAATTGTTGTTCAGTATGGTTGTCTCCATTTTCCCCTCACCACTCTCCCGACCCCAGCCATCACCACTTATCCCCATGAATCCTGCCCTCTTTGTTTTTTACATAGCTGCCTATCACTCTACTTAGGATCCACAAAGTACATAAAGTACAGCCAAACATACATTCTCTCTATCCACCACCACCATGACTTTGGTCCTAATGAGGTAAACTAGGAAATGCAGAAACTTAAAAACAACCCCTTCCTTTTCCAAAATAGCTTGATCCCAGATGAGATATACCTAAAACTCTGCATTTCCTTCTGCAGGCCCTTTTATATTTTTTCCAAAGTCTAATCTTTCCAAAAAGAAAACACACAAGTCTCCAAACCTCCTCTGCCTATAGAGGAAGAGAAGAAAGAGGAATCAAAAGGAACAAAACAGTTATATTTTTTCTAACCCTCTTATTAGTTGTCCCATGCGTTAGCCTTGGAGGAAGGGACAGTCAGGGCAGTGCTTTTGGTGTTCCCACTCTCTGATCTATGTCAGAGACCAACAGGTGGTAAGAAAGAAGATTTTTGCCTTCTTTGGGATCAGGGCTAGGGACCCTAATTCCCTGTAACTGCTATAGTGGCTTACATATCTTAGACACGTAACATTTTACTATTACATATGATAAGTTGAATCCTCATTACAATTATTTTTTAAATTTTTGTGTTTGTCTTCATAGTTTTAGGGAATTGTCACATAATCAGTGGAAGTCTTACTGGTCCCAGTATGCAGATGATCATCTAAAATGTGGATTAAATACTTCACTAAGCATCAGTAGGCAATCAGTGATAAACCTGGACTCACACTCAGGGGTTTTGATCAATATTCTGTCCTCTTTAACATTCCCAGGTCTTCCATTGGACACTTCTGAGCATTATACTGAAGAGCCTGGACCAAATACATGCAGGTCTTTTCGAATTTCTGGGCAGTGACAGAGGGCCTCTTTCTGCCTATGAAAGAATTTTTGAAAATGAAGAAAGTGGGTAAAGATAACTAGTAATGAGATAAACCAAGTATTTGTCTACCCACCCACAATTGATGAAAACTTATCAGGATTAATGGTAAGATGAGAAATGGTACAGGATGTTCACTGATTACCTAGTATATTAAAGCATCATGTGCCAAATGAGCATCTTGTGGGAAAAAAAAAAAAAAAGGAAATCCCAGGTCCCACTGTCACCTGCTGAGTCACACTTTCTAGGAATTGAGCCCAGAAACCTGCATTATTAAAACTCTCTTCTGAAATTTTGAAAAAAAAATTATTGGACTAAAGACTTTGTCATCTCATTTAACTTTTCCAGATACTCTGGCCTTAGTTGTGTCATTTGCAGAGTGGGATAATAAGATCTTACCTCCTTAAAGCCAGGAGGCTAGATCTGATGATGTCTTCCTGTCTCTAATGGTTGGGAAACATGCTATTCAATTATTTGTTCTTCTCATCAATCATTACTGATAATTCATTCCTGCTTCCCTATGGTAATACCACTTCCTTCCCCTCAAATGCTTCTCCAATCCTTTATCCTATTTACAATTTGTCCCCTCTGTGAAACTGTTTTCATCCTCTCCTACCCAGGGCTCACCCCCTTCCCTTCTCTGGTTTCTAGAAGCATTTGTGATCCCAGCACTGATTTAGCCTGTGGAAGCCATGGCTCTGTGGCAACAACATTTCTTAAATCTGTGCTGTGGTTCCCACCTTGAGGATAGGAACTGTTCTTGTTGATGACAATAATGTTGACCAACATTATGTAAACTACCATTTCAGAACAATGTTATAATCACTCTAATGTGCATGTTCAACTATTGTGAAATAGATTCTCTGAAAAATCTGCAATGCACAGAATTCAAGTTCAATCTCTAATAAATTTAAACTCAGGAATTTGTTTTTATTTGCTAAATATAGTTAACTATCCAATGTCTGATTCTCTACACTTCTCAATTAACAAAGCATACAAGGTATTTCCTAAAAACAAGGAGATTTTAATCAAACAACAAACAATGCTAAGTGGGAATAATTGGTCTGTAGCTTACAAAGGAAATAAATGTACTTGAAAGATAAGTGAAAAGAGACATTGAATCAGCAAGTCAGCACTCCCCAAGATGCTCCCAAATGAAGGGAACACAGTAACTTGTATTTTTGACATTAAAATGGGTAGTATTCAAATATCTCTGAAAAAAGCTCCATTAAAATTAGGGTTAGCTGCTGAATTATATCCTAAGCCTTTAATAAAAAATCTTCTTAATGCAGAACTGCAATAAATAATTAGCCCTAGTCTTAACATTGAAGTAGATGATGCTTAAATATTATTTCATTGTCAACTGTGATGTCTCTATGCCTTTAAAATGATCTGTTATTTTCTTATTTTAAACTCAAACTTTTGAACTTTGTGGAATTCAAATTGGAAGCTGGAAAGAGAAAATTAATCTCCTGAATAGGCAATTGCACAGAGAAGTCCACTAGAGATGAGGGATATCAGAGGCAGCCCATAGCTAGTGTGTCTCCCACAACTCCATACACATTGCTCTATTTCTCATTCAAGACAAACAGGAGTGGCAGGTAGAAAGGAGTCACACTAAATTAACTTCACCTTTTTCACAACTGATAAATAACTGAATGTTGATAAAACTTGCAATTATTTGATTCCATAAGTTTTCTTGACCATCTACCTGATACTGAGTGTTTGTTCTAGAGGTTTCTCTGTGGGAAAGTAGGAAAGGGTGAGGACTAGGGAACAAACAAAGAGCTAAGAAAGAGACATGAGAAATGTTCCATTGGCCATGAGTTAGAAATAACTAGAATATAATCAAAAGGTTATATTTAACAGCATTGCTCTTCTAGAAGTTTACTAGAATTCACTATCTTAAAAGCATATTGGAACCAAAAGCATAGTGATAGGTGGCTGCATCAAGCAATAGCAAATACATTGAAAGTCAAAGAATCCAGCAGTGTTATCACCCTTATGGGTTGTTATACATTCTCCCTTCATAGCTCTTTCCCACCACAATAATATCAACTTTAAAATTATTATTATTTTAAAATATTTTATTTATTTATGTTTAGAGAGGGGAAGTGAGGGAGAAAAAGGTAGAGAGAAACATCAATGTGAGAAAGAAATATTAACCAGTTGTATCTTGCATGTGCCCTGACTGGGGAATGAACCTAAAACCCAGGTATGTGCCCTGACAGGGAATGGAACTGGTGACCCTTTGCTTTGTGGGATGATACCCAGCCAACTAAGGTACACAGGTCAGGGCTCGATATTCAAAATTATTATTATATAACATTAAATATTTTATTATTTTAAGCAACGTTTAATAAATTTTTATGGGCCCTAAAAGTGCTATTCTTATGATGTGAAAAAAAAACATTTTTATAACCCTAAAAGTTTTTTGCTCTTACAATTTTAAAATAATTAAAAGATTTTAATGGATCTCTAAAAGTATGTGGGGTCATGTGCTCTTGTGTGTGTGCCTGATAGGTAAGTTGGTCTTAAATCAATGAACTAAAAACCATAATTTCTTCCCAATGTCTTCTGACTCAGTGAGCTTGGGAAACGTTCTTATGATATTTGACCAATAATTATATTTCTCACAGGTCTTAGAGACCTGTAAACAATTTCAAGGATTGAGAATTGAGTTTAGTGACTGAACTAAGAATTGCTGATAATAATGATGATGACATTGATAATGATAAACTAGTCATTACAACTAGTCATATTACAACTAGAAAATATTACTAGTTGTAATATTTTCTTATACATGTTTATTCACCGAAAACAAGAATACAAATATTTGAATTTTACTTCATTTTTCCCCAAGATCAATATACTTAATTGGCTCTGTTACTTAATAGTGCTATTCCTATACCAATAAGAGTGAAAAAAAAATTTTCAAAATACATTAAAGACATTGATTTCAAAAGTAAATTAAAATGGCAAGAAGATCGCAAAATGTTATAAAGCTCACTGGGAATCAAGAAGTTATAGTCTTACTTCTGCCCTTTACATTGTGAGAATTTGCAAAATTGAGATGCTTTCTCTGAATTAAAAAATTGAGAAGGGGTAGAGAATTTCCAAGACCTCTTCTAATGCTAAAACTGTGTGAAAGCAACAAAAAGTTTATAATCTCTAATTAATAAAAGTGTCTGTTTCAGCACTGTACTTATGCAGCTCTATCTGCACTGCAACATATTTTGAAAATGCAGGTTTCAGGCCCCACTCCATGCCCTTACCCACTGCAGAGGTTCCAATTCTGAGCACGATTGGGAAGCACAGATATAGGTAATAGAAGATTTATAAATTTTTTTATTTTGTAAGAGTTCTAACTTTTCTATGTCCTAGTTAATGAAGATCTATGTTGAAGGAATTGATTGCATTAAGGGGTCAGGAGAAGAGCAAGGTACCTAATGATAGTAACACTGCAAAGGGCTAAGGACATGAATCACGTTCAACAATAAATTCTCAGTACATGGGCAGAAGACAGCTCTTAGGAAACAGTATAACTACTACTGGCAAATGTAGGACAATAGAGTCAAAAATAGAAATATTTCTGAAAAGTTATTAAAATCTTTCTGGACTCAAAATTAACCACTATTAGTGACTAAAATAAATTTTTGGACAAGAAAGATTTTCATTTTACCAACAATTTGAGTCCAGAATACTGAACTATCTATTTCTTTATCTTTTTTTTTTAAGTTTTGATAGGCCATATTTTTGAAATTTTATTTTCTTAATTATAACTCATGCGTACTATGTACCAGGCAATGTTCTAAGAGCTTTATGTAAGAATGAGTAATTTAATTCTCACAGCAACTCTATGACTTGGGTACTATCATTACTCTATTTTTACAGTTGAAGGTATAGAAATGTTTGGTAACTTGGTCAAGGTGAGCCAGATAGCATGGCACTCCTTGCTAAACTCTATCAAATTCTTAGTTCCCATCTTGCTAACTTCAAAACACTATGCAGTGCATTTAAATGACTCACTTCTGAGGTTATCCCCCATTCTGACATCCACCCACCCAACAATGAGAGGGGAGGATTCAAGGAAAGAGAAAATAAGATAAATTAGGATATATTCTCTGGTTATATAGTTTTAAAATATTGGTTTACATTTTTATGATTAATTGAAACTTTTTATATTTGCATTAATTTGTGCTTGGAGTATATATTGTCTGTGAAAATTGAAAGAGGTCACAAAATCTATGCTAAGTCATAGATTATGACAGTATACTTCAGAAGGGGCAAGACATAGTGTACTTCAGTGCTCTGCACAGCTCAGTCAGGTATTTGCACACAGGAATAGCCTGATATTTTTATAGCTTTGTAGGGGTGGGGAGAGGAGACTGCTTTCAGTGTGGGCTTTGATGCCTGCAGCCCTCAGACAGCTGGTCCTTCTGACCCGGCTGCATTTCAATCCCATACCTCATCAGTTTCAGGAGATAACTAGGCTTTCTCCTAGAGTAGTTGCTTTCCCAGCAATACTTGGTTTTAAAAGGGGGCTCTTGAAGACAGGAAAATCTTTGAAGAGCCAAAGAGAATAAATGGTGCCACCTGAGGACTCCTGATAGAAGGAAATAGCACAGTGTAGAAGAATAAAGCATTCATGATATCTCTCAAGTTATTCCTCCTAGACCTGTACTAGTCCTCCTTGTAACCAAAGTTTAACAATGCATGAATCTTATTGTACCTAGAATAAATCTTTTTAAGAATAACTAACCATACTCCTTCCATTTCTTAAGACATATTTTTTCATTTATACATTTTCTCCTTTATGTCTGATAATTAATGTCATATATATAAGGCTTTATGGAATTCATAAAAACAAAAATGTATTTAAATATAAGAAATTAATGGTAAAAGAGGGAAGTCAACATTACACACATTTTATAATAGCTGAATTAAAAAGACTAACAAGTGTTGGCAAGGAGGTGAAGACTCTGAAGCTGTTGTACACTGCTGGTAGAAATGTTATAGAATATACCCACTTTGGAAAGTAATGTGACAGTTTCTTTAAAATATAAAAATGCATTCACCACATGATTCGGCCTTTCCACTCCTAGATAGTTGCCCAAGAGAAATGAAAACATCCATGCAAAACTCTATGGCACAAATGTTCACAGCAGCTCTATCTATAATAGCCAAAAAGTCAAAAGAACCCCAGAGTACATCAATAAATGAATGAATAAACAAACTGTGGTACACCTAAACAGTGAAATGCTACATGGTAATAAAAAGAAATGAATGATACAAATAATGATGACATGTGAAAGAAGCCAGAAGAAAAAGAGTAGTAGTGTATAATTCCATTTACGTATCTAAAAAATAAAAATTCATCTGTAGTGGCAGAAAGCAGATCAGTGGTTGCCCTCAGATGGTGGGTGGGTAGGGAGGGGTGGAGTGAGAAAGGATTACTATAAGGAAAACAAAAATTTTTGAAAGTAATGCATATGCTAGTTATCTTGATTGTAGTGATGGTTCACAGGTGCATGCATATATCCATACATATCAAACTGTATAATTTAAATGTGTTCAGTTTATTCTGTTAATTATATCTACATAAAGCTATTCATTTTTTAAAGAAATATTCAGTTTAAAATTTGAACCACAAAAAAAAATACTACACAACAAACCTCTAGAAAAAACAAGAGACAGAGAAATGGAAAATTTAATATTAAATGTATCAGTGTTTCAGATAAGTCATTCTCTAACAAATAGTAGACATAGTAGGTGGAAATGAAGCAATGTATGTAATATGTGTGAGGAAGTATTCAAGGGAAGGTTTGCTTATACAGTTAGGTAGAGATACATGGTGGGAGGGAAAGGCAAGAAAATCAACACCCTGACAACCTGGCAAGTCTCTTCCAGTAAAGAATGTAAATCTATAAGATTCAGAGGTCCAAATGATGGAAAGGCTAAAAAAAGGCACATAATAAAGGAAATTGACGAGATATGAATTAGAAAACCATCACATTGCTTCAGTGACCCTCAGTACTGTACATAGCACCATGTTGAGAAAAAGAATAGGAAATGTAATCAAGGTATTTTGATTACATGTAATAGGTATTTTGCATGTAATCAAGCCCAATTTGTCCACTGATGTATTCATTCAGCATTTACTTAGTACTTCTAGGGATGCCTAGCACTGTTTCAGATACTTGGGATACATAGTGAACCAAACATAATAACAACAACACAATCCCTTCCTTCTTGTACCTGATTTATCAAAAAACCCCACTACATTTGTTTTTAAATAACATGTTTATATATCAATTTATTTTACAAACATTTAAAAAGATATTTTAAGAATTTAAAGAAAGTCTGTGTATGAAAAATAAACATAAAAGGACACTTTTAAAATGTTTTTTCAAAAATTAGCCAGGTGATGAAAGACAAATACCATATGATCTCACCATTAACAGAAACCTAATCAACAGAACAAACAAGCTAGCAAAGTATAGCCAAAGATGTTGAAATTGAGAATAGGCTGACAGTAATTAGAGGGGAGAGGGGAGGGGATGATGGGGGAAAAAGGTGAAGGGTTTACAGGAACAATTATAAAGGAAATATGGACAATAACAATGGGGGGTGGAAATGGGGGAGGGAGGTGGGGGGAAAGGGCAGAAAACTGTATTTAAACAGCAATAAAAAATGTTTAAAAATAAGTAAAAGTTAAAAAAAGTTAATTAAAAAAATAAGACTTCTGCCAAGATGGAGGCACAGGTGGAAGCACTGTGCCTCCTCCCACAACCAAGTCTAAAAATAACAAAGTTTTAGCAACAAAAACGCAGCCAAAACCACAGAAATTGAACTTCATGGAAGTCCGACAACAACAAACCGTTCAGCCAAACTGGTAAGAGGGGCAGAGCCAGCAACAGAGCGGGGTCAGGCAGAAAAGATCTACCGAACTGACCTGAGCATGCGACCTAGGGGCGCCAGCAGCTGTGGGTGGATCCCAGGTGTGGAGAAGCGGGAAGACCCACTGAGGGCTGACCACAGTCACACATCTGCACGCAGATAAACCAGTGAAGAAGGGAGCGGTGAGTCAGACCATGCAGGCCCCAGTGGCAGAAAGCCACTGGGCAGAGGGGACCGCCATTGTCCCTCTCTGACCCCGCCCCCATCTACAGCATCACAAACCAGCGCCCTGGGTGGCCCCGCCTTGGTGAACACCTAAGGCTCTACTCCTCATACATAACAGGCACAAACAGACCAAAACATGGCTCAAGAAGAACTCAAAGCCCCAGATCCTATAAATCTAAGTGATGAAGAAATAGCCAAACTTTCAGATGCACAGTTCAAAACACTGGTAATCAGGATGCTCACAGAACTGGTTGATTTTAGTCACAAATTAGAGGAACATATGAAGACTAAACTAATTGAAATGAATGGAAATGCACAGGAAACCAATAGTAATGGAAAGGAAACTAGGACTCAAATCAAAGGAGTGGACCAGAAAGAGGAAAAAAATGACCAAACAGAAAAGAATGTAGAAACAAGAAAATGAGGAGGGGCTTAGGAACCTCCAGGACATCTTTAAACGTTCCAACCTCAGAATTATAGGGGTGCCAGAAGGGAAAGAGGAACAGCCATGAGTGGAAAACTTATTTGAACAAATAATAAAGGATAATTTTCCCAATCTGGCAAAGGAAATGGACTTTTAGGAAATCCAGGAAGCTCAGAGAGTCCCAAAGAAGGTGGACCCAAGGAGGAACACACCAAGGCACATCATATTTATATTACCCAAGATTAAAATGAAGGAGAGAATCCTACAAGCAGCAAGAGATAAGGGGACAGTTACCTACAAAAGAGCTCCCATCAGACTGTCAGCTGATCTCTCAAAAGAGACCTTACCGGCAAGAAGGGGCTGGAAAGAAGTATTCCAAGTCATGAAATCCAAAGACCTACATCCAAGATTGCTCTATCCAGCAAAGCTTTCATTTAGAATGGAAGGGCAGATAAAGTGCTTCTCAGATAAGGTCAAGTTCAAGGAGTTCATCATCACCAAGCCCTTATTATATGAAATGTTAAAGGGACTTACCTAAGAAAAAGAAGATAAAAAAGATGAACAGTGAAAGGACAGCAAACTCAGTTATTAACAACCACACCTAAAACAAAAGCAAACTAAGAGGACAGCTAGATCAGAAGCAGAAACATAGAAATGAAGATCACGTGGAGGGTTAGCAACAGGGGAGTGGGAGAAGGAAAAGGGGGAAGAAGGTGCAGAAAATAAGTAGCATAGATGGTAGGTAGAAAATAGATAGGGGGGAGGGCAAGAATAATAGGGGAGACATAGAATCTAAAGAACTTGAGACACATGTTCATAAACTAAAGGGGGGAACGTGGGGGAGGTGGTGTGCAGGGTGGAGGGGAATGAAGGGGGAAATAGAACAACTGTAATGGCATAATCAATAAAATATATTTAAAAATAAATAAAGTAAAAGTGAAAAAATTCATTTAAAAAAGTTAAAAGTTTTTCACAAAAGAAATTTTCATAAATCAGAGATTTTTGGTAGCACTCTGTAGTTAATTCTAAGATTTTTTTAAAGTATACCTTGTCCCTTTATTTGAGACTGAAGCAAGCATCCACCCCAGTTACAGGTGTGTAGTTTTCTAAATATTCACAGTTGTGACCCCATCCTGGCATGATTATTTCACATATTAAATTAGCATGGGCTTGTGGCTGCCTCTCCCTCCTGGGAGGTGTTTAAACTTGTGTAAGGGAGCTCTCTTTAGCATAAAGCCATTTTCAGCCTTCATTCCTTTCTGTGCTTTAGCCTGGATAGATTATTGGTATGTCTTTAAGTTCACTAATCTTTGCTTCTGCAGCTTCTAATCTGTTCTTAATGTTATCCAGCAAGTGTTCATTTCAGGTGTATTTTTCATTTCTAGAATTTTATCTTCCATTTAGCTCCTCATTATGCTCAGGTTTTCATTAAATTTTAAGCATTTCAGCATATTTATGTTTTAAAGCAATCAAAGTCTCTGTTAATTCTGTCATTTCAGGATCTGTTTCTTTTGACAGATTTTCCCCCTTATTATAGATCTCATTTTTCATCCCATTTTCTTGTCATGCTTAGTCATTTTTGATTGACTGCATGAACCTTGCAAGTTTAATGTTGTTGAGTGCCTGAATTTTGCCTTCCTTTAAAGAGCATTGGTTTTTGTTTGTATAGGAATTTAAGTTACTGGGAGATCAATCACCTTAATCCTTCCAAGTCTTGTGTTTAAATTTTGTTAAGGTTGGTCTAGCCTCACCTTTACTCCAGGTATAGTTTAGCTTTAGGACCCAAACAGGACCCTTCTGGGATTTTTTCTAAATGTCCTTGGTATCTCCATTCTGGCTGACAGAACTTACATATTTCCCTGCCCTGTGTTAACTCTATGACTTGTTCAGTTTTCAGCCTACTGGTCATTCTCTCCATGGCTGCTAAAGTTTCACTCTGCATGTACAGCTAGATTTTGCCACAAGTAAATGAGATCTTTTATATAGATTTCTGAAGTTCTTTTTTCTGTGCATCCTTCCTCTCTGAAACCCTGCCCTACATCTTCCAAAGGCCTCACACCCCTTACACTCCAAATGGTCTTCTTAGCTCAGCAAGGCCACTGGACTCTAGGGATGTCCTCTCTCTTACTGACTGGGGATGTGTCCCCAGGCAGAAAACTGGGATAGCAATGGGAGCTCACCTTCTCTGAGGCATCATGGTCCTCTATTTCCTGTACTCCAGCATCTGAAAATTGCTGCTTCACTTACTTTGTCCAGTATTATAGTCATTTATGGTGTATTTATTGTCACTATGTCCTAGCTAGAAGCAAAGTCCCAAATTTCTTTCCTATCTCATCTGTACATGCAGAACACAATGTGAACAATGTATAATGTGAACACAAACTCATTTCTATAATGCATGCCCTCCATTTTTATGACATTGTTCCTTAAGAACTTGTATTTCAGGTCCAGCTATCAGAGAGGGCATACCTTTTTCCATTTGCCAGTCCTTAGGCAGTGGAGATGGAGGTCAGTGCTAGGACCTGGGAAGAGATATTGATAACCATCAATACTACCCATGCTCTTTCTCTACACTTCCATGTGTGTACAGGAAATAGTAACTCTCTAGGAAACAAACAAATGAAAATGAAGGCTAGTATTACAAGGGAGGAAGGGAGCTGGAATTCATATGTGAAATTATCAAGTCATAAGCTGTTCTAAGTCAGCCAAGTGTTTGCAAGTTTGAGGACTACGAGAATTTTACTCTTTTGACTCATTTTAGACTCTCCTCAAGGGGATAGACAAAATAAAGATGGCCAAACACCAGATGTTCCATTTGCATGCATGGGCTCCTATGTTACACATCTGATAAACTTGTACTAGGCATTCAAGAGTCACCACAAATACCACCAGAAAACAAACAATTAATTCTTTATTATAGACATTGAAATAATATATATAGAATTCTTGAGATCAAATTATTCTCCTAGACATTTATCCTTCTCTAGCCTTCAATATCTTTTTTCAACTAACACATAAATAGATATAAAGCTCTGGCCAGGTAGCTCAGTTTGTGACAGCATCATCCTGATACTCCAAGGTTGCAGATTCAATCCCCAGTCAGGGCACGTAAAAGAAGCAACCAGTGAGTGCAGAAATAAGTGAAACAACAAACTGATGTTTCTCTTTCTCTCTCTCTCCTTCTGCCTTCCACTTCCTCTCTTTCTAAAATTAATAAATAATTTTTGAAAGAAAGAATTCTAGCTTTAGCAATTATTCCAGGAGTAATGTTGGAAGTCTTAGTTTTCAAAGCCCTTTATCCAGCTGTAGTGTTACTTAGTGATTGAGAGCAATGTCTTCATGAGAAGATAGACTTGGACCCTGATGTGCCAATAGCATCTCCATAAACTTGTGGGAAATTATTTAATTTCTCTAAGGTTTAACTATGAATGACTTAGTGCATTGGTTGACACAGTAGGTGTTACCAGTTAGAAGTAGAAGCCACACAGCAGAGAGATTTTAACATGAGGAATTATTGAAACTGGTATTAGAGAACTAAATAAAATAATGCAGAGGTAATGCCGTGGCAAGAGCAGGACTCAGCTACTTCCTCTGTGGTTTCAGGAGCAAAGCAAAAGGGATGGGGGTTTAGAATTTTCAAGAGGCGTCCCCTGCGACCAGGACTAGGCTCCTGAGGGGGCCGAGGGCAGGATGTGGAGCAGGTGTGGGGGCCTTATCTGTCTGTCCTTTCAGAGGTCCCTGCAATATTTCCCTGAGTCCTGTGTCTTGAAAACCATTATTACCCATAATTTGGCCTTTTTCTGTTATTTCAAGTGGGAAGTAAATCTGGCCCCTGCTAATCAGAAAGGGCATCTCTAATATTTCCTAAGTAAATAAATGAGCCACTCTTTTGGATCAGTGTAGCTGGTTCCGTCTTGCTCTGTTTCATTTTTCAGTGATTTATAAAATCAGGTAATCGTTTTGGGATAGTGTAGATGTGGTGTCACTTAATGACATGCACCTTCTAATATTTAAGACCAAAAACTTTAAAATCACTTTTTCAGTATTTTTTCTAATTGAATTTACTAATTCAATCCATTAGTAAATTATGTTAACCCTAACTAGGAATATATCCCAAATCCTGCTATTTCTTGCCACTGCAAGTCCCCTGGAATATAGTCACAACTTCCAAATTAATATGCTAATTAAAAAATAAGGAACTCATTATTGTCAACTTCCCTCAATACCATCTAAAGCAGAAGAGCTCTCTCAAATGTAAGTCAGGATGAAACTAGAAGCACGATATAGTTTTTAGCAGGACTACATACATCTCCAATTTAGGGTCAAAACTAGATATTACAAATTTTCTCTAGTTCATTCCATAAGCACCGACACACATAGCAAAGTATAAAGGGGTGGATCTAGGTGGAGATTTTATGCAATAGAATCTCTGTATCCCAGATCTTTTTCTCTGGTGTAGAAAAAGCCAATTTACTAGCTGATTTTTGAAATGCTATCATGTTCTCATTTTTGATCATTTAAACACAAAACGAGACTTCATAGATGGTATTTGGCATTTAAACTAAAGTGAGGCTTAGTCAGAGCTAGAACAACCATTTTAAGCTATGTACCTATTGAGGGGAAAAAAAGGAACAGCTGGGGGAGGGCATCTTAGGGGTCTAAATGGTAATGGAAAAATAAAATAAAGATTAAATTAAAAAATAAAATTTTGGATTACCACTTCAAAAAACAAAACAAAAAATGTAACAGAGAGAAAATGAAGCAAAAACATTGTGTTACACAAACACATACATATAAACAGCCTTGTTACTGATGTTTTCCCAGAAGCCTGCTCAATTTTCCATAAGCAGAGAGAGTTGTCATTGTCCTGAGAACACCAAATAACTTCTCAGTAAATATCCTTAATTTAGTTTCTGTTCCTTTCAACCTTTACTGTAACATGTTCATGTCCAGTGATATCTGTAAGAAATAAGAACCGGGGACAAGAAATATAATAGCAAATACACCAAATACATACCATCAGCCCTGAGGACACCAATGTTAATGTCAGTGCTTGATGTCCATGTGATGGCAGAGTTAGTGAAAAGAACTGAAATTATAAAATTCTTTTAAGACAAGAGAGGAAATGCAGTATTTTATAACAATCCTCATTAAAATGTTAAATTTCCAATACTAAAAATATCTGGAAAGATGCTTATCGAGGCCAGTGGTCTTACTGACAATTATTCAACTGACATTGATGGAGTAGCTAATATTATACATATATTTTTGCATACACCATTGATTTAATGTTTCAACTATGGTTGGAAAAGATATCATAGTTTCTGTTTCTTTTTCTCTCCTGTGTTAACAAGTTTAATATGATGACTTTTTATATTAATGTGTACAATTTATAGTTATCCTGACTTGATTGAATAGGCATAATGCTGAAACTAGAAAAGGTATGAAAATTAGGCACTGAAGTTGCTAACACCCCTAGGATTTTTCAAGAAAATGTCTAATAAAGTTGCCTCATGATGGATGCACACTTATTGTCCAACATGAGGAAAATCACCTATTGAAAATCACCTCCTTAAAGATGTCATATTGAGAGTTCATTGTTAGTCTCTATTGCTAGCCAATTAGATTTTCAGAAATGCCAGTGAAATAGGCATTGCCTCTGTCTGCCCCTGTGGTCCTTCCATTCATGTGCTCAGCATGTCAACTCAACATAGTCATTGTGTCTATTCAGCTACTCACTGTCTTTTTGTGATGGATACTTTCTGATGTCTGTAAATACCTAAGTCAAAAATCTTCCCTCATCATGGCCACTCCCTTCGGTGCATCTGTATTCCTCTATATCAAATTTCCTTGTCTCCAGTTTTTTTTAATACCATTTGGTTAGATAGTGTAGAAAAGTCAGGAAAAAAAATAAGGAACTCTAATTCTTGCCATCTTTCCTTAATACCATCTAAAGAAGACAAGCTCTCTCGAATGGGAGTCAGAATGACTTGCTTGTCTCCAGTTTTTCAGTCTTTTACCTCCAGACTTCTGACTGCCCTTTCAGACTAGTCCCTGTACCCACAAATATATATTTTTTCACTTCAGGCCCTTGGTTCTTGCACACAGGTTCCTACAAACTCCTCTGAGCTTTGCCCATTGGGACCATCTTTCCTCACCAATGTTTCTCAAGTCCACTCCCACCCCGCGGGTCACCAAACCCCTGCCCATCAGCTTACATCCACACGCTGAGTTGACCTAACCCATAACACATGTTCAGGCTTTTCGTACTCCTTCAGCTGGTTACATAGGACCCCCACATAATCCTGAGAGAGGGGTGCTGGTATAGATATCATGGGTGGGTGACATCAGGGTCTGGGCTGCCTATTCATGCAGTCACCTCATGTTTTTTTTGTCTTACTTAGCTTTGATTCCAGACACACAATTTCAGTCTTACATTAGAGCCCTGCTGGGCCTGCCTGAATGTCTGACTCAGAGTCTGACAAAACCCAGCTCACAATGGACAGTACCACCTGCAAGGTTACTTAGGGTCCTATTAGCAAGAATTCTGCCTCTAGTAGGTCCCAACAACACACCAGGACCTCTTTTTCATAAAGTACATATGTTTCTATTGCAGATTGCTTGACCTTGCTCCCAAACCCTGGAGGTCTATGTTATATGCTCCCACATCTAAGATAGTGGCTTCATCCATATGCCTCACTGCATTCTTTCCTGTCACTAACACCTCCAATGAATAGCATTTGCGAGAGCATTTGGACCAAGCAGTGGGGCTGCCTATACTGTAGACTCGACTTCCTGCTCCAGGCCCCACTCAATGCAAGGAGTCTCTTAGGTTCCCTAGCACATGGGCCAGAGCACATTTCTAGAAATGGAATATATTTTCACCATAAGTGAAGGATCTTACAAGGAATTGTTTCCTTCTTTCTGGTAGAAAAGCAAGATGCTGCAACTTGTCTTTGGGAAGACATGTCGTCACTGCCCTTGACCCAGATGGATCCCCACACACTCTACAACAGTGGAAGTTGCCTCAATTATTACCAACTTTAACTTCTATACCCTGTAGTGCATATGTCCACCAATGCCTCTGGTATGCTAGCCACTGCTTACCGCTCTCCTTCTCAACATGTTATTGTACATGATGTTGTGCAAGATGTCCAGACAGCCCAGGCTTCATCTGATTACGTTATGACATAGATCAGAAGAAGAATGAGGAGAATTCAATGTGGCATTACTGCAACAGCCAAGTATATCAACCTCAATTACACATTTTGGTTGGAGAAATGACCAGTTTACGGGGGCTGCAAGCCTACTAGACCTAATGAGCCAGATTTTAACCAGGATGCAGTTTATTACCTGGCCCTTGTATGCCTCCAGTCTAACATGATGCTTGGAACTCCAAATCAGTGTTTATTCTGACCAACTTCGTTCACAATATCTGACTCTTTATTTTCCCCCAATATGTATTTTCTCAAAAAAATGACCATAGATCTCTTTGGAAGGAAATGGGGGAAATTTACACAGCATATTTTTGCCATGGTATTTTAGGGTTCTTCTTCTTGTGGACTTTTCCACTCTTCAGCCAGTAGTTTCTGGGTCTGCAAACTGGCTGAGATCTGGGTCCTAGTAAAGCTTCATGGCTTTCTATTGGGATAATGCCCTTAGCCTGCCGCCCATACATTCTTTCCTTTTTAAAATCATATGTATTAAGCAACACCGTCATTAGCTATATATCTACTTTGCCTTTAAGGATGTAATATTATATTTATTACCTCATCAATGTCCTCCAGGCCCAGCCCCCTTAGTTTCTCTTCAGTTTGGCTTGTTATAGTAATTGCACCCCCCTGGCTTCTAAAGGCAAAGTGCTACCACCTGGCCCCAATTGCCTACATCTTATCATTCCACTGCTATCAATGAGCTAATCCATATAGATAAATGATAGATGATAGATAGATAGATAGATAGATAGATAGATAGATAGATAGATAGAAAAAATATTTTTCTCTTTGTGACTCTGTCGGTCCACAAGTACAAATCCTATAACTTTCTTTCCTACAGAGAAAGAGGAGAGCCCCACCATGTAAGAGTTTCCAGTCTTTTGTCATATTGAACTTGAATTACCTCAGCTAAGCAACCTGAAGTGGATTAGAGCTGGACAAGGCATAGTGGTCACTCTGCAAAGATTGGCATGTTAGGAATACTTGGGCCTTACTCATTTGCTGTTCATTCAGTAGGCATCTGACTGCCTCATAAATGAAAGATCCTCATGCAAGCACTGAGAGTACAATGGTGAATGAAAGACATCCAAAATGTTTCCAACATCATAAAATAGAATCTGAAATCACACTAACTTCCCACCATTTCCTTATGGGTATCTATCTATAGAGAAGAAACGTGGAGAACTGGTGGACATTTTAGAGTAGGTAACCTATGGTGTGTAGGTAAAGTTGTATTGGAACTTTGCCACACTTCACCTCTTACCTGTAGCTGCTTTCAGGCTACAGTAGCAGAGCTGAGTAGCTTTGACAGACAATGAGTCTTCCACTATTTCAGTCTCCTTAGTGATGTTAAGCCTTCAAGCTTTTCATGAAGTTGTAATAAACTCAGATTAAAACCATGCTATAATAAAAATATCTTTAATGGGTTTTTAAAGGAAAATTTATCAAAAATAGGGAAAGTTACCAAAGGGCTCTAGGTGTTGTGGTCAATGGGAAATAGTTACCTAAGGAGTTGCATAGGTGTCTTCTTACATTGATTGGGCTTTGTAGGTTGTTCATGGAACTTGGAAAGAGTGCAGCTCTCCTTGGTCACCCCTCAGTTTGCACAAGGACAACAGGAAAATGCCAGCAACTTGGCCATTTGTGAGACTCATGGTATTTCTGCATGGCTCCTACCATTCATATGAGCATCTGGAGTGAGCAGCAGATAGGAAGCTGGAATGATTGGACTGTGACACAGGACAACCTAGGAGTCAATCATGCGGCACTGCTCCACTCCAATACTCTTCACACACTGGTTCAGTGGTTTTTCATAGGGTTGGGAACTGTAGTAGGTTCAATTGTGTCCTCCCAAAAATATGACTAAGTCCTAATTCCCACTACTTGTGAAATCAGAGGGTAGCTATAAACCAAGGATACCAAGTGCTGCCCACAGCCACCAGATGCTAGAAGAGGCATTGGGTGGATTCTTCTTCAGAGTCAGTAGGAGGCTTAAATTTCCTATTTCTGGTCTTTAAAACTATATGAGAATTAATTTCCATCTTTGTAAGTTAAGAAAGACAATTTGTTTCTTTTTAAAAAAGATTTTACTTATTTTTACAGAGAGAAGGGAGGGAGAAAGAGAGGTTGCCTCTTACCTGCAACTAGGACCTGGCCTGCAACCTGGCAATGTTTAGGTTTGAAGGGTAATGCCCAATGCACTAAGCCACACCAGTCAGGACAGGACAATTTCTTTTTTTTAAAGATTTTATTTATTTACTTTTAGAGAGGGGAAAGGGAGGGAGAACGAGAGGGGGAGAAACATCAATGTGTGAGAGATACATCAATCATTGCCTCTCACATGCTTCTTACCGGGGTTCTGGACTGAAGCCCAGACATGTGCCTTGACTGGGAATTGAACTGGCAATGTTTCAGTCCTCAAGCTGGCCCTCAATCTACTGAACCACACCAGCCAGGGTGGGCAGGACAGTTTCTTAAGGCAGCTCTTGGCAACTAATAAAGGGAGAAACTAATTTTTAAAAATCCTAAGTCACTTCATCTTTAAAATAAGGATTTTATTTAGCCCTGGCTGCTGTAGCTCAGTGGATCAAATGTGGGCCTGCAAACCAAAGGTTCACCAGTTTGATTCCCAGTCCAGAGCAGATGCCTGTGTTATAAGCCAGGTCTCCTGAAGGAGGCACATGAGAGACTAACACACACTGATGTTTCTCTCCCTCTCTTTGTCTTTCCCTTCCCCTCTTTCTAAAAATAAATAAACTCTTTAAAAAATAAATAAGAAATTTACTTAAATATGTAAAATGATATTTAAATGTATTAGGAATTGCCTTTATTTCTCTAGATTTTTTGTTAGTTAAAAGTTATATTTACCAAACTAGAAGTAACTTTTATAGGGAATAACAATAGTAAGTAATTATGATAATATAATAAGAAGACTGAATAAGAATAGTAAATAATAATACAATTATATAATTATATATTTAAATTAAAACTTTTTTCTGTAAGTTGATGTAAGAAAAACATTATTTTCATATTTCTCTAGTTTTTCTCCTATTCCCTTCTGCCTATTTTCTTTTAAAATATTCAGAATATATGTGATTTCTTTTTGATGAATATTAAAGGATTTAAGATTTAGACAATGAAATAAATGACTTGATACTAGTAAGAACACGATGCTGTATTTTATTCTGTGTCAGAGTTTTAGCAGGTTGCTAACTTTCGGGTGTTGGTGGGTTGAGTGCTGGTTGCTTTCAAGCTATCCTGTGAATCAGATATATCAAAATATCAAAGACTTCCTGGAAGGGTGAATAAAGACTGCAAGGTCAGCCTCCCCTGCCCTGTGCCTCCTACAGTTGGAGTTGTTAGAATCCTACCTGAGGCCTTGGACTCAGCCCAGTCCTAAGACCCCTCCACCCTCCACAAGCTATCATCCCCAGTGGGTTCCAAGCTTGACCTGTATTTGTAAATTGCTAACTCTTGGGTGCCACCCTAGGCTTTCCAAATCAGAATTTCCAGGGACTGGACCTAGCTATATGAGAGTTTAGAACTTCTCCCAGGTGATTCCACTCATGTCTAAGGTTAGTAATGAAGGACAAAATGCTGTAGGTCAGTGATTCTCAAAGTGGCATCTCTGTACCAGCAGTAGAAGCATCACCTGGGAACTGGCTAAAAATGCAAGTTCTTAGGCTTCACTCCATACTTGCTGAATCAGAAACTCTGGGAAAGGAGCCTACCAATCTGTGTTTAAACAGCTCAGTAGGTTACTCACATTCAGCAACTGTTGAAAACTTAGACTCACTTCCAAAGAACAGGACAGAAAGGGAAAAGCAGCAATTTTAGAAACCTAGCATCCTCACCTTGACCAAGTTACCAAATTTGACATCACCTGTGCTAATTATGCTGTTATCATCTGCACCCTGATGCAAGGCAGTGAGAAGGCAATTCACCCCTGTGGTCTTGTTCATAAACACCCATCACCCATATCTAATCATGAAGAAGCATCAAACATATGAAAATAAAACTAAGGACATTCTACACTCTTGAAAACTGTCGAAGTCTTGAATAGTAAAGAAAAACTAAGATAGGAGGAAACTAAGGAGATATGATAATTAAATGCAAAGTGATATCTTGAATTAGATCCCAGAACAGAAAAGAATATTAACAGAAAAAACTGGGGATATTGGATATAATTTATTTACTAGTAATGTACTGACATTCATGCCTTAGTTTCAATAATATTCACCATAATATAAAATGTTAATATCAAGGAAACTGGGGTGAATGGGATATGGGAAGTCTCTGTACTATATTTGTAATATTTTGTCAATTTAAAATTATTTCAAAAATTTTTTAAGTTAATAAGAAATAAGACCCCTGAAACTGTGGTCCCCAGCTTAGCAGCGTCTGCACCACCAGAAAGCTTGTCAGTGTTACATACTATCAGAACCTACTCAGGTCTGCTGAACGAGAATCTGCATTTTTCAAAGATTCTCAGGTAAATTGTTTACTGTACAGTAACATTTGAATAACTCTGCTCTTTACCACAAGCCTGGAATTTAGCCTCAGCTGAACCTTGTCTGGGCCTAAAACATGCCCTCATTGTGATTATTGAACATCTGCCTACTTCTCGAGCCCCAGGGCTCAGTTTTCAAGCTAGTTCAGATGCTAGCTTCTGTTCCACTCCTTAAAGCTCAGCTCTCCCATGGTAACACTTCCCAAAAGGCTCAGATCGGACCTTGTGTTTGTAAGACATTTTCTTGCTTAAATCCAGGAGTCTTGCCTTTGATCCCTAAATCTGTCTGGGCCCTGATCCCTACCTCAGACCCCCTTCCTGCTGACAGCCACCTTGCCTGGTATTTCAAGGGCTGCCTCCTAGAACCCTCCTGTCACTTTGTTCCACTCACTTCCCATGCTGATGAATGCTGGATTTCCAGCTGTTGTCTCAGATACTATATAAACTCAGATACTGAGTTCTAGTTTCCAGATTCAAACATGTCTGGAAATATCTAGAGATAGGATGACATGTAGAAAACCCACTTCTTCACCAAAGGGCTCAACAGAAGGGGCATGACTTACAGAGACCTCCCAGTGTTTAAAAAATAATGTTCAACAGGGTTCGTGGTTACAAGTAATGGCACTGGAGGTGGGGAAATGAAACCCAAAAGGTGAACAATTTCATTGAAGTCTCAGAAACAAGAAGCTACTGATTCTATATAGACAGTTTCTGGTTGGGACATTATAAAATCCAGTGAGAATGGTGAAACTGGACAATTAATTCCTTGGACCTATTGGCATTGACTTTCTCTTGGAGAAAAGAATCTAAGTGAATTAATTGCAGGTTAAAATTTAGGAGAAATTACTCCTTGAGAACATCCTTAGCCCAGTTTGCCATAAAGGGGACTGGGGTTTTCTGCTTTTGGTCCAGAAATACTGGGCATCTGAGGCATCTTGGCAGGTATCACCCTGGGAAGAATTGTCTGAATTGGACCATGAGAAATAGATCTTTTAGAGAAGAGGTGCACTATCACTCAAATGATTGGAGGGCAACTGAGACAACCCTACAATGACCTGGAAGTTACAAGCAACTTGCTGAGTGGGATGTGGGGAGAAGTTTGAGGGATTCCACACCAGTCTGAGCCTTGGAAGAGCTCTGGGTGACACTGGATGCTCCCACAGTGTGCAGGTGGTAGACAGGTTGTGGATAAGCAATATGCAGCAACGTGGGTGTGCTGAATGTGCCCCAGTCACAGTGACCCAGAATGTGCATTTGAGCCCGCACACTGATGCTCTACAAATGCACCCATTTCTAACCTTGTGTCTTATGTCTTTTGATCTCCACTGGAGAAAAAAAGCCCTCTAATTTTGTTGCAGATGAATGAAGAGATTTTCCCCACATTCTAATTAGGACAAGATTGGAGGTTAATATCTTCAACATCAGTGACTAATGCAGTTTCACAACCTGGGAAACAAGGGAGGAAGGGGCAGGGCTACCTGAGAACACTGGGCTCTAGCTGCAGTGAAGACAAGTGCACCCAAAGATGAACAAAGTTGGCTTCTGTGTCAACTGTAGGAACAGTCCACTATTCTATCAAAAGGCTTATGAAATAATCTAACATACTCAGGTTTAAAATCTTGGCCCTTTAATGTCTAAAAATCACAAAGAAACATTCAGTAATCAAAAACCATTGTGATAGAGGGTGGAGCATTCACAATTTGAGCTGTATGATCCTGAATGCGTGTTATGAATCCAATCAGCCACAGGCTAGGCAGTGAGTCATTTATTCTTCTCATATTAATGACAACTGTTAAATCTCAAATGAATAATCACATTCCAGGAACAACTGCCTATGATAAATCTTCAGCAGGTTTGGGCAAAGTGGAGTAGTTTTCAAAGGGGATACATCATCACACGCCATTTTAATGATGATGGCTCCACTGGGAAGGAATGCGGGGGCTGGAGGTAGGAGGACGAGGTTCGCGTCTGGGCTCTGGTTCAAGACAAAATGAAGATGAAGAGCAAATACTATTGTGAAATTAATTTAGGGAATGGTTGGCTACAGATGAGGACTTCTTTTTCGGAAATGTCTAAAAACAAACACCATCAATTTTGAGGAGCAGCAAGATTTGCTCACTCATTTATGTGTGGAGCACACAAAGAGACACCACGACGGCACACACACAAAGGACAGACAGACTATGTGAGAACACACTGAGTAGCTGGCTGCTTGCAAGCCAAGAAGAGAGGCCTCAGGAGAAACCAACACTGCTGACACCTTGATCATGGAGTTCCAGCCTCCAGAATGGTGAGAAAATACATTTTTGTTGTTTATGCCCCTGAGTCTACAAATTTTTTAATGGCAGCCCTAGTAAATGAATACAGATGGGTTCATGGAAAAGCACAATTTCACAAATTAAGGCATTTCTGAAGAGAAACAATTTGAAGACAGGGCACACTTTAGACTAAAGTTGTGAATCAGAATCCTCTACAGAGTGTGGTTAAATGTTGATACCTGGAACTTATGCTACTCCCACAAGTTTGGGTCACTGTAGTCTTTCCTTGTACCCAGTGACTCTGAGACTCACCACAGATGGAGATTCATTAGACTGGAGCATGGGAATTTGGAGGACATGGTTACCGGTGAAAAGGTGATTACCACCGGGGGGCAATGAAAAGTTAGAATAAGAATGATATGTATGGAGGGAAGTGATGATAAGGAAATCTACATAATTGGGACAGAAAGAATTTTATGTCAACATGACTGAGATATGATACCTAGACATTTGGTCAAATCTTATTCTGGATGTTTCTATGAAGGAATTTTTTAAGATGATATTAACATTTAAGTTAGTGGACTATGAGTAGAGTTGATAATGTAGGTGGGCCTCATCCAATTGGTTGAAGGCATAAGTAGAACAAAGACTGATTTTCCCTGAGCAATGACTTCTGCCAGAAGATGGCCTTTGAGACTGGGGACTTCAACTTTGCCCTAGGCCCCCAGCCTGCTGGCCTATCCTGTAGATTTGAACTTATCAAGTCCCACAATTGCATGAGGCAGTTATTTAAGGTAGATAGATAGATAGACAAATAGATAGATGCACTATCTAAACAGCCACACATACTGTTGGTTCTGTTTCTCTGGAAAACCTTGGTTAATATGCAAAAGGAAGTTAGAAAGATGAGAATACATTGAAGAAAGGCCTGGATGGGCAAGCTAAGGAGTTTTATCTTTATTCGGTTGGGACTATAGAAGCTTTCAGATAGCCAGGTGACCCTTCAGAGTACAGGTTTGCCTTTGGCACTCACCAAAACAGCAAAGAGCAATACAAAGTGTGGGTTTATCCCTTTCTTTTTAAACTGACTTCAGAGAAAGAGGCACAGCTTCTCAGAAACATGTTAACTTCCTAGAGCTGGATCAAGAAGTTTGCAAAACTGTGAACTTTCTTTGTTGTGATGCCAAGATATCAGCAATCTGCCACAGGGATGAAATGGAAGAGGTGACATAGGTAATGTAAAATGAGGGTGTGGAGTTCAAATTCCTTCATGCAGGTACCAAACCCATGATCTGCTGTCATTTTCAGAGTCTTTGAATCTGTGTTCTTTTGATGTAGTCACAATGAAAAACAACCCAGAGTTTTAAAAAGTACAACAAATCAAAAGATTTCAAAGAATTCAAATGAAGAACGCTAGGAATTTTATAACCCACAGTGCGATCTTGGTTTTCGAAGACTTCTGCTTGCACATGTCTTGAGTACCAAAGCCACTGAAAGAGTGGTGGTAGGGAGGGAATGCTTCACGTATTTGTTTTTAAAATGTCGCAATTATCTGTGGCTATCATACCCTTGTCGTTACCTGTATTGTTAAATTTTCTCCGTTCTGGATCAGTCTAGATATTCCTCTTCCCCATTTGTCCAACAGCTGCTGTTCTCTCTCCAGTGTTGAGATGCCACTTCATTCATATATTCATTCTATTCAGCGTTTATTAAATAAGTATGTATTGAGTACCTAACCTAAGCTCCACACTGCAGTAGATATTTGGAATAGTGTTCAACGAGCCAAAAGACAGAATCTTATTCTTGTTATAATCTTTGTTTTAAAGTGAAAAAATAAGGAGAAATGTTCCAAAGGATACTGACCTAGATACCTGATGGAACTGCGTTGGATGAGCAAATGTGTCTGGGGTTTTCTTTGTGGGTGCTTGATTTCTAGAAACTTCATGGAGCAGAATTAACAATATAATACTTGAAAATGGAAACCTAGTTTTAAAGTAAAAAACTTATTCAGTGACTAATAAAACTTCCATAGAATGATGAAAAAAATACAGTGACATAGAATAATTCTCTGCCTTTTAATAATTTTTAAAAGCCTTTAATATGTTTAAAGACATTTATCATAATTTTATTTCATATTTCTATAAGAATTCTTTATTATTCAAACATCAATTAAGTTAAAGCAACATCCTATACTAAAGTTAAAATAAGGTATTCTATTAAATTTTAATTTGGAATAAATTTTAAAGTCTATTCTTAATAAAAATTTTAATAAGAAGACATGGAATAAAATTTTAAAAATTCAGAAAAATAATTTCACCCCTAGAGACACTATAGAAAGTCAGCTTGAGTAATCAAAGATTTTAGATGTTCTAATTTGTTTTTTAGAAAGTAAATTTGGATTGTGGAAAACTGTTATAATAATTTTTTAAAATACTTTGTGAGCATGTATACAAGAAATAAAGTGGTGATCTCTAAGAAATCATGGTATCTTATTGACAAATTATACATTTTTAATGAGCAGAATAAAATGTGTTAACAAATGCAGTGCCTTAAATATATATTTGTAAGTCATTTATCAAAATCTTTCATAATACACATTGCTAAGATTTTAAAAACTGTATGAGTTGTACTGCAGTTAGCAAGTTCCATTCCCAACCACACAGCAACACGGATTCCTGTTTTCTACTCCTGTTCTCTTGAACATTTCTCCCACAGATGGCAATGAGATTATGGAAAGCACTTTATCACACGTACCAATGCACAGAGTCTCGGATGAAAGCTAATGTATTTGAAAAGAAAGGTGAGATTAAAAACATCTTGATTGACTGGACCAATTGAGAAGGGCTGACCTGTCAGGCTACTGTGTTAGGAAACTCAATAGCACTGTTACCTTTCCCTTGGGTTTGCTAATGTCAGAGCCCACAGTGGATGGCGCACCTTTTTACACACAGCACAGAATTCATTAGCACTGAAGGAAAACAGTAAGACAATAATCATTGTCCAGAAAGTAGTTATTATAATATTAAATGATAAATAGCTTGTTGTTTTTATTTTCTTCAAATAAATAAAAACACAAAATTTTAGAGTACAAAAACCCCAAAGAAATAACATAATTTCACTTTCCTTTTCAAATTCTAAGCTATCCTGTAACAGCCCAGATTTATAACTATCAGGCCTTTTCGTGAGTTTTTCATGGCAATATCCCAGTGTTAGAACAATGCCTGGAAATTAGCCACAACAAATATTTGTAGATTAAATAATTTTAGAAAAAGGAAAAAGTTTTTTTGCCACTGTGTTACATTTCTAGAAGATACCACTGCTGGAATGGTCTTCCTTATAACTGAGTCAAACTCACTTTTCTATAACTCTTATTTATTAGATATGATTATGCTTGCCTGGTATGAACAAAATAAATAAATCTAGTTTTCTTCCAAATATTTTAAGACGGCAAACATTTTCCTTTTAAGTATGTGTTATTTTTTCTAGGAAGAAGGTAATAAATTCTTGAACCTTCTCTGTATAACATGGTTTCCTATCCCTTAATAATTCTTATCATTCTTTTCTGTATATGCCCAAATTTTCATATTTTTGTAATGTGGTACCCTGAATGAAACACAACTGCAGATGGAAGTTGATGTGAACGATCATACCATATTATTATAAGATTAGATTAGCTGTGGGGAAAAAAAGCTGGAATAGTAGCAATTAATTCCGTTCAGTCTGAAATCAATTAAAACCTTTAAGTATTTTCTCGAATTACAGAGAGGTCCTAGCTGACATCTGGGTTAAACATATTAATTTTTTTCCAAAATTAGATTTTATTTTCCATTTGGTTTTCTATAACAAGTCTTTAATAAGTCAATGAATAAAAATAAGACATGTAGCGTAAGAAAAAGAGTTTATTTTAAGGTCATTTAAATTTGGTTTTTAAATCTCATATAGGCCTAATCAGATAAATATATATTGTTCCCTGCACTCAGCCCTGAGTCCTGAAAATGACATGCCAGTACTCCTGGCCTAGAGTCTTCTTGGGCAGGAAGCCAGTGGAGGCCCTGGGTCAGCATGGGGCTCTTGGTGAGAAGCTAGTTAGGGAAGAGGCCACTGGAAGACAGCAGAACACAATTGCCTAAGCCCGTTTCTGGGCCAAATGAACACACGATTGCATGAACATTACTATTAGCAAATAGAGAACTGGTCCCTGTGACATGCCCCCTGCTACTCTACCCTGTACTCTAAGAGGAGGGAAAATGGAGAATTTCGACCCAGAAGGGAGAAGGAAAAGAAAAGCTATAAAAGCATACAGGGACATGGCCCTACTCCATAGACAAGTGAATGGATGAAACATGGGTCAGAAAGGAACCTGTCCTGCACATTCCTAAGGTACACAGTGATTAGAATAAGGATCCTGTCAATTCATGCTCAGTGACTTGGCTGTTGAGCCATTTGTAGCTCTGGAAAGGATAACTGTGGAAGTTGGAAAGCCATCCTTCATTTTTTTCTGCACTACAGTGAGCCAGGGCCAGCCTGCCCATGGTCTCTTCCAGTCTGCCCATGGACTGAGCCTGCTGCGAATTAAGGCGTTGGTGGCTGGCCAAGACTTTTTTGTTACCCTTAAGACTCACATGGCCCAAGTGCTCTTGACATTTAAGTGGATGGTGGTTGGGTAAGTATGTCCAAGTGGGCCATCAAAGAAGGAGTACCTCTGGTGGCTGTCAGCAAGGCTATCATCAAGGACCTCTCTCATGTCCTCACAATTCCACTCTGGTTCCAGACTTGGATATTCCACTCAGCAAATCACAAACTTGGCTTAAACAGACCCTTTCTCCTTAAATGTCAGGTTAGCAACCATATCTTGTTCCTTGGGTATTTCCCTTGAGTGACCTATTCCAACCCATCCTCCCATTCCAAACTATTTCTTCCTGCACTCAACAGGAATTCCAGTGATCACATATTCTCCATCCTGTGATATTCTAGTGATGTTTTATGCCCCCCTACAGAATATCCTGTAAAGTGTCCTCCTGGCCTACTGGTCAAATATGGGGTCAGCTGAGAGTAACCCTTGTATTCTCTTCATTTATGGGTTTAGGACCCACTTCCTACTCCTCAGTCAGGATAAGATGTCTGGTTCAAATGGTACACAGTGATCTAATAAAAAAGGGTCTTTTGTCATTTTGCCTTGTTAAGTAGCTTCTCTCCTTGCCGTGTGCTTTGTTTTCTACAACAATAATGAAGGTAGGATAGGGGACTATTGACCTTTCTTTTCCCAAGACCCTCAAAAGATAAACCTTACCTAGTAATATAGGCTCTACTCTGCAGAAAATTCAGTGTCTGATGCTCTGCTTCTGGGAGCTGAAGAAAGGCCAGAGTAAGTGTTCAGCGCTACTGTTCCCTGCACTGGGGTGGGGTTGAAGCCACTGAGAACTCTAAAAGGTTATAAGTTTCTGCAGCATGGAATAATCAACCTCTGTAGTCTGGCCCAGGAGGAAGGAATTTAAATTCTAACTACTGAACCATAGTTCATGAGCAGAAAGAGCTTCTAAGTAGTTCAAACAATTCTTTGTAGGAATGTCAGGTTCAGAGATCACAATACAGAAAATTAATATGCTCTGCTTACATATTTGCTCTTTCCCTCCATCCTTATCTCCAGCCAAGCCACAGCCTTTTTCCTGGAATTCATTTGGAGAAAAAAAATAATGAAAAAATATCTTCCCAACACAGTCTTTCTCTCTACATCCTCAGCCATATGTATATGTGGCCACAGCAACTGCCTCCTGCTCCAAGGACAAAAAGACATATAGTAAAAAATACCAACTGGGGGAAATAAAGACAAAATTATTTATCATAATTACCACACTGTCTTCTCCTAGTCTCTGCTTCCCAAATATTTTGCTCGTGCTCTGGCGATAGGATCTAGATACCAACCGTCCCTCCACACTTAGGAGAAGATGCTGGCCAAAGCCCCAAACTAACATGTTGAAATAAAAAAATAAAGTGCGTATCACTTTGAATCACAGCCAGGGCATTCCTAAGCTTACTGTATTTGCCTCAGAAAAGTTGTTTCACATCCTAGGTACTGGGCAGGCCATCCCTCCATCAGCCACACAAACACAGGTGTGGGTGTCTTCACACAGTGGGGTGTGACCAGCAGCTTCATGCTCGGTCACAGGTTTCTTTCATCACAACGTCCATTTGTCCCAGATCCCTATGAACTCTTCAGCAGACCCAGTGCCAGGTTTTAGAAAGGCCATTATCTCATTTAGTCTTCTCAAAGTTTTACAGAAACATGTATTTGAGAGGTTAAGTAACACCCCCGAAGAACACATAAGGCAATACATGGCAGAGGTAGGACAAGGACACCGTGACATTGAAGTTCATGCTCTCAACCTCAACTTGTACTGCTTCTCTGCAGTAAGGGAGAAGAGCACTGGAAACCCTCTTTGGAAAACTGATACTGTGTCTCATATTCAGGGTATGACCTGAAGGAGCCACATTGCTGCCTGCTGTTTCGGCCACTCTTCCCAGCACACAAGTCTTCTCATCCCACGCAGGAGTGGGTCATGTGTCTTTTCTGAGAACCTATCATTATTCTTCCCCAGCCTCTAGAAGCTATGAGGTTGGATGGGAATTTGACAGAACTTGTTCTCTTTCTAGTCCCTGTCTACCTTTAGTGGCTGTGTGATCTTGAGCAACTCACAATTGTTCTCAGCTCCAAATCTCTAATCACCTCCCACTCTTCCTGAAGTAGTCAAATGACAATATCATATGTGACAGACAGTACTTCATAAATGGGAAAATATCCCATGTGACACACTGGTCCAAGCCCCAGTTCAAAAAGTTGGGTCAATGTCTAGTTACCATATACCAACTGGCAAAAAATAAAATAAAATTGCACTAATTTTTCCCCTTTGCTACAGCTAACATTCTAAATTTGTAATATTGTTGCTAACATTCTAAAACTTACTGGTGTTTAAAACACTAGTTTAATAAAAGGCTTTTGGTAGAAACCAAGATGGTTATCAAACAGGTTTCAACCATTGTGGTTTATTGTGTGATTCTGGAGAGTCTCCAGATTCAACATTGTTGAGGTCGAATAAGACACCCAGCATTAAACCCCGAGGCTGCAGAACTGATGTCTGGAATAAGAAAAGGTCGAGTCCTGTTCTGAAGGGAGCAGGTGGCTTAAGCAATTCTGTCACCACTTCCTCGTTGGTGTGGACTTTGCTCCAAACAGGAGCAGGCTTAGTCTTTGCCTCCCTCATCTCTCTCTCCACCAGAGTTAGGAGACCACACGAGACTGCAAACAGCAAATGCTAACTTCCACAGTGAGCAGCTCCAAGCTCTGACAGCCACTTGGAAGACCCAGCCTATTCCAAGGAGCTTTAGAATGAAATATGTTCCTTTAAGTCATGATTTAAAAAAAAATGCAGCCCTTTGCCTGTCACAGAGAAATGCTCTCTGCGTAATAACCAGCATTTTCTTTACAAAGTGTTTTCAAATATTGTACTCTATGTGAGGAATGGTTACTCTCTTTTTATAGATAAAACAAACTAAATTTCAATGACTGAGTCACATAGGTGGAGGTCAAACTCGAACCCTGACATTTTCTTTCAAAACATTGTAAATATCTTTCTACCTTACAGCCTTTTAAAATTTCATCAGCAAAATGCTGGGGTCATTTAAAGCCACAGCTTGGCATTTGGTGAAACAACAAACACGGAGCAACACGGTTAACTCTGAGAAACCATTTATTCCAGAGTTTACAGAGAAATCCAATTTAAAGCTGTATTCTTGTTGCTCTCCAAGACAGTGTCATACACATTTCCCAAATCTGTTCACTGATTTTGCTTTGAAAAAATTCTGTAGGGTTCTAATACTGTATTTTAAAAGCTCTTAAACGCTCCCGTGAAATACAAATAGTGTGTGATACAGAATTAGGGAGGAAAAGATTAAGGGAGATTACGATTTGGGGGAGGAGAGATCAGAAGCTAATAAAGACTTTGATCCTTTTTCTTATTGGGGAAGAGAGAAAATGGGCAAGCTATCTATTCATCTCACTTTCAAAAGCAAAACAACCCCTTTATTTTTGCTTTTTTCAAATAAAGTTTTTTTTTCTAAAACTTTATTTTAGATTTTGGAATCCCAAATTTAATCTATATTATTTAGAATAATACAATTTCATAAGTCAACCTTCATGTTTATAATGAATATGATGTCTGTGAAAAGTAATTGTAATATCTCGCATGTGTATTGGTCTTTTCTCTCAAACTATCTAAGCCTTTCATGGAGCCATGGTCCTTCCCATTTTCAGAAAATTGTGAAGTTAAGCTAGGTTGTTAAGTTAGCATACCGTGTATTTAATGAGGGAAGACTAAACCAAAAAGAGTGTGTGGCCTTTCTGGAGCTGTAGGTCACTCTCTAAAGGAAATTGAATGGGGACATGTGATTTCCCTTTATGTCTGGGCCACGAGCATCCACATCACACCAGGTAGCAAAGGAAATGAGGTTCCATGAAGCTGGTAGAATCCACCAGGAACTATGGAAACAAGTCAACAACAAAGTCAGTGCACCATCTCTGGGACCTCCGTAATGAATGAGATGTGAAGATCATTCCTATCCAAAACAGCAACTTCGTAGACGTTCTAATTATAAAATGCACCCTTACTGATCTTTGCCACATCATGTTATACCATGATTTCATGTCATTCATACAGTGAATATCAGAACATGACACAGAATGGAAGAATGGAGACCTTCAGCGTGGAAGCCTGGAGTGTGCCCCTCATTGAGTGTGCTTGAGTTAGATCTGCTGCTTTGGGAGCCTCAGCAGCTGGGCGTGCCTCATTCACCAGAGGATGATACTAGGGTGGGCGCTGCCTCTCCTCCCTGCAGGCCCAGTGTGTCTGTAACCGAACTCAGTCCACAGCGGGCTGAGTCTTTATCATAGTGATAATTCCATAGCCAAGCTGCAGGGCTCCTGGCTATTGATTTTGCAGTGTTCACATAGCTCAGGGATATCCTGGGTCCTGGCAGATGAGCAGCTATTTCCTGAATGAGCTCAGTGGCTGTCTTGCCTGACAAACTGCCACCCATTGTCTCGAAGAAGAATAATTGTTTAGCACATGATTATGACCAGCTTCCGGTTGCAGATGCTTCTGAAATCCTGTCACTACAGACTTTCTGGCACCTGAGAACCTCAGGGGCCAACGGCCCAGCATCCCTGTGCTCCTGTGCATTTGGGGGTGCCCACGACTGGAAATTAAAGAGGCTTGGTTGCTGATTCAAAATTAAACAGTGACTTCAAGGTCACCACACAAGTGATGGCATGACAGGGCAGGAGAGGGAGGTGGACAGAGATAATTACTTGTCATCAAACAACAGTGTGACAGCTGAGAGCCAGTCTTCTCCACTTTCGAGAAGGAGATTTGGACACTTCGTGAGATCCAGTCAGCTGAAGACTAACTCAATAGCAAAAGATATTTGTTTACACACATACATGCTCACGCTCAGCATTCAGGGTAAAGGGTCTTTGCAGATGTGATTCTGGATCTTGAGATGGAGGACTTTCCTGGATCATGTGAGTGGGTGCCAAGTGCCATCACCTATATGCTTGTAGAAGAGGCAGAGGGAAACTTCACACACACACGGTGGAAGGTGGTGTGAATACCGCAGCAGAGATGAGAGTGACATGGCCACAAGCTAAGGAACATCCCAGCAGCCCGAGGCCCCTCCATACCTGCCAGTTAACTAGCAACATCACCCCAGTGAACTCGCCTCTGCTTAAGGAGAATGGGACCAGTAGCCAGCCCCCAACCAAGCAGGCATCTAATTAAGGAAGAATGTGCGGCAGTGCCAGCCCTCCTAGGATTATCTTGGCACCTCCATGTCTTTGGGTCGTTGGGAGCAAGGCACCTACTCTCTCTGTAAACTGCCCTTTCCAGGACAGGTGGCCTCTCCTCTGTCTCCATTAGCCACAGATCCCCTGAGGACACACCTGGCTTTAACAGGTGGCTCCCTGACTGAAATTTATACCAGCTAGTGCCTTGTGTTCATAGCTTTGAGTCATTGTGATTCTGAACAACATAAAAAAATTTCACACAGCTCTATTATTTATACATACCTAATAAAATGCAAAAAGCATTTCTAGAATTGCTCTTATAATGATCCAATTTTCTGCTTTTAAGCAGTAGTGTGTCATACCTGAGTGTTCCAGGAAGTCACATGATGGTCACCTGAGGACCAAACCTGGGACCTGACCTGCAGAAGGTGCAGAGGCAGCATTTAGCCGATCAATTCTGCATATCAGAGGATTACCCAGTTCTGATGAGGGATTACTGCTCTATTTATGCCTCTTGTTCTGTCATTTCAATAGGCATCCAACACGGTTTGATAGTGGCCACTTATACCTTAGGAACCCCATCCATGAATGTCAGATACAAAGGCATTTAAATGAAAAGCAAAATATTCTGATTCACAAACTATCTGCTCAACGATGCAAGAAAGTGTGCAAAAAAAGAAAAAAGAAAGTTAGCAAACTTTAATTTCCAAAACAACCAATAACATTTCCAGTGATTGTTAGAGCACCATAGTTTGAGTGCCCAAAGATTAAAAATGTGTAGAAATACATCCTGTCTGTAATAGATTTTGTTCTTTTGAAGTTAATAAAATAAAAATGATTGATTTCCTTTAATATTTGTTCTTTGAAAGACTATATGAATCACGTTTCAGTGATTTCTTTTGGCTGTGACTTTACTTGATCTGAGATTTTTTTTAACTATCTACTTAAGTCAGAACATACAGACTGTGGCATCAGCTCTGGTCTTCCCATGAACTCCTAATTTTGAAGTGCTTTGGGTCAAGTTGCTGGAGGAAAGGCTGGTTTATGTGAAGTAACAGGCTCCCTCTAGTGAGGTACACACAAGAAAGCATTTTATTCCATCATTTGAGGATAAAGGAACAGTTTCAATTTCTGATCACTAACTCTTGGCTTTTGGCTTGGATTCCCCCTTGAAAAGCTGTACTTTGTGACATTCAATTTACCAAGGCTCTAGCAACCAGGCTATGAATGTTCTTTTTGTAGTTTACTTGTATTTCTTCTGTTGTCTTCCCCCCCCCACTATAATTCTCTTCACTGTTCAAGTCCTTAAACCAACAAGTATTTATAAATGCCTGCCATGTGTCAGGTATGGCTCTAGGCACTGGGGATACAACAATGAGTGAACAGAATGATTCAAAAATTTGTCATGGGAACTTTAAACAGTGTCAGACACGTTTACTGTGTACTAGTGATTTGTAGTTACTATTTAACCGAATCCTCCCAACAACCCTACGAGGAAACTGAGAAGCAAAGAAATTGGCCCCACTCACACAGGTGGCACTTAGGTACACCACTCTTCAGACAGCTGCTCGGACTAGACCACCTGGCAGCTCTGAACCTAGCAGCCCGAGTCAACCCTCTCCATGGCAGGTGTTTTTAATTGCCTGTCTCCTCCAGCTGACGTGTGTGCATCACCTGTCAGGGGCAGTGTCTGCTTCTTCCTCACCGTACCCAGCACCACAGGCCAGCCCTGTGGGTTCTCCAGGCTAATTCACTTAAATAATTATCATGAATCGGTAAGAGAAAAACAAACTCAGGACGAACTGGCTCCAAGCCCTCCTCACCCATGTGTTCTGCCACCTCCACGAGTTTCCAAAAACTAGAAGTGTCCCCTGACTGGTAGCTCAAGTGAATTAGTTTAGTTATATGTCCTCTCCACTTTCTTTCGGAGTAAGGGAAGGAATCAGAGTCTAAAATAACATGATCTGAATCCTTAGAAGATTCAAAATCTTTAATAAATTCTTGCTTGCCACTTCCCCTGACTTTCAGAACTAGAGGAGATAGGAACAAGCCACAGGCACATAAACTCAGGCTGCACAGACTCCCCTGGAAGCCAACAGCTTCAAGGTGGAGAGTGGGAATGGACACAGATGAGCAGCCCTTCACATTTACCTGCCAGCTGTAGATAGAACTTAATGCCTGTGTAAAGGGCCATTTCCATGGTATTCTTTTGTGTCTAATTTTAAAGTAGTTATTGCCTCAGTCACTATATGCACTATACCACTGTTTGCCACTCACCAGAGGTCTTAAGAGCATTAACGCCATCATTCACATCTATGAACCTTTCTCTGTGTTTGAATGTCATTAGCGGCTCTCTGGCCTAACCCATGGCAGATTAGTAAGTATTAAAAGAGTAACCTTGCCATTTGAAGTGCTTTAGGCTTGAATCACTGTTTTTTCAGTGTCAGCACAGCCCAGGAATCACTCGGTAATGAGGCAGGATCAGCTTCCAATGCTGGGTAAGCGGGGAAAATCACCAGGAATAGGAACATCTCATTCCACCTACCCTTTAGTTTGCATTTTACAGAGGAATTGCCTACGTCTGCTCCTACTACACAAGACGGTAAAACAAACTGCAAAGAGAAAACTGAAAAGAGGTTATCTCAGGCTGACCATTATTTAAAAAGAAAAACAACCACCTAAGGGAGTGCTGACTTTCACCAACCAAGATCTTTACTAAAATCCCAGGGTGGTTCTTCCTTACTTGGAAAGTCCTTTGTGTTGGCGGTTCCAGAAAGGGGAGTGTGCCAGGTGACTCTGCACAGCTCTCTCATTGTTACTCAGATTGTTTTTCCACAGGGAGATGGGTTTACAGGTAATAATCCCCATCTTATTTTGAGAGTTAAAATTTCTGATGGAGTTAAGTTGCTCCTAGTTACTATTTTTAGTTATTTTATACATACCAACTTCCTTACTTAAACCTGTCTCCAGGTGGGTGGACCCACACTCCAGGAAGATCTTCCACAGAAGAGCTTTATTCCCATCTTTTCCTTCTACCCTTCTACTCTTCTCCTGCAGTGTCCAGTCACCCACCTCAGTGCAGAACTGTCACCTTGGTGCAGAACTCTCATGGCTGACCGGTCCTCCCTCCCTTCCTGAAATCTTGGCACCCGCTGGGCATCTTTACCTGGATTTCCTACCCTTGCCTGAAATTCGACAAGTTCAAGGTGAACTCATCCCCAACTCTGCTCCTATCTCTACATGGGTTTGGGATCTGCCCCATCTGTAAGTTCCTGTAGCTCAAAGCCAAGTGGCTTTGGCTCTTTCCCTCCTGGACTTCTTTAAACTTTTAACCACCTCCCTGCTTTCCAAGCACCACTCCCTCTGCAATCAGCACTTTCTCTTCATGTAGCTGCTGTCAATCACCCTGCTGCCCACCAACCTCAAGGAGTCCATCACCAAATTAGAGAGAGATGTTCCAACCCAGTAGGCATCCAGGCCCCTACAACGTGGTCCTCCTCGTGGCCCTTAGACTGATGCCCATGACGCTGGTGTCCTTATCTTGTTCCTACTTGTTCCTGTCTGCAGGTGCTCGGGTGCACTGCCGTCATCCTGGGGTGCCAGTGCCAATGCCATATTTCCCAATTCCATCCATTCCTTCAGGCCTTGAGTTCGACTAACATGCCAATTTCCAGTTCCTCCTAACAGAGACTGTTTTCCTCCAAATCTTTACACACATTGTTGGTCTTCCTCCCATTACACTTGCCTATTTTCTTCTTGATATTATAGTTGTTGATTTACACATCTTATTACACACATGCACATGCACACAGACCTCACACCCAACGTTGAAGGTGGCTCATAGTTAGGAAAACACAGCAGCTTCGGATTCTAACTACTGAGCCATGGCCTTGGCAAATTCCTTATCCATCTGGATTCAATTCTCTAAAAGTGAGTGATGCTCAACCTTTTCAAATCCGGATGAATTCTGTTTCTTAAGTTCCAGGTGCTCACAAAGCTCTGGCCTTTGTTATTAACTCCAATTACATGTCTTCCACAGTCCCCAGCCCCTGCGACGCCCACCCTAGCTTCAGTGTCAGAATGGTGGGAGAACACTGTTCATAGGTAGATCCCTTGGTTTAAAACTGATCTCAGAATTTAGCATAAGTTTGACAAGCATGATGTTGATTTACAGAGCACCAAAAAACACTTCTCAGTTATATTCATCGGACCTCAGGGTTTTCAGTTGGACCAAAATGACCCAATTGTTACCCAACTACTATAAAGCTGATCTTGGGGTAGTGAAGCCTAGCCATAGCTTCTGTTTGAGAAGTGACAGGCCACGTGACAAGTAGATATTCCCAAAGCGAAAGCCCCGCAGAGGTGGTGAAGCCTCCCAGCCTCACATCTATTTCCAAGTTGGAGCTGATGTCAGGCAGTCTCACCCAATGGCTCAAATTGTGGCTCAGATACATGGACACAGAGCAGACTGTTTCCCATGCCGTAGACTTCCCAGACTCAACCATTCATAGGCATGTTGGCTATGACCCCTCATTGAAACTTAGCAAAGCAATCTATGGTCCCCTTCACTCCTGGTGATTCTGAGAATCACTCTCTAAAGTGCCCAGAAATTAATGCCTTAGTGGGGATTAGCTACCAAGTGATGGAAAGCAAAGCAGGGATTAAGGTGTAAAGGTTTAGGGCCAAGCATGAAAGGGCTCAACAGTGAGGAGGTGAAGTGCCCTCAAGCATCCACATCACTGGTTCAAATTTGAGTCATCCAGCTTGTGCATACACGATGAGGCTAATGAAGGACAACAGGAAAGTTATTTTTTTATTTTTATTTATTGATTTTTTTTTGAGAGAGAGGAAGGTGAAGAGAAAGAGACTTATTGTTTCACTTATTCATTTATTTATGCATTCATTGGTTACTTCCTGACTGTACCCTGACCAAAGATCAAACCCACTAGGATGATGCTCTATCCAACTGACCTACCCATCCAGGGTTGCTTTTTGATAGAAAAACTTTAAAAATCATTAACTGATAAGCACAAGGACCGGATGCTTGCATGGCCTCCTTTCCCTCCAGCATGACTGAGCATGTGTGCACACGTGTACCCACACGGGGCTTTCTCCACATCAGTCAAGTGTGCTCACTCTGCATCAATTGCCAAGATGATTTTTTTCTCTACAGAGGCTGAGTGTTATAACTATTTACATATTTGTCTGGCTATCTACTTGTTCTTGTCATGTTCCAAAAAATGTTAAATGGCTTATTTGGATATGTAATATGGCAAGAATTTAAAGTAAAAGGAAGGTGGGAAAAATACAAACCAAAAATGAAATGACAGGAGTCAGAAAAAGAATTTGAGAGTATAACATAATGATCTATACACCTGTTCCCTGTGAACCACAGATTTGCCCCCTAAGCTTTCCAGTGGCCAAGTTTCCAGTGAAGAGAAACCTAGTGAACTATATAATTCTCATTTCTAAGAGAAATTCCCAAACTTTTGTGTGCACTTGAACCACCTGAAGAGCTTATAAAACTAGCCTCACTCAGGCCCACCAACAGAATTTTAAATTCTGTAGATTGGGGGTTAGATCCTGGAATTTAGAATTTTATCAATTCCCCTTGATTCCCTCAGATAAAAGAAATCAAGTTCTCAGAACAAGAACAGTTATTTTTGGTGTTACGATCATATAGGACTTTCTTTCAGGGAGAAAGTAGAGGGAGGGGAAAAGAAGAGTACTTCCTTCTTAAGGCAATTGATCTTTGTGCAGAAAGCCTGTATTCAGTGGACACAAGTTATCTAAAGTTGTTAATGTGGAGTTCTCAATACATGTGAACTTTGAGTGATCATGTAAAGCTTCATTCATTTCAATTCTGTAGCAAAAGAGACTTTTACTATATTTTTCACATCTCACATCTTGTCACTTTGAAGCTGAAGTGACTCTGAAAGACTTTGAGGGTGCTTGGTTCATGTTTTATTTTTAAATAAATCAAGGACTAGATGAAAAAGTCTTTCGTTTTCCTAGGAAAGAGATAATCTGGGCTGCTTTTAGACAATTTCTTATTTGCCAGTGTGCATAAAGTAACTGCTCTCAAACCAGGTAAAAAAAGGCATAAGAGGATGGGGCTACTAGGTACTGAGACCTCCCTCACCTGTCCATTAACTTTCTGTAGAGGACAAGAAAGTATCTGATGAGACTACAGAAACAAGCAGACTGCCTCTATGACGTGTGCAGACAAGAGGTGATTCTAATGTAATGTGGTAAGGAGTCTGAGTGAGGACATGCAGAACACTCAAGGGAGACACCAAAGCATCCCTGGTGGCCAGGGAAGGCTTCTTGGAAGATGTTACATGTAAGATCCAATATGTAGGTAGAAATTAAACATGAAGGCAGGTTAAATGTGGGTTGGGATGAGCTTCAAAATGGAGGTTGGGAGAGAATATTACAAAATAAAGAAACAAACAAAAAGCCCACCCAACTTGTAGTGAATATCCATTCCTGAGACAGGAGGTATGTTGCTAAAGCTGAAAGAAGTCCAGTCTGACCTCTGCATGCCGTATGTGGGACTGGTGTGAAAATGTTGAGATGAGGAGAGGGCCACATCCTGCATGTTTATAATTGTAATCCTTGTTAACACTACAGTTAAGGACCCTTGTAATCTATATTAAGCAATTTATACTAACTCACAACAGCTAGGGAGCCCTTAAACTAGTGATCACTTACTTGCATTTAGAAAGATTATTGGAACCCTTAAATCTCTCCAATCATCTCCGATCATATCTTTCATCACGTATAAGTTTAGATAAGTGACATGAATTATTTAGCACTTGAAAACCTAAGGGAGTGAAAGACAGAATGAAGTCCATTGCTTCATAGAGTAGCCCAAGCAGCTGCACAGATGAGAACTGTCATGGCTGCCCCAGGTACACCAGCTTGAAGCTACTGGACCAACTGCTGCCACCTCAAAATGAAGGTACTTTGCTGGTAGTGAGATCCTAAATCAATGACTACATTCATATACGTCTCTTATTTTTTTCCCCTTCACATTTCTCTACATCATACCTCCATTATCCCAGCAACTAGTTCCCAAGAAAAAGGAAAATCAGGCATATAATACTGTCTACACACCCCTGCCTTACAGAGCTGGAGATGCAACCAGCTCCCTGAGAAAGGTAAGCAGGACATCAGTAAATATTAAAAATGTGTCAATTATTTGGACAGGGATATGGAATCTACTGGTAGAAAGGTGTTCTCAAGTATGTTTATGACAATATTTTTGTCACAAAGACAAAAGACAAAATATTTTACTATGTGTATGATTAATAACCCCCTTTTTAAAGCAAAAGCTGGAAGATGACTCACGTGTAGGCCACAATGTACAAAGGGTGTCTATAGCTCTGCTAGAGGGAACATGAGTTGACCCACAATCCAGATTAATGCAATTTATGAGAAAACTACCCTGGCTTTAATACTAGATCATTAAACTAGAATACTGACCAATGAAGTTATTTGAAGGAAAAATAACATGTTGAGAAGAAACTCCTAAGATGATTCCCATGTGTAGTTTGCCATCTAGTGGTCACTTGTGGAAATAAAATAGGTCAGTACAATAGTTTTCAAATCAGGCTCATTGGCAAACAAATGACTCAAAATCACATTTTGATTTTAAGACACCAAAATATATGGTGAAACGCTCTGAGGGATGTGTTGGTGGGCAAAGGGGTGGATGCATGAGTAGGAGGGCATTTGTAAGAAATCAGGTGCTTCTGGGAAGCAGTATAATGTAAATGAATGGTTCTCAAACCTAGCTACCCACGGAATCATCTGGAACACCTTATAAAAAGTACAGATGGCCAGGCCACACTGCAGACTGAAAAAATTAGATTCCCTCAGGTGGGACACAATCAATGAATGTTCAAAAGTCTCAGGTGATTCTCTTCTGCAGCCAAGGTGAGGACTACTCTGTGGTGGGTTAAGACTGTGGATTACAGCTGCCTCTTTCTATGTGAGTTTTACCGCTATCTGTTACCTTAAGCAGGGAAAGTGGGCTAATTAAATAACATCTATGTGCCTCATAAAGTGAGGATAATAACCTCTCCTGGGGTTACTGTGGGACTTAAATACGCCTTATAAAGTGAGGATAATAACCTCTCCTGGGGTTACTGTGGGACTTAAATACGATCATGGGTGTCAAGTGCTTAGCATAATGCCTGGTATTGTGCTCAACAATTGCTGAATGTTTAATGACACTTTTTATCAAAGAAAATGTTTTATAAGTTAATAAAAAGAATAAACAAAAGTAATTTAAACTATAAATCTTAATAAAAATTTCAATTATACTTTTTATTTAAAATGTTATTCATAACTGTCCTAACTAAAATATATTTAATCACCAAAACAACCTGTCTTAGAATACAGTATGAGATGTTTTAGTACACATGACCAATGATACAAATGCATATCTGTAATACTGAAATCTTAATATCATATACATTTAATGTATTAGAAGTACATAATAGTAAGATAATCCTTCCTTAAAAACTTTATAGAAGCACTTACATTTCCTCAAATACAAGGCTCACATAAGCCAATAACAAAACCTAATAGTCTGTTCACATGCCAAGGACAATAAATTAATCTTTAAAAGTATAAACCAGAAAAATTCTCCTTTTGAGTTTGATGAGCCAAATATGAGTGAGCAATATTTAGAGGCTGAATAGAAACTAATGACAAAGGTGTGAAACAAGGAGTTTGAGAAGAAACAAACAGTTCAGTATTATCACTTTCATGTATCTGTCAAGTTCTACGTTTCCTGTGCTCAACCAATCGCTGAACACAGTGACTGTAAAGGAATCCACATCAACACTGAAGCGCAGTATCCTGGAAAATACACTCACTGCAGGAATGCCCACAGTAATGAATGCCACCTGGCGATATGGTAATGAAATGGCACGGAATATAATGTTAAAAGAAATGGTAATGTGAAATATAAAAAGGATGTCTTCAAAACCTGAAGTAAAAATACAAAACGGTGAGCTCTTTACTTTGTGTATCCTTTATAACTTGGAGTTGCTATCTTCCAAATACTCATGGTTTCAATGCTGACCATCTGGCAGGTACTGTGCTCAGTGCTACCTGTCCACTGATGCATGAAACAAAGTTCTCTGGGAAGGAAGAAACCCAGGTCAAGGAAGTACTCATCATACTTCTAAAAAATTCGATGAAATAAGTCTTCTGAATCTAAAGATAATTTTTCCCAGAAATATGACTTTCTGCAAAGTCATCTGGGAAGTCATCTTTCTGGAAAAAATTCCAGAACATTTAATTAAGAATGGGCCCTGAATGTTTATGTACATAAAACAGCAAGTAAAAATTTCAGAAGCTCACAGACTCAGAAACTCTAAATTGCACATTGACTATTTCAGTGGATACGATACCCACCTCATCACCTGCCAGTGTGTTTTTCCCAAATTACATTCTTACACAGAGTTTTAAAACAATGAAACAGACATTTCACCTATTCTTTCATAGTTAGTTCTAGTAAAATATGGAACAAGTAGCAATTATTTTAAATCTGGACACTGAAAACAATTTAAACCAATCAGATCATAGGACTGAAATGATGTCCTAAATTTTGTGACACCATCAGCGTGGCAGCAAATTTGGGGAGAGGCAGCGACCATGGCTGAGCATGTGAGAATGTGAGAATCAATCTTCATCATCTCTTTGAAAAGGCACTACCTGAATTTCTCTGGCTATTCTCTCTGCTAAGGTTTTACTGCTTGCAGCAATTATTCTCCGTGACATCAAGTCAAATGGTCCACCTGAAACCAACCAAATATGGACAATAATTACATTCTGCATTAAAACTATTCCTATAAAACTCAAACAGCCAATAGACACTATGGTCAATCATAACATGTTAGTTTATCTTTTCAAAAGGCTACTCTTTCACATAACCGTAATTTTTAAGCTTTGGCAACATTCTAGGCATCTTTTTTTTAAAAACCAGTTAGGGGTGAGTCTCAATCATACTAGTCTGAAAAATGTCATTTTTCTGTTTTCTCTTTGCGAGCTTTTATTACTATGATGACCTCTGTAATGTTTGGGAGTCTGTAGACAGGAAATCCGGGCAGTGTGTTTTCATACCTCTCTCCTCCCATTTCCTGACTTCTCTGTCACCCTTCTCCACACACTGGTGAATTTTTAACCCAGTTCTCCTGACTTTTAAAAATGGCACCACCAGTTTGAAGCATTTAACCTCTGCAGGCCTGAGGCAGAAAGTGATAGAGCAGAGGTCAGTCATCAGCTATCACATGGTCATCACTGAGTTCTTGGCACAATCTTTAGGCTCATGGACCTTTCTAGACTTTTTCTACAGCCTGTCCCGAGCTCCTGCTACTTACCTTTGAAGAGGCTTACCATTTGTCATTAGGAATCCCTAATGGGATTCCTAAGCATCTTATCCTTCATTGTACCCTATAATGTTTATTTTGATTATGCAGAAAACCATGTCTTGTTTTGTCTTTAAGAGTGTAACACACTGAAAGACAACACAAACACTGAAAGACAAGAGCCACATGTGGAGGAAAGTCCAGAAGAGGGAAGAAATGCTTCGCCACCACATCACGTTACCTGTCACATCCATCAGTACCCCACCGGCTTCGGTGACAACGATGCCGGCGCCCGCCATGTCCCAGCAGTGAATACCCATTTCGTAATATGCATCGGCAGCTCCACTGGCCACAAGACACATGTTGACAGCTGCCGTTCCGACGCCTCGGATCCTAACAAATAGCATTTAAAAACAAGATTGGAAAACAGAATTCTTTCAAATAAGTATTCCTCCTTAATGTCAGTTCCTTTTAAATGTTGATTGAGATAATCTGAGCCCATCTAGAGGATGCACATAAAAAAGGTCATAACTAATTTTAAAATAAAATGAAAATACATAAAATCTAATAATCGTGGTGCACTATATGACAAAATTAATCCTCACAAAGTGATTTTATAAGATAAACATTAAGACAATGATATTTCTTTTTTTTAATCAATGTATGGTTGCTTCTGGTGCATCCCCTGCTGGAAACTGGCCTGCAACCCAGGCATGTGCCTTGACGGGGACTTGAACCACGATCTTTTGGTTTGCAGGTCCACGCTCAATCCACTGAGCTACACCAGCCAGGGCTTAAGACAATGATATTTTGGGGGGAGGGGGAAGCTAAAAGAAACTAAATTCTACTATCTCAGCATGCGTGTGTATATAATCATGACTGTCAAAACCTAGTAAAAAGGACTATCTTTCATATCACCAAGATTTGAGTTTGCTTCCTGCTCAGCTGCTTAAAAACTGTAATTTGAAAAAAAATTTTATTCTTCAAATTGTACCTTTTTGTCAGCAAATGGGGATATCACCTGCCTTAGTTCACTGTTGTAATGATTATAAATTATGTAAAGCACCTAGCAGAGTGCCTAACACATATGGGGTTGGCCAAAAAAGCCTTAATGGTCAATCATAACATGTTAGTTATCTTTTCAAAAGGCTACTCTTTCACATAACCGTAATTTTTAAGCTTTGGCAACATTCTAGGCACCTTTTAAAAAAAAAACCAGTTAGGGGTGAGTCTCAATCGTACCAGTCTGAAAAATGTCATTCTTCTGTTTTCTCTTTGCGAGCTTTTATTCCTATGATGACCTCCGTAATGTCTGGGAGTCTGCAGACAGGAAATCCGGGCAGTGTGTTTTCATACCTCTCTCCTCCCGTTTTCTGACTTGTCACCCTCTTCCAGACACTGGTGATTTTTAACCCAGGTAGTGAAATAAAAGACATCTATTTCATTTTCATCAATAAATGTATTGAACTGGATATTTTTAGGATGTTGGCTAGCTCCTGCATGGTATAACACTGTTCTCAATTAATGTCTCAGTTTGACTGCTGTCAACTTCAACTGGTCTCTACCCGACCGTGGAACACTGTCCAGCCAGAAATCTCCAGCATGAAACTTTGCAAACCACTTTTGACACGTTCGGTCAGTCACAGCACCTTCTCCATACACTGCACAAATCCTTTTTTGTGTTTCAGTTGTGTTTTTAGCTTTTTTGAAATAATAAAGCATAGTATGTTGAAAATGTCGTGTATCTTCTTCCATCTTCAATATTAAAATGGCTACACAAAATTCACCAATCTTGATTTTTTTAAATGTAGGCTGACATGACAGCTGCCATAGTACAATCCAACAAAATTGCTTTGAATGAAGTTACAGACAACTAAGGACTACTAGAGCCAACACACACAAAAAAACAAACTTTTTGGCCAACCAAATAAAAAGGCCTCAGTACAGAGGAAGCTGTAGTTCTGGCGAAAATTATTCCCTAAACAATGATACCAGAAAATATTACATAAGAAAACAGACCCAGTACATTTTACCTAAGCTGAGTCCCCAAAACTTAAAGGAAATGGACCCATAATGATCTACTTTGCCTCATAAATGTCCTTTCCTAACTACAAAACTATTAGACTGTTTCGACTTATTTTATGGCATTCATTAAAAAATTATGACTCTCTTGATTTTTTTATGTTATAATTAATGCTTCTCAGTTTACATTGAAAAACTGGCGAAATGAGCTGTATGTGGAAGTTCATAGAAAGAAGTCAGTACATCTGTATTTCTACTTGGTAATACTTTACCGGTTATACTTTTTAGAAAACCCTAGAAATCAAAGGCCACTGTTTCCATTTTACTTCGGGCAATGGAATAAAAGGTTAAAGGTATGAAGCACTGGCAGCTTTCATGCTCAGCATAAGCACTCCATCGCCCACCGCCAAGTCCTGCAGTCGGCACCCTGGCGCAGGCTTCTGGAACCTCCCTCTGGACTCCCTCTGGGAGGCTCCACAGCTACCTGACCACCACTCTTTCACTTTCCTCCTTACTGCATAGGTCACAGATTCACAGCCTAGAATTAGAGGCCACACTGTACACTGATTGTACTGACTTCCAAGAGACAAACTTAATATTGGAAAAAGAGAAACGGCCCAGAAGCCAGGCCCAGCCTTGTCTCCATCCAGCTGTGTATTCCTGGGCAGTCACTTCACCTCCCTGAACTTTGGTCAACTCATCTACAAATAAGGCTGGATTATTAGATTTTTAAAATTAGATCAAAGAGTCTTATAACTCGGTGGTGATATTTTTCAGAAAAAAAAAAAAGAATTGGTAGTAAATTAAAATCACAAAAATCTGTTGGTATTCAACAGCTTTATTATAATTATTTTTCAAGCAAATGACTACAGTAAATGTCAGAGAAATGCTATTTAATGTAGCCATTAACTATATTAAAGTTAATGACCTCCAACCTCTAACTTTCTTGAAAATTTGAGGATAAATGTATATTAAGTGTTTACTACTGGTTTTTAATTTCTTTGCTTACAAAAGTTTCAAGCAAACTTATAGAGCAACTCTGAGTCTGCAGAATAATAGTGTCATCATGATGTTAAAAGCTTTACTACCTTCCCCCAAATAAAAGTAAATAAAACCCTAACCAGGTTGTTCAGTTGGTTGGAGCATCATCTGGTAAACTGAAAGGTCATGGGTTCAATTCCCAACCAAGGCACACAACTAGGTTGTGTGTTTCTCCTGGGTAGGGGTGCATAAGAAAGGCAACCAATCGATGTTTCTCTCTCACATCTATGTTTCTCTCCCTATCTTCCTCCCTTCCCCTCTTTTAAAACCAATAAGCATGTCCTTGGGTGAGGATAAAAAGTAAAAATTATAATTAAAAAAACCAAAGAGGACAAATTAAACCCATAGGACCCATTCCTTCAGTGAGTCTAGGAATCAGAAAACACAAATTCTCAAGCCACTTCTGATAGAGGGAAACAAGGAAGAGGATTCTAACAGACCACCGCCAGCCTGTGGGTGCAGAGAGCTGGGAACAGCAGAACGGAGGAACAGATGCAGAGGGAACGCACAGACCAGCCTGTGAAAGAGAAAGTGGGGCAGTGGACACAGACCAGTACCTCACAGCCTGGCTACAGCAATGAAGGGCTGGGAAACACAGAGACTAACCGGGCAGTGCGGTGACGCTGTGCCACTCCAGGAGAATCAGGTCAGACTGGAGAGGCTACTCCCCCATGTGTTTATGTGGGAAACCAAAAAAACCACACCAAGCTCACAGAAACAAAGAATGGATGGGTGGTTGCCAGGGGCAGGAGTGGAGGGTAGGTGAAATGGTGAAGGAAGTCTAAGGTACAAATTTCCAGTTATAAAATAAGTAAATCCTGGGGATGTGCTGCACAGCATGGCAACTATAGTTAACAATATTATGCTATATACTTAAAAGCTGAGTAAATCTTAAAAAGTTCTTATCACAAGAAAAATATTTTTTAACTGTGTACTGACAGATGTTAACCAGACTTATTGGGGTGATTATTTCGCAATATATACAAATATTGAATTATTACATGGTACACTTGAGACTAATATAATGCTATATGTCAATTACACCTTGATAAAAGAAGTGGTATCTCTTGGAAACAGAGAAGTGAAGAAAAAGTAGGAACTAAGAGAGAGAAATTAAAAACCTTACAGAAATGAAAAAGAAACAAGACATGCCAACTGCTCCCCGCAACAGATATTCACAAAAGAAGAAGCAGGGCAGAATGGACAGAATGAGAAAATCTGATACCAGGAACTGGATCACATAATAAACAGAAAGCCAAATCCACATAAAACTACTACAAAACACCGGATATTGCTAATACATGCTTTGGGGGTTTTGGCTGATAAAGTCTCCCCCTAAAAAATCAACAATAAAATTAAAGAAAACTGAAACTGAAATCAACCAAATCTGAATTAAATATCCTGAAACAAATAGGCGTGAATATGGGTGGGAAGGGGGTTATGTTAAATCAGAAATACAAAAACTAAATAGAGAAAGAGAGGGGGGAAAAACCCAGGAAGAAATAAAATGAGATTATTGAACTCAGCAAAGAAAGTGGGGCACAAACGACAAAATGACATCAGGAATGAAGTCTACATTTCAAGACAGGCCCTAATGAGAACTGGTTCAAGTAAAAACTTAATAAAGGGCCATGAGGAAAAGAAAAAAAAAAGTCAAAAGAGTCAGAGAGAAAGTGGCTAAAATGGAAGAGACATTTCCATTGAAGAGATTGAACTTGCCTACTGGTGTCTCTGAAGCAGAAAATGAAAACAGGTTTGAACCAATATTTAAAACTATAATTCAAGAAAACTTGAAAAAAAGACATGAATCTTCATGTTGAAGGAGAAAACTATCTGAGAATGAGCAATTTCAAAATATACACTTGTAAAACAACCAGACATCAAAGATTGAAAGAAAAACAAATTCTCAGAGGTTCCATTAAATCATAAAATAATTTAAAAGCCAAGAAAATTAGATTGGCATCAGATATCTGAAGCACAACATTCAAAGTGCCTTGACTGGTGTAGCTCAGCAGGTTAGGCACTGTCTCACAAACCGAAAGGTCGCTAGTTCGATTCTCAGTCAAGGGCACTTGCCTAAGTTGTGGGCTAGGCCCCCCATTTGGGATGTGCGAGAGGCACCCAATCGATGTTTTGCACATTGTTTTTCTCCCTCTTTCTCCTCCCCTTCCCCTCTCTCTAAAAATAAATAAATGGAATCTTAAAAAAAAAACAAACATACAAAGTAAAGGTGGCTAAAGAGATAGATGGCTAAATGGCTGGAGCCTGGATCTTGCCTTGGAGAAATGAAAATGCTACAAAGGACATTATTAAATCAATTGACCAAAGTGAACTTGGATGGCAGACTAGAGAACGAGTTTATAAATTCAGTAGTGCACTGTGCCTTGTGGAAGAGAATATCTCTGCTCTTAACAAACTGAAGTACTTAGGTATTAAGAACTATGGTGTGAGAAATTTACACTAAGATAGTTCAGGGAGGTAAAAGGCATGCATGTACACACACACACACACACACAGGGAATAGTAAAAGTACAAAAAAATGAGGTAAAATATTATTAATAAGTGAATCTAGGCACAGAATATACTATTTTTTATATTATTTTATCTCTGTAAATTGTGTTAAATTTGAAATTATTTTCAAATTACATTAGAAAATTAGAACTATAGTACTGCTCCCATGTCAATTAATAAACACTTTCACTTCTAAAAGAAAATTATTGCTTAATATATTAAACTACCTGGAACTCTTGAGAGGAACGAAGAGAGCTTACCCATGAATAGGGATGCAAAGAAGCTTTTCCATGTTAGAAAGAATAGTTCTTACAGTCTCCGGCGTTCTGCAAGAGCCCAACTCTGTGACCAAGAGTGACTTGGTAATATCTAAAAGAAAATGTTTCCAATAATCACTACAGTTTAATGATAAGAATTCTGGTAAAAAAACAATAAAAAAGAAATTGACAGTTGTAATTCAGAATAAAACAGGAAAATCTTACCTCTCTTCCTCATTATATCAAATTTCTTTACTTCTAAGTCTTTAAATATTGAAATACTGACAAATTTATTATTTCTCAGTATCATTTTATAAAAGAGTCTAGCTTTTTACAACATCCCCAAAATATGCAGAATATAACTAATTTGCCTGCATACAAAATACCTCCAGTGGGGAATTAGCAAATACCTTAAAATATTTAAAACATGGAATTTAGAGATTAAATTCAATAAATAATTTACATATAAATTTGAAATAAAACAAGTTAGAAATGGAAGTTCTCTTATCTGCCCTCTGTTTACTAATTTCACGGATTATCATTTCCTCCATTCCCTCCTCGAGACCGTCTGAATTTGTGACAACTCAACACCTGGTCTCAGGCTAGCTGACCCCACACACCGCCCTCCACCGCCTGAGGAGTGTGCTCACAGCTGGTTCTGAACATGGTTATCATGGCTGAATTTCTAATAATCATATGACTTTATTAAATATTATGGAAAACAAAAGAGTAATTATAAAAAGGGAAAGTTGTTTGTAGGACACAGTCCTTCAATTCTGAGATACATATTTTTTCATATGTTAACATCTTGAAAATAAGGATGGATACTCCAATCTTTGGGGTCTTAGGGTCAATGAAAAGGGAATGTGCCCTGACCAGTGCAGTTCAATGAATTGGGCGTCATCCTGCAAACTGAAAGGCCACTAGTTCGATTCCTAGTCAGAGCATGTGCCTGAGTTGCAGGCCAGGCCCCCAACGGCATGTGAGAGGCAACCTATCAATGTTTCTCTTCCTCTCTTTTTCACTCCCTTCCCCCTCTCTCTAAAAATGAATAAATAAAATCTTTTTTAAAAGAAGGAAATAAAAATCTGCTCTCAAAGTGTCTGAGGAGAAAAAATATGATAGTGTGGGAGGATTCTGAATTTAGATTATTTTGCAAGTATCTTTTAAGTACCAGCTGTATTTAAAAGGATCTAATGTACACATTGAAAAATGATGGGCATAGTTTATGGAAGAAAGGTGAAGACTCAAAACCTCAACCAGCTATCACACAGAAAGAAGAGTTAAAATGTCCATCATCAAACTCATACAAAAATGGACAAACATTATTTTTAATTTTCCCAAATTTAACACATTTTCCCCTGATTTACTAAGTAGTTTCAATGGCATCAAATCAGAGGGATTCTATAAAGAATTCGGGATGCAGTGGCTGAAATAGCAGGCAGGAACCCCCTGTCTCCAACCCTTGGCACTGATGCTCCAAGGGTGGTTCGCTCAACTCTACCAGCTTCCAGTCTAACACTCCACCTTCAAACTCCAGCAGGGAAAAGCAAAGCCAAGAGAAAATAAACAAAATTTATGAATTAGCTAACACTTGGAAAATCCCATAAGTTAACATTCAAAACCAACAAAATGTGGGTACATAGTATCAATCACACCCAAAACGAGAGGACAAACCTACCTTCCTGCTGTGAAACCTGCAGTTTCTGACCATTGCAGAAGGCGCCTTTCCCCCTCCTGCCTGTGTACATCTTGTCCTCCACACAACTGTAGACAACTCCAAATTCTATCTGCAGATGGAAAACCACTTTCCTTTACCAAACTTGGGTATTTTTCACTGTGAAGTCAATAATTATTCTAAGAAAGTAACAAGAAAATCTGGTATACTGACAAATAATGTTTTCAAATGGCTACATGGTAGGATACTTAAAACACTAATTTTTAGATTAATCAGAGAAAAAAAGTCATTAGACTTGAATCCCTGACTCTCATCCATTTATAAGCCTAGGAGCACCAACCTTGACCTCCTCCCTCTCACTCAGATGAGGACAGAGTTTTCCTATTTTCCAGGGTGAATCCTTCCTCATGAGTATGATTCCTACCCTCACATACTTCTTGGAAAAGCCACTTCCTACTTATACTTCCTCTCTACAATATCAATTCTGGTACCTTCTTAGCAGACTCTCCCTACCTTATAAAATCCTCAAAATGTTATTTCTTTTCCCTTCACTGCCAAAGAGTAGTCCACACTTTGCATCTCCCATTCTCTTTTGATCCACCACAATTTGGCTTCTGAAAGATTGCCAGTGATCACCAGTGAACTCTTATGGGCCAAGTACCTTCTCTGAAGAACTGGCGACTGCTACCATCACCAAGGTTTCTTCCACATTTATTAATCCATTAATCTGTGTCCCTGGAAGGACTCTCTGTCCCCCTACCTCACTCACTAACCTATCTTGCTGTCAGTTGTTTTAGGGCCTATTTATCTGTTTAACTTTTAAAAGTTGTGCACCTCAGGATTTTTCATTTTTCCACTGCCCTTTAGCTCTCTAGATGTAGTCCTTTAGGTTCGTTCTTTCTAGCCCACAAAACAACGACCACCTGGAAGTGTGGCTCATCAACTCCATCGCCACAGGTAAGAACCTCGTCTTGTAAAAACCTTACCCAAAAAGGTTATGCCTGGTCACACCTCACTCCTTCTCCATTCTCCTCCTTCAAATTTTATCTTGAAAATACTTCCTGATTCTGGCATTTCCTCAGTGATTCTCACTGCAGCATCTCAGTTCAGAATCACTGGCCTCTCCAATATAATCGTGACAAGGCTGGAAATACCTGTCACTCTGCACTTAAAAACCTCTACTGGTTTCCACTGCCAAAAACGAAATCTCAATGTTGTGGTATAGACAGGCCACAATCTCACAACAGGACCGCCACCAACTTCTCTCATTGCCCTGTTCCTGCCCCTTGAGGGCTTCACTCCTGACAACCATCTCACCATTCCCATACGTATCATGCTCTTCTCCAAGCTGTTCTTTGTGATTGAAATGCGTTCCTTTTCTTTTTTATTTGTCAAACCCAAACCACACAATGGAATTAACATGACCCTTCTTTAGGAAAATCTCCCCAAACTACTCATGGAGAACTGGTTCGACCCTCTTCGTGCTCGCAGGGTTTGTATTTCCTAGTCTCCCACATATGACCATATCTGTTCACACATCTCACTTTTGCAATAACTGGGAGCTCAATGACAAGGACCACACACAGTGCCAGGCTGAGTATATGCTGAACACTCACTTAGCTCCTTTGCACATTCTCACTGATCACAACCCACAGCTAGTTTCACTGGCACTAATTTATGTTTTCATTTTCAGAGACTTCTTGACTCTCTTCTGTATATGCTGATCAAATACATCACAAACTCCTTAAAGAAAAGTATGTAAGATGATGGTAAACGTCATTCATTGTTTGATCAATCAAATAGCCAAACAGCAAGGCAATGCAATAGCTACAAACTTTGTTCTATTTTGTTTACATATAGGAAGTATTTGGGCTCCTGAAAACTCGACATCCTCCACGTGTGCCCTGGCCCTACCACTTCCTAGCCTTTCACTGACAGCTACTAGAGCATTCCTAGCTCAAACCTCACCTCTGCCATTAACCACCTTAGGTCAGGTATCAACTCTGCATGCATCAGACTCTATCACATATATAATAGTGATTACATAGAAGTGTAGTTCAGTTACTTTTGTGTATTTCTTCCTTATAACTCTTGCTTCTCAACGAAACATTAACTTTTCTTCACTGGAAAAAGTATCATAATTGTAATACTCCTGTAGCTTATTTCAGAATAATGCAGCTATATAAATTGAATATAGAGACAAATCTAAACTATTATGGAGATATATTTACTTTTTCTCAGAAAACGACAGCAAGGCAATTTACCAACCATAAATTTAAACAGCATACCTTTTTATTGACAACAAAGCCGATTGAAACAGCAACAAAAGGAAATCTTTAAAAAAAAAAACACATACAAATTTATCAGGATAGGACTTATTTTCAATAAACATGTTTTTTCCATAATATGACTGTTTACAAATTTTTTCATGTAAAGTCTCATCTCTCCCCCCCCAGAACAGCAGGTTCAGCACACAACCCTCTGTGTAAACGGTGGAGGTGGGGACTTGTACATGCAGGTCACACACAGGAAACTTCCGCCTGCAGGAAGCATCTCTAAGAGGTGTCACAAGAAACCTGAAACGGCTCTCACCTTCAGAGATAGAAAAATGGGACAGAAGTGGGAGGCCCCTTCATACTGCACACTATTTTATATTTTTTGAGTGTAAAATACCACAAATATAGTAACAATGTAAAAAATATTTTTTCAAAAAATAAAACATTTTAAAAGAGATTTTTAATTGGTTAAAAAGTCTCTTTTCTTTGGTCATTTCTCCCCCAGCATGGACCTATAAACTTAGGCATGAATTATACAGAATAAATTACTTTTCTCAACCCAAACACACAACTTGGAACTTTATATCTGAAAGGTAAACTGTTAGCCACAGGTACTGCCATGGCTACATGAAAGTTTGAAGACATAGTTTGTAATTTCTGACTCAGAAGAGAATCAAGATAAAGAAAATAGACAAAGTGGGTTAATTAAACTACTAAAAATAAAAATACTTAGAAATAGTTAATAGTTTTCATTTTAACATACTATACATGTTGCATTATAATCTTTTCTGTTACAGTATCCCATGAGCATCCTCCCACATTTATATCCCTCACATACGGAGTCTAGATCCTTGCTTTAGAGACTATATCAATTCAGTATTACTAAACATATGTACAGCTACATGTCAACTTCAAATATAACATCTGTGTAATCCCCCCAAGTGAGGCTGGCATTTTAATCCTCACTGGCAATTCCAACAGGCTCTCTTCTAGACACTTACTGTGTCCTTATAGAAATGCACTACTCACTGAGTCCCCACAATTCTATTAGACAGGTAACCATGAATATGGTCATTTTATAGATAACTTAAAAAAAAAAACCAACTGAGGCTTAGAAAGATTAAGAAACTTGTCTCAGGTCAAAAAGCCTATAGACAAGCCCCCAGATTCAAGCCTAAGTCTTGCTGTTAAAACTCAAGATCCTTTTAAGCTTTTTCTCCCGGAATGAACCTCCAGTATCAACCCCATGAACTCTGTAACTGATCTCAATACAGCAATGGTGCTTGCTTATATTTTTACCTGGCTCCCACAGAGCGAAAAGAAAGATAAACAGGGCACTGCACCTCACAAGCCCCAACAGCAACATTCCATCACCACATCGGATGAAAATTCTCACAACACCTTTTACTCTATAAATTACATATTTTTTAAAAGTATGTATGCTTGTGAATGGAGCACTCAAAAGGTCCATTCAGTTCATACATACACAGTAATGACAACATTAAAAAATTTTTAAACGTACCTATGTACAAAGTTAGTTGTTCCATCAATAGGGTCAATGATCCAAGTAGGGTCGTTGGTTAAGACACTTTTTTCCCCGGCAGCCACAGATTCCTCACCAATGAAACTAAAAGCAAGAGTGACTCTTTACACCACTTTCGATGAATTTCAAGTATAACATTTCCTTAGCTGCAGAGTCTATCATAAAACATAACAAAAGTCTACATACCACACTTTTCTGTCGTTGCTCCTTTTTCATTCAGAATGATGAGTGTGGGAAGGCTTTACCTTCGCCAGAGCAGTCATGGGAAAAGTAGAACTAAAAACCCTACAATGTGATGCACAAGTCCAAGTGCACACATGTGTAAACAGAGCATTGATGGTAGATGAGAAAGGGAATGTGGTAGTTTTAAAAATATGCTCCTAGCCCTGGCTAGTCTGGTAACTTGAGTGCCAGCCTGCAAACCAAAAAGTTGTCGGTCAGGGCACGTGCCTGCGTTGCAGGCGGCTGTCTGGTGGGGGCAGCCAGAGAAGAGGCAACCACCTGTTGATGTTTCTCTGTCTCTCCCTCCCTTCCCCTCTCTGAAAATAAATAAAATCTTCAAAATAAATGAATAAATAAAAAATATGCCCCCAGATCTCTCATCCTCTTCTCTTCCAGAGGTAGGGCTTAATGCTCTTGGCCTTGAGTGTGAACTTGAACTTCGTGACTCATTTCTAAGCAACAAAACAAAGCAGAAGTGCCACTGTGCAACCCTGAAGCCTCGTTCACAAACTGGCACTGTGGTTCATCTCCTCTACTCTTTCCCCACTCCCTTTCCCATTCACACCCTGGGGGAGACTGGCCACCCTGTTCTGAGTTGCGCTGAGAAGAGGCCTACATGGCAAGGAACTGAGGGAAGCTGCCAGCTTCCTGCAGTTCCTCACCATGAAGCAAGTGAACGCAGAAGCAAGTGAACGTATCAACAATCACCCAAGGGAACAGACCCTTCAGCCCCAGGGGAGGCCTGAGGTGGCTGCAGTCCAGACCAACAGTTTTCCTGTAACTTCATGAGACCTTGTGGCTAAGCTACTCTCATATTCCTGATCCTATAAAAAACTGAAATAATAAACGTTTTCTAGAGCTGCTAAAGTTTAGGGTAATTTGCTACGCAGCAATTGGTAACTCAAATAGAGAAGAACATTAAAAAAGTCAACAAGACGAACAGCCCACCAAATTAATGTATTCACTTGGTTTCCTAAAACACACTATGCAATAAACAAACCTTAGGTGAATTCTGGAAATGGTGTTTGATTTCAATGTTTCCTTTCCTACTTTTATTTTTATGTTTTTCCTTTATTCAATAATGATCTGTCCTAACAATCATTATTATGATCTTTATCTCTTAGCCATACACCTGTTTATCGAGAGGAAGTATATTTATTTAGCTAGAGCTTTCTTTTTTTATTTACTTTTAGAGAGGGGAAAGGAGGGGGAGAGGGTGAGAAACATCACTGTGTGGTTGCCTCTCGAGCGCCCCCTACTGGGAACCTGGTCCACAATCCGCACATGTGCCCTGACTGGAAATTGAACTGGCCACTCTGGTTTGCTCAGCTTTAAAATAACCAGGAAAAAGTAAAGAATGACAATGCTGAAGCTTTAAAGTGATGACAATACTTCTGCTCTGTGCCTGTGAGAGAGCCCTGACTTTAGCAGTTTCTCTCAAATTCCCTAAAGTTACCATATAAAAAAGTATGCAATATAGAGAATCAAACTGAACTTCTAAATCATGCCTATAGCAGACATTTGTCACATCCGCTTCCCACCATCCAAACACTCTTCCTTCTATGAAGGATGCTCAATATCCCCTCTTGGCTGCATGGGCTTAGGGAAATAACCTGAGTTCAGCAAGCAGTGTTCTTAGCCAGGATCTGTAATTGAGAGCTAACAAGGCATCAGAATCAAGAGTGTGGTGACCAGTGACCCGAGCAGCCATGGCTCCTGTAGAGTGTCTAGGTCCAAGACCTTCCTCCCTGGTTCCTGCTCAACCTCCGCTCTCTGGGTTACAGAGCTACCCCACAACCTCCAAAGATATTCCCTTTCAGGTTAAGTTAACTCAAGTCAATTTCTGTGTCCAGAATCACAATGTCTGTGTCATATATTTCTGACTCTAACCAGGTTTCCTTTTTATCATTTGAAATTGAAATAAGAAATACCTGTGTGATGGGTACTTTTCCTTTATGAAAGAGATAAGCATTTTTTCAACTTTTTGGTCAGTCACAGTTACCAAGTCAGCTGGAGAACTTTTAATCATGACGTTCACTTCATTTTTTAGAGCTTCACGAACCACCTGAAAAGATTTTTTTTGGTAAAACAGAAAAAGCATAAGTAATTTCAAATCAAACTAAAAAGTGAAATACAGAAATGGTGTAAAACATTCAGTCTGTCTTAAACAATATTCTTAAAAATTTCTTAGCACAAGTTTTATAAAGTAAGCCTTTAGTGGTTATGATGTTCTACGTACAAAAGCATAGAATCTTACATCCCATTTTAGATTCACAACTGATAACAAAAAGTTAATGGCATAAAATTGGAGTATTCACTCCATTTACAGTGTTTAGTAAAATGAAAAGCAACACAGGTATGTTTTATTTATCACAGCAGCCACAGGATGCCCACAACTGCTGCAGTGGGTGACCAGATGGTAGTTCATACCTCTCCAGCTCGCCTTGCTAGAGTTACTGCATATTCCATGCATTCCTGCCAGGGATCAGCCATCTTCGGGACAGATTTAAGACATACCAGAACACAGCAGTGACAAATCTCTAAAAGTCTTAATCACAGAAAAGTTAGTTCATAAAAACATCTCAATTAGCAAAGAGAGATTCTTACCCCTTTCCTGACTATAGAGTTCAAATCTTGTTTTACATTCACTGGTAGGTCCTGTAAAAAACATTTCTACCTAAGTCACTCCTATTGTATAAACATGTTTTATAACAAAAAAAAGTACTCTATGAAATGTCTCCCAAAGTGCCCAAATATGATCACATTTAAAACAACAACATTGGCCCTGGCTGGCGTAGCTCAGTGGACTGAGCACGGGCCTGCAAACCAAAGGGTTGCTGGTTTGATTCCCAGTCAGGGCACATGCCTGGGTTGCAGGCCAGTTCCCAGCAGGAGACGCACAAGAGGCAACCACATACTGATATTTCTCTCCCTCTCTCCTTCCCTTCCCCTCTAAAGATAAATAAATAAAATCGTAAAAAAAATAATGAAAAAACAACATTGGCTTGGGGAATGACAAAGAAAGGACCCTGAAATATTTTCAGGGACACCTAAAGTGGTTCAAAACAAGTCTCCCATAAATGTGTCACTTTGGCATGGAGAGTACTTTGAGCTGAAGGTAATAAAGGCCCAGAAGACACAGGAGGAGCATTTACTGCCCCACCCCTGCCAGTTCTGTTTCTGTTTGCGAAGCAGCAGCACAGTTAAGCTCAGAGATTGATTTTTTCCTTTGGTACAGGTTTGCTGCGGGGATTTCTCAAGCCAACTGCATACAGGATAATATGTCTTTACAAGCCAAATACAGAAATGACACTTCAAACAGATGACAGATTAATTTCACTAGTGATCCTGGCCAGAGGAGATGAGGGGAACAAAGTCCAAATTTTATCAGAAGTGTATCTTTTTATATCAGAAGGCAGAGGCGCTTGGCAGTTCTGGAAAGAAAATTCAGGACTAAAAAAATAATAATAAAGCAAAAATGAAACTTCTTTCCATGAGTTTCAGAGAGAAAAAACCCCAGAACATTTTGGTGTTCTGAGCTGTCCAGCTTTCCACTGACCGTTCAAGAGAAGACTAAAATAATTCATCACTGGTGGGACCACACTCTAAAGCCTGGACCTAGGACCATGAAGCTTCTGAAGTTGTCAGACTCAGAAATATGGCATCATTTATAAAGCTGCCAAATTACGTCTCCTTTATAACTGAAAATAGCTGACAGGGCTTCACTTTGATTCGCCAGGAGTCCCCGTCCCAGGTGCTCACAAGATAGGAAAAGGCAAAAGGCAGACACACTGAGCTGCTTCTGTTAGCTGCTTTTTCTTCCTGAAATAAATATTTTAAAACTTCACAAAGGAAGCCACATTTTGAGTTACATTAAGCGACTCCTTAGGGCACTTCAAAAACTGCTTCCAAACTCTTTTTTTTTTTCATTCTTATTTACTCCTATTCCTTTCCTGTAGGCGTTAACAGAAGAAAGCTGTGCTCCAGCCACCACTCTCCCCACCTAATAGCACTGGTAATGACCAGCATTCTTCCCACCAGCGCAAATAAGCGCTTTCTTCTAGGGATTCTCCCCCAGAAGTCAGCGTATTTTTTATCATCCAGAACTATCTGCTGAATATCGCGTGCTATGCACTCCATCACAGTTGATACTGACTCTCTAGTGGGGACTCAGCTGTTGATCAAAACAATCGAACTACATGTAAAATCACTGATGTGGCAAAGGCTAAGGAGAAGTGCACTAAGAAATATGTAACAGGGAGCTCTGGCCAGCCCTAAGATCTCAGATAAGGTTTCTCTGAGGATGTGACTAGACCAAGAGCTGTAGGACAAATGAACAGGCATTAACTAACACAACTGCAGCACACCTGGAAGTGAAGGGGGACTGAAAGGCCTCAGTGAGACAACTCAGAGATCAAGGGAAACAGGAGGGAAAGGCTGTGGGAGAGAGCAGGGATCATCCTGCTCCAGCCTGGGACATAAGACTTGGTTGTGAGTCCCTGGAGGAACCTCCCTGGTGGGCACTGAGCATGGACTGGAGGGTGGAGGGGAGGTAGAGAGAGGGCAGATCAGCTCCAGAGTTCAGGTTTACAACCGAGCCGTCCAGAGGACACTGCTTGTAGGTGCTGGGGTGAGGCTGGGGTGAGGCTGGGGTGCAGGAGGTATCTGCTTCCGGAAATAGAGTTGAGAGCGGAAATAAAGTCTGTTCAGTAACAGACTGGAATGGGGGTATGACATAGAAAAAGAGCTTAATGATGCCCTGATTTCCCATGTTGGCAACTGAACATACAAAGGTGACATCTACCACAACAGGGAACGAGGGAAAGAAGTTTGGGATTTGGGTAGGAAGTGCGGTGAGCAAGTTTAATTAGTGGAGTACCAGGGGCCTTCGTGAAGTCAAAAGGGACATGCCCACTAGGCAGCTGGACATAAGAGATCCTGAGCCCAGAGGAGGGGTGTACCTTGCATACAGAATTCCAATCACCTGAGCAGGGAAACCGAGTCCTAAGTCTGAAGAATATTCCTTGCTCAGAGACTCTGATTCTCGGCGACACCCTCCTTACATTTCGGCCACGTAACTGCTTGCCTGCCGTCCCACCCCCATTTCTTGATGGAAGGAGCTACATTTGACCCACTACCCCTTTCCTAAAAGCCTGAAGCATTTCCAACTACTTCTGTCCTGGTCACAGGCCTGCCCCGCGGTGAGAGTAACGCACATCCCTCACTGTCACTTGTGTGTCCCCAAAGTGCGACTGCGGATCAAAGGGACCTATACAGTGCCTAGGTGACCCCAGGGGCGTCCAATCCCTCAGTTCCCTCGTAATCTGTGAAATGAAAACGGGGGCTCGTGCTACAGAAGCGGCTACAAGGCTGCAGTGAGGTGCGGGGGCGAAACAGCTACAGAACATGGGTACAGATCCTGGGGTCGGTCGCAGTGACTCAGGACAACACGCAGGCCCCAGGCACCGCCCCCGGCTCTGCTCCACTTCGCCCCGCTCGTCCGCAGCACTGCCCGGAGGCGAACTCGAGATCACGACTCACCTTGACCTGCCGGGAAGCAGACTCGCGAGCCGCCGGAAGAGCCGGCGGGCGGAGTCTTCTAGAAGGAAGTGGCCGAGACAGGAAGTCCAGCCCCGCATCCCGCCCACGGGGGTGTGGCTGCCACGGCGGAGCCGCTGCTGGGCCCCGCCCCGCCTCGCTTCAGGGCCCCGCCCCGCCTCGCCCCGCCGCAGTCTGACCCCCCCACGAACGTGCTCGCCTCTTTTCTCATCCTTGGTTCTGTCTCAGGCCTGCAATTTCTTCTGTACAGTCTTTTAAAAATTCTTTTCCTCTTTATTCTGCGCATTCCTTCCCGTTTTCCCACTTCTCTTTCTTCCCTTCTCTCATTTATTCCAGAGTTCTCTCGACGAAACACAAATTGCAAGTATACATCCAGTTTTACAACTTTTATTTGCTAAACCTATACTAGGTAGCAAATAAAAATATATAACACACATTATATATATATAACACATTACATATATATGTAATGTATATATATATATTACATATATTTAATAGATAGGTAGCTTGATAAGTGATGCCCAGAACCAACTGTCCCTATTTTCAATAATTCATTTGATTAGCATTTGAGGACTTCCCACGCTTCAGACAACTGCATTTTTATATGCATTATTTTATTTATACCTTGCAATAGTTCTATAAATTTAGCTTCATCAAATAGATGAGGAAAATAAGCCCAGAGAAGTTATTTGTGCTGAGGTCACACAGCAAAGGCAGAGTGTGGAACACCCCGACTCCGAGTCCACACTCAGGGACTATATAGCCCAGTGAGGCTGCACTGTATGAGATACAAGGACTAGTCTGTAGTCCTTAGAGTTTTCTCATCTTGAAATAGTAAGTCTTGTATCATGGGATATATAGTCTTACCATTATAATGCAGAAAGCACTGCACAGATCCAAGAGGTCCTAGACACAACAGGACCAAGAAAGTGGGTTGGTTATTCGGCTACTTGCTTGTGAAGGGATTGCTTCCCTTTATTTGACCAAAGGACAGGGTGTTGTCAGCAACACATTGCAAATGAAGGAGTTCTCAGAGACGAATGACCAATTCTCAAACCTCGCAAAGAGCCAACACTTTTTCATTTTTCTAAAGATTAATGATTTAAAAAAATCATCCTTCTTCTGTATTTCTAGGGGCTGATTTGTATGAGGGAATCCTATAGAGTAAATGTACCCCAAAATGTTTTCGGACCGATTTTGGTCCAGAAAGGGGAAGAAAGCACACATTTGAGACTTTTATTAGGATGATCATATCTCACATCAGTCTGTCCTGATTATAGGCTTTAGAACTTACTGCCCAAGTCTAGGTTCTTATTGGGAAATGTTCATGTGAAACTTGAACCCATTTAGAAAAAGTGGAGTAATGGTGTTATTCAATAGGGATCATTTTAGTTGAATCAGCTAACTCTGACAAATAGTCATGTAAATAAAATCTTAGTGTCTACATTGAGATTTGGCTTCATATATTAGCAGTTATTTATTCTTTTGTGTGACATCAGTACATGTTTGGACAAAGATATCCAAATGATGATCATAGTTTGTCACTGAATCCTTATATAAAATCTGATTTTAAATGAGCAAAGAGAGAGTGCAGGAGTCTGGTAGCAACTTTTTCTTCGGAAGCAGTTGTGTGAAGAGCTCACTTCTGAAAACCAGTGTCTGGGTTGTGAGAGTGTAGTTCTCTGGGTGGGATGGGAATGGATTCTTTACAGTTAAGTGTTACAGACTGAATTCTTTGCTTTTTATCCAAGGAGAATAAAAAATCATTAATATGGGAGAACTGTTCTTTACAAACTTTGGACTTAATACTAGAAACTTCTGTAAGTTCGAAAGAAAAACTACTTGTAATTTTAATAATAAAAACTTTTTAATGAAACCTTGAAGTTATCAAAGTCCTTCTGAAACTAGAAAAGACACCAGTGTTTGTGCTGCCTGTCACGTGCCAAACCCATTAAGCAGAAACAGGGATTTGATCTTTATGAGCACTTTATTCAGACGGCTGGCAATCTGAGAAAACGGCAGGTTTGTACCCTAACAAAACTCTTAACACTTTCTTTCCAAACCAGCTTTTTATAACAGGGAGTAAATATAGTATGGTGAGGGGTTTTGAAATTCAGGGAAAATTAGGTGAAAGAAACTGTAGCATTCTTGTCCTGAGCAGTTAGCTGTTACCAAGGGCAGGTGGTCGTCTGTCTCTTCCTGGAACACAATGGCCTGAACACCTCCACTTGTTCCCAAGAGGTTGCCTGTCTTTCCCAGGAGCCAGGACGGGAAAGTTTCTGAAATAATAGCTTATGTGTAGTTTCTGAAATAATAGCTTTAACATATGCATTACTTACGAGGCTTATAATCGTTTACATTAAACTAAACTTTCCCAACTCTTGAGTCCCCTGTCACTTTAATAGTGTAGGAAAGGTTTTCAGGAATAGTAGTTGTTTTGGTTTGTTTTTAAAAGTATGTTGACAAATTGTGTATCCAATTTTGTATGTAAATAAAATTTAAATTTTCTCTTTATAACATCTCAGAAACTGAGTCTCATTTAGGTAATTTGGCGGTCTTTGGTTATATTATTTATGTAGATTTTGTATTCTGGATTTACAGTTTTATTAAATACATAAAACTTTTGATGATAACTTTGCAAGTATTTGTTAATCATTGAGTATGAGAATCTGTCTTTTTAAAAATAATATTTAATATTTTATAGCCTAATCAAGTGTAATGGAAATCACTATGTTAAGTCTAGGAAAGAGAGCAGCACATAACTAAAAGACAAATAAGTTCGATCAAGCTGATAAGGTTTTCATTATTTTTCATTCATTGGAACTGTTTTGTATATTGTCTTAGTTCTACTTGTCTTATTTTTGTGTTGTGCTTATGGCTTATTTTACATAAACTTTTATAATACTTTAAATTAAAAAAGACTGATGACTTAAGTATCTGAATAGGATACCTTTATTTATCTAGCAAAAAAAAAATGCTTTTGTGTTTTTGATGAAAAAAGAAGAAAAAAACTTCAGAAATTAGCTGAAGTTCTCTGTTGTCATTTATCTTAAAATAAACTCCTGCCTCTACATTGTGATGTGTTGATTCATAGGCAAATAAAATTTTCCAGGCATTTATAGAAATGTCATCAGAGTCCTCTTTACATCTTCTTAAATTAACATGGTCCTGTAACAGGGTGCAACCAGGCCCCCCCCCCCACCTCAAATGAAGGATTTGAAATGTGGTCCAGAACTCAGGGTGTCCAGGAATTATAAACTATAGGATATCCTTACCCCCACAAGTCTGAACTGTGAGGTGGGATGCATGGAGCAGGGCCATTGAGAGTTATTTTGCATTTCAACAGTTGGCCAGCTTCACACCTGATATCCAAAAACATATTTTATTCAACATAATTATAACAGCTGGGTAGTTTCATAGATATGTTAAGTAGCTGTGGCCATGCTTTGAGTAGGGAGATGGGAGTGACTTTGACTCATGATGTAACTGGGAGGCAACTCCCCCTGGTTACAGCGCCTGTGTGAGAGCTTGGAAATGATTCACTCCATGGCACAGGACCACGCCTGCTCAGACTAACTACGGTAGCCCAGGAAAACTGGAAAAATACAGAATGCTGGTAGGTGTGGCTAATTGTGGGCGGAGTCAGAAATGGGGATGCAGAGGAAGATTCGCAGAGGGGATTTAAAAACCCAGGCACGGCGTGGGCAGCCACGCAGTGTGGACCATGTGGTTGTGTGGCTCCCTTAACCACTAGTCTTAGAAAGCAGGAAAGTGAGATGTAGGAGCCACACAGTGCTCTCTCAGCAGTTTGGAAGAATGCAGGAGAGACAATGCAGGAAGGAAAGAGGTAAAAAGACATGCTGGTGGGCCATGAGAAGGTGCCACATGGTTTTGGGTTAAGAACCGGAGGTCGTGGCAACACAGCTTATAGTGCTGGGGACTGCAGACTAGCTGGCCGAGCCATGCTCTTCTATTTTTCCTGAGATATGATACCCTAGGCTGGCCTGCCAGGGCAAAGGGGAAGGAAGGACTCTGTGTGTTTATGGGTGTTTGGGATTTTAATGAAGACATTAAGTCATTACTCTAAGTCTGTATAACTTTTGAATAAATAGTTCCTTTCCTTTTCACCAAACTCTGGCATGGGAGCCATAATTCCAATTCCTAAGGGCGATGGGCAAGGTGAACCTGTTGAAGAGAGATCCCAGGAAATGGAGGATCCATTCTGTAACAGTCTTGTCCACCCAACCCCCCATGAGGCCATTCTCTGACAGTCCCACTCACAGAAGATCAGCTATCTTATTCTCTCAAATTAAGAACACTTACAGATTCCCACCTCAAATGAGCAGGTCAAACATTTTTCTAGGGTCCTCAGCTGCTACCTCCCATTGTTCTCAAGTAACTGAGATTTTCCAATCCAAAAGAGGCCATTCTGCCCCCAAAACGCCCTTATGAACATGAAATGTTGAGTCCTCTAGTGCAGAGATCCCATTAGGAACATGGCTGCTGGCAAAGCTCACCTTAATTTGGCCTCCTGCCTCCTCCCCACCCCTCCTCTTCCACAGGTGACCAGCAAAGGGTGCTCACCTGACTGCCTTCCATGAAACTGGTCCCTGGTGCCAAAGAGGCTGGGGACTGCTGCCTAGCACACAGGTACCACCAAATCCAAATGATTTTTGTCTGTGAGTGGTCCAGATGGCTGCAGGGCCCTCAGCACTGGTGCATTGCTCTTGGGTTCTCAAAGGGGCAATTTTAAAAGCTACATTAGCAGTCATTGTTCCCAATCACAAAGATCTACCAGGCCTAGGTGGCTGGGAGATCTGGAGGGGCCAGGTTCCAGCCTCAGCCCCGCCTGGTGAAAACAAAACCTGCGCTCTGGTATGGGGGACAGGTCAGAGTTCCCTTTAGGGAGCCTTTGATATCCCTTATCACCAGCTGACTTTCATCCTGGAGAGAGGTTTTTATTATCCTAAACCTCAGAATGGAAGGGAAGGGAGATCTAAAGCCCCTGATATCTCCTAGACACCTGACTGTTCTTGAAAGGGGCTTTAGGGGAGGGATGGTCTTTGTCAGGCTACGGAGTGCTTTCGACATGCTTCTGCATCTGGGGGATAGTACCCAACTGCCCTGTATTTGCATAATAAAGAGTGGTCACCAAGGTGATTCCTTCCACAGCAATCTTGGGTATCTTGCTAACCCTACTTACTCCCCAGAGGTGACTGCTTGTAAATGGCAACTCCCTTTCACTGGAAAAAAAAAATCAAGTTCACACCACAAGATTTCCCGTAATGGACTTGGACTAAAAATAAAATTTACACGTGTAATATGCAGGTCCTCAGGTGGTGGAGTCTCCCAAATATCTAACAGGATTTTCATGTTTTAATGTGAAATAAATTGGAGCTGCAGATACTGGTTAAGTCCCTGACATGCCCTGTAATGCCAACAGCTTTCCCAGTTGATTGGAGGATCATCCTGTACACCAGAAGGTTGTGGGTTCGATTCCTGGTCAGGGCACATACCTAAGTTGTGGGTTGGATCCCCAGTCTGGCATGTAAGATACCTGGTCCCGGCACGTATGGGAGGCAACCAATCACACTTTTCTCTCTCTTTTCCTTTCTCTCTAAAAGCAATGATAAAATGTCCTTGGCTGAGGATTAAAAAATTAAAAAAAATTTTTTTTTTAAATTTTGGTGGCTGCCCTAACTACAGCACTTGTGTGTGGTTACTACCCTCATCAGTCTGAACCTTCTTCCCTTTGCCCCATCACCCTGCCCATGATGCTAGGTCCTAGAATTTCATACCACAGCCACAGACTTAAGAGTTGAGCAAGATCTTAAACCTCAGTTAAATTTCTTCATCTTACAGATGTAAAACTGAAGTACAGAGAAGTGTCTTGTTCAAGGTCACAAAGTTAATGAAACGCAGGTCCTTCATCACCCAATCAGTAAAATATGTTCAAGCAAATGCGTATGTTACAAAACAAAGAGCATATATACAAGGCCAAGGTGGGTCACAATATACTGTTACCGAAAGGACCCTCTACTGGGCTCCATTGTCCGCCGCCAGAGGAAAGATGTCTCTCAATGCCAGAGATTTGTGAAAAGGAAAGAAAGGTTTATTTAAAGCTATACAGACTTAAAATAGTGACCCAATGTCTCCATTAAAATATCAAAGTCCCAGATGCCCACAAGTACTTCCTTCTCCCCCTGCCCTAATTTGGGGTACCGTAACTCAGGAAAAGCAGCACACGTCCGTGTTCCAGGCAGCTGGCATGGTCAGCTGTGTTGCCATCCAGGCAGGATCTCCAATTAATCCAAAGCCACGTGGCACCCTCTCATGGTCCACTGGCAAAGAGTTATTTCACCCTTCTTCCAGGCAGAGTCTCTCCTGTTTCCCAGGCCACGCAGCCAAAGGGAGCACCCCAAAGCCACGTGGTCCTCTTCCACCAGAGCTGCAGGGGTCCGCACTCCGGCCAAAACTGCATGGTTCTTTTCTCCACCAGTGCTGCAGGGGTCTGCACTTGGGCCAAACCACATGCACCTCTCCTCTCCTCAAAAGCCTTGGCGGGGGGGTGGGGGGGGTGGCAGAGTGGGAGGTCACCACTGTGCCAAAGCCCAGCGGTGGTTCTTTGCTAAAGCCACATGGTGAGTCTCTCTACCCCCAGCTGTGGGGGTCCCCACTCTGTCCAAAAGCACATGGCTTTCTCCCAGTGGCTGCCGTGTCTGCGTTTAAATCCCATGCCAGTCTTCCTCTATACCCCCATTTCTGACTCCTACAATCAGCATTGCCAGCATTCCTGTATTATTCCAAGTTTACTGGGCTGCGATCATGAGTCTGGGCAGGTGTGGCCCCATGTCATGAAGCCAATCTTCTCCAACTCCCATGCAGGCGCTGTGACTCATGGGACCTGCCCCCAGTTACATCTTGGGGGGGAATTCCCTTTCCATTCCCCTGGCTCAGAGCACACCACAGCTATTTAACATATCTATGCAACCAGTTAAAGGTTATAGATATGTTAAATAACCATGCCAGAGGTTAGCTGCAAAGCTGTTGCTGTATAAAACAGCTCTCAATGGCCCTGCTCCATTTGTCCCTTCTCCATCTCACACCTGTTGGGGGGAAGGGGTGAGGACATCTTAATATTTCCTGGACACCTTAAGTTCTGGACCTCATTCCAAATCTGTTTTTGGGGCCTCCCTCTTGGCTGCATCCTGTTATACATGTAAGTTAAATTTGTGCAAGCTTAATTATATTTTTTGGCATCTAAGTGGACATTTCTGTGTAAAGGACTCAGTAGTAAAAGACTCCATATAAACATTTATCATTTAATAAAGTGAATAAAAACCAGCCACCACCATGCTGAAAAACATCTCTTATAAATCTTGGTATTGATATACTGAATTTGATGAAATTAGAAAAGAGAAGAATTTTGGTTTTCCTACTGGCTGACAAACTAATTACCTAATATTGTGAGAGTTTACAGGATGCCTATTATGTGAACACCCCTTCCTCATAATCACTGCAGGAGGTGTGTTTTACATTGCTCTTTCCTACATGCGAGACCACAATGAAGTATTACATTCCAATGCAACTCTATAAAACATTTCCAACACAGCTATAAAGTGATTGCCATCTTAACTTTCATATAATAATGTACGTATTTTGATAATGTATACTTCCCCCCTAGTGTCAAGTTTGCAATCAGATCATAAGTGGGTTGAGAGCAGACATTATTTTAGATATGCTTTGAATCTCCCATAGTACTTCATTCAGAGTAGGAATTCTCATGCTTTGTTAGATGAGGGGAATTTTTTTCTTTTATATTCTATGATAAAGATACATCTTTTCTTAGCCTTGTAGAATAGGAGGATCAGTGATATTTCACATCCAGAATACACGGCCACTGTAAAAGGAGCCACAGAAGCTAAGTCTGCCTTGGACCGGGAAAGAGAGAGCTCAATAAAGGCCAGAGCTAAGAAGCTACTTAGCATCCCACTTTCCATAGTGTAAACAGTTTTACACACAGGAAGGGGCAGCCTAGAGATTTTAGCAAAGGAGTACCCAAACAGAAAACACAAAGCAGGAGCTAAAATACCTAACAGAAGTATCTCTAAGTTAACTGTTTTTAGAAACCTAATTCCATTCTGAACATCAGTTAAATCCTCACAGACATTAAAAGAAAGCTCAGAGGTGTAATGATTCTCTCTATGTTTGTTTTTTCAGGTAGTCTATGCTTGATGACTATTCCAGCCGATATAGGTATAAGTATGAAGAGGAATGGTGACATAATTATCAAAACGGGAATATGGAATGTACCAGATAACCCTAATATCCTACTGTACAGGTAAGAATTGGCGGTTATCATTATAAGGGCCAAGACCACTGACATGCAAGTAGTAAAAACAGCCAGAGTGATACCTCCTTCTGGAAGCAGAGCAAAGAACCAGGGACACCAAAAACTGTTACAGAACAGACACAACCATCTGTTTTTCTGCTGCCTTAGGAAAGACGTCTTTCAATGCCAGAGATTTGTGAAAAGGAAAGATTTAAAGCTATACAGACTTAAAGTAGTGACCCAATGTCCCCACTAAAATATCAAAATCCTTTTGAATACCCACAGATGCCCACAGTGCTTCCTTCTCCCCCTGCCCTGATTTGGGGTACTGTAACTCAGGCAAAGAAGTAGGCATCCGTGATTCAGGTTGCCAGCACCATCAGCCGTGGGGCCGTCCAGGCAGGATCTCTAATGGCTCACCGGCAAGAGTTCTTTCACCTTTCTTCCAGGCAAAGTCTCTCCTGCTTCCCAGGTCATGTGGCCAAAGAGAGCACCCCAAAGCCACGTAGTCGTCTTCTACTAAAGCTGCGCGGGTCCCCACTCTGGCCAAACCTGCATGGTTCTTCTCGGCAAAGCTGCGGTGAGGGTCGCCACTCTTCCAAAGCCGAGTGGTGATTCCCTCTACTCAAGCTGTGAGGGTCCCCACCCTGGCCAAAAGTGCAAGGGTCTCCTCTCACATGGCTGCTGATCCTGGGTTTTTAAATCGTCACACCAATCTTCCTCTAGAGCCCCATTTCTGACTCCTCCTACAATCAGCTACACTTGCCAGCATTCCTGTATTACTCCAAATTTACTGGGCTGACATTGTGAGTCTGGGCAGGTGTGGCCCCATGTCATGGAGCCAATATTCTCTAAGCTCTCATGCAGACGCTGTCACCTGGGGGACCCTGCCCCCCTTGCAGGGGAAGTCCCTTCCATCCCCCTGGCTCAGAGCATGGCCACAGCTATTTAACGTATCCGTGCAGCCAGTTAAAGGTTATAAATATGTTAAATGATCGTGCCAGAGGTTAGCTGCAAAGTTGTTGCTGTACGAAACAGCTCTGCCTGTTCCTGCTCCATGTGTCCCTTCCCCCAACTCACACCGGAGGAGGAAAGGGGTGAGGACATCTTATATACCTTTCTAATATTTCCTAGACACCTTGAGTTCTGGACCTCATTCCAAATCCCTTTTGGGGGCCCCACTCTTGGCTGCACCCTGTATCATTCTCTGAACATATAAACACTTCAAAAGATTCTTCATGTAGTCAAGACAGAATCTGTGTTAAATTTCCACTAGGACAGTTTGTAGTAACTACTTTTATATCATGATGTTTGCTCCTCAAAAATTCTTAAAACAATTCTATTGTGTATTTTTTAAAGTTTTAAACAATTCTACTTATGTAGGTTAACTTTTCAAGGGCAGTAGACACTACACTTAAAATAATAAATGTCAACTATAACTAAAAAATAAAAATAAATGTTTTAAAAACTGCAATAGACCCTATAGTTCATAAATGTATTTCCATGTACCACATCAAGACATTGTCCCAATGCTGAAAACAGGGAATGTAACTGATGTTTCTGTGATAACTCAGTTACATTTCCAGAGAACTTCCCTAAAGAAAAAAACACTTCATGAAACCAAAGCCATCTTTACAGTATGTGACCAAATGTTTTAAATCACAATTTTGGTTTCCCAGCTAAAAAATGTAAGGAAGGTACATTTTGTTTTGCTCAGATTCCTCTATCTGCAACCTAAACTCTATAGGGAATAAAACCTGACAAATCTGGAAAAAACTGAGTAATTTATTTTTCACATGCCTCTACTGGCTGATTATATTTAAACTGAAGCTTATTTATATCATATAATTACAACTGTTTATCTGAACTGAAAAATATTTGTGGGTTTCCTGCTTATAATTCTGGTTGTCAGCAAGCAGGTAGAAACATACTATGGTGGGGCTGGGAAAGTTTCACTGAGCATACTCAACCGAGAGCCCTACAGCAAAGTCTGAGAAAGCTGATTGATGTCAATAGTGTGAAGAAGCTGCAGAGCTTTTCTCTTGCCTACAACCTGTTCTCTTTAGGAGACTGTTCATGCTGGGTCTGATCCCAGGAGCCTCTAAGGATGCTTGCACTTGTGTCTTCCGGACAAGCTTGCCCCACTACCTGGCAATGGACCTAACCATGGATGCCTACTGACACAGTCCTTCCTGCCATGACCCTGGTTTACCTTCTGTCTAGTCATTGACAGGCCTGCTTCCACGTTCTCCCAGTATAACTCAGTCTCTGCCAGCCTTATGTACCCTCTTCCTGAGAGTGTACCTTATGTACACTCTCATTGGTTCTTTCTCTGGTATATTTAGCTTTATATTCATGAGACATATGTTAACTCCCTACCATGTACAAATAATTATGGCACATGCTGAGATATTTGTTTGTGTTAAAACTTTCTGGTGTATTTAAAAATTACTTCTACTTCTGGTCATACAGTTTGTGATAAAAGAGCTATTGGAACAGAGCTATGCTTATGATCCATCTGCTCATTTGGTACTTGCCACACACTAGAATCAAATCCTTACACTTAGTAGGTACCTGAATAACTGTACTAATAAATGAATGGATCGCCAGCTAATGTAAATCAGAAGCTATCTCCATTCTTTGCATGAAAATAGCACAAAGAAAAAATTAAGAGGGAAATTGAATATTCCAAGTCTATTTCTTTAATTAAACCTAAAGCCGCTGTACTTGTCCATGTCAATTAAAGTAGAAAAGGGACAAAGAACAAACAAATCTTTTCTGTTCTATATAGCAGTCCTTTCTTGAGTGAGGATGGAATACATCAGTCAGGGCATCAATTTGTCAGTAAAATGTGTCTACCTTTGGCATGCTTTTGCTTTGGTAGATATAAAGACATGGCACTGAAGTTGAGCTACCTCATCTTTCTTCTCATTTGTAATATCCTTCATCAGAGATATGCCCCAAAGCAATTAAATTACACCAGGAAAATCATTTCCCCTTCCTAGGCCTGAAATTCCTCATCCAAAACTTTGAAAAGTCAATGAGACAATCTCTCAGTTCCTGTGATTCATGTACACACATGAATTTATACATCATGATGTAGGCGCAAGGTAAAGCTATACTGCCTTGGCCATGGAACTTGCTTAAAGCAAAAGTGATATGTGTACCTTCTAAGAACCACTTCTTTTTTCCTCTGCCAGAAGAATAGTAATGTCCCTAAAAGGACACCTGAACATTCAGTGCAGATGCAGATGTCAATACCAACCCAATGAGACATTCAGCTTTGTTGTTGTTATTATAGCACATTCTACTAAATCTAATGAAATACAACAATTTGCTAATAACTGAATGTCAATTCATAAACTTTAAAAACAATTTTAACTTATAGAAAACTGGTAATATTATGATATAATGAAAAATAATTAAAGCAACTTTTAAAAATAAAAATATGCATAGTATCCATAGTAAAAGACATAACTTCACATAGAGGTTAGCTCACTGAATCCTTGAATGACTATTCCAAGTAGGAATCAACGTTTTTTAAAAACTGTTCTTCCTCATTAAGATATTCCAAGATAATGTTTCCACCATTATATAAAGGACAATCCTCCTCAGCAATCCACATTTCCAAAGTATGATCCAAGGGTAATGCTTCTCCTGAAGTAATGTGACATAACCTTAATTTCTGTTACAAGGGAAATAAAGCACATTGTAATAAACAAAGATGCTTGTGTAGCATATCTTAAAGCTTCTAGGGAAAAGTTATTATAACCAGTTGTTACCTTGGCTGTTAATTTGTTATTGTTGTTTTTCAGGCTGGCTAAAGAAGCTGCAAAGTCAATGACCTTCCCAATGCTCCACTGACGGCAGAAGAACATTGGTTTGCTCTTCTCTTTGCTTTCCTTGGGTAAGAAAACCTGCAAGTAAATTCTTTCTGCCTGTAAAAATAAAAAAGTTAAAATACAGATTATGTACATGAACTAGTTACCTGTTCTTGTCTGGTGACATGTCCTCCTCTCTTCTCCTGGTCAGAGGGATTACCCTCTAATGCGTAGCCCAGCATCCACCTGAATTCAGGGAACAGGACTTAAGACCCTGGCAGGGTAATCTGTACAAAGATAGGTATGTGACCTAAAATAGGCCAGTCAAGGCCTTTTCCTGGGATTTTACCTTCAAAAGCTGGGGGAGGAAAGGGAGAGCTCTTTTTCCAGATGTTTTTAGTCTTTGAATTAAACTTGGAATTGCCTACAGCTATCCCCCAGGCCTCTCAGCTATTCCTGAAACAATGTGGAAAAAAAGTCTCCTGAAATGGGAAACAATGAGTTCAATATAGAGAGAGAAGTCAAGGGCACAATGGACTCATTCAACTGCATTTGATTCCTGGAATCTGGTCATTGCTGGAGACCAGATCAAAGCCACTCCCCATCATATAAGGGAAAAAAAAATTGTTTTGATTAAATTACTTGGTATCAAGTTTCTGTCACTTGCAATTGAAAGGTCTCTGAAACATAAAACATGTCTTTTCGTGTGAAAGACCTCACAACATATTTAGAGACAGCAGGGCTTTTGAGAATAAAGAAACTAAAAAAAAGAAAAAAGAAAAAAACAGACAAGTACCATATCAATAAAAGAGAAGGAGTCATAGATTTGGATGGTTCCTCTAACATTCTATACCCTATATGCTTCCTTATATTTTATTTTCTTGCTAAATTAATAAATGCAGGGCAAAAAAGGAGTAAGAACAAAGGCGTTTTGCCTTGGATCTTCCTTGATTCCTAAAAATAGGTTTAAAAAGTGTTGGCTTTGTAAAGGGAGATCTGGCCAGATCACTGGCCACAGGTGAGGCACCCTAGAGATGTGTCAGGAAGTACTGAAGGTGGCAGGATTTAAGCCGCAGCCAACTGTGACTCCATTTCCCTGGGTGAGGGTGAGCAAACAAGTGTATGATGCCCAGCCCTGGGCAGAGATGCTGTAACATAGCTAGAAAATTTTTCTACCCGCTTCTGGATCATGGCGACCAGAGGAGGGGCAGAGATGCTGCACAGGCTGACATGTACCTGTAGAGCCCACAGGATTGGCTAGAAAAGTTGGATGCTCCCACTGTGTATGGGATTTGGGGACAGAAAATTTAACCAGAGGGCACAGAGTCTCATTCGTTTTTTGCAATCCCCTTAATAGGGGACTTAAGAGTTGGAAAATTTTAGTAGCTAATAAGTTTAGCAATCAATGCATGTAAAAGCTTTTGTTCCAGGAACTGAAGGTATGACCCACTCTGACTTCCAAGAGACCATAAGCAGTTCCACTTTTGTGCCTCAGTAGGACTGTAAGCAATTCAAGATGATATCTGAGCCATTGTACTCCAGGGTAAGATGATGACCCCCCAGGACACAGTTAAGGACCACTGCCCAGGGCAAGAATGCCCAAGTTGTTTTTTTTTCATCCAATTAACTTTTTGGGGAATTCCAAACCACTTACCTACAGTTTGTTCTCCTTATAAAAAGGGCCATTGAAAAATGGAATTGAAGATGGTCTGTTAGGGTATGAACCTGCCATCTTTTCAGATTACTGGCCATCTGAATAAAGCGCCCATAAAGATTCAATCACTGTCATTGCTCATTGGGTTTGATAGTGATAGGCAGCCTGAACTCCGGTGTCTTTTCTGGTTTCACCCTCCCTCACCCAGTCAGGGTGGGCCAGAGTGCTTGTGAGACCCAGTGGATGTTGGCCCCACTTCTGGCTCTTGCCGTGCTCTTTCTCGCCCAGCTGGGAGCAGGCTAACTGGGACAAGGGCCTTGCTGGCAGCACCCCATGGGACATTGCAGCTCCACGTGATTCCGCAGGGGTCCTGGACTGTGCTCCCATTCTATTTCTCTGAGGGCAGTGCACAGACACACAGGCTATCAACATTCACAGACTCCAGGAGTGTGAGCAGCTTTAAATGCCAGGGCCCTACAGTCAGAGCTGCTTGCAAGACAGGCTACAGTAATCCGGCAGTGTGCCCCATCCTGGGACAAAGAGGAAGCTGCTATTTCTGTAAAGTGAAAAATCTCACAGAACTATGTATCATTTATTTATGTAGCAACACACCATGTAACACTAGGAATGATACACATCAGATTTAAGGTAGTTGTTACTAAGTGGGAGGGAGGAGTAGAAAGAGGCTTCAACTCTATCTAAACATTTTTGTTTTTCAAAGTCTCTAAGACCAACCTGTGGCAATGACTTATCTCCTTCAGCATGCATCTTCAATTTCATCAATGCTACCTTTGCAGCTGTTGCACTATTTTTTGCACCCTTCCGTCGCTTAACTGCTGTCTCTCCTGTCTTGGAATCTAAGAAATAAGAACAAGCATATAAGCACGTAAGAATATTTAAATTTTCCAGAGTTTTATTAATTATTACTTTATGGCTCTAAAATGTACACAAATTACACACAATGGAGATAGAAAGAGACGACATTCATTGTGTAGGTATGACATATACATGATCAGTGGGAAAACAGCATTGAGGTTGATCTAAGCAATCTCCACATCAAAAAACTCACTGTTATGTGCTTCTTTCCAGCTCAAGCCTACTTAATCTAATCAATAACACTTCTACAGAGAACTTTAAGATTTGGTTATAGAAGATTTTTTAAAAGATTTTATTTATTTATCTTTTAGAGAGGAGGGGAAGGAGAGGGAGAGAAATATCAATGTATGGCTCCCTCTCGTGGGTCCCCTGCTGAGAGCTGGCCTGCAACCCAGGCATGTGCCCTGACTGGGAATCGAACCACAATCCTTTGGTTCGCAGGCCCGTGCTCAATCCACTGAGCTACACCAGCCAGGGCTGGTTATAGGAGATTTTAATAAAGGTAGTATCCTTACCAGAGAATGAAAATTCTGCTGAATGAAAATACATTCTCTCCTGGTACCTCAGATTATCAGCAACATTCGTAGGACAGTGGGCTAGACTTAAAATTTAGTCTTAAGAGACTATAAACCACTACTTGAGCCTCATGAATACCACTTCTAGTCATGATGGTTATCCATCTGATCTAAGTGGCGCAGCAGGAGAACATCTGGTAGGGAACTTCCACAGAATTTCTAAATTTTCTTTGGTCAGGCAGGCTTTCTGAGAAATACTGTTGCAAAAAAATGTTATTGAAATCTGTTGCAAGTTGTAACCTCGGGGGCTGTTAACAACACCTTCCAGACTGAAAAGCTGGCATAAGAAGCAGGAGCTTTAGACCTAATAAGAGTATATAGCAATAAGGAAAGCAATGAAATAAGCTTTCTTGATACTTGCCAATAATGTCTTTAACAAGTTTCTGAGTGGTGGCCATTCGAGGCTTAGGGATTTCCAGTTTTTCACATTCATGATCTGACTGATGACGGTGTCTATGAGCAACAGAAGAGTGAGATTAGTTCAAGTATTTGCATACAAATTAAAGAGATATACAGGATTTTAATGATCTGAGTGATTACCTCAGGCAAAAATTCTTCTCACCATAAGGACAGATAACTGGTACAAGCTCTTTTTCAACACACTCCTTGTATGAGCATGGATAAGATGTGTGAGTATCTGACTTCAGTCTCTCCTTGATTACAGTTACCTGAAAATGTAAAAAAAAAAAAGGGGGGGGGAATGGTATATTTCACATGGAAAGTAAATCAACAAATTTATTTTGGAAGGTTGCTTAAACTTATAAGAGCAACTTAGACACTCACACAAACATTATAATAAATATTTGCGAGTAATGATTATTGCATTGATTGTTCTACATTTTCATATTTTCCCTGCTGTGGTATACTTGTCTTCTAAGTAAAGTTAAAATGACTATTCAGTTACTATTTATAATTTCAGTTTTCTACTTTGTAACAGTCCAACACAAAGGTGCATCCAATAATAATATACTCAGGTAATCACCTCATCATCCACCCTCAAACAGCAAGTCATACCTACTTTCTACACCAACTTGAAGTAGCTAAATATATGTGTGAATACTGAAGAATTATGTTTACCTATGATACAGAAGGTTAAAGACAATTTTCATAATGATATACTATATTCTTGATGATTTAATATTGTGTTGCCAGCAAATATTACATCAGAGGAAGATGAGATTTTATAAGATCAGCCAGGCTATTTTGAGTACAGGTGACCCACACTATCTAAGTAGCTCAGCATTCCTAGGAAACCATTCATAAGCCAAAATGAAGCCCTAAAGCAAAGAAGCAATTGCCACTAATTTATATAGTAAAATTTTGAGTGTTCCCAGACCACAAAATGGGTCTCCCAAGTGCTCATACTCAGTTCACAGCTATGCGGGCTTAATGCTGAGATGCCAAGTGTGGTTCTTGGGGAAGGAGCTTGGTGGGACCGCTCTCAAGCTTGGAGCATGCGCTGCCTGTACAGTGAATGGCTCACTGTAAAACAAATGCTAAACACTATTTTCCCTTTTTGTCTTTTAAAATAAAAGTGAAAAAAATCTTTTTTGGATTTATTTTGGTTAGCAAAAACAGATACTCATGAGTTTTTCATGAAAGTGAATGAGCTTAAAGTGAACTTTCAAAAAATAGGGTGGGGCGTGGCAGGGAGAAACCTGTATTAAGTAACTGTTTCTTGAGTTGCAAGAACTTAAGGAAATAACTGCTTGAAATATACAATCAAAGGACATCCTTCTATATCAATGATAGTTACATCTTGTTCAAATGGAATTAACTATTTTTCCAAATTTGTTCCAACAGTCTTAAGGTAAATGATTTTTTTACTCCAATTAAGGAGACCTAATTGAGAGGCACTGTGTGAGAGACATTCATAGGAAATCAAATAATATCACAAGGAAAAGGAAAACGCAGGGCATATTCACAAGCTATGTAAGAAATATCACTATGTTTACTCTAGGACTCTAAATGAGTATTTCCTTCTAATTAATCCTATGTAATGCCAATGTTCATTAATTTTTAGTTTCCTCAAATAGATCACCTAAACTTCAGAGGGCCAGATTTTGACTGAAGCTCATTTAAACTTAATTTTCTGAAATTGAGAGAACAGATATAAAAATCCTTGGTAGATTGCGAGGTAAATGGTGGCCAGGAATAAATGTCCACTGCAAAGTGTGAGGCAAATGCTTCTTTCCAAATTGAGTGAATTCAGTTTAACTCCCTGCCTCTGTCTGACTCAACAGAGCTGGGGCTAACACATGTGAGAAAACTACTTTAGGTGTGGTGGACTCAGCTTTCTCTTTTTTTGGTCTTTGAACTGAACTTATAAGTAAAGGAGGTGGCCTACACTGGTCCAGCACTGCTGTAACTAGCAGGCAATGGCTTTCCTTTGCAGATCTACTGGGCTCTCACTAAGCTTTACCATTCACTTTATCTTTTATCAATAATAAAATGATATTTTGGTTCCTATTTGCCAGACCTTTTGTTAATCTCTCCATCTGTTCAGAATTCGAATGGGATTTTATTGGACCATAGGTTTGTTCCTGGGTCTAACTAAGGCTGACTGAGTCAGAACAATTTATTGCCACCAAATCGTAAAGCCAGGCACTAGTAAAAATGAACACAAGAATAAAGAAAATTGGGAGGAATATATGATGAGGATGTTAATTCCATTTTAGATCTGTACATATAGGGCTTAAAGCTGCAAGTAAGCCACCTAAACAGAACTGAAGTGTGAAGAAATAAAAATTATAAGAATAAAAATGTATAAATACCAAGTAGACCAATTTTTCTTTTAAACTGAGAAAAATAATATAAATGAAGCAAAAACCTCTTTGCATAATGAGTTTAGTACACCAAATTTTAATCTGTTGTACACTGATGGTTTGAAATCTCTTTAAAAACTGAGGAAAAGTACATAAATACAAATGTGTTATTAAACAGAACTATTAACATACCTCAGGACAGCTGTGTGACTCTCTGCTTCTGTGTTCAAGGCTTAAATAATTTAAAAAAACAGTGTTTATTTAAATGCAATCAAATAATGTAAAGATAACTGCAATAGTCTAAGATATTTCAAGGGTTAGTATCCTTAAGATTAATTACACTTATACTACATTAAGAACTAACTCTACATATAAGGATAAACTGAATACCAGATAAACATAGAGCAGCTACCGTCTCAAAAGTTTTAAAACACAACTATTCAACTTCCATGTGCATAAAAACAATTCACCACTCTAAATTACCTTTACTCTAAGGGCTTTCAAATGTGAAAAGACAACTTATTGATTCCTTTTACTTCTCAAAGGCCATTATTAATAAAAGGTCAAGGAAGAGCTTCTAGTTCTGATTTTAAAATATGCATTACTTTATTTCTAATAAATCTTTCTGAATTATCTTAAAAGAATTTATTCTTTCACTACTTTGTTTAATAAATGTCTGATACACAAAAGTATAGTTGCAAAGAAAATACATTTTCCAAAATCCCTGCTTAGTTCCCAGGCTTTTAACTTTGTGGGTGAAGGTCATGTGATCCAATTTAAGAAATGTATGGGTTGTGCTATTTTCATTTTATTAACTAAAATAAAGAGAAATAATCATAACTGAATTTCCCCCCTATATTCTTTATATTGTGGACATGCTCTCTCCTGGTAATTAAAAGACACAAATACAAGTTTTACATTAAAAAATCACACAGAAATAATACCATCTATGAAGTTAAAAAATGAGTCAAATATATGCGCAAATAGTCAAGGCCTATGACCAGGCTGTTTTTTTCAAAGTGGTTGTCCTAATGAATATCAAATATCAATGGCTAAGGTAAGAACTGTTTTAAATTATTCTGCTGTTCAGTAATAAACCTCATATTACAAATACTAAAATTACTCTCAAGTCCCACATAAAAAGTAACTTACCAAAATATTCCTGAACAACCGTCACATACAAACGGAAGAAAATCTAAAATTGAGGGAAAATGTTATATGTACTGGTCAGTGTTTGGTTTTGATTTAGTTTTCTTGAGCGTAAGTCCTGAACTACCTCCATAGAAGAACTTCCCATTTTGACCAATATGCTAGTACAGCAAATAGTGGTTAAATAAAAGCCATCACAACCTCGATTCCTTCTGGGAGAAAATAACTAGATTATCGGGAGATAAATGTTACTTGTAGTAGCACAATAAATCCAAAAAAATTTTTTTGGTTTATTTGTTTTCGTTTCCTAGATTTAGTAGGTGTTGTTTTTGAAGACTGTATATCGCAAAAACCCTGTATTTTAAGTAAAAAACCTGGGTTTCAATTCTGATTTCACTGCTTACTAATTTAGCAATGTTAGGCAAGTTAATTAATAGTAGAGCTTTGGAGATTTTATATAGAAATATATTTTATAGTAGAATATATTATGCATGTAAACACACACACACATATATATATATATATATATGCACAAAACCAAAGTTCTTATTATTAGGTAATACAGGAATAAATACAGTTATAAGTATACAGTGTCTATGTGTATATATGTATCTATGCTATATGCTATATCAACTTCACAGAGTGATTAAAAAAGCCAAATGGTATACATAAAAGGTATGGATAGGACAGTAACTATAATTCCTAAAGATAATTACAATTGACTTGTCCTGAATATATTCAATCTAAGAAAAAATCCTGTGGTAACTAGGAGAAATTTTTCAAGAAATTCCAGAAATTCAATAGGTTGATTTGATACTGCAAAATTTAATCCTGAATTGTTTTTCCTTGATGTTGAGGAACAACTAAGCTGGAACTAACAACTAAGTAAGGAACAGAATTTTTAGCAAGTACAAGGAAGCATCCATTTCTAGATGTGGCAACTCACTAGTCACCAGACACAGTTACTCTCTGAATTGTTTTCAATGTACTTCATATTATAGTTTATAGCTAAGTAAGGCTGGATATATCCAATCACACCATTTTTACAAAGTGAAAATAAAAAAACATTGCACTGTAGAGAAAGCTGCGATTTCCCCCTCCAAAGATCTAATTCTACAGGTTGTTATCTCAATAGGCAACAGAAAGAAGGAATCTTTTTACAACAGAAAGGGACCCCTGGCTAATTGTGGGACAAGAAGACCCAAATACAGTTCTTCCTTCACGTGGGCTTAATGAACTGTGCCACTGTTGTTCTGACTACAGGATTCTGTGAGCATGTTTTATACCAATTAAGTCTAGCAGGGATGCTGTCTTTTTGTCCACAGCCCATAGCAGGTATCGCTCAGCAATTGCGACACTCTCCCTAATCCCGACTGAACTTGATTCCTTCTCAACAAACTCAGATACCTGCTGCCAATGACACAAGAGGCCGCAAGGGTAGATGAAACCTATTTGCCACCTAGTGTGAGCCAAATGTGATTGCGCAGGTATGGATTGAAACCCAGGTACCAAGGACTGAGCTTGTTGTGTGCTTTAATTTTTTTAGGAGCTTGTCTGCAGGAGACGTATGAAATCCTTAAAGCCTGGGACACACTGCCCAGAGCTAGCTCTTGGATGGGCTCTGTGGATCCTGGGTCTCCCATATCAAGGGGCAGAGACCACATGAATGCTTTAAAATGCAGCTTAACTACCAGCCTTTAAAAAGCCTTATTGTAGTCCCAGCCCAAACTAGCTGCCCTGCAGATGTTCGCTGATTGGGTGACAATCAAAATGCAAGACTGCCAGAGCTGGGAAAGTTGATAACCTGGAGGGATAGCTTGAGGATCGGAATCCCTTGGAGAATATGGTAAAAGCTAAGGGCCTTCGCACTAGAAGCTTGTCTCTAGAGGCCCATAAACCAGGTTAAAACTGATCTCGCCCGCTGCCTTCTTCTGACAATACGTAACAGATTAAACAAGAAGTCTGGGGAAGAGAAAGGCTCGGCCCAGACCGCTGTGGCAGGGCCGGCGGGGAGCTCCAGCCTCTCCCCTGCGACTTTCAGGCGAGCGCCCCAAACACCCAGGTGCACGCGCTGGTGTTTCCAGGCGTCGCCGGGCTCCCGGCCGTGGCCGCCACGGGGCTCCCAGAAGCGCCAGCGAAGCTCGCTGCACACCCCGGAGGGCGCGCACGCCCAGGCCTCCCCTCTCCCTCGGCCACTGTCCGGGGGTCGGAGCCGAAACCGACTCCGCTGTCACCTCGCCGCCGGCAGTGTTCCAACTGGCAGTGTACCCCGACCTCCAATTCCGCCATCTCCCAGCACCCGAGGGGCGGGGCCGAAGCAGGGGCGAGGCCACCCAGAGCGCGCGGCGCCCGCTGGGAACTTGGAGAACCCGCGGGTTGACAAGCACGTTGGGGCGGGGCCGGGGCGGGGCCCGGGGCGGGGCCCGGGGCGGGGCCCAGGCCGGAAGCTGCGGAGAGCTGATGGCCCTTAGAGTCCTGAGTGATTGTGATCAGGCGCAAGTCAGCCCTAAGAAAGGGCCGGTAGTCTGTCTTTTTTCCCCAGACTGGAGGTCCTCACGCCCACCCCATAAGGAAATACTCACCTTGTGTCCGGCAGGACTGCCTGCTGCAACTAGAATCCCGAAAGCCGCGCAAGGATTGTCTTTTTTATTATTAGTATAACTCTAGGAACCAACACAGTGCCCAGCACAGGTATTTACAAGAGTCAAATGAAGTAGAGAACATGGGTCGTGTGATTCCTGATTCGACCTACACCAGTGTTACTTGATTATACAGTTTAAAGTCAATGTCCCTTGTGAGGAAGACATTAGGTGTTTTTATAAATAAAGCTTAAAAATTTTTTTCTTGCCTTTTAAATAATTTTTTATAGAAAAAGTTCCCGAGTGCTTACTGAATGAACCTCAGAGGGTTTGTTAGCCCAGACACATTACACAGCCACCTAAAGCAAGCTGACAGGGATTCCTTTGGGACGGGAGTAGTTCCAGGTGCTTGATGAACCATTTCAAAGGAACCTAGGGAGGTGAGGCTCTAGGGGAGGTACAAATGGATGACATTCACCTGACGAGAGTTAGAGTGCATAAGTGGTAAAACTCCTTATGACAGGAACTGGAAAAGTAGTGACTCATGTACGACCTTCGGTATTCCAGTGCCTGTTATAAGACCTTCGGTTGTCCCAATTCAATATTCACTGAGGAAGGAGAAAGGTGGGCTTGGGAAACAGGTATCCTTACTTACGGTTTTGCACTTGAATAAACCTATTTAAGAACTCCATTTCAAACTTGCTTGGATCTCTGAAGACACTTTAGATTTTAGAGCTGGAAGAAACTTAAGGTATCATCTAGCTCTCTCAGCCTCCCTGGGTCCCTCCCCGCCTCCCCCCCCCTTCCCCCGCCCCCACCCGGGACACATTGCTTTTAAAGAGAGGGAGGGAGGGAGAGAGAGAGAAAGAAAGAGAGAGAAACATCCATTGGTTGCCTTTTATGCAGTCTGATGGGGATCAAATCCACAACCTGGGTGTGTGCCCTGACTGGGAATCAAACCCGAAAATATTCAGTCTATAGGACATCACTCCAATCAGCTGTAAGCCACACCAGCCAGAGCAGCTTTTCCTTAGTCATAGGCATTAAATGATTTGTCCAAATTAGTGAAAGAGGACTAAAATCCACGTGGCAAAGACTTCTGGCATTCTAGAATCTAAGAATTACTTGCTTACCTAGATTTTTTATGTTTACTTTATCTGATTGTGTCAATCATTTTCAGGTTTTCTAGAATTGCACTGTTTTCTAGAATTCACTAAGTAAATTCTAATTTACTAGAATTTCTAAGTAGCTGGCAAATATATATTTTATCAGTCCAATCATAATGGAAATATTTTTATTTTTTCAGTTCACTTAGACTGGGAATATTGGTATCAAATAATTAGAGTAGCCAAGACTGCAGTTGCTAGCTCTTCCATATTTACTTAGTCTCCTTTGCTGATTTCTCTCTAGGGGTTACTTGTACATGCCTATTTCCCCATAATTTTGTCTTTGGTCCCTTTATCAATTTATATCCTCATACAAAGGAAATTCCTGTGGTTCTGTGGTAGGCAGTTAGACAGACATGAACAAGGATGATATGCCTGGTACAGAAAGAAGGTCATCAGGGTGGAAGGCCCTGGGTGCTAGTCAATGGCAAAACTGGGAAAACAAGGACTTCACCCCCAAGGTAACCTTTCCTCCCCGAGCATATCAACCGGTCATGCAGCTCAGACTCTTCCCCGATATTTCCTCCCCTAGCATGTTGCTAGCATATGGGTTAGACCTTCTTCGATGGAGAATGAATAAGGGGGACAGAGAATAATCCTTAAGCATTAAGACTCCCAGACCATAAAGTTCTGACCCGCATCAAATACATCTACACTTCAGTTGTGTTTCAGTTTTAAGGCCCCAACAGGCAGCAAAAACAGACAACTGACACTGTGACTGACATCAGGACCAGCTGCCCTGACTAATGACCCCCTGCCCTGGTGCTGACCAGTCAGGAGAGACCACAATCCAGAAAAGCCAATGACTGTTCTGTTGAGATTATCCTGTGGAAATTTCTTTACAATCTCTGCCCTTAAAAGCTTTTAGGATGAAGGACTCAGAATGCTCAGCCTCCTGGGAGCATGCTCTGTCTTTTCCTACCCTTCTTCTTCCCACCAGGTGCATTATCATTATCTTCCTCTCTCCTAAGATTCAAGGCCTTTCTTTTGTCCCTGCAACTTGTTTCCTGAGCCTATTTCTTCTACCACTCACTTCTTCTCCCTCTGTGACTTTCTAAATAAACTTTCTTTTACAGTTTGAGTCTTGGTTCTGAATCCTTTCCTAGCCAGAACTCAAGTATCAAGTGTGCTGAACCAAGGTCCTATCTGACCCCACTGGTCTAACACCTGGTGCTGTTCTTATAACCAACAGTTCCAGGGACTCCCATATCTGTATTCTCAGCCCAAAGAACATTCTCCCAAGCTGGAGATTTCTATTTCCATCTGTTGGTTAGACATACTCTCTTGATGTCATTTGTCATGTAAAACTCCAGTCTAAAATGAAATTCTTTCCTACCATATCATCCTCTCCCTAAGGAAGGCAGTCTACCACCTTGCCTTTCTTACTTCTCCTAGGGAAGATCTACTAAACTATCAGTTGTGCCATAGAAATGCCTCTCAAACCTGTACTCTTCAATTTTCCTATTTCCTCCCCCAAAGCTCGCTCCCTTCTGTCACTGGTCCTCCATTGTTCACAAGATTCCTTAGCTTAGCAAGGAAAAGCACCTTGTTAACATTTTCACAGTTTTGAGCACTGGACTTCCCACTCTCCGACCATCTCCTGAATATGCCTTCTGGCTCTTTCATTTATCCAGGCTTTCGCATATGCATTTTCTTTTCTCTGAGTGTTCTCTTTACCAGAGTTTCCTAAACTTTCTTGAAAACGAGAGTCATGTGGAGTGTTAATTAATAAATACAGCAGTCTATACCCCACTCTGAGTCTGATTTAGAAGGTCTTGGATGGGTCCTGGCAAGCTATGTTTAAAAATTCAACTTTAAATTCATTCTTATCAACAGACCAGCTTAGAAAATAGATTTCTCTTTTATCTTTCTATAATGGAATTTCTCTTTTACCCCTTCATAACATGCTTTTGTTATCCTTTCATCTGGAAAGTCCTGAATGCATCAGCAAAAGTCAGTCCTTTAGGACATCGTGCACCTACTCTGACAGCACTTCCTATGTACTTTTCTTACCAGCACTAATCACATAGTATAATTTACCTGACCAAGTGGCTTATATTAGCTATATAATAACATCTGCCTCAAGTCCATTCAGCAAGTGTTTTGGCTATCTATTCTTCATCAGATATTATTCTAGGTTTGATACAGATTGGACAAGACCTGGTCCCTGATCTCAAGGAGCTTACGTAGTCTACAGAGCAATACTTCTGCTTGGCATTTAAATGCTTTCAGATCTTGGTCCAACCTACCTGTCTCTCATTTACTATCTTTCACATGCCTCTTCCTACTCTGTGCTCCCTGTGGCCACAGGTCATTTACATCTGTTGTTTCTTCTACTTAGAGTGTCCTTCTCCCCATTTGATCTAATTTGTTTCTACTTTCCTTTAGCTATCACCTCAAGTATCTTTTCCTTAGGAAATTCTTTGTTTTCCAGTGTTAGGACACATCCTGCTCTTATTACAGTCACTTCATATCTCCTTCAAAGCATTTATCCCAGACTTGATTTAGTATTTGTTTCTATGATTATTGGATTAAGTTTGCCTCCCACTCCAAGATGTAAGCTCCATGAGGACAGGGACCATGTCTGTCTTTGCTGTCTGTTGTAGTTTAATTGCCCCAAGTCTACTTTTAGATATAAAATAAAATTTTATTGGATAAATGAATTTTTCCTAATTCTTCTATGCATGAGCAAAATTGAATTATTACAGGTTTCTTGTACATGCCCTTGTCTTCCTCACCTCTGGGTCTGGAGCTGCCTTCTCTGTCACAGAATGTCCTTTCTCCTATCTATACAAATGAAATTCCTACCCAAGCTTGAGTGCCAAATACAAATTTCAAATCCTCTCCAAGGCTTTCCTTTATTCCTTCCACTGCAAAAGACTCACTCCTTCTTTTGGATTCTTATTATGTTCTATCAATACTTCTCTATTAAACATAGTTATTTCTAAATGTTACTACAATTGTTTTTATGTATATCTTCTCCCTTACAGGCTATAACCACTTTGATGGCTAGACTGATGTTTCATTCATCATCACAATTCTTTCAATCTGTTATGATGCCATTCAATCTGGTCCCAGAATGAAGACACATGGAATAGACCTCAACCCAATCTACAACATGGAGCCAAGCTTAGTCAACCCACAGTGTGAAGAAGAGCTACCCAGACAATCCTTTCCTAGTCTAGGCAAATTTCAATAGACCTGAAGGTCTGTGAGCTTCAGTATAAATGCTTACGGTTATAAGTACTGAAGTTTTGGTATGTTTTGTAACAGCATCCTCATGGCAATGTCTCACTAATATACAGGAAATAAATATAACAAATAAAAGGCAAGATATTCCCTAATTCACACAACAAATAATTTCTCCTCTCTGTTTTTCAGTTTATCTTGTATGCCATGTCCTAAATCAAAGCTTCACCATGAGTGAACAAAATGGGTGTGTGAGTCAGCATTCCAGAAAAGGAGCAATAAGAATGTGCTTGGTGAATTTGAGGTAGGGTGGGCAGACCAGAGTGGGCAGGCCAGGTTGGCTGGAGCAGAGTGGACCCGTGGGAGAGGAGATTGGACAGGGAGGTACTGGTGATGTGAGAGTGAGGGTTGGTAGCACTTCATGGAGGGGCTTGAAGACCGTTGTGAAGACCTTAGCTTTACATCTGGAATAAATTGGGAAGTCAGTGGAGGGTTTGTCCCTGGCTCACTCTGCAGGGAGTCAGCGGCAAGGTCAAGGTGATGCTAAGGGAGGTCAGTTGCAAGTCCACTGCGATATGTAGCAGAGAGCCTGGAGTGGGTTGGAATAGGGTGTTAGCAGTGGTGGTAGTGGTGAGGGGTCAGTTTTGTAGTAATGAGAGCCCATGGGCCTGCTGATGTGTTGGATGTGGAGTGTGAGAGGAAGAGAAGGGACAAGGATGACTCCAAGGGTTTTGGTCTGAGCAAAAGGAAAGCTATCATTATTAACAGAGAGACAATCTGTGTGCTTCTTGACTAGGTCCAGTATCTCATGAGATTAGATTTGGGTATAACGAAGTTCTAGAGTGAAAGGAAGGTGAATCAACTTTGGGTAGGTTATGCAATATGGATAATATTGAGGTAGAGGGTTATGTCTCATTTTATATTCACTAAGTGGTTGGTGTAGAAAACATTTTACAACCAAATCTGATAATCTTGATTCAGTCATTTTTTTTTCTGGTCAGGGATAGACAGAGAAAAGAAAAAACATGAATGAAGAGCTATGCAGGCAGAACTCAGTCACAGGTACCATATATCTTCATTTATAAATTAGGGCACGACAACTTCTATTTCTGAAATATTATTATTTTTCATAATGGCTACTTTTGTACTCATTATTGTGATATGATGATTATTTGGTTCCAAAACAGAATTGCTGATGAAAAGAATGTGTACATGCTTGTTGAGCTGCTTAATAAATAACTATTTGATGATGATTCTGCTGTGTGTTTAAAGGGCAATTCTTCTTCTGTTGCTTCAGAGAGTTCATTTGGCATTCTAAAAATGGATGTAATTCTAAGGGGTGGCCAAAATGTATCAATTAGCCTGACATCTAGGTCTTTTTAACAGATCTATACATTTCCAATTTCCTTTGCCATCTTACCCATGGTAAATCATCCTGAATAAGACCATTCTTTTTAATAACAGCCTCCTTATTAGCTGAGACCAACTGAGATTAGAAAATGAAAAATATACAAGATGCTGAGAACTCTTCATGAAATCACATTTGTAGGATGAGTATTGAATGAAGATTAATGTGTTATTTTCAGCTTCCACATCATTGATTTAAAAATTTATTCTCTATATTTTATTGCTGGATTAAGCACTAATACATATTTGGATTGTTTGTTTGCTTGCTTGCAAGTATTATCTTTTCTCTACTGAGGTTATATATTAATGGAAGGGGCTGATTTTTGATTCAAATATTTCTCACCTTGCATACCACATGTGTTTCAGAAAGTACTACACACTAAATTGGGTAGAACTGATTCCTTTTTCCACTGAATTATAAATTAATGATTAATTTTTTGCTCAAATTTCTGATTTTCGTTTTCTCTTCAGATAAAACACAAGATTCTCATTAGCACATTCTGTGGCCCCTGGACTCTGTCTGCCTTTACAGACAATCTCACAGCACACTCTCCTCTTGTTCCAAGCCCCAGGTATCCTGGTTATCCTTTGAACCCTAATATTTTAGACTCAAGATTTGGGTGCATGTTATTTAAAATTTTAATTCTCTAATACTCTGTGCTTAATTCCCCCCCCCCAAGTAGCACATATAGGACATTACTTTCTTTTTTATTTTTAAAAGTTCTATTTATTTATCTTTAGAGGGAAAGGGAAGGAGAGAAGGAAAGAAATATCAGTGTATGGTTGCCTCTCATGCGTCCCCTGCTGGGAACTGGCCTGCCACCCGGGCATGTGCCCTGACTGGGAATGGAACTGTGGTTGTTTGGTTCACAGGCCTGCGCTCAATCCACTGAGCCACACCAGCCAGGCTGAAAATGTCCAATTTCTGTGGCAAAATTTGATTCTGGCTCTTCCAGTGTTGGATAAAATGGACCAACCTGCTGCTTGTGTTAGTATAATGACAAATTCGGTTATTACTGGGTATTTTGGGTGTATTATTGGGTATTTGGGTGTATTTTTATAAAAAAGCATCATAGCAATGGTTGCTTTTTTTTCTCCTTTTACAATCAGTGGTTAGTTAACGATCACAAATAGGTTCTGATGCTGTTGGGTAATTGCTCAAATAGGGCTAAATTATGTGGGGTGTATACAGCCCTTGAAAACCAGAACACAGACTCAAGTCCACATTCCACTTCTTGGTGGCATGCTCAGTGTCAGCTGTAGTCATTACATATCCGTGTCCTTTCAGTTTACCAAACTCCGTTTGCAGGTGGGACTGAGATGGTGAGCCCGAACAAAAAAATGTTTCTTTTCTCTGGGACTTTTGCTCCTTGTGTTATTTAGGTGTCTCTGTAAAGGCATCTGATGTAGAGCAAACACAACAGTCCCCCATTAAAAGTGTTTGTTACCCTAACCATGCTAAATGCTTCAGATTCCTAATTACAGAATTGAATGGAACAACCAAACTCACCCAGAAGTCCTGGCATTGGCAGAAGAGATGACCACCATCTTTCAGTCACTTCAAACTATGTAAGGATGATGTAGAAACGGCCCATGCCCACAGCAACCAGGCACACAGGGACCTGCCCAAATTCCTCGTCTGCAGACAAGTCTCACAGACCAGTTGCCTTTAGATGAGCTTCCTACCAGACACCTACATCACAGTGGCAGAACCCTCCACACACTCACACCCACAGGACACACACCTATACTCTTGTGTTCTTATCCACAAAGACAGAGACTGGTGCACAGGAACACTTTGCACACACACTCACAAACAAAAACATACAGCACACGTGTGGAATAAAACATTTTGTTTATTTGGCTGACACACACACACACACACACACACACACACACACACACACACACACACACACACACACACGCTCGCTCTCGCCTGCTTTCAGGACCCGCGCACGAGCCCTGGAACATGGCTTTGCTCTCCTTCACCGTGGTGCGTCCCCGGCGTAGACACAGGCACAACTGCTGCACAACTCTGCCACAGTCCTGCCGGAGTTCTGCACTTTTTCTGAGCCGTCCCGGAGCTCCCCATGCCAGTGGCGCCAGCGGCCAAGTTCGACTACAAAGAGCCCTCCCCTCCTGGTCGAGCCGAGGGCGGGGCCCTGGCGCCAGGAAATGCCCAGGAGTGTGTGTCACCTGCCCCGAACACTTGTTGATTCTCAGGAACGCGGCCTTTGAGGTCGGAACCCGAGAAGGATTGCGATCTCGCCTCCTGGGCCTCAGGCGGCCCCCAGACACGCAGACATGAGCAAGTTGGGCAAGTTCTTTAAAGGGGGAGGCTCTTCTAAGAGCCGAGCGGCTCCCAGCCCCCAGGAAGCCCTGGCCCGACTTCGGGAGACTGAGGAGATGCTAGGCAAGAAACAGGAGTACCTGGAAAACCGCATCCAGAGAGAACTCATCCTGGCCAAGAAGCACGGCACGCACAATAAGCGAGGTAGGTTCGGGCTGCCCCAGGCGTGGGCTCCCACCCGCCTACTTCTGGTCCACAGCACCTGCCGTCCTGGCGGCCAGGTGTGCGCCCTCAGCTTTCCCAGGAACTTACACTGACCCCCCAGGGCTGGGACTGCAGGGAGCCGAACTAGGCACGATCCCGGAGGGCGAGGTGCTCAAGAGGAATAGTAGGCAATATTTTAAAAACTCAAAAGGAATGCAAAAACTCCGCGATGAACGAAATATCAAAATTTTAAATAAAGATAGGATCGGTATTACTGATTTTATTCCCTCTTTTGATTCTTATATGCAGTGAACAGCAATTCTTTATTTAAAATTCTTTTTTTAATGTGCTGTTTTGTTCAACATGGATTTTTCCAATCATTTGTTTTAAATATATGGCATGAAAATATTATTGATCTTGATTATTGAATTTTTGGGTGGCCCCTTAAATATTGTTCCTGGCTGGCCTCACCCCAGTCCAGCCCTGCTGACCTCAACACTAAATATTAGGTTTTCTACTGTGTGTTTGTGTGCTGAATCACACATTTCAATTTGCATGTAAATCGCCAGTGAAGTACATTCTACTATATTCTGGTGCCTCAGCTGTTGAAGACTTTAGTTGGCAGAGTGCAGGTGAGTGAGACAATGTAACAACAACAAAAAAAAACAAAGAAAGTCAGGGAATTAATTATTAAAGTTCCTATCACTGCTTTTTACCACCCTCGAGGAACTTTGAGTTCCAGTAATGAAACTTAGTGTTCCGACTGTACCTCGAACCCTTTATTCTTTGCCAGAGTTAATTGGTTTCTTCAGTGTACAGCTCTCTACAGAGAATAAAACAGCAGCAGTGCAACATATAAAATCCAGTGACAATTTGAAGGGATTTGCTCTTGTAACCCGAGGTCAATGGCAGACTCAGAAATAGAAGTGGCCATACAGGACTCTGTTCACTGCCAAATTTTGAATGCTCCCTTCAGTCATAATGACCCTTGGGAGATTGAGCTCCCCACAAGTGATGCCATCATTGTTAAACACAGGAAAGGAATAATGTCTCCTGGAGTTGACCTTGAAACCTTGTTGCTCCCATAAAAATGCTCCTGATACATTTGTACCCACTTATTACCAGCAATAAGGAGGTCAAGTTTTATTTTTCTCTGTTACTGTGTATAAGTTTTGACCATATTATGGTCTGTTTTTGAGTTAAGTGCTGGTTTCTATTTTTGCTTTATGTCTGAAAATATTTTGGCAATTTCTGCACAGAAACTATGCTGCTGTGGCTTGCCCAAAAGTCATCAGTTATTCTGTTCCCCCGTCTCCCTCTCCAAATTGATATACATTCTGACATTTGCTTAGTGTCTGTCAAGGGTTTTCTTTTCTTTTTTGTTTTGTCATCCATTTGGATGTCTTTAAAGGTTTATCTACAGCCGTAGTTCAGTAAATAGTTGTTTTAAAAATCTGAAAAATTGAATGCCTGCTTCTAGTAAGTGGTAAACATATAGATTTGCTTTCAGAAGACAAAAATGTAAAATAAATATAGAAATGCTTTAAAATTGGCAATGCACTAAAGTGTATACCAGTAGACTTTATAAAGACACCAAAAATATTAAAGACAAAACTAAGAACATCAGCCTACCTTCCTTAAATCAGAGAAGTTACATACAAATGCCACTATCAAGATCAATTTATCAGTTGGTGTCAGAAAGCCATTTACTTTCTGTCATTTATCCTTGGAAACTTCACTGATGTTAACCCAACCCTGGTTCTACGGTGGCTTTGGGATTAGAGAGAGGCTGGTTAGCAAGAGGTCATCTATAATCTGAATTGTGGAAAGAATTCAGTTAGACCATTCTTTGGAGACATTGTTAATCATCATTATCACCAAATAAACTACTTCATATACACATAGTTACTGACTTTCATCAGCCACCAGGAAATATTTTCATGCACATCGTAAAGACCAATATACATGGTACTAAATGGACCTCGTGTTACTCAATGTTAGTACAAGAATGGCTATAATTTACACAATAAGCAGAGTTACTTCTAGAGGTGGTTGGCCAGCTAACATATCAAGAATACTGGTTGAGTGGCCAGCTAGTACTGTGTCAGAAAGGAGCATACTCCTGACTTGTACAAATTCTTTAGCAATCTATTTCTCCACAACAACAGAAGTCTTTTTAAAATATTTATTTATTTATTTATTTATTTATTTATTTATTTATTTATTTATTTTAAGGGAGTGATTGGTTGCTTCTTGCACACCCCCAACTGGGGACCTGGCCCAAAACCCAGGCATGTGCCATGACCTGTAATCGAACCAATGGCCTTTAGGTTTGTCGGATGACCCCAACCCACTGAGCTACACCAGTCAGGGCAACAACAACAGAAGTCTTGACAGCATTCTGTATGTCAAAAATGGGTTTTATTGGTAAAATGAGTAACTCAAATTAGCATAATAAATGTGAAATGGGGTCTCACTGATGAAGTTGTGGGTATTCTAAACACATGGGCTGGTTAAAGTAGTTTAAAAATCCTTTCCTGCTCCCCACGTAAGAATGGATGGTAGAAACGTGCTGGGTGTGTAACTAATTCAGCATTAGGGTGGTACCTGAGGCTCAACTTCAACTCAGTGGAAGTCCTTGGTTCAGGTGGGTCTCTGACCGAGTGCACCTCCCACAGGGCACAGCACTGTGCCAGGGAATACCACCCTGTCTCCAGTGAACTTTTCATTCACGGTATATTGAACCTAAAGAGACATAGAGTTGGGACTTCACTGAGCTCATGGAACAGCTTGACAAACTGCATTTTGATTGCTTGGCCAGTGTGTGTTTGTTTAATAAGTATATCTGCAAAACTTAGTGTGAGAACTGCCTTCACCATAACTCAAGCAAGTAGCAAGGTTGTGCAGTGGCAGCTAATTCTTCCCACTTCGAACCTCCTTGGCAGTTACCAGTCTACCAGAAAGGCCCTCACTGTGTATCACCAAACTATTACTGCAGCAGCCGTGATATTCAAGGCCCTGCTGATTTGAAAAAGTAACATTTGGAGCAAGACATAATTTAGTTAAAAACTTGGAGAGGTCAGATGTCTTCAATGCAGTTTTTTAAGAGACTGTGTAGATTTCCTGCACTATAGCTAGTAATCTGTTTGTGGAAAAGCAATCTTTTTATATAACACTTAAATTTTTTCTACTCCTGCTGAGCTCCGTCATCTAGAACAGTTTTCAATTCTTTCTGTATATTAAAGTCCCCTTGATGACAGGGTCCCAGCCCTGTAGATTCTGGTATAATTGGCTGGGGTGTGGCTTGGGCACGCGATTATTCTTCCTTGTGTCTTGGGTTAAGGATTAGGATCCTGAATCCATAGTAATGTTAATGAGACAGAGATACAAGTCATCTTAGTCTTATACTGCTTCCTCCTCCCCTTTTTCATATCATGGCTCCATGGGCACTGATGATATTTGTATGCTTCACTGGCCGGTGGCTTCAGGAGCTGAAGGCACACAGTAGTCCCCTCCCGCCACAATGGATTGATGGAATACCTTAGGGGTCACTGTTCTAACCTCCCTTATCAAGATTTTATATACTGTATTTTTCGGACTGTAAGATGCACTGCCCTGCCCCAAATTTGGGAGGAATAATGGTTGTTAATGCTGCTGATGAGTTGTGTTTACATTTACATTTGTGAAATATTATGTTACTTATGTTATTAAATATTTTACCACATTTTTTGCTTCAAAAATTTTCCCCTATTTTACTCCTCTAAAACCTAGGTGTGTCTTATGGTCCAAAAAATACAGTATATATAATACATATATATATGACCAAGAAATGGTCATAGGGACCTTGCTTAAATATAATGTTCTGGTCGAATTTTTTCACATTTGATAGAAAGTAACTCAGTCTTGTAGTTAAGAGCTGGGGTGTCAAAGCAGACAGCCCAGAGGCCCAGCCAGGCCCTGCCATTTAGAAACTGGGTGACTTTAGACCACTTTCTTGTCCTGTCTTATTCTCAGTTTCCTTATCTGTATAATGGTGATGATAAAGTTGATTCTCAGAATTTTAAGAATTAATGACATTATTGTGTGAAGCCCTTAATTATGTATTTTATAAATATCAGCTAATGTTGTAGTGATAGCTCTTTTTGTTTAAAGCTGAAACTGGCTTCCTAGTAAGTTCCACTTATTGGCCCAAATTGTGTCTTTTGGAGTACCAGGGAATAAATCTTTTCCATCTGTGTGACATAAAGATTTTTTACATATTTAAGGACAGCAGTCACTTCTCTGAGTCTCGAGCTCACAATCCACCTTACTGGCTTTCTCAGTTTCTTTCTTCTCCTAGACTGAACTGGACTTGCCACGTCTGGGTCCAGGGAAAAGCCAGAGAGACCCCCTAGGACACACTTGTGTGACCTAAGGGTGGAAGCTTCTTAAATTCCCACCCTAGGTACCCTCTTTCTCCCTTACACTACACCTGGCCCTGTTGCTTAGCTTGTCCCAGGAAAAGCAACAAATCCAAATGTTATTATGTGAAAAACGTGTATCCAATCTGGGGAATTATGGGTCTCAAGCTATTGGTCTATTAGAGAAGAAAGATTGAGACAGACAAGAGGCAAATTTAGCCCAAACCCCTATCATTGCATGTGATTCCAGTGAAAACCTGGTTGCTGAGGCTACTTCATCTCTTCATCAGGTGTCTCTTTGGTGAATGAGACCCCAAGGAAGAGTCTTGAGTAACAGGCTACATTGCAGGCTGAGCGTTTTTTGATGAGGGGTAAATTTGTTTTCAGAGTCATGGTTCATATGTGGTTGTCCTCAGAGCTGGTGTGTACACAGTCCTGCTGGCTTAGCTCAATGTTGGAACTTCTCTGGCCTCTTGAATTGCTTTTTGTTACCATTATCATGGAGCTGAATTCTGCAATTTCAGACCTGGGGACCAGAGGACTTCTGTGTGAAGAGAACCATGTGTGTGTCAGCTAGTTCTGCACAGTGTTGTGAGGGCAGAAGTGTGGCAGAGGTGTAATAAGACAGACCAACTGCAGGTCACAGAAGACAGAAGTCCCCCTGGGAGAGATCCCTTACATGGTGACCTCCTTTCTTAAGAGTTTCTCAAAATGTGCTCCTTAGGTAACCTGCACCAGACGTCCTGGAATGTGGCTGTTAAAATGTACAGTTACAAGTACCCCCTTAAAATTCTGATTTAATCGGTTAAGTGTAGGGTCCATAAATCTGAATTTTGAGCAAATGGCTCCTTGGTTCTGATGTGCACACACTACAGTGTGAGGACCTGACATATTTTCTTCCCTTATCACTCCCATTCCTCCCTCCTTCATCCTCTCTGGGATACCTGGATGAAGAATATCTCTGCAGTCTCTGTTTATCAGCGAGGGACCATTTCCAGTTTCTGATGGGTCTTCCTTAGCTGTCTGATTTAGTTTTCTTCAGGGAGGTTCACATGTACTGTGATCCCCAACCCTTATGAAGGACCTCAGCATTCTCCAGGGTTCAAATGACAACCAAGCATCACAATGAAGTGTTCTGTGTGCTCTGGTTACCTGATCACTTTATACCATACTCTGTACTCTGGAGCCTGCAAGGAGAGTGGGTTGTATTCCTAGGGAAATAACAATCTGTGTCTGGGTGTTCTCTCTTCTGGAAAATGCAGATCACTGGTAATAAAATCCTCCTTCAGTCTCCTTCACCATTTTCTCCCCAACTTCAGGAGCTTCCCCAGCGCCCACCCCATGGTGGGGCGGGGCGGGGCGGGGCCCAACACACTTGAACCAGCCCAGGAGCCCTATCACTTTCACTGTAATTTAAAACTTCTCACTTTCCTCCCAACTCCCTCTCCCCTTGGAGCCCCGGAGAGAATCCTAGCACTTACTGTCTCTCACACACTTAGGTACCCACCAGTCCAAGGGCCCTGTTATCTCTTTGTTCTGTTAAACAGCCTTGTTTGCTTATGCTTTTTCAGATGCCATATCATGTCCTTTCTCCATTGGATTTGGAAAGAGTTAAAACTCCCAGCCAGATTGACCTTCTCCCCTTTATTAAATCAATATATTAAGCTGGCATTTGAGATTTTATATATTTATATTAAATATCATCTTTTTTCAGTTGTCTTAAAATTTAGATTTCTAAAATCTTAATTTTATTGTCTTATATATGAGCTGTTGCTTTTAGTTGAATCAGACACAAATTTAATCAGCAGCCTTTTTATAGCTGTTAAACTAGAGACCTCAGTCCAGGACAAGCTCTGCCTGATAGCTGTAGTGTTTAATCTAAGATTCAGCAAAGGTGTGATGACCAGTTTGACAAATCAACACCGAATGAGTTGTTTATGTAGTGGTGAATACAACTGACCTGCATTTGTAGCCCCAGATCAGCTTAATTTTCTAACTTTTTCTCTTTTGAATTGAGTTGTGAATTATTTTCTTAAAACAAGATCACATTCACACACCTCTGGTTCACAAATACTGGTTTATGTACTGATAGTGTGTTCTTGTCATCATGTCATTTTTTAAATTCTATTTCAAGAGATTTGGAATAAGATTCAGAATTGTGATACTCACAGCTTTCTGATTGATTTTGATGTGAGGAGGTTAAAAGGACAGTGGTGGGCTATGATTTTTTCTTAAGTCAGCTTCCAGGAACCTAAAGTAAACACGACTATGAGATTAGTTGGGTATTTTTTATTGTTTGTGAACTCATATTGTCTTCTTTTTTTTTTCATCAGAAACTAAAGGGTAGAGTATTTCTGTTCTAGAAGCATTTTTTTCAAGTGTCTGTGGCACCAATTTTGACAATTCGCTGAAGTGTTCTAGCTATTTCTAAAACAGTAATTGGTACTGTTTCTTGTGTTATGTAACCTTCCACTTTGCTTTTATCCTTTATGAATTTGAAGGAGTTATTATAAATATGGGAACACTCATTTATTCTTCTTCTTCATGTAAATTCTACCAGGCTGGATAATAGAGCACCACATTTGAGGAAATATTTACACAAATCAAAGAACAGAAGTTTCCTTGATTGATGCTATTTTGCTTATGGAAATATTTGGGACATAGTGCAGACTTTATATGGTCCTGCTTTAAAGCACTTGGAGCTCCTAAACATGGACCAATGGCTGTTTCAGCTCACAGCTAAGCCCTTTACCCAGGTATTTCTATCTTGTGGGTGTTTTCAGGGAAGGGATGAGGGGTAGTCAGAAGTGCCCACACCTATCCACCCTGGGCCATCTACATCAACCTTTCCTCAATCTAGCAACATAGTGACTCCAGGACCAACACGGTCATTGCTGCCATCAATGTAAAGCAAGCCCCTCAAAAGCAAGCAAACAAGAATGGTGTTTTTAAAATTACAAAAAAGGAAAAGCTGATTATTTTCTTCCTTTTTAAAAAATATTTTATTTATTTATCTTTAGAGGGGAAAGGAAGGAGAGAGGGAGCGAAATATCAATGTATAGTTGCCTCTCATGCGCTCCCTGCTGGGAACTGGCCTGCAACCCTGGCACATACCCTGACTGGGAATTGAACCATGATCCTCTGGTTCACAGGCCCATGATCAATCCGATGAGCTACAACAGCCAAGGCAGATTATTTTCTTTTTTTTTAAAATATATTTTATTGATTATGCCATTACAGTTGTTCTATTCCCCCCTTCATTTACCTCCACCCTCCACACTCCTCCCCTACCATTTCCCCCCTTTTGTTTATGTCCATGTGTCACAATTTCTTTAGATTCTATATTTTCCCTACTATTCTTGCCCTCCCCCCTATCTATTTTCTACCTACTGTCTATGCTACTTATTCTCTGTACCTTCTCCCCCCTTCTCCTCCTCCCACTCCCCTGTTGCTAACCCTCCATGAGATCTTCATTTCTATGTTTCCACTCCTGATCTAGCTGTCCTCTTAGTTTGCTTTTGTTTTAGGTGTGGTTGTTAATAACTGTGAGTTTGAAGTCCTTTCACTGTTCATATTTTTTATCTTCTTTTTCTTAGATAAGTCCCTTTAACATTTCATATAATAAGGGCTTGGTGATGATGAACTCCTTGGATTTGATCTTATCTGAGAAGCACTTTATCTGTCCTTCCATTCTAAATGAAAGCTTTGCTGGATAGAGCAATCTTGGTTGTAGGTCTTTGGATTTCATGACTTGGAATACCTCTTTCCAGCCCCTTCTTGCCTGTAAGGTCTCTTTTGAGAAATCTGCTAACAGTCCGATGGGAACTCCTTTGTAGGTGACTGTCCCCTTATCTTTTGCTGCTTCTAGAATTCTCTCCTTTATTTTAATCTTGGCTACTGTAATGATGATGTGCCTTGGTGTGTTCCTTCTTGGGTTCAACTTCTCTGAGCTTCCTGGATTTCCTGCAAGTCTATTGCCTTTGCCAGAATGGAGAAGTTCTCCTTTATTATTTGTTCAAATAAGGTTTCCACTCATGACTGTTCCTTTCCCCCTTCTGGTACCCCTATAATTGGATGTTAGAGCGTTTAAAGATGTCCTGGAGGTTCCTTAGCCTCTCCTCATTTTTTTGAATTTTTGTTTCTTCATATTTTTCTGTTTGGTCATTTTTCCCTTCCTTCTGGTTCACTCCCTTGATTTGAGTCCCAGTTTCCTTTCCATCACTATTGGTTTCCTATGCAATTCCCTTCATTTCAATTAGTTTAGCCTTCATATGTTCCTCTAATTTGTGGCTAAAATCAACCAGTTCTGTGAGCATCCTGATCACCAGTGTTTTGAATTGTGCCTCTGATAGGTTGGCAATTTCTTGTTCGCTTAGATTTATGGGCTCTGGGGCTCTGAGTTGTTCTTGAGCCATGTTTTGATCTGTATGCGCCTGTTACGTTTGAGGAGAGGCACCTTAGATGTTCATCAGGGCAGGGCCACCCAGGGCGCTGGTTTGTGATGCTGTATGTGGGGGCGGGGTCAGAGAGGGACAATGGCGGTCCTCTTCGCTCCCTCCCACCTGGTCCGTCTGCTTGCAAATGTGCAAGCCCGCCACCCTGCTCCAGGGCCTGCAAGGTCTGTCTCAATGCTTGTCTCTTCGCTGGTTTATCTGCGTGCAAATGTGTGACCTCAGTCAGCTTGCCGCCCCCACGCATTTCCTGTGTCCACCCATAGCTACCCCGCACCTGGGATCCGCACCCTCCGCTGCCTGCTGTGCTGCCTGGGTCGGGGGATCTTTTTTGCCCAACCCGCTCCGCTGCTGGCTCTGCCCCTCTCACCTCAGGTTTAGCTGAGCAGTTCGCTATTTTCAGACTCCGTATTGTTCAATTTTCTGTGGCTTGGCTGCGTTTATTGTTGTTAAAACTTTGTTATTTTTAGATTTGGTTGTGGGAGGAGGCAAAGTGTTTCCACCTACGCCTCCATCTTGGCAGAAGTCTAGATTATTTTTTATTAAAAGTCGGAAAAGCTTGCATTAGAAGTTAAATTCTTTATTTAAAAATTAAAGTTTAATATCAACCATCTAACAAATAAAATAAAAATTATAAATTTATCTTTGGCTTACATATAAATGTAGAGGAACAAAATTATGCAACCAATATTTGACAAACACTTACAGCATTTATTTTCTATTTTAACATGAATTTCTAGTGACTCTTTTGGTTTTTTCACATTGGGTTATATGCTCCCCAGTCATAATGGGTGTATCTTATTTGCTGCAGTAGGAACATTGTTCAACAGGCCTTTTTCAGTGGGACTTTCAGTGCTATTTACATGAGCTATTCTTCCCATATATTTTATGCCTATAAAGTGGGAGTAAATATAGCTTTGGAGCCTGAGGAGAAATAGTATTATAACTCAAAATTTCTAAAAAACTGCAGCAAGCAAGATTATGATTATGTTAAATCGATGTATACATATTTTAAAGGTCACATGTATAAGACCCTATAATTTTGTGAGCAGTTTGGAAAACTTGTGTAAACTCTCTTGATTTACTAGGTATTGTTCTCCAATTTATATTTGAGAAGTTCAAGAATATTATAGTTTATCACCAATTTCAAGGTGAACATACAGTTACAGACAGTGAGAGCCAAAACGGGCCATAGACTTATAGTTCATTGGTTCTCAGGAGTTCCTACAAGCCATAGGCACAGAGGTAGTGAATGTTACTGCATCATAGAACAGGAAATACTTTTTTACAAGTGGAATATAAAAACATATTCTAGAACACACACATATACAAACATACATACATAATACACATGTATACATATATACACACATATAACATACACACGATATAAAATTACATCAATAGGTACATTAATCTATTCTGTAGAATTAAGCAAAATCACTATTTCTGAATTTTTCTGTTTAATATTGCTGGGTTTGTATTTATACTCTTTTCCCCCTATATTCTAGGGAATAGCAGGCCTACAGAGTCACCAATTTGTGAGTTTACAAAAATGTTAGTAGTCAGTAAAAAAACTCATTCAAGTAGTTATTTATTCTGCCTGGTGTCCAACATTATTTGGTTTTTACAAAGAATATCACTTAGATTTTAATGAATACATTGCTATATTGTTCCAGTAACAAGTTAATTCTATTTGTTCAGCAACTGACTGAGGAAGCAATTGTTTATAAGAAGTAAGAATTTCAGCGTTTATTTCAAATGTCTTCTACATAAGCATTTCTTCCTTTTGTGATGACTCATGGCTGATAGCACTGTGAGGCCATGATCTTCCCCTCCGTGATCCACCTGCTATGATCATCTGTGTGTGATGTTCTGGTCGTAAGAACTGCCTCCTCTCCAATGAGGACGAGAGCATTGTTTCTGTTGGAAAATAACCTTTCCTTTGTCTATTTGTCTTTCTGGAGATGAAAGAGGGCACTGATCATTCTCCTTCTAATCTTTCATACTTTATAATATTAGTAAGCACCATTTTTCTACACCCCCCCCCACAGAATCCAGATCCATGTTACCAGCTTGCTTATATCAATAGTTGTATTCCAAATGCCCTTTCCTAATAATGGCCCTCATTCACGCTCTGCAATCTCAATCTGTCACCATTCTCCCAGGCATCTGCTCTGTCTCTGTCTAATCATACATCATTGCTGTGTCTTCCTTTAGCTTGCAATTTCCCTTTCTGTGACATTTAATATTGATGAGAGCTCTGACAATACAGAGCTGGCAAGCTGCAGGAACCAGCTCAATTCTGAGGTTTACAGTCTCTGATTCCTACTGGATCTCTGCCAGAAACTTGGCATGGTTCAGTAGGGAGGGTGGGGAAAGGGTTGAGACTGGAAAGAATCCTCTATGCAATGCCTTTTGTCATACGTGTTCTCTAGTGAGCAGTGCTTGACTAAATATGTGGACAGGCCCCTGCTTTGTTGCGGCCCCCTCTATGGAGCCTCCCCTCACTCTCCAGAGTGAGCTTACACATTCCTTTGTGTATCCACTGAGACGGTTGTGCTTCTCTGCCTCCTCTACTTAAGGTGAAGGATGTGACTTATGTGTGTTAGTCCCTGGACACAGTTCCTGAATCATACTAGGTGATGATTTACCATAAGTAAATCATAATCATAAGTAATTTATCATAAGTACACCTAGTTTATCATAAGTAAACTAGGTTTACTTATGTGCTTAGTAAATGCTCATTGGATGATGAATGAGGCTGAATGCCCATTTCCTCTGAGATTGTAGCCTCTGTCTTTGTCCCTGCAGAGGCACACCTGGTGCATGGCACATGCAAGATCCTCAGGGCATCCTTGTCCCACGACAAATGAATAAGGAATAGTTTATAAAAGTGATGAAGGCCAGGGGATTCATGACGGGGTAGCACTGGCCAAATAAGGTCAGAATTTTCTAGTATGCTCCCCACCCCCCCCACTTGTTTCATGACTTTGAACTGAAACATTTTGTTTTTTACTCCATTTGTGGAATGCTAGTGATGATGCTTATCAGATTGTGTTTTTTGAGAACTAAAACGAACTACCATAAACAGAAAGTATTGCTTAATTAAGTGATTTGTTTGTAAGAACGGGACTTACATTAAAGTTTCTTATGTAAAACAACATGATTGTGAGACTTCCCAGTAAGAGCAAAAGACAATGTAACCCATTATGTGTGATGTCTGTATCTCAAACATGCTCTGGGATTGCTCTTCCAAGCCTCACCTCTTAGTCCTGTAGAGAGCATCCCTTTCCAGGAGAAGGGAGAGCTGTTACAGCACAGTCTCAGATTTCGCAACCATGATTGTCTGCATTCATGAATATGATGTTTCCTAAAAGGTTCTTTCTTTTCTCTAATGAATAGATTAACAATCCACACATGAATACACCCTGAATGTGTAAAGAGCAACAGGTTGACCTTCAAAACCAAGGTGCCGTACTCATTATATGAGCAATGAAACTGCCACTCTTTTCTGCTATTTTGTTGTTTTTCATAGGTGACTGAAGCCTTCCTCTGGCAGCATAGTAGAGTTGCATCGGGCTGGTTGGATTTTGTCAAAGGAGTAATTTTTAAATTTCAGTCCCAGTTGAGGGGACTAGAGTGAGGGTTCTTCATGGCTCCCCCAGCAGCAGGACACGGGGACATTGTTCTGTGACTCCATTGCTGAAGGGCCGTGTCACTGTTAGGCAAGGAGACAAAATCTCCACCCCTGGCTGTTTCTCCACCACAAAGGAACACAGTAAATTCCTCTGTTTCAGGGAGAATGTTATCCAGGTTTCAGCAGGTGCTTTCAACAGGAGCTTGGAAGATTAAATTACAGCTTCTCCCAGGTTAAGTGGCATGGCTCTAAACACGACCTTTTTTGCCAAATCACAAGCAATGCTTGATTTGCAGCATTTGTTGCATGTCTTTGAAAAAGTATGGCTGTTACTTTCCCAATTGTTTATTAAAAAACAAAGTCAGAGCCTGTCCAACTCATGGTTGGCCTGTGGCATCATCATTTCATGTGAGAAGCAGCTCACAGGGAGTCTGCTCCCAGACACTTGGCTCTTTGGAACAAAAAACCTCTTGTTTTAGTGTATGTGAGAAAGCTTACTGTGCCTGTCGGATGTCGAAAGATGGGTCAGGTGTCCTGGGGCCAGACCCAGTCATGCAGGAATCATCGGTTTTGCTCACACAGGTTTTTTTTGAAAATTGTAAGCCAGCTTTTAAATATGAGGATTTTGCATGCAAATCCAGATTTCTTGCTTCCTAGACTGGTGAAAGCCATGATCTGGAGCTGAGTGTGTTGCCTCCATGAGCTGCAGTCACCAGACTTCCATTTTTCCTGTCTTCCATAATCCCTGATACAGGGCCTGTGTCACTACCATTTATTGTCACAGTGGCAGCATCTTCTATTGTTGTAGGAGAGAAATGTTCCTCTATCTCTTCCTCTTCACAGCTGAGCAGACACAGATGGCCATTCCCTTAATCTCTCTTAAATTCCCTGGCCCTCATTACCTGCCAGGCACCCTCTGAATTGAGGACTTCGGGGTAGGCCAGTCTATAGTTTGTGGTGTGGTAATTGTATTGTAATTTGAGATCTCAATTCTGGGTGAATGTTCTAATTTCAGCAAAAACATTTTGAAGAAGAAAAACCATACATTAACATAGGCATTTATGTGTTCAAACCAGATTTGATTATTATTAATGACCAACATTTATAAGTTTGGGTATTGTAGAGGAGGGCTCCAACCATAGAGCTCTGACAACCCTGCGAAGGACATGAGGGTAATCACAACATCCCTAATATTAAGTAATTACTCACTATGTGCCAAGCACTGCACTGAATACTTTACATGTTATTTCATTTCATCTCCTACAACTGAGTGACTTATATCTCCACTTTCCAATAAATGACTTACAGAAGGCCATAGAACTATGAATAGATGGAACCTGAATTTGAAATTCAGAGTACAGTGTTCTGTTGTAATTTTCTGTACATGATTGTTGCTTTGTTGTTATCATTCAAATGGGAGAACATTACTTAAGAAGAGTGAAGGTCACACACCAAGGTTTTATGTATAGTTATTAATTGGTAGAGGCAGGATTGAAATGTGGATTTGGTGACACCAAAGCCTCGTCTTTTATATCAAATTGTGTTTCTTGATTTTGAGAACATAATCTAAAATTAGTTCTTATTAGAAAACATAGCATACATTTTAGTGGAGAACTTAACACGTTTCTCAAAAGAAAAAAAGAAAAGAAGGTGCTTTTGGGTCCAAATCAGTGTAGCCACTAAACCAGCCTGACAAGATTGGGAGGAGACCTACTTCAGACATTCCACTCCCAGGTATGGTGGTGGGTGGAGATGCATATTTAGAGTATAGCTTCTTAGGACACTTTGCTGAAGAGCATTATGTTTTGCACCTACCGAAATGTGGAACTGATTTGTAAAATTCTATTCCTTTTAGGATAAGTTGTGGTGAAATAAGTGGTAAATTATTGTTCAGTGGCCTCAGAAATAAGATACACAATTTCATTAATGACTTATATAAATCACTATTATTAATAATAATATCTAGTTGCTATGACTCTATCATGCATAGGGACTATATAAAGTATTTTCTGTAAATTATCATTAATTATTAAAAATCATCCAGCCTTATGGGGATTACATCCCCATTTCCAGAACAGCAAACTGAAGCTTAAAGAATTGAAAGGACCTAGCCAAGAACATATACCTACCAAGTCAGGGGAGAAGGATCAACACTCTGTCCCTCAAGGCCATAATTTTTCTATTAAACCATGTTGTCATTATACTATGTGCATGAAGTTACCAGCTTTATCCATTTAATGTTCATGCATTTCATTCTCTGTAAAACAGGTCAATAATAATGTCTACTCCTAGAGTCTGTGAGAATTGATGACATAAAGCACGTCAGCTTGGCATACAGCCAAGACTCAGTCATTGCTGATTTTTGTTGTGTATCTTGTTGGCCATGTGCTAGGGACGGGAAATGGGGGAAAAGAATCTTGCACCCAAAGGCTTATAATTAGTGTAGGGGAAGAGGAGTGGAATAGGTTTTACAAATAATTATAATACAGTTGGATAAATGCAGCAGTAGCTACACGTCCATAGGCAGGGTGTTAGCATAGGGTGGCAGGAGGCTCATTGGCCATTCACCCTCACACAACTCCAGTCATTAATGTAATGAGCCTGTCTGCAGAGTGAGGTTATAGGAAGGCCATTATGACAGATAACTTTAAAAAGATCGTTTTCGTTCTTTCCTAAAGGAGAGATTATTAAACAAAGGGAGCTGTTCTACAAATAAAGTGTAAGTGCTGTTTTAAGTTCAGCAAGAACTTAAATTGTGGTGTTGCATCTGGAAAGAGAAGCAGAACAGAGCCTCTACAGTCCACAAGGCAGGGAGGGATGGGGAAGGAAAATATCACTCAGAAAAGCGTTCATTACCCAAATCACGACCTTTCTTTGGCACCGTAGGAGCCTGTCTAATTCCCTGCCCAATACAGGCAGGCAGCCTGCCTCTGACATGATGCACTCGCTTCTCCAGAGCTGTGGGCAGCCTTCACTTTCAACAGACAGGCCCCCTGGGGAACACACCTAGGTAATTACAAGAGGCACACCTACTCATATGAACTATTCTAGTCCTTTGTTTATACATATAAACCTGTAATACAAGATCAGAAGAATTTTGAGGGAAGTTAATTATGTGATAGAGAAGCATCAAAATATTCAAGCAAAAGAGATAATGTAAGAAATAAAAATAAAACATGTATTGAAAACATAACTTATATTAGTATCTTCAGGGAGGTTCCAGAGGTTATTGCCTTATAATACAAAAATGGTTATCATATAGACGAACAGATAGAAGAAAAAGTTCTTCGAAATTAAAAATATAGTTAAAAAGAAGTAGGATAAAGAAAGAATAAATAGAGATGAAGACTAGTTAGTGATCTGGAATATAAAGTTAAGGAGTTCTTCAAGAACATAGAACAAAAAGACAGATAGATACATTAATGGACTCAGGGATAAACCCAAGGAATCCAACATTCATTGTACAGAGATTTCAAAGAAAAGAAAATAGAATGGTTTGGGCAGGGTCACAGTATACATAACAGTATAAAAATGAGTAGGGATTTCGTAAGAAAGTATACAGAAATAATGGAGGGGAAAGAAGTAACAAAAAACTAAAGAATACAATTTCCATAAGATGAAGGAAGATTTGACTCTTGAGGATAAAAATACATGATGAATATTTACTCAAGAAAAGAAAAAAAAAATCATATGCCTAAACCTATACTCATAAAATGTCCTAATTCCAAGGTAAAAAAAAGACCTTAAACATTTCCAGAGATGAAACAAGCAAGCACATTATCTACAAGGGGATGAGAAGAGTATTATTATGAAACTTTTGAAATATTGGCTACCCAATGACAATCGAATAGTGTTAAAATTCAAAAAATATTCTGAATCTAGAATTCTGTAAAAATGCCAACTATCATTCAAGTTAACTATCATTCAAGTTTGAAAGAAAATATAGACATTTTCAGGCCTGTTTAGGGACTTTATATTTATGTTACTTTTCTGAAAAAAATTCAAGATTTATTTTGGTAAAAAAAAAAATCCAAGAAAGGATGATTGGGTTACGAAAGCAATAGTAAGAAAATAAGTAAGCAAACACTAGAGTTAAGTGCAAATAACTGTTGAAATCATGTCCATTAAGTTTAATGCAATTGCTAAGAAAAGTTTCCTTAAGAATTAAAAAGATAATAAAAAATAACTAGTAATCATCTGGAACTAATACAATTGCAGATTACTTTAATTAAACATTGAAGGTTTGGTGTGGAAAAGGAATCTTTTTGGGAACAATAAATTAAGATACTAATTAATTTTCAACATGGATAGAAAGTTAAGTTTCATTATATGTGTATATTTAAACACGAGGGTATTCATCAGGAAAATAAATTTTGTATATATAACTGTCCAACAAATTAAAGGGGGAACATATACAAGGAATATTTGCTCAATCTACATAAAGACAAAAAAACTGTACATATGTGTGTGTGTGTGTATATATATATAAAAGAAAACACAAAAGGATGACAGAAAAATCATATTATATAACATCAATTATCACAATAAAGAAGAATAATTTAAAATCTTACATTAAAAAATAGAGACTATCTGACTGGGTTAAGAATAATCACACAAATATCCAGCTGTATGCTATCATAATAAGTTTATCAAAAAAGAGCAAATATAAAATACTCTTGAAACAGAGGTCCCCAAAAAGTTATTATAGGCAAATTGTAACAAAAGGAAAGCAAAAATGTTAATTTAAATATAAAACAAAATGGAATTTAAGGTAGAAAGGATTAATGGGACAGAGAGTAATATTTCATATTTTTCACCAATAAAACTGAATAAGAAAGTATAATGACTATGAGTTTCTGTGCATCAAACAAAAAGCACTGAAATAAACCAAACATGTTGAAATTAGAAGAAAAAATTGACCAGTACTGAGTTAGAAAAGAACCTCCTCTCAGAAATCTGTTGCAATAACTTCCACGTTTCACTCGGAAACCATTAACCTATTTGAATTCTTTTGCCAATTCCATTTAATTATCTTCATAGTAACTTTCTTCTGCTGCACTCTCCCTAAAAGCCTTATCACAACTCACATTTTTGTGCCTGTTTTTGGGTTCCTTCCAAGGTGCCATAGTCAAAAGAACTCTGTTAGTTTTGTGATTTCTGAGAGAAGCTGATAAGGTTATTTTGTTAAAGTGCTAATGGCTGGGAATTTAGATATAATTTCTCTGAGGGCAACACTCTTTTCTCTCACCATCTAATCCTTGCCTATGACTCTAGCAGCCTTGCTTTCCTGGGCACTTAGGGAAAGATGTAACTGGCTGTCTCATAATCCTTTCAGACCAAGACGTGCAGCTCGGCATCCTGGGTTTCGGACAGCCACTCACTGTTTACCTTCAAACAAGTCCTGTAATTTCTCCAGGTCTTGATTAACTTGTCTTTGAAATGAGGAAGCAGGGGTAGAATAAACAGTCATTAAAGTTCTTTTTTCCTCTAAAGGTTTATCTTATTACATTTTTATTCATATTTTATACCTATTTTTTAAAAATCCAGTTTCTGTGATATATGTTATGGAATGTGGAAATGTACTTTTCCTTTGACATTCGTCAGAACTTTGGAAGAAAAGAGTACCATTGAAAATGTTTGAGGGTGTGGCATTTGGTGCAAGCACTTAAGGTCCAGCTCTCACCCTGGAGTTCCTCTGCTTCATCTGGTCTCCTCTTTGTCTGTAGGTGCCAGCAATGCCCGTAGTCCCTGGTTGGTGCCGAACGAATGTCTCTCGAGTATGTGACTGGGATCTCTCCTTATAAACATGGCTTCTCCCTTATTTAGCTGCATTGCAGGCACTGAAGAGAAAGAAGAGGTTTGAGAAGCAGCTCACTCAGATTGATGGCACACTGTCCACAATCGAGTTCCAGAGAGAAGCCCTAGAGAACTCACACACCAATGCTGAGGTGCTGAGGAACATGGGCTTGGCGGCCAAGGCGATGAGAGCAGTTCATGAAAACATGTGAGTGACCTTCCTTCCCTCTGAGTCATAAGTGCCCTCTCAGTTGGAAGAGCTGTATGATGATTTCAGCAGGAATGGTCTTATCCTTTTGAGGCTCTTTGATATGTTAGAATGGAATGGTCCCTCAGAGAAAGATTAGAAGTGATAGTGGCAGAAAAATAAAACAAAAAAACATGCAAACATGAAGGCCATTCATTTTGCTCTTTAGATTTACCAGTAACCTCATAATTAATTTTCTGATACTCCATCTATAACTTTTCATTACATAATTTTAAAAAGGCTTAAACGTCAGTATCTGTGTGTGTATTAGACTATAGAAGAGTGGTTGCCCAACTTTGATGGAATTCAAAATTACCTGGCAAGCTACAAAGGAGAACGCAGATTCTGAACAAGGGCAAGGACTGGGCCTTTCTGTTTTTAACCAAGTTCCGCAGGTGATTCCTATACTAACCAATGCATGAGAACCATTAATGTAGAATAATAATAGTTATGGGCATGGATTTGTGGGTCAGATATTCTAGGTTATCATCTCAGTTCCACTGTTGACTGTCCTTAGGCAAATCACCTCACCTGTATTCAGAATCTTTGTCTATAAATTGGAGGTAATAAGAGTATTTCTGGTTATTGTGAGATTCAATAAGATCCAGATATAACATACTTAGTTCATGGTACAAAGTAAGCAACCAATAATCCATATTCATAGTGTTAGTGGAGCTGATGACAATTTGCTTTACGTTCACACTGGGAAGTCAGTGCCTGGGACCCGAAGTCAGAGGCACCATGCGTAAGACAGGGAGCACCTGAGCTGTGCAGAGGCGTTTCCTTGGGTGGGAGGGGGTGGGCCTGAGGGAGGCTCACTGAAGACCTCTCTGCTAACATTTTCTGCCTTGATAATTGGTTGACAATCCACCATCATTTTGACAGCTTTGGAAACATCATTACATTCACTCTCAGAGTCAAAATCCTCTGTCATTGTTATAAACTGGTGCTAACATGTACCACAAAATCACAGGTGGTTTATCAACATCATCTCGTGGTGCTCCTTTTGAGAAAAAGTCACCCGCAGACCCAAACTTTAACTTCGCCTTTCCTATACTCCTTTAAAAAATAAATTCCTTATATATTTGTTTTAAATATGAGAATTGGGGTGGTGAGAGAATGGTAAAAAGTGTTCTTTTTCATTACTATATGAAAATATGTCAAAGTACTCAGATTTTTCCACGTATAGAAACTTTCTATAAGACTTATTCAAAATTTCTGTGTTTAAGTTGCCTAATAAAGAGGAAACTTGTCACTTTTCTGGTATACAATCAGTTTAGCCTAGTTTCAGAGCTGGAGAGATGATTCAGAGACAGGATGATTCAGATCCAGTCATTCAGACCCTGGCAGCTGAGGCTAATGGTGAAGGGCCACTCAGGTGCTAGAAAATGCCTTTGGAGCAACTGTCCAGATTCCTGTGCTGACATTGCTGATTCTTCTGAGAGCTTCCTAGGCCTAATCCTGCCCTCACCTGTCATCTCCAAGGACAGTAGCAGACCTGGGATGGCCCTAAGGGAGTGAGGATCTTAGAGCAACTAGTCATTCTGGAAAATTGCCCTCTTGCTCCAGAACTCAGCTTCTATGAAAGGCTGCTGTCAGGTGGCAGCTGTGGAAAGCTGCCCTGGCTTATATCTTAGCCACCGTGGTCCTCAGGCATCCATAGCACCATTCCCTGCAGAGTGATACATAGTAGCATGTATTTATTTAAATTTTCCATATGCCCTGACAGACAGAATTTCAAAAGAAGCCTATAAATATTGTAAATTATAAGATAATTTGCTCTTTAGTGACTCCCAAATGTAGCATTTGTTTAATATTTAGTGGATAGTTGCCTGTACAGGATTATCCTTTTTCTAAAATGTAAATTACTTTTAAAGTTAATGAATATTATCATCAGGAATTTTTGTTATCCTATGGAAATAACTAAGAGTTTATATTAAATTGACTCATTCTTTCATATGGGAGTATATCTAAATTCATAATTTTAAAGTAAAATTCTAAAATATTTTAACAAAATATTTCCCAGGGATCTGAATAAAATAGATGATTTGATGCAAGAGGTCACAGAGCAACAGGATTTTGCCCAAGAAATCTCAGAAGCATTTTCTCAGCGGGTTGGATTTGGCGATGACTTTGATGAGGTGGGTAACGTGGTATGTAGAATGGAGTGTTACGGCTGCTAAAAAGGACAGCTTCCCATGTCAACAGCAGAGAAGGCTCCTCAGCATTTCCTCAAGTACCATAAAAAAGTAAATGACACTTGCTAGAAACATACTTAAGAGGGGAATGAAGTGTTGGTAGCTCTGATTTAAAGGAAAGATTAATATGGTTTGGCAAACAGCCTCCTAATTAAACTTCTAGCTATTCAGAAAAAGCAGTCTGTGATTATGTAAAGTTAGTGACTTTAAATGGTGGAAGCCTAAAGAACCCATTACCGGGAGGAATAACGTGCTTGAACATCTGTGCAAAACAAAACAGACTGACACTCTGCAAGGAACAGACTATCATGCTCCATGGTCGTTAAATTAGAGGTTAGGCTGTCTCCGTTCACTACTCAGGCTATAAAACAAAATAAATGTGGATGGGCATTATTAACACACACATTCCATTTGGTTTCATCAGTCCAATAAGACAGACTCTCTTTAGAATGGTATCTGGGCTGTGAATTTCAATTGTTCCATTCAAAGAACACACACTCATACAGATACTCAAAGCATACATACTCATAACATTTAGAAGTGTTTCAAGTTCTCAGGGTAGCATGGCGAAGACTCTGACTTCCTATACCTACCTGGTATTAAAAATAAAACTTCTAATGAGAAAGATATGGTTCCACAAAACCCTAGAAAATGAGAATTGGGTGTCAAGAACTTTAAAAAATGGTATAGCTCAGCATTCAGGCCACATCCTTCCCATGGCTTCTTTTTGTATGACCTGTCCAGGATGGTTTTTACAGACTTAAAGGAGTACAACACCACCAGTAACAATAGCATTAGAGAAGAATGTGACAGAGACCATATGTGGCCTATAAAACCTAAATTAGTACTGTATGGCTTTTTAGGGACAGTTTGCCCACCCTAGTTAGACTACCAGGCACCATAGGGCTCCAGGCTTATGGCATTTGGAGTCTGACATTCATTATTAAATTTTGTGTAAGTCCCTTTATTTCTCCGACCCTTCATTTTCTCATATATAAAATGAAAGTTACTGGCTCATTAGATTATCTCTAAAGTTTCTTAAATTCTAAAATCCTTTTCTCACTGAATAAATAAGTGGTTGGTACCTAGAGTCTGAAAATAAGGGAGGAGAGGATTATTCTGTCATCCTATTTGCTAAAGAAAATATCAATATCTTTTTGGTGCTGTTGATCACTACTGCACACTAAGTAATAATGGGTGCACACTCAGTGTAGCATAGTGTGTTCTGCTATTACTAAATTTGCTGCATTTGTTCCTGATTTTTTTGTGAGCAGAAATAAAACATCAGAGTATTCATTCTGCAGGCACTTCATTTAGATAGCCTGTGGACAACCGTAGAGCACACAAGTACATTGACCATACCATTTCATGTGCATTTCCATGATTTTTCCCCTTTTCATGAAGTAGATAGAACAGTGGTCAATCATTCAGTCTATCTTAGGATAAATATTTATTTATGTGCCTTTCTCCTACATTCAGTAATAAGCTCCTTTCAGGTAGGGACTGTTGGATGAACTTTGCTTCCCTGGGTTGAGTTCAGTACTTAGCCAGGAGTAAGCTCTCAATCAGTTTGTTTAATCATGAATGAATAGATGAAGACTTTCCTTAAATAAATATAAGAGTGTCTTAGGTAATTTGTAATGGGGACAACTTCAAAATTCTAATGATGACAGATTTAGTTTAGACTCTGGGCCTCTATTGGTGGTTGAACTCTACCTGAGGACACATGGTAGCCAGGTTGATCTGGACTACCACAAGTCATCACCTACCTGTCATAAGATGACTTACACTCTTAAAGTCTCCAACTAGTCTTGTGTCTCTGAGGTTCTTGGGATAGAGAGTAGCTTGGGGTTAAACCAGACCCTCTGAGATTGTTGCTATAAGACAGGAATACAGTGTACCTACCTTGGGTTGAACTTTACTTAACCCAAACACATATTGGCTTGGGTAATTGAACAAAGGAATCGTAGTATCTTTGATTCTTTTTACTTTCTGTACATTAAAAATTTTGCTATACCTGTCACTTATTTTTAATAACATTAACCCAAGTGAAAATATAACCTCCAGTTAAGGTTTCACAGCTTCTTAATTTGTAACAGTAGAGAAGAAAAGATGCATTGGAAAAAGGATGGGCAAGGTATAAATTTCCTGGAAACTGTGGAAGTTTTCTACTCAGCTAGCACAAATTATTTGAATAACTGTTTACTGAAGTATTTATAACATTAGCTATGACAAATTTGTACAACCCCAAATATTCATTTTTAATAATTGCTCAGTGTTGCAAAAAACCTAGTCTCAACATAAATATTCCATTTGACTGGGTTCCCACATATCAATTGGGTAGCAGATGTTCTTGTTATTGTGTTTGAGGAAACCTACTGCTTGAAACACTAACTCTATAATTCTTTCTTCTGTGATCAGGATGAGTTGATGGCAGAACTGGAAGAGTTGGAGCAGAAAGAATTAAATAAGAAGATGACAAGTATTCGACTCCCACATGTGCCTTCCTCTTCCCTCCCAGCACAGCCAGACAGAATGCCAGGTAGAATGAGGGGCACATTATCCAGTGCACAGAGGTCCCAAGCAGGTATGTCCCCACCTTCCCTACCTGTGGTCACATGGTTGCCTACAATAATAGCCTGATCCATATCTCTGTGAGCACTTTTTTAATTCCATAAATATGTAAGGGTGGACCCCCAAATTGGAATTTATTTATAAAAATTGTGTTTTTATTCTTACACGTTGAAACTTCAATCACCTTCAAAGTACTCTTCATTTGATGTGATATACCCAGTGAGACATTTTTCCAGTGCTCAAAACAGTTTTTGAAATTGTCAATTTTGATGCCTTTTAGTGTATCTGCCATTTTTTCATTTCACCTCTTTTATATTGGCAAAACATTTACCTTTGAGGACTTTTTTCATCTGGGAAAGCAAAAAAAGTCACTGGAGGTGAAATTGAGTGAATAAAGAGGGTGGGGCACAGGGGTCATGCTGTTTTTGGTCAAAAACTGCTGAACACTCATTGCAGTGTGGGCAGGTGTGCTTATAAATCACCCACCGTGAAATGGGCAAAAACATTAACAGAGTCTTAAAAAAATTAACTAAAGCTGAACACAACCTCTCACAAAATGCCAGCTGGTGGGGGGGGGGGGTCTGTCCCACAGATCTCCCCCGGCTGCTGTGGATGAGAATAAGTCTACCAAGACATGATCTGCTTGGGGAGGAAAGGCTGACCAGAGAGGAGAAAGGTCTTGAACCTCCCTTTCAATGGGCTTTCATTGAGTTTAGCTTGCAAAGGGATGCATATCAAAGAAAGGAGGTGTGGTTTACAGATAATATTTCTGGGGTGATGGGGGTCCTTTTGAGTCAGGGTCTGGTAGACAAGGTGATGCCAATTGGCTGTAAGACCTTGGGAAACAAACTTACTTTGTGCCTGGACCCTTAACATTTAAACTGAAGACATTTGTAGCAAAGTAGGTTTCACAGGACTTTATGCATTCTTTCTTAGGCCTGATTGCCCGCTACCAGGAACCACCATCGGGCTGTACCTCCCTGCGCATTGCTTCAGGCTTGAATCAGGCAGGGGAAGCAAGGCAGCCAAGAGATTAGGAGACTTTTAACAGATAGAATGAGGACTCAGACTATGATAAAGCTGAGGGGTGAGGGTCTTTGTCCCTCCTCCACAGTCCCCAAAGTCCTTCCCTGATGGTCCCTTCTTGACTATGCCTGTCTTAGGCTGTCTTAGCCTGTCTTAGACAGGTAAGATTCCTGTCATTGATTATCCAGCCATCCTCTAGGGGCCAAGCAGGGTGAAGTAAAGGGGGCAGAGGCTGCCCTTCTGCTGGGAGGATAAGTTTTGTCTCCTTAGTGACTTATGGTCCCAAGGTCCCCTAGCCGTGGGGCCTTTTCACCTGTTGGTGAATTTACAGCTCCTGAAACCGAGCAGGATGGTTCCCAACAAGCTGGCACACTGATACAGATGGGTTCCTAGAATACTCACGTAGTGGGGGAAGCCTGTACTACAAGGGGCCCACCCTTCAGAAGGTAATTCCATTTTTGGGGGGTCTCCCCTTATACACCTTTGTAGACATAATGCACACCTGTTTTTTATGTCACCAATTACTAATTTTTATACATTTTATGTTTCAGCCTCTTCTAGGAGGACAGAAGAACAGGAGGATGACATCAAACACTTGGCAGCTTGGGCTACTTAAATGAAAATGGAATTTTTTGATGCCTAAATTAATAACCTCTACATAGGACATAAAAAATATTTTTGCCAAGTTCAGAAGTTAACAGAGACCCTGTTTCACATTTACACTGAATGAGTAATTGTCTTTTAAGCTTTGTAAGTAAAAGTTAAAGAATAAAGAAAGGAGTCATGCCAGACAGAAGTAGGGATGGAAAGGAATTCCTGGTGGCATCTTGCAGGACCTCTCCACAAGGATGGAAGGGGCCCCTGTCTTTCTTACTACTGAATCCCAGTCCTGGAACATAGCTGGTGCTCTCTCTATGTTTGTTGACAAGAAATGGACATCTGTTCACCTATAAAACGTATAATCATTTATAAGCCATCTAAGAGAGATGTGTCTGTGATAGCTGGAAGAATAACTTCCTATTCTACGCAAGTGCAATTGGGCTGTGTTTCCATGTTAGTGGATATGGTACCCACAGTAGATGGAAATACACTATGTCTCTAGTAGGAGAGATGTCATGTGGGGCAGTCCTGTGCAAGTCTACACATAGTTTCACTTGAGTTTTGTCATTGGGAATCTTAAAGGATTTTAAATTGACATTTATTATGCCAATTAAGCTTGGAATGGGGCAGTGGATGCATTTCCCAGAATGTCTGAAAGCACTAGGAACTCACACTCATGCCTGAGTGTGATTCAGCTGCTTAGGAAGCTGTGTGACAGCCTGGGGCCATTATGATGCTGCTTCAGTGGCTGAATATGTAAATGTTCATGTTTTCTGCCCTATGCTCTCTTATTCATTTACACTTTGCAGCCTATTTCTTGTAAATACATTAAAATATAGGCCATTAAAAGTATATCTTGAATGACATTTTGGCCATAATTATTTTTAAATGAAAGTATATTACAAAGCTATGTATTGCCCAAAATATGTCATGAAGCATAAAACGACAATGTTATTACATAAAATGTAGTGTTCCCTACATTTGCTTAGCAACATAGTGAAATGGAGAGAACACTGGGTGTGGAGATAGGGTCCTGATTCCATCCCCTGCCTTGCCACTAACACAGAAAGGAGGAGGCACAAACTCCAAACCTTTTTGTCTTCATTGGGAGAGCTAAGGGCTGGACTTGATCTCTAATGGACCAATCTTGCCACAGGCCTTTTGCATATTGCTGTTCTTCTTAGTAGTCTTCTTACCCTCCACAACACGGGTACCAAATCTTATTTCCTAAGTCTTTTTTTTTTATGAGATAATCATCTTTTAATCTTATTTTCCTTTACTAGAAAGTTAGCATACCTTTATAATTCCTTATCTTTAGTTAAAGTGTTCATTATCTTGGGAAACTTTTCTAAATGACAGACAAAATTCGCTCTCCCTTGTTATATGAGTCCATAGCACTCTGCTTTCTCTCCTGTCATCTGTCATGGTTAGCATTGCATATTTACTTGAATTATTACTCAATTATCACTGCTTCTTCCTGCTGGTCTGTGGTGATTATGAGGGTGTGAGCTGTATCTCTTTCAGTTCAACAGGGTACCCCCGTCACCCTGCATCGTTCCTTGTACACAGTAGGCATTCAGGAAATATTTGATAAATGAATGGAGATTAAGTTTTTACATGTTTTGGGCCATCGCAGGACTTGATTGATCTTCTGTCTTCAAAACTGGACAAAATACATGAAACAACAGTTTCTAGACATCGGACAACAGCCCCAGAATGATTCCTGAGAGAGAAACCAATAAAGTGAGTCCTCACTGCCCCAGCTCACTTCCTTCACAGGGGAGGGAACTCAAAGAGAGACTGGTGTCTTAGGGGTAGAGGGGAAGAGAGAGAGAGAGAGAGAGAGCAACCGAGAACGAGAACGCTATGGAGATCAGATCAGCAGAAAGGTCCCTGCGGTGTGACTGAGTGCTGATCTGCTTACGTGTTACAAATTTACTCAGGCCCAGAAGAACCACCAGGGAGAAGTAGGCAGATCAATCCCAGAGCTCACACAGGGCTCAGGAATGGCCAGTGGGCTGTTTCCACTAGCCATTGTGAAAAGGCCTCCTGATACAGGGGGAATCAGACTGAGTCCTCAGAAGGGCATTGCCTCAGTAGAGAGGCCAAATTATGCCCCAACGAAAGGATGCCTGGGTCCACCCTGGAAAACTTAAAGGCAAACTTCAAAAGAATGAAATAATTCCAAGTCACCTAACTGCATCCTGGGTCAAAACCCCCTAATTCTTAAAGGAATATAAAAAAAACAAGTAACAACAACAGAACAATTAAAATAAAATTGTGGCCCTGACTGGTGTGGCTCATTTTGTTGGGCGTTGCTCCATGAAGCTAAAGATCACAGTTTCAATGCCAGGTCAGGGCATATGCCTGGGTTGTAGGTTCAGTCCCCAATCAGGGTGTAGGAGAGGCAACAGATCTATATTTCTTTCTGTATAAATAAATGAATCTTTAAAGTAAAATGAAATAAAACCCTGACATCCAAATCTTTGAATTTCAAAGATTTAGTATAAAAGGAACATAGAATGTCTCATGAACACTTGTATATTGATTTCATGTTGAAATATTATTTTAGATGTATTGGGTTAAATAAAGTGCTTTATTAAAATTTATTTCACCTTTTTCTTTTTACCCTTTTGAAATTTGGCTGCTTGTAAATTTAAAATTGTATATATGACTCATGTTATATGTCTGTTGCTCGGTCTTGGGCAAGAATATCAATCATTAAATTATTAATTAATGCACAGAAAATTTAAAGTACTAAAATGACAAATTGTTAAAAAGAAATTTTTCAAAAGGTAACATCTTATTGTGAAAAGAAAAATGCTTTGAAATGAAATCATAATATTGCATCTCTGTTGACAGTAAAGAGAATAAAACATGAGAGAGAAAAGCTGTAAAAAAGCAAATCAGCCTTATATTGAAGAAGGTATTAAAAAGGATAAGGGTATTAATCAGACGTCTAAAGATGTTTCCAGCAAGACCTCCTTATAATGGGAAGGCTTTTGTTTAAAGTTGTAAATTCTGGGATGTTTGCTAAAGATTGGTCTTAGTACATTACATGGTACCTTGGTGGGGGGTGGATAGTTTGGGTAATACTAAATATTTACTCTGTTGGGTTTTGTATTTTTTTAATTTTAATTGTTGTCCAAGTACAGTTTTCTGCCTTTTATTACCATCCCAACCCTCCCCATCTCCCTCCCAATTCTACCCCCACCTTGTTATTGTCCATGTGTCCTTTATATTTGTTCCTGCAAACTGTTTACCCTTTTCCCCTGAAATTCCCTCCCCTCTGGGCACTGTCAGCCTTTTCTCAATTTTAGTGTCTTTGGTTATATTTTGCTTGCTTGTTTGTTTTGTTGATTAAGTTCCTGTTAAAGGGGAGATCATATGCTATTTGTCTTTCACCACCTGGCTTATTTCACTCAGCATAATGCTCTCCAGTTCCATCCATGCTGTTGCAAAGGGTAGGAGCTCCTTCTTTCTTTCTGCTGCATAGAATTCCATTTTGTAAATGTACCATGTTTTTTTCATCCATTCATTTACTGAGGGGCACCTTGGTTGCTTCCAACTCTTGGCTATTGTGAATTGTGCTGCTAGGAACATTGGGGTGCATAGGTTGTTTGGATTGGTACCTCAGGATTCTTAGGGTATAATCCTAGCAGTGGAATTGCTGGGTTAAAAGGCAGATCCATTTTTAGTTTTTGAAGAAAATTCTATACTGTTTTTCATAATGGTTGTACCAGTCAGCAATCCCACCAACAGTGCACTAGGGTTCCCTTTTTTCTACAACCTCTCCAATGCTTGTTGTTTGTTGCTTTGTGTATGATGGCCATTCTGACCAATGTGAAGTAGTATCTCACTGTGGTTTTAATTTGCATCTCTCTGATAGCTAGTGATACTGAGCATGTTTTCATGTGTGTCCTCCTTGGAGAAGTATCTGTTCAAATCCTTTGCCCACCTTTTAATTGGGTTGCTTGTCTTCTTCAAGTGGAGTCATGTGAGTTCTTTATATATTTTGGAGATTAAATCTTTGTCTGAGGACTCATTGGCAAATATGTTTTCCCATACAATTGGTTCTCTTTATTTTAATACTGTCTTCTTTAGCCATGCAAAAGCTTTTTATTTTGATGAGATCCCATTTGTTTATTCTTTCCTTTATGTCCCTTGCTCTAGGGGACATATTAGTAAAAATGTTGCTGTGTAAAATATCTGAGATTTTCCTGCCTATCTTCTCCTTTAGGACTTAAATGGTGTCACAGCTTATATTTAAATCTTTTATCCACCTGGACTTTATTTTGGTGTATGGTGTGAGTTGGTGCTCAAATTTCATTTTTTTGCATGTAGCTGTCCAGTTCTCCCAGCAACATTTGTTGAAGAGGCTATTTTTACTCCATTTTATGTTGCTGCCCCCTTTGTCAAATATTAATTGATTGTAGAGACTTGGGTTGATTTCTGGGCTCTCTGTTCTGTTCCATTGGTCCATGTGCCTGTTTTTATGCCAGTACCAGGCTGTTTTGATCACAGTGGCCTTGTAATACAGTTTGATATCAGGTATTGTGATCCCTCCTACTTTGCCCTTTTTTCTCAAAATTGCAGCAGCTATTCAGGGTCATTTATAGTTCCATATAAATCTTTGAAGTGTTTGTTCTATTTCTGTAAAATATGCCATTGGTACTTTAGTAGGTATTGTATTGAATCTATAAATTGCTTTGGGTAGTATGGACATTTTGATGATGTTAATTCTTCCAACCAACGAACATGATATATGTTTCCATTTGTTTGTGTATTCCTACGTGAAGATTTTCTTCTTCAGTGTTGTGTAGTTTTCTGAGTACAGGTCTTTTACCTCCTTGATTAGGTTTATTCCTAGGTATTTTATTTTTCTTGTTATTACATCAAATTGGATTTTTTTCTTGATGTCTGCTTCTGCTGTTTCATTGTTAGTATACAAAAATGCCTTTGATTTTTGGATATTGACTTTGTGTCCCATTTTTTGGCCAAATTCATTTATTAGGTTGAGCAGTTTTTGGGTGGAGTGTTCAGGATGTTCTATGTACACTATCATGTCATCTGCAAAGAATGACAGTATTGTTTCCTCTTTCTGATTTGGATGCATTTTATTTCCTTTTCTTGTCTCATCACTGTGGCTAAAACTTCCAATACTATGTTGGATAGAAGTGGTTAAAATGGACACCCTTGTCTTGTTCCTGATCTTAGTGGAAAAGTTTTCAGTTTTTGCCCATTGAGTATGATGTTGGCTGTAGGTCTCTCATATATGGCCTTTATTATGTTGAGGAATGCTTCCTCTATTCCCACTTTGCTGATTGTTTTTATCATAAATGGGTGCTGTACCTTATCAAATGCTTTTTCTGCATCTATTGCTATGATCATGTGATTTTTGTTTTTGCTTTTGTTTATGTGATGTATTACATTTACTGATTTGTGAATATCGAACCATCCTTGCATCCCTGGGATGAATCCCATTTGGTCCTGGTGTATGATCTTTTTAATGTATTGTTGGATGTAGCTTGCCAATATTTTGTTGAGAATTTTAGCATCTATCTTCATACGTGATATTGGCCTGAGGTTTTCTTTCTTTGTTGTGTCTTTATCTGGTTTTGGGATTAGGATGATGCTGGCTTCATAAAAAAGGTTTGGGAGTCTTCCATCATCTTGGATTTTTTGAAATAATCTGTGAAGAACAGGGGTTAGCTCTCCCTTAAATGCTTTGTAGAATTCTCCTGTGAAACTATCCAATATGGGGCTTTTGTGTGCTGGGAGGTTTTCTTTTTAAGATTTTATTTATTTATCTTTGGAGGGGTAGGGAAGGAGAGAAGGAGAGAAATATCAATGTATGGTTGCCTCTTGTGGGTCCCCTGCTGGGAACTGGCCTGCAACCCAGGCATGTGCCCTGACTGGGAATTGAACCACAATTCTTTGGTTTGCAGGCCTGCACTCAATCCACTGAGCTACACCAGCCAGGGCAAAGGGAGTTTTTTGATTATTGCTTCAGTTTCATCTGCTGTTATTGGTCTGTTCAGGCTTTCTGTTTCTTCTTCATTGAGTTTTTGAAGATTATATTTTTCGAGAAATTTGTCCATTTCACCTAGGTTTTCAAATTTCTTGGCATACAGTTCTTCATAGTAGTTTCTTACAGTGCTTTGTATTTCTGAGGTGTCAGTTGTAATCTCTCCTCTTTCGTTTCTGATTGTGTTTATTTGGTTACTCTTTTTTTCTTGATGAGCCTATTTAAAGGCTGGTCAATTTTGTTTATCTTTTTAAAAAAACATCTCCTGAATTCATTGATCCTTAGAATGGTGCTTTTAGTCTATATGTCATGTAATTCTGCTCTGATCTTGGTTATTTCCTTCCTTCTACTTGCTCTGGGTTATCTTTGTTGCTGTTCCTCGAGCTCTTGCAGGCGTAGGGTTAGGTTGTTTGTTTGAAATATTTCTATCTTTTTTAGGTAGGCCTGTATTGCTATGAACTTCCCTCTCAGGACTGCCTTCACTACGTTCCATAAGTTTTGGGTTGTTGTGAGTTCATTTTCATTTGTTTCCAGAAACGTTTTGATTTTTTCCCTAATTTAATTCTTGACCCATTCATTGTTTAATAACATGCTAACATGCTATTCAATCTCCATGATTTTCAGTGTTTTGGTTTTTTCCTATGGGATGGTTTCTAGTTTCAGTCACTTGTGATCCGAGAAAATGCTTGGTATGATTTCAACTTTCTTGAATTTGTTGAGGCTGTTTTGTGTCCTATCACGTGGTCCATGTTTGAAAGTGTTCCATGTGCATTTGAAAAGAATGTGTATTTTGCTTCTTTGGGATGAAAAGCTTTATATGTATCAGTTAAGTCCATTTTATCCAGGGCATTGTTCAATGCCACTATATCTTTTTTGATATTTTGTTTGGAAGATCTGTTTATTTTTGACAGTGGGGTGTTAAAATCCCCTGCTATAATTGTGTTGCTGTCAATATCTTTCTTGAAGTCCTACAAGATTTTCTTTATATATTTGGGTGCTCCTATGTTGGGTACATATATATTTACAATGTTTATTATGTCTTCTTGGTGGATTATTCCTTTAAGTATTATAAGTGACCTTCTGGGTCTTCTTTTATGGTTCTTGTTTTGAAGTCTATTTTGTCTGATATGAATATTGCTGTCCTGGCTTTTTTTTTTCCTGTCTGTTTGCTTGGAATATTTGTTTCCAGCCCTTCACTTTCAGTCTGTGTACATCTTTAGTCCTGAGGTGGGTCTCTTGTAGGCAGCATATGTGTGGGTCATGCTTTCTTTTCCATTAAAGTATTCTATGTTTTTTGATTGGAGCATTTAATCCATTTACATTTAAGATTATTGTTGATAGGTACTTATTCATTGCCATTTTCGTTCCTGTGTCCCTCTCTCTCTCCCTCTCTCTCTTCCTTTCTTTCCTTAAGGCAGTCCCTTTAGCATCTCTTGCAGAGCTGGTTTGGTGGGGGTGTATTCTTTTAGACTTCTTTTGTCTGAGAAGCTCCTTATTTGGCCTTCTATCTTGATTGAAAGCCTTGCTGGGTAAAGTAGCCTTGGTTGCAGGTCTCTGGTTCTCATTACTTGGAATATTTCTTGCCATTTTCTTCTGGTTTGGGGCGTTTCCATTGAGAAGTCAGTAGCTAACCTTATTGGGGCTCCCTTGTTAGTTACTTCCCTTGCTGCCTTTAAGGTTGTCTCTTTGTCTTGGAATTTTGCCATTCTAATTATGATGTGTCTTGAAGTGGGCATTTTTGGGTTCCTCTTGATCGGGACTCTGTGTTTTCTGGATTTGTGTGACTTTTTCCTCTCATCAAATTAGGGAAGTTTTCCATCATTACTTTGCCAAATAGGTTTTCTGTGCTTTGCTGTTCTTGTTCTTCTTCTGGTATTCCTATTATATGAATACTATTATGTTTCATGTTTCCCTGCATTTCCCTTACCACTTCTTTGTTCTTTCTGAGCCTCTTTTCTGTTTCTTGCTATTTCTGGGTGTTTTTTTGTACTTTGTCCTCCACCTTGCTGATCCAATCCTCTGCTTCATTGAACCTCCTTTTGATTCCTTCTACTGGGTTCTTCAGTTCAGAAATTGTATTCTTCATTTCCTCTTGGCCCTTTTTGATAGTGTCTATTTCCTTTTTCATGTGGATATAGTTTGCAGTGAGTTAACTGTGGTTTCCCTGTAGTTTCTGGTAGCTCATTGTGAGCTCATTGAATTCCTGATAACCAGTGCTTTGAACTCAACATGTGATAGTTGACTTGCCTTTATTTCATTTAGCATTCTTTCTGAGGCTTCCTTCTTTCCTTTCATTTGGGGATTGTTTCTTTGTCTTCCCATTGTTTGTGAGACTCTTCTTGTTAGCCTCTGCTTCTTAAATTTATCTGTTCCGACTCCCTGGGTTTATGGTGTGGACTCCTATGGTAGAATACCTGTGAGATTATCAGTACAGTGCCCTTAATCCTCTGAGCTCTCTGATCTTGGGCTGTCATTTATGTTGGCTCTCTGTATGTCTTTGGGTTTTGATATGTTGTTGGGTCTTTCTTTGTTGGGCCCTTCCTTCCAGCTGGTTAACTGACCATCAGTCAGTCTACCACATATTGTATTCTGTTGAGCAGTTGTGGACACTTGTGTTGAAACTGATTCTTCTGTGTGTACAAGGTTTTGAGGCTTCTCTCTCACTCTTTTTCAGTTGTTTGTTGTGGGTAATTTCTCCACCTTTTAGTTGTATTGCCTGACTGGTCCTGGATTGAGGTTAGTGTAGCTTCCACTCCTTCCTTCTCCTTCTTCCCTTGTTATCTGTTGGTGGTTCCTTTGTTGGTGGGTTTCCTCTTCCATCAGGTGTACTGGTGTTCACCACTCCCACCTTGCAAGTTCTCTGGAGTAGCAAAATGAAATTCGTCTCACTGAAAGGAAGAAGGAATTAAAAAAAAAAGCCTTCTGTTGGCTTTAAACTGGTCAGGCCAGTTCTGCTGCATGTCTTCCTGGCTGGTTCAGGCTGAGGAGGGACTGATTTCGCTTTTCTCCCTTCCTGAGCCACACTGTTTGCTGTTGTCCAGCCTCCAGCCCAGTTCCTCAGTGCCCTTCTGAGCCAAGTCTCGGCCTTTAGTCCACCAGCTGTGCTGTCCTTGAGGTGCAACAATTAGGGGCAACTAATGCCTTCTTGCTCTTTGCTGTCCTAGATGCTAGGGACTTTTATTGCTCCTTTAGGGTAGTTTAGCCCCTGCACTGAGTCAAGTCTTTGGGGGGACTGCAGCTCCTCTCTGCAGGGCTTTTCTGCCTTCCTCCTGGAGAGCCAGTTGGCTCTGCAGGGCTATGGGCACAGGGGCCAGTGGGAGGTGCTTCGTCCCTGGTGTCTCTGGAGTGAGTGTGGACAGGCAGCTGCAGACCTTGGGCTGGTTGTGCACCATCCCCAGTGCTTTTGGCATGGGTGCAGCCAAGCTGCTGCTGGGCCATGGACTAGGTGTGCACCATCCCTGGTTCTTTGGGTGTGGGCATGGACAGGCCTCCCTTGGCCACGGATCAGGTGCACACCAGGGGACTGCGGGGGGGGGGGGGTTAGGGGCATAAGAAGCAGGCAGCTGCTGCTGAGAATTCCCTAAATGGCTATGGAGTGCCTCTTTTTTCTTTTTCTTTTTGAAAAATTCCTCCTATCCAAGCCCCCTGGTTTCAGACAAGCCCAGCCTGGCTTGCTCCTAAGAATCTTGAAGCAGCCCTGCCAGGTGCCAGGCCTGTGGCTATAGCTGCCCTGATCCCCATGCTGGTCTCAGGGACCTTATTGTCTCTAAGCACTCCTCTTACTGTCTGATTTTTCAATGTCCTCTATAACTTTTGGTCTCCAATCTTCATATATTCTGGAATACCGTTGGCTGTTCACTGTGTTCCTCAGAAGATTGGCTAGGTATTTCACCTGTGCACTGGGGGAAGTGGACTTTGCTTCCACCTACCTCACTGCCATCTCCAAACCTCAGCTTTTGTATTTTTAAATAAAATGTTTTCCAATATATCAGTTAGGTTTTTTCCTTCATTTTTACCATAAGATACACATTCAAGATAACTTAAAAGATAAACTTGGATTTCTGAGAACTGATTTGGAAATGCTTAAAATGCAAAAAATCAGGAAGATAAGAGACCAGAGAGGCTCTGGAGCTCATGGCAGCCAGATCTGAGAGATTCCACCTTCTGAGTAGCCAGCCAAGCCAGCCAGGTGTCAGGAATAGTGAACAAGCTGTTATTCTGCTCAAGAGTCAAATTCCAGAGCCAGAATATTTGGTTGGCCAAGCTTGGCTCATGGAACTACCTCTGGAGTCAGTTCTCAGGACCCACCTGAATGAGAAGTGGTTGGGAGTTGGGGGAAGAGGTGTGCTAAGGCTTAATCCAGGTGCTCCTACCTGAAAAAGTGGGGATGGATGTTGGCCACCTTAAACCTGAAAACACTACTTCACACGATGGGTGTCCACTCTACAACTGAGAATAATTAAATCTGAACTGTAGCATTTTCTCATTCTTGGCAAACATGGAGTCTGAACACTGATTTACTCACGAGAAATTAGAGTAGCAAATAGCTTGTACAGTACAATGGTAAATGTCTTATAAAAACAAATAGAATAATGCATCAAACTTAGCAATACAAGCTGGAAAAAAAGGAAAAACCTAAAGAAGCTAAGACTAATAAGGAGATTTTAGTACCACTACATTACACACCTAGGAAACAAATTGATAAATATTAGTCAATTTAATTTCATCTCCTCACTTCCTTTCTTCTTTCCTTTTATTTTAAGACAGGTATTAATGTTTCTGCTGGAGAAAGCATTTCTTGAAAGAGCTAAATATCCTCTTCTAACTTCTAATTCACTTTAGATCATTCATTTCTTGGCTTACTGGAAGTTTTATTGCAGTATATACAAGACATTTGGGCCATTTTTCAGAAGAAAGTGACTTAATATACATTGAAGGAATACAGATAGGGCAAGGCAGTAATGTTTTTATTTAGAAGAGAGATGTTCAAACACTGAGCATGTAGGCAATACCTCTGATTATGAATTATTCTCCTGAAAATTTCTAGTATTCATAAACTATTAAAGGTTTTATATACACTATTATTTAGGATATTGGGAACATTACATGTTCCCTTTCAGAGCCAAAAACCACTCCTTCCCTGGAAGGATGACATGCATGTGGTTAATTGTTTTTACACACATGTAATATAACTATAAATACATAAAATATATGCATACAGGCCTGGCCAGTGTGGCTCAGCTGATTGGAGCATTGTCCCGTACATTGGAAGTTTGTGGGTTGATTCTTGGTCAGGGCACATACCTAGGTTGTGGGTTTGATCCTTAATGGAGAGTGTAGGGGGCCAGGGATTAGGGCAGGGGCAGCCAATTGATGTTTCTCTCTCCCTTCCTCTCTCTCTAAAAGAAAAGAAAAACTGTCTTTGGGTGAGGATAAAAATAAATTTGTGTATGTAGATTACATATGCTTTTGTATAAATTACATATAATCTATATTAATACAATGTACCATGCATTCTTTGAAAGTCTGCTACTCATTGTCCTCCATTACATTCCTGTATTTCCATTTTCCATAATCCTAACTTTTGTTTTTCTTTATTTTTGGATACTCAGTTTCTTGCCTTGCAAAGTGACTCTTTTCCATAATTTAGCAATTTATCTCTTCCTTCTATATTCCTCACAGATCTCATTTTAAATGATAGCTTCAACTACCACTTATTGGGAATGACTTAGAGCTCATATATGAACTTACTCAATTAGTCAGTCAATATTTACTAAATATTATGCCCTGAGCTCTGAACTAGGGTGGGGATTGAAATTTAATTAAAAAGTGGTATATTTCTATCCATGGCCTCTATCCCAAGCTCCAGTCAACTGGAAGTTAGAGGGCAGCAGAGAGTAAGCACTTTGAAGTGTGGAATTAGACTTCCTTTCTTTACTGGTATTTCTCCCCTGTTACCTTAATTTAGACAATGCAAAATTGCATACGCCTAAAACTGTAATGAGAACCTGGGAAACTTGGCCAGATTGATAGGGTTTTATAATTTTATTTATTCATTATTCATTTATTTATCTGACAGTTTTTCTTTTCTTTTTTTAAATAACATTCCTCCTTTTTCCAGAGAAAGAAAGCAAACCTGAGCCAAAAAATTAAGCCAATAACAATTCTCCTGTGTTAAAGAATGCTCCCCTCAATCCCTATATGAAAAGTTAGCCCTTTTGTAGATTAGTTCTTAGTCAAGATAGAAGAGTTCAAGACCATATTTTAGAGCTAAGGTTTAACAAAAATTGAGCTGTTTTTATTATGAGTCCTCTCTCCTGTATATGTTTGTTGGCAGTTCTAGAGTGCTCTGCCATAGTGGCCTCAGGTGGCAGGAGGGCTTGGTTACCCAGTGCAGATGTTACCATGCAGGGAAGCCGACCTTGTGCCTGAACACAGCTTGTACTTCCAGGATCATTATTCTCTTGTGAGCTCCTCTCACCGTCCCCTAAAATATCTTGCTTTTTAATGATGCTTTTTATGTAATTTAGTAAAATAATGTTAAGACTTGGGTCAAGCTTGTGTTTTAGGAGTAAAAATATAATTGCTAAAACTTTAAGTTTCTAAATATATTGATAAATAAAACAAAGTCCAACATCAGAGTGTGTCTGTGTACTGAAAGTTTAAAGTACCATTTATTGACTTGATCCTAAAATCATGTACTTTAGAATATAATTTGCATGGCCCTTCAGGCAACAGACTAGGTTGTAAGATTCTTCAGGGTGAAAGTGGTAAATGAATGACTATGACCACAAAATTTAAAAAACAGATTAAAAGGTGAACTGACAAATACTTATTGAGTACCTATGCTTAGTACCAGGGACACAAATGTAAGCACTTCTCGTTTATCGTAGAAGGGGTGCAGTCTAGTGGGTCGAGACCAAACCCAATATTTCTACCATGAAGATCTTAGATAATTGTTTAACTGTTGGCCCTCACTTTGTTCATTTGCAAAATAAGTATTTAAAAATATCTTTATAGGGTCAACAGGAGGATTAAATCTAACAATATTTGGAGTCATCACATTGCAGCTATAGAGAAAGAGCGTTGCTGATGTCTACTTAGTGGAAATTACAACTGTAGAAGAGAAGTAAGATAAACAGTAGAAAATCCAGGAAGTTTTCTAGTTTCTGTGACGTGTTGACAATATGGGCAAATGTCCCAATTCCAGCCAGTCGGGCAGCAGCTTTCCTAAATTATTTGACAAAGCCACTTCTTTCAGAGTATCAAAGTTCCCCTTGAAAGGAAGATATGGAGTAAAGTGGAAGCATTTTATTTTTTTCAAAATAAGGTGAAAAAAATGATTAAACCTCCCACTTTTAGGGAGGTTTAAACAAAAAAAGCTTAAACAAAAAAGTGCAGTTGAAGAAGAAAACTTTTTGTAGAGGAACACAGATGATGTGAGTATATGAAAAGGGTTATATAGGGAGCAGTCACCTTTCAATGCTGTGTATGTGTACTTGGCTTCCTAGTGAAACATAGGTAAAAATAACAGAAACAAATAAAAAAGTTTATGACAACACAAAAGTAGATGATAATGACATTTTTCATTTCAGATATAAACATGGGCCAGGCATGGGTCAGTTTCATGTTCTTACCTTATGAAGGTAAGGAGAAAACTTTACCAAAATGCAGTAAATTAATTGCACATGTTTGGGCTCTTTGAGAGTTACCCTGATTCAGCGAGGATACTTTCTTAGATGAGATAATTACTCAAGATAAATCTCTTTGGACTATATCTCCTTTACATCAGACAAGCCTGTAAAACAGCAGCTCATTTTCTGAGACCTTGAGATTTTTCAATTTGTGGTATTCTTGACATCCCCCCATGCTTTTTCCTAGCAGTGTCATCAAGTGCTAACACACATCTCAGACACTATGGGCGCTCCAAGCTCACTGTAAATGTAAGTCCATGTGTCCCTAAAATTTTCCAAAACAGTTTGGATAATATTAATTGAAATTTTAAAATGGAAAATGATTCTTTTAAAAATTAGGGTATGTGGTTTAGTGGAGCCTGAAGGTTAGTCATCTTTGGAATTCTTGCTTTTTTAATTTATTTCACTCTCTTGGGCATCTTGTGGACCAGTAAGGTGAGGTTGCCTATGAAAATAAAAGGGTTGCAGTGACATCTGGTTGGCCCTGCCTTCCTTGAGTACAGGTGACAGTCCTGAGACTGTGGTAACTGGGAGAGGCCTTAGTCTACTGGGAAGCCTACAATTACTTATCAACGGATGTATAGGACCCAACAATATTGCTTGGCCTCTCATATGCAACAAGTATCTATTGAGCCCATGGTGTGTAGGGCCAACACTATGAACTAAGCGGTGTAGGACTGCTGAGAGTCCATGTGGTGGATGCACTTACAGCAAATTAATACAATCTGTGTTGTAAGAACTCCACTAGAGCAGTCATTTTCAACCTTTTTCATCTTATTCCAAACTAATTACTAATTACTAATTACTAAACTAATTACTAAAATTTTGTGACACACCAAAAAATATATTTTTTGCCATTCTGACAAAAAAGGTATAATTTTGATTAATTTATATCAGATGGCTATTGTTGTATTGATTATTGTCTTTTAATTTGACAATCTAACAGAAAAGAAGTCAGTGCCCCTAACTAAATTCAAGTTTTTCATATTTTATAAATTCTTGAGAACACTCTTAAAAATCGCAGGTCTGGAGGAATGTACATGGTTCTATGGGTCTAACTTTCTAGGCACTGCAGTGGGAATACCACACCCAGAGCTGGAACACAGAATATCTGGAGTTTAGGGCTGGGTTATGAAGGCCCTTGTTTGTAGTGGCACCTGTCAAACACGTGCCCTACCACTGAGAGATGGCCAATGTTTGCAGACTGAATGCCTGATGAATACAGATGACAAAGAATTATGTCATTGAAAGCGATGCCTCAGACTTCTGAACTTTCTGTAGACACAATCAAAAGCCAGGACAGACTTTGTTTTTGTTGCTTTATTTTTTTTCAGAAACTTCATGAATGTGGGCAGGAATCTCAGTATGTACTGGTATGTTGATTGAATTTAAAGAAATTCTTATTTCCATAACTCAAAATGCAACTTTCTTAGAGTGTATCTCCTTCTACTTCAGCAGAAGCTTGTGAAAAAAATAGTGAAATAAAGTTACTCAAATACTATTTACTTTCAAATATTTCTAAGTTTAAAGCTCCCTGTGTAATTGAATAAGGAACAAACCAAGAAATGAGGCACACTGTATGTTTAGTCGCAATGAAAATAAATTTAGGAAGTGACTTTCATATCAATTTTTTATGCCTTCACAGCACAATAAATCAGTATTATTCCTTTGACATATTTAAAAGGTGAGATTGAGTTAAAAGGAAAATACTTCCAAGAATGAGTTAAAAAACAATTTTATATCTGACCACATGTAGGTCAACTTCCCTATGTCTTTGTGCATTTGACAACATGCCTATTTGAAGCACAGATAGTTACAATCAAGATGAACCAAGAGAGGCCTACACCAAGACATATCACAATTAAAATGGCAAAGGTTCAAGACCAAGTGAGAATCTCAAAGACAGCAAGAGAGAAACAATTAATTACCTGTAAGGGAGCTCCAATAGGGCTGTCAGGTGATTTCTCAACAGAAACACTACAGGCCAGAAGGGACTGGCAAGAAATATTCAAGGTGATGAAAAGGATCTGACACCAGGATACTCTATCCAACAAGTCTCTCATTTAAAATGGAAGGTGCAATATAGCGCTTCCTAGACAGAAAAAAAAAAGGCTGAAAGAGTACACTCCCACTAAACTAGCACCATGATTCTTTTTTTATTTTAATTTTAATTTAATTTTATTGTTCTAGTACAGTTGTCTCCATTTTCCCTACACCACTTTCCCCTCTTCCACCCATCCCCACCTCCCACCCTCAATCCCACCCTGTTTGGATTTGTCCATGGGTCCTGTATACATATTCCCTGATGACCCCGAAGAGACTGCTTGAAGAAGAAGCAATATAGAGAGAAAGGAACACAGGAACAAAGGGAAAAATGGCAATGAATAAATATGTATCAATAATAACCTTCAATGTAAATGGATTAAATGTTCCAATAAGAAGATATAGGGTAGCTGAATGGATAAGAAAACATGACCTGCATATACGTTGTTTATATGAGGACTGACTTCAGAACAAAAGACCTACACAGAGTGAAAGCGAAGGGATGGAAAGAAATATTCCATGCAAATGGAGGTGAAAGGAAAGCTGGGTAGCAATACTTCTATTAGAGAAAATAGACTTCAAAACAAAGACCATGTGAAGCAAAGGGTCGCTGGTTCGATTTCCAGTCAGGGCACGTGCCTGGGTTGCAGGCCAGGTCCTCAATAGGGGACACACAAGAGGCAACCACACATTGATGTTTCTCTCCCACTCTTTCTCCTTCCCTTCCCCTCTCTCTAAAAATAAATGAAATATTAAAAAAACAAAGACCATAATAAGAGACAGAAAACATCACTGCATAATGGTTAGAGGGTCAGTCCCATAAGAGGATATAACCATATATGCACCCAATATAGGAGCACCTAAATATATAAAGAAAATCTTGGAGGACTTTAAAGAAGAGATTGACAGCAATAGCAATTGCAGGGGATTTTAACACCTCACTGTCAACAATGGACAGATCTTGAAGACAAAAAATCAACAAGGACAGAGCAGCATTAAATGACAATTCCAAATAAGCAAAATATACATTCTTCTCAAATGTATATAGAACATTTTCAAGGACAGACTACACAGTAGGACACAAAATAAGCCTTAACAATTCAGAAAATTGAAGTCATATCAAGCATTTTCTCAGATTACAATGGCTTTAACCTAAAAATCAAACTCAGAAAAAAACTCAAAAACATTTAAATACACGTAGGCTAAATAACATGTTAAATAATGAATGGGTTAACAATGACATCAGGAAATAAATCAAAAAGTACTTGGAAACAAATGAAAATGAATACACAACCTAGAACCTATGGGACACAGCAAAGGCAGTCCTGAGAGGAAAGTTCATGGTTACATGCTTATCTAAAGAAGATAGAAAAATTTAAAATAACCAACCTAACCTTACAAACTAAAAGAACTTGAAAAACAATAACAAACAAAGCCCAGAATGAGTAGGAAAAAAACAATCAAGATAAGGGCAGAAATAAATGACATAGAGACTAAAAAAGAAAATTCAAAAGATCAAGGAATGTAGGAGCTGGTTCTTTGAAACATAAGAAAAATTGACAAGTATTTAACCAGACTCATCAAAAACAACAACAACAAACAAACAAACTATGAACAACTATATGCCAAGAAATTGGACAACCTGGGCAAAATGGATAAATTTCTAGAAACATACAATTGTATAAAAGTGAATCAAGAAGTGGAAAACCTGAATAAACCAATAATAGCTAGCAGAATTGATGCAGTAATAAAAAAAAACCCTCCTGGTACACAAAAGCCCTGGACCACATGGCCTTGAAGGAGAATTTTAACAAACATTCAAAGAAGAACTAACACCTATCGTACTTAAACTATTCCAAAAAATTCAAGAAGAGGAAAAACTTCAGAACTTTTTTTACAAGGCTAGTATTACCCTAATTCCAAAACCAGGTAAAAACACAACAAAGAAAGAAATTACAGGCCAATATCTCTGATGAATATAGATGCTAAAATCCTGAACAAAATATTGGCAAACTGGGTCCAGCAATATGTTAAAAATATCATACACCCTGATCAAGTGGAATTTATTCTAGAGATACAAGGATGATACAATATTTGCAAATCAATAAATGTAATACATCACATAAACAAAGTGAAACACAAATGACACATGATCATATCGACAGATGCTAAAAAATCTTTTGATGGAATCTACCACCTATTTATGATTAAAAACACCAAAATGGGAATAGATGGATCATATCTCAACATAATAAAGGCCATAAACAAAAAACCTACTGCCAACATCTACTCAATGGGCAAAAACTACAAGCATTTCCCTTAAGGTCAGGAATAAAACAGGGGTGTCCACTTTCACCTCTCTTATTCAACATAGTACTGGAAGTCCTAGCCATAGCAATCCAACCAACAGAAGAGCAAAAGTCCTACAAGTTCATTCTAATCAAAACAGGTTGGTACTGGCATAAGAACAGACATATAGATCAATGGGACAGAATAGAAAGCCCAGAAGTTAACCCATGTCTTTACGGTCAATTAATGCTTTACAAAGGAGGCAAGACTAAAATGGAGTAGACAGTCTCTTTAATAATGGTATTAGGAGAACTGGTCTGGTACATGCCAAAAAAGAAACTAGACCACCCACTCACACCATATACCAGAAGAAACTCAAAATAGATAAAAGACTTAAATATAAGTTGTAATACCATAAAAATCCTAGGGGATATTATAGTAAAATTTGAGATATCTCACATAGCAATATTTTTGCTGATATATCTCCTAAGGCAAGGGGAATAAAGGAAAAGAGAAACAAATTGGACTACATCAAATTAAAAAGCCTCTGCAGAGTTAAAGGAATGATTATCAACAAAAAAAGGGAACAACTATATCATTGGCAAAAACATATTTGCCAATGATGTATCAGATAAGGGTTTAATCTCCAAAATATATAAAGAACTTATGACTCAACACCAGGTAGACAATGTAATTAAACAGTGGGCAAAGGACCTGAATAGACACATCTAAGGAGGAAATACAGATGGTTTATAGATATGTGAAAAAATGCTCAACATCCCTAGCCATCAGAGAGATGTAAGTAAATTAAAACCACAATGAAATAGCCCTTCATACCTGTCAGAATAGCTATCATTAACAAATGAACAAACAACTAGTGCTGGTGAGGATGTGGAGAAAAGGGAACCCTATTTCATTGTTGGTGGGAATGCAGACTGGTGCAGCCACTGTAGAAAACAGTATGGAATTTCCTCAAAAAACTAAAACGGAACTGCATTTTGATCCAGTGATTCCACTGCTGGGAATATACCAGAAGAATCCTGAAACACCAGTTCAAAAGAATGTATGCACCCCAATGTTCATAGCAGCACTATTTACAATAGCCAATTGTTGAAAACAGCCTAAGCGCCCATCAGCAGATGAGTGGATAAAATAAACTAGTACATCTACACAGTGGAATACTACACAGCAGAAAGAAGGAATTCCACCTTTTAGCAACAGTATTCTGCAACTAAAGACTATTATGCTAAGCAAAATAAGCCAGTCAATGAAAGACAAAGAGCACATGATCTCACCTATAAAAGGAATCTAATGAACAAAATAAACTAATGAGCAAAACAGAATCAGAGGTAGAATCGCAGAACAGACTGAGAGCTGTTAGTGGGGACTGAAAGAAGGTGAGGGGATTGGTCAAAGAACGTAAATGAAGGACCCATGGACATGGACATCAGTGTGGGGATTGACTATGGGAGTAAGGGGGCAGGCTACATGGAGAGGGGCCAAAGGGAAAAAAGTGGGACAACTGTAATAGCATAAACAGTAAAATAACAAAATAAATAAATAAATAACATGCCTATTTGTTTCATGCATTTACACTGGAAGTTTCATTTTAACTCTGTTAAAAAATTTGCAAGCATCATGAATAAAACAATACTTACTGGAAATATTGCAGAAGCAGGATGTTGATATTTCCTTATGTTTGGCTTTGTTCTTCTACTGACAGAAAATGCTGGGAAAATGTAGATTTGAGGTGGGAAAGTGTCTAGAACAGGCAATAAACTGAAAAAAGGCTAGTATGTCTAGTGAATAACAAGAGAAGTGAGTGATGGATGCAGTTGAAGAGCTGAGCTCCAATTTATGGTCACCTTGGGTGCACTAAAATGTATTTCCATGAAAATATTCAAACAGATTCTGCCATTACTGAGACTACAAAAGATAAGAGTATGGATAGGTTATTATTGCAGGTAGCTCTTTTTGCTTTTCTTGAGTCTCCTGACTGTTATCTTTTTAGAACAGAGTGTGGTGGGCACTGACTGGCACATACATATTTGCATGTGCAGAGTTGCACATGGCCTCACAATGCACCCTCACACCCATGCTGACCTGTGGCTGTGGTGCTATTTCCAGGTCACAGGAGATGCCAAATCCTCTGCTAAGCACCTCACTTGTTCTTTCTCATGCACTCCTGTCAATGAACCACATTTGTGAGCACTATTACTAACCCTATTTGAAATGAGCACCAAGGCACAGAGAGGCTACATGACTTCTCCATTAGGTAAGAAGCAGAGTCTAAACTCAGACTTATGTTTGTTCAATTTAAAAGTATAATCTCAAATAGAATTGGAATAAGAGGCAAGTGAACCTGGAAGGTTCTGAGGTTCCAAGAATTGGAAAAAATTAGGAAATAGACAGGTGCTATGGCAGAAATATGAGGCAGAAAACCCTAACAGACTGTCAGAACTGAAGTAGGGCTGTGTGGGCTGGCACCATGGAGAGCTGCTGGCAGTATGAAATCATGGTGAGGAGCCATGGAAGGAAGTCTGAATTTTGTAATGCTAAACAACATGGGAAAACATTGAAAGTTTGTTTAAAAAATTTTTTTGTTGTTGTTTGAGTATAGTTGTCTCAATTTTCCCACCACTGCTCCCCCTGCACCACCCATCTGCAACTTCCACCCTCAATCTTACCCCTCTTTGGCTTTGACCACATGTCCTTCATATAAGTTCCTTGGTGATCCTTCTTCTTTCTTTTGTTATCCTCCTCCCACCTCCTCTCTAGTTACTGTCAGTTTGTTCTTTCTTTTTAAAAATATAGTTTATTGATTATGCTATCACAGTTGTCCCATTTCTCCCCCTTACTCCCCTCCACCCTGCACACCTTCTCCCACCCACATTCCTCCCCTTTAGTTCATGTCCATGTGTCATACATATAAGTTCTTTGGTTTCTACTTTTCTTGTACTATTCTTACCCTCCCCCTGTCTAACCTACCATCTATGCTACTTATTCTCTGTACTTTTCCCCTTCTCTCCTCCTCCCATCCCCCTGTTGCTAACCCTCCATGTGATTTGGTTCTGTTCCTATTCTAGTTCTTAGTTTGTTTGTTTTAGGTGTAGTTGTTAATAATTGTGAGTTTACTGTCATTTTACTATACATATTTTTTATTTTTATTTCTTAGATAACTCCCTTTAACATTTCATATAATAAGGGCCTGGTGATGATGAACTCCTTGAACTTGACCTTATCTGAGAAGCATTTATCTGCCCTTCCATTCTAAATGAAAGCTTGGCCAGATGGAGCAATTTTGGATGTAGGTCCTTGCCTTTCATGACTTGGAATACTTCTTTCCAGCACCTTCTTGCCTATAAGGTCTCTTTTGAGAAATCAGATGACAGTCTGATGGGAACTCCTTTGTACGTAACTGCCTCCTTATCTCTTGCCGCTTCTAGAATTCTCTCCATTTTAATCTTGGCTACTGTAATTATGATGTGCCTTGGTGTGTTCCTCCTTGGGTCCAGCTTCTTTGGGACTCTGAGCTTCCTGGACTTCCCAGAAGTCTATTTCCTTTGCCAGATTGAGGAAGTTCTTTATTATTTGTTCAGATAACTTTTCCACTTGTTGCTCTTCCTCTTCTCTTTCTGGTACCCCTATAATTTGGATGTTGGAATGTTTAAAGATGTCCTGGAGGTTCCTAAGCCTCTCCTCATTATTTTGAATTCTTGTTTCTTCATTCTTTTTTGATTGGACGTTTCATTCTTTCTTCTGGTCCACACTCTTGATTTGAGTCCCAGTTTCCTTCCCATCACTATTGATTCCCTGTACATTTTCCTTTATTTCACTTAGTGTAGCCTTCATTTTTTTCATCTAATTTGTGACCAAATTCAACCAATTCTGTGAGCATCCTGATTACCAATGTTTTGAAACTGTGCTTCTGATAGTCTGGCTATCTCTTCATTGCTTAATTGTATTTTTTCTGGAGCTTTGATCTGTTCTTTCATTTGGGCCATTTTAAAAATCTTGACATGCCTGTTATGTATGAGGGGCAGAGCCTTAGATGTTCACCAGGGTGGGGTAACTCACAAGCAAATTGGGCCCTTTGGGTGCTGATTCCTAAGTGGGTGGGTTTATGTACATTCTAGGGCCCTGTGGGTCTCTCCAGTGAACTTTCCTGTGAGGCTGGGAGTTCCCACTCTTCCTTTATTTAGCCTGGTTTATCTGCATGCGAATGTGGGACTGCCCGGTCCACTGCTGCCTTGCCGGCCAGCTGCAGCCTTGTGTGCCTCGTTCCACAATCTGTCACCTCACTGGATCTGCCAGCTGCAGCCTTGTCCTCCCTGGTCCTCCAGCCACTGCCTTGCCGTGAGTCCTCTCCACCCTGGCTGCCCAACCCAGACCCTCCCACCAGTCTGGATGAATGTGTCTTCTTCAACTCCTTGGTTGTTGAATTTCCATACAGTTTGATTTTCTGTCAGTTCTGGTTGTTTTTTATTTTTAAATTGTTGTCCTTTTGGTTGTGCAAATAAGCAGTGTGTCTACCTATACCTCCATCTTGGCTGGAGGTCCAGTTCTTTATTTTAATGTCTTTGGTTATATTTTGCTTGTTTCATTGATTAGGTTCCATTTATAGGTGAGATCATATGGTATTTGTCTTTCACTGCCTGGCTTATTTCACTTAGCAGAATGCTCTCCAGATCCATCCATGCTGTTGCAAAGAGCAGGAGCTCCTTCTTTCTGCTGCACAGTATTCCATTGTGTGAATGTACCATAGTTTTTCGATCCACTCATATACTGATAGGCATTTACGTTTCCTCTAACACTTGGCTATTGTAAATTGTGGTGCTATGAACACTAGGGTGCATAGGAGTTTTTTAAGTACAGAAAAAACATGGTATGATTTCCATTTTTCAAAAAGAACACAATGGCTATCATGGGAGATGTAGGAGATGGAACATAGTGGGGCAAAGTGAGAACAGAGCTATCAAACTATTTCAGTATCTCACTGATTGGAGAGATACTGAAATAATAGATTTGGTGATTTGGACCAGGATGATGGCAGTGGAAATGAACAGGATAGCATCAATGTATAAGGAAAGTCACCCCCTAGCCTCCCAACCTCAGCACACACACTTAATTGACTTGCCACGGTCTTCTATCTGTTCCGTAAAATGCACTCACAGACATCCATGACACATGAATAATCCTGTCTGGTCAGTCCCGCCTAGAACAACTGCACACTCCTGTCTCTCCATGCGCCACCACCATCACCTGTCTTATTTCTGAACTTGTGTATGCTAGCTGTATTGAAATTAATTTTTAAATATAGTGGTAGCATATGAAACAATGACATACGAGAATAAATGATCATTTCCAGGAAAAACTAAATCAGATAATTTGGAAAGACTTGGTAAGAGGCAACATAGCAGTTCAGAATTTAAAAAAAATAGTAAAGGCAGCTTTCTGTTACAGATTCCTTCATACATATCTCATGTCTTCATGCCACAGAAACCACAGGATCAGAAAATGCATTAGGGGTTTGGATTAGTAAGGGACACACAGGATCTATCATTAGTGAAATGACACTGAAGAAAGACCTCAAACCTCTATCAGAATATTGGCAAATGAATCTACACATGTGAGCATTAAATTACAATAAACATTTGAGGTGAATTTCATGGTCGTGTGGAGTCCACTGTACTTTGGACCTGGAGGAGATACACTGGGTGAGAGGAAAAGAGCTGACTCTCCTGTTCATCGTGCCCATCTAGTGCACTTTTAAGAAGCAGCTAAAGCAGTAGACTTACACTTCTTGCCAATCTTTGCCTCCTTTGCAGCTCTCGTTTCCATAATCCATCACAAATGCCTATCACATTTCCCACAATGCTGTACACTGTACACTGACGAGCCTGTATAAAAAGCCACACCACCCTGAACTCCTTGAAGGGATCATGTACTTCTCAGTAACTTTTATAACCCAGAGCAACACACAGTGGATATTCAATGTTTGTTGAACAAATGAATGAATAGGCTATTTAATTTTCAAACAGAAATATCTTTGTGAACATTTAATGTTACATCACCCTTTATATACTGAATGTTTGTGTTCTCCCAAATTCCTATGTAGAATCCCTAAATCCCCAGTGTATTTGGAAATGGGGTCTCTAAGGCACTAATTAAAGGTAAATGAGGTCATAAGGGTGGGGCAGTAATCCAACAGGACTGATGTCCTTATGAGCTTGCTCTCCCCAAATGCACTGGAGAAAGTCCTTGTGACACACAAAAGGTCAGTGTCTGTACCTAAAAGGAAAGTCCCCCTGGCACCAGCCTTGCTGGTACCTTAATCTTGGACTTGCAGCCTCCAGAGCTGTAAATGTTAATCGTTTGAGCCACCCAGTTCATAGTATTATGTTACAGCAGCCCAAGCAGACTATAACCTATATGTACAATACATTTTTTTTTTCATATCTGGTTTGCCAAAAGAAGGTTCAGAAGTAAGCATGGTCTCGTACGTCTGACAGGTGTTTATCTGCCCTTTAGTTTCAAGAAAAAAATTTCTCCCTTAATTTTTTCTTTGCTAACAAAATATACATTATTGCCACAAGAAAAGCCTTTTTCCCCCTTCTTTTTAAATATTTATTTTTTATTGTTGTTCAAGCACAGATGTCTCAATTTTTCCCCCACCACATACCTCACTCCCATCCCACATACCCCTCTTTGGGATAAAGGAAAAAAGGGGAAGTGTCGCCAAGGAAAATGTATAAAAGACACATGGACAAAGCCAAATGGAGTAGGATCAAGGGTGGGAAAAAAGCCTCCCCTACCCAGCTTAGAATCTACAACCCAAACTGAAGATGGCTTTTGTGTTGCCATAGCTAATAAAACATTACAATTATAGGGCTTAACAAGAAGCTGGCCATCTCTGTGATTCTCATTCTTCCCTCACTTGTCACACCTTTTTGCCAAGTGGCTTCCACAGCACTACTGGGCAACATCTGAAATCAAAACAAGAGGGGAAGTCTCACAGCAGTGTGTCTGCCCTCTTAAAGGAAAAGCAAGCTATTCTAGAAGCTTACAGCAGACTTCATTTGTCTCACTGGCCAAGGTCATATCACAGGTTCAATTACAGCTGCAAGGAGCTGAGAAATGCACAGTACCCTCGAACAACAGGCGTTTGACCTGCACAGGTACACTTACATGCAGGTTTTTGTTGATAGCGGGCCCTTCCTAAGCATGTGTTCCTCATGTGCAGATTCAACCACCATGGATTGAAAACAGTATTTTCTCTTCAGTCTTGTGAATCTGCATGTGGGAAGGCAAAAATACTTTTGATTTCTGGTTGTTTGAAACTAAAGACATGAAGGTCTGGCTACAGACTCAAGAGTTATATATGGATTTCTGACTGACTGGGTTTGGTACCCCTAACCCCCACATCGTTCAAGGGTTAACTATATAGTTCATCCAATTCTGATTTTGAGGGCAATGCAAACATCTGTTGGATTAGTCCTTGTATGGTGTTTACTGAGCAGGATCTGGAATAGATCTACAGATGAGCTAATTCTGGAGGGTCCTCCAGTTTACCCTTGGTTCCCCCAAGGTGGGCTTGCATTTTACACTTTAGCAAAGGACTTGAGCCATCATCTAACACTAATATATCTCTGACTGCAGTTAGCTAGCCTGCAAACATTACAATGAGGGTATTGAAAATTGTACCTATCCTCACCTGTCTCTATTACAATAAAATCCTAGCTTTCATTGGAAAGTACATCGGCTGTACTGGTTTTCATTGTTTTGTTTGGAGACAATGACATTGTTCCAATTTCTTCAGTAAGCAAGTGGCAAGTGGAGTCTGTTCTAATTTGAGGCTATGGAGAAAACCATCATCTGAGTTTCTCAATATGTGCCCTAATGAAGAACCTACCCAGAGCTTCCTACTAGCCAGCATTTCTAAGCCTGTGTTACACAGGCTGATTGCACTTAAAGGCATCTTTTAAAGAAAAGAACAATTGAGCTTTACGTGATTATTGGCATCACTTAATGGTGCGGTTAGGCGTGTTAGTACAGGCTATAACAAGTTCTTACCACATGTAGTCTAAAATATTCAAATTTGGGGCTTTATCGGAACAAAAATACATATTTCATAATAGAACTTAAATAGGGAGGGTAAATTGGAGGTTAGAGAAAATTAAGTAGGAAAATAAAGTCATGTTTATTATGAAAAGCTGTAACTCATGAGGTTCCATATAGCAGGCTACAGGTGACAATTGGACTCAGAACTGACCAAAAAACACAAGAAAAGACGGTAACAGAGTCTATCACATATAAAAGAAAAGTAGTCAACTGTTCAGGAGAAGCACAGGGTTACTAGAGCTGAGACCTGAGAGATCTTTTTAACATGTGGTACACCTATCAGCTTTAGAAACACATTATTAAAAATACAAGCTTTGATGACTGTTTTTACTAATAGAAAACGACAACATAGAAAAAAAGTACAATGCCAAAAGAAAAGTTAATTCTGTGATGAGTCAAAATGTGGGTCAGATGTGAAGCTCTGTGGAAATATCCCAGAGGATAAGATTTAGATTTTCCGTATTTCCTAGTTGGGGATACAAACTTGTTTTTAACACAATCCTTAAAAGTAAGTTACAAAATTCATTTCAAAACCAAGTTATTTTTAGACGTAAGGCCACAATGTTCCCTATAATGTCACAGACAGTTGAAGTAGACTACACAGATGATTTATCTCAGGAACATGGTTTTCTAAATAAATGTGCTTTCAGTAGCTAATATCTATATGGCAGAGAGATAATACAGTTTAAAATGCTACACTTTATTGTTGTACTGTTTGTAAACTTCATTTTTCAAAGGTTAAAAGATTACCCACAAAAGAGTTTTGTTTCAGTTATGTTCAATCTTTTAATTAATGTTGGTTACATTTGAAGTATATTGCACCTTTTCACGAAGACTTAATATAAAGTGTAAACTGAAAAACTCATCACACACCTGTGAAATGCAGCAGTTAACTACAACTAAATTTACAATAATTGTTGGGATGGGAAAAGAACGTAGAAACTGGAAGGGATAGTATTCAATATCTGAATAACACAGCTACTATGTACTGAAAAAAACAATTTATTAAACAAATATAATACTGGGAATAAAATGCATTATAAAAGTAAAAAAGTAAATTCTAAATATAAATAATAGTGGCTTTCCTAATTAATAAGAATTTTCCCTCACTCGTTTCAAATTTGAATATAATCTTATGAAAGACCAGATTTTGAAACTGTATGGTTTACTTTAAAACAGACATGTAGTGTTATAATATCTGAAATTTAGCACAGAAAATCATGTGCTAAATTTTTCATTTTACTAAATGAAAAAGTACATTAACTTAAATGATTGTTCTTTTTAAACCTAAAATAATATTTTAAAAGATACAAGTAGACCAGTGTGTTATGTTTTCTTTCTTTCTCCCAGGCTATTAAACACATTTCTGGTACACTTTGTGGAAAATACTCTGAGACAGTGCATACCTGGGGCATTTTGACATAAGACTTTTAAAATTTTTGGTATTTTGGTAAAAAGTAGCCTCCTTTTTAAATCAAAGATGAGAAACTGCCATTGGATCTGTTCATGTATGTGAGTAGAATTTTAAATAATGACATCTTAATACATTTAAGATACTGACACACTTTTAGACAGTGAGTGAAAAAAAAATGAAGCTTGGTATTTTATTTCCCCAGCAAGTTCCCCTCAGTTTTTAACAGGTATATGGAGTACAATATACCAACTAGCATCTCAAAATGCTAGCATGATTATGATGCTTACTAACAGCAATATGCAAAACAGCAAAAATAGAAAATGAATAACACCACACTATAAAAATGAAACAAGGCACTTCTGACAACTGTACACAAAACAGAAATGGACACCTTTTTGTAAAGCTAAATAAGCAGACCCCAGGAGACTTGTAAAAAGTGAAGTACGGAAGGTCGTAACTGTACTCACTAAAGAAATTCACCAATTCAACTTGGCACAAAAGACTTTAATTACCATAAAGTGCATCACTTGCTAGATAAATGAAAAAGAAAATCACCAAGAATAGAATATAGCAACATATTTACACATATAGACATGCAATGCCAGGAGTCTACATAGTTAGGAACTTTGTGTGTGTGTGTGTGTGCCACATCAAAGCGTGTGGCTTTTTATTTGTATTTTTTTGAATAACTCCTTGTTTGCTTAGAATCCATAATATATTTTCAAAAGAGTATGCCTTGATTAGCAAAAAGAGGTAGTGGTCTCAAAGAGGCAAACTCACTGATTCTTAAATCTCTAGGTAGAGATTTAAGATAAAGATTATGTAGAAAATAAACAAGTATAACAATAAATCAGGATACTTTAGTATTTTGACATAAATGAATTAACTTTCAAAATCAAGGCTGTTTTAGTACTTTAGCTATATTATCACAGCTATGTCAAATAATTTTCCTTTGGTACTACAAAGTTTTCTACTTTTATAGTAGCATTCTAAATAAGTGGTTTTTATTCTGAGATGGTAAACATTTCAATATTTAAAACTTAGTTCTTTCATATTTAAACCATGGCAGATACACAAAGAAGTATATCTCAACCAGATAGTGAGAGCAACATGCAATAAATTTCCATTTGACTAATATAACTGGTAACATAAACACATATTGGTAGTTTGGAGCAATATACTGACAAAAAACCCCAAAATAATTTATGCACAGTATTTAAGAATGTAGGTCTTGATAGCAGAACTCTAACTAGATTTTTTTTTTAGTGTATTAAATCCGAAGGTTGAATAAAAGGCAACTTAAAGCATCAGTGAATATATTTCTTATCCCCATAACTTAAAAAAACTTTTCTTCATGTAAACTTTATACATGTGCATTCTTATATTTTCAGTAAATAATCTAAAGCTGCTGAGATGTAGAAAGGGAAGGAATGTCTATGATGGATTAGTCTTCTTCTGCATGATAAGCCACTTCTGCTACTTCTACCTCTGACACAGAATTTTCAGGTTCACTAAAACTTAAGCATGACTTCTCATCAGCTCTGTAAAGAAAGAGAAACATATCACTGTCAAGGCTGAATTCATGCTATTACCTTTAAAAATCTTTTATGTAAAGAGTATTTAAATATTTAATGAAAAAATATAATATAATATTTTCCGCTTCTCACTGCCAAAGAACTTTTAGAGATATATTTTTAATTCTATTAGCTCTCCCAACAACCATTTATCAATAAAAATCTAGTTTGTGATTACCCTTACAAACATGAAATTTATTGTCATAATTATAGCTTAATAATTACTGGTAAAGTATTAATAATTAGCTTGGATTTATATGCAATACAAATTCTATGGGCTTTTAAAAATACTACTTTTGTCATTTCTATCATGTAGGCAGGGTAGTGGCTATTACAGTGTCCCACACTTTAAATGGAAAAGGACTGACATTGTGGGAGATTAATTTGTCAAAATTTACCAAATTAATTAACTGACTCAGAGCCCAGTTAATTCAGACATAGCTTCAAATTAGGTATTTTTATAAAAAATCTTAGAGCCTACCTGCCAAAGGCTCAGTGTTAATGGGTAGCCTAGAATACCTACAGTCTTTCTCTGTGTGCTCAGCAGATTCATGGTGCAACAATGAATGGCCGTGTAAAAGATACTCTATTGAGTATTATAACAATTTCCCTCCAGTTATTCAGATGATTAGGCTATAATAAACTAAACATTATATACCTGGATTCTTCACACAAGAATTCTTGATCAACCTGAAGTACAGGGGCATCCACCTTTAGGACCTGTTCACCTTCTGCACCTGACAAGTGCAGTGACTCCTCAGGTTCTAAACACAATGCTCTAGGAGTAAATTATAATAAGTTATTTTCCTATCAAATGTCTTCAGGAAAAAATTATGTATGTTTGTTGTTAATATATGTAGCTTTCATTGTCTTTGGCTGTTAAGTCTTAATATAGTCATATGGCTAATAAATTACTGACTGGGAGTGAACAAAAACATTATTATTTATGGTTAATTTAAAATGATTTCAGCATCAATTCAGTGCATGCTGATGAGACAGCAAACTAAAACTTTTGTATGTGAAAATTTGGCATAAATGCCTAGAAACAAAGCTGTCATTTAAATAGGTTAAAATGAATAATGTTTATCCTGTTGAACAGCTAGAGGCTTAGTATCCTGAAGGTTCCCATCTTTCAAATGTTCAATCTCCTAAATAAATAACTGAAAAATAAATTTTCTCAATCTACAAGGAAGGACATGAAGAGTCTATGATGTTTAAATTAGAAATTTCCTAAAGCATATTAAATACAAAGGGTGTTTATCCTAGAGTAGAGAGTTGACTTAGACTAGAAATGTAGGTATCGAAACACACCTGATCCTTTTCTCTAGCGTCTCTATACATAGTTGCTTCTCACTGAGCAGTTTCTTCAGTGACTCCACCTCTTTTTGTTTTTCAAGTAATTCTTTCTGAAAACGGTAGTTTGTCTCCTCTAAAGTTTCACAGAAAGCCTTAAAAACAAACAGACAAAAATCTTATGTAGAAAAAGAATAAAATTAATTATGTATACAGTATCTTCCCATTTGTATTAACTGAGTGATAATAAATAGAAATAGTAAATACAAAACAACATATCAACTAATAAAAGATTTCATTAAGGATGTGACATACAAAATAAATATGCAAAAATAAATAATAAGAGTAATAAATTAGGATAAAATAAAAATATCAATTATGATGATAAATCCTACAGCTCTCCTTAGAAGGTTAAGGAAAAAATTTAAAACTTTACTGAAGGACTTTAAATAAAGAGCTAAGTAAACAAAAATCTCATAAAGATTCATTATTGTAAAGAAATACTCTATAAAATCAATCAATCGATTTATTATAATTCCCCCCAAAATGCCAGTAGTATTTTCAGTAAAACTCACATGTTAATTAAATAATCCATACAGAAGAGTATATAGCAAACTTAAAGAAGAACAAGGCAGGAAACACTTATACTGCCAGACACAAAGATTATAATGCCAAGTATCATAATTAACAAATTATAAACTCAACAAATTAGAACATCTCACATCATAATCAATGCACAAAAACTAAAAGCTTTTCTCTTAAGATGAGGAAGAATACAGAGGAGTCCGCTTTTACCACTTCTACTCAACATAGTACTGAAAGTTCCAGCCACAGTGATCAGCAGGAAGAAATAAATAAAAGGCATCCTACTGGAAAGGAGGAAGTAAAACTTTCATTATTTGCAAATGGCATTATAGTCTACATAAGAAACCCTAGCAGGGGTGTCTAATCTGTGACCTGCAGGCTACATGTAGCCTAGGATGGCTGTAAATGCAGCCCGACAAAAAAATTATAAATTTACTTAGAACATTATAAGGTTTTTATTTTTATTTATTTTTTTTGTGAATACATGTTGCAATGTATTTAATGTGTGGCCCAAGACTTCTTCCAGTGTGGTGCAGAGATGCCAAAAGGTTGGACACCCCTACTATAGTCTCCAACAAAGAACTACTTGACTTAGTAAGTGAATTTGGAAAAATAGTGGGATACAAAGTCTCAATATTTGGAAATGGATGGAATTTCTGTACAGCAAAAATGAATTATCAGAAAGAGAAATTAAGGAAAAAAACCCATTAGTCTAGCACAAAAAAATAAAGTTCCTAGAAATAAATTTAACCAAGGAGGTTAAAGACCTGTACTTGGAAAACTAAAGAAGAAAGAAAAAAACACTGAAGAAAGAATTTGAGGAAGATACAAATAAATGGAAACATACCATGTTCATGGATTGGAAGAATTAACATCATCAAAATGTCCATACTACCCAAAGCAATCTACAGATTCTATGCAATTCCTACTAAAATAAAAATGGCACATTTCACAGACTTATAACAAATATTTCAAAAATTTATATGGAACAAAAATGACCCCGAATAGCCTCAGCAATCTTGAGAAAGAACATAGTTGGAGGGATCATACCTGATATCAAACTATACTACAGGGCCACTGTAATCAAAACAGTATGAGACTGGCGTAAGAACAGACACATATATTAATGGAACAGATATGAGAGCCCAAAATGAAATCCATGTATCTACGGTCAACTAATATTTGACAAAGGGGGCATGACAGCCTCTTCAATAAATGGTGTTGGGGCAACCGGAATGGTACATGCAAAAAAATGTAACTAGACCACCAACTTACACCATATACCGGACTAAACTCAAAATGGACAAAATACTTAAATATAAGTGGTGATAGCTTAAAGTCCTAGAGAAAAACACAGGTGGTAAAATTTCAGATATCTCCCATAGTAATCTTTTGCTGTTATATCTCCTAGGGAAGGCAAATAAGGGAAAAAAATAAATGGGACTATACCAAATTAAAAAGCTTCTGCAGAGCTAAAGAAACTATAATCAAAATAAAAAGGGAACCAACTATATGGGAGAACATATTTACCGATGATGTATCAAACAAGGGTTTAATCTCCAAAATATATAAAGAATATGACTCAACACTGGGAAGACAAACAATCCAATCAAAAATGGGCAAAGTACCTGAATAGACACATCTCCAAGGAGGACATACAGACGGACCATAGACATATAACAAAATACTCAACATCACTAGTTATCAGAGATGTAAATTAAAACCACTATGAGATACCACCTCACACGTGCCAAAGTGGTTACCATTAATAAATCAGCAAAAATAAGTGCTGGTGAGAATGTGAAGAATAGGGAGCACTGCTGATGGGAATGCAGACTGGTGTAGCCACTGTGGAAAATAGGCTGAAATATCCTAAAAAAAACTAAAAAAGGAACTGCCTTTTGATCCAGCAATTCCACTGCTGGGAATACAGCAAGTATTCCCAAGACTCCCCAAACACCAATTCAAAAGAACTTATGTACCCTAATGTTTATAGTAGTGCTGTTTATAATAGTCAAGTGTTGGAAATAGCCCAAGTGCCTATCAGTAGATGAGTGGATTAAAAAAGTGTGGTACATTTAGACAATGAAATACTACGTATCAGAAAGAAGGAATTGCTACCTTTTGACACCGCATGGTTAGAACTGGAGACTATTAAACTAGTGAAATAAGCTAGCTGGTGAAAGACAAAATACCGTATGATCTCACTTATAAAAGGAATCCAATGAACAAAATTAATTAACAAGCAAAACAGAAGTAGAGTCATGAAATCATGAACAGACTGACAGCTGCCAGAGGGGAATGTGCAGACAGAGATGGTATACATAAGTGGAAGGGATTAGTCAAAAACATGTGTGAAAGACTATGGACATGGACAAGGACAATGGTGTAGGGAATGACTGTTGGAGTGAGGACTGTGGAGGGTGGAGGAGGGTAAAGTGGGGAAAATTGGGTCAATTGTAATAAACAATAATAAAAAAATAAAAAAACTACAGAATGATAAAAAAGAAATAAAAGAGAAATTATGGATTTGAAAAGTACAATTAAAATGAAAAATTAACAGGAGGGGCTCAATAGCAGATGAAAATGTCAGAAAAATGAATCGGTGAGCTTAAAGATAGATCAATGTAGACTCTCTCCAACTTGAAAAAAGAGAACTAAATGACTGAAGAAAAATAACACTGAAGAAACATGTCATATAACACAAAGTATACAAACATACAGGTAGATAACAGAAATCATACAAAAGGAAGTATGAAACAAAATAGGACTGAAAAATTATTTGAATTGATAATAGCCAACACATTCCTAGGTCTGATGTTGAACATTAATCTGCCAAAACTAAGAAGCTCAACGATCCAAAGTATGATGAACACAAAGAGATCTATGAAGTTGGTCCAGAAAGTACTCAGCCACGTACTAACAAGACACATTTACTGAAGATACAAGATATAAATTGTACACAGGACACTGATGCCTCAGTCCCTTTCTAAGTAGACACCTGGGGACCTCACACAGATCTCCCAATCGTCATCAGCTGTCCTGTCATATTTTCCTGAATCTCATTGCCAGTCTGAAATTTCTTCCCTTTCAAAGGTGATTTGTGTTTTGGGAAAAGCCAGAAGTCGCGGGGTACCACATCTGGGCTGTAGCAGGGCTGAGTCAGCTGGGTGGTTTGGTTCCACCAAAAAACAGCAAGAGACATGATGCATGAGCAGGAACATTTTTGTGATGAAGTAACCAATCACCAGTTGCCCATAGCTGCAGCCTTCTGAATCATCTGAATAGTTTCCATGGAGGAATGTTGAAGGTTGATGCTAAATCTGATGCAGATTTGTTGCTCTACTTGCTCAGTCATTTTGAATGTGACGGACACATAGTACACATGCTCACTCAGTGGCATTTACTGTCCCCACTGACTGGTACAGTGAAGTCATCTTTGTTCATGCATATGCATTCCAGTTCACTCTCCTTGGCTTCGAGGTTACATGATGTTGTGCAAGCCATTCTTGTTATTTTAACAATGGCTGGACTTTTTCTGGACAGGCCTCGTACGTATTCATTTACTTTAAAAACAGTCTCACTGTGAATGTCACATGACACTATTTAGTATATTCATTATTGCTACTTTTTAAAATTTACATAACCTTTTTCTTTTAAAAAAATCACCCACAAAAATCTCAGATCTTTACACTTTCCCTTAAGGAGGAAGGAAAGATACAGATAATGACTCCAAACAAAGATAAAGTTAACATGCCCCTTCAGTATGTCCCATTATCAGCTGAAGGCTTGTGTCTCCTATTTCAGGATGCTAACACAGTCCTTTTTTTTGAGCTCATTGCCTGAACTAAGCTTAAGCTCTTCCTCAATGAATATGTGGAGAGTACATTGAATGGCAGTTGCTGGCCACAGGCAAGATGGTGAGCAGGTGTCTTCCAACATCCCTTTAGCTCTGTTCCAGAGTCACTGCAGGTACCCAGAGATAGTGTAGGATTATTTTGAGAAGCACAACACAAGACTTCTATGCAACAAGTTTAACTACCATGAAGGCCTCAAAATTGGAGGCTGTACATACCCTATAAGGAGCCTAGGCTTCATTACATGTTCTTAACTCCGCTGACCTTTCTGGTCCTCAGTTTCCACTTTTGCAAAAGAGGATAATAAAGTAACTACTACATGAGGTCACTCTGAGGATTAATACATACCTCCATCTGGAAAGTACTGAGGCCATAATGACTCACCATGGGAACAACTCACATGGGAACAATAATATAATTAGAGGCTGACTTTTCACCAGAAACAATGGAGTCCAGCAGACAATGGAATGACACAAAACGGTGAAAAAAACCCCACAAAAACCTGTCAACTAAACTATGCTTTAAAAACGAACATTCTAAGCCCTGGCCAGTATGGCTTGGTTGGAGCATTGTCCTGTGCACTGAAGGCTGTGGGATCAATTCCTGGTTAGGGTACATACCCAGGTTGTGGATTTGAGCCCCAGTCAAGGAGCCTCTGAGAGTTAACCAATTGATGTTTCTCTTACATCAATATTTATGTCCCGTCCTCTCTCCCCCCTTCCTCTCTCCCTAAAAGCAATGAAAAAAATATCCTCAGGTGAGGATAAAAGAAAAAAAATTCTCAGAAAACCAAAGACTGAGAACTTGTTGCCAACAAACCTGCCTTACAAGAGATACTAAATAAAGGCTTTACAGCTGAAAAGATGTGAAAGTAGATGATAATACCAATCCACAGGAAGAAAACAGTAAATATATGAGTAAATATAAAAGAGCATATAAAATACGTTTTCTCATTCTCAAGTTGTTTAAAAGACAAGAGGTTGTAGAAGAAAATAATTACTATACTGTATTGTTATATTTGTAACATATATAGATAAAAATACATAATAAAAGCAACACAGTGAAGGGGAGAGGATATATTGGAGTCAAGTGTATAATTTATTGGAATTAAGTTTTATTCTGAAGTAGTGTTAAGATGCACAATACCAATACTTTGAACAACCATTAAAAAGTTTCTACAGAGGAATCAAAATACCATATTTACTTATTTCATACAAGGTTAGGCAGTTAAGCAGAAAGAAGACTCAAACAGATGAGAGAGAAAACAAATAGTAAAAGGCAGATATGTCAGACTGAATAAAAGATCAACAGCCAACCATATGCTATGTACAACAGAAAGACTTTAGATTGAAAGATACAAACAAACTGAAAGCAAAGGATGGAATAAGATATACCAGTTAAACAGTAGCCACAAGAGGGCAACAGTAAATAGGACTGTGTGGTGTTGATATAAGGATAGGTAAGTAGATCAATGAAGAAAATAAAAGTCCAGAAGCAAACCCTTCTATTGATAAAGGCGTCAACACAAATCAATAAAGGGTAGTGACACAATTATATATCTATAGAAACTTTAGACTCCTCTCTCATATCTTACAAAGAAATTAGCTTGGGATGGGTCAGAGATCTAACTGTAGCAGCTTCAACTCTAAAACTTCTAGAAAAAAGGAGGAAAAAATCTTTGTGACCCTGTATTAGGCAAAGAGTTCTTATGATATAGCACCAAAAGCATAAGCCATAAAGTGATAAAATGAACTTCCCTGAAATTAAAAACATTAGCACTTTAAAAGGCCATTAACAAGATGAAAAGATATGTACAAACTGGGAGAGAATATTTATAAATCATGCATCTGGTTAAGGGACTTGTATCCAAAATAAAAAACTCTTACAACTCAATAAGACAAACAGCCCAAATTAAAAAAAAAATGGACAAAAGGCTTAACTAGAAAATTCATCAAAGAAAATCTGAATGGTTAAGAAGCCCATGAAAAATAGATCAACATAAAAAATCACGAGTGAAATGAAAATTAAAACCATAATGAAATACCACTACCACCCACAACAATGGATATAATTCAAAAGATAGATAATTTTATATTATTATATTAATGCTCTGGTTGGTGCTCTAGGTCATCCAGAGCATGATCTAGCCTCACTCCTTAGTCTGCAGCCTCATCTTCCACTAATCCCTGCATATACTTGACGCAGGCCAAGTGTCAGCCAATAGGTAGTGGTGGGGAATGCTTGCTCTATTGAAAAAGGCAGACTTGAGTTCATCTTGAGACACTTGTAGCATACAGGAAGGGAGATTCAGTGATGTCAGCACTCCTCTTAAAAGAGGAACTAGAATGTAAATTTTAAATGTAAAATAACCCCAATTTTAAAGCCTAGAAGAAAAGAAAGAAAAAATATTTGTGAGTGAACTGGAACTCTCATACACTATTGGTGGGAATGTAAAATGGTACAGGTATTTTAGAAAACAGTCTTTAAGTTTCTTTAAAAAGTTAAACATGATCTTTGCCATACAACCAAATATTCCACTTCCAGGGATCAAACCAAGTCCACACAATGCCCCTCTATGAGACTGTTCAAAGAACATTATTTATAATAGCACAAAACTGGAAACAATCACAAATAAAACATAGTATATGTATATAATAAAAAACCCATCCAGTAACAAAAAGTACTAACATGCTGACAGAAGCTATACCATGGATGACCCTCAAAAACATTATGCTACGATCCAAGATAGCAGAGGAGTAGGTGAAACCTACACTAACTTCTTCCCAGGACCAATCGGGAATTACAACTAAACTGTAGAGAACTCATCCAGAATAACCAACTGAACAACAGCTGGAGAGAAGCCTTATAGCCACAGACAGACAGTAGAAATCATTTCACGACAACAAGACTGGTACTGAGTGTGGAGGAGACACTAGAGGGCTGGCTGGGCTCCCACAAGTGGCAGCTGAAGTGCCAGAGGGAAATTTCAGTGGCTAGAGTTTCCCAATGAGAAGTGTGGAGTCTAAACTCCAAGCTGGGCCTACCAGTCTACAGCACCAGAGTTGGAATGGAGCCTGGATAATATCTATCTGTGAAAAGCAGTGGGGTTTCTGTCTGCCAGGGAGAGTTGGTTGGGGCCACAGAAAGCTTCTTAAGAGGCCAAATCAGAAAACTTCACTGCAGCCACTTAGCCTGGGCTCTAGCAAAAGTAGGACAGAATGAACTACAGAAGCTTGAGGAGAGTATGGGGATGGTGATTTGGGGGAGACAACTGAGGGTGTAGTCACCAGGATCCCTGTGCTGAGTCATCTCCCATACTGCAGTAGCCATCTTGCTCACCAGAGCAGACCTCTCCAAGTGGCATCAGCCTGAAGGGAAGCAATAGCTTTGATTGCAATAATTATTCTGCCCCACCTTGTGGTGCTTAAGTCTGCCTACTGATTACAGGTTGACTAGATTAACAACAGAAGAGGGCAGCCACCCTCTTCAAGATACCCTCAAAACTGAGGATTGCTGGTAGTCTTGAACACACTGCCTAGGGACAGACTGGGACAGCATCTGACATCACCAGTGGTAGATCCAGAAAGAAAAGACAGTTGTAAACACTAGATTTTACTAAGAGAATTTACACTGTGGTCTTCATATTTTTATGTTATTTTTCTCTCCTGCATAGCTTTTAAACATTAACTTGTTGTCCTTCAAGTTTGGGCCTACCTAGGGTACTACGTTTTACATTATAGTTTATTTCAGATGTCATATTTTGCTCCTCCCATCTCTTATTCCATTTTACTTTGTTTCCTCTTCTTATTTTCATTTTAAATTTGATTTTCTCTCTTGCTATGACTTGCTTCCTTTTGGTTCTCTTACTAATTCTACTCCCTCCAGCCACTCAAACACATTTTTCTTGTCATTAGTCATCTCACATTCTTTTTCCTGTTCTTAAAATACCTTTATTCTCTTTCCACCTTTATCAGTTTTTGTTCATTGGCTGTGGATATGGTGGTTACTTCCTTTCTTCATCTTTATTACTAGATCATCACCTTTTTTGTATTTCAAATCTCAAATTTTACTGTTCCTCACTCCTACTCTATGTTGCCTTTTTCCTGCCGCTTTTTGTTCTAAATGTTACTTTCCCCCGGTCTTAGTTTCAAGGTTTTCATTCAATTTTAGTATTCCCTCTCCCTCTATCCTCTCAATATCAATACTCTTTCTAGACATCTCTTAAGCTTTTCTTTCTTTTTTCCATTTTATTCCTAACCCACCTATATTAATCTTTGCTAATTTCTTATTGATAACACTGTGGTGGATCTTCTCTGATTTGGTTCCTATTTTTTTCTCTCTCACTATATTTTTTAAACATTTTTGTTAAAACCTAATACTATACACTTCCCAACTCTTACTCCATTCCACCTTCTTCCCTCCCTTTTTTATTTATGATGTAAGCTTTACTTTTTTCCTCTCTTTGCCTTGTATTTATTCCCTTCTCTTGGTATTGCTCCTCCCTCAGCACTCTCAAAATTGTTTTTGTTCATTAGTCATCTCATACACATTTTCCCTTTCTTATAATAGTGTTTATTTCTTTGCACCTTTATTAATACTGGCTCACTTGCTGCTGATAGTGTGTTATTGTAGGTAGGGTTGTAGGTAGGTTGTTATAGGTAGGGGTTATTATTTTTGCAGGTATGTGTTTGTTTCCTGGGATGTTTGGTATTGTCCTGGCAGCAACTGTATGACAGCAAACAAGATGTGGTGGGCAGAATGACCCTCAGTCAGCCAGCCAGAGAAAAGGACCCACTACAGAATGACCCAATAACAATGAAAACCCAATGATAACCAAATAACCCACATAAATAGCATAAAGGGCATCCCAACAGCATAAGTTCAGGAGACCAAGAGAACTGCACCATTGAAGCCTACAAGTCTACCACGTAAGGTCACAACAGGAAGACAGGGAGTCAAAGTAGATCAATCTAACACGTGGAAACAAGAAGAGTCACCTAAAATGGGGAGAAAAGAAACACTCCCCCAATTGAAAGTAAATACTTAAGGCAATAGAAAGAAGAGATCCCCAGGAAGAATGCAAAATGAAATAGATGCAAGCACAGACACTGGGTTCAAAATAATGGTTCTAAGGATGCTCAATGAGCTGTGCAAGAGCTACCAAGAACTGTAGGGAAGCAGAGGACTGAATCAGTGAGCTCGATGGCAATGTAGGAAAAAAAATTCCAAGACAAAGCGAGAATCTTAAGAGCAGCAAGGAAGAAACAGTAACATACAGGCGAGCTCTGATAAGGCCATCAACTGATAACTCAACAGAAACATTAAGGCCAGAAGGGAATGGAGAGAAATGTTCCAAGTACTGAACAGCAAAGAACTACAACCAAGAGTACTCTGCCCAGCAAGGTTCTTATTTAAAATGGTAGGTGAAATAAGGATATTCTGAGACAAAAAAAGGCTAAAAGAACACATTCCCACCAAACCAGCACTGCAAGAGATGCTAAAGGGAGTGCATTCAGAAGATGAAGAAAAAGAGAGAGAGAGAGTGGAACACAATAAAGGAAAAAATGGCAATGAATGGTTGAAATGCTTTAATCAAAAAACAAACGGTAGTTGAGTGGATAAGAAAACATGACCCACATAAATACTACCTACAAGTGACCCACCTCAGACAAAAGACCTACACAGACTGAAAGTGAAGGGGTGGAAAAAAATATTCTAAGCAAATGGGCAGGAAAAAAAAGCTGGGGTAGCAATACTTATGTAAGACAAAATAGACTTCAAAACAAAGGCACAAAATAAGAGACATAGAAGGACACTTCATAATACACAAGGGATGAATGCCTCAAGAAGAAGAAACATTATAAACATATATGCACCCAACACAGGAGAATCTAAATGCGTAAGGAAAATCTTGGAGGACTTCGAGAAAAGTATTGACAGCAACATAATTACACTAGGGGATTTTAACACCCCACTGCCAACAATGGAATAGACCTTCCAAGCAGAGTCAACGAGTACATTGTGGCACTAAACAATGCTCTAGATCAAATGCACTTAACTGATATGTACAGAACCTTTCACCCCAAAGCAAAATATTCATTCTCTCCAAAAGCTAGTGGAACATTCTCAAAGATCGACCACATGGTAAGGCCAAACATGCCTCAACAAATTCAATAAAATTGAAATCATATCGAGTATCTTTTTGAATCACAATGGCTTAAAACTAGAAACCCACCTCAAGGAAAGAACTAAAAAATATTGAAATTCGTGGATACTGAATAACATGCTATTAAACAATGAATGGGTTAACGATGAGATTAAGGAAGAAATAAAGGTTTCTGGAAACAAATGAAAATGAACACAAAACAGCCCAGAACCTATGGGACACAGACAAGACAGTCCCGAGAGGGAAGTTCATAGCAATACAGGTCTACCTAAAAATGATAGAAACATTTCAAATAAATAACTTAACCCTACGTCTAACAAGAACTGAAGGAACAACAATAAACAAACCCAGAGTGAGTAAAAGAAAGGACATAATCAAAATCAGAGCAGAATTACATGATATAGGGACTAGAAGAATAATTCAAAGGATCAATAAATCCAGGAGCTGGTTCTTTGAAAATAAACTAAATTGACAAGCCTTTAAGCAAACTCATCAAGAAAAAAAGAGAGAGAACCCAAATATATAAAATCAGAAATGAAAGAGGTGAGATTACAACTGATACCACAGACAAAAAAAGATGGTAAGAAATTACTACAAACAACTATATGGAAGAAATTTGAAAACCTGGGTGAAATGGAAAAATTTCTAGAAAACTATAATCTTCCAAAACTGAAATGAAGAAGAAGCAGAAAGCCTGAATAGACTGACAAGAACTAGTGAAATTGAGGCATTAATCAAAAAACTCCTGGCACAAAAAATCCCTGGACTGGATGGTTTCACAGGGAAATTTTACCAAATACTTAGGGAAAAGCTAACTTCTATCCTGAGACTACTATATTTTGCAGTGTACAGTGTGCATGTTGTTGCTCAAATTACTGAGGGAAAAATAAGGATGCACATAATACATGGGAAGTAATAAATCCTTTTTACATAAAATCTTGTTAATTCTTTTATGTTTATACACTAAAAGTGTAACACTAGAAAGCAATACAGATATTTGTATGCAATATAATATACTAGATTATAATAATCAGTATTGTTTCTAAATATAAAAAAATTAAAAATTGAATTAAAATTAAAATGATAGATGTTTTTTCCTGAAAGTTTGGTCTAAAAACATGGGTGTGCACTATACACAGCAACACATTATATAAGGCGACATACAGTATTCCAACAAATTCAGGAATAGGGAAAACACCCAAACTCTTTATAAGGCCAGTATTATCCTAATCCCCAAATCAGGTAAGATAGAACACAGAAAACTACAGGCCAATATCACTGCTGAACATAAATGCTAAAATCCTCAACAAAAAAATATTGGCAAACTGCATCCAACAATACATTAAAAAGATCATACACCATGATCAAAGTGGGACTGATCCCAAGGATACAAGGATGGTACAATATTCATAAATCAATAAACATAATATACCACATGAATCAAAGGAAAGACAAAAATCACATCATGACATCAATAGATGCTCAAAAAGTATTTGATAAAGTACAGTACCTACTTTTGATAAAAATGCTCAGCAAAGTAGTAATAGAGAGAGAATGTGTCAACATAATAAAGACCATTATGAGAAATCTACAGCCAACATCATACTCAATGGGCAAAACTGGAAGGCTTTCTCCCTAAGATAAGGCACAAGACAGGGGTGTCCACTTCTACCACTTTTATTCCACACAATATTGGAAGTTTTAGCCACAGCAATCAGATAAGAAAAAGAAATAAAAGGAATCCAAATTGGAAAGGAGAAGTAAAATTTACGGATTATTTGCAGAAAATTTGCTGCATTATTTGCAGATGACGTGATAATGTACCTAGAAAACCCTATAGGCTCCACCAAAAAACTTGACCTAGTAAGTGAATTTGCTAAAATAGCGGGATACAAAACCACTATTCAGAAATCAAAGGCATTTTTTGTACACTGACAACGAAATATCAGAAACAGAAACTAGGAAAAAAATCCAATTTACTACAGCAACAAGAAAAATAAAGTACCTAGGAATAAATTTAAACAAGGAGGTTAAAGACCTGTACTTGGAAAACTACAGAACACTGAAGAAAGAAATTAAGGAAAATACAAATGAAGTGGACCCATGCTTGTGAATTGCAAGAACTGACATCATTAAAATGTCAGTACTATCCAAAGCAATCTATAGATTCAATGCAATCCCTATAAAAATACCAATAACATATTTCACGGATTTATAACAAATATTTTGAAAATTTATATGGAACCAAAAGCAACCCCAAATAGCCTCAGCAATTTTGAGAAAGATGTACAAAGTAGGAGGGACCACAGGACTTGAAATCAAACTATATTACAAGACCACTGTAATCAAAAGATTTTGGTACTGCTGTAAGAACAGACACATAGATAAATGGGACAGAACAGAGAGTCCAGAAATAAACCCATGTCTCTACGGTCAACTAATATTTGACAAAGGGTGCAGGAGCATAAAATGGAATAAAAATAGCCTCTTCAACAAATGGTGTTGGGAGAACTGGAATGTCACATGCCAAAAAAATAAAAAAGAAGAAAAATGAAACTAGACCACTAACTTAACACCACACACCAGAAAAACCTCAAAATGGATAAAAGAGTTAAATATAAGCCATGATACCATAGAAGGCCTAGAGGAAAACTTAGGCAGTAAAACTTTAGCTATCCCATGCAGCAATGTTTTCACTGGTATATCCCTAGGGCAGGGGCATCAAACTCTTTTTCACTGGGGGCCACATCAGCCTGCTGGTTGCCTTCAAAGGGCCAAAATAATTTTAGGGCTAAATATAATTTCAACACTTTAACAGTTAAGGAGTAGTAACATTTATATAGCCCTAAAATTATTTTGGCCCTTTGAAGGCAACCATGAGGCTGATGTGGCCCCTGGTGAAAATGAGTTTGACACCCCTGCTCTAAGGCAAGAGAAATAAAGGACAGAATAAAAAAGTGGCACTACATCAAATTAAAAACTTCTGCATGGTTAAAAAATTCAGTAAAATGAAAAGGGCATCAAAATTGTATGGGAAAACATATTTGTCAATGATACCTTGGGTAAGGGTTTGATCTCCAAAATACATAAAGAACTTATATGACCAATACTAGGAAGACAAACAATTCAATTAAGGAATGGGCAAAGGATGTCAATAGTCACTTTTCCAAGGAGGTCATACAGAGGGCCTATAGGCATATGAAAGGATGCTTAATAGCACTAGCCATCAAAGAGTGGCAAATTAAAACCACAGTGGATACCACCTCATAGTGGTCAGAATGGCCATCATTAACAAATTAACAAACAAGTGCTGGTGAGGATGTGGAGAAAAGGGAACCCTAAGGCACTCTTGGTGAAGACTGCTGCAACCAGTGTGGAAAACAGTATGAGATTTCCTCAAAAAACTAAAAATGGAAATGCCTTTTGATCCAGTGTTTTTATTGCTGGGATTATACCCTAAAAATGCTGAAACACCAAATCAAAAGAACCTATGTATCCCTATGTCTAGCATCATTATTTACTACAGCGGAATGGTGGAAACAGCCTAAATGCCGATCAGTAAATGAGTGGATCAAATAACTGTGGTACATTTACACAATGGAATACTATGCAGCAGAAGGAAAGAAGGAATTCCTACCTTTTGCAGGAGCATGTATAGAACTGGAGAATGTTATGCTAAGTGAAACTAGCCAGGTGGTAAAAGACAAATATGTGATCTTACCTATACGAGGAACCTAATGAACAAAACAAACAAACGAGCAAAATAGAACCAGACCCATGGAAATAAGACTGACAGAGACCAGAAGGGAGGGGGGATGGGGATAAGGGGGCAAAGAAGGGGAAGGGTCTAGTCAGGGAAGAGTTATAAATACCTTCAGCATGGACAACAGTGTGGGGATCGGATATGGGAACAGGAGGTGGGCGGGGCAGGGGATAGCTATGGTGGACAATTGGGATAACTGTAATAGAACAACAACAACGAAGACTACAGCTAAGTGAGGCAACTAAAATTAAGTAAGGAGTATATTCAATAATCAAAATAATAATCGGACCATTACCAAACTCATTATACTTTTTAGGTTGTATTATTAGAAGCTAATGTAAGTTTAGTATAAGAATCATGGATTCAATTGTGCAATGAATAGTCTGGAATTATGTGATTTAGTGCTCCAGGAATATCTTAGGTGTTACAGAGAACTGAAGTAAACTTCTTGTTCTGTCATAAAAAAGTATTCTAATGAAATAGATAAAAATTATGTTTTATATGTATACAAAGACTATATAGTTATAAACCTGTACATATAAAAATCACACAATTGAATACTGATTCATATGGCATACACACACACTGTGATTGTATTTATATGAAATATCCAGAAAAGGGAAATTTGCAGAGTGAAAGCAGACCAGTAGTCAGGGGCTGGGACTGTAGATTGTAAAATGGCTTGTAGATTTTTTTCCAAGGTGATGGAAATTTCTAAAACCGGATTATGGCACAGCTTCATAAATTTACTAAATTTATGAACTGTACATTTACCATAGAACGGCAAATAGCAAATTTTAGGGATAAAGATTTTACTTCAATGATGGTGATTTCACTTCAAAAAAGCTATGGTATTAACTCTAATACAAAGAACTGATTCAGTTTAACTGAAAACAGTACAAACCTACTAATTAAATCTGTTCCATTTAAATACCATTAAATATTTGGGGGAAATAGTTACAAAAAAATCCTAGCTAATCTATTATTACCAAATCTGTTTTGATAATCTCGCCAATTGCTTCAAGAAATAGGCCATTTTAACACGTCAATTAGTGTAACCAGAGCAGCATCAAGCTTGAGCCGAACTGATAACAAGTCAGTAACTTCCACCTCTGAAAATAAGTTTTCAATTTTATTTTAACTGTAGGTTCCTGACTTTGATACTTAGATGGAAGAATACTTTAACATAGAAATAGTACTACTAGATGTAGTAAAATAAATTTGCAAATAATTTTGTTTCTTTGAAACAGTAAAAATAGAGAATAAAATGCAGGATTTAATTTTAAAGCTTCACTGACTGCATGACACCCATGAATTTTTATTTTTTCACTGAACTAGGTATATGCATTTCATTAAAAAAAACTTTTGACTCAAATATTAAAATCTCCCTGTGCAAAACTACCATGGTTTGAAATTATAATATTTTGCTGTTTGCTATTCTGTTATAGGAACAATGTAGTTATTGTACTGAATTATTTGTTCCTCTTTTCATGTGATATGTAATACGGCACTCACCCTGCTTTCTTCTAGGCTATCAAATGGACCTGGTGGATCATCCAGACAAAGAAATTCTCTCACTGCCAGGCTTTTCAAAGGAAAAAAAAAATTAGCTGGGGTACAAATAAGTTTACAAAAGACTGCAAGAAGCAGAAGTTACTTTGAAGCTATACAGTCTTTTAGGCAAGTTGACTGCTAATATATTAAAATAAACAAAGTTGGTTTATATGGATATATACAAGCAACCAAATACCATAAAATATACAGAAGATACAAAGATTTTAAACTATTTTTTAAGACCTTATGAACATGAGAGGGATAATTTGTTATATAAAAACTACAAGATATAAAACATAATTCAGAATAATGGTACAGAGATTAATATAAATGGTAAATAGATACTTTATCTCTTTCAAAGAAGTGTTAGTTTGAACTAGTCTAAAAATGTCTATCTTGTTATGAACAAATACTATTTCTAACTTATACTTCATTTGTTTCTTCTTTGAGGGATTCATCTTAAGTAGTTTAACTGAAAAGTACTTATTGGAAAAAAGTTAAAGATTTTTCATGCAATCTTTTTTATTATATTAGCTTACTTAAATATTTGCCTAGGAAGTTCAAGGGAAAAATTTTGACCATCCATTTCTGAATTACCATACATTCTGAAATAATGAAATTAGTATTCCTATGCTTATACTATATAGTTATCAGAAATAGGTGAATAACTTAGGAAGTTAAACTCTTTTTACAAAAATACTCCACTCTATAAAAGAAATTTCGGACAGAGACAACTGTATGTGAATGTTAAAACAAAAATGTGGATATTTAATTTTTAAGGTGTTAAGAGGACAGAAATATAATTTCGTAGTGTAGTATATAAAGGAGATGTCAACCTGTGCTGAAAAGGGAAGGGGACTTTGGGTTCAACTGGGCCACATAGGTTGATGATGTCAGGGGATGGTCATAAAGAGAAAAATGGGGTTTTTAGTGAAATCTTCCCCTTTCCAAAATATGAATTAATATAGAGCAATAGCAATAAGAAAAAAGTCCACAATTAATATAGATAAGTGGTGTGAAGAAGCAATCTATAAGATCCCAAAGAGGAGCAAATTTCTGGACTTTAAAATCTTGACAATGTAAGCAATAAAGGAAACATTCAAGGAAACAAAAAACTTGAGTATTTACAATCAGGGAATTAAAGAGATGGAAAGGATCTTAATGTGGTCAAGTGGAACCATCTGTAGCATGTCTTATTCCTTTAACATATTTGGCCAAAAGAATAAATAAACCCCTTAAAAAAATAGAGAATATTCTATCCTATGTTTGAACAACTGAAAACTAGAAAATTATTTCCTTCACTGAGCTGGGACTTTTCTCCTGGCAGCCTCAATTCATGAATCTTAGTTGTGCTTTTGGGACCATTCAAGATAAATGTAAGCCCTTTTACACATGATAATCCTAAAATATGTCAACAATGTTATATTTTCTCTAATTTCATCTCTCCAAGAAGCAATAATAATACATTAACATTTTCTTTCCTTGTTTTTCTTTTCATGTCACAAAATTAATTTAGTACTTAAAGCCTTAAGGTCTTTACATTCATAAAATCAACATTTTTCCCACCTTTATTGAGGTGTAATTGACAACTACAAATCATACACACTGAAAATGTATAACTTGATTTAATATATGCATACACTGTGAAACATGAACTGAATTCAAGCTAATTAACATAATCACCTCATGTTTTCTGACATTTTCAAAGTATGTTGTACACATAGGGCAACACATCCTATTTTATTTAATTTTCGCAACTATCAAGTAAGGTAAGAATAGACATTATTTTACCATTTTACAAATGATACCAAAGTTCAGACAGATAAAATGACCCACTCAAGGTCACACAGTGCACATGGTAGAGGCAGCTCTTAAATTTCTTCTGAGTGTAAACATGTGCCTTTTTTTACCCTTAAATTCTTTTCTCTTATATTTTGGTTTATTTGGACTCTCTCCCCTTGCCAGTCACTTCACTCTCACCCCATTCAACCTGGTCTGTTTCCCTCTTTAATAAAGGCTTCTAGAATACTGCAGTTGGTCAAAGAACAGGACCACCATATATATGTGTGTGTGTGTGTATATATATTTAGTTTAGATATTATACTTCCCACACACCCATTATTTACATTGGAAAACCATCTATTAGGCAAAAAGGCATAACAGGAAATAAATTATCTTGATATTGAGAGGACAAAAGCTTGGATGAATGGCCTTTAAGACTAAAAAAAAAGTCCTAAGAAGAGAATGATCTTTTTTAAAATACTTTCTGTGTATGACCACCCGCTGTGAGACATTTTCTTATGGTTTATACCCAGATGCCTTCATTCTTTAGTAATATTTTTATGTTCACAAATTATTCCAATTATTGGCATGATGCTGCTGCCCAAGATCAACAGTGATGTCGACGATGTACCTAGCTGTAGGAATCTTTTTTGTAGAGGTTTTGTAGAGGTTTTTCTATTTCATTCTCCTTCTCTAAAAATCCTCATCATCACTTCTCGGCCTTTTCGCTAAGATCAAGTGTAAAAATCCTCATCATCTATTGGCTCACTAGAGTTCTACTCAGATGAAATCCAATGCATTCCCTAAGTTCTTTTCAATATAGTTCTGAGGCTATAATCTATGCCCTGCTTTTATCAATCTGTAGCATTAAGAATGAAATTTAAATCTGGTTTTACAACTTTGATTTACAAAACATTTTTTCAGTGGTTCACTATATATTTCTTCTGTTTCAAAAGGACTCAACTGGAAAAGGAAAGTCAGTACTCTCCAGCTCTACTCTCATCCAAGGAGAGAGTCACAAAAGAATCTCTGGGAGACAGTGTTCGGGAAAACAATTTCTCTCTTGAAAATTGATGCCCTCCCCCCCCCCCCAGAAAAGGAAGCACATATCCCAGCCTGAAAATAATTGACTGGAGAACCTTTTTTTAGATGTGATAAATGTTTGACTGCTGATGTGTGCCATGTGTGCTATGACTGCTCTGTAATTTCCTATATACTATCTATGTATGACATAAATTGAGTGAATTCAAATCAAATGTACTCAAGAGTCTATATAATTAAATAGCCTATAATTTCAATAGAAGTCATTTAAAAAAGTCTTATTCTTTTCCTTAAAACTGGTTCACTGATAGGTTCAACACAGACCCTAATCTCTCATCTGTATTCAATCCTTTATACTTTGCTTCCATTTGACCAGGATAATAATAAAGGTAAGTATAACACCTGGATAGGAAAGAATTACCTGACTAAGGGAACATCCAACAGTCTGGAATTAAAGGTAAGGTAAGGCTCTTTCTATTCTCTTTACATGTCCCTAGAATACTGATTTGGTGTTTGAGATAACTCTTCTATAAAATTAAGATCAGTTGTTGACTTATCTGGCCTGAAGAAAAGAAGACACAGCATCCCTTAGTACTGTTTTTATTATCACAGCAAATGTGTACTGTAACTTAAACTCTTCCTTTAATCCTCTTGAAAAAGTATTTAAGAGTTTACTGTACTATCAAACTTCTTACAAAACTGCTTCACCCAGTGAAACTTCACCTTCTACTACTGCTTTATTTTCCTGTTTTTGTTTCACAGGTATGTATCAGTTTATATTTCATAATTTTAAAAAAAGACCAGTAGTTTAATAGCTAAATGTGCTCTTTATCTTAAATGTTATACTTAAATAACCACCCCAAAACTAATGCTGACAATTTATTAAGAGTTCAATGAAGAATTAAGTAAAAAATTATACCAAAAATACTAGATACCAATTTTGTCAGAACAAAATTAGGTACAATAATCACTGTGTGAAAATATTATTGAGGGATTTCAGATAGAAATGTTGTATCAGTTAATATTTCTCTTTATTATTCTTCACTAGTTAAGAAAGAATACAAAAAAAATGGCATTAAACACCACCCTGAGGAAAGCGCATTGTGGATCAAGGCTGGTGGCAGTGAGGGTCATGGTATAGGAGGAGCTGGCTCATGGGTGCAAAGGTCACGTTTGCCTTGCTATGGGGTCCTAGTTTAGATCTTGATTGTCTCTGTCCTACTTGCGCTTAGCTCACTGTGTCCAGGTGTTTAGGCTTATTCCTTCTAACCCAGAACAGTACTTTAAAAACCAATGTTTTATTTTCAACCAGGATTAAAACCCATCTATTGTCCTCTAGCAAGGGGGATCAAAGCCAAGTTCTTGGTGTTGGCATAAAATATAGGAGACCGTTCTGCATAGTGTGTGCCTAGCTCCCACTCAGAAAGGCCAGTGGAAAGCAATGTCCGGTATCCAGGACCCACACCCACAGATAGGTTCTCCCCTGGGGAATCAGGTTTGCATTGTACCTAGGCCGCTTTGAAACTTGCTTTTTGCTAAAACTCCCTCACCCTGAATTGAGGCTGCAAACATTAACTGCATATCTTTAAAATGACTTCCTAAAATCTATGCCAAGCCTTCCAAGGATGAGTATAACCAGTTCAACAACTTTTCCCTTTGCATTTGCAAATATCCTTCTATTGTGATGTGATTAGTGGCATCCTCTCCTTTGTTTTCTGTAAAAGGTAACGACCTAAAATGAACCTGTGCATAGTAAATGAGGACCATTCTCAAGGTAATGTGCCCAAAAAGCACTAAAAGTCTGTCAAGGCAAGGGTTGGGGTGCTCTCCCCCTGAGAGAGTTGCCTAGCTGTCCCTTTTCCTCCACAGGACTCGGTAGTCTGTCTAAATTTGTCTCATAGCTCATCCATAACCTCTCAGACCCTAAGAGCTGGTGCCTAGGAACAGAGACCCAGGGCTACAGGCTGTCATTGTGGACAACAAGTCAATTTGGTTGGAATGCACGCATCATCCCAGGTATGGGCCAAAAACACTGAGTGATTTTGGTTAGGTGGTAGGGTGTGTTGGATTTCAGAGGAAAAGGGTTTTCTTCCTAAGTTGCCCTCTCTTGGGACAGCTTTACATTTGCACCTTCTTTACTAACCAGGAGCCTTGTTCTCTCTCCCAAGTATTTGCTGCAATCTTGCAGGCACAGGTCAAGCAGTTAAGAGCCACAAGGGTGCTCGCTGTAATAAAGAATCCCATGAGAGGATTGCTGGGACATGGACAGGGTCAGAACACTAGGTTTCTTGCCAGCTGCAAGCAAAAGTCCACGCAATGAGAGGCACACTGTAAAAATACTCACAAGCCCATCCCTGTGGCACAACCCCCAAATAGGTCTAGGCTTGGGAGAAAGAGCAAAGATTTCCCCTTTAATCTGCTTTAAAAACATCAACTAGTTACAGGACAATTTACAAGTATCTCAGCAAATTCTTTCTATTAAGCCGTGGTCCCTTCAGTTTTGCCTTATCCTTCCATTCGCCTGTATAAGGATTTAAAGGTACAGGTGGAGAAAGAACAAAATTGAGACTGGTTTTGTAACTGCCAAACTTGCGGCGGGAGGAATTTCAGAAAAAGGTTCTTTTATTTGTTAAAGAATTTCTTTAAAGGTTTCTGTAAATCCTCAACCATGGGGAACTGGTCCTCTAAGGAATAAGAGCAATGTTTTAAGCTAGTTCAGTAGCTTTTTAGGGCTGCTGAATGTCTCCCTGATAAGGGATCTTTAGACTTAGTTATTAGTTATTTAGGAAAAAGTTGGGCAGAAGTTGAAATAACACCAGGTGGTATAGGATAAGATTGTAAGGTTAGTGTCTAACTCTTTCTTTTAGAGGATTTAATTTGAAAACACTGGTTTGCTTGAGTTTTGTTTGTTGAAAAGAACAGCTCAGTCTCAAAATATTTTGCTAAACCTCCAGTAAATAAAGATCTCTAATGTTGTTATATCATAAGGATTCTACTTAGAAAAAAATTTAAATTGATTGTTTAAAGAAGGAAAAAGGAAAAAGATCTCACTTCCCTCAGACAGTAAAAAAGAGTGGGAAGAAAAACAATGGGAAAATCTTTAACCACGCTGGATCATCCTTCTGAAGGCCCAGGGACTGCTTCGGTCCTCAGAACAAGTTGTGCCAAGATTAGTATCCTCCCTCCCTCTTCTCCAGCCTCCCTAAAGTTGTCAAGGGCACTGGATAGTGAGACAGCTCACTTTTGAGCACACTCCAGGAATGCAGTAATCAAAAAGAATTAACAACAACAACAGAAAGGTAAATGTATTTGCCAGTGGAGAAAAAACTGTTTCTGAAAGTTATGAATGTGTTTATAAATTTGTCAATCTAAAGCATGCTTTAAGTGGGATGAGGGGTGTGACATGTTAAAGAAATATTAAGGATCCTCCTTGTTTATGTTGGAGCCATGACCCTTTATTGTAAAACTGAAATAAAGGTATACTGTTTCCTGGGAAGAACCAGCCCTTCTCGGTAGAAGACTAAGTGCCATTTTTTAACAAAGTACCTGTAAACATTGATCATTTCCTTGGGGAAGAACTGGCTATTCTCTAGGAGGGAACAGTTAGTGAATTGAGTCACAAAAGGCCCTTGGCACATATCCATTTTGGTCTAAAACATATTTAAGCAGAGCACCCCCATACATCTTTCCCACTTTCCTTGAAAACTCTGAACATAGGAACTACCAGGTCCTGAGAACAATAGGGCAATTAACTTGCTGCTTAAACTCACTACAGCATACAGAAACAGCAGTCTTTCCAATCTAAGCAATTAAAGACTGTCCTGATTGCTAAACCCTTAGCAAGGCACCCCCATTTACAGGAGTTAATCCTCAAGGACTAAGTTTTCCAATAATTTGGCAAACAGATGTCACTCATTACTCTCCCTTTGGAAAATTCAAATACATTCACATTTCTATTGATACTTACTCTGTTGCCCTACATGCATTTGCTTTCACAGCAGAATCTGCTGAAAACATACAAGCCCATTGTCTTGAGGCCTTTAGTCATTTAGGATGGCCTCAGCAAATTAAAACTGAAAATGGCCCTGTATACCTTGCCCATTCTAATAAGATTTTTCCTCAGTGCTGGAATGTCCAACATAAAGCAGGAATACCTTACAATCCAACCAGTCAGGCAATTGTAGAACAGGCTCATCATAATTTTAGAAATCTTCTTTAAAAACATAAAAAGGGGAGTCATGAGTCCTTCCCCCCCAAATTTGATTATGCTAGCCCTGTTTACCTATACTTTTCTAAATTGTGTTGAATCACTCTGTACTTCAATTAAGAAACATTTTCAGAAGAAAGAGCCAAAGTCAGCTTATCTTCAGGTTTTATATAGAGATCTGCTGGCAGATGGCTCTTGGGGAGGCCCTGTAGACCTCTTAACTTGGGGAAGAGGGTATGTGTGTTTCCATTCCTACAGGTCCTGTCTGGGTACCAGCCAAAAGAGTAAAGCCTTATCATGAGTGGGACAGACACCAAGCACCACTACCTGGAGCAAAGAACCAACTGACTGACAGACTACATAGCCAAGCTGACCCTGAACAACTAGAAGGAAAAAGGACACTCACACCGTTACTCCTGGGCCTGGGTCCACCAATGGAGGAGGATGGGGCCTGCCCCAATGACAGGGGCTGAGGCTCAAGCACCTCCTGCAGAGGGAGAAAACCCCCTGGTGCCCCATAATGTTCCCTTTAGGCATGTCCCCAACACGGGGGGGTGGGGGATCAAGGCTCTTAATGCTTGAGCAAAGGCCTTATCAAACAAAAAGTGTTTCAGGCCCTCAACGATAATCTACAATGGCTGAATTGTAGATTTAGGTTCAAACTACATTGAACCTAAAAACTGGTTCAATAGACTGAATTTACGAGTTTGGGTCATGGCAGCCCTTGGATGCCTCCTTGTTTTAATCCTTATTTGTGCTTAATGATGTATATGGAGGTTTTCTTGAGATCACATTTGGGAAAAGAAAATAGTAGGTTCCACAGGCTTAACAAGTACAATTGCGTTCACAAACAAAAATGGGGGATATCAGATATTGGGAACTGCTTTGCCTGGTTTCAGAAGCTATAACCTCCTATGGCTAAGGTTGAGTGAGAGACCTTGAGACCCTATGCCACTGAGGAGACCAGGCTTATATCTCTCTGGCCGGAGCACCATCTCTGCCCACTTTACTTCACCCTGCCTGGCCCCCAGTGCATGATCGGTTAGGCAGTGACAGGTAAGATTCCTCAAGGGAGAGATGACCTAAGACAGGCATGATCACAAGGGGGCCCTCAGGGAAGGACTTGGGGGGCTATAAAAAAGGGGGTGATGGACCCTTGCCCCTTGGCTTTGACATAGCCTGAGTTTTCATTCTGTCTGCAGTAAGTCTCCAAATCTCTTGGCTGCCTTACTTCCCCTGCCTGACTTAAGCCTGAAACAATGCTGGAGGTGGGTGCGGCCCTGTGCTGGAAAGGCTAGGTTCCCTGGGGCAATCATGCCTAAGAGATAAAGCATAAAATCCTATGAAACCTACTTTGCTAATACCCTCAGTTTAAATAAGGGCCCAAGCCTGAAATGCGTTTGTTTCCCCAGAATTTTATGGCCGTTTAGCTATCTGACCCTGACTCAAAATAGGCCCTTGGAGTTCTTTGAAAGTTACGTATTTGATTTCTGCCTGACAATGATCGATGGGCTTAATCTGAGAATGTGGGTCTTTGGAACCACTGGTTGCTTACAGATTATAACAATGCTCTGTGTACTTTGATGTATTTGCGAATCGTTTTCACAGGGCTGTGCGACAGACAAGCAAGCAGCAAGCTTTGTGGGATCTATAGTGGTTCTAACTAAAAATAAGGTGGGAACTATAGGAGACCATTCTGTGTGGCATAGGCCCAGACAGGACCCACACCCATAGATAGGTTCTCCCCTGGGGAATCAGGTCTGCATTGTACCTAGGCCGCTTTGAAACTTGCTTTTTGCTAAAACTCCCTCATCCTGAATTGGGGCTGCAAACATTTACTGCATATCTTTGAAGTAACTTCCTAAAATCTATGCTAAACCTTCCAAGGATGAGTGTAATCAGTTAAACAACTTTTCCCTTTGCATCTGCAAATATCCTTCTACTGTGATGTGATTAGTGGCATCCTCTCCTTTGTTTTCTGTAAAAGATAACACCTAAAATGAACCTGTGCATAGTAAATGAAGACCATTCTCAATGTAATGTGCCCAAAAAAGCACTAAAAGTCTGTCAAGGCAAGGGTCAGCGTGCTCTCCTCTTAAGAGAGTGGCTGTGCGATCTCTTTTCTTCCACAGGACTCAGAAGCCTGTGTGAATTTGTCTCATATCTCACTCACAATGCCAGGAACCCCATGAGCTAGGGGCTCACATCAGAGGAAGACCAGTGGAAAAGCTTCTGCAATAATCAAGGTGAGATAACTGCTTAGAATAGGTTGACAGCAGGCATAGAGAAAAGCAGATAGATCTGAGTGAAATTTAAAATGTAAAGGAAGGAATAAGGGGTTCCAGGTATATGACGCTATTGAATTTTTTTGGCAAGTCTAGAGAGTAAGCTTTTAAATCTGTTTTAGGTTTAGGTCACACTGACATACCAAAAAGGGATGTTAAGGAGGTAACTGCATATGTGAATGTGAAGCTAAGAGAAGAGGTCTGGATCATAGTTCATTTCATACAGGAAAATGAGGATGGTGGGCAGAGTCTCAAGCAGCCATCAAGCTTAGGCAGTACACATCAAGGACCAAGATGTATATGCAAAGCGTGTGTTATGTATAACATAGGCAATATAGAGAAAAACACTGAGAATAAAGGACAGATAAAGTGAGATAGGTCAGTTTTCTTGTTTTCCATCTGTATGTGAAAAACTGCTAAAGAAAATTACAGACATAGGTATCAAGATATGCTATTGCTGCCTTTCAGCTCTATTAATATTTCAAAATATAGATTTATCTGATAAAGTTCCTAAATTAGGTATTCAGCTGATATTAAGTCATAAAGCAATTTTCTTATAAAGATATTCAGAAGCAAAAAAGCCACACAGATCCTTTCCCTTTAAAATGATTTTTGGTATTTTCACTTTACCTTCTAAATAAATTAACTCAACTTCATAATTTCCATATTTTTGCATTACTTGGAAAAATATAAAAAATATTACTCTCAAATAATGTAGTATTGTATTAACCAAATATCTAATAGGAGGGCCACTTGTTTAAATGATAGCTAAAAAATTAAAACCTGAAATCAAGTTAACATTTGAGTGGTGTGAATATGGTACACTAAATTTTTAACTTTACTGACTTTTTTAAGTGTTAATACAAATCAAACACCAAATAAAGTTCTTACTGAGAAAAAGGAAGAAAATCCCATGCAGTGTTTGTTAGAGGACAAACAATTTTATACTTGTTTTATAGTTTTTGTTCACTTTGAATAACTGGGGTCCTAGATTTACGCTTTGGTTTTAACTAGCTGTTGAAATGCATTTTAATCTCTTATTTCAGTTGTTACATACCAGTGAGCAATGTCCTTGTGAGCTACTAAATTTTGAAGAAATGCCTGTAATCCTAATTGTCTATCTTCTAAAAAGTCGGCATTGTAATTATCTTTAAACCAGCGTTTTGGTGGAAGTGCTAATCGAAAGCCTGGAAACATCTCTTTTAACTGAAAAAGAAAAAACAATATACATTGTTAAACTCCATTATATCAATTCTACAAAATCTATCCTGTTGACTAGGTACAATGTTCATAAAATAAGCTTAAAATCAAATCAAATCCAGCCAAGTTTTTTATGCCTTGATTTACTTCTTGACTTCTCCCAGCTGTGTATACATAGGAGCTACAGTGGCTCCTCCTCCTTGACAACACTTACATTGTCAGCGTTTTTAATACTAGCCATTCTAGTGGGTGTGTAGTAGTGTTTTACTGTGGCTTTAATTTGCATGTCTCTGTTGACCCAATGATATTAACTATCTTCTCATGTGCTTATTTGGATCTGCATATCTTCTTTGGTGAATTATCTATTCAAATCTTCTGACCTCTCATATTTTAGAAGAAAACTGAATTATGTTTTTATTAAGTTGTAAGAGTTCTTTATATATTTCAGATAGATATCTTTTGTCAGATATACATATGAAAAATATTTCCTCTCAGACTGTGGCCTGGTTTTTAGCAGTCTTAGCAGAACATGTATTTTAAATTATAATATTATCTAATTTTCATCCATTTTTATCTTTTATGGGGTGTGTTTCTTTATTCTTTAGATCCTATCTAAGAAGTCTTTGTGTCCTCCAAGGTTATAAGGATACTCTTCTATTTTTTTTCTCTTAGACTTTATAGTTTTAGGTTTTACATTTGGTTTATGATCTGCTTTGCATGTTTGGCTTGAATTTTACTTTCTTAGGGAGAGACTTTTCCAAACTGCTGAGTCACTGTTGAGGTGACTTGTATAACAAGTTACCTCAAAACTCAGTGACCTGAACAACCATTTATTAGGCCATGGACCTTATGGGCATAGTGATGATGGCTTATCTCTGTTCCACAATGAGTTAGGAACTCAGGTGGAAGATTTGAAGGTGGAAGCTGGAATCATCTGAAGTTCACTCCTACATACTTGTAGAGAATGATGCTGGTTGCTGGTTGAGACCTTAGCTGAGTGTCAGCCATAATCTTAACACGGAGTAGTTGGACTTTCTTATAGCATGGAGGCTGCTTCAAGGGGGAGCCTCCAAGAGAGACAGTCAGGATGAAGCTGTGTATTTTGTATGACCTAGCTAGTCAGGCAGCATTATTTTTTCTGTCTTTTTGTGGTTCACTACTCCCAGCTCAACCAGGTTCAAGGGGGAGGGGAAATAGATTCAACCTCTTTCTTGGTCAGGGGCAAGATTCTAGAAGAGCATATTGGAATGAAAATATTGCTGTGAACATTTTCAGAAATGACAATCTACCACAAATTCTCAAATCATTAATTTATTTCTAAATGACATTTATCACAATGTAAATAATGTTTATTTAATTTCGGATTCTCTTATTGGACTGGTGATTCTAAACCTTGGCTGTACACTGGAATCACTCAAGGAACTTTAAAAAACATTAATGACTATATCCTACCTTTGGCAGATTTTGATTTAATTAGTTGGGGTGTGGACTGGTCATTGCAAATTTTAAGATGCCTTCCAGGTAAGTCCAAAGTATAGCTGAGGTTGAAAAACATTTCACTACACAGTGATGATTCTGCCTTATTCCTGTCTCGCACAGGGATTCCTGTGCATCTCTGTCTAGCACAGTGCCTACTACATTATAGGCAGTCAATAGTCTAAGTTCTATAAGTGGGTGAATGAAATAAAACCATGTATAGTCACATTTCTGTTCTTAAATGTAAAACTAAATATCGCAAGGTAATAAAAGACTGACAAAAGGGAAAAACTCACAGAATAAAATGTTAACTAAAAATATAAAACATAAGCCCTGGCTGGTGTAGCTCAGTGGATTGAGCACAGGCCTGCGAACCAAAAGATCGCGCTTCAATTCCCAGTCAGGGCACATGCCTGGGTTGCAGGCCAGTTCCCAGCAGGGGCCAGTTCCCAGCAGGCGTCACATGAGAAGCAACCATACATTGACATTTCTCTCCCTCTCTCCTTCCCTTCCAAAGATAAATAAATTTTTAAAAATCTAAAAAAAATAAAATAAAATTTAAAAAATATATAAAGCATAATGTTTTGTCAGAATAATAAAAGCCATGAATAGAAATTTTTACGAAATTAATTTTGAGCTTTAAAATGTAAATATCCCATGCCTAGTTAGACATTCTCCCCCCCTCAATTAACTCTTTAAGTGTTCATGTTATGGGTACTTCATATTATGGATTATGGGTAATCAATAACTTTATTTTGAACAAAGTACAATTACAAAACTATACAGCTTAAAATAACCTTAATAAATGCTAGTTTCCATATTTCATTACATTAAAACATTACATTTCCTGCAAAAAGTGACATCATAATAGGCATATAGATGTTTCTATAAATAAGCCTCCGAAGATGACCCGGGGACCTCTGCTCCTGGTATTGTCTGTGTAATTTTCTCACCTTTCACAGCAAAAGGCATTCTTCGGATATAACTAGGGTTATTGCTGGCTGACTTTAAGATAGGGAGATTATCTGTGTGAGCCTAATCTTATCACAGGAGCATTTTAAAATAGAGCTTCCTTGTGGCTGATGGCAGAAGAGAAAGTCAGAGATTCCAAGCTCAAGGACTGGACTTGGTGGCTTTGAAAATGGAGGAGCCCTGTGTAAGGACTGTAGAGCAGGCTCCTCGAGCTAAGAACCTCTGGTTGACAACCAGCAAGGACATAGGGACCTTGGTATCACAACCAAGAGAAGTAAACTTTGCCAACAAGCTGAATGAGCCTGGAAGCTGATTCTTTCCCAGAGCCTCCAGATAAGAGCCCAGCGGAGCCAACAGCTTAATGCTGACTGTGTCTTGACCCTAAGCAGCAAATCCAGCTGAGCCGACCCAAATCACACCAGAAGTGTGCTTTCATAAGCAGAGTGTGCTTTAATTATACTTTGTCAATAATTTTAAGGTTTTCACATCTCTTACTTTAAAAAAAAAGTTATGTGTAAAGAAGGAATTTTAAACTACTAAAATGAAATGAAATAGTGAATTTTCCTAGGAACTAGCAAATACTTGACTTCATACAAATAATTAACAAGGAAGAAAAAACACAACTATATGAGCAAAATTGTCAGGAACAGATAACAATTCAAAACTGAAAAGTCAGTTTTAGATTTGTTAAAGTACTTACTTTATCATTAAGCCTAGAGAAGTCAGTGTATCTTCTGAAAACTACCCAACTTTCTTCTGGGTTTTTCTTTACTAGAATTTTATATACCTGTGATTGGGAAAGGTTAAAAAATATGTAAAGATATTTAAAAATTCAAATCAAATACTTAAAAAATTTCTACTTGACAATCTAGAATGTAGCAATTATTATGTGAAAAAATATCAGAGATCATTTAGACCATGAAATATACAAATAATTGATATAGGCACCAAAAGCAAGATTTTTTTCTTAAGACACAAGACTATGACAAATTTGGGCCAAAATGCCTTTTTTGGTGCACAGGAACAATAAATAAACTTATCAAGCTTCCAAAATATATTTTATGCCACATACTTTAGAACTGATAAAAGAATCACTCATGCATGAAAAATAGCCACTTGTGTCCTACACAATCAATTTAATTTTTAAACTCAATACTACAAAGCAGTTTTGAATTTGATGATTTAATCTTCTAGGCTGAAATACAAGCTAAAAAATACGCACATTAGATAAAAGTTTACATTTCTGTAATTATGCACAATTATCTAGTCTATTAAATTTAAAAAAACTTGTCTGAATCATGTCAATATTTTTAAAAGTTTATAAGAAAAAAACTAGATTTTATTTTTATAATTATAATTTTAGAATTTATTAAGAGGATGTAGTATTTGTAACAGAACTGCAAAGCAAAACCGGTAGTTTCTGGTATAGCATTTTGGGCTAAGCTAAATACGTGGCATTTATGAAGTCCCTAACAATATTTGCTGCATGAGTGAAACTCTTAAAGAGCAACTTGTTTTCCTGAAGTCAGCTATGCAATAACTTTCAATTGTAGCAGTAGAGCTGCAGGCCAGCCACATGTGGCTACTAAACCTCTGAAATATGACTAGTCCAAATGGAGTTATGCTGTGACTATAAAGGGACTGCAGGCCATCTATACCATTAGATTCGATTTTTCTCCCTTATAGACTTCTCTTTCAGCTTTTAAGGGGGAGAATTATTAAGAGTTAAACATGAATCCGTGTAACATACAAAAACAAGGAAGACCATTTGGATACCCTCTAAAATATCCAGAAAGTCCTGATAATCATACCTTAGGTATGATTATCTAAGATAATCATAAGTGGGGTTAAAGATACTAGTATATGATAACAACAGGTACTCAAATATTAAATTAATGAAAAAATAAACACAACTAACCTCATATCTGTTATTTACCTCCTCTTCTATGATGTCTTGAAAGACTTTATATACTACTGCCTTAAACTTACCTATGAACTTGCATTTCACATATACCACCTTGATGAACACTCATTCCTTCAAAAGGAAGGCAGGTCAATGCAAGGAGCTGTGCCACTAGTGTGTTATTTTGAAAATCACTCTTAAAAAACGTCAGGTTCATTCAGATTTTTTAACACATCATCACTTATGATAATTTAATAGTAAAGTCTGTCTCTTCATAAATTTCTCAGTAATTTTTTACTTGGGCATCCTTCCATACTGTCCTAAGGGTGCAGCATGAAATAGCATAGACATATAAACTTGACCTCAAGAAAACACAAAGAACAAGCTATTTCAAATGATAAGTGAATTCAGCAAAGTTGCTAGATACATAAACATACAAGCCTGATATATTTAAACTAGCAAAGAACAAAGAGAAAAAAGATATCAAGAACATCAAACAACATCTATACTTAGACATAAATCTAACCAAAAGGTATAAGACCTATGCTCTGAAAATTACATTGCATCATTATAAAAAGCAAATGATTTAAGTATACAAACTAAGTTCACAGACTTCAAACTCAGTTTTGTAAAGATTAGTCTGTGTTCAATATAATCCCAATGAAAAGGGTCAAGAACAGCCAAGATAATTCTGAAAAATAAAATTAGAGTATACAGGCTGCCAGATATCAACACCTATGAAGAAGCTTTAATGATTAAGACTGTAGAATTGATAAAGGAGGGAAAAATGGAACTCAGAAACAGACCCATATATTTATGGTCATCTGATTTATGTCATAAGCAACAGTGTGAAGGCAGAGGAGAAAGAGTGGTCTTCTCAATAAAAATCTGATCACTTGTGTGAAAATGTGCCTTGACTGTTACCTCACACTATGGATAAAAAATCCCAGATGGTTTACAGATCTAAAAATGAAAGGTACAGCAATAAAGCTTTTAGAAGAAAACAGAACATTTTTTAGCGGGAGTAGGTAGATTTTAAAAAGTGCCGACCACATAAGAAAAAGTTAGCATGTACAAAGGACACATGGTCAAAGTCAAAGGGGTGCAGGATTGAGGGTGGGAGGTGGGGGTGAAGGACAGCGGTGGGAGGAAAATGGAGACAACTGTACTTGAACAATAATAAAAAAAAGACAAAGTTAATAAATTGGACTATATTAAAATTAAGAACCTTTTTTTAAATCAAATGCATCATTAAGGAAGTGAAAAGGAAAACCAGAGAATGAGATGATAGTCACCATACTTGTCCTAAAAGAAGACTTATTTCCAGATGCATAGAAAACTACAAATTAAAGTGGAAAAGGCTTGCTCATGGGAAAATTAATGAAGATCTTGAACAGACTCTTCACAAAAGAGATTATCCAAATGGCCAAAAATGTCTTCAATTTATTTAGTCATTAAAAATGCAAATTAAGACCACAATGTGATATCATTCTACCCATGAGAATAGCCCAAATCAAAAAAGATGGAAAAATACCATATATTAGGAAGGTGTGGAGTAACTGGAACTGTCATACACTGCTTACAAGAGTATAAATTAGTACAACCACTGTGGTACATTGTTCGTATCTTATAAACTTGGTATATGATCCAGTAATTTTATTCCTAGGCAGGTATCAACAGAAATGTGTCCAGGTGTTTAATGAGTGACAAGCACTAAAAGGTTCATAGTGGCAGTATTTGTAAGAGCCCCAAGTTGGAAATTATCCAAGTGCTCATCAACAGGAAAATGGTAAATATTCATGTAAAGGAATAGTATCAGTAATAAAAATGAGCTACCTACAATTACATGCAAGGTCAAGGAGTCTTAAAAACAAAATGCTAAAGAAAAGAGACCATACTCCATGACTCTATTTATGTAAAATACAAAATTAATGTAGGCTATCAGGAAAGCAGGTACTGACTGAAGGAGAGCATGGTGGTGGTTATGGATGCCAGTTATGTAGTTTCTTGATCTGTGTACTAGTTTCATAAGTATGTCGGGTTTGTGACAATCACTCAAGTAAGACAAAAGTTTACTACAATGGCAGAATTTAGAGTGTAAAAACCACTTGAATTCTATCTTCGAGAAATTACAAGTACAAGCTAACTTTAATCCATCTACCACAGGTAAAGAACTCAGCTGAGTCAATCTTCCACTTTCTAGTGGTGTGCAGCAAAAGTCAATACTCACAGTAAATTTAGCTCTTTCTTCCATCACCTCGTAACCTAAAATAGTAGGTGTAGAAGGCCTATCTTCCAAATTCACAGGTTCAGAATTTTGTTCTTCAGTTTCTCTTGGTCTAGTAGAATACTCAATGGAAGAATTTGCATTTGTAAATTTAGTCCTAACGAGGGGACTGCCATCCATTAGATCAGGTACACTTGTCTGTTTTAAGTTTCCCATATTTGAGTCTTCTAACTGGCCTTTGGAAGAGTTTGAGTTTGTTGATATACTCCCAAAAGAAGAACTTCTTTGGTTTCTGTTGGTTGTAAAGCTGGAAGAAGAGTTCCCTATGGGCATAGGAACTGGCACGTAAGGGGTTGCCATCTTCTTCCCGGCTTTGCAACAATCCTGCACAATGCTGTGTCCAAACACTTAAAGAGCAACTGATGGGCAATCCATTATTTTCTTCTTGGGAATTACTATCTAAAAATGAGAAGAACATACTGAAAGACTGGTCCTCAATCAGAAGCATTACCCAAAACAAAATACGATGTTCATATCCATTTAATTTTATGACACTCTATTCTTTTATCTGAAATGAAAACATACCTCAAATCTTTCTTTAATTGCAAAATATCATCTCTAAGGACTCTCATTTGCAAGGTAAGAGAGCAGAACTACATACTCTTTTTCTTAACACTCTTCCACTCTCCCTCTATTTCTCTATGATAGATTTCTGTAATGTTCATTTCAACCTTCCTCGGGTTTTATTTTCTGTTTATAGTCCTGGCAGTACTATATACAGCACAGGGAGGGAAGGAGGGAAGGGCAGGAAAATTATTCACATCACATTTTGATTCAATTAGTGAAACTCTAAAGAATCAACCAAAGGAAAAACAGTGAACCAGAAGTTTAGACCTACAAATAGCAATGCATTTGGAAAAAAAACTTGTCCAAATTAATCAAATAAAACCCAAATGGACATTAAACTTACTTCCAACAAGATGCAATGATTAAAAGTTTAAATGTTCTTCAATTTCCAGATAATCACTGATTCTGCGATATCATAAACTAAGGGTACTTAACAACTTTACAACTTATATACTCATAACTTCTGTTGTCAACAGGGCTAGTTTATCTATCTCAAAATAATTTTGTAATAATACGAAGAAGAAAAGGTTTACCACTAAGTTGTTAAGTAATAAACTAAGAAGTCGTATTAACTACAGACCAGTGACGTGACAACGTGTCTGCTTATCCAACTACATCTATATAATTGCGCCGGCGAAAAAAGCAGGAAATGAATAGCTAGCACTTGCAAAGATGCTGAAATAAGAGTTTTACCACAGCACGTGGCTCTGGGCAGTCTTCCCTATCCTCAAAGCCTCAAGATACATGATTCACCAGCGCTCCTCGGTGCTGTCTGAAGTCCCTGCCCGCCCCCCCGCCAGCGGACGGCCCCGCGCTCCGCCACGCGGTTACCTGAGGCAGCCGTGCTGGACGAGGATGCACCTCCCGCGATGCTACCGCAAAGGGGCGCTACCCAACTTACGGAAACAGGCTCAGCAGCAGCGTTTGTGCTTTCGCCCCGGAGCCCAGACCGACCCTAGAAACCCTCTGGCAGGTGCAGGGCTGAGCTGCGACAACACGTTGGGCGGCAGAAGTGGGCAATTAGAGAAAAGTGGGGACGCAAGGCGCTGGCTGCCTGCACCAGTGTCCGGTCGCTGGTTGAGCAGGCCGTGGGACTTGGGTTCGGCGAGCGTTACAACCTAGCTCCCGGGGTTCCTGCAGTCCCACGACAGTCGCACCCCCGCCTAGAACCCCGCAGAGTGTCTGCGGTGGCCTGGGGACTTTGCGGTGCCCCTCCGCCCGCTTCCCGTCAGCCAGCCGTGGGGCGCAGGTGTCAACGCTTGAGCGCCAGGGACAGCGTCCGCTGTCCTGCCCCTACCTGAGCCCACTCCGCCGTCCAACTTCGGTACGTTTCCAATGAAGGTTAAATCCGACCCACTTTTTCCGAAGCTCTCAGTCCCCACCCACACCGCCCAGTGGTCTCACATGTCCCGACACACTGAAAACAGCCGCTAGACGACTCAGCCGGCCTCGGCCCCTCCGCAGACCCTAGATCCCGAGCTATGAAGGGAGAGGTTGGGCGGGGCGAGCAGCGCTACCGGAAGTGACGGCACACGAGGGCACCGCCCCTGGAGGCTTCAGCTGGAGTTGGGACAGGGCTGTCTTGGCGGCTGGCTTGAACCTGCTTTCGTGGTAAGAATTCTTCTTTCTCGGCCTCAGCTTTATTTGTATAAATTTTGAGGCTACGGTACCTAGTTTTCCCAACAGGTGATGAGAAGGTGACAATTCCCAAGAGGAACTAAGGCCAATAGAGTTCAGGGCATCTGCTTTGCATCATGGGACTTGTAGTGTTCATCGGCTTGGGCTGGTTCTAATAGGTTATAGAAGGTTTTCCAGAATTAGCGCTTTAAGGGGTGGCAATCGATTCTAGGAGTAAGAAACGATAACTGCAGTGCAACCTATTTGTCCTACATAATTCACACATATTCATGGTCAGAGAATTGAAATTCTTCGGTGTTTGCTTGTTTTACAATCGGGAGCAATTTCATCCCAAATAATACAGTGTTAGGCTTGTTCGACAGACACATCTGAAAAACTAAGATTTTGGGGGAAAATCGTTCTTTGATAGTCAGATATCAAAGGTCTGTTTAACAATGGAAGTGTGCAATTTAATATAAATTTCATCTCATGATCTTCAAGACTTTGTAATATTCCCAAGCCTGGAAAAAATGGATAGTTATTTTATAATGAACATAGGAATCTAATCTGGCTTGTGGCATAATAATGATTTTGTTTGATAGTATTGTTTTTCCACTGTGAATGAGACATAAAAAGAGAATTCTATAGAAACAGTTGATAAAAACATGAGGTAGTTTTCAGGATAGGCTTGGCAGCCTTGCTCCTGAGATGGCATTTGTGTCACTGAGTTCTGTAAGTGAATAAGGAGAGAAAAAGAAAAAAACGAGCCTTGGAACATATCCATCAGTTGTGGACAGGGCTGTAGGTGGTAGCAAAAATGCCTGTGATGAGGAAAACCTGATAGTCCAATATGAAGGAAGTCAAGGAAGACTAAAGTTCCAAGAAGTAAAGGTGTACAGGTATTACAGGAGGAAGATAGCAATCTAGAAAAGATCATTGAAATTGTCCAAGAAGAACTTCATAGATTATTGAGAGGAACATACTATATGTATTCTTTATCTTCCAGAATATCTGCTTTTAACAAATGTCTGGATTTTACTTTCAGAAAATGAGCTAAATGTATTTTTTTAAATTAAAATTGTTTTAAAAGCTGTAATATAATTGACACATAACATTTTATTAGTTTCAGGTGTACAACATAATGATTCTATGTTTGCATGTATTGGGAAATGATTACAATAGGTCTAGTTAACATTTGTCATCACGCATAGTTACAGACTATTTTTTTCTTGTGATGAAGACTTAAAATTTACTCTCTTAGCAACTTTCAAGTATGCAATGCAGTATTATTAACTATAGTCACCATTCTACTTGCATATTACACCCTTATGACTTATTTATCTTCTACCTGGAAGTTGTACCTTTGACCCCCTTCACTCATTTTATTCACCTTCTACACCTTGCCTCTGGCAACCAGCAATCTATTCTGTTTCTATGACTGTAGTGTTTTGTTTTGTTTTTTAAATTCCACATATAAATGAGATCATGTGGCATTTGTCTTTCTTAGCCTGACTTATTTCACTTAGCATAATGCCCTCGAAGTTCATCCATGTTGTTACAAATGGCTAGCTTTCATTCTTTTTAGAATATATTTTATTGGTTATGCTATTACAGTTGTCCTGTCTTTTTTTCTGCCTTTTATTCTCCTCTGCCTTGCACCCTCCTTCCCACCTGCACTACCCACCCCCTTAATTCATGTTCATGGACCGTACATATAAGTTCTTTGGCTTTTACATTTCCCATACTATTGTTAACCTCCTCTTATCTATTTTGTACCTACCATTTATGCTACTTATTCCTTTCCCCCCATTCTCTTCCCTCCCCCTCCCCACTGATAACCCTTTAAGTGATCTTCATTTCTCTGGTTCTGTTCCTGTTCTAGTTGTTTGCTTAGTTTGTTTTTGCTTTCATTTTTTTAGGTTTGGTTGTTGATAGTTGTGATTTTGTTGTCATTTTACTGTTTATAGTTTTGATCTTCTTTTTCTTAGATAAGTCCCTTTAACATTTCATATAATAAAGGCTTGGGGATGATGCACTCCTTTAACTTGACCTTGCCTGGGAAGTACTTTATCTGCCCTTCCGTTCCAAATGATAGCTTTGCTGGATAGAGTAATCTTGGGTGTAGGTCCTTGCCTTTCATGACTTTGAATACTCCTTTCCAGCCCCCCTTACAAAAGATATGTAAGATATCTTTTGAGAAATTAGCTGATAGTCTTATGAGAACTCCTTTGTAGGTAACTGTCTTCTTTTCTCTTGCTGCTTTTAAGGTTCTCTCCTTATCTTTCATCTTGGGTAATGTAATTCTGATGTGCCGTGGTGTGTGCTTCCTTGGGTCCAACTTGTTTGGAGTCTCTGAGCTTCCTGGACTTTCTGGAAGTCTATTTCTTTTGCCAGATTGGGGAAGTTCTCCATTATTTTTTCAAATAAGTTTTCAATTTCTTGCTTCCTTCTCCTTCTGGCACCCTTATGATTTGCATGTTGGAAAGTTTAAAGTTGTCCCTGAAGTTCCTAAACTTTTCATTTTATTGAATTCTTGCTTCTTAATTCTATTCCAGTTGAATGTTTATTTCTTCTTTCTGGTCCAAACCATTGATTTGAGTCCTGGTTTCCTTCCCTTCTCTGTTGGTTCCTTGTACATTTTCCTTTATTTCACTTTTCATTGCCTTCATTTTTTGCTCTATTTTGCGACCATACTTAACCATTTCTGTGAGCATCCTGATTACTAGTGTTTTGAACAGTGCAACTGATAAGTTAGCTATATCCTTGTAGCTTAGTTCTTTTTTTTTTTTTTGAGTTTTGATGTGTTCCTTCATTTAGGCCATATTTCTTTGTCTCGGTGCAACTGTTAAGTTATAAGGGGGCAGTGCCTTAGGAATTCAACAGGGCCAGGGAACCCACATTGCTGCACTGTGTGTGGGTGAGGGGTATGAGAGGGAACAATGCTGTTTGCCCGGCTCTCGGCTGGCTTTCAGTCACTTTTCTGCTACCCATAAGCAAGTTGGGCCCTTCTGGTGCTGATTCCTGGGTGTGTGGTTTTGTGTATGTTCTAGGACCCTGTGTGTCTCCCCAGTGAACTTTCCTGTGAGGCTGGGAGTTTCTCCTGCCACCACACCCCCCACAGGGTTTTTCAGTCAGAGGTTTTGAGTAGGTTTTTCGCTCAGAAGTTTGGAGGCTTTATTTCCCTGTACTGGAACCCTGGGTTTTGCAGTCTATCTCACTCCCCAGTTGTTCCTCCTGGTATATACACATGCAAATGTGGGACCACATGCTCCACCAGCTGCTGCCTCACCTGCCCAGGTACTTCAGCTACCTTCTTGCTGCACATTCTTTCTGCCCCAGCTGCTCATCTCCACCTCTCCTATTGGTGTGGGTGAATGTTTCTTTAACTCCTTGGTTGTCGGACTTGCATAGTTTGATTTTATGGCAATTCTGGTTGTTTTTTGTTTTTGAACTTGTTGTTGTCTTTCTTTTTTGTTGTGCGAGGAGGTACAGTGTATTTACCTATGTCTCCCTAGCTTTCATTCTTTTTATGGCTGCATAGTATTTCATTGTGAGTTTGTGTATCACAATTCCTTTATCCATTTATCTGTCCTTGGACACTTAGATTGTTTCCCTATCTTTTCCATTTATTGACTATTGTAAGTAATGCTGCAGTGACCATGGGGTACCTGTATCTTTTCAAATTCGTGTTTTTCTTTTCTTTGGATACATACACATAAGGAGAACTGTTGGATCACATGTAGTTTATATATTTAATTTTTTGAGGAGCCTTCATACTGTTTTCCATAGTGGCTCTACCCATTTACGATCTTACCAGGAGTGCACAAACAAGGGTTTTCTTTTCTCTGTGTCCTCACTAGCACTTTTTGATAATAACCTTTCTAACAGATATGAGGAGATAGCTTATTGTGGTCTTGATTTGCATTTTCATGATGATTAATGACATTGAACATCTTTTCATGTATTTGTTGGCTATTGGTATGTTTCCTTTGGAAAAGTATCTATTTAGATCCTCCATCTGTTTTTTTTTAATTTAGTTTTTTTTCTACTGAGTTTTATATAGTTTGGATATTAACTCCTTATCACATGATTTTCAAATATGTTTTCCTCTTTAGCAGGTTGCCTTTTCATTTGTTGATGATTTCCTTTGCTGTGTGGTAGCTTTTTTGATGTAGTCCCACGTGTTTATTTTTCTTTTGTTGCCTTTGCTTTTGAAGTCAGATCCAAAATTCATTGCCAATACATATGTCAAGGAGCCTAACCCCAATGTTTTCTTCTAGGAGTTTTATGGTTTCAGGTCTTACATCTATTTTGAGTCAATTTTTAGTATGGTTTAAGATAGTAATGTAGTTTCATTCTTCTGCATGTGGCTGTGCAGTTTTCACAACACTATTTATTGAATAGACTGTCCTTTCCCCAGTGCATATTCTTGCTTTTATTTTTATTTTTTTGTGATCAATTTATTGACCAAATAGGTGTGGGTTTATTTCCGGGCTCCTGAACATCTTAATAATTTTGAAGGAGTATCCTGTGGTTGTCAGAGTAAAAGTAACATTATCACAGCTGATGTCATATGGCTAGTCTCCATGTATGCAATATGTATATATGTAGTTTGCATATATATGTATACACGTATGTGTATGTGTGTAAATAAAAATTTGGGCAATTAAAAAATTCTCTCCCGAGTATATTGATTTAAGTTTATTGATTTGAGAGAAAAACATTGATGTGAAAGAGAAACATCGATAGGTTGCCTCCTATACACACTCCGACTAGGGATCGAACATGCAACCTTTTGGTATATGGAACAGTGCTTCAACCAACTGACCCACCTGGCCAGGGCTATGTATGGAATATTTTAGTTAAGCTTGGATATCTCTATGCAATGCACAGAAATTGAATGATATACACTTTAATTTGTTAAGCACTGTAAGATATTTTTCTGCTTTTCCATTACTTTAATTTTACATAAAATACATAACACCTACCAGGACACTTCAAGCCCACTCATAGTATAATTTTATACAATGATATATAGATATTGGTAAGTTCAGGGAGGTGATTTTAGGAGCAGAAAAAAGGGTAAAAAAAGCCTTTGCAATAGGCAGAAAGAAAAAAAAAGTACATGCAATAGGCAGGCATCTCTGCTGGTAGCTTCCTAGATCCCAGCATGTCCCCTTCCCTGGAACTGGTCCCTTTTTTACAAGGCTGGACTCCTGGTGGCCATGTTTGTAATATCTTACTCTTGTAAAACTTTTTTTTTTTGTCATAGTTAATTGTGTCCAAGGAGGACATTTGACCCATGTTGTGTCCAAAGGATACTCTCTCCTTGGAATTAAAACTGGGGTTAGGTTGGGGGTGAAACAAGCTGGAAGTCCCAGGAGCTGGAGTTAGAGTGAAGAAATTCTGTGGTGAGAAGTTCCATGAAGTCCCGCTGTTGAGGTCCCTGGAGTTGATTTGGTTCTTCCCTGTTCTTGACTTTTTTTTTGAATTCATGAGATACTCTAGTGTTCTGTCAATGAATTTGCTTTTTGCTTAAATCTAGCCAGAGTTGGTTCTTTTGCTTATAACCAAAAATACTACAAAACTAATATAGTTAAGGTGGAACGAGGCAAAGTAAATAGGAGTTGTAAAAGCTAGTACAATGCAAACAATTCCTTATCAATGATAACGATGAAAATCACATAAAAATCAACTTTTTAAATTATTTTGGTATCATTTCATAGACTCCATAGTTCATATGTATTGATTTCCATAGGCAGAGTTTTTATGATCTTAACATTTGGGATCTCTATTTTACCTGCCCTCTATTTTTCTCACTGCCATGAAATCATAAGAGAAAGAAACCACAGTAATCTACTAATCAACAGGAGGTGACCAAAGTAGGTAGAGCAACAGGACAGCCACCTTCATTGCAATGAACCTGCAACCTGTGCAATTTTGTAAACTGGGATAGGAGTTATATAGCTTTTATAATGATACAGAGAAGACACTCTTCAATATAGCTTTCATTAGTGATTTTTCACTCATTATCTAAGGAACATTTTGAAAGCATGTGTAGAAGTCCTACTGGAAATAACAAAGATCAACTTTCTCCACAAAATCACACTTATAATCTTAGAACTCAAGTGGACTATAATGATCCTGAGGCTAAGCTCCCTTTTAGAGCTATGACTGCTAAGAAAAACAGGCTAAAAGATCTGTCTATAATCACAAGGCCAATGCATTGTTGACTTCCAAACTAGTAAGCTTCTCACCACACCCTATAAGACAGCCTTCCCTGAGCACATGGTATCCTAAATGTCTTTCAGCCTTTAAGTAGTGTCTTGCCTTTGATACATTCTCAATTAACATTTGATACCTGGGAAGTGCTTGTGGATTTGATGCATGAGAATTGTCTGCATTTGGCCTTTAGGGATTGGTAGAAATTGGATAAATAAAGGAGGGAGGCAGTGTAGACTGGACAAAGTCAAAGACTTGAGGGAGAACATAGCAAAGTGTGGGATGTTGTGGGGCCATTAGGAGACCAACCTGATTGGAATGAAAGGTGTTCAAGTATAACTGGAAATAGAGAGATTAGCTCCTACCTTTTCCTCAAGTCCCTCTCAAATATAATCTCATCAGTAATACCTTCCTGATTTCCTCAGATGGAAGTTAAGTGGGCCCTCCTCTGTCATCACATTGTACTTGGTTCGTGAGTGGAGGCAAGCATCAAAGTATATTATGAGTACTATGTATATGTGTAGCCTGAGGGCCAGGATCACTTACTAGACATCATGTACTGACAGTACTTTTTATGAAATGTGGATGAGGTAGGTGCTTCATGTATAGTCCCCATAATCACTATTTGTTTTACACCTGGACCACTCTACTTATTTAAATTTCCAATAAGATTTGCATAGACATTCACATTTTCAATCCCTAGTTTAGGGAATACAGTCCAAATTCTTTGAGTAGGTGTATATGTCCCTTCATAAACTGACTTTTATCTACTTTTATAGCATATTTCTTCCAGACTAATTAGCTAGTTAATCAATTAACCAGCTATTTATTGAGTACCTGTCACATGCAATGAATCTCAAAGTCTAGCCATGTCAATTCTTTCTCCTTCTGAGCCCTTCATTTTTTCTCTTGCTAGCATTTGTAGTTGCTTTTGCCTAGAATTCTCCTACTCTCATCCCATTTCTGAGGCTTGGCTCTTAGTGACCTTTACTCCAAAAGCTTGTCTGAATCCCCTCCACCATGTCCTCACAGTCCCTTCTGTAAGCTTCTGCTGTGGTCTTGCTCCCATACTATGTGTTTATCCCTGTGTATCTGCCTTCCTCACTAGACCACATGCTTCCTAAGGCAGAGACTGTCTTTTTTTCCCTTTCCGCTGGCTGGCAGAACCTCTGACATATGGTGGGGCTAAAATGAGTGAATAAATGAATGAAAATGAGTGATTAAAATTTTTTTCTTTATTGGGTCAGCTTGGTGGTTTAATATGAACACACATTCTCTGTAGAATTTGGTTTCAAAAAAACATTAAGTGGAAGCTCATTCTATGAAACAAATAAAGTGAAGGATTTCTGGTTAAAGAGAAAAGATTCTTGCACTTACTCAGAGTCATTTGTAGACCAGTGGACTAGATAGATGATTTCTAAGGTTCACTCTAAACCTAATGTTTTGTGAGTTTATGTATATCGTTTGAAACCTGAAGTAGGTAATTGAACAAATATTACAGCCTGGTTAGTAATGGTAAGATCTATAAAAGGCATTAGGCAGAGCAGAAATAAAATAAAAACAAGTAAGCAAAAAAAAAGCTAAACTGAAATTAAACAGACCAACGAATCTAGCATTATTGTATATTTAAGTCTTGTCTTAATTATGTTTCTAATGTGCTCCGACACCAGGTGCAAACATGGAGAGGAAATTGTTTTTTGAGGTTCGAATGGCAAATTTCAATATTCTCATTGTGTAAGAGATCCTTCCAAAAAAAGTTTTCTGGGGAAAAATACAGCCTTGGAAGATGTAGCAAATCTTCATTCCATCAACACTAGGATTCCTACTCATCTAGTTGAGCTTGATAGGTCTTAGGAAAGGCTGAAACCATCTGTGTTACTTCTAGTCTTTTGTTTGGATTGCTTCTGACTTCTTTTCGTCTATAATATGTAACAATAATAGTCCTTTCTCATAGGGTTGTTGTGGAAAATAAAAATGATCCTGCTTGTTAAGTGCTCAATAGAGCGCATGGAAAGGGAACAATAACTGCTATTATCTGGCGAGTCAACTAAGTAGTTCAACTACTTTAAATCGATAGACAGTACTTAATAATATATATAGATACTTGTCGAATGAATGATTAGTAGTTAAATATGAGCAGAGAACTGCACTACTGATACTATGTGCATTAATTTATTTAATCCTGTCAGTAATCTGAAGAGGCAGGTGCTATTATTATAACTGATACTTTACAGTGGAGTCTCTGAGAGTCTGAGAGGCTGGTTAGGTTGGCCTTTCTGTATGGAAAATTAGTTTCGGAGAGGTTATCTGGGTCGGCAAGGTTGTGTAGCCCATGCTCAGATTTCTACTCCACTGTGCATTCTCTGTCATTGTGGTGGTAGAGGCTGGCCCTCAAAGAGCCATGTGGCAGGACATAGGTTGAAAATGAAGTCTTTTTAAAAAAATTTTTTTTTTAAGATTTTATTTATCTTTAGAGGGGAAGGGAAGGAGAGAGGGAGAGAAATACCAATGTATGGTTGCTTCTCGTGCATCCCCTGCCAGGAACTGGCCTGCAACCTAGGCATGTGCCCTGACTGGGAATCGAACTGTGATTCTTTGGTTCACAGGCCTGGGCTCAGTCCACTGAGCTACACCAGCCAGGTGGGAAAAAAATGAAGTCTTTAGGAAATCCTGTGTTCTCACCCTCTGTTAACACTATGTAGCCCAAATGACTTCTTTTTCTTTCTCTCTGAGTATTACCTAACTCTAGTATAATTTATGTATCCTAGTTTGTCTCCTAAAGTAATCTGTCTTGATAAACTGACGTTATCCTGTATGTGTTTTATCCTTGCCTCTATTGTTATTCTGATTTGCTCCCTGGTATTGGTTCTGGTGTCTTACTTTTCCCACTTTCCCTGTTGAAAAATTACATGACCAGAAAGACTGGGAAGGAGTTAATCAGGTGAAGTATGTGTCTGGAAGGGAAGTGAGAGGTGCAGTTGAGAAGAGGTGTATTCAGGCAGAAAAGGTGTAGAAGATTTTATGTAGAGACTGCTTACTAATGAGAGATAAGGTTAACTTTTATGTTCTATCAAATAGCCTCCATTTGTGAGGCGCCAAACCTTCATAGTCATTCAACAAATATTTGTTGAGTGCCTATCAGATATGTCAGTTACTGTTCTAAGCCTACAGGAATTAATCACAAACAACATATGCAAACACACCCTTTTCGTGACATTCACATTCTGGTAAAAGTTTATGCAGGGACAGATAATGAACATAAGAAGTTTTAAGAATTGAGCTGGATTCATGTTCTTCAAAGACAATAAATAAGTAATGGGATTAGAATGGCTGGGGGAGTGCACAGTCATACATCAGGGCACCAGATCAGACCTCTCTGAGAATGTCCTGAGTGCTGAGATTCAAATGTCTAGAAGAAAACAGCTTTGCAAAAACCAGAAGGTGGAGCATTCCAGGGCAGCAACTTCACATGTTCTGTAGGAGGAAAAAGGAACTGGTAAAGCACTCCCTTTTCTTTCTCCGAAGAGCTTCAATTCCAGGAAATCAGATACTGGATGTTTCTCTAATCACACGTGTGATCCATGTGTCTCTGGGACATTGGACTTTAACATTTATACCTAAATCTTGCTCATTTTAAGCTCCCATTTCATATTAAGGAATTCTGGTGTCTTGTAGATTTTTCTTTTCCTATATATTCTTAGAGTCCCCAAGGGTCATCTGTGTTCCAGGGATTCTGTTCTGGTTATTGCTCCCTGTCACTGTTGCTGGTGAATTGTCACTGCTTTTGCCACTGGCTTTTGCCAGTGGCTAATCGTGATGCCTTGACAGCTCCACGTTAGCCTTTCTGCTCACAGAGATTAGATAGTTAGTGTCTCCTGAGTCAAATTCTTATACCACAGGGGCAAGCTGGAGATCTCCAGGCATGCTACCTCCCTCTATTGAAGTGAAGACCCATAATGCTGCAGTCTGTAGCCCAAGGAAATAGAGAGCTTGCTTTCACTTTTGCTTGAATTCTGAAGTATTGCAGAGTTCACCAGTCCTCTTTGTCCCCTGGAACACCACACTGTGTGGGTGGCTGAGTTTGTAGAAGCTCCCCAGGTGATTCTGCGGTGGACCTTACTAGTTGTCAACTTTTTGAACCTTTTTCTGTTTCTCAGGAATTCCTGCCCTATGAATCTCAGTGAGAGATCAGAGCAGACTTCCCACTAGAAGATTCCAAATTGCCATGTATTTCCTTTGTCTCTGCTTCCCTGCTGCCAGGTCGAGATACATGCCTGAGGCATTGCTGCCCATGTGAATCCTTCCCTGTGTCTGCCATGTTGGTGGGCCCAGGTACAGGCCCTAATGCTCAGTGTAGTAGTGTCTCATGAGGCTGGTTTTATGATTTGGTTTTAGGCTTTGCTCCTGGTTGCAGTGTCTCTAAGCTTCCCAGAGGTTCTGTGAGCTAGTTAAGATCTTAAAAATTTTTTTATTCATAAATTGGACAGAGTCCCTTTAAGGTTCCTTGCCACATACATGAGTGAAGTGAAGTGAAGGTCAATAGACAGAGCAAGAAAAAGGAAGGACTTGATTTCTGGCTTGGGGGAAATATTCTCGTCTCTTCAATTGGGCAAGACAAGGAGGCCCAGAGTCCTGATTGCATTTGGGAGTCACCTTACAACTGTAAGGGAATCACTTTGAGATGAAGCCCATATGAAGATGGCAGAGGGGAGAGGGGTGAAGCATCTTGGTGATATCACTGTATCTAGAGTCTGCTCAACATCTGGACTTGAAATTATCTGAGATAGTACATTTTCTTATTGATAAACAAGTTTCAGTTGAAGTTGTCTGTTGTTACTACCTTTACTACAATAAATACAAATAATAACATCTAGCCTTTATTGAGAACTTAAAATCTTGCAGATATTTTTCATTCATTCATCGAACAATGTTTCATTGACCATCTACATTTATTAACTCATTTAATTGCTGTAACAACCCTAATGTCACAACAACATAATGCTATGTATGCCACTGGATATACAGACTAAACATAGACATATAGAGATATGTATATATGTGTAGAGATATAGACAAAACATGTATATAGATACAGATATAAGTATGGCAATGTACAAGGCTCTGCATGAAGGTATACATTTACATAGAGATAAAGATGTGCAACTAGGTGATAAATGAGATTTATCACCTATGACAGCTAGGTCCCAAAGCAGAAGATAGAAGTTGCTGAGTTCTCCGTGTTCGAAAGGTACGGTGCACATGTAGTTGGAGCCAGCAGTCTTCTCCAAAATTCTTAATGAGTGGTGCCAGTTCAGAAACTGGACAGTCACCAGTATCACCCAGATAACAGTGAGGAGGCCCAAAGAGAAAGAGGGTGGCGTGTCTTTGGGTGAATGTAGTGTTTGTGAAGAGAGACTGTTTCTTTCCTATAACAGCAGCTGACAGTTTAACCAATTTCTTAATCTCATTATCATGATGGGCAACTCCTCTGCCTAGGATGTTCCCGCACCGTGCTTCTCTCATTTAGCTCATTCCACATTTTAATACCAGAGTTAGTTAGTCTGAATTGGGGGTAAAAATAATAGAAAATGTGGCCTAGACTTGCTGAAACATTAATAAGAATATATGTTGGCACAGTTACCTGAAAATCCAGGAGTGTAATGGGGGACCCTGCCCCCAGAAATGGGGGAGGGGTGGAGCTGCACAAGAGTGCATCACCCTGGCAACCAGCGCTAGGCATGCTGGTGGCTGTGCAAGGGATTCTGAGGAAGATTATTTAAAACAAGGGTGTCAAACTCACTTTCACCCGGGGCCCCATTAGTCTCGTGGTTGCCTTCAAAGGGCCGAATGTAATTTTAAGACTGTATAAACGTAACTGTTCCTTAACAGTTAAGTGCTCAGCGCTGCTGCTGGGTAGAAACAAGGTGCCAGGCCAGATGAAACAGGGTGGAGGGCCGGATTGGGCCCACAGGCCTTGTGTTTGCTACCTGTGATTCGAAAGGAGCACTTGGAAACACTACTTCCTCTTTTAAATCTCCCTTACTTCCCAGCTGCTGGAGGCTTAAGATCCTAGCCCCAGATCGTTAGGGTCTGCAAGTGGGGTGGGGAGGAAGGTCAGGCCCATCAGTGGTAGGGCCCATGCTGCACCCCTGCCTGGCATGGGCTTGTCATTGGCAGCAGGCTGCACACACCCCCAGCATGGACTTTGCCAGTGGTCACCCGCACAGATGTAGGTAGAGGACAGTGCACCATGAGAAGAAGTCCTGGGTACACAAACTCTGAAAGGTGCCTGAAACTAGACAATGACTGGAGACCAGCTAAGCTACCTACATTTACAGTTATTTTGGGTAAGAGAAGAGGTTCCTGGTGCAACCTTGAACTGAGCTGGCAGTGGTGACAGGGTGATTTTTCTTTGTTTCTTAGAGGAAATGTGCTTTGCAAATTGTTAAATAAAAGATTCCTTTTCTTTACACTGAACTCTGTCTTTGGAGTTTGCCTAGTAGGTGGCCAGCAGTAGGTCACCTTTGCCCCCTTAGTGGTTGGATTCAGTAACAGGAGGACAGGTTTTAGGTTTGAGTGAACCGATTTGTTAATGGTTCTCTTCCTTTTCTGTGTTACTAAGCTAATTTGCTGGACAGTATAGGATGGTCTCTAGAACTAATCAATTATATATGTTTCCTTGTTTATTTTTGTGGGAAAAAGAATTTCCATCTCAGTATTATAAGCAAGAGTCCTGAGATTCATCCTAATTGGACTGTGTAAGTCACATGCCCAACAATCCTCCAGTGACTATGGCCAGGGGAATACATGCATGTTTGCTGGCTTGAGTCAGCCAAGATCTGCCTCTTACGTAGAAGATTTTCAATCAGCATGACCCAAAGTGCTCGGGTTGCATGGGGGATGGGATGTGTATCTTAGTATGAATCTGGATGCTGTTAGGTTGGGAGAATGGAACATGGTTGTTGAAAAACAATCAGTAATGTTCTCCATAAGGAGTTAATGACATGGTGAAAGGTGATCAATGATGGGGATATTTATAAATCCTAGATGCAGAGGAACTTGAATGGTGTTCCAATTAACAGGTAAAGATGGACAGCTCTTAGAGAAAGGTTGGGAAGGCTTTGAAGAATTCTTTGTCAAGAGGATCAGCTTGTGCTTCCACTGGGATCTGTCTTCATTTGAGGGAAGTCAGGTTAGGTGGTATCTAGTACAGAGTGGGGAAGTGTAGCTCCCTCTCCAGCAACCCACAGGAAGAGGCACCAGCTTCACTGGGCTGCTTAGTGATGATAAGCATCTGCCTGTGGACAATAGTGCAGCTGGAGAAATAGTCAAGTTGACCCCCCACCTCGTTTTCCCTTCTGTAGAAGTGAAGAGGTGTACTCTGTGGAACAGAAAACAAAGTAGTAGACCTCTTAGGCTTACACCCGATAGCTGGTTGAATATTCCTACTTGATGTCCCATCAGCACTTTAAAGACATCATTTACCTTCTCTACTTTGATTGGTGATGATATTCCTACCTACCAGATCACCCAGAACAGAAAACTTTGAATTGTTCCAGAGTTTATCTCCTGCATTCCTTATGCCCTATCAGAAGAAGTCTCTGTCAATTGTTTTATAATATATTTCAAAACTTTTCTTTCCCATAACTACAAACATCTTCCTTTGGGCATCCACTGGTATTGCCTTGGACAAATAGAGTTGGCGCCAGATCAGTCTCATTGCCACCAGACATTCATTTTCCACTTCTGCTACTAGAGTGGGCATTCTGGAACACAAATCTACATGTATTATAACCACCTGCTCAAACTCCTTTATTTTTGCTAAGTCACTTATGAGAGAATATGTGAAAAACCCTTTAGCTTGGCAGCCAGCACCTAAGGACTCTCATGATCTGGCCCTTGCTTATCACCCTAACCTCATCATTCCTAATTTTCTTTTTTTTCCTCTCTCTTTAGTTTAAATACTGAATGAACCACTTGTCATAAATGTGAAATGATTTTCCTTGGTCCATGCTATTTCTTCCCTACCCTTTGAAAGATTCTATTCATAAAGTTCACAATTTAAATCCTTCATGTGATTTTTCACAACTTTTCCATGCTCAGTTGGCATTTCTTCCTCTATGCCTCTGTTGTCCATTGTATACATTTTGGCCTTTATCATACTGTATTAAAATTGTTTGCATGTTTGTCTCCCCATTTATTCAGTCAGCCCACATTTTTTGAGTACCTTGTGTATGTGAAGCATAATTCCAAGTGCTAGCCATTCATGCTAACTGATTCTAGTCACCAGTTAAGTAGAGATTGGCATTTAAATCAATGAGTATGAATGTGTTCTAGATGCTAGGGTGGATCCCTCAACAGTGTACCTGAATAGCATAAAGAAGAGAGAGGTATTTTCCTTGGACTTGTGGGTTATGTATCAGGTTCTCTGCTAGTCACTTTATGTGTTACCTCACTTATTCTTTTCACCAACAACAGATCTTTACTGAGCACTTATGCTTGCCACAGAATGAACCAAGAGACAGAATAGTAATCAAAATAGAATAAGTTATTGCTCTAATGGCACTTAGAGCTGTGTTGGGAACCACCCTGCCTGGTTTCAGAACCTGTAATCCCCCATGGCTAAGGCTGAGTAAAAGACCTTGGGACCATAGGCCACTAAGGAGACAAAGCTTATCTTCCCAGCAGGGTTGCTGCCTCTGCCTTCTTTACTTCACCCTGCTTGGCCCCAGGTGGATGACTGGTTAGCCAACGAGGGGTAAGATTCCTCAAGGGAGGGATGACTTAAGACGGACATGGTTGCAAAGGAGCCATCAATGAAGGACTTGGAGGACTATAGAAAAAAGGGGATGATAGACCCTCACTGCTTGGCTTTGACATAGCCTGAGTCTTCTTTCTATCTGTAAGAAGTCTCCTAATTTTTTGGCTGCCTTACTTCCCCTGCCTGACTTAAGCCTGAAACCATGCTGGAGGGCAGTGCAGCCCTGGGCAGGAGTAGGCGGTTCCCCTGGGCGATTAGGCCTTAGAAACCATGCATGAAATCCTGTGAAACCTGCTTTGCTAAGAATGCCTTCAATTTTCTGATAAGGGTCCAACCATACAATGAGTTTGTTTCCCAGTTTTATGGCCTTTAGCTATCTGACCCTGACTCAGAATAAGCCCTCATAGTTCTTTGAATGTTATCTGTTGTTTGATCATTACTGCCTGACAATGACTGATGAGCTTTACCTGTATTCCTGTGCAAATTGAATCTAATAAAAGCCCATTGAGGAACAGGCTCAAGGCCCTTCTCCTCTGAGAGGCTGGCCACCTTTCCTCCCCAAGCAGATCGTGTCTTGGTAGACATTCACATCTGCCACGGCCAGGGGGGTTCTGCTGGACAAAGCTCCACAACAGAGCTAAAAGGAGACAGAGCAAGGAGAAAATTACAGTACAGCAGAACACTGTAATTGGGTGAATTAGTGGGTATTCACACAGAGGAGATTGTCAATCAGGCTGTGGGGTGGATTGTCAGTGATTACTTCCTGGAGAAAATGATATCTAAGTTCATACCTGAAGGATGATTAAAAGTTAGGCAGGTGCACTTCCAGCCATGATGGAGGCATAGGTAGACACACTGTGCCTCCTTGCACAACCAAAAGGACAACAACAATTAAAAAACAAAAAACAACTGGAACTGACAGAAAAATCAAAGTGTATGGAAGTCTGACAACCAAGGAGTTAAAGAAGAAACATTCATCCAGACTGGTAGGAAGGGCAGAGATGGGCAGCCTGGTGGAGAGGACTGGTGGCAAGGTGGTGGCTGAGAACCAGGGTGGGTGAGGCTGCAGCTGATGGACCCTGTGGGTCAGCGGCTGGTGAAGTGGGTGGTCCCACATTCTCCTGTAGATAAACTGGGAGGAACAACTAGGGAGCGAGACAGACCTTGACAGGGTTTCAGCGCAGGGAAATAAAGCCTCAAACCTCTGATTGAAAACACTGGTGGAGGTTGAGGCAGCAGGAGAAACTCCCTGCCTCACAGGAGAGGTCATTGGAGAGATCCACAGGAGCCTAGAATGTACACAAACCCACCCACCTGGGAATCAACACCAAAAGGGCCCAGTTTAATTGTGGTGGTGGGGGAAGTGACTGAAAACCAGCAGAGAGCAGAGCAAGCACCATTTTTTTTCAAACCCCTCCCCCACATATAACACCACAACTCAGTAACCTGGGTTGCCCTGCCCAGGGTAACAGGTGTGTGAGACAAAAAAAAAGGGGGGGGGGGCAAATGAAAGAACAGATCAAAGCTCCAAAAAAATACAGCTAAGCAATGAAGAGATAGCCAACCTATCAGATGCACAGTTCAAAACACTGGTAATTAGAATGCTCACAGAAATGGTTGAATATGGCCACAAATTAGATGAAAAGGTGAAGGCTATCCTAGGTGAAATAAAGGAAAATGTACAGGGAACCAAGAGTGATGGGAAGGAAACTGGGACTCAAATCAACAGTGTGGACCAGAAGGAAGAAAGAAACATTCAACCAGAAAAGAAGGAAGAAACAAGAATGCAGAAGAATGAAGAGAGGCTTAGGAATCTCTTTTGAATCTCTTTTGTAAAAAAGTAATGGCATAGTTTTTTTTAAAACTAGACTCGGAAATCACTGCATTTTGTTGGGGATGCTTCATGAAGGTGAGCACATACCTAAAGAAAGTGATTAGATTTCACCTTTTGATTGAAGAAGTGTCAAGGAGTTTGCTGATGTCATTTATATCCACTACAGTGCCTCATAATAATAGCAAACACTTATCAAGCACTTAAACATAGCAAGTACTCATCTATAATTTTTACTTATCTTGAGTTATTTCTTAAAATTTATTTATTTCTAGAGAGAGGGAAAAGGAGGAAAAAAGAGGGAGATGAACAGTAATGTGAGAAACATCAGTAGGCTACCTCTTGTACTTCTCTCTTCTGCAGGGACAGAACCTGCAACTGAAGCATGAACCTTGACCTGGGATGAAACCTTGACCTTTTGCTTTGTGAGATGGTGCCCAACTACCTGAGCTGTACTGGTCAGGGCTGTATGAGTTATTTGATTCTTATGACAATCTTGCATTATACCCACTTCACGTAAGAGGAAATGTAGTCACAATAATTTAAGTATTTTACCAAGATGACACAGAGAGGAAGGAATGAACCACTATTGCAACCTAGACAATCTGGTGCCATAGTCTCTGCTCTTAGCCACTCTGCTGTGTTGTCTGCTACAGTGTCTGGACTATAGTGTGGGCCAAATATATGTTTGTTGAATGAATGAATGCTTTACTTTTCTGGATTCCCTCAAATGCTAGTAAAGATGTTCCTTAAGTGAATGATTTCAAATGATTTTATACTCTACCTGCATCTGACATTGAATGGGAGATATTCAGTATTCCTGTGCAAGTAAAAAAGGACAAATCATGGATTTCCAAGAAAGCAATGAAAGAACCTGTTCAAGGTGTCTTCCATTTAGGAGGTGCCTAAAGATACCACATTCTACTACAGTTACTCAGGGCCCTGAGTATCTTCTAAGTAGATATGTTATGGTAACAATCTCTGTCTGTCTCTCTGTCTCTCTCACACACACACGCACACACAAGTCACTGAAAGAACATTTAGTTGTATATATTTTATTGTGCTTAGATTTTTTTCTCCTTTTTCCAGGCTGGCTTTATCTCATATTTACCTTTGATTTAAAAGAACATGCAAGAGGAGGAGGTGGGGAGCATGAGGGGGGTGGACTGGGATGAGAGTAAAAGACAGAAAACTGTACTTGAACAATAATTAAATTTAAAAAATAAAAGAACATGCAAGAGATAATATATTCTCTATGGAAATTTTTTTCAAAGCTGCTTAGATGACACAGTTAATTTAGAACCTTGTGGCAAAAATTAGCATTTCACAGGTGCATGTTTATTTATTTATTTATTTATTTTGTTCATAGGATGATTTATTATGCTTTTATTTCAGAAAAAAGTGCTCTATTTTTATATAGTCTATTCTCTTCTTTCTTATACCAGTATCTTTAGACATAATTCCATTTCTTCAAATACCAGGAGTATCATTAGACTTTCTTTTTTTTAAAGTATATTTTATTGATAAACTAATACAGTTTTCCCAATTTTTCCCCCTTGATTACCCCTCCTCCCTGCACACCCCAACTCTCCAGCATCCCCCCCCCCAACCACTTAGTTCATGTGCATGGGTTGTACATATAAGTTCTTTGAATTCTGTTTCCTATGCCATTCTTAACCTCTCCTCGTCTATTTTATGCCTAACAATTATGCTGCTTATTCCCTGTACCTTTCTCCCCATTCCTCCCCTGCTGAAAACCCTCCATGTGATATCCATTTCTCTGATTCTGTTCCTGTTCTAGTTGTTTGCTTAGTTGGTTTTTTGTTTATTTTTTTAGGTTTGGTTGTTAATAGCTGTGAGTTTGTTGTCATTTTACTGTTCATAGTTTTAGATCTTCTTCAATTTGTTAGACAAGTCCTTAACATTTCATATAATAAGGGTTTGGTGATGATGAACTTCTTTAACTTTACCTTAGTTGGGAAGCACTTTATCTGCTCTTCCATTCTAAATGAAAGCTTTGCTGAATAGAGTAATCTTGGATGTAGTTCCTTGCCTTTCAAGAATTCAAATACTTCTTTCCAGCCCCTTCTTGCCTGCAAGATTTCTTTTGAGAAGTTAGATGATAGTCTTATGGGAACTCCTATGTAGGTAACTGTCTCCTTTTCTCTTGCTGCTTTTAAGATTCTCTCTTTATCTTCATTTTTTAAATTTTATTTATTTATTTTTTATTATTTATTTTTTTAATTTTTATTTTATTGATTATGCCATTACAGTTGTTCTATTCCCCCCTTCATTCCCCTCCACCCTGTACCCCCCACCCCTACTATTCCCCCTCTTTAGTTTATGACCATGTGTCTCAAGTTCTTTGGATTCTATATTTCCCATACTATTCTTGCCCTCCCCCTATCTACTTTCTACCTACTGTCCATGCCACTTATTTTCTGTACCTTCTGCCCCCTTCTCCTCCCACTCCCCTGTTGCTAACCCTCCATGAGATCTTCATTTCTGTGGTTCTGCTGCTGATCTAGCTATCCTCTTAGTTTGCTTTTGTTTTAGGTGTGGTTGTTAATAACTGTGCGCTTGCTGTCCTTTCACTGTTCATATTTTTTATCTTCTTTTCCTTAGATAAGTCCCTTTAACATTTCATATAATAAGGGCTTGGTTAATCTTTGGTAACAATGATGATGTGCTTTGGTGTGTTTCTCTTTGGGTCCAAGTTCTTTGGGACCCTCTGGGGTCCCAAAAGAAGTTAAGTATTTTACCAAGATGACACAGAGAGGAAGGAATGAACCACTATGATTTAAAATGATTTATTAAAATCATTTGAAATCATCCATTTAAGGAACATCTTTACTAGCATTTGAGGGAATCCAGAAAAGTAAAGCATTCATTCATTCTCTGGGACCCTCTGGGTTCCTGGACTTCCTGGAAGTCTATTTCTTTTGCTAGATTGGGGAAGTTCTCTTTCATTACTTGTTCAAATAAATTTTCAATTTCTTGCTCTTGTTCTTCTCTTTCTGGCACCCCTATAATTCGGACATTGGAACATTTAAAGTTGTCCCAGAGATTCCTAAGCTTCTCTTCATTCTTCTGCATTCTTGTTTCTTCATTCTGTTCTGGTTGGATGTTTTTTTCTTTTTTTTGTTCCAAATCATCAGTCTGAGTCCTGGTTTTCTTCCCTTCACTGTTGGTTCCCTGAATATTTTGCTTTATTTCACTTTGAGTATCTTTCATTAGCTCTTTCATTTTGCGACCAAGCTCAGTCAGTTCTGTGAGCATTTTCATTACCAGGGCTTTAAATTCCGCATCAGATAGGTTGACTATCTTCTCATTGCTTAGCTTTCTGGAGTTTTGCTCTGTTCTTTAGTTTGGGCCATATTTCTTTGTCTTGGTGCATCTGTTAAGTTGTAAGGGGGTGGGGCCTTAGGTATTCCCCAGGGTGGGTCAACCTTCTTCTCTGTGTTATGGTGCTGTCTGTGGGGGAAGGGTCAGAAAGGGAAAAATGCAGCTCCCTTGCTCAGCCCTAGCCCCACTTTCCAACAAATTCCTGTGAGACTGGGAGTTTCTCCCACGGTGGCAACCCCTCCCATAGTCCACAGTCAGCTCTGAGCCTCAGTTTCCCATTCAGCCAGCCTTGCCCATATGGTCCACTGCCTTCCCAGGGGACCTCTCAGCCAACCCTGCCTTGCTCCTGGTCTTCTCAGCCTGTCTGGCTGCCCAGTCTGGTTGAGTGTTTCTGTAATTTCATCGTTGTCAGAGTTCCATGCAGTTTGATTTTTCTGGCACTTCTGGTAATTTATTGTTTTTAGGTTGGTTGTTATCTTCCTTTTGCTTGTGTGAAGAATCAAAAGGTTTCTATCTATGCCTCCATCTTGGCTAGAACCCACAGGTGCATATTTTTAAAGAAAAAAATTAAAGCAGCTCTACAAGAAAGCCATTGGATAGCAAAATAAAAGACATATTATATGTCACATAATGTGGTTTCTGAGATGTGCAGTTTGATATTAACATTAGCAAATATTATCCAAATGTATTTTTTAAGAATTCAAAAAGTCTATAGAATAAAATATGCAAAAGATATTGTATACAGTAATGAATTAATATTTAAAATCCTTGTACTCGTCTCCTAATACACTACTTTCAACATGAATTTGGACTTTAAACATGAAGTGTAAAGCATATATTCAATTAAACTTTTCTTGATATTTAATTACAATGAAAAATTATTATATATTTAATATGGCTTCAGTTTCATTGTATATTTTATATGTTAATACAGCTTAAATTTTATATTTTATATATTTTAATATCTTTATATAAAATTAGTTGGAATCATGTATAAGTAATTAAGAATACTAAATTTTCTTTTTAGTTCAATTTAATAATTGAACTGACCTTTTTGCAGTTTCTCTCCCCCCTTTTTTTAGTCTTTGCCTGATGATATTTTGTCATTGTTTTTTAGAGAGACAGAAGTCAGGGGAGAGAGAGAGAAACATGGATGTGAGAAGAAGCATTGATCAGTTGCCTCTGGTATGCACCCGATTTGGAGGATAAAACCTGCAACTAGACATGTGCCCTGACTGGGGATTGAGTCTACAACCCTTTAGTTTATGGGATCACGCTCCAACCAATGGAGTAATAATGGCTGAGCGCTTTTACAATCTCTCTCAATTTTCTTTCTTACAGCTGGCAAATCAGTGAATTCTTCCAATTGACCCCCAGGTTGTCCCTTGCCCTTTGAGGGACGAGCCACAGGAGACAAAGCTTGAGACAAACCTCTGGTAGCAAACTCTGCCTCAGTTTCTTCTCCCTGCCCCCAAAGCTTGGTCAGAAGTCAATGATGGGTAAGGCCCCTCACAGTGGGGGGCAACCTAAGCCAGACTCAGTCACTTGGGAGGCCATCATGGAAGGACTCGGGGGTGGGGGGGGTTGCAAAGAGCGATGGACTCTTGCCCCCTGGCTTTGAGATAGCCCGAGTCCTCATGTCTTCTAGGAGAAGCACTTCCTGGCTCTAATCCCCTTAAGCTTGAATACCTGATGGGGAGAGGTGCAGCTACTTGCCTTGCAGAGCGTGTCCTGGGGAAAAATCTGGCATCACAGACTTCCTGATAAACCTGTGAAATCTGCTCTGCTAAGAGTGTTTTTATTCATATGTTAAGGGTTCAAGCAGGAAACCCTAAAACTCTGTTCCTGACAGACTCTGACTCATACTAAGCCCTCAGATTTCTTTGAAATGTTATCTACTATTTGATCCTTGCCACCCTGTATTCCTGTGTATTACAACCCAATAAAAGTCCCTGGAGGAGGGAGCTCAACACCTTTTCCCCGAGAAACTGGCCAATGCTTACCGCCTTTTTCCTTTGGGGAAATGGCCACCTCTCCTCCCCAAGCAGATCACATCATATCTCTGTCATGTTTACTCTCATCCATGGCAGCTGGGGGGACTTGCAAGGAAAGTCACCCCCATACTCGCCAGCTGTGGTGTTCATTGATTCATTGATGGTAGTCAGTCCAGAAAGTGTTAGGTAATACCTCATTTGGTTTTAATCTGCATCTCTCTGTTGGCTAGTGATGTTGAGTGTCTTTTCACGTGTCTATGGGCCATCTATATGTCTTCCTTGGAGAAGTGTCTATTCAGGGTTCTTTGCCCATTTTTTAATAGGATTGTGTGTCTTCCTGGTGTTCAGTCATTGAATTCTTACATATTTTGGATATTAAATGCTTGTCCAAGGTATAATTGGCAAGTATGTTCTCCCATACAGTTGGTTCCCTTTTCATTTTGATGATGGTTTTTTAGATATGCAGAAACATTTTAATTGGATGTAATCCTACTTTTTAATTTTTTCCTCTGTTTCCCTTGCCCTAGGAGATATATCAGCAAAAATATTGCTATGTGAGATATCTGAAATTTTACTGTGTATGTTTTCCTCTAGGACTTTTATGGTGTCATGACTTACATTTAAATTTTTTATCCATATTGAATTTATTCTGGTGTATGGTATAAGTTGGTGGTCTAGCTTCATTTTTTTTTTTGCATGTGGTTGTCCACTTCTCCCACCACCATTGTTGCAGAGACTGTCTATACTCCATTGTATACTTTTCTGTAATTTGTGAAATATTAATTGACCACAGAGGCATAGGTTTATTTCAGGGCTTTCTGTCCTTTTTCATTGATCTATATGTCTGTTCTTATGCCAGGACCAGACCGTTTTGATTACAATGACTTTATAGTATAATTTGACATCAGGTATTCCGATACTTCCACCGATACTTCTCAAGATTCTGAAGCTCTTTAGGGTTTTTTTTTGGTTTCATATAATAGTTTTGAATTTTTATTATAGATCTGTGAAATATGCCATTGGTATTAATGGGAATTGTGTTGAATCTGTAGATTGCTTTGGGTATTATGGACACTTTCCTGATATAAATTCTTGTTATCCATAAACATAGTGTATGCTTCCATTTGTGTATTATCTTCTTTAATTTCTTTCTTCAGTGTCCTAAAGTTTTCTGAGTACAGGTCTTACCTCCTTTTAAAAATTTATTCTTTTTTAAAAATATATTTTATTGATTATGCCATTACAGTTGTTCTATTCCCCCCTTCATTACCCTCCCCCCTAAACACCCCTCCACCACTATTCCCCCCTTTAGTTTATGTCCATGTGTCACAAGTTCTTTAGATTCTATATTTCCCCTTCTATTCTTACCCTCCCTCTGTCTATTTTCTACCTACCGTCTATGCTACTTATTTTCTGTACCTTCTCCCCCTTCTCCTCCTCCCACTCCCCTGTTGCTAACCCTCCATGTGATCTCCATTTCTATGGTTCTGCTCCTGATCTAGCTGTCCTCTTAGTTTGCTTAGTTAGGTGTGGTTCTTAATAACTGTGAGTTTCCTGTCCTTTCACTGTTCATATTTTTTATCTTCTTTTTCTTAGATAAGTCCCTTTAACATTTCATATAATAAGGCTTGGTGATGATGAATTCCTTGAATTTGACCTTATCTGAGAAGCACTTTATCTGGCCTTCCATTCTAAATGAAAGCTTTGCTGGATAGAGCAATCTTGGATGTAGGTCTTTGGTTTTCATGACTTGGAATACTTCTTTCGAGCCCCTTCTTGCTTGCAAGGTCTCTTTTGAGAAATCTGCTGACAGTCTGATGGGAAGTCCTTTGTAGGTGACTGTCCCCTTATTTCTTGCTGCTTCTAGGATTCTCTCCTTCATTTTAATCTTGGCTAATGTAATGATGATGTGCCTTGGTGTGTTCCTTCTTGGGTCCAACTTCTTTGGGACTCTCTGAGCTTCCTGGATTTCCTGGAAGTTTATTGCCTTTGCCAGATTGGAGAAATTCTCCTTTATTATTTGTTCAAATAAGTTTTACACTGGTGGCTGTTCGTTCCTCTTCCCCTTCTGGTACCCTATAATTCAGACGTTGGAACGTTTAAAGATGTCCTGGAGGTTCCTAAGTCTCTTCTCATTTTTTTGAATTCTTGTTTCTTCATATTTTTCTGTTTGGTCATTTTTTTCTTCCTTCTGGTCCACTCCTTTGATTCGAATCCCAGTTTCCTTTCCATCACTATTGGTTTCCTGTGCATTTCCCTTCATTTCAATTAGTGTAGCTATCATTTGTTCCTTTAATTTGTGACTAAAATCAACCAGTTCTGAGAGCATCCTGATCACCAGTGTTTTGAACTATGCATCTGATAGTTTGGCTATTTCTTCATTGCTTAGAATTATTGGCTCTGGGGCTTTGAACTGTTCTTGAGCCATAATGTTTTGGTCTGTTCACGCCTGTTACATATGAGGGGCGGAGCATTAGGTGTTCACCAGGGCAGGGCCACCCAGTTGCTGGGTTGTGACGCTCTGTGTGGGGACAGGGTCAGAGAGGGGCAATGGCGGTCCCCTCTGCTGCTTCCCACAAGCTGCTGGAGCCTGTGTGGTCTGTCTCACTGCTCGCTCATTCGCCTGGTTTATCTGCGCATGAATGTGTGACTGCGGTCTGCCTGCCGCCTTGTACCCTCACTGGGTCTGCCCATTGCCACCCTACACCTGGGATCTGCCAACCTCCGCCTGCCTGCTTTGGTTGGTCTGGCCAGTTTTTTCTGTGTAACCCCACTCTGCCAGCTGCTGGCTTTGCCCCTCTTACTGGTCTGGCTGAATGGTTTGTTCTTGTCGGACTGCGGTTGTTCTGGTTGCGTTTTTGTTACTAAAACTTTGTTGTCTTTAAACTTAGTTGTGCGAGAAGGCACAGTGTTTCCACCTACGCCTCCATCTTGACCGGAAGTCAAATTTATTCTTAAGTACTTCATTTTTTTGTTGCAGTAGGAAATGGGATTGTTTTCTTATTTTCTATTTCTGATAGTTCCCTATTGGTGTATAAAAATGCTGTCTATTTCTGAGCATTAGTTTTATATCTCACTACTTAGCTGAATTCATTTATTAGGTAGAGTAGTTTTTTTGGTGGAGCCTATAGGGTTTTTCATGTACAATATTATGTCATGTGTGAATAATGACAGTTTTACTTCTTCCTTTCCAATTTGGAGGACTTTGTTTTTTCTTCTTTTTCTCTGATTGCTATGGCCAGGACTTTCAGTACTATGTTGAATAAGAGGGGTAAAAGTTGATATCCCTGTCTTGTCGCTGACTATAAGGGAAACAATTTTAGTTTAACACTTTGTGTAGGCTTCATTTTGCAACTGAGCTCAATCAATTCTATGAGCATCCTGATTACCAGTATTTTGAACTCTGCATCTGATAGGTTGGCTATCTCCATTTGGCTTAGTTCTTTTTTTGAGTGTTAATGTGTTCTTTCATTTGGGCCATATTTCTTTGGGAACACCTGTCATGTTGTAAGGGGTGGAGCCTTAGGTATTAGCCAGGGTGGGGCAACCCACTTTGCTGCAAGTGGCACTGTATTTGGGGGAGGGGTCAGAGAGAAAGCAATGCACCTTGCTCAGCTCTTGCCCTGCTTTCAGTCACTTTTCCCATTACTCATAAGTAAATTGCCCCTTTATGGTGCTGATTCCCAGGTGGGTGAGGTTGTGTGAGTTCTAGAATTCCATGTGTCCCTCCAACTGACTCTCCTGTGTGGCTGGGAGTTCTCCCACCACACAACCCTCACAGGTTTTTGTCAGTCAGAGGTTTTGAGGCTTTATTTCACCATGCTGGAATCCTGGATTGTTCCATCTGTCTCACTCCCCAATTGTTCCTCCCAGTTTATCCGCAAGCAAATGTGGGACTGCCCAGTCTGCCAGCTGCTGCCTTGCCCACCTGGTAAATCTCCAGCTTTTTTTCCCTTCACATTTTCACGTATATTTCTCTCTCCTAAACCTCCGAGGGTGTATGGCTTTTGATTGGGATGTTTTTGCTTGTGTCTCTTGCCATCTCTGGGTTGCCAACTGGCAAGTTGAAGAACTTTCAACTCCAAATCTGGGATACATGAGGAAAAAGAAGACAGGACCTCCTCCATTTCATGGTTCTGTGGGTCTCCACATCCCTAACTGGTTGGCCTTCTTTCTACTTTTCAGAGTCATCTTCTGTTGGTTTTATATATAGGGTCCAGGGTTTTTAGTTTTACTTAATGGGAGAAATAGGGGAAAGTTGGTCTACTTTTTCTTCTGGGGAACAGAAGTCTTAAGTTAGTTATTGCTTTTCAATTTACTTTTTATAAATCATTTTTGTTACTCTGCAAAAAGCAGATTCAGAAGGAAAGGAGATAGGGACTCAGAAGTTTCTGGAAGAACAGTTAAAAGTTGTTTCCACCCATTCATTAGGAGATAATGTTGAACTTTATGAAGGTAGTGGTCTTGGAAATGCAACACAGTTTATGTCTCTGCTTACATAATGATACATCTTTGGTAGCTGTTTATTTATTTAGTTTTTTTCATTTCATCCAGCATATATTAATTGAGCACACACCAGGTGCTAGAACCTGGTCTATGCATTGGTTATAAAGTTTTGAGTGACTTGTATTATCCCTGATTAATATGGAACTTATCATCTAATTTGGAAAGATGTATAATAAACAAGTAAACAAAAAGCTGAATTATAGCCACCACTTGAGAATGTGAATGCTATGAATGCAATGAATGGTGCTATAACAGAACACAGAACCAGATCTACTTAATGGCATAGTCCAAGTAGACTTTTGATAAGATGAAAGTTTTGTGAGGCTGGAACAATGAGGGGGAACCAGGCATGCAAATTTTGGGTGTAGGTGGCAGGACAAGGAAATTTGGTCAGATTAGAGGATATAAAAAGCAGTTTGATTATGAGATAAAGATGGTGTGGTGGCTTAGATTTCAGTGAAGACTTGAGTAAATAGTGATATTGACAAAATGGATTTCATCTTGCTAGGCCCTGGGGAGGGTGTATATGTAGCTCTTGGGCAGTAGTATGGAGTACTTTCCTAAGCAGTAAAGAGTTTATAGTGCTTTCTCAGGCAGTATGAGCTATGAGGGTGGAAAGGAGAATTGCTAATTCAAGATCTCTGAGGATTTGGTCCTGGAGAGCCATGTGACTGTCAAGCAGCAGGCCTGAGGAAATCTTGAGGAAAGCTTACCTGGTTCTTTTCATTTATACTAAATCTGTTTTTACCAGAATCACATTTTAATTGCCTTGTTTAGCAAGTATTTATTAAGTTTATGTGTATAGCAGTCAGTGCACTGTAATATCTGTATGTGTTGGGAACTGCCCTGCCTGGTTTCAGGAATTGTAACTGCCTCCCATGGCTAAGTGAGCAACCTCTAGAATGCGGGCCACAGGAGACAAAGCTTGTCTCTGGTAGCAAACTCTGCTTCTGCTTCTTCCCCTGCCCCCAAAGCATGGTCAATGTCCATGGCAGGTATGATCTCTCAGAGAGGGGCAACCTAGTCCAGACATGATCACTTGGGAGGCCATCATGGAAGGACTCAGGGGGCTGCGACAAAGCGGTAGCGACGGACCCTTGTCCCCGTGCCCCACGCCCCCAGATATTGTGACATAGCCCGAGTTCCGAGTCCCCATTTCCATCTGGGAGAAGCACTGCCTGGCTCTAATCCACTTAAGCCTAAAAACCTATGATGGGGAGGGCGGTGCAGCCCTGTGCTAGAAAGGGCGAGTATCTGGGGTATATCAGGCATAAGAAAGAATATATAAAAACCCTGAGAGCCCTGGCTGGTGTAGCTCAGTGGATTGAGCTTGGTCCTGCAAACCAAAGGATCGCGGTTCGATTCCCAGTCAGGGCACATGCCTGGGTTGCAGGCCAGTTCCCAGCAGAGGATGCACAAGAGGCAACCAACATTGATATTTCTCTCCCTCTCTCTCCTTCCCTTCTCTAAAGATAAATAAGTAAAATCTTTTTAAAAAATCCTGCAAAACCTGCCTTGTTTAGAATGCTCTCATTTAAATGATAAGGGTCCCAGCAAGAAGTTTGCTCCTCAGAGTTTTATGGCTTGTTAGCTATTTGACCCTGACTGAGAATAAGCCCTCATAGTTCTTTGAATGATATCTGTTGTTTGAGCCTTACCTATATTCTTGTGCAAATAAACCCAATAAAATCCTCTTCAGCAGGGGCGGGGTGGGGGGCTCTTGGCCCTTCCCATTTGAGGGATTAGCCACCTTTCCTCCCCAAGCAGATCATGTCTTGGTAGTGTTTACTTTCATCCATGGCATATGGGGGGGGGAGACTTGTGAGGAAAGTCACCCCCACATGTACCCATATGGCAATATCATGATTATTTAACTTTTTATTTACTGAGAATAGATCAAAATGAATAGACTTGAAGTACTGTATTGGTTGACATATGTACTGTTGTTGAAATTAATGATAAGAGATGATAATATAAATTATTAGAGGAGAATATCAATGTAAAGATGTATTAATATATAACATAATTGTTTTAAATATTGGCTACTTTAAAATACTTTTGTAATATAAGTAAATATTAACGATTTTGGAGGCAAGAAGAAAGAACTCAAGAAACAAAAATGACTTTCATGTGTTCTTCTATCTTTAGAGTGTAAATCCTCAAGGGTAGAGATTGTGTAGAATATGTCATTGAGTTATTAGTACCCAGCACCTGGCATGTACAGGTGCCAAGTAAAGGTCTGTTCAGTGAATGAATGAGTAAACAGAAAAATGGAATGTTTAAGCTGATGCTCTGACTACAGCCAGCAGATTTCTGATCACACAGGTGTTCATTTCCAATAGTGAATTTGTATGTATGATATCATACAAGTACGTACTACCCTAAGTGAAAACAGAAAAAAATGAGAAAGCAAGTTGATCACAGAGGAGTTTTTGTCTACTTTGTTCACTCTTGGCTAGTCCATCTGTTCCTTTCTTCTCTGCCTTCAAGGTTGAGTTCACTGGAAAGGATTAGGGATGTACAAACTGCTTGCTAAAAGGTACCTAACTCCTGATACTAACAGCTTGGTTAGTTCAGAATATCTTTCAGGATACAGTTTCAGAATGGGGTTTGACTTTTTTACCAGGGGTGTGGAGAGAGGGGGCAGGATGATGTGGGATAGAGCAGAGGACAGTCTGAGAGGGACTAACATGGTAATAGGAATTTCTGTTTAGTATCTGCAGGGTGCCTGGCACTGTACTAAATGCTTTACATTGTTCTACTTAATCTTCAAGACAACTCTCCAAATACTGTTCTTATTTTTTTCCATTTATTTATTTATGGATCAGAAATTCAGATGGGAATTGCTTGTCTCTCCTCCATAATGTTGAGCCTCACCTGGAAAACTTGAAGGCTGGATCTTCCATCTTCTGAAAGCTTGTCTGCTCACAAGCCTAGTGGTTAATGTGATGGATGCTGAGGATCTCTGTGTTATGTTTTCCCATGGGCTGATTTGTGTTTCCTAAGAGCAGATGGATTTCAAAGGTGAGTGTTGGAGGGAGGGAGTGATAGGAAGAGGTAGTGGGAGGACGGAGCAGGGAGAGAGAGAGAGAGAGAGAGAGAGAGAGAGAGAGAGAGAGAGAGAAAGAGAAAGAGAGAAAGAAAATAATCACTTTTATGACTTTGGAAAATACAGTTGACCACACACAGGCTCAGAGAGGTTAAACAACTCTCCTTGTCAAAAGCTAGTAAGTGGAGCAACCACAACAGATGATCAGATTTACTGTACTTGACTCTTAACTTTTTGTGTTTGACCCTTGATCACCTTGCATAGTAGAGTGTTACAGGATCAATAAGATGTTAAAAGAACCATGGTGAATAAGTAAGAAAAGTTACATGAACAACTTAAATTCAGGATTTTGAACCTTTGTTTATTAAAGCATTTTTTGTTATTCCATTACAATAAAATTTTTCCAATTTTTCCCTTTTGCCAAACTCTGCCCATCGATGCCCCGCTTCCACAATTAATTCCTACACTGTTGTCCATGTTCTGTGGGTCATTCATACATGTTCTTTGTCTAGTCCCTTCCCCTTCTTTTTTTAAAAAGTCTTTTTATTTTTTTTAATTTAAAACAATTTTAAATATTTTATTTATTTATTTTTAGAGAGAGGGGAAGGGAAGCAGAAAGAGTGGGAGAGAAACATCACTGTGTGGTTGCCTCTCATGTGTCCCCCACTGGGGACCTGGCCTACAACCCAGGCATATGCCCTGACTGGGAAGAACCAGCAGCCCTTTGCTTCACAGGCCCATGCTCAATCCACTGAGCTACATCAGCCAGGGCATCCCTTCCCCTTCTTTCCACCATAATTTCTCTCCCCCTTCTCCTGTGGTCACTTTCAGTCTGTTCCATGTTTCCATGCCTGTGGTTCTATTTTGTTTGTTAGCCCTAGGTTTCAAGATTTGCACGTCACTGAGACAATAGTTTGTACCTTTTTAAAAAACACCTTTTTAATGTCAGCTGTTCACTTTTTACCCTAAATTCCATTATTTGTGTACATATAACTCACCACCTCTCCCTGCATATAGACTGTTTTGTTCATGGCAGGATTTTGTCTAATTCAGTTCACCTTTGTACCTTGACAACACCTATTCTGAGAAGCTGATTTATAGTAAACCCTCACTAAATTTCTATCAAATGAATAAATGTGAGTTCATACTAGCAGAAAGTAACCGAGTAGTATAACTTCATTATTGTTGAACTCTCTAGGATACTCAAGTTACAGGTATTGTGAGGACCAAGTTAGGTAATTCAAGTAAAAGTGCTTTAAAATGGTAAATGTCAGATGTGCTTTGTGATGAATATGGGAGTGATGGGTTCAGTCCTAGATCTCTGACTTTGAGGAAGACATTGAGACATTTCATTCCTGGTCTTTGGCCTGTCTCATGGTCTGGTTTTATAGGAATAGGATAAAGCATGGTCACAGTATCAAAATAAACATAGCATTGGATGGTTTGAAGATCTCTTTCTTTTTAAAAAAAATATTTTATTTATTTATTTTTAGAGAGAGGGGAAGGGAAGGAGAAAGAGAGGGAGAGTAACATCAATGTGTGGTTGCCTCTCAGATGGCACCCACTGGGGACCTGGCCCACAACCCAGGCATATGTCCTGACTGGGAATGGAACCACAACCCCTTGGTTCACAGCCCACACTCAATCCACTGAGCTACACCAGCCAGGGTTGAAGATCTCTTTCTTAATATGTCAGTTCATCTTATCTACCTACCTATTTACCATTCATCCATCTATAGCTAGCTGTAATTTTAATATAACTCATAACTGAGATCATGTTATTTATAATATTCTGTTTTCCTTTTACTTTTAAAAATGTATCTTAGAAATCTTTTCATGTTAGTACATGTGAATTTATCAGTTTTACATCACTAAATAAAATTCAGCTATTATATTGAAATAATTCTCTCTGCATGGACATTAGATTGATCCTATTTTTTCATTGTTACTGAAATTAGAGATAATATTACAATGACATACCTGTGCATAGCAAGAATTTTTGTGTGATGGATTCCTGAAAGTGAGTTTTGTTCACTAAGACAAGCAACCCAATTAAAAAATGGGCAAAGGACTTGAACAGACACTTCTCCAAGGAGGACATACAGAGGATCCAGAGACACATGAGAAGATGCTCAATATCACTAGCTATCAGAGAGATGCAAATTAAAACCACAATGAGATACCACTTTACATTGGTCACTTTCAGGAATCCATCCCATAAAAGCATAAAAAAGTTATGCTTTTTTAATTTAAAATTTTGATAGATACTAGCAGATTACTTTCTAAAATGATGATGTGGATATAGCTCTGACCAGTTGCTTGAGTATGATTTTGCAAATTCAGTTCTGGTCTCTTGAATTGATTTTTGCAAATTCAATTCAAAAGGTCTCTGGTTCGATTTTCAGTCAGGACACATGCCTAGGTTGTGGGTTTGGTTCCTGCTTGGAGAGCATACAAGAGGCAACATTGGCTGCATATGAGAGGCAACTGATTGATGTTTCTTTCCCTTTCTTTCTCCCTCCTGTTGTCTCTCTCAAAAACATATATAAATAAAATCTTTAAAGTAGCTATGTAGATATAATCCTACTAATATTTCCCTACCTCTTTTCAATGCTGTTTCTGATGTGATTACTCTAGGCAAATTGTCCCATAGTAGATTAAGAATCCTCATAGTAACAAAGGAAGGGTTTTTTTTTTGAATTGACATCTGGTTTTAAATTCTTAGTTGGCCACTAAAAAGTTTTGTGATCTTGGGTAATTGACTTGTTTTTTTCAGCCTCAGTTTCTTCATCCATATAATACAGCTGATGCTAAAAACATTTCTGGATTGTTGGAAAGAATAAATGAGATAATTACATATGCAAAGTGCTCTGTGAAATTCTTGGGACTAAGAATTATTGTTAAATTATTTTTTCTTTCATCAAATTTTTATTTAAATATATTACCTCAAAATATAAGTCTCATTTTGGCCTCTGCTCATCTTATTTCAAAACCCAATCTAAATACTAAATAGCATTTCTCCAAAATTATTGTTTAACTCTCAAAAAACATATTTGAAAGAATGCATTTTGATTTCACTGATTTTAAAAATCCACATACTAGACTTCTGGTCAAAATGGAGGCATAGGTAAACATGGCTCACCTCCTCACACAACTACAGCAAAAAAACAGCTAGACTACAAAATAAGTATCACCCAGAATTGACAGAAAATCAAGGTGTATGGAAGTCCAACAACCAAGGAATAAAGATGTCACATTCATTCAGGTAAGTAGGAGGGGAAGGAGATGAAGAGAGGCACAGAGGTGTAGAGATGTGAAGTGGGCAGTCATACACCCATGTGTGGTGGATAAAAATTAGAAGGGATACCTCGTGAGCAAGGAATCTCAGTCCCACACTAGACAACCCAGCCCAGGGTTCCAGTACCAGGAAAATAAGTCCCCATAAATTTTGGCTGCAAAAACAAGTGGGAGTTGGGGTGGTGGAAGAAACAGGAATTCTCAGGAGTCTCTACTTAAGGCACCTACAATGGACTTAGGACTTACCGGACTCACTCCCTCTGGGCTTCAGCACTGGGGCAGGAGCTGGAAGGGCACCAGTGGCATATGGGGGAAAAATTGAATTATCTGGCATCAAGGCTAGTCTTGGGAACAACTTCTTCTTGGACAAAACTCCAGAGGCCAGGCAGTGGCACTGTCCCCTTTCTAAGCACTCACCCACACAGACACAGAGTGGAGATACCATATCAGATACTCCATCATCCTGGTTCACACAAGTTGCCCAACCCTGTTAATTACCTAAAGCTATGACCCATCTAACTTACCCCTGCGCTTTACTACAATAGGCCATGCTACTAAGACAGGAAGTCAAAGCAGCTCTACCAAATATATAGAAACAACACAGGGAGGCTGCTAAAATGAGAAGACAAAGAAATATTGCCTAATTGAAAGACAGAACAAAACTTTAGAAAAAAAACTAAACAAAATGGAGATAAGAAATTTATCAGATGCAGAGTTCTAAACATTGGTCGTTAGGATGCCCAAGGAACTCATTGGATACTTCAACAAAATAAAAAAGACCCTGGCATAAATGAAGTTTATACTAAGTAAAATAAAGAAAAACTTACAAAGAATCAACACTAGAAGCAAAGAATCACATCAATGATTTGAAACATAAGGAAGAAAAAAATAAGAACCACAAGAAGAAAAAAGAAAAATATAAGGATAGGCTAAGGAGTCTCTGGTACAACTTTAAACATACCAACACTTAAATCATAGAGATGCTGGAAGGAGAAGAGAAAGAGCAAGAAATTGAAAACTTATTTGAAAAAAATAATGAGAGAAAACTTCCCTAATTTGGTGAAGGAAATAGTCATATAGGTCCTAGAAGCACAGAGAGTCCCAAACAAGATGGACACAAAGAGGACCACATGAAGACACATCATAATTAAAATGCCAAGTGATATATATATAAAGAGAGAATCTTAAAAGCAGCAAGAGAAAAGCAGAGAGTTACCTACAAAGGAGTTCCCATAAGATCGTCAGCTGATTTCTCAAACTGCAGGCTAGAAAGGACTGGGAAAAAGTATATTCTGTCCAACAAAGCTATCATTTAGAGTAGAAAGTCAGGTAAAGTGCTTCCCAGACAAGGTAGAGCTAAAGGAGTTCACCATCACCAAGCCATCATTATATGAAATGTTAAAGGGACTTATTTAAGAAAAGAAAAAGATCAAAACTATGAACATTAAAATGGTAATAAGTTCACAACTGGCAACAATTGAATCTAAAAAACAAACTAAGCAAACAGACAAACAGAATCATAGATATGAAGATCATTTTGAGGGTTGTAAGTTGGGACAGGGAAGGGAGAGGAGAATGGGTGAAATAGTACAGGGGTTAAGAAGTAAAAATTGGTAGGTACAGAATAGATGGGAATGTTAAGAATAATATAGGAAATGGAAAAGCCAGAGTACTTCTATGCATGATCCATTGACATGAACTAAGGGGGGATTGCTGGAGGGAATGGGGGTACTGGTGGAGGAGGCAAAAAGAAAATTGGGACAGCTGTAATAGCATAATCAATAAAATATATTAAAAGTCCACATACTTGGCAATGTTGTTTTAAAAAACTTCCTTTAATTGGTTTAATCCCCAAAATATACAAAGAACTCACACAACTCCATTCTAAGGAGACAAGCAACCCAATTAAAAAATGGGCAAAGGACTTGAACAGACACTTCTCCAAGGAGGATATACAGACAGTCCAGAGACACATGAATATGTGTCTCAATATTGCTAGCTATCAGAGAGATGCAAATTAAAACCACAATGAGATACCACTTTATACCGGTAAGAATGGCCATCATAAACAAAGCAACAAACAACAAATGTTGGAGAGGTTGTGGGGAAAAGGGGACCCTAATGCACTATTGGTGGGATTGCATACTGATACAACCATTATGGAAAACAGTATGGAATTTGCTAACAAAACTAAAAATGAATATGCCTTTTGACCCAGCAATTCCACTGCTAGGATTATATCCCAAGAATCCTAAAACATCAATTTCAAAGAACCTATGCACCACAATGTTCATAGCAGCACAATTTACAATAGCCAAGAGTTGGAAGCAACCTAGGTGCCCATCAGTAAATGAATGTATCAAAAAACTATGGTACATTTACACAATGGAATTCTATGCAGCAGAAAGAAAGAAGGAGCTCCTACCCTTTGCAACAGCATGGATGGAACTGGAAAGCATTATGCTGAGTGAAATAGGCCAGGAGCTGAAAGACAAATACCATATGATCTCACCATTAACAGGAACCTAAACAACAAAACGAACAAGCAAGCAAAATATAACCAAAGACACTGAAATACAGAACAGGCTGACGGGGACCAGAGGGGAGAGGGGAGAGAATTTCAGGGGAAAAGGGGAACAAGTATAAAGGACACATGGACAAAAATTAAGGTGGGGGGAGTGGGAGGGAGGTGGGGAGCATTGGGGGGTGGGTGGGCTGGGATAGGAGTAAAAGACAGAAAACTGTACTTGAACAATAATTATATAAAAACAAAAAACTTCCTTTTAATTGGTCTCTTTGACCATATAATAACAATCATTGTTTCTTGATGTATTTGCATCTTATAAAATGTATTTTAACATTATTACATCATACTAATCCTGGATAAGAGCTATAGTTTTCCTATGTTTTCTTTTCATAGCAGTTGTACAACCTTAAGAAAATATTTTTTTTAAAGCTGGAGTTTCTACCTCTCAATGTAAAATGTTTCTAAGAAAAAGATAAAGAACAACATTAAAACTTCACAATTACACTATAACCCTTGATTGTGTTTCCAGAGGCTGCTTGAGCTGAATAAAATTATTTGGTTTGTAATGAGTTTTGTAAGAAATGAAGAGAATGGACATATTGGAAAATAAAGTATATCTCTTAATTGAAAAAAGGCTGTGATTGTTTCTTTCCAATCTAAATCAAATTATTATTACAGTGGCTTCAAGCAATTGGAAATGGGAATTATTCACTGGAAATAATGACTTCATTATATAACCTAACAAACATAAGTTTTAAAAAACTCATTAGTTGTCATCCTACCAAAATGAATGATTTAAAAGTGAAAATAATTTTACTGCTGTTCATCTGTAGAATTCATTTTGTTCCTCAAAATAAAATATAAGCATTAGAAGACAGATTACTCAATCTTTTCTGAATGTTCATTGGGGCTACCATAACCTAGGAACTAACTAGGCAAAAGAAGTGAAACTCTACATATGTATATATATATATATATATATATATATATATATATATATATATATATATATAAATATATATATATATAATTATGATTTTAATTTATTTACTTATATAGATGTTTTTTTAAATTTGCTTTTTGAGATGAATATAATTTAAAATATCAAGGATATAATTTGCATTTTTATATTACACACACTGACAATCTCAGTACATGTGAAAAAATACTGCATTGGACCTGGGTTGCAGCAAATGTTGGTGCTTATAAAGGAAAGGCTGCATACATTTTTCTCACATGCTGAGAGAAGGAATACTTTCAAATATGTGTTTTTTTACCTTTTAGGGAAAATAATCTCCCTAAATTTCAGTAATAACTAGATCTTTAATAATGTGAAATACTTACCAATTTTAAGCTCAAGAACAAATACTAATTGTCCAGATCTGGATGTTTGAAATCATTACTAAAGCCTTCAATCATTTTCCTTTTTCCATTTACTGGTACATGGACCATGAAAATCATTATCCAGGCAGAGCTCTTAAACTCTTAAGAGTCTTGTCTTGGTTTGGATTCCACATTTTGAAAGCTGAGAAATTGGGCAAAACAATGTAATAATACTTATCTTCCTGTCTGTATATCTGTTTATCTAGTTAGTATCTATCTATCTATTATCTATCTATCTATCTATCTATCTATCTATCTATCTATCTATCTATCTATCTATCTATCATCTATCTATTTACCATCTATTATGCTAGTCTATTTACCTATAGGGTCAGTTACATTTCTTTGTCATTTTTTAATAACATTCAATGGATTGGACTTTTAAAATAGAGGCATTTGTTCAAATGTTCATAGAAATTGCATCGTCTGTTTAGTCTTGGATAGTTGTAGCTGTTTGAAATTTTTTTTCTTGTTTTCAATAAAAACTTGGCCCATTGGCTCACCTTTACTAATGAGCAGCAGGCCCAATTTTCCTGAAACACTGGTCTCATTTCATAGCCTTACTGTTCCGGTTTCCTTTCATCTTCAACGCAGACCTCTCACAGACTTTCACACTCAGTTCAGGGCTTGGTTTTAGATACATATTCTTAAACTCAAAACACTTGTGTGTACAAACATGTCTGTGTCCCCCCTCCTGTTGCTTTCTTTTTCTGAATTTTAAATATTAACCAGATTATCCACTAATCTTAATGGCAAATTTTAAAAAAGTGTCACCAATGTGCAGAGTAAGGGGAATAAATGAAATTAATTTAAAATTATAAACCAGTGTGGTTAAAACAACCTCATAAGTCTAATTCTGATTCCTTCTGTATGCTCTTCCCCCAAATAAATTCTGAAAATATGCCTTCTTCAAGTGAGTATCTTGAAACACCTCACTTACTTTATCCTGCTAAAAGAATTATAGGGGTACCAGAAGGAGAAGAGAAAGAGCAACAAGTGGAAAAGTTATCTGAACAAATAATAAAAGAGAACTTCCCCGTTCTAGCAAAGGAAATAGACTTCCAGGAAATCCAGGAAGCTCAGAGTCCCAAATAAGGTGGACCCAAGAAGGAACACACCAAGGCACATCATAATTATATTAGCCAAGATTAAAATGAAGGAGAGAATCCTAGAAGCAGCAAGAGAGAAGGGGACAGTCACCTACAAAGGAGTTCCCATCAGACTGTCAGCTGATTTCTCAAAAGAGACTTTACAGGCAAGAAAGGGCTGGAAAGAAGTATTCCAAGTCATGAAAGGCAAGGACCTACATCCAAGATTGCTCTATCCAGCAAAGCTGTCTTTAGAATGGAAGGACAAATAAAGTGCTTCTCAGATAAGATCAAATTCAAGGAGTTCATCATCACCAAGCCCTTATTATATGAAACGCCAAAGGGACTTATCTAAGAAAAAGAAGATAAAAAAGATGAACAGTGAAAGGACAGGAAACTCACAGTTATTAACAACCACACCTAAAACGAAAGCAAACTAAAAGGACAGCTAGATCAGGAGCAGAGGCACAGAAATGGAGATCACACGAAGGGTTAGCAGTGGGAATGTGAGGAGGAGAAGTGGGGAGAAGGTATAGAGAATAAGTAGCATAGACGGTGGGGGGAAAATAGACAGGGGGAGGACAAGAGTAGTGTGGGAAATGTAGAAACTAAAGAACTTGTAAGTATCACACATGGACATGAACTAAAGGAGGGAATGTGGGGAGAGGGCATGTGCAGAGTGAAGGGGAATGAAGGGGGGAACGGGACAACCGTAATGGCATAATCAATAAAATATATTTGAAAAAATACATAAAATAAATTTGGTTAGGTTTTCTATTTTTAATTAATTAATTAATTAATTAATTAATTAATTTTAATTGTTATTCAAGTACAATTTTCTGTCTTTTACACCCATCCTAGCTCAACCCCACAGTGTTCCCCACTTTCCTCCCATTTCCACCCTCCTGGGTTTTCAAAAAAAAAACAAAAAAAGAAAAAATGTAATGAAACACACACAGAGAAGAGAAAATTTATGTACAAAAGCTTTAAAAATGGATAATGTCATTCAAGTCATTATAAAGACTCTGAATTTCTTAAGAGCCATGGATTGAATCATTCCCAGCTCCAGGAATTTTTTTAAAGTGTTCATGTCTATGGTGATTATCTTTTACTTTTTGGAAGTAAGACAGTCTGGGCCAAATATGAAAAGACTATGATTTGTGACATGTTATCAAGTCGTTTATGATATCAAAAATCAAGTGTGTTTCAGAATTTGATGATGAAACTCGGCTCACAGATTTAGCATTTTTAGGGGATGTAACTGCACATTGAATGATTAAAAATGTGTCCTCATGGTGAAAACCTATTTATCAGTACCTCGTTTCAAGCCCTAAGGGCATTCTGAATGACACTGAAATTATGGTAAGTTCAAGTTAAGGGAAACAATTTTATTCATTTAGGTACGGTGGCTGAACACAGTTACATAAACAGCAAAAAATATACAAGAATTTTTCTTCAATTTTCAATTTGATACAAGAATTTTAAGAGAGTATAAGATTCCTGAAAAAATAATTAATATTTTGATATATTTGCAACTACATTTTCAGTCGACATAAATATGTTACCTGCCAATTTTCAAGTGGAATGCATAGAGCTTCAATCTTAACATTCATCTTCATGAAAAATTTGATCATGCATGTTTACTGGAGTTTTATACATCCTGTCTTCCCAGAGACACACATCCTTTGCTTCACTATCATGCCTTACTCCTGTTATTGCTATTTGGCAGCACCTACATTTGTGAGCAAGTATTTTTAAGAATGAAACACATTAAAAGTTAGAACCAAAATATATGGCGAGCACCTTGATAACTTCCTGAGAACTGCAACTACTTCCATCAATCCAGATATTGATATACTAATTTCTCAAATACAGTGTCAAACACCCCACTAGTTTTTTTTTAATATTAAATTTTATTTAGTTACTTTTCAAGTACATTTTTTTAAATCTATTTCTCCCATCCCACCCCACCCCCCGCCCGGTCTCCCCCTCCCTCCCATTCCCCCTCCCCCCATCCTCATCTCTGTGTCTTTCATACTTGTTCCTCAAAATCCCTCCCCCTTTTTCCCCTTAAGTTCCCTTCCCTCTCCCCTGTGGTCGCTGCCCACTTGTTCTCTATTTCAGCGTCTTTGTTTTTATTCTGTTTGCTTGTTTGTTTTATTCTTTAGCTTCCTGTCAAAGGTGAGATCATATGGTATTTGTCCTTCAATGCCTGGCCTATTTCACTCAGCATAATGCTTTCCAGTTCCATCCATGTTGTTGCAAAGGGTAGTAGCTCCTTCTTTCTCTCTGCTGCATAGAATTCCATTGTGTATATGTGCCACAATTTTTGGATCCATTCGCTTACTGATGGGCACCTAGGTTGCTTCCAACTCTTGGCTATTGTAAATTGTGCTGCTATGAACATTGTGGTGCATAGGTTCTTTGAAATTGATGTTTTAGGATTCTTGGGGTATAATCCTAGCAGTGGAATTGCTGGGTCAAAAGGCAGATCAATTTTTATTTTTCTGAGAAAATTCCATACTGTTTTCCATAATGGTTGTACCAGTCTGCAATCCCACCAACAGTGAACTAAGGTCCCCTTTTCCCCACACCCTCTCCAACATTTGTTGTTTGTTGCTTTGTCTATTATAGCCATCCTGACTGGTGTAAAGTGGTATCTCATTGTGGTTTTAATTTGCATCTCTCTGATAGCTAACGATATTGAGCATCTCTTCCTGTGTCTCTGGATGTTCTGTATGTCCTCTTTAGAGAAGTGTCTGTTCAAGTCCCTTTCCCATTTTTTAATTGGGTTCGATGTCTTTCTAGAGTGGAGTCGTGTAAATTCTTTGTATATTTTGGAGATTAAACCTTTGTCTGAGGTATCATTGGCAAATATGTTTTCCCATACAGTTGGTTGTCTTTTTAATTTAATACTGTTTTCTTTAGCCATGCAGAAGCTTTTTATTTTGATGAGATCCCATTTGTTTATTCTTTCCTTTATATTCCTTGCTCTAGGGGACATATCCGTAAAAATGTTGCTGCATGGAATATCTGAGATTTTCTTGCCAATGTTCTCCCCTAGGACTTTAATGGTGTCATGGCTTATATTTAAGTCTTTTATCCACCTTGAATTTATTTTGAACACCCCACTAGTTTTATGTTGCTTTCTTTCTTTTACTTTTATAATAAAAGTATAAAAAATACATCAATGATGTTTTATTACTTAGATATGTACACTGTCTATATTAGTGATCACAAACTCAGGATTTGTTCAACAATTTTAGAAGATTATCTAAAGGGCTGCTGCATAATTAGGGTTATTAGATGAGGACTTTTGTATAACTGTAGTGGCAGATATCATGAAAATTATGCATAGACCTTTTTTTGTTTATCAATTTTTGTTAGTGTTTGTGTATTTAAAGTGTGGCCCAAGACAACTCTTCTTTCAATGTGGCCCAGAGACACCAAAAGGTTGGGCACTCCTGACTTACATTTAAAAAACATACTGAATTTATTTTGTGGCTCACTGAGCTTTAGAAAAACAATTTGAATTTTAATCACCCCAATATATGTATACAGTTAAAAATCAAGTGACTTAAATATGAATGATAAAGTGCAGCTTTCTACTCCAGTCCTTACTCTCCATCTTGATCCTGCCCCTTCCTCTTGCCTCTTCCAGGGAAACTGCTTCTCTTGCCAGCTTTTCATGTACTAATTCTAGGTATTTGTTGGACTCTGCTACTGCAGTTAATGATTACCTTGTTTATGTAACACTTTTCATCCCCACTGCTTCTCCTTTTGTTTAATCACTATTTTTGGATTTTACTATCAATATTTACATTGATAGATTCCTATCTTAAAACCAGATAATTTTTTCTTTATAATTTATATATTTTTTATTGTTACCTTTTTCTTCTTAAATTTCATGATTAATGAAAACCATTTTCTATGAATTCTGCTTATACCAAGTTATAAGTGAGTATTTAACACTTTATTGCTGTTTTTAGAATGTAAATTGTGAAGTTCCAAAGTTATGTGTAAAAATTTTTTCAAACTCATATGTTAACTATACACATAAAATGAATAACATTTAAAGTTCTATTCACCATGTCTTAAATTTTGTTTTATTATTGTGGATCAAATACAGTTGTCTCCATTTTCCCCCACCACTCTCCCCTGCCCCACCCATCCCCGCCTCTTACCCTCACATCTACCTTCTTTGGCTTTGTTCATGTGTCCTGCATGCATGTTTTTTGATGGACCTCCCCCTATTATCCTCTGTTATCCCTCTCACCCCACCCCTCTGGTTACTGTCAGTTTGTCCTTTATTTCAATGTTGCTGGTTATATTTTCAGCATTTGTATACTATGATTTTATGACACATATTAACTTACACTATTATGTATGTGTGCCTGGCAATATTATAGATATTTTACAAATGCTAGCTTAGTTTTGTGAGAGGCACATTTTGAGGTACGTATTATTTTTATCCCCGTTTTATAGATGAAAAACTGATATATATATATGTGTGTGTGTGTGTTTATGTGTATATATATATGTATATGTGTGTGTGTGTATATATATAGAGAGAGAGAGAGAAAAAGAGAGAGAGAAATTGTCTAATGTTCAACAGTGAAACCAAGGTTCCAACTCAGGCTCTTTGGCTTTAGAGAGTTGAATGTCTACTTAGATTCTCTTTGTGTGGCCTCCAACATCTGCCAGTTACTTGAAAGCCTTGAAAACTTGAAGGGCCCTTCTATATGACAAAATTTTCTTTCTTCTTAATGCCTAGTCTACTCTTGGCTTTAAGAATCTTCCATCTTCCTTTCTGTCTCAACAAGGAAGTAGGTAAGAAAGTAGGTATTTATGTGAAGATAGGGATGATACCTTGTTAACACTAGGAGGTGTTTCTCTCACTTCATACATTCTGAGAAGAAAGAGAGTATTAACTCCAAAATATTTGTGGGAAGTTGTGAAGTGGGTAGAATTTAAGGATTTCAATGTTATGCACTGAATTGAATGAGAGAAGCTAGAAAACTAGTTAAATATACTCATTTTGGTAAATGATCTTTCATAGAATTTGATTTAACATTCATTTAAGCAGGGTACACATTTTTGTAGGTTTGGCAAGGTGTCAAAACTTACGAAATATTTGGAGGTCTCAATTTGGTAGTGGCCTCAAAGTGGATTCTCTTTAATGAAAGTTAAAAGTTAAAAGGCAAACTTGAAATACAATCTTCCTAAATGTTTCACAGGCTTGCCACATCACCAAATGATACTTACTGGAAGCTGAGAAAATATGACTAGCAGCTCAATCAGGAAAAATCTCTTTGGCCTAAATCTCTGGAGAAGTTTGCACAGATGGTGAACAGTAAACTAAAAACATTTTAAAATGAAACTGACAGTGAAAAACAAAATAAAACCAGTTCCTCCCAACAAAAACAGGCATAAGAACAACAATAAACTAGAAAGCAGCTGTTTAACTTATCATCACATTAGTTTTGAGAAAGGTTAGACTTTGCCCAGCCATGAAATTTGCAAAAATGAGTAGTAGCTCTTAGTGCTACTATGTAACTTTATGTATTTAGCAGTGGCTGCTAGACATCTTTAATTAATATCTATGATACGTTTGTTCTACTTATAAATTAAAGCTTGGTATGGAGCGAGTCTGATTTTGTCAGAACTTGAGGGAGAAGAAAAATGTAGTTAGTGAACTACAAATCTTGTTTTAGAAATTCTTGCTTTTCTTAAAACAGCCATCTTTATTGAATTAAATTTATTGGGATGATACTAGCTAATTGGGTCATATAGGTTTCAAGTGTGCATTTCTTTAATAGCCATCTCAATCTAGGAAAAATTCCACAGATTCTTCAGCTTGGTACTATCCAATACAAGTGGCTTTTTAAATTTAAAATTAAATTTAAATTAAGTAGAGACTTCCAGCCAAGATGGAGGCATAGGCAGATATGCTTCACCTCCTTGGACAACCAAAAGAAGGTAACAACCAATTTAAAAGCAAAAGACAATCAGAATGGCCAGACATTTAAACTGTCTGGAAATTTAAATAACAAGTAGTTAAAGAAGAAACATTCATATGGCTCAAATGAAAGAACAGATCAAAACTCCAGAAAAAGAACTAAGTGATGAAGAGATAGCCAACCTATCAGATGCAGAGTTCAAAACACTGGTAATCAGGATGCTCATAGAAATGATTGAGTATGGTCACAAAATGAAGAAGTGAAGGCTACCCGAAGTGAAATAAAGCAAAATACACAGGGAACCAATAATGAAGGGAAGGAAACAGACTCAAATCAACAATTTGGAACAGAAGGAAGAAATATACATTCAACTGGAACAGAATGAGAAAACAAGAATTCAAAAAAAAAATAAGGAAAGGCTTAGGATCTTCTGGGACAACTTTAAATGTTCCAACATCCAAATTATAGGAGTGTCAAAAGGAGAAGAGGGTGAGGAAGTAATTGAAAACTTGTTTGAAAAAAAAATGAAAGAAAACTTCCCCAGTCTGGCAATGGAGTAGACATAGAAGTCCAGGAAGCTCAGGGAGTCCCAAAGAAGTTGGGCCCAAAGACGAGCACACCAAGACACATCATAATTAAATTACCCAAGACCAAAGAGTATGAGAGAAGCAAGATCTTAAAAGCAGAAAGAGAAAAGGAGACAGTTACCTACAAAAGAGTATCCATAAGAATATCACCTAATTTATCAAAAGAAACCTTACAGGCAAGAAAGGGCTGGTAAGAAGTATTCAAAGTCATGAAAAGCAAGAACCTACATCCAAGATTGCTCTATCCAGCAAAGCTCTCATTTAGAATGGAAGAAAATATAAAGTGCTTCCCAAATAAGGTAAAATTAAAGGAGATCATCATCACCAACCCTTTATTATATGAAATGTTAAGGGGACTTATCTAAGAAAGAGAAGGTGATCAAAACTGTGAACAGTAAAATGACAACAAACTCACAACTATCAACAACTGAACCTAAAAAACCAAAACAAACTAAGTAAATAACTAGAACAGGAATAGAATCACTGAAATGGAGATCACATGGAGGGTTATTGCAGGGAAGGGGAGGGAGAAATGGGTGAAAATGTACAGGGAATAAGAAGCATATTTGGTATGTATAAAATAGACAGGGGGAACTTAGAGAATAGTATAGGAAATGGAGAAGCCAAAGAACTTATATGTACCACCCATGGACATGAACTAAGGGTGGGGAATGCTGGGGGAGCATAGGTGCAGGACAAAGGGGGATAAAGGGGAGAAAAAAATGGGACAACTGTAATAGCATAATCAATAAAATATACTTAAAATGTTTTAAAGATTTAGAAAGGTAAAACAAATTTGGCATTATTTACTTATGATATTATTATCTACAAAGAAAACTGAAGAGAATTTACAGGCAAGTCCTTACTTGTGTTACAGCAAGTCACCATGTCACAACAAGCAGAAAGGAAACATTGTGTAAGAGGAAACACTGTTTAGAAATTAAAATGAACTTGTAAATAGGATTCATGGACACAACAACAGTGTGGTGATTGCGGTGGGGGGCAGTTTAAAGGTTAAATGGTCATGGAAAAATACAATAAAAAATTAAAAAATAAATTTAAATTTAAATTAGTTAAAATTAAGTAAAATTATATGATTCCTCAGTTGCATTTGCTACATTGCAGTTGCTCAGTAGCTAGCTACCTATAGTGAGTATCTATCGTGTTAGTCAGAACTGACATAAATACTGAACTTTCCCATCTCCCCAGAATATTCTATTGCAGAGTGCTGCCTTTGAATATTTATGTTTGACCATCTTAGTGCTGTTTTTAATTTCCATGGCTCTATTAAATCTGTCAGAAGCCCATAAGTCCTATTAGTTTTCTGTGTGGGCATATCGTAGTGGAAATGTCTTCCATTATCCAGTTCTTAAGACTCTATTTCCTCATCTGTGAATAGTAAGATATAATATTCAGGGGTTTTGTGAGAATTATATATAGTAGCTTTAATTCTTAGTGATCAGGTTCAATGACCTATGTCCAGCCTGGTGACTTCTCTTCTCTGATAGTGATTTGCCACGTGAAGCATAGCTTAAAGTTCAGGGGGATTTGTGCTATTTTCCTTGGCAGAAATATCCCTCCTTTGGGAGTTAGGAATTCTCAACCCATAGACGCCAGAACTGTGAGGCAGAAAGCAGAAATTTTCCAAGTGGTTGCCTTTGAGAGATCCAAGTGAGACTTTGTTTTACCGCTTGTTCTTCACATCCATGAATTCACTACTTCGGGACACAGTGCCATTATGTATATATAGATGTGCATGTATTTGTGGATCTTGCGTTCTGGAGAATGGTGCCCACTTCTTGTAGGATGTATTTTCTGAATTGATGCCTTAGTTACACCTTCAGCAAGTTTTAATTTTGTTCTATCAGGTTGGCAGGTACTAGGTGGTGCAGGGTGTGAGGGGAGCACTGAATCCCAAATTCAGTGCCTATTACTTCATTTCCATTGATCTGTAGTGATTGTGCATAAAATTCATGTTGAGTGTCTGACATGAATTTTATGCAAAATAGATCAGACACTCTCAGCCTTTAGGTAATAGTTCAGGATAAGGCCCTATGGGAAGGAAATCAAAGGTATATCTTGGTATATGCCTAGAGCAGGAAAATAAATGATTGCCATTTCAGGCTAGAAGGGGTCAACTTTTCCTGAGTATTTCCTTGGTCTCCTTGAAATCCTGTCTTTCACACTTAGGTATTTAATCTCTCACAACCTTTTTTTTGTATTGTCTTCTCTTCTAAAGTATCAGTTGTCCCCAGCAACAGTCATCCAATTTCATTGTTTTTATAATTGTACTAACTTCCCAGTATTTCTGAAATTACTGATGAATTTCTTCTACCACAGGGCATCCCAGTTCACCACCGAAGTTTAATGTTTACATTGCTATTCTCTGGGGAACCGTTCATATTCCACCTTTCTCCAGACATGGTTCCTCAATACCAGCCATCCAGCAGGTGATTATGCTCCAAGATTTACTGACTGTTGTAGGTCAGGTTCCCTGAGAGGCTGACTCTGAGATAGAATTAGTGTGAAGGAAGTTTGCTAGGGAGTGCTCTCTGAAGTAATACCTGTGGATAGCATTGCCATATTTAGCAAGTAAAAATGCAGGACACCCAGTTGAAGTTAAACTTCTGAACCATTTTAACATAAAATGCCCTATTTGGGATATATCCATCTGAAATTCTTATTTCACTGGGTGTCATGTATTTTGTGTGATAGCCCTATCATATATTTTGCCCACACATTTATTTTGTGTGAGGAAGGGAAGAAGTGGCCATGGACACATGGACTCAGGAGGTTGGACTGCTCTCTCTAACAAAGAGGCCTCAGCTGAACCTTTTGAAAACTGAAACTCAATGGCTCTTCAGCCATGTTCCCAGTTGGGGTGAGGAGGCTAGATTCTATATCCTTGTATCGACCAGTCATGAGGTATGACCGTAGGTGGGAGAGAACCATGACCTTGGGGAAAGCAACTTCTGAGCTGAGATTCACTTGCTGTGAGGGCTGTCAGCCAGCCACACTACCAGCAGCCAGGGCAATACAGTACTCAAGGGAGTGCCTGGTAGCTATATAACAGAAGATCTATTTTAATTATCATCATTATAAGAAACACCCTCATTTTATCTCTTCTCATGTAAATGCTTTGAATGTTATGTGACAACTCACGTTGAGAACAAGGTCTTCACTGACAGTTCCATAATTGGGGTCTTTGTTGCTACTTATGGCTGTTGGTGAAGGCCATCCCTCAGAGTAAGGCGCTTACTCTTCTTTCCTAAACACTATGGAAATCTGTCCTCCCATCAAGGTTCTGCCACTGCTCTGGAAGCTGGACAGACACTCTTGCTCAGAACAAATCTTTGAGCTTAGATCCTAAGTCCTATGTTCTAACCTGTGATACCAGTGCAGGTCAAGACTTTTAACCCTTTTATTTTCTATCTATCCTATATTTTAAAGTTTTTTCTTCAGCTTTGAAGGTTTCAACTCTTACATACTAAAGTTATATGCTCTTGGATGTATCTTCCTTTAGCTGCAATTTAGTAGATCCTCTTCCTTTTCCTCTTTTAGTTCTTCCTTTAAAAGACCAATCTATTCTTGATGTCTGTTCTTCCTGATTCTCAATTTGCTGGTATTTGGCTTTTAGCCCACTAAGTAAAAGGCTCTAAGCCTTTTATTAACCACCTAAACCAATGCCCATTCTTTTTTGTCTTTATATTACCGAATCTTCTATTTAAAATCATAGTTCAGTCTCTCTTTCTAAATGTCTGTACTATTGTTACTGAATGAAAGTAGGGTTTTGGCTGCCCACTGCCACCCATAGGCAAATTCTAGAAGCAGAGGTTGGTGAAAAAGGAAAGAGGTTATTCAATGGCTGCCCAGTCAGAGGGGTGGCAAAATCCTCACTCAAAAGCCCATCCCCTTGGGAAACCCAGAGGAAAACCCAGCCACCCTTTGCCACACCAACCCAAAGCAGTGTCCAGAGTCCTTGCTCCAATTTAAAATACCATCCTTTGGGAACTGCAGATGGCTGCTGCATGATTATCAAGGTGGCTTAGCTTATTCCCTGTTGCAGTCTGGCTTTAGGCTCCTTTTTGGGGACCTATTTGTGGGGCTGGCACTGCCATTGGCCACGTGGCTTCTCGTGCGATAAGGTCCCTGAAATCAGTGGCCTGCACAATCATGAGGTGGGTAAAAGAGAACATGGGTAAAAGAGAATGTTTCTCCCTTCCCTCAGTTTATATAAGCTACCTGCATGGGCTGGGCCAAATGCTCAGATTTCCACATGCTCTGGTAGGGTCTGGCCCTCCAACCAATCCCCTCTTTTCCCCAGGCCAGACTGATAGGTCTCCTTTCATACAGCAGTGCCCTGTTCTGCCATCTTGACCTCTAAGTTCACATATGGAGGCTTTACCCTGGTCCTTCCTTCAACCAGGGACCTGAAGTGGGTAGGAGGGTTTTTCTCTTAGCCAGTCATTTCACTAGCTTTGTGAATGCTCAGTTCAATGACTTCCTTCTGCTATATCTTGTCTGGGAGTGTGGGTGGCAGCTGTCATCAGGAGCAGGAAGCTCTCTGAGTGAGGATGATAAGGACAGAGCACAAGGCACTAGCTAGGTTACCTGGGCAATGTGGTTCACAGTCTCATCCTGTGGCCCTTCCCTTGACCCCATGGTTTGGGCAGGTGATCTGTTCAGGTCTCTCCAGGCCTATCTGTATCACTATCCTGACTTTACAACTCTGCAGTCTCCTCGTCCTCTTCATTTCTCAGGACTGCAGGGTCTCCACTTTATCCCCTTGACCCTTAAATGTTAGTGTTTCTTTTTATTTTATCCCAGTTGTGTTACGATTCTGTATGTTTTCCCTGAGCAATATTATTCCTACATAGTTTCGACCAATATTTATATGCTGGATACTCTTGATTTAATGTGTTGTAGCCAAGATCTTTCCCCTGACTTTCAAGTTTGTGTATTCAGCTCTTCAAAGTTACATCTATTTGGGTGTTCCAAAGATGCTTCAAAGCAATACAAACAAAACTAAAATGGCCATAAGGTAGGTCTCCTTTTCCATGTATCAGTAAGTTGGTAGTATGTAGACACCCAAGCTTGAATTCTGAAAGCTATCTCTGACCTTCTTCACTTTCTATGTTTAAAACCAATCTCATCCTGATAGCTTTAATGCCTAAATATTTCTGGAGCATCTCCTGTCACCAGCATAATCTTTCTCACATTTTTTTTTTTACATACAAAACTTCTACAGTGAACAGAGATACAAATCCTACCATGTCAGTATCCTGATTAAAATCCTTTGTTGCCTTCATCTACAAACTCTTAAGATAAGACTCACTCCAGGACTAGATTTACCTTTGTAATTATTTTTTCTGTAAACAATTAGAAAACTGGACAATGTACATGCTGCAACAATTTTTAGACATTGGATGACATGATATTGCAGGAAGTGAAACAAGATGAGCCTGCAGGCATCCCAGCTGTCTTGCCTTCAGGTACTTTCTGGACAGTGTAGGGAGGGGTATCTTGAACAGAGAACAGTGGTCTCATTAATTTGAGTGTTTGGAATTGTGGTCAAGGAATATAAAAAATCTGTGTAGGAAATCCCTTCTATTTGTTGCTAAATACTAAGCTGTACATAAGTATGAAGAAACTACCTGAGGCCAGGAAATTAACAGCTAGGATGCTATAAGTTGAAAAGTTTCCAGTATTCCCATAGGGCTAGGTGACATTTGAGTTTTAAGTATCTGGAATGAAGAGTCCTTCTTTTACATGCCTGGGCCTTCAGGGAAACTTCAAAGGGTTCATGCCTTAGTAGAACTAATAAATTGTCATTCTTTCTTAATGGGTTTTATGGAAAATAACTTGAATAATGGTTTTCTTGTTTCTCTCAATGTTGGCATAAAATCTTTCTAACTTCATTAAAGATAAGTTAATTCATCATGTACAATGCTACCTTAGACACTAGGGTTTAATTCTCCCTTGGAACCTGACTGATGAGTATTTTATACCCACCCCTCAAAGCCTAAAAACAAACTTCAAAAGGATCAATTAAGTTAACTGCCTGCCAGACTAAAATCTAGTCTCCAGCAATGTAAAATACATACAATATCCATCACCTAGTCAAAAATTACTAGAATTATGAAGAAGGAAATTGTGACCATAGTTAGGAGAAAAAATAGTCAAAATGAGTAAAAAAATTAGTCTTATTGGCATTATAAATAATAATCTCAATGATTTAAAACAATGTATGAATGTAATGAGAAGGGAAATGGAAGATATAAAATGTACTAAGTAGAACTTTTAGGGATGAAAAATAAAATGTGTGTAAAAAGTCATTGGATGGGCTTACTATCTGATGAGACACTGCAGAAGAGGGGTTGGTGAACTTTAATGCACAGATGTAGAAAGTATAGAAAAATGAAGCCCAGAGTAAAAACAGACTAAAAAAATGTAGTGCCTCAGGTGACCTTTGGGATAATATCAAGGAGTCTATTAAATGTGTAATTGGAGTCCCAGGAGAAGGGAAGAGCAGAATAAAAAATTATTTGAAGTCCCACAGAACACACATGTTTCACAATGCATTTAATGACTTTTTATTCTTTTTCAAGTTTCAAATCTAAGCCAGTTCCTGACATTTGGTTTTCTTTATAGCTCACTGAGTGACTTATAATTTATCACACACATTGTGCTATCTCTTATCTCTATATCTTTGTTCATTCTGGTGTCTTTGCCTAGAATGCTCTTAATTTCAAACCTTGGGCTATCTAACTTTTATTTCTGGTTAAAGTCTCAACCTATGAGTCATCTCCAAGAAGTCTGTCTTGACACTATCCCTACATTTTCCACATAAGTGATAGTGGTTTTCTTTGGTGCTCCCCAAATACCTTTGCATATCTTTACTCTTACATTAAGCCATTATATTAAAGAGATCTGTTTTTGAGTTGTCTCTTTTACTAGAAGGATGTACCTAATTCATATTTCTATTTCTAACATTTAGTAGAAGGACTGGCACAAGATTTTTTAAAGAATATATGTGATAACTTCATTGATCTTACTTGGATCTGAATTTGATATTTTCATACATGTATCATTAACAATAAGAATCCAATTTCCCTTTAGTCTCGTTTAGTATGGATTTCTTCTTTATTCGAAAATAAAAATATATTATCTTATAGTTAATGAATGTAAGTTTAAAGTCTAAATATGATACATATATTTTTGTGACTTAGTTGATCTAGATATCAAATATATATATTGTACATATAATACTTATTCTGCACTTTTTCATAAAGTTTCATAAGTATGGAATTCTGGAATTCCAGATGAATTATGGACTTTATAATTCAAATACCTTCAAATTTTAATGTGGTCTAAGAGTTTTATGAGGCTTGTTAAAATGCAGTTAAAAAGGTAACTTGCCTCACTTTCAGAAAGTCTGATTTACTAAATCTGGATGACAGTTCAGAAGTCTGCATTTTAAAAGACTCCCCAGATGATTCTACTGTAAATGATAGATAATGTCTGGAGAGAAGCAAACATTTATGTTCCATTCCTAGAAGGCATTGACTCCATGAGTCGTGACTAGAGAAATGTCATCTGACAGTGGTTCCTGCAGTTACATTTGGAGTAGACAAAGAAAAAGTGAGGCTTGGAAGAGGACTAATTAGAAAAACACCTCTTGTTAAATAAAGAGCCCACATTATGTTAATTTTAAAGTTCTTAATAAACATTATAGTGAACAGTTAATGGAAACTCCTAGAGACAGGAAGCATCAGTAAAGCAAGCAGAATAATCCTCTTTATTCTATTTTAAAATATGTTCTCTAAAGAAGAAAACATTTTTTTAAACTTGTATTTGATTTGGAGCACTTGATTCCAGGAGGAACAAATTGCCTCTGAAAGCTCATGGGTCAGAGGCTGGAAGAAAACTGCTCTAAGCTGCTTGTCAGTCACCATAGTTAAAAGCAGGATATCCCACCTGATTGTACCATTCTAAATATTGTATTAAGCCATTTACTTATGAGTATTTTCAAGAACAAGTTAATGGGCAATCTTGTCATATTATATTACATGTAGCAGTCATGCTGTGTTGAATGGCCACATCAGAGAGAAACTTTTGAAAAGCTGAGCCAACTCAGAGAAATAGATGTAAAGAGTTGTTTTTACATATGAAGGTGACCAACCATGAAATGGCCTCCAGACAAAGAGCATTACATTTGGCCTATGAAACTGTATGAAGAATTTATTGATAAAATCTCAGAAGTGTATGATTTTGGATGGAATTTTGAAATTCATTCTTTCCAGCTATACTTGGTATTTTACATCATACTCTACATTTTATATTCACAAGTTTTCCTAGCAATGTAGATATTTATCCATTCATCCATATTACTAGTTACCTATCTTTCCACATATCCATCTACTAAATCTAATATTTAAATGTATTCACAACACTAGAAAACAAAACTCTCTGAGAAGATATCATTTCAATTCCAAATGGTCCTGAAACTTTCTAACCCAGTATAGACTAGAGGTTATAGAGTCTTTTTCAGTCAGATCTATTCTATTTTACTTCCCCAAAGGCCAGATCATTCCTTTCTCTGATCCAGATAACTGAGGGTCTCACTGGACATCTGGTTCAAAGGTCAGCAAATGGGGAAAATGTAATTGTATCCATAGCAGTCATAGAAAAGAGAAAAATGGATGTCAGGTTGAACACAGAAATAGATATTAATGACACATTAAGACCAATGTAATACTGAACCTCATGACTCTATCACCTCCATTTTTCATGCAAATCTCAAAATCTTTTTTTAGATATACATATTCTCTTTTTTCTATAATACTTTATTCATGTTTGAAATAGATTAAATTACTTATTAAACTATATTCATTAAATTCAGTCATTTGTGAATAAATTCTTAAAATATGTTCACCCTTATCTTGGCCTTTCCCTATTTTGTTAGTTGTGATTTATGCCTAATTAATTCCTGTATCCCTGTTGAATTTTAGGGGATAGTTCCAAAAGAGATTAAGGCATCTTTAAATTTCACTTTGTAGTGGTTTAATAGGTCATTAACCCCCTTTCCTTATTTTCCTTTATGGGACCAGCAATCACCCCTTTTTACTGATACCTAGCACATAGATCTTTTTGCTCAGCTCTGGTAAAATGTGTGCCTCTTTTACTTTTTATGTGTGAATCATTGTCTCGAGCTCTGTAGCAGACACCTTGGAATTAGCCAGCCTGAGTTATAATCCCTCTCCTAGATGTGGGCAAGAATGATATCCTTTCTAAGTTTCAGTTTCTTCATCTACAAAATGAGCATTGTAATAGCCCATAGTGTGGAATTCTTTGAGGTTCAAATGAGATAATACAGGCAGAATATGGACACATTGGAAGTGCTCAATACATGCCATTCATTGTTGAATTTCTGCTGTTTCTTGTTGGAACTGTACAGTTGTGCAGTACTAACTGTGGTTTACAAGAAGGAACAAGACTGTGATTGGATCACTATGCATTACCACTCTTCTCATTTAATATAATGCTTCAGCTGATGATGACAAGCTCCTCCCACAGCCTCCCTCTGTAATCCTTAACAGAATCTGCTTGAGTATATAATAATTGTCAATAAATTCATTTTAGAACAAAAAGATTCTTTAGACCACACTATTATAATATATTGAGTAACCCCCAGGTGGCTGTGAGAGAATAGGTTGTTCATGAAATCAAGTTGTGAATATTTGGTAGAAACAGTCAGTGTACTTATTATTCTTCTAAGTGTTGGTCAGCAATAGATTACTTTCAGGATGTAGCTGGAAATAAGTGTGTAGTGACAAGCACCTGCTGACTCAAGAGGCAAGTTCACCGGTAAATGTAGCCTGCCTGGAAAAGGGATGATGCTGAGATGGCTACAAGATGGTGTTTTAGGGATTTAAGCTCATTGAGTAATGTAGAATTATGAACTTTTAAATTACATCATCCTGACTTAGCCTGAGGTCTAATTGTGTTAAAATAGTCTGGGCTTTGGGGTAGCATAGAGTAAAAGAGTAGAAATAAAGGCCTATGAATCCTAAGATCTTATTTTTGAAGGAAAAATATGCTCTAATATCTTAATTGGTAACAGCCAAACTAATGGAAGCATTGTAAATGGCTGAGAACTCTTCTTGGATGCTCTTCTGGCCAATCTTTTTCATTATTCATTTATACTTCTCATTACTGAATTATAGTTGAACATTTTATGCTTTTAACAGTTATATTGAAGTACTTGATTTATTAATGGCCTGGCTCTTTGGCAGTGACTTAACACAACTGCTCAGCAGTATTTTGATTCCTTACATTTCTCTTGGCTTATATAACAGCGTACTCTGTAGAATTTTTAGAAGCAAAGTTATCCTTGTATTAATTTTTGTATTTTTTAATGTAATTGCATATGGAATGATTTTACATGAGTTATAGCTGTGGTTTACTTCTTTGAAGAATTTGCTCCAATTCTTGGCTTTATCTGCTTCTTTGATCACGTCAGTGGCAATGTATTCAATGTATTTACTTGTTAGTCAAGGTTATATGCATTATCAATGAAATATTCTTTCTCTTTGCTTTATAAGTTATTTTTTTTTATCAAAATGCAATAGGCATTTTAACAATTCAAATACTACAGGTGTTAGATAGGTGTTAATATAAAATTCTGTTCTTGATACTTGTCAGAAGCAATTATTTACTGCTGTTATTACTAGAGCTATTGGTGGTTGAGCTCAGACATTTAAATAATAAGCTATTTCTTGAAATATCAGCTTTGGAAATATCAACTGTATTGTCACTATTATCAAAGATAAATATTTAACTTATTCAATTCCTTTCTGCCTTCTCAATTACTGATAATTATTTTATTAATTTTTGTAACTGAGCATTCTTTATATGCATATATTTTTTAATATTTTATTTATTTTATTTTTAGACAGAGGGGAAGGGAGAGTGAAAGACAAGGAGAGAAACATCAATGTGTGGTTGCCTCTCACACACTCTCTACTGGGGACCTGGCCCTCAACCCAGGCATGTTCCCTGACTGGGAATTGAACCAGCAACCCTTTGGTTCACAGGCCTGTGCTCAATCTATTAAGCCACACCAGCCAGGTCAAACTTATGTTAATTACTCTACCATATTCAAATAATAAATTGAATTTGCATTAATGTAAAACATGGTTATTAGCACTGTTATCATTTTGCCAAGTATAATTGTACTTCCACAGTATTAATATTGATTATATTTATTTTTGGTTCTCAAGCATAAGGGGTCTTCCATATTCAATATACAGGTTGACTCAAGATAAATATCATATGTTTTAGTTCTATCCATATCTAGATAAATATTTCATGTATTATCTGTATTTAAATATCTCAGAATTCTTTATAGGTTGATCCTAATTAAATGATATTATTTTAGTATTTTCAGCTTCAGAACCAATGGTGTGTTAGAATTTCCTTTCTAAAGGTCCACTGCAAAGACTTACCTATTAGGAGATTTTCACCAGAAATAAGATCTAATAAATCATCATTTTTAACTCTTCATTAATTACTGAAAATCATGCCATGTTGTCATTTTCTTCATATTTGAACCACGAACTTTTCTTACAGTTATTTTTGTTGTTTCTTTTGGCATTCTTTCTGAGGAATTTTATTCTTGGAGTCTGCTGACTTACTCTTCTTATTTGGACGAATCACTTTCTAGACATGCTGGACAGCTGTCATCTTGGGAGTTCATCGTGTTGGAATCCAGGGTAAACTGACTTATTTCCTATCCCAAATCGTCTTCTTTTTTATTCTTTACTCTTGTATAAATGTACCTATTTATGTGGATTTACTAGATGGAGTAGTGAATTAATGTTTTGAGTCCTTGAATATGTGGCAAGATCTTTGATTTGGACTCACTGGGTTTATAATGTGCCATGGTATAGAAGTGAGGGTATACTGTAATTTCCTATAGATATTTGAAACTTTGCACCATTGCCATTTAGCATCTTGTTGATATGAAACTTGAGGCCAGATGATTTTGGTCTGCTGCTTTAGAAATTTTCATTGGCTAATTAATCGACTACATTTTCAACATTATTTGAGAATTTTATCTCATAGTTATTCTATTAAGCTCATTTATGTGATACTTTTCTGTGTAGATATAGCATTTAACAGAACTTTTAAAGTACTTTGGTTAAAAATAATTTGTAAGGCACCGAATTTGTTTCTATGGCAAGTATTAAATTGTGTAAAACCTGCTTCCTGACCCAGAAAATTTAGAGGTTATTGTGATTATGGTTATTTTATATCATGTTCATGTTACTTAAAATGGACTTGCAATTTTTAAAACTTTTAGAGTACAAATAATTATCTCATTATTTCATATCATATATTTTTAATTTAAAGAAAAATTTAACAAATTATTTTTAAAATGTAGTTTTGACATTTGGAATGTGCAGGATGATAAGAAAACAGGATAATGCTTAAATTTATAAGTCTCAACTAAAGTAGAATATATTTGTATCATTTCAGGAATATGTTATATCATTTAAAAGGCATATGCTTTTGAGTCAAGTAGACATTGGATTGAAATTACAACTTCCTTTTTTGCTGTCTGTGTAAATCTTAAAAGTTAGTTATTTCTAAGCTCCAGTTTCTTCATTTATTAAGCAGCACAAATTAATCTTATTCATGGAGTTACAGGTTGTGTGAGGTGTGAGATATGTAAGGCCTAGCTTGTTGGTATGTAGCATTTTATGTATGACCAACATAATGTAGCATTTTATTTACATTCTATTTATATACATTATTCTTTTTGAACAGCGGCTCACAGTAGATATTATCTTCATGTAGTCAAAATTGTTGGCATACATTCATTAAAACTTTTTCTTATCGTTTTTTAAATGTTTGTAAGATCTGTAGTGATCACTTTTCTTTCAGAGCTGACATTGATATTTGTATTGTGTATGTGTGCGTATAGCTGGGCTCTAACAGTTTTGTTGACCTTCTCAAAGAAATCATTTTATGGCTATCAGTATTCTGGGTTTTTTTTAAGGCAATCTTGCATTTATTTATTCATCTTACTGTCTGTTCATGTTAGAACCAGCACTAGAATCCAAATCTCTCTTACTATCTTGATTACTGTAGCTTTATAATAATTCTTTAAATTAGGTAGTCTTCCAACTTTGTTCTTTTCCAAAGTCATTTTGGATATTCTGTGTTCTTTACATTTTTAAAATGAATTTAGAATCAATTTGTAAATGTCCACCAAAAAGCCTACTGGAATTTTGACTGGGATTATGTTGCATTTACAGATCCATTTGGGAAGAATCATCTTAGTTTTTTTTCTCTCTCTCTTTTTTATTGTTGTTGAAGTAGAGTTGTCTCCATTTCCCCTCCAACACTCACCGCTACTCCTGCTATCCCAATCTCCCACCCTTGATCCTACCCCACTTTTGCTTTGTCAATGTGTCCTTTATGTATGTTCCTTGACTACCCTTCCCCCTTTTGCCTCCGTTATCCCTTCCCACTTCACTTCTGGTTACTGTCAGTTTATTCTTAATTTAAAGTCTCTGGTGATATTTTGCTTGCTCGTTCGTTTTGTTGGTTAGGTTCCACTTATAGGGGAGATCAATCATATGGTATTTGTCTTTCACTGCCTGCCTTATTTCACTTAACATAATGCTCTCCAGTTCCATCCATGCTGTCACAAAGCATAGGAGCTCCTTCTTTCTTTCTGCTGCATAGTATTCCATTGTGTAAAAGTACCACAGCTTATTGATCCACTCATTTATGATGGGCACTTAGGTTGCATCCAACACTTGGCTATTGTAAATTGTGCTGCTATGAACATTGAAGTGCCTAGGTTCTTGGAATTGGTGATTCAGGATTCTTTTTTGGGGGGAAGGGGTAGTCTGGACATTTCATTTTATTTTATTTATTTATTTATTTATTTATTTATTTATTTATTTATTTATTTATTTATTTGTTGTTCAAGTATAGTTTTCTGTCTTTTACTCCCATACCAGCTCACCCCCCACCCAGTGCTCCCTACCTCCCTCCTATTTCCACCCCTCTTAGTTCTTGTCCATGTGTCCTTCATACTAGTTCCTGTAAATTCTTAATCCCCTTTTCCCCTGAAATTCCCTCCCCTTTCCCCTCTGGTCCTTGTCAGCCTGTTCTCTATTTCAGTGTCCTTGGTTATATTTTACTTGCTTGTTTGTTTTGTTGTTTAGGTCTTGTTAAAGGTGAGATCATATGGTATTTGTCTTTCACCACCTGGCTTATTTTACTCAGCATAATGCTTCCCAGTTCCATCCATGCTGTTGCAAAGGGTAGGAGCTCCTTCTTTCTTTCTGCTGCATAGAATTCCATTGTGTAAATGTACCATAGTTTTTGGATCCATTCATTTACTGATGGGCACCTAGGTTGCTTCTAGCACTATTGTAAATTGTGCTGCTATGAACATTGGAGTGCATAGGTTCTTTTGGATTGGTGTTTTAGGGTTTTAGGATATAATCCCAGCAGTGGAATTGCTGGGTCAAAAGGCAGATCCATTTTTAGTTTTCTGTGGAAATTCCATACTGTTTTCCATAGTGGCTGTACCAGTCTGCAATCCTACCAACAGTGCATTAGGGTCCCCTTTTCTCCACAACCTCTCCTTGTTACTTTGTTTATGATGGCCATTCTGACTGGTATGAAGTAGTATCTCATTGTGGTTTTAATTTGCATCTAGCTTGCGATATTGATCATCTTTTCATGTGTCTCTGGATCTTGTGTATGTCCTCCTTAGAGAATTGTCTGTTCAAGTCCTTTGCCCATTTTTTGAGTTACCTGTCTTGTTATAGTAAAATTGTGTAAGTTCTTTGTATATTTTGGAGATCAAACCCTTGTTTGAGGTATCATTGTCAATTATGTTTTCCCATACAGTTGGTTCTCTTTTTATTTTAATACTGTTTTCTTTGGCCATGCAGAAGCTTTTAATTTTGATGAGATCCCATTTGTTTATTCTTTCCCTTATGTCCCTTGCTGTAGGGGACATGTCAGTAAAAATGTTGCTGTGTGAAATATCTGAGATTTTCCTGCCTATATTCTCCTCTAGGATTTTAATGGTGTCACGGCTTATATTTAAGTCTTTTATCCACCTTGAATTTATTTTGGTGTATGGTGTGAGGTGGTGCTTGAATTCCATTTTCTTGCATGTATCTCTCCAGTTCTCCCAACACCATTTGTTGAAGAGGCCATTATTACTCCATTTTATGTTGCTGCCCCCTTTGTTGAATATTAATTGCACATAGAGACGGGTTTATTTCTGGGCTCCCTGTTCCATTTCATTGGTCCATATGCCTGTTTTTATGCTAGTACTGGGCTGTTTTGATTCCAGAGGCCTTGTAATACAAGTTTGGTGTCACATATTGTGATCCCTCTTACTTTGCTCTTCTTTCTCAAAATTGCAGCAGGTATTCGGGTCATTTATAGTTCCATATACATTTTTGAAGTGTTTGTTCTATGTCTGTGAAATATGCCATTGGCACTTAATAGGTATTGCATTGAATACTTTGCTTTGGGTAGTATGGACATTTTGATGATGTTAATTCTTCTGATCCATGAACATGGTATATGTTTCCATTTGTTTGTGTCTTTGTTGATTTCTTTCTTTGATGTTGTGTAGTTTTCTGCATACAGGTCTTTTATCCTCTTGATTAGGTTTATTCCTAAGTATTTTATTTTTCTTTTTGCTATATCAAATGGTTTTTTTCTTGATTTCTGCTTCTGCTGATTCACTGTTGGTATACAAAAATGCCTTGATTTCTGGATATTGACTTTGTATCCCACTGTTTTGCCAAATTCATTTATGAGGTCAAGCAATTTTTTGGTGGAGATCAAAGATCTTGTTCCACTAAGATCAGGAAGAAGGTTGTCCAATTTCACAACTTATATTCAATATAGTATTGGAATTTTTAGCCACAGTGAATAGACAAGAAAAGGCAGTAAAAGGCTACCAAATCAGAAAGGATGAAACAAAACTGTCATTGTTTGCAGATGACATGATAGTGTACATAGAAAAACCTATATAAACTCCATCATTACTCTTTTAAATACATTTTCTATCTTTTCCTCTTCTCCTTCTGGTATCCCTATGATACTGACATTGTTCTGTTTCATGTTGTCCTGCATTTCCCTTAACTCTTGTTCCTTCATTTTGGGTCTTGTTTCATTTTCTTTCTCTTTCTGGGTGTTTTTTCTACCTTGACCTCCAGCTTGCTGATTTGATCATCTGCTTCATCTATTCTGCTTTTGATTCCTTCTGCTATGTTCTTCAATTCAGAAATTGTTTCCATTTCTTGTTGATAGTTTCTATGTCCTTTTTCATGCTGGTGCAATTTGCAGTAAGTTTCTTGTGGGCTCTCTGTAGTTTTTGGTAATTCTCACTGAGCTCATTGAACTTCCTTATAACCATTGTTTTGAACTTAGTGTCTGTCAGTTGACTTACCTCTATTTTATTTAGCATTTTTTCCAAGGATTCCTCCTTTTCTTTTTTGGGGGGGGTTATTTTTTTGTCTCCTCATTTTTTGAGACTTTTTTGTTTACCTCTCCTTCATAAATTGATCTGTTTTGACTCCTTGAGAATATGGTGTAAAGTTCTATGGTAAGATACCTTTGGAATTCAGTCATGCAGTTTCTTTGATCTCCTGAATTTTTTGCTCTTGGGGTGCCTATTATGCCATTTATGTCACTCTCTGAATGTAATTTGGTTTTGATTATCCTTGGGTTGTTTTTTGGAGTTCCTCCCCTCCTACTGATTTACTGAATGTCACTCCGCCCTCACATTTTGTATGCTGTTGTGCAGGTGCTGCCAGAATAAAAGCACAAAACCCAGGGAGCAAACCTACATCCACAAAAATATTTCTGACCCACCTTAGCAATCCCACTATCAACACAAATGAACCAGTATTAATAAGGGTGTAAAGGCATTAAGACTATTATAAGAAAGAAGAGAAATAAACTATAGTATAAAATCTAGTGACTTAATATGCACAAACTTGACAGAGAAAAAATAAATGTTAAAAAGCCACACAGGAAAGAATGATTGCAAATCACGGAGAAGAGCACAGTGGATTTCACCTCAGTAGCCTCTAGTATTTACCACTGTTTTTTATTTTTGGATCTTTCTCTGGTGATGTCAGATGTTGACTCTGTCAGACCTTAGGCAGCCTCCTTAGAGACTGCCGGGGATCTACTGTCTGTGGCTGTCTCCTTCAGTCATTAATGTAGTCACTCTGCACTCAGCAGTCAGGCTTTAGGCCCAAAGGGCAGGACAGAATACATCCTGCTGTTGGGGCTATTGTTTCTTCTCAGGCAACTACTGTTTGAGCACAGTGGTCTGCCTGAGTAGGATGGCTGCTGTTGTGGGGGTGATGACTCAGCACTGGGATCCTGTTAATTTTCTGTCAGTTCTCTCCCTAATTCCTCCATCCCCAGTCTCTCCTGAAGCATCTCTAGTTCACTCTGTCCCCACTTTGGAAGGGATCTACTGTCTGTTGCTGTCTCTTTCAGTTTTTAATCTAGTTACTCTGCATCAGCAGTCAGGCTTAAGTACCCAGAGCCCAGAGCAGAGTCTCTCCTATGGTTGGGGCTGTTGTTTCTCTCAGCCTTTACACTCTGGAAGGGGAGTGGTCTATCTGAACAAGATGGCTGCTTCCAGTTGGTTGGTGACTGAGGACCAGGATCCCGGTGTCTGTTTTGTCAGCTCTCTCCCCAAAACTTCCCTTCCCAGTCTCATCAGGCATCTCTAGACCAAACTGCCCCCACCTTTGCTGGAGCACCAGGTAAGTGACAGCAAGTGAATATTTGTGTGGTGGCCTTTTAAACTTCTCTTTGCATCTCTAGCTATATCTATCTCTGGTGGAGAGCAACCCTGCCACTTTTCGCTGCCAGTTTTTATCTGTGTAATTTTTGGGCCCTGGTGCTCTAGGCTGGGGATCCCAGCTTAGTGATTACAGCCTACACTTCTCAGGCGGATCCAACTGGCTGCTTGATTATCCCTCTGGCATTGCTTCTGGTGGGCACCAAGCCAGCCCTCTTGAGTCTATACTGTACTCTTTACCAATCCAGTTATGCTGAAGACGATTCTTCTGTCTGTCCAAGGTTCTAAGGCTTTTCTCTCACTATTGTTCTATTGTTTGTTCCTGGTATTCTCTCCACAATTTATTTGTAATTCCATATTTGTCCTGGGAGGAGGTTAGTGTGGCTTTCATTCACTCCTCTGTCACGTTGCTTTTGTTGTCTCAATTGTTAGTTTTCATGTTATTTTGACTTCTGCTCTTTTATTGTTTCTTTCCTTCTATTTACTTATTTACTATATTCTATTGATTACAATATATTTTAGTGTTGTTCCATTTCTCTTCTCCCCTTAATCCCCTCTTCCCTGTACCCCCCTCCCTCCAGCATTCCCCCACATTAGTTCATGTCCATGGGTCATACATATAAGCTCTTTGGCTTCTCCATTTCCTATAGCATTCTTAATCTCCCCTGTCTATTTTGTACCTACCAATTATTCTTCTTTTTCCTGTACCCTTTCCTCCATTCTCCCTCCAATCCCTCTCCACTAATAACCCTCCATATGATTTATATTTCTGTGATTCTGTTCCTGTTCTAGTTGTTTGCTTAATTCATTTTTATTTTGGTTTGTTTTTAGGTTCAGTTGTTGATAGTTGTGTTGGTTGTCATTTTACTATTCATAGTTTTGATCATCTTTTTTTAAATTAAATAAGTCCATTTAACATTTTGTATAGTAAGAGCTTGGTGATGATGAACTCCTTTAACTTTACCTAATTTGGGAAGCACTTTATCTGTGATTACATTCTAAATGATAGCTTTACTGGATAGAGTAATCTTGGATGTAGATCCTTGCCTTTCATGACTTTTAATACTTCTTTCCAGCTCCTTCTTGCCTGTAAGGTTTCTTTTGGGAAATCAGCTAATAGTCTCATGAGCACTCCTCTTGCTACTTTTAAGATTTTTGCATTATCTTTACTCTTGGCTAACTTAATGATAATGTGACTTGGTGTGTCCTCCTTGGGTCCAATTTTGTTGAAAACTCTGGGCTTCCTGGACTTCTTGGAGGTCCATATCCTTTGCCATTTTGAGAAAGTTTTCTTTCATTTGTTCAAATAAGTTTTCAATTTCTTGCTCTTCCTTTTCTCCTCTGGCATTCCTATGATTTAAATGTTGAAACATTGTTCCTGAAAAAGGCCTTTCCTCAGTTTGTTGAATTTTTGTTTCTCCATTCTGCTCTGGTTGAGTGTTTATTTCTTCTTTCTGTTCAAAATCAGTGATTTGATCCCTGGTTTCCTTCTTGTCATTGTTGATTCCCTGTGCATTTTCCTTTATTTCACATTGCATAGCCTTCATTTCTTCCTCTATTTTGGGGCCATACTTAACCATTTCTGTGAGCATTCTGATTAGCATTGTTTTGAATTCTGCATCTGATAGGTTGGCTATCTCTTCATCACTCAACTCTTTTTTGGGAGCTCTGATGTATTCTTTAACTTGGGCCATATTTTTTTTTGTCTGGGCAAACCTGTTATGTAGTCAGGGGTGGAGCCTGAGGTATTGGCCAGGGTGGGGCAATTCACGTTGCTGTGTTGTGGTGCTGTATGTGGGTGAGGGTTCCAAGAGGAGACAATTCCACTTGCTTGGCTGTCCCCCTGTTTTCAGTGACTTTCCCCATTTCTTCAATCAGACTTGTCCTTTCTGGTGCTGATTCATGGGTGTGTTCATTTGTGTATGTTCTAGGACCCTGTGTGTCTCTCCAACAAACTCTCCTGTGAGGCTGGGAATTTCTGCTGCCACCTCAACCCCCAAAGGTTTTACAGTCAGAGGTTCTGAGGGTTTATTTCCCTGCACTGGGTTCATTTCCCCGCACTGGGTTCCTCGGTCTGTCTCACTCCCCAATTGTTTCTCCCAGTTTATCAGTTTATCTGCATGCAAGTAGGGTATCACCCAGTATATCAGCCTCCGCCTTGCCTGGTCCACTAGCTGCTGCCTTGCCTTGAGTCTTCTCTGCCCAGGCTGCCCAACTCTGCCCCTCATACCGGTCTGGATGAATGTTTCTTCTTTATCTCCTTGGTTGTTGGATTTCCACACAGTTCGATTTTCTGGCAGTCCTGGAAATTTTTGTTTTTAAATTTGTTATTGTGCTTCTTTTGATTGTGCAAGGAGGCAAAGTGTATCTACCTATGTTTCCATCTTGGCTAGAAGTCCAATTGGACAATTTAATTTTACTAATTGTCATGCATAGGCATTAACATTTAATGTGGTTATTGATATTGTTTGTTATGTATTATCAACTTTGTGCTTGCCACCTCTGCCTTGTGTTTTTCTGTTTTTTCTTTCTTGCCATCTTGTGATTAATTTTTAACATTCCACTTTTAGTTTAGTTATTGGCATTTTAGTCATACCTTTTGACATTAATTCTAACTGCTTCCTCTAAGAATTACATGATACATTCTTAAGTTCTTACTTTACTTAAAATTAATAGCTTGCTACTTAATATAAATTATAAGACTTATATGGAGCCTCAAAGAGAAAAATGTTCCTTTAAAGAATTTTAATAGCATGCCAGGCAAACCATTGTCTTTAAACAATAGGAGTTTAAGGGTATGGTTCTATACAGCCTCTCAGGCAACTTGAGGCCCAGGAGAGATTATCCTGGTGAGATTTGTGGCTATAGACTTTTTCTAATACAGTGAACCACAAAATATTTTTAATATAATTGCACTGTGAACAACTTGGACCAGAAGGGATGGAGCTAGCTAAAAATAACATAAAATGAGAAGAGGCCATTGAACCTCTAAAGATACTGAAGAGAAAGCAGGCTGAGGTACATCTCTCTGCTTCATTATTTTGTCTACATTAAACCTGGATAGAGCAAAGTAGGTATGATTAAGATTATTTCTTGACATATCTCATATTTCATTGATGAAGTTCATAATATTAAGCACATTGTAAGTGCTAATTATTTCACTACTTAAAGTAGGTCACACAGAATAGGCACTTATTAATTCATTTGTGGAGGCACTATTTCAGTTTCCTTAATAGGTATTTGTACTAGATCTTTACTAACAACACCTATAAATAAATAATGATGGACATGCTACCTGTGATGACAAACATCAGCATGCATTTAAAAGTATCAAAACTAGAGGACTTCTGCCAAGATGGAGGCATAGGTGGAGATACCTTGCTTTCTCACACAACCAAGTTTAGAGTCAACTAAATATTAGCAACAGAAAACACAGCCAGAACACAGAAAATTGAATTTTTCGGAAGTCTGATAACAACAAATTCTTCAGCCTGACTGGTAAGAGGGGTGAAACCAGCAGCTGGCAGAGTGGGGTTGCACAGGAAAAGTTGGTCAGATGGACTCAGGCACACAGAACCCAGGTTCAGGGTTGCAATGGGTGGACCTAGTGCTCGACCCAGCGAGCGACCTCGGGGAACCAGCGAGGAGCAGGGCCGAGATTTGACTGTGGTCGTGCATTCGTGCACAGATAGACCAGTGAGGGCATGGGCGGTTAGACAGGCCCCAGCAGGCCCCAGCGGCTAGTGGCAGCAGAGGGTGCCGCCATTTCCCCACTCTGACCACGCCCCCACATACAGCATCATAACCCAGCGACCTGGGAGTCCAAGGCTCCACTCCTCATACTTAACTGGCATGAACAGACCAAAAATGGCTCAAGAAGATCTCAAAGCCCCAGAGCCTATAAATCTAAGTGATGAAGAAATAGCAAAACTCTCAGACGCACAGTTTAAAACACTGGTGATCAGGATGCTCACAGAACTGGTTGATTATAGCCACAAATTAGAGAAACATATGAAGGTGAAACTAACTGAAATGAATGGAATTGCACAGGAAGCCAATAGCGATGAAAAGGAAACTGGGACTCAAATCAATGGAGTGGACCAGAAGAAAGCAAATAATGGCCAAACAGAAAAGAGTGAAGAAGCAAGAATTCAAAAAAATGAGGAGAGTCTTAGGAACCTCCAGGACATCTTTAAACATTCCAACATCCAAATTATAGGGGTACCAGAAGGTGGAAAGGCACAGCCATGAGTGGAAAACTTATTTGAACAAATAATAAAGGAGAACTTTCCCGATCTGGCAAAGAAAATAGACTTCCAGGAAATCCAGGAAGCTCAGAGAGCCCAAAGAAGTTGGACCCAAGAAGAAACACACCAAGGCACATCATCATTACATTAGCCAAGATTAAAATGAAGGAGAGAATCCTAGAAGCAGCAAGAGATAAGGGGACAGTCACCTACTAAGGAGTTTCCATCAGACTGTCAGCAGATTTCTCAAAAGAGACCTTACAGGCAAGAAGGGGCTGGAAAGAGGTATTCCAAGTCATGAAATCCAAAGACCTACAACCAAGATTACTCTATCCAGCAAAACTTTCATTTAGAATGGAAGGACAGATAAAGTGCTTCTCAGATAAGATCAAATTGAAGGAGTTCATCATCACCAAGCCCTTATTATATAAAATGTTAAAGGGACTTATCTAAGAAAAAGAAGTTAAAAAAAACCATGAACAGTGAAACAAACAAACTCAGGACAGCAAACTCACAGTTTTTAACAACCACACCTAAAAGAAAAGCAAACTAAAAGGACAGCTAGATCAGAAGTGGAAACATAGAAATGAAGATCTCAAGGAGGGATAGCAACAGGGGAGTGGGAGGAGGAGAAGGGGGGAGAAGGTACAGAAAATAAGTACCATAGATGGTAGATAGAAAATAGATGGGGGGGGGCAAAAATAGTATGGGAAATACAGAATCTAAAGAACTTGAGACACATGGTCATAAACTAAAGGGGGGTAATGGGGACAGGGGGATAGGGAGGAGGGGAATGAAGGGGGGAAATAGAACAATTGTAATGGCATAATCAGTAAAAAAAATAAAAAATAAATAAAATAAATTTTCAAAACTAGTCTCCAGGGAAGATGGCAGTGGAGTAGGACAGAGAGGATTCTGCTTCCCCCATGCATGGGAGAAAAACCTGGCCAATCTGCGGAGGAACACAGCAAATAGCCAATAGTGCCCCAGCATATTGGAAAATAGGAGTCCAGAAATTGTAGTGGACACTGAAAGACCAGACAGGGAGGAGACAGGTGCAGGTCAATAAGATCTGAGGGACCAGCGCAGAGGCCACAGGCCATGGCTGCCGCCTCTGCCTAGCACTAGGAGCCCAGGCCAGGGCCGCTATGGACTCTTTGGGAACCGAGGACTGGCGGCAAGGTACTTGGGAGAGAGCAGGGTCATCAACACCTTCCCTACACAGCTGGGAGCAATTTGAAAAATACCAGAAGAGACCTGTTTGCTTGAAGTGTCAGAGAGAGGCATAGGCATGAGGAAGCAAACAAGGGGGCCTTGATCACCCATGGAGTCTATGATCACTGGCTTGGGAGAATTGAGAGTTTCGCTTGTGTTCCCCTGTATCACTGGGAAAGGTTCCTGCTCAAGCCTGCTGGACCAGGGAAGCCTGATGGGGCATGCACTTCCATACCTCAGCCCCCTGCAGTTACTCTGGGGCGGGGGGAAGTACTCGAATAAAGGTCTTGGATTCCCTCAGTGGAGCGCTAGGGAGAGGCGCCAGTCTGGATCTTGGGAGAGTGCTTATGAGACTGGCTAAGTATACCGAGAAGGGAGAAAGGCTACACCAATTGTCCCTCAGACTGCTGCAGCCAGTGAGACCACAAAAACCGGTTTGGCTAGTTGGAAACCAACAAGAGGTGGGGTTTTTTAAAAAGTAATCTTTTATTTTTTAACTTTATTATTGTTTTATCTTTCAATACATTTTCCTCTCTTCTTTCTTGTTTTATTTCTTCTTCCTTTCTTTCCAAACTTACTGCTTTTTCCTCCCTTCTCTACCTTTTTTTTCCCTTCCCCTCACAAGTGAGACATAAAAACATGGAACTGCGAAAAGACCAGAGTTGGACCCAAAGAGGAGGCATTCCAACAGTAGAGACAGACAAATTTCACTTTGCTATAGCAGAGAAATTACAAGTTACTGCATATTTGTATTATTATTTTTTCATTATTTGTATATCTTTTATTTTAATAGTATCTTTGTATTCCTCCTCTTTCTGTATAGTCGTCTTTGCCTTGGCTGGTTATATTGTATCATTTGACAAGTTTCCCCTGTCCTCTCATTCATAGTATATTGCTAACTTACTGTCCCTCACTTCACCTCTGCTCCATCAACACACTATTGAAGGTCCGATACTCCCTATTCTTGGTATCTCATAGATTCTGTCATATGATTGTTGCTTTAATATTATTGTAAATAATAGCTATTCCATACTATTGTAAATACTACAACAAAACCCCCTACATGACCTTAGCCCACTACATTGTTTCCTGAACTATAATTCTATAGTGGTTAACTCTATCCTCTCTCACACTACACCTATTTACCATCCTTTATTCTCACCTTACCTCAGAATCTGACATCCCACAACCTCACTGCTTTCTAGATCCAACTCACAAACCTTCCCTCCCCTACAAGAGCCTTATCTTCTTTCCATCCTTTCTAAAAAGTGGCTAGTTGGGTTGAAGATCATGGTTAAAACTATACATAGCTTAAAGATCTATCTCTTCACTACTGGCTGCTACTGTAAATATCATAGAATACTCTCCTGCTGTCATAAACCATTTTTCCTCCCCCTCCAACTGATCTCCAAACACAGAAAAGAGTAGGTGGAAGCAGTGAACACCAGGATACCCAGTGGAAGAGGAAACCCAGCAACAAAGGACCCACCAACAGATAACAACAGAAGAAGGTGAAGGAGAGAGTAGAAACCACACAAACCTCAATCCAATACCTATCTGGAAATACAACTAAACAGTGGAGAAACTACCCAGTGTAACCAACTGAACGAGAACAAAAGAGAATCCTCAAAACCCTGTACATGCAGAAGAACTAGCTTCAACACAACCCACCCTCACCAGCACAAAAAATTAAAACCGGTGGTGGACAGAGGGACCATCAGTTCACCAGCTGGTGGGAGGACCCACAAAAGAAAGACCCAAAACAAGCAAAACCCAGAGACAAATGCAGAGCCAACATAAAGGACACCCTATGACCATTGAGCTGGGGAGATCAAGGAGACTACATCACTGAATCTCACAGGTATTATACCACAGAAGTTCACACCATAAACCTGGGAAGCCAGAATAAATCCATTTAAGAATCTGAAGCTAACAAGAAGAGTCTCACAAACAATGGGAAGACAAAGAAACAATCACCAAATGAAAGGAAAGGAGGAAGCCTCAGAAAGAATACTAGATGAAACAGAGGCAAGTCAGCTATCATATATTAAATTCAAAGCACTGGTTATCAGGAAGTTCAAAGAGCTCACAATGAACTACCAGAAACTAGAGGTGAATTATGATGAACTTGCTGAAAACTATATCAACATGAAAAAGGAAATAGAAACTATCAACAAGGGCCAAGAAGAAATGAACAATACAATTTCTGAACTGAAGAACACAGTGGAAGGAATGAAAAGCAGGATCGATGAAGCAGAAGACTGGATCACCGAGTTGTAGGACAAAGTAGGAAAAAACTCCCAGAAAGAGCAATAAAAGAAAAAGATGCTCAGAAAGAATGAAGAGGGATTAAGAGAAATGCAAGAGAATATGAAACATAATAATATCTGAATAACAAGGATACCAGAAAGGGAAGAAGAGCAAGGGAGAGAAAACATACTTGAAAGAGTAATGAGAGAAAACTTCCCTAATTTGATGAGAGAAAAAGTCACAAAAATCCAGGGATAACAGAGAGTCCCAATCAAGAGGAACCCAAGGAGGCCCACTTCAAGACACATCATTATTAAAATGGCAAAATTCCAAGACAAAGAGAGAATCTTAAAGGCACCAAGGAAGAAACAGAAATTAACATACAAGGAAGCCCCAATAAGGTTAGCTACTGACTTCTCAACGGAAGTGCTCCAAGCAAGAAGAGAATGGCAAGAAATATTCCAAGTAATGAGAACCAAAGGCCTGCAACCAAGGCTACTTTACCCAGCAAGGCTCTCAATCAAGATAGAAGGCCAAATAAAGAGCTTCCAAGACAAAAGAAGTCTAAAAGAATACAACTCCACCAAACCAGCTCTGCAAGAAATACTAAAAGAACTGCTTTAAGGAAAGGAAGGAAAAGAGAGAAACACAGGTATAAAAATGACAATGAATAAGTACCTATCAATAATAACCTTAAACATAAATGGATTAAATGCTCCAATCAAAAGACATAGAATAGCTAAATGGATAAGAAAGCATGACCCACACATATGTTGCCTACAAGAGACTCACCTCAGGACAAAAGACCTTCACAGACTAAAAGTGAAGGGCTAGAAACAAATTTTCCAAGCAAACAGCTAGGAAAAAAAAAAGGCAGGGTAGCAATACTCATATTAGACAAAGTAGTCTTCAAAGAAAGGGCCATAAAAAGAGAGCCGGAAAGTCACTTTATAATACTCAAGGGAAGCATTCACCAAGAAGACATGAACACTGGAAATATATATGCACCCAACATAGGAGCACCCAAATATATAAAGAAAATCTTACAGGAATTCAAGAAAGGTATTGACAGCAACACTATTATAGTTGGGGATTTTAACACTCCACTGTCAAAAATGGACAGATATGCCAAACAAAATATCAACAAAGATATTGTGGCATTGAACAACACACTAGATGAAATGGACTTAACTGACACATATAAAACCTTTCATCCCAAAGAAGCAAAATACACATTCTTTTCAAATGCACATGAAACATTTTCAAAGATAGACCACATGACAGGACACAAAACATGCCTCAGCAAATTTAAGAAAATTGAAATCTTACCAAGCATTTTCTCTGACCACAGTGGACTAAAACTGGAAACCAGCACCAAGGGAAAGGACCCCAAACTCTCAAAATCATGGAGATTGAATGTCATGTTATGAAACAATGAATGGGTCAAGAATGAAATTAGGGAAGAAATCAAAAAGTTTCTGGAAACAAATGAAAATGAACTCACAACTACCCAAAACTTATGGGACACATCCAAGGCAGTCCTGAGAAAGAAGTTCATAATAATACAGTCCTACCTAAAAAAGATAGAAACATTTTAAATAAACAACCTAACTTTACACCTGCATGAGCTGGGGGAACAACAAAGACAGCCCACAGCAAGTACAAAGAAGGAATTAAACAAGATCTGAGCAGAATTAAATGACACATAGACTAAAAGCACAATTCTAAGGACCAATGAATCCAGGAGCTGTTTTTTTTTTGAAAAGTTAAACAAAATAGGGAAGACTTTAAGCAGGCTCATCAAGAAAAGAAGAGAGAGGACCCAAATAAACACAATCAGAAATGAAAGAGGAGAGATTACAACTGACACCAGAGAAGGACCAAGGATTGTAAGAAAGTACTATGAAGAACTGTATGCCAAGAAATTTGAAAACCTAGGGGAAATGGACAAATTTCTAGAAAAATATAATCTTCCAAAAGTCAAGGAAGAAGAAGCAAAAAGCCTGAATAGAACAAAAACAGCAAATGAAATTGAAGCAGTAATAAAAAATGTCCTGACACACAAAAGCTCTGGACCAGATAGTTTCACAGGAGAATTCTACAAAGCATCTATGGAAGAGCTAAGCCTTATTATTCACTGACTATTAAAAAAATCTAAAATGATAGAAGATTCCCAAACTCTTTTTATGAAGCCAGCATCACCCTAGTCCAAAAGCCAGATAAAGATACAACAAAGAAAGATAACTTCAGGCCAATATTGCTGATGAACATAGACGCTAAAATCCTCAACAAAATATTGGCAAACCATATCCAAAAATACATTAAAAAGATCATACACAATGACCAAGTGGGATTCATCCCAGGGACGCAAGGATTGTTCAATATTTGCAATTCAGTAAATGTAATAAATCACATAAACAAAAGGAAAGACAAAAATCACATAATCATATCAATAGATGCCTAAAAAGCTTTTGATAAGTTACAACACCCATTCATGATAAAACACTGAGTAAAGTGGGAATAGAGGGAGCATTCCTCAACATAATAAAGGCCATATATGAGAGACCTACAGCCAACATCATACTCAATGGGCAAGAACTAAAATCTTTTCCACTAAGATCAGGAACAAGACAAGGTTGTCCACTTTCAACACTTCTATTCAATATAGTATTGGAAGTTTTAACCACAGCTATTAGACAAGAAAAGGAAATGAAAGGCATCTGAATCAGAAAGGAGGAAACAAAACTGTCATGCAGATGACATGATAGTGTACATGGAAAACTCTATAGACTCCATCCAAAAACTGCTCGACCTAATAAATGAATTTGGCAAAACAGCAGGATACAAAGTCAATATCCAGAAATCAAAGGCATTTTTGTATACCAACAATGAAACAGCAGAAGCAGAAATCAAGATAAAAATCCCATTCGATATAGGAAAAAGAAAAATAAAATGCCTAGGAGTAACCGTAACCAAGGAGGTAAAAAACCTGTATGCAGAAAACTACTCAGCACTGAAGAAAGAAATCAAGGAAGGTACAAACAAATTGAAACATATACCGCATTCATGGATTGGAACAATTAACATATCAAAATGTTCATACAACCCAAAGCAATTTACAGATTCAATGCAACACCCATTAAAGTACCAATGGCATACTTCATAGACATAGAACAAACACTTCAAAAATTTATATGGAACCATAAATGACTCCAAATAGCAGCTGCAATTTTGAGAAAGAAGAAGAAAGTGGGAGGGATCACAATACCTGATACCAAACTGTAATACAAGGCCACTGTAATCAAAACAGCATGGTACTGGCAGAAAAACAGGCACATGGACCAAGGGAACAGAACAGAGAGCCCAGAAATAAACCCAAGTCTCTATATGCAATTAATATTCAACAAAGGGGGCAGTAACATAAAATGGAGTAAAAATAGCTTCTTTGACAAATGGTGTTGGGAGAACTGGACAGGTATGTGCAAAAAAATGAAACTCAAGCACCAACTCACACCATACACAAAAATAAATTCAAGATGGATGAAAGATTTAAATATCAGCCATGACACCATTAAAGTCCTAGAGTAGAACATAGGCAGGAAAATCTCAGATATTTCATGCAGCACCTTTTTTACTGATATGTCCCCTAGAGCAAGGGACATAAAGAAAAGAATAAACAAATGGGATCTCATCAAAATTAAAAGCTTTTAGCCCTGGCTGGTGTAGCTCAGTGGATTGAGCACGGGCCTGTGAACCAAAAGATCACAGTTCGTTTCCCAGTTAGGGCACATACCTGGGTTGCAGGGCAGTTCCCAGCAGGGCATGCATGAGAAGCAACCATACATTGATATTTTTCTCCCTCTTCCCTTCTAAAGATAAATAAATACAAAATTTAAAAAAATTAAAAGGTTTTGCACAGTTAAAGAAAACAGTATTAAAATAAAAAGAGAATCAACTGTATGGGAAAACATATTTGCCAAAAATACCTCAGACAAGGGTTTTTTTTTTTTTTTTTTTTTACAGGTTTAAATAGCATTGCTTTGTTGGCAAGGATAGCAATGGGATTAATCTGATGCTTTGTGATGACTCCCTTTTACTCTTAACTCCAGTGCAAATGACCATTTTGCAACATTATCATCGTCTCATTTTATCTGTGAAGAGAGTTGAAGATGGGAATGGCTCCCTACTCTGCCCCCTACCACATCTGGATGAAGAGGTTAACAGGCCCTGAGGACAAGGGACCAGCCCCAGGATGTGAGTCCCATCAGGGCGTGTTTACTGAGGTTGGCAGAGCGCGCGATGGGCTGGAAGGCAGGGTGGGGACAGGATATCCTCGTCATCAGGCACACATTGCTTTCCTCATCATTAACGTGGCAGGGTCACACACATTGTCCTGGTTCAAACACTTGGAGGACCAGAAACCGAGCCCACCCTTCCATCAGCTTCAAAGTGAGAGGATCGCCCACGGAAACTTGTAATGTCCTGTCTGGAGACTGTGGCCAGATAAAGAGGGTTTAAGAAATGGCCTGGCAGCACTGTGCATAGAAGAAAGGACGTCTGCAAGGTGCAGAGGAAGCACAGATGGCTGGCACGCTGGCAGAGCGCAAGGCCACCAGCAGAACCATTGAGGTTAGAATGGGCGCGCACCTCCAAATGCTCCAGTTGTCATTTTGGCCCAAAAAAGCAAGAAATGGCAGTGATTACCCCGGGCCATGAGCAGCCATTTCACTGGGGCTTCGGCACATGGTAGGAGTTTAACAAATGCTTATTCTTAAAAATCACAGAGTAAGCCCTGATGTTATGCCAGGCACTGTCTTGAAGACAGAGAAATACGAACAAAGTGAGGACATGGTTTCTGAAACGCAGGAATTAAAAATGGAGTGGGAGGTGACGGATTCCCTAATCAGGGTTTGCAGTGGGGTGGGAAATTAGGGCCCACTGGGCAAAGACAGTGCACTGCTTATTTGTTTTTTTTTTTTTTTTTTAATTTAGTTACTTTTCAAGTACATTTTTTTTCCCTTCCCCCCCCCTCCCGGTCTCCCCCCTCCCTCCCATTCCCCCCCCATCCCCAGTCCTCAACTCTGTGTCTTTCATACTTGTTCCTCAAAATCCCTCCCCCTTTTTCCCCTTAAGTTCCCTTCCCTCTCCCCTCTGGTCGCTGCCCACTTGTTCTCTATTTCAGCGTCTTTGTTTTTATTCTGTTTGCTTGTTTGTTTTATTCTTTAGCTTCCTGTCAAAGGTGAGATCATATGGTATTTGTCCTTCAATGCCTGGCCTATTTCACTCAGCATAATGCTTTCCAGTTCCATCCATGTTGTTGCAAAAGGTAGTAGCTCCTTCTTTCTCTCTGCTGCATAAAATTCCATGGTGTATATGTACCACAATTTTTGGATCCATTCATTTACTGATGGGCACCTAGGTTGCTTCCAACTCTTGGCTATTGTAAATTGTGCTGCTATGAACATTGTGGTGCATAGGTTCTTTGAAATTGATGTTTTAGGATTCTTGGGGTATAATCCTAGCAGTGGAATTGCTGGGTCAAAAGGCAGGTCAATTTTTATTTTTCTGAGAAAATTCCATACTGTTTTCCATAATGGTTGTACCAGTCTACAATCCCACCAACAGTGAACTAAGGACCCCTTTTCCCCACAACCTCTCCAACATTTGTTGTTTGTTGCTTTGTTTATGATAGCCATCCTGACTGGTGTAAAGTGGTATCTCATTGTGGTTTTAATTTGCATCTCTCTGATAGCTAACGATATTGAGCATCTCTTCATGTGTCTCTGAATGTTCTGTATGTCCTCCTTGGAGAAGTGTTTGTTCAAGTCCTTTTCCCATTTTTTAATTGGGTTGGGTGTCTTCTTAGAGTGGAGTCGTGTAAGTTCTTTGTATATTTTGGAGATTAAACCTTTGTCTGAGGTATCATTGGCAAATATGTTTTCCCATACAGTTGGTTGTCTTTTTAATTTAATACTGTTTTCTTTAGCCATGCAGAAGCTTTTTATTTTGATGAGATCCCATTTGTTTATTCTTTCCTTTATATTCCTTGCTCTAGGGGACATATCAGTAAAAATGTTGCTGCGTGGAATATCTGAGATTTTCTTGCCAATGTTCTCCTCTAGGACTTTAATGGTGTCATGGCTTATATTTAAGTCTTTTATCCATCTTGAATTTATTTTGGTGTATGGTGTAAGTTGGTGCTCAAGTTTCATTTTTTTGCACGTAGCTGTCCAGTTCTCCCAACACCATTTGCTGAAGAGGCTATCTTTACTCCATTTTATGTTACTGCCCCCTTTGTCGAATATTAATTGACTGTAGAGGGTTGGGTTGATTTCTGGGCTCTCTGTTCTGTTCCATTGGTCTATGTGCCTGTTTTTATGCCAGTACCAGGCTGTTTTGATTACAGTGGCCTTGTAATACAGTTTGATATCAGGTATTGTGATCCCTCCTACTTTGTTCTTCTTTCTCAAAAGAGCAGCTGCTATTCGGGCTCGTTTATGATTCCATATAAATTTTTGAAGTGTTTGTTCTATGTCTGTGAAATACGCCATTGGTACTTTAATAGGTATTGCATTGAATCTGTATATTGCTTTGGGTAGTATGGACATTTTGATGATGTTAATTCTTCCAATCCATGAACAAGGTATATGTTTCCATTTGTTTGTGTCTTCCTTGATTTCGTTCTTCAGTGCTGTGTAGTTTTCTGCATACAGGTCTTTTACCTCTTTGGTTAGGTTTATTCCCAGATATTTTATTTTTCTTTTTGCTATATCGAATGGGATTTTTTCCTTGATTTCTGCTTCTGCTGATTCATTGTTTGTATACAAAAATGCCTTTGATTTCTGGATATTGACTTTGTATCCTGCTGTTTTGCCAAACTCATTAATTAGTTTGAGCAGTTTTTTGGGTAGAGTCTATAGGATTTTCCATGTACACTATCATGTCATCTGCAAACAGTGACAATTTTGTTTCCTCCTTTCCTATTTGGATGCCTTTTATTTCCTTTTCTTGCCTGATCGCTGTGGCCAAAACTTCTAATACTATATTGAATAGGAGTGGTGAAAGTGGACATCCTTGTCTTGTTCCTGATCTTAGTGGAAAAGCTTTTAGTTTTTGTCCATTGAGTATGATATTGGCTGTAGGTTTCTCATAAATGGCCTTTATTATATTGAGGAATGTTCCCTCTATTCCCATTTTGCTGAGTGTTTTTATCATAAATGGGTGTTGTACCTTATCGAAAGCTTTTTCTGCGTCTATTGATATGATCATGTGGTTTTTGTCTTTGCTTTTGTTTATGTGATGAATTACATTTACTGTTTTGCGAATGTTGAACCATCCTTGCATCCCTGGGATGAATCCCACTTGGTCAGGGTGTATAATCTTTTGGATATATTGTTGGATGCGATTTGCTAATATTTTGTTGAGGATTTTAGCGTCTATGTTCATCAGCGATATTGGCCTGTAGTTTTCTTTCTTTGTTGTATCTCTATCTGGTTTTGGAATTAGGATGATGCTGGCTTCATAAAAGGAATTAGGGAGTTTTCCATCCTTTTGTATTTTTTGGAATAGTCTGTGAAGAATGGGGGTTAGGTCTTCCTTAAATGCTTTGTAGAATTCTCCTGTGAATCCATCTGGTCCAGGGCTTTTGTGTGATGGGAGTTTTTTGATTACTGCTTCAATTTCTTTTGCTGTTATTGGTCTATTCAGGTGTTCTACTTCTTTTTCATTGAGTTTTGGGAGATTATATTTTTCTAGAAATGTGTCCATTTCCCCTAGGTTCTCAAATTTCTTGGCATACAGTTCTTCATAGTAATTTCTTACAATCCTCTCTATTTCTGTGGTATCAGTTGTAATCTCTCCTCTTTCATTTCTGATTGTGTTTATTTGTGTCCGTTCCCTTCTTTTCTTGATGAGCCTACTTAAAGGCTTGTCTATTTTGTTTATTTTTTCAAAGAACCAACTCCTGGATTCATTGATCTTTAGAATTGTACTTTTAGTCTCTATGTCATTTAGTTCTGCTCTGATCTTAGTTATTTCCTTCCTTCTACTTGCTTTGGGCTGTTTTTGTTGTTGTTCCTCGAGTTCTTGCAGGCGTAGAGTAAGTTCATTTGTTTGAAATGTTTCTGCTTTCTTAAGGTAGGCCTGTATTGCTATAAACTTCCCTCTCAGGACTGCCTTGGCTGTATCCCATAAGTTTTGGGTTGTTGTGAGATCATTTTCATTTGTTTCCAGAAACTTTTTGATTTCTTCCCTAATTTCATTCTTGACCCATTCATTGTTTAATAGCATACTGTTCAGTCTCCATGATTTTGGGTGTTTTGGGTTTTTTCCTTTGGGGTTGGTTTCCAGTTTCAGTCCCTTATGGTCAGAGAAAATGCTTGGTATGATTTCAATATTCTTGAATTTGTTGAGGCTTGTTTTGTGCCCTATCATGTGATCTATCTTTGAGAATGTCCCATGTGCATTTGAAAAGAATGTGTATTTAGCTTCTTTGGGGTGAAGAGCTCTGTATATATCAGTTAGGTCCATTTCATCAAGGGTGTTGTTTAATGCCACAATGTCTTTGTTGATATTTTGTTTGGAAGATCTGTCCATTTTTGATAGTGGGGTGTTAAAATCCCCCACTATAATTGTGTTGCTGTCTATATCTTTCTTGAATTCCTCTAAGATTTTCCTTATATATTTTGGTGCTCCTATGTTGGGTGCATATATATTTATGATGTTAATGTCTTCTTGGTGGATTCTTCCCTTGAGTATTATGAAGTGACCTTCTGGGTCACTCTTAATGGCTCTTTTTTTGAAGTCTATTTTGTCTGATATGAGAATTGCTACCCCGGCTTTTTTTTTCTTGTCCGTTTGCTTGGAAAATTTGTTTCCAGCCTTTGATTTTTAGTCTGTGATGGTCTTTTGTCCTGAGGTGGGTCTCTTGTAGGCAGCATATGTGTGGGTCATACTTTCTTATCCATGACGCTATTCTGTGTCTTTTGATTGGAGCATTTAATCCATTTACATTTAAGGTTATTATTGATAGGTACTTATTCATTGCCATTTTTGTATCTGTGTTCCTCTCTGTCTGTCTCTTTTCCTTCCTTTCCTTAGAGCAGACCTTTTAGTATTTCTTGTAGAGCTGGCTTGGTGGCAGCAAATTCTTTTAGACTTCTTTTGTCTTGGAAGCTCTTTATTTGGCCTTCTATCTTGATTGAGAGCCTTGCTGGGTAAAGTAGCCTTGGTTGTAGGCCTCTGGTTCTCATTACTTGGAATATTTCTTGCCAATCTCTTCTTGCTTGGAGTGTTTCCATTGAGAAGTCAGTGGCTAACCTTATTGGGATGCCCTTGTCTGTTATTTCTTTTTTCTCCCTTGCTGCCTTTAAGATTCTCTCTTTGTCTTGGAAGTTTGCCATTTTAATGATGATGTGTCTTGAAGTGGGCCTCTTTGGGTTCCTCTTGAATGGGACTCTGTGAGATTCCTGGATTTGTGTGACTTTTTCTTTTGTCAAATTAGGGAAATTTTCTCTCTTTACTCTTTCAAATATGTTTTCTATCCCTTGTTCTTCTTCTTCTCCTTCTGGTATTCCTATTATTCGGATATTATTACGTTTCATATTGTCTTGCATTTCTCTTAATCTCTCTTCATTCTTTCTGAGCCTCTTTTCCCTTTCCTGTTCTTTCTGTGAGATGCTTTCTACTTTGTCCTCCAATTCACTAATCCGATCTTCTGTTTCATCCACCCTATTTTTAATGCTTTCCACTGTGTTTTTTAATTCAGAAATTGTATTCTTCATTTCCTCTTGGCCCTTGCTAATAATTTCCATTTCCTTTTTCATGTTGATATAGTTCACAGTGAGATCATTGTAACTTCCCTGTAGTTTCTGGTAGCTGATTGTGAGCTCTTTGAACTTCCTGACCACCAGTGCTTTGAGTTCAGTATCTGATAGTTGACTTGCCTCTGTTTCATCTAACATTCTTTCTGAGGATTCCTCCTTTCCTTTCATTTGGGGATTGTTTCTTTGTCTTCCCATTGTTTGTGAGACTCTTCTTGTTAGCCTCAGCTTCTTAGATTAATCTGTTTTGACACCCTGGGTTTATGGTATGAACTTGTGGTGGAATGCCTGTGAATTTCAATGGTGCAGCCTCTTTTGGTTATCCTGTTGTTCTCTGCTTCCACCTACTCAAATATGCAGCAACTTGTGGCTTCTCTCCTACAACAATGTGCAATTTGTCTCTCTGATTCTACTATTGGGAGGCCTCTTCTATGGGTCCAGCTCTGGTCTTTTTATATTTTCAAGTTGATTGTGACTCTTGTGGGTAAAAGAAATGATAAGGAAAGAAATAAAAGGAAGAGAGAAAAAAATGGTAGGGGAATGGAATAAATAGCAGTAAGTTTAGAAAGAAAAGAAAAAGAAATAAAACAGAAAATCCGGGGAAAAGAGGACAAAAGTATGGAAAGATGAAACAGTAATAAAGTTTAAAAGAAATAACAGATTACTTTAAAAAAGCAAAAAGATAAAGAAAAGGAATGGAGAGGGGAGAAGGGTAAATAAAAAAAGAAAGAATAAAAATAAAATAAAGTAAAAAAAAAAAAAAAAAAGCACCAAAATAATCTCTCAAACACAGCCTCAGAAAAAGGAATGTCTCTTGTTGGCTTCAAACTAGCCGAACTGGTTGTAGCAGGATCTCCCTGTGTGCTGGGATGCCGGCGCAAGTGCGCGCATCAGCCGGGCTACCAGCTTGGGGTGTGGGCGCCTGTGCACCCGCTGCGCGCACTGGCCAGGCTACCGGATTGGGGTGTGGGTGCCTGCGCACTTGCCGGGCGCACTCCCGGGCTGTCCGGGACTGTGCAACCAGCGCCTCCCGGGACCGCGCTGGCCCCGGGCACTTCCCGGGTCCGCGCACTTCCTGGGTCCGCGCCGGTCCGCGCCGGCCCCGGGCACTTCCCGGGTCCGCGCACTTCCCGGGTCTGCGCCGGTCCGCGCCGGCCCCGGGCACTTCCCGGGTCTGCGCCAGCCCGAGCACTTCCCGACCCTAGTGGCGTCAGCCTAGAGTTCTCTGCGCCCCCGCTCGCGCGGGAAACCGTCTGGCGCTTCTAGGACCAGTAGCCCCGGCTCAAAGAACCCTGCGCCAGTGCGCGCCAGAGTCCAGCTATGGGTGCAAGCAGGAAACCGTCAGGGAGCGTCCTTGTCCTGCGGCGCCTCTCCGAACTCTCTGTGCCCGCGAACTCGTCCTTCTGGGACTGGCGCAACCGGCAGCGGGCTTCCCGGTCCCCTGGTGTTGGCTCAGAGGCCTCCGCTTCCAACAGACCTTCTGGGACCCGGAGTAACCGGCAGGGCGCTTCCCATTCGTGTGGCTAGTCCCCAAAAGCCTCCACTTTCCCCTTGGCTCCCTGCAAGGTCGGATAGGAAACAAGCCAATCTGCCTTGGCAGGAGAACACCTCAGTCCACTTTCAATAAAACAAAACAAAACTTTCCGGACATCCTGTCTCTCATTCCTGCTCAGTCCCCAACCAAACCCGTGAGGCTAATGCGCCTCTGGATTCCTCCCAGGCTTGCAATCCCAGAGTCTGCAGTTGAACCGGGCCCTGTGTGTTTGTACCCCTCCCCAAAAATGCAAGCCGGTAAGCAAACGGGTCTCTGCCTGGTGTTATCCAGTTTTGCTTATACAGGATGAAGGGGAGCTTCTGGCCCACGCTGGTGGCCACTGGAGCCGCTGGGTGCCCAAGCTCCTGTGGTAGACCTCTCTGGTGTTGGTCTCAGACCGATGGTTCTGGACCCCGGCTGTAGATGCAGCACCCGGGCCACCTGGCCTGGGGCGCCAGCCCCCGCCGCTTCTTTGTCTTTACTCTGGACCCCAAAGCCCCACTGACCTGCCGTTTTCTGGTGTTTCAGCGTCCAACAGAGTCTCTGTTCTTTCAATTTCACAAATGCTGGATAACTGATGGATTAGTGCGCTGCTTTTCTATAGATCTGCCAGGATTTTCACCCACGAGTGCGGGAGCTAGAATCCGCTCCCTCTTACTCCGACGCCATCTTCCCTCTCCTCTGCCCAGACAAGGGTTTAATCTCCAAAATACAGAAACAACTTACAGTACTCCATTCTAAGAAGACAAGCAACCCAATTAAAAAGTGGGCAAAGGACTTGAGCAGACATTTCTCCAAGGAGGACATACAGAAGATCCAGAGACACATGAAAAGATGATCAATATCGCTAGCCATCAGAGATGCAAATTAAAACTATAATGAGATACCACTTTACACCAGTCAGAATGGCTATCATAAACAAAGCAACAAACAACAAGTGTTGGAGAGGTTGTAGAGAAAAGGGGACCCTAATCCGTTGCTGGTGGGATTGCAGACTGGTACAACCAGTATGGAAAACATTTTGAAATTTTCTTTGGAAACTAAAAATTGACCTGCCTTTTGACCCAGCAATTCCACTGCTAGGATTATGTTCTAAGAACCCTAAAACATCAATCCAAAAGAACCTGTGCACCCCAATTTTCACTTCAGCACAATTTACAATAGCCAAGATTTGGAAGCAACCTAGATGCCCATCAGTAAATGAATGGATCAAAATACATTGGTACATTTACACAATGGAATTCTTTTAAAAAATGTATTTTATTGATTATGCCATTACAGTTGTCTTATTCCCCCTTCATTCCCCTTTCCCCTGCATACCCCTCCCCCACCATTTCCCCCTTCTTTTGTTTATGTTCACGTGTCACAAGTTCTTTAGATTCTATATTTTCCATACTATTCTTGCCCTCCCCCTGTCTATTTTTTACCTACCGTCTACGCTACTTATTCTCTGTACCTTCTCCCCCCTTCTTCTCCTCCCACTATCCGGTTGCTAACCCTCCATGTGATCTCCATTTCTATGGTTCTGCTCCTGACCTAGCTATCCTCTTAGTTTGCTTTTGTTTTAGGTGTGGTTGTTAATAACTGTGAGTTTGCTGTCCTTTCACTGTTCATCGTTTTTATCTTCTTATTCTTAGGTAAGTCCCTTTAACATTTCATATAATAATGGCTTGGTGATGATGAACTCCAAGAAGTTGAAACACAATGGAATTCTATGCAGCAGAAAGGAAGAAGGAGCTCCTACCCTTTGCAACAGCATGGATGGAACTTGGAAGCATTATGCTGAGTGGAATAAGCCAGCTGGAAAAAGACAAATACCATATGATCTCACCTTTAACAGGAAGCTAAACAACAAAACAAACAAGCAAGCAAAATATAATGAAAGACACTGAAATAGAGAACAGGCTGACAGGGACCAGAGGGGAAAGGGGAGGGAATTTCAGGGGGAAAGGGTAAGGATTTACAGGAACTAGTATGAAGGACACGTGGACAAGAACTTGGGGGGGGGTGGAAATATAAGGGAGGTGTGGAGCACTGGGGCAGGGTGGTATGGGATGGGAGTAAAAGACAGAAAACTGTACTTGAACAACAATTAAATTTTAAAAAATTTTAAAAGTTTCAAAACTGTCCATTAACATTTACTAATTTTAGTTTTTAAAATCTTATTTTTCCGGAGATACCTAATGAGACACTTAATGAACAGCAAAGCTGTCCTATATCTTCTTGTGAAGATTAGAAATACTCATTAATTTACTAAAAGTAAAAAGGGAATAGTTACATATGGAATATTAATTAGAAAGCAGATTTCTTTTTCCAGTAAAAATGTTCATATTCTTTTTGGGATACAGCTGAAACATTTGCTAAAGTCATTGCTCTTTCCTGGTGTGATAGCCAGACTGTTTAAGCTCATCACTTATAATTTTTCAGACACTCTTATTTTAACTTTTTACCTATTTTTATTATATTTTTTCCATTGCTGTTTATCCCCGTTATACCCTCTTCTGCCTCCATCCTCCAGTCGCCCTCCCACACCCTGCAATCGTCAGTCTAATATTTTATTTTATTTTATCTTTAGAGGGAAAGGGGAGAGGGAGAGAAATATCAATGTTTGGTTGCCTCTTGTGCATCCCCTGCTTGGAACTGGCCTGCAACCCAGGCATGTGCCCTGACTGGGAATCAAACTGTGATTCTTTGTTGTGCAGGCCTGTGCTCAATCCACTGAGCTACACCAGCCAGGGCACCACTCTAATTTTTAGAGTGCTCAGTAATATCATCTGGACATGGATCAAGGCATGTGGAGATGTTGAAGACTTAATCATGCTGCATAACAAGTTCATATTGTTGAAAGATGGTCCATTATCTATATGAAATTATAAAGTGTGAGCTGCAGTATAATTTTCAAATTATATCTGTGTGCTGTCTCCTTGTGGGCAGAAAGCCTGAGGCAATTCGGATGGGTAACTTAGACTAAAGGATATTTTAGATTTCAAAAATATATTCCCAAGAAGTTGGATTTATGCAGAGTTCGCTCAAGTTTCCTCATTATGTAGAATGTATGTCTTAGAGTGTGTAGGATGTATCTGTGGATGTATGCATCATGTGGGACAAATGCAGAAGGAATTTTGTAAAGGGGTGATACCTTTGAAATGGCCTCACCATCAGCATCTTAACTCTTGTCAATAGACCCCACCCAGTGGTCTGTGTAAGGGTCTCATAAACTGGGCACTGTTTACATTTTGGGCTGCCCTGTGCATGTTAGGCTTTTTTAATGCATTCCTGATATCTGCTCACTAGATGGCTTGGCAGTGACAACTGAAAATATCAATAATGCCAAATGTCCCATTAAAAGGGTGGGAAGGTATGAATCTTGGTCCTGGTTATGAACCACTGGTGTATATATAACCTTGCTGTTATGATCTGTTCTTTCTTGAAGGGTGTGTAAGTATAGCGAAGCCCCCAGAAGAACCATGGACTTTAACTGTATCTAATCAAGAAGTTTGTTGGAATCTAGAAGATGGTGTAAAATCATTCAAGGTCTGTTCCTTCAAGTCTATTTCCATGAAGTTCTCTCTATTTCCATGAAGGCTTCTCTTTCAGCAAACCTCCTTTGGTGGCTGGAAAGCTAGTCTATTACTCTATTGTAGCCAAACATGAGAATCCTTTACTGGTTCCATGCTAAAAAGAGTATGTTAGGGAAGGATCTACAAAACAAACACAATTTGACCTCCTGAGTATTGATCGCCCTGCTTTCCACTCCTTATACATAAATTTGTGCTGAATGAACAGTTTCTCATTATGGACTAGGAACAGGGTAAAGAGATAGAGAGTGAAGGGATTAGTAAGTCCAATTATTCCACATATAAATAATATTAATAGAAGGCTTCCTTACTTTTATAGGCTAGTCAGGGGTCAGCAAAAAATTTCTGCAAAGACACAGATAGTGAATACCTTAGGATTTACAGGGTAAATGGTCTCTTGCATCTTGTCAACTTTGCTGTTATAGAGTATAATGCCCACAGACAATAGTAAATAGATGGACACAGCTGTGTACCAGTCCATGTTCACTCATCATGTTGCAGTAGGACCTTTGGGCCCTACTGCAGGGCTTTGGGCCCCAGTTTGCAAAGCCCTGACCTAGGATACCAGCAATAGCATCATTGTGTGTCCTTCCTTTATCCCATGTCCCTGCCTAGCCTCCAATGATAATCACTATTCAAATTTCTATTTAATTATAAATATTTGCATATCACTACTTTGCTCTTTTAAAAATAAAGTCTTATAACCAATGTACTTGTATATATGCTAAATAACATATTGTTTAATTTTTCTTGGTTTTGAGCTTTATAAGAGTGTATTGCACTCTTATAAGTGTTGCTGTGAAAACATGGCAAGTTATGAAAGCATTTTTAGGAATTGTTATTGGGCCCTGGCTGGTGTGGCTCAATGGACTGTGTGCTGGCCTGTGAACCAAAGGATTGCTAGTTTGATTCCCAGTCAGTGCACATGCCTGGGTTTGAGGGGCAGGTCCCCAGCAGAGTGTGTGCAAGAGGCAACCACACATTGATGTTTCCTTCTCTTTGTCTCTCCTTTCCCCGATCTCTAAAAATAAATAAACAACATTTTTTTAAAAAAAGGATTGTTATTGGTTTCTGGTTGGTGTGGCTCAGTGGATTGAGTGCTGGCCTACAAACCAAAGGGTTGTGGTTAGATTTCCAGTCAGGGCACATGTCTGGGTTGCGGGCCAGTCCCCAGTTGGATGTGGGAGAGGCAACCCCACACTGATATTTCTCTCGCTTTCTCTTTCCCTTCCTTCCCCTCTCTCTAGAAATAAATTAATAAAATCTTTTAAAAAATTGTTATTGTTGATGATGCAGATTATTTAGCAGTAATTGACTGCTTACATCTTTGCATTTGGTTCCCTTTTGCTGTTCACTGCAACTTCGTTTGAACTCATTAAAAAACATTGAATAAAGTTTAATAAGCATATTGGAATGAACAGTTTTTGTGATGGGTGGATTTCTTTTGTTTTTAGCATAAACTAATCTCATTTTAAAAAAAGACAAAAAATCGCAAATACATAATCAATAAATATTTTTAAATAAATAAACTAGTTAGTAGCTGAGGAGAAAGAAAACTCCAGCTCTGTTAGTCTTTAGTTTTTTGAAAAATAAAAACAATAGAATCTATTATACACAAAGTTTCATATAATTAGGTAGAATGGAAGTTACAAATTTGATTCTTTCTATGCTTCCCACTTTATTCCAATCATGAGGTAGGTCTCCTTTACCCATTTTAGTTCAGCATAGTGATTAGATTCTGAAGCACCAAAACCACAGTAACTTGAAAAATAAGAGTGAGTTCATACCTGATTAGCTTACTGGAATTCAATTCACTCATAAGATCTTTCCCTACCAGAACAGTGAAAGAAAGGAAAATCTGAAGGATTAAATCCTAGCCCATTTTCTTTTTGTCTCTAGAAGTCATTCAGTGTTTCCTCTTTCATCCCTCCTGTCCTGTCCCCAAGCACAAAGTGCCTCATTTTAGCATCTAATCCAGCTCAAGGGTAACAACTGAGGCCATTGAAGATGATTTTTGGCAACCTGAGTACTCAGGAATAATGTAAAATTGAATACAACATAATTCTACCCAATGCGTGTATTGTCAAATTATAAGGTATAATTTCTATTAGGTTCTAACTAACTGCAAAAGACCGTGTTGCTAATGGCCAAATGTTACAGAAGTGAAAACTTAAAAATCAAATGTAATTGATGTGGAAACTATGGGACCACAATGGATTGCTAGCACTCTCCGAATGACAACTTTAAATAACTTCTGTAAATTGGCCTGTTGCCATAGGGTTAATAGCAGCTCTATAACTATGGATGGGTAATTTTACAGCCTTTCCACATTCTGGCTGCAGCTTTTAAAGTAATTTCTGTTTTAGGGTTCTGATCTCCTTGCTGTGAATATGTAATGTGAATGCATAAAAAGATTTTAACAAATGAATAAAATAGCATGTGGCAAATTGGAAGATTAATTGGGGAAGGGTTGGAGGAAACACTCATGCAGATTGTTAATGGTTCTAAAAACTGTTTTCATTCAGCAAATTTATTCCTTGACTTACCTGTTTTCCTGAGGATTTTAATGTCTAATCATTTCCAAAGATTTGCTTTTCTAAAATATTAATCTTAAAAGAAGAAAGAGATAATTTACTCTTTGCTTTTAACTCTGAAATATTTCCAGGCTAATTTAGATATAAAGGGATTTTTCTAGTGCTCTTTAGGAAAAATATGCTTTAATTTCTTCCTTTTCAGCAAAAAACAGAGTCAACCAAATACATAGCTACCAGTTTTGTGACTCCAGAATGTGTGAAAGCACTCTTTGGCCATACAGATTTTTTTTTTCTTGGTTGCCTAATCTTTGGCATTCTATAGTCAGAAATTCTTCACTTCAGTCTTAGTCCTTCAATTTCTGAAAAGAAAAATATTAAGTGGTCACCTACAACAATGAGTAAGTAGTTTATCTTATTCTGAGAGTCAGTTTTTATAACAACCATGGCTAATATGCACTGAGTACTTTACCAAGTTATATGTACTTGATGTCTTATCTCATTTATTCCCCTTTATATTATGAATTGATAGATTATATTATTTTCAGTTTTACAGGTGGGAAAACAGAGGCTCAAAGAGGTAAATAGTGTTGTTCAACTAATACGAGGCAAAGCTAAGGCTCCAGTTCAGGTCTCTGACTCCAGTGTTGGATTGTTAAATGTTATACTATAATGGTAGAGAAAGAGGGAAAGAAAAAAAATAGAACCACAAGGCACTGATGGGGAAAATTACAGTAGATCAGGGTCAGGAAGGGACAGATGAAGGTGTTGGAATATGCTCCTGGCTTCTTTATTGTTTTTGTTTTTTCTTCATATTGCTAAGGCTAGTTCAGAAGAAGGCACAGAATGATGCCTCAACTCTTGTAAGTAGTACAGAATTTTTCAAACTGTAAATGATGTTTTAGGATTCTTAGGATATAATCCTAGCAGTGGAATTGCTGGGTCAAAAGGCAGGTTGATTTTTATTTTTCTGAGAAAATTCCATACTGTTTTCCATACTGGTTGTACCAGTCTGCAATCCCACCAACAGTGAACTAAGGACCCCTTTTCCCCACACCCTCTCCAACATTTGTTGTTTGTTGCTTTGTTTATGATAGCCATCCTGACCTGTGTAAAGTGGTATCTCATTGTTTTTTTTTTTAATATTGACCTGTTCTTTTTTTTAATTTTATTTAGTTATTTTTCAAGTACAGTTTTTTGTCTATTTTTCCCATCCCAGCCCCCCCCGCCCCTTGCTCCCCACCTCCCTCCCATTTCCACCCCCCTTAGTTCTCGTCCCTGTGTCTTTCCTATTTGTTCCTCCAAATCCCTCCCCCTTTTTCCCCTTAACTTCCCTTCCTTCTCCCCCTCTGGTCACTATCCCCTTGTTCTCTATTTCAGTGTCTTTTTTTTTTTTCTGCTTGCTTGTTTGTTTTGTTGTTTAGCTTCCTGTTCAAGGTGAGATCATATGGTATTTGTCTTTCAGCACCTGGCCTATTTCACTCAGCATAATGCTTTCCAGTTCCATCCATGTTGTTGCAAAAGGTAGTAGCTCCTTCTTTCTCTCTGCAGCATAGAATTCCATTGTGTATATGTACCACAATTTTTTGATCCATTCATTTACTGATGGGCACCTAGGTTGCTTCCAACTCTTGGCTATTGTAAATTGTGCTGCTATGAACATTGGAATTGTCTTGAATTTGTTGACACTTGTTTTGTATCTTATCATGTGGTTTATCTTTGAAAATGTTCCATGTGCATTTGATAAGAATGTGTATTTTGCTTCTTTGGGATGAAAGGCTCTATATGCATCAGTTAAGTCCATTTCATACATGGCATTGTCCAATGTTGTAATATCTTTGTTGATACTTTGTTTGTAAGATTTGTTTATTTTTGACAATGGGTGTTGAAATACCCTATTATAATTTTGTTGCTGTGAATTTCTTTTTTGAAATCCTCCAAGATTTTCTTTATGTAGTTGGGTGCTCCTATGTTGGGTACATATATGTTTCCAATGTTTATGTCTTCTTTTCTTAAATATTATGGAGTGACGTTCTAGGTTTCTGTTTATGGCCCTTATTTTGAAGTCTATTCTGTTCAATATTAGTATTGCTATCCTAGCTTTTTTTTTCCTGTTTGTTTGTTTGGAATATTTGTTTCCAGACCTTCACTTTCAGTCTGTGATGGTCTTTTGTCCTGAGGTTGGTCTCTTGTAGGCAGCATATGTGTGGGTCATGCTTTCTTATCCATTGAGCTATTCTGTGTCTTTTGATTGGAGCATTTAATCCATTTACGTTTAAGGTTATTATTGATAGGTACTTATTCATTGCCATTTTTGTACCTGTGTTCCTCTCTGTCTCCCTCTTATCCTTCCTTCCCTTAAAGCAGTCCTTTTAGTATTTCTTGCAGAGCTGGTTTGGTGGAGGTGTATTCTTTTAGGCTTCTTTTGTCTTGGAAGTTCTTTATTTGGCCATCTATCTTGATTGAGAGCCTTGCTGGGTAAAGTAGCCTTGGTTGTAGGCCTCTGGTTCTCATTACTTGGAATATTTCTTGCCATTCTCTTCTTGCTTGAAGTGTTTCCATTGAGAAGTCAGTAGCTAACCTTATTGGGGCTCCCTTGTATGTTATTTCTTTTTTCTCCCTTGCTGCCTTTAAGATTCTCTCTTTGTCTTGGAATTTTGCCATTTTGATGATGATGTGTCTTGAAGTGGGCCTCCTTGGGTTCCTCTTGTTTGGGACTCTATGATTCCTGGATTTGTGAGACTTCTTCTCTTATGAAATTAGGGAAATTTTCTCTCATTACTCATTCAAATACGTTTTCTATCCCTTGTTCTTCTTCTGGTATTCCTGTTATTCGGATATTATTATGTTTCATATTGTCTTGCATTTCTCTTAATCCCTCTTCATTCTTTCTGAGCTTCTTTTCATTTTCTTGCTCTTTCTGTGAGATGCTTTCTACCTTGTCCTCCCACTCACTAATCCTATCTTCTGCTTCATCTATCCTACTTTGGAAACTTTCTACTGTGTTCTTCAATTTGGAAATTGTCTTCTTCATTTCCTCTTGTCTCGTGCTGATAGTTTCCATTTCCTTTTTGATGTTGCTGTAGTTTGCAGAGAGATCATTATAGTTCTTCTGTAGTTTCTGGTAGTTCACTGTGAGCTCTTTGAGCTTTGTAATAACCAGTGCTTTGAATTCCCTATCTGATAGTTGATCAGCCTCTATTTCATCTAACATTCTTTCTGAAGTTTCTGCTTTTTCTTTCATTTGGGGATTGTTTCTTTGTCTTCCCATTGTTTGAGACTCTTCTTGTTAGTCTCTGCTTCTAAAATTGATCTGTTCTGAAACCCTGGTTTTATGGTGTAAACTTCTGTGGTATGATCCTTGTGAAGTTCAGTGGTACAGACTCCTTGAAGTTTCTTGATGTTCTTCGTCTCCACCTACACTCACGCTGGTCCTCGCGCTGGTCCCTGCGTTGGTTGCCTACCACCGCTGAATGTCCCGGCTCTAGTAGCCACCTCCTCAAGCACCCAGGCCCGTTACTATGGCAGCGGCACAGAGGCTGGGAATGTCCTGGCTCCTGTATCTGGCTCTCTCTGCCACCCAGGGCCATCACAGGGGTTTGGAGTGTCCCGGTTTCCATACCTGACTCCCCGGCGTCTAGTCCTGTCTCTATGGCAGTGGCAGAGAGGCTTAGAATGTCCCAACTCCTGTACCTGATTCCCCAGTGTCCAGTCCCATCACTATTGCAGCGGCACAGGATCTGAGAACGTCCCGGCTCCCGTAGCTGGCTCCTCTGCCGCCCAGGGCCGTCTCAGGGGCCTTTGGTGTCCCAGCTCCCACCTGACTCCCCGGCTGCCCAGGCCTGTAGCTATGGCATTGCAGCACAGGGGCTGCGTGAGACCCAGCTCCAATAGCTGACTCTGCCGCCGTCTGGTGTATCAGCGTCGGTCACAATCTCCGGTCTTTTAATTTCATAAATGCTGGGTAACCGATGGTTTATTGTGCAGTTTTTCTATAGCTCTGCCAGGATTTTCACCCATGAGAACAGGAGCTAGTATCAGCTCCATCTTACTCCGTCGCCATCTTCCCAGCATCCCCCTCATTGTGGTTTTAATTTGCGTCTCTTTGATAGCTAACAATATTGAGCATCTATTTCAAAGAACCTATGCACCACAATGTTCATAGCAGCACAATTTACAATAGCCAAGAGTTGGAAGCAACCTAGGTGCCCATCAGTAAATGAATGGATCCAAAAATTGTGGTACATATACACAATGGAATTCTATGCAGCAGAGAGAAAGAAGGAGCTACTACCCTTTGCAACAACATGGATGGAACTGGAAAGCATTATGCTGAGTGAAATAGGCCAGGTGTTGAAAGACAAATACCATATGATCTCACCTTTAATAGGAAGCTAAACAACAAAACAAACAAGCAAGCAGAATAAAAACAAAGACACTGAAATAGAGGACAAGGAGACAGTGACCAGAGGGGAGAGGGAAGGGAATTTAAGGGGGAAAAAGGGGAGGGATTTGGAGGAAGAAATATGAAGGACACAGGGATGAGAGCTAAGTGGGGTGGAAATGGGAGGGAGGTGGGAGCACAGGGCAGGGGAGCTGGGATGGGAGAAATAGACAAAAAACTGTACTTGAAAAATAACTAAATAAAATTATTAAAAAAACAAACTGTAAATGATATCTTATTAATGGGTCATGAAGTTGATTGGATTAGGAGCAGCATTTTGGTGGAGACTGGCATAATCTTAGGAGATTTCATTAAAATTTGTCATTACTCATATTATGGGAGTTAAACAATGTTAAGGTCCAAGGCCTAAAAGAGAGGATTTTCAAGTTTACTCATAGGAATGTGATAATGTGTTCATGACAGTGGATGCTGGAGAGGTCTGGCTCCTTGCTTATCTCACTCCACCCCCATATATAGCATGAGCATGCAGCAGGGGGATCCCAGGGCAGAAACTGATTAATTTGAGAAATTGATTGTAAGTCTCTCAAGAATTTCTGTCATAATTGTTTCAGACTCAGGCCTAAGTCAAGCAGCCTATAAGATTCCCTAGAGGAAGAGTTATGTGGCCAGCACGTTTATAGAATCAAATAGAAAAGAATAGAAAATATTAGACTGTGTCACAGGAATTAGTGCAAACACAGGGCGTTAGAACTCATGCTGTGGCCACTTGTGATTTGTGTGTGAGACAGAAGGCTAGTGGAAAGGATGTTATAAGTTCCAAGCATTGGCTGGAAAGAGCTCTAATCTTTTGCTCATTGGTGCCTCATCTGAATTTGTGGCATATGATAGTAATAGCTAATTAATGCCTATAAGACCCTTTCTCTTTACCAGGAAATTGCTATAAGAACTTTGCATGCATCAATTTTTTACTCATCAATGCAAGTCTATGATTTAAGGACTCTACTTAATTTCCTTTTACAGATGAAGAGATGAGGGGTAGTGAACAAAGAAACATGTTTAAGATTCACAGTAAGTATAAGGAATAACCAGGTCAATGCCACACTGTTTAGCTGTACAGTCTGTGCTGGTGGTTGTGACACTATCCTGACCATCACACAATTAGGGCATACATGTTGTATGAATTAATTTTATATGAACATACTTTACATTTAATTGTGAAACAGTGCAGGAGAAACTGACTCTCCTGTTGAAGCATCAAATATTTTCAAATTTGTTTCAATGTGTGTGCTTTTAAAAACAATATTATAGAAACAGACTGACTGCTATCAGAGGGGAAGGAGTTTGGGGGGGCTGGGTAAAAAAGATGAAGAGATTAAGAAAAGAAAACTCATAGACGTAGACAAAATACAGTATGATGATTACCAGAGGGGAAGAGGTGGTTGGGGGATGCGTAGATAGGAAAAGTGGAGATAAATGGTGATGGAAGGAGAATCGGCTCGGGGTGGTGAACACACAATATTTGGTGTACAGTTAATGTATTCTAGAATCATACACCTGAAACCTATTTAATTTTACTAACCAGTGCCACACCAATAAGTTCAATAAAAATTTAAAAAAGAACATTGTGGAATAAAACTATTAGAGTTTGGGACAAATTTAACATTTTAATTGAAATAACATGATTGCTTTTCTGCTGCTGAGGTCCTCAGTAAGTTACTTGAGCTTCCTTATAATCAGTGTTTTGAACTCTGCGCCTGATACATTGCTTATCTCCATTTCATTTAGCTCTCTTTCTGGAGTTTTGATATGTTCTTTCATTTGTGCCATGTATCTTTGTCTCCTTGTTTTGGCAGCCTTCCAATGTTTGTTTCTATGTATTAGGTAGAGTTTCTTTGACTCCGTGTCTTGGTAGTGTGGCCTAAAGTAGTAGGTATCCAGTAGGGTCCAGTGGCACAGCCTCCCCTATCACCCAAGCTGGGTGCTCGAGGTGTGCCCTTTGTGTGGGCTGAGTACACCCTTCTCTTGTAGTTGAGCTTTGGTTGCTGTTGGCAGATCAATGGGAGGCATTTACCCAAGCCAGTCAGCCGCAAGAATTTGATGTGACCACTGACCACCAACCTCTACCCTCCACAGAGGATCAGTTGTGCAGGGGCAGGATGGTGGTGCTCTGATGTGGTCTGTAGTGGTCCGTTTGGTGCATTGGCCCTGGGGTTTCCTGGGTGGTGCAGCCAAGGTTAGCCTCTACCTGTGTTTTGCCCTGGGTTACCCTTCCTGAGCTATAAAGCAACCTGAGATGGCTGCTAGTCGTGCTGGGCTTGGAGATTCCTATATAAAGCCAAGCTACAAATCTATGCTAGCTGCTGCTAGTGTTGGGCCTGGGGCTCATTGAGGGCAGCTGTTGCTTGTTTGAGAGGATTTAGGAAGTTATGAAGCATGAGCCAAGACTAGCCATTCATATGGAAAAGCAGCTTTTGTGGGCCCATAATTTGGATGAGATGGAGTCTCTGGGAATCTCCAAGGCAGGTCAAACAGTGTTAGCCAGGTTGATGGAGTCTCAGATATGGCACCAGCTTGCTGGCTCTATGGGAGGAGAGTTTAGAAGAGACAGTGGCCTCTGCTCGTCTAGATGCCAGATACTTCATTTTTTCCCCAGTATGCCACTGGTGCCTTTCAAGTCGCTACCCCAGTGCTGTCCCAGAAGTCTGAGTAGGTGGGTCTGTGGGTGGGTTCTTTAAAAGGAACTACTTGGAAGAAGTTTCTTCTACTGATTCAATCCCTGTTGGATTTTGCAGCCAGAAGTTGTGGGGGCTTATCTTCTTGGCACTGGAACTGGTTTGGGGGACCTGGTGTGGGGTATCCTTGATCCTGACATATCCCTCCCAAATTTTACCCACCATATATGGATGTGTGGACCCAGCCAGTTTTATGTCTGCACCTCTCCTACCATTCTGGATGGAAGTGGTTTATTTAATGCTATAGTTGTTAGATTTCCATTCAACTTGATTTCTGTTAGTTCTGAGTGATGGCTGTTCCCGATTTTAGTTGTAATTTTGATGTGATTATGTGAAGAGGTGAGCAAATGCAGAACATCTTTACCAGAAGTCCCCCATGATTGCCTTTGAATCAGTGGTTTGTATTATAGAAGAGAAAGTATTGTGTGGTGAAAAATATAGAGGTATGTTTATGTTCAACCATAGGATATGGAAATGTGAATAGAAAAGTTGATGATTAGTGATGTTAAACATCTTTTCCATGTCTACTGGCCATTTGTATGCCCTCTTGAGAGAAGTTTCTATTTAGATTCTGGCCATTTTTTAATTGGATTGTTTGGGGGGTTTTTTGGTGTTGAGTTTTATAAGTTCTTTATGAATTTTGGATATTAACCTTTATTGGATGGATGGATGTAGCAATTATTAATGGTAAGTGAAAATAGCCAGTCTGAGAGAGATAAGTACTATATGATTTCACTCATATGTGCAATCTAATGAACACAACGAACCAACACTATTAAAATAGAGTCAGATTCAGATGTCTAGGGAGAGGTTAGGGAACTGTGTGGGGGGTTGAGTGATTGAGCCAAAGAGAAAAATAGAGAAAAAAAAACTCATGTATACAGACAACAGCAGGGTGGTTGTGAGGAGATGTGGGGGGAAGTAGAGGAGGATATGGGGGAAATAAGTGGTGATGAAAGGAGACTTGACTTGGGTTGGTGCACACATAATACAGCATACAGATGATGTGTTGTGGAATTGGGCACCTGAAACCTGTATAAATTTTATTAACCAGTGTCTCCCCAATAAATTCAATAAAAAGGAAGAAAAAAAGTTGAGAAAATGTTGACTTTTAAGGTTTGGTCAGAAAAGCAGAACCAGCATAAGTGATATAGAATAAAGGATTTATTATAGGGATTAGGCTTTAGATAATTATGGACCTAATGGAAATGTTTACTTAAGTACTCTTGGGTCTCGTGTTGGTTTGGATTTTGTCACAGGGCAGCTGGGCTAGCTGTTGGGAAGGAAAGTGAGAGATGCAGTAGGTAAGAGCAAGGATGTGCTGGATCCTAGTCTTTCTCTTGTCACATCCAACACTATGAAATGGTCTGGGTGACTTGCTGGAGAAGTGGACCTGTGTGCTGTTTCCCGCTAATGAAGTGAGCTTATAACATATCCACTCTCAGGTGCGTGAGCAGCAGCCATTCCAGGCCATCTTTACACCATCCTCAAAATAGAGAAAAGAAAATGGAAGGAAGGGAGGAAACAAGGAAAAGGGAGAAAATCTAGAGACATGTTCATGTTCAGCTGTTGCATATGGAAACATAAAGTCATCATTAGGAGGGACAAAGAGTTATACTGCTCTCCTGTAACACTCTAGAGAAGTAAGGCTACAGTCTAAGTGAGAGGAAGCTCTGCTCCAGGAGATCCTCCAGAGCCACGATGCTTATTCCTCATTGCCCCTTCATCCCCTAGGGTACTCTCTCCTCCAAAGAGTGAATTTGACACTACAGCATATTCCTTGCATAAAGAGAGAGGGAGTAATGGAAAGAAGTAGACATGAGTGATGTGACCCAGAAGTTGTACGTTTAATTCCACTTAAGTGGTACTGTTCAATTGCACTCAACCTGGTGGCCAGAACTTACTCAAATGAAAGTAGTCTCTAGCCTGGCTACCATTTGTCCTGCTATAAACCTTGAGAGGTTCTATTTAAGCTAAGGCAAACCCAGAAACTTATGGGAATGCTCAGTCTCTGCCCTTAGTAAGAAGATGAATGCATACTCCTTAGTATCAGTATCTTTATCTATGAAATGGGAACAAAATCCTATTTCATAATGTTATTTTGAGAAATATATGAGAATGCATATATTAGAAAAGTGATTTGAAAACTGTAAAACACTAAATCATTACTTATACTATTTATTGATTAATATACTCACAAGAAAATTATTTATGTATACATAATAACCTGTGTGCTTTTATGTTCTTTTACATGGTAGTCCATCTTGCTTTTTAATTATAGAGTTGATGGCAGAGTCCTAAGTTGCCATGTCTGAGACCTAACTCAGTATTGTAATGTAGTAAAAATTTATGGGTAAATATTAGTTATGGGTATGTTGTAAATTTAAAGTTCTTTGAGTACTTACATTCCCATTCAACCTGACAAATAAATGAATACACTAGCCTTTTCTACTTGTGGAAAGTCATCTCACTAAATTTGCATTTGCCTACCCACATTTGCCATGTCCTGGTAGATTAACCAAACATTTAGAAGCCTTCATAAAGTGTGTGAATTAATCTCCTTTTCATTTATTTATTTGGTGATGCAGGAAAATAAAATATTTGGATATGCAGTTTCTGAATATTCTGCTTTTGGGCATACCCCATCATATTTATTTCTATAAAAAATTTGTATCGAATGTATCCTCATAAAATTTTTTTGTTAATTGGCCATTCAAATATAATACTATTTTGTAAGTCCGTAGTAGGATCTTTTGGCTTTTTCCTCTCATTATTTTGGTCTTTCTATTGTTTTGAAAGTTATTTATGCAATATTTTTTCTTTTTTTAAAAATAATTTTATTTAGTTATTTTTCCAGTACAGTTTTTTGTCTATTTTTCCCATCCGAGCCCCCCCCATGCTCCCCACCTCCCTCCCATTTCCACCCCCTTAGTTCTTGTCCCTGTGTCCTTCATATTTGTTCCTCCAAATCCCTCCCCTTTTTCCCCCTTAAATTCCCTTCCCTCTCCCCTCTGGTCACTGTCCCCTTGTCCTCTATTCCAGTGTCTTTGTTTTTATTCTGCTTGCTTGTTTGTTTTGTTGTTTAGCTTCCTGTTAAAGGTGAGATCATATGGTATTTGTCTTTCAACACCTGGCCTATTTCACTCAGCATAATGCTTTCCAGTTCCATCCATGTTTTTGCAAAGGGTAGTAGCTCCTTCTTTCTCTCTGCTGCATAGAATTCCATTGTGTATATGTACCACAATTTTTTGATCCATTCATTTACTGACAGGCACCTAGGTTGCTTCCAGCTCTTGGCTATTGTAAATTGTGCTGCTATGAACATTGTGGTGCATGGGTTATTTGAAATTGATATTTTAGGATTCTTAGGATATAATTCTAGCAGTGGAATTGCTGGGTCAAAAGGCAGGTCAATTTTTATTTTTCTGAGAAAATTCCATACTGTTTTCCATACTGGTTGTACCAGTCTGCAATCCCACCAACAGTGAACTAAGGACCCCTTTTCCCCACACCCTCTCCAACATTTGTTGTTTGTTGCTTTGTTTATGATAGCCATCCTGACCTGTGTAAAGGTCTCATTGTGGTTTTAATTTGTGTCTCTCTGATAGCTAATAATATTGAGCATCTCTTCATATGTCTCTGGATATTCTGTATGTCCTCCTTGGAGAAGTGTCTGTTCAAGTCCTTTTCCCATTTTTTAATTGGGTTGGGTGTCTTCTTAGAGTAGAGTCGTGTAAATTCTTTGTATATTTTGGAGATTAAACCTTTGTCTGAGGTATCATTGGCAAATATGTTTTCCCATACAGTTGGTTGTCTTGCTAATTTAATATTGTTTTCTTTAGCTATGCAGAAGCTTTTTATTTTAATGAGATCCCATTTGTTTATTTCCTTTATATTTCTTGCTCTAGGGGACATATTGGTAAAAATGTTGCTGCGTGAAATATCTGAGATTTTCTTGCCAATGTTCTCCTCTAGGACTTTAATGGTGTGATGGCTTATATTTAAGTCTTTTATCCACCTTGAATTTATTTTGGTATATGGTGTGGTGTAAGTTGGTGCTCAAGTTTCATTTTTTGCATGTGGCTGTCCAGTTCTCCCAACACCATTTGCTGAAGAGGCTATCTTTACTCCATTTTATGTTACTGCCCTCTTTGTCGAATATTAATTGACTGTAGAGAGTTGGGTTGATTTCTGGGCGCTCTGTTCTGTTCCATTGGTCTATGTGCCTGTTTTTATGCCAGTACCAGGCTCTTTTGATTACAGTGGCTTTGTAATACAGCTTGATATCAGGTATTGTGATCCCTCCTACTTTGTTCTTTTTTCTCAAAAGTGCAGCTGCTATTTGGGGTCATTTATGGTTCCATATCAATTTTTGAAGTGTTTGTTCTATGTCTGTGAAATATGCCATTGGTACTTTAATAGGTATTGCATTGAATCTGTATATTGCTTTGGGTAGTATGGACATTTTGATGATGTTAATTCTTCCAATCCATGAACAAGGTATATGTTTCCATTTGTTTGTGTCTTCCCTGATTTCTTTCTTCAGTGCTGTGTAGTTTTCTGCATACAGGTCTTTTACCTCCTTAGTTAGGTTTATTCCCAGATATTTTATTTTTCTTTTTGCTATATCAAATGTGTATTGTTCCAATTTTAGTATATGTGCTGCTGAAGTGAGCACTATGCAATATTTTTTATTCAAGGTTTATTGAGATGTAATTGGTAAATGAATACATATTTTATACATTTAAGATACACAGAATGATGTTTTAATGTATGTATACATTGTGAAATGATTACTACAATCAAGCTAATGAACATATCCATCACCTCACATACATATCATTGTTTTTTTTTATTTTTAGTTTGTGGCAAAGAACACTTTGAAATAAGATGAAGGGATTAGTTAAAGAACATATATGAAAGACCCATGGACATGGACAGTACTGAGGGAACTGATTATAGAAGTGGGGAGCAGGGTGGGTGGAGGGGGCAAAGGGGGAAAAATGAAAGAGTAATAACATAAGCAATTAAAAAATAGTTCTTTAAAATGGTGGCAAGGAAGGAGGGAGCAGAGCCCACTTCTCCTTGCACACAGGTTAACTGCCTAGCCGAGCTACTGAGAAACAGATCGAATGGCCAACAGTACTCCAGCATATATGAAGGTAGGAGACCAAAAATTGTAGAGAACATTGAAAAACCAGACAGTAAGGAGACTGCTTCAGGACAATAAGGTCTCTGGGAGTAGCACAGGGGCCAGAGTGGCTGCGGCCCCAGGCCTGGTGCCAACAGGGTCTGCCACAGGGTTCTTGGGGGAGAGCTGGGTCTACAGCTTTCTCCCCTGCCATACAAGGTTTGAGCAGCACTGGGAGAGACCTGGTTATTTGAAGTCACAGAGAGGAGATTAAGGACTAAGTGGCAAACACACAGGGGCTGTGAGCACCTAGGGAGTCTGTGGATGCTGGCTGGGTAAAGTTGAGAGTTGGGCCCTAATGGGCCCTGACCCTGATCATCCCCGGTCTGGTTGGAGAATTGGGCAGTGTGAGAGGTCAGGCCTCTGTATAGAGTGGCAGGCTTGAGTAGGAGGAATCTCTCAAAAAGAAAAAAAAAAGAAAAAAGAGACATTAGGAAGCTGTTTAGGGAATTCTCCTGTGGCAGCCATGCTGGCCTCCACCCCACCCAGCTGCTCAGTGCTCCTGAGGTGGAGTGAAAGGCCCTGCACATCCCCATAGCCCTGGGAAGAGTGTGTGCCTGAACCTGAGGGACCAGAGGTGGCCAGGCCAAGGGTGCCCACCCATAGCCCCAGGAAAGTATGCTCTGTGGAAGGCCCAGTGCCCACACCTAAAGCCCAGGGAAGAGTGCCTACCCAGACCTGAGGCTGCTGGGGAACTGGGCTGGAGGCTGACTGTTGATCAGGAAGGGAGAAAATGAAAATCAATCACCCCTCACCCTGCTGGAGCCAGGAAGAACAGCAAAACTGGTTGGGCCAATTTGAAGCCAGCAGGAGGCTTTTTTTAAAAAAAGTAATTCTTTAGTCTTTTGAAATTAAAAAAAAATCTTTTAACTCTTTCTTCTTCTCCTTTTTTCTTGTTCTATTCCTTCTTCCTCTCTTTTTCTTTTTATCTCTTATTCTTTCTTTTTTTAAATATATTTTATTAATTATGCCATTACAGTTGTTCTATTTCCCTCCTTCATTCCCCTCCACCCTGCACACCACCTCCCCCATCATTCCCCCCTTTAGTTTATGACCATGTGTCTCAAGTTCTTTAGATTCTATATTTCTCATACTATTCTTGCCCTCCCCTCTATCTATTTTCCGCCTACCATCTATGCTACTTATTTTCTGTACCTCCCCCCCCTTCTCCTTCTCCCCTGTTGCTAACCCTCTATGTGATCTTCATTTCTATGGTTCTGCTCCTGATCTAGCTGTCCTCTAAGTTTGCTTTTGTTTTAGGTGTGGTTCTTAATAACTGTGAGTTTGCTGTCCTTTCACTGTTCATCTTTTTTATCTTCTTTTTCTTAGGTAAGTCCCTTTAACATTTCATATAATAAGGGTTTGGTGATGATGAACTCCTTGAATTTGACCTCATCTGAGAAGCACTTTATCTGCCCTCCCATTCTAAATGAAAGTTTTGCTGGATAGAGCAATCTTGGTTGTAGGTCTTTGGTTTTCATGACTTGGAATACTTCTTTCCAGCCCCTTCTTGCTTGTAAGGTCTCTTTCGAGAAATCAGCTGACAGTCTGATGGGAACTCCTTTGTAGGTGACTGTCCCCTTATCTCTTGCTGCTTCTAGGATTCTCTCCTTCATTTTAATCTTGGCTAATGTAATGATGATGTGTCTTGGTGTGTTCCTTCTTGGGTCCAACTTCTTTGGGACTCTCTGAGCTTCCTGGATTTCCTGGAAGTCTATTTCCTTTGCCAGGTTGGGGAAGTTCCTTATTATTTGTTCAAGTAAGTTTTCCACTTGTGGCTGTTCCTCTTCCCCTTCTGGTACCCCGATAATTCGGATGTTGGAACGTTTAAAGATGTTCTGGAGGTTCCTAAGCCTCTCCTCATTTTTTTGAATTCTTGTTTCTTCATCCTTTTCTGTTTCGTCTTTTTTTTTCCTCCTTATGGTCCACTCCTTTGATTTGAGTCCCAGTTTCCTTTCTATTACTATTGGTTTCCTGTGTATTTCCCTTCATTTCAATTAGTTTAGCTCCCAAATGTTCCTCTAATTTGTGACTAAAATCAACCAGTTCTGTGAGCATTCTGATCACCAGTGTTTTGAACTGTGCATCTGAAAGTTTGGCTATTTCTTTATCACTTAGATTTATGGGCTCTGGGGCCCTGAGTTGTTCTTGAGCCATGTTTTGACCTGTTTGCGCCTGTTATGTACGAGGAGCAGAGCCTTAATTGTTCACCAGGGTGGGGCCACCCAGGTCACTGTTTTATGAGGGTGTATGTGGGGGCGGGGTCAGAGAGGGACAATGGTGGTTCTCTCTGCTGCTTCTCTCCGCTGGGGCCTGTGCGGCCCATCTCACCACTGCTAGCTCCTTCACCAGTTTATCTGTGTGTGAATGTGTGACCACGGTCCGCCCTCAGTGGGTCTGCTGCCTTGCACCCTCAGTGGATCCAACGCCTTGTATCCTCAGTGGGTCTGCCCGCTTCTCCACACCTGGGATCCACCCACGGCTGCTGGCACACCTGGGTCTCACGCCCGGGTTGGTCCGGTGGATCTTTTCTGCCCAACCCAGCTCTGCTGCTGGCTCTGCCCCTCTTACCGGTTTGGCTGAAGGGTTCGTTGTTGTCAGACTTCTGTATAGTTCAATTTTCTGTGGTTTGGCTGCATTTTTGTTGCTAAAACTTTGTTGTGTTTAAACTTGGTTGTGTGAGAAGGCAAAGTGCTTCCACCTATGCCTCCATCTTGGCAGAAGTCTCTCTTATTCCTTCTTCTTCTTTTTTATAATTCCCACAAGCGAGACAAAAAACATGCAACTGTCAAAAGACCAGAGAAGGACCCAAAGATGGGGCATCCAAGCATCTGAGACAGTGAGACAAATTTCACTTTGCTACTACAGAGAACTTGCAAGTTATTGCATATTTGTATTGTTATATTTCACCATTCTTACATCTACTATTTTATTAATAGTTTTGTATTACTCTTCTTTCCAATTAGTCTTCTTTGCTTGGCTGGTTAAATCGCATTGCTTGACTGGTTTCCCTTGGTTCTCTTTCATAGTGTATTGTTATTTTACTGTCTTTCACTTCATTTGTGTTCCATTAGCATACTACTCTAGATCTTATACTTCCTATTCTGGTCATCCAGATCACATAGATTGTGTCATATGACTGTTGCTCTAATATTATTATAAATAATAGCTGTTCCATACAATTGTAAATACTACACAGCACCCCTCCCAGATCTCAGCCCACTTCACGGTTTCCTGAACACTATTACTGTTGTGTCTAACTCTATTTTCTCAAACAATACACCTATTTTCTATCATTCACTCTTACTTTACCTCATAATCTGACCTCCCACAAGCTCACTGCTTTCAAGATCTAACTCACAATCCTTCTCCACCGCAACAATAGTCTTATTTTTCCACCCTTTCTAAAAAGTGGCTAGTTGGGTGAAATATCACAGTTAACACTATATATATTAAAAGAATTTCCTTTCTCTTCTCTACCAACTAGTACTGTAAATATCATAGAATATACTCTTGCTGTCTTAAACCATTTTGCCTTCTCCCTGCAAGTGAACACAAAAAAGAGTAGGTAGAAGCTGTGAACACAAGGATACCTGCTGGAAAAGGAAACACACCAACAAAGGAACCACCAACAGATAACAACACAAGAAGGTAAAAGAGGTGTGGAAGCCATGGTAACTCAACCCAGGATCTATCTGTAAATACAACTAAATAATGCAGAAATTACCCAAAACAAACAACTGAAGAAGAACAAGGGAGAATCCTCAAAACATTGTATACAGGGAAGAACCAGCTTCAATACAACCTGCCCAAACCTGCACAACAGAATACAAGATGTGGTGGACAGAGTGACCTTCAGTTAACCAGCTGGTGGGAAGGACGCACAAAAGAAAGAACCAACAGCAGTCAAAACACAGAGCCAATATAAATGACAGCTCAAGACCAGTGATCTTGGGAGATCAAGGAGACTTCACCACTGAACCTCACAGGTATTCTACCTTAGAAGTTCACACCATAAACCCAAGGGGTCAGAACAGATCAATTTAAGAAGCTGAGGCTAACAAGAAGAGTCTCACAAACAATGGGAAGACAAAGAAACAATCCCCAAATGAAAGGAAAGGAGGAAGCCTCAGAAAGAATGCTAAATGAAATAGAAGCAAGTCAACTATCAGATACTGAGTTCAAAGCATTGGTTATAAGGAAGTTCAATGAGCTCACAGAGAATTACCAGAAACTACAGGGAAACTGCAATGAACTCACTACAAATTATATCAGCATGAAAAAGGAAATAGAAACTATCATCAACAAGGGCCAAGAGGAAATGAAGAATACAATTTCTGAACTGAAGAACCAAGTAGAAGGAATCAAAAGCAGACTCAATGAAGCAGAGGATAAAATCAGTGAGCTGGAAGACAAGGTAGAAAAAAAACACCCAGATTGGGTGAGATAAGGAAAAGATGCTTAGAAAGAATGAAGAGGGGTTAAGGGAAATGCAGGACAATATGAAATGTAATAATACCCATATAACAGGGATACCACAAGGAGAAGAAGAAGAGCAAGGGATAGAAAACCTATCTGAGAAAGTAATGATGAAAAACTTTCCTAATTTGATGAGAGACAAAGTCACACAAATCCAGGAGAAACAGAGAGTCCCAATCAAGAGGAACCGAAAGATGCTCACTTCAGAACACATCATCATTAAAATGGCAAAATTCCAAGATACAGAGAAAATCTTAAAGGCAGCAAGGGAGAAATAGGAAGCAACATACAGGGGGCCCACTAAGGTTCGCTGCTGACTTCTCAATGGAAATGCTCCAAGCAAGAAGAGAATGGCAAGAAATATTCGAAGTAATGAAAACCAGAGGCCTGCAAACAAGACCAGTTTATCCAGCAAGGTTCTCAATTAAATGGAAGGCCAAATAAGTATCCTTCCAGACAAAAGATATGTCACAGAATATACCTCCTTCAAATCAGTTCTGTAGGAGAGGCTAAAGGGTTTGCTTTAATAACAGGAAGAAAAACAGTGAAAGAGAACACAGGTATGAAAAAAGGCAATGAATAACTACCTATCAATAATAACCTTAAACATAAATGGATTAAAAGCCCCAAACAAAAAACACAGAATATTGGAATGTATAACAAAGCATGACCCACACATATGCTGCCTACAGGAGACCAACCTCAAGACAAAAGTCTTCAACAGACTGAAAGCGAAGGTCTGGAAACAAATATTCCAAACAAATGGACAGGAAAAAAAGCTGGGATAACAATACTGATATCAGCCAAATTTACTTCAAAAAAAGAACCATAAAAGAGACCCAGATGGTCACTTCATAATACTCAAGGGAAGAATCCATCAAGAAGACATAAACATTATAAACATATATGCACCCAACATAGGAGCCCACAAATATATAAGGAAAATCTTGGAGGTGTTCAAGAAAGATATTGACAGCCACATAATTATAGTAGGACATTCAATAAAGATATTGTGGTATTGAAGAATGCCCTAGATGAAATGAACTTAACTGATACATATAGAGCCCTTCATCCCAAAGAAGTTAATATACATTCTTTTCAAATGCACATGGAACATTTTCAAAGACATACCATATGATAGGACAAAAAACGAGCCTCAACAAATTCAAGAAAATTGAAATCATATCAAGCATTTTCTCTGACCACAAGGGACTGAAACTAGAAACCAACCCAAAGGAAAAAACTCAAAAACACTCAAACTCATGGAGACTGAATAGCATGCTATTAAACAATGAATGGGCCAAGAAGGAGATCAAGGGAGCAATCAAAAGGTTTCTGGAAACAAATGAAAATGAACTCACGACTATCCACAACTTATGGGACACAGCAAACACAGTCCTGAGAGGAAAATTCAGAACTATACAAGCCTACCTAAAAAAAAAAATAGAAACATTTCAAATAAACAACCTAACCCTACACATAGAAGAACTTGAGGAACAACAACAAAGACAGTCCAGAGCAAGTAGAAGAAAGGAAATAACCAAGATCACAGCAGAATTAAACAACAGAGAGACTAAAGCACAATTCTAAGGATCAATAAATCCAGGAGCTGAATCTGTGAAAAGATAAACAACATCAACAAGCCTTTAAGCAAACTCATCAAAAAAAAAAGAGAAAGGACCCCTATGAGCACAATCTGAAATGAAAAGGAAGAGATTACGATTAATAGCACAAACATACAAAGGATTGTAAGAAATTACTATGAAGAACTGGATGCGAAGAAATTTGAAAACCTAGGAGAAATGGACAAATTTCTAGACAAATGTAATGTTCCAAAACTCAATGAAGAAGCAGAAAGCTTGAACAGACCAATAACAGCTGATGAAATTGAAGCAGTAATCAAAAAACTTTCATCACTCAAAAGCCCTGGACCAGATGCTTTCACAGGAGAATTCTACAAAGCATTTAAGGAAGAGCTAACCCCTATCCTTCACAGATTATTTTTAAAAATCCAAGAAGATGGAAGACTCCCAAACTCTTTATGAGGCCAGCATCATCCTAATCCCCCAAACAGATAAAGGCACAAAAAGAAAGAAAACATCAGGCCAATATTACTGATGAACATAGATGCTAAAATCCTCAAGAAAATATTGGCAAACTTATTCCAGCAATACATTGAGAAGGTCATACACCACAACAAGGTGGGATGGGTTCCAAGGATGCAAGGATGGTACAACATTCGCAAATCAATAAACATAATACATCACATAAACAAAAAGAAAGACAAAAATGAAATGATCATAGCAATATATGTGGAAAAATGATTTGATAAGGTACAGCACCCATTTATGATGAAAACACTCAGCAAAGTGGGAATAGAGGGAGCATTCCTCAACATAATAAAGGCCATATATGAGAGACCTACAGCCAAGATCATACTCGATAGGCAAAAACTAAAACTTTCTCACTAAGAACAGGAACAGGACAAGGATGCCCACTTTAACCACCTCTATTCAACATAGTACTGGGAGTCCTAGCCACAGCAATCAGACAAGAAAAAGAAATAAAAGGTACCCAAATTGGAAAAGAGTAAGTAAAACTGTCATTATTTGCAGATGACATGATAGTGTACATAGAAAATTCTATAGACTCCATCTAGAAACTGCTCAACTAATAAATGAATTTTGCAAAACAGTGGGATACAAAGTCAATATTCAGAGCTAGAAGGCATTTTTATACACTAACAACAAAATATTGGAAACAGAAATCAGGAAAAAAATTTCATTTGATATAGCAACAAGAAAAATAAAATACCTAGGAATAAATCTAGCTAAGGAGGTAAAAGACCTGTATGCAGAAAACTACACAACACCGAAGAATGAAATTAAGGAAGACACAAACAAATGGCAACATATACCATGTTCATGGATTGGAATAATTAACCTCATCAAAATGTCCATACTACCCAAAGCAATTTACAGATTCAATGCAATATCTATTAAAGTACCAATGACATACTTCACAAACATAGAACAAACACTTCAAAAATTCATATGGAACCATAAATGACCCTGAATAGCTCGAGCAATTCTGAGAAAGAAGAGCAAAGTAGGAGGAATCACAATACCTGATATCAAAATGTATTACAAGGCCACTGTAATCAAAACAACCTGGTACTGGCATAAGAACAGGCACATGGACCAATGGAACAGAATAGAGAGCCCAGAAATCAACTCAAGTCTCTATGTTCAATTAATATTTGACAAAGAGGGCAGCAGCATAAAATGGAGCAAAGATAGCCTCTTCAGCAAATGGTGTTGGGAGAACTGGACAGCTACATGCAAAAACATGAAACTTGAGCACCAACTTACACCATACACAAAAATAAATTCCAGCTGTATAAAAGATTTAAATATAAGCTGTGACACCATTTAAGTCCTAAAGGAGAACATAGGCAGGAAAATCTCAGATATTCCACGCAGCAATAGTTTCACTGATATGTCCCCTAGAGCAAAGGATGTAAAGGAAAGAATAAACAAATGGGATGTCATTAAAGTAAAAAGCTTCTGCACAGCTAAAGAAAACAGCACTGAAATGAAAAGGGAACCAACCATATGGGAAACATATTTGTCAATGAGACTTCAGTCAAGGGTTTGATCTCCAAAATATATAAAGAACTTACACAACTCCACTCTAAGAAGACAAGGAACCCAATTAAAATATGGGCAAAGGACTGGAACAGACACCTCTCCAAGGAGGACATACAGAGTTCCAGAGACATATGAAAGGGTTCTCAGTATTGCTAGCCATCAGAGAGATGCCAGTTGAAACCACAATGAAATACCACTTCACGCCTGTCAGAATGGCCATTATAAACAAAGTAACAAACAACAAATATTCATGAGGGTGTGGAGAAAAGGGAACCCTAGTGCACTGTTGGTGGGATTGCAGACTGGTGCAACCACTATGGAAAACAGTACGGAATTTCCTCAGGAAACTAAAAATGGAACTGCCTTTCGAACCTGGAAATTCCACTGCTAGGATTATATCCTAAGAACACTGAAACACCAATCCAAGAGAACTTATGCACCCCAATGTTCATAGCAGCAAAATTTACAGTAGCCAAGTGCTGGAGGCAACCCAAGTGTCCATCAGTAAGTGAATGTATACATTTGTATACAAAATGGATACCAAAAACAATGCTATATTTACACAATGGAATTGTATGCAGCATAAAGTAAGAAGGAGCTCCTACATTTTGTGCTAGCATGGGTATAACTGGAGAGCATTATGCTAAGTGAAATAAGCCAGGTGGTGAAAAACAAATACCATATGTATGATTTCATCTTTAACTGGAACATAAAAAGAAAACAAACAAGCAAGCAAAATATAACCAAAGACATTGAAATTGGGAACAAGTTGACAGTAACAAGAAGGGAGAGGGGAGGGGTTGATGGGGGAAAAGGGTGAACAGTTTATAGTAACTATAAAGGCCACATGGACAATAATAAAGAGGAGTGGAAGCAGGGGAGGGAGTTGGGAAATGGTGGGGTCGTAAGGAGGGTACTGGGGGAAAGGCAGAATACTGTATTTGAACAACAAGGAAATAAAAGGTATTTTAAAAATAAATAAATTAGCATAACTAAATCAGGAAAGGTCTTGTTTGTTATCTTGGGGAGTTTTGCATGTAAGGTCAAAGAAATAGGGGAATGACATGGACCATCTGTATTTCATTAGGACGACATTATAATGGAAGCATTTATAAGGACTAAGATCAATACGTTTAATTATTTCACCTTGAAAAAACTGAATCCCAAATTAAAAAAAGACTACACCAAGAAGCAAGTTAAACTGGGGCAACTACTTATAATAAATGTGGCAAAAGTTAATTGTTTTAGTATTTAAAGAGTTCTTTCAAATTGGGAAAAACAGCACTAAGAAGATCCTCATAGATAACAGAGTGAGGCACTAATAGATAATTAGGAAAAAATAAGCTAACAAGATGTATCAGTATGCAAATTAAAACCACAGGGAAGTCTCATTTTTTGTCAAATCAGGAAGCTTGAAACAAGAATTACAGTCAAACTACCTGATGCTGACAAAAATATGGAGTAAAAGGAATTTTCATGCTTTGCTGATGGGAGCATATATTAATATAACCTTTGTGGATGCAGTTGTATACTGACTTTGCAAATTGACCATATTCAGTGACCTGGAAATCTCTTATATTGGAATTTTAGATAAAGAAATAATCTGAAGTACAGAATGGGCTATTCTGATGCTTGAATAAGATAATCCATTTGAGACACAGTACAATATATGTCCAGGTACAGATAGGCACTAAATGAATGTTGTTGTTATTATTGGCACAAATATGTGCCATTAAACATAATCAAAAGAAACTTCAGGTAGTATTTAGAATAGTGTGGTATGGAGAGTAACAAAGATTTAATTAGTCTCACTACATTATATTATTTTAACACAGGTCTTAGGAAATAATTTGACAATCGTGCCAAAAAACACATCTTGAGACTGTTTTTGAATGTAGAAGGATCCTTCATATGATTGTAAATACTATTGCATATGACTATTATTACAGCGTGATATATGTTTGAAGAGAAACTTGAAATAAAAAATCCAGTCTAGAATTTAAGAAGAAAAAGGAGAATGGTAAGGGAGACTCTTGAACAAATATGTACTGTCATCTGAAATTGTCTTAAAATAGAAAAATTAAGGGTAGACTTGAGGCAATTTTTCTAACAGTCAAGAATTGTAACCTAGCTGGATTCAGGGGAGTAGAAAGAAAAATTATAACTGAATAATGGAAAATAGCTTCAATTGTACTTTTGGAAACTGCCTGGAGTTCAAGATTTGGGACATGTCATTTTTTTTTCCATTTGAAATAATGTTTTCAGGCTTAGAATTGCATAATGAATCAGACTAATTCAAATCACCCAGCAAATAGTGATTGACATTTGGTAAAATATATGCAGTTGCGAGTTTCAATGTTCAAGTCTAATTTTTTTTCAGATGCATTTGTCCTAAAGAACCATGATGTGCACAGCATGTTATACCTGATAAAGTGGAAGGGAGAAATTGAACTATTAGATTGGCTTCCACCTATGCACTTACCAGAAAAGAACACACCTGCCTCATTTGTGAGAACATAATTGCTGACACCATCATGTTGTTTTGAATTCTAAGTGTACCCAGGGTGCTGTCAGGGTGGAGGGGGAGAAATTGTTGGTCTTCCGAGTCCCTCTCACCCGCTCCTTTTCCTCCTTTCCTTCACTTTCTTCCTCCCTCCTTTCCTTCTTTCTTTCCCTCAACATTTCAACCTGGATTCCTGGCAGAGCTGACCTGACTTGGACTTAGTCATTGTTTAGGATGAGTTGTAGAGTCTAGCACTCTTATAGGTACCCCTAAAAAGTTTTAAAATATATCTTGATGTCATGACATGGTTTTTGTTGTGAAGTGAGCATAAGCTTTAAATGCAGATGTGTCCAACCTTTGGTGTCTCTGGGCCACACTGAAAGAAGGAGAGTTGTGTTGGGCTACACATTAAATACACAAACACTAACAAAAACTGATGAGCAAAACAAAATATTTTAATTAAACTTAAAATTTTGTGTTGGGCAACATTCATAGCCACCCTTGGCCACATGTGGCCTGTGAGCTAAAGGTTGGACACCTCTGCAAGTAAGGTAATCAAGGTTGACTTCGAGTTCTATTGCTTATCAGTTGCATGATGTTGTACAAGTCACTGAATGTCACTGAGCCTTAGAGTTGTCTTAACTAAAAGTTGTATTCCATAAGCCTTGGCTTGCAAGTCTGTGATAAAGCTTTGGCATATAGTAAATGCTTAATATTCAGTGTCAATTATTATTATACCAAACAAACAAACAAAACCTTTTTGGATTTCATTAGAGAAGATTCGATGCATAAAGAATGATTATCATCCTTTTTTGTCACCATAGTATGTGGCTCAGGTAACAGTCACAGAAGCTCTCTCCAAAGTGTAAACATGATTTCTGAAATTTCCATCTTTAGGTGTTTACAATCTTTTTATCACTCATTTAAAAAGCATATCATCCTTAATTTCTTTCTTCAGTGTTCTGTAGTTTGCTGAGTACACACCTTTCACCTCAAAATACCATAGGTACTTTATTTTTCATTGTTGCTGTAGTAAATGGGACTTTTTCCCTAGTTTCTCTTTCTGATATTTCATTGTTGGTGTACAAAAATGCCGTCAATTTCTGACTCTTGACTTTGTAGCCCACTATTTTGCAGAATTCAGTAATTAAGTTGAGTAGTTTTCTGGTGGAGACTATAGGATTTCCTATGTACACTATCATGTCATCTGCAAATAATGACAGTTTTACTTCCTCCTTTCCAATTTAGATACCTTTTATTTCTTTTTCTTGTCTGATCACAGTGTCTAGAACTTCCAGTACTATATTGAATGAGAGTGGTGAAAGCAGACACCCTTGTCTTGTTGCTGAGTCTCTATGATCAATTAATATTTGATAAAGGGGTCAAGAGCATATAATGGAATAAAGATAGCCTCTTCAAAAATAGTGGTGGGAGAATTGGACTCATACATGCTGAAAAAAAAGGTAAAGAAAAAGGAACTCGACTACCCACCTGCACCATACACCAGAATAAACTAGAAGTGGATAAAAGACTTAAATATAAGTCATGACACCATAAATATTCTAGAGGAAAACAGGGGCAGGAAAATTTCAGGTATCTCATGTAGCAATTGTTTTTTGCCAATATATCTCCTAGGGCAAGGGAAATTAAAGAAGAAGATAAACAAATGGGACTATATCAAACTAAAAAAGTTCTGTACAGCTAAAGAAAACACCATTAAAATGAAAAGAGAACCAACTGTATGGGAGAACATATTTGCCAATGGGACATTGGACAAGGGTTTGATCTCCAAAATATATAAAGAACTCACATTACTCAACACCAGAAAACAAAAAATCCAATTAAAAAATGTACAGAGGGCCCTGGCTGGTGTAGCTCAGTGGATTGAGTGTGGGCCTGTTAATCAAACAACTATGGTTCAATAACTAGTTAGGGCATGTGCCTGGGTTACAGGCCAGTTCCCAGCAGGGGACACATGAGAGGCAACCATACATTGATATTTCTCTCCCTCTCTTCTTCCCTTCCCCTCTAAAGATAAATAAAATGAAATCTTTAAAAAAATGTACAAAGGACCTGAATAGATACTTCTCCAAGGAGAACATACAGATGTCCCATAGTTGTTTGAAAAGATGTTCAATATCACTAGCCATCGGTGAGGTGCAAATTAAAACCATAATGAGATACCACCTCACACCTGTAAAAATGGTCATTAATAAATGAATAAACAACAAGTGCTGTCGAGGATGCAGAGAAAAGGGATCCCTAGTGTACTGTTGGTGGGAATGGAGATGGGTGCAGCCACTGTGGAAAACAGTATGGAACTTCCTCAGAAGACTAAAAATGGAACTGCCTTTTGACCCAGTGATTCTGGTGCTGGGAATATATCCTAAGAATCCTGAGTCACCATTTCAGAAGAACCTATGCACCCAATATTCACATCAGTGTTATTTATGGTAGCCAAGTACTGGAAACAGCCTAACTGCCCATCCATAAATGTGTGGATCAAAAAACTGTACATTTACATGATGGAATACTATGTGGCAAAGAGAAAGAAGGAGCTTCTACCCTTTGAGACAGAGTGGGTGGATCTGGAGAGCATTATGCTAAGTGAAATAAGCCAGGCAGTGAAAGACAAATAACACATGATCTCACCTATAAGTGGAACCTAATCAGCAAAACAAACAAGCAAGCAAAATATTACCAGAGACATTGAAATTAAGAACAAACTGACAGTAACCACAAGTGAGATGGGAGGGGATAACTGAGGCAAAAGGGTAGGGGTAGTCAAGGAACATGCATAAAGGACACATAGACAAAGTGAAAGTGGGATAGCATCAAGGGTGGGAAGTGGAAATGGCTGGGGTTGGGGGAGTGGTAGAGGGAAAATGGAGACAACTGTACTTGAACAATAATAAAAATAATAAATAAAAAAGAATTGTACATTTGAAACCTATATAATTTCATTAACAAATTTCTCCCCAATAAATTCAATAAAAAATTTTTAACAAACAAAAATGAAATAAAATTAAAAAAGTAATTGGGTGGATTAGAAAACTGATCCATTTATACAATGGAATAGTATGTAGCAGAAAAGAAGGAACTCCTACCTTTTGAGACAGAATGGAATATACTAAAATAAATATGCCAGGTGATGAAAGGTAAATACTGCATGATCCCACCTGTAAGAGGAATCTATTGAACAAAATAAACTAATGAAATAGAACCATAGGCATGGATACATGGAACCTACTGAAAGTGACCAGAAGGGAGTCGGGAGAGGGATAATAGTGGAAAGAAGGGGAAGGGGCTAGTCAAAGAACAAGTGTGGATGACCCATGAATATGAACAACAGTGTGGAATTGAGAAGGGGGATGGGATGGGCAGAGGAGAGCAAAGGGGAAAAATGTGACGCTAGTAGAATAACAATAAAAATATTAAAAATAGAAAGCATATAAAAATGTAAGAAAATATTAGTTGCAGTGTTCTGGAAATAATTTTTGAATGTGATTCATTTTATTTTTAAAAGGTAAAGTCAGTGTTTGCATTGTTATTAAAATTACTTAAGACACCACACAACTGGCCATTGGTAAATCACTAACCTTTGAAGGAAATGCAGTGATTGAGAAGTGCTGAGTTGAGGGTGTCTCCAGATTCCTGCTGGTAGCATCATTCCACAAAACCTATGCTCAATGCTTCTGGTTGAAGAGGACAACAGCAAATATTTTGAGATGTAGCACTTTCTGAAAAAATAACTAAAGGCAGGGAGGGAGCTTGTCTGGTTTAAAGAAAAGAGATAGGAAGGTAAGAGGATAGAGAGTAAGACAAACCTCAAAGTTATTTTAAGATTCTATCACCAAGATATTGATAAGACGGAAAGGGAGAGTGGAGAAGAGGGAACAGAAGACTTATGTTGAGTATATTTAATATTTTAAAGTCCACAAGAATAGAGGTTGTAAAAACCTCCTTATCATTTTTATTCACCTTAGCCACCAGATGTTATTTAGTGTGAGAAGGACAAACAAAAATCCACTGTTACTTTTATTACAAAGCCATCCCATCCTTATCCTTTATAGTAGATAACAGATAACAGCTGTTTCCAGACTACTTATTGCTGTCTCAGTGAAAGAAAAGATTGTGTCTAGGACAAGTCCCTTCATCTCTGTGGCCTTATTTTTTCACCTCTACCGAAAGGGATGGATCAGTTGATCAGACTGTTTTTTCTTATTCACAAGTCTTCATGGAAGTTGAAACAGACAAAGCATGAAAAAAACTTTTCAAATCATAAAACTGTATCATTGTAACCTAGTATTATGTGAAATAGAGCAATGCCATTATTATGAATCCCAAGAATTAGTGAAATAAGCAAGGATGGCAACAACGGTATTTTTAACTTTCATCTAATTTTATCTTGAAATGAGCGATAAAGGCTGCTTTATAAATAAGCAACATATCATTGCTTTCAGGTATATGGTGCCTTACATAATTAGAAGGTTGCTGCAAACATTTAATATGGAAGATAGAAAATAATTCCATCATTAAGAATTTTTCTAATTAGAATTATTCAGTTACAATACAAAAAAAGTTTTCAAAAATTATTTATTTGTTAGTTATATATAGGATTATGACTTTCATCCAAATTGTATGAAACCTCTGCAAAGTTATTATGTGCAAAGGTTGTGCTGAGATTGTCTTTTTCCCTTCCTTCCTTTCTTTCCTCCCTCTTTTCTTCCTTCCTTTTTTCTTTCTTCCTTCCCTCTCTTCTTTTCTTCCTCCCCTCTCTCTGTCTCCCTCTCCATCCCCCTTCTGTTTCATAAACTTGGAAATCGTAGAAAGATCTTTCATTTTCCATTTTCTTCTTTCCATAGTTTTTCTCTAAGTGTACTATCTTTTCTAATGCCATGACTTAGAAAATCAATAATGTACAAGCAGTTTCTACTTCTGTATGCCTAGTCCTGACCTCTTTTCCAAGCTCTAACACCATACTTTCATTTGCCTGCTGCTTATATATAACTATAAAAGTACTAGCTTTATCTGACAGTAGATCTCTTATTTCCCCCTAAACCTGCTCTTTCTTTCCTGGTTCTTTTTCTACTAATGGTTACTAACCTCCCCTAAGAATAGGCCCAAACCCTGGTCTTGTCTTTGAGTCATCCTTTCTATTGTTCTCATTTGGTTAAACAGTTCCTCAAAATTTTAACATTTCTTTGCTTTTCTCCATTTCTAAGATTATTATAGTTATATTTTACCCCTTACCTGTGCTACTGGGATATTTGTTAACTGGTTTCTCTATCTCCACACTCTCCTCAAATTCATCTTATACACTATTAGCAGATAAATCCTAGATTCTTAGTGTCATAGATCTCAGACTTAGAAATAGACCTTAAGATGATCTGGCTCAGTCAAATGGATTTTCAACTAAAGAAGTCCTCTCTCATTCCAAAAGAAATCTTTGCTTAGAAATGAGACAGCTGTACTTGAACCCTGCCCCCGCAAAAAAGAGTAAAATATATAAAAAAGAAAATAATAAATATAGAAATAAAAATAAAGAAAAAAATCTGTGCTTAGATAACTCTACCGCTAACTTTAGTCTTTGAAAATAACCTAGCTACTTCAAGGTATTTTTTCTGTTCCCTTCCTGCTCTTTTTCTTCTGTGGTCTTCATTTAAGCTGGAATCCTTCTCCCACTTTTGTTTAAGTCTGTCCCCCGTGGCCATATAGGAAGTCTAGTATACCACACTCAGGATTTTAGACTCATAGGTAGTTATTCTGTGTTAAAGTACGAAGCTCCTCATTGGATTAGATTTTAGAAGCTGTCAGCAGCATTACTAATTTTAATTATGCTTGTTTCAAACTTTGTCAGAAATAAAATAGAAATGAAAGCCATATCTGAACTCGAAGCTGTCCTGGATGTATAAATCCTTTCTCTTTTTGAGAAAAAAATGGATAACTTTAAATGCATAGCTAGGCACTTAAAACCATGCAGTAGAATTCATATATGTCTGAAGTGATTAAAAATTATAATTTAAGAAATATAATTTATCTCCACTAGTCATATTTTATTTCATAACTAATTAAAACATGTATCATAATTATTAAAAATAATTAGGTGGAACATTCTTCATTTTTTCAATCAGTGGTCATTTTATATAGTTTCAAGATCCTTTCTTGCCCTGGTATTTTCCTTGGAGAAAAACTCATTTGGTTTCATAACCCTGCCAGCAGATTCTGCTGGTGCCCCACCATATCTGTTAGGCATGTATAGTTCCCATGCATAATAGGTGTCCTAAGGCTATTATAGCACCTGTGATTCCTGGCTGAGAGCTTTCTCTGTCTGGCACTGCCTGAATCTCCTCCAATATCATCCACTTGCACTCAAATCTTAGTGTCATGATTTGCTTCTGGAGAACCTAACCTAAACAACCCCTCTTAGAATATTGTACTATGTATTTTGCACTTAGACATAGACTTTTTCCTTTCCTGGAATCTTAAGAAGCAGGAAATATTGTTAAAGGCTTTTTGCTATGCCATATTAAGATTTTTTTACAAAGCTGGACTCTAAAGGCAGAGAGAAATTCCTGAAGGGGTTTGCAACAATAGAATGGCCAGGCCAGATCAGATGTGCTTTGTGGTACGAGGGTTTGAGAAAGGCAGGATTAGAGGAGCCCATCCACTTAGGCATGTGTTCCTGTGGTCCTGGTGGGAATTGGTGGCTGAGTGCAATAGAGGCATATCATAGCAACACAGAAAGAGTGTGGTTTTGAGAGGCGTTTATGGAGTAGTGTTGACAAAATTTGGCTACTAGGATTAAGGAGATATGGAAGGTGAGGGAATAACTAGGTAGATATAGTGCTACTGTTCTTCTTTAAAAAGGAGAAAGTTTGGGAAGAGAAGATTTTTGGTTTTGACATGTTTGAGATATCTGTGTGAGCCTGAAGAAGCATATGCTATTTTAAAGAGAATGAAAATAAAACGTGGTGATGGCTGGGGTGGGGGAGAGAGTAGTCAGGGAGTAATGGAGACAACTATACTTGAACAACAATAGAAAAAGAAAAAAAACCTGTTTAGGGTTTTTTACCTGATATGTAACTTTCATTTTATTTGTTCATAAGTGTCTTTTATTTTTCTACATTACATCTCATCTGTATCATTTTTACGTTAGCCAGATATGAGTTTTTTCTATTACTAACAACTATTTTATGATGTAACTATTTGGACTAATTTCTATTTGCATTATCAGTTTGTACCTCTTAGGTCTCAGGAGAGAAGGTAGAGGGCCAGAAATGTGAAGCTTATATCTGTAAGACATTTGAAATAGGCAAAATAACTACAGTGTGTGTGACTGTAAAAGAATTGTGTGTGTACATATGTATAGCCATCATTTACAACAATGTGGTGATTGCTGGGCTTGGGGGATGGCATGTAAAAGGACCAAAAGGTAATGGGAAAAAAATACAATAAAGATTAAATAAAATACAAAAAAAGACAAAAAAAAGTAAAACAAAGGCATGGAGAAAAAAGAACTCTAGGATTGAAGAACACTTGTAATATTTGAAAACTCTCTTATGGCTTCATGAATACAACTCTTTATATACACATGCAGCACTGCTTGCCCTTTACTTAACCTCCAATTATATGATTTTGGAACCTTCTAGGGAGTAAATGCTAATAACTCTGAGGCATTGTTTGTTTGGACCCTGCCAGATGCAAGTGCATTCATCAACCATCACCTGGGGCCTGAGGTTCCCTTCCTGAATAGTCAGCCAGCCAAACCCTTAAATGTTTGTAGAACCTTAAAAATTAATCTGAAAACATTTTGCAGGAGAACTGTAACAAGGTTTTGGTTTTTGTCTTTATCTTTCTTTGTATGGTGCCCTTTTTAGGAGTGCTCTGTGGTGGAGCCAGAAGTAGTTACAATAGGAGACAGCCTCTTGCAGAGACTAAGCTTAGTGTAGACCTTTCACTACTGTAGCATTTCTGTTCAAACTTCTATCATAAGCAACCATGGGGGCTATTAATGGATATGGGGAACACACCATGAAAAACTGTTCTGCTTTGAGAGCCAGGAGTAAAAGTCAGTCAAAAGTGACCTTTTTTCCCCTGTTTGTAGCTCAGCTGATGAACTTGCTTTTTGACCTTTGATAAATTAGCTTCTTAAACTGCACAGCCCTTTTGATAGCCAGTGGATGACAGCCGGCATGTGAATTCATTACTTCTCACTGAATCCATCTGCAGAGTTCACTTTGCAGAACATTCCCCTGTTAGTGGTGTAGAACATGCCTCTAAAAGCAGTTCTACTCCAAGAAAACATGAAACATAATGATATCCATATAGTAGAGATACCAGAAGGAAAAAGAGAAGAGCAAAAGATAGAAAACCTGCTTGAAAAAAGTAATAATGGAAGACTTCCCTAATTTGATGAGAGAAAAAGTCACACAAATCCAGGAAATACAAAGAGTCCCAATCAAGATGAACCCAGAGGCCCACTTCAAGACACATCATCATTAAAATGGAAAAATTCCAACACAAACAGAAAATCTTAAAGCAGCAAGGGAAAAACAGGAACATACAAGGAAGCCCCAATAGGGCTAGTAGGTGATTTCTCAATAGAAACATTCCAAGCCAGAAGAGAATATCAAGAAATACTCCGAATATGAAAGCCAGAGGCCTGTAACCAAGATTACTCTATCCAACAAGGCTCTCAATAGAATGGAAGACTAAATAAGGAGCTTCCCAGACAAAAGAAGTCTAAAAGAATACACCTCCACCAAACTAAATCTGCAAGAAATACTAAAGGCACTACTTTAATAAAAGGAAGGAAGAAAGTGAGAGAGAGGAACACAGGTATGAACAAATGGTAATGAATAACTACCTATCAATAATAACCTTAAACGTAAATGGATTAAAAGCTCCAAACAAAAGACATAGAATACCCGAATTGATAAGAAATCCTGACCCACACATATGCTGCCTACAGGAGACCCACCTCAGAACAAAAGACCTACACAGACTGAAAGTGAAGGGCTGGAAACAAATATTTCAAGCAAAGAAACAGGAAAAAAAGTTAGTATAGCAATACTCATATCAGACAAAAGAGACTTCAAAATGAGAACCATAAAAAGAGACCAAGACGATGAATGCACCCAACATCAACCCCATCAGCAGACCACATTGATATTTCTCTCCTTCTCTCTCTAAAGATAAATAAAACCTTAAAACACAAAGAGAGACCCAGAAGGTCACTTTATAATATTCAAGGGAAGAATCCATCAAAAAGGTAAAAACATTCTAAATATATATGCACCCAACACAGGAGCACCCAAATATATAAAGAAAATCTTGGAGAATTTCAAGAAGATATTGAAAACAATGCAATTATAGTAGGAGATATTAACACACCGCTGTAAAAAAATGGACAGATCTTCCAAACAAAGTATGAACAAAGATACTGCAGGACTGAATAATGCCATACATGAAATGGACTTTACTGATGTATATAGAGCCTTTCATCCCAAAGAAGCAAAATACACATTATTTCAAGTGCACATGGAACATTTTCAAACATAGACCACATGATAGGTCACAAAACAAGTTTCAATAAATTCAAGAAAATTGAAATCATATCAAGCATTTTCTCTGACCACAAGGGACTGAAACTAGAAACCAACCCAAAGGAAAAAACTCAAAAACATTCAAACTCATGGAGACTGAATAGCATGCTATTAAACAATGAATCGGTTAAGAAAGAGATCAAGGAGGAAATCAAAAAGTTCCTGGAAACAAATGAAAATGAACTCACGACTATCCACAACTTATGGGACACAGCAAACACAGTCCTGAGAGGAAAATTCAGAACTATACAAGCCTACCTAAAAAAAAAAAAAAGAAAGAAACATTTCAAATAAACAACCTAACCCTACACATAGAAGAACTTGAGGAACAACAACAAAGACAGTCCAGAGCAAGCAGAAGAAAGGGAATAACCAAGATCACAGCAGAATTAAACAACAGAGAGACTAAAGCACAATTCTAAGGATCAATAAATCCAGGAGCTGAATCTGTGAAAAGATAAACAACATCAACAAGCCTTTAAGCAAACTCATCAAGAAAAAAAGAGAAAGGACCCCTATGAGCACAATCTGAAATGAAAAGGAAGAGATTACGATTAATAGCACAAACATACAAAGGATTGTAAGAAATTACTAAAAGAACTATATGCCAAGAAATTTGAAAACCTAGGAGAAATGGACAAATTTCTAGACAAATGTAATGTTCCAAAACTCAATGAAGAAGCAGAAAGCTTGAACAGACCAATAACAGCTGATGAAATTGAAGCAGTAATCAAAAAGCTTTCATCACTCAAAAGCCCTGGACCAGATGGTTTCACAGAAGAATTCTACAAAGCATTTAAGGAAGAGCTAACCCCTATCCTTCACAGATTATTTTTAAAAATCCAAGAAGATGGAAGACTCCCAAACTCTTTATGAGGCCAGCATCATCCTAATCCCCCAAACAGATAAAGGCACAAAAAGAAAGAAAACATCAGGCCAATATTACTGATGAACATAGATGCTAAAATCCTCAAGAAAATATTGGCAAACTTATTCCAGCAATACATTGAGAAGGTCATACACCACAACAAGGTGGGATGGGTTCCAAGGATGCAAGGATGGTACAACATTCGCAAATCAATAAACATAATACATCACATAAACAAAAAGAAAGACAAAAATGAAATGATCATAGCAATATATGTGGAAAAATGATTTGATAAGGTACAGCACCCATTTATGATGAAAACACTCAGCAAGGTGGGAATAGAGGGAGCATTCCTCAACATAATAAAGGCCATATATGAGAGACCTACAGCCAAGATCATACTCGATAGGCAAAAACTAAAACTTTCTCACTAAGAACAGGAACAGGACAAGGATGCCCACTTTAACCACCTCTATTCAACATAGTACTGGGAGTCCTAGCCACAGCAATCAGACAAGAAAAAGAAATAAAAGGTGCCCAAATTGGAAAAGAGGAAGTAAAACTGTCATTATTTGCAGATGACATGATAGTGTACATAGAAAATTCTATAGACTCCATCTAGAAACTGCTCAACTAATAAATGAATTTTGCAAAACAGTGGGATACAAAGTCAATATTCAGAGCTAGAAGGCATTTTATACACTAACAACAAAATATTGGAAACAGAAATCAGGAAAAAAATTCATTTGATATAGCAACAAGAAAAATAAAATACCTAGGAATAAATCTAGCTAAGGAGGTAAAAGACCTGTATGCAGAAAACTACACAACACCGAAGAATGAAATTAAGGAAGACACAAACAAATGGCAACATATACCATGTTCATGGATTGGAATAATTAACCTCATCAAAATGTCCATACTACCCAAAGCAATTTACAGATTCAATGCAATATCTATTAAAGTACCAATGACATACTTCACAAACATAGAACTAACACTTCAAAAATTTATATGGAACCATAAATGACCCTGAATAGCTCGAGCAATTCTGAGAAAGAAGAGCAAAGTAGGAGGAATCACAATACCTGATATCAAAATGTATTACAAGGCCACTGTAATCAAAACAACCTGGTACTGGCATAAGAACAGGCACATGGACCAATGGAACAGAATAGAGAGCCCAGAAATCAACCCAAGTCTCTATGTGCAATTAATATTTGACAAAGAGGGCAGCAGCATAAAATGGAGCAAAGATAGCCTCTTCAGCAAATGGTGTTGGGAGAACTGGACAGCTACATGCAAAAAAATGAAACTTGAGCACCAACTTACACCATACACAAAAATAAATTCCAGCTGTATAAAAGATTTAAATATAAGCTGTGACACCATTTAAGTCCTAAAGGAGAACATAGGCAGGAAAATCTCAGATATTCCACGCAGCAATAGTTTCACTGATATGTCCCCTAGAGCAAAGGATGTAAAGGAAAGAATAAACAAATGGGATGTCATTAAAGTAAAAAGCTTCTGCACAGCTAAAGAAAACAGCATTGAAATGAAAAGGGAACCAACCATATGGGAAACATATTTGTCAATGAGACTTCAGTCAAGGGTTTGATCTCCAAAATATATAAAGAACTTACACAACTCCACTCTAAGAAGACAAGGAACCCAATTAAAATATGGGCAAAGGACTGGAACAGACACCTCTCCAAGGAGGACATACAGAGTTCCAGAGACATATGAAAGGGTTCTCAGTATTGCTAGCCATCAGAGAGATGCCAGTTGAAACCACAATGAAATACCACTTCACGCCTGTCAGAATGGCCATTATAAACAAAGTAACAAACAACAAATATTCATGAGGGTGTGGAGAAAAGGGAACCCTAGTGCACTGTTGGTGGGATTGCAGACTGGTGCAACCACTATGGAAAACAGTATGGAATTTCCTCAGGAAACTAAAAATGGAACTGCCTTTTGAACCTGGAAATTCCACTGCTAGGATTATATCCTAAGAACACTGAAACACCAATCCAAGAGAACTTATGCACCCCAATGTTCGTAGCAGCAAAATTTACAGTAGCCAAGTGCTGGAGGCAACCCAAGTGTCCATCAGTAAGTGAATGTATACATTTGTATACAAAATGGATACCAAAAACAATGCTATATTTACACAATGGAATTGTATGCAGCATAAAGTAAGAAGGAGCTCCTACATTTTGTGCTAGCATGGGTATAACTGGAGAGCATTATGCTAAGTGAAATAAGCTGGGTGAAGAAAGACAAATACCATATGATCTCACCATTAACAGGAACCTAATCAATAAAATGAAAAAGCAAGGAAAGTATAGCCAATGACATTGAAATTGAGAATAGGCTGACAATGATCAGAAGGCAGATTGGGAGGGGTTAATGGGGGAAAAGTATGAAGGGTTTACAGTATGAAATGGGGTAGGGAGATGGGGAGGACTGATGTGGTGGGGAGGGGTGAGGGAAAGGCAGAAAACTGTACTTGATAAACAGTAAAGGAAAATAAAAGAAAAAATTTAAGGGGGGAAAACAGAGCAGTTCTAGGGACCAGGAATAAGTCATAGACATCTTCTCTCTTTTACAGAGCTTATGGGTATTGTCAGATTCATTGTCGCTGATTTTTTCCTAATTTAATTATAGAACTGACATTACATCCTCCCTCTGAATAAAGGTGTATAGAAGCCTGTGATGCAAGTTATCCATGTTATATCTGTGATCTTAGTAATACTGAGGTCTGACCTTATGTTAAAAAAATAGGAATTAGCTTCTAGCCCTGATTTTGGTTGATCCGAAACTTTTCTGTGCATACCAAAAAGACATCTTTTCTTAAAATTCCCTAAGCTGATTTATGTGCTGGACAAATAATTTAATTTAGCATATCTCCCTGACCTTGACAAACTATACCTTCAAATCACACTAAAAGTCCTTAGCCTGGGCAGCTCTTCAATGATTCAGGATTTACCTACTTACTCAGTTTTTGGCAAGAGTTTCTAACATGTCAGTTGGACAGATTTTCTATTTTGTATTTTTGATCTTATTAAATCAGATTGCCCATACTTCTATTTTTGATTCCATGATTTATTTTTTCTTATTTATAGCAGTTTCCTGGCTTGGTTTCAGTGTCTGTCTATTGCAGCTGATTTATGGGCACACTGGCTGGCCTCGGAAAGGACAGAGTGAAATTTTGTAGAGTGCTTTGGTGTGCCTCTCTCCACCATTTCTCATAAACTCTGGTCATAAATAATTTGTCATGTACAGAATGTGCAGAAATATAAAGAGGAGTGGCTTGTTGAGATAGTGAGTCAGGAGACATAATTAGGTGTGGGAATCAGAAGATTTAGGATGACAAGGAGTTTGGAGCTGATCTAATAGCAGAGAAGAAGTCTCTGAGCATAGGAACAGTGCAATGAAAACTACATCTTGTAAGAAGTCCTTGATATAGCATCTTGGATAAGATAACATGGGAAACAATAGGAAGCAATAACAAGTCATGAGAGTATGGACATGTGATAATGAGGTTTTAATGATTACTTTTTAAGTTTTCTCTGCTTCAACAGAATATGATTGAAGGTAAAAATAATTTTTTTCTCAATTTTTGAACAATTGGAAAGCATACAAATTTAGACCATCTTGAGAAAATTTAAGTAATGAGTTTAAGGTTCTACCAATTTTCATTTTTAATTGTCCATTTTAGATTTTTCTTTTCAATCTTTTTTAAAAAATTTTTATTTAGTTATTTTTCAAGTACATTTTTTGTCTATTTCTCCCATCCCAGCCCCCCCGCCCTGTCTCCTCCCTCTCTCCCTCAATCTTTTTTTATTGTTCAATTACAGTTGTCCCAATTTTTCTCCCATTTATTCTAGATTTCTTTATTCCATGCCTCTGTCTGTCTCAATTATGCAGTTCCTACCCTTAACTGAATAACTTACTTAGAACTAATTTTAATTTTCTATAATTAAACTCTTTTACTTGAAGGAGGAGTTTTAGGTAACCCATATTAAGTATATATCTGTATCCCTACTTACCTACTTACATACCTATCATTTTTTCTATAGATATAAAATTATTTGCAGAGGATTGTGGTTCAATTCCCAGTCAGGGCACATGCTTGGGTTGCAAGCCAGTTCCCTGCAGGCCAGTTCCCAGCAGGGGTCAGTTCCCAGCAGGGGACACATGAGAGGCAACCATACATTGATGTTTCTCTCCCTCTCTCCTTCCCTTCCCTTCTAAAGATAAATAAATAAATATTTAAAAAAATATTTAGCATGGTGCATAATTATTTTTTATCAACAAAAATACAAATTATAAAATTCTAAAATAGAATTTTATACAATTATACATTATACATCATCATCCATATGCTCATTTGATTAGCAAATATCTATCTTCTTAGGAATTTGTAATTAACATTATAAAGTGTATGAGGATGCCTTTGAAAGAAAGATCAGGGTGGGTTTTGACTTTGAAATTCTGAGTCCCCCTTAAAGGTTAGTACTTCAAAATTCTCACTGATCAGCTCAGGTAATTGCAGATATATATATCTGTATTGCCACCTAGGTTATGCCTAGGTATTTTTATATACCTTGTTATACACATTGTGCTCTTACACCTTGGTTGCCTGGTTATCAGCACTCTCCATCACTTCTCCCTGCATCAGAGCTTTGGAATACTGAGGTCGACACCCATAGGATCTCAAGTAGTAAGATGGAACCATTGCCTGCAGTATGGCCAGAGCCGTGGGGCATGACCTTCCTGAGCATTCTCTGATCCTTCATTCTTTTCCCCACTCACACTATTCTGGAAATTCTGCTAGTAATTGTGTGGAGGAACCCTGTGATGTGGATAGCATCCATAAGGGTTACGGTTTGCTGTGTATTTACTGCCTTGCACTGGAACTCCACCAGGGCCTGCAACATTTGGTGCCTTTGCACACTTTTCTCTTTCAACAGCAGACTCCATAGTCTCTCCGTCTCTTACACTTCAAAGGTACTTCCTGGGATTATTATTCTTTATGACAGTCTGATGGACAAATACACCTTCCTTTGTGTCATTCCTGTTGATGAAACTGTATCTGTTTCTTACATCGAACTATTTTACTGTTCCCAAAACCTTCCTTGTGATGACCTTCTTGTTGTCCCCGCTGGCAGGCACCACTGATACAGAACCGCTGACGCTGCCACTCCCTGGGCCACTGCCCACAGTGCCAGGTTTGGTGGGGGGAGGGGTGGCTGCTGGGTCTGGGCCTCGTTGTTCATGGTTGCTGTGAGGATGACTGTGGCTGGTGGCAGCAGCTGTGGCTCCTCTTGGGGGTTGATAACTGGGCTGGTGGCAACAGTGGGGCTGCTCAGGGCTCTCTGGGATCCATTATCTGCTCCTGCTACTGACTGAACTCTAGTCTAAACATTTGTGTAAAGACTTGCACAGATAAATAGGCTTGTGAAAGTTTTATTTGCCAAATTTCCTTTGGCGTTTTCCATAGTAAAATGCCACCTTTGTTGAGGTCCACATCCATCTTCCCACAATCCTATACCAGTAACCTCCTATATTTTTAGGTAGAAGGACAGAAGCATCTGCTTGAAATAAGTATAGATGTGTACTTCTGTGAACACCAAACAAACAAACAAACAAACAAAAACATAGGAAGGAAAGCAGCTATTCCCACGACCTAAAAAGACTCACTGACTCATTTCTAATTGGCTTGTACTTGCTCTGTCTTGCCAGATCTGTCTCTGTTCAATGCACTTGGGGTCTGTGGTTATCCTTGAGGATAATCCAGTATGCTAAGGGCCATGACATTTCACTAAACTCAGGGAATCTTGGGAAAAGTAAATTGATTTACTAATCTTGGTAATAAAAAATTTTGAGGCTCTGGAAAGGAGACTCTTCCACTTTCTTTTATTTTGGGCCCCAAATTTATTTCAGTTGCCTTCATTTGATGAGAGAGAGATACATGTTGGGACAGTCAATGCTTTTCCTGGGTGGACCAGTTGTCAACTCAGCCTCCACCTTTGCCTCTGACTATGGCACCAGACCAGTGTTGTAGACAGGTTGTGCTGACCTCATAACATCGGTTTTAAAAGGGCAAAAATGGAAAACTTTTATTGAATACCTACTATGTGACAGAGGTTGAGGGCTATTTACACAAATTTTCTCAGTCCTTATTTCAAGCTCATGAGATTATTTATTTATTATAAAAAGTTTTTTTAAAGATTTTTAATTTTTTCATTCCCAGAGAGAGGGAAAGGGAGGGAGAAAGAGAGGGAAACATCAATGTGTGGTTGAGCACCCCCTACTGGGAAACCTGTCCTGCAACCCAGACATGTGACCTGACTGGGAATGGAACTGGCAACCTTTTGGTTCACAGCCTGGCACTCAATTCACTGAGCCACATCACCCAGGACAAAGCTAACTAGCTACAAGCTTCATGAGATTAAAAAAATTAACATTTATCACAACAAAACCCTTTAAATATCAGAGAGATTCCCTTAAACTAGTAGTGATGAAGCCTACATTTGAAATCAGATTTGAAATTTAAGTCCATTTGTGGTTTTTCACATTATCATTTTGCTAGGAATGCATCTTCTGTTTTATAGTTATTTACCATAAACCCATTTTAAATTTTATTATTTGCATTTATCCCCCACTATAGTTAGAATTTAAAAAAACAAAGCTCACCTAATACTGTCTCACAACTATTTTAAAAATAACACTTATAATAATTCACCCTTCACACCTCATTAATTGTAGAATGGCGAATGCAGCCCAGCCCTATCAGAAAACTAATAGGCTCACGTCAGCATACAGGAAACCAAACCCACAGATCAGTTTTCCTGTGGGAAGCCAGGCCTACATTATACCTAGGCTGCTTTGAGGCTTGCTCTTGCTAAAACTCCCTCAACTCCCTGAGTTGAATCAGAAAATGCTTACTGAATATCTTTAAAATAACTTCTTGAAGTCTTTGCTAATTCTCCCAAGGATGGTGTATAACCAGGCCAATCACTGTTATTGTTCCCTCACATTTGCAACATTTTTTCTTGTTAATCTCTAAGAAATAATCAGTAATATCCTTTCCTTTGTTATCTGTAAAAAGTAATCACCTAAAGCAAACCTGAGCATAACAAATGAGTACTTTCTTCAATGTATGCTATTAGAAAAGCTCGTCAAGGCAAGGGTCAAGGTGCTCTCCCCTTGAGAGAGTGGCCATTCCATCCCTTTTCCTCCACAGGACTTTGGTCATCCATGTGAATTTGTTTCATTTCATCCACAACATATGGATCCTGCTGGACAGAGTCCACATCAGAGGTTATTGACCACTAAGCAGAAGAGCCAGAATCAAACCTAGGCTACTTGCTTTCAGAGTCTCCATGCTAAATTTCTACACTCTTCTACTTTTTCTTAGTTCATTGGTTACTTGCCCTTTCTGGTTCTTTCTTCAAAATATATCAATTTATTGTCAGTTTCCATTTTATAGGAAGAATAATAAAACCAATCAGAGAAACAGGGTGGAAAATGAATTGAATTTAATAGTTAAGTTTTGAAGGAAATATTTAAATTATCTTTAGTGTTTTGCTTCTTGGGCATCTAAATTATGTGAATTGTATATATCCTTTATTATAGGCATTCAATAAGAATTCAAATTGCATTCATATTTACCAGATTTGACTTAAACTAGTGGAAAACTGTTACCGTCACACTGCATTGCCTGTGGTTGGTATTTGCATCTTTCTCTTGGTCTCTGATCTTTCAGATCTAAGGCAGGACAGAGTCATAGTAATGAGACAAGGGGCTCATCTGAACTTGTAAGTTGTTTGGGTCTTACAGTTGAAAAGACCAAAAGAAAAGGAAAATGGCAGGATATTCTATATGCAAAGGGGACATGGAGGCTTCCTAAGATGAACTGGGTCAGCTGAATTTTCAGCTCTGTTTAAAAACATCATCCCATATTTACAGAGATATCTTATACAACATTCATTTCTTTGACCAGTTTGGCTTACATCAAGCCAGTTATTTTATCTCTTTTAATTCCCTTGACATAGTCAACATTCAAAATGTGCATCAGATCAGCTATCTCTCTGAGTAGGCATTAGCCCTCATCTTCATAAAATGTAGCTCAATTTTTTAAGGGCTTTGAGAGGCATTGAGAACTTTGTTTTCCAACTGTACAGTAAATTGCACAGAAAATGGTCTTTGATTTTTCTGATCTAATTCTGAAAGTAATTTCCTATGTATCCTTCCTTATTGTTCTAATAACGTGGAAAATAGTGTGGAATTTAACAGATGGAAGGATTTAATATTGGGTCCATTTCCTTAATGTTTTTGTGCTTCGAAATGTCTTAGCATTACAGCCACTTCTGAATTTGAAGTATGATGTATAAAATTTTAATTCAAATAAAACAATCCTCTCATTTGACTTTTCTTTCTATTCTCATGAGTGTGTGTTTGAAGAATGTAAAGGAAGACAGCTTAAAGTGTGTATTTTCCTGAAATTTTCTTCCTGTCCTTCAGGTTTTACTGACTTCTTCCTGTTCCTGAGATTCAAGTTAATTTTTCAGGTTTTCTCTCTATTCACTTTAAGTCTCCACTACCCACATTTCGGAGGGCAAGCATTACCAGGCAGCTATAATCTGTCTGCTTTTATGCACCTTTAAAATGAGATCATATAACAAGTTTAATGAACTGAAAACAGTAAGAAAGCATCCTGTCTGTAGAGTGGATGTGCTATTCTATCACTCCACTAACTCCCCCAGATTCAAAATGTCTGCACAAATAAACAAACATAAACAAAATATTATAATGAAATTGCTGCATTTTTCTCTTTTCCCTTCCTCCCTAAGACTTCCATGTCAATTCTTTGTGTATAATCTTCCAATATCTGCTCTTGCTACACCTCGAAATAATAGCATCCTATCCAATGCAAGGCACGCTGTCACCTGGTCCCTACCTCCTCTTAGGACTTATCTCTGTGATTTCCCTATGTTCACTCTGCTTATAACACTGACACCCTTTCTATAAGTATGCTCCCTTTCTGTAAGTATGCTAGCTCTTTTCTGACTGAGGGTCTTGGCACTGGTTAGTCCTTGCACCCAAAATATCTTCTCTTACATCTTCTCATGCTTGGGTCCTTACCATTCAGGTTTCAGCTCAAATATTACTTTATTGAAGAATTGTTATCTCATCACTCTCTATAAAGTAACTGCCATTCCAACTCTAGGTCACTTTATCCATATAAAGTCATCTTGTTTACTTATTATGCTTGCTTCATTCTCTCCTACCCCTTCAAACTATTCTATTAAATTCCATAAAATCAGAAATATTATAATGTATGTTAATCCTTATATTTCCAGTTTCTAGACTCTATCCTGACATATAGTAAGTGCTCAAGAAATATTTGAGTGGATGAATGGATCAGGTAGTCATAACACAACTTATGCTTTACTGAGCGGCTATGGGGATCTGCTTTGTATTTCGTCAGGATCTGTGCAAAAATTTTAAGTACCTTTCAAAAAAAAAGACAGAAGAAAATTGCTTTAAAAAACCCCTGCATTTATTATATGAATGACAAGCTGACAAAAGTCTTCTGGGAGAAATAAAACTTCAGTGCAAAGAGAAAAAAGGAGACTTAACATTTTTTATGTTAGGTGCTGGCACATCTAAGAATTAAAGATGAAATGAAATGAGGCTAATTGTTTGAAGGAGTTTCTTTGTTTGACTATAATTATTTGGAATCGCCTTTGCCCCAAATCTGTCTTCCTAGATTTCAGGGAAAAAAAGACAGCTGGACAGAAATACATTTTCTTCCTTTCTTACTGCACAGCTCACTGCTTTGTGTTTGATAAACTGCCTACACTACCTGGCTGGCTGGAGGGGAAGGTTATGTTTTTACATTTATATTAAATAAAAATCTGGTGCTTTAATAATAAATCATCTCATCTGACGGTATTGCCTCTCTTTCATTTGTTTGCTATCAAGTGTGAGGGAAAGGTCACACACAGAACAATGCTTGGGTGACAATTTATACTCTGAGGTGGCAGTAAAGCCCTGTAACCAGTAACCATCACACACAGAGAAGCTGTAAGACAGCAAATTGATTGCTCCCATTCCCAGAATCTTCTTGTTTTTAGAAGACACTAAAATATGGTCTCTTTTCTTAGCACACAAGAATTTCAGAGATGTCTTTTGATCTGTATTTTGGTCCTATACAATAAATGTAGAAAAAACCACAACACATCTTTAAGACCACATTTTGAAATTATGGGAGTGAACACACAAAATTATACTGGATGTCAGTAACTAGTGTCTTGGAGCTTTTAAATTTGGTGCAGGGTTTGGAATAAAGCCATAGAGTACTGAGCATAATTTTTGGTGGGCAGCATACTCTTATTACAGATCTACGCTAGAAAATTAACATACGTGTAAACTGTGGTAAGTGTTAGGTTTGTTGCCAGCCTGCCTAATTTATGCTTCCATTCCTGGCTTGGTGTTGCTGTCCATAGTATCACTATGGACATTGTAGTTCATGATGACCTTATCCTAGCCTTTTCCTTAAAGTTTTATTTTTCCAGTCTTTCCAAGGGACTATAATAATAAATAGCTTTCTAACTGTGTGACTTCTTAATTCCTTTGATTTTTCTGGAGCTAAATATTCTCATTTGTAGAACATTACCACTGAAGATATAATCCAAGATCTTTCCTGCTTCCAAATATGAAGACAAGATAATCACTGTACTTTTCCACCTGAGGTAGCTCTTTCTGACATTAGTAATGTTAATATATGTACCTATATTTTTGTCATTTTTTATTTAAAAAGAGGTGGAGTAACTTTTTGGGTAACTTTGGTGAACAGTCATCACTAAATTAAAGAAGGAATGCTATATAAAAGCATTATAAATATAGCAAGGATTCTACATTGAACACACTGACATTTTAGTATGGCAAAGAGCAGCAGGTGTGGGGGCCATTGTGGGAGGTGGGAGATTATATTAACTGAAAGTGAGATAATCCTTTGGAAAGAGCTGGCTCTAGGGAGATGCACCAGGAAAAGAACATTTTCCCAGGAACAAAATTTTTGGCATCTAAGAGATAGCTTATTCTGAAGGCATTTTGCAACTATCCATTTGAAACTATTCCTGACCCCTCAACATATGTCTGTGAAAAAAACCACTGTAATAAAAAACAGGCTTGCTTCATTAAAATATGTAAACTTTTGGGGCAAAGACCCACCAACTTGCCATCACCAACGAAGTATAACAGAGGGTGCTTCACTCCCTCCTGTGTGTTACCACAGTTGTAGAATTAGAGCACAGGTGGCAAACACAAGGCCCACAGGCTGAAACTGGCCTTCCACTTTGTTTTTCCTGGCCTGGCACCTTGTTTCTACCCAGCAGCAGCACCAAGCTCCTTGCCCCTAGTTAAGGAGTAGTTACATTTACACAGTCCTACAATTACATTTGGCCCTTTGAAGGTAACCGTGAGGCTGATGTGGCCCCTGGTGAAAATGAGTTTGATACCCCTGACTGTTAGAGGCTTAATCTCCTGATGGTGTTTTCTAGCAAGAATGGCAGAAGAGGGTCAACACCAGGTGGGAATGGATTTCCACATAAGGATGTGGAGAACATCTCCTGGGGATCCCTCCAATACTTGAGGGTGGCCCACAGGTTCTTTTGAAAGGGCTGAAGTTCAGCCTGGTGGTGTTGTCTCAGAGCCAGTGAAAGTTCAGTTCTTACAATGAATCAGACTGCATAAGAATGTTCAGAAACTGAGACTCCTAACCTATACATGAAGCCCACTGGCCAAAAATCTGGAGCCATGAATTTAACACAACCAGGGGTGTTTGTTCAATGCTTAGCAACAGATATTCAGCTATTTGAAGAAGATTTTTGGATTTTCATCATTTAAATATGAAGTTTTCAGCCAGCAGAAATTGATACTCAGTCCTTTTAGCAATAGTTCCATGAATGGTTGCCTAGAGTGTCATGGCATCTAAAATATATGAAGATCACTGGTGAAATATACATCACAGCAGATGGCCAAGAGGAGGTCCAGTTGGACCAAATAATAAACAACACAAATTAAGAACTTCATGGTTAATTAAAGAAGATTAATGGTACTTATGGTGGATATAAAGACCCAGGGACCTTCTCAAATAAAGGATTTGTGTGCTGGTACTCTGCAATGCTCTCCTTTTCAACATGTTGCTAAGGATAAAAAGCCTCCATTAGAATGCCATCTTCAGTAACCCAAATCCCTCGATTCAACACACTGAGACAGGATGTCATAAATTCTCGTGTAATTTGGCCCGGGTATTCCTCTCTTTTATTCTGCTATGTGAATTTAGATCCCATTAACTTTTAAAAGGACTTTCATGCACAGACGATAATAGGCACATTTAGTGGGTACAGTGACTTCATGTACTTTATAGTCTTCAACTCTGAGAAACACTGCTTTGCAGAATGTTAATGCTCGAGGGCTTTGCCCTTAGCACACACTCTTCAGTCAATATTTATAGAATGAATAAAGGGGGCTGTTGAGGGAGAAAAGCAAGCTGTGTTCCCTTAGATTTGAAAGTACTTTACACTTTTATTTTAAGAGTCTTCTGTAAGTTCTATACATTCGTCAAGATTCACCTCAAATTTAATGTATTTATCATCTGTTCATTTAGTCGTTTGCTTATTCCTTCAACTTGTCTATATTTATTGAATGCCTATAGCTGTCAGTTGTTTTTGTTTGATGCTAATTAATAAAAATGGTCTTTATTTTTGATGGAGTCACTGTTTAGAAAGGAAACTGAAAATGTAAATAATTTACATAGTACATGAAAGTTGCTGTAAAAATATGTACAAGTGTTACATGAGTGTAAAAGAAGACATTTTATCTCTGCTTGGTGAGGATGAAAGGGAAGGACATTTCATGAAAGCAGTCAGGGAAGGGAACTTCTGAGCTGAATCTAATGACAGGCTTTGCTGACTGTGCCCTGCAGACCAAATCAGGCCCATGTCTGTTTCTGTTTAACTCCGCGTCTGTGTCTACTTTCCTTCTTCAGAACAGCAAAACTGAGTTGTGACAGAGACAGTATGTCAGCAAGGCTGAAAATACTCAGTCTCTGGCCCTTGACAGAAAAAGTTTGCTGACATCTGTTCTAAAAATATAGTGGTTTTCCACGGGGTAAGGTTATAAAAAGCAACATATCCTGAGGCTTGGAGAACATGGGGATTGGAATAAAGAGTCAGTGTTCAGGAGGAGCAAGTAGCTCTATTTGGGTAGGGTGAAGGCTTCACAAAAGAATCGAGGGATAAAGATAGGAAGGTAGTTTGAACCAAAATTGTACACAATTTTAAACGTTAGTGACATTCTTTCAACAGTCTAGAGGGAACACAGCACTGAATTCTGGGAATGTTTTTGCTACTTTCTGAGTATAATTTCAAAAGGGGAGCTTTCTGCTCAGCATAGAAGAGCAAGAGTTGTATTACTTCATCTCTGGCTTACCTTTGGGATTATGCATTTATGGAATTCCATGCAGCAGCAAGCATGGAATATAGGCCTAACTTTGCCAGCTAATGTTGGAGGGGCTTCTGCCCAAGTGAAGTCCATGTTGGAACCAAAGTCTAGCACAGCATACAGGAGGCATTTTCTAGACCCCATTAAACTGGTCTAGGATGGGTATAGTAATCCTTGCAATTTAAACGTAAGCCAGTTTAGTTAATCAGATTTTGGGTCCTCTATCTTGCCTGTTACCACTTGTCACCTCAGAGATGTAATCATCACAGTGACACATGGTTGGAGTGATATGCTTCAACAAATGGTGCCCGAGTCAAGAAGAGTGGCTCAAAAACCAGTTAGTACACCAGAATCAACTGGAGGCTTCTACTGTAAAAGGTCTGTGGTTTCTAGCCCAGACCTGACTCAGAATTTGTGAGCATGGAGCCCTGAAATCTTTAAATTTTTAAAAATGTCTTTAATTATTCCTGTTATTCTACCATTTTGGGGACCACTGTTTCCCAAGACAGTGTCTTTAGAATCATGCTGTTGACAAGTGTGCCTTTCATACATAACACTTGAATTTTGCTATGTGTGTACTCAGTGTCATGACTAATGGATACTCTAATGAAACAGTTTATCTGATAATATCAAAACCATTGGAAGTTGTAATTATGAAGTGATAATAAACTAGAGAGTGATATGTTTTAAGATTATTAATAATATGGCATAGTTGCATAGGTGTATTAGTGAGAAATGACTGCGTAATTCAAGTCATTTAGTTGTAAATTTGGACGTCACTCCAAGTTTTTACAGGTTCAAGATTTCTTCCACAAATTTCCAAACTGATGTTTATTAGAGAAAAATCTAAATTATTTTAGGAAATCTCACTGTTCTTTTTAAAAGACCCTGGCAGTCTTAGATACTGATAGAAATATCTTTCTTATTCCAAGTCAAAGTGAGCCCCTGTATTTTCCACTCAGTGATTGTAATTTACATGTCCTTAAAAGAATCTTGAAGGAAATAAATGTCTTCTATTTTAATTCACTCATTATGCATCTCTGCAGTCTTTTTTTTCAACCTAAAATGCATAGTTTGTCCAAATAAACCTCAAAGATCTTGGTTTTCAATTTTTTTATCACTTGGTACATGACCTTTTGAACATCTTTTTAGATCAATATTTCCCAAATCCTGCCTTTGTAATACTAGTTCTGAGAGCTACATCTTTAAAAAGGAGTTCCATGGTAAATTCATTGGAGAAAAGCTAAAACCATACCATCTTAGAGCTTCACAATGCACATTAACTAGTATATGCATTTTCCAATGGAACCTGAGTTTGAGAAAACTCTCTAAAATGGCATGTGTTTAGTTTGGTATTTTTTGAAATAATTTGATCAGAGTAGCCATGGATTTATTTTATGTCATTAATATTCCATTGCATACATTTTGGGTAGACTGTTAGATGTTGCTGACATTCCTCTTTAAATGTCAGGAATAGAGAAAAAACATGACATTCCAAATGTCACTGTATGTGTGCTCAGTTCAGACTTTCTCCTTCATAGATGCGAACAATGTGTTCTTTTAAATGTTCTTAATGTAGACCATGATCACATCAGCATTTTCTGGTATTTGCATTATTCTAATGACTCACCAAAATTCTGGTTAACTACTATCATTAAGAGTTTTTAAGCCTTGGCTGGTGTAGCTCAGTGGATTGAGTGCGGGCCTGTGAACCACACGATCGCGGTTCGATTCCCAGTCAGGGCATGTGCCAGTGACATGCCTGGGTTGCAGGCCAGTTCCCAGCAAGGGACTCATGAGAGGCAACCATACATTGATGTTTCTCTCCTTCTCTCCTTCCCTTCCCCTCTAAATATAAATAGATAAAATATTTAAAAAAAGAATTTTTAAATAAAATGCTGTCAAATTAGGTTATTCTCAGCCTTCTCCATGCTTGATAAAAGATAAATAAGTGAGAACTCCATGCACCTCAGCTCTCTGACCTTCACACCTTTTTAGCATTCCTAACAGAGGTCCCAGGACTACTAAAGAAAATTAACATTTTTTCTGGCTTTATTACTTCTTTATGTTTAGAGTCTGTTAGACGTAACGTGAAGGTATAGACAGAATCTTTTGTTTATACTTTTTACATTCAAGTAATGACATGTTATTTTAAAAAAGACACAACAGGCACCATGTCTGTTGAAATAATAAGTGTGTGTGTCTGATAGCAAGTGTTTTAAATCTGTCTTGTGTGGGTATGTGAACTTGCAGATGGAAGTCACTATATAATTTTAGACATTATATTTGGTTTTAAATAATTTTAGAACAGAATTATATGTAAATAGTTTTAGAAATTCTAAATTTCTTTTTTTTAATTGTTGTTCAAGTACAGTTTTCTGTCTTTCACTCCCATCCCAGCCCACCCCCCCAGTACTCTCCACCTCCCTCCCATTTTCACCCCCCTTAGTTTTTGTTCATGTGTCCACTATACTTGTTCCTATAAGCCCTTCCCCCTTCCCCCTGAAATTCCCTCCCCTCTCCTCTCTGGTCCCTGTCAGCATGTTCTCTATTTCAGTTTCTTTGGTTACATTTTGCTTCTTTCTTTGTTTTGTTGTTTAGGTTCCTGTTAAAGGTGAGATCATATGGTATTTGTCTTTCACCACCTGGCTTATTTCACTCAGCATAATGCTCTCCATTCCATCCATACTGTTGCAAAGGATAGGAGCTCCTTCTTTCTTTCTGCTGCATAGAATTCCATTTTGTATATGTACAATAATTTTTTGATCCATTCATTTACCGACAGGCACCTAGTTTCCTTCCAGCTCTTGGCTATTGTAAATTGTGCTGCTATTAACATTGAGGTGCATAGGTTCTTTTGGATTGATGGTTCAGGGTTCTTAGGATATAATCCTAGCAGTGGAATTACTGGGTCAAAAGGCAGATCTATTTTTAGATTTCTAAGAAAATTTTATACTATTATCCACAGTGGCTGTATGAATGAGTCTGCAATCCCACCAACAGTGAACTAGGGTCCCCTTTTCTCCACAACCTCTCCAACACTTGTTGTTTGTTGCTTTGTTTATGGTAGCCATTCTGACTGGTGTGAGTGGTATCTCACTGTGGTTTTAATTTGCATCTCTCTGGTAGCTAGCGATATTGAGCATCTTTTCATGTGTATGTGGATCCTCTGTGTGTCCTCCTTGGAGATGTGTCTGTTCATGTCCTTTGCCCACTTTTTAATTGGGTTGCTTGTCTTCTTAGAGTGGAGTCATGTAAATTCTTTGTATATTTTGGAGATTAAACTCTTATATGAGGTATCATTGGCAAATATGTTTCCCATACAGTTGGTTCTCTTTTTATTTTAATAGTCTTTTTTAGCTGTGCAGAAGCTTTTAATTTTGATGAGATCCCATTTGTTTATTCTTCCCTTTAAGTCCCTTGCTCTAGGGCACATATTAGTAAAAATGTTGCTGTGTAAAATATCTGAGATTTTCCTGCCTATGTTCTCCTCTAGGACTTTAATGGTGTCATGGCTGATATTTAAATCTTTCATCCACCTTGAATTTATTTTTGTGTGTGGTGTGAGTTCATGCTTGAGTTTCATTTTTTTGCATGTGGCTGTCCAGTTCTCCCAACACCATTTGTTGAAGAGGCTATCTTTGCTCCATTTTATGTTACTGCCCCCTTTGTTGAATATTAATTGCATATAGAGACTTGGGTTTATTTCTGGGCTCTCTGTTCTGTTCCATTGGTCCATGTGCCTGTTTTTATGCCAGTACCAGGCTGTTTTCATTACAGTGGCTTGGTAATATAGTTCGGTGTCAGGTATTGTGATCTCTCCTACTTTGCTCTTCTTTTTCAAAATTGCAGCAGCTATTCGGGGTCATTTATGGTTCCATATCAATTTTTGAAGTGTTTGTTCTATGTCTGTGAAATATGCCCTTGGTACTTTAATAGGTATTGCATTGAATCTGTAAATTGCTTTGGGTAATATGGACATTTTGATGATGTTAATTCTTTCTGTCCATGAACACGGTATGTTTCCATTTGTTTGTGTCTTTCTTGATTTCTTTCTTCAGTGTTGTATAAATTTCTGCATACAGGTCTTTTACCTCCTTGGTTAGGTTTATTCCTAGGTATTTTATTTTTCTTGTTCATATATGAAATGGGATTTTTTCTTGATCTGTTTCTGATATTTCATTGTTGGTATACAAAAATGCCTTTGATTTCTGGATATTGACTTTGTATCCCGCTGTTTTGCCAAATTCACTTATTAGGCTGAGCAGTTTTGGGGTACAGTGTATAGGATTACCATCATGTCATCTGCAAACAATAAAAATTTTGTTTCCTCCTTTACTATTTGGATGCCTTTTATTTCCTTTTCTTGTCTGATAGCTGTGGCTAAAACTTCCAATAGTATGTTGAGTAGAAGTGGTGAAAGTGGACAACCTTGTCTTGTTCTTGATCTTAGTGGAAATATTTTAATTTTTTCCTATTGAGATGATGTTGGCTGTAGGTCTCTCATATATGTTCTTTATTATATTGAGGAATGCTCCCTGTATTCCCACTTTGCTGATTGTTTTTATCATAAATGGGTGTTGTACCTTATCGAAAGCTTTTCCCACATCTATTGATATGATCATGTGATTTTTGTCTTTGCTTTTGTTTATGTGATGTATTACATTTGTTGATTTGCAAATATTTTACCATCCTTGCATTCCTGGGATGAAGCTTTGGTCATGGTGTATGATCATTTTAATGTATTGTTGGATGTGGTTTGCCAATATTTTGTTGAGGATTTTAGTGTCTATGTTCATCAGCAATATTGGCCTGAAGTTTTCTTTCTTTGTTGTGTTTTTATCTGCTTTTGAGATTAGGATGATGCTGGCCTCATAAAGAGTTTGGGAGTCTCCCATCATTTGGGATTTTTTGAAATAGTCTGTGAAGGATAGGGGTTAGCTCTTCCTTAACTGCTTTCTAAAATTCTCCTGTGAAACTATCTGGTCCAGGGCTTTTGTGTGTTGGGAGTTTTTTGATTACTGCTTCAATTTCATTTGCTGTTATTGGTCTGTTCAGGCTTTCTGCTTCTACTTCATTCAGTTTTGGAAGATTATATTTGTCTAGAAATTTTGTCCATTTCTCCCAGGTTTTCAAATTTCTTCACATTCAGTTCTTCATAGTAGTTTCTTACAATCCTTTGTATTTCTGTGGTGTCAGTTGTAATCTCTCCTCTTTCATTTCTGGTTGTATTTATTTGGCTTCTCTTTCTTCTTTTCTTCCTGAGCCTGCTTAAAGGCTTGTCAATTTTGTTTATCTTTTCAAACAAACAGCTCCTGGAATCATTGATTCTTAGAATTGTGCTTTTAGTCTCTATGTTATTTAGTTTTGCTGTGATCTTGCTTATTTCCTTCCTTCTTCTTGCTCTGGGTTATCTTGTTGCTGTTCCTTGAGTACTTATAGGCATAGAGTTAGGCTGTTTGTTTGAAATGTTTCTATCTTTTTTACGTAGGCCTCTTTCACTATGAACTTACTTCTCAGGACTGCCTTCATGGTGTCCCATAAGTTTTTGGTTGTTTTGAGTTTATTTTCATTTGTTTCCAGAAACCTTTTGATTGCTCCCTTGATCTCATTCTTGACCCATTTGTTGTTTAATAGCATGGTATTCAATTACCATGAGTTTGAGTGTTTTTATGAGTTTTTTTCCTTGAGGTTGGTTTCTTGAGTCAGTCCCTTGTGGTCAGAGAAAATGCTTGATATGATTTGAGTTGTCTTGAATTTGTTTTTGTTTTTTTAAAAATTTTTTAATAATTAATTTTATTTAGTTATTTTTCAAGTACAGTTTTTTGTCTATTTTTCCCATCCCAGCCTCCCCCGCCCCTTGCTCCCCACCTCCCTCCCATTTCCACCCCCCTTAGTTCTCGTCCCTGTGTCCTTCCTATTTGTTCCTCCAAATCCCTCCCCCTTTTTCCCCTTAACTTCCCTTCCTTCTCCCCTCTGGTCACTATCCCCTTGTTCTCTATTTCGGTGTCTTTGTTTTTTTTTTCTGCTTGCTTGTTTGTTTTGTTCTTTAGCTTCCTGTTCAAGGTGAGATCACATGGTATTTGTCTTTCAGCACCTGGCCTATTTCACTCAGCATAATGCTTTCCAGTTCCATCCACATTGTTGCAAAAGGTAGTAGCTCCTTCTTTCTCTCTGCAGCATAGAATTCCATTGTGTATATGTACCACAATTTTTGGATCCATTCATTTACTGATGGGCACCTAGGTTGCTTCCTACTCTTGGCCATTGTAAATTGTGCTGCTATGAACATTGGAATTGTCTTGAATTTGTTGACACTTGTTTTGTATCTTATCATGTGGTTTATCTTTGAAAATGTTCCATGTGCATTTGATAAGAATGTGTATTTTGCTTCTTTGGGATGAAAGGCTCTATATGCATCAGTTAAGTCCATTTCATACATGCATTGTCCAATGTTGTAATATCTTTGTTGATACTTTGTAAGATTTGTTTATTTTTGACAATGGGTGTTGAAATACCCTATTATAATTTTGTTGCTGTGAATTTCTTTTTTGAAATCCTCCAAGATTTTCTTTATGTAGTTGGGTGCTCCTATGTTGGGTACATATATGTTTCCAATGTTTATGTCTTCTTTTCTTGAATATTATGGAGTGACGTTCTAGGTTTCTGTTTATGGCCCTTATTTTGAAGTCTATTCTGTTCGATATTAGTATTGCTATCCTGGCTTTTTTTTTTCCTGTTTGTTTGCTTGGAATATTTGTTTCCAGACCTTCACTTTCAGTCTGTGTAGGTCTTTTGTTCTGAGGTGGGTCTCCTGTAGGCAGCATATGTGTGGGTCAGGATTTCTTATCAATTCGGGTATTCTATGTCTTTTGTTTGGAGCATTTAATCCATTACATTTAAGGTTATTATTGATAGGTACTTATTCATTACCATTTGTTCATACCTGTATTCCTCTCTCTCACTTTCTTCCTTCCTTTTCTTAAAGTAGTGCCTTTAGTATTTCTTGCAGATTTAGTTTGGTGGAGGTGTATTCTTTTAGACTTCTTTTGTCTGGGAAGCTCCTTATTTAGTCTTTCATTCTAATTGAGAACCTTGTTGGATAGAGTAATCTTGGTTACAGGCCTCTGGCTTTCATTACTTGGAGTATTTCTTGACAATCTCTTCTGGCTTGGAATGTTTCTATTGAGAAATCAGCTACTAGCCCTATTGGGGCTCCCTTGTATGTTCCTGTTTCTCTCTTGCTGCCTTTAAGATTTTCTGTTTGTGTTGGAATTTTTCCATTTTAATGATGATGTGTCTTGAAGTGGGCCTCTTTGGGTTCATCTTGATTGGGACTCTTTGTATTTCCTGGATTTGTGTGACTTTTTCTCTCATCAAATTAGGGAAGTCTTCCATTACTTTTTTCAAGCAGGTTTTCTATCTTTTGCTCTTCTCTTTTTCCTTCTGGTATCCCTACTATATGGATACTATTATGTTTCATGTTGTCTTGTAGCTCCCTTACCACCTGTTTATTCTTTCTGAATCTCTTTTTCTTTCTTGCTGTATCTGGGTTTTTTTTCTACATTGTCCTACAGCCTTAGCTGGATCCAGCCTGCTTGTAATTCCTTCTAGTGTGTTTTTTATTTTTGAGATTTTGTTGTTCTTTTTTTCCTGGTTTTTGTTTATAGTTTCCATTTCCTTTCTCCTGCTGTTGTAGTTCTCACTCTGTTCCTTGTAATTTTCTGTGAATTCCTTGAGCATCTTTATATCCATTATAATGAATTCTATATCTGATAGTTTGGTTACCTCTATTTCATTTAGCTCTTTAAGTGGGGACTGTTACATTCCTTTTGATTTCAGGTTCTTTTTTTGTCTCCCCATTTTACATGACTCTTTTTGTTTGTTTCTGCAATTCCTAATGTTTCATGTTCCTAGCTGTCTTGTGGGTGAACTTCTTTGGTAGGAATTCTATGGGGCTCTGTGGTCTCTTTGATCTCCTTGACTGGATGCTCTAGGTTTGCTCTTTCTTCTGTTTGTTTGGGCCCTCTTGTTGTACTTTGCTTTTTACCTGTTGGTAGTTTCTTTCTTGGAGATTTCTGTCCTCCAGTGTGTATATTGATGTTTGCATCTCCCATCTATTCTTGTATGTGATCAGTGGCAGGGTGTAGGCAAAATGAATTAAGAGAGTAGGAGAGTATTTTATGGGATTTAAAGTGCCAGCCAGTAGAGATGAGATAGGAGATCCTTTGGATAAGTATAGCATTAACTGTGATATTTCACTGTTTATAAAAGGTGAAAGAGAGATAAGACTCTTGTTAGAGGGAGGATGATTGTGAGCTGAATCCAGAAAACAGAGCTTTTGCATGGTTACATGATGAGATATAGTTAGAGTAAAGGATAGAAAGTAAGTATAGTATGAGAGAGATTAGAGTTGACCACAACATTAATAATACTCAGGTTTAGGGACTTCCAGCTAAGATGGAAGTGTAGGTAGACACACTGTGCCTCCTTGCACAACCAAAATAAGGACAACAACAATTTAGAAACAGAAAACAACCAGTACTGACAGAAAATTGAACTGTATGGAAGTCCAACAACCAAGAAGTTAAAGTACACACATTTATCCAGACTGGTAGGAGGGGCAGAGTTGGGCTGCTGGGACAAAGAGGGCTTGAGGCAGGGTGGTTGGTGGACCCCAGGCATGCAAAGCAGTAGTGGGCTTACCCAGCGAGGCAGCAGATGTTGGAGGGGTATAGTGCACAATGTGGCTCGAGGATGGGGCAGTCCCACATTAGCAGGCAGATAAAGCAGGTGAAACTGGGGAGCGAGACAGACCATGCAACTTTGTGTCCCAGAGGTGGGCAATAAAGCCTCAAAACACTGATTGAAAATACCTGTGGGGGTTGAGGTTCTGTAGAAACTCCCAGACTCACAGGAGAGTTTGTTGGAGAGACCCACAGAGTTCCGGGATGTAAACAAACCCACCCATATGGGAATCAGCACTAGAAGGGCCGAATTTGCTTGTGCAAAGGGGGGAAGTGACTGAAATCCAGCAGAGAGCAGAGCAAGCACCATTGTTCCCTTTTGGACCCCTGCCCACGTACAGCATCACCAGCCAGTGACTGGGTTGCCCCGCCTTGGTGAACACTTAAGGCTCTGCCCCTTACTAGGTGACAGGAATGTCAAGAGAAAAAAATGGCCCAAAGGAAAAAACAGATCAAAGCTTCAGAAAAAATACAACTAAGCGACAATGAGACAGCCAAGCTATCAGATGCACAGTTCAAAACACTGGCAATCAGGATGCTCACAGAATTGGTTGATTTTGGTCACAAATTAGATGGAAAAAATGAAAGCTATGCTAAGTGAAATAAAGGAAAATGTACAAGGAAACAATAGTGATGAGAAGGAAACTGGGACTCAAATCAATGGAGTGGACTAGAAGGAAGAAAGTAACATCCAATTAGAAAAGAATTTAGAAACAAGAATTTAAAAAAAATGAGGAGAGGTTTGGGAACCTCCAGGACATCCTTAAATGTTCCAACATCCAAATTATAGGGGTATCAGAAAAAGAAGAGGAAGAGCAACAAGTGGAAAAGTTACTTGAACAAATAATAAAGGAGAACTTCCCCAGTCTGGCAAAGGAAATAGACTTCCAGGAAGCTCAGACAGTCCCAAAGAAGTTGGATCCAAAGAGGAACATACCAAGGCACGTCATGATTATATTAGCCAAGATTAAAATGAAGGAGAGAATCTTAAAAGCAGTGACAGAAAAGGAGACACTTACCTACAAAGGAGTGCCCATAAGACTGTCAGCTGATTTCTCAAAAGAGACCTTACAGGCAAGAAGGGGCTGGAAAGAAGTATTCCAAGTCATGAAAAGCAAGGACCTACATCCAAGATTGCTCTATCCAGCAAAGCTTTCATTTAGAATGGAAGGGCAGATAAAGTGCTCATCAGATAAAGTCAAGTTCAAGGAGTTCATCATCACCAAGCCCTTATTATATGAAATGTTAAGGGGACTTATCTAAGAAAAAGAAGATAAAAAATGTATAGTAAAATGACAGCAAACTCACAATTATTAACAAACACACCTAAAGCAAAAATAAACTAAGCAGACAACTAGAACAGGGACAGAACCACAGAAATGGTGAACACAAGGAGCATTATCAGTGGAAAAGTGGGAGAGCAGAGAGGGGGAAAAGGTACAGAGAATAAGTAACATAGATGGTAAGTAGAAAATAGACATAGGGACGGTAAGAATAGTATGGGAAATGTAGAAGCTAAAGAACTTATATTTATGACACATGGACAGGAACTAAATGGGGGAATGTGGGTGGGAGAGGGTGTACAGGGTGGTGGGGAGTGATGGGGAAAAATGGGACCACTGTAACAGCATAATCAATAAAATATATTTAAAAAATAATACTCAGAATTAAAGTGAAGTGGGTAAGATCAGGGAGGGTGGCTGGATAGTATGTACAATTGTATGAAACTATAATCATTTACAATATTTCTGGAAGAACAGTAATATGACAAGAAATATATAATTTGGATAATCAGAATAGGAAGTACTTAATCAGGAGTTGTGTGTTATTGGAACATGGGTGAAGTGAAAGAAGGAAAATTAAAATGCAATAAAGAGAGAATAAGGAAAACCAGTCAATGCATTTCAGAGAAATAAAACGAGTAAAACCGAACATAAGAGAAATTAAAAATATTAATAAAATTAAAGTGGTAAAAATAATGAAAAAATAATACACATAAAGATTAAAATGCTAACTCTGTGGTATTGCAAAGTGACATTTCTCTCACTTTCTCAATTTTGGAGGTTAGACTTTTGCTCCCCCTTTGGATCTGTCTCTGGATCTTTTGTAACTCTATGTCTTATTGTCTCACTTGGGGGAAGACAAAAAGGAAAAAAAAGAAAGTGGGAGAAAAAAGAAAAAATAAGCCTCCTGCTAACTATTAATCTGTTCAGCAAATTCTGCTGGTCTTCCTAGATTCACAGGAAGAGCAGGGTTGGGCTTTGCTTTTCTCCCCTTCTATGGTTTTGAGAGGATGGGGACCAGGTCTGGACTGCAATATTCATAGTTTCCCAGCCTCCATCCCAGGTCCTCCATGAGTGCCAGGCTCCAATCAGCCATTCAGTCTCTGGGCATACAGTATGAGTCAATGTCAGGCGCACAGGTCCATTTAGTCACTCAGTCTCTGGGTGCGTTCAGCTCAAATCACCCTGAGGGCAAGCCAACTGCTCAAAAGTTTCTTACAAGCAGCTGCCTGCTGTTCTTAAAAAGTACAGGGCAGAAAGAAAGAAAGAGCTCTTACCCTTTGCAATAGCATGGATGGAACTGGAAAGCATTATGCTGAGTGAAATAAGCCAGGCAGTGAAAGACAAATACCATATGATCTCACCTTTAACAGGAACCTAAACAACAAAACAAATAAAGAAGCAAAATATAACCAAAGACACTGAAATAGAGAACAGGTTGACAGTGACCAGAGGAGAGGGGGAAGGGAATTTCAGGGGAAATGAGGAAGGGTTTACAGGAACAAGTATAGAGGACACATGGACAAAAACTAAGGGGGTTGGAAATGGGAGGGAGTTGGGGAGGGGTGTGAGGATGGACTGGGATGGGAGTGAAAGAGAGAGAACTGTACTTGAACAATTAAAATTTTAGAAAAGATTTAAAAAAAGAAGTACACAGCTTTTCACATAGCCCAACTTTCCAACCAGTCCAGCGACTATCCAGACCAAGGACTGACAGGGCCCAACTCTGCTTCTCTAGGTGTTGCCTGGCACCTCAATTTCTTTGGTGCTGGTGTCCACAGTCCCAGTGGATGGATGTGTACCGCCTCTGTGTATCTCTCATTTTTGTCTCTATTCCCCCCAGCGACTTCCAGCATCCAGGTCCCTCCTGGTGCCAGGATGCTCTCTGTGCTCTGGTAGGTGAGGGAGCTGATGATCTAACTCTTCTCCCTGTATCCTGCAGCAGGCACTGGGCCAGGGGCCACAGCAGCCTTGGTCCCTACGCAGACCCCAGGAACCTTACTGTCCCAGCACAATCTCCTCACCATCTGTTTTTCAATGCCCTCTGCCATTTTTGGCCTCCAAACTTCATATAAGCTGGGATTCCATTTGCTGTTCACTCTGGTCCTCAGAAGATCTGCTAGGTGTTGTAGCTGGACATAGGGAAAACTGCTTCCACCTACCTTGCCACCATCTTCTGCCTACCAGGTGTCTAGACCATTTCTTTTAATAGTCCTTGGTCTTCGGTCATTCCACCAGTTATCAGGCCATCATATACAGCTTGTTTTTCCTCGAGTACTTATTCCTTCTCTTCTTCCAGATTACTCTATGTCATGCTTAAATTCTCAACTCAAGTTTCACCGCTACAAGGAGGACTTCCATCCTAACCTAGAATAAATTAAGTCCTTTGATGTATGGGGGTGTTCTTTTCTTGTCCTTTTCTTTTTCCATTTATTGCAATGATCCCATCTCTAAATATTTGTCTGGTTGATATTTTTCTCTCTCTGTCTCAAAACAAAATAAATAAATATGTAAAAATAATTTTTAACAATTTAAAGGAAAAGAAATGGAGGCCATGTACAGCATATATAATGAAGCAAATGTGTTTCAATTGACAGAGTTATCCATGTAATTTGGCTATTGAAATAATGTAAATGATCTTAGATTGCATTATTAGGAGAATTTATTGACCTATCTATCAATTTATATTCCACTTTTGTACCAAAGTGTCTTGAGTCAGTTTTCTATCTATATATCTTTAAAAGTGACAATAAACTATTGAGTAGGCTCAGTGCATTTTATTAGATACTGTGGTGTTATAAGAGATAGATCTGAAATTTGTTTCTGGGCTATCTGGTGACCAGAACAAAGAAAGAAGTACAAATCAGAGCTAAGATGAAAGTAAAGCTTTTTCTAGGAAAAAAAAAAACTTTGCCCCTGAAAGTTGTAGTTTCTGTGTTCTCATAAAAAAGAAATTGTGTGGTATAATGGTCAGTGTCCACCAAGTAATATGTAAAATAAATACAGTATTGAGTTTGTATGTTGTTTTCCTGCTGTAGCAGTTTGGTCATCGGCTTGATCCAGATGTAGTGAAGTGCACCTAAAAGTAGGTTGTCCATTTTAGGTTGCACAAAGATTATCTGGGAGATTCTGACTCAACAGATCATGATGGGTTCAGAAGTATGTGTTATTAGAAGGCACCTCAGTTGATTCCTGTGCCCACAGATCACAATGTAAGGAATATTGACTTAGAGATGTAGTTGGCTATTTTCTATGTAAGTGGTTCATCACAGATGAGCCCTAGATAAGAATGGGTGGTATATGTGATTCCACTATTCTGCAGCAATCTGGAGTGCATAAAAGAAATCTTGGTAATTCAAGATGCAGCCATATAAAATTTGACCTTCAGTGTTTCCTGTTAAATGTATTTTTAAAAGTTAGTTATGCTATCCAATATATTTATTCTGGCTTTTTCACTCAAAACACACTCTAAACATAAGATTGGTATAATAATGAGATTGCCTACACAGAAATATTCCTGTGAAAATATTGATGTGAAGATTTCCTGGGGAGTTTCATAGGTAATGGAAGAATTATTTGAAGTACTATCTTAAAGATCAAATTGACAAACATCTACCTCTTAGACATTTAAAAATTTAATATATTAATTACTGTATTTTTTCAGACCATAAGACACACCTAGGTTTTAGAGAAGGAAAATAGGGAAAAAACTTTTGATGCAAAAAATGTGGTCAAATATTTAATAACTTAAATAACATAATATTTCACCAATGTAAATGTAAACAGAACTCAACAGCAGCATTAACAACCATTATTCCCCCCAAATTGAGGGTGTGTGCATCTTATAGTCTGAAAATATGGTACTTTTAAGTTTGGCTGACTTAGAATATGGGTATATTTTATTTATTCTGTAACATGATTATATTGAGTAAGAAGTCAGTGGACTACTGCCTTTTGTAACCTGTTATTCAAAGTAATGTGTTTGACAATAGAAAAATGAGTCATGTGTTTTGAAGATTTTTAGATCCCTTAGCTGACCCAGCAATACATGGCACAGGGTGGGTACTAAGTTCTTCAGAATCTGTGTTATTAATCCCCTGAGAGGTCATTTGAACTAAACTCAAAAGAAAATGTCAGTCACCTTTTTATAATGCAGGCAGCAGTAAGAATCATAGAATAAGATGAAAAGAGTATACTTAGTGCAAAAGAAAATCTTTTGGAAGGAATTCTGAAAAGTTATATAGAAAAGAACAGATTTTCCTAGAACATAATTGCTTTCAATATTATATATAAATATGAAATCACATAATTCTAAATCCAAGTTAATTTAAGTTTTTTATGTCTCCTGTATGTGAGTCTATTAACTAACTTTTTTTTAAAGTTGCTCTATTTAATGAAACACATTTGGTATAGCAAACTAGAATCAACCTCTTAAATATATGACTTTTTTCTTACATACATATGCTGTCTAAATTGTGATGATTGTTGAAACGTTATACTTTTTGATACATAATCCAAATAAAAACTTGTTTTATTAAGATAAAGGCTGATAATTTTTGTGCATAGAATTGAAGAAACTTATATACAGAGCAAATGTTTTAACCCTCTTCTCTGCTTTCTGTTAAACACATTTGAAGACAATTGTCCATCCCCGACCACCACAATCACCACTACCACCACTACCACCATCACTACCACTGCCATCATTGCCACTGCTACCACCACCTCCAACACCATCACCACCACCACTGCTACCACCATACCTCAATGAAGAAACCCTCCTTACAATATTTCTTCCAGGCTTCATCTCCCCTTTGATTAGAGGTTTTCCAAAATAGTCTCTTTACTTATGATTAAGTTCACTCTCTGGTCATGCATTTCTAATTGTTGAAAACTTATAGGCCACATTTTGCCATCCTGTCACTTTCTTTCTTGCCCTTTGATAAGACACAACATGTACAGACATATACCTAAAGTCACATGTTCACTTGTTTGAAGACATCTCTCATTTTCCCTTAGGTTCTTCCTTCATTCTGAGCACTAAAATTATTTTAAAGATATTTATCATAAAGTTTGCAGATGCATGCAGTCTTGTGTATTTGCTCTTCCCCATTATTGGATCATTTGCTCATTGTGGACAGGGACAGGGTCATTTTTATCTTTCTATTTTCAGTTCTGGCATAATATTGGAAACAAATTAGACAGTTAAAAACTTATATCTGGATGTCTTATTAGAGAAATGAATGCTCAGTCACCAACAAACTTTCTAAAGTTTTTCAATAGACCCTTTAAAAATGGTGCCTAAAACTAATCCCTAACATGATACCCCTAAGATTATCCAGTCAAAGCAGAATGCAGAATGCAGAATAATTATTAAATTTTAGGATTTGTATACTGCACATTTTAAACAATGTTGGTATATTATTCTGTGGGCTAATATTGAGATTGTAGTGGATTAACTAGGACTTTTTTCAATTGGCTATTTAATAGCCACTGTCTCCCAATCTGTATGTGTGCAATTGATTTAATCTAAACTAAGACCTCAAATATTTCCTGTTGAATATACTTTCTTTATTGAAAAAATTTAGTTTTGCCATCTAATTTATTTTTCTTGACTCTGCATTATGCATAGATGTGATAAACTTGCTTTTAATGTATCTTTCCAAATTAATGGACAGTAAGTCACTACAACCTTATTTAAAAACTTTACCAATCTATTAATCAACATATTTGAGTTGTAATGATCATTCCACCTAAATGTGCTGCTAACCAGATAGGTCTTTTGTTTCCCCACAGGTATGTCAGGGTATACTTTATAAAAAATATATTAAATCAGGGGATATTCTTTTAAAAACTGATATTCCAAATATTTTGTCTTGTAATTCTATTTTAAAAAAAGGAGATCAGAGTATTATAACAGGAGCTTTTCTTGGTGAGTCTGGATGGTTTCTAGAGACAACTGCTTCCGAAGTATCCATACACTGGTCTAGAATTCTTCCTGGGACCAATGCCATTAGTATATTAATTGGATAATTTCCCCCTTCTTTTTTGAAAAATCGCTGACAATATCTGTTTTTAAATTTTAGAATCTTTTATATAAGCTATGATTCTTCTCTTTTCCCCTTTGAAGATTCCAGTATAGAGACATTTCTAAATCTTGTCAGTGTTCTGGGTATTGTGAAACATGAAATTGTCAACAAGAAAAGTCTAGAATTTTCAAGATATTGTACATTTACTGAAAATAGCTTCATCAGATACCATTATACGTGAAGTTCTTTATATCTCCCTTATTTTGTCCCTATGCAGTTTTGAAATCTGTAAGTTTGATAAGTCTCGGTACTCTGTAGGTCACATTCCTTACAGGATATTCAGCCATGTCCAAAATTTTAATGCTTAAGAAGATATATCCGGTTTTATATAGCCTATAACATTTATTTGTATTTTAAATATATAGGATAAATATAGAAAAAATACTTTTATGTTTTCTTGGTCCAACAATTGTGTTGTGACTATATTGCCAATAATGGACCTGCCTCCATATCCTAGCTGGTGATAGTACAGTGGGATTAGGTAATTTGCTTAGGGTTTGAAAGCTAGCAGGAGAGGGATTTATATGAACTATGAACCAAATTACCACTGATGCCCTAACAATGTTCCTTTTACTCTTTCTTACAAATCTTTCATATTGGTTCCTATTTGTACCTGTGATCTTAGGTCTGTGAATTTCTCTATAAATATTTTTTCTTTGCATATGATCTTACTTTGTCTTTACTCTTCGGTGGTATCTGTGCTATTTTAGATTTCCAGCCTTTTTCAGGTGTCCTTGATTTAGGAGTTACAAACCTTAGTCTTGAAAACCAAATCCCAATCATCCTCTTTTATGTGGTTAGAATTCACTTTCTGTGGTTTTTTAAATCCTCACCCTAGTATATGCTTATTGATTTTAGAGAAAGCGAAGGGGAGGAAAAGAGGAAGAAGAGAGAGAAACATTGATGAGAGAGAGAAAATAAGCCACAGAGGTCAGTGCAGTTTTTGTGATGTTTAAAAAATTTTTCTTCGATAGTCATACTTTTCAACTGGTAAAAACACTATAAAATCCCTAGGTATGCTCTTCCAACTGCATCAGTTATTAATTTCTCTATAACACATTATCCCAAAGCATAACACGTTTATTATCTCCCATTTTTTGAGAATCAGGAATCTAGGAGCAACATAGCTGGAAAGTTCTGTACCAGGTTCTCTCCAGAGGCTGCGGCCAAGGTGGAGGCTCGATCACAGTTACCTCAGGCTTTACTAGAACCACAGACTCACTGTGAAACATACTCATGTGGTTGTTGGGAAGCCTTGGCTCCTGGGTGGATTTCAGTTGGACACAAAAGAGAAAGAGAGACAGACAGACTGAGACCAAAACAGATGAGGGATGACCTAATCTAATCTCAGAAGTGACATGCTATTATGTCTGTGATATTGTATTTGTCACACAGACCATCCCTTATACATGTGGAGGGAACTACACATTGATGTGGGAGGCAGGAAGTACAGATCTTGCTTGAAGACTAGCTCATACAATGTCTTTCAATTGCCCTCCAAGCTTTCAAATCAAAGCAGTCTGGATTTTCTCTCAAGAAATTAGTAATTCTCATAGCAATTAGTTAAGTCGTGGTACTAGACTGAGAATATGAGCCCTTGTAGGTCCTCTGGTTAATTGTAGATAAACTGCTAGTGAATTAGCATACTTCAATTAACTTTATCACATGTTCCAGGGGATAAGCTAAACTTCTTCACCATACTTTTCAAGGGATTTTATTTCATAGTTTTCAAAGAATAAGAAAAATTGTTTTTGTTAAATATATAGAAGGGATACCTAGAAGGTGAAGTCTCATATACAAGGTCTGTCCAGAAAAAGTCCAGAAATTGTTAACATAACAAGAACAGTTTGTGTGATATTGATGTAACCTGGAAGACAAGTAGAGTGGACTGGAATGCATATATGTGAACAGTGATTTCACTGAGTAATACTAGTCAGTGGGGGAGGTAGGTGCAATTGAATGAGCATGTGTACTATGAGGCTATCACATTCAAAATGACTCAGCAAGTAGAGCAATGAATCTGCATCAAATTTTGTGTTGTTTGAACAGTCCTCTACAGAAACTATTCAGATAGTTCAGAAGGCTGCAGCTATGGGCGACTGATGATTGGCAGCTTCATCACAACAATGTGCCTGTTCATGCAGGACAGAGTTTTTCGGCAAAACATCAAATCATCCAAGTGACTCAGCCCTACTACAGCACAGATTTGGTGCCCTGAAGCCAGCACAGACTTCTGGCTTTTCTCAATGCTAAAATCACCTTTGAAAAGGAAGAGATTTCAGACCACTGGTGAGATTCAGGAAAGTAAGGAGCAGCTGATGGCAATTGGGAGAACTGTGTATGGTCAGTTCCAAGGTGCTTACTTGGAATGGAACTGAGGCATCCTGTCCTATGTACAATATTTAGATGCAAGATACAAGAAATATGTCTCTACTTTTCATATTACATGGCTACCAACTGGTCATCACCACATTTAATTGTAGTTCAGATATTTAATTATATACAACATATAATTATAGAATAATAGTTTATTGTTATAGTGGAAGTGGGTAGTACTATGTGGAGATATTTGGGGTGTGGTACAAAAGCCATGAGTTTATTTTATTTTTTCAAACTGTGCAAAGTAACATATCTAGCAGGGGAAATGAGAAGATAAGATACTATGCTAACCCTCAAGGAGCTTATAGTAATTTTTAGTTTTAGAGCAGACTTGAACTTTAGCTATCACTTTGTTTTCCCTTACCTATAAACTTCATGATGGATATCCTGTGTGTCATTTAGGAATGCCATGAAAACTAATAATATGATTCTTGTGGTATTGTGATCTATTCAAAACCTATGTGTTATATAAATGTCTTATTAAAATGTGGTGAGCCTGTCATTGAAATTATAATCATATTTAATTTCACAAAGTGTGTATTCACCCCAACACAAGTATAAAAGTCTCTAATGAAATCACAACTATTGGTTTGGCCAAAAATGTTGTTTATTTTTTTTCCTGTAAAATAGAAGTCACGTTTATCTTTTTTAAAATTATATTTTATTATTATGCCATTACAGTTGTCCCAATTTTTCCCTCTTTTCCCCCCTCCACCCAGCCCTACCCACCAACTCCCTCAGGCGATCCCCACACTGTTGTTCACGTCCATGGTTCTTACATGTATGTTCTCTGGTTACTCTATTTCTTATGCTATATATATTACATCACAATGACTATTCTGCAACTACCAACTTGCACTTCTCAATTCCTTCACCCCTTTCACTTATTCCCTGACCATCTTCCCATCTGGCTGGCAACCATCAAAATACTCTCTGTATCTGTGATCCTGTTTGTGTTCTGCTTGTTTGTTTATTTTGTTTTTTAGATTCAATTGTTGATAGGTATGTACTTGTTGCCATTTTATTGTTCATAGTTTTGATATTCTCCTTCTTGTTGTTAAAGAAGACCCTTTAACATTTTATGTAAAGTTGTTTTGGTGGTGATGTATTCCTTTAGCTTTTTCTTATCTGGGAAGCTCTTTATCTACACTTCCATTCTAAATGATACCTTTGATGGGTAGATACCTTTGATGGGTAGAAAGTCTTGGCTATAGGCCCCTGCTTTTCATGACTTTGAATATTTCCTGCCAATTTATTCTAGCCTGAAAAATTTCTTTTGAGAAATCAGCTGACAGTCTTAATGAAACTGCCCTGTAGGTAATTAAGGGGGTTCCATTACTTTTACTTCTTTTAAAGTATGATCTTTGTATTTAACATTTGGCATTTTAATTTTGATATATCTTAGGGTAGGCCTCTTTAGGTTCATCTTGTTTGAGAATCCCTGCTCTTCATGAACTTGTATGTCTATTTACTTCACCAAGTTAGGGACCTTTTTTGTCATTATTTAAAAAATAGATTTCCAATTTCTTGCTCTTTCTCTTCTGGCACCCTCATGATGCAAATGTTGGTATGCTTGAATTTTTCCCGGAGGTACCTTACAGTATCATTTTTAAAGATTCTTTTTTTTCTTGGTGTTCTGATTGGTTGTTTTTACTTCTTTATGTTTCAAGTCACTGATTTTATTCTCAGGTTCATCCACTCTACTGTTGATTCACTGTAAATTGTTCTTTATTACAATTAGTGTATCCTTTGTTTCAGACTGAATCTTTTTTATACAATCGAGGTCCTCAGTTCCTTGAATATCCTTATAACCAATGTTTTGAACTCTGCATTTAGTAGCTTGCTTGTCTTCATTTTGTTTAGTTCTTTTTCTAGAGCTTTGTTCTGCTCTTTCATTTGAGCCACATCTCTTTCTCTCTTCATTTTGGCAACCTCCCTGTGTTTGTTTCTATGTATTAGGTAGAGCTGCTATGTCACCCAGACTTGGTAGAGTGGCCTAATGTAGTAGGTGTCTTGTAGGATCCAGAGGCACAGCCAAGCTGGGTACGTAAGATGTGCCCACTGTGTGGGCTGTGTACACTCTTCTCTTTTAATTGATTCTTGATTGCTGTTGGCACATCCAAGGTCAGCCACTGCCTGTATTCTGTCCAGGGACACACAGCATATGCTACAAAGTTATCCTAGATGGCTACTACTTGTTCTAGGCTTGATGGTGCCCAGCAGAAGCCATGCTGTGAACAAAGGCCAGGTTTCTGCTAGTGTCATCCTGGGACAGCTTAGCAAGAGGTACAGGTTTTGATGAAACCAGCTGCTGCTTGTTTGAGAGAATTTAGGAAATCTGAAACATGGGCTGAGTCAAACTCTTTGTATGGAAAAGCCATGGGAAACAGCTTGGGTGGGTCCAAAAGTTGGGTGGGGCAGGGCCTCGGAGAATCACCAGGGTGAACCAAATAATGTGAGCTAGATTGATGGAATCTCCAATATTGTGCCTGCCTGCCAGCTCTGTTGGGGAGAGGGCTCAGGAAAAGAATAGTGGCCTCTGCCAGCACTTCTGTCTACAGGAAAGGTGTCCCCTGTTCTTGCCCTAATGCCAGACAATTCACTTCCTCCCTGTATGTCTCTGGTGCCTTTCAATCTGCTGCCTCTGTGATGGAGCTCAGAGGGAACTAGTGTTAGTAAGTCTGTGCATGAGTCCACTAAGATGAACTGTCAAAGAGCTCAGCAGTTTCTGTCTTCTATGGCATCAGTCCCTGCTGACTTTTACAGCCAGAAGTTATGGTGACTTCTTTTCCTGCCACCAGAACCCTGGGCTGGGGGCCTAATGTGGGGCGGGACCACTCCCTCCTGAGATATTCCTCTCAATTTTTATCTACTACATGTGGGTGTGGGACCAACCCATTCTGCATTCATCCCTCCTACTAGCCTGGATGTGGTTTCTTCTTTAATTCTGTAGTTTTAGGGCTTCCACTTAGCTCAATTTTTGACAGTTCTGGATAATGGTTGTTCTATAGTTTAGTTGTAATTTTGATGTATTTGTGTCTACCTATGCCACCATCTTGACTGGAAGTTCTTGACACATTTATTGTTTTCACCAATAACTTTATTGATTTGGATATTTTGAGTATGCTATTTCCTGCATGTTATAATGTTGATTGTTTTCAATTAATGTCTTGGTTTGATCACTGTCAATTTCAACTGGTCTAATTGATGGTGGAGCATTTTCCAGCAAGAAATCTCTAGCACAGAACTTCATAAACCACTGTGGGGGAGCTTCACCTGCAGGGCCCCCTGGCCACCATAGATGACAATAAGTCTACCAAGACATGATCTGCTTGGGAAGGGAAGGTGGCTGATCTCTTAAAGGAAAAGGACCAGGAGCCTTTTCTTCAATGGGCTTTTACTGTGTTCAGTTTGCACAGGAATGCAGGTAAAGCTCATCAATCATTGTCAGTCAGTAAGGATCAAACAATAGATAACATACAAAGAACTAGGAGGGCTTATTCTGAGTCAAGGTCAGTTAGATCAGGGGCAATAAAACTTTGGGAAACAAACTCTTTTCCTGCTGGGACCCTTATCAGAAAATTGAGAGCATTTTTAACAAAGCAGATTTCACAGGATTTTATGTGTTCTTTCTTAGGCCTGATCACCCCAGGGAACCTGCCCTTTCTAGCACAGGCCTGCACTGCCCTCTGTCATTGTTTCAGGCTTAAGTCAGTCAGAGGAAGTAAGGCAGCCAAGAGATTAGGAGACTTCTTTCAGACAGCACGAGGACTCAGGCTGTGTCAAAGCCAAGGGGCGAGGGTCCATCACCCTTTTTTGCTATAGCCCCCCAAGTCCTTCCCTGGGGGCCCCTTCATGACCATGCCTGTCTTAGGTCATTCCTTCCTTGAGGAATCTTACCTGTCTTTGGCTAACCAGTCATGCCCCGGGGGACAGGCAGGGTGAAGTAAAGGGGGCAGAGGCAGCACCCCTGCCAGGGAGATAAGCTTTGTTTCCTTAGTGGGTTATGGTCCCAATGTCTCTCACTCAGCCTTAGCCATGGGGGGTGGGGGTTACAGCTTCTGAAACCAGGCAGGGCAATTCCCAACAAACCACTTTTAATGCATTCAGTCTGTCATGGCACCTTCTCTATACATTGCACAAATCTTTTTTTTTCCTTTTCAGTTACATTTTTACCTTTCTTGAAAAAATAAAGCATAATATGCTGAAAATGCCATGCATTTTTTTCATCTTCAATATTAAAATGGATACACAAAATCTACCAGTTTTGATGTTTTTTAAAAAATGCATGCTGATATGACAGCTGTAACAATACAATCTAACAAAATTGTTTTGAATACAGTTAAAGACAACCAAGCACTACTAGAGCCATGTCATGGAAAAAACCTAACGAATGTTTTAGCCAACCCAATATTATGAGGCTTTCTTACAAATGTGAATATAAGTAGCAAAATGAAAGTAATTTGCTGATTAATGCAAATTAGGGTCAAAACTTTCCCCCAGTTATTTGGTAAATGAAACCATTTTAGGTTTCTTCTAAGGGAATTATTATTTGAGGCAAAAGTGTTTTTTGGCTGGCAGAGCCTTATACACAACATTTAAAATTTTTCAAAGTAATATGGAGTAAAATACCAGTATTCTTTTGAGGAATACAACAGAAAGATTAAAAGCCTTGGGTAAGCTCACAAAGTAATACTGTAAAAGACAATAAAGAATCCAGGTTAGTGTTTTGTGCTACATTGTATCCCTACTAAAATGTCTATTTTCAAACCCAATCTTGAAATTATATGGACAGAAATTCTTACTCCAAATGGGCTTTCATCTGTAGTTTTAAAAATTAATCTTTATTTCTTTGGAAGAGACCTCTCATATGGTTGGTGGTTAGATACAAAGAGCAAACTACACAAAAACACATTTATTTATACATCAACCAAAATTATACAACATATTGATTACAGGTTTGAATTGTCATAAAGGGAAAAATTAAATAAAATTTAGCTACAGTAAAGCTCACTAACTAAGAAGAAAATTGATATATTATTTCCCCACTGCTGGAATATGCACATAGTATAGCTAGACCATTGGGTTCTTGCTATGTTAAACTTGACCCAAGATCCTGAATTGCAGGATACTTATTGTTGGGCAGTAGACCTAATTAATTCACAGATGCTAATTATTTATAATAGGAAAATAAGAGATAATTAGCTTGTAAAAATTCCTTCTTGCAGTGCAATATCTGAATTCTGAACTCTCTAGTAGTAATTTCTGAAAGCGTTTCCTGGCATTTTGTTATTTGCAAATTATGGCTATATTACTTTAAGAAAATTCAGTATTTAAAGATCATTATTTACCAAATACATGGAGGAGAGAAAATTGTTATTATTTGTATATAGAATGATTCTGTTTTACAAAACGCTGTACTGTGTGATCCCTACGAATACGGAGCTTCTCTAGTATTTTAAGAATGTTAGTGAAATGATAGAATGCGATATATACAGAACTTCATTTACACATTTACTGTGGAACAAAAAGAAAGAGATAATTTTTTCCAATATGGGACTATTTAGGATTAATTTGTTTTTAGGATGAATTTAAACTATTTAACAAAAACCTCAACTCTTCTTTGGGAACCTATTGATTTTATTCGCCAATAATTTTATTATAAAGTTCACTAATAAGTGTGATAAAATTCAGCTTTGGGCTCCCCTAGGCCTCACTGACTCTGAATTATATCAGTCAAGATGGTAAGTGAGGATATGAAGCATCTATGATTATCTAATGCATTAGTTGCCATGGAAGCTGCCCTTCCAGCCTGCTTTGATCAAATTTTTTGTAAGCAAGTAATTTGCTAATTCTTTCTAAAGTGAAAATGTCATAATGTTCTTATTACTAAATTGAAAGGACCAAGTTGTTTCTTTTAATAGTTAATGGTCTCCTCCTAATATCGTGATATTTTGGTCATTTTATGTACATTCAGTACATATTAAGATTTAAGTTTGTGTATTTTTAAAAGTGTGCTACCAAAAGTTTTTTTACTTTTAATTCTTTTTTATATGCTTATCAACAAGATTATCTTAAAATCCAAATCTTTTTAATGTAAATATTGATTCTACTTCTCTTGAAAAACAGTGCCTAATTGCATCACAGTAAATGAAGCAGTTGGATAAAAGTACTCTTACCACTGCCACCATCAAAGCATTCATTAACTGCTGCAGGTAAACATTAGCTTCATCACAATTAGAGGGAACTGAAATCCTTGTTGGGAATTCGACCCCCTCGTCTTGATAATCTGCTTCCTGAAATGAAGTGGGACACAAATGAGAAGCGAGTTGCTCTGAAACACTATGTGCAGGAAGCGACTCCTTCTGTTTTCCTAAACCAGTCTCAAACTCCAGGAAGCACTTTCATTTTATGACTATTGATATAATATCTAGTGTGCATTTGCACACTTAACATTAATGCTGCATGACAAATAGGAGCACAATGAAATTAATAAGGACATCTATTGAAAACTTGCAGCCCTGATAAAGAAAACAAGCTATTAGCTAGAGATTGCCAGCTGTCCTGTAGGTGGCAATGTGTAGCAAGGAGAGCTGGCTGGCCATGGTGGTTACTGCAGAGAATCTCTAACAAGTGAAAAAAAATTTTAAAAGTCAGTTTTTTTTTTTGTTAGGAATGTCTTTGTGCATCCTCTGCATTTATTTTCTTTCCCTAGTGCTAGTCTCTGGTTTGAATTTCTGCATGTACGTGCCTTGTATCACTAAAATCATTACTGTGCATCTTCTTTGGTTCAAAACCAATATCTGTTCTTTAATATGTGACCTCAGGTACCCACTCTGGTGTTATGAGTCCTGTGGGTGTTGAGGAATATTTTTGGCTGTCAACACCGAGTTGGAAGTAACCATCTTAACTGCTCTATTGTGGGGGCGACTTTGCCCACAAAGTCCCCCTGTCTGCTACAGATGAAAGTGAAACTACCAAGACATGATCTGCTCCGGGACGAAAGGTGGCTGATCCCTCAAAGGGGAAGGGCAGGGGATGAAGCAGAGACAAGCTTGGTCTCCTAAGTGGCTCACATTCCAGAGGTTGCTCACTCATCCTTAGCCATGGAAGGCAGTTACAATTCCTGACACCAAGCAGAGCAGTTCCAAACATCTCCCCCTTTTTTGTTTGTTAAGTCAATTGAAGCTGTTAGGCCTGTGAAACCTACTAGTTGCTGTTCCTGAATGTGATCAAGAGAAAACAACTCTCATATACATCATAAAGCACAAATAAGGATTAAAACGAGGAGGCGCCCAAGGGCTGCCATAACCCAAACTTGTAAATTCAGTCTGTTCAAGAATGTTACAAATGTAAGGGAATGACAAAAGTGACAGATCTGGTTACACTTCAGTCTTTGGGAGAATTAGCACAGATTTCAGGAAGTTACTTTAAAGATATGCAGCAAGGGCTTATACCTGAACTCAGGGTGAGAGAGTTTTAGCAAGAGCAAGTCACAAAGCATTATTAGAATCAGTAAACAACCAGTGGCTCCAAAGACCCACATTCTCAGATTAAGTCCATCAAACCATTTTTTTTGGGGGGAGGTTCAGCTAGCCAATTAAGCATTGAATGTCCTGCAGCTGCTGATGTAGTTGTAGCTGCAATTTATCAATTTGTCCCTTTAAGTTGGTAGAAAAAGTCCCTCTTAGGTGATGTTGAATACTGCTCTAGGAATTCCACTTCAGGGGAATGACACACAGCTTGGAGAAATCTGGATTGAGAGAGTCTAATGGGTGGAGGTGGGTTGCATCCAGGTGTTGTGGACTGCTCTGCTTGGATTCAAGAACTGTAACTCTACCCTCTGTGGTTAAGGATGAGTGAGCAACCTCTGGAATGTGAGCCACAGGAGACAAGGCTTGTCTCTGGTAGCAAATGCTGCCTCAGTTTCCTCTCCCTGCCCCCTAAGTTTGGTCTGTGTTGTTGACGGGTAAGTCTCCTCACAGTGGGGAGCAACCTAAGTCAGACATGATCACTTGGGAGGCCATCATGGAAGGACTCTGGGGGCTGCAACAAAGAGGGAGCAATGGACTCGTGCCCCCCCGGCTATGTGACATAGCCTGAATCCCCAAGCCCTTTGGGAGAAGTGCTTCCTGGCTCTAATCCCCTTAAGCCTGAATACCTGATGGGGAGGGGTGCAGCTCCTTGCCTTGCCAGAGTGGATCCTGGGGGAAAATCTGGCATCACAAAGAATTCTTAAAAAACCTGTGAAATCTGCTCTACTAAGAGTGCTTTCATTCATATGTTAAGGGTTTGAGCAGGAAACCCTAAAAGTTTCTGCAAAACTCTTTTCCTGACAGACACTGACTCAGACTAAGCCCTCAGATTTCTTTGAAATGTTATCTACAGTTTGATCCTTGCCTCCTGTATTCCTGTGTATTACAACCCAGTAAAAGTCCTTGGAGGAAGGGGCTCCAGGCCTTTTTCCCCTGAGAAACTGGCTATCGCTCACTGCCCTTCCCTTTTGAGGGATTGGCCATCTCTCCTCCCCAATCAGATCATGTCTTGTTTACTTTCATCCTTGGCGGACAGGGGGACTTGCGGGAAAAGTTGCCCCCACATTCAGGGAAGCCTTTTCTGTAATATGGCTTCACACTATTCGCCGGCAGTTCTAAAGGTCATTCTGGAAAGCAAACATAAGCATACCCTCTTCCTCAAGCTAACAGTTCTACAGGATCCTGCCAAGTGACATCTCCTAGCAGGTCTTTATATAAAATCTGAGGGTAAGGTGGTTTTGACTGTTTTGTCTGAAAATGTTTTTCAGTTGGAGTATAGAGCAAATGATCGTAATTTAGAAAATTATAGGTAAACATGGCCAACAAAATCAAATTTTGCGGGCAAGGACTCATGACTCCCCCTTTTTTGTTTGTTAAAAAGAAATAGGGGTCCCTTTCTAAGGGCTTGACAATCAGGACATTCTTTAATATTTCTTTAACATGTCACACCCCTTATATCACTTATATCAAGCTTTAGATTGCTGAAAATGTTTTTCAATTGAGTCGGGTGCCGGGAAGGGTCTCCCCGGGCACACACCAGGAAGAAAGGGAGGCCAGAGAAACCAATCTCCACCCTGTGCCTCAGCCCATCTCGGCAGAGAGACCCAGCCCCCACTCCACTCACCACCAGCATGCACGCACTGTGAGCTTTCCATGCGCCAGTGCTGCCGCGGAGCCCACTAGGGGAGCCTTGAGACTTGCAGCAGCTGGCTTGAATCAAGAGTGTGCATAGGTCCCTTCTGATGCATACTTTTGAAACTAAAGATCCCTTATCAGGGAGATATTCAGCAGCCCAATAACTGCTGAACTAGCTTGAAACATTGCTCTTAGTTGTTAGAGAGCTTATTCCCCAAGGTTGAGGATTCTTAGAAACCTTAAAGAAATTACTTAACATAGAATGATGGGATTTTCCTGAAATTCCTCCCACCACAAGACATGGCAATTAGAAAACCAGTTTCAGCATTCCTAGCCCCCCCCCCCCCCGTCTCTGAAATTTTATCTCTCCCTAGCAGAGGACACACTGTGAGTCAAGAATTCGAGTCTGGTGCCACTGCTACCGTTATTGCTAGCGGTGCCCTGGGTGTCTGGGCCTCCAATCCACTGGGTGGGAGATCCCCTCCGCCGCCAGAGCCCCCTCCCCTGGCTCGCCAGTCTCTGCCAATGCCCGCCAGCCACAGCAAACCCACCCCGGAGAGTGGGGAGACGGGAGAATGGAGTAGCCATCCCTCCAGGGACCGCCCTGGGTGCACGGGCTTTCCACTGGAGTCCCAAACAAAAGAATCTTTTTTCTAAAATTCCTTGTACCGCAAGAGGTGGGGAATTCAATACTAAAGATAAAAAGGAGATGCCATTGCTTTCTCCTCCCAAGCCTAAAAACCTGCCAGCAGGGTGCAGCGAAGGCTTGGGAGGGAGAAAGCCAGACTTATGAAAGAGAATGCGGGGAGGGGGGGGGGAGAAGAAAAACACTCAAGGAAGGATGGTAACAGTAACCTTTTCTCTTATCTGTAACACACCTGGGGGCCTTACCAAGAGGTGCCCCTGGTCCCTGTATGGATGAAGCACTAATTTCCCTACTCTTAGGCATGCCCTCGGTGTGGCTTTGGCTCTTGGCCTCTGGATTGAAGCACTTCCTGGATCCTCAGGTCCCTGTCCCAGGTGCCAGATGTGGGGGCAACTTTCCCAGCAAGTTCCCCATATGCCATTGATGAAAGTAACACTACCAAGACATGATCTTCTTGGGGAGGAGAGGTGGCCAGTCTCTCAGAGGAGAAAGGCCAAGAGCTCCTTCATCAACCACTTTTATTGGGTTGTAATACACAGGAACACAGGGTGGCAAGGATCAAACAGTAGATAACATTTCAAAGAAATCTGAGGACTTAGTCTGAGTTTGCAGAAACTTTGAGAGACATACTAATTTCCTGCTTGGACCCTTATCATATGAATGAAAGCACTCTTAGCAAAGCAGGCTTCACAGGGCTTTAGGAACTCTTTCTTATGCCTGATCACTCTGGATCCCGCTCTAGCTGGGCAAGGGACTGCACTGCCTCCTGCATCACATGTTTTCAGGCTTAAGTGGATTAGAGCCAGGAAGTGCTTCTCCCACAGGACCTGGGGACTCGGGCTATGTCAGTATAGCTGGGGGCCGAGGGTCCATTACTCCCTCTTTGTAACAGCCCCCTGAGTCCTTCTATGATGGCCTCCCAAGTGATTGTGTCTGGCTTAGGTTGCCTTTTCTCTAAGGAGTCTTACAGTCTCTGACTAAGCCATGATGCATTGGGGGCAGGGGAGGAAGCAGAAGCAGTGTTTGCTACCAGAGACAAGTTTTGTCTCCTTAGTGGCTCGCATTCTGGAGGTCGCTCTGTCAACCTTAGCCACAGGAGGCGGTTATAATTCCTGAAACCAGGCAGAGCGATTCCCAACACCCTATCAATTTTTGTTTCTCAAAATTGGAGCATGGAAGTTAATCTGGAGAGTGTTAGACAAGCTAGGAAGAACAAATATAAAGACATACTGTTATATGTCTTTATATTTAAAGACATAATTTTCCACATTTATGTTTTTGATATGAAAATTATACTATAATTTATTTAGAAATTATAATTTTCATATCAAAAACATAAATGTGGAAAAATTCCTAAGAATTAAAAAAAATTTTTTCCATGCTAAACAGGAATCACTGGATTTTTGGAAATAATGCATATTTCTAATTACTAATGTCTTTTGTAAAAGAGACAGCAAAGTTATCAGAGCAGTTCAAACATTGTAGCTCCAAATCTTGATCAGAGATTTTATTACTTTGTATGTAATTTTATTTTGTCTGTGTCTGATTCAGTCAGAAGTCTTTCCAACAAAGCAAGTTACAGCATCTGGAGTTTGATCTCCTTGAGGCCTCTGATATAATCAGGCAAAGTGATCACAAACCCTCAACCTGGCTCCTCGATTTGATACCTTTAACCCTCTATGTTTCCTACAGCTGTTGCCCTAAATCAACAGCTGGGCTTAGTTGCAGGCTGTAAGCTTAACGTGGCAGAACATTTTAGCCATCTTTTAATGCTGTGTTTGTCAGCAGTGGCTTATTTCCTTTGTTTGCTATTTAAAAGATCACTGCTTTCCAGTTTATTAGAACCAACAAAACAAAACCATTGCAAAGGAACTATTTAAAATAAACTTTCCATGCTATTGATGACCTAGCCCTGCTTAGTTGTGTTTTTCCTGTCTTCCTGTTTTTTCAATTTTTTTCAAATTTATTAAAACAAGCTTGTTCCTTGAGCCTAGTTTTCTGCTTTCTGTCTTCAAACAGCAATAATTCCTGTTGTGCCTTATATGTTCCTTGTTTTAATTCTCTTCATGCTATATGGATTTGGTTCTTTTGTCTTTTCAGACTACCATGGAGGGTTGTGGGTCTCAGTCCCCTGACAAGCTCTTTCTTCTCCCTACCCTTCTACCCACTGCCCCTAAACTTCCTATCGTGGGCAAGAACAGTGATCAGCTGCTGTTTAATTAGGGAGGAATCTCATTTTTCTGTTCATGTCCATCAACATGTCTTCCCCTAGAACTGGCACTCTTCCACTATTATTTGGTTAACTTATTGCATGTGATTTTTCATTTCTTCATTGGGGACAGAAGCTATCAAGAGTGATGTTTGTGTTGAATTGAAAAACACCAGTTTTCCTCCTTGAAACAAAGAGCTGGATCAGACTCTGCTCTTCTAATGCCTTCCAGCCTCTAGCCCTGTGAAGCTACTGGCATTTGTGAAAGTGATATTTGGAGAAATATATCACATATTTAAGCTCATCATGAGTTAAAAAACAAAGAAAAAATTATGTAGCCTGAATTGATACACTGCTAAAATTACAGCAATAGCAATTCTGAATGTTTCTGTGTATATGCATAGCTTTACATTTGTAAGAATCTCAAATAATAGCATTCATGTATAGACTTCCATTTATTTTCTTCCTGTCACTGCTAAGAAACAAGCAAGTTATTTTTCTCATTTTGTGGATGGGCAAAATGAAGTGAGGCTAAGCGAGCAGAAATATAGTGACAGAGGACGGAATCAATGTCTTCTGATTTCAAGCCTACTTCCTCCAGGACTTTGAAGCTGCTGGCTTCTATCAAAGTTAGTGATATTTGGAGGAAAATGTCACCATTACAGCATGCAATAGCTTTCACTGGACCAAAAGGTTTCTGTGTCTGCGTTCAGAGTGCAATGCAGTGATGTGTTTTTGAAAACTCCTGTGATCTGTGCTAAGAAAAGAGACAATTTTCTTTGATTACTCTGAGTCCATTAGCTGATTAGAAAGCTTTCTTAATAATATAAGAAGCTTGTGACATCCTGTGAATTTCTGCTAGCTGTGCAATCCGTTGGGAGGCTTATTATTAAAACACTGTTAAATGCCTAAAATAAGAATATTGAGCATTTTCAGGTAACGCCTATTGTAAAGACTATGGTATCCAATTTTCTCTTTCTGTGGAGGTCAGCTTTATATTTGGAAACATATATACTTAACCATTTTTCCTAATTACAATAAGGTAAAAGTTTAGAATATGCAAAAATGTGAAACTAAGTTGTAATTTTATCACATTGATTTTATTTTTCAGATTTTTAAGTAAGCAAGAATATAAAGAGAATTTTACAAAATGGGTTTGTGGGTTTCTCAAGGGAACCCCAGTAAATAGCACCTTTCCATACACCTGAAATGTTGAAGAGAAAAAAAAACAGAGAAAAAATAATATTTATTATTAACAAGGATTAGACAGAACAAGTGGCCTTATATTATTAGCCAAGTAGGCTGTTAATAGGAAACTGTAGGATCATTCAGATATCCTCACCTAGTACCCCAGGTAGTTGGAAACTGGAACTTACCTATGCAAGAAGCCTGCCCAAGCACACTTTACAGTGTGGAAGAGAGAATAATTTCGTTTTCTAAAGAGGAAGTGGGTGGGGCTAACACAGAATACCCAGTCATTCTCCCCCCCAAATTTTCCAATTAGTTAATTCACAGAACCAAGGGAAATCTGCATTTATAATCAGTTTCCCTTCACTGGTGGGACATGTGAAGTGTGAAGTATTCCCATCAATAGGGTCACACAATACACATTGATTTATATTTTGCCTCCTCCCCTTCATTTAACCAGGGCACTGGGCTTTTCTGTAGATTTCATGTCAAGTCCCTGGACTTGCATTTAAATGAAAGTGTTTAAGGAAAGGATCCAAGCAATGTGTAACATCTGGTAACCATGAATGCACCCTAGCTTTTATGTGTATACAAAGGACATTATGCTGAGTGAAATACGCAAGATATAGAAGGAATACTGTATAATCTCACTTATACGTGGAACGTAAAAATGTAGAACTCATAGTAGCAGAGAATAGAAAGGTGGTTGTCAGGGGCTGGGAGGTGTGGAAAGGGAGGGAGATAGGTGTTAAAGTACAAAGTTTCATTTATAAGATGAACAAGTTTGGAGGATCTAATGTATAGCTTGATGGCTATGGTTAATAATATATTATGTACTTGAAGTTTTCTAAGAGAGTAGATCTAAAGTGTTTAAACTAAATGCACACAAAATGTACCTATGTGAGGTAATGGATGTGTTAACTTGATTGTGATAATCCTTTCACAGTGAATACATCTATATACATATATGTTAAATCATCATATCATATATCTTTAAAAATCATGTTACATAACTTAAATAGCTATAATATTTATTTGTTGGTCATACTTCTAAAAAGCTAAATAAATAAATAAAATTAATTTTTGGCTTTTTGGTACTCATAGATATAATTTTTGGCTTTTTGGTACTCAGAGATATTAATTTTTGGCTTTTTTGGTACTCAGAGAAAAATAAATAAAATTAGTCTTTGGCTTTTTGGTATTCAGATATATAGGGAATTAGTAAACACAAACAAAAACTTTCCATCATACCTTTACTTGATCCTTGGTAATAAGTGTAAATAATTTACTTCTTTTTTTCTCCCATAAACCATACATTTATTTAAAATATTTACTGTGACTCCATTAGTGTTGTAGACCGCTCTCCCTAGTTTTAGGAATTGTATCTCTACCCCTTGTGGCTAAGGGCAAGAGATGACCTTTGGAATGCGAGCTGCAGGAGACAAAGCTTGTCTCTGGTAGCAACTGCTGCCTCATTTCCTCTCCCTCAGTTCCTCTCCCTGCCCCTAAAGCTTGGTCTGAAGTAAATGATGGGTAACACCCCTCATAGTGGGGGGCAACCTAAGCCAGACTCAATCACTTGGGAGGCCTTCATGGAAGGACTTGGGGGGCTGCAACAAAGAGCAATGGACTCTCGCCCCCCTATCTTTGTCAAAGCCCGAGTCCCCATGTTCTTGGGGAGAAGTGCTTCCTAGCTCTAATCCCCTTAAACCTGAATACCTTTTGGGAAGAGGCAAAGCTCCTTGCCTTGCTAGAGCATGTCCTGGGGAAAAAATCTGGCATGACAAAGACTTGCTGATAAACCTGGTGAAATCTGCTGTGCTAAGAGTGCTTTCATTCATATGATAAAAGTCCAAGAGGAAATGAGTATGTCTCCCAAAGCTTCTGCAACTCTTTTCCTGACAGACACTCACTCAGACTGAAGCCCTCAGATCTCTTTGAAATGTTATCTACTGTTTGATCCTTGCTGCCCTGCATTCCTGCATATTACAACCCAATAAAAGGCTATGGAGAAAGGCGCTCAGGGCCTTTTTCTCCTCGGAGAAACTGGCCACTGCTGGCCTTTGTTTCTTCTGAGAAACTGGCCACAGCCCACACCTCCATCCCCCAAACAGATCTCATCTTGTCTCAACCATATTTATTCATTCATGTGTGTCCGTGGCACCAGCGGGACTCAAGAAAGAGGTCGCCCCCACACATTAGTATGAGGCTGAGCTAGTGTTCATACTATGTTAGTCATAGCTGGTTCATTAGTTGAACAAAGAATTAATAGTGTATGCAGTTGGCTAAGCATGGTCTTTAGCATACAGTAGGTAATCAAAACTGGAAGTAGTTTACTATTATTGTTTTTATTATTATTATTTCCACAGGGAAAAACTCAAAAGCCTGGGGGGAAGACTGACACTACTCGACTTCAAGATTTACTATAAAACTACTAAATCTACAATAGCCAAGACAGTGTGGTATTGGCAAAAGAAGAGACAAATGGGACTTCCATCAAGATGGAGGCGTAGGTGGAAGCACTGTGCCTTCTCACACAACTAAGTTTAAAAATAATAAAGTTTTATCAACAAAAACGCAGCCAAACCACAGAAAATTGAACTACACAGAAGTCTGACAACAACAAACGCTTCAGCCAAACCAGTAAGAGGGGCAGAGCCAGCAGCGGAGCAGGGTTGGGCAGGAAAGATCCACTGGACCCACCCGGGTGCACAACCCAGGTGCACCAGCAGCCATGGGTGGATTCCAGGTGTGGAGAAGCGGGCGGACCCACTGAGGACCCAAGGCAGTGGACCCACTGAGGGCTGATCGCGGTCGCACATTCATGCGCAGATAAACCAGTGAAGGAGCTAGCAGTGAGACAGAACGAGCAGGCCCCAGTGGCAGGAAGCAGCAGAGAGGACTGCCATTATTTCTCTCTGACCCCGCCCCCACATACAGTGTCACAACCCAGCATCCTGAGTGGCCCCACCCTGGTGAACAACTAAGGCTCTGCTCCTCATAAAGGGTACGAACAGATCAAAACATGGCTCAAGAACTCAGAGCCCCAGAGCTGATAAATCTAAGCGATGAATAAATAGCCAAACTTTCAGATGCACAGTTCAAAACACTGGTGATCAGGATGCTCACTAGTGACAAATTAGAGGAACATATGAAGGCTAAACTAATTGAAGTGAACGGAAATATACAGGAAACCAATAGTAATGGAAAGGAAACTGGGACTCAAATCAAGGGAGTGGACCAGAAGGAGGGAAAAAATGACCAAACAGAAAAGGATGAAGAAACAAGAATTCGAAAAAAATGAGGAGAGGCTTAGGAACCTTCAGGACATCTTTAAACGTTCCAACATCCGAATTATAGGGGTACCAGAAGGGGAAGAGGAACAGCCACGAGTGGAACACTTATTTGAACAAATAATAAAGGAGAACTTCCCCAATCTGACAAAGAAAATAGACTTCCAGGAAATCCAGCAAGCTCAGAGAGTCCCAAAGAAGTTGGACCCAAGAAGGAACACACCAAGGCACATCATCATTACAGTAGCCAAGATTAAAATGAAGGAGAGAATCCTAGAAGCAGCAAGAGATAAGGGGTCAGCCACCTACAAAGGAGTTTCCATCAGACTGTCAGCTGATTTCTCAAAAGAGACCTTACAAGCAAGAAGGGGCTGGAAAGAAATATTTCAAGTCATGAAATCCAAAGACCTACAACCAAGATTGCTCTATCCAGCAAAGCTTTCATTTGGAGTGGAAGGGCAGATAAAGTGCTTCTCAGATAAGATCAAATTCAAGGAGTTCATCATCACCAAGCCCTTATTGTATGAAATGTTAAAGGGACTTACATAAGAAAAAGAAGATAAAAAAAGATGAACAATGAAAGGACAGCAAACTGACAGTTATTAAGAACCACACCTAAAACAAAAGCAAACTAAAAGGACAGCTAGATCAGGAGCAGAAACATAGAAATGAAGATCACAAGGAGGGTTAGCAACAGGGGAGTGGGATAAGGAGAAGGGGGGGAGAAGGTACAGAAAATAAGTAGCATAGATGGTAGGTAGAAAATAGAAAGGGGGGAGGGCAAGAATAGTATGGGAAATATAGAATCTAAAGAACTTGAGACATGTGGTCATCAACTAAAGGGGGGAATGGTGGGGGAGTGTTCAGGGTGGAGGGAAGTGAAGGGGAGAAATAGAACAAATGTAATGGCATAATTAAAAAATATATTTAAAAAAGAAAAAAAAGACAGACAAATAGAACAATGTAAGAGAATAGAGAATCCAGAAATAGACCCACATACATATAGTCAAGTGATAAACATAATATAATAGAGCAAAAGTAGTCATTTCAACAAATGATGATGGAACACATTGACATCCCCTTGAAAAAAGTGAATCTAGACAAAGATCTTTTCACTTTACAAAAATTAACTTGAACGATCACAGAACTAAATGTAAAATTTAAAGCTCAACTTTTAGAAGATGACATAGGAGAAAATCTAGATGACCTTGGATTTGGCAATAGCTTTTCAGATAAGGCAAGAAACATGAAAGAAAAAGTAGTAAGTTGACATTAAAATTAAAAACTTCTGCTTTGTGAAAGGCAATATTAAGAGAATGAAAATACAGCTCACAGACTTGGAAAAAAAACATTTGCAGAAGATATAGCTGATAAAGAACTATTAACTAAGTCTCTGTTTCTGTTTTGCAGGCAAGACAAGGAACACTAATAGAAGACTCATCAGCATGGACAAAGGGGAGAAATGACTGTGGAGTACAGGAGGGTGGATGGGGCAGGAGAGAGCAATGGGGGAAAAGGTGGAACAACTGTAACTGGACAATATAAAAATATTTTTAAAAAAGATAAAAATATGTTATCCAAACACACAAAGAACACTTACAACTCAGCAATATAAAAGCAAACAGCTCAGTTAAAAAATGAGCAAAGACCTTCACATGCCTCTCCCCAAAGAAGATATATAGATGGCAAATAGGCATATGAAAAGATGATCCACATCATACCATCAAGGAAATGAAAAGTAAAGCAAAATACCAATCACTTCACACCAGTTAGAATGGCCAAAATCCAGGAAACTGACAACACCAAACACTAGCAAGGATGTAGAAAACAGGAACTCTCATTCATTGCTGGTAGGAATGCAAAACAGTATACCAATGTGGAAGACCATTTGGTAGTTTCTTTCAATACTCTTAAACTGTATGATCCATAACTCGATAATACCCCGTGGTATTTATCCAAAGCAGTTGAAACTTATGTCCACATAAAAACCTTTATACACATGTTTATAGCAGCTTTATGCATAATTGTGAAAATTCTCAAGCAACCAAGATGTCCTTTAGCAGGTAAATGGATAAACTGTGGTACATCCAGACAATAGAATATTATCTAGTGCTAAAAAGAAATGTACTATCAAGCCATGAAATGCATATTGCCAAATGAAAGAAGCTAATCTGAAAAAACTTACATATTGTATGATTACAATTATATGACTTTCTGGAAAACACCAAATTATTGAGATAGTAAAAAATATCAGTGGTTAGGGAGGAGGGAAGGATAAATAGACAGAGCATGATGGATATTAAAATCAATGAAATTACTGAGTATGATACTATAATCATGGATACATGTTATAAATTTGTCCAAATCCATAGAATGTATAACACCAAGTATAACGTGATGATGTGTCAGTGTAGGTTCATCAGTTGTTACCTAGGTACCACTCTGGTGGGGGATATTGATATTGGTGGAGCCTATGCACATACAAGGCAGGGATATATGGAAAATCTCTGGATGTTCTTCTAAATTTTTCTGTGAACCTCAAACTACTCTAAAAAATAAAGTTTATTTAAAAATCAGTATGGAGAAGTACATAATTTTGCACTAAATTGAGTCATCGAACTCTGTATTTGGATTCTAGTATATAGGCTCTAAGCTCAGCAGTCTAAAATATATTCTAAATTCGAAGTAGAAATGCATCAATATTGGCTTAAATAATCAAAAGGGAATTAATGGAGGAAGCTGGACATGTTTTGACTCATGAAGAATGGACATACTTTGGCTCTGAGTCAAAGGGGAATAGCATGAAAGGTGTAGCAGTATCTGAGGTTCAGAGAACTTATGTTCGTTTTTAGAGATGCTGGCACATCTCAGACCATTTGATCCTTAGCTTTCTTGTTAAAGCAGCTTGGAAAGTATATATTGAACATTCAGAGCTGTACTGAGAGAATCCAGTTCAATAACTTCATCATTACAATAATTTGGCTATTCTTCCTTTGTTCTTTGGACTACATAGGTTTTCCTGATCTTTTTGACAAATAACTGAAAATGGCAAGAATTGAAAAATTGAATCTGAATAGTACTGGCAATTAGAAGAGTTACCTTGGTGGGAATTTTATTTCAAATCTCATTAAGCAATTATGAGTAACCCTTAATTCATGTTTGCTTGAAGATTTACAGTAACTGCTAAGTTATAACTCTGGCCTAATCTTTAGGGTTACATTACACAGTAAATAGTAGCTACAGTTGCAAGGTTTTTTTTGTGTGTTAATAATATATAGAGAATGCAGTGAAAATTGTTGAAACTAAGAATATCATCATCTAAAATTAGTACTTAAAAATGTATGGGCTATATGAATTCTGTGATACATAAGGAAACCCACTGCACTTTAACACATATAATATAATAATTGGTCTGATAAAATGTCAAATCAATTATAATCATTTATGTTGATGAATTGTGATTTATTGGCACATTTGATCACAGTGTGTGCAACTGTGGAATTCTTTACTATTTGATATCTGTTTGTGCAGTGAGTAATAAAATGTCATCGTATTAAAGAGTCCTTGGAGCATGGAAGTATTTTCCACTGGGATAAATTCTTGGAGTAGTTTTCTGGTTCATGAATAGATAGGGAGGTAAAAAAGATTCAGTTAGGGTTTTGAGTTATGTTAGTGATTTTTTTTGCCCATTTGGAAAAATCTAAAACCCAAGATAAAGCTAGAATTTATCAACTTGTATTGCATAATCAGGACATTTGGTTTTACACAATAGCTAATACCAAGCCATCTGGGTATTTTGGGCCGGTTTTTTAATGTCTCTTTACTTTTAAAGTCACTATAATGTAAAAAAGTCAATTATTATAATCCTGTCTTTTGTTTACCCAGCCAGCAATTTATAAGACCTTTAAAACTTAACTTGTAAGACCTTTAATTTCTCAATTTCTACCTGGTTTATCCTCAGTACACATAATATATCTATCTAATTTGTATATAAAAAGTGTTTCCTTTGGCCTTGAAAGATATTTTGGGCCTAACTGTGATTTTTAAATTAAATACTAATTTTACCTTAGTTTTTACATCCCACATGTCTTGGTTGTTGTTTGTTTGCTAATGTGACTTTTCCTCTTTGCCTCGTTGGATGGCCCCTTATGAAATATTTTAATTTAGAGATCTAAGATGGTAGCAGAGTAGTAAGCAGCTGCATTCATCTACTCACAGACACAGAGTGGAGAATGAGTGAAAGTGTCTGTGAGTGAGCACATACACGAATGATAATGTGGGGAATGCTTAGGAGTACGCAGGAATTGGCCCACCTGTGGGGCACCTGGGAGCCCATGGTCTGGGCTTTCTAGGTGGACCACCCTCACTAGCCAGTCCAGTATAGCTGGCTGCCCAGAGTTGGGGTGGCTGTAGATTGGCCCAGGACCTGTGAGCTACTGGGGAGGCAAGAGAATGCCTGGGAGGTATAGACTCCAGAAGCAGCATAGTGGGAGCAGGCATGCCCAAGGCTGAAGATCTCTGGAGGCAGCAGGGTAAGCATGCCACCACAGCCTTGTGTTAGAGTATAGCTGTGGGGTGTCTTCCCAATGCTATCTGGAAAAGATTCAGAGAGAAACACTATTTAAAACTGTTGGAGGCTCTGGAAGGAGATGACCAGGTCTGACTGGGAGAGCCTGTGTGTTTTTTTCGGGAAGGGGTGCATGTAGAGAATAGGGTCCCCAGGGACTGGTGCTACAATGTGTGGGGCATATAGAAACTCTTTCTAAGGGGGAGCTGAGGCAAGTCCCAAGGCTTGGCAGAGACCTGGGCTCACACACCTGTGTGCATGGGTGGGATGCAGTGGATTTGCTAACCACAAACTTAGGGGCAGACAATAAATACACTGAAGGAATGGGAGGACCCAACCCAGCATAGCTCTTGGGTAGAAGGCAGCTCAGAGTGGCAGATTCAGGATGAAACTCGTGTGAGAGAGACCAGACTCGGGTCTGGAAGACAGGAGCTGAATGCCTGAGATTTGCTGCAGTCAAGCAGAGCCTTTCATAGGTGAAGAACACAACCCCACCTGTGGGATTACAGGCTCACTGTATTGGCAAGGACAGGCTCAGGAGTTTCCTGATGTGTACACTTCCTCAGGGGAAAGAAGGAAAAACACCAACAGGGCATTTTGCCAGACACTACTTGCCAGACACTATGTGTTACACAACTCCTCAGACCCCAATTTACTAAACCCAACAGAGCAGAGAAAATAGAAACAGGGGCAACAAGGTACCATCTTCTGTCCTGCATAACTACTTAACATTCATTTCATATCCTTCAAGTTTGGGCATAATATGGCACCAGGTTTTAGACCAGAACAGATTGAGCACATTCAGGGTGGTATGGCTGTAGACTCTAATATAGTTTATTTAAAATCTCATATATTGATTTTCCCTTCTCTTACTCTATACTATCTCCTTCCTCCCTCTTAATATTTTTTTCTTTTTTTTTTAAATTTATTTTTTAAAATTGATTATGCTGTTACAGTTGTTCTATTCCCCCCTTCATTCCCCTCCACCCTGCCCCCCCATCCCCACCATTACCCCCCTTTAGTTTATGTCCATGTGTCTCAAGTCCTTTAGGTTCTATATTTCCCATGCTATTCTTGCCCCCCCTTCTATTTTCTATCTACTGTCTATGCTACTTATTTTCTGTACCTTCTCCCCCCATCTCCTCCTCCCACTCCCCTGATGCTAACCCTCCTTGAGATCTTCATTTCTATGTTTCCACTCCTGATCTAGCTGTTCTTTTAGTTTGCTTTCGTTTTAGGTGTGGTTGTTAATAACTGTGAGCTTGTTGTTCTTTCACTGTTCATGTTTCTTTAACTTCTTTTTCTTAGATAAGTCCCTTTAACATTTCATATAATAAGGGCTTGGTGATGATGAACTCCTTGAATTTGATCTTATCTGAGAAGCACCTTATCTGTCCTTCCATTCTAAATGAAAGTTTTGCTGGATAGAGCCATCTTGGTTGTAGGTCTTTAGATTTCATGACTTGGAATATTTCTTTCCAGCCCCTTCTTGCCTGTAAGGTCTCTTTTGAGAAATCTGCTGACAGTCTGATGGGGACTCCTTTGTAGGTGATTGTCCCCTTAGCTCTTGCTGCTTCTAGGATTCTCTCCTTCATTTTAATTTTGGCTAATGTAATTATGATATGCCTTGGTGTGTTTCTTCTTGAGTCCAACTTTTTTGGTTCTCTCTGAGCTTCTTGGATTTCTTGGAAGTCTATTTCCTTTGCCAGATTGGGGAAATTTTCTTTTATTATTTGTTCAAATAATTTTTCCACTGGTGGTTGTGTCTTTCCCCCTTCTGGTACCCCTATAATTCGGATATTGGAGCGTTTAAAGATGTCCTGGAGGTTCCTAAGACTCTCCCCTCATTTCTTTGAATTCTTGCTCCTTGACTCTTTTCTGTTTGGCCATTATTTGGTTTCTTCTGGGCCACTCCATTGATTTGAGTCCCAGTTTCCTTTTCATCTCTATGGGTTTTCTGTGGAATTCCATTCATTTCCCTTAGTTTAGCCTTCATATGTTTCTCTAATTTGTGGCTATAATCAACCAGATCTGTTAGGAACCTGATGACCAGTGTTTTAAACTGTGCGTCTGAGAGTTTTGCTATTTCTTCATCGCTTAGATTTATCTCTGGGGCTTTGAGGTCTTCCTGCGACATTTTTGGTCTGTTCTGGCCCTTTAAATGTGAGAAGCGACGCCTTGGACTCCCAGGTCGCTGGGTTGTGACGCTGCATGTGGGGGCGTGGTCAGAGCGGGGATATGGCGGCGCCCTCTACTGCCGCAAGCCACGGGGACCGCCGGCCCGGTCCAAGCGCCCACTCCCTCGCCTGTCCGCTCACCCACAGATAGGCAACCGCAGTCAACACGCAGCACCGCCTCCCCACTGTCTCCTCAGCAGTTGCTCACCCGGTGGGTTGCTCGGTCGCTCACTAGGTCCAATCCTGGGTTTGGAACCCGTGCGTCTGGATTCGCGTGTCTGGATTCCGCGCCTGGGTCCGTCTGACCCGAGTCCTGTACAACCCCTCACGAGACGCCGGTTTCGCCCCTTACCAGTCGGGCTGAAGAATTTGTTGTTACCGGACTTCCGAAAAGTTCAATTTTCCGTGTTCTGGTTGTGTTTTCTGATGCTAATATTTAGTTGTCCCTAAACTTGGTTGTGTGAGCAGGCACGGCACATCCACCTATACCTCCATCTTGGCGGAAGTCCCCCTCTTAATATTTTTATTTTAAATTCTATATTCTATTTCCTCTCATGCCATGACTTGTTTCCATTCTACTCTCTTACTATTGCTTCCCCCTCCAGCCTTTCAATAGCATTTGTGATTGTCATTAGTCATCTCACATTCCTTCTCACACTTTTAAATTATGCTTATTATCTCTCCACCTCTATCAATTTTTGCTTATAGGTTGTGGTTATAGGTTTGATCATGGGTTTGGTCATAAGTTGTTGTTACAGTTCTTCAAACTTATTTCTATATGGTGACTATTTGTATTTCAAATCTCAGGTTTCACTGTTCCCCTCTCCTATGCCATTTCGCCTTCCTCCTGCCCTTTTATGTTTTCTTTTTAAATGTTAATTTCTTCCTCTTTTAGCCAGGTTTTTAGCCATACTCTTAGTATTCCTTTCGTTTCCGTCTTCTCAAAATAACTTCCCTTTCCTGTAGACATCTCTTAAGCTCTTCTGTGTTTTCTTTTGCCTTCTTATTCCCATTCCACCTATATAAATCTCTGCTGATTGGTTGTTGATATTTGTGTGGTGGAGATTTTTCTGCAATTAGGTTCATATTATTATTTATTTATTTATATAACAAATATATACACAAAACATATATATTTATTGTGGTTGTCTGTTTTCTCTCTCTCTCTGTGCATGTATATACATAACATTTTCTTTAAATTTCAGTTTCGACCTAATACTATATACTTAGGCTCTCTTAATTCATTCCATTTTCCTTCCCCCATTTTTTAGTTACAAAGTAAATTTTATTTTCTTTACCACTTTTCCTTGTTTCTATTCCCTACTTTTATTATTGCCCTTCCCTCTACCATCATAGAATATTTTTTCTTTCAGTTAGTCACCTCATATGTTATTCTTTTTATAATACTCTTAATCTTGTTATACCTTTATCAATACTAGCTTATTGGCTGTTGATAGTGTAACTCTGGGTAGACTTTAATTTTGTGGCTGTGTGTCTATTTTGGGGGCAGTTTGGTTTTTGTACTGGCAGCCCCTGTACAACAGTATACAAGATGTGGAGGGCAGAGTGCCTCTCAGTCAGTCAGCTGGAGAAAGGAACCCAACAAAGAACAATACAATGACAACCAAAATTCAGTTACTACCAGAGAGCCCATATAAAAGGCATAAAGAGCAGCACAAGAACATCAGGCTCAGGTGATCAAGGAGAATGCACCACTGATTCCAACAGGTCTTCTACCACAGAAGGTCATGAAGACAGGGAGTCAAAGCAGATTAATCTAATGTGCAGAAACAAACAAGAAGAGTCACCTAAAATGGTGAGACAACGAATTAACCGCCAATCAAAAAGAAAGGAAGAATCCCCAGAAAGAGTGTTGAATAAAATTGAGGCAACTAAATATCAGACATGGAGTTCAAACTAATGGTTGTAACTCTATTAGTTTGGAGGCTGCTCAACTTTAAAGAACTCCAGGGAAAAGTCAAAGTCACGAGAAACACAGAATGTCCCAATCAAGAGGAACCCAAAGAGGCCCACTTCAAGACACATAAATAAAATGGCAAAATTCAAAGACAAAGAGAGAATCTTAAAGGCATCAAGGGAGAAATAGGAAGTAACATAAGAGGCAGCTCCTATAAGCTCCTACAAGACTAGCAGCTGATTTCTCAATAGAAACACTAGAAGCCAGAAGGGAATGGCAAGAACTATTCCAAGAAAATGAAAAACAAAGGCCTGCAATCAAGACTACTCTACCCAGCAAGGCTCTTATTTAAAATGGAAAGTGAAATAAGCAGTTCCCCAGACAAAAGAAGGCTAAAATATATACCTCTACCAATCAGCACTGTAAGATAGGCTAAAGGGACTGCTTTAAGAAGATGAAGAAAATGAGTGAGAGAGAGGAACATAGGTAGAAAGGGGGAAACTGGCAATGAATAAATACCTATCAATAATAACCTTATGTGTAAATGTATTAAATGTTCCAATTGAAAGAGATAGGGTAGTGAAATGGGTAAGAAAACATGACCTGCATATATGCGGTTAATAAGAGACCCACCTCAGAACAAAAGACTTACACAGACCGAAAGAGAGGGGTTGGGAAAAGTTATTCCAAGCAAATGAGCGGGGAAAAAAACCCTGGGATAATAAGGGTAGCAATACTCATACCAGATAAAACAGATTTCAAAACAAAGGTCGTACAAAGAGACAGAGGACACTTCATAACATGGAAGGATAGAGTCCATCAAGAAGATACAACATTGTAAACATATCTGCATCCTACCTAGGAGCACCCAAATATATAAAGAAAATCTCAGAGGACTTCAAGAAAGACATAGAAAATAACACACTTATAGTTGGGGATTTTAACACCCCACTCTTAATGCTGAACAGATCTTCCAAACAAAGAATCATCAAGGATATTGTGGCACTGAATGACAGTGTATATCACATGGACTTCACTGATATCTATGGAATGTTTCACCCCAAATAAGCAAAATACACATTCTTTTCAAATGCTTAGGAATATTTCCAAGGATAGATCACACGATAGGACGCAAAAGAAACCTAAAAATTTTCAATAAAATTGAAATAATTTCACACATTTTCTCACATGACAATGACTGGAAATTACAAGCCAACCTAAAGGAAAAAACTCAAAAACAGTCAAATATGTGGAGACTGAATAACATGCCACTAAATAATGAATGGGTAAACAATGAGATCAAGGAAGAATTCAAAAGGTTTCTGGAAACAAATGAAAATAAACTCACAACAGCTCAAAACCTTTGGGACACAGTGAAGGCAGTCCTGAGAGGGAAGTTCATAGCAATACAGGCCTACCTAGAAAGGGTAGAAACATTTCAAATAAACAACCTAACCCAACATCTACAAGGACTGGAGGAACAACAAGAAAGACAGCCCAAAGCTAGTAGAAGGAAGGAAATAATCAAAATCAGAGGAAAATTAAATGAAATAGAGACTAAAAGAATAATTCAAAGGATCAATAAATCCAGGAGCTTTTTCTTTGAAAAGATAAACAAAGTTAACAAGCTTTAAACCAGACTCACCAGGAAAATGGAGAGGACCCTAATAAATAAGATAAAAAACAAAAGAGGATAAAATACAATGGATACCACAGAAATACAAGGAATTGTAAGAAATTACTATAGACATCTGTATACCAAGAAATTTGACAACCTGGGTGAAATGGACAAATTTTTAGAAACATGTAATTCTCTAAAATTGAATCAAGAAGAAGCAGAGTGCCAAAATAGACTGATAAAAACTAGTGAAATTGAAGTATTCCTGGAACACAAAAGCCCTGGACCATGGCTTCACAGGAGAATTTTACCAAACATATAGGAAAGAGCTAAACCCTATCCTTCTCAAACTATTCTAAAAAAATCCAAGAAGAGAGAAGACTCCCAAACTCTTTTTATGAGGCCAGCATCATTTTAATTCCAAAATCACATAGCAAAGAAAGAAAACTTCAGGCCAATGTTGCTGATGAACATAGATGCTAAAATTTTTTAACAAAATATTAGCAAACCAGATCCAGCAATACATTAAAAAGATTATACACTGTGAGGTGGTGGCATTCATCCGAGGGATGCAGGGATGGTACAATATTCACAAATCAATAAATGTAATACATCACTTAAAAACTAAAAGACAAAACCCACATGATCATATCAATAAATGCTGAAAAAGCAATTGATAAAGTACAGCACCCATTTATGACAAACACAGCAAAGTGGGAGTACATATCAGCCATATACAGGCCATATACAAGAAACCTGCTGCCAGCATCATAATCAGGGGTAGATAAAACTTTCCCCTAAGCTCAGGAATGAGACAAAGGTTTCTGCTTTCACCACTTCTATTCAACATAGCAGTGGCAGTTCTAGCCACAGTGATAAAACAAACAAACAAACAAACAAACAAACAAACAAAATAAAAGGCACCCAAATTGAAAAGGGGAAAATGAAACTGTCATTGTTTGCAGATACATGAGAGTGTATATAGAAAACCCTATAGACTCCACCAAAAAACTGCTCAAACCAATAAACAAATTTGGCAAAACAGGATGTAAAGTCAATATTCAGAAATTGAAAACATTTTTGTATACCCACAGTGAAAGATCAGAACCAGAAATTAGGGGAAGAAAATCTATTTGCTATAGCAACAAGAAAAATAAAGTACCTAGGAATAAACTTAACGATGGAGGTAAAAGATCTGTACTCAAAAAACTGCAGAATACTGAAAAGAAATTAAGGAGGTCACAAATAAATGGAAGCACATACAGTGTTCATAGATTGGAAGAACTGACATCATTAAAATGCCTGTGCTCCACAAAGCACTCTAAAGATTCAATGCAATACTTATTATTTTTTTCAATAGAAATATAATTTTTCTATTTTTTATTTGTCAAAACAAATTTTACTTTTTCTTTCTCTTTTTTAAAATTGTTGTTCAAATAGAGTTTTCTCTATTTTCCCCTCACCACTCTCCCCCACCCCAGCCATCACCACCTCCCACCCTGGATCCTACACCCCTTTGGCTTTGTCCATGTGTCCTTCATGCATATTCCTTGATGACCCTTCCCCCTTTTTGCTTACATTATCCCCTCCCACCTCCCCTCTGGTTACTGTCAGTTTGTTATTAATTTCAATGTCTCTGGTTATAATTTGCTTGCTTCTTTGTTTCATTGATTAGCTATAAAAACTATGGTACGTTTGCACAAAGGAATACTACACAGCAGAAAGAAAGGAGCTACTACCCTTCACAACAGCCTGGATGGATCTGGAGAGCATTATGCTAAGTGAAGTAAGCTAGGCAGTGAAAGACAAATGCCATATGATTACACATATAAGTGGAATCTAATCAGCAATACCTATTAAAATAACAATGGCACATTTCAGAGATATAGAACAATATTTCAAAAATTTATATGGATCTATAAATGACACTGAATAAATGACACTGAGAAAAAGGACTATGCAGGAGGGATCACAGTACTGGATATCAGACTATATTATAAGGCCATTGAAATCAAAACAGTCTAGTACCAGCATAAGAACACACACATAGATAAATGGAACAGAATAGATAGTCCAGAAATAAACCCATGTCCCTATGGTTAATTAATATTTGACAAATGGGACACAAGCATACAATGGAGTAAAAAAAGCCTCTTTAATAAATGGTGCTGGAAGAACTGGACTGGTAGATGCAAAAAAATGAAACTAGACCACCAACTTACCCTATCTGAACTCAAATGGATAAAAGACTTATCTATAAGTTGTGACATAATAAAAGTCCGAGAGGAAAACATTGGCAGGAATATTTCAGATATCCTATGTAGCAATATTTTTGCCAATATATCCCCTAGGACAAGGGAAATAATTGAAATAAATAAACAAATGGGATGACATTAAATTAAATAGCTTCTGCATGGCTAAAGAAACCATCAGAAAAATGAAAAGGGAACTGACTCTATGGGAAAACATATTTGCCAATGATACATTGGAGAAGCATTTGATCTCTAAAATATATAAAGAACTCACATGACTACGCACCAGGAAGACAAAGAATCCAATGACAAAATGGGCAAATAACCTGAATAGAAAATTCTCCAAGGAGGACAGATAGATGACCCATAGACATATGAAAAGATGCTCAACATCACTAGCCATCAGAGAGATGCAAATTAAAACCAAGATGAAGGTGTAGGTAGACATGCTTTGCCTTCTCGCATGACCACAGAGAATAATAATTAAACCTCAAAACAGATAACACCTAGAACTGTCAGAAAATCAAACTCTGTGGAAATCATACAACCAAGGATTTAAAGAAGCCACATTCATCCAGATGGGTAGGAGGTGGTGGAGACACAAAGATAGGTGTGGAGGCAAGGAGATGCAGTGTGGCATACAGAGGCAGTGGAATGGGTGGTCCCACTTTCACATTTGGTGGATAACTTGGGAGCGAGCAATCCTAGCCCAAAGCCAGAGCACACAGCCCAGTGTTCCAGTGGCAGGAAGATAAATCCCTATAACTTCTGGCTGTAAAAACCACTGGGGGTTGGAGCAGCAGAAGAAACTGCCAGGTTTTCAAGAGACTCCTCTTAAAGGGCCCACATGTGTTAGAATGTACTCAAATCCACCCACTTTGTGATATAGCATCAGGGCAAGAGCTGGAAGGGTTCCAATTGCATATGGGGAGTGGGTGAAGTGACTGGAAATGGGGTGAGTGCAGGGAAACCTCCAGAAGCCAGGTAGTGGCACTTTCCCCCTCTGAGCCTTTCCCCCACACAGAGGCAAAAAGCAATAAAGCAGGTTGCCTTGCCCTGGTGATTACCTAAGGATCCATCCCACACAAATTGCAGATGACTTTTCTACAATAGGCCACATTACTAAGGGAATCTAAGCAGCTCTACCTAATACACAGAAACAAACACAAGGAGCCTGCTAAATTGAAGAGAAAAAGAAATATGGCCCAAATGAAATAACAGAACAAAACCCCAGAAAAGGAACTCAATGAAACAGAGATGACCAACCTATTAGCTACAGAGTGATCAGGATGCTCAAAGAACTCACTGACTACAACAACACCATAAAGAAAGAAATAAATTTCACACTAAGTGAAGTAAAGAAAAATCTACAAGAACCAACAGTGAAGGGGAGGGAGCTGGGGTTCAAATCAATGATTTGGAACATAAGGAAGAACTAAGCATTCAACCAGAACAATGAGAAGAAACAAACATTCAAAAAATGAGGATAGTATAAGAAGCTTCTGGGACATGTCCAAAAATGCCAACATCAGAATAATAGGGATGCCAGAAGGAGAAGAGGAAGAGCAAGAAATTGAAAACTTATTTGAAAAAATAATGGAAGAACACTTTCTTAATTTGGTGAAGGAAATAGACATGCAATCCAGGAAGCACAGAGAGTCCCAAACAAGTTGGACACAAAGAGAACTATACCAAGACACATAATAATTAAAATACCAAAGGTTAAAGATAAAGAGAGAATTTTAAAAGCAGCAAGAGAAAATCAGAGTTGCCTACAAAAGAGTGCCCTTAAGACTATCAGCTGATTTCTCATATGCAAGCAAGAAGGGACTAGCAAGAAGTATTCAGTGATGAAAAGCAAGGATCTTCAACCTAGCCAACTCTATCCAGCAAAGCTGTCATTTAGAATAGAAGGGCAGTTAAAGTGCTTCCAAGACAAAGTAAAGGTAAAGGAGTTCATCATAGCCAAGCCATTATTACATAAAATGTTATAAGGCCTTATTTAATAAAAAGAAAAAGATAAAAACTATGAACATTAAAATGGCAACAATTCCACAACTATCAACCACTGAATCCAAAAAGAAAAACTAAGCAAACAAGCAAAACATGAACTGAATCATAGATATGGAGATCAGATCATTTGGACGGTTATCAGCTGGGAAGCAGAAGGGGGAGTGTTGGGGAAAAGGTGCAGGGATTAAGAAGCATAATTGGTAGGTATGAAAATGACAGGGGGATGTTAAGTATAATATAGAAAATGTAGAAGCCAAAGAACTATGTACAAAACAAAATGACATGAACTAAAGGGAGGATGGCTGGAGGAAAGGGAGTACTGGGTGGAGTGAGGGCAACAGGGGAAAAATTGGAACAAATGTAATAGCATTATTAATAAAAGATATTAAAAAATAAAACCACAATGAGCTATCACCTCATACAAGTCAGAATGGCCATGATTAATAAATCAACAACAGTAAGTGCTGGCAAGGATGTGGAGTAAAGGGAACCCTAGTGCACTGTTGATTGGAATGCAGACTGGTGCAGCCACCGTGGAAAACAGTATGGAACTTCTTCAGAAAATTAAAAATGGAACTGCCTTTTGACCTAGCATTTGCACTTCTGGGATTATACCCTGAGAAGTCGAAACACCAATTCAAAAGAATTTATGCTTGTGGTACATATACACAATGGAATTCTATGCTGCAGAGAGAAAGAAGGAGCTACTACCTTTTGCAACAACATGGATGGAACTGGAAAGCATTATGCTGAGTGAAATAGGCCAGGAGTTGAAAGACAAATACCATATGATCTCACCTTTAACAGGAAGCTAAACAACAAAACAAACAAGCAAACGGAAAAAAAATAAAGACACTGAAATAGAGAACAAGGGGATAGTGACCAGAGGGGAGAAGGAAGGGAAGTTAAGGGGAAAAAGGGGGGAGGGATTTGGAGGAACAAATAGGAAGGACACAGGGACGAGAACTAAGGGGGGTGGAAAGGGGAGGGAGGGGGGGAGCAAGGGGGGGGGGAGGCTGGGATGGGAAAAATAGACAAAAAACTGTACTTGAAAAATAACTAAATAAAATTTAAAAAAAAGAAATACAAAAATGAAACTAAAAAAAAAAGAATTTATGCACCCCCACATTCATAGCAGTGTAATTTACAATAGCCAAGTGTTAGAAACAGCCTAAGTGCCCATCTGTAGATGTAGGGATTAAAAACTGTGGTAAATTTACATAATGGAATACTATGCAGCAGAAAGAAAGAAGGAAATCCTATCTTTCATGACATCATGAATGGAAGTGGAGAGCATTATGCTAAGTGAAATAAGCCAGTAAGTGAAATATAAATACCGTATCATTTCACCTGTAAGTGGAACATAATCGATGGAACAAACAAATGAGCAAAATAAAACCAGAGGCAAGGAAACATGGAACAGACTGACAGTGACCTGAGGGGAGGTGGGAGGGGGACAATGGTGGAAAGAAAGAGAAGGGACTAGTAGAAAAACATGCATGAATAACACATGAATGTGGTCAATGGTGTGAGGATTGACTGTGGGAATGGGGGGGTGGGCTAGTCAGAGGAGGGCAAAGGGAAAAATCGGGAAAATGTAATAGAATAACAATAATTTTTTTAAAACATGAAGTATGTTCTTGATTTCTCTGTTTAATAAATAGGATGGCAGATTAAAATGAGATTGTGGGGGAGGCACGCTTAAAAATAAATAAAATTTATTTAGTCAGATTTATTTGAAAACATGCAGTATAAAAGTGCAACTCAAACCTTGATGCATTTTCCACTGTTGCACACTTGGCTAGGTCAGTGTTGAAAATGTGTCTTCCCGAAAGCACTTGTTGCACTTGGGTGCCTGTTTACTTTTGGAGCTGTGTAGTGATACATCAACACCAGCTTTTTAAAGCAAAACCCATTTCAAATGACAGTATCCTGTCTTTAAAAGTTTAAGCCATCTTAGCATTCTGTGATCTGATGTACTTGTTAGAGGTAGCAGGATTCTAGCTACATTTCACACAATATTAAGCTTATGATGTTCACACATACACTCTGGGTATTTTTGTTGTACTTTTCCTCTTCATATGCTTTTCAACTGTGTCATGTTTTTCTGCTTTCCCCCACAACTGGCTCTGATATTATTTTGTATGAAATCGCCCTGTTTATAGTTTGATGCCATCCTATTAAATCTGGGATGTGATTAGGGGCTTTCGTGGTTGCAGAAATGCATTTAGATATTGTGACCATCGACACTCATGAATTCAGATTCATCCATCTATATTACATCCCTTTTTCCTTTTTCTTTTGAAATTAAAGCTTTAAAATTATTGGCTAAGATCATATGTGTTCTTTAGTAGAATCTGGAATGTAACTGCAATGCATTTTCATCTAATCTATGGGACTTGCACACAGTTTATCACCATTCCCATTTGAGCTTTCACTCTCTGCCACAGGTACTGTACCTTGGGACTAGCTCATTTCCTCTGTTTGATAGTGACAACAAAAGATCTAGACACTTTTTATATTTTGTAGATATGTTTTGGCTTAGCAAAATTTCTTATATTTATCCATTCATTCATATTTGTCTCATAGGATAAGGTAAACATATCATTTGCTTTAGTCCTTTTCCTTTTCTTGCTTAAATTCCAAATCTCTTATTTTATTATTTCTAAATTCATTTTCCTTAGTACATCCAATTCTCCCCAGCACTCCTGTGAACAGGTGTGGGTAGTGATGGGCAATGTATTGAGATAGCACTTCCTCACTCAGCACATACCCCCAGAGCAGCTTTATAGAACTCGGGCAAAGTACAGTGGAACTCTGTGGCAGATGGACTTTCAAATAGCATTCACCAAGAACCTTTCCTTTCATATCAAGGAATGTGAGCTATATATCCTACTTAGTATGCTGACATTTCACAGTTGATATCCTCGTGTATTTTCCCTTTCACTTGATGGGCAGGGGTGGGAATTGAGGTGCCCTTGTCAAACAAAACATGCTTTCTTTTTTGGCATCTCTTGACTGTTGAGTACAACAAATCTATTTGTCTGCATTTTACTTGTTTTCTAAATTCTTATGTTGCACACCTAATGCAGTGACTACCAAGTGTTGGAAATATGCTAAATTGGTTTCCAACTTCATTACCAGTTTGGTGCAACAATTGCTATATTCAAGCATATATTTAGTTTACACATTGTTAAGAAAAGTAAGTTTTATGCTATCTTCCATTTCTGTTTTACTAGTTTGTGTACTTGTGTTTTATTGATTTGCAAATGTCACAGAAATTAGTGTTAAAAGAACTCTTGAATATTGAATAGAGTGTTTAAATAATCTTTTCTTCATGACAGTGAAAAGAATTTTCTAGTTTAGTTTAGGTCCTGTGTTTTGAGCTTATTTTTACTTTGTACTCTAGAATAATTAGATGACCAATTTTCCCAAATGAAAAGAAAATGAGTTTTGACAGAGAGATAGGGAATTTTACCTCTGTCTTGTTTGTTCATAAAAGGCATTTTTTTTAAATATCAAAAACTTTCAGCAAAAATATCCCATTGGTCTCAGTCCTGCAGTAAATTTGGTTATGGAAAATTTAATATAATGTGTGTGAAGTGTCTGGAGACAAGTAAGTGTGTTTTTTTCCCTCTTGAGTAACTCCAGATTGTTTTCTTTAAAGTTTTGATTTAGCAGATAATCCTCTAGGTGTACCTTGACAGCCTGGCTAGTCCCACCCCAGCCCTCTGAACGTAACAGGCAGGCAGCTGGCTGCCTCACTACCTCCAGCTCTAGGCCTATTTGAAAGGAACATGTAAGTGCTCATGATGAATTTTAGTGTGGGGTTTATTTAGATTGAAATGTAGCCAAAATGCTCAGAAGTTTTCAAGGGTACTAGGGCCCATTACTGAGTGGGAGTTTGGAACATTTTATTTGTATAGATATAACCTTTGGTACTACCTCTCCTACTTATTTGAAGGAGAGACAGATGCTTATGAACGATTTAGCTAAAAAACATGAGAGTTTGTCCTCTGAAATATAAAGAAGAATCTGTGATGGGAAAATGTTCAGAATCAATGAGTCTAACTATTTTGTGTTAGTAGAAAGTGGATGTTGTTAGAAGTGAGTAAGCACAGCAGGAACAGATTATTATTTATGAGGCAAAATAACAGTTTAAGGCCATAGTTATTTGCCAGATGCTGGTCCAACTGCTTTGTTTGTAGAACTACATTCAATCCTTATAATCCTATGAAGTAGGAAGTATTATTTCTCCTGTTATATAGGTGGGAGAACTGGGACAGAGAAAGATGATTGTAGAAGGCAGAATAATGGCTTCCTCAAATATGTCCTCATCCTAATTCCTGGAATCTGTAAATATGTTATTTTATTTGGCAAATGGGACTTTTTTTCAGATGTGACTACTGTTAAGGACCTTGAGAAAAGGGTGGATTATCTTGGTTTATCTGGGTGGGTCTACGCTCACATGAGTCCTTAAGAGGGGGAGCATATTTCCTAGCTGTGGTCAAAGATACAGATGTGATGATGGAAGAACCGTCAGAGAGATGCAAAACTATGGATTTGAAGATGGAATGGGAGGCCATAAGCCGAGGAATGTAGGCACCCTCTATAAATTGGAAAGGGAAAGGAAATTGATTTTTCCCTGGAGTGTTCACAAAGTGTCTTATTCTGGTCAGGATATTATAGCAAAATGTCACAGACTTGGTGTCTTATAAATGACAGAAATTTATTTTTCACTGTTCCGGAGGCAGGAAATCCAAGATCAGATGTCAGAATGGTAGAGTGAGAGCCCTCTTCCAGGTTACAGATTTCTGGTTGTACCTTCATATAGCAAAAGTGTTTAGAGAACTTTGTGGGTAGTCTTTTATAGGAGCACCAATCCTATTTATGAGGGCTCCACCCTTATGACCTAATCATCTCCCAAAAGCCCCATTTTCAAATTGCATCACATTTAGCATTATAATTTTAATATGTAAATTTTGGAAGCACACAAATATTCACAACATAGCAGAAAGGAACACAGCACTGCAAACATCTTAATTTTAGTCCAGTGAAATCCACATCAGACTTCTGACACACCCAGAAATGTAAGATAATAAATTTGTGTGTTTTAAACCACTACATTTAAGGTAATTTGTTAGAACAACAATAAAAAATTAAGACAGTAATGACATTTATATGCATAAAAAGTCAAAGAAACTCTCAGAATTCTTAGCAGGGATAACAGAAGGTATTTATCTCTTGAAGTCAATGAGTAAAGAGTAAGAGATGACTTACTCTTACTTACACATTATTTTAAGTGTGAAGACAACAATTCAGGACTATAAGGGACATGAAAAATCAAGGAAGAATGACAGCACCAAAGGATCGTAATGATTATTCAGTAATACAGGAGCTGACCCTAAAGATATGAAACTAGAGATCCATAGCAGGAGGAAAACTGTAAAATTTACAAATAGTTGGAGATTAAATAACATACATTGAACAACAACAAAAATAGGTCAAGGATAAATTTTTAAAAATATATTGGAGAAAACAAAAATGGGAAATATAAGAAATAAAACTTGTGGGATGCATCAAAAGGAACTTTAAAATTTTATAGTGATGAACACCTACATTAACAACAAAAAAAGAAGTATCTCAAATCAACTACCTGGTATTATACTTCAGGGAACTAGAAAAACAACAAACTAAGCTGAAAGTAAGCAGAAGGAAGGAAATAGCGAAGATCAGAGTGTAAATAAATAAAACAGAGACCAGAAAAATAATTTAAAAAGCTCAAAGAAACTAAGAACTGACTTTTTGAAAAGATAAACAAAACTGACAGATATTTAAGTACACTAAAAAGAGAAAAGATTCAAATAAATAAAATTAGAAATCACAAGTAGACATTACAACTGATACCACAAAAATACAATAGATCATGAGAATAATATGAACAATTGTATACCAACAAATTGGATTAAAGAGAAGAAATAGGTGAATTTCACCAATTCAAAGACCCTGTGTACCCTAATGTTCATAGCAGCACAATTTGGCAGTCAAGTGTTAGAAGCAACCTAAGTGCTCATCAGTAAATGAATGGGTCAGAAAACTATAGCACAATAGAATATTGTACAGCAAAAAGAAAGAAGGAGCTCCTACCCTTCATGACAGCATGGATGGATCTGGGGAGCATTATGCTAAGTGAAATAAACCAGGTGGTGAGAGACAAATACCACATGATCTCACCTATAAGTGGAACCTAATCAACAAAACAAACAAGTAAGCAAAATATAACCTGAGGTATTGAAATAAAGAACAAACTGACAGTAACCAGAGGGAAGGTGGGCAGGTCTCATGGAGGTAAAGGGGGAAGTGTTGTCAAAAAACATGTATGAAGGACACATGGGCAAAGCCAAAAGGGGTAGGATCGAGGGTGGGAGGTTGAGATGGGTGGGGTGGGAGAAAAATGGAGACAATAGTACTTGAACAACAATAAAAAAGTTTAAAAAATAAATAGGTGAATTTCAAAACGGAATCATAAAGAAATAGAAAATCTGAGCAGATCAATATTGCATAAGAAGATTGAATCAGTAATCAAAAACTTCCAAAAAAGAAAACAATCAGACTATATGGCTTCACTGGTGAATTCAATCTAATACTTAAAGAAGAATTAATGCCAAATCTTCTCCAAAAATTGAAAAGCAGAAAACATTCGTAATTTATTTTGTTAAGCCAACATTACCCTGACCAAAGCCAGTAAGGACACTTGAAGAAAACTACAGGTTAATATTCTGGATGAGCATAGATGTACAAATTCTTGACAAAAATATTAGCCAATTAATTGAACAAAACATTAAAAGGGTCACACACTATGATCCTTTTTGATAAAAAATGGAATCTATCCCTGGGATACAAGATAGTTCAACATACACAAATCAATAAATGTGATTGATTTATTACATCTCTTTAATACAATAAAAGCCAAAAGTGATATGATTGTCTCAATAGGTGCAGAATAAGCATTTGACAAATACAACATTCTTTCCTGATAAAAACTCTCAACAATTTGGTTATAAAAGAAACATACCTAAACATAAAAAGGCCATATATGACAAGCCATATATAAAATCATTCTCAATGGTGAAAGGTTGAACATTTGTCCTCTGAGATTTGGAGCAAGACCAGAGTGCCCACTCTCACTACTTCAATCTAACATAGTACTAGTACTAAGTGTTCATTACATCAAAAGTAATAAGACACTTAGTAATAAATTTAAGGTTGATTCTACCAAGGAGGTAGAATATCTGTCCACTGAAGACTATAAGATACAGGTGGCAAACACAAGGCCTGAGGGCTGAATCTAGCCCTCAACCTTGTTTTATCTAGCCTGGCACCTTGTTTCTATCCAGCGTCAGTGCTGTGCTCTCGCTTAACTGTTAAGAGTAGTTACATTTATACAGTCCTAAAATTACATTCAGCCCTTTGAAGGCAACTGTGAGGCTGATGTGGCCCCAGTTAAAAATGAGTTTAACATTCTTGTTATAAGACATTGATAAAAAACATTACAGAAGACACAAATAAATGAAAAGATATTTCATGTTCATGGATTGGAATAATTAATATTGTTAATATTGCCCAAAATAGTTTACAGATTCAATGTATTCTCTATGAAAATCCCATTGGCATTTTTCACAAAAATAGAAAAAACAATTCTAAATTTACATGGAATCAGAAAAGACCTGAAATAACCAAAACATTCCTTAGAATAAAGAACAAAGCTGGAGACATACATATGGTGATTCCAAATAAGATTACAGAGCTATAGTAATCAAAATAGTATGGAACTACTATAAAAATAGGAATATAGAACAATGGAACAGAGTCAAGAGCCCAGAAATAAACCCTCACATATATAGTCAACTAATATTTGACAAGGAATTCAAAAGTACTTAATAGAAAGAGATTGGGCTCTTCAATAATTGGTGTTGTGAAAATTGGATGGTCATGTACAAGAATGAAACTAGACCCCTATCTTACAACACTCAAAAAAAAATTCACTCAAAATGGATTAAATACTTAAACCTGAAATCTAAATCTCCTTTGATTAGGTTTCCTTATATCTTCTTTACATTATCTTACCAATGATTTCTGGATATGATCTCAGAAGCACATGCAACAAATCCAAAATTAATTAGTGGGACTACATCACATTAAAAACTTCTGCACAGCAAAAGAAATAATAAATTATATAGAAAGTGTAACTAGGGGGTGGGAGAAAATATGTGCAAACTATCTAATGAGGAATTAATATTCAAAACATGTAATGAACTGCTGTAACTTAGTGGTAAAAAAAATCACGTTTAGAAGTTGTCAGAGAGCCTTAACAGACATTTTTCTAGAGAGTACTACAAATGGTCAACAGGTACATGAAAAGATGCTCAACATCACTATCATCAGCTAAAGACAAATCAAAACATGATGAGATATCACTTCACATCTGTTAGAATAACTATTTTGAAAAAGACAGATAACAATGTTGGCATTGATGTGGAGAAGAGGTTACCTTTCCATTGGTGGAAATGCAAATTGGTATAGCTACTATGAAAACAGTAAGGATTTCTCAAAAATTATATGTATAACTAGAACTACCATAAGTTCCAGCAATCTCTCTTCTCCATTTATACCTAAAGGAAGTGAAATAGGACCTTGAAGATATATCTGCACCCTCTATGTTCATTGCAGTATGATTTCCAATAACCAAGGTATGGAAATAACCTAAGTGTTCATCTACCAATGAGTGTGATATTATTCAGCCATGAGAAAAAATGATTTTTGCTGTTTGTGAAAACATTCATGGAACTTGAGTGCATAATGGTAAGTGAAATAAGGCAGACAAAGAAAGAGATTCTGCATCATCTTATTTACATATGGGATCTGAACAAGGCTGAACTCATAGAAACAGTATAATGGTGATGGCCAGGGCCTGAGGGGTGGGAGAAATGGGGAAATATTGGTTAAAGGATTTAAACTTGTAGTTATAAAAGAAATAATCTTGGGAATCTGATGTAAACCCTGATGTCTATAGTTAACAATGCTCTATTATATTCTTAAAATTTCCCAAAAGTAGATCTTAAATGTTCTAATCCTCACCCACAATACAATGGTAATTATATGAGGTCATGGAAGTGTTAACCAGCCATATGTCATAACATTTGAAATGTGTATATATCAGATCATCCCACTGAACACATTAAAGTAACAAAATGTTGTGTATCATTTACATCTCAGTAAAGCCGGAAAAAGATTTGTTGGATAAATAGTTACAAAGGAAAAAATATTAATTGCCTAGTATATGCCAGGCATGAAGCTAGGTGCCGGGTAGGTGATATGGTATTTTGATATATAAGACAGTCATGGATATTGCATTTTTAAGGTATATTTTTGTTGAAGACATTAAAAATAGGAAAAAATGAAAATGAAAATTTAATTACAATTGTGATAGGGTCATGTACATATAAATGTATGAATAGTGATTAAATATGATAGTGATTGTCTCAGTTGTTGGTGTTAGCTTTCTAGTCTTTCCCTGGATCTGTCTTTGATCCTTTCACAGCTCCAGGTCTTACAAAAAAGAAAAAAAACCACAATGCCTCCTGCTGACTTTGAATCCACCAAGCAGGTTTTGCTGGTCTTCCTGGATGTTGCAGGCAGCAGGAGGCTGGGCTCTGGGGTTTCCCCCCCTTCCCTCTGGTTCTGTGTTGGGGGCTCTGTCCATGAAATCCGGAAGCACCAATTCAAAAGAACCTATACACCTCAATATTCATAGCAGCACAATTTACAATAACCAAGTGCTGGAAGTAACCTAAATCCTCACCAGGAAATGAGTGCATAAAAAGACTATGGTGCATTTACACAATGGAATACTATGCAGAAGAAAGAAATGGATGGATCTGGAGAGCATTATGCTAAGTGAAATAGGTCAGGCAGTGAAAGACAAATACCATATGATCTCACCTATAAGTGGAACCTAATCAACAAAACAAATAAGCAAGCAAAATACAACCAGAGACTTTGAAATAAAGAACAAACTGATAGCAACCAGAGGGACGGGGGAGAGGGATAATGGGGGAAAATAGGGGAAGGGTATACATTGAGAAACATGTATATAGGACCCTAAGGGGATAGGATCAAAGGTGGGAGGCAGGCATGTGTGGTGCAGGAGGGTAGTGGTGGGGTAAAAGTGGTGGGGGATAACTGTTCTTGAATAACAACAAAAAATATGGTAGTAATTGATTGTTGGGAACTGCCCTGCCTGGTTTTAGAAGCTGTAACCCATCCATGGCTAAGGCTGAGTGAGCAACATTCAGACCCTAAGCCACTGAGACAAAGCTTATCTCCATGGCAGGAGTGCTGCTTCTGCTCCTTTTACTTCATCCATCACTGGCCCCCAATGCTTGGTTGATTAGCCAATGACAGGTAAGATTCGTCAAGGGAGGATTGACCTGACAGGCACGATTGCATGGAGGCCCCAGGGAAGGAATTGGGGGTCTGTGGAGAAAAGGGGTAATGGACCCTTGGCTTTGACATAGCCTGCGTCCTCATTCTGTCTTTGAGAAGTCTTCTGGCTGCCTTACTTCCCCTACCTGACTTAAGCCTGAAACAATGACAGAGGGCGGTGCAGGCCTGTGCTGGAAAGGGCAGGTTCCCTAGGGCGATCAGGCCTAAGAAAGAATACATAATCTATGAAACCTGCTTTGCTAAGAATGCTCTCAGTTAAATGATAAAGGTCTGAGAGGAAATGAGTTTGTTTGCCAAAGTTTTGTAGCCCTTTAGCTAACAGACCCTCACCCAGAATTGGGCCTCAGAGTTCCTCCTATGTTATCTATTGTTTGGTAGATAGATACCTTACTGCCTAACAATTATTAATGAGCTTTACCTGTATTCTTGTGCAAAATGAACCCAATAAAAACCCACTGAGGAAAAGGCTATTGGCCCTTCTCTTTTGAGAGATCGGCCACCTTTCCTCGTCAAGCAGATCATGTCTTGGTAGACTTATTCTCATCTGTGGTGGCTAGGGATGGAGCCTGTGGGCAGAGCGCCCACACAATTGATCAGCTTCCTTTACATGGCTAGGGAAGCTTTCTCCACGGAGGTTGTGTTTACATTGATACTACCAAAGGGTGGGGGCAGACCAGGATTATCTTCTGGAGGGCAGGCGCATTTTAGCACAGGCTTCCCCTACTAAGTGAATATTCTGGGAACTCATCTGTGTCAGTGTACCAGATAGTGTTGTTGTGATAGGCTGTGTTTGGCTGAAGCCAAACTTCACAGAAGTGAAATTTTTTGAAGACTCTTTCAATGTGTTTGCCCACACTGTGCTGAATGTTGAGGAGTTTTTGACCAAATGGCATGCCTCTCATCCCCTACCCTTCCTATTCACCTGATCTTGCCCCAAGAGACTTTTCTTTGTTTCTCCAGATTAAAAAAAAGTCTTCAAAGGGAAAGGTTTTGCCAATGTGAAAGAAGTGAAACAAAAATCTGCAGAAGCACTAAAAAGCATCAAAATTGACAAGTTCAAAAACTATTTTGAGCAGTGGAAAAAACATCTTGATAGGTGTAGTGTATCAAATGGAGAGTACTTTGAAGGTGACCTAAGTTTAAATATGTAAGAATAAATACACAATTTTAATAAATAAATCTCATTTTGTGGGGGCCCTCTTGTATATTTACATTGAGAGGCACAGAAAAGACTAGCCTCCAGGAAAGTGGAAAGAGTGTTATGCAGAGAATAGAGCAAATGCTAATGTTCCAAGAATGGAGAGAGGTTTTTACTGTGTTCATGGGACTGCACAAAGATCCTGATAGCTGGTGGAGTACAAGGTAGACAGATTCAAGATGAGGTTGAAATCATGATCCAGGTCAGGGAAGGCATTGACAGCCTATGCATATGAGTGGGGATTTTATTCTAGGCTCAGTAGGAAGCCATAAACATGTTTGTGAAGCAAGGGTGTAGGGGACCAGTTTGTCTTGGCTTGGCAAGTGTGACTCAGCTCTGTATGGAAAACCTACAGATGTGAAGTGGTGGGCTGAACCCAGACTTGCAAACCAAGTTTTCCCATAGGAATCAGGCCTAGAAAATGCTTACAGACTGTTATGGCTTGCTCTTGCTAAAACTCCCTCACCCTGGTCTAAAGCAACAAATGTGTAATGTTTATCTTCAAGGTAATTTCCAAAGCCTGTATGAGTTCTTCCAAGGACAGAGCTAATGAGCTCATTGCCATCCCCCTCTGCATGTTATTTTTATTTCCTTGATTGTACCTAGAATGTAGACAATAATATTCTTTGATGAACAGAATGTGATTATCTATCTGTGATGAACAGATAGATAATAAATCTTTCTATGATGTAAGACCCCAGGAAAACAATAAAAGCCTGTCTAGGCAAGGGTCAGGGCTCTCTCCTCTTGAGGGAGTGGCCGAGGCACCCACAGGCACTCTCCCCTTGAGAGAGCAGCCCGGCCTGTTTCCTTTTTCCACTCAAGATTGTTGTCGCCTGTGCATTGATTCTTGTCGTAAGCCACAACAGGCAGACTCTGCTGGACAGGGTCAGCCACACAAGGGAATGATATGAACTGATTTATGCCTTACAAAAATTTGACATGCCCAGGATTGTAGAAGACAAGAGTTGAAGCAGAAGAAAAAGAGGACTAATTCATGGCACAGTAGAGATGCACTCCTCCCTGCAGTGTGCACAAGTTTAGTGAATGTCTTTTTATTGAAGAAATTATACACAATTATTGTCTCTAGAAAAATCAGAAAGGCTGCATTTTAACACCTGTGTTATCTGTTAGTCAAGATTTCGGTTGCCAAAATAGGAACACTTTAACTGACTAGAGAAAAAATGATTTTGTCAGCCGTGATCTCATGCTACAGCTTACTGTCTCTGCCTAGATATTTGTGTATTTTTACCTCAAATTTGGTAGTATGATTTGGGGGCAAGTATCTCTCTAACCTGTGACTTTGAAAGCTAACACACGAAGAAATAACATCTTCAATAGTACAGCTTACATTAGAGCCATTTTAAATATAATCTCTGACTCAGTGTAATTTATAAAACTCAGGATAAATAGCCAAGTTTATTAGGTATGAAATTGTGTCTGGTATGGATCTAATATTCCTACATATTCCTATTATCTCTGATGATGAACTCACCTTTATATGAAAAGCTCTATTTTGCTCTGAAGACATTATGTGGAATTTAAAACATGCCACAAATATATATGTGAATGTGACTTCTAATTTCATTTCAAATTGAAAAAAAAATCTCAGTGGTGCAAAACTTGACCATAATGACAAGCTAAGTCTTTATGTAGAAGAAAAAGCCCTTTAAGGAATTAAAAAGCTAATCATCCTACAACAATAAACACTTATCTACATTGTTTATATGGAGTTTTGTGCTTGTTAAAGAGACTTTAAGAATCTGCAGTAGTGTGTGGAGTTAGAACTGCATTGGAGAATTAGAATTGCTAACTACCTGAATTGTCAACTATGCATTTTGGTAGATTTTTGCCTTGAATGTTAATGTGGTCTTTCAAGTATCATTTTGATGAATTTTATTGTTCATTTGATACAGTCTGGTTTTTCCAGTAATGTCCACTCCATCACTGTCAATATGCTACCATACCATTAACTATGACCAGAAGTAAACATTACTGAAAGCTGTGCCTGTTACTGGTGTTTTACACTAGTGTAATTTTGTTTTTATTTCCTTTGATTTTATGCTGATATGGGATTCAGCAGTATTTGCCTGCAGCCTCTTTCAGCTTTTCCTTTTAATTAAAATGCCTAATTGGGAGTAATAAAACCTCCAATTAAGCCTTTTAAATAAAAACTGCAAGCTGGAAGTGGCTGTGGTTGCAGAGAGAGGCGGGTACTGACACTGTCATTATGGTGGATTGTGTTACTGCAAGACGACTTGTGGTTTCCAGGTTTGACATGAGACCTGTGAGTTAGGACCTGGGGAGGGATATCCAAACAGATCATTCATTATACAGCTAAACATCCATGGGTTTTGGGGGGGTGGGCTTTGTTTATTAGGAAGGAAGGATACTGAAGGGAAGTTTAAATCATCATCACAGATAACAATTTCAGTAACTTAGCACTTTTGGTAGTAAAAATAAAATATTCTAGTATTTGAACAAAAACAAAATTTTTTTTTTAATTTTATTTAGTTATTTTTCAAGTACAGTTTTTTTTCATTTAGGTATAAAGTAATCTAAATATTTTGGCTTGCTCTGTGTTCCTTCGTTTCTTGCACTAGAAAAATATGCTAGAAAAAGCCTGCAGTAGAATCTAGGGTTATATAGTCTCCGACTGGACACACTGGTGCTTATTTTGCTGATTCTTGTGTGCAAATTGAATAATAACAGCCTCTATAATAGATGTTGACACTCTGAGCTCAAGAAAACTGGACTCTGACACACTGAAATACAGGGATACTTCATATGTTAATATTTTTTCTCATGGTAAGAAATATTTGCTAACATAATACAAGTTTTGGTAAATCAAATCACATTTTAAATATGCCAGAGATGTTTGATATTTGAAGGAATAATATAATGAATCATTTTGTATGACAAATAATCAACTCGTAATCAATTTTACTGTATAGTTTCAATTTACATATATCACTTAAAGTAGGCATATGCATATGTATACTTTTTTGTCTTATAGTTTGTCAAATGCTCAGTATATTGTACTAGTTTCAAAGTAAGCAGAAAAAAAAAACCCCAAAAAACAAAGACAGAGAACAAGGGGTAGTGACAGGGAAAAGGGGAGGAGAGACAAGGGGGGAAAAATAGACAAAAAACTGTACTTGAAAAATAACTAAATAAAATTTAAAAAAAAAAAAAAAGAAAATGAAAAGTCAGAGATGTCAGAGATATTTCTAACTTTGTAAAATTGTAATTATTTTAAGTGGATATAGGTTTTTGTGTGTGTGTGTGTGTGTATGTGTGTGGAGGCAGCCTGGAGACACTAATAGACCAAATATTAACTTTCATTAGTTATTCTCATTAAATTAAGGTCTTCTTGGGCTGCATGCATTCACTTACAAGGTACCTCTTGAAACACAGAGGAGCACAATACATTTCAGGTCAAGTATCTGTCTTTTTTCTCTGTACAAACCTTACCTTATGTAAGGTTCTGGCTTTGGGAACTGAAGGGCTAGGAAAGAATATGAAAAAGTGAGAGGACAGTTTGGTGGCAGAGGAAGAGGTGTTTTTTTTTTTAGGAAGAAAGCTTAGCTCAGGAAGATAAGCTTTCTAAAATCTTATCTTTTAGGAAGATACATGATGCTTCATGCAGCAGCAAACTCTCTAAGCATTTTCAACAGAAATCTACATACATTATAGATATTCGAGAAGCCAAACCATAAATGGTGAGTTAGCCACAGTATTAGGAACAAGAAGAAACCATTACTGACTATGCCTAGGGGCCTTCATGAGCTCCCAATCCCAGTCCCAGGATCTAGGTAGGCACTGAAGCCATGGTGAGGGCTGTCTTGTGAAAGCCCATATGTGAGCGATGAGCTGGTGTGAGTGGGCTGGAGTTGAGGGGGCAGGGAGTTAGAGATGCTATCCTAGGCTGGGGAAGGAGGATGTCAGTGGAAACAACATTGTTTCTCCCGTCTTTTCACCCTCTGATCCCTGCCTTTTCCTCCATTAGCCAAATCAAGGTGGAAATCAGCTGGCCAGGGTGGGTCATTTATGGGGCTAATTTTCCTGATATACAGTACAGAGAAACAGAAGGGTAGATAATGGATCTCAGAGTAGGTAGAATAGTGACCAGTTTGTGTGCTATTGATATTTTATGTCTGTGAGTAGGTCTAATATACAGAGGTGCAGATGCCTGGTATGGGGATAGGGGCCTGCCAAACTTCTTCAGAGAGTGCAACTAGAAAATGAGTGGGTTTAGGCCCAAGTCACTGAAACAGAGTGAATTCTAGTGGAGCTGTGGGGAAAAAAATTCTGCACTGGGAATGAAATGGAGATTCTAGAATCGACACAACAGTACTCTAACTATTTGTTCTTGACAAATCTTTAATATTTTAAGCATTTCCTCCCTTTCTTTTTCTTCCTTCCACTTCCCTCCCTCCCTCCCTCCCTCCATCCCTCCCTTCCTTCCTTCCTGTTAGGTTTGAATATAAGTTTGAAGATTAGATATGATACTCTGAGATTACTTTTGTGTTCAACATTTCATGCATGTTGCTTGCCAGAATTGTATCAGTAACATATGCCTTTTTCATTATTTTATCCATATGCCTCTGTGTTATGGTCTGATGTAACAGAATATTATTAGGCAATAAGAACTCTGCCTATTCAGTTTTTACCCTTGTTATTCTTTTAGGACCTGAGGCTCCCAGGGGAATGTGTGGTGGCTTTTAGTATTCTTTAACAGTGAAATCTTTTAAAAGCATCATTTCCTTCTAAAAACTCAGTTTTTCTCTCTTCCTTTCCTTGGACTCCTTCAGTTCCTCCCTCTTTTCTTTTTTCTTGCTAATATGCATTTAGGATCTAATATTATAAACTATGAAAAAGATAAAATAAAAATCTCTATAATCCTTCATGGAAGAGTTATATATTTGTTGGCAAGTGAATGATAAAAAAATGAAGTTCCAGTCCTTAAGTCTCTATCTTCTAACCTATTGATTTTTATGATCAATGAAATATAGGTGGTGTCAGACACTGGTACCATATTCCACCAAAGCCGATTAAGTACATTTTTTTTGTTCATGTGGGCACTAGATCTTCAATGGGGAATGCAGTGGGGCAGCCCATGGGAAAGACAGAACAGGTAAAGTATAAAAAAGGAGTCCTGGGAGCTGAAGGAAATCTTTTCTTAATCCAAAATTTACTTTAAGGGCTAAATTGTGCAACCAGGTAAGGCAGGTTTAATTTGGGAGAGGGAGCTTTAAAGCAGAGAGCATTGCTATCCTGTCTCTTTCAACTGACTCTCCATGTTTCACCTCTTGACCCAGCAAGCTCAAATGCTTGGAAGAGCTTCTAAGTAGAAATAAAAATGATAATTCTTTTTTATTTCTCCTTCTCCTTCTCCTTCTCCTTCTCCTTCTTTCTCCTTCTCCTTCTCCTTCTCCTTCTCCTTCTTCTTCTTCTTCTTTCTTCTTCCTTCTTCTTCTTCTTCTTCTTCTTCTTCTTCTTCTTCTTCTTCTTCTTCTTCTTCTTCTTCTTCTTCTTCTTCTCCTTCTTCTATGAACTTTAGTATCTGGATTTTCACTAAACATGGGAGGATAAATAATGGGAAGTGCACTTTTCCTGAACTCTGTCAATGTTCTATAAAATGTTCAGTTAACTGTACTTGCCTCTGTCCATATTTCTTTCTATACTCACTGGGTTACATGAAGTTTTTCTAGGGTTTTAGTTAACAGTAAAAAAAAGTCAATTTATTATTTTTTACTTAACTCAGATAATATCTGGGTGAATAAATACTGCTACTAATCATTTCACCTGCTTCATTACCTGTTGTTTAAACTTTTAAGGAACCATAACACAGTAGGATCTAAAACTCTTTTTAAAAGAAAAGTCAGCTAGTGGATAACAGGAATAAAACTTGATTTTTCCCTATGCTTTTGTACACCATCCAACACTTTTTCTGTGAGCTTTTCCCATGAGCTATCAAACCATGTAACAGCAGAGCAGGTAATTCCATTCCATGTGACATACATAAAATGAACAACAACAAAATTTACAAAGGAGTACAGAGAACTGGTTAGTGTTTGAAGCATTACACATTTAGAAATGTAGGTGGATACCAGCCCTGTAATTTAATAGCTATGTGACTTGGGTCAAGTTGTTTACTTTTCCTAAGGATTATTTTCCTCATTTGTAAAATGGGAGTAATAATACTTAACTCTCAGGTCATTGTACAGACTGAGACACTGAATGAAAAAGCTCATGGTCAGTAAGTGGTAGCTCAGATGCCATCACCAACAGAAGTGAAGCAAGAACCTTTTCTATCACTGTTCTAATCAAGGGACTATTGTGCCACAAGAGAACAAAGATCGAAACAGTGATTTCTCTTTCTATTTCAGAAAATGTGGATGGAGATCTATCAGTTTCTATTAATAGGGACAGAGGGTGGGTGTGTATGTGCAAGAGAACGAGAGAGAAACAGAGAGAGACGGGGGAGAGAGAAAATAACTGTCTTAATGGGTGGTGATGCTCCTACCTGGATGTAGTTAAACTGATTTCTTTGAAACATTTTTTAGTATCAATGGAGGGGAAAGAGCAATAGAGTTAGAATAAGAAAACTTAGGTTGATGTCTCAGCGCTGCCAAATATTGATTACATTAAATACATAATTTATGCAGGTACCCAGCAAATTAAATGTTTATTTGGTTTAAGGATGCATGAGTTGTTAGTCCCTCAGTATTGGGGCTGGATATAATTTCTGTAGGCTGCACTATTTGCTTCTTTCAAAGATCTTGAAAGAGTGACGAGAACCATAAAGTAAACTTTGGTCAAGAAGGTGACCATGTCTGTGGAACTGATTGAAGCTGTTAGAAATGTCATATCCTCCAAATATTTTCTTTGCTGACTTGGAAACATTATTACAGACTTCATGATTGCTGAATAATTTATGTCACTGATTCTCAAACTTTTAGGCCTCAGAACACTTTTATGCTTTTTAAAATGACTGGTGATGACTTGTTTATGTGAGTTATATCTACTGATATTGCTGTATTAAAATTTAAAACAGAAATTTAAAAATATTATAAAGGACCATTATATGTTAACCTGATTAACATTTTCATGAAAGGAACTACATGTAAATTTTTTATTCAGGGTAACACTTTTGTGCAGCAATAAGCATTTTTGTGCAAAAAATTTACATATTTAGAATAATGTCCTTAAGTTGGAATGCTGTTGGAATTACTGATCGATACACATTTTTAAAGCTTTGAATTTATGTGAGGCAAATACCTTTCAAAGGGCTCTATTCTTAACACTCTTATCATAAATGTATGAGTGTTGGATAATTTTATGTATATTCTGGGCCCTGGGATACATCAATAAGCAAAACATAAGAGCTGCATCCTTAGCAGTAGCAGACAATATAATTTGTTTTAATTTTTACATATTTGATAGGTAAGAAATGAAATGTCTACTGAGGACAAAGCATTAACAAAAGTACTGGAAGGTGCTGGTGTGGTCTTTTGTGTACATGAAGATTTTTCTAGTGTCTCAACTAACATTTAATACAAGTAGATTTTTAATATTTTCCTGATTTGTACCCCAGTACTAATGATTTTTTAAAATTTTATTTAATTATTGTTCAAGTACAGTTTTCTGTCTTTTACTTCCATCCCAGCCCACCACCCAGTGCTCCCCACCTCCCTCCCATTTCCACCCCTCTTAGGTTTTGTCCATGTCCTTTATACTAATGATTTTGTTTTGTTTTGGCTGGTAGACTTTTTAGAAGCTTTCAGAGCATACTTTAATCAGCTTACTTATTTTCCAGACAAAAGCTGATCCTGGGGCAATATATTCTAAGGGCTCTAATTTTTTAATTTTTATTTTTTATTCAATCTTTATAGTATTTTTTTGCATTTAAAAATGTTATTGTTCAGTTACAGTTGTTCCCACTCCCACTCCCCTGTGTCCATTGTTCTCCCCTACTTCTTTTTTAAGCCATAAACTATTTCTTTATTGTCATTTCTAAGAAGTTTATTGTTTACAAATTAAAATTAAAACATCCTTTAAAATTTTTTTTTATATTTAGGGGATTTAGGAGGGGCTTTCAAGATGGCAATGGAGTAGGACGGAGCAGATACCAGTTCCTAGTACAAAAGGGAGAGAAACCTGTCGGATTGGAGGAGAGAAGCCAGCAATCCAGCGGTTGCCAAGCATATATGAAAATAAGGGACCAGAAACCCTGATGGTCACGGAGGAACCAGATGGTAGGGAGACAGCAGCGGTACAGTAGTCTCGGGGACGGAGCAAAGAGGAACAGCAGGGATCTCCGCTGGTGCATGGTTGGGGGACTAGCGCCCGGCAGCCAGTGCCCAATGGCGCCTGGGCCAATGTTCAGGGCCCGGACAGCTCCCTACCTAGGATTTCTCAGCGGGGACCTGCCAAGTGGCCCAACCAGAGAGGAGCAGAGGGGATTTTAGCCTGTGCATAGTTGCGGGGTGGGGGGGGGGAGTCCAGCGCCTGGCTCGCAGTGTGTCTGGGCGAGTGCCTGATGTCGCCTGGTACAGCGTTCAGCGCCCAGATGGGTTCCCTGAGTGGCTCCCTTCCTAGGGTTTTTCGGTGGAGGTTGGCCAGGGGACCCAGGCAAACACAGGAACAGAAGGGATTTCAGTCCACACACAGTTCGGGGGATCAGTACCGACCACCAGCATGCCATGATGTGAGCACAGAGTTTCTAGATTGGCGCCCAGTCCTCAGATAGGCTCCCGGCTTCCAGTCTACCCCCCTCAGACTATCTGGAAGCCCGGGGCGCTGAGGGGTCCTGGGGAAAGAGCTGAGACACTCAACCCCCTCCCTTTCCAGCCAAGCCATGTGGGGTGCCAGGAGAGACTTGTTTGATAGAGTTTGCAGAGAGGGTGCTGAGGACAAAGGGCCCCAACAGAGGACTCTGTGGTTGCCAGCCCAGGAGAACTGAGAGGTACAGCCTGGGGCTCTGAATCCAATAGACACAATAGCCTGGTCTGCTCCACACCCAGCTTGGCAGCGAATCCGAGATTGGGCAGAGTGCCTGAAGCTTCCTCACAGAACGGGGGGGGGGGGGGGGCAGGTTTGTGCTCAATCCCAAGGGAACTAGGCAGCTCGGCCAGCACAGGCACCTGCAAGCACCGCAAACCAGGCCATGGCGGTAACCCCTGGGAGGGGAGCACTGTGAGGAAGGCCTAGTTCCCCACTGTAGGGAGCTGGGGAGAGGCGCCAAGTGTCTGGCTCCTGAGTGAGGACTGCCAGAAAAATCACAATAATCGACCCTCAGCCAACTGCAACCAGAAAAACCAGTTCGGCTAGTTTGAAACCAACACGTGACGTTTCTTTTTTGTTGTTTTTGGGATTTTTTCTCTCTATTTTACTTTTATTTTTATTTTTTTTACTTTTCTTTCTTTTTCCATTCTTTTTCTTTATTTTTTGCTTGTTTTAAGTAATTTGTTATTTCTTTTAAATTTTATTACTGTTTCATCTTTTGATACTTTTGTCCTCTTTTCTCAGATTTTCTGTTTTATTACTTCTTTTCTTTCTAAACTTATCACTCTCTCTTCCATTCCCCTACCCTTTTTTTCTTCCTTTTATTTCTTTCCTTGTCTTTTCTTTCTTTTACCCACAAGAGTCACAATCAACTTGAAATTATGAAAAGACCAGAGCTGGACCCATAAAAGAGGCCTCCCAATAGTAAAGTCAGAGAGACAAATTGCACTTTGCTGTAGGAGAGAAGCCAAAAGTTGCTGCAGATTTGAGTAGGTGGAAGCAGAGAACGACAGGATAACCAAAAGAGGCTGCACCACTGAAATTCACAGATATTCCACCACAGAAGTTCACACCATAAACCTAGAGAGTCAAAGCAGATTAATCTAAGAAGCTGAGGCTAACAAGAAGAGTCTCACAAACAATGGGAAGACACAGAAACAATCCCCAAATGAAAGGAAAGGAGAAACCCTCAGAAAAAATGTTAGATGAAATAGGGGCAAGTCAACTATCAGATACTGAATTCAAAGCACTGGTTATGAGGAAGTTCAAAGAGCTCACAATGAGCTACCAGAAACTATAGGGGAGTTATAAAGATCTCACTGCAAACTATATCAACATGAAAAAGGAAATGGAAATTATTAGCAAGGGCCAAGAGGAAATGAAGAGTATAATTTCTGAGATGAAAAACACAGTAGAAAACATTAAAAATAGGATAGATGAGACAGAGGATCGGATTAATGAGTTGGAGGACAAAGTAGAAAGAATCTCACAGAAAGAACGGGAAAGGGAAAAGAGGCTCAGAAAAACTGAAGAAGGATTAAGAGAAATGCAAGACAATATGAAACATAATAATATCTGAATAATAGGAATACCAGAAACAGAAGAGGAAGAACAAGGGATAAAAAACATATTCAAAAAAGTAGTGAAAGAAAATTTCCCTAATTTGATGAGAGAAAAAGGTACACAAATCCAAGAATCACAGAGTCCCAATCAAGAGGAACCCAAGGAGGCCGACTTCACGACACATCATCAAAATGGCAAAATTCCAAGACAAAGAGAGAATCTTAAAAGCAGCAAGGGAGAAAAAAGAAGTAACATACAAGGGAGCCCCAATAAGGCTAGCTACTGACTTCTCAATGGAAACACTCCAAGCAAGAAGAGAATGGCAAGAAATATTCCAAGTAATGAGAAACAGAGGCCTACAACCAAGGCTACTTTACCCAGCAAGGCTCTCAATCAAGATAGAAGGCCAAATAAAGAGCTTCCAAGACAAAAGAAGGCTAAAAGGATATGCTGCCACCAAGCCAGCTCTACAAGAAATACTAAAAGGACTGCTTTAAGGAAAATAAGGAAAAGCTAGAGACAGAGAGGAACACAGGTACAAAAATGACAATGAATAAATACCTATCAATAATAACCTTAAACATAATGGATTAAATGCTCCAATCAAAAGACACAAAATAGCTGCATGGATAAGAAAGCATGACCCACACATATGCTGCCTATAAGAGACCCACCTCAGGACAAAAAACCATCACAGACTAAAAGTGAAAAGCTGGAAACAAATTTTCCAAGCAAAGGGACAAGAAAAAAAAAAAGCTGGGGTAGCAATTCTCATATCAGACAAAATAGACTTCAAAAAAAGGGCCGTAAAGAGAGACCCAGAAGGTCACTTCATTATACGCAAGGGAAGAATCCACCAAGAAGACATTAACATCGTAGATATATATGCACCCAACATAGGAGCACCCAAATATATAAAGAAAATCTTAGAGGACTTCAAGAAAGATATAGACAGCAACACAATTATAGTAGGGGATTTTAACACCCCACTATAAAAATGGACAGATCTTCCAAACAAAATATTAACAAAGACATTGTGGCATTAAACAACACCCTTGATGAAATGGACCTAACTGATATATACAGAGCCCTTCATCACAAAGAAGCTAAATACACATTCTTTTCAAATGCACATAGAACATTTTCAAAGATAGACCACATGATAGGACACAAAACGAGCCTCAAAAAATTCAAGAAAATGGAAATCATACCAAGCATTTTCTCTGACCACAAGGGACTGGAACTGGAAACCAACCCCAAAGGAAAAAACCCAAAACACCCAAAATCATGGAGACTGAATGGCATGCTATTAAATAACCAATGGGTCAAGAATGAAATTAGGGAAGAAATCAAAAAGTTTCTGGAAACAAATGAAAACGATCTCACAACAACCCAAAACTTATGGGACACAGTGAAAGCAGTCCTGAGAGGGAAGTTTATAGCAATACAGGCCTACTTAAAGAAGATAGAAACATTTCAAACAAACAACCTTACTCTATGCCTGCAAGAACTCAAAGAACAACAACAAAAACAGCCCAAAGCAAGTAGAAGGAAGGAGATAACCAAGATCAGAGCAGAACTAAATGACATAGAGACTAAAAGCACAATTCAAAGGATCAATGAATTCAGGAGTTGGTTCTTTGAAAAGATAAACAAAATAGACAAGACTTTAAGTAGGCTCATCAAGAAAAGTAGGGAATGGACACAAGTAAACACAATCAAAAATGAAAGAGGAGAGATTACGACTGATACCACAGAAATAGAAAGGATTGTAAGAAATTACTATGAAGAACTGTATGCCAAGAAATTTGAAAACCTAGGGGAAATGGACACATTTCTAGAAAAATATAATCTCCCAAAACTCAGTGAAAAAGAAGCAGAAAATCTAAATACACCAATAACAGCAAAAGAAATTGAAGCAGTAATCAAAAAACTCCCATCACACAAAAGTCCTGGACCAGACGGTTTCACAGGAGAATTCTACAAAGCATTTAAGGAAGAGCTAACCCCTATTCTCCACAGACTATTCCAAAAAATCCAAAAGGATGGAAAACTCCCAAACTCCTTTTATGAAGCCAGCATCATCCTAATTCCAAAACCAGATAGAGAAACAACAAAGAAAGAAAACTTCAGGCCAGTATCACTGATGAACAGATACTAAAATCCTCAACAAAATATTGGCAAATCGCATCCAACAATATATCCAAAAGATCATACACCATGACCAAGTCGGATTCATCCCAGGGATGCAAGGATGGTTCAACAATGGCAAATCAGTAAATGTAATACATCACATAAACAAAAGCAAAGACAAAAACCACACGATCATATCAATAAGGAAAAAGCTTTTGGTAAGGTACAACACCCATTTATGATAAAAACACTCAGCAAAGTGGGAATAGAAGGAACATTCCTCAATATAATAAAGGCCATATATGAGAGACCTACAGCAAATATCATACTCAATGGGCCAAAACTAAAAGCTTTTCCACTAAGATCAGGAACAAGACAAGGATGTCCACTTTCACCACTTCTATTCAATATAGTTTTGGACATTTTGGCCACAGTGATCAGGCAAGAAAAGGAAATAAAAGGCATCCAAATAGGAAAGGAGGAAACAAAACTGTCACTGTTTGCAGATGACATGATAGTGTACATGGAAAATCCTATAGACTCTACCCAAAAACTGCTTGAACTAATTAATGAATTTGGCAAAACAGCAGGATACAAAGTCAATATCCAGAAATCAAAGGCATTTTTGTATACAAACAATGAATCAGCAGAAGCAGAAATCAAGGAAAAATCCCATTCGATATAGCAAAAACAAAAATAAAATATCTGGGAATAAACCTAACCAAGGAGGTAAAAGACCTGTATGCAGAAAACTACACAGCACTGAAGAAAGAAATCAGGGAAGACACAAACAAATGGAAACATATACCTTGTTCATGGATTGGAAGAATGAACATCATCAAAATGTCCATACTACCCAAAGCTATTTACAGATTCAATGCAATACCTATTAAAGTACTAATGGCATATTTCACAGACATAGAACAAACACTTCAAAAATTGATATGGAACCATAAACGACCCCGAATAGCAGCTGCACTTTTTTTTTTAAATATTTTCTTTCTTTATTTTTTGAGAGAGGGGAAGGGAAGGAGAAAGAGTGGGAGAGAAACATCAATGTGTGGTTGCCTCTCATGCGTCCCCTGCTGGGAACTGGCCTGCAACCCAGGCATGTGCCCTGACTGGGAATCGAACCGCGATACTCTGGTTCGCAGGCCGGCGCTCAATCCACTGAGCTATGCCAGCCAGGGCGCAGCTGCACTTTTGAGAAAAAAGAACAAAGTAGGAGGGATCAGAATCCCTGATACCAAACTGTATTACAAGGCCACTGTAATCAAAAGAGCCTGGTACTGGCATAAAAACAGGCACATAGACCAATGGAACAGAATAGGGAGCCCAGAAATCAACCCAACTCTCTACAGTTAATTAATATTTGACAAAGGGGGCAGTAACATAAAATGGAGTAAAGATAGCCTCTTCAACAAATGGTGTTGGGAGAACTAGACAGCTACGTGTAAAAAAATGAAACTTGAACACCACCAACTTACACCATACACCAAAATAAATTCAAGGTGGATAAAAGACTTAAATATAAGCTGTGGCACCATTAAAGTTCTAGAGGAGAACATTGGAAAGAAAATCTCAGATATTGCACGCAGCAAGATTTTTACTGATATGTCCCCTAGAGCAAGGAATATAAAGGAAAGAATAAACAAATGGGATCTAATCAAAATAAAAAGCTTCTGCGTGGCTAAAGAAAACAGTATTAAATTAAAAAGACAACCAACTGTGTGGGAAAACATATTTGCCAATGATAACTCAGACAAAGGTTTAAGCTCCAAAATAGACAAAGAACTTACACGACTCCACTCTAAGAAGACACCTAACCCAATTAAAAAATTGGAAAAGGACTTGAACAGACACTTCTTCAAGTAGGACATACAGAATATCCAGAGACACATGAAGAGATGCTTAATATCTTTAGCTATCAGAGAGATGCAAATTAAAACCACAATGAGATACCACTTTACACCGGTCAGGATGGCTATCATAAACAAAGCAACAAACAAAAAATGTTGGAGAGGGTGTGGGGAAAAGGGGTCTTTAGTTCACTGTTGGTGGGATTGCAGACTGGTACAACCATTATGGAAAATAGTATGGAATTTTCTCAGAAAAATAAAAATCGACCTGCCTTTTGACCCAGCAATTCCATTGCTAGGATTATATCCCAAGAATCCTAAAACATCAATGTCAAAGAACCTATGCACCACAATGTTCATAGCAGCACAATTTACAATAGCAAGAGTTGGAAGTAACCTAGATGCCCATCAGTAAATGAATGGATCAAAAATTTGTGGTTCATATACACAATGGAATTCTATGCAGCAGAGAGAAAGAAGGAGCTACTACCCTTTGCAACAACATGAATGGAACTGGAGAGCATTATGCTGAGTGAAATAAGCCAGGTGTTGAAAGACAAATACCATATGATCTCACCTTTAACAGGAAGCTGAAGAACAAAACAAACAAGCAAGCAGAATAAAAACCAAGACACTGAAATAGAGAACAAGGGGACAGTGACGAGAGGGGAGAGGGGAGGGAATTTCGGGGGATAAAGGAGAGGGATTTGGAGGAACAAGTATGAAGGACACAGGGATAAGGACTAGGGGGGAAGGAAATGGGAGGGAGGTGGGGAGCACGGGGTCGGGGGGCTGGGATGGGAGAAATAGACAAAAAACTAAACTTGAAAAATAACTAAATAAAATAAAAAATTTTTATATTTAATTGTTGTTCAAGTATCCCCTGCTTCTTTCTTTATTTTTCCATTACCATGTATCCCCTTATACCTTCTACACCCAGCAATCACCACACTGTTGTCCATATCCATGAACCTATTTTCTTTTTGCTTAGTCCTACCACCCCCTCTCTGCCTGCTGCCCTCCCCCACCCCCAAATCCCCACTAGCTGTCATCCTCATCCTGTTTTAAAATCTTGGTAGACATAAAGCAAGAACGGTGTATTTGTGGAAGGTAGAGTGGAGGTTGTTAGAATGGTCTTAAAATTCCAGGATAATTTTAGTGAGACAGGATCTCAAATAGGACTGTGATGTAGGACTGTGAGAAAGGGTTCAGGTGGTGTTACAGGCTGAATGTCTCTTTCCTAATTCATATGTTTAAGTCTTAAACCCTGGTATCTCAGAATGTGACTGTATTTGGAGAAAGGGTAATTAAAAAGAGATTAAGATTAACCGAATCTTAATTTAGTTAAGAATTAAGGTAGGCTCTAGTCCAGTAGAACCTGTGTCTTTATCAGAAGAAGAGACTGAGACACAGACACAGAGGGAAGACCCTGTGAACAAACTGGAGGAAAATGGCCATCTGCAGCATTGCACTAACAGGCAGAAAGTGGGAGATGGATGTTTTTGCTTGTTTACTCCTGAGCAACTGCTTCTTGGTGTCCATTGTCTTGTGGGAGGAATGCTGCGCCCTCTTGTGGGACTCTAGATGATTTTGGGGTCTGTTACTTGGGTAAAAGCTTTAACAGTTGGGGCTCTAGATGTGAGAACAAGCTGCTACGGGGGGATGCTGGGACTGGGTTTTATTGTTGGAGGAAGAAGGCAGGGGAAGTGCCCACCACCTCCCCCTAGCTCTAGGAGATTGAGGTCTGCTTCCTAGCTAGCTGATTGGAAGTAAGACCTACCCAGTCAGCAGCTTGCAAAGCCTGCAAGCAGACCCCTTCCTTCCAGGAGAAAATGGAAGACATGGTTTTTTGCCTGCTCACCAGTGCTGAATCTGCAAGGGTTTGCAGAACTGTTAAGAACTGTTTCTTTGTGCACTGTTGTCACATGGGATTTGAGAGTGCAAATCCCCTTGGCTTTCACAGCTAGGTGTTTGGGGTTCCTCTCTGAGGGGCAGTTGATATGGGGCACTCCATGTGCTGTAAATACTCCTCTCTTCTCAGGAGAAGCTCGGAGCTGGGGTCTATCCGGATTCTGGGTCTGTGCTTGGGGTGTGGTCTATGGACAGAGGTTGTCTCAGTCTTTCCTTTTCAGGGTTTATTTTTCCTTTCCCCTCATGTGCAGGAGTCCCTTAGCTAGTTTCTGGACTTCTCTCAATGAGAAATGCTCCACATGCAGCTCTACGTGAGGTGTGTATGTGGGAGGACAGAAACCCAGGATCTGCTTCCATTCTCATTTCACTGGGAGTTCAAGGGGTGCCCTGGGTGAACTGTGACTCAGGTGTGAAGCTGCCTGACTGTGGATGACAATGCTCTCAGATATATAATCCGCAGAGACAACCTTTGAGCACGTAGCTCTTAGTATGAAGTGTAAACTTAATTAGTTTTTTCATAAGAGGGTTTCATTAATTATGAAATTAATTGTTTAATTAATTAAACAATTGTTTATAACACTTGCTCATTCTCACAAACATCAACAACTTTGGTCATTTACTTTGCAAATGACCTTTAATTTGCTTTTTAAAAAATTTAAATTAACAACCTGTTGACCTTAAATAAATAGATATTTTTTCCAGTAAAATGCGTTTATTTGGGAACAATAAAAAATTACAATTAGAGTTGACTTATATGGTCTAACGATGAACTACATGCAAGTCCAGACAAATAGGAAAGGAACATTTTGCTTAGACTCAGGACAGACTACAGACTATTGTATAAAAAGAGCACACTGGAGAGAAGGAAAGTTTGAGGCATAGTAACTTCTTACTGGCTGAGCTACAGCAGCCTCCCATTGATGGAGCTGTTAATGGGAAGGAGGGAATCTTTCCTTCCTTTCTGGGAGGTAGTAGGGCCACTTCTTGTCAGAGATGCTGGTATGCATGCCTCTTTCTGTTAGGGTCAGTAGGATGCACTGAGTGACATGCGAGTGAGCATTTTCCCTTTCAGCCTCCTGACTCCATTTTAAATGAGGTTTCTATTTATTTTCACAAACCAAAGAGGTCTTCTTACAGCATTACTTTTGCCCTTGTTAGCATTTTTTCTGCTAATTTTTAAGAAGTGTTGCTAGCTCATTTGGAATAAATGTAAACTTCTTAAATGAGTTAGGTTTTGTTATAGAACTGTGGATAATTAAGTTATGAACAATAAACTGTGAGATACTAGTGAAAAAAATCAATGCATGGGAACGATTGTTTTCCCTGGAAATAGAAAATTAGGTACTTCAGGGACTACATGGTAAATGCCCTAAATTTGGAGCTTCTCTTTCAGCAGAGAAACCATAAAATTAATTTAGCTGATGGTTTCAGGGTAACAATTTTTTCTCTTGTTTTTCTGACTTTCTGAACCCTGACACAAGATGCTTAAGTAGAGTCAGTTCTTTTAAATGAGACTGCTATTTTTATCATTAGTTCCTTTTCTTTTTAAAATCAAGTTAAGTAGAAAAATATTTGGAATTCAACAAAGATATTAAATGACAAATACTACTATTCTGAAAAAAATTTAAAAGGATTTAACAAATATTTTATTATTTTATGTTGCTTAACTATTGATTTGTTATTTCATTACTATGAACTTTCTTATTTTTTAAAGCTATTTTAGAATTTAAGATGGTAGAATATTTTTATTTTTATAGAAATCATCAGATATGCAGGACATTTATTTAAAAAGGAGCATAAATCATTTTAATGAGTGGAAGTTCTTTTCTTTGTTTATTTCCACTGTCTGTGTCAGTATATAAGATACAATATGTGTAAAGGATAACAGAAATTTCAGTGAAAAGGTAAAGAATATAATCCTAAAAATGTATAATATTAGGCCTGGCTGGTGTAGCTCAGTGGATTGAGTGTGGGCCTGTGAACAAAAGAGGTGCTGGTTCAATTCCCAGTCAGGGAATATTCCCAGGTTGAGGGCCAGGTCCCCAGTAGGGGGTATGCAAGAGGCGACCACACATTGATGTTTGTCTTTCTCCCTCCCTTTCCATCTCTCTAAAAATAAATAAATAAAGTCTCTTAAAATGTACAATATTAGATTTGATAATGATGCAGCTACAAAGTCTTAAACTTGTGATTTGCTTATATATTTAAATTATATGCATTTTATGTCCTAAATATAGCTTAATTTTAGCTGTTTACCTCTCTCTGTATGTTTTTCTTTGAGTATTTCTCTCTGTTTCTTTTTCTTCTCTCTCTCTTTCTAGCTCTAGGTTTCCCACAAGTTTGCTTCATTGTTACATTTCAGGTGAACCATTCATGCTGCCTCCATGTGCACCATGTGACTGGAGCCTCCTGGAGTAGTCCTGTGCTCAACCCTTGTGACCTTACACAGCAGTCCCATGAACCTAAGGTATAGCAACTTATTACTTAGTTTCTTCAATAGCTCTATCACTGGACCTGTGAACTTCTTCTAATTGGTTGTTTTAAATATTTTTAACACAAGTAAAAGAAATAAAAATTTACTTACAGAATGGCACTGGCTTGATGTGATATGTTTTCAAACAGTAAAATATACTCCTTGGGAAGTGTGTCCATAAGATACACTCAGTCATCCTTACTAATCTCGTTATTGGGTTAAGTATCAACAACTTTTGTGTATTGTTGCTTTCTCATCTGGGAAATGCAAGTTGTGGGACTAACTCAGAGGTTTTCAAACTCTGACCAACATGAGATAGTTGTTAAAACTGTAGATTTTAGGTCCCACTTCAAGCCTTGGAATTATCAATATCAGTGACTCTGACCTGAGACTATCTATTTCGTAAGTGCTTCCCAGGTGGTTCTGATTTGGAAACCACCAAAACAGGATTATGGTACTTGCAGCAACTGTACATGGTGATTTTTTCATTTATAGATGGGTTATTTGTTTATTTGTTTGATAATATCTTTTCCTTTTTTCCCTTTTCTCCCTTTCTCCTTAGTATTTTGCATTTGAGTTGCTATTTATTCTGCTTACTATTCAATTATATTTTGAGCCACAAACACAGTGTTACTGTGTTAATAGCATGTGTTGTACCTAGAGCTGTTTTACCGTATGTGTGCCTCCCACATTAAAAATGCCATTGTTATTTTGAGTTCTTATTTATTAATTTCTGAGCTTAAGTTGCTGGATATATCCATTTTGATCTCAATTATTAGTGTTCATTGACTAAAGGTGGTTTTTTCTTAACCAACATCAAGTATTTCTTGAACAGCTACATGAGAGAAAATACAAAAATTATGACAAGAATAAAATTATTACAGCTATCCCAACTTAGACAATGGGAGATGTTGTGACTGATAAAACCTTCCAAGTCAGAACTGCTTCTGAATTTTGCACATTTTAAGGAGACTATTGATGATAAGAGAAGAAGGCTTTGTTGCTGAAATATAATTAGTGCCATTGATTAAGTTAACAATTATTTATTGGGTACTTGTTCTACATCAGCCTATTCTGATGATGCAGAGAAACAATAGAAGACAGGTTCTTGCCCAGCTGGGGAAACAGAGAAATAATAAATTGATAATTAATAAATAATAATATTAAAATAGATAGTGTTAAGTGTTACCAGGAAACTTAATGGATGATGTGATGAAAGTGTCTGGGTGGTCAATCTGAATTAGGAGGCTAGGAGGGGCCTCTTTGAAAAAGTAGTATTTATCTATGGAATTGCTTGACACAAAGCAACTCTGCAAAGGTCAGAGGGGAGAACATTCTGAGAGAGAGTGCAAAGCTCTAAGTCTGAGGATGATCTTGGTGTATTAGAGGGGCAAAACAATGGCATCAACAAAAACAAACAAAAAAAGGTCAGTGTGTCAGGAGAGAAGTAGGTAATAGGTGACAGTATTGGGAACTAATATGAGCAGGGAATGAATCTTATAAGAACTTTGCAAGTATGCTTTGAAAGCCAAAATAAGAGATTTGTTGGTAAGGAATGGCATTATTTTATTTAATTTATATTTTTTGACTGCCCTGGGAGGAATGTAGTAGAAGGGGCCTAAGTAAACATAGGAAGCCCAGCTAAGAGTCTGTTGCATGGACTAGAGTGATGATGGTGGTAGGACAGAGCAAAGTGTAAGGATTGAAAGTGTGATTTCCAGGTACAGTAGACAAAACTTGCTGATAGACTTCTATCTTGAGCTACTGAAGGAATGATGGTGCTGTTGACTGGGATGTAGATGATGTAGCAGCTTATTACCTGCCTATTCTTCCTTTTCAACTCTCTCAGGCATTTGGATATGGAATCCCATAATCTGTTTTGGGGAATGAGAAGAACTGATGTTGAAACATCTAAGCTCTGCCCTTTGTCAACTTCAGGCAGTGGGGAATTTACATAGATTTTGTGAACTCAAATTTCTAATTTGTGATTGAAGCATTAGATTAGGGGTGTCAAACTTATTTTCATCGGGGGCTACATTAGCCTTGAGGTTGCCTTCAAAGGGCTGAATGTAATTTTAGGTCTGTATAAATGCAATTACTCCTTAACAGTTAAGTGAAAGCTTGGCACCTCCACTGGGTAGAAACAAAGTGCCAGGCACGATTTGGCCCTCGGGTCTTGTGTTTGCTGCTTGTGCATTAGATGCGATCATGAGTGTTTATAGTAGAGGATCTGTACATAATAAGAGCATAATTCTGTACATATGAATTCAAACCTTTCCTAGCTATATTTTGGTCTCTCACTGAAGAATATAATTCTCATGAGTTGGATGCCACTAATCAAGGTTGTCGCTTATACTTAATTTAGTAGTTTAATTATTTATTTATTTACTTTTCCCTTTCTATTGAATTTATTGTGGTGATAATGGCTAACAAAAATATACAAGTTTCAGGTACACAATTCCACCACTCCAAGTCAAGTTTCTTTCCATCACTATTCATACACCCTAAATCTTCCTCCGTCTCCCTCTACCTGCCTCTTCCTGGCAATCACTACTCTGGTGTCCATGTCCATAAGCCTTTTCTCCCTTTTTTCTCTGCTCAGTCTGGTAGATTTTATTTGAAATAATGGAGTACTCTGAAGACTTCTATAACATCTATTTGAAGATAAGCCTATCTTGAACTGTAATTACCATTTGAATTTACCTCTTAGGAACAAAGTTTCTATAGTTTATAAATTCACAACACAATGGCCATACTGGAAAAACTATTTTATTCCTCTGACCTTGTAAGGTTGTGTCTTTTCTTTTTCCAACTTGAGACATAATTGACATAAAATATTGTCTAAGTTTAAGGTGTGCAGTGCATCAATTTGTTACATGTATATATTGTGAAATATTGCCACAATAAGGTTTGTTAATATATCTTTTACATCACATAATTACCATAATTTTGCTGTTGTTATGGTAAAAACATTAAAGTTATACTCACAGCAACTTTTAAATATGCAATGCAGAATCATTAATTATAGTTATCATGCTGTACCTTAGATCTCCAGACCATATCCATTTTATAACTGAAGGTTAGTACCCTTTGACCAGCATCTCCTCAATTTCCCTACCCCTCAGCCCCTGGCAACTACCATTCTCTCTTTGTTTTTATCAATTCGAGGTTCTTTTTTTTTAAGTTTAAAAAATTTTTTATTTATTTATCTTTAGGGGGGAAGGGAAGGAGAAAGGGAGAGAAATATCAATGCATGGTTGCCTCTCATGCATCCCCTGCTGGGAACTGGCCTGCAACCCAGGCATGTGCCCTGACTGGGAATCAAATCACAATCCTTTGGTCTGCAGGCCCACGCTCAATCCACTGAGCTACACCAGCCGTGGCCTTGAGGTTCTTATAGTCCACATATAAGTCAGGTTATGAAGTATTTCTCTCTCTGTCTGGCTTATTACTCCGAGTGTAATGCCCTCAAGTTACATCCCTGTTTTTGCAGATGGCAGAATCTTCTTTTTTATGGCCGAATAATATTCCATTGTATATATGTATATAGCACATTTGCAAATCCATTTATCCATCAATGGACACTTAGATTATATCCATGTCTTGGCTATCATAAATAATTGTGTAGTGAACATGGAGGTGAGATTTCTCTTTGAGGTAGTCATTTAGATATATGCCAACAGTAAGATTACTGGAGAATATGGTAGTTCTATTTTTATTTTTATTTTTAAGGATCTTACGTGCTTCCATGGTGGCTACTCAATTTACATTCTCAGAACAGTGCATCTGGCTTTCAGTGTGCATAGTGGTGACTGTGGGCTTACTGCATGCTCCTGGGGGTGGAAGCTGCTGATGGCAGGTATGCTGGCCATTTCTTTCTTCAGTGAGGAGAGCTGCTGGGTTTGTCTGCAGAGCAGGTCACCCCATACTGCAGTCACTCCTGCTCTGTGGCTGCTATGGGAGCCTCTGCTTTTATTCCTTATTTTTAGCCATCTCTGTACCTCTCAACTTTGTCTGGCTCTGGGTTACTGGAATGGTACCTTCATGCTGTACCCTGACCTGGTCACTCACCCTGCTCTTCCTTTCCCTGCAACAGAAACTTTTTCTAGCTAGAGAGCTCCTTCTGGTGCTGAGCATTGCTGCCTTGGTAGATGGGACCACAGAAGCAAAATGTAGTTGCCTTCCTTCTCTTTTTGTGCTGTTATTCTGTTTTTCTTTGTTGTTCTGTTTTTTTCTACTGTGTTGCTGATATTTCTTTTTTCATTGAATTTATAGAGATGAAATTATTTAATAAAATTATATAGGTTTCTGGTGTAAAGTTCTATCATACATCATCTGTATATTGTATTGTGTGTTCACCACAAGAAATCATATCTCCTTTCATCACCATTTATCCCACCTTTACCCTAGTCTATCCCTCTTCACCCCCCTTTCCTTTTGGTAAGCACCACCCTATTGTCTGTGTCTATGACTTTTTATTTTTCACTGAATCCCTTCATTTTTTTCACCTAGCCCCTAACCCCCTCTCCTGCTGATAGCTGTCAGTCTGTTATCTGTATCTATGAATCTATTTCTACTTTGTTTGGTAGTTTATTTTGTTCATTAGATTCTACACATAAATGAAATCATATGACTGATTTATTTCACTTAGCATAAAATTGTCCACTGACAGTCTGATGGGAACTCCTTTGTAGGTGACTGCCCCCTTATCTTTTGCTGCTTCTAGGATTCTCTCCTTCATTTTAATCTTGGCTAATATAATGATGATGTGCCTTGGTGTGTTCCTTCTTGGGTCCAACTTCTTTGGGACTCTCTGAGCTTCCTGGATTTCCTGGAAGGGGACTCTCTGAGCTTCCTGGATTTCCTGGAAGTCTATTTCCTTTGCCAGATTGGGGAAGTTCTCCTTTATTATTTGTTTAAATAAGTTTTCCACTTGTGGCTGTTCCTCTTCCCCTTCTGGTACCCCTATAATTTGGATGTTGAAATGTTTAAAGACATCCTGAAGGTTCCTAAGCCTCCTCATTTTTTTGAATTCTTGTTTCTTCATCCTTTTCTGTTCCGTCATTTTTTTCCTCCTTCTGGATTTCTCAAAAGAGACCTTACAGGCAAGAAGGGGCTGGAAAGAAGTATTTCAAGTCATGAAATCCAAAGACCTACATCCAAGATTGATCTATCCAGCAAAACTTTCATTTAGAATGGAAGGGCAGATCAAGTGCTTCTCAGATAAGATCAAATTCAAGGAGTTCATCATCACCAAGCCCTTATTATATGAAATGTTAAAGGAACTTACCTAAGAAAAAGAAGATAAAAAAGATGAACCGTGAAAGGACAGCAAACTCACAGTTATTAAGAACTACACCTAAAACAAAAGCAAACTAAGAAGACAGCTAGATCAGGAGCAGAACCATAGAAATGAAGATCAAATGGAGGGTTTAGCAACAGGGGAGTGGGATAAGGAGAAGGGGGGAGAAGGTACAGAAAATAAGTAGCACAGATGGTAGGTAGAAAATAGGGGAGAGGGCAAGAATAGTATGGGAAATATAGAATCTAAAGAACTTGAGACACGTGGTCATAAACTAAAGGGGGGGAGTGGTGGGGGAGAGGGTGTGCAGGGTGGAGGGGAATGAAGGGGGGAAATAGAACAACTGTAATGGCATAATTAATAAAATATATAAAAAATTGTCCAGGTCTATCCATGCTGTCACAAAAGGTAAGATTTACTTCTTTTTATTTTTTTTACCACTGAGTAGCGTTTCTGTATATAAATGTACATTTTTTTTGTACAAATGTAGCATTTCTTTGTATAAATATACCATAGCTTTTTTATCCACTTATCTACTGATGGACACTTGGTCTGCTTCCAAATCTTGGCTATTTTTAAATAATGCTGCGGTGAACATAGAGGTACATATATTATTTCTAATTAGTGTTTCAAGTTTCTTTGGCTATATTCTAAGTGGGATTGCTGGGTCATAAGGCATTTCCATATTTTTTTTTGAGGTAATGCCATATTGTTTTACACAGTAGCTGTACCAATCTGCATTTCCACCAATAGTGTATGAGGGTTCCTTTTTCTCCACATCCTTACTAATATTTGTTGTTGTTGATTTATTAATGATAGCCATTCTGCCAGGTATGAGGTGGTATCTCTTTGTGCTTTTAATTTGCATTTCTCTTATGATTAGTGATGTTGAGCATATTTTCATACGTTTATTGGTCATCCATATGTTTTCTTTGGGAAGTGTCCATTCAGGTCCTTTGCCCATTTTAAAATTTTATTTTATGTTATTAATTTTTTAAATATATAATCTTAATTTTTCCCATTATCGTTTAGTTCCCTTACACCCACCCCCCCAGCAGCTACTACCCTGTTGTTCATGTCGATGAGTCCTTTTTCTTTTTTGCTCAATCTTTTTACCCCTAACCTCCCCCAGCTCCATTTTTAACTGTTTTTTTATGTGTTGAGTTTTATTAAGTTCTTTATAAAGTTTGGATATTAACCCCTTATCTGATGTATCACTGGTGAATATGTTCTTTCATTCAATGCATTGTCTTTTCATTTTGTTTATAGTTTCCTTTGCTATGCAAAACCTTTTTAGTTTGATGTAGTCCCATTTGTTTATTTTTCTTTTATTTCCTTCTCAAGATGCAATATATTAGAAAAATATTGCTATGAGAAATGTCTGGGATTTTACTACCTATGTTTTCTTTTAGTACTTTTATGGTTTCAGATCTAACATAAGACTTTAATCCATTTTGAGTTTATTCTTTTGTGTGGTGTATGGAGGTGGTCTAGTTTCACTTTTTTGCATGTATCTGTCCAATTTCCCAGTATATGTTTTTGCCCCCTTTGTCAAATTTTCATTGGCCATAGAGACATGGGTTTATTTCTGGGCAATCATCTATATGTCTGTTTTTATGTCAGTGCTATACTGCTTTAAATGCTGTGGTCTTATAGTATAGTTTGATATCAGGTAGCCTGATTCTTCCAACTCCTTTGTTCTTTTTTTCTGTAGATTGCTATGTCTATTTGGAATCTTTTGTGTTTAGCTGATATTTTTTAAGTGGATTCCAGAGCTTTTCCAGAAGTAGTTTTGTTTTTGTTTTTTTGTTGTTTTTAGTTTTATTTTCCTTCTCATTTTATTTTTTTCACATTTTTGAAATTGTTGTTCAAGTACAGTTGTCTCCATTTCCCACTACTCCTCCAACCCCAGCCATCCCCACTGCCCATTCTTGATTCTACCCCTTTTTGGTTTTGTCCATGTGTCCTTTGTAGATGTTCCTGTAAACATTGTCTCCTACCCCCCAGTATCTGCTCCCACCTCCCCTCTGGTTACTATCACTTTGTTCTTTATTCCAATGCTTTAGGTTAGATTTTGCTTGCTTGTTTGTTTTGTTGATTAGGTTCCACTTATACAGGAGATCATATGGTATTTGCCTTTCACCTCCTTGCTGATTCGCTTAGCATAATGCTCTGCAGATCCACCCATGCTGCCATAAAGGGTAAGAGCTCTTTATTTCTTTCTGTTGCTTAGTATTCCATCATGTAAATGTACCATAGTTTTATGATCCATTCATTTACTGATGGGTACTTAGGTTACTTCCAGCACTTGGTTATTATAAATAGCACTAATATGAACATTGGGGTGCATAGGTTCTTCTGAATTGGAGTTTCAGGGTCCTTAGTGTATAATTCCAGCAGTGGAATTGCTGGGTCAAAAGACATTTCCATTTCTGTTCTCACAGTGTTACACAGTGGCTGCACTAGTCTGCATTCCCACCAACAGTGCCCTAGGGTTCCTTTTTCTCCACATCCTCTCCAGCACTTGTTTGGTGCTTTGTTTATGATGGTCATTCTGACTGGTGTGAAGTGGTATCTCATTGTGGTTTTAATTTGCATCTCTCTGATGGCTAGTGATGCTGAGCATCTTTTCATTTGTCTCTGGGCCTTTTGTATGTCCTCCTTGGAGAAGTGTCTATAGAACTAGTTTTGTTCTTAAATAGCTTCCTAATTTTTACCTTTGTAGGGGATGGAAGCTTTCCTACTCCTCAATTTTGGTAGTATCACTTGTAACTTGTGTGTCTTCTTAAGTGCTAAGGGCAAATAATATTCCAAGAGGCAAAAGTAGTATTAGATAGGATTAGTGAAAATAAGACAGCTGGTCAATAAGGGAAACTGATAAAAACTCAGCTGTTACTTAAATATAAGGGTTTATATGAGTATTTACATACATATATTTGTATAATATGTAACACAGAGCAATAAACCTGAGCAAGAGACATAATACAAAATATCTAGAAATCCAATTTCATGTTCTGTTTCTTTCTTATCAATAAAGAGTAAGGATTTTCCACCTTTGTATATACCTTGAGGACCCAATTTTTAATATATGTGTGGTATTGCATTATTTAATTGAGTTCTGTATTGTGTAATAAGTTCTCTAATCACTAGTAGAACTCTGATTCCACTACAAGTATCCCAATTTTATGCAATTGAACAAAGTAGGGTTGGGTGTTTCAGAAACTGGGTGACTTATATGAGGATTTACTTTGATTTTGGCTGCTGTTGTAGGGCTAGAGTCTGGTCTATTCCAGTGAGTATACTCTATATTTTGAGTATACACTCTCTCAGGCCTGAGATTTGGGGCTTATATTTTTTTCAGAGATGATGGACAAATTGATTTCTCTTTAAATAGCCAGTAAACAGTATGCTTTAAGAAGTCGGTATAAGTTACCTTTAGCTCCTTTTCTGCATTTAATTATGTTTTACAGAAATAAAATCACAGTACCTAATACTTTTAAAGCTAGTATTAAAGTGCATTAAGGCTTCTTGAATTTTTTTCATCTGTTCTTCTAAATCCTCTTGAAGTTAGGTGTAAAAAATAATAGATAGTTAGATAGATATTCAGTTAGGGTACTGAAGACTTTTACTGGCTTTGGATTAAAGGATTTTCAACTACCAGTGTTTAAGCTTCAAGTTGCTGTCAGTTTGTCTTGACAAAACCAAAATAAGATTCCAATAGTTGTAATTGTAGAGTGAGTGCTTTTTCACTAGGTAAGGCAAGGTGTCAATTAAAAGGGTATTGAGATAAAGAAATTGAAACTAGATTAAGTTTATACTTTTTCATGGATGATAAGAAAATCCATTTCGAGTTACATTTCAATGAGGATCTCTTATCAGAAGCAAAGCTGGAATATGTTACACATTAAAAATACCATCCTTTAGTCTTTAAAAAACTTATTGCCTAGTAATTATATTAAAAGAATATTTATATGTATGAAACAAATATTTTAAACAAAATGAAATGCCAATATCATATTTGCAGGAACTTTTAAACAAGGTATATAATCAGCATTCTTATTTTTTTCTGTCTTTCCTACTAGTTTTCTACCACTTAAATCACGAGTATTTTTAGTCTTTCAGTGGGGTTTCTAATCTTATAAGGAAGTCTGAAAACTGTATTTCATGTATATCCACAAAAAGAAATACTGTGTATGTTTCCAGTGTGACTGTCCTTTCTTTAGAGGCAATGCATAGTAAGACTGAGCTTAAGATTTTCATACATCACTGAAAATTGAGCATGCAGCTACAAAATGCATAGAATACCAAGCTAGAAATGGCTCTTCTGACTAATCTATATAAATAAAATTCAGTTTCTCTCTGATAGTTACTGCATATAGTGGAAATGGTTGAATAGATTTGTCTAAAACTTAGAAAGCCTTTTTAGGACTTAATAAGTAGTCTGTACCTTAACTAAAAAATTCACCAAGACCCAGGAGATCTATGAAAGAGATGCCTCCAGTAGAACTTCAGCAGTGATTTGCAGAGCTGATTCTCATGCAAAATTGTGATCTAGTTTGCTTCTAGGTAAGAGATTTACATACATACTTAGTGATAGTTAATGATTCTTGCTTTTTTTAAAGCAGTGTTATGAAATTTAGTTACTTGTTGCTTATCTCTACAATTTCATGTGAGAAATGCATTGTTTTTAGAAATACTTTTTTCTTTGGGTGTTTAGATATTTAATTATGATGAGTCCTGTTAAAAATTTCTTATGATTTAGCCTGTTTAACAGTCACACTGCTTCTTGAATCTTCAGATTTGTGTCTTTTGCCAAATTTGGCATGTAAGATGTTTAGAATATTCTTTCAGTCCCACTTTGTTCCTCCTTATCTCCTTTGCCCTCTGGGACTTTGATGATATGAATGTTGGATCTTTGTGTCATTGCCCAGCAGGTCTCCAATGCCCTGATCATTTTTTCCCCTAGTCTGTTTTCTCTCTGTTCTGCATACAGACTAAGTTTTATCGATCTTTCCTCAGGTTCAATGATTGAATTCTCTCCAATACTATTGTGACCATCCAAGTTTATCATCCTTTTCTTGTGTATTTCAGGTCTATAATTTTTATATAGATACTTTTCATTGCTTCCATTTCTCTCCCAAGATTTTTCTATTTTTTCTGTTTGTTTGAATAGAATGTAATTGATTATTATTTTTGTGATGGCTGCCTTAAAATCCTTGTCAGATAATTGTAGTATCTGATTTATCTTGTCAGCCTAAGTTGATTGTCTTCTTTAATTCAAGTTGTGATCTCTTCATTCTTTAAAAAAAATTTTGTTTATTGTTCAAGTACAGTTTTCTGTCTTTTACTCCCATCTCAGCCAACCCCCTGCAGTGCTCCTCACCTCCCTCCCATTTCTCCACCCCTTAGTTGTTGTCCATGTGTCCTTTATACTAGTTCCTGTTAATCCTTCCTCCTTTTTTCCCTGAAATTCCCTCCTCTTTCCCTTCTGGTCACTGTCCCCTGTTCTTTATTTCATTGTCCTTGTTTTTATTCTGCTTGCTTGTTTATTTTGTTGTTTAGCTTCCTGTTAAAGGTGAGATCATATGGTATTTGTCTTTCAACACCTGGCTGATTTCACTCAGCATAATGCTTTCCAGTTCCATCCATGTTGTTGCAAAGGGCAGGAGCTCCTTTCTTTCTGCTGCATAGAATTCCATTGTGTATATGTACCGTAATTTTTGATCTATTTATTTCCTGACAGGCACCTAGGTTGCTTCCAGCTCTTGGCTATTGTAAATTGTGCTGCTATGAACATTGAGGTGCATAGGTTCTTTTGGATTTATGTTTCAGGGTTCTTAGGATATAATCCCAGCAGTGGAATTGCTGGGTGAAAAGGCATATTCATTTTTATTTTTCTGAGAAAATTCCATACTGTTTTCCATACTGGTTGTACCAGTCTGCAATCCCACCAACAATGAACTAGGGTCCCCTTTTCCCCAAACCTCTCCAACATTTGTTGTTTGTCATTTCGTTTATGATAGCCATCCTGACTGGTGTAAAGCGGTATCTCATTGTGGTTTTAATTTGCATCTCTCAGATAGCTAGCAATATTGAGCATCTTTTCATGTGCATCTGGATCATCTGTATGTCCTTCTTGGAAAATTGTTTGTTCAAGTCCTTTTCCCAGTTTTTAATTGGGTTAGGTGTCTTCTTAGAGTGAAGTTGTGTAAGTTCTTTGTATATTTTGGACATTAAAACTTTGTCTATCATTGGCAAATATGTTTTCCCATAGAGTTAGTGGTCTTTTTATTTTAATGCACTTTTCTTTAGCTGTGCAGAAGCTTTTAATTTTGATGAGATTCCATTTGTTTATTCTTTCCTTTATATTTCTTGCTCTAGGGGACATATCAATAAGAATGTTGCTGCGTGAAATATCTGAGATTTTCCTGCCAATTTTCTCCCCTAGGACTTTAATGGTGTCACAGCTTATATTTAAGTCTTTTATCCACCTTGAATTTATTTTGGTGTATGGTGTAAGTTTGTGCTCCAGTTGCATTTTTTTGCACATAGCTGTCCAGTTCTCCAAACACTATTTGTCGAAGAGGCTATTTTTACTCCATTTTATGTTACTGCCCCCTTTGTCGAATATTAATTGACTATAGAGACTTGGGTTGATTTCTGGGCTCTCTGTTCTGTTCCAGTGGTCTATGTGCCTGTTGTTATGCCAGTTCCAGGCTCTTTTGATTACAGTGGCCTTGTAATACAGTTTGGTATCAGGTATTGTGATCCCTCCTACTTTGTTCTTCTTTCTCAAAAGTGCAGCTGCTGTTTGGGTTGTCTATGGTTCCATATAAATTTTTGAAGTGTTTGTTCTATGTCTGTGAAATATGCCATTGGTACTTTAATAGGTATTGCATTGAATCTGTAAATTGCTTTGGGTAGTATGGACAGTTTGATGATGTTCAATCTTCCAATCCATGAACAAGGTATATGTTTCCATTTGTTTGTGTCTTTCTTGATTTCTTTCATTGGCGTTGTGTAGTTTTCTGCATACAGGTCTTTTACCTCCTTGGTTAGGTTTAATTCCAGATATTTTGTTTTTCTTTTTGCTATATCAAATGGGATTTTTCTCTTTATTTCTGCTTCTGCTGATTCATTGTTAGTATACAAAAATGCCTTTGATTTCTGGATATTGACTTTGTATCCTGCTGTTTTGCCAAATTCATTAATTAGTTCAAGCAGTTTTTTGGTAGACTCTATAGGATTTTCCATGTACACTATCATGCCATCTGCAAACAGTGACAGTTTTGTTTCCTCCTTTCCTATTTGGATGCCTTTTATTTCCTTTTCTTGCCTGATTGCTGTGGCTAAAACTTCCAATACTATATTGAATTGAAGTGGTGAAAATGGACATCCTTGTCTTTTTCCTGATCTTAGTGGAAAAGCTTTTAGTTTTTGCCCATTGAGTATGATGTTGGCTGTAGGTCTCATATATGGCCTTCATTATATTGAGGAATGCTCCCTGTATTCCCACTTTGCTGAGTGTTTTTATCATAAATGGGTGTTGTACGTTATAAAAAGCTTTTTCTGTATCTATTGATATGATCATGTGATTTTTGTCTTTGCTTTTGTTTATGTGATTTATTACATTTACTGATTTGTGAATATTGAACCATTCTTGCATCTCTGGATGAATCCTACTTGGTCATGGTGTATGATCTTTCTAATGTATTGTTGGAAGCAATTTGCCAATATTTTGTTGAGGATTTTAGCATCTATGTTCATCAGCGATATTGGCCTGAAGTTTTCTTCCTTTGTGTATCTTTATCTGGTTTTAGAATTAGGATGATGCTGGCTTCATAAAAAGAGTTTGGGAGTCTTCCATCATCTTGGATTTTTTGGAATAGTCTGTGAAGAATAGGGGTTAGCTCTTCCTTAAATGCTTTGTAGAATTCTCCTGTGAAACCCTCTGGTCTAGGGCTTTTGTGTGTAGGGAGTTTGTTGATTACTGCTTCAATTTCATCTGCTGTTATTGGTATATTTAGATTTTCTGCTTCTTTTTCACTGAGTTTTGGAAGATTATATTTTTCTAGAAATGTGTCCATTTCCCCTAGGTTTTCAAATTTCTTGGGGCATACAGTTCTTCATAGTAATTTTTTACAATCCTTTCTATTTCTATGGTGTCAGTTGTAATTTCTTTTTCATTTCTGATTGTGTCTATTTGGGTCCTCCCTCTTCTTTTCTTGATGAGCCTGCTTAATGGGTTTTTGATTTTGTTCATCTTTTCAAAAAACCAGCTCCTGGATTCATTTATCCTTAGAATTGTGCTTTTAGTCTCTATGTCATTTAATTCTGCTCCAATCTTGGTTATTTCCTCCCTTGTACTTGCTCTGGGCTGTCTTTGTTGTTTAAGTTCTTGCAGGCATTAGGCTGTTTGTTTGAAATATTTCTATCTTCTTTAGGTAGGCCTGCATTGCTATATATAAACTTCCCTATCAGGACTGCCTTCTCTGTGTCCCATAAGTTTTGAGTTGTTGTGAGTATATTTTCATTTATTTCCAGAAACTTTTTGATTCTTTCCCTAATTCCACCCTTGACCCACTTGTTGTGTAATAGCACTCCAGTCAGTCTCCATGATTTTGGGTGTTTTGGGTTTTTTCGTTTGGGGTTGATTTCCAGTTTCAGTCCCTTGTGGTCAGAGAAAATGCTTGGTATGATTTCGATATTCTTGAATTTGTTGAGGCTCGTTTTGTGTCCTATCATGTGGTCTATCTTTGAGAATGTTCCATGTGCATTTGAAAAGAATGTGTATTCATCTTTGGGATGAAGGGGTCTATATATATCCATTTCATTTAAGTCCATTTCATTTATGGTGTAGTTTAATGCCGCAACATCATTTTTGATATTTTGTTTGGAAGATCTGTTCATTTTTGACAGTGGGCTGTTGAAATCCCCATCTATAATTGTGTTGCTGTCAATATCTTTCTTTAAGTCCTCTAAGATTTTCTTGTTGGGTACGTATATATATATGATGTTAATGTCTTCTTGGTGGATTCTTCCCTTGAGTATTGTGAAGTGAGCTTCTTGGTCTCTCTTTATGGCCCTTTTTTTTAAGTCTATTTTGTCTGGTGTGAGTATTCTACCTCAGATTTTTTTTTCTTGTTCATTTGCTTGGAAAATTTGTTTCCAGCCCATCACTTTTAGTCTGTGTAAGTCTTTTGTCCTGAGGTGGGTCTTTTATAGGAAGCATATGTGTGGGTCCTGCTTTCTTATCCATTCAGCTATTCTATGTCTCTTGATTGGAGCATTTAATCCAATTATATTTAAGGTTATTATTGATAGGTACTTATTCATTGCCATTTTTGTACCTGTGTTCCTCTCTGTCTCTCTCTTTTCCTTCTTTTCCTTAAAGCAGTCCTTTTAGTATTTCTTGCAGAGCTGGTTTGGTGGAGGCATATTCTTTTAGACTTCTTTTGTCTTGGAAGCTCTTTATTTGGCCTTCTATCTTGCTTGAGAGCCTTGCTGGCTATAGTAGCCTTGGTTGTAGGCCTCTGGTTCTCATTACTTGGAATATTTCTTGCCATTCTCTTCTTGCTTGGAGTGTTTCCATTGAGAATTCAGCAGCTAACGTTATTGGGGCTCCCTCGTATGTTACTTCCTTTTTTCTTTCTTGTTGCTTTTAAGTATCCCTCTTTGTCTTGGAATTTTGCCATTTTAACGATGATATGATTTGAAGTGGGCCTCTTTGATTTTCTCTTGATTGGTACTCTCTGTGATTCCTAGATTTGTGTCACTTTTTCTGTCATCAAATCAGGGAAGTTTTCCCTCATTACTGTTTCAAATATGTTTTCTATCCCTTGTTCTTCTTCTTCTCCTTCTGGTATCCCTATTATATGGATATTATTACATTTCATATTGTGTTGCATTTCCCTTAATTCTTCATTCTTTCTGTGCCTCCTTTCCTTTTCTTGCTCTTTCTGGGAGTTTTTTTTCGACTTTGTCCTCCAACTCAGTGATCTGATATTCTGCTTCATCAATTCTGCTTTTGATTCCTTCTACTGTGTTCTTCAGTTCAGAAATTGTATTCTTCATTTTCTCTTGTCCTTTGCTGGTAGTTTATATTTCCTTTTTCATGTTGATGTAGTTTGTAGTGAATTTATTTTATTTTTTCTGTAGTTTCTGGGAGCTCATTGTGAGCTCATTAAATTCCCGATAACCAGTGCTTTGAATTAATTATCTGATAGTTGACTTGCCTCTATTTCATGTAACATTCTTTCTGAGAGTTCCATCTTTCCTTTTATTTTGTATTGTTTCTTTGTCTTCCCATTGTTTGTGAGACTCTTCTTATTTATGAGACAGCTTCTTAAATTTATCTTTTCTGACTTCCTGGGTTTATGGTGTAAACTTCTGTGGTATTCTACTGAATACCTTTAAAATTCAGTGGTGTAGTCTCCTTCAGGTATTCTGATGTTCTCCACTTCCACCTACTCCCTTCTGTGAGTATGTGTTATCAGTTAAAGGGGGAGGCAAAATGGTTTATGACAGCAGGAGAGTATCTTATGACATATACAGTCACAGCTGGTAGAGAAGGGATAGAAGATGTTTAGGCTATATATAGTGTTAACCGTAATCTTCAACCCTACTTGCCACTTTTAAAAAAGGATGGACAAAAGATAAGTCTCTAGTTGGGGATGGAAGGCTTGTAAGTTGTATCTAGAAAGCAGTGAGGTTGTGGGAGGTCAGATCCTGAGGTAAAGGGAGAATAAAGAATAGTAAACAGGTGTAGTGTGTGAGGAAATATAGTTAATCACTACAGTAATAGAATTTAGGAACCTGTAAAGTGGGCTAAGATCTGGGAGATGTTTTGTGAAGTATTTACAGTTGTATACAACAGCTATTATTTACAATAATATTAGAGCAACAATCATATGACAGACTCTATGTGATCTGGGTAACATGAATAGGTAGTATAAAACTTTGGGTAGTATGCTAAGCAAAAACAAGTGGTGTGAAGTATAGAAAATTAGCACTGTGGAGGAGAGAACAGGGAAAACCTGTCAAATGATACAATATAACCAGCCAAGGCAAAGAAGCCTCTACAGGAAGAGGAGGAATACAAAGGTACTATTAAAATATAAAATAGTGAGAATAATGAAAAAATAATAATAATACAAATATGTAGCAACTTGTGGCTTCTATGCTTTAACAAAGTGAAATTTGTCTCTCTGTCTCTACTGTTGGAATGCCCCCTCTTTGGGTCCAACTCTGGTCTTTTCACAGTTCCAAGTTGTTCGTGTAACTTGTGGGTAAAAGAAACAAAACAAAACAAAACAAAAGGCAGGGGAAGGGAGGAAAAAGCAATAAGTTTGGAAAGATAGGAAGAAGGAATAAAACAGGAAAGAAAAAAAGAGGAAAAAAGTATTGAAAGATAAAACAATAATAAAATTAGAAAGATACAAGAATACTTAAAACAAAACAAAACAAAAACACACCTCATATTGGTTTCAATCTGGCCAAACGGTTTTTCTGGCTGCAGCAGGCTGAGGGGCAATTTGTGTGGTCTTTTTGAGAGCGCTCTCCCAAGAGCTCACCTAGCGCCTCTCCCCAGCACCCCACGAAGGGGATCTAGGTTCTTTTCAGAGCACTCTTTCCTGGGGGTCCTTGCTGTGGGCTGGGGTGTGGGCATGTGCACACCAGGCAGGCTGTCTGGGTCCTACAGGATCTGGCACAGTCCTTCCCAGTGCTGTGGGGGAGCTCAAAGGCTTCTCCCCATCCTCTGGATCGTTGCCAGGCTGGGTGGGAAACAGGCCAAGCAGCTGTTGGAGGCGAATCCTTCAGTTTACTTTCCAAAAAATTTCTCAAGAAAGTCTGCCTCTTAGCACAGCCTAATCCCCCAGCCAAACCAGTGACTGTCACAGTCAGAGCCTGACCATGCGCCTCTTAATTCTCCTGGGCTGGCGACCACAGAGTCCGAGGTTGAACATGGCCCTTTATCCTTGTCACATTCTCTGTAAACTCAAGCAGAAAAGTCTCTCCCCAGTGTTGCCCAATCTTGCTTAGCTGGGGAGAGAGGGAGCTGATAACCCAGCTCTCTCCCAAGGACCCTGCAGCAAGCCCAAGGCTCCCAAAGAGTCCCTGGCAGACGCACCGGGTGCTGGTCACTGGCTAAGGCCACTGGTCGCTGGTTGAGGCCACTGGGTGCTGGCTGAGGCTGCTGCTGCTTCTGTCTTTGCTCCAGTGCCTGAGACCCTACTGACCTGCAGCTGTCTCCTTACCGTCTGGTTTTTCAGTTTCCGTTACAATTTCTGGTCTCTTATTTTCATATATGCTGGGGGACTGTTGGCTGTTTGCATTGTTTCTCCATAGATTGGCCAGGATTTTCTCCCATGTGTACGGGAAAATGGAATCCGGTCCATCCTACTCCGTCGCCATCTTCCCTCTTCCAAGTGCTGTCCTAATCTCAAAAGTATTTCCACATGTGTTTTCCCTTCAGGAGAATAGCCTGAAATTCCTTAGAGCATGGAAAAGACTGAGTTCCAGAAGCCATCATCCCAGTGTTCAAATGCTTACCAAACCTGTGTTCTCATCATGCATGCTGGTACAAGACTACAGAGAATCTCTTGTCCTAGCCAGAATCCATGTAGGAGAACCGCACAGGCCTGCACACTGGCAGCATGGCACTCTGGGAGCCACCAGTGCCATGGCTGACACACAGGCACCTGAGAAACTCGTTTCCACTAAGCTGGTAGCTCAGGGTAAGAAATGAAACTATGTTCAGAAATGAAAATATAGTGTCATCAGGAACACTAAAGTTTAGGAGTTTATTATATGAATTTTTCTATTCATATGAATAGAAAAATTCATACTTTAAAAACTTTCAATATTAAAGCAGAAAAAAGAAAATTAAATAATTGAGTTTTATTAAAATTTATTTAAAATTTCAGAAAATAAAAATTAAGCAGCACACAATAAAGCAAAGGAAAGAATTTAGTAATTTGAAATGATAGGTTAATATCAGAAATTGCTTCCTTGAAAAGCATAATGATATAGACAAAGCTTTGATAATAAAAAATCAAGTAAAACAGAGGAAGCCTATACACAAAATGAAGACTGAAAATTGGCATCAGAAAAATATTATGATTAATTCTAGGCTAACTAATATGTACTTCTTTATAGTATTCTGGAATCCGTTACAAAACTGTTAAAAAATTTTGTAGTAAAAACATTCAAAAGGATTGTACAAATGATTATTTGTAGATAATGTGATTTGCTATCCAGATGGATTGAAATTATTAAGATTAAGAAGAAATCATGTATTTATAGAACATATACACAAAAATTCTCAACAAAATATTGGCAAACCACATCCAACAATACATTAGAAAGATCATAAACCATGATCAAGTGGCATTCATCCTAGGGATGCAAGGATGGTACAATATTCACAAATCAATAAACATAATGCATCGCAAAAGCAAAAGGAAAGACAAAAATCACGTAATTATATCAATAGATGTGGATAAAGCATTTGATAAGGTACAGCATTCATTTAAGATAAAAACACTCAGCAAAGTAGGAGTAGAGGGAACATTCCTCAAACTAGGAAAGAGCATATAGGAGAAAACTACAGCCAACATCATACTCCAGGGGCCCAAACTAAAAGCTTTCTCCTAAGATCAGGAATAAGACAAGGGTGTCCACTTTCACCATAGCATTCTACATAGTATTGGAAGTCCTAGTTGCAGTGATCAGACAAGAAGAAGAAACAAAAGGCATCCAGATTAGCAACAAGAAAGTAAAACTGTCATTGTTTGCAGATGACATGATAGTGTACGTAGAAAACTCCATCAAAAGAACTACTTGACCTAATAAATGACTTTAACAAACCAGTAGGATACAAAGTCAATATTCAGAAGTTGAAAGCATTTTTGTACATCAAAAATGAAATATCAGAAACAGAAATCAGGAAAAAAAGTCCATTTGACATAGGAATAAGAAAAATAAAATACTTAAGAATAAACCTAACCAAGGAGTTAAAGACCTGTACTCATAAAACTACACAACACTGAAGAAAGAAATTAAGGAAGACACAAACAGGTGGAAGCATATACTGTGTTCATGGATCAGAAGAATTAACATCATCACAATGTCCGTGCTACCCAAACAATTTATAGATTCAGTGAAATCCCTATTCAAATACCAATGACATATTTCACAGATATAGAACAAACATTTCAAAAATTTATATGGGATCATAAATGACTCTGAATAGCCTCAGCAATTTTGAGAAAGAAGAACAATGTAGGAAGGGTTACAATACTTGATATCAAACTATATTAGAAGGCCACTACCATCAAAACTGTATGATACTGGCATAAGAACAGACACATAGATCAGTGCAACAGAATAGGGAGCCCAGAAATAAAGGCATGTCTCTACAGGCAATTAATATTCAACAAAGGGGACAGGAAAATAAAATGGAATAAAAATTGCCTCTTCAATAAATTGTGTTGGAAGATGTGGACAGGTACATGTAAAAAAATGAAACTCGATCACCAACTTACACCATACACAAAAATAAACTCAAGGTGGATAAAATACTTAAATATAAGTTGTGACACCATAAAAGTCTTAGAGCGGAACATAGTCAGAAAAATCTCAGATATCCCACGCAGCAATATTTTCACCAATATGTCCCCTAGAGCAAGGGACCTAAAAAAAAGAATAAACAAGTGAAACTTCATCAAAATATAAAGCTTCTGCATGACTAAAGAAAATACCAGCAAAATAAAATGGGAACCAACTGTATGGGAAAATACATTTGCCAATCATACCTTGGACAAGGGTTTGATCTCCAAAAAATATATAGAACTCACAGACTCTATTACAGGAAGACAAACAATCCAATTAAAAAATGAGCAAAGAACATGTATAGTCCCTTCTCCAGGAAGGACATTTGGAGGGTCCAGAAACATGAAAGGATGCTCAGCATCACCAGCCATCAGAGAGATGGAAATTAAAACCACAATGAGATACAGATACCACTTCACACCTGCCAGAATAGCCATCATAAACAAATCAACAAAAAACAAGTGCTGGCGATTCTGGGGAAAAAAGGGAACCCTAGTTCACTGTTGGTGGGATTGCAGACTAATGCAGCCACTGTGGAAAACAGTATGAAGTTTCCTCAGAAAACTGAAAATGGAACTGCCTTTTGAACCAGCAATTCCACTGCTGGCATTATAACCTAAGAATCCTGAAACACCAATTCAAAAGAACCTATGCACCCCAATGTTCATAGCAGTGTTATTTACAATAGCCAAGTGCTGGAAACAGCCTAAGAGCCCATCAGAAAATGAGTGGATCAAAAATCTGTGGTACATTTACACAATGGAATACTATGCAGCAGAAAGAAGGAGCTCTCCTACCCTTTGCAATAGGATGGGTGGAACTGGAGGGCATAATGTTAAGTGAAATTAGCCAGGAGGTGAAAGGCAAATATCATATGATAGCACCTATAAGTGAAACCCAATCAACAAAACAAACAGGCAAGCAAATATAACCAGAGACATTGAAATAAAGAAAAACCTGATGGCAACCAGAGGGGAGAGAGAAGGGAGATAATGAGAGACAGAAGGGGAAGGGTTCAAGGAACATGTTCAAGGAACATGTATATAGGACTTAATGGACAAAGCCAGAGGTAGGATTGAGAGTGGGAGGTGAGGGTAAATGAGGTGAGAGAGGCTGGGGTGGTGGAAGTGGAGACACTTCTGCTTGAACAACAAAGAAAAAAAAAGAAACCAGATATTTATAAACTGCATAAAGAGAAATAAAATACTACATCATTTATCAGCAATGATCACAAAACATTGTAGAAAAGGATTTTTACTCATATTACTAGTAAAACTTTAGGAATTGGCACAGTGTCTTGTCTTTGTAACTATCTCAAATAATATTTTCTGGATTATCAGAATGAATAAAAATGAATAAGAGTGTAGAACCTATATAAATAGATCAAATACATTTTGCTTATGATATAACAACAGCCTTGATTAGATAGATGTATTATGATGTTCCAGTATGGGAAGTATGACCATTGTAAAAAGGTTATTTTGCCCTGGCTCAATGGATCAAGTGCTGGCCTGCAAACCAAAGGGTTGTCAGTTCGATTCCTATCAGGGCATATGCCTGTGTTGGGGGCCAGGTGCCCAGTAGAGGGTGTGTGAGAGGCAACCACACATTGATGTTTCTGTTTCCCTCTTTCTCCCTCCCTCCCTCCCTTCTGTCTAAAAATAAATAAACCCCAAAACATTAATTTTATTCTACTAATTTAAATATTTACTTAATTTTCATTATGTACCTCCAGAATATTTTGGAACTCAAAGACAGTCATACAAAAGTTTAATGGAAGAATAGAAAAGGTAAGAGTGACAGAAATTTCTTTAAAAAAAAAGAGTAAGTAAAAGGGCACTCCAAAATGCTTCATATTAAAACAAGGCCATGGTAATCAAAACAGCATGTGATTGTACCAAATCCTCACAATCAGATAATGGGATTGAATCAAAATATCAGGAACAGACTATTAGTATAATCTGAATTCAATTTATGATGAAGTAAAATTTCACTTTATTATGTAGAAAAATAGCAGTCTATTTAACTAGCCATGCTGAGTCCATTATTATCTATAAACAAATAAGATCGATCTCTACCTGAAATGATAATCCATGACAATGAAAACCATGGTAAATGGCACATTTGCCTACATCAAAAGTCAAAATATTCATATGTCAACATATTATGGATAAATGTTAAAAATATGTTTCAGTTATGAAACTAAGTTATGAAAAATGAGTAAGTTCTAGGTATCTGTTGTACAGCATGATGCCTATATTTAACAACACCGTTGAACATTTAAAATTTGTTAAAAAGTTAGATCTCATGTTAAATGTCCTTACTACAATGAAAGACATTATAACATACTGTTTAAATAGTGAATAGTCTCATTAAAAAAGAGCTTTACAAAAAATAATGAAAGAATGAATAATAAGTACCTAAATAATAAAATCATGATTAGATCATAAACACACAAAGTAATACAAAATGAGAAAAAGAATGGGAATTGTTTAACCTCATAATTGATTAAAGATAATAAAAATTTATACATTTTTCATCATTAAATATGAAAAATTGAGTAAGAATGATAGCCAGTGTTGGCAATGCTTCAAGTAAATGGTACATATTTTGGAGGGGAGTTAACATGGAACAACAGTGTGTAGAAAAACTTGATAATATGTACCAAAACACTTTAAATTATAATATCTTTGATCTAGTAACATTTCCTTCTGAAACTTACTTTAAGGAAATAATTATGAATGTGAATTAGAGTGTTAATATTTAATAGCAAACATAAAACAAAATATAAGTAACCCACATTCACAACCATAGATTATTAGTGAGGAACCTTAAATCTGTATAATGGGAATAATTGTAGGCATTGATCATGTATGCAAAAGAATATATACTCCATGGCAGACAATAGTATACAGGATGGTTAATATTATGGGAATAAGTAGTTTATAAAATATTATACCTCAGTGGAAAAATCTTTGAGAGATATATACTAAAATACTAACAGTTTATTTCTTATTTGTGGCACTATGAATGATTTTTTATCATTTAAAAATTATTATTCTATTACAATTGTCCCAATTTTTCCCCCTTTGCCCTCGTCCTCCCATCCCACTCTCTACTCCCACACTATTGTCTACATTCATGTTCTTTGACTAGCCCCTTTTCCTTCCTTCCACCATTATCCCTCTCTCCCCTCCCCTCTGGTCACTGTCAGTCTGTTCCATGTTTCCATGCCTGTGGTTCTATTTTGTTCATTAGTTTATTTTGTTCATTAGATTCCTTTCATAGATGAGATCATATTTGTCTTTCACCAACTGGCTTATTTCATTTAGCTTAATAGTTTCCAGGTCCATCCATGCTGTCAAAAAAGGTAGGAATTCCTTTTTTCTTTCTGTTGTATAGTATACCATTGTGTAAATTTACCACAGGCACCTGGGTAAATTGATCAGAAAGGTGCAAAGTGAGGGGATTTCTTGGCCCCAGCCTGGCATAGCTGGCAGGGTTGTGCAGAGTGGAGAGTGAGGACTTCTGTTTGCTGCAAGGGCAGTGGGCTGGGAGCTGGAAGTGCATGAGCTGAGCACTTGAGATGATTTAAAACCAGACAGAGTCCCCTTCCATGGCAGAGATGGAAGGGAAAGTTGCACCTTGCTCTACCTCCTGCAGGAGTGGGGAAGGTCTGCAAAACAGGCAGATCAGGCTCAAGAACCCTGAAGGGTGCATTTCCATAAAAGAAACACAGCAAGAGGAATGCCTGAAGGGCCCATTTTGAATTTCTCTCAGGGAGACAAAATACACTGGTTCCTAGGGCCCTATTTCACTGAGTCCAGCAGAGCAGGGACATCAGAAATTGGTGCAGCAAGGAGGCAACACCAAGCAGGAGAGCAGACCCTCTTACACAAATTGTCCCCCTACACCAACAACAACTAATCCATGAGAAACTATACATCACTGGAAATCAACTGGGACAGACCAAGATTGGTGGTGCAGGGGCAGGGGGAACACACATATAATTTTCCCAGAAGACTAAACAATGCCTCCCTGTGGAGACCTAAGGCTTCTACTCTCCTGATCACAAAAGAATCTCCCTCTAAAGGCAGGTGAAGGTAGTACAGACAGTGTTACCAGAGGTTGGATGACCCACCCCTAGGATCCTGAGCTGATAAAAAACCAGAGAAGGAACCAGAAAGAGAAATTGGCAGGCAAACACCAAACAGCTGAGATGAATGATTTTTAATTGTGATTTTCTGTACTTTCCAAAGTTTCTTAATTATTGCTTTATTTTTGTAATCAGAAGAAGGTAGCCAAAGTTACTAACCATTAAATAGAAAGGTGATAAAATGAGACCCATCCTTCTGCTTGCATACACACATGTGAGACTATATTTATACACACATGCATGTATGTACACACACACACTCCTCCCAGAGTACAGAACTCATTTTTTTTGTAGCATCAGCTCATAGCATCCTTAAATTAATAGGCTTCAGAGCCACATATATCTGTTGCACATGTGGAATATTTGGAAAATGCTCAACATAAATTCCCCAGTCACGTGGGCATTGCAGACTCCTGCTACTTGGTGAAGAAGTTTGGTCTTCCATGGACAAATCTGCTATCTGAGAAGTTTTCTTCAGGCCCAGTCCTGACCATTTCCAAATACTCAGAATACTACAGGTCTAGAGGATATTTATTTTTTCTACTTTTCCTTCAGTTACTTCCTGAGGAGTTCTCTGTCAATGACTGATGTAAGATTTACTATTTTATAGAAGTCAAGAAGAAACATTGCTATGTCTGTTTAATATTTACTTATTCATCCTCCTTCCCTGTTTATGTTCCTTCCTTCCTCTCTCTCCCCTACCCTTCTCTCAGTCTCTCCATTGTGTTGTGTTTTCTCCTTCCTTGCTCTCTCTCACCCCTCAGGTACCTCCTATACAGCAGGTATAATGTTTAGCATCGACCACTCAGGAGCAAACCAGCCTAATTGCTTTTAGTAAGCTCAGTTACTTAGGGGGATACCTAGTGTTTAAAGTGAAATTTGCCACTGAAGTGTTATGTGCTTTCAGAAAATTTATGAATTCATACTTTGCAAGGGCTAAATCAATTCTCACAAGGGTTTGGTGACAAAGCTGGTAAGAAGCTTAAATGTTTTGACAGAATAACAGAAGTCAAGCCACTTGCCTCACTGTTCAACAACTCTATTACTGCAGTAATAACTTAATATATGACCAGTTTTCACACCCTATCCTAGCAAATTGGATCTCTCTTTTTTAGTATGCTGCTATGGGCTGAATGTCTGGGCCCCCTCCAACTCAAAATCCCCAACGTGATGATAGTAGGAGGTGGGGGGCCTTTGGGAGGTGATTGGGTTATGAGAGAAGAGATCTAATGAATGGTATTTATTCCCTCATGAAAGAGACTCCAGAAAGATCCCTGGCTCTTTCCCTGATGTGAAGTCATGATGATAATGACAGCCATCTGTGAGGATGCAGTTCCTCACCAGACACTGAATCTGCTAGCCCTCTGACCTTGGGCTTTTCATCTCCAGAACTCTGAAGAGCAAATGTCTGCTGTTTGTAAATCACCCAGTCTGTGGTTCTTTGTTGTATCAATTCAAAGGGACTAAGACATCCTGAAAGTATTTTCAGGCTTACCCTAACCAGTAATAAACTTTTCTTCTCTCCATTCACTGTTAACTATATTATATGCAGGAGCACTTCCCAGCCACAGCCCCCCAACATCAGCAAATTGTCACTGTAGTCTCACTGTTTTTAAATGTCATTCTTCACAGAACATTGGGTTTTTCTAGGGTGGTTAGAAAAGTAGACCTGACATTTGTCCTTTTTTCCTCTGCTTTCCACAATTAATCTCTTTTACTTCCTTTTAATTTGTAAAGGCTCTGGGTGTGAATACATCAACTTGGGAGTTGGTATTAAAAAGGTGAAACAAGATTTTAATTTGCATATGGGAATTTTCCCTTTGAGATTAAAAGAAGAGTCAAGGCCATGTTACTGTTCAAAGTTCATACAGTATATACACTCATAAATTAAAGATAACATAGTATTGCTGGGCAGGATTCAGATAGAAGAATGTTCTGATTTATTAAACTTGTCTTTGTCAGTAAGATAAAGCGGTTGAGCTAATAGACAGTCTGGATCTCTTTTCCCTGAGTCTCAGAAGGAAATATTTCTGTTGTAAGAACCTTGGGAGGAGGCATATAAAAATGGGTTCCACTCCAATGGGCAGAGATTGGGAGAGGGGCTATATAATTTTGTACATTGGGACTAATTCACATATTGTTAATTGTACCTTCTTCTAGCCAGGTGCTGCCCCGAGACTCTACATACTCCACTTAATCACCTCCTGGAATTAAGTGTTAAGAGCTGAACTATGATTTAGAAGGAATCATGATCTAGGCTTGCACTCTGCAGTGCAGCCATCCCAGCATGTGGGAGGCCAGGGGTGGAAAGGTGGAGAAGGACAGGAACTAGGACCATTTCTGTTACTTTTTGTCAGTGCTTCCTATAAATTAATTTTTGCTGTTATGGCAGTTTAATTAATTTAAGTGTGTGGAGAAACAACCAGAGAGTTGACATGGGATCTAGGATAATGTTAACAGCTTATGTTTTTCATGTGATTCCCATTTTGACCTTGGGAGCCTTCCTTTACTCTAGTCCACCTAGGCATCTGTGAATCCAGGAAAAGACTTCAGGTTCTGAAATTCAAAGAAAGGTTTTGCATCTACAATTTGCCTTGCTAAACAGGATTAATAGTTGAAAGTTTATTTCTTTTTTCATCATGGGAAAAAATCTTGTTCGGCAGGCTAGATCACTCAGTTTTAAAAAGGGGATATTTTGATAGGTAGGTAGAAGAGGAAGAAGAAAAGAAGAAAGCCCCTTTTTTAAGTTTCAAGGGGTTGTGGGACGAAAGATGAAAGTGACAAAGCAGTGTGTGAAGTGGGTCTCAATGTCTATTCTTCAGACATCAACCTAGAGTGGTAGTTTTTCAGTAAATAAGAATATCACCAATTACAGAGGGGCAGGACTTCTCTATTCCTTGTTTGCAACTCTGGGAGGAAGTTACATTATTTGTTCATTCATTTATTTATTTATTTTTCAAGTATAGTTTTCTGTCTTTTACTCCCATCCCAACCCACCCCCATGCTCCCCAGCTCCCTCCCATATCCATCCAAAAGAACCTATGCACCCCAATGTTCATAGCAGCACAATTTACAATAGCCAAGAGTTGGAAGCAACCTAAGTGCCCATCAGTAAATGAATGAATCAAAAAATTATGGTACATATACACAATGAAATTTTATGCAGCAGAATGAAAGAAGGAGCTCCTACCCTTTGCAACAGCATGGATGGAACTGAAAAGCATTTTGCTGAGTGAAATAAGCCAGGTGTTGAAAGAAAAATACCATATGATCTCACCTTTAACAGGAAGCTAAACGACAAAACAAACAAGCAAGCAAAATATAACCAAAGACATTGAAATACAGAACAGGCTAATAGGGACCAGAGGGGAGAGGGGAGAGAATTTCAGGGGAAAAGGGGAAGGATTCACAGATGTCATTCTGTAAAATGAATTTCCCTTTCAACTTAAACAATCCTGATTAAAGTGGAGTCAGTTTGAGAAATTGAACTGTCTTCCTCTTTGTTTCTCCTATTTTCTCACACCTCAAGCACCCCAACTCCCATCTTCATCTTCTAAGAATTTTAGCACTGGAACATGGGAAAACAGGTTTTCTAGATCACAAAAGTTGTCTTGACGAAATTCTATTCAAAGAATGTCACCTGTTGTTAACTTATGATGCTCATATCTTTTATACTTGTTAAAACAAGTATAAAAGCACTGGTGCAGCTGTTTGCATTGATATTTCTGCTTCTGGATGTTGAATTCACTTTTTTTTCAATCTTATCTTTTTAAAAGACAAGTGGTAAGAAATGATACTGTCTACTCCTGCCTGAACTTGTGAAGATTCTCTTGGTTTTCAAATTTGTTTGTAACAAATATAATTAAAGGACACAAGGTTTGTCACATAGATAATCTGCATCTAGATTTTGCTTCCTTTTTACGTATCTAACTCTGCATGGTTCTTGGCTTTTCTTGTCTTTCTAGGTCATGTTTTTTCTTTGTCATTTGTTTCTTAAATTTTATTTTTCATTTACAGTTTACATTCAATATTTTCGTGTTCTGAGGTATGCGTGTGCTTCATGGACTTGGTGAACTCACTAAAGTTGCTTGTGTATGCTATATGAATATACATTTTTTTAACTGAAGGTCCATCTTTTTCATGACATCTTCAAAGAGGAATGAGACAGAATAAATTTGAGAATTCTTGTTCTATCTTCATATGTCAGCCTTGTTTTTGTCCCATTAACTCTTCATTTTCTTCTGTCTCTTTATTTCCCTTTTTTTCCTTCCATTATATGGGTAGGAAATATATCTTTATTGACCCAGAAAAACTTTGCTTTCTGATTATAATATAAAGAGGGAAGAATGAGAAAAATTTATATATTTGTTTAAAGTTGTTAGGTGTTCTTCAGTTTATTATTTAAGTATAATTAATTAGTTTTTTTTAAAACAAACAGAAAATTAAAATAAAATCCATAATAACAGCAACACCCTTTGGGATTCTTTTGATTTTGAAAAGAAGTACAAAAAAAGGCAATATATTGAAGAAATGTTTTTCAAGTGAACATATCTCTCTGAATATTAGATTAATAAATTATTTTAAAAATATTTAAAACATGCTTAAAACAGACCATGTGTATATCCAAAAATCTTACCGCCCAGAATTAATCACAATGAACCTTTTAGAAAATTTCTTTAAGAAACCAGATGGGAGAGAATTTCAGGGAAAAAGGGGAAGAATTCACAAGAACAAGTATAATGGACACATGGACAAAAACTAAGGTGGGGGGGAATGGGAGGAAGGTGGGGAGCACTGGGGGGGGTGGGCTGGGATGGGAGTAAAAGACAGAAAACTGTACTTGAACAATGATTAAATAAAAAAGAAAGCAGTATTAACACACAGTTTAAAATAAATGAGTCATCATATAATTAGTTTTTGTCATCTTAATTTTCCTACTAAATAATATATCATGTTCATTTGTTTCCATGAAAGGATCTAAACTATCATCTTCAATACTTATGTGGACTTCAATTTATATCATATCTACAATTAATTTTATCCATGTCCTATTAAAATGTATTTTATTTTTAACTAATTGTTCATTATTATAAATAGCATTTTCATGTGTGGCTTTTTCCATATGCTTTTGTATTTTTATTTTAATTTTAAAAACTCATCAGGATATATTTTAGACATACAAAAGTATATAAAAGAAAATGTAGAGGATATTCATATACTCACCAACCAAGCTCATGGCTTAAGAGCTGGGATCCCTATAACATCTTTGTATTGTTGTCTAATATATCTACTAATAATTTAGAAAAATTTCTAGAGACATAATTTCTGGATCAAAAACACAGTAAAATCATTGTTTGAATATATTTTGTTTATTTGTGTTTATACAATAGTTATTTAGTACCCCAAGGGAGTGCTGGGAACTATGTTTAGGCCAAAGATGGAGAAACGGGACAGTTCCTATACTCAATAGTTTTGAGTTAAATACTATGATGCTGAAGTACAGCATGGATTGTGATGAAATAGACATAAGAATAGGATACAACAGAAACATAGAGAAGTTAAACTTAACTGGATGGTCTGGAAGAAGAAGTGATGAGATTATAAATTAGTTAAGAAATGAAGAAAAACATGGAAGACTTCTCAAGTGGAGAGCAGTATTTGCAAAGGGCAGAAATGTCTGAGCAGGTCCCAATGGGAAGTTGTCCCCAGACTGGTAAAACTGGAGTGCGGAATACTGAGAACGGTGAGGAAGAGAAGCATAAAAGAAGGTGGAATGGAGTGTTAGAAACAGAGTGAATAGCCCTGGCTGGAGTGGCTCAGTGGATTGAGTGCCAGCCTGTGAACCAAAGGGTCACTGGCTTGATTCCCAGTTAGGGCACATGCCTGGGTTTTGGGCTAACCCCACATTTGGGGGTACACAGGAGGCAACCCGTATTGATGTTTCTCTTTCTATCTTTCTCCTTCACTTGCTCTAAAAATAAATACTGACCATTATCAGAGAGGAGGGGGAAGGGGGATAAAGTGGGATAGAAGGGGAAGGGTCATCAAGGAACATGTATAAAGGACCCATGGACAAAGACAATTGGTAGGATTGAGAGTAAGAGGTGGGAGTGTGTCGGGTGGGGGAAAGTGGTGGTGGGAAAATGGAGACAACTGTACTTGAACAACAATTTAAAAAAGCATTAAAAACATCATCAAAAAAAGAAACAGAGTGAATAGTAGTACTACTGGTGGCATGAGTTGAAAATTGTTTTTTATTTTTTAGTGAAGTTGCAATTAATGTGATTGGCAGGGAGAAGTTATAGAGGGAGAGACTAAAAATCTTGGAAAACCATTAAATTATCTGATGGATTTTAGTATGTTTGCTGCTCTTTCTGTGTCATTATTCTTTACATTTTAAATATTTCCTTTTGAAAGTCACTGTGATAAATGTTCACAGCCCATATCTAGGATGTGGTTTGCAAGAGAATATGTAGTTCTCCCCTTCCCATTCCATTCACTCTGTGTGCATAAATAGGCACCACCAGGTGTTGTGTCTTATTGACTGAACATTCCTTGTGATCATGTTGATTGCTCACTGCCAGAGGGTGGCAATGTGAAGGCTGAAACTGGTGAAAATACTAGGTTTCTTTTAATTAAAAATAGAACACTGCTCATGCCAAAGAAGTCAATTGGCATGCAATAGAAACTTATTGCTATATAGCTAATGGGTTATAGCTAACCCATTTGCAAGTTTTATCTAAAGGTATCATTTTTTCCTATGAAGTTCTGCATAAGATTTATTGCATTTTAGGTTAATGCTATTGACCACCAGGGAAGATAGTAAAAATAGAGTGCATGCCACTTAATCTTCCCTTATGGTAGAATCAACGCTGTCTTCATCTGACCTTGAATTTCCTGGACATTATGGGCCACGGTATACTGGGACAGTGTGCAACACCCTACGCCTTTTGAGTCTTAGCATCTGCTGGCAGTTTAATGACTCACATCACTCTTGGCAACTGTGGTTTGGGCTTACAGCCATAATGCAGGCTTGTGTGGATGATGGAACCAGTTTCCTGCCTCTGTGGTAGTAAATGGTCTTAAATGAACTTTATTCAAAAAACTTTCCCCTATAGAACCATTCATATGCTTTTTGACATTGTTAAAACTCATTGTGTGCTGCAAAAATGGTCATTGTTGGTTAGATAAATAAAATTACATAACTATCATGTATCACTGGCATAACCTGAAACATGAAAATTGAAGAAAAGACTTTCTATTCTTGCCATTTAGTGTTACTGATTTCTCTATTTTTATTGTTGAGACTGGCTTTCGGGAGTTTTATATTACCCAAGTAATTGGACTTCTAATATCCTTTGGGAATTATTAAACTGCCTTATAGACTAAATGGTTTAGCAACATTTTTATCTGTTTGACTTTTAGGTATGTAGAATTCTAATGAAGGATTTCTGTTGTCCTAATCACCCTGAAAATTAATAAAACTGTTTTAAGTTTGAATTTTAAGAAATTCTTATCTAAACAAATATTATAAGAAGCATAAAGCTTTCATTTTATGTTTATAAAGTTAATTTATTTGTTAATGCATGTAGTGTGCATGTTTGTGTGTATTTGTATTTAACTAAGGCTATGATAATGATATACCTGAAATATTGCAGGAAAAAAAACAGAGTTTGGAGGAAACATTTGAATATAAGGTAAATTTCAGTTTGTGAAAAACCTTAGTTAAAACCAAGCAAACCATAACTCATTGAAAATGATAAAATCAGAAGAATAGTCACTAAAATATCATTAAAAAATCTAAAAGTATTGCTGGTATATTGTTTAGATATATTTACCTTTTATTTCCCAATTTTAATGTCTCTGGTTATATTTTGCTTGCTTGCTTGTTTTGTTGATTAGGTTCCTCTTGTAGGTGAGATCACATGGCATTTGTCTTTCACCGCCTGGCTTATTTCACTTAGCATAATGGTCTCCAGTTCCATCCATGCTGTGGGTAAGAGTGCCTTTTTAAAAAAAAGGTAAAGATATACATTTTATATGAGGAAAAAATTTAGATTTTTATGCACTCAGACCTTCTCTTTCACGATCTATTAAAAATTTACATCAGTGGGAGAATGCATTTCAGTTATTTCATGCTTCTTATCTTGCAAAGTGCCATGTTGGATATTCTGAATAATATTTAATATTTCATTTCTCAAATATATATTGAGCACTTCCTGTTGTGAGTCACTGGAAGCTTTTAGTAGAATAAAAATGAAGTTTTGTGAGAGAGATCTGTAGAAACTGGGATGATTAATGGGTAATTAAATAAAACTGAAGCCAGGGACTGATTAGGAGGTAATTCAATAGCTGAATAATAGAGTACAAAGGACCTAGACTAACCAAGGTAGTGGCAACAGGAATAAAAGTAAAGGAATGGGTTGAGAAACATTTTTAAAAAACTGAGTTAAGTGTGTATAGGTGGGATAGGTAAAAGAAAGAAGAAAATGAAAGAAGATTCAAGCAACAATGGAACTGCTAGAAACAGGAAATCCAGAGAGGTAGATGGTTAGTAGAGAAAGGCCGAGGCTTAGACCCTAAAAACTAGGAGGTTGATGATAGAGACTTCCACCTGAAGTTGTTAATTAGCATATGGGGCTCAGAAGAATGAGTAGATTAATGTGACAGCCAGGGAATTATCTAGCTGGATGCAGAAAGGTACAGCACAGGAAAATTGAAGTTCTACCAAGTTCTTATTGTTGAGATTGATATAAATAAGTGAATTGTGAGTAAAACATCCTATAATCCAGAACTACTACATTGTAACTATTATTACATTGTGGAAAATACCTGGGAACTTTGGTGAACAAGTTTAGTACATTTTATAGTCACAAATGTGCATGTCCAAGTAATCACGTGGGTTGGGCATCAATGAAGAACTTTTCACCTGTTTTCTTTGTTTTACTTGATACAGTTGTAGGTATGAGGGGAATTTTTTCCTACCTAGTAGGCAAACTTTGTGCCCATCTCAGATTTTAGATTGAGGCACTTCCCCTTTCTGAGCTCCTCAAGTTTACCTACTAAAAATGGATACATATAGAAGGAGAAAAAAAAAGCAACTCTACAATGCTTTTTGTATTCTTTTGGGGAGTGGAGAAATGGAATTGTCTAAGCATAGACTAAGTTCTTAGAGAGATTGGGAGGACTTGGACAGAAGTGAGTTTTTATATTAATTTCTCCAAAGGTGGGGAGAAGAATTTAGCCAAGAGTAGAGAGGTGAGACCTCATGCTTTGAGTAATTTTTTACAAACTTGGGAGCTGCAGGTGTGAAATTACCTGAAGGCAGATCTGCCTCTTCATGTCTGTTGATGGAATTCTCAGGTTCATGTCATCTCAGCTGTGTTCAGTTTGGTCACCATCTCACCCAGACTCAGCACCTGGAGCCCCGTCCTCATTCTGGTAATGATTTTACTGGGTTCATCATGTCCCTGGGTCCCCCAGCTAAATCAAAGACTGTACTTTCCTAATTTTCCTTTAACAAGATGTAATGATAATGACAAAATCTGGGTAAACAATTGGAACAGGAGTTGGAAAAGGGAACAAAATGAGGAAGAGGCGTAGTTCATTGGGATGGAGGACGAGATTTGGAAATAAAAATCTGGTAAGAACAGTATCCAGAAGTGCTTGCAACAAGCAGCAAACAAATCTGTCACTGTGTAAAAAGGCTTTTAAATTCTAAACTGGCACATAAGAAAAATACCCTTATCTTAGTAGGTGAGTAGTATATGAAGCAGATTATCAGACGAGGAATTTAGGGATGGTAACCAAGATATAAACAGAAGAAATAGGGACAGGGAAGGTAAAATGATGCTTAGGAACAAGAGAGGAATACAGTTATCAGAACTTAAATGCTGCATTATGGTTATCAAGGACACTGATGATGCTGAATCCCAAATAATGAAGCTAGAACTAGTTCTTGGCAGAAGTTTTGGTCTCTGATATGAAAACAAGGAGGAATGTGGAAGCTGGGAACCAATCTGGATCTTTAAATCTCCCAAAGTGTTGTTGCTTTTTAAATTTCAATTTCTAATTGTCATTGCTAGTATATAAAAATATTGAAGTTTATATATTGATCCTATAATATGTGGCTTTATAAACTCACTGATTGTTCTAGGAAACCCTGCTTCCCTGCTTTTTAGTTTCGATAAAGATTTTCTAAGTAGACAATCATGCAATTTATGTGTAGTGACAGTTTTATTTTTTCCTTTCTAATTTATATGCACATCTCTCTTCCTTGCCTTATGGGTATGATGTTGAACAGGGGCAAGTGAACACCCTTGCTTTTCCCCAGTTTTTCATCATTAAATAAGATGTTTGTGGTATTTTTAATCACTACTTATCAGGTTACTTGAAGTTCCTATTCATTTCTAGTTTGTTAAAAAGATTTTGTTTATTTGTTTATTTGGGTTTTTTTTACTATGAATGAATGTGGAGATTCATAAAATGCTTTTTATGCATATTTTGAAAAGCTATTTTCTTTTTAGTTTGTTTTCTATGATTAACTCTATTGGTTGATTTTTAAATGTCGAATCAACCTCACATTTCCAGGGTATATCCACACACCATTTAGTTGTATTAGATTTTTTGTATCTTGTATTTAATTTGTTATGCTTTGTTGATAATTTTTCTTTGTTTATGAGGGGTACTGGTCTGTAGTTTTCTTATGTTTTTGTCTGCTTTTGGTGCTGATAAAATAATACTGGCTGAGCAAAAGTCTAAAAGGAAAGTATTCTATTCACTCATATTTTGAGGAAGATATTGTCTATAATTGGTATTATTTTCTTCCTAAATGTTTGCAAGAATTCACCATTGAAACAATCTTGGCCTGGATTTGTCTTCATTAAAATGTCAGAATAACATTTGCAAAATGTGATTTGAATACATTGTACTATACTATTCAATATAGATACATATAGGTCCTATGTATCTATATTACTTGGTCATGTTCTTATATATTTTCTCAAAATCTATACCATATTTACAACCTCTACAGTGAGTGTTGGCTTAGGTTAGCATAAATTATTGATGGAAAGAAGGATCTGTAAGTAGGTTTGATGCAAAGTAGACACTGTTTTGTTAGTATTCTTGATATTTCACTGAGAACTCTGGAAATGTCTGGTAGAAAAGCTAGACTTGAAATTACAGGTGACGTAAACCTAGGACCTTAAGTTAAGTCATAGACTCCCTTGAGCCCAAGTTTCTTATCTAAAAAATAGATATAACACATTACAAAATAAAATCCATCAGACAAAGTATTCTGAATTTATGCCTAATTTACAAATGATCCAATTGGTCTGATTTTAACTGAATATAAACATTAATTTTTCAAGTTAAAAAAACAAACATCAAGGATTTAAGTTATGTATCTATGAGAGAAGCACTGGTTGCTTATCAAAATAAGTATTTCCTATGCTTTCTGGGTTTATATGGCCCTTGGAGGGATTCGCGGCTGAATTCCGGCAAGTTTACATGAGAGGTAGGATTGCATGTCACTCCTAGTTCTGGTTCCTTAAGCCTCCATGTGGCTGTCCTTGTATTCTTCCCCTTCAGTCTGGTGTAGATGGAGACAATCAGTGATCTTGAACTTGGATCCCTGCATTATTCCATGGATGAGACTTGCCCTGCCAGCATATTCTCCTCTCCAGTAATGGGTGAAAAACGCAATAACCTAAATTGTTTGGATCATTTGGAAATACATTTGTTAAAACAGCTACTGTTCCACTAATTTGTACAATTTAAGAGTTATCTTTTAATTGTACCATAACTTTCTTATTAGGAATAATAAATGTTCAAATTTGAGCAATCCTAAGGTGAACAGAAGTATTCTGTGTCAGATGGGACACAATTTGTGATCCCCAAAACCTATGAATCAAAAGTAAGAGAAAAACAACTTTGAAGAGTTTGTCACTTTGAAAGATTTCGAAGAAGAATATTTGTCTGGTTGTCTGTTTAAAGACAGAAATAGTTATCCAAGTAACACTCCAGAGCAGGGCATTCCACATGGTGATGTTTTGTGTTGCTAGAAACTGTACTCCTACGCATAACTGTGTGAGACACAGTGTGTAAGCAGTGTTGATTTAGAACTTGCTACATGAGTACTGGAGAAACAAAAAAATTATATGTGCAGAAGAGCAACGGGAACCATCAGCTATTTACATGAGCCATAATTATACTTTAATGCTGAAAAGCATTTTCACACATTTAAACATGGTTCCACAGTACATTAGAAATAACAAGTCAACAATTAAAATGCAGAGATAATAGATTCACGTGCCTTCTATATGGTGGAGGTGTACTTGGTTTTCAAGGTGTATTCTGGCCTGTATACAGTGGTGTTAATCATTGTCCCTCATTTCCTTTCACTGCTGTGATTTCACAAGGATTTTCTTTCATCTTGAAAAACTGCACATGGTGGAGTGTTTCTTTGCCTTATTCCTGTAGTCTTAACATACTCTACCATGTAAATTGCTGTTTATTCTGTATTCTGGTATATTTTTTGAAAAATGGCTTTTATATCACAGATTTGATTTCTCTCAGTATTGAAAGATCATAAACAAATATATTTTTATGTTATTTTCCTTTAGTAAGCTTTATGATTTTATCCTCAGCAACTGAACTAATTCAATAAGCAGCAGACCATAAGGCAGTAAATGGGTATGACATGAATTTTTATTGCTAAAGTTTCTTTTATGTACTATTTGATCTAAAGATGTTATTCACACTTTTATGGTGAAACTGGCAGACCTGAGGAATTCTATCTCTATAATGCTTACAGATGAAGCCAGGATGTTTTTAACTCAATAGCAGCCTGAAAGACAGCATTTAGAATCTCACAAATAGATCATTAAATGAAAAGTCTTGAGTGAGAAAGGAATGGCCAAGCAGGTGATGGCAGTTTACTTGTTTGATCAATAAGACATAATTTTATGACAGTATTAATATCAGTACTACAAGAACTTGCTGGCTGATTTATTCTTTTCTTTGTTTACCTTCAACACAAGAAATATAGGCCTAAATTGCCCCAAGAATGATATCTTAAAATTGCTTTGATTCTGTGGTTGCACAACTTTGTAGCAGAAGCAGTTGACCATTAAAGTGGGATGGTCAAATTAAAAAAAAAATTGTGACCGGACGGCTCCCTCCCTGGAATTTTTCTGCCGGGCAGGCCAAGTGGCCCAGGCAAAGAGGTGTGGAAGAAACTTCAGCCTGCGCGCAAGTTGGGGAACTAGTCGCTCCACACAGCAGTGTGTCTGGGCAAGTGCCTGAGGGCGCCTAGGCCAATGTTCAGTGCCCAGAAAGCTCCCTCCCTAGGATTTTTGGGCCCGGACCGGCCAAGAGACCCAAGCAGAGGGGAGCAGAGGAGATTTCAGCCTGCACACAGTTCTGGGTCCAGCACCCGGCATGGTGCTGCTACATCCCTAGGTTTTTTTTTGCCAGAGGTTGGCCAGGGGACCCAGACAAACACAGGAGCAGAAGGGATACACACCACGCAGCCTGCCATGACGAGCACACAGAGTTTCTTGGTCGGTGCCCAGTCCTCAGATCGACTCCCGGCTTCCAGTCTACCCACCTCAGACTATCTGGAAGCCCGGGGCGCTGAGGGGTCCTGGGAAAAGAGCTGAGACCCTCAACCCCCTCCCTTTCTGGCCAAGCAAGGTGGGGGGCCACGAGAGACTTGTTTGATAGAGTTTACAGAGAGGGTGCGGAGGACAAAGGGCCCCAACCAAAGACTCTGTGGTTGCCAGCCCAGGAGAATCAGAGGTGCAGCCTGGGGCTCTGAATCCAGTAGACACGGCAGCCTGGTCTGCTTCACACCCAGCTTGGCAGCAAGCCCAGGATTGGGCAGAGGGTCTGGGGCTTCCCAACTGAACAGGGGCAGGCCTCTGCTCAATCCCGAGGGAACCAGGCAACTAGGCCGGTGCAGGTGCCTGCAAACACAGCAAACCAGACTATGGCAGTAACCCCTGGGAGGGCAGCGCTGCGAGAAAGCCCTAGTTCCCCATTGTAGAGAGCTGGGGGAGAGGCGCCAAGTGTCTGGATCCTGAGAGGGGCTGGCTGAAAAAATCACAACAATCGATCCTCAGCCAACTGCAACCAGAAAAACCGGTTCGGCTAGTTTGAAGCCAACAAGTGACATTTCCTTTTCTGAGGTTGTTTTTGAGAGATTATTTTTGTTTGTGCGTTTTTTTTGTTTTTTTTCTTTATTTTATTTTTATTCTTTCTTTCTTTTTTTTTACCTTTCTTCCTTCTCCATTCCTTTTCTTTATCTTTTTGCTTTTTTAAAGTAATCTGTTATTTCTTTTAAACTTTATTACTGTTTCATCTTTCCATACTTTTGTCCTCTTTTCCCGGATTTTCTGTTTTATTTCTTTTTCTTTTCTTTCTAAACTTATTGCTCTTTCTTCCATTCCCCTACCATTTTTTTTATTTCTTCCTTTCATTATCATTTCTTTCCTTATCATTTCTTTCTTTTACACACAAGAGTCACAATCAACTTGAAAATATGAAAAGACCAGAGCTGGACCCATAAAAGACGCTTCCCAATAGTAGAGTCAGAGAGACAAATTGCACATTGTTGTAGGAGAGAAGCCACAAGTTGCTGCATATTTGAGTAGGTGGAAGCAGAGAACAAGAGGATAACCAAAAGAGGCTGCACCATTGAAATTCACAGGCATTCCACCACAACAGTTCATACCATAAACCCAGGGTGTCAAAACAGATTAATCTAAGAAGCTGAGGCTAACAAGAAGAGTCTCACAAACAATGGGAAGACAAACAATCCGCAAATGAAAGGAAAGGAGGAATCCTCAGAAAGAATGTTAGATGAAATAGAGGCAAGTCAACTATCAGATACTAAATTCAAAGCACTGGTTATCAGAAAGTTCAAAGAGCTCACAATCAGCTACCAGAAACTACAGGGAAGCTACAATGATCTCACTGTGAACTATATCAACATGAAAAAGGAAACGGAAACTGTTAGCAAGGGCCAAGAGGAAATGAAGAATACAATTTCTGAATAAAAAAACACAGTGGAAAGCATTAAAAATAGGGTGGATGAAACAGAAGATCGGATTAGTGAGTTGGAGGACAAAACAGAAAGCATCTCACAGAAAGAACAGGAAAGGGAAAAGAGGCTCAGAAAGAATGAAGAGAGATTAAGAGAAATGCAAGACAATATGAAACGTAATAATATCCGAATAATAGGAATACCAGAAGGAGAAGAAGAAGAACAAGGGATAGAAAACATATTTGAAAGAGAAAAGAGAGAAAATTTCCCTAATTTGACAAAAGAAAAAGTCACACAAATCCAGGAATCACACACAGTCCCATTCAAGAGGAACCCAAAGAGGCCCACTTCAAGACACATCATCATTAAAATGGCAAAATTCCAAGACAAAGAGAGAATCTTAAAGGCAGCAAGGGAGAAAAAAGAAATAACATACAAGGGCGTCCCAATAAGGTTATCCACTGACTTCTCAATGGAAACACTCCAAGCAAGAAGAGATTGGCAAGAAATATTCCAAGTAATGAGAAACAGAGGCCTACAACCAAGGCTACTTTACCCAGCAAGGCTCTCAATCAAGATAGAAGGCCAAATAAAGAGCTTCCAAGACAAAAGAAGTCTAAAAGAATTTGCTGCCACCAAGCCAGCTCTACAAGAAATACTAAAAGGTCTGCTTTAAAGAAAGGAAGGAAAAGAGACAGACAGAGAGGAACACAGGTACAAAAATGGCAATGAATAAGTACCTATCAATAATAACCTTAAATGTAAATGGATTAAATGCTCCAATCAAAAGACACAGAATAGCGTCATGGATAAGAAAGTATGACCCACACATATGCTGCCTACAAGAGACCCACCTCAGGACAAAAGACCATCACAGACTAAAAGTGAAAGGATGGAAACAAATTTTCCAAGCAAATGGACAAGAAAAAAAAGCTGGGGTAGCAATTCTCATATCAGACAAAATAGACTTCAAAAAAAGAGCCATAAAGAGTGACCAGAAGGTCACTTCATAATACTCAAGGGAAGAATCCACCAAGAAGACATTAACATCATAAATATATATGCACCCAACATAGGAGCACCAAAATATACAAGGAAAATCTTAGAGGAATTCAAGAAAGATATAGACAGCAACACAATTATAGTGGGGGATTTTAACACCCCACTATCAAAAATGGACAGATCTTCCAAACAAAATATCAACAAAGACATTGCGGCATTAAGCAACACCCTTGATGAAATGGACCTAACTGATATATACAGAGCTCTTCACCCCAAAGAAGCTAAATACACATTCTTTTCAAATGCACATAGAACATTCTCAAAGATAGACCACATGATAGGGCACAAAACAAACCTCGACAAATTCAAGAATATTGAAATCATACCAAGCATTTTCTCTGACCATAAGGGACTGAAACTGGAAACCAACCCCAAAGGAAAAAACCCAAAACACCCAAAATCATGGAGACTGAACGGTATGCTATTAAACAATGAATGGGTCAAGAATGAAACTAGGGAAGAAATCAAAAAGTTTCTGGAAACAAATGAAAATGATCTCACAACAACCCAAAACTTATGGGATACAGCCAAGGCAGTCCTGAGAGGGAAGTTTATAGCAATACAGGCCTACCTAAAAAAAACAAAAACATTTCAAACAAATGACCTTACTCTACCCCTGCAAGAACTCGAGGAACAACAACAACAAAAGACAGCCCAAAGCAAGTAGAAGGAAGGAAATAACTAAGATCAGAGCAGAACTAAATGACATAGAGACTAAAAGTACAATTCTAAAGATCAATGAATCCAGGAGTTGGTTCTTTGAAAAAATAAACAAAATAGACAAGCCCTTAAGTAGGCTCATCAAGAAAAGAAGGGAACAGACACAAATAAACACAATCAGAAATGAAGAGGAGAGATTACAACTGATACCACAGAAATAGAAAGGATTGTAAGAAATTACTATGAAGAACTGTAGGCCAAGAAATTTGAGAACCTAGGGGAAATGGACACATTTCTAGAAAAATATAATCTCCCAAAACTCAATGAAAAAGAAGTAGAACACCTGAATAGACCAATAACAGCAAAAGAAATTGAAGCAGTAATAAAAAAACTCCCATTACACAAAAGCCCCGGACCAGATGGATTCACAGGAGAATTCTACAAAGCATTTAAGGAAGAGCTAACCCCCATACTTCACAGACTATTCCAAAAAATCCAAAAGGATGGAAAACTCCCAAACTCCTTTTATGAAGCCAGCATCATCCTAATTCCAAAACCAGATAGAGACACAACAAAGAAAGAAAACTTCAGGCCAATATCGCTGATGAACATAGACACTAAAATCCTCAACAACATATTGGCAAATCGCATCCAACAATATATCCAAAAGATTATACACCATGACCAAGTGGGATTCATCCCAGGGATGCAAGGATGGTTCAACATTTGCAAAACAGTAAATGTAATTCATCACATAAACAAAAGCAAAGACAAAAACCACATGATCATATCAATAGACGCAGAAAAAGCTTTTGATAAGGTACAACACCCATTTATGATAAAAACACTCAGCAAAGTGGGAATAGAGGAAGCATTCCTCAATATAATAAAGGCCATTTATGAGAGACCTACAGCCAATATCATACTCAATGGGCAAAAACTAAAAGCTTTTCCACTAAGATCAGGAACAAGACAAGGATGTCCACTTTCACCACTTCTATTCAATATAGTATTAGAAGTTTTGGCCACAGCAATCAGGTAGGAAAAGAAAATAAAGGGCATCCAAATAGGAAAGGAGGAAACAAAACTGTCACTGTTTGCAGATGACATGATAGTGTACATGGAAAATCCTATAGACTCTACCAAAAAACTGCTCGAACTAATTAATGAATTTGGCAAAAAAGCAGGATACAAAGTCAATATCCAGAAATCAAAGGCATTTTTGTATACAAACAATGAATCAGCAGAAGCAGAAATCAAGGAAAAAATCCCATTCGATATAGCAAAAAGAAAAATAAAATATCTGGGAATAAACCTAACCAAGGAGGTAAAAGACCTGTATGCAGAAAACTACACAGCACTGAAGAAAGAAATCAGGGAAGACACAAACAAATGGAAACATATACCGTGTTCATGGATTGGAAGAATTAACATCATCAAAATGTCCATACTACCCAAAGCAATATACAGATTCAATGCAATACCTATTAAAGTACCAATGGCATATTTCACAGACATAGAACAAACACTTCAAAGAGTTATATGGAACTATAAACGACCCTGAATAGCTGCTGCAATTTTGAGAAAAAAAGGGCAAAGTAGGAGGGATCACAATACCTGATATCAAACTGTATTACAAGGCCACTGTAATCCAAACAGCCTGGTACTGGCATAAAAACAGGCACATAGACCAATGGAACAGAACAGAGAGCCCAGAAATCAACCCAACCCTCTACAGTCAATTAATATTCGACAAAGGGGGCAGTAACATAAAATGGAGTAAAGATAGCGTCTTCAGCAAATGGTGCTGGGAGAACTGGACAGCTACGTGCAAAAAAATGAAACTTGAGCACCAACTTACACCATACACCAAAATAAATTCAAGGTGGATAAAAGACTTAAATATAAGCCGTGACACCATTAAAGTCCTAGAGGAGAACATTGGCAAGAAAATCTCAGATATTCCACGCAGCAACATTTTTACAGATATGTCCCCTAGAGCAAGGAATATAAAGGAAAGAATAAACAAATGGGATCTCATCAAAATAATAAGCTTCTGCATGGCTAAAGAAAACAGTATTAAAATAAAAAGACAACCAACTGTATGGGAAAACATATTTGGCAATGATACCTCAGACAAAGTTTTAATCTCCAAAATATACAAAGATCTTACACGACTCCACTCTAGGAAGACATCGAACCCAATTAAAAAATGGGAAAAGGACTTGAACAGACACTTCTCTAAAGAGGATATACAGAATATCCAGAGACACATGAAGACATGCTCAATATCGTTAGCTATCAGACAGATGCAAATTAAAACCACAATGAGATACCACTTTACACCAGTCAGGATATCTATAATAGACAAAGCAACAAACAACAAATGTTGGAGAGGGTGTGGGGAAAAGGGGACCTTAGTTCACTGTTGGTGGGATTGCAGACTGGTACAACCATTATGGAAAACAGTATGGAATTTTCTCAGAAAACTAAAAATGGACCTGCCTTTTGACCCAGCAATTCCACTGCTAGGATTATACCCCAAGAATCCTAAAACATCAATTTCAAAGAACCTATGCACCACAATGTTCATAGCACAATTTACAATAGCCAAGAGTTGGAAGCAACCTAGGTGCCCATCAGTAAACGAATGGATCAAAAAATTGTGGTACATATACACAATGGAATTCTATGCAGCAGAGAGAAAGAAGGAGCTACTACCCTTTGCAACAACATGGATGGAACTGGAAAGCATTATGCTGAGTGAAATAGGCCAGGCATTGAAGGACAAATACCATATGATCTCACCTTTGACAGGAAGCTAAAGAATAAAACAAACAAGCAAACAGAATAAAAGCAAAGACACTGAAATAGAGAACAAGTGGGCAGGACCAGAGGGGAGAGGGAAGGGAACTTAAGGGGAAAAAGGAGGAGGGATTTTGAGGAACAAGTATGAAAGACACAGAGATGAGGACTGAGGGTGGGGGGAATGGGAGGGAGGGGGGAGACCGGGCGGGGGCGTGGGGTGGGATGGGAGAAATAGATTAAAAATATGTACTTGAAAATAACTAAATAAAATTTAATATTAAAAGAAAACCTGTGAAAGGAAACAAAATACTCCTCATGTCCTGATGGACAGACAGGCAGTAGGCCTACACCTACAAGACTATCTTGCCACTAATTTTGACATCATACTAATTGGCAAGTACACAGACTCTACCCTCTCAGACTCACACCAGTTAAACCAGTACCTTCAATTCATATTCTATCACCTTTGAATATGCCTTAAGTAGCACCTGAAGAATGCTGATACCATATAAAACACTGGGAGATAATGATTGTACAAGCCTTTAAAGAATTTTATGTCATCAACATTTAGTGAAGACTTATCTAAAAAGTTCATGGAAATACAAATAAATGCAGTCCATGTCCACAAGAGCTTAATTAGTGAACTAAGATTTTTACATTAAAGATACATAAACTATCATTGATAATCATGTAAAAATTTTAAATCTGGGCTCAGGCTACATGATAAGTGACTGGTGTGAGTTGTTAAAGGTAAAGTAGCCCATTCTATGCTGGGATGGTCTGGGGAGTTTTATGGACATTCGGTTTACCATTTAGAGATTGTTTAATTTAAGCAATATAGAACACAAAAGCTTATTATCTTTAAATCTATGAGGCAGACAATCAGCAAGCGCACTCAAAAAGACAGGCAATATTCAAGGCTAGTGCTCTGGAAATGCTTTATGGCAGATGGAAGATAGGAGTTGTGTATCTCTCAAAATTTATGGCAAACATCAAACTTGATGAAGTGTTAGAAACTTTCCCTTAAAAGGAGGAATAAGACAAGTATGACCATTATGATTGTTTCCCTTTAACAGTAGATTAGTGATACTCATAAACATATTAAAATAATGAAAAGCAGTAAAGGAATGAGAACTGGAAAACAATATAGAAAACAGCCAGACAATTTGCTAGATACAAATCCACAGTGACACTTGTTGAAATAACTCCAGTGAGATATAATTTACATACCATTAAATACAATGTCATTGTAGCCTTAATAGACATGCTTTATATGGGTGAAGAAGTTTCCTTCTCTTCTTAGTTTGTTAATTTTTTTTATCATGAAAGAGTATCAGATTTTGTAAAATCCTTTTCCTGAGTCTATTCAGACAATCGTGATTTTTCCTTTTTCTATCAATATGATTTATTACACTAACAGATTTTCAGATGTTGAACCAACCTTGAATTTCTAGTATAAATCTCACTTGGTCATGATGTATAATTCTTTTCATATACAGTTTTTATAAGCTTGATCCAGTTTGTCAGTAACTTGTTTAGGATGTTTGTATGTATATTCATGAGAAATATTGGTTTTTACTTTTCTTATGGTATCTTTGTTTTTGCTACCAGGCTAATACTGCCCCATACAATGAATTAGGAACTGTTCTCTCTTCTATTTTTTAAAAAATTTATGAAGAATTTCAATTAAGTCTTATTTTAGTATCTGGTACAATTCACTGGTAAAGCATCAGGGCATGGTTTTTAGATTTAACTGTGGGACATTTACAGAATAGAATACTGCTCAGCCATAAGAAAGAAGAAAATTTTACCCTTTGTGACTGTATAGATGGACCTGGAGACCATTATACTAAGGCAAATAATCCAGTCAGAGAAAGACAAATACCATATGATTTCACTCACATGGAATCTAATGAGCAAATGGAACTAAGAAGCAAAATAGAGATAGGCTTGTAGATAGAGTACAGGATGAAAATTAAGGCAGGGGTGGCTAGGGGGTGGGGGGATTGAGCAAAAAGGAAAAAGGACTCATGGATATGGACAACAGTGTGGTGATTGCAGGGAGAGGGGTATAAAGGGACTAGATGGTAATTGAAAATATATAATAATACGTTAAATTGAAATTATCAGAAGTTTTGATTATTCCAACTCTTTAGTTGTTATTCTAATTTTCTATTTTTTCTTGAGTCAGGTTTTGTAGTATGTTTTCTAGTAATTTGCCCTTTTCATGAGACTTATTTGATTTTGTCAGCTTACAGGGTTTCATTGTATCCACTTATAATCTTTTTTTATTCATGTAAATTCATTAGTGTTGCCCCCTCTTTCATTACTGATTATGATTTGGGCCTTCTGTCTTTTTTTGGTCAGTTTACTTGAAGTTTTATCACTTTTGTTAATCTTTTAAAAGAACCAATTTTTGGCTTTATGATATTCTCTATTGTTTTTTATTCTCTATTATTTTAAATATTGTGGCAAAGTATTAGCACATGCAATGCATCATTTAAACAATTTTTACTTTAATTGTTTACTCTCTTCTGCCCTTTGATTTAGGTACTATAATTATCTAAAAGTTAAATATGAGGAAATTGAAGAAAAGAGATGTTTAGTAACATGCTCAAGTTCACACAGCTAGTACTTGTCCTGACGAGGGTTTAAATCCTTGTAGTTTGGAATTAGAGTTCATGCTCTCAGCCATTTACTATAATCTATAAAATTATTCATAATAGCACTGTTTCAAATAATGAATCACAATGATTAAACTGAGTCTAATAAAATTATGTACACATGACATGATATGCATAAATGCACATGCATCTGCAAAAGTACATGTTGAATATGTCAATATAAGTGATGAGGAAAGCAACCTAGTAGAGAATATCATTAATGTAGTCTTATTTTGTATCAAACAAAATAAATCCATTTATTTCTGATTGTATAGACAAAGCACTAAAAGGATACTTAATGGAAATTTTAATAAAGGTAGTTTTTCTTACTCTTTGATACTGTAATTAATAAGAAATAGTCACTATTTACATTTATCTATTAGATAAGTGTAAATTTTGAAAGAGATGCATTATTCTTTATAATGAGAATTATAAAGATATGTATCTAGGTTGATTTCCTTGAAAAGTAACTGAAATAAGAAAAATGATACTTAATGATTAAAGAAATGTAGAATACTTGTTAGTACATTTAGATATTTTTGTAATTTATTGCTATCCTCATGACAGTGGCTAGTGGAGATGACTCTGGGGTAAATATACCCAACTGTGGTTGATAAATGATAGTAGAGAATTGTGTGAATAATTAAGTCAGTCTTCACATATATCTTTTTTTGATGCTCACTTGAGGATATGCTTATGGATAATTTTTATAGAGATAGGAGGGTGGGAGGAAGAGAGATAGATAGGAGAGATATGAACATCAATGGGAGAGAGAAACATTGATCAGTTTCTTCCCATTTGTGCCAACTAGGCCACTACCTTTTGGTATATGGGAGGACTCAACCAACTGAGTCACCTAGCTAGGGACACATAGATCTTTCTATTTTTATAAGATTAAGTATTTTTAAAAATTGTCAGTAGAAAAGGGGTTGATTATGTAACCAGATAAAGTTATGGAAGCTGGACTGGGGAAGTAATAAGCTTCTGACAATAAGGGTTTAGAGGACAAAGTGAGGTGGTGTTATAGGCAAGAACTAAGAATCCATGGTTACTGTAGAAGAGACTTGTATGCTGAAAGGGGGTGGCTCAAAACTTATGATTATGTGACTCCATAGAATGGGGAAAATTGCCTTACGTTGGATAGTTTAATTCAAATGTATTTGACATACATTAATTATTTGTTTATTACACGCTGGGAATTATTACACCTAATGGGTTAGGTACTATGACGGTACAAAGGTTACCTGGTCGTGATACATACCCCTTAGTAGTTAATAGTGCTTAGTCCACTATTTTTGTGAAGTCTTCCATATGTCTATTTTATTTTCATTAATCAATTAAATAATTAATAGCCATTTAGTAAGTATCTACTCCAATATGACAAAAAATCTACCATTAACTTAAAAAGAAAAATACTGGAGAATCAAGATGGCAGAGGAATAGGTGGAAGCTATACTATCCACCTTTCAGAATCAATCTGAAATTATGACTAAATTGTAGAGAAATCATCCTGAATAACCAGCTAAACACTTGCTGGAGAGAAGACTTATAACCATGGTCAGACAGAAGAAATCAATTCACCACAGTGAGACTAGTAGGGAGTGTGGAGGTGGTGAAAGAGGTCTGTCTGGGCTCCCATGAGTGTCAGCTGCAGTTCAGGAGGGCTATATCAGTGGCTGGATGGTTGCCCTGAGAAGTATTGGGTCTAAACCCCAAGCTGGGCTCTTCAGCCTACAGCAGCAGAGCCAGAAAGAACCCAAATAACATCCAGCTCTGAAAAGCAACAAGGTTTCTATCTGTGAGGGAGAAAAGGCTAGAGACTCAGAGAGCCTCTTAACAAGCCAACCCACAAAATTTTGTTTGCAGCCACTTACTCAGGGCTCCAGAAGAGAGTGGGCAGAGTAGACTAGAAATGCTTAAGGACAGCCTGGGCCCGGTGGCTCTGGGGATAGAAATGAAAGAACAGCAACCAGGGTCCCTGTGCTGTCATTCTCCATACTACAGAAGCCATCTTTCTCAGGTATGGTACTCCTGGCCAGGGCCACACATATCTTTCCATTTTTATAAGATTTATGAGTGGAAGCAATAGCTCCTTCCATAGGAATTACTCTACCCCATCCTATGGAGCTGAGGCTGGGCAGCTGATTACAGTTGGAGGGTGTAGGGGACTGGTTTGTCTTGGCCTGGCAAACATGACTCAGCTCTGTATGGAAAACTTACGGATGCGAAGTGGTGGGCAGGAGCCAGATCTTCAAACCGAGTTTTCCCATGGGAATCAGACCTAGAAAATACTTACAGACTGTTATAGCTTGCTCTTGCTAAAATCCCCTCACCCTGGTCTAAAGCAACAGATGTATATTGTTTGTCCTCAAGGTAACTCCCAAAACCCGTGTGAGCTCTCCCAAGGACAGAGCTAATGAGCTCATTGCCATCCCCCTCTGCATGCTATTTCTATTTCCTTGATTGTACCTAGAATGTAGATAATAATGCTCTGTGTGATAGATAATAAATCTTTCTTTGATGTAAGACCCCAGGAAAACAATAAAAGCCTATCTAGGCAAGGGTCGGGGCACTCCCCTCTTGAGGGAGTGGCTGAGGCACCATAGGCACTCTCCTCTTGAGAGACTAGTTGTGCCTGTTCCCTTTTTCCACACAGAGTTGTTGTCACCTGTGCATTGATTCTCATTGTATACCATGACAGGTGGACTCTGCTGGTCAGGGTCTGCAACAGGAGGGTATATGACAGACTAGTTTAACAGCCAAGGTAGATCTCTCGGAGCTCGATGAGACTTCAGCTGACCCTCCCCTTGACCAGTGCTGGTAAAACCCAGCCTTGGTGTACAACCTGGTCCTTTCTGCACACAAACACACCCAGCAGAGGGAACCACTAGCTGTGGATCACTGATAGCTTCCAACAGGTTGCTCAGGGCCAGTTACAAGCAGTGTCTGACAAAGGTCTATACCAGAGTCTGCAGATCTACCTAATACATAGAAACAATACAAAGAAGAAGCCTAAATTGGAAAATAAACAAACAGACCCCAAATGAAACAACAAGACAATTCTCCATAAGAACAGCTAGGGAAAATGGAGGCAAGCATTTTATCAGATAGAGGTTTTAGAGTAATGATTATAACAGATAAAAAAGACATAGAAACCATAAAAAGTCAGAAATTAATAATACAGTGGAAGGAATCAGCATTAGGTTAGATGAAGCAGAGGATTGAATCAGTAATTTGGAAGACAATACAAAACACCAAGGCAGAGCAGCAAAAAGAAAAAAAAGACTTAAAAAATGAGGAGATCCTAAGAAACATTTTGGACAACATTTGCATCATGGGAATACCAGAAGAAGAGAGTGAGCAAGGGATCAAGAACCTATTTGAAGAAATGATTGACAACTTCCTGAATATGTTGAAGGGGAAAGATATGCAATTCCAGGGAGCTCAGAGTTACAAACAAGTTGGACCCAAAGAGGCCTATACTGACACGCATCATAATTAAAATGGCAAGGCTTAAAGACAAGGAGAAAATCCTAGAAGCTGCAGGAGAAAAGGAGATAGTTACATACAAGGCAGCACCAATTAGTTTGTCATCTGATTTCTCAACAGAAACATTTCAGGTCAGAAACGAGTGACATGAAATATTCAAGATGATGAAAAGCAAGGACCTACACTGAAGGCTGCTTTACCCAGCAAGGCTATCATTTAAAATTGAAGGAGAAATAAGGAGCTTCCCAGATGAGAAAAAGTTAAGGAGTTTGTTAAGACTGAACCAGTACTACAACAAATGTTAAAGGGCTTACTTTAGGAAGGAGAAGAAGTAAAAGAGAAAGAAAAATAAAATAGAGGGAATATTGTAACAGTAAAATGGCACTAAATATGTATCTATCAATAACCACTTTAAATGTAAATGGCTTAAATTCTCTAACCAAAAGACATAGGGTACCTGGATGCATTAGGAAACAAGACTCATATATATATGGGGCCTCCAAGAGACCCACCTCAGATTAAAATATATATATTAAAAGTAAAGGTATGGAAAAATGTATTTCATGCAAATGAAAAAAATGAAGGGATGGAAAAAGAGATTTCATACAAATGAAGAAAAAAGCTGGAGCAGCAGTACTTATACCTGACAAAATAGACATTAAAACCAAGGTTATAGTAAAAGACAAAGAAGGATGCTACATAATGATAAACATAAACATACAACAAGAGGATAGAACCCTAGTAAACATTTATGCACCCAACATGGGAGCACCTGAATCTGTAAAGCAAATATTGATGGACATAAAGGGAGAGATCAACAGAAATACAGTCGTAGTTGAGTGTTTTAACACCCCACTGGTTTCAGTGGATAGATTTTCCAGGCAGAAAACAACAAGGAAACAGCAGCTTAAAATGATACTCTAGAAGGTCAAATGGATTTAATTGTTATCTTCAGAGCATTTCACTTCAAAGCAGCAGAATATACATACTTTTCAAATGCACGTGGAACATTTTCTAGACTACATCACATGTTAGGGCACAAAACAAGTCTGAATAATTTTAAGAAGCTTGACATCATTACAAGCATCTTCTCTGACCATAATGCTTTGAAACTAGAAATCAATCATAAGAAGAACACTGAAAAACAGACCAAGACATAGAAGCTGAATAACATGTTATAAACAGTGAATGGCTCAACAACAAGATCAGGGGAGAAATCAAAAGATACCTTGAAACAAATGAAAATGAGGACTCAACAAATCAAAATCTGTGGGACACTAGGAAAGCAGTCCTAAGAGGGAAGTTCATAGCATTACAGTTCTACATAAAAAATAAGAACAAAACAAAACCAACCCCCCAAAAACAGGAAAGAGATCAAATAAACAATCTAACTTTACACTTAAAGAAACTTGAAAAAAACAATAAAGCCCAAACTGAGTAGAAAGAAAGAAAAATGACTAGAGCAGAAATGAACTAAATAAAGTCTAAGAAAACAATACAGAGTTACAGCCAAGATGGAGGCATAGGTAGAAACCCTTTGCTTCCTTGCACAACCAAAAGGAGGATAACAACCAATCTAAAAACAATAAACAACCAGAAGTGCCAGAAAATCAAACTGCATGGAACTCCGACAACCAAGGAATTAAAGAAACAGTCAAATCAGACTGGTGCACCAAGAAAAAAAATATGGCCCCCAAAAAGAACAGATTAAAACACCAGAGAGAGCTAAGTGATGAGGAGATAGCCAACTTATCTCGTGTGGAATTCAAAACATTGGTAATCAAGATGCTCACAGAACTGATTGAGCTTGGTTGAAAAATGAAAGAACAAATAAAGACTACCCAAAGTGAAATAAAGCAAAAACGTTTAGGGAACCAACAGTGACAGGAAGGACACCAGGACTCAAATCATCAATTTGGAACAAAAAGAAGAAACAAACATCCTATCAGAACAGAATGAAGAAACAAGAATTCAAAAAAATAAAGAGAAGCTTAGAAACTCCTGGGACAACTTTAAATGTTTCAGTATCTAAATTATAGGGGTGCCAGAAGAAGAAGAACAAAAGCAAGAAATTGAAAACTTATTTGAACAAATAATGAGGGAAAACTTCCCCAATCTGGTGAAGGAAATAGACTTCCAGAAAGTCCTGGAAGCCCAGAAAGTCCCAAACAAATTGGACCCAAGGAGGAACACACCAAGGCACATCACCATTAAATCACCCAAGATTAAAGATAAGGAAAAAATCTTAAAAGCAGCAAGAGGAAAGGAGAGAGTTACCTACCAAGGAGTACCCATAAGACTATCAGCTGGTTTCTCAAAAGAAAACTTGCAGGCAAAAAGGGGTTGGAAAGAAGTGTTTGAAATCATGAAAGGCAAGGACCTACATCCAAGAATACTCTATCCAGCAAAGCTATCATTTAGAATGGAAGGGCAGATAAAGTTCTTCCCAGATAAGGTCAAGTTAAAGGAGTTCATCACCGCCAAGCCATTATTATATGAAATGTTAAAGGGACTTATCTAAGTAAAAGAAGAGCAAAAATATGAACAATAAAATGACAACAAAGTCATAACTATCAACAACTGAACAAAAAACCCCCCAACAATGAAAAGAAAAACTAAGCAAACAACTAGAACAGGAACAGAATCACAGAAATGGGCATGACATGGAAGGTTTTCAGTGGGGAGATGGGGAGAGGTAAATGGAATAAGCAGTGTAATTGGTGGCATAAAATAGATGGGGAGAGGTTAAGAATGGTATAGAAAACAGAGAAGACAACTTATATGTACAACTCATTAACATGAACTAAAGAGAGATGCTGGAGGGTTGGGGGGTGTGCAGGGCAGAGTCGGGATAAAGGGGGAAAATTAGGAAAACTGTGATAGTATAATCAATAAAATATACATAAAAAAGAAAACAATACAAAAGATCATGAATCCAAGAGGTGGTTCTTTGAAAGAAAAACAAGACTGACAAACTTTTAAGGAGACTTATCAAGAAAAAAAGAAAGAGGACCCAATTAAGATGGGGAATGAAAGAGGAGAAATAACAACTGACAACAGTGAACCCTGGTTTGTAGTGTGTCTCCAGAATCTTGTAATTACAGTTATGTGGTTTATTTCTGCATGTATGTAAGACAAGACCTGACCTGTCACTGATATTTTTTCTTAGATCAAATTCTCCAATAATTTACTTTTTAAATGCAACTAAAATTTACATATTGTATTCATAGTACTGTGAGATTGCCAACTAAACAAACAAGCAAAGTATAAACAGAAACACTGAAATAAAGAACAGACTGACGGTAACCAGAGGGGAGGGGGAAGGGCGATAACGAGGGAAAGAAGGGGAAGTGTCATCAAGAAACACGTGTAAAGGACCCATGGATGAAGCCAAAGGGGGGGTCAGATTGGGGATGGGAGGTGGGAGTGGGTGAGGCAGAGGGGAGGGGATGGGGGAAAAGGGAGACAACTGTACTCGAACAACAATAAAAATAAATTTTATAAAATACATGGAAATTTTGTTGAAAGGTCCAGTATTTCATAACATCAATAATATTTTATTTTTCAGGAAGAAGCTAGCTAGCAATTTGTCTTTGAGGTGCTTTCCTTCTATAACTCTTTTTCTATATATATTTTTCAGAAAAGATGACCTTTCATGTCCCAAGTTATATGAATATACATACTCTTCTGTTCAAAACAGCTTACTTCATTTGTCACGACTGAAAATTTTTCATTGGTTTTTAATTTGAATTTCTGCGGACTGTGTCAGGACCATGCCCTTTTTTGTTTTTCTTTATTCAATAAAACATTAGTTCTGACATGTTCATTGTAATTTTTAAGTCATCTTTTTTTTGTTGTACCAAAATTTTTTGTCTCTTGATAGTTTTCTATCAGCATGATTTTGAGTTATCTGAGGACCAGGGTTTCTTCTTCCCCCAAGAGGCTACAGGACACAGGTAAAGCAGCATGGTCTGAGAAAAGCAGGAGAGTTTGGTGGCCAAACAGATATGTTCTTGAATCCACGTTTCACCTGATAAGGTGTTGAGAAGGGTACATGTACCAATACGTATATGCAAAGATTCTGACACAGTGTGATGTCCGACAAGTGTTATTTCCTTTCCTTTTTTTTTCTGGACACCATTTATTCTGTAACATTTTATTACATATATTTCTGGTGTTAATCAGCAAGTGAAATATTTGGCAGAGGGTCTATAATGTAGCATCACTCAACATATTTGTCATTGTTAAAGTTATTACCCTTGTATATCACCTCACTTTTTCCTTACTCCATTTTCCATGGAGTCCTTTGTGACCTCAATGAAAAATATATTTATCGTTCTTCTCTAAATGTATGCTGAGAATGTTTCTGGCTTTTTGTTGTCCTTTTCAGGAAGCCGAGTTCCTAAGGAAGGAAACAGAAAAAAGGTAAATGGGAGAAAACTATAGAATTAAATAACAAGATGTTGGAAAGGAATAATAAAGCTATATTTGTCTTACTTGGATCATATTTAAGAAAGGCAGTTTTTGAAGAGGACTGTGCACTTACTAATGAATTGTCAATATATTGATATTTCTAGATCCACTATTTGGCCTTATGAGTGACCTATTGGATTAATAGTTCATACTGGTTTTCGACCAAGTTAACAGTGATTGAATATAACACAATGCATGGAATCTCTTGTGTAAGTACCATCAAGAAAAAATTTTATTTCTTGAATTATATGAAATTATTTGAAACTGAAACTCAAAATTTCACTTTGAGATAAAGTTTGTATCATGTTTCACTACAGATGGACATATATATTGTTCAAATACATTTTGAAGAAATTGGAATAAGCCATAGCCATTTGTGTGTTCAATAAATTATATGAAGTTAACAGTTTGGTATTTTTGTTGAAAATACATCTTATTTGATATGAACATTCTTTAATATTTGCTCTAATACTAGTTATAATAAAATTTTATATCTTTGTGTCAGTCCTTGCCTTTCCCTTCACTATTTCTTTCTTTCTTAGATGAGCTGTTGCTACAAACAACTTTTTGCATTGGGTTATAGTCTACTATAAACTCTCTTATTACCAGCAATGTTGTGTTGAAGATGGAAAGCAGATGTATAAAGTGCCTTATTAACCCTTCTACATATTTTTAATACTCAGTCAATTTACTATGTAAGACAGTTCTGTGAGTGCTCTCTCTAGAAGGAATCTTATCCTCTCCAAGGGCTACAACTTCAGTGTTCCAAAGATTTTGCCTGCAAACAACCAACCCAGGTCCTTCTCCTGAATTCTGTGCCTGCATTATGAACTGCCTACTGTTTATTGCTGCAGACATTTAAACTACAGTTATGCAGAGCTGAACTCATTAATTTTCCTCCATACAAATGTTAATGAGAAGACCACAATACATATAGTTGCTGATTTTCCGAGAAGACTGTGAATCACCCAAATGCTTTCCTTTTTTTAAAGGAATTTATTTATTTTATTTTTAAATAGAAGGGACAAGAGGGAGAAATAGAGGGAGAGAAATATCAATGTGTGGTTGCCTCTTGTGCTCCCCATACGGGGGACCTGGTTTGCAACCCAAGCATGTGCCCTGACTGGGAATTGAACTCACTACCCTGTGGTTCGCAGGCCAGCGCTCACTCCACTGAACCCTACCAGCCAGGGCGCAAATGCTTTCTTTTTCATAAACAGACCTGGCCTCCAGTCAATCACTGCATCTCCTTAATTCTGCCTACTTACAATGGAATTGAATTCCTCCTTTCCATTCCCACAACCCTACCATCCTTGAGGCCATCAACATCATTTCCCCAGTTCATTGAACATTACCCATTTAGCCTACTTCTTGTATAGATACAAATGCAGACACAGAGTTATTTCTTGCATGCCACACCTGACTTAAATATGTGAATGGTTCCCCACTGACTTACAGTTAAAGGTAAAGCTCCTTAGTGTGGAATACAGTTTCCATTATCATCGTGTTCCTGCAGCTTCTACAGGTTCATTTCTATTCTTCATCTTTAGCATTCCCTTGTCCAGCTCCATGGAATGTCTTCTAGAATCTGGACTCAAGATTTTACTTACTATCTTGCTTTAGAGATTTTTCCTGCCATTCCCCTAGCCTGAGACACTTCTCTCTCTACTCCATTTTATTATTTATGCTTTGTATTAAGGTTTCCCAGAGAAACAGAAATAGAATGCCAAGATCTTTAGTGGGTAAACTGGAGACCCAGGAGAGCTGATGGTGTAAATTCTAGCATGAGTATAAAGGAAGGAGAAGACAGGTGTCCCAGCTCAAAGGTCATCACTCAGAGAGGGTGAATTCTCCTTTATTCTGCCTTATTGTTCTATTCAGGCATTCACTGGATTGGATGAGGCCCACCTACACTGGGGAGGGCAATTGGCTTGATTCAGTCTACCATTTCAACTGTTAATCTCATCCAGAAACACCCTTGCAGACACATCCAGAATAATGGTTAGCCCAATATCTGGTCCCCCATAGCCCAGTTCAGTTGACAAAATTAAACATCACACATTTCTGATCTCATTATGGGTGACTTTTGCTCAAGAAAATTTTCATGCCCCAGGTCCTGATAAAATTGCATTCTAACATTTTTATCTGCTTCCACAACACCCTGTTTTCCTCCATCAGAGCACCTCTAGCACTACATTCTCATTGCCTGCTTGCTGCTACCCCACAGAGATTCATCCATACCTCTTCCTCATCCTTACTTCTGTAATTCCTAATTTTTTGAGTTAAGAATTACACTTTGGTACTTAGGACATGTTCAATGAATATTAATTGAATGCATAGCTATCATATTAACCTTTTACGTGAATCCTTACCAACATTAAAACAATATGTTATCTTAGTTTGATTGCTCACATAAAACCAACATTTATTCCTGGCTAATTATGGCTGAATATATATATATATCCTGGCTAATTATGGCTGAATATATATATATATATATATATATATATATATATATATATATATATATCCAACATTCATGTTTCATTAACTTTCCCCTGGGATTTATGTTTTAAAGGCTCTCAATCTGTGGTTTTAGATATTTTATACTGATTTAAACTGGTCTACCTTGTTAGAATTCTTTTTGTTGCTCACCACTAGGGAAAAGGGCGTTCAATTTAGCTGTTTCCAATTAGAAACTAGCATAGGAAAGGTACTGAGGCTTTGGAATAAAACAAGGCCCTGTTAGAAGACTCGTACTCATTTGCAACCTTCACTATGTCTTAGTTATTGACTTCTGTATATTGAGAACCTGGAAGAAGACTACTGACACAAAATTGGTTCTAAAAACTGCTATCAAGGTGTCACACTCATTTTCACCAGGGGCCACATCAGCCTCATGGTTGCCTTCAAAGGGCCAAAATAATTTTAGGACTGTATAAATGTAACTACTCCTTAACTGTTAAGGAGTTGAAATTATATTTGGCCCTTGGAAGGCAATTGCAAGGCTCATGTAGCCCCTGGTGAAAATGAGTTCGACACCCCTGTAGTAGATGATTCAATGTTGATAAGTCAAAAAATTACTTTAGTCACAAGTTTCTGAATAAGTACAATAATTATATTTACTTCACAAAGGTTTTGGGGACTATAGATGAGTTAATATACTCAAATTGTTTAGAGAGTTGATGCTAAATGAAAGTCTCTTGCATTTCTTATTGACAGAACATCAGAATATCGGTGTATGTGTTTATCAGTGCAAAATATTTGTTCCATTCTAGAGCCCCCAATTACACAGTCCCCCACCCCTTTTCAAACACTTACTACATGCCAGGCACTATCTTAAGTGCTTGACATGCTTCATTTTATTTTAATAAGGTACAGCTCTTCTCTATTGACAAAGGAAATCTTGTCTAGTACAAATTCGATAACTTGCCCAAGTTCTCACAGCTGTATGGTTTCAAACTCTACATTCATATCTGGGCTTTATGTGATATCAAGATTCAGTGGTCCTGTTTAATATTAAATACCTGAAATAAAGTTGCTGTCAGTTAAAAGTTAATTTTTCCCCCGCTGTTGTCCACAGGATCAATGTCCTACTGTTCTATGTGTTTTAGGATTTGCACGAGCACGGAGGATATGATGTTTAGGGATACGTGGCAGAGATGATGCTTACCCTCCCATTCTGTTAACTGTATCTTTTTCTTCACTTTTATTATTGTCCTTATTTTTCCTTCATGTCTTCAGGAATGTTTTTCTCAATATAATAAAAATAGCAACAAACATCCTGAGTTGATTTTGATTTTTCTTTCTTTTTTAAAAGTATATTTTATTGATTATATTATTACAGTTTTCCCAACTTCTATCTCCCTTTTATCCCCACTCCACCCTGGACCCCCCACCCTCCAGCATTCTCCACCCCACCTTAGTTCACGTCCATGTGTTATACATAAGTTCTTTGGATTCTCTCTTTCTTATACTATTCTTAACCTCCCCCAATCTATTTTGTACCTACCAATTATACTTCTTATTCCTTGTACCTTTTCCCTTATCCCCCCTTCCCCACTGATAACCCTCCATGTGATTCCCATTCTGTTATTCTGTTCCTCTTCTAGTTGTTTGCACAGTTTATTTTTGTTTTTCTAGATTCAATTGTTGATAGTTGTGAGTTTGTTGTCATTTTACCTTTCATAGTTTTTGATGTTCTATTTCTTAGATAAGTCCCTTTAACATTTCATATAATTAGGACCTGGTAATGATGAAGTCATTTAACTTGACCTTACTGAAGAGCAATTTATCTGCCCTTCCATTCTAAATGATAGCTTTGCTGGATAGAATAATTTTGGATATAGGTTTGCATTTCATGACTTTGAATACTTCATCTAGCTCTTTCTTGCATGTAAGGTTAAGGTTTCTTTTGATAAATCAGATGATAGTCTTATGGGCACTCCTTTGTAGGGAGCTGTCTCTTTTTCTCTTGCTGCTTTTAAGATTCTCTCCTTATCTTCAATCTTGGGTGATTTAATGATGACGTGCCTTGGTGTGTTCCTCCTTGGGTCCAATTTGTTTGGACTTTCTGGGCTTCCAGGACTTTCTGGAAGTCTATTTTCTTCACCAGATTGGGGAAGTTTTCCTTCATTATTTGTTCAAATAAGTTTTCAATTTCTTGCTTTTGTTCTTCTCCTTCTGGCATCACTATGATTCAGATGTTAAAGGCCTTAAAGATGACCCAGAGGTTCCTAAGCCTCCCCTCAATTTTTGAATTCTTGTTTCTTCATTCTGTTCTGATAGGATGTTTATTTCTTCCTTTTGTTCCAAATTGTTGATTTGAATCCTGGTTTCCTTCCTGTCACTGTTGGTTCCCTGAATGTTTTGCTTTATTTCACTTTGTGTAGTCTCATTCCTTCCTTTATTTTGTGACAGAGCTCAGTCAGTTCTGTGAGCATCCTAATTACCAGTGTTTTGAATTCTGCATTGGATAGGTTGTGTACCTCCTTGTTGCTTAGCTCTTTTTCTGGAGTTTTGATCTGTTCTTTCATTTGGGCCACACTTCTTTGTCTCAGCATACCTGTTATGTTGTAAGGGGGTAGAGCCTTAGGTATTCACTACAGCAGGGCAACCCAGTTTGCTGTGCTGTGGGGCTGTCTCTGAGGGAGGGGTCAGAGATGGTCTGCTCTAGCTCCACTTTCCAACAAACTCTCCTATGAGACTGGGAGTTTCTCCCATCTTTGAAACCCCTACAATATTTACAGGTAGAGGTTTTGAGTCTTTAGTCCCCTAGTCAGCCAACCTCTCCTTACCCACATGTTCCACTGCCTTGCTGCAGGTCCTCTCCATGTGGCTGTTCATCTCTACCCCTCCTACCTTTCTGAATGAATGTTTCTTTAACTCCTTGGTTGTTGGAGTTCCATGCAGTTTGATTTTATGGCACTACTGATAGTTTATTATTATTAAATTTGTTATTACCCTTCTTTTGGTCGTGCAAGGCAGCAAAGTGTTTCTAACTATGCCTCCATCTTGGCCACAACTCCCTGGTTTTTCTTTTAGTTACCATCCTTTCTATATTTGATACAAATCTCTTAGAACATATGGTTGTACTATATTTTTTCTCCCATTACCTTTCAAGTTCTACCATTTAAACTTTGTTAACAGCTCTCTAGTAAAATATTTCATTGAGTTAGAATCCATTAACTGAATAATATTTACAATTTTATAAATTAACTCAATGACATAAATTGATTTTGTTGTTTTTAAACTGATACTTTATATATTTAATAGGCATTTATAATCAACTGTACTGCTTTTTATTCCTGGTGAATCAAAACTTTTCTCTGCAGTTAGTAGGGGTTATCTTTCAATATTGCAAACATTTAGCCTGTTTACAAATGAATCTCCTTTTCACTCAAGGTTTAATGAATTGATTTTTATGACAACTTTATTCAACTGTTATAAGAAGATATTCTTAATAATAAGTGTTAAATGTGAGAACCTAGTTAGTTTTGGTTTTGTTCTTAATTAGTATGCATACAGATACACACACACACTTCAACCCATATAAAATTTAATAGTTTGACTAATATAATGAAAATTATTCTACCTCTAATTACTTAAATTTGTTGCAAACAGTTGGTTTCTGCAAGTGGATATTAACATTTTAAAGATACAGCATTATCAGAGAGTTCAGCAAAGCATTTGTTTATTTTTTAGCCTCAAGAAGTGGGAAAATTATACTTATTTAAATGTTACTGTTTTGCAAAGAATTTTAAAAGTCTCTCTTCTTTATCTCTTTATCCTTTATTTGAAAGTGCTTATGTAATGAATCCAGTAATTGCATTTATTAAAGTATAACTGTTTTTAACAAAGGCAAACATAATCTTATTGCTCCATATTTACATTAGAGATTAATATGTTTGCCTGAATTCTTGGCAGATTAACATCTCTTTGTTTGGCTTTATGGGTTTGTTTTTAAGCACTGATGAAGTCTGCCATTGACACACCAAGCTCATGTCAATGATCTTATTTTTCAGAATTTTTTTGTGTCATTACAACTTTGGAAAAATATACATGCATATTAACTGCATGATAAAGATACAAACCGAAGCTTCAATTACAAGAGTTACCCAGTGTACTTTTTCTTAAAGCCTACCAGATGAGAAAACACAAGTTATTATTATATATTTAAGAAATAATTTATTGTTATTATAAAACTCTTTATTGTAAAACTCCAATTCTTTAATTCCTGTAATAAGAAAATCAATTAAATTGTTGATGGTTAAAGTTAAATTCCACAATATATATTTTTTTTACCTAGAAACCCTAAGAGTCTGTAAGTGTTTAATTAACTCAGTTGTGTAAGGGTTAACAGTCAGAAATATATCCAGGTCACCTAAGTCTTAGGATTGTCAGATGGTTGCTAGGCAACAGATATCAGGTTTGGCTGATGCAAGTTTCCAGGCAAAGCTGTGTGAAAAGAAAAACAAATTACATGACACCTGCATTTCTGTTGTTATGCTTTCTGAAAATAAAGTTGTATTTGGAGAAAAAAAAAGCCTTGACATTTCTTAGGCATGTTGTCTTCTAAATGTCAGAAGTATATCACTTGATAGTTAATTGATAAAGGACAATAAATTAAAATGACAGATGACATTTTCTTTCTTAGGTGGTTTTAAAAATGTGCCTTTCACCTGATCCTATTTTTGTATCTTGTCATCAAGATAATTAATTTTCTAAATTAATTATGATTGAAAAGAAGCTGCAGATCAGAATTAATGAAATATAATTAATTTAAAATATAAACATTTCTATGCTACTAAGGACAAGAAATGATTCTAGCACAATGCCAAAATGTCACCAGTGATGAAAATGATGTTGAGAGAGAGAGACCATATTTCAGGAATCTAGAGTTTTAGAATCTCTAAATCTGTGCAAATTATTTAAAAATGATTGCGTTACATATTACTTAGTTCATTCTTATTTTCTATAATATATACTGGTAAAGCATTAAATATGATAAGAAATATAAAATGTCCAGCATTACACCCACCTCCTAACATAAACTCCAATAATATTCCCCCCCTCTTTTTATACTCCTTAAAAGTGTAGGTGAAAATTTTTATTTTGGTCAAAGATGGTTTAAGTCCAAAATTATCTTTTATACAACTAGTAGAAAAAAATTTTTGTCTCTGGTTTTATTTCACTTGCTTATTTGTTTTGTTTGATTAGTTTCCACTTAAAGGTGAAATCATATGGTATTTGTCTTTCACTGCCTGGCTTATCTCACTTAGCATAGGGCACTCCAGTTCCATCCATGTTGTTGCAAAGAGTAGGAGCTCCTTCTTTCTTTCTTCTGCATAGTATTCCACCATAAGAACAAACTAACAGAAACCAGAGGGGAGGTGGGAGGAAATAATGAGGGGAAGAGGAGGAAGGGTTTTCAGGAAAAACTATAAAGGACACATGGACAAAACTAAGGTGGGGTAGGATCAGGGGAGGGGCGTGGGAAAGGCTGGGGTGGGGGACAGTGGTTGGGGGAAAATGCAGACAACTGTATTTGAACAAGAATAAAATAAAAAATATATATTTGCTTTTCAGTTTTTAAACATGATTTTGATTATCTTATTCATTTATTTTTATCAAATCTTTTTTATTGTTATTCTATTATAGTTGTCCCAATTTTCTCCCTTTGCCCTCCTCCATGCATCCTACTCCTCTCTCCCTTAGTTAATTCCTACCCTGTTGTCCATATCTGTGGGTCATTCATACATGTTCTTTGTCCAGTCCCTTCCCTTTCTTTACACAATTATCTCATCTGGTCACTTCCAGTATATTCCATGTTTCCATGCCTGTGGTTATGTTTTGTTCATTAGTTTATTTTGTCCATTAGATTTCTCTTATAGGTGAGATCATATGATATTTATTTTTCACTAACTGGCTTATTTCACTTAGCATAATATTCTTCATTTCTATTCATGTTGTCTCAAAAGGTAGGAGCTCCTTCTTTCTTTCTGTTGCATAGTATTCCATTGTGTGAATGCAACAAGTATTTTGATCCACTCATTTACTTACAGGCACTTAGGATGTTTCCGGCCCTTGACTACTGTAAATAGTGCCACTGTGAACATAAGGCTGCATAGGTTCTTTTGAATTGGTGTTTTAGGATTCTTAGAGTATTATCTCAGCAGCAGAATTACTGGGTCAAAAGGCAGTTCCATTTTTAATTTTGTGAGGAAATTCCACACTGTTTTCCATAGTGGCTGCATCAGTCTGCATTCATACTAACAGTGCACTAGGGTTCCTTATTCTCTGTATCCTTGCTAGCACTTGTTTGTTGATTTATTTTTAAAGCATATATTTCAGAGATTTGATTTTTTTAATATATTTTTTATTTTATTGATTATGCCATTACATTTGTTCTATTTTCCCCATCCATTCCCCTCCACCCTGCACACCCCTCCCCCATCCTTCCCCCCTTTAGTTCATGAACACATGTCTCAAGTTCTTTAGATTCTATATTTCCCATACTATTCTTACCCTCCTCCCTATCTATTTCCAATCTACTGTCTATGCTACTTATTTTCTGTACCTTCTCCCCCCTTCTCCTTCTCCCACTCCCCTGTTGTTAATCATCCATGTGATCTTCATTTCTATGGTTCTGCTCCTGATCTAGCTGTCCTCTTACTTTGCTTTTGTTTTAGGTGTGGTTCTTAATAACTGTGAGTCTGCTGTCCTTTCACTGTTCATCTTTTTTATATTCTTTTTCTTAGGTAAGTCCCTTTAACATTTCATATAATAAGGGCTTGGTGATGATGAACTCCTTGAATTTGATCTTATCTGAGAAGCACCTTATCTGTTCTTCCATTCTAAATGAAAACTTTGCTGGATAGAGCAATCTTGGTTGTAGGTCTTTGGTTTTCATGACTTGGAATACTTCTTTTCAGCCCCTTCTTGCCTGTAAGGTCTCTTTTGAGAAATCTGCTGACAGTCTGATGGGAAGTCCTTTGTAGGTGACTGTCCCCTTATCTCTTGCTGCTTCTAGGATTTTCTCCTTCATTTTAATCTTGGCTAGTGTAATTATGATGTGCCTTGGTGTGTTCCTTCTTGGGTTCAACTTCTTTGGGACTCTCTGAGCTTCCTGGATTTCCTGGAAGTGTATTTCCTTTGCCAGAATGGGGAATTTCTCTTTTATTATTTTTTCAAATAAGTGTTCTACTGGTGGCTGTTCCTCTTCTTCTTCTGGTACCCCTATAATTCGGATTTAGAGCATCTAAAGATGTCCTGGAGGTTCCTAAGCCTCTCCTCATTTTTTTGAATTCTTGTTTCTACATCCTTTTCTGTTTGGTCATTTTTTCCTTCCTTCTGGTCTGCTCCCTTGATCTGAGTCCCAGTTTCCTTTCCATTACTATTGGTTTCCTGTGCATTTTCCTTCATTTCAATTAATTTAACCTTCACATGTTCCTCTAATTTGTGACTAAAATCAACCAGTTCTGTGAGCATCCTGATCACCAGTGTTTTGAACTATGTATCTGAAAGTTTGGCTATTTCATCATCACTTAGATTTATCGGCTCTGGGGCTCTGAGATGTTCTTGAGCCATGTTTTTATCTGTTTGTGCTGGTTACATATGAGGAGAGGCATTTTAGGTGTTCACCAGGGTGGGGCCACCCAGGTCGCTGGTTTGTGATGCTGCATGTGGGGGCGGGGTCAGAGAGGGAGCAATGGTGGTCCTCTCTGCTTGCCCAGTCCACCTCACCGCTCGCCCAGCCCGTTTATCTGAGCGCAAATGTGCGAGCCCGCCGCCCTGCCCAGGGGCCTGCACAATCTGTCTCAATGTTCGCCTCTTCACTGGTTTACCTGCGCGCAAATGCTGACCCACCCACCGACCACAGCCAGCCAGCCTCGCTGAGTCTTCCCTGGGATCTAGCCCACACCTGGGATCAGTGCCCTCGGCTGCCTTCACAACGCCTGGGTTGGGGGATCTTTTTTGCCTGACCCGCTGCTGGCTTCGCCCCTCTCACCAGTTTAGCTCAGCGGTTTGTTGCTTTGGGACTCCGCATTGTTTGATTTTCTGTGTGATTTGGTTGTGTTTATTATTGTTAAAACTTTATTGTTTTTAGATTTGGTTGTGCGAGAACACAAAGTGTTTCCACCTATGCCTCCATCTTGGCAGAAGTCCCCAGAGATTTGATTTTTACTCCTTAAATGAGTTGTGGCAAAATTTAAGAAATTTACTTTTGATTAGTCTCACTTTTCACTGAGAAAATTTAATCCAAAGTTTAGCAAATCCACTATTTTTTGTGGGTAAATGGGTGCAGTCTTTCACAAATTAGGAGATTTTCCAGTGAATTTTCAGTCTTTGGTATTAGATAAAGACATAGGAGACATATATTCAAATTCATCATTTTTACAAAATAGAATTTTGTCAAATTCTTACCTAGAATTATGATTCCAGTGCCTCTTTATGATTTCTAATGTGGGATAATAGAATTTAGGAGATTCAATTAAAATAAAATATGTCAGGTAGATGAATCAGGTTGAGGTATAACAGTGATAATGTAGTGATTTAACAAGTTAACAAAAAATACCATGTTTGTTTTTTAATTCAAACCAAACTTTTTGTTTACATATCTGAATTATGTATTTAGTTTATGTAGCAGACATCTGTTCAGTTATTATAAACTTAAGAAAACTGAGACCAGGATTTATTTTATCTCTTGGGAAAACCATACAAAGAATATCTCTTTATATTCTTCATGTATAAAGTGAGGGTTCCAGAACTCACATGAATTGTTGGTGACAACATATAAAAAAATTAAAATAAATTTAAATTATAATGCTTTAAGTTGTTTATGAATACATCTAACATAAAGAGAAATTATGGTTATGCTTATTCTGTATTCTTTATACAGCAGCTTTAAAATATGTGTTCGTTCAATGCAAACTGCCTAACACTTCTAAAATAAAGAATATATTCAAATAAATATTGTTACCAGGTTTTAGAAATGTTTCAGTATTTTATGAAATAACTATATTGAGAAAATTAAGGTTATTACAAACTGAGGACTAGATTGCTCAAAGGTAATGCTGCTTTTAAAGTTATGTCTCTTTAAACTACTGTGCTGTTTGCTTTTTCTTTAAAGATTTTATTTTATTTCATTTTTTAGAGAGTGGAGAAGGGAGGGAGAAAAAGAAGAAGAGAAATATCAATGTGTAGTTGCCTCTCACCCACACCCTACTGGGGACCTGACCTGCAGTTCAGGCATGTGCCCTGACTGGGAATCAAACCAGTGACCCTTTGGTTCATGAGCTGGTACTAAGTCCACTGAGCCACACCAGACCAGGTGTTTTGTTTTTTTTTTTTGACATCCAGAAGCAGAGGCATGTCTGGATAAAAAGAGTTTTATTTAAAAGGCAAGAAAATATTTAAAGAATTAGTATAGATGCTTCTTGCTTTAATATGAGTTTTGGAGATATTTGGGAACTCATTGTGGTTAATTCACTTATGTTCATCTCTTTTAGATATCTTCCACATTGGGGAACCTGTGACGTCAATGGAACTAGAGGCACAGGAGATAATCAAGCTGTATAAATTCCCGCCTTTCGTAAATTGCTAAGTATAGTAAGGTATGAGACATTTGTTAGTACTGGAAATGTTTCTAGTGTTACAACTTTCACTGAGTTGTTAAATCCTGAGTTACTATCCTCTCACTTCATTTCTTTGATATATTATCTGTATAGAAGTTCATGGACATTATAAGAAATGATGGTGGTAAACTTAATAGTCCTTGATTGAGGAGGAGGAAAATAGTACATTTTTGTTAGGTCAGTCATATCATATTTACTTCAGTTATTTCATAAAGCACATTTTGGTGGAGCCATAATAGAATATTCCTTTTGAGACATACTTTATTTTCCCACAACCTATGGACGTAATCTGCTAGGTGCTGATACCGTACGCATATAGAGTAGCAAACAGTCCCATTCATAGAGAAGAGATTCCAGATTTCCCAACTTGACTTGGAATGTTTGAATGTGAATCCTGAAATTACTTAGAGACTGGTCCAAGCAAGTGGACAGCTCAGCTATGAATAGGAGAATAGAAGACAATACAAAGAAGATGGAAAAATTAAGAAAAGTTTTATGTCATTGGTTTGGCCTATATTGTATTTGAGCTGAGTTTGATTACATTATAATTTCATTAAAATATAAAGTATGAGCTAGGATCATCTATTTTATGTCAGAAAAGCTTTTGTCAGGAGACCAACCCAGAAGAAGGAAGGGAATGGAGAATAAGAATGGGATCAATATATATTAAAAGCCTACCACTTGATAGACACTATTTTAAGCGCATGTTATCCATTTAATATATATAACCCAGTATGGCAGGGAGTGTCATTTTCAACTGATAGATGAGGAAGACAAAGGAAATTCTAGGAGTTATGTAACTTGCAAAAAGTTTTTAGTCATTAGCCAACAGAGGAGGCTTTGGAACTCAGACAAGTCTGCACCCCAGGCCCATGTTTATTTTGCTGAATCAGAACTTCATAGAGGTAGCAGCAACTGTAGCAAAAGATCCACCATTATATTCCTATTGTGACTTTCTGATTAATGCTGAAAAAAGAAACCCTTAGTGATGTCAGCCCAACTTTCGAAAATAATCTATTATTTAATGGAGGTTAGGTTTTGATAGAGTGTTTAATGGAGGTTAACTCTTAGCTTACTTTATTTCCTACAGATTACATAAGACAAATACATCTGTTACAGATACACAAGATATAGCCTGAGCATGTTCATTTTACTAACAGACAAATGCTGGTTTTATGAGAACACATAAATGATGATCACTTAGAACACTGGTTTTCGAACTTGTGCTTTCAAACTTATTTTTGAATGTGACTCACAGTAAGAAAAATATACTTTCTTTTATAACCATCCCCTACACACACTTGCATACAAATTTATAAAAAAAGTACTTAGCTTTAACTGCATGTACTATGTTATATGTCCCATCTTATCTCAATCCATGCCATGGCGTAATGTTCTACAACTTTATAAAAATTACTCATTAGAGACACACTATACTTTGATTTATAGTTTGGAAATTACTGCTTGAAAGGTATCAGGTAAAGCTTCCTTGAGAACATAAACTTTATAAGTTTAGACTAAGAAGATAAGTATCAGGGAGTCAGGGAAAAAGCAGGAGATGGGAGGCAGTGTAAAATTATGTTTTTATTAAAAAGATTTAAAAAATTCTCACCTGAGGATATTTTCACTGATTTTAAGAGAGAGAGAGATATCCATTGGTTGCCACCCTGTGGTGTCCCACCACCCTGTGGTGTACCACTTACCCTGTATGTGCCATGAACGGAATCAAATCCACAAATTTTGGTGTTCAGGATGATGCTTCAACCAACTGCCTCTGATTTTTTTCTAGGCAGAGAAATAGAATGTGTGGAGGCCCAGTATTTGAAAATAATTTGGTGTGAGTTGCCCCTGAGAGAAGAGACAGTGTACCTGGGATATATTGGCAGAGCAGGAGAGTGATATGAGTGTGGTATACACATATGACTCAAAGCTGTGCAGACCATTTAATCATGAATATTGTGAAGGATGCTGTTGGAGGAGGGAGTGATGTTGACTTTGTCAGATTGGCTTCATGAAGAAGTCAACCTGAAAGCAAGGAGGGGAAAAATTTGCAGAGGGGAAGAGTGAATAAGTGAATATTAGAATTATTAAGGACCTTTTACAGAGGTCTGGGTGAGAGATGTCCAGGTTTAAAATAGGTCAGTTCAGAAAGGTTGGATGAAAGTAGGTGATATAAAGATATATTTAGGAAATGAAAGTGACAATCTGATGAAGGATTGGTTATAGAAAAGGACTGAAGAATGAGTTAAAGACAATAGTTATATTAATTGCTAACATTTTATAATAGTTACTATGTAACAGACACTTTCTAGGTAATATATCTGTTAATTTTGGCTTTCAAACATATTTTTCTGAATACAACTCACATTAAGAAATCTGTTTTATGTTCTTATAGACAGACATGTATTTATAAAACTTCCCCTCTCAGATTTCTGGATTAACAATTAGGTAAAGGCTAGTGCTGTGAACTGAAGTAAAGAATAGTGAAGAGATTTTTTTTGGAGGGGAAATGAGGGGGATGAATGAGTTTGATATTGGATGTCATGAAATTTAGCTGTTTCCCTGTGGATCTGAGCTCAGAAGTATTATTTGGGTCATAGGTAAAACATTTGGTAGTGATATGTGCATATAAAAATTAAAGCCAAAAAACTGAGTGAGATCATCTGAACAGAAAAAAGAGAATGAAAAGAAAGTGAAGTTTAGTTTGGAGCTCTGTTCAAATCAAATATCAATAGTCAAATTGAGGACGCAGTGCTGAGAAAGGAGCATCCAGAAGAGTTGCCTCAGTTGGAGGAGAAAATCAGGGGAGAGAGTGGTGCCATGGTTATGGAATTGAGGTTTTTTGTTTTGTTTGCTTATAAAATGATGACTATATAAGAATGAGCAATGAACTGTATCAAATACATTTGTAAACTCAAGTAAAGTAAAAATAATAAGTTTCTTAGATACATATTTGTGTCCTCAGAGGTGACCTCTGAGGTAGAATGTGTAAGGGTTGGAAGTGTGTGACTTAAATAAATTGTACTTAGTCTATTATTTGATAAAATTCAAAAGCTAACATGTTTTCAAGGAATGTTCTCAGGTTTAGTTAAAGGCCTAGCCAAAATTACAGCTTTTTCGCTAAATTTGAGGTTGGAACTTTGTAAACGTGATGACTCTCTCTTCCATACTGCCACACCAGTGAGGATATGGAAGCGAGAAGAAACTCAACACAATGAAGACAACAGTCAAAGTGGGGAACTGTGGTAGATGATAATGCCTATAGTATGCCCAAAGGAGTTAGATGAGGTAAAAGTGTAAACTTGGAGACAGGTGATATTAAAGACTGGTGTGTGGTTTGGGTCATCAACATTGACTTGGAGTCATCAAAAACAAGCCTGAAACTTAGATGGAGACTGAGACCATGACGCAAAATCTTCAGTTAATGAGGCCGGTGTTCCACATGGCAGTGGCAAATGCATTTTATTTATATTTATTTATTTTTATTATTTTATCTTTTTGTTGTCCAATTACAGTTGTCTCAGTCTGGCCCCTATTACTTTCCTCTGCCTTACTCAAGCCCCATCTGCCACATTAAGTCTTTTCCTTTGCCCATTGTCATTGCCCATGGGTACTTTATACATGTTCCTTCACTAGACTCTTCCCATCCTTTTCCCAGGTACCTCTCTACATGTCCCCTCTGGTCACTGTCAGTTTGTGCTTTATTTCAATGTCCCTGGTTCTATTTTACTTGTCTGTTTGTTTTGTTGATTAGGTTCCACTAATAGGTGAGATCATATGGTTTTTAGTCTTTTACAGCTTGGCTTATTTTGCTTAGCAAAGTACTCTCCAGTTCCATCCTTGCTGTTGCAAAGAGTAGGAGTTCCTTCTTTCTGCATAGTATTCCATTGTGTAATTGTATCACAGTTTATTGATTTACTCATTTACTGATGGGCACTTTCCAGCACTTGGCTACTGTAAATTGTGTTGCTACAAACATTGGGGTGCAGAGGTTTTTTTGGATTGGTGTTTCAGGATTCTTAGGGTATAATCTCAGCAGTGGAATTCCTGGATCAAAGGCAGTTCCATTTTTAATTATCTGAGGAAATTCCATACAGTATTCCACAGTAGCTGCATCAGTCTGCATTCCTTACAATGGTGCACTAGTTTTCCCTTTTCTCCGCAACCTCAGCAGCACTTCTTGTTTGTCGATTTGTTTATATGACTATTCTGACCTATGTGAAGTGGTATCTCATTCTGGTTTTTATTTGCATTTCTCTGATGGCTAGTGATGTTGAGCATCCTTTCATATATCTTTGGGCCCTCTGTAAGTCCTGCTTGCAGAAGTGTCTGTTCAGATCCTTTGCCCATTTTTTAATTGGGTTTTTGTCTTCCAGGAGTGGAGTCATGTGAGTTCTTTATATATTCAGTGGATCAAACACTTGTGTGAGGTGTCATTGGCACGTATATTTTCTCATACAGTTGGTTCCCTTTCATTTTGCCGATGTTTTCCTTAGCTGTGCAGAAGATTTTATTTAGATGAAATCCCATTTGTTTATTCTTTCCTTTATATTCCTTGCTCTAGGGGACACATCAGTGAAAATATTGCTGTGTGTAAGATCTTAGATTTTCCTGCCTATGTTCTCCTTTAGGACACTTATGGTGTCACAACTTATGTTTAAGTCTTTTATCATCTTGAGTTTATTTTTGTGTATGGTGTAAGTTAGTGGTTGAGTTTCCTTTTTTGCTTGAAAACTGTACAGATCTCCCAACACCACTTATTGAAGAGGCTATTTTTACTCCATTTTATGCCCCTGCTTCCTTTGTTGAATATTAATTAACCACAGAGACTTGGGCTTATTTCTGGCTGTCTGTTTTGTTCCACTGACTTATGTATGTGTTCTTATGCCAGTACCAGGCTGTTTTGATTACAGTGGCCTTGTAATATAGTTTAATATCAGATATGTGATTCCTTCTACTTCATTCTTTCTCAAAATTGCTGCAACTATTGAGTGCTTTTAATCATTCCATGCAATTTTTGAATAGTTTGTTCTATATCTGTGATATATGTCATTGGTATTTTAATAGCGATTGTGCTCATGAATGCATAGATTGCTTTGGGTAGTATGTACATTTTGATCATGTGAATTCTTACAATCCATGAACATGGTATATGTTTCCATTTGTTTGTGTCTTCCTTGATTTCTTTCGTCAGTGTTGTATAGTTTTTTAAGTGCAGGTCTTTTACCTCCTTGGTTGGGTTTATTCCTGGGTACTTTATTTTTCTTGTTGCTATATCAAATGGGATTTTTTCCTGATTTCTGTTTTTGATCTTTTATTGTTGGTGAATAACAATGCCTTTGATTTCTGAATATTGACTTTGAATCCTGCTGTTTTGCCAAATTCACTTATTAGGTTGAGCAGTTTTTTAATGGACTCTACAGGGTTTTCTATGCACACTATCATATAATCTGCAAACAATGGCAGTTTTACTTCTTTGTTTCCAATTTGGATACCTTTTATTTCTTTTTCTGATCACAGTTGCTAGGACTTCCAATATTATGTTGAAGAGAAGTGGTGAAAGCAGACACCCTTGTCTTCTTTCTGATTTTAGGGGGAAAGATTTTAATTTTTGCTCATTGAGTATAATGCTGTCTTTAGGTTTCTCGTATATAGCCTTTATTATGTCAAGAAATGCTTCTTCTACTCCCACTTTACTGTTTTTTATCATAAATTGGTGCTGTAACTTATCAAATGATATTTCTGCATGTATTGACAAGATCATGTAATTTTTGTCTTCCTTTTGTTTATGTAATGTATTATGTTTATTGATTTGCAAATATTGTACCATCCTTGCACCCCTGGAATGAATTCCATTTGATCATGGTGTGTGATCTTTTTAACATATTGCTGGATGTGGTTTGCCACTATTTTGTTGAGGATTTTAAGCATCTATGTTCATCAACAATATTGGCCTGAAGTTTTCTTTCTTTGTTGTGTCTTTATCTGGTTTTGGGATGAGGATGATGCTGGCTTCATAAAAAAGAATTTGGGAGGCTTGCATCTTCTTGGATTTTTTGGAATAATCTGTGAAGGATAGGGGTAAGCTTTTCTTAAATGCTTTGTAAAATTCACCTGTAAAACCATCTAGTCCAGGGCTTTTGTGTGTCAGAAGTTCTTTGAATACTGCTTCAAATTCATCAGCTATTATTGGTCTGTTCAGGCTTTCGGCTTCTTCTTCACTGAGTTTTGGAAGATTCTATTTATTTAGAAATTTGTCCATTTCACCTAGGTTTTCCAATTTCTGGGCATACAGTTCTTCATAGTAATTTGTTATAATCCTTTGTATTTCTGTGGTATCATGTGTAATCTCTCATCTTTCATTTCTGATTGTGTTTATTTTGGCCCTTTCTCTCTTTTTTCTTGATCAGCTTGCTTAATGGCTTGTCAATTTTGTTTATCTTTTCAAAGAACCAGTTCCTAGATTAACTGATCCTTTGAATTTCACTTTTAGTCTCTATGTTGTTTAATTCTGCTCTGATCTTGATTATTTCCTTCCTCTACTTGCTCTGGGTTGTCTTTTTTGTTGTTCCTCGAGTTCTTGTAGGCATAGGGTTAGGTTGTTTATTTGAAATGTGTTTCTTTTTTAGGTAGGCTTGTATCACTATGAACTTCCCTCTCAGGACTACCTTCACTGTGTCCCATAAGTTTTGGATTGTTGTGAGTTCATTTTCATTTGTTTCCAGAAACTTTTTGATTTCTTCTCTAACCTCATTCTTAACTCATTTATTATTTAGTAGCACGCTATTCAATCTTAATGAATTTGAGTGTTTGGGTTTTTTTTCCTTTGGGTTGGTTTCTAGTTTCAGTCCCTTGTGGTCAGAGAAACTGTTTGATATGATTTCAATTTTCTTGAATGTGTTGAGGCTTGTTTTTGTCCTATCATGTGATATGTCCTTGAAAATTCTCCACATGCTTTTGAAAAGAATGTGTATTTTGTGTTTTGGGGATGAAAAATCTACATATCAGTTAAGTCTTTTTGATCTAGGGCATTGTTCAATGCCACAATATCTTTGTTGATATTTTGTTTTGAAGATCTATCCATTTTTGACAGTGGGGTGTTGAAATCTTCTACTATAATTGTGTTGCTGTCAATATATTTCATGAAATCTTCCTTATGTATTTGGGTGGTCCTCAGTTGGGTGCATATATGTTTATAATGTTTACATCTTCTTGATGGATTCTTCCTTCGAGTATCATGAACTGTCCTTCTGGGTATCTTTTTTTTTAATATTAAATTTTATTTAGTTACTTTTCAAGTACATTTTTTTTTAATCTATTTCTCCCAGCCCACCCCACCCCCCTGCCCGGTCTCCCCCCTCCCTCCCATTCCCCACCCCCCCAGTCCTCATCTCTGTGTCTTTCATACTTGTTCCTCAAAATCCCTCCCCCTTTTTCCCCTTAAGTTCCCTTCCCTCTCCCCTCTGGTCGCTGCCCACTTGTTCTCTATTTCAGTGTCTTTGTTTTTATTCTGTTTGCTTGTTTGTTTTATTCTTTAGCTTCTTGTCAAAGGTGAGATCATATGGTATTTGTCCTTCAATGCCTGGCCTATTTCATTCAGCATAATGCTTTCCAGTTCCATCCATGCAAAGGGTAGTAGCTCCTTCTTTCTCTCTGCTGCATAGAATTCCATTGTGTATATGTACCACAATTTTTTGATCCATTCGTTTACTGATGGGCACCTAGGTTGCTTCCAACTCTTGGCTATTGTAAATTGTGCTGCTATGAACATTGTGGTGCATAGGTTCTTTGAAATTGATGTTTTAGGATTCTTGGGGTATAATTCTAGCAGTGTAATTGCTGGGTCAAAAGGCAGGTCAATTTTTATTTTTCTGAGAAAATTCCATACTGTTTTCCATAATGGTTGTACCAGTCTGCAATCCCACCAACAGTGAACTAAGGTCCCCTTTTCCCCACACCCTCTCCAACATTTGTTGTTTGTTGCTTTGTCTATTATACCCATCCTGACTGGTGTAAAGTGGTATCTCACTGTGGTTTTAATTTGCATCTCTCTGATAGCTAACGATATTGAGCATCTCTTCATGTGTCTCTGGATATTCTGTATGTCCTCTTTAGAGAAGTGTCTGTTCAAGTCCTTTTCTCATTTTTTAATTGGGTTCGATGTCTTCCTAGAGTGGAGTCTTGTAAGTTCTTTGTATATTTTGGAGATTAAACCTTTGTCTGAGGTATCATTGGCAAATATGTTTTCCCATACAGTTGGTTGTCTTGCTAATTTAATATTGTTTTCTTTAGCTACACAGAAGCTTTTTATTTTGATGAGATCCCATTTGTTTATTCTTTCCTTTATATTCCTTGTTCTAGGGGATATATCCGTAAAAATGTTGCTGCGTGGAATATCTGAGATTTTCTTGCCAATGTTCTCCTCTAGGACTTTAATGGTGTCATGGCTTATATTTAAGTCTTTTATCCACCTTGAATTTATTTTGGTGTATGGTGTAAGTTGGTGGTGTTCAAGTTTCCTTTTTTTGCAAGTAGCTGTCCAGTTCTCCCAACACCATTTCTTGAAGAGGCTATCTTTACTCCATTTGATGTTACTTCCCCCTTTGTCAAATATTAATTAACTGTAGAGGGTTGGGTTGCTTTCTGGGCTCTCTGTTCTGTTCCATTGGTCTATGTGCCTGTTTTTATGCCAGTACCAGGCTGTTTTGATTACAGTGGCTTTGTAATACAGTTTGATATCAGGTTTTGTGATCCCTCCTACTTTGTTCTTCTTTCTCAAAGAGCAGCTGCTATTCGGGCTCGTTTATGATTCCATATAAATTTTTGAAGTGTTTGTTCTATGTCTGTGAAATACGCCATTGGTACTTTAATAGGTATTGCATTGAATCTGTATATTGCTTTGGGTAGTATGGACATTTTGATGATGTTCATTCTTCCAATCCATGAACAAGGTATATGTTTCCATTTGTTTGTGTCTTCCTTGATTTCTTTCTTCAGTGCTGTGTAGTTTTCTGCATACAGGTCTTTTACCTCTTTGGTTAGGTTTATTCCCAGATATTTTATTTTTCTTTTTGCTATATTGAATGGGATTTTTTCCTTGATTTCTGCTTCTGCTGATTCATTGTTTGTATACAAAAATGCCTTTGATTTCTGGATATTGACTTTGTATCCTGCTGTTTTGCCAAATTCATTAATTAGTTTGAGCAGTTTTGGGGTAGAGTCTATAGGATTTTCCATGTACACTATCATGTCATCTGCAAACAGTGACAGTTTTGTTTCCTCCTTTCCTATTTGGATGCCTTTTATTTCCTTCTCTTGCCTGATCGCTGTGGCCAAAACTTCTAATACTATATTGAATAGAAGTGGTGAAAGTGGACATCCTTGTCTTGCTCCTGATCTTAGTGGAAAAGCTTTTAGTTTTTGCCCATTGAGTATGATATTGGCTGTATGTCTCTCATAAATGGCCTTTATTATATTGAGGAATGTTTCCTCTATTCCCATTTTGCTGAGTGTTTTTATCATAAATGTGTGTTGTACATTATCGAAAGCTTTTTCTACACCTATTGATATGATCATGTGGTTTTTGTCTTTGCTTTTGTTTATGTGATGAATTACATTTACTGTTTTGCAAATGTTGAACCATCCTTGCATCCCTGGGATGAATCCCACTTGGTCATGGTGTATAATCTTTTGGATATATTGTTGGATGCGATTTGCCAATATGTTGTTGAAGATTTTAGTGTCTATGTTCATCAGCGATATTGGCCTGAAGTTTTCTTTCTTTGTTGTGTCTCTATCTGGTTTTGGAATTAGGATGATGCTGGCTTCATAAAAGGAGTTTGGGAGTTTTCCATCCTTTTGGATTTTTTGGAATAGTCTGTGAAGAATGGGGGTTAGCTCTTCCTTAAATGCTTTGTAGAATTCTCCTGTGAACCCATCTGGTCTGGGGCTTTTGTGTGATGGGAGTTTTTTGATTACTGCTTCAATTTCTTTTGCTGTTATTGGTCTATTCAGGTGTTCTACTTCTTTTTCATTGAGTTTTGGGAGATTATATTTTTCTAGAAATGTGTCCATTTCCCCTAGGTTCTCAAATTTCTTGGCCTACAGTTCTTCATAGTAATTTCTTACAATCCTTTCTATTTCTGTGGTATCAGTTGTAATCTCCCCTCTTTCATTTCTGATTGTGTTTATTTGTGTCTGTTCCCTTCTTTTCTTGATGAGCCTACTTAAAGGCTTGTCTATTTTGTTTATTTTTTCAAAGAACCAACTCCTGGATTCATTGATCTTTAGAATTGTACTTTTAGTCTCTATGTCATTTAGTTCTGCTCTGATCTTAGTTATTTCCTTCCTTCTACTTGCTTTGGGCTGTTTTTGTTGTTGTTCCTCGAGTTCTTGCAGGCGTAGAGTAAGGTCATTTGTTTGGAATGTTTCTGTATTTTTTTTTTAGGTAGGCCTGTATTGCTATAAACTTCCCTCTCAGGACTGCCTTGGCTGTATCCCATAAGTTTTGGATTGTTGTGAGATCATTTTCATTTGTTTCCAGAAACTTTTTGATTTCTTCCCTAATTTCATTCTTGACCCATTCATTGTTTAATAGCATACCGTTCAGTCTCCATGATTTTGGGTGTTTTGGGTTTTTTCCTTTGGGGTTGGTTTCCAGTTTCAGTCCCTTATGGTCAGAGAAAATGCTTGGTATGATTTCAATATTCTTGAATTTGTTGAGGCTTGTTTTGTGCCCTATCATGTGGTCTATATTTGAGAATGTTCCATGTGCATTTGAAAAGAATGTGTATTTAGCTTCTTTGGGGTGAAGAGCTCTGTATATATCAGTTAGGTCCATTTCATCAAGGGTGTTGCTTAATGCCGCAATGTCTTTGTTGATATTTTGTTTGGAAGATCTGTCCATTTTTGATAGTGGGGTGTTAAAATCCCCCACTATAATTGTGTTGCTGTCTATATCTTTCTTGAATTCCTCTAAGATTTTCCTTATATATTTTGGTGCTCCTATGTTGGGTGCATATATATTTGTGATGTTAGTGTCTTCTTGGTGGATTCTTCCCTTGAGTATTATGAAGTGACCTTCTGGTCACTCTTTATGGCTCTTTTTTTGAAGTCTATTTTGTCTGATATGAGAATTGCTACCCCAGCTTTATTTTCATGTCCATTTGCTTGGAAAATTTGTTTCCAGCCTTTCACTTTTAGTCTGTGATGGTATTTTGTCCTGAGGTGGGTCTCTTGTAGGCAGCATATGAGTGGGTCATACTTTCTTATCCATGACACTATTCTGTGTCTTTTGATTGGAGCATTTAATCCATTTACATTTAAGGTTATTATTGATAGGTACTTATTCATTGCCATTTTTGTACCTGTGTTCCTCTCTGTCTGTCTCTTTTCCTTCCTTTCCTTAAAGCAGACCTTTTAGTATTTCTTGTAGAGCTGGCTTGGTGGCAGCAAATTCTTTTAGACTTCTTTTGTCTTGGAAGCTCTTTATTTGGCCTTCTATCTTGATTGAGAGCCTTGCTGGGTAAAGTAGCCTTGGTTGTAGGCCTCTGTTTCTCATTACTTGGAATATTTCTTGCCAATCTTTTCTTGCTTGGAGTGTTTCCATTGAGAAGTGAGTGGCTAACCTTATTGGGATGCCCTTGTATGTTATTTCTTTTTTCTCTCTTGCTGCCTTTAAGATTCTCTCTTTGTCTTGGAATTTTGCCATTTTAATGATGATGTGTCTTGAAGTGGGCCTCTTTGGGTTCCTCTTGAATGGGACTCTGTGTGATTCCTGGGTTTGTGTGACTTTTTCTTTTGTCAAATTAGGGAAATTTTCTCTCATTACTCTTTCAAATATGTTTTCTATCCCTTGTTCTTCTTCTTCTCCTTCTGGTATTCCTATTATTCGGACATTATTACGTTTCATATTGTCTTGCATTTCTCTTAATCTCTCTTCATTCTTTCTGAGCCTCTTTTCCCTTTCCTGTTCTTTCTGTGAGATGCTTTCTGTTTTGTCCTCCAATTCACTAATCCGATCTTCTGTTTCATCCACCCTATTTTTAATGCTTTCCACTGTGTTTTTTTAATTCAGAAATTGTATTCTTCATTTCCTCTTGGCCCTTGCTAACAGTTTCCATTTCCTTTTTCATGTTGATATAGTTCACAGTGAGATCATTGTAGCTTCCCTGTAGTTTCTGGTAGCTGATTGTGAGCTCTTTGAACTTCCTGATCACCAGTGCTTTGAATTCAGTATCTGATAGTTGACTTGCCTCTATTTCATCTAACATTCTTTCTGAGGATTCCTCCTTTCCTTTCATTTGGGGATTGTTTCTTTGTCTTCCCATTGTTTGTGAGACTCTTCTTGTTAGCCTCAGCTTCTTAGATTAATCTGTTTTGACACCCTGGGTTTATGGTATGAACTTTTGTGGTGGAATGCCTGTGAATTTCAATGGTGCAGCCTCTTTTGGTTATCCTCTTGTTCTCTGCTTCCACCTACTCAAATATGCAGCAACTTGTGGCTTCTCTCCTACAACAATGTGCAATTTGTCTCTCTGACTCTACTATTGGGAAGCGTCTTTTATGGGTCCAGCTCTGGTCTTTTCATATTTTCAAGTTGATTGTGACTCTTGTGTGTAAAAGAAAGAAATGATAAGGAAAGAAATAAAAGGAAGAAAGAAAAAATGGTAGGGCGATGGAAGAAAGAGCAATAAGTTTAGAAAGAAAAGAAAAAGAAATAAAACAGAAAATCCGGGAAAAGAGGACAAAAGTATGGAAAGATGAAACAGTAATAAAGTTTAAAAGAAATAACAGATTACTTTAAAAAAGCAAAAAGATAAAGAAAAGCAATGGAGAAGGAAGAAAGGTAAAAAAAAAAAAAAGAAAGAATAAAAATAAAGTAAAAAACCAAAAAACAAAAAACGCACAAACAAAAATAATCTCTCAAAAACAACCTCAGAAAAGGAAATGTCACTTGTGGGCTCCAAACTAGCCAAACCGGTTTTTCTGGTTGCAGTTGGCTGAGGGTCGATTGTTGTGATTTTTTCAGCCAGCCCCTCTCAGGATCCAGACACTTGGTGTCTCTCCCCCAGCTCCCTACAATGGGGAACTAGGACTTTCTCGCAGTGCTCCCCTCCCAGGGGTTACTGCCATAGTCTGGTTTGCTGTGTTTGCAGGCACCTGCACCGGCCTAGTTGCCTGGTTCCCTCGGGATTGAGCACAGGCCTGCCCCCGTTCATTTAGGAAGCCCCAGACCCTCTGCCCAATCCTGGGTTTGCTGCCAAGCTGGGTGTGAAGCAGACCAGGCTGCCATGTCTACTGGATTCAGAGCCCCAGGCTGCACCTCTGAGTTCTCCTGGGCTGGCAACCACAGAGTCTTTGGTTGGGGCCCTTTGTCCTCCGCACCCTCTCTGTAAACTCTATCAAACAAGTCTCTCGTGGCCCCCCACCTTGCTTGGCCAGAAAGGGAGGGGGTTGAGGGTCTCAGCTCTTTTCCCAGGACCCCTCAGCGCCCCGGGCTTCCAGATAGTCTGAGGCGGGTAGACTGGAAGCCGGGAGCCGATCTGAGGACTGGGCGCCGACCTAGAAACTCTGTGTGCTCGTCATGGCACACTGCGTGGTGTGTATCCCTTCTGCTCCTGTGTTTGTCTGGGTCCCCTGGCCAACCTCTGGCCAAAAAAAACCTAGGGATGTAGCAACTCCATGCCGGGTGCTGGACCCAGAACTGTGTGCAGGCTGAAATCTCCTCTGCTCCCCTCTGCTTGGGTCTCTTGGCCGGTCCGGGCCCAGAAATCCGAGGGAGGGAGCTTTCTGGGCACTGAACATTGGCCTAGGCGCCCTCAGGCACTTTCCCAGACACACTGCTGTGTGGAGCAACTAGTTCCCCAACTTGGGTGCAGGCTGAAGTTTCTTCCACACCTCTTTGCCTGGGCCACTAGGCCTGCCCGGCAGAAAAATTCCAGGGAGGGAGCGGTCTGGGCGCTGAACGCTGTCCCAGGCGCCTTTAGGCACTCTCCCAGACACAGTTCCCACCAGGCGCTGGACCTCGGAGCTATGCACAGACTGAAATCACCTCTGCTCCCCTCTGGTTGGGCCACTTGGCAGGTCCCTGGCCCAAAAATCCTAGGGAGGGAGCCATCTGGGTGCTGAAGGCTGTCCCATGCGCAGTTGGGCTCTCGCCACTGGACGCTGGTTCCCCTACCCTGCACCGGCTGTTTCTCCCTGCTCCGTCCCAGAGACTACTGTACCGCTGCTGTCTCCCTACCGTCTGGTTCCTCCGTGACCGATGAGGTTTCTGGTCTCTTATTTTCATATATGCTTGGCAACTGCTGGCTTGCTGGCCTCACCTCCTCTGATCGGATAGGTTTCTGTCTCTTTTGTACTAGGAACTGGTATCTGCTCCGTCCTAGTCCACCGCCATCTTGAAATCCCCTCTGGGTATCTTTTTTATGGCCCTTGTTTTGAAGTCTATTTTGTCTGATATGATTATTGCTTCCATGGCTGGTTTTTTTTTAATTGTCCATTTTCTTGGAATATTTGTTTCTATCCCTTCACTTTCAGTCTATGTAGGTCTTTTCTTCTGAGGTGGGTCTCTTGTAGGCAACACATGTGTGGGTTGTGTTTTCTTATCTATTCAGCTACTCTATGTCTTTTGATCCAAACATTTACTACATTAACATTTGAGGTTATTATTGATAGGTATTTGTTCTTTTTTCCCTTTTGTGCTTGTGTTCCTCTCTCTTTAATTCCTGTCATTTTGCTTCTTATAGTAGTCCCTTTAGTAAATATTGTAGGGCTGGTTTGGTGGGGATATATTCTTTCAGCCTTCTTTTGCCTGGGAAAATCCTTATTTCACCTTCCATTTAATTGAGAGCCTCACTGGGCAGCATAATCTGGGTTGCGGGCCTTTGTTTTTTATTACTTGGTATATCTCTTGCTATTTTTCTCCTGGATTGGAGTGTTTCTGTTGAGAAGTCAGCTGCTAGTCTTATTGGAACCCCTTTGTATGTTACTTCTTGTTCTTCCCTTGCTGCTTTTAAGTTCTCTCTTTGTCTTCAATACATGGCATTTTAATTATGATAATCCAGTCTTAGAATTGGCCTCTTTGGGTTCATCTTGATTGGGACTCTCTGTGCTTCCTTTGCTTGCATGTTTTTTTTTTTCCTCTCCAGGTTTGGACTGTTTTCTGTTATTATTTTTTCAAACAGGATTTCTATCCCTTGCTCCATTCTTTTTCCTTCTCGAATTCCTATGATTTGAATGTTCTTGCATTTCATGTTATCTTGGAGTTCCCTTAAATTATCCTCATCTTTTTTTCACACAGCTGCTCTACTTGGGTGTTTCTTTCCACCTTTTCCTTCAGCTCACTAATTCAGTCCTGTGCCTCATTTGGTGTGTTTGTAATTTCTTCTAGTGTGTTTTTTATTTCCAAGATTTGATTTTTCATTTCTCGTTGGTTTTTGTTTATAGTTTCTATTTCCTTTTTTATACCATTGTAGTTCTCACTCAGTTCCTTGTAGTTGTCTGTGAGTTCCTTGAGCCTCTTTATAACCATTATTTTGAACCATCTATATTTGACAGTTTGCTTGCCTCCATTCCATGTAGCTCTTTTATTGGGGAGTCTCCCATTCCTTTTGATTGCATGTTCTTTTTTTGTCTCCCCATTTTAGGTGATTCTTTTTGTTTGTTTCTATGATTCATGATGTTTTACTTTGCTAGCTGTCTTTGTAGCATGCACTTCTATGGTAGGAGTTCTGTGGGGTTCAGTGGTGTGGTCTCTTTGATATCCTTGTCTGGATGCTCTAGGTTTGCCCTTTATTCTGTTTGTGTGGGCTCCCTTGTTATACTTGGGTTTTTTTCCTTTTGGTGGTTCCTTTGTTGATGGTTTCTCTCCTCCAGCAAGTCTACTGATGTTTGCAGTTCCCACCTATTCTTGTCTGTGATCAGTGGCAGAGAGTGGGCAAAATGGATTAAGACAATGTGAGAATATTCTATGGGATTTAAAGTACCAACAATTAGAGAAGAGATAGGAGATTCTTTGGATAAGTATAGCATTAACTGTGATATTTCACCCAACTAGCCACTTTTTATAAAAGATGAAAGAGAGGTAAGACTCTTGTTAGAGGGGAGGAGGACTGTGAGCTGAATCCAGAAAACAGAGCACTTGTGCAAGGTTAGATGATGAGATATAGTTAAAGGATAGAAAGTAGGTGTAGTATGCAAGAGAATAGAGTTAACCACAAGAATAATAAAGCTCAGGAATAAAGTGAGCTAAAATCACGGAGGGTTGCTGTGTAGTATTTACTATTATATGGAACAACAATTATTTACAATAGTACTAAAATAAAAATGTGACAAGAAATTTATGATTTGGATAGCAAGAACAGAAAGTACCCAATCAAAAGTAGCGTGTTATCAGAACATGAGCAAAGTGAAAGAAGGAAAATTAAGATATAATCTGATAGAGATAAAAAAAAAAACAGTCAACCAATGCAATTAAATGGAGAAATAAAATGAAGAAAACTAAACAGAAAAAAGATAAATAAAAAATACTAATAAAACAAAAAATGTAAAAATAATGAAAAAAATAATAATACAAATAAACATAAAATGCCAGTTCTATGGGATAGCAAAGTGAAATTTGTCTCAATTTCTCAGTTTTTGGCATTAGCCTTGTGCTCTGCATTGGGATCTGTCTTTGGATCTTTTACAATTCCATGACTTATTGTCTCACTTGGTAGAAGAAAAAATAATAAAAAAGAGAGGAAGGGAAAAAATAAGCCTCTTGCAGACTTTAAACCTGCTGAGCAAGTTCTGCTGGCCTTTCAGGATGCCATAGGAAGAAGGGGGATGGGCTTTGCTTTTCTCCCTTCTGTGGTTTTGTAAGGATTGGGGCCAGGTCAGGGCCTCAATATTCACAGTTGCCCATCCTCCAGTCCAGGTCCTCTGTGAATTGCCTGTACCCCACTGTCCATATGCACCAGGCGTGCGCCTTTAATTCACAAGTTGCGCAGTGCACCTCCTCTTTTCAAGCCCACCATGGCGAGAGTCCACCACTGGGCAAGCAGCACCAGTTAGCCTCTGATCATATAGTGCCATTCAGCCTTTGGGTGAACAGCACAAGTCAAGCTCAGGACAAGCCTCAAATTAGCCTCAGGTCAAGTGGTACTGCGAGCAGCTAGAATCAGCTGCAGGGAGAGCTTCACCAATCAGCCTCCAGGTGAGTGGCATGACTCAGCTGCTGGGCTAGCAGCCCAAGTCCAGTGCAGGCAAGCAGCTTGAATCAGCCTCTGGGCCAGCAGGGTGAATCAGCTGCCTGGCAAGCTGCCCAAGTCAAGCGTGGGCATGAGGCTGCAATCCAGTCAGGTGAGCACCTGAGAGGAGCTGAGTGCCCCAGCTAAGCACAGGCATACAGCTCTAATCACCCTTGGGTGAGCCAGACTCTATGAAAGAGTTTCTTACAAAGTGGCCGTGAGCCACCCCACCTTTTTTTTTTTTTTTTAGTAAAAGCCTCTTGTTTAAACCAGCAATTCTTAATAAGTGCCTAGCTTTTCACACAGACCAACTTTCTAACCAGACTGGAGACTATCTGGGTCAGGGTCCGACTGGGCTCAACTCTTCTCTCTTTTAGGTGTCACCTGGCTACCCAATTTCTCTGGTAATCACATAGACAGTGTCTACAGTCCCAGTAGGTATATACTGCCTCTGTGTGTCTCCCACTTTGTCTCTATTCCCTTCAGCAACTTCAAGCATCCAGGTCCCCCCTGGTGCCAGGCTGCCCTCCTTGCTCTGGTAGGGGAGGGAGCTGGTGCTCTAACTCTCCTCCCTGTATCCTGTGGCAGGTGCTGGGCGGGAGGCAGGGGGTGGCCACAGCAGCCTAGGTCCTTGAGCAGATTCCAGGGACCTTACCCTCCCAATACAATCACCTCACCTTCTGTTTCTCAATGTCTTCTACAATTTTTGGCCTCCAAACTTTATATAAGCTGGGATTGATTGGCTTTTCACTGTGTTCCTCAGAAGATTAGCTAGGTGTTGCAGCTGGGCACAGGGAGAACTGGGCTTTGTCCCTACCTACCTTACCGCTGTCTTCACCAGAACTGTATTCTTTTAGCTTTCTTTTGTCTGGGAAACTCCTAATTCGCTTTCCATTTTAAATAAGAACCTTGTTGGGTAGCATCATCTTGGTTGCAAGCGTTTGCTTTTAATTACTTGGAATATTTTTTGCCATTCCCTCTGGTTTGTTGTGTTTCTCTGGAGAAGTCTGCTGCTAGCCTTATCAGAGCTTCCTTGCATGTTATTTCCTGTTTCTCCTGTGCTGCCTTTATGATTCCCTCTTTCTCTTTGAATTTTGCCATTTAATTATATGTCTGGGAGTGGGCCTGTTTGGGTTCATCTTGATTGGGACCCTCTGTTTTTCCTGGACTTGTGTAACTTTTTCTCTTATCAAATTAGGGAAGTTTTCTTGCCGATGTTCTCCTCTAGGACTTTAATGGTGTCACGGCTTATATTTAAGTCTTTTATCCACCTTGAATTTATTTTGGTGTATGGTATAAGCTGGTGCTCAAGTTTCATTTTTTTGCACGTAGCTGTCCAATTCTCCCAACACCATTTCTTGAAGAGGCTATCTTTACTCCATTTTATATCACTGCCCCCTTTGTCAAATATTAATTGACTGTAGAGAGTTGGGTTAATTTCTGGGCTCTCTGTTCTGTTCCATTGGTCTATGTGCCTGTTTTTATGCCAGTACCAGGCTGTTTTGATTACAGTGGCCTTGTAATACAGTTTGATATCAGGTATTGTGATCCCTCCTATTTTGTTCTTCTTTCTCAAAAGTGCAGCTGCTATTCGGGGTCATTTATGGTGCCATATAAATTGTGGGAGTGTTTGTTCTATGTCTGTGAAATATGCCATTGGTACTTTAATAGGTATTGCATTGAATCTGTATATTGCTTTGGGTAGTATGGACATTTTGATGATGTTAATGCTTCCAATCCATGAACACAGTATATGTTTCCATTTGTTTGTGTCTTCCTTGATTTCTTTCTTCAGTGCTGTGTACTTTTCTGCATACAGGTCTTTTACCTCCTTGGTTAGGTTTATTCCCAGATATTTTATTTTATTTTATTTCATTTGCTATATTGAATGGGATTCTTTTCTTGATTTATGCTTCTGCTGATTTATTGTTGGTATACAAAAATGCCTTTGATTTCTGGATATTGACTCTGTAACCCACTGTTTTGCCAAATTCATTAATTAGTTTGAGCAGTTTTGGGGTAGAGTCTATAGGATTTTCCATGTACACTATCATGTCATCTGAAAACAGTGACAGTTTTGTTTCCTTCTTTCTGATTTGGATGCTTTTTATTTCCTTTTCTTGTCTGGTCACTGAACTAAATCTTCCAACACTATATTGAATAGAAATGGTGAAAGTGGACAACCTTGTCTTGTTTCTGATCTTACTGGAAAATGTTTTAGTTTTTGCCCATCAAGTATGATGTTGGCTGTAGGTCTCTCATATATGGCCTTTATTATATTGAGGAATGCTCCTTCTATTCCCACTTTGCTGAGTGTTTTTTTTAATCATAAATGGGTGTTGTACCTTATCAAAAGCTTTTTCTATGTCTATTGATATGATCATGTGATTTTTGCCTTTGTTTTTGTTTATGTGATGTATCATGTTTACTGATTTGTGCATATTGAACCATCCTTGCATCCCTGGGATGAATCCCACTTGGTCATGTTGTATGATCTTTTTAATGTATTGTTGGATGCGATTTGCCAATATTTTGTTGAGGATTTTAACATCTATGTTCATCAGCAATATTAACCTAAAGTTTTCTTTCTTTGTTGTGTTTTTATCTGGTTTTGCAATTAGGATGATGCTGGCTTCATAAAAAGAGTTTTGGAGTCTTCCATCATTTTGGATTTTTTTGGAATAGTCTGTGGATAATAGGGGTTAGGTCTTCCTTAAATGCTTTGTAGAATTCTCCTGTGAAACCATCTGGTCCAGGACTTTTGTGTGTTAGGAGTTTTTTTGATTACTGCTTCAATTTCTTTTGCTGTTATTGGTCTGTCCAGGTTTTCTGCTTCTTCTTCACTGAGTTTTGGAAGATTATATTTTTCTAAAAATTTGTCTATTTCACCTAAGTTTTCAAATTTCTTGGCATACAGTTCTTCATAGTAATTTCTTACAATGCTTTGTATTTCTGTGATGTCAGTTGTAATCTCTCCTCTTTTATTTCTGGTTGTGTTTATTTGGGCCCTCTCTCTTCTTTTCTTGATGAGCCTACTTAAAGGCTTGTCTATTTTGTTTATCTTTTCAAAAAACCAGCTCCTGAATTCATTAATCTTTAGAATTGTGCTTTTAGTCTCTATGTCATTTAATTCTGCTCCAATCTTGTTTATTTCCTTCCTTCTACTTGCTCTGGGCTGTCTTGCTGTTGTTCCTCGAGCTCTTGGAGGTGTAGGTTAGGTTGTTTGTTTGAAATGTTTCTATCTTCTTAAGGTAAGCCTGTATTGCTATAAACTTCCCTCTCAGGACTGCCTTTGCTGTGTCCCATACGTTTTGGGTAGTTGTGAGTTCATTTTTATTTGTTTCCAGAAACTTTTTGCTCTCTTCCTTAATTTCATTCTTGACCCATTTGTTGTTTAATAGTATAGTATTCATCTCCATGATTTTAAGTGTTTGGGGTTTTTCCCTTTGGGATTGGTTTCCAGTTTCAGTCCCATCGTGGTTAGAGAAAATGCTTGGTATGATTTTAATTTTCTTAAATTTGTTTGGGCTCGTTTTGTGTTCTATCATGTGGTCTATCTTTGAAAATGTTCCATGTGCATTTGAAAAGAATGTGTATTTAGCTTCTTTGGGATGAAGGGCTCTCTATATACATCAGTTAAGTCTATTCATCTAGGACATTGTTTAATGCCACAATATCTTCTTTGAAATTTTGTTTGAAGGATTTGCCCATTTTTTTTTATTTTTAAGATTTTATTCATTTACTTTTAGAGGGGAAGAGAGGGAGAGAAATATCAATGTATGGTTGCCTCTCCTGTGTCCCCTGCTGGGAACTGGCCTGCAACCCAGGCATGTGCCCTGACTGGGAATCGAACTGCAATCATCTTGTTCACAGGCCCTTGCTCAATCCACTGAGCTTCATCAGCTAGGGCATGGATCTGTCCATTTTTGACAGTGGGGTATTAAAATCCCCTACTATAATTGTGTTTCTGTCAATATGTCTCTTGAAATCCTTTAAGATTTTCTTTATATATTTGGGTCCTCCTATGGTGGGTGCATATATATTTACAATGTTAATGTCTCCTCGGTGGATTCTTCCCTTGAGTATTATGAAGTGACCTTCTGGGTCTCTCTTTATGGCCCTTTATTTGAAATCTATTTTGTCTGATATGAGTATTGCTACCCTGGCTTTTTTTCTTGTTCGTTTGCTTGGAAAATTTGTTTCCAGCCCCTCACTTTTAATCTTGTAGGTCTTTTGTCCTGAAACTGTTTGGCAGGACGGGGCTCCCAAAGAGTCTGAGGGAGATGCATTGGGAGCTGGTCCTGAGTTCAGGGCACAGACCCAGGTGCACTGGGCGTCCACCGAGGCATGGAGTCTACTATCTGTGGCTGATTCCTTCAGATGTTAATGTAGTCACTCTGCACTCGGTAGTCAGGCTTCAGCACCCCAGGGTGGGGCAGTATACCTCCTTGGGTTGTAGCTATTGTTTCTCCTAAGGCTGCTGCCACTTGGAGGAGAGCAGTTTGCCTGAGCAAGATGTCTGCTGCCATATGGGGGATGGTGACTGAGTACTGGGACCCTGATGACTACTCTCTCAGTTCTCTCCCCAAAGCCTCTGTCCTCAGGCTTTTTTCAAGCATCTCTAGTCTGCTATGCCCTGCCCCTTTGTCAGAGCCCAGGGTAAGGGGCTGCAAATGAAAATTTATACATTGGCCCTTTAATCAGCTCTTTGCATCTCAAGCTGTCCATCTCTCAGGGAGCAACCTTGTTGCTTTTCACAGCTGGATGTGTTCTGTGTACTTTTTGGGCTCTGGTGCTCTAGGCTGGGACCCCAGCTTAGGATTTACACCCTACACTTCTCAGGAGGATCCAATTGGCCACTCAAATATCCCTCAGGCATTTCAGCTGCTGCCTGTGGGTGCCCAGCTAGGCCCCTCATGTCTCTACTGCACTCCTTACCAATCAGGTTGTGCTGAAGCTGATTCTTCTGTTTGTCTGTGATTACAGGGCTTCTCTCTTGCTATTGTTCAGTTGTTTGTTCTGGGTGATTTCTTCACAATTTAGTTGTAATTCCAGATTGGTCCTGGGAGGAGATTAGTGTGGCTTCCACTCACTCTTCCACCATCTTGGATCCCCCTCCCATTTTAAATATAATTTTCATTACAGATTCTCTGATCACCATAGAATTAAAAGGAGAAAATATAGTATACATGCTTTTTTAGAGGTAACTTTCAAGGGGGAATTAGTAAGTGATCAAAAAGAATAATGTTAGAATTCTTATACTAAGACTTTCTAAAAAAATACAATTTTTTGTTCATTCTGGAAGTTTTATCATTGGCCCCTAAATGCTACTGTGGCATAGAATAAATATTTTCTTTACTTCTAATTAGAGAAGAGATAGGAAGAATATTGGTGAGCAGTTGGGTTGAAAGCAGCAAGATGCTCTTCTCCTTTGTCATTTCACCTATAATTTGGTAGCAACATTTGGAGTCACCATTGTTACTGCCAATAGCCATGTCTGCTCTTTGTTGAAATTTTACAGAATTTGTGAGTTATGAATAGCAGTCACTGTTATTTTTTTGTATTTTGATAAGAAAAGACAAGTTGAAATATCCTCAGACAAGTGGACCTTGCCTTAGATGGTTTCTGGGTATCTTACCTTGCTGACTTGGATGTGAAAGGCAGGAGATCATGGAGTGTTTGAGGGGATAAAAGAGAGAGTCCTAGCATTTTCTGAAAAAATGTCAACTGGTAAGGCTTTGAAATTTACTGTTTAATTGTGATTAACTAGTTATGCACTTGATTTAATTAGTAGTTGCTTCAATTAAAGTAGAATTTGATAGGTAATTTTTTAAAATTTGTAAGGCTTCATTTAGTGGGCAGATTTTATCTATTATAAAATGCATTTGAATGTAAGTGGATTCTTTCCTTGCTTTTTCATAAAGAATTCTGGAATTGACACTTTGAATAAATTTCCATATTATGCAAAGTAATCTTTTAAAAAATATATAAACTGAACTGTTCTGATGAAATCATGAAGTTATCATGTAGTCTCTTTATTTTCAGTCATTAGAATTTATGCTGTTCTCAGAAATTATATCTTATTACATGGTTTATTTTTTAAATGCTGGAGGTGTTATATAATTACACTATAATTAAATGTAATTTATCAAATAGAAATAAAGACAAAACCAGTAATCAGAGACTCTTCCTTCATTCATAGATATTCGGTGGAGGTATATCATGTAATTAATTTACCAATGTTTACTCTAGAACAAGTAGAATAAAATTGTCATCATTTTTCCTTTCATCATCTGACACCACACTTGGAGTTCATTTGCATAGCTACACAATAGAAGTCATTATCCTCATCAAAGATGTACCGTTATCTAACCAGCAAAGAAAAAGTGAAGTTTATGAAGAAGGTAGAGATAAGAAAGTGGATTTATTGTGGAAGAGTTCAAAGTTTCTTTTCTTTCTTTAAGGGGGGCAATTAATGTTAACAGAACAGTTGGATCTCATATGTGGACTCATCTCCAAAAATACTGTTTGTGTTTACCTTCACCTGCAAGAAAGTGAGAAAGACATGAGACATGACTCACAAAAGAAATGGCCTGTAGGTCCTGAAACTTTGTTCTCTCATCCACTCAAGTCAGTGAAGGAATGAAAGTTGGAGAAGCTTGGGAGTGGGAGATAGAAGCTTTTTTTCAGATCTGGTGTGCCCTGTGTTCTACCCCTTCTCCAAAGTAGAGAAGTATGTGTGTGTGTAGGTATGTATTGGGATAGAAGATTATTTTCTTCTATTCTCAAATCCATCAGGAGGCACTGGTTGAAAGCCTCATGAACATCCAGGTGTATATATCTGTGGTTTGGAGAACACAGAAGCTGAGGCAGGACCTACCTACCATCAAGTGACTGAAAAGAATGCATCTCCACTCACACCAGTGACTGTCATGGCATACACATTCTGTTATACTCTCCACTAAGAAGGTTCCATTCATCTGTACCATACACATATAGTACCTGAAAGGATTTGCTTCCCTGTTGGCAGTTATCTCAGTGGTTTGAGTTCACAACAGGGAAGCATCACTCCCCTACCTCCCTGTCTCCCCACCTCAGTCTGCTCTCCCTTCCTGGCATTCTGGATTAATGGGTTCTCTTAATCCCTTTGCAGTGGCTAAAAGCATGGGCACTGAGGTCAGACACACCCAGAGGAGAGTTTTGACTCCATCATTTACTGACACATGAGAAGCACAGTTTATTGAACTTGTTAGGATTTTGTTTTGTCATCTGTAAAAAGGATAACTGTGCAGTGCCTATGTAACAGGGTGCAGCCAAGAGGGGGACCCCAAAAAGGGATTTGGAATGGGGTCCAGAACTCAAGGTGTCCAGGTATATTAAGATGTCCTCCCCCCTCCTCCCCCCTTGGGTGTGAGTTGGAGAAGGAACAAATGGAGCAGGGCCATTGAGAGCTATTTTATACAGCAAAGGCTTTGCAGCTAACCACTGGCACAGTCATTTAACATATCTATAACCTTTAACTGGCTGCATAGATATGTTAAATAGCTGTGGCCATGCTCTGAGCAAGGGCGATGAAAGTGACTTCCACCCAAGACATAACTGGGGGCAGGTCCCCTGAGTTATAGCACCTGCATGAGAACTTGGAATGATTGGCTCCATGACATGGGGCCACACTTGCCCAGACTTATGGTGGCAGCCCAGTAAACTTGGAATAATACAGGAATGCTGGCAAATGTAGCTGATTGTAGGAAGAATCATAAATGGGGCTGCAAAGAAGGACTGGTGCAGAGATTTAAAACCCAGACACGGCAGCCATTGGAGGAGTACTATGCTGCTTGCCAGAGTGGGGACCCCTGCTGCCATGTGAGAAGAGGAGAGGGAACTATGCGGCTGTGGTGCAGAGAGAGAACCACCTGCTTTTGGACAGAGTGGGGACCCCCGCAACTGGGGCTAGAGAGAATCACCATGCGGCTTTAGCAGAGAATTGCCTCTCAGCTTTGCCAGAGTGGTGACCCTACCCTCTCTCCAGCTCTGGTAAAGGGAAGAACTATGCAATTTTGGCCAGAGTACAGAACACTGCAGCTTTGGTAGAAGAGGACCACGCAGCTTTGGCCACATGGCCTGCAAAGCAGGAGAGACTCTGCCTGGAAAAAGGGTGAAAGAACTCTTGCCAGTAGACCACGAGAAGGTGCCACATGGCTTTGGAGTAATTAGAGATCCTGTTTGGATGGCGACACAGCTGACGGTGCCAGTGGCCTGAAACTTGGACGTTTACTTCTTTTCCTGAGTTATGGATGGTACCCTGAATTAGGGGAGGGGGAGAAGGGAGTGTTGTGGGCATCTGTGGGTATCTTAAAGGACTTTGATATTTTAATGAAGACATTAGATTACTACTTCAAGTTTGTGTAGCATTAAATAAACCTTTCCTTTCCTTTTCACAAATCCCTAGCATTTAGAGATGTCTTTCCTCTGGCTGCAGACATAACAAACCTGGGGGGTCCTTTTGGTGTTAGTATACTGTTTTTGTGGGGGGGGCAGGGGGACCCCTGTTGTTCTGTAACACCTACACCATAGATTTACTGTGAAAAGTCAATGAATGTAAGGTAATTAACTCAGTGCCTGGCACATAGAGCCAAGTAGAGGTTAGCTGTCATAAAATATGATGCAGACAACAGCCCGCAGTGTCTATGTCATTATGGATGAAATGAGACATTCACATGGACTACCAAGTCCTGTGGAGGAAAAGGAACAGCATAGCTTTCTCTCAAGAGGAGCAAAAGCTGCGGCCCTTGCTCTTAGCCTTCATTGTGTTTCTCGGCACATTACATAATGGTCCTCATTTACTATGCACAGGTTGCTTTAGGTGGTTACCTATTACAGAAAACAAAGGAGCCAACGCTGCTAATCACATCACAGAAGAGGGATATTTGCAGATGAAAAGGGCAAAAGTGGTTGGACTGGTTATACTCCTCCTTGGAAGGTTTAGCATGGATTTTAGGAAGTTACTTCACAATAAATGTTTGCCACTGGGGGCTTGGCCCATGCCACACAGCAGATTGGTCTCCTACAAATATATGTATATATATTTGTATATATATTTAACATATATATATATGTTAATATATATATATATATATATATATATATATATATATATATATTAAAATGGGTGTCCACTTAGATTGTTTTAGTGTTACCAATACTATCCCAAAATACAGAATCAGGAATTTCTTCTCTGAACTTAGTTGGGAGTCTTGTGATCTAAAACCCTGCAGTGTTGCTGGGAGGTGTCTGCACTGAGTAGCTGAATGATACAGATCAGAAGTCTCCATTATAAGGTAGTGGCCAAATGAAAGAAGAAGCTTTGGCATAAAGCCAGGGAAACATTTATATTGAAATGAGTTGGCAGAGATATCTCTATGTGGCTACCAAATGTCCTCACTTAAATGATTCATACATGACCAGCTGTATCACTTCTTGGGAAGTATGTGAACAGTGTCCCTTAAGAGTCTCTTCCAGACTCTCTAATTGCAACATTGTCTGGTTGGCCACCAGGCTCCAATATCCCTTTCAGGAATGGCTTTCTAGATTCTGCATCCTAGCATAATTTTAATTCCCTTCTTAACCCCATCCTAATCAAAGCTCAATGTCTTCTTTTTCCTTTTACCTTATCCATTCTTTCGTCTTTTGTTTTTCCATAATAGAATGTAATGAGCCATTGAGAAATACCGGATGTGAGCAAGAAAAAAATACATGTATCTTTCTGGAGGACAAAGTAGTGTATTTGGGAGGCTATGAATTTTAAAACCAGAGTTTGCATATAGTTCAAGGGAAAAATAAAATACTTTCACACAATACCTTTCTCTTTATGGATCAGATAGGTTCAGCTTTATCTGTTGCAGAAAAGAGGGAAGTGAGGGAGTAAGAGAGGAAGGAAGAGAAAATCCTTTTACTGCTTATTACATCTGTATATACACACATTTATAAATGTACTATGTGTTATATACATACAGACTGGGCTACTGTCAGCCACTGGGTGCTAGGTCCTATGCTAAGCCTATTTTTCCTCAATTAATCTTTCCTGTGATCCTAAAAGTATAGGGTCATGATCTCTAGTACGTACCAGGAAATTATGGTTCAGAGAAGTTAAGCACCTTGCTGATGTCAGCAGAGTTAAGGGGTAGAAACTGTCTCATTCCAAAGCCCAAGCTCTTGGCACCATACTGCAATACCTCTGATTACCCAAGTTCAGGTATGTTTTATTCCTCAAGTATAGATGACTGAAAAATAGTAATTCTGTGGACAAAGTAACAAAATAATTACAGGTACTCATGGCTTGTCCTAAAATGAATTTTCCAAAAGAAAAGAGGAGGATATATTTAAAACCTACAAAGAACCTGGCTGGTATGGCTCAGTTGGATCATTATTCCATAGATGGAAAGGTTGTGGGTTTGATTTTTTGTGAGCGCACATGCCCAGGTTGAGGTTTAATTGCTGGTCTGGGCACATAAGAGAGGCAACCCGTCAATGTTTCTCTCTCACATTGATATTTCCTCCCTTCCTCTTTAAAGCAATGAGAAAATGTCCTTCAGTGAGGATAAAAATAAAAAAAAGTAGAAAGATATAAATTTGATTCACTTCATGTTATATGAGGTTACATTGGTATATGTGTTAAGTATTTAAGCATATGGAATACAGTAGTACTAGATACAGAAACCCCAATATTCCCACATTCAGAAATGAAAAATAGTGCTCACTTTGGCAGCACATATACTAAAATTGGAACAATACAGAGAAGATTAGCATGGCCCCTTTGCAAGGATGACATGCAAATTCATGAAGCATTCCATATTTTTAGGATAGGATTATCAAGATGGAGGACAAAGTAGAAAGCATCTCACAGAAAGAGCAAGAAAATGAAAAGAGGCTCAGAAAGAATGAAGAGGGATTAAGAGAAATGAAAGATAATATGAAACATAATAATATCTGAATAATGGGAATAACAGAATGAGAAGAAGAAGAACGAGGTATAAAAAATGTATTTGAAAGAGTAATGAGAGAAAATTTCCCTAATTTGATGAGAGAAAAAGTCACACAAATCCAAGAATCACAGAGAGTCCCAATCAAGAGGAACTCAAGGAGGCCCACTTCAAGACACATCATCATCAAAATGGCAAAATTCCAAGACAAAGAGAGAATCTTAAAGGCAGCAAGGGAGAAAAAAGAAATAACATACAAGGGCGTCCCAATAAGGTTATCCACTGACTTCTCAATGGAAACACTCCAAGCAAGAAGAGATTGGCAAGAAATATTCCAAGTAATGAGAAACAGAGGCCTACAACCAAGGCTACTTTGCCCAGCAAGGCTCTCAATCAAGATAGAAGGCCAAATAAAGAGCTTCCAAGACAAAAGAAGCCTAAAAGAATACACTTCCACCAAAGCAGCTCTACAAGAAATACTAAAAGGACTGCTTTAAGGGAAGGAATGAAAAGAGGGAGACAGAGAGGAACACAGGTACAAAAATGGCAATGAATAAGTACCTATCAATAATAACCTTAAACGTAAATGGATTAAATGCTCCAATCAAAAGACACAGAATAACTGCATGGATTAGAAAGCATGACCCACACATATGCTGCCTACAAGAGACCCACCTCAGGACAAAAGATCATCACAGACTAAAACTGAAAGGCTGGAAACAAGTTTTCCAAGCAAATGGACAAGAAAAAAAAAGCTGGGGTAGCAATTCTGATATCGGACAAAATAGACTTCAAAAAAAAGGGCCATAAAGAGAGACCCAGAAGGTCACTTCATTATACTCAAGGGAAGAGTCCACCAAGAAGACATTAACATCGTAAACATATATGCACCAAACATAGGGGCACCCAAATATATCAAGAAAATCTTAGAGGACTTCAAGAAAGATATTGACAGCAATACAATTATAGTAGGGAATTTTAACACACCACTGTCAAAAATGGACAGATCTTCCAAACAAAATATCAACAAAGATATTGTGGAATTAAACAACACCCTAGATGAAATGGACTTAATTGATATATACAGAGCCCTTCATCCCAAAGAAGTTAAATACACATTCTTTTCAAATGCACATGGAATATCCTCAAAGATAGACCACATGATAGGACACAAAACTAGCCTCAAAAAATTCAAGAAAATTGAAATCATCCAAGTATCTTCTCTGACCACAAGGAACTGAAACTGGAAACCAATCCCAAAGAAAAAAGCCCAAAGCACCCAAAATCATGGAGATGGAATGGTATGCTATTAAACAACAGATGGGTCAAGAATGAAATTAGGGAAGAAATCAAAATGTTTCTGGAAACAAATGAAAATTATCTCACAACAACTCAAAACTAATGGGACACAGCAAAGGCAATCCTGAGAGGGAAGTTTATAGGAATACAGGCCTACCTAAAGAAGACAGAAACATTTCAAACAAACAACCTAACCCTACACCTCCAAGAGCTCGAGGAACAACAACAAAGACAGCCCAGAGCAAGGAGAAGGAAGGAAATAAGCAAGATTAGAGCAGAACTAAATGACATAGAGACTAACAGCACAATTTTAAGGATCAATGAATCCAGGAGTTGGTTCTTTGAGAAGATAAACAAAATAGACAAGACTTTAAGTAGGCTCATCAAGAAAAGAAGAGAGAAGACACAAGTAAACACAATCAGAAATGAAAGAGGAGAGATTACAACCGATACCACAGAAATAGAAAGGATTGTAAGAAATTACTATGAAGAACTGTAGGCCAAGAAATTTGAAAACCTAGGGGAAATGGACACATTTCTAGAAAAATACAATCTTCCAAAACTCAATGAAAAAGAAGCAGAAATCTAAATACACCAAAGCAGTAAAAGAAATTGAAGCAGTAATCAAAAAACTCCCATCACACAAAAGCCCTGGACCAGATGGTCTCACAGGAGAATTCTACAAAGCATTTAAGGAAGATCTAACCCCTATTCTCCACAGACTATTCCAAAAAATCCAGAAGGATGGAAAACTCCCAAATTCTTTTTATGAAACCAGCATTATCTTAATTCCAAAACCAGATAGAGACACAACAAAGAAAGAAAACTTCAGGCCAATATCGCTGATGAACATAGATGCTAAAATCCTCAACAAAATATTGGCAAATTGCATCCAACAATATATCAAAAATATCATACACCATGACCAAGTGGGATTCATCCCAGGGATGCAAGGATGGTTCAATATTCGCAAATCAGTAAATGTAATACATCACATAAACAAAAGCAAAGACAAAAACCACATGATCATATCAATAGGTGTAGGAAAAGCTTTTGATAAGGTACAACACCCACTTATGATAAAAACACTCAGCAAAGTGGGAATACAGGGAGCATTCCTCAATATAATAAAGGCCATATATGATAGACCTACAGCCAACATCATACTCAATGGGAAAAAACTGAAAACTTTTCCACTAAGATCAGGAACAAGACAATGTGTCCATTTTAACCACTTCTATTCAACAGAGTATTGGAAGTTTTAGCCACAGCAATCAGGCAAGAAAAGGAAATAAAAGGCATCCAAATAGGAAAGGAGGAAGCAAAACTGTTACTCTTTGCAGATGACATGATAGTGTACATGGAAACTCCTATAGACTCTACCCCAAAACTGCTCAAACTAATTAATGAATTTGGCAAAACAGCTGGTTACAAAGTCAATATCCGGAAATCAAAGGCATTTTTATATACCAACAATGAATCAACCGAAGGAGAAATCAAGGGAAAAATCCCATTTGATATAGCAAAAAGAAAAATAAAATATCTGGGAATAAACCTAACCAAGGAGGTAAAAGACCTGTATGCAGAAAAGTACATAGCCCTGAAGAAAAAAATCAAGGAAGACACAAACGAATGGAAACATATACCTTGTTCATTGATTGGAAGCATTAATACCATCAAAATGTCCATACTACCCAAAGCAATATACAGATTCAATGCAATACCTATTAAAGTACCAATGGCATATTTCACAGACATAGAACAAACACTCCCACAATTTATATGGCACCATAAACGACCCCGAATAGCAGCTGCACTTTTGAGAAAGAAGAATGAAGTAGGGGGGATCACAATACCTGATATCAAACTCTATTACAAGGCCACTATAATCAAAACAGCCTGGTACTGCCATAAAAACAGGCACATCGACCAATGGAACAGAACAGAGAGCCCAGAAATCAACCCAACTCTCTACAGTCAATTAATATTTGACAAAGGGGGCAGTAACATAAAATGGAGTAAAGATAGCCTCTTCAACAAATGGTGTTGGGAGAACTGGACAGCTACATGCAAAAAAATGAAACTTGAGCACCAACTTACACCATACACCAAAATAAATTCAAGGTGGATAAAAGACTTAAATATAAGCCATGACACCATTAAAGTCCTAGAGGAGAACATTGGAAAGAAAATCTCAGATATTCCAAGCAGCAGCATTTTTACTGATATGTCACCTACAGCAAGGAATATAAAGGAAAGAATAAACCAATGGGATCTCATCAAAATAAAAAGCTTCTGCATGGCTAAAGAAAACAGTATTAAATTAGCAAGACAACCAACTGTATGGGAAAACATATTTGCCAATGATACCTCAGACAAAGGTTTAATCTCCAAAATATACAAAGAACGTACAAGACTCCGCTCTAAGAAGACACCCAACCCAATTAAAAAATGGGAAAAGGCCCTGGCCGATGTAGCTCAGTGGATTGAGCGCCGGCCTGCGAACCAGACAATCGCGGTTCAATTCCGAGTCAGGGCACATACTGGGGTTGCAGGCAGGTTCCCTGTAGGCCGGTTCCCAGCAGGGGACACATGAAAGGCAACCATACATTGATGTTTCTCTCCTACTCTCCTTCCCTTCCCCTCTAAAGATAAATAAATAAAATCTTTAAAAAAATGGGAAAACGACTTGAACAGACACTTCTCTAAGGAGGACATAGAGAACATCCAGAGACACATGAAGAGATGCAAATTAAAACCACAATGAGATAGCGCTTTACACCAGTCAGGGTGGCTATCATAAACAGAGCAACAAACAACAAATGTCGGAGAGGTTGTGGGGAAAAGGGGTCCTTAGTTCACTGTTGGTGGCATTGCAGACTGGTACAACCATTATGGAAAACAGTATGGAATTTTCTCAGAAAAATAAATATCGACCTGCCTTTTGACCCAGCAATTCCATTGCTAGGATTATATCCTAAGAATCATAAAACATCAATTTCAAAGAACCTATGCACCGCAATGTTCATAGCAGCACAATTTGCAATAGCCAAGAGTTGGAAGCAACCTAGGTTCCCATCAGTAAACGAATGGATCAAAAAATTGTGGTACATATACACAATGGAATTCTATGCAGCAGAGAGAAAGAAGGAGCTACTACCCTTTGCCACAAGGTGGGTGCTGGCCGCCGCCTTCACTGCTCTTGTGTTTGCTCAGGTCCCCAAGACCCCATTGATCTGCCGGTGTCTCCTTACTGTCTATTCCTTCAGTGTCTGTCACAATCTCTGGTCTCTTATTTTCATAAATACTTGGGAACTGTTGGCTGTTTGCACTTGTCCTCCATAGATCTGCCAGTATTTTCTCCCATGTGTACAGGAAATGGAATTCTCTCTGTCCTACTTCGTTGCCATCTTACTTCCTCCTCTCTTCTTCTTCTTGAAGAAGTCCCTTTAGCATTTTTTGGCTGGTTTGGTGGAGGTTCATTATTTCAGCCAACTTTTGTATGGGAAACTCTTTATTTTGCCTTCCATTTTAATTTAAAGTAGTCTTGATTATAGGCCTTTAGTTTTTGTTACTGGAATATTTCTTGCCATTCCTTTAGGCTTCTTATGCTTTTATTGAGAAATCAGCTGCTATTCTTTTTGGAACTTGCTTGTGTGTTACTTTCTATTTCTCCCTTGCTGCCTTTAAGATTCTCTCTTTGTCTTTAAAACTTGTCATTTTCATTATGACGTATCTTGCAGTAGTCTTCTTTGGGTTCCACTTAATTGGGACCCTATGTGCTTCAAACTTGCATGGCTTTTCTCCTCAGGTTCAGGAAATTTTTTGTCATGTTTTTTTCAAACACAGTTTCTACTCCTTGCTCCTTTTCTTCTTCTTCTGGTATTCCTATGATTCAAATATAGTTGTGTTTCATGTCGTTTTACAGTTTCCATAAGCTCTATTCATATTTTTTTAGTCTTTTTTTCATGCAGCTGCCATACCTGTGTGTTTCTTTATACTTTGTCTTCCAGTTCATTAAGTCAGTCCTCTGCCTCATCCTGCTTGCTTGTAATTTCTTCTAGGGTGACTTTTATTTCTGAAATTGCACCCTTCATTTTTCCTGGTTATTGTTTTTAGTTTCTATTTCCTTTTTCATACTGTTATTATTGTCACTCAGTTTCCTATAGTGGTCGGTGAGTTCCTCTTAAGCATCCTTATAAAGATGCTTTTGAATTCTATGTCTGATAGTTTTCTCACCTCTATTTCAGTTAGCTCTTTTATCTGGGAATCTTCCATTGCTTTTGATTTTAGGCTCTTTCTTTGTCTTTTCATTTTAGGTGACTCTTTTTGTTTGTTTCTGCAATTCTAGGTGCACTGCTTTGCCAGATATCTTTTTAGGGTGAACTTCTGTGGTAAGATTTCTGTGGGATTTGGTGGTGTGGTCTCTTCAATCTCCTTGTCTGGATGTTCTAGGATTGCCCTTTCTTCTGCTTGTGGGGGCTCTCTTGTTGTACTTGGGCTTTACCTGTTGGTGGCCCCTATGTTGGTGGGTCCTCCCCTCTGACAGGTTTACTGGTATTCACAACTCCCACCTTGTTTCTATGCTGTTGGACGGGTGTTGGTTAACAAAGCCATATTACCAGATTACCAAGGCTATGCTTGCTAAAAGAATGCCCCCCTACCACATCGGCACTCTCAACCATGATAGAACTAAAATTAGTAAATGTGAAGGATTTTAGAAAGGGAATATGAGATGACTACAAGAAGAGAAAATATCGTTCTATGGTAAGGGGGGGGAATTGATAAGAGTTCAGATAGAGCTGAGGCAAAGAAAGGGAGAGAGCAAAATTTACAATGTAAGGATAACATGAAAGGGCTATGAGAACAGTGGATTAGAAATGGGAAGAGTAAACTATGAGGTTTGCAATGCAGTTGAAAATGTACTGTGTGGTGGACTCCAGCTAGCAGAGTCTGCCTGTTGTGGCTAACAATGAGAATGAATGCATAGGTGACAATAATCCTGTGGAGAAAAAGGAAACAGCACGACTACTCTCTCAAGGGGAGAGAGCCTATGCATGCCTTGGCCACTTCCTCAAGAGGGGGGTGCCCTGACCCCTGCCTAGATAGGCTTTTATTGTTTTCCTCGGGTCTTACATCAAAGAAAGGTTTATTATCTATTACATAGAATATTATTGTCTACATTTTAGGTACAATGAAGAAAATGAAAATAACATGCAGAGGGGAATGGCGATGAGAAATCGCCATTGGGAATCTGTCCTTGGGAAAACTCATACAGGCTTTGGATATTACTTTGAAGATAGACAATACACATTTGTTGTTTTAGACCAGGGTGATGGAGTTTTAGCAAGAGCAAGCCATAACAATCTGTATGCATTTTCTAAGTCTGATTCCCAGGGAAAAACTCGATTTGAAGGTCTGGCTCCTGCCCACCACTTCACTTATATAGGTTTTCCATACAGAGCTGAGTCACATTTGCCAGACTTAAACAAACCGGTCCCCTACAGTACTGGACCAATGGGAGCAAAGTTGCTGAAAACCCACAGTAGGGTCAGTCATATCAACAGTGGAATGAAATTTAATGAAGTGGAATTTGAATAAGAATATTGTTGAAAAGTGAAAATAAATATGAGATATCTACAGCAAAGACAAATGATTTTTAGAGAAGTAAAAAAGCTAACTAATAAGAATAAGGAGTAAAGCCAAGGCTGAAAGAAAGGGGAAAAAAGAGAGAAGAAAGAGGAAAAAAGAGAGGAAACAATGAGATAAAGTTTTTTGCTCAACTGATCAGGGGTAGGGCAAAGGTGAAATAGAATAAGAGAGTGGGAGAGTATTCTATGGGATTTAAAGTACTAACAAGTAGTGAAAATAGGAGATCCTTTGGAGAAGCACAACAATAATCAAGATATTTTACCCAACCAGCCACTTTTTATAAATGGTGAAAAAGAATTAAGACTCTAATTATAAGGAAAAAAGGATGTGAGGTGACTTTAGAAAGCAGAGCATTTATATCAGGTTAGATGGAGGAGAAACAGTGAGAGTAACAGATATACACTTAGTGTGTGAGAAAATAAAGTTAACCTATGGTACATTTATACAATGGAATACTATGCATCAGAAAGAAAGAAGGAGCTCCTACAATTTGTGACAGCAGAGGTGGAACTGGAGAGGATTATGCTAAGTGAAATAATCCAGGTATTGAGGGACAAATACCATATGACCTCACCTTTAAGTGGAACCTAATCAACAAAAACAACAAGCAAAAGAAATATAAACAGAGACTCTGAAATTAAGAACAACTGATGTAACCAGAGGGGAAGTAGGAGGGGATAATGGGGGGAAAAATTTTCAGGGACAACTATAAAGGACACATGGACAAAACCAAGGGTGGGTGGAAATATGAGAGGGAGGTGGAGATTGCTGGGGTTAGGGGAGGAGAGTGGCAGAGGATAAATGCAGACAACTGTAATTGAACACTAAAATAATTTATTAAAAAATAAATAAATTTAACCACAACAATAATAAAGCTCAGGATGATGGCAAAATGGATTAACAATATGGCAGATTGCTGTGTGGGATTTGGAATAACTATAGTACAATAAAAATATATAATCTTAATAAAAAGAATGAAAAGTAAAAGACCAAGAGTAGTATGTTATTGGAATATGAATGAAGTGAAAGAAGAAAAATTAAATGCAACATGAAAGGTATAATAAAGAAAACAAAACAAAAAATGAAATCAAATTAATTTTTAAAAATTACATGGAAAGAAAAGAGTGAAAAAAAAAAGAACCATGTGAGTTCTGAAGTCTCAGCTATTGGTCTTTGTCTTCTGACTTCTTTCTGGATTGTGTCTTATTTTCTCACAGCTCCAGGTCTTATTGTCTTACTTGCCCCTTTTTAATCATCCTTTGTACTCTTTGACTTCCAAACTTCATATCAGCTGGGATTCTGTTGGCTGTTCACTCTCTTCTTCAGAAGATCAGCTAGGTGTCTCAGTTGGGTGCAAAAGCAAGTGGGTTAGTTCCCATCTACCTTGCATCTCTCTTCCCAACAAAACAAAACATTTTTTGACCACACACCCCTCTCCAACTGCAGAGCCATTTTTCAATTCCTTTCAAGCATAAGTCAGAATTGACCACATTCACTCAGTCTAGTTGCTCTATGGCTATTCTCCTCTCAACCACACTTAAATCTACTTTTTGCCCTGACTTCTACATTGATACTCTCAAAGTAATGTTTGTTTGTTTTATTATTTATTTATTTTACAATAAAAATAACATTTTTTACACTCATGGCTACATAACAACATTTAGGTAAACTATGACCACATATACCACAGTGTTCACATGCGGTTATAATAGAGTTGAAAAATTCCTATCACCCAGTGATGTCATATTACGTTGCTACAATACTACTGTTTTCTGCCATCTAAGTCTATAGATGTTGATGTTGTCAGCTAGAAATAACTGGGGCCACTCAGCTGGACCAGGTGAGCTTCCCACAGACATCCCTCCCTTCTAAACCAATGTAACAATTTGACTAACCCTTGTAGTTCTTACTATGATTACAAGACACCCTTCAGCAATCACCATTTGGAAGCTTTGAAGAAAAAAGGCAGGAACCAGGAACAGAGAAGTTCCCTTCAGCCTGAATCAAACACACATACACAGACACACAGACACCCACAGATTTTTGGTTTGATAAGATCTCATGTTTTTTCAAGATGAGTAATAATAAAAAAGAATCCAGTTCAAGACCTATGCCAAAAACTTTGTATATAGAAGGAAAGGAACAGGAAATAAAAAGGCCTAATAAGAAAATTTAGCTATAGAACAGCTGGAAATTGAGACAAAAAATTTTCCCAATCATTAAAAAAAGAAATTTCCGAGTGCTCTCCTTTAAAAAGAGTTCAAAGCAGAAGGGCCACAGCAAAGAAGAGTAACATCAACAACAAAAATGAAATATGAACACAAAGGAAGAATGAGCCTGAACACTAAAACTAAAATCAAGCAAATATAAATATTTTTATTCCCTAATTCTAGACACAAAGGACTCAGGCAAGGTTCTTGCTCCAAGGAACAGATTCCATAAAATGGTTTTCACTCCCTCGTTTTATTTTCTGTAAAAACATAAGAAACGAAATAACAGTCCTCATTTTGTAATCATATCACATAAGTGTTGAGCCAGAAATTTACACAAACCTGTATCTTTCATGTCTGCAAAAGTGCTTATGAGAACATTTCTATCTTGTCTAGAAAGCCCTCGATATGATGATCAGCACTGGGTTATCCTAACCTTGGCTGTGACTTGGGAGACAAAAATCCATGAGCAGTGACATGAGTTTCCAATGCCTGTTCCAATCAATTGTGTTACCTTTGAGTTTTGTAAAAATAGTGCATAAGGTGCGCTCTGTGAACAAGTGGGACAATAAAAAAAAGCTAAAGAGATGACTCATGGAGTGTCATTACTTTCACCTAGTTTTCTCTTGCTTGTTGCTCCCTTTGAGAGGACCAGGCCCCAAGTTGCCTTTGATACCAAGAGAAAATGCACAAGACCCTGCTTCTAGACCCTGTGATCTAGAAAGAGAAAGAAGTAACTATTCATCTATCTATTTTCATGTACCTGCTTCACAGCCATCCTTCCTCAAACAATGCTGAACTTACCTGTAGTATTTTGAGATTTAAGTTTCTGGCATCCAGTATTTCTAAATTCTGAGGGAAACTGAAAATGGACTGCAGCCATTCTCTTCTACTTTTTCTTGGGGGAAAGTGCTAAAACTAAAATGTGACTATTGAAAACAATAATTTTTAAAAAGATTATATTTATTTATTTATCTTTAGATGAAAAGAAGAGAGGGAGAGAAACATCAATGTATGGTTGCCTTTCATGCATCCCCTGCTGGGAACTGGCCTGCAGGGAACCAGTCTGCAACCCAGGAATATGCCCTGACTGGGAATCAAACTGTGATCCTCTGGTTGGCAGGCCTGTGCTCAATCCACTGAGCTATTGAAGTGGGAAGCTACGGAAGACCTTTGCTCACCCAAAACCCCAGGCGCGCTGGGAGAGAGATAAGGCCGTCTGGGAAAAGCAAACAGCAGGATAGTCACAAGGACTGGGGCTAGCACCCCCACTGATAGAACTAATTTTCACATTTAGCCTTTGTACTCTGCTTCTGCCCTGTAGATAGAACTAATTACCACATTCCACTTCTGTATCCCGCTTTGCTACGTAGACAGGAAGAACCCGTAGGCTATATAAACCCCAAGAATCCTTTGTTTGGGGCTCAGAATTTGGAGATCGACTCATCTGGAGCCGTGCACGTTAATAAACGTCATACTCCAGAATCCCTCAGTGTCTGGTTGCTTCATTTTCCTGTAACACTATACCAGACAGGGCTTGAAAACAATTCTTAAATGTAAACAATATTAACCTATTTATGTAAAGGAAGAGAGTCCCAAGTAAAACAGCAGTTTTAAGCAACTTTGTGGAAATTAGTGTTTCCCCACAGCAGTACCTCTACTTTTTTCCCCAAATCCTAGAAAACACTTTCATGGAAGTGTGATTTTTCAATGGCTTTTTGATTGGACAGAGGTGGCCCTAAGCCAGGGTTCTGGTGCTCTCATTATGCCTCCACCAGCTGTCAGCAAAGTATAAGAAACAAGAATTGCAAAATTAAATGAAAAGTATAGAAAGTTACTTAGATATATAGTAACAGCAAAAAATATAAATCAAAATTAAAGAATTCCATGGCTCTGGTCAGCAAAGTATAAGAAACAAGAATTACAAAATTAAATGAAAAGTATAGAAAGTGTTGTAGACCGCTCTGCCTAGTTTTAGGAATTGTATCTCTACCCCTTGTAGCTAAGGGCGAGAGACGACCTCTGGAATGCCAACCACAGGAGACAAAGCCTGTCTCTGGTAGCCAACGCTGCCTCAGTTCCTCTCCCTGCCCCCAGAGCTTGGTCGGAAGTCAATGACGGGTAACACCCCTCACAGGGGGGCGCAACCTAAGCCAGACTCGATCACTTGGGAGGCCTTCATGGAATGACTGGCAGAGGGCTGCAACAAAGAACAATGGCCTCTCGCCCCCGGCTTTGTCAAAGCCCCAGTCCCCATGTTCTCTGAGAGAAGTGCTTCCTGGCTCTAATCCCTTTAAGCCTGAATACCTGATGGGGAGAGATGCAGCTCCTTGCCTGGCCAGAGCGTGTCCTGAGGAAAAATCTGGGATGACAAAGACTTGCTGATAAACCTGTGAAATCTGCTCTGCTAAGAGTGCTTTCATTCATATGATAAAGGGCCAAGAGGAAATGAGTATGTCTCCCAAAGTTTCTGCAACTCTCTTTCTGACAGACACTCAGACTGAAACCGTCAGACCTCTTTGAAATGTTATCTACTGTTTAATCCTTGTGGCCCTGTATTCCTGTGTGTTACAACCCAATAAAAGGCTATGGAAGAAGGTGCTCAAGGCCTTTTTCTCCTTGGAGAAACTGGCCACAGCCCACTCCTCCATCCCCAAATAGATCCAGCATGTCTCAGCCATATTTACTCATTCATGCATGTCTGTGGCACCAGGGAGACCTCACAAAAGAAGTCACCCCCACAAGAAAGTTACTTAGATATATAGTAACAGCAAAAAATGTAAATCAAAATTAAAGAATTCCATGAGACATAATATAAGAATATTCTGATGCCAATAAAAACACTAAACTTTTTCTCTTTATAGTTTTTCACATTTATGCTAAGCAGTAATATAATAATCATGGCAAATTTTAATAAAGATAAATAAAAAACATTTTTAAAGTACAGTACAGATAGTGATATCTTATGAAAGTTTAAATTTTAAATTCATAATGATGAATATAATAGATATTTATCTAATGTAGCATATTATAAAATACACATAAAGGGTGGATTATCTAGATTTTACTCTGAATTTATTTTATAGTTTTCTACATTGGATCAGTTTTAAATGCTTATGTAATTCAGGAAGAAGAAAAATACATATTAAAAATAACACCAAAAAAATAACACCATATAAGGTCATTTATATATACATTAAATGTATATATAAATGCTTGTATAAATGCTTGTAATGTTTCCATTATATTTTTATACTGTATAATATAAACTACAAAAACACCTCTAATTCTATCAACATAAAAAAGTATAGGCAATTGAAAACCCCTTGGAGGGGAGTGGAATTGTGTAGGGATAAGCCAATCTTCAAGCCCTAAAACTATTTACTGAGTTGTAGTTTTGAGAAGTAGGATAACAATCCAATAATTCATGCTCCTTTTGGGAAAAAAACATGATAATGACAGATAAAAAATGTTAACTTTCTACCATAAGCATAAACCAGTGCCATGTTTATCATTTGCTTGATTTTAAAATGTCACTTAAATGTGCCTTGGCATCTGAAACTTCTGCTCAAAACTTATACAATGATGCTGAATGATACAGTAGTAAGAAATAGCTTATCAAATGCTTTTTCCACATCTATTGATATGAACATGTGATTTTGGTCTTCCCTTTTGTTTACATGATGTATCATGTTTATTGATTTGCAAATATTGTACCATCCTCTCAGAAAACCACAACACTGAAGAAAGAAATCAAGGAAGACACAAGCAAACAGAAACATATACTTTGTTCATGGATCAGAAGAATTAACATCATCAAAATGTCCATGCTACTCAAAGCAATATACAGATTCAATGCAATACTTATTAAAGTACCAATGGCATATTGATACTTTTCACAGATATAGAACTAACACTTCAAAAATGTATGTGGAACCATAAACAGCCCCAAATAGCTCCAGCAATTTTGAGATACAAGAACAAAGTAGGAGGTATCATAATACCTGATATCAAACTGTATTACAAGGCCACTGTAATCAAAACAGCTTGGTACTAGCATAAGAACAGATACATGGACCAATGGAACAGAATAGAGAGCCCGGAAATAAGTGCAAGTTTCTATCTTCAATTAATATTTGAGAAATGGGGCAGCAGCATAAAATGAAGTGAAAATAGCCTCTTCAACAAATGGCATTGGGAGAGCTGGACAGCTACATATGAACAAAAATGAAACTTGATCAACTTACACCATACACAAAAATAAATTCAAGGTGGATAGAAGAAAAATATAACTTGTGACACTTTAAAAGTCCTTCAGTTGTACATAGGCAGGAAAATTTCAGGCATTTCAATATTTTCACTGATATGTCTGTCTCCCAGAGAAAGGACATAAGGAAAAGAATAAACAAATGGGATATTATAAAAATAAATACCTTCTGCATGGCTAAAGAAAACAACATTAAAATGAAGAGAGAATCAAACATACGGGAGAACATATTTGACAATGACATCTCAGACAAAGGTTTGATCTCCAAAATATATGAAGAACCCATACAACTCCACTCTAAGAAGACAAGCAGCCCAATTAAAAAATGGGCAAAGGACTTGAACAGCCAATTCTCCAAGGAGGACATACAGAGGATTCAGAGACATATGAAAAGATGCTCAGTATCCCTAATCATCAGAGAGATGCAAATTAAAACCACAATGAGATAACACCTCACACCAGTGAGAATGGCCATTATAAACAAAACAAGAAACAATAAGTGTAGGAGAGGATATGGAGAAAAGGGAACCCTAGTGCACTGTTTTTGGGGTGTCTGACTGGTGCAGCCACCATGGAAAACAGTATGAAATTTCTTCAGAAAACTAAAAATGGAACTTCCTTTTGACCCAACAATTCCACTGAAGGAATACATCCTAAGAACCCTGAAACTACAACCCAAAAGGACCTATACACCTCAAAGTTCATAGCAGCCCAATTTACAATAGCCAAGTGCTGGAAGCAACCTAAGTACTCATCAGTAACTGAATGGATCAAAAAACAATCATACATTTACACAATGGAATTCTATGCAGCAGAGAGAAAGAAGGAGCTCCTACCTACCCTTTGAGACACCTTGGATGGAACTGGAGAGCATTATGCTAACTGAAATAAATCAGGTGGTGAAAGAAAAATACCATATAATCTCACTTTTAAGTGGAACCTAAAGAACAAGACAAACGAGAAAGCAAAATATAACCAGATGGGAGATGGGTGGGGATATTGGGGGTGGGGAGGGTGAAGGGTTTTGAGGAACAACCATAAAGGACACATGGACAAAACCAAGGGGGCAGTGGACTCAGGGGAGGAAGGGAAGGATGGCTGACATGGCTGAAAGTGGTAGGGGGAAGAGGCTGAAAACTGTACTTGAACAATAGTGAAATTAAAAAAAAAGAAATGTGACATGAATAAAAGAACAGATCAACCCTCTGGAAAGAAACTAAGCAACAAAAAGATAGACAACCTGTGAGCCACAGAGTTCAAAACACTGGTAATGAGGATGCTCACAGAAGTGATTGAGTTCAGCTGCAAAATGAAGGAAGAAATGAAGGCTATACAAAGTGTAATAAAGGAAAATATGCAGGGAACTGACAGTGAAGGGAAGGAAACCAGGGAGAAAATGAATGATTTGGAACAAAAGGAAAAAATAAACATCCAACTATAACAGAATGAAGAAATAAGAATTCAAAAAATTGGGGAGAGGCTTAGGAACCTCTGGGATAGGTGTAAGGGCTCCAACATCTGAATCATAGGGGTGCCAGAAGGAGAAGAGAAGGACCAAGAAGTTGAAAACTTATTTGAACAAATAATAAAGGAAAACTTCCCCAATCTGGTGAAGGAAATAGACTTCCAGAAAGTCCAGGAAGCCCAGAGAGTCCCAAAGAAACTAGACCCAAAGAGGAACACCCAAGGGACATCATAATTAAATTACCCAAAATTAAAAATAAGGAGAGAATCTTAAAAGCAAGAAGAGGAAAGGAGAGTTACTTACAAAGAAGATCCCATAAGGCTATCAGCTGATTTCTCAAAAGAAAACTTATAGGCAAGAAGGGGCTGGAAAGAAGTGTTTGAAGTCATGAAAGGCAAGGACCTACATCCAAGATGACTCTATCCAGCAAAGCTATCATTTAGAATGGAGGGGCAGATAAAGTGCTTCCCAGATAAGGTCTAGTTAAAGGAGTTCATTATCACCAAGCCATTATTATATGAAATGTTAAAGGGACTTGTTTAAGAAAAAAGAAGATAACTATGAACAATAAAATGGCAACAAACTCACAACTATCAACAACTGAATCTAAGAAAGAAAACTAAGGAGACAAGTAGAACAGGAATAGAATCATGGAGATTACATGTGGGTTATCAGTGGGGAGGGGCAGGAGGGAGAATAGGGGGAAAGGAATAGGGAATAGCAAGCATAATTGGTAGGGCAAAATAGACAGAGGGAAGTTAAGAATAGTATAGGAAATAGAGAAGCCAAAGAGCTTTTATATACATATCCTATGGACATGAAGTAAGGAGTAAGATACTGGAGGGTGGCAGAGGGTGCAGGGCAGAGGGGGCATAAAGGGGAGAAAAAATTAGGATACCTGTAATAGCATAATCAATAAAATATACATTAAAATAAAAAATTAATTGGCATAGGTCCTGAACAGACACTTCTCCACAGAGGACATACAGAGGATCCAGAGAGCTATGAAAGGGTGCTCAGCATCACTAGCCATCAGAGAGATGCAAATTAAAACCACAACGAGCCCTCCTTGGTGTGGCTCAGTGGATTGAGGGTCAGCCTGCAAAACAAAGTGTTGCCAGTTCTACTCTCAGTCAAGCTATGTGCCTGGGTTGCTGGCCAGGTCCCCATTAGAGGGCATGTGAGATGCAACCACACATTGCTCCCTCTCTTCCTCCTTCCCTTGCCCACTCTCTAAAAATAAATAAATAAAATCTTTAAAAAATAAAATAAAAAATAAAACCACAATGATATACCACCTCACACCTCTCAGAATGACCATCATAAACAAATCAGCAAACAACAAGTGCTGGAGAGGTTGCAGAAATAAGGGACCCCTACCTAGTACACTGTTGGTGGGAATGCATATTGGTGCAGCCACTGTGGAAAAAAAATTATGAATTTCCTTAGAAAACTAAAAATGTAATTGCCTTTTGACCCAGCAATTCTACTGCTGGGATTATACCCTCAGAACCCTGAAATACCAATTCAAAAGAGTCTATGCACCCCAATGTTCATAGCAGTACAATTTGCAACAGCTAAGAACTGGAAACACCCTAAGTGTCCATATGTAAATGAGTGCATGAAAAACTGTGGTACATTTACATGATGAAAACTACACATCAGAAAGAAAGAAGCTCCTACCCTTTGCAATGGCATGGGTGGATCTTGAGAGTATTATGCTAAGTAAAACAAGCCAAGAGGTAAAAGAGAAATACCATATGATCTCATCTATAAGAGGAACCTAATCAACAAAACAAACAAGGAAGCTACATAGAACCAGAGGCACTGAAATAAAAAACAAACTTATAGTAACCTGATGGGAGAGGTGAGAGTATAATGGGAAAAAGGGGAAGGGTCATCAAGGAACATGTATAAAGGACATCTTGACAAAGCCAAAAGGGTATAGGGTTGAGAGTGGGAGGTGGGGATGTGAGGGGAGAGCGGGAATTGTGGGGGGAAAATGGAGGCAACTGTACTTGAACAACAATAAAAAATAAAAGTAAATTAAAAATAACTTGGTAAGGTAAAAAATTGTTTTCATTTATTTCATTAAGACTAAAGAACTCAGCTCTTTTCAAGTCAATAGTAGTAACAACAAAACTCACAAAGACTTCAATCTCAAACCAGTTGTACCATTTACTAGCTATACTCCCTTTAAACAATACTTAACCAGTTACCTCAACAGTATAACAGTTGAAAGTGTTAATTGAGATAACATAGAACTGACACTTAGCAAGGAATCACTGCTGAACATATATATCTGAAATATAAAGGTAGTTTTCATTCTATATAATTCTCTTTTAGTATATATATATAAAATATTGTAATGTACAAATATATTCCAATATGTATTTATATTTTAAAATATAAAGTACACAATATGTAATATAATTATAATGATCTAATGATAGATATACAGATACACTAAACAAAGGGCCTAGTCAGTCATCATATTTCTGCCCCCTTGTTCTGTCAAAAATTAATTCTAGTTAATGGCATAACAAGGTGCTGAATGATTATTGGTTTGGGGGGGTAGAAGAAATTTGCTTCACTTTGAAGTTTTAAGTTATTTGTCATTAGATACTTGGGTCAACTCTAAGATTCTGACATTAAATAAAAAGAGCTGAAATACAACTAAATGTGTTCTGATTATTGAAAAAGAGATGTGTGAGTAATTGCCTGTTCATTCTTTCATTTTATGTATTCAAGATATGCTATGTTATTATCTCAACTTGCCAGAGCTCTGACTCTGTTATGATCTATGATGATGTCTGTTGTAGAAATGAAAACACTTTGTGTTTAATGTTACTGACTTTTAGAAATTTTAGTTTTCATATGGAAAGCATGAATATTTTTACATAATTTATCAATTGCTACAAATAAAATATTACATGAATTTACAAATTTGAAACTTCACATTTTTTGTTGTCTCTTTGATACTTGGCAACATTTTGATATTTTTATAAAATTTTTTGAAGTTCAAATTTTGGTTATTTACTACTTTTTCATTGTCTCTGTATTGCTAGATCTTCTTATATGCTCTAATTAACTCCTTTTTGGGAGAAAAAAATTACAATAATAATTTAGCTACAAACACTGCAAAACACTAATAGTGACTATACTGGGTATCCTGTCCAGATCTATTTTCTAAATTGTCTGTCTCTCTATTTCTATACACCATCTGTTTCTCCTCTTCCCAGATAGTTTACTAGACAGTCTGCTTGAGTATCCTAGGGCATATCTAAAACTCACTGTATTACAAACCAAGCGTATTTATAGTTTTCTCTATGCAGAAACAGTCCTTACAACATGCACATTGCATTCAACAATCCCTAAATCTACTACTTTTGTCAATTAGTAGCAATAGCAGAAAAACAGTTTCCCAACTTGTGAATTCAGTCTTTTCAGGGGCTGGGTGAGAGGATGATGGGATTAAGCAAAGAAAAAAAAAGAAAGACTCATAGGCACAGACAACTGTATGGTAATTACTAGAGAGAAAGGAAGTGGAAGAAGGGAGGAGAGGTTAAAAATAAGAATAAATGTTGATGGAAGGAGACTTGACTTGGGGTGGTAAATACACAATACAGTATTCAGATGATATATTATACAAATGTGTACCTGAAACACATAATTTTATTTAACCAATGTCACCCCAATAAGTTCAATAAAAATAAAATAATATTTTAAAACTATCATAACTTGCTTTTTTCCAAGTTTAATTTATCCCCAAATTATATTGATTTTGTATTGAGAGTATTTCTTGAATGTCTTCTTATTCTATTTCTTTCCAAACTTCAAATTTTGGCTCTTTTATGTCTTTATTTTTTTTCATTCTTTATTGCATTTATTCTTATCTATTTGTTTGTTCTGAAAGTCATTACAGAGAGCGAGTTGTGAGCCAGTCCCTATGTGGACTTACTTCAGATATTCTTCAGGGTCTCTCTCACATGGTGGTAGTTAGGCTGATGGGATGGGGACAAAGAACAGGAACAAGACGGCTCACAACTCCTCTTCCTCTAATGCTACTTCCCATCTTCCATCCCCCAGCATGACTTCACATTACTCTTTTCCAGTACAGCAGAGGTCCTGAAACACCAACTCTGCTAAAGTGTCTAATTCGCTAAGGTGTGAAATCCAGATTCCTTCAAGGCACAGACCTTTACCTCCTTTGCCAGCATGGATTCTTTCCTACTCTTTTCTGTATTACAAAGGACAAAGCATTTGTGTTCACTAATAAATTCTGAGTACAACAACAGAAAAAAATAAAAATTGTATTTTAGTGATTGCTGTCTTTGTACATCCCTGAAATGTCTACCTTCTCTTCTTGTTTGCCTAACCTATCATTCAACACTCAAGTAAAACCTTTTTAATGAGAAAATTAGATTCTTTTCCAAGCTCCCACATTACTTTAGTTTCTAGAAAAATACTTCTATTATAATAGCTGTCACATTAAAATTCAATCATCTTTTACATGTTTGCTCAACTAGATTGAGCTTATTCAAGTCAAAGGCTGAGACAGTCATTTCTGCTATTTCTGGCACCTAGTTCAGTGCCTGGTATATTAGATATTTAATACAAATTTGATGAATGGATAGATGAATGATGGGGAGATAATTGACAAAAATGTACTTCCTTTTAAAAATAATAGCTTTGAATATACCATTAGTCTTGCTTTCATTTCAGTGCACCAACAGTTTAAAGAGATTTCAGTGACATAATTTTCTGCCCCTGGAAATGAATTCTTATATATTTACGACTCCAATACAAAGAACTAAAAAATACCTCTCAACGTGTGCATTAGATTCTTTTACATTTTGAAGATATGAGGCATGTAGGGGAAAGCCTAATAGGAATTCAAAATGGGTCTGAAGGATACCTCAGCAGTTACTTATGAATACCATTCTGTTTATCTTCTCATTCACTAAGAAAAAAATTAACAATACTGGGGAAAAATGGATCCTGCATTTTCAGTCACAACAAACACAACTAATAAACAGAAAACTACAGACCTGTCAGCTGGAAGGAAGAAACAGCATCAAATTTATAAACAATTCACTCAAGTGTTAATAGTCAGTATGATGGGAAAAGAAAGTGAACAATATTTTTCAAGATATATTTATTTTTCTGAATAAATATTGGGCAAAATTTTGTGTCAGCTGTATCGATGGTGAGTAAAGGCCATGCAAATATGAAGAGGTCATATTTCCAAAATTAAATAATTTTTTTGTTGAGATACATTTCCTCTGAAATCTGAAAATTATTGAAGTGTTATGAATATTAACCCCTTTTCTACAACAGAACATCTGAATAAGATTACAAAAGATTTTTTCTAATAATGGAAAGAGATATAATCATTGAAATTGTAAGATATATATAATTATCTTCGTATTAGCAGCACCATTCTGGTAATAACAGAAGGAAGTCATTGAAAACATAAGAATTATTGATTTTCCGACCAACTGATGTGATTATTCACTCAACTTATCAAGAATGCTTTGAATTTATTATAAAGGTGATCAGATTAAAGATGTAATGGAATAACATCTTTGTCACGGTTTGGGCTCTCTCAAAGCAAATCATTAGATTTTGCTGTAGACACTAGTAGTGTATTTTGAGGGTGATCCAAGAATGCTGGAGTGAAGCAGTGTGGAGAGTAACATGGTTGGAGGGAAAGCCAATGAAAACTGGGATCTTGATCTGGTTATTTTTCTAGGCAACTGAACTCAATCTTGCTGAGGAGTCTGAGAAACCATGTAGAATGAACCTCAGAATTGTACCTTCAAAAAATGTGGGACTGGGACATCCACCCATTGACACCCATTTCTCGTTGACTGAAGGTTGCTCTGGGAGATGCATTTGCATTTCATTTATAATTTCTCCAGCAACTACTTTAAATATAGAGATGTATATTGTTGTGACTTATTTGTACCAAGAAATAGGAAATAACCTGGAAAAAAACAACTATTAACAAATTTGGAAGTCATAATGTGCTAGTTATGATACATATGTAGATTCTATTTTCTACTGTTGTTGCTGTTAGAAACAGTCTGGAGATAATCCTGCTTTTTGTCATTGTGAAGACATAATTCAGTAAGGATCTCTTCTAGTCATCCTTTGAGACTTTTCTTTGAGTGGATCATGGAAATAAAATAGAAAAAATTTCTGGCAACTAAATGAGGAACTTTGCAAACCATTCTTTTATTATAGATAAAGCAGACTTTCTCTTAGGCATTGGAACAGTAACTAGTTTTTCTTCTCTTTTTGCTAATAAGGTATGTCTCAAATCCTCTATGAATTCACTCAACAAACTTACAATAGTTATAACATTTTTCAGCAATAATCTCTTTCTGAGTAAATTTTGAGCAAAATATATGTGAGCAGCAGATGCTTACCATGTTTCAGGCACTGTTCTAAGGAAATTTTCTGAAAATATCTAACCTTGAATAAAACACTGTGAAGGAAAAGTACTATTTTATTTGTTATATAGGTAGTGAAACTGAGGCACAGTGAAGTTATGTAGCTTCCCAAAGGTCAGAGATATGGGAAGTGTTTATCTAGGTTTCAGATCCAGGTAACCTGACCCTAGACTCTCTGCTGGTAACAAAGAAGTAATTGGTCATATCAGGATTTGAGTCAGAGCATAATTTAAACCAGGATTGGTCTGATTCCAAAATCTGTTTTAAGGGTTATTCCAAATCATGTTCTTCACAATCATCACTTCAATCCTCTTCTGCTTGTACAAGAGTCAGATTTCTAAAATCACAAATAAAGTCACATCTTGCTTCATCATTTGCCCACTAGAAACTCTTTGATGGTTCTCCATTGCTTGAAGGATCTGGACAGCTCCATTTGCAGTTCATCTTGATCTGCTTGCTTCACATTCTGTTAGTCTTTGGATGCCATGTTCTAGTTACATTGACTTTCTTACAATTCCTCACTCCATACTTTCTTACCTCTCTCTGTTTGGGATAACTTTCTCTTATTTCACAAGATGTCACCCCATTTTTCTTTGTAGCATTAACTGAAATATAAGTACCTTATAAATATCACTTTTCATCAGAGCCAGGCCACATTTTATTTTATTTTTATTTTTTAATATATATTTAATTGATTATGCCATTACAGTTGTTCTATTTCCCCCCTTCATTCCCCTCCACCCTGCACACCCCCTCCCCCACCATTCCCCCTCTTTAGTTTATGACCAAGTGTCTCAAGTTCTTTAGATTCTATATTTACCCTACTATTCTTGCCCTCCCCCTATCTATTTTCTACCTACCATCTATGCTACTTATTTTCTGTACCTCCTTCCCCCTTCTCCTTCTCCCACTCCCCTGTTGCTAACCCTCCATGTGATTTCCATTTCTATGGTTCTGCTCTTGATCTAGCTGCCCTCTTAGTTTGCTCTTCTTTTAGATATGGTTGTTAATAACTGAGTTTGCTGTCCTTTCACTGTTCATCTTTTTTATCTTCTTTTTCTTAGATAAGTCCCTTTAACATTTCATATAATAAGGGCTTGGTGATGATGAGCTCCTTGAACTTGATCTTATCTGAGAAGCACTTGATCTGCCCTTCCATTCTAAATGAAAGCTTTGCTGGATAGAGCAATCTTGGTTGTAGGTCTTTGGATTTCATGACTTGGAATACTTCTTTTCAGCCCCTTCTTGCCTGTAAGGTCTCTTTTGAGAAATCTGCTGACCGTCTGATGGGAACTCCTTTGGAGGTGACTGTCTTCTTATCTCTTGCTGCTTCTAGGATTCTCTCCTTCATTTTAATCTTGGTAGGTAGAAATGTAATTATGATGTGCCTTGGTGTGTTCCTTCTTCAGTCCAACTTTTTTGGGACTCTCTGAGCTTCCTGGATTTCCTGGAGGTCTATTTCCTTTGCCAGATTGGGGAAGTTCTCCTTTATTATTTGTTCAAATAAATTTTCCACTTGTGGCTGTTCCTCTTCCTCTTCTGGTATCCTTTGGATGTTGGAGCATTTAAAGATGTCCTGGAGGTTCCCAAGCCTCTTCTCATTTTTTAAAAATTCTTGTTTCTTTATCCTTTTCTGTCTGGTCATTTTTTCCTTCTTTCTGGTTCACTCCCTTGATTTGAGTCTCAGTTTCCTTTCCATTACCATTGGTTTCCTCTGCATTTCTCTTCATTTCAATTAGCCTTCATATGTTCCTCTAATTTGTGACTAAAATCAACCAGTTCTGTGAGCATCCTGATCACCGGTGTTTTGAACTGTGCATCTGAGAATTTGGCTATTTCTTCATCACTTAGAGTTATTGGCTCTGGGACTCTGTGCTGTTCTTCTTGAGCCATAATGTTTTGCTCTGTTTGCTCCTGTTAAGTATGAGAAGCAGAGCCTTAGGTGTTCGCTAGGGCGGGGCCACCCAGGTCACTGGTTTGTGATGCTGTATGTGGGGGCGGGGCCAGAGAGGGACAATAGCAGTCCCCTCTGCTGCTTCCCACCACTGGGGCCTAGGCAGTCTGTCTTAGTCTCACTGCTCACTTCTTCTTCAGTTACCTGCACGCAAATGTGTGATTGAGGTCAGCCCTCAGTGGGTCCATCTGCTGCTACTCCACACCTGGGATCTGCCCACTGCCTGCCCACCTGGGTCATTCGCTGGTCGGTCAGGTGGATCTTTCCTGCCCGACCCTGCTCTGCCGCTGGCTCTGCCCCTCTTACTGGTTTGGCTGAAGGGTCCGTTTTTGTCAGGCTCCGTATAGTTCAATTTTCTGTGGTTTGGCTGCGTTTCTGTTGCTAAAACTTTGTTGTTTTTAAACTTGGTTGTGAGAGAAGACAGAGTGTTTCCATCTACATCTGCATCTTGGCGGAAGTCCTTTGAGCCAGGATACATTTTAAAAGTGAAATGAGGCACTGTTAAAAAGCTATGTCAGCAATGTGGTAAAAGCAGGGGAGCTGGGGGCTTGGTGAATGGAAAGAAGTGGGGAAATGGAGGGCATCTAGAATAGTGTCAATAATAACATTTTTTATTTAAAAGAGCTATGTAAAGACAACCATGTAAACTAGCATTTCTAAGGCAAATGAAGACTTGTGGTTATCTGATTGCTGAAAGTCTTCCTGTCACACCTTATCATTTGTTAGGTACTCTTCTCTGTCCTTGTACCTCGTAAATGTTATATGCTTTTAATGATTTACTGAAATTAACCATTTTTTAGAATCTTTCAAAAATTATAAAACTCATCATAATAGCTTTATTTTGCTTACATTTGTCCCACTTCCCTAGCTCAGGTCATTCTATGTGTTCCACAAGTATTTGTTTAATGAATGGACTCACCATGCATTTCCAGGAAGCTAACAGTTGCATAGGAGTACAGGTTTATGGGACTTCTCAGTTCACTATATAGAAGCAGGGGTACTGGGTGCTGGTGGAACTTATACAAAAGGGATGGCCAAATGATGGGGGATTAAATTGTGTTCATTTTTGACATGGCTAAGTATTGGAGTTTGTTCTGAGGGAGAATTAACTGGTTTGTGATGCAATCATGTATCTACATCAAAACTGGGATTAATGGAAAGGACTTACTGAGGTTACAGGGAGGAACATATGTGAGAATGAGAAGCATGCATCCCAGAAGCTTTGGCAGGGTCCAAGCTGGTATCAGATCTCTCTTACAATGAATTTAAACATTTCAAAATAATAGTATCTTAAAGAAATAATCATTTCCTTCTCTTTGTTTTAATTGTTTTTTGTGTGTTCACAAAATGGAGATAGATATAAAGAATTATCTCCAATTTACATCATTTTATATGTGTTCATATCCATTTGATTATATACCTGTTTTCCTATTAAACCTGTCTTGTGAAGGACTAAGTACTGTGTCTTTTTTCTTTATTATAATTTCTGAGAACTGAGATATAATTGACATATAATATTATATTAGTTTTAGGCATACAAGATGATTTGATATTTGTATATATTGGGAAATGCTCACCACAATGTCTAGTTAACATTCATCAATACCCTTCAAATTCAGACTTAATTAATTTGTATATTTTGCTAGTTTTGTGAAGTGGGTTAGTTATTTTTAGTATTGTCTCATCTTAACTTCCTGGGATTTTATTTTTCTCATTATTCCCATCCTTAGCCTACAATCCTAGGTCAGGTGACTAGCTATCTCTCTGTCTGTCAGCTCTGAGCTGCTCTCTCTGAAGAGTACTTTATATTTTGGAATGATGGCACATTGATTCTCACCAACAGTGAGAGGGTGGAAAGGGAAATACAAGCCTGTGGCTATTTCATTAGAACTTGAACAGAAGCTTTTACCAACTTACTACTTTATCTCTTTTAATGCATGATATTGAATAAAGAATGAACCCATGGAGATTGAAGCAAAGATAATTGATGAGGAAGATCTTAGGCAGCATTTATTAAATAACACACAGGGCTGGAAGCCATACTTTACTCAAGTTTTATATTTCTAATTTGTTGTTACTTGGTTTCTGACATAATGCTTTCTACTTATTAAAAGACTAATTTCTTACCTGAACATTCAAAAACTAGAGAATTGATTAAAATTACATATAGGATTTCATTCAGATAGTAAACATATCAAGGAATCTAGATAATCATCTACACTTAAGTATGACCCAAGCAAGAACAATTGTTCTCCCTTCTTTTTTTTTCTGTTGTTCATGAGCCATTATATCACAGTCCTACAGCCATATCACATTTTGAAGTGGGGAGAAGATACACTAACTTCTCCAGAAAATTCATATTTATTTAAGTTTTTAAAATCTTTACTTCACAACATAACAAAATTTTATTCTGTAGTACACAAAATACATGTTTGCTCCAATCATTCCTCAACAAGCATTCTGTGAGGGCATATGTGTTGCATACCATGCTAGGGTTCAGATTGTAGGATTGACTGGCAGATTTTAAGGATCTCGGTGTGGTAAAGACAGATACAAATGTAACTGGTGTTAAAAGAGTAAGGGAAAGGGAAGACTTCCGCCAAGATGGAGGTATAGGTGGATGTGCCGTGCCTTCTCACACAACCAAGTTTAGGGACAACTAAATATTAGCACCAGAGAACACAACCAGAACATGGAAAATTGAACTTTTCGGAAGTCCGTTAACAACAAATTCTTCAGCCCGACCGGTAAGGGGCGAAACCGGCGTCTCGTGAGGAGTTGCACGGGAGGGCTCTGGTCGGACGGACCCAGGCGCGGAGTCCAGACGCGCGAATCCAGACGCACGGGTTCCAGGCCCAGGGTTGGACCTAGTGAGCGACCGAGTGACCCACCGAGTGAGCGACTGCTGATGAGACGGTGGGGAGGCGGTGCTACGTGTTGACTGCGGTTGCCTGTCTGCGGGCGAGCAGATGGGCGAGGGAGTGGGCGGTTGGACCAGCCGTGGGGGTAAAGGGCGCCACCATTTCCCCGCTCTGACCACGCCCCCACATACAGCCTCACAACCCAGCGACCTGGGAGTCCAAGGCGCCGCTTCTCACATTTAAAGGGCCAGAACAGACCAAAAATGTCGCAGGAAGACCTCAAAGCCCCAGAGATAAATCTAAGCGACGAAGAAATAGCAAAACTCTCAGACGCACAGTTTAAAACACTGGTCATCAAGATCCTAACAGATCTGGTTGACTATAGCCACAAATTAGAGAAACATATGAAGGCTAAACTAAGGGAAATTAATGGAATTCCACAGGAAACCCATAGAGATGAAAAGGAAACTGGGACTCAAATCAATGGAATGGACCAGAAGAAAGCGAATAATGGCCAAACAGAAAAGAGTCAAGGAGCAAGAATTCAAAGAAATGAGGAGAGTCTTAGGAACCTCCAGGACATCTTTAAACGCTCCAATATCCGAATTATAGGGGTACCAGAAGGGGGGAAAGACACAACCACCAGTGGAAAAATTATTTGAACAAATAATAAAAGAAAATTTCCCCAATCTGGCAAAGAAAATAGACTTCCAAGAAATCCAAGAAGCTCAGAGAGTACCAAAAAAGTTGGACTCAAGAAGAAACACACCAAGGCATATCATAATTACATTAGCCAAAATTAAAATGAAGGAGAGAATCCTAGAAGCAGCAAGAGCTAAGGGGACAATCACCTACAAAGGAGTCCCCATCAGACTGTCAGCAGATTTCTCAAAAGAGACCTTACAGGCAAGAAGGGGCTGGAAAGAAATATTCCAAGTCATGAAATCTAAAGACCTACAACCAAGATTGCTCTATCCAGCAAAACTTTCATTTAGAATGGAAGGACAGATAAGGTGCTTCTCAGATAAGATCAAATTCAAGGAGTTCATCATCACCAAGCCCTTATTATACGAAATGTTAAAGGGACTTATCTAAGAAAAAGAAGTTAAAGAAACATGAACAGTGAAAGAACAACAAGCTCACAGTTATTAACAACCACACCTAAAACGAAAGCAAACTAAAAGAACAGCTAGATCAGGAGTGGAAACATAGAAATGAAGATCTCAAGGAGGGTTAGCAACAGGGGAGTGGGAGGAGGAGATGGGGGGAGAAGGTACAGAAAATAAGTAGCATAGACAGTAGATAGAAAATAGATGGGGAGGGCAAGAATAGCATGGGAAATATAGAACCTAAAGGACTTGAGACACATGGACATAAACTAAAGGGGGGTAATGGTGGGGATGGGGGGCAGGGTGGAGGGGAATGAAGGGGGGAATAGAACAACTGTAACAGCATAATCAATTAAAAAAAATAAATTTAATAAAAAAAAGAGTAAGGGAAAGGGATGTTTTTGTTTTTTTTTGGATTACAGTCATGAAATGTTCATGATATAGAGAAAAAATTATTTCATTCAGAAGAAGCAAAACAAAAATAAAGTTGAAGAATATATGATTTGTGTGAGAGACAATAAGAAAGGCTGAGAGGCTAGAAAGTAAAGGAGTGGGTCCCTGGGGAGTAGAATGAATCGATTTGGGGTTTAAATGTCATGTTATCATTGACAAAATGATGAAGGATGACTACAGGCAGGAGAGACTGAAGTAGGTTGATACCTGTCATTACTCTAACCAGAATATGATTAGCATCTGAAGTACAGCTCTAGCAAAAGAAAGAGAAGAGGAAAGTGTAAGGTTTGTTAAAAAAAAAAAAGAATCTATTTTTTGTATGTTTGAAGGCACTGAAGATTTCAGGTATACCCACCACTGTTGGTTCCTGTGTTCCTTGAACATCTTGGTCATTTTTGACTTAACACTAAAAGGTCAATCTTTTTCAATGTTGACACAGTTTTTTTATTTGTTTTTCTTAAAATGCATATGTTTCAAGAATACATAGTACTGTTAAAATATCTAAAAACGGTCATATCTAAGGGAAAATGTGATAATTCTACCTGTATCAGTAGTTATAGTGAAATAGTTATTGTGGAAAAAATGTCCTTTGTCACTTTCAGGTATTAAGTAAAAGTCACTAATAGTTAATATTGTTTTATGCCCTTTTCTTTGTCACAACAAATGGAAAACAAAGCTCTATATGTTTTTAGAAGTATTAATATAAAATTTATTTGTACTGCAACACAATTCTTGGCCAATATGTTAACTTCAATTGAGCAAGATGAACTGCTTAATATCTATAGCTTCCTAGGTAGATAGATAGGTGGTTACTTAGAACCTATGCTATTTGTAGAAGAGCAGCTAACCTGGAATCAGCATCTGAGTTCTTGTCCTGCATCTGCTAGAAATAATTATGAAAACTTGGGCAAGTTATCTGTGTAGCCTGTTGTAAATAACCTACTTTAAGTTATATATAAACACTCTAGAGAATGTAAGGAGGTAAGTTTTTAAAAATATATATTTTATTGATTATGCCATTACAGTTCTATTCCCCCCTTCATTCCCCTCTACCCTGCACACCCCTCTCCCACCATCCCCCCCCTTTAATTTATGAGTAAAGGAACTAAATGAAAATTTAAATAAAAAGGTCTTGGAGTAAAGAATCCTGGGTTATAGTTTTGGAATTATCAATGATTCATTGCCTAGAGTAACTAGTTTATCTAAACACTACAAAGAAGCTGTAGAAACACATGAAGTCTAAAATTATATGATTCCAGACATTTTATTTATTTAAATAACTGTACTTAATTAAAACATAATAAGTGTTATCTCATGTACTTGCCAACAATCTGTGGCAGATTATGACTACTGTGTTTTAGGGAAAATGAAATAAGTGTCAGGGAGACATGCAATGTGAAGCCATAAATGACGGGGCTAATGGTCACATATGTCTGGTGGTCACAAACCTGTAGACATGCACAAACACACTGGGCAGTTTTCCATACTTAAAATGGAATGTTGTAACATTGTCTGATGAATTTTAAGTGTTTTGATAATTATTTTATGCCTAAACAATATTAGCTGGAAATGAGTTAAATGATCTGAATATTAATAAGCAGTACTGTTCATGTGGGTTAATGTCTGGAACTCTTGATAGACAGAGTAAATTTGGTTATTATATTAGACAAAAATCAATCAACTCCCCTGGCCCAGGATGGTGGTGGAGGGGACAGCCCAGAGTTGAAGGAAAGAAGAAAACGAAAACAATCTGACCACAGAACTAGGCACACAGATCTTAGAAAAATATTTACATAATACTGTGGATTTTTCTTTATTTGTTGTGTTGTTGCCAGACCAAATCTACTTTCATTCGGAACCTTTAAGTTTTGCTATTTCCTTTAAATATCTCTAATGTTTTTTTACTTGTTAATTTTTAGTACACCAAAATTCAGAGTTGAGAGCAAAATCAGGTCTATTTGAATAATCAAGAGTTGAGGTAAAAATAGCCCCGTGGGAAAAATTTATGGCTTATTAGTTATAATTGACCTCCCATTCCCTGCTGCTGTTGGTAAATATTTCCCTTCTAAAAACATGCCTAAACCTTCTTTTAAAATTTCACTAAGATATGAATTCCCAGGTGGTGTAAAGAAAAATGATATTATTCTTCCTACCACCCATTCTCCTGGGGGAAAGGAATAATTTCAAAATTTATTTTGTTATAACATTGGCCATAGCCTTCAATCCAGCTTTCTTAGAACCTTTGTTATCCAAAGAGTTCTGGAACTTTTAAACGTTTGTTTGAAGCAAAATGGAATAGTCTCATGTCTTTTTATAAGTTGTTCCTACTGTTAAGTGTCTTTTATTTTATAGCTTTTTTTCTTTTTGATGATTGGACTTACCAAATTACTTTTTTTTCCCCAGACATTTTAAGGAAGTTGCATTTTAAGAATGTTTGTCCTATTTTACTAACTGGCTACCTGCTGTCTGTTTTGGAACTAGAGCTAGTTTTCTTGGTATGCAGACATCCCTTAAATATGTTATTTTTGTTTTGTGCATTGATGAATTTCTCTTAAATTTATTTCATATGAATAACAGATTATACTATTTCTTTTTGGATTTTTTTGAATTTTTTCTCAAAAATAATTTTTTTTTTAAAACTGGGTCTAGTATCTGAAAACACATTTTATCTTGTTTTGCATTTAAGTGAAATTTAAATGGACATTAAAATTTTGGATTCACATGTTCCTTCCTTTAGCACTTTGACAACATTGCCCCATCATAATCTTGTATCCAGGGTTAACTTCTGTTCCTTTTTTATAGACAACTGTCTTCCTTTGATTTCTTTGCAGTGTCTTTGTTTCTGAACTTCTTAAAAATCTGATTTTTTCCTTATACTAATTATTTTATGATGAAAATTTGAATTCTGTAGACTTACATTATTTTTTATAAATTATTTGTCAGGCTTAATCATGATTTCCCCCCTCTCTTTAAGTTTTTTCTTTCCATGAGCTTCCAACACATCTATACCTTTCTTGTTTTATATCTTTAATATTTTTTCCTTGAAAATGTTCCTGCTTTTGCTCCTCAGATAGCTTTTATTTTCCCCTATGTGCATATTTCCTAGAAGTATCAAGGTAATACAGAGCTCTATATATTTTGTATCTGTATTAATTTATGGCCAGGTATGTACATTATTTTTATATTCATTTATAGTAATAATGGTAGTTACTTTGTTGATGAGACTATGAGCCATTTTATTGTCTTCAGATAGAGCTGTGTTTTTTTTTTTAGCCTCTCAAATTTTTATTAAGGAATAGTTTCCTCTGAGTAATTCAACTGAAATGAATAAAAATACTTAATTTACAGGTTTTAACATTTGGATTTTGTTTATGTTACCTTATCACTTTTTTCCAGGTATTTCTGCTAATAAAATAATAGACACTGGTGCTGAAAGAGATAAACCTGTCCTGTTGTTAATAAAATCTTTTATACCTGAGATAGGTAAAACACCTGAACTTTTAAATATGGTAGAATAGTTTATTCCCCAAAATCATGGATATAAAAAAATTGTTATAGAATGAATTTGGTCAGTTTCAGGGAAAGGACTGATGAAACAATTGACCCAGTTAAAACTGTTCTGTGGAAGATAACTATAAAAATGAAGGAAAGAGACACATCCTTGGGTGTGTCATACTGGAGGGACATACTGGAAATCAAGGAACAAGTCTGGCAAGTAAAGCTCAGAGTTATAATGTCAGAGTACAGAGAAGAGCTGGAAATGAGGGAAGTTGCCTCATCCTTCTGATATCAGACATAGGGCAGTCTGGATGTCAGTGAGAAGAGGATGTGAGTACCTCATTTACCTACACTGCCATCTTGACCAGAAACCCTGGATTGTTTTGTTTTTTTAATGTTATGTGTTATACAGACTGGAAGAGAGTGGCTGAGTAGGTGTAAGCTGAGCCTTCTTGCTTGTGTCCCTAGCATGGATTTTCGGCTGACCTTCCAACAAGTGTCCCAAATAATCGATGAATCTCAGCTGATAAGAATTTTTGAAGCCAAGGAGTATAGAGGAAGCTTTGTATAATCTGCTAAAATATTTTATAAGTTGAAGGAGAAATACCCTGTGAGAGGCACCTGCAGCAAAGGAGAGGCCAAACAGAAAATGCAGCTTGGTTTCTCCCTCCCTTCACGGAGTGGCAAGCCCCAGTCTTCACAGGGAACCCCCAACTCTAATTGGGAGAGACTTGGGAGGATATACGGAGTCTGGAAGACTCAGGCTGCGCGCGCGCACACACACACACACACACACACACACACACACACACACTCACACACACTGAGCAATTTGTTCATAGCTACACCAGCTGTGAAAGTTCCAGAGACAAATTCTATCTCCTAAAATTGTCAGAAGCATTAGTAGGCTGCAGCCAGTCCTGACGGATAGAGACTTTGCTTTTTGGAGTGGTGGAGTATGTGGAGAACTGGTAGTGACTTGGTACTGCAGTGTGGGTGCCACATAGAGACTTTTGAAAAGGGGAGCTGAAGCGTGGCAGGGCAGGAAGCCACGTGTGTGTGCAGCTGCTCTGCTGGCAAAGAAACCAGACTGAACGTGCAGTTCATTCCAATTGAATCCAGGTGGGAAGGAAAATAGCAAAGCTGCACAGTGAATGGATTGGGGGGTATCCACCTAGCATGGCTGGTGAAGAGTGGGGGGCTTCACAGAATGGAGAGTTTGGGTCTGGGTCTTCTGTGAGAGCAGAGGACTGGGAGCTAGACAGGAAAAAGCCGAGCACTTTACATTCTTTGGAGCCAGTCAGGTCCCCTCACACCATGGAGTACAAACCTCCAGGAAAAAGGCTTGCCCAACCCCCACCTACAGGATTGAAAACTCCATAGAACAGTAAGGGTGGGCTCAAGAGCCCCCTGATGGGAAAGCAAAAGAATATCCAAAAGTGCTCTTTCTGAAATTTTATCAGATATTGACAAGCTACACGGGTTCCTTGGGCTCTATACTGAAACCAGCAGAGCAGAGAGATTATAGAAATTGGTGCAACAAGGGGTATTTAGGGTCCCAGACAATCATGGCACTTATACAGAGCTGCCATCAGTATTAAGCAAGAAAGAACTGGCCCTGTTACACAGCATGGCCACTCAGGTGACATGGATGGCTAATTCATCAGAAACTATACTTTGATGTAAATAATGTGGGACAAACCAAACCGTGTAGTGCAGGGGTTGGGGAACACACCCACCATATTCCCTGAGACTGAACAGTACCTCCCAGAGGGATACCCAGAGATTACAGCCTCTTGATTGCATCAGAAGCCCTCTCTAGACAGGAGCAGGTGGTACATGTGATGTTGTTGGACATTAGATGAACTACCCCTGTGCCTTGTGCTGAGAAAAAAACAGCAGGGCAGAACAGCGAGGACCAACCAAGCCTGAAGGAGACAGCCACAGACTGTGGATCTCTTGGAGCTTTGAACCAACTGCTTAAAGTTAACCTGAGATATCCTCTGACACTATCAGAGATGGATCCAAAAGGAGAAGACAGTAGGCACTCAACTCTACTGAGACGAGTTCCACCTCGTTCTTTTTCATTATTTGTGTTATTTTTCTACTGCATAGTGCTTTAATATTTTTTTGTTTTCTTCAATTTGTTCCTATTATTTCACTATTTTTAATTTATTTTAGTTTCATTTCGAATCTCATATTTTACTCTTCCCTTCTCTTTAATCCACTTGCCTTCTTCCCTTTCTTGTTTTCATTTTAAATTTTATTCTTTCAATTTCTGCATACTTCTATTTCTAACTTTTCTATTTCTTCTCCCCCATCCTCTCATAACCAATTTTCTTTCATTAGTCATCTCACATTCTTTCTCCCTTTCTTATAATGTCCTTATTCTCTTTCCACCTTTATTAATCTTTGCTCATTTTGTGTTGATATTGTGATTATTGTTGCATTTCTTCAATTCTGTTCCTATTTTTCACCATTTTTAATTTTATTTCAAACCTCATATAATATTATTCCTCTTCCTTACTCCATATTGTCTTATTCCTTCTCTTTTTATTTACATTGTAAATTTTATTTTCACCCTTTCTTCCCCTTGTTTCTATTCTCTTATTTGTCCTCCCTCTACTTTCTCAAAATCATTTCCGTTTTTGCTAGTCATCTCATATTTTTTTCACATAATACTCTTTTTTTTTTCTTTTGAATTTGTGTTTTTTTTTTAATTTTATTTAGTTACTTTTCAAGTACATTTTTTTTCTTTTCTCTTCCCCCCCCCACCGCCCGGTCTCCCCCCTCCCTCCCATTCCCCCCCCCAGTCCTCATCTCTGTGTCTTTCATACTTGTTCCTCAAAATCCCTCCCCCTTTTTCCCCTTAAGTTCCCTTCCCTCTCCCCTCTGGTCGCTGCCCACTTGTTCTCTATTTCAGCGTCTTTGTTTTTATTCTGTTTGCTTGTTTGTTTTATTCACCTTTGACAGGAAGCTAAAGAATCACATAATACTCTTTATTACTTTCCACCGTATTTAAGTTTTGCTTATTTGTTGTTGATATTGCTGTTATGGTTATGGAGTATTTTTGCTGGTGTGTGTTTTGTTTGCTGTATTGTTTTGTTCTGGCAGCACCTGTACAATTGCTATTGTAACTCCCAGCATATAAAATATGCTGGGAGTTGTGACTCTCAGTTAGCCAGCTGGAGAGAAGAAACCACTAATAAAGGAGTCAACAAGAACCAAAACCCAATTATAATTAGAGAGCACACATACACTGTATAAAGGGCATTCTTAGAGAATCCAGGTATGGAGATCAAGGAGACTGAACCACTGAGTCCCACTGTTCTCCTACAATAGAAGGCCACCTAATGAAGATAGGGAGTCTAAGAAAATCAATCTAATATGCAGAAAGGAACAAAAAGAGTCACCTAAAGTGGGGAGACAAAGAAACAACACCCAATTGAAAGGAAAGGAGGAATCCCCAGAAAAAATGCTAAATGAAATTGAGGCAATTTATCAGACATCGAGTTCAAAGTAATGGTTATAAGAATGCTAAAGGAACTCAATGAGAATTATAAGAAACTTTATGGAAACTATAAGGAACTTAGTGGGAACAACATCAGCATGAAAAAGGACATAAAAACTATAAATAAGATCCAGGAGGAAATGAAGAATGTAATATCTAAAATAAATAATATGCTAGAATACATTAGAAGCAGGCTAGATGAAGCAGAGGTTTAAATCAAGTTGGAAGACCAGGCAGGAAAAAACACCCAGTCAGAACAACAATATGAAAAAAAGATTTAAAAACAATGAAGATAAAGGGAGCTGAAGAACATGAAAGGTAACAACATTCACATCAGAGGGATATGAGAAGAGGAAAAAGAGCAAGGGATAGAAAACCTGTTTGAAAAAGCAATGACAGAAAACTCCCCTAACTGGGTGGGGAAAAAAGTCATGCAAGTTCAGGAAGCACAGAGGGTCCCAATCAAGATGAACCCAAAGAGGCCCACTCCAAGACATATCATGATTAAATGGTAAAATTTAAAGACAAAGAGAAAATCTTAAATGCATCAAGGAAGAGACAACTAGTAACATATAAGGGAGGTTTGATAAGGGTATCAGCTGATTTCTCAACAAGAACACTGCAAGCCAGAAAAGAATGACACAAAATAGTTGAAGTAATGAAAAGCAAAGACCTTCAACTAAGACAACTTTACCCAATAGGCTCTCATTTAAATGAAAGATGAAATGGGGAGCTACCAAGATGAAAAAAGACTAAAAGATCACATCACCATCAAAGCAGCATTGCAAGAGATGCTAAAGGAACTGTTTTAAGAGGAAGGAGAGAGAGAGGGAGAGAGAGCAAAAGAGAGAGGGGGACACAAGTACAAAAAATGGCAATGAATAAATACCTATCAATCTTACAAACAAATGGAAAAAATACTTACATCAAAAGACATAGGATAGCCAAGTGAATAAGAAAATAAGACCCACATAATTAAAGAATTAGCAATAATTAGAGAAAAGAGAGTTCAAAACAAAGGCCATAATAAGTGACAAAGAAGGTCACTAGAAAATACTAAGGGAGCAGTCCAACAAGATGATATAACCCTTATAAAAATATATGCACCCCATATAAGAACACCAGAATGTAAGGAAAAACTTGAAAGACTTTAAAAAGAGATCAAGAGTAATACAATCATTGTAGAAGATTTTAACACCCTACTGTCAATAATTATGGATCACCCAACAAAAAATTAAGGATACTGTGGCATTGAACAACACTCTAGATCCATGGACTTAATTGATATTTAAGGCATTTTACCCCAATGAAGCAAAAATTTAAAAAAATTTACATTGATCATTTTCAAAGATAAACCACATAATAACATGTGAAAGAAGCCTCAACAAGTTTTAAAAAATTGAAATCATATTAAGCATCTTCTTGGATCACAATGGCTTGAAGCTAGAAACAAACATCAAGGAAAAAGCTCCAAAATATTAAAATAGATGGAGACTGAATAGCATGCTATTAAATAATGAATGATTTAACAACAAGGTCAAAGAGGAAATCATACATTTTCTGGAAATAAATGAAAATGGACATACAACATCCCAAGACCTATGAGCCACGGTGAAGGCAGTCCTGAGAGGGAAATTCACAGCAATACAAGCCTACCTAAAGAACATAGAAAAATCTCAACTAAACAATCTAACTCTACATCTACAAAAACTGGAGGGTCAACAGCAAACAAAGCCCAGAGCAAGTAGAAAGAAGGAAATGATCAAGATCAGAGAAGAATTACATAACATAGAGATGAAAAACAAATTCAAAATATCAATGAATCCAGGATCTGGTTTTCTGGAAAGATAAACAACATTGACAAATCTCTAACCAGACTCATCAAGGAAAAAAAGAGATAACCCAAATAAACAATATCATACAAATAAGAGAAAAAGTAACAACTGATACCACAGAAATACAAAATGATTGTTAGAAATTACTATGAATAACTATGATTGGACAACCTGGATGTAATAGATAAATTCCTAGAATCATACAATCTTCCAAAATGGAATCAAGAAGAGTCAGAAAGCCTGAATAACCTGGCAACGGCTTGTGAAATGAAAGCAGCAATAAAAAAATTCCCAGCACACAAAATCCATGGACCAGATGGCTTCACAGGTGAATTTTACCAAACATTCAAAGAAAAGCTAACTCCTGTCCTTCACAAACAACTCCAGAATTCAAGAAAAGGAAAACCTTCCAAACTTTTTTTATGAGTCCAATATTATCCTAATTCCAAATCAGGTAAAGACACAACAAAGAAAAAAAATTACAGGCCAAAATCTCTGGTGAATACAAATGCTAAATTTTACAACAAAATATTGGCAATCTGGACCCAGCAATACATTAAAAAGATCATACATGATGAAGAAGTGCAATTTATCCCAGGTATGCAAGGGTGATACAATATTCACAAATCAATACATAATACAGCACATAAAAAATGAAGGACAAAAATCACATAATCAGACAGAAAAAGCATTTTATAAAATCCAGGACCCATTTATGATAAAAACACTCAGCAAAGTGGGAATAGAGGGAGCAACCTCAATATAATAAAGGTCATATATGAGAAACCTACTGCCAACATAATAATCAATGAGCAAAACCTAAAAGTTTTTCCCTAAAATCAAGAACAAGTAAAGGGTGTCCACTTTCTCCACTCTTATTCCACATGGTACTGTGAGATCTAGTCATAGCAATCAGACAAGAAAAAGAAATAAAGGGCATCCAAATTAGAAAGGAGGTAGTAAAACTATCTGTCATTAGTTTAACGTGACATGATAGGGTACATGGAAAACACTATAATCTCCACAAATAAGTACTCAACCTAATACATCAATATTGAAAAATAGTGGGATACAAAGCTAATAGTGAGAAATCAATGGCATTTTGTACACCAACAATGAACCATCAGAAAGAGAAACTAAAATAATCCCATTTACTAAAGCAACAAGAAAAGTAAAGTATCTTGAAATAAATTTAACCAAGGATGTTAAAGACCTGTACTTGGAAAACTACAGAACACTGAAGAAAGAAATTGAGGAAGATACAAATAAATTGAAGCATATACCATGTTCATGGAGTGGGATAATTAACATCATTAAATTGTCCATACTGCCTAAAGCAATCTGTAGATTCAATATACTCCTATTCAAATATCAATGGCATATTTAATGGATCTAGAACAAACACTGCAAAAATTTATGGAACAAAAAAAGGACCTGAATAGCCTCAGCAATCTTGAGAAAGAACAACATAGTTGGAAGGATCACAATACCTGATATAAAACTAAACTACAAAGCCACTGTCATCAAAACAATCTATACTGGCATAAAAACAGATACATAGACCAATGGAACAAAACAGAACCCAGAAATAAACCCATGTTTTTATGGTCAATTGATATTTGCAAAGGGGATATGAGCACACAGTGGAGTAAAGACAGTTTCTTCAATAAATGGTGTAGGAAGAACTGGACTGTACATGCAGAAAAACTGAAACTAGACCACCAACTTATATCACACACCAGAATAAACTCAAGATGAATAAAATATCAAAACATAAGTCATGATACCATAAAATTCCTAGCAGAAAACATAGGCAGTAAAATTTCAGATATACCATGTAGCAATATTTTTTCAATATATCTCCTTGGATAATATAAAGGAAAATTAAATAAATGGGAGTGCATTCAAAGAGCTTCTGCACAGCTAAAGAAACCATCATCAGAATGAAAGGGAAACTGACTATGAGAGAACATATTTGCCAATGATACATCAGAAAATGATTTGATCTCCAAAATATATAAAGAACTCACATGACTCAACACCCAGAAGACAAACAATCCAATTTAAAAAATGGGCAAATTATCTGAAAGGCACTTTTCCAAGAAGGACATACAGATGACCCATAGACATATGAAAAGGTGCTCAACATCACTAGCCATCAGAGGGATGCGAGTTAGAAGCACATTGAGATATCACCTCATACCTGTCAGAATGGCCAACATTAATAAAACAACAAACAATTGCTGGTGATGTGGTGCAGAAAAGGCAACGCTTTTGCACCGTTTGTAAGAATGCAACTGGTGCAGCCACTGTAGAAAACAGTATGAAATTTCCTCAAAAAAGTGAAAGTAGAACTTCCTTTTGACCCACAGATACCATTGCTGGGAATATACTCTAAGTATCCTGCGACACCAATTCAAAAGAACTTACGCACCCTATTGTTCAAAGCAGCACAATTCACCATAGCCAAGTGCTGGAAACAGCCTAAGTGCCCATTAATAGATGAGAGCATTAAAAAATTTTGTACATTTACCAAATGGAATACTATACAGCAGAAACAAAGAAAGAATTCTTATCTTTTGCAATGGTTGCATTGGAACTGGAGAGTATTATGCTAAGTGAAATAAACCAGTGGGTGAAAAACAAGTACTATGTGATCTCACTTTTAAGACAAACCTAACTAACAAAATAAAGTAATGTGCAAAAGAGAACTTGTGACATGGGAACATGGAACAGACTGACAGCTGCCAGCAGGGAATGGTGGAAATAAGGGGAAGGGACTAGTGAAAGAACATGTATGAATGAATCATGGACATGAACAATGGTGTGAGGATTGACTGTGGGAGATATGGGTGGGCCCAGTGGAGGAGGGCAAGATGGAAATATTGGGACAATTGTAATAGAATAAACAATAATAAAAAGTAAAGACATATAAAAAGTATCAGAAAAGAAATAAAATTGTTTTCTGGGTTAGTTTGGTAAAATTTTTATTAGAAGAATTTACTGTTAATAAGAATTGGTTTCCAGTGAAATGGGTTTTGAAAATTAAAACCCAGTATTTCTGCTAATAGGAGAATCTCTTTGACCACTTGACCAAAGTCACCCCATCTTGTAGTAAACAGAGGGTCAGAGAGCCCGGGAAGGTCTTATGTGTTGTGTTTGATACAGAGAAATCTGATTAGATCACTATGAAGGTGGTGTACGTAGGAGTATTTTGCTCAAAAGGCAATGGTGAACATTCTAACAGGACTGGTTGAGAAGCTTAATGCCTCCAGAGCACATAGTATTATGGGTGAGAAGGTTTGAAATAAAATAATTGTTCTTAGGCTCTCAGGTTTCTTCTTCTTTGAGGGTGCCTGGATCATCATGCTGTAGGTTAATCATGCCTGCATTTCCCAGAGATGGTATTTGTGGGAAGAAACTTTGGGTGCAGCCTAAGGTTGGGCTGGTCTGGCAGAGGGTGGCAGGGTTATTCTTTGGGTATTCTAGAGCTAATGACCTCTGAGGCAGAAGCCTTCCATTATTTCAAAACTGTGTAGCTTTTGTATCTTATATTGTTTTAGTTTGTAAACTAACCCTATAGAAATAGGATAACTAAAAACTAACAGGGGGAATAATAGGAGAACTCTTAGTTGATAGGGTTAAGTGATTAAAACTGTAACTAAAGAGTTAAAGAGTTTATAGCCTTAAATGATAGGCTTAAGTGACTAATGGTGTGGAAAAATGTTATTCCAAAATTGTGAAGTTTTGAATAAATGCTTCTTTCATTTATCACCAAAACTTTGCCTCTGGAATTTTGCCTAGAGGGTGGAAGCAGTCAGCAGGACCCCAATTGCTGTTTTAATAGGGAGGAGGTCCACTAAGCTCCTCTCCCTATTCTTTCAGAAGTCCCACAGCAACTTACTCTTACTATAGTTTCCTCCATTCCCCCCCACCCCGCCCACCCTCTGGCTTTTTTACTTTTACTTCAGTAGCTCTAAGTTTTCCTTGTGTAGGGCTCTCCTTGGCTTCTTACCATTGGGTTAGGGTATATTCCTTTTTTCACACGTTTTCTGTGTTAACTATTGATGAACATTCTTAGGTAACCAGTTCTCTAATTTTTCAGAATTCCACCTGAAAGTAATTATTTCTAGTGATAAACAAGACCACTGGACATTCACATACCTCTAAAATTCATTGTTTTGAATATCTTTCATGCCTCTGTGGTTTTGTTTTTTGTTTTGTTTTGTTTTGCTTTTGTTCTGTTTTTCCACCTTTATACTTGTCCCAATGTATTCTACTTAGACTATGTTTCTAAATGACAGAAACCAGACCTCTCTTTCTGTTGATGCAATGGTTTGTACAATGTCATCAAATAAAATCAGTGTTAAATGCCTAAATTAGATTATGACTATGTTTAAGCTAAAATGGATTATGGGTATTGTAAAGAATCTCTCCACTAAAAGAAATGGCCTCAAGAAAGAGGTCCAGTAGCTAACAGTTCATCAAGGAGTAAAAGTTCAATCACAACAATCACACATTTACTATAGATTTACTAAATATTTATTATGGGAATGATTATGAATTTTTTACAACTATTAAAATGTGTAGATGTAAAATTTTGACTCTAATTACAATACGCTTAGGAGTTTTCTACACCACCGAGGAATTCTTAGACACTAGCTGGGTGTCCTGTAATTCAACTCAGATCTGACACCATCTACCTGAAGATAGTGTCAGATCCAACAGTTTAAGGGCTCAGTCCTACAAAACTGCTCCCATCCCAAGCATTCAGATACCAATTACAAGTCCAGAACTCAGTGCACAACTCAGAGAGACATTTTACTTATCAGTTTTTACAACCAGATAGAAGAAATGCATAAGGAAGGGTATGGGAAAAGAACACTCAGCTTTCATGCTTCCGGGTATGCCATGTTCACTAACCCTGATGCTCTCAGAACCTCCTACCTTTTGGGTTTTAATGGAAGCTTCATTACATAGGCAATATTGATTACATAATTAGCCATTGGTGATTGCATTCAATCTCCAGCCCCTCTCCCATCCCCAGAAGTATTGGTAGAACCAGAAGTTACAACCTTGTAACCACAAAGTTGGCTCCACTGGCAACCAGCCTCCATATTTAGGCAGGGTCCAAAGTCATGTGATTTATATAACAAATACATCTCAATCATTCTCTTGACTTAGGAATTTCCAAAAATTTTAGTAGCTCTGTGCCAAAAACTGGGACAAACACCAAATATATTTTTCTTTTTATAAGTCATAATATCAAATGGTATATATGATTCATAAGGTTATATGATTCATCACAATTGTCTTCACAATATAAATATAAAGTTCTCATGGAAACAATCAAAATTATTATTTTCCTGCTGCAATTTATTTACTACATTTACACGCAACTTTAAATTATCAAGAAAGTCAAATTCTTAGACACTGTGTACAATCAAAATTCACTACATATGGAACTTAGCAAGATGGTGGAGGAGTGAGTGGAAGCTACACTAATCTCCTCCCAGGTCCAATCTGGAATTACAACTAAATTGTGGAGAAATTACCCAGAACAAACAATGAAACAATAGTGAGAGAGAAGCCGTATAACCTCGGACAGACAAAAGAACTAGCTTCGGCACAACCTGTCAGATAAGGAGTGTGGTGGAGGCTCCAGAGGGCTGGCTGGGTGCTCACAGGCAGCAGTTCTGGAGGGATAATTAAGCTGCAGGTTGGATCCCCCTGAGAGAATTGGGGTCTAAATACTAAGCTGGGATCACCAGCCTAAAATGCCAGAGCCCAAAAAGTACACAGATAACTGGTGGTAAAAAGGGGTAGGGTTGCTCTCTGCCAGATACTGATAGCTGGAGACTCAAAGAGCTGTTTCAAGGGCCAATGCACAAATTTTCATTTGTTGCCACTTACCCCAGGTTCCGGCAAAGGTGGGAGCAGAGTGGACCTGAGACACCTGAGGAAAGACTGGGGAGGAGAGCTATGGGGAGAGAGCAGAGACAGTAATCAGAGGGATCCTAATGCTGAGTCATCCCCAAATGGCTTAGGGAGATAACTCCCCTCCAAGTAGCAGTATTTTGAGGGGAAACAACAGCCTGGTCCCCAAGATAGACTCTGCCAAGGCTCTGTGGTGCTTAAGCCTGACTTCTCAGTGCAGAATGACCAGATTAATAACTGAAGGAGACAGCCATAAATGTAGATCCCTGGCCAAGGCAGGAGTGGGGAGCAGAGTGGACTAGAGACACTTGAGGAGAGACTGAGGATGGAGGCTTGGGGGAGAGAACTGAGAGAGCTGCCACCAGGATCCTGGTGCTGAGTCATCACCCATACTGCAGCAGCCATCCTGCTCAGGCAGACCATTCCCCTCCAACCAGCATGAGCCTGAGGGGAAACAATAGCCTCCACCCCAGGAGAAATTTTGCCCCATGCTATGAAGCTTAAGCCTGACTGCTAACTGCAGAGTGACCAGAGTAACAACTGAAGGAGACAACTATAGACAGCAGATCTCTGGGAGTCTCAGAGAAGGCTGCCTAAGGTCAGACAGGGTTAACATCTAACACCACAAGAGGTTGAATTCAGAAAGAAAAAAACAGTGGCAAATACTAAAGGCTACTGAGATAAAATCCACTGTGGTCCTCTCCATGATTAGTGACATTTTTCTTGCTGCATAACTTTTTAACATTGATTTCTTGTCCAGCAAGTTTTTATATATTAAAAATATATAATATACATACAAATTCACTAGAATTTGTACTATAGTTTATGCCTCTCCTTTCTTATAATAGTCTTAATCTCCTTATGCTTTTTTAAATTTAATACTGGTTCATTTGCTGTTGATACTGAGATTGAGGAGAAGAAATATTTTTGCAGATGTGAGTTTCTTCCCTAGACTTCGTGGTTTTCTTCTGGTAGCACCTGCACAACAGCACATGGATATGGTGGGTGGAGTGACCTGTAGTTAACCTGATGGAAGGAAGGTTCTACCAAAGAATGAAGAGCCAACACCAATGGCAACCCAAGCAACAGAATTATAGTAGGAGATTTTAACACCCCATTGTAAAAAATGGAAAGATCTTTCAAACAAAATATCAATGAACATATTGTGGCATTCAAAATGCCCTAGATCAAATGGATTTAACTGATATATAGAGAGAGCCTTTCATCACAAAGAAGCAAAATACACATTATTTTCAAGTCACATGGAACATTTTCAAAGATAAACCACATGAGAGGACACAAAACAAGCCTCAACTAATTTAAGAAAATGGAAATTATATCAAGCAGTTTCTATGACCACAAGAAACTGAAACTTGAAACCAACCTCAAGGAAAAAACTCAAAAACACTCAAACTCATAGAGATTGAATAGCATCCTGTTAAACAATGCATGAGTTAAGAATGATATCAAGAAAGAAATAAAAAAGTTCCTGGAAACAAATGAAAATGAACTCATGACAATCCAAAACTTATTGGATACCATGAAGGCAGTCCTGAGAGGGAAGTTCATAGCAATATAGGCCTACCTAGAAACACTTCAAATAAATGAACTAACCCTAAACCTACAAGAAGTGGGGGAACAATAACAAAAAGAGCCCAGAGCAAGTAGAAGGAAGGAAATAACCAACAGCAGAGCAGAATTAAATGACATAGAGACTAATAGCACAATTAAAAGGATAAAAAAATCCAGAAACTTCTTGAACACATAAACAAAATCTACAAGCTTTTAAGCAGACTTATCAAAAAAAAAAGAGGGAGGACACAAATAAATAAAATCAAGAATGAAAGAGGAGAAATTACAATAATACCACAGAAACACAAAGGATTGTAGGAAGTTACTACCAAGATACATTTGAAAAAAAAATTGAAAACATAGGTGATATGGACAAATTTCTAGAAAAATATAATCATCCAAACTGAATAAAGAAGAAGCAGAAAATCTGAACATACCAATAACAGCTGACAAAATTGAAGTCGTACTCAAATAACTCCTGATACAAAAAAGCCCTGGACTGGATGGTTTCACAGGAGAATTTTACAAAGCATTTAAGGAAGAGCTAACCCCTATCCTTCACAGATTATTCCAAAAAAATCTAAGAAGATGCAAGACTCCCAAACTCTTTTTTATGAAGCCAGCATCATCCTAATCCAAAAACCAGATAAAGACACAACAAAGAAAGGAAACTTCAGGCCAATGTTGCTAATGAATATAGATGCTAAAATCCTCAACAAAATATTGGCAAACCACATTCAAAAATACATTAGAAAGATCACACACCATGATCAAGTGGAATTCATGCCAGGGATGCAAGGATGGTACAATATTCACAAAAAATAAATATAATACATTACATAAACAAAATCAAAACCAAAAATCTCATGATCACATTAACAGATGTGGAAAAAATAATTTTATAAGGTACAGCACCCATTCATGATAAAAACACTCACCAAAGTGGGAATAAACGGAGCATTCCTCAACCTAATAAAGGCCATATACAAAAAACACACAGACAGCATCATACTCAATGGGCAAAAACTAAAAACTTTTTTGCTAAGATGAGGAACAAGACAAGGATGTCCACTTTCACCACTTTCCCTGCCAACCCCAAAAGCTTTCACTTTATTCTGTTCCTTCCTGTGGCTGTCAGGCTGCACTGGAAATGCAAGCTCTTACTTTTGTAAGGCTACAACAACGTTGAAAAACAAAAAATAATATTAGGGTAAGTTAAAATGCTAAAAAATGTACTTCTTACCAAGATCCAGCCATTTTTCTTGATAAATATTCCTTGCACTGCTGAGATCTTTGGGAAAATTACCAGAGTTTTGAAAAGGTGAGTCTGGGATGAATCCCATGACCACTGTAATCAAAACAGCCTGGTACTGGCATAAAAACAGGCACAAAGCCCAATGGAACAGAACAGAGAGCCCAGAAATCAACCCAGATCTCTATGTCCAATTAATATTTGACAAAGGGGGCAGCAACATAAAATGGAGTAAAAATAGCCTATTCAACAAATGGTGTTGGGAGAACTGGACAGTTATGTGCAAAAAAATGAAACTCAATCACCAACTTACACCATACACCAAAATAAATTCAAGGTGGATAAAAGACTTAAATATAAGCCGTAACACCATTAAAGTCCTAGAGGAGAACATTGGTAAGAAAATCTCAGATATTTCACGCAGCAACTTTTTTACTGATATGTCCCCCAGAGCAAGGGACATAAAAGAAAGAATAGACAAAAGGGATCTCATCAAAATTAAAAGCTTTTGCATGGCTAAAGAAAACAGTATTAAAATAAAAAGAGATCCAACTGTATGGGAAGACATATTCACCAATGATACCTCAGACAAAGGTTTAATCTCCAAAATATACAAAGAACTTACACTACTCCACTCTAAGAACACAAGAAACCCAATTAAAAAGTGGGCAAAGGACTTGAACAGACGTTTCTCCAAGGAGGACATACAGAAGATCCGGGGAAACATGAAAAGATGCTCAATATCACTAGCTATCAGAGAGATGCAACTTAAAACCACAATGAGATACCACTTCACACCAGTCAGAATGGCCATCATAAACAAAGCAACAAACAAGTGTTGGAGAGGTTGTGGGGAAAAGGGGACCTTAGTTCACTGTTGGTGGGATTGCAGACTGGTACAACCAGTATGGAAACAGTATGGAATTTTCTCAGAAAAATAAAAATCGACCTGCCTTTTGACCCAGCAATTCCACTGCTAGGATTATATCCCAAGAATCCTAAAACATCAATGTCAAAGAACCTATGCACCACAATGTTCATAGCAGCACAATTTACAATAGCCAAGAGCTGGAAGCAACCTAGGTGCCCATCAGTAAATGAATGGATCAAAAAATTGTGGTACATATACACAATGGAATTCTATGCTGCAGAGAGAAAGAAGGAGCTACTACCTTTTGCAACAACATGGATGGAACTGGAAAGCATTATGCTGAGTGAAATAGGCCAGGTGCTGAAAGACAAATACCATATGATCTCACGTTTAACAGGAAGCTAAAGAACAAAACAAACAAGCAAGCAGAAAAGAAAAAACAAAGACACTGAAATAGAGAACAGGGGGACAATGAACAGAGGGGAGAGGGGAGGGAATTTAAGGGAAAAAAGGGGAGGGATTTAGAGGAACAAGTATAAAGGACACAGGGACAATAACTAAGGGGGGTAGAAATGGGAGGGAGGTGGTGTGCATGGGAGAGGGGTGGGCTGGAATGGGAGAAATAAACAGAAAACTGTACTTGAAAAATAACTAAGGAAAAATTTTTAAAAAAGAAAAATAAAGTATCTAAGAATAAATCTAACCTAGGATGTAAAATACATATACTCAGAAAAGTACACAATGCTGAATAAAAAAATTAAGGAAGAAAGAAAGAAATGGAAGCATATACCATGTTCATGGATTGGAAGGATTAACATCATCAAAATGTCCATACTACCCAAGGCAACCTATACATTCAACACCATTACTATTACAGTACCAATGGCATATTTCACTGTTATAGAATGAACATTGCAAAAATTTATATAGGACTATAATCTATCCCAAATAGCCACAGCAACTTTGAGAAAGAGAAAAGTAGGATGAATCACAATACTTGGTATGAAACTGTATTACAAGGCCACTGTAATCGGAACAGCCTGGTACTGACATAAGAACAGACATATAGACCAAGGGAAAAGATTGGAGAGTCCAAAAATGAACAGTCTCTGTGGCCAATTAATATTTGACAAAGGGAGCAAAAGCATAAAACAGAATCAAAATAAAAGCCCCTTCAACAAATGGTGTTGAGGAATCCGGACAGCTAGGTGCAAAAAAAAAAAAGAAACTTAATTACCAACTTACACCATACACAAAAGTAAATTCAAGGTAAACAAAAGGTTTAAATATAAGCCATGACACCATAAAAGTCCTAGAGAAAAATATCAGTAGGAAAATCTCAGACATTTCATGCAGCAACATCTTCACTGCTATGTCCCCTACAGCAAGGGACATAAAGGAAAGAATAAACAAATGGGATCTCATCAAATTAAAAAGCTTCTGCATGGCTAAAGAAAACAGTATTAAAATGGAAAGAGAACCATTGCATGGGAAAACATATTTGCCAATGATACCTTGGACAAGGGTTTGAGCTCCAAAATATATAAAGAACTCACATGACTCCACTCCAGGAAGATAAAAAAAAAACAATTAAAAAGTGGGCAAAGAACTTGAACAGACACTTCTCCAAGGAGAACATACAGAAGGCTCAGAGACATATGAAAAGATGCTCAACATCACTAGCCATCAGAGAGATGCAAATTAAAACCACAATGAGATACCACCTCACACCAGTCAGAATGGCCATTATAAACAAATCATCAAACAAGTGTTTCAGAGGATGTGGAGAAAAGAAAACCCTAGTGCACTGTTGGTGGGAATGCAGACTGCTACCACCAGGGTGGAAAACAGTGTGGAATTTCCTCAGAAAACAAAAAATGGAACTGCCTTTGACCCAGCACTTACCCTGCTGGGATTATACCCCAACAGCCCTGAAACAACAATCTAAAAGAACCAATGCACCCCAGTGTTCATAGCAGCACAATTTACAATAGCAAAGTGCTGGAAGCAACCTAAGTGCCCATCAGCAAATGAGTGGATCACAAAACTCTGGTACATTTACACAAAGGAATTTTACACAGCAGAGAGAGAGAGAGAGAGAGAGAGAGAGAGAGAGAGAGAGAGAGCAAAAGGAGCTCCTACCCTTTGGGATACCATGGATGGAACTGGTGAGCATTATGCTAGGAGAAATAAGCCAGGTGGTGAGGGATAAATACCATATGATCTCACCTTTAATTGGAACCTAATCAACAAAAGAAGAAAGCAAACAAAATATAACCAAAGTCATTAAAATTAAGAGCAAACTGAGAGTAACCAGAGGAGAGTTAGGAGGGGATAATGTGAGTAAAGGCAGAAGGGTTTTCAGGATCATGTTTAAAGGACATATGGTCGAAACCAAGGGGGATTAGGGATCAAAGGTAGTAATTGGGAATGGCTAGAGTGGGGTGTGCAGTCATGTGGGGAAAATGTAGACAATTGTAATTAAACAAAAATAAATAAAGTTAAAAAACCACTGACTATTAAATATTCCAGGCATATTTAGAAATATCCTTGTTCATTATCGATCAGATATCTTTTATTAAAATTATTATAATAGTGTGTTGGGAAAGGCACTCATTGTGAGTGGCTTCCCAAGTCAGTTTCATGCACTGTGCCCTTGGGTAAGTCATTTGTTCCAATCACTACATTTTCAGGTATGATAGCAACTTACCAATCTCGTTTGCACAATAGCTTTGAGGATCAAATGAAGTCCCTGTGAGAAGATATTGAAAAGTCAAAAGCAGTACACAAGTCTTAGGTGTTAGTTGCTAACAGAGTATATTCAGTGGAGTTATAAAATTTTCTGAGGAAAGCTGCAAACTAAATATAAATTGTATTTGAAGCCAAGGAAAGCATTTCCTCATTCCTGAATGAATCACCTCTTGGCTCCAGGTAATAATAAATAGAGAGTAAAGCTATTGGAAGACACTTCTAATAAAACAACTGTGGGCATGAAAAGAGAAGGCAGAGGTAGAGCACTTAGGGCCAGAGGCCAGAACACAACTGGAGCAGGTCCAGAGCCTCAGTGGGGCAGGATTTTGGCAGAGGATAAGAGGGATTTGCTTTGTGTGTAGATTCCAGCTGGATACATGACATTTGTATTCATTACTGACTCTTTGGTGGGTTTTATTACTGCTGTGGCCAAAGAGCCTCTGGGGAATAAAAATGAAAATAGATGGACCCAAAGACCTTTGATATATTGGAGTACAATAAATGTCAGCAGAAAGTAAAGCTTTGTCTGAAAGATATGTGAAAATAAGTAATTAGCACATGTCCTGACATGCCCTTATGGTGCTTGAAGAATTTCACACTGGCATTCTCAGAATGTCAGAGAGTTATTTTCCTAGGGGAATAAAATATTTTCACAGTATTTTTTCCAAAGAAAAGTTAGATAATTAGGAGGGGTCATACAAATCATTAATATACAAGTAAAATTATAGTTATTAATAAACAATAGCTCAGAACTTTATGTTTATTTTCATTTAATCATTATAATATTCCAGATACATATTGTAATCTATATTTTAGAGTTCAAAGAGTTCATATGCCTGCATTAGGATTGTATAGCTAAAAGTTATTGGGCTAGAATTAAGACCGAGATGATTTTAATTCTAGACATCATGTCTTCACTACTCTTTTTGTTTCTCATACACCAATCCTTCGACCATTGTGTCTTCATGTCAAAATTTTTACTGGTTTACTGAATAATTTTCAGAGGAAGTCATGATTATATGTTTGATAAATTCTGATGACAAAATTAAAATTTATATAGTCTATGGCTGTTCTTATTATATTGTGAATTTGAGTCATGGAATTCAAACATCTTTATACCATACTGACTATATGAATAAGTGAGTAAACAAACCTTAAATGCGTATAAAATTGCCTCTTTGTATTGAGGGACAACTCTCACAAATTATGAAAGCCAGACTGACATGTTGCACAGACACCTCTGAGGAAGTGTACTTTCCTTTCTCTCTGAGTGCACGTGGCATCGTCCAGGGTTCTTCCCATGAATTCTTTTCCTTGTGGTTTCACTGTGCCCTTCATCCAATTTGTGGCTGAAAACACTAAAGTGGTTGCTTAGAAACATGAAATTTGCAAATTTATGCATTTTCAGAAGGTTGCACTGAAATGTAGGAGTAGCATATGGTGAGCTGACATGTTTTGTCCTTTAGCCAAGGATAAGTGTAGCCTTCTGTGATCTCTCTAATTATTTCATGGCACTTTAGGATGCCAAGCTGAATTCAGGAAACATCAAGCCTTCAGGGCTAGGGAAAAATAGAATGTACTTTTTGTTTTCAGTATTTAGGACTAAAGTAATTGTTGTTATTTTAAAAAATTAATTAGAATGGTTTGGGAACTCTAAAAGCAGAGGATAAGTTTTATCTAAAGCATAGAATTAAGGGCTCATTTTTTGGCTGAAATACAAAGGAAGTAAGAATGCTTATTTATGTGGGGAAAAAAGGCAGCCCTGAAGTGAAGATATTTGATAAGAAAGAGTTATGATCCTAACTAGTTATCAAAATCCACTTAATAACTACTGAAAGAGAATAAAAAAACAACTCAAGAGGACTGAGGAAATTAGAAGACTGAGTGAAAACACAAATACAAATAATAAATTAGGGAATTGAAGCCCTAGTGATGTGTGGATGTTAATTTCTGTAATGACATAAGCTTGGTCTGGAGGGAAGCATCATGAAAATTTTAGCTAAATAAACTGGATAATCCATTTATTCTCTTGCTCTTAAAATAACCATCAATTCATTTTGCCCTGTCCAAAACCTTTTAGCAGCCTTCTATGTGGCATGGAGGATACACATGTCATCTAGACTTCTTTCAAGACCAGCCTTGTATTTCATGCATGGGGTTTGTAAGGAAGGAGATAACCGCCGCTATTCTCATGACCTCTCTGACAGTCCATACAGTGTAGAGTGCAAGTATTTTCAGCAAGGATACTATATTTACAGAGATTGCTGCAGATACGAACATAGCAAACCACTAACCAGGAAGAAGTGACTGCTGCTGATCTAACTGCAAATTCATCCTTAGCTGCTTCCTCAAGTCTCTCATCAGTAGTTGGACTGAATACTGAAATAAATACAGGTGAAGCTGAATCAAGAAATTCAAACTTTGCAACTCTAAGAGCATGTTCAGAAGACTGGGTGAATACCATTAGTTTGTTCCTGGGCAGCCCTACTGTGGCCGTACTTCCTCTTCTTGTACTGAGGCACCCCTGTGGGGCTCAGTGACCAAGGAAGACTTGGAGAAGGAGTATACTGCAGTGAAAATAAAGCTGCAGTTGGAGAATGACACTATGGGGAGAACTGTGTGTATCTCTATGGAGACTCCTGTGATCTGTGTGGGTTGCAGGTCCTCCATATGGTGGTTGCTGCCCAGAGATCACAACCCATAAAACCTTGCACTGAGGCCCATGAGAAGGACACGGAGCCCTTGTTTTCTCTCCAGTGCCATAAGGACAAACTGTGGCATTTGCATGGAAGTAGTCTATGAGAAAGTCAACCCCAATGAGTGCTGCTTTGAGATTGTCTCCAAATGCAACAACACCTACTGTCTCAAGTGTATTCACAAGTGGAAGAGTGCCATGTAATTTGAGAGCAAGATCATAAAATCCTGCCCAGAATGCCAGATCACATCTAACTTTGTCATCCCCAAAGTGAGGATTGGGTGGAAGAGAAAGAAGAGAAGCAGAAACTCATTCAGAAATACAAGAAGGCAATGAGCAACAGGCGTGTAGATATTTGATAAAGGACCTTTATCAAATATAGGTGCCTATAGGTGCCTTTATCAAATATTGGAGCTGCCTATTGGGAAGGAACTGTTTTTACAAGCATGTATAACCCCAACGATCATAGAGAGGAACCATAGAGACACAAAGTGGGATCATCAAGCAGATACTGGGACCAAGGAAGGACCCACTTTTGGGAGGTCACTGAGGAAAGAAAGAACAGCAACCCCTTTGACTATGATGAAGAGGAAGTTGCCACTTTTGAACTCGGTAAGATGTTGCTTGTGCTTTTGGCTGCAGTTGGGGGAAGACTCTGAAGATGAATGGGACTTGTTTTCACATGAGCTGGAAGAATTTTATGACTCAGATCTATAGCAGTTCTGCAAGACCTGTGGACCAGCCCACTGAATGTCGGACAGGAGCTGTCCCTCAAGTGGTGGGGCAGGGCCCATGGTTCTCTCTCAGGCAGGCCTGGCCACTCCAGGTGCCATCACAATTTTAACCCAGGGCCTGTTTTTTCAATTTCCCTCACTTTTCCCTACGGAGTATGTTGTTTTCTTTGGTTAAAAGACAAAATTAAACCTTAAAGTTAGTGGGGTTTTTTGTAACACAAATTTATCTCTCAGACAGTAAGTGTAGGTTTGTTCCATCATCTGTTTTCAACCAGATTCACACAGTTGGAGGGGATTGTTTATGGATTTTCAGTAGTCATTTTGAGAACCCTGTGTTAATAAGTAACACCATTGGCCTTACTTTGGCATCCAAGAATAGGGGTGATGAGTGAAGGGTCTGGACTGTGGCAAGTAATCTCAGCTGCAGACTTAAGAGGTGGACACTTAAGGTTTCTGGTGAAATCTGCACATCTGTGTTTTTATCAGTTCCCTACCCTGTAATCCCCACTCCATGCACTTGTTCTGTGGTTTTGGTCTTTTGTTTAATTGCACACAAGTAATAAACTACTGGGTAACCATAACTAGGAAAAATAAAATAAACACCAAGAATCAACTGTTCCAGGGAATTCATTAGGACATAGGGGTTAAAAAAAGAGACAGATGTGGATTTTGCCCTCACAGGACCTATACTTTTTGAGACACAGGCATATAAGCCATAATGAAACCCCATATGAAAAGCATAATGATACGAATATGCCATGGGCCTTCGTGAATCTAGAGAAGCACTTAATGTAGTAGTCACGGGAAATTTAGGCAGATTTCAAGGTAGGCTGATATTTTTTTAATAATTGCATTTTAATTTTATTTCTTTTTAAAATTATTGTTCAAGTACAGTTTTCTGTCTCTCACTCCCATCCCGGCCCACCCACCCAGTGCTCCCCACCTCCCTCCCATTTCCACTTCCCTTAGTTGTTGTCCATGAGTCTTTTATACTAGTTCCTGTAAATCCTTCCCCTTTTCCCCCTGAAATTCCCTCCCCTCTCCCCTCTGGTCACTGTCTGCCTGTTCTCTATTTCATTGTCTTTGGTTATATTTTGCTTGCTTGTTTGTTTTGTTGTTTAGGTTCCTGTTAAAGATGAGATCATATGGTATTTGTCTTTCATCACCTGGTTTATTTCACTCAGCATAATACTTTCCAGTTCGATCCATGCTGTTGCAAAAGGTAGGAGCTCCTTCTTTCTTTCTGCTGCATAGAATTCCATTGTGTAAATGTACCATAGATTTTTTTGATCCACTCATTTACTGATGGACACCTAGGTTGCTGCCAGCACTTGGCTATTGTAAATTGTGCTGTTATGCACATTGTGGTGCATAGGTTCTCTTGGATTGGTGTTTCAGGGTTTTTACATTTTTCCAAGGATGACATACAGAAGATCCAGAGACAGATGCTCAAGGTAGGCTGATCACTGTAACAATTCCAAAATATCAATGGGTTAACACAGGAGGACTTCTTCTTGCTCATATATTTCTATATATTTGATGTACTTCTCAGAGCTTCTTTCACCTAGTATTTCAGAAGCTCTGTCATCTTCAGGGCCTCATAATTCACTTATGGACTTTATGTATGAGGCTGGCAGCTGGATATAGGAAGGACTGCATATTTAGTTTTGTTTTTTAAGGGTTAATTCTGAAAGTGGGACATTATCTATTGACCACATTTAACCTCAAGGGGAACTGTGAACTAGCAGCAATAAAAATAAGTTTGTTTACTGGCTATGTCCAATAAGACACAGCTTATTGGAGGAGTTTTTATTTTACCTGAGCCTTAAAGATGCAACCTAATACACAGGTGAAGAAGATTGCACAAGGGCATTCCTGAAAGAAGAAATACCGGGATAAAAGACATGGATGTAAAAAAAAACAAATGGAAAGCTTTAAAAACTAGAGTATTGAATTATAAATCACAGGTCATGATTAATGGGAGATGAAGCCCTACTTCTGACAGATTTTCCTGAAGTACTCTTTCCATTACACCCAGTTGCCTATATGATAGATATCCTCTGAGGACTCCAAGGTATATCAGATTCAACCTATACAAAACCAACTCCAGGATTTTCTACTCCACTTCCTGGCCCTTGCCCTGGAAACCCTTCAAACCTAGTCTTTCTTTATTCCACCACAAATTAAAGAAAAGTTGGAAAGGATTCTTGACATATTCTATCCATAATTTTGTGAAGCTAATGTATGACCAAACCTTACATATGTAAAGTTAAAATTTTTTCTTGAATATGTTTGTTTTTCCTCATTTCTACTTTAGCACTCTCCCCAGAATTAACATTATTTATTGCCAGATGTATCACAGAGAGCACCCAACTTCACTCTTTCTACCCATCCTGTTCTGCCTCTCTTCAATCTGTTATACACAGGGAGTACTAGGCCACCCGACACTAGGCCCATTACCACTGTGATCATCTGCATTTATTGGGTGCTCATAAAACAAGGTACATTAATCTTTAGTGATTGCCTTGATTGCCTCATTAGTCCCCATATAGCCCAACATGGTAGGTGCTATTCCCATTTCAATGCATGAATGAGGTAACTGAGGTTTGGAGGTTTAATTAGCTTGCCCAATTTCATACAGCTATTACACAGAGGAACTTTAAAAAATCTAGGTTGTTTGCTTTCTGAGCCCATGTTCTAAATCATTATGCTAAATATTCTGTCAGTGTAGACATTAAACATGTATTTATTGTTTGGAAAAAGTGGCAAATTGACAAGTCCTCCATATAATAGAAGGTCATGTAAACACATTTTATCTTGTTTATGTGGTGGAAAGAAACTGTTAAGAGATTTTAAGAAAGCAGTGACCTAGATCTAGAGATTGGAAAGATATCTTCATTATATGCATGGAATATGGCATGGAAGAGAAGATGGAAAGCAGAGAGTGATTCCATTAAAGTGTCAAAAAAAATTGGCAAGGGCACTAAGGAGAGATCGAACCAGAAGACATTTGAGGTTCTTTTAAGGTCTTGATGGCTTACCTTATTTGTCTTCTTCACAGTTTCATTTCCTTCCCCAGTGTACCCCTGGTCAAAATGCAACATTCATTGAATTTTTCAAAGACAAGTTTAGTGTCAATGTATATAATGGTGAAATGTATATATCTATTTATGGTGAAATGTATATATGTATAATGATGAAATGCGTATATGTTATATACATTTCATATAACAATACAACATTATTTTTTAAAAAGTTTCCAGCATGATATGTCCCCTAGAGCAAGGGACATACATTTACACAGTAGAATACTATGCAGCAGAAAGAAAGAAGGAGCTCTTACCCTTTGCAACAGCATGAATGGATCTGGACAGCATTATGCTAAGTGAAATAAGTCAGGTGGTGAAAGACAAATAGCATATAATCCCACCTATAAATGGAATGTAATCAGCAAAACAAACAAGCAACCAAAATATAACCAGAGATTGAAATAAATAACAATCTGACAGTAACCACAGGGGAGGGGGAGAGGGAAAATGGGGAAAAATAGGGAAAGGGTCATCAAGGAACATATATAAAGGACACATGGACAAAACCAAATAAGAGTAGGGTAGAGGGTGGAAAGTGGGGATGGGTGGGGAGTGGGGGAGAGTGGTGGTGGGAAAACGGAGACAACGGTACTTGAACAACAATAAAAAAAAGTTAAAAAAATAATAGAACAAAAATTCTCATTACAAGAAAAAAATTTTTGTAACTGTGTGGTGATGGATGTTAACTAGACTTATTATTGTGATCATTTCCAAACATATACAATATCAAATTATTATGTTGTACACTTGAAACTGATATAATGTTATATTTTAAATACATATCAATAAAAACAATAAAATAAAATGTCATGATCCACATGGAAAAGCCAATTGGAGGTGTCAAGAGTGTTAAATTATTATTATTAATAAAAATTAACTTTAAAAAGTAGAAAAATTTATATATGGCAGTCCTCACTTATCTGTGGTTTACTTTTGGCAATTGCAGGTACCCAAGGTCAATCATGGTCAAAAAATTGTAAATGGTAAATTCAAGAAATAAAAAAAAATAATAAGTTTTAACTTGAACTATAAGCATGAGCTGAAAAGCAAAGACCAAACTAAGCTTCTCTCTTTATCTCTGTTTATCCCTCTTCCTGGCTCTCTTTCTTTGTGTGTGTGTCTCTGTGTTCTTTCTCTCTCTCTGTCTCAGGCTACACACTTGCATCTCTCCTCTGTGCATGTCTACTTCATTTTAACATTTTCTGCAGACTGTTTTTGTCCTCTTTGGACCAAATACAGTAAGGTTATATTGACTTTACTCACTGAATAGCCAACTGGGGTTTTTGGACCTCAGATCCAAATTCCCAGGAGAGAGAAAGCCTTGTCTAGCCATCTGTTGCCATGTGGTTCTGGCCCTTGGGTCATGGTGTCTTGGGTCATCAGGACTTCTTCACAATTTCTTTTTCCTTCCTTCTTCATTTTCACTAGGTTATTGGAAAATGTACTGAAACAAAGTGAACCTATCTTTGTATTTATCAAATAAACTTCAATTAGTAATAGTACATTTCTTAATGTAGCATTAAATTGTTTGCCAATATTTTATTGGATTTTTATAGGATTTTGGATTGATATTAATAAATAAAACAGGTATATACTATCTTTTTGGTTTAGGAAATAATGTTATTCTTGTTTATTAAAAATATTTTCAACTATTCCTTAATTTTCTATGATATGTAACAATTTGTATAGCATTATAATTATCTGGTCTTTGAAGTTTTGATAGAATTTTTCATACAATTTTACCTTGACCTGATGTTTCTTTGTTGGGTAGTTTTTTTAATAAGTCCTACTCTTACTGTCTATCTCTCTTAGTCATATGGAAATAATCTGTTTAAAATTTCTGACTCATTATAATCAAATTTGTTAAATTATATTTTCCTGAATTGCTATCTTTTTCATCTGAGTTTTGGCATTTATTTGTATAAAGTTATGCAAAATATTCTAATAATATTTTGAATCCTTCTGTTTCAATTGCTATTTTATCCTGTTCTTAGTCTTAGTTCTTTAACCTTATTGTCCTGTTCTTTAACCATTGTTACTGTCTTTCTTTTAATCTTAGATCCACAATTAAATGCATGTAGTGCTCAAAATCAGTTATTTTGCTAAAGTTTTTTCAGTCATCTCCTGACTGGATTAAGCTTGTCCTGTAATTTGAAGGGCTCATACAGTATTCCTAGTTCTTACAGGATTTGGTCAGTCTTCTATAGACTTGATGCTAGATTAAAAATCCTTTGCTCACACTGCTTTTCCTTGTGTTATTAAAACTCAACCTGTTCCATCTTTGTCTTGGTTCAGATGTTTATATCTAGAATTTTGATGTCTTCAAATCTTCTTTAATTGATATGAGATTTTATCTTTTTGTGTGGATAGTCTAAGGATAATTTTATTTATTTTTCTTTTTTTTATTTAGTTATTTTTCAAGTACAGTTTTCTGTTTATTTCTCCCATCCCAGCCCACCCCTCCCCCATGCACCCCACCTCCATCCCATTTCTGCCCTCCTTAGTTATTATTCCTGTGTCCTTTATACTTGTTCCTCTAAGTCCCTCCCATTTTTTCCCCTTAAATTCCCTCCCCTCTCTCCTCTGGTCGCTGTCCCCCTGTTCTCTATTTCAGTGTCTTTGTTTTTATTTTGCTTGCTTATCTGTTTTGTTGTTTAGCTTCCTGTTAAAGGTGAGATCATATTGAAGTTAAACATTAAAGGACAGATTTTTTTCCTGGTATATGGTAATCTTTTCAATAATATAGTTTCAGGGTTCTTTATTTCTGAATATTTTTGAACTATGTTTTAACATATTTTTAATTATTTTAGTCTTTCCTTAGTATTTCCAACTATGCTTTTTTTGTTACACTTTGAAGTTTAAGCATTTCTCTCTAGGACACTGTGTAATTTAATTAATATTATCCAAACATGTTAATATTTAATATTAACATGTTAATGTTTATCTATTATTGAAAAATGATTTTATTATGAATGAACTTAGATGTTCATTTTTGTTGTGAATTTTGGAATTTACAATTCAGTTTTGTTGTTTTGCAAGTTGCTGCTTAAGATTGTTTAGTTCAGTTTGAAGTGTAGTGTTGAAGTTTTTGCTTACTTGAATTTGCTTGTTGGTTTTTTTACTAGAAAATAATTATTGACTGAGATATTCTGATTCTCCTCTAGAAAATTTTCTCTGATTTTCTTTTCATATTAGGTTTATATGGAGGTACTCTGCAATTTTTTATTGATTCAGTGTCTTAAAAATTATTCTGGAATGATAGTAACAAATGCCTGCATATACAATGAGACTTTCATGTAGCTAATTAGGTTTTTCTGTTTAAGAGTTCTCTTTTCTCTTAATTTACTGAAATGAAGTTGATTCAATGGATAGTGCTCCTTTTAGGGAAAGAGGTTTTGATTTGTAAGTGCACTTACTTGAAGATAAAGAATAAGAACAACATGAGAATCTTGATAAAGATAAAGATAAAGAAGGATGATAATCTTGAAAATAGTTTATAGTATGCTAAGAATCATTAAATAATTTTAGAATAAGTATCTGCAAGGTAACAATTTTAATATATTCGGTCAAGTTCTTAATAGTTTTTCTCTGCAGAGCAGAGTAGGTAACTGCAGGAAGTCTTTGGGGAGAAGGTCACAGCTCAGATAGCTTAGCATTTTACTTATTGCTAAGGACTCAGCTCCTAAAATGTGGGATCTTACATCTGTGTATAGCTGATATCAATGACCTGTGAGTGATGATCCTTGTGTTTCTACAAACCTACAAAGTTGATGCCTGTGGAGAATCTACAGATTTTCCCTGTAGAAAACACAGTGCCCAATAAAGTGTTAAAAATCACTTAATTGTATCCTTATCTAGGATGATACATTAAGGGAATTGAGTGGTATAGCTAGGTCTTGAACCCATGTAATAATGGTTTTATATGCTTAACAAATGGTCTTATTTAGAGTAAGCAACCACATTAATTTAAAATGAAATATTTATGTAACTTATTTATAGCCATTAAAATCCATTTATAACCAGTAGTAGGCCTGGCCTATGTACTTTCAAGCAACTTTCAGGAATAAATACATTAAATCTAGGGCACAGTGGGATATCAGAAAGGATCAGTTGCCTAGTGACCATTGAAATGAACAGAACTGAAAAACACAGGTTGATTTTGTTTCAATACACTTTCTGATAACCTAGTGAAAATGAAGAAGGGAAGAAAAAGAAGTTGTGCCTCCACAGTCCTGATGACCCAAGAGACCAGAAGATGGTCAGACAAAGCTTTCTCTCTCCTGGGAATTTGGAATTGAAATCCAAAAACCCTAACTGTCTATTCAATCAGTGAGGTCAATGTGACCTCAATGTATTTGGTCATGTGTATGAAAAAGAAGAAAAGAACAGTCTGCAGAAAAAGGTCAAAATGACATAGACATGCACAGATTGAAGATGCGAGTATACAGTTTAACAGAGAGAGAGAGAGAGAGAGAGAGAAAGCTTAGCTTGGTCTTTGCTTTTCAGGTCCTTTTTACTGTTCCTTTAGAGATATTGAAACTTTCTGCTTTCCTGTCTCTTATTTATTTATTTATTTATTTATTTATTTATTTATTTATTTTTATTCAGGTTAATTTTGTCAGGTTTCTGCTAATAGCAGCCCAACAACCATGGCTTTAAAATATTCTCTTGCAAAACAAACAAGAAGCAAGCAAAATATAATCAGAAATGTTGAAATAAAGAATAAACTGACAGTAACAAGGAAGGAGAGGGGAAGGGGATAAGGAGGGAAAAAGGGAAAGGGTCATCAAGGAACATGAATAAAAGACCCATGGACAAAGCCAATAGGGGTTTAGGATTGAGTGGGGGAAGTGGGAGTGGATGAAGCGTGGGAGAGTGGTGAGGGGAAAATGGGGACAACTGTAGATGAACAACAAAATAAATAAACAAACAAACAAACAAACAAACAAACGAGTAAATATTTGTTTGCTGTTGTTTTTATGGCTTGTCCCAGGAGCAATGTCAGAGTTGAAAAGATTCTAAGAGATCATAGTTTCATAGATGAGAAAGCCTAAAGAGGTAAAAAATATCACATGGGTAATTGAAGATTCTGGCTTCTTGGTTTCACAAACAACAGTGTTTTGTAGAAGATTAAAGCAAAGACTTCAGACTAAATAATTTTCTTGCTTTATCCCCTAATTCTACCTCATTTTCCAGTGATACTTTTCTCACAGTGATTAATCTTGAAAATTCTGAATGAAATTCAACATATTGAAAACTAGAGCTATCCATTTTCTGCACCACAGACCAGACATTTTGACATATTTGTTTTATATAGCTACTTTTAAAGACATAATTGGTCAAAATCCAGTTGAAAGGTTGTTTTAAAATGTAATTTTAGACAAAGTAATCTAATGTGTATACTTTTATAAAGTACCTTTTATTCAACTCAAATATGATTATACCTTCTATATTTTTTACTTTTCCAAACAAAGTAAATGTTTAAAATAGATTACTGACATAGGATTCATGTCACGTTTTTATATTACTGAAAAAATTATATTTATCCCACCAAAATTATGACATTAAATGCACTTAGATACATTTTACTAGGTATAGATTGAGGCGTATCTTTACATTTTTATATTTGTATACTTCTTCATGGTTTGGAAATATTATTTAGTTTCAGCTTCTTGCATTCTCCTATCTGGAGCTGTGCTGGATGCTAGATGTCATTCAAAACTGGTAGCAATCAGTATCCTTTCAAAAATCTTGTTAGAATGTTAACATTGTTTTATAGTACTTGGAGATTAAGAATATTAAGAAAGAATATTTAAAATATAGTAGCAGTGACTTTATATAGTATTATGTGACTATATTTTTTCAAGGGATTTACATTGTAATTAAAGATTAGTTAAGCATAAGTTAATAAACTCTTCAAGTACTAGCCAGGTTTTTTTAGACAAAACCCTGATAGATTCTTTCCAATTTAAAAGTGATAATAATAATAATAATAATCAACTATAATGCCCTGTAGTCGTGCTATAGGGAATACACAGTATTTGTTACTCAAATAATAAAATGTTTAAAGCAATATATTGATTCTTATTTTCCTTTTTCACCATAGTATATATTTATCATAATATAAAATATATAAAATATAATCATTCAATTGTTGGCTTCCTGTTTGCCTTATTTTATTTATTTACTTATATTTATCAGCCACTTATTTTGATATAATTTGAAGTAATTTCAAACTTACAGTAGAGAGTGGAAAACCAGGAAACAAAACTCCTATATACTACAGTACAGTGATAACAATAAGGGAGCTGAACATTGATATACTACTTCTATCTAATCCATAGTCTATGTTTAAATTTCTCTCATTGTCCTAAAAATGTTATTTTATAGCTACCTTCGTTCCCAAATCCAGAGTCCACTTCAGGCTAATTTCTTATATTTGATTGTCTTATTTCTTTAGCTTTATTTGATGTGGAATTGTTCACCAGAATTTCTTTGTACTTTATAACCTTGGCATTTTTTAAGAGAATGGGCTAGTAACTTTTTGAAATGCTGCTCATTTTGGGTTATCTTAGTTTATTAATTCTCACAGATGTCTAGAAACTCCTATGTTAAATATACAGAGTATAATTTTGAAAGTCAAATTATTTTTTTGTTATGAGGAAGCTAATATAGCTTATGTCCATTCATGGAGGACATTTCTTGTTCAGGTTAAGCTTCAAGCTCTGGAGTCAGGCAGATTTAGGTTGCAATCCTACCTTCCTGCAATTAGTTGTTCTTGTCTTCTCCAAGCTTCAGTTTTCTAATCTGGAAAATAGGGAAAATGTTGAATTCTCAAAGGGTAGCTGGAAGGGATTTTTTAATTTTAATTTTTTTTGCTGTTGTTCAAGTACAGTTATCTCCATTTTCCCCCAACCACTCCGCCCCACCCTACCCATCCTTGCTTGCTACTCTAGATCCTACCCTTCTTTGGTTTGTCCATGGGTCCTTTATACATGTTCCTTGATGACCCTTCCCCTTCCCCTCCTTCCTTATCCCCCCTCCCCCTCCCCTCTAGTTACTGTAAATCTGTTCTCTATTTCAATGTCTCTGGTTATATTTTGTTTGCTTGTTTGTTTTGTTGATTAGGTTCCATTTGTGGGTAAGATCATATGGTATTTGTCTTTCACTGCTTAACTTATTTCATTTAGCATAATGCTCTCCAGATCATGTGGTCACAAAGGGGAGGAGCTTCTTCTTCCTTTCTGTGGCATAGTATTCCTTTGTATAAATGTACCACAATTTTTTATCCACTCATGCACTGATGGACACTGAGGTTGCTTCGAACACTTGGCTGCCATAAATTGTGCTGCTATGAACATTGGGGTGCATAGGTTCTTTTGAATTGGTATTTCAGGATTCTTAGGGTTAAATGAGATAACATATGCAAAGTATTAGGTAGACTGCCTAGCACATAAACAAACCTCAATAAAAGATTGGACACATGCTTGTATTTCCAATGGAAAATAATATGAAAAAACTAACAAGCTAGTTTGGTGGCATTAAGTAAATGATAGTACCAATATTCAGGAGAGAGGAAAGTGCATGAAATTACTTGTTTCATTTGGAAGACTTTGAGGCATTTATGTTTTTAATTGCAAACATTAGGTTTTTTTAATGTCTCATTTTTAAGTATATGGGGATTTTTATTTAATTTTTCAAAACTACCTCAACTTAATGTTTTTAATATACTTCCTTTTGAAATAAAAATCATAACAAAGGAGATTTTTTGGGATAATGTAGGATTTAAAATAAGATTTACTAATAAGTCGTTCATTTGAAACTAATTTATATACAATACATGCTTACATGCCTATTTACTTAGAGAATAGTGCTTTCTCAATGTACATAGGAAAGTTCATTTAGCTAGCAATCAATTTGGGTGAATTGGCTATAAGAGTAATAGTTGCTATTCAGGTTATGGGAATATGGATTCAGTTGACACAGGAGGCATGAAAAGTGGAGAAAACACAGTTTTAGCTCATGGCATCACGTAGAATTGATGCCATGAAGGACCTTGACCTAAGCTGAGTCTGTATTTGGCTGTCTACCATGATTTCTTCTGGTCATTTACTCTGCTTTCTGGTGATTCATTCCAGTGGTCTTAAGCTTGTAACAAGCTAGGTTTTGTTGTAGGTTTTCCTGCCCTGCTATATTTACAGATGATTTTCTTCTTGGGTGAAGAACAAAGATATTTTTAGGGAAATTTACTTTATCAGTATGGCATTTGGGTATCTTGATGAATAAAATTTAACTTATTAAAAATTTTCATAGACATTTATTTAAAAAATCTTATAGGTGATAATTGAAATAAATATTGAATTGGTTATTTTTCAGGCTTTGTGTTTGATAGTTATTGACAAGTTTGTCCATCTTTTGTTCTAAAGTGGGTCCCTTTGTCTCTAAACTGATACTTCCTGTATCTGCTTAGCTGTCTCTAGTTTTGAAGATTAAGTATCATTAGTGCATTTAACCACAGTTCTCATGTCAAGGTAAAAGGAATGGAAACATGAATTAACCCCTCACAAAATGGGCTGCCTGCCTGGTGAGAGCCCTGGGTACTGTGTGGAGTTTGAAATACGCAAAGGGCTTTGACACCTAGCTACATTCTGGCACAAATGTGCTTGTGGCAATTCTGTACAGGGTAATTGTAGCACAACAGAATTCTCATTTTATTCAAAAGTAGGGGGGCTTGAGTTATCTAAATTTTGTTATCATTTCTGCCAATAGGAATGCGGAAGACCAAAACAAAAAATTAAAAAGAAAAAATTTCAAAATACCATCTCAAGTGTGAGTGGGTAGGGTGATTTGCACTTTTTTCTTCCTAAGCTTTGGGCATTTAATTCTCTCATATTTTTTTTTGCTTTTTATACAGTGTTATTGATTTCTTTTCTTTATCCTCACCAGAGGACTTTTTTCATTGGTTTACAGAGTGAGAGGAAGGGAGAGAAAGGTGGGAAGAGAGATACATGGATGCAAAAGAGAAACATCTGTTGGTTTGCCTCCTGCACACATGTGCATTGAGGACAGGACATTGAACCTGTGACCTAGATATGCACCCTGACCAGGAACTGAGCCTGCAACCTTTTGGTTGTGAGACAACACTCTAATCAAACTTAGCCACACCGTCCAGGGTACAGTGTTATTGACTTTGCATATCTACTTGAAACTGCTAGAAAGTCACTTCTGAAAAACTATTTAAACAGCTTACAATTTTCATGGATGTCCTTAAATAATTTAAAAATATTTTTTTATAGTACACTGTTACAATTTTCTAATAATTGTATACCCTTTTCTTACATTTTAAGAGCAGTCTTTTCTTTGAAATTGAGATTTGACACTCAGGTACATTGACAAGTAAGTGACCAGGACGTTTGAAAGAAATCAGCAGTTATTGCCAGAAGTGGCCTTCAGTTGGTGAGGTATTCATATATCAGATATATTCTTTTTAATTTATGATAAAGTTAGAAACACAGTACTGTTATTTAAATTTTTTTTGCATGTAATTTCTTAAAGACTTATAAATGCTTTAAGTTTTACTATTGATTGTAGTCAGTTGTACAATTCTATCTACAGCGAATGCATCTTAAGGTTGCAATTATTAGGCAATTTTTTAATGATTATATCCAGGAATGGTATTCTTTATGGTACTATTGTGTGGTAGCAGTCTGATTATATCATCATTAAGATTTTTACATTGTCTAAAGACACATTTGAAGGAGAGAAACTCCCATGTAAAGCAATCTTTCACCCAGTCTGGTGAACTGTCTTTTCACCAATCAACAGGCTGACTGATTTTCAGAAGAAAACCACCATGTTCACTTTTCATTTTATAATGTTATGAATGTTATTTAAAAGTTATATTACTAAAATTTCTAACTTTGTAATATGAAATCAGAAAAAGGTCTAATAACAAAGACTAAAAAGAAATGGCCAGAATATCTGGGAAAAAACAAGCAAAGGGTAGTTTCAGGAAAGCCAGGGGAAGAAAGAATTAATCAGATGTTAGAGAGAGGAGTAAGATAAGGTAAGTGCTTAGAAGTGTCTGCTGCATCTGGCATTAAGGACCATTAACCTTGACCTCACTGAGAGCAGATTCAGTGGAGTTATGGGGATAGAAACCAGGTGCACATGTAACTAGGAATCAAGGGGAAAGAGAGAGAATTACACAATATAGGGAGAATATTTTATTCTTGGGGAGCTATTGTGAAGAAAAGAAGACAGATGTCATAATATATATAGAGAGAAAGTTTTTACTTTGTTAATTTTTTAACATAGCAGAGAGGACTATACACCAAAGGTAATGAATAAAAGAAAAGGGATAAAAATGCTGAGGAAAAAGGTCTCTGAAGAGATTCAGAATTTTACTGAAGAGCAAAGTAAACATTGAACAGATAACTTGGCACTTCTTTCACTGGGATATAAAAGGAGATTAGGTGGTAACTGAAGGTAGATTCATTTGTGGGTTGGGGGAGGAAGTTGAGGGAATTTCTCCTGCTTGGTATCTATATTAGTTGTAATTTAAGAAGATACACTGTGGCCCTGACTGGTGTAGCTCAGTGGGTTGGGCATCATCCTACAAACTGAAAGGTCATTGGTTCGACATGGCTTGTTTGTAGGTCAGGTACCTGGTTATGTGTGCTTGAGAGGCAACTGTGTTTGAAGCACGTTTGCAGTGATTTACAGATCCAGTGCAGAAGCAGGACAAGAAACCAAGTGCTTGTGAGTGTGGCTGAAGGGTATTTGTAAATGATGTGCCACAGTGTCTGGTACACACAGGGATGGAGATGCTTCACTGAGAAGCTGAGGACCCAGACAGTTTAATGGACAGTGTTCTGAAGTGTGGATGAAATTAGATAATTTGTATAGTGAGAATATTAAGGTTCTGAAAGGACAAATATCTTTTAATAAAAAAATAGGATTTCAGATCCAAAGTTTTAAAAGTAATGTTACTTGGTAGGATGACAACAGAATTAATTTTAAGATCAACAGCATTGCTCATTATTATTTTAACTGGGCTGTTTTTTAAAAAAATAAAGTGTAGAATATAATTGTTTAATTTATTTTGATCAGTGGTTGTCAACAGTGTCTAGGAAACTTACCTCTTTGGCTAGCACATCTCTAGTGGCGATACGCAGCTTCCATTGAAATTCACTCACTGCCATCATCAACGGAGATAAGAAGTGTGCTCTTGGGATGGAAACTACTAACTGCATGAAACTATTGAGGACCTAAAGTGCCTAGTATAATGCAGGAGCTGAATTTCAAATTTAATTTAATTTAATATTAATTTAAAAACTGAAGCACTCTAAAACATGTTTTTCATAATAAAACTTTATTGGTTTATTGGCACTACATTTCACTTTTACTGCAGCATCAACACTGTGCTGTGTTGTAGTGAATGTGACAGGTATACCATTAGTAGTATCTAATTAATAATTTCAATTATTTTCAGAAATCATAATATTTGGATATATGAGTTTAATTAAATATGTTATTGAGACTAAGTTTACCTGTTCCTTTCCTACTCTAAAATATAGCTTCAAGAAGTTGAAAATTACTTATATTATTTGTGTTAGATTTCTACTAGACAGAACCAGTTTAGTGTTTTATCGATCATTGCTATCTTTTGGAAATTAAAAACATGTGAAAATGAAAGTAAAAATGTCACTTCAAATGGAGTCAGGAAGCTGCAAGAGAGAACTCTCACATAGGTGTCAACTCAACATGAACTACTGTTACTAAACCCAGCCATTTGAGAGGCAGTCCTACCACTCACTTCCTGCCAGGCAAAACTCCAAAGACAGAGTTTGGTAGAAAGGGAAAAAGAATCTTTTATTTAAACATGAAATTTAAAGTAAAGGCTGTCAGTCTTCTGCCCCAAAACCCATTTCCTGGCAAGTAAGGCACAATCAGAAAAACAAACCCTACCACCCTCTGCTAGGCCAGGGCAGCCCTAGGCCACACCCAGAATTACCTCTCCCTTTTTAAAGTATCAACCTTGGGAAAGATGGGCTGATGCACACATTCAACCTTGAGCTGAAGCACACCTCTGGTCATTACAGGTTTGAGACCCTTTCTCCATTTCTGAGGCTTGCAGAGCATTGGCCGGCAGCAGAAACCATAGTACAGGCTGCAGCAGCTCTGCTGTCAGGGCCCACCCTGGGGCATTCATGGAAGATAGGCCAGCAGCTGTTGGGCCCGATTCTCATGTAGGGGGAGGGCACAAGGTTTGCCACCCACCTGTGCAGCACCCCCAGTTCATCTGCCTGAGCCATGTCCCTTTCTTTTGAGCTTGCTGTGCTACAGGGCATTCTTAGAGCACTGAGGAGGGGTGCCAAGACCCCTTCCAGACCACACTGCCTCCTGCTAGTATGGGAGCCTAAGCCTCCCATGTATAACTAACAAGTGGAGGGGGCTACAAAGTGCACAGTGTTTCTGCATGCTCTGCTATTTAAAGACAATCCCTCATAACTTTCTGTGTGGTGAAAGTGGATGGAAGGGAATTTCCCTCCATCCAATCACCTTCCTAGCTCTAGTCTAATTTTTTAAAAAATAACTCAACTCCTGTGCATTGTCCCCATTGCTGGGATGATGCATGCATGCACAGATTAACCCCCTTCCCCAGTTTCTAGCAGTGTATGTGCTCCCATTGCAACTCCCCCTTTTTAATACTCTGGACACTTGTAATCTTACAAGAGCAAATGGATGAGTCTTATTCTTCTGTAACTACTTTCTTCTGGCCAAGGCCTTAGTTCTACCTATCCCCAGGTCCAGAGGTCCCTAACATAGGGGTTCTGTAGTAGGGGGAGTCTCCACATTAGGGAGAAGGATCTTTCAAAGTTGAGGTCAGTTGGTTGTCTCTTAGTGTGGTGGGCAAGTTGGTAACCTTGTAGTATTCTGGAGATGGCAAATTGAGCAAGAGAGTAAGAAGGCACAGTCAGATCCACAATAACTAAATAACTAATGAAGGTGCTGTTACAATTCTCTGCTGTTAACAGTTCTGGATCTTTTCTGTCCAAACAATTAAGGCAGAAAAGGAAACCAATTTCAAAATGAAGCTGATAGGCTGCCCCACACTTTGCCAACTCAATCATCTAGTCCAGACAAACTGTTGAGCCTTGGGAGGCTGTGGTAAGGGAGACTTCTCAAGTGGGGTGGGCCTATACCATCTCTGAGTCTGCAAGACTGCCTTTTGTGAAAATGTTCAGCTGCAAGTCCTTTGCTGGCATGATATCAAGCAGTGACAATTTGACAAATTCTCCATATTAAACTTCTAAGTGAAAAAAATCTTTGAGGACAATTAGTTGCACTAAAGTCAAATACAATAAATAATCTTTATGCCTCACATCTTTTGTTACTTTATTTTCCAACTTACTGTTAAGCTTTAACCTTTAGAAGCCTCAATTTCTTTGTTTTTATTGGTTTTATTTCCATTGCCATTTAGCCTCCTTGTATCCTATTCCCCTCTGCAATCATCACACTGTTGTCCATGTCTATGAGTCCTTTCTCATTTTACTCAGTCCCTCCACACTTCAAACTTCCCTCCTCATTAGCTGTCTTTCTTCTCTCTATCTATGAGTCTGTCTGTATTTTGTTTCTTCATTTTGTCTCACACATGAGTGAAATCACACAATATTTGTGTTTCTCTGCCTGACTTATTTCACTTGCTATAATATTATCCAAGTCTATCCATACTGTTGTAAAAGGTAAAATTTTCTTCTTTTTTATGGCCAAGTAGTATTCCATTGTATAAATGTCCTATCATTGTTTTATCCATCATCTACTGTTGAACACTTGGGCTGATTCCATGTTGTGGCAATTGTATGTAATGCTACAATGAACAAATGGGTGTTTATGTTCTTTCGAATTAGTGTTTGGGGTTCTTTGGATATATTCTCAGAAGTGAGATTGCTGGGTCAAAAGGCAGATCCATTTTTAATTATTTGAGGTATCTCATACTGCTTTCAAATCTGCATTCCCACCAACAGTACAAAAGGGTTCCCCTTTCTCCACGTCCTCACCATCACTTGATATTTGTTGATTTATTGATGATAGCCATTCTGACAACTGTGAGGTAGTATCTTATTATGGTTTTAATGGGCATTTCTCTGATGATTAGTGATGTTGAGCATCTTTTCACATGTCTATTGGCCAACTGTATGTCCTTTTTGGAGAAGTGTCTATTCAGGCCCTTTGCCCATTTTTTGATTCCTTTGATTTTTAGTGTTGAGTTTTGCAAGTTCTTCATAAATTTCGGATATTAACCCCTTATCATCCATATTGATGAATACGTTCTCCCATTCTGTGGGTTGTCTTTCTGTTTTTTTTTTTATGTTTACCTTTGCTTTGCAAAAACATTTTAGTTTGATGTAGTCCCATTTGATTTTTATTTATTTTGTTTCCCTTGCCTGGGGAGATATATTGATAAAATAATGGTATGAGCAATATATAAGATCTTGCTACCTATATTACCTTCTAAGGTTTTTATGGTTTTGTGTCTAACATTTATGTTTTTAATCCATTTTGAATTTATTCTTGTATGTGGTATAAGAAGGTGGTCTAGTTATATTTTCTGCAAGTATCCATCCAATTTTCCCAAAACAATTTATTGAATAAAATATATTTAGCCCATTGAATGTATATGCTTCCTCTGTGAAATATTAATTGACTATAAAGGATAATGCTGGTCTTCTAAAATGAGTGGGTTTATTTCTGGGTCCTCCTTTTTGGTCCATTGATTTATATGTTTGTTTATATGCCAGTACCATGCTTTTTTGATTAATTTGGCCTAATAATATAGTTTGATATTAGCTTGATATAGCACAATTCCTTCAATTTTGTTCTTTCTTAGCATCACTGGTGCTATGGGGGGCTTTTGTGCTTCCACATAAATTTTTGAAATGTTTGCTGTAGTTCTGTGAAATATATTATTGTAATCTTGATAGAAATTGCACTGAGGCTATAGGTTGCTTTGGGCAGTATAAATATTTTAAAGATGTTAATTCTTCCTATCCATGAACATAGTGTGTATGTTCACTTGTTTGCATCCTCTTCAATTTCTTGTCAGTGTCTCATAATTTTCTAAGTGCTGGTCTTTTATGTTCTTGGTTAGGTTTATTCCTCAGTATTCTATTTCGTTTGAAGCAATTGGGAATGGGATTATTTTCTTAATTTCTCTTCCTGTTAGTTCATTACTGGCATGTAAAAATGCAGCTGATTTCTTGATATTAATTTGAACCCTGCTATTTTGCTGAAATCATTGATATGTTCTAGTAGTTTCTTGGTGGAATCTTTGTGGTTCTCTATGTACAGTATCATATCATGGGTAAATAAAGACAGTTTTTTTCCTTTCCAATTTGGTTGCTGTTTTTTCCTTTTTCTAGTTTGATTGCTGTGGCTAAGATTTCCAGTAGTATATTGAATAAGAAAGGTAAAAGAGGACATCCTTGTCTTGTTCTCGATCTTAACAGCAATGCTTGTACTTTCTGCCCATTGAGTATGATGTTGGCAGTGGGTTTGTCATATATTACTATAATTATATTTAGGTGTATTCCCTTTAATCCCACTTTGTTGAGAGTTTCTTTCTAAAGGGTGCTGGATTTTATCAAATGCTTTTTCTTCATCTATTGATATAATCATGTGATTTTAATTTTTCATTTTATGTGGTGAACCACATTATTGATTTGCAAATGTTGTACCAACTTTGCATTCCCATAATAAATCCCACTTGATCATGGTGTATGATCTTTTTGATGCATTGCAGTATTTTGTTTGCTGTTTTTGTTGAAGATTTTAGTGTTATGTTCATCAGGGATATTGGCCTATAACTTTTTGTTTTGTAGCATCTGTATCACTTTTTGGAATTAGGATAATGCTGGCCTCATAAAATGAGCTTGGGAACCTTCCTGCCTCTTGAATTTTTAAAAATAGCTTGAAGAGAGGTGTTCGCTTTTCTTAGAATGTTTGGTAAAATTCACATGTGAAGCCATCTGGTCCTTATTTCTCCTTCGATTTTAAATGATAGCCTTACAGAGTAAAGTAGCCTTAGTTGTAGGCCCTTGCTTTCATCACATTGAATATTTCATGACACTCATGGCTGGCCTGAAATGTTTTTGTTGAAATCAGATGACAGTCTGATTGGTGCTCCCTTGTATGTAACTACTACCTACTTTTCTCTTGCAGCTTTTAGGATTCTCTCTTTGTCTTTAAACCTTGCCATTTTAATTGTGATCTATCTTGGTGCAGGCCTATTTGAGTCCAGGTTGTTTGGGATTCTCTAAGCTTCTCGGACTTGTGTGTCTTCTTCCTTCACCAGATTAGGGAAGTTTTGGTCATTTTTTCAAGTAGGTTCTCAGTCCCTTGCTTACTCTCTTCTCTTTCTGGTATTACCATTATGTGGATATTGTTTCACTTCATGCTGTCTAAAATATTTCTTAAGCTCTCTTAATTTTTATATTCTTTTTGTTGCTTGCTTGAGTGTTTTTTTCTACCTTGTCTTCTAATCACTGATTTGATCCTCTGCTTCATCTAACCTCCTAGTTAGTCACTATTTATTCCTTCCAAAGTATTATTTATTTCAGCTGTTGCATTCTTTATTTCTTAGTAGACCTTCCCTTTTCTATGGTTTCTATGTCTTTTTCCATGCTGTTGATTAAGCTTCTAATAATTACTTTAAACTTTCTATCTGATAGTTTGCTTGCCTCAGTTTCATGTAATTCTTCTGCAGAATACTCTTGTTCTTTCATTTTGGGGCCTGTTTCTTTGTCTTCCCATTTTGGCTGTGTCTCTGTCTTTGTTTCTATATATTAGGTAGATCTTCAAAGACTCTAGTACAGGCCTTTGTCAGATGCTTATCAGTGATCCATGGCATGTGGCTTACTCTGCTGGACCTGAGTGCATGCAGAAAGAAATAGGCTATATACCAAGGCCAGGTTTTACCAGCACTAATCCCAGGGGAGTATCAGCTAAAGTCTCAGATCTCCCTGAGTTCTGCCTTAGTTGTTAAACTTAACCGGCGATTTAGCCTTATGCTATACTCAGCAGCCGGGCTTAAGCTCCACAGGTGGGGCAGAGTCATTTCTATGGGTGGGGCTATTGCTTCCCCTCAGGCTGGTGCCACATGGAGAAGAGTGCTCTGCCTGAGAAAGATGGCTCTTGAAGTATGGGAAATAGCTCAGTACAGGGATCCTGGTGGCTGCTCCCTTAGTTCTCTCCCCAAAGCCACTATCCCCAGACTCTCCTCAAGTGTGTTTAGTCCACTCTGTCCTGCTTTGTCAGAGCCCCCAGGGTAAGTTACTACAAACAAAATTGTATATTCTCTGTGTCTCTAGTTGTCTCTCTCTGGCAGACAGAAACTTTTCACAGTTTGATGTTATCTGGGTTCCTTTCCTGGATTTGGTGCTATAGGTTGTAGAGCCCAGCTTGGGATTTAGACCCCACACTTCTCAGGGACTATCCCTTGGATGCTGAAATATTTCTTTGGCACTTGTACCTCCTTCACACTCCCCACCAGTCTTGATGGGGTGATGTGGTTTCCTATGTTTGTCCGTGCTTATAAGACTTCTATCCACCTAGTGTTCAGTTGGTTATTCCGGATGATTTCTCTACAATTTAGTTGTAATTCCAGATTTGCCTTGGGAGGAAGTCAGTGTACCTTCCACTTACTTCTTTTCCATCTTGGGTCTCTCTCTCTTAGTTTTTTTCTAAACAACCAAAGCAAAGACAGAGTTTCAGAAAAAAGTGAGGGAGAAGACAGGAACTAGCCTTAGAATTTTGTCTCATACCAACCAGGTACACTAACCAATGACATATACAACCTTTCCTAGGTCCAAATGGCATGAAACCACAACTGGTATCACAAGAGACCTTTTGCAAGGTCCATATGGCATAAAGCTCTGATTGTAGAGAAAAAACAACAGCTAAGTTCTCCCTAGTACCCACAAGATCAGAAATAACCAAGAAATGAAGCTTCCTTCATTTCAAGTTAAAACTCTTTCAAACTTCTATACTCATTCAGATCACTCAGCCAAAAGTCCCTAGATTTGCAAACACATAAATAAAATGAAGGAACATTGTCACTCTGAATTGGGGCCTGCTGTGGTCTTTCAGAAGAGAAATTTCAAATCTCTTTCTGGAGTGCAGGTCAATTTTTCCTTTTCAGCATCAGCTACAATAGCAGAGTTTGATCATCCTCAGGCAGTGCTCATTTTATTTGTGTGTGGTGGATCCAAGGCTTAATTCCCATGAACGTTAGAGAAGAGTACATTGTCAGTAGGACAAATAGTGACCAGTCTATTGTTCAGCTAGCTGCTGTTCATGGCCCTGAGTCTTCCAAGTCTTTAATAAGACTTGGCCCTCAGGAAGGAACTGCTATAAGGACTCATCAGATGGGCAGGTGGACCTGCAATGAGCAAACTTGGGCAAAATTGTTGGTGTTTGCCCTAAATATTCTATATATTGCTTAATTTTTGACTCATGCTCCAAATCTAACGGGAGCATTTCTAAATCAGAGTATTGGAGGGTCTCCCATTAACTATTTCAAAGGGGTTTAACTTCATCCCACTTCTGGGTACTACCCTCATCTGGAGCAAATCAATGGAAAGTACCTGGTCCCATTCCAAATATGTTTCCTGGCATATTTTTGCCAGGGTCTTTTTAATGTGTAATTCATTTGTTCAGTGTTTCCTGTAGATTGAAGTTTCCAAAGATGCATGTAATTTTCATTGTGTTGTAGTGCCTTTCCCACCTTCTTGGAGATCGCTGGAGTGAATGATGGTCCATTGTTACTCTGAATGCAGCAAGGAAGTCCAAACCTAGGGATTATTTCTTTAAATAAAAGTTTTGCTACCTCAGTCACCTTCTCAGTTCTAGTTGGGTATGCCTCTACCCATCCAAAAAAAAAGATCTCTACAAAAACTAATAAAATTTTGAAATTTCCTCTGGTTTTGGGCATTTGTGTAAAATCTACTTGGCAGTTATCAAATGGGCATAACTTTTTATATTGTGGTTCCTTTTTTGGAGCATGTCCCATCTTAGGATTGTTTATGGCATACATATGACAGGTTGGGTGATCCTCTGAATGGTCCTTTGCAAATGAGGGCCCTTCAAATGTGGCCTAATGAGGTACATCAAATCATCCCTTTCATAAGAGGTTCCTTCATGTAGGTATTTGAGAATGGGATTGTTGCAGACTCTAGCCTGCAGAGTCTGCATGTTGTGCCTGAAGATTAAAACAAATGCAGACAGACTACAGCAGTCCTGTGGAGAAAAGGGGATGGTACAAGTACTCTCTTAAAATGAGAGTTCTACGGCTACTTCTCTCAAGGGGAGAGTGCCCCAACCCTTGCCAGGACAGGGTTTTATTGCTACTCTTGGGTTTTATTATCTATTACATAGAACATTATTGTCTACATTTAGGTACAACAAAGGCAATGAAAATAACAAATGTAGAAGGGAAAGGCAATGAGCTGATTATGCTTCTTCCTTGGGAAAATTCATACAGGCTTTGGAAATTACCTTGAATATAGGCAATAAACATCTACTGTTATAGACCAGGGTGAGGAAGTTTTAGCAAAAATGGGCCAAAACAGTCTGGATGTATTTCCTAGGTCTGGTTCCTCAAACAAGTTTGAGGGTCTGGGTTCTGTCTACCACTTCATTTCTGTTGGCTTTCAATACAGGGCTAAATCACATTTGCCATTTTCAAACAAACCAGTTTTCTACATGGGATACACTAGAGCCTTGGGAAGTAAGATCAACCCATGGGGATAATTTTCTTATCCCCAAGTTAGCATTTTAGGGGTTGAAGGCATGCCTGTTTTTGTAATTGTCTGTCACTGCAGTTATCATTACTGCATCTAAACTTTCTTAGTTAATTTTCTATTCAATATTGAATATGTAGCTCTCTTACCTACAAGGAAATCAATCAGCATGTTCTCCACCATTAACTGTACCCAGAAATCCTGTGGGGAAATATTAATAGTTTGGGAGATATCCAAGGGAGCCCCTGGACCTCCTCGTTCCTAATCAGATTCCTCTAGCCTTTTTAGCATTCCTCAGTGAGGGTTTTCATCTCTATGTTCCTTTTTGAACTTTGGGCACTCCTTTCTCCAGTGGCCCTCCTCCTTGCAATAAGCACATGGATTGGTGTCTATGGGGTCTCTTCTGTTTGCTTTAGGGTTACATCTCTTCCTCTGGTCATGCCACCATGGCCTATTTTATCTTCCTTGCTTCCCAGGTGTGGTAGAGTTCAAAGGCTATGTCTATCAACTGAGAGGGATTCATTCCCAATGCCCCATCAAATTTCCGATATCTGGTTTTCTTCTAATATCTGGGGCACTTTGTCCAATAAAGGTCATGTTCACTATCTACACATTTTCTGGTGCCTGCAGGCCAGCATCAGTTTGCTTTCTATAGGCCTGTTAGGACCTTTTTTGAAGTTCAGAAGTGTCTTGGTCTTTGTTGAAGATCCTGTATTATATTCAAGCTTTTTTGTTTAGGCACCCCTTTCTTCGGCCCTTCCAAAACATAACTTCTGTAATCTTATAGTAAGGCCAGGTTCCTTATCGTTTGGATCCCAGGTTGGCTCTGTCAAAGGAATTGCTCCAGCTAGGTTGAAAGTTACATTAAGATTTTCATGGTGGAGACACTGGGCCTTTTTATTTGCTTTATTTATAACCAGACATCTCTCATCTATGGTTAACAAAGATGTTAAGGAGAGACTGTACATCTGCCCAGTTTGGATAATGGGTGACAAAAATGGAGGAGAGAAGATCTGCCATTCTTTGAATATTGTCCCTATTATGAAGGGTTGGAATTCTTCCAATTAGTGAGTCTGAAGTGTAGAATGGACTATGGGCCCAATAGTAATGACTGAATTGGCCTTCCTGAGTTACTCCACTTATAGGGCACTGCCTCAAAGGAATCTGCCTTGCTCTAGATAGGTGTGATCCCTCATCAAATTGGGTGCCTGTCATGTTTTTAGGAAAAGACCTATTTCTCATCCAACACAGGTGGAGCCATTTGCTCTGTGGTCCCCATTCCAGGAGTAGCTAGCTAGTGGGGGGAGTAGAGGGATGGTGACAGGGGAAGTCCTCCTGCCACCAACCCTGAGTCCTCTGGGTTCAGGGCATTGATGAGGTTTATCTTTTCATTCTCTTTTTTTTCCTGCATCTTACTTCCAGGGAGAGGCTTTGAGGTCTCTTCCATTCTTTGTACCATCAAGTGGTTCTCCATTCCTGATGAAGCCCCATTATGCAATGATATAAATGCATTGACATAACAGATTTCATTCAGTCAATTCACTTGCATGATAGTATAGTAATCTAGGGAACAATCCATTGCCCACCTTTTCCACAATCCAAAACATACATAGGCCACACAACATTATAATAATAAACAAACACTTTCTTGGACAATGGATAAAGACTGCATGTACTCCAGCCCACTAAAATTCTACCCAGTGGTCTCCCTCCAAGAATCATACAGATAAAAGCTGACATTCACAACTCCATCCACAACTTCATTGTTCCAACAAAGTGGCCCCAGGCAATGGGCTTCCCAAAGCTTGACTACCAGCTTCCAAATTTGGGTTATCTTCCCCTTCCCAGAATCTGTTCCCTTCCAAGATTCATTTCTTTTCCATTTGCTGGGCATATTTGGGCAGTTGATGTATCTAGTGGGCATGCAGAGAATTTTCCAGCAACTGAGAAACCCCACAGTCTCATTCCTCATGGAGCTGACCTGCCACAAGTGACTAGGATCCCACTGGAGTTGCCATTTTCTACTACTGAACCCAGATAGTGGGGGGTACCTACTGCCTACCAGGCAAAACTCCAAAGACAGAGTTCAGTGGAAAAAACAGAAGAATCTTTAATTTAAGCATGCAATTTGAAATAAAGACCGTCAATTTTCTGCGCCAAAACTCATTTCCTGGCAAATAAGGCACAATCAGAAAAACAAACCTTACCACCCTGCACTAGGCTAGGCTAGTCCTGGGCTGTACCTAGAATTCCTGTTATCTTTTTAAAGTACAGTATTTGGGAAAAATGAAGGTGGCTGAAGTACACTTCTGGTCATGGAAGTCTTGAGGCCTCTCCTCTATTTCCCAGGCCTGCAGAACCTGGGCTTGCACCAGGAACCCTAGTACCAGCTGCAGAAGCTCCACTGTCAGGGCCCACGATAGAGCACTCATGGGAGGTGAGGTAGTGGCTGGTGGGCCTGGCTTCTCCTGTTGGGGAGGGGAATGGGGTTTGCCACCTGTCCTCATGGCACACAGGGTCAGTTGGCCTGATTCTCCCCTCTTCTCTTTTTCGTACCTGATGCATTCTAGGCAGGTTCTGAAACCCTGAAGGTGTATACCAGGAACCTCTCTGGACCACATTGTCTCATGCTGTTCTGGGAATCTAAGCAACCCATGTCTGACCAGCAAGGGGAGGGGCTGCCAAGTGCAGTGTTTCCACATGCCCTTCAATTTAGAGACTGTGTTCCATAATGCCCTGTGAAGTAGAAGTGTACAGGAGGTTATGTCTAATCACATCCCTAGCTCTAGTGAACTTCTTTTTTTGAATAACAACTCCCATACATCATCCTGGTTGCTGGGGTGATGAATGAATGTTCAGCTCAAACCCCTCCTCCATTTCTGCATGGGTGTCTCCTTTTTACAACTCCCCCCACTCTGGACCCCTCCCCCACACAGATGGCTCAGCAGCAAGCCCAGTGCAGGTCTCTCAATGGATCACAGGCCTGTCAGTGCAGGGCATATGAGAGCATGCCCCCCAGTGAGGGCATGTCGAGAGCTGACAGTGTGAGCCAGTGAGCTGCAGTAGGAAGAGGACAGTGTGCCATGATTAAGAGGCCTAAAAGCATAGACTCTGAAAGATGCCTGAAGCTGGACTGGAGACCAGCAAAGCCACCTACATTTATGATACTTTGGGTGAGAGAAGAAGTTCTTGGCACAACTTTGAACTGAGCTGGCATAGAGTGTCAAGGTGATTTTTTCTTTGAGTGTCTTAGACTAATGTTTTGACTCTTAATAAAAGATTCCTTTCTTTTCTACTGAACTGTCTTTGGAGTTTTGCCTGGTAGGTGAAGAGCAGTACGACCGACTCCTCCTATCGGTTGGGTCTGGTAACACTACTGACCCTGATGGGAAGAAACACCTGCATCTCCGACAGGAGATGATGCTACTATGCTACCACAGCTGTTGGAAGGAAAGACCCCTCTCTGCCCAGTAACAACTCAGCCAATGAGAGGCTGCCATATCTCAGCCAATGAAAAGTCACTATACTGGAACTTTCCTTTTCCTTCAATAGACTCTTTCTTTACAACCTCCCAAGTATATAAAGGAGCATGTGGCCCCTGATCAGCAGCTGAACAGCCTCAGCAGTGTCTATACTGCATCAGAGGGTAGAAGCAGCACTGCCTGCTGAAGCATCTGTAAAGCCTCAGGTGTCAAAGATGCACTTGTGGGATGTGATCATTCTGCCTGTGTTGGTGGATGTGTACAATGGTAACACCCTCAGCAAGGTGAAAATGTCGCCTGAAATGGGTGGGTAAATTCTCCATCACCTGTAGACCTGAAAGCATTAGCCCCACTCTTCCCCTGCATCCCCCTTAGGTAGCTCAGCCAATAAGGGCAAAAACTTTTTTAAAGCACGTTTTACAAATATGTTGTTTATTTTAAAGACACTGGTACAGACAATGGCCATTTAAAACACATATTTCAAGCCTAAAATATAAATAAAATATTAAAGAGCAGCGTCCTGTTGCATACGCTTCTGCATAAATAACTTAATTAACTGTTAATAGAAATTGCAACTGTTCTGGGATGTTCTGATAAGATATTCCTTTAATCTCAAAATGCCTTCTCTTTAGTGAAGCCATCTTTCCTGTCACTTCTCTCATGTATCTGTCATCTTGACTCCAACCTGATCTTCTTCTGGCCAATAACTGCAGATTAAAAAATTTGAGAATAATCTGTCATTGCAAGGATTTTTCTTGTCAACTTTTACTAATGTGTTGAGGAGACAAACTTCTTTGTTTAACATTATTATTTATGACTAGGAAAATAAAGGTAAAGGTGATGGTGAGAAGCAGAGTTTTCAGAGTGGGGAGCAAGTGCTTAGGTACCACATTCTGCAGGTTATTCTCCCTTCCTTTGCGTGCCACCCTCCCTGCCTTCTCCCCCTGTGTGCCCTTCCTCCCACTCCTGCTATGTGCCCTCCAGGCCATGTGAGACAGAGTTGAAAAGGGAAGCTTCTGAGAGGCAGGGAAGTCAGGGGAGCTATCGACAATTTGTTAGATCTGGAGAGGCAAAAATTAGTGATTGTGCCACAATGCCTGGATTTGAGGAACATCATGATCCCAGACAGAAGGACGCATAGGGTAGTGAATCAAATATTTGCTTTCCCTTGAGACATTCACTGTTTCTAAGCTTTCAGGACAAGTTTTTTTCATTAAGTTTCCTTAGTTTTCCTGAACTCCCATTTATATGTTCTGAGTTCAGCAAGACTGACATGCTTAGGTCCTTCTTCCTGTTATGAGTCTGTAAGTGCCTGTCTATAAAAAGGGGCAGATTTTAGTGTTTTCTTCTAAAGGATTGTAGCCCTATATTGTGTGTTTCTCAATATCTTAAAAAGAGTTATTTCATGCTTTTCCAATGTTCTTGCTTTTAACGGTGAAAAGGCAAGTCCAATAACAAGGCACATTGTATCACAGTTTAAAGTAGGGATAGTTTTCTTATTTAAAAGTTTTAATAATGAAAATAATTTCTTGCATTATAGTAATAAAGCACCATTGAAAAGATTAATATGAATACTTTAGATTATACTTTTTAAAAATATTATAGCAGTTTTAACTTATAATTATAACTTATGTTTATTGAAATTTGAGTTCCCAAATTTGAGATGATTCATAAGTCAACATAATATTAATAAGTGAATTCAGATTAAACATCAAGGGAAGCTTATCAAAGAATATCAATGTTGTGCATAGAAGCATTTGAAAAAAATTGTTAAATTTTTATATAGTTATTTTTCAAGTACAGTTTTTTTTTGTCTATTTCTCCCAACCCAGCCGCCCCTGCCCCGTCTCCCCACCTCTCTCTCATTCCCCCCCCCCAGTCCTCATGCCTGTGTCATTAATACTTGTTCCTCAAAATTCCTCCCCATTTTTCCCCTTAAATTCCCTTCCCTCTCCCCTCTGGTCACTGCCCACTTGTTCTCTATTTCATGTCTTTGTTTTTATTCTGTTTGCTTGTTTGTTTTGTTGTTTAGCTTCCTGTCAAAGGTGAAATCATATGGTATGTGTCCTTCAATGCCTGGCCTATTTCACTCAGCATAATGCTTTCCAGTTCCATCCATGTTGTTGCAAAGGGTAGTAATTCCTTCTTTCTCTCTGCTGCATAGAATTCCACTGTGTATATGTACCACAATTTTTTGATCCATTCATTTACTGAGGGGCACCTCGGTTGCTTCCAACTCTTGGCTATTGTAAATTGTGCTGCTATGAACATTGGGGTGCATAGGTTCTTTGACATTGATGTTTTAGGATTCTTGGGATATAATCCTAGCAGTGGAATAGCTGGGTCAAAAGGCAGGTCAATTTTTATTTTTCTGAGAAAATTCCATACTGTTTTCCATAATGGTTGTACTAGTCTGCAATCCCACCAACAGTGAACTAAGGACCCCTTTTCCCCACAACCTCTCCAACATTTATTGTTTGTTGCTTTGTTTATGATAGTCATCCTGACTGGTGTAAAGTGGTATCTCATTGTGGTTTTAATTTGCATCTCTCTGATAGCTAACGATATTGAGCATCTCTTCATGTGTCTCTGGATATTCTGTATGTCCTCTTTGGAGAAGTGTCTGTTCAAGTCCTTTTCCCATTTTTTAATTGGGTTGGGTGTCTTCCTAGAGTGGAGTCCTGTAAGTTCTTTGTATATTTTGGAGATGAAACCTTTGTCTGAGGTACCATTGGCAAATATGTTTTCCCATACAGTTGGTTGTCTTTTTAATTTAATACTGTTTTCTTTAGCCAAGAAGAAGCTTTTTATTTTGATGAGATTCCATTTGTTTATCCTTTCCTTTACATTCCTTGCTCTAGGGGACATATCGGTAAAAATGTTGCTGTGTGGAATATTGGAGATTTTCTTGCCAATGTTCTCCTCTAGGGCTTTAATGGTGTCATGGCTTATATTTAAGTCTTTTATCCACCTTGAATTTATTTTGGTGTATGGTGTAAGTTGGTGCTCAAGTTTCATTTTTTTGCACGTAGCTGTCCAGTTCTCCCAACACCATTTGCTGAAGAGGCTATCTTTACTCCATTTTATGTTACTGCCCCCCTTTGTCAAATATTAATTGACTGTAGAGAGTTGGGTTGATTTCTGGGCTCTCTGTTCTGTTCCATTGGTCTATGTGCCTGTTTTTATGCCAGTACCAGGCTGTTTTGATTACAGTGGCCTTGTAATACAGTTTGATATCAGGTATTGTGATCCCAACTACTTTGTTCTTCTTTCTCAAAAGAGCAGCTGCTATTCCGGCTCGTTTATGATTCCATATAAATTTTTGAAGTGTTTGTTCTATGTCTGTGAAATATGCCATTGGTACTTTAATAGGTATTGCATTGAATCTGTATATTGCTTTGGTTAGTATGGACATTTCGATGATGTTAATTCTTGCAATCCATGAACAAGGTAAATGTTTCCATTTGTTTTTGTCTTCCCTGATTTCTTTCTTCAGTGCTGTGTAGTTTTCTGCATACAGGTCTTTTACCTCCTTGGTTAGGTTCACTCCAAGGTATTTTATTTTTCTTTTTGCTATGTTGAATGGGATTCTTTTCTTGATTTCTGCTTCTGCTCTTTCATTGTTGGTGTACAAAAATGCCTTTGATTTCTGGATATTGACTTTGTATCCAGCTGTTTTGCCAAATTCATTAATTAGTTTGAGCAGTTTTTGGGTAGAGTCTATAGGATTTTCCATGTACACTATCATGTCATCTGCAAACAGTGACAGTTTTGTTTCCTCCTTTCCTATTTGGATGCCTTTTATTTCCTTTTCCTGCCTGATCACTGTGGCTAAAACCTCTAATACAATATTGAATGGAAGTGGTGAAAGTGGACAACCTTGTCTTGTTCCTGATCTTAGTGGAAAAGGTTTTAGATTTTGCCCATTGAGTATGATATTGGCTATAGGTCTCTCATATATGGCCTTGTTATGTTGAGGAATGTTCCCTCTATTCCCACTTTGCTGAGTGTTTTTATCATAAATGGGTGCTGTACCTTATCAAAAGCTTTTTCCTCATCTATTGATACGATCATGTGGTTTTTGTCTTTGCTTTTGTTTATGTGATCAATTACATTTACTGATTTGCAAATGTTGAACCATCCTTGCATCCCTGGGATGAATCCCACTTGGTCATGGTGTATAATCTTTTGGATATATTGTTGGATGCAATTTACAATTTTGTTGAGGATTTTAGTGTCTATGTTCATCAGTGATACTGGCCTGAAGTTTTCTTTCTTTGTTGTATATCTATCTGGTTTTGGAATTAGGATGATGCTGGCTTCTTAAAAGAAGTTTGGGAGTTTTCCATCCTTTTGGACTTTTTGGAATAGTCTGTGAAGAATGGGGGTTAGCTCTTCCTTAAATGCTTTGTAGAATTCTCCTGTGAACCCATCTGGTCCGGGGATTTTGTTTGATGGGAGTTTTTTGATTACTGCTTCAATTTCTTTTGCTGTTATTGGTCTATTCAGGTGTTCTACTTCTTTTTCATTGAGTTTTGGAAGATTATATTTTTCAAGAAATGTGTCCATTTCCCCTAGGTTCTCAAATTTCTTGGCATACAGTTCTTCATAGTAATTTCTTACAATCATTTCTATTTCTGTGGTATCAGGTGTAATCTCTCCTCTTTCATTTCTGATTGCGTTTATTTGTGTCCATTCCCTTCTTTTCTTGATGAGCCTACTTAAAGGCTTGTCTATTTTCTTTATCTTTTAAAAGAACCAACTCCTGGATTCATTGAACCTTAGAATTGTGCTTTTAGTCTCTATGTCATTTAATTCTGCTCTGATCTTGGTTATTTCCTTCCTTCTACTTGCTTTGGGCTGTTTTTGTTGTTGTTCCTCGAGTTCTTGCAGGCGCAGGCGTAGAGTAAGGTTGTTTGTCTGAAATGTTTCTATCTTCTTTAGGTAGGCCTGTATTGCTATAAACTTCCCCCTCAAGACTGCCTTGGCTGTGTCCCATAAGTTTTGGGTTGTTGTGAGATCGTTTTCATTTGTTTCCTGAAACATTTTGATTTCTTCCCTAATTTCATTCTGACCCATTCGTTGTTTAATAGCATACCATTCAGTCTCCATGATTTTGGGTGTTTTGGGTTTTTTCCTTTGGGGTTGGTTTCCAGTTTCAGTCCCTTATGGTCAGAGAAAATGCTTGGTAAGATTTCAATATTCTTGAATTTGTTGAGGCTTGTTTTGTGTCCTATCATGTGGTCTATCTTTGAGAATGTTCCATGTGCATTTGAAAAGAATATGTATTTAGGTTCTTTGGGGTGAAGAGTTCTGTATGTATCAGTTAGGTCCATTTCATCAAGGGTGTTGTTTAATGCCACGATGTCTTTGTTGATATTATGTTTGGAAAATCTGTCCATTTTTGATAGTGGGGTATTAAAATCCCCCACTATAATTGTGTTGCTGTCTATATCTTTCTTAAATTCCTCTAAGATTTTCTTTATATATTTTGGTGCTCCTATGTTGGGTGCATATATGTTTATGATGTTAATGTCTTCTTGGTGGATTCTTCCCTTGAGTATTATGAAGTGACCTTCTGGGACACTCTTTATGGCTCTTTTTTTGAAGTCTATTTTGTCTGATATGAGAATTGCTACCCCAGCTTTTTTTTTCATGTCCATTTGCTTGGAAAATTGGTTTCCATCCTTTCACTTTTAGTCTGTGATGGTCTTTTGTCCTGTGGTGGGTCTCTTGTAGGCAGCATATGTGTGGGTCATACTTTCTTATACATGCAGATATTCTGTGTCTTTTGATTGGAGCATTTAATCCATTTACATTTAAGGTTATTATTGATAGATACTTATTCATTGCCATTTTTGTACCTGTGTTCCTCTCTATCTCCCTCTTATCCTTCCTTCCCTTAGAGCAGACCTTTTAGTATTTCTTGTACAGCTGGCTTGGTGGCAACAAATTCTTTTAGACTTCTTTTGTCTTGGAAGCTCTTTATTTGGCCTTCTATCTTGATTGAGAGCCTTGCTGGGTAAAATAACCTTGGTTGTAGGCCTCTGTTTCTCATTACTTGGAATATTTCTTGCCATTCTCTTCTTGCTTGGAGTGTTTCCATTGAGAAGTCAGTGGCTAACCTTATTGGGACTCCCTTGTATGTTATTTCTTTTTTCTCCCTTGCTGCCTTTAAGATTCTCTCTTTGTCTTGGAATATTGCCATTTTAATGATGATGTGTCTTGAAGTGGGCCTCCTTGGGTTCCTCTTGATTGGGACTCTGTGTGATTCCTGGATTTGTGTGACTTTTTTTTTTTTATCAAATTAGGGAAATTTTCTCTCATTACTCTTTCAAATATGTTTTCTGTCCCTTGTTCTTCTTCTTCTCCTTCTGGTATTCCTATTATTCGGATATTATTCCGTTTCATATTGTCTTGCATTTCTCTTAATCCCTCTCCATTCTTTCTGAGCCTCTTTTCCCTTTCTTGTTCTTTCTGTGAGATGCTTTCTATTTTGTCCTCCAATTCACTGATCTCATCTTCTGTTTTATCTACCCTATTTTTAATGCTTTCTACTGTGTTTTTTAATTCAGAAATTGTATTCTTCATTTCCTCTTGGCCCTTGCTAATAATTTCCATTTCCTTTTTCATGTTGATATAGTTCACAGTGAGATCATTGTAACTTCCCTGTAGTTTCTGGTAGCTAATTGTGAGCTCTTTGAACTTCCTCATAACCAGTGCTTTGAATTCAGTATCTGATAGTTGACTTGCCTCTATTTCATCTAACATTCTTTCTGAGGATTCCTCCTTTCCTTTCATTTTGGGATTGTTTCTTTGTCTTCCCATTGTTTGTGAGACTCTTCTTGTTAGCCTCAGCTTCTTAGATTAATCTGTTTTGACACCCTGGGTTTATATAAGGTGTGAACATTTGTGGTAGAATGCCTGTGAATTTCAGTGGTGCAGTCTCTTTTGGTTATCCTGTTGTTCTCTGCTTCCACCTACTCAAATATGCAGCAACTTGTGGTTCTCTCCTACAACAATGTGCAATTTGCCTCTCTGACTTTACTATTGGGAGGCCTCTTCTATGGGTCCAGCTCTGGTCTTTTCATATTTTCAAGTTGATTGTGTCTCTTGTGGGTAAAAGAAAGAAATGACAAGGAAAGAAATAAAAGGAAGAAAAAAAATGGTAGGGGAATGGAAAAAAGAGCAATAAGTTTAGAAAGAAAAGAAAAAGAAATAAAACAGAAAATCCGGGAAAAGAAGACAAAAGTATGGAAAGATGAAACAGTAATAAAATTTAAGAGAAATAACAGATTACTTTAAAAAAGCAAAAAGATAAAGAAAAGGAATGGAGAAGGAAGAAAAGTAAAAAAAAAAAAAACAAGAAACAAAAAAACAAAAAACTCACAAACAAAAATATTCCCTCAAAAACAACATCAGAAAAGTAAATGTCACTTGTTGGCTTCAAACTAGCCGAACCGGTTTTTCTGGTTGCAGTTGGCTGAGGGTCCATTGTTGCGATTTTTTTCAGCCAGCCCCTCTCAGGATCCAGACACTTGGCGCCTCTCCCCCAGCTCCCTACAATGGGGAACTAGGACTTCCTCACAGCACTCCCCTCCCAGGGGTTACCACCATGGGCTGGTTTGCTGTGTTTGCGGGCACCGGCACCAGCCTAGTTGCCTGGTTCCCTCAAGATTGAGCACAGACCTGCCCCCGTTCAGTTGGGAAGCCCCAGGCCTTCTGCCCAATCCTGGGCTTGCTGCCAAGCTGGGTGTGAAGCAGACCAGGCTGCCATGTCTACTGGATTCAGAGCCCCAGGCCGCACCTCTGAGTTCTCCTGGGCTGGCAACCACAGAGTCCTTGGTTGGGGCCCTTTGTCCTCGCACCCTCTCTGCCAACTCTATCAAACAAGTCTCTCCTGGCCCCCCACCTTGCTTGGCCAGAAAGGGAGGGGGTTGATGGTCTCAGCTCTTTTCCCAGGACCCCTCAGCACCCGGGGCTTCCAGATAGTCTGAGGGGGGTGGACTGGAAGCCAGGAGCCGATCTGAGGACTGGGCACTGACCTAGAAACTCTGTGCGCACGTCATGGCATGCTGCGTGGTGTGTATCCCTTCTGCTCCTGTGTTTGTCTGGGTCCCCTGGCCAACCTCTGCTGAAAAAAACCTCGGGATGTAGCAGCACCACGCAGGGCGCTGGACCCAGAACTGTGTGCAGGCTGAAATCTCCTCTGCTCCCCTCTGGTTGGGTCTCTTGGCCGGTCCGGGCCCAAAAATCCTAGGGAGGGAGCTTTCTGGGCATTGAATGTTGGCCTAGGCACCCTCAGGCACTCGCCCAGATACACTGCATGTGGAGTGACTAGTTCCCCAAATTGCGCGCAGGCTGAGATTTCTTCCACACCTCTTTGCCTGGGCCACTTGGCCTGCCTGGAAGAAAAATCCCAGGGAGGGAGCCGTCTGGGCACTAAATGCTGTCCCAGGCACCGTTAGGGACTCTCCCAGACACAGTTCCCACCAGGCGCAGGACCTCCGAACTATGCACAGACTGAAATCACCTCTGCTCCCCTCTGGTTGGGCCTGGTTGGCAGGTCCCTGGCCCAAAAATCCTAGGGAGGGAGCCGTCTGGGCGCTGAAGGCTGTCCCATGCGCCGTTGGGCTCTCGCCACTGGACGCTGGTTCCCCTACCCTGCACCGGCTGTTTCTCTTTGCTCCATCCCAGAGACTACTGTACCACTGTTGTCTCCCTACTGTCTGGTTCCTCTGTGACCATTGAGGTTTCTGGTCCCTTATTTTCATATATGCTTGGCAACTGCTGGCTTGCTGGTTTCACCTCCTCGGATCGGACAGGTTTCTCTCCCTTTTGTAATAGGAACTGGTATCTACTCCGTCCTAGTCCACCGCCATCTTGAAAGCCCCCTTGAAAATTTTTTTTTACAATTTAGATCAGTTGTCATCTTTCCCCATATTTTAAATATTTATTATTTATTTGTATATTTTAATATCAACATGTACACATACATTTGCATATGCACCTAACTCAAACACTAAGCACATGGGTTACCTGGCGGTGTTGGTATTCATTCCTTCACCTGGCATCAAAGTACCCATAGCACAGGAATGAAGCATGTGAACCAGGATTTAGAATTACTAAAACTCTAAATATGAAGTTCTTCATCCTTTTATGCAAAAGTGAAGGAATTTTCTGGACTAAAGATGATTGTTGGAGAAATAAGAAAGACCAGAAGTCATAGATATATTATTTCTACAATGAATCCCCTACCACAGAGCTCTGCCCCATGTTATCCTGTTTGTCTTACACCTGTTCTTAGTAGTAGAGTGTACTACTAAGTTGCAGGTGAGTAAAAGGAGGCTCGGAGAGACATTTCTGGTTGTCCCAAGGTGTAAGATATGTCAGATATCTTGTTCTGAAACTGAACTCAAAAGTACATCTTAAGTGATGTAGCTATCAGTATGTGTTTGTGTTCTTCTCCATATCTCAAACTGTGTTTTCATCAAAATGTAAAGATGGTGGGTTACTTGAACCATGACACCAATTATTCATTCCCAATGTCAAGATTTTGATGATTCTTAGAGCTGATATATTTGATGATGAAAACTGTTAATTTAGTCAAAAGGAGGTTACAAGTTTGTAAGGAATGAAGGAAAATAATGATGATCTTATATAAGGACCACTTGTGACTTATTAATTACTAATTTTAATCCATATTCTAATGAAGCAAATTTAAACAACATTAAATATATATGTATATATATACACATATACAGATATATTTTGTGTATATACACACACATATATATATGTATATATATAAAAGGAAATAATATATTTCCTGAAGTTTTCTTAAGAATTAGCTAAATGGGCTAAAATATTCTTAAATTCAATAGGAATTCAGTGAAAAATTTGAAATTTACTGGTATTATGTTATTTTGTAAAAACAATGCCATCTAATTTAGTTTTTTATTTATTGAAAGAGTTATATAAGAAACAATGAATGCTTAAATTAATAGCTCTTCATTTTTGGTGCTTAAAACTAATAGAATTGTTTAAAGCATAACTGGCCTTGTAATCTAAGACTCATAAAATAGCACCAGCAAAAAAGTACAATGTATAATTATAATTATACTTTTCCCAGTTTGTTGACATTCTCTTTCTCATTGCCTTGCTTTTGAAAACAAATCTGGGCACAAAATGTTAAAGTATTCAACCATCACACTAACACTTTTAAAACATCCAAAAGAAAAATAATTGTTATAATATCTGTTTCTTTTTCACTGAAATCCCATTTTCTAGACTGTTTGTAAAGTACCACAGGCATGAAGAAAATTCAAATTTCCTACTTCTTGTTTTGAATGTGTATGCTCTTTTACAGAAATAATGCTGTTCTTGAAATAGTATTAGAATTAGAAATAGTATTAGTATTAGAAATAGTATTTGTAAGTTAACCACACTTAGAAATCTTACCTTATTTGAACATTAAGGGAAATAATGCTATTCTCGAAATAGTTCCTCTCCACTAAAATACACCTCAAGTCCCACCTCCTAGAAGTGTTCTCTATTCAAAAGCTATTCTAAATTCTAATATCTATTTTCTTTTCCCACTTGCATAGTTTCATATACTCTTTACTTTTATATATGGGTGAGCCTTTAAAATCCTCAAGTAAGGTATTCACCTTACTCTTCCACTTTCCCTCAGCAAAGTGTCAGAAATAGAGCAAGTGTTCCAAAAAGATATGACTGTTCGTGGGTGGATTTGAATAACAAACGTATCTCCTAGTACCTAATATGTCAATAAGAACAATGTGGTCTTCAAACTATACACCAAGGAATGAAAGGCAATAATCAGAGCCTGTTAACAGTATCTCACAACTGAACAAGCTTGAACAATTTCTCAGAGAATTTTCCTGGAAAAGGCATAAGTTGGTGAGCTCTGGGGTGGTTGGTCCTTGATTTGATCATAATTGAGGCATCATAGTCTCCTGGAGACTGTGCATGGACCCCTTTATTTCTACTCCTGGCTGTTGTACAGTTGTCAAATACATATCTCAAACTTTAAATCTGAGATGTATTTCAGCATGGGGACTGAGTGGTAGTTTATTATAGTACCTTTTGTTTTTGAGATGATTATAAGAGCCATAAAGGTCAGTGCTTGGGGACTACTTATATAGTCTAAATATGTCCAAAATAATAAAAAGAAGATGAGAATTTAGAGCAAAAATTTTTAGGGAATCTAGCACTTATTTCTTCCTTAGATATTTTAAAAATTAAATTGAAAATATGTATCAGTGATGTTGTAAAAATAAATGTCTTTAAAATGGCAAAATTCCAAGACAAAGAGAGAATCTTAAAGGCAGCAAGGGAGAAACAGGAAGTAACTGACAAGGGAGTCCCAATAAAATTAGCTACTGACTTCTCAGTGGAAATGCTCCAAGGAAGAAGAGAATGGCAAGAAATATTCCAAGTAATGAGAACCAGAGGCCTGCAACCAAGGCTACTTTACCCAGCAAGGCTCTCAATCAAGATAGAAGGCCAAATGAAGAGCTTCCAAGACAAAAGAAGTCTAAAAGAATACACCTCCACCAAACCAGCTCTGCAAGGAATACTAAAAGGACTGCTTTAAAGAAAGGAAGAAAAAGAGAGAGGTAATGAGAAACACAAGTATAAAAATGGCAGTGAATAATAACCTATCAAAAATAACCTTAAATGTAAATGGATTAAATGCCCCAATCAAAAGACATAAAATAGCTGAATGAACAAGAAAGCATGACCCACATATTTGCTGCCTAGAAGAGACCCAACTCAGGACAAAAAACCAACACAGCTGAGAGTGAAGGGCTGGAAAACAAATATTCCAAGCAAACATGCAGGAAAAAAAAAGCCAGGGTAGCAATATTCATATCAGACAAAATAGACTAAAAAAAAAAAAGGCCATAAAGACAGACCCAGAAGGTTACTTTATAATGCTCAAGGGAAGAATTCACCATGAAGACATAAACATTGTAAATATATATGCACCCAACATAGGAGCACCCAAATATATAAAGAAAATCTTAGAGGACTTCAAGAAAGATATTGACAGCAACACAATTATAGATAGGTGTTTTAACACCCCACTGTCAAAAATGGACAGATCTTCCGAACAAAATAGCAACAATGATATTGTGGCATTAAACAATGCCCTAGATGAAATGGAATTAACTGATATATATATAGAGCCCTTCATCCCAAAGAAGCTAAATACACATTCTTTTCAAATGCACATGGAACATTTTCAAAGATAGACCACATGATAGGACACAAAACAAGCCTCAACAAATTTAAGAAAATTAAAATCAGCCCTGGCTGGTGTAGCTCAGTGGATAAAGTGTGGGCCTGTGAAGCAAGGATCATGGTTCGATTCCCAGTCAGGGAACATGCCTGGGTTGCAAGCCAGTTCCCAGCAGGCAACACAGGAGAGGTAAACATACATTCATATTTTTCTCCCTCCTTTTTCCTCTAACGATAAATAAATAAAATCTTTTAAAAAAGAGAAAATTGAAATCATCCTGAGCATTTTCTCCAATCACAAGTGACTGAAACTGGAAACCAACCCCATGAGAAAAGACCCAAAACACTAAAATCATGGAGATTGAATAGCATTCTATTAAACAATGAATGTGTCAAGATTGAAATTAGAGAAGTAATGAAAAAGTTTCTAGAAACAAATAAAAATGAACTCACAACCACCCAAAACTTATGGAAAACAGCAAGGCAGACTTGAGAGGGAAGTTCATAGCAATGCAGGCCTACCTAAAAAAGATAGAAACATTTTGAACAAACAACCTAACCCTATGCTTACAAGGACTTGAGAAACAAAAACAAAGACAGCCCAGAGCAAGTAGAAGGAAGGAAATAACCAAGATCAGAGCAGAACTAAATGACATAGAGACTAAAAGCACAATTCTAAGGATCAATGAATCAAGGAGCTGTTTTTTTAAAAAGATAAACAAAATTGACAAGCCTTTAAGCAGGCTCATCAAGAAAAAAAGAGAGAGAACTCAAATAAACGCAATCAGAAATGAGAGAGGGGAGATTACAACTGACACCACAGAAATTCAAAGGATTGTAAAAATTACTATGAAGAACTGTATGCCAAGAAATTTGAAACCTAGGTGAAATGGACAAATTTCTAGAAAATTATAATCTTCCAAAACTCAGTGAAGAAGAAGCAGAAAGCCTGAACAGACCAATAACAGCAAATGAAATTAAGGTAGTAATTAAAAATCTCCCAAAGCACAAAAGCCCTATACCAGATGGCCTCACAGGAGAATTTTACAAAGCATTTAATGGAGAGCTAACTCCTATTATTCACAGACTATTTCAAAAAATCCAAAATGGTGGAAGAATCCCAAACTCTTTTTATGAAGCCAGCATCATCCTAATCCCAAAACCAGATAAAGACACAACAAAGAAAGAAAACTTCAGGCCAATATCATCGATGAATATAGATGCTAAAATCCTCAACAAAATATTGGCGAACTGTGTCCAACAATATATTAAAAAGATCATTCACCATGACCAAGTGGGATTCATCCAAGGAATGCAAGGATGGTTCAATATTCACAAATCAGTAAATGTAATACATCATATAAAAAAAAAGCAAAGACAAAAACCACATGATCATACCAATAGACGTGGAAAAAGCTTTTGATAGGGTATAACACCCATTTATGATAAAAACACTCAGCAAAGTGGGAATAGAGGGAGCATTCCTCAATATAATAAAGGCCATATATGAGAGACCTACAGCCAACATTATACTCAGTGGGCAAGAACTAAAATCTTTTCTACTAAGATCAGGAACAAGACGAAGGTTGTCCAGTTTCACCACTTCCATTCAATATAGTATTGGAAGTTTTAGCCACAGTGATCAGACAAGAAAAGGAAATAAAAGGCATTTAAATTGGAAAGGAGGAAACTAAACTGTCACTGTTTGCAGATGACATGGTAGTGTACATGGAAACCCTATAGACTCTACCCCAAAACTGCTCAAACTAATAAATGAATTTGGCAAAACAGCTGGATACAAAATCAATATCCAGAAATCAAAGGCATTTTTGTACACCAACAATGAAAGAGCAGAAGCAGAAATCAAGAAAAGAATCCCATTCAACATAGCAAAAAGAAAAATAAAATACCTTGGAGTGAACCTAACCAAGGAGGTAAAAGACCTGTATGCAGAAAATTACACAGCACTGAAGAAAGAAATCAGGGAAGACACAAACAAATGGAAACATATACTTTGTTCATGGATTGCAAGAATTAACATCATCAAAATGTCCATACTACCCAGAGCAATATACAGATTCAATGCAATACCTATTAAAAAGTATCAATGACATACTTCACAGAAATAGAACAAACACTTCAAAAATTTATATGGAACCATAAGTGATTCTAATTAGCAGCTACAGTTTTGAGAAAGAAGAAAAAAGTAGGAGGGATCACAATACCTGATACCAAACTCTTATTACAAGGCCACTGTAATCCAAACAGCCTGGTACTGGTGTAAAAACAGGCACATAGACCAATGGAACAGAACAGAGAGCCCAAAAATAAACCCAAGTCTCTACAGTTAAATAATATTCAACAAAGGGGGCAGTAACATAAAATGGAGTAAAAGTAGCCTCTTCAACAAATGGTGTTGGGAGAACTGGACAGCTACATGTAAAAAAAAAAAAAGAAACTTGAGCACCAACTTACGCTATACACCAAAATAAATTCAAGGTGGATAAAAGACTTAAATATAAGCCGTGACACCATTAAAGTCCTAGAGGAGAACATTGGCATGAAAATATCAGATATTTCATACAGCAACATTTTTACTGATATGTCCCCTAGAGCAAGAAACATAAAGGAAAGAATAAATAAATGGAATGTCATGAAAATTAAAAGCTGTTGCATGGCTAACAAAAACAGTATTAAAATAAAAAGAGAACCAACTGTATGGTAAAACATATTTGCCAATGATACCTCAGACAAATGTTTAATATCCAAAATATACAAAGAACTTACATGACACCACTCTAAGAAGACATCTAACCCAATCACAAAATGGTAAAAGGACTTGAACAGACATTTCTCCAAGGAGGACATACAGAAGATCCAGAGACACATGAAAAGATACTCAATATCACTAGCTATCAGAGAGATGCAAATTAAAACCACAATGAGATACCACTTCACACTGGTCAGAATGGCCATCGTAAACAAAGCAGCAAAACAAGAAGTGTTGGAGAGGTTGTGGAAAAGAGGGGACCCTAATCTATTGTTGGTGGCATTGCAGACTGGTAGAACCACTGTAGAAAACAGTATGGAATTTTCTCAGAAAACCAAAAATGGATCTGCCTTTTGACCCAGCAATTCCACTGCTGGGATTATATCCTAACTACCCTAAAACACCAATCCAAAAGAACCTATGCACCCCAATGTTCATAGAAGCACAATTTACAATAGCCAAGAGTTGGAAGCAACTTAGGTGCCCATCAGTAAATGAATGGATCAAACAATTATGGTACATTTACACAATGGAATTCTATGCAGCAGAAAGAAAGAAGGAGTTTCTACCCTTTGCAACAGCATGGATTGAACTGGAAAGCATTATGCTGAATGAAATAAGCCAGGTGTTGAAAGACAAATACCATATGATCTCACATTTAACAGGAAACTAAACAACAAAACAAACAAGCAAGCGAAATAAAAACAAGGACACTGAAATTGAGAACCAGGGTACAGTGACCAGAGGGAGATGGGAGGGAATTTCAGGGGAGAAGGGGGAAGGATTTAGAGGAACTAGTATAAAGGACACATGGACAACAACTAAGGGGGGTGGAAATTAGAAGGAGGTGGGGAGCACTGGGGGTAGGTGGGATGGGAGTAAAAGGAACCTACTTGAACAATAATTAAATTAAAAAAAGAAAATGTGGTCTACTTTTTGGAAATGAGTGGCTGCCCTCAGCGGGTGTGAAAGATCTTGCACAGCCTGGAAGGTACACTGTGTACAGTGAGAGGGGCTTTTGGGAGCCAGAGTTTTGAACAGGCAGCTACTGTGGTGGAGGATGACAGCAAGCCAAACAGCAAGCTCTGGAATTTACTATTTTACGTAACTAGGGTTGGCTGGTGTGGCTCAGTGGATTGAACGCTGGCCTGTGAAGGTTGCTGGTTCAATGCCCAGTCACGGGTGCTATCCCCTTGAGGGAGTGGACACACCATTCTTTTTACTCCACAGATCTCGCTAGTCTGCGTGAATTTGTCTTGTCTCATCCATAATGCTGTGGACCCCAGGAGTCAGGATCCACATCAATCACTGTAATGAACTCCTGGCTCAGTTGTAGTAAAGTTGTTGATGTGAGTGTGAGCAGCACTGGGATAATGTCTTCACCATGTGGAAGAAGCCGGTCTGAGAGGATGCTGCTGATCTTTAGAGAACAGATGAGATAACAGGGAAGAGAAGATCCTCATGACTTTCAGTCATGAGGCCAAGAATGATGCATATTGAAAGAATTTAACAGAACAGGGAAGGTGGTGGCAAGGCAGGAGGGAGCGGATACCACTTCCCCCTACACGTGGGAGAAAAAGCTAGCTAATCTATGGAGGAACAGAGCACAGAGCCAACAGTACCCCAGCATATATGAAAATAGGAGAACAAAAATTGTAGCAGACATTGAAAAACCAAGTGTGAGACAAAAAAACCTGGAAGTGTGAAAAAACTAGAGTCAGACCCAAAGAGCAGTCATCCCAACAGCTGAGACAATCACAAAAAAGAGTAGGTGGAAGCTCTGAACACCAAGATACCCACTAAAAGAGGAAACCCAACAACAAAGGAACCGCCAAAAATAACAACAAAAGAAGGTGAAGGAGTGAGTGGAAGCCACACTAACCTCAATCCAGGACATATCTGGAGCTACAACTAAATAGTGAAGAAATTATCCAGAACAAACAGTTGAACAACAGCAAAAGAGAATCTTCAAAATCTTGTACACATAGAAGAACCAGCTTCAACACAAACTCCCTACAACAGCACAACAAAATACAAGAAGTGGTAGACAGAGTGACCCTCAGTTAACCAGCTGGTGGGAAGGACCCAACAAAGAAAGACCCAACAACAATCAAAACCCAAACAAACACAGAGCCAACTTAAATGACAGCTGAAGACCAGTGAGCTCGGAAGATCAAGGAGACTACATCATTGAATCTCACAAATATTCTACCACAGAATTTCACACCATAAACGAAGGGAGCCAGAACAGATCAATTTAAGAAGCTGAGGCTAACAAGTAGAGTCTCATGAACAATAGGAAGACAAAGAAGCAATCCCTCCCAATGAAAAGAAAGCAGGAAGCCTCAGAAATAATGCTCAATAAAATAGAGGCAACTCAACTATTAGATATTGAGTTCAAAGCAGTGGTTACAAGAAAGCTCAATGAGCTCACAGTGAATTACCAGAAACTATAGGGAAATTACAGTGAACTCACTGCAAACTATATTGACATGAAAAAGGAAAAACTATCAACAAGGGCCAAGAGGAAATGAAGAATACAATTTCTGAACTGAAGAACACAGTAGAAGGGACCAACAGAAGGCTTGATGAAGCAGAAGACTGGATCAGTGAGCAGGAGGAAAAAGTAGAAAAAACACTCAGAAAGACCAAGAAGAGGAAAAGAGACTCACAAAGAATGAGAAATGAGAAGAACTTAGGAAAAATACAGTACAATATGAAACATAATAATATTCATATAATGGGGATACCAGGAGGAGAAGAAGAGCAAGGAATAGAAAACCTATGGTAAAAAGTAGTGAGGGAAAACTTCCCTAATTTGATGAGATAAGAAGTCACACAAAGCCAGGAAAAACAGAGTCCCAATCAAGAGGAACCCAAAGAGGCCCACTTCAAGACACATCATCATTAAAATGGCAAAATTCCAAGACAAAGAGACAATCTTAAAGGCAGCAAGGGAGAAACAGGAAGTAACTAACAAGGGAGTCCCAATAAAATTAGCTACTGACTTCTCAGTGGAAATGCTCCAAGGAAGAAGAGAATGGCAAGAAATATTCCAAGTAATGAGAACCAAAGGCCTGCAACCAAGGCTTCTTTACCCAGCAAGGCTCTCAATCAAGATAGAAGGAGAAATGAAGAGCCCCCAAGACAAAAGAAGTCTAAAAGAATACACCTCCACCAAACCAACTCTGCAAGAAATACTAAAAGGACTGCTTTAAGGAAAAGAAGGAAAAGAGAGAGACAGAGAGGAACACAGGTACAAAAATGGCAGTAAATAGGTACCTATCAATAATAACTTTAAACATAAATGGATTAAATGCCCCAATCAAAAGACATAGAATAGCTGAATGGATAAGAAAGCATGACCCACACATATGCTGACTCCAAGAGACCCACCACAGGTCAAAAGATTTACACAGACTAAAAGTGAAGGGCTGGAAACCAATTTTCCATGCAAACAAACAACAACAAAAAAGCCAGGGTAGCAATACTCATATCAGAAAAAATAGACTCCAAAAAAAGGTCATAAATAGAGACCCAGAAGGTCACTTCATAATACTCAAGAGAAGAATTCACCAAGAAAACATAAACATTATAAATATATATTCACCCAACATAGGAGCACCCAAATACATAAAAAATATTTTGTAGAACTTCAAGAAAGATATTGATAGTAACACAATTATAGTAGGGGATTTTAATACCCCACTGTCAAAAATAAAGAGATCTTTCAAACAAAATATTAATGAACATATTGTGGCATTGAGCAATGCTATAGATCAAATGGACTTAACTGGTATATAAAAGCCTTTTATTCCAAAGACTCTAAATACACATTCTTTTCAAATACACATGGAACATTTTCAAAGATAGACACATGATAGGACACAACATAAGCCTCAACAAATTCAAGAAAATTGAAATCATATCAAGCATTTTCTCTGACCACAAGGGACTGAAACTAGAAACAAACTTCAAGAAAAAATCCCCCAAACACTCAAACTTATAGAGATTGAAATAGCATGCTATTAAACAATGAATGGGGCAAGAATGAGATCAAGGAAGAAATTTAAAAAGTTTCTGAAAACAAATGAAAATGAACTCACAGCATTCCAAAATTTATGGGACACAGTGAAGGCAGTCCTGCGAGGGAAGTTCATAGTGATACAGGCCTACCAAAAAAAAAATAGAAGCATTTCAAATAAAGGACCTTACCCTATACCTACAAGAACTGGAGGAACAATAACAGAGACAGCCCAGATCAAGTAGAAGGGAGGAAATAACCAAAATCAGAGCAGAATTAAACAACATGGAGACTAAAAGCACAATTTTAAGGATCAGTGAATACAGGTGCTGGTTCTTTGAAAACATAAAATCAAAAGGCCTTTAAGGAGACTAAACAGATGAGATTGGGCACGTTCAGGGTGGTATGGCCGTAGGCAGACTAAATAAACAAACAAAAAAAGAGGACCCAAATAAACACAATCAGAAGTGAAAGAAGAAAGATTACAACGGATACCACAGGAATACAAAGGATTATAGAAAATTACTATGAAGATATACGCCAAGAAATATGAAGACCCAGGTGAAATGGACAAATTTCTAGAAAAATATAGTCTTCCAAAATTCAATGAAGAAGCAGCAGAAAGCCTGAACAGACAAATAACAGCTGATGGAATTTAAACAGCAATCAAAAAGCTTCTGACACACAAAAGCCCTGACCAGATGGTTTCACAGGAGAATTTTTACAAAGCATTTAAGGGAGAGCTAACCCCCATTCTACACAGATTATTCCAAATTCAAGAAGATGTAAGAGTATTAACTTGTTTTATGAGGCCAGCATCATCCTAATTCCTAATTCAAAGAAAGACACAACAAAGAAAGAAAACTACAGTCTAATATTGCTGATGAGCATAAACACAAAAATGCTCAACAAAATTTTGGCAAACCACATCCAGCAATACATTATAAAAATCATACACCATGATGAAATGGGATTCATCCTGGGGATGCAAGGATGTTATAATATTCACAAATCGATAAACATAGTATACTACATAAACAAAAGGAAAGAAAAATCACATGATCATATCAATAGATGAGGAAAAAGCATTTGATGAAGTACAGCACCCATTTATGAAAAAAAACACTTAGCAAAGTGGTAATAGAGGGAGCATTCCTCAATATAATAAAAGCCATATGTGAGAGACCCATAGTCAACATCATACTCAATGGACAAAAACTTAGAACTTTCCCACTACAATCAGGAACAAAACAAGGATCCCCACTTTCTCCACTTCTATTCAACAGAGTACTGGAAGTCCTAAACTAGCAATTAGACAAGAAAGAGAAATAAAAGGCATCCAAATTGGAAAGAAAGAAATAAAACTGTCATTGTTTGTAGATAACATGATAGTGTACATAGAAAAATCCTATAGACTCCAACAAAAAACTACTCTACTTACTAAATGAACTTGGCAAAACAGCAGGATACAAAGTCAATACTCAGAAATGAAAGGCATTTTGGTACACCAACAATGAAATATCAGAAACTGAAACCAGGAAAAAAAATCTTATTTCACATAGCAACACAAAAAATAAAGTACCTAGGAATGAACCTAACCAAGGAGGTAAAAGACCTGTTCTCAGAAAACCACATTACACTGAAGAAATAAATTAGGAAGATACAAACAAATAGAAGCATATACCATGCTCATGGATTAGAAGAAATAACATAATCAAAATGACCATATTACCCAAAGCAATTTATACATTTAATGCAATACCTATTAAACTACCAATGACATATTTCACAGATATAAAACAAACACTTCAGAAATTTATATGGAATAATAAATGACCCCAAATTCCTGCAAAAATTTTGAGAAAGAAAAACCAAGCAGGAAGGATCATAATACCTAATACCAAACTGTATTACAAGGCCACTGTAATCAAAACAGCCTGGCACTAGCATAAAAACAGGCACATAGACCAATGGAACATAACAGAGAGCCCAGAAATAAACTCAAGTCTCTATGGTCAATTAATTTTTGACAAAGGGGGAAGAAGCATAAAATGAACTAAAAATAGCCTCTTCAACAAATGGTGTTGGGAGAACTGGACAGCAATATGCAAAAACATGAAACTTGATCACCAAATTATACCATACACAAAAATAAATTTAAGGTGGATAAAAGATCTAAATATAACTCATGACATCATAAAAGTCCTAGAGGAAAACACTGATAGAAAAATCTCAGACATTCCACGCAGCAACATCTTTACCTTTATGTCCCCTAAAGCAAGGGACATAAACGAAAGAATAAACAAATGGGACTTTATCACATTAAAAGGCTTTTACATGGCTAAAGAAAACAGCATTAAAATGAAAAGAGAACCAACTATATGGGAAAACATATTTGCCAATGATACCTCAGACAAGGGCTTGATCTCCAAAATATATAGAACTCACACAACTCCACTCCAGGAAGACAAGCAACCCAATTAAAAAATGGGCAAAGGACTTGAACAGACAATTCTCCCAAAAAGATGTACAAAGGGTCCAGAGACATATGACAAGATACTCAGCATCATTAGCAAGCAGAGAGTTTCAACTTAAAACCACAGTGAGATACCACCCCACACTGGTCAGAATGGCTATCATAAACAGGTCAACAAACAAGTGTTGGAGAGAATGTGGAGAAAAGGGAACCCTAGTGCACTGTTGGTGGGAATGCAGACTGGTGCAGCCAGGGTGGGAAACAGTATGAAATTTTCTCAGAAAACTAAAAGTGGAACTGCCTTTTGACCTAGTAATTCCACTGTTGGGATTATAGCCTAAGAGCCCTGAAATGACACTCCAAAAGAATCAATGCACCCCAGTGTTCATTGCAGCACAATTTACAATAGCAAAGTGCTGGAAGCAACCTTAGTGCCTGTCAGCAAATGAGTGGATCAAAAATCTTTGGCACATTTACACGATGGAATTCTATGAAGCAGAGAGAAAGAAAGCGCTCATATCTTTTTGACAGCATGGATGAAACTGGTGAGCATTATGCTAAGTCAAATAAATCAGGTGGTGAGGGAGAAATACCATATGATCTCACCTTTAAGTAGAACATAATCAACAAAAGAAAAAACAAAATATAACCAGAGACATTGAAATTAAGAACAATCTAACAACAGCCAGACGGGAGAGGGGAAGGGACAGAGGGGAGAAGGATTTTCAGGAAGTACTATAAAAGACACATGGATATAACCAAGGGGGAGGGTGGAAGCAAGGGAGGGAGTGGTGAGGAGAAAATGCAGACAGCTGTAATTGATCAACAACAATTAAAAATGAAGAAAAAACATAAAACATTTAGAAGAAAATAATATTGTCTTCAACAGCGTGATGGACCTGGAGAATATTATACTGAGTGAAATAGATCAGTCAGAGAAAGACAAATGCCATATGATTTCAATCATATGTAAAATCTATTTTACAAACTGAACTAACAAGCAAAATAGAGACAGACTCATAGACAGAGAGCAGGCTGACAGCTATAGGGGGAGAGGTTAGAAAATGAGAGGATTGAGGAAAAAGGAAAAAGGACTCTGGACAACACTGTGGTGATTGAAGGGGAAAAGGTTTAAGAAGGATAAATGGCCATGGAAAAATACAGTAAGAATGAAAAAAAGAAAAAAGAAATGAAAAAAAGATCACATTCAATTATGCCAGTGTCTGTATTTTCCAACAGAAGTACCCACATATATGGTTTGCTTCCAGAGAAGCATATTTTTGATAATGTTTTAGACTTTAATATGTAGAAATCCAGTGCATTTTATTCTTTAATTTTTAAAAATTTTCAATCGCAGTTTACATTCAATGCCATTGCACACCAGTTTCAGATGTATAACAAATTTAAAGCATCTATTCTGATAGAAAAGGTCTGGAGTGAGACCCAGAGTTCCTCATTTCTAACAGTTGTGAGTGACAAGGAAGCTGCTGGTTTGTAAAAGAAACTGAGTAGCAAGGCTCTAGATTTATAATGCGGACTTGGAAGAAGAGAAGGACTTGATGATCTGAAACTCCACAAAGAATGTTTTAGCAATCCGTATAGGAAAAAAAATCTGCAGGGCTTTTTGTATTAAATTATTAAACCCAGTTTTCGTCCCTCATTTGATTGGATTCAGATTCTTAACCCTAGCCATGTTGTTGGAAATGACTGATCACACTACAGACTGTAAAATTTCAGGCCTTTTTCAGTATCAGTTACCTGAAAATGGAATCTTCAGTTGTGAGGAATTCTTAATCTTGGCTCAGCACAGGGATGGCCTTAGGTGCCACATGTCCTTGCAAGCATTACCTTCTGTTATAATGTTGCTGTGAGGTTTTCAACAGCCCCTTCATTTCTTCCTCTTGAAGTCTCTTTGATCTCTCAGTTACCTGAAGAGAATGGGCAAACTTTCTTTCAGGAAAATATTGTTCAACCACTTCCACTGCAAATAAAAACAAATAATAAATCACAAATGCAGAGTCAACTATTTTCCTACTGGTTTTATTTGTTAAATATTTGATAATGGTTCACAGACAAATTTGTGAAGTAGCTAATATAAACTTTAATAACTTCTTAGATTTAAAAAATTCCTTTTTTATCCATTTCTAGTTGTTCACGATATTTGTTTTTCTCCTCTCTTGTTAACAAGCCATTTATTTGATCTTCTATTTACATGAATGTATACATGATTAACAGTTGAAATACTATTTCCTTGAAGAAGTTACAATATAGTTAATATAAAATGAGTTTAAAATTTTTTATTTATTAACTTTTAGGGAGACAGAGAGGAAATGTGGGGGGACACAGAGAAACATCCATTTGTTGTTCCACTTATTTATGCATTTATTTGTTGATTTTTGTATGTCCCCTGACCAGGGATTGAACCCTCAACTTTGGTGTTATCAGGACAATGTTCTAACCAACTGAACTACCCAGACAGGGCCTAGATTAAGTTTTAACTGTTAAGTATCAGACATAAACTCAGGAATGCTAAATAATTAATTTGGGAGACTCGCATCCTTCTATATACAGGGTCCAGCACAAATAACATCCTTTTTATGTGCTGGTAATCTATACCAAATCTTTTAGTACAAAATCATAAGCATGCAATTCTGTGACATAACAATATTACTCATGTACACCATATAACATTTTAGGTGAGATGTTCAATTTACTGTCCATTGCATGCAAGACATTCCCATACCTTCCCAACCGCACTCAAAGCTGTTACTTCTGCTGGACCCTGTAGTTCTTAAACCATATCCACATTTTTTTAAATAGGTCAATAGAAGACCATCAGCTAAAGCTGTGGCCTGGAAGAATTCAAGCACATGTATGAGTTTGTCGATAACTTAGTCAGCACCCAACTAGTAATCAGAGGGTGGAGGTAATTTATATTAATGAATAAGGACATTTGGAGTCCTTGATATGAAATATTTTACAATTGTGAGTAACTGTGGGAAACACAACAAGAACCCTTGAAGTTTTAGGATTTAGGTGTGTGTCTAAGTCAGTCATGTTCCCTATTTCACTAGTTTGGAATTTTTAGAATTAATGAAGTCCTCTGATATCTTGTTTAGGCAAAAAGGTAAGTCATATGTACTGTAAGAACTTCCATTGCTCCTGTGAATGTCCATGATGGGTACCTAGCATTGTACTTTTACTATGACATTTCTCTCTTCTCTACCCATCTTTATATATACAGTGATTCTTATGTAGTTATACAGTACTATATTGAATGACAATATTTTGTGTTATAAAGATCTCAGGAATTATCCTTTAACATATTTTAAGAATTTATTGATCTTAGACTGAAGAAGGGCACTTTTTTCATACTTGAGTGTTTCTTTTTTAGTTTCCTGAATCATATTCTAATCATGACTTTCTGTGTTTCTCAAAACCAGAATACTAAATTCATTAAAACAATGAAACTGGTCCAAGAAAGTTCATATATATAGCCAAGGCCATATGTACATTTTAGGGAAATAGAGCAGATTTCTCCAAAGCATGTCTTTCTTACCACAATTTCTTAGTTATTTTAAAGACAATATAATTGTTTAGCCTCTAATGATTCTGAAGACACTGGGAATTTTTCTTAACATTTATGCATATTAAAACATCTTGACTCATTATTCTAAATGTTTTATGATTATGTTATTTTGTGTCTTTCATATTTATAACACATGAGTTGTGTTTCAATGGAGTATTTATCTTTTATTTCTTTGTTTCAAGAAAACAATTAAACTCTACAATAGAGTTTTGTAGATTTTATTCTTTTTCAAAGTTTTAGCATAGTCCTTTTGTATTTTTCAAACCATGAACAATTTGTTCTTTATCACTGTATATGTTATACATTTCTGGTAATAAGAATATGTAGTAAGTAAATGAAATCAAAGAGAAACAAATCTTTGCTAGAATTTTGATACTCTAAACAAAAGGGATCGAGACACTAACATTCTTACACTGGGTAGGATTAATGATTGATTCAATCTCACATCTTGTATCTAAAGGAAGCACTTGGTACATTGTGAAAAGAAAAAAATACATTGATACTAATGTTAAAGTTGGAATGCACCTGAAATTACCCATGAAGTTACTCTTTGAATGTTTAAATATTATCCAGAGTCATATCTTGGAACAGTTTTAATTTTACCAGTGAAGTTTGTAGGCTTATGATGGTATAGAAACAGAAAAGTTCCCTCTATTTATAGAATTTTGTATGAAAATTTCTGTTTACTTCCTACCATTCTCAATTTTATAGCTCTTAAACCATACCCACTTGTTTCCTATCAATAGTTATCATTCCAAGTGGAAATCCTAAGCATTTTTCTATTTTCTTTATCTCATAGTAATTCTAGTTGCCCTTTTAAAATATTCTTTTGCTTGGCCACTAAAGGAAATAAAAATCAATACATCATTATATACTATAATATTTGTTAACATAAAAAAGGGGAATTTTTAGGGAATCTAATATAGATTTGAGGATATCAGTATGATCAAATTATATTTATGTGGTGTTTTATGAGACCAGGAAAATAGCTATGACTTAGCTACATTAAGAGTGTAGAGGACTTACCTTTTACATAAAGCAAAAGTATGTACAAAAACCCCGACCAGGACATACTTGGCGAGTTGACATTGAAAGTGTTTTCGGGACATAGAGAGAAAAGTGTAAGAGGGGCATGAGGTGATATGGAATAGTAGTTCCTGAAGGTAGTGACAAAGACTCTGCTCTTTTGTGTGTTTGGAAGTCATTCACATAAAAACTAGTTAATATTTTATATTGAATAAATATTAAAATTGAGTTTTTTGCTTTCTTCATGTTTCCCACATGGAAATTTTTATCATAACTTTCATAAGTTACATAATATATTTTTAAGAGCATCCTTCAGGAAAGACTAATGAAAATCCCTGGGTTATATTACTATATTTATTTTTATTTACTCTTTCTACATATAGTTTTAAAATCTTTTATATGTAGAGGTAGAAAATATGCATATAACTTTTCTTTTAATTTTGGAAGTTTTAGCTTTGTAATTCTTACAAACATTACTTTCTGTAATATAAAGGATGTATACAAAATATTATGACTGATTTCCTACTGAAATCAGAGGGTCATTTTTAATTGACTCAATGATGCCATTGTGAAAGTACTTTATTAGGAGAAAGTATATCCTTAATAATATTTATCTTATACTTACTCATGTTCTGATGGGATGTTTTGGTTTTTTTTCCTGAACTACTTAGGCATTTCATTAATAAGACAATTTATTTCTTACACCTCAGGGTTTAGAAGTATTTTAACTATGACATATGCTTCATTAGGAATGGAGCTCTTATAGATACCATTAAATTTAAAGTTTTATCACAGTTGTTCCATTTGCAAGGTTTCACATGAAAAAAGGATTGAGAGGAAAGATGGATACTTAGAATAAGATTATACCCATAAAATTTTTGTTGCATTAAATCTTTTTAATTTTTAACTGATTTGGGAATTGGAATTCTTCCATTTTTTCTTGGAAGCTCACTTAGATCAAAACGAGTCTTTATATTAATCAGTAAATTTAAAAAATATTTTACTTATATGTGAAATCTAAAATAACAAACCTGAAATAGACTCATAGTTACAGTTAACAAACTTATGGTTGCAGAGTGCAGAGCAGGGGGTGGGTATTGGGTGGAAAAGGTGAAGAGGGATGAAAGTACAGACTTCTAGTTACAAAATAAATAAGTCATGGGGATGTGGTATACAGAACAAGGAAAATAGTCAAAAATATTATAATAACTTTGAATGATGACAGATGGATAATAAACATATCATTGTAATCATATCTATGTAGTAATAATATCTACCAGGTATACTATGTTGTACACCTGAAAGTAATATAATATTTTATATCAGCTACTACTTTAATTAAAAATATATATTCAATTTCAAATGATTTTCTCAGTCATTCAACTAAGAAAATCCTCCTTTTTTAGTCTCTAACACATTTCAGTACACAAGCATTTTAGGTGCTTTGTCCTTCAAATTGATATCATTTTAAATTAATTGATAAACATTTGGCTTACTTCCTTTATTTTTATCAGTAATTTTGTTGCCTTTTACCAATTTTTCATCACCAGATTTCTTCTAGTTAATTTATTTGCTTATGATAGTGAAAGACCAAATGACTGCTGAATTAGCTATATTATCTAACCAGAGATTTTGTTCATTTTGCAGGAGATATGGAGGATGAAACAACTTCTTGTTTTGGTAACTTTTCGATCTTGATATATTCAAAACTGTTTATTTCTCTTTATTTCTGGTCTCAAATTCATCCTTTCTTATTTCTTTCTGCTCTGCCAATTTATTTTATTCCTTATAATGCAGAGATTTAAAAACTATAGTTTTTTAAATATTCAGTACTGTAAAAGGTCTATTATTCCATGGTAGATCTATAGATGTAGTGCAATCTCGATTAATATTATAACAAGTTTGTGTGTGTGTATGAGAGACAGAAAGAGAATTGAAAGCTGATCTTTAATTATATATGGACCAAGAATTCTTGAACCACATATAATATAGAATATTTTGAGAAAATAAAACAAGATATCAAAACATTTACTGAAGGTACATTAATGAAAACAGTATAGGGTTGATCTAAATACTAATGGGACAAAGTAGAGAATCTAGAAATGGAGAAAAGTATACAGCAGAACAGTTGGAAAATGGTGCATTTGTATGGGTGTGTGGTGGCAGCAATGGCAAGAGTTAGGGCTCCAGGCATGTATGCAGGCTCCTTCCAGAGAGGTGCTGGTGACTTGCTTTTATGTTGGACTGAGCAGAAGTGGGGAGTGCCTGCCTGATAATTTGACATGGGACCTTCAGGCAGCAGTTTATAAAATGTTAGTCAGACCCCTTTCATGGAACTACTTTGCGATGGGTGTTTCTGCCTCCACTCTGCACTGAGCTCTGGGTAACAGTATAGGAGAGTGCTCCCTGGATCACTTATTGAGACTTGTTTGTTTGCTACAAACAGTCTTATGGCTCAGGAACCTGAGCCATTGGCTAGCAGAGCCAGATGATTTGGGCCATCCCCCCATAGCAGATGCAAAAGCTGGCACATGAATGATTAAAATCTAAAACTGACACTACAAAGCTTTGGCAAAAATGTAAAGCAAGTGAAAGTCTTGTTTACCAGCTAGAACCAGTTTGCAAAACTATTTGACAACATTTACTAAAGTTGAACATCAACATGCCTTATCATCCAGTATACTTATCATCCAATTATACTCCCAGGTATTTTCCACAGAGAAATGAATGCATGTTTCTCAAGTAGAAGCCAACCAAGTATTCATCAGGAGCAGACTTTGGTGAATATATATCTATGAAAACTATTGAACTATTATTATTCAAAATAACATGAAAAGAATCTTTCCAATTCATTGACAATTTATCAATGATCTTAGCAATATATTTGAGCTTTTTTTTACATGCTTAGTGTACTGAGAAAATAATTAAGTATAATCACTACATGAATAACTTTAATTTTAAAAAGAAAAAAGTTTTTAACAACAATAGAGATAATAGGAAATGCAAACCATAAAGGAAAAGGAGGAAGTAAATAAATGAGGAATTGTAATATTTATTTCTAAAGTATTTTTCAATTGGTTACTATGTTCATTGTAAAACAGTAAGTGTTGTGAGCAGCACAATTTATTGTTAGCCAAGTGCTGGAAGCAACCTAAATGCCCACCACTAAATAAGTGGATTAAAAAAAATGGTACATTTATACAATGGAATATTACACAGCAGAAAAAAGGAGACTTCTGGCCAAGATGGGGGCATAGGTAGACACACTGTGCCTCTTCGTACAACCAAAAGGTGGACAACAAAAAATTTAAAAACAAGAAACAATCAGAACTGACAGAAAAATCACACAATATGAAAGCCTGACAACCAAAGAGTTAAAGAAGAAATAATCATCCAGACCAGTAGGAGGAGCAGAGCTGGGCAGCTGCGCAGAGAGCACTCGTGGAAAGGCGGTGGCTGGTGGACCAGGTGAGGCAGCGGCTGGTGGAGCTGGTGGTCCCACATTTGCGTTCAGATAAACCACCAACCAGGAACAACTTGGGAGGCAGACAGACCACACAACACAGGGTTCCAGCACGGGGAAATAAAGTCCCAAAGCCTCTGACTGAAAAGAAACTCCCAGACTCCCAGGGAATTTTGTTGGAGAGACCCACAGGGTTCTAGAATGTACACAAACCCACCAACCCAGGAATCAGCATCAGAAAGGCCCAATTTGATTGTGGGTAGCCAAGGAAGTGACTGAAAGCCAGCAGAGAGCAGAGAGAGTGGTACTGTTCCCTCTTGGACCCCACCCCCACATACAGCATCACAAACGCAGTCAGTCACATGGGCTGCCCCATCCTGCTGAACATTTAAGGCTCTGCCCCTTATTATGTAACAGGTGCACGCAGACAAAAAAAAGGCCCAAATGAAAGAGCAGTTCAAAGCTCCAAAAAAAAAAATGCAACTAAGCAATGAAGAGACCGCCAATCTATCAGATGCACAGTTCAAAACACTAGTTATCAGGATGCTCCAGGAACTCACTGGGTACTTCAACAGCATCAAAAAGACTCAGGAAGCAATGAAGGTTGCCTTACATGAAAACTATTCACATAGTGACAGGAAGAAAACCAGGACTCAAATCAACAGTCTGGAGCAGAAGGAGGAAAGAAACATTCAAGCAGAACAGAATGAAGAAACAAAAATTTTAAAAAGTGAAGAGAGGCTTAGGAACCTCCAGTGCATCTTTAAGTGTTCCAACAACTGAATTATATGGGTGCCAGAAGGAGAAGAGGAAGAGCAAAAAATTGAAAGCTTATTTGAACAGATAATAAAGGAGAATTTCCCCAATCTGGCAAGGGAAATAGACTTCCAGGAAGTCCAGGAAGCTCAGAGAGTTCCAAAGAAGTTGGACCAAAGGTAGCATACAACAAAGCGCATCATAATTACATTAGCCAAGATTGAAGATAAGGAGAGAATCTTAAAAGCAGCAACAGAAAAAGGGACAGTTACCTACAAAGGAGTTCCCATAAGACCATCATCTGATTTCTCAAAAGAAACCTTGCAGGCAAGAAGGGTCTGGAAAGAAGTATTTGAAGTCATGAAAGGCAAGGACCTATATCCAAGATTACTCTATCTCCAAAAGCTATAATTTATAATAGAAGGGCAGATAAAGTGCTTCCCAGATAAGGTAAGTTAAAGGAATTCATCATCACCAAGCCCTTATTATACGAAATGCTAAAGGGACTTACCTAAGAAAAAGATGATTAAAAATATGAACAGTAAAATGCCAACAAACTCACAGCTATTTACAATGAAACCTAAAAAAAAAAAAAACTAGGCAAACCAGTAGAAGAGAAACAGAATCACAGATATGGAGATCACATGGGGGGTTGTCAGTGGGAGAGTGAAAGGGGGAGAGAGGGAGAAAATGTATAGAGAATAAGTAGCATAAATTGTGGGTAGAAAATAGATAGGGGGGAGGTTAAGAATAGTATAGGAAATGTGGAAACCAAAGAAGCTATATGTATGGCCCATGAACATGAACTAAAGCAGGGGAATGAGGGTGGGAGTGGGTGTACAGGGTGGAGGGGAATAAGAAAGGGAAAATGGGACAACTGTAATAGCACAATGAATAACATATAAAAAAGAAGGAAATAAAGAAAAATAAAGGAAGCTCCTACCCTTCATGACAGCATGGATGGAACTGGAGAGCTTTGAGCTAAGTAAAAAATGAGCCAGGCAGTGAAAGACAAATACCATATGATCTCATCTATAAGTGGAACCTAATCAAAACAAACAAGCAAGCAAAATATAACCAGAGACATTGAAATACAGAACAAACTGACAGTAACCAGATGAGAGGGGAGAGAGTGATAATGGGGAGAAACAGGGTGAGGGTCATCCAGGATGTGTATAAACGACACATGGACAAAGCCAAAAGGGGTAGGTTTGAGGGTGGGGCAGTGGGCATGGTGGTATGAAAATAGAGACAACTGTACTTGAATAACAAAAAATAAATAAAAAGAAAATAAATTAGGTCTATTCCTACTAATGTGAAAAAAAGCTAGTTGATATGACTAAACAAAATGAAAAGAGAAGTAAATCAAAGCTAAACCAACTTGATAGCTATGGTGGGGGTGGTGAATAGTGTAAGTTTAGGAAAGAGGCAGTAATCCTGGAAGAAAGGGCATTGACATAGCTCTTGAAGGAAGGTAGGATTCTGACAAATATTGTGAGAGGGTCTCTCAGAGGGGTTAAGGTACAGATCCCAGGATTTTATGTGTTTAGAAGGGAAAGTGGCAGAACCCCATTCTAAGTAATTTGAATCTTTTCTGTCAACATGAACTTCCTGTGGAAGAATTTCAGTAGTAAGCAAACATTTGATCCATATTTTGATAATGTAATTAGAAGAAATATGAAGGGATGATTTAACTGGGAAAAATAATATGATTTTAGGGGAGTTTTGAGAGTATCCAGCCTTTATTTTATGCATCATAAAAGAGGATCATATCAGTTCATAGCACAAGAAATTGCAGAACCCAGATTTCTGGATTTTTAACCCAAGGAATCTTTTCTTTGAAATTAGATTTAAGAACAAGTAGTAAGCTACTGAATAATCTGGGTCAGAGATTTTCAACCTTTTTCATCTCATGGCATGCAAACTAATTATTAAAATTTTGTGTCATACCAAAAAATTATTTTTTACCCATCTGACAAAAATAGATACAATTTTAATTCATTCAGACTGGATTGCTATTGTTGTGTTGGCTGTTGTCATTTTTTGTTTGACAATCTAAGTGAAAAGAGGTCAGTGCCCCTGACTAAATAATAGTCAGGCATTACATGTTTAAAAAACTTCTTTTTAGCATACTGGTTGAAAACCCCAGATCTAGGTGAGAAGTGGCAGGAACTGGGGGAATGGGGATAAGAATAAGTTAAGATACAGAGAGGGTCTTTGAAAAGGTGTGATTGGCAGGATTTTGTAAGTAACTAAATGTGGGGAATGAAGGACAATATTTTTTTTTAATTTTATTTAGTTATTTTTCAAGTACAGTTTTTTGTCTATTTTTCCCATCCCAGCCTCCCCCGCCCCTTGCTCCGCACCTCCCTCCCATTTCCACCCCCCTTAGTTCTCGTCCCTGTGTCCTTCCTATTTGTTCCTCCAAATCCCTCCCCCTTTTTCCCCTTAACTTCCCTTCCTTCTCCCCTCTGGTCACTATCCCCTTGTTCTCTATTTCAGTGTCTTTGTTTTTTTTTTTTTTCTGCTTGCTTGTTTGTTTTGTTGTTTAGCTACCTGTTAAAGGTGAGATCATATGGTATTTGTCTTTCAGCACCTGGCCTATTTCACTCAGCATAATGCTTTCCAGTTCTAACCATGTTGTTGCAAAGGGCAGTAGCTCCTTCTTTCTCTCTGCAGCAGAGAATTCCATCGTGTATATGTACCACAATTTTTGAATCCATTCATTTACTGATGGGCACCTAGGTTGCTTCCAACTCTTGGCTATTGTAAATTGTGCTGCTATGAACATTGTGGTGCATAGGTTCTTTGATATTGATGTTTTAGGATTCTTAGGATATAATCCCAGCAGTGGAATTGCTGGATCAAAAGGCAGGTCGATTTTTATTTTTCTGAGAAAATTCCATACTGTTTTCCATAATGGTTGTACCAGTCTGCACTCCCACCAACAGTGAACTAAGGACCCCTTTTCCCCACAACCTCTCCAACATTTGTTGTTTGTTGCTTTGTTCATGATAGCCATCCTGACTGGTGTAAAGTGGTATCTCACTGTGGTTTTAATTTGCATCTCTCTGATAGCTAATGATATTGAGCATCTCTTCATGTGTCTCTGAATGTTTTGTATGTCCTCCTTGGAGAAGTGTTTGTTCCAGTCCTTTTCCCATTTTCGAATTGGGTTGGGTGTCTTCTTAGAGTGGAGTCATGTAAGTTCTTTGTATATTTTGGAGATTAAACCTTTGTCTGAGGTATCATTGGCAAATATGTTTTCCCATATAGTTGGTTGTCTTGCTAATTTAATACTGTTTTCTTTAGCCATGCAGAAGCTTTTTATTTTGATGAGATCCCGTTTGTTTATTCTTTCCTTTACATTCCTTACTCTAGGGGACATATCAGTAAAGAAGTTGCTGCATGAAATATCTGAGATTTTCTTGCCAATGTTCTCCTCTAGGACTTTAATGGTGTTATGACTTACATTTAAGTCTTTTATCCACCTTGAATTTATTTTGGTGTATGGTGTAAGTCTGTGCTCAAGTTGCATTTTTTTGCATGTAGCTGCCCAGTTCTCCCAACACCATTTGTTGAAGAGGCTATCTTTACTCCATTTTATGTTACTGCTCCCTTTGTCGAATATTAATTGACTGTAGAGAGTTGGGTTGATTTCTGGGCTCTCTGTTCTGTTCCATTGGTCTATGTGCCTGTTTTTATGGCAGTACCAGGCTGTTTTGATTACAGTGGCCTTGTAATACAGTTTGATATCAGGTATTGTGATCCCAACTACTTTGTTCTTCTTTCTCAAAAGTGCAGCTGCTATTTGGGGTCGTTTATGGTTCCATATAAATTTTTGAAGTGTTTGTTCTATGTCTGTGAAATATGCCATTGGTACTTTAATAGGTATTGCATTGAATCTGTATATTGCTTTGGGTAGTATGGACATTTTGATGATGTTAATTCTTCCAATCCATGAACAAGGTATATGTTTTCATTTGTTTGTGTCTTCCTTGATTTTGTTCTTCAGGGCTGTGTAGTTTTCTGCATGCAGGTTTTTTACCTCCTTAGTTAGGTTTATTCCTAGATATTTTATTTTTCTTTTTGCTATATCAAATGGGATTCTTTTCTTGATTTCTGCTTCTGCTCTTCCATTGTTGGTATACAAAAATGCCTTTGATTTCTGGATATTGACGTTGTATCCAGCTGTTTTGCCAAACTCATTAATTAGTTTGAGCAGTTTTTGGGTAGAGTCTATAGGATTTTCCATGTACACTATCATGTCATCTGCAAACAGTGACAGTTTTGCTTCCTCCTTTCCTATTTGGATGCCTTTTATTTCCTTTTCTTGCCTGATTGCTGTGGCTAAAACTTCCAATACTATATTGAATAGAAGTGGTGAAAGTGGACAACCTTGTCTCGTTCCTGATCTTAGTGGAAAAGCTTTTAGTTTTTTCCCATTGAGTTTGATATTGGCTGTAGGTCTCTCATATATGGCCTTTATTATATTGAGGAATGCTCCCTGTATTCCCACTTTGCTGAGTGTTTTTATCATAAATGGGTGTTGTACCTTATCGAAAGCTTTTTCCGCATCTATTGATATGATCATGTGATTTTTGTCTTTGCTTTTGTTTATGTGATGTATTACATTTACTGATTTGCGAATATTGAACCATCCTTGCATCCCTGGGATGAATCCCACTTGATCATGGTGTATGATCTTTTTGATATATTGTTGGATGCGATTTGCCAATATTTTGTTGAGGATTTTAGCATCTATGTTCATCAGCGATATTGGCCTGAAGTTTTCTTTCTTTGTTGTTTCTCTATCTGGTTTTGGAATTAGGATGATGCTGGTTTCATAAAAAGAATTTGAGAGATTTCCATCCTTCTGGATTTTTTGAAATAGTCTGTGGAGAATAGGGGTTAGCTCTTCCTTAAATGCTTTGTAGAATTCTCCTGTGAACCCATTTGGTCCAGGGATTTTGTGTGATGGGAGTTTTTTGATTACTGCTTCAATTTCTTTTGCTGTTATTGGTGTATTTAGATTTTCTGCTTCTTTTTCACTGAGTTTTGGAAGATTGTATTTTTCTAGAAATGTGTCCATTTCCCCTAGGTTCTCAAATTTCTTGGCATACAGTTCTTCATAGTAATTTCTTACAATCTCTTCTATTTCTGTGGTATCAGTTGTAATCTCTCCTCTTTCATTTCTGATTGCATTTATTTGTGTCCTTTCTCTTCTTTTCTTGATGAGCCTACTTAAAGGCTTGTCTGTTTTGTTTATCTTCTCAAAGAACCAACTCTTGGATTCATTGATCCTTAAAATTGTGCTTTTAGTTTCTATGTCATTTAATTCTGCTCTAATCTTGGTTATTTTCTTCCTTCTGCTTGCTCTGGGCTGTCTTTGTTGTTGTTCCTCGAGTTCTTGCAGGCGTAGAGTAAGGTTGTTTGTTTGAAATGTTTCTGTCTTCTTTAGGTAGGCCTGTATTGCTATAAACTTGGCTCTCAGGACTGCCTTGGCTGTGTCCCATAAGTTTTGTGTTGTTGTGAGATCATTTTCATTTGTTTCCAGAAATGTTTTGATTTCTTCCCTAATTTCATTCTTGACCCATCTGTTGTTTAATAGCATACCATTCAGTCTCCATGTTTTTGGGTGTTTTGGGTTTTTTTCTTTGGGGTCGGTTTCTAATTTCAGTCCCTTGTGGTCAGAGAAGATGCTTGGTAAGATTTCAATTTTCTTGAATTTGTTGAGGCTCGTTTTGTGTCCTATCATGTGGTCTATGTTTGAAATTGTTCCATGTGCATTTGAAAAGAATGTGTATTTAGCTTCTTTGGGATGAAGGGCTCTATATATATCAGTAAAGTCCATTTCATCTAGGGTGTTGTTTAATGCCACAATATCTTTGTTGATAATTTGTTTGGAAGATCTGTCCATTTTTGATATTGGGGTGTTAAAATCCCCTACTATAATTGTGTCTGTCAATATCTTTCTTGAAATCCTCTAAGATTTTCTTGATATATTTGGGTGCCCCTGTGTTTGGTGCATATATTTTTACAATGTTAATGTCTTCTTGGTGGATTCTTCCCTTGAGTATAATGAAGTGAACTTCTGGGTCTCTCTTTATAGCCTTTTTTTGAAGTCTATTTTGTCTGATATGAGAATTGCTACCCCAGCTTTTTTTCTTGTCCGTTTGCTTGGAAAACTTCTTTCCAGCCTTTCACTTTTAGTCTGTGATGGTCTTTTGTCCTGAGGCGTGTCTCTTGTAGGCAGCATATGTGTGGGTCATGCTTTCTTATCCATTGAGCTATTCTGTGTCTTTTGATTGGAGAATTTAATCCATTTACGTTTAAGGTTATTATTGATAGGTACTTATTCATTGCCATTTTTGTACCTGTGTTCCTCTCTTTCTCCCTCTTATCCTTCCTTCCCTTAAAGCAGTCCTTTTAGTATTTCTTGTAGAGCTGGTTTGGTGGAGGCATATTCTTTTAGACTTCTTTTGTCTTGGAAGCTTTTATTTGGCCATCTATCTTGATTGAGAGCCTTGCTGGGTAAAATAGCCTTGGTTGTAGGCCTTTGTTTCTCATTACTTGAAATATTTCTTGCCATTCTCTTCTTGCTTGGAGTGTTTCCATTGAGAAGTCAGTAGCTAACCTTATTGGGGCTCCCTTGTATGTTATTTCTTTTTTCTCCCTTGCTGCCTTAAAGATTCTCTCTTTGTCTTGGAATTTTGCCATTTTGATGATGATGTATCTTGAGGTGGGCCTCCTTGGGTTCCTCTTGGTTGGGACTCTCTGTGATTCCTGGATTTGTGAGACTTTTTCTCTTATCAAATTAGGGAAATTTTCTCTCATTACTCGTTCAAATACGTTTTCTATCCCTTGTTCTTCTTCTTCTCCTTCTGGTATTCCTATTATTGGGATATTATTACGTTTCATATTGTCTTGCATTTCTCTTAATCCCTCTTCATTCTTTCTGAGCCTCTTTTCATTTTCTTGCTCTTTCTGTGAGATGCTTTCTACCTTGTCCTCCAACTCACTAATTCTCTCCTCTGCTTCATCTATCCTACTTTGGAAACTTTCTACCGTGTACTTCAATTCGGAAATTGTATTCTTCATTTCCTCTTGTCTCTTGCTGATAGTTTCCATTTCCTTTTTGATGTTGCTGTAGTTTGCAGACAGATCATTATAGTTCCCCTGTAGTTTCTCTTAATTCACTGTGAGCTCTTTGAACTTCATAATAACCAGTGCTTTGAATTCACTGTCTGATAGTTGATCAGCGTCTATTTCATCTAACATTCTTTCTGAAGTTTCTGCTTTTTCTTTCATTTGGGGATTGTTTCTTTGTCTTCCCATTGTTTGAGACTCTTCTTGTTAGTCTCTGCTTCCAAAATTGATCTGTTCTGAAACCCTGGTTTTATGGTGTAAACTTCTCTGGTATGATCCTTGAGAAGTTCAGTGGTGCAGACTCCTTGAAGTTTCTTGATGTTCTTCATCTCCACCTACACTCATGCTGGTCCTCGCGCTGGTCCCTGCGTTGGTCCCCTAACATTGCTGAATGTCCCAGCTCTAGTAGCCGCCTCCTCTAGCACCCAGGCCTGTTACTACGGCAGTGGCACAGAGGCTGGGAATGTCCGGCTCCTGTATCTGGCTCTCTCTGCCGCTGAGGGCCGTCACAGGGCCTTGGAGTGTCCCGGTTTTCCGTATCTGACTCCCTGGCGTCTAGTCCTGTCTCTATGGCAGTGGCACAGAGGCTTAGAAAGTCCCAACTCCCGTACCTGATTCCCCAGTGTCCAGTCCCTTCGCTATGGCAGCAGCACAGGGGCTGAGACCATCCCAGTTCCCGTAGAGGGCTCCTCTGCTACCCAGGACTGTCTCAGGGGTTTGGAGTGTCCCGGCTTCCATACCTGACTCCCTGGCGTCCAGTCCTGTCGCTATGGCAGCGGCACAGGATCTGAGAACGTCCTGGCTCCCGTAGCTGTCTCCTCAGGGTCCAGGCCTGTCTCCATGGCAGCGTCACAGGGGCCTTTGGTGTCCCACCTCCTGCAACTGACCCTTCCGTTGCCCAGGCCGGTAGCTATGGCATCGGCACAAGGGTGTCCCCGCTCCGGTTCCTGCCTCCTCTGTCTCCCAGGACCATCACAGGGGCTTGGAGTGTCCGGCTTCCGTACCTGACTCCCCGGCTCCCAGGCCTGTTGCTCTGGTGGCAGCACAGGGGCCGCATGAGACCCAGCTCCAGTAGCTGACTCTGCCGCCGTCTGGTGTTTCTGTGTCGGTCACAATCTCTGGTCTTTTAATTTCATAAATGCTGGGTAACCGATGGTTTATTGTGCTGTTTCTCTATAGATCTGCCAGGATTTTCACCCATGAGTACAGGAGCTAGTATCAGCTCGATCTTACTCCGTCGCCATCTTCCCAGCATCCCAGGACAATATTTTTGGATCCCAGCTGGAATGACTGGAAAAAGGAGAAAGATTTTAAGTGAGTCATAGATGAGAACCAGCCGGGTTGGGAGAGAAGAGGAATGGATATTTTACTTACTTCTGTGTTCAAACCCCTAAATTTACTAGGAAGTGAGCAAGAAGTTCAGTTCTGCTCAAGACTCCTTTTTAAGGTTGAGGTGATAACACAGTAACACATCAGAATGTGTTTCCTCTATTTGAATGATGTACGCAAATCATTGCTAAGAATTAGATGGACTGAGTAACCAGATAAACAAATGCCCTTTTTTGTTTTTACGTTATTGTCTTAGCACTGGATATGCATATCAAGAATCTCTCCTCATAAAAGTATATCTGATATTGGTTTCTTTGAATTTGATCTTGGACTTCATCTTGGTTAACTTGGCAGGAGGGAGTAAAAAGTGCACTGTTCAGCAAAAGCCACATTTTTTCTCAAAGCAGCTTTAAAGTACACCTTAAAGAGCTCTCTACAGATATTGGTTTACTTATTCAAAAATAGTGATTGACTTCTTGTTATCTAGGCACTACGCTTAGCCTACGGATATATAGATGAGTAAGAGATGCAGACCTTTCATTTGTGGGATTGAGTTAGTGTGGCAGTCAGGTATCAATCAACTCACAAGTATAATATTTTCATCATAAATACTGATAAGTGTGTGAAGGAAAGTCTCACGTACTATTGAATATAAATTGGAGAAATACATCTCTATTTATAAAAAGCATACTGAAAAAGATTAGCATGAATAGTGTTTGGGAGACTAATTTGAATATGTTTTTTGAAAAAATATAAACACTATCACACTAAAAATCTAAACTGAGTGATGATCCAGATCAGTGAAGTTTGCTACTAAAACTTGTTCAAATGTATTATAATTTGTTAAAGTTAATGTATAGATCACCGCATACTAAGAAAATTAGTATATTTGAATTGCTTTCAATCTCAAGATATTTAAATCAGTTGATTATTAATGTGGGTAAATATCTTAGCCAATTTAATTAATTCTAAGTGATACTTGAAAAATACTACTTTCTAAACTTGAGTAGAATCATCTGGTCTATTTAATTGCTACTTTATTTTTGTAGTATTTTGTTGTCATTGAAATAATCTTTAACAGAGAATTTAAAATAACAACATATAACCTCAACAGCTCACCAATGAAGTATAGTTACTCTCTATATGCAGGATACTTTGTGATCTTGGAAGATGTGTCTCTTAGTCTCCTCTTGTCTCTGTGGTGGTTACTCTTCTCCTCTGCTGGCCTCTTCTGCTCTAATCTCTTCTTTCTAAGGGTGTTTTCCAATTCTTGATCCTGCTCCTTCTAATGCTAAGGCCTTATTGGGTAACCTCATTCATTGCTATGTAGCAGTTATCAGCAGCAACATAACTCATGAGTCCTCATTTTCAAAACATGCTGGCTTGCTGACTGAACATCTGTACCTGACTCCCACCCCAATCCCGAGTGGCTTCTCACAGTGAGAGTTCAGTTCTGGAGTTGGACACCTTTAAGTTTGAAACCTTGCTTCACAACTTACCAGAAGTGTGTCTTTTAAAGATATCACTTAAATTTTCCGTGCTTTGGTTTCCTTATCTCTGAAATGATAGAATAATGACATGGATGTCTCGAGGTTGTTTTGAGCCTTAAATAAGGAACAATAAGCAAATGCCTAAAACATTATCATAAATAATCTATGTTTATGAAAAGGTGTTCCATTTCTAAACTGCAAAGATGGACAAGTAACTATAATCTCCACCTTATTATTTGATTTGTTAGATTTCTCTATATAGTCTTCCTTTCTGTCTCTAAATAATTTTATATCTTCTTATAGATGCTATTATTTGTTTCACTGAGGGTCAAGGCAGTATTACATTATTTATCATAAATCTGCCTTCAGATATTATAGGAACAAGATGGTCAAGTGAATTACAGCTTAAATTTAAGTCTAAGTGCTAATGACAGACAACATAATAGAAACAAATACAGAGGTGCAGCACAGCTCAAATATGAGACAGTGATGAGTACAACTGATTGTGATGCCCTGCTGGCCTCTGAGTTAATAAGTGGGGGTTTGGAAGCCAGACTTTTAGCTCCTATCATTAAAGAGCATTAAAAAGGTTTTAAAATACTGAGTTTTCAAATAAAATACTTCATTGGTTATGAATAGAGATTAAGCTGTAGCACTCTGGTTACAAGATATGAATGAAGAACACTGTCTCCAAATTCACATGACCTCAAAGAGCCTAGTCAAACTGTCTTGACTGCATTTACCATCTCTCTCAAGAGAGTGGGAGTAAGCCCATAGTTTTGACAGAAAGGGATAGCTCCAGGAATCAAAGAAAGAGCTAGACAAAACAGGGTGACAAGATAGACAAAGTAGTGAAGAAGACAAAGAAAAGCATACACAGAAATGTACACAGAAATCTTCTACCCCATGTAAACCTGAGAATAAAATATTAAAGCACATTTAATACCAGGGTAAAGAAGGGAAAATAATTTAGGCTAGATGAAAACAGTTTTGTACAATGTTTTGATAAAACAGTTTTGTAAACCTACTTAAAATAAGTAGGTTTGGAGGACTTCTGCCAAGATGGAGGCGAAGGTGGAAACGCTTTGCTTCCTCACACAACCAAATCTAAAAATAATAAAGTTTTAACAACAATAAACATAACGAAACCACAGAAAATTGAACAATATGGAGTCCGAAAACAACAAACCACCCAGCTAAACCAGTGAGAGGGGCGAAGCCAGTAGCGGAGCGGGTCAGGCAAAAAAGATCCCCCTGACCCAGGGGTGTGCAAGCAGCCAAGGGTGAGGATCCCAGGTGCGGAGTAGCTACTGGAAGGCGTGGTGCGATTGGCTGTCTGAGGTCGTGCATTTGTACACAGATAAACCAGTGAAGAGACAGGCATTGAGACAGACTATGCAGGCCCTGCTGCAGGGCGGTGGGCTTGCATATTTGCGCTCAAATAAACAGGTGGGGGCAAGCGGTGAGGTGGACTGGGCAAGCAGAGAGGACTGCCATTGCTCCCTCTCTGACCCTGCCCCCACATACAGTATCACAACCCAGCAACCTGGATGGCCCCACCCTGGTGAACATCTAAGGTGCCTCTCCTCATATGTAACAGGCACAAACAGATCAAAACATGGCTCAAGAACAACTCAGAGCCCCAGAGCCAATTAATCTAAGTGATGAAGAAACAGCCAAACTTTCAGATGCACAGTTCAAAACACTGGTAATCAGGATGCTCACAGAACTGGTTGATTTTAGTCACAAATTAGAGGAACATATGAAGGCTAAACTAGTTGAAATGAAGGGAAATGCACAGGAAACCAATAGTAATGGAAAGGAAACTGGGACTCAAATCAAGGGAGCAGACCAGAAAGAAGGAAAAAATGACCAAACAGAAAAATATGAAGAAACAAGAATTCAAAAAAATGAGGAGAGGCTTAGGAACTTTCAGGACATCTTTAAACACTCCAACATCCAAATTATAGGGGTGCCAGAAGGGGAAGAGGAACAATCACAAGTGGAAAACTTATTTGAACAAATAATAAAAGAGAACTTCCCCATTCTAGCAAAGGAAATACACTTCCAGGAAGTCCAGGAAGCTCAGAGTCCCAAAGAAGTTGGACCCAAGAAGGAACACACCAAGGCACATCATAATTATATTAGCCAAGATTAAAATGAAGGAGAGAATCCTAGAAGCAGCAAGAGATAAGGGGACAGTCACCCACAAATGAGTTCCCATCAGACTGTCAGTGGATTTCTCAAAAGAGACCTTACAGGCAAGAAGAGGCTGGAAAGAAGTATTCCAAGTCATGAAAACCAAAGGCCTATAACCAAGATTGATTTATCCAGCAAACTTTTCACTTAGAATGGAAGGACAGTTAAAGTGCTTCTCAGATAAGATCAAATTCAAGGAGTTCATCATCACCAAGCCCTTATTATATGAAACGTTAAAGACTTACTTAAGAAAAAAGAAGATAAAAAAGATGAACAGTGAAAGGACAGCAAACTCACTTATTAACAACCACACCTAAGACAAAAGCAAATTAAGAGGACAGCTAGATCAGGAGTGAACCATAGAAATGAAGATCACATGGAGGGTTAGCAACAGGGGAGTGGGAGAAGGAGAAGGGGGGAGAAGGTCCAGAAAATAAGTAGCATAGACAGTAGGTAGAAAATATATAGGGGGTAGGGTAAGAATAGTAGGAGAAATATAGAATCTAAAGAACTTGAGACTCGTGTTCATGAACTAAAGGGGGAGAACTGGTGGGGGGGGGTGTGCAGGGTGGAGGGGAATGAAGGGGAGAAATAGAACAAATGTACTGGCATAATCAATAAAATAAAATATTAAAAAAATAAGTAGGTTTGCATACACAACAGGTAAATTAATACCTAGTTTCTGTGAAAACAGAATAAAGAATTATATTATCAAAGAGAATATTCTACACACCCCAATAGTGTATGCTGTATACTAAGCACTCAATAAATATCTCATGAGCAAATGAATGAAAGATATAGAGCAGTATCATGAATATAAACTTAAAGAAAATATAGCAGTATAAATCAGTACAAAATGTTAGCAAAACAAATTTATTAGTATGTATATAAAAGATCACAATATGACCAAATATTGTTTGCCCCAGGAAAGCTTGGAACCTCACCACTGTGAAGTCTAACATTGCAGTGTATATAGTTGATACTATAACATACCACTTGATATCCATTTGGACTTAAGGATGATTTTTCTGGTGCCTGGGAATACTGCTAGCAGATAGCCATCAGTGACTGGTCATTTTCATAAAATGAGTGGATGAAGAGAATCATCTTGTCTAAGTTCAAGCCCCTTTTCCTGCACAACTTGCATCATATGATTGGTCCACTAGGGAGCTTAAGTACATGTTCCCCTCCCACCAATTAAAAAAAGTCTGGTATTCCACCACAGCTCAGCTTTGGACTCTCTGTGGTGTTGGCTGACATTTTCCTTGATAGTTCATTACAGCTGAACTCCCTCTGCCCAATCCTGCTTCCTTCTCATTTTTCCCATAGATGCTGACTCCTGATTAACTTTCTACATGTTAACTTCTACCTCATAGCCACACCCTGGGCAACCAAACTAATAACAGAATAATATTAATATCTTAAAGAAAAACATACAGAGAAAATGAGTAATTTAATATTTACTGAAGATATAGCTCCTAGGGATCCTTTGTATATCCACAAGGTAATAAAGTATATTAAAACCAGAAACAAATCCTAGAAAATAATGTGCACAGAAAGAGTACTGGAACTAATAAGAAAGTGAAGCAAGTTTTCTCACATACAAGATCCACTCACAAAGTTTCATAAGCATCCTTATACAACATTTAAAAACTAATAGAGATGATAACACAATAATGGCAGTTAATGGTTTTCAAATGGGTATTATGATAAAGGCTTTACATATTTCCAAGTAAATTACAAACAGTATCTGTGAATAAACTTAATAAATGATGGCAATGTATATATGGAGAAAATTATAGAATGGTATTTAAGGATAGAAAAGAAAATCTGGCCCTGGCTGTTGTGGCTCAGTGGATTGAGTGCTGGAGTGCAAAGCAAAGGTGGTTGGTTTGATTCCCAGTCAGGACACATGCCTGGGTTGCAGGCCAGGTCCCCAGTGTAGGGGTGGTGGTGGTGGGAGAGGCAACCACACATTGATTTTTCTATCTCTTTCTTTCTCCTTCTCTTCCCCTCTCTCTATAAATGAATAAATTAAATCTTTAAAAAAAGAAAAGAAAATCTGAATAACTAAAGAATATGCCACTTTAAGGATTGTCAGATTTATGAAACTTCAACAAATTAATCTTAATATTAAGATCTAAGGGCCAAGAAAAAACCAAAACATTTCTGAAGAAGTTGGAGAAACTTTCTTTATCATATATAAGCTTGTTATAAACCTAAGATAATAAAGGTAGTAGTTTAAGTTGGAGATAAATGGAACTAGGTCGATGTAACAAAATCAAGAGATCCAACACAGTCTGTGAAGACATGCAGGCTTGGTACACAACAAATGGGCCATTGTACATCAGTAGAGAAATAATATGGAAAATGCTTTTGGGACAATTGACTAACCTTATAGAAAAAAATAGATTGTAATTACACCATGAACAAAAATCAATTCTAGCCAGGTTAAGAAACAATGCAAGAAAAGCAAACCTTAAAAAACTTCCAGAAGAAAATGTTGACTATCATACTTATGATTTCGTGGTTTACAAGAATAATTTCAAGAAGGGAAAAAGCATAATCCATAAAGAAACCAATTAATGCATTGACTTCATTAAAATTTATCTTCTCATAGTAGAAGATTTATGACTTCAGTTTTTATTATTTCTTAACTTTTAAATAATTATTGTATATTTATAGATTTTCAAACATACATTATTATGTGGCACAATTTTGAATATTTTATAAATAATGTCTTAACTTGTTTTTTTCTTTTTGTTTAATAATATATTTCTTTTTAAAGTGATAGATATAGCCTTAGTCCATTCATTTTTAATTTTGATAACATACTGAATCCCAAGAATATTTCTCAACATACACATTGATAGAAATTTATGTTGTTTAGAATTTTTTCTTTCATGAGTGATGAGGATGTGAACACTATTGCAATATGACCTTCCTTGCAATAGGTTTCTCTGGAGAGAAGCCATATAGGAAGGTAAAGTTAGGAGGCAGAGAAATAAGATAAGAGAGGATGCAAGGAGATTCATACAGAATAATAGAAAACAGAAAAATACTTAAAGCAACTTTCTGCAAAAAAGGTGGGCAGAGGACACATAGTTGTTCATCATATTATACTGAATGACTATTTATATATTTGAAGCACTTCTTGTATAAGAAAAAGCTCCTTGTTTTCTTCATACATTCTGTCTTGAGTTCATTCAACCTTAAATGATACTGATATCATGAACTCTGCCTTTGATTTCTGATGTACATTTTCTGATGTGTATTTGCATAATCTGTTACTCGCAACATTTTTTAGCCATTTTCTTTTAGTTGATTTTTAAAAATAATGCATTAAAATTGATATTGTTTCTGTTTTTATAATTTTTGTTGTATTTTTATTGTTATTCAATTACAGTTGTCCCCATTTTTTCCCATTACTCTCCCCTGCTCTACCCACCTTCCAAATTTAATCCTACCCCCACAGGTTATTTTTGTCCATGGGTCCTTTATACATGTTCCTTGACTTGATCCTTCCCCTTCTTTTCTTTATTATCCCCCTTCTTCCTCTTTGGTTATTGTCAGTTTGTTCTTTACTTCTATGTCTCCAGTTCTATTTTGCTCTCTTGTTTGTTTTGTTGATTAGGTTCCACTTACAGGTGAGATCATACAGTATTTGTCTTTCATTACCTGGCTTAATTTACTTAATATAATACTTTACAGTTCTATTCATGCTGTCATGAAGGGTAGGAGTTCCTTCTTTCTTTTAGCTGTGCAGTATTTCACTGTGTAAATGTACAACAGTTTTTTGATCCACTCATTTACTGATGGGCATTTAGGTGTTTCCAGAACTTGGTAATTGTAAATAATGCTGCTCTGAACATTGGGGTGCATAGATTCTTTTAAATTGGTGTTTCAGGATTCTTAAGATATAATCCCAGCAGTGGAATTGCTGGGTCAGGGGCATTTCCATTTCTATTTTTTGAGGAATTTCCATACTGTTTTCCAGTGGCTGCACCAGTCTGTATTCCCACCAACAGTATACTATGGTTCTCTTTTCTCTACCACCTTGCCAGCACTTGTTTGTTGGCTTGTTTATGATGGCCATTCTGATTAGTGTGAAGTGGTATCTCATTGTGGTTTTAATTTGCATCTCTCTGATGGCTAGTGGTGTTGAGAGTCTTTCATATGTCTCTGGACCCTCTGTATGTCCTCCTTGGAGAAGTGTCTGTTCAGGTCCTTTGCTCATTTTTTAATTGGGTTATTTGTTTTCCTGGTGTGGAGTTGTGTGAGTTCTTTCTATATTTTGCAGATCTCACCCTTGTCCGAAGTATCATTTGCAAATATATTTTTCCATATGATTGGTTCCCTTTTTATTTTGCTGATGTTTTCTTTGGCCATGTAGAAGCTGTTTATTTTGATGATGTCACAATTCTTTTATTCTTTCCTTTATGTCCCTTGCTTTAGAGGACATATTGGTGAAAATATTGCTGTGTGGAACATCTGAGATATTTCTTCCTATTTTCCTCTCTAGGACTTTTATGCTTCATGACTTATACTGAAGTCTTTTATCCATCTTGAGTTTATTTTTCTATATGTTGTAAGGTGGTCGTCAAGTTTCACTTTTTTGCTTGTAGCTGTCCAGATCTCCCAACACCATTTATCAAAGAGGCTATGTCTATTTTTATTTTTCTGCCCCCTTTGCCAAATGTTAGTTGAACACAGAGACTTGGGTTTATTTCTGGGCTCTCTATTCTGTCCCATTGATCTATGTGTCTGTTCTTATGTTACTACCAGACAGTTTTGATTACTGTGGCTTTGTAATATTGTTTGATTCTCTTTAAGGGAATCAGTTTTTTCCCACTGTGAAAAATTGAATCATGTAGTGCATCATAAACTCATTTAGTACAGTTTCATTTTTCTTAATACACTTGTCATGTTTTGAAAGAGTTTGATTCATTTCACATGTGGGATCCACTTTTCACTGGCTTAATATAAATCAGAGTTGTAACTAATTGAATTGTTCCACCTTAAGATTTTTGAAATTGTTTACATTTCCCAATTTTTATCTTTATTTTTAAAAGTCTGAAAAATGCTATTCTAATAAAAATTTATTTATTTAAATAATTTCAAGGAAGATGTCTTTGCTCATACTAAACATATCCATATGCATATATAATCTGTATGCACATAATTCATATGCATATATGTAATCTATAGCAGACTTCAAATTAATTTTTACCTCATGGGCATCTCTGGCCTTGGCTGACAACTAGGACATATTACTACATTTTATTACTCATAAGCTCTTTAAAATTGAATGTCATAAATGTTGTGCCCTGCACTGACATTATGTATACACACTGAATAACTGGTGGTCTCTACCTTTAAGGAGTTACATAGAACAGATGAGAAATAAAATGTGGTAAATTTTTAAGAAATATGCTAAGATAATAAAAATTTTGATTCACTACATATGGGATTTATACTAGTAGAGGAGATACTAAAAAGATTTAATCTTTACTGATTTTATTTAAATTCTTCAAGCAATACTTTTCTGAGTTCCATCTTTATTATGAAAAGAAATAAGAATAAGATAGAATTTAAACTTCTTTTAATACTCACCCATGGTTTGGTCTATTGAATTGTTTTGGAGATATATGGGGGGGAGATAGGAGAGATAGAGAGAGAGAGAGAGAGAGAGAGAGAGAGAGAGAAGCTTTGATGTAAGAAAGAGAAGCACTGATGTAAGAGAGAAACATAAATAGGTTACCTCCTATATGTGCCCTGACAGGGGCTCAAACTTGCGAACTAGGCATGTGCCCTGACTAGGAATAAAACCCACAGTCTTTTTGGTGTGTAAGACAATACTCCAGCCAACTGCATCACTCAGCCAGGGCTAGAATTTAAATTTCAATCTCTTTCAATAAAAAATGAAAACAAGTATAGTATTCTTCATTTATTTTTCTATGTTTTGTGACTTTTAAAACAGTGAAAATATAAACATTCAGTTTACAGTATGTATTGCAGAAATATTAAGGAATTAATTTTTCCAATATGTCAACTATACCATCAGTATCATGGGCAGAAAGTGTCAAGGATATTTTTAAATAACATTTTATTTTATTAGGAGATTTTTTGCAATTAAAACATTTTTTATTTAGTTATTTTTCAAGTACAGTTTTTTTGTCTATTTCTTCCATCCCAGCCCCCCCACCCCATGCTCCCCACCTCCCTCCCATTTCCACCCCCCTTAATTCTTGTCCCTGTGTCCTTCCTATCTGTTCCTCCAAATTCCTCCCCTTTTTTCCCCTTAAATTCCCTTCCCTCTCCCCTCTGGTCACTGTCCCCTTGTTCTCTATTTCAGTGTCTTTGTTTTTATTCTGCTTGCTTGTTTGTTTTGTTGTTTAGCTTCCTGTTAAAGGTGAGATTATATGGTATTTGTCTTTCAACACCTGGCCTATTTCACTCAGCATAATGCTTTCCAGTTCCATCCATGTTGTTGCAAAGGGTAGTAGCTCCTTCTTTTAACAACAAAAAAGTGTTGTTTGATAATATTTGTTAATGTTATGTTTAATCTTTGATATTTGAGTGTATACCTGTGTCATAACAAAACACTCTCTCCCCATAGGCCAAAACAAGAAGAGTATATGATGTATGATGAAAGAAGTGCAGGGAAAGTGATCTTTTTGATAAGTGTGGTTAATTAGAAAACTGTAGTTTGTGTTGGGATATTACTTGGGAATTTAGTAATTGTACGTATAGAGTAGAGGAAAGACTTAGGTCTAAAGATCAAAATTTGAATCCTGACTCTGGCATTAAAAACTTTATTTATATTTATTTTGTTTATTTGTTTTTAATTGGATGAGATATTTCAACCTGTCAGTTCAGGCATCCATGATTATGTCTTTCTGTCAGAGCTGTTAGGTGATTCAATATTAATAAGATATGTGATTTTTCAGAGATTTCATTTTAAGCTTCAATATATACTAAAGTAGGAAATGGAGTGCTTATGGTTATTTATAATTATAATATCAGATAAGAAAAGGTAATTGTTACTTTTTAAGACCAAGGACTCAGGATGTATTTTATCTCTTAAAGACTTGTCACTAGTCACTCTTGTCTACACATTTCCCTGGAGCCTGAGGATGCTGTGAAGTCAATGCTACAAAGGACAGATGCAGAACAAACTTGCCAGGTTTTAGGATGCAGAGAACAATAAGTGTGGGATAAAATAAATGAGGAACAATATGAGCAGATGGCACATAATGAAGAGCCTTACTGATGCAGCATCTCTATCTTGCTCCAACAAAAGGTGATTCTGTGGAAAGGATTTTGTTAAAACTTTTGTGTTACACATGTTTTAAGCATTTTTCTACAAAAATGCAGCAAGAAGTTTTTAATATACATTCTTGATTGGTTGCATGGTTGTGTGAATGATAATAATATCTTAGACAAAGTAATCAGATTACATTGTGAGTGGGTTTCAAGACAGGGAGGCACAGTTGCATTCTCAAAGGCTGGCTCTGTGTAAATGGTCAATCTGTTTCCATGGTTACAGGCTGGCTGAGTAAACTGTAAATTTGTAGGTGTTGCTTTGTGCCCTTTTATCTTAAAGAATCTTGAGGAGATTGTTTCTATAAATATGGTCTCCATCTCTGGGCTAAATATGGGTCTAAGAAAAAAATAGGGAAGGAGAGCATTTAGGCTTTATAAAGAGCAATTTCTTGCATCTTGCACAATATTTTCATTAAACACAAGGGTATTTGTAGTTTCCACTATGCTAATTATAAGGAAATGCACTTTATCACACCCTTTCTGAAGTCATCTATTTTTCTGTTTTTTTAGGCCACAGGTGTTGACATAGCTCTCAGTAATGTGGAAGGCTGTCTTTTTAACACAACCTATTATCTTCTCTTCAGAACTAGCACAGCAGCCAATTTTAGCAGACAGAAAGACGACCTTAGAATGATGATACAGAAGAGGTATTTTCTAATCCAAAATAAGATTCAAGAACTTACAAGAACATAAATGAATATATGTGGTTCTTATTTAAAAGAATGGAAAGTTTTCATTTCTTATGTAAGAGAATACATGGTTATTTTTCTGAATTTTCATTTATTCTTTTACACTTTTAAAATAAAATACTTAGAATTAAAAAAATTAAAACCAGAAGCCTTACCTCACTTTTCTGACACCTTGAACTGTGTTATATTTGCCTTGATTCTTTTCAGTGTTACAGTGTAATTTTTCGCCCCCTCCCATCACCAATCCTGTGCTGAGCTAAGTCAATTACAGATCTCCCATTGATTTTGAAAGGAGCTCCATACCCCCAAACTTCCCTGACTGTGTGTATATATGCACATAGCCAAGTGATAAAGTGACTGAGAAGTTCAGCATGTGCAAGATGAAGAGTAGAATATAATTTCACCATTATCATGATTATTGCTATTTAATATTTATATAACACTTTGAGAACCTCAAGAAACTTTATGAATTTTAGATTATCCAATGGGCTCTAATTTTAACTATATCTTTGTGTGCTAGGTAGGGCCTGAAATTATTAAAGGTTTTGAGTGACATTTATTGCTAGGGAGTTCTAATTCAATTGCTGGTTAGCTCTCTTCTGTTATTGGAAAATGGCATTATATATTTGCCTAGAAAGTTGGATTGCTATCACATTGTTTTATTGCTGGGGGTCCACTTGCTATTTATTTTGAGGTAACTCCAGGTGACAGCTTATTTAAAAGTAAAGAAGAAGTACACTGATATATAAATGAAAAGATAATTTTTATTTATATTTAGCATCAATCATTAACATTCCAAACTAACCTTTAATGAAAAAAGAAAAATGTGTTGCTTTTTATCTAATACAGAATACATTACTTTTATACTCAGTGCCTAAACTTAGATATACCTGAGTAAATTTTCCTGGTCCCTTAAGAATACTGGATTCAGTATTCTTTGGGCTATTTTACACATAGCAGTGAAGTTTGAATTATTACAATGAATTATTTGTTGCTACTCTCTTTGTCTAAAATTAAACAGGATATAAAAATCATGCATTTCATTAATGTAATGGAATAATTAAAATATTAATTTTCTCAATAACATTTCATCAAAAATCCTTATTTCTTAGACTTTTGAAATATAATTTTAGTTCTACTGGATTAAGATGCAGATTTTAGATTTTTTTCTTACATAAAATACTACTCATTTTTCCCAAAGAGTCTTATCTTTCTCTTCCTGTCTTCCATTAAATGATAATAAACTAAGAGCTTAAAAATTGATCAAGATAGGCTAATTTATATCTAGGAAGACATTGAAATAATATACATAGATACATAAATAGAGTGAGACCTCTTGTATAATCCTGGACACATGTTTTAAAGTATCATTAGAAGAAATACATTTATAATTGTGGTATAATCAAGTAAAGAATGAAATTTTGCACAGGACTGGGAAACTTGGTGGAGCAGGGAGGATAGAGATAAGAGGTGTAACATTATTGATATTATTTCATTTAATAATTATAAAATTTAAATAAATATTACTTAACTTTTGTATAAATAAGGAAGTTGAAATTGAAGAAAGCTGAGTAATTTGAACAAGGTCATACATCTGGTGAGTGGTTTAAGACACCCAGTCTCAAAACCTATGTCCTTCCTTAGCATGTAGGCCAGAAACAGTTTAGATTTTGACACAAAGGAACACACCTTGAGTAGTTCTCAATAACCCCAATGTGTGAAGATGAAGACAACATAATTTGTCCACAGGTCTCTTATTTTGCGGCTTAGAATCATTGCTTTCTAGGGCCTTATCAAATGTGTGTCACTTTTATAAACACTCCCACTGTTTTTGTTTCTAAACCATTCTATATAAATGAGATTTGCAAATGTTTCCTATATGAATTAATAAGTACAATTTCATATATTCTGACTATTACTATGCCCTAATCAGGTAATGGTTCTTGGCAATTAGGTTATCTCACCTGCCTGCCTGACATGCACATCTTTTCCACTCATATGTACTGAAAAACTGCAAATAGCTAAATGCTATAGACAATCAAAGCTAATATAAACAGTAAGTCTACTGTTGCCAATCTGTAATAAAATTATACACACTGGGTTTTCTATTTACTCGCTTATATTTTTGAGCTGCTAACTTAATTCTATGAGGAATCACCCTGCAATAAATATGGCTGCCGCATGGGGAACTTAGGTAGTCATAGGGGAGAACTGATGGAGAAGTCATTTGGTCAAGTAGTCCCAACACTTGGAGTTCATATAAGGGACACACACACTCACACACACATATGTATATAGTTCACTAACATTTCATTGAAAATTTTCATTTCTATATTCATTAGTGAAATTAATCTAGATATTTTCCCATATCATCTTTTTATTGTTGCTCATATATGGTTGTCTGACTTTTCTACCCACAACTTCCCCCTAATCTAGCCATCCCCATCTCCCTCTCCTAATTCCACTCTATAGTTTGGGAGCCTTCTGTCTTCTTGGATTTTTTGGAAGAGTCTGTGAAGGATAGAGGTTAGCCCTTCCTTAAATGCTTTGTAGAATTCTCCTGTGAAACCATCCAGGCCAGGGCTTTTGTGTGCTGGGAGTTTATGATTATTGCTTGATTTCATCAGCTGTTATTGGTCTGTTCAGGCTTTCTGCTTCTTCTCATTCAGTTTTGGAAGATTACATTTTTCTAGCAATTTGTTCATGTCACTAGGTTTTCAAATTTCTTGGTATATAGTTCTTTGTAGTAATTTCCTATAATCCTTTGTATTTCTGTGGTATCAGTTGTAATCTCACCTCTTTCATTTCTGATTGTGTTTATTTGGGTCCTCTCTTTTTTTCTTGATGAATCTGTTGAAATGCTTGTCAATTTTCTTTATCTTTTCAAAGAACCATCTCCTGGACTTGTTGATCATTAGAATTGTGCTTTTAGTCTCTATGTCATTTAATTCTTCTCTAATCTTGATTATTTCCTTCCTTCTACCCACTGTGGGTTATCTTTGTTGTTGTTCCTCCAGTTCTTATAGATGTAAGGTTAGGGTGTTTATTTGAAATGTTTCTATCTTTTTTAGGTAGGCCTGTATCACTATGAAGTTCCCTCTCTGGACTGATTTCACTGTGTCCCATAACTTTTGGATTGTTGTGAGTTCATTTTCATTTATTTCCAGAAGCTTTTTAATTTCTTCCTTGATCTCATTTTTGACCCATTTATTTTTTAATAGCATGCTATTCGCTCTTCATGAATTTGAATATTTTTGAGTTTTTTCTTTGGGGTTGGTTTCTAGTTTCAGTCCCTTGTAGTCAAAGAAAATGCTTGATATGATTTCAATTTTCTTAAATTTTTTGAGGCTTGTTTTGTGTCCTATCATGTGGTCTATCTTTGAAAATGTTCCATGTTAAGTCCATTTGATCTAGGGCATTGTTCAATGCTGCAATATATTTGTTGATATTTTGTTTGGAAGATCTATCCACTTTTGATAGTGGGGTGTTAAAATCCCCTACTATAATAGTGTTGTTGTCTATATCTTTGTTGAAATCTTGCAAGATTTTCCATATGTATTTGGGTTCTCCTACTTGAGCACATATGTGTTTGTAATGTTCATGTCTTCTTGATAGATTTTCACCTTGAGTATTATGAAGTGTCCTTCTGAGTCTCTTTTTATGGCCCTTGTTTTGAAGTCTATTTTGTCAATATGATTATTGCTAGGCTGGCTTTCCTTTCTTGTCCATTTGTTTGGAATATTTTTTCAAACCCTTCTCTTTCAGTCACTGTAGGTGTTTTGTTCTTAGGTGGGTCTCTTGTAGGCAACATGTGTGTGGGTCATGTTTTCTTAGCCACTCAGCTGCTCTGTCTTTTGATTGGAACATTTAATACATTAACATTTAAGGTTATTATTGATAGGTATTTGTTCATTTCCCCCTCTTTGCACCTCTGTTCCCTCTCTCTTTCACTTTCCTTTTGCTTCTTATGGTAGTCTCTTTAGTAAATATTGTAGGTCTGGTTTGGTGGAGATGTATTCTTTCAGCTTTCTTTTGTCTGGGAAAATCCTTATTTCACCTTCCATTTTAACTGAGAGCCTCACTGGGCAGAGTAATCTTGGTTGCAGGCCTTTGTTTTTCATTACTTGGTATATCTCTTGTCATTTTCTCCTTGATTGGAGTGTTTCTGTTAAGAAGTCAGCTGCTAGTCTTATTGGAGCCCTTTTGTATGTTACTTCTTGCTCTTCCCTTGCTGCTTTTAAGTTCTCTCTTTGTCTTCAATACATGACATTTAAATTATGATAATCCAGTGTTAGAATTGGCCTCTTTGGATTCATATTGATTGGGACTCTCTGTGCTTCCTTCACTTGCATTTTTTTCTCTTTCCAGATTTGGATCATTTTCTGTCATTATTTTTTCAAACAGGGTTTCTATCCCTTGCTCCACTCCTTCTCCTTCTGGTATTCCTATGATTTGAATGCTGTTGTGTTACATGTTATGTTAGAATTCTCTTAAGCTATCCTCATATTTTGAGTCTTTTTTTCCTGCAGCTCTTCTGCCTAGATGTTTCTTTTCATCTTGTCTTCCAGCTCAGTAATTCAGTCCTCTGCTTCATCTAGCCTGCTTGTAATTCCTTGTAGTGTGTTTTTTATTTGTGGAAACTTATTTTTTATATCTTCCTGGTTTTTGTTTCTAATTTCTATTTCCTTTTTCATACTGTTGTATTTCTCACTCAGTTCCTCATAGTTGTCTGTGAGTTCTTTGAGCATCCATTTAACCATTATTTTGAATTCTATATTTGATAGTTTGCTTGACTCCATTTCTTTTAGCTCTTTTATTGGGGAGTCTTCAATTCCTTTTGATTGCATGTTCTTTTTTTGTCTCCCCATTTTAGGTGACTGTTTTTGCTTCTTTCTGCGCTTCATGATATTTTGTTTTGCTGACGGTCTTTGTAGGGTGAAATTCTATGGTAAAAATTCTGTGGGATTTAGTGGTGTGGTCTCTTTGATCTCCTTGTCTGGATGTTCTAGGTTTGCCCTTTCTTCTATATGTGTGGGCTCTCTTGTACTTTTTGTCATTCCTTTGTTGGTGGGTTCTCTCCTCTAGTGGGTATACTAATGGTCAAAGATCTCGCCTAATCTTGTATGTGATCAGTTGCAGTGGGTAGGAAAAATGGATTAAGATAGAGGGAGAGTATTCTATGAAATTTAAAGTGCCAGCAATTAGAGAAGAGATGGGAGATCCTTTAGTTAAGTATTGCATTAACTATGATATTTCACTCAACTAGCAACATTTTATAAAAGGTGAAAGAGAGGTAAGACCCCTGTTTGAGGGGAGAAGGATTATGAGCTGAATCCAGAAGAGCACTTGTGCAAGGTTAGATAATGAGACATAGTTAAAGGACAGGAAGTAGGCATAGTATGCAAGAGAATAGAGTTAACCACAACAATAATAAAGCTCAGGAATAAAGTGAAATGGGCCTAAGATCAGGGAGGGCTGCTGTGTAGTATTTACAATTGTGTGGAACATCAATTATTTACAATAGTACTGAAACAACAATAATATGACAAAAATATATTATTTTTTAGCAAGAATAGAGAGTACATGATCAAGAGTAGTGTGTTATTGGAATACAAGTGAAGTGAAAGAAAGAAATTAATATAAAATCTGATAGAATAAGGAAAACCAGTCAGCCAATGCAATTAAACAGATAAATAAAATGAAGAGAACTAAACAGAAAGAAGAAAAATAACAAAATACTAATAAAATAAACAAAGTAAAAATAATGAAAAATTAATACAAATAAATAATAATGCATGTGGGTCTCCCACTTAGTCTCTATTCCCCTCAGTGACTTCAAGCATCCAGGGCCCTTTTGGTGCTGGACTGTCCTCCCTGCTCTGGTAGGGGAGGGAGCTGGTGATCTAATTCTCCTCTCAGTATCCTGTAGGGCCAGGACCATAGCAGCCTAGGTCCCTGTGCAGATCCCAGGGACCTTAGCATAGCAATACAGTCTCGTCACTGTCTATTTATCAATGTTCTCTATAATTTTTGGCCTCCAAACTTCACATAAGCTGGGATTCCATTGGTCATTCACTCAGTTCCTCACAAGATCATCTGGGAATTCCAGCTGGGAACTGGGAGAACTGGACTCTGCTTTCAGCTACTTCACTGCCATCTTCTCACCAATTATTGGGAAGCCCTATATCTTTTCTAACTATGAGAATTTAATCCTGAGAGTGTAAAGAATAAGGTTGGATGAAAAGTGCTAAGGGATTGTGTGGGTCTATATGTAGAGACTATTATCCACTCATCAAGTTGCTGGCCACTAGATCACTATAGTGGACATGAGATGTGCCACTTAGACTTCCATCAGGAAAAGACTCACAGCCCAATCAGGAGGACAGTGAGCCTCCACCTGTCAGCTCCTTCCTGGTCTTCATTAGAATCAGAGAGCCACCCTAACAATAATGCCTCTTGCATGGAAATCCACATCTGGTGACTGAGGGAGGCAGGTGTGTGAAACTCTGGTCATTTTGGCTTGTGGCAGGACACCTGTGATAGCGGTGCTTTCTCCCAAAGGCATATTAGGCTGCATTGTCATTTGCCTTCTCCTTCTGTCCAAGCCTGGTTTGTCCTCTTTCCTTTGCTAGGTATTGGTCTCTTGTACACACACTGTACCTTAGATTCTCTCCTTTGCTTTGGTCTTTCTCTCCACTTCGTACTGCCATTTCCCTCTAGCAAAGGAACATACATATAAAGTTTCTGAACAATTACCTATTGCTTTCTCAGATCCAACAATTTTATTGTTGATTCTGCCACTTCACTAGGGTTGAGTTTAGGAAAGACCAACAGTAGGCGTTAGCTCACCACCTTGCCAAGAAACTCTTTGTTGGGTTTTATAAATGATCAAGTGCTGCTTGCTTTCAGGGATTGTTAGATAGCAGCAGGTCTTCATACACTTTGAACTTCAATTGTAAAAATACTGTGGACTTTTCAGGTTGTGGTATTAAGATGCATTAAAAAAATTAGCTTGTAAGATTTGAATGGAATGAAATTCCTACACTGTTTATCCCCAGCTGAACAATAATCTTTATGGTTATTGGTCTTTGCAGGTTGAGTAGAGAATGTGTTTTCTAACAGTTAAAATTAATTGGATAATTTGAATTAAACTCATTTGAGGTTGACATTTTGTGTTTCCTTGCCATTCTTATCAGGGCAATTTTACCATTATAACTGAACATGGCATCAAATGTATAATTACAAGGCTGCAAAATAAGTACTTTGAAAATTTAAAGGTATTGCCTTTAAGAATATACTCTTTATAAAGTTTTCAGTGTGTCATAAACCTGTCTGCCACTCTGGGTTTTCAGTGTCAAATGTGCATTCACTTGATGAAAGTGCTAGGAAGGAAACTAAACCCTGATAAACTTTCTTAGCACCACCCCCCAGGCATAGCAGTGAGGAAACAATAAAAGCCTTGCTTCTCCCTCCCCACTTACTCCCACCACTGCCTGACATTCGCTTCAGTAAATATCATAGTGCCAACTCCTGGGAACAAGGCTGAAGGATAACTCCAGGTGTCCCATTTCAACAAGAGGGGCATGCCACTTAACTATTATTAGGAGTCATTCAAATGCATGAACTAAGTCTTTACCTAGCTGATTATGCCAACGAAGCAGTCACAGCATTTAGCAGGGTAATGAGTAAGTGGAACTCTCTTAATTGAGCCTCTCAATTTTTTGTTTATTCTACTGAGCACATTGTAACATACAAGTTCATTCTCTTCTCTGGCTATCTCAGTTTCCCCAGCACAGTTTTCTTGAACCTTAATAATACATTTTTGGAAGTGATTTCTTTATTCCCATGGTGCCAATTGCAGTCTGACCACTGGGAATATGTAGTTGGACAGTTCTACACAGAGATCACTTGATAAGGAATATCAGGAAGCTTATTCCAAATTTCACATATAGACTCCCATATAGAAAATGTTAATTACACTTATGTCTGGGTGATAGAATTACAGATAATTTTCATCTCCCTTTTTGTGAGTCTTTGTGTTTAAAACAATAAACATGTAACACTTTTCTAATAAGGAAGAATAATAAACAGGATTAAAAATATATCTTCTTTAATTGTCATACTTACATTAAAACAATGAAAATGAAGCTTTTAGAATCAGGAGCTAATTGTATAATCACTTAAAGGAAATAGCACAAAATGAAAGTGGAGTAACCAAACTTCTGTCTTCCATAGGACATTTAGCTATCATTAATTCTGGCTTTTTGTTTTCTTTCATATTTCCCTCAGCAGAAGTGCCCATTATCCACCTGTTTCTCTTACAATAAACACAAGCACTAAGTACAGAAAAATCTTACATTAAGAGAAAACTTAAGTTGTAACAATTTTCTCAGGTTTATTTTACAGGTGATAGCACTTGAGCTCAAGAGTTACTGGAACACTGGCAGGGCAGGTTCACTTGAGGATAGTCAGTTTTATTGTTTAATTTTTGTAAATCAGGAGCTCTGGATACAGCAGTTCTATGTCTGTACTATGATATCACTGCTTTGACAGTGGTAATGTGCTGTTTCAATTCATTTCATGCTTATGAAGTCTTAGTTCTGTTATTATCCCTTTCAAGGTCAGATGCTGACCCAGGAAAACATTTGCAAATATTTCTTTGACCAGGGGTTAAAAGTCTGCCCACTGAATGTTATCCTCTTTAATGAAATTATCTTTTTTTTCCCTGGCTGCTCAATAAGAAAAATATTATGAGTCTAAAGACTTAGGAGTAAGAGAGGAATGAGAGGAAGTGCTGGTCACTTGTGCTGGATCCTGTTTAGCTGCAGTGACCCTGCTGTGCCTGCTCATTTTTTCCTGAAAAAGTGACCATCTCTCCAATGGAAAATTAGAGTGCTATTTAACTGGAGTGAATTTACACTTTGTTACTGTCTTCTCACAAAAACAAAATGAAGGAAATGCAAGTGTTGTGTTCTTGTAACTATGGTCTTGGTGTGGTTTTCATGGGCTGCCCCTCATCATCTCCCTGCAGCCTGATGGCCAGGGTAGACACAGGATTTGCCCACCTTTACTGGCATTAATCCATCAGAATTCACTTGGTATCCAGAGGCAGGATAGCTCTGTCGGGGTTTTTTTTGTTGTTTGCTTGTGGGTTTTTTTTGCCTCCTGTGACAGAATACATGTCCTGCATTTAATCTGTTAGGAAAAACAATGGGAGACAAGTCACTATTTAACACTTCCAAGCCAAAAGTTGCTTCCCTAATTTCTTCTTTTTACCCCTAGGTTCACTGGGCTGCACAGCAGGAGTGATAGCCAACCACTGCTTTAATATCAGACCTGTAGACCTGTGAGATAGTGCTAAAAAAAAGGACAAAATGTGTATTTATTTTCAGCAAAGTTGATTATGCTAAATGTCCAGGCATTTGAGTGTTTTTAATAATCTCTACTGAGATTTTGAACAATCTGAGAAATAAGATGAAAAAATTAGCACATAAGGACAAAATGTCACCTTTATTTTTATAAAATGTTTGTATTTTGGGCAATAATGAATCAAGAAGTAGCAGCCTTAGTATCTGCCAGGGCTGAACTGAGGCAGACCTCTCCTTGGCTACACTGGGGGACTCCAGTAAACTTGGTGGCATGGAGAAGACTGAGACATGTTTCCCAAAGGCAGCTTCACTGCCTGAGAAGACCAGGCACAAGCTCTTTTCTATAATAGGCAACTCTCCTTTAAAACTCATTGTTAGGTAAAAAGTAAGGGAGGGACCTGGTATAGGCCAGGGTTATGGTAGCCAGTGAACTTCTTCTTCATGGTGAGAAATATTAGAAATAGGCCTTTATCACATCACCATACATGGTGAAAGGATCCAAAAATAAGAGATGATATTTTAAAGGAAATACTTTACCATTTTATCTAATGATATTTATGTCTTGCCTTTTAATATAAAGTTAGTACTTATGTTCTCTTGTTCATTTTATTTTTTTTTAGTTTCTAAAACAAAATAATAATTGAAGACATTAAGAGAGAAAATACCATCTTCTGTCTCTTGACTGACTGCCAAGCATGTATTTGTGGCAATTGGCAACAATATCTTGTGTCATTGTTTTATGCTGCAAAGAATTACAGACATTCTGATTATATCCAAAGCTGAAGCATACATCTGAGTCTGAATTATTTATTGCTTGAAAACTGAAGATGGTCAAGTCTCCATCTCATGGCTTTTGGGATTAATCCATTCCCTGAGCTGATGGAACTAAGTAGCCTGGTCTTCTTGGTACACCTGTTTTTGTTGACTGAAAAGACTGTTGGTTTGCCATCAATATACTCTTTAGGTTCTTAAAGTAGAGAGAGGTTTGTTGTTACTACCTGTGTCAGCTTAAATTCTTGGGATAAAAAGACCTGGAAAGTACTTTTGATTATAGTGAATATGCTCATTTGGGCAAACTTTTCTTAATTAACTTTTCTATAAACTTCTATTTTACTGTGAATCACAATAAATTGCAATTGCTGTAGATCAAACATAGTCCAATATTGAAAATTTTATACACTTATAATTTATACTATCTAAATTCATTCAATGTTCATACTATGCTATGTACATGTTCTAAAGAACCTTAAATATATACCCACTTATAATTACATTTAAAGTATATACATTATATATTATATATGTGTGTGCACATGTAGTATGAATTTCTTAGACATGTAGACACCATATCATGGATGTATAAAACAAATATTTCTTGTAACTTAAAAAGAAGCTAAGTTAAGGTTAGCTGCAATGTGGAATCTGAAACTATATCAATGAACTTTCATACTTTGTATACCCATGAATGAATGAGAGTTTAAAAGTCAAATGATATCTAAAAATTATTATGCAAATAGTTTTCAATTTCAGCCCCTCTGAAAGAGGCTAGGTCCCCCAGAAGTCATTGGACTACACTTTGAGAACCCTGACTTAATAAAACATGCTAATAGAGTGGAGCATCAAATATATGTGTGTGTGTGCATTCTCTAGAAGTCCACTTTGAACCAATAGCTAATGGTCAGGAGGAGGCAGCCATCTGACCACCTGGGAAAAGACCCTTCTTTACAGAAGAGCAGCCAGTGCAGGTCCTCTGAGCAAAGGAGAGTTGAGGAGCCTACATTATAGACTTATTCAGATAATTAGATAATCTCCAGAAAAAGATACATTTATAAATTTCAGTCATTTTGATCTTGATTTAATGAGGTTTGACAGAAAAAGGAATGTAACTTTCTTTTATAAAAATGCATTGATTTCTTTCAGCACTTGGTTATTGGAAACTGTGATGCTATGAACATTGGGGTGCATAGGTTCTTTTGGATTGGTGTTTCATGATTCTCAGGATATAATCCCAGCAGTGGCATTGCTGGGTCAAAAGTCAGTTCCATATTTAGTTTTATGAGGAAATTCCATACTATTTTCCATGGTGGCTGCACCAGTCTGCATTCCCACTAACAGTGCACTAGGGTTCCCTTTTCTCCAACACTTGTTGTTTGTTGATTTGTTTGTGATGGCCATTCTGACTGGTGTAAAATGGTATCTCACTATGGCTTTAATTTGCATCTCTCTGATGGCTAGTGATGTTGAGCATCTTTTCATATGTCTCTGGACCCTTTGTATCCCCATCAGTAAATGAAAGGATCAAAAAAATATGGTACATTTACACAATGGAATTCTTTGCAGCAGAAAGAAAGAAGGAGCTACTACCCTTTGCAACAGCATGGATGGAACTGGAAAGCATTATGCTGAGTGAAATAAGGCAGGTGGTTAAAGACAAATATCATATGATCTCACCTGTAATTAGAATGTAACCAACAAAAAAAACAAGCAAGCAAAATCTAACTGGAGGCATTGAAATAAAGAACAAACTGACAGTAACCAAAGGGGAGGTGGGAGCAGATAATGGGGGAAAGAGGGGAGTGTTTTCAGGAGCATCTGCAAAGGATACATGGACAAAACCAAAAGGGGTAGGATCAAGGGTGGAGAGTGGAGATGGCCAGGGATGAGGAGTGGTAGGTGGAAAATGGAGACAACTGTACCTGAACAACAATAAAAATATTTTTTAAAAGAAAAAAATTCATTGATTTTACCACATTGCTACTTTACCAATAGCCATTCTGTTTCTGCTTATGACATCTAAGGAATGTGGATGTCCATGCTCTTTTTCCTACTAACTTCAAAGATTCAAATTTCAGGTTGTATTCATAGCTATTTTTCCAACTCAATAAAATAAAACAATGAATAAAGACATATTGTAATCAAGTGACTACAATATATGAATTTTTCTTGTGAACATGGAAAAAGCATAATTTAGTTAGAGTTAACCATATATAAAATATTTAAATTTGTTTACTGTAGTAAATCATGGCACTATAATGGATAGTTCTAATAAATTTTCAAGTAGACCTTGCATTTTATCATTCAAGTAAGTAGCTGAAAGAATGTGACTTTTATATGTAATTTTATAAAGCAAAACTTACAAATATCTTTTACCCCAGAACATGTGTGAGAAAACATTTCTGGAAGCATATTATATTTTGTGTTTATAATCTATCTCAATGTACTTGTTGTTTCATATCTCTTTAGAATATTTCTATCAGAACATTTATTGATGTCATTTTGGAAAAAAACTACAAAAATATATATTTAGAATTGTATCAGAACTTGTAAAATTTTAATTCAGAATAAAAAATGACTTCAAACCAGACAATCGCAGTTCGATTCCCAGTCAGGGCACATTCCTGGGTTGCAGGCCAGTTCCCTGCAGGCCAATTCCCAGCAGGGGACACACAAAAGGCAACCCATACATTGATGTTTCTCTCCCTCTCTCCTTCCCTTTCCCTCTAAAGATAAATAAATAAAATCTTAAAAAAAAAAGAAAAAAAAGTTCTTAAAAAATGAGGATATTCTTCAATGTTTCTTCAGTCTACCACAATATGCGGCAGCCTCATACCTACTAGGGAAGAGTTCTTAACTGTCATATGTCTAAACATTGTTCACTGGTACCATCTCATTTAAACATAGAAGCTGTCTGTTCTCAGTAGGTATGAAAGACAGATGATACTCTACACTGTATCTACCAAGGGAACTTCTCAGTTACTTGTTATAAGAATTTGATTAACTGTGTTCTTTGAAAAGTTACCAGTGTTATCCCCTCTTCCAGTCATCAGTGACAACTGGGAATGTTCTATAGAAACACTTGGCAAGATGTGTGACTCCTATTAAAGTGTGAAAATGGCACCCCTTAGTGGCTTTTGTGTTTAATATGATCTTTCTGGTTTTGCTATTTATGATTAATTTCTAAGTGTTTTCTGAATCATTTCAAAATTCTGCTATATGAGGTTCTATTCAGATACCACCTCCCTTGGGAAGAATCCCTGAATCCTCTTCTATGCTTCTCCAATATTGTTTTTAACATCCAGATAAAATTCTACTGACAGATACTTCTTTCAAAGCACAACACAACATAGTCCACTCACTCAGAATAAAACTTAAGCCCCTCAACAGCACTCAAGACCCACTCAACTTGACTGCCAACTCATCTAACCTTGTACACATTATGCTCACCTTCCTGACTTCTTCCATACTGCCTAATTTTGTAATCTACTTCAACTCACTGATTCGCTTGATTTTCTTGGTAAATGCAAACAAGAAGATGACTATCTTCTTCAGTCATCACCATGTTGAGAACCCGTTGCCACTTTCTCAGGGTATTACATATTAATGAGATTGTTAATGAAGACCCTTTTAATGACTTAAAATGGCCTCCTAAATACTATTGCCATTTTTCTGTGTAAATTTTTATGGTTATTTTTATTTTTTAAAAAATATTTTATTTATTTATTTTTCTAGAGAGGGGGAGGGAAGGAGAAAGAGTGGGAGAGAAATATCAATGTATGGTTGCCTCTTATGCATCCCCTGCTGGGAACTGGCCTGCAACCCAGGCATGTGCCCTGACTGGGAATCGAACCATGATACTCTGGTTCACAGGCTCACGCTCAATCTACCGAGCTACGCCAGCCAGGGCCTTATGGTTATTTTTCAAAGTAGATAAATCTAACTAACCTTCTACCACCATGCAGTCTTCACATCATATTTTGAGGAGACTGGAGAGGAAGAATACTTTAAAATAAATGTTATTTTCCAAATTTAACTTTTTAAATTTTAGATGATTTTTGGAAATTCATCTAATGACAGTCTACTTAACCAAATTGTAACATGGACATGAGACAACTTATTTGGGATCAAGGTAATAATATAATGTTATTTTTAGAAAGATTATTAACCAATGTGAATAGAAGAAAACATTTCATATATTTATCTAGATTATTTTTATATATTTGGCTGCATGCCTTGAATAATTTCAGCTACTTGCAGCTTCAGTTTACGTTTATAGGTCTAAACTGAAAAGAGGAAACCTGTCACTTCATCTTGGTGGTCTTCACCAAGCTTTTTGGAACCAGGGCCCTTTACAATCATGTGAAACTCAAACAACTTGGAGGTTTGTCACCAAATTTTAGCTTTAAAAAAATAAGACAATGTGACACTTCTTATTTAATAGAGGGCTCAGGATAAATAATAAACACATATCTTGCTCATGGAGAGAGGCAAGAAGGTTAGTTAGAAGATAGGCTCAGGAAAATGGTGGTCTGAGAATCTGAGACAATCTGCCTGCAGGAGGAGTGAAAACCCTCAACCCCCAGCAGTCTAAGAACTCATGCCTATTTCTTCTGCTTAAAACATTGGGTTATAGTAGCTTGATCACTGATGTGTGCCATAGAGACTAACAGTTTTTTAAAGAATATTACTTTATACTTTATTTACATATTTTATAGTGCATAATGAACAGGCCAATCTTTTGGAGGATGCATATTTGTAAGACTTTATTTGACCACCATATTTATCACACAATTCATCATTCTTACCTCTTGTTTTCTCTCCTTTGAAGTCTGGAGAAATATTCTATAATTCAGCTAACAATCATTATTTATCAAATGTAATACAATATAATTTGTTATTTTGAATTTGGATACAGTTTCAATTTTTATATGTTTTCCAAATATTACATGGATGTACTTATAAAACTTTATTCACTGTTTACCTAAATTTTAAATTTAATTGTGCATCTCATATTTTTGTAATATCTGGAACCCCAAGGGAGTTTGTTAAATTTTTTCACATCATAGAATAAAAATATTGATAGTTTTGAGTCTCTCTCTCTATATATAAGAAAAATGCAAATGAGAAAATGGAATCACAAAAAAGAAAAAATTAATCAAACGGACTATCGATCTTTATATAACATTATAAGTTCATTTATTTTGACATTATATTTATCCATCTTAAGATATAATATGGAGAACCTCTGTGCATCACTGTTTATAAGTTAATACTTAAAAGTTTTATCTCTGTGCTTAGCAGGACTGGCTATAGAATCTGCAAGCCCTAATATAAAATGAAAATCCTAGGTTCCTTTTTCAGAACTTTTTAAGAATTTAAAGTTGAGACAACAGAATGCTTACCCAAGTGTGTAGCCCTTGTAAGTATGGGTACCTGAGTAAATAAATGCACAGGTGATATGCCTGTGAGCTGTGCTGGCAGTGAGACAAATCTACACATGAGGTCGATATTACTGTAGATGTTATTGTGATTGCCATTTCACAGATGAAAAATGGGCAGTTTTGTGAGGTTAAGCAACAAGTCCACATAGAAAGAAGCTTATTCAGATTTGAATCTAAGTCAACATTTTGCAATATTGTATCCTAGGAAAAAATAAAGCCAAAGTTGAAAGTGGACCTGACTTGGAGAGGTACATGTTCACACGAGATCCAAATGTCTGTGGAGATAAAGCAGATCAAATTAATGAATAAAGCAGATTGGGAATCATAACCAATGAGTGGAAATTGTGGGAAACTGGAGCTCATGTGTCATGTGCAAACCCATTCAAATTCAGTGATATAGCAAGTTTGTCAGTGACTTTTAATCATGGATAGATAGTAGTTTGTAATCCTGTGAGTTTTGGTTTAGATATTATAAATAAACGTATTCATTATTTTCCTTTTTACAAAAGCCCACCTTTCCTAAATGATAGTTTTCGAAGCAAATTTAGGGGCCCTGGCTGGCGTAGCTCAGTGGATTGAGTGCGGGCCTGTGAACCAAAGGATATTGGTTCGATTCCCAGTCAGGGCACATGCCTGGGTTGCAGGCCAGTTCCCAGCAGGGGATGCATGAGAGGCAACCATACATTGATATTTCTCTCCCTCTTTCCTTCCTTTCCCCTCTAAAGATAAATAAATAAAATAAAATAAATGAATTTAGATGAAAATAAAAAGCTTTTCTTCAATTTGATGAAAAGAAAGTGATAGCAGCTGCTCCAATGACAGAGTAGAAAGCATCTGGTTTGGAATACACTGTACAAAGTGTTAAAGGGACTTAAGAAAAAGAAGGTCAAAACTATGAACATTAAAATGGCAACAAGTTTACAAATATCAACAACTGAATCAAAAAAAAATAAGCAAACAACCAGAATCAAAACAGAATCATAGATATGGAGATCATCTGGAGGGTTATCAGCTGGGAGGGGGGAGGGGGAGGGGGAATTGTGGGAAAGGGGCAGGGGGTAAGGATCATAAATGGTAGGTACAAAACAGCCATGGGAATGTTAAAAACAGTATAGGAAATGGAGAAGCCAAAGAACTTTATGTGCATGACCCATGGATATGAAGTAAGGTGGAGCGGCGATCACTGGAAGGGTGGGGGTACTGGGTGGACGGACAAAAGGGGAAAATTGTAACAACTGTAGTAGCATAATCAATAACCTATATTTTTAAAAAAGGTTTTCTCCTTTTGCTGGTTTTATCAAATGATTTTCATAAGGGATAACTAAGTAGGTGTTCAAAATTTCAAGCACATTTCTTTCTTGTGCTTCAAACATAAAACCTTTCTGACATCCAGAGCTAAGATCTGGAATGCTAAGCATTAAGCAAAATGGATTAGTCTTCAGAAGAGGAGCTTCAGACTGTCAGTATCCAAGGGGTTAATGAAAAACAGTGCACCATACTTGCCATTTTCCCTATATTATCTTTCCCGGAACAGCTGCTTAATGAACTAGACATAAATTATCATACTATAAGTACAGTTTTTAATAACAAAACCCTTCTGGAAGCATTTCTTCATGTTGAAATAATAAACTCAGAGTAATGATTTTGATGAGGTTTACTCAGATGCTACATGCAAAAAACATTAAGAAATGATTGATAGCTATTGGATTTTTAATTTCTCTAAGGGTTGTAAAAATAATTGTATGATTTTAAGTGGTTTATTTCAATAGAAATTTGAATATTCTTTTGTCAGGATCACAAGTGATCTCAATTTGGTAAATAAACATGTAAATATAAACCTTCTCTCCCCCTTGTGTTTAACTTGTAATAATTCTATTTTTTAAATTTTATAGTTATTTTTCAAGCACAGTTTTCTCTCTATTTCTCCTATCCCAGCCCCTCCCGCCCCGTGCTCCCCACCTCCCTCCCATTTCCACCCCCCTTAGGTCTTGTCCCTGTGTCCTTCATACTTGTTCCTCCAAATTCCTCCCCTGTTTTCCCCTTAAATTCCCTTCCCTCTCTCCTCTGGTCACTGTCCCCTTGTTCTCTATTTCAGTGTCTTTGTTTTTATTCTGCTTGCTTGTTTGTTTTGTTGTTTAGCTTCCTGTTAAAGGTGAGATCATATGGTATTTGTCTTTCAAAGCCTGGTTTATTTCATTTGGCATAATGCTTTCCAGTTCCATCCATGTTGTTGCAAAGGGTAGTAGCTCCTTCTTTCTCTCAGCTGCATAGAATTCCATTGTGTATATGTATCACAATTTTTTTATCCATTTATTTACTGACGGGCACCTAGGTTGCTTCCAACTCTTGGTATTGTAAATTGTGCTGCTATGAACATTGTGGTGCATAGGTTCTTTGAAACTGATGTTTTAGGATTCTTAGGATATAATCCTAGCACTGGAATTTCTGGGAAAAACAGCAGGTCAATTTTTATTTTTCTGAGAAAATTCCACAGTTTTCCATAATGGTTGTACCAGCCTGCAATTCCACCAACAGTGAACTAAGGTCCCTTTTTCCCCACAACCTCTCCAACATTTGTTGTTTGTTGCTTTGTTTATGATAGCCATCCTGACTGGTGTAAAGTGGTATCTCACTGTGGTTTTAATTTGCATCTCTCTGATAGCTAACGATATTGAGCATCTCTTCATGTGTCTCTGGATATTCTGTATATCCTCCTTGGAGAAGTGTCTGTTCAAGTCCTTTTCCCATTTGTGATTGGGTTAGTTGTCTTCTTAGAGTGGAGTTGTGTTAAGTTCTTTGTATATTTTGGAAATTAAACCTTTGCCTGAGTTATTGTTGCATCCGCCATCATGAGAAACAGAGGTTCGGAGACTTTCAGAATTTTCAAGATCTTACTTTATTGGCCAAGTTACACCTGTGCAGGGACGAGCTGAGTGTCTGAGGACACTATGCTCAGGAGAGCTGCAGATGAGAGCCGCGCCCAGGTGCTTAGAGCTATGTCCTTATATAGGGGTATGCAAGCAAGCTTTGAACAGAAGCAGATGTGGCTGTTAACTATTGGCTAGCTCTAAACAGCTGATTGCCATTGGCTTATTAGGGAAATTCAAAAGGCTCTTTGTGTAGTTGGCGGTTAGCCCTTTTAGGAAGTAAAAATTTCCTGTTCCTGGTCAGCCTAACTTTAGTTCCTGGTCAGCCTAACTTTATCCGGGGCTCATTCGGGATTGTCCCTTTTCAACATCTGTTTTGGACCTCAACAGTATCATTGGCAAATATGTTTTCCCATACAGTTGGTTGTCTTTTTAATACTGTTTCCTTTAGCAACGAAGAAGCTTTTTATTTTGATGAGATCCCATTTGTTCTATTCTTTCCTTTATATTCCTTGCCCTAGGGGACATATCAGTAAAATGTTGCTGCGTGAAATATCTGAGATTTTCTTGCCAATGTTCTCCTCTAGGACTTTAATGGTGTCACGGCTTATATTTAAGTCTTTTATCCACCTTGAATTTATTTTGGTATATGGTGTAAGTGTGTGCTCAAGTTTTATTTTTTTGCGCCTGGCTGTCCAGTTCCCCCAACACCATTTGTTGAAGAGGCTATCTTTACTCCATTTTATGTTACTATCCCCTTTGTTGAATATTAATTGACTGTAGAGAGTTGGGTTGATTTCTGGGCAATCTGTTCTGTTCTGTTGGTCTATGTGCTTGTTTTTATGCCAGTACCAGGCTGTTTTGATTACAGTGGCCTTGTAATACAGTTTGATATCAGATATTGTGATCCCCCCTACTTTGTTCTTCTTTCTCAAAATAGCAGCTGCTATTCAGGGTCATTTATGGTTCCATATAAATTTTTGAAGTGTTTGTTTTATGTCTGTGAAATATGCCATTGGTACTTTAATAGGTATTGCATTGAATCTGTATTCTGCTTTGGGTAGTATGGACATTTTGATGATGTTAATTCTTCCAATCCATGAACAAGGTATATGTTTCCATTTGTTTTTGTCTTCCCTGATTTCTTTCTTCAGTGCTGTGTAGTTTTCTGCATACAGGTCTTTTACCTCCTTAGTTAGATTTATTCCCAGATATTTTATTTTTGTTTTTGCTATATCGAATGGGATTTTTTCCTTCATTTCTGCTTCTGCTGATTCATTGTTGGTACACAAAATTGTCTTCGATTTCTGGATATTGACTTTGTAACCGCTGTTTTGCCAAATTCATTAATTAGTTTGAGCATTTTTTTTGGTAGAGTCTATAGGATTTTCCATGTACACTATCATGTCATCTGCAAACAGTGACAGTTTTATTTCCTCTTTTCCTATTTGGATGCCTTTCATTTCCTTTTCTTGCCTGATTGCTGTGGACAAAACTTCCAAAACCTATATTGAATAGAAGTGGTGAAAGTGGACATCCTTGTCTTGTTCCTGATCTTAGTGGAAAAGCATTTAGTTTTTGCCCATTGCGTATGATGTTGGCTGTAGGTCTCTCATATATGGCCTTTATTATATTGAGGAATGCTCCCTCTATTCCCACTTTGCTGAGTGTTTTTATCATAAATGGGTGTTATACCTTATCAAAAGCTTTTTCCACGTCTATTGGTATGATCATGTGTTTTTTGTCTTTGCTTTTGTTTATGTGATGTATTACATTTACTGATTTGCGAATATTGAACCATCCTTGCATTCCTGGGATGAATCCCATTTGGTCATGCTGTGTGATTTTTTTGATATATTGTTGGATGCGATTTGCCAATATTTTGTTCAGCACTTTAGCGTCTATGTTCATCAGGGATATTGGCCTGAAGTTCTCTTTCTTTGTTGTGTCTCTATTTGGTTTTGGAATTAGGATGATGGTGGCTTCATAAAAAGAATTTGGGAGTTTTCCATCCTTTTGGATTTTTTGTAGTAGTCTGTGAAGAATAGGGATTAGCTCTTCCTTAAATGCTTTGTAGAATTCTCCTGTGAAACCATCTGGTCCAGGGGTTTTATGTGAAGGGAACTTTTTGATTACTGCTTCAATTTCTTTTGCTGTTATTGGTGTTTTTAGATTTTCTGCTTCTTTTTCACTGAGTTTTGGAAGATTGTATTTTTCTAGAAATGTGTCCATTTCCCCTAGGTTTTCAAATTTCTTGGCATACAGTTCTTCATAGTAATTTCTTTCACTCCCTTGTATTTCTGTGGTATCAGTTGCAATCTCTCCTCTTTCATTTCTGATTGTTTATTTGGGTCCTTTCTCTTCTTTTCTTGATGAGCCTACTTAAAGGCTTGTCTATTTTCTTTATCTTTTCAAAGAACCAACTCCTGGATTCATTGATCCTTAGAATTGTGCTTTTAGTTTCTATGTCATTTAATTCTGCTCTAATCTTGCTTATTTCCTCCCTTCTGCTTGCTCTGGGCTGTCTTTGTTGTTGTTCCTTGAGTTCTTGCAGGCATAGGGTTAGGTTGTTTGTTTGAAATGTTTCTGTCTTCTTTAGGTAGGCCTGTATTGCTATAAACTTCCCTCTCACGACTGCCTTTGCTGTGTCCCATAAGTTTTGGGTTGTTGTGAGTTCGTTTTCATTTGTTTCCAGAAACGTTTTGATTTCTTCCCTAATTTCATTCTTGACCCATTCGTTGTTTAATAGCATACCATTCAGTCTCCAAGATTTTGGGTGCTTTGGGTTTTTTCCTTTGGGGTTGGTTTCCAGTTCCAGTCCCTTGTGGTCAGAGAAGATGCTTGGTAAGATTTCAATTTTCTTGAATTTGTTGAGGCTCGTTTTGTGTCCTATTATGTGGTCTATCTTTGAAAATGTTCCATGTGCATTTGAAAAGAATGTGTATTTAGCTTCTTTGGGATGAAGGGCTCTATATATATCAGTTAAGTCCCTTTCATCTAGGGTGTTGTTTAATGCCACAATATCTTTGTTGATATTTTGTTTGGAAGATCTGTCCATTTTTGACAGTGGGGTGTTCAAATCCCCTACTAGAATTGTGTTGCTCTCAATATCTTTCTTGAAGTCCTCTAAGATTTTCTTGATATATTTGGGTGCTCCTGTGTTTGGTGCATATATATATTACAATGTTTATGTCTTTTTGGTGGATTCTTCTCTTGAGTATGATGACGTGACCTTCTGGGTCCCTCTTTATGGCCCTCTTTTTGAAGTGTATTTTGTCTGATATGAGTATTGCTACCCCAGCTTTTTTTTCTTGTCCGTTTGCTTGGAAAACTTGTTTCCAGCCTTTCACTTTTAGTCTGTGATGGTCTTTTGTCCTGAGGTGGGTCTCTTGTAGGCAGCATATGTGAGGGTCATGCTTTCTTATCCACTCAGCTATTCTGTGTCCTTTTATTGGGCCATTCAATCCATTTACATTTAAGGTTATTATTAATAGGTACTTATTCTTTGCCATTTTTGTACCTGTGTTCCTCTCTGTCTCCCTCTTTTCCTTTCTTTCCTTAAAGCAGTCCCTTTAGCCTCTCTTGCAGAGCTGGTTTGGTGGAGGCGTATTCTTTTAGGCTTCTTTTGTCTTGGAAGCTCTTTATTTGGCCATCTATCTTGATTGAGAGCCTTGCTGGGTAAAGTAGCCTTGGTTGTAGGCCTCTGGTTCTCATTACTTGGAATATTTCTTGCCATTCTCTTCTTGCTTGAAGTGTTTCCATGGAGAAGTCAGTAGCTAACCTTATTGGGGCTCCCTTGTATGTTATTTCTTTTTTCTCCCTTGCTGCCTTTAAGATTGTCTCTTTGTCTTGGAATTTTGCCATTTTGATGATGATGTGTCTTGAAGTGGGCTTCCTTGGGTTCCTCTTGTTTGGGAGACTCTGTGATTCCTGGATTTGTGTGACTTTTTCTCTTATCAAATTAGGGAAATTTTCTCTCATTACTCTTTCAAATACATTTTCTATCCCTTGTTCTACTTCACCTTCTGGTATTCCTATTATTCGGATATTATTACGTTTCATATTGTCTTGCATTTCTCTCAATCCCTCTTCATTCTTTCTGAGCTTCTTTTCATTTTCCTGCTCTTTCTGTGAGATGGTTTCTACTTTGTCCTCCAACTTGCCAATCCAATCTTCTGCCTCATCAATTCTACTTTTCTAAAAAAAATTATCTTTAGAGGGGAAGGGGGAAAGAAGAGAGGGAGACAAGCATCAATGTATGGTTGCCTTTTGTGCATCCCCTGCTGAGAACTGGCCTGCAACCCAGGCATGTGCCCTGACTGGGAATCGAACTGCAATCCTGTGGTTCACAGGCCTGGGCTCAATCCACTGTGCTACACCAGCCAGGGCAATTCTACTTTTGAAACTTTCTACTGTTCTTCAATTTGGAAATTGTATTCTTCATTTCCTTTGGTCATTACTGATAATTTCTATTTCCTTTTTCATGTTGATATAGTTGGCGGTGAGATCATTATAGCTCCCCTCTAGTTTCTGGTAGCTCATTGTGAGCTCTTTGAACTTTGTGATAACCAGTGGTTTGAATTCACTATCTGATAGTTGATTAGCCTCTATTTCTTCTAACATTCTTTCTGAAGCTTCTGCTTTTTCTTTCATTTGGGGATTGTTTCTTTGTCTTCCCATTGTTTGTGAGACTCTTCTTGTTAGCCTCAGCTTCTAAAATTGATCAGTTCTGATTCCCTGGGTTTATGTTGTGAACTTCTGTGGTATAATACCTATGAATTTCAGTGGTGCAGACTCCTTCAGGTATCTTGATGTTATCTGTTTCCACCTACTCCTTTTATCATATATGTGTCATCAGTTGGAGGGGGAGGCAAAATGGTTTATGACAGCAGAAGAGTATTTTATGATATTTACAGTCACAGCCGGTAGAGAGGAGATCTTTAGGCTATATATAGTGTTAACCGTATTCTTCAACCCAAGTTGCCACTTTTACGAAAGGATGGACAAAAGATAAGCCTCTTGTTGGGGAGGGAATCCTTGTTAGTTGGAACTAGAAAGCAGTGAGGTTGCAGATGGTCAGATTTTGAGGTAAGATGAGTGTAAGGAACAGTAAATAGGTGTAGTGTGTGAGCAAATAGCATTAATCACTACAGTAATAGAATTCCGGGACCTGTACAATGGGCTAAGATCTGGGAGATGTGAAGTATTTACTGTTGCATAGATCAGCTATTATTTACACTAATATTAGAGCAGCACTCATATAACAAACTCTATGTGATCTGTCTGAATAGGGGCTATAGAGCTTTAGGTAGTATGCTAAAGGAAAACAAGTGGCACGAAGTATAGAGAATTAGCAAAGCACTGTGGAGGAAAGGACAGGGCGAGCCTGTCTAATAATACAATATAACCACTCAAGACTAAGAAGCCTATACAGAAAGAGGAGGAATACAGAGATATTATTAAAATATAAAAGAAGTGAGAATATAATGAAAAAATATGCAACACCTTGTGGTTTCTCTGCTGTAGGAAAGTGAAATTTGTCTCTCTGTCTCTACTGTTGAGATGCCCTCTCTTCAGGTTCCACTCTGGTCTTTTCATAGTTCCCAGTTGTTTGTGTCTCTTGTGGGTAAAAGAAAATGAAGCAACAAACAAACAAACAAACAAAAAGGCAGGAGAAGAGAGGCAAAAGTGATGAGTTTGAGAGAAAAGGAAGAAGGACTAAAACAGGGAAAAAGAAAGGAGAGGAACAAAGTATAGAAAGATAAAGCAATAATAAAATTAAAAAATATATAAGATTACTAAACAAACGCAAAAAAAGTTACTAAAAAAAGGGAAAAAGAAAAAAATTACAACAAGAAAAGAAAAACCCTTCCCTTGTTGGTTTCAAACTGTCCAGACTGGTTTTTCTGGTTGCAGCAGGATCTCTCTGTGGGCTGGGATGCCGGTGCAAGTGCATGCACCAGCCAGGCTACTAAATTGGGGTGTGGGGGCCCACACACTCATCAAGCTGCTTGGGCCCCATGGGTTCTGGTAGGGTCCTTCCCAGTCCTGTGGCAGGACTCAACTGCTTCTATGCCTGTGCACACCGGCCAGGAGAAACTGGCAAGGAGCTTCCCAGTCTGGTGTCAGGGACTCAGAGGCTTCTGCGCCTATGCGCACCCGCCAGGCCATCTGTGACCCACAAAACCAGCAAGGTGCGTCCCAGTCCTCTAGCGGGGACTCGAATGCCTCCACTTTCCCCCTGACTCACCGCAAGGCTGGTTGGGAAGCAAGCCAAGCTGCCCTGGCAGGAGAACACCTCAGTCCACTTTCAAAAAAAAAAAAACAAAAAAACAAAAAAGCACCTGTCCAGACAGCCTGCCTCTCAGCCCAGCCCAGTCCCCAGCAAGACCAGTGAGGCCAATGTGTCTCTCAATTCTCCCAGGCTGGCGACCACAGACTCTGCAGTTGAACATGGCCCTCTGTCTTTGTAACCCTCCCTGATAATGCAAGCAGGCAAGCAGACAGGTCTCTGCCTGGTGTTGTACAGTTTTTCTTATACGGGGAGTGGGGGAGCTGCTGGCCTGAGCTGGTGGCCACTGGGGCCGCTGGGTGCCCAGGCTCCTGTGGCAGACACCTCAGGTGCTGGTCTCAGACTGATGGCTCTGGACCCTGACCGTAGAAGCAGCACCGGGGCCACCTGGCCGGGGGCGCTGTCCCCCACTGCCACTTTGTCTTTACTCCGGTGCCTAAGACCCCACTGACCTGCCACTGTTTGGTGCTTCAGCGTCCGTCACAATCTCTGTTCTTTTAATTTCACAAATGCTGGATAACCAATGGTTTAGTGCGCCGCTTCTCTATAGATCTGCCAGGATTTTCCCCCAGGAGTACAGGAGCTAGAATCTGCCCCGTCCTACTCCGTTGCCATCTTCCTTTTTCTTAACTTGTAATAATTCTTGATTGCTTTCTCAGTTTCCTTTTTTTTTTGAAATATACATATGAGGAACCTCATTATATGCATACCTGGGAGGTATACATTAATATATGTATAATTTATATCTCAAAGGAGGACATTCTTTAAATATCAAATACATTTTATTTTATTAATGCTAATAAATCATTAGTTAAAACCAAGTTTATTAACTAGAAATATATTGATAAGAAATGTATTTATTTAATTCCCATGTAATCCAGACATGCAGTGTTTTTTAAAAATTGGGTGTCTTATTAGAATTTTGGAAAATAGGTTAAACTGAATAAAATCTCTAAAATAAATAGTGTTTTTTCTATTCTTTTTTAATTTAAATTATTTTATTGTTGTTAAATTACTGTTGTCCATATTTTCTTCCCACCCCTCCCCCACTCCCTCCAAATCCACCTCCCTCCCTTGCCTCCACCTCCCCCTTGGTTTTGTCCATGTGTCCTTTATAATTTTTCCTACAAACCCTTCACCCTTTTTCCCTATAATCCCCATCTCTCTTCCCTTAAATCACTGTCAGCCTGTTCTCAATTTCAATGTCTTTGGTTATACTTTGCTTGCTTGTTCATTTTGTTGATTAGGTTGCTATTAAAGGTGAGATCATATGATATTTGTCTTTCACCACCTGGCTTATTTCACTTAGCATAAAGCTCTCCAGTTCCATCCACACTATCATGAAGACTAGGAGCTCTTTCTTTCTTTCTGCTGTGTAAAATTTCACTGTGTGAATGTTAGATAGTTTTTTGATCCATTAATTTAATGATGGGTATTTAGGCTCCCAGTACTTGGTTATTGAAACTTGTGCTGTTATGAACATTGGGGTGCATAGGTTCTTTTGGATTGGTGTTTCAAGATTCTTAGGATATAGTCCCAGCAGTGGAATTGCTTGTTCAAAAGGAAGATCCATTGCTAGTTTTCTGCGGAAATTCCATGTTTTCTGTAGTGGTTGTACCAGTATGCAATCCTACCAACAGTGAACAAGGGTTCTCTTTTCTCCACAGTTCTTTGTTGCTTTGCTTATGATGGCCATTCTCACTGGTGGGAAGTGGTATCTCACTAAGGTTTTAATATCCATCTCTCTGATGACTACTGATACTGAGCATCTTTTCCTGTGTCTCTGGATCCTCTGTATGTCCTCCTTGGAGAAGTGTCTGTTCAAGTCCTTTGACCATTTTTTCATTGGGTTGCTCGTCTTCTTACAGTGGAGTCATGTAAGTACTTCACATATTTTGGAGATTAAACCCTAGTCTGAGGTATCACTGGCAAATATGTTTTTCCATATGGTTGGTTCTCTTTTTATTTTAGTACTGTTTTCTTTAGCCATGCAGAAGGTTTTTATTTTGATGAGACCCATTTGTTTATTCTTTCCTTTAGGTCCCTTGTTCTAGGGGACATATCAGTGAAGATGTTGCTGTGTGGAATGTCTGAGATTTTCCTACTGATGTTTTCCTCCAGGAATTTAATGGTATCATGGCTTATATTTAAATCTTTTATCCACCTTGAATTTATTTTTGTGTATGGTGTAAGTTGGTAATTGAGTTTCATTTTTTGTTTATATTTTGTGAATCCCACTGTTCATAGTCCCAGCAGACTTGTACTGCCTGTGTATCTTCCACTTCATCCTATTTCACCCAGGAACTTCCAGCATACAGGTCCCTTCTGGTGCTGGCAGCTCTACCTTCTCTGGAAGGGGAAGAAGCTGGTGATCTAATTCTCCTCCCTGTCTCTTGTGGCAGGCACCGGGCCAGGGGCCACAGCAGCTTTGGTAACTGCACAGATCCCAGGGACCTTACCATCCCAGTGCAATCTCCTCACTGTCTGTTTTTCAATGTCCTCTGCAATTTTTTCCTTCAAACTTCATATAACCTGGGATTCCATTGGCTGTTCACTCTGTTCCTCAGATGATCAGCTGGGTACAGAGAAAACTGGCTGCTCCACTCCCACCTACCTCTCCACCATCTTCTCTTGCCTTCACTCACTTCGAAAAGACTAAGTAGCACTTATACAACCTAATGTTAATAAACAAAATACAAATTAGCAAAAGTCATCTCTAGGTCATTTAATAGGCATGCATGGCGAGCTAATTAATTGCACAATACATAATTAGTTTTGGGGATTTTGGTTAAAAATTTTATGCAATTTTTGGTTGATTTATCTATTTATTTCAATAACTATGTTTTAACAAAATAAGTGGGTGGAGGAAATGTGTGAAGAGAACTGTCAGCTCAAGAAATTCATAAAAAGGGATTTATGTTAGGCCATTTAGCTTGCAGCAAATGATGCTTTAAAAATATTTTAATAAGACAAAAGATTCTCGAAGGTGATGAAAAAAAATTTTTAAATTTTTGTTTTATTTTCATACATTACTTGGAGTACAATGACAAAATAAAAACTACTATATGCTAATACAATCCAATAAAACCTCGCAGGAGTTGGATTACAAATATCCCAGAGCTGAATTCTTCAGTGAATATTTAAAACATAAGAAAACAAGTCTTTGTTGCAAGGGACATATGCTTAAATTATTGAAATAAGGGAGGGGTGACATTTTATTTTGACAGCTTACAAGACAAGTTTCTGTTTTCAGTTTGATCTACTGATTTATTATATATAAACTCCACTTTTGGTAGTGGTCATAGTTTCCCACCAACAAGAACTTTGAGTCCTTCTAAATATTTTTGGAGACCTTTACATATGGAATAAATAGCAGAATTTTTAAATAAAGTTTCCAACTAACAGGTTTGAGAAGATTTTATATTTTAAAAATATTTTCATAAGAAATTAATATATGTGTTAAGAAGTGCATCTTGCAGTGAGATCAATGATTTATTAATTAGCACTTGATTATGATTCTAGCACTTGCCAATATATCACAGTAAGTGAAAATTAATATAATAAATACAATTCAAACCCTGTCTTATCTATATTTTTGGCTTATATCCTGTTAGTTAGTCATTGTACAATCCAATCCAATAAAATTAAAATCATTATTACCATTATATTCTTTCTTACTTAATCTATTTTTTAATTCTTCTTATTATGTGTGCTTTTTTCCTTTCTTTTTAATTTTTGATGTTTCCTTTCTTTTTAATTTTTGATGTGATAGACACTGTATTTTGTTATAAACTTAATTTTGTTCTATGTTTAAGTCCTTTATGTACAAGTGTTCTGTGAGAACTTGAATTTTGATGTTAGAATTTATTCATAAATACATTTGAATATCTTTAAGCAGCTGACCAAATATAATAATTGATTTATGTTCTTAATTCATTCTTTAGTTTACAGTTTTGTTTAAATTTATTAAATAAATGCAGCCCTGGCTGGTGTAGCTCAGTGGATTGAGCACGGGCCTACGAACCAGACAATGGCGGTTCTATTCCCGGTCAGGGCACATTCCTGGGTTGCAGGCCAGTTCCCTGCAGGCCAATTCCCAGCAGGGGACACACGAAAGGCAACCATACATTGATGTTTCTCTCCCTCTCTCCTTCCCTTTCCCTCTAAAAATAAACAAATAAAATCTTTAAAATAAATAAATAAATAAATAAATGCTAAGACACTGTATACACGCTGGTGATAACAAAGGATTAGATTGTGAAGTCAAATGTACACAAAGCAAAGATCTTACTCAGAATTTGCTTTATTAATAATTATTCAATAGTTGAGAGGCACAGGTAAAGCAAGAAGATGTTCAGATTCTCCAGTGTGACTTTCCAGTCCTTTGTTCCCTTGGTGACTTCAACTTAGGTTGACAGATGATGGAATAGTATGCAGAAGAAAGAAAGAAAGAAAGAAAGAAAGAAAGAAAGAAAGAAAGAAAGAAAGAAAGAAAGAAAGAAAGAAAGAAAGAAAGGAAGGAAGGAAGGAAGGAAAGAAAGAAAGAAAGAAGGAAGAAAGAAAGAGAAAGAAAGAAAGAAAGAAAGAAAGAAAGAAAGAAAGAAAGAAAGAAAGAAAGAAAGAAAGAAAGAAAGAAAGAAAGAAAGAAAGAAAAGAAAGAAAGAAAAAGAGCTCCTACCCTTTACAACAGCTTGGATGGCTCTGGAGAGCATTATGCTAAGTGAAATTAGCCAGATGGTGAAAGACAAATACTGTATGATCTCACCTATAAGTGGAACCCAATCAACAAAACAAGTGATCAAAATTTAAACAGAAACCTTGAATTAAAGAACAAACTGACAGTAACCAGAGGGGAGGTGGGAGGGGATATTGGAGTGATTGGGGTGAAGGGTTGTCAAGGAAAATGTATAAAGGACTCATGGACAAAGCCAAAGGTGGGGTGTGGGGAGATGGGAAGTTATGGAGGGAAAATGGATACAAGTGTACTTGAAGAATAATTTTAAAAATGCCTTGCTTAGAAAGAAAGAACATTTAAATTAGGAAAGATCTTGATTTTATGCTTTGTTACAGACTGAATGTTCCCTTAAATTTATATGCTGAGGCCTTAACCTTCAGTGTAGTTATATTTGATATTTGGAGATGGGACCTCTAAGGAAATAATTGAGTAATTAAGATTAAATAAAATCATAAGGGTGGAGCCCTGATCCAAAAGTATTACTGTCCTTATAAGATGTTATGAGAAGAGATACTGGAGAAATCTCTTCCTCTGCCTATACACTAAGGAAAGATTTTAAGACCCAGCAGGACAGTGGCCACTGCAAACTAGGAAAAGATTTGTCACCAAAAAACCTAAATACTGGCACTTTGATCTCAGGGGAAATGCATTTTTGTTGTTTAGCCCTCAGTCTGTAATATTTTGTTATTGAATCCTAGAAGTTTAAAGCATGTTCATATAGTTTTATAGTTTTATGTGACATTTTCCAGGGATCTATGCCCAATAAACTCATGGATTACAGGTTTGTTTTCCATATTGATCTTTGAAAACCAAGTGCATTCTGCTAAAACCATACTGGAGAAAAGAAATTTGTTGCTAGTAACCCCCCCCCAAAACATAACATTTAGCATACTTACAAGGAGATTACACTGGATTATGTACTTTCTTTTCCAGTAGTGCCTTTCAATAGTGCCTCCCCACAGGTACTAGCTATGAGTGAATCGAAGATCTGCTACTACAACCCTTATTTCACATAGCTTTTTTTAGCTCATTGTTTCTTTGTTTTTAAATCATATTTTATTTTTATTATTGTTCAGTTACAGTTGTCCCACCTTTTTCTCCATTGCTCTCCCCTGTCCCATCCCCATCCACCTGCCACTTCCACAGTCAGCCCCCCTGCACCATTGTCTATGCCCATGAGTGCTCTATTAATCTTCCTTGACTTGCCCCTTCCCCTTCTTTTGCCCCATTATCCCCCTTCCCTCTCCTTTCTGGTCACTGTCAATTTGTTCTTTATTTCCATGACTCTGGTTCTATTTTGTTCATTTGTTTGTTTTGTTGATTAGGTTCCACTTTATAGTTTCTTTAACGCTGAAGTTTGTCTTATGACATGTCCTTAGTATATAAAACATATTTGGGTATAGCACCAGAAAACCTTTAGCAAAGTATTTTTCACAACAAACTTGCTTTGGCTAGTCCTTCACATTCTGTTTAGTTAGCCATTGTATCTGCTTTTTGAATAGAGGACATTTTCATCATTTTGTTGTAGACCATTTTCTGTCCTCACATTCTCTCTTCAGGTAGTGTCTTCCACTTCATAACTTTAATTAGCATTGATATAGTTAAAGCTGACAAGTGTGAATCCCTACCCCAAAGCATTCTTCGAACTCTAGATCCATCCATCCAAATGTCAACATGGCTCCTTGGATCTTCCGCTGGCTTCTTTGTATTAATGTGACCCAAAGTGAACACACTGCTGCTTCTTCTGCTTCCTCTCTTACAAACTTGTTCCCCTATGTTCTCTGTCTTTGTAAATAGCACCGACATTGCCACCACAGCCCATGTCAAAAACCTAGGCTTCTTCTATTCCCTTATTCCCCACATGTAATCAGTCACTAAATTCTCTCTTCTACTTCTTAAATGTCTCTTGAATTAATGTCCTGTCCATTTCCTCTGTCACACCTTAATCAAAGCCACTTTTTAATTCAATTAAGATATGTTTATAATACATTTGTTTTCAGAACCTACAGCAATAATATTTTTTAAAATGGTTATAAAGTTTGCCCATTACATGGAAACATTCCATTTTACAGAATGTGTTCTCTATTGATAGACATCTCAAGTATTTGTTTACAGAAACTCTGGCAATTTATTTATATATTTAACTGTATTTGATTAGCTCATCATGAAAATACATTTATTCTCTTCCTTTCATCTTCATGGGGTCAGCATATTTCCTTCTTTTGGGTTTTGGGTGCAGTCATATGACTTGTTTTGTCCCATAGAATGGGCAGAATTGACTATACCAATTCCCAGCCTAGACTCTAAGTGACCTTGCATGTTTTTTCCTGTTTCCTGGAGCTTCTGCGGGGAGCATATCCAAGTTAGCACTATGGATCCAGGAAAAGGATATGCCATGTGGAACAGGGCCAAATCTCTCTGGTTAAATCCAGCCACATCAGACAAACAGACATTCAGATGCATGGGTAAGTCTAGTCCCCATCTGAGCTGCCCAGATAAATTCAGCCTAGACTTCAGCTAACCAACAGACAGATGAGAGAATATTGTTGCTGTTTCAAGTGACTGAATTTTAGGATGGTTTAGGCAGAGTATTTTTTGCAGTAATAGTTGCAACATATATGTCTACATGAAGAATATATTCCTAGAATTAGAATTGTTGAGAGACAATAACTGTTTCTCTAATTCAGTGCATCATAAATTTTATTTGTTGTTAATATCATGGATATATATTTAATGACAAAATAGAGCTTGGGTATCTGTCTCCACTTATAGTTTGTGTATTTGGAAATTTACCTAAGAATAACACCATTCTGAAAGCATTAATCCTAATAGTTTATTCTTATCTTAATTGTTCATTGTATTTGTCTATATAAATTCCAGGCTTAGTTGTTTTATTTTTACAGGAGTACAAAATTAAAAACAACATAGTCTACTGTGTAGAATGGTAAAGTCAAATACATGAGTTCTGTCTCTACTGACCACTCTTTATAGAAGAGTCCTAAGTCTATACCTTCCTGAAAACATTTTGGATAAGAGGTTCCGTATACAACTTCATTCTTATATGGAGCTTTAGGACTCTCAAGGCAGAACACAATACTTATATTCTACAAATAGGTAAAATTTTTGATACCTTTTTTTGTCAGTGCTAAAACAGAGTGCATATTTCTTAGGGGTACTCTGAAAGTAGTGGTGTACACTTGTCAAACTTCTCACTTTCCCCAAGAAAATATGCTTTCAGATGGTTAATGCACATGGAAGTGTCTGTAATAAGAGTAAAATGTGAACCAGAGAGCTGTTCAATAACTATAAAACTCACTTCAAAAACAACTTTACTTGTACAAGTAGAGCTGATCCACCCATTTCTCCAGACAGTCTAAGTACCTGACAAAAGCCTCAGAGTCTTGTGTATCTGTATCACACTGGTTTCCTACCCAAATACTTTAACAAATTGATTGGTGAAGTGTCATCATTTTATACTAAAAGATATTACAAGAAACTTCTCTGGGAAAGTCAGTTTTGTACTTATTTTGACTTCTTGAAATTTAGTATATAGTACAAAGTCCTCTCTGAAATCTCAGTAAACATTTTTTTTATTCTACTTGTACAACTACATTTTCCTTTGGCTCAAATTTCCAACTGTTTTAAATTTAGTTGGTATTGCACACTATTTGTATTTCTGAAAGCCACTGTGAGCCTTACAAGTACATAGCAAAGTATGAAATGTGAATATAAATAAGAAACTGGTTGGAATGTGATATGGTAAGACAAACATCAGGAGGTCGTTTATGACATTAAATAATGAGACAGAGATGGATTCTTCCACTCTCACTTCATTCCTATGCATAGCTAATTTAACTGCCTGCTTCTTTTGACACTAGGTGAACAAGAACAAATGTTTGGCCCTGCTCCCTTCTTCTTTGTTCCTCTTTGGCATATAAGAAGAAAGTATGGCCTGCATAAGAGTTGCCGGGTGATAGCCATAAATTCTATCATCTCCAATTATTCATGGCATGCCACAGCCCTTAAGACTCTAAAAAATTTTAATGCACCCAAGTTTTTATTGGGTAGAAAAAAGAAAACTTAGACTGAGCCTTTACTCCAATATAGCAACTCAAATTACTGTCTCACGTTAGACTCAAATTGTCTACATAAAGGCTAAAAGTCAGTATCTCCAAATTATATAAATATCAGGCACAATTACCAGTTAAAAAAGGTAATTATGGAAAGTTTAAAAACTAAAAATAAAAATACCAAATGTTTTATTTTGGGAACATAATAAAAAAACTTTCATTATTTTTCTCTGCATAGAAATATTAAAATAGTTTAGCCTGCCTATTTTTAAAGATTGAGATCATTCTTTGGCTTTATATCAGTAGATTTTTTAAAGAAACAAATTAAAACAATAATCATCAGTCCTGACTTGTATGGCGTAATGAATTGAGAGCCAGCCTGTGAACCAAAAGGGTTGCTGGTTTGATTCTTACTTAGGGCACATGCCTGGGTTGTGGACCAGATCCCCAGTAGGGGACACATGAGAGGCAACCACACATTGAGGTTTCTCTCCCTCTCTTTTTCCATCCATTTCCCTCTCTCTAAAAGTAAATAAAACCTTTAAAAAGAACTATTAAAGAATAATTGTTTTTGAACACGCACAAGAATTTACCTTCAACACATGCCTCAAGATTTTCAAATACTAGTATTTCTATTTTTCTTTTCTTTTTAAATATACTTTACTGGTTAATTATTACAGTTGTCCTATTTTTCCATTTATTCCCCTCAGCCCTACATACCCCTTCCCACCTGCATTCCCTGCCTTTAGTTCAGGTCCATGGATTATACATATAAATTTCTTGGCTTCTATATTTCCTATACTATTCTTATCTGCCCTCTGTCTATTTCCTGCCTGCCATTTATACTACTTATTCCCTGTACCTTTTCCTCCTTTCTCCCCCTCTCCCACCCCCACTGATAACCCTCCATGTGATCTCCATTTCTGTGATTCTGTTCCTGTTCTAGTTGTCTGTTCCTGTTGTCTTAGTTCCTTTTGTTCCTGTTACAGTTTGTCTGCTTAGTTCCTTTTTCTCTTTCTTTCTTTCTTTCTTTCTTTCTTTCTTTCTTTCTTTCTTTCTTTCTTTCTTTCTTTCTTTCTTTCTTTGTTCAGTTATTAACACTTGTGACTTTGTTATTTTACTGCTCATAGTTTTTATCTTCTTTTTCTTACACAAATCCCTTTGGCATTTCATATAATAAGGGCTCAGTGATGCTAACCCCTTTAACTTGACCTTATGTGGGAAGCACTTTATCTGCCTTTCTATTCTAAATGATAGCTTTGCTGGATAGAGTAATCTTGGATGTAGTTCCTTGCTTTTCATGACTTTGAATCCTTTTTTCCCTGCCCCTTCTTGATTATAAGGTTTCTTTTGAAAAAATCAGCTGATAGTCTTATGGGTACTCCTTTGTAGGTAACTCCTTTCCTCATGCTGCTTTTAAGATTCTCTCATTAACTTTAATCTTGGATAATGTAATTATTTGTGCCTTGTTGTGTGCTTCCTTGGGTCCAACTTCTTTCAGAATCTCTGAGCTTCCTGGACTTCCCAGAAGTCTTTTTCCTTTGCCAGATTGGGGAAGTTCTCCTTCATTGTTTTCAAATGAGTTTTCAATTTGTTGCTCTATCTCTTCACCTTCTGGAACACTATGATTTGGATGTTGTAACATTTACAGTTGTCCCAGAGGTTCCTAAACCTCTCTTAATGTTTTTTTTTTTTTAATTTTTGTTTCTTCATTCAGTTCTGGTTGAAAGTTTCTTTCTTCCTTTTGCTCCAAATTATTGATTTTAGTCCCAGTTCCCTTCCCTTCACTGTTGGCTCCCTGTATATTTTCATTTATTTCACTTTTCATAGCCTTCATTTCTTCCTATTTTGTGATGATACTTAACCAATTCTGTGAACTTCCTGATTACCATTATTTTGAACTGTGCATCTGATAGATTAGCTATCTCTTTATTGCTTAGTTGTATTTTTTCTGAAGCTTTAATCTGTCCTTTAATTTGGGTCATTTTTTTTTGTCTCCACACACCTGTTACGTAGGAGCCTTAGGTGTTTGCCAGGGCAGGGCAATCACATCATTTAATTATGGCACTGTATGTGGGGGAGGGGTCTGAGAGGGAACAGTGTCACTTGCTCAGCTCTCATTAGATTTTCAGTCACTTGCTGTGCTACCCACAAGCAAATTTGGCCCTTTTGGTGCTGATTCCGATGTGGGTGGGTTTGTCTATGTTCTAGGACTCTGTGCATCTCTCCAATGAACTCTCCTGTGAGGCTGGGAGTTTCTCCTGCTGCCAAAACCCCCATAGGTTTTTCAGTCAGAGGTTTTGTGCCTTTATTTCCCTGTACTGGAACCCTGGGTTACGTTGTCTGCCTAGATGCCCTGTTGTTTCTCCTAGTTTATCTGCATGCATATATGGGACTCGTGCTCCACCAGCCACTGCCTTCCTGGGTCTTAGGAGAGATTCCCCTCTGCCTGTCTGTTTGTCTCTGCCCCTCCTACTGGTCTGGATGAATGTTTCTTTTTTAACTCCTTGGTTGTCAGACTTTCATACAGGTCAATTTTATCACAGTTCTGGTAGTTTTTGTTTTAAAATTTGTTGTTGCCCTTCTTTTGGTTGTGTGAGGAGGCACAGTGTATCTACCTATACCTCTATCTTGGCCAGAAGTGTTCTTCACTTTTTCTGCCTAATTTATTGAAATGTTTTTGTTTTAAAATATTGATCTCAGTATCTGGCAATCTTGTTGAATTCTTATATATTAATTTTAATTATCTTATATATTACCACATTTCTTTAGATAGATGATCATATCCATTACACACAACAACACTGTTACTTACAATTTTTATCTTTATACCCCTTATTACTGCTTTTTAACTTTTTGTTACTCCATTGGATATAATTTTGTTATAATGTTGAAAACAAATGGCCCTAATCAACATCTTTATCTTCTTTTTAGTGTAACAGAAATGTCTCTCATAAATCACTGTTAAGTCTGAAGCTCACAGGGTTTTGGTAAATCCTAGACCTTTCTATTATGCTATACTGACTTAAAAGATTGTCTTTATATATATTTTTAGTTAAAAGAATATCATTTATAGGAGGCAAATCATGACGTCCTTTGGAAATATGATGAAATGTATGGAATTTCTCTATAGGAATAAAATGAACTTTTTAGGCCAACAGAAGCACTTTGTTTATAATTAGGGGCTTATGGATCTGTTAAATATCTTCTATTGCCTCAAAGTTAAGACCTTTTGATATAAAAGTTTCATTAAAATATTCAATAAATATTTATTGAGTACCTGTTATATGACATTGACTGAAATGTACTGTTTGCACAGACAAAAGCACATTGAAACCCATGCATATGAGATGCTCACAGTGTAAAACACAAACTAAGGTCTTTAATGAGGATATATGAATTTTTATCTTTAAGACTTCTTACTTTGTGTGTTTTTGTGGAAGTGCATGTTTAAGTTTTAAACACCATTTTTTTATTATATAAAAGTTCCTAATTTTAAGAATAAACACTGAGCCAGGCAAAGGAGATTGAGTTCATGTAATAATAAATTGATACATTCTATCTATCCTTTCTAATCCTATTATTTTTTTCTTTCTTTTCTAAATTTCCATATTTTATAACATTAGGATGTACTTGAAAGGCTTTATTTTGGTTCAGCCAACATACTGGTTTTTTATTAGTAGTTTTGTAAAAATATGTGCAGGTTACTTTGCTCAAAAGGAATACAGATTCCTTAGGCTTTTTGAAGAAGCTTTGTCTGTTTTTCTCTGTTTAATACATTGTTGACAACTGAAAATACATAAATGGATAAGATGCTTTGGTTGAACTGATAGTAGTGATGAACAAGGTCCTTTTCCAGGGAAGTGTGTCCTCAGGCCAGCTGTACTTGGGATGGACTGAAAGTCAAAATGTTATCTCACCTGAGAAGCTTGTTGACTCTGTGTGAAGAGCAGATGATTACTTGCACTGAACTTTTCAGCTGCTTTTCAGGCCTTCTGCACATTTCACAGGTTTACACACACTTGGAGGAGGCATTCTGCCTGTGGCTACCTTAACCTTGCTTTTTTCCTCAATCTTTAAAAAGAGGATGTCAAATTGGCCAAAGCTTCTGTGGTGTATTTCTGTTCCATCAGTCTTTTGAAATTAAAGTGCTTCTACCTGCTTCTGGGGAGATTTCATGAGGGAGTTTTCATTTCTAATGGTTAATACATGCAGTGTCCTCCACACAAACAACTAATGCTGAAAATAAAGCAGAAATAGCCCTTTAAACTAAGTTTCCAGCAAATTTTTGGGCTAAATAATAACTAAATTTTTATGTGTGCCTTTGCCTATCAGTTCATACTTAATTTTGATATGTATGAGAAAGCAAAAAAATTGGGGAAAGCAAAACTTTTGTCACAATATAATAAAACAATTACTTATTGCACCTGCTACTGAAACTCAGAGAAACTCGTCCATTGGCTAATTCTCAGTATATGTTCTTGAATACAATTATATTGCCAATCAGTGTCTTTCCTAGAATTGGCAAAATTAACTGTCAGTCAATTAAATTAAAATGGAATTTATTCCAAAGAACAGATTCCTGTACTAAATGTTTAATATGCACATGAACTGTTGGATCATGAGTTCATGCCCAGTCTTGAACTTGATCTAATACTTAAAGTCTTTATCTTTCGTTTCATGAACATTTCACTTAAAGACTGAAGTCTTTTCCTTTTATAGTGAGAGTGAGAGTTGAACCACATTCTTTATTGCTAAATTTATCCATTTTTTCTTAGCATTTTAATTTACTTAAATTTTTTAACTAAACACCATTTCAATTTCAGTGAGCATGTTTTATCATATTTTTTCAGATGATTACATTCATTTTCTCTTTGAATTCTTTATTATTAATTTGTCTAAAGCTTGATAATATTTCCCATTTAGTTCTAACTTACTAAACATGACATCAAAGTCATACACTGTTGGGAACTGCCCCGCCTGGTTTCAGAAAATGTAACCCCCCATGGCTAAGGCTGAGTAAAGAGACATTGGGACCATAAGCCTTTAAGGAGAAAAAGCTTATCTTCCTTGTAAGGGTGCTGCCTCTGCCCCCTTTCACTTCACCCTGCTTGGACCTAAGCAGATGTCTGGTTAGCCAATGATGGGTAAGATTCCTCAAGGAAGGGATGACCTAAAGCAGTCATGTTCATGAAGGGGTTCTCAGGGAAGTCCTTGGGGGGCTATAGAAAAAGGGGGTGATGGACTCTCACCCCTCAGCTTTGACATAGCCTGAGTCCTCATTCTGTCTTCAAAAAGTCTCCTAATCTCTTGGCTGCCTTACTTCCCCTGCCCTACTTAAACCTGAAACAATGCCAGAGGTGGGTGCAGCCCTGTTCTGGAAAGAGCAGATTCCCCAGGGTAATCAGGCCTAAAAAAGAATGCAAAAATCCTTTGAAACATACTTTGATAATACCCTCAGTTTAAATGATAAGTGTCCAAGCATAGAATGAGTTTGTTTCCCAAAAGTTTTATGGCCCTTTAGCTATCTGACCCTGACTCAAAATAAGTTCTCAGAGTTCTTTGAATGTTATCTATTGTTTGATCATTACTGCCTGAAAATATATGCCCTATATTCTTATGCAAATTAAACCCAATAAAGGCCCACTGAGGAACAGACTCCTGGACCTTCTTCTTTGAGAGATCAGCCACCTTTCCTCCCCAAGCAAGAATAAGTCTTGCTAGACTTATTCTCATCTATAGTGGATGGGGGGGTGGGCCCTGTGAGTGGAGTTCCCCCATAATACAGAAATCATTTCTTCTGTGATTTGGGGATTTTTGTTGGTAGGTGATTAACTATAGTCTGAGAACTGTACTGTACTTCTACATATCTACTAGAAATAGTCAAATGTAAGTTATTTTCATTTTCCTAACTGATTAATGGTAATGTGAGTTATAAAGAATTAAGTGTATTAATGTAAATAACTTTATACTGGAGAGTGATATAAGTTATTAAATATGTATCATAAATATTTAATACTTATCATAACCACACTGTATCCAAAATGTCTATCATCAAGTGGTGAGGTGGCTTGAGCAGCATTGTGTTAGGTCTGCAGCTTCTAGAGGAGGGGAGGTGGAAGAGATGGACTTTTACTGTATACTTCTGTGTATCCTATACACACTATATTGATACATTAACATGAATTGAAAAGAACCACATTAAAACTAATGATTTGAAATTAACCATAAGTACTAATACAATTTAATTTCGATGTTATGAATTTTTAAAATATCTTTGACTCGAGCATTTTCTTTTTCTCATTTCATTCTCATCAAATAGATGGTAAGTACATGATGTTCATATATAGTTATTAAGTCATATAATCAGTATTAAAGAATAGTTTTTGAAACCCAGTCTGGTCATCTATCAACTACATTGCTGTTACATAAATTTTGTTGTTTCACATATATGATAACAAAAGCATTTATCTGAGTAGTACAAAAGTTCTGAAATTTTGGTCAGCAGCTACAACCTAGCCTGGACATATATTCTGTTTGTTTCAGGCAATGTTTAATAGTTAAAAGCAGGGAATTAGCATAAAAACAGATTCCCAACTTCTCTTTAAAAGTGGGAATATTGGATCACAATGATTCCATATGTCTACTTGGAAATCACCAAATAACTGCTGAAGAGTTGCTGTGTCCTTGATAGAAGATACTCTATTTTCAGTGATCCATCCTGTGTGTCTTTCTGACACTGAGACAAAGTCAGCTGCAAAACTAGAAGTAAATATGATGACACTATGTTACATGAGTCCCATTACTTTCCTCCTTCGTGTTATAAGCCTGATTAAGGTAGGCAATTGATTGGTGATTTCTGATAAAGTCACTTAATCTTACTTCTGGCTTGTTTATATTAAGTTCTTATTTAAACTTCTCATTATCAATACATTGCTTAAATAATAGTGTTTCCACCTAAAAAAACCCAGAGAGGATTGCCTTATGACACTTTCACATTCTACAAAATCTCTCTAGGATGCTTCTAATATCAACTTTACAGTGAAAAATCTTGTAGCTATATATCTGGCTCATCATTTTCTTTCCTTTTCTTTGATATTTAGGCTTCTATGTCTCAGTTCTTATTGCACATCTCCATTTGTTATAGTGTAGATATCTCTTATTACTGATATTGTAAATACTGTTACCAAGATTTGATCTTTTTCTTTAGTCCTAAATTCAGAATGTGGTATTATTCTCTGGTTACCAAAACAGAAACATTGAAAATTTCTGTTTCTGATGTGGACCCTGGCTCATGGGGTCCACCACATTGTAGATGGGGGAGAGACATTCACATGGACTATCAAGTCCTGTGGAGGAAAAGGGACAGCATGGCTTTTTCTCTCAAGGGGAGCAAAAGCTACAGTCCTTGCTGTGGCCAGCCTTTATTGGGTTTCTCAGCCCAATTAAATGATGGTCCTCATTTACTATGCACAGGTTGGCTTTAGGTGGTTACCTTTTATAGAAAACAAAGGAGTCAATGCTGCTAATCACATCACAGAAGAGAGATATTTGCAAATGAAAAGGGAGAAGTATTTGAACCAGTTACACTAATTTTTAAAAGGTTTAGCATGAATTTTAGGAAGTTACTTTGCAGTAAATATTTTGTGCCTCAATTCAGGGTGAGGGAGTTTCAGCAAAAGCAAGTCTCAAATCGACCTAGGCACATTGTAGGCCTGACTCCCCACAGGAGAACCTGTCCATGGGCATGGGTCCTGTACATCTCCAAGTGGGAGCTGGGCCCACGCCATGTAGAATGGTCTTTTACATGTCTCTGTCACTCTTTTTCTCAATTCCTAAAACCTAAAAATAAATAACCAGGTTATGTTTATTTCACCTCTGAAATATACAATTTTGACTTAAAAAACACTACCTATGCATGTATTAGCAATATAAAATGAATGCATTTAAAATAAGAAACTTCTCCAAATTTCCAAATGTTAATTAGACCTATGAATACAAAATTGCAATTTAATGTGACATGGAAAATGGTATACTTCTACAAGAATGCCTCAGGACTCAGAAGATGACACTGAGGTCATACTGAGGGAGACTGGTGTGGGAAGTGGTGGTGTTGTTTCAACTGAATGATGCTTCAGTTGAGTTAGGCAATGGTAAATTCAGGGAATGGGAATTCTGCGTAAAAGGATAACCACAGAGATAGAAGGGCAAGTAGATGTAGGAAAATTTATAAGTAGCCAGGTTTACTAGAGGATCAAGTATAAGGTGGAAAATGTGGTAGATTGTTGGAGAAACAAAAATTTCATTATGAAAAGGTTTGCATAGCATAAAAACAGGCCAGACTTTATCTTATCAGGAGAAAATTTGAAGAAAATTAGGCTAAGTGGCAATAAAGTTGAAAATGCAATTTAGTAAGAATGTAGCTGTGTGTTTTTATTTGGTACAAATTGCCTGAATGAAAGGAGCATAGTTAGGGAAATAATGCAATGGTTATAAAAATAAACTTTGAACGAGTGAAATAAACCAGTTAAAATAAGGCCATAGAAGATTTGATCTGATAAATATTTAGAAGTTAAAATCTGGTGATTAAATCAAACCTAGAAAGTCAGAGGCAAAGAGACATAGAATAATTCTGAATAATTCAGTATTAAACTGGAAAGACATTCATGATAACTGAAAAAAAGGCAGTTGTGTAGTATCGCATATTCTATTTTTTAAATCCAGTATAAAAATTAAAATGTCTATAAGTATTTGTAATTAATATATTCTTACAAAATATTATAAGCATAAATGGTGATTTGGGTTATTCATGTTGGATCAGTTGGATGTCTAAGTTTGAGAGCTTTGTAGGGGACTCTACAGCTGTAAAGATGCTTAACACCTGCCATATAAATATTTTAGTTCTACTAATAAGATTAGCCACAATAATTATACAATTATAGCCAATATGCTTACCATATGTGGGTGTTGTGGTAGGTTTTTGTTTTCTCACATTCTTTATGATTCTCACAGCAACCACAGAACATTTTACAGGTAAAGAAGCTAAAGCTTAGTGGGGCTAAGTATAAAATGTCCAACTTAAACTTAGTTGCTTAAATTCAAAGCCATTTCACTCTGAATTCTTAAATACTGCTCTATATATGACCCACATATGTAAGATGGTTGGCTACACTTAGGAATGCAGTGTTTCTCAAGTGTGAACAAGGAGACAGATACCTGAGTAATTTAAGTTTGTTTCTAGCTTATTTGCAGTTGCTTAGAAAGAAAAGAATAAAATTTCTGGTGTTTTGGGTTTTTTTGTGGGTGGCAGCCTTAATAATCCAGAGAACTTATGTTCGAGGCTTGTCTTGAATAGATGAAAGATGAGTAGTTATCCATACACAACTGCTAGATTTTTAAGAGTTTATATAGAGGCTTAGTGGGGTTCATTCAGTCCATATCAGTCCAGGTGGTCTCAATAATTAATACAATATGTTACTCTCAAAAGCCTGCATCTTTGAAGTGGCTTTTAGTATGGGAACAGTGGGTAAACATACAATCCTAAGACAGATTTTAACTTACTCCAACTGAGTTCAGCTCCTCCCCATTGCCCAAAATTGTACAAGTATTCCTTAAGGCTCAGGCTGTTTTAAATAATAATAATTTTATTGTTATTTATTATTATTATTTTGATTTAGCTCAACCTTCAATAGATGCCTTTTTCATACTTCAGTGGACTAAGAATGAACCTGGAGTCAGATTATCTTAACCATAAATTACAAATCACTTAATAATTATGGAAATAGAAGAGAAGTAACACTTATTCCAAATGTCGTGCTTTTTAGATAAGGATCAGTTTTAGTATTTCAAAATATTTTTATTATAATGATGGATTACTTTGAATTGTGTTTTGATTTTGTATTAATTTTTAAACTGTTGTCTCTTTTAATAAATTAATATTTTGTTTGCCTTTTTATTTATCTCATTTGCTTATGCTTTGCAAATGCTTTTACAAATTTCTTTTCTGAAGAGGTGAGAAAGACCTCAGTACTTGATCTCCTTCTAAGGCTTATTGCATACATTTTAATTCTACTGTGTTACAGAATTAATCTTGTCATTATTCAAATACTACCACTAACTCCTCTAAGATCACTTATTTTAATCTTACTTATGACTAAACAGAGAAAATTTTAAAAGGGACTTTAAACAATTCTTGTCAGTCTTCCACTTCTGGTTATTAACTGTGTACAAAACAACTCAAAGATGTCATTAGCAATCTGGGTTTAGAAATGCAATATATATATATACACACACACACATATGTGTGTATATGTGTGTGTGTATGACTATTTCTTCTATCTCTTTCAAGTAACATTCCTTTAATAAATCTTTTTATGACTCAAAACTACCTTTAACTTACCCTGACCAGTGTGACTCAGTTGGTTAGGTGTCTTCCCACAGGGTAAAGTTTTGCTGATTCAATTCCCAGTCACGGCATGTGCCTGGGAGCAGGTGCAAATCTTTAGCAGGTTTGATCCCTGGTGGGGGCACATTGAAGAGGAAGCTGATTAATATTTCTCTCAAACACTGATGTTTCTCTCTCTATGTCCCTTCCCCTCTGTCTAAAAAATAAAAGAAAAAAATCTACCTTTAAATAATATTATTAGAAAACATATTTGCTGATGCATTTGAAGCGAGGTTAATATCCAAAATTGATAAAGAATTCACAAAAATCAACACCAAAAAACAGAAACAACCCATCTGAAGAAAGGACAAAGAATCTGTATAGACACTTCTCCAGAGAGGACATACAAATGGCTAATAGGCATATGAAAGGATGCTCAACTTCACTAATCATCAGAGGAATGCAAACTAAAACCACAATGACATGTCATTTCACACTTTTTAGACTGGCTATCATCAATAAATCAGCAAACAACACGTTCTGGTGAGAATGTGGAGAAAGAAGATCCCTTCTACACTGTTAGTGGAAATGCAGACTGGTGCAGCCACTGTGGAAAGCAGTATGGTGATACCTGAAAAAAGTTAAAAATGGATCTGCCTTTTGACCCACTGATTCTATGTCTGGGACTATATGTAAAGGAAACCAAAACACTTATGTACAAGAACATAAGCACCGCTATGTTCATTGCAGTTGGGAGTTGGAGCAATAGAAAGAGAGAAGGTAAAGTTTACCTCATGAATAAAATAGGAAATGAAGAGTGTGGAATGGAGTATGACATGAATGAAGAGTGTGGAATGGGGAAGCATGTAATATTGGGTTCAAATAGAAATTAAAATAATATAAAATAAAATAAAGTGAGAAAGGGAAAGAAAAAGGAAGGAAAATATTAAATAATTAATACAAATATAGGAGCTAAAGACCCACCAGAGTACTATAAACAACAAATGAGCTAAAATTTAATATAGGTAGTAAGGGAATGAGAGAGAAAAAAGAAACAAAGAAAAGTCTAAGAGATGTTTAGAGGAATGGGAAGTGATTTTGAAATGATAGAGGGAGAGAAAATACTAAGAGTGAGGAACAAAAACCAGACTAAGTGAGGAAAAAATTAAAATTTGGGACATAAAGGAAAAGAAAAAAATATGGAATAAAAAACAATAAAAGGGCAGGATGAAAGAGATGTAGAAGAAAGACAAAAGAGAAAAAATTTAAAAAAAAAACAAGCTAACATGGCAAAGTTAAAATTTGAGATGAAAAAAGGAGTAGGAAAGGGGTCCAGTACATTTTGATATTTAAAATGCAGAATTAATGAAGCTCTAGAGATAACCTTGAAGAAATGATGCAATAGCTACCCTACCTACAACCTACCCTAGCAAAGTTTGTTAAAGGTGTAGAGAGAACACAGGTATTTTAAGAGATGAGCAAATGGATGCTAAATGACCCTTGATAATAAAATTCTTTTTGAATGTCTGGATCGGGGAGAAATGGTAAGAGTGTGGAATGGAAACAAGTTGTAGTTAAAGAGAAAACCAAATTTGAAGTGAAAATATTGTGAGGAAAGAGGAAGGTAAAATGGGCTGAGAGAAGGGAGGGGCAAAATATGTGAACTGAAATACACTGTAGTATAAAATCTAGTGACTTATTATATACAAACTTGCTGGACAAGAAATAAATGTTATAGCCCTGGCTGGTGTAGCTCAGTGGAATGGAGCACGAGCCTGTGAAGCAGAGGGTCGCAGGTTTCATTCCCAATCAGGGCACTTGCCTGGGTTGCAGGCCAGGTCCTCAGTGGAGGATGTTCGAGAGGCAACCACACATTGATGTTTCTTTCCCACTCTTTCTCCTTCCCTTCCCCTCTCTCTAAAAATAAATAAATAAAATTAAAAAAGAAATGAATGTTATAAAGCTATGCAGGAAAGAAAATATGGCAAATCATGAAGGAGACTTTCATCTCAGTAGCATCTTGTATTTTCTACTGTTTTTTTTCTTTCTAGATCTGCCTCTGGTGATGTCAGATGTTGACCATATCCGACCTTAGGTAGCCTGTCTGATACTTCCAGTAATCTGCTGTCACTGGCTAGCTCTTTCAATTGTTAATCTGGTCACTCCACACTCAGCAGTCAGTTTTAAGTGCTGTTGGGCAAGGACAAATCTCTCCTGGGGTGGGGGTTATTGTTTTCCCTCAGGCTGCTGCTGGGAGGGGAGTGATCTGCCTGAGCAGAATGGTTGCTGCATGTGGGGGTTGGCTCAGCACTGGATCCTGGTGGCTACTCTCTCAGTTCTCTACCCAAGGACTCCATCCCCAGTCTCTCCTTACACCTCTTCATCCCATTCTGCCCTCACCTTTGCCAGAGCCCAAGGCAAGTGGCTGCAAATGAAAATTTGTGTGGGGGCCATTTAAACAGCCATTGTGTCTCCAGCCATCCATCTCTGGCAGAGAGTGACCCTTTGGTTTCTCACTGTTACTTGTTTTCTGTGTACTTTTGTTCTCTGGTGCTGTAGGTTGTGGATACCAGCTTAGAGTTTAGACCCCAATCTTCTCCATGGGATCCAACCAGCCACTTAATTATCGTACCAGTGCTGCCACCTGTGGGAGCCCAGCCAGCCTATTCCAGTCTCTACTACACTCCTAACCAGACAGGTTGTGCTGAAGCTGGTTCTTCTGTCTTTCTGAAGTTATATACTTATCTCTGGTTATCATTCAGTTATTTGTTCTGGGTGGTTTCTCCACAATTGATTTGTCATTCCATACTGGTCCTGGGAGGAGGTCACTGTACCTTCCATTTACTTCTCCACCATCTTCCCTCATACCTCAATATCTTTTTTTTACCTTTTTCATATTATCTAAATCATTTAGTAATTTAGAACAAGTGCATATATATACTCAAATAACAATCATGTCTCTGTTATTGTAAAGGATCTTGTCTAATTATGCTATTTTCTTTTATATTTTAAAACATATTTTCAATTTTCATCAACATTGTTAATTCATTTGCAGTTTATTTTTCTGTTGGTATGGAGTGGGGATTGAAATGTATATGTTTTATTAAATAATCTGCTGTTTATTACAATAGAAAATGTTATATTTGTCAAAATTTTAAGTACTCCAAGGTTTGTCTTTGAATTTTTATATTTAGCTTCATAGTTTTGAATATGATGTATATTTTTATATCCTTTTCTTCATGTTTTGTTTAATATTTAAACATAAATACTGATAAGGATTGTCTCAGAGAGACTATCTACACTCCCATGCATTTCAGCATTATTCATGATTGCCAAAACTTAGAAGCAGTGTTAATGTTTATCTCTGAAGAATACATAAAGAAAATGTGATATACACACTCTGTGGAACATTACTCAGCCTTAAAAAGAAGAAAATTCTGCTATTTGTAGCTCCATGGACAAATCTGAAGGACATTATATCAAGTGAAATCAATCATTTTAGAAGGACAAGTACTGAATGAAAGTACTGATATGAGTGAGAAGTCTAAAATAGTTGAACTCAGGACCAGAGAGTAGCATGGTGGTTGACATGGGATAGAGAAGAGGACAAGGGAAGATATTAGTAAAACAGTACAGAGTTTCAGTTATATGAAATGAATATGGCATAGAGATATAGTGTACCATATATTACTTATAGTTAATAATACTGTATTGTTTAGTTAAATTTTTGCTAAGGGAGTAGATCTTTCGTTAAGTGTTCTTATCACAACAAAAATAAATGCAGAGGGAACTGGGAGGATTCTGAGGTGATTCTGAGGTATTTCTGAGGATTCTATGTGTTTCTTGCATAGATTGTGATGATTTCATGAGTGCATAGTTATCTCCAAGCTGATCAAGTTGTATACATTAAATAGGTACAGCTTTTTGTATGTCAATTATACATCAAAAACATGGTTGTTGACAAGTGTGTTTTGCCCCGGCTAGGTAGCTCAGTTGATTAGAGTGTCCTCCATAAACTAAAAGGTTGCAAGTATAATTCCCAGTTTAGGCACATACCCTAGGCTGTGGCTTCAGTCACTGGTTGGTTGTGTATAGGAGGTAACTGTTCAATATTTCCCACAACAATGTCTCTCTCTCTCCCCATCCCCACTGCATCTTTTTCTAAAAATCAATAAAAACATATGCTTGGGTGAGGGTTAAAAATAATTCATTTAGAATGGAAGGGCAGATAAAGTGCTTCTCAGATAAGATCAAATTCAAAGAGTTCATCATCACCAAGCCCTTATTATATAAAATGCTAAAGGGACTTACCTAAGAAAAAGAAGATAAAAAAGAAGATAAAAAAGATGAACAGTGAAAGGACAGCAAACTCACAGTTATTAAGAACCACACCTAGAACAAAAACAAAGAGGACAGCTAGATCATGAGCAGACCATAGAAATGAAGATCACATGGAGGGTTAGCAACAGGGGAGTGGGAGAAGGAGAAGGGGGGGGAGAAGGTACAGAAAATAAGTAGCATAGACGGTAGGTAGAAAATAGATAGGGGGGAGGGCAAGATTAGTATGGGAAATATAGAATCTAAAGAACTTGAGACATGTGGTCATAAACTAAAGGGGGGAAATGGTGGGGGAAGGGGAGTTCAGGGTGGAGGGGAATGAAGGGGGAAATAGAACAACTGTAATGGCATAATCAATAAAATATATTTAAAAACAAAACAAAACAAAAAATAATAAAATTTAAAAAGGGTCTTTCAACCTTATTTTTTTTACTGGATGAGGGCACAGCTGTGTCAATGAGTGGTCACACTGGGGGCAAGAAATTTCAATTAAATATTCGGATAATTAAGATATATTTAAAAATTAAACTAAATATTCAGATAATTGAGATTAGCAGACAATCAGCCTGAAAAGTTAAACTAATTGGCCCTGTGTTTCCACTAAGCCTGATATCAGAGGCACATTGTTTACTAAAAATAATTCATATCAGCACTCTGATTTCCTCACCCGTGTGTGTCACTCTGCTTCTCACTCCTTTCATTGTTTTCACAAGATTTTCTCATTTGAGAGCTCCAGTATTACCTCTGACATGCTGTGTTACCTTGGTGCTTCCTCTAATTACTTTTGACATTGATTGACACTATCTGGCTCAGAGAAGTGTTAATCCACTGCTTTACCCTTTTCATTGCTTTCTTTCAGAAAAAGAAAAGATTACGACCCCAAAGACAGTAGTTTGAACTAATGTCTTTGTAGGCAAAATATAAAAACTACAGAGAAATATCTCTTCACACATTTTCAAATATTTCCTCTTCCAAAAGGGTCATGTGCTAAAATTAATGAATTTTACTCCCCAACATATAGCAGCATCTTGTTTTTGTGTTCATTGCAGTATCTCCATATATGAATTTCTAGGAATTTTCAGCTGGGGTATATGAATAAAGGAGTCTGATAAAAACGGGCTCTTGCTTCTTAACACTAATAAACTCATATAAATGCAAATTAACATAAAATTTAGAATTTATCATTTATGAAATCATAGTTCCAAGGTCTGACAGTATTTAGCTAACAACTTTGCTCATTGCAAAATATGACAAGGATGATGGTGATTTAAAAATAACTCACCTTTTAAATACTTGAATCACCTGTCTTTAGGATTACTTTTATTGGCCAATTGCCAACATTGTGGAACCTAATCAAATAAATTAAATGAGCGAAAGAGAACCAGAGACTTGAAAATAAAGAACAAACTAACAGTGGCCAAAGGGAAGGCGGAAAGGAGATAAAAAGAAAAAGAAGGGCAGGGTCAAGAAAAGGAAGGCAAATGGAGGACTCTTGGGTGTAGACAATGGTGGGGGATTGACTGTGGGAGTAGAGGGGGATAGGGTAGGGGTAAGAAATGGGAGAAAGCTGGGACAACTAACTGAACAACAATTAAACAAAGAAAAATGCAAATACATTATATTTACAAATAAATATATTATTTAATCTATGAAAAAAGGACTTTAAGTGAAATAAACTTAGGGAGTTCAAGTCGGACGGAGGGACACAAGCAATGGACAACCAGTAACATGGAAGTTTTACTACTGCGTGGTCTGTCTTCTTTCTGGTTCTTCTATTTCTTCATTTGTTGCTCAGAGGTAGCTCATCTTTGTTCTGCTGCTAGTCAGACTTGTGCCTTTTCTGGCTACTCAATTGCCCTCTCAGGCCCTGCTCACTGGTGACTGCTTTTATTCTTTTTCTTTTTTTTTTGAAATTTCTTTTCTTTTTAAATAATTTTATTTAGTTATTTTTCAAGTACAGTATTCTGTCTTTTACTCCCATCCCAGCCCACCCCCCCTTCTTCCCCACCTCCCTCCCATTTCCACCCCCCTTAGTTGTTGTCCATGTGTCCTTTATACTAGTTCCTCTAAATCCTTCCCCCTTTTCCCCTGAAATTCCCTCCCCTCTCCCCTCTGGTCACTGTCCCCCTGTTCTCTATTTCAGTGTATTTGTTTTTATTCTGCTTGCTTGTTTGTTTTGTTGTTTAGCTTCCTGTTAAAGGTGAGATCATATGGTATTTGTCTTTCAAAGCCTGGTTTATTTCATTCAGCATAATGCCTTCCAGTTCCATCCAAGCTGTTGCACAGGGTATGAGCTCCTCCTTTCTTTCTGCTGCATAGAATTCCATTGTGTGTATGTACCATAATTTTTTGATCCATTCATTTATTGATGGGCACCTAGGTTGCTTCCAACTCTTGGCTATTGTAAATTGTGCTGATGAACATTGGGGCGCATAGGTTCTTTTGGATTGGTGTTTTGGGGTTCTTAGGATATAATCCCATCAGTGGAATTGCTGGGTCAAAAGGCAGGTCTATTTTTAGTTTTCTGAGAAAATTCCATACTGTTTTCCATAATGGTTGTAGCAGTCTGCAATCGCACTAGCAGTGAACTAGGGTCCCCTTTTCCCCACACCCTCTCCAACATTTGTTGTTTGTTGCTTTCTTTATGATAGCCACTCTGACCAGTGTAAAGTGGTATCTCATTGTGGTTTTAATTTGCATCTCTCTGATAGCTAACGATATTGAGCATCTCTTCATGTGTCTCTGAACGTTCTGTATGTCCTCCTTGGAGAAGTGTTTGTTCAAGTCCTTTTCCCATTTTTTAATTGGGTTATTTTTCTTAGAGTGGAGTCGTGTAAGTTCTTTGTATATTTTGGAGATTAAACCTTTGTCTGAGGTATCATTGGCAAATATGTTTTCCCATACAGTTGGCTGTCTTTTTATTTTAATGCTCTTTTCTTTAGCTGGGCAGAAGCTTTTTATTTTGATGAGATCCCATTTGTTTATTCTTTCCTTTATATTCCTTGCTCTAGGGGACATATCAGTAAGAATGTTGCTGCATGAAATATCTGAGATTTTCTTGCCAATGTTCTCCTCTAGGACTTTATTGGTTTCACGGCTTATATTTAAGTCTTTTATCCACCTTGAATTTATTTTGGTGTATAGAACAAACACTTCAAAAATTTGTATAGAACCATAAATGACCCCGAATAGCAGCTGCAATTTTGAGAAAGAAGAACAAAGTAGGAGGGATCACAAGACCTGATATCAAATTGTATTACAAGGCCACTGTAATCAAAACAGCCTGGTACTGACATAAAAACAGGCACATAGATTAATGGAACAAAACAGAGAGCCCAGAAGTAAACCCAACTCTTTACAGTCAATTAATATTTGACAAAGGGGACAGTAACATAAAATGGAGTAAAAATAGCCTCTTTAACAAATGGTGTTGGGAGAGCTGGACAGCTACTTGCAAAAAAATGCAACTTGAGCACTGACATTTCATTCTTTATTACTAATTCCTAGTGACCTACCTGCTCAAGGTCACAACAATATCAGGCCCTCTTATTGGGCAATATTGTCCTCATTGACTGAGTTAGCTCATTTTCTCACTTTCACAGTGACTATGTTTTAAGGGTTTCTGATTTTTCTCTCCTGTGTTACACACACACACACACACACACACACACACACACACACACACACACTTATGCACTCATGCATGCACAGATGCACGCATGACTCCTATTTAGCTCAAACTCTCATTCTGTACTTTAACTTTATTGGTATCTCTTAGTTTATACTTCTTTTTTTTAAAGGATAAAACCAAATTCTCCTTTCCTGAATTATTCTTTGTTTTTCAAAATTCTTTAAGTAAGTTTGAATAGAGTGAGAAATGGTCCTTTATTGACACAATGGAGACCTTCACAGTAAATACACACAGTGCTTCTGAATACAGCAATGGTAAAGATGTCAACTTGAGCTATAATAATGTTGCACAACACTTATTTGGGGAATGCTGGGTGGAGCAAGGAGCTCTAGGAGTTTGAGGGTACAGTCAAATGCTCTGATTCCAGTGAGCCAAAGTGCAATGGTTTCCATTTCCCTTGATTTAGCAGAGCAAATAGGTTATGGAATAAACATATGCTAGAAATATAATGGCAGAACTCAGCTTTTACCCAGTCATGGTATTTATACTTTGGAGACACATCGTCTTCTGGAAATCAGAAGGGTCCTTGTTTAATTTATATTATTTGGTAAACTGTTTTATTAACTCACATGGACATGTGATAAGATGTAGGTAATAAGAGTTCTTTTCTTTAGTGTGACCCATTTACCTACTCCTAGAAGTACATAAGATAGAGGGTATCACACCTCTTCTGTAAGGGCATAGGCTGTTTTGGGACAGGGCTGAGTAAGATTATCTTCAGAACAGTTTTCCATCTCAACCCTTTATAATATATGAAGACATTTTCATCATTTATGGAAAAGTATTTTGAGTTACTGCTTTCATAAATATCCTCTCATGTTTAAGGCTTCTTGTACAAGAGCATCTCCAGTACCTGTATTAGCTCTTTTGCCTCCAGGAAAGATGTTTACAGCTCAGGTCTCAAGCCTTACATGTCCAGAGTGATCAGGACTAGTCACTTCTTTCCACCTAAACTCTAATAGTCCTTTTGCTCTTAGCTCCAGAGTGGTGTTATAGCTTGAATTATGTTCCCTCTGGAATTTCATATGCTGAAGTCCTAATTCCCTGTACCTCAGACTAAGTGCCTTTATTGGGAAAAGGTAATTGGAGATGTAATTAATGAGGCCGAGGTCATGATGACAGGCCCCGATCCCATGTGAGTTGTTAGACAAGGGGGGGTTTGGATACAGAGGCAGACCTGCACAGGGAGAATTCCACTGGAATCATCAGAGATGCTGCACAGACGAGCCACACCTAGAGGCTTGGCGTGGACAGAGGCTTGGGATGGATCCTGCCTTAGTGCCTGTAGTGAGAGTGTGACCTTGTTGACACCTCAGTCTCAGACTTCTAGTCTCCAGAACTGTGACAAAATATGTTTCTGCTGTTTCTGTTATGTAAGTCCCTCAGTGGGTGGTATTCTGTCATAGCAGCCTTAACTGACAAGACAGGGAAGCATATAGCTCTGCAGAATGCAGGTACATAGTTTGAGTGCCTTATTTCTCAGGACAACATTCTCATCAGGACTATCTCTTTTAAGAAATTGTTCCTTGTCACTGAAATGACACAAGAAATATTAGCTTTCTAATTTAATTTCCATTTTTTCTTTTCTTACCACTGAGACAGTATTTAACTACATCAAGATTCCTTTTAAGGTTAAATTTACAAACTTAATTAATACTGTTTTAAATAATGAATATTAAAATTAAATAAGGAGGTATATCCAAACTGGTTAAAGGAAATAATATGAAGAATGGGTGAAACAATAGTCATCACTGATGTGCCCAATTATGGTGAAATGTATTATCAGCATCCATAGGCAGCAGCTCTGCTCAATCATTTTAGGAGGTGGGGCCCAATGATACCAGCAATGGTGGGTGTCCTTGTTCTCTGTACTTCTGTACAGATGATTTAAAAAACTTCTTTCCCACACATTATTTAAAGACATTGCTCTTGTGCATCACCATGTTATGATAACATAGAAAATATAGTTGAATGTCATAAAGATAACTTTAAAGAATTGCAAATATGAAAATGAAGATAAATGAGAAAATAAGAAATTCTGAATTACATAGATATTATATAGTAAAATCAAATGTTGAATTATAAAATTTTAACTCTTGTAAAAGTTAATATTCTATATAAATATGTATAGCCTTTGAATCTTCAGGTAGCAAAGTAAATATGAAAAATGTGTCAGTGTAACCTCCTTGATGGGAGAGAAGTCACTCCTGCCTCCTCACTGGCTGTTAAGTACTCCCAGCTCACTGAGATGGCAGTAAGTATGTCTGAACTGATCAAAGTGTTTCCTTATTGGAGAAGCATGTTTCTTATGTGGAAAGGTCAAAGTTGAAAAGAGAAATGAGAAATAAATCAAACCTAATGTATTTACACTTTGGTGTTAGAGTTAGGGATAATATATACAACTGGCATTTTAAATGTTTGTAATATTTCAGATAATTTGGTGTAATAGTCTGTCAAAATAGATTTTGTTAGATTCCCACATTTACAATTTAAAATAAACAGTTGATTTTAGACATGATTTCAAAGGGAAAAATATAAAGGAATTTTCCAACACTCTAAACTATTTTGGAGTAATTAAAATAATTTGACTAACTATATTTATAAGTTTAATTTACCTAATTCTCTAAAGTTAATTTGAGGCACTCAGGAAGGTGTGGCTTGTTATATCTTACATTGGCAGTCCATAAAAACAGTTATTACATTTTAAGTTTATTTAAATGTGCATAATAATTGGGTTGTAAAAACATTTATGAGGGGGTTTAACTTCTTTGAGTTAATCAAATGAAGAAAAAATGGAGCTTATTGTCTTTTTTATTAGATTAACAAATGGAATAATACTACTTGTACATTAAAAGTATAGGAATAGTAATATTTCCATGTTTTTAACATGTTGACTATAAATTTTCAACCTAAGATACTGTAAATAGTACTCTAAGAATAAAACCATCATAAGAAACATGAAATGTATTTGACACTATGCTGTAACCTAAGTTTTATTAGGAAAGAAATATGCAAAACCTGTGTTCCAGGCTTTCACTCTTGCCTTCCTGGCAACGTCAAATATTAAACAACTCTGACAGATGCTTCAGTCAGACCCTGTCAGGGTTTTCCTGTGAAAAAGTTTAGAATATCAAAACACACCTTGTCCCAGAACTTCATTTTTAGGAGTTTTACAGATTTGTGTTTTGACTCAACTGTTGGGACTACTACTGTTGGAGGAGTTTTATGTTGTGACTTTATTGTCCTCTGGCAAGATCTCTATTTTTTATGCTCTAAAAAGTCTTTTTGAGGAAATATTATACAACTTTTGGAAGTGATATTATCAAATTAGATTATCTTTTTTGAAGGATAAAAAATAAATTATTTTACTCTTTGGCATATTGTGTATGAAATAGAAATTTGCCTCTCCTACTATGAGAACAAGAGGCAGTCTGTGGCATCAATAATAATTCGAATTTGGGAGAAGTGAGTTCAGTCACATTTCTGTTACTTGTGGTTCTTAAACTTAAGAAATTTGGAAAGTAATCAACATCAGAATTCTCGATTACATTTCTGCTTCTTGAATGAATGAGTTTTTTGAATGATGGTAAGTTACTTTATCTGTAAATTTTGCTATGTATGCAAAATGCATCATTAAGATACATATTCAACATGGTGTCTCTGAGCACAACCATTTGCAATTCCTGTAACTCAGAGGGGTTTATGTAACTATTTTAATTTTCTATCTACAGTTTCAAAATTTAGTAAGATGTTCATTGTACACATAATGATCAGTTTGTTCTCTGCTTTCTTTTGTTTGCATTTATTTTTCCTATTCTTGCTGATTGTGATGCCTCCTCTTGATTTGTCTCTCTGTGAAGAGGGAAGCCCAAATGAGGAGTTTTGATTTTGACCATCAAATGGAAAACTCTCTGCCAAGGATTGGACATTTGACTCTGGTTTATGAGACATTATTTTAATCAAATTCATTTTTTAGCTTGCAGACATTTAGAAAGAAAATGAATAATAGTTATTTTCCATCCATAGTAAAATGATTGTGTGCATTTTTCCATGCACACATCCATGTTACTGAGGGAAATTTCTTTCCTTGTACTTTGTGTTTACCCCAAAATTTTATGTATGCTACTTAATCACAGATTACAGAATAACAGCAATGTGCCTTTACAACCAAAGTCATTTAAAAAACTATGTGCCAAGAAAGCATTTTTGGCTTCATTTATATTCCTTTCTCCATGATTTATCTGCTTCTTTATCTTTGTGTCCAAACTTCTAGTTCGGTGCCTGATTCAAGGCAGTCTATAAACATTGGGTAAATGAATGAATTAATGAACCACCCTTACTATTTGTTAACTACAGTCGCATAACAAATTGCCCACAAACTTATTGGCATAAGTCAACAATAGAGATTTATTATCTTAGATGGTTTTGGTGGGTCATGGTTTAGAATTAGCTTAGCTGGGTGGGTGTGACTCAGAGTCTTATGAGGTTACAATCAAGATGTCCAGATGTCTCTTTAGGACTTGTATATACTCATGTCTTAGAAGCTGGCTTCTTCTCGAGCAGATAACCCCAAAGACATCAAAGCATAAACGGTTATATTTTTATGATTTAATGTTGGAAATTGCACACCATTATTTCCACCATATTCTGTAGGTTAAACAGGTCAGTCCTATGTAATACAGGAGGCACCACACAGGGACATTAAGCCAGAAGATGAGGATTATTGGGGCCATCATTGAGGCTGGCTAATAATACACATTTACAGAAACTTTATATTCAACAAAAGTTTTCACATTTCTTAAGTCATTTTCTTATCTAGTTTAGCTCTCTTGTGTTAAAATGAGGCAACTTCAGCACAAAGGTTAATCCACCCTGGCTGGTGTAGCTCAGTGGATTGAGCGGGGGCCTACAAACCAAAAGATCACAGTTCGATTCCCAGTCAGGGCACATGCCTTGGTTGCAGACCAGTTTCCATCTGGGGACACACGAGAGGCAACCATACATTGATATTTCTCTCCCTCTCTCCTTCCCTTACCCATTAAAGATAAATAAATAAAATCTTTTTTAAAAGGTTAATCAATTTACTATCAGCTTTAGGAGTCAAGAAGTGTATTCTTGAAAAAGTCAAAATACAGGGTGGGAGAAAAGTAGGTTTACAATTGTTTGCATGGCAAATAATACAATAATTAATAAAAAGTGACACAAGAATAGCTGTTTCACATACTCGTCTCACCATTTATACAGCAAGCTGAAGAATGATGTTAACAAATGTGTATCTATTTAACTTTCCCTTCATGTTTTCCAAATCCCTTGCTGTAAATTCTGTGCATATCCTGATGTGCTTTAAAACATGAGCCATTTTTATCAATCTGAGATTTGCCTAGTTAGTGCCTGAGAGTTCATAAGAATGAAACAACCTCAGATAATATCAGTAAATCCCTTTAGCTTAAGTATAAGAGGTCAATCACACAAAAAGCACAAAGCATAAAGCCACACATAAAATAACACTACCAGTCTGATTTCTTAGGGAAAAAAGGTGGCAAAAGGGAAAAATGCTTTCTGAAAACACGTTCAACCTTTTCTGGCAAAACAAAAAACCAGAAACAAATTACCATGTATGTTTACACTAGAATGGCTATTACCTTAAGAAAATTCAAAGCAATTTTTCATAGAAATAAGGTCATCATATCCCAGAGTAAAAATGATCACTAAACTGAGGCCAACTTTACTGACAGAAACAGGAGAATGGGAGGGAGGGGGACACACCAACTCTGAACATTTAAGAAAAGCACACAATTAAAAATGACATATTCTATGATTTTAGCTTTTAAAAAATGTTTTTGTGTATTTCCTCTTTTGACTTTTTAATTTTTAATGGGAGTACATAGGCCTCTTTCTAATTGAGAATATGAGTTAGATGGTAAGAGTTACACACTCTCAATAATCCATAATTTGGAGTAGTGAATTACTCACAGTGGAGGAAGTGACTGTGTTCCCATAAATTACCTGTTGAGGCAGGGCTGGGTGATTTGTGTTTGAAGAAATCTTTCATCATAAATGCAGAGAAGTGGGAAAAGAGCTTTTTTTTCCATAAAAGGAAAAGGATTTTTTCCTTTTATGTGCCAGGCACTGTGCTAAATCTGCACAGCAAATAGATGAAAGGTACTCTGAGATGAAGAGAGGCTAGGGAATTTGAAAATGAGAGGAGTGGTTGCTTGTGGATAGTAGCTAAGAAATGGTGGAGCCTGTATTTTGCTTGCCTGCTGAGCTCTCTCCATGCCATCTTCATGCTGTTTGCAGGGAAAATGAAGGTTAGGAAATCTTCCATTCTGATTTCAAGAATAAAGTAGGCTGCCAGCTTCTTTTTTACCAGGAACCATAGAATTTGGAGAGAGTTTGAGAACTGGAAAATGCTGACCAAGTCATGCTGCATTATTTTAAAAACGAACAAAACTTTATCAAAGCTTCTATTGAATTATTTCCTTCAGGAAATATGAATACGATTGTATTTTCAATGACATACAGGTATGATGGCAGATCCAGTTCAATTGAATGTTTTGTTATTCACTCTTCTCCTGATGCTGTCATATAGTTAGTCTGGCACAGTTGCACTAACATTATTTGACAAGAATTCCCTTTCATTATTGCACTGAGATTTATGTTTAACTTTGTGTTAATCTCTATTGGCCTGATGACCAGGCATGACTCCTGTCTCTCATCAGCTATCCCCTCAATGTAGCCAACTAGCTTCTTAAGCCTTTCAAGAAATTAATGTCCACCACATCACTGTGTTCCAAACACTGACATGACAAGTATCTTAATTTATTGGGAGTAATGAACCTAAGTGGAGAGAAATGGTATTGAAGGAAAATTGTTAAAAATATATATAACCAGATATCTCCTGGTCCAATGTCCTACTTCTTTGAAAGAATGAACATAAATACAAATATCTGTTAGTTCTAGGCCAGGCTCTGGAATTCAACAACCTCTTTGCATTTCTTCCAGCAATGTTTTACAGCCCTACTGCCATGAAGTTTGTTCTTTAGTGACTTTAAATTTCAAGGTACCTAAGTCCTCCTAAGCTCTTTTCAATCTTTTTGTTTGCTTTTGAGTAATCAATCTACACGTGTTTTATCCATCAGCCTAAGTGATTTATTGTTCTATTAACATTTCTTACCTTCTATAAATTATCCCTCAATTAAGTTTGGTGTGGAGTAAGTGGTTTAACCCATGGCAGCCTCCTCCCATCTGCATCACCGCAGAGGTTCTATATCCCAGGAGCTCTGTTCTCCTCCATCTTGTATACATTCCACATGCACATGTTCTTCTGACCAAGTGCTTTTGAGGTCAGAGAAGCAGTTAGACTTTAAGTTAAGGGCAGGACGTGACCATTGGCACAGCATTTCAGTTCTTTTTAGACTCATTACTATACGAATCTCTGTGAATTTACGGGATGCTCTGTCCTACAAATACAGATATCTTTATTTCCTCTCCTACTACACTCACAGATCACTGTAGTATTTTTGATTCTTCTTGTGTCTGATAACTTTGATAGAATGTCAGAGTTCAACATGGTTCTTTTATATAATGACCAGTCCAATATTGAAGGGAGGAGCCAAACCTGTCCAAAATCAGTTGGGGCTTCTGAAGTCCTGCATATGTGTACACACTAGAACCTAGAGAGAAGAGGAGAAATCCTCTTCCTGCTGTAATTTCCAGACTAGTCCAGCCTGTGCAATGAGGATGGGAGAGTCAGACGACTGTCTGGAGACCTGTTTGTAGCTCAGACTTGTTTCTGCCTACTTTAGCCTTTCTCACTTTTTAAAGTGCATTATAAATCACCTGGGATTCTTGTTTAATTACAGATTCCCTTTCAGTAGTTCTGGCTGTGGGCTAAGATTCGGAATTTTCTATATGTTCCTAGGTGATATGGGTGCTGGTCTACACTTTGATAGCAAGAGTTGTTCAAATAATAACCAATTCTTGAACAAGTTTCATGTTTATTTGGAATTTTGGTTGCTTTTTTCTTTTTGATTCATAGAACAAAATAGTTGGACTCAATACTATGCAAAGAACCTTGTCAATCTTACAATGTTTTCAATTGCATGAACCCTCAATACCTCTCTTAAGATATATAAACCTATATCCTCTGATGATTTTATCATTAATTTATTTAAAAATAAAATTTGATATCTTCTTTTCATGTCCCAGATGAAGTTTAAGTCACAGTTAAGGAAATATTTGAAATTCATGATTTTTTTCTCATAATTAAACTATAAGCATAACTTTTGGATAGAAACATACTAAAAATATTTGAATGTTTATATAGCAAGGACTTTGTACACACATATAATCTTCATTTTAACATTATAGTACTTATCTGTAAATATATATTTAATAAAAAGGTAAATATGTATTCACACATGCATCTCTAAGAGTGTATTAGTGAATGTATGTCTATTTGCTTTTGTTACTTTTTTAACATTTTTTAATAGAAACATTCATAAATATAAAAGTGCAAATTGAACTTATATATATCACTCAACTTTAAAAATATAAATATTTTTGCAGTTTTGTTTTATATATTTCTTCTTCCTCTGCCAATCCATTTTTAAGATGGTTGGATTATTTTAAACTGAAGGCCAAAAATATTATAATTTATCATATTAGAAAATTTTAAAAAATATTGTTTCTCACAAGAGTCAACCAATTTATTTTTCTGTTACATGTTTCTCTCCCTCTCTTTCTCTCTCCATAAATAAATAAATAAATAAATAAATAAATTCTTTCTTACAAAAAACACCTCTTCTAAAAAAAGCAAGTGGATGGACTACTTCCAAACTGATTTTACAAGGCTAGCATTACCTTGATATCAAAACCACTCAAGGACAAAAGAAAAAATTATAGGCTAGTATCCCTGATTAACCTAGATGCAATAATACTAAACAAAATATTACAAAATGAATTCAAAAATATATTTAAAGGATCATACAGCATGATAAAATAGAATTTATCTCATCACAAGAAAAATATCTTCAACTACGTATGGTGACAGATATTAACTAGACTTAAATGGTGATCATTTTGCAGTTATACAAATATCAAATTTCCTGAAATGAATATAATGTTGTAAATCTATCAGAGCTCAATAAAAATAAAGATAAAATATAAAAATATTGTTTCTCTTTCAAGACTGGACCTCATGTGTGTGTGACTCTGTAAAGAACATGTCAAATCCAGTCATGCTGGTGATGTTTAACAATTGGCTCTGAAGACAACAAAAACCAAAAACTAATGGTTTGCTACATTTACAATATCTCTGTTGTAAATACTTTCCCCAAAACCAATTTCAAGCCAGAAACTTGACATTATTGAATGTAGATTTGAAAAGAAATGTTTACCACAGTTCCCTTGAGCCAGAATAAGCTGACTCTAGCACACCACTGTGTAAATCTGCCTATTTAATTGTATGGTTTGGGCACACAAATGTTTATTTCCCTCTGCAACTCAGATATTAAGCTCATGGGTAATTCTGACTATGGAGTGTATATTATATTTCAGTAGATGTTTTAATTTTATATGCTAGGGAGTTATCAAACTCTATCTGTCAATTGCCTGCATGGGAGGTGTGGAATATGCTAGCAGTAATGATTTCTTAATTAAATTAAATAATCTCATACATTCCTTTCACGCACCTTGAACAAATGGGTACCAATAAAATTTTGTCCAGTGAAATATGAAATATGGCAATATGCAAATAAAGTTATTATTATGCAAAATACATATTTTTCAAATATTATTGAGACCAGGGCATTGGATATTTTATTTAATATAGTGTTCTTAGGATATATGGGTATTTATATTAAAAATCTAAAATGCCTAGGGCTACTTTGTTTTCAGGCATGTGAGTCATTTAAAATCAAAAGATGGAAATCCAGGGTGGATGATGGTAAATTATGCATAAGTGAGATAATTTTATTGTGTATCTCATTAGTAAAATGCTCCAGGAGACAGTAATAAAACAAATAAAGAAAAAATTTTTTTCTTAAACACCTGAATTCTGGATAAGATGGAGGCATAGGTAGACACACTGTGCCTCCTCACACAACCAAAAGCAGGACAAAAACAAATGTAAAAACAAAACACAACCAGAACTGACAGAAAATGAAACTGTGTGGAAGTCTGACAACTAATGAGTTAAAGAAGAAATATTCAGTCATGGCTGGTGTAGCTCAGAGGATTGAGTGTAGGCCTGTGAAGCAAAGGATCACAGTTCCATTCCCAATCAGGGCACATGCCTGGGTTGCAGGCCAGTTCCCAGTGGGAGACACATGAGAGGCAACCACACATTAATATTTCTCTCCTTCCCTTCCCCTCTCTCTGGAAATAAATAAATAAAATATTAAAAAACACCATTTACTTTGAAAAAAAAGAAGAAGAAACATTCATCAAGACCATTTGGAGGGACAGAGATGGGCAGCCCAGTGGAGAGGACTCATGACAAGGCAGCAGCTGGTGGACTGGGTGAACTGGGGCTTGGAGACTGGGTGGCCCAACATTTGCATGTTGGTAAACTGGGAGGAACAACTATGGAGCAAGACAAACCACACAACCCAGGGTTCCACTACCAAGAAATAAAGCATCAAAACCTCTGACTGAAAACACATGTGGGGGTTGAGGTGTCAATGGGAGAAACTCCAAGCCTCACAGGAGAGTTCATCAGAGAGACCCACAGGGTCCTAGAATGTACAAAAACCCACCTACCTGGGAATCATCACCAGAAGGGCTCAATTTGATTGTGGGTAGCCCGGGAAGTGACTAAAAACCTGCAGAGAGCAGAGTAAGCAGCACTGTCCCCTCTCTGGCCTCTCTCTCATGTACAGCATCACAGTGCAGTCACATGGGTTGCCCCACCCTGGTGAACACTTCAGACTCTGCCCCTTACTACATAACAGGTACACCAAGACAGAAAAAAATGGTCCAAATGAAAGAGCAGTTCAAGGCTCCAGAAAAAATACAACTAAGCGATGAAGAGATAGCCAACATATCAGATACACAGTTCAATACTCTGGTTGTCCAGATGCTCCAGGAACTCACTGGATACTTCAAGAGCATAAAAAAGATCCAGGCAACAATGAAGGTTGCATTATGTGAAATAAAGAAAAATCTAAAAGAACCAACAGTGACCAGAAGGAAACCAGGACTCAAACCAATGGTCTGGAGCAGAAGGAAGAAAGAAACATTCAACCAGGACAGAATGAAAAAATGAAAATTCAAAAAAGTTAGGAAAGGCTTAGGAACCTCCAGGACAACTTTAAATGTTCCAACATCTGAATCATAGGGGTACCAGAAGGAGAGAAAGAAGAGCAAAAAATTGAAAACTTATTTGAATAAATAATGAAAGAGAACTTCCCCAATCTGGCAAAGGAAATAGACTTTCAGGAAGCCCAGAAAGTTCTGATAGTCCCAAAGAAGCTGGATTCAAGGAGGAGCACACCAAGGCGCATCATAATTAGCCAAGACTGAAGATAAGGAATCTTAAAAACAGCAAGAGAAAGGGAGAAAGTTACCTATAAAGGAGTTCCCATAAGCCTTTCAGCTGATTTCTCAAAATAAACCTTGCAGGCAAGAAGGGGCTGGAAAGAAATATTCAAATCATGCAAGGATCTACATCTAAGATTACTCTATCCAGCAAAGCTATTGTTTATAATAAAAGGGCAGATAAAGTACTTCCTAGATAAGGTCAAGTTAAAGGAGTTCATCATCACCAAGCCCTTATTATATGAAATGTTGAAGGGATTTATCTAAGAAAAAGAAGATAAAAAAATATGAACAGTAAAATGCCAACAAACTCACAGTTGTTAGCAACTGAACCTAAAAACAAACAAACAAAAAACAACTAAGCAAAACAACTAGAACAGGAAGAAAATCACAGAAATGGAAATTACATGGAGGGTTATCAGTGGGAGAGTGAGTGGGGAAGAGAAGGAGAAAAGGTACGGAGAATAAGTAGCATACATGTTAGGTAGAAAACAGACAGGGGAAGGTAAGAATAGTATGGGAAATGTGGAAGCCAAAGCACTTATATGCACAATTCATGGACATGAACTAAAGAGGGGGAACGTGGGTGGGAGGGGGTGTGCAGGGTGGAGGGGAATAAAAGGGGGAAATGAGACAACTGTAATAGCATAATCAATAAAATATATTTAAAAACACCATCACATTTAAAGAGTCAATTTTCAGACAACTTGATGGGCATTCATAAGAAGTTATAATGCAGTACCGACAAGTTGTTATTCTGTGGGTCAAAAGGAAAATCACAAATCTCATTTCTAACTCAAGCTTCAGTCTCTCTCTCTCTCTTTATTTCTTCTCTTTTTAATCTTCTGCAACAAACAATTTCAAATCTCTCCTAATAAAATGTAAATTACATCTTGGGTTCAAAGTTATTAGAGACATTTTATTAGCTCTTGCACAGTGCAGCATTCTGGTGGGGACTGGTTATAAAAATAATCATCTTTTCCTTATCTCCTGGCTTCTATATATAACTAATAGTCTACATCATCCTATTTTATAGACAAGCATTTCTTCATAAACAAAAATGTGATTTTGTGCAGATGTGGCTGAGGGTCCTAAAAAGCCAGTATATCAATTTTGATGCATTTTCCAGCCAATGATTTCATGCCTAACTTTTGGCATTATAACCCTGGGATCTGCAGTTAGATGCTGAATGTAGAAACATAAAATAGAAGGATTATTTTTTAGGTCTCTTTTATATAGTCAAGAAATCTAAAGGGGAGAAAATGGGAGAGTATGTAAGTAGAATGCATGCAAAAAGGATATTTATCATGTTTAAAAAATGTTTGCCTTGGGGAATTTGTTATTTGAAGTGCTAAAAAAATAGCTAAAAGCCTATTTATACATTGTATATTATCTTTGTTTTTTTTACAATATCTCTGCAAATAAAAATATATTAGCTAGTGTTTCTCATGTCTCTTTATTAAGAGGTACTGTGGGGAATAACTGAAATGTATCTTTCTAGTTGGTAGATTTTTATATAAACACACACGCATAAACATATAAATCTAAAATTTTTGAAATGATAAATATCTTTTCTAGATACTAAAGCACAAAAATCTTAGGATGTTGATTAGACCCTGTAGTGGACATCTATTCTTATTTTTAATTTTTGCTGCTTAGCATCTATTTCCCCTTCATAACAACTTTCCAAAAATCAACACTTAGGAATATTTCCACTCATTTGGTGTTTTGGCAGCAAAAATAATTTATGTTCTACCTGCAATCAGTAGAATCTGGAAGGGTTGATGCAAAGTCCTTCGACTAAATATATCAACTGCTCTACCTTCCCCACAATTAACCTTGTAGGGTGGGGCATACTGTGTTTTAATTTTGAGCAATAAGACATTATCTCTCAGAAATTATGAATATTGTTTCATACAAGAAATTAAAACAGAGACCAATTTTGTTGTTATTCCTTCTTGTTTTCTATCTTTTCCTAGTTAAGGGTTGGGTCTTAATTTATATAGTAAACAAAAGATCCATCATGGACTCAACTAAGCCCACTGCAATGTACTCAAAAGGAGATTTAACTACTTTCATAGGGAACAGGTAAAACTGTCTTATTATTTTAAACAATTTTTTACTATTACTTTAGCTTTCCATTTCACATTATGGTTGTGTATTATGATAGAAAGAAAAGATGGTATAATTATGTCCCAAACCACAGGTCTCAGGAACTGCCACAATCTCTGTCTGGAGGCCATCTGTGAAGTAAGACCCCTGGAGCTGTTCTGGGTTGTAGAGAACTGTGTAGGCTCAGAGGCTGGAACTGGGACAGCTGTGGCAAACCAGCTTACTGTCAATAGGTGCTTACCTGACATGCTCAAGGGGCACATTCTCTGAAACCCTATTTAAACCATATATATGATTTGGGAAAAGGGAAGCACATATTCTGTAAAAGTAGTCATATTACTCATTGGAGTAAAAAAACCTGTTTTTCTTTAGTTTGGTTTTTGGGAAAATGGCTAAAAATTCTTCATTTTAAGCTATTCTTGGTTCAGATTGAGCTCATGGAATATTCTTGTTTCACTTTGGGTAAGTTGCTTACCCTACTCCTTAATTTCTTTACCTGTAATAAAATCCAGTCTAATTACTCATATGACAATGCAGTTAAGCACAGCCATGAGTTAAAGCACTTTGCATGTTCTAGTTAAACTGAAATATGTGGTATAATTAAACAATAATACAATGATGATTAATCATTTTCACAGTTCAATCAAGTAATGTGTATGATTAATCATAACTTAAAAGGTATAATAAGCAAGCAGAATAATTATGCATAATGGAACATGAGGTGTAGGTTAAAAGGTATATATTAAAATTGCTCATAAGTATCTTGGAAATTATTAAATAACATTGCTAAATATGCCTTTCATGTAATTAGTCTCAGGGCTTTCTGTGTAAAAGGCAGGCTTTTGCTCCCTTTGCACCAGGCAAGGAGGCCTTCTCTTGTTTTCTTTATCTTCTTTCTCAAGCAGAGTGTATATTTTTAAGTGCTCTGAATTTTTTTAGTCAAGTCTTCTAAAATGGAACAGAAAGAGATTGGAGATTTTTGTCTTTTTTAATGTAATGTAATTTAATTTAAGTTATTTATTTTTAGAAAGAGGGTAAGGGAGGGAAAAAGGAAGGAGAGAAACATCAATGTGTGGTTGCCTGTCACGTGGCCTGCACTGGGGACCTGGCCTGCAACCCAGGCATGTGCCCTGACTGGGAATCGAACTGGCAACCCTTTGGTTCCCAAACTGCACTCAATCCACTGAGCCACACCAACCAGGGAGAGATAGGACATTTCTGAAGGGACAGACCAGGATCAAATCTCCTGATAGAATCTTTAAAATATGTTGTCTTTATTTGAACAAATTATTTAAACACATGTAACATCTATCACACAAACATCTAATCTTTCATTACCAGATTTTTTGATAAATATATCCATATAATGTCAAGGAAAATTAGACTTAAAAATTAATTTTAGCAAAAGGGAAGTATTATTGTGTGTGATGATATAACCCAAACACTCCCTTTGGCTCTTGCTGCTTGATACCTAAAGTGGTGACTTACCTTTTTGTCTCTGTCTTGGTAATAGGAGAAAGGATGTCTGCTTTTTCATTAATTAATTTATTCATTTAGAAAATATATGGGTTGTATCAGTGCTTCATAGAAATATTCATTGGGTGATTCTACAACTACAAAATGTCCATGTGGCTATGTAGTGCTTTTCCTGGAAAAAAGGGAAGTTTTGGGTGTCCCACAGTGAAACTTAGGCTATGAATGATGACAACATTTTCAATAGAATTTATCAGAAAACTTATAATATACTGAGCTTAATGTGCTGAATTCAGTCTGCCTTGAGATTATTTTTTAGCATACTTCAGTGAATTAACATTTTTAGTAACACATTTCAAAGAAAAAAACATTCTAGTTTCCAAAAAAATGACTGAGGGTTTAATTTTGTAATATAATTCAGGTGTAAGTTAAGACCTGACTATTCTAAGAAATAGATCACAAAGGTTATTATGTTGTGGCAGAGATAATAAAAAGATGTAAGTAGGCTTTTCCTGCACTAATACCCTAAAAAGCATGATACTTGAGAGTTGTATTTTATTAAATCACTATATAAATAAAATTTGAAAAGAAAGTGTCATTTTTCATGCTTGTAGGCAGTTTTCCTGAATCCCACACTTGTAAATAACTCCCAGCAACATCAGCAGGAATAAAGCCTATATGTGAAGAAGCACATTAGTGATCTAGGGTGTCAGGACCCTAGTTGGGTCTTGCCATCAAGTGTCATGATAAAATAGCCCTGGCTGGTGTGGCTCAGTGGTTTGAGTGAGGACCTGCCTGAGAACCAAAGGGTAACTGGTTCAATTCCCAGGCAGGGCACAAGCCTGGGTTGTAGGCCATGTCCCCATTGGTGGGTATACTAGAGGCTACCACACATTGATATTTCACTCCCTCTCTTTCTCCTTCACTTCCCCTCTCTCTAAAAACAAATAAATAAAATCTTTTTTTAAAAAGTCATGCTAAAGTATAATGTCAGGCAGTGAGGCAGAGCTGAGAGCCTGGGTGAGAACTGCAGACTAGGCCCCTTTTGAGACATGTTAATATGGCTTCTCAAAGGAGTGGTCACGTGCAGTGAGAAGGGGAGAATAGGAGACAGGAACTGAGAAAAATACAGCCAAAGCAAGTTCCACCACACACACTGGGCTGTGGAGAGTGCATTGATCTCTCAACCTGTTTCTGCTCTCTTAGTCAACAGAATGGTCTTTTAATAAAAGAGTAACATAAAAAATTTATCTTAGTTTTACATGGGCTAGTGTGGTCATAATTATTGTTGACCTATTATGCGTCTAGGGAACACAAAATTATATATGGACTCATTATGAGAGTCTAATTGTGCACATAGTTCTCAAGATGAATAATAATATAAAGTATGGATAGTAAATTACTACTGTAACTGCTAAACTAGTACCTTAACCCTTACCTAATGTGGGAATCCAGAGTAAATGCCATCTAAGCCAATTTCAGCTTGCAAGAGGTACTTAGTTGAACTCTGAAGGGAGGCTCTTGTTTTGACTACAGAGTAGGACAGGCAATTCCAGTGGAGATGGAATACTGAGTAAAGATCTCAAGGCATTACAAGTCAGAAAGCTCATGGGCTAGGAATTTTGGTACAGCAGAGAAATTTCTCTGGACAAGAAACCAGTACATTTTGTGCTGGGCTAGAGCTGGTCATTTTTAGCATCTTTAAATTCCCTTTTCTTTCTACTCATAATAGCTAATCCTCTAGAACCATAAAGGAAAACTAGCAGGTAAATAAGTTTTCATTCATTCGTTCATTCATTAATTCAATTTGGACTATTATGATGGTCAGTTTTTGTCAATTTGGCTAAGCTACAGTCATCAATTATTCATATACTTATGTAGGTATTGCTGCAAAGGTGTTTTGTAGATGTGTTCAAAGTTTATAATTAGTTTACTGTAAATAAAAAAAGATTGTGCTAAATAATCTGTACTGATCTGACTCAATTCATTGAGGGGATATAAAAGTATAACTACAGCTTCTCAGAGGAAGAAAAAATTCTGCCTCCAGGTAGCAGCTTCAGCTCCTCCCTGAGAAATTCAGCCTGCTCTACCTAATAATAGATTTCAGAATTCTGACTGAGCTAGCCAGCCTCATAATTGTGTAAGTGTCCCTGCAATAAATTTGTTCATATGTGTGTCATCTGGTTCTGTTTCTATATTGGAACCCTGATTGACATAAAAATGTCTTAACAAATTTGAAGACAGATATGTGATGGAAAAACACTTCAATGTTTTAGCAGGAAGATGGTATGTGAAAAGTGAGGCTTTCATGAAAAATGATGAAATTTAGTGTTAGTACACAGGGGAGATTATGGGGAAAATGTGTGTTGGGGGCAACCTAACTGGAACATTGAGTTAATTTCAATGAGAAGTTTGAGTCTCAGTCTTACAGAACTGAACAAGAAGTCTGCTGAGAGAAACCAAGGAAATTGAGGATTCAGGGTCACAACTAAAGGTTAAAATCTGTTGGAAAAAGTCTGATAATTAAGAATATGCTGGAAGTACAAGTCCAAATGAACCTATAGTTGGGGTCTTCGTGGAAGTGTTTTTGGAGTTAGGTGGAGATAAAGTGGAAGGAGCCAGTGCCATGATGGCTCTAGGAAGATTCAAGTTGGCTTAAAGGGCCCAAGTCAAGGTCATATTGAAGGAACTAAGATTAGGATGCCATAGCCATGTGTCCTGAATGGAACAACACATGGCTTAATTAAGGCAATGTTGAGAATAAAAAAGAATGGAATAGAGGAAGGTAACATTAAAAAATTCATATTTCCAGGAGAATTGCTGTAAGACTAGAAGGAAATGAAAGCAGTGACACTCCCAGGATCACGAAGTATTTGACCAGTGAGACCAAATGCACACAAAGACATATATCTTTGCGACTCTTAACAGAGAAATGATGAGCTGTAACTCAAATATTCTAAGTTCTTATGTTTGCAAATACATTTTAAACATATTATACTATTGGGCAATAAATTTCAATAAAGTACTATTGTGCTTATTTCAATCTAAATTTTATTTTCTTTTTTTCTGTATCGGTGATCTATTTCCTAATACTATACTAATTAAGACAGTGAGTGCCCTAGTATATGTCCTTGGGTTGAGATAGCATAGTTCAATTTTACTGTAAATAAAAGTACTTCTGCCCAGCACTGAGGATTAAATTTCCTTTCACTTTCAGCTTTTGACAGGCCAGGAAGATCGTACCTCTGAGGCATCATCTTCTGTGTGTGTGACTTCAGGTTTTGTCCCTAAATGTTTATTATTTATTAGTGGCACATAAAAGGAAAGAGAACCGTGTCAATATCAACACATACTTTTCCAGGGGACTCAGACTATTTTTTTTAATTGGGATAAGGTTATGATGTGTAATAGCTACTTGTAACTGGTTTACATTTTATGTCATGGATCTAATTGGCCCTTCTTAATAAAGGAATAGGCCTAAAATCCAATAAGAGCTTTGAAATTAAATAGCAAAAAGAATATTAAAATTGCAAGACACTAGTCAATGCTATTGAGAAAGAGAGGGATATTTAAGAAAAACTTATAAAACTTAATTTTCTTCCCCAGTTGGGTCACTCAGTTGGTTAGATCTTCATCCTATACATTAAAGTATTGCACGCTCAATACTCAATCAGGGCACATACCTGGTTGCAGGTTTCATCCTCAGTTGGGATGCATATAGGGGAAAACCGATTGATGTTGATCTCTGACATCAATGTTCCTCTCTCTCTCTCTAAAATCATGAAAAGCATATCCTGGGAGGTCTTCTGGTCAAATGGCAGCATAGGTAAACACAGCTTGTCTCTTTATGCAACCACATTAAAATTACAACTAAAATATAGAACAACTATCACTCAGAACTATTAGAAATCTAATGGAATGAAAATCTGACAACTATGGAATTAAATTAAAGAAATGACATCCATCCAGACTGGTAAGAGGGATGGACACATGGAACAGGCTGGTCCCACAACCACATGTTGTAAATTAAACTTTGGGAGTGATATCTCAGGAGTGAGGAGTCCCTGCCCCACACTAAGCCCCTAAGCCCAGGGTTCCAGTGCCAGGAAGATAAACCCCCATAACTTCTGGCTGCAAAAACCAGTAGGGATTGAGTTGGTGGAAGAAACTTCTGGAGTTCCAAGAAGTTCACCTTAAAGAACCCATACATGGGATTATTCAGACTCACTTGCTCTGAGTTCCAGCACCAGGGTAGCAGCTTAAAAGGCACCAGTGGCATACAGGTAGGAACTGAAGTGTCTAGCATCAATATGGGAGCTGGGGGACAGTTTTCTCTCAAACGGAAAGGTGGAAAGAGGCCATTGCCCCTTTCCTGAGCCCCCCTAGGACAGAGCCACAGACATGGCAGGCAGGTCTGAGCCTCCATCAACCTGACTAACACTGTTAGTCCCACCCTGTAGATCCCCTGAATCTCTGTCCTGCACACCTTACAGGCCCACCCAAACTGTTAACCATGACTTTTCCATGTGAATGGCTGGTCTTGGATCATGCTTCACAACATCCTAAATACTTTCAAAGAAGCACCAGCTGGCCTTAGTGATCCCCCAAACTCTCTACTTCTTGCTAAATGGCCCAGGCCCTGCACTAGCAGCACCTAGCCTAGTTTCACAGCTTGGCCTCACCTGGGAATCTCCAAGCTCGGCACAAGTGCAGCCATTTCAGATTGCTTTATAGCTCATGCAGGGTGGCTCTTGGCAGAATACATGTGGGAGCTGGCTTTGGCCTGCACCACCCAGAGCCTGTGCACCCAGTGGACAGCTACAGACCATGTTGGAGTACCACCACCCTTCCCCTGCACAGTTGATCCTCCACAGAGGGAGGAGATTGGTGGTAAGTGATCAAATCCAATCCTTGTAGTTGACTGGCCTGAGTAAATTCCTCCTATTAACCTGCCACTAGTAATCAAGGCTTAACTACAATGGGAACATGTGCCAGCTCACATGAAAGGCACATGTTAAGCACCCAGCTTAAGTGACAGGGTAGGCTGTGCCATGGGACTCTATAGGACACCTATTACATGAGGCCACACTACCAAGATAGGGACTCATAGCACTTCTACCTAACACATAGAAACAAGCACAATGAGTCTTCCAAATGAGGAGACAAAGAAATATGGTTCAAATGAAAAAAACAGATCAAATCCAAGAAGAACTATACAAAATAGAAATAATTAATATATCAGATGCAGAGTTCAAAACACTGGTTATAAAGATACCAAACTTAGTGAGGACCTCAATAGCATAAAAAGGATCCAGTTACAAATGAAAGATTCACTAATTAAAGAACAATTCATAGGGAAACAACAGTAGAATGAATAAAGTCAAGAATCAAATCAATGATTTAGAACATAGGAAGCAAGCAAGACAAAACAAAACAAAAAATAAAAAATAACCAATCAGAATAATAAGAATAAAAAATCCAAAAAATGAGGGTAATATAAGGAGCCTCTGTGACAACTTCAAGAGGTCCAGCATTTGCATCATAGGGGTTTCAGAAGGAGAGGAGAAAGAGCAAGAAACTGTAAATCTATTTGAAAAAAATAATAAAAGAAAACTTCCCTAATGTGGTGAAGGAAATAGGCATACAAATCCAGGAAGCACGGAGTGTCCCAGACAAGATGGATCAAAAATGCTCACTCCAAGACACATCATAACTAAAATGCCAAAGTTTAAAGATAAAGAGAGAATTTCAAAAGCAGCAAGAGAAAGTTAGCTGCCTACAGGAGAGCTCCTGGAAGACTGTCAGCTTATTTCTCAAAAGAAACTTTGCAGGCTAGAAGGGATTGGCAATACATATTCAAAGTCATAAAAGAAGGGACCTAGAACCTAGATTGCTCTACCCAGCAAAGCTATCATTTAGGATTGAAGAGCAGGTAAAGAGTTTCCCAGGGAAGAAAAAACTAAAGGAGTTCATCATCATCAAACTATTATTGTATGAAATGTTAAAGGGAGTTATCTAAGAAAAAGATCAAAACAATGAACAATAAAATGGTAATAAATACAACTCTATCAACAATTGAATATAAAAAACCAAACTAAGCCACAGGTTGCAAACACAAGACCCATGGGCCGAATTTGGCCCTCCACCTTGTTTTATCTGGCCCAGCATCTTGTTTCTACACAGAAGCAGTGCCAAGCTCTTACTTAACTGTTAAGGAGTCATTACATTTATATAGTCCTAATACTACATTTGGCCCTTTGAAGGCAACTGTGAGGTTGATTTGGCCCCTGGTGAAAATGAGTTTGACACCCCTGAATGAAGCAAACAAAAACAAAGACACAATTATAGATACAGAAAGCATTTTGATGGTTGCCAGATGGTAGGGGATTGTGGGGCAATGGATGAAGAGGTGAAGGGATTAAGAAGTACAAATTTGAAATTTGTAGTTACAGAATAGACATGAGGTTGTAAAGTACAGTATAGGAAATGGAGTAGCCAAAGAACTTATATGCATGACCCATGGACATGAACAATGGTGTGGATATTGGCTGAGGGAATGGAGGGTGCTGGGTGAAGGAGTCAAAGGGGGAAAACTGGGACAACTCTAGTAGCTTAATCAATAAAATAGAATTAAAAGAAAAAAACAGATCCTCAGGTGATGATTAAAATTAGAGAAAAAAATTTTTTTCTGAGATGGTTAAACTCAAATTCATTTCAGAGATTAGGTACTTAATATCTATCCTTTTAAAGTATTTTGTTAAGTATTTATACAAATACTTAAAAGTATTTGATATTTAAAGTCAGGTAACCCAATGTTCTAGTGTTGGGTCTATGACATATTAACAATGTGATAATGACCAAGTATTATACCTGTTAAACCTCCACTGCCTCATTTCTAAACTGAGGGTGGGTGCTAGCACTGTCTACTTGTTAGGATTCTTGTAGTAAATGCAACTCAAGTGTTCAGTGCCATAGTCAATGCTATTGCCTCTATTCCTTTGTTATTGTGGCTGATGGACTCAGTTATGCTGCTTTTCCAGGCACAATTTATTTTTAGATGGGTGTCATGAACTGGAGTTTGGAAGAAAGAAGTAGATTTGGAAGAAAGTGACTGGATTTTTCATTCAGTGTATTAAAATTAGGACATAGTCATGCTGTCACTGGGAAATGTGCCATACACATTTTAAACCAGTTCTAACATCTTTTATTTTTTCAATATTTTATTTCTTTATTTGTAGATAGAGGGGAAGGAAGAGAGAAAGAGAGGGAGAGAAACATCAATGTGTGGTTGTCTCTCTCGTGCCCCCTACTAGGGAGCTGGCCTGTGCCCTGACTGGGAACCTAACTGGCAACTCTTTGCTTCACAGTCTGGTGCTCAGTCCATTGAGCCACACCAGCTAGGGCCTAACACCTTTTAAAAAGAATATGTTGACAGAAAGGGAATGATTTTCAGTGTGGCACAAGTACACTAGAAAATGCTGCCTGATAAATCAAGAGTTCTTACAAAATTACACTTAACCCAGGGATCTGCCTCCCCAAGTGGATTATTGCATAGTACTTGACCATTGAGCTCTGATTTCTGGAAGCTCTCAAGCTTAGTTTAATGGTGAAAGTTTCAGACCAGTCCAAGGGGATAAGAGTTCAATTTCAGACCACTGGCAACCTCAGGCAAGTGACGTTATTCACAAAAAGCTTCATCTAATGCAGAAATCCCTTATTAGGGTTTCAGAACAAGCTGTCACACAAGCCCTGTATTAAAATGAACAAACTCTATAGACTTAAAATAAGAGTGTAATTTATCAGAAAGGGCTGCATAAGGTCTGTAGTCAGAAAAGAAGGAAGAAGAAAACAATCCTTGAGGTTTCAATAATGTCATATCAATCACAGTGCATATCAAAATTAAAGATTAATAGTAGGCCAAAGCACATCCATGATACTCATTATAAAGATGAAACTACAATTAAAAATCTTTTCTCAAAACATTTCCTAGTTTTAATTTGATGAGAAGAAATTATAATTTGTTGTCAGCATTTACAAAGCATTTGGAGGACTTCCGCCAAGGTGGAGGTGTAGGTGGAAGCACTTTGCCTTCTTACACAACCAAGTTTAAAAACAACAAAGTTTTAGCAACAAAAATGCAGCCAAACCACAGAAAATTGAACTACACGGAAGTCTGATAACAACAAACCCTCAGCCAAGCTGGTAAGAGGGGCAGAGCCAACAGCTGAGCAGGGTCAGGCAGAAAAGACCCACCGGACCAACCCAGGCGAGCTACCCAGGCATGCCATCAGCCGTGGGCAGATCCCAGGTGTGGAGTAGCAGAGGGCGGACCCACTGAGGGCTCAAGGTGGTGGCACACCCACTGAGGGCTGACCATGGTCACACATTTGCACACAGATAAACTGTAACCCGGTGAAGGAGTGAGCAGTGAGGCCCCAGGGGTGGGAATCGCCAGAGGGGACTGCCATTGTCCCTCTCTGACCACGCCCTCACATACAGCCTCACAAACCAGGAACCTGGGTGGCCCCACCTTGGTGAACATCTAAGGCTCCGCTCCTCCTACATAAGAGGCACAGACAGATCAAAACATAGCTCAAGAACAACTCAGAGCCCCAGAGCCAATAACTCTAAGTGATGAAGAAATAGCCAAACTTTCCGATGCACAGTTCAAAACACTGGTGATCAGGATGCTCACAGAACTGGTTGAATTTAGTCACAAATTAGAGGAACATATGAAGGCTAAACTAATTGAAATGAAGGGAATTGCACAGGAAACCAATAGTGATGGAAAGGAAACTGGGACTCAAATCAAAGGAGTGGACCAGAAAGAGGAAAAAAATGATCAAACAGAAAAGGATGAAGAAAAAAGAATTCAAAAAAATGAGGAGAGTCTTAGGAACCTCCAGGACATCTTTAAAAGTTCTAACATCCAAATTATAGAGATACCAAAAGGGGAAGAAGAACAGCCATGAGTGGAAAACTTATTTGAACAAATAATAAAGGAGAACTTCCCCAATCTGGCAAAGGAAATAGACTTCCAGGAAATCCAGGAAGCTCAGAGAGTCCCAAAGAAGGTGGACCCAAGGAGGAACACACCAAGGCACATCATCATTACAGTAGCCAAGATTAAAATAAAGGAGAGAATCCTAGAAGCAGCAAGAGATAAGGGGACAGTCACCTACAAAGGAGTTCCCATCAGACTGTCAGCGGATTTCTCAAAAGAGACCTTCCAGGCAAGAAGGGGCTGGTAAGAAGTATTCCAAGTCATGAAATCCAAAGACCTACATCCAAGATTGCTCTATCCGCCAAAGCTTTCATTTAGAATGGAAGGGCAGATAAAGTGCTTCTCAGATAAGATCAAATTCAAGGAGTTCATCATCACCAAGCCCTTATTATATGAAATGTTAAAGGGACTTACCTAAGAAAAAGAAGATAAAAAAGATGAACAGTGAAAGGACAGCAAACTCACAGTTATTAACAACCACACGTAAAACAAAAGCAAATTAAAAGGACAGCTAGATCAGGAGCAAAACCATAGAAATGAAGATCAGGTGGAGGGGTTAGCAACAGGGGAGTGGGAGAAGGAGAAGGGGGGAGAAGGTATAGAAAATAAGTAGCATAGATGGTAGGTAGAAAATAGATAGGGGGTAGGGCAAGAATAGTATGGGAAATATAGAATCTAAAGAACTTGAGACCTGTGGTCATAAACTAAAGTGGGGGGGAATGGCGAGGGAGGAGATGTGCAGGGTGGAGGGGAATGAATGGGGGGAAATAGAACTATAATGGCATAATCAATAAAATATATTTTAAAAAGCATTTGCACTACACCAAATGGTATAATTATGCTGACTTATAATAATGAATAGAAAAACTTACCATAAAGAATAAATACTGAAAATTATTTAAATATAATAAAAAGCTAGATCAATGGAACAAAATTAAAACATAAAGGTAAGTACAGTGACTTGTACTCAGCATTATTTTGTATCTGATAGATTTGACATTTTAAATTAATGAAAAAGGTGACTAATAGATGCTATTGGAAAGTTCATTTTCTCAGAATAAAGTCAGATCTTTTCTCAAGCTCTCTCATAAAGATCTCACAAAAGTTAACATTAATGGTGCCATAAACATATTAAAAATAAAAATTAATGTTTATTTGATCCTGGTTGTGGGAAATCCTTTCAATATGTGGGTGATAATATTTTTGGATATTATCCTTTCACTCTCTCTCTCTCTCTACATTTGATCTTTTCTATCAACTGTACTGAATAGGTAGCTGGCTCTTTACTGCACTCTTGAGAAGGATTGTAGCACCCCAAAACATGGAAATAGAATACATTGATTTTGGGGTTTCTTTTTTTCAGTCTTTCAAAAGGCCAAAGTTTAAGACTGAGTGTAGACAGTTTATGGAAAAGGGGAAAGGAAAGGCAGGGCCATATCCAACCTCATAATCTGCTGCTGTAGCTTTGGATGCAGCCAGGACCTGGGCAGCGTTTGGCAGACCTAGAAAAATTCTACAACAGAGTAGAGTTTCCAGGCAACTCAGGCAACTGAAAGAAAGGTAGATTCCATAAAGAAAAAGAAAACATATTCTCCTGCCTAAGTATAAAAAAAACCTTTAGGTCACTGAACACTTTTTCATATTTACACTTAATTTTATTTAAGTAATAATATACCTATTTTTGAAAATGTAGTTTCTAAATATGTATTACAATATATGCTACTTTAAAAATATAATATATTTATTTTGAAAGATAACCTCAATTGTTTAACTAGAATAAATTTGTCTATTTGGAGGTATGAAGTAAAATGATATGCATATTTTTCAGTCTTGTAATGCACATGGCATATTTCTTTCTACCACCATTATATTTGCCTCTTTTTTGCCACTTTAATGGGGAAAAACAAATTTTTTTATTACCAGAGAGGATTTATCTTCTAAGTAACATTTTTCTTTAGATTTATAATAATTTTTAAAAGAAATGTTCATTTTCTCTTATGTTTGTGTTTTAATACTTTATAAAAAATTTGTATACTTTAAAAAATATGATTCATCCATCAAATTGATTGCAAAAATGTTCCCCATTTACCTCATACTTTGTAGTTTTATGTGTAACTTTTTAAAATGTACACTAGTGTTAAATGTTAATGTAAACCATTTTATCTTTTTTTTGCATTTTTAAAAAAGTAATGAAATTCCTTATACATATTCACTTGAGATTCATTTTAAAAAGTTGCATATATTTTGTTCTGTTTTTTCTTTCTCTGTTTTACTACTAAGACTAATTAATGTGGGGCTTATATTGCCAATTCCAGTACAAAATAAATGTCCCCATTTATTTATTTAAGACTTTTACACTGATGGGTATTGTTGGCTAGTCATGAGCTATATCCTGGAGATAAAATGGAGTAGAAAACATAGTCCATACCTTCCAACATTTTATTCTCTCAAATGTATCCAAGAAGTAAAGAAGATATTGCAGTATAATATAAATGCCATTATGTACTACAGACATTATGTTATGGACAGTGCAGTTGAAAAATAGAGGGGTCACTTCTGAATTTCCAGAAGTGCTATCTAGGCTGAAACATATAAGATTTCTAGAGTTTATCCATGTAAGTGAAGAAAGCAGATTCCATCACAAGGAACATCAGGCACAGAAGGAAAGTCTGATGGAAGAAGTGAGAGTCCTGGAGAGAAAAAGGTCAAAGTTGCCAGTGCAAAGCATACAAGGAGAGTCACAGGATTGCAACAAAACAACATCATGAAAAGGCAGGTCATAGAGAGCTTCATGATAGACATTAAGGGGACCAGACTTGCTAAGAGCAAAGGCAACACCAAAGGATGTTGCAGCAGGGATGGAGCATTGTAAGATTTTGCATCAGTCTGAGTCCATGAACCAGTGTGAAACTAGAGATGTTTTGCATCTCACCTGCACCAGGAACACCACAGATTGCTCTGCGCTGGGAAATAAACACTCATTATGTCAAATCCATGAAGCTTGAGGCTTATTGGTTGTAGCAGCAAACCATTTGCTGTCACATTCAGTGGATGGAGAGGACCTCCTGCTGTTGAACTACGAACCATTCCTTCACCATTTGGAATGCAGTGGCTCATTTCTAAACAAAAATCCACACTTTACATTTTATTGTCGTTATAAGAAATAAGATACCTGCATTTAAGATGTATGAATAGTATTGACAGTAATAGATGGGGAGAAATATTTAAAAAGATAAAGCAAATTAAACTGTAACACACCTTAATGAAAAAGTTTTTAGCTGGGACATCAGGTTGGAAGTTTCATCTACTCTTGGATATTTTACCCTGATGTTCAGTTCCAACTCAGACATAAATAGGGTAATTTGAAATAATTAAATGTTGAAATGGGGGAAGTGTGCTTTAGAAGTCAATATACACACATGCATTTATGCATGTGATGTGGAGGTATTTTAACTTTATGCAAACAAAAGAAAAACAAAAATTAAGCATATTATAGAATTGCATTCTTAGTTACAAATAACTGCTACTTTAAAAGTATTCTGTACTAGTCACAATAGTAATTCAACTTGGGGGAAATGTGGTACTTTTTAAAATTAAACATATTTTTGACTAATTTTCTTCCCCTTCTCTTTAAGTTTCTTCCAAGAACCAAAATAAATCATAAAAGATTCACCTGTAATGTAATATTTCTATGAAATTATACATGTCTTAATTTATTAATGACCAGAACTTATATAAATTCTAAAATACATGTTAGACCATATTAGAAAACTAAAATTCTTACTTTTCCATGAAATTTTTTTCTGTGAAGTACAAATATCAGTACACCTAATAATAGTTATGTAAAAATTTAAATGCTACAAGACCAGACTCTTATCTGCTATCCCAGTGTCTTTATTTACATGAAGTAGTCATGTTTTTTTCTTCTGGAAGGTACTTATACTACTGATTATAATGTTGTTTGAATATAGTGCTCCCCTTTGTAGTGTCTAATAATAAGCAGTGTAGACAGAGAAGTCAATTGAGGTTGACAGGTGGGGCAGTAGGGTTGGAGTTTATGCTATTATCTGCATAAGCAAATTGTACAGGCAAAAGTAATCAGATAGATAAAGTTAGCCAGTAAAGTTGAATTTCTGGTAAATTACTGCTCTGCACGTCACCTCTATTTATACTTCCCCTACAGGTTATTATTTATTATTGAATGTCATTACAAATTCTTAAGGGAAAATACTGTAATTGATTTGAAGTAATGCTACATGATTATGCACACAGTATACTCAAATTCTTACAATTACTATTTTGACTTATGGGGTAACAGGCTATTGTTCAAGAGTTACTTTTTGTGCTTTGAACTATATAGATTTATTTCTGTTTGTAAACACATTAGGGTTAGCTACAGTGAACAGGAAAAATAGGCTTTAATTAAGTAAACTATGATTCATTATGTCTGAATAATTTGCATGTCCTTTGTAAAAGGAACTAAGCATAGTCTAGCTTGCTATGTATAAAGCCATGAACTATTTTGGACTATTAAGTGTTGAGCAAGTTTTCATCTGAATTATACTTCAGTAGTTATGAACAACTGAGAATCAACATTATAGACTTATTTCCAGGTCTTTAGCTATTAAAAGTGATGTTACACTATTTACTTTCTTTCTGCAAAATGAATTGTGTATGAATAATACATTATTACTGTCAGTCACACATTGTGTTATTTATAAAAAATTGTTTAAAAATTAAAGAAATTGTAAATAACAACTAGACTACATACGGTGCACCTTACATTAAACTAGGAACTTTGTGCTCTATGAGTTGGGTGCTCTATGACGTAGACTTGTCTTCTCATCTTGTAGTTGAGAAAACAATGCATGGAAAGTAACTAGAGAATGACACAATAGAATAATAAATCACATGGTAATTGAATACAGAACTTCAGAAAAAGCTGAGGGGAGAAGAAGCTTTAGTATTCAGAAAAATGTTTCTTTAAACAGTTTAAAGTTGATTTGGGGTGACAGCATGAGTAAAGTTTGGATAAATTTTAAAAAAATGTCCATTATGGAGAAGTGTCTATTGAGGCCCTTTGCCCATTTTTAATTATTTTTTATTGTTGCTGTTGTTGAGTTTTACAAGTTCTTCATAAATTTTGGATATTAACCTCTTATCAGATGTATCAGCAAACACTCTCTTCCACTTAGTAGATTGTGTGTTATTTTATTGCTATTTTCTTTTGCTGTGCAAAACTGTTTTAGTTTGATATAGTCCCATTTGTTAATTTTTTCTTTTGTTTCCTTTGCCTGAGGAGATATAGAAGATAAAATATTGCTACAAGCAATAACTGATATTTTATTGCTAATATGTTTTTCTAGGATTTTTATGGTTTCAGGTCTAATGATTAAGTAAGTCTTTGATTCATTTTTAATTTATTCTTGTGTGTGGTATAAGAAAGTGGTCTAGTTTCACTTTCCTGCACTTATCTGTCCAATTTTCCCAGCACCATTTATTGAATAAACTGTATTTAGCACCTTGTATGAGCTTGCTTTCTGTGTCAAATATTAATCTACTATAATGGTATGGGTTTGTTTCTGGTCTCTCTATTCTATTCCATAGATCAATACTGTTTTCATGCCAATATCATACAGTTTTGATTACTATAGCCTTACAGTATAGTCTGATACTAGGTAGAGTGATTCCTCCAACTTTGTTCTTTCTTTCTCAGGAATGCTGTCACTATTTGGGACCTTTTGTGGTTCCATATACATTTTTGAACTATTTGTTCTAGTTCTGTGAAATACATCATTGATATCTTGATATATTGATAGGAATTGTGTTAAATCTATAGATTGCATTGGGTAGTATGTATATTTTAATGATGTTAATTCTTTCTATCCATGAACATGGTATGTACTTCTACTTATTTGTGTCTTCTTTAATTTCTTTCTTCAGTGTTATAATTTTCCAAGTACAAGTCTTTTACATCTTTGGTTAATTTTATTCCTAGATATTTCATTCCTTTTGAAGCAATTGTGAATGGGACTATTTTCTTAATTTCCCTTTCTGATAGTTTATTATAGGAATATAAAAATGCAAATTTTGATTTCTGGATATTAATTTTGTATCCTGCTATTTGGCTGAATTCACTGATCAGTTCTAGTAGTTTCTTGGTGGAATCTTTAAGGTTTCCTATGTATAGTACCATGTGATCTGCAAATAAAGACAGTTTTATAATACTTCTTCCTTTCCAATATGGATGCCTTTTATTTCTTATTCTTCTCTAATTGCTATAGCTATGACTTCCAGTATTGTGTTGAATAAGAGAGGTGAAAGCAGACACACTGTCTTGTGTCCACTCTTAAGAGGAATGCTTGTAGTTTTCCTGACTGGGTATGATGCTGCAGTGCATTTGTCAAATATGGCCTTTATTATGTTTAGATATGTTCCCTCTATTCTCACCTTGCTGAGAGTTTTGATCATAAATGGGTGCCAGATTTTATCAAATGCTTTTTTTATCTATTGATATGATCACATGGTTTTTATCCTTCATTTTATATATGTGGTGTATCACGTTTTTAATTTGCAAATGTAACCACCTTACATTAATGTTTGCATAAATCCTACTTGATCATGGTATATAAACTTTTTGATACATTGCTGTATTTAGTTTGCTAATATTTTGTCAAGAATTTTCACACCTATTTTTATTGGGTATGGTCTATAATTTTCTCTCTCTCTCTTTTTTGTTTGTAGAGTCTTTATTTGGTTTTTGAATTAGGATAATGTTGACCTCGTAAAATGGGCTTGGCTGTTTTCCTTCCTCTTAAGCTTTTTGGAATAGTTTGGGAAAGAGAGGTGTTAGTTCTCAGAATGTTTGGTAAAATTCATCTGTGAAGCTATCCAGTCCAAAGCTTCAGTTTGTTGGGAGTTTTTTGATTACCCCTTTAATATCAATAGGAGTTATCTGTCTATTCAGATTCTCTCATTCTTCCTGATTTAGTTTTGGAGGATTTCAAAATTCTAGGAATTTATTCATTTTGTCCAGGTTGTCCAATTTGGTGGCATATAGTTGTTCATAATATTTTTATTATAATATTTTGCATCTCCTTGGTGTCAGTTGTTATTTCCTCTCCTTCACTTCTTATTTTATTTATTTGTGTGTCTTTCTTCTTTTCCATCAGTCGGGTAAACATATGAAAAGATGCTCAACATACTAATCCTCAGAGAAATGCAAATTAAAATCACAATGAGATATCATCTCACATGAGTCAGAATTGCTATCACTAATAAATCAACAAACAACAAATGCTGGTAAGGATGTGGAGAAAGGGGAACTGTTTTGCACTGTAGATGGGAATGCAGATTGATGCAGCCACAGTGGAAAGCAGTATGAGATACCTCCAAAAATTAAAAATGGAACTGCCTTATGACCTAGCAATTTCACTTCTGGGAATTTATCTGAAGAAACCCAAAACACTAACTCAAAATAACATAAGCACCCCTGTGTTTCACCGCAGAATTATTTACTATCACCAAGATGTAGAAGCAGCCCAATTTCCATCAGTAGATAGTAGATAAAACAATTATAGGACACTTACACAATAGAATACTACTCGGCTGTAAAAAAGAAAAAAAATTTTACCCTTTATGACAGTATATATGGACCTGGAGAACATTATGCTAAGTGAAATAAGCCAGTCAGAGAAAGACATATACCATATGATTTCACTCATATGCAATTTAATGAACAAACTGAACTAACACACAAAACAGAGACTGACTTATAGATAGAGAACAGGCTGACTGCTCTGAGGGGAGAGGTGGTGGTTAGAGGGTGAAGGGATCAAGCAAAAAGGAAAAAGGACTCATGGACAGTGAGCTGGAAGTGTTATAAGGGGGATAAAAGGTAATAGAAAAATATACAAGAAAAATGAATTTAAAAATGCCCATTATGGACTTTTACATTACCAAGAATGCATGCATCTAAGTTGAATATAGCTCATGTGTTAAGGGAAATGTTGTATGGAGAAACATATTGTTTGTTACTGGGAACATAAGCAGACCAAGTAGAGTGGGAAACGTTAGAGAATGTTGTTCATTTTAATCTCTTTATTAGCAATTTGTTTTTTATTTTTAGTGGAAGCTTTTATGTTTTGTTGTCATTTTTATTTATTTATTAAGGGCAAATATGACAATGAACTCTGATTTACATATACAAAATTAACACATTTTTTAGTTTTACTCAATAAAATTATGCTGTTATAATTTTAATGTAAACAGGAATGTAATGAGTTTATATACAAGTAAAAGAAAATGCCTGTCAGAAATAAAGAAATCTTTCACTCTTCATGAAGTAACACAAATAGTAATACAACTTAAGCCAAAATTTTTGCTTGCCCTAAGTCAACAAGAAGTGGCTATTTTCTAGACTCTCAAAGACAAGTATCATGTGCGAATATAGTATGAGTATTAAGACAATTTGTAACATTTATAAATAGTGAATATAGAAGAGGGAAAATGGCAGCATGGTAGGAAAGGGCAGATTCCACTCCCCCCTACACGTGGGAGAAAAACCTGGCCGATCTATAGAGGAACAGAGCAAACAGCCAACAGCACCATAGCATATATGAAAATAGATTTAAAAAATTGTATTGGACATTGAAAAAACAGATGGTAAGGAGACTGCTTCAAGACAATAAGGGTCCAGTGATCAGCCTGGGGACCAGGGAGGCTGCAGCCCCAGGCCCTGCACTAGCTGGGTCTGCCATAGGGCTCTTAGGAGAGAGTTGAGTCAACAGCTCCCTCCCCAGCCAAACAAGGCTTGGGCTGCACTCGGAGAAACCTGGTTGCTTGAAGTTGCAGAAAGGGGAATAAGGACTAAGTGGCAAACACACAGGAGCTGTAAGCACCCATGCATAACCCTGGGAAGACTGTGTACCCTAAACTATGTGACCAGAGGTGGCCTGGCCGCACCCCTATGCCCGCAAACCAGGGAAAGTATGCTTTGTGGAACAACCAGAACCCACACTGGTAAACCGGGGGAGAGTGAGCGCACGAGCCACATGAGGGCCGGGGCGCACACCCAAGGCCCTGCAGAGAGGCGCCAGACGAGCCCTGGAGAGAGTACCCCTGAGTCTGACTGAGTGCTGAATAGGAACGGAGAAAAGATGTACCAATCACCCCTCAGCCTCCTGAAGCCAGCAAGAACAGAAAACCCGGTTTGGCCAGTTTGAAACCAGCAAGAGGTTTTTTTGTTTGTTTGTTTGTTTGATTTTTTTAAATAATTTTTTTGTCTTTTAATTCTTATTATTTTTATATCTCTCAATCCATTTTATTTCTCTATCCTTCTTTCTAGTTTTATTCCTTCTTCCTCTCCAATTTTATCTTTTCTTCCTTCCTTGTGCTATTTTTTTAAAATTTTCTGTTTAAACACTCACAACTGAGACAAAAAAAAAAACCCGGAATGGTGAAAAGACCAGAGTTGGACCCAAAGAAGAGGCATCTCAACAGCTCAGACAGTGAGACAAATTTCACTTTGATATTACAGAGAACCGGCAAGTTATTGCCTATTTTTGTTATTCTTACATCTCTTATTTTAATAGTGTTTTCATATTCCTCTTCTTTCTGTATACTCTTCTTTACTTGGCTGGTTATACTGTATCATTTGACAGGTTTCCTCTGTTATCTCATTCATAGTGTATTGCTAATTAATTGTCCTTCACTTCACTTGTGTTACATTAGCACAATACTCAGGGTCTATACTCCCTATTCTTGTCATCCAGATCTCATAGATTCTGTCATATGATTATTGCTCTAATATTATTGTAAATAATAGCTGTTCCATACAATTGTAAGTACTGCACAAAACCCCTCCCGGATCTTAACCCACTTCACAGTTTCCTGAACTCTATTACTGTAGTAGTTAACTCTATTCTCTCACACACTACACCTATTTACTATCCTTTATTCTCACCTTACCTCAGAATCTGACCTCCCACAATCTTACTGCTTTTTAGATCCAAATCACAATCCAGCCCTTCCCAACAAGAGTCTTATATTTTTCTACCCTTTCTAAAAAGTGGCTAGTTGGGTGGAATATCATAGTAAACACTATACATAGTGAAAGTATCTCCTATTTCTTCTCTACTGGTTGCTACTGTAAATATCATAGAATACTCTCTTGCTGTCTTAAAACATTTTGTCTTCCCCTCCAACTGATCACAAAAAATAATAGGTAGAAGCTGTGAACACCAGGATACCTCAAGGAGACTGCAAAACTGAATCTCACAGTTATTCTACCACAGAAGTTTAGACCTTAAACCCAGGCAACAGGAACAGATCAATTTAAGAAGCTGAAGCTAACAAGAAGTCTCACAAACAATAGGAAGAAAAAGAAATAATCCCCAAATGAAGAAAAAGAAAGAAGCCTCAGTAAGAATGCTAAATGAAATAGAGGAAATTCAACTATCAGATACTGAGTTCAAAGCAATGGTTCTCAGGAAGCTCAATGAGCTCACAGAAAATTACAAGAAACTTCAGGGAAACTACAATGAACCCACTGAAAATTATATCAACATGACAAAGGAAATAGAAACTATCAGCAAGAGAAAAGAGGAAATGAAGAACACAATATCTGAACTGAAGAACACAATAGAAGGAAACAAAAGCAGGATCAATGAAGCAGAAGATCTGGTCAGTGAGTTGGAATACAAAGTAGAAGAACACACCCAGAAAGAGCAAGAAAAGGAAAAGAGGCTCAGAAAGAATGCAGAGGCTTTAAGAGAAATGCAAGATAATATGAAATGTAATAATATTCGAATATGAGGGATACCAGAAGAAGAAGTAGAGCCAGGGATAGAAAATCTATTTGAGAAAGTAATGATGGAAAACTTCCCTAATTTGATGAGAGAAAAAGTCACACAAATTCAGGAAACACAGAGAGTGCCAATCAAGAGAAACTCAAAGACACCCACTTCAAGACACATCATAATTAAAATGGCAAAATTCCAAGACAAAGAGAGAATCTTAAAGGCAGCAAGGGAAAATAGGAAGTAACATACAAGGGAGCCCCAATAAGGTTAGTTTCTGACTTCTCATTGGAAACGCTCTGAGCCAGAAGAGAATGGCAAGAAATATTCCAAGTAATGAAAACCAGAGTCCTGCAACCAAGGCTACTTTACCCAGTAAGGCTCTCAATCAAGATAGAAGGCCAAATAAGAAACTTCCAAGACAAAAGAAGTCTAAAAGAATACACCTTCACCAAACCAGCTCTGAAAAAAATGCTAAAAGGCCTGCTTTAAGGTAAGGAAGGTAAAGCGAGAGACAGAGAGGAACACAGGTACAAAAATGGCAATGAATAAGTAGCTATCGATAATAATCTTAAACGTAAATGAATTCAATGTTCCAATCAAGAGACATAGAATACCTGAATGGATAAGAAAGCATGACCTACATATATGCTGCCTACAGAAGACCCATCACAAGACAAAAGACCTACACAGACTAAAAGTGAAGGGTTGGAAACAAGTTTTCCAAGCAAACATACAGAAAGAAAAAGCCAGGGTAGCAATAGTCTTCTCAGACAAAATAGACTTCAAAAAAAGGGCCATAAAAGACCCAGAAGGTCACTTTATAATACTCAATGGAAGAAACCACCAAGAAGACATAAACATTGTAAATATATGTTCACCCAACATAGGAGCACCCAAATACATAAAGAAGAGAGGGGAGGGAGTTTCAGGGGTAAAATGGGAAGGATTTACAGGAACTAGTATAAAGGACACATGGACAACAACTAAGGGGGGGAAATGGGAGGGAGGTGGGGAGCACTTTGGGGGTGGGCTGGCATGGGAGTAAAAGACAGAATACTGTAATTGAAATATAATTAAATTAAAAAATAAATTAAATAAATATAAAATTTAAAAAAGGTAAAAAAAAAAAAGAAAATCTTAGAGGACTTCAGGGAAGATATTGAAAGCAACACAATTATAGTAGGGTGTTTTAACACCCCACTGTCAAACGACAGATATTCCAAATGAAATATCAACAAAGATATTGTGGCTTGAACAATGCCCTAGATGAAATAGACTTAACTGATTTTATATATATATATACCCCTTCATCCCAAAGAAGCTAAATACTCCTTTTTTTCAAATGCACATGGAGCATGTTCAAAAATAGAGCACATGATAGGACACAAAACAAGCCTCAACAAATTCCAGAAAATTGAAATCATATCAAGCATTTGTTTTTCAGATTGCAAGAGACTGAAACTAGAAACCAACCCCAAGGGAAAAAAAACTCAAACACTCAAAATCATGGAGATTGAACAGCATGCTATTAAACAATGAATGGGTCAAGAATGAAATTGGAGAAGAAATCAAAAAGCTTCTGGAAACAAATGAAAATGAGCTCACAATAACCCAAAACTTATGGGACACAGTGAAGGCAGTCCTGAGACAAAAGTTTATAGCAATACAGGCCTACCTAAAGAAGATAGAAACATTTCAAACAAACAGCCTAACCCTATGCCTAAAAGAACTGGAGGAACAATAACAAAGACAGCCCAGAGCAAGTAGAAGGAAGGAAATAACCAAGATCAGAGCAGAATTAAATAACATAGAGACTAAAATTGCAATTTTAAGGATCAATGAATTCAGGAGCTGGTTCTTTGAAAAGATAAAGAAAATTGACAAGCCTTTAAGTAGGCTCATTGAGAAAAAAAAGAGAAGACCCAAATAAACACAATCAGAAATGAAAGGGGAGAGATTACATCTGACCCCAGAGAAATACAAAGGATTGTAAGAAATTACTATGAAGAATTGTACACCGAGAAATTTGAATACCTAGGGGAAATGGACAAATTTGTAGAAAAATATAATCTCCCAATGTTGAATGAAGAAGAAGCAGAAAGCCTGAACAGACCAATAACAGCAGATAAAATTGAAGCAGTAATCAAAAGACTCCTGATACACAAAAGCCTGGATTGGATGGCTTCACAGGAGAATTCTAAAAAGCATTTAGGGAAGAGCTAACCCTTATCCTTCACAGACTGTTCCAAAAAGATCCAAAATGATGAAAGACTTTCGAAATGGTTTTTTGAACCCAGCATCATCCTAATCCCAAAACCAGACAGAGATACAACAAAGAAAGAAACTTTAGGTTAATACTGCTGATGAACATAGATGGTAAAATCCTCAACAAAATATTGGCAAATCGCATCCAACAATACATTAAAAAGATCATACACCATGACCAAGTGGGATTCATCCCAGGGATGCAAGGATGGTTCAATATGCACAAATCAGTAAACATAATACATCACATAAACAAAAGCAAAGACAAAAATCGCATGATCATATCAATAAATGTGGAAAAAGCTTTTGATAAGGTACAACACCCATTTATGATAAAAAACACTCAGCAAAGTGAGAATAGAGGGAGCATTTCTCAATATAATAAAGGCCATATATGAGAAACCTACAGCCAACATCATACTCAATGGGCAAAAACTAAAAGCTTTTCCACTAAGATCAGAAACAAGACAAGGCTATTCACTTTCACCACTTGTATTCAATAGAGTATTGAAAGTTTTAGCCACAGCGATCAGACACAAAAAAAAAAAAAAAGAAAGAAAAGGCATTTAAATTGGAAAGTAGGAAACAAAACAGCCCCCTTTTTTAGATGACATGATAGTGTACATGGAAAATTCTATTGAATCCACCCCAAAACTACTTGACCTAATAAATGAATTTTGCAAAACAGTGGGATACAAGTCAATATGCAGAAATCAAAGGCATTTTTATATACCAACAATGAAACAGCAGAAGCAGAAATCAAGAAAAAAGTCCCATTCAGTATAACAAAAACATAAATAAAATATCTGGGAATAAACCTAATCAAGGAGGTAAAAGATCTGTATGCAGAAAACTACACAACACTGAAGAAAGAAATCAAGGAAGACACAAACAAATGGAAACATATAACATGCTCATGGATTGGAAGAATTAACATCATTAAAATGTCTATACTACCCAAAACAACTTACAGGTTCAACGCAGTATCTATTAAAGTATTGAAGGCATATTTCACATACATAGAGCAAACACTTCAAATATTTATATGGAACTATAAATGACCCCAAATAGATGCTGCAATTTTGAAAAAAAAAAAAAGAGCATAGTAAGAGGGATCACAATACCTGACACCAAACTACTACAAGGCCAGTGTAACCAAAACAGCCTGGTACTGGCATAAAAACAGGCACATGGACCAGTGGGACAGAACAGAGAACCTGGAAATAAACCCAAGTCTCTATGGGCAATTAATATTTGACAAAGGGGGCAGCAACATAAAATGGACTAATAATAGCCTCTTCAACAAACGGTGTTGGGAGAACTGGACAACTACATGCAAAAAAAAATGAAACTTGAGCACCAACTTACACCATACACCAAAATAAATTCTGGGTGGATAAAACTTAAATATAAGCTGTGACACCATTAAAGTCCTTAGAGGAGAACATAGGCAGGAAAATCTCAGATAAATTCACACAGCAACGTTTTTACTGATATATCCTCTAGAGCAAGAAACATAAAGGAAAGAATAAACAAATGGAATCTTATCAAAATAAAGTTTCTGCATGGCTAAAGAAAACAGTATTAAAATAGAAAGACAACCAACCATATGGGAAAACATGTTTGCCAATGATACTTCAGACAAGGGGTTTAATCTCCAAAATATACAAAGAACTTACATGACTCCACTCTAAGAAGAAAAGCAACTCAATTAAAAAGTGGGCAAAGGACTTGAACAGACACTTCTCCAAGGAGGACATACAGAAGATCCAGAGACACATGAAAAGATGTGCATTATCACTAGCTATTAGAGAGATGCAAATTAAAACCACAATGAGGTGCCACTTCACATGGCTCAGAATGGCCATCATAAACAAAGCAACAAACAGCCAATGTTGGAGAGGTTGTGGAGAAAAGGGATCCCTCGTGCACTGTTGGTAGGATTGCAGACTGGTACGACCACCGTGGAAAACAGCATGGAATTTTCTCAGAAAACAAAAAATGGATCTGCCTTTTGACCCAGAACTTCCACTTTTAGAATTATATCCTAAGAAGCCTGAAACACCAATCCAAAAGAACCTATGCACCCAAGTGTTCATAGCAGCACAATTTACAATAGCCAAGTGCTGGAAGTACCCTAAGTGTCCATCAGTAAATGAATGGATAAAAAAACTATGGTACATTTGTAGGATGGAATTCTGTGCAGCACAAAGAAAGAAGGGGCTCCTACCCTTCGCAAAAGCATGGATGGAACTGGAAAGCATTATGCTAAGTGAAATAAGCTGGGCAATGAAAGACAAATACCATATGATCTCATCTTTAACAAGAGCCTAAACAACAAAAGAAACTAACAAGCAAAATATAACCAAAGACACTGAAATAGAGAGCAAGTTGACAGTGTTCAGAGGGGAGAGAGGAAGGAATTTCAGGGGAATTTCATGGGAAATGTGGTAGCATTTAACAGGAACAATTGTAGACACATGGACAAAAACTAAGGGGGGTGGAAACGGGAGGGAAGTGGGGAGGGATGGTTGGTTGGGTGGGATGGGAGTAAAAGACAGAAAACTGTACTTGAAAACTATTAAAATAAAATTAAAAAATAGTGTATATAATGCATTTAGGTAATAATTCAACAGTAATAGTACACTACCATTACTAGATTTAGGTGCTCTCTTATAATAATTTATTCCTTTAATATTAATGTGAAATGAGACAGCAATTTCTGAGATTTACTTGCTTTAAAAGTCTAATAAGGAATAGTGAACAGCATATTTGGAAGGGGTCACTTTAAATAGCAAGGTCACAAAGTTATAAATATTTTGGAAAATGACTATAATTTATTTGTTTATTATTTTTCATATTTTTCAAAGATACTTCATGCAAAAGTAGACAATGTGTACAGCAAAATTCATGCTTAGATGTAGGGATTATTATGCAAATATCTGTGGGTGGCTACTGGTCCAGTGGGCCAAACAGAAAGGGGGCACTTTTTCTTCTCCCCTTTAACCGAAGTTAGACCATATTTCAAGTGACAAAAGACAACAGGCACCAAGAGGTAGGGTTGGAAAGAACAACTGCCAAGATTCTTTGAATGATTCTAGTGAACTAAATTATTTAAACCTCAATTTCTTCATTTAACAAATATTTATTGGGTATACCTGTTGTGTGTTAGGCACTCCTCCAGGTATCCAGAATATATCAGTACATGCAGCAGATATCCACTTTGCCGACTTTAGGCTTTTTCATATGTCCATTTGCCTACACCTAATTAAAATGCATTGTTAATGCTTATCAGCTTTCATCACTAATGTGCAAAATGAGATGTGTCTCTATGTGTCCCCTTTCCATTGAGTTATTCATTTGACTTGCTTGTTCTTTCAAATGTTAGGAGCAGAGAACTTGTAAATTCCTGCATTTCTCAGTGTAAGATCACTTACAGAGACACATGACAAGGTACTCCAGAGGCCACATGAAACTGTCATTAAAGTGCTGACCCCTCTAGGGCAACAATTTTTATAGATAAACTAGTTGTAAAATCAGACAATTCATAGATGTTAATTTACATATCTAATTTAGAGAACTGTGGGAAAATTATGGATATACTTGGAACTGCACTTGTTTGTAATACTTTGTCAGGAAGATGAGAAATAGAGAGTTCAAAGGAAGAGAAATTAGGAGTTATTTTCAAATCCACTCAATAGGAAATCTTCACAAGATCATTGCTGGGTCTATAAAGGAAGATTGGGGAAGAAAGACACAATCTTCAAAGGATAGAAAGTCTTACCATGAGCTGAAATAATATCATTGAGCCAGGATTTTTTAAGTCAGAACAAAAAGGAACTGAGAAAGTATGTAAGAATATATAATTTAGTATCTTTCTGCAAGGATTTCTTGTGTGCAGGCTTGAGGAATTTGACGGAAACATCCACCATAGCACTTGCACTAAAAGCAACAGGTTTGAGAGGATGCAGTGAGTAGTGGTCCTGGGCAGTCAAATCACAGGAATAAAGTAGTACTTCATGTGTCTAGAGAAAAAGAATCCTCAAAAACTCTACTATTAGTAAACTATAGAGAATTACTGACAGCAGTTGTTAGTATCCTGAGAGAAGGCAACCATGAGAATCCAGAGCCTCCAGTGCTATTCTGGCAAGTTTTCAGAAGCTGTTACTATCATTCAGAAGCTCTTGCAATACAATTTCAAATGAAAATGAAGGATGCACAACTTTATATATAATACAATATTGAGAACTATGTAAGTTACCTATGTCCTGTTACGTACTACCTGTTAGGTACTAACAGGACATAGAAAACAAAGAAGAAGAATACATATTTTCTTAAATGAACATTATTTAAATTTATAATCATGAAAAAAATTTTTTGTAATTTAATCCAATTATTGTCAAATTTTACGTAATACACACAGCATTTCTGTTTTAAGTCCATCTTAACATCCATTTGAAAGAGTTTTACAGTATAGAGACTTTTTCTGAGTATAAAAGTGGATTATAAAAATATTAATGTAGGAGTGAGAGACAATTACAGCTGTGCTCTTTACTTTTGTAACTGATTGAAGGGAGCAATAGGGGAAAAAAAGCATAACTACCTCAAAGATATTTTAAGAATAGCTTATAATACTAGTTACAAAGATATAAGTTATTATGATTTAGGTCCCATTCTCATGAAAACTCAAAGGAAGTTATGGGTTTTGTGACTCGGTGCTCTCTTTGGGCAGGGCTGGAGATAGAAATCAGCCATAGTTGTTGATTACTGTAGAGATGAGACAATACCAGGAGAGAAATTAGTGATGCTGTGCAGGCAGGATGTCAAAACTGAATCTCCTTCTAGAAGGATGTGTCAGAACAGGAAGTAGGAGAAAACCTGTAGGATCACAGTGGAATAATAAATACATGGAAAAAAGTTCCTAGAAGCCTTTCTTTAAGGACATGGAATGTGTTTTCTTTTTAGATTATGGACTCTTTGATCTTTTCTTTAGAAGTGGTACCAGCCAGTATGGACTGTGACATCCCCAGTCATTTTCTTTGTTTCTGTGCAGAGCTCATCTTAAGTTGCTTGCTAACATTGTTTGCTGTTTTAATAAAGGGGCGGCTTCACAGCTTCTATCCTAGATGAAAATTGAGATGTGAAAGCTGACCACCAACAGGCTTAGCTTCAAAGTATAAAAGCAACAAGGTGCTGTCCAGACAATGCCAGGGAGTGGAAGCAGGTGAAAGGGAAGGTGACTGTGTCATCTATGTTTTTAGGAAGCTGAGCAAGGAGACTGCCATGGGCATGAAGACTGTACCCTTGCATAGGTTATCAGGACATATTTGAGTACCTACAAAAACTACATTAGGCAAATGATCTGTCAATGGGTCAGTTTTAATGTGATGGTCACTATAAGGAAAAACTAAATAAAATGAAATAAACAGTCAACAATCAAAATTAGCTTTCACATATATTAAAACAATTTAGCTCTCAAGATCTAAATAATAGCACAAAGTGATGAAATAAACTGAAATAAATATTAACTTTGTGTGTGACATTATTTGTCAATGCAAATCATCTAGATACTATGTTTATTTTAATTAATGTGGCAGTCAATAAGATAACAGTTATGGCACACAAGGCCCAGGATTTCCACTCAGTAATTTATGCATTCCAGCATATTTGCTGAACTCCTACAGGTTAATGTTCAGGCAGCCTCTCACCTTGACCACGGGCTTGCTCTGCTGAAGCAGGCAGTATGCAGTAATGATGCCTTATTGGCCTAAGCACTAACCAGTGAGGGCTGAGGCTATTTCTTAATTAAGGAAAACAGTTGCTTTTTGAATCTCCTTGTGGAAGTCTGTGCCCATCATTTGCATTTATGATAAAACAGGAACACGAAACTCTGAGTTGTTTTATCAACAAATGGAGAAATAAAAACAGCAATTCTGAATAATAAAATGTGGTCTCCCTGTTGCCATCAAACATGTGCCAGTGTCAAGATTCGAGAAGTGAGAAGGAAATTCCGTTCACCTGCTTTCTCATGCTTTCTAAAAGAATTGAGATGCTCTTATTTTTAATTAAATTTTATTTGGCTTATCTTTCAATTAAAGATAGAACATTATCTGCCATCCTGTTAGAATTACTTATCACTAAATTTAATTTTAATTTGTTGACCAGCTTCATTTTAACTCTCTATTATATGATGAAGCCTCTGAATTTTCTATACAAATATCTCTTCAATCTTAAACATCATTGAGCATTGAAAGCTTTATCCAGTTCTCTAACCCTGTACTATTTATCCTATTGGGTTTCTAGAGCTTTTAAAATCTTTACATTCATGTCATATTTGTACATTTATAGCAGGTACAGTAGAATGAGCTTAAAATGAAGCAAGTTATACTTATATACTAAGTATACAACCTCTTTCTACCAAGGTTCTTATCTTTTAATAAACCATAGAATTTATAGCTTATGTTACTGCTGTAGGAGAACACTTGGCCTTGTTTATTATTAAATATCATTAGCAGTTAAACTGAAACAAAAGGGTTTCTTTTCTTTCTTACAGCTGCTTTCTTTTTAAAACTTAAGAAATGAAACTTTTCCCTACACCCATTTAATTATCATTTCTGCTATTTTTGTTATTGTCAGAAAATATATTCTCAAGGCCATCTCCAAAGTTAAATTCAAGTATAAGGCATTTTACTTCCCATAGCCATGATGTAATTGTGTGAACTCTGCACAATTGGAAGGACAAACAAGATTACAGACTAAAGTTGAAAAATTGAGCTTTATTTTAAGATTAAAACAAATAAGACACATTGAGGATGTAACTCAGGCCAAACACGCTTCTAAATACTTCAAATTTATCTTTATATAAATTAACACAAAGTTTGTACCAGGTCGACCAGGAGTTAGGTGATGGTGTCAAGAACTGAACATTGGTGCCCTTGGCCCTGCCATCTTATGCTTTTGCTACAGTATTTTCAAATATTGTTTGAAATGTGAACTTTCCTATTCATGTAAAATACAAACTTAGATAAATGAAAAGTTTAAAAATTAAAGTTATAATTTTATTTTGTTGTTTTAATTTTTATTGTCGATCAAGTATAATTGCCAGCATTTTTCCCCAAACACTACCTCCACCCCAGCCATCCCTACCTCCCACCCTCAATCCTACCCCCCTTTGGCTTTGTTCATGTGTCTTTTATACATGTTTCTTGATGACCCTTTCCCCTTTCCTCCACCATTATCTCCTGCTATGTCTTCTCTGGTCACTGTCAGTTTGTTCTTATTTTCAATGTCTCTGGTTATATTTTGTTTGCTTGTTTATTTTGATGATTAGGGTCAACTTATAGATGAGATCATATGATATTTGTCTTTCACTGCCTGGCTTATTGCTCTCCAGTTCCATCCAGGCTGTCATGAAAGGTAAAAGCTCCTTCTTTATTTCTGCTTTGTGGTATTCCATTGTGTAAATATACCACAATTTTTTAATTTACTCATTTACTGATGGGTACTTAGATTGCTTCTAGCACTTGGCTATTATAAATGGTGCTGCTATGAACATCAGAGTTCATAGGTTCTTTTGAATTTATGTTTCAGGATTCTTAGAGTATAGTCCCAGCAGTGGAAATGTCAGGTCAAAAGACAGTTCCATTTTTAGTTTTCTGAGGAATTTCATAGCTGTTTCCACAATAACTGCACCAGTCTGCATTCCCACTAATTCTTTGCTAGGGTACCCTTTTCTCCACAGCCTCCCTAGCACTTGGTGTTAATTTGTTTATGATGGCCATTCTGACTGGTGTGAAGTGGTATCTCACTGTGCTTTTAATCTCCATCTTTCTGATGGCTAATGATGCTGAGCATTCTTTCATATGACTCTGGGCCCTCTGTATGTCCTCCTTGGGGAAATGTCTGTTCAGGTCCTGACAGAAGAAAACCAAAAAGCCCAGGGAAAAAGCCCACACCCACAAAAATATTTCCCCTGCTCAATCTCAGTATCAACAGCAAATGAACCGGTATTAAAAATGATGTAAAGAGATTAAGGTTATTATAAGATAGTAGAGAAATAAATTATAGTATAAATTCTAGTTACTTAATATCCACAAACTTACTGGATAAGAAATGAATGTTAAAAAGCCATGCAGCAAAGCAAATATCACTAATCATGGAGAAGAACACAGTGTATTTCATCATGGTAGCCTCTAGTATTTAGAATTGTTTTTTCTTTATGGATCAACCTCTAGTGGTGTGAGATGTTGATCCTGTCTGATCTTAAGCAGCCTGCTCTGAGACTCTAAGAAATCTATTGTCAATGGTGTCTTCTTCAGTTGTTAAGTTAGTTACTTTTCACTCAGCAGTCAGGCTTACCCTCCATATACTGGGGCAGAATTTCTCCTGGAGTTGGGGCTGTTGTTTCCCCTCAGGCTGCTGCTGTTTGGAGGGAAGTGGTCTGCCTGAGCAGGATGGCTGCTGCCGTATGGGTGACGACTCAGCACCAGAATCCTGGGGGTCAGTCTCTCAGTTCTCTCCTACAAACCTTTGTCCCCACTCTCTTCTCAAGTGTCTCTAGTCCACTCTGCCCCTATCACCCTTTGCCATGGATCTACACCTGTAGCTGTCTCCTTCAGTTATCAATCTAGTCACTCTGCAATCAGCAGTAAGGCTTAAGCACCATAGAGCCGGGGCAGAAATCCTCCTGGAGTTCGGGCTGTTGTTTCTCCTCAGGCTGCTGCCATTGAGATGGGAGTGGTCTGCCTCAGCAGATGGCTGTCACCATTTGGGGGATGACTCAGCACTCAGATCCCAGAGGCTACTCTTTCAGTTCTCTCCCTAATGATTCTGTCCACCATCTCTTCTCAGGCACCTCAGTCCACTCTGCTCTCATCTTTGCTGGAGACAGGGTAAATGACAGCAAATTGAAATTTGTGCATTGGCCCTTTAAATGGCTCTTGTGTGTCCAGATGTCCATGTCTAGCAGAGAAACCTTGCCACTTTTTGCCTCTGGCTGTTATCTGTGTACTTTTTGGGCTCTGGTGTTCTAGGTTGGTCAGCCCAGCTCAGAGTTTAGACTGCATTCTTCTCAGGAGGATCCAACCTGAAGATTAATGATCCCGCTGTCACTGCTGCCTGTAGGTGCCCATCCAGCCCTCTGGAGCTTCCACTGTACTCCTTACCAAACAGGCTGTGCCAAACCTAGTTCTTTTGGCTAGTACAAGGTTATAAGGCTTTTCTCTGACTATTATTCAGTTGTTTGTTCTGGGTAATTTGTCTACAATTTAGTTGTAATTCCAGATTGCCCTGGGAAGAGGCTAGTGTGGCTTCCATTCACTCCTCTGCCATCTTGCCTCTTGCTTTAAAAATTAAAGATATAATTTGCATGAAATTCAAAAGAATATTAACAGCATGTAAGTAACCTCATAACAGTCTACTTTACTCAACCATTTCACAAAAGTTTTGGAAACAGTTTGTGTTATTATATGGTGGCTTTTTTAAAGGTAAGTATATGGTTAACAAATTTTTAGCTTTCTTGTGGAGACAATGTGTGAAGAATACATTTCTTGATTATATAAAGTGATCTTTGGTTTGTAGAAATTTTTATAACTCCCTGAGTTAGATACCACTTTTTTATTATTGATGTTATTTACACTTTAAAAATTAAACCTTTCCTGGTGTTTGGAAGCACATACCTAGTATTGAAGTATATTGGAATGACTTAAAAAGCAGATAAAAATATAAGAAATTTATTACATGATACTCTAAATGGGATGTGAGAAGGACTCCAAAGAGAAAAAAATGGTTAATAGAAGTCTATTTATTATTGTCACATTTTAAAACCAGGAGACTAATAAGATGGATTTAACCATCCACTTAAAGAAATTCTCAGATTCCCTACTAAGATCTTAAGGGTATCCCTATTAAAGATCTTAATATCTTTAAAATGAAAAGGTAGACCTTTATTATTATGGATTGGATTGTGTCCCTTGAAAATTCATATGTCGAAGTCTAACTCACAGTGCCTCAGGATGTAACACTTTTGGAGATAGTGTCTTTCTAGAATTATTCAAGTTAAAATGAAGTCATAAGGGTGGTTCCTAATCCAATATGACTGTTGTCCTTATAAAAAGAGGAGGTTTGGAGATAGGCATGCATATACAAAGAACCCTATGTGAGCATGAAGATGGCTGAGCAGGGCTGTGAGGACAGGACATTGTGGACATCACTCATTCAGGGGCGTCACCAGAAATTGAGGCCAACTCAATGGCATGTAACACACACATTTTGCAAAGAATGCTGCTGTTGTAAAATGAAAATAAACAAACCAAAAGTATCTAAATCAGTCAATATTCCAGTATTTTTGTGCTCACTCTTATTCACTGCTCTAACTTCTTATATCACAGAAAGGAGCTTGATTATGTTTTTGTCACAGATTATGTCACATTTAAAAGGGAGTAATTTGTTTGCATATACATAAATCTGTGTAATTCACTCTTCAAGATTTTGTATATTAAGAATAATTCTAACCAAATTTGAATTTAATGTGGTGTCTATAATTTTTACTTTGTTTATTACATTGCTCAACTATAAAACATTAAATATTTTTTCTTTCAGGGAAAAATAATACTACAGTCAATATAATGTTGATCTTTTGTACTTTCCTGGAACAATTTTCTTTCACTTTCTTTTTTCATATCAGTTTGTTAAAATGACTGAGATGGGACTAAGAGGATAGGGATTCTATTGTACTTTAACTCTTTGTTTTTCTTCTCTACATTTTGTAATTTAAATATATTAAAATGATAGAAAAAGAATAATTCAGGGGAATAAATTTTAGAAAACTGCCTTAGCATCACTCATAACTCTTGAAAAATATATATTAGTATAGGAAATTATAGTTTATTGAACTTTCAGACTGGAAACTAATTGTAACCAGACAGCCTTTGGTGGATATTTCCACTTATTTGGAAATAATAAAGATCTATTCCATTACCTCCTGCAGCACAATAGTGTGTGCATCAGTATTTAGGAATTACTGGCAATCAGGAGCAGGATATTTGAAATTATTTGAGATTGGTTAGACACTGGCTTAAAACATAGATGAAAAATATTAGTGTACTTATTTTTATTTATCAAAAATATATGAATAATAATGCACATTTAATAGACTTTGTGCAGTTTGAAGATTATTTCCCCTGGGCAGAAATGACACTTGCCATAGCTTCCTCACTCTAAAGACGTGCAGTCTAACTTCCTGAATACAGCTTTTAACTCTGGGCACTCAACCTACTGTTTCTTCACTGACTATAAACTGAGCTTGTTTTTGAATGTTACATTAGTTTAACCCTTTGTAACACACTGGAAAACATATTCAAAGGTTTAAAATTATATGTGTATTTTAAAGGCTTTGAAATGATTTTAAAGATTAATATTTAATATCATGAGATTATTAAATTAGAATATTTAAATTGACTAATAAGTATTTTTTAATTTTTGATTTTTTTAATTTTAGAGGGAGGCGAAAAAAGGGAGAAAGTGAGGGCGAGAAACATTAACATGTGGTTGCCTCTTATGTACCCCCTACTGAGGACCTGGCCTGCATCTCAAGCATGTGCTGTGATCAGGAACTGATGATTCTTTATTTCACAAGTCAGTGCTCAACCCACTGAACTACACCAGCCAGAGTAGAATAGTCTAGTTAAATATTAATAAGCAGTGACTACAACCAAAAAGTATAAAGCAATAGAAAAACTTCTGGTCAAATTACCATGGTAATACTTACAACACATCTTACTAAAACAACTATAGATTTTGAAAATAGTAAGTAGCCAGTCTAGATGAGAGACAATGGTAGCCTGGAAGTAAAATGTTATTATGGGAATAAATAAGACCCTTATGTCCATGGGTCTGTACTTGAGCACTCTTGTAGACATTAAGTTTCTTCAGTCATGTCTGAGAAATGAATTGAGATCATGGTGGGAACTAGTGAGTTATAAAAATGTAAAGATCCCAGGAAAGAAGCCAGAAGTATTCCAATATTTATTGATCAACCAGAGAAAGGGGGACTGGCTAATTAGAGAAGAATTAGACAAGGTGGCGAAGTGAGGAAGCAAGAACAGAGAGGCTTTCTCTTCTAGAAATAAAGAAGAGGGGGCTTTTTAAGTGCTGATGAAAGATGAAGTAAAATTAGGCCTCAGCAGTAACTACAACATTTAGTGATAGAATAGAAAGTACAGTTGAGAAAGTTGTTTTAAAGTGTTCAGTCTTGATAAATGAGCATCTTTTCCTGAATTTCATTTTCTCTGTGAAAATAAGTCTTAACTAAGTCTGCTAAGAAAATAAAAAAAGATAGCATATTTTGAAGTTAGAGGTATTAACAAATATTTGAAATGTTACTTTTAGAGATGAAAAAAGAAAAATTATTAAGAAGACCCATTCCACTTGCTGGTCAGTGTTGTGGAACTAGCTGTGTTTCTGATGGTGAAATTATTACACTATTGAGGTAATAATTTCAATAATAGTTGTAATTTTGATAATAGTTGTATTATTTATTTGTGCATTTATTTTTATTTGTATTACCTATATTAATTGGGTGTAGGAAAACAGACAATACCTGGGAAGGTGTTTATGTGGGAAGACACTAAGAGAGTAAAGGAGCAGGGGAGTTGCAATTTTGTAAAAGGTGAAAGATTTATACGACCTGAAGAGAAACCAGAGTATATGGGAGTTGCAGTTTTGATAAGACACTGGCCAAAATGGTGGATCCAATATTCAAAGCTGGAGGGAAAGGAAATTAAGGAAAGAGTGTGATTATATTTCGTGTCAGAGACAGCTTCTAAACTGAAAATACAGAGAATTTTGAGACTAATGGCAGGACTTAAAAAGCACAGACCAAATATAGTTGTTTATCTACATTCTTGTGGTACCATGAAAATGACAGTAACATAAATTTTAGTGAATCTACAAAGGCAGAGAGAAACTGAGGGCTCTCTTTCCTAAAGCTGTGTTTTAGTTTATGCAGTAAGTAATTGGTGTTGGAAAATACACTTCTCAGGTAATTTAGAGGCCCACAAACTCTGGCAAGTTATGATGTTTTAGAAAATGCAGGTGAGAAATTTCAAGTTAATGTAAGTTGTTCAGGTTAGCAGCAGACCTAAATATTAACATGTGAGGAAATATTTAGAAATCACTATATAATATGCTTACAGAAAAATGAGTTGGTATATCTACATGTTAGCTGCTATTATGTAAATAAGAAAGAGCGGAACTCACAAACAAGATAGAAAGGAAGAAACAAGGAGATAGATACTGAGGAAGGGAAAATACTTTTTCAGGTGATGTATATTAGCACCTCTTATGAACTCCTTAATGCTAATTTTAAATGCACACATTTGTTTCTGAGCCAAACACAAATAGCTGACTAAACATTAAATATTGGTACTTGTTTTTGGAACAAACTATTGGAATGAGAAAGCTGTTTGGGCAGCTTACCAGGCCCAGTAAAGCTGAAAACAACATTGTCGGTGATAAAGTAATGCCTAGTCTGACTGTTTTCCTTACAGTGCTTATTTGTCCTCACCCAAATCTCTAACAATATGGAGGGCTGAAGCAGCAAATGTATTAATGGATGGTTCTTTCAAGCACCCTTTGTGGAATTTATTGTCAAGAAAAATAGCTTAATAAGAAGAAGAGGAGAAGAAAAAGATTGAGGAAGAAAGAAATTATGTAAAAAGAAATCCTAAAATATTAACAAACTATTGAATCCAGAGATTTAACTGCACCTTTCAAATTAGACTTTAAGCCATTGCCAAACAGAAGTGACCATCTATTCTATTGTATATTGCTTTCACATATAATTCACATTAACTTTTTTATGTGGTGTTTATGGTATCAGATTTTATTAATCTCACATCTCATTTTATTTTCTCAGCATGAAAAGGTTTTCAAAAGTTGTATCTTTCATTATTTAATTTTATTTTTATTCTTTTTACTTTCTTATATTTTAATATCAATGGAGATGGCTTATTCTGTTATATGTATATTATAATATTTGAATTTTTGTACTAGCATATTATAATAGGGAACACAAAATAAAACACAAAGTTTTGCATGTGACGTGTTGACCTATGCTGGTAATTGGCATTTGTAAAAATTGAGTCCTTTGTCCTCAGATACTGTAGTTGTTGTGGAGAACATTTTCTATGGTAAATTTGCTGCATGGATCCACACTGTTTAAAATCATTATTTATCCCTATGTCCATTTGTTTATTCCACAAACATATACAGAGAATGTACTATGTGTGAGGAACTGAGCTGGGAAATCAAAATTAAATAATATAGAGTTCCCTGTCCTCAGAAAAGTTAAGGAATGCATTTTTGTCTGAATAGTGAAGATTTGCAAGAGGAGTCTGGAGCCATAGGAGATCCTTATGTTGCCAGGGCCAGACAAATTGTGGTGTAGACCACCTCTGGTTGGTATGTCTAGTATAATACTTTTGCAGGTAACCTTTTTCCTCCTTATTGAAACATCCAGTGCACCATCCTCACTCTCTTAAGTAAAACTTTATTTTTGATAAGGACTAGATATAGTTCATAAATTACTTAAGACAATTGATATCAATGTTTCTTTCCTTGAGAATACTACTTTTCAAGCCCAATTTCTAATTGTAGAAATTTAATAACTCATTACCATTTGACACACGCTGGTCATCCAGAACAGATAGGTGTGGGGGCGACCACTCTCTCGAGGTCCCCCCGGTGCCACAGACACACATGAATGAGTAAATATGGCCGAGACAAGATGAGATCTTGTCTGGGAATGGAGGCGTGGGCTGCGGCCAGTTTCTCTGGTGAGAAAGAGGCCAGCAGCGGCCAGTTTCTCTGAGGAAAAAAGGCCCGAGCGCCCTCTTCCATAGCCTTTTATTGGGTTGTAATACACAGGAATACAGGATGGCAAGGATCAAACAGTAGATAACATTACAAAGAGATCTGAGTACTTCAGAGTCAGTGTCTGTCAGGAAGAGAGTTGTAGAAACTTTGGGAGACATACTCATTTCCTCTTGGACCTTTATCATATGAATGAAAGCACTCTTAGCAGAGCAGATTTCCCAGGTTTATCAGCAAGTCTTTGTGGTGCCAGATTTTTCCCCAGGACACGCTCTGGCCAGGCAAGGAGCTGCATCTCTCCCCATTAGGTATTCAGGCTTAAGGGGATTAGAGCCAGGAAGCGCTTTTCCCAGAGAACATGGGGACTCAGGCTATGACAAAGCCAGGGGGCGAGAGTCCATTGCTCTCTGTTGCAACCCCCTGAGTCCTTCCATGAAGGCCTCCCAGGTGATCGAGTCTGGTTTAGGTTGTCCCCCGCTGTGAGGGGTCTTACCCGTCATTGACTTCTGACCAAGCTCTGGGGGCAGGGAGAGGAACTGAGGCAGCATTTGCCACCAGAGACAGGCTTTGTCTCCTGTGGCTGGCATTCCAAAGGTCATTTCTCACCCTTAGCCACATGGGGTAGAGATACAATTCCTAAAATCAGGCAGAGTGGTCTACTACAGATAGGGAAGGTTTATGCAGCTATACGGTAGCTTCTGTCAACTGAGCCAGATAGGGGCTGGCAAGTGTCTGATCCCCCTACCTCTTACCTAGTTGTTAAACCATTTTCTATCCCAAGTTCGGACTTATTGCTAGGTTTCCAATTAGTTACTGACCTAAAAAAAGAAATACACACAAAATGTGGTTTTAATAAAATGAAAAAAAAAAGGCTCCAAAGCCCCATGACTCCTTACTTCAGTAATTCAGACTAATTTTTTAAGAATTATAAAGACAAGGTGAGGGGAGATGGAAGGGAAGTCGGTCACTCTGACTGACTCCCAGGAACAATCTGGAATTACAACCCAATTGTGGAAAAATCACCCAGAATGAACAACTGAGCAATAGCCAGAGAGAAGCATATAACTTTGGACAGACAGAAGAACCAGATTTGGCACAACCTATGTGATAAGGAGTGCAGTAGAGACTCGAGAAGGCTGGCTGGGCACCCACAGGTGGCAGCACTGGTAGAATAACTAAGCAGCCAGTGGATACCCTGGAGAATATTGGGGTCAAAACTCTAAGCTAGGATCCCTAACCTAGAGCACCAGAGACCAAAAGTACACAGATAACAACTGGTGGCAAAAAAAACAAAGGGTCACTCTCTACCAAAGATGGATGGCTGGAGATGCAAGGGCTGTTTAAAGGGCAAACACACAAATTTTCATTTGCTGCCACTTAGCTTAGGCCATGGAAAAGGCGAGGGTACAGTGAACTGGAGAAGCCTGAGGAAAGATGGGGGACAGAATCCTTGGGGAAAGAACTGAGAGAGTAGCTGCTTAAATTTTGGTGCTGAGTCATCCCCAGATGGCAACAGACTGTGTGCTCAAGCAGACCACTCCCTTATAAGCAACAGTAGCCTGAGGAGATACAATAGCCTTGACCCCAGGAGGGTCTCTGTCCTGCCATTTGGTGCTAAAGCCTGACTGATGAATCCTAGTGACCAGGTGAACAACCAAAGGAGAGAGCCAGAGACAGTACATCACTGGCAAAGGAAGGGCAGAGTGGACTACAAAGAGTTGAGGAGAGACTGCGGATGGAGGCTTGGGGGATAAAACTGAGAGAGTAGCCACCAGGATCCAGTGCTGAGCCAACCCCCACATGAAGCAATCATCCTGCTCAGGCAGACCACTCCCCTCCCAGCAGCAGGCTGAGGGAAAACAATAACCCCCAACCAAGAAGTGATTTGTCCTCACCCTACAGTGCTTAAACCTGACTGCTGAGTGCAGAGTGACCAGAGTAACAATTGAAAGAGATAGCCAGTAACAGCAGATTATTGGAAGTATCAGATAGGTCACCTAAGGTTGGACGGGGTCAACATCTGACATCACCAGAGGCAGATCCAGAAAGAAAAAAAACAGTAGAAAATACAAGATGCTACTGAGATGAAAGCCACTGTGGTCTCCTTCATGATTTGCCATATTTTCCTTCCTGCATAGCTTTATAACATTCATTTCTTATCCAGCAAGTTTGTATATAATAAGACACTAGATTTTATATTACAGTGTATTTCAGTACACATATTTTGCCCCTCCCTTCTTTTAGCCCATTTTACCTTCCTATTTCCTCACAATATTTTCAATTCAAATTTGGTTTTCTCTCTAGCTACAACTTGCTTCCATTCCACACTCTTACCATTTCTCCCCCAACCAGACACTCAAAAAGAATTTTCTTGTCAAGGGTCATTTTGTCACAAGTGGGCACAGGTAACCAGTTTCTTGATGATTAGGACAAAAAATTGAACTGAACACCCAGAATTTATAGCAGAGAACATGGGAGCAGGCCAACTCCAAGCAGAGACTGACCTCATAAGCTGGAGGGACTCTATTCTTATAGGATGGATCCTTCCTGGCTACTTTTGGCAGACTTTTACTGTGCATGTACAAGTAGTTGTATTACTTTAAAGCTACTGCATATGTGGTATCCCATGGTTTTCCCCAATTGGCCACCAGGGAAGGGGGTCCCACAATGTTACATAGTTGACTCCCCTTCTCCTGGGGTCCCCCTATACTATGTTTGCCTTTCCCTTCATCAGAGAATTATAGCTCTCCATGTTAGAGGTTGGTGAAAAGGAAAGGAATTATTTATTCAAGTTATACAGACTTGAGTAATGACTTAATGTCTTCATCAAAATCCCAAAGTCCCTTAAAACACCCACAAACACACACAGTCCTTCTTTCCCCCTTTGCTTAGTCCAAGGTACTGTATCTCAGGAAAAGAAATAGAAAGTTGTGTGGTGATTCTTTGCTAAAGCCGAGTGGTGGTTCTCTGCTAAAGCTGAGGGATGATTCTTTGCTAAAGCTGCATGATAATTCTCATGGCTGCGGGGGTGGCGGGGGTGGTCCCCCCACTCTGGCCAAAGCTGCATGGTTCTCTTTGCTAAAGCTAAATGGTGATTCTCTCTCACATGGCTGCAGGAGACCCCATTCTGACCAAAGGCACATGGTTCTCTCTTCAATGGCTGCTGCATCTGCGTTTAAATACACCTTGCCAATTCTCCTCTGCAGCCCCATTTCTGACTCCTCCCACAATCGACTACACATGCCAGGACTCCCACATCCTTCCAGCTTTACTGGGCTGCCATAGTGAGTCTGGGCAGGTGTGGCCCCATGGCGTGGAGCCAATCATCTCCAAGCTCTCACACAGGTGTTGTAATGGGGGCTGAAAGTTGCCTTCCAGTTACATCTTGGGTGGAAGTCACTCCCTTCTCCCTGGCCCAAAGCATGGACACAGCTATTTAACATATCTATGAAACCAGTTAAAGGTTATAGATATGTTAAATGACCATTCTAGAGGTTAGCTGCAAAACTGTTGCTATGCAAAACAACTCAATGGCCCTGCTCCATGTATCCCATCCCCCCAGCTCAGAGTTGTGGGGGTGAGAACTGCCCATATTTTTAATATTTCCTGGACACCCTGAGTTCTGGACCCCATTATAAATCCTTCTTTTGGGGCCCCCTGTCTGTACCCTCCTACAATTTCACATCTTTTTGCCTAGTTCTTAAAATACCTATGTTCTCTCTACACTTTTAACAAACTTTGCTAGTTGGTTGTAGGTAGGGTAGTTGTTGCATCATTTCTTCAAGGTTATCTCTAGAGCTTCACTAATTCTGTATTTAAAATATCAAATTGTACTGGACCCCTTTCTTACTCCTTTTTTCATCTCAAATTTTAACTTGCCATTTTAGCCTGTTTTTTTAATCTTTTTCTCTTTTGTCTTTCTTGTATATTTCTTTCATCCTGCCCTTTTATTGTCCTTTATTTCCTATATTTTTCTTTACATCCCAAATTTTAATTTTTTCCTCACTTAGTATGGTTTTTGTTCCTCACTCTTAGTATTTTCTCTCCCTCTATCATTTCAAAATCACTTCCCATTCCTCTAAACATCTCTTAGACTTTTCTTTGTTTCTTTTTTCTCTCTCATTCCCTTACCACCTATATTAATTTTAGCTCGTCTGTTGTTTATAGCACTCTGGTGGATCTTTAGCTCCTATATTTGTATTAATTATTTAATATTTTCCTTCCTTTTTCTTTCCCTCTCTCACTTTATTTTATTTTATATTATTTTAATTTCTATTTGAACCCAATATTACATGCTTCCCTTGTCATACTCCATTCCACACTCTTCATTTCCTTTTTTATTCATGAAGTAAACTTTACCTTCTCTCTTTCTACTTTGCTTTTGTTTTTCTTTTAGGTGTGGTTGTTAATAATTGTGAGTTTGCTGTCATTTTACCATGAATATTTTTTATCTTCTTATACCTAGATAAATCCCTTTAACATTTCATATAATTAGGGCTTGGTGATGATAAACTCTTTTAATTTGACCTTATCTGAGGAGCACTTTGTCTGCCCTTCCATTCTAGATGAAAGCTTTGCTGGATAGAACAATCTTGGATGTAGGTCCTTGCCTTCCATGACTTGGAATACCTCTTTCCAGCCCCTTCTTGCCTGTAAGTTCTCTTTTGAGAAATCAGCTGACAGTCTGATGGGAACTCCTTTATAGGTGACTGTCCCCTTATCTCTTGCTGCTTCTAGGATTCTCTCCTTTATTTTAATCTTGGCTAATGTAATTATGATGTCAGCGGCAGGTCAGTGGGGTCTGGGGGAGTTGAGTGGAGACAGGAGTGGCGGTGGCAGGGGCCCGCGCCGGAGGCCAGGCAGCCTTAGTGCAGTGGGCCGGCCACTGTGGCTGGTTGGGGTTCAGAGGCATAGGTCTGGGACCAGCACCGAGGCGTCATCCCCTGGAGCCCAGGCACCCAGCAGCCTCAGTAGGTGACCAGCGCCAGTCATCAGCTCCCTCCCTCCCTGTCTAACTAACGCCAGGCAGAGGCCTGTCTGCTTGAGTTTATCTAGAGGGTAACAAGGACAAAGAGCCGTGTTCAAATGCAGACTCTGTAATCGCCACCCCAGGAGAATTGAGAGGCGCATTGTCATCACCAGTCTGTCTAGGGATTCGGCTGGGCTGAGAGGTAGGCTGTTTGGAGAAGTTTTTTGTTTTTTTTTTTAAATTGTACTGAGGTGTTCTGCCACGGCAGCTTGGCGTGCTTCCCACCCAGCCTGGAGGCTATCCAGGTGGGAAGCTGAGGCATTTGAGTCCTGCCACAGGACTGGGAAGGACTTTGCCAGATTCCGCAGGACACAGGCAGGCTGGTGGGTGCGCAGGGGCCAGCACCCCAGACTGGTAGCCAGGCTGGTGCAAATGCCTTCACCCCAGCCCACAGAGAGGTCCTGCTGCAACCAGAAAAACCGGTTTGGACAGTTTAAAACCAACAAGGGAAGTTGTTTTGTTTTGTGTTTTTTTTTTGTTTGGTTGTTTTTTGTGTGTTGGTGTTTTTTTTTTAGTAATCTTATATATTTTTAATTTTATTATTACTTTATCTTTCAATACCTTGTTCCTCTCCTTTCTCTTTTTCCTGTTTTAGTCCTTCTTCCTTTCTTCCCAAACTTATCACTTTTTCCTCCCTTCTGCCTTTTTGTAATTTTGTTTTGTCTGTTTGTTTGTTGCTTTGTTTTCTTTTACCCACAAGAGACACAACTGGGAACTGCGAAAAGACCAGAGTGGGATCCAAAGAGGAAGCATCTCAACAATAGAGACAGAGAGCCAAATTTCACTGTGCTATAGCAGAGAAGCAACAAGTTGCTGCATACTTGTATTATTTTTTTTTCATTATTATCACTTGTTTTATATTCTAAGAGTATCTCTGTATTCCTCCTCTTTCTGAATAGGCTCTGAGTCATGGCTGGATATATTGTATTATTTGAAAGGTTTCCTATGTTCTTTCCTCCACAGTGTGTTGCTAATTTTCTATACCTCATACCTCTTGTTTTCCTTTAGCACGCTACCCAAAGGTCCACACCCCCTATTCATACAGATCACATAGAGTTGGTCATATGACTGTTGCTCTAATAATATTGTAAATAATAGCCTGTTCTATACAACTGTGAATACTTCAAAACAAATCTCCCAGATCTTAGCCCACTTTACAGGTTCCTGAATTCTATTACTTTAGTAATTAACTCTATTTGCTCACACGCTACACCTATTTACTATTCTTTACTCTCACTATACATCAAAATCTGACTGCCTGCAACCTCACTGCTTTCTAGTTCCAACTCACAAGCCTTCCCCATCCCACAAGAGGCTTACCTTTTGTCCATCCTTTCGTAAAAGTGGCAAGATGGGTTGAAGATTATGGTTAACACTATATATAGTCTAAAGATCTATCTCTTCTCTACTGGCTGTGACTGTAAATATCAAAAAATACCCTTTGGCTGTCATAAACCATTTTGCCTCCCCTTCCAACTGATCACACACACACATGAAAAAAGGAGTATGTGGAAGCAGAGAACATCAAGATACCTGCAGGAGACTGCACCACTGAATTTCACAGGTATTTTACCACAGGAGTTCACCCCATAAACCCAGGGATCAGAACAGATAAATATTAGAAGCTCAGGCTAACAAGAAGAGTCTCAAAAACAATGGGAAGACAAGGAAACAATCCCTAAATGAAAGAAAAACTGGAACCCTCAGAAAGAATGTTAGATGAAATAGAGGCAAGTCAACTATCACATATTCAATTCAAAGCACTGGTTATCAGGAAGTTCAAAGAGATCACAATGAGCTACCAGAAACTACAGGGGAGCTACAATAAACTCACCACAAACAATATCAACAATGAAAAAGGAAATAGAAACTATCAACAAGGGACAAGAGGAAATGAAGAATACAATTTTCAAATAAAAAAACACAGTAGAAGGTATCAAAAGTAGAATTGATTAGGCAGAAGACTAGAGCAGTGAGTTCGAAGACAAAGTAGAAAAAATCTCACAGAAAGAGCAAGAAAATGAAAAGAGGCTCAGAAAGAATGAAGAGGGAATAAGAGAAATGCAAGACAATATGAAATGTAATAATACCCAAATAATAGAAATACAAGAAGAAGAAGAAGAAGAAGAGATAGAAAACCTATTTGAAAGAGTAATGAGAGAAAATTTTCCTAATTTGATAAGAGAAAAAGTCACAAAAATCCAGAAAACACACAGAGTCCCAATGAAGAGGAACCCAAAGAGGCCCACTTCAAGATACATCATCATTAAAAAGGCAAAATTCCAAGACAAAGAGAGAATCTTAAAGGAAGCAAAGGAGAAAAAATAAGTAACATACAAGGGAGCCCCAATAAGGTTAGCTACTGACTTCTCAATGGAAACACTTCAAGCAAGAAGAGAATGGCAAGAAATATTCCAAGTAATGAGAACCAGAGGCCTACAACCAAGGCTACATTACCCAGCAAGGCTCTCAATCAAGATAGAAGGCCAAATAAAGAGCTTCCAAGACAAAAGAAGTCTAAAAGAATATGCCTTCACCAAACCAGTCCTACAAGAAATACTAAAAGGTCTGCTTTAAGGAAAAAAAGAGAAAGAGAGAGAAAGAGAGGAACACAGGTACAAAAAATGGCAATGAATAAGTAGCTATCAATAATAACCTTAATGTAAATGGACTAAATGCCCCAATAAAAAGACACAGAATAGCTGAATGGATAAAAAAGCATAACCCTCACATATGGTGCCTACAACAGACCCACCTCAGGACAAAAGATTATCACAGACTAAAAGTGAAAGGCTAGAAACAAATTTTCCAAGTAAACGAACAAGAAAAAAAAAACTGGGGTAGCAATTCTTATGTCAGACAAAATAGACTTCAAAAAGAGGGCCGTAAAGGGAGACCCAGAAGGTCACTTCATAATATTCAAGGGAAGAATCCACCAAGAAGACATTAACATCATAAATATATATGTATCCAACATAGGAGCACCCAAATATAAGAAGAAAATTTTAGAGGACTTCAAGAAAGATAATGAGAGCAACACAGTTATAGTAGGGGATTTTAACACCCCACTATAAAAAATGGACAGATCTTCCAAACCAAATATCCACAAAGATATTGTGGCATTAAACAACACCCTAGATGAAATGGATTTAACTGATATATAGAGAGCCCTTCATCCCAAAGAAGCTAAATACACATTCTTTTCAAATGCACATGGAACATTTTAAAAGATAGACCACATGATAGGACACAAAACGAGCCTCAACAAATTCAAGAAAATTGAAATCATACCAAGCATCTTCTCTGACCACAAGGGACTGAAATTGGAAAACAACCCCAAAGAAAAAAACCCAAAGCACCCAAAATCATGGAGACTGAATGGTATGCTATTAAACAATGAATGGGCCAAGAATGAAATTAGGGAAGAAAGCAAAACGTTTCTGGAAACAAATGAAAATGATCTCACAACAACCCAAAACTTATGGGACACAGCGAAGGCAGTCCTGAGACAAAAGTTTATAGCAATACAGGCCTACCTAAAGAAGATAGAAACATTTCAAACAAACAACCTAACCCTATGCCTGCAAGAACTCAAGGAACAACAACAAAGACAGCCAGAGAAAGTAGAAGGAAGGAAATAACCAAGATCAGAGCAGAACTAAATGACATAAAGACTAAAAGTACAATTCTAAGGACCAATGAATCCAGGTGTTAGTTTTTTTGAAAAGATAAACAAAATAGACAAGCCTTTAAGTAGGCTCATCAAGAAAAAAAGAGTACACAAACACAATCAGAAATGAAAGAGGAGAGATTACAACGGACACCACAGAAATAGAAGGGATTGTAAGAAATTACTATGAAGAATTGTATGCCAAGATATTGGAAAACCTAGGTGAAATGGAAAAATTTCTGGAAAACTTCAATCTTCCAAAACAAAATGATGAAGAAGCAGGAAACCTGAAGAGACCAATAACAGCAAAAGAAATTGAAGCAATAATCAAAAAAACTCCCATCACACAAAAGCCTTGGACCAGAAAATTTTACAGGAGAATTCTACAAAGCATTTAAGGAAGAGCTAACCCCTATACTTCACAAACTATTCGAAAAAATTCGAAATAATGGAAAACTCCCAAATTCTTTTTTTAAAAAATATTTTCTTTATTTTATTTTTCGAGAGAGGGGAAGGGAAGGAGAAAGAGTGGGAGAAAAACATCAATGTGTGGTTGCCTGTCATGAGTCCCCTGCCAGGAACTGGCCTGCAACCCAGGCATGTGCCCTGACTGGGAATCGAACCGCAATACTCTGGTTCGCAGGCCTCAGCTCAATCCACTGAGCTACGCCAGCCAGGGCCCAAATTCTTTTTATGAAGCCAGCATCATCCTAATCCCAAAACCAGATAGAGACACAACAAAGAAAGAAGACTTCAGGCCAATATTGCTGATTAACATAGATGCTAAAATTCTCAACAAAATATTGGCGAATTGCATCCAACAATATATCAAAAAGATCATACACCATGACCAAGTGGGATTCATCCAAGGGATGCAAGGATGGTTAAATACTTGCAAATCAGTAAATGTAATACATCACATAAACAAAAGCAAAGACAAAAAGCACATGATTATATCAATAGATACAGAAAAAGCTTTTGATAAGGTACAACACCCATTTATGATAAAGACACTCAGCAAAGTGGGAATAGAGGGAGTATTCCTCAATATAATAAAGGCCATATATAAGAGACCTACAGCCAACATCATACTCAATGGGCAAACACTAAAAGCTTTTCCACTAAGATCAGGAACAAGACAAGGATGTCCACTTTCACCACTTCTATTCAATATAGTATTGGAAGTTTTAGCCACAGCGATCAGGCAAGAAAAGGAAATAAAAGGCATCCAAATGGGAAAGAAGGAACAAAACTGTCACTGTTTGCAGATGACATGATAGTGTACATGGAAAAATCCTATAGACTCTACCCAAAAACTGCTCAAACTAATTAATCAATTTGGCAAAACAGCGGGTTACACAGTCAATATCCAGAAATCAAAGGTATTATTGTATACTAACAATGAATCAGCAGAAGCAGAAATCAAGAAAGAAAATACCATTCAATATAGCAAAAACTAAAATAAAATATTTGGGGATAAACCTAACCAAGGAGGTAAAAGACCTGTATGCAAAAAACTACACAACACTGAAGAAAGAAATCAAGGAAGACACAAACAAATGGAAACATATACCATGTTCATGGATTGGAATAATTAACATCAGGCCCTGGCTGGTACGTTTCAGTGGATTGAGTGATGGCCTGTGAAGCAAACGGTCTTTGGTTCAATTCCCAGTCAGGGCACGTGCCTGGGTTGCAGGCCATACCCCCAAGTACGGGGTGCACAAGAAGCAACCACATATCGATGTTTTCCTCTCTTTCTCTCTCCTTTCCCCTCTCTCTAAAAAAATAAACAAAATCTTTAAAAAAAGAATTAACATCATCAAAATGTCCATATTACCCAATGAAATTTACAGATTCAATGCAATACCTATTAAGGTACCAATGGCGTATTTCACAGACATAGAACAAACACTTCAAAAATTTATATAGAGCCATAAATGACCCTTAATAGCATCCGCAATTTTGAGAAAGAAGAACAAAGTAGGAGGGATCGCAATACCTGATATCAAACTGTATTACAATGCCACTTTAATCAAAACACCGTGGTACTGGCATAAAAACAGGCACATAGACCAATGGAACAGAACAGAGAGCCCAGAAATAAACCCAACTCTATAGTCAATTAATATTCAACAAAGGAGGTAGTAAGATAAAATGGAGTAAAGATAGCCTCTCCAACAAATGGTGTTGGGAGAACTGGATAGCTACATGCAAAAAAATAAAATAAAACTTGAGCACTGACTTACACTATACACCAAAATAAATTCAAGGTGGAGAAAAGACTTAAATATAAGCTGTGACACCATTAAAGTCCTAGAGGAAAACATTGGCAAGAAATCTCAGATTTTTCACACAGCAACATTTTTACTGATATATCCCCTAGAGCAAGGAATATAAAGGAAAGAAACAAATGGGATCTTATCAAAATAAAAAGCTTCTGCACAGCTAAAGAAAACAGTATTAAAATAAAAAGACAACCAAATGTTTGGCATAGCATATTTGCCAATGATACCTCAGACAAAGGTTTAATCTCCAAAATATACAAAGAACTCACAGGACTGCACTCTAAGAAGACAGCTAACCCAATTAAAACTGGGCAAAACACTTGAACAGACACTTCTCCAGGGAGAACATGCAGAGGATCCAGAGACACATGAAGAGATGCTCAATATCACTAGCCATCTGAGAGATGCAAATTAAAACTACAATGAGATACCACCTTACACCAGTCAGAATGGCTATCATAAACAAAGCAACAAACAACAAATGTTGGAGAAGTTGTAGGGAAAAGGGGACCCTAGTTCACTGTTGGTGGGACTGCAGACTGCTACAACCATTATGGAAAACAGTATGGAATTTCCTCAGAAAACAAAATGGACCTGCCTTTTGACCCAGTAATTGTACTGCTAGGGTTATATCCTAAGAACCCTAAAACACCAATCCAAAAGAACCTATGCACCCCAATGTTCATATCAGCTAATTTACAATAGCTAAGAGTTGGAAACAACCTAGGTGCCCATCAGTAAATGAATGAATCAAAAAATTATGGTACATATGCACAATGGAATTCTATGCAGCAGAAAGAAAGAAGGAGCTACTACCCTTTGCAATAGCATGGATGGAACTTAAAAGCATTATGCTGAGTGAAATAAGCCGGGCAATGAAAGACAAATACCATATGATCTCACCTTTAACAGGAGGCTAAACAACAAAACAAGCAAGCAAGCAAAATAAAAACAAAGACACTGAAATAGAGAACAGGGGGACAGCAACCAGAGGGGAGAGGGGAGGGAATTTCGGGGGGAAAAATGGGAGGGATTTAGACAAACAAGTATAAAGGACACATGGACAACAACTAAGGGGGGTGGTAATGGGAGCGAGGTGGGGAGCACAGGTTGGGGTTGGCTGGGATGGGAGTAATAGAAAACTACGTGAAAAATAATTTAATAAAAAATACAGAAGAAAAAGAAATCAACCCAAGGAAACAACTCAAAAATGCTCAAACTCATGGTAATTGAATAGCATTCAATTAAATAATGAATGGGTTAAGAATAAGATCAAGGAAGAAATCAAACAGTTCCTGGAAACAAATGCAAATGAACTCAAAACAGTCTAAAAATTATGGGGCACTGCAAAGGCAGTCCTCAGAGGGGAGTTCAGAGTGACAGAAGGCTACCTAATAAAGGCAGAAATATTTCAGTTAAACAACCTAACCATACACCTAAAAATATAGTAGAAAAACAACAAGGAAAGCCCAAAGCAAGTAGAAGGAAGGAAATAAGAAAGAGCAGAGCAGAATTAAACTACATAGAGACTAACAGGAAAAATTCTAAGTATCAATAAATCTGGGAAGTGGTTCTTTGAAAAGATAAACAAAATCAATAAGCCTTTAAGCAGACTAATCATGAAAAAAGAGAGAGGTCTTACATAAATACAATAAGAAATGAAAGAGGAGAGATTACAACTGATACCACAGAAATACAAAGGATTGTAAGAAATTACTATGAACAAGCATATGACAAGAAGTTTGAAAACCTAGGTGAAATGGACAAATTTCTAGAAAAGTTTAATCTTTCAAAACAGAAGGAGAAGCAGAAAGACTGAACATACCAGTAACAGCTTATGAAATCAAAGCACTAATCAAAAAAACTCTAAGCACACAAAGGCCCTGGACTTGATGGTTTCACAGAATTTTATCAAACATTTAAGGAAGAGCTAACCCCTATCCTTCATAGACTGTTTCAAACCCTTTTTATGAAGCTGGCATCATCCTAATCCCCAACCCAAATAAAGACCAAAGAAAGAAAACTACATGCCAGTATTGCTGATGAACATAGATGCTAAAATCCTCAACAAAATATTGGCAAACTGCATTTAGCAAGACACAAAACAGATCATTACATGATCAAGTGGGATTAATCTCACAGATGTGAGGATGGTAAAAATTTTGCAAATCAATAAACATAATGCACCACATGCACAAAAGGAAAGGCAAAAATCACATGATCATATCAATAGATGTGGAAAAAACATTTGATAAGATACAGCATCATTGATAATAAAAACATTCAGCAAAGTGGTAATAAAAGGGAGCATTCTTTAACATAATAAAGGCCATAAATGAGAGAACTACAGCCAACATCATACTCAGTGGGCAAAAACTAAAAGCTTTCCCTCTAAGATGAGGAACAATTCAATGATGTCTGATTTCAGCACTTCTATTCAACATGGTATTGGAAATTCTAGCCATAATAATCAGACAAAAAGAAGAAATAAAAGGTATCCTGCCCTGGCTGGTATAGCTCAGTGGATTGAGCATGGGCCTGTGAACCACACGATCGCAGTTCGATTCCCAGACAGGGTACATGCCTGGGTTGCAGGCCAGTTCCCAGCAGGGGACTCACGAGAGGCAACCATACATTGATATTTCTCTCCTTCCCTTCCCCTCTAAAGATAAATAAATAAAATCTTTTAAAAAAGAAGTAAAAGGTATCCAAATTGGAAAGGAGGAAGTAAAACTGTCATTGTTTGCAGATGACATGATAGTGTACATAGAAAACCCTATGGTCCCCACCAAATAGCTACTCAACTAAGTGAATTTGTAAAAACAGCAGGATACAAAGTGAATATTCAGAAATTGAAGGCATTTTTGCATACCAACAATAAAATATCATTAACAGAAATCAAGAAAATAATCCCATTTGCTATAACAACAGAGAAAAAGTACTTAGGAGTAAACCTAATGAAGGAGGTAAAAGACCTGTATTCAGAAAACTACACAACATTGAAGAAAGAAAGGAAGAAAGACACAAATAAATGAAGCATATAACATGTTCATGGATTGGAAGAATTAATGTCATAAAAATGTCCTTACTACCTAAAACAATTTATAGATTTAACACAATCCATATTAAAGTACCAATGACATATTTCACAGATATAGAACAAACATTTCAAATATAGATTTAAATATTTAAAATATTTAAAATTATTTTCCATGTAAATAGTTTACATGGAACCATAAATGACCTGAAATAGCTGCCACAATTTTGAGAAAAAGAACAAAGTAGGTGGAATCACCATACATGACATCAAACTATATTACAAGGCCATGGTAATCAATATAGCCTAGTACTGGCATAAGAACAGACATATAGATCAGTGGAATAGAATAGAGAGCCCAGAAATAAACCCAAGTCTCTATGGTCAATTAATATTTGACAAAGGGGACAAAAGCATAAAATAGAATAAAATAGCCTTTTCAACAAATTGTGTTGGGAGATCTGGACAGATACATGTAGAAAAATGAAATTTGAGCACCAACTTACATCATACACAAAAATAAACTCAAGATGAACAAAAGACTTAAATATAAGTTGTGGTGCTATAAAAGTGCTAAAGAAGATAGGCAGGAAAACCTCAGATATTCCATATAGCAATATTTTCACAGACATGTCCCCTTGAGCAAGGGATACAGAGGAAAGGATAAAGAAATAGGATTTCATTAAAAACAAAACAAAACAAAAAAAATAATTCTGCATCGCTAAAGAAAACATTAGCAAAATGAAAGGGGAACTGACTATGTGGGAAAATATATTTGTCAATAATATTTTTGACAATGATTTGGTCTCCAAAATATATAAATGACTCCACACCAGGAAGACAAACAATCCCATTATAAAATGGGCAAAGGACCTGAACAGACACTTCTTCACAGAGGACATACAGAGGTCCCAGAGATATATGAAAGGATCTAGCCATTAGACAGATGCATATTAAAACCACCATCAGATTCTACTTCACACTGATCAGAATAGCCATCATAAGCAAATTAACAAACAACAAATGTTGGGGAGGTGGTGGAGAAATGGAAACTGTGGTATACTGTGGTAATGTGAACTGGTGCAGCCACTGTAGAAAATTGTACAGAATTTTCTCAAGAAATTAAAAATGAAATTGCCTTTTGACCCAGCAATTTCACTGCTGAGTATACCCTAAGATTCCTGAAACACTAATTCAAAAGAACCTATGCACCCCAATATTATAGCAGCACAATTTACAATCAATTGCTGGGAGCAGCCTAGATGGCAATCAGTAAATGAATGGATCAATAAACTGGTACATTTAGACAATTGAATACCATGCAGCAGAGAGAAGGAAATCCTACCCTTCAAGACAACACAAATGGAACTGGAGAGCATTATGCTATGTGAAATAATCCAGGAGGTGAAAGACAAATACCATATGATCTCACCTTTAAGTAGAACCTAATTAAGAAAACAAGCAAGAAATATAATCAGAGACATTGAAATTAAAAACAATCTGACAATATCTAGAAGGGATGGGGTAGGGAAATAATATGGGAAAAAAGGGAAAAGGTCATACATGAACATATGTATAAGGGACCCTTGGACAAAGTCAAAGATAGGTAGGATTGAGTGCAGGAAGTGGGGAGAGTTAGGGCAGGGGAAAGTGGTGGTGGGAAAATGGATGCAACTGTATTCAAACATCAATTTAATAAAAAAAGAATTGTAAGGACAAATATCATATGATCTCATCTATAATTATAACCTAATCATCAAAACAAACAAGGAAGCAAAATATAACCAGAGACATTAAATAAATAACAAAGCGACAGTAACCAGAGGAGAGAGGGGAGATGATAACAGGGAAAGAAAGGGAAGAGTTGTGAGGGAACATGTATAAAGGACACATGAAGAAAGCCAAAGGAAGATAGGATTAAAGGCAGGAGGTGGGGTTTGGGTGAAGTGGGCGGGGATGGTGTGGGAAAAATTCAGGCAATTGTAATACAGCAACAATAAAAAAAAATCTAACTCCCAAATAAATAAAATGTCAACTTCTGAAAAAAATAATTTTAGTGGCTATCTAAATTGCAGCCCTTTATGGCTTTCATCTGAAGATCAAATAATCTAAGATGGACTGTATTTGTATGGAATTATTAGACTTTTTATGTCATTTTCCTGCTAATGAGGTTGACTGCATAGCATATTCAAATGAGGAAAATGCTATCGATTATTAAAATGACCAAAATACCTTGCTGACATAAAGGCCTCTACCCTTACCAAAGCTGGGGCAATTTGATGAAGAGAAAAAAAGATGGTTTTATTGGGTTTTTATTTCTGCTGTTACAAATGATCACATACCTAGTGTCTGAGCACATTTTAAAAAAATCTTATAACACTGCAGATCAGATATCTGACAGACTTCTCTCAGGTAATCAAGGTGTGCATATCACTGCATGCCTTTTTGATGGCTCTAGGAGAAAATCTATTTTCTTGCTCTTTTGTGTTGCTAGTAGAATTCATTCCCTTGATGTTATAGAGCTAGGATGACCATGTTCTTGATGGTCAGAGTCTGATTATAGTTTCTGGAGGCCACTTCATACTTTGAATTGTGGCTTCCTCTATCTTCAACACCAAGAACAGGTCAATTCCTTGTCCATTTCTATCCCTCTGACCCATTCTTCTTTTGTTTTCTACTTATAAAGACTCATGTGATTAGGTTGTATCTAGTGGATAATGGAGGATAACCTCAACAACTCAAGGTCTTACCTTACCTGAATTTCATCTTCAAAGTTATTTTTTCATGTAAGGGAACATGTTTATAGATTCTGGGAATATCTCAGGGGTATATTATTCTATTATAATATTATTGAATAAAGTAATCCAGACTGATATATTTGTAAATACTTTAATGGTCTATAAGTGAGGGAAAGGGGTAACTCTGTAAATGTTCCTTGCAGAAGAATTCGAATTGATAAATTCGAAAGAAGTTATGGGGGAAACACAAACATCATGTAATAATTGTTGCAAGTAAGGTCAAGTAATGAATTTTCTTTCCATTTTGTTGATGTTTTCCCTTACTGTGTAAAGACTTTTTAGTTTGATGTAGTCTCATTTGTTAATTTTTTCTTTTGTTTCCCTTGCCTGGAGAGATATACTTGATAAAACATTTCTAAGAGTTAAGTCCCATATTTTGCTAACTGTGTTTTCTTCTAGGATCTTTATGGTTTCAGGTCTAACATTTGGAATTAATAAATTTTGAACTTATTTTTGTGTGTGGTGTAAGAAGGAGGGCTAGTTTCATTTTTCTACATTTATCTGTCCAATTTTCCCAGCATTTTTATTGAATAAATTATATTTAGCCCATTGTATGTACTTGTTTCCTCTGTAGAATATTCATTGACTACAAAGGAGCAGGTTTATTACTGGGCTGTCTTTTCTGTTCCATTGATCTATGTGTCTGTTTTTATGCCTGTACCATGATCTTTTTTTTATTAAAATATTTTATTTATTTATTTTTAGAGAGAGGGGTAGGGAGGCAGAAAGAGGAGAGAAAAATCAGTGTGTGGTTGCCTTTCATGTGCTTCCCACCAGTGACCTATCCTGCAACCCAGGCATGTGCCCCAACTTGGAATTGAACCTGTGACCTTTTGGTTCACAGGCCTGTGCTCAATCCACTGAGCTACACCAACTGGGGCAATACCATGATCTTTTCATTACTGTGGCATTATAGTGCAGGTTCATATAGGTAGCATAATTTCTCCAATGTTGCGCTTCTTTCTCAGGATTGCTGCTGCTATGCAGGACTTTTTATGGTTCCATATAAATTTTTGAAATATTTGTTCTAGTTCAATGGAAAAATATGTCATTGAAACCTTGATAGGAATTGTGTTGAATGTATAGATTGCTTTGGGTAGTATGGACATTTTAACGATGTTAATTCTTCCTGTCCATGAACACAGTGTTTCCACTTATTTCTACCTTCTTCAATTTCTTTCTTCAGTGTCATAATTTTTTGAGTACAGGTCTTTTACATCCTTGGTTAGGTTTATTCCTAGGTATTTCATTACTTTTGAAGCAATGTACATGGGAGTGTTTTCTTAATTTCCCTTTCTGTTATTCGTTACTGGTACATGAAAATGCAACTGATTTCTAGACATTAATTTAGTATCCTGCTAGTTTGCTTAATTAACTTATCAATTTTTATTAATTCCTTGGTGGAATCTTTGGGGTTCTTTATATACAGTATCATGTCATCTCCAGATAAAAACAGTTTTACTTCTTTTCCAATTTAGATACGTTTTATTTCTTCTTTTCTGATTGTTGTGGTTAAAAGTTCCAGTATTGTGTTGAATAAAAAAGGTGAAAGTAGATATCCCTGTTTGTTTCTTATCTTAAGAGAGAACACATTTGCCAATACATCTGATAAACAATTAATACCTAAGTTTGTAAAGAACTTACAAAACTCAACACCAAAAAATGAACAACTCAATTAAAAAGTAGTCAAAGGAACTGTATAGACACTTCTCCAAAGAGGACATACAGATGGCCAATTGACATATGAAAAGATGCACAACATCACTAATCATCAGAGAAAAGCCCATTAAAACCACAATGAGATGTCATTTCACATCTGTCACAATGGCTATTATCAATAAATCAATAAACAACAAGTGCTGACAAGGATGTGGAGAAAGGGGAACTTTTCTTCACTGTTGGTGAGAATGCAGATTGGTGCAGCCATTTTGGAAAACAGTATGGAGATACCTCAAAAAATTAAAAATGGATTTTGGCATGGGAAGATGATTGTGAGCTAGGTTGACAACTGAACGCACTTGCTTGAGCACCCAACTGGGACACCTAGCTGATCTTCTAAAGAGCAGAGTGAACGGCCAAACCCAACCCAGCTAATGTGAAATTTGGAAGCCAAAGATTTCAGAGGATGCTTAAAAATCGATGAAAAGGAGATTTGTCAGCAAGTTGGAAGGTCCATGGGCCCTGCGCTAGAGACCATGAATGCTACAGGAGCATTGGAGGACAACGGGGTCAGTGATTGCAGGTTAGTGGTTCCCTCTCTTCCCAGAGTGGGGAAGTCACAGACTCATACCAAAGGATACCTGGACTCTTACAGTCACTGGGGGAATAAAGACACAATAAGGAAAGAATAAACAAATGGGATCTCATCAAAATAAAAAGCTTCTGCGTGGCTAAAGAAAACAGTATTAAATTAAAAAGACAACCAACTGTATGGGAAAACATATTTGCCAATGATACCTCAGACAAAGGTTTAATCTTCAAAATATACAAAGAACTTACACGACTCCACTCTAGGAAGACATCTAACCCAATTAAAAAATGGGAAAAGGACTTGAACAGACACTTCTCCAAAGAGGACATACAGAATATCCAGAGACACATGACGAGATGCTCAATATCCTTAGCTATCAGAGAGATGCAAATTAAAACCACAATGAGATACCACTTTACACCAGTCAGGATGGCTATCATAAATAAAGCAACAAACAACAAATGTTGGAGAGGTTGTGGGGAAAAGGGGTCCTTAGTTCACTGTTGGTGGGATTGCAGACTGGTACAACCATTATGGAAAACAGCATGGAATTTTCTCAGAAAAATAAAAATTGACCTGCCTTTTGACCCAGCAATTCCACTGCTAGGATTATATCCCAAGAATCCTAAAACATCAATTTCAAAGAACCTATGCACCACAATGTTCATAGAAGCACAATTTACAATAGCCAGGAGTTGGAAGCAACCTAGGTGCCTGTCAGTAAATGAATGGATCAAAAAATTGTGGTACATATGCACAATGGAATTCTATGCAGCAGAGAGAAAGAAGGAGCTACTACCCTTTGCAACAACATGGATGAAACTGGAAAGCATTATGCTGAGTGAAATAGGCCAGGCATTGAAGGACAAATACCATATGATCTCACCTTTGACAGGAAGCTAAACAACAAAACAAACAAGAAAACAGAATAAAAACAAAGACACTGAAATAGAGAACAAGTGGGCAGCTACCAGAGGGGAGAGGGAAGGGAATTTAAGGGGAAAAATGGGGAGGGATTTTGAGGAACAAGTATGAAAGACACAGGAATGAGGAGGAAATGGGAGGGAGGTGGGGAGACGGGGCCGAGGGGGCTGGGATGAGGGAAATAGACAGAAAACTGTACTTGAAAAATAACTAAATAAAATTAAAGAAAAAGAATAACCAAACCTTAACTTCTAATATAAAAACTAGAAAAAAAAAGACACAATAAGAGACACACAGCCAGCAGAGTACCCTGGCTGGGGATGGGATGGCAGTTGTCAGCTGGAACAGTGCCAGAGAAATTGGGGATCCTGGAGAACCCTGGATAGGAGAAGATATGGGCAGCAACTGGCCATGACTCAGACAGTCTCTGGACTGGCCATAGAGTTGGTCTCTGTGGAGAGACCGGCACTTGTTATGAATGGCTGGCCACACCCAAGGATAATTAGCTCCAAAGAGGACTGGGAACTGGACACCCATGAATATTTTAGCCCAGACTGAGCTCCCATCTTTTGTGCAACCGCAGAAAAGGAAAAAAATGAAGCCCAGCCACACTCTGCCTGCAGCACTGGGGAAGACTAACAAAACCCACTTGGTAGGTTTACAGTAAGTAGGGCTGTTTCTTTGTTGTTGTTTGGGTTTTTGTTGTTGTTGTTGTTTTTTCAAGAGTAAGACAATAAAACCTGGCACTGTGAAAAGATCAAAGACAGATCAGGAAAGAAGTCAGAAGCTGAGCACCAACAGCCAAGACAAATACCACTTTGCTATCTTTCAGAACTTGAATTTTTAAAATTTCTCTTCTTTCTTTTTAATTAGTTTTTGTTTTGTTTTTTTGACTTCATCATTTTGTTTGTTTTTTTTTATTATGCCTTTCATGTTGCCTTTTAATTTTTCTTCTTTTACTTCACTCATATTTCAATAAAATAGTACTTTTGGTCTTGTACTTTTTATTCTTTTTATTCAGATTATGTATTTTTTTTATCATACTACCATTATTCCAAATTCCACACAGCACCCTTCCCTGGTATTAATCTATTTCACATCTTCCTGAGCTTTATTACTGCTGTGGTTAACTTAATCTTTTCTACACTACTCCAAGTTTCTATCTCTTACTCTCACTATATCTCACCATCTAATTTCTCATAAATGCTCTGCTTTCTAAAGTCAGGTCACATTCTTCTTCCTTTTTAATAAGAGTCTTACCTCTTTTTCACCTCTTATAAAAAGTGGCTAGTTGGGTGAAATATCATGATGTTTGCTGTACTTCTCCCAAGGATTTCCTATTTGTTCACTACTTGTTTGTACTTTAAATCCTATAGAATAACCTCATGCTCTCTTACACCACTTCACCTTTGCTCCTGCCCCTGATCAGGTAAGTAAGAAATTTTATCTCATTGTTTTCTCTCTCCCCTTTTTTTCTTTCTCCTTTTTTTTCCATTTTCTCTCTCGTTCTTTGTTCCTCTCTCTCAACCACAGCTTTACTCCTTTTATTAGTTTGCTTCTCCCATCCTTTCAAAATCATTTTTTTTACTGTGGACATTTCATATTCATTTTTCTCTTTTCTTCAATATTTCTATTCCCATTTCACTTTTATTAAATTTCATTCACCTGGCATTGCTATGAATCCTGCTGTGGGTTTTCTGCAATTTTGCTTCTCACGGTATACTCTTTCCTCTTTTACCCCATTGTTCCCATAACCTTTTTGTGTTTTACTTATGTTGTAAATTTTGATTTTCCCCCCCTTGGTTCCACCATAACTCTTATCAATCTTTCTCCATATAATCACACAATATTTTTCTTTCTTCTAGTCATCTCGTATTCCCTTTGTCACATCATATGATATCCACAACGCTTTTCACATTTATTAGTTTTAGTGCTACTGCAGTTGAGAGTGCTGATGTGTGGTAGAGGAGTCCTTTTGGCTGGTGTAGGTAATGTGGTCTGGTAATACTGCTTTGTTAACCAACACCTATACAACAGCATACAAGATAAGATAGAAGTTGTGAATGCCAGTAAACCCGGTAGAAGGGAGGACCCAACAACAAAAGAGCCACCAACAAGTAAAGGCCGAGTATGACAGGAAAGCCCACACAAACAGAAAAAAGGGCAACCCTAGACCATCGAGACAAAAAGATCTAAGAGACCACACCACTGAGTCCCACAGTACTCTTTCCACAGAATTTTCCTTTACAAAAACAGCTGGCAAAGCAGAGTATCTGGAATCACAGACACAAACAAAGAGACACCTAAAATGGGGAGACAATGAAAGACACAACTGAAAGAAATGGAAGACTCCCCAGTAAAAGAGCTAAATAAAATGGAGGCAAGCAAAGTATCAGTTATAGAATTCAAAGGAATGGTGTTAAGGATGCTTAAAAGAACTCACAGACAACTGGATGAACAGAGTGGGAACTACAACAGTATGTAAAAGGAAATAGAAACTATAAACAAGAACCAGGAAGATATTAAGAATACAATTTCTGGAATAAAAAATATGCTAGAAGGAATTACAAGCTGGGTGAATGAAACTGAGGACCAAATTGATGTGTGCACTGGCTTGCAGTGTCCACAGCGTTATGGATGAGATACAAGATATATTCACATGGACTACTGAGTCCTGTGAGGAAAAAGGGACAGCACAGCAACTCTCTTAGGGGGAGAGTGCCTCAGAGCCCCGGAGAGCATTGTGTGCTCTTGCTTTGACAGGTATTTATTGGGTTCAATTTTCACAGGAATACAGGTAAAGCTCATTAATCATTGTCAGGCAGTAAGGATCAAACAATAGATAGTATACAAAGAACTATGAAGGCCTATTCTGAGTCAGGGTCTGTTAGCTAAATGGCTACAAAACTTTGGGAAACAAACTCATTTCCTGCTCTGACCCTTATCATTCAATTGAGAGCATTCTTGGCAAAGCAGTTTTCATAGGATTTTATGTATTCTTTCTCAGGCCTGATCACCCGGGGAGTCCACCCTTTTCAGTACAGGGCTGCACCACCCTCTGTCATTGTTTCAGGCTTAAGTCAGGCAGGAGAAGAAGGCAGCCAAGAAATTAGGAGACTCCTCACAGACATAATGAGGACTCAGGCTATGTCAAAGCTGAGGGGTGAGGGTCCACCACCCTCTTTTGCTATAGCCCCCAAGCCCTTCCCTGCGGCCTCCCCATGATCATGCCTATCTTAGGTTATTCCCCCCTTGGGGAATCTTACCCATCATTGGCCAACTGATCAAGAATTGGGGGCCAGTTATGGATGAAGTAAAGGGAGCAGAAGTGGTGCTCCTGCCAGGGAGATAAGCTTTGCCTCCTTAGTGGCTTATGGTCTAAAGGTTGCTCACTCAGCCTTAGCCATGAGAGGGGTTACAGCTTCTGAAATCAGGAATGGAGGCTCCCAACACCAAATTAGTGAGCTGGAAGGCAAGGTAGAAAGAAATACCCAGGAAGAGCAGTATATGAAAAATATGATGATAGCTTAAGGAAAATGTAAAACAACATGAACACAACAACATTTGAATCATAAGAATACCAGAAAAAGAAGAAAAAAAAGCAAGGGATAGAAACCATAGTTGAAAAAATAATGACAGAAAACTTCCCAAACCTGGAGAGGGGTAAATCACACAAGTTCAGGAAGAATCACATGGAGGGTCCCAATCAGGATTAATCCAAAGAGGCCTACCCCAAGACACATCATAACTAAAATGCCAAGTTTTAAAGACAAAGAGATAATCTTAAAACAGCAAGGGGAAAACAGGAAGTAATACATATGGGAGTCCTGATAAGGCTACCAACATATTTATCAACAGAAACACTACAAGCCTGAAGGGAATGGCAAGCAATATTCCAACTAATGGAAAGCAAAGGCCAGCAATCAAGAATACTCTACCCAGCAAAGCTCTCAATTAAAACGGAAGATGAAATAAGAGTTATCAAGACAAAAGTCAGCTGAAATAATATACCTCCACCAAACCAGCACTGAAAAAAATGCTAAAGGGACTGCATTAAGAAGGTGAAGGAAAAAAGTGTGAGAGAGAGGGAAAAAAGGTACAAAGGGAGAAAAATGAACAAGTACCTATCAATAATAACCTTAAATGTTAATGGGTTACATGTTCTGACAGAATAGATGAATGGATAAGAAAACATAACCAGAATGTATGCTACCTATAGGAGACCCACCTAAGAAAAAAAGAAGTACACAGACAAAAAGGGATAGGAAAAAATTTTCTAAAAAATTGGACAGGAAATAAAAGCTGGGGTAACAATACTTATATCAGAGAAAACAGACTTCAAAAGAAAGGCCATAAAAGAGACACAAAAGGACATTTTATAATACACAATGCAGTATCTATCAAGAAGACATAAACATTATAAATGTATATGCACCCAACATAGGAGCACCCAAATATATAAGGACAATTTTGGAAGACTTCAAGAAAGATATAGACAGCAACAGACTTATACTAGGGGATTTTAGCACCCCGCTGTCAAAAATGGATATATTTTCCACACAAAATATCAAGGACATTGTGGCATTGAACAATACCCTAGATCAAATGGACTTAACTGATATATGTATAGAATCTTTCATTCCAAAGAAGCAAAACAAACATTCTTTTCAAAGCACATGGAACATTTTCAAAGATAGACCACATATATATAGGACTCCAAACAAGCCTCAACAAATTCAAGAAATTTGAAGTCATATCAAGCACTTTGTTGTACCACAAGTGCTTTATGTTGTACCATAAAAATCTCAAACAAACAACTAAACTGTATATCTACAAGATCTGGAGTAAAAACAACAAACATAGCTGAGAGAAAGTAGAAAGAAGGAAATAAGACAAGAGCAGATTAAATGACATAGAGACTAAAAGAATAATTCAAAGGAACAGTAATCCAGGAGATGGTTCTTTGAAAAGGTAAACAAAATTTACAAGCCTTTAACCAGATTCATTTAGAAAAAAAGAGAGAGGACCCAAACAAATAAGATTAGAAACAAAAGAAGAGAAATTACAACTAATAGCACAGAAATACAAAGAATTGTAAGAGATTACTATGAATAACTATATGCCAAGAAATTTGAAAACAAGGGTGAAATGGACAAATTTTTAGAAAAAAATTATATCCCCAAACTGAATAAAGAGGAAGTAGCTTGAACAGACCAATAACAACTCACAACATCGAATAGTCAGCAAAAAACTCCAAGCACACAAAAGCCCTGGGGTGGACGGTTTCACAGAAGAATTTCACAAGACATTTAAGGAAGAGCTACCCCATATCCTTCACAGACTGTTCTAAAAAAATCTAAGAAAAGGGAACACCCCAGACTTATCTATTGAAGCCAGCATCATCCTGATATCAAAACCAGATAAAGACAAAACAAAGAAAAAAAACTACAGGCCAATATTGCTGATGAACATAGACACAAAACTCCTCACATCCAGTAGTACATTAAAAAAGGCATACACCATGATCAAATGGGATTCATCCCAGGGATGCAAGGATGGTACAATATTTGCAAATCAATAAATGTAATACTTTACATAAACAATAGTAATGACAAAAATCACATGATCATATTAATAGATGCGGAAAATGCATTTGATAAGGTACAGCACCAATTTATGATAAGAACAATCAGCAAAGTGGGAGTAGATGGGTCATACTTCAACATAATAAAGGTCATATACGAGAAACCTACAGCCAACATCATACTGAATGGGCAAAAACTAAAAGTTTTCCCAATAAGATCAGGAACAAGACAAAGATGTATGCTTTTAGCACTTATATTCAGCATATTAAAAGTCCCAGCCACTGTGATCAGACAAGAAAAAACATAAAAGGCATCAAAATTGGAAAGGAGGAGTAAAACTGTCATTGTTTGCAGATGACATGATAGTGTACATAGAAAACCCTATAGGCTCCACCAAAAGCTACTCAACCTAATAAGGGAATTTGGCAAAACAGCAGGCTACAGTGTCAATATTCAGAAATCAAAGACACTTTTGTATGCTAACAATAAAATATCAAAAACAGAAATCAGGAAAATAGTCTTATTTTTATAGCTACAAAAATAAAGTATATAGGCAAAAATTTAACCAAGGAGATAAAAGACCCCTATTCAGAAAGGTATACAACACTGAAGAAAGATATTAAGGAAGACACAAACAAATGGAAACATACGCTGTGTTAATAGATTGAAAGAATTAACATTATCAAAATGCCCATACTACCCAAAGCAATTTATAGATCCAATGTGATCCCTATTAAAATGTCAATAACATATTTCACAGATATAGAACAAACATTCAAAAAATTTATGTGGCACCATAAACAACTCTGAATAGCCACAGCAATTTTGCAAAAGAAGAACAGAGTAGGATGGATCACAATATCTGACATCAAAATATATTACAAGGACATAGTAATTAAAATAATCTCTACTGGCATAACAGCAGACACATAAATAAATGGAACAGAATAAAGAGTTCAGAAATAAACTGATGTCTTTATGGTTAATTAATATTTGACAAAGGGAGTAGAAGCATATAATGGAATAAAAAGAGCAGCTTCTGCAAATGGTGTTGGGAGATCTGGAGAACTACATGCAGAAAAATGAAACTCACTACCACCTTACACCATACACCAAAATAAATCCAAGGTGGATAAAAAACTGAAATATAAGCCGTGACACCATTAAAGTCCTAGAGGAGAACATAAGCAGGACAGTTTCAGATACTCCATGCAGCAATATTTTCACCAATATGTTCCCTAACAAGGAGCATGAAGGAAAGAGTAAACAAATAGGATCTCATCAAAACAAAAAGCTTCTGCATGGTTAAAGAAAACAGTATTAAAATAAAAAGACAACCAACTGTATGGGAAAACATATTTGCTAATGATACCTCAGACAAAGGTTTAATCTCCAAAATATACAAAGAACTTACATGACTCCACTCTAAGAAGACAAGCAACCCAGTTAAAAAATGGGCAAAGGACTTGAACAGACACTTCCCCAAGGAGGACGTACAGAGGACCTAGAGGCACATGAACAGATGCTCAATATCACCAGCTATCAGAGAGATGCAAATTAAAATCACAATGAGATAGCACTTTACACTCATCAGATTAGCCATCATAAACAAAGTAACAAACAAGTGTTGGAGAGGTTGTGGAGAAAAGGGGACCCTAGTTCACAGTTGGTGGGATTGCAGACTGGTACAACCATTATGGAAAACAGTATGGAATTTTCTCAGAAAACTAAAAATGAATATGCCTTTTGACCCAGCAATTCCACTGCTAGGATTATATCCTAAGAACCCTAAAACACCAATCCAAAAGAACCTATACACACCAATGTTCATAGCAGCACAATTTATAATAGCCAAGAGTTGAGAGCAACCTAGTGCCTGTCAGTAAATGAATGGATCCAAAAACTATGGTACATTTACACATTTACACTATGCAGCAGAAATAAAGAAGGAGCTCCTACCCTTTGCAACAGCATGGATGGAACTGAAAAGCATTATGCTGAGTGAAATAAGCAAGGCAGTGAAAGATAAATACCATATGATCTTACCTTTAACAGGAACCTAAATAACAAAACAATCAAACAAGCAAAATATAACCAAAGACACTGAAACAGAGAACAGGCTGACAGGGACCAAAGGGGGGAGGGGAGAGAATTTCAGGGGAAAAGGGGAAGAAGGGTTTACAGAAACAAGTATAAAGGACACATGGACAAAATTTAAGGGGGGTGGAAATGGGAGGGAGGTGGCAAGCACTGGGGTGGGGGGGTGAACCAGATGGCAGTAAAAGACAGAAAACTGTACTTGAACAACAATGAAAATAAATAAATTTTAAAAAAAAGAAAATTTCTTGTGATAACAGATCTGAAAAAGTTAACTGAACTCAATGCAGAAGGCTATTTTATTCTAACGTAACTGAAGTGTGGCTTTAGGCAAAGCTTTGGTAAAAAGGGAGATAAGTGAGCCCTTTTCTCTTTGCGCTTGCTCTTGGGATGAAATATATATGGAAATGAATTCATTTTCAGTTCATCTCAATTTTTGTTGTCCTCTTCATACCTTCCTGACCTTGCTTTGCCCCTGAGCTTTTCCAGGGCTGAGTGATGATAACATAGGTAGAAATTGCATGGAAGGCAAGTGTGCAGTACATATGGGGACTCAAGAATTTAATTTTCTTTCTGGGCAAAGCAGTCTTCCTCTTCAAAACTCATTTCTCTTTACAGCAAAATCTACAGAAGTGCATTGAGAGAAAAACTTTTCCACTTCATCTAAATTTTGCTGCTTGTGCTTTGCATGAGGAAATTTATGAATTTCACTTAAAAAATTGGCTAAGTAAAGGGAGTTTCAATCTGAAATGAAGACAGACTGAAGGGAAGGAACATAAAAATATATGGGGATCTGACTCAGCCTAGCCCATTAGCTCTGCATTGATGCACACATACATAATGTTAATGAAGTAGTACAGTTTTATAAAACCTGACTAGAGTGTAGACTAGGAGTTTAACAAAATAATCAAAGGAATCAGCTTTAGAGTTGACATCAAAGAAAACTCTTTGTGTAAAAGAGAATGAAGAGACATAGACAGAAATATCTTCTATTTAATCCTTGGTTCTCAGGTCAAGTGTTTTAAGAAAACAAATAAAATATGAAAGCCTGACTCATGCAAAATAAGAGAACTATATATATTTATGACCAAAAAACAAATATCTTCATTTTTAATATAACTTCTGGCTAGCAATAATCTAGCAGACTAATAAAAGCATTACAAAGTTAATATACACAGCAAATTCTAAATTCTTATTTATATACTTGGTTCTGAATTCATAGTTACAAAGTCCACCTAGCCCTTTTCCAGCAAAGTAAAGATAAAACATTTTATTAAAAATTCTTCTTTATTTTTATCTCTTAGTTGCACAGTAGCAGTAAAGAGGCAGATTTCTAATATAGACCAAAGAATGATGTGCTATGAATGGATGCATCAGCCTAATATGATTAGCATATTTTGGCAGGTATTTTTTTTCCTTGTGAGGGAAAAGCATTCTATGCCCTGTCACATTCCTCAATTTATATGAAGGAAAATGAGTCATTAGGGATGGGTTATAGTGTGTGGATGAGACAGTGCACTCATCTTGCAGTTCTATGCATTTTCCACTTTAGATTCTACATGTTTCCCAAAGTTACCATGCGTTGCTGAGAAATTGCATTTCTTTGCACTAAGAAAAAATGCAGAGCAGCTCATTTTTTGAGGTTTTGCTGAGAGGCAGAGCTAGAACATAGGTATGAAAGGAAATATTCTTAATATAGATAAAAATGTTTTCCCAATAGTATTGAAAATTCCCTTAGTCTAAGCAGAGTGGTTGTAAAAGACAGACTTGCACAACCGTTAACACCAATGTATGTAGGAGGTAATCTGAAAAGATTTTTAGAAAACCTGTGCTCATCAGCTCTCAGTCTAACTATTGTGCAGCCAGTCACCTGCATTTTCTTGAACGACTGTTCCTAGTAAATGGAGGATGCCCTCCTGGGGGCTCTGAGGGAATGAGCCTTGCCAAGACTGAGGGCACACACTAAGGGCCCTACTCTTGAGGTCATTCATCTGATCTACTAAGAAAGCCATAAGGTAGTCAGTATTAATTACTAAAAGACTGAATCAAATAATTAAATTATAAGAAGGATTTGAAATTGTAAATGCCATAGGAACAGAAAATGATTAATCTATTTGAAGAATATTCTATGATCCTAATTTGGCAGTCATTGACACAGATTAGTGTTTATGGAACTTCTCTTTGGATAGTTTAGAATAATTGAGTACTATACGTTCTAATCTAGATACAATTTGGTGAACTAAGAGACAGCACAAATAGGTCTTTGCTGCTGTTTGTTCAGGCCAAAATTCATTTCTAGGCTGTTATCTAGGAAGGAAAGAAGGAAGGAAGAGAGGGAGGGAGGGAGGAAAAGAAAAGGGTATATTGAAGTGAGGTATGTTCACTAAAACTGAGTGCTGTTAAATTGTTTAATCCCTTACAGGCTCAACTCATACTATGCATAAATCAGGTTCTGAAACACTTAGCAGGTAATAGGCTTCTGGATGTGTGTGTGTGTGTTTGTGTGAGGGATAGGAATTGCACCCCTGAATGAGGGATTTGGAATAATGTAAAAGTAGAATAATATAAATTGATTTTAAATTGATAAGGAGTAAGCATGAAGTCAATGAAGATAATAGTAAGCAAAATTTTAAGAAGTACTTAGAATCTCCTTCACTAATGTGGCTCAGTAGATTGAGTGCTGGCCTGTGAGCTAAAGGGTTGCTGGTTTGAGTCCCAATCAGGGCACTTGCCTGGGTTGCAGGGCAGGTCCTCAGTGGAGGATGCTTGAGAGGCAACCACACATTGATGTTTCCCTTCCTCCCTTCCTCTCTCTAAAAATAAAAAGAGAAGTAGGTAGAATTATTTCAATTCTTTTTCAAAACAATCTATATAACAACTCAGAATTTTAGACACTATTTCCCCAAAAGCATACTGCAAGTAAGTAGTAGAATTAAATTAATTCTTATACTTCATATTTCTGGAAGTCACAAGGAATTTTATTGTGAATGTAGGTCTTCAAATTGCTTTGGATCTCCAAGATACAGGAGGAAGACCAAAGATGTGCTGGAATTCTAGACCCATTTTTTCTCTCACAGTGGGCACAATAGATATAGAGTGAAACTCTGTAGAAACTCTGTGCCAAACAGGAACTCAATAACAGTATTTTGAACTCTTTTGAATGTGGCATAAAACAATACCGAATAAAAATAAAATGAGAAATTCACTTCAGACCTTCAAAGTCAATTCAGTAATATATTGGTGGGAGAATAATTGTTTTCGTGTTTTCTCATATGAACAGTTGAATTAATTGTTTATAAATTGAGATGAGAAAAAGGTGAAACTACCCACCTCTATGCTGTGATCATTTTTCTGTCTAAAAGAAAAATGTTTATGGCAAGACAGAATGCCAATAAACACATATGGAAAATTATCAGATCTCTATATACCGAATATTCCTGACACTCTTTCTGTAAGTTATTCAGCTAAATAAATATATGACGATTCATGTCAGGTATAAGAAATATGAAATTTCACCAAGCTGGAATCATTTGGAAATGTAGTTTTGACTAAATTAGATTAAAGAGGAATATTGACATGAGGTATCTTGCATCAGATCTGGCTTATTAATATTTATGGCAAGGAATTGGCAAATAATCTAATGAAAAATGAGCACAGTAGCCCTATCTGGTATGGCTCAGTGTGATGGGTGTTGTACCACAAACTGAACAATAGGCATAGTTCTGAATATGGACTCTTCCTTCATGATATTAAAATGGCTAGTGAGGACATGGAAAGGTGCTCAGTGTCATCAGTCATTAGAAAATGCAATCAGAGATAAAATGAGATACCATGTCACATTCACTAAACTGGCTGTATGTCCAATGAGGCTGTGGAAGGACTGGAACACTTATATATTATTACCCAGAACATGAAGTGGTACAGAGATTTAAAAGAACAGTTTGGCATTTCCTTAAAATGTGAAATAGAGTTACCAAATGATACAACAACAACACTCCCTCTGAGAGAAATACCCGAGTGATCTCAAAATATATAGCAACACAAAACCTTGTAAATAAATTTTTAAGCAGCATTATTTATACTACAAAAAAAGGGAAAAGCTCGAATGTTTATCAACTAATGAGTGGATAAAAAAGTTGGAGTATCACACAATGGTATGTTTTTTTCAGCCATTAAAAAAAGAAATGAAATACTGATGTTCTATAACATTATGGAAACTTGAAAACACTATGCTAAATGAAAGAAGCCAATCACAAAAAGATCACACATTGTATGGATTACAATTATATATAGAAGATAAGTTCTGGGGATCTAATGAACAGCATTTGACTAAAGTGAATAATAACGTACTTTCAACTATATACTTGAAAGTTGTGAAGAAAGAAGACTTTAAATGTTCTCACTAGAAAAATATAATGGTAGTTATATGACATGATAAAGGTATTAGCTAATCCTATGTTAGTAATCAAATCAACATGTTATCGAATCAACACATTGTATACCTTAAACTTATACAGTATTATATGAGATGAGACCCAAACCCCACCTTGGAATTTATTTAAAATTGTATATTTACAATGGAATAGTATGCAGCAGAAAGGGAGGAGCTCCTATCCTTTGTGACAGCGTGGATGGAATTGGAGAGCATTATACTAAATGAAATAAGCCAGACAGTGAAAGACAAATACCATATGATCTCACCTATAAGTGGAACATAATCAACAAAACAACAAGGAAGCAAAATATAACCAGAAACATTGAAATAAAGAACAAATTGACAGTAACCAGAAGGGATAGCAGATAGGGATAATGGAGGAAAACAGAGGCAGGGACATCAAGGGACATGTATAAAGGACACATGTACAAAACCAAAAGGGGTAGGTTTGAGTGTGGGAGGTAGGGATGGCTGTGGTAGGGCGGCATGGTTGGAGAAATTGGAGAAAATTGTACTTGAATAACAATAAAAAATTTAAAAAATAAGTAAAAACAATAAAATAAAATTCAAAAAAGAAACAATTAAAATTAGTTAAATTATTTGAGAAATGAATGTAAGTATATTTTATATTTTTAAAATTAATCAAGTTGTACAATATCTTTTAAACAAAATTGGCATTTCAACTTGAATGACAGATTGATGGATACTCTGACTTGGGTGTTGAAACAGCTTCCGATTATTTGGAGGAGCAAATCTGAATTGGTCTTAAGTGTCTGTCTCCTGTGTTCCATCAATGTTTATTGGATTGAGGTTCCCAGGAGCATATTGTAGGAATAACTCATATTGGTAACATGATGTGTGGATGCATGCTAAAATGTATAAAGCACTTCTACAAACTGATATTGTCAGTAAGCCATATGTTCCCATTTCTCAAGTTTATTATGTAAGAATAGAAAACATTCTCTGGGTATTTATTATGTATTAGGCACTATTCTTTCTTCTTTCAATGAATTAACTCATTCAATTTTCATCATTAACCTTATTTTATAAAAAAAACAAATACAGGACAGTTAAATAATTGTCAAAGTCACACATGTAATTAAATAGTGACGAGGTTAATAAAACATTCCAGAGCTCAGATTAGCAAAAAGACTTAATTATTTATTTACATATTTCCAAATATTATCCATTCATAGTACCATTAGACCTTAGCATAGTACTCACATTGAAACATTCAGGAAAACATTCCCAAAGGTGCCAGACTGGGGTTTTTGCTGACATTATCTATTTTCAACAACTATCTAAGAGTACATTTTTAGTTAACAGACTGTTTTCATAGTGCAGTAACTTTAGCCACTTGATTAAATGCAATGTCTTTTAAAATTGATTCTATCATTACCATTTTTATTACTTATGTATATTTTCCTTTTTTATTGTTGTTCAAGTATAATTGTCTCCATTCCCCCAACCATTCCCCTCACCCCAGCCATCCCTATCTCCTACCCTCGATCCTAACCCCCTTTGACATTACCATTTTATTTTAGCTTCACTCTCACTTCCAGGGCTCAATATGCTTTGGGATTGGAGTAAAATATTTGAGTTCAAACTATTTAAAGTAGGAAGGAGGAAGTTCTATTAGAATATCTGAACTAGTACTGACTGGTGTGGTTCAGTTAGTTGGGCATCATTTCACAAAACAAAAGGTTGCCAGTGCAATTCTTTCTGTGGGCATAAGCCTGGGTTTTGGGTTTGGTATTCAGTCAGGGAGCATACTAGAGGCAACCTATTGATGTTTTTCTCTCACATTGATGTTTACCTCCCCCTCTTTCTCTTTACCTTCCCTCTCTTTAAAAATAAAAATAAAAATAAAAATAAAAATAAAAATAAAAATAAAAATAAAAATAAAAATAAAAATAAAAATAAAAATAAAAATAAAAATAAAAATAAAAATAAAAATAAAAATAAAAATAAAAATAAAAATAAAAAACAGTAAAAAAAGAATCTCTGAACTAAGGAAGAATCAACTTTGATTTTTTGATGTTTTCTTATTGCTAATTGGATTCATTTTTGTAAAAAAACACATTATGATTGTTGCTAAAAATAGAAGTTAGAGTAGTATTTTCCCAAGGATTTATAATAGAAAATAAGTTTTATATTGATTCTTTCAAAAAATAATTTAAAGACCAACTCTACCCCAGATAATTTTTTTTTACTTGCTGGCGATACAGCAGTAAACCAAACAGACAAAATATCCTGCTCTCAATTTTACTGCAAATTGTTTATGGGCCTATGAAAACATGTAGAAGGAGGAACAAAGATGTAAATATTTTGAGTGCCTTAGCAGGGAACATAAATAGATAAATAGGACAGAATTAAAGTGTCATGGAATGATGGGGCCTGTAATGAGCTAGGGTGTTCAGGCCTGGCTCAGGGGTTTTGGGCTTTATTTTTTAAAATCATTTTACCAGCCAATCAAATGTGTCTTATTTTTAGAATAAGGGTGATTTTGCCTTTCCCCAAGAGTCAAATGGTTCTTGAAAATTAAAGATACACAATAATGTATGCTATAAGAAATCAATCTCTCTTTTAGCCTTTCTAGGGATGGGAATCTCAGTACTTGCTGTATTATTAGTCTACTCTTTCTGGTTGGCTCTGGCTTTGTATAGATCCTTCCCTTTGAGTTTACTTTAATGTATGCTGGAAACATGTATGCCTGAAGATAAATCACATCAAAGTCTACCTGAAATCAATCAATGAACAAGTATTATATGATGATGTTTATGTATTATTCCAAGGCTAACCAAAAGAAGTACAAAATATTCAGATGGGTTGCCAGCACTAGTACTGATAAAAATAAATATGAGACTTTGTATCGATTATTATAATTTCAATAAATCCCTAGAGTTATGAGATAACATCTATAAGACTGATGAAAAGGACCAGCAGAAAGATCTCACATACAAGTGAAATCATCTAGTATTTGTCTCTGTCTGACTTATTTACTTAGAATATTGCCCTCAATATCCATATATGTAATTAAAAATGGCAGAATATTTTTCCTCATAACTATATAATATTGTGTATATACATATATATAATCACATCTTTATTTTTCTATTTTATTGTAGACAGACAATGTTGTTTCCAAATAATAGCTATTGTACATAATACTCCAACACACGTGATAATGCAGATATATCTTTAATATTATGGTTTTATATCCTCTGGATATATAACCAGAAGTGGAATTGCTGGATCATATTGTACTTCTATTTCAGTTTTTTGAGGAAACTTCAGAATGATTGGAAGACATTTTGTTTTGACAATTTTAATATATCATGTCATGCCATTCTGGTCTGCAAATTTTTAGTTGAAAAATCTGCTTATAGTCTTACACAGGTTCCTTCGAATGTGATAAGTTGTTATTCTCTTTCACCTTTGAGGATTCACTCCTTGTCTTAACTTTTTAAAAAATATATTTTATTATGCTATTACAGTTGTCCCATTCCCTCCTTCATTCCCCTCTACCCTGCACACCCTCTCCTACTCATATTCCCCCCTTTAGTTCATGCCCATGTGTCATATGTTGTTTAGCTTCTACATTTTCCATACTATTCTTGCCTTTCCCCTATTTTCTACCTACCATCTTTGCTACTTATTCTCCATACCTTCCCCACTCTCCTCTTCTCACTCCCCTGTTGCTAACCCTCCATGTGATCTCCATTCCTGCGGTTTTGTTCCTGTTCTAGTTGTTTGCTTAGTTTGCTTTTTATTTTTCTTTAGGCGTGGTTGTTAATAATTGCATGCTTGCTATCATTATACTGCTCATATTTTTATCTTCTTTTTCTTAGCTAAGTCACTTTAACATTTCATATAATAAGGGCTTGGTGATGATGAACTCCTTTAACTTGTCCTTATCTGAGAAGCACTTTATCTGCCCTTCCCTTCTAAATGAAAACTTTGCTGGATAGAGCAATCTTGGTTGTAGGTCTTTGGTTTTCATGACTTGGAATACCTCTTTCTAGCCCCTTCTTGCCTGTAAGGTCTCTTGAGAAATCAGCTGATAGTCTGATGGGAACTCCTTTGTAGGTGACTGTCCCCTTATCTCTTGCTGCTTCTAGGATTCTCTCCTTCATTTTAATCTTGGCTAATGTAAACATTATGTGCCTTGGTGTGTTCCTTCTTGGGTTCAACTTCTTTGGGACTCTCCTGGAACTTCCTGAAAATATATTTCCTTTGCCAGGTTGAGGAAGTTCTCCTTTATTATTTGTTCAAATAACTTTTCCACTTTTGCTCTTCCTCTTCTTCTTCTGGTACCCTTATAAGTTGGATGTTGAAACATTTAAAGATGTCCTGGAGGTTCCTAAGCCTCTCCGCATTTTTTTGAATTCTTGTTTCTTTATTCTTTTCTATTTGGTTGTTTCTTTCTTCCTTCTGGTCCATTGATTTGAGTCCCAATTTTATTCCCATCCCTATTTGGCTTCCTGTATATTTTCCTTTATTTCACTTAGCATAGCCTTCACTTTTTCATCTAATTTGTGACCAAATTCAACCAATTCTGTGAGCATCCTGGTCACCAGTGCTTTGAACTGTGTATCTGATCAGTTGGCTATCTCTTTGTCACTTAGATATATTTTTTTCTGGAGCTTTTATCTGTTCTTCTGTTTGGGCCATTTTTTGGGGGGGGTGTCTTGTGGCACCTGTTTTGTATGAGGGGCAGAGTCTTAGATGTTCACCAGTACAGGGCAACTCAGTTGCTGGATTGTGATGCTGCATGGCCGGGAAGGGTCAGAGAGGAAACAATGGCACTTGCTCCGCTCTCTCTTGGATTTCAATCTCTCCTGTCCCCACTTCCCCCAAGTAAGGTGAACCCTTCTGGTGCTAATTTCTGTATGGCTGGGCTTGTGTACATTCTAGGACCCTGTTGGTCTATCCAGTAAACTCTTCTGTGGGCTGGGAGTCTCTCCCGCTGCTTCAACCCCCACAGGTGTTTTCAATTGGTGTTTTGAAGCTTTATTTCTCTGTGCTGGGGCCCTGGGTTGCACTGTCTGTCTCTCTCCCCAGTTTTGCCTGGTTTATCTGTGCGTGAATGTGGGACTGCCTGGTCAGCCAGCTACCTCGTGCACCTTGCTGTGTCTGCCTGCTGCCACCCGATGCCGAGGGTCTGTCAGCTGCCACCTTGAGTGCCTAGGGTCCACAAGCCACCACCTTTCTTTGCCACGACCCCTCTCTTCCTGGCTGCCCAACTCCACTCCTCCTACTGGTCAAGATGAATGTGTCTATATTTCGTCTTGACTTTTGACATTTTAGTTATAATGCGGATTTGTTCCTTTATGTTCATCTTATTTGGAACTTGCTGGGTTTCCTGGATCTGTACTTCTGTTTCCTTTCCCAGATTAAGGAAGTTTTTAGCCACAGTTTCTTTAACTAATTTTTCTGCCCCCTTCTTTCCTCCTTTTCTGTCTAGGACCTCTATAATGCCAGTGTTAGTCTGCTTGATGTTGTCTCATAAGTCCCTGAACCTATATTCACTTTTTCTCATGTTGTGTTTTTTTTGCTGCTCTGATTAGGTGAATTCTACTGCCTTGACTTTGAATTTACTGCTCTTTTTCTTCTGCTTCTTCTAGGCTACTATTGAACCTCTATAGTATAATTTTCAGTTCGATTATTGTATTCTTCAGCCGTGTGACTTCTATTTGATACTTTTAAGTACTTTTTATCTCTTTGTTGAAGTTCCTAGTATGTTTATTTATTCTTCTCCCAAATTTCATGAGCATCTTTATGACTGTACCTTTGAACTATTTATCATGTAAATTACTTGTTTCAGTTTCATCAGGGTTCCTCCTCACCCCCTGAACCTTTACCTTGTTATTCAGTTTGGAATGTATTCCTTTGTTTCTTTCTTTTTATTTACTCTGTGTTGGTGTTTATCATTGGATGAAACAACCAGCTCTCCCAGTCCTGAAGGAGTGGCTTTATGTAGGAGGTAAACCTTATTACTCATCCTTACTCTAGCTCTTGATATCTCTCAAATCTGTGAATTTGGGCATGCAGCCTATTTTATTTCTAATGACTCCAAGTAGTTGAGAGTATGCTGAGATCTGTCAGTGTCCTAAAGGGAGGATCTCAGTCAGCACATTTTCAGGTTGATTGGAAGCCAGACACTCAGGCAGGAGATTTTAAAGTGCAAATATAGTCCCGTGGGACTGCAAGCAGAGGCTCCACTGGACTCCAGGACCATGCAATCTGGAGTTTTCCCTTGAGTAGCAGTAATCCCCATCTCTTACTATTTGTTTTGCATACTTCTTCCTGAAGTGATATTTTACCTGACATCTTCATATGTCATAAATGGGGTAGAAGAAGAAAAACTAATGAAAAGTTAAGAAATAAAAGGCTACAAAAGTATTTTTTCCTCAACCTGTCATAATACGAATTGATAAAATAAGAAATAAGTCTTGTCAAATGCCAAAACATTTGTGAAATATTACAATAAGTGCTTAGCTCTATATATAGATTACAGCTTTGGAGTCTTTCTTGCAAACACTTGAACTTATTTGTTTGTACTTGCTTATTTTCTGCTTCTGGGTATGAAACAACTATTCTTAAGAGCAGAGATTTTATACATCACACTAAATCTAAGACCCCTGGCTCCTAAAACAGTCTTTGAGGATTCTAGATACTCCATTGTTTACAGAGAAAATGAATAAGCTAAGAATACTGTGGTAACTCTCTAACACATAATAGTCACCTTTTATACTAAGATTTATACAATAAGAAAAAGAAATAAAATGCTTAATTTGTAACATTTGTTCTTTTTCAAAATGTTCTGAATTAATTTGTTCTAAAGAGCTGAAAGCATCTGGCTAACATCCAGAAGCAGTTTCTTTCAGAGCATTGCAATCCTGATTGGGTTCAACTTATTAATTCCAGAATACATTCATAGCAAACCATCCCTGAAGTAGTTATCCCTCTAAGCCAGGTTCTTCATTTGAAAAATTTAGTTATTTGTGTATTGGTTCTCTTTAGAGTATTTTAATATTATAGGTAAAGACTTGTATTACTTGCAAGAAAATAAGGGCTCAAATGAAAATTAGCTTTTCAGTTAACAATGGATGGAATTAATCTAAGTATTTATTTGTCATGAGACAATGACTGATGCATAGTGCTTACTGGTCCCTAATTACTAGAATATGCTTTTTAGAATTTAAAAAGCACTATCACATACTATTATGACAGTATATGTATAGTATATAAAATAATATTTTATTTGGTACTATATATAGTATATAAAATGCTATTTTATTTTCTACTCACTACAGTTCACATATTTATCACCATTGTTGAAATTATAAACAACACAAAAACAGTCAATTTGTTACCACAGAATTCCTCTGGGATAAATGTGACAGTATGGATGAACCTGGAGAACACTATACTAAGTGAAATGAGCCTTTCAGAGAAAGACAAATGCCATATGATTTCACTTATATGTGGAATATAATGAACAAACTGAACTAACAAAGAAAATAGAGAGAGACTCGTGGACAAAGAGAAGGATGACAGCTATGGTTGGGAAATGAGAGGGTGGAAGGATTCAGCAAAAAGGAAAAAGGACTCAAGAACTTAGACAACAGTGTGGTGATTGTGGAAGGGTGTATAGGGAACTAAATAGCAATGGAAAAATACAATAAATATTTTAAAAACCGAAACATTTTAGTGCATGAAGAACTGAAATGAGAAAAAGAGGAAAGCACAACTAGGCATACTGAAGAAGAGCTATATGGGGATAAAATGAGGTGCTTAAAAAAAAAGTAAATCCCTATCTTTTCATTTAAAATGCAGTAGTCTTGAAACCATTGGTTCTTAGCTTGGCAGGTAGCAAATGAATATAGGACCCAAACTGCAAATTATACTGTGTTTAGCAAATATCAAATATAAAAGATGATAAGTAAATATCAAATATAAAATGAAATCTTAACAAAACCCAGACTGGGCTGTTTGTAAAGACTGGTAATTGATTGCTCATAATCATTCACCCATATATTTACCCCTGACTAACAAATACCATCGGAAATTTAACATCAACAAAGAAGGCAAGGCAAATTCACTTGTTGACATTGTTTCAGAAATTTGAAACTGATTATTTGTTTATTTTTGGTCACTTAATGTGACTTCAGTTGCTGAAATGTGTTGGAACACAGCTATAAATGGGCAGACTTATATGTGTTACTAAAGTTAAGTTGGTAAAATTAAAAATGGAGTCTTATAGTTTTAGAATATTATCCCAATGGTAACCACAAAGATTGTAGTAATAGAATATACATAAAAGGAATAAAAAGGGAATTGAAATGGCTTGCTATAAAGAATAAACTAAATACAAAAAAGATAGTAACATGAGGAATGAGGTGCAAAAGTTGTAAAGTATATAGAAAACAAATAGCAAGTGACAGAAGTGAGTCCCTCTACATTAGTGATTACTTTAAGTGTAAATGGATTAAACTTTGGGAAAAGATTGGCAAAAGAGGATAAGAAAAATGATTGACCCATATGCTATCTGCAAAAGATAAAAAACAAAGAGATTAAAAGTAAAAGATGGAAAAATACGTCATGCAAATATAAACCAAAAGAAATCAGGGGTGGCCCTATTAATATCGAACTACACTTTAAATAAGAAAAATTTGTATAAGACAAAAAAGGACATTATATATTAATAAAAAGATTTAATTTAGCAAGAAGATACAATAATTATAAATATTTATGTACCTAATAACTGACCATCAAATTATATGAAGCAAAAACTAAAGAACAGAAGGGAGTGATCAACATTGCTATAGTAATTGTTAGAGAATTCAGTATCCCACTCCCAATAATAAATAGAACAACCAGTCATAAGATAATTAAAGAAAATGAAGACTTGGACAACACATTTAACCTCTTGATCTAACAGACATATACAGAAAACTGCCACAACAACATATACACATCCTGTCAAGGGCATATGGGTCCTTCTTTAGGATAGACCATCTGTGCAGCCACTGAGAAAGTCTCAATAGATGTAAAAATATAAACACCATCCAGTGTATCTTCCATGACCACAAAAGATAAACTTAGAAATAAATAACAGAAGGAAAACTGGAAGATGAGCAAATTTGTGGAAATTAAAGGATATACTCTTAAGCCACAAATAGATTTGAAGAGGAAATCATGAGGGAAATTAGCAAATACAAAGAGACAAATGAACATGAAAGTATCATGCACAAAAACTTGTGAGAGGCTCAGAAGGCAGTGCTGAAAGAACATTTGTAGGTCTAAATGCCTACATAAAAAGATACAAGAACTCGAATTAAAAAATGTAACTTTAAAATGGAGGGGACTAGACTTCCAGCCAAGATGGAGGCATAGGTAGACACACTGTGCCTCCTTGCACAACCAAAAGAAGGACAAAAGCAAATTTAAAAACAAAAAACAACCAGAACTGACAGAAAATTGAACTGTATGGAAGTTTGACAACCAAGGAGTTAAAGAAGAAACATTCATCTAGACTGGTAGGAGGGGCAGAGATGGGAAGCTGGGCAGAGAGGACTCCTGGCAAGGCAGTGGCTAGAGGACCAGTGTGGGCCATGCGGCAGCTGGCTAGACAGGGAGGTCCCAACTGGGAGGAACAACTGGGAAGTGAGACAGACTCCTGAAGTGCAACCCAGAGTTCCAGCACAGGGAAATAAAACCTCAAAGCCTCTGACTGAAAACACCTGTGGGGGTTGAGGTAGCAGTGAGAGAAACTCCCAGCCTCACAGAAGAGTACATTGGAGAGACACACAGGGTTCTAAAATGTACACAAACCCACCCACCCAGTAATCAGCACCAGAAGGGCACAATTTTCTTGTGGGTAGTGGGGGAAGTGACAGAAAACTGGCAGAGAGTGGAGCAAGCAGCATTGTCCCCTTTTAGACCACTACATCACATATAGTGTCATAAGGCAGTGACACGGGTGGCCCCGCTCTGGTAAACACCTAAGGCTCCACCCCTTACTACATAACAAGTGTGCTGAGACAAAAAAAAAAAAAAAAAAAGGCCCAAGTGGAAGAAAAGGTCAAAGCTCCAGAAAAAATAAAACTAAACAATGAAGAGATAGCCAACTTATCAGATACACAAAACACTGGTAATCAGGATGCTCACAGAATTTGTTGAATATGGCTACAAATTAGAGAAAAAAATGAAGGCTATGAAAAGTGAAATAGAGGAAAATGTACAGCTAACCAACAGTGGTGGGAAGGAAACCAGGACTCAAATCAATAGTCTGGAGCAGAAGGAAGAAAGACATTCAACCACAACAGAATGAAGAAACAAGAATTCAAAAAAATGAGGACAGGCTTAGGAACCTCCAGGACATCTTTAAATGTTCCAACATCTGAATCATAGGAGTGCCAGAAGGAGAAGAGGAAGAGCAAGAAATTGCAAACTTATTTGAAAACATAACGAAGGAGAACTCCCCCAATATGGCAAAGGAAATAGACTTCCAGAAAGTCCAGGAAGCTCAGAGAGTCCCAAAGAAGTTGGATCCAAGGAGGAACACACCGAAGCACATCACAATTTTATTAGCCAAGATTGAAGATAAGGAGAGAATCTTAAAAGCAGCAAGAGAAAAGGAGACAGTTAATTAAAGGAGTTCCCATAAGACTGTCAGCTGATTTATCAAAAGAGACCTTCAAGGCAAGAAGGGGTTGGAAAGAAGTATTCAAAGTCATGAAAAGCAAGGACCTACATCCAAGATTGCTCTATCCAGCAAAACTATCACATAGAATGAATAAAGTGCTTCTCAGATAAGATCAAGTTAAAGAAGTTCATCATCACCAAGCCCTTATTATATGAAATATTAAAGGGACTTATCTAAGAAAAAGAAGAAAAATATGAACAGTATAATGACAACAAACTCACAGTATTTATAGGGAATTGATCTGCCTGGCAATGGCAAATGTAGCTCAACCCTATTAGAAAGCCCATAAGCATATGTTGTTATGCAGGACGCCAAACCCAGGGATTGGCTTTCCTGTGGAAAACCCAGCCTGTATCATACCTAGGCTGCATTAAGTCTTACTCTTGCTAAAACTCCCTCACCATGAGTTGAAGCAGAAAATGCTTACTTCATAGCTTTAAAGTAACTTCCTGAAGTCTGTGCTAACTCTCCCAAGGACTAAAGAGCAACCAGACCAATTACTCTTATCATTACCTTGAATTTGCAACATTTTTTCCTTGTTAACCTATAGGAAGTAATCATAACATCTTTTTTTTGTTATCTGTAAAAGTAATAATCTAAAGCAAACCTGAGCATAATGAATGAAAACCTTCTTTGATGTGTATTAGAAAGCCAATAGAAGCCTATCAAGGCAAGGGTTGAGGTGCTTTCCCTTTGAGAGGGTGGCCATGCCATCCCTTTTTCTCCACAGGACTTCAGTAGTTCATGTGAATTTGTTTCGTCTCATCCACAACACCATGGACACTGCTGGCCACAGTCTGCATCAGTTGTTAACAACTGAACCTAAAACAGAAACAAAAACAAAAACAAACTAAGCAACCAACTAGAATGGGAACAGAATCACAGAAATGGAGAGCATATGGAGGGTTATCAGCAGATAGTGGTAGGGGGAGAGAGAGAGAAAAGGCACAAAAAATAAGTAGCATAGATGATAGGTAGAAAATAGTTGGGGGGTTAAGATTATAGGATAGGTAGAAGCAAAAAAAAACTTATATGTATGACTCATGGGCATAAACTAAAGGGGGGAATGTGGGTGGGAGGAGGTATGAAGGATAGAGGGGATTACAGGGAGAAAAGTGGCACAACTGTAATAATATAATCAATAAAATAAAGCATAAAGGACTAGAAAAAGAATAAAATAAGCTCAAAGTGGACAGATGGAAAAAATGAAGATTATAGTAGAAAGAAGTAATCTAGAAAATATAAAAACAATAGAGAAGATCAAAGAAACAAAAAGTTGGTGTTTGAACAGATCAATAAAATTGTAAACACTGGAATCAGGCCAAGATGGAGGTGTAGGTGGAAGCACTGTGCCTTCTCACACAACCAAGGTTAAAAACAACAAAGTTTTAGCAACGAAAACACATCCAAACCACAGAAAATTGAACTATACGGAAGTGTGACAATAACAAACACCAGCTAAACCAGTAAGAGGGGCAGAGCCAGCAGCAGAGCGAGGTCGGGCAGGAAAGGTCCACCAGACTGACCTGGGCCTGCAACCCAGGCACGCCATCAGTCATGGGCAGATCCCAGGTGTGGAGTAGCAGTGGGCAGACCCACTGAGGGTGCAAGGCAGTGGACTCACTGAGGGCTGACCACAGTCACACATTCATGCGCAGATCTACCGGTGAAGGAGCGAGTGGTGAGACAGACTGAGCAGGCCCCAGTGGTGGGAAGCGGCAGAAGGGACCACCATTGTCCCACTCTGACCACGCCCCCACATACAACATCACAAACCAATGACCTGGGTGGCCCTGCCCTAGTGAACACCTAAGGCTCTGCTCCTCATACATAACAGGCATAAACAGATCAAAACATGGCTCAAGAACAACTCAGAGCCCCAGAGCCAATAACTCTAAGTGATGAAGAAATAGCCAAACTTTCAGATGCACAGTTCAAAACACTGGTGATCAGGATGTTCACAGAACTGGTTGATTTTAGTCACAAATTAGAGGAACATATGAAGGCTAAACTAATTGAAATGAAGAGAAATGCACAGGAAACCAATAGTGATGGCAAAGAAACTGGGACTCAAATCAAGAGAGTGAACCAGAAGGAAGAAAAAAATGATCAAACAGAAAAGGATGAAGAAACAAGAATTCAAAAAAATGAGGAGAGTCTTAGGAACCTCCAGGACATCTTTAAAAGTTCTAACATCCAAATTATAGAGATACCAAAAGGGGAAGAAGAACAGCCATGAGTGGAAAACTTATTTGAACAAATAATAAAGGAGAACTTCCCCAATCTGGCAAAGGAAATAGACTTCCAGGAAATCCAGGAAGCTCAGAGAGTCCCAAAGAAGTTGGACCCAAGAAGGAACACACCAAGGCATATAATGTTTACATTAGCCAAGATTAAAATGAAGGAGAGAATCCTAGAAGCAGCAAGAGATAAGAGGACAGTCACCTACAAAGGAGTTCCCATCAGACTGTCAGCGGATTTCTCAAAAGAGACCTTCCAGGCAAGAAGGGGCTGGAAAGAAGTATTCCAAGTCATGAAATTCAAAGACCTACATCCAAGACTGATCTATCCAGCAAAGCTTTCATTTATAGTGGAAGGACAGATAGAGTGCTTCTCAGATAAGATCAAATTCAAGGAGTTCATCATCACCAAGCCCTTATTATGTGAAATGTTAAAGGGACTAACTTAAGAAAAAAGAAGATACAAAAGATGAACAGTGAAAGGACAGCAAACTCACAGTTATTAACAACCACACCTAAACCAAAAGCAAACTAAGAGGACAGCTAGATCAGGAACAGAACCATTGAAATGAAGATCACATGGAAGGTTAGAAACAGGGGAGTTGGAGGAGGAGAAGGTACAGAAAATAAGTAGCATAGATGGTAGGTAGAAAATAGATAGGGGGGGCAAGAATAGTATGGGAAATATAGAATCTAAAGAACTTGAGACATGTGGTCATAAACTAAAGGGGGGAATGGTGGGCAAGGGGTTGTGCAGGGTGGAGGGGAATGAACAGGGAAATAGAACAACTGTAATGGCATAATCAATAAAATATATTTAAAAATTGTGAAAACTTTGGCAAGATTGTCTAAGCAAAAGGAGAGAAGACTTCAAATTACCAAGTCAGAAATGAAGGTGGACATTCCTACCAATTCTACAAAAATAACGAGGATTTTAAGATATTAGTATGAACAACTGCACATGACAGATTAGATAAACTGTATAAAATGAACTAATTTCTAGAATCACAAATTGCCATTCCTCAGAACTCTAGAAATGATAACACAGTTCTAACACAAGGTGTAAATCAGTACAATCATTATATAAAATGGTATTATGTAATGTAATGTAACTATGCTATGATCAAACAATTCTAATTCTAGGTACTCATTTTTGAGACTCATTACTTATTTGGATTAATCATAGTCTCTGTATGGTACTTTCCATCTTCTTTTTATTTTGGTGAAAATATAGTCTTTACTTCTCTCTTAAATTCCTAATTAACACTTATTCTTTTTGAGAAAGTGCTTCCTTACCTCAGAAGTATGGCGAAGAAAACTGGAAATGGTAAGAATGATGCAGAAAGACCAAGCATGGTAGTGTTTTTTAATTCTAGTATGACATCGTTAATAGCACTGGTCCTTATGTCTTACATGACAACATGCTCTGTCAGCAGGAAACTGATTTCTTGTTAGGTTAGAAATACATGAATAAGTGAAATATTCTATAAAGATAGAACATTTTATTATGCCGGGGCCAGTGGAAGTCTCTGAAAGCCAGAGTCACATTGTTTTCTAAGGCCCAATCAATGTAGAAAGGTGGAAAAAAAGAGGAAAAGGACCAGAGAGAATGATTTATGATAAAATATTAGAAAAAATTATACTAGTGGATGCTTTGGTCAAATTCAAAGTAGTGTGGCACGTGAGTAGAAATGGATCTTGTATTTTCTTCCACTGAGTGCCACCTCAAATGTTCACCATGAAATTGTCCAGGAAAGGAAAGATTAGGGGCTCCAAGGCTACAGTAGGGATGATCACAGTACTGCCATATTTGAAAATGCAATTGACATTCTACCATTGATTTTAGGTGTACTTTTTCTCTTTTGCTAGGTTGTGAACTGTGAAATGTTTGGTCTTACAGACTTGTTTAGAGAAGATTTGCAGTTTCCCTTGTCTTTGACATATTAACATTCCCTTTTTAAATCTATATTATTTATCATTACATTCTTGTATACCTTGCTTCACAAATATTAAAATTCTCATTTCAATTCCAGCTGTCATTCTAACCTTTTAGAGATCATTGTTGAAAGTTCTTTTTCTAATTACCTAATGTTCATTAGGATGAAAAACTAAAAAAAAAAAGTGTGCCACACTACACATTGAGACTTTTCTTCTGAAGACTGTTTTATTTTATGTCCCCATTTTTTAAAAAATGGGAACACATTCTATGTTAATTTTTATAGCTGGGACTTATTTTGGTTCACATGTTTTATAGATCAGATATGTTTTATGTTGGCCTGTACAGTTTGGCCAGATAAAAGGTTTGGCGTAGTTTAGCATTTAAGAGATAAAACTCTATGGTAAGAATGCCTCAGTTTCAAATCCTAGCCACAACATTGCCGAGCTCTGTGATTTGAGGCAAGTTAACCTCTCACAGCCTTTGTTTCTTTATATGTAATATAGAGATAATTCTACCCACAAACTATTATGCACATATAAAAATATCTAGCATGTAGAAACAGTCAATAAAAGTTTAGCTATTATGAGATTGATGCACTGCCTACTGCACTAAGAGGACACCTTTAAGCGAGGAAAAGCCTATAGCACCCAGTATTCCCAGGAGGTCTCCCATCCAAGTACTAACCAGGCCCAAACTTGCTTAACTTCCGAGATCAGATGAGATCAGGCGCGTTCAGGGTGATATGGCCGAATAGCAGCTGCAATTTTGAGAAAAGTAGGAGGGATCACAATACCCGATACCAAATTGTATTACAAGGCCACTGTAATCAAAACAGCCTGGTACTGGCATAAAAACAAGCATATAGACCAATGGAACAGAACAGAGAGCCCAGAAATAAACCCAAACCTCTATAGCCAATTAATACTTGACAAAGGGGGAGCAACATAAAATGGACTAAAAATAGCCTATTCATCAAATGGTGTTGGGAGAACGGTATAGCTATGTGCAAAAAAATGAAACTTGAGCACCAACTTACACCATATACCAAAATAAATTCAAGGGGGATAAAAGACTTAAATATAAGCCATGACACCATTAAAGTCCTAGAGGAGAACATGGGCAAGAAAATCTCAGATATTCCACACAGCAACATTTTTACCGATATGTCCCCTAGAGCAAAGGATGTAAAGGAAAGAATAAACAAATGGGATCTCATCAAAATTAAAAGCTTTTGCACGGCTAAAAAAACAGTATTAAAATAAAAAGAGAATCAACTGTATGAAAAAATATATTTGCCAATGATAACTCAAAGAAGGGTTTAAACTCCAAAATATACAAAGAACTTACATGACTCCACTCTAAGAAGACAAGCAACCCAATTAAAAAGTGGGAAAAGGACTTGAACAGACATTTCTCGGAGGACAGACACATGAAAAGATGCTCAATATCGCTAGCTATCAGAGAGATGTAAATTAAAACCACAATGAGATACCACCTTACAGCAGTCAGAATGGCTATCACAAACAAAGCAACAAACAACAAATGTTGGAGAGGTTGTGGGGAAAAGGGGACCTTAGTCCACTGTTGGTGGGATTGCAGACTGGTACAACCATTATGGAAAACAGTATGGAATTTTCTCAGAAAAATAAAAATAGACCTGCCTTTTGACCCAGCAATTCCACTGCTGGGATTATATCTTAAGAACCCTAAAACACCAATCCAAAAGAACCTATGCACCCCAAAGTTCATAGCAGCACAATTTACAATAGCCAAGAGCTGGAAGCAACCTAGGTGCCCATCAGTAAATGAATGGATCAAAATATTATGGTATATATACACAATGGAATTCTATGCAGCAGAGAGAAAGAAGGAGCTACTACCCTTTGCAAGAGCATTGATGGAACTAGAAAGCATCATGCTGAGTGAAATAAGCCAGGTGTTGAAAGACAAATACCATATGATCTCACCTTTAACAGGAAGCTAAACAGCAAAACAAACAAGCAAGCAGAAAAAGAACCAAAGACATTGAAATGGAGAACAAGGGGACAGTGACCAGAGGGGAGAGGGAAGATAATTTAAGGGGGAAAAAGGGGAGGGATTTGGAGGAACAAGTATGAAGGACACAGGGATGAGGACTAGGGAGGGAGGAAATGGGAGGGAGGTGGGGACCTCGGGGCAGGGGAGGGCTGGGATGGGAGAAATAGACAAAAAACTATACTTGAAAAATAGCTAAATAAAATTGTTTTTTAAAAGCTGACAGTTTTAATTAAGTCCAGTTTATCAATTATTTCTCTTGTGATTTATGGTGTTGTATCTAAAACTTATTGTCATAACCAAGATCATATAGATTTTTTCCTATGTTATCTTCTAATAGTTTTATAGTTTTTCATTTTATATTTAGGATTTTGATACATTTTTGAGTTAATTTTTTTTAGAAGAGTCTAAGGTTGATATCTAAAAGTTTTATATGGATGTCCTATTGATTCAGCACTATTTATTTAAAAGTCTATCTTTTCCCCATTAAATTGCCTTTGGTCCTTTGTCTAGGATCAGTTGCCTATATTTATGTGGGTGTATTTGACCTGATGGTCTATTTTTGTGTCAACACTACACTGTGTTGAATACCATAGTATTATAGTAAGTCTTGAAACTGGGTAGTGTCAGCCTTCCAACTTTGATATTCTTCTAAATTGTGTTGAATATTTTGGACATCTTCCCCTTTGTATAAACTTTTGAATTAGTTTGTCAGTATCCACAAATAACTTGCTGAAATTTTGAGTTAGATTACATTGAAACTATTGGTAAAGTTGGGATAAATTAACATTTTGACAGTATTGAGACTTTTACCCATGAATATTTATTTAACTTATTTATTAATTTCTTTTGTTCATTCTTTCTCCAAAACCTGATACAGATGCTACAATAAAGAAAACTATAGGCCAGTATGACTGATGAATGTAGATACTAAAATCCTCAACAAAATATTAGCAAACCAAATACAACAATGCATGAAAATGATTATACACCATGATCGAGTGACATTTATTCCAGTAACACAAGGATGGTGCAACATTTGCAAATCAATAGATGTGATTCATCACTCACAGAGTAACTTACTGAAATGACTGAAGTCACTACCTGGAACACTATCTTCAGCTAAAGTCAAAAGATGTTTAGGTAGTGGGGGAGTCAATTTTTGTTGGTTATCAAGAAAACCACAGTGAACAATAGTGAGGCCGTTAGGAAGATTTAAATTGTTGTCTTCTGAATTTGATAAGCATTTCTAGAGAGAAGGTCCCCCCTCTCCCTGCTACAGAGAGAGAGACATCCTTACAAATATAAATGTCATTTACAAAGGGCAACTTCTTAGTTTTCAGAGCATCCCTCATGTCTGCTGTTTTTTAAAATTATTTACCCTAAAATAATCCTTATGCCAAATAGACATATTTTGGAGGTGGTAAATTCTGTTCTACTATTCATAGTCTACAAACCTGAACAGCTTGTTATGTACTAAATACTCCAGACAATTGTAACACTATGGTAAATACTGGTGTAATATATTGCATTATGAGGTGAAGATGACTATGATGTCACCAGGTGTTAGGAATTTTTCCCCATTAAAATCTTATGGAACCATAATTATATATGCACTTGGTTATTGACCAAAATGTGGTTATATAGTATATGACAGTATTTGCATGTTATACAGTTTGTTCTGGCATTCTTAATTTTTGTTGGAGATAGGTATTATTATATCAGTTTTGCCATTTTGATTGAGATGTAACAATCCATTGATTTATTTATTCTTTTAGCAATAATCTGACAAGATGATAGATTTGCTTATAATTAAACTGTAAATAGGTCTCTCCTCTCCAAAGGTTAAATGTAGAGCATATTATTACAACAAACCTGACATTTTAGAAGTTTTATGATATCTAATATTTTATCCTGTGTTCTGTCTGAATACCCAGATCCATATTTGCTTTAGGAAAAATGGTGATCTAACCTTATACTACCTATTCAGAGAAATTTCACCTAAGAAACATTTGATTGCTTTGCTCCTTCTCATTTCTTACCACTGTTTTTAGAGTCTATAGTAACATTACTTATGTAAACAAACATTTATTGAAAAGTATTTTACCTTCAATGCTAGACTCTTCAGATACAAAACAGAAAGGAATAGAGATTTTTTATTCAAGGTAAATTAATATTTAGAGCAGTAGTCAGGTAATAAGACATAAGTATTTACAAAGTGCTTTGAAAACACAGAAGAGGAATTCCATAGCTGCCACTACAGAGATGACAATATCCCCACAGAGATATTTTAGCTGGGTCTTGAACAAGTCACCATAATGCCTTCTTGATGTTATAAGCAGTGAAAAGGGATGTGAGGATATAAAAGGAGATGTTATGTAAGGGAGAAATTTTAAAGGACTGTGTTCAACTCTAAGATGCTGAACTGTGTATACCTCATAGGCAATTAAGAGCAATTATTTTGACTCAAGTAGGAATATGCATAATCATATTTACATTTCAAAAGTATATAAATATGGTTTGAACAATGATGAATTGGTGTCAAATACAACTTATAGTAATCTCTGTTATTTAAAGAGGTCTGAAATTATCAAAACTTTGAAAATATTTGCTTTGTGAAGTTCTTGAACCTAGGACAAGAGACACATAGAGATATTGTCCTAAACTTTTAGTTTTCTAATTATTGTCATTATCCTTTGCATTTGTAAAAATATTAAATATAACCAATTTTTGGCAGGGCCACTTTTCCAAAAAGGAGGCCTTCACATTCTAACGAAAGTATTATCTCAATATTAGATAGTATATTTCTGATAAGTCTATATAAATCTTTCGATGTTTGGGGAAACTTTACTTTTCTGTCTGATATTCTACAATAAACTCTCAAAATAGAGATTCCTTCACTGAGTCAAGATATTGTATTCCTAAGTGTGCTCTCACTAGAGCTAATTTGCCTTAAAAGGCTGCATTTATATTTGAAAATTTTCAAGCGTGGATCTTATATCATTTTTAGAAATTATTTACTTCTTTGTAAATATCTAAAGGCAGAAATCATTACGTCTATGAAAATAAAGACTGTTATAGGAAAGGAAAGCTTTGGGTAAATTGTTAATGTTGCAGAGATGAGACCTATATAAATACTGGTTGCTTAAAAGCCCTAAGTAGAAGAAAGTGAAAGTGTGGGGGGAAAGTAGCATTATTAGATCCAGAAGAGAAATGTCCCTGCCATAGGTACTTGCATTAAAGTGTCCTGTTTTGTTGTCACTATAACCATTCATTGTCACTTGGGCTAAGATGTCCACAAGGCTAAGAGAACACTTTTACTGAGGGCTCATGGTTCCCTTGTAGGACATGTTTCAAGTCCCTGAGACTTTTAAACACCTGCTTAATGTTACCAAGACTTCTCCCTAAGTCTGCATAGTGTTCTTTTGTGTTTGTCCTCCTGAGAGGTGGCCCTTAGGCACAGAATCTGTAGCCAAAGAGTTATTCTTTGAGGAAGATATGAATGGAGCTTGGAAGGACGTACAGAAATCTTCATATATGTGATCTTTATGGCCCCTCATGGTATAGAAGGGATCTGGAGTGAGAAGAGAATGGGAAGCTGTGCCTCCACCATCATACATGAATTTGACCTTTGAGGTAATTTTGAAGTTATTTTAACAAGATTGTACTAAAGAACATATTATATTTAGTACTTTCATAGTTTCATTTATAGCTTTGATATTTAGATATATAATGTGTGAACTTCTCTCTCACCCTGCATACCAAAATGTTCGGGGCAGACCAGTGGGAGATATGAAAGACACAATTTTCTCACTTCACAATTTGTTCCTGCTTATTTTAATCATAATCACCACTGAGCCTCTAAGTAAAATCACCTCTAAGTAAAATTAGGTTAAAGTAAAATTCAAATAACAAAGTTCTAGAATCAGAAAAATGGCACTGAAGGAGGCCTTTGTTCTGGACCTTAGGCATGAGGTAACTGGGACAATGGATTTTGTCCCACATCACCCAAAAATGTGGTGGCAGAGCCAAGATGAAAATCTGGGTGTGTAGATGGCTTGATATTTCTCCTTGCCTTTTATCTTCGAATAATGAATGTTTTTTATGTCTCTTTTAGCAGACGTATTACTGTGAATTACTCCTTTGTAGGTCTTATCCAGCATTCATAAAAAATAAAAATTATCTTAACACATATTATAAAACTAGGACTCGAAGGTATTTTTGAACTTGCATTTTTAATTTTGTAAACAATCTTATTTCTACTAAATCAGTGACAAACATTTTTTTTATCCTTATCAAAGGACATGCTTGTTGATTTTAGAGGGGGGAAGAGAGGAAGAGAAATATTGATGTGAGAGAAAAATATGAATTGACTGTCTTTTGTGCGCATCTCCTGTTCCCCCTACCTGACCTTACCTATCATGAATCTGTAATCCAGGTATGTGCTCTAACCAGAAACAACCCACCACTTTTTGGTTTACAGAGTGATGCTCCAAGAAGTTGAGACACACTGGCCAGGGTAGAGACTGACATTTTTAAGGACTGTTAAGTCAGATATTGCATTAAAATTCATAGTAACACCTTATACACTTGAAATTATGATTTCTATATTGATATATTTAAATAAATATTGGAAATTCCAGGAGAATGTAAATAACTAATACTTTATATTTGATAGACCACATGATAGGACACAAAACAAGCCACAACAAATTCAAGAAACTAAAATTACATCGAGCATTTTCATGGACCACAAGGGCTTGAAACCAGAAACCAACCTCAAGGAAAAAAATTAAAAATATTCAAATTCATGGAGACTGAATAGCATGCTATTAAACAATGAATGGGTTAATAATGAGATCAAGGAAGAAACCAAAAAGTTTCTAGAGACAAATAAAAATAAAGACACAACAGTTCAAAATCTATGGGACACAGTGAAGGCAGTCTAGAGAGGGAAGTTTGTAGCAACACAGGCCTACCTAAAAAAAATAGAAACATTTCAAATAAACAACCTAACCCTGCATCTACAAGAACTGGAGGAACAACAACAAACAGCTCAGAGTGAGTAGAAGGAAGGAAATAATCAAGATTAGAGCAGAATTAAATGACATAAAGTGTAAAAGAACAATTCTAATGATCAACAAGTCCAGGAGATGGTTCTTTGAAAAGATAAAGAAAATTGACAACCATTTCAACAGATTCATCAAGAAAAAAAGAGAGAGGACCCAAATAAACACAATCAGAAATGAAAGAGGTGAGATTACAACTGATACCACAGAAATACAAAGGACTGTAAGAAATTACTATGAATAACTATGACAAGAAATTTGCAAACCTGGGTGAGATGTATAAGTTTCTAGAAAAATATAGTCTTCCAAAACTGACTCAGGAAGATGCAAAAAGCCTAAATAGACTGAAAACAGCTAGTGAAATAGAAGCGGAAATCACAAACCTTCTGTCACAAAAAAAAAGCCCCGGATTGGACAATTTCACTGGAGAATATACTTCTCGGACTACTCCAGAAAATCCAAGAAGAAGGAAAACTACCAAACTCCTTTTATGAGGCCAGAATCATCCTAATCCCTAATTCAAAGAAAGACACAACAAAGAAAGAAAAATACAGGCTAATATTGCTGATGATGAGCATAGACACTAAAATGCTCAACAAAATATTGGCAAACATTCAGCAATACATTGAAAAGATCATGCACCGTGATGAAGTGGGATTCATCCCAGGGATGCAAGGATGGTTCAATATTCACAAATCAGTAAATGTAATAAATCACATAAGCAAAAGCAAAGACAAAAATCACATGATCACATCAATAGATTAGGAAAAAGCATTTGATAAGGTACAGCACCCATTTATAATAAGAACACTCAGCAAAGTGGGAGTAGAGGGAGTGTACCTCAATATAATAAGGGCCATATATGAGAAACCTACAGCCAACATCATACTGAATGGGCAAAAAGTAAAAACTTTCCACTAAGATGAGGAATAAGACAAGGATGTTCACTTTCACCACTTCTATTCAATATATTATTGGAAATCCTAATCACAATGATTACACAGGAAAGAGAAATGGAGACATTCAAATTGGAAAGGAGAAAGTAAAACTGTCACTATTCACAGATGACATGACAGTGTATATAGAAAAGCCTGTAGACTCAACCAAAAACTACTTGACCTAATAAATGAATATGGCAACACAGTGTGTTACGCAGTCAATATCCAGAAATCAAAGGTATTTTTAAACAAACAATGAAATATCAGAAACAGAAATCAGGAAAATATCCCATTTGCTAGCAGCAATGAGAAAAATGAAGTACCTAGGAATAAACCAAACCAAGCAGGTAAAAAATCTGTACTCAGAAAACTACACAACACTGAAGAAAGAAATTAAGGAAGACTCAAATAATGGAAGCATATATCACATCCATGGATTGGGAGAATAAACATCATCAAAATGTCCTTGCTACCCAAAGCCATTTATAGATTCAAGAAAATATTAAAATACCAATGACATATTTGACTGATATAGAATAAACATTTCAAAAATATATGGAACCATAAATGACTGAAATAGCCACAACAAATTTAAGAAAGAAGAACAAAATAGAAGGGAGAAACATACCTTACATCAAATTATATTACAAGGCCACAGTAATCAAAATAGTCTGGTATTTGAAGAAGAACTGACAGATCAATGGAACAGAATAGAGAGCCCCAAAATAAGCACATGTCTCTGTGGTCAATTAATATTTAAAAAAGGGGGCAGAAGCATAAAATAGAGTTAAAATTGCCTCTTCCACAAATGATGTTGGGTGATCTAGACAGCTACATGAAAAAAGAATAAAACTCGACCACCAACTTATACCATACACAAAACAAACTCCAGATGGATAAAAGACTTAAATGTAAGTCATGATTCTGTAAAAGTACTAGAGGAGAACATAGGCAGGGAAATCTCAGATATTACACACAGTGATATTTTAACAGATATGTTCTGTAGAGCAAAGAACATGAAATAATAAACTTTCATCACAATAAAAAGCTTCTGCACAGCTAAAGAAAATACCCACAAAATTAAAAAGCAAACCAAATATATGGGGAAATATATTTGCCAATGATTTTGTACAAGGGTACAAAATCATTGTACCCTTGTATATGTTCCAAGGGTAGGAACATATATTTTGATCTCCAAAATATATAAAGAACTCACAGGACTGCACTCCTGGAAGACAAACAATCCAATTAAAAAATGGCAAAAGACTTGAACAGACACTTCTCCAAGGATGACATACCAAAGACCCAGACGTATGAAAGGATGCTCAACATCATTAGCCATCAGAGAGATACAAATTAAAACCACAGTGAGATACCACTTCACACTGGTCAGAATGGCTATTATAAACAAATCAATAAACAATAAGTGCTAGTGAGGTTGTAGAGAAGATGTAACTCTAGCACATTGTTGGTGGGAATGCAGACTGGTGCAGCCAGTGTTGAAAACAGTATGGAATTTCCTAAGAAAACTAAAAATGGAACTGCCTTTTGACCAAGCAATTCCACTGCTGGGATTATACACTAAGAATCCTGAAACACCAATTCAAAAGAATCTTTCACCTCAATGTTCATAGCAGGACAATTTACAATAGTCAAATGTTCTAAGGAACCTAATTGCCCATCCATAAATCAGTGGATCAGAAAAAACGTTGTACATTTTCACAATGGAATAGCATGTAGCACAAAGAAAGAAGGAGCTCCTAACCTTCATGACAGGGATGAAACTATAGAGCATTATGCTAAATGAAGTAAGCCAGGTGTGAAAGACAAATACCATATGATCTCACCTATTAGTGGAACCTAATCAATGAAACAAACAAACAAACAAACAAACAAACAAGTGAAATATAAGCAGAGACATTGAAATAAAGAAAAATCTCACAGTAACCAGAAGGGAAGGTGGAGGGAGATAGCAGGGTAAAGAAGGAACAGAGTCATCAAGGAAGTTGTATAATGGCCCATGGACAAAGACAAAGGGAGTAGCATTGAGGGTTGGTTGTGGGGTGTGTGGGGCAGGGGAAAGTGGTGGTAGGAACATAGACACAATTGTATTCATACAACAATAAAACTGATTTTTAAAAAGATACTGCTAGTTAAGTCATGGAGCAGAAATGTGAATTTAGGCAGTCTTCTTGAAAATAACCATGACATATGATGATTTGAATGTACCAAGGAATACCAGGTCTGGTAGAAGTAAGGCTTGCTGAATTATGGTTGGTAGCATAATAATATGGGTGTATAATTTATAGTTTTATTTTTTAAATATTTTATTTATTTATCTTTAGAGGGGAAGGGAAGAAGAGAGGGAGAGAAACATCAATGTATGGTTGTCTTTTGTGCGTCCCCTGCTGGGAACTGGCCTGCAGGGACCCAGCCTGCAACCTCGGTATGTGCCCTGACTGGGAATCGAACTATGATTGTATGGTTCGCAGGCCCACGCTCAATCCACTGAGCTACACCAGCCAGGGCTAATTTATTTTAATTTGAACAATTCTCCCAAAAAGTCATATGGCTTGAGTGTGATATTGTTATGTTACAGAATTACATGCTTATTATTTTGTAATAAAAGATTTTATAATTAAAAAGAAAAATTTAGAAAGTGAATTAAATCTGTGTTAATGTACTTGTTTAAAATTCATTAAATAATGATAGTACTCCAAAATGAAAAGTTTTCAGAAAACATTACTTGTAGTTTTGATATGTCATGGGTATTACTGTGTCTGCCTTGAATCATGCAATTCTACTTTGCATATCATATTAATATTAGAAATAAAGGACTAAAATTTACTGCCTAGGAACTTATTGCTTATTTTCTATACATACAAATATCATACAACTATATAGCCTTATCTTATTACCCTATTCAATTAATTAAAGCTTAATGTCCACCCACATTCATTATTTATCAGCATTCATTTCAATTACAAGGAATAAGTGAACATTGGCAATCATTCTAGAAAACACATCTGCTCAATGAAGGGCAAGAGGTCATGGCTATAGAAAACATTTTTATAATGCATCACAGTAAAAATCAAGAAAAACTATTTTCACAACTTGTTATCTACAGTCAGGTATAAATATGAAAGTTCACTATATGCATGATTCTGCCTATATCTCTCAGCACATTTTATCCAAATTTTACAAGGGTGATCAACTTTTGACCTTGACATCTTTTCGTATGTGGCCTTTTATAATTTTTTGAGGAAGGCAAATAGGCATACAAAAAATGAAAGAAAAAACAAAGCAAGTGTTCTCAGATTCTAGGAGTTACATATGCTATTAACGGAATGAGAATCACCTTTATACATTTAATCTTCTATTGAATTCATTCATTCTCCATTACTTGCCACAGATAATTAACATAACTAAAAACTTATTTTTAAAATTGATTTTAATCAATAAAGACCAAGATTTTTCCAGTGACATTGGTGCTCTTTAATTAAATATCCCAATATTTAATTTGTTTTTGTTGAAGGGGTGAGGAAGGAGTTTGGAAAAATCTTTGAAAAGAATTTTGTTACCATGCATTGGACAAAAGACTCATGGTCATATTAATATGAATATGAAAGATAAATGCCAATCACTACTGACTCCAATGATCAGTAACTGGTTCTAGTTTGATAAAAAACTATAGATGAAATTAATCTTTAAACTATTGGTTTGTCAGCAAAGTGGAGCATGCGAGGAGTCAAATAAGAGATAGAGTAGCACTGGGACTAGGGCTTCTATGACTATTCAGGGAGACTGACTGAGCACATAGCCCAGGCAGTGATAGGGTCATCCTCTTCCTTGATGTGTGCAAAGCCAGGAAAATAAAGACAGAGAGCCAACCTGCCACTAAGCACACTAGCAATGGCCCTCAGGCATCACAGTACAGAGACATAGTATGCTGAATTTACTTCTAGGTAAAGAATTTTCTAGAGATTAATGTAAACATTCTTCAGATTATGTATCCTGAAAAGTGACTTGGCAGCCATGGACTTCATCAGGAGCCATTCCTGTGAATCAAATATGTTTAGATGCACAGCCGACAGGAAATGGAAGCTTTAGAGAAAGTATCACAGCACAGTGTGCAAAGTGCAGATGTCATCAGAATATTGAAATACTATGTCAGATTAAAGATGGCATTTCTTCTCTTAAGAGATGGATTCTGTTTTTCATTTCCTTAAGTGTGGTCTTCCATGTGATGTTTTGACCAATGTGGTATGGTGGAAGTGGAGTTACGCCAGGTCCAGTCCAGGTTATTAAGGAGACCGGAATCATTTGGGTCCTGGGCTACCATATAAGAAATTAGAGAATAAATGAAGAAGCCTTGGGACTTGATGGGGAAGAAGAGGGCTCCATGTCTGTTTCTAGTCACCCCTGCCAAGGCATCAGGGACATGATGGTAACTCTCTTGGACAGTCCAGACCAGTGGAACTTACATTTAAATACCACTGAATGACCAGAATCAATACCACATGGAAATGAAGAACCATCCATAAACCTTACCTGCTTAAATATCTGGCCTAAGACATTGTGAAATATGAAAATTGTTGTTTTCATCACTAAAATTTGGAGTAGTTTCATTATACAGCAATAGGCAATCATAAGAAATGCTAATCTTTAATTTGCTTTGATTTCTTTAGTGTAATATAATGCCTTTATTGTAAAAAAATATTTGTGCAAATTCTAAAACTAAGAATATTTGTTCTGGAATGGACAAGAATGACCAGGAAGACTAAGGGTAGAAACCAACAAAAGAAACATTGAAAAGTAAAATTAGAAAAAAATTCCTCAGCATTAAAAACAATAACAAAAATCTTATTGCTATGTGTGCTGTTTATACTGATTGGACCTGACTGTCTAAAGAACACTATCTCTATGTCATAACATTTTGTTTCTTCCAAATGACGTACTAACTTTATGGGGTAATTATAACTCATGGTAGAATTTGTTTTGTCCAACTGCTTACCTTTAAGTATAGACCACATTAAGACTTTCTAAAGGTCTCTTGTAGTTTGACTACTTTATGGAAATAAAGCATAAAACATAAAAATCCTGTTGTATTTTAATCTAATACCAATTAATGAAATTAATAACATCATTAGGAACTCATAGTAGAAGACAGTAAAATTTTGGCAATGGGTTAAAATTACCAAAATAGTCTTCATTTTTCATTAAAAATGCCAATCCACAGCCAATAAAATTTTTACAGCTAAATGTTGCATATGATTTTTAAAGTTTAGAGGTAAAAACAATTTAGACAGCTTCTTCAGAAAGTATAAAGATATTAAAGGTCCATTCAGAAATTTATAAAGATCAAAATACTGATTAGGCAGCAAAAGTTTTCATGTACCATCAAGGATTTTAATTGAATGAGTGCTCATATAAGATATTCATTAGGTGACTATTTTTATTACTTCAAGTGAACAGAGTTAAGATTAAACTGAGATAATCTTTCAGTTTCAGGATGGCTTGTTCAGATTATTTGTAATTATGACCAAAATGTTTACCTTTATTCATTCACTAAATGAATGATGCTCATATTTTGTCCCTGCCACTTTTTCACGGCCTTAACTTGGAAATTAATAATTTCTAATTGACTCCCAAAGGCATGCATCCATTGCAGAAAGAAAGTTTAATATCTTGTTGTCTTGATGTAGGTAGGAGAAAACAGAGACATGAATCATACTTGATGGATTCTTATGGTAAATTCACTTAGAAACTTTGCTCATCAAAGCCCCATAGTTTGGGCCAGGAGTTGAGCCAACTGAGGAGGGGGTAAAAGCATGCTCTAGCAAGACAAGGGTATCTGAAGCTGAGGGAGTGCTGACTAAGTGGAATAGCCAGCCTGGGCACAGTCCATAGGCATGCAAGTTGTGCTTCATACATGACTGGAGCGGTTGATGGTGGGGTGAAAAACCATCTATGCTCTGCTTATCAGTCTGCACACAGAGACACAGGTCCCTTCAGCACAAAGATATGTCTTTTTCTTATAGGTATACTACAGGAGTTGTCTCTATCAGATCCTCTCAACAGCAATCTTTTTAAGAGCAGTGACCCCAGGTGTAGCTTTCAATAATTTTCCATCTCCATTTTTAGTTTCAGCCAGACAGAAACAGGATAAGGGCAATTTGTAAGGCAAAAATACTTGGAGTCAGATGGATTTCAGATTTATTCTTGAATTTGAATAAATTCAAGATGAGTAGGAGTTACATTGAGGCATAGAAACCAAAATTGCTAAGAGGTTTAGGGTAAGATATTGGACTAAGGTCAGCAAGAATGGTGGCAGAGCATGGTCTGAGATTGAAACTAATATATTGTAGCTCAGTTCTCAGTTACTCAGACTGGATGAGGTTGAGTTGGCAATTTGCTTTTATTAAATGACACTAAAAAAAGGATAAATATTGAAGCTAAAACCAGAATTTCTGGGCTGTGTTATTTAACTCATGCTCCAACATGCCTTAAGGATATGAGTTTAATGTCAATATAGTACTAGGAATGATTATTAAAATATAAAAATTAGCCTGTATTGACTTATAATACTTTTTAAAGTACACTTGATTCATATTTTTAACTATTAGTCAAATTTTTGCTTCTGTAAGCTGTATAAAAATATAACCATTTTATAATATTGTCATAAACATAAGAATTATCATTTTTATTTTAAATTATATTTTATTGATTATGCTATCACAATTGGCCTGATTTTTCCCTTTTTGCCCCTCTCCATCAAGCACTCCACACACTTTCAAGCAATCCCCTAATCATTGTCCACATCCATGGGTCATGCACAGAAATTCTTTGGATATTCCATTTCCAATACTGTACTTTATAACCCCATGGCCATTCTGCAACTACCAATTTGTCCTTTTTAATCCCTTCATCTCTTCACCCATTTCCCTACACCCCTTCCCATCTGGTAACCATCAAAATGCTCTCTGTATCCATGATTCTCTGTTCTTGTTTGTCTAGTTTTTTGTTTTTTAGATTCAGTTGTTGCTAGACATGTATTGCCATTTTATTGTTCATAGTTTTTATCTTCTTTTTATTAAATAGCTACCTTTCATATTTCATATGATAATAATTTGGTGATGATGAACTTCTTTAGTTTTTTCTTATCTGAGAAACTCCTTATCTGCTTTTTGATTTTAAATGCTATCTTTGCTGGGTAGAGCAATCTGGGTTGTCAGTCTCTGCTTTTCATTACTTTGAATATGTCTTTCCAATCCCTTTTGGTCTTCAAAGTTTCTTTTGAGAAATCAGCTGACAAGTAAGTAAGTTTTTTTCTCTTACTGCTTTTAAGATTCTCTCTTTATCTTTAAACTTTGGCATTTTAATTATAATGTGTCTTGGAGTGGGCTTCTTTGTATCCATCGTTTTTGGGACTCTCTTTGTTTCCAGGATTTGCCTATTTCCTTCACCAAATTAGGAAAGTATTCTTTTATTTTTTTTCAAATAGATTTCCAGTTTCTTTACTCTTCCCCTCTGGTGTCCCTATGATGCAAGTGTAGGACCTCTGAAAATTGCCCTAGAGGCTGTTTACACTAGGCTCATTTTTTTTGGATTTTTTTATTGCTGTTCTGATTTTTTTTTGCTTCATTATATTCCAAATCATTGATTTGACTCTTGGTTTCATCCACTCTACTGTTGTTTCCCTATAAATTGTTCTTTATTTCAATTAGTGTATCCTTTGTTTCTGGCTAGATCTTTTTTCATGCTGCTTAGGTCCTCACTAAATTCCTTGAGCATTCTTATAACCTATGCTTTGAACTCTTCATGTGACAGATTGCTTATCTCCTTTTCATTTAGCTCTGTTTTGAGAGTTTTGATCTATTCTTTCATCTGGGCTATGTTTCTTTGTATCTCCTTATTTTGGCAGCCACCCTGTGTTTGTTTCTATGTATTATGTAGAGCTGTTTTAATTCAGTGTCTTAGTAGTGTGTGTTTTTTTACTTTTTTTATTGTTGTTCAAGTACAATTATCTCCATTTCCCCCCTAACCACTCCCCCCAAACCCAGCCATCTCCACCTTACACCCTCGACCCTACCTTCCTTTGGTTTTGTCCATGGGTTCTTCATAGATATTCCTGAAAGCCCTTCCCCCTTTCCCCATATTATTCCCTCCCACCTCCCCTCTGGGTATTGTTGGTTTGTTTTTAATTTCACTGTTTCTGGTTATATTTTGCTTGCTTGTTTGTTTTGTTGATTGGGTTCCACTTACAGTGTGTTCTAATGTAGTGGGTGTCCTATAGGATCCAGTGGCACAGCCTCCATATCCAAGCTGGGTTCTTGATGTGTGCACTTTATGTAGGCTGAGTACACCCTCCCCTCCTCTTGTAGTTGCGCCTTGATTGCCATTGACAGGTCAATGGGAAGGATTTACCTACGCCAGTCAGCTTCAAGGATTGGCTTTGGCCACTTACCACCAACCCCCACACTCTGTGCATGACCAGCTGTACAGAGGGAGGGTGATGGTGCTCCATTGTATTCTGTAGCTGTCTTGGGGTTTTCCTGGGTTGTGTAGGTCAAGGTTAGCCCCCACCTATATTTGCCTTGGGCCGTCCTGCATGAGCTACAAAACAATCTGAAATAGCTGCTACTTGTGCTGGGCTTGGGGGTTTCCAGGAAAAACCAAGCTATGAATCTAGGCTGGCTGCTGCTAGTGCTGGGCCTATGGCTCAGTGAGGCCAGCTGTTGCTTGTTTGAGAGGATTTAGAAAGTTGTACAGCATGAGCCAAGACCAGCCATTCATATGAAAAAGCAACTTGGGTAGGCCTGTAAGTAAGGGTAGGACAGTCGCTGGGGAATTTCCAAGGCAGGTCAAATAGTGTTAGCCAGGTTGATGGAGTCTCAGATATGGCACCAGCTTATTGGCTCTGTGTCTCAGTCTGGATGGATATGGTTTCTTTAAATCCCTAGTTATCAAACTTCCATTTGACTCAATTTCTGATGGTTCTGTGTTATGGTTGTTCTATATTTTTGTTGTAATTTTGATGTGGTTGTGTGAAGAGGTAAGCCATTTCTGTCTATGTTGCCATTTTGATTGAAAATAAATTTATCATTTTAAAAAACAATCTCTGTAAATCTAGAATTTAAGAATTACATCTATTTTTATTCAATATGGATTTTTTATTAATGAATTGAACTTTTTGTTTTCCTTCCAATGTTTCTACTTTGTGACATGCATGTGCATGTTATTGTAGGTATTTATTTTTTAAATTAAATGAAATGTAGATCACTGACCCCCAGAAATACCACAGAAGTGGTAGGCTCCAAAGGTTGTCTTTCTCTCTAGAATTTCTAAAGTAAATAAACTATTTTCTAGTTTCCTCTTTATCAGCTCCAGTCTTCATATTATTAACGTAGTGGGACAATATGATATTTTCAGAATGTTAAGGTGAGGAAGATCTTCATGAATGAGATTGTGGTAGAATCCAGGAGAATTTATGTAACTCCGAGCCTACACCATGAAGGTATTCCATTGGACCTACCAAGTAAAAGCCATATGCCTCTGGAGGTTCTTGTAGATTAGTATAGTAAAAAATATATTAGACAATCACTAGCTGCATAGCATTTGCCTGTTTCGATGCTGATTTGCTCCCACATGGATACTGCATTTGGAATAGTGGCTTCAACTGGAGTCATCCCCTAATTAACTTTACTATACTCCATAGACTTTTTCCATGAGGCTATCTTTCTCCTCAGAAACCAAACAGTTTAGTTAGAGGAGAATGTGATTTGGTCTGCACCATAGCCTGAAGATCTGTGCTTAATTGGGCTAATGCGCCTCACTTTTATTCTGATGATTGGTGCATCACTGCTGCCCTTAATGGATCATGTGCCCACCTTGTTATTTTGAAGGTTACATGTTGCTACTTGGCCTGTGCTGTCCAGAACCCATAATATCCATTGAAATCAGAGGGATTATCTCAATGATGGTATTCTGTCAGGAGGCTCCACCTGCAGGGCTCCCTTCTGGCTGCCACAGATGAGAATAAGTCTACCAAAATATTATCTGCTTGGGGAGGAAAAGTGGCCAATCTCTCAAAAGATAAGGGCCCAGAGCCTGTTCCTCAATGTGTTTTTATTAGGTTCAATCTGCATAGGAATACAGGTAAAGCTCATCAATCATTTTCAGGCAGTAATGATCAAACAATAAATAACATTCAAAGAACTATGAAGGCTTATTTCGAGTCAGGGTCAGATAGCTAAAAGGCTGTAAAACTTTGGGGAAGGAAACTCATTCTATGTTTGGAACCTTATCATTTAAATTTAGGGTACTAGAAAAGCAGGTTTCACAATACTTTATGTATTCTTTCTTAGACCTTATCACCCTGGGGAACCAGCTCTTTTCAGCACAGGGCTGCACCCACCTCTGGCGTTGTTTCAGGCTTAAGTTGGGCAAGGGGAGTAAGGCAGCCAAGAGATTAGGAGGCTTCTTGCAGACAGAATGAGGACTCAGGCTATGTCAAGACAGAGGGGTGAGGGTCCATCACCCTCTTTTTATATAGACCTCCAAGTCCTTTCCTTAGGTCCCCTTTGTGACCATGCCTGTCTTAGGTTGTTCCTCCTTTGAGGAATCTTACCCATCTGTGGCTAACCAGTCATAGGCCCAGGGCCAAGCAGGGTGAAGTATAAGGGGGCAAAGGCCTCTGCCAGGGTGATAAGCTTTGTCTTCTTAGTGGTTTGTGGTCCCAAGGTCTTACTCAGCCTTAGCCATGGGGAGTTACAGCTTCTGAAAGCAGGCAGGGCAATTCCCTACAGTATTCCAATAACCATCTCTGGTTTATAAAGGAAATTAGTGATCAACAATAGAAATGCTCAACTCACTAATGTATTCCTTTATGTCTTACTAAAATTAGTATGTCCTGTGTTCTCTGGAAGATGTATTCAGGGTGAGTGTGCAAGTCACATATGATAAATCTGTGCCAACATTCCTATATTCTTAAAACTTTGATTGTTTTTCTTTACCTTCTTAATAATTTTCTGATTTTAAATAATTTCAATTGTGGTAAAATAAATACAAAATTTACCATCTTAATCACTTTAATTTTATTTTTCAATCACAATTTACATTCAACACTATTTTATATTAGTTTCAGATATAATGACTGATCATATACTTTACACAGTGATTCCCTCTGATATTTCAAGCACCACCTGGTACCATACATGGTTATTACAGTATTATTGACCATACTCCCCATTCCTGTGACTATTTTGTGACTACCGATTAGTACTATCTTTCTTTCTTTCTTTCTTCTTTCCTTTCTTTCTTTCTTTCTTTCTTTCTTTCTTTCTTTCTTTCTTTCTTTCTTTCTTTCTTTCTTTCTTTCTTTCTTTCTTTCTTTCTTTCTTTCTTCTTTCATTTCTTTCTTATTTCTTTATTTAATTTCCTTACCTGAGGCTTTAATTGCTTGTGAGAGAGAGGAAAAGAGAGAGAGAGAGACAGAAGAGAAACATTGATGTGAGAGAGAAACATCAACTGGCTGCCTTCTCATATGTACTCTGACAGGATTCAAACCCACAGTGTGGGCACCGGGGCATGTGCTGTGATCAGGAATCAAATTAAGAACTTTTTGGTCTATGGGACAATGATGGCCCAATAAAATGAGCCACACTGACCAGGGCCCAAGTAGTACTTCTTAATCCCTTTGCTTTTTTCACCAGGCTCCCCAACCATCATCAGTCTGTTCTCTGTTTCCACGAATCTCTCTTTGTTTTGTTTGTTTGTTTTGCTCTCTAGATCCACATATAAGTTAAACTATATGGTATTTGTCTTTTTCTGTCTGACTTATTTTACTTAGCACAATACTCTCTAGGCCTAGCCATACTGTCACAATGGTAGGAGAACCTTCTTTTTTGTAGGCGAGTAATATTGCCTTGTATATATTCATATATATAACACCACATTTTTATAGACCACTCTATTAATAGGCATTTGGGTTGCTTTCATATTTTGGCTATTTTAAAAATGCTACAATGAACATAGGGATACATATGTCTTTTCTTATTAGTGTTTAGGTTTCTTTAGATGTGTACCCAGAGTGGAATTACTGAGTCATAAGGTAGTTCCATTCTTAATTTTTTGAGGTAGTTCTCTACTGATTTCCACATGGTTGCACCAAAAGAGCATGAGGATTCCCTTGCCTCCACAGCCTCTTCAACATTTGTTGTTTGTTGATTTATTAATAACAGCCTTTCTGACAGGTGGTATCTCATAGTGGTTTTAATTTGCATTATTTGCATTTCTCTGATGATTAGCCATGTTGAGCATCTTTAATTCTTATTTCTATTAGCCATCTGTATGTCCTATTTAGAGAATTAGGCTTTAATTCTTACAAAATTTCTTTTGTTCTTAAGACTTTTTAATTTTCTTATCATGTTATTCCTGAGAGTTTGGTAATAGTAATCTCACTTAGTGTATACCATAAATAAATTCAAATTCCAGTCAGAATAAGCTGGTAGTGCCACCTTCAACTGTACAACCTAATATCTTTAATCTAGAATGTCTAGTTAGTACATCAGTATCAATAAAATATTGATAATGATTTCTATCTGAGAAATATATGAGATATCAAAGAGATATCTGAGAAGCTCTCCAGACAAGGACTTTAGATGAATTTGATAGGATATGATCTTGGCGTTTTCTTCCTGTTAGTGTTTTATTGAAGTTACTGGAGTATTTGTCATCACTACCATGGCCAGAAGAGTCAAGTGCAGCAGCCACCTGCATCCTAAGACATTTGCTTCAGTTTGAACATAACCATGGTCACTGAGCATGGGCAGAGTCATTAATTAGGATCCCACTGCATGCCATACATTTTGGGAATCCCATTTTCCATTGGAAATAATCTGGGTCACTTGAGCTCAAAGAGAAGACTACCGCCAAACCAAGATTAAAATTTCATTTTTGAGAGTATTTCCTGGAACCACTCCCAACACAAATTCTGTTCAGTCAGAAGACAAAAATCACATTATTTGAAATAGAAACAATTTAGTATAAATAATATAAAAAACAATTTACTATAAAGAATATAAAAAAGCAATTTAATATAAAGACTTTTAACTTCAAAAGGAGAATTACAGTTTAGCATTACAGAAAACTATTAGTTTTCTATGGTTGCTCTAACAAATCACCACAAATTTAAAGACTTAAAAAAATTTACTGTTACAGTTCTGTTTGTCAGAAGTTTAACATATGTTTCTTTGAGCTAAAATAAAGATATTGTGAGGGCTCTCTTCCCTAGCTGAGAATTCATTCCCTCTGCTTCTTGAGCTTCTAGAGACACATACTCTGCTTCATTGACTCCCTTCCTTACCTGCCCAGTTATGGTTTAATTCTCCTCACCTTGCATTTTTTCTGGCCCTTTTTTCATCATCATTTCTTTCTCTGACTACAGTTGAGAAACTTTCTCTGATTTGAAGGACTCAGGTAATTAGATTGGTCACACCCAGATAATCCAGATAATCTCCCCACCTCAAAGTTGATAACTCTAATCACATCTGTAAATTTTTTTCCCATGAAATGTGGAAAATTTGCTAGTTGCAGGGACTAGGGATAGACATCTTTGAGGGAATATTTTTCTCCTGCCACAAGAACTTTAAAGAATCCAAAAATAGCATAATTTGGGAGCAGCTATTACTTCTCTAACTAAGGAAGAGTACTCAAGGAAGGAGCACCCTTTGGGAAGGCTTTCCTTCAAGGTTCAGATTTAGACCTCATGGGTGAAGGTACAACTGTGTAGATATTAAATAATTTTAAACTTTCATGTTTTCTTTGTCTAGTGGGCAAGATGAAAAATAAACACATAAATAGGAAGAAAACATTGAATAGTATTTATGTGCTGAAGAAAATGCAAAACCATGAAGGGATAAAATGTTATTGGGAGAGGTAACTAATGTAAATTTGTTGGTGAAGAAATTTCTTTTAAAAACTCATATTAGCAAATACCACATTTGGTATTTAGAATCCAACCTTGCAAAAATGTGTAGGCAAAGAAATGCAAAGCTTCCCTTTCCTTGGTAGGACAAATAAAGTGCTGGGCATTATGGGGGCTATAGGTCTGGATCTTGGTGAGTGGGAAGGAAGAGTGAAGGAAATAATGTTGAAGAAGTAGCAGGCGTCAGCAACTGTAGGCCTCTGTAACCCAGGAGACAATGATTAAAGTTTTGATTTTTTATATCAAAGTAAGATGAAAAGCAATTATAACAAGTTTCAGCAAGGCAGTAACATGACCTGATTTACATGAAATAAAAATTACTCTTGTTACTGTATGAAAAATAGATCATCTCAGTGATTCATCTGTCTGCCCTTGAAAGTTGGCAGGTGCTTTATAAAGAAAGTCCCTTGAATAAGTGAAAGAATGAGTGAATAAAATATATAAATGGGATAAAACTGTTTATTTAAAGGGAATTGTAGAAGGTAAAAATAAAGGACCAACTGGCAGCACAAATATGTAAAGTATCCTTCTGGGCAAGACAAATCTTCCATGGCGATGACAGGGACAGGGGAACTAATGCAATTTTGTAAGCTGGCTCTACTCTGAATGTCTAAGTGGAGCACAAAGGAGTGAGCACCTATGTGCCTTTCCCAAAAGAACTTGTAATAGAACATGCATTAACACCAGCATTCTCATGATCACTGTGCACTTTTCTGAACCTCTGTAATCCTCAAGAGTGCATTAGAAGTACTAAAGGTTGGAGAGAAATGTTGGCGGTGCTAATAAGGAGAGGAGTTTTTGTGTATTCAGGATTTGCAACAGACGTCAACATTCAAGGTCTTGGAACTCAAATATTTGGCATGATAATTACAATTATTAAGATAAAATTCAGTCATGCCTGGTGTGGCTCAGTGGATTGAGTGCCAGTCTGCGAAGCAAGGGGTTGCTGGATGAATTCCCAGTAAAGGCTCATGCCAGGGTCATGGTCCTAGTGCAGGGCACAGGAGAGGCAACCACACATTGGTTTCTCTCTGTCTCATTCTCCCTCCCTTCCCTTATAAAAATAAATGACCACAATTACAAAAATGAAGTTCATAGTAAAAAATTAATGAATAAGAAGGAATAACACGTAGGAAAAACATACTTTAAACTCAGGAGACATGATGAACCTCTAATCAGTCGAATAGAGTATATAACCTGTGTGTTAAGGTATATACTATAGATATGGAGTGGCTAACAGATTTCAACAGGAAAAATGTTATATGCAGATGAAACTAAAGACTGATTTATGGCATAAATACTTTTTTCCAACATTAATTTTATAAAAATACGCCTGTATTCTCTGGCAGTGTTTTCCTTTAGCTTTAAGGATATGCCTAGTCTTTGTCATTGTCTTTATCCAAAGCTTAATATTTTGAAAAACTCCACTGTATACCTACCTATCACAGAATCATGTATCCTACAGAAAGAACCTAAACACATACTCCTTAATCTGAATGGAATTGCACTTAATAAGTACATTTGCAAGAATATGTTTTTCTTTCCTACAGTGACAATAAACAAAAGAAAAATGCAGGTGCTAAAATAATCTTCCCCCCAGTTTAAATAGCTATATATTTACTACTCAAAAATACTGCCAGCCACAAACTTTCCAGAGCAGGTATAATAATGCTCCCAGGAAGTGTAGGCTATCCACAGGACAGCATTTCCTAGTTCTTCACAAAAATAGACATTAATGGAATACAATATTTGCTAATGGGCTATTGAACAACAGACTAGAAAGGAAGCTGGACTAGGATGATATATGCCAATTAGCAAGTTCTTCAAGTAGTCACCAGGTGAAGCACTGGTTGTTTGGGCATCAATCTAAGCAGCCCTAAAGGAGGACTCAACTCTGAAATAGGCTACACCTGAATTTCTATTTGGTAGGAGATTTCATGTTGCATGATCAACTTATAATTAGTATAATGTATGGCAGAAACCTCTTTCATCAAAAAAACTTTTTAAGATGCTGAACATAATTATTTTACTAGAATTTGACTGGAAAAACTAAATGTTATTCCCCAAGTGAAGAATAAAACACAACCCTTCAGGATGAAAGGAGTTTCAGAACATCTCAAACTCTAAGTCTGATGAAGCAATAAAAAACTCTCAAAAAAAAAAAAAAGAGCCAGCTAACTTCACATGTGTATATGGACTGTGACCAATGATTCACACTGAAAACATGAAGGTGAGCTTACAGTTGAGCTCAGGGTCTTCATAGCATGCTGTAAATGAATCAAACAATACACAAGGAATTTCATGGACAGTTAAGTTTTAGTTCTAGTGGTGTAAATCACAGGTGGGCTCTCATTACAGAGAGATATATTGTTGGGATGATAAAAACAGTGAAGTAAAAAAATCTTATTCTGCCTTAGGTATCTGAGTTCCAGAAGAAAGAGAAACTCAGTGGGGGAGATAATAGGTAGAGATAGGAACAGAAAAGAACTAATCTCAGTGCCAAAAATAAAAGGAAGAATCAAAGCTAAACCACCTGTGTGACCTCTCTGAATGATCCCCGGATAAAATGAATCAATTCAACTTCCAATTCGTGGGCCAGCTGTAGAAATGGGACTAGAAAAATCAAAAAGGATTGGTCATGGGAGGAAGTGGGAGAGCCTGCTGGGTAGTTGTTTGAGCTCAACTGAATTCCATCAGAGAGAAAAATAAAAGTTTTATTGTGTTTTGGTAGGACACGTATGGATTTTAATTTTGCCAGAATGTACATGCTCATTTTAGCAAGTAGTGGAGTCAAAAAGACCATGTTACTTAACACATTTAATCTGTATTTATCAAACATTCAACTTGATTTCTTTCACTGGTCTAAATTTAGGACCATTCAGAATTCATAAAGTTGAGCAAGTAAAATCAAATAATTGTAATTATATTTGTACTTGGTATTTTGAAGACTCAGATGCACTTTTAAAGACTAAATAAGCCTATATGAAACCGTTTAATGAAAAAACATTATGCAACTAGTTAATATAAGGTTTTATTGTCATTTAAAATTCCCCCATTTCTCTACTTCCTCAGGAAAAAATAATATTTCAGTAAAAAATTTGTAGATCTATAATGTTATGAACCTAGTTAAAAATTACCTTTTATTAAATCTGGAAGTAAGCAATAAAATGTGTTTCTTAAGCCAGTAAGAGATAAATAGCCCAAGACAATCTATGCATTATTCTTTCTGTTATGAAAAATTACATTGAGGTATTGTTTAAAATTTTTTGTCCTTCTTTTTAGTAAGATTTTTTTTATCCAAAGATGTATCTTCATTAAAAACAAAGAAAAAACTTGCCTTTCAGACTTTCCTCAATGCCTATGAATTACTAAAAATATAGAGGGCACATAAATTGAATAGCTAAAAAACAGTTTATATCAAATTGTATGTTCATTAAAAATTGAAAAGTAAAAGTAAAAAAATGAATAGAAGTTATTTTGGTAAAAAAATAACATGATCAAAAATACGCGATCAAAATATTCATTTTGATGAATAGAGATTGAGGATTCGGGCTCTGCAGATCAACTTCCTAGCTTTATCGGGGATGTCTGCATATGTGCTTAATGTGAAAATAGTTTACATTTCTTAAGTTACACATAACCATTCAAGAGGTGGTTATGATCAGGAAAAATGTCAAGACAATAAAAATTTTGTGCATATGTATATTATTGTATTTGACTTTTAAAATATTTTTATTTATTTATTTTTATAGATAGGGGAGAGGAGAGAGAAACATCGATGTGTGAGAAATACCACTTGCATGCCCTGATACTTGGCTTTTAATATTTAGTTAATTTGGTGGAAAAAATAATATTAATGGTGGTGATATTCCTACTAGGTGGCATATTCATTCATAGACAAACGTTAGTTTCCAGCTCTGCTCCTGTCTAATTACATAAACTTGATGAAATTACCACACAGGTAAGCTTCAGTTGCCTTACCTACAAAATGAAGATGTAAATGTAAATGTGGAACAAAACATAAAGTATTAGGTATTTGAAAAGACACTCATATATATTCTTATTAATAACATCATTTTATTTGATTGCAATAATTGATTAATAGCAGTATATATTACTTGATATGTAATGTGTGTTATTAGATATCACAGAGAAGGCACACCTGTTCTTATCAACTATTTGAGAAAGATAGTTAAAACTAATATCAGAGAAAAGAAAAATAATTATATTATTTGGATGGAATTGTATTTACACAATTTTGTGCTTGGTTGAAGTGGCGAGCACACATGTCAACCTATGGAAAGTGGTAGAGCTTTATCTAATTGGTGAATGCCTTACTAATTTAAAATGGTTCATTAGAAAAACTTTTGTAAATTATTTGCAAGAATAACAGGATTGCTAAGGCATAAACTTAATAAACTAACAAAAACAACTTGATAAGAATATTAACGAGATGCTCATTCGAGAATTCTCTAGTGACTTGTCTATGGGAGTTTTAGAAGACTTAAGTGAGTTTCCTCACATTGTTGTTTTGTCTTTACCTGTCAGGAGGCACATGCAGGATATTAAGAAAACATGATAGCATGAGTAATTTTTATTTTAGTTCACATTAAAACTAAATTATTCAAAAAGCATGATAAAAACCTGTACCAATTAGGAAGACCATTTCTGTATTCAGACTAGAATTATTTCAACCATGTTTGACTTGGCTTGGCTGATGTAATTTTTTTGAATATTAGCACATGATTTCAAAACACTTGTAAACCTGGCAATGAATTTGCCAAAGTGAATGCCATTGCATTAAAATTTTATTATATATATATATATATATATATATATATATATATATATATATCAATCTCAAACCTGTACTCTCTTTCTGTAACTTTGCTAAACCTTCCAATGCATCAATGAATTGGATGCATTATCTTCTTCCTTATCAAGTAGAGAAGAAAAATGAAGAATCAAAAATTATAATATGAATGCTTCAACATCCTAGGAGACAGTGTGTGCATTGTCTAACAATTTGTCTATTAAAAGCAATTTCCCTGTTAAGAACTTTAGGAAAAAGAACTGGATAAAACCTGAGATATCATTCACCATAAGCCATTGAACCTTACACCTGCTTTACTGCTGCAAAACACTAAGTCATCTGGACACTCTTCTTAAGTCTAGATTTCACCCTTACAATTTTTGGGGATGTAACAGTACAGATGTCACAACCAATTCACTGGAATGTACATGGCATGTGAAATGGTTCTGCTGTTATGGGCTGAGTTTTTGTTAATAGGATAAACTAAGATGGTGCAGTTCATTAGTGTCCACATTTTAAAAAATAAACTTAATTTGAAATATAGCATACTTACAGAAGAGTGCATGAATAATACAGAGAGCTAGGTGTATCATTATCAAGCAAACTCCAATTTAACCATCTCCCTGGCCAACGTAGACTATCATCATGTCAGAAACTACTACCATAACCTTTTGTGGTCATTACTTTCATTTATCTTCTTAGAGGTGACAATATTCTTCTAAAACTACCTGCTTTTTTTTGTTCAATATCAGGTTTGTGAGATTTATTATTATTGTTGTGTATAGCAGTACATTAGTTGCATTTTCCAAATTAATTTCCATTGCTATTGAATAATTCATTGTATTAATATATTACAAAATATTATTCATTCTCCTGTTGTTATTTGATGTGTCCAGTTTTGGCTTATTATGAAAAACAGCCATCTGAATATTATTGTATATGAAATTTAAAGGATACACACATGCATTTTTTCTTGGATATATGTTCAAACATGGAATTTCCCTTTGTAGAATTTATTCATGTCCATGTAGGCAATAACATTATATTTGGCTTGTGTTCCACAGTTTACATGTTGCTTTTTGATAAACACAAGGTCTATCTCTTTAAATTAAATATTTTGCTAAATTAATAGACAATTTTTTCAATATTTTATTTATTTACTTTTAGAGGGGGGGAAGGGAGGGATAAAGACAGGATAGGAATATCAATGTGTAGTTGCCTCTTGCGCACCCCCTACTGGGGATCTGGCCTGCAACCCAGGCATGTTCTCTGACCATGAATCGAGCCAGTGACCCTTTGGTTCACAGGCCAGCACTCAGCCCACTGAGCCACACAAGCCAGGGCAAGTCTTTCATTATTTATCTTATTCTGGAAATGGAATCTAAATATTTGTCAAAATATTTGCCAATTCTTATGTGCTTTCTTAAAGCAATGTGCTTTCTTGATTTTAACCTTTGAAGCATAGTAGGCTTCATGGTACAGAGAAAGGAAAATAATTTAAAAATGGTTAAAATGGTCAATTTTGCTATATTTTACCATAATAAAAAAAGCCCCTGAAGTAACAGAAAAAAATCTTTGTAAAGCTGAATTGGATTCTTCCTTAGTATTTGTTACAGCATATTTGTAGTTCAGGCTGAGTTAGAATAACATACATGCCATTTTAGAAATGAAAGAATTGTTCCTTCATAGGTTTAAGAATATATAAGGAAATATGGCAGTGGCACTTCATAAAGGGTAACCACACTGGACATCTTTATCTAGTGTGACATTCTTTAGTTCAGTGTCAATGCATCTTCTTTTCTGGAACACTTCCATTTCATGGGTCTTTTGTTTTCATTTGAAAAAGACTAGGTAGACTTACTAGTTAGAGCAATCCTGAAAGAAGTTTAAAATTTGTTTTGCATTTGTTGTATTCCATTCTTGTTCTTTTAGGGGTCTTTTGCACACAGATACTTTTTCCATTTTTTTCCTACTTCTTAGAAATCCAAGGGTTCTTTGTGTGTAGCATAGCTTGCTCCAGAAACACTGGTACCCACTTCCTGGTTTTCTGGCTGTGGATCTGCACAATGCTTCAACCCCCAGTAACACATTTCTCCATTGTACATCATAGCCAGCAAAGGATGTCACTGAATATTTCTTCACTCAATAACTTAGCTTTGTCTAGGTCTTAGAAAGAAACTCCTTCATTTAACTGGGTAGGACACCAATAATTTAGCATCTGTAGCAAATAACTGATTACATTAACAAGGTACTCTAAGCAAACGAGATTTTCTCATGAGCACTCTCTCCTTTTGGTCAGAGGATGATAATAAATATAAAACAGGGCTCTTCTTCACCAAGAGAGATATTCCAGGAACTCATCCCCAAGCAAATCACAGCATTTGGGGTTCATATTATTTACTTTAACTAAAATTTCTGGCTCTGAAAGAAAAGTGATCAGCTCTTTTACTTTCTGCAAAGAGTCTTCAGTGAAATCTTCATCTACCAGGCTTGTTCCCCTCAAAGTATGTCATGTCCAAAATAGCCTGTTTGTAAAGTTTGAGAAAGTTTGATGGATTTGAGCAATCTTTGTCTTCTCCACACAAGAGTTTCAATTTTTCTAGAGTTGCAAAGGCCCGAATTAAAAAGTGGTCATAAACCAAAAAATAAGTCAGCTTCCGGGCATTCTGTGGGTCTTGAAGAACGTGCTCCATCTTTGCTGGCTGCCTTGCTGAGCTGCTGTATGTAGGCCTGGGCCAGGTCTCCAAGTTTCTCTGCTCATCTCACCACACTGGAGCCTGCAGCCTCTGTGGCCACAACAGGAGGGCATGCCCCTAAGAGACAATTTTTTTAAAGAGCATGTTCAGCTTTATAGAAAATTTAAGTGGAAAGCGCACAGAGTTCCCATTCGTGATCTAATTTAATATTATCCAACTTAGCAACTTTCTTTCATATTTAATATTTTAATACAATGTACAGTGATGTATTATAGAATTATATACCTGAGAGCTATATAATTTTAATAACAAATGTCATCCCAATAATTTTTTAAAATTATATTATTGTTGTTCAATTACAGTTATCTGTATTTGCTCCTCCACCCAAGCCCACCTCTCTCCCTTGCTTCTACCCTCCCCCATGGTTTTGTCCATATGTCCTTTATAGTAGAAAACCCTTCTTCTCATTGTCCTTTCACGCCTCCCCTCTGACTACTGTTAGATTGTTCTTTATTTCAACGACTCTGGTTACATTTCATTTGCTTTTTTCTTTTGTTGATTATGTCCCAGTTAAAAGTGAGATTATATGGCACTTGTCCCTCACTGCCTGGCTTATTTCACTTAGAATAGTGCTCTCCAGTAAATTTTTTTAAATGTTGCTTACTTCCAAATCAAGAAATATTTGTCTCTAATTTAGAATATGTTCACATATTTTAACTGGAGCACTTTTGTTTTAAATCTAGATAAAAAATCCACATATAATATTTAGAGCTATATATTTCATATTCATCTGTAAGGTGACTATTACCATCAGGCAAGTATCTATATAACAAAAATATGTATATATATATGTATATATATATATATAACATACCAAATACATACCGTATGTATGTAATTATTGAAAGTAAAATATTTTTTGAGTGATAATGTATCAAAGTACTTTAGAAATTATTCAAAAACAGGGAGGATGAACTAGATTGTAACACATTTCAACTGTATTTATAATGTTTTATATGTTAAGCTTGATGGTACCTGCACCAGTGACTTTTTATTTGTCTTTATATTTTTTAACATCCTAAGCATTTACTAATAATTCAAGCACATCGGGATAAATGTGTCATAAAAGCACATTAAATTCTGAATTGATTTGGTCTATTTTCTAGAGTCATATATTACATTCTGTCTGAGATGCAGAGCACATCTGGTCAATCAATCTTTTCGGTAGCTAAGCAAATTTTATTATGCCCCAGAACTTGGAGAGTGAAGGGTTCTATATCACTAATTTGGGGGTACTTATGCTATCAATTTTGTTTAATTTATGTTACATCTTTCATTGTCACATAAATAAATTCCTACCAACAATTCTGATCATTTAAGGTCAAGACAGAAGGCTTTAAGGTCAGTAAATTTAACAGAAATAGTCTATGTAACACTTTTGCTATGTAATCTCAGACACGCTACAGAACAAACAATGGGCGAGAGTCTCTGGCTGTCCCATGTGGATAAAGGCTAATACATGCACTACCCAAGAATACAAGAGTATGTTACCTAGAATGGTTGTTTATAAACATCAGTGTCCCTATCAATTTCAACTTCAAATATTTCACATTATATTGATTTAAACAGTTAAGAAAATAAATGTGTTATTCAGTAAAATGTATAACATTTTATTTTATTATTATAAACATCTCTAGGAGAAAATCAGAATAAGCACTTTTATAGGTTAGCTTAGCTCATCTTTTTAGCACTGCTACAAAATAGATGTTTTTATTTACTTTTTATAGCAGAGGAAACTAATTTTCAAAGAACACTTTAATAAATTGAGTTTACATAGACTGTAAATGCAGAGGTATTAATAGAACTGTTTATTTTTCCTTATAAAATTATAACATACAGAACACAGTACAGAAATCCCAAAACTATGAGTGTGGATATCAATGTTTCACAAATTTAACTTAAAGTCTACTTTAATAAAAATGAAAATAAAAATAAATATAAATTTTTTTTCACATTTTTTTATTGTTCAAATACAGTTGTCTCCACCCCCCCCCACAACTTCTCACCATTCCAGCATCCCCACTTCCCACCCTTGATCCTACCCCATTTGGTTTTGTCCATGTGTCCTCCATATATGTTCCTGAAAACCCTTCGCATTCTCCCCGTTATCCCCTCCAACCTCCCCTATGTCAATTTGTTCTTAATTTCATTGTCTCTGGTTATATGTCACTTTCTTGTTTGATTTGTTGATTAGGTTCCACTTATATGTGAGATCATATGGCAAAAAAAGAAAAAAAGAAAGAAGTAGATTTTGCTTAAAATGCATAAATATTTTTAAATATATTTTATTGATTAAGCTATTACAGTTGTCCCATTTCCCCCCCTTCATTCCCCTCCACCCTGCACAACCTCTCGCATCCACATTCCCTCCCTTTAGTTCATGTCAATGTGTCATAAATTCTTTAGCTTCTACAGTTCCCATACTATTCTTGCCTTTCTCCAGTCTATTTTCTACCTACCATCTATGCTACTTATTCTCTGTACCTTTCCCCCCTCTCTCCTCCTCTCACTCCCCTGTTGATAATCCTCCATGTGATCTCCAGTTCTGTGGTTCTCTTCCTGTTCTAGTTGTTTGCTTAGTTTGTTTCTGTTTTTGTTTTAGGTGTGGTTGTTAATAATTGTGAGTTTGCTGTCATTTTACTATACATATTTTTTTCTTCTTTTTCTTAGGTAAGTCCCTTTAACATTTCATGTAATAAGGGCTTGGTGATGCTGAACTCCTTTAATTTGTCCTTATCTGAGAAGCACTTTATCTGCCCTTCCATTCTAAATGAAAGCTTTGCTGGGTAGAACAATCTTGGATGTAGGTCCTTGCCTTTCATGACTTGGAATACTTCTTTCCAGACCCTTCTTGCCTGTAAGGTCTCTTTTGAGAAATCAGCTGACAGTCTGATGGGAGCTCCTTTGTTGGTGACTGTCTCCTTATCCTTTGCTGCTTCTAGGATTCTCTCCTTCATTTTAATCTTGGGTAATGTCATTATGATGTGCCTTGGTGTGCTCCTCCTTGGGTTCAACTTCTTTGGGACTCTCTGAGCTTCCTGGACTTCCTGGAAGTCTATTTCCTTTTCCAGATTGGGGAAGTTCTTCTTTATTATTTGTTCAAATAACTTTTCCACTCGTTGTTCTTCTTCTCCTTCTGGTACCCCTATAATTCAGATGTTGGGACATTGAAAGATGTCCTGGAGGTTCCTAAGCCTCCCCCCATTTTCTTGAATTCTTGTTTCTTCATTGTTTTCTGTTTGGCTGTTTCTTTATTCTTTCTAGTTCATTGCGTTGATTTGAGTCCCATCTTTTTTTCCCACCCCTATTTGGTTTCCTGTACATTTTCCTTTATTTCACTTAGCATAGGCTTTATATTTTCATCTAATCTGTGACCAAATGCAACCAATTCTGTGAGCATCCTGATTACCACTAGTGCTTTGAACTGTGCTTCTGAACAGTTGGCTATCTCTTCATTGCTTAGTGGTATTTGCTCTGGAGCTTTGATCTGTTCTTCTGTTTGGGCCTTTTTTTTTTTTGGTCTTGTCCCACCTGCTATGTATGAGGGGCAGAGCCTTAGGTGTTCACCAGTGCAGGGCAACCCAGTTTCTGGGTTGTGATGCTATGTGGGGGAGGGGGGTCCAAGAGGAAACAATGATGCTTGCTCTGCTCTCTGTCAGATTTCAGTCTCTTCTGCCACTTTCCCCAAGCAAACTGGGCCTTTCTGGTGCTGATTCCTGGGTGGGTGGGCTTGTGTAGATTCTAGGACCCTGTGGGTCTCTCCAAGGAACTCTCCTATGAGGCTGAAAGTCTCTCAGCATCTCAACCCCCACAGGTGTTTTCAATTGGTGTTTTGAGGCTTTATTTTCCTGCCCTGGGACCCTGGGTTGCATGGTCTGTCTTACTCCTTATTTTCCCTGGTTTATCTGTGGGCAAATGTGGGACTGCCCAGTCAGCCAGCCACCTAGCGAGTCATGCCCTGCTTCACAATTGCCACCTCACTGGGTCTGTCCATTGCCACCCTGAGCCTGGGGTCTGCCAGCCATGGCCTGCGCACCCAGGGTTGGCCCGCTGTGGTGTTGTGTGCCTGGGGTTTGTCAGCTGCTGCCTTGCACACCAGGTGTCACTGCTTTTTTTTTTGCTGCGACCCCTCTCGCCTGGCCACCAACTCTACTCCTCCTACCAGTCTGGATGAATGTGTCTATTTTAACTGTGGTTGTTGGACTTCCATACAGTTTAATTTTCTGTCAGTTCTGGTTGTTATTTAGTTTCTAAATTGTTGTTGTCTTTCTTTTGGTTGTGCAAGTAGGCACAGTGTGTCTACCTATGCCTCCATCTTGGCTGGAAGTCCTCTAGGATCTAAATCTTTTTTGTGAACTGTCAAAAGGGTATACTCTTCACCTACTGCTAAGTGTATACGCTAGTGATTTCTATTATTTTGGAATTAATGACTTTTGTATTATTGATATTTATATAAATAGAATCATGCAATCCACATTATTTAGTGCCTTTTTGTTCAGAAAAATGTCTATGGTATTCATTCATGTGGTATGTATCAGCAGCCTAATAATTTTTGTTGCTCTGTTTAGTTTTATGGATAAGATGAAAGTTCTATTTTTTGATAGGCATTTCTATTGAATACATTTTGGTTTTATGAATAATGCTATAATAAGCATTTTGTAAATGTTTCTGGTAATTGTAAGTATGAACATCTTGGGGACATTCAATGAGGAGGGGAAATTTTTGTGTCATGGGGTATACTATGATCAGTTTGTGTAAATAATAAAAATAAGTTCCAAAATGATTGTTTTTATTTATTATTCCTCCAGCCATTATAAAATTTGCTTCACAACCTTGTTTAGTTTACAAGATTGTTTAGTTAAAACAGTCTGGTGAACTTTGACATTCTTTTTTGTTTTAGTCTTTTTGGTGATATTTCTTTATGTTTTCATTTTGAATTTTATTAATAACTAAAGAAATTGAGAACATTTTTGAATGTTTTATTGTTAACTGACAGTTTGAGTTTTGCTTTTGTTTCTGTTTTTATTAGTGTTTCAGACTTTCTGTTTAATTTGTAGTCCTTTATATCTTGGATATTAGGGCTTAAATAAGTGCAGTAGGAATTAGACACATACACACATATATATATATATTGGGGATTTATATGTTATATAATATGTATTGTAAATATGTTATGCATATATAATATATAAAACCACATATTATAAAACATATTATTAAATTATAATAAATGTAGAATTATATAAATAACTTTATATATATTATATATTCTCTTCTCCCGAGCTATGGCTTACTTTATCACTGTCTTAATATTGTCCTCTTGTTACCGAACAAGAGGTCTTGGGGGGGCAATATTTGGCCCACCTAGGGATGCCAAAAACTGCCAGAGAACAGGGGCCCCTCCCCAGGACATAATACTAAAATCTACTGGGCTCTTCTGTCCACTGCCAATTGGAAAGACATCTCTCAATGTCAGAGATTTGTGAAAAGGAAACAAAATGTTTATTTAATGCTATTCAGGCCTAATGCCACCACTAAAATATCAAAGTCCTTTAGGGTATACACCTACACCCACACAGTTCCCACTTCTCCCACTGTCCCAACGCCGGGTACTGTAAATCAGGAAAAGAGCACACGTCCCTTTTTCAGGCCGCTGGCGTCATCAGCTGTGTCACCATGCAGGATCTCTAGTTAATCCAAAGTTATGTGGCACCTTCTCATGGTCCACTGGCAAGAGTTCTTTGTACCCAGTTCCAGTCAAAGTCTCTCTCGCTTTCCAGGCCACGCAGCCAAAGGGAGCATCCCAAAGCCAAGTGGGCCTCTTCTACCAAAGCTGCAGGAGTTTGCACTCCACCAAAAGCATGTGGCTTTCTTCTTCACCTGGCTGCAGGGATCTCCATTCTGGCAAAGCTGCATGGTTTTCCCTTTCACCTGGGAAAGAGGGGGTCCGCACTCTGCCAAAACCACGTGGCTCCCTCTTTCACTTCACCAAGAGGGGAGTCCTCACTCTGCTGAAACTGCGTGGCTCTCCCCTCACGTGGGCAGTTATCCCCTCATGTCCCAGAGCCAGTCTTTTTCCAAGCTCTCACATAGGCGCTCTCCCTAGTTACATCCTGGGTAGAAGCCACTCCCTTCTCCCTGGCTCAAAACTTGGCCACAGCTATTTAACATATCTATGAAACCAGTTAAAGGTTATAGATATGTTAAATAATCATTCCAGAGGTTAGCTGCAAAACTGTTGCTATGCAAAAACAGCTCTCAATGGCCCTGGCTCTATTTGTCTCTTCCCCCTGGGGGGGGGGGGCAGAGTGAGGACATCTTATATGTCTCTCCAATATTCCTATACACTTTGAATTCTGGACACCATTCCAAATCTTTTTGGGGGGCTCCCCTCTTGGCTGCACCCTGTATCACTCTGATGAAAAAAAATTAATTCTAAAAATGTCCAATTTATTGGTCATTTCTTTTATGATTAGTCCAAGTTATAACTTGTTTAAGAATGTTTTGCTTATACTAAGATCACAAAACTATTTTTCTGAATTTATTGTAAACATTGTTTTTATATGTTTTGAATTGCATCATTTAGGATTTGCCAGTAGAATTTAGGGCCAGATTGCTAGTGTACTCTCAGACAGGAGAGCTTGACTTTACTAAGCAAAGTCCATTTCTTCAAGAGTTTAGCTCCTTCCAGCTGGTTGCCTAATTATATAGTCACAACAATGTAGATAACAAAGAAAAAGAATTTGGGAAAGACTACAAAATGAGCACAAAGGACAAGAATATGAGGAGACAAGACCTGGGGCTGGTAATATACATAATTTACTTATTAACCCTAATTATTTCCTTTTTCCCCCCAAATATAATATGAAAGAAATTTAAAAATTTATTATCTTCTAAGATATTCAAAAAACCATTCAATCACAGTATCAGTCTCAAAGATCTGACTCCCATATCATGGGTCCCTTTGAAAGTTACTTTTCTTAATCTGGATACCTATAAAGTTAAAAGATAAATTATCTGTTTTCCACACAACTAATGTGCAGTGGTTTTATGATTTAACTCCTCAAGACACTACCATTCACAAAGGTCAAGGATTGCAAGTGTATAGCATTATTCTGCAGCAGTTCTGAAAGTCAGCTGTCTTAAATTTTCCAGGTACCATTACTGTGGGGTTGGGATATTTCTTTATTTAAGCTTTATTCCTGCCCTTGAGAGGGCCACCCAGCCCATTGCTCTTCATGGTCTTTGAGTGGGCTCTCTGAGAATCATTCCTGTTCTGTCACAAAGAACTGACTGTTTCAAGGGTGTATTCATAGTCAAAACTTATCAAATTGTATATAAAAGTATGTCCAGTACATTGTATATCCATTATATGTCAATAAAGGTAATCACTAAGGGGTTGGAAAAAAAATAAGTGAACTATCACAATACGTAATTGAAGCGGACATCGGCCCACAGTGTCCAAGTCATTATGGATGAAATGAGACATTCACACAGACTACTGAGTCCAGCGGAGGAAAAGGGCAGGCATGGCTTTTCTCTCAAAGGGAGCAAAAGCTGAGGACCCCTGCCCTGACCAGCCTTTATTGTTTTTCTTGGCACATTACATGATGGTCCTCATTTACTATGCACAAGTTGCTTTCGGTGGTTATCTTTAACAGAAAACAAAGAAGCCAAAGCTGCTAATCACATCAAAGAAAAGGGATATTTGCAAATGAAAAGGGCAAAAGTGGTGAGGTGAAAGAGGGAGCCATGTGGTTTTGGCAGGGTGCGGACCCCCTCTTTCCCAGGTGAAAGGGAAAAAACCCACGCAGCTTTGCCAGAATGGAGATCCCTGCAGCCAGGTGAAGAAGACAGCCACATGCTTTTGGTGGAGTGCAGACTCCTGCAGCTTTGGTAGAAGAGGCCCACGCGGCTTTGGGGTGCCCCCTTTGGCCGCGGGGCCTGAAAAGCAACAGAGACTTTGACTGGAACTGGGTACAAAGGACTCTTGCCAGTGGACCATGAGAGGGTACCACAGTACTTTGGATTAACTCGAGATCCTGCACAGTGACACAGCTGACGGTGCCAGCAGCCTGCAATACAGACGTGTGCTCTTTTCCTGATTTACGGTACCCGGAGTTGGGACAGTGGGAGAAGGGAGCGCTGTGTGGGTGTAGGTGTATACCCTAAAGGACTTTGATATTTTAGTGGTGGCATTAGGCCTGAATAGCATTAAATAAACATTTTGTTTCCTTTTCACAAATCTCTGGCATTAAGAGTCTTTGGCCAATTACACTGGTCCTAGGAAGTTTTAACATAGATTTTAGGAAGTTACTTTACAGTAAATGTTTGCCACTAGGGGCTGGGTCCATGCTATGCAGAATAGTCTTTTACACATAATAACATGTATGAATCATGGAAACATAATGAAGTCTGTAAAGATGGAAATCCACATATCTCTGGGCCCTTTGTATATTCTCCTTGGAGAAGTGTCTGTTCAAGTCATTTGCCGATTTTTCAATCAGCATCTACCAATGGGTTGTTCACCTACCCAGAGTGTAGTTATGTGAGGTCTTTATGTATTTTGGAGATCAAACCCTTGTCTTAGGTATCATTGGCAAATATGTTTTCCCATACGGTTGGTTCTCTTTTCATTTTAATCCTGTTTTCTTTAGCCATGCAGAAGTTTTTATTTTAATGAAGTCACATTTGTTTATACTTTCCTTTACGTTCCTTGCTCTAGGGGACATTTCAGTGAAAATATAGCTGCATGGAATATGTGAGATTTTTCTGCCTATCTTCTCCTCTAGGACTTTTATAGTGTCACAACTTACAATTAAAACTTTTATCTATCTTGAATTTATTTTTGTGCATGGTGTAAGTTAGCGATTGAGTTTTATTTTTTGCATGTAGCTGTCCAGATCTCCCAAAACTATTTGTTGAAGAGGCTATTTTTCCTCCATTTTATGCTTCTGCCCCTTTTTCTACTGCTGGGAATATACCCTAAGAACCCTGAAATACCAATTCAAAAGAACCTGTGCACCCCAATGTTTATAGCAGCACAATTTATAATAGCCAAGTGCTGAAGGCAACCTAAGTGCCCATCAGTAAATGAATCAACAAACTATGGTACATTTACATGATGAAATACTATGCAGCAGGAAAAAAAAAAGAGGGAGCTCCTACCCTTTGCAAAAACATGGAAGGATCTGGATAGCATTATGCTAAGTGAAATAATCCAGGCAGTGAAAAATATATACCATTTGATCCCACTTACAAATGAAACCTAATTAACAAAACAAATAAGCAAGCAAAATATAACCAGAGACAGTGAAATTAAGAGCAAACTGAAAGTAACCAGAGGGGAGGTGGGATGGAATAATGGGGGAAGGAGGAAACATTTTTAAGGACATCTATAAAGGACACATGGACAAAACCAAAGGGGGAGTAGGATTAAGGGTGGAAAGTGGGGCTGGCTGGGGTGGTGGGAATTGTGGGGAAAAATGGATTCAATTGTACTTGAAGAACAGTAAAAAAATAAAATAAAAAGATGGAAGTCCCCAAACTTTACCTATAGCATACACAATTATAGTAAAGTTCAAAAAAAGCAAGAAAACTAAGTGTATTCAAATATCATTCAAAAGATAATACATGAAAATAAAATTTACATGTAAATTAGTGATATAGAACAGATTGTAATAATTACTATTCAGCAACAGGTTGTTCTTAGACTTTAAGAAGGTAAGAGGAGGATGCTGGGAAGATGGCGACAGAGTAGGATGGAGCGGATTCTAGCTCCTGTACTCGTGGGGTGAAAATCCTGGCAGATCTATAGAGAAACAGCACAATAAACCATCAGTTAGCCAGCATTTATGAAATTAAAAGACCGGAGATTGTGACGGACGCTGAAACACCAGACAGCGGCATAGTCAGCTACAGGAGCTGGGACTTTCTCAGCTCCTGTGCCACCGCCATAGGCCATAGAGACGGGGTTGGGGGCCGGGGAGTCAGCTATGGGAGTCGGGACATTCTCGGCCCCTGTGACGGACCTGGGCGCCAGAGGAGTCAGCTACGGAGCTGGGACATTCTTGGCCCTGTGATGCTGCCATAGTGATGGGACTGGGCGCCAGGAAGTCAGCTACAGGAGCCGGGACACTGGAGGCCCCTGTGCGGCCGCCATAGAGATGGGCCTGGGCGCTGGGGAGTCAGCTACGGAAGCCAGACACTCCAAGCTCCTGGGACGGACTTGGGCGCCAGAGTAGTCAGATACAGGAGCCAGGACATTCTTGGCCCCTGTGCCACTTCCATGACAAAGGGACTGGACGCCGGGGAGTCAGGTACAGGAGCCGGACACTCAGCAGTGGTGGGCGACCAGCGCAGGGACCAGAGGGAGGACCAGTGTGAGAGGAAGTGGAGTAGAAGAACATCAAGTTACCTGAAGGAGTCTGTACCACTGAAACTCACAGGTATCATATCACAGAAGTTCACACCATATACCCAGGGAGTCAGAACAGATCAATTTTAGAAGCAGAGACTAACAAGAAGAGTCTCAAACAATGGGAAGACAAAGAAACAATCCCCAAATGAAAGAAAAAACAGAAAAATTCAGAAAGAATGTTAGATGAAATAGAGGCTAATCAACTATCAGATAGGGAATTCAAAGCACTGGTTATTACAAAGTTTAAAGAGCTCACAATGAGCTATCAGAAACTACAGGGGAGCTACAATGAAATCACTGCAAACTACATCAACATGAAAAAGGAAATGGAAACTATCAGCAAGGGACAAGAGGAAATGAAGAATACAATTTCCGAATTGAAGAACATGTTAGAAAGTTTCAAAAGTAGGATAGATGAGGTGGTGGATTAGATTAGTGAGTTGGAGGACAAAGTACAAAGCATCTCACAGAAAGAGCAAGAAAATGAAAAGAGGATCAGAAAGAATGAAAAGGGACTAAGAGAAATGCAAGACAATATGAAATGTAATAATATCCGAATAATAGGAATTACCAGAAGGAGAAGAACAAGAACAAGGGATAGAAAACCTATTTGAAAGAGTAATGAGAGAAAATGTTTCTAATTTGATGAGAGAAAAAGTCACACGAATCTAGGAATCACAGAGAGTCCCAATCAACAGGAACCCAAGGAGGCCCACTTCAAGATACATCATCATCAAAATGGCAAAATTCCAAGACAAAGAGAGAATCTTAAAGGCAGCAAGGGAGAAAAAAGAAGTAACATACAAGGGAGCCCCAATAAGGTTAGCTACTGACTTCTCAATGGAAACACTCCAAGCAAGAAGAGAATGGCAAGAAATAGTCCAAGAACCAGAACCCTACATAAGGGTTCAGAACCCTTAATAAGAACCAGAGGCCTACAACCAAGGCTACTTTACCCAGCAAGGCTCTCAATCAAGATAGAAGGCCAAATAAAGAGCTTCCAAGACAAAAGAAGTCTAAAAGAATACACCTCCACCAAACCAGCTCTACAAGAAATACTAAAAGGACTGCTTTAAGGGAAGGAAGGATAAGAGACAGACAGAGAGGAACACAGGTACAAAAATGGCAATGAATAAGTACCTATCAATAATAACCTTAAATGTAAATGGATTAAATGCTCCAATCAAAAGACACAGAATAGCTGAATGGAAAAGAAAGCATGACCCACATATATGCTGCCTACAATAGACCTACCTGAGGACAAAACACCATCACAGACTAAAAGTGAAAGGCTTGAAATAAATTTTCCAAGCAAATGGACAAGAAAAAAAAGCTGGGGTAGCAATTCTCATATCAGACAAAATAGACTTCAAAAAGAGGGCCATAAAGAGAGACCCAGAAGGTCACTTCATTATACTCAAGGGAAGAATCCACCAAGAAGACATTAACATTGTAAACATATATGCACCAAACATAGGGGCACCAAAATATATCAAGAAAATTTTAGAGGACTTCAAGAAAGATATTCACAGCAACACAATTATAGTAGGGGATTTTAACACCCCACTATAAAAAATGGACAGATCTTCCAAACAAAATATCAACAAAGATATTGTGGCATTAAACAACACCCTTGATGAAATGGACTTAACTGATATATAGAGAGCCCTTCATCCCAAAGAAGCTAAATACACATTCTTTTCAAATGCACATGGAACATTCCCAAAGATAGACCACATGATAGGACACAAAATGAGCCTCAAAAAATTCCAGAAAATTGAAATCATACCAAACATCTTCTCTGACCACAAGGGACTGAAATTGGAAAACAATCCCAAAGAAAAAAACCCAAAGCACCCAAAATCATGGAGACTGAATGGTATGCTATTAAACAACGAATGGGCCAAGAATGAAATTAGGGAAGAAATCAAAAAGTTTCTGGAAACAAATGAAAATGATCTCACAACAACGCAAAACTTATGGGACACAGCGAAGGCAGTCCTGAGACAAAAGTTTATAGCAATACAGGCCTACCTAAAGAAGCTAGAAACATTTCAAACAAACAACCTAACCCTATGCCTGCAAGAACTCGAGGAACAACAACAAAGGCAACCCAGAGCAAGCAGAAGGAAGGAAATAACCAAGATTAGAGCAGAATTAAATGACATAGAAACTAGAAGCACAATTCTAAGGATCAATGAATCCAGGAGTTGGTTCTTTGAAAAGATAAACAAAATAGACAAGCCTTTAAGTAGGCTCATCAAGAAAAGAGGGGAGAGGACACAAATAAACACAATCAGAAACAAAATAGGAGAGATTACAACTGACACGACAGAAATAGAAAGGATTGTAAGGAATTACTATGAAGAACTGTACGCCGAGAAATTTAAAAACCTAGGGGAAATGGACACATTTCTAGAAAAATACAATTTTCCAAAACTCAATGAAAAAAAGCAGAAAATCTAAACATACCGATAACAGCAAAAGAAATTGAAGCAGTAATCAAAAAACTCCCATCACACAAAAGCCCTGAGCCAGATGGTTTCACAGGAGAATTCTACAAAGCATTTAAGGAAGAGCTAACCCCTATTCTCCACAGACTATTTCAAAAAAATTCAGAAGAATGGAAAACTCCCAAATTCTTTTTATGAAGCCAGGATCATCCTAAATCCAAAACCAGATAGAGACACAACAAGGAAAGAAAATTTCAGGCCAATATCACTGATGAACATAGATGCTAAAAACCTCACCAAAATATGGTCAAATCGCATCCAACAATATATCGAAAAGATCATGCACCATGACCAAGTGGGATTCATCCCGGGAATGCAAGGATGGTTCAACATTCACTAATCAGTAAATGTAATACATCACATAAACAAAAGCAAAGACAAAAACCACATGATCATATCAATAGACATGGAAAAAGGTTTTTAATAAGGTACAGCACCCATTTATGATAAAAAACACTCAGCAAAGTGGGAATAGAGGGAGCATTCCTCAATGCAATAAAGGCCATATATGAGAGACCTGCAGCCATCATCATACTCAATGGGCAAAATCTAAAAGCTTTTCCACTACAATCAGGAACAAGACAAGTATGTCCACTTTCACCAGTTCTATTCAATGTAGTACTGGAAGTTTTGGTCACAGCGATCAGGCAGAAAAAGGAAATAAAAGGCATCCAAATAGGAAAGGAGGAAGCAAAACTGTCACTGTTTGCAGATGACATGATAGTGTACATGGAAAATCCTATAGACTCTACCCAAAAACTGCTCGAACTAATTAATGAATTTGGCAAAGCAGCTGGTTACAAAGTCAATATCTAGAAATCAAAGGCATTTTTGTATACCAACAATGAATCAGCAGAAGCAGAAATCAAGGAAAAAATCCCATTCGATATAGCAAAAAGAAAAATAAAATATCTGGGAATAAACCTAACTAAGGAGGTAAAAGGCCTGTATGCAGAAAACTACACAGCCCTGAAGAAAGAAATCAAGGAAGACATAAACAAATGGAAACATATACCATGTTCATGGATTGGAAGAATTAACATCATCAAAATGTCCATACTACCCAAAGCAATATACAGATTCAATGCAATACCTATTAAAATACCAATGGCATATTTCACAGACATAGAACAAACACTTCAAAAATTTATATGGAACCATAAACGACCCAGAATAGCAGCTGCTCTTTTGAGAAAGAAGAACAAAGTATGAGGGATCACAATACCTGATATCAAACTGTATTACAAGGCCACTGTAATCCAAACAGCCTGGTACTGGCATAAAAACAGGCACATAGATCAATGGATCAGAACAGAGAGCCTAGAAATAAACCCAACTCTCTACAGTCAATTAATATTTGACAAAGGGGGCAGTAACATAAAATGGAGTAAAGATAGCCTCTTCAACAAATAGTGTTGAGAGAACTGGACAGCTATGTGCAAAAAAATGAAACTTGAGCACCAACTTACACCATACACCAAAATAAATGCAAGGTGGATAAAAGACTTAAATGTAAGCTGTGGCACCATTAAAGTCCTAGAGGAGAACATTGGCAAGAAAATCTCAGATATTTCACGCAGCAACATTTTTACTGATATATCCCCTAGAGCAAGGAATATAAAGGAAAGAATAAACAAATGGGATCTCATCAAATTAAAAATGTTCTGCATGGCTACAGAAAACAGTACTAAATTAGAAAGACAACCAACTGTATGAGAAAACATATTTGCCAATGATACCTCAGACAAAGGTTTAATCTCTAAAATATACAAAGAACTTACATGACTCCACTCTAAGAAGACAATCAACCCAATTAAAAAATGGGAAAAGGACTTGAACAGACACTTTTTCAAGACGGACATTCAGAACATCCAGAGACACATGAAGAGATGCTCAATGTCGCTAGCTATCAGAGAGATGGAAATTAAAACCACAATGAGATACACTTTACACCGGTCATGATGGTTATCATAAACAACGCAACAAACAACAAATGTTGGAGAGGGTGTGGGGAAAAGGGCATTCTAGTTCACTGTTGGTGGGAATGCAGACTGGTACAACCATTATGGAAAACAGTATGGAATTTTCTCAGAAAAATAAAAATTGACCTGCCTTTTGACCCAGCAATTCCACTGCTAAGATTATATCCTAAGAATCCTAAAACATCAATATCAAAGAACCTATGCACCACAATGTTCATAGCAGCACAATTTACAATAGCCAAGAGTTGGAAGCAACCTAGGTGCCCATCAGTAAATGAATGGATCTAAAGATTGTGGTACATATACACAATGGAATTCTATGCAGCAGAGAGAAAGAAGGAGCTACTACCTTTTGCAACAACATGGATGGAATTGGAAAGCATTATGCTGAGTGAAATAAGCCTGATGTTGAAAGACAAATACCATATGATCTCACCTTTAACAGGAAGCTAAACAGCAAAGCAAACAAGCAAGCAGAAAAAAAACCAATGACACTGAAATGGAGAACAAGGGGACAGTGACCAGAGGGGATAGGGAAGGGAATTTAAGGGGGAAAAAGGGGAGGGATTTGGAGGAACAAGTATGAGGGACACAGGGATGAGGACTAGGGGGGGAGGAAATGGGAGGGAGGCGGGGACCTCGGGGCAGGGGAGGGTGGGGATGGGAGAAATAGACAAAAAACTGTACTTGAAAAATAACTAAATAAAATTTAAAGAAATTAAAAAAAATTAAGAGACGTGCCTCAAATCACTAATAATGATGGTGATAGTGGTATACCATGATGGATAAAGCAAATTCCTGAGAGGTGGAATATTATTGAAAGTTGGATTTCAACATAGCTTACCAAATGCAATTTTATTTGTTTATCTATATTGAGGATATATAGATCTTAAACATATCACCTTTTAAACTTTAAAAGTTCTTGTTGATTTGAAGTCATTAAATTTGCTTTCAGGCAAATATCTATAATCTACATATTTTTTATTGTTAGTGTTCCTTGTGCTATCTCACTGAAACACCTTGGATATAATGTATATTAAAGATATCATAAGAATAGATCATTAAGAACTATTAATAATCTTTTCATCACTTAGTAGTGCAAAACAGTGAATTAATCTGTTTAGATTAATATAAAATGCTACCATTATGACAATGTTTTCTTTATTTTTAACATGAAGATAGAATCACTCTGCTAAATATTTTAACTTCAGTTTTAGGTATTTGAATAAGAAACACTTTTATATGGTATACATCAGGATAGAAATATCTGGTGTTTATGCATTTTGTGCTAAATCACATGACTACTTACTTTCCATGGGTCAGGGAAAAAACTGATTAATCACCCATTTTTGTTAGCTTACTGTTCAGCTAAGGGATGTTCTTTTGAGTTTTTTTTTTTTAATTTATTTATCTTTAGAGGGGAAGGGAAGGAGAGAGGGAGAGAAACAACGGTTCTTTTGAGTTTTAACTCAGTCTTTTTGTATATTTTTATGGCCTTTGTAGTCTTAACTGAAAGGATATTTATTTCCACTTTTAAAAAAACTTCCTCAGATATTCTTACTTTTAGGTGCTTCTAGAATTTTGGCTTCAAGACAAATTTAAAAATATCACTGGATAGGCCCATAAAATTTTTTCTAGTGTTTTTGATGGTTTAGATATGGACGAATTTGAAGAGATATACTTCTATTGCTCCACTGCTGTTTCCCCATATTCTAAAAATATCTTTAACATGCTTATAGGCTGTAGCTTGGGTGAATAATATAGGTATTTGACCAGTTCAACTAAAATTTTCTGTCATTTTAGTAAAAGAAAATAATGCAGAGCAATAGGTTAATTAAATTAACAATTACCACCAGCTGAGGGAATTAAGTCTGAACTTTTGATATTTAAATTACTTTCAGGCTCTTTCAATTGTTTGCTTTTTGAGTATAATATTTTTAAAAATTGAAGATGCCTTTATAACAATCACTTCCTAATGTCCCAGAGGAATTAATATACTTTATAAATGGTGATATGTATTATCTGTGAAGAAAAGAAATTCATACCTACTTTATACATCTGTGTTTTTACAGAATACAGTATAGTGATTAAACAATATTTCATGATCTGGTAATTTTCATCCATATTTATAAGTAAGCTTATGGCACTGTAAATTATCTATGACTATGTTTGACACATGAGAATAAAACATCATCTCACCAGTTCTCTAAAGACATTGTATACTATACTTATATATCTGTGAATCATTCTGTGAATGCAGAATAATGGTCTGTTATGTTTAATATTTTTTGTTAAAATTATTTTTTCATAGTTCAAGAAATGCGTTTTGACCCATGCATTCTATGTACTGATTTATCCACTCCATATCTAATGAATCTGCAATGGTTTTAAGTGGGTTCTGATGATGGCAGTGGACATCTGAAAGTATCTTGTAATACCTATATTTTTAAAAAATCCCCAGTACAGAAGAGTTTAAATTGTCCAAACCAGAAAGGAATTATTTTTCTAACAAGTGGACTTATGTTCTGTCCGTTATTTCCTCCAGTATTTTATAGACTCTTTGGAGTAATCAGATCAATTCTGCCCAATCCCAGGCAATTAACTTTTCAGCTCCAGTTCACCTGGCTATCTTGATATCCCATCTTCTTTTTAGATGCTGGAACTTGAATTTCATCCAGCCTAGGTGGGTCTTTGAACTCAGTGTGGTATTGTTATGTGAACTGGATTTTTATCTCATTTAAAATTGCTCACTGACACAAACAATGGAGCAAGGCAAAGGGTTCCTCAGCAGGAAGTCCAGTATTTACTGTAGAGTAAATGATCACTTTTTAAAGTCACTCAGTCACTCTTTGTTTTCTAAGAAAATAATTTGTATTGTTTAATCCAAGGATTTTTCTTTAAAATATGCTATCTTTCTTACTAAAACATTTCAAAGGACTAAATGTTTGTGTTCTTCAAAATAAAGAAATTAAATCTGAACTCTCCATATAATGGTATTTGAAGGTGGAACCTATAGGGGGTTATTAGGTCTTGGGGGTGAAGCTTTCATGAATGGGTTTAGTGACTTCATAAAGGGACTTGGAGAGCTCCATAGCCCCTTTTATCATGTTAAGGGCTTCCATAGCCCCTCACAATAAAAAAATGGTCCTTTATGAAACTGGAGGATTTTACCAGACACCAAGTCTCCAGTGCCTTGCTTTAGAACTTTGCAGCTTCTAGAACTATGAGAAATAATTTTCTTCTGTTTATAAAGCTAATCAAACTGTGGTATTTTGTTATAGCAGCTGAAGTAATCTAAGACAAATAGATTATTGACAGGCTTAGAAAATTAAAACTAATATTCCTCAAGAATATTGTGTAATTGCTTTATGGCCCTTGTACAATTTAATGATATCTCTCTTTTTATAATATGACACAGAGAAGTAGAAAGAGGGTAAAATCAGTGTTCATCATCTGTTTCTCTGCATGCAGATTGAAACTGCTCCCCACAGTTATTCTGTTATCATTTTTCTCAGAGACAATAAGCTCCTGAGTGAGGGGGTTGCGGGGAGGCTATTCCAAGAGAAAATCTATCTTCTAGAGATAAGTACATTGAGAGCTCCAGCTGTTGATATTTTACCATAAACTCAGAAGTACAGTTATTATTCCCATCTTTGCTAAAAGGCAAACACTAAGAGAAGGCCATACAGTAAATAATGTATAGATTATGTAATGACTGCTTGTGTCTCCCATTAATATGGGATATTAGTAAGTAGTAATATTGAAAGGGACATGTTTACATATGAAGTAATGGTGAATAAAATGAAACTAGATTTAAATACACTGGTGTTTTATGTTTGTAAAAAATTCATGGTTTCTAATATGCATATTAAAAATAATCTTCATTAAATTTTTAAAACCAGCTTCTTAGTGCTTTTAGTATGCTTAAATTCTCTAGGTAAGGGCATTAACATTGTCAATAGAAATCAATATTGGAAGTGCTTTTAGATCATCTATTGAAAAAGAGCTAAAAAGTTAGTCATATAAATTAAAAAAAATTCTGATGTATATACACAGCATTTAAATACACATACTCCTTGCATACAATTTAATCAGATTCATGTATTTATAATTTTGTTCATCAAGATTTCAGCTTAGCAACAAGCCAACATTATAATTTAATATATACTAAACATGCAATATATAGTCCATAAAACGCTACGAATCTCTATAATATGATCTCAGAATGCATATATTTAAATTAATATGTTATATGTTAATTTGAATTTATTAAAATAGAAAAATCCTATCAAGACAGCATTTTATGAATATTTAATTCCATTCTAATTTTGGACTCCTGAATTTTACAAGAATCTTCATCTCAGGAAATCAAATGCAATTATCTACATTGTCAGAAGTATACACTGGTTGAGTCAGTGTTACCATTAGAGTCATCTTACTTCAAACTTATTATTTTTTCTCATGCACCAGTAGGTCAGTTTTATTTCTGGCAAGTGAGAGAAAATATCAATTGAATGGGGAAATTACCTAAAAATAATAGATTTTATATCTTTATTTCATAATGGTTTTTGCTCTTTATCAATACATTTTTTTCTTTTAACAATATGTTCAGTGCCTTTACTGTGCAAAGCATGTGTGTTCAGTAGTGGGCCAAGCAAAGATAATTGAGTGAGGTGCTTCCCACAAGGGATTTTTCAATCTCAGAAGAGCGGCCCATGCTATTGAGCAGCTGCCATTACTGGTCTCCCATAGCCACTGTGAAAAGGAAGTAGGAATCCATTGTGAGTGATGCCAGAGAAAAATGACTGATGATAAGTCAAGATGTGAACTGAAAGTGTAATTAATATCCTGGTAATTTTCAATCAATGTCTATTTTTATCAGTAAAATTTAAGCATGCATTTACCCAGTCCAGATACCTGTAATCTGTATAATAAAATATAAGCAGCACCCAGGGAATTTTCACTATACTAAGTGGTGATCAGTTTTTCTGACCTGCACTGGAGGTGTATTTTCTCAAGTTTTATAGTAGCTGCTTCTTTAATATAATATTAGGTTCAATGATTATTATTGTGCTTATGATTTATTTTCAGACATAATTTAACCCCACATTATCTTATTTTTCCCATCTCTCTGCTACTTTGTCATTAGAATTCAATTTGTCATCAGTTCTTTTAAAATAAAACAGCATTACTTATACAATTGTCCATAACTCTCATATCTTCTATACAGTTTTAAGATGATTACCTCAAGAAATCTCTCAAATATTCATTTTACCATTTCTTTGATTATGATTTTAAATCTGTCAAATATACTCTGAAATTAGCTCTCAAATTTTAATTAAACTGAGATTAAACTCATACAAACTTAAAAACCCCTATGATGGAGGAAATTGTTTTTTCTTTCTTTTTATTTTAACTTAGAAGCAATAATCAACATATGCAAATTATTGTTTGTTTAATAGAGTTCAATTATTGCTCAAAGTATAACATCACTTGTAGAACATATATTCCACAGGTATTTCTACATGCTTTTCAAGAAGAAAATTCATTTATTTTGTAAATGATGTAAATATTGTAAAAACAATATTGTAAAAACAATATTGTTTATAAATATGCTGGCAGAGTATAGTGTATCTTATTAAATTACTAAATATAGTTATGGATGATATAATTACATTGAAGCTATAAGCACAAATTTTAATTAGATACCGTTTCATTTAGAGAGAGAATATATAGTTATGGTGAGGTACAAAATGTTTTTTTATTATTTTGTTGCTAAACAAATTAATAAGACTTTTCTGAAAGTAAGGCTAGGTATTTATCTTTTTGATATCTTTATTTCTTCAGCTATCTTTATACATAATTAAAATATATTAAGTTTCAAAGACTTGTAATTAGTATGTTTATTGGTCAGGGTACCAGCTGAAAACAGACAACAAGTTACAATTAGGATAATTGAAGGGGGGTTTAAAGAAAGAACTAAATATAAAATAGGCAAGATGTAAGGGACCTGCATGGGACAGCCAGGACCATCAGGCTAGTAGGAGTGATTATCAGCCCTACCCCTCTTTCATGAGCTGGAGAGGGAGCACTTCTGAGACCTCCAAAGGAAATTTCCTGAACAGAAGTCTGTCTTGCACAGAGAAGACCCATCCTTGTGCACTCTTGGTGGAACTGTAAACTAATATAGCCTCTAAAGAAAAATAGTATGAAGTTTCCTCAAAAAAATTAAAAATAGTACTGCCTTATAAACCAGCAAGTCCATTTAAGGGTATTTTTCTGAAGAAAACAAAAAAACTAATTTGACAAGATATATGCACCCTTATGTTCTTGGCAGCATTATTTATAATAGTTAAAATATGGAAGTAACCTAGATGTTTATCAATACATGAATGGATAAAGAAGATGTACAGCTGTACAATGGGATAGTACTCAGCCATAAAGAAAAGAATGAAATCTTGCCATTTGCAACTATGTAGATAGACCTAGAGCAGGGGTGTCAAACTCATTTTCTCCAGGGGACACATCAGCCTTATGGTTGCCTTCGAAGAGCCGAATGTAGTTTTAGGCCTGTATAAATGTAACTACTCCTTAACAGTTAAATGGGAGCTCGAAGCTGCTGCCAGGTAGAAACCAGGTGCTGGGCTGGATAAAACAAGGAGGAGGGCCGGATTCAGCCCACAAGCCTTGTGTTTGCTACCTGAGACCTAGAGGGTATTACGTTCAGTGAAGTAAGTCAGACAGAGAAAGACAAATGTCATATGATGTCACTTATAAATGGATTCTAAAATACAAAATAAATGAAAAAATAAAATTAAACAGATCAACCTCATATTTACAGAGAACAAACTGATGGTTGACAGAAGGGAGGTGGTTGGAGGGCTGAGTAAAAAAGGGGAAGAGGATTAATAAGTAAAACTTCCAGCTACAAAATAAGTCATGACAGAGGAGATGGTGGCGAAGTAGGTGGGAGCTGAGCCCATTTGCTCATGCTCCAACTGGGACACTTAGCTGATCTTCTGAAAAACAAAGGGAACAGTCAACAGAATGTTAGCCAATATGAAGTTTGCAAGCCATTGTGCAGAGAACACTTCAAAATGGGTTGTAAGGAGGATTTATAGATGCATGGGGAAAGGCCCCAGGTATGGCACCAGAAACTGTGGCTGTTGCAGGAACATCAGAGGAGAGTCCGGGTTAGGGATAGTAGCCGAGTGGCTCCCTCCCCTACTAGGGTGGGAAATCCACAGACCTGTGCCAGGAGAAATAGGATTTAAAGATACACAGAGCTGGTGGCATACCCTAGCTGGGGCAGTGTGGTCTGTGGCTGAGACAGTGCCGGAAAGGAAAATAAGATTCTGCCTGCACATGGAGCTGGGGAAAGAGGAGGGCCAGACTGGCTGGAACAGACTTGGACTCTTGACTTGCTAGAGAGTTGGGGTGTGTGGAAAGCCAGGCAGTGACTCAGGGCTGCAGCACAAGCACCCAGGGACAATTTTTTCAAAAGGGCAGGACCCTGTGCATACCTAACTGCCTGGCCAACAAGGAGGGAGGTTATGGGGCATGATCGGCACCCAACAAGTACACCAGGGCAATTTGATTAAAGGGGTGCAAAGTGATTTGGTTTCTTGGCACCAGCCCTACCCAGCATTGCAGAGTGTAGAGTGCAGGCCACAGTGTGCTGAGAGAGCAGTGAGCAGGGAATTGTGGACCTGAGATTAAGTGAGGCCAGACTGTGCCCCCTATATTGGCAGAACCTCTAAGAAAGGAAGTTTGAACCCAGGCACCCAACACATGCAGGAGCAGGGGAGATCTGAAAAACTGTCTGGGCAGGCTTAACAACATGCACAGGGCTGTTTTGCAATAGTAAGACTAACACCTAAAAGGGCCCATTTTGAACTCCCCACAAAGTACACCGAGTCCTAGGGCCCTGTTTCACTGAGACCATCAAAAAAGGAAGTTAAGAAAGGGTACAAAAAGGGGGATTCAGGATGCTGCCCAGACTAGGTTCACATACAAAGATGCCGACAACAACTAGCAGGAGAGAACTGAGCCTCTTACACAGATTGCTCCCAAACCCCATGAAACAGACAAACATTTAAGCAGAAACTATGCATTACTGGAAATAAAATGGGACAGAATAAGACAGGAGGTGCAGGAGTGGGAGAACACACCCAAAATTTCCCCCAAAGACTGAACAGTACCTCCCAAGGGAGACACAGAGACCTCCCCGTCTAAATCATGACAGAATCTCCCTTTAGAGGCAGGGGAATGAGATACAGGAGGTTTGGCTAGAAGTTGGATGACTCACCCGGAGACCTCGAGATGATAAAAAGCCAGAGAAGGATCCGGGAATAAGTCAGAGGTGAACACAAACAGCTGAGATGAATTTCACCTTGCTCTTCATCAAAACTTGTATATTTTTCTCTTTCTTTGATTTTTGCTTCCTTTCATACAGCATTTTAATATTTCTTCTTTCATTTCAGTTGTATTCCAACTAACTCACAATGCTTGATCTTTTTTTTTCAGATTATATATTATTTTCATATTATTGTTATACCATATCTCACACAGCACCCTTTCCTGGTCTTACTCCATTTGCCATCTTCCTGACTTTTCTAACTGTTGTTGTAAACTTTATTTTCTCTCATACCACACCATGTCTCTATTCCTTACTATTACTATTTCTCCTCCATCTAACCTCACATAAGTGCTCTTCTTTCTTAAGTCAACTCATATTTCCCCCTGTAATAGTCCTATTTCCATTCCACCTATAAATTGTAGCAATTTGCATGAAATACAACAATTATTGCTGTACTTTTCCAACAGAACTCCAATTTGTTCACTATTTGTACTTTAAATCCCACAGGATACTCTCTCCCTGTCTTACTCCATTTTACTTTCTCCTGGCCCATCATCAGTTGAGTGAGGAATTTTATTTTATTTTTATTTTTATTGTTGTTCAAGTATAGTTGTCTCCACTTTGCCCCACCACTCTCTTCCACCCCACCGCCCCCCATCTTCCACCCTCGATCCTGCCCATCTTTGGCTTTGTCCAAGGGTGCTTTATCCATGTTCATTGATGACCCATTCCCTTCTTTCCCCTTTTGTCCCCCTCCCTGTTCCCCTCTGGTTACTGTCAGTTTGTCCTTTATTTTCATGTCCCTGATTCTAGTTTGCTCACTTGTTAGTTTTGTTGTTTAGGTTCCTGTTAATGGTGAGATCATATGATATTTGTCTTTCACTGTCTGGATTATTTCACTTAGCATAATGCTCTCCAGTTCCATCCATACTGCCATGAAGACTAGGAGCTCCTTCTTTCTTTCGCTGCATAGAATTCTATTATGTAGATGTACCACAATTTTTTGATTCACTCATCTACTGATGGGCATTAGGCTGTTTCCAAATATTTGCTATTGCAAATGATACTTCTATGAACTTAGGGGTGCATAAATTATTTGAATTTGTGTTTTGGAATTCTTGGAGTATATTACCAGGAGTGGAATCACTGGGTCAAAAGACAGTTTTATTTATTTTTTTTTCAGGAAATTCCATATTGTTTTTCACAGTGGTTGGTTGCACCAGTCTGCATTCCCACTAATGGGACACTAGGTTTCCCTTTTATCCACATTCTTACCAGCACTTATTGTCTGTTGATTTATCAATGACAGCCATTCTGTCAGGTGTAAGGTGATACATCCTTGTGGTTTTAATTTGTGCCTCTATGAACATCTTTCCATATGTATTTAGGCAATCTGAATGTCCTACTTGAAGGGATGTCTATTCAGGTCCTTGCCTGCTTTTAGTAGTATTATTTTTCTTCATGGTTGAGTTGTTTAAGTTCTTTATATATTTTGGAGATTAAACTTTTGTCCAATGTACCATTGGCAAATATGTTCTGCCATACAGTCAGCTCCTTTTATATTCTGATGATCATTTCTTTAGCTGTACAGAAACTTTTTAGTGGAAGCATATACTGTGTTCATGGATTGGGAGAATTAACATCACTAAAATGTAAATACTATCTAAAGCAATCTATAGATTTAACACAATTCCTATTAAAATATCAGTGGCATATTTCAGAGATCTAGAGAAATATTCTAATAGCTTATATGGACCCTGATTACCTTCAGCAATCTTGAGAAAGAAGAACAAATTTGGAGTGATCACAATACCTGATATTAAACTATGCTACAAGGCCACTGTACCAAAACAGTCTGATACTTTCATAAAAACAAACACATACATCACTGGAAAAAATAGACCAGAAATAAACCCATATCTTTATGGTCAATTAATATTTGACAAAGGAGATACGAGCATATAATAGAGTACAGACAGTCTCTTCAATAAATGGTGCTGGGAGAACTGGGCTGGTACATGCAAAAAAAAAAAATGAAACTAGAACACCAATTTACACCATATACCAGAATAATCTCAAAACAGAATACTTAAATTATGAGTCATGATACGATAAAATTTCTAGAGGAGAACATAAGCAGTAAAATTTCAGATATTTTGCATAGCAATATTTTTGCCAATTTATCTTCTAGGGTAAGGGAAATGAAGGAAAAAATAAACAAATGAGACTGCAAATTAAACTACACAATACTTTTTGGGCTGATGCTATAAATTTCAATTATTACTTCATAGTCATGTTAAAATGGTAACTTGGATATGCTTTTTGAGATAAAATTAAACTTAAATCAAGAATAATCAATGTTTCCTAGTGGATATAATCTATTCTTTAAACCTATATTCACAAAGAGTAAGCATTTTGTCAATGTTACAAGCAAATGAAGCTTTTAAAATTAATTTAATCTGAAACACAATTTAAATAATCCTAATAATTAATAATTAATTATTTTATTTGGGGATGTAAAAATTATTAAAAATAATTGCACCAGATATTATGAGTTAATAATCAGAACTGCATATTGGCAGAAAAGTGTCAAGAGTAAATATACTTAAAAAAATCCCTGGAAGTCAGTGAGATTTATCTTAAATCTGATTTTGGTTTGTGGTCTGGAGAAGAACACATCCTGTATAAACTCCTTGATAAAAAATTTTTTTCACCTTCAATATCATCATAATATCAATACAGCATCTTCCACACGAGGTAAAACAGGAAATGAGAGCACTCCTAAATTATTTTGAATGCTTAAAGGGAAGGTATTTTATTAACTTGAGAGCTTTCCTTCAGGCTTGCACATGCAACTCATAATGTGAAAATGGTTTATTTTCAGATTTATTACATCTCTTTTAAAATGTTATATTCTTAAAATAAAACATAAGAACAAAGTGTCTTCTTAAAAAAGTATAACTACCAATATGTATAGTATAATAGCAGGACAGAAATTCTTCCAGCATAACATTTATGACTGATAATAATACCAAGCAATTCCAAAGTAAACAAAGAACACAGTATTACAATAAATGTAGCACCATGTAAATTATTTGTTAACATAATAATTCATCTTATATGTAAGTGACTTTCTTTAATTTCAGTGAGGTCATTGAATATAAAATTTCTTTTAGGTTTGAAGATACCATGGTCAGTGATGATTAATGAATGATTAGCTATAATAACTCTGTTTCAGAATTGAGGCAAAAGAATAGTAATCTGCACATAATTATGCGTTTCTTTTTTATTTTCAGTTTTCAACTCATTCACATAAACTTGCAAGAACATTTAGACTTCTGAAATTTACCTAATATTATCATTGCTGACCACCCACATTGCTCCTTTTACTTACTAAAGGAGAACTTGAACTGTACCTTTATTTTTTAAACATATATGGACACTTCTAAATGTCAGTGAGAGAGTTAACTGAAAAAGAATAATTTCAGCTATTTTATATGAAACTCAAAGCTTTAAATTACTTTAATTTTAATAATGCAAGATCTTGAGAAATGACCTATTTCAATGACAGTCAAAAAGTATGTTTCATTACATGCATACATTTTTAGTTTTAAAAAATGCTGCAAAGGTGATAATAGAATTAACAATGACCGAATATGTGTGCGATTTCTGTATAACTTTTACCATCACTCACATATAGCTTTTATATCTTCCATGTATATATATATGTAATCTTTCATAAATATTCTCCTTGAACATCTGAATATAGCAATTTTATGCAGTACAAATGCTCAATTATTTTAAATCTCTAACTTCTTACATATACATAAAAAGTTTTAATGCTTTTTCCAGTTTTATTTTAGTAATGCTTAAAATTATGTGATGAGATGTCTTTATGACAAAGCAATATGAATAGCAACAACTGCAAAAGTATTACCACAATTTTTCTTTTAAAAAATTTTAATTGTTCAAGTACAGTTTTCTGTCTTTTACTCCCATCCCAGCCCACCCCCTCAGTGCTCCCCACCTCCTTCCCATTTCCACCCTCCCTTAGTTGTTGTCCATGTGTCCTTTATACTACTTCTTGTAAATCCTTCCCCTTTTCCCCTAAAATTCCCTCCCCTCTCCCCTCTGGTTGCTGTCCCCTTGTTCTCTATTTCAGTGTCTTTGGTTATATTTTGCTTGCTTGTTTGCTTGCTTGTTTCACTTCCTGTTAAAGGTGAGATCCTATGGTATTTGTCTTTCAACACCTGGCTTATCTCACTCAGCATAATGCTTTCCAGTTCCATCCATGATGTTGCAAAGGGTAGGAGCTTCTTCTTTCTTTCTGCTGCATAGAATTTCATTGTGTATATGTACACAATATATATGTGTACATATATGTGTTTTTGATCCATTCATTTACTGATGGGCACCTAGGTTGCTTCCAACTCTTGGCTGCTATGAACATTGGGGTGTACAGATTCTTTTGGATTGGTGTTTTAGGGTTCTTAGGATATAATCCTAGCAGTGGAATTGTTAGGTCAAACAAAAGGCAGGTCCATTTTTATTTTTCTGAGAAATTCTATACTGTTTTCCATAGTGGTTGTACCAGTCTGCAATCCCACCACATTTTTTCATTGCATATAACTCATGGTTCTTTTTGATTTATTGATTTAGGGAGAGAAAATAAGGGAGGGAGAAAAAGGTGAAAAGAGGAAAGAGAAAGAAAAACATCAATTTGTTGTTCCACTTATTTTGCATTCATTGTTTAATTCTTATATGTGCCCTTACCAGAGATTGAACCCACAACCTTGGCATAGCAGGACAACACACTAACCAACTGAGCTACCCACTCTGGATTATTTTGAAGGAAAACATAATTTTAAATATATTTTTTAAAAAGATTCCAAGGTATGTGCTAAGTGAATTACTATCCAAAAATCTTTATTGTTTGACATTGTAGATAACTTGAAAACATTTCATATATTTTGCAATTCAATTACTAAAAGGCTTTGGAAATTAAATGAAGACATTGAAATACATGCATTAATTTCACAATAATTTATAATTTTTTATGCTATGGTATATATTTGTTCAACTACAATATGGAATCAATTTAAGTACTGATAATTAATTAATATTTTACATTTTTTCCAGTATGTCAAATGTTTAACTGTTGGAATATTATGGTGGAAATTCCCTACATCACAATAAAGGATTAGGAATCAGATTGTCTCACAGCTAAATCTGGGTAACAAATAACTGATTAAGGAATGATAATACCTTTGAAGCTGGGTTGATGTAAAGATCCAGTAAAATACTATATATGTAATTTTCTAAAATGATAGTGCACATGTGTGTATTATATTTATGCTGAATATTTTAAAATGTTAATTTTTATTTTCTGAAGTTTTGATGCTTCATAACTATTAATTTTCTAATGGTGTAGAAAATAAGAGTTACTTTCTCATAGCCATTTCTTTTTCTTTTGCAGTGACATCCCTGAAATTTACCTGACCCCAAAAATGTCCAGAATAATAAATAAATTACTCTCTTTAAGCAAGTTGTGACTATATGACTACATGTGGTCAATGAGATGTAAACAGAATTGGCACAATTGCTGGGTGTATAAGTGGGAGGAGTTGTCTTCTCACTACCTTTTTCTGCCTGGTTGGAATGTAGTTGTAATGGCCAGAACTACTGCAGTCAAATTGAAAACTATTGTTGAAATCATATTGTAATGAATACAAAGCAATAAAGCAAGGTTTTTCTTCAAAGTAATGTTAAAAATATCTGGTGAAACTGACTGCTTATGGTAATATAGATACTATCAAAGTAAAGCTTTATCCTCTTCCGGTGGCATTTTGGGCACTCGTGGTTAGCTATGGCCAGCTTTCCACCAGTCTATTGCTGTAAAGAGAAAGTGTCTGTCAATAAGCTTTATTTAGGTACATATATCATCTAGGTAGATTTGTTTTCATTCACTCTCAAACATATGTGGTGTTTCAGTCAATTTTGGCTGTTAAACAGGATTCCATACTGGGTGATTTGAACAGCATGCATTTATATCTCACAGACCTAATAGCTGAGAAATCTAAGTTCAAAGATCCAGAAGAGTCAGTGTCTGGTGAGGCATGCTTTTTGATTTTGAGATTATTGTCTTATTGTACTCTCTTGTGGCAGAGAACAGAACAAGAAATCAAACTCTCCTTTTATAAGAACACTAATCCCTTCATGACCACTTCACCCAAATCATTGCAATCCTGAAGTCAAAAGTACTTTAAGGCAGACCTAACATCAGAAACTATATTTCCCTAGAATATTTCTGAAAACATTGCTTAAGGATGTATCTAAGCAAAATTAGCTTGAAAATAAGAGTGACATAAACATCAACTATTTCTCAATTCAAAATTTCATGTCATCTGAAATTCTGTTTGCTATATGAATTATGCTACTAATTATTAGATTATTAATTATTAGATTTGTTCCAAGGGAAGTAGTAGTAGTAGACATTTTTCAAGTACCTGATCGTATGTGTGATTGTATCAGTACAAGAATAGCATATATTTTACACAGAAAACACATTTGAATGTTAGAAATTGTTCTTGCATCAATTTGGGTTTGGTTAAGAAAGTAGAACCACTATGAATAGTATGAAATTGGTATTTATTAGAGAGTTTAGAATTCTGAATTGATTAAAAAGTGCTATGGAAGACTTTTGATGTTGTACCTGGTTAAAGGCCTGAAGTTGCTGTGGAAAGGTAAGCTAGTAATCATGAGGAAAAACCTGATTGAAGCAGGAGATCTAGAGGCAGAGTGGGATTTATGACAGTAAAGTGGAAGCTGTGTATTTCACTCACCACATCCAACATCAGTGGATGCCTGCAGAAGAAGACTTATTTTTCCTCCACTACATACCAACCTATCCCAAGATATCACTGAATGAAGCAATCCAATACAATCTGGAGGAATTTGACCTGGCTGTTTCTCATTGTCCCAAGATAAGATCAGAGTCAACAGGGTGAACTTCAATAGTCTCTGGTGCCCTTCATTGACTTGCAGAGTAAAATGGCTGTAACATCACTCTAACTTTTAATTTTCATATGACATGAGACCATACAGGAAAAGAGATTTGCAGGACAGTAAAACTTATCTAAGTTGAAGCAGCACACAAAACAAAGCTTTAGACTCTTAAAAGACATGGCATGAAGCTCAATGAATTTCAACAAATTTAGACCAATGGAGGAAATGAAGCAGGTATTATAACAGTTGTAATATAAAATAGATTGTAATACACCACAACTTATCAGAATCTTCTATCCTTAGTGTCTTATGGCCTTAAAGATAATCTGCTTTTTGAGTTCTGAGATGAGAATGATTGTTTTTACAGACTGAATTTCTTTATATCCCGTGTTTTCACTATAGCCCTGTGGACATCTCTTCACCAAGACCCTCACCTTTGTGTGCCCAAGGGAACAGCCACAACTAAATCTGGAGAAGGGTAGGTTCTAATCTCTGACTGATATTTGACTGGGACAATGCTGTTGAGAAATTTGCTTTAATATATGTGCATCACTCTCTGATTCCTAGAAGTAACTACAAGCTCATCCATATAGGATAAGGCCAAGGACAAAGACTTCACAGTGAACCTTCATGGTAGGAAATTCCTGCTGATTGAAAGGAGTATAAAAAGCTTTTGTGCCCTGGCTGGTGTAGCTCAGTGGATTGAGCGCGGACCTGCGAACCAGACAATCGCGGTTCGATTCCCAGCCAGGACACATGCCTGGGTTGCAGACCAGTTCCCTGCAGGCCAGTTCCCAGCAGAGGACGCACAAAAAGGCAACCATACATTGATGTTTCTCTCTCTCTCTCTCTCCTTCCCTTCCCCTCTAAAGATAAATAAATAAAATATTTTTTAAAAAAAAGCTTTTGTTTTTTCTGAAGTTGCTTCCAGTCAAGTCCATTGTGTCTCAGCCTTGAAATCAAGAAGTGTGGGAGTCAAATTTCTTATTGCCAACAATCAAATGATTTTGGAAATTTAGAAGATTAACTACCAAAAATGAACTATTCTTAATAGCATTTAAGCAACTTTTCACTCCTGTAAAACCATTATAAATTTGTTTATCTATAACCTGAAGTTTAAAATTGTTCTTTTCCTAGGCAGATACAAATGGCATTTGGTAACTGGTTTATTGAACAGTTTGGACTCAGTAGAGCACTAACATGAAAAATCAGTTAGCATATTCTAAGTGGCTATTAAGTGTCAACCTGCATAGGAGACAACATGAGTTCTATGAAAATGAATCAGGCATGACCTCAGCCCCAAAGAACTTAGGTTAGTAGAGGAAATATGGCATGAGTTGAAGCAATTCTAATATAATGTAGATCATGATATGTCACAAGACTACTAGAATTGCTCATCTAGGCTATCATATGGCTTTAAACTTTGTCAGCTTCATTCAGAGTTCTGAAGAGAGGAGTGTTGTTAAAGATGGGACTTATTAAACTCTTTCAAATGTGAATTTGTGGATAATTCTATCACATAAATAACACACACACATTTTTTAAAAGTAGACTACTTTCGGGTGGCAACACTAACAGTGATATTGTGCCTTAACCAGTGTAGTTCAGTTGGTTGGACATCCTTACACAAAATGAAAGATGGCTGGTTCAATTCCTGGTCAGGGTATATGCCTAGATTGCAGGTTTAGTCCCTGATGATGGTGCCTACAAGAGACAAGAGATCAATGTTTCTCTCTCACATTGATATTTCTTTCTTACTCCTTCCCTTCCTCTCTCTTTAAAAATAAATAAATAAAAGGAGTGACATCATAAAAGTTGTGGTAGGAATGTGGGCAAATACTAGTTTTTATAGCTAAGTAAAATAACAGTTCAATTATTGATAGTATTTGTTGGCAAAATTATCTGAATAGACAATTTAATTTGATTTTTTGTCAAATAAATTCAAGCATATTACATTGAACATCCAATTAATAATGGTATTGTATATTGTCAGTGTCTCTAATCATTGTCCAGTGATTTGGACAATGATATTTAATGGGTGAAATGTTCAAAAGAGAGGCTTTTTATGAGCCCTGGCCTTCCCTGTTTTTCCAGGGTGCTCCACCAAGGGAGGGGGTATTTGGTTTGGAGATAGTTCAGGGAACTAATATATTGGCTCTATTTAAACCTCATAGGGACCTCATTTTTATTTTAGGCCTACATAAGGTACAACGAAGACTGTAATCTCTTTGACAAATCATCACACCAACAGGTGTATATACATACCACTGAGACTCGCACAATTACAGAGGTATTATGGAGAGAATGAAAGGTATAGTTTGTTGCCTGGCTATTCAAAGTGTTTTGACTGTTTGTGATTTAGAAGCAACCAAGTTGGCACCAAGCATTTAGAATAATGTTTTGACCAACCAATTTTAGCCTGCTCATTGGCTATATAATTGGAAGAACAGCTATCAATTCTGTGTCTGGCATTTAAAACATAGATGCGTATTATGTTTTCTACTTACCCAAATGTACATAGCAAAAAAATACACCCCAAAATAAGATATTGTTACATAGATTACCTACTCCCTGCTTGACATATTTTAATATTTATTGAAGAATAAGAGAAAATATCTTTAACAACTATTTCATTAAGAGGAAGAAAGAAACAGCTATTCTATGAAACAGAAATTATTTGAAGCAGAAACTAGAGACATAATAGCATTAATAAACAGAAATGAAGCATCAGAAAAACATGCTATTGTTATCATTTTTATTAGAAAAATAAAAAAATTAAAGATTCATGTAGGCCATTAAAGACTAATCTCTCTTATCTCTTCTCACAATTGCTGTTTTCTGTGTGAAAAGACTAAAAAAATAAATGCAAAAGAGCAGTTTGCTAGGTGGAAAAAATTAAATTGATACATTCTAAGAACTTAAGAGACAGATGAATGTATTGCATTATTTAAATCTTTTGACTAATTTGTTCTGAACTCAATGTTTCTTTGTTACCATCTACAGTTTTCCCAGCATTTTCCCCTGGGAGAATGTTGTTTTATTAATGAAATGTAATTTCCATATAAACTCAGACACTGAACATATCTTCAATAATGGCCTTATACAAAGCAGTCACTGAAAACTCCTCTGGTGAAAATATTGCTTCATGGAATATCTGAGATTTTCCTGCCTATGTTCACCTCTAGGACTTTTATGGTGTCACAATTTATATTTAAGTCTTTTATCTACCTTAAGTTTGCTTTTGTGTACTGTACAAGTTGGTGGTAATTTTTTTTTTTTTTGCATGTAGCTGTCCGGATCTTGAACACCATTTGTTGAAGAGGCTATTTTTACTCCAATTTATGCTTCTTCTCACTTCGTTGAATATTAATTGACCACTGAGACTTGGAATTACTTCTGGGCTCTCTAATCTGTTCCATTGATTTATGTGTCTGTTCTTATGCAGGTACCAGGCTGTCTTGATTACAGTGGCCTTGCAATACAGTTTGATATCAGGTACTGTGATCCCATCTACTTTGCTCTTCTTTTTTCAAAATTGCTGCAGCTAATCGAGGTCATTTATGGTCCCATATAAATTTTTGAAACGTTTGTTCTATATCTGTGAAACATATCATTGGTACTTTAATAGGGATGACATTGAGTCTATAAATTGCTTTGGGTAATATGGACATTGTGATAATGTTAATTATTCCAAATCATGAACATGACACATGCTTCCATTAGTTTGTGTCTTCCTTAATTTCTTTCTTCAGTGTTGTGTAGTCTCAGTATAGGTCTTTTATTTCCTTGGTTAGGATTATTCCCAGGTACTTTATTTTTCTTGTTGCTATATAAAATGGGATTTCCCCCCCGATTTCTGTTTCTGATATTTCATTGTTGTATAGAAATGCCTTTGATTTCTGAATATTAATTTTGTATCCTGCTGTTCTGCCAAATTCATTGATTAGGTTGAGTGGTTTTTTTGGTGGAGTCTACAGGATTTTCTATGCAAACTATCATATCATCTGCAAACAGTGACAGTTTTACTTTCTCCTTCCCAATTTGGATGCCTTTTATTTCTTTTTCTTGTCTGGTTGCTGTGGCTAGGACTTTCAACACTATATTAAAGAGGAGTGGTGAAAATGGGCATCCTTGTCTTGTTCCTGATCTTAGTGGGAAAGCTTTTAGTTTTTGTCCATTGAGTATGATATTGGCTGTAGGTGTCTCACATATGACCTTTATTATGTAGAGGAACGCTCCCTCTCTTCCCATTTTGCTGAGTGTTTTTTATCATAAACAGGTGTTTTACTTTACCTAATGCTTTTTCTGCATCTATTGATATAATCATGTGATTTTTGTCTTTCCTTTTGTTTATGTGATGTATTATGTTTATTAATTAGTGAATATTTTGCCATCCTTGCATCTTTTGGATGAATCCCACTTGATGATGGTGTATGATCTTTTTAATGTATTCCTTGATGTGGCTTGCCAATATTTTGTTGAGGATTTTAGCATCTATATTCATCAGCAATATTGGCTTGTAGTTTTCTTTCTTTGTTGTGTCTTTATATGGTTTTGGGATTAGAATGATGCTGGGTTCATAAAAAGAGTTTGGATTCTGTACAACTGCAAGCACCCTTGTAGGTGCTAGGTGAGATGCCATCTGATTCATAAATTACTTAATAAAGCCAATTAGATTTTCAAATATACTAGGTTGAACTTTGTATTTCTAGTAGTATAAAATTAACACTCCTTGCCTTCTCATCATCAGTTATGCCAAACCTACAGTATTATTTACATTTTAAAACAAGAGCTTAGAAGATGGCAATGAGATAGGTGAGAGCAGGGCCCACTTCCCCCTGCACATGGGTGAAATACCTAGCCAATTTTCTGAGGAGCAGAGTGAACAGCCAACAGTACCCCAGTATATATGAAGATTGGAGACCAAAAATTGTAGAAGGCATTGAAAAATCAGACAGTAAGAAGAACGCTTTGGAACAATACATTTCTGGGTCCAGTGTGGGGACCAGGGTAGCTGTAACCCCAGGTCCAGCACCTGCGGGGTCTGCCACAGGGCTCTTGGGAAAGAGCCAGGTCAATGGCTCCCTCCCCTGCTAAATAGGATTTGAGCAGCACTGAGAGAGATCAGGTTGCTTGATGTGGCAAGGAGGGAAATAAGGACAAACTGGTAAACACACAGGGGATGGGTGCACCCACAGAGACAGTGGATGCTAGCTGGGGAGACTTGGGTGATGACAGACCCTGACCCAGTCAGTCCCTGGTCTGGTTGGAGAGGTGGGCTGTGAGAGAGTCCAGGCCCTTGTATGGAGCAGAGGGCTTGGGCAGGAGAAATTTTTCAAAAAGAAAAAGTGAAAAAAGAGATTCTCAGAGGATGTTTGGGGAATTCTTCTGCAGAAACAACTCTGGTCTCTGTGCTCTTAAGACTGCTCAACTGTGTAGCACTCCCCTGGTGATACAGAAGACCCTGTACTCACACCTAAAATCCCGGAGAGAGTGTGTACGCAAACCTTTGGGACCAGTGGCCACCAGACAGTGCATAAATTCCCACAGGCCCAAGACAGAGCAATGCTTCTGACCCCAGTGCCCAGAGGCACCCCACACTCAACCCCTGTGCCCGGGGGGAAGTGGCAGAGGAGGCACACACTTGCATCCACAGTGTCAGCCACAGTGACACCCCTGCCCTGCAGGGTGGACTGGCTCTCTAAGAGGAAGGCAGATGTGCCCCCACAGAGGAAAACTGCAGGTCTCAGACAGTCAGCAATTGACAGAAAGACTTAACTCAGTGAGGAGGCTGAACTAACCTAAAGGGGTGCTGAGAGTCCATAGCATCTAGGAGAGCAAAGAGCAAGAGGGTGGTGTGTGAGTTGCCCCTAATTGGTGCACCTGAAGGACAGTGCAACTGGTGGACTGAAGGCCTAGGCTGGGTGCAGAAGGAAACTGGGGGGCCTAGCAGTGAAATGGGGACTGGGTTGGAGGCTGGGTGAGTGCCACTCAGAAAGGGAGAGAAGCGAAACCAATTTCCCTCAGACTGCTGCAGCCAAGCTGGCTTGGCTGGTTTGAAGACAGCAGGAGGCTTTTTTTTTAAGTAATTTTTTTCTTTTAACTTCTTCTTTCTTTCTTTCCTTTTTTATCTCTTCTTTCTTCCTTCTTCTTATTTTTTTCCACCACAAGCGAGACAATAAAATCTGAAACTGTGAAAAGACTAGAGTTGGCCCCAAAGAGAGGTCATCCCAACAGCTGAGACAATGAGACAAATTCATTTTGCTATTCCAGAGAAATTGCAAGTTATTGTTTATTTGTATTATTATTTTTTCATTATTCTTACCTCTTTCATTTTATTAGTATTTTTGTATTTCTCTTTTTTTTTCTGTTTAGCCTTCCTTGCTTGGCTGGTTAAATTGCAATATTTGACTGGTTTCCCTTGTTCTCCCTTTCATGGTGTATTTTTAATTTACCATCTTTCACTTCACCTATGTTCTATTAGCAAACTACTCTAGGTCCTATACTTCCTATTCTTGTTATCCAGATCACATACATTATGCCATATGATTGTTGCTCCATTATTAGTATCAATAATTGCTATTATATATAATTGTAAATACTACAAGCACCCCTCCCAGATCTTAGTCCACTTCACTGTTTACTGAACAGGAAACAGTGAAGCACCTGTGGTTTGTTGCTGTGGTTAGCTTTATTGTCTTACACACTACATATATTTTTTATTTTTTATTATCACTCTACCTCATAATCTGACCTCCCACAACCTCACTATTTTCTAGATCCAACTCACAATCCTCTCCACCTGCAACAAGAGCCTTATCTACTTTCCACCCTTTCTAAAAAATGGCTGTTTGGATGAAATATCATGGTTAACACTGTACATATCCAAAGGATCTTCTATCTCTTCTCTATGGGTTGGTACTTTAAATATCATAGAATGCACTCCTGCTGTCTTAAACCATTTTGCCTCCCCTCTCCAACTGGTAACAAATGAAGAGTAGATGGAAGCTGTTAACATCAGGATACCTGGTAGAAGAAGAAACCCACCAACAAAGGAACTGCCAACAGATAAGAACAGAAGAAGGTGAAGGAGGGAGTGGGAGCCACACTAACTCAACTCAGGACCTATCAGGAAATACAACTAAATGTTGGAGAAATTACTCAGAACAAACAACTGAACAAGAGCAAGAGAGAAGCCTCAACCACGTACACATTGAAGAATCACCTTCAACATGAGCTGCCCACACCTGCACAACAGAACGCAAGAGATGCTGGGCAAAGGGACCATCAGTAAACCAGCTGGAGGGAAGAACCCACCAAAGAAAGACCCAACAACAATAAAAATCATTATGCTGAGTGAAATAGGCCAGGTGTTGAAAGACAAATACCATATGATATCACCTTTAACAGGAAGCTAAACAACAAAACAAACAAGCAAGCAGCATAAAAACAAAGACACTGAAATAGGGAACAGGGGGACAGTGACCAGAGGGGAGAGGGAAGGGAATTTAAGGGAAAAAAGGGGAGGAATTTGGAGGAACAAACAGGAAGTACACAGGGACGAGAATTAAGGGAAGTGGAAATGGGAGGGAGGTGGGGAGCACAGGGCGGGGGAGGGCTGGGATGGGAGAAATAAAGAAAAAACTGTACTTGAAAAATAACTAAATAAATTTTTAAAAATAAAAATAAAACCCCAAAGACATACAGAGATCCAACATAAACAGAAGCCCAAGACCAGTGAGCTGGGGAGCTCAAGATTGCACCACTGAATCTCACAGCACTTATAACATAGAAGTTCACACTATAAACCTAGGGAGCTAGAACAAATAAATTTAAGAAGGAGAGTCTAACGAGAAGAGTCTTATAGACAATGGAAAGACAAAGGAACATCCCCAAATGAAAGAAAAGGAGGAAGCCTCAAAAAGAATGCTAAATGAAATAGAGGCAACTCACCTATCAGATATTGAGTTCAAAGCAGTGGTTATAAGGAAGCTTAATGAACCCACAGAGAATTACCAGAAACTATAGGGAAACTATAATCAACTCACTGCAAACTACATCACAATTAAAAAGGAAATGGAAACTATCAACAAGGGTCAAGAGGAAGTGAAGAATACAATTTGTAAACTAAAGAACACAGTAGAAGGAATCAAAAGCAGGATCAAGGAAGCAGAAGATCGGATCAGTGAGTTGGAGGACAAAGTAGAAAAGAACACCCAGAAAGAACAAGAAAAGGAAAAGAGGCTCAGAAAGAATGGAGAGGGGTTAAGGAAAATACAGGGCAACCTGAATCATAATAATATCCAAATAATAGGGATACAAGAAGAAGAAGAAGAAGAAGAAGAAGAAGAAGAAGAAGAAGAAGAAGAAGAAGAGCAAGTGATAGAAAACCTATTTGAAAAAGTAATGATGAAAAACTTCTCTAATTTGATGAGAGTCAAACAAATCCAGGAAACACAGAGAGTCCCAATCAAGAGGAACCCAAAGAGGCCCATTTCAAGACATATCATCATTAAAATGGCAAAATTCCCAGACAGAGAGAATATTAAAGGCAGCATGGGAAAAAATAGGAAATAACATAAAAGGGAGCTGCAGTAAGACTAGCAGCTGACTCCTCAATGGAAATGCTCCAAACCAGAAGAGAATGACAAGAAATATTCCAAGTAATGAGAACCAGAGGGCTGAAACCAAGGCTACTTTATCCAGCAACATTCTCAATTAAAATGGAAGGCCAAACAATAAGCTTCCTGGACAAAAGAAGCCTCAAAGAATATACCTCCTCTAAACCAGCTCTGGAAAAGATGCTAAAGGGTCTGCTTTAAGAACAAGAAGAAAAATAGTGAAAGAGAGAGGAACACAGGTATGAATAAAAGGCAACAAAAACTACTTATCAATAATAACCTTAAATATAAATGAATTAAATGCCCCAATCAAAAGACACAGAATAGCGAAGAGGATAAGAAAACATGACCCACATATATGCTGCCTGAAAGAGACCCACCTCAGAACAAAACACCTATATAGACTGAAAGTGAAGGGTTCAAAAAATATTCCAAGCAAATGGACAAGAAAAAAAAAGCCAGGGTAACAATACTCATAAAAAGAGATCCATGAGATCACTTCATAATACTCAAGGAAGGAATGCATCAAGAAGACGTACACATTGTAAATATACATGCTTCCAACATAGAAGCACCCAAATACATACAGAATATTTTGGAGTACTTCAAGAAAGATATTGACAGCCACACAATTATAGCAGGAGCTTTTAAAACCCCACTGTCCAAAATGGAATGATCTTTCAAACAAAATATCCGCAAAGATATTGTGGCATTGAACATTGACCTAGATCAAATGGACTTAACAAAATATTGGTAAACTGCATCCAGCAATATGTTAAAAAGATCATACACCATGATCAAGTGGGATTCATTGCAGGGATGCAAGGATGGTAAAATATTCACAAATCAATAAACATAATACTCCACATAAACAAAACAAAAGATAATAATCACATGATAATATCAATAGGTGCAGAAAAAGCATTTGATAACATACAGCACCCATTTATGATAAAAAACACTTAGCAAAGTGGGAATAGAGGGAGCATTTTTCAACATAACAAAGTCCGTATATAAGAGACATACAGCCAACATCACCATCAACAACATGTCTTGCCATGCCCAAGACATGGGCAAAAGCTTGGAGGTTTCCCACTAAGATACCTTGTCTCAATACCGAGACAAGGATGCCAGCTTTCACCACTCCTATTCAACATAGTACTGGAGGTCCTAGCCACAGCAATCACACAAGAAAAAGAAATAAAAGGCATCCAAACAGGAAAGGAGGAAATAAAATTGTCATTGTTTGCAGCTGACATGAGTGTACATAGAAAAATCTTATTGACTCCACCCCAAAACTGCTCAAACTAATAGATGAATTTGGGAAAACAGCAGAATACAAAATCAATATTCAGAAATCAAAGGCATTTTTGTACACCAACAGTGAAATATCAGAAACAGAAATCAGGGGGGATCCCATTTCATATAGCACCAAGAAAAATAAAGTACCTAGAAATAATCCTAATTAAGGAAGTAAAAGACCTATGCTGAGAAAACTACACAACACTGAAGAAAGAAATTAAGGAAGACACAAACTAATGGAAGCATGTACCATGTTCATGGATTGGAAGAATTAACATCATCAATATGGCCATACTACCCAAAGCAATTTAGATTCAATGTATTCCCTACTAAAGTACCAATGACATATTTCACAGATATAGAACAAACATTTCAGAAACTTTTATGAAGCCATAAACAACCCTGAAAAGCCGCAGCAATTTTGAGAAAGAACAAAGCAGGAGGGATCACAATACGTGATATCAAACTGTATTACAGGGCCATTGTAATCAAAACAGCCTGGTACTTGCATAAAAACAGGCATATAGACCAATGGAACAAAACAGATAGCCCAGAAATAAACCCACGTTTCTATGGTCAATTAATATTTGACAAAGTGGGAAGAAGCATAAAATGGAGTAAAAATAGCTTCTTCAACAAATGGTTTTGGGAGATCTGGACAGCTACATTAAAAAAAAAAGAAACTTGACCACCAACTTACACCATACTAAAAAATAAATTCAAGGTGCATAAAAAGCTTAAATATAAGTTATGACACCATAATACTCCCAGAAGAAAATATAGGCAGGAAAGTCTTAGACATTCCAAGCAGTAACATCTTTATTGACATGTCCTCTGAAGCCAGGGACATAAAGGAAAAAATAAACAAATGGTACCTCATCAAATAAAAAAAACCTTCTGCATGGCTAAAGAAAACAGCATTAAAATGAAAAGAGAATCAACTATATAGAAAAACCTATTTGCCAATGATATCTGGGACAAAGGTTTGACCTCCAAAGTATATAAAGAACTCACACGACTCCACTCTAAGAAGACAAGCAATCCAATGAAAAAATGGGCAAAGGACTTGAACAGATACACCTCCAAGGAGGACATATAGAGGGTCTAGAGACATATGAAAAGATACTCAACATCACCAGTAATCAGACAGGTGCAAATTAAAACCACAAAGAGATACCACTTCACACCAGTCAGAATGGCCATTATAAGCAAATCAACAAACAAGTGCTGGCTAAGATGTACAGAAAAAGGAACCCTAGTACATTCTTGGTGGGAATGCAGACTGGTGCAGCCACTGTGAAAAACAATATGGAATTTCCTCAGAAAACTAAAAAGGAAACTGCCTTTTGACCCAGCAATTCCACTGCTGGGATTATACCCTTATAACCGATCCAAAAGAACCTATGAACCCCAATGTTCATAGCAGCACAATTTGCAATAGCCAAGTGCTGGAAGCACCCTAGGTACCCATCAGTAAATGAATGTATCAAAAAACTATGGTACATTTACACAATGGAATTCTACACAGGAGAGAGAAAGAAGGAGCTCCTACTGTTTGTGACAGCATGGACGGAACTGGAGAGCATTATACTAAGTGAAATATGCCAGGTGGTGAGGAACAAATACCATATGATCTCACGTTTAACTAGAACATAATTAGCAAAAGAAAAAAAGCAAAGAAAATATAACCAGAGTCATTGAAATTAAGAACAATATAACAACAGTCAGAGGAGAAGGGGGCACAGATTGGAGAAGGATTTACAGGTACACATGGACAAAACCAAAGCCGAGGGTGGAAGCAATGGAGGTAGGTGGGTTTGGCTGGGGTATGGGAGTAGTAGTGGGGAGAAAATGCAGACAACTATAATTGAACAACTGTAATGAAAAGAGTTTGGGAGTCTTCTATCTTCTTGAATTTTTTGGAATTATCTGTGAAGGACAAGGGACATAAAGGAAAGAATAAAGAAATGGAATCTCATCAAAATAGCTTCTGCACAGCTAAATAAAACAACATTAGAAAGAAAAAGAGAACCAATAGTATGGAAAAATATATTTGCAAATGATACCTGAGAGAAGGGTTTGATCTCCAAAATATATAAAGAACTCACAAGACTCCATCCCAGGAAAACAAAACAACCTAATTTAAAAAATGGGCAAAGGACTTGAACAGACACTTCTCCAAGAAAGATATACAGAAGGCTCAGAGACACATGAAAAGATGCTCAGCATCACTAGCTATCAGAGAGATGCAGATTAAAACCTTGGTGGGATACTCCTTCACATCATTGAGAATGGCCATCATAAGCAAATCAACAAACAAGTGTTGGAGAGGTTGTGTTGAAAAGAGAACCTTAGTGTACTTTTGGTGGGAATGGACACTGGTGCAGCCACTGTGGAGAATAGTATGGAATTTCCTCAGGAAACTAAAAAGGGAACTGCCTTTTGACCCAGCAATTCTGCTGCTGGGATTAACCCTTATAATCCTGAAACACCAATCCAAAAGAATCTGTGCACTCCAATGTTCATAGCAGCACAATATACAATAGCCACAGGCTGGAAGCAACCTTAATGCCCATCAGTAAATGAATGGATAAAAAAAGTAAGGTATGTTTACACAATTGAATACTACATAGCTGAGAGAAAGAAGGAGCTTTTACACTTTGCAACAGCATGGATGGAACCAAGGAGTGTTATGTGAAGTAAAATAAGTCGGGTGGTGAAAGAAATATTATATGATCTCATGTATAAGTTGAACCTAATCGACAAAGCAAACAAGCAAGCCAAAGATAACCAGAGACATTGAACTAAGGAACACACTGTCAGCAACTAGCAGGGAGGTAGGAGTGTACAATGGGGGAAAAAAGAGGAAGGGTGTTCAGGAACATCTATAAAGGATAAATGGACAAAATGAAAGGGAGTAAGTTCAAATGTGGGAAGTGAGGATCGTTGGTGTGGTGGAGAGTTTTGGAGGTAAAATTGAGACAACTGTACTTGAGCAACAATTAAAAAAAAGAAAAAAGAAAACTCCTCTGGAACGGCAGAACCCTGAATGATAGCACAAACATACTTCTCACTCTGGAATCAGCCACCCACATGTATGAACCTTTCACATCATATTTTTTTCCTCAATGGGTGCACCTATTCATTGAATAATAAAGGCCCATAAAGATATTTGGATAGAGAGAAAAATTTCTGAGAGTGAATAGCAGAGAGGGAAAATGATTTATTAAATCAGAGTGTGATGCGAGTTTGACTAAAACAGGGTCAGCACACCCTTGGTCACCAGCCAGATCCAGTCTGTTGTCTGTTTCTGTATGAATTGAAAGATGTGGGTTTTATATTTCCAAAAAAATATTGAAAAAAAGCAGTGTTTTATGACATATGAAAAATATAAGAAATTCAAATTTCACTCTTTTTTATGTTGAATCTTCTAATTCATGAACATCAAATTTTACTCTTAATAAATGCATTTTTATTTTTTATAGCCACAGTTATTTCTACTTGGATTGTTTAAGTCTGTTCTTACACTATGACATTGAGTTGAGTGGTCACAGTATACAGTCCACATGGACAGAAAAGCCTGAAATATGTACAGTGGCCTTTTACCAAAAAACTTTTGCTGACCCTTGGACTAGACCAACATAAAAGAGCATAGAATTAATTTAGTGTGGTGAAATGAGCAGAGTGCATAAAAATTACTTCTAACCCAATATCACCTGAATATTTTTCAAGGGACACCAGGAAAACTGACCTGGGCATTCTAAATTCTATGGCCCTCAATTTTAGATGGTCTGCATTGATAACCATAGGTAGACATTGTATTACATTGCACCTGGCCCTGAACTCCTTACAAACTGCTGTTTTTTGCCTGTAACCCAGAAATACAAGTGCAAGCTGTCAACTAGGGTTGCAAAATGAAAAATTTCCCACCTTTCCAATAAAAAACACAATTTTGGTAGAGTAAATGTCCTTGCAAAGTCCCAACACACTTTCCCACCATATTTCTTAAGAAAACCTCTCTGTACATAATAGATAAACAGTAAAACAGGACTGTGATGAAGATACCTTCACTAATGGTTCTTTAGGTGAAGCAAAAATTAAAATACAACAAAAATTCCCCCAAACATTGTCTTTGCCATCTTTATCCCTTCTTCCATCTCATATGTTTAAATTAACAATAAAGTAAAAAATGCTACAAAAATATTTGTTTTTTTAAAGATTTTATTTATTTTTTTAGAGAGAGGGGAAGGGAGGGAGAAAGAGAGAGAGGGAAACATCAGTGTGTGGTTGCCTCTCACGTGGCCCCCACTGGGGACCTGGCCTGCAACCTAGGCATGTGCCTTGACTGGGAATCCAACTGGTGATACTTTGGTTCACAGCCTGACCTCAATCTACTGAGCTATACCAGCCAGGGCAAAAGATTTCAGTTTTGAATATTAATTAAAAATACCCCTGTATGAACACAACACTATGTTCATTACCTCACAAATTCTGAAGGCCTATTCTTTTCAAAAATAAAATATTATCTTTGATTTAGTCACTACCCTTACAAGTTTTTTTTTCTCTGCTAATTTTTGAGGGCTAATTACCATTCTGTAAACAGAGAATTTGCATACTATCTATATGAGACAATATATTTTTCTGAGATATAATATTCTAAATATAATTATTATATAAGCTTAAATTTTTTTCTATTATACACATAGGAATATATACCTAAACACAGCAGCATCAAGTCATGAAATAGGGAGATGAAGTGAGCTCCAGGTGTCCATAACAGAGGCTGAGTTTGATTTGTCTGATCATATCAGCAAACAGAACAAGAAGCACTGTGCAGTGTGGAGGGTACCAGTGGGCCAGGATAGCATTTCTGCTGTCTAGAAGCACACACAGCTTAGTGGGGAGAAGACAAATTAAGCAAATACAGAATGTTTTCTGGGAAACAAGTTTTTCTAACATTTCTGTTGTTCATTTTCCATTTAATAAGATGAAGAAGACACCTCAGTGTCTTTGTTTTTATTTTGCTTGCTTATTTGTTTTGTTGTTTAGCTTCCTGTTAAAGGTGAGATAATATGGTATTTGTCTTTCAACACCTGGCTGATTTCACTCAGCATAATGCTTTCCAGTTCCATCCATGCTGTTGCAAAGAGTAGGAGCTCCTTCTTTCTTTCTGCTGCATAGAATTCCATTGTGTAAATGTACCATAGTTTTTTGATTCATTCATTTACTGACGGGCACCTGGGTTGCTTCCAGCTCTTGACTATGATAATTGTGCTGCTATGAACATTGGGGTGCCTAGGTTCTTTTGGATTGGTGTTTTAGGGTTCTTAGGATATAATCCCAGCAGTGGAACTGCTGAATGCCTTTTATTTCTTTTTCTTGTCTGACTGCTGTGGCTAGAACTTCCAGTACTAGAATAGTAGTGGTGAAAGTGAGCATCCTTGTCTTGGTCCTGATTTTAGTGGGAAACCTCCAAGTTTTTGCCCATTGGGGATGATGTTGGCTGTGTGTCTCTCATAAATGACTTTTATTATGTTAAGGAATGCTCCCTTTATTCCCATTTTGCTGAATGTTTTTTATCATAAATGGGTGCTGTACCTCATCAAACGCTTTTTCTGCATCTATTGATATTATCATGTGATTTTTTCTTTTATTTTGTTTATGTGGAGTATTATGTTTATTGTTTTATGAATATTGTACCTTTCTTGCATCTCTGGGATGAATCCCACTTGGTCATGGTGTATAATGTTTTTAACATATTGCTGGATGTGGTTTGCCAATTATTTTGTTGAGGATTTTAGCATCTATGTTCATCAGCGATATTGGCCTGAAGTTTTCTTTCTTTGTTATGTCTTCATGTGGTTTTTGGATCAGGATGATGCTGCATTCATAAAAAGAGTTTGGGAGTCTTCTATTCTTTTGGATTTTTTGGAATAGTCTGTGAAGAATAGGGTCCTTAAATGCTTTGTAGAATTCTTCTGTGAAACCATCTGGTCCAGGGCTTTTGTGCGTTGGAAGCTTTTGATTAGTGTTTCAATTTTGTCAGCTGTTATTGGTCTGTTCAGACTTTCAACTCCTTCTTCATTGAGTCTTGGGACATTATATTTTTCTAGAAATTTGTTCGCCTAGGTTTTCAAATTTCTTGGCATATAGTTTTTCATAATAATTTTTTTTACAAACCTTTGTATTTCTATAGTATCAGTTTTAATCTCCTCTTTAATTTCTGATTGTGTTTATTTGGGTTTTCTCTTTTTTTTCTTGATGAGTCTGATTAAAGGCTTGTTGATTTTGTTTATCTTTTCAAAGAACCAGCTCCTGAATTCATTGATTCTTAGAATTGTGCTTTTAATCTCTATTTCATTTAATTCTGCTTCGATCTTGGTTATTTCTTTTCCTCTACTTGCTCTGGGCTGTCTTTGCGCTGTTCCTCAAGTTCTTGCAGGCGTAGCGTTAGGTTGTTTATTTGCTTCTATCTTTTTTAGGTAGGCCTGTATTGCTATGAACTTCCCTCTCAGGACTGCCTTTGCTGTGTTTCATAAGTTTTGGGTTGTCATGAGTTCATTTTTATTTGTTTCCAGAAACTTTTTAATTTTTTTTCTAATTTCATAATTGACACATTAATTGTTTAATAGCATGCTATTCAATCTCCATGATTTTGAGTGTTTTGGGTTTTTTTTTCCCTTGTAGTTGGTTTCCAGTTTCAGTCCCTTGTGGTCAGAGAAAATGCTTGGTATGATTTCAATATTCTTGAATTTGTTGAGGCGTGTTTTGTGTCCTATCATGTTGTCTATCTTCAAAAATGGTCCATGTGCATTTGAAAAGAATGTGTATTTAGCTTCTTTGGGATGAAGGGCTCTCTATATATCAGTTAAGTCCATTTCATCAAGGGTGTTGTTTAATGCCGCAATATCTTTGTTGATATTTTGTTTGGAAGATGTGTTCATTTTTGATAGTGGGGTGTTAAAATCCCCTACTATAATTGTGTTGCTGTCAATATCTTTCTTGCAGTCCTCTAAGATTTTCTTCTTATATTTGGGTGCTCCTATATTGGGCGCATATATATTTACAATGTTAATGTCTTCTTGGTGGATTCTTCCCTTGAGTATAATGAAGTGACCTTCTGGGTCTCTCTTTATGGCCCTTTTTTTGAAGTCTACTTTGTCTGATATGAGTATTGCTAATCTTGCCTTTTTCTCCTGTCCATTTGCTTGGAAAATTTGTTTCGATCCCTTCACTTTCAGTCTGTTTAGGTCTTTTGTCTTGAGGTGGGTCTCTAGTAGGCAGCATATGTGTTGGTCATGATTTCTTATCTATTCAGGTTTTCTATGTATTTTTATTAGAGCGTTTAATCTGTTTATGTTTAAGGTTATTATTGATAAGTACTTATTCATTGCCATTTTTCATACCTGTGTTTCACTGTTTGTCTTTTTTCTCTCTTTCTTTAAAGCAGTCCCTTTAGCATTTCTTGCAGAGCTGGTTTGGTGGAAGAATTCTTTTAGACTTCTTTTGTCATGAAAGCTCTTTATTTGTTCTTCTCTCTTGAGAGCATTGCTGTGTACAGTAGCCTTGGTTGAGGGCCTCTGGTTCTCATTACTTGGAATATTTCTTTCCATTCTCTTCTGGCTTGGAGCGTTTCCATTGAGAAGTCAGTTGCTAAACTTATTGGGGCTCCCATATATCTTACTTCTCGTTCCTCCCTTGCTGCTTTTAAGATTCTCTTTTTTGTCCTGGAATTTTGCCATTTTAATTATAATTTGTCTTGAAGTGGGCCTTTTTGGGTATTGATTGGGACTTTCTGTGTTTCTTGGATTTGTGTGACTTTTTAATCTCATCAAATTAGGGATGCTTTTCATCATATGTTTCAAATAGGTTTTCTATCCCTTGCTCTTCTTCTTCTCCTTCTGGTATCCCTATTATATGGATATTATTACATTTCATATTTTCCTGCATTTCCTTTAATTCCTCTTCATTCTTTTGGAGCCTCTTTTCATTTTCTTGTTCTTTCTGGGCATTTTTTTCTACCTTGTCCTCCAGCTCACTGATCCAATCTTCTGCTTCACTGAGCCTGCTTTTGATTCCTTTCACTGGGTTCTTCAGTTCATAAATTGTATTCTTCATTACCTCTTGGCCTGTGTTGATATTTTTTATTTCCTTTTTATATTCATATAATTTTCAGTGAGTTCATTGTAGTTTTCCTGTAGTTTCTGGTAATTCTCTGTGGGATCATTGAGCTTCCTGATATCCATTTCTTTGAACTCAATATTTGATAGTTGACTTCCCTCTATTTTATTTAGCATTGTTTCTGAGGCGTCCTTCTTTTCTTTTATTTGGGGATTGTTTCTTTGTCTTCCCATTGTTTGTTAGAATCTTCTTGCTAGCCTCTGCTTCTTAAATTTATTTGTTCTTACTCCCTGGGTTTATGGTGTGATCTTCCATGGAAAAGACCTGTGAGATTCATTGGTGTAGACTTCTTAATCTCCCAAGCTCTCTGTTTTTAGGCTTTTGTTTATGTTGGCTCTCTGTATGTCTTTGGGTTTTGATTGCTCTTGGGTGTTTCTTTGGTGGGTCCTTCCCTCCAGCTGGTTACCTGACAATCACTCCATCCACCAGGTCTTGTATTCTGTTGTGCAGGTGTTGTACAGTTGTTTTGAAGCTGATTCTTCTGTGTATACAAGGTTTTGAGGCTTCTCTCTCATTCTTATTCAGTTTTTTATTCTGGGTAGTTACTACCCTATTTAGTTGTATTTCCAGATCAGTCCTGGATTGAGGTTAGGGTGGCTTCCACTCCCTTCTTCACCTTCTTCTGTTGTCATCTGTCGATGGTTCCTTTTCTGGTGTGTTTTCTCTTCCAGCAGGTATACTTTTATTTACCAGCTTGCAAGTTCTCTCGAATAGAACTTGAAAATTGTAATTTGTGTTACTGTCTCTGTTGTTGGGATGGCCCCTGTTTGAGTCTAACTCTGGTCTTTTCTCCACTCCAGGAATTATTGTCTCACTTTATCTCCAGGACTGCTGAAGAATGTAGAAAGCCAAAGCCAATATCTCCAAGTCATAAAAGCAGAATAGCAATGACTGCTTCCAGTTGCACCTGTGGCCGGCTGAGCCTCCACATAGACCACAGCCAGCCCACCGCCCATCTGCTCCCTTCTCAATGGCAAATATTTTTGAAGGTTTTTTTTTTCTCTCTCTCTCTAGCACACACACCAACACACACAAAGGCACAAAGAGAGAACTAGGAAAATTGTAACACTCAAAACTTTGCATAATTAATAAGCCATTTGTTCAAATTTAGTGAAGTAAAAATTTTATACATTTACTGGCACTATATATTTCTTCATTTTTTATTTGTTCACATATAAGCATGGCTAATTTTGGTTACATGTGTTTAAAAATTTTTGAAACCCATGTAAATCTAGAAAAACTGGTAGTCTTAAAATCTTTGTGATAAATTATATATTTTATAATGCTCTATTTTGTTAATATTACAACTCCTATAATTCCTTTAATAACCTTCACACCTTGTTTACTTTAGAATATTTTTTTACTTCCAATACATAATAGTACTGTATAACTAAAACAAAGGGGCTATTTCCTAAGAATGTGATTTGACAGTATTTCTATTTTTAGTAAAGATTATCCATATACTAGCAAAGTGAAATATTTAATTAAGGTCTTTTTAGGATAACTTTATTAAATCCTTAAAAAAAAAAGCTTCATGAATTTAAATTTACATGCCTTAATCTAACATTCTATAAAGGTTTTATTTTGTTATGTGCACAATAAAAATATATTTTACTAACATATCAGAGAACTTGGTGACTTATTACCAACTTTTATGTCAGTAATTTCTACTATGCAATTATAGTTAAAAATAGACATCTCTATATAGAAATAATAATTTATCTATAATTTTATTGGAGACACAGCAATTCTACATAGTCATATGCTGCTTCACAACAGGGATACATTCTGAGAAATGTGTCATGTGATTTTTCAGTCATGTGAGCATCAGAGAGCGTAGTTATATACAAACCTAGATACTATAGCCTACTATGCACCTAGGCTGTGGTGTATGCCACTGGATAGGCAGTCTGTTGACTGAAACATCATTATGAGTCATTCCTGTAATTGTCAAAACTATTGTCTTTCTTTGTGCAATATGAATATATAAACATAAATAATATAATGTAAAGGTATCAAACATGTAATTGGGCCTTAAAAATAAAACATCACAAAGGCAGTGAGCATTTTGTTGGTTTATTCTGTTTTATTCTTATCAATCAGTTTCCTTTATCACTCTGATGTAATAAGAAGAAAATTCCAGATAGAAAATTGACTGTAAAAATTCTGTTTTACGTTTCATGATTAGTATTTCTCATTTGGTAATTTTTTATAATTTACAGTAGATATGTGAAAGAGGTATAACCATTATGTTTTGTAACCCTTCTCTAAGTACTGTTTTGCTTTATTAAGTTTAGGCAAAATGTTCTAATTTTGAAATCTTTTTAAAAGTGTGTTACTCTATGGGAAAATACCATTAAAATATCAAATAAAATCTATACAGGTCATTACCTGAGAAGAGGAAAGTCTACATTTGTGAAGGATTTCAAAAAAGTAATTGTAGAACTTATGTATTAGTTCTAATTTTCTTTAGGATTGAGCTCTGAAGCCTTGACCCAAAACAGACAGGTCATTAATACCAAGGAGGTTTTTTTTTCTGAGGAGGGTCACCTTGATGCCCTGACTCAATGATCTTAGAAGATGAGAGAATGGCAAAACCAGGAAGAGAGAGATAAGTGAGGCAAGACTGAAAGTCATTTAAAGGTCAAACAAAGAAGATAAATTTAGTTACATTATCTTTTGAAAAGTGTCTTCTCATGCATAAATGCCAACACTTGAAAGTCATTACCAGGAACAATGGACGGGAAAAACTTTTTTCTAACCCTCTATGAGTGAGAAGTTTCTGTGATATAGAGTGAATTGAAATGCTAAAACTCAAGAGTGTGCAGCTGGGGAATTATTTGTTTCAACGTTCCTAAGTAATGCTTGATTAATTATCATATTTGAGAAATATGCATTTTTGGTAGCTATAGGTACATTTGGGTAGGAAATAATATCTTAACCACTTTTAGCTTCCATGAGCCTTATATTCACACATGAGAAAATCAATAGCCATTAGGTGCTGCCTCCTACTTCTCTAAGAGTCTTTTAGATCAGAGGTGGGACCATTATTGGAAAAGGAGGTAAAAAGAGTCTTTTTTTTATGGACTTACCAAAGTGGCTATAGTTTAGGAGTAGGCAATGATAATCCAGAGACCTTATCCCAGCCCTCAGCCATCATGAGTGAGAATCATCCACAGTTAAGCAGGATGTCAGCATAATTCTCATATGCTGATCTTGTGATCTGGGTGAATTAATGAAGGGAACAGTGGCAGCCATTTGCTGTGGTGGTAGTGTGTGTGTGGCAGGGGCAGGGTGTAGTGCAGGGTTGGAGAACACATTGATGAGGAGAAATAAGGACCAGCTTCATACAGATTTGAAGTGTCCTGTATAGATTCCACAGCTAGCTCTGGTTTTTGAAAGGTAACTAATAAAAATAGATTTCTCTGTGGTTAATTTAAATGGGATATTGAATTTTCCAAAACCTTAAATTCAGAAGTCTCATAAATCAATATCTTCTTGATGGTCTAATTAGCAAAGTGTTTTGTCAACTCAGGTTAAAATTAAGAATGGAATGTATTTATTGACTTTTCCTCTTTTATATAGAAATAATACCTTATTCAGACCACTCATTTTCTCTTCACTCTTAAAGAGATTTTTACCTAACTTGTGTTAATTTTTTCAATATTTTTTTCCAATTTTTATTTAAAATGTATAATAATTTTAGACTTACAAAAATGTGCCCACTCCCAAAATTTATCAGAATTAGAAAATTGCCATTGATTTAATATTGTTAACTAAACTACAGACTTACTCAAATTTCATCGATATTTCCACTTGTTCATTTTCTCTTCCAGGATTCTATCAATGATCTTATATTGCATTATGTCATTTAGTCTCCTTAGTCTCCTTGAACATGAACCAGCTGTTCAGTCTTTCTTTGCTTTTTATGACTCTGGTACATTAAACATGCATTGATTGAAGAGTCTGATCAGTTGGTTGACTGATTCAGAGCAGCCTTGGGCATGAGTGTAAAGTTCAATTCATCCTGCTGTTGGTTCAAAGGAAACCTTTCTAATACATGTTAAAGCAGTCCTAAGCAAGAGTTCTGCTTTTCAGAGCTTTGTGGACAACCAGGATTATAATAACATGGTAAGCAATTATCCATCAATAATATAATGAAATAGCATCAGAAAATTGGCTGATCAATTTTGCTTTGCTCATTTCTGTGGTGAATAGTCTTATAATCTATCTTCTAACAGAGGTAGGTAAATTGGGCTCTAAGACCAGGTTACATTACTATTCATAATGGAAATATTCTGTACTGAGCAAGTATTGCCAGATGCCTTTCTACTCCCTTGAGATAGTATTAAATCATATTTTGGTGCCTAAACAGGGATTTCACATTTGCTCTAGGAATTTTTTTCCTGTACATGTATATTTGAGAGCATTCTTCCACAAAAAGATCCCATATTAATTGTATCTATGTGGGTGGTTTCCTCCAAAACAAGAGATAGACTTGTATGTGCAGGTACATTTAAATACTGCTAAACTCTTCTGTAGAGTTTTCAGAAACCATAATAAGGAAACCAATAAACTTTGTCTTTCAATTATTACACAACTACCTAGATAATTGTGCTATTAGTTTGATGCTCTCTTGCATGGCTGTATATCTTTAGATAATGAGATAAAAGTGGTGTTTATATTAGTTAATGTAATAGAAGTATCTTTTTACATTTAATAAATATAAATGGGAACTCCAAGTGCCAACAACATGATTATTATAACCTGACAGGAGTCAAGAAGTTGCAAAAATAGTTCTCCTAGCTCTCAGAATATGTTAGGATGTCATTCTGGGAAATGCCCAGCCCCGATGACTAAATTTCTTCTATTTCTCACTAAGCAAATTTCTGGGTGAAAACCTTAACTGCTTCTAGCTGTTTTCATTTTATTTCATACTCACAGGTTGAATGAAAGATTGAAATCAAACTATACTACAAGGCCATAGTAATCAAGACATCATAGTACTAGCATTAAAATAGACACAGAGATCAACGGAACAAAATAGCTCAGAAATAAACACACACAATTATGGTCAGTTGATATTTGGCAAAGGAGGCAAGATATAAAATGGGCCTAAGATAATCTATTCAATAAGTGGTGTTTAGAAAATTGGACAGATGTGCTAAAAATGAAACTTGACCTCCTTACACATACACAACAATAAAATCAAAATAAATTAAAGCCTTAAGTGTTAGATTCAAAACCATAAAAATCCTAGAGGAAAACATAAGCAGTAAAATCTCAGGTACTTCTACTAGCAATATTTTATTCTGATATATCTTCTTGGGCAAGGAAACAAAAGAAAAATTAAATAGAACTACATGAAATTAAAATATTTTGCACTCACAGACACTATGAACAAAATGAAAAGACAAGCCATTGAATGGCAGGACATATTCACCAATGATACATCTGATAAAAGGCTATTATCCAAAATTTATAAAGAAGTTATAAAACTCAACACCAAAAAACAAAACAAAACAAAACCCAAAGAATCCAATTAAGAATGGTCAAAGGATCTGAACAGAAACATCTCTAAAGAAGACATACAGTTGGCCAATAGGCATATGAAAAAATGCTCAAAGTCACTAATCATGGGAGAAATACAAATTCAAACCACAATAAGATATCATCTGACACCCGTCAGAATGGCTATCATCACTAGCAAGAATGTGGAGAAAAGAGAACCATCATGTACTGTTGGTAGAAATGTGGATTGGTACAGCCACTGTGAAAAGCAGTATGGAGTTACTTCAAAAAAGATTAAAATTAAAACTGACTTCAACCCAATGATTCCACTTCTGGGAATATATCCAAAGAAACCCCGAACACTAATTCTAAAGAATACATGCATCTTATTATCATCATAGCATTATTTACAATAGCCTAGATCTGGAAACAGCCCAAGTGTTCACTAGTAGATTAGAGGATAAAAAAAGCTGTGGAATATTTACACAATAGAATACTGCTCAGCTGTTAAAAAAGGAAGGAAATCTATATTTTATTGACAGCATAGACGAACCTGGAAAGTATGCTAAGTTAAAATAAGACAGAGAAAGACAAATACAATATGATTTCACTTTTATGTGGAATATAATGAACAAAATAAACTAAAAAAAAATGAAAACAGACTCATAGATACAAAGAACAGACTGAAATCTAATTGAAAACTGAATCCCAACATTCCAAATTTGTCTCAGCTGTGCCCCTAGGTTAATCATAAAAAATAGTGGGAACTTGGGCCCTAGAGACTCTTGTGATACAAAAATTTGCATTCTTTTCCAAATCAGAAATAACACTTATGCCAAGAGGTTATTAATGTTTTCCTTTATTGAATACATAAATGAAGTCTCATAACAAAAAAGGAAATGAAAAAAGATTATTATTGTAAGAAAGAGTGCTTCAATGAACAGATGTGAAAAATTAAAACCACAGAATATATGTCTTCTGTTTCAGAATGTAAACAGAAATATATCTTTATAGTTCAACAGAAAAAATAATTTAAATAGTAAGATAGTCATTTATATCACACAAGAGCATAACTAAATATGCCTTAAATTTTAAGCTTCCCACAGTGCCCTAATAGAAATCCACAGTTGCTAAGGTGTAATCTGTAACAGTCACTGACCAACTGATCTTATAATGGTAAGCTATCAGAATTCAATTTGGCTCTTGTAAAGCCTGTAATTTAAACAGAACACTGCTGGGATTTTCATAAATTGAAGTTACACAGTGCCAGATGAATCTACTGTTATTATTTATACATTCAGTTTTGGATTATTCTAATTTTTAAAACAACTTTTTTATTAGATTTGTTTCTATCACCCTACAGTCAGAAACATTTTTAGTGGAACTTTGTAAAGATAACCTGTTTAATAAAAAAGCCACATATTAAAGTTCTCTAATATCAGAACAGATTGCTAAAGGAATTCATTGGTGGTATTTGAATATCTTGATTTCCATTTATGGAGAAATTTACATGCCAAATTGTTCCTAAAATCAAAGATTTGCTCTTATATAAAATCTTTTACATTTATACTTATTCTACTTAGTTAAAAATACATTTTTAGAAACCTAAAAGTTTATAGTAAAATGGGTAGAGTTATAAATAGATAATAATTGGCAGAAGAAATGTTAATGAACAGGTGAAAACAGTCAAATTTATAGCAACTAGTAACATAAAACAAATGCAAATTATAATGTAGTATCATTATTGTGTGTCAACTCACTAAATATTTAATAGCATATCATTCAGTATTAATAAAGTTAGGCAAGTATTTTTACCCATACCAGAAACCATGACTGTAAGCTCATTATATTTGCACTGGTTTTACCTATTATATCTGTGTCTAACCCTAATGAAATTGTCAGAAACATACATACAAATATTTTTCCAAAATGTTATAAAGACTTGAGCAATAACAACAATGCTAGGTAAAATTTAATGAACAGTTGTTGAATATCAAGTCCTTTTCTTAAAGCTTTTTATATATTAACTCACTAATTATCACTATGATTCTATAAAAATGTATACTAGCATTATAGTTTACTTATGAGAAAACTGAGGACCAGAAGCTCTAAGTAATCTGCCCAGAGTTTCACAGTTCTTCAGTCATGTCTCCAGACAACATAGCATCCAGGCAGCTCTTGTTCCAGAGATATATGTGGTGTTACCTCCACATTATTTTGAGGTATAGTAATAAGAAATGGCCAGAATGCTTCATAATCATTGAGTTCTCTGTATAAATAAGACTATGTACATGTGGAAAAATGATATGTATCAATTAAAACTTCTTAAAATTTCAAGAGAGCTACTATTTTATGAAACAATAGAAGTCTACAAAACATCTAAATGTTTCCAATTATTTACAAACATATGCATATATGGTACAGCAAGAAATTTACCTTACCTTCAGCAATTATAATTTATACTTAAGAAGGAACACTCTTTGTTCGGGATGGTACCTTGATGATTTCGCTAAGTGTAGATTTTGGTAAACTGATGTTATTAAACAGCAAGAGATGAAGAAGGTGATAGGTAGAATGTTCTATATAGAGCATTACACATCTTTTTCATTAAAATAAATCTATGTATCTGGGTAGTCATAGACAGGGTAGTGGAAGAGTGATATCAAGGGAAGGGAAAAAAGACAAGAGAAGAAAAAAAGGAGTAGGATGCTTGAAAAAGGAGAAATAGAAAGAGGAACAAAAGGCAAGGGCTGATTAACACCTCAAGAGGTTACAATATTATTAACCATTTTCAAGAAAAAATAATCTAATTTTTTATTTTCATTTTTTTGTATTGTTGCTGTAGTTACTCTCTTCTATTTCTTGTGAAACTCAAGTAAAAATCTAAATACATTTAACTCCTGGAGTTTTGGGTTTTTTAACAAAAAATAAAATTGTTGAATATTTCCTTCACACAAAATGAAGTGTAAAGTTTATTCATTATGATGAGTCAAGGCATTCATATATAAAATAATTAAGCAAGACCAGTAATAAATAATGTATTGAGCAACTGTGTAAGACTATAAAAATAGGACTAGTCTCTGTCCATATATCACATTAAACAAAATAGATAAAAGTATTTAAACCAGATTGCTGGAAGATATGTTAATAATCTTATATTTTAGAACATAAACTCTGTGATATAGAGTATATTCACCTCAGAAAGACTTTGGTACACCTAACAGTGAAATGCCATCATACTTCTTATCACCTCAAAGTACATGGAGTAGCTATGTAATTACAGACCTGAGATGGGTTCTTTTCCTCATTAAACTTTGTTTTAATGGGTCTCAAAATTCTGTAATAGATTTGGTCAAGTTCTTTCCATGAAAAAGTACTGATTTTAAAAACTAATAACTTAAAAAAAACTGCCATATGTACAAAAATAACCCAAATGGTCCACAATCCATTTCCTTCTGAATGTTTTACAACTCATTGTAATTATTACCCAGTCCTTAACTATTAAACTTCAATGACCAATGAGACAGATATTTTTTGTACAAGTTACATTATTTTTCTATTTTTTTAAAGATTTTATTTATTTACTTTCAGAGAGTGGGGAAAGGGGATAAAGAGAGGGAGGGAAACATCAATGTGTGGTTGCCTCTTGCACACCCCATACTTGGAGCCTGGCCTGCAACCCAGGCATGTGCCCTAAGTTGGAATTGAACTGGCGACCCTTTGGTTCTCAGCCTGTGCTCAATCCACTGAGCTACACCAGCCAGGGGTCTATTTTTAAAAAATTACTTTATTGTTCAATTACAGTTGTCTGCATTTTCTCCCCACCACTCCCCCCCCGCCCGGCCCCAGCCAAACCTACCTCCCTCCCTTGCTTCCATCCTCCTCCTTGGTTTTGTCCATGTGTCCTTTATAAAGGTTCCTAAAAACCCTTCTCCCCACTGTCACCTTCCTCCTCCCCTCTGGCTATTGTTAGATTGTTATTCATTTCAATGTCTCTGGCTATATGTTTTTTGCTTTTTTCTCTTGTTTGTGTTCCAGTTAAAGGTGAGATCATATGGTATTTGTCCCTCACTTCCTGGCTTATTTCACTGAGCATAATGCTCTCCAGTTCCATCCATGCTGTCACAAAAGGTAGGAGCTCCTCCTTTCCCTCCCCTGTGTATAATTCCATTGTGTAAATGTACCAGTTTTTTGATCCATTCATTTGCTGATGGGCATTTAGGTTGCTTTAAGCACTTGGCTATTGAAGTTGTGCTGCTATGATCATTAGGGTGCATAGATTCTTCTGAGTTTGTGTTTCAGGTCTCTTAGGGTATAATTCCATCAGTGGAATCACTGGTTCAAAAGGCAGTTCCATTTTTAGTTTTCTGAGGAAATTACACAATTTTCCACAGTGGAGGCACCAGTCTATATTCCCACTAACAGTGCACTACGGTTCCTTTTTCTCCACACCCTCTCCAACACTTGTTTGTTGATTTGTTTCTGATGGCCATTCTCCCCAGTGTGAGGTCATTTTATTTATTTAGTTAGTTTTACTTTTTTATTGTTTTACAAGTACAGTTTTCTGCCATTTCCCACTCACCCCTTCCTCCACCCAAGCCCTTTGTGCCTCCCTCCCTCATACCCAACCCCACTTGTTGTTGTCCTTATGTCCTTTATAATTGTTCCTATAAACCTTTCATCCTTTTCCCCCTTTATCCTCTCACCTCCCCCATCTGATCATTATCAGCCTGTTCTCAATTTTAGTGTCTTTGGCTGTACTTTGCTTGCTTGTCCATTTTGTTGATTAAGTTCTTGTAAATGGTGAGATCATATGGTATTTGTCTTTCATCATCTCTCTGATGGCTAGTGATGCTGAGCATCTTGTCATATGCCTCTTGGCCCTCTGTATGTCGTCCTTGGAGAAGTGTCTGTTCAAGTCTTTTGCCCATTTTTTAATTGGATTTTTTGTCTTCCCGGAGTGGAGTCATGTGAGTTCTTTATATATTTTGGAGATCAAACCCTTGTCTAAAATATCATTGGCAAATACATTTTCCAATGTAGTTGATTCTCTTTCCATTTTAATGCTGTTTTCTTTAGCCACACAGAAGCTTTTTAATTTGATGAGGTACCATTTGTTTATTCTTTCCTTTATGTCCTCTGCTTTAGGGGACATACCAGTGAAGATGTTGCTGAGTGGAATGTCTGAGATTTTTCTGCTGATGTTTTCCTCTAGGAGTTTTGTGGTGTTACAACTTATATTTAAGTGTTTTATACACCTTGAATTTATTTTTGTGCATGGTAAAAGTTGATCGAGTTTCCTTTTTTTACATGTAGCTGTCCAGCTCTCCCAACACCATTTGCTGAAGAGGATATTTTTGCTCCAGTTTATGCTTTGTCCCCCTTTGTCAAATATTAATTGACCATATGTTGGGAACCACCCTGCCTGGTTTCAAGAGCTGAAACCCGCCATGCCTAAGGCTGAGTAAGCGACCTTCAGACCATAAGCCACTAAGGAGACAAAGCTTATCTCCCTGGTAGGAGCACCACTTCTGCTCCTTTTTCCATAACTGGCCTCTAATGCTTGATCAGTTAGCCAATGATGGGAAAGATTTCCCCAAGTGGGGAATTACCTAAGATAGGCATGATCACGTGGAGGCCCCAGGGAAGGACTTGGGGGGCTATGGAATAAGGGGGTGATGGCCCCTCACCCCCTGGCTTTGACAAAGCCTGAGTCCTCAGTCTGTCTGTGAGAAGTCTCTGAGAATTCCTTGGTTATCTGCCTCCTCTGCCTGACTTAAGCCTGAAAGCAATGACAGAGTGTGGTGCAGCCTTGTGCTGTGAATGGCAGGCTCCCTGGGTAATTAGGCCTGAGAAAGAATATGTGAAATCCTGTGAAACCTGTTTTGCTAAGAATGCTTTTAGTTAAATGATAAAAGCCCAAGCAGAAAAAGAGTTTATGTTCCCAAAGTTCTGTAGCCTTTTAGCTGACAGACCCTGATTTAGAAGAAGTCTTAATGGTTCACTATCTACTGTTTACTGCCTGACAATGATTAATAAGTTGTACCTGAACTCCTGTGCAAAAGAAAAACCAATAAAAGCCTGTCTAGGCAAGGGTCAGTGTGCTCTTCCCTTGAGAGAGTTGCTGAGGCTGCTCTGAGCCTCTCTTTCCTTGAGAGGGTGGCCAGGCTAGTCTGAGGCTCTCCTCCTTGAGGGAGTAGCCATGCTGTCCCTTTTCCTCCATAGGACTTGGTAGTCCATATGAATTTGTCTCATGTCTCATCCACTATGCCATGGGCACTGCTAGTCAGTGCATACGTCAACCATAGAAACTTGGGTTTATTTCTGGTCTCTCTCTCTCTGTTCTGTTCCATTGGTCTATGTGCCTATTTTTATGCAAGTACCAGGCTGTTTTGATTACAATGGCCCTGCAATACAGTTTGATATCAGGTATTATGATCCCTCCTGCTTTGTTCATTCTCAGAATTGCTGCAGCTTTTCAGGGTTGTTTATGGCTCCATAAATATTTCTGAAATGTTTGTTCTATATCTGTGAAATATGTCATTGGTACTTTAATAGGAATTGCATTGAATGTATAAATTGCTTTGGGTAGTACAACTATTTTGATGATGTTAATTCTTCCAATCCATGAACATGGTACAAGTTTCCAGTTGTTTGTGTCTTCCTTAATTTCTTTCTTCTGTGTTGTATAGCTTTTTGAGTACAGGTTTTTTACATCCTTGGTAAGTTATATTCCTAGGTACTTTATTTTTCTTGTTGCTATAGCAAATGGGATTTTTTCCTGATTTCTGCTTCTGATGTTTCATATTTGGTATACAAAAATTCCTTTGATTTCTTAATATTGACTTTGTATCCCCACCGTTTTGCCAAATTTATTTATTAGGTTGAGCAGTTTTTTTGCAGAGTCAATGAGATTTTCTATGTACACTATCATGTCAGCTGCAAACAATGACAGTTTTACTTCCTCCTTTCCAATTTGGATGCCTTTTATTTCTTTTTCTTGTGTGATTGCTGTGGCTAGGACTTCCAGTACTATGTTGAATAGGAGTGGTGAAAGCCGGCATCCTAGTCTCAGTACTGATCTTAGTGGGAAACCTCCAAGCTTTTCCCCATTGAGGATGATGCTGGCTGTATGTCTCTCATAGATCGCCTTTATTATGTTAAGGAATGCTCCCTTTATTCCCCATTGTTGAGTGATTTTATCATAAATGGGTGCTGTGCCTTATCAAATGCTTTTTCTGCATCTATTGATATTATCATGTGATTTTTTTCTTTTGCTTTGTTTATGTGGTGTATTATGTTTATTGATTTGTAAATATTGCACCTTCCTTGCATCCCCAGGATGAATCCCACTTGATCATAGTGTATGATGTTTTTAACATATTGCTGGATGTGGTTTGCCAATTATTTTGTTGAGGATTTTAGCATCTATGTTCATCATCAATACTGGCCTGAATTTTTCTTTCTTTGTTATGTTTTTATGTGGTTTTGGAATTAGGATGATAGTGGCTTCATAAAAAGAGTTTGGTAGTCTTCCTCTTCTGGAATTTTTTGGAATAATCTGTGGAGGATGAGTATTAGCTCTCCCTTAAATGCTTTGTAAAGTGCTCCTGTGAAACCATCTGGCCCAGGGCTTTTGTGTGTTGGAAGCTTTTGATTACTGTTTCAATTTTGTCAGCTGTTTTTGGTCTGTTCAGGCTTTTGGCTCCTTCTTCATTGAATTTGAGACATTATATTTTTCTAGAAACTGTCCATTTCACCTAGGTTTTAAAATTTCTTGGCATATAGTTCTTCATAGTAATTTTTTACAATCCTTTGTATTTCTATAGTATTAGTTGTAATCTCTCCTCTTTGATTTCTGATTGTGTTTATTTCGGTCCTCTCTCTTTTTTTTTTTTTCTTAATGAGTCTGATTAAAGGCTTGTTGATTTCATTTATCTTTTCAAATAACCAGCTCCTGGATTCATTGATTTTTAGAATTGTGCTTTTAATTTCTATGTCATTTAATTCTGCTCTGATCATTATTTCCTTCTTTCTACTTGCTCTTGGTTTTCTTTGCTGTTGTTCCTCAAGTTCTTGTAGGCATAGGGTTAGGTTGTTTGTTTGAAATGTTTCTTTCTTTTTTAGGTAGCTCTGTATCACTATGAACTTTCCTCTTAGGACTGCCTTCACTGTGTCCCATAAGTTTTGGGTTGTTATGAGCTCATTTTCATTTGTTTCCAGAAACTTTTTGATTTCTTCCCTAATCTCATTCTTGACCAATTTATTATTTAATAGCATGCTTTTCAATCTCCATTATTTTGAGTGTTTTGAGGTTTTTTCCTTGTGATGGTTTTTAGTTTCAGTCCCTTGTGGTCAGAGAAAATACCTGACATGATTTCAATTTTGTTGAATTTGTTGAGGTTTGTTTTGTGTCCTGTCATGTGATCTATCTTTGAAAATGTTCCAAAAGAATATTTTGCTCTTTGTGATGAAAGCCCCTCTCTCTATATATCTATCCATATCTATATCATCTATCTATATCTATATCTATATCTATATCTATATCTATATCTATATCTATATCTATATCATCATCTCTCTCTCTCTCTCTCTCTCTCTCTCTCTCTCTCTATATATATATATATATATATATATATATATATATATATAATCAGTTAAGTCCATTTCATCTGGGGCATTGTTCATTGCCTCATTATCTTTTTTGATATTTTGTTTGGAAGATCTGTCCATTTTTGACAGTCTAGTGTTAACATCCCCTGGTATAATTTGTGTTGCTGTCAATATCTTTCTTGAAGTCCTCCAAGATTTTCTTTATGTATTTGGGTGTTCCTATTTTTGGTGCATTTGTGTTATAATATTTATATATTTTTTATGGATTCTTCCCTTGAGTATTATGAAGTGACCTTTGGGGTCTTTTGTATGGCCCTCTTTTTGAAGTCTATTTCATTTGATATTAGTAGAGACAAATATTTCTGAGACTGTTCTTCCACCACTGATTAAATTTGGGGTGGCAGGTGTTGGGGATAATATTTGTTTCACCTTTCAAGTTTTCTGGGTGGAGTTGGGGATTTTGCCAGCTCCATCTACCTTTCTTATATACTGCTTTTATGACACCAACAACAATTGTCTGTTTCCTGTCATGAGCAGCAAACTGGCCTAGAGGAGGATAGTCAGAGTTGTTGCAGCACACATGGGCTTCCCAGGAACCATATCAACAATGGCAATATCAACAGATTTCAGAAACTTTATGCCATCTTCCAGCATTTTCCTAGAATAACAATCAGTCTCCTCAACTCAGCAAATCTGCAAGCTATATGAGCTGTGTGACAATCGACAAAGGGTGCATATCCAGCACCGATTTGGCCTGAAAGGTTTAGGATAATCACCTGAGCTGTAGAAACAGCTGCTTCCATTAGTGGGTCATTTTTGCTGTCACCAACCACATTGTCACAGTGAAAATCCCTGACAGACATGTTCTTGACATTGAAGCCCACATTGTCACCAGGAGGAGCTTCACTCAAAGCTTCATGGTGTATCAACAGATGTTACTTTAGTTGACTAGAGCAATAGTGATTATCATGCCTGGACTGAGAATGCCAGTTTCCACTTGACCCACAGGGACAGTACCAATACCACCTATTTTGTAGACATCCTGAAGAGGCAGATGCAGGTGCTTGTCAGTTGGATAAGTTGGTGTCAGGATGAATCCAAAGTTTCAAACAGCAAGGTTCAACTGGCATTTCCATCTTTACAAGTGACTTTCTATCCCTTGAACCAAGGCGTGTTAGTACTTGGTTCCAACATGTTGCCATTCTAATGACTTGGCACTGAGATCTGTTTCATCTACCTGGGGAGAGAAAATTCACTTTTGTTTCAAAAAAGGAGCTCCAAACCAAATCATGAGGATTCACTAGGAATCGCAGGTGTCCATTTTTTCCTGAGGTCCTTTCCATGTGGGTGACTCTATAAAGAGTTCTGCACTTTGCAAAGCAATAGTGGTTGCTTAGCTGTCATTCTGAGTTACATGAGTAGGCATAGATGCACAGATAGCAATGAATAACATCTTGATGTTCAAGGAAGACTTGGGTTGGGGGATATAGGATTGTAACTATACAAAAAGAATATGAATAGATGTAGAAAAAAAGAAGGGCCTCTGAAGTATGTCTGATTGTGCTAGATTTTGGATTGGAATTTACAATGAATCTATCCTTGGAAAGTTATTTGACTTTCATCTTTAGTGTCATTATTTGAAAAGCAGAAATAATTTTCTTTTCTTTTTTTAAAAAGAAATAGTTCAAGTATAGTTGTGTCCATTTTCACACCAGCACACCACTCCACCATATCTATCCCACCTCCCGCCCTTGAATCTACCTACTTTAGCTTTGCCCATATATTCATTATACATGTTCCTCGATGACCCTTCCCCTATAATTCCCTATTATCCTACTTCCCCATCCTCTCTGGTTACTTTCGGTTTGTTCCTATGTAAGTGTCTCTGGTTATATTCGGTTTGCTTCTTTGTTTTGTTGACTAAGTTCTCCTTATAGGTGAGATCATTCACTTATCATAATGCTTTCCAGTTCCACTCATGCTGTTGCAAAGGCTAGAAGCTTCTTCTTCATTTATGTTGTGTAGTGTATTCCACTTTAAAAATGTACCACAGTTTTTTTATCCACACATTTATTGATGGGCAGTTAGATTGTTCCAGCACTTGGCTATTGTAAATTGTGCTGCTATGATCATTGGGGTGCATAGATTGTTTTGAATTGGTGTTTCAAGATCCTTAGGGCATAATCCCAGCAATGGGATTGCTGGATCAAAAGGCAGTTCCACTTTTAGTTTTCTGAGGAAATTTCAAACAGTTTTCCACAATGGCTGTACTAGTCTGCATTCCCACCAACAGTGCACTAGGGTCCCCTTTTTTCTACAACCTCCCCAATTGTTTGCTGATTTGTTTATGGTGGCCATTCCCACCAGTTTGAAGTGGTATCTCATTGTGGTTTTAATTTGCATCTCCCTGATGGATGTTGATGATGAGCATCCTCTCATACATCTCTGGGCCTTTGTATTTCCTCCTCGAAGAAGTGTCTGTTCCAGTCTTTTGTCCCTGTTTTAATTCGATTGTTTGTCTTCCTGGAGTGGAGTCATGTGAGTTCTTGATATATTTTGGAGATCAAACCCTTATCTGAGACATTACTGACAAATATATTTTCCCATAGAATTAGTTCCCTTTCCCTTTTGCTGATGTTTTCTTTAGCTGTGCAGAAGCTTTTGATTTTGATGAAGTCCTGTTTGTTTATTCTTTCTTTTATGTACTTTGCTCTATGGGACATATCAGTAAAAATATTGCTGCATGGGATACCTGCCATTTTCCTGCCTATGTTCACCTCTAAGAGTTTTATGGTGTCACTTATATTTAAGCCTTTTATCCACCTTAATATTTTGTATGAGTATGGTATATGTTGATGGTAGTTTCATTATTTTGCATGTAGCTGTCCGGATCTCCCAACAGCATTTGTTAGAGGCCATTTTTATTCCATTTTATTCTTCTTCCCCCTTTATCAAATATTAATTGACCATAGAGAGTTGGATTTGTTTCTGAGCTCTGTATTCTGTTTCGCTGGTGTATGTGTCTGTTCTTATGCCAGTACCATAGCGTTTTAATTATAGTGGCCTTATAAGGTAGTTTGATATCAGATATTGCTATCCCTCCTACTTTGTTCTTCTTTCTCAAAGTTGCCGGGGCTATTTGGGGTTATTTATGGTTCCATATAAATTTTTGAAATGTTTGTTTTATACCTGTAAAATGAGTCATTGGTATTTTAATAGGGATTGTGTTGAATCTGTAAATTGCTTTTTCGTAGTATGGACATTTTGATGATGTTGATTCTTCCAATCTATGAATATGGTATACCCTTCCATTACATTGTGTCTTCCTCAATTTCTTTCTTCAGTGTTTTCTAGTTTTCTGAGTATAGGTCTTTTACGTCCTTGGTAAGTTATATTCCTAGGTACTTTATTTTTCTTGTTGCTATATCAAACGGAATTTTTTTCTGATTTCTGCTTCTGATGTTTCATTGTTGGTGTACAAAAATGCCTTTGATTTCTGAGTATTGACTTTGTATCCCACTTTTTCCCAAATTCATTTATCAGGTTGACTAGTTTCTGGGGGAGTCTATAAGGTTTTGTATGTATACTAGCATATCATCTGCAAAGAGCAACCATTTTACTTCCTCCTTTCTAATTTGGTTGCCTTTTTTTCTTTCTTGCCTAATCATTGTGGCTATATTGAATAGAAATAAAAGGCATCCAAATAGGAAAGGAGGAAGCAAAACTGTCACTGTTTGCAGATGACATAATAGTGTACATGGAAAATCCTATAGACTCTACCCAAAAACTGCTCAAACTAATTAATGAGTTTGGCAAAACAGCTGGTTACAAAGTCAATATCCAGAAATCAAAGGCATTTTTGTATACCAACAATGAAACAGCAGAAGCAGAAATCAAGGGAAAAATCCCATTCGATATAGAAAAAGAAAAATAAAATATCTGGGAATAAACCTAACCAAGGAGGTAAAATAACTGTATGCAGAAAACTACACAGCCCTGAAGAAAGAAATCAAGGAAGACACAAACAAATGGAAACATATACCGTGTTCATGGATTGGAAGAATTAACATCATCAAAATGTCCATACTACCCAAAGCAATATACACATTCAATGCAATACCTATTAAAGTACCAATGACATATTTCACAGACATAGAACAAACACTTCAAAAATTTATATGGAACCATAAATGACCCAGAATAGCAGCTGCACTTTTGAGAAAGAAGAACAAAGTAGAGGGGATCACAATACCTGATATCAAACTGTATTACAAGGCCACTGTAATCAAAAAAGCCTGGTACTGGCATAAAAACAGGCACATAGACCAATGGAACAGAACAGAGAGCACAGAAATTAACCCAACTCTCTACAGTCAATTAATATTTGACAAAGGGGGCAGTAACATAAAATGGAGTAAAGATAGCCTCTTTAACAAATGGTGCTGGGAGAACTGGACAGCTATGTGCAAAAAAATGAAACTTGAGCACCAACTTACACCATATACCAAAATAAATTCAAGATAGATAAAAGACTTAAATATAAGCTGTGACACCATTAAAGTCCTAGAGGAGAACATTGGCAAGAAAATCTCAGATATTTCACACAGCAACATTTTTACTGATATGTCCCCTAGAGCAAGGAATATAAAGGAAAGAATAAACAAATGGGATCTCATCAAAATAAAAAGCTTCTGCATGGCTAAAGAAAACAGTATTAAATTAAAAAGACAACCAACTGTATGGGAAAACATATTTGCCAATGATACCTCAGACAAAGGTTTAATCTCCAAAATATACAAAGAATTACATGACTCCACTCTAAGAAGACACCCGACCCAATTAAAAAATGGGAAAAGGACTTGAACAAACCCTTCTCCAAGGAGGACATACAGAATATCCAGAGACACATGAAGAGATGCTCAATATCGTTAGCTATCAGAGAGATGCAAATTAAAACCACAATGAGATACCACTTTACACCAGTCAGGATGGCTATCATAAACAAAGCAACAAACAATAAATGTTGCAGAGGTTGTGGGGAAAAGGGGTCCTTAGTTCACTGTTGGTGAGATTGCAGACTGGTACAACCATTATGGAAAACAGTATGTAATTTTCTCCGAAAAATAAAAATTGACCTGCTTTTTGACCCAGCAATTCCACTGCTGGGATTATATCCTAAGAATCCTAAAACATCAATATCAAAGAACCTATGCACCACAGTTCATAGCAGCACAATTTATAATAGCCAAGAGTTGGAAGCAACCTAGGTGCCCATCAGTAAATGAATGGATCCAAAAATTGTGGTACATATACACAATGGAATTCTATGCAGCAAAGAGAAAGAAGGAGATACTACCTTTTGCAACAACATGGATGGAACTGGAAAGCATTATGCTGAGTCAAATAGGCCAGGTGCTGAAAGACAAATACCATATGATGTCACCTTTAACAGGAAGCTAAACAAGAAAACAAACAAGCAAGCAAAAAAAAAAAAAAGATACTGAAATAGAGAACAAGGGGACAGTGACCAGAGGGGAGAGGAAAGGGAATTTAAGGGGGAAAAAGGGGGAGGGATTTGGAGGAACAAATAGGAAGGACACAGGGATGAGAACTAAGGGGGGTGGAAATGGGAGGGAGGTGGGGAGCAAGGGGTCGGGGAGGCTGGGATGGGAGAAATAGACAAAAAAACTGTACTTGAGCCCTGGCTGGTGTAGCTCAGTGGATTGAGCGCAGGCCTGCGAACCACAGGATCACGGTTCGATTCCCAGTCAGGGCACATGCCCGGGTTTCAGGCCGGTTTCCTGCAGGCCAGTTCCCAGCAGGGGACACACAAAAGGCAACCATACATTGATGATTCTCTCCCTCTCTCCTTTCCCCCTTCCCCTCTAAAGATAAATAAATAAAATCTTTAAAAAAAAAGAACTGTACTTGAAAAATAACTAAATAAAATAAAAAAATAAAAGAAATGGCAAACGTAGACATCCTTGTCTTGTTCCTGATCTAGTGGGAAATCTTTCAGTTTTTTCCCCTTAAATATGATGTTGGCTGTAGGTTTCTCAAATATGGCCTTTATTATATTGAGGAATGCTGCCTCTAATCCCACTTTCCTGAGTGTTTCTATCATAAATAGGTGCTGTACCTTATCTAATGCTTTTTCTACCTCTCGATATGATTATGTGATTTTGTCTTTCATTTTGTTTATGTCATGTATTATGTTTATTGATTTTCTAGTATTGTACCACCCTTATATCCTTTGGATGAATCCCACTTGATCTTGGCGTGTGATCTTTTTAATGTGTTGCTGGATAAAGTTTGCTAATATTTTCTTAAGGATTTTATCATCTTTGTTCATCAATGATATTGGCTTGTAGTTTTTCTTTCTTGTGTCTTTATCTGGTTTTGAAATTAGGATGATGTTGACTTTGTAAAAAGAGTTTGGGAATTTTCTCTCTTCTTAGGTTTTTTAGAATAGTTAGAGAAGTATAGGGGTTGGCTCTCCCTTAAATTAAAAAAAAAACTCATGTGAACCCATCTGGCCCAGTGGTTTGTTTTTTTTTTTGCTGTGATTTTTGTGATTACAAGCAGAAATAATTTTAATTTCTCAGGGCTTTTTTTGGTAAAGTGTCTGCCTTCACCACAGAATAACAATGATGACTACTATTTTTCCCAGATTATATGACAATTTTTTAAATAGTGTCCATATATAGAGTTTGTATTCCAGAATAAAGTAGAGATGATTGTATCTCATAAAAAGGAGCTGCCAACACCACTGAAATTTTCTAGTGGTTCAGAGCAGAGTTTCTGCAAGTAGCAAGAGTATCTATTTTTGCTGAACTATGGCTTTCTGACGATTGGAGAGTATGAATAAGTAATGTGGAAAATTGTGATGTTTAATTTTTAATAAATGTATTGGGGTGACTATGGTTGATAAAATTAGATATATTTCTAGTTTACAATTTTATGATACCTTACTTTGTATATTTTATTATGTGCCTGCCACTAAAACTCAAACCTTCATTCATATATTTGGCTCCCTTGAGCTTTTACTACATCTACCCCCATTCCTTTCAGCAATCACCATACTGTTATCTGTGCCAATGAGTTTTTGTTTGTTTTTTTTATTCACTTATTGCTTTCAGTTTTATATCCCACATATGAGTGAAATCATATGGTTCTTGACTTTTTTCTTTCTTACGTGTTTTGCTTAGTATGATATTCTCAAGTCTATCTGGTTGTTGAGGCACACTTGCTTATTTCCATGTCTTGGCCAGTGAATAATGCTATAATGAGTATGAAGATATATATATCTTTGTGAACAAATGTTTTCAAGTTTTCAAGGTAGATACCCAGAAGAGCGGTTGCTGAGTCATTTGGTAATTCTATTGTTAATTTTTTGATGATAGCTAATTTTAATCTATCTATCTACCTATCATATATTTCTGTCTCTCCATCTATATATGTTTTAATTGATTTTGTTTTTCTGGTGAATTCAGACAAAATTATGAGAGGAAATGGTGGGTTCAGCCCTGGAACTTTATTATCTCTACAAGTTAAAAATTTTAAACAGTTGAAGTTACATTCCATAATTGAATACTATCATAGTCACTATTTTCTCATTGTCTTTTCCTAGAATATGGTGGTATAGAATAACTTTATATTAGGTCTGGCAAGACTGAGATAATTATCTGTAACCTATTCTTTCCTGAATGAAAACAGTTGACTGAATAAGGTTATAGATTTCTGGAATTTACATATATTAGTTCTTATTTTCCCTGATTTGTGAGCCCTAATGTCATTGGCAAAACTAAAACATGGCAGACCTTGACTTTAAAAACATTAAAATGTGCTTTTCAGGGTCACTATTTATCAACTTACTTGCTGATTTATCTTGGCTTGGCTAAAAGTTATATTTAACTTCTGATGCACATATCTAAGGCAATTGAAGTTTATGGTATTTTTATAAGTCACCTCTAACACAATTAAAACCAAGTCAATTATACATACATTTTGTACTACAGGTAATAAAGACAAACAAAGATGTTCCATTTGCTACATATATAAGCTGTTTTTTAAGTTCAAATATTATATGTGTACACCTGGCAGGGCTGTCCAACCTGCAGCCTATGGGCTACGTGAGCCCCAGGATGGCTATGAATATGGCCCAACACAAAGTTGCAAATTTACTTAAAACCTTTTGTGCTCATCAACATTCATTATTGTTTGTGTATTTAATGTATGGCCCAAGACAACTGTTCTTCCAGTGTGGCCCAGAGATGCCAAAAGTTTGGACACCCCTGATAGAGATTTCATTACATTCAGGCATGGATTAAGGAACTGTCCAAAATCTAGAATAAGTATGAAGAAAGCCATTTAATTTCATTATTATTGGCCTTTCACTTCTTGCATAAAACTTATCTCTCCATTTAATCTGTGTATATATTAATCTTGAGAGAAACATATTTCAAGAAGGAAACAAAACTATCATGTCTATTCTTATAAAATTAAATTACCACAACAATGATTATCCTTTGAAACAGTTCTGAGACTAAAGTAAGTCATTAGATGAGTGTGATATTTTCAGAAACCTGACCAGTACTTCTGCCCCTTTCTGCAAGTAGAACTGTTGCTTTGAAAATTCATTCACTCCTCTCTTAGTTTTCTAAAAGCACCTCAAAAATTTTTAAACTGTTGCTTTCGTACAACACCTACTGAAGAAGTGATACCGAGGATTTCCTTTTCTATTGCACTCTTATTCTTGGACAGTATTTCTTTAACTTTTTTCCATTCAGTAGTTCACAGTATCCTTCATGATGATTTTCTATAATTGCTAAAATGTTTAAGTGTCTCTATGTTCACTTAGGACAGAAATCTGTCACATTTTATTTTGGAGTTTGGCCTGATTTTATTGTATACTAAAGTTCAGAGACCTTTCCATTGAATAAATTTGGTGTCTGATTATATTGAAATACTCACAGCAAGGATACATATTGTGTCCAGAAAAGAACTTTAATAACAGCGACAGAAATATAGAGGTGAATGAAATAAAAAAGTTAATAGGATTAATAGTGCTCTGAAGGCAAGTCAAGTATTGTTCAATGTACCCTTTTCTTCAGAATACCATTTTGCCTTTATTTCAGCATAAGTTAAAATGATCTTAGTACAAAGATCCTAACATGCTGATAGTTTTAAGTAAGAGTAAGTGCGAAGTTATTATTTTGTTCCATTTACCAAAAACAAACACAGTAATAGTAATGAGAAAACAATTTCCTTGGGAGGTTTGAATTTAAAATAGGTTGGTGATAATATAAAGAAATATTAGCATTTTCTGCCAGGATTCTTAAAATAATATTGCTATACTTTATCATTTGAACATAATTATGGAGTTTTTAGCAAGAAAAATTAAATTGATTGATTGTAATATAAGAATGTTTAATTTAAAACTGTTGAGAAATTTTTGGTCTTTAAATTGATTATTCCTAATTAAATATTGGTATTCATTACTAATTCTTTTCACATAATTCAATTACATTTACCTCAAATTAAAATAATTTTTAGTTATTGTATCTTCAACATAGACATTACTGTTATTATAAAATAGGATTCCTTTATGAATTGGAATGAATGCTGCTATCATATTATGGCTGAATAACCCTCACATCGTTATTTCTAACTCATATTAAACCATTTATTGCCTGGTTTCAATTATCTTAATGTTTTTAGAACTCCAGTTGCAAGAGTAATAATTCACAGGAGAAATCATAGAAAATGTAAATGAACTTGGCTTTTTTTTTCTGAGTTTTTCAAAAAGCCCTTCGTGTTTCTGAAGACATTTTAATACCTGTCTTATGGCCTATATCTTCAGAGAATCTGACAAAAACCTCTCTTGTTAACCCATGAAAATACAGAGGAGATCAAATGCTTAAATAAATAAAAACATCAATAGTTTTATGCCAAGCTCAATGCCATCTATAGAAACAGTTTAAATTTGTCCATGTCATGCTCAAGACATACAAGGCCTATACTGAGCATTGTAAACTGTTACCTTCCTCAGGCATGATGTTACTTTTATCTCGCATGAAACATGAAGACCCTTTTATTGGGCAACCAAGTCAGACCAAAATCTCGTATTGAACAGTGCTCCTTTATTCATGTCAACAATTGGTGATTTGAACTTTGGGATAGGATTTTACAATTCCTATTGTCATCATATCTAATATCTAAATAATATCTAAATATTGTGTATATTTATCTGTACCTTTCTAGTATATTGGGTCTTGTGGCTCTTTAATATATTTTCTATTTAGTATTTTTGTTTGGAATAATTCCATTGGTTCAGTTCAATATCTTTTAGAAAAAGCTGGTTCCTTCTTATGAAACAATTGGCCAGATAAAGAATTATATAGAGAGAAGGGAGGGGCATCCTTCTAGAGGCTGTGGGGAAGAATCAATTCCATACCTCTCTCCTAGCTTGTAATAGCTGCCAGCAATCCTTGGAATCAGTTGGCTTATAGACATTATTCCTCCAATATCCGCTTCCATCTTTATGTAACCTTTGCCCCTCCATGTGCCTCTGTGTCTCAAATCCCCACTCCCTTTTTTTTTAAACACAGACACCAGGTTAAAGGACTGGGGATAATTTTGTGCAGGTGATCCTTCACCTCTGTGGCCTGCACATGGCCTGGGCCCCTCATCCTGGGCATACCTCTCTGACCTCTGCCCTATGTCTGCATTTCTGTCCATGGGTCATTGTTCCTGATCATTTTCAGCATGGGATGCAATTGGTTTAGACTTTTATGTGAGAAAGATCAAAAGACCTAAATTGAACACATCTAAGTTGCCAACCTTATGAAATATCTGTCAAAAAAATCTCATGTTGTTATGAGTTTCCACCAAAAGCAACACAATTCCATTCAGTCAGTTCAATGCTGAGTCACTGTGTTTAATATACTCACCATGGTTTATGGCTGGCATTGACAAAACAGGGTGTATGCAGAAAGATTAATTAGTGACTCTGAAGAGGGCAGAATAATGCAAAGAATTAAGGGTTGTAGCTCAGAAAAAAGAATACACACCAGAATATATAATTTTTTAACTTGAAGCACTTACAAGGATTTGGAGTGAGAGGTAAAGATTTTCTATGCAAGGACAGAGAGAGAACTAATTGTTTTATTTAGTATTGCCAGTATCAATGACCATACATTTATAATTATAAATTTATCACTGTTATTGCATTTCAGAAATCAGGGTGGGCTTAGCTATTTTCTTTTTGTGGATCTGGAAGAGAATCCATGCCCAGGCAATTTGGGCTTATTGTCAGGGTTCCCTTCCATGTAGTTTGGGACTGTAGTCCTTCTCTCCTGGCTGCCTTTTAACTGGAGACTGTCCTGAGCTTCTTGAGGCCTCCTGCACCCCTGGGCCTGTTTCCCGCGTCCTCAAAGCCAGCAAAGGCAGGTTGAGTCACTCTCATGGTTCAAATCTTCCTGACCTTTACCTCTACCTTATGTCTTTTACCCACAACTGCTGAAAATTTTCTGGTTTTAAAGCCTCATGTTAAGCTCTTGGACCTACCCTGATAATTCATGATAATCTGCCCAGAGTTAAGAGTAAAATCCTTAACTCTGTTCACATCTGCAAAGACCTTTTCATATGTAACCAAATATATTTAAAGGCTCTGAGATTTAGAAAGTGGATATTTTTACAGGGTCACTTTGTTGCCATAACCATAAATATGAGTTTCAGAAAAGCAGGTTTTGGTTCAATAAAACCAAAAGCTTTCAATAAAAATATTTTGTCAGTGGGATTTTAGTCTTTAAAAAGGTACTCTCCTTATCATATGTTTTCAAGAATAAGCTGAATGTTTATTTTTTAGGACTTAGAGAGAGAACTCTCCTATATGCTGGTCCATTGCAAGGCTTTTAGTTCAATTCTACAATATATACAATTAAGCATAGTAAATCCCTTTAACTAATTATGACATTTCCTCACTCTTTTAATAATTTCAAAATCTGTCCACATCTTTAAGAGTGTATGTTTTCTGCAGTGTTCCTTGCATTTATTTTCCTGCCTTTGCTACACTTATTTAAGAAATTAGTAGTGTTATTCTTCTAATCATAGGCCTGGGTTCAAAGGCAGGTGGGATTCCAAGTTCGCCCAGTCCGATTCACCTCCATACTGAAACTCACCTTAAACGTAAATTAGTCTTTTCCAACATGAAAAAAAGAGGGGAGACTTACAAATTTGCCATTAGTTTAACTTTTATTTCAGCTTTCAAACATTTCACCTCTATTTTATCTAAGCATTGTCTTGCATTATATGGTTGCAGAATAATAAACAGAGAAGAATAATTATATGTGCAAAAAACCCAGACTTATAGTTCTATCACAAACTATTTATAATATTACACCTTATTTCTTAAAATAATGCTGAAAGAAATCTCTAGAAGATGAACTCCTACCTATTCTTTGTCAATTCACAAGTTTAAAAAAATACATTATTGACTGACCATAATTATTCTGGGAAAGAAAGTGATAACCTTTAAAATGTCAAGCTGTTTAAACTTTTCAAATTTAAAAGAACATACTATTCATGAGGGACTGTCAAGAATATTTAACTAATTAGAGCTCTCCTGGAACATGCTGGTGAGAGGTTGACAAGCTCAGAGTCAGAGCAAGGCAGCTTAGAACCTTGTAGCAATTATCTATAGAAGTCCTGTACTGGTTTTCTAAATGTCATGCCTGCAGGAGGAATGGGAAGAGATGCCTTCATAAGATACAGGGTGCCTCTATGTGGGGACTCCAGACTGTGACTGCTATTCATAAGTGGTGTCAGACTAATAGGTTATATCACCAAATTAGAATTATGAAAATTTTAGAAATTTTGCAGTGGACTTTCAAATTGCTTTTATATCAAAATACCAAGACTCCTTGCCTAACATGTAAATTGTTTGGTGCTGAATCAAATCTAGGTTCATTTTGTTTTCCATTTTGGAAGGATTTGCATGTTGGACAAGTCAATGAATAGCTGAACTAAAATGAACACCAACTGGGATTTCAAGACTCCATCTCCATGGCACATAATGAAGCTGAAATAAAAAAGGAAACAAAACATATTCCCTGTCAGTCAGCTGTCAGAGTATTTATTTGTTTCTCTAAGCAGAGTGCTCAGATAATAGCAGAAGAACAGTTTTTCACTTGTAATGTTGTTTCATAAATGATATGGGTGAACTAGGATATTTTCATTTATTATTCAGATAATTCCAAAATAAAGTTCTTTCATGATTCTAATGAAGTCAGAAAACCTTTTCTTCAAACTGTCCTATTAATAGCAGAAGGTAAATGAAGCTAAACTATATATGAAAAAGTAAAGTAAATGAATAAAATAAAATTGAAAGAAATAAAAGATCCTGTGTGGTCTTCTGTACTTGTATTTCTAGACCAGTGATGTCTGATGTAAATGAAAGCAGACTGGTATTGATTGACCTAAAAGATCTTTATATCATTTATTTTAACTGGCTTCCAAGCTGGTAATGGTGTCAATGAGAACACATGATTCTTGTCATTGATGAATGAAAAAGCAGGAGGACTGAAGTTCACCAGGCCTTAGAGGTAATTTCCATAACGTAGACAACCAAAGTGAATTACTCTGTCATCACACTTAGAACTCTCTCTTTGTTGGGAAAATACTTATAGTTTGAGGGTCTAGCAGTATATACAGGAAAGCATATGAGGCAACCCATTTTTCGTAGTAGAGATATTTTCTTCTTAAATTACAGTCAGGTGTTTTGTAGCAGGTCATTAACACTCTCAGGATGCCCTCTTGAAGGAGGCAAAGATCTTTATGTCTATTTGCAGATGCAGGTCCTGGATTCTGTTGCCATTTCACTTGGCATTTAGCTCTCAAACTGTATGTCTAATATTCTTTCTTCTTCTTCTCAGTATATTTAAGACTCCCAAAATATGCTTGTTTTGATTTAAATTCCTGTCCTCATTAAATGTGAATTTTGTTGTTAAAGTCACTTATCTTTTCTCCATTTCTTAACATAATGATGTTTTTATTTGTCTCTTTCATTGCTTCTCTCTATCAATATACAACATTTGTGTTTGATTACACCTGCCTGTCTTCTAAATTTTGTCCTAATTTTATTTTTAATTCACAAGGAGAATATGGTTCACTTCTTTACATTACAGTATCATATACCTAATGTACATTAATTCTTAATAGAAACGTATTCCTGGAGACCTCTCTTAGGAATGTTCCAGAGGAATTTGCTAATGTCTACATGAATATTATTGGAGCTTTAAAGAATAATTATAGAATACATAAGTTATACCTTTAGCTTTATGCCAAATTAATAACAAGTTTCATACTCCATAAACCTTAAGAATTTAATTGCCAGTTCAGAGTTTTCCAAAGTTCTGTTTGATTTCTGGAAAAGATACAGAGAGTGTTAAATGTGGCTGCCACTCAGCTTTTCCCATAAGTGACTGGAATGAGCAGAGTTTAAATTAACATTCATTTAACCTAGGTCAACCTCAATGTATAGTAACATGCGTAAAAAAAAACTAGTCTTGGTTTAAGTCATTAAAATTGGGAATGTTTGTTACCCCAACATATGTTAGTCTGTGTTTATAGTAAATATATTAGAAATAGGTTAATGGTAATATAACTATGAAGTGAAAGAGCTTGTATTTGAACTGTTTTTAATATCAGAGTCTGTGCTGATAATCCTACATCATATAGCCCCTCTGTAAATATGGTAACTACAGTACAGGATAGATCTATAAATAATGAGAAGATATTCTATAGTTAATTAATTGCGCCCATTATTACAGGTGTTGTTGTCAAAGCATGTATTAAGCATACTTAATAAGTATTTTTGTGAAATTTAATGATAAATCTCATGAAAGAATGTATTAAAAACACAAAGAAGCTCAAGAATAAGTTTGTAGACTAGATATGTATATTCCATTAAAATAAAAAAATAATGCTTCAATGTCTAATTTTCTTAAGTACCAGCTCAGTTCCATCTCTGTTTCATGGACACATACTAACCGTCATACTTCAAGTTTCTATATTGTACTGTAGAATTGACATGCATCTACAATGCTGGCACTCTGAAGAGTGCTTCCACCAGGTTTCTTCTCAAATCACAGAAGAATTTAAAAGCATATTAAAAGATGCAGAAGTAGGTGACCAGTTTAGTAAAGGAAGATGAAAAGATAAAATGAAAAGTATCTGAGCTGGCAAATTAGACTAACAAAACTTAAAGGAAACAACAACTTTGATTTTGCAAAGTTTAAATATTTCAAAGTGATGGAGAGAGATTTTGTAAGTGTTTTAAAAGTTGTTGCTGACTCTCTTTTCTAAAAAATTTACCTTTTTTCAGTAACAAATTATAGAATACAGGAAAAACAGAAGGTGTCATTTACCAACAACAGAGATAGCTGATATATTCTGTATAGTCAGAAAAATTAGCTGGAGACACATTAATGTGAAATGTCTTTAAATGAAATGCTCAACAAGAGTCTTAGGATTCAATATTTTTGAATCTTACTAAGTAATACTTTGTATTTAGCAGCAATTTTATACTTGCTTTTTCAAATACTTTAGATGCAAAAAATAATTATTATCTCTATTCTAGAGATGTGAAAGAACTACAGCTACATTAGCACATACTTTAAAAATTATGCAGACATAAATATAAATTGAAATAAAACTAAAAAATGCATATTTTAATTCTGAACCTAAAAGACAATTTCAATTCAACTTGTACATTTCCTTGATCATGATAAACAATCATACACCATAAAAGAAGTTTTCAAACACAGTAAATTACCTATTTTAATTCAAGGCATATTTTATTTTGTTTATTCAGTTGTATTACTTTTCAAAATTTAAAATAAATGCTCTATGACCATTCTTAAAAAATATATTTAATTGTGAACTTTATTGAGGATTATTTTTATTAATTAGCCATTTCAACCAAGCCAATTTTCAGATGTCTTATAGACAAAAAAAAGAATAATTAAAATATTTTTCTATTTATTATTACTTAGAACTCTACAATTATTGTATTAAATGCTATGGAAATTGTCTTTGTTCTTTTGTGCTGTTATAATGGATCCCCCAATACCTAAAAGTGCATGTACATGAAGGCCGATATATAATGACATCAATTACATTAATCAGAGTAGTTTAGCCACTCTATTATTTTGGCTTTAAACATGTGTGCCACGAATAAATGTTTACTAGGCTGAATGTTCAAAGTGATAGTTTAAGAAGATAATAGTGTTGTAATTTAAAATTTTCAGAGTGGTTGGAAGATGGTGGCAAGGTAGGTGGGAGCTTAACCCACTTGCTTAGTGCACCCAACTGGGACACCTAGACAATCTTCTGAAGAACAGAGTGAACAGGCAATGGAATCCCAGCTTATATGAAGTTTGGAAGTCAAAGATTGCAGAGGACACTAAAAAACTGACAGTAAGAAAATTTTGTAGGTTGACAGCAAAGTTACCTGGCCTTGCACCTGGAACCATGGCCCAGCAGCTTCAGTCCCGGTCTCTGCTGTGATGGGAGCTTTGGAAGAGAGCTGAATCAGGGATTCTAACTTCACAGGTCCCTGCTCTCCCAGACAAGAAAAACCAGTCCTGCCTAGGAGAGATCTGGATGCTTGGGGGATAAAGATGCAGTGGGAGACACACTGTATCTCCAGCTTGGACTGTGGTCACTGTCTCAATAGTACCAGAGAAATTGAAGAGCAGGAGAATCCTGGAAATGGGAGAAGAGTTGGGCCATGATTGACCATGATCCAGAGAGTCTCAGGACTGGTCAGAGAGTTGGGCTGTGTGAAAAGCCTGGTGCTTGTTAAAAACAAACAAAAAAAAGTGAGCCATAATGGTGCAAGGACTTCTCTCTCAGTAGCCAGGCCAGAGAATAAGGAGGAAGAAGCGTACAGGTTTCTCCTAACCAGTGCACCACATGGGTGCCACTACGTGGTGGATTAAAGACACCGGCCTGGCACAGGTTTGAGCCATGCAGTGCTCAGAAGGATTAGGCTGGAGGCTGGGCAAATCTGAATATTGTAGCCCAGACCTAGGCCCCATCATTGAAAAACCACAGAAAAGGGAAAAAGCAAAGAGTAGTCCCACTCTGCCTACAGCAGACAAGGAAGAACAGGACTGGCTAGGCAGTTTAAAGTCAGCATCATGCTTCTTTTCCCCCCAAGTGTGAGACAGTGAGACCTGGAGCTGTCAAAGGACCAAAGAACCAAAAACAGAAAGGGAGACATTAAAAGGCTAATGTCAACTGGGAAACTGAAACAAATTTCACTTTGCTGTTCTACAGAACTTTTATTTTTATTATTGTTTTTATTACTTTTACTTCTGTTTTATCATTTCTTTATTTTTATATTTTATTTCTCTTCTCTTTGTTTAGTTTTCTTCATTTTGTTTGTTTAATTTCATTGTTTTTTGTCATCCTTTTCACATTGTATTTTAATTTTTTTCCTCTCATTTCAATTGTATTCCAATAACACACTACTCTTGGTCTTTTACTTTCTATTCTTTTTACTCAAATTATATATTTCTTGTCATATTATTGGTGTTTTTGTATTATTCTAAGTAATCATTGTTCCATATTATTGTAAACCCTGCACAGTAGCCCTTCCTGGTCTTGGCCCATTTCACTCTCTTCCTGAGCTTTTATTACTGAGCTTTATTCTCTCACACACTATGCCTAGTTTCTATCCTTTACTGTCACTGTATTTCACCATCTAAATGTATACAAGCATTCTATATTCTGGGTTCAGTTCACATTCTTTCTCCCATCTAATAAGAGTTTTATCTCTTTTTCACCTTTTATAAAAAGTAGCTAATTGGGTGAAATATCAGTTATCACTGTACTTCTCCAAGGATCTCCTTTCTGTTATCTACTTGTTGATACTTTAAATCCAATGGAAGACTCACCTTCTGTCTTGTTCTATTTTACCTTCACCCTGCCACATGATCACATACAAGAGAAGGTGGGAATTGTGAATACCAGTAAACCCTCTGGAGGAGAAACCCACTCACGGAGGAACCACCAACAGGTAAAACCCAAGTGCAACTAGAAAGCCTACAAGAAATGGAAGAAAGGGAAACCCTAGAGCATCCAGACAAGGAGATCCAAGAGACCATACCACTGAATCCCATAGAACTCCTCCTACTATAGAAGTTCACCCTACAAAGACAGCTAGCAAAGCAGAGCATCAGGAATTGCAGAAACAAACAAACAAAAAAGAAGAGTTTCCTAAAATGGGGAGACAAAAAAGAGCTTGCAATCAAAAGGAAAGGAAGAGTCCTTTTAGCTCAAAAGAGCTAAATGAAATGGAGACAAGCAAACTATCAGATATAGAATTCAAAAGAATGGTTATAAGGATACTCAAGGAACTCACATACAATTACAAGGAATTGAGTGACAACTACAGGAGTATGAAAAAGGAAATAGAAACTAAAAACAAGAACCAGGAAGAAATGAAGAATACAATTCCTGAAATAAAAAACACATAAACGGAATTACAAGCAAGCAGGGTAAAGGAGAGGACCATATTACTGAGCTGGAAGACAAGATATAAAGAAACATACAAATAGAGCAGCTGCATGAAAAAATATAATGACAGATTAAGGGAACTGCAAGATAATATGAAACACAATAATATTCAACTAATAGGAATACTAGAAGGACCAGGAAAGGAGCATGGGATAGAAACCCTCTTTGAAAAAATAGTGAGAGAAAACTTCCCAAATCTGAAGAAGAGGAAAGCCACTTCAGTCCAGGAAGCACAGAGGGTCCCAATCAAGATGAAAGGACCTCTCCATCTTGAATGTCCCAAAGAAGCTTACTCTAAGACATATCACAATTAAAATGACTGGCTTTAAGACAAAGAGAGAATTTGAAAAGCAGTAAGGGAGAAATAAGAAGTAACATAGAAGGGAGCTCCGATGAGGCTAACAGCTGATTTCTCAACAGACACACTATAGACTAGGAGAGAATGGCAAAAATTACTCCAAGTAATGAAAAGCAAGGGCCTGCCACCAAACTACTCTACCCAGTGAAGCTCTCAATTAAAATGGAAGGACAAATAATGAGTTTCTCAGAAAAAATAAGCCTGAAAGAATATACCTCCACCAACCTAGCACTACAAGATATGCTAAAGAAATTGCTATAAGAAGAGGGGAAAAAAAGGGTGAGAAAGAGAGGAACACAGGTACAAAGAGGGTAAAATGGCAATGAATAAGCACCCATCAATAAGATCCTTAAATGTTAATGGATTAAGTGCTCCAATCGAAAGACATAGAAAAGCTGAATGAAGAAGAAAACATGATCCACACATATGCTGCCCACAAGAGACCCACCTTAGAACAAAAGACCTACGTAGATTAAAAGTAAAGTGTTGGAAAAAATATATATGCAAATGGTCAGGAAAAATGTGGCTGTAGCAATACTTGTATCAAACAAAATAGACTTCAAAGTAAAAGCCATAAAAAGAGATACAGAAAGGCACTTCATAATACTAAATGGGACAATCCATCAAAAAGACATTAACATTGTAAGCACACATGTACCAACATAAGAGCACCCAAATATGTAAATAAAATCTTGAAGGACTTCAAGAAGCATATAAACAGCAATACATATATACTAGGGAATTTTAAAACCCCACTCTCAAAAAAAGGATAGATCTTCCAAACAAAATAACAGGATACTGTGGCATTGAACGGTGTCCTAGACCAAATGGTCTTAACTCTCTCTCTCTCTCTCTCTCTCTCTCTCTATATATATATATATATATATATATATATATATATATACCTTTCATCCCAAAGAAACAAAATACACATTCTTTTCAAATGCACATGGAATATTTTCAAAGATAGACCACATGATAGACACAAAAGAAGCCTCCACAATTTCAAGAAAATTTAAATTATATCAAGAATTTTCTTATACCACAAGGGCCTGAAATGAGAAAGGATATTTCAACATCAAGGATAAAATCAACCTCAAAAATATTCACATTCACAGAAATTGAATAGCATTCTATTAAACAATGAATGGGTTAAGAATGAGATAAAAGAAGAAATAAAAGGGTTTCTGAAAACAAATGGAAATGACCCTACAAGATTCCAAATCCTAAGGGGCAGAGAGAAGGCAGTCCTGAGAGAGAAGTTTATAGTGATACTGGCCTACCTAACAAAGATAGAAACATTTCAAATAAATAACGTAATCCTACACCTACAAGAATGGGAGGAAAAACAACAAACAAAGCCCGGAACAAGTACAAGGAAGGAAATAACCAAGATCAGAGCAGAATTAAATGACATAGAGAGTAAAAGAACAATTCAAAGGAACAATAATCCAGGAGCTGGTTCTTTGAAAAGATAAACAAAATCGACAATCCATTAAGCAGACAGACACATTAAGAAAAAAAGAGAGATTACCCAAATAAACAATAAAAATGAAGGAAGGAAGATGACAACTGATACCACAGAAATACAATGGATTGTGAAAAATTACTATGAACAACTATATGCCAAGAAATTTGAAAGCAAGGGTGAAATGGACAAATTTTTAGAAAAAAATGATATCCCAAAACTGCATGAAGAAGAAGTAGAAAGCCTAAATGGACCAATAACAGCTGATGACATCAAGTAGTAATCAAAAAACTCCTGACACACAAAAGCCCAGGTTTGATTGTCTTTACAAAGGAATTTTATAAAACATTAAGGAAGAGCTAACCCTTATCTTTCTCAGACTCTTCAAAAAAATCCAAGAAGGCAGAAGACTCCCAAACTTTTTTACAAAGCCAGCATCATCTTAATTTCAAACCCAGTAAAGAAACAGTAAAGAAAGAAAACTACAGGCCAATATCATTGATGAACGTAGACACTAAAGTCCTCAACAAAACATTGGCCAACCATATCCAGCAATGTATTAAAAAGATCATACACCATGATCAAGTAGGATTCATCCAAAGAATGCAAGGATGGTACAACATTCATTAATCAATAAACATAATATAGGAAAGACAAAAATCACGTGATCTTGTCAATAGATGTGGAAAAAGCATTTGATAAGGTACAGCACCCATTTATAATAGAAACACTCAGTGAAATGGGAGTACAGGCAGCATTCCTCAGCATAATAAAGGCCATATATGTGAAACCTGTAGCCAACATCATACTCTAAGGACAAAACAAGAAAGCTTTCCCACTATGATCAGGAACAAGACAAGGATGTCCACTTTCACTACTTCCATTCAATATAGTATTGGAAATCCTAGCCACAGCAGCCAGGCAAGAAAGACAAATAGAAGGCATCAAAATTGGAGAGGAGGAAGTAAAACAGTCACTGTTTGCAGATTATATAGCAGTATAATAGAAAACCCTATATAGATTCCATTAAAAAAAACCTATTCGACCTAATATGTGAATTTGGCAAAACAGCAGGATACAAAGTCAATATTTAGAAATCAAAGACATTTTTACATACCAGTAATGAAAGATCAGAATTAGAGATCAGGGAAAAATTACTATAGCAACAAGAAAAATAAAGTACCTAGGAATGAACTTTACCAAGGAAGTGAAAGACCTGTAGTCAGAAAACTACACAACACTGAAGAAAAAAATAAAGAAGACACAAATAAATGGAAGTATATACCATGTCCATGGATTGGAAGAATTAATATCATCAAAATGTCCATACTACCCAAAAGCAATTTATAGATTCAACACAATCCCTATTAAAATACCAGGGACATATTTCACAGACATAGAACAAACATTTCAAAAATATATATGGAACCATAAATAACCCCGAATAGCCCCGGCAATTTTGAGAAAGAAGAACAAAGTAGGAGGGATAACAATATCTGATATCAAACTATATTATGTGGCCACTGTAATAAAAAAAGTATGGCACTTCCCTGGCTGATGTATGTGAACCAAAGCATTGCCAGTTCAATTCCCAGTTAGGGCACATGCCTGGGTTGCAGGCCAGGTCTCCAGTAGGGGTTGCATGAGAGACAACCACACATTGATGTTTCTTTCCCTATCTTTCTCTTTCCCTTCCACTCTGTTTAAAAAATAAGTAAATGAAATAATTTTAAAAATAGTTTAAACAAAACAGTATGGTACTGGCATAAGAACAGATACACAGACCATTTGAACAGAATAGAGAACCCAGGAATAAACCCAAGACTCTGTGGTCGATTAATATTTAATAAAGGGGGAAGAAGCATATAATGGAATTAAATTAGCCACTTCAGCAAATGGTGTTGGGATATCTGGACAGCTACGTGCAAAAAAAGAAAAGAAAAAGAAACTCCATCTACAACTTAAACCATACACAAAAAGAAATTCAAGGTGGATAAAAGAAATTCAAGGTGGATAATTCAAGGTGGATAAATAAAAGTTGTGACACCATAAAAGTCCTAAAGATGAACATAGGCAGGAAAATCTCACATATTCCTGGCAGCAGCATTTTCACCAATATGTCCCCTAAAGCAAGGGACATAAAGGAAAGAATAAACAAATGGATCTCATCAAAATAAAAAGCTTCTTTATGGTTAAAGAAAGCAACATTAAAACAAAAAGAGAACCAACTGTATGGGAAAACATATTTGCAAATGATACCTGCGAAAAGGGTTTGATCTCCAAAGTATATAAAAAAATTCAAATGACTACACTCCAGGAAGACAAACAACCCAACTAAAACATGGATGGACTTGAACAGGCACTTCTCCAATGAGGACAGGACATACAGAGAGCCTGGAGACATTTGAAAAGATGCTCAGCATCATTAGCTATCAGAAAGATGCAAATTAAAACCACAGTGAGATAACACTTCCCACCAGTCAGAATGGGTGTTATAAATTAACAAACAACAAGTGTTGGAGAGGTTATGGAAGAAAGAGAAACCTAGTGCGCTGTTGTTGGGAATGAGGACTGGTACAGCTACTGTGGAAAACAGTATGGAATTTCTTCAGAAAACTAAAAATGGAATATTTTTTTGACCCAGCAATCCCACTGCTGAAATTATACCCTAAGGATCCTGAAACACCAAATCAAAAATACCTATGCACCCCAATGTTCATAGCAGCACAATTTACAATAGCCAAGTGCTGGAAGCAACCTAAGTACCCATCAGTAAATGTGTGGATCAAAACACTGTGGTACATTTACACAACAGAATACCATACGGCAGAAAGAAAGAAGGAGCTCCTAGTTTTCAGGACAGCATGGATGTAACTGGAGAGCATTAGGCAGAGTGAAATAAGCCAGGCTATGAGGGACAAATATCATGGTCTCAACTTTAACTGGAACACAATCAACAAAACAAACAAGCAAGCCAAATACAACCAGAGACATTGAAATAGTGAACAAATTGGCAGTAACCAGAGAGGAGGGGTGAGAAGAATAGTAGGGAATAAAATGGGAAGGGTAACCAAGGAAAATGTATAAAGGATATATGGACAAAGCCAAGGAAGATATGATTGAGGATGGGAGGTAGGAATGTGTCAGGAGGAGTGGATGTGGTGGGGCGAAAATGGAGACAACTGAACTTGAACAATAAAAAAATAAATAAATTAATTAATTAAATTAAAATAAAATTTTATTACTTGTAGTTGATATGAGTTATATATAGAAAGTCATAAAAACTCAACCAATAAAACTGTTAGAACTAATTAATAAATTTAATAATTTTGCCATCTATAAAATAAATGTACAGAAATGAGATTACTTTCTATATACTAATAAAATATCTGAAAAGAACTAAAGAAAACATCCCTTTTGCAAGAATATCATAAACAATAAACAGGAAATAATTATCTAAAGAAATAAGATCTGTACAGTGAGAATAGCAAGAATTTGATGAAAGGAATTGAAGAGGGCAGAAACAAATAGAAATGCATCCAATGATCACAGATCAGAAGTATATGCTAAAATTTCCATTCTACCCAAATCCATTTATAGATTCAATATAATCCATATCAAAATTCTAATGTCACTTTCCAGAGATAGAAAAAAATCCTAAGATTTGTAGGAAAGCAGAAAAGATCTCAAAAAGATAAATAATCTTTAGAATGAAAGTGAGAGGCATCATACTTCTTAATTTCAAAGTATTCTAAACAGCTCTAGTAAATAAGAATAGAGTAAAAGAGAAATATAGATCAATAGAACAAAATAGAGAGTGAAGGGGGGGAAAATCCACACTTGCACTTAATAATATTTGACAATGGAGCCAAGAGCACTCATTGGGGAAAACTGGATAGTGACAACTGAACTTCTATCTCACATTACTCACAGAAATTAACTAAAAAATTAAGGACTTAAATATAAGACCTTTCCTGTGAAACTCAGAAATAATAGTAGGGAAAAAGTTCCTTACAAAATACAATTGGTGTTGGCAATTTTATTTTGGATGTGGCACCAAAAGCACAAGCAGCAAAAGCAAAATCAACAATTGGGACTACATTAAATGAAAAAGCCTCTGCACAGCAAAAGAATCAACAAAATGAAAGGATACCCTACAGAATGGGAGAAAATATTTGTAAACCATATATCTGATATATTCAAATACACAAAGAACTCATATAACTTGATAACAAAGTTACAAACAATTCAATACAAAAATGGACCGAAGAACTAAATACTTTCCCAAAAAGACATCTACATGGTCAACGGGAGTGTCAAAACATGCTCAACACTATTAGGCATTGAGGAAATGCAAATAAAAACCACATGAGATATTGGATTGGCCAACAAAGTCTGTATGTCTTTTTTTCTGTAAAATAAAACACATTTTTCATTTTCTCCAATAATTTTATTGATTTGGATACTTGAGTATGTCAGCTATCTCCCTCATGGAACAAGGGGCATTGTTCTCAAATAATGTCTCAATTTGATCAGTATCTACTTCAACTGGTCTGCTCAACCACAGAGCATCAAGCAAGAAATCTATAGCACAAGACTTCACAAATCACTCAGTCAGAACACCTCCATACACTGCACAAATTTTTTATGTGTGTTTGTGTGTATTTTAGTTGCTTTTTATCTTTCTTGAAATAGTAAAGCATAATATGCCAAAAATGTGTATTTTCTTCCATCATCAATATTAAACAATTATACAAAATTTATCAATTTTGATAAATTTTTTTAACTTCACACTAATGTGACAGCTGTCACAATACAATCTAGTAAAATTGCTTTGAATGAAGTAAAAGACAACTAAGTGCTACTACAGGCATCTTATGAAAAAAAGACAAAGACATAACAAATGCTGTCAAGGGTGTAGAGTAAAGGGAACTCTTGAGAGCTGTTTGTGGTGGTGTAAATTGGTTCAGTTACTATGGGAAAACATACAGAAATTCCTCCAAAAAATAGAACTACCATAAGATCCAGCATCCAATTGCTGAGTATATATCCAGAGGATAAGAAAACAGGATATAGAAGAGATATTTGTACCACATGTACTACTAATATGTTTAATTGTAAATTTTCTTTCTCTGTAAAGAGCTGTAGAAGGTAATAAGAGCACAAATTTGCTGTTACAGAATAGTCATGGGAATGTCAAGTATGGCATAGAGAATATAGTAGCCAAAAAACATATATGCATGACACCTGGATGTGGACCACCCTGTGGGGATTGCCTGAGGATGTTGGGGGAATGGGTGGAGGAGGAAAAAAGGGGGAAAATTTGGGCAACTATAATCACATAAACAATAAAACATAATTTAAGAAGAAATATAAAAAAGAAGGAAGCAGCTCTGCTATTTAGTAAGCTAAATAATTTTAACCAAATCTTCTGAAGTGCTTGGGGATGAAAAAATGATTGCCAGAAAACTCTTCACATTTGATAATAACACAGAAACCTGAAAGGATAAGAATGTTTTTCAGTACTGAATAATCCTACTTATTTAATAAAAAAAGTAAAATTGAAATGAAAAACTTATAAAGGTAAATTTTCCTTCTAAAACAATTTCATTAAATTTAGTTATTATTGGAGGTTTGTTCCAGGAGATTTTAAAAATTAGCTAAACTATATTATTTCATTTCAGAAATTAAACTAAGAAACATCCCAATAATGTTTGTAATTAAATCACAGCTTGAGTAATACTTCCTCAGTTTAATACTTTGCTAGAATAAATGTATACTAGAAGTGAAGAAAAATTAAATGTAGATGACTCAACACTTTTATATTATTGATGTTGTAGCTTTTTAAGATATAACCCATCATCAATGTTCCTCCAGACTTCACGCCTTTTCACAGAAAATGAGCTGGTCATCAGGCAGAGTTTATGTTACTGAAGCAACATGAATTATTATTATTTTATGTGAGGAAAAAGTAACACAAATGGAAATAGCTGTCAGTCATAATTCAATTCATTATTGTTTAATATAACAGACAGAGGTAGAATCTTATGAAATTTTAAGTCTGCTACAAATAGAAGCACAATCTTGGACATTTTTCTTGGTTCCTGACAGCACTAACATGAGCTAACAGGAGACCCTGAGATCAGCATGGGATTCTGTAAATCAGCCAATTTTGCCTGTTCAGTATGGTCACATGTGTGTGGGCAGTGATGTCAGAAGAGGCTTCCTATTTCCTACAATCCAAGCAGAATAATTACTATACAGTGTAGAATAACTTTTAAAACTTTTAAGATAATATTATAGATTTTTTTACAAGACAAATTTAATAACCAGTCCGAAAGAATATCCAGTTTTTTAGTAGCCTTGGTCTGACTTGGTCAACAAAGTAAAAAAGTTACTTGATTGCATAATTTAATATTTTCCCAAGTGAAACAATGGATTTCAACTCTTACCAAGGAAAAGTGAGCAAATCTGTAAAATCAGTACACTTTTCCACTTTTTAAATTCCAATCCTAAAGAACAAGCTACTAAAGTACACTTTTAGATTTTACACTTCTATTTAAAATCTGCTCTTTATTTTTATTTGCTTTTAATAATTAAAAAAATAGTATTATGGCATGTAACATAAGACCCTTGTGCATTTTTCCAGGTTTATGCAAACATTATCATTCTTAACTCCAGTGTGTGAATTTTAGCTACCATAGTTTTTGCACATCATACTTCTTCAAAGTCTCTTCATTAACTCCTGTCCCTCCTCATCTTTTGAAGTTCTGTGACTTTTTTTTCAGTCTCTAATTTTCAGAATTTCAAGTCAAGTATCATTTACTTCATGGGCATTCTCCATAAACTCCTTCTACTATTCATGATTATTATTTGTTTTCTTACTTCTACATTTTCCACAACTGTTGTCATTTTAAATTAAATATATAGCATGATTCTTTGATTAAAGTTGATATCATTATAATCTGAACTTCTTAAGGCCAAATATTCTGTTTTGACTTATGTCTTTATTGAATACTTAACATGTAATAAATGTTAATATTTGTTGAAGTGAAGGGTTTTGCTAGTCCATTGGCCACAGATAAGCAATAAATAATTTTTCCACAGCTACATCATTGGTAAACACAAATATTGCCACTAACCACTAGGCAACCTATATGACATACAAAAATACAATTATTTGCAATAAATTTGGTCCTAACTTTCATTCAGTTCATGATTAATGTGTAAACTTATTTAGTTTTATAAATGCAGGGCTCTCTCACCACTAAAACTCCTCTACATTCATGTGCCACATAATGACTTTTCAATCAAAGATGGACCACATGTGCAATAGCGGTTCCATAAGATTATACCCCTGAAAACCCCTCCCTCTTTCCCCCTGCCATTTTCCCCTTCTCACCTTCTCTGGCCACTGTGATTTTGTTCTTACTTTCAATATCTTTGGTTATATTTTGCTTGCTATTTTGTTTTGTTGATTAGGTTCCATTTAAAGGGTTTTTACAAACGTGTCCTATTAAGGACACATGGACAAAACCAAGTGAGGGGGTAGGATCAGGGGAGGGAGGTGGGAGTGGCTGGATAAGAGGGGAGCAGTGGGGAGAAAATGCAGACAACTGTACTTGAACAACAACAAAAAAGATAAATAAAATAAATAACACTGAATGTCAACTGTAATTTAAACATGAAATATAAAATAAATTGTAACATTAACTTCATTTAATTAAAAACATTTACAGTAAGTAGAGATGTATGCAGCAGTAAATAAAAAATATTATAATGGATTATAAGTTCCACACCTCCTAGTGGTGTCATGACCATCATTAATTGTGCTTTATCTACTTAGAAGAAAATCTATGATAAAAAGAAATAAACCAGATAAACAACCATGGACATATTTCTGAAAAGGGTAACATCTCCTCAAGAAGAGCCTCAGACAGGTCTTTCAGGAGGTGTTCCAGAGGAAGGCATTGCTGTCATAGGAGATGACAGCTCCATGTGTCATTTCCCCTGACAACCTTCCAGTGAGACAAGATGTGGAGGAGGAAGACAGTGATATTGATGATCCTGACCCTGGGTAGGCTTAGGCTAATATATGCCTAGTTTTTAACAAAAAAAGCTTAAAAAGTAAAAAAAAAATTATGTAGAAGAAAATATAGAGAGAATGCTGGGAAGATGGCGACGGAGTAGGACAGAGCTGATTCTAGCTCCTGTACTCATGGGTGAAAATCCTGGCATATCTATAGAGAAACAGCACAATAAAACATCGGTTACCCAGCATTTATGAAATTAAAAGACCAGAGATTGTGACCGAGGCTGAAACACCAGACAGTGGCAGAGTCAGCTACTGGAGCTGGGACACGAGCGGCCCCTGTGCTGCCACCATAGCAACAGGCCTGGGAGCCAGAGAGTCAGGTATGGGAGCCAGACACTCCAAGCCCCTGTGACAGTCCTGGGCGACGGAGGAGTCAGGTACCGGAGCTGGGACACTCCAAACCCCGGAGAAAGTCCAGGGAGGCAGAGGAGTCAGCTTCCAAGCCGGGACATTCTCAGACCCTGTGCTGCTGCCATAGCGACGGGTCTGGGCACCGGGAGTCAGCTACTGGAGTCAACACTCCAAATCCCTGTGATGGGCCTGGGTGCCAGAGGAGTTAGCTACGGGAGCTGGGACGTTCTTGGACCCTGTGCCGCTGCCCTGGTAATGGGCCTGGGAGCTGGAGGAGTCGGCTACTAGAGCCGGGACATTCAGCAGTGGTATGTGACCAGCGCAGGGACCAGCTCAAGGACCAGCGTGAGAGTAGGTGGAGATGGAGAACATCAAGAAACTTGAAGGAGTCTGCACCACTAAACATCACAGGTATCATACCACAGAAGTTCACACCATAAACCCAGGGTGTCAGAACAGATCAATTTTAGAAGCTGAGACTAACAAGAAGAGTCTCAAACAATGGGAAGACAAAGCAACAATCCCCAAATGAAAGAAAAGAAGGAAGCCTCAGAAAGAATGTTGGATGAAATAGAGGCAAGTCAACTATCAGATATTGAATTCAAAGCACTGGTTATCAGGAAGTTAAAAGAACTCACAATGAGCTACCAGAAACTACAGGGGAGTTATAATGAACTCATACAAACTATATCAAAATGAAAAAGGTAATAGAAACTATAAGCAAGAGACAAGAAGAAATGGAGATTACAATTTCCCAAATGAAGAACACAGTAGAAAGTATAAAAAGTGGAGTAGATGACACAGATCAGATTAGTGAGTTGGAGGACAAAGTAGAAAACATCTCACAGAAAGAGCAAAAAAAGGAAAAGAGGCTCAAAAAGTATGAAGAGGGAATAAGAGAACTGCAAGACAATATGAAACATGATAATATCCAAATAGTAGGAATACCAGAAGGAGAAGAAGAACAAGGCATAGAAAACCTATTTGAAATAGTAATGAGAGAAATTTTCCCTAATTTGATGAGAGAAAAAGTCACACAAATCCAGGAATCACAGAGTCCCAATCAAGAGGAACCCAAGGAGGCCCACTTCAAGACACATCATCATCAAAATGGCAAAATTCAAAGACAAAGAGAGAATCTTACAGGTAGCAAGGGAGAAAAAAGAAGTAACATACCAGGGAGCCCCAATAAGGTTAGCTACTGACTTCTCCATGGAAACACTCCAAGCAAGAAGAGAATGGCAAGAAATATTCCAAGTAATGAGAACCAGAGGCCTACAACCAAGGCTACTTTACCCAGCAAGGCTCTCAATCAAGATAGAAGGCCAATAAAGAGCTTCCAAGATGAAAGAAGTATAAAAAATACACCTCCACCAAAACAGTTCTTCAAGAAATACTAAAAGGACTGCTTTAAGGAAAGGAAGGAAAAGAGAGAGACAATGAGAAGCACAGGTACAAAAATAGCAGTGAATGAGTACCTGTCAATAATAACCTTAAAGGTAAATGAATTAAATGTTCCAATCAAAAAACACAGAATAGTTCAATGGATAAGAAAGCATGACCCACACATATGCTGCCTACAAGAGACCCACCTCAGGACAAAAGACCATTACATATTAAAAGTGAAAGGTTGGAAACAAATTTTCCAAGCAAACAGACAAGAAAAAAAAAAGCCAGGGTAGCAATTCTCATATCAGACAAAATAGACTTCAAAAAAAAAAAAGGGCCATAAAGAGAGACCCAGAAGGTCACTTCATAATACTCAAGGGAAGAATCCACCAAGAAGACATTAACATCATAAATATATATCTACCTAACATAGGAGCACCAAAATATATCAAGAAAATCTTAGAGGACTTCAAGAAAGATATTCACAGCAACACAATTATAGTAGGGGATTTTAACACCCCACTATAAAAAATGGACAGATCTTCCAAACAAATTATCAACAAAGATATTGTGGCATTAAACAACACCCTAGATGAAATGGTGTTAACTGATATATATATAGAGCCCTTCATTCCCAAAGAAGCTAAATACACATTCTTTTCAAATGCACATGGAACATTCCCAAAGATAGACCACATGATAGGACACAAAACAAGCCTCAAAAAATTCAAGAAAATTGAAATCATACCTAGCATTTTCTCTGACCACAAAAGACTGAAATTGGAAGCCAATCCCAAAGGAAAAAAACCAAAGCACCCAAAATCATGGAGACTGAATGGTATGCTATTAAACAACAAATGGGTCAAGAAGAAAATTGGGGAAGAAATATAAAGTTTCTGGAAACAAATGAAAACAAACTTACAACAACCCTAAACTTGTGGGACACAGCAAAGGCAGTCCTGAGAGGGAAGTTTATAGCAATACAGGCCTACCTAAAGAAGATAGAAACATTTCAAACAAAGAACCTAACCCTACGCCTGCAAGAACTGGAGGAATAACAACAAAGACAGCCCAGAGCAAGCAGAAGGAATGAAATAACCAAGATTAGAGCAGAATTAAATGACATAGAAACTAACAGCATAATTCTAAGGATCAATGAATTCAGGAGTCGGTTCTTTGAGAAGATAAACAAAATAGACAAGCCTTTAAGTAGGTTCATCAAGAAAAGAAGAGAGAGGACCCAAATAAACAATCAGAAATGAAAGAGGAGAGATTGCAACTGATACCACAGAAATAAAAGGGATTGTAAGAAATTATTATGAAAAAGTTTATGCCAAGAAATTTGAAAACCTAGGGGAAATGGACACATTTCTAGAAAAATATAATCTTCCAAAACTCAATGAAAAAGAAGCAGAAAAACTGAACAGACCAATAACAGCAAAAGAAATTGAAGCAGTAATCAAAAAGCTTTCATCACACAAAATCCCTGGACCAGATGGGTTCACAGGAGAATTCTACAAAGCATTTAAGGAAGGGCCAAGCCCTATTCTTCACAGACTATTCAAAAAATCCAAAAGGATGTAAGACTCCAAAATTCTTTTTATGAAGCCGACATCATCCTAATTCCTAAACCAGATAGAGACACAACAAAGAAAGAAAATTTCAGGCCAATATTGCTGTTTAACATAGAAGCTAAAATCCTCAACAAAGTATTGGGAAATCACATCCAACGATACATTAAAAAGATCATACACCATGACTAAACGTGATTCATCCCAGGGATGCAAGGATGGTTCAATATTCGCAAATTGGTAAATGTAATACATCATATATAAAAAAAGCAAAGACAAAAACCACATGATCATATCAATAGACTGGGAAAAAGCTTTTAATAAGGTACAACACCCATTTATGATAAAAACACTCAGCAAAGTGGGAATGGAGGAAGCATTCCTCAATATATTAAAGGCCATATATAAGAGACCTACAGCCAACATCATACGCAACGGGCAAAAACTAAAATCTTTTCCACTAAAATCAGAAAGAAGACAAGGATGTCCACTCTCACCACTTCTATTCAATATTGTATTGGAAGTATTAGCCACCGTGATCAGACAAGAAAAGGAAATAAAAGGCATTTAAATTGGAAAGGAAGAAACTAAACCGTCACTGTTTGCAGATGACATAATAGTGTACATGGAAACTCCTATAGACTCTATTCAAAAACTGCTCAAACTAATTAATGAATTAGGCAAAACAGTGGGTTACAAAGTCAATATCCAGAAATCAAAGGCATTTCTGTATACCAGCAATGAATCAGCAGAAGCAGAAATCAAGAAAAAAATCCCATTTGATATAGCAAAAAGAAAAATAAAATATCTAGGAATAAACCTAACCAAGGAGGTAAAAGACCTGTATGCAGAAAACTACACAGCCCTGAAGAAAGAAATCAAGGAAGACACAAACAAATGGAAACATATACAGTGTTCATGGATTGAAAGAATTAACATCATCAAAATGTCCATACTACCCAAAGCAATATACAGATTCAATGCAATACCCATTACAGTACCAATGGCATATTTCACAGACATAAAACAAACACTTCAAAATTTTATGTGGAATCATAAATGACTCTGAAGATCAGTTGCAATTTGAGAAAGAAGAAAAAGTAGGAGGGATCACAATACCTGATATCAAACTGTATTATAAGGCCGCTGTAATCAAAAGAGCCTGGTGCTGGCATAAAAACAGCACATGGACCAATGGAACAGAACAGAGAGCCCAGAAACAAACCCAACTCTCTACATTTAATTAATATTGGACAAAGGGGCCAGTAACATAAAATGGAATAAAGATAGCCTCTTCAACAAATGGTGTTGGGAGAACTGTGCAGCTATGTGCAAAAAAGTGAAACTTAAGCATCAACTTACATCATACACCAAAATAAATTCAAGGTGGATAGAAGACTTAAATATGTTGAAACCATTCATGTCCTAGAGGAGAACATTGGCAGGAAAATCTCAGGTATTTCATGCAGCAACATTTTTACTAACATGTCCCCTAGAGCCAAAAATATAAAGGAAAAAATAAACAAATGGAATCTCATCAAAATAAAAAGCTTCTGTGTGGCTAAAGAAAATGGTATTAAATTAAAAAGACAACTAACTTTATGGAAAAACATATTTGCTGATGATACCTCAGACAAAGGTTTAATCTCCAAAATATACAAAGAACTCACATGACTCCACTCTAAGAAGACAACTAACCCAATTTAAAAATGGGCAAAGGACTTGAACAGACACTTCTCCAAGGAGGACATAGAGAGGATCCAGGGACACATGAAAAGATCCTCAATATCGCTAGCCAACAGAGAGATGCAAATTAAAACCACAATGAGATACCAATTTACACGGGTCAGGATGGCTAACATAAACAAAGCAACAAACAACAAATTTTGGAGAGGACGTGGGGAAAAGGGTCCCTAGTTCACTGTTGTTGGGATTGTGGACTGGTACAACCATTATGGAAAACAGTATGGAATTTTCTCAGGAAACTAAAAATGGATCTGTCTCTTGACCCAGCAATTCCACTGCTAGGATTATATCCTAAGAACACTAAAACAGCAATCTCAAAGAACCTATGCACCCCAATGTTCATAGTAGCACATTTTACAATAGCCAAGAGTTGGAAGCAACCTAGGTGTCAGTCAGTAAATGAATGGATCAAAAAATTGTGGTACATATACACAGTGGAATTCTATGCAGCAGAGAGAAAGAAGGAGCTACTACCCTTTGCAACAGCATGGATGGAACTGGAAAGAATTATGGTGAGTGAAATAGGCCAGGTGTTGAAAGACAAATACCATATGATCTCACGTTTAACAGGAAGCTAAACAACAAAACAAACAAGCAACCAAAATAAAAACAAAGGCACTGAAATAGAGAACAGGGGGACAGCAACCAGAGGGGCGAGGGGAGGGAATTTAAGGGGGAAAAATGAGAGGGATCTAGAGGAACAAGTATAAGGGACACAAGGACGAGAACTAAGGGGGGTGGAGATGGGAGGGAGGTGGGGAGCACAGGGTGGGGTGGGCTGGGGTGGGAGAAATAGACAGAATACTGTACTTGAAAAATAAAGGAAAAAATGAAAAAAAAAGAAAAGGTAACTAATTAAATAAGGAAATTAAAAAATAAATTGTTTACCCAAGTACACAGTGTTTATAAAGTCTACATCAGTGTACAGTGTATGCTCACTTATCACTCACTCCTGATTCACCCATAGAAACTTCAAGTCTTTCAGGCTTCATTCATGGTAGTGCTCTAAATCCAGGTACAGTTTTTTTTAATGTATTTTTATTTTAACTTTTATTTGTTTAGATACACTGGGACTTAACCATGTGCTACAGTGGTATGGTATTCAGGACAGTAACATGCTATACAGGTTTGTAGCCCAGGACTAGTAGAGGACACCATATAGTCTAGATGTGTAGTAGGTTATACCATCTAGGTTTGTGTAAGCACATTCTGTGATATACAGACAAGGACATGATTGTTTGACAACAAATCTCTCAGAATGTGTCCCCATTGTTAATATGTGAATGTTTTTTACCTGAGGTGACAGGTGCTTAGCAATGTCCCTTTGTCACACCTTTCACTGATCCTACCCCTGGCTTGGGTGTCATATTTGCCATGTAATACACTATTTATTTTATTTCATTAAAATAATTTTACATCTGTACATTTTAGTATAAAAATAAATTAGTAATTCCAGCTAAAATGGCATCATAAATATACAAACTGATTCCCTCTTTTCCTATAGACAAAAAAATGTTTAGTACATTAATTTATTTAAATCAGTTGTTTAGGCACTGTAGGGAGATGGACAAATATAAAGAGTAGATTGAGCTCCCTTTTCCAGTGACTCCTCTGAAGGTGGTGAGGGCAAGGAGGAAAAGGGCAGGCTACTACTTGACAGTTGCTGATTTGAGTTGTGGTTATGTGTTGGGTAGAGGTAATTCAGGACAATAAGCTTAACAGGCTTCAGAGGAACATGAGGTCTATTTTGAAGTAGTGATGAGAAAATGATATTCACATGATTATGAAGAAAAATGATTCTTTTTGCCTAAAAATATTTTAATGTGAATTCTTGATTTTTGCAGTTAGAGATATTTAAAAGGAATATGGAAACTAAAACTATGATTACATTATATTAGAATAAATTAGATGTGTTAAATTAATTTAGTTAAATCATTTTCCTCTTTGTTTTATAGTCTATCAACTTTCACATGAGTTTAGAAATTATAATAAGTACAATAATTAAATATTCTATATTTTACATAATAAAAACCCTACTTAAATTTTATGATATTCAAGCTGGCATTTCTAGCATAGTAATTTCCTTTTAACAGGCAGAATGATTATTGTCAGAAACATTTTATTTTGTAGAAAATGAGAAATTATAAGTGAAATTATTTTTCTTATTTCCAAATTAAATCCCTATAAGCTTAAAATTGTCTCCTGGGCCAATAACTGTATTTGGAAAATTACAGTTTGGAACCCAATATCTAGTGTGCTTGAATTTAGATTCACTTTATTATCAAAAAGTTTTTTCTTTTGACAGGTAAAATTGTTTTATTTATTGAAATTATTTAGAGCAAAATATATTATTTCAACTATCAAACTTTATCTCATGTAATAATTGAATAATTTATGTGATTGACATAATAGGTATAGATATAGATATAGAGGATAAATAAAAATTATATAATTATACATACAAAGAGGAATTATGTTATAGAAATTACATCACACAATTATGTGGAACCAGAAGTCACATAATCTGCTGTCTGCAAGATGGAGACCCAAGAAACCTGTGGTATTTGAGTCCAGTTTAGCTCCAAACTCCCAAAGCCTGGAGCACAGATGTCTGGGGCAAGAGAAAATGAATGTCCTAGCTCAAACAAAGAGAGCGAGGTTATAGTTCCTGCATATTTTGTTCTATTCAGGCCCTCGGGCACTGGATGATGCCTACCCACATTAGTGGCTGATCATCTATTCAGTCTACAGAGTCAAATGTAAATCTCTTCCAGAAACACCTTCACAGATACAGAAAAATGATGTTTTACCAACTACCTGGTAAACTTGACACATAAAATTTGTCTTTATATTTTGGTACCAGGAAAATGAAATATATGAGATAAGAAATATTTGTTAATATCCTCCCTAGATTCTTCAATTTTTCATCATATTTCTTCATGGGTATGTAGGCTTGTGTTTCAACCTAATTTGAAACTCATTCAGTTCTCACATGGCTTCTTCTTTTCCTCACACCAAACCTTACTGGATACAAAGAATGTTTTTTAAAGATTTTATTTACTCATCTTTAGAGGGGAAGGAGAGAGGGAGAGAAACATCAATGTATGGTTGCCTTTCGTGCACCCCCTGCTGGAAACTGGCCTGCAGGGAACCGACCTGCAACCCAGGCATGTGCCCTGACTGGGAATTGAACCTTGATCCTCTCGTTGGCAGGACTGTGTTCAATCCACTGAGCTACACCAGCCAGGCGGATACAAAAAATTTTTTATCAGTCATTTATTCTTTAATATATGTCCTCTTTCTTCCTCTTCCTCATTTTCTAGAAGATGATTTATATACAATGTTCTAAAATAATCCAAATGGTTTTTGTTGCTTGGCTATTAACCTGATTGGCAGTAGCATAACTCTAATTTTAAGTTTCTCTATGAACAACTTACTCTTGGATTAAAATTTAAAAATTATTTGTCTCAGTGAGCTGAGACTTGTGGATTTACCCACATATGGTTGTATATTTTGCTGGAATCTTAGCACCAATCTCTGCTATATGGTGTGTGTGGAAATCTTTGTGTACATTTATAAATTAGAACTAATAATTCCTTCATTTCACACTCAGGCATCTCTTAAGCTTATGCTCTCCTTTCCTTTTTTTTTAAATGTGTTTATTGATTTGAGAGAAAGAGAGAGAGAGAAGAAGAAGAAGAAGAAGAAGAAGAAGAAGAAGAAGAAGAAGGAGGAGGAGGAGGAGGAGGAGGAGGAGGAGAAGGAGGAGGAGAAGGAGGAGGAGAAGGAGAAGGAGAAGGAGAAGGAGAAGGAGAAGAAGGAGAAGAAGGAGAAGAAGAAGAAGAAGAAGGAGAAGAAGAAACATCAATGTGAGAAAGAACATCAATCGTTAGCCTCCCCTACCCACCCTGACCAGGGGATTGAACCTGGAACCTAGGTATGTGCCCTGACTTGAAATCAACCCTGCAACCTTTTTGATGTACAAGATGATGCTCCAATCAACTGAAACACCCAGGCTATGTCTTTTTTTTAATAGACATTTTTTAGAGTAGTTTTAGGTTTCCAGCAAAATTGAGCAGAAGGTACAGAGAATCTGTATCTCACCCCCCCAACACAAGTAAACAGGTTCTCCATTACTGACAACTCTCTAAAGTGGTACATTTGTTACAAATGATGAACCTACAATGACACATCATTACCTCTTAAAGTCCATAATTTACATTAGATTTCACTCCTAGTGACATATTTTCTATGAGTTTGGACAAATGTATAATGAAATATATTCAACATTATAGTATCATGTAGAGTAGTTTTACTGCCCTAAAAATCCTCAGTGCTTTGCCTGTTCATCCCTCTCTCCTAACATTTGGCAACCACTGACCTTATTATTGTCTGCATAGTATTGCCTTTGGAATCAGAGAGTAGTGGTATATAGAATTAATTTTTTTGGATCTCACATTTTTCTTGCATACTATCCTAATAATAATAAACATACACTTAAATAACAATCACATGAGAAAATATACAATAAAATTATTATTGTATTTTCTGTTTTCAGTAATAGACCCTTCAGTCTTTAGAAAAAACAAATGTTTTTTTCTGTTTTAACCTTCCTAGGAATGCATTAAGTAAACCTTAAATGGACACAAGTATGTCCATCTGGACAACAAGAAAAGCAATTTTTTAAATAAGACAATAATTGGTATAAGGTTATTAACATTTATCAGATATTTATAAAGCACACACTGATGTGAGTTTCTGTGAAAGCTGATGAAAGTTAGTTTTTGTTCTTTATTGGGTATTTTTTCTTTGCCTTTTTATTAGGTAACAATGTTTAAAGTTCTTTACTCTTTTAAAAAATTAACCTTACTTTCAGCTCTTGAACTGCAGAAAGTATGTCTATTCTCAAGTTTGACATACACTTAAAAATAAATGCAATCTTTCTTAAACTGGGAAATAGATTGGTTATTCATTGAATGTTTTACTAAACTTGACATTTTCTTTTTTTTCTTTTTTTTTTTAATTTTATTTAGTTATTTTTCAAGTACAGTTTTTTGTCTATTTTTCCCATCCCAGCCTCCCCTGCCCCTTGCTCCCCACCTCCCTCCCATTTCCTCCCCCCCCTTAGTTCTCGTCCCTGTGTCCTTCCTATTTGTTCCTCCAAATCCCTCCCCCTTTTTCCCCTTAACTTCCCTTCCTTCTCCCCTCTGGTCACTAGCAGCTATCACAAACATTTATTTCCACTAAACATTTAAGAATAAAATTATTGAAATATGAGACTTTAATAAATGTGATATATAGTCAGTAAAAGAAACAAAACAGAGGTAAAATATAAGTCAGGGAGATTGGGTTCTTTTGCTGAGTCTAAGACAACGGTTGTGAAATCTTGACAAAGTCACTTAACATCTCAAATCTGGATGGTTTACCTAATAAATAAAAATTGTTACTAGATAGTCTCTATGGTGACTTCTACTGCTGAAACTCTAAATGTAAGTTTTCACTTGTTTTCTCAAGTTGTCTTCCAGCAGACACAGTAAAAGTATCCTAGATTTAACTTTTAAAATGATCCAAATATTAGGTACCCAATGAATTATTATATTATACAAGACCGCACTTAATAGAAGAGATTTGCATGTAATACATTTAGTTATCTGCCAGTTTCAGCTATTTTTAGTCTGAATTTCAAATTTTGTATACCTGACAAATTTTCTGAATAAGTGTGGGCAGAGGTAGTTTGTGTCACATAAAATAATTACCTTACTTTAAGTATTCATTACATAATAATGGTAAAGATTTTATTAAATGTAAATATATCAAAAGAAATAGCTAAGTCATAGATAATATCAGGAAACACTTTTCAGAAGTAATAAGCTAAATCTTCAAAAATTATTAGGATTTAAAGAGGGCATCTAGAGGACTTCCGCCAAGATGGAGGCGTAGGTGGAAATACTATGCTTCCTCGCACAACCAAATCTAAAGACAATAAAGTTTTAACAATAAACATAATCAAACCACAGAAAATTGAACAATATGGAGTCCGAAAATAACAAACCGCTCAGCTAAACTGGTGAGGCCAGCAGCTGAGCGGGTTGGCCAAAAATGATTCCCCCAACCTGGGCGGCACGCAGGCAGCCGAGGACGTGGATCCCAGGTGCGGGGGTAGCTACGGGTGGACCCAGGGAAGGCACAGCACGGCTGGCTGTCTGCAGTCATGCATTTGCATGCAGATAAAACAGTGAAGAGACGAGCATTGAGACAGACCTCGCAGGCCCTGGCACAGGGTGGCGGGCTCATACATTTGTGCTCAGATAAACAGATAGGGGCAAGTGGTGAGGACCGCCATTGCTCCCTGTCTGACCCCACCCCCACATACAGCTTAGCAAAACAGCCACCTGGGTAGCCATGCCCTGGTGAACACCTAAGGTGCCTCTCCTCAAACGTTACAGGTGCAAACAGATCAAAACATGGCTCAAGAACAACTCAGAGCCCCAGAGCCCATAACTCTAAGCGAACAAGAAATTGCCAACCGATCAGAGGCACAATTCAAAACACTGGTGATCAGGATGCTCACAGAACTGGTTGATTTTAGCCACAAATTAAAGGAACATATGAAGGCTAAACTAATTGAAATGAAGGTAAATGGACAGGAAACTAATAGTGATGGAAAGGAAAGTGGGGCTCAAATCAAGGGAGTGGACCAGAAGGAGGATAAAAATGACCAAACAGAAAAATATGAAGAAACAAGAATTCAAAAAAAAATTAGGAGAGGCTTAGGAACCTCCAGGACATCTTTAAACACTCCAATCCTAATTATAGGAGTACCAGAAGGGGAAGAGGAACAACCACGAGTGGAAACCTTATTTGAACAAATAATAAAGGAGGACTTCCCCAATCTGGCAAAGACAGTAGACTTCCAGGAAATCCAGCAAGCTCAGAGAGTCCTAAACAAGTTGGACCCAAGAAGGAACACACCAAGGCACGTCATAATTACAATAGCCAAGATTAAAATGGAGAGAATCCTAGAAGCAGCAAGAGATAAGAGGACAGTCACCTACAAAGGAGTTCCCATCAGACTGTCAGCAGATTTCTCAAAAGAGACCTTACAGGCAAGAAGGGGCTGGAAAGTAGTATTCCAAGTCATGAAAACCAAAGACCTACATCCAAGATTGCTCTATCCAGCAAAGCTTTCATTTAGAATGCAAGGATAGATAAAGTGCTTCTCAGATAAGATCAAATTCAAGGAGTTCATTATCACCAAGCCCTTATTATATGAAATGTTAAAGGGACTTACCTAAGAAAAAGAAGATAAAAAAGATGAACAGTGAAAGGACAGCAAATGCACAGTTATTAACAACCACACCTAAAACAAAAGCAAACTAAAAGGACAGCTAGATCAGGAGTGAACCATAGAAATGAAGATCACGTGGAGGGTTAGCAACAGGGGAATGGGAGAAGGAGAAGGGGGAAAAGGTACAGAAAATAAGTAGCATAGACAGCAGATAGAAAATAGGGGGAGGGTAAGAATAGTAGGGGAAATATAGAATCTAAAGAACTTGAGACACGTGTTCATGAACTAAAGGGGGGAAATGGTGGGGGAGAGGAGTGCAGGGTGGAGGGGAATGAAGGGGGGAAATAGAACAAATATAATGGCATAATCAATAAAATAAAATATATATTAAAAAAGAGAGCATCTAAAGCAGAAGGATCAAAATTTGCAAAGATATAGTAAAAAATCAAATAAAATAATACTATTATCAAAATAACTTTAAAATCCATGTGTTTTGCCAACATACTAAATAAAAAATATTTATTTACTAACATGCTAAATAAAATAATATTTATTTATGGGAAAGGTAAACATTGAATTAGAGTAGAACTTCTGGTTAGGCATGTAAAATACAATGTTAGATGACCAACTGATTTGGGAAGTCTAGGAGTCTAAAATGGTTATGTTTTAATGTAATAATTTGCTATTTTGAATATATGTTTTATATTTGTACCAATTCTGCATAGAAATATTCGTTTAGTAACATCTTTAAATTAATCTTAAACATCATACTTGATTTACTATCAATACTGTTCTTACTGGCTTGAGTTTATGGCTTGTACATTTAATCAATAACCTAATCAGTGTCAACCCCAGTATTTATCAATTTAACCTCATTTTGACAAAAAAAAAGTACCACCTACTCTGCTGCCAGGAAAATGATTTAATCTCAGTTATATCCTGTTTTTCTTTTAATTACTTTCTCACTCTAGATAGATGCCTGTCACCTAGCTGGGTAAATTTCCCTAAGCCTATTCCTTCAGGCCACAACATTTTAACAACTTCTTTGCATCATCATAGTATAATGATGCTTATTACTCAAGCATATATTCATTCATATTCATTTGGCCTCCTTATCCATGAAATCAGATTTCATTATTTTTTGTAACTTAAGCCTATCAGTGACTTCCCATCACACTTAGAATAGTAGTCCTTTTTTTCCTGGGCTCATATTCTGGCAGGATCTGGACACTAAGTACCCTTATTCCTTTGCCACAGTCCTTCTGGCTTCCATGTAATTCTTCCAATGCATTGCAGTCCAGAAGCTTTTCAGTTCATACTCTCTCTGCCTGGATGCCCTTTTTTTCAGATACAGAAATACTCCATTCTGTTTCACTTTATTACACTTCACAGGTAATAAGTGTTTTACAAATTGAAGGTTTGTGGCAACCCTACATTGAGCAAGTCTAATCTGTGCCATTTTTCCAACAATATTTGCTTATTTCATGTCTCTGTATCACATTTTGGTAATTCTCAACATTTCAAACTTTTTTATTGCTTGTTATGATGATCTGTAATCATTTATCTTTGATGTTACTATTGTAATTCTTTTAGGGTGCCACAAAGCATTCCAATATTAGATGGCAAAAAATCAATAAATGTATGAGTTTTGACTGCCTTGCTGACTGGCTCTTCCCATTTCCCACCCTCTCCTCAAGCCTGCCAATTTCTGAGACACAACAATGTTGAAATTAGTCTATTTAGTAATTCTACAATGACCTCTAAATGTTCAAGTAAAAGGAAGAATTGTACTTCTCATTTTAAGTCATAAGTTATAAATGAGTAAGCTTAGTGAGGAAGATATGTTGAAAGGCAAGGTAAGTTCAAAGCTAGGCCTCATGTGACAAACCAACAGTTAGCTATGTTGTAAATGCAAAGGAAAAATTCTTGAAGGAAATTAAAAGTTCCACTCCATGAGCACACCATTGATAAGAAAGTGAAACAGCCTTATTGCTGATCTGGAGAAAGTTTAGTGGTCTGGATAAAATAAAACAACTACAACCTTCCCTTAAACCAAAATTTAATCCAGAGCAAGGCCTTAACTTTTCAATGATATGAAGTTTGAGTGAGGAAAGGAAGCTGCAGAAGGAAAGTTTTAAGCTAGCAGAGTTTGGTTCACAAGGTTTAAGGAATGAAGTCCTCTCTTTAGCATTGAAGTACAAGGTGAAGCAGCAAGTGTTGAAGCAAAAACTGTTGAAAGTTATTCAGAAGATATAGCTCAGGCAATTAATGAATTCAAAATAGTCACAGGCATGTGAAGTATAGCATATAAAATATAGTAAAAATGTTACAGTAACTATATATGGTATCAGGTGAGTAATGAAAACATCAGGGGGAGATACTTTGTAAAGAACATGATTGTCTAACCACTATGCTATACACTTGAAACTAATACAAATAATATTGAATACAAAGTAAGGGGTGTACCATTAGGAAAGATAATTAATAAAGATTTTCAACTGGATAACAAATTTTTAGTGCTGATAAAACAGCCTTATACTGGAAAAATATACCATCTAGTGCTTCCATATCTAGAAAGAAGTCAATGCCTGGTTTCAGAGCTTAAAAGTGTAGATGGAAACAGAGAAGGGAAATGAGGTTGGGTGGTGGGGAGGGGTGGGGGAAAAAGGCAGAAAACTGTACTTGAACAACAGTAAAATTCGAAAGTATTTAATAAAAATGTGTATACATAATAGAAAAAAGTTTGTTTTAAACAGTTGAGTTTTTGAAGAACAAATGCATTTTTAAATGTATTTTATTGATTACATTATTACAGCTGCCCATTTTTTCTCCCTTTTACTCCCCTCCACCCTTTGCCCCCTCTGTCTAGCATTCTCCCATGTTTTTATAAGTTTTTTTAAATAAATTTTGGATATTAAGCCCTTGGGGAAAAAAAGGACAGATTAACGCTCTCATTAGGGGTTAATGTAACAGTGACTTTAACTCAAAACCAGTGCTTATTTACTATTCTGAAAATCTTAGGGCTCTAAAAATTTGGCTAAATCAACTCTGCCTGTCTCTGTATATGAGACAACAAAGCCTGGATGACAGCCCATCTGTTTACAACATGGTTTACTGAATATTTTAAGCCTGCTGTCGAGACCTGTTACTCAGAAAAATAATATATTATTTTCAATATATAATTTCTCATTAACAATATACCTGGTTACCCCAATATCTCTGATGGAGATGTGCAATGAGATTAATGCTGTTTTCTTGCCTGCTAACACAGCACCCATCCTGCAGCCCATGGATCAAGGAGTAATTTAAAATTTCAAGTCTTATTATTTAAGAAATACAGTAAGACTATAGCTGCCATAGATAGTGATTCTTCTAGTGGTTCTGGGTAAAATCAACAGAAAACCTTCTGGAAAGAATCCACCATGCTGAATTCTATTAATAACACTCATTATACATGAGAAAATGCCAAAATATCAACATTAATAAGACGTTGGAAGTTGATCCAACCATCATGGGTGACTTTGAGGGGTTTAAGACTTCAGTGGAGAAAGTAAATTGTTGATGTGGTAGAAATGACAACAGAACTAGTTAACAGAACTAGTGACTGAATTAGTGACTGGACTGATTCCAGTAACACAACTAGAATTAGAAGTGGAGCTGGCTAATGAAACTGAATTGCTGCACCCTCATGATAAAACTTTAATGGATGAAGAGTTGCTTCATATGGGTGATCAAAGAAAGGGATTTCTTGAGTTAGAGTCTACTCCCAGTGATAATGCTGTGAAGATTGTTGAAATGACAACAAAGGACTTAGAATACAAGGGAACCTTGGTTCTCAAACTTAATTCATTGTAGAACACTCTTCAAGAAGCAATTTGTTTGTAAAATAGGAAGATGATAGTGACATAGGTGGGAACTTAGCCAAGTTGCTCATGCACCCAACTAGGACACCTAGCAGATCTTATAGGAACAGAGTAAAAAAACAACAGAATCCCAACTGATATTAAGTTTCTAAGATAAAGTGTACAGGGGGTGCTTAAAAAGATGGCATTAAGGAGATTTTGTAGGCCAATGGGAAGGTCCCTGGGACTTGTGTCAGAGACCACAGCTGCTGCTGGAGTATTGGAGGAGAGTTGGGTGAGTGACAGTAACCTAGAGGCTCCCTCCCTACCCAGAAAATCCCAGACCTGTGCCAGGAGAGACATGGATGCATAAAGTCCCTGGGGGGATAAAAAGGCAGTAATTGACACACAGCTGGCAGTGTATACCAGCTGGTGCAGCAGTTGCTGGCTGGGACACTATCAGAAAAATTGGGGAGCCCAGTAACACCTGGAGCTGGGAGAAGAGATGGGCTAGGATTGGCCATGACCCAGATAGATTCTGGACTGGTCAGAGAGTTGGAATGTGTGGAAAGCTGGGTACTTGTTAGAAATAACCAGCAGCAACCAAGAGGAATTCATTCAATAAAAACCCTCAGTTCCTGTGAAAAAAACCTCTCCACCACAGTGGCAGGGCCAATGAAGAGGCAGGTTGGGGCATGATTTGCTACCTCTCAGTGCTACTCATGGACTGATCACAGAGCTGCAAAATAAGGTGGATTATCAGCACTGGCTTGGTGCAAATGTGCACAATGGACAGTACTGGCTACACAGTGCTCTGGGGGCATGGGCTGTAAACTGGACACCTCTGATTTTTGTAGCCCAGACTGAACCCGCATCCTTGCAGAACCGCAGGAAGGGAAAAAATGGAGCTCAACTCCCCTCTGCCTGAAAGATCCCTGAAGACCTGCAAAATCAGCTTGGCAGGTTTAAAATAAGCAGATGGCATTTCTTTTCTTTTCTTTTTATTTTTCAATAGTAAGAAATGAGACCTGAAGCTGTGAGAAAACACAAGACTGCTCCAGAAAGAAGTCAGAAATTGAATACCAACTGCTAAGAAATTTCAGTTTGCTATCCTTCAGAACTTGCATTTTTTGTTCTCTTTTTCCATTTATTTAGTTTCTTTGTTTTGTTTTTGTAATCTCTCTTTCATATTGCATTTTAACATTTCATCTTTTTTTAAAGATTTTATTTATTTATCTTTAGAGGAGAAGAAAAGGAGAGAGTGAAAGATATATCAATGTATGGTTGCCTCTCATGTGTCCCCCGCTGGGAACTGGCCTGCAACCCAGGCATGTGCCCTGACAGAATCAAAGCACAATTCCTTGGTTCACAGGCCTGCACTCAATCCACTGAGCTATACCATCCAGGGCTAACTTTCCATCTTTCATTTTACTCATATTCCAAATAACACACTACTCTTGGTGTATTAATTTTTATTCTTTTTATTAAGATTATATATTTCTTATCATTCTCTTGTTATTTCAAATCCTACACAGCACCCTTCTCTGTTCTTAATCCATTTCACCATCTTCTTGAGTTTTCTCATGTTGTGGTTAACTTTATTTTTTCTCACACTATGTCAAGTTTCTATCCCTTTCTCTATTTTTCCTCTATCTAACCTCCCACAAACACTCTTGTTTCTTAAGTCAGCTATTTTGTCCCTTTCTAATATGAGTTTTTTTTCTTTTCACTATTTATAAACAGTGGGTAGTTGGGTGAAATATCATGGTTATTGTTCTAGTTCTCTAAAGGATTTCCCATTTGTTCACTACTTGTTTGTAGTTTAAATACCATAGAATACTGTCCCCTTGTCTTACTCCATTTCTCCTTCTCCTTTGCCCTGATCAGTTTCAGAATTTTATTTCACTGTTCTCCCCTCTCTCAACCTGGGATTTACTCCTTGCTCTTATTAGGTTGCTTCCATCATCCCCTACGAATATTTTTTTATTGTACACATTTTATATTCACTTTTCATTTTTCAACAATACTCTTATTCCTGCTCCATCTATATTAAAGTTCATTCAGCTGTCATTGCTATTGACCCTCCAACGATTTTTTGGTGTTTCTTCTTTTTTTTTTTTTTTTTTTGCAATTTTGTTCCCGTTAGCCCAGTACATTTTCAACTTTACTTCAAACCTCATAGTACATTCTATCTTCTTCTTACTCCATTGTTCCCATCATCCTTTTTTGTTTTACTTACATTGTCAATTTTGTTCTCTCTCTTTCTTCACCTTGGTTCTATTCCAACTCTTATTAATTCTCATTCCTCTTACAACACAATACTTCCCCCTCTTCTAGTCATCTCATATTCCCATTATCATATCTGATAGTATCTGTATTCCCTCTTTACCTTTATGAATCTCAGTTTGATTGCTGTTAAGACTGCTGATGTGGTGGGGGTTCTTTCTGCTGGCATAGGTTTTATTGTTTTGTAATACTACTTTGTTAAGAAACACCTGCATGATAGCATATGAGAGAAGGTGGGAGTTATTTACTTGGTTTCTTTTTTTTTCTGTATTTTCAAAAATTTATTTGATTATGGTTCAAGTACAGTTTTCTGTCTTTTACTGCCATCCCAGCCTATCCCCCAGTGCTCCCCACCTCCCTCCTATTACCCCCTGCCACCTTAGTTTTTGTCCATGTATCCTTTATACTAATTCCTATGAATCCTTCCCCTTTTCCCCTGAAATTCTCTCCCCTCTCCTCTCTGGTCTCTATCAGCCTGTTCTGTATTTCAGTGTCTTTGGTTATATTTTGCTTGCTTGTTTGTTTTGTTGTTTAGGTTCTTATTAAAGAGGTCATATTGACCTCTCAAATAAAATATGAAATCATATCGTATTTGTCTTTCACCGCCTGGCTTATTTCACTCAGCATAATGCTTTCCAATTCCATCCATGCTGTTGCAAAGGGTAGGAGCTCCTTCTTTCTTTCTGCTGAGTAGAAATCCATTGTGTAAATGTACCATAGCTTTTTGATCCATTCATTTACTGATGGGCACCTAGGTTGCTTCCAACTCTTGGCTATTGTAAATTGTGCTGCTATGAACATTGATGTGCATAGATTCTTTTGGATTTGGTGTTTTAGGGTTCTTAGGATATACTTCTAACAGTGGAATTGCTTGGGCAAGAGGCAATATTCATTGTTAGTTTTCTGAGAAAATTCCATACTATTTTCCATAATGGTTGTACCAGTCTGCAATCCCAACAACAGTGAACTAGGGTCCCCTTTTCCCCACAATCTCTCCAGCATTTGTTGTTGGTTGCTTTGTTTATGATGGCCATCCCAACTGGTGTAAAGTGGTATCTCATTGTGGTTTTAATTTGCACCTATCTGATAGCTAGCAATATTGAGCATCTTTTCATGTGTCTCTGGATCCTTTCTATGTCCTCCTTGGAGAAGTGTCTGTTCAAGTCCTTTGCCCATTTTTTAAATTGGGTTGCTTCTCTTATTAGAGTGGAGTCATGTGAGTTCTTTGTATATTTTGGAGATTAAACCTTTGTCTGAGGTATCATTGGCAAATATGTTTTCCCAAACAGTTGGTTCTCTTTTTATCTTAATACTGTTTTCTTTAGGCATGAGGAAGCTTTTTATTTTGATGAGATCCCATTTGTTTATTCTTTCCTTTATGTCCCTTGTTCTAGGGAACATATCAGTAAAAAAGTTGCTGCATGAAATATCTGATATTTTTTCTGCCGATGTTCTCCTCTAGGATTTTAATGGTGTCACAGCTTATATTTAAGTCTTTTATCCACCCTGAATTTATTTTGGTGTATGGTGTAAGTCAGTGCTCAAGTTTAATTTTTTTGGACATAGCTGTTCAGTTCTCCCAACACCATTTGTTGAAGAGGCTATTTTTACTCCATTTTGTGTTACTGCCCCCTTTATGGAATATTAATTGACTGTAAAGAGTTGGGTTTATTTCTGGGCTCTCTGTTCTGTTCCATTAGTCTATGTGCTTGTTTTTATGCCAGTACCAGGATGCTTTTATTGCAGTAGCCTTGTAATACAGTTTGGTATCAGGTATTTTGATTCTTCCTGCTTTGTACTTCTTTCTCAAAATTGTAGCTGTTATTCGTGGTTGTTTATGGTTCCACATAAATTTTTGAAGTGTTTGTTCTATGTCTGTGAAGTATGTCATTGGTACTTTAATAGGTATTGCATTGTTTTATAAATTGCTTTGGGTAGTATGGACATTTTGATGATGTTAATTCTTCCAATACATGAATGTGGTATACGTTTCTATTTGTTTTTGTCTTTCTTGATTTCTTTCTTCAGTGTTGTGTAGTTTTCTGTAAATAGGTCTTTTACCTCCTTGATTAGGTTTATTCCCAGGTATTTTATTTTATTTTTTGTTATATCAAACGGGATATTTTTTTCTTGATTTCTGCTTCTGCTGTTTCAGTTTTAGTATACAAAAATGCCTTTGATTTCTGGATATTGACTTTGCATCATTCTGTTTTTCCAAATTCATTTATTACATCAAGCAGTTTTTAGGTAGAGTCTATTTTCCATGTACACTATCATGTCATCTGCAAACAATCACAGTTTTGTTTCCTCCTTTCCGATTTGGATGCCTTTTATTTCCTTTTCTTGTCTGATTGCTGTGGCTAAAACTTCCAATACTATATTCAACAGAGGTGGTGAAAGTGGACAACCTTGTCTTGTTTCTGTTCTTAGTGGAAAAGATTTTAGTTTTTGCCCGTTGAGTATGATGTTGGCTGTAGGTCTTTCATAGGCCTTTATTATATTGAGGAATGCTCCCTCCATTCTCACTTTGCTGAGTGTTTTTATCATAAATGGGTGTTTCAAAAAATCTAAAATGATAGAAGACTCCCAAGCTTTTTTTCATGAAGCCAGTATCATCTTAATTCCAAAACCAGATAAAGACACAACAAAGAAAGAAAATTTCAGGCCAATATCACTGATGAACAGAGACGCTAAAATCCTCAACAAAATATTGGCGAATCACATCCAATAATACATTAAAAAGATCATACACCATGACCAAGCTGGATTCATCCCAGGGATTCAAGGATGGTTCAATATTCACAAATCAGCAAATGCAACGCATCACATAAACAAAAGCAAAGACAAAAATCACATGATCATATCAACAGAGGTGGAAAAAGCTTTTGATAAAGTACAAGGTGGGAGTTATTAATACTAGCAAACCCGCTGGAAGGGGGAATCCAGAAACAAAGAAGCCACCAATGGGGAAAGAGCAATTACAACAAGAGAGCCCACACAAACAGGAGAAAGGGAAACACTAGAAAATCCAAACGAGGAGGTAAAAGAGTCAATACCACTGACTCCCAATCCCCTACCACAGACATTCCCCCTATGAGACAGCTGGCAAAGCAGAGCACCTGGAATCACAAAAACAAACAAAAAGATGCATCTGAAATGGGAAGACAAAGAAAGAACCCACAATCAAAAGAATGGAAATTTCACTAGTAAAAAAGATAAATGAAATGGAGGCAAGCAAACTATGAGATATAGAATTCAAAAGAATGGTTATACAGATTCTCAAGGTTCTCACAGATAGCTGCAGGAACTGAGTGGGAACCACAACAGTATGAAAAAGCAAACCAAAACTATAAACAAGAACCAGAAATAAATGAGTAAAATATCTGAAATAAAAGAAAACACTGAAATAAAATTTTCAAATAAACAACATAACCCTACATCTGCAAGAACTGGGAGGAACAACAACAAACAAAGCCCAGAATGAGTAGAAGGAAGGAAATAACCAAGATCAAAGCAGAATTAAATGATATAGAAACTAAAAAAAAACAATTCAAAGGATCAATGAATCCAGGAGCTGTTTCTCTGAAGAGATAAACAAAATTGACAAGCCTTTAAACAGACTCATCAAGATGAAGAAAGAGACAACCCAAATAAACACAATCAGAAATGAAAGAGAAGAGATTACAACTGCTACCATAGATATACAAAGGATTGTAAGAAATTACTATGAAGTAATGTATGCCAAGAAATTTGAAAACCTAGGTGAAATGGACAAATTTCTAGAAAATATAATCTTCCAAAACTGAATGGAGAAGCAAAAAGCCTGAACAGAACAATAGGAATTGGAGAAATCAAAGTTGTACTATTAAAACTTTCAACACACAAAAGGCCTAGACCAGCCAGTTTCAAAGGAGAATTTTATAAAATATTTAAGATAGAGCTAACACCTATGCTTCTCAGACTCTTCCAAAAATTCCAAAAAAAAGGGAAGACTCCCAAACTCTTATTTTGAAGCTATCATACCACTAATCTCCAAATCCCCAGATGAAGACACAACAAAGAAAGAAAACTACAGGCAAATATTGCTAATAAATATAGATGCTAAAATCCTCAAAAAATATTGGCAAACTGCATCCAGCAATACATTAAAAAGGTCATACACCATGATCAAGTGGTATTCATCCAAAAGATGCAAGGGTGATATAATATTCATAAATCAGTAAACAGAATACATCCCACAAGCAAAAAGAAAGGCAAAAATCACATGATCATATCAATAGATGTGGAAAAAGCATTAGTTAAGATACCCACTTATAATAAAAACATTTTATTGCCCATTTATGATAAAAAACACTCAACAGAGTTGGAGTAGAGTGAGCATGTTTCATCATAATAAAAGTCGTGTATAAGAAACCTACAGCCTACATCATACTCAACAGGCAAAAACTAAAAACTTTCCCACTAAGATCAGAAAAAAGACAAGAATGTCTGTTTTTATCACTTCTGTTTGACACGGTATTGGAAGTCCTAGCCATAGCAATCAGACAAGAAGAAGAAATAAAAGGCATCCAAAATGGAAAGGAGGAAGCAAAATTGTCATTGTTTGCAGATTATATGAGAGTGTACATAGAAAACTCTGTAGACTCCACCAGAAAACTACTCAACCTAATAAGTGAATTTGGTAAAACAGTGGATTACAAGGTCAATATTCAGAAATTGAAGTCATTTTTACACACAAACAACAAAGTGCACCAAACAGAAAATAGGAAAGAAATCCTACTTGCTGTAGCATCAAGAAAATAAAGTACCTAGGAATAAAGTTAACCTAGGAGGTAAAAGTCCCTTACTCAGAAAACTACAGAACACTGAAGAAATAAACTGAGGAAGACACAAATAATTGGAAGAATATACTATATTGATGGTTGGAAGAATTTATATCAAAATGTCCATACTACCTAAAGCAATTTATAGATTCATCAAGATCTCTATTAAAATTTCAATGACATATTTATTTCACAAATATAGCACAAACATTTCAAAAACTTATATGCAGCCATAAATGATCTTGAATAGTTGCACCAATTTGAGAAATAAGAACAGAAGAGGAATCACAATACCTGATGTCAAACTATATACAATCCATTGTAATGAAAACATACTGGTGCTGGCATAATAATGAACACACAGATCAATGGAAGAGGATATAGTCCAAGAATAAACTCATGCCTCTATGGTCTATTAATATTTGATGAAAAGGGCAGGATCATAAAATGGAGTTATAATAGCTTCTTTAACAAATGGTATAGGGAGATCTGGACATTTACGTGCAAAAAATGAAACTTGACCACCAACATACACCATACACGAAATAAACTCAAGATGGGTAAAAGACTTAAATGTAAGTCATGATACCATAAAAATCCTAGAGGAGAACATAGGCAGAAAAATCTTAGATATTCCACATAACAATATTTTCACCAATATATCCCCTAGAACAAGGGACATAAAGGAAAGAATAAACAAATGGGTTCTCAACAAAATTAAAAGCTTCAGCATGACTAAAGAAAAGACCAGCAAAATTAAAAGGGAACCAACCATATTGTGAAATATGTTCACCAATGGTACTTTGGACAAGGGTTTGATCTTCAGAATATATAAAGAACTCACATGACAACACACCAGAAAGACAAACTATCCAATGAAATAATGGGAAATGGTCTGGAGTAGACGCTTTTTGAAGGAGGACATACAGAGGGCCCAGAGAGATTTAAAAAGATGCTCAGCATCAGTAGCCATCAGTAAGATGCAAATTGAAATCGCAGTAAGATACCACTTCACATTGGTCAGAATGGTCATCATAAACAAATTGACAAACAACTGGTGCTGCTGAGATTATGGAGAAATGGAACCATAGTTCACTGTTGATGGGAATGCATACTGATATAGCCACTGTGGAATACAGTATGGGATTTCCTCAGAAAACTAAAAATGGAACTACCTCTTGACTCAGCAGTTCCACTGCTGGGATTATACCCTAAGAATCCTGAAACCCCAATGTTCATAGCAGCACAATCCACAATAGCCATGTGCTGGAAGCAACCTAAGTGCCCATCAGTGTATTACTCAATGAAAAACCAATGGTACATTTACACAATGGAATACTCTGCAGCAGAAAGAAAGAAGCAGCTTCTACCATTTGCAACAGAATGTGTGGAACTGGAGAGAATTGTGCTAAATGTAATAAGCCTGGTGGTGAAATACAAATGTCATATGATTTTACTATAAGTTGAACTTAACAAAACAAACAAGCAAGCAAGATAGAACTAGAGACATTAAAATAAACAACAAACTGATAGTAACCAGAGGGGAGAGAGGAGGGGGATAACAGAGCAAAAAAAGAGAAGGGTTTTCAAGGAACATGTATAAAGGACCCATGGACAAAGCCAAAAGGGGTATGATTGAGGGTGGACTGTGGTGGTGGGTATGGTGTGGGAGAATGGTGGTGAGGAAATGGAGTCAAATGTACCTGAACAATTTTAGAAAAAACAAAGAAATGAACAGAACAAAAGTGATTTGTTTGAAAAACTGAATAATTATTTCAAATTAGAAACAAATTGAATCAATCTGTTCCAGACTCTCAAATAATTCTCTGTTTTATCCTCCTTATATATAGTACATATTCAATGTACTGTTTAATCTATAAATAAGTGCTTTAAAAACAAAAATGACATGAAATATAAATAAAAATTTAACTGAAAGGGACTGAAATGTACAGTAAAAATACATATTTACATATACACTAGAATTTACCTTTAATATTGAGTGGTATTGATGACAAAATTTGGAAAGGGGGGATGGAGGGATGAAGGGATGTTATTGTTCGGAAGGAGAGTCCTCTTTTATAAAAATGTCAGATAGCTGTTCTTCTGTGTTTCTCTATTGTCTCTTTGCTCCACTAGAAATTGCTTCAGGCTCACTGGGCCTCTTTCTCACTAGAAACCTATCCAATGTTGTTTCTTTTTCCCTGCATTTTAACACTTGCTTGAAGCGAAACACTGCATTATTAGAGAAAAAGTTCATTAATGACAAGGTTTGCTTTGTTTTTGTCTGGGTGTTATTTCTCAATAAAACCTTCTATTTTTTGTTTGGGTTTCCCAAGCATTTCCTTGATTAGTTAACTACTCCCTTTGCTACTCCTTCTCTAAAGAGAGCTTCTCAGCTGCCATCTCTTTCTGCTTTCTCTGAAGATCTTGGAGCACCACCAATTCCCCCCCATCATGATTATCCACACCGAAGCCCATGGACTTGCCCAGAGACACAATATCCTCCACAATAGACACAGGCTCATCCTCAATGCCCTCAAAGTTTCTTTCAACAAGAGATTCAGGCCTCAATTTCTTCCAGGCTGATTGCATGGTCCTGAAGGACATTTCCCCCCATGCTTTGTTTATGAGCCTTAAGCAGTGAGGACATTAAAATATTCCTTCCAAAACTCCTTGAGGATTAAACTAGTTTTCAATGTTACCTCAAAACACCTCTGAAACAGTGTCTTTGTTTACAGTTTCTTAAAATTAGAAATGACTTGCTGGTCATGGTCTGGATTAGAAGAGTTGTGTTAGGTAGCAAGAACCTAACAGTAAGGAAGCAGTACTCCACTACCAGCTCAGCCTCCAAACCTAGCAGTTAGGCAGGAGCACTGTCCATTATAAGAAGTGCCCCAAACCCTAACCTTCATAGCTCAGTAGGTTGGGTGTCATCCTGCAAGGCAAAAGGTCACTGGTTTGGTCCCCAGTCAGGGCACATATGAGAGGCAACCAATGATTCTCATATCTTGTTTCTCTTCCTCTATTTTCCTCTTCCTTCCCCTCTCTCTAAAAATAAATAAAGTCTTAAAAAAGGAGTGCCCTGAATAGCAATTATTTTTCCCACAGGATTTCTTTACCGGTTCCCAACAGCTACTTGGGACAAACACTTCATGAATCCCCTCAATAAAAAATTGTCTGGTTCCCCAAGTGTTGGGAATTACCCTGCCTGGTTTCAGGAGCTGTAAACCCCCCATGGGTAAGGCTGAGTGAGTGACTTTGGGACCATAAATCACTAAGGAGACAAAGCTTATCTCCCTGGCAGGAGGGCTACTTCTGTTCCTTTTTTCATAACTGGCCCCTAATGCTTGCTCAATTGGCCAATGAAGGGTAAGTTCCCCAAGGAGGGAATAACCTAAGATAGACATGATCATGTGGAGGCCCCAGGGAAGGACTTGGTGGGCTCTAGGGAAAAGGGGTGATGGACTGTTGCCCCTTGGTTTTGACGAAGCCTGTCTCTTGAGTCTGCAAGAAGTCTCCGAAAATTCCTTGGCTATCTGCCTCCTCTGCCTGACTTAAGCCTGAAACAATGACAGAAGGGAGTGCAGCCCTGTGCTGGAAAGGGTGGGCTCCCCAGGTGATCAGGCCTGAGAAAGGATATATAATATCCTGTGAAGCCTGCTTTGCTAAGAATGCTCTTAGTTAAATAATGAAGACCCAAGCAGAAAGTGAGTTTGTTTCCCAAAGTTTTATAGCCTTTTAGCTATTGGGGACCGGTTTGTCTTGGCCTGGCAATTGTGACTCAGCTCTGTATGGAAAACCTACAGATGTGAAGTGGGCAGAAGCCAGATCTTCAAACGGAGTTTTCCCATGGGGATCAGGCCTAGAAAATACTTACAGACTGTTATGGCTTGCTCTTGCTAAAACTCCCTCACCCTGGTCTAAAGCAACAAATGTACATTGTTTATCCTCAAGGTAACTTCCAAAGCCTGTGTGAGCTCTCCCAAGGACAGAGCTAATGAGCTCATTGCCATCCCCCTTTGCATGTTATTTTTATTTCCTCGATTGTACCTAGAATGTATACAATAATGTTCTATGTGATAGATAATAAATTTTTCTATGATATAAGACCCCAGGAAAACAATAAAAGCCTGTCTAGGCAAGGGTCGGGGTGCTCCCCTCTTGAGGGAGTGGCTGAGGCACCATAAGCATTCTCCCCTTGAGAGAGTTAGTCATGCCTGTTCCCTTTTCCACACAGGATTGTTGTTGCCTGGGCATTGATTTTTGTGGTCAACCACAACAGGCAGACTCTGCTGGACAGGGTCTGCAACATTTAGCTGATAGACCCTGACTCAGAAGAAGCCCTAATAGTTCTTTGTATGCCATCCACTGTTTAATCCTTACTGCCTGATAATGATTAATGAGCTGTACTTATATTCCTGTAAAAATTAAACCCAATAAAAGCCTGTCTAGGCAAGGGTCAGCACACTCTCCCCTTGAGGAAGTAGCCGTGCCAGCCCTTTTCCTCCACAGGACTAGGTAGTCCATGTGAATTTGTCTCATGTCTCATCCATGATGCCACAGGCACTGTGGGCCGGTGTCCACATCGCCCAAGCTTTGCTATTAGCCCTCTACATTATACAAAACTTATTTTCTTGACATTATTTTTCTTGAAAACTTGCAGTTCTCAGAATAGTAGAGGGATAGAGACTTTAATTTAAAGTCCTGACTTGTATTTCCACACAACAGTAACAATGATACCAGCCTGTCTTTCATTGGTTTGTGTCCTGGAAATAATTTTTCTTTCTGTGTGATGTAAGTCCTCTTTGGCATTTTCTTTCAGGAAAGGTTTGTCTCATCACAGTTGAATGTTTGTTGGGGGAACAAATCCCTCAGCCTCTACATATTCTTGAAATTCTATCACAAAATGATCAGGAGCTGCTTTTTAGGACTGGCAGCCTCCCCATGCCTCACTACACTACGTTTGCCACTTCTTTTCTTAAATTATGGAACCACCCCCTACTGGCCTAGAAGGAATCACTTTTAGTACTCACTCTGGGGTAGTCTTTCCACAGGTCAATAGGCAGCATCTTTGCTTTTTCATATATCATTGCCTCTGAAAAGCTATCACTGGCTAATGGCTTTTCATTTCTCCAAATCAACAATTTTTCTGCCTCTTTAATTGCCTGTGATCTTGTTTTGTAAACACTTTAACACCCTTAGCATTAGCAGGACTAATTCTTTAAACTTTTAAAAAGATTTTATTTATTTAGTTTTAGAGAGAGTGGGTGGGAGGGAGAGAAACATCAACGTGAGAGAGAAATATTGTTCGGTTGCCTCTTTTAACTGCCCCAACCTGGGAACCAACCTGCAACCCAGGCATGTGCCCTGACTGAAAATTGAACCAGCAATCTTTCTCTTTGCAGGGTGACAACCCAAGCAACTGATCCACATCAGGATCAGACCCCAACATCAGGATTCTTAATGGTCTCTTTATGTTTTAAAACTATGCAAATCAATTCATCTCACCATGCCATTCTCATTCTCAGTAGCCAGATCAGACACACAAAAACTCTACCACTTCTTTTTAAAGCTTTATGGTTGGCCTCACAACTTTCCTTTTTACTTTGCTGTTGTTGTAACAGGGCACTGCCAAGAGAGGCCCCAAATAGGAATTTGGAATGGGATCCAGAACTCCAGGTATCCAGGAAATATTAGAAAAATATATAGGATGTCCTCCTCGCTCCCTGCTACAGGTTTGAATTGAGGGAAGGGACACATGGAGAAGGAACATGCAGAGCTGTTTTGTACAGCAACAGCTTTGCAGCTAACCTCTGGCACGATTATTTAACATATCTATAGCCTTTAACTAGTTTCATAGATATGTTAAATAGCTGTGGCTATCCTTTGAGCCAGGGGGATGGAAGTGACTTTCACCCAGCAAGATGTAACTGGAGGCAGCTCCCCCTGGTTACAGCACCCGTGTGAGAGCTTGGAGAGGATTGGCTCCACACCATGGGGCCACACCTGCCCAGACTCACTACGGCAGCCTAGTAAACCTGGAGGGATAGGTAAGGCTGGCAGATGTAACTGATTGTAGGAGGAGTCGGAAATGGGGGTGCAGAGGAAGGTTGGCATGGGTATTTAAACCCAGACTCAGCAGCCATGCAAAGGGAGAACCACACAGCTTTGGCAAAGTGGGGATCCCTGCAGGTTTGGCAGAGTGGGGAACGCTGCAGCTTTGGCGAGAGTGAGGACCACATAGCTCTGGGGTACTCCCTTTTGCCATGTAGCTTAGAAAGCAGGAGAGACATTGCCTAGAAGAAAAGGGGTGTAAGGACTCTTTCTGGTAGGCCATGAGAAGGTGCCACATGACTTTGGATTAACTGGAGATGCTGGTGGCAACACAGCTGATGGTGCCGGGAGCCTGAATCAGGATTTCTACTTCTTTTTCTGAGATATGATACCCCAGATTAGGAAAGAGGGAGAAGGAAGGCTTGTGTGCGTCTGTGGGCATCCTAAAGGACTTTAATATTTTAATGAAGATGATAAGTCACTACTTTAAGTCTGTATAGCTTTAAATAAACATTTCCTTTCCTTTTCACAAATCTCTGGCATTGAGAGACGTCTTTCCTCTGGTGGGCACAGGGAACCTAGTGGGGGTTCCTTTTGGAAATAGTATATCGTACCCAACCTTGGCCCTATTCTGTAACACTATCACTAACCTTCTTATGACCCATGGTGTTGTTCTGTATATATTTAATAATAATAAGTATTGGGAACTGCCCTGCCTGGTTTCACAAGCTGTAACCTGCCATGGCTAAGGCTGAGTAAGAAACCTTGGAACCATAAGCCACTAAGTAGACAAAGCTTATCTTCCTGGCAGGGGCACTACTTCTGCCCCTTTTACTTCACCCTGCTTGGCCCTGAGTGGATGACTGATTAGACAAAGATGGGTAAGATTTCTCAAGGGAAGGACAACCTAAGATAGCATAGTTGTGATGGAGTTATTAGGGAAGGACTTAGGAGGCTATAGTAGAAGGGGTTGGTGGACCCTCACCTCTTTGCTTTGACATAGCCTGAGACTTCATTCTGTCTATTAGAAGTCTCCTAATCTTTTGACTGCCTTACTTCCCTGTCTGATTTAAGCCTTAACCAATGCCAAAGGGTGGTGCATCCCTGGGCAGGAACAGGCAGTTTTCTGGGGCAATCAGGCCCAGGAAAGAGTGCATAAAATCCTGTGAAATCTTTGCTAAGAATGCCCTCAACTTTCTGATTATGGTCCAAGCATAAAATGAATTTGTTTTCCAAAGTTTTATGGCCCTTTAGCTATCTGACCCTGACTCAGAGTAAGCCCTGATAGTTCTTTGAATGTCATCTGTTGTTTGATCATTACTGCCTGACTATGATTGATGAGCATTATCTGTATTCCTGTGCAGATTGAACCCAATAAAAGCCCATTGAGGACCAAGCTCAAAGCCCTTCTCCTTTGAGTGATTGTTCACATTTCCTCTCCAAAGCAGATCATGTCTTGGTAGACTTATTCTCATCTGCGGCAGATGGAGGGGCTCTGTGGGTGGAACTCCCTCACAAGTAAGCAGCAACAAAAGCAAAAAAAAGAAGAAGAAGAAGAAAATATTCACAGCACAATTTTTTGAGATTTTCACAACACAAGATTTAGTGGTAAACTGAATTATACTCATGCATCCTCTCCTTTGTTGTATGAGAGACACGTGACTGATCATACAGGTATCAGCATGAAGGAATTGTCAGGTCAAGAACCAAAGTTTTGTTTGATAAGCAAGACATTTTTTACATGCACAATTTGTTTGAGAACTAAATTGTTTGAGATGGAAGATAAATAAGAACACAAGTATGACCATATTACATAAACTTAGTTGATGAAACAGCAGCAGCTTTGACGGGACTAACTCAAATTTTGAAAGGAAAAAGAATTCATAGATATGGACAACAGTGCAATGATTGCTGGGGGAGAGTGGTGTAAGAAAACTAAATGCTAATGGAAAAATGAAGATTATAAAATTTAAAATAAAATGTGGTAGGTATTTTCTAAGCTGTGAAGGGCATCCAACCAAAATCTAATATTAAATAATTTTAAAGAAAATACATAGCTTTGTGTCCTGTACACTAAAATGTAAAAAGAAGAAGAAGAAGAAGAAGAAGAAGAAGAAGAAGAAGAAGAAGAAGAAGAAGAAGAAGAAGAAGAAGAAGAAGAAGAAGAAGGAAAGACGTTCTACTGAGGGTAAAATGCTATCAAACAGCCTCACAAGCTAAAGAGAAATCACCAATAAAAGCAAGAGTCAATTGATGTGGCAAACATCACTGTTGTCTTATCTACAACCTTCAGTAACCACTACCCTGATCTGTCAAGAGCCTTATCAACAAGGCAGTACCCTTCACCAGCAAAAAGATTATGATTTACTGAAGGCTCAGATGATGGTCAGCAATTTTTAGCAATAAAATATTTTAATTAAGGTATATGCATTATTTTTCTAGACATAATTTTAATGCATACCTAATAGACTATAGTACAGTATAAACATAACTTTTATATGCACTAGATAACTAAAAATTTGTGTGACTAGCTTTATTGTGATATTTACTTTATTGCTGTTGTCCGAAATCAAACACATCATATCTTTGAAGTACGCCTGAATATAATTTTTCAACATTACCTGGAAAAGTCTTACTACTCTATATTTTAAATATTACATAACACTACTGAGATCTACTTGCTCATCATAAATCAAGAGTTGAGTCACACAAAATTTATTAAATGATTGAGGGTTATTATGTTACATTCTTAAGATAACTCTTCAAACTTTGGAAAATCAATCCACTTGAAATAGTAATAATTGTAGGTTTGATTTTTGAAATTTCAGGTACTGGTTTGCATCATGTGTCCAAAGACTCCTTGATTTCAAGCATTCAGAGAATATGTAAGATAATGAAAGAAACCATGGTGATGGAGTTGCATTCCACTTTTTTAAATCCCTCCATGTATTCTGAAGTGTCAAATGCTTTGCTGTACTTCAGAAGGAAACTCACTAAAGCAAGATTCCTCTTACACCCAGAGTTTCTTAAATCATAATTGACCAAAGAGTTTCACCTATTATCTGTGCACAATATGTAGCTTTTGTCCTTTTTTGGGGGGAAATACCATTAAATAAGCAAATTTTCCCATCAGGAGTATGAAATGAATGCAAATATGGTTCCCTGCTACTTTTGTGGCTTTGCTATTATATTTTAAGACATTCTTATTTAAATTTCATTAGAAATGTATTATTCCATGGGATAAAATATATTTCACACAATAGAAACAGGTAAATTTTGGAGCAGTATAATGAAAACATATAACTAATTCAATGAATATATTAAATCCAAATATTTTAAACTTATGGGAGTCTCTGTTCAGAGGGAAAGATGAGAAAAAGTATTACAGGAAAAACAAAAATGAGTTTGCCAATTCAAAGATCATATATAAAAAATGAGGTTCACAATCTAATGAAGGAGACAGTTCAGCTGGTAGAGATGAGAGGAGTCCATCCAGGTCTATTCATCTGTCTGCAGTTGAGAAAACGGTTCAGTCTGTCTGCAGTTGAGAGAATGCTTAGTGAACCAGCTGGCTTTGCATGACAGTCATGAACCTCACAACTGCTTCTGTCCAACCACAGATGGCTTCTTGATAAATGAGGATGGGTTCTGACAAACTGCAGAGACTGAATAAAAAATATAAATAAAAAATTATGTAAAATTAGTGGTAGTGAAATTTCTAAATTAAAGCATTTGAAAGTTCTCACCTAACCCAACACTGACTAAGGGCTCAAGTGTTTCAGTGAAGCTTTCTTCATTCCCTATCAGTTCAAAATAGTGTTGGAATTTTTTTGTTGTCATTTGTTTGTTTTTTGCTTAATCCCTCCACATTTTTCACCCCATCCCCCAAATGCCCCTCTTCTGATAGTTGTGAGTCTGTCCTCTAGAGAGAAAGGAGAGTGAGGGAGGCTTAAGAGAGTAGATGGTGGATAAATGGTGATGGAAGGAGACTTGACTTGGGATGGTAAACACACAATATACTGATGATGCATCATATATAGTTGTACACCTGAAACCTAAATAATTTTATTGAATAATGTCAACCCTATTAATTTAATATAATATAATGTTGAAGGATGATTGTCCAAAAGTCTCTCATATTTTTTGTCCTCCACACCTGTAAGGCCTTCTGAAGAAGATATTTACTCCTTTTTACTCTAGACAATCTTTTTAAAATTTTATTTTTAAGCATCTTATTTAATTATTGTTCAAGCACAATCTTTTAAAGCATGTTTGTATAGTAAAGAGTCTTGAAATATAAAAATAATATCTTTTTCAAAGAAGACATATTTCTTTGCAGTTTTTTAGGGATTACTGTTCTCCTAGAACAAAGGCAAGTGCTATCATCTACAGTCACAAAGATAAAGCATCCCTTCAAAAAAAAAGATGTATGTCCATTCCAAAAGATTCTAGTGATCTAAGAAAAGAGTTCTTTTCCTATAAAGCAACTAATTGCGCATGCAGATATCAATACTTTTTTTTCACATAACTGTGCAAAATGGCCCCCGGGAACCAGAACAAAAATGCTGGCTACAGCTATTGCTGTGAGCAGTATACTATCCTTTGTGTATGACTCAGGAGTCTCATGCCTTCATGCAGCATCTATGAAATCTTGACATGTTAGTTGACTCTGGTTACATTATGTTGGCTTTGAAAACTAATATATAGCATGTTTTTAGCTTCATTAACACATCTTGTCATTGGCTGGATATCATCTGGGGTGATAGGAATAACTGGGCTGCTAGCCTGGCTTTGTGCACACTATAGCTAAGAGGGTTCAAGAGGGAGAAGTGTGCAGAGCATCTTTAAGTAAGGGCTCAAAAGTAGTACCCATTAACTTTACCCACACTGTACTGGCCAGAATGAGGGGAGGGAAAGAGACAGCCCTAAGGAGAAAAGATGTATAACCGCACTTTAAAGGATGCAGACATTTTTGCAGACTCTCTTTCACACATGCATTATCTTATTTAATTGTCCAATTAACTTTTGAAGTTTGTGTTATTATCTCTTTTTTACAACTGAGTAAATGAAGGCTTGGAAGAATTAGTAGCTTGTGTAAGGCCACAGTGTCAGGAAGTGTATGACCTGAATTCTAGTGCAGGTCTGTCTGAATGCCGAGGTTCCCCACCTATATCACCTATTGCTCCATGCACTTCAGGATAAGTCTGCTTCAAATGAATTTTCATTTGACCTTTGACACTGTATCTACTGAGAAAAATAGGTAAAACTATAGAGACTTCTGCTCCTTCCCATGAGATCCATTCATCATTACTTTCCTATTTCTTTAAAGTTAGTTAATCTTTCACAGCTATATTTCGTTCACTGCTAAAACAAACAAAAAAAATTAGTTAGGGTTTAGGAGTGCCAAAAGGAAGAGGAAAGGCATGTATGACACCTCATAAATCTCAACATAAAAGTTCAAAGCTATTGTTAAAAATTGTCGTATTTTAGCCACAGAATTCTCAAGGTCATTCCTTTAGAATTCAGTCTAAAGCTCTTTGGTAATGTCCTATATTCTTCCAAAGATCATCACATTTTCTTCTAATTTTGAAAGATATAAATGTATTTTATTCTCAAGTTTTATATTTGTTGTAGTGATTATAATAAAAGTAAACATTCTTTTCCCAAGGTGGTGCTTTCCTTTCTCAGCATTTTCTTAGATTAAATTCACCACAGCCCCACACCAGGAATCATAAAGGAACCAAGGGATGCAAGTTTCCTGGATTGTTGATGTGATGCATTCTATGTCTTACTGTTTATGAATATAATTGAAATCACGTGAAAATGCAAGTAGAAGAAAATTACAACTTAGAAGTAGAGCCTCTGCTTCCTGTAAAAGACTAATGAGTATAAAGGGAAGGGCTGAGCATGAGAATCTAATTATGGTGTAAAAATAAGATGTAAATCATCTCCATACACATCACACATATACCATTCACACACCAGGCACATATACACAGGATGAATACATGAATTGGCAGATAGTGTCCTAGGAGAAATAGAGAGATTAAGTTGTAATCAGTCTTATGAAAGAGCAGAGAACAAATTTGGAAAACTACACAGACAGTAAAGTATAACACATATAAAATGGGTGACAAAATCATGAGCACTATAAAAAATTGTAAATCACAGGCAGTATTAAACTCTTTCTCTGCTGGAATGTTCTAAATTTCTTTTTAAAAAAATTGTTCCTCAAGTACAGTTGTGTCAATTTTCACTCCACCATGCCTCCCCATCCCACCCATCCCCACTTTCCACCCTTGAACCTACTCCCTTTAGTTTCCTCCATGTGTCCTCTATACATGTTCTTGATGGCCTTCCCCTATTTTCCACATTATCTCTTTCCCAACACCCCTAATTTTCCCATTGATTTAATAAAGCAAGTCATTTCTAAAATTCCCTTACCGGTGTAAACTTAGTCCATGTTGACTGAAGGTGAAGTCTCATACTATGGTTGGAAAAAATGACTTTAAAAAATGAATACGCTGTTAAAACATGGATTGACAATATTTCTCACTTTTTATTACAAAATGACATTGACAACATTCAAAATACTGGTAGTTTATTTTGCTTAGCTGATGATGTTCCTATACCTTCTATTGATTAATTTCTAAGATTGGTTTTCCTCCAGTGTCAATCTTTCCTCAATCATTAAGAATAACTTAGTTTATTGTTTTGGAATAGCTTTAATTCTTTTAAATTTATCAGGTTTTTCAAACTCACCTACTTATTTTCTCTGATTAAATATTTAATTGTTTTTTAAAGATTTTATTTATTTATCTTTAGAGGGAAAGGGAAGGATAGAGGGAGACAAACATCAATGTACAGTTGCCTCTCACGTGTCCCCCACTGGGAACTGGCTTGCAACCCAGGCATGTGCCCTGACTGGGAATCCAATTGCGATCATGTGGTTCGCAGGCCCCTGCTCAATCCACTGAGCTACACCAGCCAGGGCCAAATATTTAATTATTTAACTTTAAATATTGGGAGGGCAAGTTATAGCTTTTTATAACTCTGAGCAATGAATTCAAGACCTACATAAAATTCTGATCATTTTCTTTTAGTCACTTAAATAGATGTTTAGCACTTGCTTCATCATGCACTGTTCTAAGCCAAGGGGTACAACAAAGTCCTCACATAAAAAATACTATAGATTGATGTATTCTGTAATTATTTATGTTATTTTATCCAACAAATTATTTTTTCAAATATGCTATATTCAGGGTACTGTCCTAGCACTTTTGATATAAAAAGGTATAAGATATGGTTCACATTCAGATGGGGACAAATGTTAAGGGATCTACTTGGGAAGCTAGATAAAATGTAGGTACTATGGTGTTATGATAGAGTATATATGGTATAGAGGTATTTACCAAATGCAACATAGAATTTTTGAGAAGACCAATTTATGTGTGTTTGTGGTGTGCATCTCTGTGTGTAATGGATTGGGGTAGCTGAGGTAGCTCAGTCCCCCTAACCAATCCCCATAGCTGTTATCATGATGTCTGTGTATGTATGAGTATGTCTCTATTTTACTTGTTAGTTCAGTTTATCCATTAGATTCTACATATGAGTGAAATCATATGGTATTTCTCTCTTTCTGACTGGCTTATTTCACAGCATAATGTCTCCAGGTCCATCCATACTGTCTCAAAGGGTAAAATTTTCTTCTTTTTTATAGCTGAGTAATATTCCATTGCATAAATGTTCCATAGTTGTTTTATCCACTCATCTGTTGATGGACACTTGGGCTGCTTCCATATCTTGGTGATTATAAACAATGCTGCAGTGAACATAGGGGTGCTTATGTTATTTCAAATCAGTGTTTTTGGTTTCTTCAGAAATATTCCCAGAAGTGGGATTACTGGGTCAAAAAAGTAGGTCAATTTTAATTTTTTGAGATATCTCCATAGTGTTTTCCACCGTGGTTACATGATTCTGCATTCCCACCAACAGTGCAAAAGTGCCAACAGAAAGTTTTTAAATTATAAACATAGAAAGGATGAGAGAGATACAAAATTACCATTAGAATGCCACAATAACAGTCATCTTAGGCAAGGCCCAGTGATGAATGCTGAAGCTGGTGGGTGGGACTAAATTTAAATAGTAAGGAGATATTTGCATAGCCTCAAAGGCTCTTTTTCTGCTGTTGCCAAATACAGGTCCACATTTTTTTTTATCTACTTTCCTCTAGGAGGTGTAGCTTAAGTCTTTCCCTTTAAGTGTTGCTTCTACAAATATTTACTTTTACAAATAATGTGTAGAAAGGGAAAAATAGTAATTTCACAATAGAGAAGCCTAACAGGCACCACTATAATTAAATAATAAAAGTTAAAATCAGTGGTAATAAGTTATTTTAATACCATATATTCTTTGATACTGTATAATGAGAAGGGCACTATACCTCTTACATTCTTCCCAAAATTTATAACTCCAGTTATGCAAAAACCAAGTTGATAAACATTCTACAAAACACCTGACCAATATCCTTCAAAAGTGTCAAATGAATGAGAAACAATGAAGAACTGAGTGAAAAACTGTCACAGATCCGAGGAAACTAAGGAGCCACAATAACAATGCAGCATGGGTTCCTGGACTGGATCCTTGAAGAGAAAAAGAACATGCATGAAGAGACTAGGGATATCTGGTAAGTTTGTTGATGGTAATTAATTAATTGATGGTAATGTACCAGTGTTAGCTTTTTCATTTTGATAAATGCATCATGCTTGTATAAAGTTTATTATTAATGGAAGCTTATTGAAGGATATATAGAAACTATGTTACATTTGTAACATTTTTGAAGATTTAAATTATTCAAAAATTTAAAAAGGAATAAAAAGTAACTATGTTTAGCAAAATAAGCATATATTAAATAAGAATATAAAAATAATAGCTTTAACATGATCCATGAGAGAAAAATGTAAGTTGTACTTTATTAAAATTAAAAAAACCCTAAACTTTTACTTTGTGAAAAAAGGGTTACATGAATAAAAGGGCAGCCACAAAATGAGTGAAAAGAATTATAACTCAAATATCTGAAAAATCACTGCTATCCAAAATATGCAGACCTTTTATATCTCAACAATAAGAAAACATATACTGTATGATTTCAAATATATTACATTATGGAAAAGGAAAACTTTAGGAACATTAGATCAGTGGTTGCCAGGGAAAGAGGAAGGAAGGATCAATCAGAGATACATGGAGGTTTTTTAGGGTGATGAAACTATCTCATGTGTTAGTATAGTGAAATCTATATGACATTATGCCATTTGTCAAAACTCACAGAAAGTGCAGCATGAAGAGTGAGCTCCAATGTAAACTATAGACTTCAGTTAATAACCATTTCTTTCTTTCTTTTTTAAGCATGTATTTCTATTTCATCAATTTTAACAAATGCACCACACTAGAACAGGATGTTAATGACAGCGAAAACTGAGGCTAGGGTTTGAGGAAATATATTAGGACTCTGCATTTTCTGGTGAATTCTTCTGTAAACCTACAACTTCTCTAAGAAACAAACAAACAAATAAACAATCATATTTAAACAGGAAGTAGAGTGAGTTAGATGGTGATATTTTGCCTTGCTCTTCTCATGGAATGTGAGAGTGGGAGATTCTGTAAGGAAGACCTCATATTTTGGGCAGCCCTTGGAAATGAGGTGTGGCTATGTTTTAGTGAGTTGTGGAGAGGGGCTTATGGGAAAAAATGAAATTTTACTGGAAATAAAAATTTCAGAAATTGTGTTAGGTAATGTTTTCTTATGCTTTAAAAATTCTTCTTAAAGATGGCAGTAAAAGACAGAATACTGTAGTTGAAAAATAATTTTAAAAATTATAAATAAAACCAAGTAGAATCTTTCATTGAATTTGTATTTGAAAATTGAGAGGGTGTTAAAGAAGGGGACAGGATGGGTCCACACAATAAAGATTGATATCTTACTGGATATCATGTAATTGAAAAACATCTTTTACAATGTTTTCACCCAAGGATTCATATTAACCATTTTAATTAATCCATTGTTCATATTAGTCCAGTTTTTCATGGTTTAAGGTAAAGCTTTTTAAAATATTTTTTATTTGTTTATTTTTAGACAGGGGAAAGGGAGGGAGAAAGAGAGGGCATGAAACACTATTGTGTGACTATTGTGTGTTTGTCTTCCACGTGCCCCCTACTGGGGACATGGTCTGCAATCCAGGCATGTGCCCTGACTGGGAATCTAACCAGCGACCCATTGGTTCCAAGGCCTGCACTCATTCTACTGAGTCATACCAGGCATTACTAAGGTAAAGCTTTTTTCTCTCTACAAAAACCACCATACTCCTGAGCCAGCCGGGCCATCTATAATTACTAGAATCTGCTTTCTTCAGTACCATACTGAGTACTGTATTCTGTTTTCATCACTCCCTAGGCTTAGGGCTGGAGATATTGTGTTGGTAGCTTACAAATGGCACTATAGGGGTAACACGGAAGGAAAATTGACAAATACTACAAATTAGAGTATTATGAGTAGTAGTATTAGTAGTAGTATTTTGGAAAGCTAATTTTTAAGCATATACTAGAATAACAATGCTGATGACTGATATTAAAATGTAATCAATCAAATAACTTGACTTTTAAAAAAATCCTTTAAATGTTGTAACTCCGTGAGCAAGGCAAAGTGAGCTACAAGCAAAGAAGTGTAAAAAGGGACATTACAGGATTATTATATGAACCTCAAATATATTATCATTACTCAGTGGTAGGGCTGAATCAACTCCTTGGATTTAATTAGCTCAAAACTTCCCTCCTCTGCCCAGTGGATGCAGTCAGTAGATTGGTACTAGAGTCAAAATATATTTATGTTTGATACCTGTGGTGACTGTCAGTGACTCATCAGTATAACACTACTGTGTTTTAATAGATTTCCACAGTGTTTTGTGCATGTGTCTCCAGAGTCGAAACTGTACAGAGGACCCACAGATTAGAAAAGATATAAATATCTACCCATAAATGTCTTTGCTTGTCAATTCTACTTCTACTTTTTTGACTGAAAGTGTCCTTGGTTCAATCTTAACTTTTTCCCAAGAGCTACATATCATCTGAAATACTAATTTTCTTTCATTTCTTTCTTTCACAATTATTATAAGTAGTCTATGAATTGTAGTAAGGGCACATTACTACAACAGGAAACATTTCCCTTCTTCTGCAATTAGTAATGAATATGTATCTTAAATGTACTAAAGTGTTTTTAGAGCCTCATTTTGAGGGATTCTTGTCCAGGATCTGAATCTGTCCTCCGTGAACAGTGATTCCTCCAAGTTCTCCGTGGGCTGTGTCACAGGAAGGCAGTGATCTTCCTGCTAAATCAATTTGTGTTCGTAGTGCAGTACAGATTTGGAGCAGCATAATTCAAACTGACTTCTCCAAATAATACTTCCTCTGACAACAGTTTTAAAGTGGCAAGGTGGTTGGGAAAAGCACAGGCGTGAGATATGACATTCCCCAGCAGAATTCAACATACTGCTGTGACACTGATAAACTAGAAGCTAAATTGTAATGTGAGGTAGCAAAGCAGTTCATAGGTGCACCTGCACCAAACATTGCTAAATCTATGGCCAATAGAGAAACCATAGAACTGTAGCCAGAGTAACAGAAAAGCCCAGACTTTGTAGACAGGGAAAGCCCATCATATCAATGATTTATAACTTTAAAGGCTATAAATACACTGTAACTGCCTTTTGTATCAAGAATCTGCAGACTAAAATGTGCACAAGAACCATAGTTTGCAATGATACAATCTCTAAATATGACTCTATGTGATAAACTGTGATGGCCAAGAAAGAACCTGAATCAGTAATTGGCAGTGTTTTTATTCAAAGGGGGTACACAGTAAAACCATCCATGCACATGAGTCAAGGAAAACGGCACCCTTAGTTTTTCATTTGTTCGGGTTGATTTTAAGAAATGTCAACCACCATGTCTTGAAAGTCTGTTGGTAATGTCTTCATTAAAGGAGAAAACAATAAATTTTGGAAACCCTCATAGAATAAAGATAGGCTTATGTTGAGAAAATCTTTCTTGCTTACTTGAATTATCCCCACAATATTTTATCATCCTCAGTTTGGCAGTTCACAGACCAGTTATATCCATTTCTTATTCACATCATAAACTTATTATCTTTTTATTTGGATATAATAATAAAAATTAAAGAATAATAGTAACCATTTTGGACAAGAACAAACATCAAACTTTGTCTTTCACTTTCTGGCACAACCAAAACAAGGATAAGAACAAATTTAGAAATAAAGAACAACCAGAACTTCCAAAGAATCATTTGCAGGGAAGTTCAACAGTTAAAGATTTAAAGAAATATTCATCCAGACATTTAAGAGGGATGGAGACAGGCAGCCACCCCTTTTAAGAAAGGTGGAGGATGCATAGCAAAAGGCAGACCACCTAGGTGATCCCTCATTTGCATGCAGATAGCTGGCTAGAACAATGGGGAAGGGGGACAGACCTTGCAACCCAGGGTTTTAGCACTGGAAACTAAAGACTCAAAACCCCTAGGTGTAAAATTCTGTGGGGTTATGGCAGAGGGAGAAACTCCAGCCTCACAAGAGAGTTTCTTGGATAGGCCCACAGAGTCACAAAAAACCACATCTGCAAATCAGCACTTGAAATGGCACAATTCACTTGTGGGAAGTTAGGGAAGTGATAGAACGTGTGACAAGAGCAGAGAAAGTGGCATTGTTCCCTCTCTGACCATTCCCCCACAGATAGCATCCAACAAAGCAAAAAGGTTGCACAGTCCTGGCAAATACCTAAGGATCCACCCCTTACCATGTACATCAAGTGCACCAAAGAAATATGTCCCAAATGAAAGAACAGATCAAAACTCCAGAAGAAGAGCTAAGCGATGAGGAGATAGATAAACAGACACAGAGTTCAGAACACTGGTACTCAGGATACTCACAGAATTGATTGATCTCAGTTGCAAAATGAAGGAAGAAATAAAGGCTATTCAAAGTGAAATAAAGCAAAATATATAGATAACAAAGAGTAAAGGGAAGGAAATGGGGACTCAAATCAATGATTTGGAATGAAAGGAAGAAATAAGCATCCAGATGGAACAGAATGAAGAAACAAATGCAAAAAAAAATGAGGAGAGACTCAGTAACATCTGGGACAACTCTAAGTGCTACAACATCTGAATTATGGGGGTACTAAAGGAGAAAAGAAAGAGCAAGATATTGAAAACTTATTTGAACAAATAATGATGAACCCCCCCCCCAAATCTGGCAAAAAAATAGATAAACAAGTCCAGGAAGCCCAGAAAATCCCCAAAAAATTGGACCCAAGGAGGAACACTCCAAGGCACAACATAATTAAGTTACACGAGATTAAAGATAAGGAGAGAATCTTAAAAGCAGCAAGAGAAAGTGAGACAGTTACATACAAATGAGTTCCCATAATACTATCAGCTGATTTCTCCTAAGAACCCTATAGGCAAGAAGAGACTGGAAAGAAGTATTTGAGTCCTGAAAGGTACAGACCTGCAACTGAGATTATTCTATCCAGCAAAACTATTATTAAAATCCTTTCCAGATAAGGTGAAGTTAAAGGAGTTCATTATCACTAAGCCCTTATTATATGAAATATTAAAGGGACTTATCTAAAAAAGAGAAGATACAAATTATGAACAATAAAATGACAACAAATTCACAACAATCAACAACTGAACCTAAAAAACAAAAACTAAGCAAATGACTACTAGAACAGGAACAGAATCACAGAAATCGAGATCACATGGAGGGTTATCAGTGGGGAGGCGGAGGGAGAGAAATGAGGGAAAAGGTACAGGAAATAAGAAGCATAATAGATAGGTACAAAATAGACAGAAGGAGGTTAAGAATAGCACAGGAAATGGAGAAGCCAAAGAACTTATATGTACCACCCATGGACATAAACTAAGGTGGGGGGGATGCTGGAGGGTGGAGGGAGGCAGTGCGGGAGAGGGATAAAGCTGAAAAAATTGTGATAACGGTAATAGCATAATTAATAAAGTATACTAAAAAAACAAATATCAACCTTTGTCTCAATTATTTGTTTATGCTTTCCCTTAATGGACCTAGAAAACAAAACCCGATCTTCTTTTTATTTGCATAACAAAAAATATGTCTTCTCCTGGGTACATTAACATTATTTCAAATTTCCATTTCATCTCTTGTAATCATTGTTTACTTTTTCTTAGAGTTAACAAGAAAGGTTTAACAGGATGTGAGTTTGGTACTGAAAAAGTAGTGCATTGCATTGTTCTGAACTCTAAATATTTTATATACACACACAGATATTATGGTGAGTAGTCATGGATAAAAGGACTTATATTCTCAAAAACACGGAGATGAGTTGTCAAAGTTATGATAAGACCAAGGCACTGTGAAGTACCTGAATCTTGACTGACTTTATTTTAAAAAATATATTTTTCCTTTCTGATGACCTCTTTAACTTTACTTATCCAAATATAACTATAACTTATTGATACCATAAAAATGTGTCTTGGTAGTACCCTTTTAAAACATGTTAAAATAATGGATAAAGTAACAAAACAGGCAGTAACTTAAAATTAAGCACAGAACAAAGTAATGTGGTTGTATGAACATAATTGCAAAGTAAAAATAAGACGTAATAATTTATTTTTAAAGCAATATTGCATTAAATAATTAATTTTGTGAAAGAAAAATGCTTTCCTCTGCTTACCCTTCTAAATGATTAAATGTAATATTATCATCATATCACAAGCCTGCTTTTAGAAATATGGTAAAAGCCATTTTTACCACTACACCCTGATAAATAATTTATTGACACCTACAAATATGTGCTGTGCATACTAAATTAGATATTAATATTTCAATATATTTCTGAAGTCGATACAAAAACTGCTTCATTTACTCTAAACAATACTTTGGAAAACAAACATCTGTCAAGGTGACAAATATGTCACTGGAAAATACAAAGGAGAGTTGAAAAATAAGATTTATACCATGCAATACCTTTAATTTAATGATATACGTATCTTTATTTTTACTTGGTACAATTAAAAGAACACTGGATTCAGAATTAAAAGATCTGGGTTTGAATGCCAACTTCAATAACTACTAAGATGTAAAGAATATTAATTTATTGTTTTAATATCTATGTTCTCTTCTTAGAGTAGAATTAAATTGTATTTGTGAATACACATTCACTACACAGGACTTTACTAATATTATTATCATTATTATTCTCAGTGAATTTTTTATTATATAAAGTATAATTTAGTATACTTTGGTGTTTAGTATAATTTGGTGTTTCTAGTTTTCTTGCTTTTGGCAGATGAGTAGAGCCAAGTATACACCACCCCAGTCTTGATATGGATTTCATCAACTCAAATATTCCCTTATTTTATTCTTTTGTAATCAACCCCTAGCCATCCTTCTAGCCCCTGCTAACCACTGTTTTTATTTAATTTATGTCATTTTTAGGTGTCACAAAGACAGAATCAAACACTGTGTAGTATTTTGATTCTGGCTTCTTCCGCTTCACAAAAGACACTCAAGATCCAGCACATTTTTTCATAAAACAGTAGCTTGCTTTGCTTCCTTTTGTTTAAAGGTTGAATGGTATTCCACATCTTCCATAGCATGTGTATACCAGGGTGTATTTATCCATTCATCAGTTCAAGGATATCAGGTTGTTTTCAGTTTTGGGTGATTACAAACAAAAATGCAGTAAACAATGTACAGATTTTATGAAAACCTAAATTTTATTTATTTGGGGTAAATATCTAGAAGTGTAAAATTTTATCTCATACATGCCTAATTTATAAGAAACTACTAAGCTATTCTTCACAATATCTCCACCAGTTTGCATTCCTGAGAGCAGTGTCTGACTATTCCTCTCCAGCACTTGGGATCATCAGGTATTTTTGTGCAGTTTGAAGCAAAAAGAAATGACTATTAATAGGTATTCAGCAGTACCTCATTTTTCTTTAGTCTGTCCTTTATTTATTTGTAGTAGACCGCTCTACCTGATTTTAGGAATTGTATCTCTACCCCTTGTGGCTAAGGGTGAGAGATGACCTTTGAAATGCCAGCCGCAGGAGACAAAGCCTGTCTCTGGCAGCAAATGCTGCCTCAGTTCCTCTCCCTGCCCCCAAAGCTTGGTCGGAAGTCAGTGGCAGGTAAGACCCCTCACAGTGGGGGGCAACCTAAACCAGACTTGATCACTTGGGAGGCCTTCATGGAAGGACTCCACGGGGGAGAGGCTGCAACAAAGAGGGAGCAATGGACTCTTGCCCCCTGGCTTTGTCAAAGCCTGAGTCCCCATGTTTTCTGGGAGAAGTGCTTCCTGGCTCTAATCCTCTTAAGCCTGAATACCTGCTGGGGAGAGGCGCAGCTCCTTGCCTTGCTAGAGCGTGTCCTGGGGGAAAATCTGGAATCACAAAGACTTGCTGATTAACCTGTGAAATCTGCTCTGCTAAGAGTGCTTTCATTCATATGATAAGAGTCTGAGAGGAAATGAGTATGTCTCCCAAAGTTTCTGCAACTTTCTTCCTGACAGACACTCACTCAGACTAAGCCCTAAGATTTCTTTGTAATGTTATCTACTGTTTGATCCTTGTTGCCTTGTATTTCTGTATATTACAACCAATAAAAGGCTATGGAGAAAGAGGCTCGGGGCCTTTTTCTCCTCAGAGAAACTGGCCACAGCCCACTCCTCCTACCCAAACAGAACCAGCATGTCTCAGCCACATTTATTCATTCATGCGTGTCCGTGGCACCGGGGGACTCTTGGAGTAGTCGCCCCCACATTTATTTTTATTTTATTTTTAGAGACGGGAAGGAAGGGAGAAAGAGAGGTAGAAAAACATTAATGTGTGATTGCTTCTTGTGCATTCTTCAATGGGGACCTGGCCTGCAACCCAGGTGTGTGCCCTGATGAGGGATCAAACTGGCAACACTTTGGCTCTCAACCACAACAACTAGCAACCTTAGCACTCAATCCACTGAGCCAAACCAGCTGGGGCCCTTTATTTGTATCTATTATGAATCCATACCTCAGACTCAGTCTCTCTTAACTAGTGCTTAATTGACTAGTCCCCATGTCCTAGCCAATCTTCATAGGATACTCAAACAGAAATCACCCACATGTCTAAAATTTGACTAAATATCCGTGTGCAGTAGAAGTTGCGTATTTGTGCTGCACAGGGTGGCTTTAGTTGCTCATTAAATATTTGTCTTGTTAAAAATTCTTCTGAACATCTGTATTCAGGGGTTTTTTGCAGATCAAGCTACTTCAAAGTACCATGTTCATCTTCAAACACTTTGCTCTTTCTCTTTCTTTTCTCACCTACAATTATCTTCTTCATTGCTTTCTTTTGAGATTCTTTATAAATGCTACATTTTCTTTAACACCTAACCACAATCCATTAAGCATTACTTAACTCCACATGTATACTCATTCTTGTTCCTAATATTAAACATCTACCTTTTTACAGTCAAAAGTTATTAATACCCTCACAAAGTTTATAGGTAGAAGGTATAATGATTATTTAGCTTTAACATTTAAATATGTTGGTTTAACATTGACAATTTTATACGATACTTTTAGAATTTGAGTTTAGAGGTCACATGAAAGGAGATGCATCAGAGAGAGTCATCATTGCTTATTCAGGTTAAATACATTGAGAGACTTCAGTTGCAGAGTTTTCTGTCCTGCTTGTTTTTAAAGCAGCTCTTGTAAAGATTGCAGATTTTTATTTTACTCCTGGGAGTTGAATTAAATAAGCTATTTTTAGTTTTTTTCAATAAGTTTAGTACATAACAGTTTTATGTATTAAATTTAAATGATTGTCTCCTTGCCATAGTGTCTAACACATATGGATGTCCACAACATGTTATCCATATTGTTTGCTTTCATTTAAATTACCCATCTGTGAATTAGAAAATTAGCAAGAAAGTTAAAGAATGCCCCTCATGCTCAAGTTCAAAATATGCATTAATGGCAAATTGGTATTATTCCTACCACATACATGCTCTTTTCCACATAACATTTCATTAGTTGAGCTATCATCAATTTATCTTTACTTTTGGGTTTAATTTTTTCAGTTTCAACACCATTACAATCACATGTGGAATCTAATGGACAAAATAAATTGACATATAAAATAAAGCAGAGAAATGGGCACATGGAACAGACTGACAGACCTCAGAGGGGAATGGAAGAAATTAGCCAAAGATTATATATGCATATGTGCAAAGCCCATGGCTATAGACGACAATGTGGTGAAGGCTGAGGAGGGGGCACAGGAGCTGGGTGGAGGGAAGTAAAGGGGTCAGATTCGGGACATCTGTAATAGTGTCAGCAACAACAAGAAATTAAACCACTAACTCAGATATTTAAAAAAAGACAAATCAGTACAAATATGCCAGCTTTTGTGGTCTTGGGTCTTATCAGATTTTGTGTTGCCAATGAACCACAGGTGTAGAAATAGATCATTGAATTTTCAAGAAAAGTATGAAGGTGGTTGTGCTAAAAGATGTAATTTCCAAGTAATTCTCATATTACTTGCAGTGTGGAAACAGTTACAGTAATCATGCTTTTATTCCTTTCCAAAGTGACATCATATTCTTATGCTTCTTAGATTTTCTTATTTATTTCTCTTGAATCAAAAATATTTCAGTTGTGTTATTGTGTGAATGAAACATAATATGGTAATTTGTTTTTATTAAATTCAACATAGAGAGTGGCTTATGGAACCTAGCAACAAGAAATAAAGAAAAATTAATAAGTTTTTTGTCATTGAATTTTGTGAGCCAAGTGTTCATTGCAGTTCACTCTGGAGAAAACTAATAATGTATTTAATTAGACTGCTTGGTGCTTAAAATAAACTTGAAAGGCATGCTATGGGAAAAGGAAAATATCTAAGACAATATGTACTGTTGAAATAATATTTTAAACCATAGTAAGTAGTTCAATGTGTGGCCATAAATCCCCACAATGTTTAATAGAAACAAAAGTTTTTCAGTGTTAAGCAATATGGATATCTGACATATTAGTTTTGATATTGTGCTCTTAGTATCTGTACAGTTATTTCCTTTACTGTCATATTCAGGTCAAAGAATTTGGTAAATTAAAAGCAAATCATGGTTTTTGATTTGGGAACCCGAACCATTTAATTATTTTTTTAATGTTTTTATTTCCTAACTAATTTCCATGTTTCTAATCTTGACCTAGTCTTGTCTGTTTTCAAGAGCTCCCAGAGTGACTTTTGAAAACTAAATCAGATCATATGACTCCTCAGCTTACAGAGAACTGAAAGGACTTCCTTCACCTGCAGAAAAATCTCCAGACTTGGCCTCAACCTAACCCCAAGCCAGAACCCCCAGATATGAACCTTGCTCACCTTCTTCATCTCTAGTCTAATGATTTTTCACTTGGTTCACTTAATTACCATTCCTGTTGCATTTCATACTTGCATCCTACAGAATTATGTTCTTCTGCTTGATTTTGCTCTTGTTGGAAATTTCTTTTCTCCTATCTTAGCATCTTTATTTCCTAACAAATGGGTTCTAGAACATAAACTCAGAAGGACATTCCTGCCACTCAGTTACTGATGTGTCATATCATGGCTTATTTTTTTGACAGTACTTATCATGATATAAAAATAAATTATTATACTTTCTGATTTTCTTTACTTGAATGTAAGCTCTAGAGAGTGAATGAACCGATGATAAATATTTTGTGAAGCTAAGGTGGAGTCCCTTGGTGTAGTACTTATGGAAGCTGGCCAGAAGTGAACCTGGCTGTAGAAAAGTTATATTTCTCAATTAAATGCCTTTATCCAAAGTCACATAGCCTGAAGGATGAAGCCAAAAAAAGAGTAATTGAGCTGGCTAAAAAAACACCCATAGACCTTGAAAGTGATTGGAAGTGATGTGTGATCACAATTAATGTGATAGCAGAGTAACTATCTACTAATCCTTGTTAGATATTCAAAGCCTACTAGTCAGAATATTTTCTGCTTCTTTTATATAAGATGCATAAGATATTACAAGTCAAATTATGACAATACACTTGAAAAAATATATGACAAGGATATAGTGAGGTCAGAGTGCAGAGGAACACATTCAGGAGGTAGCCTGTGGTCATCTCTCTCTAGCTCCGGAAGAAGGAGGAATGTGTCCATGAGATATTGATAACTGACCTTTTGAAAAGTAGACTAATGGTATTTGCTGGAAGCTAAGTTCTTATTTATGAAATATCTTAGCAATAAGTTCCTGGGTTAATATTTCTTATTATTCATGAACAAAAGTTCCATAGGTGTATAGGGCATGTCTTTCAGGAAGATGTGTCATAATCTACATACTCCCCACTTTGTGAGGTGACATGAAAACCTCAGTTAGAGAATCCATCAATTATTCTGAGTCACAATAGATGTGTCCTGATTAATGAGGGAAGGACCCATGAATCCACATAGTATTTCCAAGACTTCTCTTCCTCTGCCTGGCTTTCTTTGAATTTATTAGTAAAGCTTAATACAGGATATATTCTGTGAGTCTGACTTGGTCATTCAATTACCAGTGTTAGCGCAACCTTATATATTTTAAACAGATCATTATTTAGGTAAACAATGCTTTTGTTTAGGTAAAACCTGATCATGATGTTCTCTTTAAGACTCTATGACCACATTTAATATATGTTGGTAACATTTTAAGTTTGTGTTGTCATTCATATTTTGTACATTAAGTTAATATACAGTTACAAATGAAGTAACTAAAATACATTGAATTTCAGTTACATTCTTGATACTTTAAAATGTATTTATTAGAAACTTATTTGGGGTAAGAATTTTTAGTACCATTGTTAAGTGAATTAAGTTCAGTTAACTCATTAACTTACTGAAACCAGATAAAAGCTCAAAGTGTAAATTAGTCACACTATTTTAAAATCTATGTTGAAAAAGCAATTTTATATAGATGACCCATTTCAGGGTAAATAAATAAAGGTGAACTTATTTTATTCTCAGAGTCAAGGCTCAGATCTGTTACAGACTTGTCAAATTAAAAAGTTTTATATAATTATATATTTTATGGTCTGAGTTGCTAAAAACTGACAGAAGAAACCCAGTAAGTCCAATCTATTTAATTTTTTACTATTCTCAAATATAAATAGAAAAAGTGATTTCAAAAGTAATAAAAAAGATTGTTACTACAGCAATAATCAAACCTGCAAACACCTTTAGTTAGGTCTAGATACACATGACCATAATCTCACTGAAGTCTATATCCTGGTCATAAAGCAAAGGGAAGGAGGATTCACATGTGAAATAAAGCTTGAATTTTGGCTAAATTAATAAATAATTCAGACATTAGGAATAATATATATGTATATATTTAAAAGCTAAATTCACAAATCTAAAACTTTTTAAACATCAGTTATAGATTTCTCATGTAGGCCTTCACAAATATCCAAAAACTAAAAAAAGGATAATCTATATATATTTATAAATAATAAGAAATTTTTCTTTATCTTAGTATAAATTCAAATTGTGATTAACATACAATGTTCTCTCATCAGAATACACTGTTCTGTTATAGGTGAAAAAGAATTAAAATACCAGGGAACTAAATAGAAGCAAATAACTAAACACCTTATAATTATGAGGTTAAACAAAAAAAAGTTAATGTTTTATTTCTTGCAGGACTCATTAGCAATAAAAATAGTAACATAAAATGATTATCATCATAAGGAAGGTCTTAGCCATAATAACTCAATTGTAAAAATATTTATTTTTGCTAAAATTATACAGCTAAACTCTTAATCCTTCATTTCCTCTGCATAAATTTAGATTTGGACTTTTCTCATCTTGTGTGTACTCCTGTGTACTTAATTCTGCAAAAACTCTAAATTCTGGGGCTTATGTGAAGATGTTTATCTATGCCGAACCGTAAGTAACATGATTATGGTCTAGGAAAGAACATAAAATGGAGTTAAGTCTTTGTGAAAGCCACTTTGGTATCACATGAAATAAGTAGTTGCTGACCTCACTTCTCAATGGTCTAAGATTTTGAGAGTAAGTTCCCAACTTACAAAAACATATATACATATGTATATGTTTAATATTTCAGAGAACGGCATAGTTAAGAAGACTAAAAGCTTAACTGATACCTAGTTTTGATATGTATTTATTTGGTTGTTTAACATTTTTTTTTCAAAATTGGATACACTGAAATGCCAAAACTAGAAGGGAAATATGTAATGTGAATGTGTTGGGAATAAAATAATTTACTGTTAAAACTGCAGTTCATTTAAAAAATAAATTAGGGTTATTTGAGATAGTAGAAAATAAAACTGGGTTGTAGTATTCACAAATATTTTCTTCTCTTCAAAAGGAATGTTCAGTACACAGGGGATTCCTTATACTTTAATTTTTTTTAATGCAGTTACTGAAAAATTTAAACCACACTGATACAGGGTGCAGCCAGGGGGGCCCCCCAAAAAGATTTAGAAAAGTGTCCAGAATTCAAAGTGTATAGGAATATTGGAGAGACATATAAGATGTCCTCACCCCCCCCCCCACAGGGGGGAAGAAAGAATGGAGCCAGGCCATTGAGAGCTATTTTGCATAGCAGTTCAGTTTTGGAGCTAACCTCCGGAGGAATGGTTATTTAACATATCTATAACCTTTAACTGGTTTCATAGATATGTTAAATAGCAGTGGCCAAGTTGGGAGCCAGGAAGAAGGAAGCAGAAGGGACTGAGGATGTAACTAGGGAGAGAGACTGGGTCTCATGAGAAAAATACTAGGAGCTGGACTCCTGGAGGCAGAAGGGAGAAGGGAGTAAGATGGAACTCAGGAGGATGTAACTAAAGTCTGCTCTCCTGAGTGAGAAGGGCTTGGACTCAGAATGTAACAAAGGGCTGCGCCCCTGAGTGGAAGGGCCGCTGTGTGGGAGCTTGGAAAAGACAGGCTCCAGGACATGAAGGGTCCCTGCTTGGGCAGATGAGAGAGAGCCATGCGGTTTCAGCAGAGTGAGGACCCCCTGTTGGTGGGGTGAAAGAGGGAGCCACGTGGTTTTGGCGGAGTGCGGACCCCCCTCTTTCCCAGGTGAAAGGGAAAAACCACGCAGCTTTGCCAGAATGGAGATCCCTGCAGCCAGGTGAAGAAGACAGCCACATGCTTTTGGTGGAGTGCGGACTCCTGCAGCTTTGGTAGAAGAGGCCCACGCGGCTTTGGGGTGCCCCCTTTGGCCGCGGGGCCTGAAAAGCAAGAGAGACTTTGACTGGAACTGGGTACAAAGGACTCTTGCCAGTGGACTATGAGAGGGTACCACAGTACTTTGGATTAACTCGAGATCCTGCACGGTGACACAGCTGACGGTGCCAGCGGCCTGCAACACAGACGTGTGCTCTTTTCCTGATTTACGGTACCCGGAGTTGGGACAGAGGGAGAAGGGAGCGCTGTGTGGGTGTAGGTGTACAACCTAAAGGACTTTGATATTTTAGTGGTGGCATTAGGCCTGAATAGCATTAAATAAACATTTTGTTTCCTTTTCACAAATCTCTGGCATTAAGAGATGTGTTTCCAATTGGCGGCGGACAGAAGGGCCCAGTAGATTTTAGTATTTTGGTTTTTGGGAGGGGCCCCTGTTGTACAGCAGTTTTGGGCATCCCTAGGTGGGCCAAATATTGTATTGCCCCTCCCTCGGACCACCTCCTCTTGTTCGGTAACAACACCACAATGGTAATTTTATCTTTCAAATATTTACCTCTAATAAGCATGTGAAGTAAAATGTTACTTAAAAGTCTTTAGATTTCACTTGTAATGAGGGGTAGTTAAAACACTATTTTTAAGATTGTTGTTAAAGAAACGTTTTCTCCATTTTCTCACCACCAGTCTTCCCTTCCCCACTGACCCCTACCTCCCACCCCTTTAGGACCTCCAACCTACACCCCTTTAGCTTCGTTCGTGGGTCCTTTATACATGTTCCTTGATGATCCTTCCCTTTCCTTCCCCCCACTATGCATGCCCATCCCTCTTCCTCTCTGGTTACTGTGAGTTTGTTCTTAATTTCAATGTCTCTGGTTATATTTTGCTTGCTTGTTTGTTTTGTTTATTAGGTTCCACTTAAAGGTGAGGTCATATGGTATTTATCTTTCACTGCCTGGCTTATTTCCCTTAGCATAGTGTACTCTAGTTCCATCCATGCTGTTGCTATGATGTTACGGGAAAATGAAGTGACCAGACACCGAGGGATTCTGGAGTATGAGGTTTATTCCTTAATGAGCACAGGCCCAGAGGAGTCAGTCTCCGAATTCTGAGCCCCGAACAAAGGATTCTTGGGGAATATGTAGATTAGGGGTCTTCCTGTCTACGTGACAAACGTGGGATACAGAAGCAGAATGTGATAATTGTTCTATCAGCGGGGGTGCTAGTTCCAGTCCTACTGACTATCCGGCTATCAGCATTCCCAGCGGGGGTGCTAGACGAGTCAAAGTCTCCTAGGACTTTTCCCTTCATTGAGATACTGCTACATAATCTTTATTGCCATTTGTGCTATATAATTGTGATCCTGAAGTTTGAACCAAGCAGCAACATGCAAAATGATATATACATTCTCTTTTTGTTACAACTTCCTCACTCCTCTCTCTATACTGACGATTTAATATAAATATAAATATAGATTATTTTTAAGCTATTGTTTTGTTTCCAGATATAAGTAAATATTGGTAAATAAAACCCATAAAATAAATTCATACCCTTGTCATGCAGAAAGAAATGTGGTTATGTTTGGTATGTTCCTTAAAAATGATTTCTCTTGATGTGATATTTATCTTACAATAGTTTAGTCAGATAGTATGTAAACTCTCTGCCTGGTTCTTGTTGTTGTTTTTCCAGTTAAAACTCACTAATGATATTTTTATCATATCAGTATAAATCTGATTAGAAAAATACTGCTGTGAATTTCTTTCTATTTGTCATTGCCTTAATTTGGACCCAATATAATAATATATGTGTATACACACACATCTGCCAATACTCATCTGCATTTAGAGTAGTTATTGATTATTGACTACTTCCCATATGGGAAGCCTGAATGATAAGCGTTCCCTATACATGATTTCAATGATCTTGCAGTAGGGATTATGATTCTTATTCTCATAAAACAGATGAAGTCTGGCATTCAGAGTGTTTTCAGTGGGTGTAAGCTCACAATACAAGTATGTGGCTTTGGACCTAAGAGCACTCAAGTGTGTCTTATTCATCTGCACTGTGTTTTCTAGAGCAGAGGAGCCCACTCTTGGCTGCAGCCCCCAGGTTCCTGGCTGGCTGCAGTCTGTCAGGCCACAGAGAGGCAGTGTTAAGAGCCAGAGGCAGAGGAGCACCAGGGAGCTGTCTCTTCATGGCTATGCTCCTGCCTTATTATACTGAATTGAGATCTTTGCTAACATCTTATTCTACCCCTCCAAGCTAGGGTGAGTCACCTCTGAGCTGTTTCAGCACCCTCTGTTTAACTTTTCAGCTGCTCATCAATCATGCTTCTAAGCAGTCAAGCCCCTTCATTCTCAAACTCAGGTTGTACCTTTTACTGGCTTGGAGCCTTTGTTTCTAAATATTTTTTTGAATATTTATTCTGAGATGTGCTTGAGGAATGTTATTTAATTATTTATGGGTGAAAGTTACTGTAAAATGTCTACATTCCAGTAGGCCTGGCCATGGTAAGAAGTCAATAATTTATGCCTCCCAGGATGACCTAGGGCTGTGTGAATCTTAGTAAGTCACAAAACCTCCTGAAAATGTACCATATATGAAGAAAGTGACTAATATGCAATAACTTTTTGCTCAACATAATTACTTTCTAATTCTCTAGTTCTATTGTGTATTCAATATTACTGAAGTCTCTGTTAATCTAGCTATCAAAAATCTAAGAATCTAAGAATTTCAGAATTCTTGTCATTTACGGTTACTTTAAATTGATAGTGTTCATTCATCTTGGAGGTGAATGATTTACTAGCTATAATGCTCCTGCAGTATAAGAATTCCAGGAGAACTGTGTATATATTTTCTGTATTTAGCAGTTTGATTTCTGTGGGAAGGTTCTTAGCTGTATCTTGACTACATAGTACATGTTTTTTTCAGCCAGTTTGAAAGTTATTATACAGCTTTGCTGCTCCCTTCCCTCTGATGTCTCATATCTCTGCACCAGAATATCTCAGACAGAGGTTTCCTTCCAGGACAATAAAATTCCAGACAGGCTTCTTATACCTAATGTAAAAATGAAACATCACTTTACCTAATAGTTTATTGGTGATTTTGAACAAGATCCTTTTTTCCTCATAAATAATGTGAGAAAGAGAATGATACTGTCATATTTTAGAACTCTTATGTTAAAACATCAAAGTGATTTTATATTCCATTTTTTATGTTTGGTGCCAAATTATTGAATAATCTTTATTGCCTTTCTGTGTTTTCAATTAGTAGAAAATATTTATTAATCTAATTTCTTTAACAGGAGAAATGGTTTCTAAACTATCATTGTCTTACATTTTTTATCTGGAAATTTTGTTTTCAACCAATTTTACATGGGGTCCTCCAATTTCAGTTTAAGTCCTCTGTGGTGAAGCTAGTAAGTCTTTTGATAAAAAAGTGTCATTTCTTCTTTTGCAAGATGAATATCATCCATATCTAGCATTTAATACATGCATATAAAATATGCCTTTGTCATATTAATATAATCATATATACATATCCATCTTTTCCATAGTCAAGTCTCTCAACTACAAAAAAGAAATGAAACTAATTTAACTTCAACTTCTGTTGTTTTGAATGTTTCTTTCATTTATCCACCTATTCATTCATCCATCTAGTCATTTATGAATATATGAATAAATGCATATATTAATTATTGCATGAATTTAGTCAGCTATTTTTTTCAACATATAGTTATCAAATTCTTGCTATGTTACTAAATAATTTGTTCTTGTTTTGTAGCTTATGGGTTTTTTGTAGAATTTTTATCCACAAATTAATTAGCATGTTTATAACTTATTTGTGGGTAACTATAAAGTTACCGATATGTCATAATTTAAGAAAATTAATTATTTGTCATTGATTTGGGCCCTCTGTTTATAAATTGCCAGTTTTTTTCAATATAATTTAAACAAATTTATTGGCCCTGACTGGGTGCCTCAGCTGGTTGGAGCATCATCTAGTACACCATAAAGGTGGCAGGTTAGATCTCCAATCAAGTACATACCTAGCTTGTGGGTTTCATCCATGGTCAGGGCCCATAAGTAGATTGCAGTTTCAATTCCCCCAATGGTGTGTGTGTGGGGAGAAACTGATAGACATTTCTCTCTGACATTAATGTTTCTCTCTCTCCCTTCCTCTCTTCTAAAATCAATAAACATATCCTTGGGTAAAGATTAAAAAAAGATTTGGTGATGTTTGGAGAACTTTATGAGGCTGAATTCACTGGCTAAGAGTTTTATGTGCAATGGTAAAAGAGAACAGCTAAACCATTCTCTGAAGTACTCACACACACAACTCTCCCACAAACACAGAATGACAAAAGAATGCATATGAAATAGGCCAGGCATTGAAGGACAAATACCATATGATCTCACCTTTGACAGGAAGCTAAAGAATAAAACAAACAAGCAAACAGAATAAAAACAAAGACGCTGAAATAGAGAACAAGTGGGCAGCGACCAGAGGGGGAGAGGGAAGGGAACTTAAGGGGACAAAGGGGGGAGGGGATTTTGAGGAACAAGTATGAAAGACACAGAGATGAGGACTGGGGAGGGGGGGGAATGGGAGGGAGGGGAGAGACCGGGCGGGGGGGGGGAGGAGAGAAAAAAAAATGTACTTGAAAAGTAACTAAATAAAATTAAAAAAAAAAAAAGAAAAAGATAGCAAAGAAACCAGCTTCTTGGGGAATATGTACTGATTAACATTCATTAGTATAAACATGTGAAGAAAACTTAATAGTTTAGTAATGACCAGGATGGTTATTTATAGAATACAAAATAATTACAAAAAATATTAAAACACATTTTTTAAGTACCAAATATAAATTATAATACATAAATATTAATGATAATTGCTTTACAGAAGTTGGGAATTAGGTAGATATTGACATGCATGATACAATCATGAGACGTTGCATTTAATATTGCAGTGGATGTATTCTGACAGAGCCAAAAAGGAAAACAGCATTTATAGCAATGTATGTACTCATAATAAATATATGATCTGCTTTCAAGACACTAGGCCACAATACATTTTGTTTTCTTTCATGTTATCTTGTTTAACCTGAGAGCAATAATTGGTTTTTATGTCACATCTTCAATTTTATTTCTTGGAGCTTTGAATTTTAGCAGTTTTCTAAGATGTATATTGATCTTGAAGTTTTGCCAGTGCTTTTGGCTTTTGCTACTATACGTAAAGAAATACATGTTAAGCTTTCAGGTTGTTGATCTTTTGAAGAAAGAAAGATAAAAGATGCTTTTATTTAGCGTCAATGTAAAGATTATCATAACATTTTTTCTAAAATTTGTCCTATATTAAAGACCATATTCAAACTTTAGGCAAAACCATAAAAATGTAGATATGTTAGGTTCCATTCAATATATTTTTCTCTCTCTCTTTGTCACTGACACATTTGCAAGATATTTGCATTTTTAGCAAATTCTACAGCAAATGAGTTCTTCAAATACTTATATTGTAAATTCCATTCAATTTAATCAAACCAGCAGTTTTTTAAACCCAAGTATATGCCTGATATTTTGCTTAAAGATGATAAGGCAGTCATACCTAAATAAACACAGTACTTGCCTTATAGACCAGGGTAATAATCTATTAGTGTCTATTGGTATATTTGTGTCTGTATGCTTAAAATGAAAAGAAAAATCTGTTTCACAAAAATATTGTTTCAAGAATGTATTTGCAAGATGAAGTAAACAAGCTTATAGAATAGGAAAAGATGTTAAGATTAGAAAAATATTAGAAATCCTGACAATTAAAACCATGATTGTAAATAATCACTTTTGTAAATTTGCTTCTGAAAAAAGAAAAAAGAAAAACTGGGTGAATGCTAGAGCAAAACTGGGTGGAAAACTAAAGCGATAATAACAGATTCTTCTTGGGACCATAAGCCACAAAGGAAAAGCCATCCACGGTCATTTCCATCACATGATTTCTTAGAGCTACATTTTCTCCTGGATGTCTGCATCGTTTTCCTCCTCTGCCATCTGCCTTTCCCCTCTTCAGTGCTGGCTGTCTGAGAGTTCCAGTAATACATTCTGACCTCTGTGTCCCTCTTCCCAACCACTCTCAAGCCTTAGTCTTTCTCAGAGCCTGTCATGATCTGTTAGGATAGTGAGCACATGGTATTGAGAGAAAGGGTGTGCAGGGGAGGCAGGGAGGATGGGAGCCTAACCTACCTGTCTGAATTAGCTGTCTCCTTTCCAGGGCTCTTTTACTGTACTGATATAGTCAAAAAAGCATATATTAATAGTGTGTTTATTTTACAGAATAATAAACTGATGATTATAGGTAAAGCAATTTTCAAAAAGTGAGACCATTAAGAACTGCCCCCCCCCAAGTTGATGTGACTTCACTCTTAACTGCTATGTTTTCCCATAGCAGTTTCTAGGGAAACTGCTATTTCCCTAGAAATAGATGCAAGAAACAAGTGCTAGATCGTTATTTAGGAGGTGAATTCCTACAGTGAGGTAGAGGGGGAAGGGAAGGAAGGTAAGAGAGCATGGGGAAAAATGCATGGTGCTGAGTTGGGTGCTGGTTACTTCTTCACTATGAACCACAAATGGGACTCAGAAAATGGCTTGGCTGGTGCAACTGTACAGATATCTGGACAAATGCCATAGAGAATCTCTGCTTTGGAATACTTCAGGAAAAAAAGTGATTTATCTACTTGGCTTTTTCCATTTTTTGTTTCCCATTGGACAATGTGTGCTTGAAGGTGAACCACACAGATAAGAAAGAGAAGACTTTGTACCAGCTCTTTTGGAGGACAAGTGTGAGCCAATACAGAGGAGTCTGCTGGTGTAGTGACAGAGGTAAAGTGAGGATATATGATATAGCCAAACAACCATCAAAAGTTATAGTAGAAGATGTATTAGAGCATTCAACTCAGGTTTTAGTTCTCATATTTTCCTTAAAAGTTAACTAGAAAAAGTTTATCAAAAGTCCATAAGGAGACCTATGTAAGAAGGGTCTATATGCATGTTCTGCATTGCCTCAGAGAGCTATAGGTGGTAGCTCAGATTTTGAGTCAATTTATGGGGTCAAAGCTAGGTAAAATGATGATTATAACATGACTTATGCAGCAAACATGAACCATCAATTGGATTTAATTGTAGATACATGAAAATATTCTAAAATATATTGTTAAATAAAAAATAAAACACAATTAGCAGATATAGTGTGTGAAGTAACAAGAGATTATCCCTTTCACCTAAATGAAGAGGACAAGCCATGTCAGCCACAGAATTCTAACATAAAAAACCACAGAGCCGGAGCTGAAGCAAAATTCTGAGGACTGAATTCTAAGTGCTAACTAGCCATTGTCAGTAGAGACTCACTGTCACTTCCATCTCTTCCAATGTGTAAGGAGGACTGCTAACATCCATGGGATCAGGGACACAAGGTGGATATTTAACACTCTCATGCTGATATGTATAATAGGTTGGAATCTCAAGGAATTCAAACCACACACTCAGTCTAGAAGCACAAAAGTGCCCAGTTTTTCTCACTGTCTTTTATTGTGTGCCCAAGATTACTGTACCTATGGCTGCAGATAGGGCTGGGATCTGAGTAAGTTTTCTCTGAAGCAGTCAGGCATCTCCACAGTATTAGACAGTGGATCACCAAAGGGCAGAAGATGTAGGCTCTTCATGAAACACTGTGTTCCTGTCATATTGAAGAAAGCGGATGTCAAAAGCTGGAGGAAGAGTGAGAGTGCTTAGAGAAGTTCCTCTCATGGCATTATGGGCTTTTACTGAACACTGTGCATCTGTTCTGTATAGACCAGTGGCAAGGTGGCACAATGGCTAGCTCTCCCTCAAGGACAGAACCTAAAAAGTGGGGATAGAGAGCAAGCATAACTCTCCTATAGTGGAAAAACTTGGCAAGTGGCATAGAGAACACAGTTCTTTCACAGTTCAGAAAGCTTTTACATGGTTTATGAAGTCACATAATACCATTTGAAAGTAGACTTGATCATTTTCAAAATTATATAGTAAATGGTAGAGCATTAAAAAATACAGCCATAACTAAAAAGACAATTAAATTAACAAAATGTATAAAAGCAGTTAGATCACCCTAAATAAGTAAAGAATGAAAGCATATGGAAACAAATAAAGACTGATTAAATAGAAAACAAATATAAGTAGTATACTTCAATGAACTCAACTAATCATTATAGCAAAAATAATACACATTATTCATACATTATATGTTATATAAAACAATTATATTATATAATATACAGTATAATTTATTACATATATGAATAATATGTAATATTTATCATATCTAATGTATATGTATTATGTAACACAGATATTACATGTTATTACATAACTTGTGATAAATTACATAATATATTAATATATATTTTATATATCTATTATTCAGTCCATATAAGTATGGACTTAACCCCTCGATTAAAAGTAAGAGCTTGAAAACTGGAATTAAAAAAAACCACATAGTTATCTGGGGTCATCCAAGACACAGGAAACTCCTGAAGTGCCTTCCTCCCTCAGCCCCACCAATGTATAGTTGCCCATGGAGCAACTGCTTCTGAAAGAATCCAGAAGCTGGATGAGAGACCTCCACACATGGAGCAAAACAGAAAATACCCACATCGATACAGACAGGAAAAGCTGACATACTCTCTCCATCAACCCCACCCCAGGTACAGCACCATACACTTAGGAGGGAGCCCCAACTCAAGTTCCCTGCTGAGGGTTAGAGGATTTGAACTCCACATTTTAGTGCCTCAGCTTTTAAGCCTTACACTAAAAGGCAGGTCATTAAAACACCTGACTCTGAGAGCCAATGTGACTTGCATGTTCCAGACCCATTTAACTAGAGCTAACAGGCAGTTGTCTTTCCAGATGTGAGCACTGGTTGTTGGCATCTACCAGAGATCAGCACAGAGGGGCAGGCAAAACCTCCAGCTTCCAAGCACTACCTAAAAATGGGCCATTTGCATTTAGATGTTGATTCTGAGGATTGTGATTTTAATTTAGCACATCTTTTGGGGCCAGCAGTGACTTTTCCTTGAGACTGGAAACGAGCCAGACTCCCAAGCTGGCTCTCCAGAGATCACTCCATCTTGCCAGTATCTCCCTGGAAGGAATCTATGCAAATGTCTGCACTCCAGGGTCCCCATGTCACACAGATTTGAGCCAATGTGGTTTGCCTTCTTGAGTCCCACAGGACTGTCACAAAGGAGTTGTTAACTAGCTCTCACTCAGGGCTCAGAACAAAGGGAGCAAGTACCAGCCATCTCCTGTTCTTTCCCTGAAAAGTGTCCTTCTGTGGACTTTCACAGCTGTGTTGTGGACTGCTCTGCCTGGTTTCAGGAATTGTAACTCTACCCCCTGTAACTAAGGATGAGTGAGCGATGACCTCTGGAATGCCAGCAGCAGGAGACAAGGCTTGTCTCTGGCAGCAAATGCTGTCTCAGTTTCCTCCCTGCCTCCGAAGAATGGTTGGAAGTCCTTGATGGGTAAGACCTCTCAGAGGAGGGGCAATCTAGGTCAGACACAATCACTTGCGAGGCCATCATGGAAGGACTTGGGGGGCTGCAACAAAGAGGGAGCAGTGGACTTGTGTCCCCCAGCTATATGACATAGCCTGAGTCCCCATGTCCTCTGGGAGAAGCACTTCCTGTCTCTAATCCCCTTACGCCTGAATACCTGATGGGGAGGGGTGCAGCTCCTTGCCTTGCTAGAGTGTGTCCCAGGGAAAAATCTGGCATCACAAAGATGTCCTGATAAACCTGTGAAATCCGCTCTGCTTAGAGTGCTTTCATTCATATGATAAGGGTCTGAAAGGAAATGAGTATGTCTCCCAAAGTTTCTGCAACCCCCTTTCTTGACAGACACTGACAATCTCAGACTAAACCCTCAGATTTCTTTGAAATGTTATCTATTGTTTGATCCTTACTGTCCTGTATTCCTGTGTATTACAACCCAATAAAAGCCTTTGGAGGAAGGGGCTCAATGCCTTTTTACTCTGAGAAATTGGCCATGGCTCAAGTCCTTTTTAGTCTGGGAAACTGGCCACCTCTCCTCCCCAAGCAGATCACATCATGTCTCTGTCATGTTTACCTTCATCCATGGCACACTGGGGGACTTTCGAGGAAAGTTGCCCCCACACTGCTGGAGGGTCAGGCTTCTAATTCAGCAGCTTGTCATGAACAGCTTCTTCAATATTCTTATTTTCATACATATTAAGCTAGGATAAAAATAAAATCTATCACCAAAGTTGTATATTAAAAATATTACAAATGTTTAGCACATTATCAGACATATGTTGCCTTTAATGCACACTAGTATTAATATTATCTATGCAGGTGTATATAATATTATATCTAAATGTTATATTATATATAAAATATTATGTTAACTATATTGAGGAAGCATAAAGTCCTCTCTGAGAACTCTTCAAATAAGGTGAACATTAGTACTACTTGCCCAACAACTGAAACAACCTATTTTTTAATGGTGTTTGTTTTTTAAAATGTTAGACAAGTAAAAGAAATAAAATTGAAAAGTTGAGAGCCACATGTTTAAATACTACTTTTGTGCTGTGGTAAATTTAAAAAGAAAGTACATTTATTTATTCTGGATGGATTTCTCTATATAATTGCATTGTTTTCCCATCTACAGTTTGTGTGTGAATAAAAGTCTTCCCTTCACTATGTAGTACCTCCACATTCCTATTGGACCTTGGGTTTGAGTTATAATGGTATATTAAATTTTAACTGCAGACATAAAGCTACCTTTTTATTTGAATGTGTAGCTTTATGCGCCCACAGTTTCACTATGCAGCTTTCAGTATCCTTTTTTGCTCCAAATTCCTTTTTTTCTGTAATTCCACTGATCCTTGAATGTGATTATTTGTTTGAGGTATGTTTGGTTGGTTGGGCATGTAATGCATTTATAAATTACGTAGTCAAAATTTTGCAAAGAATAACTTCAGGCAATATTTATAGTACTTAAAAATTATACTCTGTCATAAAATAAGATCAATATTAAACTATCAAAGCTGTTTATAGTAGAAATAGCTTTGAAATTCTTTAAAAAACATGGGTCTTTGTATTGTGTTCTCCTAATAATTTGTATCTAGTAATAGTAGCTAATCTTAAGCATGATTCACTATGTTTTATGTGCCCTTGAGTGACATACATAGTGACTTATACGTTCCTTGTGGGTGGGTGGAGGACATAATGATAATAAACACAGTTTTAAGAACTTTGTGTTATTTCATTTAATTCTTACAGTAATCCAGTAAGTTAAGTACTAATATCATCACCCTCATTTTATAGGTAAGAAAAGTGATGCTCAAAAGTATAAGGAATTTGACAGAAGATACTCATCAAATAAGTAGCTGTTTAGACACAAACTCAGGTCATAAGACTCTGGAGCTCACACCCTTAACCAGCAGGTGGGATACTACATTTTCGATACAAATAATTATCATATTTATTACATTCCAGAGACTCTGTGTGTCGGTCATTTTGAATATATTAGCTTACTTAACTTTTTTTAATTGATTATGCTGTTACAGTTGTTCTATTCCCCCCTTCATTCCCCTCCACCCTACCCCCCATCCCCACCATTACCCCCCTTTAGTTTATGACCATGTGTCTCAATTCCTTTAGATTCTATATTTCCCATGCTATTCTTGCCCCCCATCTATTTTCTATCTACTGTCTATGCTAATTATTTTCTGTACCTTCTCCCCCCTTCTCCTCCTCCCACTCCCCTGTTGCTAACCCTCCTTGAGATCTTCATTTCTATGTTTCCACTCCTGATCTAGCTGTCCTTCTAGTTTGCTTTTGTTTTAGGTGTGGTTGTTAATAACTGTGAGTTTGTTGTCCTTTCACTGTTCATGTTTTTCTCAAAAGAGACCTTACAGGCAAGAAGGGGCTGGAAAGAGGTATTCCAAGTCATGAAATCCAAAGACCTACAACCAAGATTGCTCTATCCAGCAAAACTTTCATTTAGAATGGAAGGACAGATAAGGTGCTTCTCAGATAAGATCAAATTCAAGGAGTTCATCATCACCAAGCCCTTATTATATGAAATGTTAAAGGGACTTATCTAAGAAAAAGAAGTTAAAGAAGCTTACTTAACTTTTACAATAATCTAGGAGTGGATCTCTCATGTCTGTAAATAAAATTCTCAGAGAGGTTAACTGGGTATATTGTTACGAACAGGCAAAATCTTTTCAGACTCAATCTCTTCCATTCCAGAGGAAGTAGCCTACTTATGCCTGAGTGGAAAACCTTGGATGTGTGTGTACTTGACAGGTCAAAAAGTCTCTTTGGGAAATGTGATCTGAAGAAGGAAAGGAGACAGAAATGTGAAAATCCACAACAAAGTCTTTTCAGTTATGCCCTGTTCTTACTAGTTCTACTGATTTAAAAAAAAAATCTAGAAGTGGCTTTTGTACATTATTATTTCTGTGCGCAGAAATATCTTATGTTGTTGGCAAAGCATGGCTGGGTCAGGGAAAAGAGCTTGAGAGTAGATTGATTTTATGCGAAGCCATTTCAAATAAATTGACACTAAATTTCAAAAAGGATTGTCTTTGCTCCAGAGTTCCAGGGAGTGTTATTTTATCCAGGAGAACGTTTATGGTGATTAGAGAGTAAAAAAAAAACCAACTATATTCAATATAATCAGCATAACAATGTGAACAGGAGTCTGTGTTATAGGGCCTGCTGTTTCTCCCAGGGATGTCCAACTGGTGGCTCGCAGGCTGCGTGTGGTTCAGGATGGCTGTGAATGTGGCCCAACACAAAACCATAAATTTACTTGAAACCCTTTTTTGCTCATCAGTTTTCATTAATGTTTGTGTATTTAATGTGTGGCCCAAGACAATTTTTCTTCTTCCAGTGTGGCCCAGAGTTACCAAAAGTTGAGACACCCTGCCAGAATGCAGGGGATACATCACCTTCCCAAACATCAGTTTTCTCACCTGTTACAGTCTTCACCTGGCAGTTTTCTCAAATGCCAGCTCTAATAATCTGTGCAATCATAAAAGCAGGCAGAACAAAACATGTTCATTTCAGAAGAAAATAGTAAGTAGGAAATTAGACATAAAGTCATATTAATGGTATATGTATTAAGTCATAACAGCAAAATTTCTCCAGTTGATACATACACTAGCTGAGAACTGAAGGTACAAAGTGTGCAATAAATTCTACAAACAAAAGACAAAACTACAAGTGTTTAACTTTGGAGTATTTAGATAAAAAAAATTGTCATCCAATCAGAAGACATCAGCATGAAAACACAATGAAATGTGTATGCTTAAGATGCTGCTCTGGACAGCAAGTCCTAGGTACAACTTCAATATTCTTTAACAGACATGATTTCTATGATTCTCTATTTTATATGCATATACAATCATCAACATAAATAGTGATGTTATATTATGTTTCAAAACATAATTCCATTTCATGCAATTGATACATTAGTGGACAATTTGAATGTAATGGAAATTACATACTTGCTTATGCATAATTTCATTTCTGAGAAACATGAAATGAACACGGATAACTTTATCCAGCCAAGTTGTGCTGTGTAGGAATATACAAAACCCATATGCACAGATACCTGTGTAGTCTATTAATTTTTTACAGAGGAACCAAACACATACAATAGGCCAAAGATAGTTAATTCAATAAATGGTATTGGGAATATTGGACAGATACATGTAGAAAATTTGACCATGTTCTTATACCACAAACAAAAGTAAATTCAAAATGTATCAAAGACTTAAGTAGATCTGATACCATAAAAATCCTAGAAGAAAACATAAGCAGTGAAATCTTGGACATTGCTCAAATCAATTTTTTATTGGATATGTCTCCTGAGACAAGGGAAACAAAAGAAAAATAAACAAATGGGACTAAATCAAACTAAAAATGTTTTGCCCAGTAAAGGAGAGTATCAACAAAATAAAAATACAACCCACAGGATGGGAGAACATATTCACAGGTACATCTGATAAAGGGTTAATATCCAAAATTTATAAAGTACTCACAAAACTCAACACCAAAAAACAAAACAACCCAGTAAAAAAATGAGCAAAAGATCTGAATAGACACTTCTCCAAAAAAGACATGCACATGACCAATAGCCATATGAATCAAAATCTTAATGAGATACAATATCACACTTGTCAATGGCTATCATCAATAAATCAATAAATAACAAGTGCTGGTGAGGATGTGGAGAAAGAGGGACCCTACCGAACTGTTGGTGGGAATGCAGATTAGTGCAGCCACTGTGGAAAGCAGAATGAAGATGCCTCAAAAAATTAAAAATGTATCTGCCTGTTGACCCAGTGATACCACTTCTGGGAATACATTGAAGGGACTACTCAAAAAATTAATTTGAAAGAACATAAGCACCCCTATAGTCATTGTGGCATGATTTACAACAGCCAAGATATGGAAGCAGCCCAAGTGTTTATCAGTAGTTGAGTTGATAAAACAACTATGCAACAATTACACAATGAAATACTACCCAGCCATAACAAAGAAGAAAATTTTACCCTTTCTGGCAGTGTGAATGGACCTGAAGAACATTATACTAAGTGAAATAAGTCATTCAGAGAAAGACAAATACCATATATTTCACTCATATGTGGAATCTAATGGACAAACTGAACTAACAAGGAAAATGGGGACAGACTCATAGATGAAAAGCAGGATGAAAACCAATGGTCAGGAAGAAAAAGTGCAGGGATTGAGCAAAAAGGAAAAAGGCCTCATGGACATGGACAACAGTGTGGTGATTTCTGTGGAGAGGGGAGTAAAAGGAGACAAAAAAATTGAAATAAAAAAAAACTTAAAAGAAAACACATGCCCAGACCTCAGATATCTACCAGCTGTCTTGGCCATGGTTTACCGTGTGTATTCCTATTTTCTTGTGTTTGTGTGTGTGTGCATATATATAATGTATATGTATAAAATACATGTGTGTACACGTATATTTTAATGTGTATACATTATTCATGTTCAGATTATTGAATGGTATTTGTACATGTGTATTTATATATTATTTATATATGTTCATTTATACGTAAATGCCATGCAACATTCCAAACATGAATACTCTTTGTTTCAAAACACTAAGCAATGGATGAAAAAGGAAACCTTTAGATGTTAAGAAGATTGAAATAATACAGTGATTTAGAACAAATTGCAGAATGTTTGCTATCTCTAAGCTCTAAAGAAATCTACATTGTAGAACATTGTAAATAATGACAAAATAAATAAAAAACACCTTGAAGTGCTGCATAGTCATAAAAGTATGGTCTCAAGAAATAGAAACAAATGGGAAGACTTGTTGAAAAAGTGTATTGAAGAAAAAAATAGCAAAATTTAGGAATAGCCTATCACATATTCAAAATGAAAGCAGTACTTATATATTAATACCTTATTGCCACACCATGTAGAAACAGCTTACCTTGGTGCCTTATGGGCTGGTTCAGTGATTTCAAATATTACTTTAATTTTCCAAGTCTTTACCTGTTGAACCTAGCAACTGCCACATATAAGGGGGAATTCCTGGCCATGACGTAAGAATTAGTTGAAGTAGAAAGTTATGCATTAGGTCAACTTTCAATTTTGATGAAAGAAGCATCTGTTAGAAATGCAGGTCTTCCAGCAAAGATGGAGGCATAGGTAGACACATTAGGTAGACACACTGTGCCTCCTAACAACCAAAAGAAGGACAACAACAAATTTAAAAACAAAAAATAACCAGAACTGACAGAAAAATCAAACTGTATGTAAGTCTGACAAACAAGTTGTTGAAGAGGAAACATTCATCCAGACTGGTAGGAGGGGCAGAGAGAGGCAGCTGGGCGACTCCCTGAAAGGTGGCAGCTGGAGGAAGAGAGAGGGCAAGTGGCAAATTGCAGACCAGGCAGTCCCACATTCAAGTTCAGATACACTGGAAGGAACAACTGGGGAGTGAAACAGACTGCACAACCTAGGGTTCCAGTGTGGGGAAATGAAGCCTCAAACCTCTGATTGAAAACACCTGTGAAGGTGGGGGCAGGTGGGGGCATCAGTAGGAGAAACTCCCAGCCTCACAGGAGAGTTCATTGGAGAGACCAACAAGGTCCTAGAATGTACTCAAGCCCACCCACCTAGGAATCAGCACCAGAAGGGTCCAATTTGATGGTGGATAGTAGGGGAAGTGACTGAAAACTGGCAGAGATTGGAGCAAGTGCCATTGTTCCCTCTCAGACCCCTTCCCCACATACAGCATCACAACACAGTGAAGTGGGCTGCCCCACCCTAATGAACACCTAAGGCTCTGCTCCTTAGTATATAACAGGCCTGAGAAGACAAATAAAAAGGCCCAAAGGAAAGAACTATTAAAGGACCAGAAAAAATTCAACCAAGCAACAAAGAGATAGCCAACCTATCTGATGTACAATTTGAAACACTGGTAATCAGGATGTTCACAGAACTGGCTGAATATGGCCACAAATTAGATGAAAAAATGAAGGCTATGCTAAGTGAAATAAAGAGAAATGTACAGGGAACCAACAGGGATGGGAAGGAAACCAGGACTCAAATTAACAGTGTGGACCAGAAGGTGGAAAGAAACATTCAAACAGAGCAGAATCAAGAAACAAGAATTCAAAAAAAAAAAATGAGAGGCTTAGGAACCTCCAGGACATCTTTAAACATTGCAACATCCAGATCATAAGGGTACCAGAAAGAGAAGAGGAAGAGCAAGAATTTGAAAACTTACTTTAAAAAATAATGGAGGAGAACATCCCCAAACTGGCAAAAGAAATAGACTTTTAAGAAGTCCAGGAAGCTTAGAGAGTCCCAAAGAAGTTGGATCCAAGGAAGCACACACCAAGGCACACCATAATTACATTATTCAAGATTAAAAAGAAGGAGCCAATCTTAAAAGCAGCAAGAGAAAAAGAGACAGTAACCTACAAAGGAGTGCCCATAAGACTGTCAGCTGATTTCTCAAAAGAAACTTTGAAGGCAAGAAGGGTCTGAAAAGAAGTATTCACAGTCATGAAAGGCAAAGACCTACATCCAAGATTGCTCTATCCAGCAAGCAATCATTTAGAATGGAAGGGCAGATAAAGTGATTCTCAGATAAGGTCAAGCTAAAGGAGTTCATCATCACCAAGCCCTTATTATATGAAATGCTAAAGGAATTTATCAAAGAAAAAGAAGAAGATAAAAAATATGAACAATAAAATGACAAAAAAACTCATAGTTATTAACAACCACACCTAAAATAAAAACAAAGTAAGAAAACAACTGGAACAGGAACAGAATCACAGAAATGGAGATCATATGGAGGGTTAACAGTAGATAGCTGGAGGAGGAGAGAGAGGGAAATGTTACAGAGAATAAGTAGCGTAAATGGTAGTCAGAAAATAGGCAGGGGGAGGTTAAGAAAATGTGAAGCCAAAGAACTTATATGTATGACCCATGGACTAACTAAAGGGGAGAAATATTGGTGGGAGGAAGTGTGTGGGACAGAGGGGAATGAAGAGAGGGAAATGGGACTATTGGGAACTGCCCTGCCTGGTTTCAGAAGCTGTAATCCTCCTATGGTTAAGGCTGAGTGAGTGACTTTGGGACCATAAGCCACTAAGGAGACAAAGCTTATCCTCCTGGAAGGGGCTCCACCTCTGCTCCTTTTACTTCACCCTGCCTAGCCCCCAGTGCTTGATCAGTTAGCCAATCATGGGTAAGATTACACAAGGGAGGGACAACCTAAGACAGGCACGGTCACAGGCTCCCCCAGAGAAGAATTTAGGGGCTACGGAAAAAGGAGGTGATAGGCCCTTGCTTCTCAGCTTTGACATACTCTGAGTCCTCATTCTGTCTGCAAGAAGTCTCCTAATCTCTTGGTTGCCTTACTCCCCCTTCCCGACTTAAGCCTGAAACAATGTCTTCAGCCTGCAACAATGCTGGTGATGGGTGCCACCCTGTGCTGGGAAAGGCGGGTTCCCTAGGGCAATCAGGCCTAAGGAAGAATGCATAAAATCCTATGAAACCTACTTTTTTAATACCCTCAATTTAAATAATAGGGGACCAAGCAGAAAGTGAGTTTGTTGCCCCAAAATTTTATGGCCTTTTAGCTATCTGATCCTGACTCAAAATAGGCCTTCAGAGTTCTTTGCATGTTATTTATTGTTTAACCATTTCTGCCTAACAATGATTGATGAGCTTTATTTCTGTGCAAATTGAATCCAATAAAAGCTTGTCAAGGCAAGGGTTGGGGCATTCTCCCCTTGAGAGAGTAGCCATGCTGTCCCTTTTCCTCCACAGGACTTGGTAGTCCATGTAAATGTCTCATCTCATCCATAAGGCCATGGACACCATGGGTCAGTGTCCATGCCATTGGACAACTGTAGTAGCAGAATCAATAAAATTTAAAAAATAAATGCAACATTCAAAAAATATATATATGTGAAAAAGAGAAACATGTCCAAGAATTAAGAATGAGGTAGATTTATAACTGTAAGTTTTTGTGCTCACATGGAGAGAGCTCAGTGAGGCCCACCACCCACATTCTGTTTTAGAAGTGGCAGCTCTTTTTCAAGATAAAGTGACATATTTATTATAGCATTTCTGGATTTCTTTTGTGTGTGTGTTATTTTATTTTTTCAGGGGAAGTTTCTTTTTTAATATATTTTTATTGTTGTTCAAGTTCAGCTTTCTTCATTTTTCTTCCTCCCCTTCCGCCCACCCCACCCATCCCTACCTCCCACCCTCAATCTCTTAAAGGACACGTGGGCAAAGCAAAATAGGGTTAGTGTCGAGGGTGGGAGGTATTTATGTATTTCTTAACTATGTAACATATGTGAAACTGTGTTACCATTTTTATTAGGTCTCTGCCTTTTGTGCAAGTGTGTCACTGAGGCAAGTTTTCAATGTTGCTTCCCATTATTTCCATAACCCCTGTGGTTTTTATTGTACCATTTTGCATAGCAAGGCAATTTTTAAAAATGCATATATTATGTTATAACAGAACTGACTTTGGATTTAGTCAAGGGTAAAATGGCTTAGTTGTTCTTGTGTTAGCTCTTTCCTACTTCTCTTCATTCGTCCCATCTTTTTCCTTAATTATAAAATCGATATGCTTGTTCAAAAATCATTTATTATAATACAGAATTGTGTAAAGTTAAAAAAAAAGAAAAATGACAAAGGAAGAACTTCATCACTATGACCCCTCCATCCTTTAATCTTTTCAAATCCATGGACAGTTACTACAAACCTAGATTAAGTTATTAAAATCAAAACAGCCATGGCTGGGTAGCTCAGATGGTTAGAGTATCCTCCCAATATGTCAAAGTTGCAAGTTTAATTGCTGGTGTTCGAGTAAGCCCTACAATATCGCTTCCTTAAAGCATTAAAGTTTTGTCAGGTAGAAAAGCATGCAAAATGAGGGTAGGTCTCTGGGGACACATGAAAGTTAAGTTACATTTATCATCATTTCCATAAGGACTAAGAAATGTAAAGTAAACAATAACAAATTATTTTTCCAAATAAATCATACATTTGTCAAGACAAGAATAATTTATATAAGAAAAAGGGACCATAGTCCTTTCTTAGGAAAGAGGTAACTTCAATTTCAGAGAACATATGATGTGGTTCCTCTTCTATTCTCTGGAATGGATTTAACCTGGTAGGAGCTATCTGTGTGATATGTTGGTATTGGAGATGTACCCTTTGCATAAGTGAAGTCCACCCAGTAAGTCAAATTTAATATTGAGGGAGATTTATACTATCTCTTTCTATCTAAAGAAAATGAAGTATTTCTAAGATGTGATATTTGGATTATATAAAGAGAAGAAAACCAAAATGTTTCACTAGTTGTTAAACAGTATAAGAATAAAAGAAAAGAAGAAAGATATTCACAAAATACAGTTCCTTAAAGAAGTTTAAATGTCTACGGCTTAGTAAGTTTAGGTTTACATAATAAAATTGAAAGTACATAAAAATTATTTTTCTGTATTCTAGGTGACTACCCATCAACTATCTTACAGTCTCTCATCTTTGTCAACATTTTGCCCCAGAGCCTGATGTTTGGAGAGCTACATATGTTTTTGTCTTCCCAATATCCAGAGATATGTCTCTGATCACTCTGCTTTCACCCAGCTATACTCTAGACATGAGTTTCTGAATAATCCCACTTTATGTTTAATTGGGTGCTTTAGATTAGCTTTTGCTGTGAATAGGTTATTTTATCAAACTATTAAATGGACTGTGAATCAGCTGACATACTGTGGCTGGAAATGGCTTATGTCCATGGCTCAATTACAGACCAGTCAATGGGAAAACAGAAAGGAAAGCTCAAGGTGATTAATTGATTGCAATGTCAGAATAAGCAAGTTAACTCTCGCTGCCCTAAATGTAAGCTGACACTACAAATGAGAATAGAGGAGAAAGAAAACAATTAGAATGAAAGCTATCAAAGGACATCAGGGAACAATTGAGAAACAACTCCAGACTCAAAAAGAGTGAGGTCATGCTTCCAAACGAATGAATTCTCACCCCTTTGCATTTGATAACAGTGTCTATTGTGGCCCCTTCTGTTCTTTGTATTTTCTATCTTATAGAAATACTAACATACTAAGAAACAGATTTATCATTTACTTTATAATACTTGAAAAATAAATGTAGAATGATTCAAGTTTTATTAATAGACTTTTATGGGTCTTTAAAACAATTCTAACTGTCCATATCTGAAGAGGTAGATATCCCCCCACTGTTCCAGAAAGGAAGAATCTACTGGAAACTTCAGATTGCTGTTTTGTTCTACAAAGCATACCCTTCTTCAGATTTTCCTATCCCCCTACGTGAAATGAAACCTGCTTTCCAAAAACAGTAGCCAGGTCATTGTGAACTGCCTACTGAGAATCTGGTGTCACTGTAAGGAGACATTTAGAATGAAAACCAAAAGAAAAAAAAAGGAAGAGAAATGAGAAGAAAGGGGAGGAAAGGGATCAAAGCAAGGTGAGAACACTGTGAAAAGCAGGACAGAAAGGGGATGTATTTAAAAGCTGGCTGCAATAGGAAGCCTTTTTTTTTACAACCTGAACAAAATGGTACAGATGCTCCAAAGGAAACTGCCAAAGATGGTGACAATGACAAAAAAGGAAAAGAGAAAGATTTAAAGCCTCTTCACAGTACAAAGACATGGAGGACATCCTGAGAACAAAAATTCAAACTCACTTTGCGTGAATTGCATGAAGCTCAAGTTGCTATGCTCTTCCTCACATTTATATTTCAACTCAAGTTTTGACGATGGGAAGCAGAATAGAACAAAGAAAATTATCCATGCAATGATTAATAATATAGACCTATGTTCCTCAGATCCTAAGGCTCTCTGTGAATATTTATCAGGCACCAAACTTGTTAGTAAATGAACGATAATCAAACCACTACTTTAATCCAGAACGAGTGAAAAATTAGGGCTATGCTTGAGAAAAAAAGAGTAAAGAAAAAGGTGGTTTGGATGCACTTCATTTAGAGTTTCAGTGGAAAAATAAGATAACCTTGCTGATCATTAATACTACAGACACTTCAAATCTTTTCTTGGTCCCAAACCTGGTTATTTCTTTTAAAACCCATATAATGTAAACTATATTATTTCATCTTAATCTCAGTCATGTAAACAAAAGTTAGGGAAAATAAGATACTGATTGTGATGTGTTTCTTACTGTCATGGATTACTAGTTATTATGTATAGCCTGAACAATCAGAACTTTTTATCCTGTTTATTTTTCCATTCAGTCGGTACATAATCATGACTTTGTTTAAAAGGTATTTAAAAACAACTTTTAAATATTTTATTTATTTATTTTTAGACAGAGGGGAAAGGAAGGAGAAAAAGAGGGACAGAAACATCAACGTGTGGTTGCCTCTCATGTGCCCCACAATGTGGAACTGGGCCCACAACCCAGGAATTTGCCCTGATTGGGAATCAACCCAGGTTTGCAGGCCTGTGCTCAGTCCACTGAGCCTCACCAACCAGGAGGTTAAAATGTATTTTTAAGCAAATTTGTCACTTTGTTGCACTGCAGTTATTAGTTTAGTGAGGTACAACTTTTACAATAATACACAATGGTCAAAGTTATTCTAAAGATTGAGGAATAGGAATAAATTCTTCAAGTATATCATAGTCTTCTTAAATATTGGATATATTATAATTTGTAGTAAGTGTTTTTATTTTATTTACATGTTATTTTCCCCAAACTTTTGAAGAAGTAGAAGATAAAGTGTTTTGAGTTAAGCAAAGAAATAAACATATCTTAAAACTCTTTTATTTTAATAAATAAAAATAATAGCCTCTATGGAATTTATTTATAGTATTGTCTTATGAGTAACCATTTTCAACACAAATTATCTATTCATTACATGTTCAGTTAAGAAAGAAGAAACTTCATATATAGACTCATTAGTGAGTTTTTCACAGTATGTTGCAGACATAAAATTTATATTTAATGAAGGAATTGATTCTGAATTATCCTTTGTTGGCTTAATTTAAAATTATGGTGTGGCTTTATCCCTTTTTCCTGTTTGAAGTATTAATGTTATCCAGAGAGCTTACCGGTTCAGTGCAATGGTGAAAACATTAGTTAACATGAATTTGTATTTTAAATATGCCACATAAGCACATTGCTAAAGAAGTAAGAATATTAAACAACATTTATTGGTAGTGTAAGTATAGTTACAAGGCACTCATATGGAACCTAGAATCATCCTCAAAGTCACATGTCCATCTTATAAAATCCAAATCTCAAAAGTAATTTCTTCCTGATAAAAGTCTCTCTTAAGAGGATAGCTGAGGCCCTGGCTGGTGTGTCACAGTGGACTGAGTGCCAGCCTGTGAATCAAAGGGTTGCTGGTTTGATTCTCAGTCAGGGCACATTCCTGGGGTTCAGGCCATGTCCCCAGTGGATGTGTGAGAGGCAACCACACTGATGTTTCTCTCCCTCCCTTTGAAAGAAGATTTAAAAAAAGAGGATAGCTGACTGCCAGTACTTCATTAGTACATCTAACTCCAGAAATGATCCCAGTAGGTAGAGGATGGCTCAGTGAGTACATCAGCTTTTCTCTGTGTCATTGGTTTGGCATGACGTTGACCAGATCGTTGAGGACAGTGTAAGGTGTGAGTTTAACTTATGTTAAAGGACAGGGTATAAGATATAACCTTTATATGTAAATATATATATATATATATATAATGTGTGTATTTGTGTACAGGGTCTGGCAGAAGTAAGGCCTGCTTGGGTGTGGTTGGTAGGGTAAAAATATGGGTATAATAATTTATTGTTTTAATTTGAACATTTAGCCTAAAATGTCATATGGTGTGCTTGGGTATATATTGTTATGTTATAGAATTACATGCTTGTGATTTTGTAATAGAAGATTTTGTATAAAGGGGAATGTTATTGGTGCCAGATCATGTATACCTTACTTCACAGAAAGATTGACAGTCATCACTCTTTCAATTTCTTTTTATTGTTAATATGCCACTGTTTAGACTCACTTGGAGTTTATTACATCTTCCCCTTTGCTTTCTCAAACTCTGAAACTCTGGAAAGAACTAGGCCTATATTGGAATATATTAGGTTCACAATCTATAGGATATAATTGGATCAAGGCTGTATGAAGATAAAGTTTGGTCCAGGCTAGTTATCTATAATTATGCAAAATCACTATTATTTTGTTGTTATTATGTTTGCATTAAACAAATACTGATGAATTCCCCAGAAAAAAGTATCACTATATGACTGGAGTTTCAGGTTATATACCTCCTTGATCATTATATTCAAGAGCTATTTCTTGGAATTTTGGTCAACTGCTACTCATAAACTCAAAAAAAGAGAATAAATTAAGAATTAACAATTTTTGAAATCTTTATGGTATTTCAAGCCAAATCCATTATTAAATTTCAAGTGGACTCCTAGATGGAGATACCATTGCTCGTGTATTAATTCTGTTCACAAATGGGTCTGATATCAAATGCATAGATAGCAGTGTTGTATTCTATGAGAAATATTATCCCTACTATAAGAATCTCAGGAAAATGTACTTCCCTATACACTCTATTGCTTTGTTAAAATGCTGCATAAAAGTAGCTCACTAGTCTAAGGGATTGACTTATTTATGAAAGAGATAAATCATATACAATCCTAATCTACAAAACTGAAAATAATCACAGATCACTTTCTTGTTCTTCTAAGTTATAAATTAAAATGCTAAAACTAGAAGCAGCAGCTTTGCAGTAGCAGCTTTGCAGTACTCAAAGAAAATACAAATAGATATTGCTTTGAACAATGAGTAAATGAACACACACATGCTCACTCAATGGCGTCTGCCACCCCCACTGACTAGTACAGTGAGTTGTCATTGTTCACACATGTCCAATCTTCTTAGCTGCTAGGTTACATCGATGTCATGCAAACCATGTTAACAATGGCTGGACTTTTTCTGAACAATCTAATAGATTTTAAATCAACAGATACATATTATACTGAATTATATATTTTTCTAGAAACAAAATATTTTCAATAGAAAAATCTTATTTAAGAGCTTTGTGTGGAGATTACTTATTTCAGCTGAATGTGGCCAAAAAAAATTATGTTGTCAGTTTATACAAAGACAAAACAAGTAGAAGGATAATTTACTAAAATATTAGAAAAGAAACTATTTTGAATATATCACATTTTAATAATTTTGGAATAAAAACTACTATAGTTTTTCCTAAATAGCTAGGTTTATAAAGACATTGTATTAAAACATTACAGATTCTGGGATTGTTGTGAAACATCATGGTTGATATTCTGAAGCCATGCTAAGCCCAAAGTATTATTTAATTCTGTACAAAAAGGGTGCTTTTAAATTGACATACAGCTAATTGATACATTTCATGAACTGTTTCTTCAATGAAAAATCAACAGGGAAAAGCAGAAAGAATGTAATATAAGCAGATAATTGCTTTTAGCAATTAAAATTTAGGAAGTACATAATTAAAATTGGCACCATTTAAATAAGTGCAAAAACACAAGATAATTATTTAAAAGCAGTGAAATGAATACAGTCTAAACTTATAAACTGGAGAAGATTATTTTTTAGGGCCAGGGTAATCAGTGTTATTTCTGGACCGCTCCCAAGCAACTCCTTTGTCTTTTATGTAAAAGATTCATGGGTTGTTACCATATTAGAGGTTGAATACACACAGTTAACATAGGAGATGTGTATTGACACATTCCTATGGACCTAGACCTAACTACTACCTGTAAGTATCTGTGTCTTTGACTGAGACCCTTCTCTGGTGTCTTTACCCTACTCTGCCCTACCATCACCAAGTGGGAGGTTTAGTAGTTATTTCTCTTCTGAAGCAGCTATTGAGCAGCAGTTCAAGGTCTTCTCATTTATTGGTTGGTCTTTCAAAATTTCCCAGAGTCTGAGCATCAGTCACTTACACAAAGCACTTCTTGAAGCTTCACCCTTTATAGAATTATTTCTTCATTTCCTATCTGAGATAAACAAACACATACCCACTTGTACTCACATTATTGTCTTAAACTACACCTCTCAAGGAACCCAACCAAAGATATTTACTCCTAGTTTTATTTCAACAGTATATCCCTTTTCATTCTTTTCCTGTAATTTGGGTGAGAATGACCCTACTCTCTTCACTGACTTAGACCAATGGGAGTGCACATTTCCTGTCCACTGTGAATAGTTTAACAATGGCCAAGTGACATGATTTTGGATAATACAAAAAAGTGAGCACAAACATTAGTGTAAAGATACCATAGATGATTGTCTGTGATTTTTCTCAGGTATGACACAAAAATGGAGATGTTTGTAATTACAAAGGAACAGCTTGGAGAAGCAGGGAAAGTGCAGGAAAGCATACATAAACCTGAGAATAAACCCAATGCAGTAGAATGGTGAGATGGCAAGTTGGTGACTTTGACCCACTGTATCAAGCTTCTGCTAATAAGCTCTTCTTATGATTCATGAAAAGCTCTTCCTTCAACATGAAAGTTTTAAATTTTCTTAACCAATAATTACCTTGTATTTTATAAGATTTTGATTTTGATTGTATGACTCTTGTAAATAAAGCAGTGGAGTCCAATGCAATTCCTGAGAATCCCAAACAGAATGACATAGTTACATATACTTAAAATTAGAATATTAAACTAATACACTTATTTTTCTTTCCCTAAAAAGTAGTTCAATTTAGTGCTTGCAACTGGAGATTAAAAGCCAAAATTTTAGTCTATATTTCAAATTTGCCTTTCTCATTTTGTTCACAAAACATTATTTAGGTCCTTACCATGTGTAAGACATATACCAAGCATGATTCAGCCCTTAATCTAGAAAGAAAGTTATATAGTGAGATAAATGATATGCCAAACATTGAAAAATACAACCTTACTGCATTCCTGACCACCCTCTGTTAGGTTTTAGTTTAAACATCATTAATACATAGGTGAGAAAAATGAGACTGAGAGAGTATAAATATAACTAGTATAAATTTTATAATAGAGAGATCCAAGATAAGGATATAGAAGTTATAATTCTGGATTTAGAATTTTTCTACTATATTAAATAAACTAGTTTTTTAGTAGTTGAATGAGATTTTTTAACAGATATAATTAGCATGTAACATTGTGTAAGTTTAAGGTGTGCATGTTGATTTGATAAATTTATACATTGTAGTATGGTTACTACGATAGTATTACCTAGTATTTCTTCCATATCACATAATTATCATTTCTTCTTTGTAATAAGAACAATTAAGATTTACTCTGTTAGCAACTTTGAAGCTTTTAATAGAGTATTTCTATTACCACTCTGCTGGGCAATAGATCTCTAGAGTTTATATGTCTATGAGTTGCATGTTTGTACCTTAAACCACATCTCCTCACAATCCCCCCATCCTCCTATCCCCTCATACCATCTTTCTACTCTCTGTTTTTAAAAGTTTGGCTTTTTTAGATTCCACATGTAAGTGAGAGCCTACAGTATATGTCTCTCTCTGTCTGACTTACCTTACTTAGTATAATGCCTTTAAGGCCCATTCATGTTGCAAATGGAAAGATTTCCTTCTTTCTCCTGGTTGAATATTGAGTAATATTCCATATGCACATATATGTAAAACTATAAGATAAGTTGGAAACCTTATTACTCAGTACCTTAAAAATCAAAACCTCAAACTATCAATTTTTTGCAGTTAAAAGAGTTCTTGCCTGAAGGATGATAGGTCCTGTAGGTAGGTTATCAGTTTCACCCAGAGGTCTTAGGAGGCAGTTAAGAGGCCACACAGTATTCTAAAAATTGGAGGGGTGATGACTAATAACTGAGAAATAGATATTTGATCACTTATGAATGAGGTTTTAGAAAATAAAATGGTTCTTAAATGTTGAAGTACCACTAATATAAATCTCACAGTTTCACTTCCATTATAGTTGATTAACTTATTTAAGTATGTGCCAAAAGCTGGATTCAGAAAAAGACACAAAATAAACACCTTAACAAGCAAAATTATTGTTTTTGATAGGTTTTGAACAAAATGAAGGTCCATGAAATTAGAAAACAAAAACAAGAAGAAAAAAGAAAATGCATTCAATTTGTCTACCCTTGGATATCTTTCAAAACAGATTTAAATTAATTAACATCCTCTTTATATATTTTTAGTAATAAAATATGAAGCAAACCCTAGTTTCTTGTGGGGAGTTGATCAAAATCCTTGCATATATGCTAATGTACAGAGTAGAGACTCAAATAATTTTTAGACTTTGCTCATACTAAGAGAGAAAACTTAAAATGAGTAAAGAAAGGGATAAGGGTGGTGAAAAATTGTATCTATATCTATACACACACACATATGGCAGGAGATAGTCTGGCAGGAGGAAACTCTGGAGGTGCCCCAGGGCTAAGAGAAAGGACATCACTACAGGACAGTGACCCTGTTCTAATACTAGTTGCTCTTGCTTTCTAAAAAGTGCTGAATCATGGAGAATCATGGCGAATCATGAATGCACCTGTGTAGAAGATGCTACATGACCTCTGCTTCATCATAATAGCATCATAATAAATTAACTTTGTGTGACCCCCTGCCTCAGTGGCCAGCCAACGGAAATCATCGGAGACCACATGCATAGTAGCTTTACAGTAATATAACTACTTGTACATGCTCAATACAAGCTCACTAAAACTAGCCAGGAAATATCTGTTTTATAAGAATAGAATCTCTCTAGTCCCTGAGGTAAATCTCTGCTCATAGTTGGTCCACTCCCATAATCTGTAGAGTGTACAATCGCTGAATGAATCTGCTCTCTCTTTCTGCTAAAAATTCTGGGTGTTTAGTTTAATTCTTTGTCTGCTATCACAAGAATCTGGTTGCCTGTGCCCACCTGTGACATTGTATGTGTGTGTATGTGTATGTATATATATATATATGTACATATATAATTGATGTAGATTATTAAAGAAAAATGGACTCATGTTTGAGTAGTAGCTTAGAGTGGAAAGAAAATTCTATCACTGTCTGACTTTCTCTTTGGATAACTGAAACTTGGTAAGAGTCACATAGAAGAAAATATAGAGAACATTCTGATATCTTCTTTATAATGAAAGAGGTTTTTCACTTTTCAATATCCCTTAGCTCTTTTACATCTCAGATCCTCTAAATCATGGTACAAGTTTGGAGCATTATTTCAAGCAGGAAGGAGAGAATGTGACTTAGAATCCATCTCAGGTTATAAACCAGGACATTCATGTCATACCAGTTTGCCTAATTAGGTACTTTCCTGTGTGGAGAAAGAGAGAAGTCAGAACATAGTGATCTTGCTGGAGTGTACAGAGTGTGCAGCTGTTGCCTGTATGTGGCAGAAGCATGGTGTATCTATGGAAAGTGCTACTGGAAGGCCAGTGAAGACAATCCATTTGGTGTTGAATTTAGGTAGAGGAAAAATGGAGCTAATAGGAGAGGATAAAATAGCAAAACAGGTAAATAAAGACCTAGGTGTCAAAATAGTTGAGATTTATTTTTCCTTTTTGCCTTTAAGGATATTTTAGCTTAAAATTTTACAGGCGCAGTTATTCCAGATGATAACAAGATCCAACATGTTTTCATAGAAATAACCTAATGAGGTATGATGAAAGATAACCAAAATACAAATGTAAATTATAAACTATGGGATTCGGTAGATCCATGTCTGAAGGATCTCAGACCCAAATCCATGTCTGAAGTCACTCAGTATGGTAGCAGAACTCAAGTTTAGAATAGAAAAAAATAGAAGCTAACATTTTTTAGGGTGAGAAGATGAGAAAATAACAAAGAGTTAGAAACCACTGAGTTCTCAGAAGAGTATGGTTTTTATTTTTTTATTTTTATCCTTATTTAAGGTAGCATGATGATGATCTAGAATGGAGAGCAAAACTTGGGGAGAAAGCTTGGGGAGAACTCTTAGTCAGAAGATGCACAGGGAATGGGAAAATGACAGTAAACATAGTCCTAGAGAGGAGTTAGTCCCATTTGCCTTAATCCTAGGAAGAATAAACCCAAAATTGTCTCAATTACTCAAGCGGGATGGTGGAGAAGTTTTGGGAATCCATAGCTTAAAAAGTATTTCCAGAGAATGAGGAACAAAATTTTTATCTATAAGATGTAAAGAGCTGGAGTGTGAGTCAGGAAAGATGACCTGATCTCATAGATAGAAATTATTAGAAGCTTTACTCAGGCAAGTCAATTTTGCACTTTTAAAACATTTCCAAGAAAACAAACAGAAAGAATAGCTGGCTATAAAACAGTTTTAAAATGACAAAAGCTGACTCATGTCTGTAAATAATTTAGAAGTTAGAGAGGAAGTCCTTAAATGGATTGTTAACATAAACTGAAGGGGTGTTTGTTCCAGAGGTGTGGGCTTTGCTTTTGTGGTGCAGACTTGAAGGAGATAGTTGCATCACAGGTCCTGCTGTCCAAGTGCCCATTTGGATGCTTGCCCATGAAATCAGATCATTGTAAATTGCTTTCTTTCAACAACTTGAATTTATACCTAAATGGACTGAACCTGGTAGAGTCATTTTCAGTGTGAGGGTAAGATGATTAGGTGACTTGCTACATCTTGAAAGTTATACTCATTTACTTACTAAAATTTAACTGAAAATTGTAACAGGGCGAGCCAGGAGGAAGGCCCCCAAAAAGAATTTGGAATGGGGTCCACAACTCAGGGTGTCCAGGAAATATTAAGATGTCCTCACCCCCCCCCCAGGGGGAAGGGACAAATGGAGCAGGGCCATTGAGAGCTGTTTTGCATAGCAACAGTTTTGCAGCTAACCTCTGGAATGGTTATTTAACATATCTATAACCTTTAACTGGTTTCATAAATATGTTAAATAGCTGTGGCCATGCTTTGAACCTGGTAGAAGGAAGTGACTTCCACCCAAAAAGTAACTAGGGGCAGGTCCCCTGAGTTACAGCACCTGTGTGGGAGCTTGGAGTTGACTGGCTCCAGTAAACTTGCAGGTCCTGGCAGGTGTAACCAATTGTGGAAGGAGTCGGAAATGGGGTTGCAAAGGAGAACTAGCACAGGGGGATTTAAACCCAGACACAGCAGCCACTGAAAAAAGAGCCACTCGGTTTCAGTAGAGTAAGTATTCCCTCTTGGCGAGGTGAGAGAGAGAGAGCCATGTGTTTTTGGGCAAAGTGAGGACCCCCTCTTGCCCAGGTGAAAGAGAGCCACAAGGTTTTGAAAGAATGTAGACCCCTGTCACCAGGAAGGGAGAGCCACATGGTTTCAGCAGAGTGAAAGAGAACCACACACTTTGCCAGAATGGGGACCTCTACAGCCAGGTGAAGAAGAAAGCCACACGCTTTTGGTCAGAGTTGCTGACCCCTGCAGTTTTGGTAGAAGAGGCCCATGCAGCTTTGGGGTGCTCCCTTTGGCCGCGTGGCCTGGGATGTAGGAGAGATTTTGCCAGGAACTTGGTACAAAGAACTCTTGCCAGTGGAAGGTGACACATGACTTTGGATTAATTGGAGATCCTGCCTGGACGTCAACACAGCTGACGGTGCCAGCAGCCTGAAACACAGACTGTGCTTCTTTTCCTGAGATACGGTACCTTGAATTAGGGCGGTGGGGGGGGAGGAAGTGCTGTGGGCATCTGTGGTCATCTTAAAGGACTTTGATATTTTAATGGGGACATTGGGTCACTACTTTAAGTCTGTACAGCTTTAAATAAACCTTTCCTTTCCTTTTCACAAATCTCTGGCATTGAGAGATATCTTTCCAATTGGCTACAGACAGATAAGCCCAGTAGATATTAATATACCGTCCTTAGAAGGGGCCCCTGTTCTCTGAAGCAGTTTTTGGTATCCCTGGGTGGGCCAAAGGTTGCTACCCCCTTGTACCTCTGCTCGGTAACAAAATGACCACAAATGACAATTATCTAAACAATATGCTGTTGACAAAAAACCACTACATTCCAGCTTAAGGAGAAAAAAATCCAAATTTATGCAATTTAATATGCAATGTTATTCTTTGGAAATAATTTTCTAAATAAACATCTTTATTTTATAATTAGCAATTAGGAAATAGAAGTATGAAATAATTTGCATTAAAAATTATTTCTATTTTTCATAATGAATTCAATTATTTGGTAGACAAATTTATGCATATAAAAATGAAAGTTCTCACTTTTTATCATCATACAAAAAACATTTGAATTAAAAATATTGATCTAAACAACCACCGTACAACATAAATACAAGGAAAACCCATGTTCTGGTTGTAGAGCAGCACAAATACTGCATTTAATTATATCACACACGAAAAAGTATATTCTCAAGGCTCAAAGGTCAAGGTAGAAAGGAACAGTTTTGTAACAGGGTGCAGCCAACAAGGAACCCAAATAGGGATTTGTAATGGGGTCCAGGACTCAGGGTGTCCAGGAAATATTAGAAGAAAAATATATATAGGATGTCCTCACCCCCACAACTCTGAGCTGGGAGGATGGGATATGTGGAGCAGGGCCACTGAGTTGTTTTGCATAGCAACAGTTTTGCAGCTAACCTCTAGAATGGTCATTTAACATATCTATAACCTTTAACTGGTTTCATGGATATGTTAAAGAGCTGTGGCCAGGCTTTGAGCCAGGGAGATGGGAGTGATCTCAACCCATGAGGTAACTGGGAGGCGATTCCCTCTGGCTGGAGTGCCTGTGAGAGAGCTTGCAGATGATTGGCTCCACACCACGGGGCCAAACCTGTCTGGACCTACTGTAATAGCCCAGTAAAGCTGGAAGAATATGGGAATGCTGGCAGGTATAACTGATTGTGGGAGGAGTCAGAAATGGGGCTGCAGAGGAAGATTGGTTTTGGGATTTAAACACAGGTATGGCAGACATATGGGTTTTTTCTGGGGGGGGGAATCACATGGCTTTGGGGTACTCCCTTTTTCCATGTGGCTTAGGTAGCAGGAGAGACCTTACTAGGAAGAAAAGGGGTGAAATGACTCTTGCTGGAGGACTGTGAGAAGATGCCACATGGTTTTGGATTAATTACCATCTCTGGCATTGAGAGATGTCTTTCCCTGGTAGTGGGCAAGGCAAACCTATTACGGATCGGGGTGGGGAGAACCCTGGGAGCACAAAGTGGGGGATCCATTCAGTAATAATATATTGTTGACTGCCACTACACTCCAGGTCTGTTCTGTAACAATTTCACTTGACTTGTTGCTCTTTTCCCCACTAAAATCAGTGAAAATATATTTTAAAGTATGTATTCCTTTAAAGGAACAAGGGGTTAACATTTTTTATAATTAAATAGAAAAATGTTCATAACTTTCAATAGCCATTCAAAATTGGAAAACTAGACACTAAAAGAAATCCTTGCCAACTTTTCTGTTTCATTATTTCAGAGGCAAACAATAAACAATGACTGACTAAACATCTCTCCATTTAGGCAGACACCATGGCTGACAGTTAAAGAAAATTGATTTTAGCTTCTCACAGACTGTGTGCAGAATATGTGAATTTCTTGAATAATTTTATTCATTTACCATACCATTTTCAGCTTCCAATTATAAAACTTGCACAGATAAGAGAAAGAGTGAGAAATAACAAGATACCATACCAGCTGTGCTGAACTATTTAGATTTACACAGCTTGAATATTAAATTATCCAGAAGGTGAAACTGTAATAGACATGAAAAGTATTTCTGTCAGAGAGTCAAAGAGTTCTTAGATTTAATAATGACATTTTTGCACATCTGTGTTGTTAGTGGATATATGATGTATTTGTGTACCTGACACATATGGAGATGTGTCTGTGATTAGACACATGGCTTTACAATGCCAGGCACAGAAACACATTCTCACAGACCATTAACAGGACCTGCTGTAAATCAGGGAGCTTTAGCAGCTGTTCTGAATCTTAATGATCGTCAGGGTATCAGCTTCTTAATACTAAGGAAGTAATAAGTTGTATTAAAGTCTGGTTAAAGAATTCTATTTTGGAGATAGTGTGATGATATCAGTGTGCTAAAGAGGGACTTGGAGAACAGAGTGGGTGCAAACATTTTCCAAAATGCCAAATTTAAGGCAAGGTTATGGTTTAGGCACAGGGAGGATACTGTTATGACAAACAGGCAATAGTGAAATTCCATGGTGCAACTGCTTACTGGGCTGGTGGAAGAGACTACCTAGGTGGCTCAGTTAAATATAAAATGTTTTTATAACTATGCTTGCTTACTTTGGAGTGAATGTCATTTTAAATTTTACTTTACCTTCTGTTCATATATGTGTTCTTATGATCCTCGGGGTTTTGTATGGACTCTCACCCTCAGCAGGAAGAGAGACCGAAGCTGGTTTAGTAACAGACATGAAAGTCAAACTACTTACTCTAATCCAGTGGAAGGAGAGGACAAAAGGCAATCACATTTTTTCACACTTTTAAAAATTTTTGTTCAATTACAGTTCTCACCATTTTTCCCTCACTACTCCCTCTACCCCAGCCAATCCCCACTTCCCACATTTGATCCTATTGTTACTGAACAAGAGGTCCGAGGGAGGGGCAATATATTGTTTGGCCCACCTAGGGATGTGAAAAACTGCTGTACAACAGGGGCCCCTCCCAAGCACAAAATACTAATATCTACCGGGCTCCTCTGTCCGCCACCAATTGGAAAGACATCTCTCAATGTCAGAGATTTGTGAGAAGAAAACAAAATGTTTATTTAATGCTATTCAGGCCTAACACCTCCACTAAAATATCAAAGTCCTTTAGGGTATACTCCTACACCCACATAGTGCTCCCTTCTCCCACTGTCCCAACTACGGGTACCATAAATCAGGAAAAGAACACACGTCTTGTGTTTCAGGCCACTGGCACCATCAGCTGTATCACCATGTAGGCAGGATCTCTCGTTAATCCAATCATGTGGCACCTTCTCACAGTCCACTGGCAAGAGTTCTTTCTACCAAGTTCTAGTCAAAGTCTCTCCTGCTTTCCAGGCCCCATGGCCAAAGGGGGCACCCCAAAGCTGCGTGGGCCTCTTCTACCAAAGCCGTAGGGGTCCTCACTCCACCAAAAGCTTTCTTCTTCACCTGGCTGCAGGGATCTCCATTCTGGCACAGCTGCGTGGTTTTTCCCTTTCACCTGGGAAAGAGGGGATCCGCACTCTGCCAAAACCGCGTGGCTCCCTCTTTCACCTCAACGAGAGGGGGTCCTCACTCTGCTGAATCCGCGTAGCTCTCCCCTACATGACTGCAGGGGTCCTCACTCTGATCCAAATAGCATGGCTCTCCCCTCACCTGGGCAGTTATCCCCTCATGTCCTGGAGCCCATCTTTTTCAAGCTCTCGTACAGGCACTCTCCCTTCAGGGGCGCAGCCCCTAATTACATCCTGGGTACCAGCCACTCCCTTCTCCCTGGCTCAAAACTTGGCCACAGCTATTTAACATACCTATGAAACCAGTTAAAGGTTATAGATATGTTAAATAATCATTCCAGAGGTTAGCTGCGAAACTGTTGCTATGCAAAACAGCTGTCAATGACCCTGCTCTATTGGTCCCTTCCCCCTTGGGGTGGTGAGGACATCTTATATGTCTCTCCAATATTCCTATACACTTTGAATTCTGGACACCATTCCAAATCTTTTTTGGCCCCCCCTCTTCCATCCTGTACCACTATCCCTCTTTAGTTTTGTCCATGTGTTCTTTGTACATGTTCCTGAAAATGCTTCCTCTGTTTCTCCACATTTCAATGATTATTTCGTTAGCTGTATCTTCTGTATGGCTAAAGAAACCATAATCAAAATGAAATGGGAACAAACTGTATAGGAGAACATATTTGCCAATGATACATTGTGCAAGGGTTTAATTTTCAAAATATATAAAGAACTCATAACACTCAACACCATAAGGGTAAATAATCCAATTAAAAGTGGGCAAAGGACCTGAATAGATACTTCTCCAAGGAGAACATAAAGATGGCCCATAGACATAAGAGAAAAAAAAGTTCAGTCACTAGCCATCAAAGAGATGCAAATTGAAACCACAATGAGATATCATCTTGCACCTGTCAGAATGGCGATTATTGATAAATCAACAAACAATAAGTACTTCTGAGGATGTGGAGGAAAGGGAACTCTAGTACACTGTTGGTGGGAATGCAGATTTGTGCACCCACTGTGGGAAACAGCATGGAATTTCTTCAAAAAATTTAAAAACAGAGCTGCCTTTTGACCCAGCAATCCCTAAGAGTCACAAAACACCAATTCTAAAGAATTTATACACTCCTATGTTCATAGCAGCGCTCTTTACAATAGCCAAGATCTGGAAACAGCCTAAGTGCCCTTCAGTAGATAAGTAGATTAAAAAATCTTGGTACATCTACACGCTGGAATACTAGGCAGCAGAGAGAAAGAAGGAAGTTCTATCCTTTGCAACTGCATGTATGGACGTGGGGACTATTATGCTAAGTGAAACAAGCCAGTTAGTGATAGACAAATACCATATATCTCACTTAAAAGAGGGATCTTGTTGTAGGCAACAGATGGGTCGATACACGCTCTCGGAGATGAAAATTGGTTTCAAAGAATTTTAGTTTTATTAATCACAAAATAATGGTCCAAATGTGAATTTAGTGGCCAAGCTTTACCTGCGTAGGGGCGAACTTCTAACTGTGATTGGAGTCACAGTAGCTTCTCAGAGCTACAGATGGAAGTCGCACATGGCTTACAGACTACGGGGTTTTTATAGGGCAGAGCAAGCAAGCGCGGGCTTACAGAAGCAGATGTGGCGGTTAGCTATTAGCTAGGTTGCTAAGTTGAAAACGGCGAAGGTCCCTAATTGGTGGGTGTTGCTGCTGGCGGACCTCTTCTGGTAGGCACTGGTTAGTTACCTTATTTGGCTAGAATTTTGAACCCAACTGTTCCCGGATGTTTATTTATTACCCAGTCTCAGGAACTGCAGATGCCTAACGGCTGTCTGTATGTTTCCACTACTAATGGCCATTACAATCTAATGAACAAAATAAATAAGCAAAATGTAACAGAAGCATAGGATCAAGGAATGAATTAACAGCTGTTAGAGGGGAGAGGGGAGAAAAGGGAGACTGTTTGAAAGAAGGTTAAGGGATTGTTCAAATAACACGTGAAGGACCATGGACAGGTACAACAGGGTAAGGATTGGCTATGGAAGTAGGAAGTGGGTGGTGTTAAGTGGAGTAAAAGGGGGAAATTGGGACAATTGTAATAGCATAAAAATAATAAAATAAAAAATAAAATAAATTTTTTAAACAGGCAACCATGGGTGGCTTCTGAGTTATCCTGATGTGAGTCCCAAGAACAACAAATACTAAGGAATGGAAGGAACAGGAGGACTGTTGAGGAGTAGTATCACTCCTCTTTAACTCTGATAATCTTGTTCTAAAGTCTGTGTTTCTGATATTCATATAGCTACTCCAGCTTTCTTTTGTATGGTGTTGGCAAGGCATATCATTATCTGTCTCTGTATTTCTAAGCTATATGAGCCCTTAGGTTTAGAGTTTTCTTATATGCAATGTAAAATTGACTTTTTTTTTGTAATGCACTATGACAATCTCTGTTGTTATCTGGTATATTTTGATTATCCCCATTTCCAGTTGATGCACTTGTTAGTTTTATTTTTTGTCTTTTTATTGGGGAGAGCTCATCTGTACTTTTAACTGAACATTTCATGTTTCCATGTTCTCCCATCTCTTGAGTTATCAACCTATGGTTTATTTTTTAAAAGATTTTATTTATTTATTTTTAGAGAGAGGGGAGGGAGAGATAAAGAGAGTGAGAAAAACATCAGTGTATGTTTGACTCTCACACACCCAACTGGATACCTGGGCTGCAACTCAGGCATGTGCCCTAACAGGGAATCGACCCAGCGACCCTTTTGTTCACAGGACAGCACTCAACCCACTGAGCCACACCAGCCAGGGCTCAACATACATTTTAAAAAATAGTGTTTAATTATTCTAGTGGTTAAAATATATTTGGTAAATTATGTACATACACCTCCAAATAATATGATACAATTTCCCATGTAGTATAGGTATTTTAAAACAAAATAGTCCCATTCCTCTTTTGTGCCTTGTGACATTGCTATCTATTTATTTCACTTATTTTATACTATCAGCCAGTAATTAGCCACTATTATGAATTTAAACAGTATCTTTCAGACTAATTAATATTAATAAAAATAAAATATTTTACCATTATTTCTTCTATAACATGTTTTGTTTATGTAGTCACAAGTTTCTAAATGTGAAAAATGTTAATGGTTTTAACATTTATTGCTGGGGAGGTCTGAGGGAAATATATTCCCTCAATTTTGTCTGAAAATGTTTTATTATTTCTCAATTTCTGAAGGATAATTATATTGAATTTACAATCCTGGGTTGGTCCTTTTTTAAAAACTTAATGCCTTAAGGGTTTACTTATTCTTTTTTTTCCCATGAGGCTTCTGAAAAGAAAATAAGTATGGTAATTTTTATCCTTGTTCTTAGAAAAGTATTCTTTCCCCCTTATAAGCTATATTTCTTTAAGGTTTTATCTTTGTTCATTTTTTCTGGATGTTTTTTATTTTGAATGTATAACACTTGCTTGGTGTTATTGGAGCTTCCTAGATCTGTGATTTGGTGTCTATGAAAAATGTGAGTTCTCAGACATGATTAATTCAAACATTTCTTCTCTTACTTCTGTCACTCAAAGTACATGTCAGCTACACTTTTAGATAATGTCCCACAGTTATTGATGCTTTTATTCTTTTTTAATAGTTTATTTTTATTGTATTTTCCTGTTACTGTTTATCACCCTTATCATCTCTTCTACCTCCACCCATCCGCTCCCCCAACAATCACCACACTGTTTTCCATGTTAATTTTTTTTTGCTTGATCTCTGCATTACATTTTGAGAGGTTTCTATTGACCTATCTTTAAGTTCATCAATCCTTTCCTCAGCAGTGTGAAAAGTGCTGATGAGCTTGTTGAAGACATTCTTCACTTATGTTATTCTGGTTTTGATTCCTAGCAATTCATTTGATTCTTATGTTTTGAGCTCTCTGTTTCTGCATTTTGTCTAATTTTTTCTTTAGGGCCTTTCACATATTTTACAATTCACATAAAAATCCTTGTCTGTGATCCCAACATGAGTATTAAATCCTAGTCTAGTTCTGTTGATTTGTCCCTTGTTATGCCTTGTAATTTTTTGTTTGTCCTCACCCAAGGATATGTTTATTGATTTGAGAGAGAAATGAAGGGAGAGAGAGAAAAAAATCAGTGTGAGAAACATCAGTGGTTGCCTCCTAGATGTTCCCCAATAGGGGATCAAACCTTCTAGCTAGGTATATGTCTTGACTAGGAATCAAACCCACAACCTTTCAGTTTACAGGACAATGCTCCAATCAACTGTGCTACTCTGCCTAGGTGCCTTGTAATTTCTTTTTTATTTTGAAATCTCAACATGTTTGATTGGATAACAGGAACTCAGATAAATAAACCCTTAGTGTGAAGACTTATGTGGATAATGAGTAAAAGTTGTGCTGTATTTTGTTGTAGCTATGGAGACATAGAGGAAACTTAAGTGTGTATTATTATGTGGAAAAAGCTAAATGAAAGTGCTACATACTATATGATTCCACCTTAATAACATTCTAGAAAAAGGCAAAACTGTGGAAACACTAAAAAGATCAGTGGTTGCTGGGAACTGAGCAGGCAGGGATAAATAGGTGAAGAAGAGAAGATTTTTAGGGCAGAAAAAATACTGTTTGATCTTATATTGGTGGATACATTTCTTATACATTTGTCCAAACCCGCAGAATGTACAACTCAAACAGCAAGTGGTCATGTAATCTATGGACTTTGGGTGAGTATGAGTGTAGGTTCATCATTATCAAATGTACTCTCTGGCAAGGGCGATGGTAATTGAGAATGCTGGGAATGTGTGGTGGCAGTAGGTTATAGGAAATATTTGTGCTTTCTCTCAATTTTGCTACAACCTAAAACTACTCTAAAATGTTTTTTAAATAATAGAACAGAAAGATGATTTTAGGGTTTTCAATTAAGTAATAATAATTGGTAAAAGAATAGCCATTAAGATACTTTTTCATAATTAAGCAGATAAACCAATTTTTCTCTTTATTTCTTTGGTTTTTAACCTCACTCTGAAACCACTTACTTTTCAAAGAAAAATTAAATTTCATTTCAAGTCCAATTATTTTATTTTCATGCAGTATGTGAAAAAGATTGTCTTGAATTCAATGTCACTGTAACTGTAAAAATATCTGTTTTTTAAAATTTGGGAAGAATAAGGATTGATTATCATTAAAACATTAATATGTTTTATTTCATGATTTTTATACATGCAAAATAGTATAAAAGATAATACTATAAGCATAAATGGGTTCACAAACCAGTTTAAGATATAAGGTATTATTATTATTTATTAGGATTCTTATTAATGGAAAATGTTATGAATATGAACACTGTTTAAAATGCATATTAGAGTTTAAACAGTAGTTATCTTGACTTTCTTAACAAAGAGATGCATATAGTTGTTCATTCTGACAACTTGTATAGATCTGTTTACATAAGGGACACATGGTTTTGTTTGCCAAGTGTCCAACTGGCTCTTCTTGTGAATTTAGGAAATTATTTGAAAACTTACTATTGGCCATTTCTTCTGTTGACAGAGTTGCAGCTGCTTTTATTTTCTTTAACAAATCTTAATAATTTATTGGATACCTTAATGACATTCGTAGAAATAAGAAGATTGCTTGTTTTGGTTTGCTAATTGGAGAACATAGCTGTTTTCACAGGGAACACATACCTAATATAACCCTAATATCATTATCTGTCTTCAACTAGCCTTATTCACATGTGGAAAAGCAGAATTAATTATTTTAAATGCCTAATGTCTAATATGTCCAGATTTTTAATTGGATACAGAGTGAAAAAATAACACTCCTCTGTGACTAGATCTATAACTTTGTTATACTTACATTTACAGTTTTACTATTTCTTAATTATTTTTCTATTTTTTGAGAGTTTTATTACAATATTATTACAATGTGTATAAATGCAAACTTTCAGGTAGGCAGTTCTGTGAAGAATGAATGGACACAAGAATTTCTTTTCAAACTAAGCGCATTCAAACTCCACCTAATCACCAATAATATTTTCAGTCAGTCAGTATCATTAAAATGTGTACCATTTTTTTAAATCCATAATTTGTTTAAACCATATACCTGCTTAAATTCCTATATGTATATATTTTTCGCTGGTCATTAATTACAGCTACAGAATTACTTCTAACAGTGCAAACTAGTTTTAATATACTTAGAGCAGAGTGTCATCATAGGGGCTAACAAGAGGATCTGCCACAGGTATATCCTAGATAAAAAATGAATATACCTCTGACATAAAATGTGTCTTCTCCAGATTAGGAAATATGATGGTTCCTTGAAAGCAAACTTTTGTGTAATTCAACTGGTTTGTCTTTCATTCAACTAACAATAGCATCCTTCAGTATTTATTTTTAACATTTCCCCTGAGAACAGGTTAAATTATGCCCACTGTGTGAAACTTTTTGATAGATGTTATAATAACTGTAGTGAGTGATAGTATTAACTATATTATCTAAGGCAGGAAGGACATAAAGCATCTACAAAATATATAAATTAAGAATTTAGCATAGCAACTACTGTGATGTGAAAAGTAAAGACGACGTGACTCAGATTCACTCCGATCATGTCCTTTTTTTTATATATTTTATTTATTTATCATTAGAGGGGAAGGGAAGGAAAGAGGGAGAGACACATCAATGTATGGTTGCCTTTTGTGCGTCCCCTGCTGGGAACTGGCCTGCAGAGAACTTGTCTGCAACCCAGGCATGTGCCCTGACTGGGAATCGAACCTTAATTGTCTGGTTCGCAGGCCCACGCTCAATCCACTGAGCTACACCAGCCAGAGCTGATCATGTCCTCTTATGCAAGCCTTCTAATATAAAGTACTACTACTACAATACTACTACTTGCAATACTACTACTATATGTTTATGAGCTGATGATACAAAATGGTAACAAAATATTTTAAGAAGAACTAAAACTTTCTCATGACCATGTCAGAGAACTTGGTCAACACAGTATGGTTTCCTTTGTTCCTCTAGTAGGGTTTTTTAAATTTGCTTTTAACATTCATCAATTTTAAAATACCTTAGGAATCAGAGGTTGCATTTCCAATTTATTTATCTTCCACTGTTCTTGGTACACATTTGGTAAATGACACTGACCAAGTGACTGGAAATTATATACATTTCGATACATAGGAATTTAAATAAAACTAGGTTGCCTAAATATGAAGAAAGGGTAGTTACCATTTTTGAAATATGATGCATATATATAGTAGTTTTCTTTTTTCACATTCCTTTATCATTATTCAATACAGTGTCTCCATTTACTGCCCCCCAGTACCCCTACCCCAGCCATCTCCACTTCCCACCTTGATCCTAACCCCTGAGTTTTGTCCATGTGTCTTTCATACAGGTTCCTGAAAACCCTCCCCCTTTGCCTCCCATTATCCCCTCCCACCTCCCCTCTGGTTACTGTCAGTTTGCATTTCTTAAAAGATTTTATTTACTTATCTTTAGAGGGGAATGGAAGGAAAGAGGGAGAGGAATACCAATGTATGGTTGCCTCTCATGTGTCCCCTGCTGGGAACTGGCCTGCAACCCAGGCATGTGCCCTGACTGAGAATCGAACCACGATCCTTTCCTTTGTGGGCCAGTGCTCAAACAACTGAGCTACGCCAGCCAGGGCTCAGTTTGCATTTTTTAAAACAGACATATGAGACCTGAATTTTTTAGAAAACATATTCTTATATAAAACAAGTGAGTAATCATAGTTTTGGGACACTTGCTTTATTCACCTCATCAACTTGCATAGTCACTAGAACATTTGAAAGCAGACTCAGGCTTCATGTCGTCTTCATCCTAGATAGTTAAATAGTTACCCCTGAAACCTATGGGTATTATATACTATAATTATTAATAAAATTAACAGTATGTTTTGGTTATCTAATCCCAATCCATATTCAAATACCTATGTTATTGGGGGAAATGTCTTACAATTTCAGTAGGTAAAAATCAAGTCCAAAAGGTCACTATTGCATGAGGTTATTATATTTTTTATCCTATTTAATTTGTGGTTGTTCTTCCCTCCTTTCATCTCATATGGAAGCTTAAACCATGTAGTATTGTCTGCCTAGATCAGTGCTGAGAAAGGTTGTGAGGCCAAGCTCAATTTTATAAAAAAAGAGAGATTAGACTCCCACCAAGATGGAGGTGTAGGTGGAACTACCTTGCCTCTGTGCACAACCAAATCTAAGAATAACTATTTTTAACAACAATAAACACAACCAAGCCACACAGAAAATCGACAATACGGAGTCCGAAGACAACGAAATGCTCAGCTAAACCGGTAAGAGGAGCGAAGCCAGCAGCGGAGCAGGTTGGCAAGAAAAAAATCCCCGAACCGGTGGTGCGCAGTGCGCAAGCAGACGAAGGCGCAGATCACGGGCTAGCTACGGGAGCACACTGGGAAGAGGCGCGGCGGGTGCGGTCGGTCAGTTGTGCATCTGCGTGCAACCAGTGAGAAGGGAAGCCTGCTTGGGGCAGCAGGCTCGCACAATTTTGATCGGATAAACAGGCCCGGTGCGAGTGGTGAGACTGGACAGACTGGGCTAGCAGAGAGGACCACCATTGCTCCCTCTCTGACCACGCCCCCACACACAGCATCACAAACCAGTGACCTGGGTGGCCCCGTCCTGGTAAACAACTAAGGCTTCGGCCGCTTACTTAACAGCGCGAACAGACCAAAAATGGCTCAAGAACAACTCAGAGCCCCAGAGCTGATAAATCTAAGCAATGAAGAAATAGCCAAACTTTCAGATGCACAGTTCAAAACACTGGTTATCAGGATTCTCACAGATCTGGTTGATTTTAGTCACAAATTAGAGAAACATATGGAAGCTAAACTAATTGAAATGAATGGTAATACAAAGGAAACCAATAGTAATGGAAAGGAGATTGGGACTCATATCAAGGGAGTGGACCAGAAGGAAGAAAAAAATAATCAAACAGAAAAGAATGAAGAAATAAGAATTCAGAAAAGTAAGGAGAAGCTTAGGAACCTCCAGGACATCTTTAAACGTTCCAACATTTGAATTATAGGGGTACCAGAAGGGGAAGAGTCACAAGTGGAAACCTTATTTGAACAAATAATAAAAGAGAACTTCCCCATTCTGGCAGAGGAAATAGACTTCCAGGAAATCCAGGAAGCTCAGAGAGTCCCAAAGAAGTTGGACCCAAGAAGGAACACACCAAGACACATCATCATTACATTAGCCAAGATTAAAATGAAGGAGAGAATCCTAGAACCAGCAAGAGCTAAGGGGACAGTCACCTACAAAGGAGTTCCCATCAGACTGTCAGCTGATTTCTCAAAGGAGACCTTACAGGCAAGAAGGGGCTGGAAAGAGGTATTCCAAGTCATGAAAACCAAAGACCTACAACCAAGATTGCTCTACCCAGCAAAGTTTTCATTTAGAATGGAAGGACAGATAAAATGCTTCTCAGATAAGACCAAATTCAAGGAGTTCATCATCACCAAGCCCTTATTATATGAAATGTTAAAGGGACTTACCTAAGAAAAAAGAAGATAAAAAAGATGAACAGTGAAAGGACAGCAAACTCACAGTTATTAACAACCACACCTAAAACAAAAGCAAACTAAGAGGACAGCTAGATCAGGAGTGAACCATAGAAATGAAGATCACATGGAGGGTTAGCAACAGGGGAGTGGGAGGAGGAGAAGGGGGGGAGAAGGTACAGAAAATAATTAGCATAGACAGTAGATAGAAAATAGATAGGGGGAGGGTAAGAATAGTAGGGGAATACAGAATCTAAAGAATTTGAGACACGTGTGCATGAACTAAAGGGGGAAATGGTGGGGGAGGGGTATGTAGGGTGGAGGGGAATGGAGGGGTGGAATAGAACAAATATAATGGCATAATCAATAAAAAAGTTAAAAAAAACGAGAGATTAAAAACTATGCCTGATGTATGTCCTCATAATGTCCAAATAGTCCAACATATAACCTTCAATTAAATATAATTAGAAGAAACAGAACTACCTACCTGAGTTCCTTTATTAGAACAACGGAAAAATTGATTTCACTGACTGTACCTGGACCCTGATGTCCTCTGCATTAAGGAACCGGCATTTCTGAGAATAGTCCTGGATGACTCAGTGTTCTATTTATTGGAAGAAAGTACATGAGGACATTGTTCACACATTCATGAAATATTAGCCTCCAAAAAAAAAAAAACCAAGGTGAAATGTCTCTCTCATCTTGTTGCCAGGAGTCACTGGGCTTATCCTGAGCAATTAAGTTGATCACAGAAATCTTGTGAATGCTGAAAAAGCCCCCTTTTAAATTTTTTCTTGTTAGAAATTTTAGAAATAATTTTTTTCTAATGCTAACAGAAATACTAGGAGAACTTTGCAGGATTGTTTTTGTCTTGAAACTTTATTTGGCCTTCATCTTTCATTCCTTTCATTTTTCATGCTTTCAGTTTTTATTTAATCTCTCTGTGTTTGTGTTTGTATATGACCTTAATTTTTCCTGGAAGAAGGCAAGGTTTCATAAATAAATTTAAAATGCTTAAGCATTTTAGTGCAGGAATTTATACCACAGCATAGGTTTTTATAATTCAAACAGAAAAATTTTTGAGTACATACTTACTATATTTCAGGCAATATTAAAAATGCTGGGAAACTGTCAGTGAACAAGAGAGATAAAAATTGTTAAAAGGTGACAGCAATTTAGAGATGGTATTAGAAGAAATAAAATAAACTTTGTGAAACCAACTTTTTGTATATAATTGGCTTTATTTTTATTCTGTAACAAGAATTGCCCAACTTGATAAAGGTAAATATGAATGACTATGTTTATTGTTTCAGAAAAATTAAAACACTAGAAAACAAAGAAGTTACTTTGTGTAAAAATTTGTTATTTAAAACAGAAGTTTGTTCATATAAAATTATGTCCACATTAAGTAAATACCTTTGTTAGAAAAATTACTAAAAATGAAGCAGATTATTATCATGAGTATGAAAGTCTCTAGCTCTACATTTTTCTGATTTTCTAGTGTTTCATTAGAAACACTAGAAATGAATCATTCATTTAAAAAAATATTGTTCAATTACAGTTGCTTCCATTTTTGCCCTATTACTCTCCGCTGCCCTACCTACACCCACCTCCCACATTCAAACCTACTCCTATTGACTTTGTCCATAGGTTCTTTATACATGTTCCTTGACTTGACCCTCCTCTTCTATCCCCTGTTAACCCCCTCTACCTTCCCCTCTGGTCACTGTCAATTTGTTCCTTATTTCCAAGTCCTGATTCTATTTTGCTCACTTGTTTTGTTGATTAGGCTCCTCATAGAGGTGGGATCACATGGTATTTGTCTTTCACTGCCTGCCTTATTTCACTTAGCATAATACTCTCCAGTTCCATCCATGCTGTTGCAAAGTGTAGGAGCTCCTTCTTCCTTTCTGCTACATGCTATTCCATTGTGTAAATGTACCATAGTTTTTTGATCCTCTCTTTTACTGCTGGGCACTTAGGCTGCTTCCAAACCTGGCAATTCCACTGCTGGGATATTATCCTAAGAATCCTGAAACACCTATTCAAAAGAACCTAGTCACCCCAGTGTTCATAGCAACATTATTTATAAATAATATTGAATTGCTCTTAACACAAGTTTTGATATAATGCTGCATTTAATAATGTAACTGTTGTGTTTATTTGGGTCCTCTCTTTTTTCCTTGATAAGCCTGCTTAAAGGCTTGTCAATTTTGTTTATCTTTTCAAAGAACCACCTCCTGAATTCACTGATCTGTAGAATTGTTTTTTACTCTTTATGTCATTTGATTCTGCTCTGATCTTGGTTATTTCCTTCCTTCTACTTGCTCTGGGCCGTCTTTGTTGTTGTTCTTCATGTTCTTATAGGCCTAGGGTTACGTTGTTAGTTTGAAATGTTTCCATCTTTTTTAGGTAGACCTGTATCACTATGAACTTCCCTTTCAGGGACACTGCCTTTGCTGTGTCCCGTAAGTTTTGGGTTGTTGTGAGCTCATTTTTGTTAGTTTCCCAAAACTTTTTGATTTCTTTCCTAATTTCATTCTTCACCCATTCATTGTTTAATAGTATGCTATTCAAACTCCATGATTTTGAGTGTTTTGGGTTTTTTCCCTTGGGGTTGGTTTCTAGGTTCAGTCACTTGTGGTCAGAGAAAATGCTTAGTATGATTTCAATTTTCTTGAATTTGTTGAGGCTTGTTTTGTGTCCTGTCATGTGGTCTATCTTTGAAAATGTTCAATGTGCATTTGAAAACAGTGTGTTATATAGCTTCTTTGGGATGAAAGGCACTGTATATATCAGTTAAGTCCATTTCATACATGGCATTGTTCAGGCAGTAGAAAGAAAAAAAGGAGCTTCTACCCTTTTTGACAGCGTGGATAGTATGAGAAAGCATTATGCTAAATGAAATAAGCCAGGTGGTGAAAGACAAATACCATATGATCTCACCTTTAACAGGAATCTAATCAGCAAAACAAACAAACAAGCAAAATATAACCAAAGATACTGAAATTGAGAACAGGCTGACAGTGACCAGAAGGAAGGGAATTTCAGGGGAAAAGTGAAAGGGTTTGCAGGAACAACTATAAAGGACACATGGACAATAACAAGGGTAGATAGAGATGGGAGGGAGGAGGGTAGGACTGGGAGGATGGGCTGGGGTAGGCGTAAAGGGTAGAAAATTGTACTTGAATAACAATTAAAATAAAAAAAATAAGTCCCAAATTAGGAGAAAAAAAGAATGTAACCATGATATCATATCACATTTTGATGAAAGATCTATTTGTATGAAATATAATTGACACATTGAATGCATTATTTTTCAATATAAAATATTTACAGAGAAAATAAATATTCTACTTGCTGGTATTTTTTTCAACTTAGTGACTCAGATTATCTCTCCATTGTATTAGGTATATTTGCATCATTTTCCTGTTAATTTTAAAATAATTTTCATTATAATTTTATATTTATTGATAAGCTACAGAGATAATACAAGACATTTTTGTTTACCTTTCATTGAATTTTCTCTAATATTAACATATTACATTTCCTCTAATGGCACATTGTAAAAACTAAGAAATTAACATTGACATTATTATTAACTATACTACAGACTTTATGCAGATGTCCAGTAATATCTTTTGTTTGTTCCATGATCCAATAACATTCCACTTAAACTTTTTGAACTATTTTGAGGAAGTAGAGGGAGCATTTGAGAGAATGGGGTTCAGATCGAAAAGACCTAGAGTTCCAGTTCTGGTAATGGCTGGCATCATGTACAGTTTTTGACAAGTAGATAACTACACTGGGACTTGTTTTCTCCATTTGCAAACCAAAGTATATAGAATGTTACTTTCTGACATATAAGTTCTCAGTAAATGTTTAATTCCTAGTGGGATCTTAAGTTTTCTTTTCACAAACACTTAACTATCAGCTTCTAGCTTATTACAGAGATTACCAGTTCATGCAAAGTTTAAAATTTGGCAGCACATGCTGACATGCAGAATAAAGGTGTCAGGGTGATGGAAATGTGTGTGGTTATGGCCACAGTGGCCTGAGAAAATATTCATAATGACAGCTTGATAAACTGGGCAAAAATTTTAAAATGTACTATGGAGACTTTAATTGGCAATATATCTTTTTATATGGCTTGAAATTCAGTAGACATGGATGAACGACAAACTAAAGTGACCAAGTGAAGCATGTGCATAGTACTATTGTGTTGAATAAAGTCAACGAGTAGTTCTGACTTGCGGTAGTAATAGTGACTTTCTTGGTGATTCAGAATTAAGACATTAGTTCTCTATCTTTTACTGTGTGACATACTACTTGGGTTAGTTTTAGGTAAGTTGATTTCAAATACAACAGAAATTAGTTTTTGTATTTTTTCTACAATATAGCTCCTTAAATAAATCATAAATAAATGTTTAAATTAACTGGATTTTATTTTTTTTATTTCATACTTGTTTCAACTGTATAAAAGCAAAATAAATAAGGATTTTAAAACTTAGCTTCTTTTTGTTTTTTTTTAAAGATGTTATTTATTTTTAGAGAGAGGGGAAAGGAAGGAGAAAGAGAGGGAAACATCAATGTGTGGTTGTCTCTGCACACCCTCTACTGGCAACCTGGCTAGCAACCCAGGTATATGCCCTGACTGGGAATCAAACAGGAGACTCTTTGGTTTGCAGGCCCACACTCAATCCACTGAGCTACACCAGCCAGGGCTTAAAACTTAGCTTTTTAAAGTTACCCTGAAAATTAAAATTAAATAATTACTTTTTGGCTTTTTAAGGTTACCCTGTTACTTAAAATTAAATAATTACTTTTTGGTTTCATCTCAAACCCCAAATCACATGAGTTCTAATAGTCTCTGACCCCTATTTTATAAATGTCAATGTTTCTTAGGTCACAACTGAGTAAGCAAAGCTGTATTCTTTTTATTTTATAAATGAAGATTAAGTTATGATGAGATTTGTACTTTCACAGACTTTGTCATTTATCTATTGCAAATTAGAAAGGACTTATAAAGCAATATGTTCAATAATATGGACTTGAATTATATCATTTTATTAGAGTAAAAATAAAATAATCACATATGATATGGAGAATTACGTGGTGATGTTAGTAACTTGATGCTCACTAGGTTCAAAGATTGCTTTGTGTGTCTACTTGAGGGACAATATTGCAGACAATAGATGGAAGTTGCCACCTTAAGCATGAAATAATAATGGTTGAAGTTAGAGAAGGGATTCATTGTTGGATCTAAGTAGCTACTTTATTTATAGTTCTAATATAACAATTAAATAAGAAACCAGTCTTCATTTATCTGCAATACTGCTATTATGCTAGCAATTTATTCAAAGATGCAGTTACAAATTGAATTTTGGATTCTGCAGTGAAAATTGTTCTGCATAATGAATTGTAAGATTGCTGCTTTGAATAAAAATACATATTTGCTTTCCATAAAACTAGTAGTTATTACTTCAACATAGCCACCAGTAATAACAAATCTAGTTCCCTTGTTTAACTGCTTAGTTTTACTTCTTTTCTTTTTTGCTTCATCATAACAAATGTCTTTATTTCATGAATATCACCTGTATTTTAATATATACTTGAATTTCATTATATTAGTATATATTTTTTAGTGATTTTTATTAGGTTCACAGAAAATTTTCCCATTTATTCAAAGAGGTCATTTATCCTAACATTTAATCAGAAAACCGTTATTATGATCAATCTATTATATATTAAGAATGACAATGAACTAGTGCTTTGGAATAATGAGTAGGTAGACATAAAAACAATGTTATGAGAAATCACTGCCTAACACATATCAAGACAAAGCAGGTAGGAACTGGTGAGTGAACTATCTGGAAATATTGGTTTAAGAAAAAGTTCAATATTTACTTTTACTTTTATATTTACTTAAAAGTAGAAGTAAAGCATAAAGTCATAAATAAACACTTGTTCATAATCTCTAGAATGGAGAAGGTGGATGATTCATATATTCTTTATATTTTTATTTTTTATTTTTCAATTGCTAGTTTGATCAATTCTTGCTTTTGTAAAGAAAATAAAAATATTAAAATCATTCTACTCTCAATAATTATTTGTGATTATATCAGAGATGCTTTCAAAAAGATTAAAAAAGTTAAGAAATTGTGGCCCTGGCTGGTGTAGCTCAGTGGATTGAGTGTGGGCCTGTGAACCAGAGGATCGCAGTTTGATTTCCAGTCAGGATACATGGCTGGGTTACAGGCCAGTTCCCAGCAGGGGACGCATGAGAGGCAACCATACATGAATGTTTCTCTTCCTCTCTCCTTCCCTTCCCCTCTAAAAATAAATAAATAAAAATCTTAAAAAAAAGAAAGCCTTACATTACTTTAAGAAAGGCTCTTCTGTAATAGAAAATCTCTATAGTCTATGTTTCTTTTTTACTGCACAATAATAGCAACAGAAAGAAGAAACTTTTCTACAACAATCAGTGATGCTATTATTTCTTCATTCATTACTGTATCTAGCATATTTTCATCAGTACTTTACCAGCTGCTATGGGCCCAGTGGTTAATGAAACAAATCCCTTAGTCCTCAACTTGTTCATAATGTGAAAGGAAGGGATTATGGCAAAATATATATGGTATTAAAAGATATTAACTATAATAAAATATAATATACAAATATTAGTTGGTATGTTATAGCTTGTTAATATATAAATACAATAAATAAAGGATACAATAGACTCTTCAAACTAATTCACATATACTTCTACTGTAGGCAAAATGACAGAGTAAGAATTCTCTGAGTTGAACAAAATGTGATTAAATTTTTAAGGAAATATATGTGAGATTATTAAGAAGCAAATAGGAAAAGCAGAATTTGACTGTATCTTGTTCACAGACTTATCTGAAGAGTGCAGGAAATGGAATGGAAGATTAGATCTGAACACAAGTTGTTTTTTTATTGTTGTTCAAGTACATTTGTCTCCATTTTCACCCTACCATGCTTCCCCGGCCCACCCATCCCTACCTCCCACCCTTGAACCTACCCCCTTTGTCTTTGTCCATGCGTCTATCATACATGTTCCTTGATGGCCTTCCCCCTATTATCCCATATTATCTTTCTTCCCCCTCTTCTCTGGTTACTGTCAGTTTATTCTTTTTTTAGTGTCTCTGGTTGTATTTTCCTTGCTTGTTTGTTTTGTTGATTACATTCCACTTATAAGTGAGATCATATAGTATTTGTCCCTTACCTCCTGACTTATTTCACTTAGCATAATACTCTCTAGTTCCATCCATGTTGTCATGAAGGGTAAAAGAACCTTCTTTCTTTCTGCTGCATATTATTCCATTGTGCAAATGTACCACAGTTTTTTTGATCCACTCATTTAATGATGGGTACTTAGATTACTGATGGGAATTTTCTAGGTGTGAAATCTCCCCTGATAAGTTCAAACTATCCTTGTCCCATGTTACTTGCACTTCCATGTCTTCCTATTGTACTTCATAAACACATCATTATATTGTAAACATATCATTATATTGGTATGCTTGGGCAGGGACTCTCTCTCCTTGGCAAGGTCATGCTGTATTTCCACTTTACAACACAGGACCTAACATGGTGTAAGCACTAAATAAACATGCAACCAAGACTGATCAATGATGCTCCACAAATACTGTGATTCCACTAGGTGTAAGAATCAACCACATACCTAGCTGCCTTTACTCTGAATCTGACACCATTCAGACAGACATTATTAAAGTATGTTTTCCTATCGGGATTCCTTCAAATAGAAAATAGAATGTGAAAACCATATAATCTGCTGATCAATTTTATCTATTAAAGTATTTATATTGAAGTAGTTTATCCCTCAAGCACTTCTGCATTTAGTTCATGTAAAGCAGATTGTAAGAGACCAAAAATCTTGCAAGGAGTCGATATTGTTTTGAATCTGTGAAGTCAAGACCAGATCCAGAAATGTTCTAGTGAAGAGATTGTCACTCCTGAGAGCCCTGATTTTGATGCTACCTTTATCAAGTCTTTTGCTTTTTTAGATAAATATCTATTTTGAGAACCTGAAGAAAGCTATTGAAACTCTCCTTAGGGAAAAAAAATGTGTGCCTGAACATATGGACATATGTACATTTAAATGTGTATGTGTGGAAGGATTTTTATAAATTTTCTAATTGTAATCTTCTGTAAACTCCTGATGAAGTATCTTAGAAATGTTATCTTAGAAATAGACTTCAAAGGCTATTTTTGAATTGATGTTTCTCTTTCAAAACAGTAATGCCACAAGACTGTAGAACACAATGCAAGTGTGAAGTTTGGAAGTTATCTTTCATGTTAGGAAACTAAGGAAGTCAATGTGAATAATCAAAAGTAGACATTTTTCATTTGCAAACTCTCCTCTTGCCAACAGTCAATACTACCTCCAATCTTAATCCACTGAAAAACATAATTTATAGGTTTTATTTATTAATACAGGCTGCATAAATTAGCCTGGGAAATAAATAATGTAAGTTCAACGAATATGAAATTAATTAAATAATTAGAGCACAGCGAGCTGCTATGGCCTGAATATATAAGCTGATGTCCTAACCCCCAGCCTCAGAATGTGACTGAATTAAGAATGAAGGCTTTTAAAAACAAAATGAGATCACAGGAGTGAGATCTAATGCAACGTGACTGGTGTCTTATTTATAAGAACAAAAAGTTTAATGCACAGAAACATGGAGGAAAGATCACATGAGGACATAGGAAGAAGGTGGCCATCTGCAAGCCAAGCAGAGAGACCTTACAAGGAAACCAACCCTTAATGAGGGATTTTGGCCTCTAAAAAGGTAAGGGAGTAAATTTGTATTGTTTAAGCCACCCAGCCTGTGGTTTTTTGTTATGGCAGAGCTAGCAGAATCAGCTAATGCCTTTCATTTTCCAGTGAATAACCTACTAAGGAAATGGTCATTACAAATATTAATGAAGGGCCATTCCATTACTATCTATCTTTCCAGAACTTTTATGAATCAGCCTAGTATATGCTTTCTTTGGTGGAATAGTTACTAATCGTGAATGATATTAAATTTTACTCCCCAAAGACAGTGGAGCTCTTCCTCTAGGAATCAGAAGAACATGATGAAAATTTCCTGTACTTCGGCAAGGGGAGGGGGAGTTTTTGACGGCGGCTGGATTTCCCTCGGTTACAATGGCCAGAAACACACTGAGAAATACAAAAGGAGGTTTACTTCTTTGGAGCCTAGGGAATACCTTTTTATGTGCAAGGGAAATTCAAAACATTACCATAGAAACTGACTAGAAAAAAATTGCTAACCTTCTTCAAAGTTTCAAAACCACTTTCTTCACCGTTTTCTTATAAATTTATTCAGATAAATGGGAATATAGAGGACGTTCCAAATTTTTAATTTTTCTTTAAATTTGACACTTCATGTTTTTTTAATCTGTCCTCTTATTTATGAAGGTGTCTTGAATTTTTGTATCCCCTTTGCCTACATTATACTCATATTATAGTGAGGTTAGTCTCTCTGAGTTCATTAATGTTTGTATTCAGAATAATCATTTTTGATTTCCTGGTTGTAATCAAAGACACTGTACCATTTCTTAATATCCATCAGTATCACATTTCTCTTTTTATTACTAACTGCTAAAAAGATTGAAATAGTGATGATTATAATCTTTCAACACTTCATTACTTAAGAAAACATCTTCAGGTGCAAGACCTTCTATTTTCTCTGGGTTCTTTTCAAACACTGCATTCCAAAGAGTAGTTTTTCAATTTTCCAGATGGGTTAAAAAGTTTACATTTAAAGTATAAACCATGAATTGATTTAACAAATATTTACTGAATAGTGATTTTCACATAAGGTACTGGATAATGACATTGGGACACAGGAAACTACCCTAGGTTCTGCCCTCAACAGAAGGTACAACAAACTGGCTACCAGTATTTTAAAACATTGTGTAACTTTTAGATTGTGTGTCTCACCACTGAAATGCAGGCAATAACCTTCTTCAGTCATCTCTCTAACCTTTTTTATAAACATTATGAGCTTTCATGAAGCAGACTTTTTTAGAGTTGTCTTGATTTTCAAAGTATTTAGAGCATAAATATTGTAGTTCATCTATAGTTGCTAGTTATAAAGATAATTATATTTATATATTTTTCATTAAAAATGAACAATATAATACCTTTCCTGTAGATGTTTATTTGGGATAAATTATCTTATACTAATATGTGTATATGAATGTGAGTACAATTTCTGTGTGTAAGTATTTCTGTTTGTTCACATTCACACACTATATAGATAAATGTTTGGCAACTGACTTTCCAGGAAAAAGCCCTAATATATAGTGTTACTAATTTCCAGGGTATAAGTACTTGACATAACTTATTTCAAGTTATCAATATAACATCTCCTAGTTTGCAAAAATCTCTGAAAATCTAACAATTGGCTTTGGAAACATAGTTCAAGCCCAGTCAAACAAACCACTTAGTTGTGATCCAACCACTTCATGTTTCATTTGTGACACACTAAGTGTTTGATAAATTGTAGTTTTTGATTCATAACTGAAATGTACATATTTAAATAGAAGGGATACAGTAAAAGTTATCTGCCCTTTCATTTGTTAATTATGGAGATTCTTTCATGGCTCTTCTGAACAGGTTGTAGGTGGGGTGCATAGCATTGAAAAATAGTTTCTTTGATAATTAAATATAATATGAAAAGTTCTACATTCTTAAAGGGTGCAGGTTGACAGATAAATATTGAGTAAAATTTACAGCCTAAAAATAACAGTCTTTGTAAAGTTTTTAGTATTTTTGCCCAGATTTCAGACTCTACCCTGTTATGAGTGCCATGGAAAACAGGTTATGAGGTAGGACCATTTGATAACTTTGTTAACACTACAAAGTCCATTGTACACAGTCGTATCGCCAGAAGAAGTGTGGACAATTGAGTTAAATAGACACAAAATGGCAATGGTAAGGTCTCATATAAGAAACAGGTTTAGCTAGAGGCGAGATTGTTTTAAGAAAAACTGACAGTTGAGAAAAATGAAAGTATATCCTATAACCTAATTATTTTATTTTGGCTCTTGATTTTCACTAACAGTACATATGGAAAAATTCTAAACTGAAAGAAACAACCATACCTCTTGGAGAAATTTGTATTATCTATTCAAGATACACTTGTATGTTTATAAAGATGTGAATAATGTGGTCAAGGTAAAGAGGTTTCTGCTTAGAAGGAGTCAATTTGGCTTTCAAGCTGTAAAATTTTTTTGGGCTGTTGCATTAGTAGCAGAGGTTAGAAATTCAAAGTTTCAGCATATTTATTTAATGCATACAAATAAAAACAGAAAGGCTGCCAAGATGAAGAGACCAAAAAAATGTCTCAAATGAAAGAACAGAACAAAACTCCAGAAAATAACGAAACAAAATGAAGGCAAGCAATTAGTAGAAGCAGAGTTCAAAACACTGGTGATAAGGAAGCTCAATGAACTTAGAACTTCAACAGCATAAAAAAAGACATTTAAACTATAAAAACCCTCAGGAATTAAGGATAAACTAATGGAAATGCAGAATAATTACAGGAAATCAATAGCAATGTTGGGAAGCTAAGGATAAACCAATGATTGGAATATAAGAAAGAAAAAAACATTTAATCAGAATAACAAAAAGAAAAAAAAGAATTTAAAAAAATGAGGCTAGTATAAGGAGTCCATGGGACAACTTCAAGCATACCCACATTTGTATCATAGGGATACTGGAAGAAGGGAGAACAAGAAATTAAAACACTTATATTAAAAATAGTGACAAAACTTTCCTAACCTTGTGAAAGAAATAGACATACTAGTCCAGGAAATGTAGAAAGCACCAAGAAAACATGAACCTAAAAAGGTCCACACCAAAACACACCATAATTAAATGCAAGAGGTTAAAGACAAAGAGAGAAACTTAAAAGCAATAGCAGAAAAACAGTTAGCTACCTGTAAGGGTGTTTCCATAAACTGTCAGCTGATTTCTCAACAGAAATATTGCAGACCAGAAAGAATTGGCAAGAAATATTCAAAGTGATGAAAAGCAAGGACCTACAACCAAGATTAGTCTATCTGGTAAAATATCATTTAGAATAAAAGGACATATAAAAAGCTTCTCAGAGAAGAAAAACTTAAAGGCATTCATTACAACTAAACCAGTATTACACGAAATGTTAGAGAGTTTTCTTTAAGAAGGAGAAAAATATGCACAATAAAATGGCAATAAATACATATCTACCAATACTTAAAGCTAAAAAACAAAATTAACAAACAGAACAGAAACAGACTGGTAGATGCACAGAACATTTTGAATATTGCCAGATGGGAGGGATGTTGAAGGGTTGGGTGAAAGAGGTGAAGGGAATGAGAAGTACAGATTGCTTGTTACAGAATAGTCATGAGGATGAAAAGTACAGCATAAGGAATATAGTCAATAATATTCTAGTCCTGCTTAATGTGGGCTCAGTTAGTTGGAGAGTCATTCCATAATTAAAGTGTTGCGGGTTCAGTTCCAAACCAGGGCATGTACCTAAATTGCTGGCCCAGTTCTCCATCCAGGAACATATAATACCAGGTCCAGGCATGTATGGGAGGCAGCAAACCAATGTTTTGCTTTCAATCAATGTTTCTCTCTCTCCCTTACTCTCTCTTTACAGGTATAAAAAATGTTCTTGGGTGAGGCTAAAATAATTATAATATTTTAATAACTATGTATGGTATCAGATGGGTGTGAGGTTTATTGGGATGATAACATAGTAAGTTATATAATGTCTAATGATGAGAATATACATCCAAAACTAATATTATATGTCAAATTTAATTGAAAAATAAAAAATGTTTAAAATAAAAAGTTTTACCTTGTGAGGGAAAAAATCATATCTGAATTGTGCACTGGGTTGGGACAGGGACAGTGAACACTGCAGGGCAGCAGGGGGATCATCTACTCTCAGGTCTCAGTTCATAGATTCTCTCCTCACAGAATTGTTTCTTGGTCTTCCTGGTCAGGAGTCCCCTCATCTATAGACCTATGAGCCCTTCCATTTATTGCTTTCATTGCATTAATTAAACCTCATTAGAATAAATTTTAGATCATGTGTCTTATGAATTGGAGTGGATGCTTGGGGAGAAAAGGCTGCCTATGTGGGTATTAAACAAGATTGTCTCTAGCTGGGAGCTGAGAAGATAGGTCAGTGGGAAATCTTAGCACTCTGCTCTCCTCCTCTTCCCAGGTTCCCCACAGAGTTCACATCTGCTCTTTTGAAGATATGCAGCCAGTGAATTTGGTGTCTGACTGATAACAGCACAGCACAAACCAGTGTCAGGACAGGAGTAGGTTAAATAGGTACTGCTCTGCAGTATTCATTCCCCATGTGCTTCCCTGAACCCCAAGACTTATGTATCAAAATGTAGTGGCCTATTTGCTCTGTCTGCTGCTTCTTCCTTATGGTCTACTGGCAAAACCTTATCCTAAATCTCAACTGATGGAGGCATTAGCAATGATTCTCCATACCTGGGACCCCTTTCCTAACAGATAATGTTTAAATACTTCCTTTTTAAATTGAATTTATTGGGGGGGGAGCATTGGTTCACAAAATCATACAGATTTCAAGTGCACAACTCAACAAAACATCATCTGCCCACTGTATCATGTACCCATTGCCAAAAGAAAAGTCCCTTTCTGTCCCCATTTTCCCCTCTTTTTCCTAACTCAACCTAGCCCTACCCTTCTTTTGTTCTATCATCACACTGTTGTTTATGTCCATGTGATACTGTATATATATGTGTATGTGTATAGATAGATGGATAGATAGATAATAGTGTGGCACAAATAGCACACCTTTTTATTACAAAATGTTTTATTATAAAATCATCAGTGACCAGGCAATTCCACTGCTGGGATTATTCCCTAAGAACTCTAAAACACCAATTCAAAATAACTATGCACCCCAGTGTTCATAGCAGCACAAATTACACTAGTGAAGTGATGAAAGCAACCTAAACGCCCATTGTTAAATGAGTAGATCAAAAAACTATGCTACATATCTACAATGGAATACTGCACAGCAGAAACAAAGGAGCTTCTATTGTTTGTGACAGTGTGGATGGAACTGGAGAGCATTAAGCTAAGTGAAGTAAGCCAGGTGGTGAAAGACAAATACCATATGATCTTACCTATAAGTGGAACCTAATCAACAAAACAAACAAGCAAGCAAAATATACCCAGAGACATTGAAATTAAGAACAAACTGACAGTAACCAGAGGGGAGGTGTGAGGGGATAATGAAGGGAAAGGGGGGAAGGGTTTTCAGGAACATGTGAAGGACACATGTGCAAAACCAAAGGGAGTTAAGATCAAGGGTATGAAGTGGGAATGGCTGAGGGTGGGAGGAGTTTAAGGGGGAAATGTAGACAACTATACTTGAGCAACAATAAAATGTGAAAAAATACAAAATGTTTTATTACAAAATCTTTAGTATGTAATTCTGTAATAAGCAATATCACACTTAAGCACACCAGATGACATATTAGGTAAAATGTTAAAATTAAAACTATAAATGATTTCATCTATATCATTACCCTACCAACCACACTCAAGCAGGCCTCACTTCTGATGGACCCTGATTAAAGATAAATGCATATAAATATAAATATCACATTGCTTAATTCCTTCACCTTATTTCATCCAACCCCTCGATACTTTCTCCTTTGACAGCTGTCAGTCTGTTCCATGTATCCATGCCTTTATTTCTTCTTAACTCACTAGAAAAAAACAAAAGTGTAACCTGTTTTTCAGCCTTTGCATGACATGTATCATACAAGGTAATTGATGCACTAAAGAAATGTGAGCTTCTACATCAAACCCCTGGACATCTCTGGAATGCAATCAAGGTATAAGAGACACACCATGCTGACTTACATTTAGTGACTGGTAGAATTAATTGAAGAGATGCAATAATTTAAAGTAAGTGTATCTGATGTATGTAAGGCAGGGTATTAATATGTAACAAGAACAAGAATTTTTCTAAAAAACCTGGGTATAAATGTTAGGTCTGAAAAATATGAATTTAAAATTAAACTGTTAAAAAATTCAATATATGGTCACAAACCATAGGAGGTATGGTTTACTTTGGATATTCCTTCTTTACCCTCTCTAGATCCACCCTCCACAGCCATTCACCTTGCACTTACCCATGCAATGTGCGTTCAGACAATGTGCCCTCTTGTCCTCTTACTTTCTGTCAGTCAATGGGTTGCACAGCAGATCAGAGGAAGAGCTCATTCCCTAATTCCTAGGGTCATTCACTGCTTGGAAGAGTCTTGCAGTGGCTGGTTCCCTCTATGAAATTACATCCAGTTTTGCAAACTGCTCCCTAACCTTGTCTGCAGGTGTACAGTGGTAACAGATGTCACTCCCCACCCACCTCTCTTGGGCTGCTTCAGTGCCCTTTATTGTTTCCCTTAACCCTGAACATAGCTCTAAAAATGATTCCTTCGTTCAACTCTTTCTGTCACCTCTCTTGAAAGGGTACTTATCTGCTTCTGGAAAACTGACTACTATATTACTTTGCCATCAGTGACCCAGGAACCAGACCTTGAAAATAGAATTTTTACATATATAAAGAGTTGGATGGACTACCCCTTTAAGAATTATTAAATTCAATAGGACTTACTACATCAGTGCCTTAAGTACAAGTGTATCATCCTCATAATATGTCTTTACTATTTTTAGGAGCTAAAGTAATCTATTCTGTTGTGTTTTTTTTGCCTCTTGCTATCCTCTCTTTATGTATGTATATCCCATGCCTTTTGTTTGTTCCTTTGATTTGTGATGAGTTCCTAGAGTGAAGTGTATTAGAAGCCAATAAAATTAGATACAGCTCCTAAGTAGAATAAATCAGAAAAAGAGGACTTCCGCCAAGATGGAGGCATAAGTGGAAACACTCTGCCTTCTCTCACAACCAAGTTTAAAAACAACAAAATTTTAGAACAAAAATGCAGCCAAAGCACAGAAAATTGAACGATATGGAAGTCTGACAACGAACCTTTCAGCCAAACCGGTAAGAGGGCCAGAGCCAGCAGCAGAACAGAGTCAGGCAGGAAAGATCCACCGGGCCAACCAGAGCTCGACCCAGGCGGGCAGCCGTGGGTGGATTCCAGGTGTGGAGTAGCAGTGGGCAGACCAACTGAGGGTGCAAGGTGGTGGACTCACTGAGGGCTGACCAAGGTCACACATTCTCACGCAGATAACTGGAGAGGGAGGGAGCAGTAAGCTTGAGACAGACCCTGCAGGCCCCAGCAGAGAGGGGACTGCCATTGTCCCTTTCTGACCCCGCCCCCACATACAGCATCACAAAACAGCAACCTGGGTGGCCCTACCCTGGTGAACACTTAAGGCACCACTCCTCATACCTAACAGGTGTGAACAGAGCAAAACATTATGGCTCAAGAACAGCTCAAATCCCCAGAGCCAATAACTCTAAGCAATCAAGAAATTGCCAACCTATCAGAGGCACAATTCAAAACACTGGTGATCAGGATGCTCACAGAACTGATTGATTTTAGCCACAAATTAGAGGAACATATGAAGGCTAAACTAACTGAAATGAAGGAAAACACACAGGAAACCAATAGTAACGGAAAGGAAACTGGGACTCAAATCATGGGAGTGGACCAGAAGGAAGAAAAAAATGACCAAACAGAAAAGGATGAAGAAACGAGAATTCTGAAAAATGAGGAGAAGCTTAGGAATCTCCAGGACATCTTTAAACGCTCCAACATCCAAATTATAGGTGTACCAGAAGGGGAACAGAAAGAGCAAGTGTAAGTTATTTGAACAAAAATAAAGGAGAGCTTCCCCAATCTGGCAAAGGAAATAGACTTCCAGGAAATCCAGGAAGCTCAGACAGTCCCAAAGAAGTTGGACCCAGGAAGGAACACACCAAGGCACATCATAATTATATTAGCCAAGATTAAAATGAAGGAGAGAATCCTAGAAGTAGCAAGAGATAAGGGGACAGTCACCTACAAAGGAGTTCCCATCAGACTGTCAGCTGATTTCTCAAAGGAGACCTTACAGGCAAGAAGGGGCTGGAAAGAAGTATTCCAAGTCATGAAATCCAAAGACCTACATCCAAGATTGCTCTATCCAGCAAAGCTTTCATTTAGAATGGAAGGGCAGATTAAGTGCTTCTCAGATAAGATCAAATTCAAGGAGTTCATCATCACCAATCCCTTATTATATGACATGTTAAAGGGACTTACCTAAGAAAAAGAAAGTAAAAAAGATGAACAATGAAAGGACAGCAAGCTCAGTTATTAAGAACCACACCTAAAACAAAAGCAAAGTAAGAGGACAGCTAGATCAGGAGCAGAACCATAGAAATGAATATCACATGGAGGGTTAGCAACAGGGGAGTGGGAGAAGGAGAAGGTACAGAAAATAAGTAGCATGGATGGTAGGTAGAAAATAGATAGGGGGAGGGCAAGAATAGTATGGGAAATATAGAATCTAAAGAACTTGAGACACGTGTTCATGAACTAAAGGGGGGGAATGATGGGGGAGGGGTGGAGGGGAATAAAGGGGGGGAATAGAACAACTGTAATGGCATAATCAATAAAATCAAACAACAACAACAAAGAAAATCCTACAGACTTTATTAAAAAACTACTGAAATTACTGAGTGAAATAAGCTAGGCAGTAAAAGACAAATACCATATGACCTCACCTTAACAGGAATCGAAACAAAACAAACAAGCAAGCAAAATGAAAATAACAACACTGAAATTGAGAACAGGGGGACAGCAACCAGAGGGGAGAGAGGAGGGAATTTCACAGGAAAAAGGGGAAGGATTTGCAGGAACTAGTATAAAGGATACATGGACAACAACTAAGGGGGTTGGAAAGGGGAGGGAGGTGGGGGCAAGGGGGGTGGGCTGGGATGTGAGTAAAAGACAGAATACTGTAGTGGAAAAATAATTAAAAAATAAAAATAAAAATAAAATAATAAATTAAAAAAACTACTGAAACTAATAAGTAGATGGCAACTGTAATGGCATAATCAATAAAATATATTTAAAAAAAGAAAAAAAGAACACGATGGAATCTAGCAGTATATCTTGAAAGCATTATTATTATCATAATGCACAAATTGGTAATTTTGGAACACTTGTTAACCAGGTGTATGAATGTTACTCAACATTAACTTTTGAGTCTTGATGCTTGTTCCTTGAACTTCCTAAATATACTATATTAAGAATGTATATTATAGTCATGAACATAAATGGGATACATTCACATAAAACTTACTGAAATTGGATTCAAAAGTAGATCTCAATGTGACTTTATAGAAAAAGTAAATCTAAAAAGTGATAAAAGCAATCAAATAAGTGTTTGAAAAATAAAATAATGAAAAATAATATGTTGGGTATTTTTTAAAGAAAACCATAGTTGCGACATTATTATTTCTGAAAAACAGGAAGACAAATAAAAGTTTTATTTCCTGGAACTAGTCTTAAACTGAAATATAAACATGATAACCCTAAAAAATGAGAGAGAGAAATGAATTAGAAAACAGTAGAAATATTTTTTAAAAGTTGATTTGAGAGCCATAGGGCAATATGAAAAGTACAACATATGTTTGATTGGAGTGCCTGCCAGTAGCAGTAAAGAGAAAGAACAAGGCCTCCCAAACCTGTAAATGGACGATAGCTAAAAATGTAATAAACCTAATGAAAAACAGTGAATGACAGGTCCATGACATGTGTGAAAACCCAAGCTTGACAATAAAATAAAAAACACAATGAGACACAAAGATTTAAAAAAATCCTAAGGGAAGGCTGAGAAAAAAGAAATAATATCTCCATGTACTTATTTTATAAAGTGAATTATGCACAGATAGTGAAATAGTTTCTCCAATGTAAATTCAGGCTAAATCTTCATATGATTTGATTAACATCAAAAAAGTGAAAGCATATCAATCTCTATTTGCTACCAGCTATACTGGAAAAAATATGTTGAGTTATCAGAAAATGATGCTATTAAACACTATTTCTGTAAAAGAAAAATAATATATCTCATGCTGGGAAAGATGTATCATCTCATAGATGAAAAGTGTTGTGACTATACATTGGATCCAAGTATGGATCCCTCTTATCAATCAATATTGGAAGCTGGAAACAGACTCTGTGCCTAAAATATCCTGTGTAATTCAACACAAACAGCAGAAGTTGAAGTATATCTTAGTCACAAAAACCCTTGCTGGTGGTGATCTTACAGACTCAAGCAAGGCAGAGATTTCCTGTCTCCTGCTATCACAGCTGTCATGTCTGCCTGTGCTTATTCTTGAAATAAATCATTGGATTTTGCCACATCTCAACATCATTCATACAAGAAATAATTACATAAGATTGTTCAATTCACTGAGAAAAATAGAACCTTGATAAATGATTCTCCAACTGTTAAATCAGTGAATACAGTTGAGTCCCTATTAATTGTATAGAAAAATTTGCAAAATGAAAGGCATGGTCACACACTTCAGCAAAATACAATTGAGTCTTAAAAAATTTGAGAGTTAGAGCCACCAACTGTATGGAAAACTTCAGTTGTCCCTTGGTGTCTGCCAGGATTGGTTCAGGACCTTCTTGGATACCAAAATCTGCCAGTGCTCAAGTTGTAGTTCAATGCATGCAGGCAGTCCTAAACACCCATGGACTCTCAAATACAGATTAAAAAACAAGATAAGGAATGAGACAAGGGTGTCTGTTCTCACTACTCTTAATCAACATAATGTTGGAAGTTATAGGCGCAGTGATCAGAGAAGAAAAATAAAAGGCATCCAAATTGGAAAGGAGAAAGTAAAACTCATTATTCACATATCACATGCTAATGTACATGGAAAACCCCATAGTCTCCACCAAAAACTTACTCAACCTAATAAGTGAATTTGGCAAAATAATGCAATATGAAGTCAATATTCAGAAATTTATGGCATTTTTGTACACCAACAATGAACTATCAGAAAAAGAAAGTAGGGAAAATCCATTTACTATAGCAATAATAAAAAATTATTCCTAAAGTACCTAGGAATAAACTTAACCAATGAGATAAAAGACTTGTACTCAGAAAATTATGGAACACTGAATAAAAAAATTGAGGAAGATACAAATAAATGAAAACATATATAGTATTCATGTATTCAGAGAATTAATGTCATTAAAATGTCCATACTACTCAAAGCAATCTGTATACTCAACACAATATATACTAAAATACCAATCGGATAATTCATAGACCTAGAACAAATATTTCAAAAATGTATATAGAACAAAAAAGACCCTGAATAACCTCAGCAATCTGGAGAGAGAAAAACAAAGGAGGGATCACAATACCGGATATCAAAATATACTACAAGGCCACTGTAATCAAAATAGTTTGGGTACGGGCATAAGAACAGACACACAGATCAATGGAACAGAATAGAGAGCTCAGAAATAAACCCATTTCTCTATGCTCAGTTAGTTTTTGACAAATGAGTACAAGCATATAATGAAGTAAGAAGTCTCTTCAATAAATGGTGTTGGGAGAACAGGACTGATATGTGAGAAAAATGAAACTAGACCACCAACATACACTATACACCAGAATAAACTCAAATGAATAAAGAACTTAAACATAAGTCATGATACCATAAAAGTCCTAGTGGATAACATAGGGAGTAAAATTTCAGACATATCATGTAGTAATATTTTTGCTGATATATCTCCTAAGGCAAGGAAAAAAAGGAAAAATAAACAAATAGAACTACGTCAAATGAAAAAGCTTCTGCATGGCTAAAAAATCATCATCAAAATGCAAAGGGAACTGACTGTATAGGAGAACAAATTTGCCAATGATACATTGGAGAAGGATTTAATATCCAAAATATGTAAAGAACTCCTACAACTCAATACAAGGAAGATAAACAGTCCATTTACAAAAAGTGGGCAAATGTCCTGGATAGACAATTCTCCGAGGACATATAGATGCCCATAGACATATGGAAAGATGCTCTACATCATTAGCCATCAGAGGATGCAAATTGAAACCACAATGAGATATCACTTCACACACGTCAGAATGGCCATCATTAATAAATCAACAAACAACAATTTCTCGCAAGGATGTGGAGAAAAGTGAACCCTAGTACACTTTTGATGGAAATGCAGACGGTGTAGCCACTGTGGAAAACAATGTGGAATTTCCTCAAAAATTAAAAATGGAACTGCCTTTTTACATAGCCATTCAATTGCTGGAAATATACCCTAAGAATCTCAAATTACTGATTCAGAAGAACTTATGTACCCCTAGCTCATAGCAGTGCTATTTATAATAACCAAGTGCTGGAAACATCCTAAGTGCCCATCAATAAATGTGTGGATTGAAAAACTGTGGTACATTTACGTGATGGAATACTACACAGCAGAAAGAAAGAAGTTCTACCTTTGGGGACAGCATGGGTGGAACTGGAGAATATTATGCCGAATGAAATCTGCCGATCAGTGAAAGACAAATATCATAAGATCTTACCTATAAGGGGAATCTAATGTACAAAATAAACTAACACGCAAAATAGAACCAGAGGCATGGAAATAAGGAACAGACTGACAATGACCAGAGGCTCAATGGAGGGAGGTAATGGTAGAATGGAGGTGAAGGGAGTAGCCTAAGAACATGCATGAATAACCCCTGTGAATGGACAATGGTTTGGAGATTGACTGTGAGAGATGGGCCAGGCAGAGGAGGGCCAAGGGGGAAAAATTGGGACTACTGTAATAGAATAATAATTAAAAAATTGAAAATAAAACAAAGATTCTAAATAAATTTTAAAAAATATAAACAGTACAGGTATTTATTGAAAAAAATCTGCCTGTAAGTGGACCTGTGCAGTTCAAACCTGTGTTTTGTGTGCAAGGGTCAACTAGACTCCTTGTTCATGTCTGTTTCTGTCATCACTTAACAGAATCATTGCAATAGCCATTGAACTGCTGTTCTCTCTGCACACATTATTGACTCTTCTGACCAAAATCAAAAGAACTTTTCAAAATTCATTTTTGGTTTATGGCCTAAATACTTACTGTGTTTCTGGTCTTTCAATTTACTCAGGACCACTGCATTGTGGAAAGTTACAGAACACAGGAAACTAAACACCTGGGCCAAGCAACAATTGTTCTCCTGAGATATGGTTAATGTGTGGGCTGGGCCACATACCCTGTGATCCAAGCTCATACAAGGACTTTAGCCTAAATTCCAGACACCAGATACCAAAATCAACTGTCTCGACTAAGGGACACCTCAGTCTTGGAACCTTTATTGTGCTGTTTTGCATTGGGGCATTCTCTGTGCTAATTTGTTGTGGTTATAAAGCAATGAGCAAAACAGCTTACATTATGTATTTTCTATTCCACACCTCTCAGCTCCATGTTTTTTCTTCTTAGAATACACTTCTGTTTTTTAAATATTTTATTTATTTATTTTTAGAGAGGACAGGGAGGGAGAGAGAGAGAGAGAGAGAGAGAGAGAGAGAGAGAGAGAAAGAAACATCAGTGTGTGTTTGCCTCTCACACGCCGCTACTGGGGACCTGGCCTGCAACCCAGCCAGGCATGTGCCCTAGACTGGGAATTGAACTGATGACCCTTTGGTTTGTAGGCTGGCACTCAATCCTCAGAGCCATACTAGCCAGGAAAATCCACTTCTTTAAAAAAATTTGTTTTATAAGTGTAAAAATATATTTTGTATGAGTCAATCTCTGCCAACCTTTCTACTGCCTTCTTTTCTCCTTTTCTATGTTCTAATGTTCTGACAAAGTTGCTATGTGTTTACTGAACCTGTAGCTTGTGATAGAATAAAGATAAGATGGTCACCGAATTGTTTATGTTTGAATCTAGGCTTCTTCTTCTTGATTGATTAGCTGTAGAACCAGCAAGTTTTTTTTCATAACTTTCTGTGTATAAAATTGGCAATGACAATCAGAGAGTTAGCATTTGGATAAATGAGAGATTGCTTATTAAAAATTATAAAAATATTTATAACATGTAGAAGTGTTAAATATTATTGTGGCTGAACTGTAACTCTGTGAGCTAATCAGTTCTGTGTCACTGTAAGAAGAGAGTAGAGATTTGTAGAATAGAGGAAATTACCACCATGGTTAAGAAAATTGAACCAGGCAACCTCACAGATAATCATAATTCAAAGAATCTTGTATTCTCTGGATAAATGTTGTAAATGAAAGTATTGTCTTGGTGAATAGAAAGTAATTATAATATAATTAGCTAAATATAGATATATAAAAATTACTTAAATAGTCATAATTCAAGAAGTTTCCAGTGTAGTAGAGTGGATACCATAGATTTTAGTAAATTCTAGTAAATTGTCCTTAATTACACATACATGTGAAGGGGAAAATCCACGATGTTCTGCCTTGTTGTAGGTCCTTAATAAATACTTGTTGGATTATTGAATATAGGATAAACTGTGAGTCACAGCATTGTATTGTGCTTTTTACCTCCAGTACTGTAATATCTGTTATTTTCCCGCTTTGGATTCTGAAACAATAGGCCAATACTACCAGCATTTTAGGGTTTAGACATTTTACACTGAAGTCAGTCTGAAGCTCAATAACCTTTTTGAGAGAAAACAACCAGAAATAAATTGTTACAAAACCAATTTCCCCTAAAGAAAAGATATCAGGTTACTATGTAGCAAAGCCTACTCAGAATGCCAGTGCAAGGTTGGATCACAGTAAAGCTGTATCCTACCGGAAGTCAAGTTTGATGTTTCTAGAAGTTATTTATTCACCTTATTGAAAGCTTGCAAGGTAATAGTGGACCCTACTCCATTTTGTCCTTATATGAGAATATGAAATTCCACTTTATTTTACATTCTACTTATAAAATGTTACTATGTAAACATCTTTAAATTGGATATTCTGTCAAAAGAGGATGGGGGAGAAGATTGTTAAAAAAAAAGGTATAGTGAGTACTCTACAATTCTGTGGCATAAGTTTAAATAGAAAGTGGAATTGTTAAGATCCTAAACATATTTTCCAGCTGCCATTTCTCAGTTCATTCAAATTGATAATAAAATGGGACAATTTATATTTGCATCTATTATTATATATTTGAATTACTAAACAAAACAAAATAAAGTCTGAATATGTGATCTCTTTTTTTACCCCTGTATTGGATTCACTGAGGTCTGAAATAGGCAATTACAATATTTCTTACCCAGTATTTGGAAGAACAGTCACACACAAATAGAAACAATATAGAAGGCAAATTTGTCCAGACTTTCCCAGAGAAAGGAGCAGAATTCCTACTCATGTGCAGTGCTTCCTTGTACAGAGCATTAGTTTTTACCATCCATTGTGAATGTGATCCATTATAGAGCTTTTATTGTCACTATAATAAATCTTTGCAGTGGGAACATGGATATTTTAGGAGGTCAAATCATAATATTCTGCAAATGACAGTGTACAAAGTATTTTCTAATGAAAAAGTATTTAAATCAGAAAAGCTATAATTGTTTAGATAATCAGCTTTGACAATAAAAAAGATCAACATTAATTATATTATAGGCAATAAAGTAACATTTCCATTAGTTAATGGGAATTTTATGTTTTAATTTTCTTTGCTTTGAAAATATATTTTTATGTAGAGTACATATTTTATTTTATCATACTTGCTAAGTGTTATTTTTTGTCTTTAATATCATGAATCAAGAATATTTAGATATAGGTAATATAATTCAACAAAGGAGTTTAGAAGACATATTTTCTTTCATAACATCAGAAAATAAAATAGAAAACTCAAAATAATTCTTTACAGATACACATACACACACATAATTCACAGAAAAAACATTAGTTTTACTTTTGTTGGTCATACCCATTGTAAAAGAGTATAGTTTAAAAAGTTAACTCAGATTATATATACATAATCTTTTTCTACTTTTAAAAGCAAAAGAAATATATACACACCCAAGAGTGGGCAAAAATAAGTATACAGTTGTTAATACAAAAAACACAAATTAATAAATAATAGTATAAGAATAAACTTCAATTTTCACATGATCATATATATATATATATACATATATAGTTCTACACTCACAACACACACACAAAACATGTATGTGAAACCCCTAATTTGGCTTATTTTCAGGTTGAATCATATAAATCATTACACTGTTTTTGCATCACTATATCCAGCCTTTTGTTAATAACATTTCCGCTTTTGAATTTCACGGGACACTAGCAACATGGTTTTGTTCACACAGAGTTAGAAAGTCTTGTTTCAACTGCTGCTGAGATGGCTGATGGAAGTATGTTTTATTTTAGAGGAAAATACTTTATCAGAAATTACATACTGTGCTCCGAGCTCCGTAAGGGCAGGTGTATTGTTATTTCCAGTTTGTCTCTTGGTTTCTTAAATTTATTGTCCCATTTTATTAACACATTCTGAGCTGTAATTTCCATGGACTCAGGGACTGTGTCTCCCTCACTCATTCTTGTATTTTTCTAACTATGACTGCTGACATTTTATTCATCTGTTTATTCATTCAGCAAATATTTGAGAGCCTATGACCACCAGGTACATGGTATAGAGCAATGAACAGGACACACATGGTCTCATCCCCACTATATTCTAGAAAGTGCAACGTCTACGGGTTTTTTTTAATGAACGAGTAATCATTTCTCCTTGTATGGTTTAATAGCCAGTTGAGGAATGACATTATAATGTCCTTGCCATGGGTGAGGAAACTGAAGCATGGGCAAGTTTCAAAACTCATCCAAGGTTATAGCAGAAGATTAGCACCAACCACTGGAGTCCAGGCATTAAATACACCCCACCCAGTGCTTTTTATGGTGGTTAAATTGATTTTCACCACCTCATTGCTTTATTTGAGGCCTATATATGTAACCATGAAGCATGGGGTTTCAGCCATTTGACACCTTGATACATGACCCTAAGTTTTGTGTTGAAGGAAACAGGGTTTTATTAACAAGGTTCCAAGTTGGGGTGGGCTAAAAATACTCCTGTTTTGAGCCCTTCTCTGCCACAAGTCCCGGAACCTCTCTTGCTCCCCAAAAGTTTACAAGCCCAAACCACACCTATAACTTGCCCATTTCCTTATTTGCCCTTTTAGAGCTTAAGCCAGCCATGCATCCAGATTTGCACCCTCTCTGGAATATGTACTCACACATTGCAGTCATTATCCTCTTGCGGTAGCTCTCTCTTTCAGGATCTGGGGTGCACAGCTCTCAGTCTCTGTGTAGCCCTCCAGGACCCATGTGCCCTACTGCACATGGATCATAGTGTCCCAGAGGCTGAAGCCAAGTGAGGCACTTGTCCCAGTGTGGTAACCTGACTCCAGGAGCAGGCTTTTAACCATGTGGGACCTAAGACCCTGGTGGGCCCGGCATGTGCCAGTCCTGTGAGCACTGCTATCCATGTAGGGAGCAAGGGCAAAAGACCCTGAGCATCCAAGTGTGCCTGGGCTCAAAGTCCCAAGCCAGAGCTCCACGAGCTAAGAGCCATGAGGGAGAGCCAAGAGCTGAGAGCCTGCACCAAGTTCCAAAGCTACAGAGCAAGCTTCTGCTTATCTCCTGTTTAAATGTCATCTCTCCCAGAATTCCATGTATTCTAGAAGCCAGTGTGAATATCCAGCTTTCCAACCAATGCCAGCCACATTTGGCTTTGCCTCACCTCTGGCTGAGTAAGGATCAAAGTTTCCTCCTGCAGCTCCTGCTGGCTAGGAAGGTATGGAATGCTCGGTTTCAGAGTTAAGCATGCTGGCTGATGTAGAGTTAATAACTGCCTTTGTTTTGTTTTTAAAATATATTTTATTGATTATGCTATTACAGTTGTCCCATTTCTCTCCTTCGCTCCCCTCTACCCTGTACATCCTTTCCTACTCACCTTCCCTGACTTTAGTTCATGTCTATTTGTCATACATATAAATTTTTTTGCTTTTATATTTCCCATACTATTTTTACCCTCTTCCTGTCTATGTTATGCCTACCATCTATGCTCCGTATTCTCTGTACCTTTCCCCCCCTCTTCCCCTCCCCCTCCCCTGTTGATATTCCTCCATGCACTCTCCATTCCTGTGGTTCTGTTCCTGTTCTAGTTGTTTGCTTAGTTTGTTTTTGCTTTTGTTTTAGGTCTGGCTGTTAATAACTGTGAGTTTGCTGTCCTTTCACTGTTCATATTTTCTATCTTCTTTTAGATAACTGCCTTTAACATTTCCTATAATAAGGGCTTGGTGATGATGAACTCCTTGAACTTGTCCTTATCTGAGAAGCACTTTATTTGCCCTTCCATTCTAAATGAAAGCTTTGCTGGATAGAGTCATCTTGGATGTAGGTCCTTGCTTTTCATGACTTAAAATACTTCTTTCCAGACCCTTCTTGCCTTTAGGGTTTCTTTTGAGAAATCAGCTGACAGTCTGATGGGAACTCCTTTGTAAGTAACTGCCTCCTTTTCTCTTGCTGATTCTAGAATTCTCTGCTTAATTTTTATCTTGGGCAATTTAATTATGATGTGCCTTGGTGGGTTCTTCCTTGGGTTCAACTTCTTTGGGACTCTCTGAGCTTTCTGGACTTTTGGGAAGTCTGTTTTCTTTGCCAGATTGGGGAAGTTCTTTATTATTTGTTCAAATAACTTTTCCACTTGTTGCTCTTCCTCTTCTCCTTCTGGTACCCCTATGATCTAAATGTTGTAATGTTTAAAGATGTCCTGGAAGTTCCTAAGCCTCTCCTCATTTTTTGAATTCTTGTTTCTTCATTTTTTTTTTTTTCTGACTGGATGTTTCTTTCTTCCTTCTGGTCCACCCCACTGATTTGAATCCAAGTTTTCTTCCCATCATTATTGGTTCCCTGTACATTTTCCTTTATTTCACGTAGCGTAGCCTTCATTTTTTCATTTACTTTGTGATCAAATTTAACCAATTCTGTGAACATCCTGATTACCAGTATTTTGAACTGTGCATCTGATAGGTTGGCTATCTCTTCATCACTTAGCTGTATTTTTTTTGGGGGGGAGCTTTGATCTGTTCTTTCATTTTGGGCCTTTTTTTTTTGTCTTGACATGCCAATTAAGTAGTGAGAGGCAGAGCTTTAGGTATTAATCTGGGTGGGGCAACCCAGTCACTGGGTTGTGACTCTGTATGTGGGGGAGGGGTCTGAGAGGGAGCAATGCTCCACTCTCTGCCAGATTTCAGTCACTTCCCCAAATTCCCACAAGCATATTGGGCCCTTCTGGTGCTGATTCTCGAGTAGATGGGCTTGTATACATTCTAGGATCCTGTGGGTCTCTCCAATGAACTCTCTTGTGAGGCTGGGAGTTTCTCCTGGCTCCTCAACGCCCACAGGTATTTTTCAACAGTGGTTTGAGGCTTTATTTCTCCATGCTTGGACCCTGAGTTGTATGGTCTGTCCCACTCCCCAGTTTTGCCTGGTTTATCTGAGAATGAATGTGGGACTGTCCAGTCTACCAGCTACCTTGTGTGCCACACCCTGTTCCACAATCTGCTGCCTGGCTGGTCCACCAGGCACTGTATTGCTGTGAGTCCTCTCTGCCCTAGCTGCCTGACTCTGCCTCTTCTACCAGTCTAGGTGAACATGTCTTCTTTAACACCTTGATTGTTGGACTTCCATACAGTTCAATTTTCTGTCAATTCTGGTTTTTTTTTTGTTTTGTTTTTAAATTGTTGTCCTTCTTTTGGTTGTGCAAGGAGACACAGGATGTCTACCTATGCTTCCATCTTTGCAGGAAGTACCATAACTGCCTTTGTTATGCACTGTGCCTTAAGCATTTGCATTTGCTCGATCAGCTTTTACCTGCCTTGGGGAAGGCAGGGTGTTTTAAATCTGCAGCCTCAGCAGTTTTCTCTACCCCCTGCCTTTACCTCTTGGTGAGAGAGGGTGCAGTCTTATGCCAGATTTGGAGTTTTCCTGCCCGAATTGGGATCCCTTGCTTTCTAGAGATCTTTGTGCCAATCTCACCCATTACATGTATGCACTTAAATTCAGGGTTTATAGATATTTAATGTAAGCTTATGAAATGTAATCTAGAAAGAGGTAGCTTTTCTGGACAGCGATGGTGCTAATGAACAGACAAAAGAGCATCAGAAAAGCACCCTTCGGTCAAGTTACTCATTTGTCTCAGTGACTTAAGCAAACTGGCTCATATTTATAAAACAGGTGTTAGATCAGAGGGCTTCTAAGGTCTTTCTCAACTCCATAGAACTATATATCTAATTGCATTAAATGTTAAAAAACTTACATTTAATAAGACACAATTTTCCTTATTTTAGTGGAATCCGGGAATGAGACATTCTGCATTAGAGGATTTTTGGATAGCTGACTTTCTCCTCAGCAGTCATTAATACTTTATTATTGACAACAACCTTAGATAATCTAAGCTTGCTTTGTTTTGTTAGTGCTGTTATTGTTTCATATTTTCGACACATTTCTCCATATTAGGCAATTGCTTTTCACAATTATCTTTCCTAATTACTCTTCTATCTTTATAATTTCATCTCCTTTAATTTTGACTTAGGATGATAAAGGATAACCTTATTTCTTAAATTCGACCTTTGCAACAAGGATTAGACAAAATAGTGACTTAAAATCCATAGAACTCCTCTGTGGAAAAGAATGGATGAATGACTATGAATCTCCTCTATGCTGCATAGGTTACTTAATTTCCACATTTTAGAAGATAGTACTTCAATTTATTAGAATCTGTACTGGAAACTGGTTTATAGAACACTTTAAACACATGTTTGTTTACTCTGTGGATGTATTCATGCATGCATATACAGTAGAGCACTGTACATAGCTATTTATTTATTTGCCTCTTAAAACTTAAAAATAAAAAGGTTAGAAAAGAAACTTTGCAACTGTAAGACTGTAGACTGCTGCTACTATTGTATAGAAGCTACATAAAAACCTCATATATATTTATCTTTTCCTATTATAAGGCACTCACTGCCATGAAACTATTCTACATGAGAAGTAAAATATCACTTACCTCATATTAGTGTGTCACTGAACGCAAATGTAATTTTACATTCTGAGGCATATCATATTATTTTTTGTTTCATAAAATAAAAAGGGCTTATAAAACCCAAAACTGAATAGAAGCTGTTGAAATACATACTTTACATATAAATCAAATTTGGAAAAGATGATGATGATAATGATGTTGTGTGTGTGTGAATGGTTATGAGACACGGTGATGGATTTAAGTAAAGTTCAAATGTAGGTGTTTTTGTGTATGTACTCACCACTGTTCCTACTGCTATTTATTACATGTGTATCTTTATAAATCCTGTATTTTTCAGGTTCCATCATATCAAAATTGTTAAGAAAATTAAATTCATTTTATTTATAGGTTTGAAATAAACACAATAGCACCATAATTTCAGAATCCATCACGCGAAGCAGTTCATGAACATAAAACAGAATTTCTGTACTTATGTGTTTCTAAGGGAGGTATTTAACTAAATATGACAATATGGGAGAGAAACAAAATTTCTTCCTGACCAACCACAGTTAAAATATAAAAACATATTTTATAGCCTTTGCCTTTCTGTTGTTGTGACTAATTATAGGTTTTATTGATCATAAAACTATATAACTCTTAAGAGCTAAGCATATGACTTTTGGAACAATTCTTTTCATTTGATCACTTAAATGCTTTCCAAGCACACTGAAATCATTAATTTTTATGTATAAATATATAATAAGCAATTATAAGTATATGCATATACTCATATATGCAATTACAATAATTTTTATATCATAGCACATTGAAAATACACTCCATTTTGTAATCAAATGCAGGTCCAGCTGCTTGCTGCCACTAAAGACAATACTTGAGAGGCAGGTGCTAATGTAAAGGAAAGTGTTTTATTTTCAGGTGCCAGCTACCTAGATGATAAGGACCTATTCTCTCAAAGACTTTCTTCTGGGAAGATGAGGACTCACATCTCAAAGCCCATCTCTATCTATCAGCAGAGGCAGAGATTTTTATAAGGAAGGAGAGGGGAACAGAACAAAGATATCAACAAAGGGGGTGGAAAAGTTCTCTACATGCAGATGAGCATAGTCCATTCTGATAAGGCAAGTGGTGGTCTGGTATGCATCACCCTGGTTTAGTCATCCTGGATTCACATCATCCTGAATCTACAATTTAAGGTCAGGAAATCTGGAGCTGGGATGCCTGAAGGTCAGTTTCTGTATATTTGAAGTTAGTACCTAGGATTCTTATACAAACATGCTATTTATCTATAAGATACATGTTAGTCAGAGTCAGCACTTAGAGAAACAATGTCAAAATAATAGTGGTGTGGGTTACAATTTACCACCATGACAATTTTCTACTGTTACTAATACCCACTGTCAATTTTTCACCCATTTCTATGGAAGTTAGACAGTTGTAGCTAAAATGCATCAGAAAACTAGAAAAGTTCAGGATTTAGTCTAGTTCATGGGTGAAAAATAAAATTATATTGACAATTCAGTGAATTACAGTCTAATTTCCATAATTGTATATAATAGATTTTATTGAAATATATTTTTCCCATATATCACCCTACAATCAAATTTGCTTTCCTGGAATGTTACAACAAATTTGTAGATTGAGCTTTAATTAGTCTAACAGGGCAAAGAAGGCAAGCCACACAGTTGCCATCAGGCTTTGTTTATAATACCTATATGTATGGGTAATTCCTCAAGATTGTTTAAAGTATAATCTATTGACTATGCTATTGCAGTTGTTCAATTTTTTCCCTTTATCCTCTTCTGCCCTGCATCCCTCTGCTTCTAGATTCCCCCATCCCTTAATTCATGTCCATGGGTTGTGCATATAAGTTCTTTGGATTCTCCATTTTCTATGGTATTCCCCTGTCTATTAGACCTCCCCCTGTCTATTTTTTACCTAACATTTATGCTTTTTATTCCCTGTACCTTTTTCATATTCTCCTCCCACCCTCTCACACTGATAATCCTCCATGTGATCTCCATTTCTGTGTCTGTTCCTGTTCTAGTTATTTGCTTAGTTTGTTTTTGTTTTTTAGGTTCGGTTGTTGATTATTGTGTTAGTTGTCATTTTACTGCTCACAGCTTTGATCTTCTCTTTCTTAGATAAGTCTCTTTAAAACTTAGTATATTAAGGGCTTGGTGATAATGAACTCCCTTAAATTTACCTTATCTGGGAAGCACTTTATCACCCTTCCGTTCTAAATGATAGCTTTGCTGGAAAGAGTAATCCAGGTTGTACATCCTTTCTTTTCATGACTTTGATTACTTCTTTCCAGCCTCTGCTTGCCTGCAAGGTTCCTTTAGAGAAATCAGCTGATAGTCTTATGGGAACTCTTTTCTAGGTAACTCTCTCATTTTCTCTTGCTTCTTTTAAGATTCTCTCTTTATCTTTCATCTTGGGTATTTAATTATGATGTGTCTTGTTGTGTTCCTTCTTGGCTCCATCTTCTTTTGGACTTTCTGAGCTTCCTGGACCTGCATGTCTATTTCCTTTACCAGATTAAGGAAATTTTTCTTCATGCTTTTAATTGCTTGCCCCTCCACTTCTCCTTCTGATACCCCTGTGATTCAGATGTTGGAACATTTAAAGTTGTCCCAGAGGTTCCTAAGCATCTCCTCATTTTTTGGAATTCTTACTTCTGGTTGAATGTTTATTTTTTCCTTATCTTCCAAAGTGTTAATTTGAGTACTGGTTTCCTTCCCTTTACTGTTGGTTCCCTGTATATTTTTTCTTTATTTCATTTTGCAAATCCTTTACTTCTTCCTTAATTTTTTCACAGTATACAATAATTTCTGTGAGCATTTTGATTACCAGTGTTTTGGATTCTGCACCTGAAAGGTTGGTTATATGCTTGTTACTCTAGTTCTTTTCTGGAGTTTTGACCTGTTCTTTCATTTGAGCCATATTTCTTTGCCTCAGTGCATGTGTTACACTGTAAGGGGTAGAGCCTTAGGTATTCACCAGGGTGGGATAACCCACTTTGCTGCCTTGTGACATCATATGTAAGGGACAGTTCAGAGAGGGCACAATGCCACTTGGTTGGCTTTCAACCCACTTTCAGTCACTCCCCTCTGCTTTCCACAAGTGAATTGAGCCTTTTGAGATGCTTCCCTGGTGCCAACTCCCAGGTGGGTGGGTTTGTATAAATTCTATGACCCTGTGGGCTGATCCAATTCACTTTCCTGTGAAATTGATAGTTTCTCCCTCTACTGCAACCCCTACAGATTTTTATAGCCAGTGGATTTCCAGTTCTTAGATCCAAACATCTAAATGGAGAATGATGCCCTTGGATTAGATTTTTAAACACTGTATTTATAACATGTATTCCAATTCCCCTCATTGTGAAAAGGGAAAAATGCAGCTGACCCTTGTACAACATGAGGTTGACTGCATGGGTCCACTTACATGTGGATTTTTAAATAAATACCTGTACTGTTTTCCATCCATGGTTGGGAGTCTGCTGGCACAGAGGGCCAGCTGTATGCATTGATCTACACTACTTTAAACAGGTATTTGAGCATCTGTGAATTTGAGTACCCAAGGGAGTCCTAGAACCAATTATCTGCAGATACCAAGAACCAACTAAGTTTTCAGTGAGTCAAAAAATTGACTCACAGATTTTTGACTGCAGGAAGGTCAGTGACCCTAACATCCATGTTGTTCAAGGTACCTATATCCTAAGCTTTTCTTCAGTCAATTCCTTTGACAAAGAGTTACTTCAAATTAAGTATGTATCATGGTCCCTAGTCTTTGGAGACTATTTTGTCTCAGAAAACCCCTTTCCTGGCTATTACAGAATGAAAGGAGATTGTATAAGCAATCAATTTGCATAGCAAACAGAGGTATTTATATTGAAATTTTTACTTTTCTTATTCACTAAAATAATCTTTCAGAAAAAAATATCCAAATATGAAATCTTTCACATATGATATATACATCTGGAAATAGCTTATACATAAAAGTATTGTTATATTTTGGGCCTGAATTTATTGTTTTTTCTTTCTCTAAATTTAGTAATTATTCTCTTGGGGGGGGAAGCCTATAATTTACTGCAGAAAAAATAAATCTGTTGTGTTAACCAAAATATAACATGTTTGGTTAACATTTAACCAAAAACAGTTTGTCTCATTTTTCTTCCTTACTGAACCTTAACTTTTTACTTTTCTATTTAAGAGTATAGGAATAAAATGAAAGATTCCAGCTAAACAAGTCACTTGCATTATTCTATTCACTATTCATTGTCAAATGGATATCTATTCAAAACCTCATCTTAAAAATGATGTTTAAAGTTTGAGAGGAATAGAACTGGGAGAGAAGAAAGCATTAAACACAGTGGCTCTGGAATTGAAGTCTGTCTCCAAACACTCAGATTGATATTTCTGCATTTTCTGACACCTGGACACTTACTTGAAGCCTCTCTATTTGACTGTGCTTCCCACAGTGGACACTCACCCCAAAGAGCACTCTTTCCAATTGCCCTTTTTAAGTGCACCTATAAATCAGTAAGTACTATAAGAAATGTCTTCTGTGTATATAGAAAAGCAGTGTATGAATGGTAAACAGTTATTTGAGGTCTTTCCATTGACCTCAAACCTTTTTTATAAAGCTACCCAGGAAAGTAGTGTCTTTATTCAGTGTCTTAAGTGCAAAATTATTGATTTACTTGCATGACTTTTGTAAAGAGCAACAAACTCCTCAGATATACTTGCTTTTCCAATCTGCCCTATTTGATGTTTGCTGATAGCTTAGGCTTTTATTAAAATTTAGAGATGTCTGCCCCTTTACCTTCTCAATAATTGAAAATTTGGAGGTTTATTGTAAACACATTACATCAAAGCCTGGGAAGTTCTTTATTAAAGAAATAAAATCAATTTTATTGAAATTGAATTCTGCAAACAAAATATGAGTAATTGATCAGTTTAATGGGGTTGTTGGAAACTTGCTTATTTAACCTCAAGATACCTTGATGTCTAGATTTTCAAAGCAGCTTATTAAAGTCCAGAAAAACTGTTGCACATTAGAATGTCATTATCTGTTATCTGCTTGGCCACATAAGAATAGGAAAGTCACATTTGATCTATACTAGAGTAATATCTTAAATTGTCAATAATGGTAAAGAATCAACAAAATACACCAATTTACTATTTCATGACTGGGTCCACTCAGCACAAAGCAAGTACCAATTTTGGTAATGTCTTAAACATTTAGCCAGATTAATTCATCATAGTGGATATTAGAATTAATAAAATTGATTTTCATCAACATAAACTTTTTAAAAGATCTCTTTGTTTATTTTTGTTTATTAGTGTTCAGAATTTTTGTAATCAATTTCTAATTTATTAATGAAAACGGAATTTACATGTGTTAGCTTTAGAGCCAGAAGTGCTAGGTCAAGAAAAATATTTCAAAATTAATACCATTATGCAGTCTCAAGAAAGGGACAATTACACTGTTAGAACAGTCAAATGAGGTTTATAAGATTCAATATTATTTTGATATTTAATTTGATGAGATGTCATAAATATATTAAATATGTTATATTAAATGTATTATATATAAAAAGTAATGGATATAGTTTGATATGTGAACATACATATCAATAACCATGATCAAATGCTAATAATTCTAAGATACAGGCATAAATAAAGTACTGATCCCAAGAAATAAAGAAAATTCAGAAAAGACAAATTCTCCTGGCACATTAGGAGGTATTTGATTACAATAAATACATTTTAAGATACTATTATAATTAATTTGTTATAAGATATAGTCTGATATGGAACACTTTCTAGTGAAGTACGCCAACTGACCTGTACAAACTTTTGAGAATATTCTTTCAGTTTCTTTTTTTTTAATATTAAATTTTATTTAGTTACTTTTCAAGTACATTTTTTTTAATCTATTTCTCCCATCCCACCCCACCCCCCCGCCCGGTCTCCTCCCTCCCTCCCATTCCCCCCCCTCCAAGTCCTCATCTCTGTGTTTTTCATACTTGTTCCTCAAAATCCCTCCCCCTTTTTCCCCGTTTCTTAAAGAACTCTAAAAAAATCTGAGCCTTTCTCATTGTTTTGCCAGTATTTAAAACCTCTTGTTGGTATGACTATCATGTAATAGAGGCTATATATTCTGATCTAGAATTCAAATTTCCATGCTCATGTTCTTGAAATATAATCAGATGGTAGTAAGTTCTACTATTGAAACAGTTGATACATTTAAGTTCAGTTATTGAAAATTGACTAATATCACCCACATATCAATTCTTTAAAAATGTGTTTACAATTAATATTTCTCAAACATTGTACTTTGTCTTTATTCTCCTACATACACACACGCCACACAGGGAAAGGAAATACATATTCACATAAAAAGCGACAAAGAGTAAGTTATTTTCCATTGATCTATGTTGAGGTACATAAAATACCCTGTTCTCACTGCTTTTTTATTATATATTCATTTTTAGTCTTCATGGCTTTTCAGTTTTCTAAAATTGTCCATGTCTCTAAAGAATCAGATATGTTACATTTGAAGGAGGTTAGTGATCTTACATTGATGTTCATTTTTAACATTTGAATAAGGTTATAAATGTCAATACTCATTTTAAAAGATTTTATTTATATTTAGATAGAAGGGAAGGAAGGGATAAAGAGAGGGAGAGAAACATGGCTGAGCAAGAGATACACTGATTAGTTGCTTCTCACATGCTCCTAACTAGGAACTTGGCCTGCAACCCAGGCATATGCCCTGACTGGGAATCAAACCAGTGACCTTTGCTTCACAGGTCAGCACTCAATCCACTGAGCCACACCAGCCAGGGCTGAATGTCAACATTTTAAATAATAATTATCTCAGCAACAATTTTGCAATAAAATAGACTCCATGTAATTTTTTATTGATCAGAAGACCTTGATTGTTACTATCTAAATTTAAAACTTGCATCATAAAGAATACACTTTTTAGGCAAATAAATGGAATTAAAGACTGTTTACTAAAGAAGCAGTTATATCACTTGTAGAATTTTTTGACTGAGAAAATTTATTCTGAGCGTTCTATATTTTCTATTAAAATGGGCAGTTCTAAGTTAACAGCTGCCTCTTTCTCATATTTTTAAATCTATGTTCTAAAATTCCTCATTTTATAGTGCAAATTCAATTTTGTACCTTGATGATTAAAGAGTGCCATAAATTCCCTATAAAATTAAACATTATTTATACCTTGAATGCTGGCAGACACATTTCATTTTATACTGCAAAGCATTTATTTCATTTTATACTGAAGAGGCATCCAATACAATAATGAGCCAGATTATTACATCTGCATGCATTTTAGATGTGGTAGCTTAGGTAGCATTAGGTACCAAAGTCTCCCTTAAACTTGCCCAAGCTCAGTAAATGTTATGAAATTGGTGAGGTTTTATGTAATGCTTCAAATCTCACATTTTTGTAGCTTTCCTCATTATTGCATGTTCTTTTTTCTCAGGGAGTTGTTGCTGTAAATCCACTTAATGAATAAAACACAAGTATTGATAAACTCATTTATATAGCAGAGCATATGTTTAATATTTACATTACAAAGTAAAACTACAGGAAACTATAAAACATCAATAATACTTAATTCAAAAGATGGCATACTCTTAGTAGAGTATATATTTTACTGTAATTGAGTTGTTGAATGAGTACTGAAGATGTGACATTGCTTTTAATATTGCTGTATCATTAGGAATTACAAGGCAAAGGCAAACACCTTACTGGGAGGGGTAAATTCACCTAAAGTTTGAAGTCATTGCTTGTGACAATCATTCAGAGAAGAAATGAGTTATTTATGGGAGTGTGATCTTTCTTCTTTATTAAATACATTGAATAAATTATAAGATAAGGGTCCATTTCATTCTTTTGCATGTGGTTGCCAAGTTTTCTCAATACCATATATTGAAAAGATTGCCTTTGCCCCATTGTATATTCTTGCCCCCTTTGTAGTAAATTAATTGGCCATATATATGTGGGTTTGTTTCTGGGTTCTTTATTCTGTTCCATTGATTATGTGTCTGTTTTTATGCCAGTACCATGCTCTCGATTATTATAGTTTTCTGGGATAGTTTCAGGTAGGGAGCATAGTACCTCTAGGTTTCCTCTTTTTCCTCAAGATTGCTTTCACTATTGGAGGTATTTCTGGTTCTATACACATTTTAGGATTATTTGTTTTAGTTATGTTAAAAATATCATTGCAGTTTTGATAGTGATTGAACTGAATTTGTAGATTGCTTTAGTAGTATGGACAACTTAAAATTAATTCTTCTTATGCACGAGCATGATATCTTTTCTTTTTTGTGTTATCTTCAAATTCATTTCACCAATGTCTTATAGTTTATAGAATGCATATTTTTAGCTGTTTGCTAAAATATATTCTATGTATTTTATTCTTTTTGATGTAAATGTAAATGGGATTTAAAAAATTTTTTAGATAGTTTAACATGAGTGTTTTGAAACACAACATAGTTCTTTGCATTAATTGTGTATCTTGCAATGTTTTCATTTTCAAAAAATTTTAAGTTGAATTTATTGGTTGATATTAGTTAATAAAATTATATAGGTTTCAGGAATACAATTGTATAATACATTGTTTATATTGTATTGTGTGTTTACAACCCTAAGTCAAGTCTCCTTCTATTACCATATATCCCGCCTTTACTTTCTTCTACCAATACCCTCCCCACTTTCCTCTGGTAATCACCGTACTGTTGTCTGTGTCCATTAGTTATTTCTCATCCTTTGCTTAATCCCTTCACTTTTCTCATCCAGTCCCCAACCCCCTCATCTCTGACAGCTGTCAGTCTGTTTCTGTATGCAGGAGTCTGTCTGCACTTTATTTATTTTATCGATTAGATCCCACTCATAATTGAAATCATATAATATTTGCCTTCCTCTGATTACGTTATTTCACTTAGTACAATACTCTCCAGAAACATCCATGTTGTCATAAAAAGGTAAAATTTCCTTCTTTTTCACAGCTGAGTAGTAGTCCATTATGTAAATTTATAACTTCTAAGTTATAAATTATTAATTCACTTATAAATTATTCACTTATTAATTCTAGTATTTTTGGTGGAATCTTTAGGGCTCTCTCTAAGTATTGTATCAAGTCATTTGCAAAAAAATGACAGTTTTACTCTTCCTATTTGGAACGACTATTATTTCTTTATCTTACCTAACTGCTATGGTTAGTACTTCTAATACTATGTTAAATAAAAGTCGTGAGAGTAGGCATCCTTGTCTTGTTCCTGATTTTAGAGGATAAGCGTTCAACTTTTCACCATTGTGTATAATGTGAGTTGTGGGTTTGCCATCTATGCTCTTTATTATGTAGACATGTGTTTCCTCTATACTGAGTTATTTGAGAGTTTTTATCATATAGAGGTGTTGAAATAATTTAATGCTTTTTCTGCATCTATTGCAGAAATGATAATAAGATTTTTATACTTTATTTTGAGGTGGATCATGTTGATTTATTTGCAGATGTTGAACCATGCTTATTCCTCTGGAATAAGTTTTAGTTAGTCATAGTGTATGATCCTTTTAATGTGCTATTGAATTATTTGCTAATATTTTGTTAAGAATTTTTACAACTATGTTCATCAGGGGTATTGGTCTATAATTTTAATTTGTTTATGTCTTTGTCTGGTTTTGGTATCAGAGTAATACTGGCCTCATGAATTATGTTTGAAAATGTTCCCTTCCCTTCAATATTTTGGAATGATTTGAGGATAAGTATTAAATCTTTGAGTTTCTGGTCCTGGACTTTTGTTTGTTGGGCAGTTTTTCTTTACTGATTTTATTGCTTTCTCATAATTAGTCTATTCCGATTTTCTGTTTTTCTATGATTTATTTTTAGAAGATTGCGTATCTAGGACTTGATCCATTTCTTCTAGGTTATCCAGTTTGTTAGTGTATGATTATAGTAGTTTCTAAGATCCTTTGCATTTTTGTAGTATCAATGTACCTTCTCCTCTGGGTAATTGAAAGAACTAGACATAAGTAATAGATAAATAGATTAGAGACACAGAGTGGGGGTTTGTTGTTATCTTTTGCCCTTGACTTGGGGAACCTAGGATTTCACTTCAGAGACAGAAAATTCTCAAAGCTAAAAACAAAGGGAATCACTATCTAAACATGTTTATGGGCTCTGAAAAACAAAACGGTAGAATGTGTCTTAATTCATATTATCTGATTTTGTGCCTGTCTGTTTTCTTCCTCTTTGTATTTGAGGTGTTTTTTAATAACCTAGATTTGGCTTAAATTTATACTGAGAAGTAAATAATGTGTGTATTAGAATATTGCAAAGAAAGTTACTCCTCTCTATCCTCAAGCCACTGTACCAAAGGGCAACAATAAGAAACTAATGGGCCTCAGGCAAAGAAAAAATAGGGACAGAATCAGTGTCATTCAGCCCACCAGCTGCATCTAGCCAGAATACTATTTTGTCATTGATCATACTGAGAGATGTCAATTTTATTTACATTACTAAAATAATGCAAGGTCTTACTGATTATCACTGGTACATAAATTGTGGGGTGATTTTCCTAAATCCACTCAAACTCTATACATACACTTATTTTATTGGACTATTGCTGCTACCAATTTCTTCTCTCCAACTGCTGCTGCTGCTGTGACTGCTTTTACTTTATTAATATAGTGACTACTCTGAATAACACTGCCTTGTAAATATACAACATGTTGTGATTACCAAGTGCTTTCAGATATGCTGAAAACTCTCTCTGCATTAATTCTACAGCTTAACAACAGGTCCAAAGGAGGACCTAGAACATCCTGCTGCAGCTGTTCCTGCCCCTTCTAAAGTAACCTCATCCCTAAAGCATGCACTAACCTCAGCACAAGGCAGAATACTCGACTGTTTTAGTTCAGCCAAGCCTATGATAGTCTATATCCCTCAAGTCTGGGACTGCTAGTTACTGGAAGAATAAAAAAGATGGTTAGCTGTTTAGCTATTTCTTGTGTAGTTTCATATGTCCTAGTTTGATTTACAGTTTACATCTTTCATAGCACCTGCCAAAGGCCATATGAACTACACAATGTCATTTAGTATGATGATAGTTTAACACTCAGTTTCCAAAAGCTCCAACCTTATAAGGAGTCATGTCAAGAGAGACCAATAATTATTTATGAAACTGTTTAACTAATATGTAACATAGTTTGCTGTCTTCCTTCTTAGGATGAAGAAATACTTATTGTCCTGTGACCTAGCGAACTTCCTATTTCCAGATGCAAATTTCTATATTTATTAGAATTCTATTGCAAGCAACAACAATCTAACTTCAATTAATTTACGTGAAAGACAGGATTGGGGGCTCATGAAGTCAATGTTGCTATGAACAGATGGGTCCAGGCATGTAGTGTAACCAAAATGATTTGTCTCAGACTTAAATCTTTGCTTTTTTATACACTCTGGCTTCATCCCTTCCATAGTTCACAGCTTAGATTTGTGAACACATGAAAGGTAGAATGAGGGATAAGGCCATCAATAGCTCCTGGATCACACCTTCAACCTGGCTCTAGTCAAGTTTGGGCCCATGCTTTGGTGTCATGAATAGTCTAGTTTAGGACACATATCCACAATTCTTTCCAAACAAGGAAAGCTGTCAGTACATGTCTTATGTTTGGAAAGAGGGTGGGGCAGTTTAAAAATAACAGGAGGACTGGTTGGAGGGAGTGACAAAATGCAAATAAAGTTAAAAAAATGATACAAGTGTGTTTAAGTGCAAGGATGTCACTAAAACAATCTGTGTTTTTTGGTAGTTAGTAGAGTATCTGTGTATCATAAAAATGAGGCATGGCCATAATAATTATAGTGCTGATTTTAACAGGTGCTGAATTTCATTATTTTGAGAACATTTGCTTCAACTTGCAAATATTACTAATGTTGGCAACATGAATTAGGGTGGAAAATAAAGTAGGATAGATAAAGATTAACATAAAATTATTTTCATTATTCACTTTCACAATATAATTTTACATAGTAGTTTTTTAAAATTTACATTTTGGGTGAGAGGTATTGATTTAAAAATGCCTATTTTTCTCCCACTTTCTCGCCAAAATTCAATTTTAATATTTATCTAGTGAAAGAGGAGTCCCATTTCCCCAAGGAAACTGATTTTAGTATTGCACACCTGAAATAGGAGTGTGAGTTTTCTAGACTAAATGAAACAGATGTTAGTGTTTGCCACTGAAATTCTTCTGCCTGCCACTGATCTCATACAGGCACCATGGTTTCACAGCCAAGGTTCACATAATCTACTTTTGATAAACACAGCCAATATTAAAATACAATTAGCTTTTCAAACATTTTTATTTTCTTCATCCCTTTCCTTCCTTATGAAATTTGTGACAGTGACCATGACCATTTGCATAGTTACACTGATCTTGAGCTAATTTGATACTGGCCTTCAATCTTTGAGGGAACTGGTCTGTTTCTGGTTCATCTACATTTTCTGTTGTGGTCAGAAAGCTTAGCATCCTGTGGCATTCATTCAACAGGGTTCCCTTGGGTGTGCACTGTCTTCCAATAGTGAAGTCCCACACCTGGGAGACTGGCTGAAACTCTGCCTAACATATGGTATCCCAGCTACCACTTTCTGCTCATATTTTCTGTTGCTTGGGTGGACTAGAGTGTTGGTAAAAGATGAAAAAATATATTAGGATTAGGTCTCTGAATCTGCATTCTTTTTTTGTCTTGAATCAAGTTCTGGCTGCCCCAGCCCTCTCTGACAAAACAGATTCATTTTAGCATGTTTTGTCCAGTTTCCTGGACCCAACACAACCCCAGGGAGAGTAACTATGTTTTGAGCTAGTGTACCATCTGCAGAAGCTGGTCTACTATGACCAGTATATTGGCATTTAAAAAAAACTGAAAAGCATAACAATAATATAGCACAATACTATATTATCTTCAGAAAGTATATTGTTAGTAACAAAGAAGAAAAATGCTTAAGATGTTAAAGGAAAGTGAAAAGTTGTATAGTAATACAATTTTTGTACAGGCTTATAATTTTATCTGTAACTTATTTTTAAAATATTAAACTTTAAAAGTTCTGTTATACTCATATGTGAACTTTTTCTATTTATGAAAAGTAAAAATGTGTTATACGTTGCATTAGTAATGCACAGTGTACAACTTCCCTTTATTTGCCAGAGTAGCACCTACTGTTGAGAAGAGTTAAACTAATACTACATTGTTCTTAGTTATATGTTTCTTTTTTGGCTACCTTTCAGGACAGAACATTACAATGTGGAAAGACAAACTAAAAACAACCGCCCCCCCAAACAAAACAAAACAAAACAAAACATTGTAGGCAATGAAATCCAGGGGAAATTCTTTAGCCTGAGGAAATATTGCAGAATAAAAAGATAGAAATCTAAGAACTCGTACTTTCTTTTTTTTAAAGATTTTTTTCATTTATTTCTACACAGGGGGAAGGGAGGGAGAAAGAGAAGGAGAGAAACATCAATGTGTGGTTGCCCCTCACATACCCTCTACTGGGCGTCCCCACCTTACCCACAACCCAGGCACGTGCCTTGACTAGGAAGCCAGCTGGAGACCCTTTGGTTCTCAGGCTGTCACTCAACCTACTGAGCCACAACAGCCAGGACTGAGAACACATGATTTCTTATGAGGGGAAAATACCCACTCAAACATTCTTATGAAAAATAGTTTTCACTGTTTCTGATGGTTTAGGTGTAAATGTGTTAGCAGGTGGGGAGAGATTAGGGAGAGCTCAAGTATATTTATTGGTTTTCTTTTCAGGAGAACTTAAATAAAATTGTGAAACAATATTTTAATGCAGGGAGATATTTACTCTTGAGTACTTAAAAGGTGGTTCTACTTTGGAACTTAAAGTGTAATTATTTGTGTCATTCATTGTGCTGTGCACTTTAAACATCATACCTCTTTCAGTCCTCCCTAAGCCATTAGATGCAGGTAGTGCATCAATTCTAGCTTATGGAACAGAAAATGGATGCTTAGAAAATATTATAATCTTTTCTGGGTTTACAGAGGTAGGTAATCAAGTTTGGACATAAGCCAACTTTCAGAAAAAAGATCTTAATTGTATATAAAACATCTGCTGCTCAAGCTACATTAGTTTGGTTTTAAAATCACATTATTCCATAAAATACAGGAACCATTAAGTTCCCTATCAACTCTTACTGTACAAGTAAAAAAATGACTTTGGTTCATAAAAATGAAAGAATAACTTGTGTGCAACCAACATTCTGCAGCAAGAAAAGTTCAGAGCAGACTATAGTCCTGGCAATTTAATTGGAGAGAGTTCAATTTTTTTAAATCCTGCTAAAATTGTTTCAAAAACTAAATGAAAATGGAATCATTTATTATCATGCAGAAGGATTAAACCCTCAATTGGATTTCTATGTTTAAGATGAAAAAGTAAGCTAACCTTCAAAATGGCTTAAAATTGAATTTCATCTTCTCATAAGGAACAATAGCTTTAAGAGATTCAGAAGTATAAGACCTATGAAAGAATATTTTAAGTGGTGTAGTAATACAAATGACTGTTTTGTAAACAAATGAAGCCAAATATTCTATTTTTTTGTCCTCAAACTCAATATTGATATAAATATTATGCAATCTTTCAGTAAAACTCCTTTTTGGCATATCCTGATTTCTTGTAGGTTAAATATAGAGATCTCAGATAAATGCTGCAATCATGCACACACACATATCAGCATAATATGAATAATTTACTTTCCTATATGGGAAAAATGATGATAATAATGTTTTTTCAATGTATTTACATTTTCAATGTAGTTAATATTTTTACTTAATGAGAAAAATAGAATCCCCTGGTTGGTTAGAGAATCGATATGCCAGAGGTATAGGTTCAATCTCCACTCAGAATACAATAAAAAGCAACTAATCAATGCATAAATAAATGGAACAACAAATTCTCTCTCTCTCTTGCTCTCTTCACTTTCCACCCCTCTCCTTTCTTCTGTCTCTAAAATCAATACATTTAAAAAAAAGAAAACAGGAAAGAGTTATTTCTTTGATGGTAACATCCTGGACAGTTGTGCTTTAAGATTGGAAGAGCCTTCTTAAAACTCTACTTTTTTCAGTCAGCTAACAGTGCTACTTGAGAAAATTGAAAGAGATCTGGGACATATTCACAGATGGAGTGGTCAGACTCTAACTATAAAATATGGTAATATCTCAATGGCTCTGTACTAGGCTTGTTCCTCAACACCACCCCAGGTACCTTTGACATTGAACCATTTTGATTGTCCCCAGTGTGAGGGGGCTTCTACTGGAATCTAGTTGGTAAAGACCGGGATGCCACTAAACATCTTATAATGCATGGGACAGCCCCAAGAACTGCTCACAAAACCAAGGTTTTTCCTCTAGGGTTTGTATTGGTATATATTTGTGGATTCTGACTTTTGATGCAGGGTTACAAAATAAGCATAATGCTGATAGATTGGACTCAACATCTCTGTATCTTAAGTTAAATACTTTTTACTTAATTAGGAAATTGAAAACACCATACCCTTTCCATGCACATTTGCATTGGGAAAGTAAAAGCTTTCTAATGTATACTTCTATTTATTTTATTAATAGAATGGAATTTGTATAAATTAATCCAGTAGGTGGATTAATTCAATCTGGATATTAATCCAGGTAAAAATATTTGAGACACATGCAATATATTCTCAACATACCTGTGATTAAGAATCACCTGGTATGCTATGAAAAATAGTAGGTGCCCAAATTATTTGATTTATTACATGTAATAAGGACCAAGGAGTCTGTATTTTAATAAGAACACCATGTTATTCTGATGAATTGGTGGACTTGAAGCACTATTTGTGAAAATGGAATAAAATCTCAGCAGCTCTTGTTGCATATCATTCAGTAATATGGAAGTTTGTACCTGAATATCTATGATACAAAAATTCAATGTTAAATGAATGTGTGACTTAGGGCTTCAGAAGTACAAATAAAATATGCTAAAATGAATCTCATGGCTTTAGGTCAATATATATTCAAATACTGTCATTTCAAGCATTTCAAAACTTAGCATTGTATTTGACATATAATGTTGCCTCCAATTTATTTTTGAATAAATGAAGGAATGAATCAATGGTAGACGCATGAAATCAAGTATATATGTTAGTTTTTATTTTCTTGCACTTGCAAAAAGTGCAATCATCAATAAGAATTATAGATTTCTGGCAAACACATGTGATAGAAGGGTCCATTAGCAGGAAAATAAATAAGAAATGCAAATATATCTAGCTATATAGTTATAGTTTTAATCACTGTGTTTTTTCTAATACATCAAAATTATTTAATAAAGCCTGGATTTTACTGTTGATGTTATTTGCAGAGGTTCAGAGATAGCACACCACTCCTTCATAAAAGAGAGGGAGAGCAAGATGTGACTAATATCATGGCACCATTGGAAGGGACTGAAAGAAAGATGACAGCAAGAGCACACAAATGAGGATGATGAAAAAGTACCAGAGTATGTTTTTTGGTATTTGTCTCATTCTTTTCCTAGCTCCATACACATTACTGACTCAGATGGATCTTTCACTGCAGTGTGTCCACACTATGAGAGGTAATTAATATTAGTGAGCTAAATTTCGCTTTGCAGGTAATCCACAATATTGAATGCAGAGATTCAATAGCAATGAGAGTTTAGAATAGACAGAAAGGAAAAAAAGCCAATATAAAAAAGAGGCTTACAAAAACTGGGCACTGTCAACAGTAAAAAAGTATTTGTAGCATCCTTTGAACTCCAAGTGTATTCTGAATCAGAAGCAGGTACTTCTGATGATGTACTACTGAGTGTATAGGTTTTGTTCCACTTACAAGACTATAGTGAGTACTGAAGGGACATACATATTTAAGAATGAAGACACACACATGTGTAGTCACATACCCCAAACCTTGCCACTGGAATAAATGAGTGTATGTCAGTAAATAACTTCCTCTGTGCATGTGGCTGAATATTTATTGACAAGCCTTTCATTGTTAGATGGGTTATCTTTCTTTAAATGCCGAACTCAATGTCAGTTCTTTTAGATAAACTTTAATGTATAGCTTAAATGACGTGCTCTTTTTGTTTGCTTGTTTTCTGTGTTTGCTTATGCAGAAAGGACATTCTGTTTAATATTTGCTAGTGAATAATTATAAAAAATCAGAGATTTAGTAAAAATGACAACAAAGGAAATAGAAACAGAGAACAGGAAATAGGGTTTGCACATTTTTGTTATATGTGATTGAATTTGTTTCAACAAAAAAAAAACTGCCTATAAATAATTACTTAAAGATTTCAGAGGAAGGAAGATGGTGACAAAGTAGGAGGGAGCAGATTCCACTTCCCCCTACACATGGGAGAAAAACCTAGCTGATCTACAGAGGAACAGAGCAAACAGCAAGCAGTATCCCAGAATATATATGAAAATAAGAGACCAAAAATTGTAGCGGATACTGGAAAACCAGAAGGTAAAAAGAGTGCTTCAGAACAATAAGGTCCCAGGGATTAGTGGAGGGACCAGGGCAGTTGTAGCCACAGACTAGGTGCCTGGCGGCAGTGCTGGGTCTACTACAGACTCCTTGGGAAATGCCACAGAGTCCTGGGGAGAGAGCCGGGTCAACTGTTCCCTCGCTTCCCAGTCAAACAAGGTTTAAGCAGCAGCAGGAGAGACCTGGTTGCTTGAAGTTGCACAGAGGGGAATAAGGACAAAGAGGTAAACACACAGGGGTATGATCACCAGAAGTGTCCTGCTCCCCAGCCCACAGTGGTAACCCTGGGGAAAGAGCCTCTGAGGAAGACCTGGATCCCACACCAGGGGCACAGATGAGAGGTCCAAACCTACCTCTAGGGAGAGTGCATGAAAGACTGGCTGAGTACACATTGGGAAAGGAGAAAAGCCATACCAATTGATCCTCAGCCTATTGCAGCCACCAAGACCAGAAAAAACTGGTTTGGCAAGTTTGAAACCAACAAGAGCTATTTTTTAAAGTAATCTTTTAATTTTTATAATTATTTTATCTTTCAATACATTTTTCCTCCCTTTCCTTCTTTATTGTATTATTCCTTCTAGCTTTCTTCCCAATTTTATCTCTTCTTTCTCCCTTCTATTTTTTTAATACCCACGGGAGAGAGAAAAAAATCTGGAACTGTGAAATGACCCCAGTTGGACCCAAAGAAGGGGAATTCCAACAGTTAAAACAATGAGATAAATGTCACTTTGCTAATGGGGAGAATCTGCAAGTTACTGCAGATTTGTATTATTTTTTCACTTTTCTTACATCTGTACATTTAATAGAATTTTTGTGTTCCCCTGCTTTCTGTATAGTCTTCTTTGCTTGGCTGGTTATATTGTATCATTTGACAGGTTTCCCCTGTTCTCTCTCTCACAGTGTATTGCAAATTTACTGTCCTTCATGTCACTGGTGTTTGTTTCTATAGCACACTACTCAAAGTCCTATACCCCCTATTCTTATTATCCAGATAATATAGATTCTGTCATATGGTTATTGTTCTAATATTATTGTAAATAATAGCTGATCCATACAATTATAAATACTTCACAACACCCCTCCCAGATCTGAGCTCACTTCACGGATTTCTAAACTATATTACTGTAGTGGTTAACTCTGTTCCCTCACACACTACACCTATTTACCATCCTATACTCTCACCTTACCTCAAAATATGACCTCCCTCAACCTCACTGCTTTCTAGATCCAACTCACAATCCTTCCCTTCCCAACAGTCTTATCTCCTCTCCATCCTTTCTTAAAGGTGGCTAGTTGGGTGGATGATCATGGTTAACATGATACATAGCTAAAGGACCTCCTATCTCTTCTCTACTGGCTGCTACAGTAAATATCATAGAATACTCCCTTGCTGTCTTAAACCATTTCGCCTTTTCCTCCAACTGTTTACAAAAAAGAGTAAGTGGAAGTTTTGAACACCACAATACCCACTGGAAGAGCAAACCCAACAACAAAGGAACCACCAACAGATAACAACAGAAGAAGGAGAAGGATAGAGTGGAAACCACACAAACCTCAATCCAGGACCCATCTGAAAATACAACTGAATAGTGGAAAAACTACCCAGTACAAACAACTAAACAAGACCAAAAGATAATTCTCAAAACCTTGTACACCTGGAAGAACTAGCTTCAACACAACCTGCTCTCACCAGCACAATAATTTAAAACAGGTGGTGGATAGAGGGACCATCAGTAAACCAGCTGATGGGAAGGACCCATCAAAGAAAGACCCCAAAACAATCAAAACCCAAAGACAAACACAGAGGCAACTTAAAAAGAAAGCTCAAGACTAGTGAGCTGGGGAGATCAAGGAGACTACACCACTGAATCTCACAGGTATTCCACCACAGAAGTTCACACCATAAACCCAGGGAGACAGAACAGATCAATTTAAGAAGCTGAAACTAACGAGAAGAGTCTCACAAACAATGGGAAGGCAAAGAACCAATCCCCAAATGAAAGAAAAAGAAGAAGCCTCAGAAAGAATGCTAAATAAAATAGAGGCAAGTCAACTATCAGATACTGAGTTCACAACGCTGGTTATCAGGAACTTCAAAGAGCTCACAATGAGCTACCAGAAACTACAAGAGAACTACAATGAACTCACTGCTAACTATATCAACATGAAAAAAAGAGAAATTATCAGCCATGGCCAAGAGAAAATGAAGAATAGAATTTCTGAACTGAATAACACAGTGGAAGGAATCAAAAACAGGATCCATGAAGAAGAAGATTGGATCAGTGAGTTGGAGGACAAAGTAGAAAAAAACAGCCTGAAAGAACAAGGAAGGAAAAGAGGCCCAGAAAGAATGAAGAGGGATTAAGAGAAATGCAAGACTAAAAACAGGCACATAGACCAATGAAACAGAACAGAGAGCCCAGAAATCAACCCAACCCTCTACAGTCAATTAATATTCGACAAAGGGGGCAGTAACATAAAATGGAGTAAAGATAGCCTCTTCAGCAAATGGTGTTGGGAGAACTGGACAGCTACGTGCAAAAAAATGAAAACTTGAGCACCAACTTACATCATACACCAAAATAAATTCAAGGTGGATAAAAGACTTAAATATAAGCCATGACACCATTAAAGTCCTAGAGGAGAACATTGGCAAGAAAATCTCAGATATTCCATGCAGCAACATTTTTACGGATATGTCCCCTAGAGCAAGGAATATAAAGGAAAGAATAAACAAATGGGATCTCATCAAAATAAAAAGCTTCTGCATGGCTAAAGAAAACAGTATTAAATTAAAAAGACAACCAACTGTATGGGAAAACATATTTGCCAATGATACCTCAGACAAAGGTTTAATCTCCAAAATATACAAAGAACTTACACGACTCCACTCTAGGAAGACATCGAACCCAATTAAAAAATGGGAAAAGGACTTGAACAGACACTTCTCTAAAGAGGACAAACAGAATATCCAGAGACACATGAAGAGATGCTCAATATCGTTAGCTATCAGAGAGATGCAAATTAAAACCACAATGAGATACCACTTTACACCAGTCAGGATGGCTATAATAGACAAAGCAACAAACAACAAATGGAGAGGGTGTGGGGAAAAGGGGACCTTAGTTCACTGTTGGTGGGATTGCAGACTGGTACAACCATTATGGAAAATAGTATGGAATTTTCTCAGAAAAATAAAAATTGACCTGCCTTTTGACCCAGCAATTCCACTGCTAGGATTATACCCCAAGAATCCTAAAACATCAATTTCAAAGAACCTATGCACCACAATGTTCATAGCAGCACAATTTACAATAGCCAAGAGTTGGAAGCAACCTAGGTGCCCATCAGTAAATGAATGGATCAAAAAATTGTGGTACACATACACCATGGAATTCTATGCAGCAGAGAGAGAGAAGGAGCTACTACTTTTTGCAACAACATGGATGGAACTGGAAAGCATTATGCTGAGTGAAATAGGCCAGGCATTGAAGGACAAATACCATATGATCTCACCTTTGACAGGAAGCTAAAGAATAAAACAAACAAGCAAGCAGAATAAAAACAAAGACGCTGAAATAGAGAACAAGTGGGCAGCGACCAGAGGGGAGAGGGAAGGGAACTTAAGGGGAAAAAGGGGGAGGGATTTTGAGGAACAAGTATGAAAGACACAGAGATGAGGACTGAGGGGGGGGAATGGGAGGGAGGGGGAAGACCGGGCGGGGGTGGGGTGGGGTGGGATGGGAGAAATAGATAAAAAAAAAGTACTTGAAAAGTAACTAAATAAAATTTAATATTAAAAAAAAGAGAAATGCAAGACAATATGAAACGTAATAATAGTCATGTAATAGGAATACCAGAAGTAGAAGATGAAGAGCTAGGGAGAGAAAACCTATTTGAAAAAGTAATGATGGAAAACCTCCTTAATATGATGAAAGAAAAAGTCATACAAATCCAAGAAACACAGAGAGTCTTGAGCAAAAGTAACCCAAAAAGAACCACTTTAAGAGACATTATGATTAAAAGGGCAAAATTCCAAGACAAAGAGAGAATCTTAGAGGCAACAAGGGACAAACAGGAAGTAACATACAAGGGAGCCCCAATAAGGTTAGCTGCTGACTTCTCAGTGGAAACGCTCCAAGCAAGAAGAGAATGGCAAGAAATATTCCAACTAATGAAAACCAGAGGCCTGCAACCAAGGCTGTTTTACCTAGCAAGTCTCTCAATCAAGATAAAGGGCCAAGTAAATAGCTTCCAGGACAAAAAAGAGTCTAAAATACACCTCCACCAAACCAGCTCTGCAAGAAATGCTAAAGGGCCTGCTTTAAGGTAAGGAAGAAAAAGAAAGAGAGAGGAACACAGATACAAAAATGACAACAAATAAGTACATATGAATAATAACATTAAACATAAATGGATTACATGCTCCAAACAAAAGACATAGAATAGCTGAATGGGTAAGAAAGCATCACTCACACATATGATGCCTACAAGAGACCTACCTCAGGACAAAAGACCTAACAGACTGAAAGTGAAGGGCAGAAACAAATTTTCCAAGCAAACAGACAGAAAAAAAAGCCAGGGTAGCAATACTCATATCAGACAAAATATACTTTAAAGAAAGGACCATAAAGAGAGACCCAGAAGGTCACTTCATAATACTCAAGGGAAGAATCCACCAAGAAGACATTAACATTGTAAATATATATGCACCCAACATAAGATTACCCAAATATATAAAGAAAATCTTAGAGAACTTCAAAAAAGATATTGACAGCAACACAACTATAGTAGGGGATTTTAACACCCCACTCTAAAAAATGGACAGCTCTTCCAAAAAAAAAAAAACATCAACAAAGATATTGTGGCATTGAACAACACCCTAGATAAAAGTTGCTTAACTGATACATATAGAGCCCTTCATCCTAAAGAAGCTAAATACACATTCTTTTCAAATGCACATGGAATATTTTCAAAGATAGACCCACATGATAGCACATAAAAAGCCTCAACAAATTCAAGAAAACTGAAATTATACCAAGCATTTTCTCTGAACCCCAAGAGACTGAAATTAGAAACTAACCCCAAGGAAAAAAACCCAAAACACATTCATGGCTATTGGATAACATGCTATTAACAATGAATGGGTCAAGAATGAGATTAGAAAAGAAATAAAAAACTTTCTGGAAAAATAAAAAAATGAACCCAAACAACACAAAACTTATGGGACACAGCAAAGGCAGTCCTGAGAGGGAAGTTTATAGCAATACAGGCCTACCTAGAAAAGATACATACATTTCAGATAAACATACTAACCCTACACTGACAAGAACTCGAGGAACAACAATAAAAACAGCCCAGAACAAGTAGAAGGAAGGAAATAACCAAGATCAGAGCAGAATTCAATGACATAGAGACTAAAAGCACAATTATACAGATCAATGAATCCAGGAGCTGATTCTTGGAAAAGGTAAACAAAATCAACAAGTCTTTAAGTAGGCTCATCCAGAAAAAAAGAGAGAGGACCCAAATAAACACAATCAGAAATGAGAGAGGAGAGATTACAACTGACACCACAGAAATACAAAGTTTTGTACAAAACTACTGTAAAGAACTACTTGCCAAGAAATTTGAAAATGTAAGTGAAATGGACAAATTTCTAGAAAAATATAATCTTCCAACACTGAATAAAGAAGAAGTGGAAAGCCTTAATTGATCAATAACAGCAGATGAAATTGAAGCAGTAATCAACAAACTCCCAACACACAAAAGCCCTGGATGAGATGGTTTCACAGAAGAATTCTACAAAACATTTAAGGAAGAACTAACTCCTATTCTTCACAGACTATTCCAAAAAATCCAAAACTATGCAAGACTTTCAAACTTTTTTTATGAAGCCAGGATCCTCCTAATCTCAAAACCAGATAAAGACACAATAAATAAAGAAAGAAAACTTTAGGCCAATATCTCTGATCAACATAGATTGTAAAATCCTCCACAAAATATTGGCAAATTGCATCCAATAATACATTAAAAAGATCATACACCGTGACCAAGTGGGATTCATCCCAGGGATACAAGAATGGTTCAATATTCACAAATCAGTAATGTAATAAATCACATAAACAAAAGCAAAGACAAATGTCACAGGATCACATTAATAGATATGAAAAAGTATTTTATAAGGTACAGCATGCATTTATGATAAAAACACTAAGAGAAGTAGGACTAGAGGGAGCATTCCTCAATATAATAAAGGCCATATATGAGAGACCTACAGCCAACATCATGCTCAATGAGCAAAAACTAAAAGCTTTTCCACTAAGGTCAAGAACAATACAGGGGTGTCCACTTTCAGTACTTCTATTCAATGTAGTATTATAAGTTTTAGCCACAGTGTTTAGACAAGAATAGGAAATAAAAGGCATCCAAATTGGAATGGAGAAAAAAAAACTGGAAAATCCTATAGACTCCACCAAAAAACTACTCGACCTAATACATGAATTTGACAAAACAGCATGATACAAAATCAATATCCAGACATCAAAGGCATTTTTGTATACTAACAATGAAACAGCAGAAGCAGAAATCAAGAAAAAATCCCATTTTATATAGCAAAAAGAAAAATAAAATACCTAGGAATAAACCTAACCAAGGATGTAAAAAACCTGTATGCAGAAAACTACACAACAATGAAAAGGGAAATCAAGGAAGACACAAATAAATGGAAAAATATACCATATTCATGGATCTGAAGAATTAACATAATCAAAATGTCCATAGTACCCAAAGCAATTTACAGATTCAATGCAATACCTATTAAAGTACCAATGACATATTCACAGACATAGAACAAACACTTCCAAAATTTATATGGAACCATAAATGACCCCAAATAGCAGCTGCACTTTTGAGAAAGAAGAACAAAGAAGGAGGGATCACAATACCTGATACCAAACTGTATTACAAGGCCACTGTAATCAAACAGCCTGGTACTGGCATAAAAACTGGCACATAGACCAGTGGAACAGAACAGAGAGCCCAGAAATAACCCCAAGTCTCTATGGTAAATTAATATTTGACAAAGAGAGCAGCAACATAAAATGAACTAAAAATAGTCTCTTCAACAAATGGTGTTGGGAGAATAGGACAGCTATGTGCAAAAAAATGAAACCTGAGCACCAACTTACACCATACACCAAAATAATTTCAAGGTGTATAAAAGATTTAAATATAATCCATGGCACCATTAAAGCCCTAGAGGTGAACATAGGCAGAAATATCTCAGATATTTTATGAAGCAATATTTTTACTGATATGTCCCCTAGAGCAAGGGACGTAAAGAAAAGAATAAACAAATGGGATCTCATCAAAATAAAAAGCTTCTGCATGGCTAAAGAAAACAGTATTAAAATAAAAAGAGAACCAACTGTATGGGAAAACATAGTGCCAATGGTACCTCAGACAAGGATCTAATCTTCAAAATATATAAAGAACTTACACAACTTCACTCTAAGAAGACAAGCAACCCAATTAAAAAGTGAGCAAAGGACTTGAACAGACACTTCTCCAAGGAGAACATCCAGAGGATACAGAGACACATGAAAAGATGCTCAATATTGCTAGCTATCAGAGAGATGCAAATTAGAACCATAATGAGATACCACTTTACCAGTTAGAATGACCATCATAAACAGAGCAACAAACAACAAGTGTTGGAGAGGCTGTGGAAAAGAGGGGACCCTAATCTATTGTTGGTGGCATTGCAGACTAGTACAACCACTATGGATAAAAGTGTGGAATATCCTATGAAAACTAAAAATGGATCTGCCCTTTTACCCAGCAATTCCAATGCTAGGACTATACCCTAAGATCCCTGAGACACCAATTCAAAAGAACCTATGTACCCTAATGTTCATAGGAGCACAATTTACAATAGCTAAGAGCCGGAAGCAACCTAGGTGCCTGTCAGTAAATGAATGGATCAAAAAACTTTGGTACATTTACACAATGGAATTCTATGCAGTAGAAAGAAAGAAGGAGCCCCTACCCTTTGCAACAGCATGGATGGAACTGGAACCATTATGCTCAGTGGAATAAGCCAGGCATTGAAAGACAAATACCATATGATCTCACCTTTATTAGGAAGCCAAAGAACAAAACAAACAAGCAAGCAAAATAAAAACAATGACACTAAAATAAAGAACAGGGGGACAGCGACCAGAGGGGAGAGGGAAGGGAATTTTTAGGGGAAAAGGGGAAGGGTTTATAGAAATAAGTATAGAGGACACATGGACAAAAACTAAGGGGTGTAGAAATTGGAGGGAGGTGGGGAGCACTTTGGGGGTTGGCTAGGATGGGAGTAAAAGACAAAAAACTGTACTTGAACAACAAAATAAAAAAAAAACAATTTTCGAACTCACTCAACTTAGTAATCTTCAGGAGTAACTTTGTAGGGTGGAAGATGGCAGTGAGGTATGTAGTAGGTTCGAGTCTTCCCTCTGCCCATCTAGAACACCTAGTCAATTTTCTGAGGGACAGAGTGAATAGCTAATGGAATCCAGCTTGTATGAAGTTTGGAGGTCAAAATTGTAGAGGACATTGAAAAACAGACAGTAAGGAGATTGCGCTGGGATGGTAAGGTAGCTGGGACCAGGGTGGGGTCCAAAGCTGCTGCATTCCCAAGTCTAGCACCTAACTTGGGATCCTTGGAAGATGCCAAATTAACAGCTCCTTGCCCTACCAAACAAGGAGGACAGAGTGGCACCAGCATGGACCTGGATGCTTGAAGTTACTGAGGGGAATATACACTAAGTGGGAGACACATGGAGGCAGTATTCACTCGCTTGGACTGTGGAAGCTGGATAGGTCATTGTCGGAGAAATTGGGGGCCAGGTGACACCTAGAGAAGGGAGAAGAGTTGGGCCATGACAGACCCTGACATGGATAGTTGCCAGTCAGTTTAGAAAGCTGGGCTATGTGAAAAGCTGGGCACTTATTAAGTAAGGCAGGCTTAAACAAGAGTATTTTATTTAAAAAAAAAAAAACAAAACTCTCAGACGCTGTTTAAGGAACTATTGCACAATGGCTGGCTCTTAGTGTGGCTGCCTCTTGCCACAGGTGGCTTTCACCATGCAAAGAGAAAGAAGGAGGTACCCCACAAGGACAGTTCAGACGAGGGCAGCAGTGCTCAGGGAGTTAGCAGGCACCGAAAGACTTAACCCACTGAGAGAACTGAACTACCCTTAGAGATTTTCTGTGTGCTCAGCACATAGGCTAGCAAAGAGGGAGAAGGTGGTGTGTGAGTTGCTCCTAATTAGGGCACCTCATGGATGGCAAAACTGATGGATTAAAGGTGCTAGCCTGGGTCGTATGGGCAGTGGGGGCCTGGCAGCACACAGAGGATCTGGGCTGGAGGCTGGGAAACTGAATTTTGTGGCCCAGACCTAGCCTCCATCCTTGCAAAACCATAGGAAGGAAGAAAAACAAAGCTCAGTTCCTCTCAGTCTGCAGAACCAAGGAAGACGAGCAGAATTCACTTGGTGGGTTTAAAGTCAGCAAGAGGCTTTTTTCTTCTCTTCTAGTAGACAATAAGATCTGGAACTGTGAAAGGTCCAGAGGCAGACCCAAAGAAGGAACATAAGGCTAACCCCAACAACTGAGAAACTGAGACAAATTTCACTTTGCTATTCTAGATAACTTTCACGTTATTGTTTATTTGTATTATTATATTTTCATTATTTTTACTTTTTTATTGTGTTAGTATTTTTTATTTCTCTTCTTTCTGTTTAGTTTTCTTTGTTTGTTTAACTTTATTGTTTGACTGGTTTTCCCTGTTCTCTCTTATATACAGTATTTTAATTTTACTTCTTTTACTTCACTTGTGTTCCAGTATCAAACTACTATTTTCTGTGTACTTCCTATTCCTGTTATTTACATCATATAATTATTGTCATATGATTGTTCCAGTATTATTATAAATAATTGTTGTTCTATACATTTGCAAATACTACACAGCACCCTTCTGTTGATCTTAGCCCATTTCACTATCTTCTGGAGCTTTATTACTATTGTGGTTAATTTTATTCTCTCTCACACTACTCCTAATTTTGATCTTTTACTCTCACTCTGTCTCATCATCTGGCCTCCCACAAGTGCTCTGTTTTCTGGATTCAGCTCACATGCCTTCCCCCCTCTAACAAGAGTCTTATCTCTTTTTCACCTTTTAAAAAAGTTGTTATTTGGGTGAAATATTATGGTTAATGCTAAACTATCAAAAGGATTTTCTATCTCTTCTCTAATTGTTGGTACTTTAAATCCCATAGAATACTCTCCCCCTGTCTTAATATCTTTTCCTTTCCCCCTTCAACTGATCATATACAAGAGCAGGTGGGAGCTCTAAACACTAATATACATGCTGGAAGAGAGAAACCACCAACAAGAAACCACCAAAAGGTAAAAACCCAAGTACAACAAGAAAGGCCACACAAACAAAAAAATGAGCAAACCTAGGGCATCCAGGAATGAAATCAAAGAAACCACACCACTGAATTCCACAGAATTCCTACCACAGAAGTTCACCCTACAAAAACAGTCAGCAGAGCATAACATTAAGAAGTAAAGAAAAAAACAAAAAGAGTCACCTAAAATGGGGAAACAATAAAAGAATCTGCAACCCAAATGAATAAAGACTCCCCAAAGAAATAAATGAAAGAAATGAAATGGAGGCAAGCAAACTATCAGATATAGAATTCAGAAAAATGGTTATAAGGATGCCAAGGAATTCATAGACAAGTACAAGTAACTGAGCAAGAACTACAACAGTATGAAAAGAAAAATAGAAACTATCAACAAAAACCATGAAAAAATGAACAGTAAAATCTTGGAAATAAAAATCATACTAGAAGGAATTACAAGCAGGCTGGATGAAGCAGAGGATCAAATCAGAGGGCTGGAAGACAAGATAGAAAAAAACACCCAGAAAGAGCAAGAAAAAAGGAGACCCAGAAAGAATGAAGGGGCAGTAAAGGAACTGCAAGATACCATGAAACATAATAACATCCATTATAATAGGGATACAAGAAGGAGAAGAAGATGAACAAGGGATAGAAAACCTACTTGAAAAAGTAATGAGGGACAACCTTCCTAATTTGATGAGAGAAAAGGTTGCACAAATCCAAGAAACACAGAAATTCTTTTCATACCACAAGGGTATGAAACTAGAAACCAACATCAAGGAAAAAACTCAAAAACACTCAAAATCCTGGAGATTGAATACCATGCTATTAAATAGTGAATGGGTTAAAAATGAGAGTATGGAAGAAATCAAAAAGTTTCTGAAAACAAATGAAAATAAACTCACAACAATCCAAAATTTATGGGGCACAGTGAAGGAAGTTGAGAGAGAAGTTCACAGTGATGCAAGCCTACCTTAAAAAGATAGACATATTTCAGATAAAACAACCTATCCCTACAAGAACTGGAGGAAAAACAGTGAAGACAGCACAAATTAAGTAGAAAGAAAAAAATAATAAAGATCAGAGCAGAATTAAATGACACAGATACTAAACGCACAATTCTAAGGATAAATAAATCCAGGAGCTCATTCTTTGAAAAGATAAACAAAATTGACAAGCCTTTAAGCAGGCTCATAAAAAAAGAGAGAGGACCCAAATAAACACCACTAGAAATGAAAAAGGAGAGATTAAAACTGATACCACAAAAATGCAAAGGATTGTAAGAAATTACTATGAGCAACTATATGCCAAGGAATTTGAAAACTCAGGTAAAATGGACAAATTTCTAGAAAAATATAATTTTGCAACACTGAATAAAGAAGAAGTGGAAAGCCTGAACAGACCAATAACAGCTAATGAAATTGTAGTGGTAATAAAAAAATTCCAGGCACATAAATGCCCTGGACCAGATGGTTTCACAGGAGAATTCTACAAAACTTTTAAAAAAGAACTAACCCCTATCCTTTATAGACAATTCCAACAAATCCAAGATAATGGAAGTCTTTTAAATTCTTTTTATGAAGTCGGCAGCATCCTAATCTCAAAACCAGATAAAGACACAACAAAGAAAGAAAACTATAGGCCAATACATCCAATGAATATAAATGTTTAAATAAAAAAAATTGGCAAACTGCTTCTAGCAGGACATTAAAAAGATCATACACCATGATCAAGTGGGGTTCATCCTAGGGATGCAAGGATGGTACAATATTCACAAATCAATAAACATAATTCATCACATACACAAAAGAAAAGACAAGTACCACATTATCATATCAATAGATGCAGAAAAAGCATTTGGTAGGGTACAACAATCATTTATGATAAAAACACTCAGCAAAATGGGAATAGAGGGAGCATTCCTCAACATAATAAAGGCCGCATGCAAGATACCTACTGCTGACATCATACTTAATGCATGAAAACTTAATATTTCCTACTAAGATCAGGAACAAGAGAAGGATCTCTGCTTTTACCACTTGTATTCAACATAGTGTTGGAAGTCCTAGACACAGCAATCAGATAAGAAGAAAAAAGAAAAAGGATCCAAATTTGAAAGGAAGAAGCATAACTGTCATAGTTTTTAGATGACATCATAGTGTACACAGAAAATCCTAGACACTCCACCAAATCTACGAGACCTAATAAATGAATTTGGCAAAACAGGGGATACAAAGCTAATATTAAGAAATCAAAGGCATTTTTGTACACCAACAAAAATTTCTGGATTATCAGAAAAAAGAAATCAGGGAAAAATACCATTTCATGTAACAAGAAAAATGAAGTATCTAGGATTAAACCTAACCAAGGAGGTAAAAGGCCTACACTCAGAAAACTGCTCAACACTGAAGAAAGAAATTAAGGAAGACAGAAACAAATGGAAGCATGTACCATGTTCATGGATTGAAAGAATTACCATCATCAAAATGTCCAAACTACAGAAAGCAAATTATACATTCAATGCAATCCTGATTAAATAACCAATGGCATATTTCACAGATATAGAAAAAAACATTTCAAAAATTTATATGAAACCATACATGATCCTGAATAGCCTCTGCAATTTGGGAAACAAGAACAAAGCAGGAGGGATCACAATATCTGATATCAGGACTTTCACCAAGATGGAGGCGTAGGTAGAAACACTTTGCTTCCTCACACAACCAAATTTAAAAAAAACAAAATTTTAACAATAATAAACATAACCAAACCACAGAAAATCAAACAATACGGAGTCCGAAAATAATGGACAGCTCAGCTAAACCGGTGAGAGGGGAGAAGGCAGCAGCGGAGCGGGTTGGGCAAAAAAGATCCCCTGACCCAGGCAGTGCACAGGCAGCCAAGGGCTCGGATCCCAGTGTGGGCTAGCTACAGTAGACCCAGGGAAGAGGCGTGGCTGGCTGTCTGAGGTCTCGCATTTGCGAGCTGATAAACCAGTGAAGAGACAAGCATTGAGACAGACCATGCAGGCCCCGGTGCAGGGCGGCAGGCTCACACATTTGTGCTCAGATAAACAGGTGGGGTCGAGCAGTAAGGCAGACGCTGTGAGTGGAGAGCCATTGCTCCCTCTTTGACCCCGCCCCCACATACAGCATCACAAACCAGCAACCTGGGTGGCCCCGCCCTGGTGAACACTTAAGGCGCCTCTCCTCAAATGTAACAGGCACAAACAGATAAAAACATGGCTCAAGAACAACTCAGAGCCCCAGAGCCGATAAATCAAAGTGATCAAGAAATTGCCAACCTATCAGAGGCACAATTCAAAACACTGGTGATCAGGATGCTCACAGAACTGATGGATTTTAGTCACAAATTAGAGGAACATATGAAGGCTAAATTAATTGAAATGAAGGGAAATGCACAGGAAACTAATAGTGATGGAAAGGAAACTGGGACTCAAATTAAGGGAGCAGACTAGAAGAAAGAAAAAAATAACCAAATAGAAAAATATGAAGAAACAAGAGTTCAAAAAAGTGAGGAGAGGCTTAGGAACCTCCGGGACATCTTTAAATGCTCCAACATCCAAATTATAGGGATACCAGAAGGGGAAGAGGAAGAGCAACAAGTGGAAAACTTATTTGAACAAATAATAAAGGAGAACTTCCCCATTCTGGCAAAGGAAATAAACTTCCAGGAAATCCAGGAAGCTCAGAGAGTCCCAAAGAAGTTGGACCCAAGAAGAAACACACCAAGGCACATCATTGTTACATTAGCCAAGATTAAAATGAAGGAGACAATCCTAGAAGTAGCAAGAGATAAGGGGACAGTCACCTACAAAGGAGTTCCCATCAGACTGTCAGCTGATTTCTCAAAAGAGACCTTATAGGCAAGAAGGGGCTGGAAAGAAGAATTCCAAGTCATGAAATCCAAAGACCTACAACCAAGATTGCTTTATCCAGAAAAGCTTTTATTTAGAATGGGAGGACAGATAAAGTGCTTCTCAGATAAGATCAAATTCAAGGAGTTCATCATCAGCAAGCCCTTTTTATATGAAATGTTAAAGGGACTTACCTGAGAAAAAGAAAATAAAAAAGATGAACAGTGAAAGGACAGCAAACTCACATTTATTAACAACCACACCTAAAACAAAAGCAAATTCAGAGGACAGCTAGAGCAGGAGTGAACCACAGAAATGAAGATCACATGGAGGGTTAGCCACAGGGGAGTGGGAGAAGGAGAAGGGGGGAGAAGGTACAGAAAATAAGTAGCATAGACAGTAAATAGAAAATAGATAGGGGAGAGGGTAAGAATAGTAGGGGAAATATAGAATCTAAAGAACTTGAGACACATGTTCATAAACTAAAGGGGGGGAATGGTGGGAGAGAGGTGTGCAGGGTGGAGGGTAATGAAGGGGGGAATAGAACAAATGTAATGGCATAATCAATAAGATAAAAATATATTAAAAAAACTACTTGGAAAATGAAAAAAAAATCTGATATCAAAATGTATTACAAGGCCACTGTAATCAAAACAGCCTGGTACTGGCATACCAACAGAATCATGGACCAATGGAACAGAACAAAGAGCCAAGAAATAAACTCAACTCTCTATGGTCAATTAATATTTGACAAAGAGCACATCCAGCATAAAATGGAGCAAAAATAGCCTCTTCAACAAATGGTGTTGGAAAAGCTGGAAAGCTACATGCAAAAAATTAAACTCAATCACCAACTCACAGCATACACAAAAATAAATTCAAGGTGGATAAAAGACTTAAATATAAGTGGTAACACCATCAAAGTCCTTCAGGAGAATAGAGGCAGGTAAATCTAAGATATTCCACAGAGCAATATTTTCACTGATGTGTCATCTAGAGCCAGAGACATAAAGGAAAGAATAAACAAATGGGATCTCATCAAAATAAAAAGCTTCTGCCTGGCTAAAGAAAACAGCATTAAAAGGAAAAGAGAACCAACCATATGGAAAAAACCATATTTGTCAATGATACATCAGACAAGGGTTTGATCTCCAAAATATATAAAGAACTCACATTACTCCACTCAAGGAGGACAAAGAACACAGTTTAAAAATGGGCAAAAGATTTGAGCAGACACTTCTTCAAGAAGGACATAAAGAGGACCTAGAGACATATGAAAAGATACTCAGATTCACTAGCCATCAGAGAAATGCAAATTGAAACCACAATAAGATACAACTTCACACTGGTCAGAATGGTCATCATAAATCAACAAACAATACATCATAGACAGGATGTGGAGAAAAGGGAACCCTAGTTCATTGTTTGTGGAAATGCAAATTAGTACAACCACTGTGGAAAACAGTATGGAATTCCCCCAGAAAACTAGAAAGGGAACTGACTTTTGACCTGACAATTCCACTGCTGGGATTATACCCTTAGAACCCTGAAGTACTAATTCAAAAGAACCTATGCACCCCAGTGTTCATAGCAGCACAATTTACAATAGCCAAGTGCCTGGAGCAACCTAAGTGCCCATTAGTAAGTGAATGGATCAAAGAACAATGGAGCATCTACACGATGGAATTCTATGCAGAAGAAAGAAATAAAGAAAGGAAGAAAGGAAGGAAGGAAGGAAGGAAGGAAGGAAGGAAGGAAGGAAGGAAGGAAGGAAGGAAGGAAGGAAGGAAGGAGCTCCTACCCTTTGCGAGAGCATGGATAAAACTGGAGAACATTATACTAAATGAAATAAGCCAGGTCATGAAAGACAAATACCATATGATCTCACCTGTAATTGGAAACTAATCAACAAAACAAACTAGCAAGCAAAATAAAAACAAAGACACTAAAATTAAGAACAAACTGACAGTAACCAGAGGAGAGATTGGAGGGGATAAAGAGGAAAAAGTAGAAAGGTTTTTCAGGAACATGTATAAAGGATACATGGACAAAACCCAAAGGGTGTAGAATCAACAGTAGAAAGTAGATTTGGCTGGGGTAGGGGGGAGTGGTGGGGTTAAATGGAGACAACTGTAGTTGAAAGACAATTTTAAAAAGTTAATAAAAAACAGTTTAAAAGAAAATAAATAAAACTTCTTGAGAACAGAAAAAAATTTAAAAAGTAAAAATTTGTTCATGATGTGTAAAGCAATAAACAAAAGAAACAAAATATATTGAATGTTATACTGTTTTCTTCTTTCCATTCATTTATTTATCTTTTTTCTTTGTACATATTAATAAATCCCTATGTCTTAGAAAAAAACATTTGAGATAAACCAAGAAGTTAATTCTAAAAATAAGAGTAGCTTTGAACTGAAGTCTAACCTCTTTAAAATCATTTTATCAACAAATTAATTCTTCATATTACATATCAAATGTGTATTTCCTTATAAAAGTATCTAAATTTTCCAGGGTAACAGTATTCACACATTTATTTCAAGAAATTCCCTCAGGATTACTATGGTAAAATGAAACAACAAAACAAGATTATAAGCTAAATAAAAAATGGAAACAAACATGAATAGCTCAGTATATATATTAGAATAAATTCTAACTGAAATGGCTTGCAAGTTGAGTCTAAGAATTATTAAATGATATACATATAAGACTGTGATGTGTTTGGACTCTAAAGTATAAAAGTAATAATTTTGAATTCAGAATTTACCATGGTAGAACTGCATGAGCTTGACTATTTAAATTTCTTTAGTTTTCCATTTCTTTATTTATGAGTTTTGAGTGAGAATCATCTGTATCTTATTGTACCATAGGGAGGATTACATGAGATTATACAGTTAAAATTCTTGAAACTAGTAAGAATTACTAGTTAAAATTTGAATTTAAGTTAAATTCAAAGAATTTGTAATTCAAGAATTACAGTTAAAATTTGAAACTAGTAAGAAAGAGCAAAACAGGTTTCGTAGTTCTTTTCAGTTATATTAAACTGAAAACAAGTTATTGTTAGACTGTACTCAGAGTAGAAAAAAATCAATTTCCAAGTTTATTTCTATCTAATTTTAAATATATTTATATAGTTAAGTAAAAATGTGTTTTTCTCTAAACAGTAATATTAACATTTGTTTTAATATATAAACTTTTTATTTAAGACAAAACTTAGAGGCTGTGATATATATTCAAAATATTGTTGTGTTTTTTAAAAACATAGATGTTTAATTATTTTTGAATGTCAAATTTTAGTGGAATGTTTCAAAAAATATTGAAAACTATAAAATTTGCCTCTTCAATTATTTTTCTTTTTTAAAAATTTTTATTTAGTTATTTTTCAAGTACAGTTTTCTCTTTATTTCTTCCATCCCAGCCCACCCCTCCCCCATGCACCCCACCTCCCTCCCATTTCCACCCCCTTTAGTTATTGTCCCTGTGTCCTTTATACTTGTTCCTCTAAATCCCTCCCATTTTTTCCCCTTAAATTCCCTCCCCTCTCCCCTCTGGTCGCTGTCCCCGTTCTCTATTTCAGTGTATTTGTTTTTATTTTGCTTGCTTGTCTGTTTTGTTGTTTTTCTTATTTTAGCAGTTTCTTACTGTTTTTAACCAGTTAGGTCTTCAGGACAAGTTTTATTATTTTAATTACTAGCCTGATTGTTGTGTGTGACATCTCACTATGAACACACATTCATAAAAGTCTCCACATATATTCTAGTTCATTGGGAAATCATTTATGGCGTATGTACCAGAGTGCAAGATGATGATATTTCTTTTTATTTAAGATTTTATTTTTATTTATATTTAGGGAGAGAGGAAGAGAAGGAGAGAAACATCAATGTGTAGTTGCTTCTTGTGTGCCCCAAAGTGGGGACTTGGCCTGCAACCCAGGCATGTGCCCTGGCTGGGAATCGAACCAGCGACACTTTGGTTCACAGCCCACACTCAATCCACTGAGCTACGCCAGCCAGGGCTATATTTCTGTTAAATACATATCTATAACTATAAATCTATACAAATCTATTGAAACCAAAATCCAGGTTGAAATTTTAAACTGGTATATGCACTTATTCCTGAAGGAGGTTAGTGATCATTAGCCACTTTAGAGGATGGTAACAACAATAAATACTTAGCTTCTAGAAATTAGCTAATACTAATTTCTAAGATATTGATCACAAGACAGCAATGATGATATCTGAACTGTACTGAGTGCTGCATATGAAACATTTGACATATTATTGCATATGATTAGCAAGTAAGAAAAATGTGTTAAATAATCTGTCCCAAATGGAAGTTGAGATTTTTCTTAAATATATAGATTGAAACTCAGACAAGTGGACAATTGATTCAATGATACATTCTTTTAATAACTATTTGTCATATACCTTTGGCCCCTTTCCTCCTCATTTTGCCCTAATTGTCTAGTTAATTTAATTCTGTATCTCTTCAGTATATTGACACAAGACTGAGCAGACTGAGGATAGAGGGGGGAAAAAGATAATTATGTTGACTGCTTTGGACTTAAATTCATAACTGCCTAGCCCTTTCATGATATTATTATTAGTTCATTAGCTGGCCTTCTCTCAGCTCTGTCAACTATCTCTTATTTCTTCAAAACCCCAACATACCTCTTCTACTCAAGTTAAAATGTTAAATACTAACTCTGCTTCTATTTGCTAAATGTGTCAAAACACCTTATTGTGCCTATTCCCTGTGCCTTCCACTTTTAAAAAATTTGTTCATTGTCACCCTGCCTGTGTTCCTCTTTAAGAAAAATTATGCACTCTTCTCTGGATTTCAGTCCCTTGTTCCTAAAATAAAACAATAATTACTATGTTTTTCCTCCTTCCCATTGTGGAATCACCAATGTTCTCTTTTCTACCTGATTGTTCACTTTATTATAATATCCCCCAGGTTAAAAAAAAAAAACTCTTTTGAGACTTTATGCTCCTGCATAATCCTAGTCTCTTAATTTTCTTTTTAGCAAAATTCCATTAAATTTTTGTTTATTATCTTTGTTATTTTCATATTACACCATTTTCTCTTTTCTTTTTAGTCTATTTTAATCCTAGGAGACTCAAGTCACAAGAACATTCATTTTTCTAAATGTAATAGTCAATTTTCAGGCCTTTTACACAAACTCTTAGCATCATTTACTCAAATGATCTTTACTTTTATTTAAAACTTTCCTCCACTTGGAGTTGAAGGTGTTATACTATCCATTTTTCTTCTACTTCATGAAATATTCTGTTTTGTTTTCCTTTAGGCTCCTTAATTTCTAAATGTAAATATTGGAATGCCTCAGATCACCATTCTTTTCAATCTACTATCTTTTTCTAAAGAGATCGTGAAATGCCATGACTCAAATAGCCTTTATAAAGAAATGACTTTTAGAGTCATATCTCCATACTGTACTAACTTAATTTTCTAGGTCAAGATTTTATATTAAGACCTTCCCTAATATTTCCATTATGGTGTTCAAAAGAACTCCCAGACTTCATTCATAGTAAAAAAAAAAGTTCTTCAATCTTTTTTGGGTAACAATTTCCTAATCAATCATCCAAATATCCAGGGGAAAAAGATTCTTTGCTCATTCAATCTTAACAACTTATTGTTGTCTGAAGGACAAATTTTCATTATCTTAACCACTACATCCTTAATCTTAGCAACCATAATATTTAGCTTGGATAGTTATGATAGCCTCGCTAATCTCTTAAATGATCTTATGGATTCATCTCTTCCCACTTTCCTCATTACATGTGTCATAGTTGCATTCCAGTTATTGGCTGAAAGATCAGTTATAATTTAGAATTCATCCAAGTCTTTTTACCACTTCTAAATAGTATCTTTTCTCTCTATACTCCCACACTTTTAGCTCTTAACCACCCCCCACCTCCCTGCTGTTTCTCAAATATCTCAAGAGTTTTCTAGACTTAGGGTTTGCATGTGGTATTCCTTCTGCCCAGAACTATGTTGCCTAGACCTTGTATGACTTGTAGCTTCATATTATTCAGATCTTTGTTCAGTTGTTACATCCTTGGAGTAAATTACCCTGATCACTTCATCCCTATACTCCAGAATCCCTCTCCCCTGTTTGACTTCTTTATAGCCTCGTCTACTGTCCTCTAAAATAAGTTTCATAAAATCAGGGACTATTTCTGTCTTATTCAATACATTATCATCAGTGGCTAGAATAGTCTATAGAACATAGAGTAAGAATAAATAGATGGTAAATTAATTAATAAATGTAAACATGTCAACATTATTTTAGCCATATTTTTCTATTGGAATGAAGCAGCTGAATAAACATCCCTCATGCAAAGTTCTGACATCTATCTAAAAATTGGAGTAAAAATGAAGCAGAAAGAGGATGCAAACTCTAATGAACAGTATTTATCTATAAGTAAATAGATAGAAGCATACTAAAAATGATCTCTATTTAAGAATCTTAAATAGATTTGAGAGACAAGCCACAAACTAATGCTGATTAACAAGCTAGCCAAGTTTTAATTTTTCAAAATAAATAAGTAGCTGTTTTTTCAAGAACTACTTCAAATGTTTTAAAATGCATACAAAATGAACTCAAGCATATGTAATTTTTAATTAGTAAGCACAAATCATTTTTTCATATTCAAAATATATTCATCCAATATTACAAATTTTCTTTTATAAGCTGTTACAAAGTCGATTTCATTAATATTTAATGTGGGATAAGGTATACATGTCTTCTGGTTACTTTACATTTTGAGATATGAGACTTTATACTAATAAATCTGCCTTTACTCCTTCAAGTTAACTTTTTAGGTAATAAAGAGATGGAAGGTTGTAGTAATAAAAAAACCTTTTCAACTCAAACTGTATCATTTACATTGTTTGCTGATGAGACATGTCAACATTTACACAGTGAAGTGTGCCTAAATGTGCATTTCTATTTAAATCAAATTCATCTTCTTCAGCGTTTATGTGTATATTCTAGGAATAAAATTGGATTCTCTCAGAGAAATAAAATCAGTTACCATTTATTTCAGTCAAAGAGGTAATCAACATGCTTGACTGGAGAAACTACTCAAGGCTTGAGATTTTCTAAACTGTTTTTGCACACACATTCTAGAATATAAAATATTAGAACATTTACTAAACCAATTTTTGAGGAATAGTATATTACATACAATTTATGACTGTGGGTCTCATATGCCTTCCATAAACCTATTAAAAAAGGAACCCTAGAGCACCATAAAGAATGGGAAGTAGATGAAACTCAGAAAAACTGAGTTTATGAAATCACAAATTTGATCTGTTTAATTTTCCAACATTCCTACCTTATAATCAGAGGGTGACTGCATTTCTCTAGAGAGATGTAGTCCACATCACATTGCTGCCTTCCCTGTCACTGGCCAGCCTCTTCATAAGCAGGCACTTTCCCTTATCTACTAGCCAAGCTGGCAGGCATCAGAAGGTGTGAACATTCCAAGCAAAGAGAATAGCATCCTGAGAAAGATTTTAAAAATATTTTATTTATTTTTAGTAAAAGAGGAAGGGAGGGAGAAAGAGGAGAGAAACATCAATGTGTGGTTGCGTCTCACATGACCCCACTGGGGCCCTTGCCTGCAACTCAGGCATATACCCTGACTGGGAATCAAACCAGTGAGCCTATGGTTGGCAGGCTGGCAATCAATCCACAGCCACACCAGTCAGGGCACATCTTGTAAGATCTGAATGAGTGAAAAGACATGACAAATTTGATGAAATCAAAGGAGGGAAATTTGACAAAATAAATACAGCAAGGTGTAAAACATCTTGCTGTGAAGATAGTAGAAAACAGATTATGCAAAACTTAGAAATTCATGTTAAATAGTTTAGACTTCAGAAGTCTTTAATGAATAAAAATAGAAAGTTGGGGATATAGATTTGGATTTGAGATGATTTCTTTTTTCTGGAACACTACATGTGTAAGGGAATGGTGGATCGTGTTCATGGGGTGAAGGCTATGACCACATTGTTAAAGAGGAGAAGGGAAGCTTACTCTAAGCTTAGAGTACAGTCACAGAAGTAGATGGATTTGAACAATAGTTTGGACATTAAACTTGTGAAAGAGAGCAGGCTACATGTGAGTGACAGGAATGTCAAATTTAATTTATTGGATCCAGATAGAGAATGCCAGTTTAAATCCATGGGAGTAGTATGTTTCTAATTCTCAAATATTTATATTTTAGATGTGTTGTAATCCTTGTACGCACAAAGAATTTGAGGATTTCCACTGACAGTGTCCTTTTCAATAACAGGACAACACAGAGTCAATTTCTGTTTCTGCCTATGAAATGTGCTACTTCCCCAAGGGAAATGTGTCTGTGCAGATCCAGAGAAGAGAAAGAATAATTCCACACAGTGCAGGGAGGGTTTTCATTTGGTTTTTACTCTCAAACCCATGCCAGTCCTTCATCTCCCACACATCCACACTTGCTTTCCTCTACCCCCTTCTCTCTTGTGGTGGTTAGTAAAATATATACACATGTATTAATTTGTTTTATTACATTGGGCTGTTCCTTTCTTCCACTTTTATTCATTTATAAAAATATACTTCCTTACAGAATTCCCTGTTCACATTTTGTCAGCCTCTTACCTGTTGTCATGTAATTCTCAGCAATGGAGCTAGAGATGAATGTTTTTCATAAATGGAGTCCTGGGTTTCTAAAAAGCTAGTTACTCTATGTGTGGTATAAAAAATGAAAAGTCACGCTGATCTCCACAAAAGTTATTTCAGATGGATAAGTTAATAATTCTTAAAATTTCCAAGGCCCTGAATTACTTTCTTTTTGCCAACTTAGTTTCCCTGTCTTTAAACCAAGTGTCCCCAACATATGATAATGCTAGCTATAACTTACTCTGGGCAACTCTTCCCTTGTTGACATACAGTAAGCCATTTTGGCACCTCTTTCTGATTTGCTTTAGTAGTCACTTAGGAAATCAGGGGTTTTGTTTTAGTCTAGAAATGTGTAATACAGGATGATCACAGTTCTGGCCGCAGTGTCCAATCTTTAAATAAAGGGAATAACTATCGGGGCTTCCATTCTAATCATTGGAGAGCACGTTGTTTCATATGACCTCAGCTTTTCTTTCACAGTATTTTGGAATGACATTTACAAACAATGAATTTAGCAGGTCCAGGAAGGGTGGACATTTTTATTATAATCTGCTATGATCTTAACCTATGGCACCTGTCAACAACACAGTAAAATCTGATTTTGATGAAGATGGCAAAAAAGAAAACAAAAATCCACAGCACAGTATCTAGCAAGGAATGATACCTTTCAGCCTATAGCCACACAATTCACCCACCACCTTTGTGACATGCGATTAGAGCTATTCACAGGAAGCACACTCATTTCTTTTATCAAAACCTTCTGGTTTGGATTATCCTTTAAGAGGATAATCCTGCTGTATGCTTAGTATTTTCACACTTGAGGCCTTAAATCACAGATATGTTGCAGTAATATGATAGGAATAAAATGGGCACTTCTTGAATGAACAGATTTTATATTATCAATAGGTAGTCATGGATTTAATCAAGAAGGCATGAGTAAAACTTTCCACATCCTAGAATTACATAAGTGTTTTACATGGAACATTTGGATTGTCTTCAACATTTCTTTAGACGGTATGCACACAGCAATAGATGGGTGCCCTCCCTGCACTTTGTGGAATTATTCTTTTCCAGTCAAAGGTGAGCAGATTATGATGGACAAAGATTGAAAAAGAAAGAAAGCTAGTGCAAACACCAAGAAAATTTGAAACTAAATTATTGTTAATTTTTTAAGATACATGGGTTAAATTGCCTGCAATTAACTTGTTGAACAAATATTTATATAGGAGCAAAAGACATAATGTGCCAGAATAGGTCATTGTGCTAGAAATTGGAAAGCTTCTAACCTATTTGGAGCATATGCATCCTGACAGGTTATATATCAATGATGGCACAGATATTAATGCATTTAATCAGCACCACAGCTTTATGGGTTCTGCTGTTATCATACCCATTTTATGTATGAGAAAATTGGTACAATGATGTTCTGCAAGATCATAATGCAAGATGCTATTTTCTGATCCTCAAAGCTATACTTATTTTTTTAAATAAAAGTAAATATTTTCCTAAACATCTTGGCATTAAGTTGTACTTTAGTCTTTGAGCCAATATCAGGACATAAAGTGAATAAAATTCTGGAAAGCCAAAGACATGGAAATTATTTCTAACTTATCAATTACTAGATTACAGACACATTTTGTGTTAGGTAAGTCATACAACTCCTAAAATTTTAAAACACAAGGACTTCCGCCAAGATGGAGGTTTAGCTGGAAGTGCCGTGCCTCCTCACACAACCAAGTTTAAGGACAACTAAATATTAGCATCAGAAAACACAACCAGAACACGGAAAACTGAACTTTTCAGAAGTCCGCTAACAACAAATTCTTCGGCCCGACCGGTAAGGGACGAAAACGGCGTCGGGTAGGACTTACAAAGGAGGGCTCAGTCGGACCCGGGCGCGGAATCCAGACGCGCGAATCCAGTTGCGCGGGTTCCAAACCCAGGATTGGACCTAGTGAGCCACCGAGCAGCCCACCAGGTGAGCGACTACAGAGGAGTCAGTGGGGAGGCGGTGGCAGCGAGTTGACTGTGGTTGCCTGGTTGCGCGAGTGAGGGAGTGAGTGGTTGGACCGGCCCCGCGGCAGCGGCGGCGCGCCATTTCCCCGCTCTGACCACGCCCCCACATACAGCGTCACAACCCAGCGACCTGGGACTCCAAGGCGCCGCTTTTCCCACTTAAAGGGTCAGAACAGACCAAAAATGTCGCAGGCAGAACTCAAAGCCCCAGAGATAAATCTAAATGACGAAGAAATAGCAAAACTCTCAGACGCACAGTTTAAAACACTGGCCATCACCTTCCTCATAGATCTGGTGGATTATAGCCACAAATTAGAGAAACATACGAAGGCTAAATTAAGGGAAATGAATGGAATTCCACAGGAAACCCATAGAGATGAAAAGGAAACTGGGACTCAAATCAATGAAGTGGACCAGAAGGAAGAAAAAAATGATCAAACAAAAAGGAATGAAGAAATAAGAATTCAGAAAAATGAGGAGAAGCTTAGGAACCTCCAGGACATCTTTAAACACTCCAATATCCGAATTATAGGGGTACCAGAAGGGGGAAAGACACAACCACCAGTGGAAAAACTATTTGAACAAATAATAAAAGAAAATTTCCCCAATCTGGCAAAGGAAATAGACTTCCAAGAAATCCAAGAAGCCCAGAGAGTACCAAAAAAGTTGGACTCAAGAAGAAACACACCAAGGCATATCATAATTACATTAGCCAAAATTAAAATGAAGGAAAGAATCCTGGAAGCAGCAAGAGCTAAGGGGACAATCACCTACAAAGGAGTCCCCATCAGGCTGTCAGCAGATTTCTCAAAAGAGACCTTACAGGCAAGAAGGGGCTGGAAAGAAATATTCCAAGTCATGAAATCTAAAGACCTACAACCAAGATTGCTCTACCCAGCAAAACTTTCATTTAGAACGGAAGGACAGATAAGGTGCTTCTCAGATAAGACCAAATTCAAGGAGTTCATCATCACCAAGCCCTTATTATATGAAATGTTAAAGGGACTTATCTAAGAAAAAGAAGTTAAAGAAACATGAACAGTGAAAGGACAACAAACTCACAGTTATTAAAAACCGCACCTAAAACGAAAGCAAACTAAAAGGACAGCTAGAGCAGGAGTGGAAACATAGAAATGAAGATTTCAAGGAGGGTTAGCAACAGGGGAGTGGGAGGAGGAGATGGGGGGAGAAGGTACAGAAAACAAGTAGCATAGACAGTAGATAGAAAATAGATGGGGGGGCGAGAATAGTATGGGAAATATAGAACCTAAAGGACTTGAGACACATGGACATCAACTAAAGGGGGGTAATGGTGGGGTTGGGGGGACAGGGTGGAGGGGAATGAAGGGGGGAATAGAACAACTGTAACAGCATAATCAATTCAAAAAAATAATTAATAAAAAAATTTTAAAACACATATAGGAAGCATAAGTGGTAAGTACAAAATAGGGAGAGGTTAAGAATAGTATAGGAAGTGGAAAAGCCAAAGAACTTATATTTATGACACATGTATGTGAACAAATGTAGAGGAATGATGGTGGGGGGTGTACAGGGTGGAGGGGCTAAAAGGGAGGGAAAAATAGGGCAACTGTAATAGCATAATCAATAAAATATACTTAAAATAATAAAACACATGTATCTAATTCCTGTTTTGGGGAACAGATAGGAATAATGCTGGGGACCAAGAATATAAGAATAAAAAAGATTCCATTCATAGAGATTCATACTAAAAGGTTTGGGCTTGATTTTAAACTTAATAATTATTGAGAATTATTTTTTATACATAATAGCAGTTAACATTTGAGTAATAATTTTGAGGAAATATGGTTGAAACATCTGTCCTTGATAATCTGAACTGATCTGGAAACACTGGCTTATCCTGGAATACTGTCTTCCTCTGTCATTTAACAAAAATCATTCTAGAAGTCTCATGGATTGACAAAGACAATACATTTTCCACAGGTAAGAAGAATATTCTTAAGATTTTGATCCATTCCTATTAGGACTCCAAGACAACATTATTTAGCTTCTTAATTGGTTTCCTTACTATAAGAGTTTCTCTATTATTTTTTTCAATTAATAAAGTGGAAAGAGATCTAGCTTAGACCATTTCCTTGGAGATAGCACAGCGGAGTCTTTATTCTAAGTTTCAGTATAGAGATACATCTTTCTAATGATTATGCCCACTCCAGCTTATACAATGTAAATATATATACATAATCACTGATGAAGTAACCTATAATATTTAACTATACCTTCAAAATTAGAGGAAAAAATAAACAGATGTCTCATGAAATGTGTAGGAGACTGTCATGAGGTATTTTGTCTTTGCTTTATCTTTGATGAATTCTATTAAAAAAAAACACAAATAACCCAAGATCATTGTGTCTAACAAGCCTTTGTTGAATATTTGGAGAAAAACAGAGGAAGATTAGGATAAATTACAAGAAGATATATCAGATTTCATAAGTCTAGACATAGAATTTCTTCCATATTCTTACAATTACTAGTTAATTTATTTTCTCTTATTTCTTCTTACAACTACTATGTTGAGAAAACTTCTTCTACCACTTCTTGGATGCTCAGAGAAATTTTAATTTCGACATTCCTTTTCTCAACTTATTCATAGAAGCATAGCTTGGTTTTCTTAAACAAAATACACTTAATGTGCTTTATGACCCAACCAGCTATGTCTGGTGTGAAGCTGTCCTTCATCACCAAAGTGGAATCTCAAAAATAATTTCTTTTAATAGCATTCTTCTCTTTGATAAACATATTGTGAGTGTATGTACATCTTAAAATAACAGTAATTTCCTCACTACTTATGAGGTTAATTACCTTTAGAAATGCACTCATTTGTTATTAGTTAGATTTCACATTACAAAGCAGAACATATTTTGAAGCTTAGCATAAATTTTGAATTACTTTATATACATTACATTGACCTAATTACAGAAAACAGTGGGACTTAATGTATTGGTTTAAATTTGATGTGTTTTTTTGTGTCCCTTCTATTAAATTCTAATAAATGAACTTTCAAAAGTGGCCCACAAAACTCCTGAAGGGGAAAATAACTTATTTAAATGAACTATCAATTTTCTAGAAACAAATCATTGACTAGAAATAATTGCTCATTAATTATTACACCAACTGAAATTAAGGAATTGAGTAATGAAGTTGTTTATTAAATGTAAGAAAAAAATGTAGTATCTATTAAATATCTGCCAACATTAACTAGGAATGGTTGATAACTGTAAATACTTGATTATTATTTGGTTCTCTGAAAAGATCCTTGGTTTGTTATGAATTAATATGTTCACTATGCAACTAAAATGACATTAATTTTCAAGATCACAGATTAAATACAATCAAAGTATCACTGGAAAGCATGGAACATTTTTAGAGATTTTACATCCAAAATGACAATAGAGATCAAAGTTCCCTAAATCTTTGCTGCCTTTGAATATAAAATAAAACTCAGGAGCATTTTATTTTGCAGAATGTTTCTGGATTTGCTCATTGATTGGAAACCAAGATAGAAAGCTATACATAATTTAAAGCAATCCCAGCATAAATGTATGGGGTCAAATATTTCCCTTTAGGGAATTCCTTTAGAAAACCAAAGAAATTTAAGGTAGAATATGAACTTTATGTGAAGTGTGAAAAAGTTAGGTGAATTTTAGATGGATAAAGTTAATCTCCTTTGAAGAGGATTCTTGCTAAGGTATATGATTCAGACCATGCTTGGATGAACTTTGATCAAATAGCCTGAACCCATAACTTTTCAAGCTTGGAAACTGATCATTTAAAATTGAAACCAAACTTTTGGTACTTATAATTCTGTGGCAAGCACAAGTTCTTTTTCCCAGCTAAATCATCTACCTGCTAGGGGTTCAGGCTTTTTTCTAGTCACCTAAGTTAATCACACTATTAAATTTGTTTATCTGTCTTGATTTTTCAACACCAGTCTTGAAGGGAAAAACACTCTAAAGCAGACAGAGAATATTCTGCTGCTGCAATATCTCTCCTCATTTCAATTATCTGCTTTCAGGTTAGAAAGATTGAAGTTATTTAAATCCCAGGATGCTGATCAGCTCAAGTTCTGTACTACATAGCACAGTTAGAATTTCTTCCTTTTTGTTTCTCCATTTCCTCTGCCTTGTATCATGGAGTTATACCTGCCTTAGTAAAATGCACAGTTGTAATTTAAGAACAATATCTAACATTCATATGGCAGGCATTACTCTAAATTCTTTAGCTGTACTAACCCATTTAAATCTTACAATAAATGTATAACATAGCTGGCTATATTTCCCCATTGCGTAAATGAAGAAGAGAGGGCACACACAGCTTCTGTGCAAACCTAAAGATCCCAGTGCTGTAAATGGAGGTATGAGGAAGGTGGGAAGGATGGATCTACAGGGCACACTCCTATCCAACCCACCTCACTGTTTCTTTGGGGCATAGACACAACAAAAGGCTAACATAGACATAGACAATGTAAACCAATGTATTCAGTTAGTATACTTGTATAGATTTCTAATTTTGCATAGCTAATGGAAATACATACTTAGCTGCTTACAAAGCAGTATGGAGAAAAACTAGGTGCAGACAGGGAAAAAGGAGGGAGAGTTTAAGGGATTGTCTTCAACCATTCATAGTGGCTTTGTCAGAGGGATGCACCAAAGAATTTTACTATGTCCTTTCTGGTGGCCACATGACTATCTTGATATTACTGGCTTGGCATTCCTACATGGAAATGGGATATGTTGATATATTGAGATTGTAAAGTTTGACTTGCTTGTTTTAAAATTTCTGAGTTTTAAGCACAAACATACTTCATCTCCAATTCTTATTGGAAGAAGACCTAAGATATTGAATTTATGAGCTGAAAAAATTGTAGCTATTAAATCATTTTATATTAAATCATTTCACTACAAACCAATTTAGCAAGAAAACACCATCTGCTTAAACAAGACCTTGTACAAGAGAAGAGAAGCAATTCTATGAGGATGGTGTTTGTCTTTGGTCTTTGGATTTCTCCTTCAAGCCAAAGGTAAATTATGCTAAACTAGTATTGTAAACTATGAGGGAATAAATTTTCTGCACATGACTTTCAGAATAAAAGCTAGGCATGGTCAACAATAATTTACCACTGAAGGTAGAACCTAATATTAATGCAAACCTAGCCAGACTTATGATTAAAGGTTTCACCATGTTCCATTTTCTAATACAGACTTCTGTATTAGAAGCTTAGGCACACAACCAGTACTTGAGTGTCAGTGCTATTCAATAATTTGTACTTGTGTAGAATTTGAGATTCTGTGCCATTCTTAAGGGGAAAAGATTCCAAATTATTAGAAAACATTTAAGGGATTCAAGGAATGTTAAGACTCAGAAGCAGAAATGTATAATGATTAATAGAGAACGTTCTTAGATTCTTATAACATTAAACAATATAGTCACTAATATTTTTTTCTCCAAGCCATGAAATCACCTATTCTCCAGAAAACTTGGTTCCATTTACAGGAAAAGAATAATATTGGCATCTAAAACCTCACTACCAAGAACATATATCATTTTCCCCTTTTTTTGCATTTGACTCTGAACACAGGTGGGGTTGTTCAGGATATGTAAGCAACAGAGCAAAATATTTATCTATTGTGCATCCAAGTCGGGTATTTATTTATTAAACTATTTTCTCCACATATAATGAACTAGTCACTAAGTTTAACATACTGTGTGGTATATATGACTTCATCTTAAATGTGTTAAAATCATTACAAAACTGTGTATTAATTAAATACATATATGAATGTGAAAATATAAAAGTAATTATAGAAATATAAAATCAAGCAATATAAAACAAATTTAGGGTTATTGAAGCATAATATAAATAGAATTATAAATAATACATTAATAAATTAATATAAATAATATAAAATAGAATTTATATTAATGAGATTTTTATTGCAACCTTAAAATTAATTATTAATGGATCATACCAGACATTTTTTAGATTCTTTAAAAATTTCTTTAAAATAGGTATTAAATTAATATTTGAAAAAATGAAACCAATTCTTGGTTTAAAAACTAAAAATAAAAGTGGAAGATTTAAAAATACTTAATGAAAAATTATTCCTCAAGTATAACCTCAATCTATAAAATGACATTTTCTAAGATATGTTTTAATGTACTTTCACAAAGTGATCACACTCATTTTTCCAGCAGTCTTGTCAAGAAATAGAAATTTACCAGAAGGCAACTATATCTCCTTTAGGTCCCTTTGTATCTCTTCAGGCCCCAGTGAACTCTCTATAATGTGACAACTCTCTAGTCTTCTAATAGCATAGATTATACTATTGAATTTTATATAAAATAAATTATAATAATTATTTTGCATCTGATTTCTTTTTCTGAGTATGATTTTTAGGAGATATTCATAGTTGTACATTGTGTTTATTCTTATGGATATATAATGTTCTATTGTATGAATATATCAAATTGTTTTGTTTGCTTTTGTTTTTTTGAAGCTAATTTTCTGTGTCTGCATGATAAGACATTCATCATCCAGGTATAAAGCAGAAGTGGTGAAAAGAAAATGTTAATTCAAGAAATATTTCATAAGCACCTACTATGTTTAAGGTAATGGATGTGATGCTGAATTAGCTTTTGTTGACATTACTGGTAAGAGGATAAAGGTGCAGGGTTGTTTCTAAGAGAACTCTGAACAAAGAACAAAACAAAATTGTAGGCCTTCAAAGTGACACTCAAAGTGACATTTCAAAGTGAAATGTTCATTGAGTGAAATGTTCACTTAAAATATACACACATTTTTTAATCTCTAAGTAATTAAACTTGAAATCTGAAAAATAAATGCAGTGCTGTATTGATGTTAATTTCTTAATGTTTATAAACCCATGATAGCTCTATAAGATGATAATTTTGGGGAAAGTTGAGGAAAGGATACCTGAACTTTCTCATAATGCTCTTAAATCTAACATTTGTTTAATGTAAATATTTTTAATAACATATTCTTTCAAAGTGGCAGTTTGCAAATATTATGTATACTTTGCAGCACTCTGTAGAGCAGATTTACTAAAGACCCTGTCTGAGGACTGGAAAGATTTACTCAGCCATAAAAAAGAATGAACTCTTACCATTTATGACAGCAAAATTGGACCTAGAAAGTACAATGCTAGGTGAAATAAGTCAATCAGAGAAACACAAATACTGTAAGATTTCACATATATGTGGACTATAAAGAACAAAATAAACAAACAAAATATTAAAACTCATAAATACAGAGAACAGAATAATGGTTTCCAGAGGAGTGGGGGTTAGACAATTAGTGAAAAAGGTGAAGGGATTGAGAAGTATAGGTTGGTAGTTAAAGGTTATGAAGTACAGTATAGGGAATATAATAAATCATGTTGTAATCACTATATATGAGGCCAGTAGGGTACTGGAAATGTTTGTAAAATGTATGATTACATAACAACTATTCTATACACCTTAAACTAACATAAATAATATTGAATGTCAACTGTAATTGAATAGTATTTGAGGAACCAAAAGAAAAAATATATATCTTTAAGCTGTTTCTTCACTTGGACCTGTTATTCTAAATGCATTTATTTGTTTGTTTTATTTTTATTTTTAACCTTCTCCTCAGTCCACTTACTGTCTTTATTCCATTTGAACTTGGCCTGAGCATTGCTGTCCAGCCAGATATGATTTTACTTCTGTCTTTAACTTGATGGCTCCTCGTATGAATGTTTTTTCTCACTAGAGGCATATTCTGAGAAAAACATTAAAAGATACATTTAGATTTCTTATAGCTGTGGTTACCTAGCTTTAACTCTTCCCACCTTACAGCTTAAGGACTCTTGCACATTACCTCACAATCATGGCCTGTGTAATCCTCTCGTTCAAAACTTCTATGTTCCTTACCCTCCCTTATTCTTTATACAGTTCCCTATTTGAGGATGTTTAGATATACAATTAAAAAAAAAGAGTTAGTGTGAGCTCCTCAGGTTCCCATGTTCTCAATGTGTCCTTTGAGGCAGTATAAATACTCTAGCCATAAAATTACATAATTTGCATGTGTGTTGGTAATACTGGGGGTTAGAGGATGGAGGAGACATGATCACTGTAAAGACATTTCTCCATAGTAAGGATGAGTGAGTGAGAGGACCTACATCATTAATGGCTGATAAAGTGAGGGAATGTCAGGTAAAAACTATTTGAATATGAGGCATCTGTATTTTGATGTCAATCGGATAAGTAGCTCTATTTATATTACAAAATGAAGAGAGGGACTGAGTTTGGCTTTCAGAAAGGAAACTGTATCTTTTTTCTTCCTGAATTTTCATCATTTTGCAGTAAAATATGTTGCAAATAATTAGGGGCTTAAGGAAATCAGAGTTTATCTGTCATCATCGATTCACACAAGTCTCTATGTCATTTTACAGTATAACAAACCACTTCAACTAAATATGGAGACTATAGTTTGCAGATCAGCAGTTTGCAGATCAACAACAATGCTGTTCTAGTCTGGGCCAGTTGATTCATGAATCTATAATCGTTTGGTGCTGTTTTATGAAGGATTAGGCCTGGATGACTGCAGATCAGTCCTTTCCCCAGCCTGTTGCCCAGCCTCCAGGGTGTAGTCCAGGTTGGACATATGGTGGTAACATTTCAAAAGCAGGAAGAGAAGCCAAACCCTGATGTGAGACCCCTTTTCTAGGTTCTGCTTTTGTCATGTTTGCTACCAAACCATTGGCAAAGCAAGATATGAAACCAGCCTGAAATAAAAGAATAGAAAAAGATTCCACATTTTGATGAGAGAAAGTCAATTGCTAGTTTGCACACATAGAGGAGAAAGTTTTGTGGCCAATTTTGTGATCTACCACAAGGCTCCAAAGATATGTGGTTAAACTGGGTGAAGAGTTAAAATTGGGCCTGCTTTCTTCCACTGAATACTATGCATAAAACCAAAACTTCCTTTTCACTAAGACCAATCTCAAACGAACATTATTTCAAGTGTATTGAGAAGTCAGATTAGTCCTAGAAAATTTCTTCTGCTTGTTTACTTCTTTGTCAGAAGGTAAATCATTTAAATCCACACTGAGATAAAATATTGAACACAAAATAAAATTAAGGATTAAGTGAAAGAGGAAAATTCAATATCTTTAATATAGCATTCAAAATTAATTAAATTTTTTATTGTATTTACAAATGAAATTGTAATAGCTTGGCAAACTCCTTAGAGTCATCAGTAAAGAATTTGAAAGAACATTATAGAGCCAATTTTGAGGACAGAAAATTTACTATCTAGTTTCCAGAAAGTCTTTTCATTCTGTGAAGGAACATAAAAAGAACAAAATAAGACACCTACTGACAGAAGACAGAAAAACATCCCTTGAATTATGTATGACTGACTATACTTCTAAGCAAATAAATTCCCTGCTTCCTTTGTGTACCCATGGTCCCAGGCCACTGAGGCAAAGGATTCTTCTTCTTTTTTTTAACCAAATTCAAAATAATGACTCTGTTCTACTCTGATTCTGCAAATCAGAAATCTTACATACAGTGTCTTTGTTTTTTTTTTTCTGCTTGCTTGTTTGTTTTGTTGTTTAGCTTCCTGTTAAAGGTGAGATCATATGGTATTTGTCTTTCAACCCCTGGCTTATTTCACTCAGCATAATGCTTTCCAGTTCCAGCCAAGCTGTTGCAAAGGGTAGGAGCTCCTTTCTTTCTACTGCATAGAATTCCATTGTGTATATGTACCATAAATTTTTGATCCATTCATTTACTGGCGGGCACCTAGGTTGCTTCAAAGTCTTGGCCATTGTAAATTGTGCTGTTATGAACATTGGGGTGTATAGGTTCTTTTGGATTGGTGTTTTAGGGTTTTTAGGATATAGTCCCAACAGTGGAATTGCTGGGTCATAAGGCAGGTCCATTTTTAGTTTTCTTAGAAATTTCCATACTGTTTTCTATAATGGTTGTATCAGTCTGCACTCCCACCAACAGTGAACTAGGGACCCCTTTTCCCCACAACCTCTCCAACATTTGTTGTTTGTTTCTTCATTGTGGTTTTAATTTGCATCTCTCTGATAGCTAGTAATATTGAGCATCTTTTCATGTGTCTCTGGATCCTCTGTATGTCCTCCTTGGGGAAGTGTCTGTTCAAGTCTTTTGCCCATTTTTTATTGGATTAGTTGTCTTCTTAGAGTGAAGTCGTGTAAGTTCTTTGTATATTTTGGAGATTAAATCCTTGTCTGAGGTATCATTGGCAAATATGTTTTCCCATACATTGGTTGTCTTTTTATTTTAATATTGTTTTCTTTAGCCATGAAGAAGCCTTTTATTTTGATGAGATCCCATTTGTTTATTCTTTTCTTTATATTACTTGTTCTAGGGAACATATCAGTAAGAATGTTGCTGCATGAAATATCTCAGATTTTCCTGCCAATGTTCTCCTGTAGGACTTTAATGGTTTCACAGCTTATATTTAAGTCTTTTATCAACCTTGAATTTATTTTGTTATATGGTGTAAGTTGATTCTCAAGTTTCATTTTTTGCACATAGCTGTCCAGTTCTCCCAACACTATTTGTTGAAGAGGCTATTTTTACTCCATTTTATGTTAGTGGCCCCTTTGTTGAATATTAATTGACTATAGAGAGTTGGGTTTATTTCTGGGCTATCCGTTCTGTTCCATTGGTCTATGTGCCTGGTTTTATACCAGTACCAGGCTGTTTTGATTACAGTGCTTGTAATACAGTTTGTTATGAGGTATTGTGATCCCTCCTACTTTGTTCTTCTTTCTCAAAATTGCAGCTGCTATTTGGGGTCATTTATGGTTCCATATAAATTTTTGAAGTGTTTGTTCTATGTCTGTGAAATATGCCTTTGGTACTTTAATGGGTATTATATTGAATCTTTAAATTGCTTTGGGTAGTATGGACATTTTGATGATATTAATTGTTCCAATCCATGAACACTGTATATGTTTCCATTTGTTTGTGTCTTCCTTGATTTCTTCCTTCAGTGTTGTGTAGTTGTCTGCATACAGGTCTTTTACCTCCTTGGTTAGGTTTATTCCCAGATATTTTATTTTTCTTTTTGCTATATTGAATGGGATTTTTTTCTTGATTTCTGCTTCTGCTGATTTAATGTTAGTATACAAAAATTCTTTTGATTTCTAGATGTTGACTTTGTAACTGCTGTTTTGCCAAATTCACTTATTACTTTGAGCAATTTTTGAGTAAAGTCAATAAGATTTTTCATGTACAGTATCATGTCATCTTCAAACAGTGACAGTTTTGTTAACTCCTTTCTAATTTGGATGCCTTTTATTTCCTTTTCTTGTCTGATCGCTGTGGCTAAAACTTCCAATACTATATTGAATGGAAGTGGTGAAAGTGGAAAACCTTGTCTTGTCCCTGATCTTAGTGGAAAAGCTTTTAGTTTTTGCCCATTGAGTATGATGTTGGCTGTAGGTCTATCATATATGGCCTTTATTATATTGAAGAATGCTCCCTCTATTCCAACTTTGTTGAGTGTTCTTATCATAAATGGGTGTTGTACCTTATCAAAAGCTTTTTCTGCTTCTATTGATATGATCATGTGATTTTTATCTTTGCTTTTGTTTATATGATGTATTACATTTACTGATTTGCAAATATTGAACCTTCCTTGCATCCCTGGGATAAATCCCACTTGGTCATGGTGTATGATCTTTTTAATGTATTGTTGGATGCGATTTGCCAATATTTTGTTTGAGGATTTTAGCGTCTATTTTCATTAGCAATGTTGGCCTGAAATTTTCTTTCTTTCTTGTGCCTCTATCTGGTTTTGGAATTAGAATGATGCTGGCTTCATAAAAAGAGTTTGGGAGTTTTACATCATTTTGGATTTTTTGGAATAGTCTGTGAAGAATAGGGGTTAGCTCTTCCTTAAATGCTTTGCAGAATTCTGTGAAACCATCTGGTCCAGGGCTTTTGTGCTTCGGGAGATTTTTGATTACTGCTTCAATTTCATTGCTGTTATTGGTCTGCTCAGGCTTTCTGCTTCTTATTTGTTGAGTTTTGGAAGATTATATTTTTTTATAAACTTGTCCATTTCACCTAATTTTTCAAATTTCTTGGCATTCACTTCTTAATAATAATTTTAAAATTCCTTTGTATTTCTCTGGTTTCAGTTGTAATCTCTCCTCTTTCATTTCTGATTGTGTTTATTTGGGTTCTCTCTTTTTTTTTTCTTGATGAGCCTGCTTAAAGACTTGTCTGTTTTGTTTATCTTTTTTAAAAAAAAACCAGCTCCTGGATTCATTGAGTTTTAGAATTGTGCTTTTAGTCTCTAAGTCATTGAATTCCATTCTTCCTTCTATTTGCTCTTGGATGTCTCTGCTGTTCTTCTGCTAGTTCTTGTAAACGTAGGGTTAGATTGTTTGTTTGAAATGTTTCTATCTTCTTTAGGTAAGCCTGTATTGGTATGAACTTTGTTCTCAGGACTGCCTTCACTGTTTCCCATAAGTTTTGTGTTGTGAGTTAATTTTCATTTGTTTCCAGAAACTTTTTTATTTCTTCCCTGATGAAATTCTTGACCCATTCATTGTTTAATAGCATGCCATTCAATGTCCATGATTTTGAGTGTTTGGGTTTTTTCCTTTGGGGTTGGTTTCCAGTTTCAGTCCCTTGTGGTTGAAGAAAATGCTTGGTATGATTTCAATTTTCTTGAATTTGTTGAGTCTCGTTTTGTGTCCTATCATGTACTCTATCTTTGAAAATGTTCCATGTGCATTTGAAAGGAATGTGTATTTAGCTTCTTTGGGATGAATGGCTATATATATCAGTTAAGTCCATTTCATCTAGGGTGTTATTTAATGCCACAATATCTTTGTTGATATTTTGTTAGGAACATCTGTCTATTCTTGATAATGTGGTGTTAAAATCCCCTACTATATTTGTGTTGCTATTAATACCTTCCTTGAAGTCCTCTAAACTTTTTTAAATATATTTGGGTGCTCCTATGTTGGGTGCATATATATTCACAATGTTAATGTCTTCTTGGCGGATTCTTCCCTTGAGTATAATGAAGTGACCTTCTGGGTCTCTCTTTATGGCCCTTTTTTTGAAGTCTATTTTGTTTGATATGAGTATTCCTACTCGGCTTTTTTTTTTCTGTTTGTTTGCTTAGAAGATTTGTTTCCAGCCCCTCACTTTTAGTCTGTGTAGGTCTTTTGTCCTGAGGTGGGTCTCTTGTAGGCAGCAAATATGTGGTTCTTGCTTTCTTATCCATGCAGCTATTCTGTGTCTTTTGATTGGAACATTTAATCCATTTACATTTAAGGTTATTATTGATAGGTACTTATTCATTGCCATTTTTGTACCTGTGTTCCTCTCTGTCTCCCTCTTTTCCTTCCTTCCCTTAAAGCAGTCCTTTTAGTATTTCTTGTAGAGGTGGTTTGGTGGAGGCATATTGTTTTAGACTTTTGTCTTGGAAGCTCATTATTTGGCCTTCTATCTTGATTGAGAGCCTTGGTGGGCAAAGTAGCCTTGGTTGTAGGCCTCTGTTTCTCATTACTTGGAATATTTCTTGCCATTCTCTTCTTGCTTGGAGTGTTTCCATTGATAAGTCAGTAGCTAACCTTATTGGGACTCTCTTGTATGTTACTTCTTTTTTTTTCTCTCTTGCTGCCTCTAAGATTCTCTCTTTGTCTTGGAATTTTGCCATTTTAATGATGCTGTGCCTTGAAGTGGGCCTCTTTGGGTTCCTCTTGATTGGCTCTCTGTGATTCTTAATTTGTTTGACTTTTTCTCTCATCAAAGTAGGGAAGTTTTCCCTCATTATTGTTTCAAATAGGTTTTGTGTCTCTTGTTCTTCTTCTTCTCCTTCTGGTATCCCTATTATTCGGATATTATTACATTTCATATTATCTTGCATTTCTCTTAATCCCTCTTCATTCTTTTTGAGCCTCTTTTTTTTCCTGGTCTTTCTGTGAGATGCTTTGTACTTTGTCTTCCAAGTCACTAATCCGATCTTCTGTGTCATCAACTCTACTTTTAATACTTTCTACTGTGTTCTTCAATTCGGAAATTGTATTCTTCATTTCCTCTTGTCCCTTACTAATAGTTTCCATGTCCTATGTCATGTTAATATAGTTTGGGGTGAGATCGTTATAGCTCCCCTGTAGTTTCTGATAGCTCATTGTGAGCTCTTTGAACTTCCTGATAACCAGTGGTTTGAATTCAATATCTGGTAGTTGACTTGCCTCTATTTCATCCAATATTCTTTCTGAGGCTTCCTCTTTTCTTTTCATTGGACCAATGTTTCTTTGTCTTCCCATTGTTTGTGAGATTCTTCTTGTTAACCTCAGCTTCTTAAGTTGATCTGTTTTCACTCCCTGGGTTTATGTTGTGAACTGCTGTGGTGGAATACCTGTGAAATTCAGTGGTGCAGTCTCTTTATGTTTTCCTATCATTTTCCACTTCCACCTACTCCTTTTTTTGTGACCAGTTGGAGGGGGAGGCAAAATGGTTTATGACAGTAAGAGAGTGTTTTATGATATTTACAGTCACAGCCAGTAGAGAAGAGATAGAAGATCTTTAGGCTATATATAGTGTTAACCATAATCTTCAACCCAACTTGCCACTTTTAAGAGAGGATGGACACAAGACAAGTCTCTTGTTGGAGAGGAAAGGCTAGTGAGTTGGATCTAGAAAGCAGTGAGATGGTGGTCAGTCAGATTCTGGGGTAAGGTGAGAGTAAAGGATAGTAAATAGGTGTAGTGTATGAGCAAACAGGGTTAATTACTCCAGTAATAGGGTTCAGAAAATTGTGAAGTGGACTAAGATACAGGAGATGTGTTGTGAAGTATTCACAGTTGTATAGAACAGCTATTTTTTACAATAATATTAGAGCAACAATCATATGACAGACTCTATGTGATCTGGATAACATGAATAGGGTGTATAGAATTTTGGGTAGCTTGCTACAGGAACACAAGTGAAGTGAAGAATAGAAAATTAGCAATACATCGTGTAAGAGAGAATAAGGGAAACCTATCAAATGATACAACATAACCAGCCAAGGCAAAGGAGCCTATACAGACAGAGGAGGAATACAAAGATGCTATTAAAATAAAAAAGAAGGGAGAATAATTTAAAAAACTATAATAATACAAATATGCAGCAACTTGTGGCTTCTCTGGTATAGCAAAGTGAAATTTGTCTTTCTGACTCTACTTTTGGGAAGCCTCTTCTTTGGGTCCAGCTCTGGTCTTTTCGCAGTTTCAAGTTGTTTGTGTTTCTTGTGGGTAAAAGAAGGGGAAAAAAAAGAAATAAAAGGGGGAAAAAAAAACAGGAGAATGAAGGAAAAAGCAATAAGTTTGGAAAGAAAGGAAGAAGGAATAAAACAAAAAAGAGGAAAAGAGTATTGAAAGATAAAACAATAATAAAGTTAAAAAAATAAAAGATTACTTAAAAAAAAGAAACATCTTTTGTTGGTTTCGAACTGGCCAAACCGTTTTTTTCTGGCTGCAGCAGGCTGAGGGGCAAATAGTGTGTTCTTTCTACGAGCCCTCTCCCAGGAGCCAAACAGTCACTGCCTCTCCCCAGCTTGCTAAGATGGGGATCTAGGACTTCCTCACAGCGCTCTCTTCCCAGGGGTTACCACCGTGGGTTGGGTTGCAGGGTGCGTGGGAGCCTGCACCATCCTGGCTGCCTGGTTCCTACAGGTTCCAGCACAGACCCGACCCAGTTCTGTGGGGGAACTCCAGGCCCTCTGCCCAACCTTGAGTTCACTGCCAGGCTGGGTGGGGAACAGACCAGCAGCTGTGACTATCAGAGTCAGAGCCCCACACTGTGCCTCTCAGTTCTCAGGGGCTGGCCATCACAGAGTCCATGGCTAATCTTGGCCCTTTGTCCTTAGCACACTTTCTGCAAACTCTAGCAAACAAGCCTCTCCTAGCACCCAAACTTGCTTGGTCTGGGAGGGAGGGAGCTGAGAGTCCCAGCTCTCTCCCAAGGACCCTTCGGCAGGCCCAGGGTTCCCACCGAGTCTGAGGGAGATGCACTGGGAGCAGGTTTGGAGCTCTGGGTGCTGACCCAGGCACGCTGGGCAAGGGCCAAGGCGCGCTGTGCGAGGGGCACGGGTCCCCGGACTGTGTACCCCCCCAAAGTCCCTGCTGCTTCTGTCTTTGCTCCGTCCCGGAGACTCTACTGTACTGCTGCCATTTCCCTACCGTCTGGATCCGCCGTGACCCTCACAATTTCTGCTCCCTTATTTTCATATATGCTGGGGAACTGCTGGCTGCCTGCGCTGCTTCTCTGCCGATCTGCCAGGATTCTCTCCCATGTATACAAGGAACTGGAAACCGCTCTGTCCTATTCCCTCACCATCTTGCCTCCTCTCCTAAAAATAGATTTTTTTATATTCAATATTACTTTGTATTATTTTCAGGTGTATAGCATAGTGGTTAGACAATTATATTCATTACTATTATTATTTGTGTGAGCAAATCTCCTGATGAATTTTTCTCTTTCTTTTTAAGCATCTTTCAGCAAATAAGAAATTCTTGTGGCCAAGCTTTAGTTTATTTATTTATCTATTTAGTTTTTTAGTATCAATAAAACAGAGACAGACATTTTAATTTATGGTGAAATATGTGGTCCAAGCATCTCCACCCCTTCTTTGCTTTTTCTCCACAGGATGTTAATGACACAGTGAAATCTTTCTTGTTGAGCCTAGCTACATCCTCAGAATCTTTCTCAACCCAGAACTTAAGCAGTCAACAATCATCAAAGGATTTTATTTGCCATTCTTGTGCCAAATCCCCTCAACCCTGATTACCTTAGCTTAGGTTGGTAGCAGCTCTCACCCCACTGAATTCTCCTCCTGCCCCCAGCTTCACATACTGCAATTGCAGCCCCCAGTTCTGACACCCCTGCCTATTCTTGCTCAATGATGAAACATAGTCTACAACAGGTGGCAGCAAACTCTCTCTGTAGAGGATCAGATCCAAATATTTCAGGTTGTAAGGTAGACCCTGCCATCATTGTAGGGTGGAAACAGCCATAGACAATGTGTAAATGATAGGCATGCCTGTATCCCAACAAAACCTTATTTACAAAAATAGGCCTCAGGCTGGATTTGGTCTGGGGGCTACAGTTTGACAATTTTGTTCTATAAAATAAGCTGTGTGGAAAGCTCAACATGCCATAGGAGACCACTCCAGAGGTGATTTTTTTTCTACGTCTTTACTTTCACCTCCTACATCCCCTACTATCCTTATCCTACACACTACCAGTCTCAAAACACAGCCCCCTACCCCAGGCATTATGTTCTTTTTGTGTATCTTCATATGCTGATTCTTCATTTCTTCATCCTGGATGCCTCTGTGTCCCTAAAGATTTAGCATCACATCCATTTCACACCCCTGCCCTGTGATCCTCTGATATTTACACTCCCCACCCGGCACCATACTTGGTTATTATGTTATTGACCAGGCTTCCCATCCTTGTGACTATTTTGTAACTATTAATTCTAAATCCCTACCTTTTTACCCAGTTTCTCAATCCTCATCCCTCTGGTAACCATCAGTCTGGTAACCACCAGTAACCTATGTGTCTATTTCTGTTTTGTTTGTTTGTTTATGTTGTTCATTAGATTCCACATATAAGTGAAATCATAAGCTATTTGTCTTTCTCTGAGTGACTTCTTTCACTCAGCACAATACCTTCCAGATCCATCTATACTGTTGCAAATGGTAACATTTCATTCTTTTCTATGTATGAGTAATATTCCATTGTATGTATGTTTCACAACTTTTTTATCCATTCATCTATCAATGGGCACTTGTGTGTATCATTTTCAATCTCATTAAATACATTTTCAATCTCATTAAATACATTTTCAGAGTTTTCTTAAATAAGTATTTCCCAGAGTATCAGACTTAACTGTGTTAATATTATTGAATATTATGTAAAAAATAAGCTTAGTGTTGTCATATATTTGAGGATTACTTTTTACAGCAAAATTTCTCAGTGAAAACTATTCAACACATAATATATATTTTTGAGATGGGAAATTATAGTTGACATTCTGTTAACCTTTATGTTTTGTTCCTCTCCCCAAACCATGTGGTGCCTCTGGGCACAAAAGGATGATCCAACTAAAAACCTGGGATTAACCACTTTCAAAATCTATGGTGAAACTGCAATCCAGGAAACTGCGGTGTATAAATTAGTATGCCAAAAATGAAAAGACATGAAAATTAGGGTTAATCTATATTTTACAATAGAACTTTTATTAATACTGTGCATGTCATACATCTATGCTTTCTGATATGGTAGACACTAGTCATGTCACATCAACTATTAAGCACCTAGAATGTGATTATTGCAATTAAGAAACTAATTTTTTAATTTTATTATTTTAAATTAATTTATATTTAAATACAAGGCTAGTAGCTACCTGTGTGGCAAAAAACAACTTGGTCAAAATATTTTAATTTGAACCAACAATTTTTATTCTATTGAAGATACTAAACATATAATTACAAAGAAAAACAGTTGAAACCTATGACCTTCACTGAAATTCATAGATTCCATCAACTCCAAGCATCAATATGAAACCACAACATTTTTATTCTACTCAGACTGGTTTCTGATCAAGATGGAAACATATGTAAACATGCTCACCCCTCACACAACTGCATCAAAATTATGACTATGCTACACAACTAACTGTCACTCAGAACCATCAGAATTTGAGTTGAATGGAAGTCCAACAACTATGGAACTAAGGAACTAAGGAACTATGTCACACCCATCCAGACTGGTAGGAGATGCAGAGACATGGAACAGGCTGGTTCCACAGCTATATGTGGTGGATAAAAATTCAGGAGGGATATCTAGAGTGAGGGGTCCCTTTCCCGGCCCCAGTTCAGGGTTCTAGTGCCAGGAAGATAATCACCAATAATTTCTGGCTGTAAATTATTGGTCTGTAGGCCCCAAGGGGGTTTGAGTCGGTGAAAGAAACTACTGGAGTCCCAAGCAGAGCCTCTTAAAGGGCCAGTATATGGAGTAACCCAGACTCACTCCCTCTGAGCTCTAACACTGGAGTAGCAGCTTGGGGGGTGGGTACCAGTGACATATGGGGAAGAACTGAAGTGTCTGGCACCAGGGTGATAATTAGCAGACAGATTGCCATATATTTTTTATAAAATATAAAGAAAAATAATCTTTACATTTGATTTGAAAATTTCAATAATCTCTTAAAAATCTCAGGAATGTTCCTGGCACACACTTGGTGCTCAGTCAATATATATTGAATGGATGAATAACTCAGTGCTCATCATTGGTGTCTACACATAGAATAATGCCGGGAAATTGCTGCAACAAATACTGTTTATAAGGTTGTAACCCATATGAATTGACAGTACTCTACATGTAAATTAAATCTCCTGATTATAGATATTCATTTGACTTCATTGAACCTAAAGCTTGATCTCTCTTTGAACTCACATATTTGATTATCCATATTACAATATGGTACTTAATTAGTTATCAACTTTGAGTTTTCCATATTGATGGTTTTATAATTATTTAATACTTATTAAGCAAATATATAATTATTTAAATGGTCATGTGTATATGCCTTCTGAGCCAAATTACATGTTTGTTTATTTGTTTTTAGGAAAGCTATGGTTTTTTAAAATCTATTTTTCTTACTGCCAACCAGCATAGAACTTTACATGTAGTGAATACTCCATTAAGTTTTCTCTTAATTTGATGTCCATCAGGATACAAGATTTTGCAGAATATATATGTGGACATTTTGGAAGTGATTTCTACAGGAGCAAGAAATGAGATGAAAATCATTAACAACACTAAACAAACAGCAGCTGGTACTGTTAATACACTTCCAACGGCAGGATTAGGAATTGCCACAGTTGCTAGACAAACTCAATTTCAATGTAGCAAATATTCAATAACATTACAAGGATCTCTATTAATATCCAAACCAAATAATGAAAGAATTATTTATTCTGGTAAAATATTTTACATATTTGTGCATAAAATTTATACATAGCACTATAAGTTTTATATAAAATGTAGTATTTAAGGAGCTGTATTGGCCATGATAATCTTCCTGAATTGGTGAAGATTGTTTTTGTTTGTAATTATTTTTCTTTTACATCAATAAAAATAACAATGCTGACCTTGAGGTTAATATAGGAATCTGTGAGATGGAAAGTATGGGCATTAGGGTTTTGTTTCATCAACAGCACAGCTGAGCCAAGTAAGACCTGTAGAAATTGGGCTCTTTAACTTCAGAGTAATTACTAAGAATCAACTGAGCTCTTGTTTCTTTCTTTTTTTCATGTGCTCCTAACCTGTAGGCTCTTCTACATGGGCAAACATTAACCAAGTCAGTGCCTCTACAATAGATTGAGATTTCGTGTTTTCTTCCAAAGCTTTACAAAGTGCCTTGTAGAACTGCAATTTCATAGCTAGGTGCTTCCTTATAATTTCAAATTTTCTCTCAGTGTACTCACCTTTTTTCAGTAATTAATATTCATGTCTTCCCTGAAAATATTACTCCCTTGTTTGCAACTATGTTTTTTTATCCCATACTCCAGGAATTTCAGAATCAAGAGATGCATTTGTGTCACATAGCTCCATCTCTCTCAACTAACTATTCTAATCACTGACTTTATCTTTTATCTTAACTCTAAAAAAAGAATTTCAAGGACTATGCTCATTGGATCTTTCTTTTTGGTCTTTTCATGTTGTTCTTAGGATGACTAAATACCACAATGTCATCAGTAAGACCCCAGAAAAATTTATATTTCTTCCCAAATGTAACTTGCTTCTGTTTCCTGTACTATCAATGCCACCACCATCCATCCAATCATGTGAAGCTGAGAGTAACAAGTCAGCCTTGATGCCTTCTATACTATTTCAATCTCTGACAATTTTACCTCTTATTCATTCACTTTTTAATATTTTCTCTTACTTAAAATGGCATCATTATTTAGATCCAATATCCTCTTGCCCACTTTTCTGCATTAAGACATGCTTCACTTCACATGTTTTGTCAGGGAGCATACAGACTAATTTTTGAAATTGTAAATGTGATCATGTTACCTGTTTTAAGCATTCAGTGATTTCCAGTAACCATAAGAGTATTCAAATATTTAAAATTATCTATAAATTTACAGGATCTCTGTTACCTGACTAACTAGTGTTACTTTAAACAAATTATATTACCCATTCTGAACCATATTCTAGAGGAATTAGCATTTTATTTTTCCTAACTGGTGAGTTTCCTAAACAAATAGCACATGATTTGATTTGTGACATATTTGTTTCAATCTGTCCTCCTCTGAGCTACTCAAAGATTATGAAAAGAACAGTTTTATTTCTCTTTTTTGTTTATTTATATTGTATTTTTTCATTACCATTTATCCCACCTATACTCTTTTTTACCTCGACCTACTGCCACCACCATCCCCACAAAATGACCACACTGTTGTTGTGTCCATGACATTTTTATCTCTTTTTCTTTTTTTATTAAATACTTCTGAATTTTATTGTTGTTCAAGTATAGTCTTCTGCCTTTCCTTCCCACTACTCCCCACCACTCCAGCCATCCCAAACTCTCTCCCCAGTCTCCATCCCCAACCTTCTTTTTGTCTATGTGTCCATTACAGTTGTTTCTATAAATCCTTTACCCTTTTACCCCTTATTATACCCTCCCATCTCTCCTCTGGTTACTGTGAGTTTGTTCTTAATTTCAATGTCTCTGAGTATGTTTCCCTTGCTTTTTTTTTTGTTGTTGTTGATTAGGTTGAAATTAAAAGCGAGATCATATGGTATTTGTCTTTCACCACCTGGTTTATTTCACTTAGCATAATGCTCTACAGTTCCATCCATGCTATTGCAAAGGGAAGGAGCTCTTTCTTTCTCTCTGCTGTGTAATATTACATTGCGTAAATGTGCTGTATGTTTTTTTTTAAGGGGGGAACAAAATTTTATTTTTTTTAAGTTGCTACTGGAAAACTTTATAAAGGATGTTTCTGTTGCTGATACCCATTTCCAGAAGCTCCATCATACAGGTTAAGGACAAAATCCATGCTCAAAAGTGCACATGAGACTATCTCTCTGGGGTAAGAACTTTTAGGAGAAGAAGGAGGGAGAAAGGAGATCTACATGAAACCATAAGTGACAAATTTTTCTTTAGAAATTAAAATACAAATGACATGTAACATTATATTAGCTTCAGGTATAACATAATGTTTTGATATTTGTGTATATTACCAAATGATCATCACAGTAACTCTAGTAATATCTATTAGCATACATAATTGCAAATTTATTTTTTCTTGTTATGAAAACTTTTAAGATTTACTCTCATAAGCAAATGCTTTCTTTTTTAAAATAATTTATTTAATTGTTGTTCAAGTACAATTATCTGTCTTTTACTCCCATGCCAGCCCACCCCCAAAGTGCTCCCCACCTCCCTCCCATTCCCACCCCCTTTTTTGTTGTCCATGTGTCCTTTATACTAGTTCCAGTAAATGCTTCCCCTTTTCCCCTGAAATTCCCTCCCCTCTTTCCTCTGGTTGGTCGCTGTCAGCCTGTTCTCTATTTTAGTGTCTTTGGTTATATTTTGCTTGCTTGTTTGTTTTGTTGTTTAGCTTCCTGTTAAAGGTGAGATTATATGGTATTTGTCTTTCAATGCCTGGCTTATTCCACTCAGCATAATGCTTTCCAGTTCCATCCATGCTGTTGCAAAGAGTAGGAACTCCTTCTTTCTTTCTGCTGTTGGAGAGGTGGCGGAGAAAAGGGGACCCTAATTCATTGTTGGTGGGATTGTAGACTGATACAACCACTATGGAAAACAGTATGAAATTTTCTAAGAAAAATAAAAATGAACTGCCTTTTGACCCAGCAATTTCACTGCTAGGATTATATCCTAAGAACCCTGAAACACCAATCCAAAAGGGCCATAGTTTTTTTATCCATTCATTTACTGATGGGCACCTAGGTTGCTTCTAGCACTTGGCTATTGTAAATTGTGCTGAACATTGGGGTACATAGGTTCTTTTGGGCTGGTGTTTCAGGGTTCTTAGGATATAATCCTAGCAGTGGAAATGTTGGGTCAAATGGCAGATCAATTTTTAGTTTTCTGAGAAAATTCCACACTGTTTTCCACAGTGGCTGTACCAGTCTGCATTACCACCAACAGTGCACTAGGGTTCCCTTTCTCCACATCCTCACCTACACTTGTTCGTTGCTTTGTTAATGATGACCATTCTCACTGACATGAAGTGTTATCTCATTATAGTTTTAATTTGTATCTCTCTGATGGCTAGTGATACTGGGCATCTTTTCATATGTCTCTGGATCTTCTGTATGTCCTCCTTGGAGAAGTGTCTGTTCAACTCCTTTACCCATTTTTTTAATTGGGTTGCTTTTCTTCTTAGAGTGGAGTTGTGTAAGTTGTTTATATATTTTGGAGATCAAACCATTGTCTGACATATCATTGGCAAATATGTTTTTCCATACAGTTGGTTCTCTTTTCATCTTAATGCTGTTTTCTTTAGCCATGCAGAAGCTTTTATTTTGATAAGATCCCATTTGTTTATTCTTTCCTTTATGTCCTTTGCTCTAGGGGACACATTAGTAAAAATATTGCTCTGTGGAATATCTGAGATTTACCTAACTCTGTTCTCCTGAAGAACTTTTACAGTGTCACCACTTAAATTTAAGTCTTTTATCCAGTTTGAATTTATTTTCTTGTATGGTGTAAGTTGGTCATTGAGTTTCATTTTATTGCTTGTATCTGTCCAGCTTTCCCAACACCATTTGTTGAAGAGGCTATTTTTGCTGCATTTTATGCTGCTATCCTCTTTGTCAAGTATTAAATGACCATAGAGACTAGAGTTTATTTCTGGACTCTATTGTGTTCCATTGGTTCATGTGTCTGTTCATATACCAGTACCATGCCATTTTGATTATAGTGTCCTTGTAACACAGTTTGATATCAGGTATTGTGATCCCTCCTGCTTTGTTCTACTTTCTCAAAGTTGCTGCAGCTTTTCAGGTTCCATATGGTTGCATATAAACTTTTGAAGTGTTTGCTCTATATCTGTGAAATATGCCATTGGTACTTTATTAGGTATTACATTGAATCTATAAATTTCTTTGGGTAGTATGGACATTTTGATGATGTTAATTCCTCCATTCCATTAACATGGTATATGTTTTCATTTGTTTGTGTCTTCCTTCATTTTTTTCTTCAGTGTTGTGTAGTTTTCTGAGTACAGGTATTTTACCTCCTTGGTTAGGTTTACTCCTAGGTATTTTCTTTTTCTTGTTGCTGTATCAAATGGGTTTTTTCCCCCGATTTCTGTTTCTGATATATCATTGCTGGTATATAAAAATGCCTTTGACTCTGAAATATTGACTTTGTATCCCACTGTTTTGCCAAATTCATTTATTAGGTTGATTAGTTTTTGGTGAACTCTGTACAATCTTACATGTACACTATCATGTCATCTGCAAACAATGACAGTTTTGTTTCCTCTTTTCCAAATTGGATGACTTTTATTTCCTTTACTTTTCTGATGGTGTGGCCAGGACTTCCAATACTATCTTAAATAGAAGTGGTGAAAGTGGACAACCTTGTCTTGTTATTGATATTAGTGGGAAAGATTGTAGTTTTTGCCCATTGAGTATGATGTTGGCTGTGGGTCTCTCATATATGGCATTTATTATGTTGAGGAATGTTCCCTTTATTTCCACTTTGCTGAGTATTTTTATTATAAGTGGAAGTTGTACCTTATCAAATGTTTTTTCTTCATCTATTGATATGTTCATGTTATATTTGTTTTTGCACTTGTTTATGTGATGTATTATGTTTTTTTGATTTGCAAATATTGAACCATCCTTGCAACCCTGGGATGAATTACATCTGGTCATGGTGCATGATCTTTTTAATGTATTGCTGGGTAGATTTTGCCAATATTTTGTTGAAGAATTTAGTATCTATATTGATCAGGTACATTGGCCTGAAGTCTTCTTTTTTTGTTGTGTCTTTATGTGTTTTGGGGATTAGGATGATGCTGGCTTCATAAAAATATTCATAAAAGTGAGCTTTCTGACTTATTTAATTTTTTGGAACATTCAGTGAAAGATCAGGATTGACTTTTTCTTAAATGCTTTGTGGAATTCTGTGAAATTGTCTGGTCCAGGGGTTTTGTGTGTTGGGAGTTTTTTGATTACTGCTTCAATTTCATATTCTGTTATTAGTCTTTTCAGGCTTTCTGCTTTTTCTTCATTGAGTTTTGGCAGGTTATATTTTTCTAGAAATTTGTCCATTTCACCTAGGTTTTCAAATTTCTTCATAGTAATTTCTTACAATCCTTTGTATTTCTGTGGTATTGGTTGTAATTTCTCCTTTCTTGTTTCTGATTGTATTTATTTGGGTCCTCTCTCTTTTTTTCTTGATAAGATTGCTTAAAGGCTTGTCAATTTTGTTTATCTTTTCAAAGAACCAGTTCCTGGATTCATTGTTCCTTACAATTGTGCTTTTAGTCTATATGTCATTTAATTCTGCTAATCTTGTTAATTTTCTTCCTTCTACTTGCTCTGGGCTGTCTTTGTTGTTGTTCCTCCAGTTCTTGTAGAAGTACCATTAGGTTGTTTATTTGAAATATTTCTTTTTGTGGTAGTTGTGTATTACTATAAACTTTCTTATCAAGGCTGCCTTTGCTGTGTCCCATAAGTTTTGTGTTGTTGTGAGTTCATTTTCATTTGTTTCCAGAAACTTTTGAAGAATTTAAAAACTTTCTTGATCTCATTCTTAACCCATTCATTGTTTAATAGCATGCTATTGAATCTCCATGAGTTTGATTATTTATAATTTTTTTCCTTGAATTTGGTTTCTAGTTTCAGTCCCTTGTGGTCAGGGAAAATATTTGATATGATTTTAATTTTCTTGAATTTGTTGAGGCTTGTTTTGTGTCCTCTCATGTGGTCTATCTTTGAAAATGTTCCATGTGTATTGAAAGGAATGTGTATTTTGTTCCTCTGACATAAAGGCTTTATATATATATATATATATAAATATATATATATATATTATATATATCAGTGAAGTCCATTTGATCTAGGACATTGTTCAATGCCACCACATTTTTGTTGATATTTTGTTTGAAAGATCTGTCCATTTTTGACAGTGTGGTATTGAAATCCCCTACTGTAATTGTACTGTCAATATCTTTCTTGAAGTTCTCCAAGATTTTCTTTATGTATTTGGGTATGACTATGTTGAGTGCATATTTTTGTGCAATGTTTATATTTTCTTCAATTTCTCCCTTGAGTATTATGAAGTGACCTTCTGGGTCTCTCTTTATGGCACTTTTTTGAAGTCTATTTTGTCTGATATGAGTATTGCTACCCCAGTTTTTTTTTTCCTGTCTGCTTGCTTGGAAAATTTGTTTCCAGCCCTTCACTTTTAGTCTGTGTAGGTCTTTTGTCCTGAGGTGGGTCTCTTGCAGACAGCATATGTGTGGGTCATGCTTTCTTATTTATTCAGCTATTCCATTATTTTTGATTAGAACATTTATTCAATTCACGTTTAAGGTTATTATTGATAAGTTATTACTAAGGTTATTATTCATTGGCATTTTTTGTACCTGTGTTCCTCTCTCTCTCACACTTTTCTTCCTTTTTAAAAATCTGACCATTTAAAATCTCTTGCAGAGCTGGTTTGGAGGAGCTGTATTCTTCGAGGCTTCTTTTATCTGGGAAACTCTTTTTTTAGCATTCCATTTTAATCAAGTGCCTTGGTGGATCAGGTAGCCTTAGTTGCAGGCCTTCATTTTTAATTGCTTGGAATATTTCTTGCCATTCTCTTCTGGCTTAGAGCATTTCAATTCTGAAGTCAGCTGCTAACCTTCTTGGGGCTCCTTTGTATGTTACTTTCTGTTTCTCCATTGTTGTCTTTAAGATTCTCTTTTTGTCTTGGAAATTTGCCATTTTAATTATGATGTGTTTTGAAGTGGGCCTCTGCGTTCCTCTTGATTGGGACTTTCTGTGTTTCTTGGATCTCTGCTACTTTTTCTCTCATCAAATTAGGAAGGTTGTCCCTCATTACTTTTTCAAGTAGGTTTTCTATCCCTTGTTCATCTTCTTCTCCTTCTTGTATCCCTATTATAATGGATGTTATTATGTTTTATGGTATCTTGCAGTTCCCTTACTGCCCCTTCATTCTTTCTGGGTCTCCTTTTTTCTTGCTCTTTCTGGGTGTTTTTTTCTATCTTGTCTTCCAGCCCTCTGATTTGATCCTCTGCTTCATCCAGCCTGCTTGTAATTCCTTCTAGTATGATTTTTATTTCCGAGATTTTACTGTTCATTTTTTCCTGTTTTTTGTTGATAGTTTCTATTTCCTTTTTCATACTGTTGTAGTTCTTGCTCAGTTCCTTGTAGTTGTCTGTGAGTTCCTTGAGCACCCTCATAACCATTATTTTGAATTCTATATCTGATAGTTTGCTTACCTGCTTTTCATTTAGCTCTTTTAGTGGGGAGTCTTTCATTCCTTTTAATTGCAGTTTCTTTTTTTTTGTTTGTTTGTTTCTCCATTTTAGGTGACTCTTGTTCGTTTCTGCACTTCCTGATGTTTCACTTTGCTAATTATCTTTGTAGGGTGGACTTCTATGATAGAAAGTCTATGGGATTCAGTGGTGTTCTTTAATCTCCTTGCCTGGACTCTCTAAATTTGATCTTTCTTCTTTTTGTGCGAACTCTCTTGTTGTACTTGGGGTTTTATCTTTTGGTAGTTCCTTTGTTTGTGGTTTCTCTCCTCCAGCAGGTATACTGGTGTTTGCAACTCCCACCTATTCTTGTATGTAATCAGTGGCAGGAGATAGGCAAAATGGATTAAGACAGTGGTAGAGTCTTTTATGGGATTTAAAGTACCAGCAAGTAGAGAAGAGATAGGAGATTCTTTAGGTAAGTATAGGATCAATTGTGATATTCCACTCAACTAGCCACTGTTTGTAAGAGGTGAAAGAAAGATAAGACTGTTGTTAGAGGGGATGAGGATTGTGAGCAGAATCCAGAAAACAGAGCACTTGTGCAATGTTAGATGATGAGACACAGTGAGAGTAAAGGATAGAAAGTAGATGTAGTGTAAGAGAGAAGAGAGTTAACCACAATAATAATAATGCTCAGGAATAAAATGAAGTGTGCTAAGATCTGGGAAGGTTGCTGTGTAGTATGTATAATTGTATGGAACAACAGTTATTTACAATAGTACTGGAACAACAATAGAAAGTAACCTCAATAAAAAGTACACAATGAAGATTAGTGTCTTACTGGAACACGAGGGAAGTGGAAGAAAGAAAATTAAAATATAGCAAAGAGAGAATAAGGAAAACCAGTCAAACAATGCATTTGCACAGAGAAATAAAATGAGGAAAACTAAACATAAGGAAGAGAAATTTTTAAAATACTAATAAAATAAAAGTGGTAAAAATAATTTAAAAAATAATACACATGAACAATAAATGCCAGCTCTAAGGGATAGCAAAGTGACATTTGTCTCAGTTTCTCAATTTTGTGGGTTAGCCTTGTGTTTCCCCTTTGGATCTGTCTCTGGATCTTTTGTAACTCCACATATTGTCTTATTTGGGGGAAGGAAAAAAATGAAAAAAAAAGAGAGTGGAAAGAAAGAAAATAAGCCTCCTATTTGACTTTAAACCTGTTCAGTGAGTTCTCCTGGTCTTTCTGGATACCACAGGAAGAGAAGGGTTGGACTTTGCTTTTATCCCTTCCCATGGTTTTTAGAGCATAGGGACCAGGTCTGGGTCACAATATTCACAGTTGCCCAGCCTCTGGTCCAGGTCCTCTGTGAGCTGCCAGGCTCAAATCAGCCACTCAGTTTCTGGGCATGCAGTGTGAGTCAAGCTTGGGCATGTTGTTCCACTCAGCCTCTGGGCTTGTATCTCCAGTGAAGCTTGAGTATGCAGTTTCATTTAACCTCTCATTTTCGGGGCATGTGCAGCCCAAGTAACCCTTGGGGTGAGCTAGTTGCTGCTCAAGAGTTTCTTACAAACCAGCACTTGCCATTCTTAGCAAGTACATGGCTTTTCACACAGCCCCACTTTTCAGCCAGTCCAGAGACTATCCAAGTCAGGGGTCTAATGTGGCCCAACTCCTCCCTTCTCCAGGTGTCACATGGACCCCAATTTCTCTGGTGCCAATATCCATAGTCCCAGTGGGTGTATACTGCCACTGTGTGTCTCCCACTTAGTCTCTATTTCCCCCAGGAACTTCCAGCATCCATGCCCCTCCTGGTGTCAGGCTGCCCTCCGTGCTGTAGTAGAAGAGAGAGCTGTTTATCTAACTGTCCTCCTTGTATCCTGCAGCAGATGCTGGGCTGGGGGCCACAGTGGCCTAGGTCCCTGTGTAGGTCCCAGTGTCCTTACTGTCTCAGCACAATACCCTCACTGTCTGTTTTTCAATATCCTCTACAATTTTTGGCCTCTAAACTACATATAAGCTGGGATTATGTTGGCTGTTCACTCTTTCTCAGAAGATCAGATAGGTGTTCTAGCTAGGCACAGGGAGAACTGGGCTCTGCTCCTACCTACTATGCCTCCATCTTGCACACCTCCTCTCTTTTTTTTTTTGCTCCATCCCTTCACCCCATTCAGAGATATCAGTCATCTCTCTATGAGTCTGTCTCTGTTTTGCTTTTTAGTTCAGTTTGTTCATTAGATTCCACATATGAGTGAAATTATATGGTAATTGTTTTTCTCTGACTTGCTTATTTCAATGAACATAATGTTCTCCAAGTCCATCCATGCTGTTGTAAAGGGCAAGGTATTCTTTTTTTACAACTGAGTAGTATTCCACTGTGTAAGCATACCATAGTTGTTTCATACACTCATCTACTGATGGACACTTGGGGAGTTTCCCAATCTTGGCCATTGTAAATAACAATGAACATAGGGGTGCATATATTCTTTTGAATTAGTGTTTTGGGCTTCTTTTCCTAAAAAACAATAGAACATACCTTTTCAAAACAACTAAAAATGAAGCCAAAGTTTTCTCAGTTGAGAGAACCACCAGCATTTCAGACATAATGACTACACCAGTACTCACATCCACCACAGACAAATTCTGGAAGAACAGATACATGGGAGCACAGAAACTGTGTTCCAGGGGAATGTGACTATGATAATGGTAGGGTTACCAGAAAAATAGTAGAACAAATAAACAAACAAACAAACAAAAAGAGTGCTCTTGGAGTTCAGAAAAGTTTGAAAAGCCCAAGAGGATAAATTCAACCACAGAACTTTGATTTTTGCCTTTTCATTTCAGTAGTAGAGTATAGTTTGTTTTCATGGACATAGTATATGAGTTATGAAGTCACTGTACAATAGCTGAGTCTGTGTCTGCATTTATCCCACATATTCTTGGCAGATGATATAAAAAGGAACTCATCCTGACAAGAATTCAGTTTGGCAATTTTGAAGAATGGCCAATTACTCAAATTAATGAATCTTTCCAAATTCATTTTGAATTTCCTCCAAAAAGAGGAAGTGAAGGAAAAAGAAAGAGCATATGTATTTTGAAACTATCTTGCCTAAGACTGGGCTCATGAAATTGAAGGATAAGTAATTGGGTGACTTCCTCCCTTTTATTTTATTACTTTATTTGTTTCAAATCTCTTTTTTTATTGCTGTTCAGTTATAGTTGTCCCCATTCCCCACCCCATTACTCTCCTGACCCTATCCACCCCCACCTCCTCCATTCAATTCTCCCCTCCCCATTATTTTTGTCCATAGGTCCTTTATACATATTCCTTGATGACCCTTCCCCTTTTACCCCTATATTCCCCTTCTTCCATCCTCTCTGGTTACTGTCTATTCTTTATTTCCATGGCTCTGGTTCTATTTTCCTCATTTGTTTGTTTTATTGATTAGGTTCCACTTATAGGGGAGATCATATGGTATTCATCTTTTACCACCTGGCTTATTTCACTTAGCACAATGCTTCTTTCTTAATAAATCTTAGTTAATTTGCCTCTGCCCTTTTCAGAAAGCTTGCAGTTAAATGCCAAATTTGACAGTGGAGATAGACTAGAGGGGACTTAAGGGTAACTGAGACTGTTTTCAAAATAACTCCAGGAAAACTTTATCTTTATATTAGTTTACTTAAAACATATATATTATATGTGTATAACAAGTTATGTATGGCATATCAATATTTTCTTATGGGAGGTTATCATCATTATACAAAATAATTTTCTAACAAATGAAATCACAACATAAAATTTTAAAACTTACGTATTATTTCTTATTTTTATAATAAATTTACCAACTTTAGGCAGTAAAATACTAAGTATACTAGTGGAATAATAAGTTTAAGAAATTTGATGCTATGACTATTATACATTTGAACACACTGAGATTATTGTACTGAAATCATAAGCTATATACATATAACAAAATATATTAATAATTAAGTGTCGAATGTGATGTAATAAATGAACTCTTCTTTAAAAAATCTTTAAATTATGCCATGAGCCCTAATTAAATTATATTGAAATCTGAGAGTGTAGTTTTAATCAGATATCCCAGAGGCACTGGAAATAACACCCAGTTGAAGTAATTCATTATGACCCAGATTTGAACCTTATGTTTGTAAGCTTTGTCACTAATTTTTGGAGTAAAATATAACCCAGGATAAACCCAGCTGTAAACCTATTTCATGTCCCACCTAAGTAAGTGTGGCTGGAGAAGATGTGACTACATGATTGTTCAACTCATGCCCCCTAACCTTAAATGAGAGTGACCTACCCAGAAACCCTCAGTAAGTTATATCTTTTGACATTTTTTTTAATTCTCCAAGAAAAAGAGAAGCAATAAAGAATAAACTCCACAGGCCCCATCACAGAGCAGCATTTGTGACAGATACTGTTCTCTTCACTCATTGCCATTTTGGCTCTTATCAAAGGCAAAGCCTTTTGTGCATTAGGCTCTGCCTACTCTCATATTCAAGAATGCTTCTTTACATTATGCTGAGTGAAATAGGCCAGGTGCTGAAAGACAAATACCATATGATCTCACCTTTAACAGGAAGCTAAACAACAAAACAAACAAGCAGGCAGAAAAAAAACCCCAAAAAACAAAGACACTGAAATAGAGAACAAGGGGATAGTGACCAGAGGGGAGAAGGAAGGGAAGTTAAGGGGAAAAAGGGGGAGGGATTTAGAGGAACAAATAGGAAGGACACAGGGACGAGAACTAAGGGGGGGGTGGAAATGGGAGGGAGGTGGGGAGCAAGGGGCGGGGGAGGCTGGGATGGGAAAAATAGACAAAAAAACTGTACTTGAAAAATAACTAAATAAAATTTAAAAAAAAGAATGCTTCTTTAGCATTTCTTCTCTATACCTCCTGTCTTCTTCTTGATTAATTTCTATTTCTTATTGTCACATGTATTTACCAATTCTGTAAAAATGTGTATTCTGATTACTTTCAGAATTCAACACTGCTCAACACCACCATGGCCATCACCTGGTGCCAGCTACCATCATCTCTCACCTGGTTGACAGAGACATACAATTTACTTACATCCCTTGTTAAAAAAAATTAACAGAGAAAACTTAAAGAGCTAATTGACTTTATTTAATGACTCACATCAAGCAGTATTTCATTTAGCAAACAGAAAGGAGCTCTGAGTTGCTACATAGAATGAAATAAAGGGTTTTATAGACATAAAGAGAGTGGAACAAGGGAAAATTTGGGTTAGCTAATTTTTCTTAGGGGGATGGAAGGAGTCTGTAAAGCAAATTACACTACTGCTGTCCAGAAAGTTCCAGACTCACTAGTTAAGAATATATTTCTGGAGAAGGTAAAGACTACAATTAAGTTAGGTATTAAATCTTGGTTTGGTGATTTGAGCTTAGCACAAGTGAATCCATTTTAGATCTATTATCTCTTTCTCTCACTTTCTTTCACTCTCTCTTTTAATACCATGCTTCAGGGCTCGTCAGTCTAACCTTGACATAGCAGCCACCATAATTCCTTTCAAATATAAGTCAGATCATTTCACAGTTTTTGGCAAAATCCTCTAATGGTTTTCCAACTTAAAGTCAGAATCATCTAAGTGGCTGGTAATGCTCAACATTATTTCCTTGTTAATTCTTCAAATTCATATCTTGTGTATAATGTATTCTTTCCATATTTTTTATAATCATTGGCCTTTGTGCTGTATCCAAAACATGCCAATAATGCTATGACTTCAAGGATATTTAATTTGTTGTTTCCTCTTTTGATAAATCCCTTATCTCACTTTCTTACCTCCTTCAGGTCTTTACATACATGGAATTTCTCATTGGGACCTTCCATGCATTCCTATTTAAAATTTCAGCCTCTACTTACTACCCAATATCCCTCTCCCTATTTAATTCTAACCATAGCAGTCATTGCCATCTGCTACAGCCTGATTTTACCTGTTTTTTATGGTCCATCTTTATTAACTTGTCAATGTAAGAAACATTCAAATCAGTAGAGAGGTGTTTTGTTTGTTTGTTTTTTGTGAGTTTATTTGAGCCAAAGTGATAACAATTCCCAGGAAGCAAAATCTCAGTTTGAGACATGCTCCAGAGAATGGAAGTTCAGCACCTTATTTTCTATATTAGAGAGGTGGGAGAAAGCAAAATTGGAGGGGGTGGATTGGTTAAAAATGAAATGACAGACACTTTTACAGAGTTGGGTACATAGTAGTTAATAGTCAACAATTAACATGATAACAATAACAATGAGGGGATTTGTGCTCCCCCTACCCCCACCATTGTTGCCTGTGCTTTGAGGGGTCTGGATAAAAGGAAAGTTGACTTTCCAAAGGTTTGTTATCTTAGATTCAAAAAGACAACAGGTAGGCCTGGTTAGGGTAAAGACTGACCTTTGTTAGGGCAAAATACCGATTTAGAACATGACTACCCACTTTAAACTGCTTTTAGTTAGAACGTTTTAAGTTCAGATCATCCTATGTGGTAACTTTAGGTTTCTGAGTTTGTAGGGCTAACAAACTGGCCTCCCCTGGGCTTGTCAGGTTTTGCACATGGCCCCTTTCCTTCCACAAACTGAATTAAACTCTATGAAAGCAGAGATTTTTTACCTTGTGATTACTATGGAGTCCCAGGTAGCTAGAAAAATGCTGGACACACAGAAAGTATATAAGAGAGGTATGTTAAATGAATGATGCATTTATTTATTTATATATTTTAAATAGCTCTAGTCAAGACACAAAATTTAGTCAAAAATCATTTAGCCTTTACTACAGTCCATCTTTTAAATTGTCCTGAAATAGAATAGGAAAATTTAATCTCTAAATTCTAATCAAATAAAGCCTAAAATGACAGCTACTCTGGTAACTGTAATTCTTGGTCAAAGACATGACATTTGAACCTCAGTCCTATCTGCTAAACTAACCAGAAATACACTCCTCGCACCCTTCTCACAATAAATTTTCTTCTTTGCAGTCTTAGATGACAAACTAGACATGGAAATATTATACTTGGCTTTTGTCTCTTAGTGTGCTCCTCTAGGCTAGACTAAGACATAGTGGTTGTGAAGGTAGTACTCCTTTAGCTACAGCTGTATTTGTTTTAGGGATAATTACTTTTCCATCTGGCATTAGAGAGAGTGTACTACATTTGCTTTAGGGAGAAAACAGAGAAACTATTGCAATTGTGTAACAAAGCAAATTCTACCAATGTGCAAGGTATAGAAATAACATACAGCACTTACTATATAGAGCCTTCACCATTAATGTGATAAATGGGTAAACCAACTCTGTTTATATGTGTTACAATTTGTGAAGAAAAGCCTCAGTAAGCAACAACTCCTATAGTTGGCAACCTGTTTTACTGTGCGTTCATTGACTATGCTTATGCTTGGGTGATTCCTGAATTCAGTTTGAAAACTAATTTAACATGCATGTGTTTATAATGAACAACCTAAACTGTTAAGACACATCAATTTAGGTGGAAGTAAGAGCTCTGAGGAAGTAAAGACAAATATTCTAATCCCATCTTTCAAGAATAAAGTATAGTATGGCTTGCAAAGTCATTAAGCCACACATATGCAAATACACCAACAAATGTGTGAATGGAGGCCATGATACTCATGGTACTCTTGTTAAAATAAAGGGGCTAATAACCACTCATGAAAAATATACCTAGGATAGAATAGTGGTAATATAATCAAAATTATGGAAAAATTCTTGGGTGGAAAAAGGTCTGATAATAAAGGCTGTCATTGTTGCAAATGAAGCCTCATTATATGCAGCAGCAGGTTATCTTTTTTGTTGTTTCATCATGAGACATCTCAATAACTCACTTTTGCTTGTTTCATCATGAGACATCTCAATAACTCACTGTCAAGAAAAAGCTTTCTTGTGTATATCTTCAGTCAGACATTCTCATAACAACGATAGCAGTAAGTACGCAGTCTGCTATTGAATCTGGCTTGTCTCTGCTATTTTAAAACAAGGTTCTTGTACACCCAAATGGAAACAAAAAAGAAAAGGTAATATATCCATAACCATCACTGCGTTTGAATGATCAGGGTACATTTCAGAACCCTTAGTAAGGAATACAAACAAGAAAATCTTGACTCAGGAGCTTTGCCTTTGATATTGTCCAGAATTTAGGTTTCAGTTCTGAATTGCATATACAATATGCTTTGAAGGTTTGCCACTCAAATGCTAAAGCTGAGAAGCAAAGAATAAGCAAAGGCAAATAGAAGATAATTAGATCATATGGTCTAACATCACAAAAACCATTGCATTCATTTTCCATTGCTTATTTATTTAGAGGTAGTATTTCTGTTTTTTTTTCTATTAGGATAAATGTGAAGTCTTCATAAGAAATAAATTTCTTGGACCTCCTATATTAAGTCAGCTCTCAATATTTAAGGTGTAACCTAAAGACAAGAGCTTTGAAAATGTCAAATGATAAAATAAAGGCCCAATTAAAGAATATTATTGATAAATTGTGAGATTTTGTGCTTTCAAATAAATACATTAATGTACTATTGCCAGAATGGCACTTTGGATTCTGTTCCCACCCAATTGATAACCATATAATTCAGAATGTAATAAATGTACTCAATCCATCACTATTTATCTCCTCTACCCCCAGCAATCACCATACTGTTGCCTGTGTCCATGAATTTTTTTTCTTTTTTGTCCAATCCTTCTACCCCTGTGCCCCAAAGCTGTCAGCATGCTCTCTGTGAGTCTGTTTCTATTTTTCTTGTTAGTTCATTTTATTAATTAGATTCCATATATACATGAAATCATATGGCGTAGGGTAAGTGAAGGAAGTCTGGTTTCATCACCCAGGTGTCGGGGTAGCTAAGGGAAGTACTGTTCTCATAGCCTTGGAGAGGTCTGATAACCAGTGTTCTCATAAACTTGAAATTGAGTCCGATAAACTGTTCCTATAACATGAAGTGGGCTCACATGTGAAGAATTCTGTTATGTTATGTAATGTTCTGGCAGTTTTTTGGCTTTGTTTACCTCTAGTACTTAAATAGGTAGGGACTCCTTGCTGGGCAATGATGATGAAAGACACATGCAAGGGGACAGGTGCCAGAATGGGTGACGTACTTGGGAGCAAGGGACATGACATGAGATGCATACAGACACACAGCTTGCAGCATGCATGGCTGGTCCACCCATGAATACAGGCATGCCAGACATCCCAATGGCTCCATGTGTAATTTTCTGTCTGCACAAATACCATGAACCTGCCAGGCTTTGAAGGGTCACAACACATATGGTAATTGTTTTTCTCTGCCTGGCTTATTTCACTTAGTATAATGTTCTTTAGGTTCATCCATCCTTTTACAAAGTGTAGAATTTCTTTCTTTTTGATGGCTGAGCAGTATTCCATTGTATAAATGTATCACTGCTTTTTTATCCACTTATCTACTGATGGACACTTGGGCCATTTCCAAATCTTGACTATTGTAAATAATGCTGCAGTGAATATAGGGGTGCACAAGATAATGTGTTGTAGAATTGTGCACATGCAACCTATATAATTTTGTTAACCAGGGTCACCCCAATAATTCAATAAAAAGAAAAAATAAAATGCAAAAATGAAAAAAATGAATGAATGTATTAAAACTTAGGTTAGTTAAAGAGTTCAGAGAGTACTGGAGAAAATCTGTCTAAAACTATTTATTTCCTGTTATAGAATTAGCATTCACTCCACTACATGGTTGGCATACCTGATATTTTCCAGACATTTTGAACTTACAAATATTGCCATGAGAAAGGGGGGAGTAGTAACCAGGAATGAATATCATGTATTTTTCCATTTTGTTTAATTATTAAGTGCAAAATAGGACAATATCAGGACCCTTCATGATGTCAGATTATTAGAGTATGTGGAAAATAGCTGACATTCTTAATAAAAATAATCACATTGATTTTAATGAGAAAGTGATCCACAACCTTAATAAGTTTTCTTAAATTCTTTGAATTTTATTTAAAAAATATCTTCACTCATTCAGTAGTATAATTTAATTGTTTGAGGATGATTTTATTGTTATTAAAATTAAAGTTTATTTTGTCAACATTTTGTCTGTTAAGTTGACACTTTCCTGAAGTTGATGACTGGTCTGTCACACCTGGTAAAAGCAAACTGGAAACACAGGAGTCTTTGTTGTGATTTCAAAACCTAATCAGAGTCACTGAAGTTTGAATAAAGATTAAGAAATGTGGTTGGATCACAACATGTCACAGGACAAAGGGCATTCCGGTAGCTAAGAAGTGGCCAGATTGTCAAGAATTGGGTATGTCCTCTTACACTTAATATACCCAAAAAAGGGCATTAATTCCCATTGCAATTAAATGTCTCTACCTTCTCTGTCTTCCTTTCACCTTAGAGATCATTTTTCACCAACCATCCACCATTCCCTTATTGGAACCAGCTTATTCTTTCTCTCATCAGTACATTGCTGCATTGCCCGCTTGCCTGCATGGCTACTGCATCTACTTTTGCTCACACCATAGACTCCCTTTCCCTGATAGATGACCAGTGAAATGCTTTGTCTGCTTTTCACCTCTAGCCAAAGTTAACTTTAAAAATCACAAATAGTCAACATCAGCACAAAAACAAAAGTCTCTCGGGTAATATATAGGCAAACAGTCACCTGCTCCATTCCTCATCTTTACCTTTGGGCAATCCTGCCTGGCACTCCCCCTGCCACTCATGATGAGTTATTCACCAATGTCCATATAGCCAGAATCTCTTGCCTCTGGGCCTTAATATGGGTCTCTGTTCTTGTAAAGTCATGTATTAATATTATTAGTACTTAATCTTGGCATGTCACAGCTTTTCCAGGTAGCACTTTTGTTGTTCCTCCAATGATGAGTTAGTTGGACTCCCTTGGAAAGTTTAAATTGAATACCCAATAAATGATTTATATTTGATAGTAGTTGTGCTTACCTTGTTCTTTTTTTTTTTTTGCTTAACTTAACTCTTTCAATGGATAAATTCTGAGTTGTTTCATTCCCTAATATATAACAATCTCTCAATACCTATTTACTGAACAGTATAGTGTAGTGTTAACTACTAATCCTGGCCACCATTTATTTATGCTCATTACGTACATGGCATCTAGCATTTTAAAACCATTGGTCCATGTGTGAAGGTCTGCATGTGATCTGACATCACTTATCTTTTTTGTATTACAAGTCTATGTGGTTAAGTTTCTTTAATTTTGCTATTTTGCAGATAGTAAAGAGTTTAGAAATGTGTACATATATCGAATTTAAAAATCTGGTAAAGTAACACATTCAGAGTTTTCTTCAGGTTATTTTATATTGAATACTAAGAGATTTATCTTATTCTATATCCAATCTTCTTTACAGAGTCCACCAATTTTCTGATTTAGAAGAGTTTAGATACTTAAGTAACTGAGTATTTTTGGTATGGTAAAATACATAGTTGAGTGAATGAATGAGAAAATTCATGTCACCTAAATTATGTTCTGCTCATATAACCTACCATTACATCATTTTTAAAGCAGATAATTTTAAACAGCATTTCAGAATTCTATCCTATTCTATAGTAGCTACTGCTAGATTAAAATGTGTTTCAGTGTAAAGCAATGATTTTCATGTCAAAAAGTGAATAAATTTGCAAATTTATTTTTATGGGGGAAGCCAATTTCTTTATTTCAGTATAATTAATTATGAATTATATACAGGAGTTGTTAAAATTGTAATGTCATTTTGTCAAAACAAATGCACAATGGGATCATATATAAACATATTTATGTTTACTTTACTGCCATTTTGATATAACATATGTATTCAAATTTACATTGTATATAATCACATCTGCTTAAATACAGTGTCAAATTTCACTTTTTAATGTTTTCTATATAAATGTTAATTTTGAAGTGTTTCAAGCTTGCATATGCATAATGTGACTAAACCCATAACAGAGAGAAAAGAAAAATAACACAGCTGAAATACACAGAACAGGAAATCTCTGTAAAGTGGAATCACCACCCAATATTCAAAAACATATTAAAAACTGGCGTACCTGGTTAAGACATTCGGGTGACATACTGCTTCCCAATTCCTCTCTCTAAAGTCATAAAATTTAAGGGCAATGTCTAGTTGACAAAATCACTAGGTATTTGATTTTCAAAAGAAAATGCTAGGTGGTAAAATACAACATGGAGATAACATGCAAAAAGTAGAAAGAAACCATGTATGAATCTATAAACAAAACTATACTAAAGTTATACATTTGCTTTGATGACCCCAAGGAATCATATTCCTCAGTGTATCCTACCCATAAGCAGAGGCAAATAAAATACTCTGATGTTTGAAAAAACACTACAAATGTAACTGATGGCTTGACATCTGAATAAACTATTGTAGTTCTGTGAATTTTCAATGCAAATTTTTCAATCAGATTTGTAAAGATTGAGTGAGAATTCAATAAAACTCTAAAATGTCTAAGATTGAGATAATCCCAATAGAAGATTTTGTGTTAAGTCTCCTCACACACACACAAAGAGATGCACACACATATAACATAAACACCACTACAAAGGGACACGGAAACTCTAGGAGGTGTTGGGTGTGTTTATTATCTTGATGATGGTGATGGTTTCACAGGTGTTGCATGTGTGTGGTTCTAAAAAGTAACAGGAAAATGAGATCCTTTAGAGGTCAAGATTTTCAAGACTGTTCAATAGCCAAGAGTTGGAAGCAACCTAGGTGCCCATCAGTAAATGAATGGATCAAAAAATTGTGGTACATATACACAATGGAATTCTATGCAGCAGAGAGAAAGAAGGAGCTACTACCTTTTGCAACAACAGGGATGGAACTGGAAAGCATTATGCTGAGTGAAATAGGCCAGGTGTTGAAAGACAAATACCATATGATGTCACCTCTAACAGGAAGCTAAACAACAAAACAAACAAGCAAGCAGAAAAAAAAAACAAAGACACTGAAATAGAGAACAAGGGGACAGTGACCAGAGGGGAGAGGGAAGGGAATTTAAGGGGAAAAAGAGGGAGGGATTTGAAGGAACAAATAGGAAGGACACAGGGACAAGAACTAAGGGGGGGTGGAAATGGGAAGGAGGTGGGGAGCATGGGGTGGGGGAGGCTGGGTTGGGAGAAATAGACAAAAAAATGTACTTGAAAAATAACTAAATAAAATTTTAAAAAATAAATAAATAAATAAACATGTAAAAAAGACTTTAATAAAACTGAAGTGAGAATCTGCTTTAGGAAAGGCACTGTGCTACTTTCTACAGGTCTGAGCTAGGCTCATGAATGTGCTTTATCTTTAGGATTTGGTACATATTTTTATGATACATCTCAATATGCATCTCATTTTTTAATGATTTTTTGAAATGATCACATTTTACATTACATCAAATATAGCTAACAAAGCTGGAAACTACATTAAATTTAGGACACAATGGCTTGATGTGAACTTAAAAGAAATGCAGACACCATAACTTTGAAATGCCAACAAGGTTAAGAAGAGAGACAAAGAGTACCTGCAGAGTGGTTGATAATTTTCAGTACTTGTGTGCAGCAAAGTGAGGTGAGGAGGGATTCCTTGCATTACATAGATAGGTTGTCATAGAAAAGGCTGGAGTTGATGTTTAGTGAACAAATTGAAGGGAAGGGACAATTATTGGCTATAAGAAAGCAGAGTTAGAAGGACAATATTTAGCTCTTCATTTCTCATTGATAGATGAACCCACTCAGACAATAGATAGACAGGTACTCATTTCTCCCTGTTCCTTGATTCTGATTTCACATTCGCAGTTTGATGTTGCCACAGTGGGAATAGTTGCATCACAGAACTTTATAAATGCTACAGATAAGCACTTTTTATGCTTCTCTTAGAGAGCCTGTTGTTAAATTTTGCCAGCACCTCACTGGGTGTGCACATCATTCCTTTAGTGATTCTTGATTTTTCCATATGCATATGCATGCATTTACTTGTACATTTAATTTTACCTGTTCTTGAAATGCACAAAGATGAAAATTATCTGAGAATTGTTTATATCAATTGAAGACTAGTATTGAAGATGCATTTATGTTATTTTATATAAGTATATTTAGTCTTCACTAGGTTCTAATGTTTTGTTATATTGGTATACTAAAATTAATTTCTCTTCATTTAATCTGATATTTGGGTTTTTTTCAATTTTTTCACTATTGATAATAATTATTACAGAATTTTGTATCTACTTCTTATTCTTAATGTACATTTTCTCTTGCATGTATAGATAAAGGTGGAATGACTCCTAATAATCTTAATTTTTTAAATAATGCTAATTTTTGTCCAAAATTATTTTAACAATTTACATGCCTACCAGAGGAAAAATGATTTATGTTCTTAATATTTTTATAACATTTTATGACTATATTAGGTTTTAATTATTCCCAGGCACATAGAAATTCTTGTTTTTATTTAAATTTTCATTTTTCTGATGAATGGTTTGTGTGGGTTCTCTGTGTGTGTGTGTGTCTAAGAACCCACACATATTTTATTTTCCATGAATTGTAAGATCATCTAATTTGCCATTCTTTTACAGATGGTTTCTACATTTAATTGGTATGATTATTAAGATATTCTTGGTTTTACTCCTGTGTTGACAATGTACAGCTAATGGAACCATGTGTGTACCTACTGATTATTTACAAATGCTTTCATTCATATAGATCTGTGTTTAGGCTTTATGGTTACTAAAATTTTTAAATACTAAAGTTAAAATGTATATTACATTTACCTTCTAGTTCATAACTACCTTTTAAAAAATGGAATAACTCAATTTTAACACATTTAATTTACATACATATAGACATACATGAATATATGATAATATTATATTCACAGTTTAGGGAAAGGGAGTTAAAATATCCTCCTTTACATCAAGATTGTAAATGTTTACCTATACTTTTCTAAGAGGTTTGGATATATTTCCTTTTTTCCTTTCTCTCTCCCTTTTTTGCTTCTCACTCCTTCCTATTCTTACATCATTCTTTTGTTTTTATCAGGACATTTTATTTTAGCTGCCTAATCGTTCAGTGTATTTTATTTTTGACAATCTGTCATGCTAACTTTATAACATAGCAATATTTCCTCTACTTGTATGTCTGTTTCAAAACTTTTATTTTATTGCCTTCAATTTGTCTTCTTACCACCTGAACAGACTGCTGTGTCTACTATAGATTTATAATAAATTTTGATATCTTACTGAGTAACCCCCTCCTTTCTTCAGATAGCCTTGGCATTTCATTGATCTTTGCTTACCTATGTTCAATTTAGAAATAACCAGGCAAGCCTTGGCTAGTGTAGCTCGGTGGATTGAGTGCAGGCCTGCAAACCAGAGGATAGTGGCTCAATTCCCAATCAGAGCACATGCCTGGGTTGCAGACCAGTTCCCAGCAGGGGACTCATGAGAGGCAACCATACATTGATATTTCCCTTCCTTTCTCCTTCCCTTCCCATCTAAAGATAAATTTAAAAAATCTTTAAAAAAGAGAGAAATAACCAGGCAAGATCATAAAATTTCTAATTGAAATTTTATTAGAATATCATTAAATTTCTAGTACAAGTTAGACAGGATGATATATTTTTTTTAATTTTATTTGGTTACTTTTCAAGTACATTTTTTTTCTCTCCCCCCCCCGCCCGGTCTCCCCCCTCCCTCCCATCCCCCCCCCCAGTCCTCATCTCTGTGTCATTCATACTTGTTCCTCAAAATCCCTCCCCCTTTTTCCCCTTAAGTTCCCTTCCCTCTCCCCTCTGGTCGCTGCTCACTTGTTAATCTTTTAAAAAATTATTGTTCAAGTATAATTTTCTGTCTTTCACTCCCATCCCAGTCCACCCCCCAGTGCTCCCCACCTCCCTCCCATTACCACCCCCTTAGTTGTTGTCCATGTGTCCTTTATACTAGTTCCTGTAAATCCGTCCTCTTTTTCCCCTGAAATACCCTCCTCTGTCCCCTCTGGTTACTGTCCTATTATTCTCTATTTAAGTGTCTTTGTTTTTATTTTGCTTGCTTGTTGGTTTTGTTCTTTAGCTTCCTGTTAAAGGTGAGATCATATGGTATTTGTCTTTCAACACCTGGCTTATTTCACTCAGCATAAAGCTTTCCAGTTCCATCCATGATATTAAAAAGGGTAGGAATGCCTTCTTTCTTTCTGCTGCATAGAATTCCATTGTGCATATGTACCATAATTTTTTGATCCATTCATTTACTGACAGGCACATAGGTTGCTTACAGCTCTTGGCTATTGTAAATTGTGCTGCTATGAGTATTGGGGTGCATGGGTTCTTTTGGATTGGTGTTTTAGGATTCTTAGGATATAATCCCAGCAGTGGAATTGCTGGGTCAAAAGTCAGGTCCATTTTTAGTTTTTTGAGAAAATTCCATACTGTTTTCCACAGTGGTTGTACCGGTCTGCAATCCCACCAACAATAAATTAGGGTTCCCTTTTCTCCACTATCCAACGCTTGTTGTTTGTTGCTTTGTTTATGATGGCCATTCTGACCAGTGTAAAGTGGTATCTCATTGTGGTTTTAATTTGCATCTCTCTGATAGCTAATGATATTGAGCACCTTTTCATGTGTCTCTGGACCTTCTGTATGTCCTCCTTGGAGAAATGTCTGTTCAAGTCCTTTGCCCACTTTTTAATTGGGTTGCTTGTCTTCTTGGAGTTGAGTTGTGTAAGTTCTTTGTATATTTTGGAGATTGCAGCCTTGTCTGAGGTATCATTGGCAAATATGTTTTCCCATACAATTGGATATCTTTTTATTTTAATACTGTTTTCTTTAGCTGTGCAAAAGCTTTTAATTTGGAAAAGATCCTGTTTGTTTATTGTTTCTTTTATGTCCCTTGCTCTAGGGAACATATCAGTAAAAATGTTGCTCCATAAAATATCTGAGCTTTTCTTATCAATGTTTTCCTCTAGGAATTTAATGGTGTCACAGCTTATATTTAAGTGTTTTATCCACCATAAATTTATTTTAGTGTATGGTGTAAGTTGGTGCTGGAGTTTCATTTTTTTGCATGTAGCTCTCCACTTATCCCAACACCATTTGTTGAAGAGGCTATTATTAGTCCATTTTATGATGCTGCCCCCTTTGTAAAATATTAATTGGCTGTAGAGATTTGGGTTGATTTCTGGGCTCTCTGTTCTGTTCCATTGGTCCATGTGCCTGTTTTTATGCCAGTACCAGGCTGTTTTGATTACAGTGAACTTGTAATACAGTTTGGTATCAGGTATTGTGTTCCCTCGTACTTTGTTCTTCTTTCTCAAAATTGCAGCTGCTATTTGGGGTCATTTATGGTTCCATATAATTTTTGAAGTGTTTGTTCTATGTCTATGAAATATACCATTGGTACTTTAATAGGTATTGCATTGAATCTGTAAATTGCTTTGGGAAGTATGGGCATTTTGATGATGCTAATTCTTCCCATCCATGAGCATGGTGTATGTTTCCATTTGTTTGTGTCTTCCTTGATTTCTTTCTTCAGTGCTGTGTATTTTTCTGCATATAGGTCTTTTACCTCCTTGGTTAGGTTTATTCTTAGGTATTTTATTTTTCTTTTTGCTATATGGGATGCCATTTTTTTCTTGATTTCTGCTTCTGCTGTTTCATTGTTGGTATACAAAAATGCCTTTGATTTCTGGATATTGACTCTGTATCCTGCTGTTTTGCCAAATTCATTTATTATGTTGAGCAGTTTTTTGGTAGACTCTACAGGACTTTCCATGTATGCTATCATGTAATCTGCAAATGGTGACAGTTTTGTTTCCTTCTTCCCGATTTGATTGCCTTTTATTTCCTTTTCTCATCTTATCGCTGTGGCCAAAACTTCAAATACTATATTTAATAGAAGTGGTGAAAGTGAGCAACCTTGTCTTGTTCCTGATCTTAGTGAAAAAGATTTTTGTTTTTGCCCATTGAGTATGATGTTGGCTGTAGGTCTCTCATATATGGCCTTTATTCTATTAAAGAATGCTCCCTCGTTTCCCACTTTGCTGAGTGTTTTTATCATAAATGTGTATTGTACCTTATCAAAAACTTTTTCCACATTTATTGATATGGTCATGTGATTTTTTCTTTGCTTTTGTTTATATGATGTATTACATTTATTGATTTGCAAATATTGAACCATCCTTGTATTGCTGGGATGAATCCCACTTGGTCATGGTGAATGATCTTTGTAATATATTGTTAGATGCAGTTTGCCATTATTTTGTTGAGGATTTTAGTGTCTGTGTTCATCAGCGATATTGGCTCAAAATTTTCTTTTTTTGTTTTATCTTTATCTGGTTTTCGGATTAGGATGATGCTGGCTTCATAAAAAGAGTTTGGGAGTCCTACATCATTTTAGATTTTTTGAAATAGGCTGTGAAGAACAGCAGTTAGCTCTTCCTTAAATGCATTGTAGAAATCTCCTGTGAAACCATCTGGTTCAGGGCATTTGTATGTTAGGAGATTTTTGATTACTGCTTCAATTTCATTTGCATTGGTCTGTTCAGGCTTTCTGCTTCTTCTTCATTGAGTTTTGGAGGATTATATTTTTCTAGAAATTTGTCCATTTCGCCTAAGTTTTCAAATTTCTTGGCATACAGTTCTTCATAGTACTTTCTTACAATCCTTTGTATTTCTGTGGCATCAGTTGTAACCTCTCCTCTCTCATTTCTGATTGTGTTTATCTGGGTTCTCTGTCTTCTTTTCTTGATGAATCTGCTTTAAGACTTGTCTATTTTGTTTATCTTTTCAAAAAACCAGCTCCTGGATTCACTGATCCTTACGATTGTGCTTTTAGTCTCTATGTCATTTAATTCTGCTCTGATCTTGGTTATTTTCTTCCTTCTACTTGCTCTGGGCTGTCTTTGTCATTGCTCCTCAAGTTCTTGTAGGTATAGGGTTAGGTTGTTTGTTTGAAATGTTTTTATCTTTAGTAGATAGGCCTGTATTGCTATGAACTTCCCTCTCAGAACTATGTTCCCTGTGTCCCAAAAGGTCTGAGTTAATGTGAGTTCATTTTTGTTTGTTTCCAGAAACATTTTGATTTCTTCCCTAATTTCATTCTTGACCCATTCATTGTTTAATAGCATGCCATTTAATCTCCATGATTTTGGGTGTTTGGGCATTTTTTTCTCTTGGGGTAGGTTTACACTTTCAGACTGTTGTCGTCAGAGAAAATGCTTGATATGATTTCAATTTTCTGGAATTTGTTGAGTCTTGTTTTGTGTCCTATCATGTGGGCTATCTTTGAAAATGTTCCATGTGCATTTGAAAAGAATGTGTGTTTAGCTTCTTTGGAATAAAGGGTTCTATATATATCAGTTAGGTCCATTTCATCTAGGGCATTGTTCAATTCCACAACATCTTTGTTGATTTTTTGTTTAGAAGATCTGTCTGTTTTTGATAGTGGGGTGTTAAAATACCTTACTGCAATTGTGTTGCTGTCAATATCTTTCTTGAAGTCCTCTAAGATTTTTTTTGTGTATTTGGGTGCTTTTATGCTGGGTGCATATATATTTATGATGTTAATGTCTTCTTTGTGGCTTCTTCCCTTGAGTATTATAAAGTGACCTTCTGAGTCTCTCTTTATGGCCCTTTTTTTGAAGTCTATTTTGTCTCATATGAGTATTGTTACCCTGGCTTTTTTTCTTGTCTGTTTGCTTGAAAAATTTATTTCCAGCCCCTAACTTTCAGTGTGTATAGGTCTTTTGTCCTGAGGTGGGTCTCTTGTAGGTAGCAAATGTATGGGTTATGCTTTATTATCCATTCAGCTATCCTATGTCTTTTGATTGGAGCATTTAGCCCATTTATGTTAAGGATATTATTTATAGTTACTTATTCATTGTCATTTTTATTTTTCAAATATATTTTATTAATTATGCCATGACAGTTGTTCTATTTCCCGCCTTCATTCCCCTCCACCCTGCACACCCCCTCCCGTACCATTCCCCCCTTTAATTTATGACCATGTGTCTCAAGTTCTTTTGATTCTACATTTCCCATACTATTCTTGCCCTCGCCCTATTTTCTACCTACCATCTATGCTACTTATCCCTTTTTCTCCTCATTCCACTCCCCTGTTGCTAACCCTCCATGTGATCTTCATTTCTATAGTTCTGCTCCTGATCTAGCTGTCCTCTTAGTTTGCTTTTGTTTTAGGTGTGGTACTTAATAACTGTGAGTTTGCTGTCCTTCCACTGTTCATCTTTTTTATCTTCGTTTTCTTAGGTAAGTCCCTTTAACTTTTCATATAATAAGGGCTTGGTGATGATGAACTTCTTGTAAAACTTTCATTTAGAATGGAAGGACAGATAAAGTGCTTCTCAGGTAAGATCACATTCAAGAAGTTCATTGTCATTTTTATGCCTGTGCTTCTCATTGTCTCTCTCTTTTCCATCCTTTCCTTAAAGCAGACCTTTTCGTATTTCTTGCAGAGCTGGTTCGTGAAGGCTCGCTGATTCTTCTAAACTTCTTTTCTCTTGGAAGCTATCTTGAATGAGAGCCTTGTTGGGTAAAGTAACCTTGGTAGAAGGCCTCTGGTTCTCATTATTTGGAATATTTCTTGCCACTCTCTTTTTGTTTGGAGTGTTTCCATTCAGAAGTCAGCAGCTAACCTTATTGGGGCTTCTTTGTATGTTAATTTCCGTTTCTCCCTTGTTGCCTTTAAGATTCTCTCTTTGTCTTGGAATTTTGCCATTTTAATGATGCTGTGTCTTGAAGTGGGCCTCTTTGGGTTCCTGTTGATTGGGACTCTCTATGTTTCCTGGATTTGTGTGACTTTTTCTTTCATCCAACTAGGGAAGTTTTCTATCATTAATTTTTGAAATAGGTTTTCTATCCCTTGCTCTTCTTCTTCTCTTTCTGGTATCCCTATTATTTGGATATTATTACCTTTCATATTGTCTTGCATTTCTCTTAATCCCTCTTCATGCTTTCTGAGCCTTTTTGCCTTTCTTGCTCTTTCTGGTAGTTTTTTTCTACTTTGTCCTCCAACCCGCTGATCCAATCTTCTGCTTCATGGATCCCACTTTTGATTCCTTTCACTGTGTTCTTCAGCTCCGAAATTGTATTCTTCATTTCCTCTTGGCCATTGCTGACAGTTTCTATTTCCTTTTTCATGTTGATATAGTTTGCAGTGAGTTCACTATAGCTCCCCTGTAGTTTCTAGTAACTCATTGTGAGCTCTTTGACCTTCCTGATAACCAGTGCTTTGAATTCAATATCTGATAGCTGACTTGCCTCTATTTTATCTAGTATTTTTTCTGAGGCTTCCTCCTTTTCACTTATTGGGGTGGTGTTTCTTTGTCTTCCCATTGTTTGTGAGACTCTTCTTGTTAGCTTCAGCTTCTTAAATGGATGTATTCTGGCTTCCTGGGTTTATGGTGTGAAATTCTGTGGTATAATACCTGTGAGATTCAGTGGTGTAGTCTCCTTGATCTCCCCAGCTCACTGGTCTTGGGCTGTTCTTTACCTTGGCTCTGAGTTTCTCTTTGTGTTTTGGTTGATTTGGGGTTTTTCTTTTGTGGGTCCTTCCCACCAGCTGTTCAGCTGATGGTGTATCTGTCCAACAACCCATTTTAATTTGTTGTGCTCTTGAGGGCAGGTTGTATTGAAGGTAGTTCTTCCATGTGTACAAGGTTTTGAAGTTTTTCTTTTGCTCTTGTTCATTTGTTTGCACTGGGTTGTTTCTTAACTGTTTTGTTGTATTTCCAGATAGGTCTTGGATTGAGGGTTGTGTGGTTTATACTCTCTCCTTCAACTTGTTCTGTTGTTATCTGTTTGTGCTTTCTTTGTTATTGGGTTTCCTCTTCCTTTGGGTATCCTGGGGTTCACTGCTTCCACCTACTCTTTTTTTTTTATGTGATCAGTTGGAGGGGAAGGCAAAATGGTTTATGACAGCAGGAGTGTATTCTATTATATTTACAGTAGCAGCCAGTTGAGAAGAGATGGATATCCTTTGGCTATGTATAGCGGTAAGCGTAATCTTCAATCCAACTAGCCACTTTTTTAGAAAAAATGGAAAGAAGATAAAACTCTTGTTGGGGAGAAAAGGTTTGTGAGTCGGATCTAGAAAGGAGTGAGGTTGAGAGAGTTCAGATTCTGAGGTAAGGTGAGAATAAAGGAAAGTAAATAGGTGTAGTGTGAGAGAGAATAGAGTTAACCACTACAGTAATATACTTCAAGAAACAATGAAGTGGGCTAAGATCTTGGAGGGGTGTTGTTTAGTATTTACAATAGTATGGAACAGCTATTATTTACAATAATATTAGAGCAACAATCATACAACAGAATCTATGAGATACCAAGAATAGGGAGTATCGGACCTTCAATAGTGTACTAACTGTGCAAGGGGAAGTAAAGGACAGTAAATTAGCAATACACTATGATTGAGGGGACAAGGGAAACCTGTCAAGTTATAAAATATATCCAGCCAAGGTAAAGAAGACTATACATAAAGAGGAGGAATACAGAGATACTATTAAAATAAAAGATGTAATACTAATGACAAAATAATGAAAAATACAAATGTGCAGTAACTTGTAGTTTTTCTGTTATAGAAAAATGAATTTGTCTCTCTGTCTCTACCTTTGGGATGCCTCCTCTTTGAGTCCCATTCTGGTCTTTTCGCTGTTCCAAGTCTTTTGTCTCACTTCAGGGGGTGGGGGGCAAAAAAAAGGCAGCAGAATGGAGGAAAAAGTGGTAGGTTTGGAAAGAGAGAGAAGGAATAAAACAAGAAAGAAGAAGAGAGAGGGCAACAGTATTGAAAGATAAAGCAATAATAAAGTTAAAAAATAAAAGTATATTAAAAAATCTCTTGTTGTTTTCCAGCTGGTCAAATCTTTTCTTCTTGTCACACTAGCTGCAGCAGGCTGAGGGGTGATAGGTGTGGCCTTTTTCTGTTCTCGGTGTACTCAGCCGGTCTCATCAGTGCTCTCTCAAGATTTGGACAGGCACCTCGTCCTAGAGCCCCACTGAGAGCAGATTTTCTCCAGGATTCACAGTCCTGGCTTCCCTGTACTCACAGACTTGGGCTCAAATTTTTCCCAGTGCTATGGGGGAAGTCATGGGCGACTCTCAATTTCCCCAAGTTGGCAAACACAGACTGACTCCACAAGTGATCAAAGCTCTCTGGTTTGCTTCCTAAAGCCCACTTCTCTCTCTGACACTCCAAGCTAACATCTGTCCTGGTGTTTTTCAAACTGCGCCTGGCTGGGTAGGGAGGGAGCTGATCACTGGCTCTCTCCCAAGGTCCTTGATGCTAGCTAGCCTTTGGCTCCCAGAGACCTAGGCAGACCGGCCAGGGACCTGGTGTGGCCCAGTGGAGGGCCTGTGGCCTTTGTGTTGTTCCTTTGGACCTTATGGACCTGCAGTCGTCTCCTTTCCTCACCACCTGGTCATTCAGAGTCCTACCTCCCTATATGCTGGGTCCCTGTTGGCTATCTGCTGCATCCCTCTGCAGATCAGCCTGGTTTTTCTCCGGTGCGTGGGAGGAAGTGAAATTCTTTGTCCTATTCTGCCACCATCTTCCCAAGAATCTCAAGAGGATTCAGGTAGTAAATCTGCCCCCTTGCTGGTGTGGCTCAGTGGATTGAGCGATGGCCTAGTAAGCAAAGTATCGCAGGTTCAATTTCTAGTCAGGGGGGCACATGCCTGGGTTGTAGCACAGGTCCCCAGTAGGGGGTGCACCAGAGGCAACTACACATTGATGTTTCTTTCCTTCTCTTTCTTCTTCCCTAAAAAATGGCAGTAAGTCTTTTTATACAAGAACTAGATATATTAAACTACTTAGATCATCTTTAATGTCTTTCATTAGAGCTTTCTAAGTTATATTTCTTAGGTTTTACACATTTTTAAAGTTTTTTCTCAATTTTTGGTTTCATTTAAATTTTAAATAATATATTTTATAATTAAGTTTTAATTGTTTTTATTATATATAGAAATACAGACAAAAATATGTACGCTAATCTTTAAACAACTTTGCTAAACTTTCTAATTTAAGTAATTTGTCAATAAATTGCTCTGGAGAGAGTCCAGAAGATGGTGGTGGAGTAGGACAGAGAGGATTCCGCTCCCCCCCCCCACGCATGGGAGAAAAACCTGGCCAATCTGCAGAGGAACACAGCAGATAGCCAACAGTGCCCCAACATATAATAAAATAGGAGTCCAGAAATTGTAGCAGACACTGAAAGACCAGACAGTGAGGAGATGGCTGCATGTCAATAAGGTTTGAGGGACCAGTGTGAAGGCGGCAGCCTCAGCTGTACCCGGTGCCAAAGGCCTGGCACCGGGTCTGCCCCAGACTCTTTGGGAGCCAAGGGCTGGCAGCAGGGTCCTTGGGAGAGAGCCTGGTCGTCAGCTTCTTCCCTAAACCAGTTGGGCACAGTTTGATCAACACTGGGAGAGACCTGTTTGCTTGAAGTGTCAGCGAGGGGAATAGGCATGAGGAGGAAAACACAGGGGCCATGATCACCCATGGAGTCTGTGGTACCTGGCTCGGGACAATTGAGAGTCACAGTGTTGCCAGTCTGGCTATAGAATTGGGCTGAGCTGTGTGGCAGAACTGAGTAGGGGAAATTTCTTGAAAAGTAAACTGCTTGGTGGATCCTCCTGTGACAGCCGCTTGGCCTACTACCCACCCAGCCTGGCAGAGATCCCGAGGTTGGGTGGAAGGCCTTGCATTCCCCCATAGCACTGGGAAAGTTTCCTGCCCAAGCCTGTACAACAGCCCATGATGACTCCCATGCAAAGAGTGCTCTCAAGAGTACCTGGATTCCCTGGGTGGGGCACTGGGGAGAGGCGTCTGTCTGGATCTTGGGAGAGTGCTTGAGAGACTGGCTGAGTACACTGAGAAGAGAGAAAAGCCACACCAATCCCCCCTCAGCCTGCTACAGCCAGTGAGAGGAAAAAAATCAGTTAGGCCAGCTGGAAACGAAAAAGAGGTGCTTTAAATTTTTTTTTAATTTAAGTAATCTTTAACGTCTTTAACTTTATTATTGTTTTATCTTTAAATACCATTTTCTTCTCTTTCCTTCTTTTATTATTTATTCCTTCTTCCTTTATTTTCAAACTTATCTCTTCTGTCTTCCTTCTCCTGCCTTTTTTCCCTCCACAAGTGACACAAAAAACTTGGAACTGAGAAAAGACCAGAGTTAGACCCAAAGAGGGGGCATCCCATAGTAGAGAGAGACAAATTTCACTTTGCTATAGCAGAGAAACTACAAGTAACTGCATATTTGTATTATTATTATTTTCATTATTCTTACATCTTTTATTTTAATAGTATCTCTGTATTCTTCTTCTTTCTCTATAATCTTCTTTACCTTGTCTGGTTATATTGTATCATTTGACAGGTTTCCGCTGTCCTCTCATTCATAGTGTTTTGCTAATTTATTGGCCCTCACTTCACTCGTGCTCTGTTAGCACACCATTGAAGGTCCAATACTCCCGATTCTTAGTATTGTAGTGGCCTTCCCAGGAAGGGAGCTAGCTGGTGAATCAATAAGATAAATGTAATGGCTTATAGCCTGCCCAGGAGGGGAGCTAGCCGGTGAGTCCACAGGATCAGGGAGAGCAAGTAACTAAGTAACTGAGGAGTAAGAACAAAGAAATTCGTATTAACTCCTATCACCATTTCTGCTTTCTTGCTTCTGTAAGCTGCTTTCTGCTTTCACACCAAAAGTAAGGGTCCGAGTGATGAGTGACAGACTGCCCCCCTCACCCTATATAAGCCACTACTCCCCACTGATTGGGGCCCAGAATTTGGAGACTGACTCCTCTGAGTCTGCACACATGAAAATAAACTTCCACTCCATACACCCGAAAGTGGCTGAGTTGTTTTCTGTAACAGTATTTCATGGATTCTGTTGTATGATTGTTGCTCTAATATTATTGTAAATAATAGCTGTTCCATACTATTGTAAATACTAAACAACACCCCTCCAAGATCTTAGCCCACTTCATTGTTTCTTGAAGTATATTACTGTAGTGGTTAACTCTATTCTCTCTCACACTACACCTATTTACTTTCCTTTATTCTCACCTTACCTCAGAATCTGAACTCTCTCAACCTCACTCCTTTCTAGATCCGACTCACAAACCTTTTCTCCCCAACAAGAGTTTTATCTTCTTTCCATTTTTTCTAAAAAAGTGGCTAGTTGGATTGAAGATTACGCTTACCACTATACATAGCCAAAGGATATCCATCTCTTCTCAACTGGCTGCTACTGTAAATATAATAGAATACACTCCTGCTGTCATAAACCATTTTGCCTTCCCCTCCAACTGATCACATAAAAAAAAAAAGAGTAGGTGGAAGCAGTGAACCCCAGGATACCCAAAGGAAGAGGAAACCCAATAACAAAGAAAGCACAAACAGATAACAACAGAACAAGTTGAAGGAGAGAGTATAAACCACACAACCCTCAATCCAAGACCTATCTGGAAATACAACAAAACAGTTAAGAAACAACCCAGTGCAAACAAATGAACAAGAGCAAAAGAAAAACTTCAAAACCTTGTACACATGGAAGAACTACCTTCAATACAACCTGCCCTCAAGAGCACAACAAATTAAAATGGGTTGTTGGACAGATACACCATCAGCTGAACAGCTGGTGGGAAGGACCCACAAAAGAAAAACCCCAAATCAACCAAAACACAAAGAGAAACTCAGAGCCAAGATAAAGAACAGCCCAAGACCAGTGAGCTGGGGAGATCAAGGAGACTACACCACTGAATCTCACAGGTATTATACCACAGAATTTCACACCATAAACCCAGGAAGCCAGAATACATCCATTTAAGAAGCTGAAGCTAACAAGAAGAGTCTCACAAACAATGGGAAGACAAAGAAACACCACCCCAATAAGTGAAAAGGAGGAAGCCTCAGAAAAAATACTAGATAAAATAGAGGCAAGTCAGCTATCAGATATTGAATTCAAAGCACTGGTTATCAGGAAGGTCAAAGAGCTCACAATGAGTTACTAGAAACTACAGGGGAGCTATAGTGAACTCACTGCAAACTATATCAACATGAAAAAGGAAATAGAAACTGTCAGCAATGGCCAAGAGGAAATGAAGAATACAATTTCGGAGCTGAAGAACACAGTGAAAGGAATCAAAAGTGGGATCCATGAAGCAGAAGATTGGATCAGCGGGTTGGAGGACAAAGTAGAAAAAAACTACCAGAAAGAGCAAGAAAGGCAAAAAGGCTCAGAAAGCATGAAGAGGGATTAAGAGAAATGCAAGACAATATGAAAGGTAATAATATCCAAATAATAGGGATACCAGAAAGAGAAGAAGAAGAGCAAGGGATAGAAAACCTATTTCAAAAATTAATGATAGAAAACTTCCCTAGTTGGATGAAAGAAAAAGTCACACAAATCCAGGAAACATAGAGAGTCCCAATCAACAGGAACCCAAAGAGGCCCACTTCAAGACACAGCATCATTAAAATGGCAAAATTCCAAGACAAAGAGAGAATCTTAAAGGCAACAAGGGAGAAACAGGAAGTAACATACAAGGGAACCCCAATAAGGTTAGCTGCTGACTTCTGAATGGAAACAATCCAAGCAAGAAGAGAATGGCAAGAAATATTCTAAGTAATGAGAATCAGAGTCCTGTAACAAAGGCTAATTTACCAGGGAAGGATCTCAATCAAGATAGAAGGCCAAATACTGAGCTTTCAAGGCTAAAGACATCTAAAAGATTACACCTCCACCAAACCAGCTCTGCAAGAGATGCCAAAGGGACTGCTCTAAGGAAAGGAAGCAAAGGAGAGAGAAAGAGAGGAACACGGGTACAAAAATGGCAATGAATAAATACCTTTCAATAATAACCTTAAACATAAATAGATTAAGTGCTCCAATAAAAAGACATAGAATAGCTGAATGGATAAGAAAGTATGACCCGCACATATAATGCCTACAAGAGACGCACCTCAGGACAACAGTCCTGCACAGACTAAAAGTGAAGGGCAGGAAACAAATTTTCCAAGCAAACAGATAGGGGGAAAAAAGGTGGCTTAGCAATACTCATATCAGATAAAGTAGATTCCAAAAAAGGGTCATAAAAAGAGACCAAGAAGGACACCTCATAATACTTAAGAGAAGGATCCATCAAGAAGAAGTAAACATTGTAAATATGTATGCACCCAACATAGGAGCACCCAAATATATAAAAAAAATCTTAGAGGACTTCAAGAAAGATATTGAAGGCAACACAATTATAGTAGAGGATTTTTAACACCCCCCTGTCAAAAATGGACAGCTTTCCAAACAAAATATCTACAAAAATATTGTGGCATTGAACAACGCCTTAGATGAAATGTTCTTAACTGATATACATAGAGCTCTTCATCCCAAAGAAGCAAAATACACATTCTTTTCAAATGCACATGGAACATTTTCAAAGATAGACCACATGATAGGACACAAAACAAGACTCAACAAATTCCAGAAAATTGAAATCATATCAAGCATTTTCTCTGACCACAAGGGAATGAAACTACAAACCAATCCCAAGGGAAATAAACCCAAACACTCAAAATCATGGAGATTGAATGGCATGCTATTAAAGAGCAAATGGGCCAAAATGAAATTAGGGAAGAAATCAAGAAGTTTCTGGAAACAAACAAAAATAAACTCACATCAACCCAAACCTTATGGGACACAGGGAACACAGTTCTGAGAGGGAAGTTCATAGCAATACAGGCCTATCTACTAAAGATAAAAACATTTCAAACAAACAACCTAACCCTATACCTACAAGTACTTGAGGAGCAATGACAAAGACAGCCCAGAGCAAGTAGAAGGAAGAAAATAACCAAGATCAGAGCAGAATTAAATGACATAGAGACTAAAAGCACAATCGTAAGGATCAGTGAATCCAGGAGCTGGTTTTTTTGAAAAGATAAACAAAATAGACAAGTCTTAAAGCAGATTCATCAAGAAAAGAAGACAGAGAACCCAGATAAACACAATCAGAAATGAGAGAGGAGAGGTTACAACTGATGCCACAGAAATACAAAGGATTGTAAGAAAGTACTATGAAGAACTGTATGCCAAGAAATTTGAAAACTTAGGCGAAATGGACAAATTTCTAGAAAAATATAATCCTCCAAAACTCAATGAAGAAGAAGCAGAAAGCCTGAACAGACCAATGCAAATGAAATTGAAGCAGTAATCAAAAATCTCCTGACATACAAATGCCCTGAACCAGATGGTTTCACAGGAGATTTCTACAATGCATTTAAGGAAGAGCTAACTGCTGTTCTTCACAGCCTATTTCAAAAAATCTAAAATGATGTAGGACTCCCAAACTCTTTTTATGAAGCCAGCATCATCCTAATCCGAAAACCAGATAAAGATAAAACAAAAAAAGAAAATTTTGAGCCAATATCGCTGATGAACACAGACACTAAAATCCTCAACAAAATAATGGCAAACTGCATCTAACAATATATTACAAAGATCATTCACCATGACCAAGTGGGATTCATCCCAGCAATACAAGGATGGTTCAATATTTGCAAATCAATAAATGTAATACATCATATAAACAAAAGCAAAGAAAAAATCACATGACCATATCAATAAATGTGGAAAAAAGTTTTTGATAAGGTACAATACACATTTATGATAAAAACACTCAGCAAAGTGGGAAACGAGGGAGCATTCTTTAATAGAATAAAGGCCATATATGAGAGACCTACAGCCAACATCATACTCAATGGGCAAAAACAAAAATCTTTTTCACTAAGATCAGGAACAAGACAAGGTTGCTCACTTTCACCACTTCTATTAAATATAGTATTTGAAGTTTTGGCCACAGCGATAAGATGAGAAAAGGAAATAAAAGGCAATCAAATCGGGAAGAAGGAAACAAAACTGTCACCATTTGCAGATTACATGATAGCATACATGGAAAGTCCTGTAGAGTCTACCAAAAAACTGCTCAACATAATAAATGAATTTGGCAAAACAGCAGGATACAGAGTCAATATCCAGAAATCAAAGGCATTTTTGTATACCAACAATGAAACAGCAGAAGCAGAAATCAAGAAAAAAAGGCATCCCATATAGCAAAAAGAAAAATAAAATACCTAAGAATAAACCTAACCAAGGAGGTAAAAGACCTATATGCAGAAAAATACACAGCACTGAAGAAAGAAATCAAGGAAGACACAAACAAATGGAAACATACACCATGCTCATGGATGGGAAGAATTAGCATCATCAAAATGCCCATACTTCCCAAAGCAATTTACAGATTCAATGCAATACCTATTAAAGTACCAATGGTATATTTCACAGACATAGAACAAACACTTCAAAAATTATATGGAACCATAAATGACCCCAAATAGCAGCTGCAATTTTGAGAAAGAAGAACAAAGTACGAGGGAACACAATACCTGATACCAAACTGTATTACAAGTTCACTGTAATCAAAACAGCCTGGTACTGGCATAAAAACAGGCACATGGACCAATGGAACAGAACAGAGAGCCCAGAAATCAACCCAACTCTCTACATTCAATTAATATTCAACAGAGGGGGCAGTAACATAAAATTGAGTAAAGATAGCCTCTTCAACAAATGGTGTTGGGATAAGTGGAGAGCTACATGCAAAAAAATGAAACTTGAGCACCGACTTACACCATACACCAAAATAATTCAAGATGGATAAAATACTTAAATATAAGCCATAACACCATTAAAGTCCTAGAGGAGAACATTGCTAGGAAAATCTCAAATATTTCATGCAGTAACTTTTTAACTTATACATCCCCTAGAGCAAGGGACATAAAGGAAAGAATAAACAAATGGGATCTCATAAAAGTAAAAGGCTTCTGCATGGCTAAAGAAAACAGTATTAAAATAAAAAGATAACCAACTATGTGGAAAAACATATTTGTCAATGATATTTCAGACAAGCGTTTAATCTCCAAAATATACAAAGAACTTACATGACTCCACTCTAAGAAGACAAGCAACCCAATTAATTAAACAGTGGGCAAATGACTTGAACAAACGATTCTCTAAGGAAGACATACAGAAGATTCAGAGACACATGAAAAGTTGCTCAATATTGCTAGCTAACAGAGAGATGCAAATTAAAACAACAATGAGATACCACTTCACACCAGTCAGAATAGATGGCCATTATAAACAAAGCAACAAACAACAAGTGTTGGAGAACTTGTGGAAAAAAGGGAACCCTAATTTATTGGTGGTGGGATTGCAGACTGGTACACCCATTGTGGAAAACAGTATGGGATTTTCTAAGAAAACTAAAAATGTACCTGCCTTTTGACCCAGCAATTTCATTTCTATGATTATATCCTAAGAACCCCAGAACACCAATCCAAAAGAACCTAAGTACTCCAATGTTTATAGCAGCTGAATTTACAATAGCCTAGAGTTAGAAGCAACCTAGGTGCCCATCAGTAAATGAATGTATAAAAGAACTGCGGTACATATACCCAATGGAATTCTATGTAGCAGAAAGAAAGAAGAAGCTTCTACCCTTTTCATCAGCCTGGATGGAACTGGAAAGCATTATGCAGAGTGAAATAAGCCAGGCGGTGAAAGACAAATACCATATGATCTGACCTTTAATTGGAACCTAAACAATAAAACAAAGAAGCAAGCAAAATATAATCAAAGACACTGAAATAGAGAAGAAGCTGACAGTAACCAGAGGGGAGATGGGAGGCAATTTCAGGGGAAAAGGGGAAGGATTTACAGGAACTGGTATGAAGGACACATGGACAACAACAAAGGGTGGTGGAAGTGGGAGAGAGGTGGGGAGCACTGGGGGGGTGGGCTGGGATGGGAGTAAAAGACAGAAAACTGTACTTGAGCAACAATTAAATAAATTAAAAACTAACTAAATAAATAAATAGTTCCAGGTGTTCTGTGGACACAATCATTACCTACTAACAATTGCAGGTTCATTTCTCCTTTTAATTCTACATACAACCTATTATTAATCTTTGTTATGCAGTTGTCTATACATTTTCAAAATCTTGCCTAGATCAAGTCATTTAGAATCACTTTAAAAGTATAGTTTTTACAGTTTAAAATACTTGTAAAATTTTAGCTGATATTAGCACCACCTGACTGGCTTGTTAAACTGGGGATTGCTCAATGTCATTAATCATCAGAGAGATGTAAGTCAATTTACATCAGAGAGATGTAAATTAAAACCATGTTCAGGTATCATTTCACACCTGTCAGAATGGTAATTATCAAAAAGTCAACAAACAAGTTCAGGTTAAGATGTGGAGAAAAGGAAACCATTTTTCTGTTTAGAAAATAGTGTGGAGATTCCTCAAAAGTTAAAAATAAAACTGCCTGTGACCCAGTGATTCAATTTCTGGGAATATATACAAAGAATCTCAAAACACTAATTTGAAAGAATATACATACCCTTATGTTCATGTAGCATTATTTACAATACCCAAATATAGAAGCAACCCAAGCAACTCAACTGCCCATTAACAGATGAGTAAATAAAAAGCTGTAGTACATTTACACACTTTAATACTATTTAGCAGTTTAAACAAGAAAGAAAGAGATAAAGAAAGAAAAAATAAAGAAAGAAAAAGAACCAAAGAAATCTTTTTTTTTTTTGCAATGGAAATAAATAGACCTAGAGAATATTATGCTAGGTAAAATGAATCAAAGACAAATATCATATGATTTCACTTACTTGTGGAATCTAATGAACAAAATAAACAGATTGGAAACAGGCTGATAGATACAGAGAACAAACTGACTATTGCCAGAGGGTAGGGAGAATGAGGGGTTTAATGAAAGAGGTGAAGGAATTAAGAAGTACAGGTTGGTATTTACAGAATAGTCAGAGGGCTGAAGATTAAAACATAAGGAGTATAGTCAATAATATCATATGTATGCATGGGGTCAGGTGGGTACTTGAAATATTAGGGGACCATTCTATAAGTACGTGATCTGCTAACCACTTTGCTGTATATCTGAAGAAATACAGAATAATATTGAATTCAAAGTGTAATGGCAAACTAAAACAAAATAAAATGAAAGTTTTATTGTTTTATCAGATTTTTTAATTAAATTTGTGGGGAAAGGGAGAAAATTTGGGACAACTGTAGTGGAATAATAAAAAAATCTTAATATCCAAGATGGAAGAGGAGTAAGTGGAAGCTACAATAATTCTTCCCAGGAGCAGTCTGGAATTAAAACTAAATTGTAGAGAAATCATCCTGAATAATGAACTGGACACTAGCTGTAGAGAAGTATTATAATCATGGAGAGAGAGAAGAAACCACTTCTTCACAATGTGACTGGTAGGGAGTGCAGAGGTGTGAGAAGGCTGGCTGGGCTCCTGAAGCCTAGCACCTGAATATATGGAGGGATCTCAATGGACATAAAGAGATATATCAACAGACATATAATTATTTTAGGGGATTTTAGCACAACATTGACTTCAATGGATAGATCTTCCAGGCAGAAAGTCAATGAGAGAGCAGAGTTAAACGACAAACTAGATCAGATGGATTTAATTGATATCTTCAGAGCGTTTCACCATAAAACAGCAGAATATACATACTTATGAAAGGCATATGAAATTTTTTCCAGAATAGACTATGTTAGGACACAAAACATGTCTCAATAAATTTAAGAAGATTGAAATAATATTAAGCATCCTCTCTGACCAAAATGCTATGAAACTGGAAACCAATGACAAGAACACTGAAAAACACAAAGACATGGAAACTAAATAATGTTATTATTTAATGGCAACTCACCCAGTTGCCAGCCACTGCCTTGCCTGCCTCAGTCCTCCAGGCTCCATCTTGCCATGAGTCCTCTCCACCCTACTGCTTTCTCCTCCCCTCCTTCCAGTCTTGATGAATATTTCTTTTTTAACTCTTTGGTTATCAGAATTCTATGCAGATATATTTTCTGGCAGTTCTGATTGTTTTTTGTTTTTAAATTTGTTGTTGTCCTGCTTTTGGTTGTATGAGGAGCCATAGTGTGTCTAACCACACTTCCACTTTGGGTAGCTCATTGTTTGATTGGTTTTCTTTATTCTCCCTTTTATATTGTATTTTAATTTTCTTCTTTCATTCACTAATATTCTAATAACACACTACAACTCTTGATCTTTTACTTTTTATTTTTTTATTCAGATTATATATTTCTAATCACATTATTGTTATTCCAAAACCCACATAACATCCTACCTGTTCTTTATTCATTTTGCCATATTCCTGACTTTATTATTGTTGTTGTTAACTTTTTACTCTCACACATTATGCCAAGATTCTATCCCTTAACTTCACTCTATCTCACCATCTAATCTCACATATGTGCTCTACTTTCTGAAGCTCACATTTTTCTCAACTCACATTCTTTGTCTCTTCTAATAAGTTTTATGTCTTTTTCACCTTTTATAAAAAAAGTAACTAGTTAGGTAAAATACAATGGTTATTGCTACACTTCTCCAAATGACTTACTATTTGTTCTCTAGTTAGTACTTTAAATGTTAGTACTTTAAATGTTAGTACTTTAAATTCCATAGAATACTCTCCATCTGTCTTACTCCATTGCACCTTTACCCTGACCCTGATCACATACAAAACAAGGTGGGAGTTGTAAATACCAGTAAACCTTCTGGAGGGGAGAACCCACCAGCAAAGGGGCCACCAATAAATAAAGCCCAACAAAAATAGAGAGCCCATACAGACAAAAGAAAGCATAATCCTAGAGCATCCAGACAAGGAGATCAAAGAGACCACACCACTGAGTCCCACACAATTCCTACAACAGAATTTCAACCTAACAAGACAGCTGGCAAAGCAGAGACTTAGAAAAGACAGAAACAAACAGAGTCATCTAAAATGGGGAGACAAAGAACCCTCAGTAAAAAGGAATACATGACTCCTCAGTGAAAGAGCTAAGTGAAATGGATATAGAATTCAAAAATGGTGATAAGGATCTCAAGGAACTCACTGACAGCTATAAGGAACTGAGTGGGAACTACAACAGTATGGAAAAGAAATAGAAACTCTAAACGACAACCAGGAAGAAATTAAGAACATAACTTCTGGAATAAAAAATACACTGCAAGGAATGATTAGCAGGCTGGATGAAGCTGGGGACCAAATTAATAAGCTGGAAGACAGGGTAGAAAGAAACACCCAGGTAGAGTAACTGCATGAAAAAGATTAAAAAATATGAAAATAGCTAAGAGAACTGAAAGACAGCATGAAACACAGCCACATTCAAATCAGAGGAATACCGGAAGGAGAAGAAAAAGCAAAATAGAAACCCTGTTTGAAAAAATGACAGAAAACTTCCTAACCTAAAGAGGGGAAAAGCCACATAAGTTTAGGAAGCACAGAGGATCTCAATCAAGATGAACCCTAAGAGACTTACTGCAAGACATATCACAATTAAAATGACAAGTTTTAAGAACAACGGGACAATCTTAAAAGCAGTGAGGGATAAATAAGAAGTAACATACAAGGGAACTCTGATAAGGCTGGCAGCTGATTTCTCAACAGAAACACTACAAGCCAGAAGAGAATGGAAATAAGTATTCCAAGTAATGAAAAGGAAAGGCCTGCAACCAAGACTTCTCTACCCTATGAGGCTCTTAGTTCAAATGGAAGGTGAAATAAAGAGTTTCCCAGACAAAAGAAGGCTGAAAGAATATACCTGCAGCAAACCAGCAGTGCAAGATATACTAAAGGGACTGCTTGAAGAGGAAGAAAAAGAATTAGAGAGAAGAACACAGCTACAAAGAGGGGAATTAATAAATACATATCAATAATAACCTTAAATGTTAATGGATTAAATGTCCCAATCAGAAGACATAAGGTAGAGGAATGGATAAGGAAATAGGACTTGTACATAGGCTGCCTACAAAAGACCTATCTCGGAACAAAATACCTACACAGATTGAATGAAAAGTGTTAGAAGAAAACGTTCCAAGCAAATGGACTGGAGAAAAAAGCTGGTATGGCAATACTTATATCAGATAAGAAAGACTTCAAAACAAAGGCCATAAAAAGAAACACAGAAGGACACTTCATAATGCTCAAGGGAAGAATCCATCAATCCATCAAGAAGACACAAACATTATAAACAGATATGCACCCAACAGAGGAGCACACAAATACATAAGGAAAATCTTGGAGGACTTCAAGAATGATATAGACAGCAACACACTTACCCAGGGCATTTTAACACCCTACTGTCAACAATGCATAGATCTTCCAAAAAAATATTAGCAGGATATTGTGACAGTGAACAATGCCTTAGATCAAATAGACTTAACTGATAATTAGAGAGCCTTTCATCCCAATAAAGCAAAATGCGGATTCTTTTCAAATGCACATGTAACATTTTTGAAGATAGGCCACATAACAGGACATAAAACAAGCCTCAACAAATTCAAGAAAATTGACAAATTTTCTTAAAAATAATCCATATTGTCTGGGCCCCTGCAATTAAGACTAAGCTCAATTTTTCTTAGACTATAATGTATTTTTAACTTTGAGTCTTTCATCAGACTATGATTTTATTTTTAATCTTCAGTCTTTGATACAAATATCTTAAAGAAGCTGAAGACCAAATTTTTAGCTAATATTTTATTTTAAAATGATCAAGGAAATTATAAAGTAAAACTTGTCTTATTAAGGGTTAAAAATCCAGGATAATGATTTCACTTTTGCTTACAAAACACACAAACTATAATTTTGAATTACCTCAGGTTAGATCATGTTCATTTTAGAATTAAATTTAACATTCATTGTAATAACAATTAGTAAAAACAAGGTATTTCTGATATTTATATTATGTTTACATTCCAAATAAAGTGATGTATTAAATGCATTAATACTTTATGCCCTTTAAAGATATGTAGTGATATAATACCAGTCATATAGTAAGTAGTCGATATACAAAATCACATTTTACAAACTTTGGAAGACTGATTATTTGGATAAACAATAAAATGAATCTATAGTTTTTTTAAAGAATGTTTGTAATACAAATGATTGAATCATTTTTATAAATTTAAATATATACGTTAAGAATAATAGCTGTTAAATATTTTACTTTAAGTTTCAAAAATTTCATCTATGATATACTGATAACGTTCTGTGAGACTAACCCCTCCCCCCAAAGTAACATGTGCAGACATAGTAAGGTAATTCCTCTTTGCTTTCAGACATTAGTCCTGTGTTTGTCTTTATGGTAAGAAGGTGATATGGGCAACTAGAACCTTCATGTCAGAAAAATCAACTGCACCCTCTAAGAAACATACCTGTTCTTCTTATCTACCATATTAAGAAAAACTCATGGAAAAATATCTCTCTGATATTTCAAAGAATTCTAAAATATACATGTCAGCATTACACTATTTTTTTGACAGAAGTACCTGGATGACAGCAATATCAACAGCTACATTGGATAAAACACACATCTAAATTTGACAGTGTCTGTGTTGTGGCAGCCTATGTTAGAGTCCTTGGATGAAAGTCTGAGAGAACAGACTCTGATCCAGGGCACTGGCTTAGAGCCAACCAAGGATGATGTTTCATGAGAGCTGCTGTGATAGGGAAACTGAAGGTCTTGAAGAGGGGAGACTCTGACTCTTAGCCTTGTTCTTTTCTTCTCTCTCTGCTCTCAGCTTCACCTGCTCCTTTCAATCTTCCCCTCTATTTTCATCCTCCATCCTCTTCCTTTCTTTTCTTCTATTCTCTTATGCATTCCCTGGCCTATGCACTCTTCATCTTCATTATTTTTATTTTATTTTAGGCTCTAGTACAGATTAAAACAGAATATAAACACTTACCTTTTGAAATTTAATTATAGTGGAAGAAAATAATCAATAAAAGTAAACATAGTAAATGAATATATTATATGGTACATTTAACAAGATGAGTAAATTTTTCAGAAAAAAAGGAAGGTAAGAGGATCAGGTTTGCATAGAAGCAGTTTGAAATTTTAGAGAATGGGCAGGGTTGCATCATTGTGAAGATGCCATGAAGCAGAAGCAAGGAGTAGGCAGGAGAATCACTCATACATGGGCCTGCACCGTGGCTACAGCAGCAGAAGGGGCCAGTGCAAGGGCCCTGATGAGGAAGTCTGATGCAGTCATAAGCATGGTGAGAACACAAAAATTCCAAAGTGGCTGCAGCTGACTAAAAACTCTAGGGAGAGAAAGACAGGTGGGAGAAAAAGTCAGGGAAGTGGAAAACTTACAGATCATTGTGGGTACTTAGGTTTTAACTTTGAATGAAATCAGTGTGTCTGGAGATGTATTGGTGTGAGTGTGTGTCTGTGTGTAAGGTATCACATTAGTTGGATAGAACATTTGAAGGGATATCTGCTAAAGTACAACCTCACTACATTCCTCAAAACTCAGAGTGAAATGCCTGCTGTATTTTTTGGACTATAAGATGCAGTTTTTTTCCTCCAAATTTGAGAGAAATAATGGTTGTTAATGCTGCAGCTGAGTTCTGTTTACATTTACACTGGTGAAACATTATGTTATTTATGTTATTAAATATTTTACCACATTTTTTGCTTCAAAATTTTCTTCCTGTTTTCCTTCTCTAAAACCTAGGTGTGTCTCACATTCAGAAAAATATGGTATCTTTGCTTCAAAAAATTCTGAGGGCTTGTGAATAGGGGACAGAACACTGCTCTCTGAAGTTACCTGGAAATCACAGGAGTATGTGCACATTTTCCCAGAAAACTTCCTTCTCTTTTGCTATCCTGCCAACATTTCAGTCCCAAGACTAAAGGCAATGAGCCTTAAAAGAATGGAAGAAATGTGGAAAAATGCAGTGTTCAGAAAACATTATGCAGATTCATTTTCAATGGGGTGAAATTAGCAATCATGGTCGTCATTTCCTGTGATGTACTCCTCTGCTGTATCCTCACATATCTCTTCCACACTCATATCCTTATTTTATGTAGGTTTTGCAGTGAACGGAAAAAAGCTGCACCTACAAACAATGAGTAGCACAATTGGAGTGTTAACTAATTTTTATCTGTCAGTGACTCTATTGGCTGATAATTTGACACAAGTCAACTTCCCCCATCTGGAAAGGAAATTCAAACAGTAAAAAATAATATCAGGAAATGATTGATTGTTCATTGTGGGTTTTTTTAATGTAAGCTTTTGTAGTTCTTATTTTGTCCATATTATATTAAATATATACATTGGAACTGCTAAATTTGTTTCAGCTAGAAAAGGCAAGTTGCATTAATAAAAGTCAAAGAAAAACTGTAATTGTGTGACACTACACTCTAATTGAGCACTACACTCTCCCTTGACAATAGGGAATTGGCAGTCTTTCTGGGAGTGGAAGGAAAGATTGACCCCTTCAATGGATACTGATAAAGGACACTGCCTTAACTGACAGATCATGAATAAGAGTAACATTTTTAATATTTTTATGAATTGTAATTAAATTAAAAACTATTTCTACAAAAAGAACCATATAGAAATTAGCATATTTTACATATTAAGCCTCAATATTTTAATCTGTGAATTTTAAGTATAGTATAAAGAGTTGGGAAATGTTGATCTTTTGTTTTCATAAGTTAAAATTATTTTTCTTTTAAGTGCTATTTCTCACTTAAAGTTACCTGGAAAGTGTGCGTTTTAAGAAAATGAAAGAATAGAAAAAAATCAGAACACCAGCCCTTGTGATGATGGGAAAATATTTTAATATTCATTTATGAAGGGTTGTACATGCATTTTTGTATGTCAATGATTCCAGAGGGACCTTGTGTAATAACCTAAATTCTTCCCAAAATGTCTTTAAAAAGTTAACGTATTCTTTGAAAGAGACTCAATTGTAACATGATGGTCATATTTTGATGGCCATATTTAGAAAGGAAATTTAATATTGAGTTTTACAGTATTTTTCAAAGTTACTGAGTTTTAGAAACAAACAAGTAAATATGTATTTACTAAGTAATTGAAAACATTAGCTAAAGATAAATAACATTAATAAATAAATGAATAACATTAATATGTAATATATAAATAAGGTACATATAGAATATTAACAAAATAATTAGTAACATAAGCATTAACATTAAAGTGTCACATCTCACAGATATTATTGGATATATCCATACTTCAGACTATATGATGTTCATTACTATTGTTCCAAATACAACTTTAGTCTTTGAAATATCTCTATTGATATCTAAGTTGAAATGCAATATTCCTTAGGGTTTTTTTTTATTGTTTAGTTACAGGTGTCCCATCTTTTTTCCAGTTTGCTCTCCCTTGCCCAACTCCCCCACCCCCAGTCAATCCTCAACCTATTGTCCTTGCCCATGAGCTCTCTATTCATATTCCTTGACTTGACCCTTCCCACTCTTTCCCCCATTATCTCCCATCCCTCTCCCCTCTGGACATTGCCAGTTTGTTCTTTATTTCAATGTCTCTGGTTCTATTTTGCTCTCTTGTTTTGTTTATTATATTCCACTTATAGGTAAGATCATATGGTATTTGCTTTTCATTTCCTGGCTTATTTCACTTAGCATAATACTCTCCAGGTTCATCCATGCTGTCTTGAAGGCCAGGAGTTCCTTTTTTTTTTTCTACTGCATAGTTTATTTCCTAGTTTTAACTCTTGTTCAATTTGAACTATATGTCAAGAACAGTAAATAATCCAGTGGTATACGTATATTATTAGTTTCATCAAATTTCCAAATGCAGTGAATATCATTGGTGGATATTTGCTGTTTAGAGACTAATTTATTACAGGTTTATGTGGTAAATAGTTTTTGTTTTCATTTAATGACATTAAAAATATCTTAGTCATAATTTTTATGTCTCCATCTCTTCCTAGCTTTGAACATATCATTATACTATACCATAAAGAAATGTAAAATATAAAATATTCTGCACAGGTAATCCACAAATTAAAAATGTGTTTTCTCCTAAGAGCTTATTAATAATTCCGTGCCTCTAGTCCTCAGTAATTTGTATCCTGTTAGAAAACACTTCAGCTGCCTTCATGAAAATTTCTCTAGTTTAACTCATCTCCCCCAACGACACACATATACTCAAAAAATTGCCTCCTTTTTTGTTTTTCTTTTCTTAATAGGGCATTTTCTAAGTTATTAAAGGGTTTTTTTTAAATCAACCTTTCAGTTCCTAATCCTCTATCATGTAATTTTCACTCCCAGGATACCATTGAATTTGTTCCTTCTAGTCTCACCAGTGTCTTGATAGCCTCAAAACCCATTAGTAGTTAAACCAGGTACCACCTGACCTTGTTTACATGGCGGATTCTCTATTGAAAAGTCTCTCCTGGTTTTGTATTCCGTGATATTCTTCCCATCAACTTCTTTTATTATGTTTCCCTGTATCTTTTGCTAGAAAAAAATGTCTCAGACATTTGTCTTTTTGTTTCTTTGCCTTTTTTTCACTGTATATGCTACTGGCTTTACTTTATACACTGCTTTATAAGCATTGCTCTCATCTTTATAATTATAAAATCTCTATTTCTATCCTCCTCTTTAAAGTGTGCCATTGATATTTTTATATCACTATTTTCAAGATTAAATTCAGTGTCATTGAATAACTCTCTAATTCTACTTTACTTTCCATTCCTATTTTATCTTCATTTCTCCAGCATTTTGCCCACACTACATGGGATTTAAACTTCCACATTGCTGAAACTGTTATATTTCTAAAAGCAGGTTAAGTTTATAAATTCTATTTACTTATACTTTTTATGTATGTTTATCACAATGTCATCAAAATTAAATGTATTACTATGACATTCCAGTTGTGAACATGTTACTCCAATCTAATTTTCTCTCTTACTCTTCTCTAGCAATACCGCATGCTTTTGACTCTCCCTTTGTCTACACTGAACTTTTAGTCCTTTAAAAATGATGCTCATTGTTCTGGAATATATGTTTACTCTCTTCCTTTGGGAAAGAATAATTGCAATTTGGAATAAATGAATTAGTTTATAATACTATGGATTTAGAAAAGTACCTTGTACATAACACATGCTCATTAAATGCCAATGGCTATACTTTTGTTATAATTGTAGTCATAGTCACAGTAGTAATAATACTTATGTTCATATTAAAGGTACTTTGTTTCATTTAAAGTTAGTTACCACCTTTCTTTTACCACCTTTTTTTTCTTCCCTTCAGTTGGAATTACTTGTTTTTCTTTGTTTTCTCTAGTTAGACAAAGTTGCTTCATTATTGCTTTCACTGGCATTTGACTATATTAATGTAGAACTTATAAATTTTATAAATCAATTATATATGTGTATATGTATATATATATATCATTAAATCATTTCTGGATGAGGAAATGGTATGTTCATAATATCTTTAAAAAGAAAGAAGTGGGATGGCTTTTCAGATTCACTGGGGATATTGAGTTTTAAAAAAGAGTATTAATTTTAAAATGAAAACTGGGTTACTTCTCATAGTCATTTAAATTTGTATGTTTAATAAAATAATCAGGATTCTGGTCTCACAAGGAGAAAACTCCTTTATGCCAGAGTGATCTAAAGATTTTATGAAAATGTTTCTTCTGATCAGACTTAAAAGAAAAGTCTGAATCTAATTTTCAAGTAAAGCAAAAGTATAGAGACTCCTGGGTTTGAAATTTTTGGTCAAATTGATGGTGGGAAATAATAATTATATGCGAGCTTAAGCCATTTAGAGTTAGAACAGAAAGAGAGAAGTAAATTATCTTTTGCTCAGCACTAAGTTAGATAAGTATAGTCAGAACATGCAGATGGGAGGAAAGGTATAGAGAGTAAGTAGCACAGATGGTAAGTAGAAAAAAGACAGGCGGAGGGTAAAAGTATAGGAAATGTAGAAGCCAAAAAACTTATATGTATGACCCATGGATGTGAATTAAAGGGGGGGAATGTGGGTGGAGGGGGTGTGCAGGGCAGAGGGGAGTGAAGGGAGGAAATGGGACAACTGTAATAGCATAATCAATAAAATATGTTAAAAATACGTAAAAATATGCAGATGCCAATTATTCAGGACTAAGAGGCAAAATACCAGAGAGTTTTCTTCCAACTTCTAAAAGGAGGAAGGTGAAAATCCAGAATTATATTCCATTCCTGGCAGATCAAGACCTCTTTCAGAAAGAAAGACAAAGTTGGCAACAAAATGGTAAGAACATAGAATTCAGTTTTATATTACTGGTAGATACTGTATTAGTAGAGAATGTTAAATTTAGACTTAGTTATAAAGGCAGTGATGAGACAGATTTACTAAAGCTGAGGAAAACTTCATATAATCAAAGACATGCTAGAGTTTGGGTTTTATCTAAATGAGAGATCAGAATGCATAAAAATGAGGACCTTCTATGTAAAATGGTATGTAATTAATAATAGTTATAATTAACACTTATAGTTGGTACTATCAGGCATAATATTAATTCAGTAAATTGTTATAATAACCTATAATTTAGGTACTACTATGATGTGAGTGACAACCTGATCTACGCAAATAGTTAATTTACTAAGATTGAGTCCATATTCACTTTGAGAGCCAAAGTCACTGCTGAATACCCAAAAGAGTGAAAATAGGTGGAAAGGATTCGATCCAATAGTTTTTAAAGTAAATTTTCTCAATCATATTGATTTCAATCCCTCTGACCCTCATAGCTTTTTTGAATTTTAAAAATTAAATTCATTTTTCTACCCATCACTTAAGGAACAATTATTCTTTAAAAGGAAAACTGCAGAATTTAGAAGAATTGAAAGTTGGAACATTATTGACAAAGCAAATTTTCCCTTTATTTCTTTTTTTAACTTCTTTATTGATTATGCCATTACATTTGTTCTATTCCCCCCTCCGTTCCCCTCCACCCTGCATACCCCTCCCCAACCATTCCCCCCTTTAGTTCATGAACACGTGTCTCAAGTTCTCTAGATTCTGTATTTCCCCTACTATTCTTACCCTCCCCCCTATCTATTTTCTATCTACTGTCTATGCTACTTATTTTCTGTACCTTCTCCCCCCTTCTTCTTCTCCCACTCCCCTGTTGCTAACCCTCCATGTGATCTTCATTTCTATGGTTCTGCTCCTGATCTAGCTGTCCTCTTAATTTGCTTTTGTTTTAGGTGTGGTTGTTAATAACTGTGAGTTTGCTGTCCTTTCACTGTTCATCTTTTGTATCTTCTTTTTCTTAGGTAAGTCCCTTTAACATTTCATATAATAGGGCTTGGTGATGATGAACTCCTTTAACTTGACCTTATCTGAGAAGCACTTTATCTGTCCTTCCATTCTAAATGAAAGCTTTGCTGGATAGAGCAATCTTGGTTGTAGGTCTTTGGTTTTCATGACTTGGAATACCTCTTTCCAGCCCCTTCGTGCCTGTAAGGTCTTTTTTGAGAAATCAGCTGACAGTCTGATGGGAACTCCTTTGTAGGTGACTGTCCCCTTACCTCTTGCTGCTTCTAGGATTCTCTTCTTCATTTTATTCTTGGCTAATGTGATGATGATGTGCCTTGGTGTGTTTCTTCTTGGGTCCAACTTCTTTGGGACTCTCTGAGCTTCCTGGATTTCCTGGAAGTCTATTTCCTCTGCCAGAATGGGGAAGTTCTCTTTTATTATTTGTTCAAATAAGGTTTGCACTTGTGACTCTTCCCCTTCTGGTACCCCTATAATTTGAATGTTGGAATGTTTAAAGATGTCCTGGAGGTTCCTAAGCTTCTCCTCATTTTTTTGAATTCTTGTTTCTTCATCCTTTTCTGTTTGATCATTTTTTTCTTCCTTCTGGTCCACTCCCTTGATTTGAGTCCCAATCTCCTTTCCATTACTATTGGTTTCCTTTGCATTACCATTCATTTCAATTAGTTTAGCTTCCATATGTTTCTCTAATTTGTGACTAAAATCAACCAGATCTGTGAGGATCCTGATAACCAGTGTTTTGAACTGTGCATCTGAACGTTTGGCTATTTCTTCATCGCTTAGATTTATCAGCTCTGGGGCTCTGAGTTGTTCTTGAGCCATTTTTGGTCTGTTCGTGCTGTTAAGTAAGCGGCTGAAGCCTTAGTTGTTTACCAGGATGGGGCCACCCAGGTCGCTGGTTTGTGACGCTGTGTGTGGGGGTGTGGTCAGAGAGGGAGCAATGGCGGTCCTCTTCGCTAGCCCAGTCCGTCCAGTCTCACCACTTGCACCGGGCCTGTTTATCCGATCGGAATTGTGCGAGCCTGCTGCCCTGAGCCTGCTCGCCTCTTCACTGGTTTATCTGCACGCAGATGTCGGTCGACAGCAGACAGCCAGCCTGGCCTCTTCCCTGTGTGCTCCTGTAGCTAGCCCGCGATCCGCGCCTTGGGCTGCTTGCTCACCACCGTTCGGGGATTTTTTTTTGCCAACCTGCTCCGCTGCTTGCTTCGCTCCTCTTACCGGTTTAGCTGAGCATTTCATTGTCTTTGGACTCTGTATTGTCGATTTTCTGTGTGGCTTGGTTATGTTTATTATTGTTAAAAATAGTTGTTCTTAGATTTGGTTGTGCATGGAAGCAAGGTGGTTCCACCTACACCTCCATCTTGGCAGAAGTCCCCTTCCCTTTATTTCTATTATCAACCTCAATGACCTTGCCTATCACAAATAACCACTAATAAGTGTGTATTATTTCAAATGTTATTAAACTTTTTATGTATATTTATCTGTCATACATATATACATGTATGTTTAGGTATATGTATATACATAGATATGGGCACAGGTACAGATATGTATTTATCTACTGTATGAATGTTATCCACTGCCATAAAATTATAAAAAACTCAGTAGCTTAATACAGCCCAAATTTATTGTTTTATGGCTTTTTAGGTCAGGAAGCTGGTATGGGCTTCTCTGGGCTAAAACCAGTGTGTCTGCAGGACTGTGTTCCTTTCCAGGGTCCAGAGAAGAATTTATTTTCTTGCTTTCTCTGGCTTCTATGGACCACCCCTCTTCCTTTACTAATATCCTCCTCCTTCAAACCAGCAACATCCCATTTCTCTGACCACTCTCCTGTAGTAATGTCTTACTGTAACCCGAGTTGGTAAATCTCCAGCTAAGGCATCATGTGATTAAATTGGGTCCATTTGGATAATCCAGGATAATCTCTTCTCAAATTTCATAACTTCACCTGCAAAATTCAACTTGCCACATAAAATAGCAAATTCACAGCCTCTGGGGATTAAGAGACAGATGACTCTTAGGTGTCATTTTCCAATCTACCACATCTAAACATATATTATTTATAAATTAGGCAACAGGAAGTATCATCAAGTCTCACAGCTATTATTTTATTTTTTTTATGTTAAAAGCACCTGCTAGGTGTATAAGGAGTTACTGATGGAGCAGTCTTGAGGAAAGCAGTATTATTTTTGTTTACATGTATTCAGGAGATGACAGTTGTGGTGGGGACGTATATGCAGGACTCAGTGAAATGATTCAAACTAGTGTGAAGACTGGAAAGACAGGTTGGTATTGTTGTGAAGATTAGGTGGATGAGGGCAAAGAACTTATGTAAGGGTTGAAGGTGCAAGGAAGCATTCACTTGGTGACTTAGGGTTATTGGCATTTGAATAAGCCTTGTGTTCTCAAAACATGCCATTTTAATTTTAATCATTTCAGGGTCAGAAATGGTTGAGAATCAGGCATCTTGCTTGACTCCTGATGGGCACTGTGTTGGGCCATTCTGTGGCTAGTACTGGATGATGGATTCAATTTCTCAACTAAAATCATGTACAAATTATTTTTATCTCAGTATGCTTTTCTCTAGTTTTTACTAAGAAAAGGTTATAAAACCTTCTGTTTATTAAAAACAGACTTTGAGATCCTACAAAATTAAGTTGTTTATTTTGTCACTTAAATATTTTTGGATTAAAGAAACTTTATTATTATCATCATTATTAGTTCTAAATAAAAGACATCTCTAGGATTTCTTCAGATATCTGTGCTGGTTTGATGAAATACTATTAAAACAGTTTACACAGTTCTGTGGCAAAAATAAATGTTCTGTGTCTTTTCCAATTACTTTGTTTACTGTGATACTGGCTTATTTCCATAGGTTATCTCTTACAGTAATATTTTAGAGTTAAAAAAGCACCAATAATATTAGTGATAAAACAATGTAACTAAGTACCTCACTAAGAATGCAGATACCCTCTTTCATAGATATGGAAAACAGGTAATTGAAAGACTAGTTTTTAAACACTGTGAATCCCCAAGAGACATGACAAAAATTTGATGTCACTGGATTTTACTTAGGTGATTAGCGTTCGATTTGACATTATAGATTCCAAGTGATAGGCCTGTGTTGAATTCCTACATTTTTCTATAATATTCTTTCCTTAGTTGTTAGAATTGTTTATTTATTAGGTTCTGCTTCAAGTATTATGTTATTATATGGCATTTTAATTTTGGAGATTAAATAAATTTAATTTGTCTCAATAAATATGACAGATTACTTTAAAACACAAAATTTATGATATAATAAGTAGAAGTAGTTCATTTTTAAGTTGAAAATTAAAGCCAGGTCTAAGCCCTCCTTTATTAAGCTACTTAGGAAGCCCATGCTTATGAGGTTGAATAACTGATTATATTAGGTCATTTAGTATCACAGAATTCCTCTTTTTGATCCATTTACTACTTACTTGAACTGAGTGGGGTCAGTTACATAGCAGAGCAGAGTTCTCCTGCTAGTCTCACTTGCTGATGCATGCATGCTCCAGGGAGATATACAGTACAGTCGATACAGTACAGGAAGACAAGATATTTTTCCTTTCTGACTTTTTGATACATAAAAGCCTTATCAGTTTCACATTTGCTGCTTTAGCTTTATGATTTTGTCTTATTTTTTCTCTTCTCTCTTGGAACACATTTTGCTAAATATTCTAGTTGGAGTAGTGTTATTCTTTGCTCCTGGATAGAAACTAGGAAATTACCAAGCATCTAGTCTTCTAATAGTCACCCAAATTTTAATATATTATATAATTCTAATCTTGCCCATGACTGCTTTCTTATTATTAATTTTTATGAATTTTTTCTGAAATCCCCAATTCCATAATTGGGTTGTGTCCAATGCATGGTGGAACAGTAGATACTTAAAAAATATCTGCTGAATAATGAGACTTTGTTTACACTCTCAGTATATCAGAAGAGGACACTCATTTCCCCACAGAAAGGATACACAACATATATACCACAGGTGTCTGAGATGAGCATAGAGAGAAAATAAATGCAAACCAAGTATTTTGCTTTTAGTGATGTGAATCACTCCTCCTGTGTAGAATTTCACTAATACCTGGAGAATGAAATGTTGTCTAATAGGACAACTTTAGAGTTGAAAGGATGCTGACTAGCTATAAAAACAGTGGAAAACTGTTTACTAGTGGAAAACCAGGGCTCAAACTGATACTTGTATGAAAATGATAATAGTAGCATTACTTACAATAGCCCAAACTTGGAAACAACTTAGGGGTTTATCAACCAAAGATGGATAAACAAAATATGGTATACAATATGTGGATTCTTCTTCAGCCATAGAAATTAATGAAATTATGATTCATGATACAACATGCAGGGACTTTGAAATATTATGCTAAGTGAAATAAGCCAGGTACAAAAGGGCAAATATTGCCTGATTTCCATTTCTATGAAATATCTAAAATAGAATAATTCAAAGAGAGAGGTAAAAGAGAGGTTATCAGGCACTGAAGTAGAATGAATAAGGAGTTATTGCTTAATGGGTATAGACTTCTGCTTGAGGTGATGAAAAAGTTACAGAAGTAGAGAGTGGTGATGGCTGTACAACATTGTGAATATTATTAATGCTAATGTGCTCTACACTAAATTTGTTTAAAAATTCAAATTTATATATTATGAGTATTTTGTCACTAAGGCAAAATATATAATTATGCCCTGACTGGTGACTCATTTGTCTGGCACATTGTCCTGTACACCAAAAAGTTGCAGTTTCAGTTCCTGGTCAGAGTGTATACCTGGGTTGTGGGTTTGATCCCTGGTTGAAGCATGTATGTGAGACAAGCAATCAATGTTGGTCTCTCACATTGGTGTTTGTCTCTCTTGATAAAATTAATAAAACATATCCTCAGGTGAGGATTAAAATATATAATTAGCATTACTTCATTGAAGTTTCAAAAATTAGTTTTCTCATCTTAAAAAATGTAAATGGTAGCTTTTTTTTTGTTTGTGTTTCAGTAGTTTCAAAACTATTGCTACACGTAATAACCAGTTTAACAAACTAGTTTAAAAACTATTCTATTTACATTTTTTTCATTATCTTCATTCCTAAGACCTTAGTTCAGGTTTAATACACCAGTGAGTAGTTGAATATGAAGGTTGCTTTAGAAACATTCTTTAACACATAACTTTACTGACCTTGAAGTAAGAAATGTGTTGCTCTGAGTTCTATAATAACCACGATAATTTTTCAGTTTCAAGATCAATATTATTTCAAGGGTCACTTTCTCCATTCAAATTTATATCCTCATGTTGTTGATTGAACAGGGAGTTCCCATTGATTTAAAAAGGGCTCTGTACAGAGATAGACTAAAAAGTGCCTGGAGTATATAAAAGCAGACAAGACTAGAAGTTATCTGGAATGTGCTTTGGTGAACCCACTCCATTGGAATACTTATAGTTAAGTAAACTAGTTTATTTTATCAAATAAAAACTGTATCAATGATTTCCTACAGAATAATCAAAGTTTTTTTAAAAGAGAAGATTTTCTTCAGAGAAAGTCAGGCTGAGCCTAACAATTATTGCAGTTATTGGGCTATTCTACTGTCTTCATCTAAGATTTTTTATTAAAGTTATAATCAGTAAATAAACTTAATCTTTACATTACGCCTGCACTTCATTCACTGGACTAGCCAGAGTAGTCACTGAGATCAAGAAGTAAATAAACATAAGAACATAGATGATGTACAATTTTTGTTGAACTACTGCAAATGCAATCTATTCCTGTATGAGTTTACATTATTTTCATCTACCTTAAATTTTAAAATGTTGTTACTATGTGTTCCACTTCAATTGTTCCTTCATGTTTTTTAGATAGTTACTTCTAGGTATAATGTTTGAATAAGTGAATGAGTTCAGCAAGATATAAGTTTATGCCAACTGTAAGCACAGTTTTACTACTCCTCTGACTCATGCATTTTATTTTCTCTCACTGCATGAGTTAGATTCTCCAGCACAGGACTGAAAAATGAAGATGAGTGGAGACATCTTTGCATTGTTTCTGACTTCAGAAGGAATTCAGTGTTCACCATTAAATATGATATTAGCTGTAGGTTGTTCGTAGATGTCCTTTGTTAAGATCAAGAAGTACCCTTGTAGGATGTAACCAGCTGGGTATCTCAGTTTGTTAGAGCTTTGTCCTGATATGTAAAGGTTGTGAGTTTGATCCCTGGTCAGGATACATATAAGAATCAACCAATGAGTGAATTAATAAATAAGTGGAACAACAAATCTTTCTTTTGCTCTCACTCTCTTTCATCAATAAAAAAAGTAACCTTCTATTTTTAATTTTCTGGAAGTGTTTATCAAGAATGTATAATAGATTTTGCCAAATGATTTTTCTTTGTATATTGAGATGAGCATTTGTTAACATTATGAATAACCTTGGTTGATTTTTGTATGTTAAAAAAATCTTGTATTCTGAAATGAATCCCATTTAGTTATGATGTGTTATTCTTTTTATGTATTGTTGAATTTGATTTGCCAAGTTTTTATGAAGAATTTTTACTTCTCTTTATGAGGGACATTAGTTTGATTTTTTCTTAAAATAACTTTGTTATGTTTCTGTATCAGACTGATGCTGACTTCAGAGAATGATCTGTAATGTTTTCTTCCTCTCAAATTTATTGGAAGAATTTTTGAAAAATTGGTGTTATTTCTTCCCTAATTTTTTGGTAGATTTCATCAGTGACACCTACTGGTCCTAGAGTTTTTTTTCTATGAAGGTTTTTGGCAACAAATTTAATTTTTATAATAGTCATAATGTTAGTGTGTTATGGATGAACTTTGGTTATTTCTGTTTCATTAAGAATTTATCTTTTTAATTTGCATTGTCAAACTTATTAACTTATATTTACTTATAATATGCCCTTATATCTGAGTAGTATTTGCAGAATCAGTAGAAATGTCATATCTTATTTTATATTGGTAATTTGTGTATTTTCTCAATGTTTTTCTTATGAGTTTGGGTAAAGTTTTGTCAATTTCATTGATCTCAAAAACATTTCATTTTATTGATTTTTCAATTTTTTTATTTTATTGTTTCCTCTTTCATTTTTATTACTACGTTTTAATTGTTTTTGACCAATCTTATTTTTTTCTACAGCATTAAAAAGGTAACTGTTGTCACTGATATAACATCTTTTTTTTCTCCTTCAACTTCTGGTAAATGTTATTCTATTTTCTGTCTTTGTCCATTAACTTTTGACTTATTTGTACCTTTTTAAGGTTTCGTATAGGAAATACAGATTTAAGTCAAGTTGCTTGCATCTGTAAATTCCCTTTTATGTACTGTTTTATATGCATGCCAGTAATTTTGATATGTTGAGATAACAATTTCATTCAGTTCAAAATACTTTCTAACTTTTTTCCTTCACTCATTATTTTGTACACAGGTATGTTGTTCAGTTTTCAATTTGGGGTAATTTCTCAGGTATCATCCCATAACTGAATTCTAATTTTATCTCAAAATAGTTAGAAAACATCCTTTGTCTGACTTCAATCATTTCAATTTCATGAAACATGTTTTATGACCCCCAAATGCTTTATTTTAGATTTTTTCTACATGAACTTAAAAATAATATGCATTTTATGCAATATGCTGTTGTTGGGTAAAATGTTCTCAAAAGTCAATTAGATCAAGTTGTTACAGGACTTTCATTTTTTTAAAAGATTTTATTTATTTGTCTTTAGAGAGGAAGGGAAGGAGAGAAGGAGAGAAATATCAATGTGTGGTTGCCTCTCATGAGTCCCCTGCCGGGAACTTGCCTGCAACCCAGGCATGTGCCCTGACTGGGAATCGAACCCCAATTGTGTGGTTCGCAAGCCCGTGCTCAATTTAATGAGCTATGCCAGCCAGGGCATTACAGGACTTTAAAAATATAATATAGCTATAACATTTTTCTGTCTACTTAATTTTTACAGCTATTGAGAGAGGTGTACTAAAATTTCTGGCTATTATATTTGTATGTTTTTCCTTGAAGTCTAACAGATTCAGCTTCATATATTTTGTTTCTCAGTTATTAGGTGTGTATATGTTGAAGATAGTTTTTTACTGATAAACATTCCCATATTTGGATAAAATTATTTCTCTGTCATAATATTATTTGTCACAAATTCTATTTTTCTAACATTCATATAGCTACTTCAACATTCTTATAGTGTTAGCATGACATGTCTTTTTCTTTATATGTTAACTTTTTATTGTGCTAAATTAAATATAACATAACCTTCACCATTTTAACTGTTTTTAAATATACAATTTGGTAGCTGTAAGCACATTCACAATATTTCACAGCCACTACGAATCCTCACAGTCCATCTCCAAACCTTTTTATTATCCCAAACTAAAAATATGCTCTCTTAATAAATAATAATAAAGGAAACTTCACTAATCATAAATATATGTGTATATATGTATATGTATACACATATACATATATATATATACATACAAATATACATATATAACACAGCTCTGTATATACATATATACAGACCATCAATTATATATATATATTTTTTTTGTCTAGAAGGTATCCAGTCATATGATATGAAAAGTACAGGCATTTATTGCAGAATATACAAGACTGAAGAAACATTGTACTTAGGACGATGATGCCTCAGTCCCCTTCAAAGCAGCCAACTTGGGACCTCACACAGTTCTTTCAATCTCCATCAGCTGTCCTATCATACTATCCTAAATCTCATTGTCAGCTTGAAATCTCTTGCCTTTTCAAAGGTGATTTTAGTTTTGGGAAAATCCAGGAGTCACAGGGTGCCAATGCTGGGCTATAAGAAGGCTGAGTCACCTGGGTGATTTGATATTTTACCAAAACACTGTGTAAGACATGCATAAGAGCAGGTATGTTGTTGTGGTGAAGCAGCCAATCACTAGTTGCCCATAGCTGTGGCCTTCTGAATCATCTGAATAGTTTTCAGGGAGGAATGTTCAAGCTTAATACAAAATTTGATGCAGATTTGTCATTCTACTAGCTCATTTGAATGTGATGGCTACACAGTTACACATGCTCACTCAGTGGCATTTACCACTGCCACTGATTAATACAATGAAGTCATCATTGTTCACACATGTGCACTCCAGTCCACTTTCCGTGGCTGCCAGGTTACACTGATGTTGTGTAATCAGTTCTCCCTATATTAGTAATGGCTGGACTTTTTCTGGAGACACCTTCACACACATACACATATGTGTATATGTGCACACATACACACACTAATATATTCTTTGCATGTTAAAATATAAAATTTATATTTATATAATTATATATTTATAAATATATATATATTTTAAGATTTTATTTATTTATCTTTAGAGGGAAAGGAGAGAGGGAGAGAAATATCAATGTATGGTTGCCTCTTGTGTGCCCCCTGCTCGGAACTCACCTGCAACCCAGGCATGTGCCCTGACTGGGAATTGAACCATGATCCCTTGATTCGCAGACCCGCGCTCAGTCCACTGAGCTACACCAGCCAGGGCAATAAGTTTATATATTTTATTAATATTTTATATATTTATAAAAACACAAAATTTATACGGAATATAAATCCATAATTATTTATATTTATAAATATAAAATTTATATAAGATATAAATTTATATATTTACATAAGTGTTTTATATTTTATATACATATATATGTATACAGACACATTCATACATATACACCATATACCACATATATATGAAACCACTATTTTGGCTGATTTTTAGTTTGAATTAGATACATCATTACAGTTTCTGCATCATCTATGCCCAGCCCTTTGTTGATAACATTTTCTTTCTTGTATTTCACAGGACACTAGTAACATGGTTTTGTTCACACAGAGTTAGAAAGTCTTGTTTCAACGGCTGTTGAGATGGTTGATGGAAGTATGTTTTATTTCAGAGAAAAACAATTTCTCAGAAATTCTGTGCTGTGCTCTGAGTTCTGTAAGGACAAGTGCATTATTTTATTCCCAGTTCATCTCTCAGTTTCTTAATTATTGTCTCGTTTTATTAACACATTCTGAGCTGCAATTTCCATGGACCAAGGGACTGTGTCTTCCTCATGCAGATGTTGTTACATTTCATGTTGTCCCAAAATACCCTCACCCAGCCCCGCTCTGTTCTATTTTCTGTCTCTATCCATTAAGTTTTTACCTATTTGTGTTTTTCAATATAAAGTGAATTTCATGTTGGAAGTATATATTTCTTTTACTTTCCATGCAGTATTATATAATCTGTCTTTCAATTAGAGTGTTTATACCTCTAATTTAATATGATTATTAATATCTTCAGTTCAAATGCATCATTTATAACTGTTTTCTTGTGTTCTTTCCTCTTACATTTTTTCTGTCATTATTTGGGTTGAGTATATTATTTTATCTTACATTATTTGTTGCATCTTAAACAGAAAAATTTCTTGTGGTATTTATGTTTAAAAGAACACAATGGCCATGTGAAGGATAGGTTGTGGGGACCAAGAGTATGAAGAAGTTCAGTTAAGTCTTGTTCTCAGACTCATGGGAGGATCAGGCATTTGCTTACTTGTTTGTAGTTTAGCATTACAAATAAGATTTTTGTTTCAGCCACATGATACCTGAAATAATGTCCAAACTTATTTGATTAGGTAAAATTTTTTAAAAGTAATTTTCAAATGAATGTCAGTGCTAGAGATGTAAAATTATGAACCAATCTATATGAATATCAATAAATACATTTTAAACCTGGGGGCTGATTGTATAATTTTGGGACTAAGTAGAGAGAAAAAATAAGGTCTCTGTACAAATCTGGGAAACTATAAAATTTATATTTTAATATACAAAGAATATTATGAAGGAGCAACCAATGTGTAGAAGACAAACAGGTGAGTGAGGTGTCATCAACAGCAAGGAAAAACAGTATTTTTTAAATGGAACGGCCTTTTGACCTGGCAATTCCACTGGTAAGAATTCCTGGCAATTCTTAGACTATATTTTAAGAATTCTGAAACACCGATTCAAAAGAACCTATGCACCTCAATGTTCATAGCAACACAATTTACAATAGCCAAGTTCTGGAAGCAACTTAAGTGCCTATTAGTAAATGAGTGGATCAAAAAAGCTGGTACATTTATACAATGCAATACTATACAGCAGAGAGAAAGAAGGAACTCCTACATTTTACAACAGCATGGATAGATCTGGAGAGCATTATGCTAAATGAAATAAGCCAGGCAGTGAAAGACAAATACTGTCTTACCTATAAATGGAACCTAATCAACAAAACCAACAAGCAAGCAAAATATACCCAGAGACGTTGAAATTGAGAACAAACTGACAGTAATCAGAGGGGAGTTAAGAAAGGGTAATAGGAAGAAAACTGAGAAGGGTCAAAGAACATGTATTAGACACATGGACAAAGCCAAAGTGGGGCAGGATGAGGGTGAGAGGTTGGGATGGCTGGAATATGGGGGTGTGGTGGGAGGAAAATGGAGACAACTGTACTTGAACAAACATTAAAAAAATAAAAAAATGGAGAGAAGGTCTAAATGTTAAAAATTCTGTCTAAAGTTCATTAAAAATAAGACAGAGAAATGGCCATGGATGGCATGCATGGGACCATTGTTGACCTTGGTAACATTACTATAAGCAGCATGATTTGAGTAATGTGAGGAAATTAGAAGTTAAAGAGGTGATCATGTATAAATGTAATAAGTATTTTTCTGTGAAAAGTTAGGAGGAAATACAATGTGGCATAAAGGAGAATGTGAGGGGAATGGAAGTGGTATTCCAGCTTTGTTTTATTTTGTTTGTATTTTTGTAACTCTGAACCTAAGAGCATATTTATATTCAGCAGATGAGAATAAATTAATAATAATTTAATAATCCAAAAGGAGAGGGAACATTGCAGGAGCAGCTTTTTGAGAGATACAGATGAGTGGGACCTTGGGTACAGGGGGAGGTCTTGGTTTTCATTGGCAGAAGAGCCACTTGGCCACTGTAACTGAGGGAAATGCAGAGGGTGGGTCCAGGTCAGATCATATACAGATTTATTGGTGAGAAATGAAGGTGCTTAGGATTGATTGCTTTAATTTTTCATGAGGAAGTTTGACACAAGATCTTTATTTTTCAATTTTTAAATTACATGTTTGAGATGACACTGGTTAATAAAATTATATAGGTTTCAAGTTTACAATTCAATGATATATCATTTGTACATTGCATTGTGTGCTCACCGTCCAAAGTCAAATCTCCTTCCATCACTGTATATTTGACCCTTTACTCATTCCCCAAATCATTTCCCTCTAGTAACCACCATACTGTTGTCTGTGTCTATGAGTTTTTGTTTGTCTTGTTTGTTCATTTATTTTCAGTTTTGTATACCACATATGAGAGAAATCATATGGTTAACTTTTTCTCACATATCAATTGGCATGACACAATGTCTTTAGCTCTTGTAGGTGAGGAGTCCCAGAGAGCAGGATTGGAAGTTTGAAGCATGAGGAGAAGGTATGAACCAGCTGCTTTGGAAATGAAAAGAAATAACATTTTAGGGAAGTGTGGGAGAATTCCAGGAAGTCTTGAGGGCCTGTATGAATTGAGAAAGATAAACAGCATTGGCTGTGTGATTTTTCTCAGTATTCAACTATTTAAGCAAGTACAAGTACTCAATGTTTAATAATTTGGTTAGAAAAAAGGTTTTGAATTTTGCTACTTTAGATACAGAAAATGGTAAAAAGGACAAGATTTTAAAAGAGCTTATGATAACTTAATTATGATAATGGTTCAGAGTCAATATATTCAAAGTCTCAATGAGACCATGACTTGGTAGTAACAGCAGGGGACAAGCGTCTTTCCCTTTGAGTTATATGATTATAGATATTTACATAGTGGCCAGTGAATGTCTATATTGATGGCTGAGATGGACAGTCAAGTCTAGTAGAAACTAAACCTTTCTGGGAGTCAGAGTTTCAACAGAAGCAAATAAATAGAAATAATAGCTAATACTGTATTTATTTGAACACTTATATTGAGTCCTTAACCCACTAGGTTCCCAAGTTTGTTTATCTTATTTATCATTTTTATAAAATCTCATGATGCATTATCATTTTGTTGTTGTTTACTTTTTAAATAGGAAAACTATAACAGAAAGAGATGAAACAACTCACCGAGGGCCAAAAAGCTTGTAAAATATGGAGCTTAGATTAGAACCATGCATACTCTGCTGTTCTGTTGCCAGAAGACTGGATTTCAGTTCTAGCTCTGTGATGCCTGGTTGTGTCACTCAAAAAGGAACATTACTTTATTTCTGTTTCTTAATTTGTGATGTAGTAAATGCTATAATATCCGTTTGTCTCTAATTTTATCTTTACCTTTTTTAGAAAGTGTTTTAAATAACTTGCAAGGGACATTAAAAATCCATGTATCTACTTTGGAATATAGAGGTGACATTTTAGTTACTGTTTTGAGATTATGCTTTATCATTAGCTATTAAATTTTATATTTTCTTAAAATTCTTGTTTGCACAAATCTGGTACCTGTTTAAAGTCAGGATTCTTTATTATAATAAACATAATTTTCTCTCATTTTAATGGTGTACTATGTACTATAAAAATAATTTATCTAATTGTTACAAATAATAAGGAGTTTTTGAGGTACAGTGACTAAGTTTACATTCAAAATACTCGGTGATTTCCACAATGTTTCTCAATAATACACAATTTATATAGTATAAAATCAACATTATGTTTACATAATATAGAGGTTGGTGCCAAAAGTCCTAGCATTACATATACGATATGTTATATAATTTGTTACATGACACCAAAGCATTAGATTTTCAGCTCATAAATTAATTACAAATGCTGCACATTGTAGAAGCAAGACAGTAGTTTGTCCTAGAGAAATCATCATATATAAAACCAATCACATACATTCCTTGATATTCTTATACAACTCTAATCCTGAGTATATATATATATATATATATATATATATATATATATATAGTAAATACACACACATATATATTTTCCCTTTCTGTTTTTTAAATGATTTTTTAAAGAGAGAGGAAGGGAAGGAAGAGGGAAAAAGGGGCAGGGAGAAACATCATTTGTTGTTTCAGTTATTGATGCTCATATGTGCCCTGACTAGGGATTGAACCCACAACCTTGGTGTATTGTGACAATGCTTTAACTAACTGAGCTACCTGTTCAGGACTCCCTTTCTGCTTTGATTATTACTAACCATGCTGGAAACTCAGTGCAATCTAACATTGCATTTTAACTCTCCAAAGTTATAATAGAAAGTACATAAACTTATTATATTTATTCACACTTTGATTCCCCAGAAATCGACATAATATCGTATGAGGTTCATAATTTGGGATTATAAATGACTCTCTTGGCATATTTACTGGCTTATAAATCAGGGTCATGAATCTCTACAAATTATGCATTGCTAATGTCCTTCAAACAATGATGTACTTGGAAGAATAAATTCTGTTTACCTAGGTTGAACATTTCCAATAAATGTTATTAATAGAATATCAGGGCTACATATTCAGGTAAATTGTGAATCTATAGAGCCAGCTAGTTAGCTAGGTAGGTAGGTAGATAATAGGTACCTATTAAACTAAGACATGACCTGTATTAGTCAGGTGTGATTATTCCAAAATGATTGTAGTGAATTATAAAACATTAAAATTGGCACTAAAGCTTATTGTCCTCAGGATATTCTTTAGAATCATTCTCTCAGAGACAGTGATACATTCAATTTGTATCCACATTAGTACTAAACTGTGCTTGAGACGACCTAATATGAAGAATATGGACACAAAATATAAACTATTAATACATAACTTATTTGTTATCATAGTGAGTATTGTATTGCTAGCTATAAGGTTATTCATTTCTAATTTATATCTTTTATTCAAATTCTGCATGTTAGCTCAAGAACAATTTAGTATAATTCCTTGGGTGTATTATAGATAATTTATAAGTTTTTATGATATATAGGTTACAAGTGATGCCAGATAATGTGGGCCTCATTTAATAAGTTATACCATACAATAATTTTTTTGAAATGATCCTTTATTTTTACATTGTTCTGATTTAAAGAAAATTGTTCAAAGTGATTTATAAAGATGCTTGTGTTTAAGGACAAATTCTGCATATTTTATGTAGATCTAAATACCAAAATGTCAACTTGGGTTAAAACGCAATGGAACACATGGACATTTATATAGGGAACTGGTCCACGTGGCAATGACAAATGTAGCTCAGCTCTGGTTTGGAAAACTAACAGGTGCAAGACGGCACACAGGAGCCAGGCCCACATATAGGCTTTCCCATGGAGAACCAGGCCTGCAGCATATCTAGGCTGCTTTGAGGCTTGCTTTTGCTAAAACTCTCTCAGCCTGAGTTAAGGCAGAAAATGTTTAATGTATATCTTTGAAGTAACTTCCTAAAGTCTGTGCTAACCCTCCCAAGGACAGAGTGTAACTGGCTCAACCACTTTTTCCCTTGTATTTGCAATCTTTTCCTTGTTATCCCTAAGAAATAATCAGCCACATCCTTTCCTTTGTTATCGGCAAAAGGTAATCACCTAAAGCAAACCTGTGCATAATGAATGAGGACCTTGCTTGGTGTAATGCTCCCAGAAAAGCAAGTGGCCATGCTGTCCCTTTTTTCCACAGGACTTCTGCAGTCCCTGTGAATCTGTTTGTCACATTCACAACACCACAGAAACTGCTGGCAGGAGTTCACATCACATTTGTACCTAGAGAAGAAATACCAGATGATATTATGGTATGCAGCTAGGCAATGTGATGCTTGAAGTCACTTAATCAAAGTCTAAATAAAAACAGTAACTTGTACAAGATCACATATGGATAGCATGACACTGGAAATTTTAAATAATTATAAAAGTGAAAAGGACCTTGTGTAATTGAGTTATTACACCTACCTGCAGGAAATTATGTATCATTGAAGTAATTTTATTTACCTTTATTTTTTCTCTGAGAATTGTTCCCAATATCCTAGAACTTATTACAGAATGTAAAAATCCTTATTACCCATGCAACTACATCTCTTACATTTTGAATCATTTTTAAATAACCATATGAATAATTTTTAAAGAATTTCTCTTAGATACCAGCTAAATTTTCAGGTAAATTTTCAAGATAGGCTACCAGTACCATCTCATAAATCTTTGAACTTTTATTCTGTATTACTTCATTTGTAAAAAATAAAATAAAATGATGTAAAAGCAGCATAAATGTGATAAATTTTAGCAAAGATGGTGATTAAAAATTTGTTGTAATTTCTAGGTGACTACAGATGGCATATGTAAATAAATGAATGCATATTTAAAAATGTCAATTCTTGCTATTTAGTGGAATTAATCTCTTTAACCAAAGATATTGATTAAAACTTCATTTCCATATAAGAAATCATCAGATCTCATGCAACCACATAAAGAATATTGATCAGGTATACTGCAATCTGCATCAGTTTCAGACAGTATGTCATGATCAATGCACAGATGTCAGGCTGTTACACTTGCAGTTGAGAAGAAATATTGTAAGTGACCTCAGCTTGGGGAATGTCATTCAGATGTCTTCAGCCATTGCAGCTGAAGAAGCCTCTTGTGGGATAGTCAGCAGGAGCAGGAAATGTAGAGAACAAGAAAAGAAGCCTCACACAGTGCACACTCTTTTGCCTTTGTCTTAACTTTCTGCATGGGCAAGATGAGATCTTAACAAACCTACTCCTCAGGTCTATCCAATTCCATCCTCCAGTCAGTCTGTCTCCATTTGAACAGAACAGTCTTCCAGTGTGGTGAGTTTCAGGTTCAGGAGCTTCAAATATTTAGAGAAGATCCTGGAGGGAGTATAGTACTAGATAATGGCTTTCCTGATCTCTATTCCTCACTAGTCCTCTTTGCATCTCCTGCAGATAGCTGGGTGTAAAAATCATTGTCCAGCTCTACAAAAATAATTGCCCATTAAGTGCATACAAGGCAAATGCAAAGGAAGGGTAGTTAGAACATCATGAGACTATCTCCACACTCCCTTAGAAGAAAAAAGAAAGCAGAAAACATCATTGCACATTTATTTTTAAAACCTATAGTAAAAAAACAAGCAAGTAATATAGCACAGGACAACCAGAGAAAGAAAATATGGAATGCTCACTATGAGGAAAAAATAAAACAAATTGTACCAGTTTTCTAGGAAGTTAGAAAATTATGAGACTTTTATTTTTTAAAAAGAAGAAACCAAAATTAAATAAGTAAATTAGTAGAATTAAGAAAGTCATCTTAGAACTACATAGTTAAAGACCAAATGGAAAAATTAGCAGAATCAATGATGCTAAATCTTAAACAACAGTTTGGAATGAAGAAAAGATTCTAAAAGCTTCAAGAGAGATAGATGAAGGAGGGGGAAACAATGCCCCTTACAAAGATATTGAAAGCAGAATATTCTATCAAAAAACAAGACATTCCAATTATGACGACAGTTGTCAGATATTGCACCTCAGCACTGCATTTCTAACTTTTTCGAACATAGAAGTTCGATTTCATTACTAATAAACAATCTTACTTTCAGATTCTCAGAAGTACAATATAATCCAATATCCAAATTTCAATCTCTCTTTTAGTTTAAAGTGCTCCCCATACTCTCCAGCCTGTGAAACCTTCCATCTTTCCCACAGCTCAGGCCAGGTGTAGCTCCTGAATTTATAGAAGGAAATGCTGGTCAAGCCTCCTCCTTTTCACTCCACCAACTTCTTCCTTACTGGTGTTATTTCAGGTCCCCTGAAGGAGCAACTTGCAGGGCACAGGAGACAAGTAGAAATGGGCTGTGATTGTGCATCCAGGGTTAGGGGTGGAAGTGCCAGCTAATGTTTGAATATCCCCATGCTTCCCTTACACATCTGAAACTGCCTTTATTTTGTGAAAGAAAAGCAGCTTTCCCTATGCCCATTGGCAGGCACATCTATAGAGGGTTTCTCAGAATACCCTGTGCAGGACACCCTTCTGTAGAACCTGTGGGGGGAAATTTGCATCGTTGTAAAACCAGACACTGAAAATGCAGCACACATCCACCTCAGCCTTCTACACTTCCCATGCAGGCACAACAGAGGGTCCCCAGTCATCTTTCTTTGCACCTGTGTGACCTGCTTCACTTGGACCACAGTGAAGGCGGCTGTGGCTGTGGCAGAAAATTTTCAGAGCACCATCTTCAAAGAAATCCTCCTTCATTGGTCACTGCTATTTCATCATTTTTCAGACTGTTATATTTAACATAAAACTGGGTGATCACCTGGAAGGGTTGCTACACATGTTTTGAGCTCCTGTTTTCTGTTTTGTATGTCTGGCAAAGATAGCATGGTACAGTTCTTTAGAATATTTTGTTCCCTATTTTGGGCCTCATTTGTATAGAATAAAACAAATTTTAGAATTTTATGATTAACTGAGTTTGGTTAATTTAGAAATGGATACTTTTTGGTCCAGTCAAATTAGAATTCATAGCAACCATGATACCTTAGGGGCAGGGGGCAAGCTGGGACCATTCATATGGCTTGGTGTTCCCTGCACAACTGCTGGTCACAGATTAGTGCCCTAGAATGTGCAATGTGGCCCTCTGCTGCCCAGATAATTTTTTGAGGGCTCTGTGATTATAACACAAGCTAGGAACTGTAAAGGAATTCTAACAAAGATGGAGCAACCCTCATGAAGGAACACCCAACTCTTGTGCTTAAGGTCCAGTTCAAGAGATAAGATGACCTCTCTTGGAAAAAAATAAGAATGATTCTTTCATACCTGCTGTGAAGTTAAATTGTATTCTAGTCCTCAGTTTATGACTGAGGCAAAAAACAAAAAATCCAGAAATGTATAAGCTCTACCACTTGTCCATGGCAGAGCTTGGAGATGAAGGATTCCAGCCCTTTTCTTCAAATTACTTCTCCTTTTATATGGAACATATGGGTTATTTTAATTCTATAATAATTTCAAAAAATGACAAATATGACCCAAACTTCTCTATTATAGGAACAAATTAAGTCAGAAGTTCATAGCAGGAAATGAATAGGGTACTGATGTGGGTGGTGGTCAATGCTGGTATCCTGGGATTTCATGTCTGGATGCCTCCCTGACCAGAAACTGGTTTCCTGAGGTGCTGCTATGCTGCACTGTCCCCCAGGCCATATAGTGCTGGCTTTCAAAAACACAGAGAAGAAGGGAACACATGGTGCTGAGATTCTCTATTAGTTATCAATTCCATGGTGTCAATTTAGCAACAGCCATTTGAAGTGTTATGCTCAGTTTCTAGTGTGGGATTCAAATAGTCCCCTTTTGTGTATGTGAAGATTCAGGAATTTTAGATTATGTTATGCTGTGTGTAGATTTTGGCTTTACCATTATTGATGTACATAAGTAGATGAGTTATGCAAATATGCTAGGCCTCAGATTTTTCATCTGTAAAGTGCCAATAATAAGATTAATAGTAACAATCACCAGCATTTACTCCCCACAGTTTCCCCAGCTGAAGAGAAACTCTGAGAAGGAAATTTTACCATTAATCAAAGTATAATGTGACAACAAAATATGAGGGAGAGAAGCTGGGTGTCGCACCACAGTTGATATCAGAGGTGTCTCATGGGATGCGTTAGGTAGCACAAAAAACATATTGGAGCCACCATGCTGTGGATCCCACATCTTTTGGAGAAATGACAGCTGATCTCAGTAGACATGGGCTTAAGCATAGAAACTATTTGCAAATGAGATAAGGCTTTGTTTGTTTGAGCACCGATAATGACAAATTTGCTGGAGTGTTTAAAACAAGTAAGTATAAATTTGCTTTTGGAAGCAGATAAAAGTGCTTTTCTTTGGACAAGGCATTAACTCTGCTCCTGCTGATTTGAAGTAAGAGTTGTCTTTCACAGCTCCAGGGAGTCAGACTCCTTACATGAAAAGCCCAGAAAGTAAACACACAGTAGCTGTTGTAACATGTAAGATTAACTGGACATTGGTGGGCTCAAAGTAGACAGAGTTTTTAATTAGAAACCCTGTTTATTACACTCTTTTATCCAGAAATATGTAATTTACTATGTTTGACTTTGGTTCACAATACTAGGTGTATGACACTTTGACTATGGAATTGTCAAAAATAGACTAGATTCAAAATTCTGTTCACTGGATTTTTTGTGTGTGACATGAATGATGAAAAATAAATTTTAAAGGAAATTGAACACAGGCGTTTGAAGCACAGCTCACCTATCCCTGTCATTTTCCAATCACCATCACTAGGATTTCAGAAATTCAGTGGATGTGTGATGTTATAAATCAACAAAGCTGATCTGAGAAGACCTATTTTATGAAGGAAAATCATGTTTTGGTCCAATTAAAATTTAACCCATATAAAAAAATAATATAGTCTTAGTGTTGTTATACTGTCAACCTAGAAATTAGATATTCTAAGAAAGTCTCAAGGGAAAACAAACTAATGAACTGAAGTAAAAACAAACAATCAAGAGCAAACACAATAGCCACACAAATGGTTCTTGACTTTTTAATTCAAAATAGAAGCTTGAACACGAAAGAAAACAATATAGATCTTAGTGGCCAGGCTAAACAGAACAGAAAGGAAAAACAAAATACTAAAATGTCTATTAAAATGGTTAAATAAAGAAGGAGGGCTACTTTCACTATTACAGAAACATGAAGGTTGACTAGGTTTCAAGTAAGCTTATCACTTGAAAAAAAGGCATGGTGTGTGGAACTCTGAACAACGTTGGATTCAGGAAGTGATTGAGACACCTTCATAAAACACATGGAAAAAATATCAATTGCTTTGATGACTGAGAAATCTATACTGGTGTTTACAAAGCAATTTGGATGCAAGTGAGGAGAGATTTCCCATTAGAACACATAAAATACTTTAAGCAGTATAAGATGAGTCAAGAGGCCACCTGTACTGCAGGAGGGAGGACGAAGAACATGGCATGTTCCCTCAGGGAACATGTCTGAGAACTTGACCTAATTGAGAGCCTAACGAAAGTGATCATTGAGAAGAGAAAAACCAAAGGGGATAAAAGCAGGAGAACAATAAATGTAGTCCAGACAGGTGTTTGATGATGGTCTGAGGGACTGGAACCAACTGCTTGTAATAATTCCATACAGGTAGGTGAGGATAGAGAGGTTCTGTTTGGAGAATAGAGCATTTTTCAGACCCAGAAACCACTGACTTCTTATCTCACTAGTGAGGAACACTTCATGAAGGGGGGATGTATTCAGAAAGCAAAAAATGTGAGTTTGAAATTGAAACTAGATAGTAGAAACATTTAATGAAGGAAGTGAGATTGGTTGTTGTCAGAAGAAATAATGGACACACTTTAAAAGGTTAAAAATATTAAAATGCAGCCACCCTCACTTGAGTAGAGTAGGGAATAAGATCAGCTTGCGGAAGAATTGTGTGATGTGATTGCATTACTAGAGTTACAGAATTTGAAGAATGTGGTTTTGAATTCCTTATTTATATATATCATATATTGCATTGATGAACACATTCTGAACAGTAATTAATAATAGACATAGTGTACTAAAGGTAGAGAACAGGAGGGCGGATGCTTTGATTCCATTTTGTGAGCCCCTAAGCACAGGACCCAGTGGAGCCAAAAAATATGCTTACTTTATAATGAATGATACACAACCTTACCTGTGGAATTATAGCAATTTCCATACAGAATGCACATGTAATTGCAATTTAGGATAATTATAAATGTGATCTAAAATCTGTATGTTAGCTCACACAGAGCTTCCATCAGCACCAAATGGGAAAAATCTGACCCTTTTACACAGATGGGTCCCTCACAAGAAATAAACAGCTAATTCATCAGAAACCATGCATTAGTGAAAATAATCTGGGACAGATCAAAACATGTGGCACAAAGGCAGGGAACATACTTACGATCTTCCCTGAAGGCTGAACAGTACCTTCCAGGGGTGATCCAGGAATCCCATCCTGATCACACCAGAGGCCACCATCCGGTGGCAGGTGGAGGTGGTACATTCAGTTAGACATTAAATGAACCACACTGGTACTTGTGCTGATACAAAAACAGCAGGGCAGGAGAGCAGGGACTAGCCAAGCCTGAAGGAGACAACCACAGACTGTGGATAGCTTGTAGCCTCAAATAGGCTGCCTAAAGCTAACTGGGACACCAGCTGAAATCAGGGACAGAGAAGACAGTAGGCAAAAAACACTAGACTCTGCTGAGATGAATTCTACCTCATTCTTTTCCATTATTTGTGTAATTTTCCTCCTGCATAGCTTTTTAACATAGTTTCTTTGTCTTCAGTTTTGTTCCTATTATTTTATTATTTGTATTTTATTTTTTTATGTTTATTATTTTCATTATTTTTATTTTAGTTTTCATCTCCATATCATATTTTGTGCTTTTCTTCTTTTATTCCTTTTTGACTTCATCCTTCTCTTTCTTATTTTCATTGTAAATTTTTTCCATTTCTACACCTTGTTTCTATTTCTCATTGTTAGTAGTTCTCTTCCACCCTCTCAAAACCATCTTTCTTTCTATTAGTCATGTCATGTTCTTTTTCTCTTTCTTATAATATCCTCATTATCATTCAATCTTTGTTAATATTTTCTTGGTTATCATTGATATGTGGTTATTATTGAATTTCTTCAACTCTATTCCTACATTATCAGTATTTTTAAATTTTAATTTTAAATCTCATATATTACTGTCCCCTTTCTCTATTTTGCCTTCCTGCTACCCTGTATTATTTTTATTTTAAATTTTATTGTCTTCCTTTCCTAGCCTAGTTTCTAACACTTAAGCTTATTATTTCTGTCTATCCTCTTGAAATCAGTTTTCTTTTTTTTTCTTTTTTTTTTAGTTTTTATTTAGAGAGAGAAGGAAAGGAGAAAAACACCAATGTATGGTTGCCTCTTGTGTGCCCCCAAGTGGGGATTTGGCCTGCAACCCAGGAATGTGCCCTGACTGGGAATTGAACCAGCAAAACCTTGGTTCACAGCCCATGCTCAATCCACTGAGCTACGTCAGCCAGGGGCAGCTTTCTTTCTTTTAGACAGCTCACAATTATTTTTTTTCCTTTTCTTCTTTCTTATAATATTATTCTCTTTCCAACTTTATCAGTCTTTGCTCCCTAGTTGTGTATACTACTGTGGTGATTGTTTTTCTTTAATTTGGTTCCTAGTTTTCTATTTTCTTCAATTTTGGTTTCTGTTTTTTCACTATTTTTTTCTCCTGACATTATACTCTTCTCTTGTCTTACTCGAATTTGTCCTATTCCTCCCCTATTTTATTTATGGGGTAAATTTTATTTTTTCTTTTTCTTCACCTTGTTTCTGTACCCTACTTTTATTATTTCTCCCCCCCTACCCTATGAAAATCATTTTTTGGTTAGTCATCTCATATTCTTTTTTCTTTTCATATAATAATCTTATTCTCTTTTCACCTTTATAAATTTTAGCTTATTAGTCGTTAATATTGCAGTAGTGTTTGGGGATATTCTGCTGATGTGGGTTTTGTTTGCTGGATTGTTTTGTTTTGTTCTGGAAGCTTCTGTATACTAGCATGCAAGATGTGGTGGGGGTTGTGACTCCTAGTCAGCAAACTGGAAGGGAGAACCCACCGGTGAATGAGCCAGTAACAACCAAAACCTGATTACAATAAGAGAGCCCACATAAACTACCTAGAGGGCTTACTTAGAGTATTCATCTCAGGAGTTCAAGAAGACTGTACCACTGAGTTCCAAGGGATTCCTACCAGACTCCTACCGTGGGACTTCACCACATGAATACAGGGAGTCAAAGCAGGTCAATCCAATATGCAGAAACAAAAAGAATCACCTAAAGTGGGGGGAAAACGAAACAATACCAGCAAAAGGAAAGGAGGAATTGCCAGAAAGAGTATTAAATTATATTGAGGCAATGATTTATCAGACATATAGCACAAAGTAATGGTTATGTGGATACTAAAGGAACTCAGTGAAAATTACAAGGAACTGAGTGGCAACTACAACAGAATTAAAAAGAAAATAGAATCTATGAACAAGAAATCAGAAAAAATGAAGAATATAATATTGGAAATAAAAAATACACAAGAAGGAATTACAAGCAGGCTGATGAACAAATGACCAAATTACTGAGCTGTAAGCAAAGGTAGAAAGAAATACCAGATAGATCAACAGCATGAAAAAAAAAGACTAAAAAAATTATGAGGATACCTTAAGGGAACTTCAGGACAATATGAAACACAACAACATTTAAATTATAGGAATACCAGGCCCTGGCTGGCATAGCTCAGTGGATTGAGCACGGGCCTGCGAACTAGAGTATCGCGGTTCGATTCCCAGTCAGGGCACATGCCTGGGTTGCAGGCCAGTTCCCACCTGGCAGGGGACGCAGGAGAGGCAACCATACATTGATGTTTCTCTCCCACTCTTTCTCCTTCCCTTCCCCTCTCTCTCTCTCGAAAAAAAAAAAAAAAAAAAAAAAAAAGGAATACCAGGAGGAGAAGAAAAGGAACAGTGGATAAAAACCCTGTTTGAAAAAGCAATGATAAAAAACATTCCTAACTTGGAGAGAGGAAAAGCCATGAAAGTTCAGGAAGCACAGAGGATCCCAATCAAGATGGACCCAAAGAGACCTGCTCCAAGACGTATCACAATTAAAGTGGTAAATTTGAAAGTCAAAGACAGAATCTTAAAAGCAGCAAAGGAGAAACAGATAGTAACATATGTGAGACCTCCGATAAAGACAGCAGCTAATTTCTCAACAGAAACACTATAAGCCAAAAGGGAATGACAAGAAATATTCCAAGTAATGAAAAGCAAAAGCCTGTAACCAAGACTACTCTACTGAGCAAAACTCTCAATTAAAACGGGAGATGAAAAAGGGAGCTTCTCAGACCAAAACAAGACTAAAAGAGTATAACTTCAAAAAAAATTGCAAGACATGCTATAGGTATTGCTTTAAGAAGATGAAGAAAAAAAAGAGAAAGAAACACAGGCAGAAAGGGGGAAATGGTAATGAATAAACACCTATCAATAATAATCCTAAATGGATCAAATGCTCCAGTCAGCCCTGGCTGGTGTACCTCAGTAGATTGAGCACAGGCTTAGGAACCAAAGCATCACTGGTTTGATTCCCAGTCAGGGCACATGCCTGGGTTGCAGGCCAGGTCCCCAGTATGGGGTGTGCTAGAGTATGGGAGCGACTTCTTCGAGAGTCCCTCCAGGTGCCACGGATGAAAGTGAATATGACCAAGACATGATGTGATCTGCTTGGGGAGAAGGAGTGGGCTGTGGCCAGTTTCTCAGGAGAGAAAAAGGCCAGCACTGGCCAGTTTCTCTGAGGAGAAAAAGGCCCTGAGCACCTTCCTCCATAGCCTTTTATTGGGTTGTAATACACAGGAATACAGGGCGACAAGGATCAAACAGTAGATAACATTACAAAGAGATCTGAGTTAGTATCTATCAGGAAGAGAGTTACAGAAATTTTGGGAGACATACTCATTTTCTCTCGGACCCTTATCATATGAATGAAAACACTCTTAGCAGAGCAGGCTTCACAGGTTTATCAGGAAGTCTTTGTGGTGTCAGATTTTTTTTCCCAGGACATGCTCTAGCAAGGTAAGGAGCTACACCTCTCCCCAACAGGTATTCAGGTTTAAGGGGATTAGAGCTAGGAAGCGCTTTTCCCAGAGAACATGGGGACTCAGGCTTTGACAATGATGGGAGGGGTGGCGAGAGTCCATTGCTCTTTGTTGCAGCCTCCCCCAGTCCTTCCATGAAGGTCTCCCAAGTGATCAAGTCTGGCTTAGGTTTCCCCCCCCATGAGGGGTCTTACCAGTCATTGACTTCCTACCAAGCTTTGGGGGCAGGGAGAGGAACTGAGAAAGCATTTGCTACCAGAGACAAGCTTTGTCTCCTGCAGCTGGCATTCCAGAGGTTGCCGCTCGCCCTTAGCCACAGAGGATCGAGATACAATCCCTAAAACTAGTCAGAGCAGTCTACAACATCTCCCCCTCTTTTGTTTGTTAAATTAATTGAAGCTTTTAGGCCTGCAAAACCTACTATTTGCTGTTCTCGAACACAATCACAAGAAAACAACTTCCATACACATAATAAAGCACAAATAAGAATTAAAACAAGGCATCCGAGGGCTGTCATAACCCAAACTCCTAAATTCAGTCAGTTGAAAAATGTATAAATGCATGGGAAAGACAAAAGCAACAGGTCTGGTTATATTTCAATTTTTGGGAGAATTAGCACAGACTATAGAAAGTTACTTTGAAGATATGCAGCAAGAGCTAGTATCTCAACTAAGGGTGAGACAGTTTAGTAAGAGTAAGTTAGAAAGCATCATTAAAATCAATAAACAACCAGTGGGTCCAATGACCCACATTCTCAGATTAAGTCCATCAAACCAATGCTTAGAGTTCAGCATGAAGGGTCTGAAAAACCTGCTAGGTTAAGCATTAAATGTCCCGCAGCATCAATTTAGTCCCTTCAGGTTGGTAGAAAAAGTGTCTCTTAGGTGATGCTGAATTCCACTCCAGGGGTGTTGGTTGGAATTCTGCACAGCTTGGAGAAATCTGGGTCAGGAGAGTCTAATGTGTGGAGATGCGTCCCCCATCATGGAAGCCTTTTCTGTGATATGGCTTCGCCCTCATCACCTGCAGTTCTAAAGGTCATTCTGAAAATACACTAATACAGTCTTCTCCAGGTTAAGAGTTAAAATCTGGGGATAATACGGCTTAGAATTCTGTCGGAAAATGTTTTACGATTGCAACTAAAAGTATGATGAGTTTGTTCTATAATTGCCTGACCAAGTTGGATTGTAAGGTCACTATTGGCAAATAGCTTAAAACTAAAGATCCTTTATCAGGGAGATGTTCAAGCAGTCCAGTAACTGCTGAACCTAAAATATTGCTCTTGGTGGTAAAGAGCCTTTTTTTTTCTTTTTTTTAAATTCCTCCCCCGCAGACACAGCGCTTACAAAACCAGCTTCAATGCCACTAGCCCCACCCTCTATCTGAAATATTACCTGTTGCTAGGGAACAAACGGAGCCCGCAAGAGAGCACCCACCACTGCTACCTGTGTGGCCCTTCCAGCTCTGGTGCCACCGCTCGGCTGGTATGCATTCTAAGTCTCTTGCTAGCAAAAGGTGAGCAAGTTACGCCTGGCGGCTGCTGCTATTATTACCTGTGTGCATTCACCGCTGCTGTTGGCGTATTGAAGTCGGCCCCCAGGGTGCTGACGCTGCTTCCTCGCCCTCAAGTCTGCAACCTTTCAGCTCTCAGGGTGGCGTGCATGGGTGGAGCAGTGAGGACTGCTGAGTCAGGCCGGTGGCCTCTGCTCTCTGACAATCCAGGTTGTCTAGGCCCCTAATCTGAGGAGATAGCCCCCCACCCGGCCTGCCCGCCACCAGACCATGCTAGCTGTGCCCAGCCCCGCCTCTCGGTGCAGAATGTGGTGGGGGGAGGAGGGAGCCCGCAGCCCAGTCCCTCTGGGGACTGCCCCGGGTGTGCACGCTTTTCCAATCTAATAAATTCTTTTCTGAGTTTCAGGTTCACTTATACAGCTAAGAAGGCTCGGAGCGCTGGATATGTGCTTACCCGCTGAGACCCGAGATTAATGTGAGATGGACCGTCCTGGGTGTTATGAAGGGGAGTGCAGGGGAGATTCAAGCAATGATAAAAAGTATCCTTTCACTATTTTCTAACATGCCTAGAGGCTTGCCTTATCTGCAGATGCCCTGACCCCTCTGGGGGTGAATTTCCGTCCACTTAGGTGTGTGTCCCTGGCGGCAAAGTGTCTCAAGGCCTCTGGCTTGAAGGTGCCAGATGTGGGAGTGACTTTCCTCTACAGTCCCCCAAACTGCCAGGGATGAGAGTCGTGTGTCTATTAACTTCTTAAAGGGCGTGTCTGTCGCGGGTGTGTCTGTGGCGTGGCTCTAGGCCTCTGGCCTGAAGGAGGTTTGTTCATGTCCCTGTTCGGGTGCCAGATGTGGGAGCAACTTTTCTGTGAGTCCCCGAGTGCCACGGACATGAGAATGAATATGGCCAAGACATGCTGAGCAGTCTAACACTACAGGCAACCATACATTGATGTTTCACTCCCTCTGTTTCTCCCTCCCTTCCCTATCTCTCTAAAATAAATAAGTAAAATCTTTAAAAAATAATGCTTCAATAAAAAACATAGGATAGCTGAATGGATAGGAAAATATGACCCACACATATGCTGTCTACAAGAGATCCACTCAGAACAAAAGATCTAAACAGGCTAAAAGTAAAGGGATGGAAAAAATATTCCAAGAAAATGGACATGAAAGAAAAGCTGGGGTAGCAATACTTGTATCAGACAAAATAGACTTCAAAACAAAGGCCATAACAAGAGACAAAGAAGATCATTACATAATATATAAGAGAGTTGTCCAACAGGAAGACATAACCCATATAAACATATATGCACCCAACAAAGAGCACCTAAACACATAAAGAAAATATTGGAAGACTTTTAGAAGATTGACAGCAATACAGTCATCATGGAGATCTTAATACACTACTGTCAACAGTGGATAGATCATCCAAAAATATCAACAGGATATTGTGACATTGAACAACTGGAAATGTCAAATGGAGTTAATTGATATTTACAGAGCATTTCCCCTAAAGAAGCAAACTATACATTAAAAAAATTCATATATATCATTTTCAAAGATAGGCCACATGGTAGGACACTAAACAAGCCTCAACAAATCAAAAAAATTAAAATCATATCAAGCACCTTCTCAGATCACAATGGCTTGAAATTAGAAACTAACCTCAAGGAAAAAATCTCAAAAACATTCAAATACATGGAGACTAAAAAATGAATGGTTTAACAATGAGATCAAGGAAGAAATAAAAAATTACCTGGAAAAATGGAAATTAACACATAATCCAAAACCTATTATACATTGCAAAGGCAGTCCTGAGAGGAAAATTCATACCAATAGGCCTACCGAAAGAAGATAGAAAAATCTCAAATGAAGAACCTAACCCTGCCTCTAAAAAGAACTCGAAGACCAACAACAAAGGAAGCCCAGAGTGAGGAGAAGGAAGGAAATAATCAAGATCAATAGAGAACTAAGTGACATAAAGAGAAAAAAGGCATTTCAAGGAATCAATCCAGGAGCTGGTTCTTTAAAAAGATAAACAAAATTCATAAGCCTTTAAATGGATTCATCAAGAAAAATAGAAGACAACCCAAATAAATATAATCTGAAACAAAAATGGGAAGTATAAACTGATACTACAATAATAGAAATAATTGTAAGAAATTTCTTTAAAAGACTATATGCCAAAATTTCTCATCAAGAAAAGAAGAGAGAGGACACAAATAAACACAATCAGAAATGAAAGACAAGAGATTACAACTGATACCACAGAAATAGAAGGGATTGTAAGAAATTACTATGAAGAACTGTATGCCAAGAAATTTGAAAACCTAGGGGAAATGGACACATTTCTAGAAAAATACAATCTTCCAAAAGTCAATGAAAAAGAAGCAGGATATCTAAACACGCCAATAACAGCAAAAGAAATTGAAGCAAAATTGAAATTTAATAAAAAAACTCCTATCACACAAAAGCCCTGGAGCAGATGGTTTCACAGGAGAATTCTACAAAGCATTTAAGGAAGAGCTAACCCCTATTCTCCACAGACTATTCCAAAAAATCCAGAAGGATGGGAAACTCCCAAATTCTTTTTATGAAGCCAGCATCATCCTAATTCCAAAACCAGACAGAGACACAACAAAGAAAGAAAACTTCAGGCGAATATCGCTGATGAACATAGATGCTAAAATCCTTAACAAAATATTGGCAAATCGCATCCAACAATATATCAAAAAGATCATACAGCATGACCTTGGGATTCATCCCAAGGATGCAAGGATGGTTCAATATTCACAAATCAGTAAATGTAATACATCACATAAACAAAAGCAAAGACAAAAACCACATGATCATATCAATAGATGCGGAAAAAACTTTTGATAAGGTACAATACCCAATTATGATAAAAACACTCAGCAAAGTGGGAATAGAGGGAGCATTCCTCAATATAATAAAGGACATATATGAGAGACCTACAGCCAACATCCTACTCAATGGGCAAAAACTAAAATCTTTTCCACTAAGATCAGGAACAAGACAAGGATGTTCACTTTCACCACTTCTATACAATATAGTGTTGGAAGTTTTAGCCACAGCGATCAGGCAAGAAAAGGAAATAAAAGGCAGCCAAATAGGAAAGGAGGAAACAAAACTGTCACTGTTTGCAGATGACATGATAGTGTACATGGAAAATCCTATACACTCTACCCAAAAACTGCTCGAACTAATCAATGAATTTGGCAAAACAGCAGTTTACAAAGTCAATATCTGGAAATCAAAGGCATTTTTGTATACCAACAATGAATCAGCAGAAGCAGAAATCAAGGAAAAAATTCCATTTGATATAGCAAAAAGAAAAATAAAATATCTGGGAATAAACCTAACTAAGGAGGTAAAAGACCTGTATGCAGAAAACTACACAGCCCTGAATGAAGAAATCATGGAAGATACAAACAAATGGAAACATATACCTTGTTCATGGATTGGAAGGATTAACATCATCAAAATGTCCATACTACCCAAAGCAATATACAGATTCAATATAATACCTATTAAAGTACCAATGGCATACTTCATAGACATAGAACAAACACTTCAGAAATTTATATGGAACCATAAACGAGCCCGAATAGCAGCTGCACTTTTGAGAAAAAAGAACAAAGTAGGAGGGATCACAATACCTGATATCAAACTGTATTACAAGGCCACTGTAATCAAAGCAGCCTGGTACTGGCATAAAAACAGGCACATAGACCAATGGAATAGAATGAAGAGCCCAGAAATCAACCCAACTCTGCACAGTCAATTAATATTTGACAAAGGGGGCAGTAACATAAAATGGAGTAAAGATAGCCTCTTCAACCTATGGGAGAGCTGGACAGCTACGTGCATAAAAATGAAGCTTGAGCACCAACTTACACCATACACCAAAATAAATTCAAGTTGGATAAAGTCCTAGAGGAGAACATTGGCAAGAAAATCTCAGATATTTCATGCAGCAACATTTTTACCGATGTGTCCCCTAGGGTAAGGAATATAAATGAAAGAATAAATAAATGGGATCTCATCAAAATAAAAAGCTTCTGCATGGCTAAAGAAAATAGTATTAAATTAAAAAGACAACCAACTGTATGGGAAAACATATTTGCCAATGATACCTTAGACAAAGTTTTAATCTCCAAAATATACAAAGAACTTACGTGACTCCACTCTAAGAAGACAACCAACCCAATTAAAAAATGGAAAAAAGACTTGGACAGACACTTCTCCAAGGAGGACATACAGAATATCCAGAGACACATGAAGAAATGCTCAATATCTTTAGCTATCAGAGAGATGCAAATTAAAACCACAATGAGATACCACTTTACACCAGTCAGGATGGCTATCACAAACAAAGCAACAAACAACAAATGTTGGAGAGGGTGTGGGGAAAAGGGGTCCTTAGGTCACTGTTGGTGGGATTGTAGACTGGTACAACCATTATAGAAAACAGTATAGAATTTTCTCAGAAAAATAAAAATCGACCTGCCTTTTGACCCAGCAATTCCACTGCTAGGATTATATCCCAAGAATCCTAAAACATCAATTTCAAAGAACCTATGCACCACGATGTTCATAGAAGCACAATTTACAATAGCCAAGAGTTGGAAGCAATCTAGGTGCCCATCGGTAAATGAATATATCAGAAAATTGTGGTACATATACACAATGGAATTCTATGCTGCAGAGAGAAAGAAGGAGCTACTGCCCTTTGCAACAACATGGATGGAACTGGAAAGCATTATGGTGAGTGAAATAGGCCAGGTGTTGAAAGACAATTACCATATGATGTCACCTTTAACAGGAAACTAAACAACAAAACAAATAAGCAAGCAGAATAAAAACAAAGACACTGAAATAGAGGACAAGGGGACAGTGACCAGAGGGGAGAGGGAAGGGAATTTAAGGGGAAAGAAGGGGAGGGATTTGGAGGAACAAATAGGAAGGACACAGGGAAGAGAACTAAGAGGGGTGGAAATGGGAGGGAGGTGGGGAGCATGGGGCGGGAGGGGCTGGGATGGGAGCGACAAAAAAGTTTACTTAAAAAATAACTAAATACAATTAAAAAAAAGAAATAAAAGACATCCAAATTCAAAAGGAGGAAGTAACACTGTCATTATTTTCAGACTACATGATAGTGTACATAAAAAACCCTGTAGTTTCCACCAAAAACTATTCAACCTAATAAGAGAATTCAAGAAAGTAGCGGGATACAAATCAGTGATATTCTTGTACAATGACAATAAATTATCAAAAAGAGAAACTAAGAAAAAATCTCATTTATCATAGCAGTTAGAAAAATAAAATACCTAAGAATAAGTTTAAAGAGATAAAAGACCTATACTTTGAAAACTACAGAACACTGAAGAAAGAAATAGAGGAAGGCACAAGTAAGCATATACCCTGTTCATGGATTCGGAGACTTAACATCATTAAAGTGTCTATATTACACAAACCAATCCATAGACTGAATTCAATCCCTATTAAAATACTAATGGCATATTTTACTTATCTAGATTAAATACTCCAAAAAATACCATGCATAGCCTCATCAATCTTATGAAAGAAGAAAAATGTTGGAAGGATCATGATATCCGATAAAAACTATACTACAAGGCCACTGAAATTAAAACAGCCTATACTGGCATATAATAGACATATAGATCAATGAAACAGAATAAAGAGCCCAGAAATAAACCCATATCTATATAGTCAATTAATATTTGAAAAATGTGGCATGAGCATACAATGGAGTAAAAATAGTCTCTTGAATAAATGCTGTTGAGAGAACTGGACTGCTATATGCCAAAAAATAAAAGTAGGCCACCAGCTTACACCATACACCAGAATAAACTCAAAATCAATAAAAAACTTAAACATGTCATGGTGCCTTAAAAATCCTAGAAGAAAACATAAGCAATAAAACTTCATATATCCCATATAGCAATACTTTGCTGATATATCTCCTAGAGCAAGTGAAATAAAGGAAAAATAAACACATGGGACTACATCAAATTAAAAAGCTTCTGAATGGCTAAAGAAAGCATCATCAAAATGAAAAGGGACTAACCATATGGGAGAACACATTCGCCAGTGATACATTGGACAAAGTTTAATCTCCAAAATATACAAAGAATTCATATAACTCAACCCCAGGAAAAAGAACAAGCCATTAAAAAATGGCCCAAGGACATGAATAAACACTTCCCCAAGGAGGACATAAAGATGGCCCATAGACATAGTAGAAGATGTTCATCATCAAGAGCCATCAGAGGGTTGCAAATTAAAACTACAGTAAGATATTACTTCACACCTGCTAAAATGGCTATCATTAAATAGTCAACAAAAAGCAAGTGCTGGCAAGGATGTGAAGAAAAGGGAAGCCTACTGTACATTAGTAGGAATGCAGACTGGTACAGCCACTGTGGAAAACACTATAAAGTCTCCTCAAAAAAAATTAAAAACTGAAGTGCTCTTAAATCTAGCAATTTCAATGCTTGGAATATCCCTGAAGAATCTTGAAACATCAATTCAAAACAATTTATGCACCCCTTTGTTCATAGCAGAACTATTTACAATAGCTGCTGGAAATAACCTACATGCCCATCAGTACATGAGTGGATAAAAATCTGTAGTATACAATGAAACACTATGCAGTAGAAATAAAGAAGGAACCTCCTATCTTTTGTTACTGTATTGATAGAACTGGAGAATATTAAGTGAAATAAGCTAGTTGATGAAAGACAAATACCATATAATCTCACTTATAAGAGGAATCTAATGAACAAAGGAAATGAACAAGCAAAATAGAACCAGATACTTAAAAACATGGAACATACTGACAGCGGCCAGAGGAGAAGGTGAGGGAGGATAATGATGGAAAGAAGGTGAAGGGACTAGTGAAAGAGATTGTATGAATAACACATGGGCATGGACAGTGGTGGTAGGTACTGACTGTGGCATCAGGGGGTAGGCTGTGTGTAGGAGAGCAAAGGTAAAAAATTGAGACAACTGTAATAGAATAGCAATAAAAATAAAATCTATATGTTATATTTAATATTTGTCAGTGAAATATCTACAAAGTGATAGTTCTATGCTTTAAAGGGCTTGTCTTTGGGGGCCTTATCCATTGTCCTGGCATTAATCTGTCTGCAGAAAACTTTATTACCTATTAATTTTTATACAAATAATGTTTTATGTAGTATTCAGAAAAGATAAAAATCATCCCATTTACACAGCGTAGGTTTCTTGGTTGGCAAGCAATAAAAGACCTGATCTGATTTCAACAATAATAGCAGCTTAAAGAATTTTGAGAAAACCTGAAGCATGAATTGTGGAAAATAAAAGCCACAGAAAGGAGGTCATGAAGCCAGAGCCATAGCCAAGTTAGGCTGCACAATGAGGATGGACAGAACATTGCAGACTGAGCTTCCACTATATCCTGAAAACTGTGGCTTGCAGGCTGCATGCAGACAAAAGCCTCAGGGAGCCCTGTGTATTTGCATCTCTGAATCAAGACTCCTTGCAAACAGCTGGGGCTTCTGAGGGGCTAAGCTTAATAGCAACCATGGAATGTGGATGACAATATCAACCCTACATTACATTCTCACAGGATTTTGTAAATTGAAGAGACTTGGAAAACTTAAAAAAATACATTCTAGATATCTGCTTTGCAGAAAGGATATTTGATTTAGTTCTCAAAATCATTTAGCTCAGAAAGTCTTAGATTCTGAGCAAGTGGCGCTAACCAGGGAGATGAAACCTTCTCTCTTTTGGTATAGGTCACACAGTGTTGGTACTTGAAGGCAGCACTTGGCCTAACAGCTTCCTAGAAGTTGTCAGAGGCAGACCCCCTCCACTTACTTATGGTTCAGAGATTCTCTCTGACATACCAGGATCATGAGGTCAGGTGGATTCCCTTTCATCTTTTAACTACCCATATGGACCCTCACTTTCCCAGTGTCTTCCACATTAATGCAAGATATTATTCTTGTAAAAATTGTTATTCTCTAATACAGAGATTTGTTTCCCTGACTGCATCCTTACGGACATATCTCACAAGAGGATGTGAGCTTCCCTTAGGCCTCATTGTGACAGGCTTTTATTGCTGATCCAGATCCTGGTATCACCCCATGAACCAGATAAAGTAAAACTCAGAGGAACAATATTAAATATCTGAGGAACTTCAGATTTTATTTATACTGGCAAAATTCTGGGGAATATTTGTATAAGTAGATCCTTGTAGATCCTGCATGAAACAGAGGAACAGAACTTAAGATCAGGTTGGATTTATCAGTATAGGTGTTCTTAAAACTGAACTTAAACACATTGATCTAGCTTGATTAATTGAGAATGGTTCAGATTGTTGGTTGATTAAATCACAAAGTCAGCCTTGATGTATATTGAACTAAGGGAGAATGAAAGACAATTCATTAACCTACCCATTTATTATGTCTATTACAGTGGTCAAAAACATCTTCCTTAATAATGACATTGATAAATATATTGAGTAGTGTCAATATCCTTGAAAAGTACTTCAGTAACTCTCACAGTCATGAAGAACCTAAGGGTACAAGATGACTAAATACAATATATTTTTGATGGGACCCTGGAACAGATAAAAACATATTAAGTAAAGCTGAGGAAATGTGAATAAAATGTTAAATTTAATTAAAAATAATGCATCTCTGTATTGGCCCATGACCCGAGAAAATGTGCAATACTAATGTAAGATTATAATAATAGGAGAGACTGAGTCTGAAGTGTATGAGAACTTTGTTGTTTCTTCCCAGTTTGTCTGTAAATCTAAAACCATTCTAAACTGAAAAGTTTATTTAACAAAAGAAGTACTCTAGTTATTTTTTGGATGTCCTGAGATAAATGTGGGATATATTGCCATTCAAAGGTGCTTGCTGATGTTAGTGAGAGTGATGTAACCCTGGCTCACAGAGGCAAAGTGCAGCCCCACAAGTACTGGGTGTTGTCACGCACAAGGACAATAATATGGTAATATCAGTATTTTGAAATTCAGGGCCCTGTGACAGTGGTAAATTGCTTCCCCAATTTTGAGGAAAATTCTGCAATGTCCATAAAATACAAACTACAGCACCAACCAACAAAAAGGCTTGGTTTTGGCTAACAGAAAATGATCTTCTGTCGATTCACAAGAGTTTTGGTGTCTCATCAACATTCCCATGTTTGAACTGGTTCATGTGCCCAGAGTTCCTTGAATGAAGCCCTTTGATGTTCTTATGGAAACATGAAATTGCACTAAAATATTTGTTCAAGTTCTATGATGATTGGAAGCTAACTTTAGAAAATGTTAATCCATGGATCACAGAGTGGGAATTTCTAAGGCTCAGGTAGGCAATGGAGTTTACCCTGAGTCCATCCACAGGAACCTGGTGATTCCATGAACCCACGATGTGTTGTAGGAGACATTCAAAGGTGGCAGGAGGTCAAATACATTGCCACCCTCACCAATGCTGGCCTCATTACCATCACTTCTGCCTGCCCACCCTGCCAGCTGCGGCATCCAATGCGCATGTTAAAATCACTTCACATGTTGGGTGGAGGGAGTGTATTTTGATTATGTTTAATGATTTCTATAATGAAGGAAACAATAATTTGTTCATATTAGAATGTATACTTATTCTGAATATGAGTTTGCCTTCACTATTTGCCATGTTTTACCTGTAGTACTAACCACAGAATGTTAAAAAACTTATTCTAAGGTATTTCACTTCTTTATAGCATTGTCTCTTAGCTAGTAAGTCATTTTATGACAACTGGTATAGCCTCTTGCTAATAAACAGGTGATCACACCAAAAGATATAATAACATATGTAGGACTCAGCTGTGGTACCAGCTTGGGGACAAAACCATAATTTAGGTATCTGTCAATTTAGGTATCTGTCTTCTAGCAGGAGATACACACTATTGTGAACTGGAGAGCAGAAGAAGATTCTGTTTCTTCTATAATTAGAGGACTCAATAGGTGGGGATGGGAAAATTGCCTCTGACCATTGTGTGTATTTATCTGTTTCTCGACTTTGATTCCTATACTTGTAACAAGAAAGCATGAAAACATTTATGTTGAACTGGAATTTGGGACTGACATTTAACAATATTGGGTCAATCGAACTCTTCACCTATAGACTGAAGAGGAAGATCAAGTGTGATTAAAGTGATTAATGTAGATGAAAATGAGGTTGCTGCTACTGATAATAGTATGAAAGAAAATACATGCATCTAAACTAGTTCCTCAGGGTGGTGGCCAGCATTTCTATATGTTTTGTGGTTAACTATAATCAAAGGTCTGGGCATCTAGTACAGAGAGGAAGAACAGGTACGAAGAACTCCAAGAAAGATTGGGGTTATCTACTAAAGGAGGTGCAGTCTTAAAACATATTGTCAGAGTGAAAAAACCTTTGGGAGTTATAATATCTTCAGTATTGTATTGACTCACAGAAATATCTATATCTATAACATATGTATGTAATTTATAAAAGTGTACAGTAATAATCTGTGCTGTTTATTATATGCCATTTATTAATTTAGCCAGTTAAAAATACATAAATAATGTCATATACTTATAGCTATTAAGGACATTGGATAACTAAAAACATCTGTGGAAATAAAATTCCATGTCCAGATGGCTTCAAAGATACAGTCTACCAAACTTTTTAAAAAATAAAGAATAGAATTTTGCGTTGCAGGCCAGTTCCCAACAGGGGACACACGAGTGGCAACCATACACTGATATTTCACTTTCCTTTCCCCTCTAAAGATAAATAAAATCTTTTTGTAAATCCTGATATTAATTTCAGTGCTGCTTATAAGACTGTTTTTCATCAGAAACTATGACATACACCTATTCATACAATCTATGTATTGTTTGAAAAAAGAGACTAATTTATTCTTTTAATATGTTTAATAATTGGTCAACCAGTTTTGTAGAATTTTCTATACCAGGTCTTGAAGCTATAGTGGTGAACTATTTTATTTGCCTTAAAAGTCATGGGAGTCTCCAGAAATAATGAGTTAAAAGGCAATTGAAATGGTGCAGCCAAGAGGGGGACCCCAAATAGGGATTTAGAATGAGGTCCAGAACTCAAGGTGTTCAGGAAATACTAGAAAGATATATAGGATGTCCTTCCCCCTTCCCCCAACAGGTATAATTTGGGGGAAGGGATATATGGAGCAGGAATATGCAGAGCTGTTTCATACCACAACAGCTTTGCCGCTAACTTCTGGCATGGTCATTTAACATATTTCTAACCTTTAACTGCTTGCATAGATATGTTAAATAGCTGTGGGCATGCTATGAGCCAGGGGCATGGAAGTAACTTCCACCCAAGATGTAACTGGGGGGCAGGACCCCCTGGTTACAGAGCCTGAATGAGAGCATGGAGAAGATTGGCTCCATGACATGGGGCCACACCTGCCCAGACTCAGGATGGCAGCCCAGTAAACTTGGAATAATACAGGAATGCTAGCAGGTGTAATTGATTGTAGGAGAAGTCAGAAATGGGGGTGCAGAGGAAGATTGGCTCAGGGATTTAAAAACCCAGACTCAGCAGCCACGCTAAGAGAGAAGAACCACGTGGCTTTGGCCAGGCTGGGGACCCCCACAGCTTTGGTAGAAGAGAACCACACAGCTTTTGTTGGTGAGCCATGAAAAGGTGCCACACGACTTTGGATTAACTGGACATCCTGCCTGGATGGTGACACAACCGATAGTGTTGGTAGCCCAAATCAGGAACACCTACTTTTTTTCTTGAGATACGGAACCCCAGATTAGAACAGAGGGAGAAGGAAGGACTGTGTGCATCAGTGGGTATCCTAAAGGACTTTGATATTTTTAATGACGACTTTAGGTAATTACTTTAAGTATGTATAGCTTTAAATAAATATTTACTTTCTTTTTCACAAATCTCTGGCATTGAGAGACATATTTACTCTGGTGATAGACTAACAAATTTAGTGGGGGGTCCTTTCAGTAATAGTATATCATACTCCCCTCAGCCCAGTTGCATAACACAATTATAGTGCATCTGACAGGTAATAACGTGTGAAATACAATTTCCCATCAGGAAGGGTCATCTAATTCAGTATTCAAATATAAATGAGTGTTTTCTGTAAAAAGAAACCCTAATCAATGGACTAAAGGTGATGAAGAAAAGCTACATAGATATAGAATTAAGATAGGATGGGGACTGCCAGTGTCAAGGATGTGAATGAGTGCTACGAGCCCAATGAGAAGCTTGGACAATGCAAGGAAAGTATCAACCGGAAGGACCACAAATAGCATATACAGTAGAGTAGTAGTATATGTAGTACAGCAAGATATATGGGAACCTATATAGAGAAAGAAGTAGGGAACAAATAATAAAAAAACTTATAATTGCTTTCAGGGAAGTAGACGCCATTGAAGAGACTGGCGATGTTTGAGGTGCTAACATAACAGGGCAGGGTAGTGGAACTGCCAATGGAAAATAAGAAAACGAAGGTGTGGGTTTGGTGTAGGCAGGGATTGAGGTCATGTTGTGAAGGGGGGAGAATTGCTTCAGGTGGAGAAAACACTTTTCAGCATGCTGAATTTGACTGGCTTTTTGTCCATCAAGTGAAGATGTCCGGAGGACCATGATATGGACCCCAATAGACAGTTCTGGGAAGGAGACACAGATGTAGCTCTTCACATTACATAAGTCATTTATTTTACAGGTGGTAGGTTATATATTTCACTGACCATAAGTCTAGTGAGAATGACAGAGTGCCTTCAAGTCCCGAAAATATATTACATAGATAGAGAAAGAGCAGTTCACACAGAGTATTTTGAATTTTCTGGTGGGTGGAAGGAACTTGATGGGAGTATTAAGACATGGATTCCAAGGATGAAATTATTCCAAGGAGTGTGAGTAATCAGCATGTCAAAGGTTACAGTGAAGAGCATAAGACAAATGTCTGTAATGGATTTAGCCATTAATTTGGTTTCTTATTAAGGTGATAAATCTATGATTTATAAATCATAGGCAAAAATTAAAACAACTGCTGTATTATTCTTAATATGAAACACACACTAATTAGTTCTAAGACAGCAATTTCTGAATATTTTTTTAAAGAATGAAAAAACATGAAGTTACTTATCAAATTGTAGAACATATGATCTTTGATTAAACCATCAAATTTCAAAGAAAGAATTACTTAAAACAATGTAAAGAAGTGATAAAGAAGGTTGTGCAGTAAATAATAAACTCATGCCCATTTCTCAAACAAGTTAAAGATGATAAAAAATAAGAATAGATTTAGGGAGTACTTAAATGTTTTTTTTTATGTTAGGGAAAAATGTACATTGGATAAGCTGAGCAGTTTAGTCAAATACACCTCTGATTATGTCTCACATTACTGAATACAACTATCAAAATTGTACTGTGAGAAACTGTTTTATATTTATGGAACAAATAAATATTTGCCTTATTATTGTTATTATTATTTTTACTATAATGAGACACCATTCTTCATTTCAGTACTTAAGTGATCATAACATGATTGAGAAAACCAAATCACTTAGTTGTAGTTTATTAATATTATTGTTAACATCATATGATAATTTTTAATGAAAAATATTATTATACAGTAAAATTACCATCTACAGAAGCCTTGGCTTGTGGGTCACCCCAACATGAAGGATCTGACATAAGACAAGAAGTTACACCATCTATCTGTTACTGCCCTCAGTCTCCGACTAGGTATGACACTTGGAGATTGACTTCCATTTCTTACAGTTCATTTGCTTCAAGCAGGACTCCTTATTTTTCCAGGCTAGGTTCCATGAGCATGTTTATTATAGACTGAGAGGTGTACTTATTCCTTAGATTATTTTTGCAGTCATGCATACTGATTTCATTTTGCAAACAGTATGGATCTTCAGGTACTTTGTCCCCCAGAGACTTAATGGCTAAGGGCAAAAATATTGTCTCTATCAATTCATCTGTCTTCCTATTACTTTTAATATGTTGATGTGAAACTGGAATAAATTTCCATAATATTGAATTACAGGAAAATGGAAAAAAAACAGTGTTCCAATTGTATGTTAAGGACATAAAAATATCATACAGAAAAGTGGATAAAGTTTTCTGTTTAAATTTCTTTTTTATTTTTGGGCTTACCTCAGGCCAAACAAAATTATTTTATTTTTAGTTTATGTTTTATCATGTTGTTTTGGAAATCACTATGTATAAATTATTCATCAGAAATTCCTATTTATCAATCTTCCAATAAAACTCTATATAATATATTATAAATGCTATGGCTGTTGAAAAATATTTTAAGGACAAAATTTTCAAAAAATTATTTTATTGTTATTCAATTACAGGTGTCTGCATTTACTTCCTCCCAGGACCCCCAACCCAGCCATCACCACCTCCCTCCCTTGTTTTCACCCCACCTTGGTTTTGTTCACATGTCCTTTATAGATGATTCTGAAAACCCTTCCCCCTTTCTCCCTATTATCCCCTCCCAACTCTCCTCTGGTTACTGTCAGATTGTTCTTAATTTCACCACTTCTGGTTATATTTTGCTTACTCGCTTATTTTGTTGATTAGGTTTCAGTTAAAGGTGAGATCATATGTCCCTCACTGCCTGGGTTATTTCACTTAGCATGATGCTCTCCAGTTCCATCCATGCTGTTGCAAAGGATAGGAGATCCTTCTTGTTTTCTGCTGTGTAGCATTCCATTGTATAAATGTACCATTGTTTTTTCATCCATTCATTTACTGATGGGCACTTAGGTTGCTTCCAATACTTGGTTGTTGTAAATTGTACTGCTATGAACATTGGGGTGCATAAGTTGTTTTGGATTTGTATTGCAGGGTTCTTAGGATATAATCCTAGCAGTGGAATTGTTGGGTCAAAAGGCAGATCCATTTTTAGTTTTCTGAGGAAATTCCATACTGTTTTCCACAGTGGCTGCACCACTCTCCATCCCCACCAACAGTGCACTAGGGTTCCCTTTTCTCCATATCCTCTCCAACACTTGTTTGCTGATTTGCTTATGATGGCCATTCTCACTGGCGTGAAGTGGTATTTCATTGTGGTTTTATGGCTAGTGATGCTGAGCATCTTTTTATATATCTCTGGGCCCTCTGTATGTTCTACTTAGAGAAGTGCCTGTTCAAGTCTTTTGCCCATTTTTTTAATTGGGTTTTTGTCTTTCTGGAGTGGAGTTGTATGAGTTTTTTAAATATATTTTGGAGATCAAATCCTTATCTGAGGTGCCATTAGCAAATCTGTTTTCCATATAGTTGGTTCTCTTTTTATTTTAATGCTGTTTTATTTAACTATGCAGAAGATTTTTAATTTGATAAGGTCCTATTTGTTTATTCTTTGCTTTATGTCCCTTGCTCTAGGGGGCATATTGGTGAAAATACTGCTGCATGAAATGTGTGAGATTTTCCTGCTGATGTTTTCTTCTAGGACTTTTATGGTGTCGCAACTTATATTAAATCTTTTATCAGCCTTAAATTAATTTTTGTGTGTAGTATAAGCTGGTGATCAAGTATCATTTTTATTTTTTGCATGTAGCTGTCCAGCTCTCCCAATACTATTTGTTGAAGCAACTATTTTTACTCCATTTTATGCTTCTTCCCCTTTAGTAAAATATTAATTCACCATAGAGACTTGGATTTATTTGTGGGCTTTCTACTCTGAAGAACAGAATTTTTTTTCTAAGTACAAGGTGAGGAATGGAAGCCATCAGATCAAGTCTGAGAAAATGATTCAGCATCAACAAGTAGCAGAAAGAAGTTCAGCAACAACTATGTATATGTATGTACATATACATTACACATTTATTATTCTATTAAGCTCCAACTATATAAAATACATCCATACATCATGTGGATTTTAGTTTTCACAATAACTTCAAGTATTTAATGGAACTTTATATAGAACTCAAAAAGTATATTTGGACACTTTCAAGGAAGTGTGTGGTATCATAGTTCCTTTCACTTTTTTTTGAGACATCCAAAAACAATAGAAATTTTACTTCGAGTCTTAAAACTTATTCAGTTAGTAATAAGGTGGAATTGGTTTTTAGAAAGCAAGAACATTCTATTGTCTGATCAAAAGTGTTCTCTTTCAGCCCTGGATGGTGTGGCTCAGTGGATTGAGTGCTGGCCTGCAAACCAAAGGGTGGATGGTTTGATTCCCAGTCAGGGCACATGCCTGTGTTGTGGTCCATGTCCCCGGTGGGGTGTCCATGAGAGACAATCACACATTGTTTCTCTACCCGTCTTTCTCCCTCCCTTCCTTTCTCTCTAAAAATACATAAATAATATCTTAAAATATTTTCTTTTATACACTTACATTTTATATCTATTCAAATTCTTCTAAATAGAATTTTGTTCTGTCTTTTTAACTTAAAATATATGGTATTTATCTTTATTTTTTATTTATTAAAATATATTTTATAAATTATGCTATTACAGTAGTCCCAATTCTTTCTCCATTTTCTCCCCCTCTGCCTGCATTCCCACAATCTCCTCCACCTTAGTACATGTCCATGGGTCATACATACAAGTTCTTTGGCTTCCCTATTTCCTACACTATTCTTAACTTCCTCTTGTCTATTTTGTGCCTACTATTTACAATTCTTATTTCCTGTACCTTATCCCTCATACCCCACTTACCACTCTCCATTGATAACCCTCCTCGTGATCTTCATTTCTGTGATTCTGTTCCTGTTTGCTTAGTTTTTGTTTTTGCTTTTTTAGGTTCATTGTTGATAGCTGTGAGTTTGTTGTCATTTTACTGTTCATAGTTTTTGACATTCTTTTTCTCAGATAAGTCTCATTAAAGATAGTTTTATTATTATTATTTATAATTTTATTTATTATTAACTTATTATTATGTATTTATTATTATTATTATTATTATTATTATTATTATTATTATTTCAGATAATAAGGGCTTGGTCATGATGAACTCTTAACTTGACCTGATCTGGGAAGTACTTTATCTACCCTCCCAGGATAAATGATAGTTCTGCTGGATAGAATAATCTTGGATGTAGGTCCTTGTTTTTCAGGACTTTGAATACTTCTTTCCAGTCTCTTCTTGCCTGCAGAGTTTCTTTTGAGAAATCAGCTGATAATCTTAGTGAAACTCCTTTGTAAGTAACTGTCTCCTTTCCTCTTGCTGCTTTTAAGATTCTCTCCTTATCTTCAATCTTGGCTAATGTAATTATGATGTGTCTTGGTATGTTTATTCTTGGATCCAACTTCTTTGGTACTCTGAACATCCTGGACTTTCATGTCTATTTCCTTTGTCAGATTGGGGGAGTTTTTCTTCATCATCTATTCAAATATTTTCAATTTCTTGCTCTTCTTCTCCTTCTAGTACCCCTCTTATTCAGATGTTGAATTATTTAAAGTTGTCCCAGAAGTTCCTAAGCCTCTCCTCATTTTTTGAATTATTGTTTCTTCATTTTGTTCTGGTTGGGTTATTATTTTTTCTTTTGTTTCACATTGTTGATCTGAGTCCCCGTTTCCTTCCCTCCACTGTTGGTTTCCTATATATTTTCCTTTATTTCAGTTTGCAAAGACTTCACTTCTTTTTTGATTTTGTGACAGTACACAGTCGTTTCTCTTAGCATCCTGATCACCAGTGTTTTGAACTCTGCACTGAATAGGTTGTCTATCTCCTCGTCATTTAGCTTTTTCTGGAGTTTTAACCTGTTCTTTACTTTAGGCCATATTTCTTTGTGCCAGTGCACCTGTCATCGTTTAAGAGGAAGAGCCTTAGACATTTGCCAGTGCAGGGCAATCCATTTGTTACATTGTGGTGCTCTATGTCGGGGAGGGGGCCAGAGAGAGAACAATGCAGCCTGGTCCCTTGCTCGGCTCTCACCCCACTTTCCATCACTTCCCTGGCTTCCACAAGCAAATTGTGCCCTTTCGGGTACTGATTCCAATGTGGGTAGGCTTGTGTATATTCCAGGATTCCGTGGGTCTCTCCAACAGACATTCCTATGCTGCTGGGAGTTTCTCCTGCCACCACAGCCCCCAAAGGTTTTTTACAGACAGAGGTTTTTAGAAATATTTTATTTATTAATTTTACTTTTAGAAAGAGGGGAAGAGAAGGAAAAAGAGGAAGAGAAATATCAATGTGTGGTTGCCTCTCACATGGCCCCCACTGGAGACCTGTCCTGCAACCTAGGCATATGCCCTGACTGGGAATTGAACTGTGACCCCTTTGGTTCACAGCCTGTGCTCAGTCCACTAAGCTACACCAGCCAGGGCCAGCCAGAGGTTTTGAGTCTTTAGTTGCCTGCACTGGAACCCTGGGCTGTATGGTTTGTCTCACTCCCTAGTGTTCCTCACAGCTACTCCATATTTGAATGTTGGAAATCCCGTCAGCCAGCCACCACCTCACCCACCCAATCTGCTGCCTTGCTGAGTGTCCTTTCTACCTCTTCTAGTGGTCTGGATGAATGTTTCTTCTTTAACTCCTTGATTGTTGGACTTCCATGAAGTTTGATTTTCTGGAAGTTCTCATTGTCGTTTCTCTTTTTTTTCAATTGGTTGTTATTCTTCTTTTGGTTGTGTGAAGAAGTGAATCATTTCTACCTACACCTACATCTTGGCTATCTCTAAATCTGTCTGGTCTGGTATTTATTCTTAAACCCACCTTTCCCTTCTTTAAAATATATTTTTTGTTTTTTTTTAAGATTTTTAAATTTATCTTTAGAGGGAAAAGGAAAGAGAGAGGGAGAGAGACATCAATGTATGGTTGCTTCTTGTGCATCCCCTGCTGAAAACTGGCCTGCAACCCAGGCATGTGCCCTAACTGGGGATTGAATCGTGATCCTCTGGTTCACAGGCCTGCACTCAATCCACTGAGCTACACCTGCCGGGGCCACCTTTCCATTTTATAAGCTAGAATACCCAATGTATTGCCTGAGAATAGTACTGTTTGTATTTTAAGATCCCTGGAAAATGGACTTTATTTATTGTTTAATATATTTGTTATTTTCTCTTTTCCCACTATGTATACCAAAAGTTTATTTCAATGTTTGTAATCTATTAGAAAATAAACTGATAAATCTATAGCTCCCTTAGCTAGTGCTTTACTGTACCTACTTACTACCATCATGTGTAGAGGAGAAATGATCTATACTCATCTGTTAAGAATTTCGACATACAGTTCACTATAGATCTCTCTACTATAGTTATTTTTTTCTAATAGCCTGGACTTCTGAGTTTTTCCTCTTCAAAAGATTTTGCCTCCCACATTGTAATCATCTTAGCCCACACCAATAACCTTGGAATCTCTAAAAAATCTCCATTCTAAACCTGCTTGTGTCATTCCATCATCTCCTTACTTTTGAGCCCTCTCTATTAACCTAATTGCTACCATTTTCTAACCTCTACCAGATATGTGAGGAGCCCTAACTGCTCACTGTTTCTAACTTCTTCTCCAACACTCATCTTTATGTCTATCTTTGTTCATGGTATAGTCCACTGGCCATGAATACAATCATTCCCTGGTACACCTTTATCATCTCTTTGTTCCTTAGTCCCTGTTTCCTTCAGATGGCAAAAATACCAATAAACCTTGCTCAAGTCAACTCTGTATCCATTGTACCCTTGTAGTTAGGTAGTTTAGCAATTCTAGAGGAACACCCCACAACTACCCTTCAGTGTTTCCCAGGAATTCTGTAAATTCTGTAGTCCATAATCTCTCTCTGTTCTCAACAACTTTTTTATACTCCTTTCTTCTCCTCATTGCATAACTTACCCTTGTCCCTATTATTTTAAACAAGCCTCCTTTCTCGTACACAACCAAGCTTTCACTAGGTGTGCGAGCCTCCATGCCTTAAAGATATGACTTGAGCCTTGGCTAATGTCATAGTTAGGAAAAAATGATTAGTTAGGAAAATGCAATCAGTCTTCATGTACCAAAAATGATTAGCACAGCAGGCTGCTATTCAATCGTTGATTAAAAATATATATTTATATATTTGTAATAATTATATTATATACTGTGTTTCATTGTGAAATGAAGCTAGAGGAGATATAATTTTAAAGTATTTTATTGATTATGCTATTACAGTTTTCCCAATTTTTTACCCTTTATCCCCCTCCACCCTGTTACCTCAACCCTCCAGCATTCCTCTACCCTTAGTTCATATTCATGCATTGTAGATATAAGTCCTTTGAGTCCTCTGTTTCCTATACCATTTTTATCTCTCTTGGTTGGAGTGTCATCCTGTGAACTGAAAGGTCATGGTTTTGATTTCCCATCAGGGTAAATGCCTGGATTGGAGGTTCCTCCAGGTCACATAGTAGAGGCAACAGATGGATGTTTTCCCATCATATTGATGTTTCTCTTTCTCTCTCCCTCTTTTTCCCTCTCTGTAAAATCAATAAGCATGTCCTTTTATGAGGATAAAAAAGATATGGCTCAAATAATTGTTCTATGTTCTATAATATAGTCCTTCTAATGTATCATTTTCATTAGCATAGAAACATGCTATAATATATCTAATACTTAGAAAATTCCATGTTACACATTCCACCTAGAAGTATCTACATGTTTCTCACCACAAAAAAATAATAGAACAGTTTTATGTCCTTGTGATGTTGCATCTTTCCTTCAGTCATTCTTAAAAACATTGCAATTAGCTTTTCTTCCTTAGTAGTACTTACTGTACAGTATGGCTAACAGATGTATCATTTCATTTTTGAATCCTCAGCACCTACACAAATTATATTTAAAATATTTGTTAAATTAGTGATACAAAATTTTAAAATAATTTACTTAATTCTTTTTAAAAAAGATTTTATTTATTCATCTTTAGAGGGGGAAGGGAAAGAGATAGGAAGAGAAACATCAATGTATGGTTGCCTCTCATGCATTCCCTGGTGGGAACTGGCCTGCAGCGCAGGCATGTGCCCTGACTGGGAATGAAACTGTAGTCCCTTGGTTTGCAGTTCCACCCTCAATCCACTGAGCTACACCAGCCAGGGCTAGTGGTACAAAATTTTTAAAAATTCACAATATATTCATGTTTTACAAGAATCTTGTAAATTATTTCTTTTATCACTACTTAGAATTAAGACATAAGTAAAATTTGACATGACTTTATAATAAAAACAGTTTGATCCAGCTCTTTATATAATTCAATGTATTTGTATTTTATAGTATGTTTTATTCATTGGTTATTAAAAAAGATAAATTAATTTTTTTTACTTATAAATGTGTTTTAGAAATAGCAAAGTGAATTCTAGTAATACTTGTCATGATTCAGTGAATATGTAAATGTAAAAAATACTGAGAAAAAATGATTAGTTAGGAAAATGCAATCAGTCTTCATGTACCAAAAATGATTAGCACAGCAGGCTGCTATTCAATCGTTGATTAAAAATATATATTTATATATTTGTAATAATTATATTATATACTGTGTTTCATTGTGAAATGAAGCTGGAGGAGATATAATTTTAAAGTATTTTATTGATTATGCTATTACAGTTTTCCCAATTTCTTACCCTTTATCCCCCTCCACCCTGTCACCTCAACCCTCCAGCATTCCTCTACCCTTAGTTCATATTCATGCATTGTAGATATAAGTCCTTTGAGTTCTCTGTTTCCTATACCATTTTTATCTCTCCCAGTCTATTTTATGCATACTAATTATGTTTCTTCTTCCCTGTATCTTTTCCCCTTTATTCCTCTCTTCCCCTTCCCCACTGAAATTCCTCCATGTGATGTCCATTTCTCTGATTCTTTTCCTGTTCTACTTGTTTGCTTAGTTTATGTTTTCATTGTTTTTTTTTCTTTCAGGTTCATTTATTGATAATTGTGGGTTTGTTGTCATTTTACTGTTTATGTTTTTATCTTCTTTTTCTTAGATAAGTTCCTTAAACATTTCATATAATAAGGGCTTGGTCATGATTAACTCCTTTAACTTGACCTCATCTGGGAAGCACTTTATCTGCCTTTCCATTCTAAATGAAATCTTTGCCTAATAGAGTAATCTTGGATGTAGGTCCTTATTTTTCAGGACTTTGCATATTTCTTTTCAGTCCCTTCTTGCCTACAAGATTTCTTTTGAGAAATCAGCTGATAGTCTTGTGCAAACTCCTTTGTAGGTTAGTCTCTCCTTTCTTCTTGCTTTTTTTTTTTTTTTTTTTTTTTTTTTTTTTTAGGATTCACTCTTTATCTTTAGCCTTGGGTAACTTAATAATATGCCTTGGTGCGTTCCTCTTTGGGTCCAACTTCTTTGACACTCTCTGGGCTTCCTGGACTTCCCAGAAGTCTATTTCCTTTTCCAGATTAAGGAAGTTTTCCTTCATTAATTTTCAGTTTCTTGCTGTTGTTCTCCTCCTGGCACCCCTATAATTTGAATATTGGAATGTTTCAGGTTGTTACAGAGGTTTGTAAGTCTCTCTTCACATTTTTGAATTCTTGTTTCTTCATTCTACTCCTGTTGGAAGTTATTTTTTCCCTTTTGTTCCAAATTATTGCTTTGAGTCCTGGTTTCCTTCCTGTCACTGTTGGTTCCCTGAATATTTTGCTTTATTTCATTTAGGGTATCTTTCACTTGTTCTTTCATTTTTTGACTGAGCTCAGTGAGATCTGTGAGCATTTTGATTACCAGGGCTTTAAATATTCCATTAGATAAGTTGGCTATCTCCTCATTGCTTAGTTCTTTCTGAGGTTTTGCTCTGTTCTCTCATTTGGGCCATATTCCTTTGTCTTGGCACACCTGATGAGTTGTAAGGGGGCAGGGTCTTAGACATTAACCCCAGTAGGGCAATCCTCTTTGCTGTGCTGATAGGGAGGGTTCAGAGAGGGAACAATGCAGCTTGCCTGCTCATCTTTAGTGCACTTTCCAATGGACTCTCTTGTGAGGCTGGGAGTTTCTCCCATTGTAGCAACAGTCATAGTCCACAGTCAACTCCAAGTCTCAGTTTCCCCTAAATCAGCCCTACCCATACTGCTCCACTTCAGCCAGCCCCACCTGCTTGGTCTGGTGCCTTGACTCAGTTTTTCTGAGCTGGTCCCAGTAGAATGCCACCTCACCCTTCTGGTTCTTCTGGTTGACTTTTTCTTTAATTCCTTGGTTGTTAGAGTTCTACGCAGTTTGATTTTCTGGCACTTCTTGTTGTTTATGGATTTTAGATTGGCTGTTATCCTCCTTTTGGTTGTGCGAGGAAGTGAAGGATTTCTACCTACACCTCTATCTTGGCCGGAACTCCATCATCTATTTTTTGTTTTTAAAACTCTTGTAATAAAGTCCAAAACTTAGCATTCAAATATGTCTAGTTAGTGAATATCAATGAGATAATGGCAATAGAGAATATATTTATTGGTTTATTGAGTAAGTTTTTAGTGAAGTAAATGTCAAATGTAAATGTTTCTGGATAAATATGACATTTTATAATAACTGCTCTCAAACTGGCACAAAAATTTATAGAAAATCCTTAAGTTTACTAAATATTAAATATAATGAATAATGCTCATAGAAATTGCAACATTATTTACAATAGCCATGATTTGGAAGGAGCCCAAGTGTCCACCAGTAGATGAGTGGATAAAATAGGTATGGTATTTTTACAAAATTGAATACTACTCAGCTGTAGAAAAAGGTAGAAAATTTTAGCCTTTTCAACAACATGGATGGGCCTGCAGAACATTATGTTAAGTGAAATAAGCCAGTCGGACAAAGATAAATGTCATATGATCTTACTCATATGTGGAAACTGAAACTAACAAGCAAAATAGAGACAGACTCATAGATGGAGAGTAGGCTAACTGGTCTGGACAGGGAGAGATCCAGCAAAAAGGAAAGAGAACTCATGGACATGTACAACAAACAATGTGGTGATTGCAGGGAGCATGGGTGGGTGGGAGTGGAAGGGGGTGAAAGAAGTATAAATGCTAATAAAATATAATAAAATAAGCTATTAAAATAAAAATAGCTAAAATAAAAAATAAAAGGAGGTCACTGACAAAGAAGGGCCATTAATTCTAAAATTATTTTTACAATATTAAAATGCAAAATCAGACCAAGGTGTGTTTTCACCATGAAAAGAGCATTTTCTGGTGGCAAATTGTATGCTTTTTATTCTCTGACCTCTATGTGAAAAAAAAAAGCTAGTCTTAAAAAATTAAGACAGTGATATAGATGTGAGCCATAATTCAGATGTTGGCAGAATTTCCCCCCAATATCTTTCTTCATTCATTTAGAAATTAGAAAGCAAACATAAAGAGGTGGCAGCTGTAAAGGTTTTGGGGAAGAAAGAATGGACATTTATTTTATATATATTAATAAATGTAATAGTGATAAGTAAAATTTTGACTCAGGGTTTAACAGTGGAAAAATAAGTAACAGAAATGTTTGCTGGGTGTCAGAAAACTGGTGAGGGAGAGACTGAAAGAGGTAAACGTAGCTGAAAATTTGAAGTGAGCTGATTTCTGATCACAACAACCTTCAACTATAGAGTAGAGAAACTTTTTTCACGTCACATCTTGCACGCATAATGCATCCAGTTACAGTGATGTGCACACACAAATATGGCTTTGTGTAAAGATGATTAAAAGGAAGATAGTAACACATAAGACAGCTGTTATTTTATAAAATCTCCAGCAGAACAAGGAAAGAAAAGTAGAAACTTAAGGATGCTGTCTCTAAAAATTATATTGAAAATAATCCATACTTAAAGATACAAAGGTAAATGCCATGAAACTCCTGCTGTCTTTCAGGAATGCAGGAGGACATACTCCTTGAAGAAGGAGCAGAATGCTGTAAGAAGATAGTAACCTGGAATGAAAATGCCCAAAATAAGTTGCAAGATGGAAAAAAATGTATAAAATTTTCAAAGCAAAGTACCAAAATAGCTAGATTAAAGTAGTCAGGGCACAATCAAGTATAAAACAGCAATGCTGAATATCAAACAAATGATTAACAAACAAATTTGGGCAAATAAACTAAAAAACAGTGAAAAGATACAGAAATAAAATTATTGAGAAAGAAGTTTGTATATAGAGAGGGATAAAATCAAGGTAAATTTGTGAATACTAGATTTCCCTTTTAAATAGGGACTAGAAGTCACTACACCAACTAATCGTCAGAGAAGATGAATAAAAGGAAACAAGGAATGATCATTGCATAAGAAACAAATTGGGCATACTTGAAGTTCCAGAGTAGGGAAATTCCTGAGGACAAGGAAAGACTCAAATCCTTTAAAATGCTTCACCACTTGGGGTAATCTGATCTTATAAACATGTAGTTAAAAAAGTACTGATTTAAACAGTCTGCTAATGCAAAACATGCCAGAAATAACATACAGTACCTTCCAAACAGTGAAATGCTAATTTGTGGATCCATAGGAAAGGAAGCTCTGAAACTTTATATGTCAAAGCCACATAGCTCCAGAAAAAATAATACAGTCTTGAGATTATTTTCTAAAAAACACAAAAAGAAAATATAAAAGAAATTGATGGAAACAGAATCTGTGGAAAAGTTATCAAGTTATGACTAACAGTGAGCATCAGAGAACAGAGAAAAAGGGTGATATGGAGAGAGACAGACACTCCCAGCTGGGAGTTTCCTGTGATGCTATGGGAAGACTGTCACAGTCACCTTAATAACCAGGCCCACCAGTAGCTCATTTGCTGCAAAGACCTTTGAGACACGAGTTTACCTGCTGAATTCACTCACCATTAGAACTCTATACCAGTCCAAGGTATTTAGTTACCACTAGGGAAAAGTATAATATGTCTGTCCACTTTAATATGCAAAATAGAAAATTAGAAAATTAAATTATTGATTTATCAGAAAAATCACAATCACATCAATGAGATGGATTAATTTACAGATATTTTCAGTATTAATTGCTACCTATGTTTGTGATTTTAGTAACCTCATTTTTCTTTAGCAAGTCTCAATATCTCACACATTTAAGAGGGGACATTAAAATTTACTTAGTGTATTTGTATAAATACATATTCAGATGTAATTTTAAATATACCTTAAATAAAAAACTTCCTTAATAGTGACTAATTTTATATGTGGCCATATTCTGAATAATTTTCTTCACTGTGATACATTAAGGTGAGACTAGGAAGCTACATGGATAGCCAAGGTACAAATGTAAGGTGTGACACACTAGAGCTAAAAAGGTTAAAATAAATAAATAAACATGGCCATGATCATTGGACCAAACCATTGTGACTCTGGGCAAGATGAAAGGGAAGATGAATGGAGAAGCCAAATTGTTTTTTGTGAGTAGAGGTTTGAGGAGAAATAATATGAGGTCTGTCTAGAAGGTTATCCAGCTATACAATATGAAAAACAGAGACATTTATCAAAGAAGATAGAAGAAACATTGTAATAGGACAATGACACATCAGTCCCCTTCAAAATAGGCACCCTGGGTTCTCACACAGTTCTCCCAGTCTCCATCAGCTGCCCCATCATATTTTCCTGAATTTCATCAATGGTCTGAAATTTCTTCCCTTTCAAGGGTGATTTTAGTCTGGGGAAAAGCCAAAGTCACAGAGCTCCAAATCGGGGCTGTAGGGGGGCTGAGTCACCTGGATAATTAGATGTTTCACCAAAAACTATGCACAAGACATAATGCATGAGTGGTCATGTTGCCATGATGAGGCTGTCAATCACCAGTTGTCCATAACTAAGGAATTTTGTATCATCCAAATAGTTTCTTCAAAGGAATGTTCAAGCTTAATGCAAAATTTGATGCAGATTTGTTGTTCTACTCACTTAATAATTTTGAATGCAATGACCACACAGTACACTTGCTCATTCTGTGGCATCTACTGCCCCCACTGACTAGTACAATAAAGTCATCATTGTTCACACATGTGCATTCCAATTCACTCTTGTTGGCTGCCAGGCTACATCAACATCACCTAAACTGTTCTTGGTAGAGTAACGATGTCTCGACTTTTTCCAGACAGATATCATATATACATATTCTCAAATATATGGACAAACACATTTTTAAATACAAAACCAAGGTAACAACTTTATAGGTGAGTGTAACTCAGCAGGCACAAAGTGAACCAAGAGATCTGTAAATTATCTTCAATAACAAGTCATATTGCCACCATGAACTCCAAGCTATGATACACCAAGGAGGGCACAATATTATTTTTGTAATATTGTTGCATAAAATGCATAGCCCCATTTCAATCATGGAAAACATCAGACAAATTCAAATTGAGGGCATGAACCTCTATGCATGTGCAAGGGCAAGAAATAGACTGAAAACCTTTACCTGCCTCTCAGTTTTGCTGTGAATATAAACTATTCTAAAATGATATTAAAGGCAGAGTCTGTCTTAATATATGAAAATGATTAGTTATGTAATTTAAAAATCTCTTAAGTATTTATGTATAATGCCAAAGCCTCTTATAAAATATATTTAAAACAGCATTTTTTTTTCATTTGATGTACTGGATTCATTAAATAATTGAGATGAATGAATTTCTATTTTCTTTACATTTAGTCTTTTGGACATTTCATGTTAGAACCTACAGATTAATGTTCACCAAGAAACAAAATAACAGACTATGTTAAAACTTTTTTTAGAATTTCTAAAATGAGTTTATATATTATTCTGTTTAATTTTTTGAATTTCAATTTACATTAGAAATTCAAGAACTCAGTGCATTAAAGATCATTTAATGCATTTTAATCACTTCAGAACTAATCAAAATCAATTGCTTAGCAATAAGTGAAGCTCACTACTTACTGGAAGATTTAAACAGTCTTGAGAAAACAAATCAAATATTTTCTAAAATTTTGGATGATTCATCAGAAGAATCAGGCTACCAGCTAAAGAGAATGTTTATAACTTTTCTCTTTATAACTTTTCTTTGTAAAATAATGTCTCCAAAATTCATCTTATTACTGTACTATATGCAACAGGTATGAGGTAAATTTTAATATCCAAATATTTTCATTCATTGTTAAACTTAATATCTAATGATAAGACTTACCACTGGTATTTTATGTTCTCTGGTAATGTATAAATTACTTATATTTTGATCGTTTACATGGGTGCCATTCTCATATTCTTCTGGGTTGTTCTTCTGCTACATTTTCTTTTTCTGCTTATATGAAACTGAGGTTTAAGACAACTGATCTCAGGTTTCATGTCTCTATTTTCTTTTGTCAAAGTTTTTTTTTAAACTCTTTTTTGGACAACTTTCTAAACTGGACCTCCTTTCTTAGAAAGGAAGATGGAAGCTTGGTTCCCGAGGCTTGGAAACTACCACTCAAGAAGATTAAAAAATTATCTGTCTCAAAATATTTATCCTTGAGAAGGATTCAGTATAATTCTAGCTTCCTTCTCACACTTGAGATGGATTTGGCACAGGAACATCATCTTTCTATGTACAGTGGAGTACAAACAAAAAGTTGGTTAATTAATTCCCTACTACTTCAATATCTGCTCAATGTCACTAACTCAAAGATGTCTACAGTAATCACCTTCTTTCAAATTACAAATCTTCCCACATTGCCAGCACTCTTGGTATATATATAAGTGTATACGTATATGTATATATATGTATATGTACATATTCATTCATTTGCAATGTGCTCTGAGTGTTTGCATAAATGGCAGGTTCATGTGTCAGATAAGTTATTTTGCCTCACTGCTTTGAAATATACAAACTCTACTGTCACAATATAGTCTTCCCCTGACATTTGTCCTCAGGAAAAAAAAAAAAAAACAGTTCCCACCCAATGATATGATGATCTTAAACTGTGGGCTCCCTTTGTCCCACCAAGGGTTTCAGCTCCTCATTTGTTACTTTGGCTTTATATCACATCAGCAAACTTTGCACATTGGTGGTACAAATAAGAAAATCCTATTCATAATGCAACTATAGCATTCAGATGACTTTCAGTTAATGGGGGAGCAGACCACGTATCAACAACCAGGATCATCATATGATGTGCTTAGTCAAAATTAGAGCATTTAATAAGACTACCATTCCTAGTATTGCTGTTGATATTGTTCATGAAACCTATCTTCATAATCATTTTTCCTTTTTTGTCCCTTAGGTATCTAATGCAGCACATGTCAGTTGGTGACACTTTTTTTTTGCTTTTACTTATTTTTACTAAATGTATTGAAGTGACATTGTTAATAAAATTATATAAGTTTCAAGCATATACTTCTATAATACATCACCAGTATATTCCATTGTGTGTTCACCACCCAAAGTTAAGTTTCCTTTCATTACTTTTTGAACTGATAAACTATTATGAGAATTTTTTTAATATTTTATTTATTTATTTTTTTAGAGAGAGGGGAAGGGAGGGAAACAGAGAGGGAGAGAAACATCAATGTAAGAGAGAAACATTGATCGGTTGCCTCTGGCATGTGCCTCAACCAAGCCTTTAGCCTAGGCATATGCCCAGACTGGAAATCAAACCTGTGACATTTTGCTTTGCAGGGTGATGCCCCATCAACTGAGCCACACTGATCAGATCCATGAGAACTTTAAAATAAATTTTTTTTATCCTTGGACCAAACTCATAAACCTATAAGAACTCAATATATGATATCTGTGTGCATAATTATTTTTGAGGGGACTATTCAAAATATGTGGCTTTTTATTGGTTAATTCACATTGAATACCCAAAAGGTAACATTCTCCTCATTTACATAAGATAATAAATATTGAATAAATTTTTAGTTTAAGATATTTTAAATAATATTTGAATAAAATATTTTATAAGGTGGGTACATTTTATTTAAAATGATATTTATTTGATAATCATTTTGTGTTTAAAGTGTGCTTTAAATGTTGTTTAATTACTATAATTACTAAAAGTTAAGAAAATTGCTATAATATAAAAGTAATTACTATAATATTACTATTAGTAACATTAATATTGTTACTGTAACAAAACAGGGTTCAGCTGCTTGCAGCCACCAGAAGGCAAATTCTAGTGAGAGAGGCTGGTAATACAGAAAGAAGGTTTTTATTCAAATACTGCACAATCTTGGAAAAGGGCAGACTCTTGTCTCAAACCCCATCCCCTCTGGGAAACCCAGAAGAAAACCCACCTATTCTCAGCCAAACCAAAACTAACGGTAGTGTCCAGAGTCCCTTCTTCCATTTAAAATACAGTCCTTTGGGAATCTCAGGCAATGACTAAGTGGTCATCCAGGCATCTCAGCTTTTCTTCTGGCTACTGTCCAGCTTCAAGCTCCCTCCTAGAGCCTGCATGGGGGGCTGGAACCATTATTGGTCATTGGCTTCCAGGGCCAGAGTGTCCCGTGAATGTACCATCTTTTGTGCAGATGGGTAAGAGAGCATCCCTTCCTTCTCTTGGGTATATATTAGTTTCTTGTGTGTGATGGAGCAGGTGCTTTCTTAGCCCAAATGTCCATGCTGTGGGAGGGTCTATTTCCTTCTTTAGGAACCAATTCCTTCTTTTTCCAAGGCCACAATGACAGGTTTCTCCAATCCCATACCACAACCTGCCATCATTCTGACCTCTATGATGCATGTATGTACCTACCTTCCCCTGGCCCCACCCCAAAATCAGGAACCAGAAAACGGTAGGAGGGCTTTCTCCATATTCAATTGTCTTACTAGCCTTGTGTGTGTTTACTGTAATGCATCCTCCTGCTGCCATCCTTCCCAGGGATAGGGGAATCTGTTGCCAGGAGCAGGACACTTCACACCAAGGAGCAGTATTTACGAGATGCCAGCATGCTTACCCAGACAATGTGGCTTTGCTTGTTGCTGTAGGTTGTTTGTGATGTCTTCCTGTGACCCCTCTTGTTCCCTGTGGTCTGGCCAGTCTATTGGTATCAATATGACTAAAAACCTAGAAAAGGATCAATTGTATATAAAATAAGAATTTGGAATTAACAATCAAAAAGTTTAAGATCTGCTTTAATGGATTATAAAAATGTTTAGGGAAGTTATTATGGCTTGTTCCCTGTTAGGTCCTCTAAAGGTTAGCTCATAATGAGCTAAAAACAAAAATTCTTATAAGACTGTTTTAAACTTGAATGAATAAATGAATGGAGCAATGATCACATTACACATGAGTGAAATAATTAATTTTTTTAGAGAGGGAATAACATCTTGGATTTCTGAGTGACTTAGTGCTAAATCTTCAAGATTCCACAGCCTCCCATTTAATTTGTTTTTTATTGATATCAAGAGAACTGAAGAATTATTGTTGGTTGGGCATACAAGGAAATATTAAAGAGTACAATAATTCAAATAAAAAAGGCTTCAGGAACTGATTTCTGTTAATTCTTCATATAAAGAATCTGTCAAAAGTGTAGTTAAGAGTTTATAGATGATGCAGAGGAAATGGTGCCTATGTGCTCTCTCTCAGTGAATAATGGGTGGACTTCAAAGAAATTTATCTGGGTGGATCCCAGAGGGCTGATACAATGACACAATATCCTATGGCTACATTGACAGTAAGACTAGGAATAATGGGCTATTTCTGAATGTTAGCAAAAATCTATCACCCATATCAAGAGCTTCCTATCAAGGCTGTGATAAAGTAGTAATATTTTATAGATACACATTAATCACAATAAAAGGAGGTTGGGTATAGGTTCAATTTTGGTGTGTATCATGTTGTTTCATAAAACTGATCATCACTTTCTGAATATTTTTCAATACTGATGCTTTGCATATACTTCTTTTGATAATTAAAATATGATTACAAAATTGATACGGAACCCAGGTTCAGATGTCTGCTGCTTGGAAATCCTATACCAGAGAGGCTGGTGTAAATAAAAGTGGTTTGTTTAAGAGCCAGCAGCCTGAGAAATTGGGGGATTCTTGTCCCAAAGCCCATCTTAACATCTTAGTTCAGGCAGAGGTTATTATAAGGAGGAAGAGGGAAAACAGAAAAAGAAATCAAGGGGAGGGTGTTGAAAAGTTCTCTACATGCACAGTCAATTTTCACAAGGACTTTGAAACTGGTCAGACTATGATCTGTCTGGTGTGTGTCATCCTGTTTTTTGTCATCCCAGTTTTATGGTTCAAGGTCAGCAAATCTCTGAGAACTGGAACACCTGAAGTTTGGAGTTTGTATCTTTGAAGTTATTTTCTAGGATTCTTATATGAACATGCTGTTTATCTATAAGTAACATATTAGTTAGGGTCAGCAATTAGAGAAGCATAGTCAAAAGAATGGTGGGGTGGGTTACAAAATTAATTTCTAGTTTATCATTCAACCTGTGAAGGCTTTTAATGTTGCTTTCATAAGAAAAAGTATCAGTCTTGTAACCTTGCAAAATATACATTTCTATGCATTTATGTTATTGTTAGTTAAGCAAATATAAATCTCTGGGTTATTTTATAAGAAAAAAGAATAATAGACATACAAGTGTGTTTTGTTACATTAATTCTATAGAAAACAATTTTTCTGGGACACAACTTTTAGTAGCACACAATGGTTTAATAAAAATCATATTCTCCAGGGATTCCAGTCAGCGACTAAGAAGCAATTCACTAAATTGTGCCCTGGGGCATTGTAATTCACTTCACATGTGTGAACATTTGCTTTGGGAAGGTAGTTTACTTATGGCAAGATCAAATGTATCCAGGTCTGTTTTGCAATGACAACAGTAACTTGTATGAGAGAATAATAATTACTCTCTTTTTTTGCATTACTTCTTAAGCCTCTTCAAAATTTAGTATGATTTTAGCACCTTCTTAATCAATTTTCTCTCCATAACAGTATAAACTTAATAAGGTGGAATAAATTATATAAAAAAGAATTAGTGAGGCATAGGTGTGTGTATGTGGTTTTTCTCTCTTCAACAATGATTTCTCTTGATGCTACAAGGCTACACTGATCTCCATTTATACTATGTCTAGAGACATTAATAGTGTCTGTCATTTAAGACACATGTATTGAAGTACTAGTTTATATTAGTTTGTTATTTGATCAGGGAGTTTGTTATTTCACTTCTTCTTCACAAGAACATTAAATGGTGTTGTTTGTCCCTTTCTTACATCAAGAAATTAATGCTAATAAAAATTGACATTCTCAAGGTTATATTGCTAATAACAGAGATTGAGTTAAAAATGTGTATGTGAGTGGAGAGGGGAGGGAATTTCAGGGGAAAAGGGGAAGGGTTTGCATGAACAAGTATAAAAGACAAATGGACAAAAACAAGGGGGCGTGGAAATGGGAGGAAGGAGGAGAGAGCTGAGGGGGTGATATGGTCTGGGGTAAAAGGCAGAAACTGTAGTTGAACAACAATTAAAATAAAATTAAATAAACTTGTCTATGCCTCTTAAATATAAATCCTTATTTCCATTTATAATGTAAAAAACATTGAATTAATATTGCTTGTGACATTAGATTTGACCTACACCAGGTTTTCACTGACAATTTAATGTTACAGACATGCACCTCAACCTGGGACTTATTTGAAGCTCCGAAGCCATTTGCATACATTGCCATGAAAGAGTAATGCTATGTGTTGTAACTTAGGCAGGCACAAATTCAAATAACTAGCTTGTAGTTATCCCTACTGTGCACCTCCAAATAATTAGAATTCCCAGAGTGTTGTGCACATTGGTGATGAAGATCCACATGGTCATTTTTCAAAGTTCAAGGGCTTAGAAAGCAATATGAATCATTTCAAATATTTTAAATATTTTAGTTGCCTATAATTGAAATTCCGGTGCTACCTCCCACAAGATCACTGCATGTTATGTTCTGATACCTCACTGTGACTGTGAATTATCAGAAACTTTTCACCCTAGACTACCACATTTCTTTGAAGCCTCTCTTCTTGGCAGAAGGGTACGACAAGACATGTTTAATGAATATAGCCCTGCTTATCTTTTGAAAGCTGATTATTACATGGAGAACATGAAGGGAACTAGTAGTCATTTTTCATTTTTTGACCTCTGCTTTTTATTTGATATGATGAGTTGAGTTTTGTTTGTTAAGTGGCTCTCTGTTACATTCAAGACCAAATCCAACCAAATCCAAACCCCGTCTCTTGGCCATGTCCCACTCTTTATGATCTGCCTTGTGTTCTCTAGATTAATCATTTGGCTGTGTACCCCTTATACCTGTGCTGTAAGCACATTGAACAGACTTCTGTGCCCTGGCCAGGCTGTGTTTTCTCATGCCCCAAGGCTTCCCTTGTTCTGCCTTCTGAGTGTTTTCTCTCAGTGCCCTGCTTGGCTAAATCCTACCCATCTCCCAAAACTCAGCTCAAATATTGATTGGAGAGATTTCCCACTTGACCTTAGCCTGCATATTATCAATATAGATATAAATATATAGATATCTATAGATACTGATACAGATATTGATGTAGGTATAGGTGCAGGAACAGGTGCGATATGGATGTAGGTGTGAGTGTGGGTGCAGATACAGGTGCAGGTATAGGTGTAGGTGTAGGTATAGATTAGTGTTTTACTACATGTATATTCAAATTTCCTCAAGATATTTGAACCCACCTTCTAAGCCAAGATCACTAACTTGTGAAGTTCATAAAAAACAAGCAAAAATGGTTATGTTATATTTAATAAGGTTTAATGTAAATATTGAATGTTGTAAATAGTAAGAGCCATGCAGAAATTAAAATTTTTCACCCATTTTTTTCATTTTAATTGTTGTTCAAGTATAATTTTATGTCTTTTACTACCATCCCAGGCAACCTACCCAGCCCTCCTCTACTCCCTCCCATTTCCACATCACCTATTTATTGTCCATGTGACTTTTATAATTATTACTGTAAAGCCTTCCCCTTTCCCCCTGAAATTCCTTCCCCTCTCCCCTCTGGTCACTGTCAGCCTGTTCTCCATTTCAGTGTCTTTGGTTATATTTTGCTTGTTGGTTTGTTTTGTTACTTAGGTTCCTGTTAAAGGTGAGATCATACGGTATTTGTCTTTCACCTTCTGGCTTATTTCACTCAGCATAATGCTTTCCAGTTCCATCCATGCTGTAGCAAAGGGAAGGAGCTCCTTCTTTCTTTCTGCTGCGTGGAATTTTATTGTGTAAACATACCATAGTTTTTGATCCATTCATTTACTGATGGGCACCTAGGTTGCTTCTAGCACTTGGTTGGCTATTGTAAATTGTGCTGCTATGAACATTGGAGTGCATAAGATTTTTTGGATTGTTGTTTCAGGGTTCTTAGGGTATAATTCTAGTGGAATTGCAGGGTCAAAACGCAAATTAATTTTTATTTTTCTGAGAAAATTCCATACTGTTTTCTATAGTGGTTGTACCAGTCTGCAATCCCACCAATAGTTCACTAGGGTTCCCCTTTCTCCACAACTTCTCCAACACTTGTTGTTTGTTGCTTTGTTTATGGCGGCCATCCATTTTGACTGGTGTAAAGTGGTGTCTCATTGTGTTTTTAATTTGCATCTCTCTGATAGCTAGTGATATTTGTTGGGGACTGCTCTGCCTGGTTTCAGAAATTTTAACTACCCCCCATGGCTAAGGATGAGTAAGTGACCTCCGGAATGTGAGCCACAGGAGACAAAACCTTGTCTCTGGTAGCAAACACTGCCTCAGTTTCCTCTCCATGCCCCCAAGGCATGATCTGAAGTCAGAAACAAGCAAGACTCATCACTGCAATGGGCAACCTAAGCCAGACTCAATCAATTGGGAGACCATCAGGGAAGGACTGGGGGGCTGACACAAAGAGTGAGCAATAGACCCTTGCCCCCCAGCTATGTGACATAGCCTGAGTCCCATGTCCTCTGGGAGAAGTGCTTCCTGGCTCTGATACACTTAAGCCTGAAAACCTGATGGGGAGGGGTACAGCTCCTTGCCTTGCTAGAGTGGATCTGGGGAAATCTGGCATAAGAAAGAATTCCTTAAAAATCCTGTGAAACCTGCTTTTCTAAGTGTGTTTTCATCCATATGTTAAGGGTCTGAGCATGAAACCCTAAAGTTTCTGCAAACCCTGTTTCCTGACAGATTCTGACTCAGATGAAGCCCTCAGATTTCTTTGAAATGTTATCTACTGTTTGATCCTTACCACCCTGTATTCCTGCGTATTACAACCCAATAAAAGTCCCTGGAGGAAGGGGCTCCTCACCTTTTTCCTCTGAGAAATTTGCCACCTATCCTCCCCAAGCAGATCATGTCTTGGTAGTGGTCACTTTCATCCTTGGTGGACAGGGGGACTTGAGGGTAAAGTCACCCCCAAGATATTGAGCATCTTTTCATGTCTCTCTGTATCCTCTGTATATCCTCCTTGGAGAAATGTCTGTTCAAGTCCTTTGCCAACTTTAAAATTTTTTATTAAATTATTGTTCAAGTACAGTTTTATGTTTTTTACTCCCATCCCAGGCCAACCCCCCAGTGCTCAACACCTCCCTCTGATTTTCAACCACCTTAGTTGTTGTCCACGTGTCCTTTATACTAACTCCTGTAAATCCTTCCCCTCTTTCCCCTGAAATTCCCTCCCCTCTCCACTCTGGTCACTGTCCCCTTGTTCTCTATTTCAGTGTCTTTGTTTTTATTTTGCTTGCTTGTTGGTTTTGTTGTTTAGCTTCCTGTTAAAGGTGAGATCATATGGTACTTGTCTTTCAACACCTGGCTTATTTCTTTAACTTAGCATAATACTTTCCAGTTCCATCCATGCTGTTGCAAAGGGTAGGAGCTCCTTCCTTCTTTCTGCTGCATAGATTTCCATTGTGTATATGTACCATAATTTTTTGACCCATTCATTTACTTATGGGCACCTAGGTTGCTTCCAGCTCTTGGCTATTGTAAATTGTGCTTCTATGAACATTGGGGTGCATAAGTTCTTTTGGATTGGTGTTTTAGGATTCTTAGGATATAATCCAGGCAGTGGAATTGCTGGATCAAAAGGTAAATTTTCAAGCCCTGGCTGGTGTAGCTCAGTGGATTGAGCACAGGCCTGCGAAGCAGACAATCGCGGTTCGATTCCCAGTCAGGGCACATGCCTGGGTTGCAGACCACTTCCCTGCAGGCCAATTCCCAGCAGGGGACGCATGAAAAGCAACCATACATTGATGTTTCTCTCCCTCTCTCCTTCCCTTCCCCTCTAAAGATAAATAAATAAAATCTTTAAAAAAATAAAAAATAAATTTAAAAAGGCAAATTTTCAGTTTTCTAAAAATTAGAAAATTTTTAGTTTTCTTAAAAAATTCCATACTGTTTTCCACAGTGGTTGTACCAGTCTGCAATCCCACCAACAATGGATTAGGGTCCCCTTTTCTCCACAATCTCTCCAACACTTGCTGTTTGTTGCTTTGTTTATGATGGCCATTCTGACCAGTGTAAAGTGGTATCTCATTGTGGTTTTAATTTGCATCTCTTTGAGAGCTAACAATATTGAGCATGTTTTCATGTGTCCCTGGATCTTCTGTATGCCCTCCTTGGAGAAATGTCTGTTCAAGTCCTTTTCCCACTTTTTAATTGGGTTGCTTGTCTTCGTAGAGTGGAGTCATGTAAGTTCTTTGTGTATTTTGGAGCTTAAACCTTTGTCTGAGTTATCATTGGCAAATATGTTTTCCCATACAGTTGGATCTCTTTTTATGTTAATACTGTTTTCTTTACCCATGCAAAAGCTTTTAATTTTGATGAGATCCCATTTGTTTATTCTTTCCTTTATGTCCCTTGCTCTGGGGGATATATAAGTAAAAAAGTTACTGCGTGAAATATCTGAGATCTTCTTGCCAATGTTCTCCTCTAGGACTTTAATGGTGTCACGGGTTATATTTAAGTCTTTTATCCACCTCGAATTTATTTTGATGTATGGTGTAAGTTGGTGCTCAAGTTTCATTTTTTTTAAACATAACTGTCCAGTTCTCCCAACACCATTTGTTGAAGAAGCTATTTTTCTCTATTTTATATTGCTGCCCTGTTTGTTGAGTATTAATTGCACATAGACCTGGGTTGATTTCTGGGCTCTCTGTTCTGTTCCATTGGTCCGTCTGCCTGTTTTTATGCCAGTCCCAGGCTGTTTTGATTACAGTGGCCTTGTAATGCAGTTTCGTATCAATTATTGTGATCCCTCCTACTTTGTTCTTTCTCAAAATTGCAGCTGCTATTTGGGGTAATTTATGGTTCCATGTAAATTTTTGAAGTATTTGTTCTATGTCTGTGAAATATGCCATTGGCACTTTAATAGGTATTGCATTGAATCTGTATATTGCTTTAGGTAGTATGGACATTTTGATGATGTTAACTCTTCCAATCCATGAACATGGTATATGTTTCCATTTGCTTGTGTCTTCCCTGATTTCTTTCTTCAGTGCTATGTAGTTTTCTGCATACAGGTCTATTACCTCCTTGGTTAGGTTTATTCCTAGGTATTTTATTTTTCTTTTTGCTATATCGAATGGAATTTTTTCTTGATTTATGCTTTTACTGTTTCATTGTTGGTATACCAAAATGCCTTTGATTTCTACATATTGACTTTGTAACCTGCTGTTTTTCCAAATTCATATATTAGTTCAAGCAGGTTTTGGTTAGAGTCTATAGGATTTTCCATGTACACTATCATGTCATCTCCAAACAGTGACAGTTTTGTTTCCTCCTTTTCTATTTGGATGCCTTTTATTTCCTCTTCTTGTCTGATCACTGTGGCTAAAACTTTCAATACTTTATTGAATAGAAGTAATGAAAGTGGACAACCTTGTCTTGTTCCTGATCTTAGTGGAAAAGCTTTTAATTTTTGCCCATTGAGTATGATGTTGGCTCTAGGTCTTTCATATATGGCCTTTATTTTGTTGAGGAATACTCCGTCTATTCTGACTTTGATGAGTGTTTTTATCATAAACGGGTGTTGTACTTTATCAAAAGCTTTTTCACAGCTATTAATATGATCATGTGGTTTTTGTCTTTGCTTTTGTTTATATGATGTATTACATTTACTGATTTGCAAATTTTGACCCATCCTTGTATCCCTGGCATGAATCCCAGTTGGTTGTGTTGAATGATTTTTTTAATGTATTGTTGGATGCGGTTTGCCAATATTTTGTTAAGGATTTTAGCATCTATGTTCATCACCGATATTGGCTCGAAATTTTCTTTTTTTGTTGTATCTTTATCTGGTTTGGGGATTAGGATGATGCTGGCTTCATAAAAAGAGTTTGGGATTCTTCCACCATTTCGGATTTTTTGGAATAGCCTATGAAGAATAGGAGTTAGCTCTTCCTTAAATGCTTTGTAGAATTCTCCTGTGAAACTATCTGGTCCAGGGCTTTTGTGTGATGGGAGTTTTTTGATTACTGCTTCAATTTCATTTGCTGTTATTTGTTTATTCAGGTTTTCTTCTTCTTCTTTGTTGAGATTTGGAAGATTATATTTTTCTAGATATTTGTCTGTTTCACCTAAGTTTTCAAATTTCTTGGCATGCAGTTTTTCATAATAATTTGTTACAATCCTTTGTATTTCTATGGGGTCAGTTGTAATCTCTCCTCTTTCATTTCTGATTGTGTTTATTTGGGTTCTCTCTTTTTTTCTTGATGAGCCTGCTTAAAGGCTTGTCAATTTTGTTTATCTTTTCAAAAAACCAGCTCCTGGATTCATTGATCCTTAGAATTATGCTTTTAGTGTCTATGCCATTTAATTCTGCTCTGATCTTGGTTATTTCCTTCCTTCTACTTGCTCTTGGCTCTCTTTATTTTTATCCCTCAAGTTCTTGTAGGGGAAGTGTTAGGTTGTTTATTGAAAAGTTTCTATATTTTTTAGGTAGGTCTGTATTTCAATGAACTTCCCTCTGAGAACTGCCTTTGTTGTGTCCCATAAGTTCTGGATTGTCGTGAGTTCATTTTCATTTGTTTCCAGAAACTTTTTGATTTCTTTCCCAATTTCATTTTTGACCCATTTATTGTTTAATAGCATGCTATTCAATCTTCATGATTTTGAATATTTTGAGTCTTTTGTCTTGGGGTTGGTTTCCAGTTTCAGCCTCTTGCTGTTGGAGAAAATACTAGGGATGATTTGAATTTTCTTAAAATTTTTGAGGCTTGTTTTGTGTCCTATCATATGGTCTATCTTTGAAAATGTTCCCTGTGCATTTGAAAAGAATGTGTATTTAGCTTCTTTTGGATGAGGGTTCTATATCTATCAGTTAAGACCATTTCATCTAGGACTTTGTTTAATTCCACAACATGTTTGTTGATTTTTTGGGGGAATATCTGTCCATTTTTGATAGTGGGGTGTTAAAATCCTCTACTATAATTGTGTTGCTGTCAATATCTTCCTTGAAGTCCTCTAAGATTTTCTTTATATATTTTGGTGCTCCTATGTTGGGTGCATATACATTTACAATTTTCATGTCCTCTTGGTAGATTCTTCCCTTCAGTATTATAAAATGACCTTGTGGGCTTCTTTTTACGGCCCGTTGTTTGAAGTCTATTTTTTCTGATATCAGTATTGCTACCCCGGCTTTTTTTGTTGTTGTTCGTTTGCTTGGAGAATTTGTTTCCAGCCCCTCACTTTCAGTCTGCACAGCTCTTTTGTCCTGAGGTGGGTGTCTTGTAGGCAACATATGTGTGGGTCATGTTTTCTTATACATTCAGCTATCCTATGTCTTTTGATTGGAACATTTAGCCCATTTATGTTTAAGGATATTATTGATAGATACTTATTCATTGTCATTTTTATACCTGTGCTTCTCATTGTCTCTCTCTTTTCTTTGTTTTCCTTAAAGCAGACCTTTTAGCATTTCTTGCAGAGCTGGTTTGGTGGAGGTGTGTTCTTTTAGACTTCTTTTGTCTTGGAAGCTCTTTATTTGGCCTTCTATCTTGATTGAGAGCCTTGCTGGAGAAAGTAACCTTGGTTGAAGGCCTCTGGTTCTCATTACTTGGAATATCTCTTTCCATTCTCTTCTTGCTTGAAGTGTTTCCATTGAGAAGTCAGTTGTTAACCTTATTGGGGCTCCCTTATAGGTTACTTCCTTTTTCTCTCTTGCTGCCTTTAAGATTCTCTCTTTGTCTTGGAATTTTGCCATTTTAATGATGCTGTGTCTTGAAGTGGGCCTCCTTGGGTTCCTCTTGAATGGGACTCACTTTGTTTCCTAGATTTGTGCGACTTTTTCTCTCATCAAATTAGAAAAGTTTTCCATCATTACTTTTTCAAATAAATTTTCTATCCCTTGCTCTTCTTCTTCTTTTTGTGGTATCCCTATTATTTGGATATTATTACGTTTCTTATTGTCTTGCATTTCTCTTAATCTCTTTTCATTCTTTCTCAGCCTCTTTTTTTTTTAAAGATTTTATTGATTTATCTTTAGAGGGGAAGGAGAGAGGGAGAGAAACATCAATGTATGGTTATGTCTAGTGCTTCCTCTGCTGGGAAATAGCCTGCAGGGAACTGGCCTGCAACCCAGGCATGCGCCCTGACTGGGAATTGAACCACAATCCTCTGGTTCACAGGCCTGTGCTCAATCCACTGAGCTACACCAGCTAGGGCATCAGCCTCTTTTTTTTTCTTGGTCTTTTTTGGTGTTTTTTTCTACTTTTTCCTCCAACCCACTGATCCCATCTTTGTCTTTGTTGATCCTGCTTTTAATTCCTTCTACTCTGTTCTTCAGCTCGGAAATTGTATTGTTCATTTTCTCTTGGCTCATATTGATAGTTTCTATTTCCTTTTTCATGTTGATATAGTTTGCAGTGTGTTCATTGTCATTTCTTGTAATTCATTGTGAACTCATTGAGCTTCCTAATAACCATTGCTTTTTAACTCAATATCTTTTTTTTTTTAATTTTATTTAGTTACTTTTCAAGTACTTTTTTTTTCTCTTCCCCCCCCCCCCCGCCCGGTCTCCCCCCTCCCTCCCATTCCCCCCCCCCAGTCCTCATCTCTGTGTCTTTCATACTTTTAACTTAATATCTTATAGTTGACTTGCCTCTATTTTTTTTTTGTTTGTTTTAGCATTCTTTCTAAGGCTTCCATCTTTCTTTTCATTTGGGGATAGTTTTTTTGTCTTCTCATTGTTTGCAAGACTCTTCTTGTTAGCATCAGCTTCTTAAATTGATCTGTTCTGACTCCCTGGGATAATGGTTGAACCTCTATGGTAGAATACCTGTGAAATTTATTGGTGCAATATCCTTGATCTTTAGAGCTCACTGGTCTTTGGCTCTTGTTTACATTTACTCAGTGCTTGTCTTTTGCTTTTGATTGTTGTTGGGTCTTTCTTTAGTAGGTCCTTTCCACCATCTGGTTAACTGAGGGTCACTCTGTCAACCACCTCTTGTATTTTATTGTGCTGTGTTGAAGCTGGTTCTTCCATGTGTACAAGGTGTTGAGGATTCTCTCTTTCTGTTGTTCAGTTGTTTGTACTGGGTAGTTTCTCCACTATTTAGTTGTACTTCCAGATAGGTCCTGGATTGAGGTTTATTTGTTTTTCACTCCCTCCTTTGCCTTCTTCTGCAGTTATCTGTTGGTGGTTCCTTTGTTGTTGGGTTTCTTCTTCCAGTGGGCATCCTGGTGTTCACCACTTCCACCTACTCTTTTTTTGTGTTCAGTTGAAGGGGGAAGGCAAAATGGTTTAAGACAGCAAGTGAGTATTCTATATTATTTACAGTAGTAGCTGGTAGAGAAGAGATAGGAGATCCTTTGACTATGTATAGTGTTAACCATGATCTTCCACCCAACTAGCCACTCTTGAGAAAGAATGGAAAGAAGATAGGACTCTTGTTGTGGAGGGAAGAATTGTGAGTTGGATCTAAAAAGCAGTGAGGTTGTGTGAGGTCAAATTTTGAGGTAAAGTGAGAGTGAAGGATAGTAAATAGGTATAGTATGTAAGAAGATAGAGTTAACCAATACAGTAATAGAGTGCAGTAAACCGTGAAGTGGACTAAGATCTGGGAGGGCTGTTGTGAAATATTTACAATTTTATGGAACAGCTATTATTTACAATAATATTAGAGCAACAATTATATGCCAGAATCTATGAAAGCTAGATACCAAGCATAGGGAGTATCGGACCTTCAATGGTGTGCTAATGAAACACAAATGAGGTGAAGAACAGTAAATTAGCAATACACTATGAAAGGGAGAACAGGGGAAATCTGTCAAATAATACAATATAATCAGCCAAGCAAAGAATACTATACAGAAAGAAAAGGAATACAAAAATACTATTGAAATAAAAGATATAATAATAATAATAATAATAATAATAATAATACAAATATGCAATAACTTGTAGGTTCTCTGTGATAGCAAAGTGAAATTTGTCTCACTACCTCAGCTGTTGGGATGCCCCCTCTTTGGGTCCAACTCTAGTTTTTCACAGTTCCAAGTTTTTTTGTATCACTGGTAGGTATTTACATTTTTAAAAAAGCAGAAGAAGGAAGGAAGGAGAGATAAAATTGGAAAGAAAGAAGATGGAATAAAACAAGAAAGAAGAAAAGGAGGAAAAGGAATTAAAATATTAAAAAACAAAATTAAGAAATAAAAAATTTTGTTGGTTTCAAATTGGCCAAACTGTTTTTTCTGGTCTTGCTGGCTGCAGCAGGCTGAGGGGCGATTGATGTGGCTTTTCTCTCTTCTGGATCTGCACTCATCTCATGCACTCTCTTCAGAGCTAGCCTGACACCTCTCCATGGTGCCTTGGGTATGGGATCAAGGTCTTCCTCAGAGTGCACTTTCCCCTGGGTTTCTGCTGTGGCCTGGGGTGCAGGAGCCCACATGCTCAACCAGTCACCTTGTTCCAATGGGTTTGGGTGCAGACCCTTCCCAGTGCTATGGGTGTGTGCAGGGCCTTCCATACAACCTCCCATGAAACCCCAGGATCACTGCCCAGTTGGGCGGGGAGATAGCTGGAGCAGTTGCTGCAGGAGAATTCCCCAAACAGTGCCTCTCTTTTCACTTTTTCTTTTTGAAAAATTCTTCTTACTCAAGCCTGCCTCTCCATACAATCACCTGGCCTCTCCCATAGCCCAATTCTCCAGCCATACCAGTGGGTGTCAGGGGCAGGGCCCATCACTGAGCAACTCTCAACTTTCCCCAACCAGTGTCCACAGACTCTATGGGTGCTCACAGTGCCTGTGTGTTTGACACTTAGTCCTTATTCCCTTCTCTGTGACTTCAGGCAACCAGGCCTCTCCTAATGCTGCTCAAACCTTGTTTGGCAGGGAAGGGATCAGTGTCCTGGCTCTCTCCCAAGAATCCTGTGGTAGATCAGGCAGGCACCAGGCCTAGGCTGCAGCTGCCCTGGTCCCCATGCTGGTCCCTGGGACCTTGTCCTGAGGCACTCTCCTTACCTTCTGGTTTTTCAGTGTCCACTACAATTTTTGGTCTCTTATTTTCATATATGCTGGGGTACTGTTGGCTGTTTGCTCTATTCCTCCATAGATTGGCTAGGTTTTTCCCCACGTGTAGGGGGAAGTGGAATCTGCCCCCTCCTACCTCACCACTATGTTCATCAATATAATTCTTACAAGAGGTAGAAGAAGGGTCAGAAGAAATGTGACAGGGAGTTGTAATAGAAAAACAATTCCATACTCTCTTGCTGGCTTTGAAAATGAAGAAGGGGCCACAAGATGAGAAAGTGGACCTTTAGAAGCTGAAAATGCAAGGAAAGAGTTTTCTCCAGTGCCTCTAGAAAGTCACATATCTCTGCCAATGCCTTGATTTTGGCCCTAAGATTTGCATTGTTTGAAGCTGCTAAGCTTGTGGTAATTTTGTTATGGCAGAGAGAGAAAACATGTGTTAATGCATTCAGTTCATGTCTTTGGATAGACTGGGAAATAAAAAACATATTTTTTTGAAAAGCTACTTTTTATTACTCTGTTTCCTAAGTAAGATCCAGTAGAAATTACAAATATTGTAGGCAGTTAGATTAATATCTGAATATTACCACTGACCACCATTCTTTTTCAGTCTTATGTGTTTGTTTCAATTCTATTGTTTCTTTGGTTTATGATCACATAACTTTGTGTGTATGTGTGCAGCTGAAGCAATTACTGTTTTATATCAACTTGTCTATTTTTTAGTACTAAAATTAAAATTTGGAAGTTATAGAGATAATTTTTAGCTCAGGTCACTGTTATTTTCTTTCAGGAAGAATCTACTTTTTTTTTTTTTTGTAATTATTTACCTGGAAAAACTAGTGGCCATATTGCATTCACCAAATCAGAGATTGATCTGATTGGAAGCTGGGGCTTTATTTTACGAGGCCTGGATTGTAGCTACTGTATCCTTACTTCCTGGATACAGACCACTTTTGGAGGGTTTCCCCTTTCCCTCCATTCCTGGGCAGGAAGTCTTATACTGTGATTATGGTCCCCTCAATATTAATGGACTTTTGGAATCTCTGCTCACTTCTCCATCACCTCTGTGGACATCTGTTACCACTTTCTGGGAAAAAGTGACTCAAAACGTTGAACTCAGTTTGCTGGATTTCCTTTTTCACATGTTAGCCCTATAATACTCCACTGTCCTCATGGTCTTATGTGTTCAGTTAGTGGTTATTTTTTAAACTATGTTCCAGTTTCATAGTCGTTTTTAGTGAGATTGTCAATCCAGATAATGAACCTGAGTTAATGATAAACATAATTATTCCAAATGCTTAGTAGTAGGAGAAAAATGTGACATCTATTTGCTCTAATCTAAAATAATGCATTGCTTATGAACTTTAAATATATATATAAAGAATAGAAACTTTTTTATAGTGCATCTTGATCTAACTTTTAAAAAGTAAAAATAAAAAACTAAGATATTGATTTTCTATGTGCATCAAGAAATTAAAATTTCTTTTATTTTTGAAATAAAAAACACTTCTCATTGGTATAGAACATTCTTCTATACTGCTTTAGGTTACTATAATATTTTAAATGTGATTTAATGGAAAATGGCATTAAATTGCACAAAGGACATAGAATCAAACATATAATTGGAGTATATTATTTAGCATAGGACTATTACGACATATTTGTTACCTGTATCTCTCAAATTATACTTGTAGAAGGGGAACAACAGAGGCAATAACTTGATAAAAATCAATGGTATAAAACTTTCTAACTTAAATAAACAAATGTGTATACTACTCCAAGACCAGTTGCAAACATAGTTTCACTGAAAAGAGGTTTATATTTACACAGATGGCTTTTTCTTTTAGAAAGTGTTTAGTTGTCATTCATATTATATTTGATACACTTTGAAATTAATCAACTATGATTTTCCTCCATATGTCTAGGAGATCAAGCCTGTTTATAGGTACTGGACACACCCATTTCAATCTGGTTCCACCTACCCAGAGATAAATGAATCTTATATAAATGCATCAGATGACAGTAATGATGTACTTCAGTTATAATTTTCCTGGAAAATAGCTTAATATCCTTCATTATGTTGGCTCTTATGAGCTAGAAAGAAAATTGTCAGTAATTTGAAGTATTTTAATTTTATTCACTGGCATTAGTTAAAAAATGTTTCTTTTAATCGAGGCACACATGAATGTCAACAAATATTTGTATTTCTTAACAGCATTTGTATAAGAGAAAACAAGCAGATGAGAAACTTATCTTTACAAAATATTTTAACCTAAGAGTTTGAAAGTCAATTAAAGTCATTTATTTCAACCATTGATTCTCTGCACTATAACTCAGGTACTTTCAATATGTTTGTATAACCTCTAAGAGTTAAGAGGTCACTTTCTTATACAGAGCCCCTGGGAAAATCCACCTATCGTTTATTTGACCCATTGCTAACTAAGGGGTATTCTGTTTCATGATTGAGGCAGAAGCAAAACTTTCGTTGAAGAAACCATGGGTTTTTAAACTTTAACATTGTACTACTTGCTACAAACATTAGTTTATTGTTTTTATTGTGCCATTGGTTAAATTCTTATCACAACAAAAAGATATGTTATGTTTCTTTGTTTTGTACATAATTTTAAAATAGTCTTTAGGATTATTGAAAATTTTAGTCTTTTTCCCTATTCAAAACTGAACATTTTGAAGCTTTAGTCTTCTTTGCTCTGCTCATTATAATTATACATTAATCTAGTCTACATGTCCTCCTCTTAATACACATTCTTTCTTAAATTAAAAATTACTATTGAATTCTCCATGCAACTGAAGTCAATTTCACTGGGAATGTGCCATATTTTACCTAACTAATAAGACACAATTGTGGCTATAAAGTTATAATAATTGTATTTTCATTGTTGTTTAAATATATTTGTCTCCTTTTTCACCCCACCACACACCACTCCACCCCTCCCTGCCTCCCACCATCCAACCTACCCCCTTTGGCTTTGTTCATGTGTCTTTCATACATGTAGGAAGTTATAATAATTATTTAAAGGCCTTGTGAATTCTAGAATAATCTTTTATTGAAAAATGTTACTCATAATTATTTTCAACAACTATGTGTAGAGCCATTTCTGTCACCCACTCTATACTCACATTCAAGAAGGTAAATGGGAGACAAACCATATTTTGGTGTTTGCTTTACAGTTTGTATTATAGATCAAATTACCAAATTACAGATTTCTCATTTTCAAAGATTTCTAAATCTAGGCAAAGAGTTTATCACTTATAGCCATAAGGAACAAAAAATGATCTCTTGTTGAAAAAATTCTGTTCCTTATATCATCACATACTGTTGCTTTGAAACTGCTATATCAAAACCATGATAGAACTCTAATAAAGGTAAGTCTCGGTTTAAGATTGAAGCTTATCAGTGGTATGGTCTGAACATGTTTGAAGATGGATATTACTTCTGTGGAGTAACATTAGTCATGTTTCTAAAGCACCTTAGGCATATGTTTTTCTTAAATATATGCCTATCATTCAGTTCTAAAAGATGTGTTGTTGAGACTGTGATAACTCCAAAACAAGCAAGAAAAGAGCAGTTTTAAAGGTTTCCTTGCCTTTTCTACCTCATGACTTTCTTCTTTCCCTTTCTACTTCTCTTTGCCTCAGTACTGTCCTTAGATACAGGTAAGAGGCTACCAACCACAAGGACCTACTGCTCTTAGGAGAATGTTGAACTTTAAGAATATCTGCTCCTGATCTTCTGTGGCTGAACCCCTTTATATGGGGTCAGGAGTCATGGGGTCAAGGGAATCTTCCCATCTAGAGCACACTCTTTCCATTTAAGACTGTGCTCCGGATAGCTGTTGCTTTCATTAAAAGACCCCAAGTCTGATTGTAGTTCTTTATGTTAGCCTCTTCTCTGGTACCTTCTTTCCAAATCAGACCACAGTACAATTTGTATGTATGGGTCTTAGAAGGTAGTCAGAGTGTCTATTTGAGAACAGGGCATGGATGAGGCAGGTTTTTGGGCTGGTTGTCAACATGCATCTGTGAGATGGTAAAAGAAGAGGTGGGGCCATGAGTTGAACACCAGCTAGGAGTGGCCAGCTCTCTGTTTGAAGCAATGCGCTGCATGGACATATGAGGGACAGAGGGCTCTAAACTTAAAACTCATATTTCAGGGCAACAAAAAGATAATTTATCAGGGTATGAAATAGGATATATCTTATTAAAAACTTTAAGACTGAATATAAATTTTCAACTATATGTATGGGTGGGTCTAATATAACAGGCAAATTAAATTAGTTTTTGAGTCTATTGTTAGCTGAGTATTATACACAAGGTATAAAGAACTTTTTAAAAACACCTGTATTTTCAATTTATCTTTCCAATGTTATTTTTAATTTTCTTTTTCAAACTGTGTTATTTCCAATACCATTTATCTCCCTTATGCCCTCTTCAATTTCTACCCACTCCCTCCCTTCCTACAATGACCACACTGTTGTTTGTCTCCATGAGTCCTTTACCTTTTTTTGCTCAACCCCTCCACTTCACAACCCCCCTCCCAGATCTGTCAGCCTGTTCTCTATCTATGTGTCTGTCTCTGTTTTGTTAGTTTATTGTGTTTATTAGATTACTCATATGAGTAAAATCATATAGTACTTTTCTTTCTCTGACTGGCTTATCTCACTTACTATAATGTTCTCCAGGTCCATCCATGCTGTTGAAAAGGGTAAAATTTCTTCTTTTTTACTGCCAAGTGGTATTCCATTGTATAAATGTCCAATAATTATTTTACTCACTCGTCTACTGATGGACACTTAGGCTGCTTCCATATCTTGGTGATTGTAAATAATGCTGCAATGAACATAGAAATGTTCTATGCTGCAATGAACATAGAAATGTTATGTTCCCTTGAATTAGTATTTTGGGTTCTAATATATTCCCAGAGGTGGGATCAATGGGTCAAAAGGCTATTCTATATTTACTTTCTTGAGATTTCTCCATACTGCTTTCCACAGTGGCTGCACAAGTCTGCATTCCCATCAGCAGTGTAAAGGTTCTCTTTATCTACATCTTCACTAGCACTTGTTTGTTTATTTATTGATGATAAACATTCTGACAGGTGTGAGATGATATCTCATTGGGATTTTAATTTGCATTTCTCTGATGATTAGTGACATTGAGCTTCTTTTCATATAACTCTTGGCCATCTCTAGTTCCTCTGGAGAATTGCCCATTCAGGTCCTTTGCCCGTATTTTTATAGGGTTGTTTGCATGTTTGTTTGTTTTGGTGCTGAGTTTTGTAAGTTCTTTATAAGTTTTATATATTAATTCCTTATCAGAAGAATGGGCAAATATATTCTCCCATTCCGTGAGTTGTCTTTTTACTCTCTTGGTGTTTTCTTTGTTGTGCAAAAACTTTTTACTTTGATATGGTCCCATTTGTTTATTTGTTTGTTTCTATTAATATTGTTATAAACGATGTCCCAGATTTTGCTGCCAATGTATTCTATGATATTCTATGGTTTCTCTCTTAACATTTAAGTCCTTTGTCCATTTCAAATGAATTCTTGTGTGTGGTATAAGAAGGTGATCTAGTTTTATTTTTCTACATGTATCTGTCCTATTTTTCAAACAACAGTCATTGAATAAGCTCTCTTTAGCCCATTGTGTGTGCTTGCTTCCTCTGCTAAATGTGAATTGACTATGAAGGCACGGGTTTATTTCTGGGCTCTCTAGTCTGTTCCATTGGTCTAAGTATCTTTTTTCATGCCAATACCATGCTTTTGATTACTATGGTCTTATAATATAGTTTGATGTCAGGTATTGTGATTCCTCCAAGTTATTTTTTTCTTCAGTCTCTCTTGCTAAGTGGGATCCCATATAAATTTTTGAAATATTTGTTCTAGCTCTGTTAAATATGTCACTTGAATTTTGGTAGGAATTGTGTTGAATCTGTAGATTGCTTTGGATAGTATGGACATTTTAATGGTGTTATTTCATCCTATCCACAAACGTCGTACTTGCTTCTGCTTCAATTTCTTTCTTTAGTGTCTTAAAATTTTCTGAGTACAGATCTTTCATAGCCTTAGATTTATTCTCTGGTATTTTATTCTTTTTGAAACAATTCTGAATGAGATTGTTTTCTTAATTTTCATTTCTGTTAGTTCATTATTGGTACATAAAAATGTAACTGATATCTGGATATTAATTTTGTAACTGGATACTTTGCTGAATTCACTTATTTTTAGTAGCTACTTGGTGGAATTTTTGGGAATCTCTAAGTACAGTATAATGTTAATGCAAATAAAAACAATTTTACTTCTTCTTTTCCAATTTGGATGTCTTTTATTTCTCCCACTTATCTGTTTGCTGTGTCTAAGTCTTCCAGTCCAACTTTGAATAAGAGTGGTGAAAGTGGACATCCCTGTCTTATTTCATCTTAAAGGGAATCTTGTGGATTTTGCCTGTTGAGTATGATGCTGGCAATGCGTTTGTTGTATATGGCCTTTATTTATTATGTTTAAGTATGTTCCCCCTAATCCCACTTTGCTGAATTTTTTTATCATAATTGTGTGCTGGATTTTATCAAATGCTCTTTCTGCATCTATTGATAGGATCACATGGTTTTTATTCTTTATTTTGTTTATGTGATAAACCACTTATGTCAATTTGAAAATGTTGTATCCACCTTGCAGTCCTAGAATAAATCCCATTGGGTCATGGTGTATGCTCTTTTTGATACATTGCTGTATTTAGTTTGCTCATAGTTTTTTGAGGATTTTAGTATCTATACGTCAGGCACATTGGCCTATAATTTTAAGTTTTTTGTAGTGCTTTTACTGGTTTTGGAATTAGGATAATGCTGGCATTGTAAAATGAGTTTGGGAGGTTTCTCTCCTCTTGAAATTTTTGAAATACTTTAAGAAGGAAAGGTATTTTTACTCTTCGGAATGTTTGGTAAAATTCACCTATACTGTACAGAAATTTTGTTTATTGGGAATTTTTTGATGAATGCTTCAATTCACTAGGTGTAATCTCTCTATTCAGATTCTCTGATTACTCCGGATTTAGTTTTTGAAGATTGTATGTTTCTAAGAATTTAGCAATTTTGTCCAGGTTGTGCAATTTTTGGCATGTTGTTGTTCATGATATTTTCTTATAATCCTTCGAATTTCTTTGGTGTCAGTTATTATCTTTTTTATTTCTGATTTATTTATTTGGGTCCTCTTTCTTTTTTTCTTCATGAGTCTGGTTAAAGGTTTGTCAATCTTGTTTAACTTTTCAAAGAACCAGCTCTTGGATTCATTGACCTTCTGTACCTTCTTTTTGACTTGGTTTCATTTATTTCTGTTCTGGTCTTTATTATTTTCTTCTATCAGTTTGGCTTAGTACATTTTTCATTTTCTAGTTTCTTTAAGTGTGAAGTTACATTGTTTATTTGAGATTTATCTTTTCTTGAGATAGTACTGTAATGCTATCAATCTCTCTCCTAGGACTGCTTTTCTTGTGTTCCAGAGATGTTGGGTTTTTGTATTTTTATTTTCCCTTGTTTCAAAGTATCTTCTGATTTTTAAATCTTATTGTTGTCCCATTCATTGTTTAATAACATATTAATTTGCTTCCACATTTTTGTGTATTTTTCAGTTTTGTTCTTGTGATTGATTTCTAGTTTATAGCATATAGACAAGGAAGATGCTTGATATAATTTTAAAATTCTTAAAATTATTGAGAATTATTTTGTGTTCTATCATATGGTCTGTACTAGAAAATATTCTATGTGTAATTGAAAAGAATGTATATTCTGTTGCTTTGAGGTAAAATGCTCTGACGATATCAATAAATGTATTTGGTGTAGTATGACTTTCATGGCTGCTGTCTCCCTATTGATTTTCTGTCTTGCCAAAAAACAATTTATTTTTTTTTATGGCCGAAAAAACAAAAAAATTAATTTTTTTTTTTACATTTAAGCCAGGTTTTTTTGTTTGTTTTTTGACTGGCAAGCTGTTTATTTTTTCTTCAATTTTAAATGATAACCTTGCTGGGTAAAGTAGGCTTGGTTGTAGGTCCTTGTTTTTCATCACTTGGAATATTTAATGCCAAGCCCATCTGGCCTGATTTTTTTTCTTTGGAGAAATCAGATGACAGTCTAATGGGAGCTGCCTTGGAAGTAAGTAATTGATTTTCTTTTATAAGTTTTAAATTTTTCTCCTTGTTTTTAAGCTTTGACATTTTAATTAAAATTTTGGTGTGGGACTCTGGGTGTGGGTCCATTTTGATTGAGACTTTGCAGCTCCTAGACTTTTGTCTCTTTTCCTTTCACCAGGTTAGTGAAGTTTTTGATAATTATTTCTTCAAATAGGTTCTTGATTTCTTGCTTACTCTCTTCTCCTTCTGGTATCCTTACGATGCAAATGTTATTATACTTTATGTTGTTCCTAAGCCTCCTTAAACTCCCCTCATTTTTTAAAAGTTCTTTTTCCTTTATTCTGCTCTGCTTGGTGATTTTTCCACCTTGTCTTTCTTTTTTTATATATATATTTTAATGATTATGCCATCACAGTTGCTCTAATTCCCCCATTCATTCCCCTCCACACTGCACAGCCCCTCCCCCACCATTCCCCCCTTTAGTTTATGTCCACATGTCTCAAGTTCTTTAGATTCTATGTTTCCCATAGTATTCTTGCCCTCCCCCTGTCTATTTTCTACCTACCATCTATGCTACTTATTTTCTGCACCTTCTCCGCCCCTTATCCTCCTACCACTCCCCTGTTGCTAACCCTCCATGTGATCTTTATTTCTATGGTTCTGCTCCTGATCTAGCTGTCCTCTTAGTTTGCTTTTGCTTTAGGTGTGGTTGTTAATAACTATGAGTTTGCTGTCTTTTCACTGTTCATATTTTGTCTTCTTTTTCTTAGGTAAGTCCCTTTAACATTTCATATAATAAGGGCTTGGTGATGATGAACTCCTTGAATTTGATCTTATCTGAGAAGCACTATTTGTCCTTCCATTCTAAATGAAAGCTTTGCTGGATAGAGCAATCTTGGTTGTAGGTCTTCGGACTTCATGACTTGGAATACCTCTTTCCAGCCTCTTCTTGCCTGTAAGGTCTCTTTTGAGAAATCAGCTGACAGTCTGATGGGAACGCCTTTGTAGGTGACTGTCCCTTTATCTCTTGCTGCTTCTAGGATTCTCTCCTTCATTTTAATCTTGGCTAACGTGCCTTGATGTGTTCCTTCTTGGGTCCAACTTCTTTGGAACTCTCTGAGCTTCCTGGATTTCCTGGAAGTCTACTGCCTTGCCAGTTTGGGGAAGTTCTCCTCTATTATTTGTTCAAATAAGTTTTCCACTGTCTCTTTCTCTTCCCCTTCTGGTACCCCTATAACTCGGATGTTGGAGCATTTAACAATGTCCTGGAGGTTCCTAAGCCTCTCCTCCTTTTTTTCAATTCTTGTTTCTTCATATTTTTCTGTTTGGTCATTTTTTTCTACCTTCAGGTCCACTCCCTTGATTTAAGTCCCAGTTTCCTTTCCATCACTATTGGTTTCCTGTGCATTTCCCTTCATTTCAACTAGTTTAGCCTTCATTTGTTCCTCTAATTTGTGACTAAAATTGACCAGTTCTGTGAGCATCCTGATCACCAGTGTTTTGAACTGTGTATCTGATAGGTTGGCTATTTCTTGGTTGCTTAGAGTTATGGGCTCTGGGGCTTTGAGTTCTTTTTGAACCATGTTTTGGTCTGTTTGCACCTGTTATGTATGAGGAGTGAAGCCCTAGGTGTTCACCAGGGTGAGACAACTCAGTTGTTGGGTTGTGACACTGCATGTGGGGACGGGGTCAAAGAGGGGCAATAGCAGTCCCCTCTGCTGCTTCCCTCCACTGGGGCCTGTGCAATCTGTCTCACTGCTTGCTCCTTTGCTGGTTTATCTGTGCACAAATGTGTGACAACGGTCAGACTACTGCTTTATGCCCTCACTGGGTCGGCCCATTGCTACCCCAAGCCTAGGATCCGCCAACCACCACCCACGCCTGGGTCAGTCCAGGGGATCTTTCCTGCCCAAACCCTGCTCTGCTGCTGGCTCTGGCCCTCTTACCAGTCTGGCTGAATGTTTCATTGTTGTTGGACTTCTGTATAGTTTAATTTTCTGTATTTTGTTTGCGTTTTTGTTACTGAAACTTTGTTGACTTTAAACTTGGTTGTGCGAGGAGGCACAATGTTTCCACCTACGCCTCCATCTTGGTGGAAATCTCTGCCTTGTCTTTCAAATCACTGATTTATCCTCTGCTTCATCTAACCTGCTGTTTATTCCTTCTTTTATATGTTTAGTTCAGATATTGCATTCTTTATTTCTGACTGTTTGTGGGGGGGTTCTATGTCATTTTTCATGATATTTAGCATTCTTTCAATGGTAAATTTTATTTTTTAATATATTATATTGATTATGCCATTACAATTCTCCCATTTTTATCTCTCTTTTATTTCCCTCCACCCTGCACTGCTCACTCCCACCATCATTCTACCATCTTAGTTCACATCCATAAGTTATATCTATAAGTTTTTGGCTTCTACATTTCCTATGCTATTCTTATCCTCCCCCTCTCTATTTTGTACCTACTATTTATGCTTCTTATTCCCTGTATCTTACCCCATGTTCTTCTCTCCCCCTCACTGTTGATAACCCTCCATGTGACTTCTATTTTTGTGATGCTGTTCCTGTTCTAGTTGTTTGTTTAGTTCATTTTTGTTTTTGTTTTCATTTTAGGTTCAGTTGTTGATAGTTGTGAGTTTGCTATCATTTTATTGTTCATAGTTTTTGATCTTCTATTTCTTAGGTACGACCCTTTAACATTTCATATTATAAGGGCTTAGTGATGATGATCTCCTTTAACTTGACCTTACCTATGTAGCACTTTATCTGCCCTTTTATTCTAAATGATAATTTTGCTGGATAGAATAATCTTGGATGTAGGTCCTTGCGTTTCATGACTTCAAGTACTTCTTTCCAGCCCCTTTTACCTGTGAGTTTTCTTTCAAGAAATCAGCTGACAGTGTTATGGGCACTCCTTTGTAGGTAACTGTCTCCTTTCTTCTTTCTGCCTTTAAGATTCTCTCCTTATCTTTAATCATGGGGAATGTATTTATGATGTGCCTCGGTGTGATCTTCTTTGTATCCAACTTCTTTGGGACTCCATGAGCTTCCTGAACTTCTTTGGGACTCTTTGAACTTACCTATTTTCTTTGCCAGATTAGGGAAGTTCTCCTTCACTATTTTTGCAAATAAGTTTTCCATTTCTTGCTTTTCCTCTTCTCCTTCTGACAGCCTTATGATTCGGATTTTGGAATATTTAAAGATATCCTGGAGATTCCTAAGACTCTCCTCATTTATAGAATTCTTGTTTCTTCATTCTGTTCTGGTTGAATGTTTATTTCTTCCTTCTGCTCCAAATTGTTGATTTGAATCCTGGTTTTCTTCCTGTCACTGTTGGTTCCCTATACGTTTTCCTTTATTTAACTTTGCATAGCCTTCACTTCTTTCTCTATTTTGTGACCATATTCAAATATTTCTTTGAAAATCCTGATTACCAGTGTTTTTGAATTCTGCATCTGATAATATGGCTATCTCATTCTCAGTTCTATTTTGGGGAATTTCATGTGTTCTTTCATTTCGGCCATAATTTTTTTCTCCTGGCTTACCTGTTACAAAGTAAGGGGAGGAGCCTTAGGTATTTGCCATTGTGGGGCAACCCACATCACTGCATTGTGATGCTATACATGGGGGACAGGTCTAATAGGGAACAATGCTGCTTGCTTGCCTTTCCCCTTGCTTTCAATTACTTCGTCTGCTACCAACAAACAAATTGGGCCCTTCTGGTGCTGATTACCTGGTGGGTTGGTTTTTTTTTATGTTCTAGGATTCTGTGGCTCTCTCCAATGAACTCTCCTTTGAGACTGGGAGTAACCCTCACAGAATTTTACATTCAGAGATTTTGAGCCTTTATTTTCCCACTCTGAAACTCTGGATTACCTGGTCTGTCTTGCTCCCCAATTGTTCCTCTTGGTTTATCCACACACAAATGTCGGACTGTCCAGTCTGCTGCCAACCACCTCATCCATTCTGCCATCCACCTCCATGTCCGCCCTGGTCCTTCAGTGGCGGCCTTGTAGTGAATCCTTTCTGTCTCAACTTCCAGTCTCTGCCTCTTCTACTAGTTTGGATGAATGTTTCTTCTTTAACTTCTTGGTTGTTGGACTTCCATACAGTTGAATTTTCTGGCAGTACTGGTTATTTTTTGTTTTTAAATTTGTTGTTGTCCTTCTTACGGTCATGTGAGATGGCAAAGTGTCTCTTATGCCTATGAACCTATGCCTCCGTCTTGGATGGAATTCCTGGAGCATTCATATAATCATTACTCTAAACTCTATATCTGATAATTCACTTGCCTCCATTCTATTTAGCTCTTATTCTGGAGAGTCTCTTGTTCTTTCATCTAGGGCCTATTTCATATCATTCCTTATGGCCTTCCTCTTTTATTTGTTTCTATGTAAAATCTCTGCTGTGTGCCTATGTCAGCACTGCCTGTGACTGGCCCTGGTCATCCTGTTTGAAGCTTTCAGCAATTCACAGCTTTTGGCTGCCACTGCTGGGTCTGAGTGTGTGCAAAAAGCACTAAACTGTGCACCAACACTGACTTTTACCAGCTCCACACCTAGGGGAGGGTCAGCTAAAGTCTCAAAGCTACCAGAGATCTGCTTCCACCTGTAGGCTTTCTATGAGTGTTAGTGACTAATAGTGTCTCTAGCTCTACTTAGCAGCTGGGCTTAGGTTTCACAAAGTGGGACAGAGTAATTCCTGTTGGTTGGGCTCTTGCTTCCCACAGGCTGATGCTGTGTGAAGGGCAGCGTTCTGCCCAAGAAAGATGGCTTTTCATAGTATGGGGAATACCTCAGCACAAAGATGCTGGAAGGTCACCCTTCAGCCCCTCCCTAGAGCTGGTAACTCCAGACTCTCCTTATGCATCTCTATTCCACTCTGCCCTCCCTCTGCTGGAACCCAGAGTAAGTGGCTGCAAATAAAATTTTGTGCATTGGCCCTTTAAGAGAGTCTCTGTTTTTCTATCTATCTTTGCTTGGTAGGCAGAAATCCTGCTGGTTTTCACATCCTTATTTTATTTGGGTTCCTCATGGTTCTGGTGCTTCAGAATGTGAAGCCCAGCATGGGGTTTAGGTCTCCTGCCTCTCATTTGGAACCCCCCTGTAACTACTGAAATATCTCTGCAACTTCAGCTGCCATTCATGGAAGGCCAGGCAGCCCTCTCATGATTTCCCACATCCTACTAGCCTTGTTGCAGTGATGTGGTTTCTTCTGTAAGTCCTTGATTTAAAGGACTAGTGTTCAGATGGTTATATAGGATGATTTTTCTGTAATTTGTTTGTAAATTCAGATTAGTCCTAGGAAGAAGTTAGTGCAGTTTCCACCTCTCTATTGCCATCTTGGATCTTGTACCTTTCCTAGGTTATTATTCAGGGAGTAGATTAACATCTTTATAACAATAAAGAAGCTGAGCATAATATAATTTATTATTTCCTCCTTCCTCTATTTCCTGTCTGAGAGAGTGGGTCTAGGTTGTTTTGTTATGTTTTAGTAAAACCAGGCTTCTTATGATTTCTCATATAACCAGTTACAATTTGTAGTAGGGATGACTTTTTATCTGTTTCAGGTAGATCACCACACATTTGACCTGGTTGATTTTATGTGAATTTCAGTTGTTCTGCTTATTTGAAGAAAAAAATTAAATATTAGAAAAATTAAAAAGTTAACTTTTCACAAATTTAAATGTGTATATTAAATGCCAAGTTCTTTAGAAAAGTTAAGAATATTGAGAAATTTATATTTTAAGACTTGAAAGACTTACACAAAGAGTTATTAAGCAAATACATAGTTTATGTAAGCACATAACACTGGGCAGTATAAATTTAAAACTTCATGCCAAAAAATCATAAAACATTAAATAACTGTAATAAATTATTTAAATATGTTAATACATTAGTTATAAAGTACAATTATATGGAATAAACAAACTATAAACAATTTTAGAGAGTAACTGTCATGTCATGAGCAAGAAAAATTAAGTGGAAAGGTAAAAAACGACTAGAATGTATAAAATATTACTCAATTTATTTGTTAGTAATTAAAAATGATACACAAATGACCAAAAGGATAACATTTATTCTCTCTAAATGATTATATTATAGATTATTTTTTACTTTTTATGCCTCTTTATATTTTCCAAAACACATGTATTATGTTTTTAACCAAGAAAAGCAGAAAAAATTTACTGTCTAAAATAAAAGTTAAATTTTATAATAGTGCTTTGCATACTATGTTAGTAGTTTATTATAACCCTCAAAAAAGCTTTGGTGTAGGATTCAGTAATTTTGACTTTGTTGATAAAGACTAACATTTTTGGTGAATATAGTGCTGTTAAAGCACAGCCCCATTGGACTATGCAGACTGAATTCTAGTAGCAACTCTGAGCATCTGGGCCCACCCCTTCTCCTCCAGCTCATGTGAGACCTTGGGCTGAGGAATGGAATGAGCAGCCTTCTGGTTACCAGAGCTGCACTGAAAAACATGGCTAAAAACAACTTTGAAAGGAAGAGCTGTCTCCGGGTTCACATGTGGTACTATTGCCTGTGGTGCAGCCTACTGCTGCCAGGGTTTGTTACTGTCACCAGAGAACTGCTGGGTCTGGCTCTGTAACTCTTTTTATATTCAGAACAGATGATCATCTTTAAGACTGAGGTAGAGTTAAGTTGAAACCTTATATTCCTCTTCTACTGTCATAAGAAAGACTTGAATTAAACTAATTTTACTGATTTTGAGACATAGGAAGGACTTGTGGGATTATGAAGCAGAGATTATTGATCAACTAGGTCCAAAACCTAGTTCTCCCAGGATATCTTTCTCTACAGAAACTGATGCTTCAAGCCCTCTATAAATGGTGGCCAGGATAGACCTGTGCCTGAATGCACATCGAGGGCTCACTTTTTCCTAAATCTAGTAGTTGTCTTCTATGGATAGAAAAATGAGTTGAAAAATAATTGAAGTCCACATGTTGACAAATTAAATAACCTTACAGTAAAACCCTAAGTTACCCTCTGGAAGGAATGGATGGAGGGTAATTTGGGTTAGGGATTTGGATGGCAAGGGAGACAATTCTCTGGAAAGTAAACATTTCCAACTTAAGCTTCCTGTAGGATTTAGATACAAATAAAATAGTAAGAAAATGAAACTGCAAAATGGTAACCTTAAATCATGGAACAAGAAGATAAAAATATGTGTAAGGAAAATAAGCATATAAGATTCCTCTCTGGAAAATAACTTGAAATATTTTTAGCCTCTGAAAGTTTATATCCTTTCATAATTTAGTTAGGAAAGCAAATTACTAAATAAAGAAGCAAATTTTTATTGTTTTAACTTTTACTTAGGAAAATACTACAGTTGGAGCACATACTTCAATAGGGAAAATGCTAATTAAATTGTCATCTAATATTCCTCTCCTCCTGTCATAAAAATATATAAAATACTCAAGATAAAGATACTTGAAAAATAACTAAATAAAATTAATTTAAAAAATTCTTTTCAGGAAAAAAAACAATAATAAAGTTAAAAATAAAAATTAAAACAAACAACAACAACAACAAAAAGATAAAGAAACTCACTCACTATAGTATGCTACAGTTAATCTATGGATCTCTTAAAGCTGTGTAATTCCTAACTCATTAACAGCCTCCTGACTTAGATCATCGGTTCACTGATTTCATTTTGAGATCTATTGATTGTACACCAGAATCAGGAAACATTTTTGTTTCATTTATGTTTACTACGCTTTAATAACTACTTTTTTCCTTTTTCTTAATCTTTGCACATTCTATTCATTAAACATACTATTCATAGAACTTTCACAAAAGAATGCTTCACAAATGCAGAAATTTTATTTACCAAATAAATTCAATTTTATCTCACTTTTTTCAACAACCTCAAAATCCTTAGTTTCAATTATAAAAAAATACAAAGTAGTTTACTGACGACTCTAATTCATCTGCCATTTCTCTTACAAAAGATATATTATGAGAACCAAATAAATAATCATTAATTAGCTTTTCAAATATTTTTGCTCTAATTTCATTCTCCTGTTTCTCTTAGGTTTAAATTACAAGTATATTATATCTATTCAAAACACCTCATTTTTTAAAAATCTTGTTTTTTGTTTATTCTTCAGCAATTGTTTCCTGGGATCAGTATAAATATTTATATTGAATTTGTATTTCCATTCTGATTCACACTTTAGCTTCTGACATTTTCACTTCTATGGTTTACTTTCTCTACTTTTCTGTAAACTCTGCATTTTTTCCTGAAATTATCTATTTGGCTTACAATATCCTAATACATTTTTCATAATTAAATTATTTTAAGGCCTATGTTTAAAGATGCTGTTTTACTATATTTCTTGTTGGCCTCTTTTGTCTGTTGCTTCTCTTGGATTTATGTTAAATCTTGTAAAAAATTAAACTACTTTTTTAAATTAAACTACTTTTTTGAGTGTTAAGTTGCAACACTCAAATGTTCTATATAATATTCAATTAACTTTAAGAAAGTTAAAAGTTTTACCTAGAAATTTTAAAATACTTTGCTTCATTATATTTGGTTTTTACTTATATAATATTTGTTAAAACCTTTAATTTTTGTTAAATTTACTCTTTATTACTTTTTAATATTTACCTATCTGCATTTCCTAATAAGATTTATTTATACATTTAAATATTGAAATATTTCCTTTAAAATATTAAAAATGACTTTCAGATGTTCGGTACTATTTTTTAAAATTTTCACAAGTTAAATTTGTTGCTATGTAATTGAAGCAGCTTGTGACCTGTTATAAGTGATTTGACATACTTTTTGATTTCTTAAGTGGATAAATAACAAGCCAGTAAAGAAGCCTAAATATTTTCTTCCATAAAGATGCCAAGATATGTCAAAAGTGTCCACAAAAATGAATCACATTTTTCATTAAATGGAAAGTATTACTGAAAAAGTATTTTACATATTTTCCCAGTAACTTATCTTCTAATAACTTGTTATATGTTCAAATAACGTAAATTATTTGAAAATAGCAATGCTGATATTGAATTGAAACACTACTACTTTGGGTTAATGGCTATATTTCTTTGGTAATCTTAAGTACTGTATCCAATAGCCCTTTTATTCATAGTCAGTGTGAAACTGGACATTAAGAATATGAAAGAGGAAGAATACATACTTAATATTGTATGAAATGAAATATTATATAAAATGAATCAGCCTTCTTCTTTGTATTATGAACAAAAAATCGCAGCAATTTTAAGAATATGTAAATTTTAATAGCTTCCATCTTTGTTTTCTTTCTCAGAAAACAAATTCAATAGGCTGCTAGTAAACCATAGTTACAGAGAAAAAGAATAGGAAATGAAGACAATAAAGAAAGGGATGGAAAACATCCTAATTACATGGTGCAGTTTGCAGAGAATTATCCTGGAACTAATGACTCCATGTGAGCTGGGTTTTGTGTGATTTAGGAGTATCCTTCATTATGTTTATTACTGACTTTATCTCTTTCCAAGTCAGCACTTACTGTTCAGAAACAAACAAAAATAGCCCTGCCTCACCTAAAAAATGTTCCAAGAGAAAGATAAAGCAATTACTAGAATAAGTTCAAAACTTTTCTGAATTATAATTTTTTTTAATTTATTGGGTTAGGGAAGATATTCTCTTGTGAACATTTCTCCCTTGAGAGCCAAATACAAATCCGCTTTGAGAAGTTCAGAATATTTTTGGAGCAAGTATTTCCTGTGCTCCTTGAGAACAGCAAATAAAAACCTAAAAGTGTTCATATCATCTATTCATAACTGCATGTGTCTGACCTCAAAATTCAGCACCTAATAATACATGGTAATTCATTGATCAACAAGGGTACATTGAGTATTCATAATAGAAAAAATTCATACTTTCAAATGCATGTGCTTATATCTTTCACATTTTCCTTTAAGGATGCATAAAACACTACTCAAATACACCTGATAAAATACTATAGACTTTCATTAAACTTTTTCAGTATTATTGGTTTGGTAATATTCTTATGAACTGTTAACATTGTCAGTTCCTTTAAGTGATTAAACAGAATATAATTGAGCACATCTTCAATTATATTACTGATGATATTAAATTATTTTAAATGAGCATTCTATGCATACATATACCAATAAAGAGAGGAACATAACAGAGGAAGAAAGAGTGAAAATAATCCCTAAAGTAATCACTTAAAGTCTGAGTGAAGTTCTTGAAGGTAAAAATTAATAACCACATGGGAAGAAAAGAATAGATATTCAATGAGCTCAAATAAAACTAAGTCCCAAGATATCTATAACTGTGGAATTTAAAATAGTGAGCTTATTATCAAATCATTCAGAAAATCCTCAAAATTAAAATAATGAAATAGAAAGTGAAGACATCATAAATAGAGAACATCTTCAACATCTGATGAATGTCAGACATTAAGTTAATTGGGTGTTTGTACCAGTAATCCAAAGTTAAGTATGAACTGACACACATGATGGAGTGCTTCTCATTAATCGTTTCAGATGAGTTTCTATAACAGTAACATGGTTGCTAGTGACATTTGTAATTAAAAAAAATAATAGACTTTATTTCTTAGAGTAGTCTTATGTTACAGAAAAATAAAAAAGAGAATACAGAGGGTTTCCATATGCTACATCTCCTCAAGAACCCACTGCTACCCATAATTAAAATTTTGTGTTGATGTGGTGCATTTGTTACAACTGATGAATTGATGTTTACACATTGTTTTTAAATATGGAGTTTATATTAGGGTACACTCCATGATGTTCAGGTCTACAGCTGCTGACAAATGCATAATGTCATATATACATTATTAGAGTATCACACACAATAGGTCTGTGCCCTAACAATCACCTGTGACCCACCTAGACTCCCCCCACCCCCTGCTTATCCCCAAACTCTGGAGAATCCTAATGCTTTTAATGGCTCTATAGTTTTGTCTTGTACAAACTGTCGTATATTTGGAATCAAACCGAATGTAGCATTTTCAGACTGGTTTCTTTCATTTAGCAACATGAATGTAAGTTTCCTCAGTATCTTTTTGTAGCAATGATAACTAATTTATTTTTTAGTGCTGAATAATATTCCAATGTATGGGTGTATGATAGTTTATATATACATCACCTATTCTAGTACATCTTAGTTGCTTCCAAGTTTGTCAGCTATGTATAAGCTTCTATGAACATTCTTGTGTAGGGTTTTGTGTGTGTGTGAAACATGTTTTCAACTGATTTGGGTAAATACCTAGGAACACATTGTGGGGTCACATGGTAAGGTTATGTTTACTTGTGTAAGAAGCTGACAATCATAAAAACAGTGTTAAATCATATAGTAATAAAAACATTTGTTTAAAATATATTAATTTCATAATTAATTTAAACTTAATCTAGAAATTTATTTGAACACGAGCCCATAAGTCACTATGCTGTGATAAAAGTTGAATATATGGGAACATAAAATGTGTTTTGAGACAAATTTTATTTTTGAGAAGTTGCATTCTACCTAGATAAATAATATGTAAATAAATGTTCTCCTATTTAAGTAATACATTGTTTAATATCTGTAAATTAAAAATAAAAGATATATATGGTATCAAGACAAAAACTGCAAATAAATGATAAAGAAAGTAATATTTTGGCTTTCAAACAAGGAAAAGATTGATAGCATTGAAATACATATCACTGACATCAATTAGCTTTAAAATAATAGACTGAGTTATTTCATTCCCTCATGTCTAAATATTTGTATTTCTCTTTTTCCCTGTTAAATTAATTAATGTAATCTGTAATTTGCAGAGAACATTATTCATTATGTGACTTTAAGTCTACCTTTTGATTACTATCTTCCACTATAGTCATCCTATTTCCTGCCTCTTCTACAAACTACCCAAACTACCCAAACAACCTCAAAATGTTATATTGCTTCACATCAGTAGCTGCTGTGAGGCTGACATAAACTTAAGCTGCCAACAATCACATTTAACAATTTGCTTGAGAATAAAGTCAACCACCATCCCACAAAAAATAGAATAAAATTAATTAAAATGTGGAGCCAGAAATGGGGAGAGAAAACTATGTTAAAAATATCATTTATTGCCCTGGTTAGTGTAGCTCAGTGGATTGAGTGTGGGCCTGCAAAGCAAACAATTGTGGTTCAATTCACAGTCATGGCGCATGCCTAGGTTGCAGGCCATTTCCCAGCAGGAGGCACACAAGAGGCAACCATACATTGATATTTCTCTCCCTCTCTTTTTCCCTTCCTTTCTAAAGATAAATAAATAAAATCTTTAAAAAATAAAATATTTATTTATTTATTTATAAATTTTATTCACTTTCCTCACCTCCCCTCAGCCTCCACCCTCTCCTGTCCCCAAGCCAATCCCCATATGATTGTTGGTATCCAATGGTTGTGCATAAATGGTCTTTGGTTAATCTCTTCACCATCTTTCATCCCATCCCAACTCTCCTTTCTGGCAGCTGTCAGTCTGTTTTATGTATCCAAACTTCTGCTACTATTTCCTTCATTGATTTATTGTGTTTATTAAATTCCAAATATAAGTGATATCATGTGGTATTTTTCTTTCACCGACCGGTTGAGTTCACTTAGCATAATTTTCTCCAGGTCCACCCATGCTGTTGTAAAATGTAAAAGTTTCTTTTCTACTGTTGCATAGTATTCCACTGTGTAAATGTACCCCAGCTTTTTTATCCACTCATCCACTAATGGGCACTTAGGCTATTGCCTAAAATAGGCTGTTTGGATATTGTAAGTAGTGCTGCTATAAACATAGAGGTGCATATATCTTTTTATATTGGTATTTTGAAGTTTTGGGAGTATACTCCCAGAAGTGGAATCGCTGGGTCAAAAGGGAGTTCCATTTTTCAAAAAAATATTTTGTTTATTTATTTTTAAAGAAAGGGGAAGGGAGGGAGAAAGAGAGGGAGAGAAACATTAATGTGTGGTTGCCTCTCACATGGCCCCCCACTTGGGACCTGGCCTGTAACCCAGGCATGTGCCTTGACTGGTAATCGAACCAGCGACCCTTTGGTTCACAGTCCATGCTCAATCCACTGAGCTACAACAGCCAGAGCCCATTTTTAATTTTTTAAAGGATACTCCCTATTGTTTTCCACAGTGGCTGTACTAGTGGTTGCATTCCCACCAACAATACACTAAGGTTCTCCTTTTTCTGCAAACTCACCAACACTTGTTTGTTGACTTATTGATAGTAGTCATTCTGACAGGTATAAGATGATATCTCATTGAGGTTTTAATTTGCATTTCTCTGATGATTAGAGATTTCTGTCTGGTCTCTCAGCTGGGACAGAAGCCACACACAGGGTATTTCCTCTGCCACTTATAAAACCTGTTACTGGATAATACAAAACATTTTCTGTACTCCTTTGCTTCAGAACTTCATATTAGATAAGATTCCATTGATTGTTCAGGTTGATTGTCAGAAATGCAGCTGAAAATCTGGGTTGGGGGCAGGAGCAAGTGGACTCAGCTTCTACCTATTTGGCCACCATCTTAAGTCCAAAAACATCATTTAAACAATCGGATTTAGTAGTGACTAAATCCATCACTTAATCTATTTAGATTTCCAAATTTTTGATAAAATTTTAAGAGGCAAATGTTTATTTAGTTCACCTCTTAAAATCAGGAGCCTGCTATTCCACATCCACCTCTCTTCTAATCTGAACTACTTTTGTCCAAATCATTCTAAATACTTGAAAGACTAGAAGGTGTTAGAATATTCATAGTTGCAAATTATTATACTTCTTTTAAATTTTAATCAAAATTTTAATATTTACCAATTAAATTTTAATTTATTTTTATGTATGCTATTTCTTTGTGCTATTAAGAGAATAAGTACAACAATATTTTATGTTTAGATAAGGGGCTCAAGGTGTTCATATTCATCAATATCCATAGCATTTGTATAAAAGTCTTGAAAAGGCTGAAAGTGAACATTGTATATTGTGTGAAGATTAATCAAATGATGAAACCCCAAACTTCCAGCTCACTAGTCAATCTTCCCAACTATATAGCAAACTGTATCCCTTGGATAAAACATGAGGCACACAGTCCCTGGCTGGTGTAGCTCAGTGGATTGAGCACAGGCCTGCGAACCAGACAATTGCGGTTCGATACCCAGTCAGGGCACATGCCTGGGTTGCAGACCAGTTCCCTGCAGGCCAGTTCCCAGCAGGGGATGCACAAAAGGCAACCATACATTGATGTTTCTCTCCTTCCCCTCCCCTCTAAAGATAAATAAATAAAATATTAAAAAAAAACATGAGGCACCCAGAAAGAGAAAGCTCTTCTTTTTGTCCCATTAATATCTGACCTCTCTATCCTAACATTAGACTTTCGCACTACATTCTTCCATCATGGTACTAACCAGGTCTGACCTTGCTTAGCTTCTGAGATGAGATGAGATCAGGCACATTCAGGGCAGTATGGCCATAGACTGCACTTTCACATTATATTCTAACCACACTCTCCCTATCATCCAAATTATCCTTTACCACAACAGAATTCGACTTCCAGCTGAGGACCTAGTTTAAATGTCACTTCTTCTTTGAAGCCTTCCCAAATATGGAGTTGAATGTTCTCTCTGTTGAGTTTTCATACAACTTTAAGAATATTATAGGCCTGTCTTGGCTGGTGTGGCTCAATGGATTGGGTGCTAGAGTGAGAATCAGAGTGTTGCTGGTTTGATTCCCAGTCAGGGCACATGTCTGGGTTGCAGACCAGGTCTTCAGTAAGTGGGCGTGCAAGAGGCAGCCACACATTGAACTTTCCCTCCCTTTCTTTCTCCCTCCCTTCCCCTCTCTTTAAAATAAATAAATGAAATATTTAAAAATATAAATAAATAAAATATTTTTAAAAGAATATTATAGCCCTTATCAAAATAAATTGCAAATATGTCACCACAGATTACTGACAGCATAATGGCTATATCTCTGAGTTATTAACTTTTGTATTTTCTCCAAGCCTTAATACCAGAATTTAGAATATAATGAGTATTTAATAAATGCACATTGGCTAGATGAAATTTAAGTAGATAAAAATTAAAGTAATTTAAATGTCTGAGTTTCCTTGAAATTTATGCTCTAAAAAGGAAGGGAAAACATCTATCAAAACAGTTTGTTAATGGCATTTTAACAATTCAAATTACCTGTGTTGAATTGGAATCTCTGACCCAAATAACTTTTTCAGGGGAAGGCAAGGATGAACATTATTGACAGCATTGATCAAATACAGGACATAATCCAACTTTTCATAAATCCCTATGATCTCACCTATAAGTGGAACCTAATGAACAAAATGAACAAATGAGTAAAATAAAACAAGAGGCTTGTAAACAACCAACAGACTGACAGGGACCAGAGGGCAGATGGGAGGTGGATAAGGAGAAAAAGGGGAAGGGCCTAGTTAAAGAACAAGTATAAATGACCCATGAACATGGACAACAGGGTAGGGATTTACTGTGAGAAGAGGGTGAATGGGACAGGGGAGAACAACAGGGAAGAAGTGAGACAATTGTAATAGAACAATAATGAAAAAATCAATCATCTAGTTATACATGATCTATCTATGTACTACAGGAGACGATGTATTAGTATTTAGATAAAATTACCTTACCTGCTATAAATTTTCATATGAATGTTAGTCAACCAGTGACTTTAAAACTTTCATAAAATAGACTTTCATTAACTGACAAATTAATTCAAAATAAGGTATTGTTATGAAATGTTGCAATGAAGAGGACTGCACAGGTAAATTTTATATATGGTATTCTTTTAGAAGTGAAACCAAGGTGGGGAAATAAGACACAAAAATAATAAAAAAAAAACTAAGTATGCCAATTGTACTAATGAGCACCTGGTTTACACAACATAGTTCAATTATGGGAAAATGCAGTATAAAGATAGATCCCAGCTACTAATCTGGTTATCATATATTTGTTGCAAAATTCTCCCATAAAAATGTTAGCAAATGAGAAAGTGATGGCAAGTAGCTATAAATAGTGCAGTTATATGATATTTTTATCACTACCAACTTTTTACAAAATATCTACTAAACAGTTTCTGTTTAGTTTTGGAGTAAATTAATATTCTTATACAAATTTTGAGGAGTTATAATATATGTAAGAATAAATTCAGTTTTAACTAAGAACAGTTATGAGACTGATAAAGAAGCTGCAAGAGACCAGTTTTGAAAATTGTACAGATTTGTATCATGTGGAGCTCCCAAAAGTATAATTTTTTCTTTTTTCTTTCTTTCTTTATTTTTTACTGTTGTTTAATTACAGTTGTCCCACATTTTTCCCATTGCTCTTCCTTGCCTTTCCCCCATCACTCATCTCCCAGAGTCAGTCCCCACCCTGTTGTCATACCCATGGGTCCTCTAAACATGTTCCTTGACTTTCCCCTTCCCCTTCTTTGAATCATTATTCCTCTCCCTCCTCCACTCTAGTCACTGTCAGTTTGTTATTTATTTTCATATCTCTGGTTCTATTTTGCTCACTTGTTTGTTTTGTTGAATAGGTTCCACTTATAGGTGAGATCACATGTTATTTGTCTTTTACCACCTGGCTTATTTCACTTAGCATAATACTTTCCACTTCCATCCATGCTGATGTGAAGGGTAGGAGTTTCTTCTTCCATTCTACTGCAGAGTATTCCAACCTGTAGATATGCCACAGGTTTTTGATCCACTCATTTACTAATAGGCACTTATGCTGTTTCCACCACTTGACTATTGTAAATTATGCTACTATAAACATTGGGGTGCATAGGTTCTTTTGAATTGGCATTTCAGGATTGTTAGGGTATATTCCCAGCAGTGGAATCACTGAATCAAAAGGAAGTTCCTTCCACTTTTAGTTTTTTGAGGAGTTTCCTTACCATTTTCTACAATGGTTGCACCATTCTGTATTCTCACGAACAGTGTACTAGGGTTTCCTATTCTTCACATCCTCGCTAGCACTTGTGTTTCTTGATTTGTTAATAATAGCCACTCTGGCTGGTGCATAGTGATATCTCATTGTGGATTTAATTTGCAAAGCTCAATGGTTAGTGATGCTGAGCTTACTATTGTATGTTCCTGGGCCTTCTATATGACCTCCTTGGGGAAGTGTCTGTTCGAGTACTTTGCCCATTTTTTAAATTGAATTGTCTTCCTGGAGTGAAGTTGTGTTGGTTTTTTATGTATTTTGGATACCAAATCTTTGTTCAAGGTCCCATTGGCATATGTGTTTTCCTATACAGTTGATTCTCTTTTCATTTTGCTGGTGATTTTTTAGCCCTTCAGAATCTTTTAAATTTGATATAGGCCCATTTGTTTGTTCTTATCTTTATATGCTTTGCAATAAGGAACACATCAGTGAAAGTATTGCTATGTGGGATATCTGAAATTCTCCTGCCTATATTTTTCTCTAGGACTTTTATGATGTTTCAACTATATTTAAGTCTTTTATCCATTTTGAGTTTATTTTGACCACCAGGTCACACCATATGGTGTGACCTGGTGGTCTAATTTAATTTTTTTTGCATGTACTTACTTGTTCAGATTTACCAACACTATTTAGTGAAGAGGTTATTCTTACTTCACTTTATGCTTCTGCCCCTTTTGTCAAATATTAATTGACCATAGAGACAAGGGTTTATATCTGGGCTCTCTATTCTGTTCCAATGATCTATGTGTTCGTTCATATACCAGTACCATGCTGTTTTAGTACAGTGGACTTGGAATAGTTTGATATCAGATATTGTGATCCTTCTTACTTTCTTCTTTCTCAAAATTGAGAATAAGTAAGGTCATTTATGGAGCCATATGAATTTTTGAAATGTTTGTTCTATGTCTATGAAGTGTCATTGGTATTTTGATAGGGATTACATTGAATCTATAGATTGCTTTGGGTAAAATGGACATTTTAATGATGTTAGCTAATTCTTTCACTCCATTAACACAGTATATGCTTCCATTTATTTGTGTCTTCCTTAACTTCATTCTTCAGTGTTCTGCATTTCTCCTAGTACAGGTCTTTTACTTCCTTGGTTGAGTTTATTCCTTGGTATTTTATTTTCCTTTTTGCTATAGTAAATGGGATGTTTTGCCTAATTTCTTTTTCTTATATTTAATTGTTAGTGTACAAAAATCCTTCAATTTCTGAATATTGACTTTGTATTCCTCTGTTTTGCCAAATTTCCTTCTTAGGTTAAAAAAATGCAGCTTTCAACACTATAGTGTCATCTGCAAACAGGGACAGTTTTACTTACTTCTTTCCAATTTGGGTGTCATTTCTTTCTTTTTTAAAAATATTTTATTTATTTATTTTTAGAGAGGGGGAAGGGAAGGAGAAAGAGTGGAAGAGAAACATCAATGTGTGGTTGCCTTTCATGTGTCCCCTACTGGGGACCTGGCCTGCAACCCAGGCATGTGCACTGACTGGGAATCAAACCAGCAACCCTTTGCTTCACAGGCCCATGCTCAATCCACTGAGCTACACCAGCCAGGGGTATTTCTTTTTCTTGTCTGATTGCTATGGCTAGAATGTCCTATATTGCATTGGATAGAAGCAGTGAAAGCAGACACCCTTGTCTTGCTCCTGATCTTAGGAGAAAAGTTTTTTTTTTCAGTTGAGTATCATGCTGAAGGTTTCTCACACATGGCCTTTATTTTGCTGAGATAGGCTCTCTGTACTCCCACTTTGCTAATTTTTTTTACCATAAATGAGTGCTGTACCTTACCAAATGTCTTTCCTGCATCTGTTGATATGATCATTTGGTTTTGTCTTTCACATTGTTTATGTGATAGATTATATTTTTTGACTTGTGAATATTGTACCATCCTTGCATCCCTGGGATGAATCCCACTTGATCGTGGTGTATGTTCTTTTTAATGTAATGCTAGATCTAATTCGCCAGCTAAGTTAATCAGTGACATTGGACTATAGTTTTCTTTTTTTGTGTCTTCATCTGGTTTTGGAATTAGGATAATGTTGGTCTCATAAAAACAATTTGAGAGAGTCCCCTCTTGTTAGGTTTGCTGGAATAGTTTGAGAAGGACCAGGGTTAGCTCTTCCCTGTATATTTGGTATATTTCACCTGTGAAGCTGTCCAGTACAAAGCCTTTGTGTGCTGGGAGTTTTTTAATGAATACTTCAATTTTCCTAGCATTTATGGATTTATGCAGACTTTCTTCTTATTGACTCATTTTTTTTGAGGATTATCTGTCTCTAGAAACTTGCTCATTTCATCCAGATTGTCAAATGTTTTGGCATGTAGTTGTTCACAGTAATTTCTTACAATCCTTTGTATTTCTGTGGTATCAGTCGTAATTTCCACTCTTTCATTTCTGATTTTAATTATATGGATTTTCTCTCTTTTTTCTGGGTGAGTCTGGTTAAAGGCTTATTGATTTGGTTTATCTTTTCAAAGAACCAGCTCCTGGATATATTGTTCTTTTGAATTGTTCTTTTAGTCTCTATGTCATTTAATTCTCTCTGATCTTGATTATTTCTTTCCTTTTATTTGATCTGGGATTTGTTTTCAATTTTTACTCTAGTTCTTGTACATGTAGGGTGAGGTTGTTTGTTTGAAATGTTTCTATCTCTTTTAGGTAGGCCTGTATCTCTATGAATTACCCTCTCAGGACTGCCTTCCCTGTGAACCATAGGTTTTAGGCTATTATCTGTTCATTTCCATTTGTTTCAAGAAACTTTTTGATTTCTTCTTTGATTTCATTGTTTGTCCATTCATTGTTTAATAATGTGTCATTCAGCCTCTATGGATTTGACTGATTTTGAGTTTTTTCCTCAGGGTTGGTTTCTAGGCATTGTAATCCAAGAAAAATTTTGAAATCATTTCAATTTTCTTGACTTTGTTGAGGCTTGATTTGTGTTCTATTATGTAATCTGTCATTGAAAATGTTCCATGTGAACTTGAAAAGAATGCATATTTTGCTTCTTTGGTATGAAAAGTTCTATTTTCATCAACTAAGTGCACTTGATCTAGAGTGTTGTTCAGTGCCACAATATCTGTGTTGATTTTGTTTTTGAAAATCTGCCCATTGTTGACAGAGGGTTGTTAAAATCCCCTACTACAAGTATCTTGCTCTCTATATCTTACTTGAAGTTCTCCAAGATTTTCTTATATATTTGGGTGCTCCTAGATTGAGTGGGTATAGGTTTACAATGTTCATATCTTCTTGATGGATTTTTACCCTTAAGTATTTTCAAGTGACCTCCTCTGTCTCTTTTCGTGGACTTTGTTTGAAATCTATTTTGTCTGATGTAAGTATTGCTACCCTGACTATTTTTGTCCTGTTCATTTGCTTGTATTACTTTTTCCAATCCTGCACTTGCAGTCTGTGTAGGCCTTTTGTTATGAGGTGGGCCTTTTGTTCTGAGGCGGCATATATGTGAGTCATGTTTTCTTATCTATTCATCTACCCTATGTCTTTTGATTGAGGCCTATAATCCATTTACATTTATAGTTATTATTGATAAATAATTATTCATTGCTATTTTTCCCTTTGTAGCTGTGTTCTTCTGTCTCTCACTCTTTTCCTTCATGTTCTTAAAGTAATCTCTTTAGCATGTGTTAGAATGCTGGTTTGGTGGAACTGTACTCTTTCAACTTTTTTTTTTGTCTGAGAATTTCCTTATTTCACCCTCCATTTTAAATAAGAGTCTTGTTGGGTAGAGTAATCATAGTGTAGGCCTTTGCTTTCCATTACTTGGAATATTTCTGACCATTCCCTTCTGGCTTGTGGTGTTTCTATTGAGAAATCAACTGCTAGTCTTGTCAGAGCTCCCTTCTATGTTACTATCTGTTTCTCCCTTGCTGCATTTAACATTCTCTGTTTGTCTTTAACACCTGGCATTTTAATTATGATGTGTATTGGAGTAGACCTTTTTTGGGTTCACTTTGTTTGGGACCCTCTGTACTTTCTGAACTTGCATAACTTTCCCCCTTGCCAAGTTAGGCAAGTTTTTTGTTAGTATTTTTAAAACAGCTTTTCTATCACTTGCTTCTATCTTCTCTTTATGGTATTACTATAATGCAAATAGTGTCATGCTTTATGTTGCCTTGAAGTTTTCTTAAACTATTCTGATGCTTTTTAAGTCTTTTTTTTCATTGTGTTGCTCTGTCTGGATATTTATTTATACCTTGTCTTACAGCTTGTTGATTCAGTCCTGTGCTTCCTCCAGGCTGCTGGAATTCCTTCTAGTGCATTAAAAAAATCAGATATTGCATTTTTCATTTTCTTGGTTGTTGTTTATAGTTTCTAATTTCTTTTTCATGCTGTTGCAGTTCCCCCTCATTTCCTTGTAACTGTCACTGATTTCTTTGAGCATCCTTATAACCATTTTTTAAAAATTCTATGTGTGATAGATTACTTACCTCAATCTCATTCAGCTCTTTTTTCTGGACATTCCTCCATTACTTTTAATTCCAGAATTTTTCTTTGTCTCCCCACTTTAGGTAACTATTTTTCTTTGTTTCTGCATCACGGGATGCTCTGCTTTGTCTACCTGTCTTCATGGGGTAAACTGCTCTGTTAGCAGTTCTGTGTGACTCAGTGGTGCAGTCTCTCTGATATCCTCATCTGTATGCCTTAGGGTTGCCCTTTCTTCCACTTGTGTGGGCTCTCTTGTTGTACTTGGGTTTGCTTGTTGGTTGTTCATTCATTTATGGGTTCTCCCTTCCAGCTGATTTACTGATAGTCAGGTCTTCTGCTATGTCTTGTATGCTGTTTTACAGGTACTGGTTAACAAACCAACATTACTGGAAATCCAAACACATGCCAGAAAAAATCTACCAAATCAGCAATATCACCAGCCATTGAGCAAAGATTAATAGCAGTGGTGAGAGATTGAGAATAGTGTAAGATAGAAAAAAGGGAAGATGAAATGACTAAAAGAGAAGAAAATGATTTTGAGTAGAAAGAGGGAGAAGAAATAATAAGAGTAGGGAATAGAAATGAGGCAAAGAAAGTGAAAGGATAAAATTTAAATTGTATGCAAAACACAGGAGAGCAACAATGAAGTAAGAAAAGATTATCCTTTGAAGTTTGCAGTATAATTTAAAAGTTTTTGAACCAACAGGAACAAAATTGCAAAAAAAAAAAAAATACCACAGCAGGGCAATAGCAATGACAGCCTAGTGAAGATTAATAAAGGTGGAAAGGAAATAAGAATATTGTGCAGAAGAGAAAAATGAATATGAGTTATCTACAGTAAAGAAATTTGGTTCTGAGAGAATGGGGGAGGAAAACTAATAAGTGTAAGGAGTAGAGCCCAGGCTGGAAAAGGGGAAAAAGAAAAAATAAAACAAAATTTCTAACTCAACTGATCAAGGGCAGGTGGAAGGCAAAATAGAGTAAGGCAGAGGGTGATTATCTTATGATATTTAAAGTACAAATAAAGTGTGAATAAATAGGAGTTACATTGGAGAAGAATAGCAATAATCATGATATCTCTCCCAATTAGCCACACTTTAATAGAGGTGGAAAGGAACTAATACTATTATAAGAGGAGAAAAAGAATGTGAGCTGATTTAAGGAAATAAGAATGCTTTTGTGAGGATAGATGGAGGAGAAATAGTAAGAATAAGGAATAGGAACATGGGGTAATGTGGGAGAAAATGAAGTTTACAACTACTATGAGAAAGGTCAGGAAGATGTCTAAAATGAATTAAGTCTAAGGAAGGGTGCTATGTGGGATTTAAAATAACAGTAATATGAAAAACTATACAATCTGAATAAAAAAATAAAAAATAAAAGGCCAAAGGTAGTGAGTTAGTTGGAATATTATTGAAGTGAGAGAAGAAATATTAAAATGGTATATGAAGACAAATACAATACAAAATAAAAAGCCAAGTTCTGAGTAAGACTGAGGTGAAATTCATCTCAGCTGTTGGTTTTCACCTTCTGACTTATTTCTGTATCATCTCTGTTTTTGTTGTTGTTGTTGTTGATGATGTTGTTTGTTTGATTTTTAATCAGCTCAAAGTCCTAGGGTGGGTCATTCAACTTTTGGCAACACCACCAGCATCTCCTTCCTGTAGCTTTAGAGGGAGCTTCCATTGCAGTTGAGAGGGTGAAGCCTCTGTGTCTCCCTTGGGAGGCACTTGATCAGTCTTCTGGGAAAATTGTGGGTGTGTTCTCCTTTCCCCTACAACCTTTCATCTTAGTCTGTCCAAGTGTATTTCCAATAATGTTAGTTTCTGATTAAATAGCTGTTCATTTTATGGGGAGACAATTTGTGTAAGAGTGTCAGCTCTCTTCTGCTATGTGTAGACTGAAACTCTGTCTCAGTGTGAGCCAAGGCTGAGTGGCACTCTGAATACCCCTTGCTATACACATTCTGAGCTTCCTGCCCTGATGACCTCATTTCAATACAGCCGTAGGACACAGTGTACTTTGTCTTCCTGTGAGGAGTTCAAAATGGGTCCTTTTAGGCATTTATCTTGTGGTCTTACTTTTCTGGAAATGCCCCCTGCAAATTGTTAAGCCTGCCCAGCCAGTTTTGCAGATCTTCCCTACTCCTACAGTGGATGGGCTCAATCTTCCTTTCCTGGAGGTTCTGCCAAAGAAGGGGGCCCAGTTTGGCCTCAACTAATCTCAGGTGCACAGTTCCCAGCCTACTTCCCTAATGACACACTGAAGCCCACACTCTCTACTCTGCACTGCTGTACCAGACAGAGGTGAGAAACTACCTCATTTTGAACCATTTCCTTCAGTCTGCCCAGGTGTACTGAGTGGGAGCAAATTACGCCCATAATCCTTCCACCTTTTTGGCAGGGCAGCAGTGTATGTGGGGTCCCTGCCTAGCATGCCTTAAGTCCACTTTTTAAAACGTATCTCTGGGTGCTCCCACTACAGTGCTTGGCTTTCCACACACTCTGCCTCTCCTATTAGTCAGAGTCTGTCTCAGTGATGACCAGTCATGGTCCTCATTCCCCCAGGTCCAGGTGCAGGTACTCTCCTAGTCAACATCCACAGCTGCTTCTAGGGTGTGTGTAGCCTGCTTCTCCCCATAGACTTTGTGTATCTCAATCACTCCCTGCCAGGTCTGGGGATACCCAGACCTGGGAGGTGATGGATCTCCAGGCTGCTATCTCTCACAGGGCTCTCCACAGATACTGGTGTGCACCAGCCATGGCTGCTACCACCATGCATGGAAACTTTCCTGTCCACCTATAAAACTTCCTTATAGCACATTTTGAAGTGTCCTCTGTACTCTTTGCTTCCAAACCTCACATCAGCTAAGATTCTGTTGACCGTTGACTTTGTTTTTCAGAAGAGCAGCTAAGTATCCGAGTTGTGTGCAAGAGCAAGTGGGCTCAGCTCCCATCTACTTGGCTGCCATCTTCTAAACCTGAATTTTCTAAAGTGAAAATAACTTTAAAGTAACTATTACAAATATAAAGATCATTTTCTATTTTCTCACAAAGCCCCATCAACATTGGTTAGTTTGTACAATTTCCATAATACTATATTAAGAAATAATGTAAAATATTGAACAAGATAAAAATATTTAAAAGAAGTATGTGAGAAGAGGCACTACTCTTTACTTACATTAAGATGATAATAAGGAAGAAATTGAGAAAAAAATAAACAATTTAGTCTAGTGGATAACATCTTTTAAAGTCTGCAAGTTTCCTAATGCATGTAGAAATACAACCTGTCTTGGTAACATAGAAAAGCCTGTCAGCAGCTACAAAAAATATAGCAGACAACTTTTGGTGAGTTAGTGGAAAGTTGTTTGAATAAATAGTTGTAGAGAAGTAAAGAGGTTGTCCTAGAAAGATCCAAATTGTAACAAAGAAAGCAATCTGAGCATAGAGGGTTTAGTAGCAATATGTAATGAAGACCATGATTTCTATGACGATGACAGATAATTGAGTGAAGGAACATGAGAAGTGATCTGATGTCCAGGTGAGTATGTTGGGGGGTAGGATGGGAGGTCACATGGGGAGACCTGTGATGTATGCAGGTGTAAATACAAGAGGCAGTGAGCTTTGACTTTACCTTTGCTAATCTCCCAGTGACTAGTCACTGATTTCTGTTCAGTTTTAATTCCGTATCCCTTGATTTCCTCACATTGCATTGTCATTCCTCACTATATCTTTGAGAAAATGTTCCTTTTATCAAAACACTAAGTGTTAGCCTGCTCTTGCATCTGCTGTAGATGGAATAATTTAGGAAGATAAACACAGAAGAAATACATTATGTAAGTCTCATGAAATACAATTAAATTTAAGTAGGGAAAATAAAAAATATTGAGGTGAATTAAAAATGCATTTCCTTTGAGAGCCTCACTTTGCATTAGCATACAGAATAATTTATTGTTATTAATATTTGCTTAATAAAGCTGATATATTTTTAATGTCATTAAATATTTTATTTTTCCTTTCCATAGAAAACACAGAATTTTATCATTGGAAAAGAAGATTCGGCATACGACAACAGCATGAGAATACTTGCTCTCATTGTAGCTGGTGCTCTGATTTCTCTGGGCAGATTTTTTTGTGTGATTTTTCTTGCCATTAGGCTGCCTGTGATATTTAGCATTCTAGTGCAATTTAGTTGCTTTCTTTCACCCAGACCAGGAGAGACCATTTAATTCATAGTTTTGATGAGTGTGGCTTAATTGAAGTTTAAGTAACATCAGTGGCTCTGGTTGTTTTTTACTCTTCAGGGATTCCAATTCATTTTCAAGATTGTATCTTGGGTTTTGAGGCACATCTTTGGTTAACAAGGATGGTTTTACTATTTGAAAGAAGAAATTTCGAGTGTCATTTATGCCAGTTCTATTTTCATAGCATGTATCTTTGCTGTTTATTTGTGTATAATTTGGAGCACTTTTTTTAATTCACTATTTTATTACATTTACCTCTCCTGATTTTCTAAAGGATGGGTTGAAGATTAATTTTTTGTAATTATAATTTTTTAATTTATTTATTTTTCAAGTACAGTTTTCTGTCTTTTACTCCCATCCCAGCCCCCCCCCCCCCCCCCAGTGCTCCCCACCTCCCTCCCATTTCCACTCCCCTTAGTTGTTGTCTATGTGTCCTTTATAGGGCACTTTAACTAGTGTTCCTGTAAATCCTTCCTCTTTTCCCCTGAAATTCCCTCCCCTCTCCCCTCTGGTCACTGTCCGCCTGTTCTCAATCTCAGTGTCTTTGGTTATATTCTGCTTGCTTGTTTGTTTTGTTGTTTAGCTTCCTGTTAAAGGTGAGATCATATGGTATTTGCCTTTCAACACCTGGCTTATTTCACTCAGCATGATGCTTTCCAGTTCCATTAATGCTGTTGTAAAAGGTAGGAGCTCCTTCTTTCTTTCTGCTTCATAGAATCCCATTGTGAATGTTAGTTTTTATGTCTTAATGCCTAAATGTTTTATCTCAAATTAAAAATTCACATTTGATTATAAGCTTTTCTGTGCACATATGTTTTCATTTTTCCTGGGTATATACATAGAACTGAATTTTCTGGGTCAAATGGTAAGTCTATTTAAAACAATTTCCGAAGCAGCAGCACCATTTTACATTGCTACAAGCAGTGTATGAGGATTCCATTGTTTCAGCACTCTCCAGCACAGATGTGTTTTAAACTGATGTGATTTGCTGACAGACACCAGAGAAAAGGGTAGAAACATCTGACTAAGGGAGCAGTTATTAGAGGATAAGCTAAACTGAGATTACAAAGGAAAAGATCAAAGGCAGAACTCATCCTTGAATGAGTAAGAACAGGACTAGAACTAAGAAATAAGTTTGCCATGTAAAATTAATTTAGGAATATGATACTGGAAACATCATTCAGAATTGGGATAGACTTGTGTATTGGAGGTTATATTGGGGAAATACTTTGCAATCTGTCAGACTGATAGATTAAACATAGCATGGTTCTCAAGGCTGAAGTACACAGCAGGGAAGTGGGTTGGGCTGTGACAATGAAGAAGCCCTAAAAAATTCCAGGGCTGTTATATTGTTAGATAAACAAATCAAACTACAGTCAATTAAAAATTAAGAGCAAAATTATAAATACGACTCTGTGGAAATGGAGAAACATACTCAAGAATGCAAATTCAAGGCAAGAGCAAAAGACTTCTTTATAATGAAAAGAACTCCTGCCGTACACTGTAAATAAATAAATAATGTATGGATACATATATATTTATATGCACATACATATATTTGAAGTCTGTCCAGAAAGTATCCAACCATGTAATACAAAAATATAGACATTTATTGAAGAAGATATAACTAACATTGTACATAGGACAATGATGCATCTCCTTCAAAGTATGCACTGTGGGAACTCACAGAGTTCTCCTAATTGCCAAGAACTGCCTCATTATATTTCCCTGAATCTCATTGATGGTCTGAAATCTCTTCCCTTTCAAATGTGATTTTAGGTTGGGAAAAGCCAGAAGTTGTAGGTAGCCAGATCTGGGCTATAGTGGGGCTGAGGAACTTGGGTGATTTGCTCTTTTGCCAAAAACTGCATATATTTTGTGATGCATGAGTGAGTGCATAGTTTTGATGAGGCTGCCGATCACCAGTTTCCATAGCTGTGGAATGCTGAATTATCCAAATAGTTTCATGAAGGAATGTTCAAGCTTAACACAAAATTTGATGCAGATTCATTGCCCTACTTACTCAGTCATTTTTAATGTGAGGGCCACACAGTACACATACTCACTGAGCAGTGTCTACTGCCCCTACTCATTAGAGCAATGAAGTCATAATTGTTCATGCATGCACATTCCATTCCATGGTTTCCAGGTTACATCAATATTTCTGGAAGTTTTCTAAACAGATTATACACACACACACACACATAAATTACACAAACAAATATATGTACACATAATATATAAACATAATATATAATGTAAATATATAAATATATAATATACTTTATGCACTCATATTTTTTCCTTTTATTGGAGAACTATGGAAGATATTTCTTTTTGCTTTTGGTCTTTGTTTACTTTCTATTGTTGTTGTACAATTGTGTTCACTTTTTCACCTCACCACCACCATCCTGCACAACACATCACTGTCTTCCACCCTTGATCCTACCCACTTTGGCTTTATCCATGTGTCCTTTATATATGTTAGTTGATGACCCTTCCCTTATTCTCTCCCATTATCTGCCCCTCTCCTCTCAAGTTACTGTCAGAGTGTCCTTTATTTCAAGTCTCTGGTTATTTTTTACCTGGTGTTTGTCTTGTTGATTAGGCTCCACTTATAGGTGAGATCATATGGTATTTGTCTTTCACCTCCTGGCTTATTTCACTTATCATAATTCTCTCCAGTTTCATTCATGTTGTCATGAAGGGAAGGAGATCTTTCTTTCTTTCTGCTGTGTAGTATTCCTTTGTGCAGATGTACCATGGTTTCTTGATCCACTCATTACCTAATGGGTACTTAGGTTGCTTCCAACACCTGGCTATTGTAAATTGTGCTGCTATGAACATTGAGGTGCATAGGTTCTATTGAATTGGTGTTTTAGGATTCTTAGGGTATAATTCCAACAGTGGTATTGATGGGTCAAAAGGCAGTTCCATTTTTAGATTTCTGGAAATTATATACTATTTTCCACAGTGGTTGCACCAGTCTACATTCCCATAAACAGTGCACTATGGTACCCTTTTATCCACAACCTCTCCAGCACTTTTTTTGTTGATGTGTTTATGATGGCCATTCTCACTGGTGTGAAGTGCTATTTTTTGTGGTTTTAATCTGAATTTCTCTGATGACTAAACATGTTGAACATCCTTTCATATGTTTCCGGATCCTCTGTATGTCCTTCATGGAGAAGTGTCTGTTCAGGTCTTTTGCCTATTTTTTAATTTGGTTGTTTGTCTTCCTAAAATGGAGTCTTGTGAGTTCTTTATATATTTTGGAGATTAAACCTTTGTCCAAGGTATCATTGACAAATATATTTTCCCAAACAGTTGGTGCCTTTTTATTTTACTTATGTTTTCTTAAGCTGTGCAGAAGCATGTTATTTTGATGAATTCTTATTTATTTATTCTTTCATTTGTGTCCCTTGCTCTAGGGGACATATTGGTGAAAATATGGCTGTATGGAATGCCTAGAGAATGTTCTCTAGGACTTTTATGGTGTCATACTTAAGTCTTTTATCCACCTTGAGTTTATTTTTGTGTATGGTATAATTCAGTGATTGAGTTTCATTTCTTTGCATGTAGCTGTCCAGCTCTTCCAACACCATTTGTTGAAGCAGCAATTTTTACTCCATTTTATGCTTCTTCCCACTTAGTCAAATATTAATTGACCATAAAGACTTGGGTTTATTTCTGGGCTCTCTAATCTGTTCCATCGGTCTATGTGTCTGTTCTTATGCCAGTAGCAGGCTGATTTGATTACAGTAGCTTTGTGATACAGTTTGATATCAGATATTCTGATCCCTCCTACTTTGTTTTTTCTCAAAATTGCTTCATCTATTCAGAATTATTTATGGTTCTGTATATATTTTTGAAATGTTTGTTCTATGTCTGAGAAATATGTCATTGGCACTTAATAGGGATTGCATTGAATCTATATATTGCTTTGGTTAGTCTGTACATTTTGATGATGTTAATTCTTCCAATCCATGAACACTCTATATGCTTCCATTTATGTGTGTCCTCCTTGATTTATTTCTTCAGTATAGGGTAATTTTCTAGGTACAGGTCTTATACCTCCTTGGTCAGGTTTATTTAGGTGTTTTATTTTTGTTGTTGCTATACCACATGGAATTTTTTCTTGATTTCTCTTTCTTATATTTCATTGTTGATGTACAAAAATGCCTTTGATTTCTGGATAGTTAATCTGTATCCCACTGTTTTTTCATATTCACTTATTAAGTCCATCATAAACAAATCAAAAAATAAGTGTTGGAAAGGATGTAGAGAAAAGGGAACTCTAGTGCACTGTTGGTTGGAATGCAGACTGGTACAGCCACTATAGAAAACAGTATGGATTTTCCTCAGAAAACTAAAACTGAAACTCTTTTTTTGACCCAGCCATTCCACTGCTGGGATTATACCCTAACAACCCTGGAACACTAATTCAAAAGTCACTATGCACCCCAATGTTCACAGCAGCAATGTTTTTGGCAATTTATAATAGCCAAGTACTAGAAGTGCCCATCAATAAATGAATGGATCAAAAAACTATGGTATATTTACAGGACGGAATACTATACAGCAGAAAGGAAGTAATAGCTCCTACTATTTGCTACAGCATGGATGCATCTGGAGAGCATTATCCTAAGTAAAATAAAGCAGGCTGGTGAAAGACAAATACCATATGATCTTACTTATTAGTGGAATCTAATCAAGAAAACAAATAAGCAAACAAAATATAACCAAAGACATTGACATTAATGACATATTGATAGTAATCAGAAGGGAGATGGTAGGGGATAGTGGAAGAAAAGGGGGGAAGTTTTTCCAGGAATATGTACAAAGGACACATGGACAAAACCAAAGACGTATAGGATCAAGGGCGGGAAGTGGGGATGGCTGGGGTAGGGGGAAATAGTGGAGGTAAAATGGAGACAAGTGTACTTGTCTAACAATTAAATAAAAATATTTAAAGATGAAACCCCACTTCTTCTGAACTAATACTGGAATAAGTAATAAATGCTATTCTCAATTCCTACTTATACCAATTTTCACAACATTCTCTTAAAATTTTCCCTGACATAGAAACACAGACAAACCATCAATAACCTTTAGATATTCTCTTTTTCAGTCTTTCCAGCAAGTCGATTTGTCTTCATGTATTTGTGTATATATTATTCATGTATGCATTTATGTAGTGCTTCTGTTAATTATTTGTACCTCCACTTTATTCTAGAATGGATGAATGGTGAGTTGTGAAAATACAGATAATGCACTAAAATTATAGAAGTTAGTAGTAATGACAGTGAAAAATTAAATAAAATGTATGGAACATAAAAATTCCTTTGATTTCTGAATATTGACTTTGAACCTTGCTATTTTGTCAAATTCACTTATTAGGTCTAACAGTTTTTTGGTGGAGTCTATAGTGTTTTCTATGTACACTGTCATATCATCTGCAAAAATGACATTTTTACTTCTTCCTTTCCAATTTGGTGCCTTTTATTTCTCTTTCTTGTGTGATTGCTGTGGCCAGGACTTCTAATTCTATGTTGAATAGCAATGGTGAAATTGGTATCGTTGTCTTGTTCCTGATCTTAGTGGGAAAGCTTTTAGTTTCTACCCATTGAGTATGATGTTGGCTGTGGGTTGCTCATATATGGTCTTTATTACATTGAGAATGCTCCCTGTATTCCCACTTTGCTGAGTGTTTTTTTATCATAAATGGGTTCTGTACCTTATCAAATGCTTTTTTCACATCTATTTATAGGATCATGTGATTTTTATCTTTGCTTTTGTTTATGTGATGTATTACGTTTATTGATTTGTGAATATTGTACCATCATTGCACCCATGGGATGAATCCCAGTTGATCCTGGTGTATGATCTTTTTAATGTCTTGCTGGGTGCAGTGCGCCAATATTTTGTTGTGGATTTTAGCATCTATGTTCATCAGTGATATTGGCCTGACATTTTCTTTCTTTGTTATGCCTTTATCTGGTTTTGGGATGAGGATGATGCTGGCTTCATAAGAAGAGTTTAGGAGTCTCCTTTTTTCTTGGATTTTTTGGAATAGTGAGAAAAAGATAGCAGTTCTCTCTTCCTTAAAGTTTTGTAAAATTCTTCTGTGAAACCATCCAGTACAGGGCTTTAGTGTGCCAGGAGTTTTTTTAATTACTGCTTCGAATTAATCAGCTGTTATTGGTCTGTTCAGGTTTTCTGCTTCTATTTCATTCAGTTTGGGGAGTTTGTATTTTTCTAGAAATTTGTCCATTATACCCTAGTTTTCAAAAAAATTATGCATATAGTTATTTGTGGTAATTTCTTAAGATACTTTGTATCTCTGTGGTATCAATTGTAATCTCTCCTCCAAGTGGCAAGTGTCTCTTGACAAGCAAAATATTTCATTGCTGTTAGCCAATAGCAAATATGCATTTTTCCTTAAGTAAAATACATGAATGTCAAGTCGATTTTTTGTCATTTTAAGGTGAGTGTTGACAATAATACAGGTATATAAGAAATTTTGTTGAGATTCTACAGAAAACAATTCATCATACCAAATCATTTTTGCATGTAGTGGTATTTTTTGTAAATTAAGTCAATGTCACAAATGAATAGTTCTTTTAAGAAAATAGATGTCTGCTCATATCTTTTCTTATTTGGAAATAACTTCTCTAATTTAGCAGAAAAAATGTCATATTTTCTCCTGACTTTAATAATTTTTTCTAATAAGTACAGATATTATTATAAATAAATTTCATTGATGTAAGACTTAGAAATTTTGTCCTTGGAAAAAAAAGAGACTGGAAAATGCTCACAGGCACATTGAAAAATGATTTGGCTTTCTGCTACATTGCCTTGAAAGTGTGCCTCCTTGGATATTTGGCAATTTTGCTCCTATATAAACACACCCAAAAATATTACTGTACATATATGCAAGCAAACATGGTCAAGAATAATGGCATTACTCTTAACATCAGGAAACTGGAATGAACTTAAAACTTTAACAATCAAATGGATCATTAATTTTATATTTAGAATATAGAATACTAAAAAGCTGGTTTAAAATGGTGAATTACAGTTGCTGGAAGGAATCTCAAAAACATAATGTCAAATGATTATAGTAAGCCAAAGAACTTAGAAGCTATAAATCTTGTCACTCATTCATTCATGAACATCCCCATAACTTACTTATTTGACAACTAGAAATTTGTACTTTTTGACCCTCTCCACATTTTTTTTTCACTTCCTGTTCCCTGTTCCTGGCAACAGAAATTTGTTCTCTGCATCTATGAATTTGTTTTCTCCACATATAAGTGAGGTCATATGGCATTTTTCTTTCTCTGTCTGACATTCCACTTAATATAATGCCCTATAGGTCCATCCATGTTGTCACAAATGGTAATTTTCTTTTTTTTAATTTCTGAATACTATGATTCTATTTTAGAAATGATTGCACCAAATCAGAAGCAGGAAAAATACAATGATACACAATTTAGTGTGTGTATGTGGTAAGCGACAAAGACAGGAAAATGATTAATTTAAATTCCAGGATAGTGTTTTGCTTAGGGAAAGGTTATAAGTTAGAAGAGATTGATTGTAGAAATGCACAGAGGAAACTTCAAAGTACTAAAAATAATTGAAATATTTTTAAAGTTGTGATATAGGCATGCTGATATTTATTATATTTATAATAATACATGTGTATTTTAGTAACAGTAAAATTAATTTTGATACATGCTAAGTTCATTTGAAATAATTTTCAGAAAGGAATATATATGCAGCCTTTTATTGCTATTTAGGTAATATATTTGTGTGAGGTCAAAATAAACATTTTATGCAACAGGTTTTAAGGAATGCTGAATTCTGTGCACAGTGCAAATGCAAAATTATTGACTATAATTGTTCTTTGTAATTCAACACTTTCTAACATGTAGTTTAACAATACATGGAAGATTTCCTGCAAGTGAGACCGTATGCATTATTTAAGAGTTTTTCATTGAAAGTGACAGAAAATCAGTTGAACTTAAGCAAAAATAAAAACATATATAGGCTAACATAATTTTGCTTAAAAAGAATAGAAATGCCAAAAATGCTTTAAAATTTACAATACTTTTAAACTCTGCATTTATGCCTCCTTACAAACTGGCTTCTGAAATGAGTGGGCTGGACCATCATTACTGTGGCTTGGTGTTCATGTTTCCCCAGCTTTAGCACATTTCAGTCTGCAACAGACCTTCCCAACACCTTTCATATTTTAGTCATTTAATTATCTTGTGAAACAAATAATACATTCTGAATGCTAAACATGCATGAAACATTTGGAAAACATGGTGAAGCTTTATAGGAAGTTTACTAAAAGGAGAAATAAAATGTGTACATCAATAACTATGAAATAAAGAAAGTGTTTATGTATCAGTAGTAGTGACATGATACAGCATAGAAATATGCACCTTACATAGTCTGGATCAGATACTTAAGTTGATGAAAAAGGGTATAAAACAAACAAGCAAACAGAAAACAAATAATCCATTATTGTGCATACAAAATAGTGAAGCAGCCATTAAACATTTCTTTAAAATCTTCTTTCAAGCAGAACTACAGGTAAAGCAATGTTAATACAGTTTAAAAACAGCCACCAGTAGAAAACTTATTTGAACAAATAATAAAGGAGAATTTTCCCAATCTGGCAAAGGCAGTAGACTTCCAGGAAATCCAGGAAGCTCAGAGAGTCCTAAAGAAGTTGGACCCAAGAAGGAACACACCAAGGCATGTCATAATTACATTAGCCAAGATTAAAATGAAAGAGAGAATCCTAGAAGCAGCAAGAGCTAAGGGGACAGTCACCTACAAAGGAGTTCCCATCAGACTGTCAGTGGATTTTTTCAAAAGAGACCTTACAGGCAAGAAGGGGCTGGAAAGAGGTATTCCAAGTCATGAAATCCAAAGACCTACAACCAAGATTGCTCTATCCAGCAAAACTTTCATTTAGAATGGAGGGGCAGATAAAGTGCTTCTCAGATAAGATCAAATTCAAGGAGTTCATCATCACCAAGCCCTTATTATATGACATGTTAAAGGGACTTAGCTAAGAAAAAGAAGATAAAAAATATTAACAGTGAAAGGACAGCAAACTCACAGTTATTAACAACCACATCTAAAACAAAAGCAAACTAAGAGGACAGCTAGATCAGGAGCAGAACCATAAAAATGAAGATCACATGGAGGGTTAGCAACAGGGGAGTCAAAAAAGAAGAAGGGGGAGAAGGTACAGAAAATAAGTAGCATAGATGGTAGGTAGAAAATAGACAGGGGGAGGGCAAGATTAGTATGGAAAATATAGAATCTAAAGAACTTGAGACATGTGGTCATAAACTAAAGGGGAGGAGTGGTGGGGGAGGGGGTGTGCAGGGTGGAGGGGAATGAAGGGGGAAAATAGAACAGCTATAATAGCATAATCAATAAAATATATTTAAAAAGATGACATATAGATGGCTAATAGACAAACTTTATGTGTTTTTAAAAATATCCTTTAAAAAATATATTCACCACCCTTCCCAATTCCTCATCCCAATAGTTTTAATCTTTGCCCTGATATTATTCTATATATCTGGAATGGTAAACAATATCTAGGTTAACATTCATTTTAGATACATCCTCTGTTGGTCTCCTAGAAAAAGCTGAAACTCACACAGTTCATTTCAATCCCACTCTTATTTGTAACTTATTCTCTGTCTCTGTTGTTTACCACTATTATTTATACTGTATAATAATTTTAAGTCTTTATCCCACATACTTACATAGAAAATACCCAGCTTTTTACCCTTTTACCTCCATTTCTCTTGCTCCCAGATTTCAAATCTCTTTAATTTATCCACTGTAGTTGTCTACTTTTTCTCTACTCACTGAAGGCTGAAATAATCCCACTTATACAAACACCATTCTTAACTCTGCCTCTACCCTCAGCTTTTTGTCCATCCAGCTCAATCCTTAGCTTGTCCCCTGTAGATATTTTATTTTATTCCTCGTGTCAGTGTTATGTCACAAAAGTATGCGCTTTATCAGAGAAACAACTTCTCTCAGAAATTGCCTACTTTATCAGGTCAAAGACTATTTAGAGTTAGTATTATTTCAATTATTTTCTGTCTAAACTGTATTTCTCTATCTGTGAAATACAAAAAAATCCTTGATGTCAGTCAGGATCAGGTCTGTGTTCCTTGCAGAACATCCCCTTTGTACACCCAGGTATTATGGAAATAGAACCCAAAGGTGTGATAATACAACAGACATACTGTTACTGTTGGTAATAAGCTAATTATTAAGAAAAGGAAAGAGAGCAAAGGCACTTAGATATTGAGGTTAATAAAATGGGAAGCACAAACTTGTTTACTTCACCAAGAAGACAGAGCAGTCCACACTCCAGGGGATTATAGCATTGCTCTGACAAGAGGATTAACACCCTTCCCTTCCTGCTCCAGTGTCTCCAGTATTGGGGAAGGGACAGGTGCTGCATAGGAAGGTGCTGGACCATAAAGGCCTGTCAGTCTAACTAGGGGGTGTATACCCATCCAAAGCCTCGTCCAAAGGAACTGGGAAGTTCCTTTCTCACCTGATGACCCACACTTCCACAGTTAACTCACCTGTTCTCTCCATGGCCATGTGGTTCTTGGGCCATGGCTGTATAGGCTTCACATGCAGGCTCCAGGAGGTAGTATGAATATCATACAACCTCCTGGTAGTATGAACAGGAATGGATTGCAGCTGGAAACACATACTAACCCAGGCAAATGTTAGACTGGACTATAATATGGATCAGAAACTGGGAACACTGGCTTTTGTCCCTACAGAAGACAAGATTGATTTTTTCCCAATCTGGCAACACAGGTAGAGATGGGATATTGGGAAGTCAGGAGGGGAACTCCCTTAATTTTATATCATCAATAAATCATACCACAGAACCTCATTTCCCCATGTGGGTCCCAAGAAATTCTTTTCTTCTAGACCAGGGGTGTCAGACATATTTTCACCGGGAGCCACATCAGCTTCTTGGTTGCCTTCAAAGGGCCGAAGGTAATTTTATGACTGTATAAATGTAACTACTCCTTAACTAGGGACAAGAAAGCTGGTTGCTACTGCTGGGTAGATACAAGGTGCAGGACTGGATAAAACAAGGTAGAGGGCCGGATTGGGCCCGTGGGCCTTGTGTTTGCCACTTGTGCTTTAAACACTGCAAGAACTTGTTTTCTACCAATAATAATATTTTGCAAATGTCAATGCTCCCGAATATCAGTAGTATCTACATTTCATTATCTGACCAGAGATGCAGAACCCCAAGGGGTCCGCTGGGAGAGTGGCCAAATCATGTTACATGTTTGCAGCAAGTTCAAAACAGAAAAAGTGAGAGAAAAGAGTGTGTTCTCCTGATGTGGCTCAGTCGGTGTGTTAGTTTAACTGGATCTTGATGGCAGAGAGAAGGATATAGTTTAAAAAGCATGATGTTGCTGCATAATACTCCTTGTTGATGTTGACTTTTTCTTAGGAAGTTCTTGTAGAGGATATTCTGACTGAATCCACTAAGTTTACTCCAGAGTCAAGTACTGACATATTAAAATCCTAATTTCCTAATGTTCTTGAGACTAATCGTATTCCATTAAAAATTTTTAAATACATCTGAAATACTTGTTTTCTTTGTCCATTATTCATGGCTATGAGAAATTTGCTTTGGGAGAGAAAGAAGGCAGCAGGCAAGTAATGTCTAACAAAACAGATTCTGAGAATGTTAGGATATAAGTGAGAAAGTTTTACCAACTGGACAGAAGTTCTTTAACTTTGTACTAGAAGCATTAATGTTATTGGTAAAAAGCAGAGCATTTCTAATTATAACGTAACATTTCATAGACCCAGGACCACACTTACCATCAAGGAGCTCACAGAGAATTTTTAAATTGTCCTTGAAAAACTATATATCTTACGAATACATTAAATATCATATATTAGCTTGGTACCTGTTAAAATGAAAAAACAGTTCCATATGATACTAGCAACTAAAGAGAAAATTATCTGTGAGCTGGAGGAAAATCAGGCACTATATGAGAAAACAGCATTTCCATATTAAATTTTTTAGTATTATTTTATTATCACTTTCCTGTCCTTGATAAAAACTATAGAAACTATAGAAATGAAATATTTACTTATACTGATATAAATTGACATTTTCTTTATCCATTATTTTTCACAAACAACAATAACAAAAGTATATATCCTCTTCTATGACTTAATGGCCTCTTTTGGAGTAAACATTTCCTTCCACTGCTTTATTTATCTACATCTTGTTACTCTTTCAGTACAAAAGCAAACAAAAATGTAGAATATAATTAAATGATGCAAGAGATAGATGATCAAATGAAAAATAAATTATAAATTTTGAATAAAAATTAATTATAAAGTAATAATTACCTAAAACAAGTTACTCACAAATTAAAATAGATTTTTTAAAGATTTTAGTTATTCATTTTTAGATCGAAGGGAAGGGAAGGAGAAAGAGGGGTAGAGAAATACCAATGTGTGGTTGCCTCTCTAGTCCCCCCTACTGGTGACATGGACCACAACCCAGACATGTGCCCTGATTGGGAATTGAACCAGCAGCTCTTTGGTTCACAGTCTGTGCTCAATCCACTGAGCCACACCACCCAGGGCTAAAACAGATTTTTTAAAAATCACAAAATGAATCAGCAAATACTTAAGTAATTTCAAAAATAATTATTTCATTTGTTGCATCAATTATTCATAGTGAAGTTAAACTGAATATAAGCTAATAGAATAGTTGCTAAACCACACTTTACAGTCAGCATCACACTTCATTTCTTAAAGAGAAAGAAACATATTTAAGATTTTTATCATAATAAATTCAGTGCCCAAGAATAGTTCTATATTTACAGAAGAATAATGTTTCAGTTACAGAGATAATCACTTTAAGGCCAGAAAATTTACAAAATAATAATGTTGGGGGGAAATAAACAGATGTGGTTACCTAAGTTAAGTTCTCATAAACTGTTGCAAATATTCTTTACACAATATGTAAGCCGATAAATAAAAAATCAGAATATTATTTGAAGCCATATGGAAGTAAAATCAATTGTTAAAAATTAAAAATTTTGTGAGGACAGAATTTGGGTAGAGTAAGATGACAGAAGGAAAACATTACCAATTATAAATCAATTTTGTTATTTTGATCTTATGCATGTCCTTGTGAAGATACAATTAAAAACAAGTTAAAAAGAGCAACAAAATATTGACACTCATGTTCTGTTATACTCATAAATGGACTTAAAGGCAATACTAACATTCTAGTAGAGCTTTGCTTTTTGGAAGATAAGGCAATGCACTTTATTACATGTGGACATTTTCAAGCTACCAAAGATAACTAGGATTTTCTGTAAAAGATATGGACAAGTAGAAAGGACATCCACTGGCCAGTTTAACAAAAAATTATAATAAATACATGTAAATCAATAAATATATAAGAGCTTATTAGTTACTTTTCGTGTGATGATGTTGGATAACCTCATTATCTTAAAAATTGATATCTTAAGATAAAAAATTATCTTAAAAATTGGAAAAACTCTTATTGATAGACAGTTAGAAGCTAATAAAGCAATTTTAAAGATTTTATATCTCATGGCACATAAACTAATTGCTAAAATTCTGTGGCACACCAAAATTATATTATATTTTTTGCCAATCTGACAAAAATAGGTATAATTTTGTTTCCTTTTCACACTGAATAGCTGTTGCTGTGTTCACTGTTGTCATTTTTCATTGGACAATCTAAGGGAACAGGGTCAGTGCCCCTGCTTATACAGTCAGGTATTGCATGTTTTAAATTTTTTTGCCACACATGATAAAATAGTATATCTCAATCTTGTAGGCTTTATTTGAATGATTAAATCTAAGCAATCTATAATCATTAGATTAAAATCCTAAGAAAATTTCGCAATGAGAGGATAAAAATGTCATTTTTATCCTCTCACTGCACATACTATTCTAAACATACTATTCTTAACATATTATTGTAAATAACTACAAAAGAAATTGTATATCTTAATGGAATGCTATGGAAATTACCAAATTCTACATGTAAAATGTACTAGTTAAAAAACAGAACTCAAATACTCATCTAGGCTCCAAAAGTAACTAACTACTGGTTCTCAGGAAGTATGAGGGCTAAACAGCACTAGGGACAAAAGTAGCAAATTCATAACACTGGGAAACTCTATAGGATACTGAACTTAGTTATTCAACAAAAAGTTATGAGTAAAGACTAGAGGAGGAATGACCTATAAAAATAAAAGATGACTAAAGAGCATAGAAACCAAATACAATGATTTGAACATTATATGTATAAGTGTTTATGAGTTAGAGAATAAAACATGATTTTTTAATATTAAGGAGATTTTGTTAAATTTATTATAAAAATTGTCAATATATTAAAAAATTACCTCTACTTTAAAATAATAAAATATTCACAGAATAATGATATTGGGTTTGATTCCAAGGTAATCCCTTGGTTTGAGTTGGTGGAAGAGGGGCGGGGTTAAAAAAGGACACAAGATAGGGCATGGGTTTATATTGTTGAAATGAATGAGCATTACTTGAGGGTTTATTATATTTACCTTTCTACTATGCATATCTTGTGATTTACTATAACAATGTCTTTAAAATAACATATTCATAGTGGAATTAAAATACTTGGAGTAAAAAGGAAATAATCATCCATAATCCCTTTCAAGCATTCAACTTCATTTTTACTAATTCATAACAAAATCATAACCTTATTATATACATATTATAACCTGATTTTTAAAATTAGGGGTATCACAAAAATTTTTCTGTTAGTTCAATTTATAAAAAAACATAATTTTTTTAAAAAAAGTAAATCATAAAGTGAACCTAATAAAGATACACTAGATAAGTACCAGAGATATAGTTCTAAATTAAACTACATAAAAATAATTGAATATAAATTTTAAAATAATTTAGAATTTTAATTGTCACAGAAAAATTATATATCCAACTTAAAGAGCTCATATAAAGCAAAACTGACTTTGTAGGACTTGATAATTTCCTTGTATTTGGACCAATTGCATTTAACTTTTAATCTTTATTAGGAGAGTGAATTCCTTCATTTATTAAAGAATATTCTTTTGAAATTAAGGAATAAAACTTTTGATGTTTTATTTGTGATTATCATATAAATAACAAAAACAGAAGGAAAACCAAGCCTCTAATATTAATATATACTGAGCACACATTATAGTTAAAAGAAGATTTTCTTTAAAATTTCTGGAAAATTGTAATCACCATTCCTTAGACTTAATGCTTTTTCTTAAAGTTTATTATGAATAGAGAATGCTGATTATATTTTGTAAGAATTTCAAACTATGACCCTAGTGAATCAAGCCAGCACATTAGAAAAACAAACTGTAAGACAAATGATAGGCCAACAGTAAATACATATTGCTACTGGAAATTGTAGCAATTCCTGAGCAGTGTAAGGATGTGCTATTTCTATTGATATTTTTTAATACAGAAGTAATTAAAATTCAAATAGACAAACCCAGACAGGTTATCTCTTTTAGCTTCTGAACTTTCTCAGAAAATCCAGGCTTACTTACCCTCAGCAATAACAATGCACTGTGATCAATGTATGTTCTATGATCTTTTCTTTTCTCTTTAGTTCATCCAAGAGAAACTATTCTTATGAATTTAAAAACCTGGTCTACTATTGTGTCAATTATAGAAACATAGCTCAAGATGGAAACTTATGATCAATTAAGAAATGATTATTTGGTTTCCAAAGAATGGTAGCACTGTGAAAATTAACTAGCAAAAAAATTACTGAGCTCCATAGAAACACAATTATTCCAGTGAGTTTCAATTGGTTAACAAGAGTAATGATTTGTTTTTTTGAAATAGATAAGTTCTAAGAAGTGACACTGAAAGGTTTTGTATAGATTTTTTTAAATAACTTAATTCTCACAACATGCCTCCTTTATAAAATATTACACATTTAGAAAGTTGTTTCTAATTTTTCTCTTTGGGAAAAATGGCATTTATGGAGAGTGTGAGGGTTTGTGAGTGCAAGACACCTGAAAAGAAATTATGACTTTGTTCCTTTATAAACTGCCATCTTGTGGCAAACCTCTTAGAATTTTGATGTCTCCGCTACCAAATGTTTTTGTTTGTTTGCTTGCTTGCTTACTTATTTGTTATGTACTATTTTTTCTAATCCTTTTGGGGTGGTCCTTTCCCTGGTGTGGAGTACTTTCATCATAGGCACAAGCTGACTAGGACTCTAGTCAGGGGCAGCCCACTGCCTAGCTCATGAATTCTGTGTGCATCTTCCTCCTCTTCAGGAATCCGTTGTGTAGACTCAGCCCTTGTTTTCTGTTTGATTTTTTAATAACAACTATCCTAATTGGTATCATGTGTTATATCATTGTGGTTTTGATTTGCATTTCCCTAATGATTAGGGGTATTGAGCATCTTTTTCTGTGTTTGTTAGCCATTTGTATATCTTTTTTTTAAATGTGTATTATCTTTTTTGGAGAAAAGTCTATTCTAATCTTTTAGTTTAAAATCTGTTCATTTTATATTTTCTGTTATTGAGTTTAGAAAATCTACATATATTCTGGAGACTAACCCCTTATAAGATAATTTGCAAATTATCTTATAATTTGAGAAAATATTTGCAAATTATTCTCTCCCATTCCACAGGTTGCCTGTTCACTCTGTTGATTTTGTCCTTTGATGCACAGAAGTTTATATTTTTATGAAGCCCCACTTTTTGTTTCTTTTTCTTTTTATTTTTAATTTAATCTTTATTTTATTTTTTCTATTACCATTAATCACTTTATTCCTGCCCCTGCATCACTATGCTGTTGTCCATGTCCATGAGTTTTTTTTTACTTTTTGCTCAATGCCTCTACCCCTAACCTCCTCAACTCCTTACCTATCATCCTGTTCTCTATGAGTCTGTCCACATTTTCTTTTTTATTTGTTTGTTCATCATATTCCATATATGAATGAAGTCATATAGTATTTGTCTTTTTCTGAGTGGCTTATTTTACTTAGCCAGGTCAGAATAATGTTCTCTAGGTCCATCTATAGTATACTGTCTCAAAGGGTAAAATTTTCTTTTTTTTATGGTCGAGTATTTGTTCTTATTGCATTTTCTTTGAGTTATATCTAAGAAATCATTGCCAAATTGAGTGTCATGAGGCTTTAACCATGTTTTCTTCAAATGGTTTTATAATTTTAATTCTTATATTTAGAAGTTGATTTATGATGATATGATTTTTGTAGATGGTATAAGGTAAGAATCTGACTTTTATGTTTTTATATGTGAAATAGGAGTTGTTTGAAGAGAGTGTATAGATATAAAACATTGTCAATATGTCTCAGTTGTCTTCTGATATTTATTATTGCCAAACAAACAATAACCATCATAAATAATTATTATTGTTCATGAAAGACATGTTTCTAGAAATTCTTTTACATTTACCTTTGACTGAGTTTCTACAGGACAAAGCGGGGTCTTTTCTTCCCCCTACTAAGGTAATAAAGGTATCTAGATCAGAAGAAAGAAGTAGCCCTGGTTGGTTGGCTCAGTGGATTGAACTCCTGTCTGTGAACCAAAAGACTGGCAATTCACTTCCTGGCTAGGTGATGTTTCTCTCTCTCTCTTTCTCCTTCCCTTCCCCTCTCTCTAAAAATAAATAAATAAATAAATATTTTTTTAAAAAAAGAAGAAATAAGGCTAATTTTATTTGAGGGTGACATTATCTTGTATATACAAAAATCTATGAATTCACAAAAAATAGAAAAAGTAGACATTCTTACAGATAGAAACTATATTAGTGCTTTCCAGGGACTGAAGTGAGCAAGATATTGGGAGTGTATGTTAACTGATATGAAATTTCTTTGGGGGATGATGAAAATGTTCTGGAATTAAATAGTGTTGATAGTTACACAACTCTATGAATATATTAAAACCCACTAAATTTTATACTGTGCAAAGATGACTTTTATATGTTGATTATATCTCAGCAAAGCCATTAAAAATATACAAGGTTATGGTTAGTAAAAAAAATAACTGTGATTCTGGCCTAAATCTAAAATAATGTTATTCTAATTACAAAGGATTGGTTATAAGGAAGGTACTATGCTCAACAATGTGATACACTGAGCCTAAAACTTAGAATAATTAAAAAATATGAGCACATTTACAAAGAGAAAAACTGGAAGCTGGGTGCAGAATGAGATCTATCTGCCCTCATAAAAGTTGTCAAACCTCCTTAAGTACCTTATACAAAACAAAATATTAAGAGAATAGAATCTGTATTTGTATCAGGCATTATGCTTTTAGGCATAGCTCTGTTTCTGAATTTATTATAACAAGCAATACTGAAAAGCTTATTCTCAGGGCTTTCAATCATCAGTGCCAATTCTCTGACAAAATTAAATTTGATTCAGTTTTCTATTACTCTGCATTTCATAGAAATGTTTTACTTGATTTTTATTTCTATTATTCATCCACTCTACATTTGCTCGTGGACACAGACCCTGTGCCAGGTGTTATTCTGGTCTTAGGTGAAGGTAAGAATGAAATATTTTACTTTTACTTTCTCTAAAAATGTTTTTAGAAGATAGTTTCTACTTACAAGTTTTTCTTATAATTGATGGTATTGGAGTTGTCTTCTTTTCTTTAATTTTATTTTTTTAATTAATTTTATTTAGTTATTTTTCAAATACAGTTTTTTTGTCTATTTCTCCCATCCCAGCCTCCCCCCCCCGCCCCTTGCTCCCCACCTCCCTCCCATTTCCACCCCCCTTAGTTCTCGTCCCTGTGTCCTTCCTATTTGTTCCTCCAAATCCCTCCCCCTTTTTCCCCCTTAACTTCCCTTCCCTCTCCCCTCTGGTCATTGTCCCCTTGTTCTCCATTTCAGTGACTTTGTTTTTTTTTTCTGCTTGCTTGTTTGTTTTGTTGTTTAGCTTCCTGTTAAAGGTGACATCATATGGTATTTGTCTTTCAGCACCTGGCCTATTTCACTCAGCATAATGCTTTCCAGTTCCATCCATGTTGTTGCAAAAGGTAGTAGCTCCTTCTTTCTCTCTGCTGCATAGAATTCCATTGTGTATATGTAAATATCTGGGAATAAACCTAACTAAGGAGGTAAAAAACCTGTATGCAGAAAACTACACAGCCCTGAAGAAAGAAATCAAGGAAGACACAAACAAATGGAAACATATACGTTATTCATGGATTGGAAAAATTAACATCATCAAAATGTCCATACTACCCAAAGAAATTTACAGACTCAATGCAATACCTATTAAAGTACCAATGGCATATTTCACAGACATAGAACAAACACTTCAAAATTTTATATGGAACCATAAACGACCCTGAAGAGCAGCTGCACTTTTGAGAAAGAAGAACAAAGTAGGAGGGATCACAATACCTGATATCAAACTGTATTACAAGGCCACTGTAATCAAAACACCCTGGTACTGGCATAAAAACAGGCACATAGACCAATGGAACAGAACAGAGAGCCCAGAAATCGACCCAAATCTCTACAGTCAATTAATATTTGACAAAGGGGGCAGTAACATAAAATGGTGTAAAGATAGCCTCTTCAACAAATGGTGTTGGGAGAACTGGACAGCTATGTGCAAAAAAAATGAAACTTGAGCACAGACTTACACGATACACCAAAATAAATTCAAGATGGATAAAAGACTTAAATATAAGCTGTGGAGTTGTCTTCTTATTGTTGGAAATATTTACACATTCTGGAAGTGTTTTGTCCATTCATGAACACACTGAGAACGTGTATAGCAACACACACACACAAAAAGATAGAGCTATAAATCAGAGAGATGCAAATTAAAACCACAATGAGATACCACTTTACACCGGTCAGGATGGCTATCATAAACAAAGCAACTAACAACAAATGTTGGAGAGGTTGTGGGGAAAATGGGACCTTAGTTCACTGTTGGTGGATTTGCAGACTGGTACAACCATTATGGAAAACAGTATGGAATTTTCTCAGAAAAATAAAAATCGACCTTTCTTTTGACCCAGCAATTCCACTGCTAGGATTCTTATATCCTAAGAATCCTAAAACAGCAATTTCAAAGAACCTATGTACCACAATGTCCATAGCAGCACAATTTACAAGAGCCAAAAGTTGGAAGCAACCTAGGTGCCCATCAGTAAATGAATGGATCCAAAAATTGTGGTACATATACAAAATGGAATTCTACACAGCAGAGAGAAAGAAGGGGCTACTACCCTTTGCAACAACATGGATGGAACTGGAAAGCATTATGCTGAGTGAAATAGGCCAGGCATTGAAGGACAAATACCATATGATCTCACCTTTAACAGGAAGCTAAACAACAAAACAAACAAGCAAGCAGAATAAAAACAAAGACACTGAAATAGAGAACAAGGGGACAGTGACCAGAGAGGAGAGGGAAGGGAATTTAAGGGGAAAAGGGGGGAGGGATTTGGAAGAACAAATAGGAAGGACACAAGGACGAGAACAAAGGGGGGGTGGAAATGGGAGGGAGGAGGGGAGCACGGGGCAGGGAGGGGGCTGGGATGGGAGAAATAGACCAAAAACTGTACTTGAAAAATAACTAAATAAAATTATTTTATAAAAGATAGAGCTATCAGTGAGATTTCATTATTATTTTGAATGTTTTAACTACAAATGAGCAAAATAAGTATATACATCTATATTTGTGTAAACACACACAAATACACAAGTGCACACATGTTGATGTAACCAAGCTGAAGTCAATTGCAAAATATTTATTTCATCCCATTTAGTTATCAAACCTAGCACTAGTCTTTAGCTGATTAATTATTCAGGATGGAAGCCATACTATCCTGTATTCTTCATTACTCAATATTAATTCAGCTTCATTTCCTTTTAAGGTTCATTGCAATTAATGATGCAGTACACTTAGTACAGCAAAAGAATTCTAATTCTCTGTAAATTAAAGTTTGTTACCTGTGAATTAGCTCTCTTTTGGTAACCAGACACACTTTAAATATGCTGGGTTTTGTTGGATGACATGAAGATTGAAAGGAAAGGTCACACTTTTTAAATGAGTTAGAAATATATTTTCTAGATAGTTTAATCTCATCATTAGACTTTCAAGTGCTTTAAAAGAAGCCTTTAAATATGTATGTCAGTTCTCAATTATCTATGTTAATGGAGAAGAGCAGCAGTGTGTATAATGCAAAGTGGATGAAAATATACACATATTTGACTTAGAGGACAACTGTGTCATATGCTTAGAGAATATGTAAAACTCAAAATAAGCAATGAGATTGAGTTGGATTCTTCCCAACAAGCTGTTTTGCCATTGCATCATCCTTGATTTAGCTAAATGTCTCAGCATGTTCTCTTTTCAATCACAATGCCGAAAATTATCTTCTTTCTTATTTCAATAATGGTGTGAGCAAAACCAAAAAGTACATAGCCTGCTTTAATGTTTTTTATCTAATGGCTTCTGCCTTTTTGAGTAGTTAAGAGAGACTATAATACTGTATTCTTAAAAGACTTTTATTACATTTGCAGAATACAAGGAGTAAAGACCCTCGAATGCTCAAAATAGATGAAGATGCAGGAATTTAAAAATGTAAGTGTCATTTTACTTCTCATTGTGGTCTTAAGAATTAGTCAGTTCCAAAATACCAATTCAGACACCAACTATGTACAAGATAATGTGTAAAAGATTGGGGTTCTATGGTGGGCTTAATGTGAACCAAGAAACACCCATATAAAAATAATCAAGGATTTTGTAACATATTACTCCTTTTTTAAAGGCAAATGTTGAGAGTTATGGGGAAAAGTCAAAAGTGCTTGTGTAGTATAAATAGATGAGAGAACATTAGGGATTAAAACTATCTTTTCTCTTTGCAAAGAAAATACATGTTTCATTTATTATGAAAAGTTCTTAATAGGTTCCAGAATCTTGTGAATTGCCGAGTGTTTGAGAAATTGATTAAAAGTGATTGTTGAGCTCTAAAACCATGGTACTGATAAAACTTCCATAGAAGAAATAGGAAACTTTAGTCAAGCAATTCTGATGTCTTACTTATTTGGTTTCACTGGGAGGGGAATCAATATTTCAGTTTTAAATATAGGTTTTTTTCTCCTAATATTTCTTTAAATGTTTTCTCTTGTCTTTTATAAAAAAGTTATTTTATTCTTAAATTTGTCAGTAAGAAAAACATGAAGAATCAAATAGGAAATTGACCTTAAAAGTTTATAAAGACAGTGCAAAAATGAGACTAGGAATATAGGCTCCAGAACTAAGGTATTTGAGCTCAAATTTCTATTCAAGTAGGTAACCTTGTGTAATTCACTTATGTCAGTTTCCCAGTAAGTGAAACAGGGATGATGTAGCGACTACCTCATAACATTGTTAAGAGAATTAAGATTAGTTATGCAAAATTTATGGCTTCTAGCAAATAGCAAGAACTTCACAAAGATATGCTGCAACTTTTTTATCAGGCAAACAACTAGAACAGGAACAGAACCAGAGAAATGGAGATCATAAGGAGGCTTTTCAGAGGAAAGGGGGAGGGGGATAATAGGGGAGGAGATAGAGGTGATAAGAAGCATAATTGGTAGGCATAAAATAGATGGGAAGAGGTTAAGAATGAAATAGGAGCCATTTTTGGTCTGTTCGCGTCCATTAAGTATGAGGAGCGGAGCCTTGGACTCTCAGGTCGCTGGGTTGTGATGCTATATGTGGGGGCGTGGTCAGAGCATAGATGGTAGGTAGAAAATAGATAGGGGGGAGGGCAAGAATAGTATGGGAAATGTAGAATCTAAAGAACTTGAGACACATGGTCATAAACTAAAGGGGGGGTAATGGTGGGGATGGGGACGGGGGTAGGGTGGAGGGGAGTGAAGGGGGAAATAGAACAACTGTAATGGCATAATCAATAAAAAATAAATTAAAAATAAAAAAACAAACAAACAAAACAAAAAATAAAAAAGAGAAAAAAAAGAATGAAATAGGAAACAGAAAAGTGAAAGAATTTATATGTCCAACCCATGATCATGAGCTAAGGGAGGGGAATGCTGAAAGGTTGGGAGGTACAGGGTGGAGGTGGGATAAAGGGGAGAAAAACACTGGGAAAACTGTAATAGTATAAAAATTAAAATATACTTAAAAAACTAAATTTATACCAGTGAGGATGCTTAGGAATTTTTAAAATAAACGATGTGTTCAAAGAAAAGAAAGTCACAGAAAATAGAATGTTAACTGTTTCATTTTTAGTGATCAAAAATTGATCATTAGTAAGTTAAAAGATAGAAAATGATTTTTAAAATTTTCTCTCATATTTGGAAAAAATAAGAAAAAATAATTTTAGCCAGTATTGTTTATAGTATTGGGGAAACTCACTCATACACAGTTTGTAGTAGCATAAGTAGCTGGGCAACTTTATAGTGACTCTCAAATTTCAAATTTATATTAAATTTAAATTGTTTCATCTGAGCAACAATACATTTTTAAAGTAATAATTTAAGAGCCAAGAGTGAATGTACAAGTGTGGGTAATGGGATAACATTTTTAAAAAGAAAATATAGAGATAATTTAAATAGCTACAAATCTAATAGTCATGATAAGTGTGTTAAGTCCAAATTGTACTACTGTGGCTTCAAAAATATTTAACTTATTCTGAATATTCATAAAAAGTGCATGCTTATACATACTTTTATATGGAGTAGGTGCAACATAAAATCAGGTTGATTTTATTTTATAAGTAAAAATTTAGTAATCATTGAGGTAAGTCATTATATAGAGGAAAGAAGCAAAGAAATACTATTGCCATACATAAACTTTAGATTTACAGAATAAGACCTTGTTTACAAAGATCTTATATATAATACACTATAATAAGATAATATACTATAATAACATAGTTATGAAAGGGTTAAAAATGATGAGTTACTAAAGCAAAAACAAAAATATTTATATTATTTTTCTTCAATTTATCATCAACATTCAATTTTCTGTAATAGAATGCTTAACTTGTCAAAGTTTCAGTATTTTTCATAATATAACTAGTTTTGTTTTAGGGAAAAAACACCTGCCTATTCAGGGCACTGAGGCATTGATGTCTGTGCTACTTTATTCACTCATTTAACAAATTAGAGCTTATGCTGTGCCAGACCCTGTTATCAACAAAATTGAAACATGCAATAATCTTTCCCTATAGATTATATTCATTATGGTTGAGGGAAAGGGCAGAATTAAACAAAATGCATTAATTATACATTTAGTATACATTATACTAAATATACATTTAGTATACATTTAGTATACTATGTATAATTATATACATTTAGTATAATGGGCGGGGAGAAACATACAAAGAACACATTGTGGCTCCTCTTAAAACAAAGCCTGAGCCCTGACTGGTGTGGCTCAGTGGATTAAGTGCTGGCCTACAAACCAAAAGGTTGCGAGTTCCATACTCTGTCAGGGTTGTGGGCCTGGTTCCCAGTGGGGGGCACTTGAGAGGCAACCACACATTGATGATTCTCTCCTCTTTCTCCTTCCCTTCTAAAAATAAATAAATTAAATTAAAAAACAAAACAAAACAAAGCCTGAGACAAAGACTTGCAACATGTTTGACTCCAAAGGTGAAGTGAGGAATAAGGAGCAATAGAGTAGAGAATTATGGAACAGTATAAGAAAAAGCCAGTAAAGTGTAGGTTACTGAGGTTGCTCATATAAACAAAAACAAAACAACCACCCCCCAAATTTGAGTCCACAGATTCTTCCAGAAAATGGACAGTTTCCCAGAAAGTCCATCTAAAGCAGTGATTGTGACATGTCTCCACTATTTCCATCATGTCTTGGGCCTCACCTGGGAGCTTCACAAGTGAGCTGAGGAAAGAGCATTAGCAGAGTACAAACAATCACCTTTGGTGTGTGGTGCTCATTCCTCCCCCAATTCAGCAGAGGGCCAACTTTGTCAAGAAGTGGTTCAGCCTAGGTCAGCTCAGTGGAGAACAAGACTGATGGCCTCTTCCTTCCACACTGAAGCTATTGCTGGAACTCTAAGATAGAGTGGGAAGGCAGGAGGGCCGTTCTGACAGAGTGGCCAAGTGAAAGACATTAACGACTCTTTTGTGGAGAAATTCCATGAAAAAAACAGAAAAATCGGCAGCAAGAGATATTATTTTGTGTTTTTTAAAGACTTCAGCAATAACTCCACTCTTACCTGCTGAGGAGACTATCTCTGTAAGGCAGGTGGACACTGAATCACACAGAGACCAGACAGAATTGCTGAGGTAATGTCTGAGAAGGCCACATGATCCTAAAGCTGCTGACACTTATTCATTGCTGAGTTTTATTACAAAGTGTTAAGACTTGCCACATTGATGCCACTACCTGGTAGGGGGGCCACTTAGAGGTGCACATTGCATTGATTGGCACACACTGTGTTTGCTTAATTTTCATGTTGGCTAGTGAAGAGTAGTGTGCAAAATTCCCGAACAGATACACTTGGTTCTTCCACTGAGTAGAAGCTTAGCTAAGAATCTTGCTTTTCTTCAAACAATAGAAAGATTAATACACAAATTTTAACAGTCAGTAACAACTGAGAACTAACTAAATTGAATTACTTCTCTGAATGTATGCAAACTTATGGCTTCCTATCTTATAATGCCTTATACTGTTTAATAAAATACACACACACACACAAAGAGTTACTATGGCAATACATGGATAATGCTTCTGAGCCTTTTTAGTAGGTAGATAATTAACATAGACACTTCCGCCAAGATGGAGGCATAGGTGGAAGCTCTGTGCTTTCTCGCACAACCAAGTTTAAAAACAGCAAAGTTTTAGCAATAAAAATGCAGCCAAACCACAGAAAATTGAACTACATGGAAGTCTGACAACAACAAAACCTTCAGCCAAACTGGTAAGAGGGGCAGAGCCAGCAGCAGAGTGGGGTCAGGCAGAAAAGATCCACTGGACTGACCTGGGCTTGCAACCCAGGTGCACCAGCAGCTGTGGGTGGATTCCAGGTGTGGAGAAGCGGGCGGACCCACTGAGGGCGCAAGGAGGTGGACCCACTGAGGGCTGATCATGGTCACATATTCGCGTGCAGATAAAGCTGTGAAGGAGCTAGCAGTGAGACAGACCTCACAGGCCCCATTGGCAGGAAGCGGCAGAGAGAACCCCTATTGTCCCTCTCTGACCCCGCTCCCACATACAGCGTCACAAAACAGCATCCTGGGTGGCCCCGCCCTGGTGAACAACTAAGGCTCTGCTCCTCATATGTAACAGGCACGAACAGATCAAAACATGGCTCAAGAATAACTCAGAGCCCCAGAGCCAATAAATCAAAGCAATGAAGAAATAGCCAAACTTTCAGATGCACAGTTCAAAACCCTGGTGGTCAGGATGCTCACAGAACTGGTTGATTTTAGTCACAAATTAGAGGAACATATGAAGGCTAAACTAATTGAAATGAAGGGAAATACACAGGAAACCAATAGTAATGGAAAGGAAACTGGGACTCAAATCAAAGGAGTGGACCAAAAGAAGGAGAAAAATGACCAATCAGAAAAGAATGAAGAAACAAGAATTCAAAAAAATGAGGAGAAGCTTAGGAACCTCCAGGACATCTTTAAACATTCCAACATCCAAATTATAGGGGTACAAGAAGGGGAAGAGAAACAGCCACCAGTGGAAAACTTATTTGAACAAATAATAAAGGAGAACTTCCCCAATCTGGCAAAGGCAATAGACTTTCAGGAAATCCAGGAAGCTCAGAGAGTTCCAAAGGAGTTGGACCCAAGAAGGAACACACCAAGGCACATCATAATTACATTAGTCAAGATTAAACAAAGGAGAGAATCCTAAAAGTAGCAAGACATAAGGGGACAGTCACCTACAAAGGAGTTCCCATCAGACTGTCAGCTGATTTCTCAAAAGAGATCTTACAGGCAAGAAGGGGCTGGAAAGTAGTATTCCAAGTCATGAAGTCCGAAGACCTACATCCGAGATTGATCGATCCAGCAAAGCTTTCATTTATAATCAAATTCAAGGAGTTCATAATCACCAAGCCCGTATTATATGACATGTTAAAGGGACTTACCTGAGAAAAAGAAAATTAAAAAGATGAACAATGAAAGGACAGCAAGCTCAGTTATTAAGAACCACACCTAAAACAAAAGCAAACTAAGAGGACAGACAGATCAGGAGCAGAACCATAGAAATGAATATCACATGGAGGGTTAGCAACAGGGGAGTGGGAGAAGGAGAAGGGGGGAGAAGGTACAGAGAATAAGTAGCATAGATGGTAGGTAGAAAATAGATATGGGGGAGGGCAAGAATAGTATGGGAAATATAGAATCTAAAGAACTGGAGACACGTGGTCATAAACTAAAGGGGGGAATGGTGGGGGAGGGGGTGTGCAGGGTGGAGGGGAATGAAGGGGGGAATAGAACAACTGTAATGGCATAATCAATAAAATCAAACAACAACAACAACAAAGAAAACCCTACAGACTTCATTAAAAAACTACTGAAACTGCTGAGTGAAATAAGCTAGAAAGTGAAAGACAAATACCATATGATCTCACCTTTAACAGGAAGCTAAACAACAAAACAAACAAGCAAGCAAAATAAAAACAACAACACTGAAATTGAGAACAGGGGGACAGCGACCAGAGGGGAGAAGGGAGGGAATTTCACAGGAAAAAGGGGAAGGATTTGCAGGAACTAGTATAAAAGACACATGGACAACAACTAAGAGGGGTTGAAAGAGGAGGGAGGTGGGGGACAAGAGGGTGGGCTGGGATGTGAGTAAAAGACAGAATACTGTAGTGGAAAAATAATTTAAGAATAAAAATGAAAATAATAAATTAAAAAACTACTGAAACTAATAAGTAGATTTGGCAAAATAGTGGTATACAAAGTCAATATACAGAAATCGAAGGCGTTTTGTACACCAACAATAAAATGCCAAAGCAGAAATTAGAGGGAAAAATTTTATTTACTATTACAAAAAAAATAAAATACCTAGTAATAAACTTAACCAAGGAGGTGAAAGACCTGTACTCAGAAAAGAACAGAGCACTGAAGAAAGAAACTAAGGAAGGACCAAATAAATGGAAGCATGTACTTATGGAGATGAACAATTAACGTCATTAAAATGTCCATACTACCCAAAGCATCTACATATTCAACTCAATCCCTATCAAAATTAAAATGACATATTTCACAGACAGAGGACAAGTATTTCAAAAATGTATATGTAACCATAAACACACTGAAATGCCTTGCTGTACTTTCTCATTCTGAGAAAGACGAACACAGCAGGAGGGATCACAATACCTGATATCAAACTATTTTACAAGGCTACTGTAATCAAAATAGTCTGGTACTGGCATAAGAACAGACACATAGGCCAATGGAACAGAACAGAGAGCCCAGAAATAAACCCAAGTCTCTATGGTCAATTAATATTCAACAAAGTGGGCAGGACTATAAAATGGAGTATAAATACCTTCTTCAATAAATGGTGTTGGTAGATTTGGACAGGTACTGGAAAAAATGAAACTCAACCACCAACTTATACCATACATGAAAATAAACTCAAGATGCAGAAAAGACTTAAATATAAGTTATGACAACATAAATGTCCTAGAGGAGAACATAGGCAGTAAAATGTCATATATCTCATGCAGCAATATTTTCACCAACATGTCCCCAAGGGCAAGGGATATAAAGGAAAGAAAAAATAAATGGTATTACATCAAATTATAAACTTCTTGCATTACTAAAGAAAACATCATCAAAATGGAAAAGGAAACTACATTATGGGAAAATATATTTACCAATAATACCTCAGACAAGGGTTTGGTCTCCAAAATATGTAAAGAACTCAGTTTTTCCACACCAGGCATACAAACAATCTAATTTAAAAATGGCCAATGGACCCAAACAGACACTTCTCCAAGGGAGACATACAGATGTCTCACTGACATATGAAAGGATGCTCAAAATCACTAGTGATCAGAGAGATGCAAATTAAAGCCATAAGAAGATACCACTTCAGATAGGTCAGAATGACCGTTATTAACAAATCAACAAACAACAAGTGCACTGTTGATGGGAATGCAGACTGGTGCAGCCAATATGAAAAACTGTATGGAATTTCCTCAAAAAACTAATAATGGATCTGCCTTTTGATCCAGTGATTTACACTGCATGGATTATACCCTAAAAATTCTGAAATGCCAATTCAAAAGAACCTATGCATCCCAATACCCCAATGTTCATAGCAGCATCATTTACAATTCCTAAGTCCTGGAAACAGCCTATGTGTCATCAGTAAATCCATGGATAAAAAAACAGTAGTACATTTACATAATGGAATACTACACAGCAGAAATAAAGAAGGAACTCCCACCATTCACAACAGCGTCATGGACTTGGAAAGTTTTATGCTAAGTGAAATAAGCCAGGTAGTGAAAGACTAATGCCATATGGTCTCACCTACAAGTGGAACCTAATGAACAAAAACAAATGAGCAAAATAGAATCAGAGACATGAAAATAAAGAACAAACTGACAGTAACCAAAGGGAAGGCATAAAGAGAGAGGGGGATAACAGGGAAAAAAGGGGAAGGGTCAAGTCAAGGAACATATATAAAGGAACTATGAACATGGACAACAAGATGGGGATTGATTGTGGGAGTAGGGAGGGGCAGGGCATGGGAGAGCAATAGGGGGAAAATTGGGACAACTGTAACTGAACTGTAAAAAAGAAAACAAAAAAAAACCCACAAATAAACAAAAAAACAAATCATGGCCACACAATATCTCTTTTCATGCCGAAGTTGATTAAAGTTTCCTTGCATCTCACTATTTTAAAAAAAGCAATGCATCCTTTCTACTGTGCGAAACGCATACCATTTTATAAATTAAACTTGAGCCATAACTGTAGTAGTACAAGTTATAGTGCATTATTTATAATGAAGTCCTACTAAGTAGAGCCCTCTGTTATGCATTGAGAGTAAATACTGAAAAAGAGAAGACATGCTGCCCCTATTCTTATTATTTTTAAGTCGCATACATCTGTGGGTTTGCATTAAATACTTGAAATACGGTGGATATCTAAACCATAGAATATCCAGAAACTATATTTTCAAAACTGAACATATTTTAATCCTTAATAATAAAAGCAAGAAGCACAGTTTCCTTGAAAGACTCAAAGCCCTAGACCTTTGCTCATATTTAAGGTCCTTTCTGAAGGTTACACTGTCCTACCTCTTTATTATATTACTCCTCCCATTTTTAATATGAATATAGACAGTATATGTATCAGTTTTCTGTGGCTGCCATAACAAAGTACCACAAAATGGGTAGTTTAAAACAACAGAAATTTATTGTTTCACAGATCTGTAGGCTAGAAATCTAAAATCAAGATTTTGGCAGGGCTTTACTCTTCTGGCAATTTGTAGGGGAGAATCTAGAGTCTGGTGTTTGCAAGTAATTCTTAGTGTTCCTTGACATGTAGAAAAAAATATATACACACACACACATATATACGCATATGCACATATAAGTATACATATGTATGTAGATATGATATACATAAATATGTAAATGCATATATATTTATTGGTGATATTTATAAGTATTACCTGCCCATCCATTTACTAGTTTTCAGTGGGAAGTGTGATGTTAGGATTATAATTATTAAGAAAAGCAATTATATAAATATACAATTTAGATCCTTAAAATTGTCAGGAAGCATAACAATGGGATACATAACATTCTTATTATCTGTAAGTCTAAATGAAAAACAAGCTTTGGAAACCTGAACTAAGAGGTATGTGGCTCATGAAAACAAAATTGTAGATATGAGTGATTTAGTGATTTTTCTATAAGCAAATATGAAGAAAAACCTGAAGACAATATATAAACCAGAAATAAAAATTATGTTATAACTCAAAGCATTAGGAACCATTAAATAATTCTAAGAAGCATGGAAATTTTCTGAAATCAATAAACTCCCACCAAATTAAGCAGCATGTTCATAGGAGAAGCATCCAACTAAATCAGCCGTAAGATTGGGGAATATCCATTCTGCTTTGCCATTATCTGTTATGTGTTACCTGGGGTGGCCCATGTGTTTGTAGCAAATGCCTGGTCCAATCACAGAAAATGCTGTACTCTACAGTCATCTGCAAGGATACCAGAAACAGGAACAGCAACCTGGCTCTTTAGAGGTGGATTATTTTACCAGGAAAGCATCAGGAGATAAAAACAGATTTGTTTGTCCTGGGCGAGGTTTTTAAAAGATAACTAATATGACCCTCTGCATCTCCCTTGGTGCAACATGGACACAGTCTTCAAGTAGCATCTCTTTAAGGTATCTATTAACCAATCATTCTATCTCGGTAGATGCAAGGGTTAGCAGGGCTACTTTGTATGTAAGGTCAGAAATTACTGGTAAAACACTCCAGCTGTGTTTGATATGAAGGATTAATATTCCATATAAGCTCATTCTGTTCATGGCAAAAAATGTTTTTATGGCTCTGTGACAGTATAAGATGCTTTTGTGAATATTGCTAATATTGACTCTGCATAAAATACATAAAAACTCATTTCCTTGAGTATTTGGCAACTTGCCCATGAAACATTTTGAAGGATACTATTAAATCCTTTCATCCTATTCTTATTGCATTACCATTCAAAAGTATATGCATATGCTTTCTGTTGATTTATCAAGAATGTGTTTATAACCCTCTTACAGATAGTTGTTTAAAGATTTGTATAGAATACCCAGGGAGGAATTACCATTCAAACATTTTGAAATTTTTTATTCTTTAAATTGTTCTCAAAGAGACAGATGGATAGACTAAAGTAATCAGGGTTGGAAACATAAAGTATCATATGTATTTGAGTTGATTATATATAACATGAGGAAATCACAGAAAGATTAAAGGAATTTGAAAGATAAAGATCAACATTAGGAAGCCATTTGTCCAACAAAAATTTTGTGAACACCTACTATGTGACTATAAGTAGCCTATAAATTGGGTATAAACACATGAAGATATCAGATTATTTAGTCCTCTGCAAGCTTGTAATCTAGTCAATGTGGACAGCAAACTCAAATAGACTCATGTGTAAAGGGAGACCATAAGAGTAATATACTAGTATTATAGCTGAAGAAGAAAGCATTAATTTTAAATTTTCTAAGTGTAGAAGTTGTATTGATATAAAGCCATTTTTAAACCAAGTTTGATTTTATTTAACATGTTTTCTAAATATATGAAAAAATAGAAATCTAGTAGAACTATATATAAGAGACTTAAAACTATTACGGAAGGGCATAACTTTAAGACTATTTTTATTTCAAAGCCCCAGTCTGACAACTTTTTACTGTAAAATACTTTCTAGCTTGTTAACTGTGACTGGCTCTCAGTAGATACTATATGTCTACTTGTTGAATTAATTTATAATTTATATATTCTAGAAAACAATAATGGCAAAAAATAAAATCAAGATACAATTTTATATTTCAAAAAATCCTAATTGATGTTTCTAATAATTTTCTTTGTTGCAGATCATTTTTCTCTAAGTGTATTAAAATACAAGTTTGAAAGGTGAAAAAAATGCTTTCATTTAGCATTGGAAGTTCTCTTCTTCCCATCAGACCTCTGTTTACTGCAGTACAGTAACAACAAAATGTACAGGTAGAGACTTACTTGGACTTCTGTGCTGTGACTTGGGTTGTGAGTGAAAATCTAGAGAAATGTCTGCAAATCTAAACTGAGAGGAGTCCATAAAGCTGGTTTATCTTTTGGTCACTTGTTTTCAGATGTTATGGCCTGAGATTGATATAATGTGACAAATGAATCGTTAAGAAGGAGCCTAAAGTAATATTTCCACATATTCATTGTTTTAATGCCCTTAAATAAAAATGAAATGTGTGCTGGAATTTTGTATTAAAACATTTTTTGATTGGGCAATTAGCTTAAAAAGTCCAAAGATCAGAGATTTATAGATAAGAAACTATTAAGGGTAAGAGCATTTATAAATAAAAATACTTACATAGTAGAAGAAATTGCATAACTCAAGTCTAATTTTCCAATGGTAATTCTGGAATTATTAGGTTTTAAAGCTCAACTCAATAATATTAAATATGAACAAAAGCCACCCTCCAAGAAATTAATTTGCTTAGAGTAGGCCTGTAGGGATACTGCCACCTATAGACTCCCATTTGTGTGTAAGAATCTACCAACAAAGTTATTCCAAGCTCCCAAAGGTTAAAAAAAGGGAATGTTATTGAAAACTTTCTGAGTTTTTGTGTGAATTTCTTCTTTCACTTCTTGTCTGCACTGAGTCCATCATCAGATTGTTGATGTAATGACACTGCAACAGCTGGACTCCTCTTGGAAGCACCTGAACTTTCCTGCCAACATTTGTTTTGTAAGTGCATCTGTCATGCCTACTTGTTTGATAGAGTGTTCAAATTTGTAGCTTGCATTTCTTTCAAGATGCTATTATGAGCATTGTCCTGAGACTGAAAAATAAAATGCTCATATTTTAGCTCCATTTTCCCTCACTTAAGAGGCACAGTGTTTATTTCACATATTAGCTTTTTAGTTAAAGAACAGCACAGAGCTGATCTGAAATTTTATAAACAGGAGCATGGAAAGAGACAAAGACTGGGTGAACACCCCACCCACAACACTGCACAGTTGCAGCAGTCAGGAAGCCAGAGGGATATTGCACCAACAGAGCTCCCTCTTCCTAGGAGCATGGAATCTCAGTCCCACACAGGGATCCTTAATCTAGAGCAACAGAGATGGGAAAGAGACTGCATATTATCCATCTGTGGGAATTAGTAGGAATTCAGTCCAACTGAAAGACTCTGACCACACCATCCCAGCGAAGAAGGGATCCAATTGTTACAACACCAGTGGTAAGGTTGCTTTTGTCTGTGACTGCTGGAAGAGACCATGGCAAGTTTGCATCATCTGTAAACAATGACAGTTGTGTTTCCTCTTTTCCAATTGGATGCCTTTGACTTCTTTTTCTTGTCTGATGGTTGTGGCTATGACTTCTAATACTATGCTGAATAGAAGTGAAAGCAGACACTCTTGTCTTGCTCCTGATCTTATTAGGAAAGCTTTTAGTTTTTGCCCATTGAGTATGATGTTGGCTGTAGGTCTCTCATATATGGCTTTTATCATATTAAGAAATGCTCCCTCTATTCCCACTTTGCTGAGTATTTTTATCACTAATGGGTACTGTACCTTATGAAATCTTTTTCCACATCAATTGATATGATCATGTAATTTTTGTCTTTCTTTTTGTTAATGTGATGTATAACATTTATCGATTTGTGAATATTGTAGCATTCTTGCATCCCTGGGATGAATCCCACTTGAGTATGGTGTTTGATATTTTTAATGTATTACTGGATGTAGTTTGCCAATATTTTGTGCAGGATTTTTGCATCTGTGTTCATCAGTGTTATTGGCCTGCACTTTTCTTTCTCTGTTATGTCTTTATCTGGTTTTGGAAATAGGATGATGCTGGCTTCATAAAAAGAGTTTGGGAGTCTTCCCTTTTCTTGGATTGTTTGGAAGAGTTTGAGAAGGATGAGGGTTAGCTCTTCCTTAAAAGTTTTGTAAAATTCTCCTGTTAAACCTTCTAGTCCAGGGCTTCTGTGTGCCAGGAGTCTTTTGATTATTGTTTCAATTTCATCAGCTGTTATTGGTCTGTTCAGGCTTTCTGCATCTTCTTCATTCACTTTTGGAAGATTATATTTTTCTAGAAATTTTTCATTTTACCCTGGTTTTCAAATTTCTTTGCATATCATTGTTTGTGGTAATTTTTTACAATGCTTTGGTATCAGTTATAATCTCTCTCCTCTCATTTCTGATTGTGTTTATTTGGGTCCTCTCTCTCTCTCTTTTTTTTTTTTTGATGAGTCTGCTTAAAGCCTTGTCAATTTTGTTTATCTTCAAAGAATCAACTTCTGGATTTATTGATCCTTTTGATTGTTGTTTTATTCTCTATGTTGTTTAATTCTACTCTGATCTTGTTTATTTTCTTCCTTCTACTTGCTCTGGGCTTCATTGTTACTCCTCCTAATCCTGTGTAGGATTAGGTTGTTCATTTGAAATGTTTCTATCTTTTTGAGGTAGGTCTGTATCGCTATGAACTTCCTTCTCAGGACTGCATTTGCTGTGTCCCATAAGTTTTGGACTGTTGTGTGTTCATTTTCATGTGTTTACAGAAACTTTTTCATTTCTTTCTTGATTTTATTCTTACTGCATTCATTGTTTAATAGCATACTAGTCAATCTCCATGAGTTTGACTGTCTGAGTTTTTTCCTTGAGGTCAGTTTCTAGTTTCAGGCCCTTGTGGTTGGAGTAAATGCTTGATATGATTTCAATTTTCTTGAATTTTTGGAGGTTGATTTTGTGTCCTATTATGTGGTATATCTTAGAGAATATTCCATGTTCATTTGAAAAGAATGTGTACTTTTCTTCTTTGGCATGAAAAGTTCTTTTATATCAGTTAAATTTATTTGATCTAGGGCATTGTCCAATGCTCAATATCCTTGTTGATATTTTGTTTGGAAGATATACCAACTTTTGATAGTTGGGTGTTAAAATCCCCTAGTATAAGTGTTATCTATATCTTTCTTAAAATACCCCAAGATTTTTCTTATATATTTGGGTGCTCTTATATTGGGTGCAATATGTTTACCATGTTTATTTATTCTTGATGGCTTCTCCCTTGAGTATTATGAAGTGTCCTTCTGTGTCTCTTTTTATGACCCTTGATACAAAGTTTATTTTGTTTGATACAAGTATTGCTACTCCAGCTTTTTTCCCAGTCCATTTGCTTGGAATACTTTTCAACCCTTCACTTTTAATCTTTGTAGGTCTTTTGTTCTGAGTCGGATCTTTTCCAGGCAGCATATCTGTGGGTCATTTTGTCTTATCCATTCAGCTACCCTATGTCTTTTAATTGGAGTACTTAATCCATTTACATTCAAGATTAATATTGATAGGTACTTATTAATTGCCATTTTACTCCCTTTGTACCTGTGTTCCTCTCTTTCTCACTCTTTTCCTTCATCTTTTGAAAACAATACCTTTAGTTTGTCTTGCAATATTGCTTTGGTGGAGGTATATTCTTTGAGCCTTTTTTTTTTGTCTGGAAAACTCCTTATTTCATCTTCCATTTTAATTGAGAGTCTCACTGGGTAGAGTAGTCTTGGTTGAAGGCATTTCCTTTTCATTACTTGTAATATTTTTTGTCATTCTCAAATTGCCTGAAGTGTGTCTGTTCAGAAATTAGCTGTCAAACTTATTGGAGTTCCCTTGTATGTTACTTCTTGTTTCTCCCTTGCTGCTTTTAAGATTCTCTCTTTTTCTTTAAAATTTGGCATTTTAATTATGACGTGTCTTATAGTAAGCCTACTTGGATTCATTTTGATTGAAACCCTCTCTGCTTCCTGAACTTGATTGGTTTTTCCCCTCTTCAGATTAGGGAAGTTTTCTCTTATTATTATTATTTTTTAAAGATTTTATTTATTTATCTTTAGAGAGGAAGGGAAGGAGAGAGGGAGAGAAACATCAATGTGTGGTTGCCTTTTGTGCATCCCCTGCTGGGAACTTGCCTTCCGGGAACCAGCCAGCAACCCAGGCATGTGCCCTGACTGGGAATTGAACCATGATCCTTTGATTCACAGGCCCATGCTCAATCCACTGAGCTATACCAGCCAGGTCTTATTATTTTTTCAAACAGGATTTCTATCCCTTGCTCCTCTTCTCCTTCTGATATTCCTACCATTTGAATTTTTTTGCATTTCATGTTGTATTGCAGTTCCCTTAAGTTATCTTCATATTTTTTAAGTATTTTTACACAGAGTTGCTCTACCTGGGTGTTTCTTTCTACCTTGTTATCCAGCTCATTACTTCTGTCCTCTGCTTCATCCAGCCTAATTGTAGTTCCTTCTGGCTTGTTTATTTCAGAAATTATATTCTTCATTTGTTCCTCGTTCTTTTTTATAGTGTTCGTTTCCTTTTTCATATTGTTGTAGTTCTTACTCAGTTCCTTGTAGTTGTCTGTGAGTTCCTTGAGCATCCTTATAACCATCATTTTGAATTTTATATCTGATAGTTTGCTTGTCTCCATTTCATATAGCTCTTTTAGTCTTCTATTCATTTTGATTACAGGTTCTTTTTTGTCTCCCCATTTTAATTGAGTCTTTTTGTTTGTTTCCGTGCTTCCTGATGTTCTGCTTTGCTACCTGTCCTTTTACAGTGAACTTCTATGGTAGGAATTCTGCAGGATTCAATGGTGTAGTCTCTTTGATCAAGTTGGACATTCTAGGGTTGTGTTTTCTTCCATTTGTGTTGTCTCTCTTGTTGTATTTGGGTTTTACCTGTTGGTAGTTCCTTTGTTGGTGTGTTCTCTCCTCCAGCATGTTTACTGGTGTTCACAGTGCCCACCTTATCTTGTATGTGATCAGTGGCAGGGTGAAGGTAAAATGGATTAAGATAGCAGAAGAGTATTCTATGAGATTTAAAGTACCAACAAGTAGAGAACAGAGGAGATCCTTTGGGGAAGTACTGTGATAACCATGATATTTCACCCAACCAGACGCTTTTTATAAAAGATGACTTTTATAAAAGACTTTTATAAAGACTTTTATCTCAGAGGGGAGAAGAAATGTGGCCTAAATCCAGAAAGCAGAATGCTTGTGCAAGGTTAGATGGTGAGATACAGTGAGAGTAAAGGATAGAAACTAGGAACAAATAGAGTTAACCACAACAGTAATAAAGGTCAGCAAGATAATAAAATGGGTCAAGACCCGGGAGAGGTGCTGTGTAGTATTTACAATAATATAGAACAACAATTACTTACAACAATACCAGAATAATAATAATATGACAAGAAATATATGACCTAAATAAAAAGATAGAAAGTATAAGACCAAGAGTAGTGTGTTATTGGAATATGAGTGAAGTGAAAGAAGAAAAATTAAAATGCAATATGAAAGAAGTAACAAGGAAAGCCAGTCAAAATGCAATTAAAAAAAACAAAACAAAGAAAATTAAATAGAAGGAAAAGAAATAAAAATAGTAATCAAATAAATATACCAAAAATAATAAAATACACAGTAAAATGCAAGTTCTATAGGATATCAAAGTAAAATTTTTCTCAGTTTCTCAATTGTTGGCATTATTCTTGTGTTCCCTCTCTGGATCTGTTTTTGGCCCTTTTCACAGCTTCAAGTCTTAATGTCTCACATTTGGGAAAAGAAAATTTAAAAAAAAGAAAAGAAGAAGAGAAGAGAAAAGGAAATGAAAGAAAAGAAAAAGCCTCCTGCTGCCTTTAAACCCTCTAAATAAGTTTTGCTGGTCTTCCTTGATGCTGCAGGCAGAGGTAGGCTGGGCTTTGCTTTTTTCCTTTTCTGTGGTTTTGCAAGGATGGGGTTAACTCTGGGCTGCAGTATTCACAGGTGCCAAGCTTCTATCCCAGGCCGTCAGAACACTGCCAGACCCCTACTGTCCATCTATGCCATCCTGGAACCTTTAAAACACCATGTTTTTCTGACCTTGAGATGCCCTGATTAGGGGCAACTGGCACCCCACCTCCTCCCTCTTTTGTATCCTGGGTGCTGCACACTCTGAAAATCCCTTCAGGGCAATTTAATTCCCCTATTAAATTAAGTCTATATGGGTACTGCTACCCCTCTGAGCCCCTGTGGCCCCACTTTGATCAATCCATGAGGCACCCTAATTTGGAGCATATCACGTCCCTCCTCCTCCCTCTTGGCTGGCCCAGCCACTGCGAGAGTTCTTTAAACAGTGGCTGAGATCCTTTTTTGAGTAAATTCCTCTTGTTTGTGCCCACCTTTCTTAACAAGCACCTGGCTTTTCACGTAGTCCAACTCTTGGACTAGTCTGGAGACTATTCTGGCCAGGGTCCACCACAGACCAAGTCTTTGCCCTTCTTTAGGTGTCACCTAGCTCTCCAATTTCTTTTGTAATGTCCTACTAGGTGACCACAATCCCAGCAGGGGAACACCACCTCTGTGCATTTCCCACTGAGTCTTTATTCCCCCCACAAGTGACTTCAAGTATCTAGGTCTCTCCTGGTATGGGACTGCCTTCTTTGTTCTGGTGGGGGTAGGAGCTGTGGAATTACAGTTGCTGAGGCACAGATCTGCCTCTTCTCTAAAGCTCCTGTGGGAGCCACCAACCTCAGCATCAAGCACCAGGCCAGGGATTGCAGCAGCCTTGGTCCCCACACATATCCCAGGGACCTTACCATCCCAACACAATCTCCTTACCATCTGTTTTTCAATGTCATCTACAATTTTGGCTTCCAAACTTCATAAAAGCTGGGATTCCATTGGCTATTCACTCTGTTCTTCAGAATATTGGCTAGGTGTTCCAGCTGGGTGCAGGGAGAAGTAGGCCCCACTCCCACCTACCTCATTACCATCTTTAGTCTCTCTTGTCTTCCTTCTTTTCATGTTCTCTTTTCCATTTGTTTTTTCTCCAATTCATTTTCTCTATCTTTTATTATGGTTTTATTTGTCTTTTTCGTATCTTTTTTGTTTTCTTATTTTTTAGTGTTGCTGGGGGTTTTTAATCGTTTTCAGTTGTGTTCATTTTGTCTTGTTTAATTTTTTTATTACTTAATTTTAGGCAGGTGGAAAGGGAGGGAGAAAGAAAGGGAAGGAATCATCAATATGTGAGAGAAATATCAATTAGTTTCCTCTCACATGCACCTCAACTAGGGACCTGGTCCATAACCCCAGCATTGCCCTAAATTGGAATTGAATTAGTGACATTTTGGTTCACAACCCAGTGCTCAGTCTGCTGAGCTACTCAGGCCAGGTCTGTTTTGTTTTGTTTAGTTCTGTCAGCACATGAAAAACAGTTTGGAAAATGAGGTCGGGGTTGAGTCTCACAGTCAAAGAGCCTGAGAGTTGAGCCCACCCAAGAATGGGACAACAACAATCAACACCCAATTACAATAGCATGGTCCACATAACTTACATGAGATTTATTTTTGTAGTACCCAGCTCAGGAGGTCAAAGAGACTGTACCACTGGGCCCAAAAGGATACCCACTACAACAGTTCACCCCACCAATTTGGGGAGACATAACAATTCTATTTAATACATAGAAACAAGTGCAAAGAGATAGCCAAAATGGGGAGACAAATGAGAGAACAGGAGAGATATGCAGAAAAAGAGGTAAATGAAGTTGATGCAAACAGTTTATCAGAAACAGAGTTCAAATTAATGGTTATAAGGATGCTCAACAGCTTGGAAAATGACATAGAAACCATGAAAGATAAGCAGTCAGAAATAAAGAATAACATATCTGAAATAAAGAATACACTTGAAGGAATAAATAGTACATTGGATGAAGCAAAGGATAGAATCAGCAAATCGGAAGATAAGATATGTAAATCACTCAATCAGAGTAGCAAAAATTAAAAAAAAACATTAAAAACCATGAGATAGTTTAAGAAAATATTGAGTCAATATGAAATGTAATAACATCTACATCATAGGAGCACCAGAAGAAGAAAGCGAGCAAGAGCAAGAAAACCTTGTTGAAGAAATAATAGTAAAGTACCCTAATATGGTAAAAAAACAAAAAGGTCATGTAAGTTCAGAAAGCAGAAAGATTCACAATCAAAATGAATCCAAAAGGAGTCACACCAAGACAAATTATAATTAAAAGGGCAAAGACTAAAAATAAAGAGAGAATCTTAAAGGCAGGAGAGAGAAAAACTCAGTTACCTACAAGGGAGTTCCCAAAAAATGGTCAGGTGACTTCTCAACAGAGAACAGTACAGTCCAGAAAGAAATGGAATGGTATATTCAAAGTAATGAAAAGCAATTATCTAAGAACCAAGACCATTCTATCTAGAAAGACTATCATACAAAATTGAAGGTGAAATAAAGAGCTTATCAGAACAAAAAAGAAGGCTGAATGAGTTCATTACCATAAAACCAGCATTGCAAGAAATGTTAAAGGGACTGCTATAAATGGGGAGAGAGAAAAAGAGAGAGAAAAAATGAAAACAAGCATAAAGAGTAAAAATGGCAATAAATAAGCACCTATCAATAATAGCCTTAAATGTAAATGGATTCAATGCTCCAATCAAAAGACATAGATAGGGTAACAGAATGGATAAGAAAACATGACCAATATATATGCTGTCCACAAGAGAACCACTGCAGAACAAAAGATACACACAAATAGAAAATGAAGGGATAGAAAAAATATTCTGTACAAATATTCCATTATATATAATGTTGTAGCATTACTTATATCTAACAAAGTAAACTTCAAAACAAAGTGCATAATAACAAGAAACAAAGAAGGTCACTATATAATACTAAAGGGATCTCTCCAACAAGAGAATATAACCCTGGTAAACATATATGCACTCAACATTGGAGCACCTAAATATATTAAAATAAATCTCTTGGTTCACTTTCAGAGACAGATTGGCAGCAATACAGTCATAGTAGAGTATTTTAACATCCCACTAACATCAATGGATTGATGCTACAGATGGAAAATCAATAAGGAAACAGTGACCTTAAATAACACACTAAGTCAGATAGATTTAATTAATATTTATAGAACATTTTATCCCAAAGCAGCAGAACATACATTTTTCTCAAGTGCACATGGAATGTTCTTCAAAGATAGACTGTACCTTAGGACATAAAATGAGTCTTAACAAATTTAAGAAGATTGAAATCATATCAAGCATCTTCTTGGATCAGAGTGACACGAAAATAGAAATTGACTACAATAAAAGAAAAAAACATTCAGCCAAATGGAGGCTAAATAGCATTTTATTAAACAATGAATAACTTTGTAGGTTACCAATGAGATCCATGAAGAAATAAAAAACCCAGGGCTTCAGGTTCAGTAAAAATTCCCACTCCCAAATAAAAAAAAATACAGATATTTTAAAACTTCATATAATTATTAGACTAATAAAGGCATAAGCCTTGGACATCACTTTACCCATCACTAAATAATGGTTTCTTTGAGGGTACCTTTTTAATGCTCCTTTTAGGAAAAGCTATAAAACCTGTTTAAGTAACTGAAGCTTTAAGCTTCAGGCTAGATTTGGACAGAGAGTTCATAATTACACAAATTAGAAGGAGGCCAAATTGATGAAGTTAATGTTTCTCCCAAATAAAGAAAAAAGTTGCCAATAACTATTAACTAGAAAATAGCTAAGCTGCTAATTAAAAATAGCCTTGTAAGGTCTTTAATAGTGAAGACTCATTCAACTTTCCCTAACCTACATAATTCTATCTGCATCAAGTCATTTTTTTTTGTAGAAAATGGTGGAGATGTAACAACTAGGAAGACATGATTTCTTCTCTCATCAATTACCCAGTCTAAAAAGATAGTGAATGCACGTCCACATATAGGTTCACTAGGGCTGAATATAATCAAGGATTAAAATAATTACAAATATAATTATACAAGGCATACCAGTAAATATTTAATTGTGACTGGGAAATATTTTCTTTGGTGCGGCCCTCAGAGTGCTCAAAGACTCTGACAACTAATTCAACTTATATGATATTAGGCAAGTTTCCTATTTTTTATGAGGCTTGATTTTCTCATGGTGATAGTGGTTTTGAGAGTGCTATCTATCCCATGAGGTATCAGGAAGGATTTACAAAGAAAATTTGTGTAAAGCATTCACATTTTAAGTTTAGTTAATATTGTTAGTTTTTATGACTAGGTATTAGATCTCTTGCCAAAACTTTGGAAAATATTTTGAAAAAATATTTTAAGACAAGGAGTCTTGATTTTTTGGTGGGAAAAATAAGAAGGAATAAGTTTCTATTTTAAGAAAGTCATTCACAACATAATGCAAAAATTACATATAATGGGCATTTAAAAATTAGTAGAATTATTAACTACTTTGTTGATTACCATATGCTTGATTTGTAGGAACATGGAATGGTAGAAGTTATGGAGTATAACAACTCCTTTGAAACCTTATGAGTAGATGCTTGGAATGGAGAAGGTGGGTGATAGAAATGAAGAGAACTGAAGTAGAATGAAGAGAATGATGTGAGTAATATACAAAGGAAGTTGTCAGTGAATTATCTCTGGGAGGCAATCTATGGGAAAGAAAAAATGGTAAGAAATGAGAACATGGTAGCGAGATAGGTAGGAGCAGATTCCACTCCCCCCTGTTCATGGGAGAAACACTCCCCCCTGTTCACGGGAGAAACATCTCATGAGGAAGAGATTGAACAGCCACAGTATCCCAGCATATATGAAGCTTGGAGACCAGAAATTGTAGAAGACATTTAAAAATCAGACAGTAAGAAGAGTGTGTCACAACAATAAGTTCCCTGGGACCAGCACAGGGACCAGGGTAGCTGCAGCCCCCGGCCTGGGGCTTTCCTGGTTTGCCACAGGATTCCTGGAAGAGAGCCAGGTCAATGGCTCCCTCCCCTGCCAAACAAGGTGTGAGCAGCACCAGGGAAGACATGGATGCTTGAAGTTGAAGGGGGACAGTAAGGATGAAGTAGCAAACAGAGGGGTGGTTTACACCCACTAAGACTTTGGACACTGGCTGGGAAGGTTTGGGCAGTGACAGACCCTGACCTGGTCAGTCCCTGATCTGGTTGGAATGTTGGGCTGTGTGAGTGGTCAGGGCTATTTTGGAGCAGCAGGCTTGAACAGGACAAATTTTTCAAAAAGAAAAAGAGAAAACAGTTACTCAGTGGCTATTTGGGGAATTCTCCATAGCAGCCGCCCTCACCTCCTGTGCCCCTACCCATACCAGGCCAAGAGCTCAGGCCTGCAGCCGTGGGGATGGCACACACCTGACCACTCAGACCAGCGGCTTCCAGTCCAGCCCCAACAGTGAGATCAAATGCTCAGGCCTGGGCCACAGCCCCCTCAGTCCTGCAGGATGGAGCACGCTTGACCCTGCCACCCAGAGGCACCTCCCATCCAGTTCCTGCAACCAGGGCCATGCAGGGCTCACTGGCTCTCTAAGAGGAAGGAGGAGACACCATTGCAGTGGAGTGCTACAGTGCTCAGTGACTAAGCAATCCCCAGAAAGACTTAGCTCAGTGGAGGGGCTGAACTACCCTGAAGGGGTGCTGAGAGTCCCTTGCATCTAGGACAGCAAAGAGCGAGAAGGTGGTATGTGAGTTGCCCATAATTGGTGCACCTCAAGGGCACTGCAACTGGTGGACTGAAGGTGTAGGCTGGATGCAGAAGGGCACTGGGGGCCTGGTAGCAAACTGAGGAACTGGGCTGGAGGCTGGGCAACTGCAAAGGGTGTGAAGAGTGGAAGAGTGTGGCTCAGGAAAGGAGAAAAGCAAAACCAATGCCTCCTCAGCCTGCCAGCAGCCAGAAAGACCAGCAGAACTGTCTTGGCCAATTTAAAGACAGCAAAAGGCTTAATTTTTTTTCTTCCTTTCTTTCTTTTTCATTCCTTCTTCCTTCTTTCCTTCCTTTCCTTTTGTATTTCTTCTCCCTTCCTTTTTTTTTAATTCCCACAAGTGAGACAATAAAACCTGGAGCTGTGAAAAGACCAGTTAGACCCAACTAGGGGTCATCCCAACAAATGAGAAAGTGAGACAAATTTCACTTTGCTACTCCACAGAACTCTCAAGTTATTGTATATTTGTATTATAATTATTTTTAATAATCTTATATCTTTTATTTAATTAGTATTTTTGTATTTCTCTTCTTTTTGTTTACTCTTCTTCACTTTGTTTCTTTTCTTCTTTTTTAATTTTTATTTTATTGATTATGCCATTACAGTTGTTCTACTCCCCCCTTCATTCCCCTCTACCCTGCACCCCCCCACCCCTACCATTCCCCCACTTTAGTTTATGACCATGTGTCTCAAGTTCTTTAGATTCTATATTTCCCATACTCTTCTTGCCCTCCCCCTATCTATTTTCTACCTACTGTCTATGCTACTTATTTTCTGTACCTTCTCCCCACTTCTCCCACTCCCCTGTTGCTAACCCTCCATGAGATCTTCATTTCTATGGTTCTGATCCTGATCTAACTGTCCTTTTAGCTTGCTTTTGTTTTAGATGTGGTTGTTAATAACTGTGCATTTGTTGTCCTTTCACTGTTCTTATTTTTTATCTTCTTTTTCTTAGATAAGTCCCTTTAACATGTCATATAATAAGGGCTTGGTGATTATGAACTCCTTGAATTTGATCTTATATGAAAAGCACTTTATCTGCCCTTCCATTTTAAATGAAAGTTTTGCTGGATAGAGCAATCTTGGTTGTAGGCCTTCAGATTTCATGACTTGGAATACTTCTTTCCAGCCCCTTCTTGCCTGTAAGGTATCTTTTGAAAAATCCACTGACAGTTTAATGGGAACTCCTTTGTAGGTGACTGTCCCCTTATGTCTTGCTGCTTCTAGGATTCTTTCATTTTAATCTTGACTAATATAATTATGATGTGCCTTGGTGTGTTCCTTCTTGGGTCCAACTTCTTTGGGACTCTCTAAGCTTCCTGGATTTCCTGAAAGTCTATCGCCTTTGCCAGATTGGGGAAATTCTCCTTTATTATTTGTTCAAATAAGTTTTCCACTGGTGGCTGTTCCTTCCCCCCTTCTGGTACTCCTATAATTCGGATGTTGGAGTGTTTAAAGATGTCCTGGAGGTTCCTAAGTCTCTCCTAATTTTTTTGAGTTCTTGTTTCTACATTCTTTTCTGATTGGTCATTTTTATCCTCCTTCTGGTCCAGTCCTTTGATTTGAGTCCCAGTTTCCTTTCCATTACTATTGGTTTCCTGTGCATTGCCATTCATTTCAATTAGTGTAGCCTTCATTTTTTCATCTAATTTGTGGCTAAAATCAACCAGTTCTGTGAGCATCCTGATCACCAGTGTTTTGAACTGTGCATCTGAAAGTTTGGCTATTTCTTTGTCATTTAGATTTATGGGCTCTGGGGCTTTGAGATCTTCTTGAGTCATTTTTGGTTTGTTTGTGCCCGTTAAGTATGAGGAACAGAGCCTTAGGGGTGGGGCGGGGTCTCCAGGGTGGGGTCGCTGGGTTGTGATGTTGTATGTGGTGGCGGGGCCAGAGTGGGGAAATGGCATCCCCCTCTCCTGATTCCCACCCCTGGGTGAGGAGCGAAGCCTTAGATGTTCACTTGGGCAGCTTCACTCAGGTCACTGGGTTGTGACTCTGTATGCGGTGGCGGGGTCAGAGCCCGGAAATGGCAGCCGTCTCTGCTGCCTCCAGTCACTGGGACCCGCTGGGTCCCCTCTCACTGCCCACTCACTCCCTCACCAGTCCATCTGCGCAGGAATGCACCATCCCAGTCAACCCATAGCCCTTCACCCTCGTGGGATCCACCGGTCACTCACTGGGTGGCACTCACTAGGTCACTCACTGGGTCAGCCCTTTGCAACGCCACGCCTGGGATCTGCGCACCTGAGTCCCTCTGACTGAGTTTTCCTGTGCAACCCCACTCTGCCAGCTGCTGGTTTCGCCCCTTTTACCAGTCAGGCTGAAGAATTCATTGTAATCGGACTTCCAAAAAGTTCAATTTTCTTTGTTCTGGCTGTGTTTTCTGTTGCTAATATTTTGTTGTCTCTTAACTTGGCTGTGCGAGAAAGCATGGTGTATCCACCTATGCCTCCATCTAGGCGGAAGTCCCACTTTGTTTCTTAAATTGCATTGTTTGACTGGTTTCCCTTGTTCTCTCTTTCACAGTATGTTTTTAATTTCCTGTCTTTCATTTAACTTGTGTTTGTATAGCACACTACTCTAGGTCCTGTACTTCCCACTCTTGTTATTCAGATCACATAGATTCTGTCATATGATTGTTGCTCCATTACTACTGTAAATAACTGATGTTCCATACAATTTGTAAATACTACATAGCACCACTCCTGAATCTTAGCTAACTTCACTGTTTCCTGAAACGTATTACTGTGGTGGTTAATTTTATTCTCTCACACACTACACCCATTTTCTATTTTTACTCCCATTTTACCTCATAATCTGACCTCCCACAAGCTAACTGCTTTCTAGGTCCAACTCACAATTCTTCCCCATCCCTAACAAGGGCCTTCTCTTTTTTTCACCCTTTCTAAAAAGTAGATACTTGAGTAAAATATCACAGTTAACATTATAAATATGAAAAGGATCTCCTGTCTCTTCTCTATGGGTTGTTACTTTAAATACCCTAGAACACACTCCTGCTGTCTTAAACCATTTTACCGTCCACCTCCAACTGATCACAAAACAGACTAGGTGGGAGCTGTGAACACCAGGATACCTGCTGGAAGAGGAAACCCACCAAAGAAGGAACCACCAACAGATAACAATAGAAGAAGATGAATGAGGGAGTGGAAGCCACACTAACTCAAATCAGAACTGATCTTGAAATACAACTAAATGGTGGAGAAATTACTAGAACAAACAACTGAACAGAATGAGAAAGAAGCCTCAAAACCTTGTACACATAGAAGACTCAATTTCAACACAACCTATCCACACTTCTACAACAGAATACAAGAGGTGGTGGGTGGAGTGACCCTCAGTGTACCAGCTGGAAGGAAGGGCCCACCAAAGAAAAACCCAACAACAATAAAAACCCAAAGACACACAGAGAGCTAATCTGAATGACAGCCCAAGACCAGCAAGCTCAAGGAGATCAAGGAGACTGCACGACTGAATCTCACAGGTCTTCTACCATAGAAGTTCACACCATAAACCCAGGGAGCCAGAAGAGATAAGTTTAAGAAGCACGGCTAACAAGTAGAGTCTCACAAACAATGGGCAGACAAAGAAACAATGCCCAAATGAAAGGAAAGGAGGAAGCTTCAGAATGAATGTTAAATTAAATAGAGGCAAGTCAACTATCAGATATGGAAGTCAAAACAATAGTTATAAGGAAGCTCAGTGAACTCACAGATAATTTAAAAAAAACAAGGAAAACTACAATGAACTCATTGCAAACTACATCAACATGAAAAGGGAAACAGAAACTATCAACAAGGGCCAAGGAAAAAAGTATACAATTTCTGAACTGAAAAAATGGTAGAAAGAATCAAAAGAAGTCTTGAATAAAGCAGAGAATTGGATCAACGAGCTAGAGGAAAAAGTAAAAAAACAAAAAAACACCCAGAAAGAGCAAGAAAAGGAAAAGAGGCTCAAAAGAATAAAGAGAAAATAAGGGAAATGCAGGACAACATGAAACATAATAAAATCTGTATAGTAGGGATACAAGAAGGAGAAGAGAAGAGCAAGGGGTAGCAAAAATAAGGATGAAAAATTTTCCTAATTCGATGAGAGAAAAAGTCACACAATCCAGGAAATACAGAGAGTCCCAATCAAGAGGAACCCAAAGAGGACCACTTCAATTTACATAATAAATAAAATGGAAAAATTCCAAAACAAAGAGAGAATCTTAAGGGCAGCAATGGAGAAGCAGCATACAAGGGAGGCCTGATAAGACTAGAAGCTGACTTCTCAGTGGAAATGCTCCAAGTCTGAAAGGAATGGCAAGAAATATTCCAAGTAATGAGAACTGGAATCCTGCAACCAAGGCTATTTTATTTACCCAGCAAGGCTCTCAATTAAAATGGAAGGCCAAACAAGAGGCTTGCCAGACAAAAGAATCCTCAAAGATTATACCTCCTCCAAGCAGCTCTGCAAGAGATGCTAAAGGTTTTGCTTTAAGAACACAAAGAAAAACAGTGAAAGAGAGAGGAATACAGGCATGAAGGAATAGCAATAAATGAGTACCTATCAATAATAACCTTAATCATAAATGAATTAAATGTTCTAATCAAAAGACAGAATAGCTGAATGGATAAGAAAACATGATCTACACATATGCTGCCTACAAGAGACCCACTTCAGGACAAAAGACCTACACAAACTGAAAGTGAAAGGATGGAAACAAATATTCCAACCAAATGGACAGAAAAAAAAAGCCCAGGTAGCAATACTCATATCAAACAAAATAGACTTCAAAAAAAAAAAGGGCCATAAATATAGACCCAGAAGGACACCTTATAATGCTCAAGGGAGGAATCCATGAAGAAGACATAAACATTGTAAATATATATGCACCCAAAATAGGAGCACCCAAATACATAAAGAAAGTTTTAGAGGATTTCAAGAAAGATACTGACAGCAACACAATCATATTAGGGGATTTAAAAACGCACTGTCAAAAATGAACAGATCTTCCAAACAAAATATCAACAAAGATATTGTGACATCGCACAATGCCCTAGATGACATGTACCTAACTGATATACATATAAAGCCTTTCAACTCAAAGAAGCAAAATACACTGTATTTTCAAATACAAACAGAACATTTTCATAGACCAGATGATAGGATAGAAAAGAAGCTTCAACAAATTGAAGAAAATTGAAATAATATCAAGAATTTTTTCTGACCATAAGGGATTGAAACTACAATCAAAGCTCAAGGAAAAAACCCAATACAAACAAATTCATGGAGATTTAATAGCATGCTATTAAACAATGAATGGGTCAAGAATAAGATCAACCCCTGGCTGGTGTAGCTCAGTGGATTGATCATAGGCCTCTGAACCAAAGGATCGCAGTTCCATTCCCCGTCAGGGCACATGCCTGGGATGCAGGCCAGTTCCCAACAGGGAATGCATGAGAGGCAACCATACATTGATATTTCTCTCCCTTTCTCTCTCTTTCTTCTTCCCTTCCAAAGATAAATAGATAATTTTTTTTAAAAAAAAAGGAGATCAAGGAAGAAATCAGAAAGTTTCTGGAAACAAATAAAAATAAACTCACAACAATCCAAAACTAATGGTACACAGGGAAGGCAGCCCTGAGAGGGAAGTTCATAGAGATATGGGCCAACTAAAAAAAAATAGAAACATTTCAAATAAACAACCTAACCCGACACCTACAAGAACTTGAGGAACAATAGCAAAGACACCTCAGAGCAAGTAGTATGAAGGAAATAACCAAGATCAGAGAATAATTAAATGACATAGAGGCTAAGAACACAATTCTAAGGCTCAATAAATCCTGGAGCTGGTTCTTTGACAAGATAAACAAAATTAACAGGCCTTTAAGCAGGCTCATTTAGAAAAAAAGAGGACCTAACTAAATAAACATAAGCATAAATAAAAGCAGAGATTACAACAGATACCACAGAAATACAAAGGACTGGAAAAAATTACCATGAAGAAGTATATGCCAAGAAATTTGAAAATCTAGGTGAAATGAATGAATTTCTAAAAAATATATATATAATCTTCCCAAACTGAATGTAGAAGAAGCAGAAGGCTGAACAGACAAATCACAGCTGATGAAATTGAAGCAGTAACCAAAAAGCTTCTAACACAAAAAGCCCTGAATCAGAATGTTTCACAAGAGAATTTTATAAAACATTTAAGAAAGAGCTAACCCCATCCTTCACAGATTTTTCAAAAATTTTCAATAGGATGGAAGACTGCCAAACTCTTTTTATGAAGCCAGCATCATCCTAATCCTAAAACTAGATAAAGACACAACAGAGAAAGAAAACTTCAGGCCAATATTGCTAATGAACATACATACTAAAATCCTCAAAATATTGGCAAACCACATCTAGCAAAATGTTAAAAAAATTATACACCACGATCAAGTGGGATTCATCCTGGGGATGCAAGGATGGCATAATATTGGCAAATCAATTAATGTAACCATGTTTCTCTCATCACATAAACAAAAGCAAAGACAAAAATCACATCATCCTATCAATAGATGCAGAAAAAGCATTTGATAAGGTACAGCATTCATTTGTGACAAAAACACTCAGCAAAGTGGGAATAGAGGGAACATTCCTCACCATAATAAAGACCACATATGACAGACCCACAGCCAACATCATAGTCAATTAGCAAAAATTTAGAGCTTTCCCACTAAGATCAGGAACAAGACAAGAATACCTACTTTTACCACTCCTATTCAACATAGTATTGGAAGTCCTAGCCACAGCAATCAGACAAGAAGAAGAAATAAAAGTCATTCAAACTAGAAAGGAGGCAGCAAAACTGTCATTGTTTGCAGATGACATGATAGTGTACATACAAAAACCTATAGACTCCACCAAAAAACTCCTTGACCTAATAAATGAATTTGACAAAACAGTGGGATACAAAGTCAATACCCACAAATCAAAGGTGTTTTTGTATACCAACAATGAAACAGCAGAAGCAGAAATCAAGAAAAAAATCCCATTTGATATAGCAAAAAGAAAAACAAAATACCTAGGAATAAACCTTACCAAGGAGGTAAAAAACCTGTATGCAGAAAATTACACAACACTGAAAGAAATCAAGGAAGACACAATCAAAAGGAAGCATGTACCATGCTCTTGGATGGGAAGAATTATCATCAAAATGGCCATACTATCCAAAGTGATTTATATATTCAATACAATCCTTATTAAAGTAGCAATGACATATTTCACAGATGTAGAAAAAACATTTCAGGAATTTATACGGAACCATAAATGACCCTGAATAGCTGTAGCAATTTTAAGAAAAAAGAACAAAGCAGGAGGGATCACAATACCTGATATCAAACAGGATTACACGTCCACTGTAATCAATACATCCTGGTACTTTCATAAAAACAGACATAAACCAAAGGAACAGAACAGAAAGCCGAGAAATAAACCCAAATCTCTGTGGTCAATTAATATTTGACAAAGGGGAAGAAGCAATAAAATGGAGTAAAAATAGCCTCTTCAACAAATAGTGATGGGAGAGCTGGACAACTACGTGCAAAAGCATAAAACTCAACCACCAACTTAACACCATGCACAAAAACAAATTCAGGGTGGATAAAAGACTTAAATATAAGCCATGACACCATAAAAATTTTAGAGGAAAACATCTGCAGGAAAATCTCTGTACTTGTTTATAAAAATTATCCTGTTTTTTTTGTCCAATTGATTCATCAGTCTTGACTTTACTATAGATATTCGATAATTTAAATCATAATACAAATATTTAATCTAATTTTGTTTTTTATCTCCTCTTTATTCCCCTCTGCCCTGCACCCCTACCTCCCACCAGCATTCGTGCCTGCCCCCTTAGTTCATGTCCATGGATGGTAAAATAAGTTCCTTGGCTTCTCCCTTTTCTATACTATACTTAACCTCCCCCGGTCTATTTTGTAGCTACTAATTATGCCCCTTATTCACTATACCTTTTTCTCCATTCTCCCCACCTGCCCCAGTGATAACCTTCCATGTGATCTCCATTTCTGTGATTCTGTTCCTGTTCTGGTTGTTTGCTTAATTTTTCTTTCTTTCTTTTTTTCTTTAGATTCATAGTTGTGAGTTTGTTGTCAGTCATTCTTTTTTCTTAGATAAGTCCCTTTAACATTTCATATAAGAAGGGCTTGCGCCCTGGCTGGTGTAGCTCAGTGGATTGAGCGCGGGCCTGCCCCCTCCCCCCCCCTAAAGATAAATAAATAAAATCTTTAAAAAAAAAAAGAAAAAAAAAGAAGGGCTTGGTATTGATGAACTCCTTTAAATTTACCTTATCTGGGAAGCACTTTATCTGCCCTATCATTCTCCTGTGCTCTTAATTCATGTGCAAGGGTAGAGAAGATATTAGGGGGAAAATGTCTCTATTAGAAGACCCCATCACTCCTCTTAAAGGGGATGCTGAATTAGGGCATTCAGAGAGATTTCTTCTGGGAAGAAAATTTAGGTGGGGGGGGCTAGCATTACTTTTAAAAAAATATATAGTTGCTAGATTTAGCACACAAAATGCATGATACCTACTTAAATTTGAAGTTCAAGCATCATTAAATTACTTACTTTAAGTATATCTTATACACTATTTGGGGCAGGCTTATTTTTAAAATGTAGTGTTTTAAATCACTCCCTTCTTTACTATAAACCTTCCACACTGCCTTCCTTTATATGTGCCTGGTTTATTTAATGCCTTGTGGTTAGGCAAGTATCAAAACCTCTCCTTTTCCCACAAATTCTTATCTTTACATTAAAAGGCACTTTTGAACAGACTCACCAGTCATTTGCTTCCCAAATTTGTGTTCAAATGTATCTTCAATATCTACAGGCAAAATGTCCTGTTTGGGGGGTCAAATCTCTCCAGCTTTTGGCTGTCAACACCTACTTCTCTACTGCTCCAATTTCAACCCTTGTTCAAACTCCCCAGTGCCATTTTTACAGGAAGTCTAATTTGAGTAATTCTAGTTTGGAATGATTGTTTTTTCCTTCAGAAATTCTATAATGATATGGCAGATACATTTCTGAGGTAATCATAGACTGCAATATAACCATTCTTGGAAAATTTATTTTAAAATAGTGTTCCACCTCTTCATGCCTTTAAAAGAATCACTGGGTGAGTAGAATGTGTTCAGATGACTTTGTAGGAAGGTGCAGCCAGGGGACCCCAAAAAGAAGGATTTGTAATGAGGTCCAAAACTCAGGGTGTCCAGGAAATATTTAAAATATGGGATGTCCTCACCCCCCACAAGTCTGAGCTGGGGGAGATGGGATACAGGGAGCAGGGCCACTGAGTTGTTTTGCATAGCAACAGTTTCTCAGATAACCTCTAGAATGGTCATTTAACATATCTATAACCTTTAATGGTTTCATAGATATGTTAAGTAGCTGTGGCCAGGCTATGAGCCAGGGAGATAGAAGTAATTTCCACCCAGGATGTAACTGGGAGGCAACTTTCAGCCCCCGTTACAACCTGTGTGAGAGCTTAAGATGATTGGCTCCACGCCATGGGGCCATAATTGCCCAGATTCACTATGGCAGCCCAGTAAAGATGGTAGGATGCGGGAGTCCTGGCAAGTGTAACTAATTGTGAGAGGAGTCGGAAATGGGGCTGCAGAGGAAGATTGGCATGGGGATTTAAACAGACACAGTAGCCATTGAAGAGAGAACCACACACTTTTAGACAGAATGGGGACTCCCACAGCCATGTGAGAGAGAATCACCATGTAGTTTTAGCAAAGAGAACCATGCGGCTTTGGCTAGAGTGAGGGGACCACCACTCCACCACCTGCAGCCACGAGAAGAATCACCACTCGGCTTTAGTAGAGAATTACCAGCACAAATTTAGCAGAGAACCACCACTCGGCTTTAGCAAAGAATCACCACACAACTTTCTATTTCTTTTCCTGAGATACAGTACCTTGGGCTGGGCAAAGGGGGAAAGAAGGACTATGTGTGTTTGTGGGTGTTTTAAGAGTCTTTGGGATTTTGATGAATACATTACGTCATTACTCTTAAGTCTGTATAACTTGAATAAATAATTCCTTTCCTTTTCACTGACCTCTAACATGGAGAGCTATAATTCTCTGGCAAAGGGAAAGGTGAACTTAGTATAGGGAGACCCCAGGAGAAGGGGTGTCAACTAGGTAACATTGTGGGACCCCCTTCCCTGGTGGTTAATAGGGGAAAACCATGGGAGACAACATGTGCAGTAGCTTTAAAGTAATGCAACTACTTATACATGCACTGTAAAAGTCTGCCAAAACTAGCCAGGAAGGATCCGCCCTATAAGAATAGAGTCCCTCCAGCCCATGAGGTCAATCTCTGCTCAGAGATGGCCTGCTCCCATGTTCTCTGCTATAAACTCTGGGGGTTCAGTTCAATTCTTTGTCCCAATCACCAAGAACCTGGTTACCTGTGCCTGCCTGTGACAATTTCATACCAATGTTTGTACAATTGATGTATTTTTGAGAGGTAATCAAAAGTTATTATAAACATTTTTGATATTTTGCTTTACTGTCTTTGGAGGCTGTGACAGTTTCAAACATTTGATATAGGAATTAGGACATCTTGTGACTCCCCCTCCTCTGGTCCTGACCTTTTCCTGGATCTCTTGCTCAAAAGACTACATCAGCATTCACTTCCTCAGTTCTTTGTCCTTCTGACACCTCAGGCCTGTTTCTCTGTTTTTGCACTTAGTACCATTTTCTTTTAAAATACTCTCCTCATGCCTATTATCTTTTGATTATTTATGTGTCAATTCAAACATCAGCCCTGAGAAAAATCCCCTGATCATTTCTAGCTAAAATAGCTCTCCTATCCCTTTTATTGCTTGGTTTTATCCTCTTCATAGAAATTAACTTCCCTCCTTCCTTCCCTTCCCTCTTCTCTTTCATTCCTTCTTTATTTTTATTTTTCCCTTTCTTTGTCTTTTGCTTTATATCCATAGATAGAAGCTAGTGGAGAAAGGGGGACAACACCCCATACACCATTTTGCTCTCACCATCACAACAGGGCCTAGTGTATGATGTTTTTAAAATATCTGCTGCATAACTGATGGATTGAGCAACTGACTGGATGGTCCTGAGAGGGAAATAAGCCATTAGATAAGCAAGACCCATTTCTGATAAAACAGTTTTGGTGTTAGGGTGCTCACAGGCTGTGAAAGAATTCACAAGCAGAAGAAAATGTGGAAAGCAAAGATTTATTTTACCTCCCCAAGAGAGGGAAGAAAGGTCCAGGTGTAGAGGTATGTACCAGTACTAAGGGTTGGGGCTTTGAGGTTTTATTGGCTTATAATTGGATTATAAATGGGCTGGGCTGGTATGGGTGTTGCAACACAGGAGGTTTTGAGTGGTTTTGCATAAAGTGCAGTTTGCTCCAGTGTTATCTTTTGCCTGTGGTTGTGGGGTGCGGTTAGTCATGTTTTGCTCTTGGTTTTCCAATCCTGGGGACATAAACTCACAAGAGTAAAATGGCAGTCATGTTTAACAAGGCCATGAGCCTGCTCAGCAAATGTTGCCACAACAGGAAATAGTGCTGGCTTTGTCCTTTCATTTGGGAAGAATGTGCCAGTAAGGTATAGGTGTTTCTTTATGGAATTATGTGAGGGCACAGGGTGGAGTCCAGAAGTCCAATAATAGGGGTATATCAGGGCACAGAAACACACTGAACATGTTACCTGTAGAGGTGATACTTCAAAACTAAATTCCTTTGACTTCTCCAATAGCATCAAGTGAAGTTTGCCATGAGCCACCATTTATAGCAAAATGTGGACAGAATATGTATTTGTTATTGGCAATGTGTAAACTATTTTATGGGTAAATAAAACTTATTCTGACAGTGTTATGTATGTGTTTATAATCTTTTAAAATTGTAAAAGTCACTCTTGGCTTGGCTTCAAGCCATATTTGACCCAGAGGCCAAACTTTGTCTACCTCTGATCTAGCTCATTCTTCAGTTCTTGAAATGAGATTACTGTGTTATGACCTCATTTCTTGAATTTGTAACCTCTCCAGAAGTACACCAGGACTTCTAGGATTACTCATTGCTTTATTCTTTTTTGTTCTAGAATTCCTTGTTTCTGTCATCTGACAACCGACCTTAGTCTTTTCTCCTCTTCTCATTCTCTGTCCTCCATCAAATAAATATCAAAAGTGAAATAGATGAACAATATTTCTCAAGATACAATGCTGATATTGTAGACAGCATTTTGCAGGACTCAGCTACTTGTCGAATTCCAATCAGCAGGTTTTAATCAGGACTGAGGACACATTGGTCATCCATGGTAGAGCTGTCAGAGCTGATGGCTGTACTAAACTTATGTATTGCTTCGCTACCACATTCCAGCTTCCAAACTTGGCTTCTTTCAAAAACATATAGACAAATTTGTTACTTCATTTCTTGCTTTGGCATTGTTTGTGGGTTTAGTCCCAAATAATTTTTCCCTCTGTCTTACCATCCCATTTTATTCCAGTGTCTTATCAAATGCATGATCTTTACCTCACCACTTTTAACATTGATCCAATCTTAATATCATGGGACTGTGTTTCTTCCCTAATTATACACTAATTTTCTTGTGTCTTTATTCTCATCATGACAATTAACTTTTTCATTTCTATTAAAAATATATTGATATCTCCCTTATCAAAAATAATTAAGCATACAATATTCTTCCCTTTAAAAATATATTGATGTCTCCTTTATTAAAATAATTAAGCACACAATATTTCTTCCCTTTGCAAAGCCATGCATTCCTTTTGATCAACATCTTTCAATTACAGTTAATGTTCTCACAAATATCGATGGGGATTGATGAGTTCAAACTAGTTAATTTGCTTTCATCTTTCCATGCTACCCACTGATTCATTAGTTGTGTGAATAGAAAAACTACAATCTCATGCTCGTCCTACCCTGCTCCCCAAATAACTTAATTATCTGTTCCTCTGACTTAACAAATCATTGGATACTTATTAATTATTTAGATAGATCCATTAAAATCTTTAATGTTTTACTTATTTATATCTTCTTCAATTTATTTCTTCAGTGTCTTATAATTTTTCAAATACATGTCTTTTATATCCTTCATTCAGTTTATTCCTAGGAGTTTTTAATGTAATTTTAATGGACTTATTTACTCAGTTAACATGTCTGATTGTTCATTATTGATGTATAAGAATACAACTCTTTTTGAATATTTATGTTATATCTTTCTACTTTACTGGGTTAATTTATAAGTTCTAGCAGCTTTTTTAGTGGAATGTTTAGGGTACTTGGAGACCATTAAGTTAAGTGAAGTAGGCCAGTCAGAGAAAGACAAATACCATATGATTTTACTTATATGTGTAATCTAATGAACAAAATAAACTGACAAACAATAGGAACAGACTCATAGATACAGAACATAGACTGAAAGCTGTCAGAGGGGATGGGTGTTGGGGGATTGAGTGAAAAGGTGAAGGTATTAAACAAAAAAACTTAATAGACACAGACAACAGTATGGTGACTAACAGAGAAAAAGATAGTGGAGTGAGGTATAAGAGGGTAATGGAGACTTAATTTGGGAAGGTGAACACAATGCAAAGTACAGATGATGTATTATGGAATTGTATACCTGAAACCTATATAATTTTATTAAACAATGTCTCCTCAATAAACTCAATAAAATTAAAAATATTTTAATGTTTCAGAAATTATATTTAACAATACTTGCCTTAAATATTCAAGCACAAGCTAAATTTTATTAACTGAATTGTTTGCAATACAGAAGAAAATCTTTTATTAAAATGTATATATTAAATGTCTACCAAGAAAACTTTAGGTAAGTAGTCTCTAAATTTTCTTTGTTTAAATATCATGCAACCTACAGTTTTACTTAGTTAACAAATTTAACCCCATGCCTACCATATTATAATAGCACATTATATATCAGCACTCCATAAACTATCATGAGCTGAATTCAAATATCTATACGAAAGCTAATGAACAAATTGAGCTATTACATGATGATAATGTTGTACAGGGCATATTTTCATTGACTTATCTTTGGATGTCCAAGAGTATTTATAAAATATATGCATGCTACATTGATTTTTCACTTTATTATTTTATGCTTATCAGTAAAAAATGCAAGACCATAAACTGAATAGATCTTATTGTATTAGAAAAATTGAGAGTTGTGGTTAATCATCAAGTGTGCTACAAAGAAAAAAAATATTTTAGCCCTAAGCACATGATTGCTTGCCTTTTGCAAGATTTCCTTGTGTTCTATTTTTAGGTAAGTAAAAATATTTACCACCATTCCATAATTCTATAAATATATTCATGAATAATCTGGAAATGAAGCACAAAAATGAATGCTACAAACAGTGCATTTCTGTGAATGTATTTCTCTTATAACTGGTCACATGTTATAAGAAAACATGTTTTCACTTTCATGATTATAATCATAATTAGTAACACTGTATATGAGAGTGGGGTTTCCTTGAACCTAAATTTAGAGTTATTTTCATTCATTTAATAAATAGGCTTAATACAAGTGAAAATAAAACTGTTTCAATGCATGTTCTATTAGAATAATGTTGGCAATAGGATATTATGTGAAAACATTAATATAATCAAGATTTTAAACATGATTGCTTTTCATCTACCATTCTACTCATGACAAAATGGAAATTGATTTCATTTCATTCCTCAAGATTTAATACACAGAATTTTAGCCTCATCAGAAACTTTTTGATGCTTAACAGCTTCAAAATAGTTTTTTTTTGTGCTAATACTAACAATGTGTCATCAGGAGATGTAAGAAATAATTGATTCATCTCCAATTTCTTAAGATTATATTTTGGATTGTCTCAAAATTTAATCTGAAGCAAATCAGGACGTTAGGAGCTTTTTACTACTTAATTTGTTTTTAAAATTTTAATTAGAGTTTACATTATTATTCCGTATTAGTTTCAGATGCACAGCTTAGTGGTTAGGGTATCATTTACTTTATAGAGTGATCACCTGATATTTTCAGTACCCACATGGCACCATTCAGAGTTACTGCAATATTATTGACTATATTCCCTATACTGTACTTTACATCACCATGAGTATTACGTAACTACCAATCTGTACTTCTTAATCTCTTCACCTTTTTCACCTAGCTCTTCATCACTACATTTTCTTCTGGCAACTTAAGAGATGTATACCTACCTACCCAAATAAGACCTTTTAAAACTCCCTTTTTATTTGCAATAAGGTTAGTTTCATAAGTAATGATGCAACTTCAATTTTGTTAGCTTACCATAGATTTTGAAGAATGATAAGATAGAAATTTCCAATATTACATTTTGATTACATATGTGCAGAAATGAAATTTACTCATAAATGAACAAAAACTGCCCAAATGATTTTATATTCTCACAGTTTTTTAAAAAGTATAAATGCAATAATTCTCAAGAAGTTGCTAGGTAAACTAAAAATTGATGTAACAACAACAGAAAAAAACATTACTCCTAATCTCTGGGAACAAATACCTATAACTGAATTGCTAGAATAATTTTGAAAGTTTTGTAATTGAAAATTACGTTAAAGACATATAGCTATTATTGGTTTGTCCTGTAAGATTTTAATATCTTTTAGAAATTAAAAGCTGTACATCTAAAGAATTTAACATTTCTCCAAAGAATAGTAGAACACTGTATATACATAACTGCATATGCACAATCCTGGAAAATATACATTATTAGTTGTTTCACAGAAAAATTATTTAGAAAGGAAAGTAAACTTTAAGTCACAGAACATTAATTTTTAAATAAACTTCAAGGTATATAATAATCATTTGCCAGTGTAAATTCTACTTGGATTCATCAAAGGTATATATAAAATACCTTTTATTCACACTTAAATGAAGTCTTAGTAAATTTAGCTATTTATACCTTCATGATTAAGGTTGAGTATCCAATTATACTAACAAACACCTCACTATACTAGCCAAATAAGGCACAAATACCTATATAATAGGGTTTGATTATATTTGTATACATTTATGATAAAATGCAGCTACCATAGTTAAACAGTCAACAGTTGATTGTAAGTTGGGATGTAATTTAAATACTTCACTAAAATATATATGTTCACTTATTATTTGGGATTTATAAAATGTTCTTTTAGATCTTCAGCTATTTACCATATTTTATCAAATAGGCATACATTTCAAATCTTAATTCCAAAGAAGTTGGAATTAACTTCTTTAGATGTTATATACATGAAAGCAACAGTTGTAACATATGTTTACTAACATCTGAATTACCTTTGAGTTCCTGAATCCTATACTTATAAAATATTTTTACAGACACAGACAGAGGCACATATGAGATGAACATTTAAAGAACAATTATATCTTTCTGTTAAAAAATACTTTGGTGATTTATTTTTTTCCTCATTAACCATACCAAAATATCATATACTTAATTTATTTTGTTTCTGATAGCAAATGCACAACATTTGATAGACTGATCATTAAGTCTCTAGTTATAGGGGAAATTTCTGTAAAATCTAAACAAGTTACATATGCATTGACTCTTTAACCCAATCTCATTTGGAGGAATTTACCCTGAAAGTATCAGCTCCACAGATGCGAAATCACAAGAGACAGGTTATTTATAAAATATTACTTGAAATAGCAAAATATTGAAAATAATGTGTTTATTCACAAGGCACTGGTAAAACAAAACACTTAAAAATACAGAACATAGGATTTATGCACTAAATGAATTCAGGTGTTTCCTATGTTTGCCAGCATTTATGAAATTGTGGACTCTGCACATTTTTTTTGGTATTGCAAAATGTATAGCACTTATTCATATACAGACAAACAAGCACAAATTCTACTAAATAGCTCAACAATAAAAAATACAGCTCTTTTCACCTAGTTTTATAAATACTTAGAAAGAAGTGGTGGAAATGAATACAGGGTTGGGCCATGCCATATACATAAAATAGTCATCTCTACATATACTTTGTCAATTTCTTATTTTTTATTCTTCATGCACTTTTTTTCAATTTTAGCTAAATGGACAACAAGCTAGGCACATAGTGAAAATTTTTCTGTACAAGGTTACAAATGTAATGACAAGTTTGTCCATTTCAAAGTAATTAAGATTTGCACACAATGCATAGAATGCTTCATTGACATTTGTGTTTATAAATTTGTGTTAACAAATGACATTCCAGGCAACTTTACAAAAGTTTAACCAGCCTACATTGACATAACCAAAGATATTTCTTGCTCTACACATTTCTTAACATGATACAAAGATGTTCACAAGTATGCAAAAATACCCAGAAAGCGGGGAGGAGGCAATTCTTTGCTTGAGAAAGTTCGTGTAATAAATCTAAATGCAATCACAAAACTAGAAAGTCACTGTTTTAGAAGTGCCAGATTATTACTCTTTTCAGCAAGGATAGCCAATACATGCTAAATTGTTGAGTAAAAATGTGTTTGAGAAAAGAATATTCCCATCTTCATAAACACAGGAGAAATCACATGATTTCTCACATCTTAATTACAAGGGGGGAAGTAAAGTCATTCTAGTGGAGATATTGCAACCTTACCAAAATTAGAAAATTTAGGGTCACAAATTATGGACCAACCTATATAAACCTATGAATGAGATTAAATAGAATGTACACGTCACCTGTACTATATTCTTAAAAAAATGTTACCTGAATCTTACTATAAGCTAGAAATCAGGGAAATACAGATTTGACAGATTCTACAAAAGACCTGATTTGGGCCCTTCACAAATATCAATGCGATATAAAAAATGGAAGATTCTTCTAGAGTAAAGGATTTTATAGATAAATGACAAGCAAATGTTACTGGTGGTAACTGATTGAGTCCTCATTCAAACATACAGCAAAGAATACCTTTACAGATATTTGAGTAAATTAAAATTAAGAACTTTAAAATAGATTACATTGTTGGGCTATTGTATGTTATAATGTTAAATTTACGGATCGCAATAACAATGTTGTAGTAAGAGAAAGCAAATGGGACACACTGTTAACCATAGGTGAATCTAAGCAAAGGGTACCTGGCTATACCTTGCACTATGTTAGCTGTAGAGTTTTCAAAATAGAACACAGGGGCTTTAGTTAAGGACTAAAGTCATCAAATTCTTTAGTTAGGGATTTTTAAAATATTTTTTATAATTTCTCAATTATTAAATCAGGTGATTTGGGTGATCTATTCACATATATATTGCAAATTAAGTCTGACCTGCATAAAAATAAAAATATATATAAATAAGCAGCCAATTAACGTTAGTCATAAAAACTTATCCAAAATCTAAATTCAACATAAAGCTTACTTGGTACCTTGGGAACTTACTAAACCTAAGGGTAGGGCATTGCCAAAAACAAGAGTTAGAGAATATCTGCCTTACCTTCTGTGTCCATAATATTAAAACACACATTAGACTTCACATGTACCCTTACTGGATTGAGCCTCAATTTCCCCTGGAGGACACCAGCTCATAATTGCACACTTTGTTATCCTTTTTCCTCACTGTCCCAGTTCTGTCTCTGTTTCCCTACCTCTCCTGGTGATTCCTAGGATCAGCTTACTGATAAATCATCAACACTTGCTCTTTACCTCAGGCTCTGCTTCCAGGAAACTTCAAACCAAGACTACCTGAGAAAATGCTGGGAATTTGTCATAAGTTATGCTAGAAATAATGCTCTTATTTTAACTTACTGGTATGGACATTATATTAAAAATGAAAAGCAGAAAGGGTAAGTGTTCAAATCCAAGTCAAATGGTCCAAAGGTGAAAGTTCTTGCAGAGTGTTCCTCCTCTTACTCCACCAGGGTGTTTCAGTCATTCTCCTTAACCAGGAGGACTCAGTGGTCACAGCCCACAGAAAGTGGTCATCAATACCCTTAAAATAACAATTTTTGTGTAAACATTGATTCCCCTTAGTAACAGTTTTATTTTATTTGATCAAATATATCAATCCTACATATCCCCCAGCACCAAGACATGTATAATTTTTCTAAGCAAGTTTTTAAAATCAAAACAGACCTTTATTGGGGAAGAATAGCTACTTATATTTTCAAATCAATTATTTGCCACCATAATAGGGTTCTCGCTAATTTTTTCTAATTTTTTAAAAACAACTCTCAATGTTTCCAGGTACTTTTACCTTCATCAGTATATACATGAAAAAGAAGTGAAAATTTGAAACTAAAGGTGGTGGACAAATTTTAATCAAATAGAAAGAAAAAATACAAGAAATACAATAGCAATTTGATGTAGTATGAAAAATTTGGCATGTTTTTTAAAGATTTTATTTATTTATTTATTTATTTATTTGTAGAGAGAAAGGGAAGAATAGAAGGAGAGAAACATCAATGTATGGTTGCCTCTCGTGAGTCCCCTGCTGGGGACTGGCCTGCAACCCAGGTATGTGCCCTGACTGGGAATCGAACCGCAATTGCGTGGTTCATAGACCCGCGCTCAATTCACTGAGCTACACCAGCCAGGGCTGGCCTGGTTTTTAATACAACTCTAATACTGAATATGGAAAGGAAAATATTAATATCTTAAGTGAAAGTAAGGCAAGCACTGACATAAAAATATTTGTTATAGTGTAATTTAAAATTTATTATTTTTAGCTACCAAAATTGTAGATGGCCAAATATTTAAGTTTACTATATCTAGTCAGTGGTAATAAATGTAAGTGGACATGGAAGGTAGAAAAATTTTCCTTTGGCAGAAACCAATGTGTTTAAAATTGGTGAGAACCTTTAGACATTGAAAACTTCCCTTCAAGAGAAAATGGGAGAAAATGAAAAACTTACAATCAGTGATAAAGCTTTCTACCAAGCCAGTAAAAACTCTATAATAAACAATAAAAGTTAGTTTTTGCTATCAAGAGGAAAAAGAAAATTTGACAGAGCTATACTCAAAATTTCCTCATCCACTATGAACAGAAAATATTAGCATTCTGCCTTTTATCTTTTTATTCTTTCCTTACAGAAAACTAGGAGAAATGAAGACTGAGAATATTAACACTTGATATATCTCTTGATTCATATAAACAACCTGATGTACAAAATATTGTAGATTTGATTTCCATAATCTTCTGCTCATCTGCTCATTTTCTCTAATACATTTTAAAGCAGTCAATGAAATTCTGATTAGGATTGTTGCAATCTTACGGATTCACCCTGACCAGCTGTATTTACACAGAGAAGACTGAAAATATGTTTTTAAGAACTGTATCTTACATCTTACTGAGACTGCTTAGTTGTTCCGAGCATTTTTTTTTGAAGTAGTTAGGACATTTTAAAATCTCTAGACTAAGAATTTGAGTGGCTATATCTTGGAATATCACTGAAAGACGAATACTCTAGTGAAATAATTTAAAATATTTAGAAACGTTGTCAAAATTTGTATTGCAGATTTTCTCCCAAGTATAAAAAAGAAAAACCATCAGTGAGACAGTAAGAGCTGGAAGTAAGCAGGAAGTAAGACAAGTATGAGCTGGAGACCAGTGGGATGGGACAGGATTTCAGAAAATGATTTTACTTCTCAGTGCAGCCTGAATCCTGTTTACTGCTCTTCTGCTTCAAAAGGATGGAAAGGAGTCTGAGCTTCAGCCACTGGTAAGTTTGGAACATACACTTAGTCATGACTGAGGACTGATGTTATTGTGACAGAGTAAATAAAGGTGAAATAAAAATGGGATTTGGTGGAAAGGACACTAAAAGATACTGGGTCACTAAATGAAAAAGTCATTTATCAGATCTGAAGCCACAAAAATACTGCTAACCAAGCAAAGTAAAAAAATATACATTTTTAACAGTATAATTGATTAGAGGCCAAATATAATCTGGTCTTTTTATAGATTTATTTATATTTTTCTCATCTTTTGAAAATAATTGCTGGTTTAAAAGCGATGTTTTTATAATACCTTTAAATTTTCTTATAATGGTATTAAATATTTTACATTAAAAACAAAGGACATTTTGCAACATATACCCAATTGCAATACTTGCTAATAAAATTTTCAACTGTATTGAATTTAAAATTTTACAAAGCTTATGAATAAATACATCCATTTATTTCTCATGATCTTTTTAAGGTGATTACCTTAAATTTTTTTCATCTTGCATTTACTTAATCACAACATATTTATGATGTGTCTATACCATACTATGCCTGGTGATAGGCTTTTCTGGTGTAATTTCCATATGCAGGGAGAATTACACTCTGGCTTCAAAAATCAGCAGTTACACAGTAAAAAAAACCTGCCTACAGGAAAACAGCCCTTCTTCATCTCAGTGTGACCTCTATCAGATAATCAAATTTCTTTCCTCCTTTCTCTTCTTCTCCTCTTCTTCTTCTTTCTCTTTCTTGTCTTTCTTTTTCTATTTCTCTTTTCCTTTAGGGTATAAGCTTGATTAAATCAGGGACACATTTTTTTATGTTATTAGAAATAACTTTTGAGCAGTTATATACACCCAGGTATTGATTTCTTTTGTTTTTTTTTACAGATATTTATTTCTAATACATAGAAAACATGCTAATTAATTGTCATTTTTACAACTTTATGAGTTGTATACTCATCTGGTAATAATAATATAAAATAAAGTAATATAATTTCTAGATCTAGACAGTAAGGTACCTTGAGCATAAAGAAATATAAAATGAAATCACATTATTCACCTGTATGGAGATTAATAAAAACATTGTAATCTGTCTCTGAGTGAAGCTGCTGTACATATGTTGGTGCATTTTAAATTCTGGAAGAAAAGCATGCTCTGTGTGACTTCACGTAAAGGGAAAGAGGATAAGGAAGCCTTCACATGGGTTTCACCATACTTACTCCATATTTTCAACTTATATTTAGAATTTTGTTGAAACTTCGATTGGCTACTTTAAATTCTATTATACATCTGTAAATTGTGCAATATACTTTATTTTCTAATTTCCCTGTAACCTGAATACAGCTTAATTAAAATATGTTACTTAGTAATTGACTGCTAATAAAAATATTTAAAAAGTCCTCTCATATATAATTAACCAATTACTATTATAGCAAAAATTAGCTATATAACAATAGTAAGTTATATTGGTGGGAAATAAAGTTGCATTCAAAATAAAATCAAATCAAAACTAACATAAAATGTTTATTTCTTTTACATAAAATGTAAAGCCCCCAAAGTAGAAGATACTGAAAGACTACTGCATTGAAAACTATTAGATTAAAAAGTCACCACGAGCCATTGTATTCATGACCATCCATTTTCTACATGACGCCAGCTGAACTGCAACAAACATACTCTCAGGGTGTATCAGCCTCTGTTTGTACTGTTATCAAATTCCTTGTCAGGTCCTTTCCCTCCCCACTCCCGTCATTAATCTAAACAATGGAGACCATGCCTGCATTCTGTATACTTTAAAATGGATCTATTCTTCCATTTCTCACTTCTAAAATGAAAATATAATTTCATACTTTACTCAAAGGGCACCTAATTTTAGCTTTGAAGATTATCAGATTTTCTTATCAATGTAGGGTGACATTTTATTTTTTCAGGATACTAACTGTTGGAGATAGAACAAAACAAACTTTCAAACATAAAACATAATGCCCTTTCAGTATAAATAAAGTCTGATGTGCAGATATTCCAGGAATGACACTGCACTTGCCACTTCAAAAATATATTTTAGTGACTAAAAAATACAAAATAAAATCTGGCAAAGCCATGAGTAGAGAGGTGCTTCTCACTAGTTATTTACTTAAAAAAATGGAAAGAGGTGAAATAAATAAAAAAGATTTTAATTTTATTTTTAATAAAAACATTATAGTGATAATATTATTCTGAGTAATCATCTCTGGCAATTATCTAAAATATTGGGACTGTATAATTCCTTAAAGACAAACACTGTTTTGATTACCTTTTTGTGGCATATATTTATTGTCCATTATCCCAACATTGCATTCTTAACACTCGTTAGTTAGATATTATTACTAAAAGGCAAATAAACATAAGCATTTCTATGTATAATGTGACAAAGTGAATTATAAAGTACTTACGAGGAGAAATATTATGGTATCACTTCTTCAATTTCCTGTTAAAGTATATTTAAAGATAATAATGATGGGTGCACAACTCTGAATTAATTTATTCATTAATTACATATTTAAGATAGATGATAATCTTAACCAAAAATGCTTATTTTATGTCAGTTAGATTTCACTTCAACTCTACCACTTATACAAGGCCATATAATATTCATATGTGTAGTGTAAGATACAACTATTTAAAATTTTTTCTTACCCCCATTTCATCATCACTTTGATATGCTTAAATATGTACTTTTAATGGTTATCAAAATTTATGTGTTAGTAATCTGTCTGAAATACTTGAAATGTAATATTTTGAAGGTACCATATTTTGCCATGCTCCCGTGTACAATTCACATCCATGTATTTGGCCCAAACTTTCAGAAAAAGTTTTGTTTTAAATTTTTATTGAATTATTTATTTATATTTAGAAACAAAACTGATACCATATTTCAGGCTATTAGTTTGCATCCAAATATCATCATTACTTTCTAGAGTTATGCTTTTAATTCATAAGCATAAATAAATTAAAAACATTTACATAGACATGGAATTAATACTATCCATGTATAATACACATCCTTATTTTTCCCTCAAAAATTTGGGGAAAAAAGTATGCATTACACATGGCAAAATATGGTAATTTAGAAATGGTATATAGGACAATTCATTTGAATAGTTAATCAGATAATTTTTCCCACAAATATATGTATATTATATAATATGTCTGTATAGAGTATTGTTACCGAACAGAGGTCCATGGTGAGGGCAATATTTGGCCCACCAAGGGATGCCAAAAACTGCTACAGAACAGGGGCCCCTCCCAAGGATGGAACAGTTATATACTGGGCTCTTCTGTCTGCCACCAATTGGAAAGACATCTCTCAATGCCAGAGATTTGTGAAAAGGAAACAAAATGTTTATTTAATGCTATTCAGGCCTAACGCCCCCATTAAAATATCAAAATCCTTTAGGGTATACACCTATACAAACACACAGCTCTCTATTCTCCCACTGTCCCATCTCCGGGTACCGTAAATCAGGAAAAGAACACACATCTGTTTTTCCAGGCTGCTGGCACCATCAGCTGTGTCGCTGTGCAGGCAGGATCTCTGGTTAATCCAAAGTCATGTGGCACCCTCTCACAGTCCACAGGCAAGAGTTCTTTGTACCAAGTTCCAGTCAAAGTCCTTCCTGCTTTCCAGGCCACTCAGCCAAAGGGGGCACCCCAAAGCCGCGTAGGCATCTTCTATCAAAGCTGCAGGGGTCAGCACTCTGAACCAAGAGTGTGTGGCTTTCTTCTTCACTTGGCTGCAGAGGTCCTCATTCTGGCAAAGCTGAGTGGTACTCTTTCACTCTACCGAAACCCCATGGCTCCCGCAATGGTTGCAGGGGTCTGCACTCTGGCCCAAACCGCATGGTTTCCCCTTCAATGGCTACTGAGTCTGGGTTTAAATATTCACACCCATCCTCCTTTGCAGCCCCATTTCCGACTCCTCCTACAATCAGTTACACCTGCCAGGACTCTGTATTATTACAAGTTTACTGGGCTGCCATCATTATGATACAGGGTGCAGCCGGGGGGGGGGGCAAAAAAAGATTTAGAAAGGTGTCCAGAATTCAAAGTGTATAGGAATATTGGAGAGACATATAAGATGTCCTCACACCCCCCCCAGGGGGAAGAAACGAATGGAGCAGGGCCATTGAGAGCTGTTTTGCATAGCAATGGTTTTGCAGCTAACCTCTGGAATGATTATTTAACATATCTATAACTTTTAACTGGTTTCATAGATATGTTAAATAGCAGTGGCCAAGTTTGGAGCGAGGGAAAAGGTAGTGGACTGGGACTCAGGAGGATGTAACTAAGGTCTGGACTCCTGAGTGAGAAGGGCTCAGGACCCAGGATGTAACTAGCGTCTGTGCTCCAGAGTGAAGGGCTGTGTGAGAGCTTGGAAAAGATGGGCTCCAGGACATGAGGGGATAGATGCCCAGGTGAAAGGGAAAATCACGCAGCTTTTGCCAGAATGGAGATCCCTGCAGCCAGGTGAAGAAGAAAGACACATGCTTTTGGTGGAGTGTGAACCCCTGCAGCTTTGGTAGAAGAGGCCCATGCAGCTTTGGGGTGCCCCTTTGGCCACGTGGCCTGGAAAGCAGGAGAGACTTTGGAACTGGGTACAAAGAACTCTTGCCAGTGGACCACTGTTACCGAACAAGAGGTCCGAGGGAGGGGAAATACAATATTTGGCCCACCTAGAGATGCCAAAAACTGCTACACAACAGGGGCCCCTCCCAAAAACAAAATACGAATATCTACTGGGCTCTTCTGTCCGCCGCCAATTGGAAAGGCATCTCTTAAAGCCAGAGATTTGTGAAAAGGAAACAAAATGTTTATTTAATGCTATTCAGGCCTAATGCCTCCACTAAAATATCAAAGTCCTTTAGGTTGTACACCTACACCCACACAGCGCTCCCTTCTCCCACTGTCCCAACTCCGGGTACCATAAATCAGGAAAAGAGCACACGTCTGTGTTGCAGGCCACTGGCACCATCAGCTGTGTCACCTTGCAGGCAGGATCTCTCTCTAGTTAATCCAAAGTACTGTGGTACCCTCTCACGGTCCACTGGCAAGAGTCCTTTGTACCCAGTTCCAGTCAAAGTCTCTCTTGCTTTTCAGGCCCCACGGCCAAAGCGGGCACCCCAAAGCCGCGTGGGCCCCTTCTACCAAAGCTGCAGGGGTCCACACTCCACCAAAAGCATGTGGCTTTTGTTACATCCCGTCCTTGGGAGCAAGAAGGGTCGGAGACTGCTGGGTAGTCAGAGGTGTTTTATTGGCCAAAGTTTCAAAGTTTTACCTGCGTAGGGGTGAACTCTCGGGGTGCCTCTGGAGACACACGAGTGCCAAAATGGCTGCAAATGAGAGTCGCGCCTGGCGCTTACAGCCTGGGGTTTTTATTGGGGTGAGCAAGCAAGCAAGCAAATACGGAAGCAGACGTAGCTGTTAGCAATTGGCTATTTTGAGAGGACACACACACATCTCTGCTTACTACAATGGATACTTTTCTGCAAAGACAAGGCCATGCAAAGACAAGGTCATACACGGGCGGTTGTACTTTTACTTTTTTTTTTTTACTTTTTTATCTCCCTTGCTGAGACAGTCTGGTGCCTGCCTCGTCCTCCCTGCTAATTTAACCCTAACCTAACCTAACAGCTTTCTTCTTCACCTGGCTGCAGGGATCTCCATTCTGCCCCAAACGGTGTGGCCCTCTCCTCACCTGGGCAGTCATCCCCTCATGTGCTCGGAGCCAGTCTTTTACAAGCTCTCACACACGCACCCTCACTTAGGAGTGCAGCCCCTAGTTCCCTCCTGAGTCCCAGCCCTTCTCACTCAGGAGTGCATCCGCCTGGTAACCATGCTGAGTTCCAGCCACACTTCTCCCTGGCCCCAAACTTGGCCACTGCTATTTAACATATCTGTGAAACCAGTTAAAGGTTATAGATATGTTAAATAATCATTCCAGAGGTTAGCTGCAAAACTGTTGATATGCAAAACAGTTCTCGATGGCCCTGGTTCTATTCATTTCTTCCCTCTGGGGGGAGGTGTGAGGACATCTTATATGTCTCTCCAATATTCCTATACACTTTGAATTCTGGACACCATTCCAAATCCTTTTTTTTGGGCCCCCCCTTTGCTGTACCCTGTATCACCATGAGAAGGTACCACAGTACTTTGGATTAAATAGAGAGAGAGATCCTGCCTGCATGGTGACACAGCTGACGGTGCCAGTGGCCTGCAGCACAGACGTGTGCTCTTTTCCTGATTTACGGTACCCGGAGTTGGGACAGTGGGAGAAGGGAGCGCTGTGTGGGTGTAGGTGTATACCCTAAAGGACTTTGATATTTTAGTGGAGGCATTAGGCCTAAATAGCATTAAATAAACATTTTGTTTCCTTTTCACAAATCTCTGGCATTGAGAGATGTCTTTCCAATTGGCGGCGGACAGAAGAGCCCAGTAGATATTCGTATTTTGTTTTTGGGAGGGGCCCCTGTTGTATAGCAGTTTTTGGCATCCCTAGGTGGGCCAAATAATATATTGCCCCCTCCCTCGGACCTCTTGTTCTGTAACAGTTGTATATATAAGACTGAGCAATTAATAGACCAAATTTCATGGTAAATACAGTTCAGACCTTATGTAAGAATCTGTTGATATACCCAAGGAAGAATGATATGTCACTGAAAAAGAATATAATAAACATAGATACAGGATGGGAATTCCACAGGGTTTTAACTCTAGTCTGATCACATATCTCAATATTTTATTCAGAGAATATAGTTTTATAGACACAGTTCAATGGTGTAAAAATTCTCCAAAAAAACCGATATTTTAAAGTACACTATTTCTTGTAGTAAACACATTTAAAGATAAGTAGTGAAGTCAGGTAGATCTGAACTTGAATAGAGGCCCTGAAATATGGTGTTTCAGTCAGAATGCAGTAATCTCTGGAAAATGAGAGCGGATAGAAAAAGGCACTGAAGTTTTATTTTTATTTTGTTTAGTGCAAGTTGAGTGTTTATTACAGGCCAGATAGACCTGAGCCTGAATAGGTGCTTTTGCAACATAGTGCTTCTGTTTTTCTTTTTCCTTAGTTTAAGTCCTATTAGAGCAGGGGTGTCAACCTCATTTTAACCAGGGGCCACATCAGCCTTGTGGTTGCCTTCAAAGGCCTGAATATAATTTTAGGACTGTATAAATGTAACTATTCCTTAACTAGGGGCAAGGAACTCAGCTCTTCCACTGGGGAGAAACAAGGTGCTGGGCCAGATAAAACAAGGTGGAGGGCTGGATTCGACCCATAGGCCTTGTTTGTCACCTGTGCTTTAGAGGAAAATAGGTTCCTTTTCTTTTGTTGACACATTGATACCTAGAGTGCCCCCTATGTTTACCTTCATGCCTGGCATATAATAAACATCCAACTTGCATTAAAAAAACCCTCCTTTCTTTCTGCTGCATAGCATTCCACTGTGTAAATGTACCACAGTTTTTGATACAGTCATCCACACATTTATGGATGGGCACTTAGGCTGTTTCCAGCTCTTAGCTATTGTAAATAATGCTGCTATGAACATTGGGGTGCATAGGTTCTTTTGAATTTGTGTTGCAGGATTCTTAGGGTATAACCCCAGTAGTGGAATCACTGGATTAAAAGGCAGTTTCATTTTTAATTTTCTGAGAAAATTCCTTATTTTTTGACGCAGTGGTTGCACCAGTCTGCATTCCCAGCGTCAGTGCACTAGGGTTCCCTTTTCTCTACAACCTCTCCAACATTTGTTGTTTGTTGCTTTGTTTATGGTAGCCATTCTGACTGGTGTGAAGTAGTATCTCATTGTGGTTTTAATTTGCATCTCTCTGATGGCTAGTTATTCTGAGTGTCCTTTCATATGTCTCTGGGCCCTCTGCATGTCCTCCTTGGAGAAATGTCTGTTCAGGACCTTTGCTCATGTTTTAATTGGATTGTTCGTCTTTCTAATGGGGAGTTGTGTGAATTTTTAAATATATTTTGGAGATCATCCTTTGTCCAAGGTACCCTTGACAAATATGTCTTCCCATACAGTTGGTTTCCTTCCCATTTTATGTTTTATTTAGCCATGCAGCTTTTTCAGTTTGATATAGTCTCATTTGTTTATCCTTTTCTTTATCCTTTACCCTAGAGTATGTATCTGTGAAAATATTGCTGTGTGAGGTATCTGAAATTTTCCTGCCTATATTCCCCTCCAGGACTTTCATGACATCATGACTTATATTTAAGTCTTTTATTCATCTTAATTTTATTTTGGTGCATGGTATTAGCTGGTGCTCTGGTTTCACTTTTTTGCATGTAACTGTCCAGATATCCCAGCACCATTTATTGAAGAGGCTCTGAAATAGAGACATGGGAATAAAGAACAAATTGACAGTAACCAGAGGGGAAAAGGAAGGTGGATAATGGGGGAAAGGAGAGGAAGGAATAACTGAAGGAACATGTATAAAAGATACATGGTCATAAACAATGGGGGTTGGGGATTAACTGTGGGGGCAGGAGTGTAGGAAGGGCAGGGGAGAGCAATGGGGTAAATAGCGGGACAACTGTAATTGAACAATAAAAAAATTGGCAAAAAATAAAAAAATATAAAAGTCTCAGTGCTTTCTTCTATTTGCTCTCATTTCTCAGAGATTACTGCTCTCTAACTGACAGAAACACCTTCTTCTGGTGTCATCACCAGTATTGATAGTGCATTGTTTGTATTGGTTAAATGTGTCATTCCCAGGCTTTTTGAACTACCTTCCTGAGGCACAAACTTTTACTTTCTTGTGGTTTCGGAATCTGATACTTGAAATTCTGAAAACAGAAGGAAAAAAAAAACTCTTGGCATATGAAAGAGTCTTGAACAATGATCCACTTATTTAGACCTATTGTGATTAGAAGCATTAGATTCAGTTTTAGCAAAGCTTCTGATATAAACAATTATTAAAATTATTAAACAGGTTTAAAAGTTAACAATAAAAACCTATTTATGGCTAACTGGTAACATAATTCAGATAAATCAAGAATGCTGATTCATTCTCAATAGCAATTCTGTTATGTCAATGCTGTAAAACTGCTTTTAAGTCTTAAAACAACAAAGTCCTTGATTAATGTATTTCATATAAATTTGTCTTTCAAAAAATGAATGGTAATATAAAATGTGCATCTCACAAATGTGTACATTATTAATTACTATGAAATTTAAAATGGGAGAGAGATATAAGAAGATATTTATAAAATTTAAAAAGAAGATAGGGGTTAACAAATTTGACCTTGGTTTTGGAGAATGTCAATGGCTAACTTAGATACCTAGACATATTTTTATATGGACTCTGTCATTTAAGATTAACAACAACAAGCCCTGGTCACCTAATATAATCACTGATTTGGTAGTTATAGGCATTTATAATACCAATCCTGTTTTTATTACACAATATAATTAACTTTAAATTATTTTCTTTCTCAAATAGAATTAAGCTTTCCGAAAATATGGTCTATGTATTACTATGAATTGGATAAAAATGTTACCTTAAACTTACATATACTTAAACTTGAATCTCACTGAAGTTATACACAAAAGTCAACAGCATTTAATTTAGTAATCTTTGGAGCATGGCATAAAATTTTATTTTTTCAGTCCAAAAGGCCATAAGTCAAACCATATCCCAACTGTGGCATATTATTGATGTTTAGCATTTTACTTGTTTTTCAATATTTCAAAATATGCTTATATTCCCAGAGACTTGGTTGTCTGAAATTCAGTCTATACAAGTGCTTAGAGCTAATTTTTGGAAGAAAATCTTAAAGGAACTGCTGCCAGTAAAAGGAAAAAAATTCTGTCCAGAGAAAAACACCAGGAAATACATTTTCTTTACACAGCCAATAACATTTTATGGAACAGTTTTTTGTAAGTAGATACTGGCATTTTTTAAAAAGCCATTGGGATAAGCAGAATGTCCTTACAAAATGTAAATTTATAATTGGATTTTCATGTGCATTGACTCTCTTAAATTCTTGTTTAATAGTTTCTGAACAGAGGACAAATACTAATTTAGTGAATTCACTTATGAAATCTTTTACAACTCAGTATGTTAGATATCATGGGGACATGTTGCAGTCTTGTTCTGGGTTGCACAGAAATTGTGAATTACAACCCTCAGTGGATTCTCCCTATTAGGTCCCTTGAGACAAAGGGCTAAACTTAATGTGCCATTTTCATCACATGGTTGGAGGCTATTCAGTTCTAGACTGGGGAAGAAAAAAAGTGGACTGTTGTTGCACATGATAAAAACTAGGTAGGGTTATGCTAATTGTGAAGATTAGCAAATTTCAACTGGTGTGCCACAAGAATTTTTAAAGCATGCAATTATATTATTTAGTCAGGGGCACATACCTCTGTTCCCTTAGATTGTCATATAAAAACTGACAATAGCCAACACAACAAAAGTTGTCTGTTGTGAATGAATCAAAATTATACATATTTTTGTCAGGTCAGCAAAAAATATATTTTGGGGTGTGCCACTGAGTTTTTATGTGTGCCTGTCATGAGATGAAAAGGATTAAAAATTGCTGGTGAAGATGTTATTTAGTTCTTGCTATTCAGGTCTCAGATCAAAGAAGACATAATTGTTTGAATTTTTCTGCCTAAAATTTATGTTACTGAAGGACTTTAAAAAAACAGTTTTATTATTTGGAAGTTTCCTGTTCACAGGATGCTCCAACAGCAGGAGCCACACCAATTCTCCCCCCACCCTGAATTACACACACACCACACATATACACTTTATGGTTCATATATATTAATGATATGTACTAAGTGACTTATTTATTGTGTATATTTATGTGCGCACACACATAAACATACACACATGCACATAAAGACACATGTGTGTACACATGTATCTGTACATGTGTATATGAACATGCATGCCATATGTGTGCATGTCAGTATGTATGTACAATATATATTATATGTTCTGCATCTATCAAACGACAAGTGTGTTGTATATATAAAATAGTGTATACTAAATAAAAACATTGTTTAGCATAATACATTTATATACACTAAAAACAAGTATGGTAAATATATCATATGGTATATATAGTATACTACACGTAGTACATAAATATGAATTTGAATAGGTAATTATATTCACATATTTTTAAACTCTGACACTTGACAACTCTATATTTGTTCTGTTTTTTAACTAGTTAACATTGAATAATATGTGCATTTTTCTTTGAATTCAAGAACCAAACCATGGCAGGTTGCTGGTGACCTGTACTAAGCATCTGGTATCTGGCATGCTCTGTGCCAGGGACCCTGAACACAGAAATGTAATAAATCATCAAAACAAAATGCAAGACAGACATTATTATTTAAATGTTCTAGATTAAACAACTGGTATTTCAAAATCTCAAAGACATTTAGCAACCATATACAGATAAGAACTGCTTTAGCCAAGATTCAACTTTGGGTCTTTCTGACCACAAAGAATATCTTTGCATTACACCATGTTCTACTAAATCCCAGAAAGCAGAGACAATAAAAAACTGGTCAGGATTTATGATTTCAGTAAATTACATATTCTTGATGTAGATATTTAATGTTTGTTTTTCTCCCTACAATCTCAGTTTCTTCATATGTAATGGAAGTATTAATTTACTTTATATATCACTTGCAGAATGATTACTAAAAGTAACTAAAGGGACATTTAACACTGTAAATTTTCAAGAAATATTACAGTATTTTACATTAAGACTATGATCATGTAAATGTTTGCTTAAATAGATTATATGGTGAATAATTTACACGGTAAAAATACTATGGATGAAAGAGACATTAATGAATGAGGAGAAAATTGTTCAAACTGTGATTTCCATGTAAATAGTGAAGACAACAGCCAAATACCTGCATTGTCAACTTCACTGAAATTCTCTTTTCCTGCCTTATTATTATTTTCTGTAGCAGGATAGACATAAATTCAAAGGAAAATTTTAATCTGATACAGTAATACAATTTTAAGTAACATTGCAAATAAATTATGCAGTATGCCCCAAATTCCTATTTCCTTCTGCAGTAATTTCATATCAGCTTATTTTTATCATTGACATCATGCAACTTTCAAGGCAGATATTGGAATAATAATAAAAATTATTCAACCTCTATCATTTATGTCTTTTGTTTTGGTACCAGAGCATTGAAGTAGGTTGCATTACTTAGAACTTGGTACTTAGAACTTTTATCTTTCGGTCTACTTTAATTGCTGTCACATAGCAAAGAAATAACAACCAAAGGTTAGTATGTAAAGATAATTATTTTATCTAAATTAATATAATGCCTTTAGCTACATTGAATTTTTATTGTTCTATGATGTTACTCACTTTAAATATATTTATGTTATTTCATTATGTAGTTTATGATTAAATATTCATGTTTACTTTTTGCATTGGTTTCTTTTGCAAAGAAAGACATTTTCATAGACAAAAGAAAGAGAAAACTATTTGGAGAATTTTTCCTCATTCGTGAAAGACATGCTTTTATTAGCCAGGATATTAGGACACTTACAACAATTGAAGTGTTGCTTGTCATGGCATTGATAGTTAGTTCACCCTCTTCCTAATCTTGCTTCCTCACTCTCATATTATTGTATTTCAGATGCACTCCCCAATAATATTTGCCTTGCACCTGTCACTTCAAAGACCTGTTATAAATAATTCATTCTAAAACAATATGCTTGAAAAATTCTGTCATATTAATCTGCCTGCAGTCATTTTTTAAAAGCCAAATAGAGCACTACTTTCTCTAACATACATCTTGATATCCCAAACCCATTCTTAAATTTATATGCAGTCATATGTATGTCTACATATCTTTTGATGGCCCTTCTGAACTTTCTATGTGCTTTTTTGTTTGTAAAGTTGTCTTTTTTATTAGAATCATTAGTTCCTTCAAATTAAGAAAAAATTCCCTTAGAAATTATCTAATGTCTACCACAACTTTTAACACTAAGTTAAAAATGTTTTTAATGAATTAAAAATTAATTAAAATATATTTTTAATTGGAAATGGACAGTATTTCTAATGAGCTCCATCTCAAAACATTCAGGTAGAAAATATGAAAGAATTAGGATGATTCATTTTAGCATTATATATTACTCAGTATGGAAAATATATAAGGAAGAGAAAAGGAAAAACTATATAACTGAGAGATTTTATATAATTATAATATATATTATCATAAGATATCGCATATACCATATTACTATATAGCACATATCACATGCTATATATGCACTATATGTATCATATACTACAACACATATAGCAATATATATCCTATGCATACTACTATAGTACATATAGTAGTATGTGTATAGTAGTATGCATGCATATATTATACTAGTGTAGTAGATATAATATATAGTATATATATACTATATATCATAGTATATATAGTAGTATATAGCATGCATTAATACATACCATATACTATATAATATATAGCAATATACAGTGTATACTAATGTATATTATTATATATTATATTCGGTATATACTATGTATGTGCTATAATATATAGTGTATATATTCTATATATGTGTAATAAAATTTTTGAGTAAATTTTCAAGGTGTATTACAATATTTTGATGAATTGTAAAGTTCTAGTGCTTAGAGCCTTCATAGTCTTTTGTAAGTACAAAAGTGTATAGCATTGCCTAAGTGACAAATTATTTTAAATTAACCAGGGAATCCATTAGCATAAGTAATTGAGTCTTCACTAGATTTATAATTAGAAATATGAATGGCATGAGTCCAAATACATAGTAAAATCCATATCCCTTCTCTTTATAATTAAAAAGTCTTTTCTTATACTAACAGCAACTTGTCAACTCACTCTACCTTTTATTGATAAGAATGTCAATATCATTTACCAGTCAGTTCTCTCAATCTTTCATTCATTTATTCAACATTCAATTGCCTATTATAATTTCAGAAATATTGTAGATTTGGGGACTACAAATTAAAAAAAAACATATTGTCTTACTTTTAAAAACTGGAAACAGTCAGAATTGTTAGAAAACGTTTGAAGAAAATATGGTGATAACATATTTCATATAAAATATAGAAGTAAAATCACTTAAAACATTTTTAAAATAAAATTGTTATTATAGATCTACCTGGCTATAAATTTACAAAGAATGATGCTGTTAGAAAGATGGACTTCATTTTATTCTATGATGTTATGTTTGATAAAAATGATTTAATGTGGTTGTTATATGAGGGATTAATATTTAAGTTATTAATATTTTCCAAATTAGTTTAGGCTCATGGGCAATAGGGCCCTTCATCTCCTGGCAATGAAAGTTGGTAAGAATTCCATATTTACTGACTTTCTTCCAGTATGAGCTACAAGATATTCTGAAATAATTGTCTATCATACAATATATTTTATAAAGATGGTCCATAGACTTATGAAAAGAAGTTCAACATCACTAGTCATCAGAGAGATGCAAATTAAAAACACTTTGACATATCACCTCACACGTGACAGAATAGCCATTATTAATAAATCAACAAACAAGTGCTGGTGAGGATGTGGAGTAAGGGGAATCCTAGTGCACTGTTGGTGGGAATGCAGACCAGTGCAGCCACTGTGGAAAACAATGTGGAATTTCATAAAAAATAAAAATGTAACTTCCTTTTGACCCAGCAATTCCACTGCTGGTATTATGCCTTAAGAATCCTGAGTCATCTATTCAAAAGAACTTATGCAACCCTATGTTCACAACAGCTCTATTTATAATACCCAAGTGGTGGAAACAGCTCAAATGCTCATCACTAAATGAGTGGGTCAAAAACCTGTGGTCATTTACACAATGGTATGCTATGCAACAGAGAGAAACAAGGAACTCCTACATTTGCAACAGCATGGATGGAAATGGAGAATATTATGCTAAGTGCAATAAGCCAGTTGGTGAAAAACAAATACCATATGATCTCACCTATACAAGGAATATAATGAACATAAATTAACAAACAAAACGGAACCACAGGCATAGAAACATGGAACAGACGGAAAGTTACCAGACGGGAGCAAGGAATGGGATAATTGTGGAAATAAGGGAAAGGGACTAGACAGAAAATATGTATGAATGACCCACAGACTTGGATGACAGTGTAAGAATTGATTGTGGGTGCTTGTGGTGGGATAAACAGAGGAGGCAAAAGAGGGAAAAACTGAGAAAACTGTAATAAAATGACAATAAAATGATAAAAATAATTTAAATGTTTTTAATCAGTACATGAATATTAAAGTGAATGTTTAAAAAGAATGAAAACAATACTCCAGATGAAATGCATCCATGAGTCATCCTGATTCTGTTACAGACAAGGAATATTTATTTTGTACTTATTGTTTGGAATTATAATGGAATATAATAAAATTATGCTATAACATAAATAAAATATGCTTTCACAAAGTATATTAACTATAAAAAACTATTACTTCCAAAAATTTATGGCTCCTCTTAAATAATTTTGATAGTCTCCCCTAAATGGGAAAAATATTCCCTTTCAGATTATGATAAAGTAATATAAGACATGCACTACTGAGGGTACATTTTCTTATGAAAACAAACTATTAAGAGGACAAAAAGAAAAGCATGTAAACTTTGTAGACTTATATATATTTCAATTTACATATTTCTCAATGTTTTAATGATATTAGAATTAAATGCTAGCAATAAAAACAAATGAGAGCGAAATTACTAAATTATTTCTAAATCTAAAATTATTTTATCTACATATCATATCACTTCAAAATGGTTAATATTTTCAGGAACAACTATAAAGGACACAAGGGCAAAACCAAAGGAGGATGGAATCAGGGGAGAGAGGTGGTGATGTGTAGGGTGGGGGGAGTGGTGGGGAGAAAAGGCAGACAACTGTACTTGGACAATAATTTTTAAAAAATCAAAGAATTAAGACAAAATGGAAAATCCATTAGCCAGAAAAAAAAACACCACTCAAGTAAATTAGAGAGAGGAAAAAATCCAAGAGAATAAGTAACTAATATACCTTTAACAGAGTTTATAGTATGGGAAAAGAAAGAAATTACAGAAAAAGAAATTTAATGCATCCCACAATGCCACTTATGTAAATTAAATTAAATAATATATATAATAATACATTGTCATTTCTAAAGATTTTTGCAATGGTATTTTTTGATGAGGGCTAGGAACAAGAGTATGGAATATTGTTAAAATGAATATAAAATGAAATAAAATAAAATGATAAAGATATTGGATCGATGGATAATAATACTGTTTTATTATCTGAGGTATATGATTATTTAAGTTAACTCACCTGAACCTGAAAACTATTTAAAAAAAGAAACAGGAAAAAAAAAAACATGAGCAATTAATTTACTGAGCAAAACCAAGTACTAGAAATTTGTGCAAATACTATTTACATCTTTTAAAATAGTAAGATTGTTATTTGTTTTTATAGTTGAAAAAATTAGTTAATATTGGCAAGTGCATGGTTGTTTAAATGAGCAATTGCATAAGGTTAAAAGAACTTAATTATTGCAATTCTTCTTAGGTGATATTTCCCAAATGAATCAAGAAACAATAAACTTCAAGCCCTGGCTAGTGTAGCTCAGTGGATTGAGCGTGGGCCTGCGAACCAGACAATCGCGGTTCGATTCCCAGTCAGGGCATATGCCTGGGTTGCAAACCAGTTCCCTGCAGGCCAATTCCCAGCAGGGGACGCACAAAAGGCAACCATACATCGATGTCTCTCTCCCTCTCTCCTTCCCTTCCCCTCTAAAGATGAATAAATAAAATATTTTAAAAAAGAAACAATAAACTTCACTACCAGTAGATTTTATTATAAATATTTGATCTAGGAAAATAATTCTTGACAAATATAAATATAAATATTATCACCTAAAATTAATAATATTAACCTCAAAATATTATATTTGATTATATATGATTATGTATACTTCTTGTATATATATGCTTATATACGTTTATACATGTGGAATGAATGACTGCAATGATACAAGGAATAGGAGGCAGGAACTAGAATTGTTTTGTTATTATATGGTACTCATACCATTTGTTAAGTGGTATAGTGTTATTTGAAAATAGACTTAAATTAACTGTATATGTATATTGCCAACTCAAGGATGATCACACATAAGATAAGTTTAGAAAGAAATATAATCAATATGCTAAGAAAAGAAAAATATATAAAACATTTTATTAAAACCATGAAAAGCAGAAAAAGAGTGGAAGATGAAAATAGAAACAAAGGACAATGGCAGTAAAGAGAAAACAGTCACAAATGTGGGAGAAATTATTTGAGTATATCAATAATCACTTTGAACATCATTAATCTAAGTGCACTAATAATATTATGAAGATTTTCAGAATGGATCAAAAGACAAGACCTAACTAACTATATGTTGTCTATAAGAAATTTCTTTAGATATAAGACACATATAAATTAGAAGCAAATGGAAAGAGAAATATAGTCCAGAATACAAAAGTTATCAGGGATAAACAAAGGCATTATGTAATGAAAAAAGGATCCTTCTTCAACAAGATCTAACAATCTTTCACATGTATGAGTCTGCCAACAGAACATCAAATTATGTAAGACAAAACTAATAGAACTGAATGACAGAAGAATCCACCATCATAGTTGGAGACTTCAACACCCCTATCTCAGAAATGAGCCTCTCCAGGAGAGAGACCAGTAGGGACATAGTTGAACTTGACCACTCTATCAATCTATGAATGTAAAGGACATCTATAGATTACTTCACCCAAGAGCATAAATCAGATGCTTCTCAAGCTCACATGAAATATTCACCAAAATAGACCACATTCTCAGCCATAAAACACACCTTAATTAATTTAAAATTATAGAAATCATACAATGATTTCTCAGACCACAATGAAATTAAAGTAGAAATCAGACAGAAAGGAAACTGGAAAATTCCCAAATATGTAGAGATTAAACAACTTCTAAATAAGAAAAAATTCTAGAGTAATTAAAAACTCCAGTAGGTAGGAGAGAGGAGGCAAGATGGATGGAGTAGGACGGAGCAGATTCCAGTTCCTTGTTCATAAGGGAGAGAATCCTGTCCGATTGGCGTAGGAGAAGCCAGGCACCCAGCAGTTGCTCAGCATATATGAAAATAAGGGACCAGAAATCTTGGGACGGTCACAGAGGAACCAGACTGTAGGGAGACAGCAGCGGTATAGTAGAGGCTCAGGGACGGAGCAAAGACAGGAACAGCAGGGAATTCGGGGTGCACAGTCCAGGGACTAGTGCTCGGCACACAGAGCACCTTGAAGGGCACCCAGCATTCTGGACCAGTTCTCCATGCAACTCCCAACCTCAGATTCGTCTGGAGGATGGGGCCTGCCTGAAGGACCCAAAACAAAGACAGGAAGTGAAGGGATTTGGGCCAGTGCACAGAGTTCGGGGGATCAGTGCCCGGCGCACAGAGTGTCTGGGTGAGTACCTAGCGTACCTGGGTCAACTTTCAGCACTCCAGACCAGTTTCCCGTGCTTCTCCCTCCCTAGGGTTTTTCGGGAGCCCTTGGCCTGCCTGAAGGGACCAAAAAAAAAAAAAAAAAAGACAGGAGCACAAGGGTTTTCAGCTGGTGCACAGTCCAGGGACCAATGCACACTGCGCAGCGGGTCTTGACGTGTGCCTAGCATTTCTAGGTCAGCGCTCAGCCCTCAGATTGGCTCCCGGCTTCCAGTTCATCTCCCTCGGACTCTTTGGGAGCGCTGGGCCTGCCAAGGGGTCCTGGGGAAAGAGCTGAGGTCCTCAACTCCCTCCCTTTCTGGCCAAGCAAGGTTGGGTGCCAGGAGAGACTTGTTTGCTAAAGGTTACAGAGAGGGTGTGCAGACAAAGAGCCCCAACTGTGGACTCTGTGGTCTCCAGCCCCGGAGAACTGATAGGCACAGTGTGGGGCTCTGACTCAAATAGTCACAACTGCCTGGTCTGCTCCACACCCAGCCTGGCAGCAAACCCAAGGTTGGGCAGAAGGCCTGGAGTTTCCCCACAGAATGAGGGAAGGTCTGTGCTAGATCCGGTGGAAACCAGGCAGCCTGGCTGGCACAGGTGCCTGCGCCCCGCAAACCAACCCACCGTGGTAACCCCTGGGAAAAGAGCGCTGTGAGGAAGTCCTAGTTCCCCATTGTAGGGAGCTGAGGAGAGGCACCCAAAGACTGACTACTGAGAGAGGGCTTGCAGAAAAATAACAATAATGGACCCAGACAGGTGTAGCCAGAAAAACTGGTCTGGCTAGTTTGAAACCAACAAGTGACATTTCTTTTTTTTTTAAACTTTTTTCTCTTTTTATTATATTTTTTCTTTTCCTTTTTTCCTTTCCTTTTCTTTTTCTTTTTTCTTTATTACATAATTTGTTATTTTTTAAATTTTATTATTGTTTTTTATGTTTCAATACTTTTGTCCCCTTTTTTTTTATTTTCTGTTTTATTCCTTCTTCCTTTCTTTCCAAACTCATCACTCTTTCCTCCATTCATCTGCCTTTTTTTCTTTCCTTTATTTCTTTCCTTGTCTTTTCTTTCTTTTACCCACAAAAGACACAAAAAACTTGAAAACACGAAAAGACCAGAGCTGGAACCATAAAAGAGGCTTCCCAACAGTAGAGTCAGAGAGACAAATTTCACTTTGCTGTAGGAGAGAAGCCAAAAGTTGCTGCATATTTGAGTAGGTGGAAGCAGAGAATGACAGGATAACTGAAAGAGACTACAACACTGAAATTCACAGGCATTCCACTACAGAAGTTCACACTATAATCCCAGGGAGTCAGAACAGATCAATCTAAGAAGCTGAGGCTAAAAAGAAGAGTCTCACAAACAATGGGAAAAAAAGAAACAATCCCCAAATGAAAGAAAAGGAGGAACCCTCAGAAAGAATGTTAGATGAAATAGAGGCAAGTCAATTATCAGATATTGAATTCAAAGCACTGATTATCAGGAAATTCAAAGAGCTCACAATGAGCTACCAGAAACTACAGGGGAGCTATAATGATCTCAACACAAACTACATCAACATGAAAAAGGAAATGGAAACTATTAGCAAAGGACAAGAGGAAACGAAGAATATAATTTCAGAATTGAAGAACACAGCTGAAAGTATTAAAAGTAGAGTTAATGAGACAGAAGATAGGATGATTGAGTTGGAGGACAAAGTAGAAAGGATCTCGCAGAAAGAACAGGAAAGGGAAAAGAGACTCAGAAAGAATGAAGAGGAATTAAGAGAAATGCAAGACAATATGAAACGTAATAATATCCAATTAATAGGAATGCCAGAAAGAGAAGAAGAACAAGGGATAGAAAATGTATTCGAAAGAGTAATGAGAGAAAATTTCCCTAATTTGATGAGAGAAAAAATCAAACAAATCCAGGAATCACAGAGAGTCCCAATCAACAGGAACCCAAACAGGCCCACTTCAAGACACATCATCATTAAAATGGCAAAATTCCAAGACAAAGAGAGAATCTTAAAGGCAGCAAGGGAGAAAAAAGAAATAACATACAAGGGAGTCCCAATAAGGTTAGCCACTGACTTCTCAATGGAAACGCTCCAAGCAAGAAGAGAATGGCAAGAAATATTCCAAGTAATGAGAACCAGAGGCCTACAACCAACGCTACTTTACCCAGCAGGGCTCTCAATCAAGATAGAAGGCCAAATAAAGAGCTTCCAAGACAAAAGAAGTCTAAAAGAATTTGCTGCCACCAAGCCAGCTCTACAAGAAATACTAAAAGGTCTGCTTTAAGGAAAAGAAGGAAAAGAGACAGACAGAGAGGAACACAGCTACAAAAATGGCAATAAATAAGTCACTATCAATAATAACCTTAAATGTAAATGGATTAAACGCTCCAATCAAAAGACACAGAATAGCTGCATGGATAAGAAAGTATGACCCACACATATGCTGCCTACAAGAGACCCACCTCAGGACAAAAGACCATCACAGACTACAAGTGAAAGGCTGGAAACAAATTTTCCAAGCAAATGGACAAGAAAAAAAAGTTGGGGTAGCAATTCTCACATCAGACAAAATAGACTTCAAAAAAAGAGTCATAAAGAGTGACCCAGAAGGTCACTTCATAATACTCAAGGGAAGAATCCACCAAGAAGACATTAACATCATAAATATATATACATCCAACATTGGAGCACCAAAATATATAAAGAAAATCTTAGAGGAATTCAAGAAAGATATAGACAGCAATACAATTATAATAGGGGATTTTAACACCCCACGATCAAAAATGGACAGATCTTTCAAACAAAATATCAACAAAGATATTGTGGCATTAAACAACACCCTAGATGAAATGTACTTAACTCATATATAGAGCCCTTCATCCCAAAGAAGCTAAATACACATTCTTTTCAAATGCACATGGAACATTCTCAAAGATAGACCACATGATAGGACAAAAAATGAGCCTCAACAAATTCAAGAATATTGATATCATACCAAGCATTTTCTCTGACCACAAGGGAATAAAATTGGAAATCAACCCCAAAGGAAAAAACCCAAAACACCCAAAAACATGGAGACTGAATGGTATGCTATTAAACAACAAATGGGTCAAGAATGAAATTAGGGAAGAAATCCAAATGTCTCCGGAAATAAATGAAAACGAACTCACAACAACCCAAAACTGATGGGACACAGAGAAGGCAGTCCTGAGAGGGAAGTTGATAGCAATATGGGCCTACCTAAAGAAGATAGAAACATTTCAAACAACCTAACCCTACGCCTGCAAGAACTTGAGGAACAAAAACAAACATTCCAGAGCAAGTAGAAGGAAGGAAATAACCAAGATCAGAGCAAAACTAAATGCAATAGAGACTAAAAGCACAGTTCTAAGGATCAGTGAATCCAGGAGTTAGTTCTTTGAAAAGATAAACAAAATAGACAAGCCTTTCAGTAGGCTCATCAAGAAAAGAGAGAGGACACAAATAAACACAATCAGAAATGAAACAGGAGACATTACAACTGATACCACAGAAATAGAAGGGATTGTAAGAAATCACTGTGAAGAACCATATGCCAAGAAATTTGAAAACCTAGGGTAAATGGACACATTTCTAGAAAAATACCATCTTCCAAAACTCAATGAAAAAGAAGCAGAAAATCTAAACACACCAATAACAGCAAAAGAAATTGGAGCAGTAATCAAAAAACTCCTATCACACAAAATCCCTGGACCAGATGGTTTCACAGGAGAATTCTACAAAGATTTAAGGAAGAGCTAACCCATATTCTTCACAGACTATTCCAAAAAAATTCAGAAGAATGGAAGACTCCAAAACACTTTTTATGAACCAGCATCATTCTATTTCCAAAACCAGGCAGAGACACAACAAAGAAAGAAAACTTAAGGCCAATATCGCTAATGAAAGTGGATGCTAAAATCCTCAACAAAATATTGGCAAATCGTACCCAACAATATATCAAAAAGATCATACAGCATGACCAAGTGGGATTCATCCCAGGGATGCAAGGATGGTTCAGTATTCTCAAATCAGTATATATAATACATCACATAAACAAAAGCAAACACAAAAACCACATGGTCATATCAATAGACACAGAAAAAGCTTTTGATAAGGTACAACACACATTATTGATAAAAACACTCAGCAAAGTTGGAATAGAGGGAGCATTCCTCAATGTAGTAAAGGGCACATATGAGAGACTTATAGCCAACATCATACTCAACAGGCAAAAACTGAAATCTTTTTCATTAAGATCAGGGACAAGGATGTCTTCTTTCACCACTGTTATTCAATATAGTATTGGAAGTTTTAGCCACAGTGATCAGACAAGAAAAGGAAATAAAAGGCACCCAAATTGGAAAGGAGGAAACAAAACTGTCATTGTTTGCAGATGACATGATAGTGTACATGGAAAATCCTATAGACTCTACCAAAAAACTGCTCGAACTAATAAATGAATTTGGTAAAACAGTGGATTACAAAGTCAATATCTGGAAATCAAAGGCATTTTTGTATACCAACAATGAAACAGCAGAAGCAGAAATCAAGGAAAAATCCCATTCGATATAGCAAAAGCAAAAATAACATATCTGGGAATAAACCTAACCAAGGAGGTAAAAGACCTGTATGCAGAAAACTACACAGCACTGAAGAAAGAAATCAAGGAAGACACAAACAAGTGGAAACATATACCTTGTTCATGGATTGGAAGAATTAATATCATCAAAATGTCCATACTACCCAAAGAAATTTACAGACTCAATGCAATACCTATTAAAGTACCAATGGCATATTTCACAGACATAGAACAAACATTTCAAAAATTTATATGGAAGCATAAATGACCCCAAATAGCAGCTGCACTTTTGAGAAAGAAGAACAAAGTAGGAGGGATCACAATACCTGATATCAAACTGTATTACAAGGCCATTGTAATCAAAACACCCTGGTACTGGCATAAAAACAGGCACATAGACCAATGGAACAGAACAGAGAGCCCAGAAATCAACCCAACCCTCTACAGTCAATTAATATTCGACAAAGGGGGCAGTAACATAAAATGGAGTAAAGATAGCCTCTTCAACCTATGGTGTTGGGAAAACTGGACAGCTATGTGCAAAAAAATGAAACTTGAGCACCAACTTACACCATACACCAAAATAAATTCAAGGTGGATAAAAGACTTAAATATAAGCCATGAAACCATTTCTAGAAGAGAACATTGGCAAGAAAATCTCAGATATTTCATGAAGCAACATTTTTACTGCTGTGTTCCCTAGAGCAAGGGACATAAAGGAAAGAATAAACAAATGAAATCTCATCAAAATAGAAAGCTTCTGCATGGCTAGAAATAGTATTAAAATGAAAAGACAACCAACTATATGAGTAAACATAACTGCCAATGATACCTCAGACAAGGTTTAATCTCCAAAATATACAGAGAAGTTAGATGACTCTACTCTAAGAAGACAAATAACCTAATTTAAAAAATGAGAAAAGGACTTGAACAGACACTTCTCCAAAGAGGACATACAGAGGATCCAGAGACAAATGGAAAGATGCTCAATATTGCTAGCTATCAGAGAGATGCAAATTAAAACCACAATGAGATACCACTTTACACCAGTCAGAATGGCCATCATAAACAGAGCAACAAACAACAAGTCTTGGAGAGGTTGTGGAGAAAAGGGGACCCTAATCCACTGTTGTGGGATTGCATGCTGCTACAACCACTATGGAAAACAGTATGGAATTTTATCAGAAAAGTAAAAATGGACCTGCCTTATGACTCAGCAATTCCATTGCTGGGACTATATCCTAAGAACCCCAAAACACCAATCCAAAAGAACTTATGCACCCCAATATTCATAGCAGCACAATTTACAATAACCATGAGCTGGAAGAAACCTAGGTGCCCGTCAGCGAATGAATGAATCAAAAAATTATGGTACATATACACAATGGAATTCTATGCAGCAGAAAGAAAGAAGGAGCTCCTACCCTTTGCAATAGCATGGATGGAACTGGAAAGCTTTATGCTTAGTGAAATAAGCTAGGTGTTGAAAGACAAATACCATACGATCTCCCCTTTAACAGGAAGCTAAACAACAAAATAAAGAAGTAAGCAAAATAAAAACAACAATACTGAAATGGAGAACAGGGGGACAGCGACCAGAGGGGAGAGGGGAGGGAATTTCAGGGGAAAAGGGGAAGGATTTACAGGAACTAGTATAAAGGAGACATGGATAACAACCAGGGGGGATGGAAATGGGAGGGAGGTGGTTGCATAGGCGGGTGGGCTGGGGTAGGTGAAATAGACAGAATACTGTAATTGAAAAATAATTAAATAAAAATTAAAAAAAGAAGGAAAAAACTCCAGTAGGTAAATAAAAATGAAAATATTAATTGTAACAAATATTGCTGTCTAGTCAGGGGAGATATTGATAATGAGGGAGACTATGCATATGTGGGGACAAGTGGTATAACAGGAAACATGTTTATATTCCTTCTATTTTGCTATGATACATTTACTACTTAAAAAATAAAATCTCTTCAGTTCCCTTATTTGACCTTACCTCATTCCTTGCTACCCAACTTGTTACAAATTCCATGGGGAAGGAAGTGTTAGGGGAAAGGAGATTGGAGCTGTTTTGTTTGTTATGCTTTCAGAAATGTTGTTCGCAGCATTTCCAGATTCTGATCTCCAAGGCATCACTTAAATTAAGTAAATTGGATTTTGTCCCACCCTGGTCCTTGTCCATGCATCATTGGAAAGGAGGAAAGAGACTGCTGAGAGAACAGGGAGGAGGGTGAAAGTGAGGGAAGCAAGAGGAGAAAGGGATGTAGAAGCAAGTGGTGAAGGCAAGAAGAGAGGAGCCTTACTACGGGTGGTGGCTAGCCCCGGTGTCTAATCACATGTCCATCTTTCTGTGTTTTGGTCTTGCCTGGGGGCAGCACCCCAAGCCCTGCTGTGTGCAACAGCTTCATGCGTGAGACCACTGGTATGTGCCACTCTCCACCTGGTCTCCACTGGTGGCCCTCAGCCTCTTTTAGTGTCTTATCCCCGGATCTAAGGTCAACTTTCCCTGCTTCAAACAACTGCACAATAGAACTGATGGAGAGGAAGAGGAAGGGAGAGAGACAATGCAAGAGAGAAGCATTCATCCATTGCTTCCAATAGGTGCCCGGACTAAAGGTAATACATGCCTGGACTAGGGATCGTATGCACCAGGTTGGAGGACTGAACACACAACCTGGGATCACTATTGCCATGTAGAGCCTTTTGTGGTTCTGTATATATTTTTTAAATATTTAGAATCTGAAGATGGAGGCGAGGTAGATGGGAGTGGAGCCCAATTCCCCTTGTGCCAAGCTGGAACACCTAGCCTAGCTTATGAGGAACAGAGTGAACAGGCAATGGAACCCCAGCTTATATGAAGTTTGGAGGCCAAAAATTGTAGAGGACATTGAAAAACAGATGGTGATGGAATTGCTCTGGGACCTAGGATGCTGTGGCCCCCAAAGGATAGAGGGAGGAGAGTTAGATCACCAGCTCCCTCCCCTACCAAAGCAGGGAGGGCAGCCTGGCACCAGGAGGAATCTGGATGCTAGAAGTCCCTGGGGAAAATAGAGATGAAGTGGGAGACACACAGAGGAGATATACATCTGTTGGGACTGTAGACACCAGCACCAGAGAAACTGAGGTGCTGTGCAATATCTAAAGAAGGGAGGAGTGGGACTATGTCAAACCCTGACTAGGATAGTCTCCAGACTGGTTGAAAGTTGGGCTGTGTGAAAAGCCATGCACTTGTTAAAGAACGGTGAAGAGCTGCTTTCTAAGGAACTCTCCAGCAGTGGCTGACTTGCTCTCAGGGTGATTTAAGCTGCAAGTGCCCAGAAACTGAGTGGCTGACTGGAGTTGTCCACCTGAGACTGAGTGGCTGATTTGAGCCTGGTAGCTTATGGAGAACCTGGGCTGGAGGCTCAGCAACTGTGAATATTGCAGCCCAAATCTGGTCCCCATCATCTCAAAACCATAGGAAGGAAGAAAAGTGAAACTCAGCCCACCACTTCCTGTGCCAACTAGCAGAACTCCCTTCCCGGGCTTAAAGTCAGCAGGAGGCTTTTTCTTTTTTTTTTTCTTTCTTTCTTTTTTCTTTCCCAAATGAGAAAATAAGATGTGGAGTTATGAAAGGTCTAGATACAAAGGTCTAGAAGGCTAACTCCCCAAATTGAGAAACTAACCCAAATGTCACTTTGCTATCCCATAGAGGTGGCATTTTATTCTCTATGTGCATTATTATTATTTTTTTGTTTTTTACCACTTTAATTTTATTAGTAATTTTTAAATTTTTCTTCCTCATGTTTAGTTTCTTCATTTTATTTCTCTATTTAATTGCACTGTTTGACTGGTTTTCCTTATTCTCTCTTTATTGTATTTTAATTTTCTTTCTTTCACTTCACTTGTGTTTCAATAACAAACTACTCTCAATATGTACTTTCTTTTCTGGTTATCCAAATCATATATTTCTTGTCATATTATTGTTGTTCCAGTACTATTGTAAATAATTGTTCCATACAATTGTACATACTACATAGCAACCCTCCCTGGTCTTAGCCCACTTCACTTTATTTCTGAGCATTATTGTTGTTGTGGTTAAGTCTATTCTCTCTCATACTATGCCTACTTTCTATCCTTAACTCTCACTATATCTCATCATCTAACCTTGAACAAGTGCTCTGTTTTGTGGATTAAGCTCATAATCCTCTTCCCCTCTAACAACAGTCTTATCTCTCTTTCACCTTTTATAAAAAGTGTCTAATTGGGTGAAATATCATAGTTAACACTATATTTATCCAAAGAATCTCCTATCTCTTATCTACTTGCTGATACTTTAAATCCCATAAAATATTCTCCCACTGTCTTTATCCCTTTTGTCTATCCCCTGCCACTGATCATATATAAAAATAGGTGGGAGCTGTGAGCATTGGTATATTTTCCAGAGGAGAAAAAACATCACCAAAGAAACAAACCAAAAGTAAAAAGCAAAGTACAACAAAAGAGCCTACACAAACCAAAGAAAGGTCAAACATAGAGAGTCTAGACAAGGAGATCAAAGAGACCATACCACTGCATCACATAGAAATCCTACCATAGAAGTCCACCCTATAAAGACACCAAGCAAAGTGAAAAATCAGGAAGTGCAAAAACAAACAAAAAGTCATTTTAAGTGGGGAAACAAAAAAAAAAAGAGCATGCAATAAAAAATATGTAAGACTCCCTACTACAAGAGCAAAATGAAATGGTGGTAAACAAACAAATATAAAATTCAAAATAATGGTTATAAAGGTGCCCAAGAAAACTACTCACAGACCACTACAAGGAACTGAGTGAGAACTACAACAGTATGAAAAAGGAAATAGACACTATAAAAGATAAATAGGAAGGAATAGACAATAAAATCACAGAAATGAAAACACTAGAAGAATTACTGCAACCAGGCTGGATGAAGCAGAGGATCAAATCAGCAAGCTGGAGGACAAGGTAGTGAAAACACCCAGAAAGAGCAATAAAAGGCAAAGATTCTCAGAAAGAATGAAAAGGAGTTCAGGGAAATGCAGGACAACATGAAACATAATAAAATTCATATAACAGGGCTACCAGAAGGAGAAGAAGAAAAGCAAGTTAGAAAACCATTTGAAAAAGTAATAATAGAAAACTTCCCAAATGTGATGAAAGAAAAAGTCACACAAATCCAGGAAACACAGAGAGTCCCAAGTAAGAGGAACACAAAGAGACACACTTCAAGGCACATCATAATTAAAATGGCAAAATTTCAAGATAAAAAAAAATCTGAAAGGCAGCAATGGAGAAACAGGAAGTAACATACAAGGGAGTCCTGATAAGACTAGCAGCTAACATCTCAATGGAAACACTCCAAGCCAGAAGAGAATGGCAAGAAGTATTCCAACTTATAAAACCAAAGATCTGCCACCAAGGCTATTCTCTCCAACAAGGCACTCAAGTAAAATGGACAGTCAAATAAGGAGTTTCCAAGAAAAAAAGAGTCTTAAAGTATTTACCTTCTTCAAACCTGCTTTGCAAGATATTCTAAAAAGTCTACTTTATGAAAAGAAAAAGGTGGAGAGAGAGAGAAACACAGGTATGAAAAAAAGCAGTGAATAAGTAACTATAAATAATAACCTTAAATGGAAATAGATTAAAGGTTCCAATCAAAGAACACAGAAAAGCCGAATGGATGAGAAACCATGACCCACACATATACTGTCTACAAGAGGCCCAACTCAGAACAAAAAAAACCTACACAGACTGAAAGTGAGGGCTAGAAACAAACATTCCAAGCACATGGACAGGGAAAAAATGGCAGGTAGCAATACTAATATCAGACAAATAGACTTCAAAACAAGGGGGGAGAAGGTACAAAAAATAAGTAGCACAGACAGTAGATAGAAAATAGATGAGGGGGCAAGAATGGTATGGGAAATATAGAATCTAAAGAACTTGAGACACATGGTCATAAACTAAAGGGGGGTAATGGTGGGGATGGGGGATAGGGTGGAGGGGAATGAAGAGGGGAATAGAACAACTGTAACAGCATAATCAATAAAAAATAAATTAAAAAAAAAGAACCATGAAAAGAGACCCCAAAAGTCACTTCATAATAGTCAGTGGAAGAATCTATAAGGAAGACATAAACATTGTAAAGATATATGCACCCAACATAGGACCACCCAAATACATAAACAAAATCTTGGAGGGCTTCAAGAAAGATATTGATAGCAGCACCATTATAGTAGGGGATTTCAACACCCAATTGTCAAAAATGGACATATCTTCCGAACAAAATATCAACAAAGATATTGTGGCATTGAACAATGCCATTGATCAGATGAACTTAACTGATATTTATAGAACCTTTCATCCCAAAGAAGCAAAATTCACATTCTCTTCAAATGCACATGGAACATTACCAAAGACTGACCATATGATGGGACACAAAACAAGCCTCAACAAATTCAGGAAAATTGAAATCATATCAAGCATCATCTCCAACCACAAGGGACTGAAACTAGTAATAAAACTCAAGGGAAAAAATCCAAAAACACTCAAAATCAGGGAGATTGAACAGCATGTTATTAAACAATGAATGGGTCAAGAATGAGATCAAGGAAGAAATCAAACAGTTTCTGGAAGTAAATGAAAATGAACTCACAACAACCACAAATTTATGGGACCCAGCAAAGGCAGTTTTGAGAGAGAAGTTCATAGTGATACAGAGATACCTAAGAGCATAGAAACATTTCAAATAAACAACCTAACCCTATACCTACAAGAACTCCAGGAGCAACAACAGATACCACAGAGCAAGTAGAAGGAAGGAAATAACCAAGATCAGAGCAGAATTAAATGACATAGAGATTAAAAGCACAATTCTAAGGATCAGTAAAACCAGGAGCTGATTCTTTGAAAATATAAACAAAATTAGCAATCCTTTAAGCAGACTTATTAAGAAAGAAAGAGAGAGGACCCCACTAACAATAGAAAATAAAAGAGGAGAGATTTCAACTGATACCACAGAAATATGAAGGGTCATAAGAAATTACTATGAAAAACTATATGCCAAGAAATTTGAAAACCTAGGTGAAATGGACAAACTTCTAGAAAGATATAATCTTCCAGAACTGAATGAAGAAGAAGCAGAATCCCAAACAAACCATTAATAGCTGGCAAAATTGAAGCAGAAATTAAAAAACTCCCAACATGCAAAAACCCTCGGCTGGGCAATTTCATAGGAGAACTCTACAAAGGTTTTAAAGAAGAGTTAACCCCCATCCTTCACAGATTATTTCAAGAAATTGAAGAAGACAGCAGACTCAGAAACTCTTTTTATGAAGCCAGCATCATTCTAATCCCCAAAACAGATAAAAACACAATAAAGAAAGACAAATTTAGGTCAATATCACTGATAAACATAGACACTAAAATCCTCAACAAAACATTGGCAAATCTCATCCAGCAATACATTTAAAAGATGATACACCGTGACCAAGTGAAATTCATCCTACAGATGCAAGTATGGTATAATTTTCACAAATCAAAAAACATAATATATAATATAAACCACAGCAAAATTAAAATCACATGATCATATTAATAAATGCACAAAAAGCATTTTAGAGAGTACAGCACCCATTTAGGATTAAAACACTCAGGAAAGGGGGAGTAGAGGGAGCATATCTCAACATAATAAAGGCCATGTGTGGGAGACCTACAGTCAACATCATACTCAATGGGCAAAATCTAAAAATCCCACTAAAATCAGGAACAAGACAAGGTTGTTCACTTTTGTCAGTTCTTTTTTAAAAATATATTTTATTAATTATGTCATTACAGTTGTTCTATTTCCCCCCTTCATTCCCCTCCACCCAGCTCACCCCCAATCCCACCATTCCCCCCCTTTAGTTTATGACCGTGTGTCTCAAGTTCTTTAGATTCTATATTTCCCATACTATTCTTGCCCCCTATCTATTTTCTACCTATCATCTATGCTACTTATTTTCTGTAACTTCTCCCCCCTTCTCCTTCTCCCACTCCCCTGTTGCTAACCCTCCATGTGATCTTCATTTCTATGGTTCTGCTCCTGATCTAGCTGTCCTCTTAGTTTGCTTTTGTTTTAGGCGTGGTTCTTAATAACTGTGAGTTTGCTGTCCTTTCACTGTTCACCTTTTTTATCTTCTTTTTCTTAGGTAAGTCCCTTTAACATTTCATATAATAAGAACTTGGTGATGATGAACTCCTTGCATTTGATCTTATCTGAGAAGCACTTAATCTGCCCTTTCATTCTAAATGAAAGCTTTGCTGGATACATCAATCTTGGATGCAGGTCTTTGGATTTCATGACTTGGAATACTTCTTTCCAGCCCCTTCTTGCCGGGAAGGTCTCTTTTGAAAAATCCACTGACAGTCTTATGGGAACTCCTTTGTAGGTGACTGTCCCCTTATGTCTTGCTGCTTCTAGGATTCTCTCCTTCATTTTAATCTTGGCTAATGAAATTCTGATGTGCCTTGGTGTATTTCTTCTTGGGTCCAACTTCTTTGGGACTCTCTGAGTTTCCTGGATTTTCTGGAAGTCTATTGCCTTTGCCAGATTGGGGAAGTTCTCCTTTATTATTTTTTCAAATAAGTTTTCCACTCGTGGCTATTCCTCTTTCCCTTCTGGTACCCCTATAATTCAGATGTTGGAACGTTTAAAGATATCCTGAAGGTTCCTAAGGCTCTCCTCATTTTTTTGAATTCTTGTTTCTTCATCCTTTTCTGTGTGGTCATGTTTTTTCTCCTTCTGGTCCACTCCTTTGATTTTAGTCCCAGTTTCCTTTCCATTACTATTGGTTTCCTGTGTATTCCCATTCATTTCAATTAGTTTAGCCTTCATATGTTCCTCTAATTTGTGACTAAAATCAACCAGTTCTGTGAGCATCCTGATGACCAGTGTTTTGAACTGTGCATCTGAAAGTTTGGCTATTTCTTGATTGCTTAGATTTATCGGCTCTGGGGCTCTGAGATGTTCTTGAGCCATGTTTTGATCTGTTCACTCCCGTTAAGTATGAGGAGCGGGGCCTTAGTTGTTCACCAGGTTAGGGCCATTCAGGATGCTGGTTTGTGACGCTGTATGTGGGGGTGTGGTCAGAGAGGGACAATGGTGGTTCCCTCTGCCGCTTCCTGCTGCTGGGGCCTGTGTGGTTCATCTCACCACTGCTAGTTCCTTCACTGGTTTATCTGTGCGCAAATGTGTGACCAAAATCAACCCTCAGTGGGTCTACTGCCTTGCGCCCTCAGTGGGTCTGCCCGCTTCTCCACACCTGGGATCTGCCCACAGCTGCTGGCACACCTGGGGAGAGCACCCTAGTTTGTCTGGTGGATCTTACCTGCCTGTCCCCTCTCTGCTGCTGGCTCTGCCCCTCTTACTGGTTTTGCTGAAGGGTTTGTTGTTGTCAGACTTCCGTGTAGTTCAATTTTCTGTGGTTTGGATGCGTTTTTTTTTGCTAAAACTTTGTTGCTTTTTAACTTAGTTGTGCGAGAAGGTGTAGTGCTTCCACCTATGCCTCCATCTTGGTGGAATTCCCCCACTTTTGCCAGTTCTATTCAACATAGTATTGGAAGTCCTAGCCATAACAATCAATGAAAAATAAATAAAAGGCATCCAAGTTGGAAAGGAGGAAGCAAAACTGTCATTGTTTGCAGATGACATGATAGTGTACATAGAAAATTCTATAAATGCCACCAAAAAACTACTTGATCTAATAAGTAAATTTGGCAAAATAAAGTATACAAAGTCAATATTCAGAAATCAAAGGCATTTTTGTATACCAGCAATGCAATATCAGAAACAGAATTCAGAAAAAAATTTACTTGATATAGAAATAAAAATAAAATACCTAGCAATAAATGTAATCAAGAAGGTAAAAGACTTAATTTTACCTGAAAATTACATAACACCTAAGAATAAATCAAGAACGACACAAATAAATGGAAGCATACACAGTGTTTATTGATTGGAAGACTTTACATCATCAAAATGTCCATACTACCCAAATCAATTTATAGATTTAACACAATCCCTCGTTAAGTACCAATGATGCATGTCACAGATATAGAACATATATATCAAAAATTTATATAGAGCTATGAACGACCCTGAATAGTTGTAGCAAACTTGATAAAGAAAAACAAAGGAGAAGAAATCACAACCTGACATCAAATTGTATTACAAGGACACTAAAATCAAAAGTGCTTGGTACTGGCATAAGAATGAACACATGGTAGTAGAACAGAATAGGCAGGCCAGAAATAAACCTAAATCTCTGTGGTCAATTACTATCTGACAAGTGAGAAGAAGCATAAAATGGAGTAAAATTAGCCTCTGCCACAAATGGTGTTGGGGGATTTGGACAGCTACATGCAAAAAAAAAAAAAAGAAACATACACCATACACAAAAATAAATACAAGGTAGATAAAAGACTTAAAAACAAGTCATGGCACCATAAAAGTCCTACAGGAAAATATCCATGGGAAAATCTCAGACATTCCATGCAGCAACACCTTCACTTATATGTTCCCTAAAGCAAGGGACATACAGGAAATAATAAACAAGTGGGACTTCATAAAATTAAAACGCTTCTGCATGGCTAAAAAAATACAGCATTAAAATAAAAAGACAACCAACTATATGGAAAAACATATTTGTCAACGATACCTAAGACAAGGGTTTCATCTCTAAAATAAGTAAAGAACTCACATGACTCTAATCTAAGACAAAAAAAAACTTAAAAATGGGCAAAGAACATGAACAGACACTTCTCCAAGGAGGACATACAGTGGGTCCAGAAATATGTAAAAAGATACTCAGCATCACTAGCCATCAGAGAGATGCAAGTTAAGACCACAGTTACTACCAGTTTAAACTGGTGTCAATGGCCAACATAAACAACACAACAAACAACAAGTCTTGAAGAGGTTTTGGAGAATGGGAACCCTAGTGCATTGTTGGTGGGATTGCAGACTGGTACAGGCACTATGGATAACTGTATGTAATTTCCTCAGAAAACTAAAAATAAAAATGCCTTTTGACCAAGCAATTCCACTGCTATGATTATATCCTAAGAGCCCTGAAACACCAGTCCAAAAGAACCCTAAAACACCAATCCATATGAACATATGCACCCCAGTATTCATAGCAGCACAATTTACAATAGCTAAGTGCTGGAAGCAACCTAGGTGCCCATCAGTAAATGAATGGATCAAAAAACTATGCTTTATTGACACAATGGAATTCTATGCAGCAGAAAGGAAGAAGGAGCTCCTACCCTTTGTGACAGCATGGATGGAACTGGAGAGCATTATGCTAAGTGAAATAAGCCAAGTGGTCAAAGACAAATACCATATGATCTCATCTTAACTAGAACCTAATGAACAGAACAAACAAGCAAGCAAAGCATAGACAAAGAAATTGAAATTGAGAACAGACTGACAGTGACCAGAGGGGAGACAATAATTTAAGGAAAGGATGAAGGGTTTATAGGAATATCTATGAAGGACACATAGAGAAAAACAAGGAAAGGTGGAACAGGAGAGGGATAGGTGGAGATGGCTGGGGTTGGGGGAAAGGGCAGAGAATTATGAAATTCAAAAATATTTAATGACATTTTTTGAAAAAAATTAAATCTTGGTAAGAATAATTGGAATGTTTTAGAAGGACCAAAGAATAAAAATGAAGTTCTAAAAAATATTGTTCATGAAACCTATTTACTGAAAGAGAAAATTATAGGATAAACCATCCTGGCAATACAGGAGAGAACACTTGGGCCATGGATTATCAGACAAATTAAAGATTTATTTTAGTACTGAATCAAGCTCCGTGCAACCTGAATGGTATTGCATATTGAAATTACATGGGGGTAATGAATTATCTTAAACTACTCTTTTCTGTGTTGTAATATTCTCAGAGTGTAAATCATGGTGATAGATTCTCAAGTTCCTCACTGTAAATTTAGGGCAGGTATATGTACCTACCTCAGCTGTGAGGGTGAGAGCTGATCACACAACACAGGGAGAGAGCATTGAGTTAAGGGCAGGCTTTCCAAAAATAGAATGTTTTTTTTTCTGTGTTCTTTCTTTTAATAGTTTGGTTCAGCACATTAGTAGGACTTTTCAAATATTGATTTTAGGAATATGTTTCGATGTTGAGCAGATTAAGTCTGACTTGGATTTCTAGTCACCTTTCATTCACAGTTTGCTAAGGAAATAACATGACAAAAGGAATTTAAAAATTTATGTTCTTAATATAAATTATGAAGAAATTATTCATATATAACTTAGTTCTGAATTTAGATATACTTTAAAATATATTTCACAACACTTGGAATAAAGTATTAATATTCTTTTCACATAAGTACAGTCTATCTTGCTTTGGGCAGTTTCTTAGAAAAATCAAATTGCTAAAGCAGTTAAACAAATAGATTGCCAACACATAAAATGTTTTTTTTTAAATTTTAATTGCTGCATGACTTTTGAGTTTGCAGGTAACATATACCTTTAATCTGAATAGCACAGCCTTTAACATGCTAGAGTTAAATGCTCAAACAAATATAAATAACCTTACATTTACCAAAATATAAATCGGAAAGAAAACCTCAATGCTGAAACATTCATTTTGATAATAGCCAAGAAGTCCATTTAATTTATTTTCCAAAGAAGAACTGAGTCACACAGAGCTATTATCAGTAAATTTTATGTTTCTTCTCTCAACCCAAGAGATAATTGCTCAAAGATAATTGTTTACATATTGTAAACACTCAGCCAAAATACATTTAATTGAGAATACCAGAATTACTCAATATATTTTTTTAATGTGGCCTGGTGAATTTGAGGAAAACATTTGTGTTCTTGAGAAGTTTGTAGCAATGATGACATGTTCACATACCTCATATAGAATCTGTTCTTCTTTTGTTCTGTTTATACATTTAGAGCCTATTTATTTTTACAGTATACCATGTTTTCTTCAGTCCTGTCTGCTATATTTGATTATATATTTTTTAAAATAAGGGAAATGATGTTTTTATTGAGATTCATGCAGGTGAAGTGTCCTTTGAAATAAGAAATAGTATCAAATGCATGGATTTCTAATGAAAGCCATGCCAAAAATTGTAACAATGAGACAGTTCTAAAAATCTCAGAGAGGCAGAGTGTCTACTTCCATTGGTCCCAGATGTGAAATTTAAATTACTGATAATTTTGTAAGTGCCTTTTGTTCTGCCTAACAAATTGTAAAAGCAAGACACAAAGGGATTAAACTATTTCTAAATATCTTAACTGTGTTCCATAAAAGCAGTATAAAATTAAAATTATCTGGCACCCAAAGATACCAACAGTGCATAGTAGCAGCAATACATGACTTTACTGAGAATTAAAATAAATCAATTAAAACTGGCATTCTGTTTTCTCCCCTTGTCACTAAATGGTATATGAGGTCTTCTCAGAAGGTATCCAGGAATGTAATATGAAAAATAGAGACATTTATTGAAGAAAATGAAAGTTATGAGAAACAATGTACATAGGATAATGATGTCTCCATCCCTTTCAAAGTAGGCACCTTGGGATCACATGATTCTCCTAACTGCCATCATCTACTCTGTTGTATTTTCTTGAATCTCATCTACATTCTGAAATCTCTTCCCTTTCAAAAGTAAGTTTAGTTTTGATAAAAACCAGAAGTCACAGGGCTTTAAACCTGGGCTGTAGATGGGCTAAGTCACCTGAGTGATTTGATATTTTGTCAAAAACCTTTGCAGGAAACATGATGAATGAGAGGGTACATTGTTATGATGAAGCTGCCAGTCACCCATTGCTGATAGCTGTGGCCTTAGGAGTCATCTGAATAGTTTCTGTGGAGAAATGTTCAAGATTAATGCAAAATTTGATGCAGATTTTGTTGGTCTACTAGCTCATTCATTTTGAATGTGATGGCCACACAGTATACATGCTCACTCAATGGCATCTGCCACCCCCACTGACTAGAACAGTGAAGTCATCATTATTCACCCATGCACATTCTAGGCCACTCCCTTTGATTGCCAGGTCAAACACTTGGATGTCACACAAACCATTCTTTTTATATTAACAATGGCTTGTTTTTTTTTTGTTGTTATATTAACAGTGGCTTGTTATATTAACAATGGCTGGACAGGCCTTGCATTTTAATGATTTATCTCTGTTGCTATATATGTCAATTCTGTTTCTTCTAAATGGTGAATAATATTTCTGAGTGCTCATCCACCACATTATATCTACTATTCTACGTGGTAGAAGACAGCTTGTGAAGTCGCCACTACCACACTTAAGCCTGCATTTAACATCATTGCTCGTAGCACCTTCTTCAGATGTGAAGGATTTTCCCTTGCTTCTTAAACTTTGTCACATAGAAATTACTCCACATGTGTATTTCTTCACTACATTCATCTTCTACCATTCTCTCAGGAGCTGTTTTTCCTGCAGCGTCTTCAATACCTTCACTTAAAATTATTGTCTGGAACGCCCTGATTATATGAGACTGAAAAGTTTTTCACTTAAAATAGATTTTAAGTTACTAAATGCCAAATCTCATTTTCTCCAATGATTTTGTCAAAATCAAAAGAAAAACATGAGTCCAAAAGTGGCACAGGGTAAATTAATTTGAAAAGGTTCATTTAGAAAGAAGCTAGTCAATTTAATCAAAATGTTATCAGAATAATAAAGTGTAATGTTAAAGTGGTTAACTAATCTCTGGGGAAACAGAGATATAAAAATTATAGTTAGGAGGAGTATTTTATCTTTGTGTTCTGCAGTTAAACTCATATTTGTGTTATACTTTATATTTTCAGTATCGTTCATGACAAAATACATAAATAAAGTATTCCCAGTAACCAGAAAAGCTATAATATTTTCCTCACTTTGTAAATGCTTATTACAATTATGGAAATTACCTTCAAAATTTGTTTAATATTCATATTGGAATAAAGCATCTGTCGTGGCAGATGGGGCACATGACATCAAGTTCAGCTGTTTCAATAACCCTTAAGGGTCGATGTGTAGTTTACAAAAATAATTTATAATACATTTTGGATTAATTAGTTTGAATTTATGGTGTTCCATAAATTTCATAAAGGCGTGTTGCAGCTGCTACAGTACTGAATTAACTAAGTTCAACTGTTTACTCCTCTTAAAACATGATTTTGGCAGAGAGAAGCCAAACGTTTCCTATTAGTCATTCTGTTTATTTACCACACAAGAGTTCTACAAAATTTGCAAAGATAATACAATGGAATGTGACCACTTTTGTCCATAATTATCTAAAAATTTAAATTTCTATAATGTGAAATTCCATATGAGTGCAACTTACATAAATACAGATACATGTAAGTTTATTCAAATAAATACATATGAATACATTTTTTTTTGTTTTCCCATTGACCTCTTCCATGTTTATGTAGATTGGATGTGGACAAAAATAAATTTGTATTTTGCACTCACAATAAAAGGACCCAACGCAATTAAATTTTAATTTTTGGTTAAGCTTCAAGAGAAATGATAGCTGTCATTTAGCCTAAGATTTATAAGATACAAATGCAGTCCAATGTATGGGAATTGACTGTGGGAGTGGGGAATGTGATGGGCAGAGGAGAGCAGAGGGGAAAGATTGGGAAAGCTCTAATAGGATAGCAACAAAAAATGATAAAAAAAATTTTTAAAAGCCACTCTGTTCTTGTGAGACTTCATTAACTATTAAAGTAACTTTTTCATTTATACCAGCATAGAATAAACTATTCAGAAAATTCACTGGAGAGTGTTTCTATATTTTAAAAATAATTCTGGTGAATAAATAAATTATTTGATGTTTGAATGAATGTTTGTGATATTTATCAATTGGATTGGATTGGATTGATCAAATTAATTGGATTCTGCAATGAATTTTTTTACAATTTCATTACATGTTTTGGGAAGCTTTTTTTCACCTTAATTCCTTCCTCCTTCCATCCTGCATTTCTATATAAAATGTAGAAGTGTCACTTTCAATCAATTCCTGCACTACCCACAAGCAAACTGAGCCCTTCTAGTGCTGATATCCAACTTGGAGCTATGAACACCAATATACTTGCTTGAAGAGGAAACCCACTAACAAAGTAACCACCAACTGATAACAATTGGAAGAAGGTAAAGGAGGGAGTGGAAGCCACACTAACCTCAATCCAGGACTGTTCTGGAAATACAACTAAATGGTGAAGAAACTACCTAGAACAAATGAACAAGATGAAGAAGAAGCCTCAAAACCTTGTACATACAGAAGAATCAGATATAACAAAACTTGTCCACACCTGCACAACAGAATATAAGACGTGATGGACGGGGTGACTCTCAGTAAACAAGCTGGAGGGAAGGACTCAACAAAGAAAGACCAAACAACAATAAAAGCCCAATGACATACAGAGAGCCAACATAAATGACAGCCTAAAATCAGCAAACTCAGGAAATCGAGGAGAATGCATTACTGAATCTTACAGGTCTTCTACCATGGATGTTCACACCATAAACCCAGTGAGTCAAAACAGATTATTTTAAACGCAGAGGGTAACAAGAAGAGTCTCACAAACACTGTCAAGACAAAGAAACAATCTACACATAAAAGAAAAGGAATAAACCTCAGAAAGAATACTAAATGAAATAGAGGCAAGTAAACTAGCAGATATTCAGGTCAAAGCAATTATTGCCAGGAAGCTCAATGAGCTCACAGAGAATTATCAAAAACTACCGGAAAACTGCAATGAACTCACTGCAAACTGTATTAACATGAAAAAAGGAATAAAAACTCTCATCAGGTGCCAAGATAAAATGAATTTCTGAACTGAAGAACACAGTGGAAGGAATCAAAAGCAGACTAGATGAAGCAGAGGATCAAATCAGCAAGCTGGAGAACAAGGTAGTGAAAACACCCAGAAAGAGCAAGAAAAGGAAAAGATTCTCAGAAAGAATGAAAAGGAGTTCAGTGAAATGCAGGACAACATGAAACATAATAAAATTCATATAACAGGGATACCAGAAGGAGAAGAAAAGCAAGGTATAGAAAACTGTTTTAAAAAGTAATAATAGGAAACTTCCCAAATGTGATGAAAGAAAAAGTCACACAAATCCGGGAAACACAGAGAGTCCCAAGTAAGAGGAACACAAAGAGATACACTTCAAGGCACATCATACTTAAAATGGCAAAATTTCAAGACAAAAAGAGAATCCGAAAGGCAGCAATGGAGAAACAGGAAGTAACATACAAGGGAGTCCTGATAAGACTAGCAGCTAACATCTCAATGGAAACACTCCAAGCCAGAAGAGAATGGCAAGAAATATTCCAACTTATAAAACCAAAGATTTGCAACTGAGGATACTTTACCTAGCAAGGCTCTCAATTAAAATGGAAGGCCAAATAAGGAGCTTCCTGGACAAAAGGAACCTCAGTGAATATAACTCCTCCAAATCAGTTCTGCAAGACATGCTAAGGGGTCTGCATTAAGAAAAGGAAGAAAAACAGTGAGAGAGGAACACAGGTATGAAAAATGTCAATCAATAAGTAAATATCAATAATATTCTTAAAGATAAAAATTAAAGGTTCTAATCAAAAGACACAGGAAAGCTGAGTGGATAAGGAATCATGACCCACACATATGCTGCCTACAAGAGGCCCAACTCAGAACAAAAAAACCTACACAGACTGAAAGTGAAGGGCTAGAAACAAACATTCCAAGCACATAGACAGGGAAAAGAAGCCAGGGTAGCAATACTCATATCAGACAAAATAGATTTCAAAACAGGAACCAAAAAAGAGACCCCAAAAAGTCACTTCATAATAGTCAGTGGAAGAATCTATCAGGAAGACATAAACATTGTAAAGATATATGCACCCAACATAGGACCACCCAAATACATAAACAAAATCTTGGAGGACTTCAAGAAAGATATTGATAGCAGCACCATTATAATAGGGGATTTCAACACCCAATTGTCAAAAATGGACATATCTTCCAAATAAAATATCAACAAAGATATTGTGGCATTGAACAATGCCATTGATCAGATGAACTTAACTGATATTTATAGAACCTTTCATCCCAAAGAAGCAAAATTCACATTCTCTTCAAATGCACATGGAACATTACCAAAGACTGACCATATGATGGGACACAAAACAAGCCTCAACAAATCCAGGAAAATTGAAATCATATCAAGCATCTCCAACCACAAGGGACTGAAACTAGTAATAATACTCAAGGGAAAAATCCAAAAACACTCAAAATCAGGGAGATTGAACAGCATGTTATTAAACAATGAATGGGTCAAGAATGAGATCAAGAAAGAAATAAAAAAAATTCTGGAAACAAATGACAACGAATTCACAACAACCACAAATTTATGGGATTCATTAAAGGCAGTTTTGAGAGAGAAGTTCATAGTGATACAGAGATACCTAAGAAGATAAAAATATTTCAAATAAACAACCTAGCCCTATACCTACAAGAACTCCAGAAACAACAAAAAGGACACCCCAGAGCAAGTAGAAGAAAGGACATAACCAAGATCAGAGCAAAATTAAATGACATAGAGACTAAAAGCACAATTCTAAGGATCAATGAAACCAGGAGATGGTTCTTTGTAAAGAAAAACTAAATTGGCAAGCCTTTAAGCAGACTTGTCAAGAAAAAAGGAGAGAGGACTCTAATAAACACACTCAGAAGTAAAAGAGGAGAGATTGTAACTGACACCAGGGAAATACAAAGGATTGAGAGAAATTACTATGAAGAACTATATGCCAAGAAATTTTAAAAACTAGGTGAAATGGACAAATTTCTACAAAAATATAATCTTCTAAAACCCAATGAAGTAGAAGCAGAAAGCATGAAAAGACAAATAACAGCTGATGAAATTGAAGCAATAATCAAATAGGTTGTAACACACAAAAACCCTGGACATGACAGTTTCACAGGAGAATTCTATAAAGCATTTAAGGAAGAGCTAACGCCCATTCTTCGCAGACTATTCCAAAAGATTCAAGAAGATGGAAGACTCCCAAACTTTTTTTATGAAGCCAGCATTATTGTAACCCCAAAACCAGATAAAGACATAACAAAGATAGAAAACTTCAGGCCAATATTGCTGATGAAGTCAGACACTAAAATCCTTAACAAAATATTGGCAAACTGCATCCAAAAATACCTAAAAAAGATGATACACCATGATCTAGTAAGGTTCATCCCAGGGATGGAAGGATGATACAATATTAACAAATCAATAATCATAATATGTCATATAAACAAAACAAAAGAGAAACATCACACAAGCATATTAATTGATGCAGAAAAAGCATTTGATATGGTACAGCACCCATTTATGATAAAAACACTCAACAAAGTGGGAATAGACTGAGCATTCCTCAACCTAATAAAGGCCACGTATGAGAGACCTACAGTTAACATCATACTCAATGGGCAAAAACTTAGAGCTTTCACATTAAGATCAGGAGCAAGACAAGGAGCCCACTTTAACCACTACAATTCAACATAGTATTGGAAGTCCTAGCGACACCAATCAGACAAGTAAAAGAAATAAAAGGCAACCCAATTGGAAAGGAAGAAGCAAAACTGCCATTGTTTGAAGATGACATAATAATGTATATAAACAAACGTATAGACTCCACCAAAAACTGCTTGACCTAATAAATGAATTTGGGAACACAGAGGAAGTCAATATTCAGGAATCATCTGCTTTTTTGTAAATGAGCAATGAAATATCAGAAAGAAAAATCAGGAAAAAATCCCACTTCGTATAGCAACATGAAAAATAAAGTACCTAGAAAATACTTAACCGAGGAGGTAAAAGACCTGTACTCAGAAACTATATAACACTGAAGAAAAAAATTAAAGAAGACACAAACAAATGGAAGCATTTACCATGCTCTTGGATTGGAAGAATTAACATCATCAAAATGTCCATACTACCTAAAGCAATTTATAGATTCAATGCAATCCCTATAGAAGTACCAATGACTTATTTAACAGATATAGAATGAACATTTCCATGATTTATATAAAACCATAAGTGACAAAAATCTGTAGCAATTTTGAGAAAGAAGAACAAAGTAAGAGGGATCATAATACTTGATACCAAATTGTATTCCAAGGTGATTGTAATCAGAACATCCTGGTACTGGCATAAGAACAGATACATAAACTAATGGAACAGAACAGAGAGCCCAGAAATAAATCCCAGTCTCTGTGGTTGATTAATATTTGACAAAGGGGGGAAAGGCATAATATGAAGTAACAATAGCCTCTTCAACAAATGGTGCTGGGAGATCTGGTCAGTTACATGCAAAAAATGAAACTCAACCACCAACTACACCATACACAAACATAAACTCCAGGTGAATAAAAAGACTAATGCATAAATTGTGACACCATGAAAGTTCTAGAGGAGAACATAGGCTGAAAAATCTCAGATTTTCCATGCAGAAATATTTTCACTGATCTATCCCCTAACACAAGGGACATACAGGAATGAATAAATAAATGGGATCTCAACAAAATGAAAGGCTTCTGCATGGGTAAAGAAAATGAAATCAAAATGAAAAGGGTACCAACCATGTGGGAAAATACATTTGCCAATGATAGGCCAGATCAGGTAGGCCAGATCAGGGTTTTTTATCCAAAATATCCAAAATATACAAAATATACAATACACATGAGTCCACTCTAGAGAGATAAATGACCCAATTAAAAAATGGACAAAGGATGTGAACAGACACTTCTCCAAGGAGGACATACAGAGGGCCCAGAGATATATGAAAGCATGCTCACCATCAGTAGCCATCAGAGAGATACAAATTAAAACCACAATGAGATACCACTTCACACCAGAATGGCCATCATAAACAATGAATAAACAAGTGCTGGCCAGGTTGTGGAGAAAAGGGAACCCTGGTACACTCTTGGTGGGAATGCAGACTAGTGCAGCCATTGTGGAAAACAGTATGTATTTTCTTCAGAAAAATAAAAATAGATCTGCCTTTTGACCTGGCAATTTCACTGCTGGTATTATACCATAGTTATCCTTAAATACCAATACAAAAAATTTGTACACCCTAATATTCATAGCAGTACTATTTACAGCAGTCAAGTGCTAGAAGCAACCTAAGTGCTGATCAGTAAATGAATGGATCAAGAAACTGTGGTGCCTTTACAGAATGGAATTTTAAGCAGCAGAAAGAAAGAATTAGCTTCTAGTCTTCATCACAGCATGGATGCATCTGGAAAGCATTATGCTAAGCAAAATAATACAGACAGTGAGGATGGGTAAGATGGGGGAAGCGGTGGTGGGGAAAATGGAGACAATTGTACATGAATAACAATAAAAAATACAGGATAAATGAAGAGACACTCAAGAAAAGGACTCCCAGTGCCTGACAGCCAAGCATAGTGCAGCATGTAGACATCTTTTCTTCCTTCTTCCCTTCCTCCCTTCCTCTTCCTCCCTTTCCTCCCTTCCTCCCTTTCCTCCCTTCCTTCCTTTCATTTCTTTCTTTCTTTCTTTCTTTCTTTCTTTCTTTCTTTCTTTCTTTCTTTCTTTCTTTCTTTCTTTCTTTCTTTCTTTCTTTCTTTCTTTCTTTCTTCATTCTCTCTTCTTTTCAGTTTGGGCCCTTTTATTCAATAATGAAAAACCAATAGTATTAGTACTAAATCAGCAATCAATCACCACATTCTCTGATTTGTTCTAGAATAATATGAAGATTGTATGTCTTAAGAGATGTTGATTTATGTTGAGGAGATGCAGATTCTTTTTTTTTTTTAGTTATTTTTTAAGGACAGTTTTCTGTTTATTTCTCCCATCCCAATGCACCCCGCCCCATGCTCCTCACCTCCCTCCCATTTCCACCCCCCTTAGTTCTCGTCCCCGTGTCCTTTATACTTATTCCTCTAAATTCCTCCCATTTTTCCCCTTAAATTCCCTCCCCTCTCTCCTCTGGTCGCTGTCCCCTTGTTCTCTATTTCAGTGTATTTGTTTTTATTTTCCTTGCTTGTTTGTTTTGTTGTTTAGCTTCCTGTTAAAGGTGAGATCATATGGTATTTGTCTTTCAACACCTGGCCTATTTCACTCAGCATAATGCTTTCCAGTTCCATCCATGCTGTTGCAAAGGGTAGGAGCTCCTTCTTTATCTCTGCTGCACAGAATTCCATTCTGTATATGTACCACAATTTTTTGCTCCATTCATTTACTGACGGGCACCTAGGTTGCTCCCAGCTCTTGGCTATTGTAAATTGTGCTGCTATGAACACTGTTGTGCATAGGTTCTTTGAAATTGATGTTTTGGGGTTCTTAGGATATAAACCTAGCAGTATAATTGCTGGGTCAAAAGGCAGGTTGATTTTTATTTTTCTGAGAAAATTACATACTGCTTTCCATACTGGTTGTACCAGTCTGCAATCCCACCAACAGTGAACTAAGGTCCCCTTTTCCCCGCAACCTCTCCAACATTTCTTGTTTGCTGCTTTGTTTATGATAGTCATTCTGACTGGTGTAAAGTGGTATCTCATTGTGGTTTTAATTTGCATTTCTCTGATAGCTAGTGATATTGAGCATCTCTTCATGTGTGTCCTCCTTGGAGAAGTGTCTGTTCAAGTCCTTTTCCCATTTTTTAATTGGGTTGGCTGTCTTCTTAGAGTGGAGTCATGTAAGTTCTTTGTATATTTTAGACATTAAACCTTTGTCTGAGGTATCATTGGCAAATATGTTTTTCCATAGAGTTGGTTGTCTTGCTAATTTAATACTGTTTTCTTTAGCTGTGCAGAAACTTTTAATTTTTATGAGATCCCATTTGTTTATTCTTTCATTTATATTTCTTACTCTAGGGGACATAACAGTAAAATGTTGCTGCTTGAAATATCTGAGATTTTCTTGCCAATGTTCTCCTCTAGGACTTTAATGGTGTCATGGCTTAAATTTAAGTCTCTTATCCACCTTGAAATATTTTGGTGTATGGTGTAAGTTTGTGCTCAAGTTTCAATTTTTTTGCACATAGCTGTCCAGTTTTCCCCACACCATAGGTTGAAGAGGCTATCTTTACTCCATTTTCTGTTACTGCCCCCTTTGTCAAATATTAATTGAGTATAGAGAGTTGGGTTGATTTCTGGGCTCTCTGTTTTGTTCCATTGGTCTATGTGCCTGTTTTTATGCCAGTACCAGGCTGTTTTGATTGCAGTGGCCTTGTAATACAATTTGATAAAAGGTATTGTAATCCGTTCTACTTTCTTCTTCTTTCTCAAAAGTGCAGCTGCTATTTGGGGTCATTTATGCTTCCATATAAATTTTTGAAATGTTTTTTCTGTGTCTGTGAAGTATGCCATTAGTACTTTAATAGGTATTGCATTGAGTCTGTATATTGCTTTGTGTAGTATGGACATTTTGAAGATGTTAATTCTTCCAATCCATGAACAAGGTATATGTTTCCATTTGTTTGTGTCTTCCTTGATTTCGTTCTTCAGGGCTGTGTAGTTTTCTGCATACAGGTCTTTTACCTCCTTAGTTAGGTTTATTCTCTGATATTTTGTTTTTGTTTTTGCCAAATCGAATGGGATTTTTTCCTTGATTTCTGCTTCTGCTGATTCACTGTTGGTATACAAAAATGCCTTTGATTTCTGGATATTGACATTGTAACCCACTGTTTTTCCAATTTCGTTAATAAGTTTGAGCAGTTTTTTCGTATAGTCTATAGGATTTTCCATGTATACTTTCATGTCATCTGCAAACAGTGACAGTTTTGCTTCCTCCTTTCCTATTTGGATGCCTTTTATTTCTTTTTCTTGCATGATTGCTGTGGCTAAAACTTCCAATACTATATTGAATAGAAGTGGTGAAAGTGGACGTCCTTGTCTTGTTCCTGATTTTAGTGGAAAAGCTTTTAGTTTTTGCCCATTGTTTATGATGTTGGCTGTAGGTCTCTCATATATGTCCTTTATTATATTGAGGAATGCTCCCTCTATGCCCACTTTGTTGGGTGTTTTTATCTCTAATGGGTACTGTACCTTATGAAATGCTTTTTCCACATCTATTGATATGATCATGCAGTTTTTGTCTTTGGTTTTGTTTATGTGGTTTATTACATTTACTGATTTGCGAATATTGAACCATCCTTGCATCCCTGGGATGAATCCCACTTGGTCATGCTGTATGATCTTTTTGATATATTGTTGGATGCGATTTGCCAATATTTTGTTGAGGATTTTAGCATCTATTTTCATTAGTGATATTGGCCTTAAGTTTTCTTTCTTGTGTCTCTGTCTGGTTTTGGAATTAGGATGATGCTGGCTTCATAAAAAGTTTTGGAGTCTTCCATCCTTCTGAATTTTTTGGAATAGTCTGTGGAGAATAGGGGTTAGCTCTTCCTTAAGTGCTTTGTAGAATTCTCCTGTGAAACCATCTGGTCCAGGGCTTTTGTGTAATGGGAGTTTTGATTACTGCTGCAATTTCTTTTGCTGTTACTGGTGTGTTCAGATATTCTGCTTCTTTTTCACTGAGATTTAGAAGATTGTATTTTTCTAGAAATGTGTCCATTTCCCCTAGGTTTTCAAATTTCTTGGCATACAGTTCTTCACAGTAATTTCTTACAATCCCTTCTATTTCTGTGGTATCAGTTGTAATCTCTCCTGTTTCATTTCTGATTGTGTTTATTTGTGTCCTCTCTCTTTTCTTAATGAGCCTACTGAAAGGCTTGTCTATTTTGTTTATCTTTTCAAAAAACCAGCTCCTGGATTCATTGATCCTTAGAATTGTGCTTTTAGTCTCTATGTCATGTAGTTCTGCTCTGATCTTGGTGATTCCTTCCTTCTACTTGCTCTGGGCTGTCTTTGTTGCTGTTCCTCAAGTTCTTGCAGGCATAGGATTAGGTTGTTTGTTTGAAATGGTTCTATCCTCTTTAGGTAGGCCTGTATTGCTGTAAATTTCCCTCTCTAGATTGCCTTTGCTGTGTCCCATAAGTTTTGGGTTGTTGTGAGTTTGTTTTCCTTTGTTTCCGGAAACTTTTTTATTTCTTCCCTAATTTCATTCTTGACCCATTCCTTGTTTAATAGCACTCCATTCAGTCTCCATGTTTCTGGGTGTTTTGGGTTTTTTCCTTTGGGGTTGGTTTCCAATTTCAGTCCCCTGTGGTCAGAGAAAATGCTTGGTATGATTTCAATATTCTTGAATTTGTTGAGGCTTGTTTTGTGTCCTATCATGTGGTCTATCTTTGAGAATGTTCCATGTGCTTTTGAAAAGAATTTGTATTTAGCTTTTTTTGGGATGTAGGGCTCTGTATATATCAGTTAAGTCCATTTCATCAAGGGTGTTGTTTAATGCCACAATGTCTTTGTTGATATTTTGTTTGGAAGATCTGTCCATTTTTGATAGTGGGGTGTTAAAATCCCCTACTATAATTGTGTTGCTGTCATTATCTTTCTTGAAGTCCTCTAAAATTTTCTTCTTATATTTGTGTGCTCCTATGTTGGGTGCATATATGTTTACGATGTTTATGTCTTCTTGGTGAATTCTTCCCTTGAGTATTATGAAGTGACCTTCTGGGTCTCCCTTTATGGCCCCTTTTTTGACATCTATTTTGTCTGACATAAGAATTGCTACCCCAGTTTTTCTTTCTTGTTCTTTTGCTTGGAAAATTTGTTTCCAACCTTTTACTTTTAGTCTGTGATGGTCTTTTGTCCTGAGGTGGGTCTGTTGTAGGCTGCATATGTGTGAGTCATGCTTTCTTATCCATGCAGCTATTCTGTGTCTTTTGATTGGAGCGTTTAATCCATTTACGTTTAAGGTTATTATTGATAGCTACTTATCTATTGCCATTTTTGTAGCTGTGTTCCTCTCTGTCTGTTTTTCTTCTTTCCTTAAAGCAGACCTTTTCATATTTCTTGTAGGAGTGCTTTGGTGGAGACATATTCTTTTAGACTTCTTTTGTCTTGGAAGCTCTTTATTTGGCCTTCTATCTTGATTGAGAGCCTTGCTGGGTAAAGTAGCCTTGGTTGTTGGCCTCTGGGTCTCACTACATGGAATATTTCTTGCCATTCTCTTCTTGCTTGCAGTGTTTCCATTGAGAAGTCAGTGGCTAACCTTATTAAACCTTATTGGGGCTCCCTTGTATGTTACTTCTTTTTTCTCCCTTGCTGCCTTTTAGGTCATTTTCTCTTGGAATTTTGCCAATTTAATGTTGATGTGTCTTGAAGTGGGCCTCCTTGGGTTCCTTTTGATTGGGACTCTCTGTGATTCCTGGATTTGTGTGACTTCTCTCTCGTCAAATTAGGGAAATTTTCTCTCATTACACTTTCAAATAGGCCTTCTATCCCTTGTTCTCCTTCTTCTCATTCTGGTATTCCTATTATTTGGATATTATTACATTTCCTATTTTCTTGCATTTCACTTAATTCCTCTTCATTCTTTCTGAGCCTCTTTTCATTTTCTTGCTCTTTCTGTGAGATAGTTTCTACTTTGTCCTCCAACTTGCTAATCCAATCTACCGCCTCGTCAATTCTGATTTAGAAACTTTCTACTGTGTTCTTCAATTCGGAAATTATATTCATTTCCTCTTGTCCCTTGCTGATAGTTTCTATTTTCTTTTTCATATTGATATAGTGTGCGGTGAGACCATTGTAGCTCCCCTATAGCTCTTGTGATCTCTTTCAACTTTGTGATTACCAGTGCTTCGAATTCACTATCTGATAGTTGATTAGCCTCTATTTCATCTAACCTTCTTTCTGAAGCTTCTGCTTTTTTTTTTCATTTAGGGATTTTTTCTTTGTCTTCCCATTGTTTGAGACTCTTCTTGTTATCCTCAGCTTCTAAAATTGATCTGTTCTGATTCCCTGGGTTCATGGTGTGAACTTCTATGGTAGAATACCTGTGAATTTCAGTGGTGCAGATCCTTCAGTTGTCTTGATGTTCTCAGTCTCCACCTACTCCCTTTTTCTTGTGTGTGTTATCAGTTGGAGGGGGAGGCAAAATGATTTATGACAGCAGAAGAGTATTTTATGATATTTACAATCACAGCCAGTAAATAGGAGATAGGCGATCTTTAGGCTATATATAGTATTAACTGTATTCTTCAACCCAACTTGCCACTTTTACCAAACGATGGACAAAAAATAAACCTCTCGTTGGGGAGGGAAGGCTTGTGAGTTGGAAGTAGAAAGCAGTGAGGTTGCAGACGGTCAGATTTTGAGGTAAGGTGAGAGTAAGGAATAGTAAATAGGCCTAGTGTGTAATCAAGAAGAGTTAATTACTTCATTAATAGAATTCAGGAACCTGTAAAGTGGTCTAAGTTCTGGTAGATTTGTTGTGAAGTATTTACAGTTATATAGAACAGCTATTATTTAAAGTAGTATTAGAGCAACAATCGTATGACCGACTCTATGAGATCTGTCTGAATAGGGGGTGTAGAGCTTCGGATAGTGTGCTAAAGGAAAACAAGAGGCGTGAAGTATAGAAAATTAGAAATACATTGTGGAGGAAAGAACAGAAGAAACCTTTCTAATAATACAATAAAACCAGCCAAGACTAAGAAGCCTATACAGAAGGAGGAGAAATACAAAGGTATTATTAGAATACAGAAGAAGTGAGAATGATGAAAAAATAATACAGGTATGCAGCAACTTGTGGCTTCTCTGTTATAGCAAAGTGAAATTTGTCTCTCTGTCTCTATGGTTGAGATGCTCTCTCCTTGAGTCCCACTCTGGTCTTTTCGCAGTTCCCAGTTGCTTGTGTCTCTTGTGGGTAAAAAAAAAAAAAACAAAGCAACAAACAAACAAAAGATAACAACACAAAAAAAGGCAGGAGAAGGGAGGAGAATGTGATAAGTTTTGGAAGAAGAGAAGAAGGACTAAAACAGGAAAAAAAGAGGATCAAACTTTCGAAAGATAAAGCAATAGTAAAATTAAAAATCTATAAAATTACTAATAAAATTAAAAAAAACCTAAGCCCCAAACACCCCGCCAAAACAAAACAAAACAAAAACATCCCTTGTTGATTTTAAACTGTCCAAACCGGTTTTTCTGGTTGCAACAGGACCTCTCTGTGACCTGGGTTGCCAGCATGTGCCAGCCAGGCTACCAGTCTGGGGTGCGGGCACCAGCGCATTTGCCAGGCTGCCTGGGCCCCTTGGTCCCTGGCTCAGTATTTCCTCTCTGCCAGGCTGTGTGGGACGCAAGCCAAGCTGTCCCAGGAGAGCACCTCAGTCCACTTTCAAAAAAAAAAAAAAACCAAACCTCTCCCGACAGCCTGCCTCTCAGCCCAGCCCAATCCCCAGCCAGATGGGTGACAACAAGGCATCTTTAGATTCTCCCGGGCTAATGACCACAGAGTTCGAAGACGGACACGGCCCTTTGTTCTTGTTTCTCTCTGTGTAAACTCAAGCAAACATGCCTGTGCCTGGCGCTGCCCAGATAGGGAGAGAAAAAGTTGCTCACCGGCGCTCGTCCCCATGCTGGTCGCCTACCACCACTGAGTGTCCGGGCTCTCCTACATGACTCCTCCGGGGAGATGCAGATTCTTGCTGCGGTTCCATTGTAAGTATCTGCTGGCAGTTTTCCAATTATTGATTTATTGTTGACCTATACATTATCGATTAGTTTTAATGTTGCAAAATTCTCCTGTGCCCATAAATTCAGTCTTTTCTCTTTATTCCCCACCTAGGTTTGTGCTTATGGGCCTCAGACATAACACAATTGTGGTGGTATGTTTTCAGATCTTAAATACTGTCTTAAAATGGTACTTTGTTCCTCAACATTTCTTTTATTACTCCTTGTAGAAAATTTTCTAACTTTTCACTATTTTCCAAGAGTTTTAATGTATTTATTAATGTATAATTATTAATGATGTATAAATATTAATAATTCTTTCAAAGACTATCCTTCATCCTACTTAGTAATTATAAATGTATGTATAAATATATGTAAAATGCAGCCATAAACTTCATTTAGAGAACATACTATTTACCTTTCAACATAATGCAGAACCACACAGGAAATTTGTCATATTTCAATTCACAAAGAAAATCTTATGTAAGTCCAAACTCTATTTGACACATGTACAAAATTCATTTACAAGAATTCAATAAAATGTTTAAATGCATAAGACAAAATGACCAAAGGTATGGACAGACAATTTAAAAAGAAATAACTACAAACACCTAATGAGCAGATAGATATGTTTGCAGCTATCACAGTCATGTGAAAAGGAAGATCTTATCAAAATATTTTTACCCATCAGATTAGTAGGAATGTGGTGAACACACAATACAATATACATATAATATATTATAGAATTTTACATTAGAAATTTATGTTACTCACCAACATTATTTTAATACAGTTAATTAAGAAATAAATGTCATATCCTCCATATACTTCAACTTGTCCTTTTTATACCATCTTCATAAGTATATTCACACATTTTAAATAGAGCTCAACTTAGTTATACATTCTCAGGAATTAACATAACAAACTATTCATTTATAATATATAGCTTAGGTTAGGAGTTACATCAAGTTTATTTTCTCTTATGATTGTGAGAAAATTGATATAACCAAAACCTATGAATAATAGGATGAAATTTTGAACATTTTTATTGGTCTCATTACAAGTCAAAAATTTCAAAAATCTTATTGAAAATCTTCAAATCCGCACTATGCAGCTTAATTCATTAGTTTGCAAAAAATATTGTTCCATTTAGTTTAGTATCTATGTATTTTCAACACAAAACTCCAGTTTTTAATGTCTCTATATTTTAGTCTTCTAATTGCTTATCAAAATTTCTAGCCCTTAATTTAATATAATAAAACTTTATTGTTATGGAAAAGCTGAATCCGATGGGCATTCTGTTCTTATATATGTGTTCACTATTGTAAAGTAAGTTGTTGAAAAATTATCATTTCATAGATATTACTTTTCATTTTGGAAGAAGAATTTACTTTCTGGATATAACCTGAATTTGACATATTCTCAGTTCACCAGTAAACTGGGAGAATTAAACTCTTGACAGCTTTCTTTTCTCTGTAAATTGTCTCTCTTGGATTCTTAGCAGTTCTTAAGTTTCTTTCAGATTTCTGCCATCAATAATCTCTTAACATGCTGACTAGATAACCTATCAAGAAGTACAATTATTTATTCTTATGTGATTTAATTTATTACATGCTGTGATAGAGCTTCAGTAATATGCTTATGTATCACCTAAACACTATTGAATAAAAAAAGACTCAAAACCTGCAGCTGTATATTTATATTCTATTTCACTATCTAGTGAGGACAGTAATGTGAAAGTTCTACATTGCTTCAGATACTGATATGCTGAAAATAATTTTACCCCAATATGCTCTTCATATGAGAAATGGGCCTGTTTCTTTTAATACATTTGAATGATACTTCACAAACTAGATTTTAATAAATATTTAAGAAGAAATTTCTAAACTCATACAAATAGAGTTTAATGACATTATAAGATAAGATGTTATAATTATGAACTTTTGTCTTACAAATGCTCATTATTATAATATTCTAGTAAATAATACATAAATTAGTGCTGAGGATTATGAGCTGAGACTTTGAAGGCTGTCACAATAACATAGACTACAAAGTAGAAATGTTTATTAATGTGTTTATAACCCATTATTTTTTATTGAGTATTTGATTACTAGAAAAATTCCACATATAGCTTCTGATTATGTGAACTAAACTCTTATTTGTATTATAAATGTATAATTTAAGATTCAACATATTCTGCAAAAATTGACAGGTGAAAATGAAGAATTAAGCAGGGGATGTTGAGATAGCTGAAATGTTATTTTAAATAATATATCAAAACCCTAAAAGTATTGTTGTATAGGTATACATAATTAAAATTATACATCTACTCTGGGGACTTCCTGCCAAAATGCAGGTGTAGGTAGATATATTTTGCTTCCTGGCACAATCAAAAGAAGGGCAACAACAAATTTAAAAATAAAACAAAACAACAAGAACTTTCAGAAAATTTACCTATATGAAAGTCTGACAGCCAAGGAATTTTAAAAAAATTCATCCAGACCAGTAGGATTAGTAGAGATAGGCAGCTGGAGTGCAGAACAACCATGGAAAACAAGGCAGCGGCTGGAGGAGTGGGTTGGTCCCACATTTGTGTGTGGATAAACAAGAATGAACAACTGGATAGCAAGACGGACAGCGCAGCCCAAGTCTCCAGCATGGGGAAATAAAGCCTCAAAACCTCTGACTGAAAAAAAAACTTGTGGGGATTATGGCAGCAGAAGAAACCCCTAGTCTCACAAGAGATTTCATTAGAGAGACCCACATGGTCCTAGAGTATACACGCCCCCCCATTACCACAGTCAGCACCAGAAGAGCCCAATTTGCTTGTGGGAAGTGGAGGAAGAAACTGAAAGCCAGCCAAGAGCTAAGCAAGCAGCATTGTTCCCCCTTGAACTCCTCCTCCACATATAGCACCATAACACAGCAAAGTGGATTGCCCGACCCTGGTGAATGCCTAAGGCTCCACCCCTTACAGCATAACAGGTATGCCAAGACAAAAAATATGGCCCAAATAAAAGAACAGATCAAAGCTCCAGAAAAAAATACAACTAATTGATGAAGAGATAGCAGTTCAAAACACTGGTAATCAGGTTGCTCACAGAAATGGTTGAGTATGGTCACAAAACACAGAAAAAAGGGAAGGATATGAAAACTGAAATAAAGGAAAGTATACAGGAACCAACATCGAAGGGAGGGAAATCAGGACCCAAATCAATGGTTTGGAACAGAAGGAAGAAATAAACACTCAACTAGAACATAATGAAGAAACAAGAATTTAAAAATATGAGGAGAGGCTTTGGAACTTCCAGGACAACTTTAAACATTCCAACATCTGAATCATAGGGGTATCAGAAGGAGAAGAGGAAGAACAAAGTATTTAACACTTGTTTAAAAACATAATGAAGGAGAACTTCCCTAATGTGGCAAAGGAAATAGACTTCCAAGAAGTCCAGGAAGTTATAAAAGTCCCAAAAAATTTGGACAAAAGAAAGCACACACCAAGACACATCATAATTATATTACCCAAAATTAAAGATAAGGAGTGACTAAAATGCAGCAAGAGAAAAGGAATGAGTTACCTACAAAGAACTTTCCATGAGACTGTCAGCTAATTTCTCAAAATAAATCTTACAGGCAAGAAAGGCCTGGAAAGAAGTATTTGAAGCCATGAAAGGCAAAGACCTACATCCAAGATTACTCTATCCAGTAAAGCTATTAATTAAAATGGAAGGACAGATAAAGTGTTTCCCAGAAAAAGTAAGTTTAAAGGAGTTCATCATAACCAAGTCCTCATTATATGAAATGTTAAAGGAACTTATCTAAGAAAAAAAGATCAAAACTATGAACAGTAAAATGCCAACAGAGTCACAACTATCAACAACTAAACCTAAAAAGAAAAAAAAAACAAAAAACTAGCTAAGCAAACAACTAGAACAGGAGCACATTCACAGCAATAGAGATCACATGGAGGAATGTGATGCTGCCATTCTGCAGGGAGAGGGACAATGGGAGAAAAGGTATAGGGAATAAGAAGCATAAATGGTAGGTACAAAATAGACAGGGAGAGGTTACAAATAGTATGGGAAATGTAGAAGCCAAAGAACTTATATGTATGACCCATGGACATGAAGTAAGGTGGGAGAATGATGGCGTGAAGAGGGTACAGGGCTTAGGGAAAAATGGGAGCAAAAAAAAATGAACAAATATAATAGCATAATCAATACAATATATTAAAAAATATTATATATTTACTCTGGCTTTCAATGGACTTACTTGCCGCAGCCTGCTGCAGCAAGAGTGGTCGTGAGGCTGAGCGAGGGACGAAACAAAGGAGAGGACCAAATGCTCTGCTGGCATAAGGCAAGTTTATTGCGCAGTCTTCAGGCTTAAATATAATCTTGAGTACATAGAGGACAAAGGAGAAGCCTTCTGGCACGTAGCTCACTTCCTTGACCCATAAAGTTTATCTCTTCCCTTAGAGTCAGGATGTTCTCAGGCTAACATACCTTCCGGTACATGACGCACAGGCCAAAGATATGAGTTGATGGGTAAGGAGAGGCGGCTAGTTTCTCAAGGGGTCAGAAAGCAGTCACAACCCAGGACAGCCCCGAGGCCGGAAACCAGGCCCAGACACCACGCCTGCGGTGCAGGACCCTATCCTCGACCCCTTACAGGCCTCCTGGGCTCCAAGGCTTACTCCCTAAAAAGAAAAAGGAAAAAGTTAGTACAAATATGCACATTGTTTTGCATATGACTGGTTCTCATGTAAACTGTGACCAGGTCCATGATTGGTGCACTTAATTCAGTAAAACTAAATAGATGCTTTCTGAACCAAAGGAAACAGCACAAGGACTCCAGAGACTAATACAGCAGATCAATGTTGTCTTCAAATTTCCACTTTTTCAATTTCTACTGAAAATTTCTCCCCTAAAAAATTTATTTTATTAGGCCACTACATGGCCGGTACAACATTTTTTTTTCTGTTTAGATGAAATCAACTTTTTTATTCCTTCTTATTTTCCGGCTGATTTTTTTCCTTCTTTACTTTTCATTCACTTCAGCTCTTCCTTCAAAGAACAGAAAGAATGGACCTAGATGGAACAGACTATAGCACACAGAGATTTTATGATGTAGCCTGCTGCTCTAGGGTTACAAGCCTACACAGGCCATTACTCGACAAAACAACACAATATTGATCAAGCATAAGATAAAATGATGCCATCTAGATACAAAATAAGATGAGATGTGTGAGACAGCTGCTGTCCTAATAGGGCACAGTGTTTTACAGAAAATTTTATTTTTCTAAGTGGAAAGAGTACACTCTAAAATAACAATAGAAATACAGTACAGTAGATACATAAACCAGTAACATGTTCATTTGTTACCAATTGTTGGGAACCACCCTGCCTGGTTTTAGAAGCTGTAACCCCCCCATGGCTAAGGCTGAGTGAGTGACATTTGGAGCATAAGCCACTATGGAGACAAAGCTTATCTCCCTGGCAGGAGCACCGCTTTTGCTCCTTTTTCCATAACTGGCCCCCAATGCTTGATCAGTTAGCCAATGACAGGTAAGATTCCCCAAGGGGGGAACAACCTAAGACAGGCATGATCACATGAAGGCCCCAGGGAAAGAGTTGGGCAGCTATGGAGAAAGAGGGTGATGGACCCTTGCCCCTCAACTTTGACGAAGCCTGACTCCCCTGAGTCTGAAAGAAGTCTCCAAAATTTTCTTGGCTGCCTCCTCTGCCTGACTTAAGCCTGAAACAATGTGAGAGGGCAGTACAGCCTTGTGCTGGAAAGGGCGGGCTCCTCGGGTGATCAGGCCTGAGAAAGGATATGTAAAATCCTGCAAAAACGGCTTTGCTAGGTATGCTCTTAGTTAAATGATAATGGTCTGAGCAGGAAATGAGTTTGTTTCCCAAAGTTTTGTAGCCTTTTAGATGATAGAGCCTGACTCAGAAAATGCCCTAATAGTTCTCTGTATGCAATCTACTGTTTGATCCTTACTGTCTGACAATGATTAATAAGCTGTATCTGTATTCCTGCATAAATTAAAGTCAATGAAAACCTATCTAGGCAAGGGTCAGCATGCTCTCCCCTTAAGAGGGTGGCCAAGCCACTCTGAGGTGCTCCCACCTTGAGGGAGTAGCTGTACTGTCCCTTTTTCTCCACAGCACTTAGTAGTCTGTGTGAATTTGTCTCATATCTCATCCATGATGCCGTGGACACTGTGGGCTGGTGTGCGTGTCAACCAATGTGAAATGTTATATACTGTACATAATTGCATGTGCTGTACTTGTAAATAACTGGCAGCACAGTAGGTTTGTTTACACCAACATCACCACAAACGTGTAGGTGATTCACTGTACTATAACATTAAGACAATGGCTATAATGTCACAAGATGATAGGAATTTTGAAACTCCATTATAATCTTAAGAAAGCTGCTTGGGTTTTTTTTTTTGGCATGAGGTCTGTCTAGAAGGTATATAGCAATGTAATATGAAGCATTTATGAAGCATTTATTGAAGAAGATACAAGATGGAAAAAATATTGTGCATAGGACAATGACACTTCAGTTCCTTTCAAAGTAGGCATCTTGGGACCTCACACGGTTCTCTCAATTGCCATTAGCTGCCCCATTGTATTTTCCTGAATCTCATCCATGGTGTAAAATCTTTTCTTTTTCAAAGGTGACTTTAATTTTGGGAAAAGCCAGAATATTCAGGGTGCCACATGTGGGCTGTAGCAGGGGTCAGTCAACTGAGTGATTTAAAGTTTTTAAAAAAAAACTCTGCATGTGTGCATGAGAGGGTACATTATTATAATGAGGCTGACAATAGCCTGTTGCCCATGGCTGTGAACTTCAGAATCATCTGGATAGTTTCCACATACAGGAATGTTCAAGCTTAATGAAAAATTTGATGCAGATTCATTGCTGTACTCGCTCAGTCATTTTGAATGGCTACACAGTACATATGCTAACAGTGGTATCTACTGCCTCCAATGACTAGTATGGTGAAGTCATCATTGTTCATGCATGTGTAGTCCAGTCTATTTTTCTCAGCAGCCAGGTTATACCAGTGCTGCGTAAGTCATACTTGATATGTTAACAATGCTGGGCTTTTCCCAGATAGACCTCATATCATATATGTGGTCTGTCATTGACTAAAATGTTGTTATACAGTGCACAACTGTCCTCGAAACTTGAAAACTCCATTCCTGAGTCACTCCTCAAGTTACCTTTATCAAAGAATAAGGAAGGAACATGTGAATCTGAAATTTGAAAATTTCCCAGATGATGATAAGATTTTAAATTTGAAAGATAGTGCTGTAAGGCCAAAAGGATGCACACTATCACTGGGTTCACCTTACTTGCCTTCCTAAAGTAGCTCTTCTCCCAAAGGTTTCAATCACCTGGGTAAAGGCACAACTCATAGAGTACACACATAATATCAGAGCTGGTTTTTAAATGTGCAAACTGGTTCTAGAATCCTATGTTCTACTTATTTGCTCTGCCTCTTCTCTGAAACTCAGGTTTCTCATCTGTAGCCAGAAAGTTAATCAATATCCAGGGTCCTCTATACCAGAAAATATATCAATTAAAATCTATTGATGTATCATCCTTTTCAGAAGAAATATATCCTAAAAATAAAAATATATATACTTTCCTTAGTAAGAAAGACTTAGTGATCAAAATGAGAATAAAATAAATGACACAGTATTAAAATAAAATGGTAGCCCAGAATCAAATTATTTCAATAAAACATATTACTGATTAATTGTTAGTGATTAATTATAAGATAAATGCAAATAACCTAACATACCAAATAAAATAGAAAAATTACCAGACTTCATTAAAACAAATCAATGTGGGCTATATATAATAAACTATTTTAAATATAAAGGCAGGTTCAAATTATAAGAAAAATATGATATATTGTTAAAACACTACCCCAAAGGAAACTGATGTGGCTATACCAGTCTTAGACAAAGATTTCTTTAGAAAAAAAAAGGTATTTTCAGCACTGGCCAGTGTGCTTTGACTGGTTGGAGAATTACCCTATAAACTAAAAAGTTGTTGATTGGATTTTTACTCAGGGCACATGGCTAGGTTGTGGGTTCAGTCTCTACTTTGCGTTGAGATGCATGCAGAAGGCAACTCATCAAAGTTTTTCTTACATTGATGTCTCTCTCTCTCTTTCACACACCTCTCTCTTTTTTTAAGAGTTTATTTTTCTTAAATTTTTATTGTTGTTCAAGTACAGTTATCTCCAGCCCCCCCCCTTTGATTTCCCCCACTCTAGCCATCCTCACCTCCCACCCTCCATCCCACCTCCCTTTGGTTTGGGTCCTTTATAGATGTTCCTCTAAACCCTTGTTCATTCCCCCTCCTACTGAATTCCCTCCCCCCATCTCTCCTCTGGTTACTGTCAGATTGTTCTTAATTTTAATGTCCCTTGTTATATTTTGCTCACTTGTTTATTTTGTTGATTAGGTTCCACTTATAGGTGAGATCACATGGTGTTTATCTTTCACCACCTGGCTTATTCCACTTAGGATAATGCTCTCCAGTTCCATCCACCCTGTCAGAAATAGTAGAAGTTTCTTATTTCTTTATGCTGTGAAATATTCCATCATGTAAATGTAGAATAGTTTTTTGATCCATTTATTTTCTGATGGGCATTTAGGTTGCTTCCACCACTTAGCTATTGTAAATTGTGCTGCTATGAACATTGGGGTGCATAGGTTCTTTTGGATTGGTGTTTCAGGGTTCTTGTGGTATAATACCAACAGTGGAATTGCCAGATCAAAAGGCAGTTCCATTTTTAGTTTTTTTAGGAAATTTCATACTGTTTTCCATAGTGGTCTCACCAGTCTGCATTCTCACAAAAAGTGCACTAGGGTTCTTTTTTCTTCACATCCTCTCCAACACTTTTTTTTTGTTTGTTTGTTTATGGATAGCCATTGTCATCAGTGTAAGGTGGTATCTCACTGTGTTTTAATTTGCATATCTCTCATGGGTAGTGATGCCGAGCATCCTTTCATATGTCTCTGGACCCTCTGTATGTCCTCCTTGGAGAAGTGTCTGTTCAGGTCTTTTTAAAAAATTTTATTCAGTTATTTTTCAAGTACAGTTTTTTATCTATTTCTCCCATTCCAGCCCCCCCTGCCCTGTGCCCCCCACCTCCCTCCCATTTCCTCCCCCCACCCCAGTCCTCATCCCTGTGTCCTTCATACTTGTTCCTCCAAATTCCTCCCCTATTTCCCACTTAAATTCCCTTCCCTTTCCCCTCTGGTCACTGTCCCCTTGTTCTCTATCTCAGTGTCGTTGTTTTTATTCTGCTTGCTTGTTTGTTTTGATGTTTAGCTTGCTGTTAAAGGTGAGATCATATGGTATTTGTATTTCAACACCTGGCCTATTTCACTCAGCATAATGCTTTCCAGTTCCATCCATGCTGTTGCAAAGGGTAGTAGCTCCTTCTTTCTCTCTACTGCATAAAAGTTCATTGTGTATATGTACCACAATTTTTTGATCCATTCATTTATTAATGGGCACTTAGGTTGCTTCCAACTCTTGGCTATTATAAATTGTGCTGCTATGAACATTGTGCTGCATAGGTTCTTTGAAATTGATGTTTTAGGATTCTTAGGATATAATCCTAGCAGTGTAATTGCTGGGCCAAAAGGCAGGTCGATTTTTATTTTTCTGAGAAAATTCCATACTGCTTTCCATAATGGTTGTACCAGTCTGCAATCCCACCAACAGTGAACTAAGGACCCCTTTTCCCTGCAAACCTCTCGAACATTTGTTGTTTGTTGCTTTGTTTATGATAGTCATTCTGACTGGTGTAAAGTGGTATCTCATTGTGGTTTTAATTTGCATCTCTCTGATAACTAACAATATTGAGCATCTCTTCATGTGTCTCTGGATATTCTGTATGTCCTTCTTGGAGAAGTGTCTTTTCAAGTCATTTTCCCATTTTTTAATTGGGTTGGTTGTCTTCTTAGAGTGGAGTCATGTAAGTTCTTTGTATATTTTAGAGATTAAACCTTTGTCTGAGGTATCATTGGCAAATATGTTTTCCCATAGAGTTGGTTGTCTTGCTAATTTAATACTGTTTTCTTTAGCCATACAGAAGATTTTAGTTTTAAAGAGATCCCATTTGTTTATTCTTTCATTTATATTCCTTGCTCTAGGGGACATAGTGGTAAAAATGTTGCTCCATAAAATATCTGAGATTTTCTTGCCAATGTTCTCCTCTAGGACTTTAATGGTGTCACGGCTTATATTTAAGTCTTTTATCCACCTTGAATTTATTTTAGTGTGTGGTGTAAGTTTGTGCTCAAGTTTCAATTTTTTGCACGTAGCTGTCCAGTTCTCCCAACACCATTTGTTGAAGAGGCTATCTTTACTCCATTTTATGTTACTGCCCCCTTTGTCGAATATTAATTGAGTATAGAGAGTTTGGTTGCTTTCTGGGCTCTCTCTTCTGTTCCATTGGTCTATGTGCCTGTTTTTATGCCAGTACCAGGGTGTTTTGATTACAGTGGCCTTGTAATACAGTTTGATATCAGGTATTGTGATCCCTCCTACTTTGTTCTTCTTTCTCAAAAGTGCAGCTGCTATTTGGGGTCATTCATAAATGACCATATAAAATTTTGAAGTGTTTGTTCTATGTCTGTGAAATATGCCATTGGTACTTTAATAGGTATTGCATTGAATCTGTGTATTGCTTTGGGTAGTATGGACATTTTGATGATGTTAATTCTTCCAATCCATGAACACAGTATATGTTTTCATTTGTTAGTGTCTTCCCTGATTTCTTTCTTCAGTGCTGTGTAGTTTTCTGCATGCAGGTCTTTTACCTCCTTAGTTAGGTTTATTCCCAGATATTTTATTTTTGTTTTTGCTATATCAAATGGATTTTTTCTTGATTTCTGCTTCTGTTGATTCATTGTTAGTATACAAAAATGCCTTTGATTTCTGGATATTGACTTTGTATCCTGCTGTTTTGCCAAATTCATTAATTAGTTCGAGCAGTTTTTGGTAGAGTCTATAGGATTTTCCATGTACACTATCATGTCATCTGCAAACAATGACAGTTCGTTTCCTCCTTTCCTATTTGGATGCCTTTTATTTCCTTTTCCCGCCTGATCACTGTGGCCAAAACTTCCAAAATTATATTGAATAAAAGTGGTGAAAGTGGATATCCTTGTCTTGTTCCTGATCTTAGTGGAAAAGATTTTAGTTTTTGCCCATTGAGTATGATATTGGCTGTAGGTCTCTCATATATGGCCTTTATTATATTGAGGAATGCTCCCTCTATTCCCACTTTGCTGAGTGTTTTTAACATAAATGGGTGTTGTACCTTATCAAAACCTTTTTCCATGTCTATTGATATGATCATGTGGTTTTTGTCTTTGCTTTTGTTTGTGTGATGAATTACATTTACTAATTTGTGAATGTTGAACCATCCTTGCATCCCTGGGATGAATTCCACTTGGTAATGTTTATGATCTTTTTGGTGTATTGTTGGATGCAATTTGCCAATATTTTGTTGAGGATTTTAGCATCTATGTTCATCAGCTATATTGGCCCGAAGTTTTCTTTCTTTGTTGTGTCTCTATCTAGTTTTGGAATTAAGATGATGCTGGCTTCATAAAAAGAATTTGGGAGTTTTCCATCCTTCTGGATTTTTTGGAATAGTCTGTGGAGAATAGGGGTTAGCTCTTCCTTAAATGCTTTGTAGAATTCTCCTGTGAAACCATCTGATCTGGGGCTTTTGTGTGATGGGAGTTTTTTGATTACTGCTTCAATTTCTTTTGCTGTTATTGGTCTATTCAGGTGTTCTACTTCTTTTTCATTGAGTTTTGGGAGATTATATTTTTCTAGAAATGTGTCCATTTCCCCTATGTTTTCAAATTTCTTGGCCTACAGTTCTTCATAGTAATTTCTTACAATCCCTTCTATTTCTGTGGTATCAGTTGTAATCTCTCCTCTTTCATTTCTGATTGTGTTTATTTGTGTCTGTTCCCTTCTTTTCTTGATGAGCCTACTTAAAGGCTTGTCTATTTTGTATATCTTTTCAAAGAGCCAACTCCTGGATTCATTGATGCTTAGAATTGTGCTTTTAATCTCTATGTCATTTAGTTCTGCTCTGATCTTGGTTATTTCCTTCCTTCTGCTTGCTCTGGGCTGTCTTTGTTGTTGTTCCTCGAGTTCTTGCAGGTGTAGAGTAAGGTTGTTTATTTGAAATGTTTCTATATTCTTTAGGTAGGCCTGTATTGCTATAAACTTCCCTCTCAAGACTGTCTTCACTGTGTCCCATAAGTTTTGCATTGTTGTGAGTTCATTTTCATTTCTTCCCTAATTTCATTTTTGACCCATTTGTTGTTTAATAGCATACCATTCAGTCTCCATGATTTTGGATGTTGAGAATTTTTTTCTTTGGGTTTGGTTTCCAGTTTCAGTCCCTTGTGGTCAGAGAAAATGCTTGGTATGATTTCAATATTCTTGAATTTGTTGAGGCTGGTTTTGTGTCTTATCATGTGGTCTATCTTTGAAAATGTTCCATGTGCATTTGAAAAGAATGTGTATTTAGCTTCTTTGGGATGAAGGGCTCTCTATATATCAGTTAGGTCCATTTCATCAAGGGTATTGTTTAATGTCACAATGTCTTTGTTGATACTTTGTTTGGAAGATTTGTCCATTTTTGATAGTGGGGTGTTAAAATCCCCTAGTATAATTGTGTTGCTGTCTATATCTTTCTTGAATTCCTCTAAGATTTTCTTTATATAATTGGGTGCTCCTATGTTGGGTGCATATATATTTATGATGTTAATGTCTTCTTGGTGGATTCTTCCCTTGAGTATTATGAAGTGACCTTCTGGGTCTCTATTTATGGCCCTTTTTTTGAAATCTCTATTGTCTGATATGAGAATTGCTACCCCAGGCTTTTTTTTCTTGTCCATTTGCTTGGAAAATTTGTTTCCAGCCTTTCACTTTTAGTCTGTGATGGTCTTTTGTCCTGAGGTGGGTCTCTTGTAGGCCGCATATGTGTGGGTCATGCTTTCTTATCCATGCAGCTATTCTGTATCTTTTGATTGGAGCATTTAATCCATTTATGTTTAAGGTTATTATTGATAGGTACTTAATCATTGCCATTTTTGCTGACTACAGCACATCTGTGTAGCACCATCCTATGTGCTTTATATGCATTCACTTATTTAATACTGAGATATTCTGATTATACAAATATAACCAGTTTTCTCACTTTACAAAGTCAGTTTAGAAAGGTTACACAGACAGCCAAAGTCCACAAGGCTCATCAGTTGCTTTAGTTTAAAACGATCTTAAAAACTGTGCACACTTCCTCTATAAACACTCAAAAAGCACATTTTCAAATTTCACTGATATACAAAGTTCTGCTAATTCTTTTGCTTTGCTGAGTGTGGTTTTCTCAAGCACTTATGCCTTATCTATAAATAATCTGTGTCTATAAATAATTTATGTCTCCAAATTTCCAGAAGTGCTTCCTAACTCTGTGGTCAAAATCAACCTTTTTTCTGCCAAACAAGGTAAGATAACTTTTTATCTAGAGGAAAGTGCTAGAATTTTATTATGTTATTAGAGTAACTTTATCATGATATTAGAATACTCCATTCTTCACCTGTAAAACATGGGTTTGTAGCAAATTTTGAGATGAAAATAATTTTAATACTAATCTAAAATTTCTAAGAAGCAAATACAAGTATATTGCCTCAATTTTGTTTGCTTCCTTTGATTAGTATTTACTAATTGAACTCAGTAAATTGGATGTGTATTATATGGAACAAAAGTATTAGAATTAGAAAAGCCATGGGCTTGGTTAGAAGCTTGCAATGAATATAATGAACCTGTTCATTCTCTGATATTATGGGAGAAAATAAATGTCAACCTTAAATGACTAAATATCATTTTTTATTCCTCAGGAACTTATAGTGATAATGTTGGTAAAATGTTTATTTTTTTAAAAAACTCAGAACTTTTATCTTTTAACCTCTCACCACTCTACTATACTCATCATAAGAACAAGGAATCTATAGGTAACATTTAGTCAGAAATTATAACCTGTTGGTGTCAAATACAGATCTCTAAATTGGCTAAGTTTGATAGCTTTTCATGAAGGGGTCACTTTTAAGGTCATCTGAGTTTCTTTTAACATGAAGATCAAATGAAATATTTTTTATTAAAGCTAAAAGCTAGGATAGATAAGCAGACTTCATTATAAATTTAATTTATGACTCTTTTATAGCTCTATTTCCTTTTATGTTTTAGCAGTTTATTTCAATTCCATGGACCTGTTTTTTAATTATCAAATATTTTAATGCAGGATATTTCATAATATATTTTATCCTTGTATAAGGTGCCTAACATCCCTTTGTCAAATCAAATTAATTTTACAATTGAGTCATATTCCTTTGAATATTTTGATAGCTCCAATCTGATTAACTGTTTTAGCTTATTTTGATTAACACATGTGAAACTAAAAAGTTTTAGGAGCTTATTTTCATATCAAGCCAGAAGATATTCCCTGTGTAGCTTACATGTATATGACAGGTAAAAATGCAAAATGTAGAAAAAGAATACTAATTACAAACATAAACTGGTTTTAATAGATTAACTGACACTTTTAATTCAGGTGATGCAATTCAACCTCACTTTAATTGCTATGTTATTATTACCAATAAAAAAGAGGCTGCAAGATGAAAGTCTCTTTCCTATAAAATTGTAACTACTTTACTGTCAAATTTCCTTTAAGAAAAACATCTCAAAGAATCAAGAAAATAAAAGAATGTTCTCTGTGAGGATAGCTATTTACCAATCCTAACAAATTGGTTTTACCAAAAACAATTAATATATGATCTAAAATTTAAAGGAGCAAGATTGACAAGGTGTTTTGTGTTTTGATTCATTCAGACTATCTGCTTTTACTCATTACTGAATATGTATTCCTTTATCCAACCCTCTGTTTATTTTATATTGTTCTGCAAGCTCAGGAAGTTGGTGAAAGCTAACCTATCATGGGAATAGACAAAAAATGAGAGGTGGGAAAGAGAACAGTTTTCTCTTTTTAAAAATGTTTTATTTGTTTATTTTTAGAGAGAATGGAAGGGAGAGAAAAAGACAGGGAAACATCAATGTGTGGTTGCCTCTCCAATGACCCCTACTGGGGACATGGCCTGCTATCAAAGCATGTGCCCTGACCGGAATTGAAATAGCGACCCTTTGGTTCACAAGCTGGCACTCAGTCCTCTGAGCCACACCAGCCAGGGCGAGAACAGTTTTCATAAGGCCAATGAATCAAGTATAGTTGATTATAGGCAATTGTTTTTTTTAAAGATTTTACTTATTTATTTTCAGAGAGAGGGAAAAGGAAGGAGAAGGAGAGGGAGAGAAATATAACTGGGAGAAACATCAGTTGTTTGCTTCTCACACACACTCAGCTGGGGACCTGGCCCAGAACCCAGGCACATGCCCTGATAGGAAATCGAACCTGTGACCTTTTGGTTAGCAGGTTGGCTCTCAATTCACTGAGTCATATCAGCCAGAGGTTAGTTGTTTACAAATTACAGAAAATGATAAAATCATTTCTCGAGTATTTTAAATCAGAATTGGAAAACAGAAGAAATGCCACTTAAAGGAAAAATCTCTAAATTGATATGAATATATATATTTGTGCTGCTCAGGGGATTTATTATATGTATGTGTATGTATTTTATATACTGTTTATTTTATTCTATTACTCTTTCCTTTCAGGTACACATGATCATTTCTAAATGACTTCTCTATAACACTGTTCCTTGGTACTTATACAAGCAAACATTCTCATTTTTGTTACTTTTGATTTAGCAGATTATTCCATTAGGTATAAAATAATAACATTACACAAATGATATAAGTAAGTTTTTGATTATCATAAAATTATTTGCATGCACAATATAAAATACAAATGGTATGAGATTATCCAGTGTATGGATTTTAGTATTGGTACAACTGCAGGTGAGCAGTATATATCCATGTGACATATACTTTTAATGATGCCTTTCCCTACTCACACACTTTGCTCTAAGCCATGTCTCTCACTTTTGCTAAAAGTACTGTCATAAACTAAATTGACTATACTATTTAAACTAATTCTTAAAAGTTAACTGCAGTGTTCCTACTTTTTCTAATTCTTTATTTCAACGTCAGATATTATTATCCTACGTGATTTATAGCATAATCATATCTTTTTGAATGGCACAGAATTCTCTCTCCATACTCCATTTTCATTCTTACTCATTTTATATAAATTAGGCAATGAGATTTTTCTCAAATATGAATATTATTGATTTTCTGTTGCTTAAAACCTTGCTTGCTCTCATGATAATTCCTATGATGACAATATGGCCTGTGAGACCTATAATAATTGTCATTATTTTTCCTTCCCAGTTTTCAATCTATCTATGCTTATCTCCCACACATTACTATATACAAAGCATATTTAAGATTTTGTTTCCTAAGAGGTTTTGTTTCTGGTTTTCTTTTGTTTTTCCACCAGTAATCCTGGCGTTCTCCTCTACTTAAGATGCCTGACTGGATATCTACTTGGTCATATCTCAAATTTGGTAACTCTTCTTCCAGATAATTCTTCTTCTTAGTATCTTCTGCTACTCCTGTTTCTTATTAGATCATTTAATTGAAACTTTTTTCTTTTCTATTCATTTCTTACATTACAACATTCTTATAATAGCAGTCATATGATATGTTGGTGAAAAATTAGGAAGTCAGAGAGTCAAGTAAATTATACATTAGGATAAGTCTCTTTTTTCTGCTTCAAACAATCATTGCTTTAAATTATTCTTCAATCAGAATGATGAACTGACTTCTTCTACCCTAGATCCTTGGGCTGTATTTACTTTCTAAACTAAATATGGTAAATGCCCAGTTAATATCTCAATAATTTACAAAAGAATTGATCATAATAAACCCTGCTATGATATTTAAAGTGAAAATTTCATACAATTAGTAATAAACTGTAATTTGGTATTCTTTCATAAGGTTGAGAATGCTTTTCATAACTTATATACATGGTTTTATGGCCCATCATAATTAACATAAGTAGTAAATGCTAACAAAGTAGTTTTTTCTATGCCATGGAAATCAGGTTTTGATATCCTTTTGTCAAGACCCTTAAAGCCATAAATTTATACTGTGGGACCTTTTGATAAATATAAACTAAATTGTATCATGAGGGTTTGAAAACTGAAGATATATCTGCTAAATAAAACAAAAGATAATTTTCCTCCAAATAATACTTTCCACTGATCTTAATGTCTCTCAGAATAAGTAAGCTTGAACAATGATATGAATAAAGAGGTGATAAAGGTGAAAATTTTGTAAGATTTCTCTATTTGGACAATATTTGATGATGCAAGGAGCTAAAACACAAAATGAAAGGCTGCTGTACAATTTTTATTATAAGTTTTAGCATTTTTTAAATTCTGGCAGGAAACTTAAAAAAAATGATCGATGAAGTGACTGAAATGAATCAGCACACTATATCAATGCTTTATATGTGAACTGTGAAAAACAGTCAAAATTTACTCATTAGATAGAAAATGACATTCTTTCCCTTCAAACTACTGCCTTGAAGTCTATGTTTAAAGTGTTGTCTTTATAATCAGTGACTGGAAAATCCAGAACATGTCATTATTATTTTTAGTATAATAATTCTTTTACATCCAAAGAAATTTCTTTTGTTAGAGTAAAGAATAAGAGTTCATACAATTAACAGCTTCCTAAATTTGAACCTTGTAATGCATTTTGCAATAAAACCACATAGAACAGGAAAACAGCAACAAAAGCACGTCACCCACACTTTTGGCATAACTATGAGATAGAGGATATTAAAATGTTCAAATTTTCTATTAGTAGAAAATTATAAATTCAGCAGAGCCAACTCCAATATTCTGATATTGGGCTGGCACTGTGTTTAGTAGTGACATTCTACATGAAGATGTCGGCAAAGTAAGTTCTTTGGGAAAGTGGGACAATTTGCAAAAGGAAGAAAATCATCGGAGAGTCTCTAGGGAAGAAAAATAAGGAAAAAAGTGAAGAAAATTAAGAGCCTCATAATACATATCAGAGCCAAAAAGAATAATGCTGATTATACAAGCAAAAGAAAGAAACCTTCAACCAAGAACTAGAAGTTACAGAACCTCAAACTCTCTACAGCTAATGATTGTAATGAATACAATCATTACAGAAGATTCTGGAAAATATAATAAAATGATACAAAATAGTAAGTATTCAAGTATTATATATGGATCAAGCAGAAAAAGAGATTTGAAACACTTCTGATGGTAAAAATTCTTCACTAACCATAAATAAAATAAATAAATTCACTATCCATGCCCTAACATAATCAAATATTATTTAAAACATTTATACATAATAATCAAAATTCTCTCAGATAAAAAATGCAACACTCACTGTAAATATGGACAACATTTGACACAAAAAATGTCAGAGTTTCTATCAAGGAAACTGGTAGTTACTGCTCTAACCAAGTTGTCAAGAATGAAATGATCAACAGTAAGTCATGCAAATATTATGTATCCCTTCATGGAATGTGATGAAAAGGGCATTTCAGCTTTGTGATATTGTTATGAAGAGTCTATAAAATCAATCTAATTGTGACAACATGTCAGGCAAGGGCAAACTGAGAGATATTTTACAAAATATCTGACTAATATGCTTCAATTTATTAAAGGTTGATGGGAATTTAAACGAAATGACCCCTATGGAAAACAGTATGGAGGTTCCGGAAAAATGTAAAAATAATACTGCCATATAATCTAGAAATCCCACCTCTGGGTATTTACCCAAAATACATAATTGAAGAGATATCTCACCCCGCCATGTTCATTGCAGCATTGCTCACCATAGCTGAAATGCAGAAACAGCACAAATGCATAAAATTTTAAAAGTAGCCATAATTGAAAAATTAATCAGCAATAAAGAAATAAACTATTCATACATTAAACAACGCAGATAAATCTCAAAATAACTATAAATTTAAAGCTCCAGGTAAAATGGGGAATGTTATATGATTCTATTTGTATAACAATGTTATGACTTTCAAGTTAACCTGAGATAAAGTAGACCAGTGTTTACTTGAGGCTGGAGAGAATGGATTTGTAAAAGGACTTGAGAAAAGAATTCTAGAAGGCACTGGGAAGCTTTAGCTTTTGTAGGTAATAAATACATTCAGTTTTATTATTGTAGTGATGATTCTACTATAAATTTACAAATTCACACTTTACACATGTGCACATGATCATATTCCAGTTATAACTCAAGAAAACTGTTTAAAAGTATACTAAGTGGTAATGGATTTCTGGATTTTCCCAGAAAAAAAATATGGCCTTTGCTGATTTATTTGTCTACTAAAAACATAAATAAACCTTGGGGAATATGGGATGGTTGTAATTTATTCATAAACATATGTAACATGCATAAGTTTAAATAAGATTTAGAAATCTTGAAATGCCATCATTTATACCACATTTTGCCTCTAACACTTTATGAAAACAAATTTTGACTCAGAATATCAAGGAGCTATTTCTTTTTAAAATATATTTGATTGATTGTGCTATTACAGTTGTCCCATTTTCCCCTTTTATTCTCCTCCAACCTGTATATTGCTTTCCACCTGCATTCCCCCACTTCAGTTCATATCCATGGATTGTATATTTAAGTTCTTTGGCCTCTCCATTTCTTATACTATTCTTAACCTTCAATTGTCTATTTTATACCTACCATTTATGCTACTTATTCCCTGCACTTTTTCCCCCTGTCTCCTGCCCACTCTTCTGCTGATAACCTTCCATGTGATCTCCATTTCTGTGATTCTGTTCCTTTTCTAGTTGTTTGCTTAGCTTGTTTTTGTTTTGTTTGTTTTTTTTAAGGTTTGGTTGTTAATATTTGGGAGTTTGTTGTCATTTTACTGTTGATATTTTTGATATAATTTTTCTTAGAGAAGTCTCTTTAACATTTCATACCATAGAGGTTTGGTAATGATGAACTCCTTTAACTTGACTTTTTCAGGAAAGCACTTTATCTGCCCTTCCACTCTAAAGGATAGCTTTACTGAATACAGTAATCTTGGACGTAGGTCCTTGCCTTTCATGACTGACTACTTCTTTCCAGCCCCTTCTTGCCTCTAAGGTTTCTTTTGAGAAATCAGCTGACAGTCTCATGGGCACTCCTTTGTGTATAAGTGTCTCCTTTTCTCTTGCTGCTTTTAAGATTCTCTCCTTATCTTTCACCTCGGATAATTTAATTATGATGTGCCTTGGTGTGTATTTCCTTGGGTCAAAATTCCTTGGTACTCTCTGAGCTTCCTGGAAGTTTATTTCCTTTGCCAGATTGGGGAAGTTCTCCTTCACTATGTTTTCAAATAAGTTTTTCATTTCTTATTCTTCCTCTTCATCTTCTGGCTCCCCTCTGATTCAGATGTTGGAGCATTTAAAGTTTTCCCAGAGATTCCTAAGCCTGTCCTCATTTTTTTGAACTCTTGTTTCTTCATTCTTTTCTGGTTCACTGTTTATTTCTTTCTTCTGCTCCAAACCATTGATTTGAATCCTGCTTTCCTTCCTGTCACTGTTGGTTCCCTGTGTATTTTCTTCATTTCACTTTTCATAGCCTTTATTTTCCCTCCATTTTACAACCATACTTAACCAATTCTGTGAGCATTCTGATTACCAGTGTTTTGAAACATCCATCTGATTGGTTGGCTATCTCTTTGTCAGTTAGTATTTTGGGGGGGAAATTTGATCTGTTCTTTCATTTGGATCATTTTTTTGGTCTTGGCATACCTGTAAAATAATAAGGAGTGGAGCCTTAGGTGTTCACCAGGGCAGGGCAATCCATGTCGCTATGTTGTGGCATGGTCTGGATGAATGTTTCTTCTTTAACTCCTTGATTGTCCAACCTCCCTACAGTTCAATTTTCTGTCGGTTCTGGTTGCTTTTTGTTCTTAAACTTGGTATCATCTTTCTTTTGGTTGTGGGTGGAAGCACAGTATGTCTACCTATGCCTCTATCTTGGCAGGAAGTCCTCAAGGTGCTATTTCTAAATACAATTATCGGAAGAACCCAAAGGAAAATCTCTAGGCTATTTTATACTGAGTTTTTCTATGATTATCTTATTCTTCTAACAAACAGTACATGAAGATGTTATAGACTATGAGTATTAAACTTGAAGTAAATTCTATATTATTGTCATAGCACTTCACAGAAAAAATTAAATATATATTAAATACCTAATTAATTTTTTATTATTGAGGTATAACCAAAATATTGGTATTTTATTTGAACCTTGTAGATATATAATATAGTAATGTGAAATCATTAACATGCAAATGAATTAATTTCATGTTGTAAATAACAATTATAAAACATGTTAAAATTATATTTAAGTAATTGACTAGTAAACCACAAAACTACTCTTTTTGTTTGAAAGAAAAAAAGTGCATGTTTTTTGGAAAAAAGTTAATTGGCCACTTTATATGTCTTGAAATAAAAATGACAAATTTATTCCCCAAATATGATTTAACTTTAGCCTTCTTACTTTTGAGTGCAATGATCCTTGTTTGGAGCATTTCTAGTTGCCATCACAACATCTAGCAAATGTCTAAGAACAGAGTCAATTTCATGTAGAGTTTCATTTTGAGAGATAATGCTGCTATGAATAAATCTCTGACCTTATTGCAAGCAAAATGGATTCAGTTAAATATTAATAGGTACAGTACTTTTCATTCTCCTGATTCATTAGTTGAAGGTTATTAAATTCTGGATATTCATTTGAATATTAAGTCACAAAATTTAAGTATTTATATATCTTCTTTTTTGCTGATATTAATATGTTAGATTCTTTGAAATTGTTGCATGAATTCTAAATTAATTTTTAAAGGACTTAAAACTTGGATCTAAAACACTACCATGATGATTAGAAGTTTGTTTTACTGATATATAAATTAATTAGTATTTGCGTTATAACATATTTATGGTAAAATTTTGAGAATATAAATACAAAAAGTAATCCAGGCATTATGAAAATACATCTAACAGGATTTCTAAAAAAATAAGTGGTGATAGTATTAATGTTTCTTATTGACATCTTCTGGTTTAAAATTTTTTAACTGAATGAATGTATATGTTTAAAATAAATGCACATGTCATGTACATATTGTATGTGTTATATATATAGCACTATAAAGTATTAAACCTGACTATACATTTTACACTTAGAAAAATACATATTTATTATTTCTTCCATAAGAAAATTAAATATGAGACAGAAATAGCTATAATTTTGAGTCTTATTTAAACTAAATTTTTAACTCACCTACCCCCATTACAGACATATTTTATTTTTTTAAAGTGTACTTAATATGATTTACTGGTGGATTTGGTATTAAAACTACTTTCATTGTCTGATCAGAGAACAAACTTTAAACTTGAAGGAATTGTCTTCTATTTTATGAAAGTATAGTCAAATCCTTCTCTCTCTCCTATCTCCTAATATTTTGAGAATTTTAATATTTTGACTTTTACTTAAAATCCTCACATCTTAAAACAAAAGAAATATTTTTATTATTTAAATTATAGAATGTCTGGCACGATCATTTCCAAACTGAGGTATTTGATCTACACCTACTGATTTATGAAAGCATTTTGCTTCCCCATGCACAATGGCAGATTCAGTTTAAGAATATGACAAGTGAAGTATCCACAGCTTAGAGAACAGAATTCATACCACCATTGTATTCTACACTTATCTTTCCCACTGCTCCTGATATTCCAATCCTATAAGGAAGAGTAGAAATAAAAGGTGACAAATTGGTGCCAGAAAAATGGTTGTGATTAAGTTCATTAAACACTGAAAGCTTTGAAGATACAACTGCAGCTATTCAGAAAGAAAATAATTAATGAGAAAAAAATTCTCATTAATTAAATAATCCCCAAGCAATCCTTTATTGTTTGCACATTGTGTCAGCTTAAAGTGACTTCTTTATGACTTTGACTTTTTTAAGAAACTACAATTAAATTAGTGTGAAGATGATCATATAATTAAGTTAGTATGAGGCAACATCTTTATAGGTGCAGGTAGATATAAGATGGATGCTAGGTAGATATAAATAGATAGATAATTACTGTCCAAAAACTGTTCTTCTCCTAGCCTTATTTCACTTAGTAGTATGACTTTCAATACAGCTATTAACATTAACAATAATAATATAATAATTAAGAAAATATAGAAAAAATCTAATCTTCAACTTCATGTGTGATTCTGATCAATATATTTAAATTTTCCAAATTTCTATTTTCTTAAATATAGTGTGGGCAAACACTGATATCGTTTCCTGTTTTAAAATACAATGTGTGTGAACCATTTATAGTATGGGACTTGAGACATTTACTACTTATAAAGTGCTTTCTGATAATGATGATATTGAAAACAACGATGATTTTTAGGGCTCAACATGATCTTTAGTTCCCGAAATATAAATTTTATGGTGTTTGGATACGGTCAGTAGGAGTCAACATGGCATGACTATCTTTTATGTTTTTTAAGTGGATAAAATTTGTAAAAATTAAAATGTACATCAATATGTAAATCAAATAAAACATTTGTTCATTTGCAATAAATGGAAATACAACCTAAGAATAAAAATATATCATTTATTAGTTAATGGCACTGATTTGTGCATATCTAGTGCATAAAGTTCTCATTTTTGTAAATTTAAATTAATCTGTGGGGCTGTTTGAACAATTGATGGCTCTCCCAGGATTGCATGAATTTTGTATGGATAAGTTCTTTCTGTTTGTCTATTTATTTCACATATTATTACCAAGTCAAATAGCTTAGCATATTTCAGCAAATAATGGGTTGTTGATAAGAGATAAATAATAAATAAAATAAAAATAAATAGCAAAATTAAAATAGACTGTAACAGAATTAAATTAGGTTAAATTAAAAATTGTATTTTAAATTATATTTAAGAAAATTACTTTCACAAGACAATAGGACATTTTTCTAAAAAATGAGAGAAATGGAGAGAAAAGTTTGATAATAAAAAATAATTCAAAATAAACTATATTTCTGCGTTTATTATTAATAATAATAATTTTACATAAAAATCTGTATTAATTATATCACAGTGTATTTTACAAAGTACAAATAAATTCATGTTGCCCTGGCTGGTGTATCTCAGTGGATTGAACATGGGCCTGCAGAGCCACAGGTCACTGGTTCCATTCCCAGTAGAGTACGGGCCTGGGTTCCAGGCAAGGTTCCCAGTAGGAGGTATTCAAGAGGCAACCACACATTGATATTTCTCTTCCTCTCTTTCTCCTTCCCTTCCCCTATCTCTAAAAATAAATAAAATCTTTAAAATAATAATAAATAAATAAATTCATGTTATTAAATAAAGTTAAGTTAAAGCAGTAATATATATAAACAAACCATTATGGAAAACACTATGGAATTTTCTAAGAAAACAAAAAATGAATATGCCTTTTGACCCAGCAATTTCACTGTTAGGAGTAAATCCTAAGAACCCTGAAATACCAATCCAAAAGAACCTATGCACCCCAATGTTCATAGCAGCACAATTTACAACAGCCAAGAGCTGGAAGCAAACTAGGTGCCCATCAGTAAATGAATGGATCAAAAAACTCTGGTACATTTACACAATGAAATTCTATGCAGCAGAAAGAAAGAAGGAGCTACTATCCTTTGCAACAGCCTGGATGGAACTGGAAAGCATTATGCTGAGTGAAATAGGCCAGGGGTTGAAAGACAAATACCATATGATCTCACCTTTAACAGGAAGCTAAATAACAAAACAAAGAAGCAAGCAAAATATAACCAAAGACACTGAAATACAGAACAGGCAGACAGGGACCAGAGTACAGAGGGGAGAGAATTTCAGGGGGAAAGGGGAAGGATTCACAAAAAGTATAAAGGACACATGGACAAAAACTAAAAGGGAGGGGAGTGGGAGGGAGGTGGGGAGCACTGGGGGGGTGGGCTAGGATAGGAATTAGAAGACAGAAAACTATACTTGAACAATAATTAAATTAAAAAAAAGAAAAAATAATACAAAAAAGAAAGAAATGGGACTATTTAGTTGTTTTAAATATTTATGAGTATCATTATTTACTGAAATATATCTCACTGACCACTGTGAAAATAAATTAGATATTTTCAGTGTTATATTGGGGTATTACTAATCTCCATTAAATATTTTTCCCCAGTTGTCACTCCCAAGTCAATGATCAATGATACACTAATACAACTCACTTTGCCAGTGTGAAACTAAAATGTCATTTCTATAGGTAAGAATGATTTTCTGCTACATAGAGCTTTCTGTCAGTAGTAAGATGCTCATTGAAGTATTATAAGCATTTTTTATCTTTAAAAAAGTTTTTGTTTATTTTCTTTCTTTTTTATTGTTGTTAAGTAATAGCTGTCCTTCCTTTTTCCACCTTACTCTCCCTGACTCCACCCCCTGCAATCCCACAGTCAGTACACCCCCTTGCCCCTGCACATGAATCCTCTGTTCATAGTCCTTTGTTGCCCCTTCCCTGTCTTTCCCCTGTTATCCACATCCACCTCCCTTCTGGTCACTGTCACTTTGTTCTTTATTTCCAAGTCTCTGGTTCTATTTTGTCCATTTGTTTTGTCGATTATATTCTACAATATAGGTGAAATCATATGGTTTCTTTCTTTCAACTCCTAGATTATTTCCCTTAGCATAATGCCAGGAATTTCTTCTTTCTTTCTGTATAGTATCCTATTGTGTACATGTACCACAATATTTTGGCCCACTCATTTACTAATGGTCACTTAGGCTGTTTCCAGCACTTAGCTATTGTAAATAACACTGCTATGAACACTGGGGTGCATAGGTTCTTTTGAATTGGTGATTCAGAATTCTTAGGGTATAATCCCAGCAGTGGGATCACTGGATCAGCAGTTTAATCTTTAGTTTTCTGAGGAAATTCCATACTGTTTCCCAGTATAGAATTCTGGGAAATGGCTTCACTAGTCTGCAATCCCACCAACAGTGTACTAGGGTTCCCTTCTCTCCATAAACTTGTAAGTGCTTGTTGTTTGTTGATTTATTAATAATGGCCATTCAGATTGGTATCTCATTGTTGTGTGGGGGCTCTGCCCCTGTCCACCACGGATGAGAATAATTCTACCAAAATATGATCTGCTTGGGGAGGAAAGGTGGTTGGTCTCTCAAAAGAGAAGAACAAGGAGCTTGTTCCTCAATGGGTTTTTTACTGGGTTCAATTTGCATGGGAATACAGGGTGTATAGGTAAACCTCATCAATCATTGTCAGGCACTAATGATCAAACAATAGATAGCATTCAAAGAACTCTGAAGGCTTATTTTGAGTCAGGGTCAGATAGCCAAAGGGCCATAAAACTGTGGGGAACAAACTCATTTCATGCTTGGACCCTTATCAGAAAATAGAGGGTATTGACAAAGTAGATTTCATAGGATTTTATACATTCTTTCTTAGGCCTGATCGTCCCTGGGAACCCACCCTGTCCAGCACAGGGCCACACTCACCCCTGAATTGTTTCAGATTTAAGGCATTGTTGCAGGCTTAAGTCAGGCAGGGAAAGTAAGGCAGCCAAGAGATTAGGAAACTTCTTGCAGACAGAATAAAGACTCAGGCTATGTCAAAGCTAAGGGGCCAGGGTCCATCGGTCCCTTTTTTTATAGCCCCCAGGTTCTTCCCTGAGGGCCTCTTCACAACCATGCCTTAGGTTGTCCCTCCTTTGAGGAATCTTACCTGTCATTGTTTAACCAGTCATCCAAGCAGGGTAAAGTGAAAGGGGGCAGAGGTGGTGCTCTTACAAGGAAGATAAGGTTTGTCTCCTTAGTGGTTTATGGTCCCAAGGTCTTTTTACTCTGCCTTAGCCATGGGGTACTACAGCTTCTGAAACCAGGTGGGGCACTTCCCAACACATTGTGGTTTTAATTTGAATCTCTCTAATGGCTGATGATATTGAGCATTTTTTCATGTCTATGGGCCCTCTGTATGCTGTCCTTAGAGAAGTGTCTGTTCAGGTCCTTTGCCCATTTTTTCCTTTAAAAAAAAGTTCTTTAAGCACATCTTTAATGTGCTTAAAGAACACATCTTTAATGTTCTTAAATGTTCTTTAAGTTGTCTGCATTTTCACCATACCACATTCCCTACCCCTCCCATCCTCACCTCCCATCCTCAAACCTATCCTCTTTGGTTTTGTCCATGTGGCTTGATGCCTTTGCCCATGTTTTAATTGAATTGTTTGTCTTGTTGGTGTTGAGTAGTGTGAGTTCTTTATATCTTTTATAGATCAAACCCTTGTCCAAGGTACCATTAGCAAACATGTTTTACTATACAGTTGGTTCCCTTTCTATTTTGCTGATGCTTTCTCTATCCCAGCAGAAGCTTTTAAGCTTGATGCAGTCCCATTTATTTGTTCTTTTCTTTATATCTCTTGCCCTGGGGGATATATTAGTGAAAATATTGCTGTGTGGGTTATCTGAAATTTTCCTGCTTGTTTTCTTCTAGGACTTTTATGGTATCACAACTTGTATTTAAGGGTTTTTTTTTTTTTTTTTTTTTTTACTATCTTGAGTTTATTTTGGTGTATGGCGCAAGTTGGTGAAGTAGTTTCATTTTTTTTTGTATGTACTTGTCCAGATCTCACAACACCATTTATTGAAGAGGCTATTTTTCCTCCATTTTATTCTTCTGCCTTCTTTGTCAAATATTAACTGACAATATACGCACAGGTTTATTTCTGGGCTCTCTCTGCAGATCCATTGGTTTACAATTCTCTTCTTATACCAGTATAGACCGTTTTGATTACAGAGGCCTTGTAATATAGTTTGATGTCAGGTATTGTGATCCCTCCTACTTTGTTCTTCTTTCTGATGAGGCTATTGGGATTCATTTATGGTTCCATATAAATTTTTGGAATATTTGTTCTATGTCTGTGAAATATGCCATTGGTGTTTTGATAGGGATTGCACTAAATCTATAGATTTCTTTGGGTTGTATGGATTTCAATTATGTTAATTCTTCCACTCAATGCACACAATACATGCTTCCATTTTTGGTGTGTCTTTCAAAATTTTCTCCTTGTTGTTTTGTAGTTTGCCGAGTACAGGTCTTTTACCTCCTGAGTTAAGTTTATTCATAAGTATTCTGTTTTTCTTGTTGCTATACTAAATGGAATTTTTTCCTCAATTTCCATTTTTGATATTTCATTATTGGTGCACAAAAATGCCTTCCATTTCTGAATATTGACTTTGTGTTCATCAATTTTGCCAAATTCACTTATTAGATTGAGTCATTTTTTTGGTGGAGTCTATAGGGTTTTCTATATATACTATTGTGTCATCCGCAATCAGTGACACTTTACTTCCTCCTTTCCAATTTGAATGCGTTTTATTTTTTAATTGTTTGATTGCTATGACCAGAAATTCCAACACTGTGTTGAATAGAAGTGATGAAAGTGGACACCCATGTCTTGTGACTGATCTTAGGAGAAAAATTTTTAGTTTTTGCCCAATGAATATATTGTTGGCTGTAGGTTTCTCATTTATGGCTTTTATTATATTGAGTAATGATCCTTCTATTCCCACTTTACTTAGTGTTTTTATCATAAATGGGTGCTGTACTTTATGAAATGTTTTTCAGTATCAGTTTTTGTCCTTCATATTGTTTATTTGATGTCTTACATTTACTGATTTCCTTATATTGTACCATCCTCAGATCCCTGAGATGAATCCCACTTGATCATGGTGTATGAAGTTTTTAATATATTGCTAGATATGGTTACCAATATTTTGTTGAACATTTTAGCGTCTATGTTCATCTGCAATATTGGCCTGTATTTTTTTCCTTTTGTTGCATCCACCAACGCAAGAGACAAGTTGTCAGAAACTTTCAGGATTCAGAGATGTTATTTTATTGGCCAAAACTTTAACCTGTGCAGGGGTGTACCTCAGAGTGTCTGGAGACACGGTGCTCATAAGAGCTGCAAACCGCGCTTACAGCTAAGCGCTTACAGCTAAGTCTTTTTATAGACGCGAGCAAGCAAGCATTGTAGAGAAGCAAATGTGGCTGCTATCTACTGGCTACTTGAGTGGCGCGAGCATGACCTAAGCTTTCTGGGTTTTGAGTAACGGAAAAATTTTAATCTAGACACTTGAACAGGAAGGTGGTCTTCTACTTGTTCAGCCCCATTGGTTTTGTAGTTCGGCCTTCTCCACTCCCTATGTTCTTTCTTAATTTCCTTGTGGTTTCTGCCTCCAGGCCAAATTTCTTTAAGGCAGTCCCTATTTTAACCTCTATTTTTCTGGTTTCAACACTTTGTTGTGTTTTTATCTGGTTTTGTGATTAGCGTGAAGCTGGCCTCATAAAGAGTTTTGGAGTCTTTCTTCTTCTTGTATTTTTTGGAATAGTTTAAGAAGAATTGGCACTAATTCATCTCTAAATATGTGGTAAAATTTTCTTGTGAATTAGATTGTCCCAGGGCTTTTGTTTCTGGGAGTTTTTTGACTACTACTTCAATTTCACCAGCTGATATTAGCCTATTCATTCTTCTTGTTTGTTCTTGACTTAGTTTTAAAGAATTCTATGTTTCTAGAAATTTGTCCATTTCACCCAGGCTTTCAAATTTCTTGGCATATAATTGTTCATAGTGATTTCTTACAATCCTTTATATTTCTTTGATATCAGTTGTAATTCTACCTCTTTTGTCTCTGATTTTATTTATTTGGATCATCACTCTTTTTCTTGATATGTACTGTTAAAAGCTTGTTGATTTTGTTTATCTTTTAAAAGAATCAGGTCCCAGATTTATTGATTCTTTGAATTGTACTTTTAGCCTCTAAGTTATTTAACTCTGCTCTAATCTTGGTTATTTCCTTCCTTATACTCACTCTGGATTTATTTTTGTAGATGTGAGGTTAGGTTGTTGAAAATTTTAACTATTTTTTTAGGTTAGCTTGTATTGCTATGAGCTTCTCTCTCAGGACTGCCTTCACTATGTCCCATAAGGTTTGGACGATTTTGTGTTCATTTTCACTTATTTTCAATTTTTTTTAATTTCTTCCTTGACCTCACTGTTTGCCCATTCATTGTTTAATAAGATGTTATTCAGTCTCCATGAGTTTGAGTGTTTTGGGTTTTTTCCTTGGAGTTTGCTTCTAGTTTCATGGCATTGTGATTCTAGAAAATGCTCGATATAATTTCAATTTTCTTGAATATTTTGAGGCTTGTGTTGTATCCTGTCATGTGGTCTATCTTTCATAATGTTCAATGTGCATTTAAAAACAGTGTATATTGTGTTTCTTTGGGGTGAAATGTTCTATATATATCAGTTTATCTGATTTGATCCAGTTCATCATTCAGTGCTACAATGTCCATGTTGATTCTTTGTTTTAATGATCTGTCCATTGTTCACAGGGCAGTTTTAAAATCCCTTACTATAAGTGTGTGGCTGTCTATATCTTTTCTTCAAGATTTTCCTTCTATATGAGGGTGCTCCTGTGTTGGTTGCTTATATGTTTAAAATGTCTTCTGGTTCACTGATTCATTCCTCTGCTTTATCCAGGTTGTTTGTAATCTTTCTGGTATATTTTTTTATTTCAAATATTGTATTCTTGATTTCTTCCAGGCTCTTGTTTATTTATAATTTCTATTTCCTTTTTCATGCTGATGTAGTGCCCATTCAGTTTCTTGTAGTTGTCAGTGGATTCCTTAAGCATCATTATGAACATTTAAAAAATTCTATGTCTGATAGATTGCCTGCCTCAATTTCAATTTTATTTAACTCTTCTACTGGAGATTCTTCCATTCCTTTCAGTTGAGGGTACTTTCTTTGTCTTCTCATTTTAGGTGACTTTTTTTCCGTCTTGTTGCTGCATCTCAGTGTGCTCTTCTTTGCCTGCCTGTCTTCATGGGGTGGATTTCTGTGGTAGGAGTTTTGTGGGACTCAGTGGTATAGTCTCTTTGATCTCCTTGTCTGGATGCTCCTGGATTGTTCTTTTTTTCATTTGCATGGACTGTCTTGTAGTACTTGGGCTTTATTTGTTGGTTTCTTTGTTGGTGGGTTGTCCCCTCCAGCAGGCTTACTGGTATCACTACTCCCAACTTTTTTCCTATGCTGTCACACTGGTGCTCCTTAACAAAGCAGTATTTTTAGACAACCAAATGATGCCAACAAAAAGAACTACCTGACCACATCAGCAATCTCAACTGCAATTGATCAAAGATTAATAAAGGTGAAGTGAGATTATGAGTATTATAAGATGACAAAAGGAATATAAGATGACTGAAATGGGGAAATGTTATTGAGTAGGAAGAAGAAGGAAAATTGATAAGTGTAGGGATAGAATTGAGGCATAGAAAGGGAGAGAAAAAATTTAAAACATAAGTAATACATGGAACAGTGATAGGAACAGTGGGGTAAGAAAGGGGAAGAATTACTATGGGGTTGGAGATAAAATTGAAAAGGTACTAGGCCAATGGGCACAAAACTGCAGAAAAAAAACCACAGCAGGGTCAATTGTCATGATAGGTGAATGAAGTTTAATAAAGGTAGAAGGGGCATAATACTCTTGTACATTTAAGTGAAAAGTAGATAAGAGATATCTACAGTAAAGAAAAATGATTTTGAGAGAATGGGGGAAGCAAACTAGTAAGGGAAAGGAGTAAAGCCCATGTTGAGAGAGGGGAAAAAATAAAATAAAATAATCTATTTAACTGATCAGGGGCAGGCGGAAAGTAAAAAGGAGTAAGCCAGGGGGAGAGTATTCTATGGGATTTAAAGCACAAACAAATAGTGAACAAATAGGAGTCTGTTGGAGAATTACAGCAATAACCGTGGCTTTTCACCTAACTAGCCACTGTTTATAAAAAGTGAAAAAGTGGTAAGACTCTTATTAGAGCGGAAATAGAATGTGAGCTGATTTAAGAAAGAAGAGTGCTTATGTGAGGTTAGATGGAGGAGAAATAGTGAGAGTAAGAAATGGAAACTTGGCATAGTGTGAGAGGAAATAAAGTTTACAACACAAGATATAAAGCTCAGGAAGATGGCAAAATGGATTTAGACCAGGAAAGAGTGCTCTGTGGGAAATGAGATATCATCTGTGAAATATCACATATTTCACACACACACACACACACACACACACACACACACACACACACACATATTCTGAATATATATATATATATATATATGTGTATATATATATATATTCTGAACAAAAATAATGAAAAGTAAAAGAGCAATAATAGTGAGTTATGTGGAATACAATGAAGTGAAAGAAGAAAAATTAAAATGCAGTATGAAAGGGATAAGAAAACAAAACAAAAAAACTAGAAAAAAGAAAAAGATTTAAAAAGCACACACCAGTTTTGATGAAAATAAAGTGAAATTTGTCCCAGTAGTTGGTGGTCTCCTTTTGACTCCTTTCTGGATCAGTCTCCTGTTTTCTCTCAAGTTTAGGTTCTGGGTGTGTTGTCCAATTTTTGTCAATACTACCTATATCTCCTTCCCCTGACTCTAGAGGGAGGTTTTGTTGTGATCAAAAGGATGATGTCTCTGGTTCTCAGTCTTTCAGAAAAATTGTGGGCACATTCCCCCTAATTCTATGCCTCCCATCTTAGTCTATTCCAATTTGTTTCTAATAATGTATAGTTTCTGCTTAAATAGCTGTCAGTTTGACAGGGAACTGGGGACAGTTTCTGTAAGAGTGCCAGCTCTCTCCTGCTTGGTGAGAGTCTCCTGCTTGGCAGCTTTATGTGCAAGCCAAGTCTGGGCATTGCCCTGAATCCTCCTTATTGTTCCCTTTAACTTCCTGTTTTTTTTTTTAAGATTTTATTTATTTATCTTTAGAGGGGAAGAGGAGGAGAGAAGGTGAGAAATATCAATGTATGATTGCCTGTTGTGCATCCCCTGCTAGGAACTGACCTGTAATTCAGGCATGTGACCTGACTGGGAATCGAACTGCAATCCTTTTCATCTTCAGGCCTGTGATCAATCCACTGAGCTACACCAGACAGGGCTAACTTCCTGTTTTGATGGTCTCAGTGAAATAGGGTCTTAGGACCTAGTGTACTTTGTCTCTCTGTGGGGAGTTCAAAATTGGCCTTTCTTAGCATTAACCTTGCTGTTTTACTCTTGGAAAGGAGGGGAAAAAAAGCCCCATGCTGGTAGTTAAACCTGTGTAGCTGGTTTTGAAGATCTTCCCCATTCCTGCAGGCAATGGGGGTGTGGGCTCAGTTTTCCCTTTCTGGTGATTCCACCAAGGAAGGGGGATCAGTCTGGGAAATAATCACAGTGGCCTGTTCCAGCACACTGCCCTCAGAGCAGTGTGTGGCCAGCACGCTCCACTATGTGCAGCTACACAGGGCAGAAACAAATAAACTACCTCACTTTGCACTGCTTTGGTCAATCTGTGAGGTGTACTAAGTAGGAACAAATTGCACCCCCAATCCTCCATCCTTGTTGGACTGGCAACTGTGTGGGTGAGGTCTGTGCCTTAAGTGCCTCAGTTCCCCTTTTGTAAAAAAAAGTCTGTGGGTGCCAATGCTGCTCAGAGCCACTGCCCAGCTATCCATACTCCAACCTTCTGACAAGTTGAGTCAATCTCAGTCATGGACAGTCACTGCCCATCTCTTCTACTGGCTCCAGATGTTGCCAGGGTCCCCCACCCTGCCGCCAGTCTCTGGCACTGTCCTGGCTTGGGTCCATGTGTGCTGTTTTTCCTCTTGACTTCACTAGTTCATGTCACTCCTGGCATGCATTTGTGATTTGCTGGCCTTGGGAAGGGAGGGAGACTAGGTTGCTATCACTGACCCACCTCTCCTCCTGAAACTGGAAAAGACACTGACGTTTTTGACGTCTGTCACTACCAAACCCAATAAGCAATGACAGCGATTGAATCTTTATGGGTGCTTTATTCAGATAATCTGTGATCTGAGAAGATGGCAGGTTCATACCCTAACAGACCATCTTGTCTTTTCTTTCCAGGCCAAGGTTTTTATAGCAGGGCATAAACAAGTGCTGTGAAGGGGTTTGAAGTTCAGGGAGGATTAGGTGAAAGAAACTGCAATATTCCTGTCCTGGGCAGTTAGCTGTTCCTAGGAGCGGGTGGTCATCTCTCCCTGGAACACAAAGGCCAGGATTCCTCCACTTGTCCCCAGGCAGTAATTTTTAGCAGTGCCCCAGGAGGTCAACTGTTTTTCCAGGAGCCAGGATGAGGCTTACCTGTAGTTCCTAAAACAAAAGCTTTAGCATATATATTACTTACTAGGCTGATAACTTTTTACCTTAAAGTAAAATTTTTCAACTCTTGAGTTGGCTCTGATGTTTTTATCAAGCAGCTGTGATTTCTTGCACTATGCCCAGGGACTTTCTCTGTTTGCCTATAAAATTTTCTTCCTTACAATCTCTACATATTTTGGCTTTCAAATTTCAAATCAGCTAAGTTTCTGTTGGCTGTTCATTACATTTTTTTGAAAATCAGCTAAGTGTCCCAGTTGGGTACATGAGCAAATGGGTTTAGCTCCCACCTACTTCACCAATGTCTTCATCTCATTCTCAGTTTATTTGCTATTCTTTATTTGATTACAATTTTCTCAATTTCTTTCTTTTTCCCCTTTGCCACCTTGCACTCAGCCCACACCTCTCACCCACAGTCAGTCCCCTCTTTATTGTCCATGTCTATGACTCACTCATATATGTTCCTTGACTAATCCCTATCTCTTCCTTCCACCATTCCCACCTCCTGCCTCCCTCCCTATGGCTATCAATCTGTTCCATGTTTCCATGTCTCTGGTTCTATTTTTCTCATTAGTTTATTTTGGTCATTAGATTCCAGTTATAAGTGCAGTCATATAGTATTTGTCTTTCACTGATTGGCTTATTTCACTTAGCATAATAGTCTCTAGCTCCATCCATAGTATTGCAAAAGGTTAGACTTTCTTCTTTATGCTGCATAGTATCCATTAGGTAAAGGAACCATGGTTTTTTAATTCACTCATTTACTGATGGGAACTTGGGCTGTTTCTAACATTTAGCTATTATAAATAGCGCTGTTGTGAACATAGGGATACATAAGTTCTTTTGAATTGGTGTTTCAGGATTCTTAGGGCATATTCCCAGAAGGGGAATCACTGGGTTATAAGGCAGTTCCACTTTTAATTTTTTGAAGAAATGCAGAGAGATGTAAATTGCCTTAATTTACATCTTTCTGATGGCTATTGATGTTGAGCATTTTTTTACATGCCTATGAGTCATCTGTATGTCATCCTTGGAGAAATGTCTATTCAGGTCCTTTGCCCATTTTTTTAATTGGATTGTTTGTTTTTCCAGTATGGAGTTATATGAGTTCTTATATATTTTGGAGATTAAACCCTTGTCTGATGTATCATTGGTAAATATGTTCTATACTATAAATTCTTTTTTTTCATTTTGATGATGATTTCTTTAGCTGTACAGAAACTTTTTTTTTTGATGCAGTCCTATTTATTTTCCCTTTATTTCCCTTGCACTAGGAGATATATCAGCAAAAATATTGCTACATGGGATGTCTGAAAATTAGTTGCCTTTGTTTTCTGCTGGGACTATTATGGTATTATAACACCAATTATTTTAAGCATTTTAAAAAGCAAATGAAAGCAAAAACAATATATGTTGGAATTATGTATATGGTAGAGTAATTTGTGCTTAGTTTAGTTTTGTTATGTTTTTGTTTTGGCTTTAGTCATACCTTCCTCTTGGTTGAGAAGTATCAGAGAATATGACTATTACTGGTCACTAACTATAATCAGATTTATACACTGCCAAACAAAAGTCATACAATCATTATTGGTGACATGTATCTCCCAAGAAGTTATTTCACTCTGAAGGGTTTATTTTATTATTTCTCCGTTTTATTTTTCCTAAATAAACTTGCTTTTATATAAACCAAAATTGCCTCTTTTTTCACTAGACATTTCAGTATAATGGACTGAAATTGATTTTATTTGCATTATTGACACCTGCTTTAATTAAAATAATGTCTTAATTTTCATTTAATTTTTAAAGCATAAAACATGCATACTATATTCAATTTCTAAATAGCATGATCTTTTTAGAAAAATATGATATGAATTATATTATCTATTACATAGAAAATCTAGATAGCTTATAACAATGGTTAGGAATGTTAAATACTTTAAAAAATGAAAATTGAATTCTGTGGATTTATTTTTTATCTCTGCTGGTTGTACTGATAAAATATTTTATTTTAGGTCTCAGCAATTTGCATGTTTTTTCTCTTTATTTTTTATATGGGCAAAATATAATTTAATTGACTCACCACAGGTTTAATGTCAAATGCGATAATTATTTTGATAATATTAGCTTAAATTTTACTTCTATGTATGCACATTATCCCTAGTGTGTTGAATTAATTAGATAAGTATATTTAGATGACTTAAACTATCTAGTCTATGATTGGCTTCTTTAAATTCTGTCCTTCACCTTAAAATATAACTAGGTTAGATAAAACATACAGCTACCAATTCATGACAGACACAGCTGTCTTTTAAATGAAGTCCCTATGGAAATAAAATTAACATGAGCACAACAACATGAAAACCTGACAGTCATTGAACTTATTTTTAAAATATGTGGGTATTTTCCAATAAATACTGGAACTAAATGGCATTAGATTGAAAAATACAGTTGTTGACCAAACAATTTTAACCTCTGAAATAGAGCAACCTTCCCCAGATGGAAGCAGGTAAGAATAATTTTGATTTCTTCACTGTGGATGTTCTGTTAAAAAATTTAGGGTCTGAAACAATGAAAATCTGTCTGCAATCTTTTTATTGGTCAGGCGTTGCATATTATTGCAGAAAATGTAATACAGAACACTTCAGCTTCCCAATATCAGAATCATATAGAAACAAATACAGAAAATGTAGTGTTTTTTTTTGTAGTGACATAGATTACTAAGGGAGTTGTCTTAATTCAGACACAGTAGATGAGAGAGAAGCAATTTAAAAATAATAATAATACCTAAAGTGTTTATAATTCAAGAAAACACAGATTGGGAAAGTAGTACTCACTTCTGTGTACTACTTCTGAAGTATTACACATTCAGGATCATTAAATAAAACTAAAATATCAAGGTTAAATAATTTTTTAAACAACCACATCAAGAGCCATTGTAAAGACATACCATAGATGCCTCATGAAAACCAATGGATATGAATATAGTGGAAAATAAGTTCAAATTAGTAATAGAAAGAACTGAAAATTAGAATTGTATGCCTGGCTAACATTATTCAAAATGAAGACATTAAATTCATTACCACACACAGTCACACCTTTTTTTGTGTGTGTGTGATGAGCACTAATATCCACTCTTAGAGATTTTCAAATATACACTCTAGTATCATTAGCTGTAGTCACTAGGTTGTGCATTACATCTCCAGGACTTTTTAATCTTCTATCTGAGTATTTGTAACTTTTGATCAATGTCACCTATTTCCCCTACTCTTCTCACCTCCACTTCTAACAACCAGCAACCTGTTTTCTGTATTTATGTGTTCATTTTTGTTTAAATTTTAGGTTCCATATATAAATGAGGTCATAGAATATTTGTCTTTGACTAACTTATTTCACTTAGTATAATGCCTTCAAAGCCATCTATCTTGTTGCAAATGGTAGGATTTCCCTTTTTGAAGAACTGAAAGATATACCACTTGCTAGGTGTATCACATCTTCTTTGTCCTCTCATCCATGGATGGACACTTAGATTGTTTCCATGTATTGGTTATTGTAAATAAAGCTACAATGAACATGGAGGTGCACCTATGGCTTGGCAGTCTCTAGATTCTCAGCCTCCTTTCACTCAGTTCATTCTTTTATTCCAGAATTTTGGTTGTTTCTTTCCTGACTGCCTTGGCAAACAATTCGGTGTTGTATTTTCTTATTCCATAATCATGAGAACTCAGGAAAGCACATGAATTCTTAGCTTCTACAAACTGCTTATCAATTTATCCATTCGGAGCCTCGTGAAAGTAAGAGAATCCTAGAGAAGGAATGTGCTGTAAGTTGTCAAAGTCCCTTCATACTTTTCCCTTCTCTCTTAGATATTAGTGTTTTAAGTCCTAGCTGCCTTGATAGCTCTTTAATGCTTTCAAAGCAATGCTTCTGAATTTTTGTTCAGTACATTACATTGGTTTGTCTGCAATAGACAAGATCACCATCACTAAAAAGCAAACAAACAAACAAACAAACAAACAAACAAAAAACAAAAAGAAAGAAAGGAAAAAGTAAAAGAAAGGATTCTATAGGAATACAAAACAAAGCTTATGCTCCTGTGCAGAGATGGGCAGTGGAGACAGGACCTCTCATTCTCATAAAACTAAGATCTTAAAAATGTCACATTTCTGCCTGAGAGTAATCTAGAAAAATGACTAAATCTTCCCAGATGTAGGGAAACCTGAGAGTAGAGAAGCAAATCTCTGTCTTCATTATGGATTAGGGCCAAGTAAATAAAAAGCTGGAAGGTAACCAAAACTTGTCTAAGTTTGGTAGTTTTCTGTTCTTGGTATAATGCCAGTTCTTATAGAAACCTACTTTTTCAATAGACCAGATGCTCATATACAATAAAAATATGTTAATTCATCATTCAGTAATAAATATTTGCATTCTCCTATGAGGCTTAAACAAAAATCACTTAATTTTCATTTGTAAGAGAAGAAAATTGACCTAATGATCACAGTTAAATTTATTAGATTTAATTCATATGTTACACACTGAAAAAAATTTCATACTGTTACCCAGAGCCTATTTATATTTAAAAATAATTTCAAAATAGTCAATTGTCATGCTTTCTGATCTAAAAAGTGCAAAAGACAAACATTAAATGGGAAGAGGAAAGTCACTAGAAGTTAAGAAGAAAAGAGTAACAAATCTGACAGGAAGAAATGAAACTCAAGATCTTTGGTTGTTATTTAACATGTGGGTTAATACATATTTAACTGATTTAATTATTTTGCACGAGAGCACAACTACCATTAATAATGTGGCCACAGTTCAGCACAAAATAACTACATAGGTTTCTTACATGTAAATATGATGAGGAAGATCAAATATAATTTATTAAAGTTCTATTTTTGGTGTTTTCAATGAAACAGTGTGGGTTTTAAATTGTTCTCAAATTCAACATTGCAAAAAGTTTTTTAAAAAACCGAATCCAGATTCTCATTCTGATGTTCCACTGGAGAATTTTCCTTGTTATTCTTGGGATGCCCTCCCCTATCCTGGAGTTGTGCTAAAGTTGTAGGAACTTTCACGCGCTGAGAAATCAGTAGAGAGAGGGTAGATGAAGTCCCCAGGCCTTAGTCATCAATTTACACATGAGTTTTCTGAGACTTTGACTGCAGATTTCTAATTTGCATTTCTCTGATGATTAGTGATGTTGAATATTTTTTCATATGTTCACTGTCACTTTATGTGTCCTCTTTGGAGAAGTGTCAGGTCCTTTGCCCATTTTTATTTGTTTTTCCTTTAGGGGGGTTTGAGTTTTGTAAGTACTTTATAAATTTTGGAGATTAAACCCTTATCCCCTTATTAAATGTATCATTGGTGAAAATGCCCTCCCATACAGTGGGTTCCCTTTTATTCTTGCTGATGGTTTCTTTAGCTATACAGAAGTTTGTTTTTTGTCTTTGTTTTATTTGATGTGGCCCCATTTGTTTTCCTGCTTTGCTTTCAGTGCTTTAGAAGGTATATTAGCCAAAATATTTCTATATTGAATGTCTGAGATTTATGCTCTATTTTATTCTAGGATTTGCATGGTTTCATGATTTACATTTAGGTCTTTATCCATTTTGAGTTTATTTTTGTGTATAGTGTAAGTTGCTGATCTAATGTTATTTTGTGCATGTACCAGTCCAGTCTCCACAATGCCATTTATTGAAGAAAGTGCCTTTATTGTATGTTCTTTCCTCCTTTGTCAAATATCAATTGCTCATACTTCTGGATTCTGCTCTGTTCCATTGGTCTATATGTCTTGTTCCAGTAGCAGACTGTTTCTGTAACAGTAACTTTATAGTATAGTTTCATATCAGAGGTTTTGATATCATCAGCTTTGTTCTTCTTTTGAAAGACTACTGAGGCTATTTGCGGTATTTTGGGGGTTCCATATAAATTTTTGGAATATTTGTTCTAGTTAATGAACTATGCCATTGGCATTTTAAAAGGGATTGTGTTGAGTGTACAGATTACTTTGGGTAGAATGGCCATTTACCATTATAGGATTATTAAATGGCCTAATTTCAATATGGTTAGCCTTTCAGGATATAGGGAGACTAAGGAAAAGGCTGGCTGATGGAGCAGTGAGAACACAGAGATAATGCTCAGTGATTAAATTTGCTGGTGTGGTTCAAAGTGTCCAAAACAATCACAATAGCAACATCAAAGGTGACTGATCACAGAAAAAGTTTGAAATACTGAAAGGATTACTAAAATGTGACTTAGACACAAGTGAGAAAGGGCCGACACACTTACTGGATGCAGGGTTGCCACAAACCTTAAATTTTTAAAGAAAACACAATATCTGTGAAGCATAATAAAGTCAAGAAGAGCAATAAAATGAGGTCTGCCTGTAACTGTTAAAGGAAATTATTCATGTAAAAAACATAGTTAACCAACTCAGGAAACTAACAGATTATTGGAGTAATGGTTGCTCCTTTACTCTGAAAACATCATTACCCAGAAACTAATGAATAATGTTTTGAAGTTTTAGGAATCCATGTGCCATACAAGTATGAGAATATTTAATGTGGAGGTATATTGAACAATTTAAAAATAAACAAAATTAAATTCTTTTTTACTACTGATTTCATTCTAATATATTTTTCCTAGACAGATGGGCAGTGAAAAGAGCAGTGTACATTTCAGAATTATATTATTGTTTAAAAAATTTCACCATTGTGCTGTTTTGTTCATTAATATAATTTTGATAAAAATTACTCTGCTTTCTTTACTTTTTTATTTTTCTATTTTGCTAAACAGGTTTTTTTACCCACACTTTTAACATTTCTGTGCCTAATTGCATATGATTATCTTCTACAGAAAATCATGTACAAGAGTTTTTTTAATTTATCTAAAATTCATTTTTACTAACACACTACTGCTAACAATTTCTACCAATTATAATACTTTAAATGTATGGCTAAATAATTTTAAAGAAACATATACTATATATACCTCTATATAATATGCTGGAGTTTTATATTTGCATCTAAAAACTATACTAGATATGCAGTAAATAAATAAGCACCACAAAGTGGCCATAAGTTTAGTGCTCCCACACCTGATTTTCTTTTGCAGTATATATTCCCAGCCCCTACTCCCCCTTGCTCCTGAAGGCAAAGCAGTGCCAGAAGCAGAAGTGGATGTGGGCCTGAGCAGAGCTCATTGTGAGGGGAACTCTGGATCTGACAGAAGAAACAGAGAAGGAAACTCCTAACACTGGGACAGGATTCACAAATCCCTTATTTTCCCCTCTATTCTTCATTTTCTGGGTTTTAATAAAAGGAAGGCAGCAGTAGCATCAATCTGAACCCTTAGAAGCCCCACAGGACGTCAATCGCTAAGTCTCCCAATGTTGCCAAAGTATGTATTTCCAGAGTGTCTTTACTTGTTCTAAATCTGTACTGTATTTTTAATTTTTCTTATATTTTTTAATTTCAGGAGAATATTTTCATGTTTACAACTCTAATTTGTGTTTTTATTGTTTTAAATATACACACACACATGTATATATGTGTGTATATATATATATATATATATATATATATATATATATATATATATATATATTTTCCAGTGGAGATGAGCAAGTAATGATTAATGCAGTCCTTTGATAAAAGGAAAAAAAAACATTTTTTCCCATAAAAAGTGTCTTGGGTAGTGTGTGAAGAGATGGCGTAAAGGCTAAGCCTCTCTTCATCCCCATATACATTTTACTACAAGCCACCAGAATGGCTGTCTGGCCCAAACATGAATTGGTTCTTTGAAAAACTATATCAGGACTTCTGGAGTAAATTTACCTTATATCATAGATATATCTAATTTACTTACATAATACATAGCATTTTGGAATTTCTTAAACTGTTCTAGTTGTGGATTTTTTATTTATATATTTAAATATTAAATAGAAATATTCACATAAATTATATCTGTAAAAGAATTACATTAAACAGATTATTCTTCATGCTAAGCTGTTGTATTTTGACCAATATCTCTCAGGAAATTATTTCTGATTAGTTAATTTTTGTAAGCATCTTAGATTTTGAAAAAGCATGTGATTGAAATTGAGATATCTAGTTTCCTATTCCCAAGTGTCTATTTTTCCTATTGAATCGAGTTCAAACATTGATATGTTGCTTATATTTAAATAAAGCAGGTGGGGAAAATATTTCACACATTGATTTTGTTAAAAATGTAGTTCTGTGAGTTTTTAAAATTATTATTACACTATCAATAAAGATACCATATGAATTCGGTTCTGGATCTCAATTATCAGCACCATTTGTTTTACTATCTGTAAGTTACACATGACTAATAATATTCAGCATCATGGCTGGAGGTGTTATTATTGAGTAATTTTCAAATTTATTGTGTATTTTCCTGATATACTCAATACAACACAGTCTAGTTGACAGAATTACATTGCTAATGCTTTAAAAATTTTCTCTCAACTAATTTCTGATTAGATTGAAAATTTATTCTTGCTTTTGAACACTAGTTTAATATACTTTCCATGTCTATGATTTTTCTTAGAAGGAAATAAAATTATTCTCACAAACTCTACTATAAAAGGCTTGATGTCAGACTTGACTTTATTCATCCATGAAAGAACTATAAATATTCTACATAACATATTTATGAAGGTTTTATTCAAAGCAGTGTAAGAAAGCTTAGGACATTTTGTAAAAATATTCTTCTAAATAGTCTACTTCCTCTTCTAATCTCAGCATTCTGATTTTGAATTGGATATTTCAAAATCCAGTTTATGCCTTCCTTCCGTCTGTGATAAAATACTTAGATTCACCACTTACTACACATATTTACAAATCACTATATATATTTTCTCTGCTATACCCAAAGTGAATTGAATGTAATTATACAGTATACATGTGTTGACCTAAAAAAAACCCTCCAAAAACAAACAAAAGAACAAAAGAAATAGAAGCAACAAGAGTTTGAGATCACAGAACTGCTATTTGAAAGCACAGATTCAGGAAGAAACTAAATTGTATCCCAATTGTAGGGTGAAGACTAAAGGTTTTCATAAGGAAAGACAAGAAAATTATTACATTAATTAAGGAAAGAAATTCCTATGGTTGCCAACAATTTGGGCTATTCTTTAGCTGGGCATGGCTGATTACTAATTCCATATTCAGAAAGAGTGTCCATATTCTTTAGTCTCTGTGGTCAGGATATTTGTTTTTCCAGTAGTTTTATAAACAACTATTTGTAAAACAGTGTTGGTTTGACCCAGTCCAGAGATTATTTTTTAGTTTGAACATTCCAAAGTTTAAAAAAAATAGTGTTGTTCAATTACAGTTATCAAAATTTTCACACCATTATTGCCCAACTCAGCCTACCCACCCTCCAACATTCAAACCTCCCCCACATTGTTCTTGTTCATGGGTCCTTAATATTTATTCCTTGACTTGGCCCTTGCTCTTCTTTTCCCCATTATCCTCCTCCTGTCTGCCCATTGTCAGTTTGTTCTTTTACCATGTCTTTGGTTCTATTTTGCTCCTTTGTTTGTTTTGTTGATTAGGTTCCACTTATACATGAGATCACATGCTATTTGTCTTTCACAGCCTGGGTTACTTCATTTAGCATAATACTCTCCAGTTCCATCCATGTTGTTATGAAGGGTAGGAGCTACTTCTGTCTTTTTGCTGCAGAGTATTTCATTGTGTAAAAGTATCAGTTTTTGATCCACTCATTTACGATGGGCACTAAGGCTGTTTCCAGCACTTGGTTATTGTCAATAATGCTGTAAAGAACATATGGGTGCATATAGTCTTTTGAATTAATGTTTTGGGTTTCTTCAGCTATGTTCCTAGAAGTGGAGTTGCTGGGTCATAAGGCAATTGTTTTTTTTAAATTTTGAGGTATCTCCATACTGTTTTCCACAGTGTCTGCACCAGTCTGCATTCCCACCAAGAATGCACTGGAGTTCCCTTTTCTCCACAACCTCTCCAGCAGTTGTTATTTATTGATTCGGTTATGATGGCCACTCTGACCAGTGAGAGGTGATATCTCACTGTGGTTTTAATTTGCATCTCTCTGATGGCCAGTGATGATGAGCATACATAAAGTTTTGACAAGTAAGATGTACAAGGCAGTTCCTGTGGGGTGGCAATTCCAACTCCATTTCAAATTGGCTCTGTTTATATTATTTTTCACACAGTAGTTTTTTCCAAAATGTAACAAGTTTCTATTTAAATGGGAATTACAGTGTTTTTACTTGTTTTCCATTCATACATAAACTATTACATGTGTTTCAGGATCATTGGTAGACACTGTATCTTTTTAATGGATTTCAGTATTCTGAGATCTCATAGTGGTGTCAGTTTCCAACAGTAAATTAAAATACTCACATGAAATGAATTGTAAATTTTAAGTAATGTCTCAATCCAAAAAGCTAACTGCATTCCTATCTGCAAGTTTATGTATTATGTATATATGAGTATACTCACATGTTTACTCATGTATACATGAGTATACAACAATAAATGATGTTTAATAATAGGTGTTCTTCAGATGAGGAGAAATTGTATCTCTCATGTACTCCTATGGACAATGTGGATAACTGATGAGTTGGCCAAAAAGTTCATTTAGCTTTTTCCCTAAAAGAAAAAGACATTTTTTATTATCACCAATGACATTATTGGTTTGAATATTTTGAGTATGTTGGCTATCTCCTGAGTGGTATAACATTGATTTTTCTCAGTTAATGTCTCAATTTGATTGATAACTGGTCTACCCAACCATGGAGCATTGTCCAGTGAGAAATCTCCAGCATGAAACTTGCAAACCACTTTTGACACCTTAGATCAGTCACCTTCTCTGTACACCTATATATATATATATATATATATATATATATATATATATATATATATATCATTTTGGGGTGTGTTTTTATTTTTCTTGAAATATTAATACATAATATTCCAAAAATGTTGCTTATTTTCTTCCATCTTCAATATTAAAGTGGCTACACAAAAATTCAACAATATTTATGTTTTTTTAAATGCATGCTGATATGACATATCACAGTACAATCTAACAAAACTATTTCCAGTGAAGTTAAGGACAACTAAGCACTACTACAGCCATATTATGGAAAAAGACAAACAAACTTTTTGGCCAAACCAATATTTAACATTATTTACTAAATCTAAATATGTATGTATACTCCCATTTAGCTAGTCTACTCTTAGGAAACACCTCCCAAAAATACATGCATAGTGACCAAAATACATATATAATATTGTTCTTAGGAATCTTTGTAATAGCCAAAATTTGGAAACAACAAACATGCTCATGAACTAAAATGGGTCAACTTTGTAATTTTACTCAATGAGTTTGGCATAGCAATCAGAATGAACTATAAATACATATCAATGTTCATATAGAAAAGGAAACTGAAGGCATGAAAGAGGGAAGTCTCAAAAGGTACATGTAGTATGATTCTATTTTATGTAACATTCCTAAGCAGGCAAACTAATTAGTGCTAATAAACACCAGAAGGTTACTCTTGGGGATATTGATGGAAATGGGAATGATGGGAAATTGATCCTGGGTGGACTCCAGCCAATATTACTTTTTAATCTGGGGACAAATTAAATGAATATGTTGACTGTATGCATTTTTCTGTATGCTTGTCATTTTTCTTAAAAAGGAAATAAATAACTATTTCTGGAAACCAATAGAGCAAGATTCCAAAATATATTAAGATCTTGCATATGGGTTTGGGAAAGGATATAAAGAATTTATTAAAAGAGATAAGCAATTAATAAAATGTGTGAAGGCTTTTAAAAGGAATAATAAACAAATTAAACAGCTTGCTCTGAATTAAGGAGAGGGATTACAACTCTCTGTTCCTGAGGTTGAAAATCAACCCATCAATGCAAAACAAGAATAACAAAACTAACAAAAGCAAAGCAAAGAGAAAGAGAGAGAGAGAGAGGCAGAGACAACAATATGAGCAGAGCATGAGATCTGAGTTGGTTCTAGCCATGAGAATTAAAATAAATAAATTCATGAAAACAATAACTCTCTTCTTCACACAAAATTGATAATCCATATTTTAATGTATTCAGTTTGACAGTTAAGATGTGCTAGATGTTTTATTGTTGTATTCTTGGCTAACATACAATGTTTTATTACTTGAATTAATACTTTTTTTCATAATCTGTAATAAAGTTTTAGTTTCAAATCTCTTATTTTCTGGCTTATATAACTTGCTTCACATGTCTTAGAAATTATGTTTCATTGTATCCCGATGACAATGAGTTGAATTTTACTGGAAAACACTCTATTAAACCAACCAACATTACAAGGTAAATTATGTGAATGTTGAACCCAAGGAGGTGAGTTACAGGAAAATATACTTTCAAGAAAACAACAAATTTTTCTATGGTGGCTGGCAAGGAGAAGAGTTAATTATCCATATAATAAAGCTCTTTTCATATTTCACAAGAAATTTTAAAGGTGATATTAACAAAACTTTATTACCACTATAATAAATAATGTGTTTAAACTGGCCACAGATGTGATTAATGGGGAAAGTTGTTTTATTTATTTCAGAAATCTTAATGTACACAAGATTTCTAAACATGTAATGGTTAGTGAGAATGTCTAACTCTTGTGTAGTTTGACACTTTCCTGCAGGAAGATACATGCAGCACTGACTGCAGACATACTTAGTGAGTGGTTGCTAAGCAGCCTCATTAAATATTTAGAATTTAATTATTTCATAAACCCTGGAGAACCTGATTGCCGCAGGAAAGAACATGTGAAAGGAATTTTTGTGGAATTAAGTGACAAGAGAAAAGTCAATAAACTTGTAACGGCAGCAAGGTTTTTAGGATGAACTGAGATTGTCACAGTCCTGGAAAAAATGACTGATGGCATCAGGAAATACACAGCTGATGACTTGCTACTGAGTCACCACTGAGAACACTTTCTCCAATTTGGTTGACCTATCATATATGTATATTTAACATGCATTTTATTTTTTAGCAAAACAAAAGATAAATAAACGAATGAACAAAGAAGTGAAAAGTAAATAAAGCATCACACATATGACATTGGCAATATACAACATATTGATGTTTTGTTTTTATCATTCAGTGACTAGCTCCATTTTAGTTTATGAGTTTAATTATAGAAAACCATATCTAGTATATATTATTACTTAAGACAGTGATGCCAAAGTATATTGATTAGCAATAAAACAAAGAAAGAAAGAAAAAAGAAAGAGGTATGTGAGATTCAAGTAGATTTTAGTGCATTTATTGTTAAATTTAAAATATAATTCATTTTACAAAGCTACCATAAAAATGGCCTAAAACTCTAGTTGATTCTGTAATTCCTAAGTACAAGCTTGATATAGAAATATTTTGTAAAGAACCTGTGATAAAGTCACAGATACCTAAACACATCATCATCTGGGCAATTATATTTTTAATGACTAAAAAAATATATTTTCAAATCAAAATGTTAGGGGTTCAAGGTGACTAGAAATGTTACATCTCAGAAAGGTTGTCATTCACCAATGATTTAAAAGTAAGCACTATTTTAGTCATTCCTGAAGAAATGTAGTGATGTTTTAGAAACTTTTTGAATTTTAAGTTCTTTGAGTCTTATACTCCCTGAACGTGTTCTGAAAAGAAATTTAATTTTCAAATGGATGTATTAATGGAGTAAAAATCTAAGAGTCTAGAATTTAAGAAAAGTAGGTCTCTTTGAGTTGCAGCAAATGATGGGGTACGTGATTCCTATATTTAACTGATCATGAATATGCAAAACACAAAAGAATATGCACTTAACTTTCCTGTGTCATCATTCGAGCTAATAGTTTCCTCAAATTCTGGTAATCAGTGTGTCAGCAACAGCCTGGATACATGATACTCAGTCAGGTTAGAACATCTTTCTACCTAGTATTTATAAAGGATCTCATTCAGGAAAATGCCTAAATTAAGTAGTTTACAAGCCATCATAATTTTCTTCCTGAGTGATATTAATTCACTTTTTCACTTGTATAAATAGCTGTAAAAAAAGGTCCATTCATTTTTCTTGTTTTGCTATATGCAGTATTTGGGGGAGAAATTATGATTTCAGAATTTTCTGTGAAGGACATTAAGGATATGTAATCAAAAATCACAACTAAAAAAATAAACTTCAGTATTTTTGTATTATATTACTTGAATATTGCTCCATAGAGGAATACATGCAATATTATTCTCTTAAAAGGTTGACATTGTAAACATGCCATGTTTATATATTGCAAAACTTTTTATTTTACAAACTTGGCAAATAAATGACAGATTCTAAAACTCAATTTACATAAACTGTCACTCAGGAATATAGAGTTGTGTTGAGTCTTCATTTCTATTCTAATCAATGACTGTCAGCCAAGGAGTTGACATAGTAATGAAACAATACAAAACTAACTTTCAAAGATGTCATAGTCTAGTAGTGAAGACCAGACTACAGTAACTCAAATAGAATTTATTAAATGCTATAAAGTTCTGTGTAAAGCATAATGTGGTACTTGTCCTTAATTCATAAAACTGAATACCTAAATTCCATATCCTCTTTAGTATTCTTCGTTCTATGTATAATTTTTGAAAAGATAAGTTATAGGACATGGTAACCATATACATATTTGTAGTTCCCTAGGACCATTTAATCCAAATCCTTATCAGTTTTGTATGTTAGCAAACCAAAATAATGTTTTTTTGAATTTTTACCGCCAACGTTTGCAAGCCATTTCTGGACAACTACCTAGACATATTTTATCTTCTTCTGAAATGAAGAAGATTTTTCCAACAAAAACCATGGTACATGTCCAATATAAAACTAATTGTAGAAATGATATTGGTAGAACATGACTTATTGTGATGTCACAAGGAAAATAATTTCCTGGGACCCACATGGAAGGATGGCTTATGCGGTATGGTTTATTGATGATATAAAATTAAGGGTTTTTTTCTCCTGACTTCTCAATGTCCTATCTCTGTCTATATTACCATGGAAAATGTCCAATTTTGTCTTTAGTAGTGCCAGAATGAAAGTCATTGACCAGAGTTTCTATTTCATATTAAAATACAATCTTGTCTAGCATCCAGCTAGCTCACCATGTGTTTCCAGCTGCAATTCATTGCTGTGCTACAGTATTCAGGCTCCCTCTTATAGCCTGTATGTGGAGTCCACTGGGGCTGTGAGGCTGTTATAGACACATGGCTATGGAAAGAATAGACAAGTACACCATGTGAGTGCAGGTCATCAGGAAAAAAAGAGAGAACTTCTTTGTTCATCTAGACTTCAGACTTGGAAAAGACCAGAAGATTTTTCAAAATGATCAATCAATTTCCCAAGCTTTCATGGACTTTGCATAGGCCCACACTCCCTAGTTAGACTGATACTCCTTTATGGTACAACATCTCTCTCTGTGCCCCACCACCCAACAATCCAGTACCAGAGAAGGGAAAGGCGGAGTGTTAATCCCTTGGTGGATCACAGTGCTGTGGTCCCCTGGTATATGAAAAAACTGCAGCTTCCTGGTGAAGCAAAAGGGCTCTTTCCTCCTACTTTATTAAGCTCGATGTCTAGTTACCTTTTGTGCTCCACCTTTTTCTAAATAATTAGCTAAATATGGATAGTAACAGCACATGATTTAAAGAATCCTTTTCATTATGTCCTAATTTTCTAAACTTTGGGTAATGATTCTTTTTTCATCAGAGATTCCATTGTAAGTTTCAGTTAGACAGAGGTCTTTCTCCCCTTCTGAGCACTCTAAAAATCAAGAGTAAAGAGAAGAAGGATAAAAGATAAATGAAAGTTCACCCTGTAGATCATCTCCACAGAGTTTCTACCCCATGTTTGTGAAAATTCAGTTTTGTTTTCTGTATATATATATGTTTTTAAGATTTTATTTATTTATCTTTAGAGGGGAAGGGAAGGAGAGAGGGAGAGAAATATCAATGTATGGTTGCCTCTCATGTATCCCCTGCTGGGAACTGGCCTGCAACCCAGCCATGTGCCCTGGCTGGGAATCGAACTCCAATCCTTTGGTTCACAAGCCCATGCTCAATCCACTGAGCTATGCCAGCCAGGGCTTCTGTATGTATTTTTCGTTTTTTTCTTTTTAATATATTTTATTGATTATGCCATTACAGTTGTCCCATTTTCCCCCTTCATTCCCCTCCACCCTGCAAACCCCCTCCCCCACTATCCCCACCTATAGTTTATGTTCATGTGTCACAAGTTCTTTAGATTCTATATTTCCCATACTACTCCTGCCCTTCCCCCTGTTTATTTTCTACCTGCCATCTATGCTACTTATTCTCTGTACCTTCTCCCCCCTTCTTCTCCTCCCACTCCCCTGTTGCTAACCCTCCATGTGATCTCTATTTCTATGGTTCTGATCCTGATCTAGCTGTCCTCTTAGTTTGCTTTTGTTTTAGGTGTGGTTATTAATAACTGTGAGTTTGCAGTCCTTTCACTGTTCATATTTTTATCTTCTTTTTCTTAGATAAGTTTCTTAACATTTCATATAATAAAGGCTTGTGATGATGAACTCCTTGAATCTGATCTTATCTGAAAAGCACTTTATCTGCACTTCCATTTTAAATGAAAGCTTTTCTGGATAGAACAATCTTGGATGTAGGTTTTTGGATTTCATGACTTGGAATACTTCTTTCCAGCACCTTCTTGCCTGTAAGGTCTCTTTTGAGAAATCAGCTGACGGTCTGATGGGAACTCCTTTGTAGGTGACTCCCCTTATCTCTTGCTGCTTCTAGGATTCTCTCCTTCATTCTAATCTTGGCTAATGTAATTATGATGTGCCTTGGTGTGTTCCTTCTTGGACCCAACTTCTTTGGGACTCTCTGAGCTTCCTGAATTTCCTGGAAGTGTATTTCCTTTGCCAGATTGGGGAAGTTCTCCTCTATTATTTGTTCAAATAGTTTTCCATTTGTTGCTCTTGCTCTTCCCCTTCTGGTACCCCTATAATTCAGATGTTGGAATGTTTAAAGATGTCCTGGAAGTTTCCAAGCCTCTCCTCATTTTTTTTGAATTCTTGTTTCTTCATTCTTTTCTGTTTGGTTCTTTCTTTCTTCCTTCTGGTCCACTCCCTTGATTTGAGTCCCAGTTTCTATTCCATCACTATTGGTTTCCTGTGCATTTCCCTTCATTTTAATTAGTTTAGCCTTAATTTTTTCCTCTAACTTGTGACTAAAATCAACCAGTTCTGTGAGCATCCTGATCACCAGTGTTTTGAACTGTGCATCTGATAGGTCGGTTATCTCTTGGTTGCTTAGAAGTATTGGCTCTGGGGCTTTGAGCTGTTCTTCTTGAGCCATAATGTTTTCGTCTGTTTGTGCCTGTTATGTATGAGGGGCAGAGCCTTATATGTTCACCAGGCTGGGGCAACCCAGTTGCTGGGTTTTGACGCTGTATGTGGGGGCAGGGTCAGAGAGGGGCAATGGCATTTGTTCCACTCTCTCTAGGATTTTGATCCCCTCTGCTACTTCCTGCAAGCAAATTGGGCCCTTCTGGTGCTGGTTCCTGGGTGTGTGGGCCTGTGTACCCTCCAGGACCCTGTGGGTCTTTCCAACAAACTCTCTGTGAGTCTGGGAGCTTCTCCTGGCACCTCGACCTTTAAAGTTTGTCCCATTGGTGTTTTTAGGCTTTAATTCCTGTCGCTGAGGCCCCGCCTGCATGGTGTGTCTCACTGCTTGCTCCTTGGCCTGGTTTATCTGAATGTGAATGTGTGACCGTGGTCAGCCAGCCACCTTGAGCCCCTACTAGGTCCACCTGTTGCTACCCCATGCCTGGGATCTGCCAATCACCACCTGCACTCCTGGATCAGTCCTCCTGGGGTGGTCTGGCAGCTCTTTCCTGCCTGACCTTGCTCTGCCAGCCACTCACTGACTCTGCCCCCTCTTACCAGTCTGGCTGAAATGTTCATTGTTGTCGGACTTTCATACAGCTCAATTTTCTGTGTTTTGGTTGCATTTTTGTTACTAAAACTTTGTTGTCTTCAAACTTGGTTGTGCAAGGAGACACAGTGTTTCAACCTATGCTTTCATCTTGGCTGGAAGTCCTCTGTATGTATTATTGATGCAAACTAGATTTCTTGCTTGATTTTCTAAAGAGCAAGGGAAGAGGTGACAGCAATGTCTCCTAAACTATCCATGGGAGTCTAATGAAAGCCAGATTAACTGTCATCTATCCAGCCATGGTTTTATGTAACAGGCTGACCTGTTTTTTTTCCTGGAAACATCAAGAAACATTTGGTAGGTGCAGTAGTATGTGACAGTTTATCAGGCGGAAAATAGCTATAACTCAATTTCAATATTACATTCTGATACTAGTAGAAAGATTGCTAATGTAATTATATTACAATTATTTATAAAGTTTCATAAAATATCATTGGAAACCATAACATGTAAAGATGATGATTAAAATTATATTTATGCAGGGTAGTACAATATATAGTAATGCTATGAATTGTAATAATTAGCTTTTCTGGAAGTGGTTTTTCTCAGCCACTGGAAATGCTCCACTAAGAGCAAAGGTAGGCTTAGCAACAATAGAGTGGAGGAGTAGTTGTATTGGATAAAATTTAATGCCTTTGCAGTATTAATATTTACAATACTTGCAAGTCTTCATAGATAGCAGTGATCGATTTTCTTATTTGTGCAAAATATTAGACAGATGTCAGTTTTCTTAATGTAGAGTTTTGTTTTGTTTTTTAAAGCTATGTTCAATATTCTGTTGGAGAGCTAAACACATAGCCCAAGAACTTTCCTCAAGTCTTTAAGATGAGTTTGTGTTATTGAACAAAGCCTAATTACCATAATGCCTAATTACCATAAGGAAAACAACTAATAGCAAGCACAGGTGAATTTGATGAATACAGGAGCTAAAATTTAGCAATTAGGCTTTAGTTTAAGATCAGTGTTGAAGAGTGCATACAATTTGTAATAATTTTCTCTCAATTATTTGAGACAAAAATCAATAGGAACTAAGTTGAGGAATATGGCTAATGAGAAAAGGCTGCATAATTTTAATTACCCCATAATGACAAATGGCTCTCATTGTAAATTACCTTCTGTGATTTTTAATCTTGCACTCTATAAATTGCATTTGAAGTTGTTAAAAATAACTAGTTTCTATGTAAAAAGTTCAAGTAAAACAATTATTTTACATTACAGCCTACCAAAACAAAAATAATGAATTTGTGGTTAAGCACAATTGTATTACTTAACATTATTTTTAACCTTTCTGAAATCACAGAAAATCAATCAGAGTACAGTGATACAGATTAAGTTGTGACCATTTGTCTACGTCCACTTCGGAAAATGCACAAGTGTATTACATGCTACTTGCCTTCTTGAAAACTCACATTTATATTTACATCAAAACTATCAAACATATAAAAATAAATTGTTAGCTATTAAGTAACATAGTGTTCACTTTAATTTTCATAAGAATATGCCACTGAGTAATGACACAAAAAGGTAGACTGACATCAGAAAGAGGTAGGTTCAACTTGTGGCTTATCCAACTGTCATGTGTCTGTTAAGCAGTAATTTAAATTATTTGACCTTATAGTTTCCAGCTGTCAAATATGGTGATGACTTCAATTTCATTTGTTATGAGATGAGAGTGACTATAATAAATAACAGCAGGTGTCTAACACACAGGTGTGTTTAAAATGTTATTACTTTATGCCAACAGAAACAAGAAAATAATTTTACTGGGCAGGGAACTTCACATTCAAGGATCAGATTAAAATAAAATTAATTTGCATTTCTTCCAATTAGTATTCAAACTGCTTGAAAGATTACCTAATAGTTCCAAGTGGTCAGTTCATTATCTCCATGTAAAGAAATATACTAGAAGATGAGCTATAATAAAAAGTTTACTACATGGCATCAAATAAGATCAAAAGAAAAGATTTGGGTCACCATTGTCACTGAGTTTTGATTGTATGATGTGGCAAGGGGACACCTCTTTAGAAATCATTAGTGACACTCTACTTTTGATAATGCTAGAGACAGAAAAACATTTTTGAACTTTAATCGTCCCATTTACCTCCTGTATGATTATCATCTCTTTTCCTTTTAAAACACTACTTCTCTAGAAATTGTTTTCCATTATTGAAAACATTTAGACAACCTAATTTTTTTCCCATAGCTTTCCAGTGTCTTTGATAGCAAGTGAAATTCTTCAGACTCACCATCACCATTTATGGATTTGGCAGGGCTGGTTATGTGTGGGGTGCTTGTGCTGTCTTAATTTCTTTCCCCCAGAGTAAATGATTTCAAATTCTACCTGTACTTTTCTGTTTTTCCCTATAAAATATCAATCAATAAATAATCCCAAAATCTTACAATCTGTACTTTCAATAAATAAAGCAAACTACTGCTTATTTTAGCAAGTTTCACAATAAAAAGTTAATTTGTTATTTGTGAAATATGTAAAAAATACAATACTGATTTAACATCTACAAAGTCCTAAATATCTTTTTTCCCATTAGAGATGACATTTGCCATCATTGTTTAGCAAAAGTTCCAAATAAGCAAGACTTCCCAAAGGCATCTCCCTTACCTCAAAATGGACATAAAATGCCCACCAATTCTTTAGCAATCCAAATGCTGGTATGCGACAATTTTCCCATTATATTTTTTCTTCCTTTTTGTCCTCCTCCCCTTCTTTCTTCGTTCTTTGAGTTGCCTATTCAATTTCTTCTTAATAGTTTGACTTAAGAAATATAATTTGGCAATTATATCACATAGTCCCTTATTTTCTTTTTTTATTGTTGTTCAAGTACAGTTCTCTCCACTTTACCCCCAATACTCCCCTCTACCCCAGCCATCCCCACCTCCCACCCCTAATTCCACCCCCCCTTGTTTTTGTCCATGTGTCCTTAGAATAGCTGCTCCTGAAAACCCTACCCCCTTCCCCCCATTATCCCCTCCTACTTCTCCTCTGGTTACTGTCAGTTTGTTCTTTTTTTTTAATTTTTAAAGATTTTATTCATTTATCTTTAGAGGGGAAGGGAAGGAGAGAGGGAGAGAAACATCAATGTATGGTTGCCCCTCCTGCGTCCCCTGCTGGGAACTGGCCTGCAGGGAACTGGCCGGCAACCCAGGCATGTGCCCTGACTGGGAATCGAACCGCGCTTGTCTGGTTCGCAGGCCCGTGCTCAATCCACTGAGCTACACCAGCCAGGGCTCAGTTTGTTCTTAATTTCAATGTCTCTGGTTATATTTTGCTTGCTTGTTTGTTTTGTTGATCGGGTTCCACTTAAAGGTGAGATCATATGGCATTTGACTTTCACTGCCTAGCTTATTTCACTTAGCATACTGCTCTCCAGCTTTTTCAATGCTGTCTCAAAGGGTAATTTCTTAATATTATTTGAAATCAAAACCCCTGAAAATAATTATCCTATGTCATTGGCTCAATATAGTTATTAAACTGTTATACAGAGAATGAAGTATGAGGAAAAAAGTAATTTATTATGACATTAGATATGTCATATATTTTATTTTCTTGCCACAGTAATTTATAGTCAACATAAAGTTTTGTCTGTACAAAAAGATGTGTTTTGTTAACAATTATAACAATATTTTGACAATTACAGCTTGTCTATTTAAAATATGCTTTTTGTGTTAAATAAGAAAATAGATACATAAAAGTATACTAGTGAGAAAAATAATTAAGCATTAACTCTTTTTAAAATGGTTGACTCTTTTCTGTCTTTTACAAACTGTACTTGAACAACAATTAAATAAAAAAATTAAAAACAAAAAGAAAGCAAACAAATAGAACAGGAACATAACACAGAAATGAGGATCACATGGAGGGTTATCAGTACAGAGGGGGAGAATGGAGAGAGATACAGGGAATAAGAAGCATAAACAGTTGGTACAAAATGGACCAGGGGAAGGTAAGAATTGTATAGGAAACAGAGAAGCTAAAAAACTTATATGTACAACCCATGGACATGAATTAACCAGGTGGAATGCTGGAGGGTAGGGTGGTTCAGGACAGAGAGGGGATAAAGGGAAAAAACAAGTTGGGACAACTGCAATATCATAATCAATAAAATATATTTTACAAAAAATAAAAAATAAAAAGTAAATAAAAAGGTTGATTCTTGTCTACTTTCTTTTTGTGGGAGAAAAAACATACATAGGAAAAACATCAATAAAGAGTATGATTTCTATATTTACCAAAGGAAACTGCCATTAAACTCAATCTTTTTAGAAAATTTTGACTATAATGAAGACTATTTTTTTCAGCATTAATCTCAGGTCATTATAGTGCTTAGGTAGTTAGGTTTCCTCGTCATTTAAATATTTTTAGTTAACTTTTATTTAACTAGTTAAAAAAGTAAAATGATTTATAGACATTTTGAAGGCAGAGTTATTTGTTTCATTTTTATAGCTTCAAATGCAAAAAAGTCAGTTAATTATCCAGAGTTAAAACATGTGAGTGCATGTTATTTTCAACACATACAATCCTTAACATGTATATGTATATGTATATATTAACATCCTATTAGAAATAAAATATTAAATATTTCAGAAAGTGAAGCTATACCAAAATCCCAAGAAAATATTTAAATGGTTTCAGGAATACAAGAACTGTTATATAGTTCATGTTTTGATTAAAAGAAATAAACTAGCAAATCTCATGAATGTGCATTTTTATTACAATACATTGAGACTGCAATATGAAATTGCGATGTATATGACATAATAAAGGATGAATCTAGAGCATTTCCAGATATCCCTAACCTGTCATTCTTGACCATATATAAAATTTTACTATAAAAATAACAATAACTTTTTACTTTTCCCTTCCCTATAGTGCATGTCATACATACAGGCCATTATCAAAGTAAGAAAAATGTAGGATGAGAGACCACCAAAACTACAGCTAATTTATTGTATGTATGAGAAGTTTTTTATTGGGAGCTTCTGTCACTAATTCACTTTACTACATCAAGATATAATAGTTGGTGTGCATCACTTTATAAAGTAAAATATCATATACATTTACAGAAGGTAATTCTGTATTTGTTAAAATATACCTATAAGTACAGTATAAAATAATAGAAAATTTAGAAATTTGTTGAAAGTTTACTAAAAATGTGTAAATTCTGGTATTTAGAAAACATTAAATATATGTTTTATATCTAAGTATATATGTGTATAAATATAGGTATATAAAGATAAATGCATAGATCATTAAATAATAACTGAAACCATGAGGAGTTCACAGTCTGGTATAACAAAATAAAGAACAAAAAAGTGCATACCAAAGCTTCATACAAACATGACCAAGGTAAGGAAAATGTACTGTGATATACCACAAGACAGAGAGAGAGTCCATATGTATTCATCAAATACAACATCTTTTTTTTAATGTTTGACAACAATTTCTTTTTTTAATGTATTTTATTGATAGTGGTATTACAGGTGTCCCATTTTTTTCTCCCCTTTATTCCATTTTGCCCTGCACCTAACCTCCCACAAGCATTTCCTCCACCTTAGTTCATGTCCAAGGGTCTAACATATAACATGTAAGGTCCATTTCCTACACTGTTCTTTTCTTTTTTAAGATTTTATTTATTAGAGAGAGGATTAGATAGAGAGAAAGAGAGGGAGAGAAGCATCAGTGTGTGGATGCCTCTAACACAACCCCCACTAGGGACCAGGCCCACAACCCAAGTGTGTGCCAGACTGGAAATCAAACTGGTGACCCTTTGGTTCACAGGTCCGTGCTCAATCCACTGAGCTACAGCAGCCAGGGCTCCTACACTTTCTTAACATCCTCTTGTCTACTTTGTACCATTTATGTTTCCTATTCCCTGTATCTTTTCCCCATTCTCCCCTCTCCACATCTCCACTGGATAACCCTCCATGCAGTCTCCATTCCTCTGATTCTGTTTGTGTTCTAATTGTTTGTTTAGTTTTTTTTTTAAATTGCTATTGTTGTTTAGATTCAGTTGTTGATAGTTGTGAGTTTGTTGATATTTTACTGTTCATAGTTTTTGGTCTTCTATTTCTTAGATAAGTCCCTTTAACATTTCATATAATAAGGGTTTGATGATGATGAACTCCTTTAACTTAACCTTATCTGAGAAGTACTTTATCTACCCTTCCATTCTAAATGATAGCTTTGCTGGACAGAGTAAACCTGGATGTAAGCCCTTGACTTTCATGACTTCAAATACTTCTTTCCAGCCCTTTCTTGCCTCCAAGCTTTCTTTTGAGAAATCAGCTGAGAGTCTTATGGGAAGTTGTCTGTAAGTAACCCTCTCCTTTTCTCTTGCTGCTTTTAAGATTCCTTATCTTTCATCTTGGATAATGTAATTATGATGTGCCTCGGTGTCTGCTTCCTTGGATTCAAATTCTTTGGGACTCTGAGCTTCCTGGATTTCCTGGAACTCTATTCCTTCTGTCAGATTTGGGAAAAAATTTTTATTATTTTTCCAAATAAATTTTTGATTTCTTGCTCTTCCTATTCTCCTTCTGGCACCCCTATGATTCAGATATTGAAATGTTGAAAGTCATTCCAGGGTTTCTTTAGCATTTTCTCATTAAAAAATTCTTCCTTCTTGATTCTGTTTCGGTTGAATGTTTTGTTTGATTTTATTTTCCCTGCTCTGAACTGTTGATTTGAGTCCTGGTTTCCTTGCCATCATTGTTGGTCCCCTGTATATTTTCCTTTATTACACTTTGCATAGCCTTCATTTTTTCCTCTATTTTAAACCATACTCTACCATTTCTGTGAGCATCCTGATTACCAGTGTTTTGAACTTTGTATCTGATAGTTGAGCTATCTCTTTAGTGCTTAATTCTTTTTTTGGAGCTTTTTGATCTGTTCATTCATTAGAGCCATATTGTTTTGTCTTGGTATGTCTGTTATGTAGTAAGGGGTGGAGCCTTTGGTATTTGCCATGGCCAGAAACCCACTTTGCAGTGTTGTGGAGCTGTATGTGGGGAATGGGTCAGAGAGAAAACAATGCTGCTTGCTGGGCTATTGGCCTGATTTCAGTCACTTCCTCCACTACCCACAAGCAAATTGGGCCCTTCTAGTGTTGATTTCTGGGTGAGTTGGTTTGTGTACATTTTAGGACCCTGGGGGTCTCTTCAATGAACTCTCCTGTGAGTCTGGGAGTTTCTACTGCTGCCATAACCTCCACAGTTTTTTACAGTCAGAGGTTTTGAGGCTGTATTTCCCCATACCAGAACCCCGGGTTACATGGTCTGTCTCAATCAACAGTTCTTCCTGGTTCATCCACATGCAAATGTGTGACTGCCCAGTCTACCAGCCGCTTCCTTACTATGTGTTCTCTTTGTCCCAGCTGTCCCTCTCTGCTCTTTCACCCACTATGGATCCATGTTTCCTCTCTAACTCCTTGGTTGTTGGACTTCCGTACTGTTCCATTTTCTGACAGTTCTGGTTATATTTTGTTTTTAAATTTGTTGTCCTTCTTTTGGTTGTTCAAAAGGGTAAGTTTTTGTACTTTTACCTCCATCTTGGCTAGAAGTCTCTCAAATTCAACTTTTTTGTTGTGGTTGTTATTGTTCTTTTGGTTATTTTATTGTTGTTCAATTACAGTTATCTGTGTTTACTCCCCACCACACCCATGCACCTCAGCCAAACCTTCCTCCCACCCTTGCTTCCACTCCTCCTTAGTTTTGTCCATTTGACCTTCATAGTTGTTCATGAAAACCCTTGCCCCGTTTCCCCTATAATCCCCTCCCACCTCGCATCTGGTTACTGTCAGATTGTTTTTAATTTCAATGACTCTGGTTATATTTTACTTGCTTTTTTATTGATTATGTTCGAGTTAAAGTGGGATCATATGGTAACTGTCCCTCATTGGCTGGCTTATTTCACTTAGCACAAGGCTTTGTAGTTCCACCCTTGCTGTCGCACAGTGTAGGAGCTCTTTCTTTCTCTATGCTTTGTAGTATTCCATTGTGTAAATATACCATAGGATTTTGATCAATTCATTTACTTCCTGCACTTAGCCTTTGTGCCGCTATAAACATTGGGGTACATAGGTTCTTTTGGATTGGTATTTAAAGGTTCTTAGGATATAATCCTAGCAGATATAATCTCTTGGCTGCCTTACTACTCCTGCCTGACTTAAGCCTGAAACAATGACAGAGGGCTGTGCAGCCCTGTGCTGAAAAGGGCAGGTTCCCCAGGTGATCAGGCCTGAGAAAGAATACATAAAATCCTGTGAAACCTGCTTTGTTAAGAATGTTCTCAATTAAATGATAAGGGTCCGAGCAGGAAATGAGTTTGTTTTGCAAAGTTTATAGCCCTTTAGCTAACAGACCTTGACTCAGAACAGGCCCTCATAGTTCTTTGTATGCTATCTATTATTTTATCCTTACTTCCTGACAATGATTAATGAGCTTTACCTGTATTCTTATGCAAAATGAACCCAATAAAAGCTTGTCAAAGCAAGGGTCCGGGTGCTCTCCCCTTGAGAGAGTGGCAAGGCTGCCCCTTTTTCTCCACAGGACTCAGTAGTCCATGTGAATTTCTCTCGTGTTTCACCTATAATGCCGCAGACACTGCAGGCTGTTGTCAGTGTCACTCACAGCATTTATAAATGGATGTACTTGGTAGTGGTTAAATGTGTGGATTTTAGTGTCAAGAGAAAAGTTTCAAATATCAACATAAATATGAGAATCATATCCACAGAGTAGTAAATTCAAGCCTCAGGCATCATTCATTTTACAAATATTTATGGGGTGCTTAATGTATGCCAGGAAACATTATATGTGCTTAAAATATAGTGAAAAAAAAAACAAGGAAACTAAATATGAAACTGCCTTTTGACCCAGCAATTCCACTGCTGGAATTATATCCAAAGAATGCTGAAACAACAATTCAAAGGAACCTATACACTCTAATGTTCATAGCAGCACAATTCACAGTAGCCAAGTGTTGGAAGCAACGTAAGTGCCCATCAGTAAATGAATGGGTCAAAAAACTATGGTACCTTTACGTGATGGAATATTACACAGCAGAAAAAAAAGAAGGCCTCCTACCTTTTGAGATAGCATGGATGGAACTGGAGAGCATTTTGCTAAGTGAAATAATCCAGCCAGTGAAAAACAAATACTATATGATCTCACTTTTAAGTGGAACCTAATTAACAAAGCAAAGAAGCAACCAAAATATAACAAGAGATATTGAAATTAAGAACAAACTGACAGTAACCAGAGGGGAGGTAGGAAGGGATAATGGGGGAAGGAGGAAGGGTTTTCAGGAACATCAATAAAGGGCACATAGACAAAACCAAAGTGGGTAGAATTGAAGATGGGAGGTGGGGACTGTTGGGGCTGTGGGGAGTGGTGGGGAGAAAATGGAGACAACTGTACAACAATAAAATTAAAAAAGAAAATAAAAAACACAGCAAATATCTTCAACTGGTACAGCTTACATTTTTTACTGTAATACAATACACACAATGAATATCTGCTTGGGCTGTGTGTGTGTTTGTGTGTGTATACCTCCCTCACCGGGAAATTTCTTAGTGATTTATTATATAGTTTCCTTCAGGCCCTCCTAAACACGTAGTCAGAAGGTCAGTTTTCCACTCATACATTAGTGCAACAATACCATGACTTCTTTTTTAAGCTTTTCATCCCCATTTCCACTTACTTTTTCCTATTTAATGAGGGTAATAATTTAATATTCATTCTAAGAGTGTGTTACCATCATTTCCTTGGGTTTTGCCAGAGCATTTTTAATCCTTTATTCTAGGACACTGCTCTCAAATTGATCAAGTCTTCTTTATTCAATTTGTGATCTGGTTCTTTTGGTTTGGCAGCCCTAGAATATAGTCCCATAAATACTCCCCTCTCTCCCTGGTCTTGAAGTTCCTACTTTATATGGTCTCTTTCTTTCTCTAGTAGATATAAGCAGTTATTTATATTATTTGAAGCAAATTAGAAATAAGTATGCAGGAAGTTAATGGCATGATAACTTCACAGAGCTGACATTTCCTTGAAGAATAGAGGCACCTACCTACATCTCTTCAAGCAAGCCAGAAGGTCAGTGCAGGAAGAAAGCATATCAACCTGGACATGCCCATCCCATGTCACATGGTCTCATTTGTTTTCTTCAGCTATGTGCCTGACATTGGTATAGCAGATTTGTCTAGGTTGGGAATTAATCTCTGGAACTATACTATTTTATGATTAAGTTTTGTACCCAGTTTGTGGCTTTTCTTGTCCTCTAAGAAAAATAGAGCCTGTGTACAAGGTGTCAAGGAGGGTCTAGCTCTCATACTAAACTTTCTATTAACTATACTCAGCTTTTTAAAAATTCAATTTTACCTAGCAACACCATTTAATTTAATTGTCTTCATAATTTCTATTTCTTTCATATTAAATAACCCTGATATATCTGCTAATAGATTTCCGTTTTCTGGTATAACATTCCAGTTTACCACTGGGAAATGTGTCAGCAATTGTAACCCTACCTTATTCAAGGGGTGATATGCAGTCTGTACTACTAACTGTAGATAATCCAACTCCAAAATCTCACTTAAGTCCCTGCATTCTAAAACATTTCTTGTACCAACTGTCACAGGTTGGTTTCCCTAAGTAGCAGTGAGATGTAGATTGGCATGCAGAAAGTGTGTTAGCACCTACTTCCAGTATCCAAGTCTGTTTTGGTAAAACTCAGCAGCACGATCTTCATCTTGTGAGTACATCTGGATCTCAGCTTCCTGAGAGCCCTGTCAATCTTATACAGACTTTGTCTTTGACTCTGAAGGAAATTCAGTTTTAACAGAATAAGATGAGAAGAAGAAGGAAACTGAGAACAGCTGAGTTTCCAGTATCATGGGAAGGTAGGAAATTTCATAAAATCGCCGAAGAAGTAGTGGGCAAGAATGAAATAATTAAATTAGAGATAGGGAGTGAGAGATAGAGGGAGCAAATTTTTGTGAGAAAGTGATTAACAGTGTAAAATTTGGGAATGAAGAGAAAAAGAAAGGTAGCTACAGTTAGTTATGAAATGCTGATCATTATATTTATATATTTATATTTGTATTTATATATTTATATTTATAATTTCTGTTTTTATTTTTATTTTTTAGTCTTTTGGAAAGACTTGAGTATATTTCTTTGCTGAAAAGAACATACAGTTTTAAAAAGTGAGAAGTTGAAAATGGAATAAAATAATAGCTGAGTGGTCTGAAACAGGAAGATACCTATATATATGCAAACTTGTCTTTCATCAAACTCTCCAGTGGTTGGGCTAATAGAAACAGTCTGGAAAGAAGGAAAAGGGAAGGAAAAAGATAAATAAAATAAAAGATAAATGTGAATGGATATTGTGCTTGGTGTTCTCAACCAAAACAAAACAAAGAAAAGAAAGCAAAAAACATGAGCATTTGTCATGGGAATGGAAAGTGTTACAACGATAGGTGCCCTTGTGTAAGGAGTCAGTACTAGTAGTTGTGCAGCAATAGCAGAAATAGCATGAGTCAAGATCAATCCAAGATGTGGAGTCACATCAGATATAATATAATTCAAAAGGTTGTTTATTTAACCCCAAAACTTTTTTTTTAAATATTAAATTTTATTTAGTTACTTTTCAAGTACATTTTTTTTCTCTTCCCCCCGCCCGGTCTCCCCCCTCTCTCCCATTCCCCCCCCCCCAGTCCTCATCTCTGTGTCTTTCATACTTGTTCCTCAAAATCCCTCCCCCTTTTTCCCCTTAAGTTCCCTTCCCTCTCCCCTCTGGTCGCTGCCCACTTGTTCTCTATTTCGGCGTCTTTGTTTTTATTCTGTTTGCTTGTTTGTTTTATTCTTTAGCTTCCTGTCAAAGGTGAGATCATATGGTATTTGTCCTTCAATGCCTGGCCTATTTCACTCAGCATAATGCTTTCCAGTTCCATCCATGTTGTTGCGAAAGGTAGTAGCTCCTTCTTTCTCTCTGCTGCATAAAATTCCATGGTGTATATGTACCACAATTTTTGGATCCATTCATTTACTGATGGGCACCTAGGTTGCTTCCAACTCTTGGCTATTGTAAATTGTGCTGCTATGAACATTGTGGTGCATAGGTTCTTTGAAATTGATGTTTTAGGATTCTAACCCCAAAACTTTTAAAATAACTTCAACCTTAATTAATTTATTTTTATTTTAAATTATATTGTATTATATTTTATTTATTTTTACTTTTTTATTTTTTTAATTTAAATTATTTTATTGTTGTTCAATTACAGTTGTCTGTATTTTCTCCCTACCCCTCCCTCCACCGCAGCCAAACCCATCTTGCTACCTTGCTTGGACCCTCCCCCTTGGTTTTGACCATGTGTCCTTTATGGATGCTCCTGAAAACCCTTCTCCCCACTGTTTTCTCCCACCTCCTTTCTGGCTATTGTTAGATTGTTCTTAATTTCAATGACTCTGGTTATATATATATTTTTTGCTTTTTTCTTTTGTTGATTATGTTCCAGTTAAAGGTGAGATCATATAGTATTTGTCCCTCACCGCCTGGCTTATTTCACTTAGCCATAACACTCTCCAATTCTATCCATGCTGTCCAAAGGGTATAAGCTCCTTCTTTTTCTCTGCCATGTAGAATTCCACTGTGCAAATGTACTATAGTTTTTTGATTCATTCATTTGCTAATGGGCACTTAGTTTGCTTCCAGCACTTGGCTATTGTAAACTGTGCTGCTATGAACATTGAAGTGCATAGGTTCTTTTGGATTGGTATTTCAAAATGTTTTAGCAAGATGTTAATGGTAAAAGGTAAGTGGAAAAAGAGGAAACATGACATTGCAGGGTTTGAAAATGGAGAAGAGAGTACTTTGTGTATCTCAGAGAGAAAGATTGAAAAATGAGAATTACAGGGTGGGGTTTTACAGGAATCTTCAAATATTTGAGAAACAAACAGCAGTTCCATAAAAGTTATTTTTCCTCTACAGATATCTGAGGCACACATGAAATTAGCCAATTACATTAATAAAAAAGTAAAATTTTATGTTATTATCTAGAAGGCTGTTGGAGATCATAATGTCTGAACTTGCCATTTTCCAACACAAGGAAACAAGATGAATGATTAACATTATGGTGGGTTAACCAATATTATCTGGCCAAGAAGAATGAGACCTAAACATTGTTATATCAGGTTTTATGAAAATATAATAGTCAGATGTATAGCTCATGACAAAATAATATGTAAATTGAGTAAGTTTATTTTTTAAAGTATTTTTGTTTTATGTAAATAGATATACATATACTTTAGTAGGTAACCCAATACTAAGCAAATGTTGAACCCATATGTGGAATTGGAGACTAGCAGTGCCTTGACAGAAGTGATTACTCTGCAGAATCACAGATTTTTGTGTAATGGGGAAGCTGGTTGCCGTTGATTCCTATACCTACACCTTTACCTGTAACCGTGTCAATATCTAGTTATCTATCAGCCTGGTACTATAAATATGTCTGACGTCTCATATTCTCAATAGTATAAACATGGTTCATTGATATTTATAAAATAACTTTATAATTGATGACATTGTTCATATTTCAAAAGTTTTACCTGATAAAGCAATTGTCAAATATTTCAAGGTGTTACATAATTAATTTTTACTTAGATACAGCTTCCAAATTTTGGGGGTTCGGACCAATTAAACAATTTACATAGACACACTTTGTTCCCACAAATTAATTAAAAATATTTGTCATGAGCCCTGGCTGGTGTAGCTCAGTGGATTGAGCTCGGGCCTGTGAAGCAAAGAGTTTCTGGTTTGACTCCCAGTCAGGGCATAGGCGTGGGTTGCAGGCCAGGTCCCCCCCAGTGGGGGACACATGAGAGGCAACCACACACTGATGTTTCTCTCCCACTCTTTCTCCTTCCCTTCCCCTCTCTCTAAAAATAAATAAATTAAAAAAATATTTGTCATGAAATAAAAATAAATAAAACACATTAAAGTTAAAGAATGAGCCCTTTTTGCAAAAAAATAATTTTGAATGACAGTGACTTATTTTGAATGCTAAATATTTAAGTTTAAATTATAAGAAAATAATGATGAGCAAATAATCTGTTAACTACAGAGAGCCCACAGTCATGAATAGTTTAAATTTTAATAGATTCAGTTCTACTAAGCTGAACATGTTTTTAAGTTTAACTATAAATTAATCAATAAGTGTATATTTAGTTATAAACAGATATATAATGATGATTTGCTTATCTATCCCTTCTTTTTATAGTCTCATTCTAGATATGTAACTAGATAGAGTATACCTGAGATGTTTCTGTTTTGAAAGCACATTAATAATATTATGTAGTGGTGGGTTGAATTGCCTCCCTTTATTTTTGTTGATAGATTAATATTACCATCTTTTCCTGGATACTCTGTCCTTTCTTCCTAAATGTTTAAAAATTCATTGCCTAAAATATTTGAAAGATACTATTTTAAGTGAGAATACATTCAAATTGCTAGTATAATGAGTGATGGTATTGTGCCTTCTTCTGGTAATTAGTACTCCTGGAAATCACATTGAATTTCAGCAGGCACAGCATTCTCCCTTCATCACTTTCCTCCCATGTGATCCACTTCAGGTCTTTTATATATTAAAAGTCATATAATTATATAACTTAGGCATGCATAATTGGGTTATAGGAAATAAATATAACCAGCAGCAGCCATCCAATGAGTTATTAAATCAATTTATCAACTTAGTCCCATTAAAAATCTCTGCACACTTATACTGTATCAGGCACTGTACTAAATGCTAGAAATATAAACAAATATATGCTTAATTAGCCTTCCAGAAGAGCTTATATTTTAATTTGGGAGACAGAGGTAAGTGCCTGAATACAGTTGTGATATTTTATAGAGGCCCTAAACTGTATAAGACTAAATTAACATATTTATATAAGCTTTTTTTACAGTATTCAAAATCACACACATTTCCTTGCACACTATGTATGCGCTACATTTATTGGTGTAATATTTGCTGAGTAAAAGGCTAAATGAATGAATGTGCATGAAACAATTTGTGCACTGAGATCAAGAGAGGCACCAAGGAAGCAGAACTGACTGTACTTGAATGAATGAGGGAAGATTTCATCACAGAGGGATACTTATGTTCTGTCTTCCCAGACACAGAAGCCACCAATTTGCTTCATGCAGATCACAAAATTCCAAGCAGGAGGAAGAACTTGAGAAAAGGTCTCAAGTCAGAACTGAGAAGACTTACAGGGTCATGGGATGTAGGATGGAAGAGGTACTTTAAGGGTGAAGGGTGAAGGACTTACCAGAAAGACACCAATCATGTATACACAACTTCAAAGATACTCAGACTCCTGCTCCATTCTGTGCAACATGCATCATTAAGCTAAAATGGCACCTTTTCTCCTGTTCATCCTGTTGCTGGCCTACAGATCTCCTCATCCTATCACTCCAAAGAGCCACTAACACTATTATTGAGTAGTCATAAGAGAAGATACCTAATGGGCAACTCTATTATGTTAAATAATTTAAGAATGTTAATTAAATGTAAAAAAAATGATGAAGTTAACATTTGGAAAGGTTCCCTTGAAGTAGCTTAGAGGATGAACAGGAGGGAGTGATGATAGAAAGTGTTTCTCTTCACATGTTAAAACTTAGATCTTTTCAGCTCAATGTTTATCTGCTTTGTCAGAAAATGCCCTGAGTACTGAAAAGATACTGTTTTTTTTTTTCAAGAATATATTTAAGTAGTAGAGAGAAAACTTTTAGGTAGACTTGGGACTCACAACTGCTTAATTGCCAAAGAGTATGTTTTAAATGTCTTCAAATTAGATTTCTGTGTTTTCTCTCCAAGATACCATTTGCATTTCCAAACCGCAAGAGTGGAAAGTAAAATTGTTCAGCACCTCCTCTGTTCATCTTTATCTACTACTCTATAGTGTAACAGCCAGGTGACTTATTGTGAATGCACATTGCCAAGGGAGATGGATGATGGTGTATGACAGTAATCACAAAAGTAATCTTCAAAGAATCTGAAGCATCTAAAGAAATAAGTCCTGAAATATTAGCAGGCTTAATAAAATAAATCAATACTCCTTCCTGTTCCCATTAAGTTCTTATTATTTTCCCTTAAATGTAATTTCATTTGAATAAATTTTGAATATCAGAATGCAGTACTGGTGTTTTATTGGTATGAAGAAGAGTAAACAACTTATATGGATGGTGAGCTGTGACCGAGGATCATAGCTGAGTCACAACACATTTTACATGAGCTTACCACATGACCTACTAATTAAGAACAACTCATTATTAGCTCTATTAAGAACAATTTCATAGATAGAGTAAAATATTTTCAGTTAGAGTATACTGCATTCAGAGCACAGGTTTTTAATGCTACATCTATTCCTATGTGTACTCACAGAGAGTATATGTCTTAATGACAATACATATATGTAAACATAAATTAGCAAATGAGTATTGTTGATGATTACTCTATTCAGTTGCCATTGAGTTTCCTTACAATGCTTTAGTGTTAAAGTGATGGCAAACATAATGAGTGTATGATTTAAAGTCAATAAAACAAGATTTTGAGTTAATTTTTAATGCTTCATTGTTCAAGATGTAATGTCTTAGGGAAGAAATAGAAACTCCAAAGTTCCAGTTCACTCTTTTTTAAAACTGTCATCAAATGAGACAATGACCATGATGGCCTTTTCCAACAACTCCAGGTAATGGCAATATTCACAATACTGTTGCCATTTGGCTCCAACTAAAGATCAACTGATTGAAAGTTTTCTATGCATAATTCTAACTACACATTTAGATAATTCTCCATGATGTAGTCACTCTGTCAGTATCCTGAAATAAAAACAGAACTTTAGTGTTAGTGGCATAAATACTCGCTACTTCAACTTTTCATGAGTAAGTGCAAAGACCCATGGTGTGTATGTGTACATTGTATGTGCAAGACTAAATTTGCTGGATTTCACATATGAATTATGGGTGTATAGGTTGGTCTTGTCCACAACTATAGTTAGTAATATTAGTCACATTAGAAAATATCTTCAAACTTTCGTTTGAAAACAGCCTAAGCCAATGGGCTGGGTAAATGCCATATGTTGGGGAAGTGACTTCGCATGTCAAATGTAAGAAGGGACAGGAGGAGCAGGGTGGATTGTGACATGAACTTTGGGAGGTGGAATGGACAAGGGAAGGGGTGAATAGGAGAGCATGTTGTAAAGTTAGTTACTGATCCAGTCCTGGTATTGACCCTGGTAAATCATTGGAGAAACCAAGAGACTGTATTGTCAGACTCTTTACCCAAGTGAAAAAAGAGGTACTATTTACTTGCTGACTCCAAATCTGCATTAGTCAGATATGAACATTAAATACAACACCATAATACAGGTGGTGCCTGTGTGAAGGAAGTACCTAGATCAGTGCAGAACTGATCTTCTGAAACACTTGGGGCAGCATCAGAGAAGCTCCAGCCAGCAGCAGGTTATACCTGGTCAGAGGGGAGGCCTTGCTCATTGCATCTGCACAAAGCTGATTGAAACTTTTTGTGCAACTGCTTGTCACAACTGTGTGTGAAGTGGCAGGGAGGCCAGAATGATTCTGAAGTAGTATACAAGAAGTGTCCAATATATAAACAATATTTCTCCTCTAAAAAGTATTTATTGATTAATCCTGATGTAGTTGGTGAGAATCTGAGGGACTACTATATGTATAACAACTACTGCTCAGAATGAAAAAAGAGTATAAGTATGAAACTGTATAAAATGGAGTAAAATTTAGGAAGAAAGATATACTAAATGAATGATTGATTTTTGTTAATTGATAAATCAAATTTCTTGTGTGGAAAATGGAATTGACCTGGGAAAATTCAACAGTTTATTATCATCCTTACATGGTATATTTTCATTTAAAAATCCCAAAGCAATCAATTATGTTTGATAGAAGTGAAAATGTGAGTAATATTAAACCTCAGGAGAACACAAATTAGCCTATTAGCAATAAAAGTATTCTTTCAATATTTAGTAATTAGCCATCTGACTTCTCTGTAATATTCCCTGAGTTAGTTGTGATTTTAATTCAATCTAATCATCTTAACAAATATTCAATGAATGAATAAAATTCTGCTTTTAGCCTTCTGGGAGGTACCCAGATAAAATGTCAATGGTTAGGATGGAGAAAATATATTTGGGCTTGACTTGGGGAAATTAATTTGGCTTTTGGAGGATTTGATTTTCTCACCTTAAAAAAGAGAGATTTAATAAAATGGACTTTCATAATCATTCAGTTTATCTAGTTAGATGAATCTGCTTGACACAAAGCTTGTCTCAGCTAATTTCAACATGAAACAAATCTAATGTGTAAGGCTTTTTCCTACATTCCATTTTGCATACAGTTTTAGAACCATGTTGCCAAGCATAATCACTTTAACCTTTTTGGGAATGTAAATACCTAGAATGCTACAACTATTACTAGTATATTCTTGCCCTTTATAGCTGACATTTTACTGTCCAAAACATTCTGTCTGAATCTGAATAATAAATGTGCTTAAAGGAAGTTTTCCTTAAAAATATGGAAATGACACTGATTTTCTTAACCTTATTCATATTGACTTTACAATAGTGCTTTATTGGTGTTTGTTTTATATTTAGCCAAAGGCAATTAAATGTTCTACTTCATATAATTTATTTGAGTCAGGAATTTTTTCCTACAGTTAAAAATGTTCTATTTAAATCATGAAAGTAAAACATGGAATTTATTTTTGCTAGTTGTTATTTTGAGAGACAGTTTTATAAAATAGTGAATTAAGTTGAGAAATAGCATTAGTGACGCAGTTTTTCTGTGCCTGGGTGACAGCTAATAATGCATTTACTTGTACTTAAAGATCACTTGATGCACTGCCAGCTTTATTGGTTAATTTTAACTGTTATCATTGCTTGAAACTGGACTATTGTAGTATCATTCTATTAGAAATTTAGTCCTTGTGAAACTACAGGCCTTTACATTTTTAATTATGTTTTCTTACTTAAAGCTGAAATCTTTAAAACACTAGGCAAATATGACATTGAAAAAGAAGAAATGAGCAAAGAGTAGGACTGAGGGATGACGAAAGACAGTGTCTTATCCAGTTGTACAGACCTATAAGCACAGCGTTTTATGCAAAACTTCCATCCATCTTGAGTTTACTTTTTTGTATGGTATAAGTCAGTGGTAGAATTACATTGTTTTGCATAGCTGTCCAGATTATATTTTCACCAATATGTCCCCTTAAAGCAAGGGACATAAAAGAAAGAATCAACAAATGTGACTTCAATCAAAATCAAAATCTTCTGCACAGCTAAAGAAAACAACAGCAAAAGGGAAAGGGAACGAACTTGTATGGGAAAACATATTTGCCAATGATACCTTGGACCAGGGTTTGATCTCCAAAATATATTTAAAAACTCACATGACTCCACTCCAGGAAGACAAACAATCTAATTAAAAAATAGGCAAAGGACCGGAACAAACACTTCTCAAAAAAAGGAAATACGGAGGGTTCATAGACATATGAAAGAATGCTCAAAATCACAAGCCATCAGAGAGATGCAAACTAAAATCACAGTGAGATACCAGCTCACTCCAGTCAGAATGGTCATCATAAACAAATCAACAACTATTGCTGGAGAGGTTGTGGAGAAAATGGAAATTTTAGTGCACTGTTGGTGGGATTGCAGACTGGTGCAGCCACTGTGGAAAACAGTATGGAATTTCCTCAGAAAACTAAATATTGAAGTGCCAATTCCCACTGCTGGGATTATACCCTAACAATCCTGAAACACCAATTCAAAATTTTTTTCTGTACCCCAATGTTTACAGCAGCACAATTTACAATAGCCAAATGCTGGAGAAAACCTAAGTGCCCATCAATAAATGAGTGGATCAAAAAAACTATGCTACATTTATACAATGGAAAACTACACAGCAGAAAGAAAGAAGGAGCTCCTACCTTTTGTGAGAGTATAGATAGAACTGGAGAGCATCATGCAGAGTGAAGTAAGCCAGGAGGTGAAAGACAAATACCATCTCACCTCTAAGTGGAACCTAATCAACAAAACAAGCAAGCAAACAAAATATAACCAGACACACTGAAATTAAGAACAAACTGACAGTAACAAGAGGGGTGAGAGGAGGAGGATAATGGGGGAAAGAAGTGGAAGTGTTGTCAAGGAAAATGTGTATGAAGGACACATGGACAAAGCCTAAGGGGGTATAATTGAGGGTGGGTGGTGGGGAGGCAGGGGAAAATTGTGGTGAGAAAATAGAGACAACTGTACTTAAAAAACAAATAAATAAATAAGTGAATGAATGAATAAATATAATTCTATTTTTAAAAAAGAACTTCAAAGCCCAGTAGCTCAGTGGATTGAGCACGGGCCTGTGAACCAGACAATCGGGGTTCGATTCCCAGTCAGGGCACATGCCTGGGTTGCAGACCAGTTCCCTGCAGGCCAGTTCCCAGCAGGGGACGCACGAAAGGCAACCGTACATCGATGTTTCTCTCCCTCTCTCCTCCCCTTCGCCTCTAAAGATAAATAAATAAAATATTTAAAAAAATAAAAATAAAAAAGAACTTCAAAGGCTTCATAGAACTCTCAAATTCTTGGATTACATCTTTACATTGTCTCTCCCTTTCATGACTGCCAGGACCATAGGCTTTGTGATGATGACAGTGGTTCTCTCAATGCTTCTGTTGGCTCAAATGTTCTTGTATTACCTTTCCTGAAGACCAGTGCAAGCAAAGCTAGGGTGGTGCCCTAGCAGCAAGACTGGGTGGAATTTTGGCAGGGTCTTTCATGTAATGAATATACAATAAAACCACATTTTAAAGATATATAAATAAGAAGAGTTTGAAGTGTTGTATACCTGATGGTCACTCTCTTTGCTATTGCTTAATATAATAGAAGAAAACATATTTCTGCTTAACATTAAAAAATAAAGTAATAAAATCCAAATTTCCCTATTGGTTTTTGATTCTAGATATCTATATCTAGACAGATGGGTAGATAGATCAATAGATAAATATTTCTAGTCTTTGCTTAATGAAATAGTTTAACTGTTAAACATGCTTGAAACCTTGGTTTAGTTTTATGATACAATGACATTTAGAGGTCAACCAATGCATCTTTCAAAGATGTAGCTAGCAATTGCTAGGAATACTTTACTTTCTGACTGACATATTTTCATGCAAGAAATTCACTTACAATAAACAAAACTGCTTACCAAGAGGTCAGAAATAATGGTGATGTATTAAAGGTATGCCTTTTAGCACACTTTCTTCAAGAAAAGTGAGAATTAGAGTGTTAGAGTTTGAATGCATGTTAGACTCTTTAATGCATGATGACCTTGTCAAGATGTTGATGAAAAGGTGGCAGGTAAGTATATTATGAATGGGTTGCAGAGTTCGGGGCCTGTCAAAAACATGATCCACTTCTGCGACTACCTTCATTTCTCAGCAGGGGGACTCTGAAGTTTTAGTATAAGAACATGCACAAAAAAGGTGTAGAAAAACTAAAGATGAATCAACAAAAATATTTTTCTGTTTAGTTAAGTCATACTAAGTGGCATGGCAAACGTTTAAATACTGAGATTAGCTAGAATTGATGCTGAATCACAGTAAGAAGTCTGAGCTTCCCCAACAATCATCAGAAATTTATTTGTTTTTATTTTTTGTGGCTGTTTTCTCAGAATCAAATTACTCAAAATCATTCTTATCACAAGATAAACTGTCAATAAGTACACAGTTTTGCATATTTTTTTGCTAGTGCTGCATGGATAATTCTGCATTTAATAAAATAAATAAGCTCCTGTGTAGTGTAAACTCTAAATTCCCATTGTTAACCTGCTTCCTGGTTAATCATATCTGCCCTGGCATCTTGCACTGTTATCAAGAACAAATGAGAATTGTACAGAAGTGAGGTACTGTCATAAGCTTCCCAGATGACCCCTCAATACCAAAAACATTTTCCAGCTGGCAGAACTGTTGCCACCAGACAGCCCTCAGCTGTCACCTGGAAACTGGTTTAGCCAAAGAGATTTCTTAGGCCAAGAGTTTCACACCATTTGCAGGATTACCAGTTGACACAGGTACATAAAGCCTGACCCTTCTCCTTGATTCAGGACAACTCCAGAAGCACCTATTGGGTCAGGCTAAATTACACCCCAAATTCTCCCTGCCTGCCCAGCCTTGCTCCTTTTCATCCCATTCATAGATGCATTCACAGTTTACTTAAAATGGTTAAAATACTAAATTTTATATATCTCTTAACACAATTTAAAAACTATTGATTGATGAAAGATAGTATGTTTAATTTTAAATGTTTGTTAGACACACAAGTTTCATTTCAGAAAATAACTGAAGGAGCTTAGCAAATGCACATTTTGTTATATTGGATGCCTTAAACCAAAACATTCAAAATCTTCCAAAACAAAACTATTAACTCACTTGGATTTATGCGTTTGGTCAATTCTTCCCTTGGTAATAATAACATTTAATCCACTATTTAACTTTCAAATATATGTATATATGTAGATGTCATTGATGTTCAAAATTATATACGCAAGGGAATTCCAGTATATCTAGGGAAAAAGTAGCAAGCAAATGCTTTAGTGCTAGAATACTGAAATAATGTAAATTAGAAAAAGAAATATTTTATGATGCCTTTTGTGTCCCAGAATTACCACCCCAGCAAACTTCCTTTTGAGTCCCTAAACCTTTCTTTTAATTCTCACTTCTCTCTATTACACTCTAATTTATTAGGATGTCTACTGTATTCACAAACAGGTAGAGGCAAATGACAAAATGATAAAGTGTTAGTGTATACCAATACAAAGAATTAACCTCCTATATTTATTCCTCTGATCTGAATTTAAACCTTAAGCATGAATTAGCTACAAGAAGAGGTAGTCACTGAATGTTGCCATTTGGAAGGTCAACCAAAATCTATAAAATCTCACAACTATAAGAAAATCAATATCTCATTAAACTCTCATCATCAACTATTATTTAATTATGTCAATGTCATTCTTTCACATTTTATAACTGTCTGTCCAGTTTGAACTTGGTATGCTCTCATTAACACCACTGGCAACTGCACCAATGAACTATCAGGCATAGTTTCCTTATCTTTGAAGTAATTTCATGGTTATGAACTCAAGCGGTGGTTTTAAGTAGTGGGAGAAAGTATTTGGAATACTTTATGAATTATATATAATTATAATTTTACAGTATGACTTAACCTCCAAATTGGCTTATGATGGGATTTCAATATGAAATTATCTCAATTCATTTACATCTGCCATCAATATAATTAATTATAACAATGTAGCTAATCACGCATCGATTATGTGTAGAAAATATTGAAACAAAGACTGTAAATTTAATCTTTAGAAAGGTTATCTTATATTTGAATGCTCATATATTATGTTGAAATTTGTTTAAAACTACATTCAAGATTGCTCTATTAAACAAGTCATCTTTTTCCCCCTAAGGCAAATAGGGATAAACTCAAACCACAGAGTTATAAACAACAATCCTGATAGTCAATATAATTTCTAAAGTTTCCTCTGAATTTTACCAATAGTCAGGACCTAGAATTACTCTCAGTATTGAAAGAAGGGGAGAAAATGAATTAGAATAAATTCCTTGTTCTATAATCTCCATCTCTTTCTTTAAGTAATCAGGCAATTTTGATAAACCAGGCTTAACTGTCTGAGAACAAATATACTATATATAAGGATATATAGGAAGTTTAGTTTTTTCATCCATTGTTCAAAATAAAACAATTATATAAAAATCTGAAGCAATAATAAGTTCATCTAATTAAAAACAGCAACAAAATGCTGCAAAAGAGTGACAGAACTGTAATTGGGTTTAGTCAGACAGATTGACAGTATGGAAGCCTTTCTCTCTAGTCAATGATCAAGATGCTGAAAACAGGTGATGATTGGGGTGGGAGTCATCCTGGCTGAAGGAGAAGAGATGGAGAAGAAATGAGGAGGTGGTAAGGAGAGGAAGGGGAAGAGAAAAGTATTGACCAGTGAACAGAGGAGCAATAAGAGGATAACAAGGAAAATGGGGGTAGAATGGAAGATGGAAGAGTGAAAGCATGAGACAAGAAAGTGAGAGAGGGAGGATGGTCTTTGAAACATCAACTACATTAGTTGGTAGTGTACTGGCAGGTTGCAAAGAGAAAAAGTGAGATCAAGATAACATAAAGGTTTGCTACCAGAATCCCAGCAAGATATTGTTAGTCCGGGCCCATGGGTCACCCTGGCATCTGCCAGCTCCAGCTGCCCCAGGTGGCTCAGTGGCTTCCTCACCTCCAGCTCCTAGAATACCCCAGCAAACCCAGAGATTTATTCTATCTCAGCATTTGTCAGCTCTCACCACTCCGGGTGGCTCTTATGTCCCCAGGTTCTGAATGGTCTCCTATATGCCAGGTTGTGGGCATACCCAGAAGCACCAATCCTGACCAAGGAAACATGATACACATACACATGCATACAATAAAATATTATTAAAAAGAAAGAAACCCTGCCATTTTCAACAACATGGACCTTGATGTCACTATGTTAAGCGAAAAAAACTAGGACACAGAAAGACAAACACTGCATGTTCTGACATATATGGAATATAAACAGGAAACAGAGAGTGGACTAGTAGTTACCAGGGACTGGGGTGGGTGGGGGAGATGAAGAGATGGTGTTCAAAGTGTCAAGCTTCCAGTTATAAGATGAATAAGTTCTAGGAATCTCATGTGTAGCATGATGACTACATTAACAATAACTTATTATATATTTGAACATTGTTAAGAGAATAAACCTTAAATGTTATCAACATGCACAAAAAATGAAAATTATGTGAGGGAATGGAGGTATTAAGTAACATTACTGTGGTATTTTTCACCACATATACATGTATCAAATTATTACATTGTATACCTTAAATTTCTATACATTACATATCAATATCTCAATACAGTTGAAAAACATTTAATAACCATTATTATTTTTAAAAAGACAAAAAATGTTTATAAATAGGCACAAGTTGAAGAGAAAGAAAAACTGAGAAGAAAAGGAAAACAAAGTCTAGAGTGCAAAGTCAGTAGATGGGATCAAATCTATGCAAACATTTCTTGAAAGATTTTGTAAGTAAAGAAACTATTTTACAATTTTGTCTCATTTGCATATGAAGACAATTGTTAGTACACAGAGGTATGATTTTAATGTTGCTGTAGCTGAGCTGAAATTTTCATGCAAAAATAACATGCTACTAATCCTTTAGAATTGCATAGCTAAATAGATGTATGAAAGTTGTCCAGGGGCCATAGCCTTCTGCCCTGAAATTGTTGTGGTGTTTTAGAAACTGTGGTACATCAATATCACTGGTTTAATTGGTTGTGAATTCTCCTGATCAGTCTCCACCTTTTTGGATTTACCATGAGTGGGCTGTAGTAAATATACTGGAGGATGTTAGCTGAATTCTCAGCAATCTTGTATTCATTCATGAACCTGACACCACTGAGCATGTAAATCTCATAACACCATCCTTTAATTAAAGAGGAAGATAGTAAGATTATAAAAGAAATAGACTGGGCTTCAGAAACACTGTTCTCACCCTTGAGTGAATGACTTTTTCTATAAGAGTGTACTGTTTAGTTTTCTGTAATCAGCCATTTATCAAATGGTGCCCTCAGCATGCTCATTCACATCTAATTGATAAAGAACTCTACTCTCTGAAAAACCTACTTACCTTGTTCAGCATTTGCTAGAATGACATTCCTTTCTGACAATGAAATCTTAGATAATAAAATGTTTTCTTTAGGGTCATGCTATACAGATTGGCATGGATTGTCCCTTCCAAGGCTTTTTAATTCATTTCTATCAATTTGGCTTGTGACAGATACCCACTACTTAGTCTTAATTACAGAGAATGGGTCATCTAATTCACAGGTTTTGATGATAGTTTTAAAATTCTCTCTATCATATCAAGATGCCCAACTGTCACAGAGTTGATCAAATAAATCCTGGAAAACATGCCTGTTTTTCTGCATTCAGAATTTGAACACTGTCCATTGCTTTCTGGCTGTTTTTCCAAGGCTGGTTTCTGAGAAGCAGAATCTCGGGAAAGCCATCTGCTCCTGTTGGAGGGCCCAATGGCTCAAGTTAATGCCATTGCCACTTGGGTGCAATTAAAGAAAAACATCTCTAAACAGTTAATAATATTAACCATTTAGAAATAATGGTTCAGGAAATAATAATTTTGATGTTTTAAAGGTTGATAGTAATTTAAAGATAAAATTAAAACCTTTAATGAAATATTTTTAAAAATCATTGGTTCTAAGTTGTGGAATTTACAATTGAACAATTTTTTCTCTGCCATCAATTTTTCCACTAAAGAAAATGCCTTAAGGAAGTGTTTTTAAGTCATGATTATGGCATGATTGCTGTGAGATAAAGTGGTCATCTATGTTACATATTTGAACAGAAAAGCATACCTGCAATGTCTTTGTGCGCTGACTGGGAATTGAACTGGTGACCCTTTGCTTCACAGGCCTGTGCTCAATCCACTGAGCTACACCAACCAGGGTTACCTGCAATGTCTTAATCAAAGATTTTGTTAGCAGCATAATCAAAAGAAAAAAATGTTGCAAAAGAAAATTTTTTTCAATGTTAATTCCTCAAATACTTTCTAATTAGAAATCTCAATAAATTAACTCAATAAATCTCGAAAGCTAATTAGAAATTTAAATCTCAATAAACTTGAAATCCAAATTAATTTGTTATACATTCTGTTACCTTAGAGTAATAATTTTACCCTTTTGTTCTTAGTCATCCCATTTGTAAAAGGTAAATTGAAATTTAAAAGTGTGTATAGAATCTACAAAATATGTTCATTAGATTATTTATATTTCAATTGAATGTATACAAAGCTATATAATATAGACACAAATGTACGTATAAATTAAGTTGTTTGTAAAAGCTAAGCATAGCCTTTGTCAAATATCTAAGGAAACTTGTGTTTTAGCTTTAGGAGGCAATTTATAAGCAGGTCTGTCTATCAAATTACTTCTACCTCTTTTCAAAGCACTTTTGCCATGTGGAGGTGAATTTCTCAGCTGTAAGTTGTTAGAAGAAGTGCTTGTTTCTCTACCTATTCTTGCAGCTCCTACCTGGTACAATCAGTGATCTCATCACCTCTGCAAGATCAACACTCAGTACAGAGCCCACACAAACCAGTACTGAAATAAGTGCTTATGGAATTTATGAAAACCTCTGTTGTAATTCTTTCTCTAACTGTACAGAGACACAATTAAATTGGGAGGGGGGACATTGATTTGGGATAAGTAGAATTTAGGTTTAAATTCCAAATACATAAGAGTCAAAAGGAACAGGATGTCTCAAAAGTTAACATGGGTTAGAACCATCTGGGGATAATCTGAAAATGCCACTACGGTTTGGGAAGCACCAGGACCAGCAAGAGGTTCTGCATTTCTGACAATCTTCAAGGTGATACAGTACCTTATCAGAGAACCACATTTCCTGTAGCAAGTAACAAGACCACACAGGTATCTAAATAATATTTATTTAGCTGAAATGTTCTGCATGTAAAAACAACCTGTGTTGGGATGGTGTTCATATGTTGGGACTGTGAATGCCAGCTGGGTCATTACCAGAGAAACTAGGGAGCCATGTGATGCCTGGAGAAGGGAAAAGGGTTCAGTTGTGACAGATCCTGACTCAGATTGTCTCCAGTCTGGTTGTAAAGTTGGGCTGTGTGAGAGGTCAGATGCTTATAAGAGTGCCAGTCTTGAACAGAAGACCTTTATTTAAAACAAGGCTCTCAGTCACTGTTTAAGCAACTCTCCCACATTGGCCTTGCCCCCACTGCCCCAGAAGCAGACGCTGTGCCCCAACCCCCTACTGGGCACTGCAGGCTCTCTGAGAGGAGGAAGGAGGCCCCACCCACAGAAGAGAGCAACAGGGCTCAGGAAGTTACCAGTCCCCAGAGAGACTTAACTTGGTGGGGGAGCTGAACTACCCTGAAGAGACTTTGAGAGTGCCTAGCACCTAGGACAACAAAGCAGGAGAAGGTGATGTGTGAGTTGCCCCTACATAGTGCACCTCAAGGACAGCACAGCTGGTGGATTGAAGGCACAGGCCTTGCACAGATGGGCAGTGGGGCCCTGGCAGCAAATGAAGGAATTGGCCTGGAGTGTGGGCAACCGTGAAGATTGTGGCCCAGACCTGGACCCCATCCTCACAAAACCATAGGAAGGGAGAAAAGCAAAGCCCACCTCCCCTTCCTGTGGCATCCAGGAAGATGAGAAGAACTTGCTTGGCAGGTTTAAAGATAGCAGGAGGCTTTTTTCCCCTCCCCTGAGAGTGAGACAATAAAACCTAGAGATGTGAGAAGTCCAGAGACAGAACCAAAGAGGGAACACAAGGCTAAGCCCAACAAATGAGAAACTGAAACGGATTTCAATTTGTTATTTCAGAGAACTAGCATGTTATTATTTATTTGTATTATTATTATTTTTAATTATTTTTACTTATTTTATTTTACTACTATTTCTTTATTTCTCTTCTTCCTGTTTAGCTTTCTTCACTTCATTTGTTTGTTTAATTGCATTGCTTGACTGGTTTTCTTCATTCTCTCTTTCATAAGGTATTTTAATATTTCTTTTTTTCACTTCACTAATGTTCCAATAGCACACTACTCTAGGTCATGTACTTCCTGTTCTTGTTATTCAGATCACACAGATTCTGTCATATGATTGTTGTTCCAGTATTATGGTAAATAATTGTTCCATAAAATTACAAATAATACATAGCACCAATCCAATCTTGACCCAATTCACTGTTTTTCAGAGCCTTATTATTGGCTCTATCCTCTTGTACATTGCACCTATTTTCTATCCTTTACTCTCATTATATCTCAAAATCTGACCACCCACAACTTTTTTTTGTTTCAGGATTCAGCTTAAACCCCTTCCCCTCTCTAATAAGATTCAAGATTTTTATCTCTTTTCTACCTTTTAAAAAAAGTAACTAGTTGAATGAAATATCATGGTTAACACTATACTTATCCAAAGGATCCCCTATCTCTTCTCTACCTGTTGGCAATTTAAATCCCATAAAATACAAGTGTGCTGTCTTAATCCATTTTGCCATTTCCCCACAACTTATCACATAAAAGAGTAGGTGGGAGATGTGAACATCAATATACAGGCTGTAAGAGAGAACCCACCAACAAAGGAACTGCCAACAGATAATAACAGAAGGTGATGAAGGAGGGAGTGGAAGCCACACTAACCTTCACCCAAGACCAATCTGGAATTACAACTAAATGGTGAAGAAATTATGCATAATAAGCAACTGAACAACAGCAAGAGAGAAGCCTTATAACCTTGAACAGACAGAACAACCAACTTTGACAAGAATCATCATCATCCGTACAACAGCCTGCAAGATGTGGTAGGCAGAGTGACCTTCAGTCAATGAGGTGGAAAGAAGGACCCACCAAAGAAAGACACAACAACAATCAAAATCCAAAGGCATATGGAGAGCAAACATAAATGACAGCCAAAGACCAGCGAGCTCATGAGATCAAGGAGACTGCACCACTGAATTTCTTTTACAGGTCTCCTACCATAGAAGTTCACACCACAAACCCAAGGAGTCAGAACAGACCAATTTAAGAAGTTGAGGCTAACACAAAGAGTCTCACAAATGATGGGAAGACACAGAAACAATCACCAAAAGAAAGAAAAGGAGGAAGCCTCATAAAGAATACTAAATAAAATAGAGACGAGTCAATTATCAGATACTGAGTTCAAAGCAATGGTTATCAGCAAGCTCAATAAGCTGACAGAGAATTACCAGAAACTACAGGGAAACTACAATGAACTCACTGCATACTATACCAACCTGAAAAAGGAAGTAGAAACTATCAATGAGAGCCAACAGGAAATAAAGAATACAATTTCTGAATTAAAGGACACAGTAGAAGGAATCAAAATCAGGCTAGATGAAACAGAGTATTGAATCAGTGAGCTGGAGGAAAATGTAGAAAAAACACCCAGAAAGAGTTAGAGTAAGAAAAAAGACTCAGAAAGAATGGAGAGGTAGTAGGGGAACTAACTGCATGATAACATGAAATGTAATAATATCTGTATATTCTAGGGATACCAGAAAGAGAAGAAAAGGAAGGGATAGAAAACCTGTTTGAAAAAGTAATGATGGAAAACTTCCCTAATAGATGAGAGAAAAAAATCACACAAATCCAAAAAGAAGAGATAACACCAATAAAGAGAAACATAAAGAGACCCATCCCAAGACACATAATTAAAGTGGCAAAATTCCAATACAAAGAGAGAATCTTAAAGGCAGCAAGGGAGAAAGAGGAAGTAATATACAAGGGAGTCCTGATAAGGCTAGCAGCTGAATTCTCATTGGAAATGCTACAAGTCAGAAGGGAATGGCAAGAAATAATCCAAGAAATAAAAAACAAAGGCTTGCAATCAAGACTACTATGTCCAGCAAGGCTCTCAATTAAAATGGAAGGTGAAATAAAGAATTTCCAAAACAAAAAAAGGCTGAAATAATAACCTCCTCAAAATCAGCACTGCAAGAGTTGCCAAAGGGAATGCTTGTAAAGGAATAAAAAGAATGAGAGAGGAACACTGCCATGAAGAAAGTAAAATGGTAATGAATAACCTACCTGTCAATAATAACCTTAAATGTAAAAGAATTAAATGCTTCAATCATAAGATACAGAATAGCTGAATGAAGAAGAAATAATTATCCACACATATGCTGCCTCCAAATGACCCACCTGAGAACAAAAGAACTACATAGACTGAAAGTGAAGGGTTAGAAAATATTCTTCCAAGCAAATGGAAAGGAAAAAAAGAGCCAGGGTAGCAATACTTATCACATATAAAATAAATTACAAAATAAGGACCATAAAAAGAGACCCAGAAGGTCACTTCATAATACACAGGGGAAGAATCAATCAAGAATGCATAAGCATTACAAATGTGTATGCAACCAACAAAGGAGAACCCAAATACATAAAGAAAATCTTGGAGGACTTCAAGAAAGATATCGACAGTAACACAATTATAGTAGGGAATTTTAACACATAACTGTCAAAAATGGATAGATCTTCCAAAAAAAAGTCAACAAAGATATTGAGGCATTGAACAATGTTCCAGATCAAATGGGACTTAACTGAGATTATATATATATAATATATATATATAATATATATATTATATATATATAGAGAGAGAGAGAGACAGAGAGAGAGAGAGAGACCCTTTCATCCAAAAAATGCAAAAATGCGCATTCTTTTCAAATGCAAATGGAACATTTTCAACGACCACATGATAGGATGCAAAACAAGCCTCAACAAATTCAAGAAAATTGAAATCATATCAAGCATTTTCTCTAACCACAAGGAACTGAAACTAAAAACCAGCTTCAAGAAAAAAAGCTAAAAAACACTCAAACTCATGGAGATTGAATAGCATGCTATTGGGTTAAGAATGGGATCAAAGAAGGAATCAAAAAGCTTCTGGAAACAAAGAAAATTAAACTCACAATGATTCAAAACTTAATGGACACTGGGAAGGCAGTACTGAGAGGGAAGTGTATAGCGATATAAGATTATCTAAAAAAGACAGAAACATTTAAAATAAACAACCTAACCATATATCTACAAGAACTGGATATATGGTTCTTGGAGGAACAAAAACAAAGACAGCTCAAAGCAAGTAGTAGGAAGAAAATAACCAAGATCAGAGTAGAATTAAATGATATAGAGACTAAAGGAACAGTGCTAAAGATCAATAAATCCAGGAGCTGGTTCTTGGAAAAGATGAAATTGACAAGGCTTTAAGGGGACTCATCAAGAAAAAAGAGAGAGGACTCAAATAAACACAATCGGAAGTGAAAGAGGAGAGATTACAACTGATATCACAGAAATACAAAGGATTGTATGACATTACTAGGAAGAGATATATAGCAAGAAATTAGAAAACCTTGGTAAAATCAAAAAACTTCTAAAAATATATAATCTTCTGAAACGAAGAAGTAGAAAGCTCGAACAGAAAAAATAACAGCTGAAGAAATTGAAGCAGTAATCAAAAACCTCCCAGCACACTAAAGCCCTGGAGCAGATGATTTCACAGGAGAATTCTCCAAAGCACATAAGGAAGAGCTAAACCCTATCCTTCACAGACTATTCAAAAAAAAAAAATCTAAGAAGACAGAAGACTTCCAAACTGTTTTTATAAGACCAGCATCATCTTAATCACAAAACCAGGTAAAGACACAACAAAGAAAGAAAACTACAGGCCAATATCACTGGTGAACATAGATGCTAAAATCCTTAATAAAATATTGGCAAACAATCCAGCAATACTTTAAAAAGATCATACAGCATAAGCAAGTGGGATCCATCCCAAGGATACAAAGAGTGGTAAAATATTCACAAATCAATAAATGTAATACATCACATAAACAAAAAGAAAGACAAAAACCACATGATCATATCAATAGATGCAGAAAAAGCATTTGGTAAGGTCCAGCACCCACTGATAATTAAAAACACTGAGCAAAGTGGGAATAGAAGGAACGTTCCTCAATATAATAAAGGCCATATATGAGTGACCTACAGGCAACATCAATGTCAATAGTCAGAAACTAAAAGCTTTCCCACTAAGGTCAGGAATAAGACAAGAATTTCCACTCTCATCGCTTATATTCAACATAGTATTAGAAGTCCTAGCCATAGTGATCAGACCAGAAAAAGAAGTTAAAGGCATCCAAACTGGAGAGGAGCAAGCAAAACTGTCATTGTTTGAAGATGACATGATAGTATACCTACAAAATCCTATAGACTCTATCAAAAAAACTCTTTGACCTAAATTTGGCAAAACAGTAGGATACAAAGTCAATATTCAGAAAGCAAAAGCATTTCTGTATACCAGTAATGAAATATCAGAAACAGAAATCAGGGAAAAATCACATTTGATATGAAAACAAAAAGGCACCTAAGAATAATACAAACCAAGAAGATAGAAGACCTGTACTCATAAAACTATACAACACTGAAGAAAAAATTAAGGAAGATACAAACAAATGGAAGTACACATCGTGTTCATGGATTGGGAGAATTAATATCATTAAGATGTCCAGACAACCCAAAGCAATTTATAAAGTCTATGCAATTCTTATTAAAGTACCAATGACATATTTCACAGAGAACAAACATTTCAAAAATGTATATGGAACCATAAATGACCTCAAATAGATGCAGCAATTTTGAGAAAGAAGAACAAAGTAGAGGTATTGCGATACCTGACATAACTGTATTACAAGGCTACTGTACTCAAAACAGTCTGGTACTGGCATAAGAACAGACATATAGACCAATGAAATAGATAGAGAGCCCAGAAATAAACATAAGTCTCTGTTGTCGATTAAGATTTGACAAAGTGGGCAGAAGTATAAAATGGAGTAAAAGTAACCAACCTCTTCAATAAATAGTGTTTGAAGATCCAGATAGCTATATGCAAAAAGGAAGGAAGGAAGGAAGGAAGGAACTCAATCACCTAGTTGCACCATACACAAAAATAAATTCAAGGTGGATAAAGTAATTTAATATATGTCAGGACACCTTAAAAGTCCATAGGAGAACATAGGCAGGACAATCTCAGATTTTCCATGCAGCAATATTTTCACTATTTCCCCTAGAACAAGGAACATAAATGAAAGAATAAACAAATGATATCTCACCAAAATAAAAAAGCTTCTGCATAGTTAAAGAAAATAGCATTTAAATGAAAAGAGAATTAACTCTATGGCAATATATATTTGCCAATGATTTTTTTTTGACCAGTGTTTGATATCTAAAATATATAAAGAACTCACAGGGCTCCATTCCAGGAAGTCAAACAAATCCAATTAAAAAACTGGCAAAAGACCTGAAAAGACACTTCCCCAAGAGGATATACAGAGGGCCCAGAGACATATAAAAAGATGTTCAGCATCACTAGCCATCAGACAGTTGTAAATTCAAACCACAATGAGATACCACCTCACACTGATCAGAATAGCCAACATAAAAAATCAACAAGTGTTGAAGAGGATGCAGAGAAAAGGGAATCCTAGTACACTGTTGGTTGAAATGCAGATTGGTGCAGCCACTATGGAAAACAGTATGGAATTTCCTTAGAAAACCAAAAATGCAATTGCCTTCTGACCCAGCAATTCCACTGCTGGGATTATATACTAAGAACCCTGAAACACCAATCTAGAAGAACAATGCACCCCAATGTTCATAGCAACACAATTTACAATAGTGAAGTACTTGAAGCAACTTAAATGACCATCAGAGAATGAATGGATAAAAAAACTATGGTACATTTACACAATGGGATACTATGCTGCAGAAAGAAAGAATGAGCTCCTACCCTTTGCTACAGCATGGATGCATCTGGAGACGATTACGCTAAGTGAAATAAGCCAGGCAGTGAAAGACAAATACCATATGATCTCAACTTTAAGTTAAACAGAATCAACAAAACTAACAAGCAAACAAAATATAACCAGAAACATTGAAATGAAGAACCTACTGACAATAACCAGAGATGAGGTGGTAAGGGATAATGTGGGAAAAAGCAGGGAGCATTTTCAGAAAAAAAACTATAAAGGACACAAGGACATAAAACCAAGGTGTTGTGAAATCAGAGGAGGGAGGTGTAGATTTCTGAGGTGGGGGTTAGTGGTGGTGAGGAAATGGAGACAACAGTACCTGCACAATTATAAAAAAAAAATAAAAACAGCCTGTGTCATTGTATACTTTGAAGAATACAATACATTCATTAACTTTTTATCAGAATTTAAGTTCCATATATTATAGTAACACCACTTGGATACATAACTAAGCACCCTGTAGATATAAGTGAAGGAAGATAAAATTATATTTGAAGTTTATAGTAAGGTCTAACATGTTACACTGTAAACTGTGTACATGATATTACAGAACAGACCTGCCCATTTACCAAGATAAAATTATCAGAAAATGAGACAGTGTTTCAATAGCTGAAAATGATCTACCATGTTGTGATCTATAGTGTTTATGAATCCCATAAAAATAGCTCAGTATAGGTTAGGTTAATTTCTTTTGTGTTTATTCCAAAGTAATAGAATAGAAAATGTAAATGGTTTGTTTCTGTTGATGTTATATTTTAGCTTGAGCAATATCCTCTTTGAACTGCAAGCAGCTATTTAGAGCAAAATCAGTCTGCTTCAGATACAACTATTTGTCTTAGTCACCATAAATCCCACATTTGAGTCAAAACTCCATTCGATAAAATTCATTGTTCATCTTGTGACCAGACATGTAAATACATATATAAAAAAATAAAATAAAGTAACCTTTATTTTGATGAAATAAAAAAGTGTAAAATTTGAAGGAAAGTGAGGAGATTAGAAATTGTCATTTAGTAAAGAAAACCTGGTTGGCTTGCTTTTCTTTAGTAAAGATACAGAAATGTGTAAGGAAAGCCTTCATGTGATAGTCATAAGACAGCTCTTCTAGTATTCGAAGCAGTTTACTGAGAAACCTATTTCTCTATACTTCTAGAATTTCTTAATGTTCTATTTTTACATACAAAAAATGAATACAAATGAGAAGTTATGCCCAAATGGATTTAATGAATTCTTAAATGTTAGTAATTTGGACATTCCTAATGATTTCCATATTTACATTCTGCTATCATAAATACAAAGACTTTAAAATTATATATATATTTTTATTTTCTATGCTAGAAGAGAATCAAGTTATAATATGCAATCACTTATACAAATAGACAAGGAAAAAAGTGGTAAACACTGAAAATCAAAGTGTGGTTTGGTGGGCAGCAGAGATGGTGCTCACACCAGCTGACTTATGCCAGTCACACACAGGAAGGTGTGTTGAGATGTACATTCACGTACCATATGCATATTTTCATTTGTAAATCCTAAGGACATGAAATGTGGAAACCATATTTAAATGTCTATGTAAACAAAAGCCTCAGTACATTCTCTACAAAGTTATACAAATATCATATTTTATTATGTGCGGAGCTACAAATGAGGTACTATTTTTCTGAGGAGCCCGCCAATGATCTGCCCCTCATTTCTCCAATATTACAGTACCCTTTTAGTATAGCACATAAATTAGAAAGTCATTTTGCCATTAAACTAATAATAGTTGGTTTAAAAATTACTTGTTTTGAATAAATCATAATTGAAGTGTAATGCTGCATTCTGTATTCATAAAATTTAATTTGGGGAAATTTATTGATAAATTCACAGTATATTAAGTTTATAGTTCAAGGCATTCAAATTATTACTGTTCTTTTCAAGTCATCAAACCAAATACAGTGCAATTAATAGTGGAAAAGATGTCTTTAAGAAAAATAAAACATACACATGCAAAAAAAAAAAAAAAAGAAATGTGAGCTGTGTAGACCAAGTCATTGGTAACACCAGTTGCAAAACCATCTGTTCTGCCTATGATTGGCGGGGGAAGGGCTTGAATTAGGGGAAAATGTAAGTGGTCAGTTATTAACTGATTTAATTAACATATTTGTGCTCCAAAACCAGGGAAATTCTCAGGTAATCCTGTTCAGAGGATGTTGTTTGCTCTCTCTCACTCTCTCTGTATTTTAATGCTTAATTCAATTGTACATTTAGCAAAACTACATAAAACAACTTCTGAGCTACCAGAGAAAAAAATGAGAATGAATTGTCAGTATTTTGGACACAAAAATGAGCCTCAGATTTACTTAATTTTTATAAGAACTCTATTGAGTTCTAGTCACTAGAAAATATAGGCTTGTCCAGTTTCATCTGTGAGTGGATTTAAAATCTTGCCGAGCAGCTGAGATATGGTGCAGAGAAACCACTGCCCATGGATGACCTGGCACAGAGAGTGTCAGGGATGAACCTGCAGTTATTGAAATGGAGTGCAGCCAATCTTTGCAAAGGAGCTGGAAAGTGAAACTCAGAATGACCTGGACAGACCAGCAGCACAGGCAATTTTGGAATTGCTTTTGAAACTGAATGTAGAGAAATGAAGCTGGGGAAAGGAGTCCTCCTTGAATCGCAATTTTACCAATCCTGCAAAGTAGAAGATTTAAAAGTCACATCAAAATGTCGAGTATATTTCACAGGACACTTTATAGTTTTGTCCTTTTCTGCTTACACTGGCCTTCCTCCAGCCCCTACTCTGACCACTTCCTTATTTAGAGACTTGGAAGGAAAATTCAGTGGTAAGCATTATAACTTAAAAGAGGTGAAATAGAAGCAATGAAGCAAATTAATGGAATCTATAATAAGGTTACCAAAATACACATAAATATGTTGAGAAACGTGTACCAGCCTATGCTTGCAAAAAATTTGTCTTTCGAGGACAGAGATTTCAGGGCTGTGGACACTTATTTAATTAAGTATTTGTTCTACTTGTTTGATTAATGCAAATGAACACATAGTTTAATTATCTTTTGTTTTTTTCTGATTGAATATTTGAATTGATAATATTACACTTTTATATCCATTTTCAAAAGCAGGCCATTGACTCAAAATCAATGAAATAACTATTTTAAAACTGTGTCAAGTTAAATCAATAAGATAACTTATAAACTGAATTTATACTATTGTTATCTACTGTTAAAAATAAAATAAGTAGAAAAACAACATATTTTCATGTTAACACCATAATATTCTCCCATGTACAATTTGTTTAATTAAAACTAAGCTGTAAAGGTGGTTACACATCTGGACTTAACATGTCATTTTTCTAAGTCATTATATATCAAAGCATTTATTGAAGACCACAATTGAAATGTCCTACTGAGAATCTGAATCAGATTAGCTAATGAATGAAATCAAGAGCACATGGAAGACATTTGGAATCCATCACCAAATTCCCTGTACATTCCTCCAAGGGTATAGCCATTCAGAAACGGAGGCACAAACAGCTGAACTCTCAAATTCTCCCTCCCATTGCAGGTCTCTGAGTGATTGTCATAAAAACAGTCGGTGAACAGCAATAAAATAGTGCTACCTAGTCATTAATGAAAGTTGTGATGCCTCTCATTATGTTAAATAAAATTTTTAAAGACTTACAGAAAACATGATTTTATGTTTGAACTAGGACAAGAAATAAAGACTCTAATTTTGAATTTTTAAAAAAATTGAATCTAATCTAAATTTTATCAAATACATTAGCATATTAACTGTAGTACATACAAAAAGTTAAGTAAAGCCAAACTGGGAAATCTTTAATATCCTCATTTTATCTCATTTTATCCTCATTTTATCAAGGATTTCATGAGATATAATCATCTTTTATTTGTTAGGAAGTCTAGATATTTCTTTATCAATTGTCGTATATTTACTATCCAACAGCTACTCCTACCAAACAATAAAAAACACACATACACACCTCCCAATTTAATTTAAACATAAACCTAAGTTGATCTATATTTGTTAAAATCTTACCTGTGGTGATCCTGCACAAAAACACAAGCATCTGACTATTTCATTTTATCTCTTGTGAATTTTTGTCCTAGCATTTAATATTGAAAATATACTAGTTGACTGAGAATTACTTTTGTTGTATTTCTCCCTTGTGTTGCACTTATAGTTTTTGTTTTAAAAGCACTTTTATTTATTTTTTTCAAGCACAGTTGTCTTCATTTATGCATATAACTCCCCCAAGACCCACATAACCCCACCTCTCACTCTGGAACCTATTCGCCTTCGGTTTGTTGTTTCTGTGTCCTTTATACATGTTCTCTGATTATCTTTCTCATTTTCCCCTTGTTATCCCCTCCAACCTCCCCTGTGGTTATTGCCAGTTTGTTCTTTGTTTCAATGACTCTGGTTATACTTTGCTTGCTTGCTTGTTTTGTTGATTATGTTCCACTTATAGGTGAGATCATATGGTATTTGTCTTTCACCAACTTGCTTCTTTCACTTAGCATAACACTCTCCAATTTCATCCATGCTTTGTGAAGGGAAGGAGCTCCTTTCTTTCTGTTACATACTATTCCATCATGTAATTGTACCACAGTTTTTTGATCCACTCATTTACTGATGGGCACTTAGGTTGCTTCTAGCACCTTGGCTATTATAAATTGTGCTGCTCTGAACATTGAGGTGCATGGGTACTTTTGGATTGGTGTTTCAGAATTCTTAGGGTATAATCCCAACAGTGGAACTGCCAAGTCAAAAGGCAGTTCCATCTTTAGGGTTTTTTTTTTTTTTGAGGTAATTCCATACTGCTTTTTACACTAGCTTCACCAGTCTGCATTCCTGCCAACAGTGTACAAGGGTTGCCTTTCTTCTACAACTTTGACAGGACTTGTTGTTTGTTGATTCATTTATGGTGGCCAGTCTGACCAGTGTGAGGTGGTATCTCATTGTGGTTTTTATTTGCATCTCTGATGGCTAGTGATGCTGAGCATCTTTTCATATATTTCTAGCCCTCTGTATGTCCTCCTCAGAGAAATGTCTGTTCAGGTCCTTTGTTTATTTTTTAGTTGGGTTATTTCTTTTTCTGGAGTGGACTCGTGTAGGTTCTTTATATATTTTGGAGATCAAACCCTTGTCCGAGATGTCATTTGCAAATGTATTTTTCCATAGAGTTTGTTCCCTTTTCCTTTTGCTGATATTTCCCCTAGCTGGTCAAAAGCTTTTTAATTTGATGTAGTCCCATTTGTTTATTCTTTCCTTTATGTCCCTTGCACTAGAGGACATACTGGTGAAAATATTGCTGTGTGGAATACCTGAGATTTTTCCGCCTATGTTCTCCTCTAGGACTTTTATGATATCATGACTTATATTTAAGTCTTTTATTCATTCTCAGTTTATTTTTGTGAATGGTGTAAGTTGGTGGTCAAGTTTTAGTCTTTTTTTTTTTTTGCATGTAAGCTGTCCAGACCTCCCAACACCATTTGTAGAAGAAGCTACTTTTACTCTATTTTATGCTTCTGCTCCCCTTGTGAAATATTAATTGACCATAGAGATTTGGTTTTATTTATGGGCTCTCTGTTTTGTTCTGTTGATCTATGTGTCTCTTCTTATTCCAGTGCCAATCTGTTTTGATTATAGTGTCATTGTAATATAGTTTGAAATCAGGCATTGTGATCCCTCCAACTTTGTTCTTCTTTCTCAAAATTGCTGCAGCTATTAGGGGCTCTGTATGGTTCCACATACATTTTGAAATGTTTGTTCTATATCTGTGGAATATGTCATTGGTATTTTAATAAGGATTGCTTTGAATCCATAAATTGATTTGAGAAGCCTGGACATCTTGATGATGTTAATTCTTCCAATACATAAACGTGTTATATGCTTCCATTTGTTTGTGTCTCCCTTAATTTCTTCTTCAGTGTTGTGTAGATTTCTGAGAATAGGTCTTTCACTTCCTTGATTGCATTTATTCCTACATTATTTTTCTCACTGGCAAAGCAAACAATATTTTTTTCTGATTTCTGTTTTTGTGATATTTTGTTGTTGGTGTACAAAAATACCTTAAATTCATGAATATTGAGTTTTTATCCCATTGTTTTGCCAAATTAACTTATTAGGTTGAGTATTTTTTTTTGGTGGACTCTATCAGGTTTTCTATGTACACTATGATGTCATCTGCAAACAGTGACAGATTTGCTCTCTCCTTTCCAGTTTGGATGCCTTTCTTTTCTATTTCTTGTCTAATCACTGTGGCTAGGATGTCCACTTCTATGTTGAATAGAAATGGTGAAAGCCAAAATCCTTGTCTTGTTCTTGATCTTATTGAAAAAAATTTAGTTTTTGCCAGTCGAGTTTGATGTTGGCTGTAGGTTTCCCATATATGAACGACCTTTGTTATTTTAAGAAATGTTCACTCTACTCCCACTTTCTGAATGTTTTTATCATAAATGGATGCTATAACTTATCAAATACTTTTTCTGCATTGATATGATCAAGTAATTTTGGTATTTTCTTTTGTTTATGTGATGTGTTATATTTATTGATTTTTGAATATTGTACCATCCTTGCATCCCTGGGATGAATATTCTTTGATCAAAGTGTATCATCTTTTAAATGTATTGCTGGATGCAATTTGCCAATATTTTGCGGAGGATTTTAATGTCTATGTTCATCAGCAATATTGGCCTGTAGTTTTCTTTCTTTATTGTGTCTTCATCTGGTTTTGGAATCAGGATGATGCTGGCTTGATACAAAAAGTTTGGGAGTCTTCCCTCTTTTTGGATTTTTTTGGAATAGTGTTCTTCCCCCCTCACCCAAATCTAATCTACTTACTGTTTTCTGGACTTGATAACATACCACTTGATAACACCACTGGATAAACTAAGGTCTAATCCCTTAGTCCAACTTTAGGACTCACTTACTGCTCTCTCTGTCTCACAATAAAGCATTAGGAACATCAGCAAAATGACCTGTGGGACCCTATATGTTCTGTCCTTAAAAATTTACCAGAACTTTATCATCACAAATATATTTTCTGTTCCATTGTTCATAACATTTATATTTTTATAAATAAAGTTTTATCGGAACACTTTCTTATGTGTTGTTTATTTTATGTGTTGTTTATTTTATTTTCTTATATGTTGTTTATTTTATGTGTTGTTTCCTTATGTGTTATTTTATTTTTATTGAATATTTTGGGCATTGATTAATAACACTTCATAGGTTACAGTTATAAAGTGGTATGTCATGTTATCAGTATATTGTGTGTTCACCACCCCAAGTCAAGTCTCCATCCATCACCATTTATTCCTTCTTTATGCTCTTCTACTTTTCTCCATCCCCTTCCCCTTTAGTCATTACCGTGCTGTTTCTGTGTGCTGGGAACTGCTCTGCCTGGTTTCAGGAATTGTAGCTACCCACTATGGCTAAGGATGAGTGAGCGACCTCCAGACTGCAAGCCACAAAGGAGACAGAGCTTGTCTCTGGTAGAGAATGCTACCTCAGTTTTCTCCCCCTGCCCCCAAAGCATGGTTGATGTTGACGATGGGTATGACTCCACACAGCAAGGGGCAACCTAAGCCATACTCGATCACTTGGGAGGACATCATGGAAGGACTAGGGGGGTTGTGACAAAGAGGGAGAAGTGAACCCTTACCCCCCGGCTATATGACATAGCCCGAGTTCCCACATCCTCTGGGAGAAGCGGTCCCTGGCTCTAATCCACTTAAGCTTGAAAACCTTATGGGGATGGGTGAAGCTCCTTTTCCTGCTAGAGCAAATCTGGGGAAATCTGGCATAAGAAAGAATTCCTAAAAAATCCTGTGAAACCTGCTTTGCTAAGAGTGTTTTCATTCACATGTTAAGGGTCTGAGCAGGAAATGAGTATGTCTCCCAAAGTTTCTGCAAACCATCTTTCCTGACAAACACTGACTCAGACTAAGCCCTCAGATTTCTTTGAAATGTTACCTACTTTTTGATCTTTGCCTCCCTGTATTCCTGTGTATTACAACTCAATAAAAGTCCCTTAAGAAAGGGGCTCCTGGCATTTTTCCCCTGAGAAATTGGCCACCTCTATTCCCCAAGCAGATCATGTGTTGGTAGTGTTTACTTTCATCTGTGACAGATGGGGGGACTTGAGGGCAAAAGTCGCCCCCACATCTGTGTCCATGAGGTTTTGTTTTATTTTGTTTTGCTCATTGCTTAACCCCTTTGTTCAGAAAATTCTATTTTAGAGTGTTTAGCCAGCTATTTAGAAGCATTATTTTTTTAGTATTCTCCAACTCCTTGCCATTTTAAAAAATGTTAAAGGACTGCATCATCTATGTCTTTTAATATTTGCACAAGATATATTTGTTTTTTGTACTTCTACTATTTATGCATATACTTATATGATATTTTTCTTATACTTTGTGAACTTTATGAGCTTACATTTTACCTAGTTTTTCTGGAAACATTTTGTCATTTCTATTTTATACTATTGGTTTATATAGGCAATGATTTTACATGCACAGTATTTAGCTTTTGGAGAAATATTTGTTCATGATTCTTGTATGCTGTCTGGCAAGGGTGAGCGAATTACACAGTCTGCAAGTCAAACACCATTATTGCCTGCCTATGGATAGTATATAAGCTAAAAAGATATTTTACATTTTTAAATAGTTAAAAAAATAAAAGGAAGAGTGATGTTTCATAATATGTGAACATTATGTATATGAAATTTCAGTATCGGCATATATAATTTTATTGGAACAGCCATGCCCATCATTCACATTTGCTTTATGAATGCTTTTGTACCATAAGAGCAGAATTGAGTAGTTGTACCATAAGAGCAGAATTGAGTAGTTGTGATAGAACCTGTAAGGTATATCTTTAAAATATTTACTATCTAGGCCATCAGAGAAGAGTTTGTCAACCTCCGCTCAATAGCAACATTCTTCAATATATTCTTACATTCTCCTTAGTATCTACTTACTTTTCTTTTATAATGTCTTCTATTTCTATAATTGAGTCTAATCATCCAGTAGAAAATGATGTGAATGTGTACACTGCCATTTCTCTCTTCTCCTCAATACCTATTGGACTCTGCAGTTCAGAGCCTAGTTGACCCCTGGGAGCTCCTGTAACCTGTGCATATTCCTCTCAGTTGCCTGGTGCATTTGTTCTTTCTGAGTCTTTAACCTGTGAAAATTTGTTGTATTTGAGCTTTCTGACATCAGCAGACACTGGCATTTTTCTCCTACTCTTTTTTAAAATTTTATTTAGTTATTTTTCAAATACAGTTTTCTGTCTATTTCTCCCATCCCAGACCAGCCCTCCCTGTGCTCCCCACCTCCCTCCCATTTCCACCCCTCTTAGTTATTGTCCCTGTGCCCTTTATACTTGTTCCTCTAAATCCCTCCCATTTTTCCCCTTAAATTCCCTCCCCTCTCCTGCTCTTTTTCTTAAAAATTTCTCTTTTTCACACATATCTTTCTAATTTGTGGTTTGGAGTTTAAGATGTCTGGGTTTTACTGAAGATAAGTCTGCATATCTATTTTTTATTCTTCTCATTGCTTTGGGAGTTCCAAGAAGCAAAGGAGAACCCTTTACTGTGCAAAACTAACGCTAATTTGAAAGTTTTATTAAATAATATTATTGAATAATCTAGCTCAGAATAAAATAATTTTACCAATGTTATCCACCAATCTTGCTTTCTCAATGATTCAGAAAAGAATAATTAATGACTGGCATGTTATGTTTAAGCAAAAGAACAAAATACAATACTTCCAACATGTACCATTCCATGATTGCATGGTAGACACCATGTGAGTGCACATTGTAAAAATAAAAGTTCTAAGTGATTATTTTTATATTTAGCTTCACATAACCCAAGCCCTAAATAACACTATAATATTCACACTATTGTTAAAGTTTCCAATTAGAGGAAAATTACATGCAGTGTTTGGGAGAAAATAAAACACGCTAATTAAAAAATGTAAAATAAGCTGATTTATCACTCAGTAAACACACACCCTGATTGCAAGCAGATGGTGAGAAAGCAGCTCCCAAGCTGTGGTGGATTTCCAGCTCTATCTATACAGACTTTAAGTGTTGGTTATATATGATGTTACTCTTAGAAAAGAGCAAATTAATTCAGCTTAGTCAGACATTCTTTGCCAAGTTTCATCTCACCTTTTGCTTTTAGTTCATTATCAGTCACCATGGATGGCTGTCCCTGATGGTTATCTCTATAATTAGTCACATAATTCAATATTCCTCAAGAAAGCTAGATTAAGGTTAGTTTTTTAAAAAGAAAACATATTTCTATCAACTCACTAGAATGTCATAATTCTTTGTTGTTGTTAGAGAATGCTGAAATTACTTAAAATATGTATCTTTAAAATACATATAATAAAGAACAAATGTCTATATCTTGGAAACCTTAACTATTAAAATAAGACATATTATTGAATATATAATAAGACAGATGTGGTAAATATCTCCCAAACTTTCTCTTTTTTATTTTTATTAGAGTACTCAAGTAGGCCATAACATTGCAGGCAAAAAAGTTATGAACATTTACACAATCTCAGTTTCTGCAATAAAATATAAAATTAATTCTTCTTTCTTGTCCATAATCCTCTAATTGTATATCAGTTAAAAATTATTTATATTTTCTATACTAAATTAATTATTGAGACAATATCTATTGTTCTTAATCCATTGGACTCAGCAGGGAGTGCTAAAGCAGAAGAGAAAACTGCCTTCTGAGACTACAGGTATCCACCAAGTTCAATAGTCATTAATGTGCAAAGTCACTTCCAGAGAAACTTGAGAAACTTGAGCTTGACAAGCATAGGTTGAAGAAAATCATGCAGCCCTCATATCAAAACTTTTGTAGTAAAATGTAGCCCCAGGCTAGAAATCAAATTTCATCAATTCAGTTAATCCTTTTAAGATTGTTTTCATAGGAAAACCAAAGTAAAAAAATGAAATTATTCTAGCTAGTATATTTATTTTGACAAAAATGATTTAAGGATTTTCTAGCAATTAATTTTAGACTAAATTTTTTAAATATTCTATTGTTTCTATTCTATTCTATTCTTGTCTGTATTGTTTTTAAATATATTTTATTAATTATACCATTACAGTTGTCACATTTCCCCCTTTTCATTCCCTTCCACCCTGCACACCCAGTCCCCCCACATTCCCTCCCTTTAGTTCATGTCCATATGTCACAAGTTCTTTAGCTTCTACATTTCCCATACTATTCTTGCCCTCTCCCTGTTTATTTTCTACCCACCATCTATACTACTTATTCTTTGTATCTTCTTCCCCATTTCCCTCTTCCCACTCTCCTGTTGCTAACCCTCCATGTGATTTCCATCTCTCTGGCTCCACTCCTGATCTAGCTGTCCTTGTAGTTTGCTTTTGTTTTAGATGTGGTTGTTAATAACTGTGAGTTTGCTGTCCTTTCACTGTTCATTTTTTTATCTTCTTTTCTTTAGATAAGTCTCTTTAACATTTCATATAATAAGAGCTTGGTGATGATGAACTCTTTGAACTTGACCTTATCTGAGAAACACTTTATTTGTCCTTCCATTTTAAATGAGAACTTTGCTGGATAGAGCAATCTTGGATGTAGGTCTTTGGATTTCATGACTTGGAATACTTTCCAGCCCCTTCTTACCTGTAAGGTCTCTTTTGAAAAATCAGCGGACAGTCTGATGGGAACTCCTTTGTAGGTGACTGTCCCCTTATCTCTTGCTGCTTGTAGGGTTCTCTCCTTCATTCTAATCTTGGCTAATGTAATTATGATGTGCTTTGGGGTTTTCCTCCTTGGGTTCCAACTTCTTTGGGACTCTCAGAGCTTCCTGGACTTCCTGGAAGTCTATTTCCTTTGCCAGATTGAGGAAGTTCTCCTTTATTATTTGTTCGAATAAGTTTTCCACTTGTTGCTCTTCCTCTTCCCCTCTGGTACCCCTATAATTCAGATGCTGGAACATTTAAAGATGTCCTGGAGGTTCTTAAGCCTCTCCCCTTTTTTTCTGAATTCTTCCTTCTTCATTCTTTCCTGTTTGGTTGTTCCTTCCTTCTGTTCTACTCCATTGATTTTAGTTCCAATTTTGTTTTCATCACTATTTGGTTCCCTGTGCATTTTGCTTCATTTCACTTAGTGTAGCCTTTATTTTTTCATCTAATTTGTGACAAAAATCAACCAGTTCTGTGAGCATCCTGATCACCAGTGTTTTGAACTGTGCATCTGATAGGTTGGCAATCTCTTTGTCCCTTAGAGGTATTGGCTCTGGGAATTTGAGCTGTTCTTCTGCTTGAGCCATGATGTTTTGGTCTGGTCACGCCTGTTACATATGAGAGGTGGAAGCTTAGGTGTTCACCAGGGTGGGTCATCCCAATTGCTGGGTTGTGACTGGAGGTGGGATTAGAGTGGGAGCAATGGCATTTGTTGGGCTCTCTCTCAGATTTTGATCCCCTCTGTCACTTCCCACAAGCAAATTGGGCCCCTCAGGTGCCGGTTCCCAGGTGTGTGGACTTGTGTACATTCAAGGACTCTGTGGGTGTCCCCACTGAACTCTCCCATGAGGCTGAGTATCTCTCCTGGCACCTCAGTCCCCGAAAGTTTTTCTAGTTGGTGCTTTTAACCTTTATTTCCCATCATTAGGGCCCTGGTTTGCATCATCTTAGTGACTGTTTTTAAACATGCCTGATTTATCTGCGCGAGAATGTGTGTCCATGGTCAGCCAGCCACCTTGGCACCTCACTAGGTTTGCTCATTTCCTCTCCTCACCTGTGTCTGCCAACCACCTCCTTTTCCTGAGGGGAGCCCTCTCCAGTGGCCACCAATTCCGCCCCTCTTACCTGTTTGGATGGTTTGTTGTTGTCGGACTTTGGTATAGTTCAATTTTCTGTTTGTTTTGGTTGTGTTTTTGTTTCTAAATCTTTGTTGTCCTTAAATTTGGTTGTGCATGGAGGTACAGTATTTCCACCTATGCCTCCATCTTGGCCAGAAGTCTTATTGTTTTTTAATATAATTGAAATTCCTAATAATTTATTAGGGAAGAGAGGATTCCTGTTTTGATATTTTTGTATTTCTACCTTCTTGGAAATTTTTGAAATACTATTATGCTTATAACAATCAACTATAAACATTAAAGCATATAGAAAGTATCTTGGATAAATTCCCACTTGCTAAATCAAAAACTAATTGAGCATTAAAAATAGTTACAGAAATAAATTTTAAATTATCAGATTTTTATCAGTCTATGAGTCTATACTGATATAATCAAATAAATAAAGAGAGACACAGGAGAGGAGCAACATTCTTTATGATAATAAACTATAAAATATTAAAGGTATAATGGAATTAAAAAATCACAATTTGGCAATCACCATAATAATTGTTCTAAGCAAAGAATAAAACAGAAAATGGGCATTTATTTATAAATAATGTAAATTACATAGTCTTAAATATCCCCCAAATTATATTTTTCATCTGCAAAGAGAGAAATGGTAACTTTACAGTTGAAAGATGTAAGAGTCCCTATCTTAATCAGGGGATTAAAGTCTATATCATTAGCAAAGAAGAAAATATATATCATGTATATATGTTAACCATAGTTATATCATGAGAAAATAATAGACTAATCCAAAATGTGGAACATTTCAAAATGTCACTAAAACAAAAACAAAATGTCACATACTTTGGAAAGAACAAGATCATTAAAGGCTAAAAAGACTTAAACTTCTCCAGAGTTCAGTTTACTAACAAAAACTGTGACATCAATACAATGAGTGATCCTAGATTAGATCCTGACCCAGGAAATTATTGTAAAGATATTAAAGGAATGATTGGGATTAAAAGAATAAAAGTTAAAAAAAGATATCCCTGCAGAAATCTGACAAGCATAACCTCAGTCAGGTGATAAGTTTCACATCAACAGTGATGCATCATGTGAATAGGATGTACATTTAACAAGACATGATGAAAATGGCACAGTGCCTCTGTGGCTGTGCTTAGCAAAACATATTATACTCCAGTCTAATCATGAGAAAAACATAAGGCAAATCCCAATTTCATGTTCATCAAATCAAAGGAAGTCTGGTCATTAGTCACAGGAAAGAGGAACCCAAGGAGGCCTAACAACTAGGCAGAATGTGTTTTTCTGTTTAGGATACTGGAGCAGAAAGAGGCTATTATATTTAAAAATAGGATGGACTTTTCTAAAAGATGATGTATCAATGTTTTTTTCTCAATTTTTACAAATGCAGTTTCCTAATGTAAGGTGTTAATACTGGAGAGGATTTAGCAGTTGGATATATGGGAGGAGTGTATGTATTAACACATATTTGTAACCTAAAACTATTCTAAAATAAAATATATTTTAAAAGTAAATATATAATAAACATTTGTATTATCATTTCAACTCTTATGTAAGCCTAAAATAATTTCAAATGAAAGGTCAAAACACAGGTATTTTGTAATCATAGTTATGATAGTTTGTTGACAAAGAATGAGACTGGTGTGTAAAAACACACAGTTAATTTGCCTCTGAAAATAATTAATTTTACTTTTAGCTTTTCTCTCTAATGAACTATTATCTAAGTATTTTAGTTCATTTGTTTGTGAAGTGGAGATATTAACTTCATTACCTACATATATACCAACCTAGTATGAATAAGATGAATTAATAATATGGGCCTTGAAAAAAATTAAACATATGTAAAAATAACAGTATCATTGAATAGTGCTTAAAATAACATTTAAAATTTAAGATATTCTAGTTTTATTATTTTAATATTTTCTATTAAGATATTTGATGAATATTAATAGATTTTTTAACACAATGATTTAACCAAAAAAACAGGAGTTTTTTTGATAGCTTTTACTTTTTAATTCTTGGTGCTGCAATGTTTCCTTCTTTCACATAATGAAAATTCATTTGTTTTTTTTCTCTTTTTTTTGCTTAAATGAAGGTAAATATTTTTTTAGCACAAACCAAACTTAATCAAGTGCTATTTCTGGGCTTGGCCTCTGAGAACTACATCAGCTGCATTAATGGAAATCTCTTATGGTCTCATGGCACTGTTTCCACCCCACTTCCATTTCAGACTATCTTTTGATAAAACAGCCAAACTATTTTTAAATAATATTTTATCAGTGTTAAATAAGTTAAACTAAATTTTAATTGGTTATATGAAAGACTATTAATGCATAACTCTGACTTCTTGAATGTTCTCATTTCAATTTTATAATTATGATTTTCAGATATGGATGATAACTTTCATAGGAATATGTAGATGATTAAAATAAATAGTGACAAGCAAGTAATCTGACAAAATGGAGAGGAAATACTATATATTTTAAGGTAGGAATAAATCTGTTCAACAGGAAAATATCTATATTTAAACTTTAAAAAGTACTGAAATTACAAACCTAAACTAAATAATTTTAATCTTTTTTTAAAAATCAAGGAATAATAAACAGAATTTAGTTTATAAAAATATAATTTCCTACATTGTCAATTTAGTAAATAAAAATTAAACCATATCTAGGAATATATAAAAAGAGGTTCATATAAAATTTTAATATAAAAGAATGTAAATTTCATGCCTGGTTTAAATAAACGTTCATCTGTAGGAGAGTATTAATTATTAATATTTATGTCAATTTTATACATTGGGATATTAGGAAATTAAAAAGATATGGGATTGTTAAATTGTGCTACATTGAAATTATGTACAATACACTATATAAAATATTGTCATTTATAAAAATATTTATGTAAGAGTATAATGTTTAAATGAGAATGGGACTAGATAACCAGCTTAGTAGAAAAATATTTTTTTTTATTTTTTAAATCATGAGATAATGAGAAAGTGTATAAATATTTACTAAATAATGAAAAATATTGTAGTAGGCCATGTCCAGCCCCACTGTATGGATTCATCTTTAGGAAAACTTGTTGATGAAGTAAGAAAGGAAACATGAAATCATTTAGCTTATGTCAGTAGGCAGTAAAATGAGTTTTTATTGTAATAGGGTAGACCCTTAGGTGATGAGATTATCTTTCCTGTCCCTTTATCTCAGTCAAATAAGATGTTAATATCAGTAAGTTCTGGATTCCAGGTACCTCTGACCTAGTGATTGTGTATATGTAAGTGTACCTGCACATGTGTGTGTATTTCAAGGCACATTCTATCTCAGAAATTTTATCTCCAATTTCTTGCTTAATTGCAAGAAACTTGGCTGCCTTTCAGTATCACATATGGAATATTTTTACTCATGTACATGATGATGACTTTGTGAATATCATTTTATGAATCTACTGTAAAAAGCCATTTACAGATGGCTTTTTAAGAATTGAAGAACTTAAGGCAAAAAAACAAATAGTAAAACATAAAGTACTGATTTTTTGTAGATGCTGTGAATGCAACCTTAAGAAAAAGTGGTGTGTAGCTTTTGACTTTGATATTAACAGTCTGCCTAATTCATGTCTTCTCCTAAAGGCATAGACCAATTTTTACTTTTTGTTCATATCTTCAGTACACAGATGTTGGTAAACAGTAGAACTTTGTGGAAGAAATACAGGGAAAAGGGAATAAATGAAGGAAAAACAAACTCATGTCACTTTATCTCTCATTAAAGGTCTTTACAAGACAAATTAAACTATTTAATGGTTAATTTATAATTAAATAATTTAAATAGTGATAACTTTAACAATTAATGCTTGCAAATATGACCTATTAAAAAAAAACAAAAACATGAGCCCTGCTGTTACGGCTCAGTGGATTGAGTGCTGTCCTGTGAACTAAAGGGTTGCTGGTTTGATTCCCATTTGGGGCAAAGGTCTAGGCTGTAGGTCAGGTCCCCAGTTGGGGTCATATGAGAGGCAACCACACATTGATGTTTCTCTTCCTCTCTCTTTCCCTTCCCATCCCTCTAAAATAAATAAATAAAATCTTTAAAAAAGAAAATGTGATACTTATAATACAAAAATAAATGGGAATATATTATTAACTTGAACACAGTGAAAAGTTTTAGGTAAAAGATCCAAAAAAAGGTAGTGATTGAAGGACATAGAAATGTGAAACAGTTGATGGTAAAACCTGTTACTTATGTGGCCACCAGGTCATTTTAAGCAGCATGCTTTCCTAGCAATTCAGAAAGATTTAAAAACAGGAAGTGATTGAGTAAAGTAATTTCTAGTGTAATATAGACTTGAGTTCATTTTAATAGGATATATAAGCATCTAAAATCCCTTGTAATTTTTACGGTTCTGTGTTTGCATAAGTAATGGTAAACATATATAGCACAGTGTTTTCAAATGTTTTTAAAATAATGTCATGACATGATGAAGCTTATTTTCCTAAGTCAGAAGAAATTACACAACTATGTCTGCAATCTCAATAATCATGGGATAACTGGTCCATCAGCTTAGTTATTTACATAGGGCAGACAGAAATTCATTACTTAAAAAAATTAGTTGCAACAAGTAAGCAATCAAGGCACAATACCTTCATTGAATAGATTTTAACAAGATTTTTGAAACTGCAAAATGAAGATATAATAATCTGATGTGTTTCAGGAAATGTTATTAATTTTATTTGGGATTTTTGTTGTCCTAAATTATAGACCAATCATTTTTCACATTGATTTTTAACTTTTAACTTCTTGCTGTTCTCTGTGAGATGTTCTTTAACATTTCATAAATGGAAAAAATTAAAAATGATCATACTAGGAAACATTGTGATCTCTCTTAGGATATAGAAAGTTCAAATTGTGTGTCATAAACATAAATAAATATAGCCCCTTTCTTATGAAATATAATTAACTTGAAAATATAGAGGCCAAATGTGTCAAAGAAAGTAATACCCCACATAATAAGTGTGATTACCATTCTGACATACTTTATTATTTTGAGTAACACAAAAATGAGAGGAAATTATATTTTAAGGTTACTCTTTAAAAATGATAACCATAATTATTTAATTCCAGGTCATATTTTATTTCTTGAAGCTATAAAGCACATTTAGTTAAATTTAAACCATTTCTTTCTTAACCATAGATAGTTGAATGTAAGAGAAATTATAGCAATTTAGATACCACTCTCAACCACTTATAAAAAAGTAAGGTATATCTTTGCATTATATCTAGCCAAAAGAGTAAAATAATTTTGAATTTTCTCTAAGATTCATTCCTACTTTCAGGTTTGTTCCACTTTTTAACATTCCTGATAGAATAATTGAATAATAGCACATGTGTTTACAGACATATAAAATAAAAGCCACTCTGAATGGTTCTTAACATCTGGTGAAACCTCTCTTTGACTCCACTTGACATGAATTACTGTAAGTTTGTGGTTTAAATGTTCATACAAGATAGTTTTTTCTCATTAATATTAAAAAGCCTGCACTGGCTGTATGGCTCAGTTGCTTGGACCATCATCTCCGTATACTGTAAGATTGCAGCTCCAGCCCCCATCAGGGCACATACAGGAGGCAGGCAATTGATGTTTCTCTCTCTCTCTCCCTTTCTCTTTCTCTAAAATCACTAAAAACATATCCTTGTGTGAGGGTTAAAAAATAAATAAATACATTCAAATGAATAAATAAATATACCCATCCTAACTAAATTAATAATCAGTCAAGAGAGAATTTTCATATGTTTTATTTTTAAATCTAAAGCAGAAAGCTAAATGACAAACAACCAAAAGTAAAACATAACTAGAAACACATAAAGTAAGATTTCCTGTTACACATAAAGTATTACATATTCTATAAATTAAAAAAAAAGGATTAAAATAATAGTCATGTTGGAATGCTGATCAGAGACCTAAGTATAAAATTGTTTTCAGGAATTTCTCTAGTCATTTCCCACCAAATTTATCATTTAATCAACTAACTCACAAAACTTATCCATGGTCACCTGACTGCAGGACTTGAACTTCACAGGGCACTGGAACTTTGCAGAGCTCTTCCTATAATTGGTCTGCCTGAGACAGTGCCTTTAAGTCACGCTTCAAATTCTTCTTTTCCATCTCTTCTTATTTCCACTTTTAAAATGAAAAGCATGGCCCTCACAAAACCTGAACCTTGGGACAATGCAGTGCCTTAGAGTGCAAAAACCTGTTCGGATACCAAAAAGACTATTTTAAATGTTTGTTCAGAAGGGACCCTCTGACCAAAGGCAGCAGAGTGGGTTGCACAGAACCCTGCAAACTCTGAACCAAGTTCTTTGGCCAACAGTCCCTTCCCTGGCACTTTTCCATGCCTTAATTTGATCGTCTGTAAAATAGAAAATATTGATAGCACTTACATCGTAGAGCCAGTATAAGAATTAGAATTTGAATAATGTTAAAAGTGCTTAAAACATCCAACGTATAATAAATGCTATACATGTTTGTTAAAATAATGAAGACAACAAAAACACTTCAAAAGACAGTGGTTTTCTATCTTGTCTATATTCCTGAGCAAAGAGAAGCCCCAACTTCGCAAATAACAAATTTGATGATTATTTAACCATCCTCTGGCAATTTACAAAGAATGAAGTGTATTTTAGGAAAGTTAAAAAAATGCAGATGATGTCAGATGCTTCAGAAAGAGTTGGGACATTAAAACTGCCCCCCCCACCTCACCCATTTCACTCTATTATTTTGTGAATTTTCAAACACATCTTTAAGATATGTCATATTCTGGAAAAGCAATCCTTCCTTAACAGCCAAACCACACAGATAAATGAAGCTGACACTTTAAATTAAAATTTGAATATATTCGAGAAAAAACAAGCATCTCAAAATTCACTGAATACAATAAATGAATAAATTTCTCATTATTTATCTCAAACTCTGTTTAAAAAAGATAGACATAGATATGAATTGGAATATATTTTATAAAACTCTTTCAAGAAATGTTTATTCAAAATTGTACCCATCTACATCAAATTTAATCCTTTAAAATGTTTTGTTTTACCTCCTATTGATAGTAAACATATGACATTGTATACTTATATATACTGACCTTTTTAATATATAATTTTTCTAGTAAGTACATAAAAACATTCAGTCACAATGCTTGATAAACTTTTTAGAATTGTGACTTCTGGCCAAGATGGAGGCACAGGTAGATACACTGTGTCTCCTCACACAATCAAAGAAACGATAATAACAAATTAAAAAAAAAAACAGAACTAATAGAAAATCAAACTGGATGGAAGTCTTATAACCAAGGAGTTAAAGAAGAAACATTTATGTAGACCAGTAAGAGGGACAGACATGGGCAGCTGGGGTAGAGGGGGCTTGCAGCAACATGTTGGCTTCAGGACCAGGGTGGGCACAAGGCTCTTGGAGGACTGGGTGAGGTGGCAGCTAGTGGAAAGGGCAGTCCCACATTTGCATGTGGATAAACCAGGAAGAACAACTGGGGAGTAAGACAGACCGTGCAATCCAGGGTTTCAGTGTAGGGAAATAAAGCTTCAAAACCTCTGACTGAAAAAACCTGTGGGCATTTTGGTATCAAAAGAAACTCCCAGCCTCACAGGAGAATTTGTTAGAGAGACCCACAGGGTCATAGAACATACACAAAACCACCCACTTGGGAATCAGCACCAGAAGGGCCCAGTTTGCTTGCAGGTAGTGGAGGTAGTGACTGAAAGCTGGCAGAATGCAGAACAAGTGGCATTGTTCCCTCTTCTACCCCTCCCCCACCTACAGTACCACAACACAGCAAAGTGAGTTGTCCCACCCTAGTAAATACCTATGGCTCTGCCCCTTACAATGTAACAGGTGTGCCAAGACAAAAAATGTGGCCCAAATGAAGGAATAGATCAAAATTCCAGGAAAAAAATACAACCAAGTGATGAAGATTAGCCAACCTATCAGATGCATAGTTCAAAAAGTTGGTAATCAGGATGCTCACAGAAATGGTTGGGTGTGGTTGCACAATAGAGGAAGAAGTGAAGGCTATGAAAAGTGAAATAAAGAAAAATATACAGGGAACTAACAGTGAGGGGAAGGAAACCAGGACTCAAATCAACAGTTTGGACCAGAAGGAAGAAATAAACATTCAACCAGAAAAGAATTGAAGAAACAATAATTCAAAAAAATGAGGAGAGGCTTAGGAACCTCTGGGACAACTTTAAACGTTCCAGCATCCAAATCACAGGGGCACCAGAAAGAGAAGAAGAGCAAGAAATAAAAAAAAAAACTTATTTGAAAAAATAATGGAGTAGAACTTCTTAAAAAAATTTCTTGTGACAAAAGAAATAGACTTCCAGGAAGTCCAGGAAGTTCAGAAAGTCCCAAAGAAGTTGCACCCAAGGAAGCACATAACAAGGCACATCATAATTACATTACTCAAGATTAAAGATAAGGACAGAATCTTAAAAGAAGCAAGAAAAAAGGAGACAATTACCTACAAAAGAGTTTCCAAGAAACTATTAGCTGATTTCTCAAAAGATAGCTTGCAGGCAGCAAGAGTCTGGAAAGAAGTATTCGAAGTCATGAAATGCAAGGACCCACACCCAAGATTACTCTATCCAGCAAAGCTATCGATTAGAATGAAAGGGCAGGAAAAGTGTTTCCCAGGTAAGGTCAATAAAAGGAGTTCATCATCACTAAGCCCTTATTATATGAAATGTTAAAGGGACTTATCTAAGAAAAAGAAGAGGATCAAAAATACAAACAGTAAAATATCAACAAACTCACAACTATCAACAACTGATCCTAAAACACAAAAAAACGAAAAAGAAATAAACAAACAACTAGAACAGGAATAGATTCACAGCAATAGAGATCACCAGGAGAGTTATCAGTGGGAAGGGGGGAGAGAATGGGAGATAAAGCACAGGGAATGAGAAGCATAAATGGTAGGTACAAAATAGACAGAAAGAGGTTAAGGATAGTATAGCAAATATTGAAGCCAAATAACTTATATGTATGACCAATGGACATGACCTAAGTGTTGGTGGGGGGAGATACAGGTGGGAGGGGGTGTGCAGGGTGGAGGGGAATAAAGGTGAGTAAATAGAACTATAATAGCATAATCAATACAATATACTTTTTTAAAGTTTTAGAATTGCATTTAATTTTATTTAAATTGCTAAAACTTTATTTCAGTTTGATATGCACACTCATACACAATTAATGAAAGATAATTTTCCCATTTGTTATAATTCTCACTTGATATATAACATAATTTACCTAAATAATACATTGAATTATTTAAAAAGAAGTCCTAAGGGTCTCTTTTAATGTGTTTGTTCTTTTTTAATTTGTCATAAAAATCAACAAAATCATCATTTACTTAGTTTAAGAAGAAAGGGTTTCTTCATATCAAAGATCACTTCATATCGATATGTATAAATATTTCACATCATTTATGAAATTTGTTCTTTCCTTCTTACAATTGTTCTCATTTGAATTATAAATACGGTCAGTCTAATTTTTTATTATATTTATCATGGCTTGAGTACTTTCAATGATGTGTCACAAAAAGCTTTTTACATTTATTTTAATACATAAAAATACATTTTTTTATGTATTAAAATAAATTTTAACATAGGTATTTATTTGAAAAAGTGGTTTACGGTTTTTTCTTTCTGTCATTGATCTGATAGCAAAGATGACTTTGTAAATTTATTTATGTGTTGGGTCCCTTTAACATAGATAATGGGCTAAATATGCCTTTCTAAATATACAATAGAAATGTTTCTAATAAATTAAATTTTCTATAAAATATATTATTAGCAAATATGTGTTGAAATTAGTAATATTTCAAGGATTGTTGAATATATTGGGTTAAACAGGATGATTTTTAGGTAAAATAGTAACCTGTAGAAAATTTAGCCATTAGAAAAGCTGCAGTGAATACTTTCTTGAGGACTTGAGACAGAAAATGACTAAATTAATACATTTTTGGCAGGTCTCCAGTTTTTCATGTAATTTCAAGTAAAATTAGCTTAATTCAAGCTAGATGCAGGTGTTATAAAAATATTCTCTTCTTCTCCAGGTCTTTCCTTGTAGTCAATCTTTTTGTGACTTTTCTGACTATTGGAGTTGTAATATGTGGGGGCAACTTTGCCCCAAAGTCCCCCTGTCCACCATGGATGAAAGTAACGCTACTAAGACATGATCTGCTTGGGGAGGAAAGGTGGCCCTGAACCCTCAAAGGAGAAGGGCCAAGAGCCCCTTCCTCAAGGGGCTTTTATTGGTTTCATTTGCACAAGAATACAGGTAAGGATCAAACAATAGATAGCATTCAAAGAACTATGAGGGCTTATTCTCAACCAGGGTCAGATAGCTAACTAGCCATAAAACTTTGAGGAAGAAACTTCTTGCTTGGACCCTTGTCATTTAAATGAGAGTATTCTAAACAAACCAGGTTTCACAGGATTTTTACATATTTTTCTTAGGCCTGATCACCCAGGGGACCCACCCTTTCCAATACAGGGCTGCACCACCTTCCCCATCATAGGTTTATAGGCTTAAGAGGATTAGAGCCAGGAAGTGCTTCTCCCAGATGGAAATGGGGACCTGGGCTATGTCACAATAGCCGGGGGGGGGGCAGTGAGGGTCCATAGCTCCCTCTTTGTCACAGCCCCCCCGAGTCCTTCCATGATGACCTTCCAAGTGATCTTGTCTGGCTTAGGTTGCCCCTCTCTCTGAGGAGTCTTACCCGTATCTGACTAGCTGACCATGCTTTGGGGGCAGGGGAGGAAGCTGAGGCAGCATTTGCTACCAGAGACAAGCTTTGTCTCATTGTGGCTTGCATTCCAGAGGTTGCTCACTCATCCTTAGCCATGGGAGGCAGTTACAATTCCTGAAACCAGGCAGAATGATTCCCAATGGTAATACTGATAAAGCCAAGATTAGTGGTATGGTACTAAGAGAACAAGTCAACTTGCAGGGTTGATTTTTAACCACAGAGGCAGGGTAGCATATAAGGCTCATGTGAAGTATATCACAGTCAACTATGGTGTTGGCAATATGTACTAGAATTTATTTTATCAATTTCATTATCATATACAGTTAAAAGGTTAGGTATAGTGTGAGAACACTAAAATTTGAAATTTTGTTAACCCTGCAGTTCTGTCTAATGAGTTTTGTTCCTACAGTGGAATAGAGACAAGTGTCTTCTGAATTAAAGAGATTTGATAACTTTCAAGTAAACTTCAAATTGGTTATTAGCATGAACATTGAAATCAGTGATAATAAAGAAATGTGGGAAAGAGATAACACTGCCCTAAAACGAAGGTACACAAAACAAAACCCAGACATGTTTTAGGGCTAAAATATAAAACTAAATTAAATTTGATTTAAAAAATGAAGAAACTGCCCTGGCAGGATGGTTCAGTTGGTTAAAGGATGGGTCCCAAAACCCCAGGCCATGAACAAGTACCATCAGTCCATAGCCTGTTAGGTACTGGGCTGCACAGCAGAAGGTGAGCAGTGGGCCAGTAAGCAAAGCTTCATCTGTATTTACACCTGTTCCCCATCGCTCACCTTACCACTTGAGCTCCACATTCTGTCAAATCAGAGGCACTAGATTCTCACAGTAGCGCTAACCCTACTGTGAACCGTCCATGTGAGGGATCTAGGTAGTGTGCTCCTCATGAGAATCAAATGCTTTATGATACTAGGTAGAGCTGTAGCACTGAAGCTAGCACTGAGGAGAAACTTCAAATACAGATTATCATTAGCAGAGTGGTTTTACTACAGATAAACCATAACAAATCAATTGCTTGCAAACTCATCAAAACCCTAACAGTGACTGGGTAAGTGACAATTAAGCTGCATCTGGTGGCAAGCTTTAAGTTAGAATCTGACACTTATTTTAGTCCATGTGTGACCCACCCATTATTTTATTTATCGCTTCCATCCATGCCTCTCTCCTACACTACACACTTGTCTCAGTCACAGTTTTGGTAAGCCCACAAGTTAACCCTAGCCAAAAATGAGTAAAAAACAAACATTGCTGGAGAACTTCTTTGAAAAGAGGGAAAGACCCAATGAAGACAGAGAAGGAGACTCTAAGACTGCCAATAAAAAAAAAGCTGCTTTTAAAAGAAAATACCAAGAGTTCTACCTAAATTACAGGTTCTCTGAAATAGGTGATTCACATTCACTGAACCCACTTTATATAATACATGACAACCAGCTATCCAAAAAAGCCATGCAACCTTCTAAACTGCTTTGCCATATGGAGACCAAACACCCTATATTAAAAGACAAGCCTTTGGAGTTTTTCAAAATAATATAAATGTGAACATAAAGACAGAAGCAATTATTGAAGGCCACCACTTCATCAACTGTGTCTGCCCTAAGAATACCATTCTTAGTGGCTAACCACATTGCTAAAGCTAAGACTTCTTTTACCATAGGTGAAGAGTTGATCCTGCCTGTTGCTAAGGACATTTGTCATGAATTTGTAGGAGAAGCAGCATTTCAAAAGGTGACATTGTTCCACTTTTTGCTAGCACCATAACTATAAAAATTGATGAAATAGCAGAGGATATTAAGGCACAATTGATAGAGAAGACTAATGAGTCACTGTGGTACACAATCCAGGGTGACAAGTCTACTGATGTTGACAACAAGGCAATAATGCTTGTTTTTGTGCAATATAATTTTCAGGAGGATGTGCATGAGGATATGTTATGTGCACTTTTGTTGCAAATCAATAGCACAGCTGCAGAACTATTCAAGTCTTTGAATGATTACATACCAGGAAAACTGAATTGATCATTTTGTGTTGGTATATACATGGACAGAGTAGCTGCCATGACTAGACAGTTTTCTGCTTTCACTATTCAAGTCAAGGAGGTCATTTCTGAATGGGAATTTACTGTGTCATAAATAGAGAAATGCTGGCTAACCAAAAAATGTCACCTGAACTTTTTGGGCAGAATGTGATTAAAATTATCAACAACATTAAAGTACATGCTCTTAACTCATGACTGCTCAGCTCTTTGAGGATATGGATGCAGAGCACAGACATCTTCTCTTATATGCAGAAGTGAGATGGCTTTCTAAAAGGTAGATCTCTAGCCAGAGTTTTTGAGTTAGAGAGCTGCTCCAGAGATTTCTTTTAGAAAAACAGTCACTACTGGCAGTGCATTTCAGTGGCACAGAAAGGGCCATAAAATTTACTTACCTGTGTAACATATTTAACCTGATCAATGCACTCAAACTATCACTGCAGGGGACAAAGACTACTGTGTTCAAGTTGGCAGATAAATTGGCTGCAGTCAAAGCCAGACTGGAATTATGGTAGCAATGAGTGAACATTGGGATTTTTGACATGTTTCAAACATTAGCAGAGATTTTGAAAGAGACAGAGTCAGGGCCTTCTTTCTCCCAGCTGGTACATGATCACCTACTTCAGCCTTCAAAAGAGTTTGAGAATTATTTCCCAACCACAAAATAGCTCCGAGCTGGGAAGGAATGGATCTGTGACCCATTTGTGAATAAGTCACATGAATTGCTTGTGTCTGTCCTAGAAGAGGATCAGCTGCTGGAGATCGCTAATAACAGTGGCCTTAAAAGTATGTTTGAGACAACTTTATATATTCACACATTTTGGACTAAAGTCAAATCAGAATATCCCAAGATTGCCACAAAATCACTGAAGAGCCTGCTTCCATTTCTAATACCCTATCTTTGTGAAGCAGGGTTTTCTGTAGTGACAACAACCAAAATGAGATTACAGAGTAGGCTGGACATAAGGAACACATTTCATATATCACTGTCTCCCACCCCCTTCAGATGGGACCTTCTAGGTTCAGGAAAACAAGCTCAGGGCTCCCACTGATTCTGCATTATGGTGAGCTGTATCATTATTTCACTGTGTGTTATAGTGTAATAATATTAGAAATAAAGTACAAATACATATAATACTCCTCAATTATCCACAACGGATTCTTGGTGCCAAAAAGTTGGGGACCACTGGGTTAGAGCATAGTCCCATACACCAAAATGTTGCAGGCTCAATCCCCAGTTAAGGGCACATACCTAGGCTGTGAATTTGATCCCTTGTCAGGGCAGGTATGGGAGGCAACTGATCAATGCTTCTCTCTCACATTAACTTTTCTCTCTGTCTTTCCAATTAATAAACATATCCTGAGATAAGGATTAAAATGGAAAATAAATTTATAAATGCCATTAACTATAAAATATTATAGAACATAATATTATACAATATATGTTCATGTATAATAAATTTAGCCTTAATAAAATATTCTGGCTTTTGTCATAACATCTGTCAAGTTTGCTCATTAATAATAAATTAATTAAATCTTTTGCAGGTGTTCAGTTTTTATCTGTATGAGAATCATAATTTTACTTTTAAATGTGAGGTAGTAGATATTAAACAAACTTATTGTGGTAATCATTTTGCCATATCTACCTATATCAAATCATTATGCTGTACACCTTAAATTTATACAATATTACATGTCAATTATATCTAAAAAACTGGAAAAATATACCTTTTACCCATTTTGGAGGTCTTCCACATAGATGTTGAAAGAATTCACCTTAAAGAAATGGGTAGAGTTAGTGCACCTGGTATGAGCAATTTATAGCAAAATATGCCATTTATTGGCTCAGTGGTGAATGAAATGTGGTAACAAAACTGTTTTTTCTCTAATTTAAACTTTTATTTTCTATAATGAACTTGCTCTAGGGTTTTTGGGGGGGTCTTGTATGTTTTCTTTTCATCAGTTATCTTTCATGGTAGCAACAATAATTGGGGTTAGATTTTTTCTCTGAATATTTATTACTATATTGATTTTCTTACAGAGGTTTTTCTCTGTTGAATGAGAGGCAATGGGATAGTCATATTTCTCTATCCATTTAAGCTTAAATCAGTTAAGTATCCTATGCACATTGAGATGGAGAAGAGCTCTTTGACAAATGACTTTTTATGTTTCTGAATTTATATTTGATCCATGATGGAAATTATGGAATACAAGCTCTAACATCTCTATATTTGTTCATGTGTCTTTAATTCAGAATGGAATTACCTTCCACTTTGTGAATATGTAAGGTCTTTGTTCCTTCAGAGGGTTGTTAATAATTTATATGGCTCTTAAATTAAGAAGACTTTGTTTGAATTGTCTTACAAAAATAAATAACATAGAAATTAAATAATCCTAAAATACTCAGAAATATAAGAAAATTTAATCTCTAAAACATAGATGTGCTTTAAATGTACATTATTTTTTATAAAAACTTATCTAGAAATATATTATGAATTTAGATTCATATCAGTTAGGTTAAACTTAAGCAAACAAGTCTAACAATAAAAATAGATGAATAAAAACAGTGATGTCTACTCATCAATATTAGGTATAATGCAAAATTTATTTGTATATATTTTTAAATATACACAAGTTTAGTGGTTAAATAAATGAACACTCATTCTATTAATTTTAGTATTATAAAATTAAAAAGATATTTTAACTAAATGTTTAAATATTGACAAATTTTTTAATTAAAGCAATAATTATATTTTATAGCATGACCACTTGAAGATAATTTTCAAGATCTTTATGATTTGAAACCATGGATTGACATTTAGTTAACTAATAAATAATCATTGGATACTGAGACAATTTTTAAGTAATCAGATGACTGAAATCTTAATTACAAAACATAAATGTAAGTCAAATGATTTTTTATTTTACTTTTGCATAGCACAAAAAATAATATATCTATGTTCCATATTAATTATTGTGCTCACTTTTTCCATTTTGAGAAATTTGTAGGTATAGAAAGTTGTGCTCTCCAGTACACAAGTCACTGACATGCTGATATTCACAGACAGTTCTCATCTTCTTCTCTTCCTAGTTGCCTGTGGCTGAGAGGTTTCCCTGGGATGTGGAAATTTCAGAGGTAACACCAAGACAAATCAGATGAGGTGGTCACCATAGTGATAGAGAGCTATATTGGTTAAAAGGTATAATCAATAAAAGTGGTTAAGCCCTGGTTGGTGTAACTCAGTTGGACTGAGCACTGGCCTGCAAACCAAAGGGCTGCTGGTTTGATTCCCAGTCAGGGCAAATGCCTGGGATGCAGGCCAGGCTTCCTGGAGGCATGTGAAAAGGCAATCACACACTGATGTTTCTTTCCCTCTCTTTTTCCCTCCCTTCCCCTCTGTCTAAAAATAAATAAATAACATCTTTAAAAAATAAAATGAATAAAAGTGGTGAGTCTATACTTAGCAGTAGTAATGATATAAAAAAGAACTGTGGGTGTTTGCTTTCAACTTTTAAAGAAAAATGTGTGTGTGGTGATGTGTGTTCTCATTTGTTCTCCCAATCTCCTAATTTTAATTGTTAAAACTTTTTAATGAATGTCCCCAAATTTTGTCTTTGTGGTAAAAAACAATCAATATTGACTATGTTGAAATTGAAACTGAGAATTAAAAAAAATACATTGATTGAGTCATTTGAATATAACAACACTAAATGTATCATATACTTGTAATCTTTGGTACTATTATGAAATTAGTTTAACCTCACATACCTCTTAGAGGTATGTTAATGTAAGTTTCCAGTTTGTTACCAAGCAAAATATAACCAGAAACACTGAATTAAAGAACAAACTGACAGTAATCCCAAGGGGAGTGGGGGAGGGATGATGGAGAAAAATAGGGGAAAGTCTATCAAGGAACATGTATAAAGAACATATAGACAAAGTCAAAGGGGGTAGGTTTTGAGGTGGGAGGCAAGGATGGGTGGAGCAGGGGCCAAGGTGTGGAGAAAATGGAGACAACTGTATTGAACAATAATTAATTAATTAATTGTGATGTGGTAGATGCAAAAAAAAGAATATAAATAAACATAACAGGATAGAACTTGAAAATGAATTTTATTTGCCTTTTTATCATATCTGGGTCTAAAATTTTACATAATATGTTAAATTATTAGCAAAGTTAACCAATTTTGGTGAACATGTTTTCATGATTTATTGTTAGCTGATTTATAATATGAAAGTATATATATTTTTTCTGTGCAGTCTGCCTAGATTATGTTTTTTCTCATGGTAATTTTCTGTTTTTTTCATTATATATGTCCTTGTTTTTTTAAGAAAACAAAGATATCTCCATCATGAAAGAGCTAACACTTTGATATATGCATTACCTTGTATGTTTATTATCAATTTATTGTCACTTGAATAAAATAGGTAGCCCCGCATTTTCCCCCAGAATTCATGCTTTCATGTTAATCAAGTGTCAAATCTCCTTGGTATTTGGGGGGAGGACATCATCAGAGACTGAGAAGGGATTTTCCAGATCAGATCCTGACAATAAAACACAATAATATCCAGGGTATTTTTGTACAAAATACCAATTTTTATATATCACCAATGATCCCTGGAAAAATCACAAAGATGTATTCTTTCATCCTATAAATATAAGGCTATCATAATGTAGTATTCTTGATTAGGTTCCACTTATAGATGGGATCCTATAAGTGGAACCTAATCAAAAAACAAACAAGCAAGCAAACTCTAATTAGAGACATTGAAATTAAGAACAAACTGACATTAACCAGAGGGGAGGTGGGAGGTAATGATGGGGAGGGAAAGGGGAAGGGTTGTTAAGCAACATGTGTAAAGAAAACACAGACAAAGCCAAAAGGGGCATAGGATCAAGGGTAAAAGATGAGAATGGCTGGGGTGGGGGAGTGTTGGGGGGAAATGGAGACAACTGTACTTGAACAATGAGAGAATAAAATTTTAAAAAATACTTTGAAGAATAATAAGAGAATAAAATAAAATACTTAAAAAAAGGAGCATAGTATTCTTATTAGATGTTACTGCTAATGAACTGGGCTAGAAGAGGTATTAATTAGAAGACACGATTAACTTTTCATAGATTAAAGCTGCATAGGAAAAATGTTATTAGTATCAATAATATAAAATTATATGCTTTATAAGAATTCCCTAGAGATTTTTTATATCTTTAAGCTTGGAAAATACACAGAGTTTGCCTGAAATTTTTATCAAATTTTACTCTATTTATCAGAGCCAGTGATACTTTGCCTAATAATAAAAGGCAATAACCGCATATTATTATTGTTCACTATTTCAGTCCTTAAAAGGATAACTTGTCCATAATCTTACATCTTTAATTTAAATATGGTGACTTCTATGCTAGCATTTTTCAATTGGGAAATATACATTAGACTTACCAATAGAATTTAATAACAACACAAATGTCTAACTGTATGATTAACATTTTTTTATTCTTGGTATATACTTGGAAAAATATATATATATACACATACATATATATATAGCCGCTGCTTTATTATTGTTCTATATTAAATTTTTTTCTGTAAAACTTACATTTAATATAAATAAGATTAAATGTTTTCTAAATGATACTACTGGTACAGCTCAGAAGAATTAGGGACTTTTTTCCTAAGACTTTTTTCAAAATGGCTTTATTATCCTCTCTAGCATGCTCCAGGAGCTCCAGGATTTCCTTGTCAGTCTCACTAGAGTTGTCATAAACTCACTTTAGGCTTTTACACTTAAAAGTGTAAAAGAGTCCCATGGAAAAATACTGTTCTAGGTACTTAAGATACTATTGCTTCTAAGAACAGATCCATGGAATTAGGCTACTTACTGATGGCATCACTCAGAAAACTTTCTTACTGTTCCAATGTACAAGTTCAGTGTTTCCCAGAACTTCTTTTTTAAAGATTTTATTTATTTATCTTTAGAGGGGAAGGGAAGGAGAGAGGGAGGGAAATATCAATGTATGGTTGCCTGTCATGCGCTCCCTGCTGGGAACTGGCCTGCAACCCATGCATGTGCCCTGACTAAGAATTGAACCACGATTGTTTGGTTTGCAGGCCCGTGCTCAATCCACTGAGCTATACCAGCCAGGGCTGAACTTCTTACTCAACAAGTTGACAACTTCATTTAATCACTCATCCAGGATCAAGATGAGCAATATTTAATTACATAGGACTGATGAATGGTTAAAGGATGATTACACGTATTTATTTGGAACATTGTTGAGTTTACTGTTTTCCAAATATATAAGGAAATCTCATTGTTTCTTGTGCTATCAGGGAATCCTAAGAACTTAGTAGACAGTTCTTTCAATTGAAAAAAAATCTTTTCAATAAATGATATTTTATTCTGTCAACCCTTTACCAAAATCAGAAACTTTCTTGAGCCCTGGCTGGTGTGGCTCAGTGGTTCCAGTGTTGGCCTGTGAACAAAAGGGTTGCCTGTTCAAATCACAGTCAGGGCATATGCCTGGGTTGCAGGTCAAGACCCCAGTATGGGGGTACGTGAGAGACAACCACAAATTGATGTTTCTCTCCCTCTCTTACTCCTTCTTTTCCCCTCTGTCTAAAAGTAAATAAATAACATTAAAAAAAAACTCTTCCTTGAATCTTGTTGCTTTCTATGGCAAGAAGTTTATTAAAAATCAGTTTTTTTAATAAGAATATAATGAAAGAATTGGCTATTCAACTAACATCTTCTCTATAATATCATATCAAGAAGGATGCTCATTTAATTAGGTAGGACAAACTACTTTGAAGTCTACTATATGGATCCAACATTTGACAACCCTCTCAGAAAGACTCCTCTGGCTTGTAGGGTCCCAGTTTTATGAGTGATGAAGAAAGGTCACTCTCCAACAGGCAAGGAACCTGAGTATTTCAAGCACCTTGAAAAGAAAGGAATACTCCTGAATTCATGGATATTACAGTTAACAGTCTGATGTAAAGATTTTCTTAGATTTGGTTTCCTAGAGTTAAGAGAGAATATAATGGAAGCTTTTATTACAAGTGCAATCTGTTTTCTTACAAAGACCTCCAGCAAATTTAGGAAAATTCATCTGTAAATAATTATTCTGCCTCCACCTATGTAAATAATAAGACCCAACTTGAACTTTGGATTGAGTAACCTGACATTGAAATAACTTTTAAATCACAAGTGATGACTATTAAAAACTAAAATAAGCAAACAAAATTACTAGATATTTTTAACAAAAAACTGCATTGTACAGAACACATCCTTATAGACATTCCCTTCTTTCCACACTGATGGGGTATTTTATAGCTCTTTAGGCTGCAGACAACATATACAAACCAAATAATTCTGATCTATGGACATTTAAATAAATTCTTTATAATGGATATTCTATTACCTTCTCCACCCTCACAGAGAAAGTCAGTTTTATGTCTATTTGTTCATCATTTTTACTTTGCTACATATAAATCCATACTTCCTGACTTCTCCTTTGAGCTCATGTTTCATTTGCTTATTTTCCCCATTAAAACTGAGTTAAAGTGTTTAACACATGAATAAAAATGTGTGAAGTAATTTTATATTTCCTTGCACAAGTTATAAATTAAAATTGATGTGTTTAAATCACTCAGATTTCATCTGCTTTAGTCTCCTTAACTAGCAGAGATGCCTCAAATTTCGATGAGCCTAATTACCATAAACATGACGTTTTCTTTGTGATGACCTAAAAGCAGGTCTAATATGTTACTTACCAAGCTTACACAGTTAAATCATAATTTAATTCTAAAGGCTGTGTCACCATATGCCCACTGCTCCTTGGCTATCTCCCCGGGCCAATTAACTGTTAATTGAGTCAATGTCAAGTGACAGAGTTCAAATGTTAGTGAGCAAGGCTATACTAAAGATCTTAGACTAAGTCACAGGGATCTATTCATTTAGGTTGCAGCCTATGTCAATTTCCAAGAAAGAATTGCATTTCATCTAGGTGAGAGACTACTCAATTAACAAGAGCATGAAGCTTGATAGCACATGACATGTTTAAGGAAACTGTTAGTGGGGACTAGGCTATATATGGGAGAGAGACATGCAATTAATTGAAAGGGAGATTATTAAATATATGTAAAGTTTCCCTTGTCTTCCAAAATCAAAATATATCTTTTTATTTTAAATGGTTATTTTATTATTTATCTTTCAGTATATTTTAAAAGGCAAGAAACCTCTAGCCTAAGTAATTGAGTATATTTAGCAATAGAAAGTTGAGTCTCAAATCATTTAGTGGGCCTATAAATTCTGCAAGGTTTTTCTTTCCTTTTTTTAAAGATTTAATTAATTTATTTATTTTTGGACAGAGGGGAAGGGAGGGAGAAAGAGAGAGAGAAATATCAATGTCGCCTCTCACGTGGCCCCCACTGGGGATCTGGCCCAAAACTCAGGCATGTGCCCTGACTGGGAATTGAACTGGTGACCTTTTGGTTCACAGCCCGCACTCAATCCACTGAGCTATGTCAGCCAGGGTGGTTTTTCTTTTCTTATTTTACTGACTTAAAAAAAGTCTAGTTTTTTAGACTAGCAAACTTTCCTCTATTTGTAAAATGTCCTTCTTACTTTCCATGTACATAAATGCTAAATAAGTCTATTTACTTCCCAGGCCCTGTGAATATTATTATATCTCTAAATATAGCTTATTTTTCAAAGTGTTTTCCAACCTAAATTTAATATGAAAGTGATGAATAAGATTTCCCAGGATGTTCTGAGTAACTCTGTATCTCAGCTAGACCTAATAACATTTTACCACTTGGCCTTGTTTTTAATGCATATTTTAAATGACTCATTTCTTGAACTGCTACTCAGTAATTTAGAAAATAGTTCAATCAAATAATGCACAGTTGAAGTTCTGAGTGTTCCAAGTACCATTTTCTTAGTAGTTTAAAATTTCAAACATTTATAGAAAATATATATATTTAATCAATCTGTGCTATTTTTCACAGAAAAGTTAGAATTTTTGTATTCAGGTTGCTTATGTTGTTTGTTTAATTCTATTTTTGCTGGGGAAGTATTTTTGTGTCATCAGAAAATAACAGCAGTTCTACAAAGTATCTTTCAATTTGCAAATTGTCAAGGCGTTGTGATCACTGGAGTGTGAAGGTAGATGGAAGGAGGGAACACGATTGCGGGTTACAGATCTGTTCAACTCCAGTTGCATATTGAGAATCACAGCTGAATTTCAAGTCAATTAACTTACTGAACTTAACTCTAGCCTTTGATTTTAGTCATGGAGATAGAGTTGTTAAATCCTTACATCAATTCTATGGTTTGAATTAGACTTGGGACTGTATCATCTTAAATTCCTTGATTAAGAAGTGGTGGTATGTTTTCCTCATAATTATCCAATGTGAGTTAATATTGGAGCCTCTGTTACTCATTTGTTTAATTATAAAGCAGAATTATGTAATAATAGTGAGTTTCCTTTATCTCAGAATGCATGATGTTTGCCTTCTACTTAAAAAATAAGTGCAAACACTCTAATTTTATTTGTCTGAGAAACTGTATAAATGATAAGAAAGAAATCAATAAATACTCATGTACTAAGAATTAGTGGCTGATTCTATATTGACAATACATAAAGAGGTGGACAAAAGTAGGTTTATAACTGTGAGTGACATTGTTTTATATTAATAAAGCTATTGTAATAATCAAAACCTGCAAGTTTTTTTCCATACTAAGAATTATAAACCTACTTCTTTTTCACTTTGAATATTTGGTGACACAAGGTCAGAAAAAATGAAGCACTTGTAAAATGTTTAGTTGATAAAAAAATGTCTTTTATATATTTTGTTTTCAAAAATACCTGCAATGACTTCTGATACCAACTACCCTGAATCAGGCCAGACCTTATAGTTTAAGGGCACAGTATCTACAGGAGAACTGCCCTCACTTTAGACATCAGCTACTATCTGGGGTTTCTTGTACCATTCTCAGTTTTAAACTAACTGGCTCCTGATTGGTGGCTTCCCACTACCCTCTCAGGTTGTTAATTTGCTAGGACAACTGACACAATATGGGAAAGCACTCAGCTTATAATTACAGAGTTAGGGTAGAAAAGGATAAAAATTAGAACCAGTCAGAAGAATAAGTGCATAAGATGAGATCTAAGAGAGGGTCCAAACATAAAGATTTCTAGGGTCCTGTTTCTGTGGACTCAGGATGTGTGACCATCATGGCATATTAGTGGCTGGCAATATGCAAAGACTGCCAAGCAGGGAAACTCATCAAGTTCCATGTTCAGAGTTTTTATTGCATTGGAATTTTATTATATAGGAATGCTTAACTGAATCATTGTCCACACCTTTGAATTTGATCTCCAGCCTCTTCATCTCTTCTCAATGATCAAGCTGAGTGATCAAATGATCACATGATGCAAAGCCAAAACACTCTAATCACAAAATTGGTCCTTCTGTCCTGACCAGCCCCCATCCTGAGCCATAGTGTTAGCATAAGCTATCCAGGGACTTGCAGTGAGTCACTTTGTAGCATAAACCATAATGAATAAAAAAGACACTCCTATTACTCAGGAAATTCCAAGAATCTAGAAGCTATTATCCATTTTTCTATGAAAAATGGATAATAATCTTTCCACATTAATTATATCTGAAGGGATTTTTGGAACTAAAAAAGCCCCAAATAACCAATGCGGTCATGAGAAAAAAAAGAACAAAGCTGGAAGCATTACCTTTCTTATTGCAAATTATATTACAAACCTATAGCAACCATAACAGTATGATATTGGCACATAGATAAATACATACCTTAAAATCCTCAGAGTGTTTATGTTAAATAGAAACATACATATGAACAGATGTGAAAACTATGTGATTAAAAATCTAACATAATCATCAAATGATCCACACCAGAAAACAGTAAGACACTAACATGTTTTAAAATTTATTATAAATCAAAGTATTTAGCATAGAAAAAATCCAGTCATAGCCATTAAATAATTATATGCTCATATGTTTCAATCAGCAAGAAAATGGATGTTTGGACAGGCATAATTATATTTAACGTGTACTTTTTGGCACTGACAATATTTATGATTTTTTAAATTTATTTTAAAAATTATTTTATTGCTATTTAAGTACAGTTGCCTGCATTTACCCCTCACCACTCCACCTCCCAGTCCAGCCATCCCCACTTTCTCCCCTGCTTCTATGCCCCCTTTGGTTTTGTCCATATGTCCTTTCTAGTTGTTCTTGAAAACCCTTGCCCCCTTCCTCCCCTTTTGTTCCCTCCCATCACCTCTCTGGTTACTGTCAGATTATAGATATGATTGACATTTCAAAACTATTCCAGGCTTTCAATAATGATAAAAATATTGCCATACATAAGAATTTAATTTTACGTCATGAAATGACATCTTTTTTATAATTTAATGCAAATGATTTGATGTTGCCCTATACCTGACAAGCTGTCTTGAAATATTGCTGCATTTGCCTTATTTTACTGAATGAAGAATAGGGGAGTTGCTAACTGCTATTCCAAGTGATTCCAGAACATCACAGTTAGTGTGTTGTTTCTAAATCTGAAGAACGGGCCTATAGAAGTCAAATACATAAGTGTAACAATGAGAATTGAAATTGGCTAATAAACCCTGACAAAGATTTTAATAATAGAGCCATGTGAACCTTATTTCCATTCATAAGATATTTGTAGAAATTTTTGCCTTCATGATGGAATAAATCTTGAAATTTTTACTTAATTTCAAGCTTTAGTTAGACTCCAGATAAAATGTGAATTTCAAATGACATCATCTTTCTAACTGCTGAGATGCTCTTGAAGTTGATATCTTTTATATACCTAGCTATTCTAGGCAACAAAAATCATGAAATCTGTATTTTCTCCACTGTAATATCTGTAGTGATCAGTAGCTTATTAGATTTATAATGACTTTGATTACAAGGACTTAGGCCCCCAATTTTTTTACCATAATATCCCTGAATTCTATCTCACAATTAATGACTTGAGGTTATATCCAGTTAATAGTAAACATTGCATAACTGTCTAAAACATTGTAAGCACTCATTCAAACTCTCTGGAAAAAAAAACAAATAAATGCACGTTTAGATATCATCAGAAGAGATACATACTCATCCCAGGTGCTTCTAAATATTCTGTCAGAGAGAGCTGATTCCAAAGAAAATTGGTTGGAGAGTACAGAGAAGATGTTGGAATAACTATTCAGATAAAATCTTCGATTCCTGTGTTATTCTGAAGGAGGATAAAAACCCATGTGTCCCCCAGGTAAAATGTAAAGTCTTTGCAGGCTATGGAAGTTAATGTGAGGAAATCATACCCCAAATATTATAAGTACAAGCAATTGTTATTTCATTATTTTAATTACTTAATTAATTAATTTTTAAATTTATTGTTGTTCAACAAATCTCAGAGAGAGTAGAAGGAACATTCAGAAGTGAAAGAGAAGAAATTAAAACTGATACCACAGAAATACAAAGAATCGTAAGAAACTACTACAAACAATAATATGCCAAAAAATGTGAAAACCAGGGTGAAATGGACAAATTTCTGGCAAATGTAATCTCCCAAAACTGAATGAAGACAAGCAGAAATCTGGAACAGACCAATAACAGCTCATGAAACTGAAGCAGAAATCAAAAAACTCTCAGCACATTAAAGCCCTGGACTGGATGGTTTCACAGAAAAATTTTACAAAACATTTAAGGAAGAGCTAATCCCTATCTTTCTCAGACTACTTAAAAAAATCCAAGAATATGGAAGACTCCCAAATTATTTTTATAAACCCAGCATCATCCTGATTCCACAACCAGATAAACAAACAACAAAGAAAGAAAACAACAGGCCAATATCACATAGATGCTAAAATCCTCAACAAAATATTGGCAAACCACATCCAGCAACACAATGAAAAGATCATATACCATGATCAAGTGGGCTTTATCCAAGGGATGCAAGGATGATATAACATTCAAAAATCAGTAAACATTATATATCACATAAACAAAAGAAAAAACAAAAATCACAGTATCAGATCAATAGATGTGGAAAAAGCATTTGATAAGGTACAGCACCCATTTATGATTTTAAAAAACCTCAGCAAAATGGGAGAACAGAGAGCATTCCTAATATCATAAAGGCCATATATGAGAAATTTTAAGCTAACATCATATCAACAGGCAAAAACTAAAAGCTTTCCTACTAAGATATAGAACAAGACAAGGATGTCCACTATCACCATTTCTGTTCATTATAGTATGGGAAGTACTAGCCGCAGTGATAACATAAGAAATAGACTTCCAAGATGGAGGCATAAGTGGAGACGTCGTGCCTTCTCACACAACCAAGTTTAGAGACAACTAAATGTTAGCAACAGAAAACATAGCCAGAACACAGAAAAGTGAACTTTTCAGAAGTCTGATAACAACAAATTCTTCAGCCTGACCGCGTCATAACCAGCGACTCTGAGTGGCCCGGCCCTGGTGAACCACCTAAGGCTCTGCTCCTCACCCAGTGGCACAAAACAGCAGAGGGGGCCGCCATTTCCCTGCTCTGACCACGCCCCCACATACAGCGTCACAACCCAGTGACCTGGGAGTCCAAGGATCCACTCCTCACACTTAAAGGGCACGGACAGACCAAAAATGGATCAAGAAGATCTCAAAGCCCCAGAGCCTATAAATCTAAGTGATGAAGAAATAGCAAAACTCGCAGACACACGGTTTAAAACACTGGTGATCAGGATCCTCACAGAACTGGTTGATTATGGCCACAAATTAGACAAACATATGAAGGCGAAACTAATTGAAATGAATGGAATTGCACAGGACACCAATAGCAATGAAAAGGAAACTGGGAATCAAATCAATGGAGTGGACCAGAAGAAAGCAAATAATGGCCAAACAGAAAAGAGTCAAGAAGCAAGAATTCAAAGAAATGAGGAGAGGCTTAGGAACCTCCAGGACATCTTTAAACGTTCCAACATCCGAATTATAGGGGTACCAGAAGGGGGAAGAGGAACAGCCACCAGTGGAAAACTTATTTGAACAAATAATAAAGGAGAATTTCCCCAATCTGGCAAAGGAAATAGACTTCCAGGAAATCCAGGAAGCTCAGCAAGTCCCAAAGAAGTTGGACCCAAGAAGGAACACACCAAGGCACATCATCATTACATTAGCCAAGATTAAAATGAAGGAGAGAATCCTAGAAGCAGCAAGAGCTAAGGGGACAGTCACCTACAAAGGAGTTCCTATCAGACTGTCAGCGGATTTCTCAAAAGAGACCTTACAGGCAAGAAGGGGCCGGAAAGAGGTATTCCAAGTCATGAAATCCAAAGACCTACAACCAAGATTGCTCTATCCAACAAAACTTTCATTTAGAATGGAAGTACAGATAAAGTGCTTCTCAGGTAAGATCAAATTCAAGGAGTTCATCATCACCAAGCCCTTATTATATGAAATGTTAAAGGGACTTACCTAAGAAAAATAAGATAAAAAAAGATGAGCAGTGAAAGGACAGCAAACTCACAGTTATTAACAACCACACCTAAAACAAAAGCAAACTAAAAGGACAGCTAGGTCAGGAGTGGAAACATAGAAATGAAGATCTCAAGGAGGGTTAGCAACAGGGGAATGGGAGGAGGAGAAGGGGGGAGAAGGTACAGAAAATAAGTAGCATAGACAGTAGATAGAAAATAGATGGGGGGCAAGAATAGTATGGGAAATATAGAATCTAAAGAACTTGAGACACATGGTCATAAATTAAAGGGGGGTGATGGGTACGGGAGGTAGGATGGAGGGGTATGAAGGGGGGAATAGAACAACTGTAATGGCATAATCAATAAAATAAATTTAAAAGAAAAAAACATAAGAAATAAAAATGACAAGCATCTAAGTTGGAAAGGAGGAAGTAAAACTGTCACTGTTTGTGAATGATATAATAATGTACATAGAAAACCCTATAGACTCCACCAAATAAGCAAATTTGTCAAAACAGCAGAATTCAAAGTCAAAATAAGAAATCAAAGGTATTTTTAACAACAATGAAAATCAGAATCAGAAACCAGGAAAAATGTGTCTCTTATACATGTTTCTTGACAACCTTTCTCTATTCACCCTAATATCCTCTTCCACCTCCCCTCTGGTTACTGTCAGTTTGTTCTTAATTTCAATGTATCTGGTTATATTTTGCTTCTTAGAAGCAGAGGTCAAATCACCAGTAATAAGGATGCTCACAGAAATGGCTGAATATGATCTCAAAATTGAGGAAAAAAACTGAGGGTATGCAAAGTGAAATAAAAACAAATATACAGGGAACCAAAGGTGTAGGGAGGGAAAATAAAACTCAAATCAACAATTTGGACCAGAAGGAAGAAATAAACATTCAACTAGAACAGAAGGAAGAAACAAGAATTTTAAAAAAAATGAGGAGAGGCTTAGAAACCTCTGGGATAAATTTAAATCTTCCAACACTCAGATAATTGGGGTGTCAGATGAAGAAGAAGAAGAGCAAGAAATTGAAAATTTAATTAAAAACATAATGAAGGAGAACTTCCCTAATATGGCAAAAGAAATAGACTCTAGGAAGTCCAGAAAGAAGCTCAGAGAGTCCCAAAGAAATATTACCCAAGGAAGCACACATCAAGACACATCATAATTACATTACACAAAATTAACGATAAGGAGAGAATCTTAAAAGAAGCAAGAGAAAAAGAGACAGTTGCCTACAAAGGAGTTCCCATTAGACTACTAGCTGATTTCTCAAAAGAAACCATGCAGGAAATAAGGGGCTGGAAAGGAGTATTCAAAATCATAAGAGGCAAGGACTTACATCCAAGTTTACTCTATCTAGCAAAACTATTATTTATGATAAGGCAGATAAAGTGTTTCCCAGATAAGCTCAAGTGAAAGGAGTTCATCATCACCAAGGTCTTGTGATATGAAATGTTAAAGAAACTTACCTAAGAAAAAGAAGATGATAAAAAATATGAACAGTAAAATGACAATGAACTCACAACTATCAACTATTGACCCTAAAGAAAAAAAAACATAAACAAAGTAAGAAAACAACTAGAACAGGAACAGAATCACAGAAATAGAGATCACATGGAGGGTTATCAGCAGAGAGTGGTAGTGGAGAGACTGGAGGAGAAGGTACAGGAAATAAGAAGCATAAATTGTAGGTACAAAATTGACAGGGGGAGGTTAAGAATAGTATAGGTGATGCATAAGCGAAAGAACTGGTATGTATACCCCATGGACATGAAATACAGTGGGGAATGATGGTGGTGAAGGGTGCAGGGCAGAGGGAAATAGAGGGGAAAAATAATGGTACCACTGTAATAGCATATTCCATAAAATATATTAAAAACTTAATTTTTGTACTTTCTGATTATATTAAGTTAAAAACATAGATATGTTATCACTTAAAAGTGCTGGTAAAATACCTTTGATATGTTTTTCAGTTAAACAGCAATGAGAAATCCTGAATGAGTAATATTTTTTTGAAAATCAGAATGGTTTCAAGTTTTTTCGAGAATAAAAAAGTAAAAAAGCTCATTTTTCTCAACTTATTATCAAAAAATAATAAATTTAACTTACTACTACTACTTTTTGATATTTTGGGGTGAGGGAGGAGGGTATGAATTGCAATGCGTTCAAACCATTGAGTGCCACTGCCATCACTAAAATTCCTCAGTTTCTGTTTATTGATACATATAAGTAAAAATTCCAACTATTAATATCTAACAAAAACAAAAAAATAATTATAATGAATGTTTAATTCTAGCAATAGATTTATAAACAATCTCTTCAGAGATACAATTTGTATTCAATAGTTACTTATTTGTTGTAGTTTATGATGTTTGCTTCAAAATTTTTTAACTTTAATATTAAAAATAACTCATGAAATTTTAAGAAATTTCTAAAAAATTAAAGTTATATATTAGCATGACAAATTTAAAAAATTAATAAATAAATTTTCATCTCTACTTATTTCATTGCATTAAAATGTTATGTGTAGGTAAATTAATAATTTATCATCATAAAGATACATTAAATTAGTATGAGTTTCTATGCAGTGAAATAAAATAAAATTTGAAGAGAAATAAAGCTTTTGAGTATTAATGAATACATAATTTTAATAAATTGTATTATGAATTCATTATTGTATATGGAGTGCACTATTATTGAAAAAGTCAATATTAATATCATCAGGTACTATATTTTTGCAATAATATAAATGTTTGATTAAATATTTTAGGTAACAATTTATACGTTTCAAAAAAATTGTTCATACAAGTAATGTAAATTTGCAAACAACAGAGATAAGGGGACTAATTTAATCAGCTAGGATACTTTTAGCAGTCATAAGTCATAAAAAATAAGTCTGAGTCGATTGTTCAATACTGTATGAATTTCAAACAAAGAAATAACAATTTTTGTACTTGGGAGAAATTGGGCGAAAGGTCAAAAGTAAGGATGGCTGGATTGTCAATCCTTATGAATGTCAACTTGCTGGCTGTGCTTCCCAAGTTTGCAGGTTTGTGGGGACTGTGTGATTAGTTCCAACCAATAAGCAGGAGTCTTTTCTAAAGAAGAACTGAGCTGCTTTTACATTTTACTCTTTTCTTCTTTGATGCACTTGGGGGCTATTGTTTATAATGGCATAGTTTCATATTTCAGGAGAACCTACAACCTTGATCACACTTAGTGCAAGAAATAACTGTAGTGATATTAAGTAACTGATTGTATAGTATTTATTACAGCAGTATGCATTATTTTAATACCAACACTTTTAGTTTGGAGTGCAATACTATTATATTGAAAACCCATAGAAAAATATTTATTTAGTATTTGATCAGTAAGGAGAAAGGAAAATGTTGTTTTTGCCTGGAAAAATGAAAATCCATATTACTGAGGCTAAAGAATTTGATGCATGTATCATTTAATGTAAGGGGCAGAGCAAAAAGACTGAGGTGAAGTGTCAGACAATGAGAATAGTTACTAATGACTTGAAGTATTTTAGCTAAAGCAAGATGTAATCTCTATTACTGAAGCTGGAAACACCAAAAGTGGAGCAGGTTTGGTGTTGGTGAATATCAGATATTAAGTTTTGGGTACTCTAGGGTAAATGGAGGAAGTCTAGCTACCTTACCCAGATGTCAGGGCGACTAAGGGAAGCAGTTTCCCATAACCCTGAGAATGGACATGACAAGTAGTGTTTTCCTAGCCTTGAGACTGGGTTGAATAAACGGTTCCCATGACAGTGAGTGGGGCTTTCATGCACAGAATCCTACTGTTATATAACGTATACTGGCTTATTGTCAGCTTTGTCTTAATTTAGTATATAAGTTACTCAGGGCTCCCCGCTGGGGAACACAGAGCTTGCAGCCTGAGAGTTCATTGGGTGCCCCCCACTCCTTACCCCCAGTAAAGGTGTGTCAAGCATCCCCAGGGCTCCACCCATTTTCTTCCATCTGCCTGAATCCAGGAAACCGCCAGGCCTTCACAGGCTGTAAGACATTAACTTAATCTGCTAATTATAAAAATGGGATTTTTGTATTAATCCCTAGAGTTTTCAAACATTTAGAGATCAATATATAAAGAAATATCCTTAAACGAAACTAGAAAGGAGCCGTCGGTGTTATGGGAATACGAAACGGAAAAGGGAGACAATGGAGGAGAAAAGGGAAGGGAGGAAGAGGGAAGAGAGAGGACTAAAGAGAGTGGCGTGGAGGCAGGAAAAGGAGCAGAGGAGTGAGAGGGAAAAGCAAAATTGAGAGAGGAGAGCTTGTGTGCTAAGTGAGAATTTTAAGAGAGTGTGAGACCAAGTTTGACAAATGTTGCTGCTAATTGGTTAGGAAACATGAGAATCCCAAGTCACAGTGCATTTGGTATGATATATTGAATAGAGATTGATATCCTCATTGAAGGAGATTTGTGCCTGATGATCTCTATATTTTTTCCTGTGCACTAAATTATTTCTATGAGTTTGACACATTGGAAATATTTAATAATCTATATACATCACCAGTGGCTTTATCTAAGCTGTTACTGAGTGTTTCACCAAGCCTTATTGTTTCCCTTAATCCTATAGTCACTGTTAAATAGTCTTTTTTTAAATAGCTTTCTATAAAAATTGTTGGGTGTTTCAACTATCTTTTGTCAGGACCTTTATAGCTACATAGTTAATCTTCTAATTTTAGACTCCTCAAGTACTTTAACCTCCACTTTTCTCTTTGATCTTTTCTACAGTGTGATACAAGAATGAGCTGAAAACATGATTGGATCATGTAGCTCCAGAGAATAACTGTGTCCTGAGGTGAGGCCTCTGAGGCACTGCAAGTCATTAGCTTGTAGCACAGGAAATTGCACTACCCAGCAGCACAAGCCTGTATATATACTTTTCTATGAATGTTTAAATAAGAGCTTTTATTGAAGAATTTTTCATTGAATTTTGGATTTATAGTCAATGAATGATTTGAACTTTTCTGAAATACAGGTTAAACAAATTAATACAATAAGACAAGTTAAACAGTATGCTGATTTATGTCATGTTGATATTGTTATTTCCTAGATGTATATATTTTACATAAAATATTCCACAAGTAATAATTAAGAATTTTTATATTTAACCTCAAATTATTAATTTCTCTTTTTTTAATAGTTTATTTTTACTGAAAATTTCCATTACCATTTATTCTCTCATATCCTCTTCCACCTAAAGCTGCCTTTCCCCACCCCCACCCCAGGGAACACCACACTTTTGTTTTAGTTGTGCCCATGAGTTCTTAATCTATTTTGTTCTATTTCTCTGTCCCTGACTACCCCACCCAGATCTGTCAGCCTGTTCTTTATTTATGAGTCTGCCTTTATTTTGCTTGTTGGTTTATTATTTTTATTAAATTCCACATGTGAGTGAAATCATATAATATTTCCCCCTCTCTGACTCACTTATTTCACTTAGCATAATGTTTTCCAGGTCCATCCATACTGTTGCAAAGAGTAAAATTTTTCACTTAAAATGATTTGAGATTGGAAATATTTTACTATTTACCTTCATAATATCAAAAATAATGAAGCATAAAAATACACGTTATTGGATTCTGCACAGACATCATTTGGGTTGAAAGGAGAAATACGGAAACAATGGGGAGTCTATTTACATAGTCTTCAAGTCAAGTGGAAAACTTTCATGTGATGAGGTTTCTGGAAATAATTTGAAGCAAACTTTGATGGTAATATTTCTGACACTATAGCAGAAAAGTGACCTCCACCTTAGGGCTACTTCCATACTGGATACATATGTTTTACTTCTAATGCCTTCATTACAATGGTAATAATAAAAAATAAATATATGGTATTCTTTCTTGACATAGACAGGATGAAATGCTCTATTCCTGGTGGTTATGCTAAAATATTCAGTCACTTCTACCCCCAACAATGATAGATAGGTAGAAAAATACACAGGGTCTGGCACAAATAATGCCCCATTGTTATTACAAAATATTTTATTACAAAATCATAAGCCTGTAATTATGTCACACTCAAGCATACTGTATGACATTTTAGGTGAAATGTTCAAGTTGAAAATATAAATTATTACACCCATATTATTACCTTACCAACCACACTGATGTAAGTGGATTTTTGTTTGTTTGTTTGTTTGTTTGTTTCTCTTTGCCAGATCCTATATATTCTTAGGGGAATGATGACCATTCCCCTAAGTGAAGAAAATAAGAGTAAAGGGCTAGAGAAAAAGTAATTGACAGGAAGTTGGGGAAATGGGGATTAGCACAAAAAATAACAAAGCAATTATTATAGAAAGTAGGAGGAAGTAAATAAATTCAATGAAAACATTCAATCAAGATCAATAAACCCCTTAATATAAAGGCTAAAAAGATTTAAAAATCTGCTGCAGATAGAGATTGTGAGCAACCTCCAAAATCCATAATTTCCTAGATGGTGACATTTGAGATCATCTTGAAAGATGAGTCTAGCAAGAACATTCTAAACGTGGTCTTGGAAGATGAAGACTAAACCAAAAACAAGACAGAGAAATAGATCAATAGAATAGATCCATTCCATCCTCCAGAATCAGTTCCCTATTGTGATGGACTTAGCATTGTCCAATCCCATAAATATTTATAAGGTTCTTTTCTCCTACTGAAAATTGGGTTTATGTCTAATCATTTTAGGAAATCTGGTTAGGATTTTTTAGTGTGGTATGTTACATAATTTCGAAAATGCCAATTTGCAATCATTTCCAGTGGAAGAATCACACCTGATATTGTTAAAAATATGGCAGTCCTTAGTGTTCAGATGGGATTCTTTCCTTGCATAACAGATGAAATATCTTAATAGGAATATCTTAGTTATCCTACTTGTTGAGAGAAAGGTAGTCATCAGTTCCTTAACTAACTATGAGGATAGGAGAGATAATAGTTTTCAGTCCTCTGTCAAGTAAAATTCTACCTCTCTGTAGGTACTAAATTATAGGGGGAACCAGATTAAGTCTATGTGTGATATCATGAAGTTTATTGAATCTTATTGTAAAACAATGGTTAGTAAAGTTCCATGTCCACCCAAATTGGATAATATGTGGATTTCATGTTATTAAAAATAAAACCCCTTAGAACTCTGAAAATATGATTTTGAAACTATTTGGAGTATGGGTTCCATATGTCTCAGTCTTACACAAATTGTTTATAATAAATTGTAACTTTAATAATTCACTTACAAGAATCTCAGGGCTGCAATACAATAAATATAAAGCAACTTAGGTTTTATACATTAGCCTCTGGGACCTTAAATTAAGATGACCTTATCTCTAAGACAAGGTTTCACTCTCATTATGTTGGTAAACAATGTTTCTGTGGCTTAGAGAATGACCCAGGCCCTGGATATTAGTTATTTCAATGAGATGCCAACATTAGAAACTTTCTAAAGGCTAGTCAGCCCTCTCTCCTGGAGGCGCTCACTTGGGCATTGTTTCAAATTCAGTATAATCCAATATTTAATTAGTTACCAAAAGTAGCAAATTAATCATGAGAACATATGGATGAAATTGTTTTTATCACTATTTGCCTATTTAATGTACTTCTTGTTTTTAATTTTCTTATTCTATTCTCTTCTTTATTCTATATATCTACTTCCTATTAAAAGCAATAATTTTAAATAGATGCATTTGGTGAACTGAACTTGGTTCAATTTGCATTTTATATAACATTGTGGAGGAATTTTTATAACACAACAGAAGATGAAATCTGTTTTTTTTTCCTTTAGTGGATTTACAATTTGCTAACACTGCTATTTCTTCCCTGATAGCTACTCCAGAAATCTCATATATGCTAAATAGCACACCAATATGACAACAACTCAAATGACAAGAACTTTGAAACATAGTTTTCTTTCATAGAGAGACATTCTTTTGCTCCACTTAATTATCCTTTAATACAAAATAATATTTTGGCTTTATGCAAAAGTAAGTGAGATATACCATATGATCTCACCTTTAACAGGAATCTAATGAACAAAACAAACAAACAAGCAAAATATAACCAAAGACACCTAAATAGAGAACAGGCTGACAGTGATCAAAGGGGAGAGGGAGGGAATTTCAGGGTAAAAGGAGAAGGGTTTGCAGAAACAAGTGTAACAGTATAACACATGGGCAGGGAGGTGGGGAGGACTTGGGGTGGGCTGGGATGGGGGTAAAAGGCAGAAAACTGTACTTGAACAACAATTAAAATTTAAAAAAAAATAATACATTAGAGAAAGAAAAAGTAAGTGAGATATTTAATTCTGCCATGCACATCTGGTGATCTGTTGAGAATTCAGTCAAAACCAATGAGGAAACTATTTAGCTGAAATATGTAAAACAAATTCAACAATCATTTGTCTGTGTTACCTAAAGTTCACCAAAGAACCTTAGGGCATGTAAAATGCAATCCAATAACTTTCAATGGATCCCATAGGGAAGTAATACAGATTCACATTCAGGGATCACAACATTATATGCATCAATTTTCTTTCACCTGACCATGAGCCCTCTGGGAAGATTTTAATTCAATACAAATCTAGAATTCTAAAGTTTCAGTTTTAAAAATAGGAATACACTTGTAAAATAAAATTATTCCACAACCGTATATTAATAGCTTTAGAAATCAAACCACTAGATAAAGATCATTATTCATTTACTGGATTAATCAAGGCTTCAGGAGAAAATGGAATGCAGAATGCAAGGTTAATTCTCCGAAGAAAAGTCTCCATTTGGAAACTTCAGCAACATCAAATTTGTTTGTCTCACCTTATCCTCAATGCAAATACTGTACCATAAATACCTCAAATTCTTTGATGGCATTTTATCAGTTCTGAAAAGTTCTGCTGGAGTGCTTGCTGTCTGGCAAGCTTTTTTTTTTTTTAATAGTGACTGTTTTTTTTTTAAGATTTTATTTATTTATCTTTAGAGGGGAAGGGAAGGAGAGAGGGAGAGAAACATCAATGTATGGTTGTCTTTCATGCGTCCCCTGCTGGGAACTGGCCTGCAGGGAACCTGCCTGCAACCCTGGCATGTGCCCTGACTGGGAATCGAACCACGATTGTCTGGTTCGCAGGCCCGTGCTCAATCCACTGAGCTACACCAGCCAGGGCCTTTTTTTTTTTTTTAACAGACTTCATATGTAAATGGGTCTCTTGGACAAATACCCACAAGAAAATATGTGTGGAAAGAGGAGTAATTGACTGAGAAAGTGAATCTTACATTTGCTAATCAGGCAAAATATTTAGATGTCTTGGAAGGGGCAGATGGAAAAAATTTTCACGATACGTAAGTAGGAAAGTGAAAAGCCCTTATGACTTTTCTTGGGGAAGCATGGCTTCTATATGGGTTCTTTCATCATTCTTATGTCTTAACATTTCTATTTTTCTAAAGAGCAAAACTGTTAGTAACGAGTTCAGATGATCTCAGCTTGGGCATATATAATGAATCATCCATAGACTTGGTGGCTTAAAAACAAACATTTTTTCTCAGAGTTCTAGATGTTGGGGCACTTAAGACCAAGTCCTGGCAGATCTCATGTTGGATGAGAGCTTTCTTCCTGGCTTACAAATGGCCGTGTCTTCATACAGAGGGGTGAGAGAGTGAAAGAGATCCTCTGTCCTTTTTATGAGGACACTAATCCCATTCACGAGGGATTCACCCTTGTGAACTTAATAATTACCAGAGGCCCTACCTCCTAATATCAGCACATGAGAAATTACAATTTCAAAAAATAAATTTGGAGTGACACAAATATTCAGTCCATAACAGTGGACAGGCAAAATTTTGTAGTTAATGCAAGCTACAAGATTTTCCTACAGACATGAATAGTTGTTTTCCCAACTACTATGGAGTCTTCTTCAATGTAATCTATAATTTCAAAACTTGATAACATTCTATTTCTGGTTGCTTTGCACTCCTTGTTTAATGCTCAGGGGATACTTCCATTTTTTCTGTGTCTTTGATACCTAAAAGCGAGCTGATATGAACCATTTTACACCTGAAACACATAATTAATGTCTTTGAAATCCTCAAATAACTTTCAGTGCAGTTTAGTCTTTGTTCTGTATAGGACTGGTAAGAAAGTAAAACTCACAGACAAGAGAGAATAAGGAAAGCAGGAGACGTTTATTAATTAAAATCTTTCTTTGTTAAAATATAAATATATGAATTTAAATGGCATATGAGAACAAATATGGGAATTGGATTTGGAGTCACAAACTCCCTTTTGACTTCCTTGGAGTAGTATATTTTCTTTGTAATACTTTAGTTTGGGGGGTAATGGTTGAAGAAACAGCAGTCTCTGTACTTTGACCACAGAGATGTGAAAAGCAAAGCAAACAGTGTATATAAAAATGAAAGTCCTATAAACTGGAAAACCATTAGATTTGCATAATATCTTTTAATTGTTTAGTGGTTTAATTACTGAGAATTTTTGAGTGGCTGCTATTCACTATGGGTTCTGGAGGACAGAGTTTATACAAGATTATGAAACGTTACTGAAAAAATGCAGGTTCTTAAATTTTAAAAATGGGTCCTAAAAAGAGTAATGAAATTTAACAAAGGTAAGAATAAATGCTATGGAAAAAATACTCACTCTAATAATCCACTGACAGGGTTTTGGTGGCAACAGACATTTTAAGGATCTTATGAAGACAAGACGATAATTGCAGCTAAAAGATTAAACAATTTTTTATTGTTGTTCAAGTACAGTTGTCTCCACTTTCACCCCACTATGCCCCCTGCCCCACCCATTCCTTCCTCCCACCCTCAAACCTACCCACTTTGACTTTGTCCATATGTCCTTTATGCATGTTCCTTGATGACCATTCTCCTATAATCTCCTATTGTTCTTCTCCATACTCCTCTCTGATTACTGTCAGTTTGTTCTTTTAAAATATATTTTATTTATTTTTTGAGAGAGAAGAGGGGAAGAGGAGGAGAAAGAGAGAGAGGAGCATCAATGTGTTTGCCTCTCATGTGTCCCCTGCTAGGGACCTGGCCCACAATCTAGGCATGTGCCCTGACTGGGAATCAAACCAGCAACCCTTTAGTTTTCAGGGCAGTGCTCAATATACTGAGCCACACCAGCCAGGGCTATAGTTTGTTCTTAATTTCAGTGCCTCTGGTTCTATTTTTCTTGCTTGCTTGTTTTGTTGATTATGTTCCATTTCTAGGTGAGATCATATGGTATTTGTCTTTCACCACCTGGCTTATTTCACAAGTTGTTTTTTTTTAAAAGATCAGAGGACTAGCTCTGGCTGGGTTGGTTATAGTATCATCAGTACACAAAACAGTCATGGGTTCAATCCCAGTTAGGGCCCATATCCAGGTTGTAGGTTCAATCCCAATCAGGGTATATATGGGAGGCAACCAAATAATGTCTGCCTGTCTGCCTGCCTGCTTGTCTTTCTGTCTGTCTGTCTCTCTCTTTCTTCTTCAACCTTTCTTCTTTCACTCAAATTAATAAATATGTCATTGAGTAAGAATTTTAAAAAAAGATCCAAGGTCTAGATTGTATTCTCAGTCCATTATCCACATCTGCTTAGTTGCAGCTGGATTGTAGGCTCATTCTCAGAATTGACTTCTGTTCCTACCAATGCCATCTCCACTATTACTGTATAACTCTCTTTCTCTCCCATATCTCCAACACAAAGTTTGGAAAGAATCATATTGGCACAGGTTATAATTCTGATCTACTCTGCAAAGCTTTCTTGCCCAGCAACACTTATAGGCCACTGTCAAGCCCATAGAGTCCCTACCATTTCACATTTAGTCAGCAGTTACCAAGGTGGCTGCTTTATCTGATTAAAAGCATAACACCCAATTCCCAGGGAACCCTCTGAGCCATTTCTTTAATCAAGGCAATGTGTTTTTCTATCTTGATACATGAGGATTTCCATCCAGGCAGCCACCAAAACTGGCCTGCTTCAAACTTGTGTAAACAAGTGAACTATCAAAGTAACAGTAAAAGACTGACAGCTTTGTTTGACAGCTAAAATTAGTAATTAATAATCTGTACCACTTTTCACACTGAATAGTTATCTTTACCTTCAAGACATGGTTGGTCATAGTTGATAGGTAAATAGCTCTCTGTTTCTTGAGATACACACCTGAGAAATACTAGCCATAGTGCAGTTATGTTTTCTAAGTCTAAGAAAATGTGTTTGATAACAAAAATTATTATTTCATATAAACTTTTAAAATATTTATCCATAATATTTTATTTTATGAATAAATATTTTATTTATGACCATGATCACAGTTTCCTTTATTCTGGATACACATTAACTTTTACTTCAATTATATTCCGGTTCATCTTTGACTATTATAAACCTGGAATTTGCTTCAAATCTTTATTCCACAGGAATTTGGCCCTTTCTGATGGCTGTCTCCTCTGCTGGACTTCTACTACCTATCTTGTTTCCCCACAGGCTCCAGCTCTGCCCAGCACCCTGCTGGAGGGATGCTTCATTGCATCCTTCAGGTTTGGCTGTCTGCCTACCCTGTTCATGACAACTTTTTTATTTAAATAAATAATAACTGCAGCTATTAAACATGAATCATTTCTATCCAGGATTGTTATTATAATAAACCACATACTTCATCTACATTAGTTATATGTTAAATGTATTTTTAAAGGCTTTCTTTTTTTTTAAGATTTTATTTATTTATTTTTAGAGAGGAAGGGAAGGACAGAAGGAGAGAAACATCAATGTATGGTTGCCTTTCGTGCATCCCCTGCTGGGAACTGGCCTGCAGGGAACCGGCCTGCAACCCAGGCATGTGCCCTGGCTGGGAATCGAACCGCAATCGTGTGGGTCGCAGGCCCATGCTCAATCCACTGAGCTACACCAGCCAGGGCCTAAATGTATTTTTAAAGTTTTTATTGAAATTTTAAATGCTTCTTTTTGAAGGCATTATGAAGTTAGGAGTTGAAGGTCAAAGTCATTTTAATTCTGAACATCAATCTTTTAAAACCTGGTTATTAGCAAGGTCTCTTCTAAAGAATGTATTATATATAAATGTTTCAATTATGGTTCATTAAAAAAAATAAAGATGGAAGGTCGCACATGTTTTATCTGATTGCCCATGGTAATATGGAACTGTGAGTGAGATTAGCAAAGTGTTTCCTTCTTCATTGTACTCGGTACACTTTACTCTCTAAAGGCCTGTTCCCAGAAGATATGAATAGCTCTGTTTCAAGGCCATTCAAATAATATTTAGATTTTGGTAATTAAAGCAAAAGAATTACACTCAAAGACAGAAACATATTTCAAAATAATGATGCAATCATATTTAACCAATGTTTTGAACAGCAAGCTATGTTACCGTTGACAAATCTAATTTGTTGACAATAATTTAATAATTCACTTAACAAAATGGAAAGCTTGGTCACACTTTTGTGAGTCCTTTTATTCTTACAGTATAAGAACTGTTGCACTTTTCTGTTACCTATGTATGTATTTAGAGAAGAATATTGATGGCTGGAAATAATATTAAAATTTTCTATCACTATATTGACTCTAAGATTATCTTCTGGCTAAATAAAAAATTAGTAATGAACCAAAACCATGAATGAAGAACAAATGTATAGTTATAAAATAAGTCACAGGGGTATAATGTGTAGCACAGGGAATAAGTAATATATATCATCATAACTGCGTACAGGGGAAATAGTTATTAGATATTTTGAGGTGATCACTTTATAAGTTATATAAATGTTGAATTTCTATGTTTTACACATGAAACTAATATAATATTACATGCCAACTACAATTGAAAATAATTGTTTTTTTAAAAGACCATGAATGATTACACAATAACAGCTTTCCTGTGTCTTTTCAAATTATTTAAATAGTTATAGTATAACAGTATATTTTTTCTAAAGGAAATGTACTGGGTAAATACAACTATTTCAAGAGGCAAATTGCATTTTCATCAATCTTTTAAACAATTATTGTTAGATAATAAGAGATGTGTTCAGGGTCTGGAGTAAAAAAGAACGGCAACCAAATTTTCATTAAAAACATTTTTAATCAACTGGTGGACACAAAAAAATTCAGCAAATTATTTATAATTATAAATCAAAATGGGAGTTTGAGCCCCTGCCAGTGTGGCTCAGTTGGCTAGAGTGTCCTCTCATAAACTTAAAGGTTGAGGGCTGGATTTCCAGTCAGCACACATACTTAGGTTAACAGCTTGGTCCACAGTCAGGGCATACTGGAAAGGCAGCTGACAGCTATTTCTCCCTCATGTCTAAGCTTCTCTCCTTCCCTTCCTTTCTCTCTAGAATCAATAAATGTAGCCTCCAGTGTGAATTTAAAAAAGGGTGAATTTGAAAGTTTTATATCTGTCCTTGTTAAAAATAAAATAATTGATAATGTGTTGCCTAGTTTTTTTTCATGAATAATTAGAAAAAATGAAATTGTCATGTATTTTGATAGGGAATATCAGACATGTTCCTGAATGACATATCAGAGGTAAACTTGGAGGAAAGGATATTATTCGTGATCCTACTTTGTCAAGTGGACATATCTAATAGATGCAAATCTATGATTAAAGTGACAATACAAAATTATTAATGTAAATATTTGGGAAGTTTATTTATATATACTCTATTTAGAACCTTAAATTACATTTGATCACCAAGAAACCACTGTCAATAGAAAAAAAGACACCTAAGGTATTTTTGTACTGACAATTCTTAGGCATAAGTGTATTGACAAGGGAAAATGACAAGAAATGCTAGTGAATTTATAGGGGGAAAATACAGATTATGTTGCTCTGGAATCCAAGCATCAGAAACATTTCATGGAAGAACAGTTTGACCAGATATCAGGTTCCCATAGTTAGGTAAGATATGGACTACAAATTGGCATTGGCCTTTAAAACACACAGGTCATTAGTCATCTTTGAGAGAGTAGTTGCAATTGTTTTACTAAAGTGTGTTTATAAAGCCACCATAGAGAGCACTTAGAATTGTATACATGGGTCATTGTTTGGAGGTGTTTGCTATCAAATAAAAGACAGAAATAAGGCAATAATTGGAGGAGAGAATAAAGTCAAGATTTTTTGTTATTGTTTTGTTTATTTTTAACATGGAATAAATAGTGGTATTTGTGTATGCCGATGGAAAAGACTCAGTAGAGGAGAAGGAGTGGTAATATAAATAGCTAGATTCAGTGTATGCTAGGCAATTTTATTTTAGCAACTACCTTAGGAAATTCTTCTAGCATGTAAGTAAAAAGCAGTAATTTTTGAAAAATGAAGTATATTAATATTTTCATTTATTAACAGTTTATACTATTTCTTGTCATTATCTTCACATACCTAACATTTCCCTGTGTGGCAAGAATGTTTTTTGGGGGGTGATAAACCAGTGAATAATAGCTCATTTCTTACCATAGTGATGGTACCAAGAAAACCAAACCTGAAATAATTAGATGTATCTTCCTGGCTAACGGAGTCTAGTAATGGGTCATTCAGTGTGAAGCTTGCTCTGTACAAGATGCTGTCTTCGCTGGAGACATGTAATTGTTGAAGTGATTTGCTAAAATAGAAGCCCATATGAAGAGGAAGTTGATATGAGGGAATAACAAACAGAGATTTTTTAATTGATTGTTTTTAATAATAGAGAGAGAGGGAGAGAGAGCAATATCAATTTGTTGTTATACTTATTTATGCATTCATTAATTGATTCTTGTATGTGTCCTGACCAGGGATGAAACCTGCCACTTTAGCATACTGGGATGGGGCTCTAACCATCTGAGCTACCTGGCCAGAAACAAGCTTAGAGAATTTTAAAATATTATGCCAGAGCCTTGAGCAAACTATACCTAAAATTTTAAATTATACAAGTCAATACATTCACTTTATTATTTAAATAAGTTTGAATTGAGTTTTCTACTTCTCGGAATTAAAATAACCTCCTTGAGTCTGTGATAGGCAGAGAAGCAAACCCCAGTTTACATAGTGGGCACTTACTAATTGTGCAGTGATGGTGGTTCCTGGAAACTTTTGTTGTTGTTGTTTGTTTGAGGCTAGAAACATAAACAGAAACCTTTGGCTGCCCTGGAAGACCCAAGATACAGGTCATAAGCCACATTTTCTATACCATTTTATAAGGCTCCCATTGGTATAACTTTGAAGTGAAAAGTTTAAATAAGTGACTTTTGTTTCTATTTAAATTTATCAACCTTTGACACTGAGTAGGAGGTGGTTGTGTACCACCATTAATTTTCATGAATAAAACACTACTTTTATCAAATTCTGCTACCTCTTAGCATAGTGCAATTTTTTCACAAGATCTAATAGTGAAGAATATAGCTTGCAAGCATATGAATAGATTTCAGAGGATTGGCACTGAAAAACATTAATTCAAAGAATATTGTTAATTATATACCGTGTGATCATATCTGTACAGTAGATGTAATTAAAAACCAGAGAGGAAAAATCCTAATTTGTTATATAACAGATATATCTGTTATATATACTAATTACATTGTAAGTGCCTGATTCTAGAAGATGATTTTAAAATGCTTAGAGAGTTCTGGTCAAGTACAATTTAAAAGTATTTTCTTTTTTTAAAATTTAATCCTATCTTATTTTATTTTTAAATTTATTTATTTTAATTGTTGTTCAAGTACAGATTTCTGTCTTTTACTCCCATCCCAGCTCACCCCCCAGTGCTCCCCATCTCCCTCCCATTTCCACCCCCTTACTTTTTGTTCATGTGTCCTTTATACTTGTTCCTGTAAATCTTTCTTCCCCTTTCTCCCCTGATATTCCTGCCCTCTCACCTCTGGCCCTGTCAGCCTGTTCTCTGTTTAAATGTCTTTGATTATATTTTGCTTGCTTGTTTGTTTTGTTGTTTAGGTTCCTGTTAAACATGAGATCATATGGTATTTGTCTTCCACTGCCTGGCTTATTTCACTCAGCATAATGCTTTCTAGTTCCATCTATTCTGTTGCAATGGGCAGGAGCTCCTTCTTTCTTTCTGCTGCATAGAATTCTATGGTGTAAATGTACCACAGTTTTTCGATCATTCATTTACTGATGGGCATCCAGCACTTGACCACTGTAAATTGTGCTGCTATGAATATTGGAGTGCACACATTCTTTTGTATTGGTGTTTTGGGGTTCTTATGATATAATCCTAGCATTGAAATTGCTGGGTCAAAAGGCAGATCCATTTTTGTTTTTTTGAGAAGATTCCATACTGTTTTCCATAGTGGTGGAACCAGTCTGCATTTCTACCAACAGTGCAGTAGCATTCCCTTTTCTCAACATCTTCTCCAACACTTGTTTGTTCCTCTGTTTATGATTGCCATTCTGACCAGTGTGAAGTAGTATCTTATTGTGGTCTTAGTTTGCATCTCCCTAATAGCTAGCAATATTGAGCATCTTTTCATATGTCTCTGGATCCTCTGTATGTCCTCCTTGAGGAAGTGTCTGTTCAAGTCCTTTGCCCACTTTTTAATTGGGTTGCTTGTATTCTTAGAGTGGAGTCATGTAAGTTTTTTGTATATTTTGGAGATTAAACCCTTGCCTGAGGTATCATTGTCAAATATGTTTTCCCATATGGTTGGTTCTCTTTTCATCTTTTTTTAAAATTTCATTGTTTTTTATTTATTTTTTATTAATTATGCCATTACATTTGTCCTATTCCCCCTTCATTCCCCTCCACCCTACCCCCCATCCCCACCATTACCCCCCCATTAGTTTATGACCATGTGTCTCAAATTCTTTAGATTCTATATTTCCCATACTATTCTTGCCCCCCCATCTATTTTCTATCTACTGTCTATGCTACTTATTTTCTGTACCTTCTCCCCCCTTCTCCTCCTCCCACTCCCCTGTTGCTAACCCTCCTTGAGATCTTCATTTCTATGTTTCCACTCCACCTAGCTGTCCTTTTAGTTTGCTTTTGTTTTAGGTGTGGTTGTTAATAACTGTGAGCTTGTTGTTCTTTCACTGTTCATGTTTTTTAACTTCTATTTCTTAGATAAGTCCCTTTAACATTTCATATAATAAGGGCTTGGTGATGATGAACTCCTTGAATTTGATCTTATCTGAGAAGCACTTTATCTGTCCTTCCATTCTAAATGAAAGTTTTGCTGGATAGAGCAATCTTGGTTGTAGGTCTTTGGATTTCATGACTTGGAATACTTCTTTCCAGCCCCTTCTTGCCTGTAAGGTCTCTTTTGAGAAATCTGCTAATAGTGTGATGGGGACTCCTTTGTAGGTGACTGTCCCCTTAGCTCTTGCTGCTTCTAGGATTCTCTCCTTCATTTTAATCTTGGCTAATGTAATTATGATGTGCCTTGGTGCGTTTCTTCTTGGGTCCAACTTCTTTGGGACTCTCTGAGCTTCCTGGATTTCCTGGAAGTCTATTTCCTTTGCCAGATTGGGGAAATTCTCCTTTATTATTTGTTCAAATAAGTTTTCCACTGGTGGCTGTTCCTTTCCCCCTTCTGGTACCCCTATAATTCGGATGTTGGAGCGTTAAAGATGTCCTGGAGGTTCCTAAGCCTCTCCTCATTTCTTTGAATTCTTGCTCCTTGACTCTTTTCTGTTTGGCCATTATTTGCTTTCTTCTGGTCCACTCCATTGATTTGAGTCCCAGTTTCCTTTTCATCGCTATTGGTTTCCTGTGCAATTCCATTCATTTCAATTCGTTTCGCCTTCATATGTTTGTCTAATTTGTGGCTATAATCAACCAGTTCTGTGAGGATTCTGATCACCAGTGTTTTAAACTGTGCGTCTGCGAGTTTTGCTATTTCTTCATCACTTAGGTTTCTAGGCTCTGGAGCTTTGAGATCTTCTTGAGCCATTTTTGGTCTGTTCACGCCTGTTAAGTGTGAGGAGTGGAGCCTTGGACTCCCAGGTCACTGGGTTGTGACGCTGTATGTGGGGGCGTGGTCAGAGCAGGAAAATGGTGGCCCCCTCTGCTGTTTTGTGCCACTGGGTGAGGAGCAGAGCCTTAGGTGGTTCACCAGGGTAGGGCCACTCAGGTCATAACCCAGGGCTACCCTGGGTTATGACGCTGTATGGGGAGGCTTGGTCAGAGCGGGGAAATGGTGGGCCCTCTGCTGCAGCTCACTGCTGGGGCTGCTGGGTCCCGTCTAATCGCCCACTCCCTCACTTGTCTATCTGCGCACGAATGCGGGAACATAGTCAACCCACAGCCCTGCTCCCTCGCTATTTCCCCTTGGTCACTCGCTGGGTCTCTCACTAGGTCCACCCCTGCGCCTGGATTCCCTGCGCCTGAGTCCGTCTGACCGAATTTTCCTGTGCAACGCCGCTCCACCAGCTGCTGGTTTCACCCCTCTTACCAATCAGTCTAAAGAATTTGTTGTTATCAGACTTCCAAAAAGTTCAATTTTCTGTGTTCTGGCTGTGCTTTCTATTGCTAATATTTAGTTGTCTCTAAACTTGGTTGTGTGAGGAAGCACGACGTCTCCACCTATGCCTCCATCTTGGCAGAAGTCCTCTTTTTATCTTAATACTGTTTTCCTTAGCCATGTAGAAGCTTTTTATTTTGATGAGGTCTGATTTGTTTATTCTTTCCATTATACCCCTTGCACTAGGGGACATATCAATAAAAATGTTGCTGCATAAAATATCTGAGATTTTCCTGCGTATGTTCTCCTCTAGGATTTTAATGGTGCCATGGCTTATATTTAAGTCTTTTATCCACCTTGAATTTATTTTGGTGTATGGCGTAAGTTGCTGCTCAAATTTCATATTTTTTTTGTACATAGATGTCCAGTTGTCCCAACACCATTTGTTGAAGATGCTAGTTTTACTCCATTTTATGTTGCTGCCCCCTTTATCCAATATTAGTTGACCGCAGAGACTTGGGTTTATTTCTGGGCTCTCTGTTCTGTTCCATTAGTCTATGTGCCTGTTTTTTTTTATGCCAGTACCAGTCTGTTTTGATTACAGTGGCCTTGTAATACAGTTTAGTATCGGATATTGTGATCTCTCCTACTTTGTTCTTCTTTCTCAAAATTGCAGCTGCTATTTGGGGTCATTTATGCTTCCATGTAAATTTTTGATGTGTTTGTTCTATGTCTATGAAATTTGCCATTGGTAATTTAATAGGTATTACGTTGAATCTTTACATTGCTTTGTGTAGTATGGACATTTTGATGATGTTAATTCTTCCAATCCATGAACATAGTATATGTTTCCATTTGTTTGTGTCTTCCCTGATTTCTTTCTTCAGTGTTGTGTGATTTTTTGCACACAGGTTTTTACGTCCTTGGTTAGGTTTATTCCTAAGTATTTTTTCTTTTTGCTATACTAAATGGGATTTATTTCTTGATTTCTGCTTTTGCTGTTTCATAGTTGGTATACAAAGATGCCTTTGATTTCTGAATATTGACTGTTTATCTCGACGTTTTGCAAATTCTTTTATTAGCTCTAGCAGTGTTTGGGTGGAGTCTATAGGATTTTCCATGTACATTATCATGTCATCTGCAAACAGTGACAGTTTTGTTTCCTCCTTTACCATTTGGATGCCTTTTATTTTCTTTTCTTTTCTGATCACTGTGGCTAAAACTTTCAATACTATATTGAATAGAAGTGGTGAAAGTGGACAACCTTGTCTTCTTCCTGATCTTAGTGGAAAATATTTTAGTTTTTGCCTGTTGGGTATGATGTTCGCTGTAGGTCTCTCATATATGGCTTTTATTATGCTGAGGAATGCTCCCTCTATTCTTATTCTACTGAGTGTTTTTTTTTACCATAAATGGGTGTTGTACCTTATCAAAAGCTTTTTCTGCCTCTATTGATATGACCATGTGGTTTTTGTCTTTTCTTTTGTTTGTGTGATGTATTACATTTACTGACTTGCAAATATTGAACCATTCTTGCATCTTTGGGATGAATCCTACTTGGTCACAGTGCATGATCTTTTTAATGTATTGTTGGATGCTGTATGCCAATATTTTGTGCAGGATTTTAGCATCTATATACATCAGTGATACTGGCCTGAAGTTTTCTTTCTTTGTTATGTTTTTAAGTGGTTTTAGGATTAGGATGATGCTGGCTGCATAAAAAGAGTTATAGAGTCTTCCATCATTTTGGATTTTGTGGAATACTCTGTGAAGGATAAGGGTTAGCTCTTCCTTAAATGCTTTGTAGAATTCTCCTGTGAAACTATCTGGTCTAGAGCTTTTGTGTGACATGAGGTTTTTTTTTTTTTTTTTTTAATTACGGCTTCAATTTCATCTGCTGTTATTGGTCTTTTCAGGCTTTCTGTTTTTTCTTCAGTGAGTTTTGGAAGCTTATGTTTTTCTAGAAATTTTTCTATTTCACCTAGGCTTTCAAAATTCATGGCATACAGTTCTTCATAATAATTTCTTACAATCCATTGTATTTCTGTGGTGTCAGTTGTAATCTCTCTTTTTTCATTTCTGATTCTGTTTATTTGGGTTTTCTCTATCTTTTTTTTCTTGATGAGCCTGCTTGAAGGCTTTGTCAATTTTGTTTACCTTATTTAATAAAAAATTTTAAAAAACTCCTGGATTTATTGATCCTTAAAATTGTGCTTTTATTCTCTATGTCATTTAATTCTGCTCTGATCTTGATTATTTTCTTCCTTCTACTTGCTCTGGGCTGTCTTTGTTGTTGTTCCTGGAGTTCTTGTAGGCATAGAGTTAGGCTGTTTGTTTGAAATGTTTCTATCTTTAGTAGGTAGGTCTGTACTGCTATGAACTTTCCTCTCAGGACTGCCTTCCCTGTGTCCCAGAAGTTTTGAATTCTGGTAAATTCATTTTCATTTTTTTCAGAAATTTTTTATTTCTTTTCTAATTTCATTCTTGACCCATTCATTGGTTAATAACATGCTATTCAATCTTCATAAGTTTGAGTGCTTTGGGTTTATTTCCCTTGGGGTTGGTGTCTAGTTTCAGTCCCTTGTGGTTGGAGAAAATGCTTGGGATGATTTCAATTTTCTTGAAGTTGTGGAGGCTTGTTTTTTTGTTGAGGCCTATCATGTGATCTAGCTTTGAAAATGTTCCGTGTGCATTTGAAAAGAATGTATATTTAGCTTCTTTGGGATGAAGGGCTCTATATATATCACTTAATTCCATTTCATCTAGGGCATTGTTCAATGCCACAATATCTTTGTTGATATTTTGTTAGGAAGATCTCTTCATTTTAACAGTAGAGTGTTAAAATCCCCTACTATAATTGTGTTGCTGTCAATACCTTTGTTGAAGTCCTCTAAGATTTTATTTACATATTTGGGTGCTTCTATGTTGAATGCATATATATTTACAATGTTTATGTCCTCCTGGTGGATTCTTCCCTTGAGTATTTTGAAGTGACCTTCTGGGTCTCTCTTTATGACCCCTTTTTGGAGTCTATTTTATCTGATATGAGAATTGCTACCCAGATTTTTTTCTCTCTTTTTGCTTGAAAAAAATTGTTTTCAGCTCCTCACTTTTAGTTTGTCTAGGTCCTTTGTGCTTAGGTGTGTTTCTTGTTGGCAGCATATGTGTGGGTCATGCTTTCTTATCCATTCAGCTATTTTGTTTCTTTTGATTGGAGCATTTAAACCATTTACATTTAAGGTTATTATTGATAGGTACTTATTCATTGCCATTTTTGTACCTGTGTTCCTCTCTGTCTCTCTCTTTTCCTTCCTTTCATTAAAGCAGTCCTTTTAGCATCTCTTGCAGAGCTGGTTTGGTGGAGGTGTATTCTTTTAGACTTCTTTTGTCTTGGAAGTTCTTTATTTGGCCTTCTATCTTGATTGAGAGCCTTCCCTGGTAGAGTACCCTCGGTTGCAGGCCTCTGCTTCTCATTACCTGAAATATTTCCTGTCATTCCCTTCTGGCTTGGAGTGTTTCCATTGATAAGTCAACAGCTAACATTATTGAGGATCCCTCTTATGTTACTTCCAGTTTCTCCCTTGCTGCCTTTAAGATTCTCTCTTTGTCTTGGAATTTTGCCATTTTAATGATTATGTGTCTTGAAGTGGGCTTCTTTGGGTTCCTGTTGATTGGGACTCTCCGTGATTCCTGGATTTGTGTGACTTTTTATCTTGTCTAATTAGGGAAGTTTTCCATCATTATTTTTTCAAATAGGTTTTCTAACCCTGGCTATTCTTCTTTTACTTCTGGTGTCCCTATTTTTCAAATATTATTACATTTCATATTGTCTTGCATTTCTCTTAATCTCTCTTCATTCTTTCTGAGCCGCTTTTCCTTTTATTACTCTTTGTGGGAGTTTTTTTCCTACTTTGTTCTCCAACTCGCTAATCCGATCTTCTGCTTCATTGACCCTGCTTTTGACTCCTTCCACTGTGTTCTTCAGTTCACAAGTTGTATTCTTCATTTTTTCTTGGCCCTTGCTGATAGTTTCTATTTCCTTTTCATGTTGATATAGTTTTTCAGCGAGTTATTGGTAGTTCCCCTGTAGTTACTGGTAGGTCATTGAACTTCCTGATAACCAATGCTTTGAATTAAATATCTGATAGCTGACTTGCCTCTTTTTCAACTAGCATTCTTTCTGAGGCTTCCTCCTTTCCTATTATTTGGGAACTTGTTCTTTGTCTTCCCATTGTTTGTGAGAGTCTTCTTGTTAGCTTCAGCTTCTTAAATTGATTTGTTTTGCCTCCCTAAGTTTATGGTATGAACTTCTGTGGTAGAATACTTGTGAGATTTAATGGTGTGGTCTCTTTGACCTCTGAAGCTCACTGGTCTTGGGCTGTCCCTTAAGTTGGCTCTGTGTTTGTCTTTGGCTTTTGGTTGTTTTGGGGTCTATTTTTGTGGGTCCTTCCCACCAGTTGGTTAACTGGTGGTCACTCTGTCCAACACCACTTGTGGTTTGTTGTGTTGGGGAGAGCAGATTGTGTTGAAGCAAGTTGTAAATGTGTACAAGGTTTTGAGGATTCCGTTTTGGTCTTGTTCAGTTGTTTGTACTGGGTAGTTTCTCCACTATTTAGTTGTATTTCCAGATAGGTACTGCTTTGAGGTTTGTGTGGTTTTCACTCCCTCCTTCACCTTCTTCTGTTGTGATCTGTTAGTGGTTCCTTTGTTGTTGGGTTTCCTCTTCAAGGGTTTATCCTCATGTTCACTGCCTCCACCTACTCTTTTTTTTTGTGATCAGTTGGAGTGGAAGGCAAAATTGTTTATGACAGCAGGAGAGTATTCTATGATATTTACAGTAGCAGCCAGTAAAGAAGAGATAGGAGATCATTTTTCCTTTGTATAGTGTTAACAATGATCTTCAACCCAACTAGCCACTTTTAAGAAAAGATGGAAAGAAAATAATACTCTTGTTGGGGAGGGAAAGTTTGTGAGTTGGATTTAGAAAGCAGTGAGGTTATGGGAAGTCAGATTCTGAGGAAAAGTGAGAGTAAAGGATAGTAAATAGGTATAGTGTGTGAGAGAATAGAGTTAATCACTACAGTAATAGAGTTCAGGAAACTATGAAGTGGGCTAAGATCTGGGAGGGGTGATGTCAAGTGTTTACAATTGTATGGAGCAACTATTATTTACAATAATATTATAGCAACAATGATATGTCAGAATCTATGTGATCTGGATAACATAAATAGCCGGTATACAACTTTGAGTTGTGTGCTAAAGGAACACAAGCGATGTAAAGGATTACATCGCTTTAGCAATGTAAATTAGTAAATTAGCAATACACGGTAGAAGAGAGAACAGGGGAAACCTGTCAAATGATACAATATAATGAGCCAAGCTTATAAGACTATGCAGAAAGAAGAGGAGTGCAAAAATACTATTAAAATAAAAGATGTAAGAATAATGAAAATAATAATACAAATATGCAGTAGCTTGTAGTTTCTCTGCAATAGAAAAGTAAAATTTGTCTCACTGTCTCAACTGTTGGGATGGCCCCTCTTTGGGTCCAACTCTGGTCCTTTCACAGTTCCAAGTTTTTTGTCTCACTTGTGGTATTAAAAAAAAGGCAGGGCAAGGGAGGAAGAAGAGATAAAATTGGAAAGAAAGGAAGGGGGCATAAAACAAGAAATAAGGCAAGAGAGGAAAAAGGTATTGAAAGATAAACAATAATAAAATTAAAAAAATAAAAGATTACTTTTAAAAAACAATAAAAAACCACCTTTTGGTTTCAAACTGGCCAAACCATTTTTTCTGGTCTTGCTGGCTGCAGAAGGCTGAGGGGTGATTGGTGTGGCTTTTCTTGTGTACTCAGGCAGTCTTGCAAGCACTCTCACAGGAGCTAGTCTGGTACCTCTCCCCAGAACCCCAGGCAGGGGATCCAAGTCTTCTTTAGAGTGCTTTTTCCCCCAGAGGTTATCACTGTGCTTAACCAGTGATAAGGGGTATGGGTGGGTGCATTTATTGGCCAGGCTGCCTGGGTCCTGAGGGTTTGGGTGTGAGCCCTTCTCAGTGATTTGGGAAAAAGCAAGACTTCCGCACAACCTTGGGATTGCTGCCCAACTGGGTGGGGAGTAAGTGGAACGGCTGTTGGAGGAAAATTCCCCACTTTTATATTTTGAGAAATTCCTCCTATCCAAGCCTGTCACTAAGTACAGCCTAATTCTTCATCCAGTCTGGTTTCTACCAGGGTCAGTGCTCATCACTGTGCAGCTCTCAAGTTTCCCAAGTCGGTGAAAACAGACTCCTGGGTTAATCACAGCCCTTGTGTGTTTGCCTCTTTGTTCTTATTCCCCTCTCTGCAACTTCAAGCAATACAGTCTCTCCTGGTGCTGCTTAAACTGTGCTTGGCCAGGGAGAGAGGGAGCAGTTGATCCAGCTCTGTCCCAAGGACTCTGTAGAAGGCCCATGGCTCCCAAAATGTCTGTGGTAGACCCAGCGCTGAGCTCTGGGCACCGGGTTCTGGGGAACCAGGTGCTACACCTGGGACTACGGCGGAGTCCCTGTGCTGGTCCCTGGACCTTATTGTCCTGCAGTAGTCTCTTTACCTCCTGGTTTTTCTTTTTTCTTTTTTTTAATTTTTATTTTATTGATTATGCCATTACAGTTGTTCTATTCCCCCCTTCATTCCCCTCTACCCTGCACACTCCCTCCCACCCACATTCCCCCCTTTTACTTCATGTCCATGTGTCATGAGTTCTTTAGCTTCTACATTTCCTACTACTCTTGCCCCCCCTCCTGTCTATTTTCTCCCCACCATCTATGTTACTTATTCTATTTTCCCCCTCTCTCCTCCTCCCACTCCCCTGTTGCTAACCCTCCATGTGATCTTCATTTCTATGGTTCTGCTCCTGATCTAGCTGTCCTGGAGTGAACCAGAAGGAAGGAAAAAATGACCAAACAGAAAAATATGAAGAAACAAGAATTCAAAAAAATGAGGAGAGGCTTAGGAACCACCTCCTGATTTTTCAATGCCCGTTACAATTTCTGGTCTCTTATTTTCATATCTGCTGGGGCACTATTGGCTGTTTGCTCTGTTCCTCCATAGATTGGCCAGGTTTTTCTCCTGGTGAATGGAATCTGCTCCCTTCTACTGTCACCATCTCCCCCCCTCCCATCTTAAAAAGTATTTTCTAATTAAATTTATAAATATGGAGAGAGATGATATGGATGTAAGGATAGACTGATTTTGTTGAAGATTATAATAAAATAACTCAAAAAACTTTAAATCATAAGATCATAGTATACTTGAATGCATCTATTTGTAGAAAGTATAAGATTAAAAGTTTAAGATAAAAATAAAGGATATAAATAATATCATTTTTATAAAAAGCTTGATTAAGTAATATTAATGCTTCAATTTGGAATTAAGTTTGTTCTGTCTAAAACTAGAAGTGACCATATTGTGAATTACTTTCTCTAAAGGTCTATAAGCATCTTGAAGGCAAAATTCCTGCCTCATTCATTGTATCCCCTATCACGATACTTACTAAACTTATTAATTATTTATTACTGAGTAACAAATTATCACAAAATTGAGTGTCTTAAATTAAAAACAATTATTATTTCAGAGATGTTCTTTGTCAGGGATATGAATATAGCTTAGCTGAATCTACTGATTGTAGGTCTCTAACCAACACAAGTCAACTGAAGAATTGACTGGGTAGGATCCACCTTTATGGCTCATTTTTGTGTTTGTTGGCAGGATTCATTTTCTCGTGGGTTGTTGGACTGATGCCTCAGTTGCTCACAAGATTTGTCTCTCTCTGTTCTTAGCCTTGTGGGCCTCTCTAAGGGCATCTCGCAACATGGCAGTTTGTTTCACCTGATCAAGTGGGCAAGATAATTCCAGCAAGAGAGAAAGATGGCAGACTAGCAAGAAAGCCACAATGTTTTGTAGCCTAGTGATGGAAGTGATACTGTATGATTTTTGTTGCGTTCTACCAGTTAAAAGCAAGTCACTAGGTCCAGCCCACACTTAAAGAAAAAAAAATACAGGCAGGGAAGGCCACTGGGAGCCATGAAAGAGGTTTATCCAAGAAGGCTTGGAATCTTTATGGTGCCAGTCCCTTGCAGAAAATTTAAATACATAAGGGACAACAATAGAAATATTAAGATAAGGTTTTAAGAGAAGAATTATTTACAAACTTTTACCTACTTAACTGATTATATTTCACTGTCTTACTCAGTGGTTCAGTAGTTGTAAGAATGTGTTGCAGGCACCAAAGGACACCCCAATGTGTCTGCCTGCCTAAAATCATTTTCATAGTGATATAAGACATAATTTGCCTTTCTACTCTCATTCTTTCAAGAGCAGACAATAGAGTTTTCCCAAGCACATATTACATGTGATCTTACAAAAAATGAACAAGTAGACTTGAAAAGCCAGTTGATGTATATTAAGTCAAACTTTAAAAAGGAGAAACATTTTTGAAAAACATAATTAGTGTTCACAAAAAGTCATTTATGTTAACATATAACATGTAATATATGATGAAATAATAAATATGTTATCAAATGTGTTTTTATTTTTATATAAATGTAGCTGACATAAACTAAAGATCTTTCGGATCCTTAACAAGTTATAAGAATGTAAAAGGGTCCTAAAACCAAAAGCCTGAGAAAACTTAATTAGACAATTCTGAAAGCATTAGTAGGTTTTTGGGGATTAGAGTGAGTGCCCCAGAATGTCCCCTCCTGGCATACTGATTATTTCCAGCTGTAAACAGTTAAAACTCCAAATGCAGGAAGAGTTTGTTTGTTTGTTTTTCCTCTCTTCCTTCCTTTAAAGACATTCACATAGAAAAATCCACTTCAGGGAGAGAACTTGAGCATAGTTGCCATTGTAGATTCACTTTAGCATCGACAAAGAATCCATGCAAATCTGTTCACTAGAGCTCCCCTGATCCCGCTGTTTTTGTTGCTTAACAAAAAAATTGCTACTTTCTCAGCTATCTGTGAGTTGTCTATTTCCCCTTTGAAACTCCAAATGTTATTCCCTCTTTGTCCTTTATCCAAAATGACATATCTCATATATGTCATTTTGCCTCACTATATTTGGAATTTTCATGTTCATGTGAATTTCCTCTGTGCACATATCAATATTTGATTTTCTCTCATTAATCTGCTGAGTGTTGTTTGAATTATTCAATCAGTGAAAAAAATCATAGGTAAATGGAAAGTTTCCCTGGCCCTAACAGTTTCTAAACAACTTACATGAAAAACAGTGTTTTCAAAAAATGAATTTATATTATTAGACATATTTTTATAATACAGTTTGCTTAGTTAAATTCCAAGTGTAAATGTTATCACTTCAAAAAGCAAAACATTCTTGAAAATTATAATCGTCTTTTTAAAAAGATTTTATTTATCTTTAGAGAGGAAGGGAAGGAGATAGGGAGAGAAATATCGATGTATGGTTGCTTCTCATGTGTCCCCTGCTGGGAACTGGCCTGCAACCCAGGCATGTGTCCTGAATGGAAATCGAACCGTGATCCTCTGGTTCGCAGGCCTGCACTCAATCCACTGAGCTACACCAGCCAAGGCAATATAATCATCTTTTAAATATGAAAAACATTTTGAGTGTGAAGGTAAAATTACTGGTCCCCAGTAATCATGGCAAGAATATCTATTACATTAATGTAACTGGAAGTACTAAGACAAAATGTTTTCAATCTAATAAAGTAAGATTATAAAGTTAAGGTCATAGTTACATCAGTAAAATTGGTGTGAGATTGCAATATAATGACTTTTAATACATTTTGGGTGTATATTGTAGTAAGTAAGGTTGCACTTTATGTTGTGGCAAAATAAGGACTGTAAGTGGGGTAGGATACATTTTACTAATCTACTAATACTAAAACACACTATTTTTCAAAAACCTCTATTATCTCTAGTGATATATATTTGGCAGATTCTTTTCCTTCTATAATTATGTTTAATGATATGCTATTATAGGACAGTATCATCAATTGGTATATTAAAAGTAGGAGCAGAGATCATTACACTAGTCAGAACAGCAGTGTTTTGTGATGAACTATGTCACAAAAGCCTCCATGACAGTTAAAAAGCCTGAGTTGTATTTCATTTTGTTGAGAATTACTGCATTAAAAATAGGAAAAGGGCCAGCAACAAATGACTAGTTGCAGCTCAAATAAATTTAATTGTTAGCTTCATATTTCTCTAATTACAAATTCACTCAAGATTGTTCTCATTTGCTGTGTTCCAAGAAAAGAACATTAATTTTATCAAGCATCACAAAAGTAGATTTTTTTGTAAAAAAGTTAGTTTAATAGTGGATGAGCCTATAAAATGATATTTACCATCCCCCTCAAGTAGTTAATCCATACAGTGAAAATTGCACAAGGTAAAACTTATATCATGTGCTTTCCAATTTGATTAGAAATTTATAAGAGACCATCATGTCCATAATAACAATGAAGAAAGATTTCTAATTATGAAAAAACTAATCAGTGAGCTAAATGAACAAAGAAACTTTAATTGAAGGAGAGGGAAAGTCCACATTGCTAATAATTGTGAGCACAGCATAACAAGAAACAAACACTGCATGGAACAGGGTGGAGGAATCGGAGTAACTTCCAACAAACATTTAATGGCCATGTCAGGACTAGCCTGACAGGTTGCAAATTTAGGAAACCACAATCAGAGTAATTCACTTGCAAATTATGTCCTTAGGAATCTTTATGAGCACAGAGAAGTGCGTTAAAAGTAGAAGCAAGGAAAGAGGACTCAGAAATAATTTCTAGGAACATGAGTTTTTTAAAAACTGAAGTTCAGCCAGTAGCCGAGGACTCTGGGCAGGATAAGTCTTCTGAGAGAAATATCCATCACTGTAATTGGTTGTACCTTGAGAGATCAAGACAGAGGCAGGTCAGAGGAGCTCATAGAAACATTTTCCTGAAGGCACAGCAGTGGTCACCAAAGGCTGGGTATAGTACAGGAAACTTCAAATAAATTGTTCACAAAGCAGCCCATTCTAAGCACATAGCAGCATTTGGAAAGTGATTGGCAGTAGAAAAAGAAAATAGAGAGATCCTCAGAACATCACAGGGATTTTGTTGAGCTCACAATGGCAGCCCAAAGAAGCATCATGTAGACCAGGGTCATTGAACAAAATCCCTTGACACACGCAAAGTTCTCAACAACTGAAAGGAACACCCAATAAAGGAGGTGGAAAGGCAATATGATTAAGAGCATCCTGAAGAACATAAAGTAGGTACCTGAACATCTTTAGAAATGGTGTCTGGGTTGTTAAGAAAAGAAAGCACTGGGATATCATCATTACTCAGAATTCAAGCCTTGCCCAAAAAAAGGTGGGACAGGAGAAAATTTTTATTCAATCTTAAAATATTTGAAGTGTAGACAAATTGATAAATGAAACAAAATTTTAAAAGTTGGAATAGGCCCACTCATACACTCATATATCATTAATTGATTTTTTGACATATGATAAGGCAATTTGACAGGGAAGTATTGGGAGCCATCCTGCCTGGTTTCAGGGGCTGTAGCCTCATTAACAGACAAAATGGTCCCGTGGCTAGGGCTGAATGAAAAAGCCTTGGGGGCATAAGCTGCTAAGAACACAAAAACCTATCCTCCTGGGAGGAGCTCAGCCCCTGCCTCTTTCACTTCACGCTGCTTGGTCCAGGCAGATGGCTGGTTAGCCAATGACAGATAAGATTCCTCTAGGGAGGGACAACCTATGACAGGCACAATTGCAAAGGGACCATCAGGGAAGGACTTAGGGGACTATAGAGAAGGGGAAGAAAGACCCTCACCCCTCAGCTTTGTCATAGCCTGAATCCTCATTCTTTCTGTAAAGTGTCTTAATCTCTTGGCTGCTTTGCTTCCCCTGCCTGACTCAGCCTAAAACTGAGCTGTGGCCTTGTACTGTAACAAACTGCTCCTGGGGGAAATCTGGCCAGAGAAAGAATGTACATTGTTTCCTTCAAGGCTTGTTTTATAGTCCTGTTGTTATGAACTAGATGTTTGAGCTCAAAGCATAGGGAGTGAAACTCCCTACTTCATGATACACGCCTCAACAACCTTCTTGTATCAGCATATTCCACTGACCCTGACCAGAGAAAATCTCTGTGTTTCTTCAATTATTATCTGTAGATGATGTCAGTTTCCCATAACTATAGCTTTTGGGCATTGATTGATGAGCTTTACATGCATACTGTGTATCTCTGTGTGAGCTGAACTCAATAAAAGCCTGTTGAAAAACAGGCTCCAGATCTTTCTTCTCTGAGAGACTGGTCAGCCTTCTCTCCCAAGTAGATCATATCTTGGTAGATTTATTCTCATCTGTGCCAGCAGAGGAGCTCTGTGGGTGGAGCCCCACCCAGGGGAGGAAAATTAATTTTAGAAATGGTGTTTGACAACTAGATACCCACATGCAGAAATAAACCTTAGATCCTACCTTAATACTAAAGTTTAAAAAATGTCTCAAGATGAATCATGGACCTGAACCAAACTGGAGCTATAGAACTTCTAAAAAAAACCATAGCAGTTTAACTGTGATCTTGGAATAAGCAAAGATGTGATAAAAAACACTAAATGTTGGATTAAAATTATATAATTTCCTTAATCAGGATAATAATATCTAAAGATAGTAAAATAGAACAGGTAAATCTTATCATGAGAAAATATCCTTATCCTTTCTCATAATCTTATCATAAGAAAATTATCCTACATTTCACAAAGTGTTAATATCTATAACATGTAAAGATTCCTATAAGTCAATGATAAAAACTCATCCCAAACTATATATTGGCATAAAGATTTAAAAAGACACTCCACAAAAGAAGATATGCTAATGCACACATGAAAATGTGCTCAATAAGAATTAAATTATGAAATTTAAGCTATAATATATTGTGATACAAATTCCTAGACTAGAAAAAAGTAAAACATTAACAATACTAAATTGTCAGCTTTGTAGAGCAACTGAAACTGGCATATATTTCTTAAGAAAGCATAAAATGGTATAAACTTGGACTTCCGCCAAGATGGAGGTTTAGGTGGATGTGCCGGGCCTCCTCACACAACCAAGTGTAGGGACAACTAAATATTAGCATCAGAAAACACAACCAGAACACGGAAAACTGAACTTTTCGGAAGTCCGCTAACAACAAATTCTTCAGCCCGACCGGTAAGGGGCGAAACCGGCATCTGGTGAGGAGTTGCAAAGGAGGGCTGGGTCGGACCGGGCGCAGAATCCAGACGCGCAAATCCAGACGCGCAAATCCAGACGCACGGGTTCCAAACCCAGGATTGGACCTAGTGAGCGACCAAACAACCCACCGGGTGAGCGACTGCAGAGGAGACAGTGGGGAGGCGGTGCAGCGAGTTGACTGCGGTTGCCTAATTGCGCACGAGCGAGGGAGTGGGTGGTTGGACCGGCCGCGGCAGCGAGAGAGGGCGCCTCCATTTCCCCGCTCTGACCACGCCCCCACATACAGCGTCACAACCCAGCGACCTGGGAGTCCAAGGCGCAGTTTCTCACATTTAAAGGGCCAGAACAGACCAAAAATGTCGCAGGAAGACCTCAAAGCCCCAGAGATAAATCTAAGCGATGAAGAAATAGCAAAACTCAATTCCACTGCTAGGATTATACCCCAAGAATCCTAAAACATCAATTTCAAAGAACCTATGCACCACAATGTTCATAGCAGCACAATTTACAATAGCCAAGAGTTGGAAGCAACCTAGGTGCCCATCAGTAAATGAATGGATCCAAAAATTGTGGTACATATACACCATGGAATTTTATGCAGCAGAGAGAAAGAAGGAACTACTACCTTTTGCAACAACATGGATGGAACTGGAAAGCATTATGCTGAGTGAAATAGGCCAGGCATTGAAGGACAAATACCATATGATCTCACCTTTGACAGGAAGCTAAAGAATAAAACAAACAAGCAAACAGAATAAAAACAAAGACGCTGAAATAGAGAACAAGTGGGCAGCGACCAGAGGGGAGAGGGAAGGGAACTTAAGGGGAAAAAGGGGGGAGGGATTTTGAGGAGCAAGTATGAAAGACACAGAGATGAGGACTGGGGGGGGAATGGGAGGGAGGGGGGAGACCGGGCGGGGGGGGGGGAAGAGAAAAAAAATGTACTTGAAAAGTAACTAAATAAAATTAAAAAAATAAATAAAAAAATAAAAAAGGTTTCATTTTTGAAAGAAAAAAAAAAGAAATAGCAAAACTCTCAGACGCACAGTTTAAAACACTGGTCATCAGCTTCCTCACAGATCTGGTTGATTATAGCCACAAATTAGAGAAACATATGAAGGCTAAATTAAGGGAAATGAATGGAATTCCACAGGAAACCCATAGAGATGAAAAGGAAACTGGGACTCAAATCAATGGAGTGGACCAGAAGAAACCAAATAATGGCCAAACAGAAAAGAGTCAAGGAGCAAGAATTCAAAGAAATGAGGAGAGTCTTAGGAACCTCCAGGACATCTTTAAATGCTCCAATATCCGAATTATAGGGGTACCAGAAGGGGGAAAGACACAACCACCAGTGGAAAAACTATTTGAACAAATAATAAAAGAAAATTTCCCCAATCTGGCAAAGGAAATAGACTTCCAAGAAATCCAAGAAGCCCAGAGAGTACCAAAAAAGTTGGACTCAAGAAGAAACACACCAAGGCATATCATAATTACATTAGCTAAAATTAAAATGAAGGAGAGAATCCTAGAAGCAGCAAGAGCTAAGGGGACAATCACCTACAAAGGAGTCCCCATCAGACTGTCATCAGATTTCTCTTAGAATGGAAGGACAGATAAGGTGCTTCTCAGATAAGACCAAATTCAAGGAGTTCATCATCACCAAGCCCTTATTATATGAAATGTTAAAGGGACTTATCTAAGAAAAAGAAGTTAAAGAAACATGAACAGTGAAAGAACAACAAGCTCACAGTTATTAACAACCACACCTAAAACGAAAGCAAACTAAAAGAACAGCTAGATCAGGAGTGGAAATATAGAAATGAAGATCTCAAGGAGGGTTAGCAACAGGGTAGTGGGAGGAGGAGATGGGGGGGAGAAGGTACAGAAAATAAGTAGCATAGACAGTAGATAGAAAATAGATGGGGGGGGCAAGAATAGCATGGGAAATATAGAACCTAAAGGACTTGAGACACAGGGACATAAACTAAAGGGGGGTAATGGTGGGGTTGGGGGGGCAGGGTGGAGGGGAATGAAGGGGGGAATAGAACAACTGTAACAGCATAATCAATTTAAAAAAATAAATTAATTAAAAATAAAAAATAATAAAAAATTTTAAAAAATGGTATAAACTTATTAAAAAGTCTTTGGAATCTTTTCATAAAGTTAAAAGTATATCTAGTATGTTACTCAGCAATCCCACTCTTATAAACTTACATAAAAGAAACTTAAATATATGTTCACAGAAAGTCATAAGATAGTTTCTAGCAGTTTTATTTACAGTAGTCAAAAACTGAAAAAATGTCAAATTGTGATTTTAAATATATTTATGAAATGCATTATACCCCAATTAAAGAAACAAATATGGATATACCTGCAACAACAAGGATGCAGATTAAAAAAAAAAACTTGTTCTGAAAAAATGCTGAACAGCATATAGTGCACAATGCTCTTATATTGTTAGTTCGAGAACACAAGAGATACAAGAGAACATTTTAGTATGAAGGTAATATTATGTATCAGTTTGGATGGTGGTATATTATTATCAAATTTCATTTATCTATAACTTAAAAGCTGTGTGCTTTATTTCATTCATACCTCAATAAAAATATGCTTCTGTGACATTTTTACATAGACATTAAATTACTTAAAATATATACAAAAGAGATTAATTCTATTTTATTGTTGTTCAAGTAAAGTTGTCTCCATTTTCACCATACTGGGTCCCCCCATCCCACCCATCCCTACCTCCCAGCCTTGAACCTACCCTCTTTGGCTTTGTCCATGTGTCCTTTACACATGTTCCTTGATGGCCATTCCCTCCCCGCCCCCGATTACCCCGATTACCGCCACTCCTCTGGTTAAAACCACAGTAGTGGTGCTAACCACAAATTGTTCTTCATTTCAATGTCTCTGGCTGTATTTTGCTAGCTTGTTTGTGCTGTTGATTAGGTTCCAATTATAGGTGATGTCATATGGTATTTCTTTCACTGCCTGGTTTAGTTCACTTAGCATAATGTTCTCCAGTTCTCTCAATGCTGTCACAAAGAGTAAGGTCTCCTTCTTCCTTTCTACCGTGTAGTATCCCATCGTGTAAATGTACCACAGTTTTTTTGATCCACTCATTTACTGATTGGCACTTAGGATGCTTCCAGGACTTGACTATTGTAAATTGTGCTACTATGAACATTGGGATACATAGGTTCTTTTGAATTGGTGTTTCAGGATTCTTGGGGTATAATCCCAGCAGTGGGATCCCTGGGTCAAAAGGCAGTTCCATATTTAATATTCTGAGGATATTCTATACTGTTTTCCACAGGGACTGCACCAGCTTGCATTCCCACAAAGAGTGAACTACTAGTGTTACCTTTTCTCCACAACCTCTACAGCACTTGCTGTTTGCTGAGGTGTTTATAAGACCATTCTCACTGGTGTGAAGTGGTATCTAATTGTGGTTTTAGTTTGCATTCGTCTGAGGCTAGAGATGCTGAGCATCCTTTCATATGTCTCTGGGCCCTCTGTATGTTCTCCTTGGAGAAATATCTGTTCAAGTTGTTTGCCCACTTTTTAATTGGGTTATTTGTCTTCCTGGAGTAGAGTTGTGTGAATTCTTTATATATTTTGAAGATCAAACCCTTGCCCAAGGTATAACTGGCAAATATGTTTTCCCATATGGTTGGTTCTCTTGTCATTGTAATGCTGTTTTCTTTAGCGATGAAGAAGCTTTTTATTTTGATGAGGTCCCATTTTTTTTTATTCTTTTCTTTATGTTCCTTTCTCTAGGGGACATATTGCTGAAAATATTGCTACATGGGATATCTGAGATTTTTCTGCCTATATTTTCCTCTAGGACTTCTGTGGTGTCATGACTCATATTTAAGTTTTGTATAACCTTGAAATCACTTTTGTGTCTGGTGTAAGTTGGTGATTGAGTTTTATTTTTTTTACATGCAGCTGTCCAGATCTCCCAACATCATTTGTTGAAAACTCAATTTTAACTCCATTTTATGCTCCTTCCCTTTTTTGTGGTATATTAATTGACCATGGAGTCTTGGGTTTATTTCTGGGCTCTCCAATCTTTTCCATTGGTCTATGTACCTGTTCTTATGCCAGTGCCAGACTGTTTAGATTACAGTGGCCTTGTAATAGTGTTTGATATCAGGTATTGTGATCCCTTCTACTTTATTTTTCTTTCTAAAAATTGCTGTTGCTATTTGGGGTCACTTATGGTTCCATATAGATTATTGAAATGTTTGTTCTATATCTGTGAAATATGTGACTAGTATTTTAATAGGGATTGCATTGAATCTATAAATTGCTTTGGGTAATATGGACATTTTGATGATGCTGATTCTTCTAATCTATGAACACATTATATGCTTCCATTTATGTGTGTCTGTTGTAGACCACTCTGCCTGGTTTTAGAAATTGTTTCTTTACCCTTGTGGATAAGGGCAAGGGACAACCTTTGGAATGCCAGCCACGGGAGACAAAGCTTGTCTCTGGCAGCAAATGCTGCCTGTTTCCTCTCCCTGCCCCTGGTTGGAAGTTAATGACGAGTAAGACCCCTCGCAGCGTGGGGGCAACCTAAGCCAGACTCAATCACTTGGGAGGCCTTCATGGAAGGAAGTGGGGGGCTGCAACAAAGAGCAATGGACTCTTGCCCCCCAGCTTTGACAAAGCCAAAGTCCCCATGTTCTCTGGGAGAAATGATTCCTGGCTCTAATCCTCTTAAGCCTGAATACCTGATGGGGAGGGGTACAGCTCCTTGCCTTGCTAGAGCGTGTCCTGGGGAAAAATCTGGCATCGCAAAGACTTCCTGATAAACCTGTGAAATCTGCTCTGCTAAGAGTGCTTTCATTCATATGTTAAAGGTTCAAGCAGGAAACCCTAAAACTCTGTTTCTGATAGACTCTGAAGCCCTCAGATTTCTTTGAAATGTTATCTACTGTTTGATCCTTGCTGCTCTGTATTCCTGTGTAGAACCCAATAAAAAGATATGGATAAGCGGGCTTGAGGCCTTTTTCTCCTCAGAGAAACTGGCCGCTGCTGGCCTTTGTCTTCCCTAAGAAACTGGCCACTGCTCACTTCTCTTCCCTAAGCATATCGCATCATGACTTGTTCATATTTATTCACTCTCATCCGTGGCACTCGGGGGGACTTGCAAGAAAGTTGCCCCATATCTGGAACCTGGAACAGTGACCTGAATGGATTTGGGACCTCCTTCAAGCCAGAGGCCTAGACCCATGCCACAGACATGCATAAGAAGGTAATAGACACATGACTCTCATCCCTGGCAGTCGGGGGGACTGCAAAAGTTGCTCCCACATGTGTCTTCCTTAATTTCTTTCTTCAGTGTTGTGTAGTTTTCTGAGTACAGGTCTTTCATCTCCTTGGTAAGTTTTCTTCTTAGGTACTTTATTTGTGTTGTTGCTACTACAAATGTGATTTTTCCTGTTTTATTATTCTAATATTTCATTATTAGTGTATAAAAGTGCCTTTGAATTTTGAATATTGACTTTGAACCCTGCTATTTTGCCAAATTATGTCAAGTAGGCTTTTTGTTGGAATGTATAGAATTTTCTATGTACACTATCATATCATTTGCAAACAGTGGCAGTTTTACTTTCTCCTTTCTAATTTAGATGTCTTTTATTTCTCTTACCTGATTGTCATGACTATGGCTTCCAATAGTATATTGAATAGAAATGGTGAAGGTGGATATCCTTATCTTGTTCCTGATCTTAGTGGGAAAGCTTTTAGTTTTTGCCACTTGTGTGCGATGTTGGCTGTAGGTTCTTTTTATATGGCTTTTATCACGCTGAATAATGCTCCCTCTACTCACCCTTTACTGAGACTTTTATCGTAAATAGGGGTTGCACCTTATCAAATTCTTTTTCCACATCTGTTGATATAATCATGTGGCTTCTGTTTTTCATTTTGTTTATGTGATGTGTTATGCTTATTGATTTGCAAATGTTGCATCATCCTTGCATTCTTAGGATGAATATCACTTGATCATGGTGTGTGATCTTTTTAATGTATTGCTAGATGTGGTTTGCCAATATTTTTTTGATGATGAAAGGGATTAACTTCTAAAAGTAACTCCAGATCATAGCAATTCTATTTGGGCAGGATTTTAAAAAACTGTTTTCTTATGACTTGTGTCTTAAGTGTGGGTATTTTTTCAGTATTTACATAATAGTTATAGTTCTCTAATGAGGATTCCCAAGTGCCTACCATATGACAGAAGCAGTGTTATTTGTCAAGGCTATTTCAGTTGTTATAAAATAATTGTAGATGGATAGATGATAGATACATAGACCAATATATTGATGTACTGATAGATTCCTGAGTGACTACTATATGACAAAGAATATGCTGTCTGTCAGGAGGATAGCAGTAATTATGAAGTGATTCTATTGCTTTGGGATTATAGTAATGAGGGGACCCAAACTAGTAATAACTAAGCGCAATAAAATATAGAGTATAAAAGAGCAATTATTGACAAAATTGAGGTAATGCATACCCATGTTTTAAAATGTTTTACAGTATGATAAATAGAAAGATATCTCTTTATGATGTTATGTTCTTCAGCTCTAAATCTGCTTTCCAAGGTATTTAAACTTTACATAAAGTATAAAGAATCTCTCTTCAAAAATTATTAATTACCTAACCTACACATGACATTTTAAAAATTGATCCAATGAGAAAGTTTTAGCAAATAATGATATATTCAAGAGAAAGAACATTATAGGCAGGATAAGAGCAGTAATTATAACCTAGATCAATTCAGATAAGAAATATATTAAGGTTCATTAATGGTATTAATAGAGTATAAAGCCTTGTAAAATTAAAGTTATTTTTTATAAAAAATGTATTAAGTTGTAGATCTGGGCTAGGTTTTGTCTTAATCTGTATTACCTAATATCTTCTGGCCACTCCTACACAAAAATTTTAACAAGATTGCTGAAACATTTAACTTGTATGAGTGCTGACCCAAAATATTTATTTTAGCATAATAAAATTAGTTTCATATATGTGTATTTTATTATAAATCCACAATTCAAACCAGAACAAATGAAATACATTACATTTACCAAAATAATTCAAATTTCTCAAATTTTTGTTATAAAAGTTTTGGGTCAAGCTTTTTAAAAAGTACAATTATAGAAATATAGAATGTTGGCACAGGTTTAGTTTCTTACATTGATAACCACAGCCAGAGCCAGTTTTTCATTTAATCAAATGGCAAAGAAGAGAAAAGTCAGGGGAAACCAGATGACCCCATAACAAATATTCTACTTTCAATAAGAAATAATCATAGATGCATTTGTAGAAACCTGTTTTAATTTTCTTTGTCTGCTGTAACAAAGCACCACAATGGCCTCAAACAACAGAAATTTATTCTCTCACAGTTTTAAGGCCAAAAGTCTGAAATCAGTATCCCTGAGGTGAAGTCAAGGTTCAGGCTCTTTGGGAGACCTTGCTTTCTGCCCACACTCTCATTTGTGTCCGCATCTTTCTAGTCTATGCCTTCATGGTCACACTGTCTTTTCTTTTTCTTGGTGTTAACCCCTCTGTCTTTTGTTTAAGGCCACTTTTGATGTTATTTAGGACCAACTGGGGTCAATCAAGCTAACCTTATCTCAAAATTCTTTAATCACATCTGCAAATTTTTTTTTCTAAATATGGTAACAGTCACAAGTTCCAGGGAAGACCTCCCCCCACTGCTACCTCTTTTCCCATTCTCTTACTTTTTTCCCCGAGAATCACCTTCCAAGTACACCACCAGGTAGTGAGTTATGTTTTAAGGAGATATGCAGAGAAACTCACCTAATCCAGCTGCCCTGACCCTACCTAAGCCTGTGGACAGATTCCACCATTAACTTAAGACAAGGCTGAGTGTGGACAGAGGCATAGAGAAGAGGGAAGTGTAGGAGATGTAAGAATTGTTCCATATCATCATTTCTATTTTTTCCTTCAAAAAAAAAAAACAGGTGATATGGCGAGTCTGAGGATATGTGTAAATTCAGAGAAGAGGGGAGATACTTAAAATGGCCAAGTAGACTTGTGGCATAAAATGGATTGGTAAATAGAGTATGCTTTCTGAGAATCATGAAGGGTCTACATGTGTCAGTGATCATTAACTATAAATATAATCTGAAACTTATTTTTTTTAATCTGAGTTTACTCTGCATGGAACATGTTACCACTTAATCCTTTTCTGATGACCACCTTCTTTTTTCACCTTTTTAAATTAAATTTATCAGGGTAATATTGATTAATAGGATTATATAAGTTTTAAGTATACAGTTTTGTGATATATCATCTGCATATTGCATTGTGTGCCCACTGTCTTTCAATGTCCTTCTTTGCATTTACATATGTTATCATGTTTACCACTGATGTGGTATCTGTCACATTCACAAATCTCTTATTGTAAAGAAATGACAGCAGAAATTGCTTAAAAGTTTGTTTTAACCAAACTTTTACCCTATTGTTGTATTATAACCATTACATCAGAATTAATGGGGATACCTGGGATTTTAAGACTATTTTTGAACATTTTAGTGTGTGGGTGGGATGGTAAATCCACCACAAGATCTATGACTTCATAAACTTCAATTCACTTTCTATGTCTTGTTTTACTTTTCTCATGTACTCCTTGTAATTTCATAAAGGTTCATGGTAGACTAATCAATGACAGATTCCATGACAGCAAGTGTCTCTCAAAATTTGAAGTTTTTCAATTTACTTATAGCATAGCACCAGTATTTAAAGGTAATATATTTAATTAAAACAGCATGTTTAAAAAATTTTAAAGTTAAAGTGTAATTTCAAATAAAAAATAAGAAGAAATATTAATTTGATATTCCATCATTTAATAGACCATTATTCCTTACCATTATTTGTTAAATCTCATAATGAAGTTAAGTATAAAACTGAATATGGCAAAGATCATCTTAATACCAGGAAAGGACAGAGGATGTAGAAATGAAATATACCTTCAATTATGAATTTGTACAGTTATACATTCTGTTCATTTTTTGCTGAAGGCATTCCAGAGCTGCATCTATGCTTTGTTGGTCATTCGATAAGTTGTATATGCTCAATACATCTGGTAAATCACTCACTATAGGGTTAGATGGTCTTTAGAGGTGACATTTGCTTTCACTCTGTATCACCTATTCTCCTTATATTCAAAGATAGTTTTGGAGAAGTTTCTGAACTTCATCAAAAAATGTGGAAACAAGCATTTTATCTCATTGTACACTAAAATAGCATAAAATTATTATAAGGCTTTCTCTAGGTTCAATCAATGAAAGACTTTCCTATGTTTTTGAATGTTCCTGAGATGGAAGATGGATTTTCAAAAAGACCCTCTGGCCCTAAATGTTTCCCAAACAATGGATTTGATTAAAATAAGAAACTACAAAATATTTTGTTGCAGAGATTTTATGCTCCTTGTGTAGTTTCTTCTGTTTATAGATTTATACCTTTGTATCAACTCTTGTTCATCATTTGATTGCAAAGTTATTATGGTGATAACAATGTATTTCAATATAATCCAACAGGACAAGAACTGGCACCAGAAAGGATTCCTAAAACCCTAAAATTACTTTTAGCACTGATATGAAAATAATACATGGCTCTGTCATCTGCTATTAAGAGCATGTATAATGTTTGATGTTAGTAGAGAGTGCTATATTTGAAAATCATAGTTGAAAATTTTAGTTTTCTTAGGTTTTAACTGTACCCTGTATTTTATATTATTTCATAGCTTTACTATTTGGAACTAAATACTCTGTTCCCTGATGCTCAAAGAGTAGTTAATTATTCAGGAAGACTAGTTTGGGCCTTATATTCATAACAAATTATATTCTCTTCACACTTTGAAATATCAATTGAATTCAAATGATTCTTTTAGGGTTCCAGTTTTTTTTTATAAACAGTAAACCAGATTATTAGCTGAATGTAAATTAGTCACATACATGAATAAGAATATGATTAGTTGTATTAACTTGCCAAGATTAATTTTTCCCACTGTTGTTTCATGTTGAAAAGTGGTTTGGTAGACACCATAGTTAGACTCCTGTGCACTCAGAATATCTAAATTTAAAAGATAAAAATTAACTGCCTGCCACTCACTGAGTTGTTCTTTCACACTTATGAGTATTTAAAGCTCACAGATATAGTTATTTACTGTGTTTTAGGGGGCTTTCAGAGAAGCCCCCTAAATATTAGTAAATTCTAAGAAGCCACATTATAATAATTTTATAATTATAGTTATAAATTATGTTGTATGATCTTAAAACTCGGTTAATATTTGACATCACAATTTATTGTTTAAGTTTCATCATCTGCAAAATAATAATTTTAGTCATATAACAGGAACTATACATTTAGATAATTGTGCAAATGGGTTAAATTTAATTATTTCTAAAACAGTTCAAATTCACAGCTGTTAAAAGGCTATGGATTGCACATAATTCATTCCCTTTTTATGGATTATGGATTATAGATGAAATTACCTCAGGAGAACTTTTTTACTGTCTGTGGTGGTTTCACTGTCTATTCTAAATGTACACTGATTGAACCCACAATTCCATTTTGTCACAGGAGGTTTCTGTTTTGTAGTGTTTTTCTACTTGTAATATTTACATATTCTAAGAAGATATGCTAATCAATACCCTTACTTGGAACTCTCAGGTGATCTAGAAGAAATTTGTTGTAGATAACTTGTTTTAACTATTTTAAAGTCAGAACTCAGTTATGAGCTCTGACTCATGAACATGTGATGTTCATATTAGTTCATATTAATTTCATGTATACAGCATGGTGGTTACACATTATCATATTGGAAATGATCCTTCCAATCTTTCCTTCCAACACTGTTACTTATTTAGTACAAAAGCCAGTTCACAACATCCTTGCTGGTCTCAAAATCTTTGCAGATACTTTCAAAAAGATCCTCTTCAGGGAATTTGGAATTTACTGCCTAGAGACAATGAGTTGGAGACTGACATATTCCATGTAAAATTGTAAAAAATAAGTAGTTATATTAAATGAACTTTCTTCATCAAAGACATAAACAGCCCGAGGATAACATTTCTTGAGCTATTTTCAGCTTTTGAATTACTGGACAATTCTGTGGTGCAGCAGATTGCAACTTGAACTGCTTGCCACAAATCTTTGAAAACAAAGTGTTTGTCTTTCCTCAGCTGACAGTTGAATGAATACAAAAGAGAAAATGCAATTATATTTTGCAAATACAAGGGAAGGACTGCTCATGAAAACTTTCCATGCTATACTAAATTAAGTAGATGTGCATATGGCTATATCAAATTCTAACAACTTGATTAAATAAAAATAGGTAATATATTTGAATATTAAATTTTATGCCATAGAGTCAGGTTAAAGCGACTAGACCTAGTTGGCCTCCAAATTACAATTAATAATTTATGCCTTTTCAGAAATATTTTTTAATATTTATATGTACACTGTAACCAAGAGGACCCAGCATTCCCTTCAGCTTGACAAAAACTTGGATGTCATTCTCCCTGGTTTTAAGCCCCCAACTTCCTTTTCCTAGAACATTTACCTTAAAAACTTATGAATAAGAATTCTTACCATTTGATACATAAATGTTCTTCCAGCTTCTGGACAGCTTTACACCACAGTAAAAATATGTTTCTTAAGGCCCTGGGAGTCTTGAATTTTAGTCATCTATGGAGACAGTCCCCCTAAAACCACTAGTCTCTCTGAGAGGGTAGCAGCTTACAGGAAACAATCAGCAAATAATGACGCCCTGATCACCTTAACCAACATAGTCTTCAATGTCCTCTGTACACTTAAAAAAAATAGTTGATGTTCATATTAGTTCATATTAATTTCATGTATACAGCATGGTGGTTACACATTATCATATTGGAAATGATCCTTCCAATCTTTCAAGTGCCTACCTGACACCATACAGTTACATTACATTATTAACAATATTTCCTATGGTCTATTTTATTGTACATCCCATGAGTAATTGTAACTGCCAACTTATCCAGTACTTTTCTGTTAACTCACTTCAGGATTTAAAAATCTTCCAGACTTTTGTTTCATCAGAATGGAGTTCAGTCTCTCTTCTCTGTTTCAATAGTTTTGAAAAAAAGAAGTCCTTGTCTGTTTAACTCTACAATGTGTATCTCTTTGGCAACTTAAGAAACCCTACTATGTTAACCTCAACAAATTACTGTAGTACAAATAACAATGATGCTAACAGGCTCTCCTTTACTATATGTTCTCCCTCCTCATGGAAAGTGATATGCCTAACACTGTAAAAATTAATTTGTTTTCCAATTGCATCGACATCAATAATTTAGTCAGCAATTCAAAATTTTATTCCAAATATTTTAAAGTGTTTTTTTAAAAAAGAGTCACTGTTTTTAAAAAAATGCCCATGATGTGGGTACACAAATCAAGCTGAAGTAAACAGCCATGTTAACTTGTGCCCACAAATTCAATATTAAAAATTTACCCAAGTGTACTGATAGTGGCAGAATATTGTCCACAGTCATCCTGGGATCCTCACTGAATGCAGCCCTGTGTACAAATATATAGTGGGTTGACTTGAGTTTTAAATTTATATCATGCCCTCAGTTTACCACCCAGCTAAGAGTGCAACAAACAAGAAAAGTTCACAATGTAAACAAAGATAAAAGAAAAAATGGAATAAAATAATTTTCAAATTACAGAAGTTTATTGTACATAAAAATTAATGTAAATTTTAATTTCACACAAATTCATTATTTTACTTTTGATTTTGTTACACAGATTTACATCTTTAGTTAAATAGATGTATAGGCTTTGATGAATGCTTTTAAAAGTTAACAATAAATTCAACCAATTTAGTTAAGGAGAGAGAATATCTTGGAATTGATTTTAAAATACCAATAATTTTTTAAATCTAATTGGGAAAACCGTAATTTATTTTTATTGCATTTTTCCATACCATTTATTATCCTTATACTATGCCCCACACCCCACAATTATCCTGCTGTTGTCTATATCAATGAGTTCTTTCTGCTTGATCCCTCAAACTTCTAACCCCAACCCCACCCTGAACTGTCAGCCTGCTCTCTATCTATGAGCTGTCTCTGTTTCGCTTGTGAGTTCAATTCATTAGATTCCACATATGAGTGAAATCATATGGTATTTGTATTTCTATGACTTGGCATAATTTTCTCCAATTCTGTTCATGCTGACTCAAAGGGTAAAAATTTATTCTTATTTATGGCCAGGGTAAAAGTACATTCTTATTTATTTATTTCTTCTATTGTCTTCCATTGCCCATAGTTGTTTTGTCCACTCACACACTGATGGCCAATTAAACTGCTTCTATATCTTGGTGGTTGTAAATAATGCTGAAATGAACATAGAGGTGCTTATGTTCTTTCAAGTTAGTGTTCCAGGGTTCTTCAGATAAATTCCCAGGAGTGGAATTAATGGTTTATAAGGCAGTTCCATTATTAATATTTTGAGGATCTTCATATTGTTTTTCACGGTGATTGCATCAATCTGGGTTCTCAACAACAATGCAGAAGGATTCCCCTTTATCTACATCCTCACCAGCACTTGTTTGTTGATTTATTGATGATGGCCATTCTGTCTGGTATGAAGTGATATATCATTGTGGTTTTAATTTGCATTACTCTGATGATTAGTGACATTGAGCATCTATTCATATGTCTATTGGCTATCTGTCCCCTTTAAAGAAGTGTCTTTTCAGGTCCTTTGCCCATTTTTTAATTGGATTATTTATTTTTTGTGTGTTGAGATTTGTAAGTAGTTTATAAATTTTGAATATTAACCCTTTATCATTTGAATCAGCTAATATGTTCTCTTGTTCTGTGGGGTGTCTTTTATTTTGTTGATGATTTCCTTTGCTGTACAAACATTTTTTTAATGTGATATAGTTTCATTTATTTATTTTTTCTTTTGTTTCTCTTTTCTTATATATCCAATAACACATTGCTACAAGCAATATCTTAGATTTTCCTGCCTGTTTTATTTTAGAATTTTTATGGTTTGGGGTATAACATTTGTGGTTTTGATTCATTTTAAATTTATTCTTGTGTGTGATGTAAGAAAGTGGTGTAGTTTATTTTTATGCACATATCTGTCCAATTTCCCCAATACCATTTATTGAATAAACTATCTTTAGACCACTGTACATGTGTGCTTCCTTTGTGAAATATTAATTGGCTATAAAGGCATGTGTTTATTTCTGAGCTATCTGTTCTATTACCCTATGTGTCTGTACCATGCTGTTTTAATTACTATTGCCTTATATTTTAGTTTGATATTGGGTAGCCTGATTTCCCCAAATTTGTTCTTGATTCTCAAGATTGCTGTTGAGCATACAAGATGTATCAGGAGTTTTGATTACCAGTCAGACAGATGAAGGGGAGAACTTGCCAATGAATATGACATCAACAAGCAAGGCCAAGTACAAGGGAGCTGACACAAACTACATAAAGGCCAAGAATAGAGCCTCCAGATCAAGAGATCAAAGAAACTGTATTACTGAGTGCCACAAAACTCCTACCATAGAAGTTTCCTGCTATTTCCCTGTCATGAAGACAGACAGGCAAAGCAGATCATCCTGACATGCACATAAACAAAAAAGAGTTACCTATAATGGGAACACAAAGAAAGGACCCCCAATTGAAAGGAATGAAGGCATTCACAGTAAAAGGTCTAAATGAAATTGAGGCAAGCAATCTATCAGACACAGAATTCAAAAATAATTGTCACAAGGATGTGCAGGGAATTCAGTGACAACTACATAGAACTGAGTGAGAATGACAGCAACATGAAACAGGAAATAGAAAATATGAAAGAAAAACAGGATGAAATAAAGAATACAATATCTTAAATGAAAAAAATACACTACAAGGAATTACAAGCAGGCTGGATGAAGCAGAGGACTGATCAGCAAGCTGGAAAACAAGGTAGAAAGAATTACCCAGGCAGAGCAACAAAATGGAAAAATACTGAAAAACAATGGGGATAACTTAAGGGAACTTCAGGAAAACATTAGACAAAACAACATTCACATCATAGGATTATCAGGAGAAGAAAATGAGTGAATAATAGAAAATCTGTTTTAAAAAAGTTCCTTAACCTGGAAAGAAGAAAAGCCATGCAGCTCAGGAAGCACAGAGGGTCCCAAACAAGATGACCCAAAGAGACCTACTCCAAGTCACATCATAGTTAAGATGCCAAATTTTAAAGACAAAGAGAGAATCTTAAAGGCATCAGGTTAGAAATAGCAATTAACATACAAGGGAGTTCTGATAAGTCCATCGGCAGATTTCTCAAGAGAAACACTGCAAGCCAGAAGGGGTTGACACAAAGTATTCCAGATAATGAAAAACAAGGATGTACAACCAAGACTACTTTATCCAGCAAGGTCTCTCATTAAAAACACATGGTGAAATAAAAAGCTTCTCAGACAAAAGAAGGCTAAAAGAGTATATCTCCACCAAGTCACCACTGCAACAAATGCTAACGGGACTCCTATAAAAAGAAGAAAGAAAGAGGGAAAGAGAAAAAAAAAGAGTGAGCAATAAAAAAGAAAAACACGTGGCACAAATGACAATGAATAAGTACCTATCAATAATTATCTTAAATGTAACTGAACTGGTCCAATCAGAAGACATTGGGTAGCTGAATGAATAAGAAAATATGATCTGTGCATATGCTGTCTATAATAGACTCACCTCATAAAAAGATGTATACAGACTGTAATTGAAGGAATGAAAAAAATATTCCTAACCAATGGACACACAGAAAAGAAGCCTGGGACCAATATTTTATCAGACAAGATAGATTTCAAAACAAAGGCCATAAAAAGAGACACTTTAAATAATTACAAGAAGCATCCATCAAGGAGATATACTCATTGTAAATTTATACACATCTAACATAGGAGCACGCAAATATACACAGAAAATCTTGGAGTACTTCAAGAAAAATATAGATAGCAACACATTTATGGTAGGAGATCTTTATATCTCACTGTCAACAATGGATAGATCTTCCAAACAAAGTATCAACAATAATTTGTGGCACAGAAAGACAATATAGATTAAACTAACTTAATTTTATGTACAGAAACTTTCACTCCCCAAAAGCAAAATATACATTCTTTTCAAATTCACATGGAACATTTTCAAAGATAGACTGCATGGTAGGACACAAAACCAATTTCAAAAAATTCAAAAAAATTGAAATCATATCAAGCACTTTCTCTGACTACAGAGGAATGAACCTAGAACCCAACATCAAGGAAAAACTCAAAAACATTTAAATTTGTGGAGACTGAATAGAATGCTATTAAACTATGAGTACGTTAATAATGAGATCAAGGAAGAAATAAAAATGTTTCCAGAAGCAAATAAAAATGAACACACAAGAGCCCAAAACCTATGGAAACCAGTGAAAAGCAGTCCTGAGAGGGAAATTCACAGCAATACAGGTTTACATAAAAAATGTATAAAAAATTAAAATAATCAACCTAACCCTACATCTGCAAGAGCTAGAATGACAACAACAAACAAAGCCCAGAGTAAGTAGAACAAAGAAAATAATCAAGATCAGAGCAGAATTAAATGGCATAGAGAGTAAAAGAACAATTCAAAGGATTAATAAATCTAGAGTCTGTTTCTTTCAAAAGATAAAAAAATTACCAAGTCTTGAACCAGAATATCGAGAAAAAAAGGAGAGGACTCAAATAGATAAAATCAGAAACAAAAGAGGAGAAATTACTACTGACACAACAGAATAAAAAGGGTTGTAAGGAATTAGTATAGGCAGTGATATGCCAAAAAATTCAAAACCTGGGGAAAATGGACAAATTTCTATAAACATGTAATCAGGAAGAAGCGGAAAGCCTGAATAGACCAAAAACAGCTAGTGAAACTGAAAAACTAAAAAAAAAAAAAAAAAAAAAAAAGATTCCTGGCACACAAAAATCTCTGGACCAGATAGCATTACAGGAGAATTTTACCAAACATTTATGGAAGAGATAACCCCTATACTTCTCAAGCTATTCCAAAAAAATATCAAAGAAGAAAGACCTCAAAACTTATTTTATGAGGCCAATTATTACCTTTAAAAATATGATAAAGACACAACAAAGAAAGAAAACTACATGCCAATATTGCTGATAAACATAGATGCTAAAATCCTCAGCACAATATTGCAAATTATATTCAGCAATACATTAAAAAGATCATACACCATAAGAAGAATTCATCAAAAAGAATTCATCCCAGGGTGAATATTGGTATAATAATCATGTGTAAATAAACATAGCATGTCACAAAAACAAAAGGAAAGACAGAAACCACATGATCATATTGATAGATGCTGACAAAGCATTTGATAAAGCACAGCATCTATTTATGATAAAAATAGGTACTCAGTAAAGTGGAAGTAGAGAAAACATACCTCAAAATAATAAAGGCCATCTATAAGAAACCTACAGCTAACATCATACTCAACAGGCAAAAATTAAAATCCTTTCCAATAAGATCAGACACAAGAGAAGGGTGTCTGTTTTCACAGTTTCTATTCAACATAAAATTGGACATTATACTACAGCAACAAACAAGAAAAATAAATAAATAAAAGGCATCTAAATTGGAAAAGAAGAAATAAAACCGTAGTTGTTTGCAGATATTATGATAGTATATGTAGAAAACCCTTTAGACTCTACTGCAAAACTCCTTGTCCTAATAAATGAATTTGAAAAAATAGCAGGATACAAAGTCAACTTTCAGAAATTGAAGGCATTATTGTACACCATCAGTGAATATCTGAAATAGAAATTAAGGAAAAATATTCCATTCTCTATAAAAACAAAAAAAATTAAATACTTGGGAATAAACTTAACCAAGCAGGTAAAAGACCCATACTCAACAAACTGCAGAACGGTGAAGAAAAAATTAAGAAAGACACAAATTAATGGGAGGATATACTATGTTCATGGATTGGATGACTTAACATCATTAAAATGTCCAGTACCCAAAGCAATCTATAGATTTTAATGCGATCTCTATCAAAATACCAATCACATATTTTACAAATATTTCAAAAATTTATTTAAACTATAAACACCCCAAATAGTCCCAGTGATTTTGAAAAAGAACAAAGTAGGAGGTATCACAACACAGGTTATAAAACTGTATTACAAGGCCACTGTAATCAAAACAGTCTGGTACTGGCATAAGAACAGACACCTGGATCCATGGAACAGAACAGAGAGTTTAGAAATAAATCCATGAACCTATGGTCAATTAATATTTAATAAAGAGAGCAAGGGCATAAAATGGAGTAAAACTAGCCTCTTCAATAAATGGTGTTGGGAGATTTTGAAAAATACATGCAAAAATATGAAACAGGAAAACCAACTTATACCATATGCCAAAATAAACTCAATGTTGATAAAAGGCTTAAATACAAGTCATGACACTGTAAAAGTCCTAGAGGAGAACATAGGCAGTAAAATGTCATATATCCTTGTAGCAATATCTTCACAGACATACCTCCTAGGCAAGGGAAATAAAGGAAAGAATCAACAAATATAACTCCACTAAAAATTATCTGCACAGCTAAAGAAAACATCAGCAAAATGAACAGTTATGCAACTGTATGGGAAAACATATTTGCCAACTATACCCTGGAAAAGGGTTTGATCTCTAAAACATATAAAGAACTCCCTGGACCGCACACCAAGAAGACAGACAATCAAATTAAAAATGTGCATAGGACCTGAACAGAGCTGCCTCCAAAGAAAACATTCATAAGTATGTGCCATCAGAGAGATGCAAATTAAAACCACATTGAGATATAATTCACACAAGTCAGAATGACCATCATTAACAAATCAATAAGTGCTGGTGAGGATGTGGGGAAAAGGGACCCATTGTGCATTGTTGGTAGGAATGCATACTGGTAGAGCCACTGTGGAAACCAGTGTGGAATTTCCTAGAAAAAAAAGATCGAACTACCTCTCGATCCAGTATTTCCACTGCTGGAACTATACCCTAAGAATCCTGAAACACCAATTCAAAAGAACCTATGCATCCCAATGTTCATAGAAGCATTCTTTACAGTAATCAAGTACTAGAAACAGCCCAAATGCCCACCAGTAAATTAGTAGATAAAAAAAACTTTAGTGAATTTACATAATAGAATACTATGCAGCAGAAAGAAAGAAGGAACTCATACCTTTTGAGATAGCATGGATGGAACTGTACAGTATTATGCTAAGTGAAATAAGCCAGGTGGTAAAAGACAAATACCATTTGATTTCACCTATAATTGGAACCTGATGAACAAAACAGACAAAGAACAAAATAGAACTGGAGACATGGTAATAAAGAACAAACTAACTGTGACCAGGGGGGATGGCAGAGAAGGAAAATGAGGTAAAGGAGAGAGTCTACCAAGGGAACATGTATAAAAGACCCATGCTAATAGACAATGTGTAGGAATTGATTGAAGGAGCAGTTTTGGGGGCAGTTGACGGGGCAGGGGGGAGCAACAGGGGAAAAACTGGGACAACTGTTATTGAACAAATTTTTTAAAAGATTTCTGTTAATATGTGGAACCTTTTTTGGTTCCATATAAATTTTTGAAATATTTGGTCCAGCTCTATGAAATACACCACTGAAATCCTTATAGGAACTGTGTTGAATCTATAGATTGCTCTGGATTTTATAGACATATTAATGATGTTCATTTTTCCTAACCATGACCCAGTATGTGCTTCCACTTATTTTTATCTTCTTCAATTTTTCTCTTAAGTGCCTTAGAATTTTCCAAGTATACATCATTTACATGCTTGGTTAGATTTATTCCCAGGTGTGTTATTCTTTTTGAAGCAATTGTGAATGCAATCGTTTTCTTAATTTCCCATTGTGATTGTTCATCATTGGCATGTAAAATGCAACTGATTTCTGGATATTAATTTTGTATTCTGCTACTTTGCTGAATTCATTAATCTGTTCTAGTGGTTTCTTGGTGGTTTTAAGAATACTTTTCAGTTTTGCCTGGTTAGTATGATGCTGGCAGGGGTTTATCATATATAGCCTTTATTATGTTTAAGAATGTTCCCTCTATTCCTATTTCATTGAGACCTTTTATAATAAGTTGGTCCTAGATTTTATCAAATACTTTTTCTATATCTATTGATATGATCTTGTGGTTTTTATACTTTATTTTGTTTATGTGGTGCATCACATTTATTGACTTGTAAATATTGTACCAAGTTTGCATACCAAGTCGTGCAAGAGTAAATAACCACTTGTTCATCGTATATGATCTTTTTAATGCATTTTTGTATTCAGTTTGCTTCTACATTTTTTTTGAGGATTTTAGCATGTATGTTCATCAGGGATATTGGCCTATAATTTTCTTTTGTTTTTGTAGTGTCTTTATCTGGTTTTGGAGTTAGGATAATGCTAGCCTTATAAAATTACTTGGGAGTTTAGCCCCTATTGAATTTTTTAAATTAGTCTGAGAAGGAGAGTTATTTGTCCTCAGAATGTTTTGTAAAATTCACTTGCGAAGCTGTCCAATCCAGAGCTATTGATTGTGAGAGGTTGTTTTTTTTTTTTAATTACTCTTTCAATTTCACAGGGTGCAATTTGTCTATTCAGAGTCTCTTATTCTTCCTGATTTAGCTTTTGAAAAATGTATGTTTCTAGAAATTTATCCATTTCATGCAGGTTGTCCAATTCATTGGCACATAGTTGTGCATAATATTTCCTTACAATGCTTTGCTTTCTTTGGTGTCAGTTGTTATTTCACCTCTTTCTTTCTGATATTATTCATTTGGGTTCTCTCCCTTTTTTCTTGATAAGTCTGGATAATTATTTGTCGATCTTGTTTATCTTTTCAAAGAACCAGCTCTTGGATTCATTAAATTTTTGTATTCTTTATGCTCCAGATCATTGATTTCTGCTTGGATCTTTATTATTTTCTTCCTTTTACTTTGAACTTTTTAAATTATTTTTTAACCTGCTTTAAGTCAGATTGTTTATTTGAGCTTTTTCTTTCGTTTATTTTTTTAAGTAGACCTGTAATGCTATAAATTTTCCTCTTAGGACTTTTCTTGTGTCCCACAAATTTTATGTTATTGTGCTTCATTTTAATTTGTTTCAATGTATTTTTTGATTTCTTCCTTGATCTCATTTTTGATCCTTTAATTTTTTAAATTACATGTTATTTACCTTCATACCTTTGTGTATTTCTTCAGTTGCTTCCTTGTGATTCATTTGTAGTTTCATAAAATTGTTGTCAGAGAAAATACCTGACATAATTTCAATCTTTTCAATTTATTGAGACTTGTTTTATTTCAATTCTAGAATATTTTCCATATGGATTTGACAAGAATGTATATTCTGCAGGTTTGAGATAAAGTACTCTGTAAATATCAATTAAATCCATTTGATCCAGTGTACCACTGGTACCATTAATGCCACTATCCCTTGTTAATTTTTTGTCTGGAACATTTATCTATTGAGTTAAATGGGATGTTAAAATCTGCTACTATGTATTTTTGTCAAACTGTCTCTGTATCTACATCAAAATTTGCTAAATGTACATATTTAAGTGCTCCTATGTTGGGTGCATAAATGTTCATTAGGTTTATATCCTTTTATTAGATTGCTCCCTTTATCATTATTTAGTATCCTTCTTTGTCTCTTACTAGAGCCTTGGCTTTAAAGTCTATTTTGCTGGATATAAGTATTGCTACCCCCAATTTTTTTCCCTTTTCATTTGCATGAAATATCTTTTTTCCCATCCCTTTTCTTGTAGTCTGTGTGTATCTTTTCTTTTTAGGTGGATATATTGGAGACGGCATATATCAGGGTCTTGTTTTCTTATCCATTCAGCTACCCTATGTTTTTTGGTTGGAGCATTTAAGTGTGATTATTGATAATGTATTCATTGCCATTTTATATTTTAAGTACTTTCCTTTTTCCTTTTTTTCTTCTGCTTCTTAGAACAAGACTTTAACATTTGTTGCAATACTGCTCTGTTGTAACAAATTCCTTTAGCTTTTTCTTGTCTATGAAGCTCTTTACTTCTCCTTCGATTTTAAGTCTGCCTTAATTGTAGGTCCTTGTTTTTTATCACCTTGAACGCTTCCTGAATTATTTCTGTTGAGAAATCAGCTCCTTTGTAGGTGACCGACCGCTTTACTCTTGTAGTTTTTAAGATCCTCTCATCGTCTTTTAGCTTTGCCATATAAATTAACATATGTCTTGGTGTGGGTCTCCTTGGCTCCATCATTTTGTTTTGGTCTCTCTATGCTTCTTGGACTTGTTTGTTTTTCTTTCACCAGGTTAGCAAACTTTTTGGTCATTATTTCTTCAAACAAGTTCTCAATCCCTTGTTATTTCTCTCTTTATGGCATTCCTATGATGCAGATGTTGTTATATTTCATATTGTCCCAAAGTTTTCTTAAACTCTTCTAATATTTTTAATTTTTAAAATTTTTACTACTCTGCTTGGGTAATAAAAACAGAGTAGTAAAACCTTCTACCTTCTCTTCCAAATTACCAAGTTGATCTTCTGTTTCATCAGATCTAGTCTTTATTCCTTCTAATGTATTATTTATTTCTGATATTGCATTCTTTCTGAATGGTTCTTTTTTGTGATTTCTTTGTCTTTTTTCATGCTGTTGATCATCCTTGTAATCATTACTCTAAACTATATATCTGATTAATTGCTTACTTCCATTTCATTTAGTTGTTCTAGAATTCTCTTATCCTTTCATTTAGGGTCTACTTCTTTGTCTTCCCATTTTGGCTCCTACTTTGTGTTTCTGTGTATGTATTAAGTATATCTCCACAAAGTCTGATCAAGACCTGTGTCAGATGCTTCCTATAACTGGCCCTGAACAACCTGTTTGAAGCTATCAGTTTTCCACAGCTTGTGGTTCTCTCTCTTGGGCTTGGCTGTGTGCAGAAAAAAACAAGGCTGTCTTTTACCATTACTGGGCCTGGTCAGCTAAAATCTCAAAGCCTCCAGGGATCTTCTTCGGTCTGTAGGATCTATGTTATACTTTGTCACTGAAATACTCTCAGCTCTACTCCTCAGCAGCCTGATTTAAGTTCCATAAGATGGGGCAAGAGTGATTCCTGAAGGTGGGGCTATTGCTTCTCCTCAGGCTAATGTTACTTGGAGTGTAGTGCTCTGCCCATGAAAGATAGCTTCTGCAGTATGGTGAATGTCTCAACATAAGGATCCTGGTGGCTGACCTTTTAGCTGTCTCCCCAGAACCACCAACCCCAACTCTCCTCACATGTTTCTATCATTCTGCCTTCCTGTGCCAGAGCCCTGGATAAGTAGCTGCAGACAAAATTTTGTATGCTGGCCCTTTAAGAGGCACTCTGCCTCTCTCACCATCTCTCCCTAGTGGATAGAAACCCTGCTGCTTTTCATTGCTGGATATTATTTGGCTTCTTTTCTCTATTCTGGTGCTCTAGGCTATGGAGCTCAGCATGGGGTTTAGACCCCAAACTTCTAAAGGGGATCCCCCTAGGCTGCTTAACTAGCCCTCCAGTACTTCCACTTCTGCCCATGAATAGCCTGACCAACCTTCTCATGCCTCCCCATTTCCTAACAGTCTTGTTGTAGTGATATTGTTTCTTCCATAATTCCTTGGTTATAAAAATTCTCTCCAGCTAATTTTAATTCCAGTTTGGCCATGGAAGGAGGTTTAGTGTAGTTTCCACCCATCCCTCTGCCCTCTGGAATCTCTCAGAACATTGATAATTTAATTGCTACACAGTCTGGCTTATAATAAGCATTTGGTGGATATTTTCTTCAGTATTATTTCTGTTCAAATTATTAATTGCAGCATTGAGTTGTCAGACAAAAAGAAAAACCTGAGTATGCATTTGACTTTAAGAATTACTTTCTTGGGAAAGTTGCATTATTATGTGACTTTACTTTTCTCTTCTACATAAACATATGCTCTATCCCTAGTTTTGCATCTACTGTAGGACTAGCTAGGAAGCCTTTCTCACAAGGGAGTTAAAAACAAAAGTTTAAAAAATACTGTTAAAAGTCCCTGAAGGCCCTAGCTGGCATAGCTCAGTGGATTGAGCTCATGCCTGCGAACCAAAGCATCACTGGTTTGGTTCCGTCAGGGTACATGCCTGGGTTACAGGCCATATCCCCAGTATAAAGTGTGTTGAAACAACCATGCATTGATGTTTCACTCCTTCTGTTTCTCCCTCCCTTCCCCATCTCTCTAAAATAAATAAATAATTTTTCAAAAAGTCCCTGAAATTTCCTTTGGTTCCAGTTTGAGACACACACTCTAGCATATTCACGAGTCTTCCTCATTTCTTTCTGCAGGGCTCTGGGCCACAGCCTTGACTTCAGTGAGACACAAAGTTATATGAAACAGCTGGGCTGGCCAGAGATACAATTCTTCCTGTTGTCTCTTATCCATAAATATTTATCCAACTTCCTATATAACAGAGTAGAGTCAGAGAAAAAAGGAGAGAATACAATCAATTATGATTAAAATGTTTTACACTTAAAATGATATAATTTTTTTACTACATTCTAGTTTACCCATCTAGCAGGAGTAAATAATCATCTTCATTTATATACAGACACAGAAACAGACATACACACTCAATGCTTTAGTAAATAAAATGACAAAATGAGTTGCTTTAGTTTAAAACATATGTCAGTGTGAGATCTGGGGCAAGAATTATTTGATATTCTGAAGGCAGGACTCTTAGAGAACTAAAATAAAAATGAGCTAAATGTTGTGTTTCACACATGAAGTGCATTTTAAAGATGTGAAACTGAACTCTTCAGAATTGAACTGTATTGTGATTCATGATGCAAGGTTGAAAAATTATCCAAATGCAGCAGAAACTTTGAGAATGGAAATAAATGTTAGCAAAAAACAATGTAGAATATACAAACATCAGAGTTGCAAATTTGCATATATCAACTACATCTAACTCCAAGCAGAAAAGGAGAAACATACTAGAAAAATACTGTTCTATAATCCATATCATTGGTATAACGGATACAGATGCTTAATCAATTTTTTTACTTATACTATTAACTTTCAGGGTTTATATGAAATTAAGTTCTTTCAATGATTGTCAAATAAGTATTTCAATATGTGCGCAAATTAGGCAAATACATGGTGCTTTTCCACTTTGTTCTTTTGGAGAACAAAATTTCTATACAAAAATTTTATGTTTTAAATGTTATGCCTAACATAAACTTAAACATTTCGGTGGTGGACATGAGTTTGAAAGCATTGGAAGACACACATCAAAGACAACATATTCCACTGATGCACAAGTCAATTTGGTTAGGGATAAATGGTTCTCCAGAGTTAGGAACTTGCAATATCTTTGACTCATGGACATTTAAGAACAGATAAAACAGATAGTGTCATTGTGGGAGCTGCCTACATGGGAAGATTGTTCCCATGTAGTGTACCACACAAATTAAGAGTTAATAAACCCAGAAAACTTCTTGTTGTGCATTGTCAAAACTGGTCACAATATCTTTTTCCTTATAGTCCTAACCCCAATTCTTCACAATATCTTAAACCATCCAAGCAGAAACTGATAGAGCAAATAAGACCATATTGATCAAAGAGTTCAATCAGTTCATCCTACAGTGAGGACAGTAATTAAGAGAGCTTTAGGCCCAGATTGATAAAAATAGTTTTGGGGAAAATCTAGAGAAACTACCAAGGTCTATGGACTCATATCCCAGTAATATCTTCAGAGTGACTGTGCTGTCTCATTCACTCTGTCCTTTATGTATTACTTGTTGAAAGCTTTTAAATGCAGCAGTAGCAGCACTGGTAAAATAAAACTTTGTTGAAAGTGGTCAATCACTTTACCACTGCAAGAAAGTTGATGCAAAGCAAACAGAGAAAAAAACATCTAGCACCAAAGCCAAATTAAACAAGAAAAGGCAGGAGTCTGTCCAGAGGATGCTCTAGTCAGTTCAGTGGGTCTCACTACAAACACACACACACACACACACATGCACACACACAACAAAACAAAACAAATACAGAACAAATAGAAATAAGGAAGGATAAACCCTATAGAAACACTACTTTTTTAAGTCAAGGAGTTTCAAGAAATAGATTCTAGCTTTTTAAGAAAGGATTAAATTAAGTTGGTTCAAAGCGTAAAATCTATGAGTAGAAAAACCTCAATAACATATGCAAATAAATAACTGAAAATGTTTCAGCCTGCAGAAATGTGTCCTTTGTAAAATAAAGAAAATGGATCACATAAATAATAAATGATAACTGACACATGTGCCATTATTATATGAATATATTGTTGTAAAATATTGAGTCAAACCTTTAAATCAAAGGAAAATATAAATACTTTAAATATAAAGCATACTACATTTAATAATATATTGATTTTTAAGAGCCATGCATAAAGTCAAAAATGATGGTTAATATACCTTATCTTTCAGACCATAAAATGCACCTAGGTTTTAAAGGAGGAAAATTTGAAGCAAAAAATGTGGTAAAATATACATAAATACACAACATTTCACCATTGCAAATGTAAACAGAATTAAACAGCAGCATTAAAAACCATTATTCCTCCCAAATTTGTGGGGAGAAATGTGCATCTTAAAGTCCAAAAATATGGTACTAGAAATTTCACAAAATTTATACTCTGAATATATGTATCCAACTTATGAGATACATGCCTTGAGCGATCATTTAATTTCTACTAAGTTTTGCTTTTTATTTGTCTATGAAACTGCCTTGAATATATTTGGTGCAAAATCAATACCAAAAACACAAAGGAAGCTAGATTATTGGATCAAAAACAGTGTCTGCTGAGGAACCCCATAGCACCTCATAAAACTTAGAAAGACAGCATGGTAGACTTCAATATTTTAGAAAAATAGCTATATATTTGTTCACTACAAAAATTAATATTATCTGGTATTTTGGACATAAATTTCTTAAAGATTTTTAAAATTTGTTTTTAGAGAGAGGGGAAGGGAGGAAGAAAAAAGGGGAGAAACATCATGTAGTTGCTTCTCACGCATCCCTCATCAGGGACCTGGCCCACAATCCAGGCATGTGCCCTGACTGGGAATGGAATTGGTGACCCTTTGGTTTGCAGGCTGATGCTCAATCAACTGAAACACACCAGCCAGGGTGGGCATAAATACTAAGAAATAATTTCTCAGGCATTTCTTTTGGTCAGGGAAACTGTGATAGAAAACATTGAGACATTAAGGAGAAAGCAGGTTTGGGAATTTGAGAAGTGTAAGATCTTCATTGTCCTGTCCAAATGCCAATCTGAGGACTAATTAGAAGTGGATTTAGTTTTCTGAAATGCAATATGTTCATACTAAATTAAAAATTTGTATTTATTTCTGAACTTGGAAAATTACCACCTTGGCTTCCCACTTCTCAAGAAAGAGGATTCGAGCAGGTTTTTATTTATTTTTCTTTCCTCTCCACTGCCCTCCACCCCAGCCATCCCCACTTCCTACCCTTAATTACACCCCCCCTTTGGATTTGTCCATATGTCTTTCATAGATGTTCCTGAAAACCTTTCCTCCCCCTACCCATTATCCTCTCCTACCTCTCCTCTGGTTACTGTCAGTTTGTTCTTAATTTCAATGTCTCTGGTTAGAGTTTGCTTGCTTGTTAGTTTTGTTGATTCTGTTCCACTTATAGGTGAGATCATATGGTATTTGTCTTTCACCTTTTGGCTTATTTCACTTAACATAATGCTCTCTAGTTCCATCCATGCTGTCACAAAGATTAGGAGCTCTTTCTTTCTTTCTGCTGCATAGCATTCCATCCTGTAAATGTACCATAGTTTTTTTGATCCATTCATTTACTGATAGACACTTAGGTTGCTTCCAGCACTTGACCACTGTAAATTGTGCTGCTATGAAAATTGGGGTGTATAGGTTCTTTTGGATTGGTGTTTCAGGGCTCTTAGGGTACAATCCCAGCAGTGAAATTGCTGAGTCAAAAACAAATTTTATTTTTAGCTCTCTGAGGAAATTCTGTACTGTTTCCCACAATGGTGACACCAGTCTGCATTCCCACCAACAGTGCATTAGTGTTCCCTTTTCTCAACACCATCTCCAACACTTGTTGTTTGTTAATTTGTTTATGATGGCCATTCTCACCGGTGTGAAATGGTATCTCATTGTAGTTTTAATTTGCATCTCTCTGATGGCTAGTGATGCTGAACATCTCCATAAACAAAAATAAATTTAAGATAGATAAAAGACTTAAATATAAGTTGTGACATCATAAAAGTCCTACACCTACAAAAGAACATATGTAGGAAAATCTCAGCTATTCCACATAGCAATATTTTCACTGATATGTCCCTTAGAGCAAGAGACATAAAGGAAATAATAAACAAATAGGATCTCATCAAAATAAAAAGCTTCTGCACAGCTATTTTGACAGTGTTAAATTGAAAGGAGAACATACCATAAGGGAAAACATATTTGCCAATGATACCTTGGACAAGTGTTTAATCTCCAAAATATATAAAGCACCCACACAACTCCACATCTGGAAGACACACAAGCCAATTAAAAAATGGGCAAAAGACTTGAACAGACACTTCTACAAGAAGGCTATACAGAGGGCCCAGAGACATAGAGTAGTTTTTTTTTTAAATTAACAAAAATTACAGGAAGCTAAACAACAAAACAGACAAGCAAGCAAAATAAAAACAAATACACCGCAATAGAGAACAGGGGGACAGCAACCAGAGGGGAGAGGGGAGAGAATTTAAGGGGAAAAATGGGAGGGATTTAGAGGAACAAGTATAAAGGACACAGGGACAATAACTAAGGGGGGTATAAATGGGAGGGAGGTGGGGTGCATGGGGGAGGGGTGGGCTGGAATGGGAGAAATAAACAGAAAACTACTTAAAATATAACTAAATAAAAAAATTTTTAAAAGATAATGTGTTTCATGTCATTAAGATTTAAGGCTCATTTATAGGTGAAGAATCATGACAATTTGATCCACTAGTTATAGTGCATCAAAAGTATTAGCCAAGATATTTCTAGTATAGATAGATGTAATGTCCTTATTTTATATAAAATTCTAACATGAAAGAATAAATGTCCACATATAGAGCAGTTCATTTATTTGTGTTGTTGAAAATAATGTCTTTAGTATGAAATGCTTATAACGCATTTTGCTGTTAGACTTCTGTGGATGACAATGGCAACTAACTGAGAGTTTGAAAGTCATGTGATTTCTTTTCACATTGAAATTGCTTTGGAGACTTCTTTTATTAATTTTCTCAAATTAAGAGTTTATTGAAATAGAATTGATATGTAATAATTATGTAAATTTAAGATATAAAATGGTGATAATTTATACATTTATATTGTGAAATGATGACCACAATAATGTTAGTTAACACTTCCATCATCTAATGTAAGTACCATGTTTTACTGTGCGAACAGAATATTTGCAATTTATTTTCTAAACAAGTATATAATACACAGTATTGTTAACTATAGTTACCATACTGTCCATGAGTTACCCTGAGCTGAGTCATCTTATAACTGGAAGACTGTACCCTTTGACCATCATCCCCCATTTCCCCACATAGTCCTCCATCCCCTGGCAACCAGCAACCTACTTTCTGTTTATGTGACTTCAGCTATAAGACTGGAAGATAAATATATGAATAATACTTACTGGTAATACATAACAAAGAGAAATATATGCTTTACCTCCTTTCAAAGGTCTCAATAAGGGTAACACAAAGGACTCCACACGAATGTTGTGTAAAAATATTTTCTAAAATAGATGTGGGTTTTATTGTTCCCAAATTAACATTTTTATCTTCATGTTAATTGAGGGGCAAACAATGCTACTGAGTCAGTCATAAAAAACTGTCAGCAGAGTGACGTGACCAAGATGGCAAAACAGGAAATCTCAGCCTCTTCCCTTAAAAACGTCAGAAATGACACAGCTGTCCACTAACAGAGACAGCTCAGGGATAGCTCTGGAGACCACTTAGGAAATGCCAATCACAGTGGAACAAAACACTTGAGAATAACCACGCAAATAGGGGAGGAAGATACCTGTTTTATCCTATCCCTCAAGCCAGCATTTCTCAATGGTAAGCAGAAACTCCCCAGTTAAGAGCTCCCTTCAGTGAATTTGCTGGGACAAAAGGCAGATACATTTTTAGTTTTCTTAGAAAATTGCACACTGTTTTCCATAATGGTTGTACTAGTCTGCAACCCCACCAACAATGAATTAGGGTCCCCCTTTCTCCACAACCTCTCTGACATTTGTTGTTTGTTGCTTTGTTTATGATGGCCATTCTGACTGGTGTGAAGTGGTATCTCATTGTGGTTTTAATTTGTATCTTTCTGATAGCTAATGACACTGAGCATCTTTTCATGTGTCTCTGGATCCTCTGTATGTCCCCCTTGGGGAAGTGTCTGTTCAAATACTTTGCCCATTTTTTAATTGGGTTGCTTGTCTTCTTAGAGTGGAGTCATGTAAATTCTTTATATATTTTGAAGATTAAACCCTTGTCTGAGGTATTGCTGGCAAAGATGTTTTCTCATACCATTGGTTTTCTTTTTATTTTAATACTATTTTCCTTAGCCATGCAGAAGCTTTTTATTTTTATGAGATCCCATTTGTTTATTCTTTCCTTTATGTACCTTGCTCTAGGGGACATATCAGTGCTAGGATTATATCCTAAGAACCCTGAAACTCCAATCCAAATAACCTATGCACCCCAATGTTCATAGCAGCACAATTTACAATACCCAAGTGCTGGAAGCCACCTAGGTGCCCAACAGTAAATGAATGGATCAAAAAACTATGGTACATTTACACAATGGAATTCTGTGAAGCAGAAAGAAGGAACGATCTCCTATTCTTTGCATGGATGGAACTGGAAAGCATTGTGCTAAGCGAAATAAGCCAGGCAGTGAAAGAGAAATACCATATGATCTCACTTTTAACAGGAACCTAAACAACAAAACAAACAAACAAGCAAAATATAAGCAAAGACACTGAAATAGAGAACGGGGTGACAGTGACAAGAGGGAAAAGGGGAAGAAATTTCAGGGGAAAAGGGGAAGGATATAAAGGAACAAGTATAAAGGACACGTGGACAAAAACTAGGGGGTGGGCTGGGATGGGAGTAAAAGACAAGAAACTGTACTTGAACAACAATTAAAATTTTTAAAAAAGAGCTCCCTTCATGGAGGAGGAGAGAGAAGGGTGACTGTCCAGCTTTCTAGCCTTTGGGTCCAGACACCACATGAAGGTTTCACTTCAGTTTCACCCCACTCAGAGCCTTGCAAATCTTGAGAGGTATAGAGATGGCTGAGAACAAGAAAAGGAAGGGCTTCCATAGAAGCCACAGAACCAGGGCAATTGAGGTTCCCAGTGACCTGCTCTGCAAACAAGCACAGCAGCATTTATCACCAAACAAACCAACAGCCAGCACAGCCCACTCAAACCTCATGCTAATGTCACGGGTTTGCACCCCACAGCACTTGAATAAGCTTTTTTCTAAAGAAGACACACACACATGGCCAACAAGTTATGAAAATGTATTCAAGATCACTAATAAGCAAGGAAATGCAAATCAAAACCACAGTGAGCTATAGCCTCACACCTATTAGAATGCCTGTTATTAAAAAGACAAGAGATGGCAGATGTTGGAAAGGATTCTTTTAAGGACAACATAAAAATAATAAGAAAAATAGTGAAGATAATAGTGAAAATAAGTAAAGTGAAAATAGAATTTCACTTTAGCCCTGCTTTTAACACTAGTAACAAGTAACACTAGTGACACTACTAACGTGTTATGGGCACTACATTTGCTTGTCTACTTAGTCAGGTGGCTTTCCGGTAAAAACAAGCAGAGTTTACCTGTTCATATTAGGTTAAAAATAGATTTGGATCAATTACAATTTATGTCAGAATTTCTTCTCATCATTTACCTCTTCTGGGAAAACCTTTTAATACAAAATATAATAATTTTCCTTTAAAGTAAATTTCAAGCTGCATGGAATTTTCAAAGAGGTCATTCAGGGCATAAGTAATTCAAGAAAATATAATGACCTGGTCCACAGTTTCCTTAAAAATTCTGTATCTCACCAAAAACTCTACTTGTTTGAAATCACAGTGTTTTTAAAATTATTTTATTGTTGTTCAAGTACCATTGTCTGCATTTAAAGCCCACCACTCCTGCTCTCACAGTCAGTGTTAATTAGCAAGAATTTTCTTGTATTTTCCTAGAGTTAGCTTCTCCAGATGTTATTCCACCAATTAATATCATTTCTATCTGAATGTTAATGGTATGTAAAGAATAGGCATTATTTTACCAATTGGAAGGAAATCACCTAAAGTTTTATTTCAGCTGGTCATTTTTACTAATTACAGTTTCAGCAAAAATTTGATGCCAATTTAATTTACTTTAAACCAACTTTTTAAAGTTGTTTTTGAATATTCTACAAGGACACCATTTCAATACATTATTCTAGCAAATGACTAAAGTTGGATAAAATTACTAACAACAATACATTTGCAGACTTACTTCAAAATGCATTTCTCTCCCACTTCTTTTCTTTTAGATGGTGCTTATACCTCATTAGTCTTTTCCTTGTCATAGTACAAAACTATAAAGACAAAAACATATTTTGCACCTAAAAATAGGGCTGACCATACTGCAAGTGATTTGTTTTTTAATCATCAAGTTATCTTGTGTAATTACATTATGTATATTTTTATTCTATTAAAAAAGAGTATAATAAATGCCTCATTTTATTAAATTATTGTTTCCTCAAAAGAATGTATGAACTTTTACCAGCAACCCAATGTATGTTCATAAAATACGCAGGTCACACTTAAGATAGCAAAATTAATGGAAAGAAAGTCAATGGAAAAGAGAACTATTATTTACTTGGTATATAATAAGAGCCAGAAATTATAGACTAGTTTTCAAGACTGATCTCATTAAATTCTCACAAGCATCTAAGGAAATTACTCCTCTAATGGGTAAAGAATAGATATCTTATTCATGAAAATATAGTCAGTATGAAAGGGAGATGAGATTCAAACTTACATTTATCAAATGTGATTCTATCCCTCCCACTCTCTCATTATATATATATATATATATATATATATATATATATATCCATTGAATGAATGCCCAACAGCTACAATATAAACCCTAAATGATTTATTTATATAGCATGTATGACTAATAACTTACTTTTCTAATATTCTGCTCTATTAACCAAATTTATTTAACAGAAAATTGAGCCTCATACGGAATCAATAGTACATATGTTAATCATTGTGTACTGTTGGGAATTGCCCTGCCTGGTTTCAGAAGCTGTAAACCCACATAGCTAAAGCTGAGTAAAAACACAATGTAACCATAAGCCACTAAGGAAACAAAACTTATCCTTCCATCAGGGGTGCAGCCTCTGCTCCCTTTACTTCACCCAGCTTGGCCCCTGGAGGATGGCTGGATAGTCAATGAGGAGTAAGATTCCTCAAGGGAAGAACAACCTAAGGCAGGCACTGTTGCAAAAGGACCATCAAGGAAGGGCATAAGGGACAATAGGAAAGGGGTGATGGACCCTAACCCCTCCACTTTGTCATAGCCTGAGTCCTCAGGTCTCCTAATCTCTTGGCTGTCCACATCTTCCACCTGATTCAGGCCCAAAACAATGCCAGAAGGTCGGGGGGCAGCCCAGTGCTGGAAAGGGTAGTTCCCCAGGGTGATCAGGCCTATGAAAGAATGCATAAAATCCAGTGAACTTGCTTTGCTAAGAATACCCTCAGTTTAAACGTTAAGGGTCCCAGGAAAAGATGAGTTTGTTTCCCAAAGTTTTATGGCCCTTTGGTGTCACTCTGTCTGTTCCTGATTCAGAATAAGCCCTGACAGTTATTTGAATGTTATCTATTCTTTGACCATTACTGCCTGACAATGATTGATGAGCTTTACATATATGTCCTGTACTCATATACAAACTAAACCCAATAAAAGCCCATTGAGAAAGAGGCTCACTTCCTTTCTCCTCTGAGAGACTGGCCAGCCTTTCCTCCCAAGCAGATCATGTCTTGGTAGACTTATTCTCAACCACTGTGGCTGGAAGAGCTTTGCTGGATGATGCTTGCCCACAGTGTACATTTACTCTGAACCGTAGTTCTCAAGTTTCTTATTTTGCATTAGAACAGTTTTTAAATGTAGTTTCTTTAGATTGATAAACTAGTCCATATTCACCTTAATTCTCTGTTTGGATGACTAAAATCTTCTCATGATTCATACAGATGTTATCTTTCTCAATGGAAGAATCCCAATTCTGTTTTAATCCATTTTGAGCATTACAGTCTCAGAAATCATTTAACAGCATTGAGAAGGATATTTTCTGTTCATCTGCAAGCATCTTTGCTGGTCAAATGTCTTTATTAAGGAAAGGTAGCCTGAGGCTCTGAAGATCCTGGGATCTTATAAATGGGTTTCCCTGAAGGTCATGGGAGATCTAAATGCAAACCACCTACCAAAGGAAAGGTTTAGAACTATCTGAAATCCAAGAAACCAAATTTCAATGTAAAGTGATATATATCATACATGAGAATTCTGACATACTTGCTAAGACTCCAGATTTTACCTTATCATATTGGCAATCAGATGTTTATATACAAAGATGATATGCTCCAAATATAACATTGCATTAAATTGGATGTTATGAATATCAAAGAATAATCTGAAAACCAAACAATAGATTTTTTATGCAATGAATTTTCATTTTTATATAACTGTCTTTACTTTTAAATTTCATCTTTATTGTATTTTTTATATTATCTTTTAGTCCCTTTATACACTCTCCCCCCAACAATTACCCCACCCTTTTCCACGTCCATGAATCATTTTTGCCCAATCCTTGTACCCGTTAACCTCCACATGACAGCTGTCATTTGCATTATTAGTTCATTTTGTTCAGTGGATTCCACATATCAATGAAATCATATAGTATTTGTATTTCTCTGACTGGCTTATTTCACTTAACATAATGATCTCCAGGTCCATCTATACTGTTTCACAGGGTAAATATTTTTCTTTTCCTTTTTTCATGTTTTATGGCCAAGTAGTATTTCATTTTGTAAATATCCCATAATTTCATTCAGTTCTCTACTGATGGACACTTGGGCTGCTTCCATATCTTACTGATTATAAATTATGCTTTAGTGAACATAAGATTGCTCATGTTCTCTTGAATTAATGTTTTGGGTTCCTTTACATGTAATTTCAGAAGTTGGATCTCTGGGTAAAAAGGTAGATCCATTTTTAATTTTTTGAGGTATCTCCCTAATACTTTCCACATTGGCTGTACCAGTCTGCATTCTCACTAACAGTATAAAAATGTTTTCCTTTCCCCACATACTCACCAGCAATTGTTGTTTGTTGATTTATTGATGATAGCCATTCTGACACGTGTAACAATTTAGAAGACTGAAATTATATCAGACAACTTCTTTGACCACACTGCTAAGAAACTAGAAATCAATCACAGTGTACACTTTAAAACACACAAAAATATGAAAGTTGAATAACATATTATTATATAATGAATGGGTCAAAAATGAGATCAAGGGAGAAATCAAAAGATATCCTAAAACAAATGAGAATGAGGACACGACATTCCAAAATCTGTCTGGATACTGGAAAAGCAATCTTAAGAGGGAGATTCATAGCATTATTGGACTATCTTAAAAAAAAAAAAGAAAAAAGCTAAAAAAAAAACAATCTAACTTTATACTTAAAGGAACTTGAAAAAGAACAGTAACAACAACAAAAATACCAAAGAAGTAGAAGGCAGAAAATAATAAAGATCAGAGTGGAAATAAACAAAATGGAGTCTAAAAGAATACAAAAAAAATCAATGAATCCAAGAAAAGATAAACAAGATTGACAAACCTTTAACGAGACTCATCAAGAAAAAAATAGAAAGAACCCAAACAAATAAAATCAGAAATAAAAGAGAAAAAATAACTGACACCCTGGAAATACAAAAGACTGTAAGGCAATATTATGAATAATTATGTGCCAACAAACTTGACCACCTGGACAAAATGGATAAATTCCCAAACATCAAATAACCTTCCAACTAAATCAGAAAGTATCAGAGAATATGAATGGACAGATTATACCTAGTGAAATTTAAGCAGTAATAAAAAGCCAACAAACAAAAGCCCTAGACCAGATGGCTTCACAGGGGAATTTTACCAAATGTTCCAAGAAGAACTGACACCTCTGCTCTTCAAACAATTTCATAATATTCAGGAGTGGGGAAGGCTCCCAAACTCATTTTATGAGGCCAGTATTATTCTAATTCCAAAACGAGATAAGGGCACTACAAAAAAAGAAAATTACAGGTCAGTATCCCTGATGAACATAGATGCTAAAATCCTCAACAGAATAAAAGCAAACTGAATACAGCAATGCATCAAAAAGATCATACACCATGGTCAGGTGAGATTTATTCTGGAAATACAAAGTTGCTACGACATTCACAAATCAATAAATGTTATTCACTACATAAACAAAATGAAGGATAAAAACCACATGATCATGTGAATACATGCAGAGAAAGCATTTAATAAAATCTAGCACAATTTGATGATAAAAACTCTCATCACAATGAGAACAGAGGGAAGATTTATAAACATAATAAAGGCTATGTATTGCAAACTCACCTCCAGAATCATACTCAATGTACAAAAACTATAAGCATTCCCCTTAAGACTGGGAAGAAGACAGGGATATTCAATTTCACCTCTCTTATTCAATATAGATTCTAGTAAGAAACTACTAGAACTGAGAAATGAATTCAGCAAAGTAGCAGAATATAAAATTAATATTCAGAAATTAGTTGCAGGTTTATATGCCAATACTGAACTAAGAGAAAGAGAAATGAAGAAAGTGATCTTATTCACAGTTGTTTCAAAAACAATAAAAAAAACCCAGGAGCAAACCTAACTAAAGATGCAAAAGACCTGTACTCAAAAAATTATAAGTCACTGAAGAAAGAAATTGAAGAATACACAAATAAGTGGAAGCACATACCATGTTCACGGATAAGAAGAAAAAATGTCCACGTTACCCAAAGCAATCTATAGATTCAACATAATTCCTATCAAGACTCCAATGACATATTTCACAGTGCCAGAACAAATATTTCAAAAATTTATATGGAACCCCAACAGGCCCTGCATAGCAACAGAGATCCTAAGAAAGAAGTAAGTGGTTCAAGGAACATACCACCTAATATCAAACTATACTATAAGGCCATAGTAATCAAAACAGCATGGTGCTAGCATAAAAACAGACATATAGATCAATGGAACAGAATAGAAAGCCCAGAAATAAAGACGCCTTTATATGCAATTAATATTCAACAGAGGAAGCAAGCACATAAAATGGGCTAAAGATAGTTTATTAAATAAATGGTATTGGGAAAATTGGACAGACAAGCATAGAAAAATGAAACTAGACCAATTTATTATACCACACACAAGAATGAATTCAAAATGTATCAAAGACTTAAATATTATACTTAAAATCACAAAAATCCTAGAATAAAACATAGGCAGGAAAATCTCAGACATTGCTTGTGGCAATATTTTCTCAGATTTTTATCAGGCAAGGGAAACAAAGAAAATATCAACAAATGGGACTACATCAAATTAAAAAGTTTTTGAATAGCAAAGGAAATGATCAATTTAATAAAAAGACAACCTACAGAATGGGAAAATATATTAGCTGATACATCTGACAAGCAGTTAATATTCAAAATTTATCAAGTATTTACGAAAGTCAATACCAAAATAACAACAAAAAACCCAACAAGTAAAGCAATTAAAAAATAGGAAAATACCTGAATAGACAAGTTTCCAAAGAAGACATACAAATGACCAATGTGCAACATCATTAATCATCAGAGAAATTCAAATTAAAATCACAATGTAATTTTATATGCAAATAATAATTCTAAATTTTAGACTTGAGGAAAGGTGTCTTTTCACCAGAAAATGTTATTTGATTTGTTTCACACACACTTTCAACTTCATGGAACATGTATTTATACATGAACTTTTCTTGGTTGAAATATATTTATTTATATATAACAAACTTATTATATAAAATAATGACAAAATATTCTATTAAAAGGACCATCCCAAATATCAAAAATCCACCAAAAAAGAAGTCAAGAAAGAGATGTTGGGAGTAAAAGCATTATACTAGGCAGCTAGTTACATATTCAGAAAAGAGAAGGGAGTCAGCTAATTAAGCCCATTACCTAGGAGGGGGCAGCTTCACAGATACTTCAAAGAAGAGCCACATCCTTTGCCACAGGGATGCTAATCCTGGAGTAGGCAGAAAAGATGGTTTTCCAATCTACCCAGGGAACACCTTGCTTATTCCTACAGATTAATGGGTGAGGTGAAAACAGTGAGAGGGAAGAAAGAAACTCCTTCTCTTGGTGCACTCACAGTAGAAGCCAGATAGTGAAATAAATCTTTGAGTCTTGCGCCATAGGAGGCAAACTGGTTACCATAAAGGGAAGAAGTCTACCCTGGGAAAATCCGAAGAAAAGATCAGATAAAATAAGGGCACTGGCTGGGAAAGATCCAAGAAAGAGATTGGATAGCTTGAAAAAAAGTCTGCTCTCACTCAAGCCAAAGGAAATGTTAATTTAATCAAAGCTTAACAGATGCCTGAGTCTCTTAAGCTCTTCTCAGTAGCACTGCATGCCCAAAGTGCTGCATCATTTAAGGGCAGAGACTGTCCTTGGAATAGAGACTAAGCTAGACTGCTAAAGCCTCAGAGACTGGGCTTAGGGCGTCACAGCTCTGGGTCCTAGACATCTTCCTGAGTTTTGTGGGCCCAAGTATGGGCTTTGTGGGACCCAGAGGCTGGATTTCTTCCACAGATAGACAGAGCTAAGCCACCTGGTCATGGATGAGATATCGGCTAAGCCCTTTCTTATCTTTACTCCAATAAATCTTGCCACTGTGCCTCAAATGCTCCTATGTGGTGTGTCCCTGAAATGCATTCCCTGTGATACCTTGAAAGAATCCTATTGTATCTAGCAACAGACTAAGGGTACAGTTTCAGTAAGAAGACTACACTAAGTAGTACCGATGTTACTACCTAGTGACATGAGCAGTCCCTGATGTTATGGAATGGACCTGCGATGGGGAACAAGATACTGTTACTGAATGGACTACCCCCTCCCCCGGGGTCCCTCTGTACTAGGTTTTCCTTGCCTGCCACTCTTAGGAATTATGACTCTCAATGTCAGAGTCTGGTAAAAAGGAAAGGAACTATTTATTCAAAAGTTACACATATTTAGAATAATGGTAGAATGTTGCTGTTAAAAATCTCAACGTTCCTTAAAACACCCACAGACAAACACACTCCTTCTTTCTTCCCTTTGGCCAGTCAGGCCAGTCACAGTCCTTTCCTAAGATAAGGGAGTACCTTATCTTAGGAAAAAAAAATGGAAGTCCTTAGCTCGGCTAGACTCCTTGTTCTTTCCAGTAATCTGTGCTCAGCTGGCAGGCCTCCCTTGGTTCCCAGTACCATCAACTGTGTAGCTGTGATCTCCATTTCCTAATCCAAAACCACCGGGTGCTTTCTCATGGCCCACCAGCAAGAGTCCTTTCGCCCCTTTCCTTCCCACATTGTCTCTCCTGCATTCTTCTGAACTGCTAAGAGAAAGCTCTGCATGGCTGTTACATCTTGCTTTCCTGATTCCTAAACCAAGTAGTAAAGGGAGCACCAAACCCACATGGTTAGCACCTGCATGGCTTCTGTGTCTGGGTTCAAGTCCTGGTGCAGATCTTCCTCTACAACACCATTTCCAACTCCTCCCAAAACTGGCTACATCTGCCAGCACTCCTGAAGTTTTCAGCCTTTCTCGGCTGCCATAATAAGTCTGAGCAGGCATGGCTCTGTGGCAGTGGAGCAAATCATCTCCAAGCTCTCACACAGGAGCTATGAAAGGAGCTCCCTCCCAGTTATGTCAAGGGTCAAAGTCACTCCCATCTCCCTGACTCAAAGCAAGGCCACAGCTACCTAGCATACCTATGAGGCTATCCAGCTGTTATAGACATGTAATTTAACCATTTTTATGTATCAGGTATGAAGCTGGCCAGCTGTTTATATGCAAAATAACTCTCAATGGTCTTGCTCCATGTGTCCCATCCATCAGTCCAGACTTGTGGGTGTGGGGATATCCTATGCTTTTATATTTCCTGGAAACTGAATTCTATACCCCATTTCAAATCCTTCATTTGCGGGGGGCTGTGGCTGCACCCTGTTACACGGAAGTAAGAAACAGTTCCTTAGGAGCTTCTCTGGAAAACAGGCATTACAGACAGAAGAAACAAAATGTTAAACCTCGGTTGAATTAAGGGTGTTCTAATCATTTTAATTGTAATTTTTACTTCTCTTTAGATTCATTGTAGAAATTGTATTATGCACTTAGTCATTAAATACCAATAAGAACACTAAACTGAATTTTTTGTTTAACACTGGTTTTTGTTCTATATCAAATACTGATCCATAGAGGCATGTGTGAGTTGAATAAATGTGGCTCAAGACTGGGTCTAGATACATCTTTATACTCTCTTCATGGTTTTTAGGGGAAGAATTTGATCAGCTGTTTTAGTTGCATGTGCCTATATATCTGTATGTCTGATCGTTGTAGTTCTGCCCACTATAATGGGTAATATATAAGTGTAACTTATACATTACTGTAAAATGGAACTGTAAGTTCCATCTCATTCCTTAGGATGGAAATCTACTTGTTGTATTAATGTGGGAAGCTTTGGAAAACCTTTGTTCACCTAAGACCCCAGGCGCCATACGAGAACCATAAGGCCATCTGAGAAAGCAAATAGCTGGATAGTCAGTAGGGCTGGAACTAGCACCCCCACTGATAGAACAATTATCACATTCTGCTTCTGTATCACACTTTTGTCACATAGACAGGAAGACCCCTAAGCTATATAACCCCTGAAGAATCCTTTGTTCGGGGCTCAGAATTTGGAGACTGACTCCTCTGGGCCTGTGCACGTTAGTAATAAACCTCGTACTCCAGAATCCCTCGGTGTCTGGTTGCTTCATTTTCTTATAACAGTATGGCTTGTATTAGCTATGTAAGTGTCACAGGTGCACACAGGTAACCAAGTTCTTGGTGATCTCGGACTAAGAATTGAACCAAACATTCATACTTTATAGCATAGAGAGAGAGAGCAGATGTATTAAGTGATAGTATACTCCATAGACCATGGTAGTGAGCCAACTCCAAAGAGACTGACCTCAGGGACAAGAGGGATTCTGTTCTTATAGGACGGATCCTTCCTGGCTAGTTTTGTCAGGCTTTTATTGGGCATGTACAGGCAGTCATATTACTTTAAAGCTACTGCATATGTGGTCTCCCATGATTTTCCTTGACTGGCCATCAGAGAAGGGGTCACACAATGTTACTGAATGAACCCCCTTTTCTCCTGGGGTCCCCTGTGCTAGATTTGTCTTGCTTGCCACCAGGGAATTATAGATCTCTATGTCAGAGATTGGTGAAGAGGAAAGGAATTATTTATTTAAAAATTATGCAGACAAAAGTAATGACGTAAAGTCTTCATTAAAATCCCAAAGTTCCCTAAAACACCCACAAACACACACAGTCCTACTTCCCCCCCACCCTTGCCCAGTCTGGAGTACCATATCTCAGGAAAAGAAATAGAAGTCCGTGGCTCAGGTGGCTCCCATTTCTTCCCAGTAATCTGTGCTCAGCTGGCAGGCCTCCCTAAGTTCCCAGCACCATCAGCTATGTCACCAAGATCTCTAGTTCTTATTCCAAAACCACATGGTGCCTTCTCATGGCCCACCAGTAAGAGTCCTTTCACCCCTTTCCTTCCTGCAGCATCTTTCTTACATTCTTCCTAACTGCTAAGAAAGAGTTCATTGCTGCTATATCCTGCTTTCTGGCTTCCTAAGCTATGTGGCAAAAGGAGACTTAAAGCCAGAGGTTCTCCCCCACTAAAGCCACATGGTTCTTCTCTACCAGAGCCACATGGTTCTTCCTGTCTTGACTGTTGTGCCTGGGTTTAAATGCCAGTACCAATCTTCCTCTACAGCCCCATTTCTGACTCCTCCCACATTTGGCTGCATTTGCCAGAATTCCTGTATTTTTCCAGTTATCCTGGGATGCCATAGTAAATCCAGGAAGGCATAGCTCTGTGGTGTAGAGCCAATCATTTCCACACTCTTATTCAGGCTCTGTAACAAGGGAGAGTTGCCACCCAGTTACATTCTGGGTAAAAGTCACTCCTATCTCCCTGCCTCAAAGCATAGTCACAGCTATTTAACACATCTATGAAACCAGTTAAAAGTTTAGATATGTTAAATGACCATTCTAGAGGTTATCTGCAAAACCGTTGCTATGCAAAACAATTCTCAATGGTCCATGTGTCCCATCCCCCAGTTAAATTTGTGGGGGTGAGGACATCCCATATTTTAATATTTCCTGGATACCCTAAGTTCCGAACCCCATTAAAATCCTTCTTTTTGGGGTCCCCTGGCTGTACCCTCTTACAAAAGGAAGGCAATTTAAATTATGCTTTGATCTTAAAACATCACACAAAGCTCAATCTGATACTATTCTTTTTATAAATCTTTTTTATTGTTGTTCAAGTACAGTTGTCTCCATTTTACCCCACCTTTCCCACCCACCCCAACCATCTTCACCTCCCACCCTCAATCTTACCCTCCTTTGGCTTTGTCCATATGTACTTTATACATGTTCCTTGATAACACTTCCCCCTTTTCTTCCCTTATCTCCTCCCACCTCCCCCCTGGTTACTATCAGTTTGTTTTTAATTTCAAGGTCTCCAGTTATATTTTGCTTGCTTGTCTGGAGAGCATTATGCTAAGTGAAATAAGCCAGGCAGTGAAAGACAAATACCATATGATCTCAGTTTGGTACTACTCATGAAATTGTTATTTGTGACAAGCTCATTTTCGAATTCTTGATGCACGCCTATGGCACTTTATATAAATAAAGGGAAGCAAATGTAATTGAATTGTAAAATTTTGAATTTTAAAGAAGATATGAACTTTCATCTATCTGCTAAATTCAGATAACACTGGAATCTTTATTAAAAATTATATTACATCAATCTAAATACTAGGATTTATTATGAGTAAAGGGATACCTATTTTCTTGATACCTTATTTTTTGTAATCAAATATTCAGCAAGATACTAAACAATATGCAAATTTTTATCAGAAATCAAACATTTATAAATATATTTAATTTTCTTTCATTTCATGTTTTGTTTGTTAATACCTCACATCATATAAATAATTTTAACCATGGGTAGGTAAAAGTAATAAAGAAATAATAGCAAAGATTTTTAGGAGTTTCTTATTATTGTCATCTTTTAGCAAAAATTCAAAACATTATTTATTAAGAAAACCATGGCTTATGATCTTGAGAGTATTCATTTAAGAAAATGAAAGAATATATTTTTTACCTTTCCATTTTGCAGGTGCTGTAAGGTTTTAACAGTACTTATAAAACCAGTTTATAAAAAATGTGTGTTAAACATTTAAGAGCATGATTATAATTATCAATTTAAATATATTCCTTAGTGCCCTAATTATAAGCTCTGAAGGTTTTTGAGCTTCAGCTTTTGTAGAAGTCAGGTCCATACTATGCTGGATGAGAAAAAACTTATGGAATTGTAGGGAGTGATCCTATATGGAAATACAAGATTTTTCCATTTGTTAAATGATTTTATTTATTTTTAATTGAATTTTTTTGGTGACATTGGTTCATAAAATTATATAGGTTTCAGGTGTAAAGTTCTATAAAATATCATCTATACATTATATTTTGTGTTCACCACACCAAGTTCAATTCTCCTTCCATCACTATTTATTCCCCCTTCACCCTCTGTTAAATCAATGAAACAAATTACCTCACAGACTTTGCTTGATTGTGACATAAAGCATGTTTTCTAGATATTTCCAATGTACATGAATTCTGAGGACTGAAGCTATTACTTAGCTTGTGTCTTCCATGTTCATTATTGTTCTTTGGACACTATGGCACTGAGTCTCAACAGATTGGCTTTGTTACAACTGGTATTTCATTTTAACTACAGAGAGTGCCCCTCATCTTTAATCATAAACTGACACATAACTAGATAATATTTAAATTTATATTCTGTTTCTTATCTTTCTCTGACTGGCTTATTTCATTTATCATAGCATTTCCAGGTTCATCCATGCTGTCACAAAAAGTAAGATTTCCTTTTTTTTTTATGGCTGAGTAGTATTCTATTTTGTAAATGCACCATAGCTTTTTAATCCACTCATCAACTGTTGAACATGGTCTGTTTCTGGATCTTGGCTGGAATAAATAACAAATGATAAATAAATCATTAATAAATACATAATGCTCCAGTGAATATAGGGTGCATATATTCTTTAAAATTAGTTTGGGCCTTTTTAAAAATATATTCCCAGGGTGGAATCACTTGGTCATAAGACAGTTCCATTTTTAATTTTTTGAGGAAACTCCATACTGTTTTATGCAGTAGCTGCACCAGTCTGCCATATGATTTCACTTATATGTGAAATATTATGAGCAAAACTAACAAGCAGAATAGAAAGACTCTTAGATCCAGAACATAGATCCAGAAAACCCTCCCCCTTCTGAAGGGAGACAACACAGTTGTCAGAAGGGAGAGGGGTGGTGGGCTACATGAAAAAGGTGAAGGGATTAAGTAAAAAAAAATAAAGGAAAAGCCTCATAGATTGAGACAGTAGCATGGTGATTACCACAGAGAATTGGGCAGGAGTAGGGGGAAGAGAGAAGTGGGTAACTGGGGGATAAATGGTGCTGGAAGGAGACTTGATTTGGAGTGGTAAACACACTACAGTATACAGAAAAAGTATTATTGAATTGCACACCTGAAACATATAATTTTGTTAACCAATGTCACCTAATAAATTCATTAAATAAAACTATAAAAATAAATAAATAAATGGAAAATATTCATCCTGTTGTAAATATCTGTAAACATAATTTATTTGATTTCAAGTTAGAAAAATCAATATGAGTAAATAATAAAATTGTGTTAACAATTAAAATGATTGGAGTTTGGCCAAATAAGCATTCATCCCTTTTATTGTAAAATTTTGACAATGGTAGGAGAATAGTTGGGTTGATATAATTAACTTGTAATCAAATTCCTATGAAATTAATCAACCATCAGTTATTGACATATGTAGCATTTTTAGCAAATCTGTGATGAAATGGATTAACCAAAAGTGTTCCATGTCACTACAATACTACTGGGCTAAAGTCTTACTGAAATTATGGCCCTTCCAAATACTCTATAAATTGTATCAGAAAATTCTATCATCTATCTATTCATCTATCTATCTATCTATCATCTATCTATCTATCTATCTATCTATCAATCATCTACCTATTTATGTATTATCTATAAATGTCCATTTATACCTTAATTTATAACTAAAATGTTTCAGAACATAGATTGTAGGGGAAAATTGTATCAGTTGTTCTCAATATTCATCTCATCAAGAAATAATTAGTTTCCAATATTTCTTAATAATCTCTGGAAGATTAGGACAATTTAGATTACATTTCTCTCTGTTCCATGTGTCTGTCCTGGATTTTAATTTCCTTAGGTAAGTGCCTTTAAATAGTGCATTTGTAGATATATCAAAATAAGCATAGCAAGTTTTCTTTATAAATTATTCAGTAGGAAAAATAGCATTCATATTTGAACTTCACTATTTTGGGTTGAGTAAAATATTTAATTTGTATCAAATTAAATTGTTTAGTATTAAAATTCATGTTGTATTTCTATAATATATTTATAAGTCAACATTTCACATCTTGTATTATTTATTCTCTCTTTTGAATTTCATAAATTCCCACATTTTTATATTATCTTCCATAATGCATTCTTGTCATTTATTATATATATTTGCATGTGTATTAATTTTATTTCATTTCCTAAATACCTACCTTCCTATTATAAGACAAAATGTCTGAGTTCAAAGCTACATGCTATCTCATATCCTTTGTTTACATGTCTTTGACAATGGGTCTCCTCTAATTAGTGACAGGTTTAAGCAATTTTAAATATTGTGATGTCATATTTCATCTGGAGATTTATTATGAATCCTATTTTCCATATATAATTAATTTATTACAGAAAAGATCAATGTTGAGATATTTAATAGATTTCAACTGTTGCTGTATTGAAGCATAAGCATTAGTTTTTCCATGTAGTCAAATCTATATCAGAATAAATTAAATATTCAAATGTTTATCAATATAAGTACTCCTATAGTCCAATCTTGAAGTAGAACTGAGCCAAACTCATGAAAAAATAAATACTTAAATGTAAGCAAAAAATACTAGCAAAAGGGGAAATATCAAGCAAATATAATTTCTTTAATTAATGAAGTAATTATCTCATTCTATTAATTAAAATGTATATAATCTCTATCTTGCCACCAGTATCAAGCTTCTTGAAAATTTAAGAAGTAAAGTGTGAACTCAGGGAATATTTTAAAAAACATTATAAAGTATGACTTAATCACACCAAAGAGGTTTACTTAATTAAAAAAAAAAGAGAAAGCTTTTGTACCTCATAGTCACAAATTCTTACCTCAGATAGTACTGACAAAATACACCCTAATTTTAAATCTGTAACCCAAGATTCTCTAGGGTGATAGCCCTCTTTGGTAATGCTTTCTTCCCCCCCTAAAGTCTTTAAATGTATATAAGAATAAACAACCTAGCACATTAAATAACTCTTTTAAATTAAATTTTAGTATCTTTTTTCTTTAGGGTTCGATTAACATACTATATTTTATCTATGATTTACACTTCATAACCTTCTTTACTATCAAAACTTTTATTCTCTATGTGAATAGATAAAGCAAGAAGAGGGTCTAATTGTTTCTTTTTAAAGGACTCTGACCCATTCCCCACGTTGAGTGAAATAAATTGAAAAGGTGTTATTTGTTCTTAGTTAATCCTTTAATTATTTAAAAATCTTTAATTGTGGTTGTTAGTATTCTTGATATTGACTTTCCAAAAAGCTAAACAGTTTCAGTACCTTTGTTAATTACTACTTAATTGGTTATTTAAAATATACGTATTGATGCTGAACAGTGACATAAATGGTTCGTATGCCTGCTTGTATTTCTATCCTTTTACCTTTTTTTCTTTTTACAAGTGTTTATTTACTGTTCAGGAAACACTTTTTAAAAATCCTAATGAGGTGCATATAAAACTACTTGACAAGTTGATATTAATCAGTATATTATCTTTCACTCATGAAGCAATAGATATCATAAAATTTATGCCCTATAGTAACTACCTAACATTTTTGCATTTCTTATTTTCAAAACATGTTTTCTGTTTTTGTATTATAATTTGATAGACTGTAGCAAACATTTTAGCTTGCAAAACACAACATATTGTGGAAACTGTTGGCAGTATTTTTAATAATTGCCTAAAACTTTGATAACATAACTTTAAATTAAAAGAAAAAAACAAAGCTGGTAAATATTTGTCTTTCCAAGAGATAGTTAATTTTTTTTAGTGTTTTTTTTATGGGAAAACATTTCAGATAAGTAATATGCAAATAAATAGAAATGGGAGAAAAATAGTTGTCTGAATTTATTATTATATTAAGGTCAATAAGTAACAAGTGTTTTGGTGTTACCTTTGATGATCCTTTTGCAAAAGTGGTTATACTTTGATATGTATATTATATTTTGCAAATACCTCCTGCGACCTGGGGTAAATGTCTATTTCTTAAATTCCTTGATTACTGAGAATAAGAGCTCATGCCAACCTATATCAAAAACCATATTTGGCTCCAGAGGCAAGGAAAGTAAGTGCAAAAATAAATGAATGGAACTATATCAAACTAAAAAGCTTCTATACAGCAAAAGAAACCACCAATAAAACAAAAGGCAACCGACCAAATGGGAGATGATACTTGCAAACAACAGCTCTGACAAAGGTTTAATATTCATAATATATAAAAATGTCATACAACTTAACATAAAACAATCTAATTAAAGCCCTGGCTGGTGTAGCTCAGTGGATTGAGTGCTGGTCTGTGAAGCAAAAGCTCATGGTTCGATTCCCAGTCAGGGCACATGCCTAGGTTGCAGGCCAGTTCCCAGTGGGGGACACATGAGAGGCAACCACACATTGATGTTTCTCTCCCTCTCTTTCTCCTTCCCTTCCCCACTTCTCTGAAAATAAATAAATAAAATATTTTTAAAAACAATCTAATTAAAAATGGGCAGAGGAACTGAATAGACACTTCTCCCAAGGATGTATACAAATGGCCAACAGCATATGGAAGGATGCTCAACTTTACTACCTATTATGGAAATGTAAATTAAAACTACAATGAGGTCTGATCAGTGTAGTCACTTGGTTGGGCACCCACCATTCTGCAAAAAGAAAGGGTGCTGGCTTGATTCCAGATTAGGGTACATGCCTGAGTTGCAGTTTGGCCTGGGTCAGGGCACATAGAAGAGGGTATGGATCAATGTTTCTTTCTCATATCTTCTGTCCTTCTCCTTTTACCTCCCTCCCTCCCTCTGTCTCTAAAAATAAATAAATAAAATCTATTCCCCAAAACTATGATACACTACTTCATACATGTTAATATGACTATTATTAACAAGACAAGTGACAACAAGTGCTGGACAGGGAAATCTCATTCACTGCTGAGGGGAATGTAGACTGGTACAGCCACAATGAAAAACAGTCTGTCAGTTTCTCAAAAATTTAAGAAGAGTGTTACCATATGGCCCAACAATCCCTCTCCTGGTATTTACCTTAAAATTTTGAACACATGTATTTGTAAAGATGCATGGACCCCTATGGTCATTGCAGCATTATTATTCATTGTGGCCAAGACATGGAAACAACCAAAATGTTCTTCTATAAAGGACTGCATAAAGCAGATATGGTACAAATACACAGTGATTGAATACTACTCAACCATAAGAAACGATTAAATCTTGCCATTTGAAAGAACATCATCTATGGCCATACCACCCTGAATGTGCCCGATCATGTCTGAAAGAACATCAATGGATCTTGAAAATATTATTCTAAGTGAAATGTCAGTCAGAAAAAGCTAAGAACCACATGATTTCACTCATATGTATGATATAAAACTGAAAGCAAAAAACAAACAAACAAAAACTCATAGACACAGACAACAGTATGGTATTTACCAGAGGGAATGGTGTTGGGCTAGTGAAGGGTAAAGGAGTTCAAATATATGATGACAGAAGATGGTTTGACTTTGGCTGGTGAGCACACAATGCAATATACAGATAATTTATCATAGAAATCTACACTAGAAGCCTATATAATCTTATTAACCATTGGCACCTCAATAAATTTAATACAAAAGAATAAGTCAGCAATTGAGAAAAATTGTAGACTAATATTTTTGTAGGAGACTAAATTCTACACACAAAACATAATTTTTGGAGGTGAAGGATGTTTTAAATAAAATTATTTTTGCAATCATTTTGCAATATACACATGTATCAAATTATCAGGTTGTACCCATTAAACTTACACTAAATCAGTTATGTTTTAGGATTTCTACACCAGAGGGGCCCTTGGGGTCTAAGCATGAATAGTCAAGAACTGATACACAGATCCCCATATACAGCTCAAGCCCAACTCTGCCTTTAATCCTCAGGTCCAGAGTTCTAGACTGTTGGTAGTCCAGAGCCCTGTAGTCATCCTGTGTTTGACATGATGGAAGGTCATAAAAATCAGTGTATCAGATAGCCTGGCAGTCCAATACCCCACAATTCCAGAATGAAATACCACATCAGCTGGTAAGAATGATCTATACAATATGCCATCCTGTTTAGCCTTAAAGCCTGGGATACCTTGTAGACATGAGTCCTTAACTTTGGGACATCTGATTGATCCTAGACACAGATGCAGGTCATCCAGAAACTCAGAGAGGAGAGAATGGGACCTGTGTTAACTTGAGACCCAGTCTTGGCTTTTTGTGCCTCACCTTGGAAGGCACTGCTGAGTCAGGTAGCATCCTACACAAAGGAAAAGCACTTAGACACTGAAGCCCATTGAGGCAAACCAAGGGTCTCACTTTTTTTGAGTCTAAGAATGGTATTACGAAAAAGCTAAAGCCTCATCTTCTGTAACATAAAGCACTAAGATAACAAAAAACTAAAAACTAAAAAAGTCAATGAATAATAACATCGCTATTAAAAACATCGTTATTTTTTTATTGTTCAATTACAGTTGTCTCCATATTCCCACCACCACCACCCCCATCTCACTCACCCCCACCTCCTATCCTCAATCCTTTCCACCTTTGGCTTTGTCCATGGGTCCTTTATATACATTCCTTGATGACCCTTTCCCTTTTTTCCCCCATTATCCCTCTCCCCCAACCCCTCTGGTTACTGTCAGTTTGTTCTTAATTTCAATGTCTCTGGTTATATTTTGCTTGTTTATTTGTTTTGTTGATCAAGTTCCACTTATAGGTGAGATCAAATGGTATTTGTCTTTCAACACCTGGCTTATCTCACTTACCATAATGCCCTCCAGTTCCATCTATGGTGAAGTGAAGGGTAGACATCTTATGTTATTTAGAAACATGACAAATAACACAACAAGCAACTAAATGGCTTTCAGAGTAGAGGCCTCTTGGGAGTAACAATTGGAGGGGGAAAGAATGGGGGCAGAAGAATAATCCTTTGGGTTTTTTTTTACTTTTTATAAGCATTCAATAAATAATATCAATTGATAAGTTTCAATGTTCATATGGGTATAAATTTAACTAGAAATCTGTGGCTCTTAGTTATACAAAGGAACATGCTTTTCATTTGGCTGCTTGTCTAGTTTTATGAAATGATTCTAAGGTGGTATATGAATCTATATTTAAAAAAGGAAAGACAGATTATAAAATATTCTTATAAAGGCCATTCCAAAGAAGAAATATATTTTATTTTAGAAAGACAATTGATTTAAAAGCATGTTTCATTAAACGTCCAAGGGTATGATGACTGTATCAACCATAAATTAATAATTAATAAGTAAATAATCTGTAGATGTGCAAGTGATAAGTAAATAGAGAAGAGTCTAGAAAAAGTCCACATTTTCAATACCCTGAAAAAAGAATATGTTTATATCATAATAAGTAGTGCTAAGTCTACCTGAAATGATACTTTTCTGATGTGGTTGGAACAGTTTGGGAAAATGCCAAAGCAAAGAAATTGTGAAAAAGATACAGTGTATCAAATTTTAGGAGGTATTTTTCTTGTTATTCACAAGTTGTTTTACTTGTGAAACATTCATTCAGCTTTTTGATATCTCTCTGAGTTATTGAACTCCATAAAATATCTGCCATATTTGAAACTATTTGCTCTAATCTCTTAAAACTCATCTAGAAGATTGAATCATTTTGTATTTCTTCTGCTTCCTTTTATATCTTCTGTCCTGTTTTCATTACTAGATTCTGAATGTCTTATTTTTATTATGTTTACTTCTTTCTATATATCATGCTTCAATAATCCTATTCTCTCTTTTTTAATGTTGCTCACTTCTGTGAACTTTAATTACCTAATGTAACTAAAAGTATATATTAGTCTGTGCCTATACCACCCTGAATGTACCCGATCTTGTCTGATCTCAAAAAAACATGTATTAAAATAGCCAATTCTTATTCTTAAAATTAATTATAAATTAATGTTTAATATATAATGATGTAAAAATGATTAACCTCATTTTTCAATGTCTTTCAGGCAAATATCTACATACCGATTACACAAACATATCAGCAAAGTCTGAAATGGAAAATAAAAATATCTTTACCATTTGTATAGAGTGTTATAGTTAAAACACAAATTTAGTTGTTGAGTTCTAGAAGTTTCTAAAAGGAATATATTCATCAGGATAGGTTCATATCTGTCACTTGGGAGTCCAACTTCACGGTAGCCTCACTCATGTCATGGGTAGATTACAAAGAATTTCAGCTCCTTGTAGTCAAGGACAAGATGTTTTCCATCTTGTGTCACTACAGTGTTTATGTAGCCTCTGAGATTAACCATAAAGTAAAAGAGAAATCACAGACAATGGAGGTTGGCTCAGTCCATGAATCAGAAGAGGAATGGGCCTTGATCTAGGACCAGAGTCTGTGTCAGTGTGTTCTACCTCCACCAAGCACCCACTTTATTCTTCATTCTATGTATAGAGGACTAATACTCCTCTGTACCTAGAACATCCAGAATACCACCATGTAGTAAGCATACAGTGTGATATTTAAGACAAAGGTACAGTACTGTAGAATGCTTGGTCAGAATGTGACTCCTCTTAGTTTGACCACCTGCCATCTAAAGGGCCCCTGAACATCACCAATACATTATGGCATATAAGGGTAGCATTACTGTCATAAAATCTACCAATTAGAGATGACATGAGTTATTTTCAGCAGTTTCAGGATTGCTAGGATTTTTAGGGATGAATGTGTGGTCCCTGTGTTGACAGAAAAGGATGTTATTATATTAGTTCTGTTCCAGTTCGTCAAAGAAAGTCTTTCTTCATTTTTTCTGAACCCTTGTGCTCTCCTTAATAGATGGGAGTAAATTTTCCTTGACTATATCTGAAATAGGTCTTGGTTGATGCACACACCTGTGCACAGGCATGAGGTCTGTCCAGAGAAATTCCAGCCACTGTTAATATAACCAGAATGGTTTTCACATCAATGTAACCTGGCAGCCTAGGAGAGCAGACTAACAAGTACATGTGTGAACAATGACAACACCACTGTACTAGTCAATGAGAGCAGTAGACACCATTGAGTGAGCACGTGTACTATGCTGCAAGCACATCCAAAATGACTGAGGAGAGAAACAAATCTGCATCAAATTTCATGTTAAGCTTGAACATTCTTCCACGGAAACTATTTGAATGAGTCAGAAGGCCTTAGATATGTACACCTGATGATTGTCAGCTTCATCACTACAATGCCTCTGGTTATGCACCATGTATCCTGCAGACTTTTCGGCAAAACATCAAATCACACAGATGACTTAGCCTCACTACAGCCCAGATTTGGTATCCTGTGACATCTGGATATCCCCCAAAATAAAATCATCTTTGAAAGGTAAAAGATTTCAGACCATCAGTGAGATTGAGGAAAATATAATGGGCAGCTGATGGAGATTGGTAGAACTGTGTGAGGTACCAAGGTGCCTATTTTGAAGGAGACTGAGGCTCCATTGTCCTATGTACAATGTTTCTTGTATCTTATATGTTCTTCAATAAATGTATATTTTTCATATTACATGGCTGGATACCTTGTGGACAGACTCACATAATTCCTCTAGAACTTAATGGGCTTCTGATCTATTGGTTCTCCATCTGTTTTCTGGTGCCAATTAATAAATATTATATATATAATGCCATGTAGCCAACTTTTTTTCACTGTGGTACTCTATTTCTTTTTTTTTTGTAATTTCTTAATTTTCTAAAATTAATTATTTTTCAACTACAGTATTCTGTCTTTTACTTACACCTGAGCCCAACCCCCAGTGCCCCCCACTTCCCTCCCATTTCCACCCCCCTTAATTGTTGTCCATGGGTCCTTTATACTAGTTCCTGTAAATCCTTCCCCCTTTTCCCCTGAAATTCCCTCCCCTCTCCCCTCTAGTCGCTGTTCCCTGTTCTCTATTTCAGTGTCATTGTTATTATTTTGCTTGCTTGTTTGTTTTGTTGTTTAGCTTCCTGTTAAAGGTGAGATCATATGGTATTTGTCTTTCACCACTATGCTTATTTCACTCAGCATAATGCTTTCCAGTTCCATCCAAGCTTTTGCAAAGGGTGGGAGCTCCTTCTTTCTTCCTGCTGTCAGGAAGGATTTCATTGTGTATATGTACCATAATTTATGCATTCATTTACTGACAGGCACCTAGGTTGCTTCCAGCTCTTGGCTATTGTAAATTGTGCTGCTATGAACTTTGTGGTGTGTAGTTTCTTTTGGATTGGTGTTTTAGGGTTTTTAGAATATAGTCCCAGCAGTGAAATTTCTGGGTCATAAGGCAGGTCCATTTTTAGTTTTCTTAGAAAATTCCATACTGTTTTCCATAGTGGTTGTACCAGTCTGCAACCCCACCAACAGTGAACTAGGAATCCCTTTTCCCCACAACCTCTCCAACATTAGTTGTTTTTGCTTTGTTTATGATAGCCATTCTGACTGGTATAAAGTGGTATCTCGCTGTGGTTTTAATTTGCACCTCTCTGATAGGTAGTGATATTGAGCATCTTTTCATGTGTCTCTGGACCCTCTGTATGTCCTCCTTGAAGTATCTATTCAAGTCCTTTTCCCATTTTTTAATTGGGTTATTTGTCTTCACAGAGTGGAATCATGTAAGTTCTTTTTATATTTTGGAGATTAAATCCTTGTCTGAGGTATCATTGGCAATTATGTTTTCCCATACAGTTGGTTGTATTTTTATTTTAATACTGCTTTCTTTAGTCATGCAGAAGCTTTTTATTTTGATGAGATCCCATTTGTTTATTCTTTCCTGTATGTTCCTTGCTCTAGGGGACATATCAGTAACAATGTTGCTGCATAAAATATCTGAGATTTTCTTTCCAATGTTCTCCTCTAAAACTGTAATGGTTTCATGGCTTATATTTAAGTCTTTTATCTAACTTGACTTTATTTTGGTTTATGGAGTAAGTCGGTGCTCGTTTCATTTTTTTGCACGTAGATGTCCAGTTCTCCCAACTCCATTTGTTGAAGAAGCTATTTTTAGTCCATTTTATGGTATTGCCCCTTTTGTCAAATATTAATTGACTATAGAGAGTTGGGTTTATTTCTGTGCTCTCTGTTCTGTTCCATTGGTCTATGTGCCTGTTTTTATGCCAGTACCATGCTGTATTGATTACAGTGGCCTTGTAATACAATTTGATATAAGGTATTGTGATTCCTGCTACTTTGTTCTTCTTTCTCAAAATAGCAGCTGCTATTTGGGGTTGTTTGTGGTTCCATATAAATTTTCGAAGTGTTTGTTCTATGTCTGTGAAATATGCCATTGGTACTTTAATAGGTATTGCATTGAATCTGCAAATTGCTTTGGGTAGTATAGACATTTTGATGGTGTTAATTCTTCCAATCCATGAACAAGGTATATGTTTCCATTTGTTTGTGTCTTCCTTGATTTCTTTCATCAGTACTGTATAGTTTTCTGCATGCAAGTCTTTTACCTCCTTGGTTAGGTTTATTCCCAGATATTTTATTTTTCTTTTTGCTATATCGAATGAGATTTTTCTCTTGATATCTGCTTCTGCTGATTTATTGTTAGTATACAAAAAGGCCTTTGATTTCTGGATACTAACATTGTAACCCACTGTTTCACCAAATTCATTTATTAGTTCAAGCAGTTTTTGAGTAGGGTCTGTAGGATTTTCCATGTACACTATCATGCCATCTGCAAACAATGACACTTTTATTTCCTCCTTTCCAATTTGGATGCCTTTTATTTCCTTTTCTTGTCTGATTGCTGTGGCTAAAACTTCCAGTACAATATTGAATAGAAGTGGTGAAAGTGGACATCTTTGTCTTGTCCCTGATCTTAGTGGAAAAAATTTTAGTTTTTCCCCATTGAGTATGATGTTGGCTGTAGGTGTTTCATATGTGGCCTTTATTATATTGAGGAATGTTCCATCTATTCCCACTTTGCTGAGTGTTTTTATCATAAATGGGTGTTGTACTTTATCAAAAGCTTTTTCTCCATCTAGTGATATGATCATGTGATTTTTGTCTTTGCTTTTTTTTTATGTGATGAACTACATTTACTGATTTGCAAATATTGAACCATCCTTGCATCCCTGAGATAAATCCCACTTGGTCATGGTGTATGATCTTTTTAATGTATTGTTTGGATGAGATTTATCATTATTTTGTTGAGGATTTTAGCATCTAGGTTCATCAGCGATATTGGCCTGAAGTTTTCTTTCTTTGTCATGTCTCTATCTGGTTTTGGAATTAGGATGATGCTGGCTTCATAAAAAGGGTTTGGGAGTTTTCCATCATTTTGGATTTTTTGGAATAGTCTTTGAAGAATAGGGATTAGCTCTTTCTTAAATGCTTTGTAGAATTCTCCTGTGAAACCATCTGGTCCAGGGCTTTTGTGTGATGGGAGTTTTTTGATTACCGCTTTGATTTCATCTGCTGTTATTGGTCTGTTTAGGTTTTCTGCTTTTTCTTCATTGAGTTTTGGAAGATTATATTTTTCTAAAAATGTGTCCATTTCCCCTAAATTTTCAAATTTCTTGGCATACAGTTCTTCATAGTAATTTCTTACAATTCCTTCTATTTCTGTGGTATCACTTGTAATCTCTCCTCTTTCATTTCTGCTTGTGTTTATTTGTGTCCTCTCTCTTCTTTTCTTGATGAGCCTACTTGAAGGCTTGCCAATTTTGTTAATCTTTTTCAAGAACCAGCTCCTGGATTCATTGATACTAAGAATTGTGCTTTAGGTCTCTAAGTCATTTAATTCTGCTCTGATCTTGGTTATTTACTTCCTTCTACTTGCTCTGGGCTGTCTTTGTTGTTGTTCCTTGAGTTCTTGCAGGCGTAGGATTAGGTTGTTTGTTTGAAATGTTTCTATATTCTTTAGATGAGCCTGTATTGGTATGAACTTCCCTCTCCGGACTGCCTTTGCTGTGTCCCATAAGTTTTGGGTTGTTGTGAATTCATTTCCATTAAGGTTATTATTGAAAAGTACTTATTCATTGCCATTTTTGTTTCCAGAAAATTTTTGATTTCTTCCCTAATTTCATTCTTGACCCATTCATAGTTTAATAGCATGGCATTTAACCTCCATGATTTTGAGTGTTTGAGTTTTTTTCCTTCAGGGTTGGTTTTCAGTTTCAGTCCCTTGTGGTCAGAGAAAATGCTTGGTATGATTTCAAATTTCTTGAATTTGTTGAGACTCGTTTTGTGTCCTATTATGTGATCTATCTTTGAAAATGTTCCAAGTGCATTTGAAAAGAATGTGTATTTAGCTTCTTTGGGATGAATGGCTCTATATATATCAGTTAGGTCCATTTCATCTGGGGCTTTGTTCAACACCACAATATCTTTTTTGCTATTTTGTTTGGAAGATCTGTCCACTTTTCACAGTGGGGTATTGAAATCCCCAACTATAATTGTGTTGATGTCAATATCATTCTTAAAGTCCTCTAAGATCTTCTTGATATATTTCGGTGCTTCTATGTTGGGTGCATATATATTTATGATCTTAATGTCTTCTTGGTGGATTCTTCCCTTGAGTATTATGTGGTGACCTTCTGGGTCTCTCTTTATGGCTTCTTTTTTGAAGTCTATTTTGTCTGATATGACTATTGCTTTCCCGGCTTTTTTTTTCTTGTTCGTTTGCTTGGAAGATTTTTTTCTAGCCCTTCACTTTTAGTCTGTGTAGGTATTTTTGTCTTGAGGTGGGTCTCGTGTAGGCAGCATATGTGTGGGTCATGTTTACTTATCCATTCAGCTATTCCATCTCTTTTGATTAGAACATTTAATCCATTTACTTTTAAGGTTATTATTGAAAAGTACTTATTCATTGCCATTTTTGTAGCTGTGTTCCTATCAGACTCTCTTTACCTTCCTTAAAGCAGTCCTTTTAGCATCTCTTGCAGAACTGGTTTGGTGGAGGTGTATTCTTTTAGACTTCTTTTGTCTTGCAAGCTCTTTATTTGGCCCTCTATCTTGATTGAGACCCTTGCTGGGTAAACTAGCCTTGGTTGCAGGCCTCTGGTTCTCATTATTTTAATATTTCTTGCCATTCTATTCTGGCTTGGAGTGTTTCCATTGAGAAGTCAGTAGCTAACCTTATTGGGGCTCCCTTGTATGCTACTTCTTTTTTCTCCCTTGCTGCCTTTAAGATTCTCTCTTTGTCTTGAAATTTTGCCATTTTAATGATGATGTGTCTTGAAGTGGATCTCTTTGGGTTCCTCTTGATTGGGACTCTCTGTGATTCCTGGATTTGTTTGACTTTTTCTCTTATCAAAGTATGGACGTTTTCCCTCATTATTGTGTCAAATAGGTTTTCTCTCCCTTGCTCTTCTTCTCCTTCAGGTATCCCTATTATTCAGATATCATTACATTTTATGTTGCCTTGCATTTCTCTTAATCTCTCTTCATTATTTCTGAGCCTCTTTTCCTTTTCTTGCTCTCTCTAGGAGTTTTTTTCTACCTTTTCCTCCAACCCACTAATCCAATCTTCTGCTTCATAGATTCTGCTTTTGATTCTTTCCACTGTGTTCTTCAGTTCAGAAATTGTATTATTCATTTCCTCTTGTCCATTGCTGATAATTTCCATTTCCTTTTTCATGTTGATATAGTTTGTGGTGAGCTCGTTGTAGCCCCCCTGTAGTTTCTGGTAGCTCATTGTGAGCTCTTTGAATTTCCTGATAACCAGTGCTTTGAATTCATTATCTGATAGTTAACTTGCCTCTATCTCATCTAACATTCTTTCTGAGGGTTCCATGTTTCCTTTCATTTGGGGATTGTTTCTTTGTCTTCCCATTGTTTGTGAGACTCTTCTTGTTAGCCTCAGCTCCTTAGATTGATCTGTTCTTACTGCCTGGGTTTATGGTGTGAACTTCTGTGGTGGAATACCTGTGAAATTCAGTGGTGCAGTCTCGGTTATCCTGTCATTCTCCGCTTCCACCTACTCCTTTTGTGTGTGTGTGTGATCAGTTGAAGGAGGAGGCAAAATGGTTTATGACAGTGAAGTGTATTTTATGATATTTACAGTCACAGCCAGTAGAGAAGAGATAGAAGATCTTTAGGCTATATATAGTGTTAACTGTAATCTTCTACCCAGCTTGCCACTTTTAAGAGAGGATGGACACAATACAAGTCTCTTGTTGAAGAGGAAAGGTTAGTGAGTTTGATCTAGAAACCAGTGAGTTTGCAGTCAGTAGAATCTGGGGTAAGTTGAGAGTAAAGGATAGTAAATAGGTGTAGTGTATGAGAAAATAGAATTAATTACTCCAGTAATAGAATTTAAGAAACTGTGAAGTGGACTAAGATCCGGGAGATGTGTTGTGAAGTATTTACAGTTGTATAGAACAGCTATCATTTACAATAATATTAGAGCAACAATCATATGGCAGACTCTATTTGTTCTGTCTGAATAAGGGATATGGAACTTTGGGTAGTATGCTAAAGGAACACAAGTGACATGAAGAATAGAAAATTAGCAATACACTGTGTAAGAGAGAACAGGGGAAACCTCTCAAATGATACAATATAACCAGCCAATGCAAAGAAGCCTATACAGACAGAGGAGGAATACAAAGATATTATTAAAATATAAAAGATGTGAGAATAATGGGAAAAATTAATAATTATACAAATATGCAGCAACTTATGGCTTCTCTGGTATAGCAAAGTGAAATTTGTCTCTCTGACTCTACTGTTGGGAAGCCTCTTCTTTGGGTCCAGCTCTAGTCTTTTCCCATTTTCAAGTTGTTTGTGTCTCTTATGGGTAAAAGAAAGAAAAGAAAAGGAAAGAAATAAAAGAAAAAGAAAAATGCAGGGGAATGGAGGGAAGAACAATAAGTTTGGAAAGAAAGGAAGAAGGAATAAAACAGAAAATACGAAAAAAGAGGACAAAAGTATTGAAAGGTAAAACAATAATAAAATTTAAAAAATAACAGATTACTTAAAAAGAGAAAAATAGAAAAAGAAAAGAAAAAAAGAAAAAAGAAATGTAGCTTGTTGGTTTCAAACTGGCGAAACCGGTTTTTCTGGCTGCAGCTGGCTGAGGGGCCATTAGTGTGTTTTTTCTGCGAGCCCCCTCTCAGGAGCCAAACTGTCCTAGCTCCCTAGGATGGGGATCTAGGACTTCCTCACAGTGCTCTTTTCCCGGGGGTTACCACCCTGGGTTGGGTTGCAGCGCACAAACGCCTGCGCCTGCCAGGCTGCCTGGTTCCCACAGGATCGAGCACAGACCTTCCCCGGTTATGTGGGGGAACTCCAGGCCCTCTGCCCAATCTCAGGTTTGCTGCCAGGCTGGGTGAGGAGCAGACTGCCTGGCTGTGACTATCAGAGTCAGAACCCCACACTGTGCCTATCAGTTCTTTAGGGCTGGCGACCACAGAGTCCGCAGTTGAGGCCCTTTGTCCACAGCACCCTCTCTGCAAACTTTAGGAAACAAGTCTTTCCCAGCGCCCAACCTTGCTTGGCCAGAAAGGGAGAAAATTGAGGTCCCCACTCTCTCCCAAGGACCCCTTGGCAGGCCCAGGTCTCCCAAAGAGTCCGAGGGAGATGAACCGGAGCCAGAAGCTGATCTGAGGGCTGGGCGCCAACCTAGACATGCTGGGCCACTTCAAGGCACATTGTGAGCTCTGCACTGGTCCCCGGACTGTGCACCGGACTGTGCCCCCGCTGAAAACCCTTCTGCTCTTGTCTTTGTTCCGGTCCCTTCAGCAGGCCCAGGCCTCCCAACGAATCCGAGGGAGGGAGATGCATGGGGAACCAGTCCGGAGAGCTGGGTGTCAACCCAGGTGCACTGGGCGCCCGCCAAGGCGCGCTGCATGCTGGGCACTGGTCCCCGGACTGTGCACTCCCCCGAATTCCCCTCTGTTCCTGTCTTTGCTCCTTCTCAGAGACTCTACTGTACTGCTGCCGTCTCCCTCCTGTCTGGATCCTCCATGACCATCAAGATTTCTGGTCCCTTATTTTCATATATGCTGAGCAACTGCTGGCTGCCTGCACTTCTCCTCCGCCAACGGACAAGATTCTCTCCCTTGTGTACAAGGAACTGGAATCTGCTCCATCCTACTCCCTCTCCATCTTGCCTCAGATTCTGGTACTCTATTTCTTGTATCGAACTCTCTGTATCAGGGTATGCTAACTGCTTACAACAACCCCCAAATCTCAATGACTTAGTTAATCCAGTAACTTGCTTGTGTGACAAACCACTGCAAGTGGCAAGGGGGCTCTTCTCCTACAGTCATTCAGGTATTCTAGCTCTTTCTGTCCTACCAGATGATTATCTTTGATGTGTGTTGTTCATAATTATCACGGAATGTAAAGGAGGAGAGTCACAAGGTCTGGCATCTATATACTTACTTCCATGACGTACAATAATTTGACTTACAAAATTTCTACTTTATTGTAATTCAAAAGTAATATACATTCAGTAGAAACTATACTTTGAATGGTGATATTTTCCCTGGGCTATGGATTTGTAGTAAATACCTTCTCATGATGCTGGGCAGCCACATCAAGACACAGTTTCTCATCAGCCCCACAATCATGAGGGTCAACACTTATATTCTATTGTGTGTTAACTATGTAAGAAGATTTTGCCGAACCATGGGCTAATTCAGGTACTCTGACAACATTTAAGGTGGGCTTAGCTAAGATTTGTAAGTTAGGTGTATCGAATGCACTTTTATTTATTTACTTGTTTGTTTATAGATAGATGGGAAGTGGGGGAGAAAAAAGGAGGGAAAAATCTACATGACAGAGAAACATTGCTTGGTTGCTTCTTGCTCATTCCCCAACCAGGGACCAAATCTGCAACTGAGTCATCTGCCCTGACTAGGAAATGAACCTGTGGGTCACCCTTCACTTTGTGGAAGGATGCCCCACCAACTGAGCCACACTGGCAAAGGCTTAAATAAATTTTTAAATTTATGATGTCTTCAACTAATGTCAGGTTTATGGAATGTGACCCCACCTTAAGTTGAGGAGCATTTGTATATCAAACTTGTCAGCATTTCATTAGCCAGTATCCAGCCCTATGACCCTGGTCTCATTTAGGAAGGGTGGGCAATAAAATTGACATCTGTGCACTTGAGGACAAAGAAAAAATACATTGGTGAACTCACTAGCTGGGTTTTCTATGAAGAAGTCTCAGAATCTGTTTCATAGTACGTATTTGAAAGTTACTTGTTGGCTTCAGAGAATAAAAGAAAAATAAAGGAAAATGAATAATTTTGTCATGAGTTGTTCTTGGACATTTGAGAAAAGTTCTCTGCTTAGAGTTTTAATAAATTCTATGTCCTTCCCCACTTGTCTTTTGTTATTGGGCATTGTGGTGGAGAACAACCCTGATGACTCAGGCCCCTGGGATTTGGATCAGAGCCCTCTGTAGTGTTGGGTTGCTCCTCTGTGTGGTCTCCTGTGAGACCTGTATCCTGTATTCTCAGCTAAAGCACAACCAACCTCTCAAATGCTCATGAGAAATTTCAGGTTTCTTTCTTGGCTCTTAAGCTGATGTGCCACAAACATCATTAATTTCATTAAACTGTAACTGAGAGCTCTTGAAACCACTGCTGTCTCTTATCTGCAGGGTACCCCTTTCTAACTGGTCTCTATGACCTTAGCCTCTGTCCTTAGCAAATATGCAAATTAGATTTCCTACTTCTCTCATCTCCCCTTATACCCCTAACGCAGCATAACTTACTTTGCACAGCACTCACATGGTTTCAGGTGTCCAGACCCCAGGGCATCTTCCTTTTTAATAACACAGCCCCAGATTATTTCCAGCCTCCAGCTTCTGTCTGTTTTTGTTGTAGACTGCTCTGCCTGGTTTTAGGAATTTTAACTCAACTCCTTGTGACTAAGAGGGAGGGACGACCTCTGGAATGCCAGCCACAGGAGACAAAGCTTGTCTCTGGTAGCAAATGCTGCCTCAGTTTCCTCTCCCTGCCCCCAAAGCTTGGTCAGAAGTCAATGACAGGTAAGACCCCTCACAGCGGGGCCAACCTAAGCCAGATTCAATCACTTGGGAGGCCTTCATGGAAGGACTCTGGGGGAGCCGAAACAAAGAGCAATGGACTCTCGCCCCCTGGCTTTGACAAAGCCCAAGTCCCCATGTTCTCTGGGAGAAGTGTTTCCTGCCTCTAATCCCATTAAGCCTGAATACCTGTTGGGGATGGGTAAACTCCTTGCCTTGCTAGAGCATGTCCTGGGGAAAAATCTGGCATCACAATGATTTCCTGATAAACCTGTGAAATCTGCTTTGCTAAGAGTGTTTTCATTCACATATTAAGGGTTTGAGAAAAAACCCTAAAACTCTGTTCCTGACAGACTCTGACTCATAGTAAGCCCTCAGATTTCTTTGAAATGTTATCTACTGTTTGATCCTTACTGCCCGGTATTCCTGTGTATTACAACACAATAACAGGCCCTGGAGGAGGGAGCTCGAGGTCTTTTTCTCCTTGGAGAAACTGGCTGCTGCTGGCCTTTTTCCCCTGTGAAACTGGCCACTGCTCATTTCTCCTCCCTAAGCAGATCACGTCATATCTCGATCATATTCACTTTCATCCATGGCACACGACGGGACTTGGGAGGAAAGTCACCCCCACATCTTTCTTTTTGTTCCTATGACAGCGTTATTTCTCACATACTTCTGCACTTCGTTTCACTTAAAACTTGCTAGATCCTTGAGGACAATGACAGTGTTTCATGTATCTGCCTATCACCAGTCCTGGCTATATTCTCAGGCAAACTGTAGGCACTTAATATTATCTAATGAATGATTGAATGGAAACATTTTTTTTAGGGGTTAACCACTTTCTTCCTCACCCTTACCTACCACCCAAATACTGCAGGGAGCAGTAGATTCCTTTTTAATACAAGGCTCTTTAGAAAATTCCTCACAATGCACATACACTACAACAAGGTTAGTACCTCAGTATCCTAAGGGTGTTTTGTTTCATTTTTGTTTTTAAAAATATTTGTTCCAGTGTGTTTTGAATCACATATTTGAAAGCCTATACTTGGTATGGGCTTCAATATTATGTATGATATTTGAAGGTATATCATATGTGACAAATAGCTGCTGAAATAAAAACTTCATAGAAGAAGACGTTAGTAGCAGAGACAGCTTTTTTGTTAAAATCATTTAATTTTTATCAAGTAATATGGATTTATAACATTATAGAGGCTTCAAGTATATGACACTATAATTTGACATCTGAATATGTGTGGTTGGCAAAAAATTTTGTTTGTTTTTTCCATAAGGTGGCTATAGTAGCAATTAGTTATCTTTAACTTCTTTTGAAATAATTTTATTAGATTGTATTGTGACAGCTATTGTATCAGCATGCAGTATATTTTATTGATTATGCTATTATGGTTTTCCCAATTTTCCACCCTTTATCCTTCTTCAATCCTGCACCCCCCTACACTTTAGCATTCCCCCCCTTAGTTCACATCCATGAGTTGTATATATAAATTCATAGAGTTCTCTGCCCTGTACCATTTTTTACCTCTCCCCATCTATTTTATGCCTACCAGTTATGCTTCTTATTCCCTGTACATTTTTCTCCCTATTCCTCCCTTCTCCCTCCCCACTGAAAACCCTGCTTGTATTATAAATTTCGATTTTGTTCCTATTCTAGTTGTTTGCTTCATTTTTGTTTTCATTCTTTTTCTTTTCCTTTTTTGAGGTTCATTTGTTGGTAGTTGTGAGTTTGTTCTCATTTTACTGTTCATATTTTTATCTTATTTTTCTTAGATAAGTCCTTTTACCATTTTATATAATAATGGCTTGGTAATGATGAACTTTTTTAACTTGACTTTATCTGGGAAGCCTTTTATCTGCCCTTCCATCTAAATGATAGCTTTGCTGGATAGAGTAATCTTGGATGTAGGTCCTTGCCTTTCATGACTTTGAATATTCAGTTCCAGCCCCTTCTTGCCAGCAAAGTTTCTTTTGAGAAATGAGCTGAGAGTCTTATGGGCACTTCTTTGTAGGTAACTGTCTCCTTTTGCTGCTTTTAAGATTCTATCTTTGTCTTTAATGTGGCGTAATATAATTATGATGCGTGTTGGGTTGTGCTTCCTTGGGTTCAACTTCTTTCGGACTCTCTGAGTTTCCTGGACTTCCTGGAAATCTATTTCCTTTGCCAGATTGGGGAAGTTTTCCCTCATTATTTGTTCAAATAAGTTTTCAATTTCTTGCTGTCATTCTTCTGTTTCTGGCACCCCTATAATTTAGACATTGAAATGTTTCAAGTTGTCCCAGAGGTTCCTAAGTCTCTCTTTATTTTTTTTTGAATTCTTGTTTTTTCATTCTGTTCTGGTTAGATATTTATTACTTCTTTTTATTCCAAATCATTGATTTGAGTCCTGATTTTCTTCCTGTCAATGATGGTTCCCTAAATATTTTGCTTTATTTCATTTTGGGTATCTTTCATTTCTCAACCAAGCTAAACCAGTTCTGTGAGCATTTTGATTACTAGGGCTTTGAACCTTGCATCAGATAGGTTGGCTATCTCCTTATTGCTTAGCTCTCTTTCTAAAGTTTTGTTCTGTTCTTTCATTTGGGCCCTATTTCTTTATCTCAGGGCACCTGTTCTGTTGTAAGGGGTATTCACTAGGGCACGGCGCCCCTCTTTGCTGCCCTGTGGTGCTTGCTACCTGTGGTTGAGGGGCCAAAGAGGGAACAATGCAGTGCCCCTGCTAATGTCTAGCCCCTTTCCAACAAACTCTCATGTGAGACTGGGAATATCTTCCACCATGCCAACCACTGTAGTCCACAGTCAGCTCGGAGTCTCTGGTTCCCATTAAGTCAACACTGTACTTGAGGCCCACCACCTGAGTCAGTCAGCCCTGCCAACATGGTCCACCACCTTGCAGTGGGTTCTCTCTGTTTGCCGCCTTAAGTCTGGTTGACTATTTCTTTAAATCCTCAGTTGTCAGAGTTCCATGAATTTTGATTTTTCTGGTTGTTTATTGCCTTTAGATTGGTTGGTATCCTCCTTTTGTTTGTGCGAGGAAGTGAAGGGTTTCTACCTATGCCTCCATCTTGGTCAGAACTCTTCATATCAGTATGCATTTTAAAAAGCTTATAAAAATTGGTGAATTTTTGTGTAGCCATTTTAATTTTGAAGGTGGAAGGAAAAAGCAATATTTTGGCATATTATGCTTTATTATTTCAAGAAAATTGAAAATATAACTGAAACACAAAACAAGATTCGTGCCATGTATGCAGAAGGTGCTGTAACTGATCGAATGTGTCATAAGTGGTTTGTGAAGTGTCTTGCTGGATATTTCTTACTGGCTAATGCTCCTTAGTCAAAAGACCAGTGGAAATTGATAACAATCAAATTGAGACATTAATTGAAAACAATCATTGTTATAGAATGTGGGAGATAGAAAACCTACTCAAAATATACAAATCAATAAAGTTATTGATGACAACAAAAATGTGTCTTTTATTTTACAGAAAAAAATTAAATACCCCTTTTGGCAAACCCAGGACTATATAGCATGCTAACCACCAGTTTTATGTGTCACCATATTTTTTAGCCTCTTTTTTCCATTTTGCTTTTCCCTCTTCTCCTTTGATAACCACCAATCTGTTGTTGAATTTATCATTTTGATTTGTTGTTTTGTTTGTTCATTTGTGTGTATATATATGTATATATGTGTGTCCATATCTATATGTACTACATGAGTGAAATCATGTGGAATTTATATTTATCAAAATTATTTCACTTAAAATAATACTCACTAGAACCATGCAGAGAAAGTAACTCAAAATAGATTAAAGGTTTGAATGTATGACCTAAAATCATAAAAAAAATACATTGAAGAATCATAGTTTAAGGTCATATGTCTTGTCATAGGTTTCGGAAATAACTTTGTGGATTTGACTCCAATGGTGAATAAAACAAAACCAAAAAATCAATAGATGGGACTACTTTAAACAAAAAAGTTTCTACACAGCAAAGGAAACCATCAATAAAACAGCAAAGCAATTAATTAATGAAAGAAAATATTTGTAAACTGTACATCCAGTAGGGGATTAATATTGAAGATATATAAATAACTCATACAAACCAATAACAACAACACAAACAACAAAAATGTATATAAGATCTGGATAAACATTTTTCCAAAGAAGATTTTCAAAAGGCAAATAGGCATGTGAAAAGAGCTTCAACATTACTAATTATTAGGGAAATGGAAATTAAACCACAGTAAGATATCTTTCATACCTGTTAGAATGGTTATTATCAAAATGACAAAAATAACAAGTGTTAGCAAGGATGTGGACAAAAGGTAAAACTTGTGCACTACTGGTGGGATTGTAAATTAGTTCAGCCTCTATTGAAAACAACATGAATGTTCCTCAAAAAATTAAGAATAGAACTACCAGATGATTCAGCAATTCCAATTCTGTATATTTATGTGAAGAATATGAAAATCCTAATTTGAAAAGTTACATGCTATCCTATGTTCATATCATTATTCACAATACCCATGATGTGGAAGCAACCTAAATGTCCATCAAATGATGATTAGATAAAGATGACGTGATATACCCACACATAAAATACCACTGATTCATAAAACAGATAAAATCATGACAATCATTAAAGATGGATTTTTGTTCTTTTGTTTTTCTTTGTTTGTTTCTGTTCAAGAATAGGGGAGAAAGAATTTGAGATGTCTGGAAAAACAAATATTTCCCTGCTACCTTCCTTTTTTTCCTCCTCTCTTTAAAAATTATTAGAGCAGCTTTAGAGGTCAGAGTATGTGGAATATGCAACTTTGAGTAGGATAAATGGTAGGTGTGATTATGCAACCTGCATTTGTAGAAGGCATATATTGCTAAAGAATAATCATAGCAAAAAACAAGTCATTGGCTTTGAGATTGGTTCTTAAGGTTGATTTTGACTAAGTTTGTTTTATACAAGTTCTTGAATCCACATTCACCATCAATATATAATAACACCAGAACAAAAGAACACAAAGCAAAAGCACATATTCAAATTTACTAAGTCTGAAGGAGACCCAAGAACAAGTATTTTTAAATAAATATTCCAGGTCATTTCAATGTAGCTGACTTTATTTTAAATATGCTGAAGAATATGAAATACATACAGCATGTGGTTAGACTTAGATTTGTTAGATTGAAATTTCTTAGTTACTAATTTCTTTGTCTTTGGAAAAATACATATGTGTCTAAACCTTAAAAGTTTTTTTAGGGTTATATTTACTTGAGACTTCTAAATAATTTGATTATCATCACTTTATAAATAATTATACTTTCTGTTATTTTATTAACATATCCAACTTCCTCATTTTTCACCAAGACAGTGATCTTCCTGACACTGTCACTTCCTGACAGTGATCTGCCTAGAAGAAATATTTTAGCTCATTTTATTGGGCTAACATATTTAGACTTTTAAAAAATAAATATTGATAAAGGTCATAATTACACCAAATAGAGAATTTCCAGGCCTGCAAAATCCAGGTTCAGAGAAGGAGAGCTTAGTGGGGCTAATGAATACCATCTTCCCTTAACCAATATAGAGCACATTACCCCCCTTATCAAGCAGGAATTCTTAAATGCTGATTATGAATTGCCCTCTATTTTTATTCTATATTTATCTGGAAGTAAAAATTCAGTCATTCTATTTACCTATTTTAGTAAGAAAGAACACCAAAAATGAGCATAATATGTCACTCTTTCATTTCACATAGATAATTGGACATATTCTTCAGCATGTTCATCAGTCACACAGAGATTTGGCTTTGTTCTTTAACCTGTTCCTCAGTCACACAGAGTTGGTTATATTCATTAGTCTGCTGTTCCTCAGCCACACAGAGAGTTGAGTATCCTCATTAACATGTGTTAAGAGTTTGTTTTCTTTCTGCTATACTTAGATTTTGCATAAAAATGATGAAGAAGAACTGGAGAGTGTAACCATTAAACATTCTCTATTCTCTTCATAGACCTAGCTTAGTCACTTCTTTGTTCTCATAGAATTTTCTTTGGCCCCAATAAATATGCATTCAGTTGTACTTATGTTTTCCCTTTGTTTTCTGTTTATTTGAAGTAAATATCCCCACTAAGATGAAGTTCTTTATGAGCCATATTGGATCACTTTGTGTCCACACCACTGAGATTTTGCACTCTGATGTGCTATATAGAAACCTGCCTAGGTATGAAGTGGGTCCAGCAAGGAGGCAAACAAAGGAGGAGGGAGAAGGGAAGACCACAGTGAAGAAAAAAAGGAGAAAGATAGAGGGAGACAGCAGAGGAAAGGAAGGACAAGAGTGAGAAAGGGGAAGTGAAAAGGCGCAAAAACAAATTTCTTCTTGTAATGAAAGGAGGTCAGAGGAGGTTACAGAGCAGCTTTGATGGAAGATAGGATGGGTTTCCAATTAAATGGATGCAGGACTTCTAACTAAAGACTGATGTGTCAGTACCTTATGAATTTGCATCAAGTTTAGTGGGTTGGTGCCCTGAGTGTTGGCTTCCCCTTGCCTCACCTGCCCTCATGCACTCCAATATAAGATGCAGAAGTATTCACTGTTGCTGAAGAGAGATTATAGAGACAAGACTTTTAGGGTAGGGAGAGATAGTGCCCACCCTAGTTCAGGGGCCATAACTTTGTTTCATTTTTTTTCCACAGGACTGATTACTCAGGCAAAATGCCACTTCTCAACATCTTTCCTTTAGGTATCTTAAATCATCTTTAGAGAAGGGTACAGTCTTTATAAAACATAGAGAATAGTGTGGTTATAGCTAGAGGGAAATAAATGTGGGGGTAGGTGGAAGTGTGTGCTGAAGGGGGAAATGGGGATGGAAAGACTTTACTTGGTGTGATGGGAGCACAATGCTGTGTGTAGGTAATGTTTTGCTGAGTTGCACACTTGTAACCACTACAGTTTTGTGAATTAATATCACTCAAATAAGTAATAAATTAGCATTGCTAAAAGGAAAAATAAAAAAAAGAAACTTTCCCCGGAAAAGATTACTGAGTGAACAAACATGGAGCAAAAATGTAGGACATCATAAAATTTCATAAGAGACAAGAATAAAAGATTAAAATATGCAAGTTTAATAAACAAAAATTAATTTGCATTTCTCTCTTTTCTAAATTAAGATTTTTATCTCAGTTTGAGATATGAGATATGAAACTTCTATTACCATGAAGACTGAATTTTTGTTTTTTGTTTTTAATTTTTTTAAGTTTTTTGTATTGTTGTTCAAGTACAGTAATCTCCATTTTTACCCTACCATTCCATACCTCCCCTTACATCCCACTCAAATCCACCCACTTTGGCTTTGTCCATGTGTCCTTTATACATATTCCTTGATGGCACTTCCCCTATCATACCCTATTATTCCTCTCCTTCTTCCTCTCTGGTTACTGTCAGTTTGTTCTTTATTTCAATGTCTTTGGTCATATTTTACTACCTTGTTTTTTTGTTGATTAGGTTCCACTTACAGGTGAGTCATATGGTATTTCTTTTTCACTGCCTGACATATTTCACTTAGCATACTGACTTCCAGTTCCATCCATGCTGTTGTGAAGAGTACGAGCTCCATCTTTCTGCTGTATAGTGTTCCACTGTGGAACACAGTTGTTGTTTTTTTTTATCCACTCATTTATTGATCAGCACTTAGACTGCTCCCGGCACTTGGCTATTGTAAATTAGGCTGCTATGAATTTTGGGGTGCATAGGTCCTTTTGAATTGGTGTTTCAGGATCCATTGGGTATAATCCAAGCAGTGGTATTGCTGGATCAAAAGGCAGTTCCTTTTTTGGTTTTCTGAGGAAATTTCACACTGTTTTCCACAATGACTGCACCAGTTTACATTCCCACCAAAAGTGCACCAGGGTTTTCTTTTCTCCACAACCTCTCTAGCACTTGCCTTTTGATTTATTTATATGATGGCTGTTCTTGATGGTGTGCAGTGATATCTCATTGTGGTTTTAATTTGCATCTCTCTGATGGCTAGTGATGTGAGCATCTTTTCAAATGTCTCTGGGCCCTCTGTATATCCTTTTTGGAGAAGTGTCTGCTCAAATCCTTTGCCAATTTTTTAATTGGGCTGTCTGTCTTCCTAGAGTGAAGTCATGTGGGTTCTTTACATATTTTGGAAATCAAACCCTTGTTAGAGGTATCATTTGAAAAATATGTTTTCCCATATAGTTGGTTCTCTTTTCATTTTAATGTTGATTTTTAGCCATGCAGAAGCTTTTGTTTTGTTGAGATCTCATTTGTTTATTTTTTTCTTTATGTACCTTGCTCTATTGGTGAAAATACTGCTGTGTGGAATATCTGAGATTTTCCTGCCTTTGTTCTCCTCTAGGACTTTTATGGCATTATGACTTATATTTAAGTCTTTCAAACACCTTTAATTAATTTTTGTGTATGGTGTAAGTTGGTGCTCCAGTTTCATGTTTTTGCATGTAGCTGTCCAGCTCTCCCAACACCATTTGTTAAAGAGGCAATTTTTACTCCATTTTATGTTACTGCCCCCTTTGTTGAATATTAATTCACCATATAGTTTTGGGTTTATTTCTGGGCTCTCTATTCTGTTTCATTTGTCTATATATCTGTCCCTATGCCAGTACCATATTGTTTTTAATACTATGGACTTATAATATAGTTTGATATCTGGTAGTATGATCCCTCCTACTTTGTTATTCTTTTTCAAAATTGCCACAACTATTCCAGGTCATTTAAGGTTCCATATAAATTTCTGAAATTTTTGTCCTATATCTGTGAAATATGTCATTGGTATTTTAATATGGATTATGTTGAATCTATAAATTGCCTTATGTAACATAGACATTTTGATGATGTTGATTCTTCCAATACAGAAACACAATATATGCTTCCATTATTTTTGTCTTCCTTAATTTATTTATCAGTGTTGTGTAGTTTTCTTGAGTACATGTCTTTTACTTCCTTGGTCAGTTTTATTCTTAGGTACTTTATTTTTGCTGTTGCTATAGCAAATGGAATTATTTCCCTAATTTCTTTCTTTTTTAAAAAAAATTATTTTCATTGTTGTTCAAGTACAGCTCTCTTTCTTTTACTCCCATCCCAGCTCACTCCCCAGTTCTCCCCACCTCCCTCCCAGTTCCACCCCCCTTAATGTTACTCCATGTGTTCTTTATACTTGTTCCTGTAAACCCTTCTTCCCCCTTTCCCCTGAAATTCCCTCCCCTCTCCCCTCTGGTCACTGTTCCCCTGTTCTCTATTTCACTGTCTTTATTTTTATTTTGCTTGCTTGTTTGTTTTGTCGTTTAGCTTCGTCTTAAAGGTGAGACCATATGGTATTTGTCTTTCACTGCCTGGCTTATTTTACTCAGCATAATGCTTTCCAGTTCCATCCATGCTGTTGCTCCTTCTTTCTTTCTGCTGCACAGAATTTCACTGTGTAAATGTACCAGAGTTTTCTGATCTGTTCATTTACTGATGGGCACCTAGGTTGCTTCTAACACTTGGCTATTGTAAATTGTGCTGCTAGAACATGGGGGTGCACAAGTTCTTTTGAATTGGTTTTTCAGAGTCCTTAGGATATAATTCTAGCAGTGGAATTGCTGGGTCAAAAGGCAGATCCATTTTTAGTTTTCTTAGAAAATTTCATACTATTTTTGCAGTCTGCAATCCCACCAGCAGTGCACTAGGTTCCCTTTTTTTCCACAGCCTCTCCAACATTTGTTTGTTGCTTTGTTTATGATGACACAAACAAATGGAAACATATACTGTGTTTATGGATTGGAAGAATTAACATCATCAAAATTTCCATACTAGCCAAAGCAATTTACAGGTTCAATGCAATAACTATTAAAATACTAATGGCATATTTCACAGACATGTTTTTCTAATTTCTGACTCTGATCTTTTGTTTCTGATATATAAAAATGCCTCTGATCTCTGAATATTGGCTTCTAACTTGCTGTTTAGCCAAATTTGCTAAATTAGTTGAGTAGTTTTTTGGAGGAGTCTATAGGGTTTTCTATGTACACTATCATATCATTTGCAAAGAGGTGCAGTTTTACTTCCTCATTTCCAATTTAGCTGACTTTTATTTCTCTTTCTTGTCTGATCTCTGCAGCTAGGACTTCTGATACTATGTTGAATAGAAGTGGTAAAAGCTGACATCCTTGTCTTGTTCCTGATCTTAATGGGAAAGTTTTTAGTTTTTGCCTGTTGAGTATGATGTTGGTTATATGTTTCTCATATATGGTCTTTATCATGTTGATGAATGCTCTCTCTATTCCCATTTTGCTCAGTGTTTTTATCATAAATGGGTGATGGATCTTATCAAATGCTTTTTTCTGCATCTATCAATATGATCATATAATTTTTGTCTTTCCTTTTGTTTATGTGATATATTATGTTTATTCATTTGTAAATGATGTACTATCTTTGCATCCCTGAGATGCATACCACTTGATCATGGTATATGATCATTTAATGTATTGCTGGATGTGGTTTGCAAATATTTTGTTGAGGATTTTTAGCATCTATGTCATGAGCAATATTGGCCTATAGTTTTCTTTTTTTTGTTGTTTATCTGATTTTGGAATCAGAATGATCCAGGGTTCATAAAAATAGTTTGAGAGTATATCTTCTTCCTGCATTATTTTTGAATAGTCTGAGGATAAGTGTTAGCTCTTTCTTACAAGTTTTGTAAAAATCTCCTGTGAGAGCATCTGGTCCAAGACTTTTGTGTGCTGGGAATTTTTTGCTTCGATTTCATTAGCTGTTATTGATCTGTTCAGGCTTTCTACTTCTTCTTCATTCAGTTTTGGGAGATTGCATGTTTCTAGATTTTGTCTATTTGACCTGGATTTTCAAATTTCTTGGCATATAGTTCTTCACAGTAATTTCTTACAATCCTTTGTATTTCTGTGGTATCAGTTGTAATATTTCCTCTTTCATTTCTGATTGTGTTTATTTGGGTCCTCTCTCTTTTTTCTTGATGAATTTTGTTAAAGGCTCGCCAATTTTATTTATCTTTTCAAAGAACCAGCTCCTGGAATTTTTGATTCTTTGGATTGTTCTCTTAGTTTCTATGTCATTCAATTTGGCTCTGACCTTGGTTATTTACTTCCTTCTACTTACTCTGGGATTTCTTTGTTGTTATCTCTCTGAAAACTGAATTCTTATGATAAGTTGAGTCAGCATGTGCCTCATCATAAATTTATCATAAGTTCCACCTGGTTAGTAAAAACTATCATTTGGTATTAAAATGTAAAAAGTATATAAGATGTCAATGTACTTACCATGTTCATACATTTTTACACAATTATACTCTGAGGATAACTAACTTTTCATGATTTTATTCCCAAAAGTATTTTATCATTAAAATAAAACTGGATGTGTTGCTTATGCCCATGGACTTAGAGGTCCTTTGATGAGACACTAGAAAAAGCTTTTTAGAGTAACAAGTTTCTGGAGAACCCAATCTTCAGATACCACCAGATGAAAAGTTCCAAGTCTTGTAGATAAGAAATGAACACTTGAATACATAAGACAAAAATAAGAGAAAGATGCCATTTTTTCTTACTATCTATCCCACATATTTTAGTTACTCTTTTTAGCCAATTTTGGCAGTGGTCTATTTGATTATAACTTTAGCAGTCTTTAAGAATATTATATGTATTAAATATAAATTTTGGAAGGAGGTAAATGTCAAGCAATAAAAGTTAAGTTCTTAAAAACAAAAAGTAATTGAGGATGCAAAGTATAGCATAGGAAATATAGTCAATAATATTGTAATACCTATGTATGCTATCAGACAGGTACTAGATTTATCAGGGTGATCACCTCATAAGTTATATAAATACCTATTTACTATGCTGTACACCTGAAACTAAATAATATTGTTTGCCAACTGTAAATAAAATATTTTAAAATAAATTAATTAAAATATTTATATAGACTTCCAGCCAAGATGGAGGCGTAGGTGGAAACACTGTGCCCCCTCACACAACCAAGTTTAAAGACAATAAAATTTTAGTAACAAACACAAAAACAAAACACAGACAATTGTACTTTATGGAAGTCCAACAACAACAAACCGTTCAGCCAGACTGATAAGTGGGCCAGAGCCAGCAGCTGGCAGAGCGAGGTTGTGCAGGAAAAATCAGTCAGACTGACCCAGGCATGAAGGTGGTTGGCAGATCCTAGGAGTGGGGTGGCAACAGGCAGACCCAGTGAGGTCCCAAGATGGCCGGCTGACCACAGTCACACATTCCCGTGCAGATAAACCAGGTGAAGGACTGAGCAGTGAGACAGACCTCAGAGGCCCCAGCAGCTTGTGGGAAGCAGCAGAGGGGACCACTATTGCCCCTCTCTAACACTGCCCCAACATACAGTGTCATAACCCAGCGATGGGGTCGCCCACCCTTGGTGAACATCTAAGGCTCCGTCCCTCATACATAACAGGCTCAAACAGACCAAAACATTATGGCTCAAGAAGAACAGCTCAAAGCCCCAGAGCCAATATTTCTAAGCAACCAAGAGATAGCCAACCTATCAGATGCACAGTTCAAACACTGGTGATGAGGATGCTCACAGAACTGGTTGATTTTAGTCATAAATTGGAGGAACAAATGAAGGCTAATGCACAGGAAACCAAAGATGATGGAAAAGAAACTGGGACTCAAATCAAGGAAGTGGACCAGAAGGAAGAAAGAACCAACCAAACAGAAAAGAATGAAGGAACAAGAATTCAAAAAAAAAATGAGGAGAGGCTTAGGAACCTCCAGGACATCTTTAAATGTTCCAACATCCAAATTATAGGGGTGTTAGAAGGGGAAGAGGAACAGCCATGAGTGGAAAATTTATTCAATCAAATAATAATGGAGAACTTCCCCAATCTGGCAAAGGCAATAGACTTCCACGAAATCCAGGAAGCTCAGAGAGTTCCAAAGAAGTTGGATCCAAGAAGGAACACACCAAGGCACAACATAATTATATTAGTCAAGATTAAAATGAAGAAGATAATTCTAGAAGCAGCAAGAGATAAAGGGACAGTCACTTACAAAGGTATTCCCATCAGACTGTCAGATGATTTCTCAAAAGAAAACCTTGCAGGTAAGTAGGAGCTGGAAAGAAGTATTCCAAGTCATGAAATACAAAGACTTATATCCAAGATTTATCTATTCAGCAAAGCTTTCATTTAGAATGAAAGGGCAGATAAGGTGCTTCTCAGATAAGATCAAATTCAAGGAGTTCATCATCACCAAGCCCTTATTATATGAAATGTTAAAGAGACTTATCTATGAAATAGAAGATAAAAATATTAACAGTGAAAGGACAGCAAAATCACAGTTATTAATAACCACACCTAAAACAAAAGCAAACTAAGAGGACAGCTAGATCAGGAGCGAACCATAGAAATGAAGATCACATGGAGGGTTAGCAACAGGGGAGTGGGAGGAGGAGAAGGGGGGAGAAAGTACAGAGAATAAGTAGCATTGACGGTAGGTAGAAAATAGACAGGGGGAAGGGCAAGAATAGTATGGGAAATATAGAATCTAAAGAACTTGTTAGACGTGGGCATAAACTAAAGGGGGTATGGTGGGGGATGGGGTGTGCAGGGTGGAGGGGAATGAAGAGGGGGAAATAGGACAACTGTAATGGCATAATCAATAAAATATATTTAAAAATATAAAAACTATATAAAAATGTTTTTGTCCTTCTAAAAGTAATTCTAAATATTAAAGATTTCTGATAGCTATCCTGAGGGGAATAGAATCGTAAGAAACTAAGGCTGAATAAACATCAGATTAGTTTCAGTTCACAAAAAAAAAGAACTGTTTCTACTGAAAAATAAAAGTAAATGCAATAGCATTATTCTAAAGTTTGCTTGAACTTAAAACTTTAGAAAAACGGAGCATAAATCTTCCAGAGGGAATACATTAGTTAAACATTTAAATATGTAGTTATATATTTTAGCTGTGTCTTCTGATTGTTATTTATTACAGCTGCAAGTCTTGTCAAAGGCTTTTAGGGCAAGAAATATGACATAAATCTGGAAATATGTAACTTATATAGAAAATACTGGAGAAAATAAGGAGAATATGTTTATAGATAGGATGTTGTGTGACAGTAATAAATGATAAAATATTTGAGATTCATAGTGATTTTCTTCCCATTCAAATACTCCATTTTTTATCTAGTGCTTGTTTTTAAATCATCAGACTTTTCTGAACTTAAAAAACTGAAGGACTACTAATGTAACACTGGAATACTTTAGAAAATGCTATTGTGCAAACAATTGTGTTATTAAAATTATGGTACAAAGAAAAATTAATAATGTACAAATAAAATGTTGCATCTCTGATGTGACATGAATGCTGTAAGAGAATATTAGAGAAATATGGCATTCACAAGAGAACAAATAAATTAATCAGAATGTAATTAATTGAAATCATATCAATTAAGTGATTTGGAAGGTTCTCAGGTACTTGACAGGAACAAAACCATATTATATTTTCTGAATAGTATGGTTTCCCTTAAATATAATAAAAATATTTCATAGTTAAGAAACAATTTTAAAACCACCTCAAATTGCTTTGGAATTAAATAGTTTTAATTAACTAACTTGCTTTTCTTTTTCTTTTATTAGTTTTATCTTACTATCTCTCTGGGAATCCTATTTTACAGCCCCCTGTGGAATTATTGATTTTCTTCCATCATGGTTAAATATAATGGCAATGACCAAGATGGATGCATGTTACAAGAAATATTCTCAGAGAATATTTGCTGCATTTAATGCTTTCTTATGCTTGAATTTATCTCTGTCCCTCTACATGACACCCATTTCATGAGAATCCAAGAGAATAATTCCTTTCATAATAAAGAATATTTGCTATTACTCTGCTGAACACCTTAATTTGTTTTTATATTTTGGCTTTTGTGGATATTGCAAATATAAAATGGCTTGGTAACTTCAAAAGAAATAGCAAAATTAGGTACCCTCTAGAAAGATAAGATAATTGAAAAAAAGTTTATCAAAACACGGAGACATCTCTGCCAGCTACAAAGAGAAAGAAATGTAAACAGTTGTTGGTGAAGGCCACCAACTTGCAGGGGGCAAGACTAGACAGGTTGGTCCCTGTAATAATGCTGGATAGGGGACAGTTCCCATCCTAGCTCACCAGCTGAAGAAAAGAAGCTGGAAAAAAGAAACTATTAGGAAACCACTGCCTTGGATGCAAAAATACAACACAGGCACAGCTTTACAATGAACTGAACCAAGTCACCCTCTGTGTCAGGGACTCTGTTATAGCATTACAACAACACTGACACCTGAGTCCCAAACTGCAATTATAATATGTGGTTCTGGACATAGACTGGAAATCTTAATCCTGGACAGGAGAAACTATAAATTCAGAAGAAGAATAACATTAAAAAACCAGTAGGAAGTTGATGATAAGAGATTTTCAGAGATTAGAGGCTTTGTGTTTGTTGAGGGAGGAACTGGTTGGGAAAGGAGATTTAGGATTTCAGTATATTGGCCTACCATATTTATTTTGGGGATGACCTTTTCTCCTCAAAAGTGGGCATCAGTAGCTGATAATCTGGGGTGAAGGGTGTGCAGCTTTTGTGAACATTTTTCACATTGCTGGGGCCAGAGGAAGATTGGACAAACCTTGGGAGATATGGGAGTTGCAGTATCCACATTGTCTGGAGTTGCAGCCAGTGTGCAGCGGGGCTTTCTTCTTCCTGGGTGCAGCAAACAACAGGAGTCAGCTGCACCCTAGAGAGGACCATTGGGTGTGCTGGCACCTTGTGTTTCTGCTTGCTTGCTTTGTTCTCAAAAGGCTCTAGGCAACATGGCTGTGAATAGCTGCTGTGACATTGAAGGAACAAGAGGTCCTGAGAGAAATACTGAAATCTACATCTGAGGTTCTATCATCCTTATTATTTGTGCATGTGTGTTACTTCAGTAGTCTACCATTTCACAGACTCTGTGAGAGTATACTGTTCCTATGACCTGTTAACTTCATAATTCTTGAGAAAAAAAAAACTATTGCTGGAAGTTAAAGTGCTCTAATGGGATGAAGGATCACAATAATATTGCTTACCTTTCCAGATCTGTGCTGGAGGGAACACCAAGAGTATGTGAGAGCTCTGAGCACTGGTACACCTTCTGAAAGAGGAAACGCACCAACAAAGGAACCATCAACAGATAACAACAGAAGAAGGTGAAGGAGAGAGTAGAAGCCACACTAACCTCCACCCAGGACTGATCTGGAAATACAACCAGATGGTGGAGAAATTATCCAGAAGAAAAAATTGAACAGGAGTGAGAGAAAAGCCTCAAAACCTTGTACACATAGAAGAATAAGATTCAACAAAACCTGTTCACACCTGCACAACAGAATACAAGAACTGGTGGATGGAGTGAGCCTCAGTTAACCAACTGAGGGGAGGATGTACCAAAAAAATTCCAACAAAAATCAAAACCCAAAGACATACAGAGAGTCAACATAAACAACAGCTCAAGAACAGCAAGCACAGGAGATCAAGGAGACTGTACCATTAAATCTCAGAGGTCTTCTACCATAGAAGTTCACACCATAAACCCAGGGAGACAAAACAGATCAATTTAAGAAGCCGAAGCTAACAAGAAGAGTCTCACAAACGATGGGAAAACAAAGAAACAATGTCTAAATGGAAGCCTCAGACAGAATGCTCAATGAAATAGATGCAAGTAAACTATCAGATATCGATTTCAAAGCAATGGTTATCAGGAAACTCAATGAACTCATGGGGAATTACCAAAAACTACAGGGAAACTACAATGAAATCACTATAATCTACATCAACATGAAAAAGAAAATAGAAACTATCAACAAGGGACAAGAGGAAATAAAGAATACAATTTCTGGACTTAAGAACACAGTAGAAAGAATAAAAGGAGGCTAAATTAAAAAGAGGATTGGATCAGCGAGCTGGAGGACAAGTTAAAGAAAAAAAAATACCCAAAAAGAGCACAAAAGGGGGAAGAAGTTCAGAAAGAATGAATAGAGATGAATGGAAATGCAAGACAACATGACATATAATGTTTGTATAAGAGATACCAGAAGAAGTAGAACAAGGGATAGAAAATCTGTTTGAAAAAATAATGATGGAAAACTTCCCTAATTTGATGAGAGAAAAAGTTGCACAATTCAGGAAACACAGAGTCCAAAACAATAGGAATCCAAAGAGGCCCAGCTCAAGACACATCATAATTGAAATGGCAAAATTCTAAGACAAAGAGAGAATCTTAAAGGAAGCAAGAAGGAAACAGGAAGCAATATACAAGGGAAGGGAGCCCCAGTAAGGCTAGCAGCTGACTTCTCAATGGAATCAATCTAAGCCAGACGGGAATGATAAGAAATATTCCAAGTAATGAAAACCAGAAGACTGCAACCAAGGCTACTTTACCCAGCAAGGCTCTCAATTAAGGTGGAAGGTCAAATAAGGACCTTCCCAGACAAAAGAAGTCTAAAAAAATACACCTCCACCAAACCAGCTCTGCAAGAGATGCTAAAGAGTCTGCCTTCAAAAAAAAAAAAGGAAGAAAAAGAGTGAGAGAGAAAGAAACACAGGTATGAAAAAATGGCAATGAATAGGTACCTGTCAATAATGACCTTAAATGTAAAGAAATTAAATGCTCCAAACAAAAGATATATAATAGCTAAATGGATATCAAAGCATGATCCACACATATGCTGCCCATAAGAACACACCTCAGGACAAAACACTTACACAGACTGAAAGTGAAAGGCTGGAAATAAATTTTCCAAGCAAACTGACGGGGAAAAAAAGCTGGGGTAGCAATACTCAAAATAGACTTCCAAAAAAGGGCCATAAAAAGAGGCCCAGAAGATCATTTCATAATACTCAAAGAATTCATCAAGAAGACATAAACATTGTAAACATATGTGCACCCAACATAGGAGGACCCAAATACATAAAGAAAATCTTGACTTCCGGAAAGATATTGACAACAACACAATTATGGTAGGAGGTTTCAGTACCCCATTGACAAAAATGGACAAATTTTCCAAACAAAATATCATAAGAATACTGTGGCATTGTACAATGTTTTAGATAAATGAGTTTAACTGAGATATGGAGGGCCTTCTATCCCAAAGAAGAGAAATACACATTTCTTTCAAAAGCACATGAAACATTTTCTAAGACACAACACATGATAGGACACAAACCAAGCCTCAACAAATTCAAGAAAATTGAGATTGTATCAAGCATTTTCTTGTACCACAAGGGAGTAAAACTAGAAACCAACCTCAAGGGAAAAAACTGAAAAACAATAAAACTCATGCAGATTGAGTAGCATGCTATGAAACAATGAATGGATCAAGAATGAGATCAAGAAAGAAATCAAAAAGGTTCTGGAAACAAATGAATATGAACTCACAAAAAACCAGAACGTATGAGACACAATAAAGGCAGTCCAGAGAGGGAAGTTGATGGCTATACAGGCCTACCAAAAAATAGAAATATTTCAAATAAACAAACCAATGATACACCAAGAGCTAGACAGCTACATGCAAAAAAAATGAAACTCAACCAAATTTACACCATACACAAAAGTAAATTTAAGGTTGATGAAAGAGTTAAATATAAGTTGTGACACCATTACATTCCCAGAGAAGAACATAGGCAGGAAAATCTCAGATATTCCACACAGCAATATTTTTACTCATCTGTCCACTAGAGCAAGGGACATAAAAGAAAGAAGAAACAAATGGGACCTCATAAAAATAAAAATCTTTTGCATAGCTTAAGAAAACAGCAGTAAAAAGAAAAGAGAACCAACCGTATGGGAAAAGTGATTTGCCAATAATACTTCAGACAAGAGTTTGATCTTCAAAGTATGTATAGAACTCACACAACTCCACTCTTAAGAAGTCATGCAAAGGACCTGAATAGACATTTCTCTAAGAAGGAAATACAGAGGGTCCAGAGACATTCGAAATGATGTTCAGTATTGCTAGCTATCCAAGAGATGCAAATTAAATCCACATTGAGATCCCACTTCACACCATTGAAAATGGTGGTCATAAACACAACAAACAACAAGTGTTGGGAAGGATATGGAGAAAAATGAACCCTAATGCAATGTTGATGAGATGCACATGGATGCATCCACTAGGAAAAACAGTATGGAATTTCTCCAAAAAACTAAAAATGGAACTGCCTTTGACCAGGCAATTCTGCTGCTAGGATTATATCCTAAGAACCCTGAAAAACCAATCTAAAAGAACCTATGCACACCAATATTCATAGCAGCACAATTTACAATAGCCAAGTGCTGGAAGCAACCTAATACCCTTCAGTAAATGAATGAATCCAAAAAGATGGTACATTTACACATTGGAATTCTATGCAGCAGAAAAAAAAGGAGCTCCTATCCTTTGTGACAGCATGGATGGAACTGGAGAGCATTATGCTAAGGGAAATAAGCCAGGTGGTAAGGGACAAATACCATATGATCTCACCTTTAACAGGAACCTAATCAACAGAAGAAACAAGCAAGTAAAATATAAAGGAAGACACTGGAATTGAGAACTGGCTGGCAATAGGAGAAAAGGGTAAAATGTTTGTAGGAAGAATTACAAAGGACACATGGACAATAACAAGGGCTAGTGAAAACAGTCTAGGGAGGTGGTGAAGACTAGAATGATGGGGTAGGGTGGTGGGAAGGGGTGGGGGGAAAGACAGAAAACTACTGAACAACAATGAAAAAAATGTTTAAAAAAGATTTTCAGAGATTTAGCCACAGTACTCTAGTTACATAATGGCAGTAGATATTAGTGATAATTAAAATAATAATTATGAGTTGTTAAAAACACAGGACTAAATTATGTCTGTCTGGCATAAAGCTATTCATAAAATCATCCACATTTGTTTCCATTACTTTTATTTTTACAGAAACAACTTTGTTTCTTTATTTTTTTCAGTTTTATTATATGAATGGTTGTGCCACAAAGAGATATATCTGAGTTAAAAATTTCTGAGGGAAACAGTTTCCAGTGATGGCAAGATCCCAGTTGCAATTCTGGTGGTGGATGGATATAGCAGAATAAAGTTGAAGTTGCTAACAGGAAGGAGCTCACAGGGTATAGAGGGTAGGCTGTTGAATAATCTAGGATGATGATAAATTTTCTTATAATGATGACAAGAATGTGAACGGAGAGGAAACCAATAAATAAGGTACCAAGTTTTCACTTACTAAGCTTGATTTATCGAGATGTCAGAACTTGACAAATCCTCTAAGGGTGCTTTACTCTCTATTTTTGCCTCCTCTGCAGACCACTTCCTTTTGTACTATAGCAATTCTGTCACCTCTTTTACATTTGACAGAATGCCCCCAAATTTGTTTATCTCCCCTCAACTCCTTGCTACTTATTTATACCAACCTTATTATCATCTTGTAATCTATATTGTCATGTCCATAAACACCATCTCTATCCTGATGTCCTATTCCCCTGAAATTCAGACTTAATGTGTTCATCTGATTATTGTACATTAAAACATATTATCTAGATGAGATTAATAATATTTTTAATCTCATTATCAGCATGTGCTAAACTATAATCTGAAAACTTCCTAGTTCAGTCTTCTCTATAATAATATAGGGCAATACCATTCTTGGAATCTGAAGAAATATGTACTGGGTAATTGTAGAGTTTATTAGTTTCATCGCTAATTCAAAGACCCAAAGATATTGACAAACAGAATGATGTTTAATGATTAAATTGTAACTTCTCTTTCCCTGTACAGATGTTTTCCAAAATATTCATGTTAAGCAGCTTTAGTTGTGGCTGTTTTGTGTCATTTCTAGGAAAGAAAAAGTTACATAAAGCTGCCTGAGGTCAGGAAGATAAATGGCATCAGACTTACTTAGACAGTGGTCTTTCTGCTCCTTGATCAAATTGTTCAATGATAGGTCTAGGTTTTCAGGGAAAAAGTTCAAACTCCTTATCAGTTAAATTTACCTTCAATCATATTTTTGTAACTCCCTTTCCTCCTTCACTAAGCAGCTTCTTAACTGTGCTGATTTTGCCAATTTTCTGCTGATATGCAATTATATAAAAATGTGGAGTTTTCTGTAGCAGCATTCTTGTACCCAGTCTTCTTTGAGTGGTCAAAGGTGAGTGAAAAAAGGAATGAATTCTTGATATATAGATTTCAACCAATCATTGTGGCAAGAGAAGAGCTCATTCATTTTATATATTTTCAATATTTAACACAAAATGTTGCATGTCATATTTTAAAAAATATGATTTGGTAGTGGTTTGATTTTCAGACATTTTAATTTTCTAAAACAGATATTTATCCCTTATTATTTGTTGACCTAAAAATAAATGGATAGAAAAATTGAAATCTTCATGTTAGACATATGGCTCCAGTTCCTTAAAATACTACCTTACGTTATTAATCCTTCTATAAGCTTATGCTTTTTTTAACTGAAAGAAATATGAATGCCAATTACAATAGGCCTCAAAAGGATTCTGTGAAGCCTAACTAACTATTGAATCTGCCATCATCTGATACAATTGGAAGACAACAGAGATATAGCATGGTAGGTGACTGACAGACACAACTGGCAGCCCCAAGCCAGACATTCCATCATATGGTACCCAATCAGGAAGCAGGCAACAAAACCAACAGTCATTTTGACATGTACTTTATCATTCAAAGACATCTCTCAAAGTACCTTACATGACTGCACAATGACTAAAGAAACAGATAGCAAAAATCAAAGCCAGCACCTAAAGCTGAAAAGAAAGTAGGGGAAGTGATCCTTATGGATTTGAATGAAGAGAACAGGACATCTCTTAGCATGCTCATTTGAAGAAAATGTTAACTAGTTAAGAGATGAAGTTCCATGGTGGGATATTTGTTCAATGTTCATTCCAGTAGAGCTATGCAAATAATATCAGGAGATACTTAGGTTTTTGCAGAGAGAGTCAGTTCGGAGAAACATGCAGAAGAAAAACTTCCAACACTTAACTTAAAAAGGTAAGAGAGGAGGCATAAAGTAAATGAATCATGGAAATTCTACAACAACTCCAAATTTGTTCTTGTGTAACCACAAGCTGGAGTCTGTAAGGATAGAAAACGAATGAAAAAAAAGCAAACAAAACGCTGTGTTTACATTTAAATAAAAACATTATGGTGAAAAATTATTAAAATACATCCTCCCTTGTAATTGTACATTTTATTAGTGACAAAGTGTATATTTCTGTGTTCACCAACCTAAACTGAGCAACTTATATTCACAGCTATCTAAAAGAGAAAATTGATGGTTCAGCCTTTAAACTTTTGTATCCTTGCTTTAGTGCAAGTTTTCTCAATTTGGACACTACTGACCTTTAGAAACAAAGCATTGTTGGACCATAGGAGAGTTGGACACTCTCCCAAACAACTGCATGATGTTTAGCAAAAGCTCTCATCTTTTCACATTAGATGCCAGTAGTAACTGCTGGATAACAACAGTAAGAATTATCTGCAGATATTGGCAAAAATTCCCCTTTGTTGAGAACCACTCTGCTTTAATGCCCTAGAAGATCAATCTTTAGATGTCGCTCATGTAGAAATTGCTACTGACTTTCCCAAGTCTGCAATGGGGTCATTTTTAACAGCGTGTGTAGCTTTCTGCAGCACGCTGTGATAGCCAATTTCCCAGAGGGCTGCCTCACCTGCTTCCAAAGACTGGGATGTTAGAATCAGCATCTCACTGTTGATTATAAATTCAAAGGACAAAGCAAGATGTGGCACAAAGGACTTAAGCAATAAATAATGATTATATATTTAGTAAATTATTACCTCCTTTGCTATATACAGAGGGTCCAGCAGAAGTAATGCCTACTTGAGTGTGGTAGGTAGGATGATAATATGGGTATAATAATTTAGAGTTTTAATTTGAACATTTCTCTTAAAATGCCACATGGCATGTTTACGTGTGATATTGTCATGTTACAGATTGTATGCTTATGATTCTATAATAAAAAGGGGTATTATTTGTGCTGGGCCCCATATAATAAACTCAAATATAAAAATAAAGAACATAGCCTAGACAAAATAGTTTGTAAATATATGATATATTTGTTTTACAGGAAAATAGCTTAAGGCTCTGATAAGCAACACAGTACCTAAAAGGTAATTCATGGTTTTGCAAGGCTGAGTCTAACAGCTAAATTTATCATCTCAGTTTCCTAAGCATAAACATCATATTGTCCTCCTGAGGCAAGGAAGTATTAACTCAGGCCTCCAAAATTAAATAATTTCAATAAAAATAGATTGGTCTTACTCATGCTATTAGAGAATGTAGGAATATACTGTTACAGGCATATTAACCTATTTTATAGTGAACCTCATAGCAACACTATGAGGCTATTCAAATCATTTATTAAGATTATAAAACATATTCCAGAGGGAAGGGTTTTTGGTTTAATGTAAGCTTGCAAATAAAAATTTATAGAACTGTATGTCTTCTCTGAGGTCTTAATCTCTTTGGTTCATTTGGGGGGGAATAAAAAAATGAGTGAATTGCACATATTTTCTCTTATAAAAATGTAAAATACAGCCACATCATAAAAGGCTTTATTCTGAAATTGGACTCCCAGTTTACAAGCTAATGGCTATGAGCTCCTTATTTTTCTGTAAACCTAGTTTCCTTTTCCTAGTTTGAAAAATATATTCAAAGGGGAGAAAATAATTTTTTTTCTGTCCTTTGATAAGCAAAAAAAGTTTTTCTTGCCCAGTGCAAAAAAAGGTGTTTTTTTTTTTGCCCAGTGTACAGTCTCATGGATTACCCTTCTTATCTTTGGCTTAGTTTCAGCTAGGTAAATTCATGCCCTTTATTCTTTCTTTCCTCTTAATACTTCTTCTAGGGATGTGTGTATGGTTAAACATATTCTTTAAACAATATATTTTCTTATAGTATTTGTGGGCTAGCCCTTAATATTTTATTTTTCCTTTCCTTTATATTTTTCAGAAGTAACCAAAAATTGTCTTAAGATGATGAAAATGACCAAATACATTTTAAACAATTATGTATAGCATTAAATAATTCACTAAATTTTAATTTTATTTAATTATAGTTATCTTCAAAACCCTTCTTATGCATATATACCATTTTATAGCTAAAAAATTTAGATGGACACTTTCTCATTTATTATTCAAAAAGCTGTTTTTTATACCTTTTTAAGAGGGAATGCATATGCACCTACTGTAGCATTACATTGTTTTATACAAAGATACACTAAATATAGTCTTTGTCTTCTAGGTGGTCCTAGCTACTAGTTTATCCAATAATAAATACATAAATGTAATAGCCTGTAATTTATTAAACATCCAAAAAGTGCCAGTACTTCTGTGGACATGATGTATATAAACAAACCTGGAAAATGTTGTAGCCACAACAGTGTTACCTTTGTTCTGCATTAATAGACCAGAATTATTTATAATGCTCTTACATCATTTAGTTTGGGCAAGGTTAAGAGATTTAGCCCTTTTGGTATACAATGGATCTTTGTAACTTCATAAGATTGGCAATTAAATGCCAATAGCTACCCTTTCATGCACAGTCTAATACATTACTTAAAACTGCTTCCCCCTCTGCAGGTCTATAGAAAATGAATTAAGGTTGATTGTTAACTATCTAGAAAATGTCATGTCTGTTTTTCCACTTTATTTTCTAAGTTTATTATATATGCCAAGCAGAAATAGTAATGTTTAAATGTAACTAGAATAGGTGGGCAAAACATATTACAAGCAAACCAATACTAGAAACCAAGTTGTAGAAGCAGAAGGGAGGAATGTTATCAAAAGTCAAGGAAGACTTCACAGAGGTGTTGATACTGGAGACAGACATGAGAATGTAGAAGGAAAGTCCAGAGGTGGGAAAGACAAAGAAGCACAGAGATACTTTGTGCATATAATCATAGGAAGCTCATGCCCAGGGTCAGTGAAAAAAGGTAAGTTTTCCAAGAGTTGTTTTAGGATATAAAGGGCTAAAATAGATCAGATCCTTAAAAAAATCATTGCTATTTTAATCTTTTGAAAATGGGAAATCAGGTAAATCTTCAGACAAAAAGTGACATGATCAGATCAGTGTTTTTGGAAAGATAAAATTTATGGTAGCATTTATTGGAAATCAACTAGTCTGGAGAAGAAATTTAAAGAAAGGTGACAATCTGTAAGTGAAATGAAGACGAGCTCCCTGCCATCCAGCACACCTTCCTTCATAACAGTCCTCTCTTGTGTCTCTGAGGACCCACCTCCTGTCCACTGCTGGCACAGAAGAAGGTTGTATGGAACTCATCCTGCCTGGCCTCACCAGGGCTCTGGCTACTTAATCTCCACATTCCCTGAACAACAATGTTTCTAGATGTGCCATCTGTTTCAGGCTTAAACCAGAAAATTCATGGCACTTCCTAACCTCAGTGCTTGCTTCTCCTTTTTCAAATCCAAAGGAACTAAGGACTTTTCCACACTTACTGGGTAAATCAAGTCTCTCTCTCTCTCCTTCTCCATATGAAAGGAGAAATGTGCAAGTTCTTCAGCCTGAGTTTGAATTTTATGCCTAGATGAGCTCACAAACCATGAGAACTGCAAAGAAACTAAGTCAAATACTTCATCAACCTGTATCTGATTAATGGAATTCCAAGATATTTTGGAAGCCATTATTTGTAAATAATAGCACCATACTGATTAACAAAAAAGCTAGTGCAGTAATACTCATAAATTATGAGTTTGTGGACAAGATAGACCAACAGTGAACAAATCCAAAAGCCCATTGGTATACAAAATGTTTTGGACAGTTTTCTAAGTGTATAATAGTCGAATCTTGTTTATGAATAAAAATAGATATGACTCCTATCTTGTTAGTGCAAATACTTTCACTTAACCAAGACTTTTAGTGACTACACTAAATAAAAAAGTACACTTCACAAAACCTTCTTAAAGAAATAGAAATCCATTGAAAGACCCATGAACACTTGTATAATATATGTAACATGCGCAAACACATAGACAAGCATGTAGATCAAAGTCCAGGAAGCTTGAAGCCCGCTTGTATATTGTCTCCATGTTCCATTGTTTTAACATGTTAACATTGGTGACCTTGACTGTGTATTATCTGCATCATGTATATATACATATGTGTTATATATACACATGCATGTACACACATAAATATATAATATATTGTACTGTATTTATTTATTTCCTGGTGCTAAGATACAAGGTTACCTATATACTTAGGTTACATAAATATAACATAAAATTATATATTATATATAAATGTAATATATATATATAATATAATAATAGAATGTAATGTCAAGAATTATATTTGAAACCAGTGATGCATTTTAAAAGTTACAAAGTACTTTCAAAGAAAAAAGTAAATTTTAAGAAATAAGTAGCACAATATTACTTATATAAATTAAAAAATATTCTAAGTATTTTTTAAGAATACATAAAAGTTGTATTGACAGGACATACATTACATACATGAAAATGGACATCTAAGGTGGAAAAAATGGGATGGATGGGTGATTGTGAACAATATAATAGTAGGTGTCTGGTATGATTACATTGCTAGGTGCACATTAATAAAAAACTAAAAAAGTTAATCTAAATCAAAACAAAAGCTAAAGGTATAGACTAAAAGCTTGAGAGGTTATTAAAAAAAGAGTATTTAATGGGCTCAACTTAGAAAGGGGTTCACTTAATTCTGGACCTTTTGCATAAATGGAAAAGAACTTTACTAAAATTGAGAAGTATTATGTGCCAAGGGGTAGAGTCACAGGGACTAAGTATATCTGAGCTCAGCTACATGTTCAGTGAGAACTCTGAAATATATTTTCTCATGGTAACCACCCAAAGTTAGCACACACTTCATAGGTTCAAGGGCACAATCCCAGCAAAATTTCCTTCACTTCAGGACCAGAGCATCAGAGTTCGGCCACCTCCACTTCTATCTACCTGGCTGCAAATTCAGAGGTTTCAATGACTCCTTCAGCTTTGCTCTGAGAACTCAGAAAAGTGCTGTTTCCAATTAGTTTTCTTACAAATGATGCAAATCAGGACCAGCCAAATGAAGAGATAACAAGCATGTGACAGATATTTCTAGGCATAATTGTGACCTGATTGGTGTATGTCTTTAGGATGAGACAGGGGAACTCATGGTACCCCTTCCTTTTAGTGAAATATGGGTACAAGTGAGTCAAGATAACATAACCCAGTCAAAACCATGAAAAGAAGTGGCTAAACACCAGAGACATCTCAGAAAAATAATCAGGTGATGATTTTTCTGAGATCACCAAGATGATGTGGTGGCTGGAGGACACTGTTGCCATTTCTAACTTGGGACAAGTTCAAACTCACATCACCGTGTGGGTTTAAGAAGAGATCTAGTCTTAGTTCAGAAAAAAAAAACATTTATTTCCTAAGTATATGGGCAAAATTAAATACCTTGCATTACTCATTTAAAAAACATACTTAGATGGACTTTGAAAAAGTTACATCTGTGCTATGGGAGGAGTCACACACATGACATATGATAATTACTTCTTTCCACTCCCCATGATCAGGTAGATCTCTACTGAAGGAGCCTTCTCTTGGAATTCAGCTTTGAGTTTTGGCAGCTGGAGCTTTTCCTAATTGCCAGCCCTGCAGAGGGACAGGCCTTATGAGCAAAGGAAACCATATACCAAATATAAGTGACAAATAGAAATGTAATGTACTCATTCTGAGCAGTGCAAAAATTCTTTGTGGTTGCTTAGAGACATGAAACTGTTTTGCAGGGAAAGCAACCTCAACAACACCAATGTTGCATTGCATAAGATGTGGCAGATGAAGTTCTTCCTCAACTAAAAGGAAAATCTAGGGTTGGAATTATTTGTGAGGGATAATTTGAGCCTTGGAAAGAAAGTTTTCTTTTTCAAAAGTGTTAAGAACATAAATAAGCCCCATGGCAGCTAACAGCTGCATCCCCCTTGCTGAGAGGGAATACATTATGCAGCTTTGGAGTGCAAATGCATGTTTATCAGACATCAGTCAAAAACTAAAATCTTCCAAGAGCCAGACAGCTGGCAAGAGCCCTGAGAGAAAGGGTAAGGTTTCCTTTGGGGGTAAACTAATAACAAATTGATGGAAAAGATGGAGATACCTGCATTAATATGCTTACGCATTTGCTGTCAGGTCTATAATTTTACCGGCTAAGAACACAAATTTAAGTGCGAATTAGGTCAATGCTCTGTGCTCATTTCATTTTATAATGTCTATACTTTATATAAGTAAAAAGAGAAAGCATATAATAGTGGCATTTTAACTCAAAAATAAATAATTTTATATATGCCTATATGTGTATATACATATATATGTATATGTATGTGTGTGTATGTACATATGAGAAAGAGAGTCTTTGTAGCTAAGAACATGTTTTCAGATGTCTTTTTAAAGACTTCTCTTGTTTCTGAGATTTCAAGAATATTTTAAGAAACATCCTGCCCTGGCTGGTGTAGCTCAGTGGATTGAGCATGGGCCTGCAAACCAAAAGATAGTGGTTCGATTCCCAGTCAGGACATATGCCTGGGTTGCAGGCCAGTTCCCAGTGGGGGAAGCATGAGAGGCAACCATACATTGATATTTCTCTCCCTGTCTCCATCCCTTCCCCTCTAAAGATAAATAAATAAAATCTTTTTAAAAATTAAAAAAAAGAAACATCCTTGCACCCCTGGGAAGAATTCCACTTGATCATGTTGTATGATCTTTTTAGTGTATTGTTGGATGCAGTTTGCCAATATTTTGCTGAGGATTTTAGTGTCTATGTTTATCCGCTATATTGGCCTGAAGTTTTCTTTCTTTGTTGTTTCTTTTTATCTGGTTTTGGGATTAGGACGATGCTGGCTTCATAAAAAGAGTTTGGGTGTCTTCCAACATTTAGGACTTTTCAGAATAGTCTGTGAAGGATAGGGATTAGCTCTTCCCTAAATGTTTTGTGGAATTCTCCTCTGAAACCATCTGGTTTAGGACTTTTGTGTGTTGGGAGTTTTTTGATTACTGCTTCAATTTCATCTGCTCTTATAGGTCTGTTCGGGCTTTCTGCTTCTTCTTCATTGAGTTTCGTAACATTATATTTTTCTAGAAATTTGTCCATTTTACCCAGGCTTTCAAATTTCTTGGCATACAGTTCTTCATAGTAATTTCTGGTATACTTTTTATTTCTGTGGGGTCAGTTGTAATCTCTCCTCTTTCATTTCTGATTGTGTTTATTTTGGTCCTCTTTCTTTTTTTTCTTGATGAGATTAGTAGATGTGGAAAAAGCATTTGATAAGGTAAAGTATCCATTTATGATAAAAACACTCAGCAAAGTGGGAATAGAGGGACCATTCCTCAACATAATAAAGGCCATATATGAGAGACCTATAGCCAACATCATACTCAATGGGAAAAAAACCTAAAAGCTTTTCCATTAAGATCAGGAACAAGACAAGGTTGTCCACTTCCACCACTTCTATTTGATATAGTATTGGAAGTTTTAGCCACAGTGATCAGACAAGAAAAGGAAATAGAAGGCATCAAAATTGGAAAGGAGGAAACAAAACTGTCACTGTTTGCAGATGACATGATAGTGTACATAGAAAATCCTATAGACTCCGCCAAAAAACTACTCGACGTAGTAAGTGACTTTGGCAAAACAGCTGGATACTAAGTCAATAGTCAGAAATCAAAGGCATTTTTGTATACCAGCAATGAAAAAGCAGAAGCAGAAATAAAGAAAAAAATCCCATTCCATATAGCAAAAAGTAAAATAAAATATCTGTGAATAAACTAAGGAGGTAAAAGAACTGTATACAGAAAATTACACAACACTGAAGAAAGAAATTAAGGAAGATACAAACAAATGGAAACATATGTCATGTTCATGGATTGGAAAAATTAACATCATCAAAATGTCCATACTACCCTAAGCAATTTACAGATTCGATGCAATACCTATTAAAGTACCAAGGACATACTTCAAAGACACTGAACAAACATATCAAAAATTTATATGGAACCATAAATGACCCTGAATAGCAGCTGCAATTTTGAGAAAGAAGAGCAAAGTAGGAGAGATCACAATACCTGATACCAAACTGTATTACAAGGCCACTGTAAACAAAACAGACTGGTACTAGCATAAAAAATAGGCACATAGATCAATGGAACAGAACAGAGAGCCCAGAAATAAACCCAAGTCTCTACAGTCAATTAATATTTGACAAAGAAGGCAGCAACATAAAATGGAGTAAAAATAGCCTCTTCAACAAATGATGTTGGGAGAACTGGACAGCTATGTGAAAAAAATGAAATTCAAGCACCAACTTACACTGCACACCACAATTAATTAAAGGTGGCTAAAATACTTAAATATAAGTTGCGACACCATTAAAACCCCAGAGGAGAACACAGGCAGAAAAATCTCAGCTATTTCATGCAGCAACATTTTTACTGATATGTCCCCTAGAGCAAGGGACATAAAGGAAAGAATAAACAAATGGGATCTCATCAAAATTAAAATATTTTGGATGGCTAAAGAAAACAGTATTAAAATAAACAGAGAACCAACTGCATGGGAAAACATATTTGCCAATGATACCTCAGACAAAGGTTTAATCTCCAAAATATACAAAGATCTTACACTCTAAGAAGATAAGCAACCCAATTAAAAAGTGGGCAAAGGACTTGAACAGACACTTCTCCAAGGAGGTCATACAGAGGATCCAGAAACACATGAATAGATGCGCAATATTGCTAGCTATCAGAGGAATGCAAATTAAAACCACAATGAGATACCACTGGACACCAGTCAGAATGGCCATCATAAACAAAGCAAAAAAACATCATGTGTTGGAGAGGTTGTGGAGAAAAGGGAACCTAGTTCATTGTTGGTGGGATTACAGACTGGTACAACCACTATAGATAACAGTATGAAATTTTCTTAGAAAACTAAAAATGGATCTGCCTTTTGACCCAGCTATTTCACTGCTGGGATTATATCCTAAGAACCCTAAAACACCAATCCAAAATAACCTATGTACCCCAATGTTCATAGCAGCACAATTTACAATAGCCAAGAGTTGGAAGCAACCTAGGTGCCCATCAGTAAATGAATGGACCCAAAAAGTATGATATATTTACACAATGGAATTCTATTCAGCAGAAAGAAAGGAGCTTCTATCCTATGCAACAGCATGGATAGAACTGGAAAGCATTATGCTGAGTGAAATAAGCCAGGCAGCGAGAGACAAATACCATATCATCTCACCTTTAACAGGAACCTAAACAAAACAAACAAATATGAAAAATATAACCAAATACAGTAAGATAGAGAACATGCTGACAGAGACCAGAGGAGAAAGGGAAAGGAATTTCAGGAGAAAAGGGGAAGAAGGGTTTACAGGAACAAGTATAAAGGTCACATGAACAAAAACTAACGGTGGAGGAAATGGGAAGGAATTGAGGAGCACTGCAGGGGATGGGCTGGGAAGGGAGTAAAAAAAAAACTGTACTTGAAGAACAATTAAAAGAAAAAAAGAAAAGAAACAAAGGTTCTCACTATATTCTGATTTCTGCCTAGAGGTGGCTTCCAGGATAAGACCAACAATATGGAGCTCCAACTTCTCCTGCCTTGCACCTTCCTGTCTGATTTTATCATGAGCCTTGAGAGCACTTTGATACTGCATTGATTACCTGATCTCTCTAAACATTATTTTCTATGACTTAACCATATATTATAGTAATATTGAGAAAATGGAATTTTCAATACCAGCTCAATGTTTCATGTGATCATGCTAAAGTCACTAGAAGTCATTTTTCATGATTTATATTACACTTCAAGTCACTTCCTATACCTACAAACAAATCATAATTTTATCTTAACTAGAATAGACAGGTAGAAGGGAAAATAAAGCTTTCTTAAAACTTTCTTTTTTCTTTTTATTGTTGTTGAAGTATAATTGTCTCCATTTTCCCATCACCCCAGCCATCCCCACTTCCAACCATTGATCAATGCCCCTTTGATATTGTCCATGTCATGTGTCCTATATAGATATTTCTACAAACCCTTTCTTTTTTTCTCATTATCCCCTCTCACCTCCCCCCCCCCCATGGTTACTGTCAGTTTGTTTTAAATGACACTGTCTCTGGTTATATTTTCCTCTGGTTTTGTTTAGTTAATTGAGACTATATGGTATCTGTTTTTTACCATCTGGCTTCTTTCACTTTGCATGATGCTCTCCAGTTGATGCATAATGGGTGCATGCTGTCACAAAGGGTAGGAGCCCCTTCTTTCTTTCTGTTGGATAGAATTCCACTGTGTAAATGTACCATAGTTTTTGGATTAATTCATTCGGTGATGGGCATGTGGGTTGTTCCCAGCACTTGGCTATTGTAAATTGTGCTGCTATAAACATTGGGGTGCGTAGGTTCTTTTAGTGTTTCAGGGTTTTTAGGTATACAGGTATTTTAGGGTTCTTAAGACATAATCCCAACAGTGGAATTGCCAGATCAAAAGGGAGTTTTATTTTTAGTTTTCTGAGGAAATTCCATACTGCTTTCCATAGTAGCAGCACCAGTCTGCACTCCCACAAAAAGTATACTAGGGTTCTCTTTTCTTCAGAACCTCTCTAACACTTGTTATTTGTGGATTTGTTTATGATGGTCTTTCTGACTGGTATGAAGTAGTATTTCATTGTGGTTTCAATTTGCATCTTTCTCATGGCTACTGATACTGAGCATCTTCTCATATATTTCTGGGCAGTAATATATTCTCTTTGGAGATCTGTCTGTTCAAGTCCTTTGTCCATTTTTAATTGGGCTGTTTGTCCTCCCGGAGTGGAATCATGTGAGTTCTTTATATATTTTGGAGATCAAACCTTGTCTGAGGTATCATTGGCAAATATGTTTTCCCATGTGGTTGGTTCTCTTTTCATTTTAATGTTTTTTTTTTTAGCTATGAAGAAGCATTTTATTTTGATGAGATCTCATTTCTTTTTTCCCTCCTTGCTCTAGGGGATGTATCAGTGAAAATTTTGCTGCATGGAATATCTGAGATTTTCCTTCCCATCTTCTCCTGAAGAACTTTTATGGTGTGACTACTTATATTTAAGTCTTATATCCACCCTGAATTTATATTTTGTATATGATGTAAGTTGGTGATTGAGTTTAATTTTTTTCATGTAGCTGTGCAGGTCTCCCAACACCATTTGTTGAAGAGGCTATTTTTATTCCATTAATACTTTTTCACCCTTTGCCAAATATTAATTGACTTTAGAGACTTGGGTTTATTCTGGGGCTCTCTAATCTGTTCCATTGGTCTATGTGTCTGTTCTTATGCCAGTACCAGGTGGTTTAGATTATAGTGGCCTTGTAATACAGTTTGATATCAGGTATTGTGATTTCTCCTACTTTGTTATTCTTTCTCAAAAGTATCATGGCTATTTATGGACATTTATGCTTCCAAATAAATTTTTGAAATGTTTGTTCTATATCTGTAATATATGTCATCATTACTTTCATAGGTTGAATCTATAAATTGCTTTGGGTAGTATGGGCATTTTGATGTTGTTAATTTTTCCAATTTATGAGCATGGTACATACTTCCATTTGTGTCTTCCTTAATTTCTTTCTTTAGTGTTGTATAGTTTCCTGAGTATAGGTCTTTTACCTTTTTGGTTAAGTATACTCCTAGGTACATTTTTTTTCTTGTTGCTATATCAAATCGGATTTTTTAATTTCTGTTTCTGATATTTCATTGTTGGTGTACAAAAATGCCTTTGATTTCTTAAAATTGTCTTTTTACTTCACTGTTTTTTTCAAAGCTTTTATTTGATTGAGCCATTTTTTTGGTGGAGTCTTTATGATTTTCTATGTACACTATCAAGTCATCTACAAACAGTGATGGTTTTGCTTTCTTCTTTCCATTGTGGATGCCTTCTGTTTCTTGTATTAGTGCGAAAGATTTTAGTTTTTGTTTATTGAATAATATGTTGGTTGTAAGACTCTCATATACAGCAACCATTATGTTGAGGAATGTTCCTTCTATATCCACTTTCCTGAGTGTTTTTAGCATAAACAGGAGCCCTATCTTATCGAATGTTTTTTCTGCATCTATTGATATGATCATATGGTCTTTGTCTTTCCTTTTGTCTATGTGATGTATTATTTTTATTGATTTGTGAATATTGCACCATCTTGGGATGAATGCCACTTTATCATGGTGTATGTTCTCTTTAATGTATTGCTGAATGTGGTTTGCCAATATTTTGTTGAGAATTTGAGCATCCATGTTCATCAGTGATATTGGCCTGAAGTTTTTTTTCTTTGTAATATCTTTATCTTGTTTTGAGATTAGGATGATGCTGGCTTCATAAAAGAGTTTTGGAATCCTTTGTCTTCTTGAATTTTTTAATAGTCTGTGAAGGATAGGGGTTAACTCTTTCTTAAATAATTTGTAAAATTCTCCTGTGAAACTGTCCCGTCAAGGGCTTTTGTGTGTTGGGAGTTTGTTTTTTTTTTTTTTTTGGCTTCTATTTCATCAGCTGTTGTTATCTGACTTTTCAATCTTTCTACTTCATTCAATTTTGGGAGATTATATTTTTCTAGAAATTTCTCCATTTCTCCTGGATTTTTAAATTTCTAGGCACATAGTTTTTCATAATAATTTTATACAATCCTTCATATTTCTGTGTTATCAGTTGTAATTTCTTCTCTTTCTTTTCTGATTGTGTGTATTTGAGTACTCTTTTTTTCTTGCTGAGTTTGGTTAAAGGCTTATCTATTTTGTTTATCTTTTCAAAGAACTAGCTCCTAGGGTGTATTGATGCTTAGAATTGTTTTTAGTCTTTGACATTTAATTCTGCCTGATGTACATTATTTTCTTCCTTCTACTTGCTCTGGGCTGTCTTTTTGGTTGTTCCTCCAGTTCTTGTATATGTAGGGTTAGGCTGTTTATTTGAAAGGTGTCAACCTTGTTTAGATAGGCCTGTATCTCTACGAACTTCCTTCTCAGGACTGTTTCATGGGTCCCATTAGTTTTGGATTGTTGTGAGTTCATTTTCATTTGTTTCCGGAAAACTTTTGATTTTTTCCTTGATCTCATTCTTTTTAAAAAAAAATGTTTCATTTATTTATTTTTTTAAAAATGGGAAGGAAAGGAAAAAGAGACAGAGAGAAACATCAATGTGTGGTTGCTTCTCACATGCCTTCTTACTGGGGATCTGGACTGCAAACCAGGTATGTGCCCTGACTGGGAATCTAACCCGTGACCCTTTGGTTCCCAGGCCTCTGCTCAATCTACTGAGCTATACCAGACAGGGCCTTGATTTCACTCTTATCACATTTATTGTTTACATGCTATTCAATTTCCATGAATTTGAGTGTTTTTTTTCCTTGAGGTTGGTTTTAAGTTTTAGTCCCTTTGGCTGGTGAAAATACTCGATATGTTTTCAATTTTCTTGAATTTTTTGAGGCTTGCTTTGTGTAATATCATGTGGTCTATCCTGGAAAATATTCCATGTGCATTTGAAAATAATGTGTATTTTGCTACTTTTGAGTGAAAGATTCTGTATATATCAGTTAAGTCTGTTTGATCTAGGACATTCTTCAATGCTGCAATATACTTGCTTATATTTTGTTTGGAAGATCTATCTATTTTTGACAGTGGGGTATGAAAATTCCCTATTTTAAGTGTTTTGCTGTGAATATCTTTCTTTTTTTAAATATATTTTATTAATTATGCCATTACAGTTGTTCTATTTCCCGCCTTCATTCCCCTCCACCCTGCACACCCCCTCCCCCAACATTCCCCCTTTTAGTTTATGACCACGTCTCAAGTTCTTTAAATTCTATATTTCCCATACTATTCTTTCCCTCCCCCTGTCTATTTTCTGCCTACCATCTATGCTACTTATTTTATGTACCTTCTCCCCCCTTCTCCTTTTCCCACTCCCCTGTTGCTAACCCTCCATGTGATCTTCATTTCTATGGTTCTGGTCTTGATCTAGCTGTCCTCTTAGTTTGCTTTTGTTTTAGGTGTGGTTGTTGATAACTGAGTTTGTTGTCCTTTCACTGTTCATCTTTTTTATCCTATTTTTCTTAGGTAAGTCCCTTTAACATTTCATATAATAAGGGCTTGGTGATGATGAACTCCTTGAATTTGACCTTATCTGAGAAGCCCTTTATCTGCCCTTCCATTCTAAATGAAAGCTTTGCTGGGTAGAGCAATCTTGGATGTAGGTCTTTGGATGTCATGACTTGGAATACTTCTTTCCAGCCCCTTCTTTCCTGTAATATCTCTCTTGAGAAATCAGCTGACAGTCTGATGGGAACTCCTTTGTAGGTGACTGTCCCTTAGCTCTTGCTGCTTCTAGGATTCTCTCCTTCATTTTAATCTTGGCTAATGTAATTATGATAAGCCTTGGTGTGTTTCTCCTTGGGTCCAACTTCTTTGGGACTCTCTGAGCTTCCTGGATTTCCTGGAAGTCTATTTCCTTTGTCAGACTGGGGAAGTTCTTCTTTATTATTTGTTCAAATAAGTTTTCCACTGGTGGCTGTTCCTCTTCCCCTGCTGGTACCCCTATAATTCGAATGTTGAAACATTTAAAGATGTCTTGAAGGTTCCCAAGCCTCTCCTCCTTTTTTTGAATTCTTCTTTCTTCATTCTTTTCTGTTTCATTATTTTTTTTCTCCTTCTGGTCCACTCCTTTGATTTGAGTCCCAGTTTCCTTTCCATTACTATTGGTTTCCTGTGCGTTTCCATTCATTTCAATTAGTTTAGCCTTCACATGTTCCTCTAACTTGTGTGTAAAATCAACCAGTTTTGTGAGCATCCCGATCACCAGTGTTTTGAACTGTGCATCTGAAAGTTTGGCTATTTCTTTATCGCTTAGATTTATTGGCTCTGGGGCTCTGAGTTGTTCTTGAGCCATGTTTTGGTCTGTTCAGGTCCATTAAGTATGAGGAGCAGAGCCTTAGGTATTCACCAGGGCAGGGCCACCCAGATCGCTGTTTTGTGAAGCTGTATGTGGGGGCGGGGTCAGAGAGGGACAGTGGCTGTTCCCTCTGTCTCTTTCTGCTGCTGGGGTCCATGCAGTCTGTCTCACTGCTAGCTCCTTCACTGGTTTATCTGTGAGCGAATGTGTGACTGCGATCAGCCCTCAATAGGTCCACTGCCTTGCACCCTAAGTGGGTCCAAGATTCTTTCTTTGTCTTTCAATTTTGCCATTTTAATTATGATGTGTTCTGGAGTGGGCCTTCAAGAGGAACCTTTGGGTTCTGCTTGATTGGGACTCTCTGTGTTTCCTGAATTTGTGTGGCTTTTCTCTCATCAAGTTAGGGAAGCTTTCCCCCATTATTTTTTTGAACAGGTTTTCTATTTCTTGCTCTTCTTACCCTTCTGTTATCCCTATTTTACAGATATTATTATGTTTCATATTGTCCTGCAGTTCACTTCACCACTTTGTTCTTTCTGAGTCTTTTTTTTTCCTTTTCTTGCTCTTTCTGGGAGTTTTATTCTATCTTGTCATTCAGCTCACAGATTTGATCCCCTATTTCCTCTATGCTTCTGATTTCTTTTTTTATGTGTTTTTCAATTCAGAAATTGTATTCTTTGTTTTCTCTTGGCCCTTGTTGATAGTTTCTATTTCCTTTTTCAGGTTGATATAGTTTGCAGTGAGCTCATCATAATTTTCCTGTCATTTTGGTAATTCTCAGTGAGCTCATTGAACTTCCTTATAATCATTGTTCTGAACTCAATATCTGATTGTTCACTTTCCTCTATTTCATTTAACATTCTTTCTGAGGCTTCCTCCTTTTCTTTCATTTGAGGTTTGTTTCTTTGTCTTCCCAGTGTCTATGAGACTCTTCTTGTTAGAGTCTCTGCTTCTTAAATTATTCTTTTCTGACTCCCTGAGTTTTTGGTGTGAACTTATATGGTAGGACATCTGTGAGATTCAGTGGTGCAGTCTCCTTGATCTCCTCAGCTTGTTGCCTTTGGGGTGCCATTTATGTTGGCTTTCTGCATGTCTTTGGGTTTTTATTGCTGTTGGGTCTTCTTTGATGGGTCCTTTTAGATTATAGATTATCTCCTCAGGTGTCTCCAGCCCACTCTGTGCCTTTTTTTTTTTTTTTTTTTTTGGCCAGAATCCTGGTTAAGTAACAGCAAATGAAAATTTGTGTGTTGGCCCTTTAAACAACTTTTAGCATCTTCAGACATCCATGTGTGGCCAAGAGCAACCCTGCTGGGTTTTTCTTTTCTTTTCTTTTTTTTTTTGCAGCTTTGTTATCTGTGTAGTTTTTTGTACTCTGTTGTTGTAGGCTGGGCATCTCAGCTTTGTGTTTAGACTCCATTCTTCTCAGGGGATTCAACCTGCTGCTAAATTGTCCCAGCAGCGCTGTCACCTGTGGGAGCCCAGCCAGTCCTCTTGAGAGTCTATTGCACTCCTTACCAGACAGGTTGTGCTGAAGCTGGTTCTTCTGTCTGTCTAGGTTATAAGGCTTCTCTCTTGCTATTTTTCAGTTGTTTATTCTGGGTAATTTCTCCAAACTTTAATTATAATTCCTCATTGATCCCAGGAGGAAATTAGTGTGGCTTCCACTCAATCCTGCACCATCTTACCCCCCCTTTAAAATTTTTTTTCATGTTCTGATCTATTTCTACATTTTACAGAAGTCTAGTTTCTATTTATTTTAAGCAAAGTTTGCATACATTCATAATTTTACTTATTTTGTTATATGTTACAGATATTTTGAAATATTTAGAATTTGACATTTGGTAATTAATTGCCACTTAAATGCACATTAGTAGTTGAGAACTGCATGATCCATGGATGGAAGGCTTTTTATCTAGAACCAAAAATTGAGCAAGGTTATTTGTCCACATCCAACTTTAATGTTTATTGCATATAATCATTTTAAAGCTTTATTTAAGTTTCTTGCTGTTGCTAAACACTTCAGACACATTAGCACTATATCTTTGCTTACAGTGCGTCTCTGCCAGTGTACCTTGTCCTTAAATCTTCTCCGAGACGAAATTTACTTAAGAAAGTTGATTGACAAATAACATTTGTGAATTCTTGCATTCTTTGGGCAAATATGATATAAAAGTATTTGAGCAGCATCATTATTTCCAAATTGCCCACTCTTACATTAACAACAAAATGCACCTGATGCCATCTTGGGTTATACCCACTGTCGGGTTATAGATGCCCTGTCGAATTTTACATTTCCAGAATTTGACAAATAAATGCATACATAAACACAATTTAAACTGAAGTAGAATAAAACATTAGGTCAAATTAATGAATTGTACAATGTGTATCTACCACTATCTGAGTATTATATAGAGAAAGTATAATAGTACAACACAATGTTCTTCATATATAAAAGTGATCTAGTTTCCTTCAGAAACATGTGTTTGAATAACCTTTCCACTAGTTCTGAGAATAAGGTGAGTGGAATATACTAATTTCATTCCTCTACTTGTGACCAGTACACTTATTTATGGAATATACAGCAGAATAAGTTATATGGTATAAATTCATGGAACAGAATGGCTGCCTTTGCATAAATTTTGCTGTCTCATATGGAAAATGAACCCTTAACCTTGGCCTCATTAACACCGAGTTATAATAAGCTGAGTTAATGATATCAGATTGTTACACCACCAAGGCATCAAAACTAATTTAATTCTACCATTCTTTGTTTTCATAGGACTGATCTTTAAGAGTGTGATATTCAGGTATATATAGTTCCCAAGATTTCTGTTACACTCCACATTCACATTTTAGTAGTGGGGGCTTAAAATTAATTGTCAGCTTATTAATTTCTTCCTATTTATTCATTTCAACTACTTGAAATTTCTGAGTTGCTACTGCAAACAGTATGTTCAGATAAAAGTAATCCCATTACAGATTTTGTAGTTAGTTGGTCAGGTACCAACAGCACAAGGAAAAAGACAGGTTTTAACAATATATGAGACAAGAAAAAATTCTGATTTTGGAAATAAAATTAACTTGAAAAGATAAAATGTAATACTCAGTGACTTTGATGTTTCACTGATGCTCTCAGACAACCTAAAACTTCAAAACAATTTGATCCTCACTCAAGCAATTTGTTAAATAAATAGCAAACCAATCCAGTGGTGCCAAACTATAGTATCTTTTGGCCGATGTACAAAAATGTGGACCATGGCTATGTTCATTATCAGTTTTCTATTGTTGTTTTCATGCTACAACATAGACTGTATGGTACACAAAGTCTGAAATAGTTATTATCTGACACCTTGAAGAAAAATTTTCTGAAGGCTAGACAGGCCATTTAGATATTAGCTGACTAAAAATTAAAGTTTTCACTTTCACTAGGCTGACTTGCTTTGTACCTGGAATGAGAAATGTGTACAGATGTAGTTCCAGACCTTAGTGCTTGTCTCTGTGCTTCTTAGATTGACAATCATGTAACTCCTTTCAGTCTTGATTCTTTTATAAATTGTATTGGGTCAGATATTCTCTAAAATACTTTCTGTACTCACTTTTTTTGAAAAATTTAAAATAAATTATTTCATTGCCCTTGAATACTGTAATTCTCTCTCCATGACAACTCAACCTTTGCAGTCTGGAGGGATTGTTGGAGCATCACTCAGAAAGCCCAGCAGAGAGTACAGATCTGGGAACCTAGCACAACTCTTCTGAGTGCATAAAGGGACCAGATTCACTAAATTAAATCATGCTTTAAGGGACAGGCTTTAAGTCTTCTCTGTCATTATTTGTATTATATGAATTGCACTTGTATTTCTTAGTGATGTTCATAGACAGTCTGTCATATATCTATCCCCCTGGCCTTTCAAACAGTTCCTGATTCTTCATAATAGAGATGCAGCTTTTTTTTCCACTAATGACTTTATTATAGAACTGTAGTGTCCCTTGCATTTTCTCATAATATGCAATATCTGGCATTTGTGATGCAGGGGCATGGATGTTTCCCATTTTACGTAGACAGTGGAATATTAGGTGGGAGAGAAACATGGTGCCTTGATCTAAAGTCAATGCTTAGTAGACTTTAGAAATTTTGATATTCTTTTTCATAAAGGAAAAATTTATGGAATTACTGTATATATATGAATGTGTAGATATTTATTTTCTTATTTGGCAAAGGACTCGTGTGGCTTGTATTACAATGCACAATCATTCAGGGCACCTTAAAAAATCACAAATATCAACATCTAGATATTCTATTTATGTGGGATACAGTCAAGCATGATGTTCAGTACTCATTGTGGTTCTCATCTTAAAACAACACATTCATAGGTATTATTTACCAGAGATTAAAATGTTAATTAGAGACAATAGCAAATAATAATCCTAGATATGAAACTATGACAATGATTGTTTTTCTCCTATGCCATGGTCACTAAAAGTGGGCAATATTTGCCTTTCTCTACTGTAGTATATTTTGCATCCTAAGATCTAAAAAGAATTCTCTCCAGTTTGAATGTGTTTTTATTGAGGTATAATTGACACTTTATATTAGTTTCAGGTATATAACATAATGATTTGATTCTGTATATGCTATGAAATGATAACCATAATGGACAACACTGTGGTGATTGTGGGGAAGAGAAGGGTGGGTGGAGGTGGAAGAGGGTATGAGGGGATAAATGGCAATAGAAAAAAACACAGTAAAATAAACTATTAAAATGAAAATCCTACACAGGAGCAGGGGATGTGGGGGTGATGATACTTTGAGTATAGCCTACCTCTCTACCTTTGTATAAAAAGCCTATATGCATTTAAAATGAAGATCCTCTTCTTGCAAAAATGAAGGTATTGATAGACATGTTTTGCCTCCTTGCACAACCAAAACAACGACAAAGACAAATTGAAAAAAAAAGAAATAACCAGAATTGCCAGCAAATCAAACTGTATGAAAGTCTGACAACCAAGGAGTTGGAGAAAAAAACATTAATCCAGACTGGTAGGAAGGGTGAAGATGGGCAGTCTGAGTGGGGAGGATTCATGGCAGGGAAGCAGGTGGCAGAGAGGGAAGTCCCACATTTGTGGGCAGATAAACTGGGAGGAACAACTGGGGAGCAACACAGACCTTGAAACCCAGGGTTCTAGCCTAGAGAAATAAAGCCTCAAAACCTCTAACGGAAAAAACCTGTGGGGATTGAGGCATCAGGGGAAACTCCTAGCCTCAAAGGAGAGTTCATTGGAGAAACCCATGGGGTCCTAGAACTTACACAAACCCACCCCTACTGGAAATCAGCACCAGTAGGGCCCAATTTGCTGGTGGGCAGTAGGGGAAGTGACTAGAAGCTGACTGAGAGCCAAGCAAGTGGCACTGTTCCCTCTTGGACTACTCTCCTATATACAGTGCCACAGCACAGCAATGTGGATTGCCCCACAGGGATAAATACCTAAGGGCATGCCCCTTACTGAATAAAAGATGCACCAAGACAAAAAATATGGCCCAAATGAAAAAACTGATCAAAGCTCCAGAAAAAATACAGCTAAGCAATATACAGATAGCTAACCTATCAGATGCATGGTTCAAAACACTGGTAATCAAGATGCTCACAGAAATGATTGAGTATGGTCAAAGAATAGTGGAAAAAGTGAAGGCTATGAAAAGCGAAATAAAAGAAAATGTACAGGGAACCAGCAGTGAAAGGAAGGAGACCATGACTAAAATCAGTGGTTTGAAGCAGAAGGAAGAAATAAACAGTCAACCAGAACAGAATGAAGAAACAAGAATTCAGAAAAATGAGGAGAGACTTAGGAACTTCTGTGAGACCTTTAAAAGTTCCAACATCTGAATTATAAGGGTGCCAGAAGAAAAAAAGGAAGAGCAAGAAATGAAAAACTTACTTGAAAATGTAATGAAGGAGAGCTTCCCTAATCTGGCAAAGGAAAAAGACTTCTAGGAAGTCCAGGAAGCTCAGAGAGTCCCAAAGAAGTTGGACCCAAAGAAGCACACACCAAGGAACATCATAATTACATTACCCCAAATTAAAGATAAAGAAACAATCTTAAAAGCAGCAAGAGAAAAGGAGACAGTTACCTACAAAGGAGTTCCCATAAGACTATCAACTGATTTCTTTAAAGAAATTTTGCAGGCAAGAAGGGGATGGAAAGAAGTACTTAATGTCATGAAAGGCCAGGACCTGCATCCAAGGTTATACTATCCAGCAAAGGCAGATAAAGGCTTCCCAGACAAGGTCAAGTTAAAGTTCATCATCACCAAGCCCTTATTATATGAAATGCTAAAGGGACTTATCTAAGAAAAAGAAGATCAAAATACAAACAGTAAAATGCCAACAGACTCACAACTGAACCTAAAAAAAATAAAAACAAACAAACTAAACAACTAGAACAGGAACAGATTCACAGCAATAGAGATCACATGGAGGATCATCAGTGGGGAGAGAGGAGGGGGAGAACGGGAGAAAAGGTACAGAGAATAAGAAGCACCAATCATAGGTGCAGAATAGACAGGGGGAGGTTAAGAATAGTGTGGGAAATGGAAAAGCCAAAGAACATATGTATGACCCATGGATATGAACTAAAGTGGGGGAATGATGGTTGGAAGTGGGGTAGAGGGTGGAGGGAAATAAAGGGGAAGAAAAAAATAGGACAATTATAATAGCGTAATCAATACAATATACTTAAAAATAAATAAAATGGAGTCCACAATAAAGTCATTTATCTATTTTGAGATGCATAAATATGGAAAAATATTTCATTTGCCAATTTTTGGCTTTGCAATGTTGCATCCACCAACGCGAGAGACAAATTGTCAGAAACTTTCAGGATTCAGAGATGTTATTTTATTGGCCAAAGTTTTAACCTGCGCAGGGGTGGACCCTCAGAGTGTCCAGAGACATGGGGCTCATAAGAGCTGCAAACGAGAGCCGTGCTAAGCGCTTACAGCTAAGTCTTTTTATAGACGCGAGCAAGCAAGCATTGTATAGAAGCAAATGTGGCTGTTAGCTACTGGCTACTCGGGTGGTGCAAGCATGACCTAAGCTTTCTGGGTTTTGAGTAACGGAAAAATTTTAATCTAGACACTTGAACAGGTGGTCCTCTACTTGTTCAGCCCCATTGGTTTTGTAGTTCTGCCTTTTCCACTCCCTATGTTCCTTGTGGTTTCTGTCTCCAGGCCAAATATCTTTAAGGCAGTCCCTATTTTAACCTCTATTTTTCTGGTTTCAACATGCATGCCATTTCACATTGTTGAATGGAAGCAATAACATGGCAAATCTTTCTCCTGTATGATGTAGTATGTGTGTGAGTCTGTGCATGTGTATGGGATAGATTTGGAAATTTAAGAGAGATAGTGATTTAATACTTTAGTAATGTAATCTATCCTCTGCGTAATTTTATATGAAAATATAGAAGATTAGATCTTATGAGAGCAATGCATAGTTTTCATATTAGCTTAGTTGATTTTAAGAAATGTAAATCCAAATAATTTTGACAAAATTCAGTTAAAATGCTCCATTAAATATTTTATTTACTTTATAATCAGAGCAACTACATTTATGTATTGCAACAATTCAAGGCTGGGCAGATCCATGGTATTTGGGCAGATGCAATAATATTCATGAAGCCATTGGGACATCTGGCATGTCTTTACTCATGAATGAGTGAGCCACACATGCTGCAAGCTGTGTGTCTCTCTGCATGTGGACCTTGCTCTTCAACATAGCACCCATCATGGTACCTGTTCCCTTGTGTGTATTCCTAGTGAGAAGGTCCTACTTGTCTAAGTACTAGAGGGGAACAAAGCAAGAACAATGCCAAAACATTACATAACATAACCTAATTCTGTGCAGGCGAGCCCACTTTATGTTACGGGAACAGTTTATCAGAAGCAGTCTCAAGGATATGAGAACACTGGCTATCAGGCCCCTTCAAGGCTATGGGAACAATGCATCCCTTAGTTACTGGGACACCTGGGTGAGGAGTCCAGACTGTATCCACTTACTCTACAATTTACATTTAATTACATTCATTGTTTAATGATATACTTAGCATTCTCTTACACTTATAAGCCACTTACTGTCACTTTGCATTTGACTACTCGGTGCCTTTTAATATGCATATTGTTTTATTTCAGTGAATACCAAAATAAAAATAAACAAGACTTGTTGGGGACCTCCCTGCTTGGTTTCAGAAGCTGTAAACTGCCCCCCCTTCAGAATCTGCCCCCTCCCCCCCGCCGCCCCATGCCTAAGGCTGAGTGAGCGACCTTTGGACCATAAGTCATTAAGGAAACAAAGCTTATCTCCCTGACAGGAGCACCACTTCTGCTACTTTTACTTCATCCATAACTGACCCCTAATGCTTGGTTGGTTAGCCAATGATGGGTAAGATTCCCCAAGGGTGGAACAAGCTAAGATAAGAACGATAACATGGAGGCCCCAAGGAAGAACTTGAGGGGTTATAGCAAAGGGAGTGACGAACCCTTGCCCCTTGGCTTGGACGTAGCCTGAGTCCACATTCTGTCTGTGAGAAATCTCCTAATCTCTTGGCTGCCTTACTTCTGCCTGACTTAAGCCTAAAACAATGACAGAGGGGGGTGCAGCACTGTGCTGGAAAGGGCGGGTTCCTGGGGCCATCAGGCCTAAGAAAGAATATATAAAATCCTGTGAAACCTGATTTGTTTAGAATTCTCCCAATTGAATGATAAAGGTCCAAGCAGGAAATGCATTTGTTTCCCAAAGTTTTGTAGCCCTTTAGCTAACAGACCCTGACTCAGAACAGGCCCTGGTAGTTCTTCATATGTTATCTATTGTTTAATCCTGAGTGCATGACAATGATTAATGAACTTTACCTATATTCCTGTGCAAACTGAAACCCAATAAAAGCTTGTCAAGGCAAGGGTCGGTGCACTCTCCTCTTGAGAGAGTGGCTATACCATTCCTTTTCCTCCACAGAAATGCCAAAAGCTTTTTTATACAGATGTTGCTGAGATTTTATATTTAGGATAATCTCCAAAGCCAAGAACTAAAGTGTTAATGCAATTAAATTCTTAATTTAAAGTACAAATATTTTACTTCTCTGTAATAAATTCTGCTTATTAAGAAGGACATAGCACATATGGGCAGAAATAATCCCCTCTAATCCAGGGTTATCTAGGATCCTTGCTTAACCATTTTTATTTTGATAATCAAAATATTATAGCAGTAAAAAAACTATGTATTCCTATTTATAATTACTGATGAGGCTTAATAATTAGTAACATCAGCCCTGGCTGGTGTAGCTCAGTGGATTGAGCGTGGGCCTGTGAAACAAAGGGTCGTCGGTTCCATTCCCAGTCAGGGCATATGCCTGGGTTGCAGGCCAGGTCCCCAGTAGGGGACACATGAGAGGCAACCACACAGTGATGTTTCTCTCCCATTCTTTCTTCTTCCCTTCGCCTCTCTCTAAAAATAAATAAATAAATAAAATAATTAGTAACATCATATTTATCAAAATCAAAAAAGTATAATTAAAATTATTGAAATAAACTACATGGTCTGAAATAACACACACATATACATGTGCAAACACATGTATGCATAAACATCTATCTATATATATTGGTATACATTATTTACAGATTTGCCATGTAGACCGATAAGCAGTTTACTAACTCATGCAATCAAAAGGATAGTTAATTTAGTTCAAGGGTGGAGGTGATTGACTGTCAGGAAGAATCTGGAATTCTTTTTATTTAGTTTATCACATTTATTTGTTTACGAGATTCATTTTTGATAATGAGAACTGTCAGAAAAACTTGGGCTTCCCAATTATGTGATTCTAACCTAAGTGTTTTATAATGCTCTGGCATAAACTGCCTGGCCTCCCTTAGCTGAGGTTATTAGCATTTAACGTGATTTGCTGAGTGTTTTTTTAGCCTATTTTTTATTCACTTGTAAAAAAAAATGTGTTGTTTGTAATACTGAGTCTCTCTTTAAGCTGTTTTCATGTCATTTCTAGTAACTGATTTTCACCATACTTAAGTATTTTAAACCACATTTAGGAAAAAATGTTCAAAGCTTGTTCTGGATCTGAACTACAAAAAAAAATAATTTCATCAAGCGAGTGAGGCTAAAATGATCCATGTGATAACAGATTATCATGTTTATATGAGTTTATATATATAATTATTAAATATAATTACTTAGAGACATACTTACAATATATGTATATACACAGGTTAGTAAAATTACATATATTTTTTCTGTCAACTGAGAGATATCAAAAAAAACAATGAGCAACAAGCACTTTTAACATGACTTATTATAGGTTTTTAATTCCATTCTCTAATAAAAGGAACTGGCCTTCTTGGAGAAATGGCTAATTCTAGTGCTGGAGCAAGCAATATATAGATGAGCCTGGAGCATGTTATAGTCTGGGAAAGTTAAAGAGTGCTTAACACACACACACACACACACACACACACACACACACACACACACACCCTGATGAGAGTATGTCAAAGGCACATGGGAGCCAAAGGAAAGAGATCCCAATGTCCCGTTCCTTTGAACTGTAACAATTTGAGCAATAATATAAAGAAAGTAGTATTGGAATATAACCCAAAGAATAAAATAAATAAACATCAATGAAACCATACTGATATAAATAAACAAATCATGAAGAGTTAATATTTCTGTTATTCAGAAAAAAAGTTTTAATAATTTGTATAAAAAATATGTGCTCAAGGAGCAAAGCATAATCCCACTTTCAAGGTGTGAGCAGTGCATGGCAACTTTTTTTCCAAAGAATAACAGTATCCAAAGAGAGAAAAAGGAGTGTTTACTGTGAAGACTCCTCCCTTATAGATACTATCTCAGCCAGGTGATCAAGGCCCTCATAGAATTATAAATCATGTGGATATCATATTGTGGAAATCATGTGATATCACCCTTCATATCATATGTTGAAATTAATAATTTAACTCTGGGATTCTCCCAATAACACAGGACCCTAGGCATACCTTAACAAAATCAACAGGAATTCTAATATGGGGAAAATCCTACAAAATAACTGACCAGTAATCCTTAAAATTGCCAAGGATATGAAGAATGAAGTCTGAGGAATTGTCACAGGAAAGAGAGGCTTAAGGAGACATGACTACTAAATGCAATGTAGTATACTGGGTGAGACCCAGGGATAGCAGGACATTAAAAAAATTAAAGAATTATAGCCCTGGCCCATGTGCCTCAGTTGGTTGGAGGATCTTCCCATACACCAAAGGGTTGCCAGTTCCATCCCTGGTCAGGGTACAAGTTTTGGTTGCAGGTTCAGTACCAGTTGAGGCACTTAGGGGAGGCAACTGGTAGATTTTTTTTTCTCACATTGATGTTTCTTTCCCTCTCTCTCTTCCTTCTTTCCCCTATCACAAATACAAACAAACAAATAGGAAGGAAGAAAGAAAGATAGAAATTAAAAGATATAAGTAAACTATACAGTTAATTTAGTTAACTGTTAGTTAATAGTTAACTAGTTAATTGTAATAAATGCATTGCACTAATGTAAAATGATACTAATAGGGGAAACTGGGTGCTGGGTTTATAACTCTGTACTTCTATTTTTTTTTGTAATTTACAACAAAAATAGTCTATTTAAAACAAAGAAACAAATCACAACTACAAAGAAAAACTAACAAATCATCCCCCCCAAACTTACCCTTTACAAGCCAACCTATCCTTATCTACTACCATTGCACCATGATATCTTCTATGGAGCATCCTGAAACTTCTGATAAGCCAACATGGTACTTCCTGTGGAGCATCTTGATACTTTCATTGGCACATTATGCAATTTCCTGAAAGAACAGCACAGGTGAGGACTTCAAGAGCACTGATAACAGATACTAACATATTAGGTGGCAAATAATAAGAAAGTGATGTGTTTTAAGTATTTATCATCATTGTTTTAATGTAATTTATTTTATTAAATTTTTAAAAATAGCTGTGCTTAACAACAATCCCACAAAGTATCTGAAAATTTGACAAATGGCTCTGACTCGAATAAATAAGTACAAGTTGGTTCTAGTACACCACTGCTTGGAATGTGTGTGAGGGTGTGTGTGTGTTGTGTTTGATATTTGAATAAGTTGTAAATAAATAATTTTTAAGAAAATAACTAAATATTGTGATATAAAATTTTAATTTAAGGAGTTTCTGATTTTAAATTCATCTTTTAAAGAACTCCACAATGATTAATCAATATAATTAAAAAATTACCATATACTACCCTTTCCAATGTCTTTGCAAATGATCACTTTGAGATATGGGCCTGATTAGGATGAACCTTCACCCAATATGACTGTATCCTTATAGAAAAGTGGGATTTAGTCACAGGTAGAATTTAGACACAGGAGAACTCTATGTAAATAAAGATGAAGGCAGAGGTCAAGTGACTCAACTACAAGCTGAAAAATGCCAAAGGTTGCCAGCAAATCACTGAACAAGAAGAGTAAGGCCTGGAGCAGATTCTTGCTTGTATCCCAAAGAAGAAACCAACCCTGTGACCGCTTGATCTCAGACTTCTAGTCTTCCAAACTGGAGAGAATACATTTCTGTTGCTTAAGCCTTCCAATTTGTGGTAATTTATGCCAAACCTGGAAAACTAATATGCATGCAGATAAATAACAAGTCCAAGGCAAGAGAGGAGATACACAATAAATAAAAGAAGATTTTGAGAATGTAATTAGAACAAGCAATATTACTAGGAAAATGGATTCCAGAGTCATTAAACATGGACTTAACATATATTTTTTCATTCATTCACTTATTTTATCATTCCACAGATGTCTATTAATAGCATGCCTACAACATACCAGCCAGGTTACTGTTGGGGCTACACCAGAGGAACGGGGGTTGTTAAGAGATGAGATTGGAGAGAGATGCACATTCAAATTTCCCTGGGATACCCAATAATTTTTATTTGTTTATAATTTTAATGGCTTCTTTGATCTCAGAAGTACCCTAATCTGAATGATAAATTATATGGTTGACCTACATCAAGTCATAATAGAAGTTGTAGATTATTCATTATACATAAAACCATAAACTGGAATTTTTTTAAAGAAAGATAATAGAATGATACACTCACATGTTAAGAACTATTCCACTTACCATATGGATGTCAGGTTAGAGGAGGAAGACTGGGAACAGGGAAAAGACTTAGAGGATTGCAAAACAAGTTTAAAACACTATGATGGATTCTAACACAAATAGATTTCTTCTCTGCCTTATGAAAGATAAATGTGCTCATTGAAACAAAGTCTTTAAAAACAAAATTTAAATATGGTGTAATAGTGTACATTTTTGTCACACAAAGAAGCTATAGGGAAACATGATGTTTTCTAAATCTCTTTGGTAGCTGATGCTGATATCTTCTGTGTTGATTTATTCCATTTGGTTGTTTTTCCTTTGTAGGAACTGACCCATGTCAATCTAATCCTTGTTAGTATCTGATTAATTGTCGTCATTACAAACATTAACTACTCTGACAACAGCCCCTCTTCATCTTAGTGACTCTTTCATGTCTCTGAGACCAAACTGACCCCTCCCTTTTACTGCTGCATTAGAATCTGTCTCAAGTTGCTTGGTACCTTCTAGAGCATCAGGATCCTTTCTCAAAACTCCACCCACATCCCTCCTCAACCACCAATTGACCATCGTTTTCAGTGAGTGTGGGTAACCTTCCCACTGGCCAGCAACAAAAAGCATTCCATGAAGCTATATTTGCATCTCTTTTTAGACTCTTCCATTCCTGGCCTTGCTCATTGCCCTTGCTTTGCCTTTCTGGTCATTAGTCTTAAAGAATCAAATGTCTGCTTTCAGTAGTCTCATATCAGATGTCTGAAAAATTCAACAGCAAGTATTTGATCTAATTGTATTTTTTATAAATACAATAATCTTACCCACACAAAATACCTCCCTGGTCTGAAATTAAGCAAAGTTTGACAGCAATTAACATTCCCTGTAGGTAGGTACATAATATCATTATTGAGTAATCAATCTTAGCATATATGAAATAGCAGAGTATTTATTTTTAAAGACCTAATGGGAAAATCTTCAAAGTTAATATTTGTTGGGAACCTCTCTGCCTGGTTTCAGGAGTTGTAACTGCCCCCCATAGCTAAGGCTGAGTGAGTGACCTCCAGAATGTGAGCCACTAAGGAGACAAAGTTTGTCTCTGGCAGGAACACTGACTCTGTTTCATCCCCTGCCCCCAACACTTGGTCAGTTAGTCCATGAGGAGTATGACCCCTCAGAGAAGGGGCAACCTAAGCCAGATACAATCACTTGGGAGGCCATCATGGAAGGACTCGGAGGGGTACAACAAAGAGGGAGTAGTGGACCCTCATCTCTCAGCTATTCTGACGTAGCCTGAGTCCCCATTTCCATCTTGGAGAAGTGCTTCCTGGCTCTAATCCACTTAACCCCAAAACCTATAATGGGGAAGGCAGTGCAGCCCTTTGCTGGCTAGAGCAGGATCTGGAGTGATCAGGCTTAAGAAAGAGTTCCTAAAATCCTGTAAAGCCTGCTTTGCTAAGAGTGTTTTCATTCATATGATAAGGGTCTGAGCAGGAAATGAGTGTATCTCCCAAAGTTTTTGCTAACCCCTTTACCTGACAGACCCTGACTCAGACTAAGCCCTCAGATTTCTTTGGAATGTTATCTACTACTTGATCCTTGCCACCTGACATTGATTGATGAGCTTTACCTGTATTCCAATGTATTACAACCCAATAAAAGCTGCTGAGAAAGGGGCTTTTGGTTTTTCTCCTCTGAGAGATTGGCCACATTTCCTCCCCAAGCAGATCATGTCTTGGTAGTTTCCCTTTCATCTGTGGCAGATGAGGGAAATTGCAGGAAAAGTTGCCCCCACAAATATTGAAAATATTAAAAAAATAGAACAGTACCATAAGACCAAATACATTTGTAGAAGATGGTGCTGACAGTGAAATCTACTCCAATTAACTTTCTATTAAATAATTAGTAATATTCTTAATTATCTTTCACAAGACTGTTATCTTCTTCGGGTTGAAAATCTATATCCCCAAAATTATCTCCCACACAATTTAGAATACAGCACGTTCTTATACACATGGGTTGCATGAAAGAAAAAAGTGTAAGCAAAAAGAAAAGAGAATCACTGCTCATAGTATATTTTCCTGTGCTGTGATAGCCTCTAGCCTGTAAAGTTCATTCCAACTAGAGTCTACTTCAGAGTTAACATTATGGTGTGATAGGAACAAGGACCATGTCTCTTTTGATTATGGTTGTATCTTCTCCCCTTAACTAAAAATATGTACACAATATTTAGTGATTACATGAATTCAATATAGACTAGTATGAGGGCAACATATAAATATTAATCCTCATGAAGAACCAGGCAGAGGAAAAAAGAGAATTCAAATTACATTCACTTGATCACCACAAACTTATCAAAGTATGGGCCAATTTATCTGAATAACTTTTACATGTAGATTAAGATAATTGTGATTTACTCAATAATATGTTTTATTGATAATTTTGATAGGCGAGGTTTATTCAATTCTGTATAATTTAAAACTCATAATTAAATGTGATTTTATATATTTTTATTTTTATTTTTATTTTCATTTTTATTTTCATTTTTTTATTGTTGTTCAAGACAGTTGTCTTCATTTTCCAGCCACCATTTTCCTCTCCTCCAGCAACCCCACCAACCACCTCAATCCAACCACTGATTGGTTCTGTCCATGGGTCCTTTACACATGCTCTTTGATGACCCAACCCCTTCTTCCATCCCCCATTATCCCCCACCTCCCTCTCCTTTGATTAATGTCAGTTTGTTCTTTATTTCCATGTCTCTGATTATAGTTTGCTGGTTTATTTGTTTTGTGGATTAGGTTCCACTTATAGGTGAGATCATATGGTTTTGTATTTCACTTCTTGGCTTATTTCACTTAGCATAATGCTCTGCAGATCCATACATACTGTTGCAAAAGAATAGGAGCTCCTTCTTTCTTTCTGCTGTATAATATTCCATTGTGTAAATGTACCAGTTTTTTGATCCACTCACTTACTGATGGGCACTTAGGCTGCTTCCAGAATTTGGCCATGTAAATTATGCTGCTGTGAACATTGCAGTGCATAGTTTCTTTTGAATTGGTGTTTCAGGATTCTTAACATACGGTCCCAGCAATGGAATTGCTGGGTCAAAAGGCAGTTACATTTTAAATTTTTTTAGGAATTTCCATACTGTTTTCCACAGTGGCTGCACCAATCTGCCTTCTACCAACAAGATATTAGGGTTCTGTTTTCCCCATATCCTCGCTAGCACTTATTGTTTATTGATTTGTTTATGATGGCAATTATGATTGGTGTGAAGTGGTATCTAATTGTGGTTTTAATTTGCATCTCTCTCATGGCTAGTGATGCTAAGCATCCTTTCATATGTCTCTGAGCACTCTGTACATCCTACTTGGAGAAATCTTCATTCAGGTCCTTTGCCCATTTTTTAACTGGGTTGCTTGTCTTCCTGGAGTGAAGTTTTGTGAGTTCTTTATATATATTGGAGATTAAACCCTTGTCTGAAGTATCATTGTGAAATATATTTTAACCTGTAGTTGGTTCCCTTTTCATTTTGCTGATGTTTTCTTTAGCTATGAAGAGGTTTTTTTTTTTATTTTTTATTTTGATGAAGTCCCATTTGTTTATTCTTTCTTTTAGGTCCCTTACTCTAGGGGAAGTATTGGTGAAAATATTGCTGCATTGGATATCTGTGATTTTTATGACTATATTCTCCTCTAGGATGTTTATGGTGTTGTGGCTTATATTTAAGTCTTTTATCCACCTTGAATTTATTTTTGTATATGTTGTAAGTTGGTGGTCAGGTTTCATTTTTTTGCACGTAGTTCTCCAGATCTCCCAACACCATTTGCTGAAGAGACCATTTTTACTCCATTTTATGCTTCTGCTCCCTTTGTTGAATATCAATGAGAATTACCAAAACTACAGGGAAGCTATGAGTAACTTACTGCAAACTCTATCAGCATTAAACCTGACACAGAAAAAATAAATTAAAGCCAAGAGGAAATGAACAATTTAATTTCTGAATTGAAAAACACAGTAGAAGGAATCAAAATCAGGCAACATGAAGCAGAGGATGGAATCAGCAATCTGGAGGACAAGGTAGAAAAAAAAACTCCAAGAAATAGCAAGGAAAGGAAAAAAAGATTCAAAAGAATGAAGAGTGATTAAGAGAACTGCAGGAAATCAAGAAACATAATAATATCAATTTAACAGGGATATCAAAAAGAGAAGAGTAAGGGAAACCGACAGGTTTTTCAAAATTGCTTGAAAAAGTAATAATGGCAAACTTCCTTAATTTGATGAGAGAAAAATTCACAAAAGTCAAGGAAGCACAGAGGGTCCTGATCAAGATGAACCCAAAAAGGCCCACTCGAAGACACACCATAATTAAAATGGCAAAGTTAAAAGACAAAGAGAGAATCTTAAACACAGCAAGGGAAAAACAGAAAGTAACATACAAGGGAGTCCTGGTAAAGATAACAACTAATTTCGCAACGAAAGATTACAAGCCAGAGGGATTAGCAAGAAATATTCCATGTAATGAAAAGTAAAGGCCTGCAACCAAGACTTCACCCAGAAAGGCTATCAATTAAAATGAAAGTGAAATAAGGAGCTTCCTAGACAAAAGAAGGTTCAAAGAATACACCTCCACAAAACCAGCACTACAAGATATGATAAAAGGACTGCTTTAAGAAGATTAAGAAAAAGAGTTGGACAGAGAGGAGCACAGGTACAAAGGGAATAAAACTGCAATGAATAAGTACCTATCAATAATAACCTTAAATTAAAATGGATTAAGTGATCCAATCAAAAGACACAGGGTACCTGAATGAATAAGAAAACATGACCCGCACATATGCTGCCCACAAGAGACCACCTCATTACAAAAGACCTACACAGACCTACACCTGAAAGTAAAGAGTTGGAAAAAATATTCCAATCAGATGAATAGGAAAAAAAGCCAGGGTAGCAGTATTTATATTGGACAAAATAGACTTCAAAACAGAGTCCATAAAAAGAGACACAGAGGGACACTTCATAACACTCATGGGAAGAATCCACTGTGGGAGCGACTTCCTCTTGAGTTCCCCGCCCCCCAGTGCCACGGACACAAGTGAATATTGCTGAGTCATGACGTGATCTGTTTTTTGAGGGGGAGAAGTGAGCTGTGGCCAGTTTGTCAGGGGAGACAAAGGCCAGCAGCGACCAGTTTATCTGAGGAGAAAAAGGCCCAGAGCCCTCTGCTCCATGACTTTTATTGGGTTGTAATACACAGGAATACAGGGTGGCAAGGACCAAACAGTAGATAACATTTCCAAGAAATCTGAGGGCTTACTATGAGTCCGAGTCTGTCAGGAACAGAGTTTTAGGGTTTCCTCCTTGAACCCTTAACATATGAATGAAAGCACTCTTAGCAGAGCAGATTTCATGGGTTTATCAAGAAGTCTTTGTGATGACAGATTTTTCCCCAGGATAGACTAGCAAGGCAAGGAGCTGAACCTCTCCCCATCAGGTATTCAGGCTTAAAGGAATTAGAGGCAGGAAGCACTTCTCCCACAAAACATGGGGACTCAGGCTATGTCAAAGCTGGGGGGCGAGAGTCCATTGCTCCCTCTTTGTTGCAGCCCCCCGAGTCATTGCATGAAAGGCCTCCCAAGTGATAGAATCTGGCTTAGGTTGCCTCCCATTGTGAAGGGTCTTACAAGCTTTGGGGGCAAGGAGAGGAAACTGAGGCAGCGTTTGCTACCAGAGACAGGCTTTGTCTCCTGTGGCTGGCATTCCAAAGGTCATCCCTCGCCCTTAACCACAAGGAGTTGAGATACAATTTCTAAAACCAGGAGGAGCGGTCTGTAACAATCCATCAAGAACACATAAATATTGTAAACATACATACACCCATCACAGACCATCACACTTTCCCAAGGAGAACATACAGAGGATCCAGAGACACATGAAATGATGCGTAGTATTGCTAGCTATCAGAGAAATGCAAATTAAAACCACAATGAGATACCACTTCACATCGGTCAGAATGGCCATCACATACAATGTAACAAACAAGTGTTGGAGAAGTTGGGGAGGAAAGGGGACCCTAGTTCATTGTTGGTGGGATTGCAGACTAGTACAACCATTCTGGAAAACAGTATGGAATTTTCTAAGAAAACTAAAAATTAATCTGCCTTTTGACCCAGCAATTTTACTGCTAGGAGTATATTCTAAGAACCTTGAAACACCAATCAAAAAGAACCTATGCACCCCATTGTTCATAGCAGCACAATTTACAATAGCCAAGTGCTGGAAGCAACCTAGGTTCCCATCAGTTAATGAATTCATCAAAAAACAATAGTACATTTACACAATGGAATTCTATGTAGCAGAAAGAAAGCAGGAGCTACTAACCTTTGCAACAGCATGGATGGAACTGGAAAGCATTATACTGAGTGAAATAAGCCAGGTGGTGAAAGACAAAGGAACCTAAACAAAACACACAAGGAAGCAAACTATAACCATGGACACTGAAATAGAAAACAGGCTGACAGAGACCGGAGGGGAGGGAATTTCAGGGGAAAAGAGGAAGAGGTGTTTACAGGAACAAGTATATAGGACACGTGGACAAAATCTAAGGGGGGTGGAAATGGGAGGGAGGTCTTGAGCACTGGGTGGGTTAGCTGGCATGGGAGTAAAGTACAGAAAACTGTACTTGAACAACAATTAAAATAAATAAATTTAAAAAATAACTATGCCAGGGAGGCAAAGAAACACTTCAAATATTGATACAGGGTGCAGCCAGGGGGGCCCAAAAAAACAGATTTGGAATGGTGTCCAGAATTCAAAGTGTATAGGAATATTGGAGAGACATATAAGATGTCCTCACCCCCCACCCCCAAGGGGGAAGGAACGAATGGAGCCAGGTCATTGAGAGCTGTTTTGCAGCTAACCTCTGGAATAGTTATTTAACATATATATAACTTTTAACTAGTTTCATAGATATGTTAAATAGCAGTGGCCAAGTTTGGAGCCAAGGAGAAGGGAGTGGCAGGGACTCAAGATGGGAACTAGGGGCTGCTTTCCGGAGTGAGAAGGGCTGGGACTCAGGAGGATGTAACTAGGGGCTGAGCTCCTGAGTGAGAAGGCCTGTGTGAGAGCTTGAAAAAGACTGGCTCCAGGACATGAAGGGTCCCCGCTTGGCCAGATGAGAGAGAGCCACGCGGTTTCAGCAGAGTGAGGACCCCCTCTTGGTGAGGTGAAAGAGGGGGCCACGTGGTTTTGGCAGGGTGCGGGCCCCCTCTTTCCCAGGTGAAAGGGAAAAACCACGCAGCTTTGCCAGAATGGAGATCCCTGCAGCCAGGTGAAGAAGAAAGCCACATGCTTTTGGTGGAGTGCGGACTCCTGCAGCTTTGGTAGAAGAGGCCCACGCGGCTTTGGGGTGCCCCCTTTGGCTGCGGGGCCTGAAAAGCAACAGAGACTTTGACTGGAACTGGGTACAAAGGACTCTTGCCAGTGGACCATGAGAGGGTACCACAGTACTTTGGATTAACTCCAGATCCTGCACAGTGACACAGCTGATGGCACCAGCGGCCTGAAAAAGGGACGTGTGCTCTTTTCCTGATTTACGGTACCCGGAGTTGGGACAGTGGGAGAAGGGAGCGCTGTGTGGGTGTAGGTGTATACATAAAGGACTTTGATATTTTAGTGGTGGCATTAGGCCTGAATAGCATTAAATAAACATTTTGTTTCCTTTTCACAAATTTCTGGCATTAAGAGATGTCTTTCCAATTGGCGGCGGACAGAAGGGCCCAGTAGATTTTAGTATTTTGTTTTTGGGAGGGGCCCCTGTTGTATAGCAGTTTTGGGCATCCCTAGGTGGGCCAAATATTGTATTGCCCCTCCCTCGGACCTCCTCTTGTTCGGTAACAATACTACTAGTTTACATGAAAGTTAGAAAACAATTAGATTTATAATTAAATAAGCCTAGATTCAGATTGTAATTATTTCAGAAGCCAAATGTGCTAGCTTAAGCAAATGACTCATCACACAAGGTGAAGTTTAAAATAGCCAAATCATTGTTTGTGGTAGATAATAAATGTAATGGTCTGCAAGCTAGTAGGTGTTTAATTTCATGTAGGTATCCTGTCTTCTTCCTCATGTAAGGTATTTCTCCCATAATGAAAAGAGAATAACCAGCAAATTTAGTTATTTCTTTGACAACATTGAGTTGCAATGTTGACAGTAACCTCTAAAGATAGAAAGAGATGGAAAGCATAATACTAAAGTAGAATACTATTCTGAAATATGTTGAAATATCACACTCCAGGTAAATTTAATATAAGACGTTTTTAATTTCTAGCCTTTCTCAATTTGATAGATAAAGCATTAGTGTTCTTCTAGCTTGGTCTGTGTGTTTGTGAACTTTGACCAGTTATATTTCACCTCCACTGAAGATATGAGTATCATCCATATGATTTAAATACTAGGATTCTGCTGTATAAATACCATTCACTAACCAACTGTGTCACTGGAATGTTCATGGAACTGGAGAGCATTATGCTAAGTGAAATAAGCCAGGTGATGGAAGACAAATACCATATGATCTCACCTATAAGTGGAACCTAATTAACAAAACAAACAAGCAAGCAAAATATGACCAGAGACATTGATATGAAAAACAAACTGACAGTAAGCAGACAGGAAGGGGCAGGGAAATAACATGGGAAAGAAGGGAAAGGGTAGTAAATTAACATGTGTAAAGAACCCATGGACAAAGCCAAAGGTGTGTAGGATTGAAGATAGGAAGTAGGAGTGAGCAGGGTGGGGAAGTGGTGGTGGGAAAATGGAGACAACTGTATTCAGCAATTACTTAAAAAAATCTAGGATTCTGGAATCAGAAATGACCTTCAATGAAATACAACATCTTAAGTGTTGATTACCTTGATCATTTTAATCTTTCTAAGCCTTAGTTTCTGCTTCAGTAAATTTAGAATTATTTGTCATTTTTGAATAATTTAAGATAATGTATGCAAAGTCTTTAGGAAAGTATAAGAACAGTGAGTGTTCAGTAAATATTGGTTATTATTATTATTATTATTACTGCTATTTTGTATAAAAATATGATAAAGAACAGAAATCTATAAAATTTTTGCTAGGATAATCTCCAGAGAGGATTTCTAATATAATCTTCATTGACTTTTCACAAGAACTTGTGTAAAAATTCTTGGAGTTTTTCCTGACTGGTGTGTCTCCATGGATTGAGCACCAGATTGTGAACAAAAGGTCGCCAGTTTGATTCTCAGCCAGGGCATATGCCTGGGTTGCTGGCCAGGTCCCCAGTTGGGGGGGTGCGAGAGGCAACCACACACTGATGTTTCTCTCTCTCTCTTTCTCCCAGCCTTCCCCTCTCTAAAAATAAATAAATAAAATATTTTTTTTTTGTAAAGAACTATTATACAAATTTATTTGGGTACAGCTGGAAACAATTGCCAGGAAGTAAGATCTCAAATGCTTTGGAGAGTGACAGTTTTGCAGTTTCTTTTTTTTAAATTTTATTTAGTTATTTTTCAAGTACAGTTTCTTGTCTATTTTTCCCATCCCAGCCTCCCCTGCCCCTAGCTCCCCACCCCCCTCCCATTTCCTCCCCCCCCCTTAGTTTTCGTCCCTGTGTCCTTCCTATTTGTTCCTCCAAATCCCTCCCCCTTTTTCCCCTTAACTTCCCTTCCTTCTCCCCTCTGGTCACTATCCCCTTGTTCTCTATTTCAGTGTCTTTGTTTTTTGGTTTTTTTTTTTCTGCTTACTTGTTTGTTTTGTTGTTTAGCTTCCTGTTAAAGGTGAGATCATATGGTATAAAATATTTTTAAAAATATATTGGAATTTGCCCAATTGACTATTGCATTCTTTGTGGGGGATAATGCATTGCAGAAGAATAGCACAGGATAACTCTTATAAGTACCTATTCCCTGGGAATAACTCCAGCAGTATATTGACAGAATCCCCTAAAATAGAGTCTGCTCAACTAATGAAGGTTCATACCACAGAAAGAGAGATGTAAAAAGGAAATAAAAACATTTTACATGTGATACTTGTAACAAAATTTCATGTTTTTTAATAAGTAGTAATGTTTTGTAGATTAATATTCATTTTTATAAACAAGAAAAAACTTTAGATCAGGTTATAAAAGAAAGCAAAAATTAACATTATGAAAGCATTGAATAATGGAAATTTTAAAGTGTTCTCGCCACTTGGAAAAATGTTTCCTAGTAGTAGTTACATTTCTATATTTTGTTATTATTAAAAAGCCTGCTCAAAGTCTACATTAGTTTTCACAATAATCCTGTAGAAAAAATCAAGTTATATAAAATTACATTTTTTAACAAAGACAGTAAATGGTGAAGTTGGTACTTGAACCCATGCCTTCTAGTAATTGAATTTTTTTCCTGTTAATGTTCTTTTCTGCTGCATTTCTAATCCTAGGGAAATAAGATATAGAATAGAATTAGAATAGAATTCCTGTTCTAATAACTCTATTCTGAGTACACCCTGAATTAATATAGAGGGAATTTTTATGCAGAGTTTAAGGAAGCTGAGAGGAATAGAAGTGGATTATAAGCAATTTAATGTATTCACCATATTTTTAAATAATTCTATATTTTAGAATAAAAAATATGTGGTCTCTCATTGGAAGGCTAATTCATTGGCAGGGATAAGTAAAAAAAATTGATTCTAATTATATAGGAATAGTGGTTGTCTGGTTTCATTAACCTGGTCATGTAACATTTGCTCTCAGAACACAGCACAAAATGTGGCATTTCTCCCCCAATTTTCTTGACTTCCCAAACATACCATAATTATCACTAATATTCTGTGATTAAAAGAACTTAAATATTTAACCAAAAATGACTTCTTATGCATATTTTATTCTGGCCAATTTAAATTTGATTGTTATAGCAATGCAAAGCCTTCTGCTGTGCAGTTAAATTATAGGTGAGGTTCTGAGTTTTGTAGATACCCCTGAGGCCTAGATGATGATACCGTGAAACTATTATTGGTTCACATTTCTCCAGCTAATATCTGTCTGCCTACATGCATTGGGAGTTTTTGGCACCACTAATTGTATCTTATCTCCAAAAATATTCTTTTGGAATATTGAATGCAGCTGGAAGCAAGATGTAGTGTCACAATGTTAGAGAAGTCATAATAGGGCCTATTCTAAAACATTTGCCCTGTCAGGACAATAGTTGAAGAGACAATAAGCTTGAAACTGTTATTAATGAAACACTATCCCTTTTCAGCTAAGTTATTTGCCATTAGCTTTTCTCATGAAGAAAGAAAAATAAACTGTGTTCTGTTCACCTTTCCATAACACTGATCACCTTGGGAAGCACATTAATCTTTGCGTGTAGGAAACACACTGTTCCCCAATCACCCAACCTCTCATTACACATGGAGTTGTCCACATAGTTTTAATTTTTTTCATTGGCATTTTAGGCCATTTTACATGTCAAGAGACATAATAAAAAACTAACAAATTTGTGATTTTTTCCTCCTAGAATCACATTAAAAGACTGGATAGATGAGAAGATATGATCCTTGACTGAGTACATTTGTTTGATGACCTGTGTCACAAGTTTCTCAGGACTGCAAAGTCTCTTCAGTACTCAGAGAAACAGAACTTTTCTTTATACAATTAAGGATTATTTTCTATGTTATATACAGAAAGTAAAATCTCCCTGCTCTCATGCTTGCTGTGTATGATAACTAAATTTAAATTAGCTTCATCTAGTTCTTTATGCAATGGTGTATCAGTACAGAAATATAACATAGTCTCATTTGACCATCTTTAATATGGAATTATAATATTTAATCTTACCTATTTTTTAAATTTTTAAAATTTATTTATTTTTAGAGGGGAAGATAAGGAGAGAAGGAGAGAAATATCAATGTATGGTTGCCTCTTGTGTGTCCCCCGCTGGGAACTGGCTTGCAATCTAGGCATGTGCTCTGACTGGGAATTGAACCACCATCCTTTGGTTCACAGGCCTGAGCTATACCAGCCAGGGCTATTTCTCAGACTTCAAAATTGCACACTAAAATAAAAAGAACATGATTAGGTACTATTCACCTGAAGACACAGCATTATTATCAACATGAAGATTTCAGGAACCAAACTGAACTACAGCTAAATCTGAATTTCTTCCTGAACCCATAGCCTTAGATTCCATCTATATGTCCCACAGATATTTACACTCAACAAACCACAAGTATACTTTACTGATGAATCCAACTTCCTATAGTCTCCATTTCAAATGATAGCACCCTTATTCATTGTAATATTCAATCCAGAAACACAAAAGCCCTTCCTTGTTCTTATCTTTACCTTATTTTTCACACTTGACCATTGACTAATCCTAGTGAATTTACCAAAAATTGTTCAGATATTAAACCATTCTCTGTATTAACTATGAATTTTACCACTCACACACCTAATTCAAGTGTATGTTTTAAACTCTGCTCCCCTCAAGTCATTTTTATACAATCTAGAGACATCTATTGAAAATGCAAATCTAATCTGTCATCTTCAAACAACACTTCCAAGTTTATTTGTTGCCTAAAGAAAAATTACATTTTCAATGCCCATATTCTCATGCATCTATAGGGTGTCTCCTGTCTATTCTCAGACCTCAGAATGTAAATTCTGAGCAAATCTTATTCTACATAGAAGGCTTTTTTGTCAAAGGCCAAGGCATCACCTCTTCTCGGTTGCAGACTGCTGTAGAAATAAGGTTAAAATACAGTAACAGATTTAGAAAAATCTGCAGAGACAGATGATGTATGAGGCTAAAATAGAATGTTAATGGTTGTCTTGTCCACTTGGTTTTCTATAACAAGATACTCCAGATTGTGTATAGACAACAAACATGTATTGCTCACAGTCTGGACGCTGGAAGTCCAGGATCAGGGTGTCAGTGTGGTCAGGTTCTGGTGAGGGCTCTTTTCCTAGTCACAGACTTCTTGCTATGTCCTCACATGGCTGAGGGTGTGAGAAGCTCTGGTTCTCTTTCATAAGAGCACAGATACCATTCTGGCACTCCACCCTCCTGAGCTGATCACATCCTAAAGGCCCTTTCTATTAACCCTAATTTCAGGGTTAGGATTTCAACATATGAGCTTTAGGGGGACACCCAAACATTCAGACTTTAACAAGGGTCAATGTTTAAGAGGTTACAAGAAGTCTGAGAAAAATAAAAAAACAGAAAAATATTTATTTCCTGCCAGGAGGGAGAAATTGGAAAAGCTGCCACCTCTGTGTCAAAAGTCAATCCTAAAGAAATTCTTGAAAAAGAGATGATCTGGTTATGAAAGAGGTATTAAAACACTGTGAGAAAAATATAAGAAGTCACCTAAAATGGTGAATGAGTACAGCCGGAAGAGAGGGTTGTGGAAAGGAAAGCATAGCTTGGAAAATGTAATTTAGTTTGTTATGTGTTTCCCTTTCATTGCCTTGAGAAAACTAGTAATGTTCTCCTTATCAAAGATATTGCCTTCCATAAAGAATCACTTTTGCTTCTAAAGTGCTTGAGATCACTTTTATTATCTATTTTATCAAATAAACTTATCTCTGTATATGTAAGATTACGGTGAGGTATAAGGGTGATATCAGAATACCACAAAGGTTTATTGAAAGAGAAATTAATGAATACAGGTGAGAACTGATCAGTGATCTCTGGAAAGTACCTCTCTACTCATTTTTATCAAAATCCTCAGAATTTCAAAAATGATTATCTACTACATGAATTATTTGTACATTGTAAATAGATAAGAAACCAAATATATTACACAGTGGCTTTCAGACATAGGGTAACAAGAATGAATCTGATGCCTGAAGAAGGGGACCCACTTGAGAGAAAGGCCAACCACCCAACTTTATGCCTGAAGGCCACTCCCAGGCAACTGCATAGGGCAGGAGAAGCAAATAGAACCTGACAGTCTCTGTCAGTTAATGAGACAGATCTATGCATTCACAAAGACTGAGATCAACAGAACTTGTAAAGCAAACTGAGAAGAGGAATGCACAGAGAATAAAAGAACCAGATATTTGCATAATAATGCTCTCAAGGATTTAGCTGCATGGTGACCTCCACATGCTTGAGAAGAAACTATTCAATAACTGAGAGGAGAGAGAGATCACTGGGAAGCAGGAGGTGAAATAATTCCTAGAGATCACAAATAGCTGCAGATAGTGTTCTTGTCAGCCAGAGTGGACATTGGATCCAATGCAGAGGACATTAGATGCATTTCTTAAAGGAATGTGATGTTATTAGTGGAGGTAAACTGGATGGGACATATCTTTGCTAAAAGTTACAAAAAAAGCTGCAAAAGGACTAAACTAATCTGTGAGTTACTTAACTACACACCTGACAAAAATTTAGTACTCTTTACAGAAATACCTAAAAAATAGAAGAATATAAAGTGTACAATTTGTGGTTCTTAATTTTTAAATTAACAGACATGCAGAGAGGCAGATAATTATTTCCTATGAGCATGAGTAAAACTATTCATATAGATAGATCCAGAAATGTGAAAAATATTAAATTTAATATATGAGAATCTTAAATAAAGAATTAAGATTATATATCTATCCATCTAAGTAATATGGTGAGTGTATAAAATACTCTTCTTCACCAAAGAATTAAGCTATATATAATATTTTAGTTTTAAAATGCTGTAGAGGTGGTATAGTTGGATGTGTAATACCTAATGAGCATAAATATTTACTAAAAGATGGGACAACAATGAGGAAAATAGTGGAAAATATGAAAAATTGTAAATGAAGTTTGTACAGATACAAACTTCAAATCTTACAACTTCATGTGTATATATATCTCTACAAATGAAGTTTGTAGAGATGTATACAAGATGAGATTAAGAGCAGTTTAGATGCTGCAGAAAACAGCACTAAATTTAAAGGCATTAAAAATAAAATGGCATATATATGTGAATTTGTAGGTATTTGTCATGTTCTGCTTTGATGGGAATACTGAGTTATTCAAATATTCTGAAGCAGAAAGACATCACACGTTAGAAGGAAAATGGAAGGCTGCCTGCCTATTGTTTTACACAATGCTTGGAGCATAATAGGCAGATGCATGTTTGCTAGTATATAAAATTACAATTATATATATATTAAGTCAGAATAATTACACAAATAACACTATTTATTTACTTAAGTAAATGAAAGAGCTAAATAACCATAGACAAAAAAATAATTGCCTGTTGATAGTCACCAATATTGAATGATGAATAATGGCTCTAGGATTATATTCTAATCTATGTTAAAGACCATAATAGACTATATCAGTCACTTAGGTGCACTTACAATAGTAACTTCACTTACAATAGCAATGGTATGACATCATGTCCTAATTCAGGATTTCATAGTATAAAAGCTCACGAATTAGTCTTGTATTTTCAAAATACAGTGATATTTTCCATATTCCTTAATAATTGCTTTGTTTCTCATTGAATGTTATAACCTTTTGTAGAAAGTTCACAAAATACAATTGTCCTTTTATAAAATATAATCCATCCACATTTCTCCTGGTATTAATCACAAGATTCTGAAAGATATACCCTTTCTTTTACTTTATTTTTTTCTTTGTCAGACTAACATTTGCCATACTATTCTAGATTTTATTTTACAATTTCCATCCCAGTTCAGGGGAGATGTATATTTGCTATGGGGATAGGTAAGAGATATTGACCTGAAAGTTTGTGATAAGGAGGTGGTGAAAAATACCAGAATTTGATATTAGGAGTATGTAATATAGATGAGTAAATGTATATATTGTGGGTTTTTTGCTTTCTCCAAAACACATTCCATCTATTAATTACTTTTTATTGATATAAATGATCTAATTTTCAATAAAGAACTCTTCATCCAAAGAAGAAAAAATACTTAGATATTAAATGATAGAATTTGAAGCAAGATAGGAAGTGAGAGAAATAGGAATAATTCTTCTTAACTAAATTATTTTCTTTTAATGTATGTAACATAAGAGTAAGCTGAATTCCAAATCCATTTATCACGAATAAAAATTTAGTTACAAATGAAGAGCTGATCATATTTTTAACTCATGGAGCAATGTGGTTGTCAAATAGTTGAACAGGTCTTACTTTGTGAAAGAGCATAGGCACTAAGTGTTTTCACTGTGCACAGAAAATATTGTGAAAATAATTTTTGACATAAATATGAGGTTACTAGGAGACAAGGATCATTCAGTCTTTTAATGGCTTTCAGTCAGCTCATATTAAGAAATACCAATTTAAACAATGATTAATTACTATTTATTAGGAGACAATCACTAACTCTCATGAGAAAAAATATCCTCCCATAAAATGGAACCTGAACACTACTTCTACTTGTGAAGAAGATAAATCAATTAAAAAAAATGTATTTCTTTTGGATAATGTTTACTGTCAAATAAAGATTAAACACTTTTCTCCAGTCAAATATAAGAAATTAATGGGAGGAGCGGAGGCTTGGACTCCCAGGTAGCTAGGTTGTGACGCTGTATGTGGGGGTGGGGTCAGAGCGGGGGAAATGGCCGCACCCTCTGCTGTTTCGAGCCACTGGGTGATGAGCAGAGCCTTAGGTGGTTCACCAGGGCAGGGCCACTCAGAGTCGCTGGGTTTTGACGCTGTATGTGGAGCTGGGGTCAGAGCACGGAAATGGCGGCACCCTCTGCTGCTGCTAGCCACGGGGACCCACTGGGTCCCGTCCAATCGCCCACTCCCTTGCTTGTCTATCCGCGCACAAATGCGCGACCACAGTCAACCCGCAGCCCTGCTCCCTCGCTGTTTCCCCACAGTCGCTCACTCGGTCACTTGCTTGGTCTCTCACTAGGTCCAACCCTGCGCCTGGATTCCGCACGCCTGAGTCCATCTGACCGAGTTTTCCTTGCAACCCGGCTCCACCAGCTGCTAGTTTCGTCCCTTACCGGTCAGGCTGAAGAATTTGTTATTAACAGACTTCCAAAAAGTTCAATTTTCTGTGTTCTGGCTGTGTTTTCTATTGCTAATATTTAGTTGTCTCTAAACTTGGTTGTGTGAGAAGGCACCGTGTCTCCACCTATGCCTCCATCTTGGCAAAAGTCTCACATTTAAAGGGCATGAACAGACCAAAAATGGCTCAAGAAGATCTCAAAGCCCCAGAGCCTATAGCAATGAAGAAATCTAAGCAATGAAGAAATAGCAAAACTCTCAGATGCACAGTTTAAAACACTGGTGATCAGGATCCTCACAGAACTGGTTGATTATACCCACAAATTAGACAAACATATGAAGGTGAAACGAATTGAAATGAATGGAATTGCACAGGACACCAATAGCGATGAAAAGGAAATTGGGACTCAAATCAATGGAGTGGACCAGAAGAAAGCAAATAATGGCCAAACAGAAAAGAGTGAAGAAGCAAGAATTCAAAAAAATGAGGAGAGACTTAGGAACCTCCAGGACATCTTTAAACGCTCCAACATCTGAATTATAGGGGTACCAGAAGGGGGAAAGGAACAGCCACCAGTGAAAAACTTATTTGAAAAAAATAATAAAGGAGAACTTCCCCAATCTGGCAAAGGCAATAGACTTCCAGGAAATCCAGGAAGCTCAGAGAGTCCCAAAGAAGTTGGACCCAAGAAGGAACACACCAAGGCACATCATCATTACATTAGCCAAGATTAAAATGAAGGAGAGAATCCTAGAAGCAGCAAGAGCTAAGGGGACAATCACCTACAAAGGAGTTCCCATCAGACTGTCAGCGGATTTCTCAAAAGAGACCTTACAGGCAAGAAGGGGCTGGAAAGAGATATTCCAAGTCATGATATCTAAAGACCTACAGCCAAGATTGCTCTATCCAGCAAAGTTTTCATTTAGAATGGAAGGACAGATAAAGTGCTTCTCAGATAAGATCAAATTAAAGCAGTTCATCATCACCAAGACCTTATTATATGAAATGTTAAAGGGACTTACCTAAGAAAAAGAAGATAACAAAGATGAACAGTGAAAGGACGTCAAACTCACAGTTATTAACAACCACACCTAAAACAAAAGCAAACTAAAAGGACAGCTAGATCAGGAGCAGAACTATAGAAATGAAGATCTCATGGAGGGTTAGCAATAGGGGAGTGGGAGGAGGAGAAGGGGGGAGAAGGTACAGAAAATAAGTAGCATAGACAGTAGATATAAAATAGATGGGGGGGCAAGAATAGTACGGGAAATATAGAATCTAAAGAACTTGAGACACATGGTCATAAACTAAAGGGGAGGGTAATGGGGACGGGGAGGTAGGGTGGAGGGGAATGAAGGGGGGATAGAACTGTAATGGCATAATCAATAAAAAATAAATAAATTAAAAAAAAGAAATTAATGGAAAATCTTTAACATATCCAACACCATGGTTCATGTTAGTTCTTTGAAAAAAATTTTTTTCTTTGACTTTTTTATTGTTCAGTTTCTGTCCTTCCCATTTTTCCACCATTGTTGTCCCCAGCACTGCCCACACTGAATCCCATTTCAATTTTCTCCACTGTTGTCTTTGTCCATGGATCCTTTAAACAACTTCCTTGACTTGACCCTTCCCCTTTTTCCAATTATCCCTCTCCCTTCTCCCCTCTGGTCTCTGTCAGTTTGCTTTTTATTTCCATGTCTCTGGTTCTACTCTCCTCACTTGTTTGTTTTGTTGATTAGGTTCCATTTATAGATGAGATCATATGGTATTTGACTTTCACTGCCTGACTTATTTCACTTAGCATAATGCTTTCCAGTTTCATACATGCTGTCATGATGGGTAAGAACTCCTTCTTTCTTTCTGCTCGGTAGTAATTCATTGTGTAATTGTACCATAGTTCTATGATCCACTCACTCACTGATGGGCCCTTAGGCTATTTCCAGCACGTGGATATTATAAATAATGGTGTTATGAACATTGGGGTGCATAGGTTTTTTGAATTTGTTTTTCAGGATTCTTAGGGTATAATTCCAGCAGTGGAACTGCTGAGTCAAAAGTCAATTCAATTTTTAGGTTTTTGAAGAAATTTCATACTACTGAGGAATTTCCACAGTAGCTGCACCAGTCTGCATTCCCATCAACAAAGTACTAGAGTTTTTTTTCTTTTCTCCACAACCTTGCCAGCACTTGTTTATTGATTTGTTTATTATGGTAATTCTGACCAATACGAAGTAATATCTCACTGTGGCTTTAATTTGAATATCCTGATGGCCAGTGATGTTGAGAATTCTTGCATATGTCTCTGGGCCATCTGTATGTCCTTCATCAAGAACTGTCTCTCCAGGTCTTTTGACCATTTTTTAAAAATTTTATTTAGTTATTTTTCAAGTACAGTTTTTGTCTATTTTTCCCATCCCAGACTCCCCCGCCCCTTGCTCCCCACCTCCCTCCCATTTCCACCCCCCTTAATTCTCTTCCCTGTGTCCTTCCTATTTGTTCCTCCAAATCCCTCCCCCATTTTCCCCTTAACTTCCATTCCTTCTCCCCTCTGGTCACTATCCCCTTGTTCTCTATTTCATTGTCTTTGCTTTTTGTTGTTTTTTTTTCTGCTTGCTTGTTTGTTTTGTTGTTTAGCTTCCTGTTAAAGGTGAGATCATATGGTATTTGTCTTTCAACCCCTGGCTTATTTCACTCAGCATAATGCTTTCCAGTTCCATCCATGTTGTTGCAAAGGGTAGTAGCTCCTTCTTTCTCTCTGCAGCATAGAATTCCATTGTGTATATGTACCACAATTTTTGGATCCATTCATTTACTGACGGGCACCTAGGTTGCTTCCAAATCTTGGCTATTGTAAATTGTGCTGCTATGAACATTGTGGTGCATAGGTTCTTTGCAATTGATGTTTTAGGATTCTTAGGATATAATCCCAGCAGTGGAATTGCTGGGTCAAAAGGCAGGTCGATTTTTATTTTTCTGAGAAAATTCCATACTGTTTTCCATAATGGTTGTACCAGTCTGCACTCCCACCAACAGTGAACTAAGGACCCCTTTTCCCCACAACCCCTCCAACATTTGTTGTTTGTTGCTTTGTTTATGATAGCCATCCTGACTGGTGTAAAGTGGTATCTCATTGTGGTTTTAATTTACATCTCTCTGATAGCTAATGATATTGAGCATCTCTTCATGTGTCTCTGAATGTTCTGTACGTCCTCCTTGGAGAAGTGTTTGCTCAAGTCCTTTTCCCATTTTCTAATTGGGTTGGGTGTCTTCTTAGAGTGGAGTCGTGTAAGTTCTTTGTATATTTTAGAGATTAAACCTTTGTCTGAGGTATCATTGGCAAATATGTTTTCCCATACAGTTGGTTGTCTTTTTAATTTAATACTGTTTTCTTTAGCCATGCAGAAGCTTTTTATTTTGATGAGATCCCATTTGTTTATTCTTTCCTTTACATTCCTTACTCTAGGGGACATATCAGTAAAGAATTTGCTGCGTGAAATATCTGAGATTTTCTTGCCAATGTTCTCCTCTAGGACTTTAATGGTGTCATGACTTACATTTAAGTCTTTTATCCATCTTGAATTTATTTTGGTGTATGGTGTAAGTCTGTGCTCAAGTTTCATTTTTTTGCATGTAGCTGTCCAGTTCTCCCAACAGCATTTGTTGAAGAGGCTATCTTTACTCCATTTTATGTTACTGCCCCCTTTGTCGAATATTAATTGACTGTAGAGAGTTGGGTTGATTTCTGGGCTCTCTGTTCTGTTCCATTGGTCCATGTGCCTGTTTTTATGCCAGTACCAGGCTGTTTTGATTGCAGTGGCCTTGTAATACAGTTTGATATCAGGTAATGTGATCCCCCCTACTTTGTTCTTCTTTCTCAAAAGAGCACCTGCTATTCGGACTCGTTTATGGTTCCATATAAATTTTTGAAGTGTTTTTTCTATGTCTGTGAAATATGCCATTGGTACTTTAATAGGTATTGCATTGAATCTGTATATTGCTTTGGGTAGTATGGACATTTTGATGATGTTAATTCTTCCAATCCATGAACAAAGTATATGTTTCCATTTGTTTGTGTCTTCCTTGATTTCGTTCTTCAGGGCTGTGTAGTTTTCTGCATACAGGTTTTTTACCTCCTTAGTTAGGTTTATTCCCAGATATTTTATTTTTCTTTTTGCCATATCAAATGGGATTTTTCTCTTTATTTCTGCTTCTGCTGATTCACTGTTGGTATACAAAAATGCCTTTGATTTCTGGATCTTGACTTTGTAACCAGCTGTTTTGCCAAACTCATTAATTAGTTTGAGCAGTTTTTGGGTAGAGTCTATAGGATTTTCCATGTACACTATCATGTCATCTGCAAACAGTGACTGTTTTGCTTCCTCCTTTCCTATTTGGATGCCTTTTATTTCCTTTTCTTGCCTGATTGCTGTGGCTAAAACTTCCAATACTATATTGAATAGAAGTGGTGAAAGTGGACAACCTTGTCTTGTTCCTGATCTTAGTGGAAAAGCTTTTAGTTTTTTCCCATTGAGTATGATATTGGCTGTAGGTCTCTCATATATGGCCATTATTATTTTGAGAAATGCTCCCTGTATTCCCACTTTGCTGAGTGTTTTTATCATAAATGGGTGTTGTACCTTATCGAAAGCTTTTTCCGCATCTATTGATATGATCATGTGATTTTTGTCTTTGCTTTTGTTTATGTGATGTATTACATTTACTGATTTGCGAATATTGAACCATACTTGCATCCCTGGGATGAATCCTACTTGATCATGGTGTGTGATCTTTTTGATATATTGTTAGATGCGATTTGCCAATATTTTGTTGAGGATTTTATCATCTATGTTCATCAGTGATATTGGCCTGAAGTTTTTTTTCTTTGTTGTGTCTCTATCTGGTTTTGGAATTAAGATGATGCTGGCTTCATAAAAAGAATTTGGGAGTTTTCCACCCTTCTGGATTTTTTGAAATAGTCTGTGGAGAATAGGGGTTAGCTCTTCCTTAAATGCTTTGTAGAATTCTCCTGTGAAACCATCTGGTCCAGGGCTTTTGTGTGATGGGAGTTTTTTGATTACTGCTTCAATTTCTTTTGCTGTTATTGGTGTATTTAGATTTTCTGCTTCTTTTTCACTGAGTTTTGGAAGATGGTATTTTTCTAGAAATGTGTCCATTTCCCCTAGGTTTTCAAATTTCTTGGCATACAGTTCTTCATAGTAATTTCTTACAATCTCTTCTATTTCTGTGGTATCAGTTGTAATCTCTCCTTTTTCATTTCTGATTGTGTTTATTTGTGTCCTTTCTCTTCTTTTCTTGATGAGCCTACTTAAAGGCTTGTCTATTTTGTTTATCTTCTCAAAGAACCAACTCCTGGATTCATTGATCCTTAAAATTGTGCTTTTAGTTTCTATGTCATTTAATTCTGCTCTAATCTTGGTTATTTCCTTCCTTCTGCTTGCTCTGGGCTGTCTTTGTTGTTGTTCCTCGAGTTCTTGCAGGTGTAGGGTTAGGTTGTTTGTTTGAAATGTTTCTATTTTCTTTAGGTAGGCCTGTATTGCTATAAACTTCCCTCTCAGGACTGCCTTCGCTGTGTCCCATATGTTTTGGGTTGTTGTGAGATCATTTTCATTTGTTTCCAGAAATGTTTTGATTTCTTCCCTAATTTCATTCTTGACCCATTCGTTGTTTAATAGCATACCATTCAGTCTCCATGTTTTTGGGTGCTTTGAGTTTTTTTCTTTGGGGTTGGTTTCTAATTTCAGTCCCTTGTGGTCAGAGAAGATGCTTGGTATGATTTCAATTTTCTTGAATTTTTTGAGGCTCGTTTTGTGTCCTATCATGTGGTCTATCTTTGAAAATGTTCCATGTGCATTTGAAAAGAATGTGTATTTAGCTTCTTTGGGATGAAGGGCTCTATATATATCAGTTAAGTCCATTTCATCTAGGGTGTTGTTTAATGCCACAATATCTTTGTTGATAATTTGTTTGGAAGATCTGTCCATTTTTGATAGTGGGGTGTTCAAATCCCCTACTATAATTGTGTTGCTGTCAATATCTTTCTTCAAGTCCTCTAGGATTTTCTTGATATATTTGGGTGCCCCTATGTTTGGTGCATATATGTTTACAATGTTAATGTCTTCTTGGTGGATTCTTCCCTTGAGTATAATGAAATGACCTTCTGGGTCTCTCTTTATAGCCTTTTTTTTTTTGAAGTCTATTTTGTCAGATATGAGAATTGCTACCCCAGCTTTTTTTCTTGTCCGTTTGCTTGGAAAACTTGTTTTCAGCCTTTGACTTTTAGTCTGTCATGGTCTTTTGTCCTGAGGTGGGTCTCTTGTAGGCAGCATATGTGTGGGTCATGCTTTCTTATCCATTGAGCTATTCTGTGTCTTTTGATTGGAGAATTTAATCCATTTACGTTTAAGGTTATTATTGATAGGTACTTATTCATTGCCATTTTGGTACCTGTGTTCCTCTGTGTCTCCCTCTTATCCTTCCTTCCCTTAAAGCAGTCCTTTTAGTATTTCTTGTAGAGCTGGTTTGGTGGAGGCATATTCTTTTAGACTTCTTTTGTCTTGGAAGCTCTTTATTTGGCCATGTATCTTGATTGAGAGCCTTGCTGGGTAAAGTAGCCTTGGTTGTAGGCCTCTGGTTCTCATTACTTGAAATATTTCTTGCCATTCTCTTCTTGCTTGAAGTGTTTCCATTGAGAAGTCGGTAGCTAACCTTATTGGGGCTCCCTTGTATGTTATTTCTTTTTTCTCCCTTGCTGCCTTTAACATTCTCTCTTTGTCTTGGAATTTTGCCATTTTGATGATGATGTGTCTTGAAGTAGGCCTCCTTGGGTTCCTCTTGGTTGGGACTCTCTGTGATTCCTGGATTTGTGAGACTTTTTCTCTTATCAAATTAGGAAAATTTTCTCTCATTACTTGTTCAAATACGTTTTCTATCCCTTGTTCTTCTTCTTCTCCTTCTGGTATTCCTATTATTTGGATATTATTACGTTTCATACTGTCTTGCATTTCTCTTAATCCCTCTTCATTCTTTCTGAGCCTCTTTTCATTTTCTTGCTCTTTCTGTGAGATGCTTTCTACCTTGTCCTCCAACTCACTAATCCTATCCTTCGCTTCATCTATCCTACTTTGAAAACTTTCTACTGTGTACTTCAATTTGGAAATTGTATTCTTCATTTCCTCTTGTCTCTTGCTGATAGTTTCCATTTCCTTTTTGATGTTGCTGTAGTTTGCAGAGAGATCATTATAGTTCCCCTGTAGTTTCTGGTAGCTCACTGTGAGCTCTTTGAACTTCGTAATAACCAGTGCTTTGAATTCACTGTCTGATAGTTGATCAGTGTCTATTTCGTCTAACATTCTTTCTGAAGTTTCTGCTTTTTCTTTCATTTGGGGATTGTTTCTTTGTCTTCCCATTGTTTGAGACTCTTCTTGTTAGTCCTTGCTTCCAAAATTGATCTGTTCTGAAACACTGGTTTTATGGTGTAAACTTCTGTGGTATGATCCTTGTGAAGTTCAGTGGTGCAGACTCCTTGAAGTTTCTTGATGTTCTTAGTCTCCACCTACACTCACGCTGGTCCTCGCGCTGGTCCCTGCGTTGGTCCCCTACCACTGCTGAATGTCCCGGGTGTAGTAGCCGCCTCCTCAAGCACCCAGGCCCGTTACTACGGCAGTGGCACAGAGGCTGGGAATGTCCCGGCTCCCGTATCTGGCTGTCTGCCGCCCAGGGCCGTCACAGGGGCTTGGAGTGTCCCGGTTTCCTTACCTGACTCCCTGGCGTCTAGTCCTGTCTCTATGGCAGTGGCACAGAGGCTTAGAAAGTCCCAACTCCCATACCTGATTCCCCAGTGTCCAGTCCCGTCGCTATGGCAGCAGAACAGAGGCTGAGACCGTCCCAGTTCCCGTAGAGGGCTCCTCTGCCACCCAGGGCTGTCTCAGGGGTTTGGAGAGTCCCAGCTTCCGTACCTGACTCCCCGGGTCCAGTCCCGTCGCTATGGCAGCGTCACAGGATCTGCGAACGTCCCGGCTCCTGTAGCTGGCTCCTCAGGGTCCAGGCCTGTCTCTATGGCGGCGTCACAGGGGACTTTGGTGTCCCAGCTCCTGCAACTGACCCTTCCGTTGCCCAGGCCGGTAGCTATGGCATCGGCACAAGGGTGTCCCTGCTCCGGTTCCTGACTCCTGTGTCTCCCAGGACCGTCACAGGGGCTTGGAGTGTCCGGCTTCCGTACCTGACTCCCCGGCTCCCAGGCCTGTTGCTCTGGCAGCAGCACAGGGGCCGCGTGTGACCCAGCTCCAGTAGCTGACTCTGCCGCCGTCTGGTGTTTCAGCGTCGGTCACAATCTCTGGTCTTTTAATTTCACAAATGCTGGGTAACCGATGGTTTATTCTGCTGTTTCTCTATAGATCTGCCAGGATTTTCACCCATGAGTACAGGAGCTAGTATCAGCTCCATCTTACTCCGTCACCATCTTCCCAGCATCCTCCTTTTGACCATTTTTTTAATTGGATTGTTTGTCTTCCTGGAGTAGAGTCCTTTGAGTTCTTTATATGTTTTGGAGATCAAACTCTTATCCAAAGTATCACTGGAAAATATATTTTCCCATATGGTTGGTTCCCTTTTCATTTTGCTAATGTTTTATTTAGCTGTGCAGAAGCTTTCTAATTTAATATAGTTCTATTTGTGTCAGAAGTTCTATATGTGTCATAAGTTCTTTAGCTTCTACATTTCTCATACTATTCTTGCCCTCCCCTTGTCTATTTTCTACCTACCATCCATGCTACTCATTCTCTGTATCTTTTCCCCTTCTCTCCTCCTTGCACTCCCCTGCTGCTAACCCTCCATGTGATCTCCATTTCTGTGGTTCTGTTCCTGCTCTTGTTTTCTTTGTTTGTGTTTTAGGTGTGGTTGTTAATAATTGTGAGTTTGCTGTCATTTTACTATACATGTTTTTATCTTCTTTTTCTTAGATAAATTCCTTTAACATTTCATATAATAGGGGCTTGGTGATGATGAACTCCTTTTACTTGATCTTACGTGAGAAGTGCTTTATCTGCCCTTCCATTCTAAATGAAAGTTTTGCTGGATAGAGCAATCTTGGTTGTAGGTCTTTGGATTTCATGACTTGGAATACCTCTTTCCAGCCCCTTCTTGCCTGTAAGGTCTCTTTTGAGAAATCCGCTGACAGTCTGATGGGGACTCCTTTGTAGGTGACTGTCCCCTTAGCTCTTGCTGCTTCTAGAATTCTCTCTTTCATTTTAATCTTGGCTAATGTAATGATGATGTGCCTTGGTGTGTTCCTTCTTGGGTCCAACTTCTTTGGGACTCTCTGAGCTTCCTGAACTTCCTGGAAGTCTATTTCCTTTGCCAGATTTGGGAAGTTCTCCTTTATTATTTGTTCAAATAAGTTTTCCACTTTTTACTCTTCCTCCTCCCCTTCTGGTACCCTATAATTTGGATGTTGTAATGTTTAAAGATGTCCTGTAGGTTCCTAAGTCTCTCCTCATTTTTTTGAATTCTTGTTTCTTCATTCTTTTCTGTTTGGTTGTTTCTTTCTTTTTTCTGGTCCACTCCCTTGATTTGAGTCCCAGTTTCCTTTCCATCACTATTGGTTTCCTGTGCATTTGCCTTCATTTCAGTTAGTGTAGCCTTCACTTTTTTCTCTATTTTTGACCATACTCAACCATTTCTGTGAGCATCCTGATTATCAGTGCTTTGAACTGTGCATCTAATAGGTTAGCTATCTCTTCATTGTTTAGTTGTATTTGCTCTGGAGCTTTGACCTGTTCTTCCATTTGGGTCTTTTTTTTTTTTTTCTTAACATGCCTATTTCCTATAAGGGGCAGAGCCTCAGGTATTCAGCAGGGTGGGCCAACTCAGTTGCTGGACTGTGATGCTGTATGTGGGGGCGGGGTCTGAGAGGAAACAATGGCACTTCCTCCGCTCTTTGTCTGACCTCAGTTTCTTCCACTGCTTCCCCTAAGCAAACTGAGCCTTTCTTGTGCATATTCCTATGTGGGTGGTCCTGTGCACATTCTAGGACCCTGTGGGTCTCTCCAAGGGACTCTCCTGTGAGGGTGGGAGTCTCTCCCAGAACCTCAATTCCCATAGGTGTTTTCAACTGGTGTTTTGAGGCTATATTTTCCCACGGTGGGACCCTGGGTTGTGCAGTCTATCTTGCTTCCCAGTTTTGTCTGGTTTATCTGTGTGCCAATGTGGGACTGCCCTGTCTGCCAGCTGCCTTGGGTGCCCCACTTCACAGTTGCCACCTCGCTGGTTTTGCCTGTTGCCACCCTGCGCCCAGAGTCTGCCAGCCACTGCCTGTGTGCCCAGGGTCTGCCTGCTGCCATCTTGCATGCCCGGGGTTTGTCAGTGGCTGCCTTGTGTGCCCAGTGCCACCACATTTTTTTCTACACCCCCTCTTTACCCGGCTGCCCGCCTGACTCCGCCCCTCTTACCAGTCTGGATGAATCTGTCTATTTTAACTTCTTGGTTGTCTGACCTCTATACAGTTCAATTTTCTGTCAGTTCTGGCCATTATTTTGTTTCTACATTGTTATTGTGCTTATTTTAGTTGTTTGAGGTGGCACAGTGGGTCTACCTATGCCTCCATCTTGGCCAGAAGTCCGGGATATTGTTTATTTTAACCTGGCTATTTTTAAGAAACAGAAGACTCTGAAATAAACTTTAATACCCTGCCCTTCATCTTCTTTACCTGCCTAGAGGAATTCAAATGGAAGAAACAGCTTCAGGAAGGGAAACTCAAAATATTCATCTTAGCACATATGAATTAAGTGGCAGATGAGGTTGATCCAAACACATTTGTGTGTTAGATTCTTCTTTGTGACACATTGTTCGTGAGTGGGCCATGCAACAATCTGTTTACTGTTTGTGCCTCATCATCTTCCTTTGAATCGTGTGCTTTCCCTTTGAAATCCCTGACTCTTGCCACTTCTTCTTTGTACAAAGTATATAAGCTACAACTGCCCAATTTGTCCTGGAGTTCTTCTTATATAACTTCATATATGTATGGGCATATGTAAAAAATGGGTAATTTTCTCCTACTAATCTGACTCATGTTAATTTATTATTGTAGGTAGAAGACCTTAGAAAGGTAGGAGGGATATTATTTTCCTCTCTAACATGGTCACCTTTCCATCAGCAGTAACACTAGGCAGTATTTTCCATCCTAATTATATGCATTCTTTAAGCCAGTCGAAGGAAGAACTGGCAATTTCATTTCAGACTATACTTTTGAAACAGAATACAGGTCCAGCTTCCTATTGCAAGAAAAGCCAACCTTGTGAAACAGGGGCTAGTGAGAAGAAAAAGTGTATTGAAGTTCTGGCCATCTGAGAAGATGGGGGTGGTTCTCATCTCAAAGCCCATATTAACATTTCAATTCAGGGGAAGGTTTTTATCAGGAGGGAGAGGGAAAGTATAACAAAGAAATCAGGGGAAGGGGTTGTGGATGTGCAGGCTGTGCTGGTCCTGAGAGCGATGTTTAATGTTAGGTTATAAGAACTGGTCAGCATCAGTAATCAACCTTAGGCTCAGGCAGGATCCAGAGCATTTGGTTTCTTCAGTATGCTAAAAAAAAGAAAGGCTTTTAGTGATTTATAGCAGGCATGACTAAGCAAGCCTTTGATTTAAAACACACATTCAGTTCTTGACCAGGGAAAAGTGTACTTGGTTACATGTTATTTAATCAAGAATGTTATTTTGCTAGTTAGCATAAGCTTTTATGTAGAATATGAAGGGTATATAGGCTGTGCAAGATGTCTTTCCATAGGATTTGATAGGGGGCTTCATGGTTACCATTCTTGAGTTAGCAGTCTGGACTTTTCGACAACTGAATTCTGTGGTTGTGATATCAGGCTGCTTCCTAGGTCCACATAGGACCTGAAATGTATGACGTATTACTAAGAAGTATAATATGTTCATTCTCCATTACACTTTGCCCTTTATAAGGGAAAAGGACTGTCAGAAGTGCCCAGCCAGGTGAAATTTAATTTCCCATGAAGAATGCAGTCTTCATATGAGACACAGAATCTATTTGCAGACAAATGTATACCAATTCACTCTATGGTAATGTGTTCCAGTTCAGGCTGTATATCTGATAAATGTGTGAATATAAAACATAACACTTTTTAAATTAAGTTGATGAAATGTGTTTTTTGTTAAAATCAGAGAATTTTGCAAAATTAATTAAATTTCAAAAAAATCCATCTGGTTTACTATTGAAGGTGGGTGTTTAAAAGTTAAAATACAGAAACTATATTTGATATCTACCAGTATTTTCAATTTGTAAATGTTGATGACTAGAAATGTAACAGTTGCTGTTGCTTAATTGGCGAATGAATGAGCTTTTTTACTTTTTGTTAACAAAAGTAGTTTCTAAAGTTCTTGTCACAAGGAGATGAGTGGTAAGTTTTTCAGAAATCTACAAAGAGTAATTTAAAAAATAATAAAAGGAGAAAAGTCAACATCTGTAATGAAATTTTTTAAAAATTATTTTTCAACTACAGTATTCTTTCTTTTACTCCCTTCCCGTGCCCCTCACCTCGCTCCCCTTTCAACCACCCTTAGTTGTTGTCCATGTGTCCTTTACACTAGTTCCTGTAAATCCTTCCCCCTTTTCCCCTGAAATTTTCTCCCCTCTCCCCTCTGGTCACTGTCCCCCTGTTCTCGATTTCAGTGTTCTTATTTTTATTTTGCTTGCTTGTTTGTTTTGTTATTTAGCTTCCTGTTAACAGTGAGATCACATGGTTTTTGTCTATCACTGCCTGGTTTATAAACAAACAAACAAACATTAATCCCAGCTATGTACCCGACCACACATAGTCTTAGAGTGAGGGGTCTGCCTTTGTTTTTCCCCTGTATTTATTCTGTTAGTAAGCTCCACTACAGCTGGACCCTTTATTCACTGAGGTGTCCCAAGTACATAGAACAATGCCTTACATGTAGTAGATATTAAATAAATATTTGTTTGGCAATCAGACAAATGTGAGAGATTTCATATAGTATCTTAAGAGAAAGCATCCAAAAAGATAGTTGTCACAATTAATTATCTGTTAGTATGTTTGCTTAATTATCATTAAAAGTATAACATTTGATACCGAGTTCATGAGCTAGAAATTCACATGCTGGAAATAAAAAGTAGCAGAAACAACTGAAATTAAAAGCGATGTTTTCTATGTGAAATATTACTGTATTAAGTGAAACAAAACATTAAAGAAATATTTTCCTCTTAAAATGTTCTATTAATTCTATGAGAAATGATTCAATTTATTTTATCTGAGATATAACATATAATTATAAATATGTAATTAGTTGTTTGCATTTAATGACTATTATATGTATGTGTATATATATATTTATTTATTTATACACTCAGACTTATAAATATGGTTTACCACTGTGAAAAATAGTATGCAATTTCCTCAAAAAACTATAAATAGTATTGCCTTTTGATTCAGCAGTTCCACTGCTGGGATTATACCCTAAGAACACTGAAATGAAAATTCAAAAAAACCTATGCACCCCAATGTTCATAGACACATTATTTACAATAGCCAAGTGCTAGAAACAGCCCAAGTGCCCATCAGCAAATAAATGGATTTAAAAAATGCCTAAAATGAATGGATTCTATTTACAAAATACTATGCAGCAGAAAGAAAGAAGAAACTCCTATACTTCACGGCAGTGTGTATTAAAGTAAAGAGTATTATGCTAAATGAAATAAGCCAGGCAGTGAAAGACAAATACTATATAATTTTACCTATAAGTAGAACCTAATCAACAAAACAAAAAAGGAGCAAAATAAAACCAGAGACATAGAAACAAAAAAACAAACTGACAGTGAGAAGAGAGGAGAGGAGAGGGGTATGAGGTTGGAAAGAAGAAGAAGGGACAAGTCAAAGAACATATATAAAGGACCCATGGAAAAAGACAATAAGGAGGAGGTTCGAATGTGGGGGATGGTGGACAGGACCCGTGAGAGCAATAGAAGAAAATGGGGACAACAACAAAATATTTTAAGTGATTTTTAAAAAGTGATAAATATTTTAAGTGATTTTTTAAAAAGTGTTATTTGTGCTGGACCCTGAATAAAGAACTCCCATGACTCTAGATACATATGCAGACACACACACACACAAACCAAAACAGATGGGTAAAGTACTTAAACAAACATTCTAAAAAAATAAAAATATGAAAAGATGGCTACCGTCACTAATCATCAGGAAAATGCAAATCAAAACCACAAGGAGATACCACCCCACAGCTATTACAATGGCTATAATAAAAAAACAATATAAAAATAAAAAGTGTTGTGAGTATGTGAAGAAATTGGAACCATTGTGTATTGTTGATGGGAATGTAAAATGGTAAATCACTATGAAAAATTGTATGGTCACTCTTTAAAAAATTAAACATAAAAATACTATGTTATTCCACAATTTCACTTTTGGTGTCTACACAGAAAAAGATAAAAGCAGAGACACAAACAATGTAGTTTGAATATAAAACAGTTAATTTTTTACAAAACATTTGCATTTGAATAACAGGAACACACAATTTTTACTTGTAATACATTATATTTTAATCACATGAGCATAATATCCATATATATGCTTCTATCTTTAGAAAACATCAGAAGATTTGGAGTCCTATAAAGTAACTATCTTTAGCCTCTTGACCCCAGTCTATCTAATTCAGGAACTGAAAAAAATATAAATAAAGAATTATTGATCAAGCACCTACTCTCAGCACCTATTCTTTATAAATCAGATTGTTCTACCATTTCCATTCAGCCCTCCTAGTCTTTCCCAATTTTGTTTGACCATGAAAGTCCCTTGCTGCATATCTGTTTTACATGCAGAATGATGCTTAATGATTAAGAAAAACATCACAGAAAAATATTATTCATATTATTATTATAAGAAGGGAAATAAAATGCTTAAAGAAGACAGGATTATCATTTGATGTTTTACATTAATATAGAAGGATGAAGTAAATGTTACCTTACATAGATGACCAGAATTCTCTAACCTAGTCCAGTTGTGTTACATTTGGTCTCTGCTCTGAATGGTCTGAGTCAATGTTACATGGGTTGGTAAATATTTTAATGTAGTTTCTTAAGGTAACTAATATTTTTAAATGTTTTTGAGACAGCTGAGTGTTTATTGTACTAACTTGCATATATGTTTGTTACAGATATCTTTGGAGGAGTGCTATGGATTTTATAAAAGAAGAATTAAAGGAGACTATAATTTCAGTGCTGTAACTTCATAAAAAAACATTTAGTTGATTCCAATTCCTGTCTATTTTAATTATTTAACTTAATTTCTTCCTCTTATTTTTTAAACCTTTATTGTGTCTGTCCATCAAAAAGTCACTACGCATTCAATACATATTGCTTCATTGGACAGATATCTTTAACCATGGGCAACAATGAAATAAAGAATTGCAAAAATTAGGTAAAATAAAAAATCACTGATAGATATATAGAATAATAAGAAGAGTCATTATCAATGACAGGAAAAGGTAAGAATTTAAAATGCAACTGCGTCTTGTATATTCTTCAGGGCATACCTTATCTCTTCCTGAAGATGATTTTTTTCTGTGAACACCCCACAGCCCTCAGTGGGCATGCAGCCCAAGATAGCTACAAATGTGGCCCAACACAAAATCATAAATGTATTCAAAACCTATTTGTTGCTCATCAGTTTTTATTAATGTTTGTATATTGTTTGTCACCCAAGACAACTCTCCTTCCAGTGTGGACCAGAGACACCAAAAGTTTGGACACCCTTTTCAGTTATATAATGATTATTAGTTTTAATAAAATGTGGTGTACAAGTATGTCATAAATTTCAATTTATATATGCCATGTATTTTGAAATATAAGAATTTTCTTTTTTTTCCAGGTTCACTTCTACAGTTTTAATATTTTTTCAGTCTTGTACTCCCATCCTAGCCCACCTCACTCCCATTTCCACCCCTGTTAGTTTTTGTCCATGTGTCCTTTATACTTGTTCCTGTGAATCCTTCCCCTTTTCTCCTAAAATTCCCTCCCCTCTCCCCTCTGGTACCTGTCAGCCTGCTCTCTATTTCAGTGTCTTTGGTTATATTTTGCTTGCTTATTTGTATTGTTGTTTAAGTTCCTGTTAAAGGTGAGATCATATGGTATTTGTCTCTCACTCCCTGGCTTATTTCACTCAGCATAATGCTTTCCAGTCCCATCTATGCTGTTGCAAAGGGTAGGAGCTCTTTCTTTTTTTCTGCTGTATAGAATTCCATTGTGTAAATGTACCATAGTTTTTGGACCCATTCATTTACTGATAGGCACCTAGATTGCTTTCAGCACTTGGCTATTAAAAATTTTGCTGCTATGAATATTGGGATGCAAAGGTTCTTTTGGACTGGTGTTTTAGGGTTCTTAGGATATACTCCTAGCAGTGGAATTGCTGGATCAAAAGGCAGGTCCATTTTTAGTTTTCTTAGAAAATTCCATACTGTTTTCCATAGTGGTTGTACCAGTCTGCAATTCCACCAACAGTGAACTAGGGACCCCTTTTCCCCACAACTTCTCCAACACTTGTTTGTTGCTTTGTTTATGGTGGCCATTGTGACCAATGTAAAGTGGTATCTCATTGTGGTTTTAATTTGCATCTCTCTGATAGCTAGCGATATTGAGCATCTTTTCATGTGTCTCTGGATCCTCTGTCCGTCCTCCTTGGAGAAGTATCTGTTCAAGTTCTTTGTCCACTTTTTAATTGGGTTTGTTGTCTTTTTGGAGTGGAGTCATTAAAACATAAAAATTTTCAAGCAAAGTAAGCTAGAGAATAGTTCAGTGAAGACAAAAATAAGATCTGCTTTGTGTTGTGGACCTCTCTGCCTTCTTTTAAGAATTGTATCTCTATCCCTTGTGGCTAATGGTGAGAGACAACCTTTGGAATGCCAGTCACAGGAGACAAAGCCTGTCTCTGGTAGAAAACGCTGCCTCACTTTCCTCTCCCTGCCCCCAAAGCTTGGTTGGAAGTTAATGATGGGTAAGAACCCTCACAGCTGGGGGCAACCTAAGCCAGACTCGATCACTTGGGAGGCCTTCATAGAGTACTCGGGGGGGCTACAACAAAGAGGGAGCAATGGACTCTCACCCCCCCCCCCGGCTTTGACAAAGCCTGGGTCCCCATGTTCTCTGGGAGAAGTGATTCCTGGCTCTAATCCCCTTAAGCCTGAATACCTGATTGGGAGAGGTGCAGCTCCTTGCCTTGCTAGAGGTTGTCCTGGGGAAAAATCTGTCATCACAAAGACTTCCTGATAAACCAGTGAAATCTGCTCTGCTAAGAGTGCTTTCATTTATATATTAAGGGTTCAAGCAGCAAACCCTAAAACTCTGTTCCTGACAGACTCTGAAGCCCTCAGATTTCTTTGAAATGTTATCTACTGTTTGATCCTTGCCGCCCTGTATTCCTGTGTATTACAACCCAATAAAAGGATATGGATGAGGGGGCTCGGGGCCTTTTTTCCCTCAGAGAAACTGGCCACTGCTCACTTCTCCTCCCCAAGCAGATCACATCATGTCTTGGCCATATTCATTTTCATCTGTGGCACTCAGGGGGACTTGCGAGGAAGTCCCCTCCAAAGCTCTGTTTCAGTCCTGAGCTTCTTATGCAACCTGGTGGCCACCCCCCTACTCCTGAGAAGTCGCCATATTGATACTGAACTTAGTGCAGACACCCGATGGGCACAGTGCACTACAGCCCAGGACTCCTGGGCTCAACCGATCCTTCTGCCTCAGCCTCCCGAGTAGTTGGACTACAGACAGCACCACTGCCCCTGTAGATCGAATTTAGTTTATATGTTCATAAATTGTTAAAGGCTATTAAATAAAATTTTGTGTTATTTCAATGTGTACAACTCTTTCCAGAAGCTTTGGGAACTCGGGAAGTACATAATTCCACAAGTAATACCTAAAAATAAAGACAGTCTCTAGATACATATGTGGCAATTCTGAAGAGATGATAGAGCTTAAATTTTATAAACTTAAAAGGAAATTTACAGGAGGGTAAAACCAATAGGTAGATAATGGGAGTGGAGCATAGTGATAGCACCTGCCCCCAATGTAAGAACAACCAAAACCAAAAGCCACATTCTGATACGGTGAATATCTGCCCTGAGAAGTACATGTCTGAACACATAGAATATGCTTCACAGATACTCGAATGAATGATTTCTTTGTTAAAAATTTCAGTGTATTTATATTCAAATGCAATATTATAAGAACACTTTTGTTTATATCAATAACTTAAAAACTGTAAATAGAACATATATGTAGATATTTAATATTAATCACAATTTTAATTACATATTAACATGGCTAAAGCCACATCCACAAGTAAAAAGCAGCCAAGAATAATAGAATAATATGTTTTGGTTAGGGCCAAACTACTGACCATTCATTCCAAAGATATTCCAACATTTAAATGAATGTTATCAAACACTTTCTTAACCAAATAATATTTTCCAGTTTAAATAAAGTTAAATATAATTTAAAATATTTTTATCATTAGAATAATTATTTCTACTGATACTATTTATAAGACATTAACAGGCTATTATGAAACATAATAACTCTAAACAAGATAGAGAACTATGAAATAAATTGTAAAGCAACTTCATACCCCAAAAGTACTAAACTTTTCTATCTTTTTGAAAACAAAGAAATGTAATTTCTCTTTGGTGTCTTTCCATATCATGAAGTAAGGGGAATTACAATCATGATGCTCCTTATTTGTGTAATGCATTTTTATGGGACATTTTACATATTTTTAATGAAAATATTTATAATGTAGAATTTTGCAAAATATTACAGGGCTTAAACAAAAACCAGGTAAAGTAGTCGTCTTTTCTAAAATGTCTATACTACTCTTATTTGTTGTTAAAACTTTCAAAAAATTCTTCCATATTTCAAGCAACAATCTAAATTTTACTTTATTAAACAAAAAGAAAAAATATTCCTGGAATATTTAGCTTTGAAAAAAACAAGAAGGGGAGGAAGTTTAGTGGCATTCAGAAATAATTTCTAAACTCTATACTTTTTCCCGGGTTGAATACATACATCTTTTTACTTAAATCAGTCAAAACATCACAGTGGGTATTAAATATTTCATGTCCGTATTAAAACTCACAGATTTACTTTTGCAGTCATGGTTAAGCCAGAGGCATGCCAAAAGATTAAGTTAAAATATTTTTTCTATGGGCTTGTATGTACAAAGGTTTCCCAGTTTTGATGTTGTTACCATAGATAGTTAGCTGGTTCACAAAAAAGAAAGAAAGCAAAGGGAATCAGATTTTGTTGAAGATGGTCAACCAGGGTGCATAAACCTGTTTGTTTCACTAGGAAGCTGTAGCTTCCTTTACTCAGGGGAACACAGAGACACCCTGCCAAGAATTAACTGCCTTCCTTTACCCTCTCCAGTACTGGATTGTTGAGAGGAGCAGGGGTAAGTAAATACATGCACCATAGAAATGCAAATGATGGATGGAGGAGGTGTTTCACTATAAAGGCTTGTCAGTCTAACTTGGGAAAGGAATCAAAAGTTTGACCCATTAGAGGCCCAAAAGTCTGAGAAGTTGATTGGTTATTTTGAAAAGCTCCTTGACCTTTGCAAGCCAGAGATAATATAATCCAAAGGAACAAAGAAAAACTCTCTCTTGCTGGGAAACCCACAGTTACCCTGCTCTTCCCATGTTCTCTCAACAGCAATCTTGAAGGCAACCCAACTAGGCGGCAGCTGCAGGGACTAAAAATGCAGAATCCAAAAGTGAACCTGAGTTCAGCAGCACAGCCAGGAACCATGCTAAGCATCTTTGGGATGAGACCACAAAGCAGGGACTTGCAAGATCCAAAAGTCTTGCAAGACTTAATTTAATTTGGCACAGCATCTCAGGACACTGGCCTCTGTTTTGGATTTGCTGAAGACATGGTTGGAGTCTTCACATGGCAGGATGAACAGAAATGAAACACAGCAGCATCCTTCTATTTCAACCTGAAATATTCTTGCTGCATCACAGTCTCCCATGCTTGAGTCTATGAAACGCTTTTCTCGGAATTCCATGAAAAGCCCCAATCTACCAGTGGAATATGACTCCTCCAGACCAAAAGCTTGTCTGGAAAACTCTACCTGTCATCTCCCTGAAAAAGGCTGATATTTAGTTTACAGAAATCAGCATCCCATTGTTTAATACTAAGGAAACATTAGGCATCAAAACCTGTGGGAATGATCTTGGTTACACAGGCCTATATAAAGAATCTTGTGTTTCCTCTGGGTGCTGAGGTCCTTATTTAAACTTGTCCCCTCTTATCACCATTAACATGTCAGTTTTGAGGAGGGCCATGAAACTAATTACGTTTGGATTGTTAAAGGCATTGAAATTAAAAAATATAAAAGCCAAGAAGTATATTTATCTTACTTCATTTGAATTTGTAGCAATTGGGAAGGGTTGTCCTGTAATATCTCCATTAGAAAAAAATTCATTCCTAGAAGTACAAATTAGATTTTGTAATCTTGTATATCAGACAAGGATAGCGTTCAAATAAGCAGCAAGGGACAACTTTTCATGTTTGGCTGCCTTGTCCTTTTAAAGTTGTTTCTTACAATATTTTGCAAATCAGGCCTTTGGAATCCATTAGTTAAAACCTCTAAGACAAAGAATTAGGTCCAACAGTTGAAACAGTAGATATAGGAGTAACATTTCAATGTAAAAGGTATCTAGGATCAAGCTATATATTAAATTTTATCAATAAAAACCAAGTTGGAATTAAATTTTGTCCTATAATAAATAACAACACAAGTCAAAATTGATTGTTTTATATATTTCCAGTTAAAGTGAATTTGACTATACTTTTTCTGCTGATTTTGCTTCTGTTTCTGAAATGGCACAGCTTTCAAGAATACCGTTAAGAAGAAATCAATGCTTTTAACTGTGTGTTTTGATGACTCAGCAAAAACATTGCTGAGCTGATGACACCTCCTGGAGCTCAAATTCACTATTTAATGAAGTCTTTTCCTGTCTCTTGGCAAGAAAAAGAATAACAGAAAGTTCTCCTAAGTTAACAATATATGAAGGCAGAGATAGGTCTTTCTTTATTGTGATTTCTCTTTAGATATATTTACACTTTTTAGTGTAACTCCATCACATTTTAAAAGGTTTTAGAATCTACCTACAAATACTGAATATTGATGACAGTGTCTCTCACTAGCTATATCATATATCTTTGAGAAATTCTTTTTTTATTTTACAAGTGAATCAGTTATTTAAAAAAACAGTCCATACTGTATTATTATAAGAATGGATATTTACTTCAAATTTTGACAACATTACATAAAAATTGCTTGAAAGTTGAATATATGTGCTGAATATTTTGTCAAATTTATAGTTCCTCAAGAAACCTGACATGCTTAGGGGCAGGAAAGTAATTTGACTTCCACCTTTGTAAATTCTGGCTGGACTAATGATCAAATTAGCATATGAGAGACAAACAGAATAAAATGACCAACTTTATCACATATGGACATAGTTGGGTTACACAAGAATGTGAGGCAGCAAGACATATTTGACAGTTGCAGCTTATATGTCACTTTGGACAAAGGAGAAGAAGACAGGGGTCTGGGATTTCAAAGGGAAAGAGGGGGATTCACAGGAATATGAGCTAGAGTAAATTTGTTGAGCCCTCGAGAAACAATGGAACACAAAAGGGAATCTAACAAAGGCTCTGAATGTCACTGATCATCTGAGAAATCCAAATCAATACCACAATGAAATGTCATTTCACACCCACTAGAATGACTATTATTAAATCACAAAAAGAGAGAAAGCTAAGAAGTGTTGCCAGTGATGTTAAGTAAAGTGAATCTTGGTACACTGTAAGTGGAAATATAAATTATAGTAATGATTATTGAAAACAGTGTAGATGTTTTTCAAAAATTGAAAAAAAATTGAAATACTATATAATCTAATTGCCCTGGTCAATGTGTTTCAGTGGTTGGAGTGTCCTCCTGTAACCAAAGGGTTGCAAGTTGGATTCTTGGTCAGGGCACATACCTAGGTTTCTGGGCATTTAATCTTCATTAACTGTATTTATCACACATGAAAGAATATATAATAAAAGCGGTGGCACAAGGGAGAAGATGGCAGCTAGGTAAGAGGGAGCAGATTCCACTTCCCCCTACACACAGGAGAGAAACCTGGCTGATCTACTGAGGACCAGAGCAGAGAGACAACAGTACCACAGCATATATGAAAATAAGAGATCAAAATTGTAGCAGACCTTGAAAAGATGGTAAAGAGAGTTCTTCAGGACAATAAGGACCCAGGGATCAGCATGGGGACCAGGGAGGTGGCAGTCTCAGGCCAGGGGCCCACTGGGCTGGACACAGGGCTCTTGGGAGAGAGCTGGGTTCGTGTTCCCTCCCAGGCCAAGCAGGGTTTGAGCAGCACCAGGAGAGACCAGGTTGCTTGAAGTTAGAGAGAGGGGAGTAAGGGCTGAGTGGCAAACACACAGAGGCTGTGAACGCCCATACATAGCACTGGGAAGAGTGTGCACCTGAGCCCTTGAGACTGGAGGCAGCCTGGCCAGGCACCTGTGCCTGAAACCTGGGGAGAGAGAGCTTTCTAGAACACCTAGGGACCATACCCATAAACCCTGAGTGAGCACACATGCACCTCAGGAGACCTGGAGCCTACACCAGTAAACCTGCCCTTCAGCCTGCTGCAGCCAGCAAAAACAGAAAAACCAATTTGGCCAGTTTGAAACCAGCAAGAAGCCTTTTGCTTTTATTTTTGGTTTTTTTTTGTTTGTTTGTTTGACTTTTTTAAAGTATTTTTTAAATTTTCATTATTTTTATCTCTCAATTCCTTATGCTTCTCTTTTCTTCTTTCTTGTTTTATTCTATCTTCCTTTCTTCCGAATTTTATCTATGTTCCTTATTCTGCTTTTTTTTGAAATACCCAAAAATGAGACCAAAAAAAAAAAACAGAACTATGAAAAGACCAGAGTTGGACCCAAAGAGGGGGCATCCCAACAGCTGAGATAGTGAGACAAATTTTACTTTGTTATTTCAGAGAACCTGCAAGATATTACATATTTGTATTATTATTTTTCTTACATCTTTTATTCTTACATCTTTTATTTGAATAATATTTTTGTATTCCTCTTCTTTCTGTTTAGTCTTCTTTGCTCAGCTGGTTATATTGTATTGTTTGACATTTTTTCCCTGTCCTTTCATTCATAGTGTATTGCTAATTAACTGTCCTTTATTTCACCTGTGTTCCATTAGCACACTAATAAAGGTCCAATACTTCCTATTCTTGGTCTCTAGATCTCATAGATTCTGTAATATGATTGTTGCTCTAATATTATTGTAAATAATGGCTGTTCCATACAATTATAAATACTATACAATACCACTCCCAGATCCTAGCCCACTTCACAGTTTCCTGAAATCTATTACTGTAGTGGTTAACTCTGTTCTCTCACACACTACACCTATTTACTATCCTTTACTCTCACCTTACCTCAGAATCTGATGTCCCACAACCTTATGCTTTCTAGATCCAACTCACAATCCTTCCCTCCCCCAATAGAGTCTTATCTTATTTCCATTCTTTCTAAAAGGTGGCTAGTTGGTTGGAATATCACAGTTAACACTATATGTTGCCAAGGGATCTCTTATCTCTTCTTTGCCAGCTGCTAATGTAAATATCATAGAATACTCTCTTGCTGTCATAAACCATTTTGCCTTACCCCTCCAACTGATCACAAAAAAAAGTAGGTAGAAGCGGTGACCAGGATACCCAAAGCAGACTACACCACTGAATATCACAGTTATTCCATCACAGAAGTTCACACCATAAACCCAGGAAGTCAGAACAGATCAATTTAAGAAGTTGAGGCTACCAAGAAGAGTCTCACAAACAATGGGAAGACAAAGAAACAAATACCAAATGAAAGGAAAGGAGGGAGCATCAGAAAGAATGCTAGATAAAATAGAGGCAGCTCAACTATAAGATATTGAGTTCAAAGCAATGTTATCAGGAAGCTCCATGAGCTCACAGTGAATTACCAGAAACTACAGAGAAACTACAATGAACTCACTACAACTATATAAACTATATAAACATGAAAAAGGAAATAGAAACTATCAACAAGGGCAAAGAGGAAATGAAGAACACTGTAGAAGGAATCAAAATCAGGATAGATGAAGCAGAAGATTGGATCAGTGAGATGGAGGACAAAGTAGAAAAAAACACCCAGAAAGAGCAAGAAAAGGAAAAAAGGTTGAGAAAAAATGAAGAGGGATTAAGAGAAATACAAGACAATTGAAATGTAATAATATCTGAAAAATAGAGCTAGCAGAAGGAGAAGATAAAGAGATAGACAACCTATTTGAGAAAGTAATGAGGTAAAACTTCCTAATTTGATGAGAGAAAAAGTCACACAAATCCATGAAACACAGGGAGTCCCAATCAAGAGGAAGCCAAAGAGGCCCACTTCAACATGCATCATAATTAAAATGGCAAAATTCTAAGATAAAAAGGGAACCTTAAAGGCAGCAAGGGAGAAAAAAGAAATAACATACCAGGGGGCCCCAATAAGGTAAGCAACTGACTTCTCAATGGAAACACTGCAAACCAGAAGAGAATGGCAAGAAATATTCCAAGCAATGACAGCCAGAGGACTACGACCAAGGCTGTTTTCCCAGCAAGGTTCTTAATCAAGATAGAAGGCCAAATGAGCTTTCCAGACAAAAGAGGTCTAAAATAATACACCTCCACCAAACCAGCTACCCAAGACATGCTAAAGGAATTGCTGTAAGAAAAGAAAGGAAGAGACAGAAAGAGAGAGGAACACAGGTACAAAAATGACACTGTATAAGTACCTATCAATAATAACCTTAAGCATTAAAAGCTCCAATCAAAATACATAAAATAATTAAATATATAACAAAACATGACCCACAGAAATGCTGATGAAAAGAGACCCACCTCAGGACAAAAGACCTACACAGATTGAAAGTAAAAGGCTGAAAACAAATTTCTCAAGCAAATGGACTGGAAAGAAAACTGCGGTCTCAATACTCATATCACACAACATAAACTTCAATAGAAGGACCATAAAGAAAGACCCAGAAGGACACTTGATAATACCTAAGAAAAGAATCCATCAAGAAGACATTGTAAATATATATGCTCCCAATGAAGGGGCACCCAAATACATAAAGAAAATCTTAGAAGACTTCAAGAAAGGTATTGACAGCAACACAATTATAGTATTTGATTTTAACACCCCACTGTAAAAAATGGACAGATCTTCTAAAGAAAATATGAACAACGATACTGTGGCATTGAACAAAGCCCTAGATAAAATGGACTTAAGTGATATATATAAAGAGCGCTTCATCCCAAAGAAATGAAACACACATTATTTTCAAATGCACATGGAACGTTTTCAAAGATAGATCACATGATAGGACACAAAACAAGCCTCAACAAATTCAAGAAAATTGAAATCATACCAAGCATTTTCTCTGACCACAAGGGCCCAACATTAGAAACCAACCCCAAGTAAAAAACCCAAACACTCAAATTCATGCATATTGAATAGCATGCTATTAAATGATGAATGGGTCAGGAATGAAATTGGAGAAGGAATCAAAAAGCTTCTGGAAACAAATGAAAATGAACTCACAACAACACAAAATTTATGGACACAGTGAAGGCAGTCCTGAGAGGGAAGTTCATAGTGATACAGGCCTATGTAAAAAAGATAGAAATATTTCAAATAAACAACCTAACCCTACACCTACAAGAACTGGAGGAACAACAACAAAGACAGCCAAAAGCAAGTAGAAGGAAGGGAATAACCAAGGTCAGAGCAAAATTAAATAACATAGAGACTAAAAGCACAATTCTAAGGATCAATGAATCCAGGAGCTGATTTTTTGAAAGGATAAACAAAATTGACAAGCTTTTAAGCAGGCTCATCAAGAAAAGAGAGAGGACACAAATAAACAATCAAAAATGAAAGAGGAGAGATTGCAACTGACACCACAGAAACACAAAGGATTGTAGAAATTACTGTGAAGAACCTTATACCAAGAAATTTGAAAACCTAGGTGAAAAGGACAAGTTTCTAGAAAACTATATCTTCCAAAACTGAATGAAGAAGAAGCAGAAACCCTGAACAGACTAATAACAGCAGAAGAAATTGAAGCAGTAGTCAAAAAACTCCCATCACACAAAAGCCCTGGACCAGAGGGTTTCACAGGATAATTCTACAAAACATTTAAGGAAGAGCTAACCGCTATCCTTCACAGAGTATTCCAAAAAAATCCAAAATGATGGAAGACTCCCAAACATTGTTTATGAAGCCAACATCATCCTAATTTCCAAACCAGGTAAAAGACACAACAAAGAAAGAAAACTTCAGGCCAATATTGTTGATGAACACAGACACTAAAATCTGCAACAAAATATTGGCAAACAGCATCCAACAATACATTGAAAAGATCATACACCATGACCAAGTGGGATTCATCCCAGGGATGCAAGGATGGTTCAATATTTGCAAGTCACATAAGCAAAAAACAAAGACAAAAATCACATGATCGCATCAATAGATGCGGAAAAAGTATTTAGTAAAGTACAGCACCCATTTATGATAAAAACTCAGCAAAGTGGGAATAGAGGGACCATTCCTCAATATAATAAAGGTAATATATGAGAGACCTACAACCAATACCATACCCAATGAGCAAAAACTAAAATCTTTTCCACTAAGATCAAGAACAAGACAAGGTTGTCCACTTTCACCACGTCTATTCAATATAGTATTGGAAGTTGTAGCCACAGTGACAAGAAAAGGAAATAAAAGGCATCCAAATGGGAAAGGAGGAAACAAAACTGTCACAGTTTGCAAATGACATGATAGTGTACATGGAAAATCCTATAGATTCTACCCCAAAATTTCTCAATCTTATAGATGAATTTGGCAGAACAATGGAATACAAAGTCAATATCCAGAAATAAAAGGCCTTTTTTGTGTAGCAATAAGGAAACATCAGGAGCAGAAATCAGCAAAAAAAAAAAATGCCATTTGATATTCGTGTTAAAGGAGAAATCATATATTTGTCTTTCATCACCTGGCTTATTTCACTTAGTATGATGCTCTCCAATTTCATCTACGCTGTCATAAAGGGTAGGAACTCCTTCTTTCTTCTGCACAGAATTCTATTGTGTAAATGTACCATAATTTTTGGATCCATTCATTTACTGATGGTCACCTAGGTTGCTTCCAGCACTTGGCTCTTGGAACATTGAAGTGCATAGGTTCTTTTGGATTGGTGTTTCAGGGTTCTTAGATTATAATTTCAGTATTGAAATTGCCAGTTTAAAGTCAGTTTCATTTTTAATTTTTTGAGGAAATTCCATACTCTCTTCCATAGTGGATTCATCAGTCTGCAATACCACCAAAAGTGCACTTGGGTTCCCTTTTCTCCACAACCTTTCTAACACTTGTTGTTTGTTCATGTGTTTATGACCACCTGTGGGAGCAACTTCTTCGTGACTCCTTCCAGTGCCATGGACACGAGTGAATGAATAATAACTGAGACACGATGAGATCTGTTTAGAGGAGGAGAAGTAGGCGGTGGCCAGGTTCTCTGGGGAGACAAAGGCCAGCAGCGGCCAGTTTCTCTGAGGAGAAAAAGGCCTCGAGTCCCCTCATCCATAGCCTTTTATTGGGTTGTAATACACAGGAATACAGGGTGGCAAGGATGAAACAGTAGATAACACTTCAAAGATATCTGAGGGCTTCAGAGTCTGAGTCAGTCTCTGTCAGGAAGAGAGTTGCAGAAACTTTGGGAGACATACTCATTTCCTCTCAGACCCTTATCATATGAATGAAAGCACTCTTAGCAGAGCAGATTTCACTGGTTTATCAGGAAGTCTTTGTGATGACAGATTTTTCCCCAGGACAACCTCTAGCAAGGTAAGGAGCTGCACCTCTCCTCATCAGGTATTTAGGCTTAAGGGGATTAGAGCCAGGAATCACTTCTCCCAGAGAACATGGGGACTCAGGCTTTGTCAAAGCCAGGGAGGGTAAGAGTCTATTGCTTCCTCTTTGTTGCAGCCTCCCAAGTCCTTCCATGAAGGCCTCCTAAGTGATCAAGTCTGGCTTAGGTTGCCCCCAGCTGTGAGGGGTCTTACCCATCATTGACTCCCAACTGAGCTTTGGGAGCGGGGAGAGGAAACTGAGGCAGTGTTTGCTACCAGAGACAGGTTTTGTCTCCTGTGGCTGGCATTCCAAAGGTTGCCTCTCGCTCTTAGCCACAAGGCATAGAGATACAATTCCTAAAATCGGGCAGAGCAGTCTACAACAACCATCCTTCTCAATGTTGTGAGGTAGGATCTCACTGTGGACTTAATTTGCATCTCTCTGATAGCTACCAATACTGAGCATCTTTTCAAATGTCTTTGGACCCTCTCTATGTCCTCCATGGAGACATGCCTGTTAAGGTACTTTGCCCACTTTAAATTGGGTTGCTTGTCTTCTTATAATCATTTGAGTTCTTTATGCATTTTGGAGATCAAACCCTTGACTGAGGTAACATTGGCACATATGTTTTCCCATTTGTGTTTTTTTCCTTTGTAATGCTGTTTACTTTAGCCATGAAGAAGCTTTTAATTTTGATGAGATTTCACTTGTTTCTTCTTTCTTTATGTGTCTGGACATAGAAGTAAAAATGTTGCTGCATGGAATATCTGAGATTTTCCTGACAATGTTCTTTTCCAGGAATGTAATGGTGTCATGACTTATATTTAAATCTTTTACCTACCTTAAATTTATTTTTGTGTATGTTATTAGTTGGTGGTCAAGTTTATTATTTTTTTTGTAGGTAGCTTTCCAGCTCTCCCAACACCATTTGTTGAAGAGGCTATTTTTACACCATTTTATGCTGCTGCCCCCTTTGTTGAATATTAATTGACTGTAGAGATTTGAGTTTATTTCTGGGCTTTTATTTTGTTCCATTGGTCTATGTGTTTGTTCTTATGCCACTACCAAGCTGTTTGATTACAGTGGTCTTATAATACAATTTGATATCAGGTATAATGACGCTTCCTGATTTCCTCTTCTTTCTCAAAATTGCTGAAACTATTAGGGGTAATTTTTGGCCATATACCTTTTTGAAGTGTTTGTTCTATATCTGTGAAATATGCCATTTGTACTTTAATAGGTATTGCTTTGAATCTATAAATTGCTTCTCATCAGGTATTTAGGCTTGTGGTATGGACATTTTTATGATGTTAATTTTTCTGAACCATGAACATGGTATATGTTTCTATTTACTTGTGTCTTCCTTAATTTCTTTCTACAGTGTTGTATAGTTTTCTGAGTACAGATCTTTTACCTCCTTGTTTAGGTTTATTCCTAGGTATTTTGTTTTTCTTGTTGCTATATGAAAGGTATTTTTTCCTGATTTCTGTTTCTGATGTTTCACTGTTGATATACAAAAATACCTTTGATTTCCGAATTTTTTTATATCTCATTCTGCTGCCAAATTCACTTATCAAGTCAAGCAAATTTTTTATAGAGTTTATAGAATTTTCTATGTACAATATTATATTATCTGCAAACAAAGAGAGGTCCATTTCACCTATCTTTCTAATTTGGATGCTTTTTGGATCTTATTTGGATGCTAATTTTCTCACTTTTATTTCTCTTTTTTCTCCAGTTGGTGTGTCTAGGACTTCCAATACTAAATTGAATAGAAGTGATAAAAGTGGGCAAACTTGTCTTGTTCCTGATCTTCTTGGGAAAGATTTTGTTTTTGGCCTTTGATATTGGCTGTAGGTCTTTCATATATAGACTTTGTTGATAATGGAAATGCTCCCTCTATTTCCACATTGATGAGATTTTCATCATGAATGGGTGATGTACCTTATCAAATGCTTTTTCTGCATCAATTGATATGATATGTAATTTTGTCTTTGCTTTTATTTATGTGATGTATTACTTTTATTGATTTGTGAATATTGAACAATCCTTGCATCCCTGTTATAAATCGCACTTCATCATGGTTTATGATCTTTTTAATGCATTAGCTTGATGAGGTTTGCAAATATTTTGTTGAGGATTTTGCTATCTATGATTATCAGTAATATTGGCCTGAAGTTTTCTTTCTCTGTTACGTCTTTATCTATTTTTTTACATTTTTATTTTATTAATTATGCCATTACAGTTGTTCTATTCCCACCCTTCATTCCCCTGCACCCTGCACCCCCCATCCCCACCATTCCCCTCCTTTAGTTCATGAACACGTGACTCAAGTTCTTTAGATTCTATATCTCCCATACTATTCTTGCCCTCCCCCTATCTATTTTCTACCTACCTTCTGTGCTACTTATTTTCTGTACCTTCTCCCCCTTCTCCTCCTCCCACTCCCCTGTTGCTAAACCTCCACGAGATCTTCATTTCCATATTTCTGCTCCTGATCTAGCTGTCCTCTTAGTTTTCTTTTGTTTTAGGTGTGGTTGTTAATATCTGTGAGTTTGCTGTCCTTTCACTGTTTATATTTTTTTATCTTCTTTTTCTTAGATAAGTCTCTTTAACATTTCATATAATAAGGGCTTGGTGATGATGAACTCCTTGAATTTGATCTTATCTGAGAAGCACTTTATCTGTCCTTCTATTCTAAATGAAAGCCTTGCAGGGTAGAGTAATCTTGGTTGTAGGTCTTTGGATTTCATGACTTGGAATACTTCTTTCCAGCCCCTTCTTGCCTGTAAGGTCTCTTTTGAGAAATCCACTGACAGTCTGATGGAAACTCCTTTGTAGGTGACTGTCCCCTTATCTCTTGCTGCTTCTGGGATTCTCTCCTTCATTTTAATCTTGGCTAATATAATTATGATGTGCCTTGGTGTTTTTCTTCTTGGGTCCAACTTCTTTGGAACTCTCTGAGCTTCCTGGATTTCCTGGAAGTCTATTGCCTTTACCAGATTGGGGTAATTCTCCTTTATTATTTGTTCAAATAAGTTTTTCACTGGTGGCTGTTCCTTTCCCCCTTCTGGAACTCCTTTAATTTGGATGTTGGAGCATTTAAAGATGTTCTGGAGGTTCCTAAATTTCTCCTCATTTTTTTAAATTCTTGTTTCTTCATATTTTCCTGTTTGTGCATTTGTTTCTTCCTTCTGGTTCACTCCCTTGATTTGAGTCCCAGTTTCCTTTCCATCACCATTTCTTTCCTGTGCATTTCCCTTCATTTCAGTTAGTTTAGCCTTCATATGTTCCTCTAATTTGTGACTAAAATCAACCTGTTCTGTGAGCATCCTGATCAGTAGTGTTTTCAACCGTGTATCTGAAAGTTTTGCTATTTTGTGGTCACTTAGAGTTATGGGCTCTGGGGCTTTGAGATCTTCCTGAGCCATTTTTGGTCTGTTCGCGCCCATTAAGTATGAGTAGCGGAGCCTTAGGTGTGCACCAGGGTGGGGCTGCCCAGGTCACTAGTTTGTGATGCTGTATGTGGGGGCAGAGTCAGAAAGGGGAAATGGCTGCCTCCTCTTCTGCCTCCTACTGCTGGGGCCTGCTCTGTCCTGTGTCACTGCCCACTCCCTCGCCAGTCTATCTGTGCAGGAATGCACAACCACAGTCTACCCACCGCCCTGCACCCTTGCTGGGTCGCTCACTGAGTCCACCCGTTGCAACCCCACGCCTGGGATCATGAGACTGAGTCCATCTGACTGAGTTTTCCTGTGCAACCCTGCTCTGCCAGCTGCTGGCTTCACCTCTCTTACTGGTCAGGCTGAAGAATTTGTTGTTAAAAGACTTCCAAAAAGTTCAATTTTCTGTGTTCTGGCTATGTTTTCTGTTGCTAATATTTTGTTGTCTCTAAACTTGATTGTGTGAGAAAGCACGGCGTCTCCACCTATGCCTCCATCTTGGTAGAAGTCAAGGCTTGGATTCTTTATCTGGTTTTTGATTAGAATGATGTGGCTTCATAAAAGAGTTTGGGAGAATTACCTCTTCTTAGATTTTTCGAATAACTGGGAAGAATAGGGGTTAGGTCATCCTTAAATGCTTTGTAAAATTCTCCTCTGAAACCTCTCTGGTCCAGGGCTTTTGTGTGTCAGTAGTTTTTTTTGGTTTTTTTTTTTTTTTTTTTACTGCTTCAATTTCATCTGCTGTTTTTGGTCTGTTCAGGCTTTCTGCTTCTTCTTCATTGAGATTTGGAAGATTATATTTTTGTAAAAATTTGTCCATTTCACCTAGGTTTTCAAATTTCTTGGCATACAGTTCTTCATAGTAATTTCTTACAATTTTCTTTGTGTTTTTGTGGTATTCATTATAATCTCTCCTCTTTCATTTCTGATTGTGTTTATTTGAGTTCTCTCTTTTTTTCTTGATGAGTCTTCTTAAAGGCTTGTCAATTTCGTTTATCTTCTCCAAGAACTAGCTCCTGGATTCATTGATCCTTGGAATTGTGCTTTAGGTCTCTATGTCATTTAATTCTGCTCTGAAATTGGTTATTTCCTTCCTCTCTCTACTTGCTCTTGGCTGTCTTTGTTGTTGTTTTTCAAGTTCTTGATAGTGTAAGGTTGGTTTGTTTATTTGAAATGTTTCTATTTTTTTTAGGTAGGTCTGCATTGCTATCAACTTCTCTCTCAGGACTGTCTTTGCTGTGTCTCATAAGTTCTGGGTTGTTATGAGTTCATATTCATTTGTTTTCAGAAACTTTTTCATTTCTTCCTTGATCTCATTGTTGACCATTCATTGTTTAATAGCATGTTATTCAACCTGCATGAGTTTGATTGTTTTTTAATTTCTCCCTTGAGGTTGATTTCTAGTTTGACTCTCTTGTGATCCAAGAAAATATTTGATATGATTTCAATTTTCTTGAATTTGTTGAGACTTGGTTTTTGTCCTGTCATGTGTTCTATCTTTGAAAATGTTCCACGTGCATTTGAAAAGAATGTGTATTTTGCTTCTTTGGGATGAATGGCTCTCGATATATCAGTTAAGTCTGTTTCATCTAGGACATTCTTCAATGCCACAGTATCATTGTGATATTTTGCTTGGAAGCTCTGGTCATTTATGTCTGTAGGCTACTGAAATTACCTACTATAATTGTGTTGCTGTCAATATCCTTCCTGAAGTCCTCTCAGATTTTCTTTATATATTTGGTTGCTCGTATGTTGGGTTCATATATATTTACAATGTTTATGTCTTCTTGATGAATTCTTCTCTTGAGTATTATGAGGTGATCTTCTGGATTTCTTTTTATGTCCTTTTTTTGGACGTCTATTTTCTCTGATATGAGTATTTCTACTCCAGCATTTTTTTCTGTTTGTTTGTTTGGGAAATTTGTTTCCAGCCCTTTACTTTCAATCTTTGTAGGTGTTTTGTCCTGAGGTGGGTGTCTTTTCAGCAGCATATATGTAGGTCATTCTTTGTTATCCATGAAGCTATTCTATGTCTTTTGATTGGAGCATTTAATAGATTTATGCTTAAGGTTATGTTTTTAAAGGTACATATTCATTGCCATTTTTTTTGTACCTGTGTTCCTGTCTCTCTCACTCTTTTTCTTCCTTTTCTTAAAGCAGATGCTTTAAGCACACAATCTCTTGCAAAGCTGGTGTGGGTGAGGTGTTTTCTTTTAGACCTCTTTTGTTTGGAAAGCTCCTTATTTGGCCTTCTATCTTGATTGAAAGCCTTGCTGGGTAAAGCAGCCTTGGTCGTAGTCCTCTGGCTGTCATTACTTGGAATATTTCTTGCCATTCTCTTCTGGCTTGCAGTGTTTCCATTGAGAAGTCAGTTGCTTACCTTATTGGGGCCCCCTGGTATGTTATTTCTTTTTTCTCCCTTGCTGCCTTTAAGGCTCCCTTTTTATCTTAGAATTTTGCCATTTTAATTATGATGCATGTTGAAGTGGGCCTCTTTGGCTTCCTCTTGATTGGGACTCCCTGTGTTTCATGGATTTGTGTGACTTTTTCTCTCATCAAATTAGGAAAGTTTTACCTCATTACTTTCTCAAATAGGTTGTCTATCCCTTTATCTTCTCCTTCTGGTAGCTCTATTTTTCAGATATTATTACATTTCAATTGTCTTGTATTTCTCTTAATCCCTCTTCATTTTTTTCTCAACCTTTTTTCCTTTTCTTGCTCTCTCTGGGTGTTTTTTTCTACTTTGTCCTCCATCTCACTGATTTGATCTTCTACTTCATCAAGGCTGCATGTTTTTCAGTTCAGAAATTATATTCTTCATTTTCTCTTGGACCTTGTTAAAAGTTTCTATTTCCTTTTTTATGTTGATATATTTTTCAGTGAGTTCATTGTAGTTTCCCTTTAGTTGCTTGTAATTCTCAGTGAGCTCATTGAACTTTCTGATAACGATTGCTTTCAACTTAATATCTGATAGTTGAATTGCCTCTATTTCACTTAGCATTCTTTCTGAGGCTTCCTCTTTTCCTTTAATTGGGGTTTTTTTTGTCTTCATATTTTTTGTGAGTCTCTTCTTGTTAGCCTCAGCTCCTTAAATTGATTTGTTCTGACTCCCTAGGTTTATGGTATGAACTTATATAGTAGAATACCTGTGAGATTCAGTGTCGAACTCTCCATAATCTCCTGAAGTTGCTGTTTTGGGGCTGTTGTTTATGTTGTCTCTCTGTATGTCTTTGAGTTTCGATTGTTGTTGGGTCTTTCTTTGGTGGTTTTTTCCCACCAGCTGGTTAACTGAGCGTCACTCTATACACCATATCTTGTATTCTGTTGTGCAGGTGTGGACAGGTTGTGTTGGAGCTGATTCTTCTGTGTACAAGGTTTTGAGGTTTCTCTGTTGCTCTTGTTCAGTTATTTGTTGTGGTTAATTTCTCAACCATTTAGTTTTATTTCCAGACTGGTTTTGGATTGATGTTAGTGTGGTTTCCACTTCCTCCTTCACCTTATTCTATTATTATTTGTTTGTGGTTTCTCTGTTGGTGAGTTTCCTCTTACAGCACATGTGCTGGTGTTCATTGCTCCTACCTTGCAAGTGCTCTGAAATAGCAAAGTAAAATTTGTTTCACTGTCTTTGTTGTTAAGATGACCCCTGTTTGGGTATATCTCTGGTCTTTTCACAGCTCTATGTTTTATTGTCTCACTTTTGGAAAAAGAAGAAAAAAGGGGGGAGGAAGAAAGAAGGAATAAAAAAGGAAATGAAGAAAGGAAATAAGAAAGGGTAAAAAAAGAGAGAAGGAAAGAGAGGAAGGAATTTTTAAAAAGAATGAAGCAAGAAGGAATAAAAAAGGAATGAAAGGAAGGGTGGAAGGATGGAAGATGGAATTTAAAAAGAAGGAGAGAAAGGATGAAGGAATTTTTTTTTTAAAAAAGCCTTATGCTGGCTCTAAACTGGCCAAGCTAGTTCTGCTTGTCTTCCTGGCTATATCAGGCTGAGGATCTATTGGTTTCACTTGTCTCCCTTCCTGAGTCACACTCTTTTCTTTCCTAGATGCTAGCAACTCTCAGCACCCCTTCAGGTTAGTTCAGCTGCTCCTACCCCTCCATGAGGCAAGACTTTCCTGGGGACTGCTGTCTCCTGGAGCTCTGCAGCTCCCCTCTGCAGGGCACTTCCACCTACCTCCTAGAGAACCAGTCTACCCCGGAGGGCTCTGGGATCTGGGGCTAAGTGAGGGGTACTCCATCCACCATGCTTCAGACATGGGTGTGGGTGTGGGTAGGCTGCTGCCAGGCCATGGGTCTGGTGTGTACCAACCCTGGTGTTTCCAGGTATGGGCACATGCAGCAGCTGGGTGCTGATTAGGTGCACACCATGCTGCAGCTGCTGGGGTAGAGGCACAGGAGGTGGGCAGCTACTGTGGAGAATTCTCCATGCAGTTGCGGAGTGCCTGTTTTTCCTCTTTTTCTTTTTGAAAAATTCCTCCTATTCAAGCCCACTGGTCCAAACAAGCACCTGGCCTCTCACACAGCCCAGACTGGCTCTCTCCTAAGAATCTTGCAGCAGACTCTGTGGGTGCTGGGCCTGGGGCAGCAGCACCCTGGTCCCAGGGACTTTATTGTTCTTAAGCACTCTCCTTACCATCTGATTTTTCAATGCCCTCTATAATTTTTAGTCTCCAATCTTCATATAAGCTGGGATACTGTTAGGTGTTTGCTCTGTTCCTCAGAAGATCAGCCAGGTGTTCCACCCGTGTGCAGGGGGAGGTGGACTCTGCTTCCACCTATCTCACCATCATCTTCTCTCCTCCTGCTTTCTTTCTCATCATATGTTTAAGTTTGGGTGGACAGGAGTTCAAATAGGGCTATGACCAAGGTGTCAGCAAGGCTGTTTCCCTTTTGAGGCCACAGGGGAGAGTCTGTTTCCTTGACTCTTCCAGCTTCTGAAGGCTGCCCATTAATATTAGCAAAATTTGATGAAACATTGGAGAGCCTGAGACTCATATTGTTGCCACAAATTTTGATAAAATTTGGTATTTACTTTTAAAGTTAACAATCTACCTATCTTATGACCCAGGAATCCCATTCCTAGATATTTGCCTAAGATGAATTAACACATATATCTCCAAAAATTACTTTACAGGAAAATTCTTCACTCACATTTGCCAAAATATATAAGCAGTTCTAATGTACATCAGCAAGAAATAAACAGATATTTTGAGGCAACTTCATTTAATGGACTATTACCTATTAATAAAAATGATATAAACTGAGTCTTCAACCATAAAAATGAGTATAAAATGAAAGATTTTGAGCAAAATCTTTCATTTTATATTTTAGCTATATTAATGTATGGTACAAACTTCACTCTTCTATGTTGATAGAAATCAGAATAGTGATTGCCTAGGTGGCAAGGGATGGTAAGACATTTCACAGAAGGGTTATGGTCAAATATTTTTACTGCTGGCAATTTTCTATATCATGATTGAAGTTTTGCTTACATAAATTTGTCACAACATACCATTTTACATTCAACTTTGATATATTGTAATATGGATATATAGTGAGAAGTAAAAAGCAAAAATATTTATGAAATACTTTGCTATTTTCCAGGAGTTATGATGAAATAAAAAGTACCAGCATGAATAGAAACAGAAATGATCAGCCTCATTCATGCATGGAACTTGAGATAAAATAAAAATCAGTTACTCAGTTTTCCTCATTACCAAAAAAATCTCAAAAAATAAAAATAAGAAAGCACAGTCCAAATTGAAATATTATAATTATATTTAATTGGAAAATATCTAAAATACAGGTTCTTGGGTAGAAATTTTTTTCTAAAATCAATATGCTTAATAGGTATATTCTCCAAATAACTTTCAACTAATTTATGTTAAAAACTGTGCTTACAAAATTATTTCTTCTCCTAAGAAATTAAGTTAAAAATAACCCATTATAACTCATCGGGAATTCTGGAGATTTTATCCAAAGATTTTAAAATCTTAACAAACAATAACTTTCCTTTACAGCTTTTGTGAATTAGCCTTAAAACATTATCACATGTAATGTATAATACTCACTTAAGGAGAAAATGTTCCATGAATAGTTTCATTTATTTACATGGTCAGAAAACTCTCTGAGCAGAATGTTGGCAACCTGGGTTAAAAGATGAGTAAAAGACAACCACTTTGGAAGTTAATGATGGAGATTTCTGGAGAGATTTACAGGTTCATGTCCCTGGAGCCATTTATTTAAATTCCTAAAAGTAAATGGTACATGGCTTGGACAAAGTCCTGTCCTTTACATTAGAAAAATGAGCTCTCCCAATGCCACCCCAATAAATCCCATGAAAAACAAATAAATAAGCTATCTCTCTTTCTCTATTTCCCTCTCTCTCATCTGTTTTGGTGCACTAGAAATCATTTAATGAATATCATCTCTGTTTTGTCTAAGTTTAATCTAGACAATGTGTCTTGAAAGAAATATTGCCTTTATACCTAAAAAGGGGGAGATTATATAAGATCAAATTTTGGACAATTGAATTCTGCATTTGGTTTTAAAGTAGTAAACAATTATAACTTATCTAGTATGTCAGTGACAGTATGTTAAAGATTGGCTCAAAAGTTAGTTATTATTGAGAAATTGAATTATTAGAGTTGCTAGAAATGAATGCAAAACAGAGGTAACTATAGTTTTTAGTGATAGCCTTTTGAAAATACCTTCAATATAAACTATGGACCCCTTGAATAAGCAGACCAAATCAAAAAATCTAGACAGTAACAATTTCAATTAATTTCCTAATTGATTATGTTTTGTTATGTCAATATGTAAAAATTCCAATAGCCTATGCTTGATTTCAATATCAATTTCTACATTTTTGCTCTGTGTTCATTCATGTTCTTTTCTTTCAGCTGTCAAGGAGATTTTGTTTTTGTTTTTGTTTTTTACTTCTCAGATAAGAATAAAAATAACACACACATTCCAAAATTTTTAGTGGAGAAAAGTTTAAAATTAACTCTTTAAGTGGAAATCAATATTTCAAAGATTCAGGATAAATTTGGATTGCAGACTTAAAAGTTTACTTTGAAGGTAAATTAAAATAGTTCTTTTTATTTTTTTAAATTTTATTCTACTTAAGAAAAATTATTTTCTTTAATATCATCATGCATCAAATGCTGCATGCTATGTTTGACTTTATATTTTACATATCAAATAAACCAATGTACTCCTTAATTTGGCAAAGAAAATAGAATTATTTTGTGGAGTAAGTCAGCAAGAATACTAAAATTAAATAAGTTGTGAAAAGTATGTGTGAATGATGTTCCTGGGAGACAATGGATTTTGTTTAGGGTCAAGACATCTGGTTATAAATTCCAATTCTTTCATTAAATACTTAGAAAAATTATTTTACCTAAATGTTAAGGTACTCATTTGTAAAATAAGGTCTACCTTAACAAAAATAAATGTGAAGTACCTGGGACAATTTTTGACAAGGCATAGACACAGTGGGTAAATGGTTAACAGGAAAAGCAGTACAGTTATAATACTAAAGTCATAATAATAATGACTAAAATAATGACTGCATTGCATCCCTGTTTGTAAACATGAAACTATAAATTAAGAAAGCCTTTAGTTATACTTAATGTTTGTGTCTATAGTCACATATTTACTTCTTAATAACTCCTCTCAAATCCTTCTAATATTTCTATGTCATAAAATGTAACTGCTCTTCAGCACAATCTCCTCTTCATCAGAAAACATTTCTCAGACCACACAAAATATTCCTTTTATCTAAAGGAATATTCTTTCAACTCCACATTGTTTATAGCTCCTTGCACACACACATATCTCATTTATAAAATTACAAACATTCTTGTTAGAAATTAATATTTAGCCCAAACTTAATAATTTATAACATTTTATAAATTGAGATAATACAACATAAACTATTAGGAATATAAATGAAAATTTTAACATCTAGATTTGTTGGATAGTTTGCTTATTGAAGGAGGTCTGTCATTTACATTAAAATATGTTTTTGAAAGCCAATCACTCAAAACTATAATTAAATTTGTTTGCCTTCATTTTTTATTTTCTTGAAATTCCAGTGATTCAAAGCACTCATAAATATCTGACTTTTGAACCTTCAAGATATTGGCTCCATTCATGTTATTGACATGAAGTAAGGCTATAGCTCTTCTTTCCCAGTGAAACCTAATTTGGCTTAGATGTCTATGTATCCCTTGTAACTGAGAAAGGAGATCTTACCCACAGCTTCAGGAATAAACACTGATTAGTTTTAGCCAATCAGTCCACAGCATTCCCCAGGTGATAGGTAAAGCTCAAAATGGGAAGCTGTGGCATAAATAGGTCCAAATTCAGGGGAACATTTATAAATTGGGCAAAATATTTTTCTCTTTCTTGTTTCCCCTTGTTTGACAAGAAAAAAGGAAGGCTTCAGCACCATTGTCATTGGTAACCATCTTATGATCATGAGAAAGGATCCATCAGACCTACTGGGTCTGACATGAGTACTGCAGAGCTAAGAGACTGAGTAAATGTGATCCCTGGTGACATCAACAAGTCCTTAATCACACAATGACAACATCCAATTTTACTTTTGGACTTCCAGTTTGGTAAAATAATGAATATCTTTCTTATATAAGAAAGTTTCTGTCCAATACTTTACATTAACTTTAATGAAAAGATGAAAAACAAATTAGAAAGAAAGTTAGTATTTTGACATTTTTAATATGACTGAATTATATATAATCTTCCTAATTCAAGCTCTAAACATTATCAATATTGTCATGAGGCTTTAACCATGTTAATATTATTTTAGTATTAGTTGTCCCAAGAACTGGTATCGAAAATAAATCCTGATTATGTTACAACTACAACATTTGTTCACCCTGCATTGATTTACATATTTCAAAAACATAAAGTGCCATGTTTCCATGTATTTTTATTGTCATTGGATTTTGTAGAGATATTTATTTTATAGTGCTACAAAAATTCAGTTATTTCATTAGCCAGATTTTAAATGTTGTTAGTAAACTGGATAATTCAACTCTCTAAAGATTGCTTCAGAGTAGATGGAAGTTGTGTCCACTTTACTTGCTCCTGCCCTCAAACTGGATTTACAGCTGAACTGCCAATCCATCTGAACAATCAAATGAAACACAGATGATATGAAATATTATAACCACAGAGTACAGAAGATGCTACATAAAGACTGCTAAAAGGGAGTGAGATATGAAGGGGGAAAGACCTTGTATGCAGCTATGGTGACAACTAAGAGACAGGATAGGCATTATGGTTGTGGAGCTCTAACCCATTATGAGCAAGGCTTCTTAACCCCACTCAGGAATCCCCCATCCAGAGCAACATAGACAAAAAGAAGAGACTATGTAGTATCTGGCAGTGGGAATCAGTGAAACCACTGGGCCGGTGAGATTCTGAGTGCACTTTCCCAGCACTAGCCTGGGGAGTTCATGAGATGGGCTCCAACTGCAGGAAGGGCCATGCTGCCACACTTGGGTCCTGTGGAGGGGCCTACAAGCTAGAACCAGCAGTGAATTTAAGGGACATTCTATTTTCTGGAGAGGCTTTGGATGTAGACCCAGACAGTGACTTAACTTAGAGGCTTGCTAAAGAGGACTGGGATCCTTCATCTGAAGTGCACAGACCACACCCCAGGGATGTTCTTGCTGCTGAGTTCAGAGTCTCAAAGAAGCAGCAGAGAGCTGGGAATTTTTGCCCATATTGCAGTCTTAGGAGTCATGCTGTACCAAACTGGGACTTTAGGTCCTGCCGTGCTCAGACCACCCATGTGGAGAAATCAGGTGCAGAACTGAAAATGTGGGCCCCACCAACCTGGTCCTGTGACAAGCCTGGTGCTGCATGGAGCTGAGAGATTCTGACTATGTCTTGCAGGGAGACTTCTGTCTGGAAGCTAGATGGCTGAGTCCTGAAATGCTTGGATACTTTGCAAGAAGGCAAACCCAGTTTCAGTCCATGTTAATCTAGGAAGGAAAAAAGTGCCTGTACCCTCCACCATGTACAGGTTTGTGGGCACCATGCCAAAGAGAACATGTTTACATCAGCCCAGCCAAGTCCAAAATACATCGCTGGGTATATTTTTATTTGGGGAAAGAAGAGCAGCTCAATAAGGGAACTTTCAAATTGTGACATCCTCTGAGTCTATTGCCTGGAGATAGGACAGAGAGCTTAGCTTCCTCCTGAGGTGTGGGAATAAGACAGAGAGCTTAGCCCCTTTCTACAGGCTGGGCCAGCATCAACCTCAATGGGAGACTCTTTTGATATCCCCTTGAGTCCAGGGTTGGTGAGCTCACTCCTGCAAAGGGGACAGTTGTCTGCACCATTCTAAAATGGCAGCAAACCTCCATCAGGGAATTAGAGGTGGGGACTCTGGTGGATATTGAAGGGTTTTGGTTTGAAGCTGGAGATAGTTTTGCTTCATTGAGTGCCCTACTGATAGCATGACCCATAAATAGAGGACCCACTAACCCTACTTCAACTTGCCTGGACTCATTCTACATTCTTTCATCAAAAGGCTCAGGAGGAAGACTAGGAAGACTCAGGGGAAGGCAGAATAGCTAAAAGGTAAAGGTGGACCTCAGGAAGTCTTGGTCCTTTACAGAGTTGCTCCTTAGCTCTAAGCAGACAGAGGTTGACCCTTTTAGATAGATTGACCCCTCACACACAGACACACACAAACAAGTCCAACAGAGACACACACAGTGAATAGCATGGTAGCTAAAGGCAGGTGGCCTAAGGCTGGTTACATACAACATCTGGCAACAGCTTTTATCTGAAGCCTACCCAGTAGAAACAAGAACCAACAAAACCAGTGATAGGTTTCAGTCCACACCACAGCTTGACCCAACTAGCCACACAATCAATACACTGAAAAGGGGATTATTGCCGGCACCAGACCTTGCTGGAAACAATGCTATTTCAAGAGGGAGACCCTGCACAGAATCTCATACCTGATGGTTGAGGTTTACCATTAAAGTTTCCCAGATTTAAAAGATATCTTTACCCATAGAAGGGACAACAACATTCATGACTTAACTACAACAGGAGATGCATATGAACCATAAGAAACACTCTTGGAACATGGAGCTTGGGTGATATGATGATTTAACCACTGACCCCAACAAGAAACTCTCGTCATAAAACCCTCAAAGCAAGTTTGGTAAACATAGCACATCTAACAAACACAGAGAACAAGTGAGGGAGACAAATAAAATTGTCCCAAACAAAAGAACAACATAAATACTCCAAAAAAGAATTAAAATAAATACATTAAATTGGAGCAACCCACATATCAGATGCAGAGTTTAAAATAATGGTTATAAGGATGCTCATGGACCTTTCAGGAAGAATGGATGACGTCAGTGAGAACTTAAAGAGATAGTAAGCATTAGAAAGATATAGAAATCATAAATAGAACCAGTCATAAATGAAGATTACAATATCTGAAATGAAAAATTCACTAGAAGGAATCAACAGATAGTCCTAATCAAGATGATCCCAAAGATAGTCATACTAAGACACATTATAATTACAATGTCAAAGATTAAAGACAAAAGGAGAATCTTAGAGACAGCAAGAAAGACATAGTTACCTACAGAGAGCTTCCATAAGACTGTCAGCTGATTTCTCAACAGAAACACTTCAGGCAAAAAAATGGATTGGCATGAAGTTGTCAAAGTGATGAAAAGAAGGATATGCAACCAATAATATTCTACCCAGAAAGGCTATAATTTAAAATTGAAGGTGAAATATGTATGTGTATGCATGTATCAATAAATTAATCTTGGTTGACTTTAAGAAAGAGATTAAGAGCAATACAATTATAGCAGGGGATTTTAATACCCAATGTCATCAATGGGTAGATCTTTCAGACAAAAAAATCAAGAAAGAAACTATGGCATTAAATGGCACAATTGATTTAATTGATATTTACAGAACATTTCATACCAAAAAAGCAACATATGTATTATTGTCAAGTGCATGTTAGATCATTCTAAAAATTGGACCACATGTTAGGACATAAAATGGGTCAACAAATTTAAAAAGATTAAAATCATATCAAACATGTTCTTGGATCATAATGGCATACAATTAGAAATCAACCTCAATAAACATGTAGGGTTAGCAACAGAGGAGTGGGAGGAGAAGGGGAGAAAAGGTACAGAAAATAATTAGCATAGATGGTAGGTAGAAAATAGATAGGGGGAGGGAAAGAATAGTAGGGGAAATATAGAATCTAAAGAACTTGTGACACATGGAAATAAACAAAAGGGGGGAATGGTGGGGGAGGGGTGTGCAGGGTGGAGGGGAATGAAGGTGGAAATAGGACAACTGTAATGGCATAATCAATAAAACATATTTTTTAAAAATGCAAAGGCATTCAAATATATAGAAGTTAAATAGCATGTTATTAAATAATGAATGGGTTACCAATGAGATCAAGAATGAAATAAAGCATTACCTGGAAATCAATGAAAATGAACAAACAACCACCCCAAATCTGTGGGACATGGCAAAAACACTTCTGAGAGGGGAGTTCATACCACTAAAATCCTACAAGAAGCAAGAAAAATATTAAATAAGCAATGTAATACTACACATAAAAGAACTAGGAAAACAACAAAGACCAGAGTAAGTAGAAGGAAATAAATAATCAAGAGCAGAATTAAACGACACATAGATTAAAATATACAAGTGAAAAGATTAATGAAACCAGGAGCTGATTTTTTGAAAAGATAAACAAAATTGACAAACCTTCACCCAGACTCCTCAAGAAAAAAAAAAGAGGACCCAAATAAATAAAATCACAAATAAAAAAGAATAAGTAACAGTATTTCTTTTTTTTACTTAAAAAATCATTTTATTTTATTTTTAATTATTATTATTTTTAATACTTCTTTTTTGATTATGCCATTACATTTGTTCTATGTTCTATGTTCCCCCCCTTCGTTCCCCTCCACCCTGCACATCCCTCCCCATCATCCCCCCTTTAGTTCATGAACATGAGTCTCAAGTTCTTTAGATTCTGTATTTCCCCTACTATCCGTACCCTCCCCCAATCTATTTTCTATCTACTGTCTATGCTACTTATTTTCTGTACCTTCTCCCCCCTTCTCCTTCTCCCACTCCCCTGTTGCTAACCCTCCATGTGATCTTCATTTCTATGGTTCACTCCTGATCTAGCTGTCCTCTTAGTATGCTTTTATTTTAGGTGTGGTTTGCTGTCCTTTCACTGTTCATCTTTTTTATCTTCTTTTTCTTAGGTAAGTCCTTTTAACATTTCATATAATAAGGGCTTGGTGATGATGAACTCCTTGAATTTGATCTTATCTGAGAAGCACTTTATCTGTCCTTCCATTCTAAATGAAAACTTTGCTGGATAGAGCAATCTTGGTTGTAGGTCTTTGGTTTTCATGACTTGGAATACTTCTTTCCAGCCCCTTCTTGCCTGTAAGGTCTCTTTTGAGAAATCTGCTGACGGTCTGATGGAAACTCCTTTGTAGGTGACTGTCCCCTTATCTCTTGCTGCTTCTAGGATTCTCTCCTTCATTTTAATCTTGGCTAATATAATGATGATGTGCCTTGGTGTGTTTCTTCTTGGGTCCAACTTCTTTGGGACTCTCTGAGCTTCCTGGATTTCCTGGAAGTCTATTTCCTCTGCCAGAATGGGGAAGTTCTCTTTTATTATTTGTTCAAATAAGGTTTCCACTTGTGGCTGTTCCTCTTCCCCTTCTGGTACCCCTACAATTCGGATGTTGGAACGTTTAAAGATGTCCTGAAAGTTCCTAAGCCTCTCCTCCTTTTTTTGAATTCTTATTTCTTCATCCTTTTCTGTTTGGTCATTTTTTTCTTCCTTCTGCTCTACTCCCTTGATTTGAGTCCCAGTTTCCTTTCCATTACTATTGGTTTCCTGTGCATTACCACTCATTTAAATTAGTTTAGCCTTCATATGTTCCTCTAATTAGTGACTAAAATCAATCAGTTCTGTGAGGATCCTGATCACCAGTGTTTTGGACTGTGCATCTGAAAGTTTAGCTATTTCTTTTTTTTTAAAATATTTTCTTTATTTATTTTTGGAGAGAGGGGAAGGGAAGGAGAAAGAGTAGGAGAGAAACATCAATGTGTGGTTGCCTCTCATGCATCCCCTGCCGGGAACTGGCCTGCAACCCAGACATGTGCCCTGACTGGGAATCGAACCGCGATACTCTGGTTCACAGGCCCGCGCTCAATCCACTGAGCTACGCCAGCCAGGGGTAGCTATTTCTTCATCACTTAGATTTATCGGCTCTGGGGCTCTGAGTTGTTCTTGAGCCATGTTTTGATCTGTTTGTGTCTGTTAAGTATGAGGAGCAGAGCCTTAGTTGTTTACCAGGGTGGGGCCATCCAGGTCTCTGTTTTGTGGCCCTGTATGTGGGGGCGGGGTCAGAGAGGGAGCACTGGCGGTCCTCTCAGCTCACCCAGTCCATCCCACCACTCTCCCCCGCCTGTTTATCTGAGAGGAAATGTGCAAGCCCACCACCCTGCACCGTGTGGTCTCAAGCTCGCCCCTTCAGTGGTTTATCTGCATGCAAAATGCTCGACTGACTACAGACAGCCAGCCTCACCTCTTCCCTGTGTCCGCCTGTAGCTAGCCCCCACCTGGGATCCGGGCCTTCTGGGATCCGAGCCTTCAGCTGCTGGCGCACCACCCTGGTTGGGGATCTTTTTGGCCAACCTGCTCCGTTGCTGGCTTCGCCCCTCTTACCGGTTTATCTGAGCATTTTATTGTTTTCAGACTCCGTATTGTCGATTTTCTGTGTGGTTTGGTTGCATTTATTATTATTAAAACTTTATTGTTTTTAGATTTGTTTGTGTGCAGATGCAAGGTGTTTCCACCTACACTTTCATCTTGGCGGAAGTCAATAACAGTATTTCTGATACCACAGAAATACAGAAAATTGTAAGAAAATACTATGAACAAATACATGCCCATAATATGGACAACCTGTGTAAAATGGGTAAATTTCTGGAAACATACTATAATTCAAACTGAATAAAGGAGATTCAGGAAACCAGAACAGACTGATCACAAATGATGAAATTGAAATAGTAATCAAAAAATTTCAGGCAAACATTAGGTTACATAGGTCATTTTGAATTGGAACCTATGCATCCCAAAGTTCATAGCAGCACAAATTACATCAGCCAAGTGCTGGAAGCAACCTAATTACCTATCAGTAAGTAGGTGAACAACAACAACAACAAAAACTATGGTACATTCATAGAATGGAATACCACACAGCAGAAAGTAAAAGAAGCTCCACCCATCAGGAAAGCATGGATGGAAATGGAGAGAATTATGATAAATGAAATAAGCCAGGTGGTGAAAGACAAATATCGTATGATCTCACCTATAAGTGAAACCAAATCAACAAAACAAACAAGCAAGCAAAAATATAACCAGAGAAATAGAAATTAGGAACAAACTAATAGTAACCAGAGAGGAGGTGGGAGAGGGTAATAGGAGTAAAGGGAGAAGAGTTGTCAAAGAAAATGTACAAAGGACACATGAGCAAAGGCAAAGGTAGATAAGATTGAGGGTGGGAGATGGGGATGGCTGGAGCCTCAGGGGGAGTGATGGGGGAGAAAATGGAGATAACTATACTTGAACAACAGTAAAAAAAGGAAAGAATTAAAAAATAAAACTAGACCACCAACTTACACAATACACAAGAATAAACTCAGAATGGATAAAAGACTTAAGTGTAACTCATAAAACCATAAAAATCCTAGAAGAAAATATAACCAGTAAAATCTCAGATATCTCCCATAGCTATATTTTTGCCAATGTATCTCCAGAGAAAGCCAGAAAAAACAATAAACAAATGGGACTGCATAAAATTAAAATATTTTCTGCACAGCTAAAGAAACCATCGGCAAAATGAAAAAGAAACCTGCTGCATGGTAGAACATGTTTGTCAATTATACAACTGATAATTGTTTAATTTCTAAAATAAAACAATTAGTAATCAATACCAGAAGGACCAACAATCCAGTTCTTAAAAAAGGCAAAGAACCTGAATAAACTTCTCCAAAGAGGACATACAAATGACCCATAGACATATGAAAAAATAATCGACATCACTAATCATCAGAGAAATGCAAAGTAGAACCACTATGAGTTATGACCTCACACCAGAATGACCATCATTAATCAATCAACAACAAAAAAGTGCTGGTGAGGATGTGGTGAAAAGAGAAGCCTAGTGTACTTTTGGTAGGAATGCAGACTGGTGCAGCCACTGTGGAAAACAGTATGGAATTTCCTCAGAAAACTAAAAATAAAACTTCTTTTGACTTGTTAATTCCACTGCTAGGATTATACCATAATTATCCAGAAAAAAACAGAGCAAAAGAAGCTATGAACCCCAATGTTCATAGCATTATTATTTACAATTGTCAAGTGCTAGAAGAAACCTAAGAGCTCATCAGTAAAAGAGTGGATCAAAAAACTATGATAAGGGGACAGTGACCAGAGGGGAGAGGGGAGGGAATTTCAGGGGGAAAAGGGGAAGGATTTACAGGAACTAGTATAAAAGACATATGGACAACTAAGGAGGGTGAAAATGGGAGGGAGGTGGGGAGCACTGGGGGGTGGGCTGGGACGGGAGTAAAAAACAGAAAACTGTACTTGAACAATAATTAAATAAATTTAAAACAAACAAACAAATAAATAAAAACAGAAAGCAAATAAAACATAATTGCTAATAATTAGGTTAAGAATGTAAGTTATAAATGAGGTTTTTTTCTTGTTTCTATTTTCCAAATTGCCTGTAATATCAGTGTTTACCTTCTATGATAAAATATCTAATTAAATAGGTAGACTAAAAAAAAACTATGGTACATTTACACAACAGAATACTATGGAACAGAAAGAAAGAAGGACCTCCTACCCTTCCTGACAACATGGATGGAACTGGAAAACATTATGCTAAGTGAAATAAGCCAGGCAGTGAAAGACAAATATCATATGATCTCACCTGTAAGTAGAACCTAATCAACACAACAAACAAGCAAGGAAAACATAACCAGAGACATTGACATTACAAGCAAACTAACAGTAACCAAAGGGGAGGTAGGAAAGGATAATGGGGGGAAAAGGGGGAAGTTTTTCAAGGACATGCATGAAGTACACATGGACAAAACCAAAGGGGAGTAGGATCAAGGGTGGGAAGTTGGGATGACTGCAGTAGGGGTTTAGTGGGAGGTGAAATAGAGACCATTGTACTTGAACAACAATAAAAAATTTTAAAAAAAGTTAAAAAAAGGTAAATTCATCTCTCCTTTTTCAGGTCTCTCAAACCCAACTCTTTCTCTTATCCTGAAAAATATATTCATTAATGCTATTTACCTTTGCTGGAATTCTGTAGTAACCTTGAACATTATTTACATCCAGTTCACTTGTTACTTGAAGTCCATTCCCTCTGTGACCAGAAGGAATACTGACCATGTTCTTATTCTGCATAAAACTTTCATGGTTTCACAGTTAAAAATAAAGTTCAAACTCTTTAACTCAGAACTCTTTAACTGTCAAACTCAGAATACTAAGGTCCTGAGTACATCTTGAATTTCATCCCCTACACCTCACTGCAGCAATACCCAAACCATTCTAATATCTATAATGCAACACACTCACTCACAAGTCTTGGGCTTTGCATTTATTGTTTCCTGTGGATACATCACGTTGCTAATTAAACTGACACAAGGGTTATGCACTATAAGTCTGTTCAGGGCCCTGGCAGAGTAGCTCAGTTAGTTAGAGCATCAGCACATATGTCAGTTGCAGGTTCAATACCCAGGCAAGGAACATGCAAAAATCAGTAAGTGAAGACATAAGTAAGTGGAACAGTAAATAAATGTTTTTTAATCTCTCCCCCTCTTCTCTTTCCAGAAAATCAGTAAATAAATTTAAAAAGTTGTTTGACATATGAATGACTTTTTAAGAATCTTGATTCAATAGGAAGGAATACCTTTAAACTTGCATCCATTTGAGAAGCTAGGACTTGAGACAGCAAAATTTCCTCTCTGTATGTTTTAAGAGTAAAAGCAAAAGTGAAAACTTCAAAGCAAAATATAGGGATTGAGAAGTTCCAAATTTTTAATGCCCTCAAGTTGTCTCTAATTTTAGGCTAACTCTTAAAGAGTCTATTGAAGGGAAAATCCACTTATCCTCTTAGTGAGTTTTGAATGTCTAATTGGTTTAATATGCTGCCTATAATATCCCAGTTTTCTGTACAACCACAAGGTCTTGGTGACCTACTAGAAGGAAGTCAGCAGGTTAGAAACCCAGGGGACACATGACAGATGGTTTTACCAGCTTTACAGAAATACTATTCCCATGAAGCCATATTAGAGATTACAGCCATCCTAGAACTAACCCTGTACTGGAGCTTGAATTTGGTGGGCATTTGTGAAATGTAGTCCTTTAGGGAGAAGCCTTTACTCCACCTGGTATATGCAATAACCAAAGGATACTAGCTGATCTCTGCCCTAACTGATCATTCTGAAGAACATCGTAGTTTTACTACAAGACTTTTGATGTCTCCTCTCTTCTTTGTTCAGTTATGCTTGAAGTCAAGGGAACTCACAGTAGGGTACATCTTTCCACAAAATTTCAGTCTCAGTTATTCATTTACTTACTTACATGCTCACACACACACACTTACACCACTATTTTTATTTTCTTAGGTAATCAAAAACCTTAACTTCCTCAATCGTTTTACTGGAAAACAATAAAGTCTTTCTTAGTTATTAAAATTTGAAAAATCATTCATTAGGCTAATGCTGACAGCAAAGCAAGAGAAGACACACTCAAAGACAAAAACAAATTAATAGACGATTACTTTGTGCAGCAATTTTTTTAAGTAAAGGGGTGTTTAAATTTCAACCCTCCCATTATCTCACAATTAGTTTCAGGTAAATTGTAATTAAAGTACACAGATGAGTATATCCTTCATGGGCATCATATCTTACATAGCTACAATGATATCGTTTTGATTTCTCTATCACAATGAGTGTTTTAATGATACCAACATGAAAAAAATACCAAAAAGTATTCATTTACCAACATTTGACCTGTATAAAATAAATATATGAGGAATCATCTCAATCTGTAGTATTTAGTGACTTTCTGCTACTACTCCCTGGGCTTAGTAATGCTGGGTCTCCTTTGCAGTACTCTTAGAGGCTAAATCTTTGTAATTGTTCCATTAAAGAAAAATGCAGTTGAGAAGTCTGGCTGTAGAACTTAAATAATATACCCAGACCTCCTACAGTGTTACTTTCTAAAGGTCAAACTTAAGCATAAATTGAAAACTGCTTTATCTGTAACTAGTTTGGTAAATATGATGTATGGTGACATATACACATATTTTCTTTTTCTAATTTCCCAAGTCAACCATAAATATACTGCTATGTCTAAACTTAAAATAATAAAGAACTATAAACGATGAAATATAGACATCATCTTTTACTCTCCCTTTGAATACCAATGTCATTTGTCATCTGTCTGGTGTGTGTGTTTCTCTCTAGTTTTTTTCCTACACCTATTTTAAATTTATATGTGTGTTTCTTACTATAAAGTATTCTCTTTATGAAAGAAAATATATGTTATGTATGTTTTTCTATGATTTATTTTCTCACTAATAATAACCTCTGACACCTTCCCATGTTCTCCGTTTCTGTGAACACTTTATATAATACTAATATTCATATATTCATATATTTATATGCATAGAATGGTGCCTTAGTTAATACTCATGTAGAGTGTTTAAATTGTTAAATGATTTATACACAAGGATTAATGAATTGATATCCTTGTGTATACATGCAAAGGCCTGTCCAGGAAAAGTCCAGTCATTGTTAATACCATGAGAATGATTTGTGTGATATCCATGTAACCTGGCAGCCAAGGAGAGTGGACTGAAATGTGCATGCATGAACAATGATAACTTCACTAGTCATCATTGTTGTAGTCATTGGGGGTAGTAGATGACATTTGAGTGAGCATGTGTACTGTATAGCAATCACATTCAAAATGACTGAGCTAGTAGAGCAAGGAATCTTCACCAAATTTTGCATTAAGCTTGAACATTCTTAACAGAAACTATTAAGATCATCCAGAAGGCCTCAGCTATGAGAAACTGGTGATTGTCAGCTTCATCACAACAATGCCCCCACTCATGTATCACATCTCATAGAGAACTTTTTGGTGAAACATGAGATCACCCAGATAATGCAAGCCCCCTACAGCCCAGATTTGGCACCCTGTGACTTCTGGCTTTTTCCAAAACCAAAATTACCTTTGAAAGGGAAGAAATTTCAAACTATAGATGAGATGCAGAAAGATAGGATGGGGCAGCTGATGGAGATTGGGAGAACTGTGTGAGGTGCCAAGGTGCCTACTTTGAAGGGGACTGAGGCATAATCATCCTATGTACAATGTTTCTTGTATCTTGTATCATGGTCAACAAATGTCTCATTTTTTTTTTATATTACATAGCTGGATACTTTCTTGACAGACCTTGTATTCCCAAACTTCTAGAAAATAGCATAAATAGAAAAACATACCATACACTAAGTCTAGAGTTCGCACTATTGATCTGAAGACCATTTATTCAAAGAAGTATGTAAATATTAAATTCTAATAATGAAATAAAGAAAATTTGAGACAGAGACAACTCACATTCATAACATCATGTTTATTTTCTAATAAATGTTAATTTGCCTCAACATTTATCAGATGGAATTAAACATGTCCCATATTTATTTTGATGCAAACTCTATCAATCTAGTACATGAATCCTTCAAAGAGAGAAAAAATTGCTTTGGCTTACCAAAAATCTCAAAATGTTTCTTTTTTATCTAAGCAGTTACTTATGCCTCTATTTTTTTTACTTTTAAATACATTTTTATTTAGTTATTTTTTAAGTACAGTTTTTTGTCTATTTCTCCCATCCCAGCACCCCCGCCCCATGCTCCCCACCTCCCTCCCATTTCCACCCCCCTTAGTTCTCATCCCTGTGTCCTTCATATTTGTTCCTCCAAATCCCTCCCCTTTTCCCCCTTAAATTACCTTCCCTCTCCCCTCTGGTCACTGTCCCCTTGTTGTCTATTTCAGTGTCTTTGTTTTTTTTTTCTGCTTGCTTGTTTGTTTTGTTGTTTAGCTTCCTGTTAAAGGTGAGATCATATGGTATTTGTCTTTCAACACGTGGCCTATTTCACTCACCATAATGCTTTCCAGTTCCATCCATGCTGTTGCAAAGGGTAGTAGCTCCTTCTTTCTCTCTGCTGCATAGAATTCCATTGTGCATATGTACCACAATTTTTTGATCCATTCACTTACTGATGGGCAACTAGGTTGCTTCCAACTCTTGGCTATTGTAAATTGTGCTGCTATGAACATTGTGGTGCATAGGTTCTTTGAAATTGATGTTTTAGGATTCTTAGGATATAATACTAGCAGTGGAATTGCTGGGTCAAAAGGCAGGTCAATTTTTATTTTTCTGAGAAAATTCCATACTGTTTTCCATAATGGTTGTACCAGTCTGCACTCCCACCAACAGTGAACTAAGGACCCCTTTTTCCCACACCCTCTCCAACATTTGTTGTTTGTTGCTTTGTTTATGATAGCCATCCTGACTGGTGTAAAGTGGTATCTCATTGTATGCCTCCATTTTTAAAATGGGTGAAACTATACTTTAAAAATTTAATGAATCAAATGCAAAACGTCTTTTTTTTATTGGTGAATTCACCTGGAGTCATCCTTTACATGTAATTACTGTTTCAGCAAGTTTATCTCTACTCTGATATTTTTAGATATCCAAAGAAAAGGCTCACATTGTCTGAGATTATCCATCACCATTATCAACCCACACAGAACTGACAAGGAAACTTATCTATTGATTTAAAACTTCAGTAAGGACATAAGAATAAAATGTCCCTTGAAGCAAATGAATACCATTTTGTTCAATGATTAAGAAAATAGAGTCTATTCACATGTTTCATTGATCTATGGATGCCTAATTGAAATTCCTTTATTATTCCTTGATCATTAGTCCCATTCATTAACCAAAAGGAGAATATTTTCAATGTGTACAAAAATATACAGGGCAATAAAAATATTGTTTTGTTAACATATTCACAATAAGAAGTTCCAGATTGTTTTTGCTGTGTAAGTTTCTTATATAAAATAGAAAAATGTATTTCTCTTCCACATAAAAGAAGGTCACAAACAGATAGTTCAGTTCAAATATGGAGACTCTGACAAATACCATATGATCTCACCTTTAACAGGAAGCTAAACAACAAAACAAACAAGCAAGCAAAATATAACCAAACACACTGAACTAGAGAACAGGTTGACAGTGACCAGAGGAGAGAGGGGAGGAAATTCCAGGGGGAAAGGGTAAGGATTTACAGGAACTAGTATAAAGGACACATGGACAAACTAAGGGGGATGAAAATGGGAGGGAGGTGGGGAGCACCGGGTGGTGGGCTGGGAGTAAATGGGAGTAAAAAACAGAAAACTGTACTTGAACAACAATTACATAAACAAATATAAAAATAAAATATTTTAAAAATCTCAAATATGGAGGCTCTGAAGTCAAGGACCCAGCCTGTTTTTCTACATTGCTAATGCTCACTTCCACCCCCATGAGTATCTTCTGAGGCTCTGGTCATCATGTTTCTCATCCACCAATTATCCCTCAAAACAATTCTGTTTGCATTTCAGTGGTTTGGTTTGAGTCACATGGAAGGCTGAAAAAATAGAATTTAACTGTATACTTCATCATTTTAAAGAAAATGAGATTTCATAAATAACAAGAAAGGAAATATTGGGAATTTGGTGGCAAAGAGAAATATGTGCTAACAACATCTTGTGTCTTAGTGCTTACAAATAAGAGTCCCATTTGACATTCTAAGTGTTCAAATCCAGGCATTAAAAAGCATGACCATTTTTCATTTAATCTTCTGATTTTTAAAAATGTGCATATTTTAATTGCAGACATTATTTTTCAGCCCCCTTGAACCGAGTGCTTTTTCTAGTTCTTTTTCCCCTTCTCTTTATCTTCTCTGGGCATTAGTAACATTTTCCAAGTACTTGACTTGTTCCTTCCTCACCACTTGATATGCCATTTTCTTTGGGGTTTGAGTAGAGTAGCTGTAGTACAAATTTCAGATTTCTGCAAATATTTTGAGCTCCAATGATCTTTCTATGAGTGACTTAATACTTTCATTGTAATTAATCCTTAATCAAGTCTTTAGATAGTCTTTAGATACCAGGAGGAAGCTTCTCCTCCCTCAAGCTTCATTCCTAAATAGCAGGATCCATTTTAGGCTATTTACTTCTTCTCAGCTTCTTTTGAGTCCAGGAGACCAGATTCATTAAGGAATATACCACTCTTCTCCATCGAATTCCAGGGACTTCTGAGCCAGGCTATTCCCAGAAACTTTGCAGATACTCATGCTCAGTGTTCTGATTATGATTCCCAAGTTCTCATATAATCCAGGGATGGGAATTTACAGGAGCGCTCATAGTCAGGACTTCATTAAGCTAACAACCCCATTTCCACATTGCAAGTTTCAATTGCCTTAGAACTAGCCGATACTTTGCTAAGGAGAGAAATGTAGTTGCAGTTGGGGGAAGTAAGCAAGAAGGTATCCAAACATAATCTTCCAAAAATTTGGAGGTTATTATCAAGCTATTTGATTTTTTTGCACCCAGTAGATTCAATGATTCAATGGTTAATCAGTGTTCATTTCTTTTTATTTTTTTATCTTGTTCAAGTACAGTTTTATGCCTTTCCCCCACCCCTCCCCATCATCTCAGCCCTCCCCATCTCTCTCCCCTGTTCCCACCCCCGCTTGTTATTGTCCATATGTCCTTTATAATGGTTACTATAAACTCTTTACCCTTTTCTTCCATTATCCCCCACTCCCCTCTGGTCATTGTCAGCCTGTTCTTAATTTCAATGTCTTTGGTTATGCTTTCCTTGCTTTTTCTTTCTGTTGACTAGGTTCCTCTTAAAGGTGAGATCATATGGTATTGTTTTTCATGGACTGGCTTATTTCACTTAGCATACTGCTCTCCAGTTCCATCCCTGCTGTTGCAAAGGGTAGGAGTTCCTTCATTCTTTCTGCTGCATAGAATTGTGTAAATGTACCATTGTGTAAGTGTACCATAGTTTTTTGATTCATTTATTTACTGATTGTCACTTAGGTTGCTTCTAGCACTTGGCTACTGTAAATTGTGCTGCTATGAACATTGAGGTGCACAGGTTCTTTTGGACTGGTGTTTCACAGTTCTTAGGATATAATCCTAGCAGTGGAATTGCTATGTCAAAAGGAAGTTCCATTTTTAGTTTTCTGAGTAAATTCCATACTCTTTTCCACAGTAGTTGCACTGGTCTGCAACCCCACCAACAGTACACCAGGGTTCCCTTTTCTTCACAAACTCTCCAACATTTGTTGCTTGTTGCTTTGTTTATGATGGCCATTCTGACTGTTGTGAAGTGGTATCTCATCAACTTCTTATTATGTGGTATCTCATTAACTTCTATTTTTCTGGTGACTAGTGATACTGAGAATCTTTTCATATTAAAGTACCAATGGCATGTTTCACAGATATTGAATAAACACTTCAAAAGTTTATATGGAAACATAAATGAACCCAAATAATTGTAACAACTTTGAGAAAAAAGAGCAAAGTAGGAGAGATCACAATATCTGATATCAAAATGTATTACAAGGCCAGTGTAGTCAAAACAACCTGGTATTAGCATAAGAACAGACACATGGACCAATGGAACAACTTAGACAGCCCAGAAATTAACACAATTCTCTATGATCAATTAATGTTCCACAAAGTTGGCAGCAGCATAAAATGGAGCAAAAACAGCCTCTTCAATAAATGGTGTTGGGAGAGCGGGACAACTACATGCAGAAAAATAAAACTTGACCACCAACTTACACCATACACAAAAATAAATTCAAGGTGGATAAAATATTTAAATATAAGTCATGACACCATAAAATGTCCTAGAGGAGAACATAGGCAGGAAAATCTCAGGTATGCCATGCAGCAATATTTTCACGAATATATCCCCTACAGCAAAGGGACATACAGGAAACAATAAACAAATGGAATCTCATCAAAAGAAAAAGCTCCTGCATGACTAAAGAAAACAGCATTAAAATGAAAAGAGAACCAATCATATGGGAAACATATTTGCCAATGATACCTCCGACAAGGGTTTGATCTCTAAAATACATAAAGAACTCACACAAATCCACTCTAAGAAGACAAGCAACCAAATTAAAAAATGGGCAAATGACTTTAACAGATACTTCTCCAAGGAGGACATATGCAAAAGTTGAGATTCACAATTAAAGCAGGAGCAAGACTTAAAACCCAGCCCACTTACTTTGCACTTTATGCTGAGCACCTAGGTCACCAATGCTGCTCCAAATTCATACCTTGGATCCCTGGAAACATGGTTCTAAAAGGAGTGATGTATTGCCTATTTGACAACCACTGAAAAAAGAATCAGAGCTCTTATTTGATGTCTTTGTATTGAAGCAAGTATTTCTTTTACCCATTCCTGTGCAAACAAGAACTGTCATCTATTACAATATTAGGTTTTTGTGGGGCTTTTTGTCTTTTTTTTTTACAAGAGAAAGCAAAAAATTGCTTGTTCTATATGAGAAATGTCAAAGAAAAGGGGGGCTGTCTTTAGTGGAATACTTAGAAAGAACCCACTGAGACCTCCTTTGGAGTAAGGGTGGACAGTGTTAGTGGGATCAACACTTGTACTGAAAGTAATTTATAAATTTGCATAAAAATATTAAAAATTATCAAGCTAAAATCATTGAGGAGCTGAGACAATAAAAAGCAAATAACCCAAATATAAATTTTATGATAACATTTACCAAGTGTTTTGTCATCTTGACTTATCAAAATTCTCATAAGAACAAAAAAGATGTGTTTTATAATTACTACAGTCTTATTTTCCCTAAAGCAATCTTTGGTCCCAGATGTTTGACATTATATCCCACCTGATAACATCCTATCTGGGTGACACTGGGCACATTTCATACCTTACGTCTTATTTTCTAGATGTGTAAAGTGCTCATAATGTAATCAACCAAACTCAGAGTTTTGGATAATTAGATGAATTAATTCCCATAAAAATGATGTCTAGCATTTGGTAAGTGGCTCAATAATTATTTTTAGCTATAATAAATTTTGTTATAATTCACATAATATACAATTTTTAAAGTGACCTCAAATTACTTTGGAAGGACAAAGAATGCAAATACATTCCAATACCCATGACTACATGCATTTTATGTAAATTAAATATTTTTTATGAAAAATTTCAACTTGTTTGAAATTCTACAGGGTCCCGCCTGGCACACTCACCTCATCACCTCAAATGTGAAGTCCACAATGCCTAGAGTTTATCTTCTCAGCAAAAACTGAGTCTCCCTAGTCCCAATCTCACTCTCTCTACAACTCTTTCTCAGGCTTGAGTCTCTGCCAGTTGAAATACTAGTTTTAACTTAGAAAATAGTACTTGATTCTATGGCCCTGCCATATATTTTCATACTTCATTATAATCATTTGCTGTTGCATAATAGGAACAATAGATAAACATTTGACATACCATTTTATTACTGCAGTAGTAAAAGGAATAAAAATTTCAACTAACCATATAAAACTGATAAAATTATTTAAAACACACTCCAGGCTTATAGAGCTATTTTATTGCTTCTATACAGCTGTGTGTTCAGTGGAATTTGGAGCATGACATTGGGAGCATATGATAAACTACAATAAGAAAAATATACAGTAAATTTCTCTTTGCTTTTGGATTTGATACAAATGTAGCACCGATTGATATGATCTCTCCAATAGGAAACACAGGAAAGCAAAAATAACTCTGTTTTTAAACTGACTGGCTTTGATTTAGTGTTATAGTACTACCTATTTTATGAGTTCTGTAATATTAGCCTATTTGGTTCATGATGAATTCATAGCATGTAATGTTTAATCATAGAAACCTCATTTAAAAGATCTTATTCTGAAAAAAAAGACAAAGGCTCCATATAGGTCATGAAACATATTTAAAAATAACATATATGTTTTTGTTAAAATTAAGCCTAAAGTGGAATCTATTCTGTAAGACCAAGAACAACCTAAGTAAAAACATTTATCTAAATGGGCAAATTATAATGATGTATACATTTATGCACAACATTCAATATATGGACAAACAAACAATCTTACCTTGCTCTTTTCTCATATAATTTTAAATCACACTGAATAATAAATCAGTTGAACTGATGACTTGTATGAGGTACTGAGTCTTTTGGTGAAATAACACTACCGATTGTGTAACTGTGAAATGTACAATTGTGATCTATAATGTGTATATTTATGAGTATACTTTGACAGCCCTCAAAATTGCCAATCTTTTTTTTCTTTTTTTATTTAGTTATTTTTCAAGTACAGTTTTCTGTCTATTTCTCCCATCCCAGCCCTCCCTGCCCTGTCCTCCCCACCTCCCTCCCATTTCCACCCCCCTTAGTTATTGTCCCTGTGTCCTTTATACTTGTTTCTCTAAATTCCTCCCATTTCCCCCCTTAAATTCAATCTTAAAATTCAATCTTAAAAATACCTACCTTAAGAGTAAACTAAATCTCACATCCTTACCAAAGTTTCATCCCACAAAGAACCCAACTAGGCAAGTAGACATCTAGCATTTTTGTTCCCATTCTCCCTTTCTAATCTCAGTTGAAAATGGCTTTGAAATGCACAGGACCTTAAATTTTATGCAAAAGAAATGGAATGACTATATTGACTTTCAGAGAAAGGATGGATCTCCTTCACATGGCATGTATATATCTTTCAGATTGCTGAGGTAATCTTCAGAGCTTTTAACTGATAAATGGAAATGCCCCAATAATGCAGAAATTCACTGACTGTGTCTATCTACTATCTATCCTGAATGAGATGAAAAGGAAGATGAAGTGGCAAACAGGTAGAGACATCCAAAGGCTCACTGACTCTGAAGGGGGTGTGGCATGTGGCAGACCCAGAGAGAAAAATATGCCAGGGAAGATAACTCTGATTTTTATAGACTGTCCCTGTGTGTTTTCTTTACATAATTGTGTTTTTCTTATTCCCATACCCGTCTTTGAAACAAAATTATTCTTGTTATTTTAAGCAGTAATTGAAAGGAATAAAATTCAGTACATTCTGAGTAGAGGAAGGAGGCATTACTAAATCCATAGAATTAGTAGTACAATAAATAGTACATTTCTTAATTGTGTTTAAATAATTTATATCTGATTCTAAGGCCACTATTAAACAGGACTGACAGGAGCACCCATCTCTGTCACTATTAGAGCTGGTGTCCACTCTCTAGGAATCTAAAGAGATCCAGGGTGGTAAATGAAGGAAGGGAGTCTAAAGTCCGAGGTAACATAGTAATCAGGAGGCTTCTCATCTAAATCCTCTTGGTATATGGTCCTGTGGCTTCTACATCACTAATGGAACACGGAGCTTACTGCTAAGAATGAACTGCAATGTTTGAAGCCTGGCCTCCATGGTTCCAAATACAGCCACAGCCTTTGAGGTCTATCTCATCCAGTCCCACCCAAGGCAATGTTTTGGAACACTCAGAGTTTTATAGAATCATAGTCATGGATCCACTTCACACTTTGGGAGTAAACTTCCTTTCATCTTTCTTCCCAAGCACAGCAACCCAGGCCTTCTTCATATTTTAAATAAAAAATGTCAAACAATGGGTGAGCAGAGTCTCTACTGACTTGCAACAAGTAGATGGAATTATTAGTGATCCAACCCTCTGATAAGCCATCAGCCAACCAGTAAAAGACATATCTGTTTATACTAACTGTCACAGACTAAAATTGAACAGAAATGTAAAGTTTATCAGTGGTATACAGTTGATTCTTGAACAACACAGTTGTTAGGGGCATGGACTCCTATGGTCCTATTCACTCAAAAATCCACATACAACATTTGACTCCCCCCAAAACTTAAATATTAATGTTGATTCACTAATAACATAAACCAATAATCACCACATATTTTGCATGTTATATATACTATATTCTATATTCTTACAATAAGAGAGAATATGTTATTTAAAAATCATAAAAAAGAGAAAAAAGTATTTATTGAAAAATATTCACATACAAGTGGACCTACACAGTTTAAACCCATATTGTTAAGGGCGAAACTGTACTTTGTATATATACAGGATATTAATAACTATCTATGGTTATGACAGATAAGTTGTGTTAATCTCTTATCTCACAATACTTCATAGTTATTCAACCACATATCTCAGAATAACACCATAGAATGAAACTAAATAGTTGTTTTTGTATTATTTACCCCCAAATTTCATAGACCATAACCCATTTGCCTACAGGCACATAGAGGGCAGAGTGAGGGATGAAAATTAGATCATTTAACAAAATGTCTCAAGAGTTAATGAATAAAACAATTTTTAAATGTTCTTATGCTATTTTCCATTTTTTACACCACAAAACAATTCATTATATATTACTAAAAAATTGTACATATAACCAGGACCATTCTTCCAAAAATATTCTTCACATCATTTCTCTTTTTCATATTATAATATGCATTCATTCTCCAAACAAAAAAAATGTATGTATGACATACATACATACATACATACATACATACATTGCTCATGTTAAGAAATTGAAATCTGTTTTTAATTATTTTAGGTCACATGGACATCACTTAGAGAAATAATATTGCCCTTGAAAAACATTTTGCTCTGTAGGTTGACACTCTAATTTAGCATATTAGAAACACATCTAGATTCTGATATTTTAAGCAGTCTTACACAGTGATTTTGTATTCAGTGAAACGGACCATCAACTTAACATTGGCATTTGCTTTTTGATTGTGTGTGGGCTTACTTTAATTATCCATGTGTAGTTATGAGGCAACCTGACTTCAAATAACAAAAGTTCATTTTCACTTAAGAAAAGGAAATATTTCATGGTAAAAAAAAACACTGCTCAAAACTGGTTATTAGGTTCAGAGTTCATTTGGTATAAATTGAAAATTGAGAAAGTTGTATTAAGGATTTTAATTTTATTATGTACCTGTTATAAATAATTATAAAAGCCCAACTGGAAAATAAGGTATTATAAATGTAAAATAATTCTACCATCTTAAAATAAAATTGATAAAATAGTAAGAATAAAAAGACCCATTTGTTAATTCCAAAGAACAATTTATGAAGACTGTTTATACTTTAGTACAGAAGAATAAATTGCCACCCTCCTTTAGGAAGTTCTATTAAGATAATCTTTAATAAATATATTGCATTGAAAGAAAGATGATCATTTCTATGCAACAAACCAGATCTATTAAACTACAAAGTGTTAGAGTTTTCTGAAGTAGAAAACTTATTAAGATGATGAAGAGAGAAATGTAGGAAAGAAAAGTAAATCTACATATATTTATAATTCAATACAAATGTCACCATCTTCTTCACCAAAACCTTTAAAAAACAAATCCATGTATCTGTGGAATACTGTTTGATTATTGGTAAGGACAAGGTTGAAATGCAGGAATGAAGGTAAGAATAAATAAAGAATTGACTTTGCTTCCTAAAAAAAGAGTAAGTTAACTAGTAAAGGTATAAGTGAGCAAGTCATTTAGGCTATAAAACAAAGGCTATAATTTATTATAGCACTTCATACATATTTGGATATATAGGTACATATGTATACATGTATATATGTAACGTAAATATGTATGGATATATAGTTATATATATTTATAAAACATGTCTTTAATACTGATGTTTAAAGATTAAATGGTGATAGAATTTCACAATATCAGCTATTAATGGTCCACTCAGTTTCATGTAGAGAGAAAACCCATGACCAGTCCATACCACAACCAGTAGCTAAGAATTATGGACAATCTAAAATAAGCATTAGAGTAAAATTGTTCAATTAATGCTAGGATAAAAGGAGCTAGACTAATAAAGCTTTACCCTGGCTTCGATATAAGAATTATTTAAAAACATAACATTTTTGAGCACATAATAACATCCATCTGAATATATTAAAAAAACACAAATAACTAAGGAAATATAACCATAAAAAACAGCAAAAGTTCTGGCCAAGATGAAGGTATAGGTAGAAATTCTTCACTTCCATGCACAACCAAAATGAGGATAACAATCAATCTAAATACAGCAAATAACCACAAGTGCCAGAAAATCAAACTGCATGGAACTCTGAGAGCTAGGAAATCAGAGAAACATTCAACCAGACTAGTAGGAGAGAGATGGGAAGCCCAGTGCATGGAAAAGACCCCTGGTAAGGTGGCAGACAGTGAGGGTGGGGCTGGCTGAGAGGACCAGCAGTAAGGCATTGAACCACAGGGGTAGGGAGTTGGCTGACTGAGCAGACCCATGGCAAGGTGGTGAACCATATGTGCAAGGAAGGGCTGGCGAATGGGAAACTAAGACTCAAAGCTAGCTGTAAACTACTGCAGGGGTTGCCATGGAAGGAGAAACTCCCAGTCTTATGTGAGAGTTTGTTGGAAAGTGGGGTGAGAGATGAGCAAGTGAGATGCATTGTTCCATTTCTGACCCCTCCCCAACAGACAGCGCCACAACACTGCAAAAAGGGTTGGCTCAGTGTGGTGAGTACCTTAGACCCTGCCTCCTTACAACATAACAGGTGCACAGAGACAAAGAAATATGGCCAAAGTAAAAGAAGAGATCAAAATTCCAGAAAAAGAGCTAAGTGATGAGGAGATTAACAACCTATCTGATACAGAGTTCAAAACACTTGTAATCAGGATGTTCACAGACTGAGTGAGCTTGGTCACAAAATGAAGCAACAAATGAAGGCTACCCAAAGTGAAATAAACCAAAATATTCAGGCCACCAACAGTGAAGGGAAGGAAAACCAGGACTCAAATCAATGATTTGGGAGGGAAGAAATAAACATTCAACAAGAACAGAATGAAGAAACAAGAATTCAAAAAAATGAGGAGAAACTTAGGAAACTCTGGTACAACTTTTAAACATCTCAATATCCAAATCATAGGGGATCAAAAGGAGAAGAACAAAAGCAAGAAGTTCAAAACTTATTTGCTAAATAACGAAGGAAAACTTCCCCAATCTGGTAAAGAAAACAGACTTCTGGGAAGTCCAGGGAGCCCAGAGAATACCAAAGATATTGGACCCAAGGAGGAACACAATGAGGCACATCATAATTACATTACCCAAGATTGAAGACAAGGAGAGAATCTTAAAAGCAGCAAGAGAAAAGGAGACAATTACCTACAAAGGAGTTCCCATAAGACTACCAGCTAATTTCTCAAAAGAAACCTTGCAGGCAAGAATGGGCTGGAAAGAAGTATTCAAAGTCAGGAAAGGCAAGGACCTACACCCAAGATTACTCTATCCAGCAACGCTATCATTTAGAATGGAAGGACAGATAAAATGCTTCCCAGGTAAGTTCATATTAAAGGAGTTCATCATTACTAAGACCTTATTATATGAAATGCTAAAGGGACTTACCTAAGAAAGAGGATTAGATAAAAAAAATTACAAACAGTATAATGACAATGAACTCAGAACTATCAACAAATGAACCAAGAAAAAAGAAAAACAAACAAGGAAAACAAAAAATAACCAAACAACTAGAAAAGGAAGAGAATCAGAGAAAGGAACATCACATAGAGAGTTTTCAGTGGGGAAAGGGAGGGGAAGAATGGGGGGAGGTATAGGGTATAAGAAGCAAAATTTGTAGATATAAAATAGATGGGGAGAGCTTAAGAATGGTATAGAAAACAGAAAATTCAAAGAAAACCCACAGACATGAACTAAGTGGGGGAAATGCTGGAGGGTTCCGGGGTACAGAGCAGAGGGGGAATTAAGGGTGTAAAATGAGAAAATTGTAATAGCATAATCAATAAAATACTAAAAAAAAAACAGAAGAGAGTATCAAGATATTTTTCATACTTGATAGAAAAAATGAAGAAATGTCAATAATATGAATATTATTAAATATAGTTTGATCTATAATTAAGGTTACATACACTTTAATGCAATTTTAATTATAAAATGCAAAAAAAGTATTTAATAACCCATATATCATGATAAAACCATTTTCATAATAAGATAATTTTCACATAAATTTCTTAGATAGAAGATGTTTTAGGTCCTAAGGTTTCACCAGAGTACAATAATTGATAATGAGTTATTTAATAAATAAATCATTAAAGACATTTACCTAAAAATAAATACTAAACAAACTCTCATTTCAGGACATACACGAAGTCTTCCCAGGTTAGATCATTAATGTCTGTGTGTCATTTAAGATGTCTTACATAAGTTGTGCTAAGAAGAGTTTGAAACAGAAGACTAGAAATTCTCTATACCAAATAGTATTAATACAATATGAAAAAATGACAATGATCTATTTCAACAACATTATCAAACCCCCTATAATGACTTTTAGTAAAGTAAGCCTATGAAAATTAAAGCAAGCCAAGGAAAGAGGATTAAATGAGGGAGATCCCAAGCTGAAAGATTTGTTCAAATTGGTTGCATTACAACTTATCCACAGAGGGTGATAACATGAAGTCTTGAGTTTTGGAGCCATAAACAACACTAAATAGCCTTAGCAACTTTGAGAAAGAAGAACAAAGTAGGAGGGAGCACAATGCCTTATATCAAACTATTTTAAAAGGCCACTGTAATTAAAATAGTCTGGACCTAGCATAAGAACAAACACATAGACCACAGGGGCAGAATAAAGAGCCCAGAACTAAACCCATGTCTCTATAGTCAATTAATATTCAACAAAAGGGAAAGGAGTAAAAATAACCTCTTAAGTATGAAATTTCCTTAGAAAACTAAAAATGGAACTGCTTTTTGACCCAACAGTTCTGCTGCTGGGACTATATCTTAAAAGCACTGAAACACCAATCCAAAAGAACCTATGCACCCCAATGTTCATAGCAGCACAATTTACAATAGCCAAGTGCTGAAAGCAACCTAAGTTCCCATCAGGAAATGAATGGATCAAAAAAGTGTGGTACATTTATACAATGGAATTCTATGCAGCAGAGGGAAAGAAGGAGCTTACATCCTTTGTGACAGCATGGATAGAACTGGGAAGCATTATGCTAAGTGAAATAGGCCAGATGGTGAGGGACAAATACCATATGATCTCATCTTTAACTGGAACATAATCAACAGAAGAAAAAAGCAAACAAAATATAACCAGAGTCACTGAAATTAAGGACAATCTTACAATGGCCAGAGGGAAGGGGAGAGGGGACAGTGGGAAGAAGGGTTTTTAGCAACTACTATAAGGGACACATGGACAAAACCAAGGGGGAGGGGTGGAAGCAAGGAAGGAAGGTGGGTTTGGAGGGAGTGGGAGGAAAATAATGAATAACTGTAATTGAACAACAATAAAATAATTTAAATTAAAAAATATCCCCTTCAATAAATGGTATTGAGGGATCTGGACAAGTGTATGCAAAAAAAAAAAAAAAAGAAGAAGAAGAAGAAGAAGAAGAAGAAGAAGAAGAAGAAGAAGAAGAAGAAGAAGAAGAAGAAGAAGAAACTAGACCACCAACTTACACTATACACAAGAATAAACTCAAAATAGATAAAATACTTAAATATAAGTCATGACACTATAAAAAGTCTCAGAGGAAAACATAGGCAGGTAATTTTTAAAAATATCCCATGCAGCAATATTTTCATGAATACATCATTTAGAGCAAGGCATATAAAAGAAAAAAATTTAAAAAATGGGCCTATCTCAAGCTAAAAAGTATCTGCATGGCTAAAGGAAGCATCAACAAAATGGAAAGGGAACCAACCATATGGGAAAACACATTTGCTAATGATACCTCGGACAAGGGTTTGACCTCCAAAATACATAAAGAACGTACATGGCTCCACTCCAGGAAGACAAAAATTCCAATTAAAAAATGGGCAAAGGACATGATCAGACACTTATCCATGGAGAACATACAGAAGGACAATAGACATGAAAAAATGCTCAGCATCGCTAACTATTAGAGAGATGCAAATAAAAAACACAATAAGATACCAGTTCATATTGTAGGAATGGCCATCATTAAAAAATCATCAAACAATAAGTGCTGATGAGAATATGGGGAAAAGAGAACCATGGTACATTGTTGGTAGGACAGCAGATTGGTGCAGTCACTGTGGAAAACAGTATCAAATTTCCTCAAAAAAACTAAAGATGGAACTGCTTCTTGATCCAATATTTTCACTACCGGGATTATACCCTAAGAATCCTAAATCATCAATTCAAAAGAACCATGTACCCCAGTGTTCATAGCAGTGGCATTTACAATAGCTAAATACTGGAAACAGCCCCAGTGCCCATCAGTAAATGAGTGGATCCAAAAACTTTGCTACATTTACACAATGGAATTCTATGCAGAAGAAAAAGAAGAAACTCCTACCCTCTGTGACAGCATGGATGAAACTGGAGAGCATTATGTTAAGTGAAATAAGCCTGGCGGTAAAAGACAAATGCCATATGATCTCATCTATAAGTGGAATCTACAATAAATTGAGTAAAATAGAACCAGAGACTTGGAAATAAAGAAAAAGTGACAGTGATCAGAGGTGAAGGGGGAGGTTGATAACAGGGGAAACAATGTGCAGGGGTAAGCAAAGGAACACGAATAGAGGGCTCATGGACACAGACAATGGGGGGCTGACTGTGGGAGCGAGGTGGGGACAGGTTTGGGGTGTGCAATGGGGAAAGAAGCAGGACAACTGTAACTGAAAAAAATTTAAAAAAGAAAAATATCTCTCAGATTTTGGTATTTCTTAAACAAGGTACAGAAACAACAACAAAATAGAGGTCTTAATAAAAGACACATTTCTAAATTTACCTACATTAAATTAGGATCTTGTGGGGAAAAATAAGCTACACCTGAGAAAATACCTGTCATACACACATCTGACAAAAGATTGGTGTGTCTAGAATATAAATTATAAATCAACAATTTAAAAAAGCTTAAAATATGGTAGAAAATGGGTAAAAGACATGAGAATCTTGGGTTACTATTCCAACAATATACAAAAACTGACACTTCACAGAATAGAAAATATATATGGCCCACAAACATATTAGTATATGAGTAATGAAGGAACCATAAATCATGGCTTTAATGAGACCATTTCAACCAATGGTTTGGCAAAATATGAGTTTTTACAATACCAAATGGTGAAAAGAATGAAAGTCAGTGGGTTCCCTTACAGATGGCTTATGTGAGTTCAGATCCAATGAACTTTGGGAATCCATTTAGAATTTTCTTTAAGAGTTAAATCCTGCCATATTATACAGCCTCACTATTCAATTCCTAGGAATATATCTAAGAGAAATACAAGTGTGCAGCAGAAATGCAATCTTCCCTTTCTTTAATATTTCCTGATTTTAAGAAATGTCTTTCTCCATCTTGTCTATGAAAATGTTTGTCTCTCTAAGTCTATTAATCCCTTCAACACATGCCAAAAATGCAGATTGTGTGAAAAAAATCTGCATTTATTTCCTTAGTACTGTCACACAAAGGAAATATAGAGACATGGCTAATGCGATTAAGCCAGAGCAAGAAAAATAGAGGAATAAAAAAGAAATTAATTTGCAGAGCACTCCCTCTGCCAGACATGCTGTAGATCATCATGTTATGATTAATTTAGTTAATCTCCCAAATATCTCCATGAAGTTTGGTTGATTACCATCCCTTTCCATACATAAATTGGGAAACTAAGGAACAAAAGATTAAATGATTGGGGTAAAGTCTTATGTCTTGGAAACAACACAGGTGGGGAAAAAAAACATCAAATTTAAAGCTACAGCTCTCAACCACCATTTAAGACCCTTACCAAGTTCTAGTACCTTTCCTCCTCACAGAGACTGGTAGCCTCTCCTGATCAACCTGCAAAATAAGAACTAAACCCTGAACCTGGTTAATTGGATCAAAGCTGTTAGCTTCTTAGTGTGAGTCAATTGGATTACTTTTCCTCCTTTACTGGGAACTTTACAGTTTGTGGTGAGTAGTGTTACCTAGAATAAAGAACTGGGAGAGCAGAGACAGAGAAAGAGATCTCTAGCTCACAATAAATTATAGTTACTAAAAATAACAGTATAATTTACTTTGGAATAATAACATGTATATTATGATATTTGGACTTTATTTTTCAAACATATAGCATGTTAATAAACTGCATTAATTTCAGATGATATCTAATATATTTTGATGATGCTCTAATACTTTTAACATGGTTTTTAAATATATAAGTAAAATATTAGTAATTATGATATTGAGGGGCAGAGGATTGAAATGATCATCTAAAATTATTCTAATCATTACTCTAAATCCATTTCTAAAATCTTCGAATTGCTGTCTTTAAAAGTAAATTATTTTTATTATTGCATTTTTGTCTGCAAGTCTGAACTTTTAAAAAATCTAAACAAATTTATTATATTTATCCACCCTCTTTCCACTCCTATAAAATGTCTTTACTCTTGATTTGGTTAGTATGAGTTATGGGTGACTGAATTTTCATTTTTCACATTTACTAAAAAATAAAAATTTGTTTTTATGACATGATTCAGTGTCTTAAAAAATTAAAACTACTTAATATAGACTATGAGCCCAGGTAGCCTCTTACTGAATGAACATACAATATAGGGGAATCAGCATGGGATGCACGACAGGCAACCATACATTAATGTTTCTCTCCCTGTCTCCTTCCTTTCCCCTCTAAAGATAGATAAATTCAAAAAAAGAAAAAAGTCTATTTAAATAGATATGGGGATGAAATAACATAAATTTCCAAAATGGAATAGAATATAATCTTCTTCACTAAATTAATTAGGATTAGAGTCAGCACATAACTGCCTTTATGGTTTGAGTACTTTGGCCAAAGACTTTTACTGCTTTCACAAATAGATTATATTTCAAGGTTTTAAAATAGTTCAGAATCACCATAAGCATTTTAAACATTTTATGCAACATTTTATTTGCAATTGTAATTTTGTATAAAGTGCTGTGATGATCTGAAAGCAGCATACTAAATTTCCCTTGATGTGTCCTAAATATTTGCAAGTCCTCTCATTTAGAGATCACTACAGAAACACATTACTGATTATCTTTATAGAATATTTTTAAAACCACCCATTCACCAGAAGATCAACCTATTTTTCATAGATATGTTCTCCTTCATCCAAATATCCTTAAATAGACAGAAAGAGAAGGTGACAAAACATAAATTCCTAGGAAATATTTTGCAATTAATCCCCTTGTAAGTTCTACTTAATAAAGAACAAAATAAATGATGATTTCGTACATGCAATATTATATATCCAGTCTAGTTTAAAACTACTTCACAACAATATGCTAAACTTTATTAACATTGACAATAAGTGAAGTGAAATAACAGTAACCATGCTGGCTGCTAAAGGTCAGTTGAGTCAATGTAATATAACTAGCAAAAACTTAGTAAGATATTTGAGAATATTTAGTATAGAATATCAGAGAAGGTGATGTAACAATAGATGTAGAGGTTACAAAGATGAAGTCATTAGCCAAAGAATTTGAGCAGGCCGAACAGATGAAAAAAAAAACTATAATAAATGAATTCTCTCCATGAAGTCTCCAGAAGGAATACAATTCTGCCAACCCATTTTAGACTTCTGATTTTCACAAGGTAATATATTTGTGCTGTTTTAGTGGCAATTTGTCATAGGACCTAGAGAAGCCTACTACATCAGCTATTCAGTCATAACTTGAAGTAGATGTCATCACAAACTTCCTCTTATTTCTCACTGTGTTTAGTACTTAGAGATTGCTTATAATAGAGTCTCAATAATCTTTGTTCAAATATATATGATTATAAGTATATTTTATTGATTATGATATTACAGTTGTCCCAATTTTTTTCTCTCCTTTATCTCCTCTCTGACCTGCACATGCCTACCCTCCAGCATTCCCCATCTTAGTTCATGTCTATGGGCTGTACATAAAAGTTTTGGCTTCTCTATTTTCCAAATTATTTTTAACCCCCACCCTGTCCATTTTATGCCTACCAATTATACTTCTTATTCCCTGTATTCCCCGCCCCTATTCTACCCCTACTACTCCCCACTGATAACACTCCTGTGAACTCCATTTCTATGAATCTGTTCCTATTCTAGTTGTTTGCCTAGTTTTTTATTTTTTTATTTAGGTTTGATTATTGATAGTTGTGAATTTTTTTGTCATTTTAATGTTGATAGTTTTTCATCTTCTTCTTTTCCTTAGATAAGTCCTTTTAACATTTCATATAATAAGGTCTTGGTGATGATGATCTCCTTTAACATGAACTTACCTGGGAAACATTTTATCTGGCCTTCCATTCTAAATGAAAGCTTTGCTGGATAGAGTAATCTTGGGTGTAGGTCCTTGCCTTTCCTGACTTTGAATACTTCTTTCCAGCCCATTCTTGCCTGCAAGTTTCTTTTGAGAAATTAGCTGGTAGTCTTATGGGAACTCCTTTGTAGGTAACTGTCTCCTTTTCTCTTGCTGCTTTTAAGATTCTCTCCTTGTCTTCAATCTTGGGTAATGTAATTATGATGTGCCTCATTGTGTTCCTCCTTGGGTCCAATATCTTTGGTATTCTCTGGGCTTCCTGGAATTCCTGGAAGTCTATTTCCTTTGCTAGATTGGTGTGGAAGCAACTACTTAGCGAGTGTCCCCCCAGTGCCACGGACACGCATGAATGAATAAATATGGCTGAGACATGCTGGATCTGTTTAGGGATGGAGGAATGGGCTGTGGCCAGTTTCTCTGGGGAGAAAGAGGCCAGCGGTGGCCAGTTTCTCTGAGGAGAAAAACTGGTTTCTCCCCAGAGAAACTGGCCCTGAGCACCTTTCTCCATAGCCTTTTATTGGGTTGTAATACACAGGAATACAGGGCGGCAAGGATCAAACAGTAGATAACATTTCAAAGAGGTCTGAGGGTTTTAGTCTGAGTGAGTGTCTGTCAAGAAGAGAGTCGCAGAAACTTTGGGAGACATACTCATTTCCTCTCGGACCTTTATCATATGAATGAAAGCACTCTTAGCAGAGCAGATTTCACAGGTTTATCAGCAAGTCTTTGTGGTGCCAGATTTTTCCCCAGGGCATGCTCTGGCCAGGCAAGAAGCTGCACCTCTCCCCATCAGGTACTCATGTTAAAGGGGATTAGAGCCAGGAATCACTTCTCCCAGAGAACATGGGGACTCAGGCTTTGTCAAAGCCGTGGGGCAAGAGTCTATTGCTCTCTGTTGCAGCCCCCTGAGTCCTTCCATGAAGGCTGCCCAGGTGATCGACTCTGGCTTAGGTTGCTCCCCACTGTGAGGGGTCTTACACGTCATTGACTTCCCACCAAGCTCTGGGGGCAGGGAGAGGAACTGAGGCAGCGTTTGCTACCAGAGACAGGCTTTGTCTCCTGTGGTTGGCATTCCAGAGGTCGTCTCTCGCCCTTAGCCACAAGGGGTGGAGATACAATTCCTAAAACTAGGCAGAGTGGTCTACAACAGATTGGGGAAGATTTCCTTCATTATTTTTTAAATGAATGAATGAATGAATGAATTTTTTCAACTTCTTTCTTTAGTTCTCCTGGCACCCCTATGATATAAATGTTGCAGCAATCAATTAAAGTTGTCCCACAGGTTCCTAAGCTTCTCCTCATTTTTTTGAATTCTTGTTTCTTCATTCTGCTCTCATTGTATGTTTATTTATTCCTTCTTTTCTAAATCATTGGTTTGAGTCCTGGTTTCCTTTCCTTTACTGTTGGTTCTATGTACATTTTCCTTTATTTTATTTGTAGAGCCTTCACTTTTCCTCTATTTTTCAACCATACTCAACCATTTCTGTGAGCATCTTGATTACCAGTGTTTTGAACTCTGTGTTAGATAGGTTGTCAATCTCCTCATCACTTAGCTTCTTTTCTGAAGTTTTGATCTCTTCTTCAATTAGTCCATATACCTTTGTCTTGGCACACCTGTTATGCTATAAGCGGGGGGCAGGGAGCCTTAAGTGTTTGCCAAGCTAGAGCAAACTATTTTACTGCCTTGTGGGATTATATATGGGGGAGGGGGCCAGAGAGGGAACAATGCTGCTTGCTTACTCTGCTCTAGCCGCACTTTCTAGTGAATTCTCCTGTGATATTGGGAGTTTCTCCCACCATCAGTATTTCACAGCCCCTACGGTGTTTTACAGGAAGATGTTTTGAGTCATTAGTTTCCCCGTCAGCCAGCCCATGCCTCACCCAGGCTGCTGCCACCTTCCCATGAATCCTCTCCACCTGCTGCCTGTCCCCAACCCTCCTACATACAGGTCTGGATGAATGTTTATTTAACTCCTCAGTTGTCAGTGTGTCGTGCAGTTTAATTTTCTGGACATTCAGGTTGTTTATTTTTTTAAATTGATTATCTTTTTTTTTCGCTTTCTCATATGTAAAATCATTATTTATTTATTTATTTACTATGGCTGTTCAAGTTGTCTCCATTTTTACCCCACCATACTCCCCTACCCCACCCATACCTGCCTCGTACCCTTGAACCTACCCCTTTGGCTTTGTCCATATGTCTTTTATACATGTTCCTTGGTGGCCCTTCCCTATTATTCCCTATTATCCTTCTCTTCCCTCCTCACTGGTTACTGTCAATTTGTTCTTTATTTCAATTTCTTTTGGTTGTGCTAGGAAGTGAAGCATTTCTACCTTTGCTTCCATCTTGGACAAAACTTGGTTCTCCAAATAAATATAATTTAGGCATTTACTAAACATTGGAATGTTTAATGTGGATGCAGAACAGAAGATAATGTATTGTTTATGTTGTTTTTACCAAAAATAACAAGTCAAACATAATTTTAATATTTTAATAAAAGTTTTCAAATGAAAATAAACTAAGAATAACTTCCTGATGTACTTTAAGAGTCTCATGCTCTACCGACTGAGCTAGCCAGGCACCTGAATAACTTGCTGATATACTTTAGAAACTAGAACTCAGATCTGTTTCCACTATAAAATTTTATTGACTAAAATATATTTAAGTGTCTCAAAATGTCTTCTAAATTGCTTCACTCCAAGCAATGTGTTTAACCAATCTAAGTATTATATAGAATAACACTTTTGTATAGACTTTTGGACAAGAAATAATGACTTTGACCATAAGCTTCAATAATCTGAGTGGGTGGCTTATAGCCTTCAAGGCAAGACATATGCAAAATTGTGCTCCCTTCATCTTACTGGGAATTTTGTGTTACCAATACAATTTAGAGTTTGTTTAGAATACTTTCACCAGAAAAATATCATAAAGTTTCTTATAGGCAATTTCTTTAGTTAAAGTTGAAGGCCTTGTTTGTTCTAAACTTTTACACATGAAATCATTTACCTGTAAGCTGATTTATTTAACATGAAGAAGTAAAATGAGAAACTTTAGCTATTTATGATTGGTAATTCATACCATAAAATATTAGCTTGTTTGTCTAAAATTAAAGTATCAGAGGATCTCTGTAATTAATGTAGACTTAGAAGTTGAAAGGTATTATAACTGAAAATTATCAGTTGTAACTCTGTGTATTATATATATAATAGCTGTTGATAGCTATAAATGGCCTCTTAAAGTGATTGTTATGGGTAAAAGTACTTCATATTAAGAGTTTTTTTCCATATAAATAAGACAAACCATAAATTATATGTATATGTTTAATCTACATCTTAAATAAAATATACATACTTAAATATAACAAAATATATTTAGGACATCTTAAAAGACTTTTAAATTGATTTGAAAATAACTATATCAGAAAAATGTGTAGTTTCAATGACATTAATTCCTTTTATATTATTTATTAGGGTGAATAGTTAATAAGATCACACAGGTTTCAAGTGTACATTTCTATAATGATATTAATTGTATGGTAAAAATTTTGGAATGCTGGTTATGTATTAAATTTCACACTGATTTAATATCATCACACCAAAATATTTAAAGAATTATTTTTTAGCCCAAAGATCCTCTTAGATACAATAAAATTATTAAAATACTTTAAATTTAGAAATTTCTATTGAAGATTATGCACTATTGAAAGTTGTTTTAATAATGTTAAGGCACTAGGATCAAAACACAGATTTGATTCACTATTAAATTAATGATAAATTCAGGGGAAATTGGTCTGATACATCAATGTATATTCAAGTTAATATTTAATGTATTATGAAGTATTACTTATACATTGATAATATAATTTGATAATGTCAAAAGCTTTCTAATTTTGTCTTTCATAAATATTGGTGCATGTTTACTTTTGAAATTTTTATTCTAACATTTAGTAGTGAACTTAAAATGAGGAATTAACGTTACAGTGAAAAGATGGGGAAATATGGAGTGAGATCAGGAGAAGTAATAAAATTGAAAAAATTAATAAATAATACAAGAAAGAAAAAGAATTAACAAATTACTTTGAACTTTTAAATTTACATTTGGGACTACTAGAGGAAAGTACTTGCCTTTGAGGAGGAAAATGGGAAATTGTGGGTAGATTTATGGAAGAGAAAATTACTGTTACTTCTTGGCTCATTGATTTCAAAATAATGTCAAGATTCAGTGAGAAGATAAACAAACTTATTGTTATATTTATCTGATCATAAACAATTATACTATTCTCATACCATGAAATTAAGCTTTTATCAGAAAGAAAGAACAATAATAATAGTATCTACAAACTGAATGATCACTCTCTCAAAGTGCTCAACTTTGTTTCAAAATCCAATTAGTTACTCACCGGGACTTCTGAAAATATCATATGTTTAGCAGTGAAAATGATTAATGTGAAACTGAAATTGCATTTGTCTTTCAGCTTACATCCTATGTTTACTGACAACTTTCCAAAGTAGGTGTTCAGGGCTGCTTCACACGTGGTACTCTGTGCAGTACACACAGAGCAACTAGGAGGTCTCAGTGCTTACCTGTGTTCCAGGAAGAGATGGACAAGCTGAGACTCATTCCTTTTCCCACTCTCATGATATGTGTTTTTCAATAGGATTCTCAGGGTACAATCATCCCATGAAAACAATCAAACTACAACAAAACATGGGGTTAAAAGAAATAACAGTACAAACAGCTGGCCAAGGAGAGATATGGCAGCTCTGAGTCTCCATAGCAATGGTGTGAGTAGAAAAGTTAGGAATAGATTATTTTAATGATCTTCCAACATGTAAATACTGATGCCTAATTTTTAGAGTAGGTGTTTGACTTTGGGTCAAACCCTGCGTTACCTTTCTGAGATTTTTTAAGTTAAAATGGAAATATTAATACCAACCCAATCTGGTTTTCTTGAAGAGAAGATCATATGCACATTTTAAGCAGCTAACACAGTGACTAATGAATATTGAGAGCTCCATGATAAATTGTCTTTTACTAACCTTTTTATATTACCAAATAAACTTATGTTTTCTCTTTTATCTCAAAACCAGTCTCAGTCTAGAAACAGAAACTCATATTCTGTCTCCTGTACCCTTCTCAATTCAATATCTCCTGTAAATAAATGATACCAAAATATATTGTATCCTTTTGTGGACAAACTGATCTCCATAATTGATTAAGTATAATCTCAAAATCCATGGATTGAGACCACTTGGGCTTAAACCTTGACTATATTTATGGCGATTTAGTCTTATGAACTATCTGTATAGCAGTTTTATTGAGCTATTTCCTTAATTACAAAAAGAGTTTGAAGAATCAAGCAAAAAGGAAAAAGGACTCATGGACATGGACACCAATGTAGTGACTGCAGGTTGAAGGGGAGGGATGTAAGGGGGATAAACAAAAATGAAAAAATAAAATAAAAATAAATTTAAAAATAATTTTAAAAGGAGGCTTAATAATATATGAGGTCGTCTGGAAAAAGTCCAGGTATTATTAATATAACAAGAACAGTTTGTGTGACATTAATGTAACCTGCCAGCCAAGAAGAGTGGACTGGAATGTGCATGCACAGTCAGTCAGGGTGGTAGATGCCATTGTGTGAGCATGTGTACTGTGTGGCTGCACATTCAAACTGGCTCAGAGAGTAGAGCAATGAATCTGTGTCAAATTTTGCAATAAGCTTGAACATTCCTTCACAGAAACTATTCAGATGATCAAGAAGGCCACAGCTATGGGCAAATGGTGATTGGTTACTTAATTCTGTTACAATGTTCTCACTCATGCATCACATCTCATGCAGAGTTTTTTTGTGAAACAGAAAATCACCCATGTGACTCAGGTCCCCTAAAGCCCAGATTTGACACTTTGTGACTTCTGGCTTTTCCCAAAACTAAAATCACATTAGAAAAGGAAGAGATTTGAGACCACAGATGAGTTCAATAAAATATGATGGGGCAGCTGATGGCAATTGGGAGAATTGTGTGAGGTTCCAAGGTGCCTACTTTGAAGTGGACTGAGGACCATTGTCCCATTTACAATGTTTCTTGTATCTTGTATCTTCTTCAATGAATGTCTCTATTTTTCATATTATATGGCTGGATAACTTCTGGGAAGATCTCACATGTTTCATGATTTTTTAATAAGATAAAATTAATTAACGAAGAAGGAGCATTTAGCAGAGAGCCTGGCATACTTTAAATTTGAAATAAATCTTCTCTGGAATTTTGCAAGTTAAGCAAGAGAAAGTGGAGTCATGAAGCCACATTTCATAGATACTCGTGTCCACTCCCAAAATGAGGTGCGCTAGATTTAGGGTGTAATTCATATAATATCTCAGGCAGTATGTTATATGCCTAGCCATGAATTTCTGTAGTCTGTGCAAAAGAACCTCCATCACTTTCAACTTTGGAGAAGTTTTTTAAAAAAGTTTATCATGTTTCAATATATATTTATATACCAGGAAACCATTATGAACAAATAGCTCACAGAAATGGGTCTCAAATTCATCATGCCAAGTAGCAAACATTTCTCAGTATAGTTATGGGAAAATGATGTTCATAAGTCTATAGTCTTATCGGCTGTTCCCAGACAACCTGAACTGATCACATGAAACCCTTTCTATTATAATCTTTATTAGGTGTTTGTTTACTATCATTATTGTTTTATTTTATTTGTTCTACTTATTGACATGAAAGTGACACACTGACTTTTCATAAAATTTGTTAAAGGTGAAATTATTTTTGTGAATTGTGAAAATAAATATATTTGATTTATTGAAAATATAGCTACCCTCAACCCTTCAGTATAATCAGAGTTGAGAATAGTCAGGCTTATGAATAATATTTGAATGTTAGATAAAGTAAAAATATGAAAGCTTATATTTAAGATAATTCAGTGTTGTTATTTCACATGTATCTAAAACTGGCATCCTGTTCAAATATTCTACACATACTATTAAAAATTAGCTGAAGTTTTGTTTGTGAGCCCTATGTAAACAAAATAAGTATGTTGCTCTCCAAAAGAAATGGGATGTAACTAAGTCTGTGTGTTTGGATTGATGGATATAATTTACATTCACTGAAATGAGAAGTATTCATGGAAAATACAAAATCATTATTTGCTGTAAAAATAATGTTTTCTCTCCAAAACAAGGCATATGCCACCTTCACAATTTGCTTCTATGTAATGAGACTACTTGATTCCTAGTTTTCTAACTCTAATCTCAAAATTACCTTACCCACATTCCTAGATATTCTTTAATATTGTGGTAACTTTTATCCTCTAATTTAATGCCCTTGGTTTTGTTTATATATTGAAAAATCTACTTTGCAATATTTCTCCAATAAATTGGTGAGCTCTTGGGAGAGTGAAGATGCAAGTATTGATATTAAGGCAGCCAATGTGAAAGGAACAGATGTCACAGGTGGCTGGAATGGGGATGAGTAATATAATCCTTATGTTACCATAAGTTAAATGAACATCCTGAAGAAAATATCTGAACCTTCTCCAGTGAGAAATCAGATGGCAACACTGATCCTAGACAAGCTGACAGGTAGCTAGCAAGCCTCATGCCACATAGAGCTTTTCACTGTCTCTTTCTTAAATGTGAGTGAACAGAGCTCCAGGTTCACAAGGGAACCTTCTAACTCAAGACAGAGAAATAAAAAGAAATAAATATTAAAAATGGGAGGTTAAACACTACAGAGAGAGACATATAACCTTACAAATACAGGTTTAATAAAGAGAACATTTTTTTTCCTGGGGATGAAATTGCTGTTTGAATATTTTTCCAAAACCAAAATGCATTTTAATTTGTGGGAAGAGGGAATTGTGATGGCAAAATAATTTTTAATTTGTTGAAATTTAGAGTATTGCAGACAAAACACACTTTTACACTTATCAGAGAGAAAAAAATAAGCGTACAAAGCTTAAGAATGAAAAGGGAGGGGATTAGCATGGTGGTGAGGTAGGAGGGACTGGATTCCACTTCCCCCTGCACATGGGAGAAAAACCAAACCAATCTACAGAGTAACAGAACTAACAGCCAAAAATAACCCAGCATACATGAAAATAAGGGACCAAAAATTGTAGTGGACATTGAAAAAACAGATGGTGAAACTTGTGAATACCAGAATACCAGAAGGGACAGGAAACCCAACAACAAAGGAACCACCAACAGATAACAACAGAAGAACGTGAAGGACGAGGTGGAAGGTACATTAACCACAATCCAGGACCTATCTAGAAGTACAACTAAGTAGTAGAGACATAACCCAGAACAAACAACTGAACAAGAGCAAGGGAAATCCTCAAAACCTTCTACACATGGAAGAACCAGCTTCAATAAAACCTTCCCATACCAGCACAAAAAATACAAGAGGGACAGATTGACCATTAGTTAATCAACTGGTGGGAAGGAAACAAAACAGAAACACCCAAGAACAATCAAAACCCCAAGACAAACACAGTGCCAACTTAAATGACAGCACAAGATTAGTAAGCTTGGGAGATCAAAAGACTGTACCACTGAATCTCACAGGTATTCTACAATGGATGTTCACACCATAAACCAGGGAGCCAGAACAGATCAATTTAAGAAGTTGAGGATAACAAGAACAGTGTGACAAACACTGGGAAGACAAGGAAACAATCCCCAAATGAAAGGAAAGGATGAAGCCTCAGAAAGAATTCTAAATGAACTAGAGGCAACTCAACTATCAGATAGTGAGTTTAAAGCAGTGGTTATAGGAAGCTCAATGAGCTCACAGTGAATTAGCAGAAACTACAGGGAAACTACAATAAACTCACTGCAAATGATATCAACATGAAAAAGGAAATAGAAATTATCAACAATGTCCAAGAGGAAATGAAGAATATAATTTCTGAACTGAAGAAAACACTAGAAGAATCAAAAGCAGGATTGATAAAGAAGATTAGATAAGTAAGCTGGAGGAAAAAGTAGAAAATAACACCCAGAAAACACAAGAAAAGGAAAATAGTCTCAGAAAGAATGAAGAGGGATTAAGAGAAATGCAAGACAATATGAAATGTAATAAAATCTGTACAATAGGGATACCAGTAGGAGAAGAGCAAGGGATAGAAAACCTATTTGAGAAAGTAATGATGGATAACTTCCCTAATTTTATGAGAGAAAAAGTCACACAAATCTGGGAAACACAAAGAGTTCCAATCAAGAGAAACCCAAAGAGACCCACTTCAAGACATAGCATCATAAAAATGACAAAATTCAAAGACAAAGAGAGAATCTCAAAGGCAGCAAGGGATAAACAGGAAGTAACATACAAGGGAGCCCCAATAAGATTAGCTACTGACTTCTCAATAAAAACACTCCAAGCCAGAAGAGAATGGCAAGAAATGTTCGAAGAAATGAAAACCAAAGGCCTGCAACCAAGGCTACTTTACACAACAAGGCTCTCAATCAAGATAGAGGGCCAAATAAGGAGCTTCCTAGACAAAAGAAGTGTAAAAGAATACATCTCCAACAACAAGTTCTGTAAGAGATGTTTAGAGACTGCTTTAAGGAAATAAAGGAAAAAGAGATAAATAGGAGCACAGGTACAAAAATGGCAATGAATAAGTACCTATCAATAATAACTTTAAATGTAAATGGATTAAATGCTCCAAAAGACTTAGCATAACTGGATAAGAAATCATGGCCCACACATATGCTGACTACAAGAGACTGACCTCAGAACAAAAGACCTACACACACTGAAAGTGAAGGGCTGGAAACAAATTTTCCAAGCAAACAGACAGGAAAAAAAAAGCCATGGTAGCAAAACTTATATCATACAAAATAGACGTCAAAAATAGGGCCATAAAGAGAGACCCACAAGGTCAATTTCTAGTACTCAAGGGAAGAATCCACCAAGAAGATATAAACATTGTAAAATTAAAATGCACCCAACATAGAAGCACCCAAATACATAAAGAAACTCTGGGAGAACTTCAAGAAAGATACTGACAGCAACACAATTATAGTAGGGGATTTTAACACCCCACTCTCAAAAATGGACAGATCTTCCAAACAAAATATCAACAAAGCTATTGTGGCATTGAACAATATCATAGATGAAATGGACTTACCTGATATATACAGTGAGCCCTTCATCACAAAGAAGCAAAATACACATTCTTTTCAAAAGCACATGGAACAATTTGAAAGACAGATCATGTGTTAGGACACAAAACAAGCCTCAACAAATTCAAGAAAATTGAAATAATATCAAGATTTTCCAGCATCGTGGTTTGATTCCCAGTCAGGGCACATGCCTGGGTTGCAAGCCAGTTCCCCACAGGGGACACACGAGAGGCAACCACACATTGATATTTCTCTCTCTCTCTTCTGCCCTTCCCCTCTAAAGATAAATAAATAAAATCTAAAAAAATATTTTCCCCAACCAGAAGGCACTGAAACTAGAAACCCACCCCAAGGAAAAAAATCCAAACACTCAAAATCATGGACATTGAATAACATGCTCTTAAACAAAGAATGGGTCAAGAATTAAGTTAGGGAAGAAATCCAAAAGTTTCTGGAAACAAATGAAAATAAACTCACAACAACACAAAATGTATGGGACACAGTGAAAGCAGACCTGAAAGAGAAATTCATAGTGACACAGGCCTACCTAAAAAAAATAAAAACATTTCAAAAAACAACCTAGCCCTATGGCTTCAAGAAATGTAGGAACAACAGCATAGACAGCCCAGAGCAAGTAGGGGGAAGGAAATAATCAAGGTCAGAGCAGAATTCAATGACATAGAGACTAAAAGCACAATTCTAATGATCAATGAATCCAGGAGCTGGTTCTTGGAAAAGATTAACAAAATTGATAAGCCTTCAAGAAGGCTCATCAAGAAACAGAAAGAAAGGACCCAAATAATCACAATCAGAAATAAAAGAGTAGAAATTACAACTGATGCCACAGAAATACAAAGGATTATAATAACTATGAAGAATTGTAAGCCAAGAAATTTGAAAACCTAGGTGAAATGGACAAATTTCTACAAAAATATAATCTTCCAAAATTCAATGAAGAAAGAGCAGAAAGCTTGAATAGACCAATAACAGTAGATGAATTTGAAGCAGTAATCAAAAATAGGCCAGGCATTAGAAGACAAATACCATATGATCTCACCTTTAACAGGAAGCTAAACAACAAAACAAACAAGCGAACAGAATAAAAACAAAGACACTGAAATAGAGAACAAGTGGGCAGTGACCAGAGGGGAGAGGGAAGGGAATTTAAGGGGAAAATGGGGAGGGATTTTGAGGAACAAGTATGAAAGACACAGGAATGAGGACTGGGGTGGGGGGGGGAATGGGAGGGAGGTGGGGAGATGGGGCAGAGGGGGCTGGGATGGGAGAAATAGACAAAAAACTGTACTTAAAAAATAACTAAATAAAATAAAATAAAAAAAACTCCCAACACACAAAAGCCCTGGACCAGATGGTTTCGCAGGAGAATTCCCAGAGCATTTAAGGAAGAGCTAACTCCTATCCTTCAGAGAATATTCAAAAAAAATTAAAATGATGGAAGACTCCCAAACTCTTTTTTATGAAGCCAGCATCATCCTAATCCCCAAAGCAGATAAAGACACAACAAAGAAAGAAAAATTCACGCCAATATTGCTGATAAACATGGGCACTAAGATCCTCAACAGAATATTGTCAAACCGCATCCAAAAATACATTAAAAAGATCATCCACCATGACCAAGGCTTCATCCCAGCAGTGCAAGGATGGTAAAATATTTGCAAATCAACAAATGTAATACATCACATAAACAAAAGCAAAGACAAAAATTACATGATCATATCAATAGATGAAGAAAAAACATTTAATAAGGAACAGCACCCATTTGTGATAAAAACACTCAGCAAAGTGGGAATAGAGGGAGCATTCCTCAACATAACAAAGGCAATATAAGAGAGACCTACAGCCAACATCATGCTCAATGGGCAAAAACTAAAAGCTTTTCCACTAAGATCAGGAACAAGACAAGGTTGTTCACTTTTTCTACTTCTATTCAACATAGTATTGGAGGTTTAAGCTATAGTCATCAGACAAGTAAAGGAAATAACATCATCCAAATTGAAATGGAGGAAACAAAACTGTCATTGTTTGCAGAAGACATGATAATGTACATGGAAAGTCCTATAGACTCCACCAAAAAACTGCCCAACCTAATAAATAAATTTGATAAAACAGCAGTATACAAAGTCAATATCCAGAAATCAAAGGCATTTTTGTATACTAACAATGAAACAGTATAAGCAGAAATCAGGAAAAAAATTCATTTGATATAGCAAGAAGAACAATAAAATACCTACAAATAAACCTAACCAAAGAGGTAAAAGAACTGTACTCAGAAAACTACACAACACTGAAAAAAGAAAGCAAGAAGACACAAACAAATGGAAACATATACCATATTCATGGATCAGAAGAATTAACATTATGAAAATGTCCATACTACCCAAAGCAATTTATACATTCAATGCAATACCTATTAAAGTACAAATGGCATACTTCACAGACATAGAACAAACACTTCAAAAATTTATATGGAACCATAAATGACCAGAAATAGCTGCCTCAATTTTGAGAATGATGAGCAAAGTAGGAGGGATTGTGATACCTGATACAAAACTATATTACAAGACCACTGTAATCAAAACAGCCTGGTAATGGCATAAAAACAGAAAGATAGTCAAAAGAAACAGAACAGAGAGCCCAGAAATAAACCCAAGTCTCTACAGTCAATTAATATTTGACAAAGGAGGAAGCAACATAAAATAGAGTAAAAATAGCCCTTTCCACAAATGGTGTTAAGATAACTGGACAGCTACATGCAAAAAGAAAAAGAAAAAGAATCTCGAGCACCAACTTCCACCATACACCAAAATAAATTCAAGGTGGATAAAAGATTTAAATATAAGTTTTGATACAATTAAAGTCCTAGAGGAGAACATAGGCAAGAAAATCTCAGATGTTACATGCAGCAACACTTTCACTGATATGGTCCCTAGAGCAAGGGACATACAGGAAAGAATAAACAAATGGCATCTCATCAAAATAAAAAGCTTCTGCATGACTAAAGAAAACAGCATTGAAATGAAAAGAGAACCAACTACATGGGAAAACATATTTTCCAATGATACCTCAGACAAGGGTTTAATCCCAAAAATATATTAAGAACTCACGACTCCACTCTAAGATAACAAGCAACCCAATTAAAAATGGGCAAAGGATGTGAGCAGACACTTCTCCAAGTCACAATGTCTATCATAAACACAAGCAACAAACAAGTGTTGGAGAGGTTGTGGAGAAAAGGGAACCCTAGTGCCCTGTTAGTCGGATTGCCGACTGGTACAACCACTGTGGATAACAGTATGGAACTTTCTCAGAAAAGGAAAAATAGATCTGCCTTCCGACCCAGCAATTCCACTGCTAGGATCATATCCTAAGAACCCTGAAACACCAATCCAAAAGAACCTATGCACCCCAATATACATATAACAGCACAGTTTACAATAGCCAAGTTTTGGAAGCAACCTAGTTGCCCATCAGTAAATGAATGGATCAAAAAAACTGTGGTACATTTACACAATGGAATTCTATGCAGCAGAAAGAATGAAGGAGCTCCTTCCATTTGCAAAAGCATGAATGAAACTGGAAAGCATTATGCTGAGTGAAATAAGTCAGGTGGTGAAAGACAAATACCATATTATCTCACTTTTAACTGGAACCTATCAACAAAACAAACAAGCAAAATATATCCAAAGACAGTGAAATAGATAACAGGCTGACAGTGACCAGAGTGGAGAGGAGAGGGAATTTCAGGGGAAAGGGGGAAGGGTTTGCAGGAACTAGTATAAAGGACACATGTTCAAAAACAAGGGGGATGTAATTGGGAGAGAGGTGGGGAGAGTTGGGAGTGTGGGCTTGGATGGGGGTAAAAAGCAGAAAGCTGTACCTGAACAACAATTGAAATAAAAATAAAAGATAAATTAAAAAAAGAAGCAAAAGGATTTCTGAGTCCACAACTGCAATACTAAAAGGCAAAAGAAATTGGGGAAAATCTTTCAAACTAGTAGGTTAAAATAGTTTGCAAACTAGAATATTCACCCAGTAATGCAGCATTCAAATATGAGTGTGGAATGGACGTTGTTTGAGACCCAAGGTTTGAGAAATAAGTGGAGTTCTCATTATCCTTCTTTCAGAAGCTGCTGAAATGTTTCAAAAACAAAACAAGTAAGTAAGTGAAGAAATAGTAAAATCAAATATCTAGTAAAGAGAATAGTTAATGCATAGAAAAGGCAAGGGGAACTCCAAAATGAGAACTGTGAAGACATCTAGAGATCAATGTGAGAGAACTCCAGAATCCAGGAAATCCTTGGGAAAAGTACAAGATAACTGATGGATTATTTGATCAACTTGATGTTGGGGAATATTATATTACTAAATTGGTTTGTAGAGTTTATAAACTGGGAGATAGTTAAACCAAAGATTTTAAGAAAAGTAAGTAAATTGTAAAGAGTCAATTATTGACTCCATGAAAATGCAAAATATATGCAAAAAAAGACTTTACCCATGAGATACCACTTAGAACAACAGTTTGTAATATTTTAAAGTCAGTAAAAGCAAAACAACAAATATGTATTCATTTAAATTTGCAATCAAGCTATTTTGGGAGTATGGGCTGAGTTTTGTAGTGATTTCAAAGTGCTGAGATAATCAATAAAATGCTGAATCAGGAGACAAAATGCTAAAAATAGTATTAGAAATACAAAGAAATACACACTGGATATAGCTAAAAGGTTTTAAAGTAGTTTGCTCTCCAGTGAAAAATTGGTGAGTATGGCAGTGGAGACCAGGGAAAGTTAGGGTCATATTGTTATTATCTTTATAAACTATTATTATTTTTATTATTTGCAGTATGTGTATATAAGTAATTAGGTGAATATAATATTTAAATTAATAATGGAAAAATATTGACCAAATATCAAAAATATTTATAAATTTAATAGCAAACAAGTAATAATCACAGTTTAGTGAATTTTCACATTTGCTCTCCTTTTCTTCTTATTGTTAAAATTCAAATGAAATCATAGAAAAAGAAGAGATGCAGTAATAACAGTCTTGGAAGTTGAGTCCAACATTTGTGAATCTTTGAAATGAATTTCCACTAAATTATATATGGAAGGAGCCAAATTTCAAAATCTATAATGGCTCAGTTGTAGACCACAGAAGCATAAAGAGAAAGGAAATAAATTAACAAGTAGAGCCGTGTTCAACAGTAATGCCAATGTTGAATCAGTGTCTTTGAGGTTGAGCTGGGCTATCGTCACATATCTCATTATTTCTCTGGCAGATAAACATTCAGCATCATATACTGGGATGCAATGACAAGGGCATTACATTAAAAGTACAACAGGAAGAGAACATACTCTATAGGGATTATTGAACATTAAGTTTTTAATACATGCTTCAGGGGCAAAAGACAAGCTCTGAATATTTCCAATGTATTTAGAAATATAATATAATAATTAATAAATAATGATACAAGAATGAATTTGTATCCTCAAAACAGTAAACCCATTTTTGAAATATTTTATTTATTTATTTTTAGAGTGGGGAATGGAGGGAGATAGAGAAAATCAATGTGTGATTGCCTCTTGAATGACCCCTACTGGGGACCCAGCTCATAACCCAGGCATGTGCCCTGACTGGGAATCAAACCAGAGACCCCCTTGGTTCACAGGCTGGCATTCAATCCACTGAGCCACACCGGCCAGGACTGTAAACCTATTTTTTACCACCATATATTCATTTTGTTGTAGGTGAAAAATTAACTCAATCTATCAGAATTACAGAAGATGATCACCTGGAAGTTTTATTAGCAGATGGCTTATTTTCTTGTACTCTAGATTAATATCTGAAAAGGGGAGGATAGAAATAGTAGTAGGTAAAGCATGAATTGTTGGAAAGCAGGAGGAGAGAAATAAAAATGATAATAAAGGCACAAATGTGGACTCTATTCATTTTGGCTAAAAACTCTGAAAGCAATTGACATAAACAATGACAAACATAGATGAACCTGAATATATTAAAGACTCAATAATGTATAAGAAAGACCATTATGAAGATACATAAAAATGAATACTTGGGAAATATACATACTATTGTGGATCTTTCCAGTAGATCTATTTATGCTCTCACTTACCCAACAGCCCTTTAATGAGAGGTACCTATTATGTGCTAGGAATAGTTCTTCAAGCTGGAAGATAATGATCAAAACAGACAGAAACCCATAACTTCATGGAAAATGTTTCTAAATGTTATAAATGGACAATAACCGAGATATGTAGGAAAAATACATAATATCTTAGTTGGTTATAGATGCTAAGGAGATTATAAAAAAAGTAGGAAAAAATTAAATGTCAGAGAGGAATAGTTTTGAAATTTTAAATAAGCATTAGGAAAGCCTCCACTGTGTGAGTGACTTTAAATAAATAACAGTTTTCAAATGTCTTGGAGTCAAACTTTCCATGTAGTAAAAAGAGTAAGTGTAAAACCTTGGAATCATAAGTGTTGCCTGGCTTGTGCAAGGAATAAGTTGAAGACCAGGCTTGCAGAGCAAGGTGAAGAGAAGGTGAATCGGGGAGATGTCTAGGAGGTAGATCACACAGGACCTTCTGAGACATGAGAAGTATTTATTCATTACTGTCAGTGTCACAGGGATCTTTGGGGGAGCCTGAGCTCAGGTTGTTTTCAAAAGGATTATGGTAGTATCTGTGTAGAGACTTCATCAGGGCTAGAGAAGATACAAGGAGTCCAGTTTTGATGCTGTTGAAACATTCCAGATAATAGTACCTTGGGCCAAAGCTGTGGCAGTGGGGTGGTAAATATATTCAACTTATAATACATTTTAAAGATTGAACTGCAAAAATGTTTCTTGAGAGGTTGAATGTGAAGTAATGGGGAAAATAGAGAAATAAAAAATATAGCCGGAGAGATTAAAATAACGTAGTTGCTATTCACTGAGATGTATCAGATTTTGGCACAAGATGGTTTGGAGAAATATCAGTAGCCAAGGTTTAGACATTTTAAGTTCAAGTTGACAGATAGAGACTAAAGTGGAGATACTAATAGGAAATTAAAATATGAATCTGGAGGCAGGGAGAAGCCTGGTGATGGCTATAGAGAAAATGAAAATACCAGGATCTATAAGTTTTTTGAAAACATAAAAATTTTCTATATAACATACACTCTAAAAATAATAACATTTACAAGATAAGCAATTGATAAAAGAACTCAGACAACTCAACTTTTAAAAATGGGTAAGATTTTTGAATAGGCAGTTGACAAATGACCAAACATAAAACTGTACACTATATCATTAGCTATCAAAGAAGTTTAAACTGCAATGCTAGAACAATTATTATCCACCCAAGCAGACTGATGAACCTAGGCCTGGTGAGATTGAAAGAACTAGAACTATCATTCATTGATGTTGAGCTGAAAATGATACAGTGTACACAACCATTCTACAACACTGTTTGCTATTATGCAAGAGATTGAATATATAGTTGCCAATTAATTTTACTCTTAAGTGTATACCAAACTGAATTAAGTATATATGTGAACAAAAGACATACAAAAGAATAATTGCAGCAGCATTGTTTGTAATAGTCTTGAAGAATCTAATTGTCCATTTACAGCAAAATAAATCATATAATGCAACACATACGGCAGTGGAACAATTCGAGTTACTACTACATATAAAATATAACACTGCTAAAACTCACAAACAAATCTGAGTGAAGTAATCATAAAACCGAAGAACATATAACATGTGAATGAATTCACATAAAGCTCCAAAGGAAGGAAAATTGGTGTATGGCATTAGAAATCAGTTGAGTATTTACATTTGGGAAAAAGAAGGGGTAGCAATTAGGAGAGACCATGGATGGGGCTGTTGAGGTGCTGCTAGTGTTCCATTTTATGGCCAGGGGTATTGTTTATGTTGTGATAATTCACTGAACTTATACCTGTTTATGTGCTGTTCTCTCTTTGTATAGTATTCTTCTTATAAAAGTGCTTATGTCAAAATATAGAAAGGGAGGAAAGAAGAGCTTTGGAAAAAAAAGCTGGTGATCGCACAGGCTTTCTCACAGGTAAAAGATACTGACAATATTCAGTTCTGATGTAAACAGTGGTTACACCAAAGTGTCCTTCATAATTTTTGGCAATTCATTAGGCACTACATTCATGGTTTATGCCTCTTATGGACCTATGTTATATAACAAAATTTTAGAAAAAGTTTTAAAAGTTCATGTTACTTTAAAACTTATGTCTTACAAACTAATCAATTTCCAAGATAACATCTAAATAAAATTCTTTAAGTAAAGTACAAAGTCATAATGAGGCTATTTATCTCAAATCTAGAATATGGAAATCAAATTGTTACAATGTAGAGCATAAAATCATTTAAGATTTTGGGGAGGTGATGTGATTTTTTCTCACATCAAAAAAAGAGATTCACTATAGACTCACATTTTTGTTTGGAGGGATGGATGAGGTGTTTATATTTTTATTTTTTAATTATATTTTATCGATTATTGTATTATAGTTTTCCCAATTTACCCCCTTTGCTCCCCTCCACCCAGCACCTAACATTCTGTCAAGCAATCTCCACACCATTGTTCATGTTCATGGGCCATATGTATATGTGCTTTACCTACTGTATTTCCCATACAGCACTTTATTTCCCCATGGCTCCTGTAACTACCTATTTGTACTCCTTAATCTCCTCACATATTCACCCATTCCCCCATACCTCATGCCCATCTAGCAACCATCAAAACACTCTCCATATCCATAATTCTGTCTCTGTTCTTCTTGCTTATTTTGTTTTTTTATTCAATTATTGATAGATATGTATTTATAGCCATTTTATTGTTCATAGTTTTGACCTTCTTTTTCTTAAATAGGTCCCTTTAACATTTCATATAATAATGGTTTGGCAATTTCCTTCTCTTCTTTTTGTTCTGATTTGTTATTTTTTGCTTCCATATTTTCTAAATCATTGATTTGATTCTCAGTTTCATTCTCTCTACTATTGTTTCCCTGCAAATTGTTCTTTATTTAAACCAATATATCCTTTATTTTTGACTGGAACTTTTTTATGCTGGTAAGGTGCTCACTAATTTCCTTGAGAATCCTTATAACTAGTGTTTTTAACTCTACATCTGATGATCTTATCTGCCTTTTGTTTAGTTCTTTTTCTGGAGTTTTGATCTGTTCTTTCATTTGGCCATGTTTCTTTGTCTCCTCTTTTTGGCAGGCTTTCTGCATTTGTTTCTATGTATTAGGTAGGGCTACTATGACTCCCTGTCTTGGTAGCATGGCCTAATGTAGTAGGTGTCCTGTAGGGCTCAGTGGAACAGCTTCCCTTATCACTCAAGCTGGGTACTTGTGGTTTTTACTTCATATGGGCTGAGTACATCCTCCTCCTGTAGTGGAACTTTGGTTGCTTTTGGCAGATCAATGGGAGGGATTTACCCAGCCCAGTCAGGTTTAAGAACTGTCTGTGACCACCGACTAATTTTTCCTGGGTTTTTTTTTGTGCTTTTGGTATCATATCCAAATGTCATCGCCAAGAACAATGTCAAGGAGCTTTTTCCCTATGTTGCCTTCTAGGAGTTTTATGGTTTTATATTTAAATAATTAATATCAAGTCAATTGTTGTATATGATGTAATGTAATGATCTAAAAATAAAAATAGATTTGCCCTTGTAGAGTTGTAGAAGGAAGATGGAGAAGTAGAGGAAAGAGACCTGTTTAGATTTACTGCAAGATACTTGGCACTTTTTCATTCTTACTATCCCAATTCTGTAAATTCTCCTAAAATCTTCAACAAGAAACTTAAAAAATTCATCAAAATCTACTTTATATAAGGCAAGACCCTCCGATGTAATCTTTACAAGCATAGGAGCATTTAACTGGGGTGATTATGAGTGCTGACAAGTATTAACCCGGAAATGATTAGGAAAAAATAAAATCAATTCTCCTTTTCTCATCTCTTAAAGGTGATGAGAAAGCAAATAGAAACACAGTTGACACAGAGCTAACAGGCATCTATCAGTTCTCAAGAGTTTTGTTTATGAAATTATAAAAATCATAGAATAGGGCTATTTATTTTTGTTGTTTTGAATAGCTACTTTTACTTCATAGAAGAATTATAATATTATAACTGGTAATTATAATTGTAATTACTCAGCCTTGGTTTTTTGGGTTGGAATAACTCTCAAAAGCAATAAAGTAAATATGACTTTAAATAAAAATATTTTCAAATCTAAATAAAAGTAAAAGACTGGACCTGAGTGTTCATTTCTAACAAAAGTAATAGGTACTAAATGTCAGGACAGAAATAGTCAAGATGAAAATGGTGTATGTTTAAACACTTCTGGAAAGTTTTCTGTATATAATTTTAAATTGGGAAACATTGGCATTCATAATAAGTTACACTCAAGGCTCCTAGGTAGTTTTACATGTTATACCATATTGGTCCTAATTTGCAACCAGCATAAATGGATATTGACTTATGTAACTGAAATAACATTAGAGTTAAAAATAGAAGTTACATTCCAGTTAGCAAAGATATTTATCATGAGACTTCTGGTATGGTGGAGTTAACTTTAAGCTGGTATATCTTGAGTGTCCTTTTAAACCTAGAATTAATAGGTAGGGAATGTACATAATTGTTAGTATGACTTATAAATTATACAGATTTGTACATTTATTTGAGCCAAAGTATGTTAGTGATGATATGAATTAGGAAGTCCTCTGTACACAGAAGAGTTATTAAACTTTTTTTTTTTACTGTAACTCCAAGCTTTTTCCACAAACCCTTCTTTCTTGGAAATCTAATTGGGAAAGGTATTCTAGAAGTCTTGTCTATTCATTCCAACTGGACAGTCTTCATAGTCTGCTGGTATCAATGACAATCACTCCTCACTCCTAGTGAGAGGTTTGGGAAGATGGTAGGAATCAGATAACAGTTTGTTTGATGTGAAATGCCATACTATGGTCAGGCATCTTGCCTGATGATTTTCACATACAAATTTTATTTGTTTTAGAATCAGACAATATATACTAGTTGTTTTATATCAAAGGATGAAGTCAAATTCATGTAACAAAAATAAACAATATATATGTAACAAGCTGTGGTGTACTAAAAGTGAAATATTAACAGATAATAAAGCAATAATTAAACACAGCTCCTCTACCAAACCACCTCAATATTTATTTATCTACCACTTCAATACAGATTTGCCTGCATGTATATGCAAATCAGAGTTTACAAAAACTAACATACATACAATGAACATTTCAGCTTACCTATTCTGAGTTTCTTCCTTTTCTGCACTGATTCTGTGACTTCTATGTTCTAAAATAGAGAATTAGACTCAGACCGTCAGAAGGCGGACAACTAAAGATCCTGGTGCTTAGGAGCACATCTGCAATATTTTTTCTTTAAAAAAATAATACAGGTTTGTTTTTTAGTGAAATAAAAATAAATTCAGTTATAAATTGAGTTAAAATAGCTCTAAATCAGAAAGAAATCCCAAGGCTATTCGACTTCATAGTTACAAGAATATTAGGAGTTAAAGAAAGTTTACTTAAAACTTATCAAAAAATAGTGTTTTTTTAGAGGGTGGAACAGTCCAGAATGTAATTAGTAATATTATACTAACTATGCATGGTATAGAATTGGTACTGCACTTGGGGTGATTACTATAAGGTTTATAAACATCTAATCACTGTGTTGTACACCTGAAATTAATATAATATTGTATGTCAATTGAAAATTAGTTTTGTAGTAATAAGTAAGCTATTTGCTAACTTCTGCATGCAGGAAGCTATTGTTAGAAGAAACTCATCTGCTTACACTTGCAAATACTGAAAGAGGAAAGAAAAAGAAATATATTTCTGAAATCTATTTATAACTGAGTTAGTTTCCATAATAACTAATTTCTAAAGCTAATATTAAAATAACATCTAGGTATGATATATCTCCGTAATACTGAGACCCACTACAAATATTAGAAAATATTATAGAATATATAGTACTTTGTGGAAATGAGAATAAAGAATCACATTATGGTAAAAAAAAAATCTTCCCCATCATTTCTTGTGTATGTGTTTTATTGACTCAATTGGTAAGAGTAATATAATTAGTTTACAACAAAATGAGACACTCAGCTTCTAGATTCGTTAGTGAAAAGAGAATATATACAATTATTTAGCAAAAAAATATATATCTATCAATTTAAAACATAACTTTAAGGAAGAAATCTGAGAATTTGAAAACTATTCAAAATTCAAGTGACTCAGATAATTAAAGAGAGCTCTAGACACTTACATCCTGAGTATTTGCCTTTATGATCTTCTGAACTTGCATTTTGTTCTGCACTCACAATGCACTTCATCACATGTTTTACAGGAAACCTAATCTTCACCTCAGAGTTTGGGGTGATTTTAACAAGTTAAATGGAAATAAAGATAGGTTAAACATTTCATGTTTTATACATTTAGCTCAGGGAAAATGTCTTCTCATCAAAACAGTCTATTAAGACATTCTCTTGAAAGAACTGAATCAAAGTGATCACTTAAATTGTTAGAATGTGTCCCCACTGTAGATCAAAATGTCAATCACTTTAATCAGTTGCATGCTTTCCTTCTTGTACCTGCTAACTTTTGTACTTTGAACTCATGAGTTAGTCTATGAAAATTAAAATGTAACAAATGACTGCCCCCAAATATGTAGTTTTCAAAACTCAAAAATTGTTGGGTAGAAACACTTATTTTTTTTAATGTGATTTCCTTTTCACATCTCATTACCAACTTTTGCAACTGGAAAAGAAAGAAGGAAAAATGACCTGCACTAAAAATTTATATCATAACTTAGAATAGCAAGAACTCTTAATGTTGATTTCTTGCCTGCATTTGGAACCTAGGGTGTTGTAGTTACAATAAGATACCTCAGGGCAGAAGATGGCAGAGAAGTAAGTGGGAACAGAACCCACTTGCTTGTGCACCCAACAGAGACATCTAGCTGATCTTCTGAAGACTAGAGTGAACAGCCAATGGAATTCCAGCTTATATGAAGTTTGGAAGCCAAAGATTGCAGAGAATGGCTAAAAACAGACTATAGAAATAAATTGGAAAAGACATCAACGCTGAGGCTGCCTGTCAGTAGCAAATTCAATACACAGAGACAGAGTTTGAATCTTTATGGGCACTTTACACAGATGGCTGGTGATGTGAGAAGATGGCAGATTCATACCCTAACAGACCATCTTACATTTTCTTTCCAAGCCAGCATTTTTATAACAGAGAACAAAGTGTGGTGAGGAGTTTTGAAATTCAGGAGAAATTAGATTAAAAATGCTGCAGAATTCTCACCCTGGGGAGTTAGCTATTCCCAGGGGCAGGTGGTTGGGGGGTTGTTTGTCTCTCCCTGGAACATAAAGGCCTGGATGCCTCCACTTGTCCCCAGGCAATAATCTTTAGTGGTGCCCCAGGAGGTTTCCTATTTTCCCAGAAGCCAGGATGGGCCTTATCTATAGGATCTGAAACAGAAGTTTTAACATATACATTACTTATAGGCTTATAACTATTTATCTTAAACTAAAATTTTCCAACTCTTAAGTGCCCTATTAGGGAGATTACATAAATTGACAGGAAGGTCCCTGGGACCTGCACCTGGGACTGTGGCTGTCAGAGGAGTCTTGAAGGAGATCCAATCAGCTATCGTACCTTACCAGCTCCCTCCCCTCTCAGAGCACAGGGAAACCAGTCCAGAACCAAGAAAGATCTGGACACTTGAAGTTACTGGAGGGATAAAGATGCAGTGGAAGACACACAGAGGCAGTACTCCTCAGCTGGGACTGGGGTCACTGGCTAAGAGTACCAGAAAAACTGAGAAGCCAGGTGAAACCTGGTGATGGGAGGAGAGTTGGGCCTTGATGAACCCTGACCCAGATAGTTTTGGGACTGGTCAGTGAGTCCGGCTGTGTGAAAAGTCCAGCACTAATTAAGAATGGCCAGCTACATCCAACGGGAATTTGCTAAAAAAAAGGCTCTAAGTTGCTGTTTAAGACACTCTCCTGTGCTTTGGCCAGGGCGACAAAGAGGGAGGACAAGGGGCACAATTTGCTCCAAATCAGGGCACCTAACAGAGGGCTTGCAGTTCCCAAAGAGACTTAATTTAATAGGGGAACTAAAGTGCCCTGAAGGGACTTTGTGGGTACGCAGTGCACAGACCACCAAAGAGGTAGGATGGGGCTTGAGTGGCTCCCATATGGTGGATCTTGTGGATTATCAAAGGATGGCAAAACAAGGTGAATTAAAGGTGTTAGCCTGGTGAATATAAATGGTGGGGGCCCTGCAGAACTTTGAGGGCTTGGGCAGGAGACCAGAAACCTGTGGATATTGTAGCCCAGACCCAATGCAGAACAGGAAAGGAAAAAGAAAACAGAGCCCTGACCCCCTCTGGCTGCAGCAGCCAGGAAGACCATCAGAACCCACTTGGCGGGTTTAAAGTCAACAGGAGGTTTTTTCTTTCAAGTGTAAGATAGTAACCTGGAGCTGTGAAAGGACCAAAGACACCTCCAGAGAAAGATTACAAGGCTAGGCCAACAACTGAGACAAAATTTAATTTGCCATCTAAGAGAAAATGCATTTGATTTTTTACTTTTTATTTTTTATTACTATTATTTTATTTTTTATTTTTCTTTCTTCCATTTAGTTTTCTTTGTTTGATTTCATTGTTTGATTGGTTTTCTTTATTCTGCCTTTTATATTGCATTTTGATTTCTCTTTGTTCACTTCACTGGTATGCCAGTAACATACTACTCTTGGTCTTTTAATTTTTATTCTTTTTATTCAGATCATATATTTCTTGTCATATTATTTTAGTTCCCATAGAGTATTCTTCCCTGGTCTTGGTCCATTTCACTATTTTCTTGAGCTCTATTACTGCTGTGGTTAACTTTATTCTCTCACATTTTTTGCCAAGTTTCTATCCCTTACTTTCATTGTATCTCATCATCTAACCTAGTATAAGCAATCTGCTTTCTGAAGTGAGCTCATATTTCTTTTCTCCTCTAACAAGAGTTTTATCTCTTTATAAGTCAATACTCAGAAATCAAAGGTATTTTTGTACACCAACAGTGAAAAATCAGAATCAAAATTCAGGAAAAAAATTACATTTGCTATAGGAACAACAAAAAATAAAGTACCTAGGGATAAACCTAACCAAGGAGGTAAAAGATCTGTACTCAGAAAACTACATAACACTGAAGAAAGAAAACAAGGAAGACACAAATAAATGAAAGCATATACCATGTTCATGGATTGGAAGAATTAATATTATCAAAATTTCCATACGACAAAGCAGTTCTTAGACTCAACCCAACCCCTATTAAAATATCAATGACATTTTTCACAGTTATAGAACAAACATTTCAAAAATTTATATGGATCCATAAATGACTCCAAATAGCCACAGCAATTTTAAGAAAGAATAACAAACTAGAAGGGATCACAATACCAGATATCAAACTACATTACAAGGCCATGGTATTTGAAACAGTCCAGAGCTTGCATACAAACAGACACATAGTCCAAGAGAGTGGAATGGACAGACCAGAAATAAACCCAAGTATCAATGAGGTTGGAAAAAGCTTACGCTGTTTCCACTTTGTGGAGTAAAAATAGCCTCTTCAACAAATGGTGTTGGGAGAGCCAAAGAGCTACATGCAAAACAAAACAAAACAAAACAAAAAACAAAACAAGAGAGTCTATCACCAACTTACACCATACACAAAAATAAATTCAAGGTGGATAAAAGATTTAAATATAAGTCATGACACCAAAAAAGACTTAGAGGAGAACATAGGAAGGAAAATCTCAGATATTCCAAGCAGCGATATTTTCACCAATATATCTCACAAGGGACATAAAGAAAAAAATAAACAAATGGGACCTCATCAAAATAAAAGGATTCTGCATGGCTAAAGAAAATATCAGCAAAATGAAAAGAGAACCAACCATATGGGAAACTATATTTGCCAATAATACATTGGGCAAGAGTTTGATCTCCAAAATATATAAAGAATTCACACTACTCCACTCCAGGAAAACAAGCAACCCAATTAAAAAATGGACAAAGGACCTGACAGACACTCTCCAAGAAGGACATACAGAGGGCCTAGAGTCATCTGAAAGGATGCTCAGCATCACTAGCCATCAGGAGATGCAAATTAAAACCACAATAAGATACCACTTCACACCAGTCAAAATGGGCATTATAACCAAATCAACAAATAACAATTACTGGAGAGGTTGTAAGGAAAAGGGAACACTAGTGCACTGTTGGTGGGAATGCAGACTGGTGCAGCCACTATGGAAATCAATATTAAAGTTCCTCATAAAACTAATGTGGAACTACCTTTTGACCCAGTAATACCACTGCTGAAATTATACCCTACGAAACCTGAAACATCAATTCAAAAGAACCTATGTATCCCAATGTTCATAGTAGCACTATTTACAATAGCCAAGTGCTGGAAGCAACTTAAGTGCCCACTAAGTGCCCAATGAGTGCATAAAAAAACTGTGGTACATTTACACAATGGAATACTATGCAGCAGAAAGAGAGATGGAGCTTCTACCCTTCCTGACAGCATGAATGGAAGTGGAAAGCATTATGCTAAGTAAAAGAAGCCAGGCAGTAAAAGACAAATAAAGTTGCCAAGTTATGGCTTATATAGCAAGTCAAGGCTGGGTTGATTCACCTAGACCAAAAGGGCTTATGTTGTTGTGGTGATTATTACACAGATAAGTTAAGACCTTACTAGGCTTCGCAAGTCATTAAAAGACCCATAGACATTAGTCCAGCCAAAGATCCGTGGCTAACTGTGACCTTCTGTCTGTCTTTCCCTGGTATGGAAACCATAACTACTGGGAATCTTGATAGCACATGCTACACTTACTCCCATACTTTTAGTAGCCCATATTCCCCACTAGAAGCTGGGATCTCATTCAATACAGCACTTCAGGAATTTAAAGTGCACTGGCCATTCCGGTTGTTTTTCTTCAGCTGTGTGGAATGGAAGAGAGAGAGAGTCAATTTAATTCAAGAAGATAATTTACTGTGTCAGTTTCTCTCCTGTAGAATATAAGGTTTATGAGAGAAATTAGTTCATTGTCTTGTTTATTTTTTAGGATCCCCACTAACTATAATAATGGCTGGCTTATAAAGTCACTCAATAAATATTTGTTAAACAGATCATTATTAATGGATCCATGTGTAAATAAATACATACTGATTTATTCCATTCTATTCCATTCTAATCAAGATTAGTTATTTACCAGCCTTCAGTTCAAAAATTTAAGGCTTGTTTTCAAAATTACATTTTTTTTGCTGTTCACTATATTTCTTCCTCAGTGAGTATGAGATGTTAGGAGGAAAAATGTTTTTTTTGTGGCAATATTCATGAAAAAATTAGGTTGGTGGTACAGCCTGATGTGAAACTTCCTCTACAAAAAAGCACTTTCATTATTTTGATAATATAAAAGTGAACTATGCTACGGAAACTCTTGAAATCTGTCACTGATATTTGAGGGCAAACCTAGGTAGGTGCTGGTTCTCTGTGTGGATCCATGACAACCTTATTTTCAATTGGTCCCCACGTGCTTCAGCTAAAGAAAATTCTGGACATACTTGAAATTGACTTCCCCCTTCCTCATGAAACTTCTTTTATGTAAATTTTCCTAGATCATGAAAATCAGAACATGTAAATGTAAATATTTGTGTCAGTTAACCTTCTGAGAAGTAGATGATATTTTTCTTTCTGCACAGGTAATATGAGTAACCTCTGAAAGGAAAGTGTGTTGGGATGGGTGTCACTGTTGTCTGACTTCATGTTTTTGCAAACCAATTTGTACCTTGCTCAACCATAGCCACCTTGACTTATTTTCATGAGACATGGTAGCCATTTTGTAAAAGCCTGTTGCAGTAATGACATTTCTTGTACCTACAATAATAATAATCACTAATGTTTATAACACAATTTGCCAAGATTTCTTTCAAGTGTTTTCATGTTAATTTCCTTAATCCTCTGAAAAACAATGTCAACAAGTGATTGCCCCCCAAATATACATTTTTATTTATTTTTGTTGCTTTGTATGTGGGTTCCTGTTTTAGCCTACAACATTTACTGCTTTGTGATATTTAAAGAAAAATACATTTTACATCCTACTAGATACATAAAAATCTCAGCTAATAGCTTTCCTAGTTTACCTTGCAGCTTTGGCTTAACAGGTGCTCCATGCAGACACACATATCGCAGGTATTAAATTGGAGACTAGTGACAAAAATATAACAAGTGCCATAAAGAATCATACCAGCTCTAGTGGCAGCTACAATCAACTTAATTTCCTAAGAGCATCACTGCATTGTAGCAGACCATTAGCCCCATCTTTCGCCATCGAGGTATGGGTTCCCGAACAAAAACCCTAAACAGATTGTTTTTCTGTTTCCTATTATTTTACCCCAATTATGTGAAATTGTGTCTCTAGGTTTTGAGAGATTTATCAGCTACATGATACTATTTAATTAATCATCTTTAAATTAATCAGCCACAATATATGAGTATTTTTTGTTTTGTGCAACTATACTCTTATATTATCTTAGCTCAACAGAGACATTTAAAATTAATATTTCATTAGTATATTTAGTTAATCTGATACTGTATGATTGCATGTTGTACTGAGCCTGGTGGGAGTATGATACTGAATACCAGGTTACTTGTGGCCTGATTGTGCTGCAGATGAGTCAACTTGTTCACAATTAACTGAAAGATAATTATATGAACTACAAAGAGGAATAACCTGTTCCAAGAATCCATTGGGCAGGGATGGAGGTAGATCATGTTTACCAGAGTTTAATGGGAAGGTTGACTTGCAGTAAAAAACTGACCTTTTTCTTAAAGTTTGGGATTCAGAGTGAGGAAGTGGTACCATGGCTGAGGTGGTCTGTTGAAAGAGTTCAGGGTCCATCTTTGAATTTGGACAGAGCTGACCAAAGAAGGCTTAGCAGAAGCCACAGACTTTAGTGATTATTGAGGACATGCATAATATATAAGGGCACAAATAAGCCTGCATATACTAGCAGTAGTAAAGCCTGTGATGACAGTGCCTCACCCAGTTCAGACATGTAGTCTTGTGTTTTTCAGACCTGGTGCTGATGGAATAAAAGGCACCTACAGATACTAGTTTGAGATTTCTGGCCTAAGGTCTCTGTTCTTTTGATATAGTCCACAAGATACTTTGAATATTTGTAAGAATAGAAATGACTGAATTGGGTAAATAGTTTAGGAAGTTTAGTCTCATGGTAGCCTTTGAATAAATGTGGTTACAAAAAGCAATATAAAGAATTTTTTAAAGCAATATGAAGAATTACCAGGGGAAAAGTAGTCTTTGTTATGTTTAAACTCTACCTATTTTTACTCTGGCTATCTCAGTAGAAGAATGTAATTCTGAATGTTTGATTTTGTAAATATTTTTTTTAATTAAGATGTAACTAGCATATAATATTACACTAGTTTCAGGTGTACAGCATAATAATTTGATATTTGTATATATTTTGAAATGATTATACCATAAGTCTAGTTAACATCAATCACTATACATAGTTAAACTCTTTTTTCTTGTGATGAGAACTTTTAAAATCTACTCTCTTAGCAACTTTGATTTTAACTTCTGATTTTGGTACTTCAAATCTCAATATTTTCTAGCATAATATCCATCAATATTTTTATTGATACCTGAGTATATCTTTTTTTTAAGATTTTATTTATTTATCTTTAGAGGGGAAGGGGGGAAGGAGAGAGGGAGAGAAACATCAATGTATGGTTGACTTTTGTGCGTCCCCTGCTGGGAACTGGCCTGCAGGGAACCGGCCTGCAACCCAGGCATGTGCCCTGACTAGGAATCGAACCACGATCTTGTGGTTCACAGGCCTGCACTCAATCCACTGTGCTACACCAGCCAGGGCTGAGTATATCTTTTTAAATATATTTTATTAATTATCCCATTACAGTTGTTCTATTTCCCCCCATTCATTCCCCTCCACCCTGCACACCCCTTCCTCCACCATTCCCCCCTTTAGTTTATGACCACGTGTCTCAAGTCCTTTAGATTCTATATTTCCCATACTATTCTTGCCCTCCCCCTATCTATTTTCTACCTACCATCTATGCTACTTACTTTCTGTACCTTATTCCCCCTTCTCCTTCTCCCACTCTCCTGATGCTACCCCTGCATGTGATCTTTATTTCTATGGTTCTACTCCTGATCCAGCTGTCCTCTTAGTTTGCTTTTGTTTTAGGTGTGGTTCTTAATAACTGAGAGTTTGCTGTTCTTTCACTGTTCATCTTTTTTTATCTTATTTTTCTTAGGTAAGTCCCTTTAACATTTCATATAATAAGGGCTTGGTGATGATGAACTCCATAATTTGATCTTATCTGAGAAGCATTTTATCTGCTCTTCCATTCTAAATGAAAGCTCTGCTGGATAGATCAATCTTGGTTGTAGGTCTTTGGATTTCATGACTTGGAATACTTCTTTCCAGCCCCTTCTTGCCTGTAAGGTCTCTTTTGAGAAATCTGCTGACAGTCTGATGGGAACTCTTTTGTAGGTGACTGTCCCCTTCTCTGTTGCTGCTTCTAGGATTCTCTCCTTCATTTGACTCTTGGCTAATGTAATGATGATGTGCCTTGGTGTGTTCCTCCTTGTGCTCAACTTCTTTGGGACTCTCTGAGCTTCCTGGATTTCCTGGAAGTCTATTGTCTTTGTCAGATTGGGGAAGTTCTTCTTTATTATTTGTTCAAATAAGTTTTCCACTTGTGGCTGTTCCTCTTCCCCTTCTTGTACCCCTATAATTCAGATGTTGAAAGGTTTAAAGATATCCTGAAGGTTCCTAAGCCTCTCCTCATTTTTTTAAATTCTTGTTTCTTCATTCTTTTCTGTTTGGTCATTTTTTCCTTCCTTCTGGTCCACTCCCTTGATTTGAGTCCCAGTTTCCTTTCCATTACTATTGGTTTCCTGTGCATTTCCCTTCATTTTGATTACTTTAACCTTCATATGTTCCTCTAATTTGTGACTAAAATCAACCAGTTCTGTGAGCATCCTGATCACCAGTGTTTTGAACTGTGCATCTGAAAGTTTGGCTATTTCTTTGTCACTTAGATTTATTGGCTCTGGGGCTCTGAGTTCTTGAGCCGTGTTTTGATCTGTTTGTGCCTGTTACTCATGAGGAGCGGAGCCTTGGTTGTTCACCAGGGTGGGGCCACCCAGGTAGCTGGTTTGTGATGCTGTATGTGGGGGTGGGGTCAGAGAGGGACAATGGTGGTTCCCTCTGCCACTTCCTACCACTGGGGCCTGCATGGTCTGTCTCACTGGTAGCTCCTTCACCGGTTTATCTGCGCATGAATGTGTGTGGCCATGATCTGCCCTCAGTGGGTCCGCCCACTACTCCACACCTGGGATCCTCCCAGGGCTGCTGGCGCACCTGGGTGGCGCACCTGGGTCGCGCACCCGGGTCAGTTCGCTGGATCTTTCCTGCCTGACCCCCCTCTGCTGCTGGCTCTGCTCCTTTTACCCATTTGGCTGAAGGGTTCATTGTTGTCAGACTTCCATGTAGTTCAATTTTCTGTGGTTTGGCTGCGTCTTTGTTGCTAAAACTTTGTTGTTTTTAAACTTGGTTGAGCGAGAAGGTGCAGTGCTTCCACCTACGCCTCCATCTTGGTGGAAGTAGCGATACCTGAGTATATCTTATTTTGTACCTGAGTGCTTCCTAATGGTACCTGAGTGTACCATTTCTAACAGAAACTGGGAAAGGAAGTGGTTTTATATGCTTTTTTGCTTGTCACTTTGATTTTATTTGCAAGTTTTCAGATGATTGGTTGTTTAGAGAATAAGGAATGGGAAGTTTCAGCAATAAATAAAACTCGAGTCTAAATATACTTTTCTTCAAATGGAATAGGATATTTTCAATGCATTGCTGTGGTTAGTCAGCCTCCAAAAAGAGTGGAATGATTTCTCCTGCATCCTGATATTCATGGCCATTGGTTGTCCCTCTCACCAAATAGGACTAACCTGTTTAATCAATTGGATATTACAGGGATAAAGTGTAACTTTTTAGGTTCAGTCATAAAAAGCATATGGGTTTTGCCTTTTTGAATGAAGACAAAAATGTGGCATGAGATGTGTTAGGTGGGAATTTACTAGCACCACACATGTGAGCTCTCTTGGAGGCAGAGCTTCCAAACAGTGTTAAGCCTTCAGAAAATTGCACCTTAGAAAATAGCATGAGATACCCTGCCTCGGCCCGCGAGGCAGTCAACGGGGTCCGCCGATATACCTGTAACAGATGAAGGGGGATGGGACAGGAGGCGCGAAGAATGGCAGCAAGACAAAGGATTCTGATCAAGCTGCAAATTTTATTTCAAAATGGAGGGAGTTATATAGAGGAGGGCAGTGGAGGAAGTGCAGTGGATAGGTGGCTTCAAAGCGTGCTCTAGCCTGTGATTGGCCGGGGGGTGCATGGCAGGCGCGTGATCAAGGCACTGATTGGTGTGCCACCCGCATGTCCAGGAGGGGAGGTTCTATGGCTCCTGACTGCAACATCCTGCCATTCAAGGCGTATCTCTCAGGTCTGATTGTATCAGCCTGTTTCAGGCTTATCCCAGCCCCCAACATCTCCTCCCTTATTTTTATTTTTAAGGTGAGGAGTGGACATTAACCGGCTAGGGGAGGCAGAGGTCTGGCTCCTCCTGAGCTCGTCCCGAGCTCTGAAGCACCCTTTTCGGAGGAGAGGGTTGGGGCGCTGACCTCTATGCAAGCCGACTTGCCTCTCAGGAGACATGGCAGGGCCACCTTCAGGGTAGCTTCTCCTTGCGATGCTTTGCTCTGCACCTAGCGGTATCCATTACAATTGATATGTAAAGTATAATGCCAAGAGTTATACTGTTCTCGTAGGAGGTGGGGGTGTAAAAAGGGAGTTTATGCGTGGGGACATTCTCGGAGAAAACGCTGTGAGTCAGTGCCAGGTTCATTCATTTCTAGCTGGTGATAATGTATCTGGATAGGCTTACCAAGAAGGGAGTTAAGTTGGTCTCGGATGAGGTTTGTTGTGCGCCTGAGAATCCAGGGAGCAAAGGTCAGGAAGAGAATGATAGCTATTAAAGGCCCGAGGAGAGGGAGAAGAAAGGGGAGCAGTCCGTTGAAGGCTGTAAGGAAAGGGCTCTCAGTCAGTTTTTCGCCGTTTTTCCAGGTCTTCTTGAAGGGTCTTGATCTTGTCCCATATGATGCCTGACTTGTTGGCATAAAAGCAGCATCGTTCCTGTAAAGCTAAACAGATACCTCCCTGCTCTGCTGTGAGTAAGTCTAGACCTCGTCTATTCTGTAGGACTACTTCTGCTAGGGAATCTAATTGGTCTTGAATGTCAGTAATAGTATTTGATAAGGCTTGTGCATCATCGACAAGTTGTTTGGAAAGTTTTGTATAGGAGTGAATTGCGACTCCTAATCCTGTAGTTCCGGTAGCTACTGCTCCAGAGACTCCTAGACCAACAAGCAGGGGAATAACAGCTAAGGCTCTTTTGTGTCGTCCTGCGAAGTGGTCAAAAGCAGGGACGGGGACGGGCTCATCTCCTGGGATGATGTCTATGTCAGGTAATAAGGCAGCTAAGGCACATAGCCCTGTCCAATTGGCAGGCAAGGCGGTGAAAGCTAGATTATTACCACACACGAATGCTCGCCCTGGGCCAGGGCAGAGGGATGTGCTGTAATTAAGCGTGTGGCTACAATTGGTAAAACTGGCGAAACCAACAGAAATATCAAAAGAATTATTTTGTGAACTTTTATAGATACAAGGGGAGGAGTCAAAGAGCATAGGCTGAACTCTAAAGGGTATGCTGAGGGTGCAGTTTTGTTTGGTGATATTCAGGGCTGATATGTTGGTGGAGACAGCTAGAGGCATGGGGGTGCGTTGCACACCGCGGTTGAAATGGCGGACGCGCCATGCGCTGAAGGCAAAATGGCGGCGGTGGGTGCGTGAGAGGTACTATAAGGAGGCGGTTTGAATGGCGGAAGGACTGCCGCCACGAGTGGTGGCCAGTCAGGATTATTGTAGCGAGCGGCCTCGTCCTCTAATTCTGCCTGTTCAGAGGGGTTTAACTGGTCGCCGGGGTCTTGGGAATTGGGGGGTGGAGCAGAGGAATAGAACTCCTGAAGGGGAGGGTACAGAGAAGGGACTTCAGGGTCTGTATCTATTCGGATGGAAACAGAAGGACAGTTTGAAGGCGCTCGTGAGGGAGGTCGTGAAAGCGAGTCAGCACGAACGTCGGGAAGGCCGTGGACTGAGGGGGCTTTGGAGGGGGCCGGGGAGTGACTGCGGAGAATTTCTTGACCTTCTTTGCAAAGGCGCTGTATGTCAGGGGAATTATTGTGGTTTTTAAGGATGTCTGTTATGAGGTTATAATAGTTAAAGGCAGTTATAGGGATAGTCTTGGGGCCAAAAACCTTATAATAGTCATTTAGACAGTCGCCTACACGGCGCCAGACGCGGGAGTCAATGCTACCCTCCTGAGGAAATCATGGGCAGATTTTAAAAACGAAAGTGAAAAAGGAATTCAAATCTTTTTTACGAACTCTTATCTTGCGCACCTTGAGAGACTCTTTTAATTGAGCAACGAACAAATCATGTTGTGAGCATGCCTGTCCCATGGCTGCGTCTTACCTTTGAAATGCCGCTGTCGGGGAACGGGGGTCCTCTGGGAATGCCGGCGCGCGGCCGAGTAGTCGCGTGAGCCGGGCGAAAACGCTGCGATTGAAGGGGACAGCGGTCCGCACAGGCGATCAGCGGGGCCCCACGTTGGGCGCCAGTTGCCTCGGCCCGCGAGGCAGTCAACGGGGTCCGCCGATATACCTGTAACAGATGAAGGGGGATGGGACAGGAGGCGCGAAGAATGGCAGCAAGACAAAGGATTCTGATCAAGCTGCAAATTTTATTTCAAAATGGAAGGAGTTATATAGAGGAGGGCAGTGGAGGAAGTGCAGTGGATAGGTGGCTTCAAAGCGTGCTCTAGCCTGTGATTGGCCGGGGGGTGCATGGCAGGCGCGTGATCAAGGCACTGATTGGTGTGCCACCCGCATGTCCAGGAGGGGAGGTTCTATGGCTCCTGACTGCAACATCCTGCCATTCAAGGCGTATCTCTCAGGTCTGATTGTATCAGCCTGTTTCAGGCTTATCCCAGCCCCCAACAATACCCCATTTCAGAACCAGTCATCTGAGCTGCTCCCAGATTCCTGATCCATAGATACTAGGAGATAAATCATAAATGTGTTGTTTTAAGTCACTGAGATTTTAAAAAAATTATAATTCTCACCAAAGGAATATTTATTGATTTTAGGGAGAGAGAATGATGTGGGGGGAAGGGGATAAGGGGAAAGAAAGAGAGATATCTGGGCATAAATCCATAACCTAGGCATGTGCCCTGATGTGGAATTGGCACCGCAACCTTTTGGTGTATGGGACAATGGTCCAGCTGATTGTGCCACCTGGACAGGGCTAAACCATTGTTTTTAAACAATTACACAGCAATAGATAAGTAATGCAATTCCCAACTTATAGTATTGTTTCCCTGTACATCTACCTATTTTTATTCTGTGTTCAATATAATCTTGATTTTGCCATATTTTTTCACTGAATAATGTTATTTTTTGCTACTGCATAGAATTAGCCAGTCAGTTTTTCCTATAGACCAGCTTCGGGCTACACATGACAGAAAATAGATGGGAACTCATTCCATCTTTTTCCTAGAAGGTCTAACTAGTAGCAGAAAACAAATCCTCAAGTTTTACAGCCCAAGAGAGAACCTGTAGTGTAACTGATGAGTTGGGGAAAAGAGCATGTGGGGCAATCAGACTGCTGGTTAGGTAGGTGATGCCCAAAATGTTCAGAGTCATCCAAGAACATTATGGAAACACTAGGAGAGAATAGCTCTAAATTTCTGCCCTCTGTAAGGGCTTGACGACAGCTCACAACATGATTAGTCTAAGAATTCTCTTCACCTCTGCCCCAGTTCTTCCACTCCAAACTTGGGTTTGAAACAAGTTTCAGCATGGTGGCAACCTACAAGAAGCCAACTTTCTATTCTCCTCCTTCATTAGTGACTTCTCCACTGCACATGTCCCAATGGCAGAGGGGTCAGGGAGATCTTTTGACTTTGAATCAAACTTAAAGTTTGATATGGATATGGCATTAGGGATTCTAGTAACTAAGGAAAGACAGTTTATATTACAAAACCATGACAGTAGAAGTCATAACGGTAGTGCTGCATACATTTCAGCCAATAGCATTTACCGTTACCTAGCATTATCAGTTCTAGGTAATGGGGAACCAATGTAAAATTGCTTTATGATCAAATTCCTGAAGTCATATATTTCACTGCAATAGTTTGATGAGAAATGTCCTGAATTACATTGACCAAAAGTAAACAATTTAATCAACACAATATTTTCCTTAAAACATAGAAGCTAAAAAAACAGTATTTTTTAGCTAATTATAACTAAATTGATGTGATATATTTGATAAAACTATAGTTACTTCCCTTCTCTATTTTATTTTGTGAAGATATACACAATGTTGTATATCTCCCCATTCAATGCAATTAACTGTGGAGTTTGATAACAGAAATCTCCACAAAATTTTTCTAGGCACATTTCACTGTGCTATACTTCTTTACAGCTTTCAGTCACATTCTCAGAGGCATAAAGAGATGCATTATCTTATTTACCTAATGGAACTGCGAAGGCTGCCTAGAGATTGTATAAGCTATCATACCAATGAGAACCTTAGAGCATTGACTCAGATTTAAGAAAACATTCCAATATGCATCCAAATAAGTCTGATACATAAAATTTCAAAGAAGAACCTAGAAATGGTTGAGGTAAATTGATTTGTAGCCCAAGCAAATTTGTTTAATTGATAGAATACCAATAAACATATAGCAGCATAACAGGGTTTTAATTTTAGTTTTATTTTACTTTGAAAGATACTGATGATTTTGGTATCAACCTTACTTGATGTAAAATTCCCCAGTTAAGTAAAAGTTTTCATTTACAATATTTGTATGCTATAAAATGCTCCATTTTCATGACTAAGTAAAAATACATGTGTTGGGAAAAAGGGGATCCATAAATCATCAGTTGTAAATATATACATTTAACAACTTTTCCATATAGTCTTTCATTAGTAAATTGAAGATAATTTTATTTATAGGCTAAGCAGCTTGTTTTTCAAGATCATGTTTTAATAGTAAAATTGTTCATTGCTTTGATTAGAAAATTTTTCATAGGCTTAACATTCTAAAACTAACATAAACATTAAGGAAATGCAACATTAGGAAATAGCTGTATTCTCCTATATATTTTTTTAAACATCAGAATAGCTTTAATACTGCAAATGCACTGTGGTGTATGGTTATTTGACATTTAGTACAGAACTATTCCATGAAAAAATTGCAAACAATCAAAACCTCATAGAATGATAGAGGTGGAAGACCTTTAAACTTCATGAAACTGAACCCTTTACTTTAAGATTAGGGAAATAACAGGGAGAAAGCAGATGCTTTCATGGCAGAAGAAAACTGATTTGACTGACAGCATTGTTTAAACAATGATGACATTCTCAGAATCAAGAGATTGAGTGATGAAACAAAAATATGGTTTAATTCATATAATCTTTACTTGACCTTCCAACTAGAGGTTGAATTTCATGATCCTCTGAAATCCAAACATCTTTTTGCATTTTTCTCTAATAGAAAATTAAGAGGAAGTAACATATTGTCTGTCTAAGATCCCTGTCTTGATAATCTTTCCCAACCCCCACTCAAATGAGTACAATATTCACCACCATTTTAGAAACTAGCTCCAAGGTGCTCCATTAATTTGCATTATCCTTCCTCAATGTACAGCACAACCTATTAAAATGAAATTGACTCTTCACCTCCAGCTCCTGCTAATTTTAGCAGAATTCCATCTTAACATATACTTCTATATTTCTAATTTTGAAGGCAAAATGTATTTTAAACAATAAAAAGTTTCATCTATATGATGTAATAAAACAAATACAATAATATTTTTTCATAATCAATATAAATAAAATATTTCTAAACTATATCTTTATAACTAGTTAGGAAAGAATTGCATAGTGAGTTTAGTCTAGATTCTGATTTGTTGCTTCTGAAGAGCTGATGAAAGAGAGATTTTAATGGAGTAGAAAGGTAAGACTATTACCTCACTACCTTTAACAAAACAAACTCTTGGATCTCAGTTAATATAACATGAAAATAGAAATTGATTCTCATCTCAATTGTTTGAAAGTTGGTTTTGTGTATCCATTCTTAATTAATTAATTAGTTAATTTTATTGTTTATTCTATTACAGTTGTCCCAATTATTAAGCCTTTTGTCCCCCTCCACCCAACCCACTGCTCTCAACCACAAGTCAATTCCCTCTCCATTGTCCATATCCATGAGTCATTCATAGATGTTTTTGACTAATCCTTTCCCTTTCCTGCCACCACACACCTCTTCCCCTACTACAGCTATCAGTCCATTTCATATTTCCATGACTCTGGTTTTATTTTTCTCATTAGGTTATTTTGTTCATTAGATTCCAGCTATAAGTGAGGTCTTATAGAATTGTCTTTTGTCAACTGGTTTATTTCACTGAGCACAATAGTCTACAGTTCCAGCCATGCTATCACAAAAGGTGCGTAGTATTCCATTGTGTAAATCTACCATGTGTTCTAATTTACTCATTTGCTAGTGGGAACTTGGGCTGTTACCAACATTTGGCTATTGTAAGTAGGGTTGCTGTGTACATAGGGGTGCATAAGCTCTTTTGCATTTGATTTTCAGGATTCTTAGGGTATGTTCACAGCAGTAGAATCAATTAATCATAAGGCATTCTCATTTTTAATTTTTTTGAGGAAATTTCATACTGTTTTCCACAGTGGCTGTACCAGTTTGCATTACCACCAACATGCACTAAGGTTCCCTTTACTCTACCTCCTCTCCAGCACTTGGTGCTTATTGATATATTAATGATGGATATTCTGACAGCTGTGAGTTGATATTTCATTATGGTTTTAATTTGCATATTTCTTATGGCTAGTGATGTTGAGCACTCTTCATATGTTTATGGGCCATCTGTATGTCCTCCTGGAGAAGTATCTATTCAGGTCCTTTCCATTGTTTAATTGTTTTTTTTTTGTCATCCTGATGTTGAGTCTTACGAGTTCTTTATATATTTTGGAGATTAAATCCTTGTTAGATATATCATTGGCATAAATGTTCTCCTATACAGTTGTTTCCCTTTTCATTTAAATGATAATTTATTTAGCCATGCAGAAACTTCTTAAGTTGATGAAGTCCATTTTTCTCTTTATTTCTCTTGCCCTAGGACATATATCAGCAAACAATATTGGTACATGGGATGTCTGAAATGTTACTGCCTATGCTTTCCACTAGGACTTCTATAGTATCACAACTTATATTTAAGTCTTTTATACATTTTGACTTTATTCTGATGTGTGGTGTAAGTTGGTGGTCTACTTTTATTTTATTTTTATTTTTTTGCATGTAGCTATCCAGCTCTCCCAACACCATTTGTTGAAGTGGCTATTTTTACACCATTTTGTGCTTCTTTCCCCTTTGTTGAATATTAATTGACCATAGAGGGCTTATTTCTAGGCTCTCCATTCTGTTCCATTGACCTATGTGACTGTTCTTATGCTAGTACCTGACTGTCTTGATTACAGTGGCCTTGTTGTATAGTTTAGTAACAGGTATTGTGTTTTCTCCAACTTTGTTTTTCTTTCTTAGGATTGGTAAGGCTATTCAGAGTTTTGGGGATTAAATACATTTTTTTGGGAATATTTGTTCTAGATCTCTGAAATATGCCATTGGTATTTCAATAAAAAATGCATTGAATCTATAGACTTCTTTGGATAGTATGGACATTTTAATGATGTTAATTCTTTCTATCCATGAACACAGTATATGCTTCTATCTAGTCATATCTTCCTCAATTTCTTTCTCCAATGCTCTATAGTTTTCCAAATACAGATCTTTAACATCCTTTTTTAAAATTTATCCCTGGGTGCTTTATGTTTCTTGTTGGTACAATAAATAAGATTTTTTCTTAGTTTCTCTTTCCAATAATTTATTGTTGGTGTACCAGAATATCATCACTTTCTGAATATTGACTTTGTACACCACTACTTCACCAAATTTATTCAAAGTCTTTTTGGTGGAGACTCTAGGGTTTTGTACATATGCTACCATGTCATATGTGAATAATGACAGTTTTATTTCCTCCATTCCAATTTGGAGGTATTTTATTTGTTTTTCTTGTGTGATCACTGTGGCCAGAACTCACAATACCATATCGAATAAGAGTGGTGAAAGCAGGCACGCTTGTCTTGTTCCTGATCTTAAGAAACACACTTTTAGTTTTTCCCATTAAGTATGATGTTGGTAGTAGGTTTCTTGTATATGGACTTTATTATGTTGAGGTATGCTCCATCTACTCCCACTTTGCTGAGTTTTATTATAAATGTATGCTGTATTTTATCAAATGATTTTCAGCATCTATTTATATGATCATGTGTTTTTTTGTCTTTCATTTTTTATGTGATATACTACATTTATTGATTTGCAAATGTTATACCATCCTTGCATCCCTGTGATAAATCCCACTCAGTTGTAGTGTATCTTCTGTTTAATGTATTGCTGGATCCAGATCACCAATATTTTGTTGAGGTTTTTAGCATCTATATTCATCATATATATTGGTCTATAGTTTTATTTCTTTGTTGCATCTTTACCTGGTTTTGGGAGTAGGATAATGCTGGCCTCATAAAAAGAGTTTGGGAGTTTTCCCTTTTCTTGCATGTTTTGTAATAGTTTTGAGAAGGATAGGTGTTAGTTCTTCTTTGAATGTTTGTTAAATGTCAAGTGTGAAACCATCCAATACATGGTATTTGTTTGCCAGGAGTTTTTTTTTTTTTAATTAATGCTTCAATTCTGTAAGTCACTTTTGGTCTGTTCAGGCATTCTTCTTCTTCTTGATTCAGTTTTGGGAGACTGTATGTATCCAAATATTTGCCCATTTTACCTAGGTTGTCCAGTTCCTTGGCATATAGTTGGTCATATTAGTTTTTTTAAATGTTTCGTCTTTCTATGGTATCAGTTGTTATTTTTCCTCTTTCCTTTCTGATGTAATTTATGTGGGCCCTTTATTTTTTTCTTGATGAGTCTGGTTGAAAGTTTGGCAATTTTTTAAAAAAAATTTTGAAAGAATCAGCTCCTGGATTCAATGATACTTCAATTTTTTAAAAAGTTTCTATGTCATTTAATTATGCTCTGATCTTGATTATTTCATTCCTTATGCTTCCTTCTGCTTGTCTCTTTTTGTTCCTCTAGTTCTTTCAGATGTAGAGTTAGATTGTTTATTGGAGATTTTTCTACTTTTTATATGTAGGTCTGTATTGCTATTAACTTCCATCTCATGACTTCCTTGTTGTGTACCACAGGTTTTGGTCTGTTGTGTATTCATTTTCATTTGTTTCCAGATACTTTTTAAATTTTTTATATTCTCATTATTAACCCATTTGTTATTTAATAACATGATATTCTGTCTTCATGTATTTGATTGTTTTATAGTTTTTTCCTTGAGGTTGATTTCTAGTTTTGAAATATCATGATCTAAGAAGATGCTTGATATGACTTTAATTTTTTGAATTTGTTAAGTTTTGTTTTGTGTCCTACATTGTGGTTATCTTTGAAAATGATCCATGTGTGTTTGAAAAAAGTATATTTTGCATTTTGAAAGTATTTAGGTGCTCCTATATTAAGCACATACATGTTTACAAGGGTTACAATGATATGTGTGCTCCTGTTTAGACAAGTCCCTTAAGTATTATGTAGTGACCTTTGTGTTCAAAACACAAAAGTAGGGACTTCTGCCAAGATAGAGGTGTAGGTGGAAACACTTTTCGTCCTCGCACAACCAAATCTAAAAACAACAAAGTTTTAACAACAATAAACACAACCAAACCACACAGAAAATCGAACAATATAGAGTCTGAAAGCAACGAACCGCTCAGCTAAATCGCTGAGAGGGGCGAAGCCAGCAGCGGAGTAGGTTGGGCAACAAAAGATCCCCTGACCCAGGAGGTATGTAGGCAGCCAAGGGTATGGATCCCAGGTGAGGGCTAGCTACGGGTGGACCCAGGGAAGAGGTGCGGCTGGCTGTCTGAGGTCGGTGGAGCATTTGCGCGCAGCTAAACCAGTGAAGAGGCGAGCGGAGATTACCACCATTGCTTCCTCTCTGCCCCAGCTCCACATACAGCATCACAAACCAGCTACCTGGGTGGCCCCGCCCTGGTGAATACCTAAGGCATCTCTCCTCATATGTAACAGGCACAAACAGATCAAAACATGGCTCAAGAACAACTCAGAGCCTCAGAGCCAATAAATCTAAGTGACAAAGAAATAGCCAAACTTTCAGATGCACAGTTCAAAACCCTGGTGATCAGGATGCTCACAGAACTGTCTGATTTTAGTCACAAATTAGAGAGACATATGAAGGCAAAACTAATTGAAATAAATGGTAATGCACAGGAAACCAATAGTAATGGAAAGGAAACTGGGACTCAAATCAAAGGAGTGGACCAGAAGGAGGAAAAAAATAACGAAACAGAAAAGAATGAAGAAACAAAAATTTAAAAAAATGAGAGGCTTAGGAACCTTCAGGACATCTTTAAATGCTCCAACATCCAAATTATAGGGGTACCAGAAGGGGAAGAGGAACAGCCATGAGTGGAAAACTTATTTGAACAAATAATAAAAGAGAACTTCCCCGTTCTGGCAAAGGAAATAGACTTCCAGGAAATCCAGGAAGCTCAGAGAGTCCCAAAGAAGTTGGGCACAAGAAGGAACACACCAAGGCACATCATCATTATATTAGCCAAGATGAAAATGAAGGAGAGAATCCTAGAAGCAGCAAGAGATAAGGGGACAGTCACCTACAAAGGAGTTCCCATCAGACTGTCAGTGGATTTCTCAAAAGAGACCTTACAGGCAAGAAGGGGCTGGAAAGAAGTATTCCAAGTCATGAAATCCAAAGACCTACATCCAAATTTGCTCTATCCAGCAAAGTTTTCATTTAGAATGGAAGGATAGATCAAGTGCTTCTCAGATAAGATCAAATTATGGAGTTCATCATCACCAATCCCTTGTTATATGAAATGTTAAAGGGACATACCTAAGAAACAGAAGATTAAAAGGATGAACAGTGAAAGGACAGCAAACTCTCAGTTATTAAGAACCACACCTAAAACAAAAGCAAACTAAGAGGACAGCTAGATCAGGAGCAGAACCATAGAAATGAAGATCTCATGGAGGGTTAGCAACAGGGGAGTGGGAGAAGAAGAAGGGGGGAGAAGGTAGAGAAAATAAGCAGCATTGACAGTAGGTAGAAAATATATAGGGGGAGGGTAAGAATAATAGGGGAAATATAGAATCTAAAAAACTTGAGACACATGTCCATAAACTAAAGGAGGGGAATGGTGGGGGAAGGGTGTGCAGAGTGGAGGGGAACAGAGTGGGGGAAATAGAACAATTGTAATGGCATAATCAATAAAATAAAAATATATTAAAAACACACACAAAGCTGTACTTTGTGTTTGAATAAAGTATATTTTGCTTTGTGAAAGTATTTAGGTGGTCCTATACTGAGTACATATATGTTTACAAGGGTTACAGTGATATGTGCACTCTTGTTTTGACAAGTCCCTTAAGTGTTATGTAGTGACCTTCTTTGTCTCTTGTTTTGGCTTTTGTTCTGAAGTATTCTGTCTAATATAAGTATTGCTACCCCAGATCTTTTTTTTATGTCTATTTACTTGAAATATTTTTTCATCCATTTACTTTCAACCTGCATAGATCTTTCATTCTGAAGCAGGGCTCTTGTAACTAACACATGTGGATCACATTTTCTTATACACTCGGTGACTCTATTCTTTTTGTTTAGAGATTTTAATCCATTTGTATTTGTTATTATCAATAGGTACTTGCTTATTGCCATTTTTCCCTTTATACCTGTATTTCTCTCTATATTTCTATTTCTTCTTCTGAAAGTAGTCTCTTTAGCATTTCTTCCAGTGTTGGTTTGGTGGGGATAAACTCTTTTAGCCTTCTGTTGTCTGAGAAGCTCTTTCACCTTTCATTTTAAATGAGTCTTGCTGGATAGAATAGAGTTGGTTGCAGGTCCTTGCCTTTCATTACTTAAAATATTTCATGCCATCATTCCCTTCTGGCTTAGAGTATTCTGTTGAAAAATTAGCTGATAGTCTTATTGGAGCTTGCTTGTATGTTACTAGCTGATTATCCCTTGCTGCCTTCACAATGATATTTTTGTCTTTAATTTTGCCATTTTCATTATGATGCATCTTGGAGTGGGCATGTTTGAGTTCGTTGTGATTGAAACCCTCTGTGCTTTCTGAACTTCTGTAACATCTTCCCTTCTGAAGTAAGATACATTTTCTATCATTATTTTTTTTCAAACAGGTTCTCTCCTTCTGGTATTCTTGTGATGTGAATGTTATTCTGTTTCATATTGTCTTGAAGCTCCCTTAAGCTATCCTAATTCTTTTTGTGTCTTTCTTTGTTTCATTGCTCTGACTGGCTGTTTTTTTTCCCACCTTTTCTTCTAGCTCTCTGATTCAATCTTCTGCTCTAACTACCCTTATTTTAAGTCCTTCTAGTGTATTCTTCTTTTTGGATATTATATTCTTCATTTCCTCCTGGTTATTATTCATAGCTTCTGTGTTCTTTTTAATGGTAATGTAGTTCCCACTAAGTTTCTTGTAGCTCCCACAAATTCCTTTTGGTTATCTCTGAATTCATTGAGCATCTTATGACCATTGTATTGAACTCTATGTGTCATAGATTGCTTGCCTCAATTTCACTTACATTTTTTTCTGAGGATTCCTCCTTTCATCTTGAATAGGGGTTGTTTCACTGTCTCCCCATTTTAGGTGACACTTTTTCTTTGTTTGTGCATATAAGTTTGTTCTGCTTTGATTCCCTTCATTGTGGGTGGCTTTCTGTCATGAGTTCTGTTGGAATCTGTGGTTAATCTCTTAGATATTCTAATCTGAATGCTCTAGGGATGCCCTTCAATCAGTTTGTGTTAGCTCTCTTGTTGTACTTGGGCATTGTTTATAGATGAGTCATTTGTTGTTGTGTTCTCCCTTTTGGCTAAATGACTGTCACAACCCCCACCACATCTTGTATGCTGCTGTACAAGTACAGGCAGAACAAAGTGAAGATATTCAGAAAACCAATCTGTCATAAGCCAATATACTCTGCTACCACATTAGCAACAGCAACCACAAATGAACAAAGCTTAATAAAGGTGTCAAATCACCTCCCTGCCTTGTGGATTGGCTGTGGGGGAGTGGTGGCAGGGTAAATTCAGACAACTGTAATTGAACAATAATATAATAATTTAAAAATAAAATAAAAGCAGAAAGAAATTAAGAATATTATAAGATTGGAAAAAAATATGAGATGACCAAAGGGAAGAAAAAATGATTTAGGAAGGATGAGGGGGATGAATAATAAGAGTAAAGAATAGAAACAAGGTGAAAAAAATGGAGAAAAATAAAATTTAAAGTGCAAGTGAGAGAAGGGGAAAGATGGGCAGCAGGCTGGCTCTGGTCCCTGCAGAGGCTGAGTTAGCTGCAGGAGGGACCAGAGGCAGTTGTTACTATTTTACTTTTATGACTTGAACATATTGGTTTTGGTTCTCTAGATTCTTCAGCAATCCTAGAAACACATCACAAAAAAAGAGTAGGTGGAAGTTGTAAACACCAGAATACCTGCTGGAAGAGGAAAACCACCAACACAGGAAACACCAACAGATAACAATGGAAGATGATGAAGGAGGGAGTAGAAGCCACACTAACCTCCACCCAGTACTGATCTTCAGCTATTACTAAATTGCTGAGATATTACCCAGAACATAAAACTGAACAATAGCAAGAAAGAAGCTTCAAAACCTCATGCAGACAAAAGAAACATCTTCAACACAACCTGTCAGCATGTGCAAAACAAAATACAAGACATGTTGGAGGAGTGACCCTCAATTAACCACCTGCAGGGAAGGACCACCAAAGGAAGACCCAACAACAATCAAAACCCAAAGACCTACAGAGAGTCAACACGAATGACAGCTCAAGACCAATGAGCTCAGAAGATCAAGGAGACTGCACCACTGAATCTAACAGGTCTTCTACTATAGAAGTTCACACCATTAACCCAGGGAGTCAGAATAGATCAAATTAAAAAGAAGAAGCTAACAGGAAGAGTCTCACAAACAATGGGAAGACAAAGAAACAATTTCCAAGAAAAATTAAAGAAGAAAGCCTCAGAAAGAATGCTAAATGAAATAGAGTCAAGTCATCTATCACATATTGAGCTCAAAGTAATGATTATAAGGAAGCTCAATGAGCTCATAGAGAATTATCAAAAACTACAGAGAAACTACATTGAACTCATTGCAAACTATATCAGCCTGAAAGAAGAAATAGAAACTATCAACCAGGGCCAAGAGAAAATGAAGAATATAATTTCTGAACTGAAGAAAACAGTAGAAGGAATCAAAAGCAGGCTAGATAAAGCAGAGGATTGGATCAGTGAGATGGAAGACAAGGATAAAAGAATTACCCAAAAAGAGCAAGAAAAGGAAAAGAAACTCAGAAAGAACAAAGAGGAGTTAAGGGAAATGCAGGAAAATATGAAAGCGTAAATATATATATATATGAAGGATACCAGAAGGAGACGAAGAAGAGCAAGGGATAAGAAACCTGTTTTAAAAAGTAATGATAGAAAACTTCCCCAATTTGATGAGAAAAAAAGTCACACAAATCCAGGAAACACAGAGAATCCCAAACAAGAGGAATCCAAAGAGGCCCACTTCAAGACACATCATAATTAAAATGGCAAAACTGAAAGACAAAGAGAAAATTGTAAGATAGTAAGGGAAAATCAGGAAGTAATATACAAGGGAGCCTCAATAACACTGGTACCTGACCTCTCAGTGTAAATGCTCTAAGTCAGAAAAGAATGGCAAGAAATATTTCAAGTAATGAATACCAAGGGCCTGCAACTGAGACTACTCTATCCAGCAAGGCTCTCAATTAAAATGGAAGGCCAAATAAGAAGCTTCTTGGATAAAAGAAGCCTCGAAGACTATACATTCTTCAAAATAGCTCTGCAAGAGATGCTAAAGGGTCTGCTTTAAGAACAGGAAGAAAAACAGTGAGAGAGAGAGGAACACAGGTATGAAAAAATAGCAGCGAATAAGTACCTATCAATAATAACCTCAAGTGTAAGTGGATTAAATGTCCTGATCAAAAGACATGTAATAGCTTAAGGTATAAGAAATCATGACCCACACATATGCTGTCTATAAGAGACCCACTTCAGAATAAAGGCTACACAACCTGAAAGTGAAGGGCTAGAAACAAATATTCTAAGCTATAGACAGGGGGAAAAAAGCTGGGATAGTAATACTCATATCAGACAAACAGAATTAAAAAAAAAAGAGCCATAAAAGAGACCCAGAAGGTCACCTCATAGTACTGAAAGGAAGTTCTATGAAGAAGATGTAAATGTTGTAAATATATATGCACCCAAACAAAGAAGCATCCAAATACATAAAAATACATAAAGAAAATCTTGGAATGACCATCGTAAACAAATCAACAAACAACGAGTGTTGGGGAAGATGTAGAGAAAAGGGAACCCTGCTAAAGACTGCTGCAGCCACTCTGGAAAATAGTGCAATTTCTTCAGAAAAATAAAAATTGAAATGCCATTTAAGCCAGCAATTCCACTGCTGGGAATATACCCCCAAAACTCTGAAAACACCAATTCAAAAGAACCAATGCGCCCTCATCACAGCAACATCTTCACTGATATGTTCCAAAGCAAGGGACATAAAGGAAAGAATAAACAAATGGAACCTCATCAAATTAAAAAGCTTCTGCATGGCTGAAAAAAACAGCATTAAAATGAAAAGAGAACCAACCATATGGGAAAACATATTTTCCAATGATAACTTGGACAAGGGTTTGATCTCCAAAATATGTAAAGAACACACGAGTCCACTCCAGAAAGATAAACGACCCAATTAGAAAATGGACAAAGGATGTGAACAGACACTTCTCCAAGAAGGACATACAGAGGGCCCAGAGATATATGAAAGATGCTCAATGTCACTAGCCATCAGAGAGCTTTAAATTAAAACCACAAAGAGATACCTCTTCATACCAGTGAGATTGGCCCTCATAAACAAATCAACAAACAATTGTTGGAGGTGATGTGGAGAAAAGGGAAGCCTAGTGCACTGTTGGTGGGAATGCAAACTAGTGCTGCCACTGTGGAAACGGTATGTAATTTCCTCAGAAATCTAAAAATGAAACTGACTTTTGATGCAGCAATTTTATTTTTGAGATTATATCCTAAGAGACCTGAAACACCAATCCAAAAGTACTTATGTACTTCAATGTTCATAGCAGCACAATTCTTAATAGCCAAATGCTGGGAACAACCTAAGTGCCCCTCAGTAAATGAATGGATCAAAAACCTATGGTACATTTACACAATGGAATACTATGCAACAGAAAGAAAAAAGGTTCTGTGCTTTGCGACAGCATGGATGGAACTGGAGAGTATTATGCTAAGTGAAATAAGCCAGGTGGTGAAATATAAACACTATATGATCTCATCTATAAGTGGAATCTAATAAGCAAATCCAAGAAACAAGCAAAATATAACCAGAGACATTGAAATTAAGAACAAACTGATAGTAAACAAAGTGGAAGTGTGAGGAGAAAATGCGGGAAAGGGAAGAGGGTTTTCAGGAACATCTATAAAAGACACATGGACAAAACCAAGGGAGGAGTGAGATCAGGTTGCAAGGTGGGGATGGCTGGGATGGGGAGAAGTGGTGGAGAGAGAATGCAGACAACTGTATCTGAACAGTTAAAAAAAATGCTCACACTCTCCAAAGTAATGTAATGCAATCCCTATTACAATTCCAACGGAATATTCCAATTGGATATTGAAAATATCAAATCAAAATGATTTTCTCTTCTCAAATCATGAAGAAAAAACAGTAAAATAAACCCACATCTTTTCACCATGAATCTCTCCTCTAAAATATGTTCCTCAATGTAGAGGTCCAAGTGAGAGCTTTCACTCACTATGAGCTCATTATAATATACATTCTCTAAATCTTTAGCATTTTTAATTGTGAGTTTTTATTATAATTACCTTCCACATCAGTATGTAAGCAACAGAAATATAACCAATTATTTTGCTTTGCACCTTGTTCTGGGGAATTCTGTACAATTGCTTAACTTAGCAGGAGTCTGAGGTAATTGTACATTTATGATGGAAATAATTCTTCCTTTGTGAAAGGTGAATGTCACTGAGCATTTATCCTGCAATTGTCAAACAGAATGACTAGAATAAGTGTAAATGCAAAGTATAACCCCCAACTTTCTGATAATATGCTTAAAATGTTAATATTGAGCCTCCCAGACTATAAATTCTAATGCAAAATTTAAAGTGAAAATGTATTCCATTCTTCAGTTTCTTTTGCTCTTGAAGAACAGACATATGAATGAGCTTCTGTCACTCCACTGCACTTGAATAGACGGTTTCAGAACTACATGAACTACAGGAAAAAGCAAAGTGTGGGACATATATTTACATGGTTATAGGCTGGCATGGTGGAGGCTGCTTTCTGAGCTGGAAGATTCTTGATCAGAGAAGAGGTAGATTGACAGCATGGTGAAAAAAATTGTCAGGTATCAGTAATTATTTCCAAGGACTTTCTTGTCTCTTTAGCTGTAAGGCTGACTCAGGCTTGAAAAAAATGAGTCTTACTCTGCTGTCATAACTTGGTGTTAAAACCTTAGAAGTCTTTTACCAAGTCAGTTAAGGCAATCATTGGTAATGTATCTTTCTCCTAAAATTGAAAATAAAGCAGTTTGGAGAATTTCAAAACTTCTATCTCACTGAATCTTCCATATCATGGAGTTGTGTTTCTACCAGTTTTAGAAGGATGGTTCTGGATTCTTTAGAAACCTTACAAATAACATATATGAGGAACTATATTCATCTTAAAAGGCTTAGATAATTCTCATACTCCATAAGACTTATAACCAGACTTCAAGTCTGGCATGCTCAAAAGAAAAAAAATAAGTTAAACTAATTAGAGTAAGGCTTATACATAAAAAATATTGGAAGAATGTTCACAGCAAAGAGTCTTTGAATGTCTAAAGAAAGGAAGAAGTAATTTTATTTCAAGCTGGATTAATTTAATGGTCCTTTCTTCATGGAATTTCTATGCAATAACTTCTCAAGTGCCTGTAATTGTTTGCTTGGTTGTTTGAAATCTAAAGTCAATGGGCACTAATTTTAAATAAAATTGATTCCAAATGATTTGATTATAGAAATGTTGAAATTTATCACATATAACCTACTCATTCAACATAACAAGTACACTGAGGCAAACAAATATGGCCGAAATTGGGGTGTCAAACTCATTCACTGGGGGCCACATAAGTCTTGTGGTTGCCTTCAAATGGCTGAAATAATTTTAGGACTGTATAAAGATAACTACTCATTAACTATTAAGGAGTTGAAATTACATTTGACCTTTTGAAGGCAACTGTGAGGCTGACAGGGCCTGTGGTGATAATGAGTTTGACACCCTTGGCCTAAATAAAACAATAGATCAAAACTCCAGAAAAAAACTAAATGATGAGGAGATAAACAACCTATCAGATTCAGAGGTCAAACCACTGGTAGTCAGGATGCTCACAGAAATGATTGCATGCTGTCCCAAACTCAAGAAAGAATGAAGGCTTTGAAAAGTGCAATAAAGGAAACTATACTTTTGGTTAAAAGTGAAGGGAAGGAAACAGGGATTCAAATCAATGAATGAAAAGGAAGAAATGAAAATCCAACCAAAACTAAATGAAGAAACAATCATTTTAAAAATGAGGAGAAGCTTTGGAACCTTCAGGACAACTTTAAATGTTCCAACACCTGAGTCATAGGGGTGCCAGAAAGAGAAGAGGAAGAAAAGAAAATTGAGAACTTATTTGAAAAAATAATGAAGAACTTCCCTAATCTGGCAAAGGACATAAACTTCCTGGAAGTCCAAGAAGATCAGATAGTCTCAAAGAATTTGGACCCCAGGAAGCACACACCAAGACACATCATAATTACACTACCCAAGATTGAAGGTAAGGAGAGAATCTTAAAAGTAGTAAGAGAAAAATAGACAGTTAATTATAAAAGAGTTCCCATAGGACAATAAGCTGATTTTTCAAAAGAAATCTTGCAGGCAAGAAGGGGATAGAGAGAAGTATCAAGATCATATAAGACAAGAACCTACATCCAAGATTACTCTATCCAGCAAAGCTAACATTTAGAATGGAAGGTCAGGTAAAGTGCTTCCCTTACAAGGTCAACCTAAAGGAGTTCATCAACACCAAGCCCTTATTATATGAAATGTTAAAGGGACCTACCTAAGAAGATGATAAAAAATATGAACAGTAAAATGCCAACAAACTCAGAACTATCAACAATTAATCTAAAAACCAAAACCAAAAATGAACTAAGCAAACAACCAGATCAGGAACCAAATCAAAGTGGAGATCACTTAGAGAGTTGTCAGTGGTGAGGGTAGAGGGGAGAATGGGGAAAAAGTACAGAGAATAAGAAGCATAAATGGTAGGTCCTAATAGAGGGGGGAATACTGGTGGGAGCAGGGGTACAGGGTGGAGGGGAATAAAGGAGGAAATGGGACAACTGTAAAAACATAATCAATAAAATATATCTAACAATAATATTCTGAAATATTACAATTAAGAGTTAGAAGTAGTAGATTTAATTTGCATATGTTAGTGAACTAAAATGATAAGTATTTGTATTCAAAGATTTATACAACTGATTATGGTATCATAAAATCTAAACTAGTTAATCATAAATTCAGAGCCCTTTATGTAAGCAGATGTAAATTTTAATTTAATCGAAAAGAGTTCACCGTTTTTCCATGTGGTAAGCCAAAAAGTAACATGATTACTCTTCAGCATGTAGAGTTAACTTGCTGACACCTGAAGTCATTAATTTTTTAAAAACTAATATCGAGTGCAAACTTAAGGAAATTGAACTAAATTACTGAAAATCAGGAATGAACTATCTTAGAATGTAAGGTTTCCAGACGTTCAAGGCAGGACTCTCTAATTTCTCTATTTAGTTACACTTACTAGAAATGTAACTTATTTGCCTGCAAGGAAAATACATTGTTTAAAATCTAAAACCAATAGACTTTACTAGAAAAAAAAAGTCTGGAAACTTCTAATAGTTATCTTGTTCTATTTTCATTGACTTTCATGGTGACAGGAAGGATGTCAAATCTGGCTATTATGTCTTAACAAACGATATCCACCCTACCAACTACCCTCTGCAAATAACTATTATTAAATAATTGCTTTAATTATAGGTAAAGGTGTATAAAATGTGTATGATAAACCATGAAAAATATAAAATAATAAAATATAATCACTCAATATATCCTTTACAAAAATAGTACAAAGACATTGTATATTGGGACCACCAAAACACATTGTCTGGAGAACACAGGAATAGCATATCTGGCTCTCAGAAAATTAGTAAGATTTGAGAAAGGATAAGCTTCTTGCATTCACGAAGTATGCTATGTGTTAGGACAGACAGGTCATAAATAGTTTGTCATAAGATGCTCACAACAGATCTTAGAAATAATAAATACCATGTCACTCCATAAATTAGATAAATGAAAATCTGGTCAAATGTGCCTTCAAGTGTATTTGGCTCTTAAACTTTCCACCATACAACATTCTTGTTACAACATACATTTTCAGTCTTAGTGGTTTTTATCTTACAAAGAATGTAAGCTTTAGCTCAGTTCTCAGCACCTTACCATGACTCATTATATTTTCAAAAGAAAATGGGATCACTGACTTCATTTGGAATAAACACTATTATCTTGTACTTCTTCCAAAAAATAGCCGAGCATTGATATTCTACTTCTTAAATAAGTCATTAGTAATTTTTTATTCTACATTACCACAGGCTTTAGATTATATTTTTCTTTTTTATTAAGACTTTATTTATCTATTTGTAGACAGAGGGGAAGGGAAGGAGAAAGAGAGGGAGAGAAATATCAATGTGTGGTTGCCTCTCACATGTCCCGAACTGGGGAGTTGGCCTGAACTCCAGGTGTGTGCCCTGATGGGGAATTGAATTGGCAACCCTTTGGTTCATAGTCCAGCACTCAATCCACTGAGCCAGGGATTGGATTACATTTTTCTTTAATAGTTTTTTAGATACTACACACTGGATTATATTTCTTTTTGATCAAATTTTTCTCATTACATTTGACTATAACCATAAACCAAAAATTTTTTTGGATATTTTGCGAATAAAGTAAAAAATACAAAATGAAAAAAATGTATTCTAAATACTAAAGCCTTTAATATTTCACTGCAGTTTAGAATCTCCAATTGTATGCTTACTGGTAATCTGCTTTAAAGTTTGTGGAGCTTTGCACTAGACTGAGTCTCTCTGGGTTGCTTGTTTTCCAGTAATTAAATATTAGTATTTTAGCTTTGCTACAGTTACACATATACCCACTCACCTTTAAAATAGAAATATTTATGTATATAAGATTTCAACAAATTAAAACCATGCATAGGGATTAAAATCTTGTATAAAAATCACTGGATAACAGTATTTTGACATTGAATTATTTTTTTCTTTTTTTGCAGAAATGCCCACCTCATGGTTCTGCTACCTCAGCTCTCTGAACAGAATGTTATTTTAATACTGACTTCATTGTGTTAAAGGCATATACTTGCATTTATTTTTTCCTGCTCTTGAATATTAATTTATTCAGAGTGAAGACTCCCTTACATATCTTTGTGTCATTAACATTTAGTCAAATAGTTTCTAGTCACACTGTGGGCACTTGAAAAATGTGTTACAAGAATGAACAAGTAAACTAATGAAAGGTTTTGATACTGGGGATTAGCAGCCTTTATACATCCTTTATAAAAAAGTATGGCCTAGAAAAGCATGGCCATTTATGCTCAGCACGTGCAATGGTGAACTACAACTATTATACTGGTGTCATTTTGTGCATTCGTGAATGTAGTTAATTCACATCATGCACTTTGTGAATTTACTGTTACTTTGATTTCACTTCTGCATTCATTTTAGAGCTTGGTTTTACTGGGCCCTCCAGTTGCTTTCATTCTACTTGTAAAGTAGCACTAGGCAAGAGAATGTTCAGAAAGTTGTGTCTTTCATTACTTGTTTCTTACTAAAACAAATGTTCTGAAGTATTTTCTGAAGCATAAAAAGCAAGCCACTTCGTTTTTGTCTATTTTAGAGCATAACATTTTGCCTTGCACTAATCCAAAATTAATAGGTATTAAAAATTATATTCACTTGACTCCTAAATTACATAGTAGGATTTGAAGGGTTTAAGAGCAACCTGAACTGTTGTGATGGAGCACCTACCCAGAGTGCTTAGTATTGAGCACCCACACAGAGTGCTTAGTATCACAGTATTGATGTTCAATCACTCAGCATCCAATCAGGGCTGAACTTACTCATGCTGTTTGTGAAACAGCTGTCGGACAATTTCTCCATGCAAAGGCAGAATAAGAATATATTATGCAAATAATATATTAAAATAATATTTTCTATTTAGTCTTAGCTTGAATAGGGTTTTATTTCAATTGACTGTGTCTTACCTCTTCTCTTTTTACTCAAATAAGATTTCTACTGTATTAGTCAATCTCACATTGATGCTTATTATGTCTTTACCTCAAGGGTTTCATTAGTTAGCCATATGCTGTAATTTGAGTAATATTATATCACACATTTTTTAAGTATTTTTTCAGATTTTCTATTTCTTTTATATACAGGGAAACAAGGTACAGAGTTTGTTAAGAGAGTGGTATCCCAGGGTGAAAATACAATTCAGATCAATAAGCTCAGTAACAATTTTACGTCTTGAAATTGAGTTTCCTGTGGAGCAATTTTTCATTAGTTTTGTGCATCAACATCAGGTTCCCTAAAAATTTCTGCAGTGTTTCAAATTCTGATAAAGAAGTTTTATAATTTGGGGAATTGATCACATTTAGGAAACAAACCAAGCCATGAACAAACATTTAAGAAATTGTCCACAGTGGATAATTTGTATGGCTTTATGATTTACATGGCTTTAAAAAGGTCACATACTTTAAATATTTTATACAGTGTATATAACATTAACTGACTATTTTTGTAATAAAAAGCTTAGCTTTAAAATTATATGCAAAGCACTGCACTAACTGCTTTACATGTGTATGTTTGGCAGGATATTGTGTGTGTCCACGTTCATGTTTAGTGTTTATCAATAATGACAAAATCCAGCCTTCTGGGAAATTATGTGGAATATGACTTAGGAATTCATGGCTGAGGGAAGTATGAAGACGCTTCTATCATGGAAAGTATATAGAAAGGATTAAAAGCATATTGTAACAAGATTTTAGGGAAAACCTACTCAATAGCATAAGGTAAAACATTTACAAGTGGAGAAGTGGTGAAAACCAAAAGACAGAGACACTAACAAGGATTCACACAGAGGTAATAGAGAAAAAAACAGAATCTAAGGAGCTTATCGTGAAAGTTCTACAGCCACTGATAATCAGAGCTGAAAGTGAATAGTCAAAACCCATAGATCTCCTAATGTTAATAAATAATCTACACATTGACCCTGTGATTGACCCAGTACAGTTTGGAAGAAACTATTGAAACCTAATATAAACTGCATCCATTGCATCTCTACCTGCGTGCTTGCTAGAAAGTTTATTAAATAATAGACCAGCCACTTGCACTCCTGAGATAATCAGCATAAAATGTGGCAAAATCAGCTTGTTTTCCAATCTGACAATCTACATAGCTACACTTTTCATTATACAGATTAGAAAGTTGAAGAAGTTGATTAGAAGCATAGGAAATTGAACTCAACTCTGTCTGGTTCAAAGACAGGTCTTTCAAATATGATCTATGCTATTTAATTTTTTACATTTAGCTTTATTAGACCAGGAATTGTGTCTATCTATTAGCTTTCTAGGTCTATAAAAAGTTAACACAAATTTGTTGGCTTAAAACAAAAGAATAAAAATGGAGGCTAGGAGGAGGAAGATGGCGGGGAGATAGGTGGGAGCTGAGTCCACTTCCCCCTGCACATGGGTGAAACACCTAGCCACTCTTCTGAGGAACAGAGCAAACAGCCAACAGTGCCTCAGCATATATGAAGATTGGAGGCCACAAAACATTGAAAAATCAGACAATAAGGAGAGTGCTTCAGAACAATAAGGTTCCTGGGTCCAGCGTGGGGACCAGGGTAGCTGTAACCCCAGGTGCACTGCCTGCTGGGTCTGCCACAGGGTTCTTGGGAGAGAACCAGGTCAATAACTCCCTCCCTTGCCAAACAAGGATTGAGCAGCACTGGGAGAGACCTGGTTGCTTAAAGTCATAGAGAGGGGAATAAGGACAAAGTGGCAAATACACAGGGGCTGTGTGCACCCACAAAGACTGAGGACTCTGACTGGGGAGAGTTGAGAGTTGGGCTGTGAAGGGCCCTGACTTCGTTAGTCAACAGTCTAGTTGGAGAGATGGGTGGTGAGAGAGCCCAGGCCCTTGTATAGAGCAGCAGGCTTGAGTAGGAGAAATTTTTTAAAAAGAAAAAGAGAAAAAAGAAACACTTGGTGGCTATTTGGGGAATTCCCTGTATCAGCCACTCTGGGATCCTCCCCAACCACCCTTGCAGTGTTCTCACTGTGGCTTGGAAGGCTCCAAGCTTACATCCATAGCCCCAAGTAGAGTGCACACCCAAATCTGTGGGACCATCACCTGCAGGACCAGTGGTTGCTCTGCCGAGTACACACGTTTGCAGCCCTGGGGACAGTGCACAGTAGAACCTGTGGGGACTGTGTCTGCTCATCCTGACACACCCGTAGGCCTGGGAGAGACCACACCTGATCCCACTTTGCAGAGGCACCCCACACCCAACCCCTGAGCCACTGGGGAAGCAGCAGAGAAGGCGGGTACCTGCACCCTCAGTGGCAGCCATGGCAGCACACCTGCCCTTCAGGGCCAACTGGCTTCCTAAGAGGGAGGCAGAGACAACTCCTCAGAGGAGAACTAAAGGGAGTCAGCAATCCCCAGAGTTAAAGACCTAACTCAGTGGGAGGGCTGAACTAGCCTGAAGGGGCACTGAGAGTCCCTAGCATCTAGGGCAGCAAAGAGTGAGAAGGGGGTGTGTGAATTGCCTCTAACTGGTGAACCTCAAGAACAGCAGTACTTGAGGACTGAAAACGCAATCCACCAGTTGTGCCCAGTTGTGCCCAGTTGTGCCTTTCTAGGTTGGGTGAAAAAAGGCACTGGGGGCTTGCAGTGAACTGAGGGACTGTGCTGGAGGGTGGACAAGTGGCACTCAGGGAGGGAGAGAAGCTAAATCAATTCCCCCCTCAGCCCGCTGCAGCCACGAAGACCAGCAGCACTGGCTTGGCCAGTTTGAAGCCAGCAGGAAGCTTTTTTTTAAGTATTTTTTTCTTTTAACTCCTTCTTCTCCTCTTTCCTTTTCTTTTTCAATTTATTCTTCCTTTCTTTCCCTTCTTATCTCTTCTTCCTTTTTTTTTTTTTTTAATTCCCACAAGTGAAACAAAAAATCCTGTAACTGTGAAAAGACCAGATTTGGACCCAAAGAGCTGAGACAGTGAGACAAATTTCACTTTGCTACTCCAGAGAACTTGCAAATTTTGGTATATTTATGTTATTTTTATTATTCTTATATCTTTCATTTTATTAGTATTTTTTGTATTTCTCTTCTTTATGTTTAGTCTTCTTTGCTTGGTTGGTTAAATTGCATAGTTTTTCAGGTTCCCCTTGTTCTCTCTTTCATAGTGTATTGTTAATTTACTGTATTTCACTTCACTTGTGTTCCATTAACACACAACTCTAGGTCTTATACTTCCTATTCTTGTTATACAGATCACATAGACTCTTTCATATGACTGTTGCTCCATTATTTTTGTAAATAATTGATGTTCCATACAATAGAAAACACTACACAGCACCCCTCCCAGATCTTAGCCAACTTCATTTTTTTCCCTGAATTCTATTACTGTTGTGGCTAACTTTATTCTCTCACACATCATGCCTATTTTCTATCCTTTATTCTCATCTTACCTCAGAATCTGACCTCCCACAGGCTCACTGCTTCCTATATCTAGCTCACAATCCTTTCTGCCAAACAAGAGTCCTATCTTCTTTCCCCCCATTCTTAAAAGTGGCTATTTGGGTGAAATATCACAGTTAACACTATACATATCCAAAGGATCTCCTATCTATTCTCTACAGGCTGGTACTTTATATATCATAGAATACACTCCTGTTCATCATCCCCATTCAACTGATCACAAAAAAAGAGTAGGTGAAAGCTGTGAACACCAGGATACCTGCTGGAACAGGAATTGGACCAACAAAGGCAGCACCAACAGATAACAACAGAAGGTGAAGGAGGAAGTGGAAGCCACACTAACTCAACCTAGGACTTATCTGGAAATACAACTACATGGTGGAGAAATTACCAAGAACAAACAACTGAACAAGACCAAGAGAGAATCCTCAAAACCTTGTATACATGAAAGAACCAGGTTCAACACAAACTGCCCACACAAGCACAACAAAATACAAGAGGTGATGGACAGAGTGACACTTAGTTAACCAGCTGATGAGAAAGACTGACCAAAGAAAGACCCAACAACAAATAAACCCAAAGGAAAACACAGAGCCAAACTAAACAACAACCCAATACCAGTGCACTCAGGAGATCAAGAAGACTGCATTACTGAATTTCACAGGTATTCTACCATAGAAGTTCACACCATAAACTCAGGCAGTTAGAACAGATGAATTGAAGAAGCTGAGGCTAACAAGAAGAGTTTCAGAAAAAATGGGAGGACAGAGAAACAGTCCCCAAATGAAAAAAAAAAAAGAAGGAAGCTTCAGAAATAATGCTAAATGAAATAGAGGCAACTCAACTATCAGATATTGAGTTCAAAGCAATGGTTAAAAGGAAGCTCAATGAGCTTACAGAGTATTACCAGAAACTACAGGGGAACTATAATGAACTCACTACAAACTACATCAGCATGAAAAAGGAAATAGAAATGATGGACAAGGGCCAAGAGGAAATAAATAATGTAATTTCTGAATTGAAGAACATAGTAGAAGGAATCAAAAGCAGGCTTGATGAACGAGAAATCGATCAGATCAGTGAGCTGGAGCACAAGGTAGAAAAAAGCACCCAGAATGAGCAAGAAAAGGAAAAGAGGCTAAGAAATAATTAGGAGGGTTTAAGGTAAAGGCAGGAGAATATGAAACGTAATAATATTCATATAATATGGATACCAGAAAAAGAAGAAGAGCAAGGGATAGAAAACTTGTATGAAAAACTAATTATGGAAAAGTTCCCTAATTTGATCACAGAAAAAGTCAAATCCAGGAAATACAGAGAGTCCCAATTAAGAGGAATCCAAGAGGCCCACTTCAAGACATATAATTAAAATAGCAAAATTGAAAGACAAAGAATCTTAAGACAGCAAGGGAAAAACAGGAAGTAACAAACAAAGGAGCACAAGTAAGGCTAGCAGCTGACTTCTCAATGGAAATGCTACAAGCCAGAAGGGAATGGCAAGAAATGTTCCAAATAATGACAACCAGAGGCCTGCAACTGAGACTACTCCATCCAGCAAGGCTCTCAATTAAAATGAAAGGACAAATAAGGATCTTCCTGGACAAAAGGAACCTCAAAGACTGTACCTGCCCCAAACCAGCTCTGCAATAAATGCTAAAGGGTTTGCTTGAATGACAGAAAGAAAAAGAGTGAAAACCACAGGAACATAGGTATGAAAAAATAGCAATGAATAAGTACCTATTAATAATAATCTCAAATGTAAAAGAATTAATTACGACAATGAAATGACACAGAAGAGTTTAATGTATAAGAACCCAAACAAATGCTGCACAAGAGACCCACCTCAGAACAAAAGACCTACACAGACTGAAAATGAAGCAATGGAAACAAATGTTTAAAGCAAATGAACGGGAAAAAAAGCCAGGGTAGCAACGCTCACATTAGAAAAAATAGACTTTAAAAGTAGAAAGACAAAAAAAGACCCAGAAGGTCAATTCATACTTCTCAAGGAAAGAATCCACCAAGAAGACAGCATTATAAATATATATGCACCCAACATAGGGGTACCCAAATACATAAAGAAAATTTGGAGGATTTCAAGATGGAAAATTGACAGCAACAGAATTATAGTAGGAGATTTTAACACCCCGCTATAAAAATGTACAGATCTTCCTAACAAAATATCAGCAAAGATATTGTGGTGTTGAACAATGCCCTAGATGAAATGGACTTAACTGATATATAGAGAGACTTTCATTTAAAGGAAGCAAAATTCACATTGTTTTCAAATGCACATGGAACATTTTGAAAAACAGACCATGTGATAAGATACAAAATGAGCCTCAACAAATTCAAGAAAGTTGAAATTACACCAAGAATTTTCTGTGATAACAAGGGATTGAAACTAGAAAGCAACCCCAAGGGAAAAAACAAAAACACTAAAAATCATGGACATTGAATAGTATGATATTAAACAATGAAAGGGTCAATAATGAAATTAAAGAAGAAATCAACAAGTTTCTGGAAACAAATTAATATGAATTCACAACAACACAAAACTTATGGGACACAGTGAAGGCAGTCCTGAGTGGGAAATTCATAAGAATACAGGCCTATCTAAAAAAGATAGAAACATTTTAAACAAACGAACTAACCATACACCTACAAGAACTCAAGGAACAACAACAAAGACAGCTAAGAGCAAGTAGAAGGAAGGAAAAAAGCAAGATGAGAGAATTAAATGACATAGAAACTAAAAGCACAATTCTAAGGATCAATTAATCCAGGAGCTGTTTTTTTTAAAGATAAACAAAATAGAAAAGTCTTTAAGCAGTCTCATCAAGAAAAAAAGAGAGAGGACCCAAGTAAACACAATCAGAAATGAAAGAGAAGAGATTAAAACTGATCCCACAGAAATACATAGGATTATAAGAAATTACTATGAAGAATTGTATGCCAAGAAATTGGAAAACCTAAGGTAAAATGGACAAGTTTCTACAAACATATAATCTTCCAAAACCCAATGAAGAAGATGCAGAAAGCCTGAAAAGACCAATAACAGCAGATAAAATTGAGGCAGAAATAATAATAATAATAAAAAAAAAACTGTAGACACACAAAAGCCCTGGACCAAATGGTTTCACAGGAGAATTCTACACAGCATTTAAGGAAGAGCTAACTCCTACTCTTCACAGAGTATTCCAAAAAGTCCAATGTGTTAGAAAACTGCCAAACTCTTTTGATGAAACCAGTATCATCCGAATCCCTAAACCAGATGAAGACACAACAAAGAAAGAAAACTTCAAGCCATTATCACTGATGAACATAGATGCTAAAATCCTCAACAAGATATTGGCAAACTGCATCCAAACATACATGAAAAAGATTATAAACCATGACCAAGTGGGACTCATCCCAGGGATGCAAGGATGGTTCAATATCCACAAATCAGTAAATGTAATACATCACATAAACAAAAGGAAAGACAAAAATCCCATGATCATATGAATAGATATGGAAAAAGCATTGATAAAGTACAGCATCCATTTATGATAATAACAATCAGCAAAGTGGGAATAGAGGGAGCATTACTCAACATAATAAATGCCATATATTAGAGACTTACAGCCAACATAATACTCAATGAGCAAACACTGAAATGTTTTCCACTAAGACCAGGAACAAGACAACGGTGTCCACTTTCACCACTTTTATTCAATATAGTATTGCAAGTTTCAGCCACAGTGATAGGACAAGAAAAGAAAAAAAAGTCAAATCAGAAAGGCAGGCCCTAGCTGGTGTAGGTCAGTGGATTGAGCATGGGCCTGCGAACCAAAAGATCGCAGTTCAGTTCCCAGTCAGGGCACATGCCTGGGTTGCAGGCCAGTTCCCAGAAGGGGCCAGTTCCCAGCACGGGATGCATGAGAAGCAACCATACATTGATATTTCTCTCCCTCTCTCCTCCCCTTCCCTTCTAAAGAAAAATTAAAAACAAAAAACAAAAACAGAAAGGCAGAAACAAAACTGTCATTGTATGCAGATGGCATAATAGTGTACATAGAAAATCCAATAGACTTCACCAAAACTGCTCAAATTAATAACGGAATTTTGCAAAAACGGTGGAGTACTATGTCAATATCCAGAAATTAAAGGCATTTTGTAAAGCAACAATGAAACTTTAGAAGGAGAAATCAAGAAAAAAATCCCATTTGATATAGCAACAGGAAAAATAAAATATCTAAGAATAAACCTAACCAAAGAGATAAAAGATCTGTACTCAGAAAAATACATAGCACTAAAGAAAGACACAAAGAAATAAAAACATATATGGTGTTCATGGATCAGAAGAATTAGCAGTGGCAAAATGCCCATACTACCAAAAGTAATTTATATATTCAATGCAATACCTATTAAAATACCAATGGCATATTTCACAGACATAAAACAAACACATCAAAAATTCATGTAGAACCATAAGGAACCCTGAATAGCTGCTGCAATTTTAAGAAGGATGAGCAAAGTAGGAGGGATAACAATACCTGATACAAAACTGTATTACAAGGCCACTCTAATCAAAACAGCCTGGTTCTGGCATAAAAACAGGCACATAGACCAATGGAACAGAAGAGAGCCCAGAAATAAACCCAAGTCTCTATGGTCAATTCATATTTGACAAAGGGAGCACCAACATAAAATGGAGTGAAAATAGCCTTTTCAACAAATGGTGTTTGGAAAGCCAGAGAGCTACAAGCAAAAAAAAAAAGAAGAAGAAGAGAGAGAGAGAGAGAAATAGAGAGAGAGAGAAAGAAAAAAAAACTCAAGCACCAACTTAAGCCATACACAAAAATAAATTCAAGATGGATAAAAGATTTAAATATGCCATGACACCATAAAAGCACTAGAGGTGAACATAGGCAGGAAAATCTCAGATACTATATGCAGCAATATTTTCACTGATATGTCCCCTATAACAAGGGACATTAAGGGAAGCATAAACAAGTAGAATTTCATCAAAATAAAAAGCTTCTGCACAGCTAAAGAAAACAGTATTACAATAAGAATCAATTATATGGGAATACATCTTTACTGATGGTACCTCAAACAGAGGTTTAATATAAAAAATAGAGGCTTTAATCTCTAAAATATATAAAGATCTCACACGAGTCCACTCTAGGAAGACAAGCAACCCAATTAAAAAATGGGCAAAGGACGTTAACAGACACTTCTCCAAGGAGGAATACAAAGCATCCAGAGACACATGAAAAGATACTCAGTTTCACTAGCTATCAGAGAGATGCAAATTAAAACCACAATGAGATACCATTTCACATTGGTCAGAATGGCCATCATGAACAAAGCAACAAACAATAAGTGTTGGAGAGGTTGTGGAGAAAAGGGAACCCTAGTACACTGTTGGCTGGATTGCAGACTGGCACAACCACTATGTACCACTATGTACCATAGTGGTACAACCACTATGGAAAACATTATGGAATTTTATCAGAAAACTAAAAATGGATCTGCCTTTTGGCCCAGCAATTCCACTGCTAGGATTATATCCTAAGAACCCTGAAATACCAATCCAAAAGAACGTATGCACCCCCAATGTTCACAGCAGCACAATTTACAATAGCCAATGTTGCAAGCAACCTAGGTGCCCATCAGTAAACGAATGGTTCAAAAAGCTATGGTACATTTTCACAATGGAATTCTATGCAGAAGAAAGAAAGGAGGAGCTCCTACCCTTTGCAACAGCATGGATGGAACTGGAAAGCATTATGTGAAGGGAAATAAGCCAAGTGGTGAAAGACAAATATTATATAATCTCACCTTTAACAGGAACCTAATCAACAAAACAAACAAACAACCAAAATGTAACCAAAGACACTGAAATTGAGAATAGGCTGACATTGACCTGAGGGGAGGGAATTTCAGGGGAAAAGGAGAAGGTTTTACATGAAAAGGACACATGGAAAATAATTAGAGAGGTGGGGTGGAAACAGAAGGGAGGGGGAGAGGGCTGGGGGTGGGCTGGGATAGGGGTAAATGGCAGAAAACTGTACTTGAACAGCAATTAAAATACAAAATAAGAAATTTGAAAAGTAAGCTATTTCCAAATTATGGCCTGAAAAACCAACTTGCTCTATTCCTGGTCTCTTTTCTCCTATACCAGTGACTTCACAATTATGACTTTCTTGTTGCATCACTACTTTAAGGAAAGAGTATGGGGTTTAGAGACCCCATTTTTAGATTTGTAGAAGAGCCAAGGAACGCTGTTATTTATTTATCTGTTTGTGACATGAATGACAAATAGGTTTCTCTATTTTTAAGGTACTGAGATACTGGGATTACTACATATAACATCACCTATCCTGATTAAAGAAAATATTTTGATAGAAAACTGCTTGAAAGTATATAGAGGTAATTAACAATAGACCATTGATCCAAACTAGTTTTAGCCAATATTAGTCTCTCTCATTTATATTTAGAAACCTCTAAAAATTATCCCTGTAATTTATAATTGATTAAGTTTTTTCCTCCTTTCTACAATGATGTAAAATTCACAAGGGCTAGATGCATTCTTATCTTGTTTATAAGTGCATTCCCAACACTTAGAACTGGGCTTAGCATAGTGTTTGAGTAATAATTGAGGGAAAGCTTCATAGAAGTAGATCATATCTCTAACATAAAAGTTCACAACACAAGCTCTGATGATTGTTCATTCACTCTACTATTTATAAAAGCTTTGTTTCAAAAACCCTAGCAGCAATACTTCAATGAAAACACATCTCCATATGCTACATTTTGTGAACCTCACAAAGGAGGTGAAGCTAATTATTATACTTAATCATTGAATAATTTATATTATTATAAATAATCTCTACAGCTCCTCATTGCATTGGAATTGGAGAGTTATAAATCATCTTTATAGAAGTTGGTTGGGTTATCTTCACTGTTCCCCTGATTAGAGAGCAAGCTTTATATCCTATGCAAGAGAAGACATATAAGAGAAGAAATGTAGCTTCATGTGAATTGTTATTTAAAAATAAATGTCTACAAGCACTACTTCGCTTTTATACCAGAGGGAAGTTAGTTTCATTCTAAACATTTTGAGATTTTTCTTTGTGACCTATTTTATTTCTGATGTAATTGATATGTAGCAACATATAGATATTAATGCTTTATATAGAATGACTATATGAATCTTGATTTATACAAAAGAATTTATACTTACACTTGTTACTAAAATAAAATTGTATAATACATGATCAAGTAGTTATAGAAATGATATATAAATTATGAAGTAAACTTGAACAATTAAATATATATAGTAAACATTAACATCTTTAAAACTCCATTTATTCAAGCCACTATATGACTTTATAGTTTAAGAAAAAAATGACTTGAATGCCAGTTTGTAATGGTAATAAAAAATACCTCAGGGAAGAACTATAAATTAACAACATTGAAATTTAAAATGAAGATGGACTGCAAAGTGCTGAATATTTAATCAAAGTATGATTCTTCCAAAGGTTTGCTCTTTTTAACACCAATGAGGAAATAAAATATTGACCTCTGCTAGAAAAAGTAAATAATTGTGATCAAAATTTAAAGAAAATTAAAGTCAGGCAATATGGGTTGCACATGCATAGGGAAAATTATTTGGGTGAATCCTAAGAATCTCTGCAGACATACAGATATTCAGATCTTTAAAAGAAACATATGCACATTAAGACACATATAGGAGAGATGGCAAGATGGCAGAGGAGTGAGTAGAAGCCACAGTAACCTCCTCCCAGGACCAACCTGGAATTACAACTAAATTGTGGTGAAATCACCCAGAACAAACTAAAGAACAATAATGAGAGGCCTTGTAACCTCAGACAGACAGAAGAACAGCTTCAGCACACCTGACTGGTAAGGAGTATGGTGGATACTTGAGGAAGATGGCTAGGCACCCACAAGGGGCAGCACAGAAGGGATAATTAAGAGGCCAGTTGGGTTTCCCTGAGAGGTGTATGGCCTAAGCCATAAGTTGCAATCCCCAGCTTAGAGCACCACTGCTCAAAATGTACACAAAGAACAAGCAGTGGTGAAAAGTCATGGGGTTGTTCCCTGCCAGAGACAGTTGGCTGGAGACACAAAGAGCCACTAAAAGGGCCAACACACACATTTTCATTTGCAGCCACTTATCCTGGGCAATGAGAAAGGTAGGGGCATAGTGGGCTAGAGACAACTGAGGAGAAACAGGGGATGGAAGAGTTGGGGAGAGAATGTAGAGAGCAGATGCTGGGATCCCTGTGCTGAGTCATCCTCCATATGGCAGCAGCCAACCTTCTCAGAGAGACCACTTCACTAGGAGAAGCAGCAGCCTAAGGGGAAACAATAGCCTTAACCTAGGAGAGATTCTGCCCTGCCATACGGTGCTTAAACCTGACTTATGAGTGAAGAGTGAATAGATTAACAACTGAAGGAGATAGCCACAGACAGTGGATCATTGGTAGACTCAGAGCTGGCTGCCTAAGGTCTGAAGAGGTCAATATCTAACATCACCAGAGGTGGATCCAGAAAGAAAAAAAGACTGGTAAACACTAGAGGCTATCAAGATGAAACCAACTGTGGTCATTTCCATGATTTGTGACATTTTCTTTCCTGCATAGCTTTTTAACATTCATTTCTTATTCATCAATTTTGTACATATTAACTCATTAAATTTTATACTACAGTTTATCTCCTTTCTTATAATAGTCTTCATCTCTTTATACCCTTATTAATACTGGATCATTCGCTGTTGATAATGGGATTATGGAGAAGAGTTAATTTTTTTGGTGTGGGTGTGTCTACTGAGCTTGGGGGTTTTGTTCTGGCTGCACCTGCACAACAGCACAAAAGATGTGGTGTGTTTAGTGACCCTCAGTCAACCATTTGGAGGGAAGAACCCACCAAAGAATGACCAAAAAACAATCAAAACCCAATATCATCTAGACAGCCAAAATAAATGGCATTCCAACAGCATCAACTTCAGGTGATCAAGGAAATTGCACCACTGAATCTCACTGGTCTGCTACAGTAGAAGTTCACACCATAAATACAGGGAGTTAAAATAGATCACTTTAAGAAGCAAAAGCCAACAAGAAGAGTTTCACAAATAATGGGAAGACAAAGAAAGAACTCCCAATGGAAATGAAAGGAGTAATCCTCAGAAAGAATGCTAAGTGAAATTGAGACAAGCCAACTATCAGATATTGAGCTCAAACCAATGGTTATAAGGAAGCTCAGTAAGCTCAGTGTGAATTACCAAAAGCTACAGGGAAACTATGAGGAACTTACTGAAAACTATATCAGACTGAAAAAGGACATAGAAACTATCAACACAAGCCAAGAGGAAAGGAAGAAACAAGTTTTGAATTAAAGAACATATTGAAAAAAATCTAAAGCAGGCAAGGTGAAGCAGAGGATCAAACCAGTGAGCTGGAGGAAAAGGTAGAAGAAAATTCCCAGAAAGAACAAGAAAAGGAAGAAGGACTCAGAAAGAACAAAGAGGTGTTAAGGGAATAGAAAGACAACATGAAACAATAGTACCCAAATAATAGGGATACCAGAAGAAAAGAAAGATGAGTAAATGATAGAAAACATATTAGAACAAGTAATGATAGAAAACTTTCCTAATTTGAAGACAGAGAAAGTCACACAAGTCCAGTAAGCACTAAGGGTCCCATTCAAGAGGAACCCAAAGAGGCCTACTCCAAAACACATCATAATTAAAATGGCAAAATTCAAAGACAAAGAGAGAATCTTAAAGGAAGCAAGGGAGAAACACATAAAAATATACCAGGAAGCTCCAATAAGGCTAGCAGCTGACTTTATAACAGAAATACTACAAGTCTGAAGGGAATGGCAAGAAATATTCCAAGTAATGAAAAACCAAGGCCTGCAACCAAGACTAATCTATCCAACAAGGCTCATTTAAAATAGAACACCAAAAAAGGATTTTTCAGACAAAAGAAAGCTGAAAGAATATATCTCCACCAAACCAACATTGCAAGACTGCTAAAGGGATTCCTTTAAGAAGATGAACAAAAAAGAGTGAGAGATAGAGGAACATAGGTGAAAAAGAGAAATGACAATGAAAAAGCTCCTATCAATAACCTTAAATATAAATGGATTAAATGCTGCAATCAAAAGATATAGGGTAGCTGAATGAATAAGAAAACAAGACCTGCATATATGCTGCCTACAAGAGACTACTCTCATAAGAAAAATCTACATAGACTGAAGGGATGAAAAAAAAAATCCTGAGCAAATGGACAAAGATAACAATCATGAGATCAACACTTTTATCAGACAAAATAAACTTCAAGACAAAGTCCACAAGAGAGACACAGGACACTTCATAATCCTCAAGGGAAGAATCCATAAAGAACACATAAATTTTTGTAAACATATATTCATCCAAAACAGTCATGGCCAAATAAATAAATAAAGTATAAATTTTTTAAAAAAATCAAACACTTTTAAAAAATTAAAAAATAAAATGTCACATAAAATTACAAGATGTTACCAATCATTTAGGTTGACAATTCTTCAACATTTTACATTTATCACTAATTCTCAATACAAAAAGTCCTGATATGCTTTTTTTAAAAGATTTTATTTATTTATCTTTAGAGGGGAAGAGAAGGAGAGAGGGAGAGAAATATCAATGTATGGTTGTCTCTCATGTGTCCCCTGCTGGGAACTGGCCTGCAACCCAGGCATGTGCCCTGACTGGGAATCGAACCATGATCCTTTGGTTTGCAGGCCCACGCTCAATCCACTGAGCTACACCAGCCAGGGTAGTACTGGTATGCTTTTGAAAAGCTACTCAATACCTAAAATTCAATATGTACATATTAGACAAGATATAAAAGTTTGGACTGCAATGTGTTTTCAAATTCCCTTCAAAAATAAATATATCCAGGGTTACTTAGGATCTGTCTCTGGGTCCCAAAATAAAAATTTCAATAGTTATCAAGATAGCATTTACAGAAAATATATAATACATAAAATAAGGTTCACATCAAATTTATTTTTATTGAATGTAAGCTGTGTGATGTAAATCTTTGTCAGTCTTTAAGTTCTATAATGACACCACCATGTATCCTATCCAGTTGTTCACAATAAAAACTAAAATCATTCCTGATTATTTTCTTTCTTCATTGACATTTGTGATGCTACAATACACCAATAATTTCAGTTACATTTATCCAGGAAATACAACCCAAACCTGGCCACTTCACACCATCTACACTTCTTCCTCACAATTTTAGAACAACACTATTTTTCATTTTTCCAATTTTAAAAATCTTTCTAATTGGTGTCTCTCTTCTATACTCATCACATTACAATCCACTCTACACACACCAGAATAGGCAACATGGTCTTAAAAATAAAATCTTAAAAGCACATGCCGTTTAATTCTTTTGTTAGAATATTTTAAAAATTTGTTGTAAAAGTTATAATGAAATTCAAATTTTTATAATCACCCTACCTGACTCAACCTGTTGTCTACTTATCTCTCCAACCTCAATTCTTAATATTCTCCTTTTTCAATCCAGATACTCCAACTAGTTGTGGTGCTTTGTATTCCAGGAATGACAGTGCCTTTTTACCTTTATTCCCTTCAACACAGATATTGATCTCTTGTGCTTTGCATAGTTACCTTACTATGTATATCTTATCTCAAAGGTCATCTCTTCCCAAGTGTTTTTGTAATCCCCCTAACTAAAGTAGCAGTAATGACAGCTGCTGTAGATAGCCATTTATAAAGCCATTTTTTGCTGTCTGAAAGATGATATTTTTGTTTTAAATTTTACTATATATTTTCTCCTCCATGAGGACTTGCCTAGTTTACCACAATATTTATAGAGTTAAACCTAAACTGCATGCTGTCAGCATTTAATAGCTGTCTACTGAATGAATGACTTTGCTAATTTCTATATGACTAGTAAACACAACTTTAAACTGTTATTCTTGTGGGTATTACTCAAATGAATAGACAGATTTTGTGGCAATCCAGGCAAATCTAGTATGCAGTATGCGGAGTACAACCTCAGTATGCAGAATTCAGACTAAATGTATAATCAGTATTGTAGAATTTCCATTAACTTGGCTTTAGTCTTGGCATGTACTGTTTTTGTCTTGTAATTTATTGTTTCACTTTCCTACTTTATATCTTCTCTACCAAAAACACTGTCAAATTAAATAATGCATGTTATTAATAACCAATGCCTCCTCTTCCATGCAATTTTTTATTTTAATAAATAGGCTTTTTTCCAATAGTAATCAGAAGAAAACAATTTATGAAAATCTGTCATATCTTGAAAGGAAGAGGTATTAATGTTTAACTGAGGCACACTTATTTCCTTAATGGGAGATTAAGGGAGTTAAGGGCTCCCAATCTGAACTGATGGGAATGCAACACGTTCATTGATCCTCATGATGATTTATCTTTATAATAGCAAAACAATAAAAGCTCCACATTGATAATCTCTGGAAACCCAGCAACATCATCTGTATCTCTAGTGTATGCTCAAACAGATGAGCATTGATATCTGACTTTGAACTACTGAGTTTGTCATTTTAATTTTCTCCTTTGGAAAGTCTACTGACAGGCATTGGAAATGACAAAGAGTTTAATCAGCCAAATTCATACTCAGAAAAACCTACAATCCAAAAAAAATGAGAGAAAGGGAAGAGAACAAATAAATAGGAAAAAAGGGCAAATAAATAGAACACAAAATCAAAGGAAGAACAGGAATTCCAAAGAATAAGAAGGCAATGATGAGTCAAGGTTTATCGGTGATAATTAAAATTAGATCATTAAATAAATAACCATATCCTCCTCTTCAAATTTTAAAGTATTACTTAAAATATGGATTCAAAAAACTGCATAAATATCTTTTGGTGAAATTCATTCACCAAAAATTTACCAAACACTCTTATGTTCACTGCTCTACATTCTGAGGACATCTGGATGAACACACAGACAAAGTTCTTGTTCTGGTGGAGCTTATACTGTAGTGGGAGAAAATGGATAAAAACAAACAAATTTTAAAAAACAAAATTATTCCTTATAATAAGTCCTTAGGGAAAATATGTATATATATATATATATATTACAAAATAGAATGATGTGCTACAGTTTCAGATGAATAATTATTAGACTGGATAGTCAGGAAAACTATCTGAAGAGGTGACATTTCAGCAGATACCTGAATTACTTAAAAAATTGTCATCCAAGGAAAGATTACAGAATGAGAATTAAACAAAAATTATAAACCATTTATCTTCATTGTTTGTCTTAAACTAATCATATAATTTCAATTCCTATGCCTGTAATTTAATATGCACAATACCAATGTGGCTAAATATAAAATGGAGCATAGTATTTTAGTACTGAAATCATGACAAGATAAAACAGTTGATAATTATAGCAATGTCTGTATTAGTTTGGCTTAGTATTAACTTTTAATCAAGAACACTATCAGAGTATAACAGCTCAAACAAAAAAATAGTAATAATAATAATATATTAACAGCCTGAAAAAATTATCATAAAAAACAATATGACAGATATTTTTTTTTCTTTTTTTTTTCTTTTTTTTTATTTTTTTATATTTATTTAGTTATTTTTCAAGTACAGTTTTTTTGTCTATTTTTCCCATCCCAGCCTCCCCTGCCCCTTGCTCCCCACCTCCCTCCCAATTACAATAGCCAAGAGTTGGAAGCAACCTAGGTGCCCATCAGTAAATGAATGGATCCAAAAATTGTGGTACATATACACAATGGAATTCTATGCTGCAGAGAGAAAGAAGGAGCTACTACCCTTTGCAACAACATGGATGGAACTGGAAAGAATTATGCTGAGTGAAATAGGCCAGGTGCTGAAAGACAAATACCATATGATCTCACCTTTAACAGGAAGCTAAACAACAAAACAAACAAGTAAGCAGAAAAAAAAAACCCCAAAAAACAAAGACACTGAAATAGAGAACAAGGGGATAGTGACAAGAGGGGAGAAGGAAGGGAAGTTAAGGGGAAAAAGGGGGAGGGATTTGGAGGAACAAATAGGAAGGACACAGATATTCTTCAACCACATAAAATCTTTGAAAACAGACCATAAACATCAGCCATAAAATACATCTATTTTCTAACTACAGCACAATGTTTTATCATGTTTATATATTTTCCTTTTTTACTGAATTTATTGAGGTGACATTTATTAATAAAATTGTACAGATTTCAGGTGTTCAGTTCTACAAACTACCATCTGTACATGGTATTGTATGTTCACCACCCCAAGTCAAGTTCCCTTCCATCTCCATTTATCCATCTTATATCCTCTTTTACCTTCTCCTTACCCAATTCCCCTTGGGTAATCACCATGTTGTTGTTCCTGTGTGTGTGTGTTTGTTTATTGCTTAATCCCTTCACCTTTTTTTCACCCAGTCCTGCAACTCCCCTCTAACAGTTGTCAGTCTATTCTCAGTTTCTGTGAGTCTATTTCTATTTTGTTAGTGTATTGTGTTCACTAGATTCCACATATGAGTAAAATCACATGGTACTTCTCTTTCTCTGACAGGCTTATTTTACTTAGCATAATGCTCTCCAGGTCCATCCATACTGTTGTAAAAGGAAAGACTTCCTTTTTTATGGCCAATTAATACTCCATTGTGTAAATTGACCATAGCTGTTTTATCCACTTATTGACTAATGGACACTTGAGCTGCTTCCAAATCTTGGCCATTATAAATAATGCTGCAGTGAACATAGAAGTGCATATATACTTTCACACCAGTGATTCAGTTTTCTTCAAATACCACAACTCAATTAGTTTAGAAAGTAACACCTCAAAGCTAGGAAAAATTCTGTTTTACAAATTCACAAAACTAAATACGATATTAACCCACAATACAAACGAACATAATATAAATATAAAATACTTAAAATGAAATAATAATACTTATATTTACTTATTTTAAATATTTTATTTATTTATTTTTAGAAAGGGGAGAAGGGACAGAGAAAGAGGAGAGAAACATCAATGTGTGGTTGCCTCTCGTGTGTTCCCCATCAGGGACCTGGCCTGCAACACAGGCTTGTACCCTGACTGGGAATCGAACCAGCAACTTTGTGTCAAAGGTCAGTGCTCAATCCACCAAGCCACACCAGCCAGGGCATAATACTTATATTTCTTATCTAAACATAATGAAGTTAAAACAAATTCCAAATATATAATAGAAATGGTGGATAAAGACATAAGTACCTCTTTGGAAGGTCAATACTTCTGAAATTTTCAATGAGAGAATGATTAAAAAGGAAAGAGAGAAGGCTCAAAAAATAAAATTATAAATGGAAATATGTACAAATGTCAGAGATAAAATTGTAATAATATAGATTGAATATTTCTGTCAACATAATTTTAAAATTACAGTAGATAAGTTACTAGACAAACATATTTTAATGGTTACTAAAATAGAAATAAAAACATAGCCTCAAAATTAAACTAATAAATTCAGTCATTTTAACAGTGACTTAATAACTAAAATTATTTATTAAGTGCTTTGCAGGTGCAACAGCAAAAATACTTCAAGCTTCTTGGTCAATCACACTTAGTTTCATATTCCAGCTTTTCAGATTTTTCAGATGTGTGTCACCTCACAAAAATTATGCCACTTTTTCTGCACCCTAGCTTCCTGTTCTCAAGATGCAGATAATATAAATATTTTACAAAATAGTTGTTCAGCTTAAATGAGAAATATAAGCAAAAGTATAGTTCAGAACATGTAGTAGTCTCATTATAAATATTAGTGCTCACACCTCTTCCTTTACACTCTACTCATACAGCTAATTATATGTAGGAGACTTTTAAAAATATTTCATATAGAGAAAAAATAGGCTTTTTATTAGAAATTACTAAGTTTGAATCTCAGGTCCTTCAGTTTTCCATTAACTGGGCAAACTTTCAAAATATAGTATTTGTCTCTGAGATTCAGTATGGTCATCTTCAGGAGAACAGCAATAATTAGCCCTTATAGTTGTCATTAGATAACTGAGATAATATATTTAGATAATATACTTAGAACCTAAGTGTTGAAAAACAATATAGTACCTCTGTGCAATGATATTTAGTATGCCAATGCCTATAAGAGACCTAAAGATAACTATCAAAATTCAGTTATCAACTTCTTCTCAGGAAATAAAAGTCCATGTTACTCTATAAGAAAGGATCACCCACTAAAAATAGAGCCATAAGTTTCACTAGACTAATTGACGTGGTATTGCCTAGTGTTTTGTTGTTGTTGTTCTAATTAGAGGTAATAATTGATTAAGTAGGGCAATCCTAAATTAGAAATTAATGCTCTTGTAATATAGCACTACATAGTTCCTTAATCACTAGGATCCCTTGTTTAAACCAGGCCAATAAATTAGATGAGTTGGATTTGGGAAAGATCACAGGTTTGGAAATACTGTACATCTTGGTTTATATTTCGGCTTCACCACTTCATAGCTGTGTGATCTGGAGAAGCAATTTTATTTCCCTAAGCCTGTTTCCTGAGTGGAAATGAAAAATAAAAAATGTTTTCATATTTTTTGATAAAAGAGTGAGATAGTGTTATGAACAATTAATTTAGTGTTGGGATATTTAGTGTTTGATGCAATGGTAACAAGCTAATGCTTCCATGGTGAAGAGCTTTACAATATGAGAAGTAAAGTTCTTTAATAAGTTCCAACTCATTTTAGTAACAGAGTTACAGAATAGAATATTATCTATAAAAAACTAAAATGTGACCTCTATTTCTAGAATGGAATAAGTTATATACTCTGATCCTCCACAAATCATATTCACTAACCCCTCAAATTTAAAGAGCAACATTGAAATCACATTTAATAAACAATGTGATTTTTTGATGAGCTGCTATGAAATGAATGTTTAAATGTGTCACACCGCTAGCTTAAAAATAGAAGCAAAAACAAACACATTTCTTTCTCCCATGCTTATGTTTGTTCTATCACACCTTCATATCTTTTCCAGGTGGGGACCAGAAATATTAAGGGAAACACTTTGTGAAGTACATGATTATCTAACCACTACACTGTACAAATAATACAAAATACTATAAAATGTAAACTGTAATTTAAAAGATTAAAAAGTAAAAAGAAGGCAAAGAAAACTCCATATAAAAAAGAGAACCTACATCTACCTGTCCGACTTTACTTGCCATTATTCTAATCCCCTCTGTTCTTTCTAATGTTTGTGATATTTTGTCATTAACATTTTTAGTCCATCGATTCTTTGTATCTTCAAAAGCTACTTTGTGGGAAGGAATTTTATATAGAGAATCTTGGATCTTTAAATATATTGATAATGAATATTGAAGAATCAGAGAAATACCCAAAATGTTTACGAGTTAAACATTTACCAATCCTAGTGGGAAAAAAATAAACTACCAAATTTGTCTAAAGAAGATGACTTTTAACCACATCTGTAAACTCTCAATAAATATCACTTATTATGGGAGAAGTTATAGTACTCATGAAAATATTAGATGTATTTTTAAAAAGGTGAAATTTAAAATCTTTTAAATTCCATATTTCATCATCCATTGAACATTGTCAATGGGTTATGCATCAATTACAACAAACTTCATTACAGAAATGATTACACTGAAATGATTACACTTAAAAGATCAAGAGATAAACTATATAACTGAAGTTCATGGCAAGGTAAAAGCATATAAAAGATGTCAGCCTTGTCTCTGAACCTCTTATATATACCTTTCAGGAGTTATGAAAAGGACAAACCTTGAAGCAACAAAAGAATAGCCAGGAGCATTTATGAAAATGAATATAATAAGTTAAGAAACTATCTGTGACACATGGCATGCATATGAAAGATTTTATTAAAAAGTTAATATTTATATAGTCTTTATTTGTTTATCACTTTTAATTCTTACAAGTATAAGGTAGATACTATTATCAACTCTATCTTAGAAAAAAGAGTAAAACATAAGAAACTGACTAGATTACATTAATTCACAATTATTTCTTTTTCAGCTTTTTACTGTTCATTTGCTTGTTATTTGGAACAGTGAACAGTGTAATTTTGGTTTTCTCCCCAATTTTTTAAAAATTATTTTTATTAATGTTTAATACAGTTGTCTCCATTTTTTGCACCAATACTTTCTCCCACCTCACCTACCTCCACTTCCCAACCTAAATTCTACCCCCCTTTGGCTTTATCCATGGGTCCTTTATACATGTTTTTTGATAACCCTTTCCTTTATATCCCCTGTTATTTCCCTCCTCCCTCCCTCTGGTTACTGTCAGTTTGTTCTTAATTTCAATATCTCTGGATATATTTTGCTTCCTTGTTTGTTTTGTTGATTAGGTTCCACTTATAAGTGAGATCATATGGTATTTGTCTTTCACTGCCTGGCATACTTCACTTAGCACGATGCTCTCTAGTTCCATCCATATTGCTATGAAGGGTAGGAGCTCCTTCTCTCTTTCTGCAGCACACTATTTCATTGTGTAATTGCACCATGGTTTAGAGTCCACTCATTTACTGATGGGCACCTCGGCTGCTTTCAGCACTTATCAATTATAAATGGTGCTGCTATGAACATTGGGGTGCATAGGTTTTTTGAATTGGTGTTTCATGATTTTTAGGGTATAATTCCAGCAGTGGAATTGCTGAATCAAAAGTCAGTTCCATTTTTAGTATTTTGAGGAAATTTCATACTGTTTTCCACAGTGGCTGCACCAGTCTGCATTCCTACCAACAACATGCTTATTCTCCACAACATCTTTTCTTCACAACCTCACCAGCAATTATTGTTTATTGATTTCTTTATGAAAGCTATTATGACCGGTGTGTAATGATATCTCATTCTGGTTTTAATTTGCATCTCTCTGAGGGCCAGTGATGCTGAGCATCCTGTCATATTACTCTGGGCCCTCTGTACGTCCTCCTTGGAGAAGTGTCCACTAAGGTCCTTTGCCCATTTTTTTTAATTTGGTTATTTGACTTCCTGGAGTTGAGTCCTATAAGTTCTGCACATATTTTGAAGATTAAACACTTACCCAAGATCATTGACATGGAAAGAGACACAGAGGACACTTCATAATACTCAAGGGAAGAATGCTTCAAGAGTACATAAGTATTATAAACATATAGGCACCCAACATAGGAGCACCCAAACATATGAGTAAATTCTTGGAGGACTTCAAGAAAGATATAGACAGAAACACACGTACACTTGAGGATTTTTAACACTCCACTGTCAACAATGGATAGATCTTCCAAACAAAATACCAACAAGGATACTGTGGAACTGAACAACACATTAAATCAAATATATATATATATATATATATATATATATATATATATGTATATATATAATATGTATATATATAATATGTATATATATATATAACTTTTCATTCTCAAGAAGAAAAATGCACATTCTTCTCTAATGCACATGAAACATTTTCAAAGATAGACCACATGATAAGACACAAAACAAGGCTCAACAAATTCAAGAAAATTGAAATCATATCAAATATTTTTAAAATTATTTTTTAATTAATTTTATTTACTTATTTTTCAAGTACAGTTTTTTGTCTATTTTTCCCATCCCAGCCTCTCCTGCCCCTTGCTCCCCACCTCCCTCCCATTTCCACCCCCCCTTAGTTCTAATCCCTGTGTCCTTCCTATTTGTTCTTCCAAATCCCTCCTCCTTTTTCCCCTTAACTTCCCTTCCGTCTTCCCTCTGGACACTATCCCCTTGTTCTCTATTTCAGTGTCTTTGGTTTTTTTTTCTGCTTGCTTGTTTGTTTTGTTGTTTAGTTTCCTGTTAAAGATGAGATCATATGGTATTTGTCTTTCAGCACCTGGCGTATTTCACTGAGCATAATGCTTTCTAGTTCCATCCATGTTGTTGCAAATGGTAGTAGCTTCTTCTTTCTCTCTGCTGCATAGAATTCCATTGTGTATATGTACCACAATTTTTGGATCCATTCATTTACTGATGGGCACCTAGGTTACTTCCAACTCTTGGCTATTGTAAATTGTGCTGCTATGAACATTGTGGTGCATAGGTTCTTTGATATTGATGTTTTAGGATTCTTAGGATATAAGTCCAGCAGTGGAATTGCTGGGTCAAAAGGCAGGTCATTTTTAATTTTTTGAGAAAATTCCATACTGTTTTCCATAATGGTTGTACCAGTCTGCAATCCCACCAACAGTGGACTAAGGACCCCTTTTCCCCACAACCTCTCCAACATTTGTTGTTTGTTGCTTTGTTTATGATGGCCATCCTGACTGGTGTAAAGTGGTATCTCATTGTGGTTTTAATTTGCATCTCTCTGACAGCTAACGATATTGAGCATCTCTTCATGTGTCTCTGGATGTTCTGTATGTCCTCCTCGGAGAAGTGTCTCTTCAAGTCCTTTTCCCATTTTTTAATTGGGTTGGGTGTCTTCTTAGAGTGGAGTCGTGTAAGTTCTTTGTATATTTTGGAGATTAAACCTTTGTCTGAGGTATCATTGGCAAATATGTTTTCCCATACAGTTGGTTGTCTTGCTAATTTAATACTGTTTTCTGTAGCCATGCACAAGCTTTTTATTTTGATGAGATCCCATTTGTTTATTCTTTCCTTTACATTCCTTGCTCTAGGGGACATATCAGTAAAAATTTGCTGCGTGAAATATCTGAGATTTTCTTGCCAATTTTCTCCTCTAGGACTTTAATGGTGTCACGACTTACATTTTAGTCTTTTATCCACCTTGAATTTATTTTGGTGTATGGTGTAAGTTGGTGCTCAAGTTTCAGTTTTTTTGCACGTAGCTGTCCAGTTCTCCCAACACCATTTGTTGAAGAGGCTATCTTTACTCCATTTTATGTTACTGCCCCCTTTGTCGAATATTAATTGACTGTAGAGAGTTGGGTTGATTTCTGGGCTCTCTGTTCTGTTCCATTGGTCTATGTGCCTGTTTTTATGCCAGTACCAGGCTGTTTTGATTACAGTGGCCTTGCAATACAGTTTGATATCAGGTATTGTGATCCCCCCTACTTTGTTCTTCTTTCTCAAAAGAGCAGCTGCTATTCGGGCTCGTTTATGGTTCCATATAAATTTTCGAAGTGTTTGTTCTATGTCTGTGAAATATGCCATTGGTACTTTAATAGGTATTGCATTGAATCTGTATATTGCTTTGGGTAGTATGGACATTTTGATGATGTTAATTCTTCCAATCCATGAACATGGTATATGTTTCCATTTGTTTGTGGATTCCTTGATTTCTTTCTTCAGGGCTGTGTAGTTTTCTGCATACAGGTTTTTTACCTCCTTAGTTAGGTTTATTCCCAGATACTTTATTTTTCTTTTTGCTATACCGAAAGGGATTTTTTTCCTTGATTCCTGCTTCTCCTGATTCACTGTTGGTATACAAAAATGCCTTTGATTTCTGGATATTGACTTTGTAACCGGCTGTTTTGCCAAACTCATTAATTAGTTCAAGCAGTTTTTGTGTAGAATCTACAGGATTTTCCATGTACACTATCATGTCATCTGCAAACAGTGACTGTTTTGCTTCTTCCTTTCCTATTTGGATGTCTTTTATTTCCTTTTCTTGCCTGATCGTTGCGGCTAAAACTTCCAGTACTATATTGAATAGAAGTGGTGAAAGTGGACAACCTTGTCTTGTTCCTGATCTTAGTGGAAAAGCTTTTAGTTTTTTCCCATTGAGTATGATATTGGCTGTAGGTCTCTCATATATGGCCTTTATTATTTTGAGAAATGCTCCCTGTATTACCACTTTGCTGAGTGTTTTTATCATAAATGGGTATTGAACCTTATGAAAAGCTTTTTCCGCATCTATTGATATGATCATGTGATTTTTGTCTTTGTTTTTGTTTATGTGATGTATTACATTTACTGATTTGGGAATATCGAACCATCCTTGTATCCCTGGGATGAATCACATTTGGTCTTGGTGTATGATCTTTTTGATATATTGTTGGATACGATTTGCCAATATTTTGTTGAGGATTTTAGCATCTATGTTCATCAGCGATATTGGCCTGAAGTTTTCTTACTTTGTTGTGTCTCTATCTGGTTTTGGAATTAAGAAGATGCTGGCTTCATAAAAAGAATTTGGGAGTTTTCCATCCTTCTGAATTTTTTGGAATAGTCTGTGGAGAATAGGGGTTAGCTCTTCCTTAAATGCTTTGTAGAATTCTCCTGTGAAACCATCTGGTCCGGGGCTTTTGTGTGATGGGTGTTTTTTGATTACTGCTTCAATTTCTTTTGCTATTATTGGTGTATTTAGATTTTCTGCTTCTTTTTCACTGAGTTTTGGAAGATTGTACTTTTCTAGAAATGTGTCCTTTTCCCCTAGGTTTTCAAATTTCTTGGCATACAGTTCTTCATAGTAATTTCTTACAATCCCTTCTATTTCTGTGGTACCAGTTGTAATCTCTCCTCTTTCATTTCTGATTGTGTTTATTTGTGTCCTCTCTCTTATTTTCTTGATGAGCCTACTTAAAGGCTCATATATTTTGTTTATCTTCTCAAAGAACCAGCTCCCAGATTCATTGATCCTTAAAATTGTGCTTTTAGTTTCTATGTCATTTAATTCTGCTCTAATCTTGCTTATTTCCTTTCTTCTGCTTGCTCTGGGCTTTCTTTGTTGTTTTCTTCGAGTTCTTGCAGGTGTAGGGTTAGGTTGTTTGTTTGAAATGTTTCTATCTTCTTTAGGTAGGCCTGTATTGCTATAAACTTCCCTCTCAGGACTGCCTTGGCTTTGTCCCACAAGTTTTGGGTTGTTGTGAGATCATTTTCATTTGTTTCCAGAAACGTTTTGATTTCTTCCCTAATTTAATTCTTGACCCATTCATTGTTTCATAGCATACCATTCAATCTCCATGATTTTGGGTACTTTGGGTTTTTTCTTTGGGGTTGGTTTCCAATTTCAGTCCCTTGTGGTCAGAGCAGATGCTTGGTATGATTTCAATTTTCTTGAATTTGTTGAGGCTCGTTTTGTGTCCTATCATGTGGTCTATCTTTGAAAATGTTCCATGTGCATTTGAAAAGAATGTATTTAGCTTCTTCGGGATGAAGGGCTCTATATATATCAGTTAAGTCCATTTCATCTAGGGTGTTGTTTAATGCCACAATATCTTTGTTAATAATTTGTTTGGAAGATCTGTCCATTTTTGATAGTGGGGTGTTAAAATCCCCTACTATAATTGTGTTGCTGTCAATATCTTACTTGAAGTCCTCTAAGATTTTCTTGGTATATTTTGGTGCCCCTATGTTTGGTGCATATATGTTTATGATGTTAATGTCTTCTTGGCCGATTCTTCCTTTGAGTATAATGAAGTGACCTTCTGGGTCTCACTTTATGGCCTTTTTTCTTGAAGTCTATTTTGTTCGACATGAGAATTGCTACCCCAGCTTTTTTTCTTGTCCGTTTGCTTGGAAAACTTGTTTTCAGCCTTTCACTTTTAGTCTGTCATGGTCTTTTGTCCTGAGGTGGGTCTCTTGTAGACAAAATATGTGTGGGTCATTCTTTCTTATCCATTGAGCTATTCTGTGTCTTTTTATTGGAGCATTTAATCCATTTACATTTAAGGTTATTCTTGATAGGTACTTATTCATTGCCATTTCTGTACCTGTGTTCCTCTCTGTCTGTCTCTTTTCCTTCCTTTCCTTAAAGCAGATCTTTTAGTATTTCTTGCAGCGCTGGCTTGGTGGAGACGTATTCTTTTAGGCTTCTTTTGTCCTTGAAGCTCTTTATTTGGCTTTCTATCTTGATTGAGAGCCTTGCTGGGTAAAGTAGCCTTGGTTGTAGGCCTCTGGTTCTCACTACTTGGAATATTTCTTGCCATTCTTCTTGCTTGGAGTGTTTCCATTGAGAACTCAGTAGCTAACCTTATTGGGGTTCCCTTGTATGTTATTTCTTTTTTCTCCCTTGCTGTCTTTAAGATCTCTCTTTGTCTTGTGATTTTGCCATTTTGATGATGATGTGTCTTGAAGTGGGACTACTTGGGTTCCTCTTGATTGGGACTCTCTGTGATTCCTGGATTTGTGTGACTTTTTTTCTTATCAAATTAGGGAAATTTTCTCTCATTACTCTTTCAAATATGTATTCTATCTCTTGTTCTTCTTCTTCTCCTTCTGGTATTCCTCTTATTCGGATATTATTACATTTCATATTGTCTTGCATTTCTCTTAATTCCTCTTCATTCTTTCTAAGCCTCTTTTCATTTTCTTGCTCTTTCGGTGAGATGCTTTCTACCTTGTCCTCCAACTCACTAATCCTATCCTCCGCTTCATCTCTCCTACTTTTGATACTTTCTACTGTGTTCCTCAATTCGGAAATTGTATTCTTCATTTCCTCTTGTCCCTTGCTGACAGTTTTCATTTTCTTTTTTATGTTGATGTAGTTTGCAGAGAGATCATTGTAGTTCCCCTGTAGTTTCTGGTAGTGTTGCATCCACCGTCATGACAAACAGAGGTTCGGAGACTTTCAGAATTTTCAAGATGTTACTTTATTGGCCAAGTTTTCCCTGCGCAGGGGCGAGCTCTCTGTATCCGAAGAAACTATGCTCAGGAGAGCTGCAGATGAGAGCAGCGCCCGGGCGCTTACAGCTATGTCCTTATATAGGGGTATGCAAGCAAGCTTTGAACAGAAGCACATATGGCTGTTAGCTATTGGCTAGCTCTAAACAGCTGATTGCCATTGGCTTATTAGGGAAATTCAAAAGGCTCTTTGTGTAGTTGGCGGTTAGCCTTTTTAGGAAGTAAAAATTTCCCTGTTCCTGGTCAGCCTAACTTTAGTTCCTGGTCAGCCTAACTTTATCCGGGGCTCGTTAGGGATTGTCCCTTTTCAACATCTGTTTTGGACCTCAACAGTAGTTCACTGTGAGCTCTTTGACCTTCGTAATAACCAGTGCTTTGAATTCACTATCTGATAATTGATTAGCCTCTATTTCATCTAACATTCTTTCTAAAGTTTCTGCTTTTTCTTTCATTTGGGGATTGTTTCGTTGTCTTCCCATTGTTTGAGACTCTTCTTGTTAGTCTCTGCTTCTAAAATTGATCTGTTCTGAAACCCTGGTTTTATGGTGTGAACTTCTGTGGTATGATCCTTGTGATGTTCAGTGGTGCAGACTCCTTGAAGTTTCTTGATGTTCTTCGTTTCCACCTACTCTCATGCTGGTCCTCGAGCTGGTCCCCGCGTTGGTCCCCTACCACTGCTGAATGTCCTGGCTCTAGTAGCCGCCTTCTCAAGTGCCCAGGCCAGTTACTACGGCAGCGGCACAGGGGCCAAGAATGTCCCGGCTCCCGTAGCTGACTCCTCTGCTGCCACTCAGGACCGTCACAGGGGTTTGGAGTGTCCAGGCTTCTGTACCTGACTCCCCGGCATCCAGTCCGATCCCTATGGTAGTGACACAGGGGCTGAGAATGTCCCGGCTCCCATAGCTGGCTCCCCAGAGCCCAGGCCTGTCTCTATGGCGGCGTCACAGGGGCCTCCGGTGTCCCAGCTCCTGCAACTGACTCTTCTGTTGCCCAGGCCGTAGCTATGGCATCGGCACAGGGGCCGAGAATGTCCCAGCTCCGGTTCCTGATTCCTGTGTCGCCCAGGACCGTCACAGGGGCTTGGAGTGTCCGGCTCCTGTACCTGACTCCCCGGCTCCCAGGCCTGTTGCTCTGGCGGCAGCACAGGGGCCATGTGTGTCCCAGCTCCAGTAGCTGACTCTGCCGCTGTCTGGTGTTTCAGCGTCGGTCACAATCTCAGGTCTTTTAATTTCATAATTGCTGGGTATCCGATGGTTTATTGTGCTGTTTCTCTACAGATCTGCCAGGATTTTCACCCATGAGTACAGGAGCTAGCAACAGCTCCATCTTACTCAGTCGCCATGTTCCCAGCAGCCCCTATCTTTTTTTAAATATATTTTATTAATTATCCCATTACAGTTGTTCTATTTCCCCCTTCTTTCCCCTCCACCCTGCACACCCCCTCCCCCACCATTTCCCCCCTTTAGTTTATGACCATGTGTCTCAAGTTCTTTAGATTCTATATTTCCCATACTATTCTTGCCCTCCTCCCTATCTATTTTCTAACCACTGTCTATGCTGCTTATTTTCTGTACCTTCTCCCCCCTTCTCCTCCTCCCAATCCCCTGTTGCTAACCCTCCATATGATCTTCATTTCTATGGTTCACTCCTGATTTAGATGTCCTCTCAGTTTGATTTTGTTTTAGATGTGGTTGTTAATAACTGTGAGTTTGCTGTCCTTTCACTGTTCATCTTTGTTAACTTCTTTTTCTTAGGTAAGTCCCTTTAACATTTCATATAATAAGGGCTTGGTGATGATGAACTCCTTGAATTTGATCTTATCTGAGAAGCCCTTTATCTGCCCTTCCATTCTAAATGAAAGCTTTGCTGGAGAGAGCAATCTTGGATGTAGGTCTTTGGATTCCATGACTTGGAATACTTCTTTCCAGCCCCTTCTTGCCTGTGAGGTCTCCTTTGAGAAATCTGTTGACAGTCTGATGGGAACTCCTTTGTAGGTGATTGTCCCCTTAGCTCTTGCTGCTTCTAGGATTCTCTCCTTCATTTTAATCTTGGCTAATATAATGATGATGTGCCTTGGTGTGTTTCTTCTTGGGTCCAACTTCTTTGGGACTCTCTGAGCTTCCTGGATTTCCGCCAAGATGGAGGTGTAGGTGGAAGCACTTTGCCTTCTCACACAACCAAATTTAAAAACAACAAAGTTTTAGCCACAAAAATGCAGCCAAACCACAGAAAATTGAACTACATGGAAGCCTGATAACAACAACCCTTCAGCCAAACTTGTAAGAGGGGCAGAGCCAGCAGCATTGACGGGTTGGGCAGGAAAGATCCACTGGACCTACCCGGGTGCTTGACCCAGGAGCGCCACCAGCCTTGGGCGGATCCCAGGTGTGGAGAAGTGGGCGGACCCACTGAGGGTGCAAGGTGGTGGACCCACTGAGGGTGGACCATGGTCACATATTCGCACGCAGATAAACCGGTGAAGGAGCTAGCAGTGGTGAGACGGACCGCACAGGCCCCAGCAGCGGAAGCTGTAGAGAGATCCGCCATTGTCCCTCTCTGACTCCACCCCCACAGGCAGCATCACAAACCAGCGACCTGGGTGGCCATGACCTGGGTGGCCCTGCCCTGGTGAACAACTAAGGCTCCACTCCTCATGCTTAACAGGCACAAGATCAAAACAGATCAAATCATGGCTCAAGATCAACTCAGAGCCCCAGAACTGATAAATCTATGCGATGAATAAATAGCCAAACTTTCAGATGCACAGTTCAAAACACTGGTGATCAGGATGCTCACAGAACTGGTTGACTTTAGTCACAAATTAGAAGAACATATGGAAGCTAAACTAATTGAAATGAAGGGAAATACACAGGAAACCAATAGTAATGGAAAGGAAACTGGGACTCAAATCAAAGGAGTGGACCAGAAGGAGGAAAAAAATGACCAAACAGAAAAGGATGAAGAAACATGAATTCAAAAAAATGAGGAGAAGCTTAGGAACCTTCAGGACATCTTTAAAAGCTCCAACATCCGAATTATAGGGGTACCAGAAGGGGAAAAGGAACAGCCACCAGTGGAAACCTTATTTGAACAAATAATAAAGGAGAACTTCCCCAATCTGGCAAATGAAATAGACTTTCATGAACTATCTTTTTAAAATTACTTTATTGTTTTTCAGTTACAGTTATTTGCATTTCCCCCCCCCACTGCACCCCTCCCCAGCCAAATGCACCTTCCTCCTTTGCTTCCATCTTGTCCCTTGTTTTTGTCCATGTGTCCTTTATAGTAGTTCCTGAAAACCCTTCCCTTCATTGTTCTCCCCTCACTCTCCTCTGGTTATTGTTAGATTGGTCTTAATTTCAATGTCTCTAGTTATATTTTGTTTGATTTTTCTTTTGTTGATTATGTTCCAGTTAAAGTTGAGATTATATGGTATTTGTCCCTCACCACCTAGCTTATTTTACTTAGAATAATGCTCTCCAGTTCCATCCATGCTGTTGAAAAGGGTAGGAGCTCCTTCTTTCTCTCTGCTGCATAGTGTTCCATTGTGTAAATGTACCACAATTTTTTGATACACTCATTTACTGATGAGAGAATGACCACCATAAACAAATCAACAAGCAAGTGTTGGAGAGGATGTTGGGGAAAATGGAACCCTAGTGCACTGCTGGTAGGAATGTAGATTGGTATAGCCACTATGGAAAACAGTATGGAATTTCCTCAGAAAACTAAAAATGAAACTGTGTCTTGACCCAGCAATTCCACTGCTGGGATTATATCCTAAAACCCTGAAACACCGATCCAAAAGAACCTATATACTCCAATGTTCATAACAGCACAATTTACAATAGCCAAGTGCTGGAAGCAACTTAAGTGCCAAACATACCTCTTTCAATCATACCTCTTTAAAAGGCAGTTTGGCCATGATAATCACTGGGACAAGGAGGAGGAATGAAAAAGTGGTACTGAAAAGAATAAAGCCAAGATGGCGTGAGCCCCTGTTAGAGGGAATATATGTTTGAGTGTTACTGTGTTTTAAATGGCTTGAAGTGATAGAAAAGGGAAGGGGAGGTTCAAGGGCAAATGGTCCTCATGCCTGGTTATATAAGAATATCCACAGGTATGGTAAGAATTAGGGACTAAAGCTCTCTAATTTCTAATGGTTTCAGTGGCAAACAAGTTTCAAATTGATCATAACGCTCTTGGCATTTTGGTTACAGAAGCTTAAGGCATCTGGCATACTTCTCATCCAGAGCAAGTGGGAACCACAGTAGAGGAAAATAAAATGTCTTTGCCATGTTTATTAAAACCATGGAAAAACAAAACATAAAATATTGATGCAGTATCAATACAGTATCCCATAATTTTTAATTAAAAATGAGGTCTTTTCTATCACCTGGACACAGCATTTCAACATTTTATGACATCTCTTGCCTTCCACACTGTTACTGATACTATCTTCACAGGCTCATGATAGATGCAGAGTATGGGTACCCTGGTTTTCCCATCCACATTGACTGGACATCAAGGGATTCATACAGCATGGAAGGAGGTATTCAGATCTGACTAAGGATGGAGAAGTGCAATGCATAGCAGTGTTCCAATCTCTGTAGGGAAAAAGATGGATAGATAAGGTGAGTAGATGGAGAGGTCCTGGACAAGGTGTCCACCCCTATTTATTCCATCCAATCTGTGTCATGATAGGAAGGTACAGATGTGGAAAGGTCTGAACAGCAGTTCTAGGGCTAGAAAATTATAATATCATTAACGATGATGATAATAATGTAAACTAAATATGCACTGTGAACCGGATACTGGGCTAATTAATTTATTCACATTATTGTATTTACTGTACACACACACATATAGGTAATATGTATTGTGTGCATACATATACATATACATATATGTATAATATATATCAGGTAAAAACTACTGTTATGCAAATGGGGCACTGACTTTTCTAGATGATTGTATAGGGGAAGGTAAGTGCTGAAACTAGATTTCAACCTCAGGCAGTTGGACTTTCATGATTTAAACAACTTTGCTAGCCTAGTCAAATTAATGTAAATCCTTTACGTTATTGAACTGAAATTAGACCACCAAAGTTTTGCAGACAGCATGTGAATAATAAGGAGTAGTAATCATGTGATTTATTTTTGTACATTTTAAGATGTCTTGGCATCTTGAGGCCCTCAGCACCCAGAGAGGGACTTATCTACTTAGAGTTAGAATTCAAATTTGTAGAGATACAAAAATGTTTGCCTGTAAGTAAGTCTTTCATGTGAAAACCAACTAATCCTGAGTCCACATTCTTACCTGACTCCCTTCATCAGGTTCTTGCAGTGAAAAAACACTATCCCCTGCCCTGAGTCACCACGGGGCCAGGCACTAAATCAATGAGAGCAGAGTAGACTGGAATTATAGAAATCTGCTTTCTCACCCATCATTCATTCCACAAAACAAATAATCCCCATTTCTATGCTTTCCTTAATTCCTTTCACCTCCTGATAATCCCTGGTGCCTCACCATGTGGTGCATGGTATGCTGCACCCCCTCCTTTTGGGAGCTATGAGCCACAAGCTATCTTTTCAAAGGCAGTTGTCTCCTGATCTGAGTGAGATTCCTGAATTGAAATAATATCCCAAGTACACTTCAAAACATGCAGAAAGATGCTGTGAAGAAGATAAAATTTAGCCTTTTAAAAATCAGTTTGTTGCCACACACCATCCCCTACCCTTGTTTTAATACATCTTTTCAACAAAAAAAAACAGTAGCTGATAGCAATAATAGCAGCAGAATATTCAACCAATATTTTAGTATTTTATATTCATTTCTTCCCTGCAACAATCTTAGAATATTATGATAGAGTCATAAAAAAGCAATTACAGTATCCCATATTTAAAATATTTTAACAAACATTGTCATTACTTTGAGACTTTTAAACCTGAAGGTACTCTCTTGCTTCTTGTCATTGATGAAGCAAGTCACCATGTTGAGAGGCTCACATGGCAAGGAACTACAGGTGTCCTCAAGCCAATAACTTACTAGAAACTAGTGTACTAGGACCTCATTCTAATGGCCCTTGAAGAACTACAGTCTTGTTCACAACCATCCTACCATCCTCCCTGGCTCTAGTCTTCAGATGAGATTCAGACCTACTCTACCATCCTTTTATCTTTATACAGACCCTAAAGAATCAAAACCAGCTAAGGCACTTCTGGGTTCCTAATTACAGTAACTATGAGATAAATATGTGTTGTTTTAAGCTGCTCTATTTGTAGCAATTGGCTATTTAACAAATTACAAATATATGATCTAACACAGGAAAGCTCATCTTTATCTCTAAAACCCCATATGCCATCATGTTGTTAGAAGGTACTGAGTTCCATAGGCTTGTACTGATAAGCATTAGCATTGCCCAAGAAAACTGGTGTAATAGAGACAAACCAGTAGTCAAGAGAGTTCATGCCTCTTGCCATATGTAAATAGACCAAGTTGTACATGCAAAAGAGTAAACAAACAAACAAAACTAGTATGTAAGTATAGAAGGGAAATTATTGTTATGTGAAGTTATATCATGTATTCTGTACTTTGCAACTGGTACTGTAACAAGCTTCAGACTTCAAAGAATACTGGCAACAAAAATGTCTAGGGAATTTGAATACCAGATGACAAATTTTGTTTTGGTGATCCTCTATGCTTTATCTCACAAAACTGTTCCTTAGTAGCTGTGGTTTCTTTCCCCAGTAACCTCCTCTAACCACATCATCCAGGAAAATGCACAAGTCCAAAGTTCACATACACAAACTCCTGAAAACACAAGTCCAACTCCAGGTAACTCTCCTTGAGTAGAAGAATCTGTACAATGGCCAGTCAGAACTGGAGTTGTACTGGACAAAGACAAACAGGCAAGACTTTATTCAAGGCTACTGCTGTAAGGGAGAGAGGCAGAACTAAGTATGACTCAACTCTGCTGAAAAAAAGTAGGGCAGGAAGGTTTTAAAAAACAAAGTGAGTGGCAGTTTTTGTTTCCTATTTATGTTTTTTTAATAGTTAGCAGGACTCCACTATTATTTCTCTTTTTTTTATTGCATTTCTCCTATTACTGTTTACCCCCCTTATAATACCCTCCCCCCATGATCATCATACTTGTCCATGTCCATAAGTACTTTTTCCTTTTTGCTCCATCCCTCCAATCCCTCACTACCCCATATAGCTGTTATCCTGCTTTCTGAGTTTGTCTCCCTCTTGCTTGTTAATTCACTCTGTTCATTAGATTCCACATATGAGTGAAATCATATGGTATTTGTCTATCTCTGGCTTACCTCAGCACAATGTTCTTCAGGTCCATCCATGCTGTTGCAAAGGGTAAATTCTTTCTTATGGCTGAGTAGTATTCCTTTGTGTAAATGCCTCACAGTTGTTTTATGACACATGGGCTGCTTACAGATCTTGGTGACTGTAAACAACAGTGCAATAAACATGGGGATGCTTAGGTTCTTTTGAATTGGTGTTTTGAGTTTCTCAGAACAATAGATTCTGGTGAGGATGTGGAGGAAGGGGAACCTTTCTGCACTGTTGGTAAGAATGTAGATTGATACAGCCACTGTGGAAAGCAGTATGGACCTCAAAAAATTAAAAATGGAACTGCCTTATAACCCAGGATTCCACTTCTGGAAATTTATCCAAAAAAACACTGATATTTCTAGTGCTGCACTGCAGTCCCTCATCTGTGTCACATTGATTAATAGCACCTATTCCTAACTGTTCTTCCCAACAATGTGAACAGCGAAATTTTTACTGTTCACATTGACCAGTTTAACCAGGATCAAAAATTTGGGGATTAATCTTCATCATAATGTTTCATCTTCTCATATTAGTTTCCTAAATCATAGGGTTTTACATGAGGTCTTATAAAGGGAGAAAAAGAATTATGAATTCAAAGAGAGGGTACATGGTGATTTTTAACCTGACCTAACTGATTGCATTTTGGTCAACATTTTAGAAATTTGTTATCTGAAGAGAGTCAGATACCACAATGGGAGAGTTCTAGGAAGAAACAGAGGATAATGTTAAGTCTTGGAAACTAATGCTTTTGAAGAATATTTGGTGAAAAAAGTAATATTAATTGTGGAACATAAACTACATTTGGGAAAACAGAAAGGGCAACTAAATACATACATACAATTGTGCAAGCATATGCATGTCTTTCCTCAAATTTTAGATGATAATAAGCATTTATTAAGCCTGGGATATTATAGGTAGGAAAATAACCATTTGTTTAATAAAATAAATGACTGCGCACCAGGGCAATTAACAATGAATTAATATAATAACTATATTATATTGTGCACTTAATGAGACTAACTTAATCAGTTTTGAGTAATTTTAACTTGAGCATGGAAAGAAAATGACCATGGAGGTTTTTTAATTCAAAATTATGGAAAACAAATAAATATATATTAATAAAAATAAAATTAAAACAAGTGTTTTTTATCTTTCACCTAATTGTTGAAACCATGTATTTACTTTCATATATGCAAACATTTTATAGAAACAATAGATAAGGCTATTGTTATTATGATTATATAGTCACAGTTTATGTAGCTTTAGAACATAACAGTTTTTAATCTAGTTTAAACATGTTAGCCTGCTGCATATCTGCAAATGGAAATAATCCTTTATATCTACTGAGAAAATTAATTTTTTCCACAGCAGGAATGGAGGCTCACTTCTACTGAAAAGCTTAAATAGACATATGCTGTTTCTTGCCACATGAGGAGAAATGCTCAAATTTAGTGATTTCATCATTTCAAGTAGATTACTGTACAAAATATTATAGTCCCTAACATTATCTTCTTCAGATTGAAAGGATTTAGATATAAAATGGTGACAATTTTACTAGCACTCAGCTTTTAATCCTCATGTTATTATAACATTCAGTGTTAAAAAAATCAAAAATGACACTTTAGCTTTCCCAAAGCCATGAAAGTTAATGTAAAACAATCCTTATCCATTATTCTGTCACTGTAATTAAGGAGGTCATCCCAATATGAATACATGCAGCTGAATAACACATGACATAAATCAGAATTTTGTAATGAATTCTGGCAGAATCATGTTTTTTTCCCAAGGTGTAATTGTTCCAACTGTATCTCATACCTATGTGGATCTTTATTGAAATAATGGAAAATGAGCTGTCTGCTTGCACTTAAATGTATTTGAGTACTGAGTAATTTCTACAATCTTATTATTACTGAGAGTTGGATCATCTTAAAGTCTAAAGGGCTTGTAACATCATATAGGGAATCACAAGGTATTAATTAGATTGACTGATGAGGCTGCAGCAATGAAAATGTCTGCTCCTTGAGTACTAACAAGTATCAACTTCAGTGAAATAGCATGAGATGTATTATAGCCTGACATTCTTTTAAAAGTAAATGTGGAATTATCTGGTCTTTCTGTTTAATGACAAAGGAGAAAATATTGCCTAATATAACCATAATAATAAAAAATCCCATGTCAGTTCCCACAAGATGTTCAAGTTATTTATTGTTTGGTAAGTTCATAATAAAGAATATTGAGTCTCTCTAAATTTCTAGCTTTCCCTTTTACCCCTCAATATAAGTCCAGGATACCTTCAGAAGGGTGAAAAAAAGAAATAGGGACACACTTCTTTGCAGAAATGAAGTTTGAAAAGAATGCCAAAATGAATTAAAATTTATTCAAAGCTCTTTTGATTAAAAACTGCTATGAAAAATTTAAATTTTCAAGTTATACATTGAAGTTCCAAGTTTCTTACTTAATCTCAGCCAAAAATATTTTAATAGAAACTATTGTAAAGGTTTCTGTATTTCAAGTTCTATTTGGCATAGACATAGAACAAAAATGAAGGGCAAACCATTCAATTAAATTTTGGAAACCCAAATGTGAGCTAAACTTGGGAAGCCAGACTTGAATTTTATATATATATATATATATATATATATATATATATATATATATATATATCAGAGCAGCTTGAAATTTTCTCTGAATAGCTTTCAGAATCAAGATGGTTATTCACTTTATTTCGTTTTTAAAAAATCATTAAATTTTGAAATTTAACCCAGGAATAAAAATAATGAATAATGTTATTTGATTTTTGTCACTATCTAAAAACCTGCATTATGTTAATTGTTATATAAGTAATATGAATAACTTCAAGTAAAAAATTTCTGTGTTGAAAATAATTAGTATATATTAGTTTTTCCAAGTTATCTTTAAAAAGTATTTGAAATACAATTAACCAACAAGCAGCAACTGACCATAAATTTATCTCATAAAATAATAAAGCAAAATATAACTTATTTTTAAAGTATGGTAGAAAATTATACCTATAAATTTTTTTAAAAGCTTCTTAGTTATGAGACAATCACTTAATTTTCAAAACTGTCCCAAAGACAAATACATGTAAACTTTGTATGCTTATCTTGATTTAATAATTTTTTTCTTAAGACATGCATGTGTGATATTTGAAAAATATATAAAAATACAAAATTAAATTTATATGTTCATAAAGTCACACTCTATTGCCTCCTTTTTTCAATTAATTAAGTAACTTTATATCATACCCATACTTGATCACTATAGTTCTTTAATTATTGGATAAATATGAGATTCTCCCATTCTGGATCATCTACATTTCAATACCTGTCCCTAAACACATATTTGTGCCAAATTAAATTCACTCTTTAGTTATATGAAAGTCATTGATAATTTAGAAAATGAAATGATAGCTCCTTGCTAGAAAAAAAATGCACAGATACAATACTTGTGTGTACTTTATTGGGAATATTTCTGACACAAACTAAATAATTTTTATTTTACCAATTGATATAAACTGTTGCTGATTATGATCTTAATGTCTGTGAATACATAGGAGCTACAAAAAAACATGCTTAGAAATCCAAGGACCTGGAGGTTCTACAGTCAACGTGTGGAAAAAGTCAGACACATTTTTTTTATTTTACCCTGAAAATATGTTCCCTTGATGCCTTTTAGATAAAAATTGATACATGTTTAGCCAATATATCAATCCTTTCCAGATGAGATCTTTTAGTAATCAGATGTCAAAAACAATTTTATCTCTAAGACATAAAAAATTATCATAAGAAATATTCTTTAGCCCTGGCTGGTGTAGCTCAGTGGATTGAACATGAGCCAGGTCCCCAGTAGGGGACACATTAGAGGCAACTACACATTGATGTATCTCTCCCACACTTTCTCCTTCCCTTCTTTCTAAAAATAAATAAAATATTTTTAAAAGTTCTTTGTATCTTTTATATTTTAAGTAGTAACTAACTATAATTATCTAATTAAATATAGAAATAGATAACTAAACACAAGTAGTTAAAAGTTACCTAACATGCTATTTTAATGATTAATTATTGAGCATAACTAATCTTTTATTCTATTAAAGTGTTTTATTTTTATCAACCAAAGTATTTACTTACTGAAATATTTGTTTTGTAATAACAAATTACAATATTTGTATAAATATTTGTAACTGATGAATAACTTTTATATAACTTTGACCACTTTGGGTTTGAACAAAGTTTAAATTATTTTTAATTACTTGATTGTTGTTCAGTTACAGTTTTGTGCATTTCCCCCCCAACCCTCCACCCCAGACCAACCAAACATACCTCCCTCCCTTGTTCCACCCTCCCCCTTGGTTTTGTCCATGTGTCCTTTATGGTAGTTTCTGAAAACCCTCCTCCCCTCCCCTCTGGCTATTATTAGATTGTTCTTAATTTCAATGTCTCAGGTTATATTTTGTTTGATTTTTTCTTTTGTTGATTATGTTCCAGTTAAAGGTGAGATCATATAGTATTTGTCCCTCACTGCCTGGCTTATTGCACTTAGCATGATGCTCTCCAGTTCTATCCATGCTGTTGCAAAGGGTAGGAGCTCCTTCTTTCTCTCTGCTGTATAGTATTCCATTGTATGAATGTACCATAGCTTTTTGATCCACTCATTTGCTGATGGGCACTTAGGTTGCTTCCAGCACTTGGCTGTTTTAAATTGTGCTCCTATGAACATCGGGGTGCATAGTTAGTTTTGGATTAGTGTTTCAGGGTTCTTAGGAAATAATCCTGGCAGTGAAATTGCTGGGTCAAAAGGCAGTTCTATTTTTAGTTTTCTGAGGAAATTCCATACTGTTTTTCACAGTGGCTATACCAGTATTTATATTGTCCATCCTGACCCATGTGAGGTGGTATCTTCTGCAAAAAAAAAAAATGAAACTCAGTCACCAACTAACACTATACACAAAAATATATTCAAGGTGGATAAAATACTTAAATATAAGTCATGATGCCATAAAATTCCTAGACAAAAACATTGTCAGGAAAATCTCAGACATTCCATGCAGCAACATCTTTATGGATATGTCCCCTAAAACAAGTGACATAAAGGAAAGAATAAACAAATGGGATCTCATCAAATTAAAAATCTTCGGTATGGCTGAAGAAAATAGCAGTAAAATGAAAAGAGAACCAACTATTTGGGAAAACATGTTTGCCAATGATACCTCAGGCAAGGGTTTGATCTCCAAAATATATAAAGAACTCACACTACTCCACTCTTGGATGACAAAAATCCCAATTAAAAAAATGGGCAAAAGACTTAAACAGACACTTTTCCAAGGATAACATACAGAGGGCCCAGAGACATACAAAAACATGCTCAGCATTGCTAGCCATCGAAGAGATGCAAATTAAAAATATCACAATTTAAAGGTTTTTGATGATCATACCTATAAACAATATTCAATAAGGGCTTACTAAGTAATTATTATAGAAAAAGAGAAAAACTTTATAATATATCAATTACAGAACAATTTCTGTTTTTCACCTGGAATGGTAAAAGTATAAGGCAAAATTCTTGTATTTAATGAACTACAGTCTTACCCCCAAACTACACATCTAAAAATTGCTAAAGTTCATTTTTATATTATGTAAACAAAGGTTTATTCAGTTTCTTTTCAAGTAATTTTAAGTTTGATGCAAGATCACAAATTTTATGTACTTTCTAAATACATGATGTGTGTTTATCATTGTTTCTCTTAGCCAAGAGAAAGGTCTTCATTATGAATGTTCATATGTTTTCTTTTTCACTTTCTGGTTAAAATTTCCAAGATTATAAATGATCAAACTGTAGTTAAGGGGGCCATTACTTTATAAGTCACTATTAAGAGAACCACTGTGGACAGAGGGGAGTGAATGGAAGTCACACTGACCTCGTCCTAGGACTAATCAGAATTACAAGTCAATTGTGGATAAACCACCCTAAACAAACAACTGAGCAATAGCCAGAGAGAAGCATATAACTTCAGACATAGAGAACCAGCATTGGCACAACCTGTTTGGTAAGGAGCGAAGTAGAGACTCAAGAGCACTGGCTGGGCACCCACAGCAGGATAATTAAGCAGTCAGTTGGATCCCCCAAAGAAGATTGGGGTCTAAGCCATAAGCCTAAAACAATGGAGCCTCAAAAGTACACAGATAACCAGTGGAGAAAAGTGGCACATTTGTCCCCTGCTAGAGACAGATGGTTAAAGACACAAAAGCCATTTAAAGGGGCAACACAAAAATTGTCATTTGGAGCCACTTGCCCAGAGCTCCAGCAAAGGTGTAGAAGAGTAGACTGGAGACTCCTGACAAGGGAGTGGGGACAGAATCCTTGGGGAGAGAATTAAGAGAGTAGCCACTGGGATCTTGGTGTTGAGTCATCTGGGCAAAAGCCTTTTATGTTCAGACAGACCACTCCCCTCCCAGCAGCAATAGCCTGAGGGGAAACAATACTCCTACCACAGGAGGCTTGCTGTTCTGGCCCTTTGGTGCTTAACCCTGACTGCTGAGTCCTAGAGACTAGATGAACAACTGAAGGAGAGCCAGAGACAGTAAATCATTGGAAAAGTGGGGTCGGGGTAGACTAGAGATTCTTGAAGAGAGATTGGGGATGTAGGCTTTAGGGAGAGAACTGAGAAAGTACCTGCTGGGACCTGATGCTGAGCCAACTCCCATAGTCAGAAAAAATATTACTCAGGCAGAACTTTCCTCTCCAAGCAGCGGCAGCCTGAGGGGAAGCAATAACTCCCAGCCTAGGAGAGATTCAGCCCTGTCCTATGGTACTTCAACCTGACTGCTGATTGCAGAGTGACCAGATTAACAATTCAAAGAGACAGCCAGTGACAGCAGATCACTGGAAGTATCAAACAGGCTTCCTAAGGTCAGATGGGGTCAAAATGTGACATCACCAGAGGCAGATGCAGAAAGAGAAAAACAGTGGTAAATTGAAGAGACTACCAAGACCAAAGCCACTGTGGTCTTCATGATTTGTGATATTTTCATTCCTGAATAGCTTTATAACACTCATTTCTTGCCTAGTGAGTTTGTACGTAATAAGTCACAAGATTTCGTACTATAGTGTATTTTAATTCACATATTATGCCCCACCCTTTTTTTTCTTAGCCCATTTTACCTTCCTCTTTCCTTGCAACATTTTCATTTCAAATTTGGTTTTCTCTCTAGCTACAACTTGTTCCCATTCCACAATCTTACTATTTCTCCCCTATCCAGGTGCTCAAAATGAATTCTCTTGTCAAGGGTCATTTCACAACATTTTGCCCAGCTCTTAAAATACCCATACTCTCTCTATACCTTTAACAAACTGTATTACACCTTTAAAAAACTTTATGAGTTCATTGTAGGTAGGGTAGTTGCTGTTGCATTGTTTTTTCAAGGTTATTTCTAGAGCTTCACTAATTCTATATTTCAAATAACAAATTTTACTGGACCCCTCTCCTACTCCTCTTTTTTTTTCCAACTCAAATTTTAATTCTGCCATCTTAGCGTGTCTTTTTTGTCTTTTTCTTTTTTATCTTCTATTTCTCTTTCATCCTGCCCTTTTATTTTTCTTTATTCACCCTTTTTCCCTTTTACATCCCAAATTATAATTTTCGCTCATTTCTTCTGGTTTTCATTTCTTACTCTTAGTATTCCCACTCAATCATTACAAAATAACTTCCCATTCCTCTAAACATCTCATAGACTTTTCTTTGTTTCTATTTTTCCTCTTATTCCTATACCACCTCTATTAATTTCAGCTTGTTTGTTGTTGATAGTACTCCATTGGATCTTTCTCTCCACATTGGCTCATATATTTTATTAATTATTTCATATTTTTTTCTTTTTTCTCTTTCCCTCTCTCACTTTATTTTATTTTATACTACTTTAATTTTTGTTTAAATCCACTATTATATGATTCCCTTCTCACAGTCCATCCTACATTCATTCTTCCCATCTTACACTCCATTCCACATTCATCCTTTCTTTATGCATGAAGCAAACTTTACTTTTTCTCCTTCTATTGCTCCCACTCCTAACTCTTATTAGTGCTCCACCTTCTAACCTCTCAAAGTAATTTCACTTTCAGTAGGTCATTTCATAACCACTCTCCTTTCTTATAATAATCTTAATTTCGTTATACCCTTATTGATACTGGTTCATTTGCTGTTGATAGTAGGATTGTGGGGGGCATTATATTTGCAGGTGTGGGTTTGTTTCTTGGGCTTTCTGGTATTCTTCAGACAGTGCTTACAGAACAGCACACAAGACGTGGTAGGTAGAATAACCCTGAGTCAACCAGTGGCAGGGAAGGGCCCACAAAAGAATGACCGAACAACAATCAAAACCCAATTACATCCAGAGAACCAGCATAAAAAGGCATAAAGTGTCAAGTTTAGATGAACAAGGAAACTGCACCACTGAATCTCATAGGCCTCCCACCACAGAATTTCACACTATAAAGTCAGAAAGTCAAAACAGATCAATTTAAGAAACAAAAGCAAACAAGAAGAGTCTCACAAACAATTGGAAGACAAAAAACAACCGCCAATATAAAAGAAACAAGGAATTCTCAGAAAGAATACTAAATGAAATAGAGGCAAGTCAACTATCAGATATTGAGTTCAAAACAATGGTTATAAGAAAGCTCAATGAACTCAAGGCAAATAAAAAACTATAGGGATAGTATGAGAAACTTACTGCAAACTATATAAGCATAAAAAAGAACATAGAAACAATCAACAAGAACCAAGAAGAAATGAAGAATATAATTTCTGAATTGAAGAACACCATAGAAAAAATCAAAAACAGGCTCAATGAAGTAGAGAATCAAATCAGTGAGCTGGAGGACAAAGTAGAACAAACAAACCTCCCAAAAAGAGCTAGAAAAAGAAAAAGAGACTAAAAAAATTAAGAGGAATTATAAGAAATGTGGGACAACATGAAATAGAATAATACCCACGCAAGAGAGATACCAGAAGGAGAAGAAGAGGAGCAAGGGATAGAAAAACTGTTTGAACAAGAAATCATGAAAAACTTCCCTAATTTGATGAGACAAAAGCCACACAAGTCCAGTAAGCACTGAGGGTCCCAAACAATGGAACCCAAAGAGGCTCACTGCAAGACACATCATAATTAAAATTGCAAAATTTAAAGACAAAGAGAGAATCATAAAGGCACTAAGGGAGAAACAGGAAGCAATATGCAAGGGAGTCCTGAGAAGGCTAGCAGCTGACTTCTCAAGGAAATGCTACAAGCCAAAAGGGAATGGCAAGAAATATTCCAAGTCATTAAAAACAAAGGCCTTCATCCAAGACTACTCTATCCAGCAAGCCTCTCAATCAAAATGGAAGGCCAAATAAGGAGCTTCTGGGACAAAAAAAGGCTAAAGAATACACCTCTACCAAACCAGCACTGCAAGATTATGCTAAAGGAGCTGCTTTAAGAAGAGAAAGAAAAACAGTGAGAGAGAAAGAAACAAAGATGCAAAAGTAGTAAAATGGCAGTGAATAAGTCCCTATCAATAATAATGTTAAATATAGTGGGAATAAATGCTCATATCAAAACACTTAGGGTAGCTGAATGGATAAGAAAATATGATCCACACGTTTGTTCCCTACAAGAGACCTGCCTTAGATCAAAAGCAAATTAAAACCACAATGAGATACCTCTTCACACCAGTCAGAATGGCCCTCACAAACAAATCAGTGAACAGTAAGTGCTGGTGAAATTGTGGTAAAAAGGGAACCCTAGCACACTGTTGGTGAGAATGCAGACTGGTCCAACCTCAGTGGAAAATTGTATGGAATTTTCTTAAGACCCTATAACTGTCATTGCCTTTTGACCAGCAATCCTACTTTAGGGACTATACCCTATGAATCCTGAAAGTCTAATTCATAAGAACATATGCACCCCATTATTCACAATGACATAATTTACAATATCTAAGTTCTGGAAGCAGCTTAAGTTCCCATCAGTAATGAGTGGATCAATAAACTGATACATTTACATGATGGAATACCATGCAGCAGAAAGAAAGAAGGAGTTTCTACCCTTCCAGACAATGTGGATGCAACTGGAGAGCATTAAGCTAAGTGAAGTAAGCCAGGCAGTGAAAGACAGATACCATATGATCTCACCTATAGATGGAATCTAATGAACAAAACAAACAAGCAAAATATAAGCAGAGGCATTGAAATTAACAACAAACTGACAGTAACCCAAAGGAGGGGGAGAGGGAAATAACGTGAGAAAGAAGAGAAAGGTTTGTTAAGAACTCACGGACAAAACCCAAGGAAGGTAGGATTGAGGGTGGTTGTTAAGGGTGGGTAGTGTGGGGGAAATTGGTGGTGGGAAAATGGAGACAACTATATTCAAATATGAATAAAAATATTAGACTTAATCGAAAAAGAAAAAAAATTGACAGAGAAAAAAAATAAGAGAACCACTGCGTGTTTCTGGTAATAATAAGCCAGTGATATGGGTTCTATTTAGCACCAGGGCAGATGCACACCCATATCTGTTTGCTCAACATTTCCTATGTTAAAATTAAATTATACAATATGAATTATCAAGTATACATACCCTGCAAAATGTTTCTGATTCACCGAAACTCAATATTTTATTCTTATAGCTTCAAGTAACATCACATATGCAGCAAAAATTTATTACAAATCTTTATGCATGTTAAGAGATACTAAATTGCAAAGTTCATTTAATTATAAAAAACATTATATGCATCCTTTTAGTGGAGCACACAAAACACTAAGCCTGGTTCTATAATTATTGTATTATTACAAAGGAGAAAGTATATTATATCTCACTCACATTGAGACTGGACTCAATCAACATTTAATATATAACGAAATCATTATATTTTATTGTTTTTGTATTACAATTGTCCCAATTTCCCCCCTTTGCCCTCCTCTGCCTAGCCCACCCCCTGGCATGACAGTTAATCCCCACACCATTTTCTATGCCTATGAGTCATTCATACATGTTCTTTGACCAGTCCCTTCCCCTTCTGCCCACAATTATCCCCTTCCTCTGTCCTCCCTGGAAGCTGTCAATCTGTTCCATGATTCCATTGTTTCTAGTTCCATTTTGCTCATTAATTTATTTTGTTCAATAGATTCCTCTTATAGGTAAGATCATATGGTCTTTGTCTTTCACTGACTGTCTTATCTCACTTAGCATAATGTTCTCCAATTCCATCCATGCTGTCACAAAAGAGTTCCTTTTTTTTTTATTTCTGTTGTATAGTATTCCACTGTGTAAATGTACCAAATTGAAAATGGACCTGCCTTTTGAGCCAGTGATTCCATTGCTGAGAACATACCCTAAGAATCCAAAACATCAATTCATACAAACTTAATGCGCCTCTATGTTCATAACAGTGCTATTTGTAATAGCCAAGTGCTGGAAACAGCTTAAGTACCCATCAGTAGATGAGTGGATCAAAAAACTGATACATTTACACAATGATATAATGAAATTATTTAAATCTTTTCATTTGTGCACTCATATCCCAGCAATACATTATTATTAAACAATAGTTAATGAGATATACTTTGAAATGCTCTAAAGGCTTTCATTTTTTAAGATTATATTTATTTATTGTTAGAAGGAAAAGGAAGAAGAAAGAGAGGGAAGGACACATCAATATGTGGTTGCCTCTTGCTTGCCCAATACTGGGGACCTGGCTCACAAGCCAGGCATATACCCTGACTGGGAATCTAACTGGCAAAACTTTGGTTCAAAGGCCATCATGAAACCCACTGAGCCACATCAGCTTGGTCCCTGATGGCTTTTAATATTGAACTGAATGGGGAAAATGTCCCTAACATGCATGACTGTTCCTAATTTTCCATGGTTCCTCCTGTTTTCCTAACTATCCCAATGTACTATTTTTATAAGCTAAATATTGATTGACATGTAAACAATCCAAAGGGAATCATGTCTTTTCATTGTGATCTTTTCAATACGAATGTTTTGTCTATATCATTTTGAGCTGCCACTTCTAATCCGTCGTCTTTCCAAAGCATTACTGGATTCACCCAATAAAGGCAGCTTTGATTAGTATGAAGCACTGCACAGTCATGGAAACGTGTTGAGGAGGTAAAAAATCAATTAAAGGAATCTAACTGGCTCTTACAGTGCCAGGAACATGAGTCATCAATAGTAAAAAGAATTCAATAGGGTAACAGCAAAATCATTTAAAAAGAACCCTTACCTGATTTGGTTTTTTCTTTGTTTTATTCCATAGTGACATGAACCAAAAAGTCTCTTTAGATCCGTAAACCAAATGTGGTTTATATTTACAGTGATGAATTAAACTTTTGCTCTTATTGTGAAAAGTTTTTCTGCACACAAACAGAATAAGATGAGGTGGGAGAAGGCCCTGATTATTTTTATTGGAAAAATAATTATCAACAACTTAAAATATTGTAAAATACTGCAAATATGTATTGTCAAATAAAAAAGTAGGATAGTGAAGGGACTTCCGCCAAGATGGAGATGTGGGTGGAAGCACTGCACCTTCTCGCACAGCTAAGTTAAAAAACAACAAAGTTTTAGCAACAAAAATGCAGCCAAACCACAGAAAATTGAACTACACAGAAGTCTGACAACAACCAACCCTTCAGCCAAACCAGTAAGAGAGGCAGAGCAAGCACCAGAGCGAGGTCAGGCAGAAAAGATCCACTGGACAAACTGGGGCGTGCCCCCCAGGTGCGCCAGCAGCCATGGGTGGATCCCAGGTATGGAGAAGCAGGCAGACCCACTGAGGGCTGACCACGGTCACACATTTGTGCGCAGATAAACCTGTGAAGGAACTAGAAGTGAGACAGACCCCACATGCCCCAGAAGCAAGAAGCAGCAGAGGGAACTGCCATTGTCCCTCTCTGACCCTGCCCCCACATGAAGCATCACAAAGCAGCATCCTAGGTGGCTCCACCCTGGTGAACGACTAAGGCTCCACTCCTCATATGTAACAGGCATGAACAGATAAAAACATGGCTCAAGAACAACTCAGAGCCCCAGAGCCCATAAATCTAAGGCATGAAGAAAGAGCTAAACTTTCAGATGCACAGTTCAAAACACTGGTGATAAGGATGCTCACAGAAATGGTGGATTTTAGTCACAAATTAGAGGAACATATGAAGGCTAAACTAATTGAAATGAATGGAAATGCACAGGAAACCAACAGTAATGAAAAGGAAACTGGGACTCAAATCAAAGGAGTGGACCAGAAGGAGGAAAAAAATGACCAAACAGAAAAGGATGAAGAAACAAGAATTCAAAAAAATGAGGAGAGGCTTAGGAACCTTCAGGACATCTTTAAAAGCTCCAACATCCGAATTATAGGGGTACCAGAAGGGGGAAAGGAACAGCCACCAGTGGAAAACTTATTTGAACAAATAATAAAGGAGAACTTCCCCAATCTGGCAAAGGAAATAGATTTCCAGGAAATCCAGGAAGCTCAGAGGGTCCCAAAGAAGTTGGACCCAAGAAGGAACACACCAAGGCACATCATCATTATATTAGCCAAGATTAAAATGAAGGAGAGAATCCTAGAAGCAGCAAGAGATAAGGGGACAGTCACCTACAAAGGAGTCCCCATCAGACTGTCAGCAGATTTCTCAAAAGAGACCTTACAGGCAAGTAGGGGCTGGGGAGAAGTATTCCAAGTCATGAAAGGCAAGGACCTACATCCAAGACTGCTCTCTCCAGCAAAGCTTTCATTTAGAATGGAAGGGCAGATAAAGTGCTTCTCAGATAAGATCAAATTCAAGGAGTTCATCATCACCAAGCCCTTATTATATGAAATGTTCAAGGGACTTACCTAAGAAAAAGAAGTTAAAAAAAGATGAACAGTGAAAGGACAGCAAACTCACAGTTATTAACAACCACATCTAAAACAAAAGCAAAGTAAGAGGACAGCTAGATCAGGAGCAGAACCATAAAAATAAAGATCACATGGAGGGTTAGCAACAGGGGAGTGGGAGGAGGAGAAGGGGGGAGAAGGTACGGAAAATAAGTAGCATAGATGGTAGGTAGAAAATAGATAGTGGGGAGGGCAAGAATAGTATGGGAAATATAGAATCTAAAGAACTTGAGACACATGGTCATAAACTAAAGGGGGAGGGGGTGTACAGGGTGGAGGGGAATGAAGGGGGAAATAGAACAACTGTAATGGCATAATTAATAAAATATATTTTAAAAAGTTGGATAGTAAAATCGAAAATGTATCAATGTCATGAAAAATTTAGGCTAATCATTGCTAGAACTAGAAACCATCAAAACAAATACATCAAAAATAATAAAATAGTATTTTATTTGCTAATATACCATAAAACTTCAATAGAGAAAATACATATGAAATACATATGTGTATTTTGTTTAATACATAAAATAACATAAGACAAATAAATTTAAAAACAGGCAATTTGAGAAAAAAATGAATGAAAATAGGAAGTAACAATTTTATTCTAAATTTCCTGGTGGCTAAAGCAATGGTAACAATATGAACATTCCAAAAACAATCACTGCATTTTAAAGATTACAAGCATTGCCTTGGCTCATGAAAATAATCTTCCTACCCCCATCCCTATAATGTTTTTTTAACCCTATGTGATGTGAGAAATAAGACCTGTCACAATGTCACTGTAACAAAATTAAAAAATAAGTATTATATGAATTCTGATATACATGGCCTCAAAGGAATCTCAGGGGTGTGAAAAATAACACAAATGAAGCCACTTCAACATGGAGCTGGAGCTGCCATCTCGGAGGAACTGCCTTTCAGGCCTTAGTCATCAAAACTTTGAGATATTCAAACTGGGCAAAATAACCTTTGGACATCTGTTTGGTATTATTACCAGGCTGAAAATCAAAGAAAGACATTGCTTAGAATCAGGATACTATGGTAGCTTATCTGCACCCATAGATATTTTGATATTTCTTCCTTCTATTAATTTGAGAACCCCCTTCCATTTCTCATAAATACTACTTGTCCTCTTCTTCTAATCTGTTTTCTGCCTAAATCGATGCTCATGGAATAGCTGCTCTTTTGGATCTCAAATAATTACTGGTTGCCTCTCATTTTGGCCTCTTATTCTAGGGTTAGCAGGTTAAAATGACAAAACTTCAACTGAGTAGATCTAAATCTATGAAAATCAATAAAAATATTCACTTTTATAAACTTATACTCATTGAAATATTTATTTATATTATAAATATGCATATGTATAATGACATATTTTTGGTGATATTGATTGCTATTACTACAAGTGGAAAGAATATACTTTATCCAAAGATATGGTCTTTGCCAAGTGACTGATAAGTCTCTACACAAATAGGATTGAGTGTGGACTGCTGCTTCGAATATGGTGGCATGGAATGAAGGAACATGTGAGTGGGTTAAACGCCTCTCCAGCTGCTCTCACTACTTTCAGAAATGTCTGACATGCTGTATTCTAGTATACTCTCCATTTTACATCCCTCGGACAGTGAAATCAAGACCTTTGTTGAACTTTAATTTTAATTCTCAGAAATGAGAATATTTGCTAGCTTCTAATAAAGGCTCATCAATATTTGCGAATCACTTAATCATTGATTTGCCTCATGAGGGTAAGAGTAGATAAAACCCGCTAGAAAATATAAAAATTCATGGACAAAAACACATTAAAAGTGAAATAAACAAAACTCTTTCTTTTTATAACCAAACTAATTACATATGAGGGTCTCAAAATATTTTAAAGTACATACAGAGTATTAGGAGAGGCTATCTTTAATTTTTAGAAATTAAATACTAATCTAGTTTGCAATAATAAGATGTTGTAAAATAATTGAAAAGATTTTAGGAGCAGATGCCAGGTGTAAAATGAAATTTAATCACATTTGGGAAGGACATTGTGACTATAGTAAATATAAGCTTAGAATTAGGTCAATATGGGGTCTTTATATGCTTGTCATAGAAGAAAACTGAAAAACTAACTTCCACAATTTCTTTATTTGGGACTTGCTTTATATCTTCATATTATTGTAAAATTATCTTACCTTAATGGCTTAATTGTGAATACTACCATCCATCACTTACAGCTTTCTGAATTGCAACATGAAAGAAATCAATGAACATAAAAAAAGAGAACCATAAATAAAATGCAGTGAACACAAGCAATTAAAAATGCCATGATGTATTACATCATTCCACCCTAGTCTTATCTTAGAACTATAAATAAGCATGTTAGTGGATAGTCTTTTTTCTCTATTTTTTATCAAACTAAAATGAAGTGAGAAGTTTGCACCATATTTTAGATAGATTCTGTCTTACTTTTGGATGTTTGTATGAGTTTAACAACCTACCTTTCACATTATTGCTCATTTCTACTTGCATTTGCCTCTTTGAACTTGTTAGTTCATTTGAAATAATCTTGAATATGATTGTCTACACAGAGGATTAAGACCTGAACAAAAATCAATAGGCTACTTGAGAAATTAAAATAGGCAGGGACTATGTATAGATTTAATGTGAATAGAAAAATGAGTTTTGGTGTGGATTTTCTCTGACAAGTAGTCTCCATGAGAATAGAAATGGTAATCAGTTTTGTTTACCACTGCATTCCCAGTGCCAGCACTGAATGTGGCACTTAAAGAACTCAGTGGATATGCAATGAATTAGGATTGAAAGCTGTCCCCATGATGGAAGATGCTGGGTAATTCACAGGCTGGGGAGGCCACCTGTGAGCAATCATTTAAATTTTTTAAAATTGTTGTTCAATTGCAGTTGCCCCCATTCCCCCCCCATTGCTCTCCCCTGTCCTGCCCACCCCACTCACTCACAGTGAATCCTCCCCACCATTGTCCTTGTCCACAGATCCTTAATACATGCAATCTTCTGATAAAAATTGCAGAGAATGCATTAGACAAGTTTCCAATATATTTGCTCTATGAGCAGTTTTAGAATGTAGAGAATAAACCCGTTCCTTGTGTGATGTGCAAGGGAGCACTTTATTTTTAAGTCAATGGAAAATCAAAGAATGTTATATTAAAAGTAGATACGACGTGGTACAGCGTCCTGATTATCTGTCTTTCAGTCACCTTCACTCCTCAAACTCTTGGCCCCTTTTCTACTCATTTATGAACCTTGTCAGATTGTATTTCTTGAAAATGTCTTCCTTCAGGGGCCAGGCAATTCAGTGTCCATTTCTGGAGAACTACAAGCACTTCCCAACTTTCTTGAGTTTCTCTCACCTTCTTTATTTAAGTTGGCAAGTCACCACTATGTTATTTTCATAAGTCATTGCATTTATCACATTCTCTTCAGAACTTCCCAATTTCAATTTGTATAGAATTTTTCATTTATAGTATCTATTAGATAATTATCTAATTCTGTTGTATTTTAATTTTCTAGGTGGCTGTTATTATACCTTACTGTACCTTCTTAAAAAAAGGAACCATTTGTTAGATGTTTTATGGCCTCACTATATTTATTAATGTGCTTGTCACTTATCACAGAATTGTTGTTGCATGATTATTTTGCCAAAAAGAGTAAAATGGGCTAATTATTCTAAAGTATTTGTTTATAATATCCAAAGTAAAGTTACATGGAGGTTTCCTAGATAGTCTGCATTAAAATTTTATTTCACAGAGTGAAGAAAAAAAGCATGTTTCTCTGGGCTGTAACAATTTGAAGAGGAACACCTTTAAACATATACCTTAAAGTTTATTTTAAAATTATTTATGGAAATATCTACATTTTACCTAAATCAATGAATTATTACCTATTATCTTCAAAATTGATTGTAGTCCTTCTAGCAAAATTTGAAGACTGTTCTCGGTCCTGGGTGCCTAAAGTATACATTTATACTCATGATTATCTGTAACAAGTCATTTTTTGTCTTTTTGGTCCCCACCTAGGTACAATTGTTGTTCTTAATAACCACCATAAGTGTTCCTTGTCCCAGGACTGAGATCACTTGTTTGAATCATGGACGTGTCTTTGAAGCTAGATAGAGGTCAATTCTTCTGGCTATTATTGTTTCCTCTTTTAAATCTTAATGATGTTCCAATAATATTAGCTCTATGCAGAACCACAAGAAAGAGATGGCTTCTTCTCACCTGCTTTCTTCACTTTTCTCAAATATCCTGCATTTTCAATCCATATGTGGACATCTCTGGCATCTACTCTTTTCTGTACAAGTTGTTTGGGTAGTATTATTAGATCTTTAATTAATTTCCCCAGGAAGCTGTCAAAAGTGCAAAGTCCTAAATTCTATCAAGATGATACTCCACAGTCTATATAAAACAAATCTAAATAAAAATCAACAACTTACCCTAAATGTCCTAGTTAATTGAATTTATGACATAAGCCATATAAAAATGTATCTTCCTCTAGTCCAATAGATCCAGAATCATGTTATATCATGTTGTAGTGTTCATCTCACTTTCTGTTGATGAAAATAAATAATCATTTACTTATATTGTAAGAGAAGATAACTGTTGAATAAGTAACTAAAGAACCAATGCAAAAGTATAATTTTAAAAAATTAGTGACATCAAGACTTTCAAAGCTCTGTGCATGTGACCTTGACTGCTTTAGCATCAACAAAAATATAAACTTTCTTTGTTTTGCTCCTGTTTCTTTGAGAACTTCAAAAGAAATATACAAATAAAAATTGGGGGGAATTCTTAGAGTACATTGAGAGATAGGAAATCTCTTTCTTCTAACATGACTTGATAACATTACCCAGTGTCAGTAGGTATATTTTAAAAGTATTACTTTAATTGTGGTAGTTTATAACAAGCTAAGGAGGTAAACATCTTATTGAACATTGACACAATTATTAACCAGAATCAAATATTTATGGAAAATAGTGCATGATTATTTCATCAAGATCAAGGAACATGCAGCTGGAGAAAATTTCAGATATCCCATGTAGCAGTATTTTTGCTGACATATCTTCTAAGGCAAGAGAAATAAAAGAAAACATAAATAAATGGGACTACATCAAACTAAAAAGCTCTGCACAGATAAAGAAACCACCATCAAAATGAAAAGGAAACCTTGTATGAGAGAACATATTTGGCAATTATATATTGGATGATTGTTTGATCTCCAAAGTCTATAAAGAACTCATACAACTCAACACCATGAAGACAAACACTCCAATTTAAAAATTGGAAAAGACAGAAATAAGCCTAATTCTCTATGGTTAATTGATATTTGATAAAGAGAGCAGAAGCATAAAATGGGGTAAGAATAGCTTCTTCAACAAATGGTGCTGAGAGATCTGGACAGCTACATGCAAAAAAATGAAACTCAATCACCAACTTTTACCATACACAAAAAATAAATTAAAGGTGGATAAAAAGACTTAAATATAAGTTGTGACACCATTAAAATCCTAAAGGAAAAAATAGGCAGGAAAATCTGAGATGATTCACACAGCAGTATTTTCACTGATATGTTCCCTGGAGCAAGGGACATAAAGAAAAGAATAAACAAATGAGACTTTGTTAAAATAAAAAGCTTCTGCATGGCTAAAGAAAACATCAACAAAATGAAAAGAGAACCAATCATATGGGAAACTATATTTGCAAATGGTACTTTGGACAAGGAATTGATCTCCAAAATACATAAAGGATCTACATGAATCCACACCAGGAAAACAAACAACAACAACAAAAACAATTAAATAATGGGTAAAGAACCTAAACAGACACTTCTCCAAGGAGGACATACAGAGGGCCCAAATGATACAGGGTGCAGACAGGGGGGCCCCAAAAAAAGATTTAGAAAAGTGTCCAGAATTCAAAGTGTATAGAAATATTGGAGAGACATATAAGATGTCCTCACTGCCCCCCCCCCAGGGGGAAGGGATGAATAGAGCCAGGCCATTGAGAGCTATTTTGCATAGCAACAGTTTTGGAGCTAACCTCTGGAGGAATGGTTATTTAACATATCTATAACCTTTAACTGGTTTCATAGATATGTTAAATAGCAGTGGCCAAGTTTGGAGCCAGGAAGAAGAAAGCAGCGGGGGGGGGGGGGGGGGGCAGAGAGAAGGAACTAGAGGGACTCAGGATGGAACTAGGGGGACTCAAGATGGGAACTAGGGGCTGCTCTCCTGAGTGAGTGGACTGGGACTCAGGAGGATGTAACTAAAGTCTGGACTCCTGAGTGAGAAGGGCTTGGACTGAGGAGGTAATGAGGGGCTGCACCCCTGAGGGAGGGTGCTGCTGTGTGGGAGCTTGGAAAAGACTGGCTCCGAGACATGAAGGGTCCCCGCTTGGCCAGATGGAGAGAGCCACGCGGTTTCAGCAGAGTGAGGACCCCCCTGTTGGTGAGGTGAAAGAGGGAGCCACGTGGTTTTGGCAGGGTGCGGACCCCCTCTTTCCCAGGTGAAAGGGAAAAACCACGCAGCTTTGCCAGAATGGAGATCCCTGCAGCCAGGTGAAGAAGAAAGCCACATGCTTTTGGTGGAGTGCGGACTCCTGCAGCTTTGGTAGAAGAGGCCCACGCGGCTTTGGGGTGCCCTCTTTGGCCACGGGGCCTGAAAAAGCAACAGAGACTTTGACTGGAACTGGGTACAAAGGACTCTTGCCAGTGGACCATGAGAGGGTACCACAGTACTTTGGATTAACTCGAGATCCTGCCTGCACGGTGACACAGCTGACGGTGCCAGCAGCCTGCAACACAGACGTGTGCTCTTTTCCTGATTTACGGTACCTGGAGTTGGGACAGTGGGAGAAGGGAACGCTGTGTGGGTGTAGGTGTATACATAAAGGACTTTGATATTTTAGTGGTGGCATTAGGCCTGAATAGCATTAAATAAACATTTTGTTTCCTTTTCACAAATCTCTGGCATTGAGAGATGTCTTTCCAATTGGCGGCGGACAGAAGGGCCCAGTAGATTTCAGTATTTTGGTTTTGGGAGGGGCCCCTGTTGTATAGCAGTTTTGGGCATCCCTAGGTGGGCCAAATATTGTATTGCCCCTCCCTCGGACCTCTTGTTGTTTGGTAACACAAAGACATATGAAAGGAAGCTCAACATCACTAGCCATCAGAGAGATGAAAATTAAAACCACAATGAGATACCACTTCACACCAGTCAGAATAACCAAATCAAGCAACATCAAGTGCTGGTGAGGTTGTGGAGAAAATGGAACCCTAGTATACTGTTGGTGGGAATGCAGACTGCTGTAGTCACTATGGAAAACAGTATGGAATTTCTTCAGAAAACTAAAAATGGAACTGCCTTTTGACCTGGCAATTTCACTACAGCGATTATACCTTAAGAATCCCTAAACACTAATTCAATAGAACCTATGGGCCCCAATGTTCATAGCAGCACAATTTACAACAGCCAAGAGCTGGAAGCAACCTAATTGCCCATCAGTAAATGATTACATCAAAAACTGTGGTACATTTGTAGAATGGAATACTATGCAACAGAAAGAAAGAAGGAGCTCCTACACTTCATGACAGCATGGATGGATCTGGAAAGCATTATGCCAAGTGAAATAAGGCAGGCAGTAGAAAAAATACCATATGATCTCACATATAAGTGGAATGTAACCAATAAAACAAGTAAGGAGGCAAAATATAACTAGAGACAGTGAAATAAAGAATTAACCAATAGTAACCAGAGGATGGAAGAGGGGTTAACAAGGATAAAAGGGGAAGGGTAACCAAGGAACGTATGAAGGACACATAACAAAAGCCAAAGGGGTGTAGGGTTAAGAGTGGCAGGTGGAGATGGTAGGGGTGGAGGGAGTGGTGGGGATTAAATGGAGACAACTTTACTTGAACAAGAATAAAATATTTTTAAAAATAAAAATAAATAAATGAAATGGAGAAAGGATCTGAATAGACACTTCTTTAAGGAGGACATACAGATGGCTCAGAGACATATAAAAGGATGAGCAACATCACTAATCAGAGAGATGCAAATTAAAACCATAATGAGATAGCACCACACACCTGTTAGAATGATCATCATTAATAAATCAACAAACAAGTACTGGTGAAGATGTGGAGATGTTGGTAGGAATAAAGATTAGCTTAGCCACTGTGGAAAACCATATGGAATCTTCTTAAATGACTAAAAATAATACTGCCTTTTTACTCTGATTCCACTGCTGGGAATATATCCTAAGAATCCTGAATCACCAATTCAAAAGAATGTATGCACCTTTATGTTCACAACAGTACTATTTACAATAGCCAAGTGCTGGAAACAGCCTAAGTGCCCATAAGTAGATGAGTGGATCAAAAATTGTGGTACATTTACATTGTACTATACAGGAGAAAGAAAGAAGGAACTCTTACCTTTTGTGGCAGCATGGATGGAGCTGAAGAATATTATGTTCAATAAAATAAGCCAGTCCGTGAAAGACAAACACCATATGGTCTTATTACCGAACAAGAGGAGGTGGTGGGAGGGAAGGGCAATACAATATTTGGCCCACCCAGGGATGCCCAAAACTGCTATACAACAGGGGCCCCTCCCAAGGACAGAATACTAAAATCTACTGGGCCCTTCTGTCCGCCGCCAATTGGAAAGACATCTCTCAATGCCAGAGATTTGTGAAAAGGAAACAAAATGTTTATTTAATGCTACTCAGGCCTAATGCCACCACTAAAATATCAAAGTCCTTTAGGGTATACACCTACACCCACACAGCGTTCCCTTCTCCCACTGTCCCAACTCCAGAAACCGTAAATCAGGAAAAGAGCACATGTCTGTGTTGCCGGCCGCTGGCACTGTCAGCTGTGTCACCGTGCAGTCAGGATCTCCCTCTAGTTAATCCAAAGTACTGTGGTACCCTCTCATGGTCCACTGGCAAGAGTTCTTTGTACCCAGTTCCAGTCAAAGTCTCTCTTGCTTTCCAGGACACACGGCCAAAGGGGGCACCCCAAAGCCGCGTGGGCCTCTTCTACCAAAGCTGCAGGAGTCCGCACTCCACCAAAAGCATGTGGCTGTCTTCTTCACCTGGCTGCAGGGATCTCCCTTCTGGCAAAGCTGCGTGGTTCTTCCCTTTCACCTGGGAAAGAGGGGGTCCGCACCCTGCCAAAACCACGTGGCTCCCTCTTTCACCTCACCTAGAGGGGGGTCCTCACTCTGCTGAAACCGCGTGGCTCTCTCTCCCAGGCCTTCTCACTCAGGAGCGCAGCCCCTCGTTACATCCTGAGTCCTCAAGCCCTTCTCACTCAGGAGAGCAGCCCCTAGTTCCCATCTTGAGTCCCTGCCACCACCTTCTCCCTTCTCTCCGGCCCTGCTACTCCCTTCTTCCTGGCTCCAAACTTGGCCACTGCTATTTAACATATCTATGAAACCAGTTAAAGGTTATAGATATGTTAAATAACCATTTCTCCAGAGGTTAGCTCCAAAACTGTTGCTATGCAAAATAGCTCTCAATGGCCTGGCTCTATTCATCCCTTCCCCCTGGGGGGGGGGGGATGGTGAGGACATCTTAATATGTCTCTCCAATATTTCTATACACTTTGAATTCTGGACACCTTTCTAAATCTTTTTTGGGGGCCCCCCTGGCTGCACCCTGTATCAGTCTCACCTAAAAGACTTATCTATTGAATAAAATTAACTATCAAAGAAAATAGAACTACAGTCATGTAAACATGGAACAGACTGAAAGTGATCGGGGTGGGGGGAGAAGGGAAATAATGGTGGAAGGAAGGGGAAGGGACTAGACAGAGAATACATGTGAATGATCCATGGACTTGAACAACATTGTGAGATTGACTGTGGGAGTAGGGTTGGGATGGGTGGAGGAAGGCAGAGGGGAAAAATTGTGACAACTTTAACAAAATAAGAATAAAGATGATTTTTAAAAATTTGATAGTTATTGATATCAGCTGAAATTTTTGTTATTTTTTATAAATCATTAGAATCTTATATTCCTATTTTCTACATTCTTCATATCACAATCCCAGTAGCTACATTTTTTAGACAAACCAATATTTATTTAATACTTGTTGTTTAAGGAAGTCGTTAAAGAGAACTTAGTTTGTGTTAATTAACCATAGCATTTATTCTAAGGAATAGTGGTCAAATATCTGGTAAGCTGATGTGGATATCAGCCCGCAGTGTTTGCGTCATTATGGATGAAATGAGAAATTTACACGGACTACTCAGCCCAGTGGAGGAAAAGGGACAGTATGGCTTTTCTCTCAAGGGGAGAAAAAAAAAAGCCATGGCCTCTGCCATGACAGACCTTTATTGGGTTTCTCAGCAGATTACATGATGGTCTTCATTTATTATGCACAGGTTGCTTTAAGTGGTTGCTTTATTATGCACAGAAAACAAAGGAGAGGATGCCAGTAATCACATCACAGAAGACGAATATTTGCGAATGAAAAGGGCAAAAGTGGTTGAACCAGTTACACTCATCCTTGGAAGGTTTAGCATGGATTTTAAGAAGTTATTTTGCAATTAATGTTTGCCACTGGGGATTGGGCCCACACCATGCAGAATGGTCTCCTACAGTAAGTATTCTTGATACAGGGTGCAGCCAAGGGGGGCCCCCAAAAGATTTGGAATGATGTTCAGAATTCAAAGTGATAGGAATATTGGAGAGACATATAAGATGTCCTCACCCTCCCCCCAGGGGGAAGGGATAAATGGATCAGGGCCATTGAGAGCTGTTTTGCATAGCAACAGCTTTGCAGCTAACCTCTGGAATGGTTATTTAATATATCTATAACCTTTAACTGGTTTCATAGGTATGTTAAATAGCTGTGGCCAAGTTTTGAGCCAGGGAGAAAGGAGTAACCCAGATGTGCCAGCCATTGAAGGGAGAACCACGCGGTTTGGGGCAGAGTGAGGACCCCTGCAGTCATGTAGGGGAGAGCCACACAGTTTCAGCAGAGTGAGGACCCCCCTCTTGTTGAGGTAAAAGAGGGAGCCACACGGTTCTGGCAGAGTGCAAACCCCTCTTTCCCAGGTGAAAGGGAAAACCACGCAGCTTTGCCAGAATGGAGATCCCTGCAGCCAGGTGAAGAAGAAAGACACATGCTTTTGGTGGAGTGTGAACCTCTGCAGCTTTGGGAGAAGAGGCCCATGCAGCTTTGGGATGCTTCCTTTGGCTGCGTGGCCTGGAAAGCAGGAGAGACTTTGACTGGAACTGGGTAGAAAGAACTCTTGCTAGTGGACCGTGAGAGGGTACCATGGTACTTTGGATTAACTAGAGATCCTGCCTGACACAGCTGACGATACCAGCGGCCTGAAACACAGACGTGTGGTCTTTTCCTGATTTATGGTACCCGGAGTTCAGACAGTGGGAGAAGGGAGCGCTGTGTGGGTGTAGGTGTATACCCTAAAGGACTTTGATATTTTAGTGGAGGCATTAAGCCTAAATAGCATTAAATAAACATTTCATTTCCTTTTCACAAATCTCTGGCATTGAGAGATGTCTTTCCAATTGTCAGCGGACAGAAGAGCCCAATAGATATTAGTATTCTGTCCATGGGAGGGACCCCGGTTCTGTAGCAGTTTTTGGCATCCCTAGGTGGGCCAAATATTGTCCCCCTCCCCCTTGGACCTTTTGTTTGGTAACATTCTTACTCTCAATATATTTAAAATATTAGTTGAGTATTCTGTACATACCAAAAAGCAAATGTTAACACCAAAATATGCATTTTTAGAATGCTATTTTAGATAATCTAGAGAATTTCTCTAGATTTAGCTTGTTTCAGAGTCCTACCTAACTTCAGAAATTATTTCCATTAACAATTTTTTGTCTTTTTTCCCTATATATGTTCATCTTATAGTCTTTCTGTATGTCTTGAAATTTTGGGTTAAAATGGGATATTTTAAGTGATATAATGTGGAGATTCTGGAAGCAATGTCCAACAATTTGTTATTTGTTGGATTGGGATTTGTTATTATTGCTGTTTTTGTTGATGTTCCTTGTTGGTTTACAGAGATTCTGTTAAATAAATCTTGTAAGTTTTATGGTGTGTAGCCAGTAAAGTCTCTGCTCAATTACCCTAGTGGTCACTTAATAATTGCATATATATTTCCTTATCAGCTTTTTTACAATGCCTCACACATTTTGCTGAGAGGTGTTGTATGTGTGTGCTCACATGTGTGTGGACACATCCCAGTGTCTCAGCCTTCATTTCCTGCATAGACTGAGTCTCAGTGTCAGTCAGAAGTAAGACATAAAGGCATTCTGGGGTCGTTCCTGATCATGTACAGAACCCTGCCCATATGCATGGCCCTTCAGACCTTCAGAAGTGTACTGGAGCTTTTCAATTACTGTATGAACACTTTTCTCCCAAAATTTTACTTTTCAGTTCTTAGCAATACTCTTATTTACTCCAATTGCCATCACTGTTTCAGTCAGACCTGTTAAATATAAAGCCAAGGGTAAAGGAAGCTCCTCTCTGGGTAGGTTTCAGTCAGGCAATAATAAAGATGGGTCTTGTGTGTGGGGTTATTCATGAGAGTCACCAGATAAGTCAAACTGTGACAAATTTTCAAGAATAGGGCCTTTTGTGTTGCTCCAGACCCACCTGGCCCCTCCTGAGGCTGGTGCTCACTGTCACAACAAAGATGCTAATAGTTAAGAGTAAGGCACATTAAACATCCAAGACTCACTGTGTAACAGGGCACAGTCAGGAGGGGGACCCCAGAAAAGGATTTAGGATGGGGTCCAGAGCTCAGGGTGTCCAGGAAATATCAAGATGTCCTCACCACCCCCCCAGGTGTCAGTTGGGGGAAGGGACAAACGGAGCAGGGCCATTGAGAATTGTTTTACATAGCAACAGTTTTGCAGCTAATGTCTGGAATGGTCAATTACATATATATAACTTGAACTGGTTTCAGAGATATGTTAAATAGCTGTGGACATGCTTTGAGCCAGGGAGAAGGGAGTGGATTCTACCCAGGATGTAACTGGGGGCTGATCCCCTGAGTTACAGCGCCTGTGTGAGAGCTTAACATTGATTGGCACCACACCATGGGGTCACACTTGCCCAGACTCATGATGGCAGCCCAGTAAACTTGTAATAATATGGGAGTCCTGGCAGGTGTAATCAATTGTGAGAGGAGTCAGAAATAGGGCTGCAAAAGAGGACTGGCGTGGGGATTTAAACCCAGACATGGCAGCCATTGAGGGGAGAGCCATGCAGTTCGGGCAGAGTTAGGACCCCTCTTGCCCAGGTGAAAGAGTACCACTCGGCTTTGCCAGAATGGGGACCCCTGCAGGCAGCTGAAGAAGAAAGCCAAGAGCTTTTGGCAGAGTGCAGGCCCCTGCAGCTTTGGTAGAAGATGCCCACATGGCTTTGGGATGCTCCCTTGGCCATGTGGCCTGGGAAGCAGGAGAGACTTTGCCTAGAAGAAGGGTGAAAGAACTCTTTGCCAGTAAACCATGAGAAGGTGCCACATGACTTTGGATTAATTGGAGATTCTGCTTGGATGGCTACAAGCTGATGGTACCAGCAGCCTGGAAAAATGGACGTGTGCTATTTTCCTGATTTATGGTACCCGGAGTTAGGACAGGGGGGAGAAGGGAGTGCTGTGTGCATAGGTAGATATCCTAGAGGACTTTGATGTTTTATGGGGACATCAGGTCACTGCTTTCAGTCTGTATAGCTTTGAATAAACCTTTTCTTTTCACAAATCTATGGCATTGAGAGATGTCTTTCTTCTGGTGGTGGACAGACAAGCCCAGTAGGTATTAGTATACCATCCTTGGTGGGGGGGGCCTGTTGTTCTGTAGCAGTTTTTGGTGTCCCTAGGTGGGCCAAATACTGCACCCACCCAGACCTCTGTTTGGTAACAACTGTTTATATTGAAATTTGCCGTTTTTCCTGACTAAACTCTCTTCTAATTTTTTAAAGCCCTTGCTTAATGTCCAGAATTATGAAAGTGTTTGTTTTTTTAAACTTTTTGATGTCTTTTGTTTTTTTATAGGAGAAAAGATTGTAGGAGGTAATTCCTACTGCATCTGAAAGTGCTTTGTTCTATTTACTCTTTCTGATTTCTGTGTTTTCTCTTTACTAAATATTAACAGTAATTATAGTAGTAGATTTTAATCAGGAAACCCAGAAGAACTTAGTATACAGGACATATTTTTTTATTTAACTTCAATAATTCTGTTTTCTGTTACCAATATTATTCATGAGCAAAATTGTAAAAATTATGGAAACCAGACATTGAACTACAAGATGAGAGGCTATGAAACCAATGAAAAATAATTTCAAGGAGCCACATTGATATCAGTTCAAAGAGGCAAAAAGTACTTTGATCATTCCCTATAATTGCATTTTCATTTTACCACTTGTTCATTGGCCAAAATCTATAATCATGAGTTTTCATATTTTGAGAAGCCTGACATCCGACACTCTGGTTTTGTTTCAGTTTGCTGACTAAGCAGTAGGCGGCCTTAGCTCTTTGTTCTGCCTATAGGGAAGGAGAATCCTGCCTGTCCATTCAACAAGACAGCAAATGGCATGCCATTTCCTCTTCCCCACTTCCTCTAATTCATTACCTCTTTCCATTACTCACTCTTTCTCTTCAATGAGGAAGAAAAATAACCAGACTCACTGGCTGACTCTGAAACTTTAACAGTTAATGCTCCAACCAATCGATTACCTTAGCATAAGGCTGAGAAATACTGGATGTCTCTACTCACATATAACAAGGATACATTAGGAATTTAGACATGACATCTCATGTCTAAAACCACAGCTATATGCTACTACACCTATATGCATTGTCCTAAATTTCCCTCACATTACAGCTGAGGTACTGAAACTCAAGAGTTTTTATCTAATGAGTGAGTGAGCAGGAAATCATGGTTATTTGACATGAATCTAATTTGTGCTCTTACCGAGGGTTTCCCCTTTGCATGCTCACTTTCTTCTCAGCATGCATGTGCCCTCTCCACAAGCCACATAGTCCTCTACTCACCCGTGGGAATGAGAGAAATTAAAGACAATTTTTAAGCAACTAGTTTCTTACATTAATAACAGAAGTCAGCACATTGCATAGCCCTCCATAGTCATTATTTTCTTTAATACAGATTGTAATGCCTGGAGAGCCCAGTCTGGAAGACTGAGGAGAAATTCAGTCTTCCTGATTTCTGAAAAAGACCTTCTAGGGGTGGGCTGGGATGGGAGTAAAAAAAAGAAAACTGTACTTGAACAATAATTAAATAAATTTTCAAAAAGAAAAAAAAGACCTTCTATTTTTCTGGTTGTTTCTTGACACCTCTGGTTGTGAAATGATGCTTTAGGTAGCACTGATGGTGTAACCAACTACAGTTCTGGCTGCCTGCTGCTACAATATTGGAGAGGCAGGAGCTGATGTAAAAGAAAGTGTGCTGGCTAGGAAGGTGGGGGACTTACATCTTGGAGCCCATCGCCACATTTCTGTGGAGGCAGAGATTTTCATAAGGAGGGAGAGGGGAACAGAGCAAAGAAATGAAGGGAGGGGTTGAAAAGTTCTCTATGTGTAGACTAGCATAGTCCATTCCAATAAAGCAAGTGATGGTCCAGTGTGCATCATCCCAGTTTAGTCATTCTAGCTTCATGTCATTCTAACTCCACATCATCCTAGATCCATGGATGAAAGTCAGTAAATCTCCCAGAGCTGGGATGTCTGAAGGTCAGAGATGCCTGTATCTTTTGAAGTTAGTTCCTAGGATTTACACACATGCCATTTATCTACAAGCTACATATTAGTTAAAGACTCGGAGTCAGAATTTACAGAAACAATGTCAAAAGAATGGTGGGGTGGTTTAAAATTTCCCCACTGATACAATTTTCCACTGTTACAATGTAACTATTACTGTATTTCAGAGCATTGTGGGAAGCAGTTGTCCCCTCTCGTGCTTCTCGGCTGTATATAAACTGGTCACAAGCACATTTCCTGGGGGGGGAAAAACAGCATATCCTTATCATGGGCAAATGGTGAAAAACAGACAAAATATAAATGCTTAGTTGTTTATATCTATAAAATATTTTTACCAAAAAGACGACATATATGAAATTTGCGTGTTATTTATTGTATAAATATTCATTTTAATAATTACTTATTTTAAAATATCAATATGTACTTGTTTTATGTTTCTATGTTTGCATTATATTTTTATTCTGATTTTAAAGATTAATTTAATTTTACCTAAATTTATTAGAAAATAAAAAAAGTAAAAATAGAATTGCTACATTTAACATTTAAGTTGCTTCACAAAAACAGGTATAAGCTAAAGAAGGAATTTTGTCACTATAAGAGCAACAAGATGGATAGTTTTACGAAGCTGAATTCATTTTACATTTTAATAAATTATATATATATATTTTTTTAATTTTATTTAGTTACTTTTCAAGTACATTTTTTTTCCTCCCCCCCCGCCCCTTCTCACCCCTCCCTCCCATTCCCCCCCCCCCCATCCTCATCTCTGTGTCTTTCATACTTGTTCCTCAAAATCCCTCCCCCTTTTTCCCCTTAAGTTCCCTTCCTCTCCCCTCTGGTCGCTGCCCACTTGTTCTCTATTTCAGCGTCTTTGTTTTTATTCTGTTTGCTTGCTTGTTTTATTCTTTAGCTTCCTGTCAAAGGTGAGATCATATGGTATTTGTCCTTCAATGCCTGGCCTATTTCACTCAGCATAATGCTTTCCAGTTCCATCCATGTTGTTGCAAAAGGTAGTAGTTCCTTCTTTCTCTCTGCTGCATAAAATTCCATGGTGTATATGTACCACAATTTTTGGATCCATTCATTTACTGATGGGCACCTAGGTTGCTTCCAACTCTTGCCTATTGTAAATTGTGCTGCTATGAACATTGTGGTGCATAGGTTCTTTGAAATTGATGTTTTAGGATTCTTGGGGTATAATCCTAGCAGTGGAATTGCTGGGTCAAAAGGCAGGTCAATTTTTATTTTTCTGAGAAAATTCCATACTGTTTTCCATAATGGTTGCACCAGTCTACAATCCCACCAACAGTGAACTAAGAACCCCTTTTCCCCACAACCTCTCCAACATTTGTTGTTTGTTGCTTTGTTTATGATAGCCATCCTGACTGGTGTAAAGTGGTATCTCATTGTGGTTTTAATTTGCATCTCTCTGATAGCTAACGATATTGAGCATCTCTTCATGTGTCTCTGAATGTTCTGTATGTCCTCCTTGGAGAAGTGTTTGTTCAAGTCCTTTTCCCATTTTTTAATTGGGTTGGGTGTCTTCTTAGAGTGGAGTCGTGTAAGTTCTTTGTATATTTTGGAGATTAAACCTTTGTCTGAGGTATCATTGGCAAATATGTTTTCCCATACAGTTGGTTGTCTTTTTAATTTAATACTGTTTTCTTTAGCCATGCAGAAGCTTTTTATTTTGATGATATCCCATTTGTTTATTCTTTCCTTTATATTCCTTGCTCTAGGGCACATATCCGTAAAAATGTTGCTGCGTGGAATATCTGAGATTTTCTTGCCAATGTTCTCTTCTAGGACTTTAATGGTGTCATGGCTTATATTTAAGTCTTTTATCCACCTTGAATTTATTTTGGTGTATGGTGTAAGTTGGTGCTCAAGTTTCATTTTTTGCACGTAGCTGTCCAGTTCTCCCAACACCATTTGTTGAAGAGGCTATCTTTACTCCATTTTATGTTACTGCCCCCTTTGTCAAATATTAATTGACTGTAGAGGGTTGGGTTGATTTCTGGGCTCTCTGTTCTGTTCCATTGGTCTATGTGCCTGTTTTTATGCCAGTACCAGGCTGTTTTGATTACAGTGGCCTTGTAATACAGTTTGATATCAGGTATTGTGATCCCTCCTACTTTGTTCTTCTTTCTCAAAAGAGCAGCTGCTATTCGGGCTCGTTTTATGATTCCATATAAATTTTTGAAGTGTTTGTTCTATGTCTGTGAAATACGCCATTGGTACTTTAATAGGTATTGCATTGAATCTGTATATTGCTTTGGGTAGTATGGACATTTTGATGATGTTAATTCTTCCAATCCATGAACAAGGTATATGTTTCCATTTGTTTGTGTCTTCCTTGATTTCTTTCTTCAGTGCTGTGTAGTTTTCTGCATACAGGTCTTTTACCTCTTTTGTTAGGTTTATTCCCAGATATTTTATTTTTCTTTTTGCTATATGGAATGGGATTTTTTCCTTGATTTCTGCTTCTGATGATTCATTGTTTGTATACAAAAATGCCTTTGATTTCTGGATATTGACTTTGTATCCTGCTGTTTTGCCAAACTCATTAATTAGTTTGAGCAGTTTTTGGGTAAGTCTATAGGATTTTCCATGTACACTATCATGTCATCTGCAAACAGTGACAATTTTGTTTCCTCCTTTCCTATTTGGATGCCTTTTATTTCCTTTTCCTGCCTGATCGCTGTGGCCAAAACTTCTAATACTATATTGAATAGGAGAACACCAGAAAGTGGCAGAGGTTGGCCAGGGGACCCAGACAAACACAGGAACAGAAGGGATACACACCACGCAGCGTGCCATGACGAGCACACAGAGTTTTTAGGTCTGCGCCCAGTCCTCAGATCGGCTCCCGGCTTCCAGTCTCCCCCCCTCAGACTATCTGGAAGCCTGGGACGCTGAGGGGTCCTGGGAAAAGAGCTGAGACCCTCAACCCCCTCCCTTTCTGGCCAAGCAAGGTGGGGGGCCAGGAGAGACTTGTTTGATAGAGTTTACAGATAGGGTGCGGAAGACAAAGGGCCCCAACCAAAGACTCTTTGGTTGCCAGCCCAGGAGAACTCAGAGGTGCAGCCTGGGGCTCTGAATCCGATAGACTCGGCAGCCTGCTCTGCTTCACACCCAGCTTGGCAGCGAGCCCAGGATTGGGCAGAGGGTCTGGGGCCTCCCAACTGAACGGGGACAGGCCTGTGCTCAATCCCGAGGGAACCAGGCAACTAGGCCGGTGCAGATGCCTGCAAACACAGCAAACCAGACTATGGCAGTAACCCCTGGGAGGGGAGCGCTGCGAGAAAGTCCTAGCTCCCCATTGTAGGGAGCTGGGGAAGAGGCGCCAAGTGTCTGGATCCTGAGAGGGGCTGGCTGAAAAAAAATCACAACAATCGACCCTCAGCCAACTGCAACCAGAAAAACTGGTTCGGCTAGTTTGAAGCCAACAAGAGACATTCCTTTTTCTGAGGCTGTGTTTGAGAGATTATTTTGGTGCTTTTTTTTTTTTTTTACTTTATTTTATTTTTGTTCTTTCTTTTTTTTTATTTACCTTTCTCCCCTCTCCATTCCTTTTCTTTATCTTTTTGCTTTTTTAAAGTAATCTGTTATTTCTTTTAAACTTTATTACTGTTTCATCGTTCCATACTTTTGTCCTCTTTTCCCGGATTTCCTGTTTTATTTCTTTTTCTTTTCTTTCTAAACTTATTGCTCTTTATTCCATTCCCCTACCATTTTTCTCTCTTCCTTTTATTTCTTTCCTAAATTATATATTTTTAAAACTAACAAAATATTATCACACTTAAACAGCTTCCTTTTTGATCTCTTCATTTTAGCCATTTTAGTTATATTAGTATTTTTTATCTGTAAACTGTACGCTATTTATATTGTGATCTCCTAACAAAATGGCCACAGTTTAGTATTTAAGTATATAAGGTGAAATTCCAGGACAGTGTTTACTTGTATTTTTTAAACTAAGCCTTCTCCCTTACTGGTGGCTTCATTTTCATACAAGGGCCACCCACATAACCCCCTGACTTCCAGTTCGCAATTTTTCTGTGCCCCTCCTGCCATGCCCCTCCTCCAGTGCTCTAATTTCTTTCCTATATTTGATATTTCAGGACTATATTTTAGCCAATGGGAACATTTAGTTTCATGTTGTTGTGTCCTTTTGGGGGCGGGCTCATGATGTGTTGGAGGTTTGTCTTTATCTTCACATGCATCAGGAATGACTAATTTTTACTTCACAGTGACATTCTATTGTATCAATAGACTAAAATAAGAATATTTCTTATGTAAATAGAAATCTGGATTATTTTTAATTTGAAGATGTTATGAAGAAAGCTACTATTACAACCTTTTATAATTGTATTTACTGTGGTCATGTGTGTACATTCTTTTAGAAATACACTCATGAGTGAAATTTCTGGGTTTCAGAGTAGATGTATATTTAGTTTTATGTAAAATCTGTTTCTAAAGTTGTACATTTTTTATTCTTATCAGTGATGTATGAGTTCTGTTGCACCACATCCTTACCAGCACTTGGTGATGTCAAGCTATGTAGACAATGGCACACAAATAAGAGAATATGTTGTATGTCCTCAGTAATGGAATACAACCTTCAAAACTTTGCTGGGGGTGACCCAAGATGGCAGAGGAGTAAGTAGAAGCTACAGTAACCTCCCAGGACCAAATTGGAATTACGATTGCACTATAGAAAAATTATGCTAAATAACCAATTGAACACTAGCTGGAGAGAAAACTTATAACCAAAGGACAAACAGAAGAAATGGACAAAGTCCACGATGTGACTAGTAGGGACTGCAAAGAAGGCACAAGAGGGCTGACTGGGCTCCCACAGGTTGCAGCTGAAGGTCTGGGGACATATTTCAGTGGCCAGGAGGTTCCCTCTGAGAAGGGTAGAATCTAAACCTCAGCCTGGACTCCTTGGCCTACAACACCGGAGCCAGAAAAGAACCCAGATAACACCCAGCTGTGAAAAGCTACAAGATTTCTGTCTGCCAGGGTGAGACAGCTAGAGACTCCAAGAGCCTCTTAAAGGACCAATGTAGAAATTTCCATTTGTAGCCACTAGCCCTGGTCTCTGGCAGAGGGAGGGCAGAATGGACTAGAGAGGCCTGAGGAGAGTCTAGGACTGGTGGCTCTGGGGAGAAGGCTAAAGTAACAACTACCAGGATCCCTGCACTGAGCCATTCCTCATACTGCAGAAGCCATCTCTCTCAAGCAGAGCAATACCCTTCAAGTGGCCTCAGCCTGAGAAGAAGCAATAGCCTTGCCCACAGGAATTATTCTGCTCCACCCTGTTGTGCTTAAGCCCTGATACTAGGAGTACTCCTGGGAGACTTCCACTATTTAACAGTACAGAAATCCTGTAGACAGAGGAGGAACACTGAGAGCTCTGAGGCTTCAGCCTACCTGCCCCTGGGGCTGGTTTTGTTAAAAGCCAGCCTTGCTGTGCATCCTGGTTCTTTCTGAACACACCCAGGTCCAGCAGAGGGAGCCACAAATTGTGGATCACTGATAGCTCAAAACAGGTTGTCCATGGCCAGTAACAAGCAGGGTTTGACCTATGTGTTTACCAGTATCTTGCACAGTTACCTAACATAGAAACAAATGCAAAGAAGCAGCCAAAATGGTAACACGAAGAAACAGACCTCAAATTAATGAACAAAAGTATTCTCTAGAAGAAGACCAAGATGAAATGGAGGCAAGCAATTTATCAGATAGAAAATTTAGAGTAATAATTAGAAAAATATTCAACAGCATGGAAAAATACATAGAAACCATAAAATGGACCAGTCAGAAATAAAGAATGCAATATCTGCAACAAATAATACACTGGAAGGAATAAACACTAGGTTACATAAAGCAAAGGACTGAATCAGTGATTTGGAAGACAAGATAGGAAAAAAAGCAAATCAGCAAAAAAAAATTAAAACAATGAGGAGAGCTTAAGAAATATTTTGGACAATGTGAAACATAACAACATTGACATCATGGGAACACCAGGAAAAAGGAAAGAGTAAGCAAGGGATAGATAACCTATTTGAAAAAAAGGGATAGATAACCTATTTGAAAAAAATAAGGACCAAAATTTTCCTTAATCTGGTGAAGGAAAAAAATATACACAAGTCCAGGAAGCTGAGAGAGGCCCAACAACTTGGACTCAAAGAGGCCTATACCAAAAAACAACATCATAAAAGTGTTAAGTCTTAAAAACAAGGAAAGAATCCTAAAAGCCACAAGGGAAAAGCAGGTAGTTTTATACAAGGGAGCACCAATTAAACTGTCATCTGATTTCTCAACAGAAATACTTATGGCAAGAAGGAAGTGCTGTAAAATATTTAAGGTGATGAAAAGCAAGGGCCTACAACCGAGGCTACTTCACCCAGCAAAGCTATCATTTACAATTGAAAGAAAAATAAGGAGCTTCCCTGCAAAATAAAACAAACAAACAAACAAACAAAAATTAAAGAAGGTTTTAACATCAAAATAGTGCTGCAACAAATATTAAAGGGCTTGCTTGAAGACAAAGATGAAGAAGAAGAAGGAAGAGGAGGAGGACAAGGAGAAAAAGAAAATAAAGAAAAAAATAGGTAAATGGCACTAAATATGTATCTATCAATATGTAAATTTTAAGGATCTTAAATGTAAATGGCTTAAATGCTCCAACCAAAAGGCATAGGGTAGCTGAATGGATAAGAAGACAAGATCCATATGCATGCTTCCTCCAAGAGACCCCCCTCAGATCAAAAGATACACACAGACTAAAGTAAACTGATAGAAAAGATATTTCATGCAAATAGAAAGAAAAAAACTGAGGTAGGAACAGTTATGATTGACAAAGTATACTTTAAAAACCAAGGCTATAGGAAGAGATAAAGAAGGGCACTACATAATGATAAAGGGAATAATCCAACAAGAGGATATAACCATAGTAAACATTTATACACCCAACATAGGAGCACCTAAGTATGTAAAACAAATTTTGATGGACATAAAGGGAGAGATTGAAAGAAATACAATCATAGTCAGATATTTTAACACCTTATTTGACTTCAAAGGATAGATCTCCCAGACAAAAAATCAACAAGGAGACAACAGCCTTAAACAACACAGTACATCAAATGAATTTAATTGATATTTTCATAGCATTTTACCCCCGAGCAGAAAAATATAGACTTTTCAACCTATGTGCTTTCTAAGATAGATCACATGTTAGGGCACAAAACAAGTCTCAATAAATTTAGGAAGACCGAACTTATAAAGTATCTTCTCTGATTAAATGTGAGGAAACTAGAAATCAATCCCAAGAACACTGAAAAATGTGCAAACAGTGGAAGCTAAATGATATGTTATTAAACAATGAATCAGTCAACAACAAAGTCAAGAAAAAAATCAAAAGTTACCTTGAAACAAATGAAAATGAGAACACAATAATCCAAAATCTGTGGTACACAGAGAAAGCAATTCTAAGAGGGAAATTCATAGCATTACAGCCTATCCGAAAAAAAAAAAAAACACAAAAAAGCTCAAATAACAATCTAACTTTATACTCGAAAGAACTTGAAAATGAACAATAAAGCCCAAAGTCAGTAGAAGGAAGGAAACAATAAAGACAAGAGCAGAAATAAGTAAAATATAATCTAAAATAAAGGATACAAAAGATCAATTAATCCAAAAGCTGATTCTTTGAAAAAAGTAAACAATATTTACAAACCTTTAACCAGACTCATTAAGAAAAAAGAAGAAAAAGGGCCCATATAAATAAAATTTGAAATGAAAAAGATGAAATAACAAGTGACATAGAGAAATACATAGGATGGCAAGAAAATATTATGAACAACGATATGCCAACAAGCTGAACAACCTCGACAAAAGAGATAAGTTCCTAGAAATACACACAATCTTCCAAAAGTAAATAAGGAAGAATCAGAGATTCTTCAGAGAGAATCTGTAAACTGTCTGAATAGACAGGTTACACCTAGTGAAAGTGAATCAGTATTCAAAAAATCCCAACAAACAAAAGCCCTGGAACAATTGTTTTCACAGGCGAATTTTACCAAACATTCTAAGAAGAACAAACCCCTCTCTTTCTCAAACTATTTCAAAAAAATTCAAGAGAAGAAAAAACTCCCAAGCTTATTTTACGGGGCCAGCATTATGCTAATTCAAAACCCAGATAAAGACACTACAAAAAAAGAGAAAAGTATAGGCCAATATCCCTGATGAACATACATGCTAAAATTCTCAGCGAAATATTAGCACACTGAATACAACAATGAATCAAAAAGATCATACACCATGATCAAGTAAAATTTATTTTAGAAATACAAGTTTGGTACAGCATTCACAAGCTAATAAACATGATTCAACACATAAACAAAATGAATGATAAAAACCACATGAACATATCAATAAATACAAAAAAAAGCATTTGATAAAATCTAGCACCCATTGATGGTAAAAACTTTCAGCAAACTGAATAGAAGGAACATACCTAAACATAATAGAGACCAAATATGAGAAACCACTTCCAGCATCTTACTTGTGGACAAAAATAGCAAACATTCCCTTTAAGATTGTGAACAAGACAGGGATATCCCCTTTCATTGCTCTTATTCAACAAGTACTTAAAGTCCTAGCAAAACAGACAAGAAAACATAAAAGGCATCCAAATTAGAAAGGAAGAAGTAAACTGTCTTTATTTGCAGATGACATGACAGTATATATACAGAATGCCAGAAATACTAGGATGGAGAAATGAATTCATCAAAGTAGCAAGATACACAATTAGTATCCAGAAATCAGTTGCACTTTTTTACTGTTCAAATATACTTGTCTCCATTTTCCCCCGACACTCTCATACCCCACCCACCCCAAATTCCCACCCTCAATTCTATCCCCCTTTGGCTTTGTCCATGGGTTCTTTATACGTATTCTTTGATGAACCTTCTCCTTCTTTCCCCTGTTTTCTCTTTTTCCCCTCCCCTCTTGTTACTGTTAATTTGTTCTTCATTTCAATTTCTCGGGTTATATTTTGCTTGCTTGTTTGTTTTGTTGATTAGTTTCCACTTATAGATGAGATCATACAGTATTTGTCTTTTCATATGCCAATAACAAACTAACAGAAAGGGAAATTAAGAAAACAATCCCACTCACAATTAAGTGTTTCAAAAAGAATACAGTACGGAGGAATAAATCTAACCTAGGATGTAGAACAAAGTTGGAGAATTCACACTACCTAATATCCAACTATCCTATAAGGCCATACCAATAAAAAAGCATGATACTGTCATAAAAACAAACACATAGATTAATGGAAAAGGATAGCCCAGAAATCAACCCACACCTTTACAGTCAATTAATATTCAACAGAGGAAACAAGCACATACAATGGGCTAAAGATAGGTTATTCAATAAATTGTGTTGACAAAATTGGACAGATACATGCAGAAAAATAAAACTAGACTTCTTTTTACACATAGGCAAGAATAAATTTAAAATGGATCAAAGACTTAAAAGTTAGACCTGAAGCCACAAAATTCATATAAGAAAACAGAAACAGCAAAATTTTGATCACAGTTCATAGTAATATTTTATCAGATATATTTCCCCAGGCAAGGGGAAAAATAAATTATAAACAAATGGGATTACATCAAACTAAAAGGTTTTTACACAGCAAGCAAAACAATAAAATGAAAAGACAATCCACAGAATGGGAAAACATACTCACTGATACATCTGATCATGATTTAATCTCCAGAATTTATAAATAACTTATAAATTTTAACACCAAAAATCAAACAAACAACCCAACATAAAAAATAGGAAAAGGACCTGAATAGACAGTTCTTCAAAGAGGATATCCAAATGTCAAATAGACCTATGAAAAGATGCTCAACATCACTAATCATCAGACAAATGCAAATTAGAACCACAATGAGATAGCATCTCACACCTGTCAGAAAGGCTATCATGAATAAATCAAACAATTAGTGCTGAGAAAGGGGAACCCATTTGCACTATTGGCGGGAATGCAAAATGGTGCAACCACTGTGGAAACTAGTATGCAAATTTAAAAATGGATCTGCTTTTTGACCCAGTGGTCCCATTTGTGGATATATATACAAAGGAACCCAGATGGACAGATTTGGGAAGATGGAAGCACAGTAGGACGGAGAGGATTCAGCTTCCCCACACACATGGGAAAAAAACCTGGCTGATCTGTGGAGGAACACAAAAAATAGCCAATAATGCCCCAGCATAGAGAGAAATAGGAGTCCATAAATTGTAGCAGACTCTGAAAGACCAGACAGTGAGGAGATGGATCCAGGTAAATAAGGTCCGAGGGAACAGTGTAGAGGCTGCATGCTGAGGCTGCCACACCAGGCTCCAGGGGCCTGGGCAGGGTCTGCCTCAGACTCTTTGGGAGCTGAGGGCTGGCATTAAGGTCCTTGAGAGAGAGCCTGGTCATCAGCTCCCTCCCTACCCGGCTGGGCGCAGTTTGAAAAACACCTGGAGAGACCTATTTGCTTGAAGTGCCAGAGAGAGGAATGAGCACGAGGAAGCAAACAGGGGGGCCTTGATCACCTCTGGAATCTGTGGTCACTGGCTTGGGAGAATTGAGAGTTGCCCTTGCATTTCCCTGTAGCACTGGGAAAGGTTCTCACCCAAGCCTGCATGACTAGGGAAGCCTGGCCATGTGCGTGAGCACTGGCATTCCAGCCCACAGGAGTGACTCCCGGGGAAAGAGGGCTCTAAAGAGGACCTGGGTTGCCTTGGTCAGGCACTGGGGAAAGGCGCTGGTCTGGATCTTGAAAGAGTGCTGGTGAGACTGGTTGAGTACACCCACAAGGGAGAAATACCACACCAATTGCTCCTCAGCCTGCTGCAGCCCGTGAGACCAGAAAAACTGGTTTGGCCAGCTGGAAACCAACTAGAGGTGGCTTTTCTTTTCTTTTTGGTTTGTTTATTAATTAATTTAAGTAATTTTTATTTTTAACTTTATTATTGTTTTATCTTTCAATAGATTTTTCCTCTTTCCTTCTCTCTTGTTTTATTCTTTCTTCCTTTCTTTCCAAACTTATTGCTTTTTCCTCCCTTCTGCTGCCTTTTCTTCCCCACCACAAGTGAGACAAAAAAAACGTGGAACTGCAAAGAAGAGACCAGAGTTGGACCCAAGAGAGGGCATCCCAACAGTAGAGACAGAGAGACAAATTTCACTTTGCTATAGCAGAAAAACTACAAGTTACTGCATTTTTGTATTTTTCATTATTCTTACATATTATATTTTAATAGTATCTTTGTACTCCTCCTCTTTCTGTATAGTCTTCTTTACCTTGGCTGGATATATCATATCATTTGACAGTTTTCCCCTGTCCCCTCATTCATAGTGTATTGCTAATTTACTGTCCTTTACTTCACCTGTGCTCCATTACCACACTATTGGAGGTGCACTACTCCCTATTCTTGGTATCTCATACATTCTGTCATATGATTGTTGCTCTAATATTATTGTAAATAACAGCTGTTCCATACTACTGTAAGTACTGCAAAACACCCCTCCCAGATCTTAGCCCACTTCATTGTTTCATATAGAAAATTGAACTGTATTACTATAGTGGTTAACTCTATTCTCACTCATACTACACCTATTCACTATCCTTTATTCTCACCTTACCTCAGAATCTGACATCCAAAACCTCACTGCTTTCTAGATTGAACTCAAAAACCTTCCCTTCTCAACAAGCCTTATCTTCTTTCCAGCCTTTATAAAAAGTGACTAGTTGGGTTAAAGATTATGGTTGTCACTATACATACACAAAGGATCTCCTATCTCTTCTCTACCAGATGCTACTGTAAATATCATAGAATACTCTCCTGCTGTCATAAACCATTTTGCCTTCCCCTACAACTGGTCATACACACAAAAAAAGAGTAGGTGGAAGCAGTGGACACCAGGATACCTACTGGAAGAGAAAACCCAACAACAAAAGAACCACCAACAGAAATTGAATGAGAGAGTGGAAACCACACAAACCTCAATCCAAGACCTATCTGGAAATACAATAAACATTGGAGAAATTACCCAGTGAAAACAACTGAACAAGAGCAAAAGAGAATCCTCAAAACACAGTACACACAGAACAACTAGCTTCAACACAACCTGCCCTCACCAGCACAACAAATTAAAACAGGTGGTAGACAGAGGGACCATCAGTTCACCAGCTGGTGGGAAGGACCCTCAAAAGTAAAACCCAAACACAACCAAAACCCAAAGACAAACTCAGAGCCAACATAAAGGAGATCCCAAGACCAGTGAGCTGGGGAGATCAAGGAAACTACACCACTGAATATCAAAGGTATATACCACAGAAGATCACACCGTAAACCCAGGAAGCCAGAATGAATCCATTTAAGAAGCTGAAGCTAACAAGAAGAGTCCCATAAACAATGGGGAGACAAAGAAACAATCGCGAAATGAAAGGAAAGGAGAAAGCCTTAGAAAGAATGTTAGATGAAATAGAGGCAAGTCAGCTATAAGATATTGAATTCTAAGCACTGGTTATCAGGAAGTTCAAAGAATTCACAATGAACTACCAGAAACTACAGGGGAATTATAATGAACTCACTGCAAAGTATATCAACATGAAAAGGAAATAGAAACTATCAGCAAGAGCCAAGAGGAAATGAAAAACACAATTTTTAAACTGAAGACAAAGTAGAAGAAATCAAAAGCAGGATCAATGAAGCAGAAGATCTGATCGGTGAGTTGGAGGACAAGGTAGAAAAAAACTCCCAGAAATAGTAAGAAAAGGAAAAGAGACTCAGAGAGAATGAGGAGGGATTAAGAGAAATGAAAAATAATATGAAATGTAATAATATCCAAATAATAGGAATACCAGAAGGAGAAGAAGAGCAAGAAATAGAAAATCTATTTGAAAAAGTAATGATGGAAAACTTCCATAATTTGATGAGAGAAAAACTCACACAAATCCAGACACAGAGTCTCAATGAAAGGAACTCAAAAAGGCCCACTTAAAGACACATCATCATCAAAATGACAAAATTCTAAGACAAAAAGAGAATCTTAAAGGCAGCAAGGAAGAAACAAGAACTAACATACAAGGGAACCCCAATAAGGTTAGCTGCTGACTTCTCAATGGAAATGCTCTAAGCAAGAAGAGAATGGCAATAATATTCCAAGTAATGGGAACCAGAGGCCTGCAACCAAGACTACTTTACCCAGCAAGGCTTACAATCAAGATAGATGGCCAAATAAAGAGCTTCCAAGACAAAAGAAGTCTAAAAGAATATGCTTCCACCAAACCAACTCTGCAAGAAATACTAAAAGGACTGCTTTAAGGAAAGGAAGGGAAAGAGGGAGACAGAGAGGAACACAGGTACAAAAATGGTAATAAATAAGTGCCTATCAATAATAACTTTAAACATAAATGGATTAAATGCTCTAATAAAAAGAAATAGAATAGCTGAATGGGTAAGAAAGCATGACCCACACATATTCTGTCTACAAGAGAGCCACTCAGGACAAAAGACCTACACAGACTAAAAGTGAAGGGCTGGAAACAAATTTTCCAAGTAAATGCCCAGAAAAAAAAAGCCAGGGTAGCAGTACTCATATCGGACAAAATAGTCTTTAAAAAAAGGACCATAAAAAGAGACCCAGAAGGTCAGTTCAAAATATCCAAGGGAAGAATTCACCAAGAAGGCATAAATATTGTAAATATATATGCACCTAACATAGGAGCACCCAAATATATAAAGAAAATCTTCAAGCACTTCAAGAAAGATATTGAAGGCAACACAATTATTGTAGGGGATTTTAACACCACACTGCGAAAAATGGACAGATCTTCCAAGCAAAATATCAACACAGATATTGTAGCAATGAGCAATGCCATAGGTCAAATAAAGTTAACTGATATTTGTAGAAACATTCATCCCAGAGAAGCAAAATTGACATTCTCTTCAAATACACATGGGATACTTTTAAAGATAGACCACATGATAGGACAGAAAACAAACCTTAACAAATATAGGAAAATTGAAATCATTCCAAGCATTTTCTCCAACCACAAGGGAATGAAACTGGAAAACAACCCCAGGGAAAAATAACCAAAACACTCAAAATCATGGAGATTGAATAGCATGCTATTAAACAATGAACAGGTCAAAAATGAAATTAGGGAAAAAATAAAAAAGTTTCTGGAAATAAATGCAAATGAACTCATGACAAAACTTATGGGGCACAGCAAAGGCAGTTATTAGAGGGAAGTTCATAGCAATACAGACTTACCTAAGAAAGATATAAACATTTCAAACAAACAACCTAACCCTATGCCTCCAAGAACCTGAGGAATAACAACAAAGACAGCCAAGAGGAAGTAGAAGGAAGAAAATAACCAAGATCAGAGCAGAATTAAATGACATAGAGATAAAAAGCACAATTCTAAGGATCAATGAATCCAGGAGCTGATTTTTTGAAAAGATAAACAAAATAGAGGCCTTTAAGCAGGCTCATCAAGAAAAGTAGAGAGATTACTTACATAAACACAATCAGAAAAGAGATTACAACTGACGCCACAGAAATACAAAGGATTGTAAGAAATTACTATGAAGAACAGTATACCAAAAAAAAAAAGAAGAAGAAAACTTAGGTGAAATGGACAAATTTCTAGAAAAATATAATCTTCCAAAACTCAATGAAGAAAAAACAGAAAGCCTGAACGGACAAATAACAGCAAATGAAATTGAAGCAGTAATAAAAAATCTCCCAACATACAAAAGCCCTGCACCAGATGGTTTCACAGGAGAATTATACAAAGCATTTAAGGAAGAGGTAACCACTATTCTTCCCAAACTATCTGAAAAAAATCCAAAATAATGGAAGACTCCCAAACTTTTTCTGAAGCCAGCATCATCCTAATTCCAAAACCAGATAGAGACACAACAAAGAAAGAAAGTTCAGGCCAATATCTCTGATGAACATAGATGCTAAAATCCTCAACAAAATATTGGCAAACCACATCCAACAATACATTGAAAATATCACACATGATGAAGTATGATTCAATCCAGGGATGCAAGGATGGTTCAATATTTGCAAATTAATAAATGTAATACATCACATAAACAGAAGCAAAGACAAAAATCACATGATCATATCAATAGATGCAGAAAAAGCTTTTGATAAAGTACAGCACCAATTTATGATGAAAACAGTCAGCAAAGTGGGAATAGAGGGAGCTTTTCTCAACATAATAGAGGCCATATATGAAAGACCTACTGCCAACATCATATTCAATGAGCAAACACTAAAATCTTTTCTACTAAGATCAGGAACAAGATGAGGTTGTCCACTTTCACCACTTCTATTCAATATAGTATTGGAAGTTGTAGCCATGGGGATCAGAGAAGAAAAGGAACTAAAAGGCATCCAAATTGAAAAGGAAGAAACAAAACTGACACTATTTGCAGATGACATGATACAGTACATGGAAAATCCTATGAACTCTATCCAACAACTGCTCAACCTAATAAATGAATTTGGCAGAACAGTGAGATACAAAATCAATATCCAGAAACCAAAGGCATTTTGTATACCAACAATGAAAAAGCAGAAGCAGAAATCAAGAAAAAAATCCCATTCTTTATAGCAAAAAAATATATATATATGGGGATAAACCTAACCAAGGAGGTAAAAGATCTGTATGCAGAAAATTACACAACACTGAAGAAAGAAATCAAGGAACACACACACAAACAAACAAAAACATATATGGTGCTCATGGACTGGAAGAATTAACATCATCAAAATGTCCATACTACCCTAAGCAATATGCAGATTCAATGCAATACCTACTAAAGTACCAAGGACACACTTCAAAGACATTGAACAAACACATCAAAAATTTATATGGAACCATAAATGACCCTGAATAGCAGCTGCAATTTTGAGAAAGAAGGGCAAAGCAGGAGGGATCACAGTACCTGGTACCAAACTGTACTACAAGGCCACTCTAATCAAAACAGCCTGGGACTGGCATAAAAACAGGCACACAGACCAATGGAATAGAATAGAGAACCCAGAAATAATCCCAAGTATCTACGGTTAATTAATATTCGACAAAGGGGGCAGTGACATAAAATGGAGTAAAAATAGCCTCTTCAACAAATGGTGTTGGGAGAACTGGACAGCTATGTGCAAAAAAATAAAACTTGAGCACCAACTTACACAATACACCAAAATAAATTCACGGTGGATAAAATACTTAAATATAAGCTGTGACACCATTAATGTCCTAGAGGAGAACATTGGAAGGAAAATCTCAAATATTTCACGCAGCAACATTTTTACTGATATGTTCCCCAGAGCACGGAACATAAAGGAAAGAATAAACAAATGGGATCTCATCAAAATTAAAACTTCTTGGATGGCTAAAGGAAACAGTATTAAAATAAAAGGAGAACCAACTATATGGGAAAACATATTTCCCAATGATAACTCAGACAAGTGTTTAATCTCCAAAATATACAAGGAACTTACATGAATAAACACTAAGAAGACAAGCAACCCAATTAAAAAGTGGGCAAAGTATTTGAACAGACATTTCTCCAAGGAGGACATACAGAACATCCAGAGACACATGAAAAGGTGCTCAATATCACTAGCTATCAGAGAGATGCAAATTAAAACCACAATGAGATAACACTTCACACCAGTTAGGATGGCCATCATAAACAAAGCAACAAACACCAAGTGTTAGAGAGGTTGTGGAGAAGAGGGGACCCTAATCCATTGTTGGTGGGATTGCAGACTGGTACAACCACTATTTAAAAATGTATGGAATTTTATAAGAAAACTAAAAATGTATTTGCCTTTTGACCCAGCAATACCACTGCTAGGATTATATCCTAAGAACCCTAAAACACCAATCCAAAAGAACCTATGTACCCCAATGTTCATAGCAGCACAATTTACAATAGCCAAGAGTTGGAAGCAACCTAGGTGCCCACCAGTAAATGAGTGGATCCAAAAACTATGTAAACTACATTTACACAATTGAATTCTATGCAGAAGAAAGAAAGAAAGAGCTCCTTCCCTTTGCGACAGCATGGATGGTACTGAAAAGCATTATGATAAACAAAATGAGGCAGGCAGTGCAAACAAATACCATATGATCTTACCTTTAACAGGAAGCTAAACAACAAAACAAACAAGCAAGCAAAATATAACCAAAGACACTGAAATAGAGAACAGGCAGACAGTGACCATTGGGGGGAGTGGAGAGAATTTCAGGGGAAAAGGGGAAGGATTTACAGGAACTAGTATAAAGGACATATGAACAACAACTAAGGGGGTGGAAATGGGAGGGAGGTGGGGAGCATCGAGGGTGGGCTGAGATGGGAGTATAAAACAGAAAACTTTACTTGAGCAACAATTAAATAAAAAAAGAATGTGAAATGGAGTATGAGAAATGAAGCATATAATATTAGGTTTATACAGAAATTAAAATAATGTGTAATGAAATAAAGTGACAGGGAGACAAAAAAGAGGGTAAAATAGTAAATAATTAATAAGAATTTGGGAACCAAATTGGAGAAAAAGATCCACCACAGTACTATCAATCAAAAATGATTTAAAATTAATATTGGTGTTGTGGAACTAAGAGAGAAAAAGGAAACAAATTTAAGTGTAAGAAATGTTTAGAAGAATGGTAAGTGATTTTGAGATCAGATGGATAAGAATACTCAGAGTGAGGAACAAAAAACAGACTAAGAGAGAGAAAATTTTTAATTTAGGATGTAAAAAAAAGAAGAAAAAAGAAAAAAAGGATAATAAAGGAAAATAAAAGGGCAGGATGATAGAGAAATAAAAGAAAGACAAAAAAGAAAAAAACAGGTATGATGGCAAAAATTAAAATTTGGGATAAAAAAGCGTAGGAGAATGGATCAGTAAAATTTGATATTTGAAGTACAAAATTAGTGAAGTTCTAGAGATAAAATTGAAAAAAAATAATGCAACGACAACTATCTAACCCACAACCAACTAGCAAAGTTTGTTAAAGGTGGAGAGAGAATGCGAGTATTTTGGTCAGGAAAAAAGGATGTGAGATGAACCTTGACAAAAAAATTGTTTTTGTATATCTGATTGGAGAAGAAATAGTAAGTGTGTGGAATGGAAACAAGTTGTAGCTACACATAAAACAAAATTTAAAATGAAAATAATGCAAAGAAAGAGGAAGGTAAAATGCGCTAAGAGAAGGGAGGGGCAAATATGTGAATTGAAATATAGTATAGTATAAAATCTAGTGACTTAATATGTACAAACTTTCTGGACAAGATATGAATTTTAAAAAGCTATGCAGGAAAAAAAGATCACAAATCATGAAGAAGACCACAGTGGTTTTCATCTCAGTAGCCCTTTGTATTTACTAATGGTTTTTTTTTCCCCTTTCTAGATCCACCTTTGGTGATGTCAAATGTTGACCCTGTCTGACTTTAGGCAGCCTGTTCCATATTTCCAGTGATCTGCTGTCACTGGCTGTCTCCTTCAGTTGTTAATCTGGTCACTCAGTACTTAGCAGTCAGGTTTAAGCACTATAGGGGGGTTGAATACCTCTTGAGGGGGCTATTATTTCCCATCAGGCTGCTGTTCCTCGAAGGGGAGTGTTCTGCCTAAGCAGGATTGTTGCTTGCTTATGGGACTTTGCTCAGCACTGGGGATTCTGGTGGCCACTCTCTCAGCTCTTTCCCCAAGGCCTGCATCCCTAGCCTCTCCTCAAGTCTCTCTAGTCCACTCTGTCCCCCTCCTCCCAGGATCTACTGTCCCTGGTTTTCTTCTTTGGTTGTTAATCTGGTAACTTCTCAGGGGGATCCAATTAACTACTTAATTATCCCTCTGCCATTGCCATCTGTGGGCACCAAGCCAGCCCTCTCAACTCTCTATCACATTCCTTATCAATTAGGTCATGCCACAGATGGTTCTTCTGTCTCTCCAAAATTATATGGTTTCTCTCTGGTTATTGTTCAGTTGTTTGTTCCAGATGGTTCCTCTACAATTGAGTTGTAATTCCAGATTGACCCTGGAAGGAGGTAAATGTGACATCCATTTACTCCTCCACCATCTTCCCTGTCTTGATCTTTATGCCTCTTAATCAAAATGTGAAGGTGATTCAGTAGTGAGGAGCATAGAAAAAGGCCAAAGAATTGCCATATTAACAAATGACCTCAATAAAGCAAACAAGTCAGTGATGTGTGTAAAACTTTGGATTAAGCAATAACAGGAGATTTGACATGGGCTGGAATCATAACTAGTTGGAACTGAAGGCTCATAAGTACATGTAAAGGAAAAATGGCTTATATATCTGAAAAGATAACTAATGTTAGAGAATGAGGTTCCTGAATAAGGTCAATACTTCTGGTATTTAAAACATTTTGAGGTCCAAACTGCTATTCAAGACTTTATGAATCTAGTAATGATCAAGATAGATATTTACTTTGTGGAGTTTGTGTGCTAGTTTAGACAGATAAACAATGAGAAATAAAAATAAGTAAGATTATTTTAGACAATGAGTGCTATGAGGAAAGCCTCGGGAAGGCATAGAGTCATCAGGACAGCAATGTTTTGAGGGACCTTGAAAATGAGAAGGAACTATCCATAAATATATGGGGCAAGAACATTCCAAGGAGGATAACAGAAAATACAGAAGTCCCAAAGCAGAGTCTTACTTGACATGTTTCAGGAAAGGAAGGTAAACATGCAATTGATAATGAGTCAGTATAAAATACATTCATAGGGTTGATACAATTATACTTAGATGTAATATAAAAATTCTAGAGTGGGGGGACTGGAAAAGTATTGCTGAAATTTATTTGTAGCAGCTGAAGTAATAGGTAAAAAGTCCTTCCCCAACAAATGACTCCATGGATAGCCAAGTTACTGACAAGCATTTTGAGAGAGATTTTGAAGATGGAACTAACAGGTCTTTGCAATTGAGTAACATGAGCTACCGGGGTGAAGAGAGAGGTCAAAACTGGATTAAAAGTTTTCAGTATGTGTAATGTCACTTAACTGTATCATCATGAGCACAAATAAGGCTATTTGAAAAAGGAAACAAATAGAGAGGCAATTACACATTTTGTTCTGATTGTTTTCATTTCACCATTTGAGGGTAGAAATGATGCCTTCCACTGTTTATGGGAGTTATTTAAAACTTGCTTTAGTTCAGATAAATTACTTAACATTAGTGCCTTTATTAGACAAATCATCATACAATTGTCTGGATACCATATTCATTAGGCTTTACTTTTATTTGACCTGAAAATATGCTGAATGGGAGGTTAGAAGTCCTATGTTCTCACTATATGTCTAGCTCTAATTGTGCAGTCTTCAGCAATTCCTTTTTGAGATATCAATTTTCTGATTTAAAAGGGATGGATAAACAAGAACAAGTAAAATGGATACAGATTCATATATAGAGATCAAGCTGACAGCTCTGGGGATGGGGTGGAAGAATCTAGCTTAAAAGAACTAAAAAAGAGATAAAGACTTCACATACACTAACAACAGTGTGGTGATTGTGTGGGTCAGGTGGGTGGGTGGGGGTAGGTGGAAGACTATAGAGAGAGGATAAATAGTGATGAAAAAGTAATATAAAAAAATTAAACAGAAGTCTCGGTTAATTCCAGTTTTGAAAATTTAAAATTTTATTATTATTTTGATATTTTAGTTAACCCATGGAAAGTTTTTTTTCTTTAATGTTCTTAGTGATTGAAATCTTTCAACGCTGTCCAAAGACACAAAACTAAAATTTAGTATTAATGACCAGGGAAGAGATATTCATGTGGCTGTTCATACACATTTCAACTATTTAAAAAATATTTCAATTAATATATAATAAACTTTTATTTCAGGCAGTCACAGTCAATATATATAATCAAGATTGGTGTCATATGTAACTACTGTATATAGGCTGCTTATAGCATTAGTCATATATTTAAACCAATACTTATTTCCACTAATGCTATAGACTTGATGTTTTTGTCTCCCCCAAATTTGTATGTTAGAACCGAATCCCTGACATAATGAAATTACAAGGTATGGCCCTTGGGATGTGATTAGGTCATGAGGGTAGAGACTTTACGAATGAGATTAGTGCACTCATTTATTAAAGAGGCCCCAGAGACCTCCATGCCTGTCCTTCTGTTCACCATGTGAAAACACAAGGAGACAATCCTCTATGAACCAGAAAGTGAGCCCTCTCCAGACACTGAGTCTGTCAGAGCCTACATCTTCAATTTCCCAGCTTGCAGAGCTATGAAAAATAAATTTCTATTGTTTATAAGACTCCCAGATTGTGGTAATGTGTTAAAACAACTCAAACAGACCAAGACATTTGGTTATACTTTTTTTGTAGGTATCAATAGATTGTAGGGACACTATTTAAAAATTTATTCATTCTTTGAAAATATTAGAAGCAACTGTTCTGCAATTGTCAAAGAACATGGTGAAATATAAAAAACACTTTGGTTTGCTTCTAATTTCAAAGATTTCAGGTATAAAAAAAAGTGTATCGTGCTAACACGGGGCAAAGAATAACTTCCATGAATCAGAAAGTTGAGGTGAATTCTCTTTTTTTGAGGCTGATTTTAAGCACTTCATCCTCCTTAAAGGTAAAATAAGGATAATTATACCTATCCCCTACCAACTAACTGCACAGTAAAACTGAAAGGATTAGCATTGATGATTCAGCTTAGTGTTCTGAGGTCCTCAGAGCACAGCAGTCAAATGTGCCATACTTAATTGGGGCCTGTGGCATATACCTTAACCTTTCTTACCTTTGCTTCCTCATCTGTGAAATGGAAGTTTAATAATCCTCTGCCTTACCTAATTATTCTCTGTGTAGATTAATTAGTAAATGATGGCTATATATATATAACAGCCTGATGGGATGGAGAGAAATCACATTAATGACTGAATGTGGTACTGGAGCCCACCTTAGCCTCCAGTTTCATGAGTAAACGTTCAGACCTGTATTGTAAAGCAGATGTGCCCTATATTCTGACAGTTCATGACTATATTGCTCAGTACTCAGCAATTTAATCTACATGCATATATATTAAATTCTTGCAAAAATATTGAAAAAAAGTCTCACTGTTCATTTGGTATAAATGAAACATTCTTTCACTAGCTTCAATATATATTTCAAAAAGAAAACAGCAAGTTAAATATGATTTCTTGAAAGTTCTCATCACAAGAAAAAAATTATAAGCATGTACAGGGATAGATATTACCTAGATTTATTGTGCTGATCCTTTTGCAAAATGTACAAATACTGCATTATTATATGTTGTATTCATGAAACTAATATAATTTTATATGTCAATTATAACTCAATAAAGTGTTTCCCCTGCATTTTATATTATTAACAATATTTTAATATTTTGTTGCTCAGGTTCACAAATTATATTACTATACTATATTTCTAAAATATGCATTCACACTTATATTCATTAATATAAATCAAAGAGTAATGACTATATTAAAAATTAAAATGTGTAAAAGTTGTATGTATTAACACAACATGTTATTATATAAACAGCATATTTTAAGTTTAATTATGAAACATCAAGCAAATAAGAGTACAGAACTAATCACCACTCATGGATGTACTAAATAACAAGATGGAGAAAATGCTTACATTCTGCCATGGTAAGATATTTTCTTTTTGTTTCTACTTCAAATATATTATCTTTAAAAGAGATTTTATTCATTTATTTTTTTTAGACAGAGGGGAGGGGAAAAAGAAAGAGATGGAGAGAAAAAAATCAATGTGTGGCTTCCTCTCACACATCCCACTACTGGGGACCTGACCTGCAACCCAGGCATGTGTCCTAGACTGGGAATCAAACTTGTGACCCTTTGGTTGGCAGGCTAGCACTTAATCCACTGAGCCACACCAACAAGGGCAAAATATATAACTTTTAAACGAACTTTTATATATATTAATATGACAATAATAAAATCTCCATTATTTCCAAGTTTCATTTCAAGATCATTAGACGTGCAGTTTTGAAAAGGTCTTTTTTAAAAGAATATTTCATTGATTATGTTATTATAGTTGCTCCATTATTTTCCTCTCCTTTATCCCCTTCTGCCCTTCACCGCCTGCATTCTTCCACCAGCATTCTTCCACCAGCATTCTCCCACTTAATTCATGTCCATGTGTTGTACTTATTTGGCTTCTCTATTTTCTATACTATGCTTAACCTCTCCCTGTCTATTTTGTACCTACCAATTATGCTTCTTATTCCCTGTACCATTTTACCCCATACTTGCTCTCCTCCTTCCCCTCTCCACATTTTAAGTAATACTATTATTTAATATATAGGGTATCTGTTTCAGTGTTTTCCTGATATTCTAAGTATACATGAATGTAAATTTGCTCTAAAATATCTAGTGTAATATCCATAAAAAAGTTTTTAAAATGCCCCAGCAACTGTGGCTCAGAGGATTGAGTGCCAGCCTGTAAACCAAAGGAACGCTGGTTTAATTCCCAATTAAGGCTCATTCCTGGGTTGCTGGACAGGTCCCCAGTTTGTAGTGCTTAAGGAGCAACCACACATGATATTACCCTCCCTCTTTTTCTCCCTCCCTCCCCATCTCTCTAAAAATAATTAAAATCTTTATTTAAAAAAAAGCTTTTAAAATTGCATTTATTTTAAGTAGCATTTAACTTTTCTTTTCCCCCCCTTTGTTTGTAAGTAAAACAGTCCAATTTATTTTCTTCATTTCACATGATCATGGTACATGTAAAACTTAGTTAAATTTTGTGGACATTATGTACTGAAGTTTTTGTTTTGACCAGAGCATAAAATTTTTGGTTTCTGTTAAAGGTTTTTGTTAATCCTTATGGGGATAGATTTACCTAGAATGAAATTTGTTTTCTGTTGTACCTTATGTGGGTAGATTTACTTGGGATAAAATTTGGTTTCTGCAAATGTCGTGCTGTGTTTCAACATTCACCATTAAACCATCTCACATTACCATAATCACCTTACATTGGCTGCATGAAGTAAAATATTTTTTCTTTCCATTTTTCTGAGTCCATCAGGCAGAGTAATGAGATAAATTCAGAAGTCAGGGAGGCCTTAATGTTGAATATATTCTTCAACTATTTTTCATACAGTGTTCAGCTGGTGCTATAAGAATGTCTACTCAGGGTAAAGAATAATAGTTCCAGTTCTCTACTTGCTTTGTATCCCAAAGAGTTCAGCAAGAAAAACTTTCCTCACTCAGTTCAACAGTCAGAGTCAGGTAAGAAATAGTTGCTACAATATCAAAAAGTACACAGTACAAACACTTACTCTTTAATTTTACATTCTGCCAAATAAGTAGCTAGAACAATGCTGCCAAATAACAAAAAGAAAGATGAAACCAAATTGTTGCATAAATCAGAAATATACTTTTATTTAATATTCAACAAATGATACTAAATTAAAAAATTTAGAAGAATTTTAAGATTACTTTTTGCTTCCAAGAATTAGTTGATCTTTTTGATCCACTGATACTTTTATGTTGATGAAATGTTTTTTCTAAGGTCAGGATACTAAGATAATTGCCTACAAGAAACAGAAAATTATTCTGATTAGCTTAGTGTATATGTTTGTGTCCCATGCACCAGGGTGGATAGTTACAGAATCTAGGAATGGTTAAACAAGTAAGTACTGACAATGGCTTAATAGTCACTGAAAAATATGTTATGTTACTGAACAGGAGCATTTCAATTTGGCAAAGGGATCCAACCATCTTTAGCAATGTGCAAAAAATATTTCAAATGTTTAGTTAGCATCTATTGACTTATTTGAGGGAATATTTTTTCTGAAATGAAAGTTTGCCTTTTATCAGTTTATTTGTTCAGTTTATAGATAGAGAGGTCAAGCTCAGTATTAAACAGCCAAAGCGAATTGATATTCCAAACATCAGATCCAGTTATTTTGACTTTGTCACCCAACTACAAAATTAGATCAGCTGCACTAGAGCTCATCTACAGGAAATCAACTGTATTTGGTCTATATTTTACTAGGTTATATTTACATATATCTGCAGTACTCTGCTTTATTACTAACATGGACTCCAACAGATCAATACTGTAATTTTTAATGCTACATAGAGATTCTATTTTAAAAATCCCATTACTCTTTGTTATTTTCAGAAGTATCTTTTCATTAAAAGAATAAGCATCAGAAACAGATTGGCCCAGCTTCTCTTTAAACAATGCTCTGACGAATCCCTCTTGTGTTTGCTTGTGGATCCATGTTACACCTAATGTTTATTCCATCAGAAATAGGAACTGTCCTGGAATCATAATTTGTAACATTTCTACTGCCAATTTGACACTTTGGTTTCCACTGGAATTTTTATTCTATTTATCTAAAGTTGTTTTCCATCCAACTTCAGAAAGTCCATATAATTTCATGTAGCAGACTTCTAGTTTTCAAGCATTGTTAAGACTCTGTTGCTGTCTCTGCTTCGGTTTCTCTCTCTCTCTCTCTCTCACACACACACACATATGCACACATGTATGCTTCTGTATTTTCCCCTGGGATTTGGGATGGAGAAATAAAAAGGAGTGGTCATGCATATGCATATTTAGTCTATTGTGTTATTCAGTTGACTATTATTTTATGTCAATATAAATTTGATTTTTATACTTCAGGTATTTGAAAGTCACAGAGAAATTTTCAGTGTGGAATAGCATGCTCACGTATATATATTAGAAACAATTCTGGCAACTTTAAAGGTTATTTAAAAAGCTTCAAGACTACAGAAGGATAAATAGATAAAAGCTCTTTAAATAATTTAAGTGAGAATTATTAAGAAAATTTTAAGGTAGAGTCACTTAGAAGGAAGAGACATATAGAAGACAGTGGTTGAATTCACAGGTCTCTATAACTGTGCATAGAAATAAAGGGAGAAGTGTAGTTTGAATGATTTCTGAGTTTTCATTTTAGGTGAGAGGGTGGTTAGAGATTTCATTTACTATGGTAGAAAATATTAAAAATAAGATTAGATCAAATTTAGGAAGCTAAATTTTTGGTAGACCATTTGAATTGCATGGCAGACCCAGGTAAGAGAGCATATATAGACAGAACTCATAATTATTTGGAGGAGTTTGAGAAATAAAATAAAGAACTCATACAAAGTTAGAACTCACAATTACTTAGAGGAATTCAAGAAATGAAAGAAAGATAGGCATTATAACTACCATTAGCATATACATATTTTATGATATTATATATAAATATATAGAATTATTACTAGGCCAAAAAATAAAATACTAAATAAATATAAAATTAAATAAAAATTTTCAAAACAGAATTTCTAATGAGTACTTTCTGTGGGGGCGACCACTTTCTCGAGGTCCCCCCAATGCCACGGACACACGTGAATGAATAAATATAGCCGAGACAAGATGAGATCTGTTTGGGGATGGAGGCATGGGCTGTGGCCAGTTTCTCTGGGGAGAAAAAGGCCAGCAGCGGCCAGTTTCTCTGGGGAGAAAAAGGTTTCCAGGGCCTTCTTCCATAGCCTTTTATTGGGTTGTAATACACAGGAATGCAGGGCGGCAAGGATCAAACAGTACATAACATTTCAAAGAGGTCTGAGGGTTTCAGTCTGAGTCAGTGTCTGTAAGGAAGAGAGTTGCAGAAACTTTGGGAGACATACTCATTTCCTCTTGGACCCTTATCATATGAATGAAAGCACTAAAGCACTCGTAGCAGAGCAGATTTCACAGGTTTATCAGCAAGTCTTTGTGGTGCCAGATTTTTCCCCAGGGCATGCTCTGGCCAGGCAAGGAGCTGCACCTCTCCCCATCAGGTATTCAGGTTAAAGGGGATTAGAGCCAGGAAGCACTTCTCCCAGAGTACATGGGGACTCAGGCTTTGACAAAGCTGGGGGGCGAGAGTCCATTGCTCTCTGTTGCAGCGCCCTGAGTCCTTCCATGAATGCCTCATAAGTGATCAAGTCTGGCTTAGGTTGCCCCCCACTGTGAGGGGTCTTACCCATCATTGACTTCCAACCAAGCTCTGGGGGCAGGGAGAGGAACTGAGGCAGCGTTTGCTACTAGAGACAGGCTTTGTCTCCTGTGGCTGGCATTCCAAAGGTTGTCTCTTGCCCTTAGCCACAAGGGGTAGAGATACAATTCCTAAAACTAGGCAGAGCGGTCTACAACAACTTTCAAAAACAGAACTCCAAATTTATATCTGAGGTGTTAATATTTTTACTGGGTTTTGAATTATACCGAGAAATGGAGTCCTTTTTTTCTTTGAGAATAGAAATCTCTTCAGGGAAATGTTGTATCCTATATTGCTATCCACATGGAAAGAGTACTACCCTGTACTATATGAGAGGAGAGAATTGGGAGAAAATACAGAATACCTATTAAAATGAAACTATAGTAGACATTAATTAGTTTTGTCTGTTGTTAATTTGGCCAGTGCATCAGTTATCTATTCCCTTGATAATGCTGCATAACAAACAGCCACAAATATCATGGTATACAGCAAAAAATAATGTATATTATTTCTTTTCTTTATGTATATGAGTCTATGGGCCATTTGGGCCATTTTGCTGACATGGGCCTGGCTTGACTGATCTCAGCCAGACTTGTTGTTTGGTCTCTTATCATTGAGTAAGTCAGCTGGGCACTGCCTGGGGTAAAATGGCCTCAAATGTATCATTACAAACCTCCTCCATACCTCCATCATATTACCCTAACAGAGTGACCCAGGCATTTCTCATTAGCATTTCTCATAGCAATTATAAGGGGGGAATCAAATTTAAAATGTGTCAGTTTTTCAAATCTCTGTTTCAGTCAAAATGTGGACTTTAGTATTGACTGATTCACATGTTCAATATTGAACACATGTGACAGTGAGGACTCATTGTGAGAAGACATTAACAAGTAGCACAGAAGCAAGGTATGAAAAATGAGGGCAGTTAATATAGTAAGTCTACCATCTACACAGGACCTTGCATATACCAGCAATAGTACAAATAAAGTGTTCAGAGGTCTATGAAAAACACAGATAATCAAATAATTATTTTAAGCAACCATAAGTAATAATGAAGTCATTACCACCATCTGTACAAAAAAAGTTTACAGCTAATGCATTAAAAAAATGACATATCTATTTGACACAAATCTTATTTTTATAAATATTTATCTTTATAAATAAAGATTAATGAAATCTCTAGAGGGCACAAAGATTCAGTTAGAAAAACTAATCTGCACCTTGGTTTTAATTTTTTTTAATGAGAAAAGTAGCATTCCCAGTAGTGGCTTGATTACTGTTTTGATTAAATAAATTATGGTATGTACATTGTGGAAGTCCCTGAGGATTCAAAATTGTCCACTCTGATTCTTGCAAGGCCTTACTCACCAAATGTTTTTCCCAACTCTCTGGTTAAACCAAAACTGAACAACCAGTGGCCGACCTGCTGCAACCACAGGATCCACATCTTGTCCCATAATTAGTCCCACTGGACTTTCACCAATGTGTCCTGTGAGATTTTTAAACTTTTAATTTTTCCAAACACGTATCTTATAGCTGTTTTAAAATTGGAACACTTTACTTAAGAGGGCAATTGTGCCATGGATTGTTTTTTTACTCCACATCATACAATGAAAGAACAAATATCTATCTTAAGGGTTATCATTGAAGACATATCAAGGTCTGTCCAGAAGGCATTCAGACATGTAATATGAAAAATAGAGACACTTATTGAAAAAAAGGTATGAGATACAAGAAATGTTGTACACAAGGCAATGAAACCCCAGTCCCCTTCAAAGTAGGCACCTTGAGACCTCACACAGTTCTCCCAATCATTATCAGCTGCCCCATTGTATTTTGTCTGAATTTCATCAATCATCTGAAATCTCTTCCCTTAGTAATTTTAGTTTTGGGAAAACCCAGAAGTCACAGGGTGCTAAACCTGTGCTGTAGGGGTGCTGAGTCGCCTACATGATTAAAGGTTTCATAAAAAAATTGCATATCATGTGATACATGAGTGGGTGCATTGTCATGATGAAACTAACAATCACCACTTGCCCATAATTGAGGCCTTCTGAATCATCCAAAAGTTTCTGCAGAGAAATGTATAAGCTTAATGTAAAATTTGACTCAGGTATGTTCTACTTCCTCAGTCATTTTGAATGTATTGGCCATGCAGTACATATGTTTGCTTAACAGGGTATACCACCCCCACTGACCAGTATAGTGTCATAACCATTGTTCACATATTTGAATCCTAGTCCACTCTCCTTGGCTTCCAGGTTACATCAATGCTGTGCAAACAATTCACATTATATTAATAATGCCTAGACTTTTTTGGACAGACCTTGAGTAAAACCATAAAAAATTTAACAAAAAATATTATATAAGGGTTTAATCTCCAAAATATACAAAGAACTCACATGACTCCACTCTAAGAAGACACGCAACCCAGTTAAAAAATGGGCAAAGGACTTGAACAGACACTTCTCCAAGGAGGACATACAGAGGATCCAGAGACACATGAAAGGATGCTCAATATCACTAGCTCTCACAGAGATGCAAATTAAAACCACAATGAGATAACACTTCATACCAGTCAGAATGGCCATCATAAACAAAGCAACAAACAACAAGTGTTGGAGAGGTTGTGGAGAAAAGGGAACCCTGGTGCTGTTTATGGTATTGCAGACTGGTACAACCACTATAGAAAACTGTATGGAATTTTCTTAGAACTAAAAATAGAACTCCCTTTTGACCCAGCAATTCCACTGCTAGGATTATATCCTAAGAACCTTGAAACACCAGTCCAAAAGAACCTATGCACCCCAACATTCATTGCAGCACAATTTACAATAGCCAAGTGCTGGAAGCAACCTAAATGACCATCAATAAATGAATGGATCCAAAAACTATAGAATTCTATGCAACAGAAAGAAAGAAGCTCCTACCATCTGCAACAGCATGGATGGTACTGGAAAGCATTATGATAAACAAAATAAGCCAGGCAGTAAAAGACAAATACCATATGATCTCACCTTTAACAGGAACCTGAACAATAAAACAAACAAACACGAAAAATATAACCAAAGGCACTGAAATAAAGAACAGGCTGATAGTGACCAGAGTGGAAAGGGGAGAGAATTTCAGGGGAAAATGGGAAGGGTTTATGGGAACAAGTATAGAGAACACATAGACAAAAAAATTGGGGAGATGGAAATGGGAGGGAGGTGAGGAAAGCTCGGTGGGTGGACTGAGATGGGATTAAAAGACAGAAAACTGTATGTAAACAAGAATTAAAATAAAATAAAAATTATTTAAAAAAGAAACATGATGACAAAATGGTCAAGTAATAAAAACAAAATATGAATGGGAAGAACAACAACAAAGACAGCGCACAGTAAGTATATGGAAGGAAATAACCAAGATCAGAGCAGCATGAAATGATATGGAAACTAAAAGAACAATTGTAAGGATCAATAAATTCAGGAGCTGATTTTTTTAAAGATAAAAAAGTCAACAATGCTTTAAGAAAACTCATCAAGAAAAAAAGAGAGGACACAAATAAACATAATCAAAAATGAAAGAACTGAGATTAAAACTGATACCACAGAAATACAAAGTATTGTAAGAAATTACTATGAAGAACTATACATCAATAAATTTGAAAACCTAAGTGAAATGGACAAACTTCCAGAAAAATATAATCCTCCAAAACTGAATGGAGAAGGAGCAGAAAGCCAGAATACACCAATAACAGCAGATGAAATTGAAAGAGTGAAAAAAAAAACACCCCTCCCAGTTCACATAAGCCTTGGACCAGACAGTTTCACAGGAGAATTTTACAAAGAATTTAAGGAAGAGCTAACCCTTATCCTTCACAGACTATTCCAAAAATTCCAAGAAGGTGGAAGACATCCAAACTCTTTTTATGAAACCAACATCATCCTGATTCTAAAACCAGATAAACAAACAACAAAGAAAGAAAACTTCAGGCCAATATCACTGATGAACATAGATGCTAAAATCCTCAACAAAATATCGGCAAACCACACCAAGCAATGCATTAAAAAGATCATAAAATATGATCTTTAAGTATGATTCATCCCAGGGAAGCAAGGATAGTACAACATTGGCAAATCAGTAAATGTAATATATCGCATAAACAAAAGGAAAGACAAAAATCATATGACCATATCAATAGTTGTGGAAAAAGCATTTGATGAGGTACATCACCCATTTGATAAAAACACAGCAAAATGGGAATAGAGGGCACATTTTCAACATACTAAAAGCCATATATGAGAGACCTAAAGTCAGCATTATACTCAATCGCCAAAACTAAAAGCTTTCTCACTAAGATCAGGAAGAAAACAAGGATTTCCACTTTCACCATTTCTATTCAACATAGTATTGGAAGTCCTAGCCACAAAAATCAGACAAGAAGAAGAAACAAAAGGCATTCAAATTGGATAGGAGGAAGCAAAACCCTCATTGTTTGCAGATGACATGATAATGTACATAGAAAATCGAGCCCTGGCTGGTGTAGCTCAGTGGATTTAACCCTTTGTGAAACCAAAGGGTTGCTGGTTTGATTCTCAGTCAGGACACATGTGTGAGTTGTGGGCCAGGTCTCTGAGAGGGGGCACACGAGAAGCAACCACATATGGAAGTTTCCCTCTCTCCTTCCTTTTCCCTCTGTCTAAAAATAAATAAAGTATTTTTAAAAAGAGAAAAAAGAAAATCCTATAGACTCCACAAAAAAACTGCTCAGCCTAATAAGTGAATTTGGTAAAACAGCAGGATACAAAGCCAATATTCAGAAATTGAAGGCATTTTTTGTACACTAACAATGAAATATCAAAAATTTACTTAATATTTTTACAGAAATCAGTAAGAAAATCCCATTTGATAGCAAGAAGAAAAATAAAATACCTGGGAATAAACCTAATCAAGGAGGTAAAACTTATACTCAGAAAAATACATAATACTGAAGAAAATAATTAAGGAAGACACACACAAATGGAAGCATACACTGTGTTCATAGATTGGAAGAATTAACATTATCAAAATGTCTATACAACCCAAAGCAATTTATAGATTCAACCAAATTCTTATTAAAATACCAATGATATATTTCACAGATATAGAACAAACATTTCAAAAATTCATGTGGAACCATAAATGACCCCAAGTAGCCACAGCAATTTTGAGAAAGAACAATGTAGGAAAGATCACCATACCTGATATAAATCTATATTACTAGGTCACTGTAATCAAAACAGTCTATTACTGGAATAAGAACAGAGACATAAACCAATGCAACAGAATAGAAAGCCCTGAAAACCTAAGTCTTTATGGTCAATTAATCAACAAAGGGGGCAGAAGCATAAAATGTAGTAAAAATAGACCAACAAATGCTGTTGGGAGATCTAGACAGCTAGATGCAAAAAAAAAATGAAACTTTATCAGCAACATACAGCATACAGAAAAATAAATTCAAAGTGAATAAATGACATAAATATAAGTCACAAAAACATAAAGGTCTGACAGGACAATGTAGTCAGGAGAATCTCAGATATCCCTACAGCAATGTTTTCATTGATATGTCTCCTAGAGCAAGGGACATAAAGGAAAGAATAAAATATGGGATCTCATCAAAACAATACATTTCTGCACAGCTGAAGAAAACAGTAGTAAAATTAAAAGAGAATCAACCATATAGAAAAACATATTTGCCAATGATACCTCAGGCAAGGATTTGATCTTCCAAATATATCAAGAATTCACAAGACTCCAATTTAGGAGGACAAAAAATTTAAAAAAAAATGGGCAAAGGACTTGAACAGACACTTCTCCAAGGAGAACATACAGAGGATCCAGCGACACATGAAAAGATGCTCAATATTGCTAGCTATCAGAGAGATGCAAATTAAAACCACAATGAGGTACCACTGGACACCAGTCAGAATGGCCATCATAAACAAATCAACAATCAAGTGTTGGAGAGGATGTGGAGAAAAGACACCCTAGTACACTCTTGGTAGGAAAGCAGACTGGTGCAGCCACTATGAAAAACACTATGGAATTTTCTCAGGAAACTAAAAATGGACCTGTCTTTTGACCCAGCAATACCACTGCTAGGATTATGCCCTAAGAACCCTGAAACACCAATTCAAAAGAACCTATGCACCCCAGTATTTATAGCAGCACAACTCACAATAGCCAAGTGCTGGAAGCAACCTAAGTGCTCATCAGTAAATTAATGTATCAAAAAACTATGATACATTTACATGATGGAATACTATGCTGCACAAAGAAGGACCTCCTACCCTTTGTGAATGCATGGATAGATCTGGAGAGCTTTATGCCAAGTGAAATAAGCCAGGTGGTAAAAAACAAATACCATATTATCTCATGTATAAGTGTAATCTAATCAACAAAACAAACAAGCAAGCAAAATATAACCAGAGACTTTGAAATTAAGAACATACTGTCCATATCCCGAGGGGAGGTGGGAGAGGATAATGGGGGAGGGAGAGAAAAGGATTTCAGGAACATGTACAAAGCACACTTGGACAAAAACAAAGAGGGATAAGATTGAAGGTGGGATTAAAATTGATATAACTATACTTGAACAATAATTATATATAATATATAGTATATACAATATATTACATATACAATATATTATATAATTACATACAAACTATAATATACTATATATTATGTAATCGTATATAATAAAATTATGTATTGTATCACATATTGAATATATATAGTATTATAGAATTATATATTATGTTATATACTATACATTATGCGATATATTATGTTCTATGTTATATATAATATATGATATATTTTATATAGATAACATACAATATATAAATTATATATGTGTGTATATGTACTTAAAAAAGGAAAACCAGAAAATAAGAAATAAATCATTTAAATCTAAAAAATAAAATATGATCTGTGTTCTTAAATTAGTTTGTAAAAATATTTTTGTAAATAAAATATATAGTGATGTATGTGTATTATTTATGTGTTATTATTAATGTGTTATAGATGTCTGTAAGGCTATATATCAAAAAAGTATCATTCAGTGATTATCTTAAGGATAACACGTGATGTTTTTTATTTTACACTTGTAGAATTTCTAAGGTTTCTTAAGCACATAGAATATTTTACAATTTATCACACACATTTATAGAGTGATACATTTTGAATGCATAAAATAGTTTTAATTTAAGAAGTCTTATCGCATCAGGTTTTATGATCGGATAGTATCATGTATACTTATATATATATCTTTAAAATATAATTCATAAATAAATGATTAAAAACATACATAAACAGAAATGATTAATTCAAAATATTTAAAACACAAGCTTTATATCAATAATGCTTGTGTTTTAAATATTTTGTATTAATCATAACAAGCAAGCAACATAAAAACAATAACACTGAAATTGAGAACAGGGGGACAGCGACCGGAGGGGAGACGGGAGGAAATTTCAGGGGAAAAGGGGAAGGATTTACAGGAACTAGTATAAAGGACACATGGACAACAACTAAAGGGGGTGGAAAGGGGAAGGAGGTTGGGAGAACTGGGGGTGGGGTGGGCTGGGATGGGAGTAAAAGACAGAATACTCTAGTTGAAAAATAATTTTAAAAAAAATTAATTAATTAAAAAATAAAATAAATTTTCTGTACCTTCTCCCCCCTTCTCCTCCTCCTACTCCCCTGTTGCTAACCCTCCATGTGATCTTCATTTCTATGGTTCTGCTCCTGATTTAGCTGTCCTTAGTTTGCTTTTGTTTTAGGTGTGGTTGTTAATAACTGTGAGTTGCTGTCCTTTCACTGTTCATTTTTTTAATCTTTTTCTTAGGTAAGTCTCTTTAACATTTCATATAATAAGGGCTTGGTGATGACGAACTCCTTGAATCTGACCTTATCTGAGAAGCGCTTTATCTGTCCTTTCATTCTAAATGAAAGTTTTGCTGGATAGAGCAATCTTGGATGTAGGTCTTTGGATTTCATGACTTGGAATACTTCTTTTCAGCCCCTTCTTGCCTGTAAGGTCTCTTTTGAGAAATCAGATGACAGTCTGATGGGAACTCCTTTGTAGGTGACTGTCCCCTTAGCTCTTGCTGCTTCTAGGATTCTCTCCTTCATTTTAATCTTGGCTAATATAATGATGATGTGCCTTATTATTTTCCTTCTTGGGTCCAACTTTTAGGTAGAAAATAGATAGGGGGGAGGGCAAGAATAGTAGGGGAACTATAGAATCTAAAGAACTTGAGACATGTGGTCATAAACTAAAGGAGGGGAATGGTGGAGGAGGGGGTGTACAGGGTGGAGGGGAATGAAGGGGGGAAATAGAACAACTATAATGGCATAATCAATAAAATATATTAAAAAATAAGGTATAAAAATGAAAAAAATAAAATAAAATAAAACACAAGCATTATATGATAACTAACTTTGAAATTTTACATTCCTAAAGTTAAGATTTAATTATGCTTTTTTTTCATGATAGGGGTCAAGCCCAAATGGTTTTTATATGATGTTGATTCACATTTGATATTATGTATATCTTTTAGACTTATATCAGAATATTAAAGTGTTAGTTTTTATTAAACTAGTAAAAGAAAATATTTTCTGTATTTTTCTCACGAAAATAATTTTTAAAAAATGTAAAAACTTACATCCGCAATTGTAGATTATGTCACATGATGAGCAGCATTTCCTCCAATTAATCAAGTTCTGTATAACCTATCACAAAAAACACATATTCAATTGGATGTACAGTGATACATTAATAAAATTCTTGCAACCATAACGTCAATCATTGGCAATATCCTCTAAGGCCACACTTTACCAGTTTCTATAACCTAACTGAATACATAGAAATAAAAGCTGTATCTTTCATTTCAGACATATGAAAACATAATTTAAGCACACAGTTAAATTAACAGGATAAAATAATTAACTTTCTGTAAGTATGTGCTATGGAAATCATTAGCCATATATAGCTAATCAAAGCTGGAATGTAGCTTGTATGACCGAAGAACAAAAATTTTATTTAAAAAATTAACTAAAATTTAAGCAATCACATGGACTAGGAGCTTCACCATAGGGAGGTTCTATATTTATACTATGATTTATTGGATTAGAGTCTCTATCTACAACTCAATCTCTTTCTTTGACTTGGTAATTAATTGGGTTTAAAAGAAATTAAAGATAGTGTCTTTCCTATTGTATTGTTTAGTCATGCTAGTAATCTACAATTGTATCAACCACCTTTAAAAAGTGACTTGGACTTTAATGTCACACACATCAAAGCAAAACTAGGAGATCCAAGCAGCTAGATATATACTAACCCTGGCCTGGCTGTTGATGAAATCTGAGGCCCTTATAGATATGTTTATGCTATTACTACTATAATATATAAGATATTATTAAAATATATTTTAAACTGTTCAATTTGAAATGTTATGTTAGTCTTGTTTACCCTCAGCACTTGTTGTAGACAATCTGGCTTCAGAGCCCTTCCCTAAGTGAGACATGCTTGTTTATTTCAGAGCCCTTGGCAAAACTGAAACCAGAAACAAGATGGACTGTTATATTTGGACTTATAAATTAAAACATACTTCAAATGCTTTCCAAACAAGTAATCTCCACATGTTCAGGGACTTGATTACCTCATCTTGCAGTAAGAAATAGAGCAGGAAATTTAAGCTGGATCATTTTCACTCACACCCTGAACATCCTGACCCTAAATAGCTGATTTAAGAGGAAAAATAATTGTATCATGCTAAATATTTGGTTAACTTTTTATTTTATCTTTCTCAACCTCCCATTTCCTTCACTAATATCTGAAGATACTTTGAAATGACACTGAAGTCAAACTTGTGGTCAGGTTAAATAAAAGTTTATTTTAGGAATGTTCTATGAAATGTTCTATGAAATGTTCTATGAAAATACAGTATGTACTGTATTTTCATTAAGCTGTGGAATATTTTGGTTGTAAATTCATTTATTTAGCTCAGTTGTGAGCCTTCTAAATTCATTCTTTAATTCAGAAGTTAAGGTACTACCACAATCAATGATTAATATTTTATTATATGATTACTTTTTTTTCTTTGAGAACATCTCCAACTTTCAGAAATGCACATACTCCTCTATTTCATTTTATACCTTTACATTCTTTCTTGCATTTCATTGTTGTTGTTGTTGTTTTGGATTCAGGTTTTATTCACTAATCTCATCAAACTATTTTTATGTTACTTTAATCTTCAAAGGCTAGCTCATGACCAAATTTCGTCAGCTCTGACTTGATATCTTTAAACTTAAAAAGCCTCTGAGACAAATAAAATCAATATAAATATTATAATTTAACAATAAATGAAAATATAATTATATATTTACATCTAATAGATATTATACTATATTCATTATCATATAATTATATTGAGGGTACTAATGCAGTTTATTATAAAGGAATTAGAAGTATATCTTAAGTTGAAAAGATGATCATGATATATATTAAATAAGAAAAATGAGTCGAAGAAATTATCATGTTTTTGTAAAAAGCAATAAACATCATATGTGTGTATGGCTAAGAGTCTAGAGGACACCATTTCACATATTTCTTTAAAATATTTACCTTATTGCTAATTGTATAATGAACACTTACTATTTCTACTCTTGGAATTAAAAATAATTAAAAAGCAGTAAGAGTAATGAACATAACTATGTTTCTGAAGGCTAAGTGTTTCTCCACTTTTTAACTCAATTTACTTTATAACTGTTTTTCAGCTTTCTTATGATCTCCATTGAGAAATCATAAATTTTATTTTTTTTAATTTAATTATTTTTCAAGTGCAGTTTTCTGTCTTTAACTCCCATCCCAGCCCACCCCCTCTGTGCTCCCCACCTCCCTCCAATTTCCACCCCCCTTAGTTGTTTTCCATGTGTACTTTATACTAGTTCCTGTAAATGCTTCCTCTTTCTCCCCTTAAATTCCCTTCCCTCTCCCCTCTGGTTGCTGTCCCTCTGTTCTCTATTTCAGTGTCACTGTTTTTATTTTGCTTGCTTGTTTGTTTCGTTGTTTAGCTTCCTGTTAAAGGTGAGATCATATGGTATTTGTCTTTCACTGCCTGGCTTATTTCACTCAGCATAATGCTTTCCAGCTCCATCCATGCTGTTGCAAAGGGTAGTAGCTCTTTCTTTCTCTCTGCTGCATAGAATTCCATTGTGTATATGTACCATTATTTTTTGATCCATTAATTTACTGATGGGCACCTAGGTTGCTTCCAACTCTTGGCTATTGTAAATTGTGCTGCTATGAGAAGTCATAAATTTTCTTCACTCAGAATAACAAGCCTCAGATAGAGACTGGGACTGGGTGAGGACCTCTTCATCTTATTCTCTCCTACTCATTCTTGTGGTCCAATTCACACTCAACTGAGGCCACTAATCTTCCTCAGCTAACATAACACCTGTATGAAAATACAAGATATTTTATTTTGTATTAGTGGCTTATAAACACAGAGTATGTTAAAAGAGCAATTGAGAAACATTTGTTTCATTTTTCATTTATTATAGAAATACTAATGTATTTTATAGAATAGTAAAATTTATTATGGGTTCAGATCAATCTCAACTCTGCATGTTTTTCTTTCTTTCTCATTTTTTAAAACAAAACTGCTATAAAACATGAAATAAAGTGAAGGGATTATCCAAATAATATATATGCATGACCCATAGACACAGACAACAGTATGGTGATGGTCAGAGGGAAGGGGACTAGGGAATGGGTGAAGGTAGTCAAAGGAAGAGGAAATGGGGACATCTGTAATAGCATCAACAATAAAAATAAAGTAAAAAAATGAAGAAAAAATTTTGAATTTCCAGATACATATGTCAACAACAACAACAACAAAAACAAAAGGCCCTTCTAAAAAACAAATAAAAGTTTTATTTACAGTTTGCAAACCAGGGAACATAGCCTTTGGCATAAACCTCCCCCTCCATTGCAGGGGAGGTAGGGAAGGGGATTTTTCAGTATTTTACAGTTGTTCCAGTTATTTCCCCCTTCCCCCCTTTACCCAGCTCATCTCCCACTTCCATAGACAATTCCTACTCCATTGTCCATCTACATGGGTCTTTCATATATGTTCCTTGAGCAATCTTCTCAACATACTCCTTTCTTTTTCTTAAAATTTTATTGAATTTTCCCCATGACTATTTAGTCCCCTTATTCCCCGCTCCCAGTTGCAATCACCCCACTGTTGTCCATGTCAATGAGTCCTTTTCCTTTTTGCTCAATTCCTTTATATCTAACCTCAACTCTGCCTCTTAATAGCTCTAAACTGGGAAGTTGTTCTTATTTAAAAAGTAAAAATGACAATAGACCTTTCTCTCCAGATACAGTTTATTATGGGTTCAGATCAATCTCAACTCTGCATGTTTTTCTTTCTTTCTCTTTTTTTTTTTTACAACAAAACTGCTATAAAACATGAAATAAAATATTTGGCATGTTATAGAGGCTCAACCAATTATTCACTTTACTTACAAACTTTTTGAACTTACCTAATATCAATTATTTGGTATTCAACCTAGATTTACTCATTCATAAATTAGTTAACCCAAAGAGAAAATTGGTACTGAATTTTAGAAAGAGGATATATAAACAAATTCTATGCATCTTCTGTATCAAAAGCTTTGTCAAAACTATTTAAAAGTATTTATTTTCTCTGTGATACTCCTGTCCTTTGCTTTCATAATTTCCAGACACAAGGTCTAGGAATCCAATCATTGAGCATATAATCATCCTCTACACATGCACTGGTATTTAGTTCCTTTAATTTCCCTTTCCTGCTCTTCAAGACAATATAATTGCATATTACTACAGTTTCTAAAAAGAGATAGGAAAACAACCTTAGATGCATATACACCAATAGTACAAAGAATCTTAGTGTCTTCCCTAATGCATGCTTTGAGGGGACAAAGGGCTGCTAACACCAATCTGCGTATCAGGGGAATTAGATTTTCTGAGACTGCCTGTGTACCCAAGCTGCCTGGCACCTTAAAAATCACCTTTTCCACAAAATGCTTGAACTGAGAAAAGGGATGTGGGCTGTCTAAACTTAAACCAGAAACTCTGTACAAGAAATTCAATTTGATAATGCATAACAAGATAATCTGAATAATTTTATTAAATAAGCTGTTCTTGAGAAAACAAAGACTACATTTTCCTGAGAAATATAAGATCAGAATTTAGAGTTGATTTGTCCTCTTCAATATTTTCAACAACCAAAGGCAGTCTAAGCGGGCATCCTTCTAAAAAGATAATCACTCTCTTAAATTTAGAAAGACTGTGATGGTATCTTGAGAAAAATGCTTTAATTCTTATTTTTTCTAGAGGTTCCCAGGCCACTAAACTTCTATATATATTCCATAACACCCTTAATTATATATTTCATACACTGATTTAAAAACAGCACAAAGGTAAGCATAATTTTTTTTAAATTATCTTTTTTGTGTCTAGAATATGTGCCAGGAAAGCAAATATGATATTAAACCAAGGAAGTTCAAAATGTTGGAGTAGAAACCTATATAACTTAGATACCATGAGAAGGAAAATCTAAATTCAATTAATTTTTTTTCCTGTTCTTGGCTTTTATTTGTAGAGAAACATGGCCTATCATGTATTTATGTTTACTTAAAACATAGGATTCTAAGGGGGTTCTGTGTGCATGGAATTTATTCAAATTGGGAGATCATTCCCTGAATAAGCATGCAGCCTAAACTTCCTCAAGCTCATTTCAAACCCATCATTACACATTCTTAAGGCAATTAAATAAAACATTAAAATTTGACATAAATTGTCTAGAGCATGACCTAAATAAAGGATACAGTCTTAGTTATTCTGAAATTTACACATTAATAATAAATTTTTTAGATTATTTTATTAAATATATTAAAACTTGCATCAATGAAATATATCAAATATGTTTCTCAGTCAGATAAAATTCTAAGCCCTTGAATACAGTTACATAATAAACACATTGTTAAAAGGAAAGAGAACTGAGTACCTCTATAAGTTAATCACAGACAGTTTCCCTACAGGGTCTGAAGTTCATATTTAGACTAAAAAGATCTGTGAGAGAACGACTTTGGTTAGATTGGTAAAGTAAACAATGCTAAAATGGATTTCATGATCTCAGCACTGATCTGTGTTCATATAATGCTCAGTCCCACAAAATAAATAGTTTAGATGACATTTAAGTAAACATGAGGATCAAAAATGTATGTGTCCGGAATGCCATTTTAATACTGTCAAACAGCTTAGAGAGGTTAATATAAGGTTGACTTTACATACCTTATTGTTGGAATGCTATAGACACAATGTGAGAAACCAAACATTAAACTTTTTATCTTGCATAATAATTCAGGTATATCTCTATCCTTCCTTGTAATGCAATAAAGACTATAAGCAGTTTAAACTGTAAAGACTACAATACTTTCCTGAATGTTTAAATGTGGGTATTTCTTTTGTAGACATATACATAGCCAGTGAAAGCTAGGGGATAAAATATTTTCTCATAAAATAATAAAAGGTAGAATAATAGATATCTAAACGGTTCCAGACACTGGAACCTATCCATAAATTAAAAAATATAGCTAAATTAAGGGAAATGAATGGAATTCAGGAAACCCATAGAGACTGAAAAAAACTGGGATCAACTCAATGGAGTGAACCAGAAGGAAGAAAAAAATGATCAATCAGAAAGGAATGAAGAAATAAGAATTCAGAAAAATGAGGAGAAGCTTAGGAACTTCCAGGACATCTATAAACGCTCCAATATCCGAATTATAGGGGTACCAGAAGGGGGAAAGACACAACCACCAGTGGAAAAACTATTTGAACAAATAATAAAAGAAAATTTCCCCAATCTGGCAAAGGAAACAGACCTCCAAGAAATCCAAGAAGCCCAGAGAGTACCAAAAAAGTTGGATTCAAGAAGAAACACACCAAGGCATATAATAATTACATTAGCCAAAATTAAAACGAAGGAGAGAATCCTGGAAGCAGCAAGAGATAAGGGGACAATCACCTACAAAGGAGTCCCCATCAGGCTGTCAGCAGATTTCTCAAAAGAGACCTTACAGGCAAGAAGGGGCTGGAAAGAAATATTCCAAGTCATGAAAACTAAAGACCTACAACCAAGATTGCTCTACCCAGCAAAACTTTCATTTAGAACGGTAGGACAGATAAGGTGCTTCTCAGATAAGACCAAATTCAAGGAGTTCATCATCACCAAGCCCTTATTATATGAAATGTTAAAGGGACTTATCTAAGAAAAAGAAGTTAAAGAAACATGAACAGTGAAAGGACAACAAGCTCACAGTTATTAACAACCACACCTAAAACGAAAGAAAACTAAAAGGACAGCTAGATCAGGAGTGGAAACATAGAAATGAAGATCTCAAGGAGGGTTAGCAACAGGGGTGTAGGAGGAGGAGAAGGGGGGAGAAGGTACAGAAAATAAGTAGCATAGACAGTAGATAGAAAATAGATGGGGGGGCAAGAATAGTATGGAAGACGACAAGGCACAAGGGAGGGGGGGGGGTGGGGCGGGGGAGGGAAAAACAAACAAAAAAAAAAAAAAAATATAAAAAAAAAAAAAAAAAAAAAAATAATAAAAGGTAGAATAATAGATATCTAAATGGTTCCAGACACTGGAACCTATCCATAAATTAAAAAATATAGCTAAATCTGAAAAAAAAGACCCTGAACAATACTGAAAACATCATTTGTCAGGTCAGTTATGGTGCAAAAGCCAGAAACAGATTCCCTTCTATTTGGAATAACATTTGTATTCCCTTTGCCATGCAAGGAGTTATGTCTAGTAATTAACGAGTATTAAAGCACTCAGCACATTAATCTAATAATTAGCAATCATGCAATTTTTCATTCTCACTAGCATAAGTCTGGGAAATTAGTAACTCAACCATAACCCTGTTTCTCCATTTGTAAATTGAAATAACACAAAGACTTCCCTATTTCTTCACTAAATCATATTTGTATTACAAAACTTCACAGCGTCCTGTATTTGGAAAATGACTGAATTTTCAACCCTCATTTGAACCTGTTTGTTAAGAGGAATAATCATTCTAGTTTGCCCATAAGAGACTTGGTTACCTGGTAACTTGGTATAATTATTATTAGTGCTCTGTTTCAATTTTTTAAAATGTCCTCCTGATATGGATGATAAACTGTATAGTCACCATAGTATAGGATCACAAAGATAGAGATTTACCTCTCATTTTACTGGGATGACTTTTAAGACTCAAAGTAATTCAATTAATGATCTTTAGTAATACTTCAACCTAGTGAATGTTCTTTCTGCTACAATTTTTTTTGTTCATCTTCATATAACCTGTTGTTTGGGAATAGTAAGGCACAGTAGTTTATGCAATCTAGAATGCTCAGAAATACAAAGCTTTCTAACTCAATTCCAGAGTCAGTAATGTAGACACCAAGTGTAGAAACTGTAATATTTCAAACAGTATCAAATGCTTGATTAGCATCTGTATTGAGAAAAATCTCAATGAAAGGTACATTTTATAAGAAAAGAAGTATGTGTTAATCTTTCAGGGGAGTCAAATTTTATTAGTTTTCATTGAATTACACAATTTCACCCTGCATGATTTTTCTTGTCAAATGAAATTTATGAGAAAAAATAAGCTATTCACCCTTAACTCAGCAGTGTGATTTTACCAAAATGGTGCATAATGTACAATTATATAATCACAGATTATCCTTGACATAGGAGATGTAGAAATCTTAGAATTCATGTCCCCAATCTCTCAATTTGGCAAATGAGAAAACCATGTGACAAAAGTCATAAACTGATGTTTAAGAGCAGAGCAGTACTGTAACACTAGATACTTTAAAATATGAGGATATCAGGTTGATCTAGGTTGCTCAGTTGGTTAGTGCATCTTCTCAATACACCAAGGTTATGGATTTGATCCATGTTCAGGGCAGTTACAAAAATCAATTAACAAATGCACAAAAAGTAGAATGAAAAAAATCTCTCTTTCCTTTTCTCTCTCAAAGCAATAAATAAAAAAAAGTTTAAGTGAAATAAAATATGAAGTCATGATAGTTGTCAACATGTGACAACCATTTTTTGCAAAGCCAGTCCCACAAAAAGACTTCATGCAGAAATATAGTTTGGTCAAATAACTTTGTAGAATTTTTCATACTTAGCACATAAGTGGATCAGGAGCTCAGTGAAGTTTAGCAAATAAGAATTTTAAATTCATGTCACAGAAACATGTCACATTCATGTTTCTGAATGTGATTATCTATGTTTAGTTTTGTTTCTGTACACTTATGAAGAAGATCTATTAGAAAATGCTAATCTATAGAATAGTTACTAATTTTTCAAATATAAAGACATTCCCTTTATTCAATAAGTTAATGTGATTTTAGTGTAGGTTTATTAAGAAATAAATAATTACTAAAGTTTAAGAATTTGGTAGCAGTAGTATTTTATATAAAATCATTGTAGATATATGTTTTATTGAAATTCAAATATCACTAGAGATGATAAATGATATGGATAAATAGATGGACAGATTGATGGATAGATAGCTAAATAGAGGGCTTCTCAAACATGCTCAATTAATTTTTATATTCATCACAAAACACTACTATGAATACTCATTTTTCCCCTATGAAGGAAAATCATATTAAATTATAAAAATATACTTTTAAGATAATACAGTCAGAAATTTAAAAGTTACTATTTTCTTGTATTTTTAAAATAAAAAATAAAAGTGTTTTTCTTCCTGTTCATTCATCAGGAAAGAATGGGATTTTCACTTTATTTTCACCTTCGTTTAAATATTTTCAGGTTTATTCTCTGAGCTCTAGGCTCCTTAATATGGAATCATAGTTTGGACTGAGAATTGTAAGAGCTTGTATTTCTAAGTGGAAACCTATGCAGCATGTTGTGTTTCTAATTAGAATTCTTTGCTTTAAAAGGTAGTTTCAATAAAATTAAAACAAATATACTTAAAAGACAAAAGGATGAAAATGAATGCATTAGGAAATAATCAAAATTTCAGAATAGGAAGAAAATGTCTAACCTATATTTAATGAGCATTTACTGTGTGCAAGAGACTACTTTCTCATTTAATCACCAAATAACTCTGTGCTATTATCTCCATTCTACCAATAAGGAAATTGAAATACAATACAATTAGGGCATTTGTCCAAAGACACATACCTAGTACATAAAGCTATGATCTGATGCAAGCAATCTGATTCTAAAACCCAATTATATCATTATAATCAAGATAATGATTCTTATAGGGAGCTCTATGAGTGCAATAAAACATATAATACATGTGACTACTTGAGTTCTGAACATGAAATACTATGGTCTTGGAAGCCAGAGGAAAGGTCCTAGTGGCTCAGCTTTGCATTGAGAGAGCACTTACACTGAAAAGCAGACTTAAATCCATCACTTTGAATGGATCTATTATTTCTTGCTTGATAATTTACTATCAGAGATAAGGATTTATGGAATTGGCCATGTAACGAGATCATTAGTTGCCATTCTTAATACCTAAAATGTTGCCAAAACTATATTTCCTTGTTTGGCAAAATGAGAAAAAAATTAGTAGACTTCAAGGCTGTCAAGACAAGACACAAATAAATCTTAAAGTATATGTTTAGAGAAAAAATATTCTGTTTTAACTTCAACCTTAAATCTAAAATTTTAATCTTTCATCAGACTAAGGAAGAAATTAAGATTACTTGAGTGCATATGATGTTCAGAACATACTATTAGGTATTTTGCACTCCATAATTTAATTTAGTCTTCAGGTGAAAATGTTTAAAGTGCTGCACTTATTTTAAATTTAAGATGAGAAAACTATGGTTCAGAGAGCTTGAGGATTTACCACAGGTCACAACTGCAAAATTGCACTGTTGGCATTTAAATGCAACTGTGTGGATTCAATGTCATGGTTTTACCACTCTGCTAACATTCTTCTGGAAATCCAACATCTAATCTCAGGGAAGTAAGTAAAAGAAAATAAAATAAAGTAAAGTAAAGTTTTCCCTATGTTTCCCACAGGCTTCTTCAGGCCGAATATCTAAACACAAAGTTATAATGATTAGAGCAAGCACTCTTTCTCTAATTCTTCCCCTACTTATGTTTTGAGTCCTCCATCTCCAGAATGTCAGAAACCTTACTTTTTTCTTTATTTCATCTCTCTCCTCCATGCTTTATCTGACTGAACTAGGTTTTTAAAGCAAATGTCATATTTTCTAAGTTCCTCACATTTAATAAGATAAAACAAATGAAGAATGTTTCTTCCTTCCGTATCCTTCATCTTTCTCTAGCTTTCTTTTTTCCAATGCTATTATTTCGAGCCCATGCTCTTGAAAATGTTGTCTTTCTTGCAATTATTTCTTCATATTTCAGTCACTTGAAAACTAATACTGAAATGGCACCAGCCCTATTATTAAATACTAAGGACATATTTTTTAGTCTGGCTCACAACCACTCAGTATATTGTTATGAGCATGACCTCCTACACTGTTTCTTTTTAGCAAAGCTTTTCTTCTTGGTTTCTGTGAAGATTTATTCTTTTGGTTATAATTTTACTTAGTCCCTCATTCCACATGGCTCTCCTCTTACCAAACATTAATACAGAAGTTCTTCAAGTCTTAATGCTGCCAAGTGCATTACTTTTTCTCAACTGACTCCAGCCTTAGAAGATCCTAAAATTATATCACATTTCAGGGCATTCCTTTAAGCCTCACACTTAACCAAATACCTTTTGATAACATTGGATAATTTTACAGATAATGCAAGTTAAACATGCCCAAGTCTGAACTAATATTGTTTATCTCCCTACTTCCAAATCAGCCATTTTTTTCTATGCCTTTTACCTAAGAATATAATATCACACTATATCCCACTGTATAAGAAAATAATGAAATTCTATGCAGCAGAGAGAAAGAAGGAGCTACTACCCTTTGCAACAACATGGACGGAACTGGAAAGCATTATGCTGAGTCAAATAGGCCAGGTGTTGAAAGAAAAATACCATATGATCTCACCTTTAACAGGAAGCTAAACAACAAAACAAACAAGCAAGCAGAATAAAAACAAAGACACTGAAATAGAGAACAAGTGGGCAGCAAAAAAGGGGAGGGATTTGGAGGAACAAGTATGAAGGACACAGGGATGAGGACTGGGGGGGGAGAATGGGAGGGAGGTGGGGAGCACGGGGCGGGGGAGGGGCTGGGATGGGAGAAATAGACAAAAAACTGTACTTGAAAAATAACTAAATTAAAAAAAGAATATGAGAAAAAATAAATAAATAAGAAACCATTCTTTACACCTTATTCTTATTCACAATACCCATCCTGTCACCACATCTAAACTCTGTATTAAAAGGCCCACTGATTTTGCGCAAAGTCTCTCAGACATTTTTATGTAAAAATATATTTCAATTTTGCTTGTGTTACTTTAATCCATGAGTGTGAGAAGTCATTCTGGGTGACTACCTCTAGTTACACCTATCAAGTCTTTACAGAAAAAAAAAAGTCTGTCATTAAAATGAACCAATGAAAATGTCCAATTAAGGTCTTGTGTCCTGTATTTTTAGAATCTTGTTCTTTGGGCTTAAATTAAGAGGCTTGAAAGATGGGTATAAGAGACACTTCCCTAAAATATCAGTTTTGAGTAGAATAGTTAAGATGTTGGTCAACACAAAAGGCACTCTATACCCAGTCTTTCCATATTCTTTTTCTCTTGTTCAAATATAGGAGGACTTTCTTTGGCTATGGAAAAATTTTGTGATTGACCTACTCTTTTGCCCAGATACATCAGCACTGTCTCAAAACCTACCCAAGCTGATTCCGAAATCCATGTGGAGTAATGTTTCTTAGTACTTTAACATACCATTGTAGCAACCAAAACATGCCATTCACAAACTGAGGCTACATATTTCCCTGATAACCAGGTGTTTTTACCTACAGAGTCAACATCTGTACTGGGCATAGGGGTCAATGGAGTGAATAGTGCACAGAAGCTTCTCATAGGAAGCTTCCTTTTCCTATGGTTTTTGTTTCACCAGCAGTGACAGTAATGGCAAGGTACAGTCTCCTAGTGTTCTCTGGTTCTTCCTATGTGTCCTTTCCCATTATTCCCCAAAGTGACCAGTTCTCAAAGGAAGTCTTCTAGCCTCACACAGTTCATCATTTATACTCTTTATCAAGGCTCTAACATCCAGTTGGGAAAACTGCTAAAATATCTATGGCAGATTTTGTTATGTAAAGAATAAGGATAAATTAAATGTGATGGTGTAATTTTTCTACTTATGCCTTGGTAAAAAATCTCTTTTGTTCCCTTTCATATAAAAGTATATTCCAAACTCCTAAGTGTAGCATTAAAGATTTTCTCAATCTGATCTCAGCCAAGTGGAAGACATGAATTTGTCTTGTGCTGAAGTAGAGTGAGGGTAATCTGATAAATTCAAGGAGAAAAGAAGAGTGGGAAGGAGACATGGTCATTAGAAGGGTTGACTGTCAGACTGTTAAAGCTATAATTCTTGTCTATGGAGAGGAATAAAGACTAACCCCTGAATCCCCGAGGAATTAGGTAAGGCCTCCTTGGTAGCACTGCTCTCCTCTTTGAAGAAATGAAATTGCAATATATCAACATTGATCAAGATTTGTTATTGTGTTTTTAATTTTTTAAGAATTCAATACTAATAGTAAGTAATGTTGCTCTCTGCCCCAACTGAGATCCCACACAAGTCAACCTGTCTCTTTTTATATAACATTTGAGCAAGGTTTTCAACATTACTGCTGCATTTATAACTTTTCCAGAGATGCTGACCTTCTGCCTGAGAACTGTGCTCCTGGAATATCCTGGAGGCAGGCCCTCAGGAACATGAAAGGCTTCTCCTGTGTCTTAGATAGTGGGGCACTTAATTTCCTATAAAGCCATTTAAATGCTTTTTTAAAGGTGTGAACACTCATTTATTTACACATTGCTATTCGTAGACAAAAAACCCAGCCCAGCCTAGTTGAGTGTACAGAAACTTCAGACCCTTTCTTTCTCCAGGACTCCTGAGGCCTGGGAAAACCAGGAAGTCTGGGCTTCAGTCCAAAAGCTAAGAACCAAATTCAAAGCATTTATCTGATCTTCCGAAAAGCTCATTTTGTTAAGTACTCAGACATCTCAGCTCTGCTCCATGCATACTTTTTGTTCTCCTATTGCTTACTCATCCAACACTATTAATAATAAAAATGATAATAACAGCAATAATATATAATAATACTTATAACACCACATTTGTACAAAGTTTACAGAATGTTTTCACATATAGCATCTCATCTGAGTCTCTCAACAGCTCTGTGAGGTAAGTACTCTCACCTCCCTTTACAGATGGAGTAACTTACGGGTATTTCTGCAAAATCATTGGCACACAGGTCATTTTATCATGTGACTTCTTTACTCCCTTTCCTGATGCTAAATCATTTTTTAAAAGCAGAGGAGAACATTGGCAGAAAAATCTCAGATATTTCACTCAGCAACATTTTCACTGATATGTCCCCTAGAGCAAGGGATATAAAGGAAAGAATAAACAAATGGGATCTCATCAAAATAAAAAGCTTCTGCATGGCTAAAGAAAACAGTATTAAAATAAAAAGAGAACCAGGGAGATGCTGGGAAGATGGCGACTGAGTAGGACAGAGCTGATTCTAGCTCCTGTACTCATGGGTGAAAATCCTGGCAGATCTATTGAGAAACAGCACAATAAACCATCGGTTACCCAGCATTTACGAAATTAAAAGACCAGAGATTGTGACCGACGCTGAAACACCAGACAGCGGCAGAGTCAGCTACTGGAGCTGGGACACATGCAACCCCTGTGCTGCCACCATAGAAACAGGCCTGGGAGCCAGGGAGTCAAGAACATGAGCTGGGACATTCTCGGCCCCTGCTCTGCTGTCATAGCTACTGGCCTGGGCAACAGAAGAGTCAGTTGCAGGAACTGGGACACTGGAGGTCCCTGTACCGCCACGATAGAGATGGGCCTGGGCACCAGGGAGCCAGCTACGGGAGCTGGGACATTCTCGACCCATGTACCGCCCCATAGCAATGGGACTGGATGCTGGGGAGTCAGGTACAGAAGCCGGAACAGTCCAAACCCCTGTGATGGTCCTGGGTGCCAAAAGAGTTAGCTACGAGAGCCGGGACATTCTCAGCCCCTATGCTGCTGCCATAGTGACGGGTCTGGGCACCAGGGAGTCAGCTATGGGAGCCAGGACACTAGAGGCCCCTGTGCCACTGCCGTAGTAATGGGTCTGGGCCCTGGAGGAGTTGGCTACTGGAGCTGGGACATTCAGCAGTGGTAGGCAACCAGCGCAGAGACCACCACGAGGACCAGTGTGAGAGTAGGTGGAGACGGAGAACATCAAGAAACTTGAAGGAGTCTGCACCAATGAACTTCACAGGTATCATACCACAGAAGTTCATACCATAAACCTAGGGTGTCAGAACAGATCAACTTTAGAAGCTGAGACTAACAAGAAGAGACTCAAACAATGGGAAGACAGAGAAATAATCCCCAAATGAAAGCAAAATCAGAAACTTCAGAAAGAATGTTAGATGAAATAGAGGCTAATCAACTAACAGATGGTAAATTCAAAGCACTGGCTATTATGAAGTTCAAAGAGCTCACAATGAGCTATCAGAAACTACAGCAGAACTACAACAATCTCTCTGCAAACTACATCAACATGAAAAAGGAAACAAAATATCAGCAAGGGACAAGAGGAAAAGAAGAATACAATTTCTGAATTGAAGAACACAGTAGAAAGTTTCAAAATTAGAATAGATGAGGCAGAAGATAGGATTAGTGAGTTGGAGGACAAAGTAGAAAGCATCTCACAGAAAGAGCAAGAAAATGAAAAGAGGCTCAGAAAGAATGAAGAGGGATTAAGAGAAATGCAAGACAATATGAAACGTAATAATATCCGAATAATAGGAATACCAGAAGGAGAAGAAGAAGAACAAGGGATAGAAAACGTATTTGAACCAGTAATGAGAGAAAATTTCCCTAATTTGATGAGAGGGAACGTCACACAAATCCAGGAATCACAGACAGTCCCAATCAAGAGGAACCCAAGGAGGCCCACTTCAAGACACATCATCATCAAAATGGCAAAATCCCAAGACAAAGAGAGAATCTTAAAGGCAGCAAGGGAGAAAAAAGAAATAACATACAAGGGAGCCCCCAAAAGTTTAGCTACTGACTTCTCAATGGAAACACTCCAAGCCAGAATAGAATGGCAAGAAATATTCCAAGTAATGAGAACCAGAGGCCTACAACCAAGGCTACTTTACCCAGCAAGGCTCTCAATCAGGATAGAAGGCCAAATAAAGAGCTTCCAAGACAAAAGAAGCCTAAAAGAATATGCCTCCACCAAACCAGCTCTACAAGAAATACTAAAACACAACTTAACAAATTAAAAATAATTAAAATCATATAAAGTGTGTTCTCAAAAAGTAACTAAAGCAAGATTAGGTTCAGAAAAAAAGAAAGAAATGTGTAGCTGAATGACACCTCCTAAAACTAAAAATCATTAGCCAGACTTTTCAGGCAAAACAAATAAACAAACAAAAAACAAAAGAAATAAATAAAAAGGAAGTGAGGAAGGAAGGAAGGAAGGAAGGAAGGAAGGAAGGAAGGAAGGAAGGAAGGGAAAGAAAGACATATCACCAACATAAAGAATAGGAGAGGTGATATGATCACAGAGTCTGCACATGTAGAAAAAAAAAGAAATATTATGAACAACTTTAAGTGGTGATGAAATGGGTACAATCTTGAAAGACACAAATTACCCAAATATTAGCTATACAGGTAGTAAATGAATTAAATTTGAAGACAAAAATGTTTTTACAATGAAAACAACCCCAAATGTTTTCACTGGGCAATTCTTCCAGATATTTCCAAAAAATGAATTAATATATTATATGTTACCCAACTAATAATATGAGACCATCATTGCTTTAATACCAAAACCATATAGTCTGACTGTTGGAAGATGGTGGAAGAGTGAATGGAAGTCACACTAACCTCCTCTCAGGATCAATCTAGAATTACAACTAAATTGTGGAGAAATCACCCAGAACAAACAAATGAGTAATAGCAAGAGAGAAGCCTTATAACCTCAGACAGACAGAAATATCAGCTTCAGGACAACCTGACTGGTAAGGAGTGAGGTAGAAAATTGAGAGGGCTGGCTGGGTACCCATAGGCTTAAGTGTCAGGAAGCTAATTATGCAGCCAATTGGATCCCCATGAGAAGAATGGAGTCAAAACCATAAGTTAGATTTCCCAGCCAAGAGCAACAGAACCCAAAAAATACACAGATAACAAACAGTGATGGAAAGCTACAGGGTAGTTCTCAGCCAGAGATGGATAGCTGGAGATGCAAAGAGCAATTTAAAAGGCAAACACAAAAATTTTCATTTGCAGCCACTTACCCTGGGCTCTGGAAAAGGGGATGAAGAGTTGGCTGGAGACCTCTGTGGAGAGACTGAGGATGGAAGCTTTGGGGAGAGAACTGAGAGAGTAGATGCTGGAATCCCAGAGCTGAACCATCTCCCATGTGGCAACAGCCACTGTGGTTAGGTAGACTACTCCGAGCAGCAGCAGCCTGAGGGAAAACAATAGCCCCAACCCTAGGAGGGACTCTGCCCTGGCCCCATGGTGCTTAAACTGACTACTGAATGCAGAGTGAATAGATTAACAACTGAGGGAGTCAGCCATACATAGATCTCTGGCAAAAGTGGGGCAGAGTTGACTAGAGACACTTGAGGAGAGACTCGAGATGGAGGCTTTGGAGAGAGAATTGAGAGAGTAGTTGCCAGGATCCTGGTACTGAGTCAATCCCCATAAGGAAGAAGCCATCTGCTCAGGCAGACCACCCCTTCCCGGCAGCAGCAGCAGCAGCCTGAGGGGAAATAATAGCCCAGATCCCAAGAGTGATTCTGCCCTGCCCCAAGGTGCTTAAACTCACCCGCCAAAAGCTGAGTGACTAGATTAACAACTTAAGGAGACAGCCACAGACAGTAGATCCCTAAGTCTCATTGCTGCCTAAGATCAGATGGGGTTGACATCTGACATCACCAGAGGTGGATCCAGAAAGAAACAAAAAAGCAGTGGTAAATACCAGAGGCTATGTAGAAAAAAAACCACTGTGGTCCTCTCCAGGATTTGCAATATTTTCTTTCCTGCATAGCTTTTTAAACATTCGTTTCTTGTACAGCAGGTCTGTGCATCTTAAGCTACTAGATTTTATACTATAGTTTATTTCATTTCACATATTTTTTGTCTCTCCCCTCTCTTAGCACATTTTACCTTCTTCTTTTCTCTCATTATTACATTTTAAATTTTGTTTTCTCTCTTGCTAAAATTTATTTTCATTCCATACTCTTACTGTTTCTCCTTCATCCAGACACACAAAACCAATTTTCTTGTCAATGGCCTCACATGTTTTTTCCACACTCTTAAAACACCCACATTCTCTCTTTACCTGTAGCAATCTTTGTTAGTTGATTGTGGGTAGGGGAGTTGTATTTTTTTAACGTTATCTCTAGATCTTCACTGATTTTGTATTTCAAATATCAAATTTTACTGATCCCCTCTCCTACTCTTTTTTTCATCTCAAATTTTTTATTTTGCCCTGTCAGCCTGTATTTTTTCCTCTTTTTCTTTTCTTTCTTCTACTTCTTTTTATCCTCTCCTTTTATTTTTCCTTATTCTTATTTTTTTCTTATTTATTTTTTCTTTCAACACAAATTTTATTTTTTTCCTCTCTTAGCCTGGTTTTTATTCCACCTTCATAGTATTCCTTCTCCCTGTATCATTTTAAAATCACTTCCATTCCTCTAGACATCTCTTAAGCATTTCTTGTTTCTTTTTTCTCTCTTATTCCCATACCACCAATAATAATTTTAGCTCATTTGTTGCTGATAGCACTGTGGTGCATCTTTCCCTCCAATTTGTCTCCAATATTTTTATTATTTAATTACTTTTTTCTTTCCATTTTCTCTCTCTATTTTGTTTTCTTTTATTTTAATTTCTGCTTAAACTAATACTAAATGATTCCCTTCTCATACTCCATTCTACAGGCTTCATTGCCTTCATTATTCATGAGATAAATTTTATTACCTCTTCATCACATTGCTCTGACTCCCACCTTTTATTAATGCTCCTCCATCTACCCTCTCAAATTCATTTTTCTTTCAGTATATCATCTCACTCTTTTTTCTTATAATAAGCTTTTTAAATCTGTTTACACCCTTTTTAGTACTGGATCATTTGTTGTTCATAGAGAGATTGCAGAAGGAAAATATTTTTTTACATTTGGGTTTGTTTCTTGGGCTTGTAGGTGTTGTTCTGACAGCACCTACACAACAGCACACAACACATGGTAGGCAGAGTGACCCTCAGTCAACCAGCTAGAGGGAAGAACGTACCAAAGAAAAATCCAATAATAATCAAAACCTGATTATTAAACCTAATAATTAAATCCAGAGAACCAACCTGAAGATCATAAGGGGCATCCCAGCAGAGTCTAATTCAGGAGATCAAGGAGACTACATCTCTGAACCTTACAAATCTACTATGACAGAAGTTTACACCAAAAGTCAGAATGTCAAAAAAGACCAATTTTAGAAGTAAAAGCAAACAAGAAAAGTTGCACAAATAATGGGAAGGCAAAGAAACAATGCCCAATGAAAATGAAAGCAAAAATCATCAGAAAGAATACTAAATGAAATAGAGGCAAGTAAACTGTACAATACAGAATTCAAAACAATGGTTAGAAGGAAGCTCGAAGAGCTCAGGGCAAATTACCAAAAACTACAGGGAAACTATGAGGAACTTACTGCAAAGTATATCAGTATGAAAAAGGACATAGATACAACCAACAAATGTTAATAGAAAATGAAGAATATAATTTTTGAATTGAAGAACACAAAAGGAGGCTCAATGAAAAAGAGGACTGAATAAGTGACCTTGAGCACAAGGTTGTTTCCTAAAAACAGCAAAAAAAAAAAAAAAAGGAAAAAAAGACTACAAAAGAATGAACAGGGGTTAAGGGAATAGCAGGACAACATGAAACATAGTAATATCCTTGTAATGGGGATATTATGAAGGAGAATAAGAGGAGCAAGGGATAGAAAACCTGTTCGAAAAAGTATTAATGGGAAACTTCCCTAATTTGGAGAGAGGAAAAAACCACAAAAGTTTAGGAAAACAGAGGGTCCCAATGAAGAGGAAGCAAAGAGGCCCACTACAAGACATATCATAATAAAAATGGCTACATTCAAATACCAAGAGAGAATCTTAAAGGCACCAAGGGAAAAACAGGCACTAATATACAAGGGAGCCCCAATAAGGCTAGAAGCTCACATCTCAACAGAAACACTAAAAGCCAGAAGAGAGTGGCAAGAAATACTCCAAGTAATGAAAAGCAAAGGCCTGAAACCAAGAGTACTCTATCCAGCAAGGCTCTCAATTAAAACGCAAAGCAAAAAAAAAAAAAAAAGGAGCTTTTTTGACAAAAGAAGTCTAAAAGAATACACCTCCACCAAACTAGTACTGCAAGATATGCTAAAAGGACTGCTTTAAGAAGATGAAGAAAAAGAGTGAGAGAGAGAGAGGAACACAGGTAAGAAGGGAGTAAAATGGCAATGAATAAGTATCTACCAATAATAACCTTAAATACAAACAGATTAAATGCCCCAATCAAAAGAGAGAATAGCTGAGTGGATAAGAAATCATGACCCACATATATGCTGACTACAAGATACACACCTCAGAACAAAAGACCTACAGAGACTGAAAGTGAAGGGTTGGAAAAATATTTTAAGCAAATGAACAGGAAGAAAAAGCTAAGGTAGGAATACTTACATCAGAAAAGAAATAAAATTCAAAACAAAGTCCATAAAAAGAGACACTGAAGGACACTTCATAATACTCAAAAGAAGAATCCATCAAGAAAACATAAACAGACAACTTGGGAGACTTCCGCAAAGATGGAGGCATAGGTGGAAATGCCGTGCTTCCTCACACAACCAAGTTTAGAGACAACTAATATTAGCAACAGAAAACACAGCCAGAACACAGAAATTGAACTTTTCGGAAGTCTGATAACAACAAATTATTCAGCCTGACCGGTAAGAGGGGAGAAACCAGCAGCTGGTAGAGTGCGGTTGCACAGGAAAACTCGGTCAGACGGACTCAGGCAAGCAGAATCCAGGCGCAGGGTTGGACCTGGTGGGCAACTCAGCAAGCAATCGCGGGCAAACAGCGAGGGAGCAGGGCTGCGGGTTGACTGTGGTTGCGCATTCATGTGTGGATAGACAAGCCAGAGAGTGGGCGATTGGATGAGAGCCAGCAGCCCCAGCAGCGATCGGCAGCGGAGGGCCCGCATTTCCCCGCTCTGACCCTGCCTCCACATACAGCGTCATAACCCAGTAACCTAAGTGGCCCTATCCTGGTGAACCACCTAAGGCTCTGCTCCTAACCCAGTGGCACAAAACAGCAGAGGGGGTCACCATTTCCCCGCGCTGACCACGCCCCCACATACAGCCTCACAACCCAGCCACCTGGGAGTCCAAGGCTCCCCTCCTAGTACTTAAGGGGCACAAACAGACCAAAAATGGCTCAAGAAGATCTCAAAGCCCCAGAGCCTATAAATCTAAGCAATGAAGAAATAGCAAAACTCTCAGATGCACAGTTTAAAACACTGGTGATCAGGATCCTCACAGAACTGGCTGATTATAGCCACAAATTAGAGAAACATATGAAGGCGAAACTAATTGAAATGAATGGAATTGCACAGGAAACCAATAGCGATGAAAAGGAAACTGGGACTCAAATCAATGGAGTGGACCAGAAGAAAGCAAATAATGGCCAAACAGAAAAGAGTCAAGAAGCAAGAATTCAAAAAAAGGAGGAGAGTCTTAGGAACCTCCAGGACATCTTTAAACGCTCCAATATTCAAATTATAGGGGTACCAGAAGAGGGAAAGGCACCAGTGGAAAACTTATTTGAACAAATAATAAAGGAGAATTTCCCCAATCTGGCAGAGGAAATAGACTTCCAGCAAATCCAGGAAGCTCAGAGAGTCCCAAAGAAGTTGGACCCAAGAAGAAACACACCAAGGCACATCATCATTACATTAGCCAAGATTAAAATGAAGGAGAGAATCCTAGAAGCAGCAAGAGCTAAGGGGACAGTCACCTACAAAGGAGTCCCCATCAGACTGCAGCAGATTTCTCAAAAGAGACCTTACAGGCAAGAAGGGGCTGGAAAGAGGTATTCCAAGTCATGAAATCCAAAGACCTACATCCAAGATTGCTCTATCCAGCAAAACTTTCATTTAGAATGGAAGGATAGATAAAGTGCTTCTCAGATAAGATCAAATTCAAGGAGTTCATCATCACCAAGCCCTTATTATATGAAATGTTAAAGGGACTTATCTAAGAAAAAGAAGTTAAAGAAACATGAACAGTGAAAGGACGTCAAACTCACAGTTATTAACAACCACACCTAAAACAAAAGCAAACTAAAAGGACAGCTAGATCAGGAGTGGAAACATAGAAATGAAGATCTCAAGGAGGGTTAGCAACAGGGTGGTGGGAGGAGGAGAAGGGGGAGAAGGTTCAGAAAAATAAGTAGCATAGACAGTAGATAGAAAATAGATGGGGGGGCAAGAATAGCATGGAAAATATAGAATCTAAAAGACTTGAGACACATGGACATAAACTAAAGGGGGGTAATGGTGGGGACAGGGGGTTAAGGTGGAGGGGAATGAAGGTGTAATAGAACAACTGTAATGGCATAATCAATTAAAAATAAATTAATAAAAAACATAAACATTATAAATATATATACACCCAACATAGGAGTACCCAAATATATAAGGAAAATCATGGAGGACTTCAAGAAAGATATAGATAGCTACATAATTATAGCAGGGGATTTTAACAACTTACTGTCAAAAATGGTTAGATATTCCAAACAAGAGATCAACAAGGATATTGTAGAACTGAATAACATTTAGATCAAATGAACCTAACTGGTTTTATACTTACTATATCTATATCTATATCTATATATATATATACTTACATTATATATTTATATATATCTATATATAAATATATTATATAATATATTATGTATATATAGGAATTTATATATATAAAAATTCAATCAAAAAAAGCAAAATTCACATTTTTCCAAGTTCACATAGAACAGCTTCAAAGATAGACCACATGATAGGACATAAAACAATCTGCAGCAAATTTAAAAAATTGAAATTATAACAAGCACTTTCTCAGACTACAAGGGCTTGAAACTTGAAACCAACCTCAAAGAAAAGTTAAAAAATATTCAAACTCATAGTAACTATATAGCCTGCTATTAAACAAGGAATTAGTTAATAATAAGATTAAGAAGGAAATAAAAAAAATTTGGACAAAAATGAAAATTAACACACAACAGTACAAACCTACGGGGCACAATGAAGGGGATCTTAAGAGGAAAGTTTTTGGCAATACAGGTCTATCTAAAAAAGATAGAAACATTTCAAATAAACAATCTAAGCCTACATCTATAAGAACTGTAGAAACAACAACAAATAAAGCCCAGACTGAGGAGAAGGAAGGAAATAATCAAGACCAGAGCAGAATTAAATAAATAGGTGCTAAAAGAACAATTCAAAAAAATTAAGAAAACCAGGAGATGGTTCTTTGAAAAGATAAACAAAATGGAAAAGCTTTTATCCAAATTCATCAAGAAAAAAAGGGAGAAGACCCAAAGAAATTAAATCAGAAATGAAGCAGAAAAAATTATAACTGATACCACAGAAATATAAGGATTGTAAGAAATTACTATGAACAACTACATGCCAAGAAATTTGAAAACCGCCAAGAAATTTGAAATGTATACATTTCTAGAAAAATATGATATTCCAAAACTGAATCAAGAAGGAAAAGAAAGCCTGAACAGATCTATAACAGTGAATGAAAGTGAAGCAGCAATCAAAATATTCCCAACACACAAAAGCCCTGGACTGGATGAAGTCACAGAAAAAATTTTACAAAACATTTAAGGAAGAACTAACTTCTATTTTCCTCAGACTCTTCACAAAAATTCAAAAATAGGGAAGACAACCAAACTCTTTTAACGAGTTCATCATCATCTTTATCTCAAAACCCAATAAAGACACAATAACAACAAATACAGGCCAATATCACTGATGAACATTGACACTATACCATCACCAAAAGAAAACTTTAGTATTCAACAAAATTTTGGACAACCATATCTAGCAATATATTAAACAGATGATACATCATGATTAAGTGGGATTCATCCCAGGGATGCAAGGATGGTCCAAATTTTGAAAATCAATAAATGAATCACATCACATAAACAAAAGAAAAACAAAAATTACATGATTATATCAATAGATGCAGAAAAAGCATTTAATTAGGTACACCACCCCTCTAATAAAAACACTCAGAAAGTGGAAATAGAGAGAGTACACCTCAATATGATAAGGGCACTATATGAAATACCTATAGTCAACATCATACTCAATGGACAGACACTAAAATCTTTCTCAAGATCAAGAACAATGCCCTAGCTAGTGTAGCTCAGTGGATTGAGTGCGGGCCTGCCAACCAAAGTGTTGCCGACTCGATTCCCAGTTAGGGCACATGCCTGGGTTGCAGGCCAGGTCCCCAGAATGGAGTACAACCACACATTGATGTTTCTCTCCCTCTCTTTCTCCTTCCATTCTCCTCTCTCTAAAAATAAGTAAATAAATCTCTAAAATAAATCAATAAATAAAATATAAAAAAAAGATCAGGAACAAGACAAAAATGCTCATTTTGACCACTTCTATTCAACATAGTACTGGAAGTCCTAGCTACATGAATCAGACGAGAAAAAGAAATAAAAATCATTTAAATTGGAAAGGGGTAAGCAAAACTGCAACTATTTACAGGTGACATGATAGTGTACACAGAAAATCCTATAGATTCCCCCCCCAAAAAATACTTGACCTACTAAGTGAATTTGACAAAGCAGAGGGATCTCAAGTCAATATTCAGAAGTTGAAGGCATCTGTGTACACCAACAATGAAATATCAAAAACAAAAATCAAGAGAGAAATAGCAACAAGAAAAATAAAATACCTATGAAAAAACCTAATCAAGGAGGTAAAAGACCTGTATTCAGAAAACTACAGAACACTGAATAAAGAAATTAAGGAGGATAGAAATACATGGAAGCATACACCATGTTCATGGATTTGAAGAATTAACATCATGAAATGTCCATGCTACCCAAATCAATTAATAGATTCGACACAGTCCCTATTAAAATACCAATGACATATTTCATGGACATAGAATAAACATTTCAAAAGTTCATATAGAACTATAAACAAGCATGAATAGCAACACTAATTTTAAGAAAGAAGAAAAAAGTAGGATGGAACACCATACCTGACATCAAAAAATATTACAAGGCCACTACAATCAAAACAGCCTGGTACTGACATAATAATAGACACATAAATCAATGGAAAAGAAAACAAAGCCCAGAAATACATTTATATCTCTATGGTCAATTAATATTGGACAAAGGTGGCAAAAGAATAAAATGGATTAAAAATAGCCTCTTCAACAAATGGTGTTGGGAGAGCTAGACAGCTACATGCAAAAAAAAAAGTATTTTGAGCACCAACTTATACCATACACAAAAATAAACTCAGAATGGATAAAAACTTAAATGTAAATTGTGATGCCATAAAAGTCCTAGATGAGAGAGAACATAGGCAGGAAAATCTCATATATTCCACACAGCAATGTTTAACAATATGCCCCCTAGAGTAAGGAACATAAAGGAAAGAATAAACAAATAGGACTTCATCAAAATAAGAAGCTTCTTCCCAGCTAAAAAAAACATCAAAATTAAAAGGGAACTAACCAAACAGGAAATATATATTTCACAATGATATCTTAGACAAAGGTTTGATCCCCAATATGTGTAAAGAAATCATGTGACGTCACCGCAGGAAGACAAAGAATCCAATTAAAAAATGGTCAAGAGAACTAAACACATTCTTTCAAGGAGGACATACAGAGAGCCCAGAGATATATGAAAGGATGTTCAGCATGACTAGCAATCAGAGATGCAAATTAAAACCACAATGAAACATATACCTTGTTCATGAATTGGAAGAATTAACATCATCAAAATGTCCATACTACCCAAAGCAATATATAGATTCAATGCAATACCTATTAAAGTACCAATGGCATATTTCATAGACATAGAACAAACACTTCAAAAATTTATATGGAACCATAAACGAGCCTGAATAGCAGCTGCATTTTTGAGAAAAAAGAACAAAGTAGGAGGGATCACAATACCTGATACCAAACTGTATTACAAGGCCACTGTAATCAAAACAGCCTGGTACTGGCATAAAAACAGGAACATACACCAATGGGACAAAAAAGAGAGCCCAGAAATCAATCCAACTCTCTACAGTCAATTAATATTTGACAAAGGGGGCAATAACATAAAATGGAGTAAAGATAGCCTCTTCAACAAATGGTGTTGGGAGAACTGGACAGCTACGTGCAAAAGACTGAAACATGAGCACCAACTTACACCATACACCAAAATAAATTCAAAGTGGATAAAAGACTTAAATATAAGCTGTGACACTATTAAAGTTCTAGAGGAAAACATCAGCAAGAAAATCTCAGATATTTCACGCAGCACCTTTTTTACTGATATGTCCCCTAGAGCAAGGAATATAAAGGAAAGAATAAACAAATGGGATCTCATCAAAATAAAAAGTTTCTGCATGGCTAAGGAAAACAGTATTAAATTAGCAAGACAACCAACTGTATGGGAAAACATATTTGCCAATGATACCTCAGACAAAGGTTTAATCTCCAAAATATATAAAGAACTTACATGGCTCCACTCTAAAAAGACATCTAACCCAATTAAAAAATGGGAAAAGGACTTGAACAAACACTTCTCCAAGGAGGACATACAGAACATTCAGAGACACATGAAGAGATGCTCAATATCGTTAGCTATCATAGAGATGCAAATTAAAACCACAATGAGATACCACTTTACACCAGTCAGGATGGCCATCATAAACAAAGCAACAAACAACAAATGTTGGAGAGGTTGTGGAGAAAAGAGGTCCTTAGTTCACTGTTGGTGGGATTGTAGACTGGTACAGCCATTATGGAAAACAGTATGGAATTTTCTCAGAAAAATAAAAATCGACCTGCCATTTGACCTGGGATTATATCCTAAGAATCCTAAAACATCAATTTCAAAGAACCTATGCACCACAATGTTCATAGCAGCACAATTTACAATAGCCAAGAGTTGGAAACAACCTAGGTGCCCGACAGTAAATAAATGGATCACAAAATTGTGGTACATATACACAATGGAATTCTATGCAGCAGAGAGAAAGAAGGAGCTACTATCCTTTGCAACAACATGGATGGAACTGGAAAGCATTATGCTGAGTGAAATAGGCCAGGTGTTGAAAGATAAATACCATATGATCTCACCTTTAATGGGAAGCTAAACAACAAAACAAACAAGCAAGCAAGCAGAATAAAAACAAAGACACTGAAATAGAGAACAAGGGGACAGTGACCAGAGGGGAGAGGGAAGGAAATTTAGGGGGGGAAGGGGGGAGGGATTTGGGGGAACAAATGAGAGGGACGCTGGTAGGAGGGCGGGGGGGTGGGGGAGGGGGGAGGGATGAGCACGGGAAAGGGGGGTGGGCTTGGATGGGAGAAATAGACAAAAAACTGTACTTGAAAAATAACTAAATAAAAAAAATGTGAAAAGAAATAAAACCACAATGAGATACCACCTCACACTGGTCAGAATGGCCATCATAAACAAATCAACAAACAAGTGTTGGAGAGGATGCAGAGAAAAGGAAACCCTAGTGCACTGTTGGTGGTGATGCAGAGTGGTATAGCCACTGTGGAAAACAGTATGAAACTCCCTCAAAAAATAATAAAAATGAAACTGCATTTTTACCTGGCAATTCTACTGCTGGGACTATACCCTAAGGATGCTGAAACAGCAGTTCAAAAGAACCTATACTCACCAATACTCATAGCAGCACAATTTGCAATAATCAAGTGCTGAAAGCAACTTTGGTGCCCATCAGTAAAGAAGTGATTAAAAAACCTGTAGTACTATGTTCAGCCAAGATAGAGGCATAGGTAGTTAAATTTTGTCTTCTCGCACCACCAACAGAAGAACAATAACAAATTTAAAAATAAAACATAAACATAACTGCCAGAAAATCAAACTGGATGAAAGTTTGACAACCAAAGAAGCATTCATCCAGACCAGTAGGAGGGTAGAGATGGGAAGCCAAGGTAGAGAGGACTCATGGCAAGGCAGCACCTGGAGGACTGGGACAGGCTATGGTGGGGGTCATTGAACAAGGTGGAGGTTGGCGGAACAGGTGGTCCCATATTTGCATGCAGATAAACCAGGGGAAGCAACTGAGTACTGAGACAGACCATGCCACCCAGGATTCCCATGTGGAGAAATAAACCTTCAAAACCTCTGACTAAAAAAACCTGTGGAGGTTGAGCAGGAGAAATGTTGGAGCAGGAGAAATGTTGGAGCAGGAGAACCTGTGGAGCAGGAGAAATGTTGTGCCTTGTGGGAGAGTTCATTGGAGGGACTCACAGAGTCCCTCCAATGAACATACACAAACCTACCCACCCAGGAATCAGTACAAGAAAGACCAAATTTGTTTGTGGATAGCACAGGAAGTGACTGAAAGCTGGTTCAGAGCTGAGACAGTGTCATTGTTGCCTCTCCAACCACTCCCATACATACAGCACCACAAAGTATCTACATGGGTTGCCCCACCCTGGGGGAAAACCCAAGGCTCTGCCCCTTATTGTGTAACAGCCATGCTGAAACAAACAAACAAACAAAATATATGGCCAAAAAGGAAAAAATAGATCAAAGCTTTAGAAAAGAATACAACTAATTGATGAAGAGATAGCCATCCTACTAGATAGAGTTCAAAACACTGGTAACAGGGATGTGGTAGGAATGGTATAGTATGGTATCAAAATAGCAGAAGAGGCGAAGGCAATGCAAAGTGAAATAAAGGAAGATGTACATGGACCCAACAGTGAAGGGAAGGACACCAGGACTCAAATCAACAGTTTGGAACAGAAGGAAGAAATAGTCAACTAGAGCAGAATGAAGAAACAAATCCAAAAATATGAGGAGAGGCTTAAGAATCTCCAGGACAACTTTAAATGTTCCAACATCCAAATCATAGGGGTTCCAGAAGGAGAAGAGGAAGAACAAGAAATGGAAAACTTATTTGAAAAAATAATGAAGGAGAACTTCCTCAATCTAGCAAAGGAAATAGACTTCCAGGAAGTCCAGGAAGCTCAGAGAGTACCAAAGAAGTTGCACGCTAATAAGTTTACACCAAGGCACACTCTAATTACATTACCCAAGATTAAAGATAGGAAGAGAATGTTAAAAGCAGCAAGTGAAAAGGAGACAGTTACCTACAAATGACTTCCTATAAGACTATCAGCTGATTGATTACTCAAAAAAAAAGCTTGCAAGCAAGAAGGGGCTGGAAAGAAGTATTCCAAGTCATGAAAGGCAAGGACTTACACCCAAGATTACTCTACCCAGAAAAGCTATAAATTAAAATGGAAGGGCAAATAAAGTGCTTCCCAGATAAGGTCAAGTTAAAGGAGTTCATCATCACCGAGCCCTTATTATATGAAATTGTTAAAGGCACTGATCTAAGAAAAATAAATTGATCAGAAATACAAATGTAAAATGGCAATAAACTCACAAATATCAACATCAAACTTAAAAACAAAAACAAACATGGACTAGGCAAACAACTAGAACAGGAACAGATTCACAGAAATAGAGATCACATAGAAGATTATCAACAAGCAGGAAGGGTGAGTGGGTAGAACAGGGGAAGGTTCAAGGAATATAAGCATAAATGGTAGGTACAAAATACAAAAGAGGAGGTTAAGAATACTGTCATGATTGGAGAAGCTAAAGAACTTATATGTATGTCCCATGGTCATGAACAAGATGAGGGGATGATGTTGGGAGGGTGGGTACAGTGTGGAGGAGAATAAAGGGTAGAATAAACGGGACAACTGTAATAATGTAATCAATAAAATGCCTTTTTAAGAAACTGTGCTACACTTACACAATGGAATACAACATATCAGAAAGAAAGAGCTCCTAACCTTTGCTACAGCATGGGTGGTCTGGAGAGCATCCAAAGTTAAGTAAGCCAGAAGAGAAAGACAAATATCATATGATCTGACCTATACATGGAACCTAATCAATAAAATAAGCAAGCAAGCAAAACATAACCAGAGACTTTGAAATAAAGAACAAACTAGCAGTAACAGGAGGGGCGGGATGAAGGGCATAAGAGAGGAAAGAAGGAAAATGATTGTCAAGGAACATGTATCAAGGACCCATAGACAAAGCCAAAGAGGGGAAGGATTGGGAGTGGGATATGTGGGTGGGTAAGTCAGTGGAAAGTGGTGGTAGAAAAATGGAGACAATTGTACCTGAACAACCTTAAAAAAAAGAAAAACCAAAATGATAAACTCTGATTTATTTCTAAATATAGATGCAGAAATTATTAATAAAACCTCACCAACTTAATTGACAAACCAAAAGTGAAAGTACATCATAAGTGGAGTTTACATTTTCAGAGTGTGATTTAACAATTAATAAACCAACAAAATTAATGTGCCATATTAATAAACCAAAAATAAAAATGAATATGGTCACTTCAATAGATGCAAAAACATAGAAAAAATCCCTATACATTTCTTTTTTTTAATATGACATAATATTTTTATTATCTCAGGGTTTCTTTTTTTTTAATTTTTTTATTGATTATGCTGTTACAGTTGTTCTATTCCCCCCTTCATTCCCCTCCACCCTAACCCCCCGTCCCCACCATTACCCCCCTTTAGTTTATGACCATGTGTCTGAAGTTCTTTAGATTCTATATTTCCCATGCTATTCTTGCCCCCCATCTATTTTCTATCTACTGTCTATGCTACTTATTTTTCTGAACCTTCTCCCCCTTCTCCTCCTCCCACTACCCTGTTGCTAACCCTGCTTGAGATCTTCATTTCTGTGTTTCCACTCCTGATCTAGCTGTCCTTTTAGTTTGCTTTTGTTTTAGGTGTGGTTGTTAATAACTGTGAGTTTGACGTCCTTTCACTGTTCATGTTTCTTTAACTTCTTTTTCTTAGATAAGTCCCTTTAACATTTCATATAATAAGGGCTTGGTGATGATGAACTCCTTGAATTTGATCTTATCTGAGAAGCACCTTATCTGTCCTTCCATTCTAAATGAAAGTTTTGCTGGATAGAGCAATCTTGGTTGTAGGTTTCATGACTTGTTTGGATTTCATGACTTGGAATACCTCTTTCCAGCCCCTTCTTGCCTGTAAGGTCTCTTTTGAGAAATCTGCTGCAGTCTGATGGGGACTCCTTTGTAGGTGACTGTCCCCTTAGCTCTTGCTGCTTCTAGGATTCTCTCCTTCATTTTAATCTTGGCTAATGTAATGATGATGTGCCTTGGTGTGTTTCTTCTTGGGTCCAACTTCTTTGGGACTCTCTGAGCTTCCTGGATTTGCTGGAAGTCTATTTCCTTTGCCAGATTGGGGAAATTCTCCTTCATTATTTGTTCAAATAAGTTTTCCACTGGTGGCTGTGCCTTTCCCCCTTCTGGTACCCCTATAATTCGGATATTGGAGCATTTAAAGATGTCCTGGAGGTTCCTAAGACTCTCCTCCTTTTTTTGAATTCTTGCTTCTTGACTCTTTTCTGTTTGGCCATTATTTGCTTTCTTCTGGTCCACTCCATTGATTTGAGTCCCAGTTTCCTTTTCATCGCTATTGGTTTCCTGTGCAATTCCATTCATTTCAATTAGTTTCGCCTTCATATGTTTCTCTAATTTGTGGCTATAATCAGCCAGTTCTGTGAGGATCCTGACCACCAGTGTTTTAAACTGTGCGTCTGAGAGTTTTGCTATTTCTTCATTGCTTAGATTTATAGGCTCTGGGGCTTTGAGATCTTCTTGAGCCATTTTTGGTCTGTTTGTGCCCCTTAAGTACTAGGAGGGGAGCCTTGGACTCCCAGATGGCTGGGTTGTGAGGCTGTATGTGGGGGCGTGGTCAGCACGGGGAAATGGTGGCACCCTCTGCTGTTTTGCACCGCTGGGTAGGAGCAGAACCTTAGGTAGTTCACCAGGGCCGGGCCACTCAGAGTAGCTGGGTTATGATGCGGTCAGACTGAAGAATTTGTTGTTAACAGACTTCCGTAAAGTTCAATTTTCTGTGTTCTGGCTATGTTTTCTATTGCTACTATTTAGTTGTCTCTAAACTTGGTTCTGTGAGAAGTCACGGATATCCACCTATGCCTCCATCTTGGCAGAAGTCCTGTATATTTCTTATAAAACAATTCTTGGAGTATAAGTAAAGCAAGGAACTTTCTATATCTGAGAAATGAGGGGAAATGGGAGCCCTTGTAATAATATTAACAAGAAAAGTGAAGTGAAAAAGAAATTAAAAAAAAGAGAGCTTGAAGTTACTGTCATGCCTAGTTGTACACAACCTAATGAATGTTTTCCTTTTAAAGTCAATTAAAAAAATCAAGGATATCCATTCTGATCACTTCTACAATGTTAGAAATGTACTTCTAACATTGTACTGGCTATCTAGACAGTCTAGCTAGGCAAGAAATTGAAAAGAAGAAGGCAAACTTCTCTTATTTGCAGAATGCATGGTCACCTATAAAGAATATCCACAAAAACCTCAGTAAAGCTCTTGGTATTAATAATTACATTTAGAAAAAGATACAAAACCTACATACGCATCTTTATATATTAATGATAGTTAACCAGAAACTAAAATTAAAATATTTTAAATGACATTAAAATATAAAATACGAAGAAAGTATTACCGTATTTAAAGTATAAAGAGTACAATTGTTTTTAATTGCAAGAAATTAAGGAATATTTTTTATGAGTCCTTTATGAGAAAGTTTCTGAAGGACAAATTTCAGTCAACTAGAAGATGATTAGGAAAACCACAGACAAAGAACCCACCAATTCTATTTAATTATTTTTTAAAAAGACAAAAATGTATGTGTGAACTAGCATCACAGAGCACAGGTAAAAATTATTTCTGTGACAATTTAGAAATGATATAAACACAAAGACAAAAGAGAAGTCATTATATAACAGCTGACAAATCAAATGATAGAAACATGATCCTGTCTGTCTTACAAGGATAAATACTAAGATAGGTAGGTGTTACTGACTAAAACTGGGTGGAAGCAGATGGAAAAAAAATAAATGAATATCATATATAAACATATACTAACAAATTTATAGGTATATATAAATATATAGGAATCTGACAAAAATTTCACCATTATGTACTCTAAAAGTTATAAAATATTGCTGAGAAAAAATTAAGTATGTACACAGAGGTAATGTGTTTATAGATCAATTATGAAGATGCTAATTCTCCCTCAAATTTCTTTGTAGATTTATGGTTTTAATACAATCCCAACCAAACTTCCATCAGGCATTTTGATAATATTTTACAAGCTGACGCAAACATTCATTTGGAATTAAAAAGAACCTAGACCAGACAAAATGACTTCAAGAAAAAACAATGTTGGAGAATATAAACTACTTGACTTCAAAATTTATTATAAAGCTACAGCCACTAGGACACTATTTTGGGTACAAAAATAAACTAAGATCAGTGGAACAAAACAGAGAATTAAAAAATAAACTCATATCAATTTGCATAATTTTTGACAAATATATAAAGTCTGGGGATAAAAATTTTTCTACATATGGTGTTAGAACAATTAGATATTTATTTTTTATTTTATTTATTTATTTTTTCGAGAGAGGGGAAGAGAAGGAGAAAGAGTGGGAGAGAAATACCAATGTATGGTTGTCTCTCATGCGTTCCCTGCTGGGAACTGGCCTGCAACCCAGGCACGTGCCCTGACTGGGAATCGAACCGCGATACTCTGGTTCGCAGGCCCATGCTCAATTCACTGAGCTACACCAGCCAGGGCAGAACAATTAGATATTTATATGTACACACACAAATGTTGACATATACTTTATACTACATAAAATTAAATAGTAATTGACCTTAGATCTAAATATAAATGCTAAAACTATAAAACTTCTAGAAGAAAAGAAATTTAAAAACCTGTTTTTAACAAAATATTCCTTAGATACAATATCAACTGTGGATCTATAGGAGAATACATTGAAAAATACCTGGTGTTTTATAAAATTAAGCACTTCTACTTTTAGAAAACCCTCTCTCAAAAGAACAAAAAAACAAGCCATGAACTGGAAGGAGATATTTAAAAATCACAAATTTCATGACGGTATTGTACCCTGAATATATTGAAAATTCTTAGAACTTAGTAATAAGAAAATAAACAACTTCATTTTTAAAATAATCAAAATATTTGAATAGATACCTCATTTCTAATCAATATGGATGGGAAAGAAGCCAGGAAAAAGATGTCCAGCATCATTAGTCACTAGAAAAATGCAAATTAAAACCACAATAAGCTATTACTATATGCTTAACATTAGAATTTCTAGTATTAAAGAAATTGAATCTACCAAAGGTATAGGAAAAATGAGACTCTAACACACAACCTATGACAGTGTAGAATGATGCAACCACTTTGGAAAATAGTTTGAGTCTAGCAAATTCTTAAAATGTTCAACATAATCTGCCATATAATCCAAAAAATTCCAGTCATATTTATTTACCCAAGAAAAACAGAAATATACATCTGAAGACTTAAAAATGAATGTTCATAGCAGCTTTATATGTAATAACAAAAACACTGGGAGCAATTCAAATCTTCAACAGGTTAATGAATAAACAAAATGTGTTCAAGTCATATCATGAAATATTACTTGGAAATATAAAAATGTAATATTGATAAATTTATTAATATCAACAAATCTCAAAAAATGTTCTGAATGAAATAATCTAGATAAGAAACAGTAAAGATTTGATGATTACATTTGTGTAAAGTTCTAAACAATGACAGAAAGCAGATTAGCAGTTGCTAAGGTTACAGGGAGAAAGCATCAGGGAGATAGGATTTTAAAAGGGCACAAGGAATATTCTGGATGATGGCCCTATTATCTTGATTATGGTGTTGGTTTAATAGGTGTACATCTGTAATAAGTTATCAAATAATATTTTAATATGTATAGCTTATTATATGTCAATTATACCCCAATACAATGTTAAAATAAAATAAGTTATAGGGTGAAACTTCAAGCATTTATAGACCAAATTCAGGCGGGTCGAATTGATTTGTAACAGATGGTACAAATTTTTCAGTAGAGCTAAAACTCTGTCAATGAGCTACATGACTATGTGAAAATAGCAGTGTCATGGAATACCAGTGACACTCTGATATGGCAGATGACAATAGTAAGTCTCACCAAGAACAGCTAAAGTCCTGAGGCTGGCAATGCTAATTTGTCAAACTTGTATGAAAAGCTTGAGTTAGTTTCACATCAAAGATGTCATTATCCAGCTTAAAAGAGCCCAGACTTAATTTCCCACCAATCCATTCTAACAGTGATCCAATGAATAAATCTGTTAGAGGAAGAATTTATTTTATCATTCCCAAATTTAAAGAGTAGTATTATCTTAGTATGTTTATTATATTTGAAGTCTAATATTTTATTTTAGTTGATAAGTAATTCCAAGTCCAACAACATTTTGAATTTTTATATAACAATTTCTTTTTAGAAAGAAAATTAGGTATGTTTTTTTCTAAAGAGATGTTACTCTAGGCATTTATGCTGAGATAGAACTTTGCAAGTGAGAAATGACATAACAGTATTGGGTAAAGTTATAGAATAGTCAAACATTTTTAAAGTGATAAGGTCTTAACCACCTTAAAAATTGATTATTTTAAAGACAGGCGCTTTGAAAATATGTAAGCATGTTTGGATGATAGAACTGCTGTCTTAAACATTTCTCTCCCATCTCTGTGTAATAGAGATATATTAATTTCTCCTTGTCATCTATATTTTTGATGACATCTTTGCAACCAACAAGATGGCACTGTGCCCTAGTCAACACTATTCGTATCAACACCATTAAATCAGCTCACAAATGGTCATGGTCCTTGGCAGAGCTGATAAGTTCATTGAAAAAAACAGGGGTGACTCCAGACATGACTCTAGTAAGCAAAAATTTGTGTTACAATGACAGAACAGCAAATATCCTTAACAATCACACTCTTCAATATCACTTATTGAAGTGATATTGGGGATTTCCAATCCCCAACATGTTTGGAAATTGTAATTATATATTATTTAAATTCCTCTTTAACTTCCTGGATTCTGAGAAGTTTCTCTTAAAGTTAGAATGCAAACTATGTCAAAGATTTGATGGTGAAATAAATGTAATAAAAATCAAAATAAGAAATGAAGAGAAAGAGCCAACCTAAATGGAAGTAAGTGAGATTGTAAATTAGAGAACAACACTGAAATTTATGAGTTCAGTGTTTATGGTACCCTGCATGTGCAGGTCTAAGACTCTGACCCCCATCTAGGTGTATTCTTTAACCATTCTGACCTTTAAGCTTCCCATTTATAAAATGAAAAATGTGTATATATCACATGTTATGCTTTCATGCATATCAAAATAAGATAAATGCAAAGTATTTAAGAACTGTTTGGTTTTATAAATATAAGGTATTTATGTGTGAAAAATATTGAGAATTTATAATCTTTCTTATCAACAATCTTGACATAGTGTGATCCAACTGCTTCTATAAATCTCTAATTATTAATAAAGAAAAGTTCAGTTATTATTTCCTAAAGAATGAAATATGGTAAACTCCTCCTTTCTTGAAAGTAGGTGAAAAGCAATAGTTGGTTTTCAATTTTCATGTAGCAGATGCTTAATGAGAGGAATCTGGTGGCAATATAGCGGGAATGCCGATGTTAGATGACTTGTTCCCAAATCTGCATTACACAGAGAATAAAAATCTCTATCAAATGGGAGAAATAGACCAAAAAAACTGTACTTGAAAAATAGCTAAATAAATTTTTTTTAAAAAGAATCTCTATCAAAATGTGTGTTTATTTTGAGTAGATACATTCAGAGGTGGCTTTACATAGCTGGGGAAGCAGACACTGATGGGTATTATGATCATATGTCAGAAGAACTCTCCTGATTTCCCTATATCCTCCCTCCCAAATTCTCCTAGGTGAGACCACTGATCAAGAACCCAGACCCCTACCAGATAAAGATACTGAGGACACAGTGTCTAAGAGCCCAGGGTAGTGACTTTTGTTTTTTCAAAGCAGTATTCCTTTCATAAACCCAATATTTTTTTTTAGTCTCATTTCTTCCCACAATATAATTTTATTTTTATGTTAGCATGGATGAAAATATAAGAGTACTGGTAAGCATCACTTTAGATCCTTTACTTATTTATCATGAAGCAGTCCTTCTGCCAGTCTAATGCAATTAGAATTATTACTCACAGTTTTTCTAAAGACTTCAATTATTCTGTAGATTATCCCTTTAAAAAATGCTCATCATTATACTGGCAGAGTGCCTTAAGTGATTTAATCAATGAATCAAATCATTAGTGATAATTATGATAACCCACAATTTAGAACACAAAATTGAGGAACAACTTCCTAAAAATTCTCAGAAAATAGAATATACAATACAACTGTAAGACATCTAAATGTGTCATTCCTTTGTCAACAAATCATACTACGTATGCATATGGTGGGGAGAGCATGGCGCACACCATTCAAAATAACAGTTTAGTTATGTGTGGCTGCAATCTGAAGTACATTACATAACCTCTTGATAGCAGCAAGTATATCTTGATGTTAGATTTTGTTATGATAATGATAGTTTTTTATTCTATCACTAACTCTATGCTATTCAATGCTTAGAAGCAATCACTTAATTACATTTCTACTGGGATAAAGTATTACAGATAAACCCAATCATTGATATCTTTCCCTATTTGGGCATGAGTCCAGGGAGGAGATGATTGATCACTGGGGACTGTTGAGATTTGGGAATGTGTGACCCACCCATTGCTTCCTCAGTGATTCCGGTCAATATTAAAGCCAATGTTTTATTTAGCAAACACATAACTTCAACATTGGAAAAAGTAGAATCTTAAATTTCTAAATGACTGACTAGATAGAACTATGACAAGCAATCACTAGTCAACTTTGATTCCCTCCTTACATATCTGAGGTTTAAGTAGGAAAAAAGATTCCTGTTATCTTAAGCTTCAAGAAGTTTTGCTTCATGATCCTCTTTCCAGGATGAAAAGTTGTCCTACAAGAATGTAAGAAGGAGGCAGTTGATGCCCCAACCTGACACCCAGCCAGCTCTGCATGTGGTTCCCAGGATGCAGGTGGGCATCCATCCACTGCCAGCAACAACCTGCCCCTTACAGACCTCATGAGCCTTAGGGTACTTGAACCTCAGGAGAAGCTGCTGAAGACTTTACACTTATCCCTGCTTCTGGCATAAAAAGTACTATGGTCTGTTTCCTAACCATCTCACCATATACCCAGTTTCTCTCCAGAGCCTGAGAACTAGACAGCCTTAGGGACCTGGCAGACACACCACTGCTGAAGAACCAAGTGTGAGCACCCCCGGGAGCTTAAAGGCCTGGAGGTTATCTGGCATGGAAATCACAGGATTACAGATTTATTTTCCATTTCTCAAGTGCCATTTGTCACCGTACTGAATCTTGGCCCCATAGTCTCCTGAATGCCATCTTTCTTAAACTCTCTGCGATCTTCACTCTGAAGCACATCCCCACCTACTGCTTTTTTTTTCTCCCGTGATGCTCACTGGGCAGTCTGTTGCTCTTCTGGGATCACACATCTTTTCTTTCCTGATTCACTTAAACACTCCTTCTGACATTTCTTTCTTTTCCCAGGCTCTAACATGCATTAATTTTTGTCCAACCCCACCCCAAACTATTAGCCTAAGTTGCGTGTTTCTGGTTCTTCGACCCTTAAAAGGAAATGAGAGCATTGAGTTTCTAGAATATATTGATCAAAATTACTGAGTTCTTTTGGGGGGGTATAATAAACTAGGGTCTCTGAAGGTGTGAAGCTAAAGCCCACATTTCAACAAGCTGCCAAGTGACTGCAACCCACACTTCCATTCCAGACACATGGTTCTACAGAATTAGAATTTTCCTCCAGGTCACCACACTGTGTGTTCTAGCTGCTGCAGGGAACTGGCACAGTAATGTATCTTTCCTGCCTTCACTCTCACCCCAGGATCCTTGAGGAGAAGAAAGCAACCAGGGCTATCTTTTCCCACTGCTAGAAGTTATATGATCCTTCAAATTCTGAACTAGAAGTTAAAGGAACTAAAATTAATGTGGGTTTCAAATTCCTAAAAGTGTTTGCTACATCTAAATTTCTCAGAAATTGTTTCAATCGATACCCACAAAACAAATAAGTATAAATTTACATAATATGTTGCTTTTTAATTTTTGTAATCTGGGCATACTGAAAACACATTGATTTCATATGTTCCCAAGCTACATGTTCATCAACTTCCTTGTGATTTCTCTCCCATGCACCCAACACTATAGCTGCAACCTCAGCTGCACATCATTTCACCATTTTCCCAACTGCTCTTTGGTCTCAAGCTTTGCCCAAAGCCACTTCTCATTTTCTCCTTCTTTTTATTGCTGCTGCTTTTGACATCTTACATTCTGACAGCATTGTACAGGTTACTAAATTCACTCACACTTATTTAATCCTTATAACAATCTCATTAAGATAGGAGGGAATTAGAGATCAGAATCTTACTTACATTTCTCAGAATTTCAGTGTTGGCAAGAATCAGAGTCATGTTCCTACACAAGGGTGTTCCTTGGTGTTTAATTCCAATCCAGTATCAGATGTCAGTGCATCAGCTTTACTAAAAATATCCCCATAGGCTTCCAAGGGAATTGATCTCCTGTGACTATCAATATGTAGGGGTGTGGCTGTTTACTTTTAAAGACTATTGGTTAAAATATATCAGTCAGAAACAGGAAAAACTAACTTATGTTTGGAAATCAAGATAAAGGCACCCTTGGTGGGAGGAGTCGCACACAGGAGTTTCTGGGTTTTCCGTGATAATCAGTTTCTTATCTGCATGCAATTACCACTGTTTTCAATTTGTAAAATTTCAGAGTTTCAAAATTAGAATTTGCACTTTTGAAAAGATATAATCTACATCATTTTTAAAAAGGTAGAGTGCAGAAAAAAATCTCTCAACAGAGATATTTTGCTACTAAAACATTCTATTTATATACATTAATAATAATGTTAATGATATAATTTTAACATTGTTAAAAGCTTTGTTGTATTGTGCTGGATATTTTCTTTCACAGAAAGGAAACACATAATTTTAAAAAATTTATTTATTTACCTTTAGAGGGGGAAGGGAAGGAGAGAGGGAGAGAAATATCAATGTATGGTTGCCTCTCGTGCATTCCCTGCTGGGAACTAGCCTGCAACCCAGACATGTGCCCTGACTGGGAATCAAACCAGGATCCTTTGGTTCTCAAGCCCACACTCAATCCACTGAGCTACTACATACTTCGAATTGGTAAATAAATTTTATGAAGCTCATGAAAAACAGAACAAAGATTCAGTCCAGGTGGAATCCCCTGCCACTTCTAATCTGATGTAAAATGAACTTGCCATGTCAGGGAGTGTTGGCCATGGGTCATTTCTGGTGAGTGTTCTCTACAACCATTGAGTCCCTGAAGCAGACTTTCTTATTTGATTCCTCTCCATAATCTTACAAGTTTTGTATATTTTGCCACCCTCAGAAAAACACATGTGAACACACATATATGTGCACACACACTTTTAAAACAATATAGATATCTTAAGTGAAGGCAATTCATGTTGCAACATCAATAAATTTTGTATTAACAAACAAATAGCTTTTTAAATTAAACTTTGAATATAAACTCTTCAGCAGCTAGCTGAAAGTTCCTGCAAAATATGTAACTCAATTATCCATTTTCCTGAATTCTAAGGTCTGACTCTGTAATATTTTAATAAAATAACCTTTTGTTTTTGAAGATACAGTTGGAAAAATTTACAGCATTATTCCCTGAACTTCCAGCTTTTGAAAGAGGATGAGGCAAGGAAAAAAACACAAATAAACAATTCTCTGATGTATTACACTGCTTTAAGAAAGAGAGAAATTGACAAGAACTTGTAAGTCTTTGCAAAAAGCTGTGTTTTTTTAAATTTCACAAAGATAAATAGGTTAATATATTCCATTGTCATTTCTTAGAATAATAAAGTATTCATATATGTTCTTTACTGATGTTTTCCACATAATGGTTTAATTGAGTCTAGTTGCTGAAAAATGTTCTGTTTAAATTTAAAATATCTTCTAGGGGTTTGAAAGAATAGAGAATAAGAAGATTCCTCCTCATTTATTACTGTAAGCACAATGAAGCCATATCATTTGGTTTAACTAGAGACGCTAAGCTGATTTATAAAGAATTCAATATTAAGTGCTGTGAAATTTCAATATTATCATCATAATAACCAGAATGCTTAGTACTCCTGGGAAGCCTCAGGGGTTCTAAATAAAAAGTATAAAATTATACTGCTCTTACAAGAAATAAGCTATCTATTCTCCAAAATGTTATCTTTGTCAGACATAAAAAGCAAGTTTAAGATGATTAGTCACACAAACATACACTCATACATCTCTTAACTAACATGCTCCTGGATTATATTTCTGACTCCATATTAAATATATTTTTAAAGGAATGTGTTTTTGCTTCTTTGGGATGAAAGGCTCTATATATATGAGTTAAGTCTATTTCATCTAGGGTATTGTTCAATGCCACAATATCTTTGTTGATATTTTGTTTGGAAGACCTGTCCATTTTTGACAGAGGAGTGTTAAAATCTCCTACTATGCTTATCTTGCTGTCAATACCTTTCTTGAAGTCCTTCAAGATTTTCCTTATGTATTTGGGTGCTCCAATGTTGAGTAAATATATAGTCAAAATGTTTATGTCTCGATACATTCTTCCCTTGAGTATTATGAGGTCACCTTCTGGGTCTCTTTCTATGGTTCTTCTTTTGAAGTATGGTTTTTTTTTTTGATATGAGTATTTCTACCGCAGCTTTTTTCCCTGTCCATTTGCTTAGAATATTTGTTTCCAGTCCTTCATTTTTTTTTTGCCAGTGATACCTTGGACAAGGGTTTGATCTCCAAAATATATAAATAACTTACATGACTCCACTCCAGGAAGACAGAAAACCCAATTCAAAAAATGGGCAAAAGGCTTGAACAGACACTTCACCAAGGAGGGCATACAGAGGGCCTAGAGACATCATATGAAAAGATGCTTAGCATCACTAGCTATCAGAGAGATGCAAATTAAAACCACAATGAGATATCACCTCACACTAGTCAGAATAGCCATCATAAACAAATCAACAAACAAGTGCTAGAAAGGATGCAGAGAAAAGGAAACCCTAGTGCACTGTTGGTGGGAATGCAAACTGGTGTAGCCACTGTGGAAAACAATATAAAATTTCCTAGAAAACTAAAAATGGAACTGCCTTTTGACCCAGTGATTCCACTGCTGGGATTATACCCTAAGAATCCTGAAACACCAATCCAAAAGAACCTATGCACCCCAATGTTCATAGCAGCACAATTTACAATAGTCAAGTGCTGGAAGCAACCTAAGTGCCCATCAGCAAATGCATGGATCAAAAAACTGCGGGAAATTTACACAGTGGAATTCTACGTAGCAGAGAAGAGAAAGGAGCTTATACCCTTTACGACAGCATGGATGGAACTGAAGAACATTATGCTAAGTGAAATAAGCCAGGTGGTGAGGGACAAATAGCATATGATCCCACTTTTAACAGAAACCCAATCAACAAAAGAAAAAAACAAACAAAATATAACCAGAGACATTGAAATTAAGAACAATCTAACAATAGCCAGAGAGGAGGGGAGAGGGGCTGTTGGGGGAGAGGGTTTTCAGGAACTACTATAAAGGACACATAGACAAAACCAAGGGGGAGGGTGGAAGCAAGAAAGGGATGTGGGTTTGGATGGGGTTGGGAGGAGTGGTGGGGAGAAAATGCAGACAACTATTTCAGACCCTGTCAAGCAGAGTACATCTGTTGTGGTTTACGATGAGAATCAATGCACAGGTGACAACAACCCTGTGTGGAAAAAGGGAACAGGCACAACTACTCTCTCAAGGGGAGAGCGCCTATGGTGCCTCGGCCACTCCCACAAGAGGGAAGCACCCCGACCCCTGCCTAGACAGGCTTTTATTGTTTTCCTGGGGTCTTATATCATAGGAAGATTTATTATCTATCACATAGAATATTACTGTCTACATTCTAGGTACAATCAAGGAAATAAAAATAACATGCAAAGGGGAATGACGATGAGCTCATTAGCTCTGTCCTTGGGAGAACTCATACAGGCTTTGGAAATTACCTTGAAGATAGACAATACACATTTGTTGTTTTAGACCAGGGTGATGGAGTTTTAGCAAGAGTAAGCCATAACAATCTATATGCATTTTCTAGGCCTGATTCCAACGGAAAAACTTGGTTTGAAGGTCTGGCTCCGGCCCACCACTTTGCATCTATAGGTTTTCCATACAGAGCTGAGTCACATTTGCCAGGCCAAGACAAGCTGGTCCCCTACAGACAACTCTAACTGAACAATAAATAATTTATGAAACTAAAATATAAAATAAAATATATTTAAAAAATGTATTATTGGTTTATTTAAGAATATTTTTGTATAACTATTAGAATGAGTATGACAGGTTATATTGCATAAAAGATAGATATAGGAGAGATATTTCAGGATGTACAGACACTTTTTTAAATGGCAGGTCCTATCACATTGATTCACTAAAAAATGACCAAGAAACCTAAAGCATAATTACAGCAAACACTTATTTTTAAGTGATTTTCTAGGCTGTGTGCACCCCAAATATCAAGAACAGCCCTTTTTTATAAGAATCTTAAAAAATGTTCTTTCAAAAGAAAAAAATGTGAATAGCTAAAGGGTAAAAGAGTACTCAGTAGATTGTGAGGTGATGACTGGAAGTTGAAAAAGGAAAAGTAAATAAGTAAATTCTAGTAAGAATTTAGAGTAGCCAAAGGAACATAAGACTTCTCATCCCTTCCTCATACTCTCACTTGTATTCAATTCTGAATTTCTCAATGACCTGAAATGAAGTCTGAGTATTCCTTGAACAGAAAAAAAAGTGTCCCCTGTAAATATATAACTTGAAGATAGTGTATGTTAAAGGAATGTAGCTTGTGTTTTGGAAGCACCTTGATCAGCATTTAATGTCTAGCTCTGACAGCACTGGCTGTGTGATTTGTGACAAATCACCTGAACTCTACGGCTTAAAGTGATCTCAAAATAGTAATTATTCCCATCATTGAAGATTCAGGATTTATTACTCCTACCATTCAGTTACATGAATAATATCTACAATATATGAAATACTTAAAACATTCCAGATACTGTTTTCCATTTTACATGTATTACACATTTAATCTTCCCAATAACTGGAGAACATAGGGAGCATTTTTATCTCTGTTATGCAGATGAGAAAGTTAAATACCAGATTGTCCAGAAACAAGACTGTAGCTAGTGAGGAAAACCTGTATTAAAGATCAATCATCTGGTTTAAGAACATGTGTACTTAACTATCTGTCTCAACTGGCACTAATGTATCAACAATGGTTGAATAATTTAAAGATTGTACATGCTAAATAATAATGGTTAAGTTTAGTATATGCCACACACTATCTTAATTTTTATCCCTCAGAAAAGTGTCTGGTGCATCATAGATCTTGACATATTTAATGTAGAGATGAGTGAATAATTAAGAATCAATGCATTTCAATTAAATATTTAACATACTGAACTAATATCTTTTTTTATTGTTGTTCAAGTACAGTTGTCTCCATTTTTACCCCACCACAGCCCCTTACCCCATCTATCCTTTCCTCCTTCTTTGGAACTACACACTTTGGCTTTGTTCGTGTATCCTTTATACATGTTCTTTGATGGACCTTCTATGATTTTTCCTCCATTACCCCTCTCCCCCCTCCCCTCTAGTTACTGTCAGTTCATTCTTCTTTTTAAAGATTTTATTTATTTATTTTAGAGAATTGGGGAAGGGAGGGAGAAAGAGAGGGAGTGAAACATCAATGTGTGGTTGCCTCTATGTTGCCTCTAGCACACCTCATACTGGGAACATGACCGACCTGCAACCCAGGCATGTGCCCTGACTGGGAATCCAACTGGCAATTCTTTGGTTCATGGGCCTGCACTCAATCCACTGAGCTACACCAGCCAGGGCCGTCATTCTTTATTTTAATGTTTCTGGTTATATTTTGTCTACTTTTTTTGTCAATTGGGTTCCACTTATAGGTGAAATCATATGGTAGTAATATCTTAATTTTGATTAAGTGTCTTGGAATAAATTTTGTTGAAAAACACAGTGGCTTATAACTAAAACATGGATTCTTTATAATAAAACAAGTATTTTTCAATATTGTAGGGCTGTACACTATTTTATACTTTAAAGTAAATTTAAGTTTGTTGCAATAGCATCATAAACGTCAATGTTCTTGTGCAATACTCATCCTTCACACATTGTACCAAAGTCAGTATCATCCAATTTGCATGGAAATTATCACACATTAGAAACAGAGGCAAGGATACATGGACAGATTGGTAGGTGTCCCAGGGTTGGGGAACTAGATAAAAGATGGTAAAGTTATTAAAAAAAATTATATACATTTGTATATAACAAATAGACACAACAATGTGGTGATGGCCAGAAGGAAAAGGGGGAGCTTGTAGGTGGAGGTAAGGAAAGGGGGTGTAGATGGTGACAGAATGAGTCTCTGCTTTGTGCATTGGGCACCCATACAGCACACAGATGATGTTTTATTGAATTGTACATGTGAAACTTGTATGGTTTAATGAATCAATGTCACTCCAATAAATTTAATTTAAAAAAGAAATGATCATAAATTAGAACATATTGACTCAAAATGAAATAACTCCACTTATAACTGTAAGCTATGCTTTTAATGTTTATATAGACAAACTACATGCATATACATAAAAAAATTGGTCATGTTCTCTATAGCAAAACATAAGCAATTCATGTTAATTTCACTTCTTTCTCCTAATACCCTGAGGGATTGCTTGGTTGAAAGTGCAATTAGTTTGAAGAAAACATTTAGCTTTTGTAGCTTCCTTTCACAATAGGAGCTAGCAGTGTTACTCCGGCATTAGAGATAAACACTAGCTCTCTCATGCACAAGCCATAAACAGAAGACAGGAAGGAGAGGTATTTCTTTTGCTTCATCTTCATCTTCCATCATCTGAGCTGTAACTTGCTTATTATGCTATGTAATTAAATCAAGCCTAATGACCTTTTAAAGTAACTAAAGCTGAAAACTTTATGATTTCTACCTAGAAGAAATATTGTTTTCTTAAATATTTGTATATGCCCAATTTTATGGAACAAAAATTAAAATATTTATGTACTGTTTTTCTTAAATAATCTCTTATTTTTATTTTAATTGTACGCATTCTTATAAAGTGGCTATAATAGTAAAAGCTAAGTGCACAAACTCATCAATTGTCAGCTTTTTAGTAAAAATATTAAAAACATTCATTTCATCATGCTTCCTCCTAATTTGAAAGAAAATTTTAGTAAATTGAGGAAACTCTATGGTGACATTAAATGAATGAACATCTTATTTTGCTTAGTAATGCAAGCCTGATCTGTTCTATAAGTGAGGGTGATTCATATTTCTGAAACACGCTGGTCTGAACCACTCCAGTGGGCTTCATTACCCTCTCAGGAGCCCCCACATCTCCATTGGAAGACTATTAGCCATGGCCCACTGATACCTCATAATTAACTGCCCATCTGTAAGCATCACCCAGAAAAGCAGAAGTCCACTTTCACAGATTTATCCTCAGCTCAAAAAATCACTGGTAGTGTTTATGAACAACCATTTACTACCCAACTTGGGGCCCATATAATTAAAATAGTCTGTCTCACTAATTTTATGTTGAGTGATATTGAGAAGAGTGATATCACTCTAAAGTGACAGTCACAGATTTCACTATGGTCCTCACACTGAACCATTTTTCTTCCTCCACTGTCCTTTTACAGTTTCTTATCTGTAACTGATCTATGTTGAGTTGCAGAAAGTAGGCTTAATCCCTATAGATCTGACTCATACTGACATAATAATTACCACTTGTTGCCCGCTTTTTATGTGCCACACAGTGTTACAAAAGGATTACAATGATTGTTTACAGTTCTTTCTACACAACTCCTATATATGTGGGTTTTACAGTGGCTGAAACTGATTTTAAAAGGTATTAAATGAACAGCTCAGGATCAACTAGACAGTAAATTACTCTGGAGAGACTGCAACTGAGGACTTGCTCTAGAACCAGAGGCTCCGACCTTTTCTTCTGCTCATTCTGCCAGGCCTAAGGGTCTGAGATCTTCCTGGAAAACATTAAATAGTTCACTACCCTTCCCAACTTCCAGTATTAACAATATGCTTTTGATGACATGATCACTTAATAAAATACTGTGGGAATAACATTGGCTGAAATAACATGTTTGAAATACTGGATGAACATGTTTGTATAACATGGTAAAAAGATGATAAAAAAAATGGGCCAAAGGTGAGTTTCTTCTCTGGGCAGGTGACAAGAAACACTCATACTCAGAAACAGAGTCAGTATTAGATTATGTAGGTGATGACTGCACAGGTAACACCAGGAGCATATTTTTAACACCTTTTAATTATTAGTTATAAACACACATGCAGAGAAATGCAGCATATGACATTATATTTAAATTCAAGCTAAGAACAGATTGTGTATAGTATTATGAATACTCCTGGAATAAGTGTATTAAATAGATAACTTGGAATGGTGGTCGCATTATGCAGCAACATAATAGAATATTAGATAGTCATTTCAAATATATTTTAGAAAAAATCTTAATTATTTTAAAGAATATTCATGGTATATAATCTTAACTTGAACACTTCAGGTTATAAAACTAAATATAACATAAGTTTACTCCTATATAAAACATGCAGAAGTATACTCACATATACATTTTTTTAAATTCTCTAAAAAACAGAAAAATGAATTTAATTACTATAATAGGTTGGAATAATTACAGATAATGTTTGTTTAATTTTTAGACTGCTCTTTATTTTTATTTATATATTTACTATTATAAAATTCAGTATTAAAAATTACTTATGTAACATTCTTAAGATCCTAAAATCTACATATGTATTTTAGCTACAATTATGTTTACTCTTTACATTTATCATCTTTTTCATCAAATCATCAGAATCTAATAACTATGTACTTATTTTATATTTTTATCATGAGTATTTCAAATATAACTTGCTTTTTCTTTATACTTTATGAATATGGTACTGGTTTGCTTAAAAGATACTGTGATTAATTTTATTTTCTTCTTGGTCAGAACTGCCACATAAGAAATTAAATAAGCAGCTAGCTACGAGGCAAAGTGGTATTGTTCCAATTTTTTTAAAGGTCAAATTTTAACCATTAGCAGACAATAAAATTTTAATCAAATTTGAACTTAACCAAAAATCAAGGTAAAATAAGACAAAATAAAACATAGATTATAGAAATTGTATCTTCAAAATCAGCCTAATTCTTCCTCATTTTTAAAACCACAAACAATATATATGAGGTCTGTCTGGAAAAATTCTAGCCATTACTAACATAACAAAAATGGTTTCCACAACATAAGTGTTACCTGGAAGCCAAGGAGAGTGGCCTGGAATGCACGTGTGAACAATAACAACATTGTACCAGTCACTGAGGTCAGTAGACACCACTGAGTGAGCATGCATACTGCATGGCCATCACATTAAAAAATGACTGAGTAGAATAAATCTGCATCAAATTTTGTGTTAAGCTTGAACATTTCTCCACTGAAACTATTCAGATGATTCAAAAGGCCTCAGCTATGAGCAACTGTTGATTGCCAGCTTCATCATGACAATGTGCCCACTCATGAAGAGATTTTTTGGCAAAACATCAACTCACCCTGGTACTCAGTCCCTCTACAGCCCAGATTTGGCACCCTGTGACTTCTGGCTTTTCCAAAAAACTAAAATCACCTTTGAAAAGGAAGAAATTTCAGACCATTGATGAAATTCAAGCAAACTATGATGGGGCAGCTGATGGTGATTGGGAGAACTGTGTGAAGTCCCAAGTGCCTACTTTGAAGGGGACTCTGGCATCCTTGTCTTGTGTACAGTGTTTCTTGTATCTTGTATAGTCTTCAATAAATGTCTCTATTTTTCATATTACATGGGAGGACACCTTCTGGACAGATCTTGTATTTCAATTTTGTATGTAATATTTATGAGGACAGAGGTTGGCTCTGCTATTTCTTTTATTCCTACTGCCTAACAGAGTAGATGTTCAATAAACATGTTTTAATGAATTAATAACTGATTGAGTGAGCAGCAAAATTACTAAAAATATATATTCAGGTATCTTGAAAAAGCTCTAAAAGTATATTTTTATTTAAAAAAATATTCTGCTTTGAAAATATATACTTATATTTAATAATTTAATAATACAATAGCATAAAGTCAAAATGATTAAATGAACATATTATTGTTCCATAATTTTTCAATAACATTTTAAAGATATTTCAAATAAAAATACCTTGTAATTATTATCATAAGAGGATAATATTATGGAATATTTCAGTTTTCATTTATGGCTGTCAGAATTCATGCTCTGGCTCCAAACAATTCTTCTATCTCTTATCTCATCCCCTTCATTGGCTATATTCACATGAATTATAAAATATAATCATTATTACATGAATTCAGCTTTGGTTATTTGCTGAAGATCATATAATATATAATATTATATATAATACATTATAATATTATATAATCCCCATTTTTCCTGCATATGTCTTCCAAGCAAGTATTTGTACTTTGCCAATCAAACATTTAGTTGTTGCTTAGGATTCTAGCAGTCCTCCTATTAAAAAATTCAGATAAATACCACAAAATCCCAACTAATTTTATATTTGTATGTGAAATTTTGAAATATTGACAAATACTTTGTTTATATATGAATCACATCTTTCAAAGTAATTTTCTAAATTCTTATCACTGGCATGACATTGTACTAAGATCTTTGGAGTACAGTAAGGAAATACACAGCCAGAATTATTATTCCCAGTACAAACAATGTTTATAACAGAGGGAAAGCAGGTTGTAGTTGAGAAGAAAGTGAGAAAAGCCATAATTATTAGACTTAATGTTTCCCTAAACATGGTCATAGTTACATATGAAGCCTTATAGCATACCTGCCCCATCAGTACCATCAAATCATGCCAACAATTCTATGATTAAGTTCCTCATAAATTACAGAGGAAACTGCATATCACTCCAATAACTGTTTGCTCACTCATTTCTAAAAACTATCAGAATTATTGCTCACAATTTAATTTACCTCAGTCACTACTGGAAGCTACAGCTCACCAAATCACTCATCATGGCATCAACATGTTTGGCACATTCTCTGATCTCACCTAATCCTCCAGCCCTTTTACTCTGCCACTTAATTCTTTCCAAGGTGCCCCCAACAGTTCCCTTCACCTCCGTGTTTTCAATAAAAATCTGTCCCTTGATAATTCTACCTGCCTTTAAATTTTCACAAATGGAGGCTCTTTTTTGGTTTTATATTGCTCCTCTCACCTTTTTTTAATTCCCCCTAATCTCTAGGCCAAAGGGTCACCTCCACCAAGACAAGTTGATTTCATTTCCAGGACCTCTTCAAGGACATTGTTTTCTTGCCCTTCCTCTTCCCCATTCCCTGTCATCCAACAAACACCAGGCATTCTCTAATGAACTGCCCCCACTACCTGAAATAGGAGTTTTAAGCATCAATCTTTCTATCTCTAACTCTTCTTTTTTCATTTCATTTACTAAGGAACCCCACATACACTGACAAGCATTTATACTCACTGTCCTTGAGTCCTGACTCTCTTGGTGGAGTCTCTAAACTTCTTAAATTTGCCATATCATCTTTTGGACTTTTTTAATTTTGGGAATATTTATGAAAACTTTTGTCTACTTTTGGGTCAATACTTTCCATGATTTTTTCATTTCCACTGTCATATTTTTAATTTCTAAAAACTATTTTTAGCCAAATTGCTCTATGAGCTTTATGGATATAATACGTTTTCTTATTTCCCCAAAGATACTAATGAGAGTTGTTTTGTTTAACCCTGCATGGGCTTTGTTATATTCAGTTTGCTTTTTCTCTACCCATTCCCTGTGGCTTTTCTGAATGATCTGGAAATCCTAGGTGTCTACTTACACTTAAGAGTGTGTCAGTAAATAACTCATGGGAAATTCTGAATGTGTGAGGTGAAGAATATGTTCATTTTTATCTTCACTCTAAGACAATCTGGTTGAACAGTGTTTGGGGAACACCAATGTTTCTACCTGTGGGTGGTTTCCTTTGGGGCTAACTGGATCACCCAGAGAGTATCCAGGAACGCCAAGCAACTGGATGAAACGTTTTCAGAGCTTAAGTGATGGAAAAGGCTGTATAGTATTGGACTTCAGCATATGAATGTTTACTTAATGCTCTATTTTCAGCAAGGTTCCCTATTATCAACTGCATTTGATTTGACTTAGCTAGAGATTCTTTGCTTTGCCTTTACAGGATAAATGCTTGTTGTTTTGTTTTGCTCACAACAACTTTTGTGAGCTATAATTCAAAAATATATTATTCACCCACCTAAATAACACAATTCAATATTTTAAACATGTTCCAAGAATTGTGCACCCATCATCATCATCTAAATTTAGAACATTTCTGTGTCCCTTAAAAGAAAATGCATATGGATTAGCAATTACTTCCCATCAAGACTGGTCTCTACCCTCAGCCCTTTACAAATACTAATCTACTCTCCATCTCTATAGATTTGCCTGTTCTGCATATTTCATATCAATGGCATTGTACAATATGTAGTCTCTTGTGACTGATTTCTTTCACTTAGGATAATGTTTCCAAGGTTGATCTGAGTTGAAGCATATATATTAGTGTGCCATTCCTGTTTAGCGCCAAGTAATATTCCATCAGCTGTATATACCACATTTTTATTTTTTTGAAAATTTTATTCATTTACTTTAAGAGAGAGGAGAAGGGAGGGAGAAAGAGAGGAAGAGAAACATTGATGTGTGGCTGCTTCTCAAGTGCCCCTCACTGGGGACCTAGCCTGAAACTCAGGCATATGCCCTAACTGGGAATCAAACCAGGGACCTTCTGGTTTACAGACTGGCGCTCAATCCACTGAGCCATACAATCCAGGGCTATACCACATTTTCTTATTCTTTAATACAAAATAGACAAAATGAGGTTGCCTGAAAAGTTAAAGAGGCTATTTTGGTTCCTAGCTTTTCCTTTTCAAACTACTAGACCATAAATTTGAATTCAGAACCTATGTGGTGCTACCAGCTCCTCAAGCTTCAAAGATTCTGTAGAATGAATGGGGTTACTTTTCAACTTCCACCTTGTTGCCTAAGATACTGCTTTCTTACATCTCGTGATTCAGGAATCATTTTTTTTTAGCTGAAGTTCAGCTTCCATAATTGTATTCTTGTTTTCTTCTATCTCCCTCATCTTGACCTTATTGATTTATATCTCTTAAAAATTCCTTTATTATCCTTTTAGTATTTTTCCAGGGAGAACAATATAAATGTATTTTTTATGTATGTGATTTAGGCATATGTTTATGTATATCTATATGATTACTCAGAAAGCTGGCCTGGGAATATTTTACTGCACATTATTCTAATCTATGTAGTTACTGTATCATTTTATATCCATTTTGATATGTGTATACAGTCACAGAATAATATAAAACATTTGTAAGGATCTGTGCAATTTATTGCTTGTGTCTCCCTGATATCACCAAATAACCCTCTCAGTGGCAAAATGAAGGTGTTCTATGCTATAGAGCTAGTTTTATTAATCATTCATACAAAACTGAAAATGACCTTCAGTAAAAGTTGCAGGCTATTTACCTGATATCAGTTTGAAACTATACCTTTCAAAATATTGCATATACTATTAGTTAGAATAGACAAATATATGGTTGTCACGAAGTTCGAAGAAGTGAATGGAGGAATCACAGTCCTCAAGATCTCTAATCTGGTAGCTAAATGCATAATGTCAGTATAAGGAAAAGATACAGTTTTTCTAAGAAGATGCCCAGAGTCCAGAACACCAGAAATCCACTTTCCTCATACCAATATCCTTTTGGAAATCCTTGGCTTAATATCTAAGTTTCAATTTCATCCTCCATAGAATTTGTATTGATTTACAAATAAACTCATTGCACAGCTTGCAAATGAGAAAAATTATGCTGGCCTGCACTATGGTTATGAAGGAAGGCTAATCCTTAGGCAAACATTAGCTTGCATAGTGTTAGACATACAACAGTTTAGTTCATGGGCTAAAGTAAATATTCGGTTGGGTAAAGCTGTGGATAAGATCTCTGGCAATGGAGCTGAGTCATATTAGGACTTGGCTCACAGCTGATTTTTGACAATTAAATGTTCCTCTCTGCCTCCATTTCCCATTGCTAAATTTGTGGCACTAATAATATTATCCATTACATAAAATTGTGTGGAGATTCAATAAATGTATTTATGTGAAATTATTAAGCAATGTCTACCTCAATAAATATTAAATATTTATATTAGGAATAATTGAACATATCATAATTGTCATTTTCCTTAAGGAAAACAAGATAAAATACACCCATATATAAACACAATGAAAGTGTTATGGGCCTTAAGAAAAGCCTTATAATAAAGCATCTAATTACATCACTTACTTAATTATATGACTAGTTCAAGTTTTCTCACCTCTCTAAATCAAAATATTACATCTTGGTCATTCATTCACTCAATCATTAGCCTCATCTTATTCGATAACTACAAAGTGTGAGGAAGTGTACTAGATGAGCTAGGAAACTAAACAGTCTAAAAGGATGCTATTACTTGGCTCATGCATTATCTTGGAAATTAAATTTATTAAGTTATGAAAAAATCTCATTTTCCTTTCTCCTTTTGTTTTTTATTACAGCAGACCTTGCAGCATAACCCTGGTCATATTATTGTAAAATTTCATTAGCCCCAAAGACATAAAACAATTAATCTAGTCCAGAGGACTTCTGCCAAGATGGAGGTGTAGGTGGAAACACTTTGCCTTCTCCCACAACCAAGTTTAAAAACAATAAAGTTTTAGCAACAAAAACACAGCCAAAACACAGAAAATTGAACTATACGGAAGTCCAACAATAGCAAACCTTTCAGCCAGAAGGGTAAGAGGGGCAGAGCAGGGTCAGGCAGAAAAGATCCCCCAACCCAGGAATGCAAGCAGCCGTGGGTGGATCCCAGGTGCAGGGTAGCACCCAGCAGACCCAGTGAGGGTGCAAGGCAGCAGGCTGACTGGGGTCACACATTTGTGTGCAGATAAGCCAATGGAGGAGCGAGCACTGAGACAGACCATGCAGGTCCCAGTGGCAGGAAGCAGCAGAGGGGACTGCTATTGCCCCTCTCTGACCCCGCCCCCATATACAGTGTCAAAACCCAACAACTGAGTTGCCCTGCCCTGGTGAACACCTAAGGCTCCACTCCTTGTATGTAACAGGCATGAACAGACCAAAACATGGCTCAAGAAGAACTCAAAGCCCCATAACTCCAAGTGACCAAGAAATAGCCAACCTGTCAGATGCACAGTTCAAAACACTGTCGATTTTAGTCACAAATTAGAGGAACATATGAAGGCTAAGCTAATTGAAATGAAGGGAAATGCACAGGAAACCAATAGTATTGGAAAGGAAACTGGGACTCAAATCAAAGGAGTGGACTATAAGAAAGAAAAAATGACCAAACAGAAAAATATGAAGAAACAAGAATTAAAAAAAATGAGGAGAGGCTTAGGAACCTCCAGGATGTCTTTGAATGCTCCAACATCCAAATTATAGGGGTACCAGAAGGGGAAGAGAAAGATCAAGTGGAAAACTTATTTGAACAAATAATAAAAGAGAACTTCCCCAATCTGGCAAAGGCAATAGACTTCCAGGAAATCCAGGAAGCTCAGAGAGTCCCAAAGAAGTTGGACCCAAGAAGACACACCAAGGCACATCATAATTACATTAGCCAAGATTAAAATGAAGAAGAGAATCCTACAAGCAGCAAGAGATAAGGGGATAGTCACCTACAAAGGAGTTCCCATCAGACTGTAAGTGGATTTCAGAGACCTTACAGTCACAAAGGGGCTGGGAAGAAGTATTCCAAGTCATGAAATCCAAAGACCTACAACCAAGATTGATCTATCCAGCAAAGCTTTTATTTAGAATGGAAGGACAGATAAAGTGCTTCTCAGATAAGATCAAATTCAAGAAGTTCATCATCACCAAGCCCTTATTATATGAAATGTTAAAGGGACTTACCTAAGAAAAAGAAGATAAAAATATGAACAGTGAAAGGACAGCAAACCCACAGTTATTAACAACCACACCTAAAACAAAAGCAAACTAAGAGGATAGTTAGATTAGGAGTGGAACCATAGAAATGAAGATCACATGGAGGGTTAGCAACAGGGGAGTGGGAGGAGGAGAAGGTACAGAAAATAAGTAGCATAGACAGTAGATAGAAAACAGATGGGGGAGGGTAAGAATAGTAGAGGAAATATAGAATCTAAAGAACTTGAGACACGTGGTCATAAACTAAAGGGGGGATGGTGGGGGAGGGGTGTGCAGGGTAGAGGGGAATGAAAGGGGGAATAGAACAACTGTAATGGCATAATAGATAAAAAAAAGAATTAGCCCTGGCTGGTGTAGCTCAGTGGATTGAATGTGGGCCTGCGAACCAGACAATCGAGGTTCGATTCCCAGTCAGGGCACATGCCTGGGTTGTAGACCAGTTCCCTGCAGGCCAGTTCCTAGCAGGGGACACACAAAAGGTAACCATACATTGATGTGTCTCTCCCTCTCTCCTTCCCCTCCCCTCTAAAGATAAATAAATAAAATATTTAAAAAGAAAGAATTAACCTCGTCCACCTCCCTATAAGATTTTTAAAAAGCAGCAGCTATATCAAAACTCTGATAGCAAGAGAAATAAAAACCAGAATTTAAAATCACGTCAATATCATCATTATTCTAGACAAGGTTTACAAACATGGCATATTACCTGCCTCTCTAGAATTGTGGTCCATAAACCATTTCTGTAAAGTAGTAAATGCAGATAGTAAATACTTTAGGATTTGTCAAACATATAAAGTCTTATTATATGTTCCTTTTTTAATGCATTAAAAATGTAAAATTCTTTCTTAGCTCACAGGCCATATAAAAACCAAATGTCAGATTTGGCCTGAGACCACTGACCCCTATGATTAAAAAAAATTGAAACCTGCTCAATTTACAGTTAAAAGCTCTGATAAAAAGCTCTCCAAGTAGCCAAGCCAACTCTTCACTTCTCAATGCTAATTTCTTTAATCTCTGCATAGTGCTATCTTTCCATCAACCAAAGTATGGGTGTGGATTTGCCAACTTGTGTACAGCTCTGCATAGCTCTGTGGATTGGCCTGGCCAGATATTGTCTACATACCAGATTTGTTAAGTATTCAACACAGAGGATTTCTTCAACATTCCTGTAGATGAAGCCATTGTCTGATATGCAAAATGTCTTCATGTTTTTTAGCTATGTCTGATTCTTCTATCCCGACCACATAGTTGGCATTCAATTCCACCTTTTGGGGATGAGTATAATATTATCTAATGATATGTCCCCACACTGACTTTTGTCTCAACCCAGTTATTTCTTCACATTGAAGTTAGGGTATTCTTTATAGGTGGTATATCATATCATTTCTCTGCTAAAACCTTTTGGTGAATTGGGTCATAAGCTTTTCTTATGCTGAGCCCTCACAAGCTAGTCAGCCTCATCTGGAGTTTTTATTGACAAGAAGTCCTGGAAATGTCTATCTGTCCTTCAGTTCTTGTGAATTCACACTCTTTTAATCTCAGAGATATTACCTATGAATCATTCCTTCTGCTTGTCACAGTTCCTTCTCAGTCCTTTGCCTGTTAGTTTTTACTCATCTCTCTGGTCTCCAACTAAAAATTACTTCCCATGAAAGTCTTCCCTGATATCCTCAATTCTGAAACACACCCAAACATTTGGATTTATTTCCCTAATGACATGTACATTCAATGTAGTATTTGTTGTATTTTTAAAACATTTTTAATATTATTATATCAATGATACATCATATACTTTTTGGCATCTTATGACTGAAGGAATATGGTGTGTTCTGAGAGAACCCTGCAGTTGCCCTCCAATTAGAGTTAGTGCCATGTTATTTCATCCCACTCAAATCACTGAAAAGCACTGTGACTGCTAGATCTTGCCCATCTCCATTGCCTCCTCTCCTGCAGAACTGAGCACAATGCTGAGCTTCATAGTAAAGAGGCATTCCATACTCATTGCTTACAGCATAATCCCATTGCTTTTCATTCTCTCTAGAAGCAAATGTATGATATTAATGGTAATAAAAAACATACTGGAGTTTCCTGGGATTTTTGATGACTCAAAGTATCTTGTTTCAAATCTGCAATTTCAAAACCTATGTTAGTCCAGCACATTCCAATTTATTCCCTCAGCATCTCTGCTTCTCAATTGGGTCAGGTTGTTTAGATTATTTTAGTCTTGTTGAAATGTATCCAGTATAATGTGCTGCACGACTCAATCAATTTAACACTCCCAATAGAAATCAATTCCCACCAAATATGCCATGACTTTTTTCTCTTTTTTTCATTATATGTTGATAGTGACAAGATGGAGAGGCATCACATTATTCACCATGCCAGACTCTGCCCGACATCATGGGTATCCTGCTGGGCCACCAACTTTGCTGCCCTTACAAAAGCTATGACGCCAGTGGCCACCTCAGAAACCCTAGACATGTCTTAATTCTAGGACTGCAGAGAATTAAATTTTCCATGCCTGGGAGAACTCAAACTCTTAGGAGTATGGAGCAAAGAATATGCATTGTGCAGTGAAACAGAGGTGAGTTTCACTAGATCCACCATTTATTTGCTCTGTGGCCTGGGGCAAGTTGCATAATTTCTTCAAACAGCAGTTTCTTCAAATGTCAAGTAAGATGGAAACACGTATCCCTTAAGTTTGTTTGTAAAGATTAATGAGATGATGTAGGGAGACTGCCAAGTGTGGTAGCAGCCACATGGTAGTCTTTTTATAGTATTAAAGCTATGTATGTGCATAATAGGAAATGGTATACTGAACTATCCAAAAACACAAAACATAATAATTTCGAGATAGTAAGTGTGGGGAAATTTCCAGTTCATTCAGAGAATTTTTTCCAATGTTTCATATATAACCCCATCTCCAATGCCTAATTACCTGTGCATGATCATGTCTACTTTCAAAAGCAATGGCCAATTATAGAAGTATATTATTATATTCAGCTATATTTCAAGAGCGAAAGTTTAGTATTAGTGCTATAAGTCATTAGCTGTTATGTGTAAATAATAGCTAGTGGTTTTCCTATTATGTTTTAAAAATAGCATTAGTTATTAATCCTCTTGTATTTAAAAATTTATGGGTTTCCTGTGAGAGGTTATAAGATGGTTGCTGAGTAGCTAAAAATTCTGTGCACTTGCTCCCAGCCCTGGATTTATCTTGCAGCTAAACTACAGAACAATCAATTCTACAGTCCAGGTGAGTGTGAGTGAGAATGTGTGTGAGTGAGCATGTGCATAAACAAGGGTGTGGTGGTGTGCACAAGTTTTCAAGTGCCTGTCCACCTATAAGAGCATTCAGGAGTAGGTGGCCCAGGCTTTTCTGGTGGAGCTGCTGCCACTGCCACTGTACCTATCACCCAGCCCAGCATTTCTGGATGGGCAGATTTGGAGTGTGATCCCTTTGTAGAATTTGTAATATCCTCCTTTGGACAGAGCTGCCAGAGTGGTTATGCCTTCACACTGGACTTGCCCCTGTGATCTCTGCTCCCATAGGCCATGTTGTGCACCCTACCACCTCTGGGAACCAGGGTCCTGGATCCATTAGACTGCAGTACTTGTGGCAGAGGGAGCTATAGCCTCCCCGACCCTGGCACCACTGGAACTACAAACAGAACGGAGTCTGACTAAGGAGGTAGCATATTGGCCAAGTTGCTGGAAGCACCAGAGGTAGAAAGAGGCAGCCAGACAACACTGCCAGCAGACACCAAGGCTGGAGTGTCTCAGTGGAAGTGGAAGTCCAAGGCTGAGACTCACTGGAGGGGTGGTGTGACCACTCCCTCCCCCAATGAACCATATTATAGTTTTGCTGCTGTACTCTTCCCTTTCCTAGTGGAGAAAGTTACCATTAACAAACAGGCCAATAAAAATCAAGTCCTACATATAACAAGAGAGTTCACATAACCCACACAAGGAACATTCTTAGAGCTCCCAGATCAGGAGATCAAGGAGTCTGCACTATGAGGTCTCTCTACTCTGAGGAGAAACAAAAACCTCTGGGGAAAAACCTATCATCTTTTCTTTCTTTAAAAAAAACTTAAAGGAACAAAGCACAAGTTGTGTGTTGGTGCCCAACTTAGGCTTCAACAAAAGGATGATGACAGACTGAAGTCATACAAGGAGTATGGATTGGGAGGCACAGAGGGGAGTCTTGGAAGAGTGGCTATAGAATCTTTGGGGCCCTGGTATACCTGGGCTGCACAGCAGCCATCTTTCTTGAGAAGAACAAGCCCCTCCCAAGGGAAAATTAATTATCTTGCCCTGTGGGACACCACTTTCCACACCATTTGGAAATCCCCTCACCACAATCTCTGAAATCCATTTTGCTCCACTTATAGACTCTTTTGGTTCTTTTTTCAGTTTTTTAAAGATTTTATTTATTTATCTTTAGAGGGGAAGAGGAGAGAGGAAGAGAAACATCAATGTATGGTTGCCTTTCATGTGTCCCCTGCTGGGAACTGGCCTGCAGGGAAGTGGGCTGCAACCCAGGCATGTGCCCTGACTGGGAATCGAACCTCGATTGTCTGGTTCGCAGGCCCACACTCAATCCACTGAGCTACACCAGCCAGAGCCTTTTTTTTCAGTTTTACTCTGTCTTAGTGTTCTGTTCTGTTTTGTTTTGTTTGTTTGTTTTTCTTTTGTCTCCTGAATCTTAACCCTTGCTGAGGAGACAGCAACATAAACAGACTCAGAGATCATCAAGAGACCAGGAGTTAGGGCACAGCCAATCCATACACCATCCTAGGAAACAGATTGGTGCTTCCACTTCATGGGAGAGCCATAGAAACACCATCCCCACATCCAGAAGACCCAAAAGCTGGGCTCTGGAACCTTACTAGGGACCCTGCCCTGCTGAGTAGAGGGAAATAGTCCTGGACAGATGCATAGTAGTGGCTCTGGGGAGGAAGAACAAAGGCACCATATTCCCTGAAGTCTGTAAAGCACCTGCCACAGAGGAGATCCAGGAATCACAGCCCCCTGTTTCTATTAGAAGCCCACTCAGAAATAGTCAGGTCTGTGACTAGTCTAAGATTGACAGCAGTCCAGCAGGCAGAAACAGGCAGAAGCAGATCCTGCGGTGATATGGTTCATTTACTGACATACCCCTGGACCCAATGCTGATAAAAGCCAGCTTTTGGGAGCAGGTTGGCCCACCCTGGGATCATCCAAGCTAGAAGAATCAACCATAAACCATGGGTCATCTATAGCTTTGAAAAGGCGGCTAAGGGCCAGATGTGGGCAACACTTGTAATTGGTTTATACCATACCCAGACCCCAGAGCAGTATCCAAAAGGAGAAACCAGAGGAAAGATACAAATTGTGCTGAGACAAATACACTTGGTTATTTTCTCATTATCTTAGCTATTTTTCTTCTCCATATCATTTTTACTTATTTTTAAAAAATCTATTTATTCTTTTATTTTTGGTGCTCTAGTTTTTCTTTCATCTCTCCTATTCTCCTATCTTTGATTATTCCACTGTGGCATTATTTTATCTTTTTATTTATGCTTTTTCTCTGTTGTTTCTCTTTCAATTCATTATGAGTAGCAGTTCTCTTCGTCCTTTCATAAGCACTTTTCTTTTCTATGGTCCTCTCATATTCTTTTTTCCTTTTGTCCTTCCTCTCCTAATCCATTTATCTTTCTGCTTTTAGTATCCTTTGCTCTTTTGTTGTTGATATTGGTGTGGTGGTCTGGGGGGATTGTTTGTTTTGATGTTGTTGCTGTTGTATTGTTTTTTTCTGTCAGTACCTATACAACAACATACAACACATAGTGGAGGTTCATCCTCTTAGTCAGCCTGCTGGAGGGTAGTTCCCATTAACAAATGGGCCTATAGTAATAATGACCCAAATACAACAGGAAAGTCCACATAACTCACACAGAGGACATTTCTAGAGCACACAAGATGAGCACACATTTCTTCACCACTGGGGCCTACAGGACTCCTAACACACAAGTCCACTCCACAAGACAGAAAGTCAAAGCAAATCAATCCAGTACATAGAAAGAAACACAAAGAGACAACTAAAGTGGGGAGACAAAGAAACAATCCTGGAATTGAAGAAAAGGAGGAATCTCCATAAGCAAATCTCTCATTTAAAATTGAAGGTTAAATAAAGAACTTCCCAGACAAAAGAAGGCTAAAAGAGTACACTGGGCCAGTTCTCCAAGAGAAGGTACTGCTTTAAGAAAAAAGAAATATAGAGAAAGGAATACAGGTACAAGGTAAAAAATGAAAATGATTAAGTACCTATCAATTATAACCTTAACTGTAAATGAATTAAACACTTCAATCAAAAGACATAGGGTAGTCAAATGGATAAGAATATATGATCTGTATATATGCTATCAACAAGAGACCCACCTCAGAACTAAAGATCTACACATGCTGAAAGTGAAGGTATAGAAAAATATTACATACAACTGGACATGAAATAAAAACTGGGATAGCAATACTTATATCAGACAAGATATGTTTCAAAACAAAGGCCATAACAAGAGACCAAGAAAGTCACTACATATACTCAAGGAAGTAGTCCAACAAGAGAATATAACTCTTTTAAACATATATGTAACCAACATATGAGCACCTAAATATATAAATATTGCAGAATTTAAGAAAGAAATAGCAATGCAGTTATTGTAGGGAATTTTAACACTCTACTGTTAACAATAGATACATCTTTCAATAAAAAAATCAACAAAAGCTCTTGTGTTCAAGACAAGAACCAAGGAGAGGTAGTCACCTAACTTGGGTCATCTTTAGATAACATCTTTCCTGGTTCCATGACTAAAATGTAAGATCCCTGCTCACCTGTTGTCTCCAGCCACCCAGAACACAGTCCTTCTTTGAATCAGAATCTGATTAACTGTCAAGACTTTCTCAGAAAAGAAGCTGGAAAATGGCAGAAGAGTGAATGGAAGTAACACTGACCTCCTCCCAGAGCCAATCTAGAATAACAACTGAACTGTGGAGAAACCACCCAGAACAAACAACTGAGCAAAAACCAGAGAGAAGCCATAAGCCATATAACTTCAGGCAGACAGGAGAACCAGCTTCAGCACAAGCTGTCTCCAACTGTACAGCACCACACAAGACAGGGTGGGCAGAGCGATCCTGAAACAACCACCTGGAGGGAAGGACCCACCAAACAAAGACACAAAAACAATCAAAACCCAATAACATCCAGACAACCAGCTTAAAAGTCATAAAGAGCATCCCAAAACCATCAAATTCAGGTAATCAAGAAGACTGCCCACTGAATCTCATAGACTTTCTATCACAAAAATTCATACCACAAGTCATGAAGTGAAAATAATTTAAGAAGTAAAAGCAAACAAGAAGAGTCTCACAAACAATGGGAGGACAAAAAGTAACACCCAATCAAAAGCAAAGAAGGAATCCTCAGAAAGAATGCTAAATAAAATAGAGGCAAGTCAAATAAGTCAGCTATCAGAAATTGAGTTCAAAACAATGGTTATAAGGAAGCTCAATGAAAATTACCAAAAACTACAGGGAAATTACAAAAATCTTACTGCAAATTAAATCATCATTAAAGAGGACATAGAAGCAATCAACAATAACCAAAAAGAAATAAAGAATACAATTTCTGAATTAAGAACACAGTAGAAAGAATCAAAAACATATTTTTGATTCAGAGGAAATAGAGGATCAAATAAGAGAACTAGAGGAAAAGGTAGGAAAAAACACCCAAAACAGCCGAAAAAAAAAAAAAAACAGATTCAAACAGAAATGAGAGGGATTAAGGGAAATACAGGATGACATGAAATGAAATAATATCTATATAATATACCCATATATATATCCATATAATATCAACAGAAGGAAAAGAAGAGGAGCAAGGAATAGAAAAGTAATTTGAAAAATTAATGATGGAAAACTTCCCTAATTTGATGAAAGAAAAGCCACACAAGTCCAGGAGGCAGACAGGACCCCAATCAATAGGAACCTAAAGAGGCCTACTACAAGAAACATCAAAATTAAAATGGAAAAAAAATCAAAGACAAAGAGAGAATCTTAAAGGCAGCAAGAGAGAAACAGGAGAGAGAAACAGGAACTAACATACAAGGGAGCCCTGATAAGGCTAACAGCTGATTTGTCAATGGAAATGCTACAAGCCACAGAGGAATGGCAAGGAATATTGCAAGTAATGAAAAGCAAAGGTCTCCAAACAAGACTACTCTATCCAGCAAAGCTCTCCACTAAAATGGAAGGCAATATATGGAGTTTGCCAGGAAAAAGAAGGCTAAAAGAATACATCTACGCTAAACCAGCTCTGGAAGATATAATTTTTTAATTATTTAATCTTTATTGTATATTTTCTTTTTTAAATTTTATTTAGTTATTTTTCAAGTACATTTTTATGTCTATTTCTCCCATCCCAGCCCCCACCCCGCCCCATGCTTCCCACCTCCCTCCCCTTTCCACCCCCCTTCGTTCTCGTCCCTGTGTTCTTCCTATTTGTTCCTCCAAATCCCTCCCCTTTTATCCCCCTAAATTCCCTTCCCTCTCCCCTCTGGTCACTGTCTCCTGTTCTCTATTTCAGTGCCTGGTTTTATTCTGCTTGATTGTTTCTTTTGTTGTTTAGCTTCCTGTTAAAGGTGAGATCATATGGTATTTGTATTTCAACACCTGGCCTATTTCACTCAGCATAATGCTTTCCAGTTCCATCCATGTTGTTGCAAAGGGTAGTAGCTCCTTCTTTCTCTCTGCTGCACAAAATTCCATTGTGTATATGTACCACAATTTTTTGATCTATTCATTTACTGATGGGCACCAAGGTTGCTTCCAACTCTTGGCCATTGTAAATTGTGCTGCTATGAACATTGTGGTGCATAGGTTCTTTGAAATTGATGTTTTAGGATTTTTAGGATATAATTTTAGCAGTGGAATTGCTGGGTCAAAAGGCAGGTCGATTTTTATTTTTCTGAGAAAACTCCACACTGTTTTCCATAATGGTTGTACCAGTCTACAATCCCACCAAAAGTGAACTAAGGTCACCTTTTCCCCACAACCTCTCCAATATTTGTTGTTTGTTGCTTTGTTTATGATAGCCATCCTGACTGGTATAAAGTGGTATCTCATTGTGGTTTTAATTTGCATCTCTCTGATAGCTAACGATATTGAGCATCTCTTCATGTGTCTCTGGATATTCTGTATGTCCTCCTTAGAGAAGTGTCTGTTCAAATCCTTTTCCAATTTTTTAATTGGATTGGTTATCTTCTTAGAATGGAGTCATGTAAGTTCTTTGTATATTTTGGAGATTAAACCTTTGTCTGAGGTATCATTGGCAAATATGTTTTCCCATACATTTGGTTGGCTTTTTAATTTAATATTGTTTTCTTTAGCCATGCAGAAGCTTTTTATTTTGATGAGATCCCATTTGTTTATTCTTTCCTTTATATTCCTTTTTCTAGGGGACATATCAGTAAAAATGTTGCTGCGTGAAATATCTGAGATTTTCTTGTCGATGTTCTCTTCTAGGACTTTAATGGTGTCATGGCTTATATTTAAGTCTTTTTTTAAAAATTTTATTTAGTTATTTTTCAAGTACAGTTTTTTGTCTATTTTTCCCATCCCAGCCTCCCCCGCCCCTTGCTCCCCACCTCCCTCCCATTTCCACCGCCCTTAGTTCTCGTCCCTGTGTCCTTCCTATTTGTTCCTCCAAATCCCTCCCTTTTTTCCCCTTAACTTCCCTTCCTTCTCCCCTCTGATCACTATCCCCTTGTTCTCTATTTCAGTGTCTTTGTTTTTTGTTTTTTCTGCTTGCTTGTTTGTTTTGTTGTTTAGCTTCCTGTTAAAGGTGAGATCATATGGTATTTGTCTTTCAGCACCTGGCCTATTTCACTCAGCATAATGCTTTCCAGTTCCATCCATGTTGTTGCAAATGGTAGTAGCTCCTTTTTTCTCTCTGCAGCATAGAATTCCATTGTGTATATGTACCACAATTTTTTGATCCATTCATTTACTGATGGGCACCTAGGTTGCTTCCAACTCTTGGCTATTGTAAATTGTGCTGCTATGAACATTGTGGTGCATAGGTTCTTTGATATTGATGTTTTAGGATTCTTGGTGTATAATCCCAGCAGTGGAATTGCTGGGTCAAAAGGCAGGTCAATTTTTATTTTTCTGAGAAAATTCCATACTGTTTTCCATAATGGTTGTACCAGTCTGCAATCCCACCAACAGTGAACTAAGGACCCCTTTTCCCCACAACCCCTCCAACATTTGTTGTTTGTTGCTTTGTTTATGATAGCCATCCTGACTGGTGTAAAGTGGTATCTCATTGTGGTTTTAATTTGCATCTCTCTGATAGCTAATGATATTGAGCATCTCTTCATGTGTCTCTGAATGTTCTGTATGTCCTCTTTGGAGAAGTGTTTGTTCAAGTCCTTTTCCCATTTTCTAATTGGGTTGGGTGTCTTCTTAGAGTGGAGTCGTGTAAGTTCTTTGTATATTTTAGAGATTAAACCTTTGTCTGAGGTATCATTGGCAAATATGTTTTCCCATACAGTTGGTTGTATTGCTAATTTAATACTGTTTTCTTTAGCCATGCAGAAGCTTTTTATTTTGATGAGATCCCATTTGTTTATTCTTTCCTTTACATTCCTTGCTCTAGGGGACATATCAATAAAGAAATTGCTGCATGAAATATCTGAGATTTTCTTGCCAATGTTCTCCTCTAGGACTTTAATGGTGTTATGACTTACATTTAAGTCTTTTATCCACCTTGAATTTATTTTGGTGTATGGTGTAAGTCTGTGCTCAAGTTTCATTTTTTTGCATGTAGCTGTCCAGTTCTCCCAACACCATTTGTTGAAGAGGCTATCTTTATTCCATTTTATGATATTGCCCCTTTGTTGAATATTAATTGACTGTAGAGAGTTGGATTTATTTCTGGGCTCTTCGTTCTAATCCATTGGTCTATGTCCCAGTTTTTAGCCCAATACCAGGCTGTTTTCATTACAGTGGCCTTGTAATACAGTTTGATATCAGGTATTGTGATCCCTCCTACTTTATTCTTCTTTCTCAAAAGAGCAGCTGCTATTCGGGGTTGTTTATGGTTCCATATAAAGTTTTGAAGTGTTTGTTCTATGTCTGTGAAATACACCATTGGTATTTTAATAGGTATTGCACTGAATCTGTAGATTGCTTTGGGTAGTATGGACATTTTGATGATGTTAATTCTTCCAATCCATGAACAAGGTATAGGTTTCCATTTGTTTGTGTCTTCCTTGATTTCTTTCTTCAGGGCTGGGTAGTTTTCTGCATACAGGTCTTTTACCTCCTCAGTTAGGTTTATCCCAGATATTTTCTTTTTCTTTTTGCTATATAGAATGGGACTTTTTCCTTGATTTCTGCTTCTGCTGATTCATTGTTGGTATACAAAAATGCCCTTGATTTCCAGATATTGATTTTGTAATCAGCTGTTTTGCTAAATTCATTAATTAGTTTTGAGCAGTTTTTGGGTAGAGTCTATAGGATTTTCCATGTACACTATCATTTCATCTGCAAACAGTGACAATTTTGCTTCCTTCTTTCCTCTTTGGATGCCTTTTATTTCCTTTTCTTGCCTGATTGCTGTGGCTAAAACTTCCAATACTATATTGAATAGAAGTGGTGAAAGTGGACATCCTTGTCTTGTTCCTGATCATAATGGAAATGCTTTTAGTTTTTGCCCATTGAGTATGATATTGGCTGTAGGTCTTTCATATATGGCCTTTATTATATTGAAGAATGCTCCCTGTATTCCCACTTTGCTGAGTGTTTTTATCATAAATGAGTGTTGTACCTTATGCAAAGCCTTTTCCATGTCTATTGATATGATCATGTGGTTTTTGCCTTTGCTTTTGTTTATGTGATGTATTGCATTTACTGATTTGCAAATATTGAACCATCCTTGCATCCCTGGGATGAATCATACTTGGTCATGGTGTATAATCTTTTGGATATATTGTTGGATGCAATTTCCCAATATTTTGTTGAGGATTTTAGTGTCTATGTTCATCAGCAAGATTGGCCTGAAGTTTTCTTTCTTTGTTGTCTCTCTATCTAGTTTTGGAATTAGGATGATGCTGGCTTCATAAAAAGAATTTGGGAGTTTTCCAGCCTTTTGGATTTTTTGGAGTAGTCTGTGGAGAATAGGGGTTAGCTCTTCCTTAAGGGCTTTGTAGAATTCTCCTGTGAAACCAATGGTTCCAGGGCTTTCGTGTGATGGGTGTTTATTGATTACTGCTTCAATTTCTTTTGCTGTTATTGGTGTGTTTAGATTTTCTGCTTCTTTTTCACTGAGTTTTGGAAGATTGTATTTTTCTAGAAATGTGTCCATTTCCCCTAGATTTTCAAATTTCTTGGCATACAGTTCTTCATAGTAATTTCTTTTTTTTTAAAGATTATTTTTTATTTATTTATCTTTAGAGGGGAAGGGAAGGAGAGAGGGAGAGAAACATCAATGTATGGTTGCCTTTCATGCATCTCCTGCAGGGAACTGGCCTGCAGGGAACTGGCCTGCAACCCAGGCATGTGCCCTGACTGGGAATTGAACCGCGACTGTCTGGTTCGCAGGCCCGCGCTCAATCCACTAAGCTACACCAGCCAGGGCCAGTTCTTCATAGTAATTTCTTACAATCCCTTCTATTTCTGTGGTATCAGTTGTAATCTCTCCTGTTTCATTTCTGATTGTGTCCATTTGTGTCCTCTCCCTTCTTTTCTTGATGAGACTACTTAAAGGCTTGCATATTTTGTTTATATTCTCAAAGAACCAACTCCTGGATTCATTGACCCTTACAATTGTGCTTTTAGTTTCTATGTCATTTAATTCTGCTCTAATCTTGTTTATTTCCTTCCTTCTGCTTGGTCTGGGCTGTCTTTGTTGTTGTTCCTAGAGTTCTTGCAGGCGTAGGGTTAGGTTGTTTGTTTGAAATGTTTCTATCTTTTTTAGATAGGCCTGTGTTGCTACAAACTTTTCTCTCAGGACTGACTTGGCTGTGTCCCATAAGTTTTTGGTTGTTGTGAGATCATTTACATTTGTTTCCATCAAAGTTTTGATTTATTCCCTAATTTCATTCTTGACCCATTCATTGTTTAATATCATACCATTCAGTCTCCATCATTTTGTGTGCTTTGGGTTTTCTCTTTGGGGTTGGTTTCCAATTTCAGTCCCTTGTGGTCAGAGAAGATGCTTGGTATGATTTCAATTTTCTTGAATTTGTTGAGGCTCGTTTTGTGTCCTATCATGTGGTCTATCTTTGAAACTGTTCCATGTGCATTTGAAAAGAATGTGTATTTAGCTTCTTTGGGATGAAAGGCTCTGTATATGTTAGTTAAGACCATTTCATCTAGGGTGTTGTTTAATGCCACAATATCTTTGTTGATATTTCATTAGGAATATCTGTCCATTTTGGATAGTGGGGTGTTAAAATCCCCCACTATAATTGTGTTGCTGTCAATATCTTTCTTGAAATTCTCTAAGATTTTCTTAATATATTTGGGTGCCCCTATGTTTGGTGCATATATGTTTACAATGTTAATGTCTTCTTGGTGGATTCTTCCCTTGAGTAGAATGAAGTGACCTTCTGGGTCTCTCTTTATGGCCCTTTTTTTTGAAGTTTATTTTGTCTGTTATGAGAATTTCTACCCCAGCTTTTTTTTCGTGTCCGTTTGCTTGGAAAACTTGTTTCCAGCCTTTCACTTTTAGTCTGTGATGGTCTTTTGTCCTGAGGTGGGTCTCTTGTAGGCAGCATATGTGTGGGTCATGCTTTCTTATCAATGCAGCTATTCTGTGTCTTTAGATTGGAGCATTTGATCCATTTATGTTTAAGGTTATTCTTGATAGATACTTATTCATTGCCATTTTTGTACCTGTGTTCCTCTCTGTCTCCCTCTTTTCCTTCTTTCCCTTAAAGCAGTTCTTTTAGTATTTCTGGTAGAGCTGGTTTGGTGGAGGCGTATTCTTTTAGACTTCTTTTGCCTTGGAAGCTCTTTATTTGGCCTTCTATCTTATTTGAGAGCCTTGCTGGGTAAAGTAGCCTTGGTTGTAGGCCTCTGGTTCTCATTACTTGGAATATTTCTTGCCATTCTGTTCTTACTTGGAGTGTTTCCATTGAGAAGTCAGTAGCTAACCTCATCGGGGCTCCCTTGTATGTTACTTCTTTTCTCTCCCTTGCTGCCTTTAAGATTCTCTCTTTGTCTTGGGATTTTGCCATTTTGATGATGATGTGTCTTGAAGTGGGCCTCCTTGGGTTCCTCTTGATTGGGACTGTCTGTGATTCCTGGATTTGTGTGACGTTCCCTCTCATCAAATTAGGGAAATTTTCTCTCATTACTATTTCAAATATATTTTCTATCCCTTGTTCTTCTTCTCCTTCTCCTTCTGTTATTCCTATTATTCGGATATTATTATGTTTCATATTGTCTTGCATTTCTCTTAATCCCTCTTCATTCTTTCTGAGCCTCTTTTCATTTTCTTGCTCTTTCTGTGAGATGCTTTCTACTTTGTCCTCCAACTCGCTAATCCGATCCTCTGCCTCATCTATCCTACTTTTGAAACTATTTATTGTGTTCTTCAATTCAGAAATTGTATTCTTCATTTCCTCTTGTCCCTTGCTGATATTTTCTATTTCCTTTTTTATCTTGATGTAGTTTGCAGAGAGATTGTTGTAGTTCCTCTGTAGTTTCTGATAGCTCATTGTGAGCTCTTTGAACTTTATAATAACCAGTGCTTTGAATTCACTATCTGAGAGTTGGTTAGCCTCTATTTCATCTAAGATTCTTTCTGAAGTTTCTGCTTTTTCTTTCTTTTTTTTAAAGATTTTATTATTTATTTATCTTTTAGAGGGAAAGGGAGGGAGAGAAGAAGAGAAACATCAATGTGTGGTTGCCTCTGGTGAGTCCTCTGCTGGGAACTGGCCTGCAACTCAGGCATGTGCCCTGACTGGGAATCAAACCAGGATCGTGTGGTTCATAGGCCCGCCCTCAATCCACTTTGCTATGCCAGCCAGGGCTCTGCTTTTTCTTTCATTTGGGGATTGTTTCTTTGTCTTCCCATTGTTTGAGACTCTTCTTCTTAGTCTTAGCTTCTAAAATTGATCTTTTTTGACTCCCTGGGTTTATGGTGTGAGCTTTTGTGGTATGATACCTATGAAGTTCAGTGGTACAGACTTCTTCAGGTATCTTGATGTTCTCCATCTCCACCTACTCTTGTGCTGATCCCCGTGCTGGTCCCTGCGCTGGTTGCCTACCACTGCTGACTGTTCCAGTTCCTGTAGCCAACTCCTCCAGTGCCCATGCCCATTGCTACAGCAGCAGCACAGGGGCTGTGCGTGACCCGGCTCCTATAGCTGACTCCCCAGAGACCAGGCCAGTGACTATGGCAGCAGCACAGGGGCTGAGAATGTCCCAGCTCTCGTACCTGACTCATTGGTGACCAGTCCCATAGCTCTGGCAGCCGCACAGGGGCCGAGAATGTCCCAGCTCCTGTAGCTGACTCTTCTGGCACCCAGGTCCATCACAGGGGCTTGGAGTGTCCAGCTCCCCTGCCTTACTCCCCGGCTCCCAGGCCCATTGCTATGCTGGCGGCACAGGGACCTCCCGTGTCCCAGCTCCCGTAGCTGACTCTCCCGCTGTCTGGTGTTTCAGCATCAGTCACAATCTCTGGTCTTTTAATCTCATAAATGCTGGGTAACTGATGGTTTATTGTGCTGTTTCTGTATAGATCTGCCAGGATTTTCACCCACGAATATGGGAGCTAGAATCCACTCTGTCCTACTCCATCGCCATCTTCCCAGCATCCTGGAAGATATTCTAAAGAGACTGCTTTAGGAAGATGAAGGAAAAGAATGAGAGAGAGAGGTACAAAGGAAGATTATAGGCAATGAATAAGTTCCTATCAAGAACAACCTCAAATGTAAATGGATTAAATGTTCTAATCAAAATACATAGGGTAGCAGAATGGATAAGAAAACATGACCCACATATATGCTGCCTACAAGAGACCCACCTCAGAACTAAATACCTACAGAGAGTGAAATGGGAGGATTGGAAAAAATAAAAACACTCCAAGCAAATGGACAAGAAAAAAAAAGCTGTGGTAGCAATACTTATATCAGACAAAATAGATTTCAAAACAAAGACCATAAAGAGAGATCCAAAAGAGAAATTCACAGTATGCAAGGGAAGAATTTATCATGAAGACATAAATATTGTAAACATATATGCACCCAACGTAGGAGCACCCAAATATATAAGGAAAATCTTGGAGGACTTCAAGAAAGATATGGACAACAACAGACTTATACTTGGGGATTTTAACACCCCACTGTCAAAATTGGATAGAATTTCCAAACAAAATACAAACAAGGATATTGTGGCATTGAGCAATGTCTTAGATCAAATGGACATAACTGATATATATAAAACCTTTTATCACAGAGAAACAAAACACATTATTTTCAAATGCACATGGAATATTTTCAAAGATAGAGTACATAATAAGATGCAAAACAAGCCTATGCAAATTCAAGAAATTTGAAATTATATCAAGCAGCTTTTCAGACAATAATGGCATGAAACTAGAAATCAACATCACAGAAAATATTAAACACTCAAGTTCATGGAGATTGAATAGCATGCTATCAAACAATGAATGGGTTAAGAATGAGAATAGTGAAGAACTCAAAAGTTTCTGGAAAAAAATGGAAGTGAACTCACAAAAGTCCTAAACATATGGGAAACAGCAAAGGCAGTCCTGAGAAGGAAGTTCATAGAAATAAAAAGCCTACCTAAAAAAGAGAAAAATTTAAAAAATTAAATTCACCCTACAGCTATAAGAACAGGGGGAAAAACAAACAAAGCCCAGAGCAAGTAGAAAGAAGGAAATAACCAAGATCAGAGCAGAATTAAATGACAGAGAGACTAAAAGTACAATTCTAAGGACCAATAAATCCAGGTGTTGGTTCCCTGAAAAAATAAACAAAATTGACAAGTCTTTAAAAAGACTCATCAAGAAAAAAAGAGAGAGGACCCAATAAATTAAATCAGTAATCAAAGAGGAGAAATTACATCTGAAACCACAAAAATACAAAGGATTATAAGAAATTACTACATACAACAATATGCAATGAAATTTGAAAACCTGGGCAAAATGGACAAATTTCTCGAAAACTATAATCTTACAAAACTAAACGAAAAAGAAGCAGAAAGCCTGAACAGACCAATAACAGCTGACAAAACTGAAACAGTAATCAAAAATTTCTGGCCCTGGCTGGTGTTGCTCAGTGGACTGAGTGTGGGCTACAAACTGGAGTGTCATGGGTTCAATTCCCTTTCAGGGTACATGCCTGCATTGTGGGCCAGGTCCCTAGTGGTGGCCACGTGAGAGGCAACCACACATTGATATTTTTCCCTCCCTTCCCCCTCTCTAAAAATAAATAAATAAAATCTTTTTAAAAAGGGTAAAACTTAAAAATAATTTCCTCACACAGAAGCCTTGGACCTGATGGTTTCACAATAGAATTTTACAAAACATTTAAGGAAGAGCTAGGCCCTGTATTTCTCAGCCTATTCCAAAACCCAAGAAGAAGGAAGATTTTTTGTCAGGTCTGCATCATCCTAATACCCAAACCAGAAAAAGACACAACAAAGAAAGAAAAGTACAATCCAATATCACTGATGAAAATAGAGACTAAAATCCTCAACAAAGTACTGGCAAGTTGCATTCAGAAATGCATTAAAAAGATCATACATCATGATCAAGTGGGATTCATCCCAGGAATGCAAGGATGTTGCAATATTCTCAAATCAATAAGTGTAATATATCACATAAACAAAAGAAAAGAGAAGAATCACATGGTCATAACAATAGATGCAGAAAAAGCTTTTGATAAGGTACACCTCCAATTTAGGATAAAAACACTCAGCAAAGTGGGAGTAGAGAAGGCATAACTCAATATAGTAAAGGCCATATATGAAAAACCTATAGCCAACACTGTACTCAATTGACAAAACTTATAAGCTTTCCCACTAAGGTCAGGAATAAGACAAGGTTGTAAACTTTCACCACTTCTATTTAACACAGTATTGGAAGTCCTAGTCACAGCAATCAGACAAGAGAAAATAAAAGGCCTCAAAATTGGAAACGAGGAAGTAAAACTGTCATTGCTTCCAGATGACATGACAGTGTACATAGAAAAATCCTATAAACTCTACCAAAAAATTGCTTGACCTAATAAGTGAATTTGGCAAATAGTGTGATATGAAGACTATTTTCAGAAATCAAGGGCATTTTTGTACATCAACAATGAAATATCAGAAAGAGAAACCAGGAAAAATCAAATTTGCAATAGCAACAAGAAAAATAGAGTACCTAGGAATAAACCTAACCAAGGAGGTAAAAGACTTACTCAGAAAATGACACAACAGTGAAGGAAAAAATTAAGGAAGACACCAATAAATGGAGGCATATATCATACTCATGGATTAGAAGAATAAACATAATCAAAATGTCAATACTTCCCAAAGCAATTTTTCGATTCAACCAATCTCTATGAAAATACCAATGACATTTCACAGATATAAAACAAGCATTTTAAAAATTTAAATGAACCATAAATGACCCCAAATAGCTGCAGCAATTTTGAGAAAGAAGAACAAAGTAGGAGGGACCACAATACCTGACATAAAACTCTATCAAAGACCATGGTAATCAAAACAGTCTGGTACTGGCATAGAAACAGACACATAGATCAATGGAACAGAATAATTTTGAATGTATTCTTGTGTGTGGTGTAATAAGGTGGTCTAATATCATTTTTCTGCCTGCATATATGTCCAATTTTTCCCAACACTATTTATTGAATAAACTATCTATAGCCTATTGTACATGCTTGTTTCTTCTGTCTAATATTAATTGACTACAAAGGTGTGGTCATTTCCAGTCTTTCTACTGTGTTCTATAGATCTATTCCATGCATCTGCTTTTTATGTCAGTATGATTACTATGTCCTATAGTATAAGTTGATATTATATAGCATAATCCCTCCAACTCTGTTCTTTTTTTGGGGGGGTGATCACTGTTGCTATGCAGGGCCTTTTGTGGTTCCATACAAATTTTTCTAATATTTGTTCTTGTTCTGTGAAATACATCACTGGAGTCCTGATAAGAATGACATCGAACCTATAGATTGCTTTGGGTTGCATGGATATTTATTTTAGTAATGTTAATTCTTCCTATCCAAGAACACAGTATGTGCTTCCATTTATTTGTATTTTTTTCAATTTTTTTTAGTGTTTTATAATTTTCTGACTACAGGTTTTTGTGTTCATCAGTAGATGGGTAGATAAAACAACTATGGGGGAATTTTCACAATGGCATATTACTCATCCATAAAAAAGAAAAGATTTAGTTTTTGCAATAGCATGGATGGACTTGGAATGGATGGACTTGGATGCTAAGTGAAGTAAGCCAGGCAGAGAAAGACAAATGCCATATGATTTCTCTCATATGTGGAATCTAATGAACAGACTGAACTAACAAGCAAAATAGAGACAGATTCACACAGATAGCAGGATGACAGCTATGGGGGTGAGGTGATTGAGCGAAAAGAAAAAAGAAGGACATGGACAACAGCCTGATGATTGCAGGTGGCAGGGGTATAAGGGGATAAATGTTAATGGGAAAATTTTCAAAAGGAATTTCAAAAATAATAAAATCAAATCAAAGAAGCTTTAAAGAAAAATAAACAGGTTTTTCTTAAAAAAAGAAAAAAAAACTGTTGCCTGAGTTCAGCCTTCTGACTTAGCACACATGTAACAAATTATTATATTCACACCTCAAACTCTTTTCTGAATACCCCTTCTGTATTCTCAAATCATGTACCCAATCTATTTCCTAATTGTCTGTTTATGTATCTACCACCCGCCCTGGGCTGCAATCAAGGATTCTCTCAATATTTGTAGACTGGGCACAAAGCAAATTCTCGACAAACACTGGTTTAGCTGAACAAACAAGTACTTAATTGTTACATGGTAAAATATGACTGTATGAGAAGGTAGAATGAGGAGACAAAAGCTGGAGTGAAGCCAGAGGTCGTACATGGTCTGAAATTGTAGTTTACACAAACTGATTTCTCCTTCCAAAGTGTACGAGTTTCATAATATTACTCAAATAACATGTATTTTTAAAATACTTTTCAAATTTTTTCTAAGTATATGTGAGAGGAAAGCACTGGATCTTCTGGTAAGACACATTTATAAGTTTCAGGATGAATATTCAAATGAAATAAAAAACACATTTAAAATCCCAAGGGGTCTTTTGTTCCATGGAAATTTTGACAACAATATATGTAGGTAGGTGGTGCTTTGGTTGATGCCCTCTATTCTCCTTGTTAAGGCTATAAAAAAATCAGTTCATACTCTATCTGCATTTAGGTATGGATCTGTGGTGACTCCCTTGTTTCTTGTGTATTAAATCAATGGTGAACAAGACAGTAGAGAGAAACATGAAATGATATAAACAGTGAGAATAAAGGAGAAAAATAATAAATGAGAAAAAGAATAAAAAATTAAATAACAGTGAGAAAAAAGATGATGTAAGGAATAGAATAAAATAAAGTAAATAGAAAAATGGTACAAGGGAAACAAAATATAAGAGAGAGTAAGAGAAAATCCCTCAGAACTGTCATCATATATGATCTTGTTAAACTCATTCAAAACTTGACTTATCTCCCCCTTTTTGAAAATCATTAAGCAGTGTAGTGTCACAGAAGAAAATTTTTGTATTACTTGTAATTGATCTCTGAAGAGTCATCAATCTAATATAAAATAGAGTAGGCATTTATTTACTTATTTAAAAATAACTGCTTGAAAACATGTCAGTTGATGATCATCCCACTGAGTAGTGATGGTTGTACTATTTTTTATTGATGAAGAAATTGAGGCTGAGAAACATGCTAATTTACTACATTAATTGGGGAGGATAAATAACTATAAAAATAGAACCAGAAAATATCACTAAAACCACAGAATTGTATTCCTTACTCACATAACAGTTCAGGTCAGTTATTTTAGGTGTGTTTATGCTTCTCTTGTATATTGTGATTCAGAAACCCAGGCTTCTTCCATTTTGAGAGGGTCAGACCCTTAGGACCTTATGACAGAAGATTTAAGAGAAAGAAGAGTATGGCTGATCCACTCCCTTGATTTGAGTCCCAGTTTTCTTTCCATCAATATCAGTTTCCTGTGCATTTCCCTTCATTTCAATTAGTTTAGCCTTCATTTGTTCCTCTAAATTGTGACTAAAATTGACCAGTTCTGTGAGCACCCTGATCACCAGTGTTTTGAACTATGCATCTGATGGTTGGCTATGTCTTGTTGGCTTAGAGTTATCAGCTGTGGGGCTTTGAGTTCTTCTTGAGCCATAATGTTTTGGTCTGTTTGTTCCTGTTACATATGAGGAGTGGAGCCTTAGGTGTTCACCAGGGCAGGGCAACTCAGTTGCTGGGTTGTGACACTGTGTGTAGGGTCAGGGTCAGAGAGGGACAAGAGCAGTCCCCTCTGCTGCTTCCTGCCGCTGGGGCCTGCGTGGTCCATCTCACTGCTCGCTCCTTCACTGGTTTATCTGCACACAAATGTATGACCTCGGTCAGCCTGCTGCCTTGCACCCTCACTGGGTCTGCCCATTGCTACCCCACAGCACAGAGTCCCAAAGAAGTTGGACCCAAGAAGAAACACACCAAGGCACATCATAATTATACTAGCCAAGATTAAAATGAAGAAGAGAATCCTACAAGCAGCAAGAGATAAGGGGACAGTCACCTACAAAGGAGTTCTCATCAGACTGTCAGCAGATTTCTCAAAAGAAACCTTACAGGCAAGAAGGGGCTGGAAAGAAGTATTCCAAGTCATGAAAGCAAAGACCTACAGCCAAGATTGCTCTATCCAGCAAAGCTTTCATTTAGAATGGAAGAGCAGATAAAATGCTTCTCAGATAAGATCAAATTATGGAGTTCATCATCACCAAGCCCTTATTATATGAAATGTTAAAGGGACTTACCTAAGAAAAAGAAGATAAAAAAATGAACAGTGAAAGGACAGCAAACTCACAGTTATTAACAACCACACCTAAAACAGAAGCAAACTAAGAGGACAGTTAGATCAGGAGCAGAACCATAGAAATGAAGATCACATAGAGGGTTAGCAACAGGAGAGTGGGAGAAGGAGAAGGGAGGAGAAGGAACAGAAAATAAGTAGCATATAGATGGTAGGTAGAAAATAGATAGGGGGAGGGCAAGAATAGTATGGGAAATATAGAATCTAAAGAACTTGAGACGTGTGGTCATAAACTAAAGGGGGGAAAGGTGGGGGAGGGGTGTGCAGGGTGGAGGGCAATGAAGGGGGGAAATAGAACAACTGTAATGGCATAATCAATAAAATATATTTTAAAAAAGAAGAAGAGTATGGCTTAGACATAGGAGTTCTCTTAAAAGCCCTGGTCTGGAAAGAACTCACATGACTTCTTTTCACATCCCATTGGGAAGAATGTAGTCACATGGATACAAGTGCTAGAAAAAGTCTTTCTAGACAATATTTTACTTGGCCTTTCAGCAGCATCTGGCATCAACAGCACACCCCTTCTTTCTAATGAACTTTCTCCCCTTGGCTTTTAGTATTTCATATTTTCTTAAATATATTTCTATATAATTGGCTCTTATTTCTCAGTCACCTTCACATTTTTTTCTTTGACCGCTGAATGTTGAAACTGTCAGTATCCCACCCCTTAATCTAGTCTCTTTTCCTTTTTTAAATTTTTAATTGTTATTCAAGTAGCATTTTCTGCCTTTTACACCCATCCCAGCCCACCCCTCAGACCTTCCCACCTCCCTACCATTTCCACCCCCCCATGTTAATGTCCATGAGTCCTTTATACTTGTTCCTGCAAACTCTTCCCCCTTTCCCCTGAAATTCTCTCCTCTTTTCTCTCTGGTCACTGTCAGCCTGTTCTCAATTTCAGTGTCTTTGGTTATACTGTGCTTGTTTGTTTTGTTGATTAGGTTCCTGTTAAAGGATAAATCATGTGGTATTTGTCTTTCACCTGCCTGGCTTATTTTGCTTAGCATAATGCCTTCTGGTACCATCCATGCTGTTGCAAAGGGTAGGAGCTCCTTCTTTCTCTCTGCTACATAGAATTCCATTGTGTAATATACCATAATTTTTTGATCCATTCATTTACTGATGGGCACCTATGTTGCTTCCAGCACTTGGCTATTGTAAATTGTGCTGCTATGAACATTGGGGTGCTATGAACAGGTTCTTTTGGATAGGTGTTTCAGGGTTCTTAGGATATAATCCTAGCAGTGTAATTGCTGGGTCAAAAGGCAGATCTATTTTTAGTTTTCCGAGAAAATTCTATACCATTTTCCATAGTGGTTGTACCAGTGCAATCCCATCAACAGTCCACTAGGGTTCTCTTTTCCCTACACTCTCTCCAAAATTTGTTGTTTGTTGCTTTGTTTATGATAGCCATTCTAACTGGTGTGAAGTGGTATCTCATTGTGATTTTAACTTGCATCTCTCTGATAGCTATCAATACTTAGCATCTTTTCATGTGTCTCTGGATCTAGTGCCTTTTCTATCTAGAATCCTTTGGTGATCTCATGGAGGTTTGTGTTTTTATAAATACAAATTATCACCACATTGAGATATGTGGTGATAATTACCAAATCTATCTACTCAGTCCTCTCTCAAGAATTCCAGGCACTTTATAAGTAACCGTACACTTAACCTTTTCATTTGCATATGTAATGGATATCTCAATTAACATGTCCAAAACCTAACTGATAGTTTCCCTCTTAAAATTCTCCTATTAAGGGCTTCTCGAACTCTGCGATTGGCAACTCCATTCTTTCAATTGTTATGCCCAGAAAACAGAATCCCTGACTTCTTTCATTTTTACATCCCATATCCAATCCAAGAGAATGTCTATTTGCTTCTACCTAAAACATTTGCTAAATCTGGCATTTCTCACTTTCACTCATCTATCTGTACCTGATCTAATCTACCACCATCTCTATGCTAGGTTATTTGAATAACCTCCTAAATAATCTCACTCTGCCTATATTGCTGGCTATAGCCTACTGTCAACACATCACCAGAGTAATCCCTTTAGAAAGTCATTTTAATTGATATTATTTCACTGCTCAGTGTAAATCTCTTGCAAATGTGCACTTTCACCCAGAGAAGTCAAATATTTTACAATGCTATATAAAGCCCTGACCCCTATTATATCTCTGACGTTTACTAATTCCCTCTGCTCTCCCTCTTTGACTCCCAATTTTGCCTTCAAATGTTCTACTTTGTCCATGACACCCTGTGGCCACAATACCCTGCAGTCTAATATGAAATGTCAGCAAAACCACCTCACTGAGAATATGCCCTCCAAGAGGAACATCTTGTTTTCATGATTCCTTTCTTCTGATGGGAGCTTGGTAGCATGAGAATAAATTTGTCTGAATAATCACTGACTTTTTGGACAAAGATCACAGTTTCTTTAGCAATGAAATTTACTAAGTTTACTCAAATCTTGGTAGTAAGGCAGGGGGTTAGTAATGGGTAAAGGAGGTCAAATATATAGTGACAGAAGGAGACTTGACTTTGGGTGGTGGACACATAGTGCAATATACAGATGATGTATCATAGAATTATAAAATTGTAACTTGTATAATTTTATTAACTAATGACACCCCAATAAATTTAATATAAAATATTTTAAATAAACTTGGTAGTTCTTTGATATGTTTTTTCCAGCATATCTTGTGTGCTAGTGGCAAAACTGAATTTTTTTTAGATGTCATTATTAGTCCCACTGTATTTTTTAACCTTGATCTGCTGTTGGTCCTATTTAACATTAATGGTATAACACCCGGAGGCTATCTGAAATAATAAGCTTAGAATTTTGCAACTCCTTAGAGCTCCAATTTTGTAGACTCTCTTTTCTTCCCTCTCTTTGCACATCTATCAATTCCTCCCTAACCTCATCTCCTGCATTAACTTGCATTATGCTACCAGCAGCACTCAATAGATGCTAACCTCTTTTTTCCAACCATTTCCCATAGGTCTAAGATCTCAACACAGAACTTGCTCTGTCTTCTAAGTTATCCCACATGAGTTTTATCAAATGTTTATCACAACTTTACAGGACTCTTTCACTTTTTAAACTCCAACCGCCCTCCCCACTCCCTAACTAAACCAGTATCACATCTTTTAATTTTGTTGTGACTACATATCCACCAAGTATAGAGTTCAGAATTCTTATGAGCTACATTTCTACTCTATTCATCTATTGCCTTAATGTCGTCTGCGTCCAGGAGAAAGAAGAAAGTACAAAGAAGACATATGCGCTGGCTTAAAATCACTATCCTAGAAATGACTTGCCTTAGGTTTGCTCACATCAGAATAGAGAGAACTTGGGTCACATCTACTGCAAGAGAGGCTGGGATCATAGTCCATCCATGTGTCTAATAGTATCCTATGGAAGTGGAAGAGGAAAAAGACACTCTTTGGTAAAGAACTGACTACGACTACCACCATTATCAATTAGAGCCTTGGTTCTTAGATATAATGAGAAAATAGAAATCAAGTATCTCACTTCAGATATTTGTAATAATTGTGTTGTGTATGATAGGTATAGTATAAAATTCTACATTTGTAAAGTAAATGGACAAATATCTAAAGTGTCAGTCAATAAAAAATTATAAGGTAAGTATAACCCATGTTTATGTATTCCCATTACTCAAACTAACTTCTAAGGAGAAAAATAAGCTAATAAAAACATAAAATTACCCTTTAACTACCACCTTAAGAATCATGAAAATAATTTAGAAACTGTAGGAAGAATGGGGACTAAGTCCGAATTTTAATAATACAGTAGTAAAAATTTAAATAATTAAAAATATTTGGATAGGCGGCTTTTATTTTTATGAAATACATTAATGTATTTGTAATAATAAATTTTGTTTAAGAAAGTAGGTAGTTTATAAAACTCATAAATTATTGATACTATATAATTTATTAACTATGAAAATTTAAAACAGAGTAAAATAATATATCCTATTTAATTTAAAGAATTTTTTTTAGATACAAAGTGGGTTGATCTGAGATATAAACAGAAATCAAGAAGTTTATATTACTTTAGTCTTGTGCACAGAGGAAACATTTCATTAGACTAAGATGGAGAAGAAACAACTGTAATGCATTTTAAGTCATTGCTAAATGAGACTGAGGGTGAGATTCTCCTCTATAATCCTCAGTGAAAATGTACATATCTTTGAAAATCATGCCTTCTATTGGGAGAAATGATGAAGCCATAATCACATTAGTGAACTCATGCTGTATTGAGGTTTATAGGTTCATCTAACTTCATTAAGCCCCTCCCTCCAATTATTGTTGAAACACAAAGATGGCAGGTGAAAGTAGAAAATACTTCATTACAGTAAACATGTTTCCATTTCAAAAAAGTATGTTAATTTTGTTTCTACCTTGTCAGCTTTAATTTGTCACTGAATTTAAATGTCATAATTGCACCAGCTTTAAGTACTCATATGTAGTCAAGGTTTTACCTCTTTTTATAAATCACATTCAGATTCTGTTGGCATTGCTTAAAATGTATTACAAGGTAACATGTATTGAGACCTGACTCTCCACATATCAAATTGAGTAAAAATATAAATAACTTTAATGACAACTTTGTGTATATATTTTCTCATTATGTGGTAAATAGATATGTGGAATCCTGCAAATTAACCTAAAATTACACAAAGTACTTTTATTATAATAGAATTGTTTATTTTTAATCCCTCAGATGTTCACTGTACCACACAGTAACAGAGTGCAGCCAACAGGGAGGCCCCAGAAAAGGATTTGGAACGGGGTCCAGAACTCAAGATTTCCAGGAAATATTAAGATGTACTCACCCCCGCCAGGTGTCAGTTGGGGGAAGGGACAAATAGACCAGGGCCACGGAGAGCTGTTTTGCATAGCAACAGTTTTGCAGCTAACCTCTGGACCTCTGGTCATTTAACTGGTCATAGATATGTTAAATAGCTGTGGCCATACTTTGAGCCAGGGAGAAGAGAGTGGCTTCTACCCAGGATGTAACTGGGGGCTGGTATCCTGAGTTACAGTGCCTGCATGAGAGTTTGGAGTTGATTGGCTCTACACCACCAGGCCACACACTTGCCCAGACTCACTATGGCAGCCCAGTAAAGCTTAGAGGGTATGGGAGTCCTGGCAGGTGTAACCAATTGTGGGAGGAGTCAGAAATGGGGCTGCAAAGGAGGACTGGCCCAGGGATTTAAACCCAGATATGGCAGCTATTGGGGGGGAGAGCCACACAGTTTTGGGAGAGTGCTGACCCCTGCAGCCAGGTGAGAGAGCCATTCGGTTTTGGGCAGAGTTAGGACCCCCCCTTGACCAGGTGAAAGGGAGAAGCAAGTGATTTTAGCAGAGTGAGGACCCCCTCTTGGCAAGGTGAGAGAGAGCCATGCATATTTGCCAGAATGGAGATCCCTGCAGCCAGGTGAAGGAGAAAGCCACACGCTTTTTGGTAGAGTGCTGACCCCTGCAGATTTGGTAGAGGAGGTCCACGTGGCTTTAGGATGCTCCCTTTGGCCACGTGGCCTGGGAAGCAGGAGAGACTTTGCCTGGAAGAAGAGTAAAAGAACTCTTTGCCAGTGGACCATGAGAAGGTGCCACATGACTTTGGAGTAATTAGAGATCCTGCCTGGACGGTGACCCACTGGATGATGGCAGCAACCTGAAATGCAGACTTGTGCTTCTTTTCCTGAGATACGGTACCCCAGATTAGGGCAGAGGGGAAGGAAGTGCTGTGGGCACCTGTGGTTATCCTAAAGTGCTTTGATATTTTAATGGGGGGCATTGGGTCACTGCTCTAAGTCTGTATAGCTTTGCATAAACCTTTCCTTTCCTTTTCACAAATCTCTGGCATTGAGAGCCATCTTTCCAATTGGTGGCAGACAGACGAGCCCAGTAGGTATTAGTATACCATCCTTGGAATGGGCCCCTGTTGTTCTATAGCAGGTTTTGACATCCCTAGTTGGGCCAAATATTGCTCCCCTTGGACCCCTGTTTTGTAACATAACAATGGGATGTTAAGCAAATATTTAAATTTTTTGATAAATTTATGTACAGTTGACAGATTGATCTGAACTCTTTGGACCATGGTTTTCTGTCTTACTGATCAATAATTTGTCTGAAAAGCAGTATAGTGAGAATAGTTGATATTTATTTAATGTACAATAGTTGAGGTACCACAATGAGCTACTGTACTCACCAGTAACTGGAATGATTAGAATCATTCTATGGCAGTTTTGCTATCTTATTTGTAGTTTCACTTCTGTTCTCTAAAAATATTATCTATTCAGATGGAAACTAGCATGATTTGGCCTTACTATATAATATATTTCAATTATGGTAACCAGTTTGGATAACAAATCTACTCAAATGGCAATTAAATTTTTAAAAGATATTTGATCTAATTCCCACAAATGGTAGATTTCAGTTTGGATGTTAATTCTGTGTTTCAAGTAGAATATTATGGTAATTAAAAGTGAAAGTAACTAATATTAGCTAAAGATATTTGTTTGACAATGCTGGCAATGCTTGAGAATAATCTAATTTACTTTGAAGATATTATCCATCATTTAACTTGATGGCTGTTTTGTTTTAGAACAAGGTGAAGTATAAAAATAACTTTAAATATTTAGAGAATTAAACCACAGAGGCAATAGAGAAATCATGTCATGACTATATATTAATCATAAGATCCATGTTATATATTATGTAAAATTTAACATTAAGTCCGGGGGCACCAAGAAAGATACTTTTTTTGTCCATTACCACCACTTTGTGAATGCATTTGTTTACGCTGCATAAAACAGGGACTTCAAAAATTGTGAATTAATAAAAATTAATTTATCTTAATCAATAAATTTGCTTCTATTTATAAGAGGCATATAAAGAACTTTCTAGTAGAAATTAGTGGAATTCTCATTTGTTTTAATCATACATGAAACTTTTCTTTAAAATTAACTACATTTAAAATCATTAAGCTAGCTTCAACAAACTTCATATTTCCTAAATATAAAATAACTAATTTACAAATTTATAATAAATATACTACAGGAAAATGTGCATATGCTTGGAGATAACAAAAATGAACTCGTCTAAATAAACTCAACTTAAAAATATTACAAATATTAGAATATATTAATGTACACAATTGTTAAAATACCACATATCAAATATGGGTAATGCTCCTAAGATGGTATTTAGAGGGATGATATATAATATTGGATATTTATATTAAAAATAAAGTTAGAAAATCAATGAGCCAAGCATTTAAGGAGTTAAGAAAAAGTAACAGACAAAATAAAAGAGAATAAAACAAATAAGTATAAACATAAACATGAATTTGAAAACAGACAAGGTATATAACAGATACATCAAACCAGAACTTGCTTCCTTGAAACAGTTAATAAGAGACATACAACTAGTTAAATTTCATAAAGAAAAATAGTAACAAGAGAATAAAGTCACAAATAAAGTATATAAGATAAAAAGGGAAAGAATCGTGTATGAGAAACTAAACACCTTTCGAGTATCAATAATTTTATGCCAATTAACTTGAAATTTTAGATGTGAAATTTAGGATGATAAAATGTACTAGTTTGTCTTTTGAATCAGTAGATGAAGGTGCAGGCCTTTGAAGCAAAGGGTTGCCAGTTCTATTCCCAATCAGGGCACATGCCTGGGTTGTGGGCCAGGTCCCCAGTAGGGGGCATGTGAAAGGCAACCACACATTAATGTTTCTCTCCCTCTCTCCTTCCCTTTACCTCCCTCTAAAAATAAATAAATAAACTTTTAGAGAATAAATAAAAATGTACTAGTTTATTTTAATAGCTATAATAAGAAAAATTTAATTATAGTCACAGATATAAATATATTATATGTATTAAAATTATTTTAAACAAAATACACTAAAATGTTATATGATGTAAAGCATTTTGAAGATATTTCCTAGGAGACTTGAAAATATTTCTCTAGGAGAATATAGTTTATATTCAAATGACTTAGTTGGAAATATAGAAAAAATAATAGATATTTTGAGTATTAAAATTTATGTGGTTTTAATTCTCAAAGCTATTTTATTTCACCTTAATGGAAGTGAATTAATGGAGAATAGAATCACTGGAATTAGCAGTGGTTATTAACTGGTGGTTTTATTTCTTCATTTTTACTCAATTACTCCTCTACCCTCTGAAAAATAAAGCATCCTTAAACTTGAGGTGTTGTTACATAACAGGGGTCCAAGGGGGGCAATATTTGGCCCAACTAGGGATGCCAAAACCTGCTATAGAACAACAGGGGCCCATTCCAAGGATGGTATACTAATACCTACTGGGCTCGTCTGTCTGCCACCAATTGGAAAGATGGCTCTCAATGCCAGAGATTTGTGAAAAGGAAAGGAAAGGTTTATGCAAAGCTATACAGACTTAGAGCAGTGACCCAATGCCCCCCATTAAAATATCAAAGCACTTTAGGATAACCACAGGTGCCCACAGCACTTCCTTCCCCTCTGCCCTAATCTGGGGTACCGTATCTCAGGAAAAGAAGCACAAGTCTGCATTTCAGGTTGCTGCCATCATCCAGTGGGTCACCGTCCAGGCAGGATCTCTAATTACTCCAAAGTCATGTGGCACCTTCTCATGGTCCACTGGCAAAGAGTTCTTTTACTCTTCTTCCAGGCAAAGTCTCTCCTGCTTCCCAGGCCACGTGGCCAAAGGGAGCATCCTAAAGCCACGTGGACCTCCTCTACCAAATCTGCAGGGGTCAGCACTCTACCAAAAGCGTGTGGCTTTCTCCTTCACCTGGCTGCAGGGATCTCCATTCTGGCAAATATGCATGGCTCTCTCTCACCTTGCCAAGAGGGGGTCCTCACTCTGCTAAAATCACTTGCTTCTCCCTTTCACCTGGTCAAGGGGGGGTCCTAACTCTGCCCAAAACCGAATGGCTCTCTCACCTGGCTGCAGGGGTCAGCACTCTCCCAAAACTGTGTGGCTCTCCCCCCCCAATAGCTGCCATATCTGGGTTTAAATCCCTGGGCCAGTCCTCCTTTGCAGCCCCATTTCTGACTCCTCCCACAATTGGTTACACCTGCCAGGACTCCCATACCCTCTAAGCTTTACTGGGCTGCCATAGTGAGTCTGGGCAAGTGTGTGGCCTGGTGGTGTAGAGCCAATCAACTCCAAACTCTCATGCAGGCACTGTAACTCAGGATACCAGCCCCCAGTTACATCCTGGGTAGAAGCCACTCTCTTCTCCCTGGCTCAAAGTATGGCCACAGCTATTTAACATATCTATGACCAGTTAAATGACCAGAGGTCCAGAGGTTAGCTGCAAAACTGTTGCTATGCAAAACAGCTCTCCGTGGCCCTGGTCTATTTGTCCCTTCCCCCAACTGACACCTGGCGGGGGTGAGTACATCTTAATATTTCCTGGAAATCTTGAGTTCTGGACCCCGTTCCAAATCCTTTTCTGAGCCCCCCCTCTTGGCTATGCCCTGTTACAATTACATAGACTATTATTGACATTACCACCAATGTTAGAAGTTAAATCAGCATTAAAAAGAAAACAACTTGGTTTTCTTTGAACAATAGAAGTAACTCATTTTGGCAAGCTACGTTTTGTTCTTATATGTCTTATTTTATATTATATATGTGAGTCTCTCAATGAGGAAAAGTAGAGAGGGAGATTAAGCTGGATTTTGATAAGCTATCTTAACTGATAATTCAATTATAAATAATGGATATATGGCACCTTTCAAAAACATATTATTCTGGTAATCATCACATGTACCAAAGTAGCAAGGAAATTCAAAAAGAAATATTAGAAAAATTTAATAGATTTTTGCTCACTTAAAGTAAACTAGTCTATATCATATGCTATATTCTAACTCTTTCTGTGGTCTGTGTGTATCACAGATGCACATACACAACTTGCTCAACACAATTCCATTCCTTAGACTAGTTTAATGTAGTAGGTGGTATTCTTCTTCTTTTTATCTCCTTTTTATTTAATTTATTGGGGTGATATTGGTTAACAAAATTATACACGTTTTAGTTGTTCAATTCCACAACACATCATCTGTACACTATGTTGTGTGTTCACTACCCCAAGTCAAGTCACCATCTGTCATCACTTATTCCCCCTATGCCCTCCTCTACCTCTTATCATCCCTCAGGCAATCACCACACTGTTGCTCATGTCCATTAGTTTTTTTCTCTTTTTTTTTTATGAATCTCTCCACATCCCCCTCCACAGTCCTCTCACCAACCACTGTCACCCTGTTCTCTGTTTCATAGATGGAATTTCACTCATACGTGGAATTTAATGAGCAAAATGAACTAACAAGCAAAATAGAGGTATTATTCTTTAAAATACATTCTACCTACTCTTTAACTCTCTAACTCAGTCTTAAATATGTAAATTCCCTTGAGCAGTAAAATATAAGTGGCAGATACAATTGTGTTCAGTTTTTTCTTGTTATCCAAGTATGACTCTGAGAGCCAGAGATATCTTGATTTTCTATTATAACCTCAGATGAGCTCCTCAGTCTCCCTGAACTTCAGCTTCCTTGGGTTTCACATCATAGTTGAGCTACAGTCATGGGCTACATAACAGTGTTTCAGCCAACCATGGACCAGACCACATATCTGAGAGAAGTATGGAGCTGAAAATAACTCTATTATTTTTTAAAATAATTATTTTATCCTAATCTGATAACTTTTTCTCATTTTTTTTTGAGAGAGGGGAAGCAGGAGAGACAAAAATAAATGCTAGAAAGAAGAATCAATTTGTTGCCTCTCAAACATGCCCTAATGTTGGGAACTGCTCTGCCTGGTTTCTGGAGTTGTAACTGCCCCCCATGGCTAAGGCTGAGTGAGTGACCTCTGGAATGTGAGCCACGAAGGAGACAAAGCTTGTCTATGGTAGCAAACACTGCTTCTGCTTCATCCTCCTGCCCCCAATGCATGGTTGGTTAGTCAGAGACTGGTACAACCCCTCAGAGGAGGGGCAATCTAAGCCAGACACAATCACTTGGGAGGCCACCATGGAAGAGCTCAGGAGGCTGCAACAAAAAGGGAGCAATGGACCCTCATCCCCCCAGCTATTCTGACAGAGTCCCCATTTCCCTCTGGGATAAGCACTTCCTGGGTCTAATACACTTAAGCCTAAAAACCTATGATGGGGAAGGTGATGCAGCCCTTTGTGGCTAGAGCAGGATCCAGGGTGATCAGGCCTATGAAAGAATATGTAAAATCCTGTGAAACCTGCTTTGTTTAGAATGCTCTCATTTAAATGATATGGGTCCAAGCAATTAGTTTGTTCCTCAAAGTTTATGGCTCTTTAGCTATCTGACTCTGACTCAGAATAAGCCCTCATAGTTCTTTGAATGCTATCTATTGCTTGATCCTTACCTGTATTCTTGTGCAAACAAACCCAATAAAAGCCCCTTGGAGGAAGGGGCTCTTGGCCCTTCTCCTTTGAGGGTTCAGGGCCACCTTTCTTCACTAAGCAGATCATGTCTTGGTAGTTTCACTTTCATCAGTGGCAGACAAGGGGACTTTGTGGGCAAAGTTGCCCCCACACCCTAGGACCAGGAAATCATATGTTCCTGGACAGGGACTGAACCTGAAACCTAGGTATGTATCCCAACTAGGAATCAAATATGCAGTCCTTTGGTTCTGGGGCAACATCAATTTAACCATGCCAGCCAAGGTGAGGACTTTTCTTAATGGGCAGAGTGTGTCTTTCCTTGACTAAGCTACTACATGACAAGATGTCATTATTACAACATGGGTGAGAATAAACATGGTTGCCTTTTTATAGGAAGATTCACAAGCATGACATTTATGTTATATCACACACTGCTGACATAATGATCAAGTTATTTGTGTTGAGTTTTCAAGAAATTCATTCTGCATTATCCTGAAGTAAATTCAACATTATGTTTTTTTCTAAAACAGAATCTGATACTTAATATATTATAAATTAACCCTTATAAGGTATCTTATATGCTAGATTTTCTCAGATAATGGGGCAGAAAATTTTCTTAACATAAAACAATTTATAACAATCTCTATTATCTAGGAAGTTTTGAAATGGCTGCTGACAGCTACAACAAAAACACTTTCATATTCTTTTGAATTAGAATCTATTTCTGAAGATCTGTTCTCTGTGGAAAATAAAGCTATCAGTCCATCAGTTTATCCAGATGTATTTTTCTTTCAAAATGCCAGTGTCAGGCATAGAATCAAAAGCTTTGTGCTAATGGTTTCCTTGGCAAAGCTTTTGTCTTCCTGTAGTGCTAATCTCTAGCTTTAAATTCAGGATGAGATTGACTTTGTTTGGTATTTATTTCCTTTATGTCTCTCTTCTCTCTAATTTTATTTTATCAATCTGTTTGAAAAATATAACTAATCCTGTTATGACAGCATGTTCTTATATCTACTAGGTTCTCATCAGCTTTTTAACCAATCACATTTCACACAGTCTCATTTAATTTCAGAAAACAAGTTTAGTCCCTGAGTACTGAGAACCCAAAATACCACAATGTAATCTACTTTTGATTAGTGTGTGTGTGTGTGTGTTGTCTAGTTTTATGTATAGATGATTACTCATAGAGTGATATACACATATGAAAATAAGTACTCTTTTTCACATAATACATTCTCCATAGATTAACTTGTGTGCATCATAATTAAGTCATCTTTACAAGCATTTTCCAAATATGAACTCAAGTTGCTTGATAAAATATAACTGTTTATTTTTAGTGTTTTGAAATATTGGAAGTTTAGAGTATACTTTACAGTCAATTTTGATTAATGAAATTTGAGATGCTGATATTGTATCCTTGTAACATTTACTTGCTCTGTGTTAGGTACTATATTGAGGACTAATGTTTCAAAGGCTAATGAGACATTTTCCTATTATCGAGCCATAGTTTCCACCATGTGAATATGTTTAATTTCTTGGGAAGCTTTAAAATCCTGTTGGGCCCCATTCTAGAAGATGGTGATTCTCTTAATTTTAAAAGTTCTACAGATGATTTTAACATGCACCCACTATTAGACACACTGTCCTATTGTCTAAAGGGGGAGGCTAGAATATACATACATAGATGTTCAGCAAAATGTAGTGGAAGCCTAAACAGAAACATGCAGGGACTATGGGAGTCAGAAGGTCAGAGAAAATCAGAACACTCATTTGTCATGCATCCTATCTTAGCATGCTGCTTTCAGAGGTACTTCAGCAAAATTAGGGAATAAACAAAGTTCAAAAAGTGGAATTAAGCCAGTAAAGTAATGACAGAAAGTCCAGAATGAAACTGGTGCTCAGGTTTAAATGTCAAGATAGAAGCAAAAAGGAGGAATTCTCTGGAAGGACAATCTCCATAAAATTCAATAACATAATGGTAGAGTTTGAAGATATTATGTACATGAAAAAAGAAATAGATTAGTTTTTTCTTAATTAGTAACTATAAGAGAAACAAACAAAAATCTTCTAAGAACTGAATTCTAATAGCAGAATTGTCAATATTACAGTAACCAATATTTTAATACTAACATAAAAATGTATTCATTTCAAATTTTAAAATCAATTTAAAGCCAAAGAGCACAGAGCCTTAATTTACTGATTTAATGGAATCAATCTTGACAATATAAAAGTAAAATTATATATGACAGACTTGGATAACAAAAGAAGAAAGAAAATGAGAGGGGTAGTGATATTCATTTCTTGATGTGTTAATGCTTACTGTCAATAATAATGTACATATGCTGTGGTAAGAAATAAAAATATATAGGGTTGGGCAAAAGTAGATTTACAGTTATGAATTCAATAATTAATAAATAACAATATAAGAATAAATTTCATGTTTCATGCACTCACAACTGTAAACCTACTTATGCCCACTTCTATAAATTGGATTCTTTTAATGTATCAAAACTAAACACTAGAACAATTATATTTGGTGATATAATCATGCTAAGAGTTAAAAATAAAGTGGGTTTTGTTGAAGAGAAAATAATCCAACCTCATGTACTAAATTGATGAAGGAAGAAACAGTAACATAAATATGTCATTTAAAGATTTGGGAATAATCATCTGGAAAAACAATTATAAGGGGTAAATGTGGGGAGGGTAAGACAAGATAAGGTTATACTGGATTTTAAACAATCATGTTTTTTACATTATAAAGTTCATGTTACTTTAATAAACAGATAAAAGTTTAAACTATAACTGTAGATAAATTTTCTGCAGTAATGAAATTAATATTAAGGCTTTCACACTTCACTCTTCAGTAATTATTTTTTGATGGTAAACAGATGTCAGGCACCACTGGGGATAACTGACAGTCTGACCATTTTTGCACTCCTTAAAGTCTAATGGGCTTCCCACCTGGCTTACTCAATCCACTCATCATCTTACCTACACTTACTCATCATATTGTATTTATAGGTGTTACTAATTTGTAAGTGTATTGTGACTCAGCTGCCTTTGTTTTCTATGTTTACCACTACATTCTCTAAAATGGTAGTATGTGTTTACGCTGTTGAAGAATCACTCTTGAAAAATGTGTGTTTCCTGACAGTATTCCTGACAGTATTTCTCCTCATTCTTCTTATATTTCTCTAGTTTCTTTTCACCATCTTTCATGGGCTTCTCTTCTTGGTCTTCATTATAGGTCTCCAGCTCTTTCTCTTTTGAGTTTTCACTTCTATAAACATTGCTTTACTTAGTGACTCTCAATTCTATACTAAAGTCTGATTTCATCAAAAAAATTTTATATATAACATTTACTATACACCTACTTGTATTTGAGTAACTCACTAGCACCTTAAACTCACATAATCATGAACTCATAAGCATTGTATCTCCCTGTCAGATCCATCAATCTGTTGTTCCTTTTAAAACCATCTTGTTATCTAGTTACTTCACCACTATTCAGGAAAAACAACACTGGGGGTGATCAATGAGTATACCTTCTTCACTGATCATTCTTTTAGTCACAAAACCATGTAGACCCTTCCTTTGTAACAACTTCAAAATAAAGTCTCCTCGGCCCTTTAATCTAATCCACATCTTGTTTTAGATGCCATTCCCTTTATAAAAGCCTTCAGAGACATCTTATATTTCATTTTTTCCCTTCACAAATAATTTGTACCAGCTAAAGTGCATCTTGGGTTTTCCAAAAAATGTGATGTCCATTTTCATTCATTTTTTTTCTTGCAGAAAAACTGTTATCTCTTCATTGCATTTGTCTATATCACATCCAGTTTTCAACTGGCACACAGGTGGCAAACACAAGGCCCAGGGACGAAATATGGCCCCTCACCTTGTTTTATCCAGCCCAGCACCTTATTTCTACCTGGTGGCAGTGCTAAGCCCTGGCTTAACTGTTAAGGAGTAGTTACATTTATACAGTCTTAAAATTACATTCAGCCCTTTGAAGGCAACTGTGACACTTATGCAGCCCCAAGTGAAAATGAGTTTGACACTCTTGAACTAGAGCTTGATATCATTTCCTCCATAAAATCTTTGCCCACTCTGCCTACATGTGTAGAACACTCACTCCTTTGAACTCTGTAGAAATATATATCCATACCAACTACTTGACATTAAATCTGTTCAGTATATTAGGCTGTAACATTTTTTCCCTTAGAAAATGATTTGTCTTACCCAGAAGAAAGATTTCTGAGAAGAAAATATATCTCATACCTCTTCAGGTTCCCAGCATCTAATATTGGCCCTGCATATATTAAATTCTCACAATCTATATTTTAGTGGGAGGATTTTTTAAAATCTCCAGAGAATATATTTTTATTTTATTCATTTTTTCACATAATTTATGCATTTAAAACTACAATAAAGTACTTTTTATGAAAAATGATTTTGTCACATACTCTATCATCATGCACTAGAATAAATTAGATTAACAGGTATACATTACTGGTTATTAGAAGCTTAATATATGTTAGATGATTGAGAAGCCCTAAAAATATGCTTGTTTTTTATGTCTAAATGAATATGTTTATAAGTTAGCAAAGCAACACATATTATTCAAGGAAATAGCTTAGGTTTCTAAAAAAAGACTGCTGATTATTTGAAATTGATTTTAAGCCTTCTATAAATATTCTTCTAATTATTTGTCATGTAAAATATATGGATTATGTACTTAGCCAGATTTTGTTCAGTAAAAATGATGTTAGCTTAGGAATAGTTGGGTAAAGTTCAAATAAGATTAAAGTTCAAAGAAGATGAAACAGAAATAATTATAAAGATAAGGAAGATGTATGTAAGAAAATGATCATTTAATTTTTCTCATATCAAAATTGTTCATATATCCATGATCAGCTAGTCATAAAGACAAGAGAGACTAGAAGCAAATGTAAAGTTAAGTGATATATGCATTTTAATAATCTTATTTGTGTTCTTCATGAGGCTGATTCCTTAGTTTTTACCTGCAATGATACTGTTCTCCCAAGATACTGTTATTTTTCTTAATTACTTTATGTACTTCTACCACAGCCTAGTTTGAAATATGCTTTAGTCAATAAGTAACCACAGAATCTTAATGTCACAACAATAAATATGTATTTTTCACTGATGTACTTATTTCAGTTACTGAAGCAAATTCATAATCTGTCCTCCACTAGGCAAAGACAGCTGAAAAACTGAAGAGTAATATATTCTTCCTCATCTCATTTCTGCCATCATATATATTCATTTACTGTCTTTATGCATATAAAACACCCTTACTTCCCAAGTGTGATCACTTAAAAGTCTCATCCATCATAGTACCAGACTTGAAGTCTGGGGTCTTAGGGTGATCTTTCCTTTTGTTTTGAATATGAATTATCCTGATCTAGAGATTTCTGAACTAAAATGACAAGGTATATCATATACATACTCAATTTACAATTTTACAATAAATATTCCTATTAAACAAGGAAAGAATGGGCAGTGCCTTGCAGTCATGTAATGCTTACCTGTGCACTGAGTTCCAAGTATGAATTAGTCTCTACTCGGGTCATTGTTGAGCGCTGAGAAGAAAGAGTAAAGGGCACACTTTACACACAATGAATCTTAAAGTTCTTACATGTTGTCTGAGCAGTCAGTGCAGGAAGCAGAAACTCATTATGCAGGAAGTCTCGGCTTCTCTGGGAAAAATATGGAATACAATCCAGCCCTGGGACACTGATTTCAGACCTCTCAATGAGCAGAAACACACAAAATATTCTCAGAATTAGGAGGTTAGTAATATGGTGGAGGAGTGAATGGAAGCCACACTAAACTTCTCCTAGGACAAATCTGGAATTACAACTAAACTGTGGAGAAATTATCCAGAAAAAAACAGCTGAACGATAGTGACAGAGAAGCCTCATAATCTCAGACACACAGAAGAATCAGCTTCAGCACAACCTGTCTGATAAGGAGTGCAGTGGAACCTCAAGAGGGCTGGCTGGGCATCCACAGGTGGCAGTGCTGAAGGGATAATTAAGTGGACAGTTGGATTCCACTGAGACAAATGGGATTGAAACCCTGAACTGGAACCCCCAGCTTAGAGCACCAGAGCCCAAAAAGTACACAGAAAATAACTGGAGGCAAAAAGTAGCAGGGTTGTTCTCTGCCAGAGATGGATGGCTAAAGATGCAAAGAGCTGCTTAAAGGCCCAATGCACACATATTCATTTACTGTCATTTACTCGGGTTTTTGGCAAAGGTGGGGACAGAGTGGGCTAGAGACACTCAAGGAGAGACTGGGGATGAAAGCTTTGGAGAGAGAGCTGAGAGAGTACTCACTAGGATCCCAGTGTTGAGTCACCCCCCATATGTCAGCAGCCAATATGCTCAGGCAGACCACTCCCCTCCAAGCAGTAGCAGTCTTAGGGAAAACAACAGCCCCACCCCAAAGAGAGACTCTGCCCCTATTCTGTGGTGCTTAAACTTGACTGCTGAGTACAGAGTGACTAGATTAACAGCTGAAGGAGACAATCACAGATAGTAGATTCCTGGCACTCTCAGAGCAGGCTGCCAAAAGTGAGACAGGGATAACATCTGACATCACCAAAGGAATCCAGAAAGAAAAAACAATAGTAAATACTACAGGATGCCAAGTCAAAATCCACAGTGTTCTTCTCCATGATTAGCAATATTTTCTTTACTGCATAGTTTTTTAATATTACTTTTTGTTCAGCAAGTTTGTGCATATTAAGTCACTAGAATTTATACTATAGTGTTTTTATCTCCTTTCTTATAACAGTCTTAATCTCTTTCACCCATATTGATACTGGTTCATTTACTGTTGATAACGAGATTGCAGAGGGAATGTTTTTGCAGATGTAGGTTTGTTCCATGGCTTTGTAGTTTTCTTCTGGAAGCAACAGCATAACAACACATGAGGTGTGGTAGGCAAAGTGACCCTCAGTCAACCAGCTGGAAGGAAGGACCCACCAAACAAAGACCCAACAACAATCAAAATCAAACTACAGCTACATAGCCAACACAAATGACATCTGAAAAGCAGCAAGTTCAGGAGGTCAAGGAGACTGCATCACTGAATCTCACAGATCTTCTACCATAGAAGTTCACACCAAAAACTCAGGGAATCGGGACACATCAACTTAAGAAAAAGAAGCAAATAAAAAGATTCTCACAAAAAAATTGGAAGACAAAGACATAAACCCCAAATAAAAGGAAATGAGGAATCTTTGATAAGAATGCTATATAGAATATAGGCAAGTCAACTATCACACATTGAGGTTAAAGCAATGCTTATCAGGAAGCTCAATGAGCTCACCAAAAATTACTAAAAACTGTAGGGAAACTGCAAGTAATATAACACAAACTTTAACAATATGAAAAAGTTCATAGAAACTATTAACAACAGTCAAAAGGAAATGAAGAATACAATTTCTGAATTGAAGAACACAGTAGAAGGAATCAAAATCAGGTTAGATGAAGCAGAGGATTGAATCATTGGTCTGGAGGACAAGGTAGAAAAGAACAGCTAGAAAGACAAAAAAAAGAGAAAAAGACACAAAACGAGTCTGTTAAAAAAGCAGAGGTGTTAAGGGAACTCAGGACAACATGAAATGTAATAATATCCATATAATAGGGACACCAGAATTAGAGGAGGAAGGGATAGAAAACCTGTTTGAGATAGTAATGATGAAAAACTTCCCTAATTTGATGTGAGAAAAAGTCACACAAATCCAGGATGCACAGAGGGAAGTTTTCATCTCCCAATCAAGATGAACCTAAAGAGGCTCACTCCAAAATACATCAAAATCAAAATGGCAAAATTCTAAGACCAAGAGAGAATCTTAAGTCAGCAAGGGAGCAAGAGGAAGTAACATATAAGGGAGCCCCAATAAGTATAGCAGCTGACTTTGCATTGAAAACACTACAAGCCAGAAAGAAATGGCAAGGGATATTCCAAGTAATTAAAAGCAAGGGCCTGCAAACAAGGATACTCTAACCAGTTAAGGTCTCATTTAAAAAGGAGGGTGAAATAAGGAGTTTCATAGACAAAGGAGGCTCCAAGAATAAACCTCTACCAAACTATCATTGCAAAATAGCTAAAGGGACTGCATTAAGGAAAGGAAGAAAAATAATGAAAGAGAGAGGGAAAAGGGTACAAAGGGAGTAAAATGGCAATGAATAAGTACATATCAATAATAACCTCAAACATAAATGGATTAAATGCTCAAATCAAAAGACATAGAATAGCTGAATGGATAACAACATGACCCAGACATATGATGACTACAAGAGACACACCTCAGAAAAAAAGGCCTACAATGACTGAAAGTGAGTGCTTAGAATAAAATATTCCAAGAAAATGAACAAGAAAAAAAAAGTCAGGGTAGCAATACTCATATCAGACAAAATAGACTTCAAAATAAGGGCCATAAAATAAAATCTAGAAACACATTTCATAACACTTAAGGGAAGAATCCATCAAGAAGACAGAAACATTATAAATATATATTCACCCCAAAAAGGACCACCCAAATATATAAAGAAAATATTGGAGGAGTTCAAGAAAGATATTGACAGCAACACAATTATAGTAGGAGATTTTAACACCCCATGGTAAAAAATGGACAGATCTTCCAAACAAACTATCAACAAAGATATTGAGGCATTGAACAATGCCCTAGATCAAATGGACATAACTGACATATACAAATTATTCATACCAAATAAACAAAATACGCATTATTTTCAAATGCACAAGGGATATCTTCAAAGACATACCACATGATAGGACACAAAACAAGCCTCAACAAATTCAAGAATATTGGCATTATATCAAGCATCTTCCTAGACTACAAGGTCCTGAAAGAAGAAACCAACGTCAAGGAAAAAAAAATTAAAAACCTCAAATTAATGGAGACTGAGTAGCATACTCTTAAACAATGAATGGATTAAGAATGAGATCAAAGGAAAAAATCAGAGAGTTTCTGGAAACATGAAAATGAACTCACAACAATCCAAAATTTATGGGACACAGTGAAGGCATCCTGAGAGGGAAATTCATAGACATACAGGCCCACCTCCCCCCAAAATAGAACCATTACAAATAAACATCCTAACCCTACATCTACAAGAACTGGAAAACAAAAACCAATAAGCCCCAGAGAGAGTAGAATGAAGGAAATAAACAAGATCAGAGCAGAATTAAACGACACAGAGATGAAAGGAACAATCCTAAGGATCAATAAATCCAGGAGCTAGTTCTTTAAAAAGATAAAATCAAAAAGCCTTTAAGCAGGCTCATCAAGAAGAAAAAAGAGATGACCCAAATAAACACAACCAGAAATTAAAGAGGAGAGATTACAACTGATAATCACAGAAATATAAAGGATTATAAGAAATTATGAAGAATTCTGTTATGTGCTAAGAAATTTGAACACCTAAGGAAAATGGACATACATCTAAAAAATGTAATATTAGAAAACTGAATGGAGAAGAGGCAGAAAGCCTGAACATACCAATAGAAGCTAAAGAAATCAAAGTAGTAATCAAAGAACTCCTAGCACAGAAAAGCCCTGGACTGGACAGTTTCACAGGAGAATTACAAAACATTTAAGGAAGACCTAACCCCTATCCTTCTCAGACTATGCCAAAAAATACAAAAAGATGGAAGACGCCCAAACTCTTTTAATGAAGCCAGCATTATCTTAATCCTAAAACCAGATAAAGTCACAACAAAGAAAAAAAACTACAGGCCAATATGATGAACATAGACACGAAAATTCTTATAAAATAGTGGTAAATCGCATACGGAAATACATTAAAAATATAGTACACCATGATCAAGTGGAATTTATCCTAAGGATGCAAGGATGATTCAATATCCATAAATCAATAAATGTGATATATCACATTTAAAAAAGGAAAGAAAAAATGACTTCATCATATCAATAGATTCAGGAGAAACATTTGATAAAGTATGGCACACATTTATGATAAAAGCACTCAGCAAAGTGGGAGTAGAGGGAGTATTCCTCAGTATAATAAAGACCATATACAAGATACCTGCAGCCACCATCATACTCAATAGGCAAAAGCAAAAAGCTTTCCCACTAAGATGAGGAACGAGACAAGTATGTCCACTTTCAACACTTCTATTCAACATAGTATTGGAAGTCCTAGCCACAGCAATCAGACAAGAAGAAGAAATAAAAGGCATCCAAATTGGAAAGCAGGAAACTAAACTGTAATTGTTTGCAGATAGCATATACTCAGAAAAATACACAACAATGGAAAAAATTAAAGAAGACACACAAATGAAAGCATACCACATGTTCATGGATTGGAAGAATTAACGTCATCAAAATATCTATATTACTCAACACAATTTATAGATTCAATGCAATCCCTATTAAAATACCAATGACATATTTAGAACAAACATTTCAAAAATTTATATGGAACCAAAAATGACCCTGAATAGCTGCAGCAATTTTGAGAAAGAAGAACAAAATAGGAGGAATCACCATACCTGACATAAAACTGTATTACAAGGCCATGGTAAGAAAAATGGTCTGGTACTGGCATAAGAATAAAGACATAGATCAAGGGAACAGAATAGAGAGCTTAGAGATAAACCCATGTCTCTGTGGTCAATTAATATTTGACAAAGAGGGCAGAAGCATAAAATGGAGTAAAAATAGCCTCTTCAACAAATGATTTTGGGAAAGCTGGACAGCTACACACAAAATAATGAAACTTGACCACCAACTTACACCATGTACAAAAATAGTCAAGATAGATAAAAGACATAAATATAATGATATAAATGTCCTAGAGGAGAACATAGGAAGAAAAATCTTAGATATTATATGTAGCAATATTGTCATTGATATGTCCCCTAGAACAGGGCATTGAGAAAGAATAAGCAAACAGGACTTCATTAAAATAAAAAACTTCTGCATGGCTAAAGAAAGCATCAGTAAATGAAAAGGGCACCAACTATATGGGAAAATATATTTGCCAATGATATCTTGAACAAGAATTTGATCTCCAAAATACATAAAGAACTCACCCAACTCCACTCTAGGAAGACAAACAATCCAATTAAAACATGGGCAAAGTACCTGTACAGAAATTTCTCCAAGGAGTACATACAGAGGGCCCAGAGATATATTAAAGGAAGCTCAGCATCACTTGCCATTAGAGAGATGCAAATTAAAACCAAAATGAGATATCATTTCACATGAGTCAGAATGGCCATCATAACCAAATCAAGATACATTGAGTGCTGGTGAGGTTTTGGAGAAAAGGAGACCTTAGTGCACTGCTGGTGGAAATGCAAAGTGGTACAGCCACTGTGGGAAAAAGTGTGGAAATTCCTCAGAAAATTAAAAATGGAAATGCATTTCATCCAGTCAATTCCACTACTGGAATGATACCCTAAGAATCCTGAATCACCAATTCAGAAGAACCTATGTACCCCAATATTTATAGCAGCACAGTTTATAATAGTCTAGTGCTGGAAGCAGCCTGGGTGCCCATCAATAAATGAGTGGATCCCCAAACTGTGGTATATTCACACAGTGAAATACTATGCAGCAGAAAGAAAGAAGGAGATCCTACCTTCTGCAACAGCAGAGATGGAACTGAAGAGAATTATGCTGGGTGAAGTAAGCGAGGTGATGAAAGACAAATACCATATGATCTCACCTGTAAGTGCAAACTAATCAACAAAACAAACAAGGAAGCAAAATATAACCAGTGATATTGAAACCAGGAACAATCTGACAGTATCCAGACAGGTGGTGGGAGGAGTTAATGTGTGGAAAAGGGGAAAGGGTTTTCAGGAATAACCATAAAGGACACAAGGACAAAACCAAATGTGGGTAGGATCAGGGGGGAAGTGCAGTTGGCTGGGTGGATAGGGAATGGTGGGGTGAAAATTAACACAACTGTACATGAACAATAGAAAAAATGAAAATCATCTATATATGTCACAATCTGACACACATAAAAACAAAAGACTTTTCTTGTTTATTTCTATAAATTTTGCACTCAATTTAGAATTCCAATAGTACACATTAAGTAATATGCTAAAGGTTTTGTAGATACAAGTGCAGAATGTCATTTCTATCATGGCAGGTACCTGTTAAAGTACTCAGCACTCCTCAGCTCTGGGCATGATACTGGTGTGGTACCCCAAGAAAGGTGAGGCCAAAGGAAGGAACCACCCTGAGGCAGGGGCAGCATCATATTTTCTCAGTAACCAAGGTAGTGGGCACTGGGAGAAGTCATTGCACTGAGGCTAATGAGAATAATTTACAGAGGGAAAAGCCCTCATACCCTCTTCTTGCCCCTGACTGAAGGTGAAACCAGAGGACATGGCTGAACAAATGTCAATATTGGACAGGGCGAGTACTGTCCAATGAGTTTATCCTGGAAAAAGGACTGGATTGGCTTGAAGAACTGGACCCTCCCAGAGTGCATGGAAGTTTGGACTGGAAGATTTAAACAAAGGGAAGGCAGAAACACATGCTCCTCTTCTTGGACCCATGAGCATGGATGTGCAGGCAGAAGTTTTTGTGGGAGTGGCTAGCTCCTGGAAGCTGTGTGGTGATGGCAGTGTTGGCACCACATACTCACCCCAGGACAAAGCCTGAAGGTGGAGAGCCATCTGCTTAGCAACCTCAGGTTCCAAAGGACCGATAAGGATGGGAGGGATTTCTAGGTATCCTTTTGAATTTTAGTCTTTTGGGGAACAGATGGCATTGCCTGAGTTTAGCAAAGAGATGAGCCTAGAACCAGGGAGTCCTTTGTCCTTCTAAATTGTGCAACTTTTTAATGAAGACCTCTTTCCTTCCCCACCGATTTTTATCTTTGGAATTTGCCCCTGGCTGGCAGCAGGTGGCCAAATTAGAGTTTTGTTAGGTAACAGTTAAGTATATGTATATGTTTTAGTCTATCACCAAAATTAGGATTATATGTATATCTCAACTATAATATTGTATACTATAATATACTCTATATGATATATATACTATATTATATAATACAGTATTATATTACTATGAAAAAATATATAATACTATGTTCTATATATACTATGATATAATAGTATCAATAGTATTATATCATATTATTATGATATAATAGTATAGTGTACTATATAATATATAATACTATGTTCTATATAGGTAGAGTGTTTGTGTATATATATATATGTATATGTGTGTGCATGTGTGTGTGTGTGTGTGTGTATATATATATATATATATATATATATACACTATAGTTGCTTTAAAGTTAAATAGAGCTCAGATCCATTCTCTGGACCTTGCTTTGGAACATTTTGGACTAAAATTTTTGAAGATAGTTTTGTAGCCCTTAAAATAAGTAAGGAGTAAAGTGAAGTTTATTGATTCCTTCATAAAAGGCACCATACAAATATATATACATATATATATTCTTGTATTTATTCATAATTTCAACATTTTTGTTAGTGGGAACTAACTGTATTTAATGGGCAAAGATAATATCTGACCTCAGGAAATTTGTACCTACTAGGGAATACTATCAAACAAATGGTATTTTTAAAACAGCATATACTGTTTTAGGAAGTATATATTAATTTAGCATTATTTTAGAGGAAAATATAAAGCATCTCTATATTTTCTCTCAAGACAGTATATGGTGTTGCTGCTAATATTGTCTTCTTGAGAAACTCAGTTTGAGACTTTTCCTGGATTTTAGGAAAATTTCTAGTTTACAGTAAGATAATTCTTAACAACAGTGTAGATGCTTTTAGTCCACACGAATGAGTACCAAAGCCATCATTGCATCACACAAAATTTATTGTTAATATTATTTAAAAGGCAATCATTTCTGAAAGGGTGTGGTACCATTTTCACAAAAGCTTTTATTATTCTAGAAATGAGTATACACTTGTTGGTTTCCTCTGATTGTTCTAAACTATCTAAACTTTCTTTTAATTTCTGTACTGCTGAACTCCAGAAATTCTAATTCGATGATATTCACCTAACAAAAGGAGCACAAGGGTCCTTTTGTTATGTGTTCATTGAAGAAAAGCCCATATTGACACCATAATGTGCCTTATATTTGTGCTTATCTCAAGATTGCGTATACACAAGATCTAAAATATTAATTTTATAAATGAAAAAACATACAAATGATAAGTTAGAACATTAATATTTTGTATAATTACAGAAAAATTTTGACAACAAAAAATCAAAGATTTTTTTTGCAGTCTTGTGGTTAATGTCTACATGTTTAAAATGCCATTAAATAGCCCTGGCTGGTGTAGCTCAGTGGGTTGTGCGCGGCCTGTGAACCACAGGATTGCGGATCCATTCCCAATTGGCCTGGGTTGCAGTCCAATTCCCAGCAGGAAACTCATGAGAGGAAACCATACATTGATATTTCTCTCCTTCTTTTCTTCCCTTCCTCTCTAAAAATAAATAAATAAAATCTTTAAAAAATGCCATTAAATAATCTCCCTTCCTGTTTAGGGATGTCAGCTATTTCTCAATAGCCTTTGAGGAGAATCTGTTTTGAGCTTCATACCCATAAGGTTAAAAAAGGATACACTGAGGAAAAGGAACATAAGAATACGGGGAAGGCATATAGTGCAAAAACAAAGGTAAAATAGCTATCTGTTTTTGGAAAGAAAAAGGCAAAATAATTCATAGGAACACAAGTAGCTAGGAAGAACAGCAAGCATAAGATTAAAAATGAAATGCACCATGCATGTGACTGTATGGATCAGGAATGTGATGGCAGGGTTCCTGAATGTTCTAACTCCAGAAATAGCAAAAAGAAAATTAAATGGTCATAAGCGAGGGACAAGGAACTTTGCCTTAGATGATAGACTCATTTAAATCATCTACTGAATGTATTTTCCAGGTTCAGGTTTTATGAGGACATAATCTTTTAAAGACTTTTGTAAAATCTCACTAATTTGTCTAGGATTTCTAACACATTTGAAAAAAGTTGAGAAATAGTTGGATCAAATTATTATTTTTTAAATTACAGATACTGATGCATACATATGTATACATTGTGGGTATGTGTATTTTACATTTTTAATTGCTCTGGAGATATTAATTTTAATGCAACTCAACAAGATAGGTGCTTATTTTCTTATTTTAAAAATTAGAAGTCTCAGGAAGACAGGCATCAAGTAAATTGCTCAGAGTTAAATAGCTAACAGTTGAGGGGGCAGTTATTTGAATGCAAATGATCCAATTTGCAAAGCTCTCTCTCTTAGTTACTAGTCTAAACACCCTCAAATAAAGACAAACAGTTGTCTCTACAAATCATTTTTAAAATATACAAGATTTGTCAATTTTATCAACTATTAAAACTTCAGTACTTACTATTTTAAATGTTTTTTTCTTTTGTGAGATTCCTAAACATGATTGCATTGTACCACTCCATGACTTTTCTTAAAAGCATTGTCATTTCAATAGTATTTTAGTATATGTAAAAATTAAATTAATATTGTAAATAATACATGAATGCCCCAGGCATTCTATGAAATCTTAAAAAACAAGTATGAAGATATAATATACCTGTAGAGTTTAAATAACAGAGCTGTCGATCTTACTACCTAATGAGACTTGTGATCTCTTAAGATATGAAATTGAATTCATGACTCTCTAGGGACTATGGAATGATACGATTTTGTATAATAATAAAATTAATTAACTCTATTGAAACTAGTTTATAAAGCAAAAATTGGGCATTGACACCTAATGAAATGAAAATGTTAACTATAGATACATAAATTAGTTGCAAGAAAAATATCATAGGTATACATACAATTTGAAAACAGTACTTACATTCTGCTTAAAGCAAACTTTTTAATAAAAAATTTTGTATTTTATGATATTCATCATTCACTCAAAAGAATGCATTATTCATTCAAAATAGGTAATTTTCAGATGAAATAGCTTTACTTAGATGTGGTTTTTCTGGAAGCAAAATGTCCCACATTTTGAAGACCCTTTAAAATTGCAAACTATAACTGAATGGTGAACATGAAAGTTCAGAATTTAGTGTGGGAACTAAAGAATATTCTGGGAAATAGCACACAACATGAAATTAGTCAAATGTGGCCCATGACATCTGATGTCAAATATAAGATTACCAAAGCAGAGATTATATTAATTCTGGGCTGGTAGCATATCATCTCTGATGGAATTTCACTTTTTCTCTCCTTGAATTGAACTATCACAAATGACTATATATTTCTTTTCTCCCCACATTTTAAGTAATAAGAAGAATACTTCCAATGCCTTCTATATGCTAGGAAAGATGCACATGTTATGTTATTGAGTCTTCACAGAAATTCCATAAGCTAGGCATGCTCAACATTGCCATTAGAGGAAGACTTGAACTTTTAGAGATGTTAAGCAACAAAAATAAAAGCACTCAGGTGGTAAACTTCAGAGCTAGAAGTAACTGCCTTCTCTAGGGGTCTCATAAAAAAGTTTATGGCTCAGCCAGATCTATGAACATTGGCAAGTTAGTTCATCAAGAGATAGATACATATGTGACATGATCTATTGTAGATACCACTAAAATTGTCAAATGGTTGGAAATGTGTCCTCTACTGTTCACTATCTTTACTAATTCTCATTCTCATTTTCTCAAACTGATTGCTCAGACGACATGGTCATTCCAGGTAAAATGACTAGATATTATGTGAGGTCTCTTGAAATAAAGGGAGAGAATCGTGGTTTTCCTGAAACAACATTATGAGCAAGAAAATGTATGCATCAAACTCACCACCAACTGCTAGTGTAGGGCACACATGATTTTGCTGCCTTTCCCACAGAAGGCATAGATAAGACTATGTTGAATATGGTTATATATAATATATAACATGAAATATATTTGCCTTTTATTCTTTGTGGCATTCCATGGGCTCTCATTCTCTTTCAGGTAATGGTAACATTCACAGGATAAAAAAAGACAAGAAAAAAGTGTTTTTCTTCTTTTGCCTATGTGACTTTCTTTCTTTTCAAATAAGAAAACCTTAAGAAGAGCATGTAAGGGAGATATATCTTGTTCAAATTAAGAATCAAACATTGAACCCTGGCAGGGTAGCTCAGTTGGTTAGAGTGTCATCCCAAAACTCAAGGTTGTTGATTCAATTCCCAGTCAGGATACCTATAAGAATTCATCAATAAATACATAATTAAGTGGAACAATGAATTGGTTTTTCTCTCTTACTCTTTCTCTTTCATCAGTCAAAAAAATAATAATCAGACACTTAACAAAAGAGAGTAAAGAAACAGTTATTTCATATTGAATTCTTTTTACATTAAGCCCACAAATATTCAGTGTTTTATGAGATTCTAGAATGACTCACAGTGTAAATGGAAGATTATACTTTTTCTACTTGTGGCCTATTTAGTAACTGTAAAGGACTAACATTTCCAAATTTTACTGACTCATTTGAATTATTTGTGAATATCAAATTAGCAGTTTGTCTAATAAATTGTAAAAAGAAAAATGTTATGTAGTTGCAAAAAAACTACAAAAGATGAAATAATTATGTATAAAGTGGAAAGTATAACAGGAATTCTGTGAATAAAAACAATATGAATCCCTTACTTGGTGCAATTAAGAACATACAAAGATGTGTTAAAAATGCAATATAATTATACAGCTAAATAATGTTTTTTTCACATATAGTTCAATAGAGAAATTAATAAAAAGTTGACTAGGTCCTAAATAATTAATCAATAATTTATGAGAATGAGTCAGGAGGATCTGTGCAGAGTAACACTACTGAGTGATTGTTACAAGACTTTATAACCAAAAAGAGATTTACAGAGTAGGAAAGACTATAAAAAAGAAGTCTGATAGACCAATCTGAAATTACAATTAAACTGCAGAGAAATCATCTAGTATAAATAACTGACAACAGCAGGATAGAAGCCTTATAACCACAGACAGATGAAACAACTTCACCACAATGTGACTGGCACAGAGTGAAGAGGAGATGCAAGAGGGCTGGCTGGACTCCCACAGGTGGCAGCTGAAGTGTCAGAGGAATATTTCAGTGGCTGATGACTTTCCACCAAGAACTGTGGGGTTTAATTCTCAAACTGTACTCTCCAGCCTACAGCATGAGAGCCTGAAAATAACCCAGATAACATCCAGCTTTGAAAAGTGGAAGGGTTTTTCAGCAGCTGGAGTCAAAGAGAGCTTTTTAATGGGCCAATGTATGAAATTTCATTTGCAGCTACTTAACCTGGGTTCTGACAAAGGTGGATCAGAGTGGACTAGAGATATTTGAGGAGAGACTTGGGATGGTAGCTTTCAGTAGAGAACTGAGACCAGTCACCATTATTCCAGTGTGGAGTCATCCCCCATACTGCAGGACCCATCTTTTTTCAGGCAGACTGCTCCAAGTGGCAACAACCTGAGGGGAAGCAATAACCTTGCACACAGAGATATGTCTGCCACATCCTATGGAGCCTAAACCTGACTGCTGATTACATAATGACTAGATTAACAACCAAAGGAGTTAGCCATAGACTGTAGATCCTTGGTAGTCTTAAACAATCTGCCTAAGACCAGACTAGGACACTATCTGACATCATCAGAGACAGATGCAGAAAGGAAAAACAGTAGTAAAAAGTAGATGCTACCAAAATGAACTCCACCACAGTCTTCTTTATGATTTGTAACATTTTATCTCCTGCATAGCTTTATAACATTTGTTTCTTGTCCTTCAAGTTTGTGAGTATTAGATCACTAGATTTTATATCACAGTTTATTTCAAATCTCATATTTTCTACTTCCTTGTTTTGCCTCATTTGGCCTTCTTCTTTCCTCTTATTTTTGTTTTAAATTTAGTTTTCTCTCTTGCTATGACTCATTTTATTGATCACTTTTACTATTTCTCCCACTTTCTAGCCTCTCAAAACAATTTTCCTAGTCATTAGTCATCTCACATTCTTTTCCCCACTTTTAAAAGGTCCATGTTTTCTCTCCACCTTTGTAAGTTTTTGCTTACAGGTTGTGGATATGGTGTTGTTGCATTTATTCAATTTTACTAGCTCTTCATTATTTTGGAATTCAAATATCAAATTTCACTATTCCCCTCTCCTACTCCATTCTGCTTTTCTCTTGCCCTTTCTTTTATTCATCTCAAATTTTAATTTTTCCAGTCTTAGCCTGGTTTACATCCCTCAATCTTAGTATGCCTTCTCCCTCTATTATCTCAAAATTACTTTGTTTTCCTTTAGACATCTCTTAAGCTTTTTTTCTTTTTTATCTCTTATTCCAACCCTACCTACATTAATCTTAGCTCATTTGTTGATGATAGTGCTGTGGTGAATCTGTCTCTCCAATTTAGTTCCTATTTTTTAGTTACTTTTTTTCTCTCTTTTTAAAATTGTTGTTCAAGTATAGATGTCTCTATTTCCCTCCCACCACTCTCCCCCTCCCCAGCCAACCCTACTTCCCACCCTAGATCCTACCCCCCTTTGTGTTTGTCCACGTGTCTTTTACACATGTTACTGAAGGTCCTTCCCTCTTTTCTTCATTATCCTCTCCTACCTCCACTCTGGTTACTGTCAGTTTGTTCTTAATTTCAATGTCTCTGGTTATATTTTGTTTGCTTGTTTGTTTTGTTGATTAGGTTTTATGTATTGGTAAAATCATATGGTATTTATCTTTTACTGCCTGCCTTATTTCACTTAACATAATGCTCTCCAGATCCATCCATGCTGTTGCAAAGGGTAAATCTCTTTCTTTCTGCTGTATAGTATTCCATTGTGTAAATATACAATAATTTTTTGATCCACTCATTTTCTCATGGGCACTTGGGTTGCTTCCAACATATGGCTCTTGTAAAGTGTGCTGCATGAAAATTGGGGTGCATAGGTTCTTTTCAATTGGTGTTTCAGGATCCCTAGGCTATAGTCCCAGTAGTGGAATTGTCGTATTTTTTTCTCTTTCTTTCTCGTTCTCACTATATATTTTTTTAAATTTCTGTTTAAACCAAATATTGTGTTTTCGTTTTCTTGCTCTATTTGGTCTCCTTCATTCCCCTTTTTATTTACAATGTAAATTTTTATTTTTTATCTCTCCTCATCTTGCTCCAATTTTCTACTCATATTATTTGCCCTTAGTCTACCATCTCAAATTTATTTTTCTTCCAGTTAGTCATCTCATATTCATTTACCACTTATTATAATAGTATTAATCTCTTTACACTCATATTAATACTGGTTCATTAGCTACTGACATTGTGATTGTGGGTAGGGGTTATTTTTGCAGGCATGGATTTTTATCCTGAGCTGTGTGGTTTTCTTCTGGCAGCACCTGCACAGCAACATACAAGATGTGGTAGGTGGAGTGACTCGAAGGCCAAACCAAAGAATCACCCAACAACAATCAAAACTCAGTTACAACCAAAGCATCCAAAAAGCATCAAGTTCAGGAGATCAAGGTGACCATCTCTGAATTCCACAAGTCTCCTACCATAGAAAGTCACACAATGAAGACAGGGATTTAAAACAGAACAATCTAAGAAGCAGAAACAAACAGGAAGGGTATCTAAAATGAGGAGACAAAGAAACAACCCCTACTCAAAATATGGTGGTATCCACAGAAAGAGTGCTAAATGAAGAAGAGGCAAGTAACCTATCAGACATTGAGTTCAAAATAGTGGATATAAGGAAGCTCAATGAGCTCAGCGAGAACTATAAAGAACAGCAGGAAAGCTACAAGGAACTTAGTGTGAACTACATCATCATGAAAAAGGCTATAGAAACTATCAGTAAGAGCCAGAAGGAAGTGAAAAATACAATTTCTGAGTAGAGGAACACAGTAGAAGGGACTAAGACAGACTAGACGAAGCAGATAATCTAATTAGCAAGCAGGAGGACAAGGTAAAAATAATTCCCAGACAAACAAAATGAAAAAAAGACTCAAAAAGAATGAAGAGGGCTTAGGGGAGCTGCAAGACAATGTGAAACATATTGATATCCATATCATAGGAGTAACAGAAAGAGAAGATGACTGAGGCATAGAAAACCTGATTGAAAAAGTAATGACAGAAAACTTCCCTATGTGGATGAGAAAGTCAAGCAAATCCAGAAATCACAGAAGGTCCCAATCAAGATAAATCCAAAGAAGCGCACACCAAAACACATCATAATAAAAATTACAACATTTAAAGACAAAGAGAGAATATTAAAGGCAGCAAATGAAAAACAGTTAGAAACATATAAGGGAACCCTAATTAAAAGATCTGCTGATTACTAAATGGAAACATTGCAAGTCAGAAGAGAATGGCAAAAATATTCCAAAGAATAAAAAGCAAAACCATACAACCAATATTAATGTACCCAGCAAGACTCTCATTTAAATTGAAAGGTGAAATAATCAGTTTCCAAAACAAAAGAAAAGGCTAAAAGAACACATGTTCACCAAACCAGCATAGCAAGAGATGTTAAAGAGACTCCTTTAAGAAGATGAACAAAGAGAGAGGAACACAAAAACAAAGAGTAAAAAAGTATCGAGTAATTACCTATCAATAATAACCTTAAATATAAATAAATTAAATGTCCCAATGAAAAGACATAGGGTAGCTGAGTAGATAAGGATACATAACCCACATATAGGCCATCTCCAAGAGACCCATCTCAGGTCAAGAAATCTACACAGATGAACAGCGAAATGATGAAAAAATATTCCAAGTAAATACATATGAAAAAAAAAGAGCTGGGGTAGCAGTACTTATACCAGACAAAACAGATTTCAGAACAAAAGCCATAAAAAGAGGCAAGGGGAACACTATATAATACTTAAGGGAACAATCCAACAAGATGCTATAACCCTTGAGAAAACATATATGGACCCAACTTAGGAAAACCAAAATAATAAGAAAAATTGGGGAGGACTTCAAGAAAGGTATATACAGAAACAAACTCACAGTAGAGGGTTGTAGTACCCCATTGTCAATAATGGATAGATCTTCCAAGAAAAGAATTAATGGAGATATTATGTCATTGAACAACACTCTAGACTAAATGGACTTAATCGATATGTACAGAACTTTATAACACAAAGAAGCTAAATATACATTATTTTCAAAATACATGGAACATTTAAAAAAATAGATGATATTGTAAATCACAAAAAATGCCTCAACAAACTCAAGAAAATTGAAATCATACCGAATGTCTACTTGGATCACAATGGCTTGAAACAAAAAACAACCTCAAGAAAAACTCCAAAGTATTCAAATTCATGGAGACTGAATAAAATGCTTTTAAATAATAAATGGTTTAACAATGGGAAAGATTAGAAAGATTTCTTTCTACCAAAAAAGAAATAAAAAAAAAACTTCTCAAAACCATGCAAATGAACACACAAAAGCCTAAAATGTATGGGACACAGCAAAGGCAGTCCTGAGAGGGAATTTCATAGCAATACAGGCTTACCTAAAAAAGAGAAACATTACAAATAAACAACCTATCCCTGTATCTACAAGAACTAGAGGAACCACAAAAAGCAAAGCCTAGAGCAAGAGGAAGAAAGAAAATAATCAAGATTAGAGTAAAATTAAATAATACAGAAACTAAAAACAACAATTCAAAGAATTGATATAAATGCAGGAGCTGGCTCTTTGAAAAACTAAAATTCACAAACCTTTAACCAGATTCATCAAGAAAGAATAAAAGACCCAAATAAATAAAATCAGAAACAAAAGAGAAGTAACAACCAATACTACAAAAATAGAAAGGACTGGTCTGCCAAGATGGAGGCATAGGTGGATATCCGTGCCTTATCACACAAACAAGTTTAGAGACAACTAAATATTAGCAACAGAAAACATAGCCAGTACACAGAAAATTAAACTTTTCGGAAGTCTGTTCACAACAAATTCTTCAGTCTGACTGGTAAGGGGCGAAACCAGCAGCCGGTGGAGCCCAGTTGCACAGGAAAACTCGGTCAGACAGACTCAGGCATGCGGAATCCAGGCACAGGGTTGGACCTAGTGAGCGACCCAGTGAGTGACCCAGCAAGCGACCGCAGGGAAACAATGAGGAAACAGGGCTGCAGTTGACTGTGGTCTCGCATTTGTGTGCGGATAGACAAGCCAGGGAGTGGGCGATTGGACGGGGATCCAGCGGGTCCCCGTGGCAAGCTGCAGGGAGGGCACCACCATTTCCCTGCTCTGACCCCACCTCCACATACAGTGTCATAACCCAGCGACTCTGAGTGGCCCGGTCCTGGTGAACCACCTAAGGCGCTGCTCCTCACCCAGCGGCACTAAACAGCAGAGGGGGCCGCCATTTTCCCTGCTCTGACCACACCCCCACATAGTGTCACAACCCCGGGACCTGGGAGTCCAAGATTCCGTTCCTCACACTTAAAGAGTACGAACAGACCAAAAATGGCTCAAGAAGAGCTCAAAGCCCCAGAACCTATATATCTAAGTGATAAAGAAATAGCAAAACTCTCAGACGCACAGTTTAAAACACTGGTGATCAGTATCCTCACAGAACTGGTTGATTATAGCCACAAATTAGAGAAACATATGAAGGCGAAACTAATTGAAATGAATGGAATTGCACAGGAAACCAATAGCAATGAAAAGGAAACTGGTACTCAAATCAATGGAGTGGACCAGAAGAAAGCAAATAATGGCCAAACAGAAAAGAGTGAAGAAGCAAGAATTCAAAGAAATGAGGAGAGTCTTAGGAACCTCCAGGACATCTTTAAATGCTCCAACATCTGAATTATAGGGGTACCAGAAGGGGGAAAGGCACAGCCACCAGTGGAAAACTTATTTGAACAAATAATAAAGGAGAATTTCCCCAATCTGGCAAAAGCAACAGACTTCCAGGAAATCCAGGAAACTCAGAGAGTCCCAAAGAAGTTGGACCCAAGAAGAAACACACCAAGGCACATCATAATTACATTAGCCAAGATTAAAATGAAGGAGAGAATCCTAGAAGCAGCAAGAGCTAAGGGGACAGTCACCTACAAAGGAGTCCCCATCAGACTGTCAGCGGATTTCTCAAAAGAGACCTACCTTACAGGCAAGAAGGGGCTGGAAAGAGGTATTCCAAGTCATGAAATACAAAGACCTACAACCAAGATTGCTCTAACCAGCAAAACTTTCATTTAGAATAGAAGGACAGATAAAGTGCTTCTCAGATAAGATCAAATTCAAGGAGTTCATCATCACCAAGCCCTTATTATATGAAATGTTAAAGGGACTTACCTAAGAAAAAGAAGATAAAGAAACATGAACAGTGAAAGGACAACAAACTCACAGTTATTAACAACCACACCTAAAAGAAAAGCAAACTAAAAGGACAGCTAGATCAGGAGTGGAAACATAGAAATGAAGATCTCAAGGAGGGTTAGCAACAGGGGAGTGGGAGGAGGAGAAGGGGGGAGAAGGTACAGAAAATAAGTAGCATAGACGGTAGATAGAAAATAGATGGGGGGGGGGCAAGAATAGCATGGGAAATATAGAATCTAAAGAACTTGAGACACATGGTCATAAACTAAAGGGGGAGTATGGTGGGGACGGGGGGTAGGGTGGAGGGGAATGAAAGGATGAATAGAACAAGTGTAACAGCATAATCAATAAAAAAATTAAAAAAATACAAAGGACTGTAAGAATTACTATGAACCACTATATGCCAAGAAATTGATGACCTAGGAAAAATGGACTAGTATATACATACCATATTATATATTATATATAAAGATATATATATATAATTTTTCAAATAGTGTCAAGAAGAAGCAGAAAGCTTGAATAGACCTACAACAAGTAGTGAAATCGAAACAGTAAGCAGTGAACTCGCAGCACACAAAGCCCTGGATTGGATGGCTTCATGGGTGTATTTTTTTCAAACATGTTGAAAGAGCCAAATTCTACTCAAAAAATTCGAGAAGAAGGGAAGACTCCCAAACTCTTCTTATGAGTATTAACTAATTACAAAACCAGGTACAGGCACAACAAAGAAAGAAAATCACAGACCAATATCACTGTTGAAAGTAGATGCTAATATCCTCAAGAAAATAGTGGCAAAACAGGTTCAGCAATACATTAAAAAGATTGTACATCATGATCAAATTGGATTCATCCCAGGCATGGAGGGATGGTATAATATTTGCAAATCAATAAATGTAATATACCACATAAACAAAAGAAGAGAGAAAAAAATCACATGATTATATCAATAGAGGTGAAAAAAGCATTGACAAAGTATAGCACCCATTATGATAAAAAACATTTAGAAAAGTGGGCACAGAGAGAGTGCATCTCAACATAAAAACTATTTATGAGAAAACTACAGCCAATGTCATGTTCAAAGGGTAAAATATAAAATCTTTCCCCCTAAGACAGGAACAAAACAAGATGTCTGTTTTCACCAACTTTATTCAACATAGTATTGGAAGTCCTACCCATAGCAATCACATAAGAAAAGGAAATAAAAGGCATAAACACAAAAGGACAAAGTAACACTGTCATTGTTTACAGATGGTGTGATAATGTACATAGAAAACTATATAAGTTCCACCAAAACACTCGACTTAATAAGTGAATTTGGCAAAACAATAGTTACGAAGTCAATATTCAGAAGTCAAAGGTATTTTTGTATTCCAAAATTAAAATATAAGAAACAGAAAGAAAGGGTAAATATCTCAATACTATAGCAACAACAAAAATAAAGTACCTAAGGATAAACTTAACCAAGGAGTTAGAGGACCTGTGTTCAGAAAATTACAGAACACTGAAGAAAGAAATTAAGGAATACACAAATAAATGGAAGCATACACTGTGTTCATGGATTGGAAGAATTAACATCATCAAAATGTCCATACTACCAAAGCAATCTATAGATTAATGCCATTCATATTAAAATACCAGTGACATATTTCACAGATATAGAAGAAATATTTCAAAAAATTATTATACCAAAAATGACCCTAAAGAACCTCAGCAAACTTGAGAAATAATAACAAAGTAGGAAGGATCATAATACCTGATATCAAATGATATCACAATCACTGTAATGAAAACAGTCTGGTACTGGCATAAGAACAGACATATAAATGATTGGAACAGAATAGACAGCTCAGGAATAAACTCAAGTCTCTATGGCCAATTAATATTTGGTAAAGGGGGCAAGAGCATATAATGTAGCAAAAATAGCCTCCTCGATAAATAATATGGGAGAACTGGAATGGCACTTGCAAAAAAAGTAGAACTAGACCACCAACTTATACCATATATCAGAATACATTAAAAATGGATAAAATACTTAAACATAATCCATGACACCATAAAAATCCTAGAGGAAAACATAGGTGGGAATATTTCAAATATCCCACACAGCATAGTTTTGCCAATATATCTTCCAGGGCAAAGGGAATAAAAGAATGAATAAAATAGTGGGACTACATCAAATGAAATCTTCTGCACAGCTGAAGAAAAATTAGTAAAATGAGAATGAAACAAACCATATGGGAAACATATTTGCCAACGATGGCTTAGATAAAGGTTTGCTCTCCAAAATATGTAATGAACTCCCACAACCCCACACCAAGAAGACGAGCAATCCAATTAAAAAATTGGCAAGAGACCTGAACAGACACTTCTCTAAGGAGGGCATAAAAAGGGCTATAAGCATATGAAAGGATGTTCAACATCACTAGCCATTGGAGAAATGCAAATTTCTCTGATGGTATCTAAATTAGATATAATTTCACAATGGTCAGAATGGCCATAATTAACAAATCAACAAAGAACAAGTACTGGTGAGGTTGTGGAGAAAATGGAACCCTAGTGCACTGTTGGTGGCAAGGCAAATTGGTATAGCCAGTGTAGAAGACAGCATGAAATTTCCTTAAAAAACTAAAAATTGAACTGCCTTTTGACCCAGTGATTTCACTACTGGAAATACATACTCAGAATCCTGAAACACCAATTCAAAAGAACCTGTGCAACCCTATGTCCACAGCAACATAATTTACAATAGCTAAGTGCTGGAAAAGCCTATGTGACCATAAGTAAATGAGTGCATCAAAAAACTGTCATATATTTACACAATGGAATGTTATACAGCAGAAGGAAAGAAGGAACTCCTACCATTCACAACAGCATGAATGAAACTGAAGAGTATTACACTAAGTGAAATAAGCCAGGCCACAAGCACTAATACCATTTGAACTCACTTATAACAGGAATCTAATGGATGAAACAAAGGAGCAAAATGGAAGCAGAGGTATAGAAACAAAGAACAAGCTGACAGGGACCAGAAGGGAGGGGATAAGTGTATAAGAAGGTGAAGGACCTAGTTAAAGAACAAGTACAAATGACCTATATGGCGGGGATTAACTGTTGGAGTGAGAATGAGGACTAATCAGGCAGGGGAAAAAATGGGGGAAAATTGGGACAACTGTAATATAACAATAAAAAAGAAGTATCTGTAAACAGAGGAAATAAACATATACAGACATTGCCTAGAGGATTATTAAAAATGAATAAAGTGATAAGCATCTTTTGGGGCCATGGGCTTAATTTTGAAATTTCACTTCTTTATAATATACTATCATCAGCCAAGTATTCCTGCAAATATGAGATATTAAGTATATAAAACCTTAAAAAGATATAATGATTCTCCATGTCAGTAGTATCAGCCCACAGGAAGACAGGAGATGTATTGTACTTTCCAGTGATACAAATAGAATAGAAATCAGTCTAAGGAATTTCATCTTAAAATCAAACAACTTCTAAAATCATCAAATTGCCAGTAATGACCTAAGAAGTTAAGGTTGACAAAAGTGAATGCCTTTGAAAACTTCAGATTGATACTGTACACATACACTGATAATTCTTTAAGAAGTCTCTCTTCCTCTCCCTTTCCCTCTCTCTCTCCCTCTGTTTTTGAGTCAGGATAATAAGACTTTAGGGAAATTTTTGGCAAGTGGAATGGGGAAACTGAGACAGATTGGTGATTTAAACTGGACTCATACACTGACTCATCTGCCTCCATCTCCCTTGCATGTATGCTCCCTGAAACATGAAGCCCTCAAAACAATAAGGTTCTAATCATCATTAAATAATGTTAGGAAAAAAAGCCTTGGGTCTGTTGACTACAGAGATAGAATTTTGATCAAAGTAGAGATAATATCTAGTCTTCAGCTGTGTTTCAGCTCCAGGACCAGAAATGTAGCAAAACTAGATGAAGTGGTGCCATGGCTGGCATTAGGACCAGATGCAATGGCCAATGAACCCCTTGCCCCATGCTAACCAATCAATACAGACTATGACCTTGCATGGACACACCTATAAAGCTGATGAATATTTTACTGAGATCTCTCCTGAGAGCTCCCCTAAGATTTCTGCCTTCGGAAAATAGATAAAATTTCTTAAGATAAAGGATCCAGTGTGTATCCTCTCTCTCTAAAGTATGTCCACATTCCTCTGCCCTTTTTCTCCTTAAGCATATATTCTTTGTTTGCTTTTTCTCTTAGGAGAAAGCAAACAAAGAATATATGCCCTTCTTTTGCCTCTGCAACATGTTTCCTGCATCTACCCAGCCCATCTACACAGAGGCTCACTTCCTCTGCCTCTGTGACTTTCTTTTTAAAAGGCTAAATATATTTCTTGGGCTCTCGGCCCTGAATTTTTTCTTCGCTGAACTCAAGAACGATGTCTAATACAACCAATAACATTTTTAACTGGAAGACCAGTACAGTTAGTTTATTAATATTTATCCCAACATAAAATAGACTCTATAACCTTTTTTTTTGGTTTCTGACATTAGGTAAGAACTTATGGAATGACAAATGGCTTACTAATTATGTCATATTTTCTTGGTTTTCCTTTTTAGTGGAGCTTATTCCTAACACTTTTTCATCTGGAGAAATGCAAGAGGTTCTGAATTTTAATTTGAAAAGATATTTAGCTCATACAGAGTTGGCAGACGTATAGTTTCACTAATTAACTTTCTCTCTTCCTTAAGAAAATTGGTTACATGGTTAACAAAAATTTAGAAAGAATACGCATTATGAAACTGTTTACTATTACAAAAATTTACAGTAAAAATTCAACTCAATAGAAAAGTCATATCACCTCACTCAGTAAGTATAGCTTGTTTTCACTGGGGAAAAACAATAAATGTCACCTCATATTGTTAATGATTATACATGTTGTTATAAATAAATTTGCAAAAACTTAAAAAAAATCAATCAAATAAAAAAGACAACTTGACAAATTCAAGCACCAGCACTAGGAAAAAAAAGTCATTTAAGCAAATCATTTTCACAAGGTGGTTCAATTTTAATCTGAGCAGGCAAGCTATGGTTGAATGCCCAGATGCCTTAATGTTTGCTTTGCTAGCGTAGTGAGCTCAGAGATCCTACAACAGAAATGGAAGCAAGTGACAGCACACAAATTAGTAAGGACACAAATTAGTCTGTAACAGCTGGCTTCTTGTACCTTTTGCTGCATAGGTTTTGAATTCAGAATTATATATATTGAAGATTTTATTTATTTATCTTTAGAGGGGAAGGAAAGGAGAGAGGGGGAGAAATGTCAATGTATGGTTGCCTCTCATGCATCCCTTGCCAGGAACTGGCCTGCAACCCAGGCATGTGCCCTGACTGGGAATCCAACCACAATACTTTGGTTCACAGGCCTGTGCTCAATCCATTGAGCTGCACCAGCCAGGGAAGAACAATATATTTTAATTAAATATTCTCCTTGTGGAAGAAACAAAAAAAAGATGATTTCGCCCTCCAAAAAGTGTCAGAGTATTAGAAGTACAGCTCTATCTAAGAAAGCAAAGTCCACATGAAAATTAACAGAATGTATCTACCTAACATAATGAGAAAAATCCTCTTTTATTAAAGGAAAAAGAAAACATTTCAATAACAATGATTTAGGGTAAATATTTATATTTTCCAGATATCTCTTCGGCCTCTCCACACCTAGTAAATACAATGTTTTAGTCTTACTATTTTAAATACTTATCTCATTAAATTAAGTTATAGATAGCATGCCAGTTTTTTTTTAGTTATGTCTCCAAGTTAGACTTATCAGTTATTTTTCAGTAGTAGAAAAAAAGTTTTTTGAAGTGCTTTTGAGGATTATGTAGGTACTAGCTGACTATCCAGTGAAGTATAACTTTTGATCTCTTTTCCATATGACAGGATAATAATAAAAGTATTCAGTGGGAAGAAACTGAGGAAGACACAAATAAGTGAAAGTACATACCATGTTAACTAAGGGAAGAACTAACAGTCAAATGTCAAATTCACCCAAAGGAATCTATACATTCAACACAATTTCTATTAAAATGGTAATGGCATACCTCATAGAAATAGAACAAATATTCCAAAAATTTCCATGGAACCAAAAAAGACCCTGAATAGACTCAGCAAACTTAAAAAAGAAAAACAAAGTTGCAGGTGTCACAACTCCTGATTTCATATTATACTATAAATGCACGAAGGTATCACAACTCCGGACTACAAATTATACTATAAATGCACTGTAATCAAAATAGCCTGATACTAAAATAAGAACAGAAACATAGATCAATGGAACATAACAGAGAGCTCAGGGATAGACTCATGCCGGTATGAGCAATTGATATCTGACAAAGGTGGCAAAGAGCATATAATGAAACAAAGACAGTCTTTTCAATAAATGGTGTTGGGAAAACTGGACTGGTACCTGCAAAACAAATGAAACTAGACCACACATTTACAACATACATTAAAAAAACCTAAAATTGTATAAAATAATTTAAATCTAAGTTGTAAAACACTAAATATCCTAGAAGAAAACATAGGTAGTAAAATCTGAGATATCCAATGCAGCAATATTTTTGCTAATACATCCTCTAAGGATGTATTAGAACTGGAAACAGAATAGAAAATAAACATGGTACATTTACACAATGGAATTCTATGCAGCATAAAGAAAGAAGGAGCTCCTATCCTTTGCAACAGCATGGATGGAACTGGAAAGCATTATGCTGAATGAAATAAGCCAGGTAGTGAAAGACAAATACCATATGATATCACCTTTAACAGGAAACTAAACAACAGAATAAACAAAAAAGCAAAATATAACCAAAGACACTTAATAGAGAACAGGCTGACAGGGACCAGAGAGGAGAGGGGAGTGAATTTCAGGGGAAAAGGGGAAGTATTCACAGGAACAAGCATAAAGGACACATGGGCAAAAACTAACAGGAGTGGAAATGAGAGGGAGGTGGGGAGCACTGAGGGGGTGGACTGGGGTGGGAGTAAAATACAGAAAACTGTACTTGAACAATAATTAAAGAAAAAAAGAATAGAAAATAAACAAATGGGACTACATCAAATTAAAAAAAAACTTCTGTACAGCCAAAGAAACCATCAGCAAGATGAATAAGGAACTCACTGTATGGTAAGACATTTTCAACAATGATACACCTGAGAAGGGTTTAATAACCAAAATATAAAAAGAGCTAAAACAACTCCACACCAGGAAGACAAACAACTCTATTAAGAAATGAGAAAAATACCTGAATAGACACTTCTCCAAAGAGGACATACATAGGGCTCACAAACATACGAAAAAATGCTCAACATTACTAATCATCAGAGAAATGCAAATTACAACCTCAATGAGATATCACCTCATGACTGTGAGAATGGCTGCTACCAATAAATCAACAAACAAGTTCTGGTGAGGATGTGAGGAAAAGGGAGTCCTAGTGCACTGTTGGTAGGAATGCAATGTGGCATAGCCACTGTGGTAAAGAATTTGGAGTATCCTTTAAAAATGAAAAATAAAACTTCCTTTTGACCCAGCAATTTCACTTCTGGGAATATACTCCAAAGATCCTGAAACAACAATACAAAAAATACATGCATTGTTATGTTTATTACAGCACTATTTACAAGAGCCAAGATCTGGAAATAGCCTAAATGACCATTAGTAGATGAGTGGATAAAAAAGCAGTGGTACAAGAACAAACTGACAGTAACCAGAGTGGGGGAAGAGGGATAATGGGGCATATTAGGGGAAGGACCATCAAGGAACATGTATAAAGGATACATGGACAAAGCCACAGGGGGCAGGTTCCAGGGTGGGAGGCAGTGATGGGTGGGGTGGAGGTGGAGGGGTAGTGGTGAGGCGGAAATGGAGACAACTGTACTTGAACAACAATAAAAAATGTGAAAAAAGTAAGTTAATTAATTAAAACATATTATATTATATAAATATAGTTTTAAAAAGCACTGGTACATGTATACAATGGAATGCTACACAGCAGTAAAAACAAGAAACTCTTACAGTTTGCAACAGCATGGGTGGAACTGAAAAAATTTATATTAAGTGAATTAAACCACTCAGTGGAAGAAAATTATCACATGATCTCACTCATATATGGAACCTAATGAATATAATAAATTAACTAAATAGTAACAGAAGCTTAGATACACGAACAAAAAAAAACAGACAGGCAACTGGTGGAAAGTAGACAGGGGAGGTGAGATGAAAAATGGTGAAGGGATTAACAAAAGAACATTTATGCACAACTCATGGATACGGACAACAATACGGGGATCAACTTGGGAAAAAGAGAGGATGGGACTAGGTGGAAATGGGGAAAGCGAGAAAAAGTGGGAATAACTGCAATAACATAAACAATAGAAACAATTTTTAAAGAATCTTTAGTGGACTATGGTGCTATGGATAAAACACAGTTCTGGTCAAATCCAAACTGCAGCTATCTCCTATTATTCTTCCATTTACTAAAGCTCTGCTATCATGCAGGAGTTATGGTACCTATAAATCATCTTAGATGTTCAATCTTGACACCTCAGTGCCCCTGTTTAATGATGAGTCTACTATCAATATAAAAACAACACAATGGGTTTCTTTCTTATAGTTGGCTAGTACATTTACATCTGCAAACTGCCATTTCATTTTCATGGGTGTGTCACTAGTGCCTAGCATGGAACATGGGAAATGCTTAATAAGTATTTTTAAATGAATATATGCTTATTTTGTTTCTCTTTTGTTGTTTATATGACAAAGAAAAATGAAGGAAAGAAATGATGGAAAGGAGATGGGGAGGAAAGAGTGAGAGAGAGAAAAGAGAATAAGAAAAGGAAATGAAAGGAAAGGAGAAGAGAGGAGAGGAATAAAGAAAGAAAAAGGAAAGGAAAGGAAAGGAAAGGAAAGGAAAGGAAAGGAAAGGAAAGGAAAGGAAAGGAAAGGAAAGGAAAGGAAAGGAAAGGAAAGGAAAGGAAAGGAAAGGAAAGGAAAGGAAAGGAAAGGAAAGGAAAGGAAAGGAAAGGAAAGGAAAGGAAAGGAAAGGAAAGGAAAGGAAAGGAAAGGAAAGGAAAGGAAAGGAAAGGAAAGGAAAGGAAAGGAAAGGAAAGGAAAGGAAAGGAAAGGAAAGGAAAGGAAAGGAAAGGAAGGGAAAGGAAGGGAAGGGAAAGGGGAAAAAAAGGAAGGTTGGTTCATTCTCAAAAATATCTGTACTGTACATTGTTTGTGTCAGTACATCTTACTCAAACTGACTAGTATAATCACAAAAATTAACTCCTCTTTCAGGAGGAGCTCAGAGGTGTGATTAGTGGGCAGCAATGAGAAATATGTACTACATCACTTTAGGACATTGATTTGAGGCATCATTGGATTTAAACCTTTCAAACAAAAAATCTAGCTGGTCCCTCTCAGTTGAGTTGGAGGTAAGCTTTTTATCTTTGGCACAGTCTCTACTAAACTAGAAGGATGTTAAATTAATTTTGTAGAGTAAATTTCATTCACAGTGAATTGGTTTGCATGTGTTCCCTCAGAGGATTTCAGGGAAGCTTGTTTAATAAGTTGAAATAATAAGTAAATAAAATGAACAATGTACTTTCCACCCTCCAGGTAAGAATTTATACATCTCCTGATTAGCCACTAGAAATTTAATAATTATCTTCTTAATGAAGTACTGTAGTAACATAAATTATAGATTAAGATTAGGTCCAATTTTAACCATGGTGAATCTTAGTAGAGTGATATACATAAATTATATAAAAGATTCAGCATTTTTCTGATATTAACCAACCTCACCCAAGTCATCAAAGTAAAATATAGTTGCCTAGGTCCTAAATGCATAGACATTATAGTAACATGCACAGAGACCTTAGTTAAAATAGTATTTTGTAAATTATTATCAATTTGGACACTGTCTTAAATTATCAATATTCAGAATTATCATAATTTTCCTATGGACATTATGTAAAACTGTATAAAAGGTACATATTTTATGGTCATTAAATTAATATGTGTTTGAACCATGTTCTTTTTTAAATTTTTAAAAATTTAATTATTGTTCAAATAGTTTTCTGTCTTTTACTCCCATCCCAGCCCACCCTCCCAAGTGCTCCCCACCTTCCTCCCATTTCCACCACCCTTAGTTGTTGTCCATGTGTTCATTATACTTGTTCCTATAAATCCTTCCCCTTTTCCCCCTCAAATTCACTCCCCTCTACCCTCTGGCCACTTTTCCCCTGGTTCTCAATTTCAGCGTCTTTGTTTTTATTTTGCTTGCTTGTTTGTTTTGTTGTTTAGCTTCCTGTTAAAGGTGACATCATATGGTATTTGTCTTTCACCTCCTGGCTTATTTCACTCAGCATAATGCTTTCCAGTTCCATCCATGCTGTTGCAAAGGGTAGGAGTGCCTTCTTTCTTTCTGCTGCATAGAATTCCATTATGTATACATACCATAATTTTCTAATCTATTCATTTAATGATGGGCACCTAGGTTCCTTCCAGCTATGAACATTGTGGTGCATAGGTTCTTTTGGATTGGTGTTTTAGGGTTCTTAGGATATAATCCCAGCAATAGAATTGCTGGGTCAAAAAGCAGATCCATTTTTAGTTTTCTAAGAAAATTCCATACTGTTTTCCACAGTGGTTGTACCAGTCTGAAATCCTACCAATAATGGATTAGGGTCCCCTCTTCTCCACAACCTCTCCAACACTTGTTTCTTGCTTTGTTTATGATAGCCATTCTGACCAGTGTAAAGTGGTATTTCATTGTGGTTTTAATTTGCATCTCTCTGGTATCTAGTGATATTGAGCATCTTTTCATGTGTCTCTGGATCTTCTGTATGTCCTCCTTGGAGAAGTGTCTGTTCAAGTCCTTTGTCCACTTTTAATTGGGTTGGTTGTCTTAGAGTGTAGTCCTGTAAGTTCTTTGTATATTTTGGAGATTAAACCTTTGTCTGAGGTGTCATTGGCAAATATGTTTTCCCATACAGTTGTGAACAATGCTCTTAATATTGCTGCTTTGAAACACACTTCAGTTACTAAAAACAGATTTCATATGGCTTGATTTTTACAAGACATACAGACATACACACATAAATTTTTAAGTGCAAAACAATAATAACCAACCCAAAGCACAGGAAGGCAAATTTTAATTTAAACCAAAGAAAAATGAACCAGAGCTTTTTCTAAGTGGAATCAAATAAAAACAAGGGTTAACCTGATGGATACTAATTCCAATACTCAAGAGTCACTGGAAGGAGGCCACAGCCATGTCTGTCTGTCCCACCAAGGAAAGAGATGTGTGTCCATACATGACAGGTGGTACAGGAAGCTCGGGGAGTTAGAGTACCAAGCAATCTTGAGAAGAAAACCACTGGTCTCTCACACACACACACACACATAAAAAATGGTGTTTTTTACTATTTATAATGCAAAATATCTAGAATCAGTTTTGAGAATGTACATATTTCTTCTGCAAATATGTATTATAAATCTATGAACACATATATTGGTAGTTCTCAGACCACCAATATCTTCTCCTGATCCAACTGGGTCTTAACAAACAAAAATTGTCCTTAATGGTGTCTCATAAGTCATGTTTTGCAATTTATTTTTTTCCTTCTACCAATGAAAAACAGTCAAAACTTCAGAACAATTCCTGACATCCATGTCTTAAACCCCATGAACTGCTAATCCAGCTAGTTGACCACAGATGTTCTCTTCTCATAGTTTGCTTACTGATAATAAAATTCTTGAGAATATGCCTTACTTCAAAAACAGTTAAACCTTGGCTAGGATTGAGGGTGGAAGGTGGGGATGTGTGGGGCAGTGGGGAATGGTGGGGATAAAATGGAGACAATTGTACTTGAAAAACAATAAAAAAATTCCAAAAACAAAAAACAATATTTTAAACAGTAGAAATTAATTTTTTAAATTTTATTTAGTTATTTTTCAAGTACAGTTTTTTTGTCTATTTCTCCCATCCCAGCCCCCCCGTCCCATCTCCCCACCTCTCTCCCACTTCCTCCCCCCTAGTCCTCATCCCTGTGTCTTTCCCACTTGCTCCTCAAAATCCCTCACCTTTTCCCCCTTAAATTCTCTTCCCTCTACCCTCTGGTCACTGCCCGCTTGTTCTCTATTTCAATATCTTTGTTTTTATTCTGCTTGCTTGTTTGTTTTGTTGTTTAGCTTCCTGTTAAAGGTGACATCATATGGTATTTGTCTTTCAATGCCTGGCCTATTTCACTCAGCATAATGCTTTCCAGTTCCATCCATGTTGTTGCAAAGGGTAGGAGCTCCTTCTTTCTCTCTGCTGCGTAGAAATCCATTGTGTATATGTACCACAATTTTTTGATCCATTCATTTACTGACGATCACCTAGGTTGCTTCCAGCTCTTGGCTATTGTAAATTGTGCTTCTATGAACATTGTGGTGCATAGGTTCTTTGAAATTAATGTTTTAGGATTCTTGGGGTATAATCCTAGCAGTGGAATTGCTGGGTCAAAAGGCAGATCAATTTTTATTTTTCACAGCTACGTGTAAAAAAATGAAACTTGAGCACCAACTTACACCATACGCCAAAATAAATTCAGGTGGATACAATACTTAAATATAAGCTGTGACACCATTAAAGTCCTAGAGGAGAACATTGGCAAGAAAATCTCAGATATGCCACGCAGAAACATTTTTACTGATATGACCCCTAGAGCAAGGAATATAAAGGAAAGAATAAACAAATGGGATCTCATCAAAATAAAAAGCTCTGCATGGCTAAAGAAAACAGTATTAAATTAAAAAGACAGCTTCTTCCATGGGAGGTCACCCGGACAAGTCCTCATTCTGGAAAGCTTTCACCTGGCCATACCAGCATGCTGGCACCCTGATCTGACTTCTGGACTCCAAAACTGAACGGTTTTGATCAAAAGTAACAGTGGTCAGTTGATGTTGGTGTCTCCTCAGCAAGCTGTAACAAGACCTGAGACCGCAAGTAACATAATTTCAAGGCCAGCTGTACCAACGAATACTCAAACAGTCAAAATCTGTGCAATGCCGAATTCTAATTCACAATTAATCAAGAAAGTGGCAGTGGCACCTGTTAAACAACTGGCGCAAATGGGAACTACTGTGGTAACCACTGTTCCGAAGCCTTCCTTAGTACAAACAGGTATAGAAAATTATCTTCCTTGAGCTCCATGACCGGAGAGCCACAGTGAGCCACCGAGCGGCCCACTGGGTGAGCGACTACGGAGGAGTCAGTGGGGAGGCGGTGCAGCGTGTTGACTGTGGTTGCCTGGTTGCGCGCGGGTGAGGGAGCGAGCGCTTGGACCGGCGGCTGCGGCGCCATTTCCTCGCTCTGACCACGCCCCCACATACAGGGTCACAACCCAGCGACCTGGGAATCCAAGGCGCCGCTCCTCCCACTTAAAGGGCCAGAACAGACCAAAAATGTCGCAGGGAGACCTCAAAGCCCCAGAGATAAATCTAAGTGACGAAGAAATAGCAAATCTCTCAGACGCACAGTTTAAAACACTGGTCATCAGCTTCCTCACAGATCTGGTGGACTATAGCCACAAATTAGAGAAACATATGAAGGCTAAATTAAGGGAAATGAATGGAATTCCACAGGAAAACCATAGAGATGAAAAAAAAAACTGGGACTCAAATCAATGGAGTGGACCAGAAGGAAGAAGAAAAAAATCATCAAACAGAAAGGAATGAAGAAATAAGAATTCAGAAAAATGAGGAGAAGCTTAGGAACCTCCAGGACATCTATAAACACTCCAATATCCGAATTATAGGGGTACCAGAAGGGGGAAAGACACAACCACCAGTGGAAAAACTATTTGAACAAATAATAAAAGAAAATTTCCCCAATCTGGCAAAGGAAATAGACTTCCAAGAAATCCAAGAAGCCCAGAGAGTACCAAAAAAGTTGGACTCAAGAAGAAACACACCAAGGCATATCATAATTACATTAGCCAAAATTAAAATGAAGGAAAGAATCCTGGAAGCAGCAAGAGGTAAGGGGACAATCACCTACAAAGGAGTCCCCATCAGGCTGTCAGCAGATTTCTCAAAAGAGACCTTACAGGCAAGAAGGGGCTGGAAAGAAATATTCCAAGTCATGAAATCTAAAGACCTACAACCAAGATTGCTCTATCCAGCAAAACTTTCATTTAGAATGGAAGGACAGATAAGGTGCTTCTCAGATAAGACCAAATTCAAGGAGTTCATCATCACCAAGCCCTTATTATATGAAATGTTAAAGGGACTTATCTAAGAAAAAGAAGTTAAAGAAACATGAACAGTGAAAGGACAACAAACTCACAGTTATTAACAACCACACCTAAAACGAAAGCAAACTAAAAGGACAGCTAGATCAGGAGTGGAAACATAGAAATGAAGATCTCAAGGAGGGTTAGCAACAGGGGAGTGGGAGGAGGAGAAGGGGGGGAGAAGGTTCAGAAAACAAGTAGCATAGACAGTAGATAGAAAATAGATGGGGGGGGGGCAAGAATAGTATGGGAAATATAGAACCTAAAGGACTTGAGACACATGGACATAAACTAAAGAGGGGTAATGGTGGGGTTGGGGGGGCAGGGTGGAGGGGAATGAAGGGGGGAATAGAACAACTGTAACAGCATAATCAATTCAAAAAAAATAAATAAATTTATAAAAAAAATAAATAAATAAATTAAAAAGACAGCCAACTGTATGGGAAAACATATTTGCCAATGATACCTCAGACAAAGGTTTAATCTCCAAAATATACAAAGAACTTACACGACTCCACTCTAAGAAGACATCTAACCCAATTAAAAAATGGGAAAAGGACTTGAAAAGACACTTCTCCAAGGAGGACATATAGAACATCCAGAGACACATGAAGAGATGCTCAATATATTAGCTATCAGAGAGATGCAAATTAAAACCACAATGAGATACCACTTTACACCAGTCAGGATGGCTATCATAAACCAAGCAACAAACAACAAATGTTGGAGAGGTTGTGGGGAAAAGGGGTCCTTAGTTCACTGTTGGTGGGATTGCAGACTGGTACAACCATTATGGAAAACAATATTTTTTATCTTTTCAAAGAATCAACTTCTAGATTCATCGATCCTTAGAATTGTGCTTTTAATCTCTATGTCATTTAGTTCTGCTCTGATCTTGTTTATTTCCTTCCTTCTACTTGCTCTGGGCTGTTTTTGTTGTTGCTCCTCAAGTTCTTGCAGGCGTAGTGTAAGGTTGTTTGTTTGAAATGTTTCTATCTTCTTTAGGCAGGTCTGTATTGCTATAAACTTCCCTCTCAGGACTGCCTTCGCTGTGTCCCATAAGTTTTGGGTTGTTGTGAGATCATTTTCATTTGTTTCCAGAAACATTTTGATTTCTTCCCTTATTTCATTCTTGACCCATTCATTGTTTAATAGCATACCATTCAGTCTCCATGATTTTGGGTGTTTTGGGTTTTTCCCTTTGGGGTTGGTTTCCAATTTCAGTCCCTTATGGTCAGAGAAAATGCTTGGTATGATTTCAATTTTCTTGAATTTGTTGAGGCTCATTTGTGTCCTATCATGTGGTCTATCTTTGAGAATGTTCCATGTGCATTTGAAAAGAATGTGTATTTAGCTTCTGTGGGGTGAAGAGCTGTGTATATATCAGTTAGGTCCATTTCATCAAAGGTGTTGTTTAATGCCGCAATATCTTTGTTGATATTTTGTTTGGAAGATCTGTCCATTTTTGATAGTGGGGTGTTAAAATCCCCTACTATAATTGTGTTGCTGTCAATATCTTTCTTGAATTCCTCTAAGATTTTCTTGATATATTTCGGTGCTCCTATTAAAGTACCAATGGCATATTTCACAGACATAGAACAAACACTTCAAAAATTTATATGGAACCATAAATGACCCCGAATAGCAGCTGCACTTTTGAGAAAGAAGAACAAAGTAGGAGGGATCACAATACCTGATATCAAACTGCATTACAAGGCCACTGTAATCAAAACAGCCTGGTACTGGCATAAAAATAAGCACATAGACCAATGGAACAGAAGAGAGACCCCAGAAATCAACCCAACTCTCTACAGTCAATTAATATTCAACAAAGGGGGCAGTAACATAAAATGGAGTAAAGACAGCCTCTTCAACAAATGGTGTTGGGAGAACTGGGCAGCTACATGCAAAAAATGAAACTTGAGCACAAACTTACACCATACACCAAAATAAATTCAAGGTGTATACAAGACTTAAATATAAGCTGTGACACCATTAAAGTCCTAGAGGAGAACATTGGCAAGAAAATCTCAGATATTTCACACAGCAACATTTTTACTGATATATCCCCTACAGCAAGGAATATAAAGGAAAGAATAAACAAATGTGATCTCATCAAAATAAAAAGCTTCTGCATGGCTAAAGAAAACAGTATTAAGTTAGCAACCAACTGTATGGGAAAACATATTTGCCAATGATACCTCAGACAAAGGTTTAATCTCCAAAATATACAAAGAATTTACACGACTCCACTCTAAGAAGACATCTAACCAATTAAAACATGGGAAAAGGACTTGAACAGACACTTCTCCAAGGAGGACATACAGAATATCCAGAGACACATGAAGAAATGCTCAATATTGCTAGACATCAGAGAGATGCAAATTAAAATCACAATGAGATGCCACTTTACACCAGTCAGGATAGCTATCATAAACCAAGCAACAAACAAATGTTGGAGAGATTGTGGGGAAAAGGGGTCCTTAATTCACTGTTGGTGGGATTGCAGACTGGTACAACCATTATGGAAAACAGTATGGAATTTTCTCAGAAAATAAAAATCGACCTGCCTTTTGACCCAGCAGTTCCACTGCTAGGGTTATATCCTAAGAATCCTAAAACATCAATTTCAAAGAACCTATGCACCACAATGTTCATAGCAGCACAATTTACAATAGCCAAGAGCTGGAAGCAACCTAGGTGATCGTCAGTAAATGAATGGATCAAAAAATTGTGGTACATATACACAATGGAATTCTACGCAGCAGAGAGAAAGAAGGAGCTCCTACCCTTTGCAACAACATGGATGGAACTGGAAAGCATTATGCTGAGTGAAATAGGCCAGGCATTGAAAGACAAATACCATATGATGTCACCTTTAACAGGAAGCTAAACAACAAAACAAACAAGCAAGCAGAATAAAAACAAAGATATTGAAATAGAGAACAAGCGGGCAGTGACCAGAGGGTAGAGGGAAGAGAATTTAAGGGGGAAAAAGGGGAGGGGTTTTGAGGAGCAAGTGTGAAAGACACAGGGAGGAGAACTGGGGGGGAATGGAAATGAGAGGGAGGTGGGGAGCATGGGGTGGGGTGGGGGCTGGGATGGGAGAAACAGGCAAAAACTGTAATTAAAAAATAACTAAATAAAATTATTGAGAAAAAAACAAAAAATAAACAAAAAACCACTTAGACCTTCCTCAATTAATACTATGAATAATTCCATCACAACTGCATTATTGAAATTTAACCCTTTACTAACAAACATGCATATTTTATTTTACTTATACATATAAATTATAACAAAATTTCTTTGGAAACTTTAGAATAAACTAATACATGCCTTGCCTACTGTGATAATTTCACCTATTTCTTTCTCCATCCCTGCTGTAACACACAAAACTCCTAGCCCCACCCCTGGGCTAGGCAAAGGGGTGTTTGAGGAAAACAGAATGAGAATGGAGGGAGGAGCTCACTCCCTCCAAGGAAACATGTCAAATCCCTACTTCTGGGCCGGTAACCTTAATATTAACAGAATGTTTGCCTACAGAGCCAAGCACATGCTTATTTTTCTGTTGCATATTTCTCATATTCCAGGTCTGTCAAAAATATTTGAGAGTATATTTTTTCTCTGAAATGTTATTAAGTATTACTTAATTTCTGTGTATTATTGATGTACTACTCAAATAATAGTTATAATTTTTGAAAGTATAAAATTTGAAAAGAATGAAAGAATTTATATTGTTCCACTTCGTTGGTTACTTTTTCAAAACTTTCACAGGCTATATGTGAAAGGAGGGCAGGAGAAGAGTTCTGTGACTGTGTAGTAGCAGGCAAGAGAAGAAAGCATCGTCAGACCCATAAGCTACACCTGCAGAAAAGGTTAAGGCAGTGATAAGTGGCCTTGGAAACACATGGAAAACAAAATGTGTAGCATCTGATTAAAATTAAAAAAGACTTTTTTAATATAAGTAAAACATTAAATAGGAAAATATAGAGAGAACCATAAATACAAGTGGAAGAAGCAGGACTCACTAGTGAGTATTGTCCCAATGAGACTGTCCTCCATACTAGGAGGACATATGACACATATGGCAAGTTTGTACCAACTTGGTCAAAAATAGGCAGTGCTAAGAATGGGTTTCAGCAGGTGACATGTCCAATGCAGTTTGAAAGCATGTATGGATCATGGCTATAAAAATGATCCAAAGCCAAATGACAGAGAAATCAAGAAGGGACATGAAGAAGTCAGGATCAGAGATGACAGTTAAGATCATCTATAATTTTCTCACTGAGGACATTGTGTTGGCTAAGTTCTGCAGGATGATGCATCAATGTTTCGTTTATTGTGGTTTATCTAGACCTCACACAATTCTGGAAACAGGAAAAGTGTTCAATACAAAATCCTTGGATTGAAATTTCAAAGTTTGACAGTGGAGTAAAGTTAGAGGTAGACATAGAAATTCCTGGAAAGACTCAAAATACTCAAAATACTGTCATAGCAAGGCAGGGTCTCTGTAACAGAGCCAGATAACATTATTGACACTTCACTGGAAATCTTTATGGACACAGCAATAGCCATGAGCTTCCCCAACACCTATCCTCCAGTTCTTCCTCAGCATTAATCTGACATCCCTGATGTTCAGTTTAGCAGACAGTTCCCCAGACAGCATCATGAGACCATCTCCATGAGTCTGTCATGTTCCTGCCCATCTTTTGTTCCAGATTATTATTGCAAAGATGTTTGTGGAGAAAATAGCCTTGGGAGATAGAGATAGGCTTTTTCTCCATGGCAATGACATATTTGTCTACTAGCCAGATAATAAAAATAATGTCTTCCTCTGGGACAGAGTTTGGGCAGGTTTCCCAGGAGACGTCTTATAAAGTTGGGGTTTCCTAAACACAAGTTTTTTTTTCCACTGAGGATGCAGGTACTTTGCTCAGCATCTGTGTGAGACCACATGTGTGTCGACTGGAAGCTGGAGAGCAAGAGACACTGAGGACAGTCACGCTACTTGCTCTGCTATGAGTGATCAAATTTATTGCCTTTTCCCAGAGTCTCATGTATTCTGCCAGCATCCAGGAAACTGGCAGGGCGTGTGTAAACTGGAAAGAAGGCTCAATCTCAGATACTTCACAGTGTTTGGTTGAATCAAAGTTGTGTCACTCAGACTCACTTTCAGCTAAATAATGGCCATGGAACTAACTTGTCATCTGTCACCTACTCAGTTAATGGTGGCTGTAATTATTATGCATATGTTAAGTAAAGTAGCCATTAGTTTGTGCTGTTCTGATCTCTAATGACCAATTTTGCTCCCAGGGTTAATTATGGTTAACATATTAAACACAGAGAGATGCTACTTTATGCAAGTAGAAGTGTCATATAAATGTCAAAAGGCACATGTCGGGACCCAAAGAGATGTTTATAATTGACATGGGATGTAAACACAGAGTAAATTGTATATAATTGTACTTGTTTGTTTTATTTTCCAAAATGCATGGAGATCTTTTAGATGCCATTCAAGTCAGAATTATCTTCTCTGCAACAAATGACAATTGATTTAGCCCTTATATGATGGTGATGGTGAGGCACAAATGCATTCCCAAGCAGCTGTGGCACGCATAATTAAAATGATTGTGTTTGCCAGCCTCCATCTTCCTAACCTCTAGCATTTTCATGGGTTTGTTTTGAACAAGCAAATAGAAATAATAAACTCTTGCTAAATAAGTACAACTAAAAAACAGTCCATACCTAAATATCTAAATACTGAGCAATTACAGCTGGAGCCACTGAATGCTTCATAGATAAAATATCAAATATACTGTAAGGAGAGGGTCATTCCAAGCTGAATGGACCCAGGTCAACATGGGATTATAAGAAAGGACAAAGATGAGACAGCCAACATCATGAAGGAAGAATGGGATCTGAGTGGGTCTAGAAGACAAACATGTTTTCTGTCATTTCTGGAGAAGGGCTCAACCAGGTGCCTAGTGGAAAGGGCCTGAGCGAATACTAAACAAAATTTCTCTAGAATTATTTGTATAGTGAAGAGTTTATGTTTACTGTAGCTGGCCCATAATGCATGCTTTTATCAAAACAAAAATAATAACTTTGTCCTTATATATATTTATGCAATGGCCCTTTCAAGAAAATTTTTAATGTTAAGTACCTGGTACTTGTTGGCACAAAAGATAATTGTTGTTAAAGTTCTACTAAATAAATTCTAGAGATCCAATGTGCAGTGTGGTGACTATAGTTAATAATACTGTATTGGTACAAGAAATTGCTGAGAGAGTAGATCTCAGGTGTGAGCACACACATGGTAATTGTGAAATGGATATGTTAATTAGCTTGGCTGTAGTTATCATTTCACTATGTATATGTATTTCAAAACATATTATACACCTTAAATGTGTACAATATTCATTAAAACTTAAAAACTGAAAAGATTCTATTAAATATAGTAATGTTATACTTAAAAATCACCCCTTTACAAATTTTTACTGAAAAGTCCCTTCTAAGTTTAGAATGTCCATTCTTGGTAGATAAATGAGAGATTCTAGTAGTTTCAAATAGGAAGAAATAACGAAGGATGAATATAACTCACATATATAGATAGATAGTCTCAATTGTTATCTGATATTTAATTTTAAAATTATTTTATCTGGTTGAACAAACCATCAATCTACAAGATATATGTCTATAATACTGCACTCTAAGGGAGTGATTTATTAGTTTATTAGTACAATATTGCAGGTCCAATTCTCCCTTACAAAATAGGCATCATATACTAGTACTGCCCCTGTTTCTTGCTACAGACTTCAAAACTATTTTAGGATGTAGTCCCATTTCAGTCATATTTAAACTTATTACTCCATGTACTAGGAGGAAGAGAAATTCTCCATCATCTTATATTTGACAGGATGTTCTCCTGGGCTATATATTTTAGGTTCAAATATAGATTCTGCCTCCTTCTGTCAAATTGAGTCCTGTGTAGTTGGAATGAGTAACTAAGTAGAGAATATTGTATTTGTATAATGTTAATTCTGTAACTATTGCTAAACTAACATAATTATTAATATAATTTCTGTATGTTAATATGTTGCATTTGATTTTTTCACTATTTATTACACTACTTCAGCAGGTACCTAAATCTTAAGTTATTGTTTAGGAAATAGACCCAGATATTCTGTGTCACCATGAGAGTTCAGACAGTTGTGTTTTAAACTATATACCCCAGGATTGGTTCTGATATTTTTTTGAGAGATTCTATTTTTGAAGGCATCTTATGAAAGTATGACTACCACATATTTAAATGAAATTATTTCAAACTACAAAGTGGGAAGCAGAAGTAATTTTACTCCTGAAACCAAGTCTATAAGAGTTCAACAGTCATTGGCTATAAAATCAAACCTAGTTCCCATATTTGTTCTCAGTACTATTTTCCATTTAAAAAATTTTCAGTTTTGTTAAAATTTTATTTTCTCTTCCAGTAGCACATAATTAGTATTTTTATAACATTACTCCCAGTTATTATTAAATATCAAAACAAAAATTAAAATCTACATCCTATATTAACAAAACTACTGACATTTTATTCTGTCACTACAGTGTCTTTATTTTAATAATTATAGAGCTCTGCCATTTTTCAGATAAAAAAGCCTGTTTCTATTATTTTCTAAGTTAATGCCATGGAAACAATAGAAATTGAATCTCATATGATTAATATAATTCACCTAAAAATGTGATTCAGATTATAATTGCAAATTAATTTTTAAATCTATTACTTAGCAAACAAACCAATTATTTTATACAATATTATAACTCTTAAAATTCTAGATATACATTTATGAAGAAAATACTAAAATTTTAAAATGACAGAATCAAGTCCATACTATTAGTCTCTGAAAGAAAATATTTGCAAGGTCATTCTAAGAATACCATTGAAATACTTTCAAAACCAGGGCCAAATATTGCCAATATGTGTTGGTATATTTTAAAATCTTTATTTTATTTTATTTTATTTTTTAATTTTTATTTATCTTTAGAGAGGAAGGGAAGGAGAGAGGGAGAGAAACATCAATATATGATTGCCTTTCATGCGTCCCCTGCTGGGAATTGGCCTGCAGGGAACTGGCCTGCAACCCAGGCATGTGCCCTGACTGGGAATGGAACCACGATTGTCTGGTTCGCAGGCCCACGCTCAATCCACTGAGCTACACCAGCCAGGGCTAAAAATCTTTACATAGCTATAAAAATAATATTTGCAATTCTGATGTTATTTTCTCTTGAATAAAAAAAAAACATCTCTTCAAAGTAGACAGCATTGTAGTGAGATATGGAAATGACATTGGATCAAAAGTACTGGGGAGAAAAAATGTTAAGAAATAAATATTTTACCATTCAACTGCCAATGAGAAATGTAATAAAACTCTGTCCATCTTTTCTGGTGAGTTTTGACTGAGTAAGATGTTATTGATCTGGAGGTTTGCTTTTGACTAGTAGAGCAACTATAAAACATATATCATCCAAATTTGAACACTGAAACAATCACCCCTTTGAAATCAGGCAAGCAAGCCACCAAAGCCAGATGATAGACAATTTGTAGAAATACCAGTAAAAAAACACCTATTAGGAGAGGCAAGGTTGACACTGTGTGAGACCCAATCACTGCATGCTGAGATGTGAGGACTGTGGACTAAAAAGTAAAGATTTTTTAAAAGAAATATTTAATACCATTCCATAAACTGATGAGAGGTTTCACTCCATTACTACTGACTTCAGCCACAAGAAAAGTGGTTTCTGAGCATTTCCCTTCCATTTCCATTAAACCCTTATTGCTCTTAAATCATAAATGGCCAGTGAGAAAATAAGGAGAAAATATGGCTGAAAGATAGCTATAGCTTTGACCATCAATATCATTATAACAGTTATTAACAACCACACCTAAAACAAAAGCAAACTAAGGATGACTAGATCAGGAGCAGAACCATAGAAATGAAGATCACATGGAGGGTTAGCAACAGGAGAGTGGGAGAAGGAGAAGGGGGGAGAAGGTACAGAAAATAAGTAGCATAGACGGTAGGTAGAAAATAGATAAGGGGGAGGGCAAGAATAGTAGGGGAGACAGAATCTAAAGAACTTGAGACACGTGGTCATAAACTAAAGGGGGGGAATGGTGGGGGAGGGGGTGTGCAGGGTGGAAGGGAATGAAGGGGGGAATAGAACAACTGTAATGGCATAATCAATAAAATATATTTTAAAATATCATTATAACAAAAAAGAGAAAATACAGATTCATAGATACCAAGAGAGACTGTGCTTTATGAGGAATCTATCCTAAGAGTGCTATAAAATGGCTTTTCAGTCACTTTTGATCAAACAGTATAGTCTAAAATACTAATAGAGTTAAAAAATTATTATTTTTATTAGTATTGATAATGATAGTTGACACAGAAAGCATGTACCAGGAACCCTACTAAACACATCACATGTATGCTTACTTTAAATCTCATGAGATACTTTTCAGATAGAGATGACTATAACCCCTACCCTCCTTTATATTATCCCATTGAATGGCTACACCACAATTTATTTATTAAAATATTCCTCACAGATCTATGGATTTTTAAAGGACCATTACAAATAATGTTGCTATGAAAATTCTTAGTGTTTCTTTCTCTATTTGCACAAATTTAATTGGGAATTATTGGGTCATAGTGTACCTGTTATTCCAACCTGGGTGATAATACCAAATGGAAGAGAATATTTAGGTTCTTGGGGCTCTAATAATCCTTAAAACTCTTATTTCGGTCAAGGACTGAGATGATATAAAGTTGACTTTCAGTCCTTGTGAGAGATGATCTCTTTCTAATTCACTTTCACTTAACTGATTCTTTATGCTACCAACGGAAAACTTTGCTGTTTTGACAGGATTCTTCCTTCTTGGCTGACCCTAATACAAATTCTTCACACTCCCAATACATGTCTCTCAAAACATCTGCTCAGCTTTTTAGCATGTTAGCCATTTATTTTGGAATTAGCAAACTATTACAAGGAAAAAATTCACTTCATGGTCTTTTTTCTCTGTGTGTATAATGTTCAATTTCTTAGTGATTTAGAGGTCCCTTTTTGTCTTAATCAGATTTACTTTTCAACATAATTTTCTTTACTCTCTGCAGAGGATTTTATCCAAACTAGCTGTTATGCTATTATAAGAAATGGGACTCTTCAAGAAATCAATATATAATGGTAGCTATAACATAGACTATCAGAAGTCATATGGCACAAAATAAATCAATAAAAATGTAATTAGTTATATAAAGTTCTACTGTAATCATTCACAAATAGATCAAAGAAATATTACAAAACAAAATGGCTAAAAAAGAGTCATTTAAAAGGAAAAATGGAAAATAAAAGCACATTATGAATATGACAGAGTATCAGGCAATTGTATATATACAAACTTATACATACAAATAGACATATATGCCTATATGTATATATTTATATATAAATAATGTATTGTGTATGAATATATAAAAATTTGTGTGTATATATGTGTGTGTGTGTATAAAGTCCTGGCTGGTGGCTGAGTTGTTTGGAGCATCATCCCATACACCAAAAGGTTGCAAGTTCAGTCCCCAGTCAGGGTACATACACACATTGTTGAGTTACATCTCCAGTCAGGATTAGGGCATGTACGGGACACAAACAACTGATTTTCCAGTTGTTTGAAATATAGATGCATCTTTCTTTCTCTCTTTCTTTCTCTCTCTCTCTCCCCCCCTTCCTCTCTCTCTAAAATCAATAAACCTGTTCTCAAGTGAGGATAAAAGTATATATGAACATACCTCTGAAAAATATAATTTTATAGGGAGATGGAGATTCCAAAGTATATTAATTAAATGGAGTCTGAATATATTGAAGTCTGATAAATGAAGTCTGGAGATATTAGCATTTTTCACTGCAGCTTGCAAGTCACAATATATATGGCAATATATTTTTTAAAAACATGCAATACAGCTTGAAATTAATAAAACATCTAATATTTTTCTTTTCAGCAAAGTAATAAGCATTCATAAGGTGAAGCAAAAAGCAAATATGCATTTAGTCATTAACTCCCATCCAGTAGCATATGCATAATAGCCAATGGCATATAGCCAAAGATATATCCAAAGGACAACTGCCTGCATTGACATTATCATTATTAATAGGGAACAATGAAAAGACCTTGTACTTTCACTTCTGGAAGACTACGATGGACAAAATAAACAAAATCTATTAATAGAGATCAATTGGAAAATAGAAAAGGAAGAGAATGTGTTAAAATGAAAGATTATAGAGCTATCTGCAAGGTAGTTAATAGTAAAATGTGTTTTTTGGGGGTTGGACTATCAAATAATTACTGCATTTGTAACCAATAAAAATGTATATTTTGATGGGAAAAATTCACAGGATATACTCACATCAGGTTCAGGTATGTGAAGTGGTGATATTGTTTTATTTTTTCAGAGTTAATACTTTAAAATTAAATTTTTAAAAAAGGGAGAGGCCTCCAAAAGCCCAACTTTCTGGTAACCACATGCCTCAGGCAGTGAGTTCAAGACAATACAGCATTTCAAAGAATGGTTCATGTTTTTTTCTCTCATAAGTCTGGGGTTCAATCACAGGCAAGCACAGGATAACTTAAAAACTGATTGTAAATGGGATGGGAGTAAAAGACAGAATACTGTAGTTGAAAAATAATTAAATTAAAAAAACTGATTGTAAATGTAACATTCAAGAACACCTGACAGGTGAAATCAAAAAGTGCTCAGTTGTACCTATTCAAATGAGCATCCCATACATATATAAAATGTTCATGCATGGGGGCACCTAGTCCTAACCTAGCCACTGTGAAAAATATATAATGTAAAAAAAACCCATGAAACAAATTACCTAAATCTCCCTCTGAAGATGCTTTCTCTAATCCACATTCTGAGGTACCTATTCTAAATGGATTCAACTCTTTTCATTTTTCTCAAATTTTATTTTTTTCTTGTATGTGATTTCTCTTAAGAAATACAGCTCATTTTTCTGATGACTTCAATGTTCTTATAAATGTGATATCAATGTCATAAAAATAGTAAATAAAAGGGTAAAGTAAGGCACTTTATAAATGAAATTAAACTAGTTTTCAGAAATATTTGCAGGAGGAGGAAAACTTGTAAGAGAATCATTATATGTTTTAATAATGTATACTCTATTGGTTAAACATCAAATAATAAAAGTTGATGCAGGGATTTGTAGCTTCACCAATAAAAATATATAAGTGACTATTGGCAAATTATCAGGATAGCTCATCAAACTTTGCAATTAATGAAGCCTACAGAATCCTTGTCTTACTTAGTTGTCTTGAATAATTTACATATTTATTAAATTTATATGTAAATAAATTTACATATTCATTGTTGCCTTAATAAAACAAAATGCTAAGCAGGGGTGATGCTACTTAGATACAAAGAAGAGGATTCAGAATTGGGCATTGTCATGATCAAGACATTTGAGTTCATCATTCACACATAAGAGGAAGTAATTAATCAGAGTATAAAATTTTTATCAGATTTCAATGGGCAGGTCTCTAAAAATAGGAGTCGTAAATGTAATTAATGTAGCCAGTTTTTATTATGTTATTACTACATGTCTGCTAACACTGAAGACTATTATCAACTAAGAAATTTCTGCCAATTGGTGAGTGTATAGTTTAACAGAAAAGGGTAAGTAGTGAAATTTTAGTTCAATGCTGTGGCATACATAAAATTCAAAATCTCACCTCTTTACCATGTATATGAAAGTCCAAAGAGTTTTAGTAATTCGTAAATTCAATATGAGAAATAAGTATGATGAGTCATTCTTACAGAACCAAAATTCACTGAGAAGTTTCTAATAGTAGAGTGGTCTCCAAAAACAAGGTAAGTGATAATATCAACTTTCCAGAATGGAAATCATTCCGGAATCCTTTCTAGAATGGTCATTCTGCTCCTGAATTAGTGTTTCCCATTATATCAGGGGATGGTGACTGCAAAGAAGAGCAACAAGGAAGTGTTGTTCTGTGGAGACTGTGGTGACTTAGTGCACCAAATCTTTCCAACTTTTCTATATTTTTAGGCATTGATATGGTCTCTATTTTTTTCAATTCAATAAACATCCCTGTATACAAATTTCTTCTACTCTATGTTATTATATTATATAAAAATTAGATATGGATTCTTAGGTTAGAGAGAATGGAATTTTTAGGTCAGAAGGAAAATACTATGAAAATTTCTATTGTATCACAGCATGGCTCTGTGATACAAGTTCTAGCAATGTTTTTAGCTCTTTTCTGCTCTAATATAATAACATTTTGTTTTTCATTAATCTTGAACATATTTGTGTTTATACTTTTTTCACATTTTGAGAAATTTCTGCATGAGAGATATGAACATATGTTTTTCAGATGTTGGTAGGTTCTATTTATTTTTAATATTTATTTATTTATTTATTTATAGAGAGGAAGAGAAGGAGAGAAATATCAATGTATGGTTGCCTCTCATGAGTCCCCTGCTGGGAACTGGCCTGCAACCCAGGTATGTGCTCTGACTGGAAATTGAACCGCGATCCTGTGGTTCATAGGCCCATGCTCAATCCCCTGAGCTACACAAGCCAGGGCCATTCTATTTATTTTTAAGAGAGGAGTTACTGTTTTTGTTGTGGTAAAGGTGATAATGGAGGTGTTTAAGTATAAAAAGTTAGCAATGATTCTCTTTTGTTTCTGAGTTTTATATCTTAAGCTCTTGTTGAAACCATTATGATTTTTATTTTTATTTTTTAATTTATTTAATTATTTTTCAAGTACAGTTTTCTGTCTTTTACTCCCATCCCAGCCCACCCACCCCCTCAGTGCTCCCCACCTCCCTCCCATTTCCACCCCCCTTAGTTGTTGTCTGTGTGTCCTTTATACTAGTTCCTGTAAATCCTTCCCCTTTTCCCTTGAAATTTCCTTCCCTCTTCCCTCAACATTATGATTTTTAAAAGAATTTATGTCTTTGATAAATTCAGAAATACTTAATGGGATATATGGAAGTATGGTCCTAACTTTTTTATTTACATACGCCAAATGTTTGTTTATGTAACATTTATTGCCTAATTTCTACAATAGTTATTTCACTGTTTTGAAAACTTTCATTATAATTTTCTAAAATATTAAATTATTCACATCTTTTCCTAGACATTTATATTTACTTCCCCCTGGTGAACTTAATTTTGTACAATGTTGATATTTACTAAAATAGTACAGTTTTAAAATATACATAAAAAATTAACATCTTTGTTTATTCTTTGAATTAAACCTTCTACATATTTTTACATTTCTTTTGTAAGTGATACCTGAAATAAGTTTTCCAAGTTCAAATAATTTTTAGTTAATTTGCAAGTTATATTAAATTTTAATTTAGAAATATATTTTAGAATAATATATTAACTGATTACATTTCATGCCTGTATACTTACCACTCGTTTCTTCTTTTTTAAGAACAGTAAGCATTTTGTCTTCATGTAAATACTATGCTTTAATATAAAAATTTCCCAGCTATATTATGGTCATCACTGCTATTGAGATCAGTTATTTAAATCTAATTTTTAAAACAAACTTTGGTGAAAAACTGACAAAATACTGGCCTATTTTACCTGTTTTCGTCATTTTACATTACTGCTCTCTGGAGCACATGCTCGTGACATCTGCATGAAATGGTGCTAGTTAGAAAAAAATTCTAAATTCATGTTTGGTAAAATTGAGTGTAGTTTCTTTGTGCTCTGGCTCTCCCCAATGAAAATAGCCCAAGGACCATCTTCTCAGTGATGTGCTCTTGTGTCCAGGCCTAACTCCTGCCCATGTTAGAGTAAATCTTTGCCACTCTTAAGAAACTGGCTTAGAGAAAGGTTGTGAACACCAAGCGTCTATTCTGCCTTAGAGATCCCTTAAACTGTTACATGCTGTTTATCCCTGGTGAGGTATGGAAGTAAACATATGGCACATTCTATTAATTTTATAATCTATCTATGACTTCTTCACAAATCTCCCTCAAACAGAGAATGTTGACAATATAAACCACCCTTTCTTTAATTTCCTTCCTGGGATACTATAATGCTCTCCCAGAAGAGGGAGCCATAAATGACTTGCTGGCATCCTCATTAGGTTATACAAAGTCTTATGCATCTGGTAGCATTTCCTTAGCATTGTGATTTTGCTATCTTCTCATTTCACAATTTGACTGGTAATGAATTATTGGGATTGTTGTTGTTTCTTTTTATTCTGTTATCACCTTCATCTTTTCTTTCTGGACATGTGTATTTTTTGTCAGAAGGGTGAATTTTTTCTCATTCTCAGCTTCACTTCTTATATTGAGTTTTAGTATGTATTGACCCAAAAGCTGCTCCCTTCCCTAAAAAAGGCTGTGATGCTGCCTCTGATGTCTAACTGATCTCCAGCATCAGCTAGTTTTTCCAAAGGTTTGTTCATTTACACAGCAATAGTGAAACTGAGGAGAGAAATAAATAACTTATGAAGGTTTCAGAATGTTATACAAATTTAACCTAAATGATGACTATTTTATGCTTACAATCATGTTGATAAGATGGCATTTCGAAACTCCATTCAGTCTTTACCTTAGATCCCTCCAGCTTTATCAATATTCTTTTCTATCTCGGACAATAGACCCTCTTATTTTTCTCTCCCTTCTGAAGTTTTATGCCAGTGAAACACCCCCTGGTATAGACAGGGCAAAAAAAAAATAGTGGTTCCCATTTCTAAAAGCCTCAGCCCCAGGCAAGATTTGACACTTTTAGGATCACCACCACCACAATAGATTTTCCAATAAAAAAGCTTTGAGCTTCCATATAGCTCCTAAAATATCACCAGTCCTCAGCTATGCATATGCCAAGGATTGTACATATAGCAAGATCTTCTTATGTTAACATTTTCTGAGTAAAGAATCTGGATTTTGAGCTTATATGACAATCTTCATGAGAGACTAGATAGATAATCATGATGTAACTGTGTATCAGAAGCTTTAACTAAAAAGAAAGTGTGGACAATGCAGAATAAAATGGAAAATAATGGCTAAAATTATATTTTATTATTATAAAATTAGACTTGTATTATATTTTAAAACATTATTGAAAATACAGAATACAAATATGGTTGCTAATTTCTTGGTTAAACAAATAAATACAGGTATATAAAACAAAGATGTGATCATATTCCTATTATTTCAAGAACCCTTATCTTTTCCATGCTTACAGAGAGACCAAATGAACCACAGTCATGACTGGCACAGCAGATTTAGCTATTCTAGCAGCCAGTACCAATCACTGCAGCCAAACTGGGCTTTCCATGATGGATATCAGTTGCAAAGATATGAAGTTTATGTGAATGCTCAGCCTCTAGTGAAATGTGACTAGGTCCTGTGACTAGGTTACTATCGATGGGGTAATATTGTTAATAATAATGGCGATATTGTTTTTCCATAATACTTTTCTTTCTAATGGATTAACAGGCTAACATGTAGCTCGATGTTTTTAATTTAAAATGCAATTTTAAAAGTCTTAAGGTTATTTAAAATATTATCTTAAAATGATTCCTTCTCTTCCTCCCCCCTTATCTCAAAGAAGGAGAATAAATGCATTAACATGGTATCTACCATAATTATAATGCTGCTTACAGCTATGCCTCAGGCCTAGAGGAAAATATGGGAAAGAAGAAAGCAATTTATTTGTAAGTATGATCAAGGTAGTTTGGTGTTTCTTTTATATTATAGATTTCCATTATTATTACTTTAATTTCTCCATATTTTAATAGAATTAATATTGTGATTTTCTTTTGAGTAAATCATTATTTTCCTTCTAATATCCTACATGACATTACTACACAATGCTGGTAACTATTGTGTGTCTAAACACATCTATTGGAATTTGCTCTTACCACATTTTGTGAAACATAAATATTTTTAAAACTTTTCTAAATATCTGTAGAATTCAAGGAACTAAAATTTAAGTACTTTTGAATATGTAGCAGCAGGACTTCACAGGTATTCTGATATTCTCTGAGTGTCTTTCTCTTTGACATAGAAAAAAGGGAGATTTGATAAGTGGCAAAATTGAAGGACAGAAGAAGAGCATGGGCATGGGTTTCTATAATCCTCAATTCCCAATGCAAAACACTCTCATTTAGTAAGTCTGGTTATATTTGTGCAATAACAATATCTGTTCTGCATGTGTCACTGGTCAATCTAAAAGTCACACACACATACTTACTACACATATGCTGTACTTCATATAAATAAGGCAATTCAGATAATAACTTCAGAGTCCATAATCCAAAGACAATATTAAAATCTTAAATTTTGAAATTATAGGTAAGCTCGTGTACTTTTTTTTTTACTTTTATAAATTCACAAAGTCAGATATTGGATAGATTTGGCTTTCAGGGAGATTTGTGCTCTCAATCACACAACATTCCTAAATATGCATGCAAGCCCTATACATAAGCAGGCATCATATTAACGCCACTCTACAAAGTCAAGGAAAAATGTGCTTCAGTTTGGTTGTATGGTAAATCACTATTTTCCTTCTTGGGTGGAAGTTTTCATGATACCTTAATGCTGATTCTGTTCACTGCATTTCAGCTACCATGCTCCCAAAAGATGTGTTTCTAATGTGTCAGTGTTCCTCCAGTGCTTTCCTTTTGATCAACAATGTTAAATATCTTTGTTATTTAATAGAACTGAAGGTCTTATTATTCTTGAATATACACATTTGCACTTTATACAGTATTTTGGAAAAACGTGTTTTTGTTTACTACTGAACACTAAATTTTTGTAAAAGATTATATTGTTGCTTTTGACACATAGTCACTGACTAAAAAAGATTGGCCAAGCTATGGCCAGCCACCTCAAATAGTACCATGTGCTGGCTAACTGTATTAACTTTTGTTTCAAAGATAATGTTATCTGATAATTTGAAGACCATCATTCAATGTTCTGTAACAACTTATTTATTACTTCAGCAAATACTTATTAAGCACCTAATGTAGTTTTCTTATGCTTTGAGTAATATTACAAAAATCACTATTGTCAAGTTCTTCATCAGATATTTTAAGACATATTTGTTTAGAACATATTTTGCTTAAGTGTAGCTAAATACTCTGGGTTAAATGAAAATATATATTTTTAAACATTTTATAATTCTCCATTTTTTTATAATGTTATATAGTTCACAAATTACTCCTTGCTTTGGAATTAAAGAAAAAAATGGTGCATTTGAATGACCAAGTCTCCTTTCTATATAGTGTGCTAAGTCACAATAGTCACTTAAAGCTTTGGGGGGTAACTATTCTAAAACAATGGTCCAGTCTCTTACAAGTAAAATAAGTGAGGGCAGGTATATCAACTCTTCCAAGTTTCTGTCCTATTTTCAGGTTAATATTCCACTCCCCATAAAGTCACATTAAAAGCATTTCACAAGCAATAATACATTTGCACATTGGAGGTATAATAATAATAGTAATAAAATAAAATAATTAAAAAGACATGCCTAATCTAAGTCACAAGTTAAGCATATGTTTTCCTTCTTTTAATAGCAGTAGCCACACAAGACGTGGCCCGGGAGGAAAAAACTTCTCCCCTTCTCTCCCAAAAAAAAAAAAAAAAAAAAAATGTTGTTATATAGTCTAGTTTTTACATATTGCAGGTATATGTGTGCTAATATGTTATAGATATATACAGAAAGTGAATATTTCTAAATCAAATATTAGAATAGAATGGTCTTGAGTTGAGGCTCTGTTCAACTGGAATTAAGTGAATAGTGAAAAATATGCCCATAATTTTACAAATGAACATCTAGAGACATTTTAAATTATAACTTCAGCATGCCAATGTTCTGTATAGCTATAGTGTTAATGAGCTATTTGTCATAACACTGAAAAATCAGTCTATCAAAAACTGTCATATAAATATGCTTTGGTCAGTTGTATAAACTGGTTGGGGCATTACCTCATACACCAAAATGGCGTGGGATCAATTTCCGGTCAGGACATACATCCAGTTTGCGGCATCCCAGGTCAGGGCATGTATAAGAGGCAGCCAATCAATGTTTTCTTACTTACATCAATATTTATCTCCTTCTTTCTCTCCCTCTCTTTCCCTGTCTCTAAAATAAATACACCCTCAGGTAAGGGTTTTTTAAAAATTGTCATATCAATAAAAAATGTTGGGTGATGAGTGACTTTAGCATCTCCAGAAAATTAGCAACATGGAAATCAAGAGTAAAGTTGCAAAATAGAAAGTGACTACTGTGATTTGTTCAGAGTCAGAGAAGATAAAATATTAAAAAATTAAAAAATGTGAATATTTCTTATTTGTAGAAGAAAAAAACACTTCATGACAAATAGAAATGCAGTTTTATAATAATGGTGAAAATCTCTTATTTAGAAAATATCACCTATTACCATATCTGTAAGGGCAATAATTATTCATCACTTTTTTCTAACTTTGGTAATTCTTTTTAAAAATATATTTTATTAATTATGCTATTACAGTTGTCCCATTTCTCCCTCTTTATTCCCCTCTTCCCTGCACATCCTGTCCTATCTGCATGCCCCCTCCCCTGTAGTTCATGTCCAAGGATAATACGTATAAGTTTTTTGGCACCTACTTTCCTGTACTATTCTTAAATTCCCCCTGTCTATTTTCTACTTACTATTTATGTTACTTATTCCCTGCACCTATTCCTCCTTTCCACCTCCCCCCTTTTCCCCTCCCCAACTCATAACCCTCCATGTGATCTCCACTTCTGTAATTTGTTCCTGTTCTAGTTGTTTGCTTAGTTTGTTTTTGTTTTTGTATTTTAGGTTCAGTTGTTCATAGTTGTGAGTTTGTTGTTATTCTGTTCATAGTTTTGTTCTTCTTTTTTCTTAGATCAGTCCTTTTAACATTTCATATAATAAGAGCTTGGTGATGAAGAACTTTTTTAACTTGACCTTATGTGAGAAGTAGTTTATCTGCCCTTCTATTCTAAATTACAGCTTTGTTGGATAGAGTAATCTTGGATGTAGGTCCTTGCCTTTCATGACTTGAATACTTCTCAAGAAGCTCAGAGATTCTGAGAGAAGTTAGACCCAAGGAAGTGCCACCAAGGCATAAATTTGGTAATTCTTAACATTTGTTTCACATTATTTTGTTGAATATTGTACCCTTTCACTTTTTAATTTTTTTAAAAAATTGTGGTAAAATACACATACATTTTACCATCTTAACTCTTCTTATAGTTTCAGAAGTATTATGCACTGTTACATTGTTGCAATCTGTTTTGCAACAATAGTTGCAATTGTTTTGTTGTTTAGGTTCCTGTTAAACATGAGATCATTTGTTATTTGTCTTTCACTGCCTGGCTTATTTCACTCAGCATAATGCTTTCCAGTTCCATCCGTGCTGTTGCTAAGGATAGGAGCTCCTTCTTTCTTTCTGCTGCGTAGAATCCCATTATGTAAATGTACCATAGTTTTTTGGTCCATTCATTTACTGATGGGCACCTAGGTTGCTTCCAGCACTTGACTATTGTAAATTGTGTTGCAATGTACATTGGGGTGCATAAATTTTTTTGGATAGGTGTTTCAGGGTTCTTAGGATATAATCCTAGCAGTGGAATTGCTGAGTCAAAAGCCAGATCCATTTTTAGTTTTCTTTAAAAAATTTCATACTGTTATCCATAGTGGTTTTACCAGTCTGCAATCCCACCAACAGTGAACTAGGGTCCCCTTTTCTACACAACCTCTCTAACACTTGTTTGTTGCTTTGTTTATGATGGCCATTCTGACTGGTATAAAATGGTATCTCACTGTGGTTTTAATTTACATTTCTCTGATAACTAGCAATATTGAGCATCTTTTCATGTGTCTCTGAATCCTCTGTATGTCCTCCTTGAAGATGTGTCTGTTCAAGTCCTTTGCCCACTTTTTAATTTGGTTGCTTGTCTTAGAGTGAAGTCATGCAAGTTCTTTGTGTATTTTGGAGATTAAACCTTTGTCTGAGGTATCATTGGCAAATATGTTTTCCTATACAGTTGGTTCTCTTTTTATTTTAATACTGTTTTCTTTATCCATACAGAAGTTTCTTCTTTTGATGAGATCCCATTTGTTTATTCTTTCCTTTATATCCCTTGCTCTAGGGGACATATAAGTAAAAATGTTGCTGGGTGAAATATCTGAGATTTTCCTGCCTATGTTCTCCTCTAGAACTTTAATGGTGTCACAGCTTATATTTAAGTTTTTCATCCAGCTTGAATTTTTTTGGTTTATGGTGTAAGTTGGTGCTCAAGTTTCTTTTCTTTCTTTTTTTTTGGGGGGGGCACATAGTTTTCCAGTTCTCCCAACACTATTTGTTGAAGAGGCTATTTTTACTCCATTTTATGTTGCTGCACCCTTTGTTGAACATGAATTGACTATAGAAATTTGGGTTTATTTCTGGACTCTCTGTTCTAGTCCATTGATTTATGTGTCTTTTCTTATGCCAGTGCCAGGCTATTTTGATTACCTTGAAATTCAGTTTGGTATCAGGTATTGTGATCTCTCCTATTTTGCTCTTCTTTCTCACCAAAATTGCAGCTGCTATTTGGTGTCATTTATGGTTCCATATAAATTTTTGAAGTGTTTGTTCTATGTCTGTGAAATATGCCATTGATACTTTAATAAGTATTGCATTGAATCTGTAAATTGCTTAGGGTAGTATGGACATTTTGATGATGTTAATTCTTCCAATCCATGAACACAGTATATTTTTTCATTTTTTTTGTGTCTTCCTTGATTTCTTTCTTCCATGTTGTGTAGTTTTCTGCATACAGGTCTTTTATTTCCTTAGTTAGGTTTATTCCTAGGTGTTTTATTTTTCTATTTGCTATATTGAATTGAATTTTTTAAATTTATGCTTCTGCTGCTTCACTGTTGGCATACAAAAACACCTTTGATTTCTGGATATTGACTTTGTATCCTGCTGTTTTGCCAAATTCATGTATTAGGTTGAGCAGTTTTTGGGTAGAGTCTATACTCCACCCTATCATGTCATCTGCAAACAGTGACTTGTTTGTTTCCTCCTCTCTGATTTGAATGCCTTTTATTTCTTTTTCTTGTCTGATTGCTATGGCTAAAACTTCTAATCCTATGTATAATAGAAGTAGTGAAAATGGACCACCTTGTCTTGGTTCTAATGTTAGTGGAAAAGATTGAAGTTTTTGCCCATTGAGAGTGATGTTAGCTGTAGGTCTTTCATATATGGCCTTTATTATGTTGAAGAATGCTCCCTCTATTCTCACTTTGCTGAGTGTTTTATAAAAAATGGGTGCTGTACTTTATCATATGCTTTTTCTGCATCTGTTTATATGATCATGTAATTTTTGTTTTTGGTTTTGTTTTTGTGATGTATTACATTTACTGATTTACAAATATAAACCATCCTTGCATCCCTGGGATTAATCACACTTGGTCATGGTATATGACCTTTTAAATATATTTTTGGATGCTGTTTGCCAATATTTTTTGAGGATTTTAGTACCTATGTTCATCAGCGATATTGGCCTGAATTTTCTTTTCTTTGTTGTGTCTTTATCTGTTTGGGGAGTAGGATAATGCTGGCTTCAGAAAAAGTTTGTGAGTCTTTCCTCATTTTGAATTTTTTCAAATAGTCTGTGAAGGATAGGGTTTAGCTCTTCTTTAAATGCTTTGCAGAATTCTTCTGTGAAGCCATCTGGCCCAAGCTTTTGTTTGTAAGGAGTTTTTTGACTACTGCTTCAACTTCACCTCCTGTTATTGGTCTGTTCAGGCTTTCTGCTTCTTCTTCATTGAGTTTTGGAAGATTGTGTTCATTTAGAAATTTGTCCATTTTACCTAGGTTTTCAATTGTTTTGGCATACAGTTCTTCATAGTAATTTCTTACAATCCTTTATATTTCTGTGGTGTCAGTTGTAATCTCTCCTCTTTCATTTCTGATTGTGTCTATTTGGGTCCTCTCTCTTCTTTTCTTGATGAGCCTGCTTAAAGGCTTGTGAATTTTGTTTATCTTTTCAAAGAACCAGCTCCTGGATTCATTGAAACTTAGAATTATGCTTTTAGTCTCTAGGTCATCTAATTCTGCTCTTATCTTGGTGATTTCCTTCCTTCTACCTGCTTGGGCTGTCTTTGTGTTTGTTCGTGGAGTTCTTGTAGATGTAGGTTAGGTCATTTGTTTGAAATGTTTCTATCTTCTTTAGATAGGACTGTATCACTATGAACTTCCCTCTCATTACTGCTTTCACTGTATCCCATAAGTTTTGGGTTGTTGTGAGTTCATTTTCATTTGTTTCCAGAAACTTTTTTCCCAATATTTTTTATTGATTATGCCATTACATTTGTTCTATTTCCCCCCTCCATTCTCCTCCACCCTGCACACCCCTCCCCCACCACTCCCCCCCTTTAGTTCATGAACATGTGTCTCAAGTTCTTTAGATTCTGTATTTCCCCTACTATTCTTACCCTCCCCCTATCTATTTTCTATCTACTGTCTATGCTACTTATTTTCTGTACCTTCTCCCCCCTTCTCCTCCTCCCACTCCCCTGTTGCTAATCCTCCATGTCATCTTCATTTCTATGGTTCACTTCTGATCTAGCTGTCCTCTTAGTTTGCTTTTCTTTTAGGTGTGGCTGTTAATAACTGTGAGTATGCTGTCCTTTCACTGTTCATGTTTCTTTAACTTCTTTTTCTTAGATAAGTCCCTTTAACATTTCATATAATAAGGGCTTGGTGATGATGAACTCCTTAATTTGATCTTATCTGAGAAGCACTTTATCTGCCCTTCCATTCTAAATGATAGTTTTGCTGGATAGAGCAATCTTGGTTGTAGGTCTTTGTATTTCATGACTTGGAATACCTCTTTCCAGCCCCTTCTTGCCTGCGAGGTCTCTTTTGAGAAATCCACTTACAATCTGATGGGAACTCCTTTGTAGGTGACTGTCCCCTTAGTTTTTGCTGCTTCTAGAATTCTCTCCTTCATTTTTATCTTGGCTAATATAATGATGATGTGCCTTGGTGTGTTCCTTCTTGGGTCCAACTTTTTTGGGACTCTCTGAGCTTCCTGGATTTCCTGGAAGTCTCTTTCCTTTGCCAGAATGGGGAAGTTCTCTTTTATTATTTGTTCAAATAAGGTTTCCACTCATGACTGTTCCTCTTCCCCTTCTGGTACCCCTATACTTCTAATATTGGAATGTTTAAAGATGTCCTGGAGGTTCCTAAGCCTCTCCTCATTGTTTTGAATTCTTGTTTCTTCATTCTTTTCTGTTTGCTCATTTTTTCCTTCCTTCTGGTCTACTCCCTTGATTTGAGTCCCAGTTCCTTTCCATTACTATTGGTTTCCTGTGCATTTCCCTTCATTTTAATTAGTTTAGCCTTCATATGTTCCTCTAATTTGTGACTAAAATCAACCAGTTCTGTGAACATCCTGATCACCAGCATTTTGAACTGTGCATCTGAAAGTTTTGCTATTTCTTCATCACTTAAATTTATGGGCTCTGGGGCTCTGAGTTGTTCTTGAGCCATCTTTTTATTTGTTTGTGCCTGTTACATATGAAGAGCGGAGCCTTAGTTTTTTACCAGGGTAGGGCCACCCAGGTTGCTGGTTTGTGACTCTGTATGTGGTGGCGGGGTCAGAGAGGGAGCAATGGCAGTCCTGTCCGCTCACCCAGTCCGTCCTACCACTGGCCCCTGCCTGTTTATCTGAGTGGAAATGTGGGTGAGGTCTCAATGCTTGCCTCTTCACTGGTTTATCTGCATGCAAATCCTCGACCCACTGCAGACAGCCAGCCGTGCCTCTTCACTGTGTCTGCCCATAGCTAGCCCGCACCTGGGATCCACGCCTTCGGCTGGCTGCCTGCACACCACCCTGATCGGAGATCTTTTTGGTCAACCTGCCCTGCTGCTGGCTTCGCCCCTCTTACCAGTTTAGCTGAGCATTTCATTGTTTTCGGACTCTGTATTGTCAATTTTCTGTGTGGTTTGGTTGCATTTATTGTTGTTAAAACTTTGGGGTTTTTAGATTTGGTTGTGCGAGGATGGAAGGTGTTTCCACCTACGCCTCCATCTTGGCAGAAGTCTGTTTCCAGAAACTTATTTTTTCCCTAATTTTATTGCTGACACATTCACTGCTTAATAGCATGCTATTCAATCTTCATGATTTTGAATGTTTTGGCTTTTTCCCCTTGGGGTTGGTTTCGCATTTCAGTCCCTTGTGGTTGAAGAAAATGCTTGGTATGATTTCAACTGTTTTGAATTTGTTGAGTCTTCTTTTGTGTCCTATCATGTGCTCTATCTTTGAAAATGTTCCATGTGCCTTTGAAGAGAATGTGTATTTAGCTTCTTTGGGATGAAGGGCTCTCTATATATCAGTTAAGTCCATTTCATATAGGGTGTTGTTCAATGCCACAATATCTTTGTTGATATTTTGTTTGGAAGATCTATCCATTTTTGACAATGGGGTGATAAAATTCCGTACTATAATTGTGATGCTGTCAATCTCTTTCTTGAAGTCCTCTAAAATATTTTCAATGTATTTTGGTTCTCCTATGTTGTGTGCATATAAATTTACAATGTTTATGTCTTCTTCATGGATTCTTCCCTTGAGTATTACAAAGTGGCTTTCTGGGTCTCTCTTTATGGCCCTATGTTTGAAGACTATTTTGTCTGATGAGTATTGCTACCCTGGCTTTTTTTCTGTTTATTTTCTTGAATAAATTTTTTTCCAACCCTTCACTTTTAATCTGTTTAGGTCTTTTGTCCTTAGGTGGGTCTTCTGTAGGCAGCATGTATGGTGATCATGCTTTCTTATCCATTCTGCTATTCTATGTCTTTTGATCAGAACATTTAATCCATTTACGTTTAAGGTTATTATTGATCATTACTTATTCATTGACATTTTTTGTAGGTGTGTTCCTCTCTATCTCTCTTTTTAATTCCTTTTTTTAGAGCAGTCCCTTTAGCATCTCTTACAGAGCTGGTTTGGTTCAGGTGTATTCTTTTAGACTTCTTTTGTCTTGGAAGCTCTTTATTTGGCCTTCTATTTTGATTGAGATACTTGCTGTATAAAGTAGCCTTGGTTGCAGGCCTCTGGTTCTCATTACTTGGAATATTGCTTGTCATTCTCTTCTTGCTTGAAGTGTTTCCATTGAGAAATCAGCAGCTACCCTTATTGGGGCTCCATTGTATGTTACTTCCTCTTTCTCCCTTGCTGCCTTTAAGATTCTCTCTTTGTCTTGGAATTTTATCATTATAATTATTATATGTCTTCAGGTGGACCTCTTTGGCTTCTTCTTGATTGGGACTCTCTGTATTTCCTGGATTTGTGCGACTTTTTCTCTCATCCAATTAGGGAAGTTTCCCATCATTATTTTCTCAAATGTTTTCTACCCCTGGCTCTACTTCTCCTTCTGGTTTCCCTATTATACAAATATTATTACATTTAATATTGTCTTGCATTTCTGTTAATCCCTCTTCATTCTTTCTGAGTCTCTTTTTTTTCCCTTGCTCTTTCTGGGTGTTTTCTTTTTTTTTTTTCTACTGTGTCCTCTAACTCATTGATGTGATCTTCTGGTTCATCAATCCTGCTTTTGAATTCTTCCACTGTGTTCTTCAGTTCACAAATTAAATTCTTCATTTCCTTTTGGTCCTTGTTGATAGTTTCTATTTCCCTTTTTATGTTGATATAGTTTGGACTGAGCTCATTGTAGTTGACTCACCCAAGAGTTAGTCTGGTGCCTCTCCTGGGCACCTTAGTTGGGAGATCCAGGTGTTCTTCAGAGTGCTCTTTCCCTGGGGGTTATTGATGTGGGCTGGTGTGTGGGCCAGTGCTGTGGAGGAACACAGGCACTTCTGTGAGCAACCTTGGGATTGCTGCCTGGCTGGGTGGGGAGTAGATTGAGTGGCTATCATGGGAGAATCCCCCAAATAATTTACTTTTTGAGAAATTCTTTCTACCCAAGACTGCCACTCAGTACAGCCCAATTCTCCAGCCAGACCAGTGCCTATCAGGGTCAGTGCACATCACTGCGGGACTCTCAACTGTCCCTAGCCAGTGACCACAAACTCCATAGGTGATCACAGTTCTTGTGTGTTTGCCCCTTTGTCCTTATTCCCCTCTCTGCAACTTCAAGCAACTAGGTCTCTCCTGGTGCTGCTCAAACCCTGCTTGGCGGGGTAGGGAAGGAGTAGTTAACCTACCTCTCTCCCATAGACTCTGTGGCAGGCTGGAGGCCCCCAAGGAATCTGTGGTAGACCCAGTGCCAGCACGGGGCACTGGGCACCGGGTTTGGAGCTACATCCAGCCCGGTTCCCATGCTGGTACCTGGGACCTTACTGTCCTGCAGTACACTTCTTACTGTCTGGTTTCTCAGTGTCTTCTACAATTTTTGGTCTCTTATTTTCATATATGCTGGGGTACCATTGGCTATTTGCTCTGTTTCTCTGTAGATCAGCCAGGTTTTTCTCCCCTGTGTAGAGAAAAGTATAATCTGCTCCCTCCTACTCTATTGCCATCTTCCCCAAAACACAATATTTTGACCTCCCTCCAAAATTGTTGAATTTCTTGGTGCTTAATTTTGAATCAAAGAACAAAACTAAATGATATAAATAGGACAATGACCAGTACATTGATTAAAAAATGTCATGGGAACATTATTGCCAAGAAATTACTAAAATAATTAGCTTAGTAGTCAAAAACAGTATTGGTAATTTATTTTGAAAGAAGGAAGGAAGGGAGGGAGGAAGGAAAGAAAGAGAAAGCTAATTTTGCCATAGTGTAAAGGTGCCATTTAATCCTTCTCTACAATACTGCCCACAGAATTTCTGTTCTCATTGAGCAATGAAAACATTTCTATTTTGGAAAATATAAACCATTAATAAAAGTGGACATGAGTTCTCTCATCCCTACAATCTCTTCTAAATATTAAGACAAACATGTTTTTCAATGATCTCCTGCTACATAAGTAAGCATTTAAAAACTTAGCTGTATTCAGCCAATAATTCTGCTTCATACAGTGTCAGCTGAAGTCACTCACATGGCTACATTCAACTGGGAGCTGAACAATGTTCCTAGATTCTCTGAAATTTATCTCTATCTGGCTCTTCCTTCCCATAATCTGTCTTCATCAATTGGCCTCACCTAAGATATTTTATATGGTAGCTGGTAAAAATGCAAGGGTAGAATGAGGGTTAAAGAGAAAGTGCGATGCCATCCCTACTGAATTCTATTGATCAAAATAAGTCATAGGGTCTGCGCACATTCAAAGAAAAGGGAAATATATTCCACTTCTTAATGGGAGTCCTGGCATAGTCACACAGCGAACAGGCAGGATGAGAGGGATTGATAAGGGCATGTTTGAAAAAGTCCCACCACTGTCTACCCTCCCAATCTGTAGGTTAGGTCCATGGTATGTGATTAATTTCAGCATGCTTACCTCAGTGGCTTTCATTACAAGTTTGAAAACTCCATGTCTTCTTTTGATTACTATGGTGTTTTGTTCAGAGAATAATTTTGAGGCTTTATATTGTGGCAAGCATGATGCTTTTACTAGGGTCCCTAAACCTTCATACTTCCAGGTATTGATGAAGGGAAGGAATAAACTATAATGAAGTAGAGGACAAATTCAAAAGTCTCTCAAATGCTATGGCATAGACTCAATTCTGGAGTGTAAAAAATCATAATTTCTCCATGCTACTTTAAATTTAGAGCTTAATGTGACATAAAAACTTCAATGTTTAGTCAGAGGTCAATCACAAACTAATTTAAAAACAGAAGTTTAAGACATAGAAAGTGAAAAATCTATTGCAGAAAATGATAGAATAAAAATGTTCCATTTCAGAAAAATGACAATAATGATTTTTGATTAAATGAAATTTAATTAAACAATGCAAAAATTAATTTCAGTGAGAATCCAATATAAAATGAATAAAGGAATCAAATGATTGTGATATAAAAATATTCCATGCTCAATGAACATTTTAAAGAATTATTGTACATTGTACTTTAAAAAGTTTTGATAATTGTCTAGCTAAAGAAAAAAGTATTTTATAAATATTCAAGTACTAAAGTTATAATTTTGAAAAATAGTAGAAGATCTGATTGCTAAGATTAAATGAAGTTTTCCAACAAAACTGGAGAATGCATATATATCCATATGACAGTGTCATGATACTGTATAATTAATATTGATAGTATCTATTCCTGGCCCTTCAAGTGATCATGATTTTTTCAAGAACTAAATGTCATCATAATCCTTAAATATTTCTTTTTTATTACCTGACAATGGCTATTAGAAAACAATAATTTATTCTTCCAGAAAGTATTTCCAATAATAAAAAACAACAAATTCTGTACCAGGTATATCTGATATTAATGTTGCCCTAGAAGTTAATTATAATGGACCTTACATTTTATCACTCATGATTGTTATAATTGTAATGTTGACCTCATCTCATTATTTAAAAAGTGGTGTTTTTGAAGCAGTGTCATTTTATAAAAAATTTGAACTTTGAACATGCTGATTCCTGCTGCCTGGCTCTGGGTTGCCCTGACTGCAAGTTCAGATGGCTTGCTGGGGCATATTCTAGATGCAGAACCTACACTGCCTTATGTTCTGAGATGTGGACCCCCTACTTTATTAAAAAATAACACATCAGAAAGTAGGTTGGATAATTGCCAGCCTTTCTATGGTTGCTTAAAGGGCAATGATTTGATAATATTCTTAACTAGGGAAACATTAAGGAGAAGGATCCAGAAAAGATGCACTGACATGTTCTATAATGATAAATCCTAAATGTAATTACACATAGAAAAAATTCTATAGTTTGAATCTCATCTATAAGTAGAACCTAATAAGTTAAACAAACAACAAGCAAAATACAACTAGATACACTGAAATAAAGAACAAACTGACAGTAACCAGATTGGGGGGAGAAGGAAAATAGGGGATAATAGGATAAGGGCCATCAAAAAATATGTATAAAGGACACATGGACAAAGCCAAATGTTCCAGAGTGGGAGGCTAGAATGGGTGGGGTGTGGAGGGTGCTGTAGGGTGACAATTGAGACAACTGTACTTGAACAACAATTAAAAATATAAGAAATATCTAATAATAGAAAATGAATTACACAACTTAATACAAGATAACTGGATGTACTAATTTAGCACCAATATTGTTGAACTTGAGATATTTTTTGAGTTGCCAAAAATATCTAATACAATTTTCTAAAGCAAATGAAATTGATATTAATACTTTTGATGGTTAGAATGTCATGAGAATTTTAAAATGAAATCAGAAAATGAAATTCTAAAATACTGTGTACAACCACATGTATAGAAATTATTACAATATCAGCATAAATTTTACAAACTGTAGTTGTGTTTCCTACCTCATGTTCTGTATACAATTGCATGTGTGAATGAGAATTATTATTAAGGGAATTAGAAGTTATGTTTCTCAGTTTCTCCACTTATTTGTTTAATTATCAATATCCAATGTCAAATTTAAACTCCTTGGCTTCTGACCAAGATGATAAAGTGTACATAATTATGAAATTTTAAATATTAGAAAGACATAAAACATGTTTAATTAAATGACTATATTGTTTATTATAGTGACAGAATATTATTAAATATTAAAAACTATAAACCATTATTTTAAATAGATGGTAAATAATTATTTAGCACTATCCTAACTTATTCTTTATGAACTTTGAGGACTCATAGATGAGAGATTTATAAAAATTGAAATTTCATTAACATCTTTACCAAAACCTAAATACAGATCTGTTGACTCAATGTGAATACCTCAATTCAGTACACTATACTTCTAATATATTTTTATTTTAAAAGTTTATAATTAAATTTTTATAAGGAAAAGATGCTGCTTAGTGATCACTGTCAATAACTAGCAAAGTAAGCCTAAGAGATCCTTGCCTCACCCCTACACTTTCTCAATACGAACTTGACATACTTCTTGTGGTGTGTGCGTGCATGTGTGTGCACACGCAACACAATAGTATTCGAGGTTTGTTATTATCACATAGGGTTTTAAATGTCCCAATTTAACTGAACTAGTCATATTCTGATTCACCATAATTTATAATAAGAAAAATTTTTTGGCTATTTTTAAGTTTAGAATGCTTTTCCCAGAAAACAAAATGGCTTTGTGTGTAACAAGTTGTTACATACTCAACATTACATACTTAATTGTTTTTTATGTAACAAGGAACAAAATTTGAGATTGCAAGTGTCTAGTATGGTGGAAAGCAAGTATCAGATATTCAAGAACATTTTAATGAATTAAATTCCTGAACTGTTATACTTAACCAAAACAGTTTATTTTCTAGGGTGGTTACTAGATGGATATAATTAATAAAAAGTGTGCAGCATATAACTGGAATTAACTATAGTATTTAATAAGTTTTCTAATATATATGTAAAAATGTATATAGAGGAGAATGGACATGGTCATTATATGTATCACTAAGTATTAAACAATCTAGTAGCAAGAAGATTGATTAATACAATTATTCAAAACAGGAGAGATATTTTTGGATGAATAGTTGCAGTACTCTTTTCTTGATCCTGGTCTGTTCAATCCTTGTTTATGAAAAAGATAAGAAAGGACTTCTGGTTTCCGGTTCTACGCACAAAGAGCTTGAAAATCACCACCTCATTCTAACAAAATACAAATATCTAAACAGACTAAAAATTCACTAAGTCTTCTTGAATTCTTAACAATGGGAGACACAGCACACAGTTGCCTACAAGTAAACACAGGGCATGGTAGTTTGTCAGGCAATTTATAGAACATAGACTTAGAAGTTCAAAGTACAATGAGAATCAATGCAGGATAAAAAAAGCCAAACTGTAGCTGAGGCATTGCTGGAGGTCCAGTGTAGACGAGGCTAAGAGTTAAGGGTGTGGGGTTGCTCCCACACTATTGTGAGATTTACCTCCTGGAGTTGGAATAGATTCTGAAAGTAAATAGCAGGAAAAAACGCCTGTGCTTTCAGCCATAAGGGGAAAGTTGTTTTTTGAAAATACAGCAAAACACTTTGTTCTAAAGGAAGCCTGTTTTCAGGGACAGCTAGTTAGCCAGAGTTGAACCAACTGGGTTATCATCAGAGCCTGACTGACCTGGGGGAAGGAATATGCTCAGCTCCAAACCCTTTAGCCATTCTGTCCCACCCAAGAGGGGGAAAAACCACGAAGATATTCACAGTTAGAAGACAGACTCAAAGAAGACAGACTGTAGAATACCTCCCTTCTCCTCCACAACCTGCCCCCCACTCAAGGCCCATGTACAACACCTCCTTTCACTCAGTACAACATGTTTGGCTATCAAAAAAATTACAAGGTATACCAAAAGCCAAAAAGAATTTGAAAAGATAAATCAAGTATGAGATCCAGACATGGCAGGGACATTGGAATATTCAGAGCAGGAAATTAAAACCATTATGATTAATATTAGAGACCCTAAGGGGCTCTAATCAATAAAGAAAACAGCTTCCATTCATCTACCTCCTCAGAGAGAACAGCATCTGTTATTCAGAAAGAAACATACCTATCATGGCCTTTATATTCCTTTTCAAATGCATTTTTTTCGTTGTTGAAAGGTAGATTTTATTGAGTAGGTCTAAGGTTAGCCTGAAAGCTCTGGATTTTTTTTCAAGTTCAGTAGTTATTTTTTTATTGTTGTTAAAGTACAGTTATCTCTATTTTTCCCTCCCACTCCCCCCAATACAGTTATCCCCACCTCCCACCCCTGACCCCACCTCTACTTGGTTTTATCCATTTGTCCTTTATAGTTGCTCTAGAAAACCTTTCCACCTCCCCCTCCATGAAGCCCTCCCCCTCCCCTGTGATTACTGTAAGTTTGTTTTCAATTTCAATGTCTCTGGTTATAATTTGCTTGTTTGTTTGTTTTGTTGGTTAGGTTCCACTTATAGGTGAAATCATATGGTATATTTCTATCACCACCTGGTGTATTTTACTTAGCATAATGCTCTCCAGTACCATCCATGCTGTCGAAAAGGATAGAAACTCCTTCTTTCTTTCTGCTGTGTAGTATTCCATTGTGTATAGTGTTTTGATCCATTCATTTACTGATGGGCACTTAGGTTGCTTCCAGCATTTGGCTCTTGTAAAGTGTGCTGCTATGAACATTGAGGTGCATAGGTTCTTTTGGATTGGTGTTTCAGGGTTCTTAGGGTATAGTTCTAGCAGTGAAATTGCTGGGTCAAAAGGCAATTTCATTTTTAGTTTTCTTTAAAAATTTCATACTGTTTTCCACAGTGGCTGCACCAGTCTGCATTGCCATCAACAGTACACTAGGGTTCCCTTTTCTCCTCATCCTCTCTAACACTTGTTTGTTGTTTGTTTATGTTGGCCATTCTGACTGGTGTGAGGTGGTATCTCATTGTGGTTTTAATTTGCATCTCTTTGATGGCTAGTGATGCTGAACATCTTTACATATGTCTCTGGACCCTCTGTACGTCCTCGTTGGAGAAATATCTGTTCAAATCCTTTGCCCAATTTTCAACTGGGCTGTTCATTTTCCTGGAGTAGAGTTGTATGAGTTCTTTATATATTTTGGAAATCAAACCCTTGTTTGAGGTATCATTGGCAAGTATGTTTTCTTGTATGGTTGGTACTCTTTTCATTTTAATGCTGCATTCTTTAGCCATGCAGAATCTTTTAGCCATGCAGTACCAGTCTGTTTTGATTACAGTACCCTTGTAATACAATTTGATATTAGGTGTTGTCATTCAACCTACCTTGTTGTTCTTTGTTGAAATTGTTGAAGCTATTCAGGGTTTAATATACATTTTTGAAATGTACAGTCTATATCTGTTAAATATGTCATTGGTACTTTAAAAAAGAATTGCATTGAATCTATAAATTGCTTTGGGTAATATGGACATTTTGATGATGCTAATTCTTCTAATCCATTAGTATGGTATATGCTTTCATTTTTTGTGTGTCTTTCTAAATTTATTTCTTCAGTGTTGTGTAGTTTTCTGAGTACAGGTCTTGTTACCTACTTTCCTATCTGTCTCCCTAAATCTTCCATGAGCTCCTTTAGCAGAGTCAGCTGTCCTTCCTCATAAACACTGCATCATGCTCAGGGCATGATTCAGGGATCACAGAGTCAATATCTATTCAACTTTTATTTTGAACATAATTTTGTTGGCTATAACATGTAGTTAACAATACTGACTTCATATTATTGTTGACAAGCAAAAATGACTAATCCAAAGTAGATTGTGTGACACAAAATTCATATATGATTACCCTTCCTTTCTATTTCCCATTGAAAGAAAACCAGGGATGAGAGCATGAAGGGATAAACCTGACATCAGGCTATCTTGATACAAAAATGAGTTAAATATTTATTGGCCTGAAACTAAAACCAGTGAAACAATTCAACAGATTAATGCTAATCATCTAGGCAAGAGAGGGCAATGGTGAGTAGTGAGAACCAGCAGTGATTAAAGGAAGGGTGCTATGCAGGAAATATTTAACTGGTTAGATTCACACTGGGAAGTGAATGAGATGAAGATGTTGCAGAGTTTTGAGAATGACCCACAGGCTTTAGGGTTGGGTAAGAGAAGAGCAGGTAATGGTGACAATCCATCAATTAGAAAGCATCTGGCATTATTCAGGTTTCCAAGGTTTTCTGTTAGAGATAATTATGGACTTTATATTATTAATATTAATTAAAATTTAGATTTACAGATTTGGGACCCTCAAAATCAGCATTGGACTCATGAACATAAAAATGTACTTTGAATACTGAAGCTTATTCTGAGTTAGTTTTAAAAAGGGTAGAGAAATTCGTAATAGCAGGAGTTCTGGTGACTCACATTTTTATTGCAATATGTAATAGCATCCTAAAATGTAACAGATTAAAACAAAAATGATAAAGGTATTTTTAAATCTCTGCAGATTAATTAAAATTTTATAGTGGCAATCTTGCCTGGGTCCACTATTGTGGCTATATTTAACTTACATATCACCTGGAAGCTGATCTTAGGTGAGACCCAAAGGTCAACTGAACTCTATTTCTACACTGTCTTTTTTTTCACAGGTTGCTTTTCAATGTCTGCAGAGAGTCAAGGCTGACCTTGCAATCTCTGGAGGCCTACCGTCCAAATCTCAACAATATAACTTCTACCATATTTTCTTTGTATAAGCAAGATACAGACTAGCTTAGCTTGTATGGGGAAATATACTCCACCTTCTTCAAAAAGAAGCTACAAAATAGTTTGGTCATATTTTTCAATCTGCTACATCTGGGAAACACCACAGAAGAGACTGAAAAAAAAAGAGACATTATTATAATGAGTGTAGAAGAATCATAAGAGAGTTATGTCATGGAAACCAAAAGAAGGAAGGACATTGAAGAGAAAAAAATGGATTAATAAGGTAAATTTTTCCAGAAATTTAAAGTATCACTTGACCCAATGAGTAAGTATCAGTACTAGATTTAATAATTAGGGGTCATTGAACAGAATAAAAACAGTTCAGTGGCAATGCAGGAATAAAATTTAATGTCACATTTGTGGAAAAGAACATGTAGTAAGAAATGAAAATAGCCATATTGGTTTCATTTTTCTAAATTTTAGATGAGAGGAAAATAGACTAAGATTAAAAAGTACATAACAGTTACATTTTTTGTTTAATGGGAGAGTTATGAGTACATCTGTGGGGTTAAAAGAGGTGAGAAAGATTGGAGACAGACACATATACAATGAAATAGCAACAGAAATGGTACCAGTGGTAGTATGTGAGTAGTTTAGGAAAAGACTTATGTGAAAGGAAAACAGGAAGAGTCAGAGAGACAGAGATAAAGGAGCAGAAAAACAGAGCAACGGAAAAAGAGTTAGGGAGACACAAATACAGAGCTCCACATATACAGGCTCAAAGCTGTAGAGATAGACATAGGGCAACATAGAGGTAGAAAGAGGCATTTACACAGACTCTCATCACCGCAGAAATCAGAAACAGATCAAGAAAAGGTGGAAGGAAAGATAGATGTGACAGACAAGAGGACAGAGACAGAAAAACTGACACTGAGAATAACAATAAATAATTTCAAGAACAAAGATGGAAGAATTGGGCCTGGACAAGACCAAAGATCTCGCCTCTGAGAATGGAAAATAATTAGGATGAGTGTTGATGCACATCAACTTACAGGAGTTGAGGGAACTCAAGCATGATAACCTAAACATCTTCAAAAGTGGTGATGATTAAATCTGCTGAAAACAAGAGACATCAGGATTTGTGTGAGAGCAGAGGTCCAGCCATGGTGGTCTGTTAGAATAGACTTAGAAGATGTTTGTAAATACTATAGCTTAGGCTCAAACTTATCAATATTTAGTTTATTTAATTTCTCTGGTGTGACCCTGAGAAAATAAATTTCTCCAGGTACCTCAAAAATGGTTTACCTCCAGAAACCAAATTTTGGCATCATTCCCATGGATGATGTTCTAAGAATCAGATCATGCAAGAACGAGATTGGTGGTGTTTTCACAGCTCCAGGTTGGTGGTTAGCTCCACCAACCTGGTCATTCAGGTTTCTATATGAGTTCTCAGTTGCCCAAGCAGACATGAGGAAACTACAGGATTTTCCAGGAATGGCAAGCCCTAATGGCATGAACTAGGAGAGTCTGCTGAGATACCATGACAGTGAAAAACAAGGGTACAGATTTATTTAGAAAGAAAGTCAAATGCATGCACACAGAATGGAAGGAACTACATAGTGGGTTATAGTGTTTAGAAATACCTACAACAAAGCAACTCTGGTACAGGGAGGGAAGTAGGTGGACAGGTAATATGCAGGCAAGGGTCAACTGAGATTTTAGAAGTGCACTCACAGTGGTCCAGAGGCCACTGACCTTGTAAGTATAGTCACTTGGGGCAGTTTTTATAGAAACTTTCTTTAATAAGGAAGGTTCAATGTTGGTTTGAAAACCAAAGTAGAAAACAGAAGGACTATAGATGGGTTAAGTCAGTTGCTTAAAGTCATGCAAGTCAGAGCCTGGTTCATCACAACCACTGAGTTGCTATTAACTACTAACACCATTATCAACAATAAACAGAGCCAAGACTAAGTCTATCCAAGTACATGCTTTTCAAATAGACCAAGAAGTTTCATTTCCTGTCATAGCTATCCCCCCAGCCCCAACCAGTGTCCTGTGGAGAATAAAATTTTGCCTACAACTCAGCCAGTTGGCTGGAGTTGCTAAGGTAAAAATTCTTTCTGTCTTATTTGAACACTCTTACACACAGACCTCCAATATGAATGGAGGTTGGTAAAGACCCACCTCTCTCAGGGAGTCCTGTCTGCTCTCACTAGTCACCAGTGTCATAACCACAGTGACCTCAGGAAGGCACTGCTGTTTGCATTCATACTGAGAGAACATAGACTGGCTAGACTGTTAGGTATCTTCTCTAAACCCTGGGGAATATGTTAACTCACATCAAAGAACAGCAGGTATAACTGGTGATTGATAAGCAGATCCATCAGGATCTTGGGGAGATTGGAGTTGTGACATTAGTAGGGAGATCCAGGTTTGTATACAGAGCTCCTCAAAAGAGAATATCTTCATGCAGTCAGCTTCGTTGTGGTCTAAAGATCAACTCAGAAAAATACTGCAGCATCTCCAGGTTCTACAAACTAGCTAATCATACGAACCTCTTAAGGCAATTACTAAAAATAAAGTTCTCTGTCCTTTCCCTAAAAAGTATTATTTAGTACATTTGAAATTGGAAGTGAGGATCCATATTTACAAAAACCTTAAGGCAATTCTTATGATAAATCTTGGAAAACTAATTTGAATCAGAGTCTCCCTCTTCTTTGTTAGTAAGCTTTGCAGGTCTATTGGTTGTTCAGAGTGAAGTGGGAGGACCTGCACAACCAGCATCACATTAGAATTTTAGAGATTCACAATCTTGAACCTGAACCCAACCCAGTAAATCAAAATCAGCATTTTACTAAAATCACCTACTTATTAATGGGAGGATACATTAAAAGTTAAGGCTGGAGAACCTCTTGCCTAGAAGCTATGAAGAAACAAATTGCAACCCAATATTAGATAAAATCAAATGAAGAATCATAATGGTCCATGGGTGGCAGAAGACAAGTCTTATACAGTAAGACTGGGAGATATGTTTCAAAAGAAGTTCCAAGGAATATTCTGAAAAACTATCTGACCTAATGTAAGTTATAATTTCTTGATTTTAATTTTCTTGGCAGTTATAATTTTCTATGCTTATAAATATCAATGTAATATTTTTCACATCCTAAAATCAATAAAGATTATCTTTTATATCCTTCAAATTTCCCAGGTATGTTCCACAGTTACATTTATGCAATGTGGTATATAAAAAACCAAGCAATAAGAAAACAATTTGAGAATGAGTCATTGAAATAAGAAGTTTTCATTACTGCAATGTTTCTCAGAGCCTTTACCACATCCATGTCTCTTATGACCACCCCAGATAAAGAGAGAATAAAGTGTTTTTCAACATTATTTGACTATAAATTAATTTTTGTTTTACAGAATTTCTCATAACAGTGGGTTCTGTGGAACACAACTTTGCAAATAAAAATACGTAAGAACTTCTGCCAAGATGGAGGCATAAGTGGAGAAGCCGTGCTTCCTCTCACAACCAAGTTTAGAGACAACTAAATATTAGCAACAGAAAACACAGCCAGAACACAGAAAATTAAACTTTTTGGAAGTTTGATAACAACAAATTCTTCAGCCTAACTGGTAAGAGGGGCGAAACCAGCAGCTGTTGGAGATGGGTTGCACAGAAAAACTCGGTCAGACCGACTTGGGCACGTGGAACCCAGGCGCAGGGTTGGACCTAGTAAGCGACTCAGCGAGCGACCTTGGAGAAACAGCGAGGGAGCAGGGCTGCAGGTTGACTGTAGTCGAGCTTTCGTGCGCAGATAGACAAGCAAGAAAGTGGGCGGTGAGACTACGGGACTGAGCAGGCCCCAGCTGCAAACAGCAGCAGAGGGCACTGCCATTGCCCTGCTCTGACCACGCCCCCACATACAGAGTCACAAACCAGTGACCTGAGAGTCCAAGGCTCCGATACTCATCCTTAACAGGCGAGAACAGACTGAAAATGGTTCAAGAAGATCTCAAAGCCCCAGAGCCTATAAATCTAAGTGAAGAAGAAATAGCAAAACTCTCAGATGCACAGTTTAAAACACTGGTGATCAGGATCCTCACAGAACTGGTTAATTATAGCCACAAATTAGAGGAACATATAAAGGCGAAACTAATTGAAATGAATGGAATTGCACAGGAAACCAATAGTGATGAAAAGGAAACTGGGACTCAAATCAATGGAGTGGACCAGAAGAAAGCAAATAATGGCCAAACAGAAAAGAGTCAAGAAGCAAGAATTCAAAAAAATGAGGAGAGTCTTAGGAACCTCCAGGACATCTTTAAATGCTCCAATATCCAAATTATAGGGGTACCAGAAGGGGGAAAGGAACAGCCACCAGTGGAAAACTTATTTGAACAAATAATAAAGGAGAATTTCCCCAATCTGGCAAAGGAAATAGACTTCCAGGAAATCCAGGAAACTCAGAGAGTCCCAAAGAAGTTGGACCCAAGAAGAAACACACCAAGGCACATCATAATTATCTTAGCCAAAATTAAAATGAAGGAGAGAATCCTAGAAGCAGCAAGAGCTAAGGGGACAGTCACCTACAAAGGAGTTCCTATCAGACTGTCAGCTGATTTCTCAAAAGAGACCTTACAGACAAGAAGGGGCTGGAAAGAGGTATTCCAAGTCATGAAATACAAAGACCTACAACCAAGATTGCTCTATCCAGCAAAACTTTCATTTAGAATGGAAGGACAGATAAAGTGCTTCTCAGATAAGATCAAATTCAAGGAGTTCATCATCACCAAGCCCTTATTATATGAAATGTTAAAGGGACTTATCTAAGAAAAAGAAGTTAAAAAAAAACATGAACAGTGAAAGGACAGCAAACTCACAGTTATTAACGACCACACCTAAAACAAAAGTAAACTAAAAGGACAGCTAGATCAGGAGTGGAAACATAGAAATGAAGTTCTCAAGGAGGGTTAGCAATAGGGGAGTGGGAGGAGAAGGGGAGAGAAGGTACAGAAAATAAGTAGCATAGACAGTAGATAGAAAATTGGTGGGGGGGGCAAGAATAGTATGGGAAATATAGAATCTAAGAACTTGAGACACATGGTCATGAACTAAAAGGGGGGTAATGGTGGGGACAGGGTGTAGGGTGGAGGGGAATGAAGGGGGGAATATAACAACTATAATGGCATAATCAATAAAAAATAAATTAAAAAATACGTAAAGTGAGTGCTCAAATGCACAAAAGTCTTTAAGAATTGTGTTCTGTATCTTCCTTCCTGTCATAGCATCTATGTGCTCTGCCACATTCCATTGGACAATAATGCTTCAAATAAACATATGTCACCATAGCCATGTAATTGGTGATATATTAATTTCTACATCTTTCAGAATATGAGGTATTCCAGTTTTATTAATGATCTTACTGTTTTTTCTGCCGAGCTTCACTGCATTCAACATACCTGAAACACTGTAATCAAATATTGACATTTTCTCCCTTTTAGTTTAAACAACAGAATTATTTAAGATACATAAACATGGTTTTACTTGTTGTGATAGTCCAATATGGGATTATCTGATTTTATTTTATTTGGGTAAGTCTGCATTTTTGTTGATAGATATTGTAAAAACTGTATCTCAAGAAAAAATGTATTTCAAGAAGTTTAGAGCATCTTCCTAGAGATAGTCAATTGGACCAATTCCTTTATATTTAAAATATTGGACCTTTTCCAAAATCTGCCATTGGTATAATAATTCAATGTGAGCTCATTGCTTGGCCAAAAATTCAGGTTACCCCACCAATCTGAATTTCACATTTGATGATGGCAGATCAGGAACATGATATATGAATATGCATACATACATGCAGACACATATGCATACACACTACCTGATATGGTGCTGCTGATCCAACCACATGAGCCATCCTAATGATAGACACTACCTGCACAATTGCGTCAACAGCAATCATTGGAAACAAATTATTGATATGGCCAAAAGAGTTACATGGCTTTATTGAGTCTATTTATTCCATGCTTATAGCTCAGTCTTTGCAAAGTCACTTTAAATGGGTTTGAAAGACAAGAATTTCTTCAATCAGGCTCCATGGCAACTAGTCTGATGTTCCATACTGATGCAATAAAAATATTGTCATTTCTTCCTCTGCACCTCAAGAATGAGAAAATGCATGCTACACGAACATTGATATTACAATGACTTATCATTCAGAAAAAATAAGATTACAATATTTCTTGAAAGGAGATGAAGAAATTGATCAACAGTCAGATAATTCTCTCAGTGCTGAATTAGATGTGTCTGAACCCTTTGGGTGTTTTTCAACACACATTTTATAGAGTAAATACACATTTTAAATGGTTGTGATATAAAATCAAAATGATAACTTTAAATAACCAACACATTATACTTTCCAATTTTTTTCTAAATTGAAAAATATATTGAGAAGAAATTTTAGACATTTCTTTAAAAACAAATTAGTTAAAATAATTTCAATAGCAAAACAGTAATTTATAAATTTATTTTGATAATGTTGGATACTTGATAACCAGTGATTTGTTTCCCAGCAAACAGAATTAGAATTCAAATAACAAGAAATAAATTAAAGCTGACTTACATATGAGAATATATTCTTTATGACACCAGTGTTTATCATATTGAGTCATAGTGTTTGTATGTATGTAAGCTATGAATATTAAAATAATTTTACCTTTTACTATTCATGTCTCTGGTTCAGATGCAATCACTTTACTTACCTGGAGATAAAATTAAGTCAGACAGCATTAGCTACCTGAACATGTACTCACTTCTCTATCTTCTATAACTTTTATTTCCCATACCTAGTGCTTCGAACTGCATTAATGACCATATTAGTTTGAGATTATTACCCCATGCTTTCTCCTCTTTCCTCAAGTTCAACTTGTACTTTTAATTAGAGATACCAATTAGCAATAATGGACAATATTATGGGCTGAATGCCTGTGTCCCATCAAAATTCACAACTTTAGAGATATTAGGAAGATGGCAACGGAGTGGATTCTAGCTCCCATACTCGTGGGTGAAAACCCTGGCAGATCTATAGAGAAACAGCACAATAAACCATCGGTTACCCAGCATTTATGAAATTAAAAGACCAAAGATTGTGACTGACGCTGAAATGCCAGACAGCAGCAGAGTCAGCTACGGGAGCTGGGACACGTGCAGCCCCTGTGCCGCTGCCATAGCAACAGGCTTGGGACCCAGGGGGTCAGGTATGGGAACCAGACATTCCAAGCCCCTGTGACGGTCCTGGGCGCCACAGGAGTCAGCTACCAGAGCCGGGACATTCTCGGCCTCTGTGCTGCTGCCATAGCTACGGGTCTGGGCAACAGAAGAGTCAGTTGCAGGACCTGGGACACTGGAAGCCCATGTGATGCCCCCTTAGAGATGGGCCAGAGCGCTGGGGCGCCAGCTACGAGAGCTGGGACATTCTTGAACGCTGTGCCACTGCCATAGCAACGGGACGGGACACCAGGGAGTCAGGTACATGAGCCAAGACACTTCAAGCCCTGGGATGGTCCTGGGCAGCAGAGGAGTAAGCTACAAGAGCTGGGACATTCTCAGATCCTGTGCCCCTGCCATAGCATAAACATATCAAAAAGATCATACACAAAGACCAAGTGATATTCATCCCAGGGATGAGGGATGGTTCAATATTCGCAAATCAGTAAATGGAATACATCACATAAACAAAAGCAAAGACACAAACCTCATGATAAAATTAATAGACACGGAAAAAGCTTTCGATAAGGTACAACACCCATTTATGATAAAAACACTCAGCAAAGTGGGAATAGAGGGAGCATTCCTCAATATAATAAAGGCCATACATGAGAGATCTACAGCCAACATCATACTCAATGGGAAAAAACTAAAAGCTTTTCTACTAAGATCAGGAACAAGACAAGGATGTCCACTTTCACCACTTCTATTCAATATAGTATTGGAAGTTTTAGCCACAGCGATCAGGCAAGAAAAGGAAATAAAAGGCATCTAAATAGGAAAGGAGGAAGCAAAACTGTCACTCTTTGCAGATGACATGACAGTATACATAGAAAATCCTATAGACTCTACCAAAAAAACTGCTCAAATTAATTAATGAATTTGGAAAACAGCAGGATACAAAGTCAATATCTAGAAATCAAAGGCATTTTTGTATACTAATAATGAATCAGCAGAAGCAGAAATCAAGAAAAAAATCCCATTGATTTGGCAAAAACAAATGGCAAAATATCTGGGAATAAACCTAACCAAGGAGGCAAAAGACCTGTATGTAGAAAACTACACAGCACTGAAGAAAGAAATGAGGAAAGACACAAACAAATGGAAACATATATCTTGTTCATGGATTGGAAGAATTAACATCATCAAAATGTCCATACTACCCAAAGCAATATACAGATTCAATGCAACACCTATTAAAGTACCAATGGCATATTTCACAGACAGAGAACAAACACTTCAAAAATTTATATGGAACCATAAACAACTCTGAATAGCAGCTGCACTTTTGAGAAAGAAGAACAAAGTAGGAGGGATCACAATACCTGATATCAAACTGTATTACAAAGCCACTGTAATCAAAACAGCCTGGTACTGGCATAAAAACAGGCACATAGACCAATGGAACAGAACGGAGAGCTCAGAAATCAATCCAACTCTCTACAGTCAATTAATATTTGACAAGGGGGCAGTAACATAAAATGGAGTAAAGATAGCCTCTTCAACAAATGGTGTTGGGAGAACTGGACAGCTACGTGCAAAAAAATGAAACTTGTGCACAGACTTACACCATACACCAAAATACATTCAAGGTGGATACAAGACTTAAATGTAAGCCGTGACACCATTAAAGTCCTAGAGGAGAACATTGGCAAGAAAATCTCAGATATTTCACGCAGCAACATTTTTACTGATATGTCCCCTAGAGCAAAAAATATAAAGAAAAGAAAAAACAAATGGGATCTCATCAAAATAAAAAGCTTCTGCATGGCTAAAGAAAACAGTACTAAATTAAAAAGACAACCAACTGTATGGGAAAACATATTTGCCAATGATACCTCAGACAAAGGCTTAATCTCCAAAATATACAAAGAACTTACACGACTCCACTCTAAGAAGGCACCCAACCCAATTAAAAAATGGGAAAAGGACTTGAACAAACACTTCTCCAAGGAGAACATACAGAACATTCAGAGACACGTGAAGAGATGCTCAATATCATTAGCTATCAGAGAGATGCAAATTAAAACCACAATGAGATACCACTTTACACCAGTCAGGATGGCCATCATAAACAAAGCAACAAACAATAGATGTTGGAGAGGTTGTGGGGAAAAGGGGTCCTTAGTCCACTGTTGGTGGGATTGCAGACTGGTACAACCATTATGGAAAACAGTATGGAATTTTCTCAGAAAAATAAAAATTGACCTGCCTTTTGACCCAGCAATTCCATTGCTGGGATTATATCCTAAGAATCCTAAAACAACAATGTCAAAGAACCTATGCACCACAATGTTCATAGCAGCACAATTTACAATAGCCAAGAGTTGGAAGCAACCTAGGTGCCCACCAGTAAATGAATGGGTCAAAAAATTGTGGTACATATACACAATGGAATTCTATGGAGCAGAGATAAAGGAGCTCCTACCCTTTGCAAAACATGGATGGAACTGGAAAGCATTATGCTGAGTGAAATAGGCCAGGTGCTGAAAGACAAATACCATATGATCTCACCTTTAACAAGAAGCTAAATAACAAAACAAACAAGCAAGCAGAAAAAAAAACAAAGACACTGAAATAGAGAACAAGTGGGCAGTGACCAGAGGGGAGAGAGAAGGGAATTTAAGGGGAAAAAGGGAGAGGGGTTTGGAGGAACAAATAGGAAGGACACAGGGATGAGAACTAAGGGGGGTGGAAATGGGAGGCAGGTGGGGAACACAAGGCGGGGGAGGCTGGGATGGGAGAAATAGACAAAAAAAACTGTACTTGAAAAATAACTAAATAAAATTAATTTAAAAAAATAAAAATAAAAAGACAGCTAGATCAGGAGTGGAAACATAGAAATGAAGATCTCAAGGAGGGTTAGCAACAGGGGAGTGTGAGGAGGAGAAGGGGGAGAAGGTACAGAAAATAAGTAGCATAGACAGTAGATAGAAAATAGATGGGGGGAGGGTAAGAATAGTAGAGGAAATATAGAATAAATATATATATATATATATATATATATATAAAGTTCATGTTAAGTTTTCTCTCATGCCTTTCCAAGTTCCTGAAGCAGTAAAGAAGTACCAGCTTGTAAGAAAAGTATTGTCAATCAAAAATGTTATAGACAGCCAATTTTATCACTAATAAGCATGAGAAAGAAATATGTACTAACATATGAAATAACTTAGAAAAGATGCTTACCCAATGTCCATTTGTGAACAGAAAGATATGCTAAAACCAATAAATTATCCAAGGGTTAAATAAAAATATTTAAAATGAATAGTTATTGCATGAGTGCTAAAGACATTGTTTTGAATTATCTTGATTAATTAATTAAATTCACAAAAATAACCTGTCTAGAATCATCTATTTTATAAATAAAGAAATCAAGGTAGGACTTCCACCAAGTTGGAGATGTAGGTGGGAACACTTTGCACCCTCGCACAACCAAATCTAAAAATAATAAAGTTTTAACAATAATAAACGCAACCAAACCACACAGAAAATCAAATACAGAGTCCGAAAATAGCAAACTGCTCAGCTAAACCAGTGAGACAGGCAAAGCCAACAGTGGATCCGGTCAAGCAAAAAAGATCCCCTGACCCAGGTGGTGCACAGGCAGCTAAGGGCGCGGATTCCAGGCATGGGCTAGCTACCAGCAGAACCGAGGGAAGAGGCGCAGCTGGTTGTCTGCAGTCGGTTGTGCATTTGCACGCAGATAAACCAGTGAAGAGATGAGCATTGAGACAGATCACACAGGCCCCCGCGGTGGCGCAGGGCAGGGGCTCGCACATTTGCACTTGGATAAGCAGGCTGGGCGAGCGGTGAGGTAGACTGGGCGAGCAGAGATGATCGCCTTGGCACCCTCTCTGACCCCGCCCCCTACATACAGCATCACAAACCAGCGACCTGGGTGGCCCTGCCCTGGTGAATGCCCAAGGCGCCTCTCCTCTTACATAACAGGCACGGACAGATCAAAACATGGCTCAAGAACAACTCAAAGCCCCAGAGCCGATAAATCTAAGCCATGAAGAAATAGCCAAACTTTCAGATGCACAGTTCAAAACACGTGATCAGGATGCTCACAAAAACTGGTGGATTTCAGTCGCAAATTAGAGGAACATATGAACCCTAAACTAATTGAAATAAAGGGAAATCCGCAGGAAACCAATAGTGATGGAAAGGAAACTGGGACTCAAATCAAGGGAGTGGACTAGAAGGAGGAAAAAAATGACCAAACAGAAAAGGATGAAAAACAAGAATTCAAAAAAAGGAGGAGAGGCTTGGGAACGTCCAGGACATCTTTAAACACTCCAACATCCAAATTATAGGGGTACCAGAAGGGGAAGAGGAACAGCCACCAGTGGAAACCTTATTTGAACAAATAATAAAGGAGAACTTTCCCATTCTGGCAAAGAAAATAGACTTCCAGGAAATCCAGGAAGCTCAGAGAGTCCCAAAGAAGTTGGGCCCAAGAAGGAACACACCAAGGCACATCATAATTATATTAGCCAAGATGAAAATGAAGGAGAGAATCCTAGAAGCAGCAAGAGCTAAGGGGACAGTCACCTACAAAGGAGTTCCCATCAGACTGTCAGTGGATTTCTCAAAAGAGACCTTATAGGCAAGAAGGGGCTGGAAAGAGGTATTCCAAGTCATGAAATCCAAAGACCTACAACCAAGATTGCTCTATCCAGTAAAGTTTTCATTTAGAATGGAAGGGCAGATAAATTGCTTCTCAGATAAGAGCAAATTCAAGAAGTTCATCATCACCAAGCCCTTATTATATGAAATGTTAAAGGGATTTACCTAAGAAAAAGAAGATTGAAAAGATGAACAGTGAAAGGACAGCAAACTCACAGTTCTTAATAACCACACGGAAAACAAAAGAAAATTAAGAGGACAGCTAGATCAGGAGCAGAACCATAGAAATGAAGATCACATGCAGGGTTAGCAACAGGGGACTGGGAGAAGGAGAAGGGGGGAGAAGGTACAGAAAATAAGTAGCATAGACAGTAGATAGAAAATAAAGGGAGGGTAAGAATAGTAGGGGAAATATAGAATCTAAAGAACTTGAGACAGGTGTTCATGAACTAAAGAGGGGGAATGGTGGGGGAGGGGTGTGCAGGTTGGAGGGGAACGGAGGGGGGAATAGAACAAACGTAAAGGCATAATCAATAAAATAAAAAGTATTAAACAAAAAAGAAATCAAGGTGAGTTAGATTATATAATGTGTGAAATTTACATTATTTTAGAGCCAATATCTAGTTTTGGCTGTGGTGTCATAATCTCTGTCAGTCTCCCACACTACTGGTGGCATTTACCATTGAAACTAGATAAATATGTGCCTTTTCAGATTATTTCCCATACATAATTACAAATTATTCAATTATTTGAATAATAAAATAATTGAGAAACAACTTCTCAAAATAATTGAGAAACAACTGTGAAAATAATAATTTTGACAAATGGCTAATTCCTTCATTGAAATCCACTCTATATGGGTCTACTTGTATTTGTGTGTGTAACTTTGCTTAAAAAATTTAATAGCTATACATGAATATGGTCTCTGCATAAAATCATACCGGAGTTTGGGAGGTCCCCAAGGCCACCCTTAGGTTCAGTGATTCACTAGTAGTACTCCCAGAACTCAGTAAAGCCATTGCACTCATGGTTAAAGTTTTTACAGTATAAGGATAGAGAATAAAATCAGAATATGAAAAAAGCCCATATTAGTGTCCAGGAAGGACTGATTTTCCTGTTCCAGTCAGGTAGTACAGATAGCACTTACTGCTACTAGGAATGTATGAGAACACTACTGACTATTCTCAACCAGGGAAGCTCCATCCTCTCCAGAGGTCAAACTAGCACCAAGTGGCTGAAGACCCCCATTAAGTCTATCACATCTATCCCATTGTTAACATAGACTATAGGTTTCATCTTTCCTAAAGTCTTACCTCCAAATGTATTTCATTGAGCGCTTGGGCTTAAAGTTGTGATTTTTTTCTGCCTTTTCTTTCTTTTTTACTTTAAATTTTATTTAGTTATTTTTCAAGTACAGTTTTTTTTGTCTATTTCTCCCATCCCAGCCTCCCCCGCCTTGTGTTCCCCACCTGCCTCCCATTTCCACCCCCCTTAGTTCTCATCCCTGTGTCCTTCCTATTTGTTCCTCCAAACCCCCCCCCTTTTTCCCCTTCAATTCCCTTCTCTCTCCCCTCTGGTCACTGCCCACTTGTTCTCTATTTCAGTGTCTTTGTGGTTTTTTTCTGCTTGCTTGTTTGTTTTGTTATTTAGCTTCCTGTTAAAGGTGAGATCATATGGTATTTGTCTTTCAGCACCTGGCCTATTTCACTCAGCATAATGCTTTCCAGTTCCATCCATGTTTTGCAAAGGGTAGGAGCTCCTTTATCTCTGCTCCATAGAATTCCATTGTGTATATGTACCACAATTTTTTGACCCATTCATTTACTGGTGGGCACCTAGGTTGCTTCCAACTCTTGGCTATTGTAAATTGTGCTGCTATGAACATTGTGGTGCATAGGTTCTTTGACATTGTTGTTTTAGGATTCTTAGGATATAATCCCAGCAATGGAATTGCTGGGTCAAAAGGCAGGTCAATTTTTATTTTTGTGAGAAAATTCCATACTGTTTTCCATAATGGTTGTACCAGTCTGCAATCCCACCAACAGTGGACTAAGGACCCCTTTTCCCCACAACCTCTCCAACATCTATTGTTTGTTGCTTTGTTTATGATGGCCATCCTGACTGGTGTAAAGTGGTATCTCATTGTGGTTTTAATTTGCATCTCTCTGATAGCTAACGATATTGAGCAACTCTTCACGTGTCTCTGAATGTTCTGTATGTTCTCCTTGGAGAAGTGTTTGTTCAAGTCCTTTTCCCATTTTTTAATTGGGTTGGGTGCCTTCTTAGAGTGGAGTCGTGTAAGTTCTTTGTATATTTTGGAGATTAAGCCTTTGTCTGAGGTATCATTGGCAAATATGTTTTCCCATACAGTTGGTTGTCTTTTTAATTTAGTACTGTTTTCTTTAGCCATGCAGAAGCTTTTTATTTTGATGAGATCCCATTTGTTTTTTCTTTTCTTTATATTTTTTTGCTCTAGGGGACATATCAGTAAAAATGTTGCTGCGTGAAATATCTGAGATTTTCTTGCCAATGTTCTCCTCTAGGACTTTAATGGTGTCACGGCTTACATTTAAGTCTTGTATCCACCTTGAATGTATTTTGGTGTATGGTGTAAGTCTGTGCACAAGTTTCATTTTTTTGCACGTAGCTGTCCAGTTCTCCCAACACCATTTGTTGAAGAGGCTATCTTTACTCCATTTTATGTTACTGCCCCCTTGTCAAATATTAATTGACTGTAGAGAGTTGGATTGATTTCTGAGCTCTCCGTTCTGTTCCATTGGTCTATGTGCCTGTTTTTATGCCAGTACCAGGCTGTTTTGATTACAGTGGCTTTGTAATACAGTTTGATATCAGGTATTGTGATCCCTCCTACTTTGTTCTTCTTTCTCAAAAGTGCAGCTGCTATTCAGAGTTGTTTATGGTTCCATATAAATTTTTGAAGTGTTTGTTCTCTGTCTGTGAAATATGCCATTGGTACTTTAATAGGTGTTGCATTGAATCTGTATATTGCTTTGGGTAGTATGGACATTTTGATGATGTTAATTCTTCCAATCCATGAACAAGATATATGTTTCCATTTGTTTGTGTCTTTCCTCATTTCTTTCTTCAGTGCTGTGTAGTTTTCTACATACAGGTCTTTTGCCTCCTTGGTTAGGTTTATTCCCAGATATTTTGCCATTTGTTTTTGCCAAATCAATGGGATTTTTTTCTTGATTTCTGCTTCTGCTGATTCATTATTAGTATACAAAAATGCCTTTGATTTCTAGATATTGACTTTGTATCCTGCTGTTTTCCAAATTCATTAATTAATTTGAGCAGTTTTTTGGTAGAGTCTATAGGATTTTCTATGTATACTGTCATGTCATCTGCAAAGAGTGACAGTTTTGCTTCCTCCTTTCCTATTTAGATGCCTTTTATTTCCTTTTCTTGCCTGATCGCTGTGGCTAAAACTTCCAATACTATATTGAATAGAAGTGGTGAAAGTGGACATCCTTGTCTTGTTCCTGATCTTAGTAGAAAAGCTTTTAGTTTTTGCCCATTGAGTATGATGTTGGCTGTAGATCTCTCATGTATGGCCTTTATTATTTTGAGGAATGCTCCCTCTATTCCCACTTTGCTGAGTGTTTTTTGTCATAAATGGGTGTTGTACCTTATCGAAAGCTTTTTCCGCATCTATTGATATGATCATGTGATTTTTGTCTTTGCTTTTGTATATGTGATGTATTACATTTCCTGATTTGCGAATATTGAAGCATCCTTGCATCCCTGGGATGAATCCCACTTGGTCATGGTGTATGATCTTTTTGATATATTGTTGGATGCAATTTCCCAATATTTTGTTGAGGATTTTAGCATCTATGTTCATCAGCGATATTGGCCTGAAGTTTTCTTTCTTTGTTGTGTCTCTATCTGGTTTTGGAATTAAGATGATGCTGGCTTCATAAAAAGAATTTGGGAGTTTTCCATCACTTCTGGATTTTTTGGAATAGTCTGTGGAGAATAGGGATTAGCTCTTCCTTAAATGCTTTGTAGAATTCTCCTGTGAACCCATCTGGTCCAGGGCTTTTGTGTGATGGTAGTTTTTTGATTACTGCTTCAATTTCTTTTGCTGCTATTGGTGTATTTAGATTTTCTGCTTCTTTTTCACTGAGTTTTGAAAGATTGTATTTTTCTAGAAATGTGTCCATTTCCCCTAGATTTTCAAATTTCTTGGCATACAGTTCTTCGTAGTAATTTCTTACAATCCCTTCTATTTCTGTGGTATCAGTTGTAATCTCTCCTCTTTCATTTCTGATTGTGTTTATTTGTGTCCTCTCTCTTCTTTTCTTGATGAGCCTACTTAAAGGCTTGTCTATTTTGTTTATCTTCTCAAAGAATCAACACCTGGATTCATGGATCCTTAAAATTGTGCTTTTAGTTTCTATGTCATTTAGTTCTGCTCTAATCTTGGTTGTTTCCTTCCTTCTGCTTGCTCTGGGCTGTCTTTGTTGTTGTTCCTCGTGTTCTTGCAGGAGTAGGGTTAGGTTGTTTGTTTGAAATATTTCTATCTTCTTTATGTAGGCCTGTATTGCTATAAACTTCCCTCTCAGGACTTTCTTCGCTGTGTCCCATAAGTTTTGGGTTGTTGTGAGATCATTTTCATTTGTTTCCAGAAACTTTTTGATTTCTTCCCTAATTTCATTCTTGACCCATTCGTTGTTTAATAGCATACCATTCAGTTTCCATGATTTTGGGTGCTTTTTTTTTTTTTCTTTGGAGTTGTTTTCCAATTTCAGTCCCTTGTGGTCAGAGAAGATGCTTGGTATGATTTCAATTTTCTTGAATTTGTTGAGGCTCGTTTTGTGTCCTATCATGTGGTCTATCTTTGAGAATGTTCCATGTGCATTTGAAAAGAATGTGTATTTAGCATCTTTGGGATAAAGGGCTCTCTATATATATCAGTTAAGTCCATTTCATCTAGGGTGTTGTTTAATGCCACAATTTGTTTGGAAGAACTGTCCATTTTTGATAGTGGGGTGTTAGAATACCCTACTATAATTGTGTTGCTCTTGATATCTTTCTTGAAGTCCTGTAAGATTTTCTTGATATATTTGGGTGCCCCTATGTTTGGTGCATATATGTTTATGATGTTAATGTCTTCTTGGTGGATTCTTCCCTTGAGTATAATGAAGTGACCTTCTGGGTCTGTCTTTATGGCCTTTTTTTTTGAAGTCTATTTTGTCCGGTATGAGAATTGCTACCCCAGCTTTTTTTTTCTTGTTTGTTTGCTTGGAAAACTTTTTTCCAGCCTTTCACTTTTAGTCTGTGATGGTCTTTTGTCCTGAAGTGGGTCTCTTGTAGGCAGCATATGTGTGGAGCATGCTTTCTTATCAATGCAGCTATTCTGTGTCTTTAGATTGGAGCATTTCATCCATTTATGTTTAAGGTTATTATTGATAGGTACTTATTCATTGTCATTTTTGTACCTGTGTTCCTCTCTGTCTCCCTCTTTTCCTTCCTTCCCTTAAAGCAGTCCTTTTAGTATTTTGTATAGCTGGTTTGGTGGAGGTGTATTCTTTTAGACTTCTTTTGTCTTGGAAGCTCTTTATTTGGCCATCTATCTTGATTGAGAGCCTTGCTGGGTAAAGTAGCCTTGTTTGTAGTCCTCTGGTTCTCATTACTTGGAATATTTCTTGCCATTCTCTTCTTGCTTGAAGTGTTTCCATTGAGAAGTCAGTAGCTAACCTTATTGGGGCTCCCTTGTATGTTATTTCTTTTTTCTCCCTTGCTGCCTTTAAGATTCTCTCTTTGTCTTGGGATTTTGCCATTTTGTTGATGATGTGTCTTGAAGTGGGTCTCCTTGGGTTCCTCTTGATTGGGACTCTCTGTGATTCCTGTATTTGTGAGACTTTTTCTCTTATCACATTAGGGAAATTTTCTCCGCTTCATCTATCCTACTTTTGAAACTTTCTACTGTGTTCTTCAATTCGGAAATTGTATTCTTCATTTCCTCTTGTCCCTTGCTGATAATTTCCATTTCCTCTTTCATGTTGCTGTAGTTTGCAGAGAGATCATGGTAGTTCCCCTGTAGTTTCTGGTAGTTCACTGTGAGCTCTTTGAACTTCGTAATAACCAGTGCTTTGAATTCACTACGTGGTAGTTTTTCAGCCTCTATTTCTTCTAACATTCTTTCTGAAGTTTCTGCTTTTTCTTTCATTTGGGGATTGTTTCTTTGTCTTCCCAGTGTTTGAGACTCTTCTTGTTAGTCTCTGTTTCTAAAATTCATCTGTTCTGAAACCCTGGTTTTATGGTGTGAACTTCTGTGGTATGATCCTTGTGAAGTTCAGTGGTGCAGACTCCTTGAAGTTTCTTGATGTTCTTCATCTCCACCTTCTCTCACACTGGTCCGTGCGCTGGTCCCTGCGTTGGTCGCCTACAACTGCTGAATGCCCCGGCTCTAGTTGCCGCCTCCTCAAGCACCCAGGTCCGTTACTACAGGAGCGGCACAGGGGCTGGGAATGTCCCAGCTCCCATAGCTGGCTCCTCTACAGCCCAGGGCCATCACAGGGGTTTGGAGTGTCCCAACTCCTGTGCCTGACTCCCCAGCGTCCAGTCCCATCGCTATGGCAGCGACACAGGGGCTGAGAATGACCCGGCTCCCGTAGCTGGCTCTTCTGCAGCCCAGGGCCGTCACAGGGGTTTGGAGTGTCCCGTCTCCCGTACCTGACTCTGAACTTTATATTTTTTTAGTTAACATTTTTTGATGTTTGTAGGATCTAGATTTTTTTATTTTGCAAATTTTTGAAAAACAATTGCTTATTGTGTTTGATTTGGATTCTTTTTAGTGACCTCTATAATTTAAATTTCCATGTCAGTTACCATCACTCTCATTATGTTTGCTCTTGACTGTTATCTCCCTAAGTTAGGGAAATGTTCTTGAGTCTATTATTTCATTAGTAATCTATTTTCAACAAGATCTGTAATACTCATAAATCCTTTTATGATGATTTCAGTTATTCTATTAATCTTGTTTTCTTTCATTCTTTTATTTTATTTTACCTCTTTCTTTCTTACACACTGACTGAAATTTTTCCTTTTCAATGTTTTCCATGTAGCTTCTGGTCTTGTTTTTTTAGTTTTTTCTTCTGTTTTACAAATACAATGTGCTTCTAACCCATGAAAACACAAAAATCTTCTCAAAATAATTTGGCCCATGAGATATAACCTACTTTGAGGTTTGCTCTTTCTCTGAATCTTCAGCATCGTCTGTCCATTTGATTCTCTACCCTGCATGATACACCCAGCCACTCAACCCTGGCATGGGAGACTTTCACTCTTTGAAGTCCAATGCAGTAACTAACAGTACCTAGTTAGGCTCTGTTGTTTTTCAGTTATCTACATGAACCATGAAATGAAGTGCTAGTGGAATTTGTTAAGAAAAACAGTACTTTGGATATTTTTTTGAAGCAATGCTAACATGGTAGATGTTGGATGACCTTGCCTTGCTGGAAGACTCTGAAACAGCATAAAGACAGCACACAACAGACATTCTTTAACTCCACTTATTTTTAGTATATTTGGATTTGCTGCATTAAAAATAACAAAACACACAGGAATCAGTAATTTCAGAAGTCATTTAAGCCTCAGGAGTTTTGTTGTTAGTGGAAAAAAAACCCTCAGGTTTTGCCAATCTGTTGGATCTCAAAATTTTATCAGCAGTGCTGCCTGAAGTATTATCTTCTTTCTAACCTCAAAGGTGTGTTAGATGACTGTTGGTTCAGGCTAAGAAAGAAATTACTAAGGAGATGTCATTTACCAGGGGTCTCTCTTAAACTGTCCCTGACAATAAAAATATAGATTTATAAATAATAAATGAAGTAAGTAATGAATTATCACTTTAAACCTCAAATATATAAACATTATTAAATCTTAAGGTAACAGAGGAAGCTGAAAAAGTCACCATTCTTATCAGACTGTGATTGAATCAAACACACTTAATGATAACAAAATTATATGGGATTATGTACGTACAACCTCTTAACCTCTTACATTGCCAACAAAGGCTCAAAGAAAAAGAGGAGGCATAAGGATGTCAAACTAATTAGAGGACATACTAATTGCTATGTTGATTTTTCAGTAGAACCAGCTCACTAATCAGTAGCAGAGTCCAAAATGAATGCCTAAGATTTTATGTTGTCTTAGGAATCTCAGTGAATCTTCAAACACACATTTAGCTTCCTTGGAAATTGCCTATAGCCTTGTTAATAATTGTAACAAAGCATTTCTAATGCATTTATTTTAAAAGTTTTCACCATTCAAAACTGGACATATGAAAACAAATATATTTATTTGTTGCCCTTGAAACTCAGTTCCTGGATGCCCCTAGCCAACAGCATTTGGTTTTGTATTTCTTTTCCTAGGGGAGCATCTGTTATTGACTCCAATCTTATTTTTATTGTTTGGTAACTGATATATACCCATATTTCCCTTTGGCTGGGCATAAACCAATTAACATCACCATTAATGCAAAATGGATACTTTTGTTAGGGTGGAACTCTGAGTACTTTGAAATAATCTGATGGCTGACAGAATTTTACAGAACAATATGTGTCTTCTTCAGATCTGAGTCGTAGCTCACTGTTCTAGAAAAACCTTGGTCAAACTCCTTTGTATGGGACTAAAAAACCAAACCAAACAAAACAAAAAAGAAAAGAAAAGAAAAAGACAGAACATCCTCTATCACCCAATACTTACCATCCATCCATAAGTTTTCCTCCATCTTCTGAAAAAGAGTAAACTAAACCACAAAGTATAGTGAACATGATTGGACTTGGAAAAAATTATTAGAATGCTAGCTCACTCTCTCACTAAAATGGTGATACTGTACAACAGGCTTAAATTTGGAGAAATAACAGAATAGACTTCATCAGAGAGCTGTGAGGATTAGGTGACTTAATTAGAACTTGCAAAACATTTTATAAAGATCTGCTTCTTTTAAAAATTCTGCCTTCTTAATGTTTTTATATAAGTAATAACGAATGGAGAACATGCCCATTGGAATATCTCAAATAAGGCCAAGTCTTCCTGTATGGTGTCCATATTCATAATTTTAAAGATTTTATTTATTTATCTTTAAAGGGGGAATGGAAGGAGAGAAGGAGAGAAATATCAATGTATAGTTGCCTCTCATGGATTGCCTGCTGGGGAACTGGCCTGCAACCCAGGCATGTGCCCTGACTGGGAATCGAACCATGATCCTTTGGTTCACATGCCTGCACTCAATCCACTGAGCTACATCAGCCAGGGCCATACTCATAATTTTTGTAAAATAAAGTCAATGAATGAAGTAAGAATATTTATACCATTACAAGCAGTTTCCCAGTGGTAAGCAGAAACCAGTAAGTTTATTGTTTATTCCTCTAAAACAAACAAATAAGCAAAATGTTCATATATTTATGATGTTTTAAAAAATTAACCTTTCAAGCTAAGAGCTGAAAAGTTAGTTTGACCATTTGTTTATTCATCAAAAATATTTTTTAGTGCCTTATGTACTGAGCATTACTCTACACGCTGGAAATATGACAGTGAACTAGGCAAAGAATTATCCCCGGCCTATGAAACTTATATTCTAGTGGCCAGGAACAGGCAATTAATGCAATATTTCATTTATAACCTATAATGTGGAAATAAATATATATAACACACATATTGAAAGGAATAAATGGTACAGTTAAAACTAAAAAATAAACTAAAATGGTTCAGGACGGCTTAGCAGGTGAGGTTTTAATTTAGACAAAGTGATCAAGAAGGTGCTCACTGAGAAGTTGAAATATGAGACATTAACAAATGAATGAATACTTGGGACTAAAAACACTCCATGATCGTAAAAGTTTACCTAATTGCTTAAGTAGGTCAAGCCTAGAGGAGGAAGTGAATGCTGATTTGACAAGAACATAAAATAGTTAAAGAAATAAATGTTAATAATGTAGCATCAGAGAAGGACTGTAGTTTTACCTATTTTGGGTACCAGGCACTTGACAAAAATTGTCATATGCAGTTCTTCCAAGCCTGGACTCTATCATATGTCCATCTATCTATCATTCAAACTAGAAATATTATTTTATTTTAGACCATATAGGATTATCAACAAAGTTCATTGTTATAGGAACTATACAAATTTTTGTAGAGTTATCTTGGGCTTGTATGTATATTTGGTAATGCAGGATCTATAGCAGAATCTAAGACATGAATGCTAGAGCTCACTGAGAAACACATCTGCATTATAGGAAATTTCTTCTGCCAATTTCCTTTACCAACTCTTTTCTTATGATGATTGATCTCAGAGGTGTTCATCAAGGCCCTTGTTCTCACTTACCAGTCAAGAACTTACAGAAATTTTCTTATTAGTGAGTTTTATCAATTTTCTTATTAATGAGTTTGATTGCTATATGAGTGATTTACAAGTAAAGGTCTGTTTCCCATTCACCCATGAATAGATAAGTTCTGCATCAGCCATTTCTGTGAATGAGAAATCTTAGCACTAGTTCCTAGGTATAGCCAGGAAAGTATGACCCCTGTAGACTAAAGTCAGACAGAATTTTGTCAACAGCCTCTAACCCATAATCAGCTGTGAAATGAGGCCATTTTTAACTTTTCCAAACTCAAGTTACTTCTTATTAAAAAATGGAATATAAATATCTACCTCGAAGGATTATAATGATAATTAAATATCCTCAAGCACATAGGGTGTTGGCTGGTATCTAATATTTGATTAAAGCTCTATAAAAGTAGCTCTTAAAATGTTTGTTAAGTTCTCTTCCAGACCTACTCAAATAAACCTAAGTGAGAGAACTTAGATCTAGATATCTCTGGTATTAATCTGCTTCCCAGAGTGGTACAGTCTCAATTGCCAACATCTCCATCAGGGCTGCAGAATTTCAAGGCAGCCCTAATATTCGGTCTCAGATAATTCCTGAGAGACAAAGACACTGGATCAACCAAGTCAACAGGACTGAACAGAACAAATCAAGAGTTGTCAGCTCAAACCAAGTTATACACTGTAACAAAAGGAATTGAGTACAAGAGGAAATTCTTCCCTGTCTCAGAGATACACTCTGTTGTCATTGTCCAAGAAGAAACTGATAAGATTGACCCTTAGTCAATTAGGAGCTGTTTTTCACTAAAACAAACAAACAAACAAAACAAGAGGAAACAGGTCTACTGTGTAATGTCAGAGCGGTCACTTAAGGAAGAAATGCAACCTTGCACACTGTGAACCTTTAGGAAATTGTCTGCCTGCCTCATTGTGTGGAAGTATGGGGCAGGCGGGCTGCATGGGAAACTGGACCACCTGCGCATCTCTGTCTCTCCATCCCTCACTCTATGCTACTGTAATCTCTCAATTGTACTTCTGGAGCCACCAGTCAGGGGCAACATGGGATGACGTTAAAGTTCCTCCTGGAAAGAGATGATTTTCCACCTCTACCACCATAAAAATATATGCAGTTGGTAGCTGAAGACTTTTAGAAGCAGCTTACATTTTGCTGTTGAAAATTTCAAGTCCCAGCTACCAGCTGCTAGTAAATCAAATTCACCAATAAGTAAATTTGCTGGCCTAATTTGTTCTTTGGGAAATTTTGTTTTCAAAATGCTAACGCATTATTATTTTTTTAAATATATTTTATTGATTATGACATTACAGTTGTTCTATTTCCCCCTCTTCATTCCCCTCCACCCCACACACCCCCTCCCCCACCAGTCTCCCCCTTTAGTTTATGACCACATGTCTCAAGTTCTTTAGATTCTATATTTTCCCTACTATTCTTGCCCTCCCTCCTATTTATTTTCTATCTACCATCTATGCTACTTATTTTCTGTACCTTCTCCCCCTTCTCTTTCTCCCACTCCCCTGTTGCTAACCCTCCATGTGATCTGCATTTCTATGGTTCTGCTCCTGATCTAGCTGTCCTCTTACTTTGCTTTTGTTTTAGGTGTGGTTGTTAATAACTGAGTTTTCTGTCCTTTCACTGTTCATCTTTTTTATCTTCTTTTTCTTAGATAAGTCCCTTTAACATTTCATAAAATAAGGGCTTGGTGATGATGAACTCCTTGAACTTGATCTTATCTGAGAAGTACTTTATCTGTCCTTCCATTCTAAATGAAAGCTTTGCCTGGATAGTGCAATCTTGGTTGTAGGTCTTTGGATTTCATGACTTGGAATACCTCTTTCCATCCCCTTCTTGCCTGTAAGGTCTCTTTCGAGAAATCTGCTTACAGTCTGATGGGCAGTCCTTTGTAGATGACTATCCCCTTATCTCTTGCTGCTTCTAGGATTCTCTCCTTCATTTTAATCTTGGCTAGTGTAATTATGATGTGCCTTGATGTATTGCCTACAATGCAGTGTGTTTATACAGTTTGACTCACAAACAGCAGGACATTTTTTCTAATTTTAAAGGTATCACTCATTTTCTTTTTTTTAAATAAGTTCTTTATGAGTCATAATGAACCAGAGCTATCTTTTTAAGTGTAATCATCTGCTTTGTGGAATATTTGACTTATTATTTCATCTTCTCATTGCCCCGAATATCTTCTGTTTTGTCAAATTTCATTACTCATCTGAAACTATTTCATTGACTGAGCAGAGAAATGAAAAAGAAATAAAATACCTGTCAGTAAATTGGCTCCATTCTAACAACATAGGAACAGTTTCATGGAATATGAATATAGTGTGTAAAATGAGGCTGAAAAACCATCACTAATTGACACAACACTTTTTATATTCAAATGTATCACAACACGTGATCCAGGTTTGACTGTATTGAATTAGAACTAGATTTCTGTTTTAAATAAGTACTTTGACCATCTCAGATCATTCTCATCATGACTTTTACAAAACTGTAATAGTCTTCAAATATTTACATATTGTCTTTATCTTTTAGACACTAAAAAGTTGTCCCCAAATGACTCATTTCAATTTACTAGTAATCAAACCAAAGAAGAAGTAAATTCTTTCAGGACTGATACACACCCTCTGCCTTCATTGAAAAAAAAATCCCAGAGAATATTCTGGTATGTTTCTCATTTTGAAATAACCCAAGGCCTTCCCCAAGGAATACATATTTTTTCATCAAACTAATACACTTACCTTTAAAAATTTACTAATATTGAACTTAAATTTGCTTTTCTATCTGTTTAGGACCACTCTGCTATATGGTCCTAAATACTGTGACTGAGGATTGTCTCCTCTGAGAGGACAAGAAATCAATGCAATATTTTAAGCAGCTCCCTAAAGCTGTGTGGGAGGATTCAGTGATCTTCCATTTCCTGCTTGAAGTGATAGCTTCTCATCATTTCATATCAGCATCTTTAATAATGTACCAAGACTTCAATGGAAACTCACTCTAAATGAGAAAGCAAAGAGTGAGTGGGACAAAGGGCAATTCATTTCCCAGCAGTCATTGAGAACTTATCTCCTCCCCAAGAAAACTGTAAATATGAGGAACAATCTGATATATTGAGAAATATCACTAAAAACATTAAAGAACATTTCTAAGCCTTTAGTCTAAAATTGCAGAAAATCACGGAATTTGTTCTAAGAACGAACAAATGACTTCTACTCTTTTCTTTGTCTCTACTTAAAAGGTAAGTAAATATGTAATAAATTTTAATTAGTTAAGATGATGTCTAAATATATAGTGTATATAATATAGTCATGCCTGGAGTTCACTAGTTCTTTTTTCACTGAAGTTATGGTGCAATGCCTTTCTCCCCATGCCATATCTCCCACAGTAACACACATACACACACATGACACACATTACATCCTTTGATCCCCTATCTCCAGTGCAAACGATGCTGAGATAGGATTTTGATGAATAAAGAATTTTTGCTCATAGTTATATCTTTTGACCTAAATTGCTGGGTAAACACATGCTGTTGAATCAATTAATTTATTACTGAGTGAAAATAAAATAAGTCAGATGAGCAACACTAGAAAGAAAAGAAAAGCAAAATTTTTTTTACAGTCTAGAAATAACACTTCTCATTGTCTTTTTTATTTTTCTTTATATTTTAGAAAACATTAAACCAAAGATTTAGTATAATTATCGTCTTCTATCTTTAAATTTTCCTCTTTCATTTAAACTCTTCAAGGTAGATATCTTACCAATTGAAACAACACAAAAAGAAGATTGTGGGTGAAAGCTTATTCTGGAAAGTGTCCTCATGCTCTTTCTTCAGTAGCACCTGAACAATCTGGTAAACCTCACTCACATGGAAAAAAACTGGCAACAAAGAATTAAAATAAAATACACTACCAATATGTGCTAGAGGCTTAATTTTTCTAAATAACTAAGTCTCTGCTACACTGGAGTTGACTGGATGACCCATTTGAATAATGATATCCATAATATGGCATATCATGGGTTTTTCATAATAAAATCAATTTCTCTTGCAAACTGGTGTTTAGTGAGGATAATCACACTCTTTCAGTGATTTAGTAAAGAAGGCACTTCATTCCTTTCACCTCTCTATGCCATTCTCTGTTACAAAATGTATAGAATGAACCTTGGCCAGGTGGCTCAGTTGGTTGGAGTATTGTCTGATACACCAAAAGCTTGTGGATTCAATTCTTGGTCAGGACACATAACTAGTTTGTGGGTTTAATCTCCAGTCTGGGCACATCCAGGAAGCAAGTGATTGATGTTGCTCTCTCACAGTGATTTTTTCTTTTTATCTCTCCTTTCCTCTCTCTCTACAATCAATAAATATATATCCTCAGGTAAGGATTTAAAAAATAATATACAAAATGACACAAGTAACTGTTATCAAATTCAAGGAAGTAGATTCTTAGCCATATTCATGGGTGCATTTTCACAATTTTGGACACTGATATCCAGCCCATAGTTGATCATGAGTTTTTATATCATTTTCTAATGATGCCATATGAACCCTGAATATTTTCTCTTGAAATAAGACAAAGTTCTATTCTTTAACCTGAAGGTCTTTGAATGGTACATTTCTCTCTCATCTCCCATCCTTGGTCACTGTTCATCCTTTTCTGATAATTTAAGTTTCTTGTCCCTTGTTTCTCATGTAATTTATAGCATTCATATCACACTTACTAGAATTCTCTATCTCTTATACATTCAAACAACTAAGTTTTAATTTTATTTCTATTTTTAATGTTTGTCCCCAGGAAAGCCTTTCTGCTCATGGCAAAGAGTGACTAAGATTTTCCCTTCTAAATCTGGACTCTTGACTTGGGAAATCAAAAATGAAGCAGAGACAGAAAGTCTGGGTTCTCTGACTTGATTAAGAGCTCAGATGGGCTGATGTAACCACAGCCATCAAAGGCGAAGATATAGAGCTGATCCTGGGGGCCCAGTTTCTCCATGATCTCTACAGGAATTTCATTATAGAAACTAAGATCTCACCTTTGACAGGAAGCTAAATAATAAAACAAACAAGCAAACAGAATAAAAACAAAGACACTGAAATAGAGAACAAGTGGGCAGCGACCAGAGGGGAGAGGGAAGGGAACTTAAGGGGAAAAAGGGGGAGGGATTTTGAGGAACAAGTATGAAAGACACAGAGATGAGGACTGGGGGTGGGGAATGGGAGGAAGGGGGGGAGACCGGGCGGGGGGGTGGGGTGGGATGGGAGAAATAGATTAAAAAAAATGTACTTGAAAAGTAACTAAATAAAATTTAATATTAAAAAAAAGAAACTAAGATCAAGTTCACTAATAAAGCTAATGAGGGCATATAACCTGTGAATTTATTTTTTTATGTGTCTTGTCTCCTTATGATAACACGTATTACATTAAAACCTTATAAGGAGCAGAAACTCATAATCATCAGGTTTATTTTTTTCCTAATGTGCAACTAACATTTTTGTTTAAAGAATGCTGCCTCAAGGCTAAAGTTTCACTTTCATATTTGACTTCCATTCTATGTATCATTATTTTTCTTACATTTTTTAAAACAAAAAGCTAATTGATATGATGATTTCCTTTGATAATACTTTTTATCCTATTTCTTGAGATTGTAGTTATAATAAAAGCTATAATATTTATCAGTTTTATTGTTTTGATGCTTATAATATTTTATACTAAATGTAACATTCAATATACATCTATTTCATATTTCTATTATTAAAAATAAAATAAACATATCACATATTTGTGTGTATATTTATATGACTATCAAGCATAATGAAAAATTATGCAAAATATTTCAAATAACTTCATGTTTAATTTGTTTATGGGTAAAATTTTATTCTCCACATAAGTAAAATCAGATTATAATTCATAGAATAAAATCACTTAATAATTCACAGTAAATACTAATAATCAATGTGAAAGGCCAAATAAGGACTATGCTACTAAATTGAATATAAAATTGGATCTAAAATTTAAGTATAAAAACTACATAACAACATTGGAGGAATAAGGAGATCACATTAAAATATGGAAAGTGACCAGGTCAATCTGAGATGGATATATTTGCTTTCAGAGAAATGTGTCAAGAGTCAAAATACATATGAAGCAAGCACTGGGAGCTATGTGCTGGCAGAAGCCCATGGAAACTCTGCCCAAAGGTTCTGGCTTTCCTGACAGTTAGTCCATCACACCAGTCCCCTGGCAAAAGAGTTGGACACCAAGAGGTAGACTGTCTTGTCCTGCTTCAGCAAATTTCTATGTATAATTTGGCTTTCCATGTAGACCTACTTAAATGGTTATTGTGTTGGCCACATCCTTGTAAACATGCCCATGCACATGATAGCTCTATTTCTTCTTTGGAAATTGGTGATCAGGTTTTACATATTATTTGCTACGATGTATAATTTGAGTTCATAATCAATGCATGGTAAAAGCTAAAAGTTATAAATTGCATAAATGAATGACTAAATAAGAGGTAGGTCCACATGTACTGTGACAATAAGATAAACACTGTTAGTCTGTGGATGGAAGGGCCAAACCAGGATGATTCCAGGGGGCAGGATGACATGTGGGGTTTCTTGCCTATCTGACCATTGTCTTTCCCTGGTATCAGTATGTTTTATTTAAAATTTGTATCACTGCCTCTGAGAGCAACAAAAATATTTTTGTAGTTTCCCTTAAATAGAGAACAATACTTATTCTGAAATAGTTAAATATGATGTATCAAAAATATACAATAAAACATATTCTTTCAGAGCAGTCTTCAAGGTATTTTTAAAATTTATTTAATTATTGTTCAAGTATAGTTTTCTGTTTTTTACTCCCATCCCAGATGCCCCCCAGTGCTCCTCATTTCCCTCCCATTTCCGCCCCTTAGATTTTGTCCATGTGTCCTTTATACTTGATCCTGTGAATTCTTCCCCTTTTCCCCTAAAATTCCTACCCCTGTGGTCCCTGTCAGCCTGTTCTGTATTTCAGCGTCTATGGTTATATTTTGCTTGCTTGACAGTTTTGTTGTTTAGGTTCCTGTTAAAGGTGAGATCATATGGTATTTGTCTTTCACTGCCTGGCTTATTTCACTCAGCATAATGCTTTCCAGTTCCATCCATGTATTGCAAACGGTAGGAACTCCTTTCTTTCTGCTGCATAGAATTCCATTCTGTATATGTACCATAATTTTTTGATCCATTCATTTACTTATGGGTACCTAGGTTGCTTCCAACTCTTGGCTATTGTAAATTGTGCTGCTATGAACATTGGGGTGCATAGGTTCTTTTGGATTGGTGTTTCTGGGTTCTTAGGATATAATCCCAGCAGTGAAATTGCTGGACAAAAAGGCAGGTCCATTTTTAGTTTTTTGAGAAAATTCCATACTGTTTTCCACAATGGTTGTATCATTCTACAATCCCACCAACAATGGATTAGGTTCCCCTCTTCTCCACAACCTCACCAACACTTGTTGTTTGTTGCTTTGTTTATGATGGCCATTCTGACCAGTGTAAAGTAGTATCTCATTGTGGTTTTAATTTGCATCTCTCTGAGAGCTAGTGATGTTGAGCATTTTTGCATGTGCCCCTGGGCGTTCTGTATGCCCTTCTTGGAGAAATGTCTGTTCAAGTCCTTTGCCCACTTTTTAATTGGGTTAGATGTCTTCTTAGAGTGTAGTCCTGTGAGTTCTTTGTGTATTGTGGAGATTGCACCCTTGTCTGAGGTATCATTGGCAATTATGTTTTCCCATAAAGTTGGTTCTCTTTTTATTTTAAAACTGTTTTCTTTAGCCATGCAGAAGCTTTTAATTTTGATGAGATTCCGTTTGTTTATTTTTCCTTTATGTCCCTTGCTCTGGGGGACATATCAGGAAAAAAGTTGCTGCGTGAAATATCTGCAATTTTCTTGCCAATGTTCCCCTCTAAGACTTTAATGGTGTCATGGCTTATATTTAAGTCTTTTATTCACCTTGAATTTATTTTGGTATATGGTGTAAGTTGGTGCTCGAGTTTCATTTTTTTGCACATAGCTGTCCAGTTCTCCCAACACTATTTGTTGAAGGGGCTATTATTAGTTCATTTTCTGTTGCTGCCCCCTTTGTCGGATATTAATTGGACATAGAGATTTTGGTTTATTTCTGGGCTCTCTGTTCTGTTCAATTGGTGTATGTGTCTGTTCTTATGCCAGTACCAGGCTGTTTTGTTTACAGTGGACTTGTAATACAGTTTGGTATCCGGTATTGTCATCCCTCCTACTTTCCTATTCTTTCTCAAAATTGCAGCTGCTATTTGGGGTCGTTTATGGTTCCATATAAAGTTTTGAAGTGTTTGTTCTATGTCTGTGAAGTATGTCATTGGTACTTTAATAGGTATTGCATGGAATCTATATATTGCTTTGTGTAGTATGGACATTTTGATGATGTTAATTCTTCCAATCCACGAACAAGGTATATGTTTCCATTTGTTTGTGTCTTCCTTGATTTCTTTCTTCAGTGCTGTGTAGTTTTCTGCATACAGGTCTTTTATGTCATTGGTTAGGTTTATTCTTAGATATTTTATTTTTCTGTTTGCTATATCGAGTGGGATTTTTTCCTTGATTTCTGCTTCTGCTGATTCATTGTTGGTACACAAAAATGCCTTTGATTTCTGAATATTGACTTTGTATCCTGATATTTTGCCAAATTTATTTATTAGGTTGAGCAGTTTGAGGGTAGAGTCCGTAGGATTTTCCATGTACACTATCATGTGATCTGCAAAAAGTGACACTTTTGTTTCCTCCTTTCTGATTCAGATGGCTTTTATTTCCTTTTCTTATCTGACTGCTATGGCTATAACTTCCAATACTCTACTGAAGTAGTTGAAGTGGACAACCTTGTCTTCTTCCTGATCTTAGTGGAGAAGATTTTAGTTTTTGCCCATTGAGTATGAGGTTGGCTGTAGGTCTCTCCTATATGGCCTTTATTATGTTGAGGAATGCTCCCTCTATTCCCATTTTTCTGAGTGTTTAGTTTTTTTAAAAGATAAACAAAAATAGACAAGCCTTTAAGCAGGCTCATCAAAAAAAGAAGAGAGAGACCCAAATAAAAACAATCAGAAATGAAAGAGGAGAGATTACAACTGACCCCACAGAAATACAAAGGATTGTAAGAAATTATTATGAAGAACTGTATGCCAAGAAATTTGAAAACTTAGGTGAAATAGACAAATTTCTAGAAAATTATAATCTTCCAAATCTCAATGAAGACAAAGCAGAAAGCCTGAATAGACCAATAACAGCAAATGAAATTAAAGCAGTAATCAAAAATCTCCCTAAGCACAAAAGCTTTGGACCAGATGATTTCACAGGAGAATTCTACAAAGCATTTAAGGAATAGCTAACTCCTATTCTTCACAGGCCATTCAAAAAATCCAAAATCATGGAAGAATCCCAAACTCTTTTTATGATGTCAGCATCATCCTAATTCCCAAACCAGATAAAGATACAACAAAGAAAGAAAACTTCAGGCCAATATTGCTGATAAACATAGGTGGTAAAATCCTCAGCAAAATATTGGCAAACCACAGCCAACAATACATTAAAAAGATCATTCACCACGACCAAGTGGGATTCATCCCAGGGATGCAAGGATGGTTCAATATTTGCAAATCAGTGAATGTAATACATCATATAAACAAAAGCAAAGAGAAAAACCATGTGATCATATCAGTAGATACAGAAAAAGGGTTTGATAAGATACAACACCCATTTATGATAAAAAAAAACTCAGCAGGGTGGGAATAGAGAGAGCATTCCTCAGCAAGGTATTTTTTAAAGATATCAACCCACAAGGTCAAACATATCAGTAAAAGAGACAATAGAACAAAAATTTAGAGCCTAAAGGCAGAAAAAGAAGTGGAAACTAATTTGGCAAATAAACAAAAACCCTGTATCTGAAGCCAGTAATATAAGGAAAGCAAAAGATAAATTTACTCTGTAAAACTCTTAATAGGCTAGAAGCAGGTAGCAACAGATTTCCTGGAAATAGGAATAAATATGCAATTATATTAGGAAGGCTGTGGAAAGTCAGTTTAAGAAGCATTGAGCCCATCCCCAAAATTGCCTCACTCACACTGTGCAGATGATGATGGCACCTACTAATGCTGGCAGGAGATTGACATAAATCTAAAAATCTAAAGAGAGCAAATCAGGCTAAGAAAGCAACCTGAGTCTATCAAGCCTCTGGTCCCACTCTGTTTTTAGAATCCACCAACCAGGATAAATGATTGAGTTAGATGATACCACAAAGAATACTCAAACATATCCACCATGCAGACTATTCTATAATCTAGTTCATCTGGCTTCTCCAAAAGCTTGATGGGCCATTAATAAAGAAGGTTCAGTGGTGAATACTATCTTATAATGCAAATGAGTTGTGCATACATGCACATAAAAATGAAATATGTGAACTTTGGTTCTTGATTTGAACAAAGCAACTACAAAAAGTAATCTCTCAGGCAATGAGTAAAGTGTGAATACAGCATTGCAAATATTTTTCCCAGTCTGATGGCTTTATCTTTTCATTTTCTTAATAGTCTTTCACAGAATAAAAGTTATTAATTTTTATCAAGTCTACTTTTTATCATTTTTTAATAAATTGTGCCTTTAGTGCTATAGATAAGTAATCTTTCCTTTACCCAAGACTATAAATTTATTGTTTTTACTAAGTATTTTATAGTTTTAGAATTTGTGTTCATGTCTATGATTAATTAATGTTAATTATTTTATATAATATGAAGTATAGGATGAAGTTTATTAGTTTATGTAAGGATGTCTAATTAGACCAACACCATTTGTTAAAACAGTATTCCTTCCTCATAGAATTGCCTTTGGAGTTTTTTAGAAAATAAATTGAAGATATATATACACACACACACACACATATATATATATTCTATTTCCATATTCTTCTTCTGTTTTGGAGATCGTCAGAGTTTCAATCCTTTCACCAATACCACACAATCTTGATTACTATAGCTCTATAGCAACTCTCGAAATTGGGTGGTGTGAGTCCTCTAAAATTATTCTCCTTAGTTAAGATTGTTTTGCTATTCTAGTTTTTCTAGCTTCTCTTTCTTCTGATTTTCCTCTTTTGTTTCTTTTTTAAAATTTATCCCTTTGAAACTAATTTCTTAATTAGTACATCTTTAAAATATATGTATAACCCCATATCGGTCCTATGGTCTTTGTCAATAACTTTAGTACTGTAATATTTTATGACTTTTTTCTTCACTTGATTCATTTCCAGCAGTCAGCAATGTATTCACCTGTATCATAGTTCCAAAGGGAAACAGAAGGCACATTGTGATGGAATTCCATAGAGACTGTAGAGATGAAAACAAAATAAGAGGAGTCAACAAATATTTTGGCTCCATATTACTAATATATTGAGAGGTATATATACCACCCCTTGGCCTGAAGGAGTAAGAGGAAGAAAGTGTTACCAGGATCCAGGGATCATCAAGATCAAATAAGAGGGGCTTCCCAGCTGGAGCTCCCATCATGTCATAAAAGTATTCACCAGCAGACCATGAGGAAAGGAGGTGGAGAAGAAACACCTGACCCGCTTTTACCTCTGGCCTATAGTCACCTGACTCTTCTCTTATTACCTGAAACATACTAGAAACAGGGCAAAAGAAATTCAGATATTGCAGTACACGGAGGTAAGCACGCAGGGCACAGCTCATCATAGAAATTGGCAAACCTGAATCTAGACAGTGGATGGAGAAAAGCTGCGGCTCCAGTATGTTTCCACACCTCACAGATTTTAAGTTTAAAATTGTAAAACATTACATTATATAACATTTTAGAGATTGCAGAAAAAAACCATAATCCACTTTAATGACCATTTTGCTTTTTATTAACAGAAAAAGCTGTTTTTAATGTATTAATATCTAAAACACTATTCATAGGAGAGAAATAATACATATGATATCATTAAAAATTTAAGTAGACCTGGCTGGCGTAGCTCAGTGGATTGAGTACGGGTCTGCGAACCAGATTATCGCGGCGGTTCGATTCCCAGTCAGGGCCCATGCCTGGGTTGCAGGCCAGTTCCCAGCAGGGGATGCACAAAAGGCAACCATACATTGATGTTTCTCTCCCTCTCTCCTTTCCTTCCCCTCTAAAGATAAATAAATAAAATCTTTTATAAATTAAGTAAAAACTTTAAGATCATTTTTCTACTCATTCCACTATACTTTTATATAATGAGTTGCCCTTTGCATTATTTTCAATTTTCCAGGCTGCTTTGGCCTCTGAATCAGCCCAGAATGCTTGTTGCTTAATGTACTTAACTTCTCCAAGTGCTGACATGTGTTTCTGGGCCAGTATTTTTTGGTGGCTCAGTACCTCTCCTTATATAAACTTGTGCCTTTTAGACTTGGTGCCTCAGATTAGCCAGAAGAAAAAGTAACTGAAATAATTTTGCTTCTAACTTGGTGTTGAGACTTTCCTCATCAGGGCTCTTTTACCAAATTTATAAGATCTTGTAAACATCCCCTATGATACCTGGTCCATTGTATACAAGCAAAGTGCAGAGCTTCTTCTCTATGTCTACTCTGCCACATTCTGTCAGAATGGAGCCTTGTTCCCCTTACAAGGTGATGTTGCTGGTAGGAAGCCTACTTTTGTGTCCAGCTTAGATCTTGCTACAAACCAGGGTATCTTCACCAGCCCTTACGTATGAAGGGTACAAGATGATGAGAAATAAGGTAATGAGTAGAGCAGGAGAATAGATGTGTAGTTAACCCTGGAACAACATGGGAGGTAGGAGTGTCTGGCCCCACACAGTGGAAAATCCACATATAATTTTTGATTCCTCAAAACTTACAGTCATTCCTTAGTACCTGCCAGGGGAAGAAATAAATTACTTACTTGCCAATAAATTGGCACAGAACAATACACACAGTTGACCCTTCACATTAACATATTTCCACTCATGGATCAAAAATACTATTTTCTATCTTGGTTGAATCCACAAATGCAAAACCCAGGGTATCCAAGGCCTACTGGATATTTATTGAAAAAATTCACGTATGAAGTGGATCCACACAGTTCAATCCAGTGTTGTTCAAGGGCCAAATGTAATTATAGATGATGCTGCATTTCATTAAAAAATAAAATAAAGAGCAATCACAATTACTTAGTAAAAAATTATAGATTGACAAATAAAACTGTAATATCATGTCTATTTACAAATATCTATTACTTAAATTTTACCAAATGATTTCTGGTACTGATGACAACCAAAACACATTAAATATACACGTATCAATAATGGCTTTTGTGAGAAAAACTGAATATTGTGTAAAGTCTTCTGTGATTTCTATACAATGGACGAGGCCCTATCAATCCTTAAATTCAGTGACTGAAAACATTGCTATCTTTGAATTTTTTTGGCAAGAGATTGTGTAAAGGTTATGTCAAAATTTAGACTTTATCTAAGTTAAAATTAATGACTTTAATTTGTGCTAAATTCCATATCTGTTATATGAAACAAAACAATTTGACCTTATTTGCCAATTACACAACTTGTGTTTTGTGTTTTATGGATACCATATTTATAAATGTTTTATCTATTAGTCCATATGCTATAGAAATATTGACAATAATACTTAGACACAATATTTTGAAAATGTAAAAATAAAGTTCAGACTTACTATACATGTTCTATAATAATGACTATATTCAATACCAATGACTTATTTCATTGCCTAATATTTCTTATTTGTATCAGTAGCAAAAATTTTACATTACCCATACAAAAAGGAGCTTATGGAAAAATGAACAAACCAAAAGGAAATAAGGAAAAATAGTTAATTTCCAATGTATTAAATTGTTGATAATATCAAGATACAAAATAACATACTGGACATAAAGAAATGCTTCATTTAAAACAAATTGCATTTTCAGCATATGAATTTCATGGAAATTGTGATAAAAGCTCATTTTCTCTATTTTTAATTAAAACTTAAAAATATGTAATTTACTATTATTTAGACTATATAGTAGTTGCTCCTTGTCTGCAGTTTCACTTTCTGGAATTTCAGTTACCCAATGTTAACCATAATATACAAATGTCAAATGGAAATCATTCAGAAATAATTCATAAGTATTAATTGGGTGCCATTCTAAACAGCATAGTGAAATCTCTTGTCATTCTGCTTGGCCCTGACTCAGAAATAAATCATCCCTTTGTCCAGCATCTCCATACTGTATTTACTCCTCTCCCATTAGTCAGTTGGTCTTCACTTCAGTGAACACATCGACCATCATGGGATCACAGTGCTTGCATTTGTCACCCTCATTTTATTTATGGCACATTCTCATAACTATTATTACAGTATATAATCTCTTACTGTGACTAACTTATAAATTAAACTTTGCCATAGATATGTAAATATGTGAAAAGAGAGTATATTTAGGGTTTGGTACTATCTATAATTTCAGGCATCCACTGGGGGTTCTTGGAACTATCCCCTGGAAATAAGGAGGGCTGACTGCATACATAAAAATGTATGATTGGTAATATTAACCCACTGTCTTATTAAGTCTTTTAATACTTATAATAATTTCATATATTGACACATAAGCATGTAAGAATTGCATTGCTATAGATTTTGTTATGTTGCCCTAGTAAATTTTATTGTGTCCTCTGTCTATTCATGCCTGACATCATTTTATTCATTAGTTGAGTGACTCTGTATTGAGACTTTTCTTTAGTTTTACCTAACAATTCATTTAAAAGTTTCTGCTGGCACATATATATATATAAAAGTGCTGTGAACTCAGTTACAACAAAATACTCACTCTTATTTCAGTTTAAGACTGAAGCTGTAATTATTTTCTACCAGGAACTGTTGAAGCAATCACCTTAAGTCTTAAACCCTAGTTCAGTGTTATTGCCTTACAATTTGGTGGCCTTCACATTCTCAGTACATTTCTACCTAGAAATTGCAGAATATTGTCCTGTAATAACTACAGTATTTTATACTTGCAAATGGCAAACAACTTTTTATCTTCTTTAGAAATGCTAATAGCAATATCATTATATAAAATAATGAATAAAATTTTTGAAAAAAGAAAGATAAAAAAGATCAGAAAAAAACAGATTTTGGAAAATAAGCAGATAATGTGAAAAAAATGAATTTAAAAATAATATAAATAAAATTTAGGTATAGTTTAGTTTAGTTTTTAAATGAATGCACTAGTTTCCCCCTTATCCATGGTGGGGGTACATTCCATAACACCAGGAGATGACTGAAAAGTTTACATACATAAATACCTATGATTAAATTAAATTTATAAATTAAGCAAGGGAAGAGATTAACAACACTAGCTAACAATAAAATAGAACAACTATAACAATATACTGCAATAAAAGTTATGCAGATGTGGCATCATTAAGTAAAGTAAGAGTGAGTTGAACACGTGGTAGTATAATATATACTCCCAGTCTTGAAGTAAATTACAGTGTTATTTTAGAAGCATCATGACATATCAATAAGTAACTTAGAAAACACTTATAATAGTATGTATTTTGTTATTAAATAATGATATTAAATATATACTTCATGAGAGTGCAAAGAATATAGAAATTATTATAATGTATATAACTTGGAAAACTTGAGCATCAAAATTTTTGCATTAATATTTTTATTCCTTAATTTATTTTATATGAACTCATAAAAGCTCTGCAATAAACCTGTCATAAGATTTTAGAATTTTCATAGTGTATATGGATATATGAAGGAACCATGTATTATATGGCTAATTTAAAAAGAGATGCCCAGTTGATCAGTCCAACCTGAGACTAAATTAATAAAACATTAGAATTGCTTTAGGAACATATCAGGAAATATTTAATTTAAATATTTGACAATTACACAGGCAAATTAGACATGGGAATAAATGAAAATAAGTCAAGAATAGAAATAAATTTAAATATAGACATTACTTAGAAGTTTGGAAATCCACTAAAATCATCAATTATCTTTATTTGGCAAAGGGAAGGTAAAAGCAGTAAAATGCATATTGATACCAACTGTGAAGCTTAAAGGTCTACAACCCTATGAAAATCATCCTAGTAACGATCTGCCATATTCTCTCACCTGTAGTTGCTGGAGGAACCCTGCCTGTGGCTTCTTCATTTCTGTCACATTACCTTGTTGACAAATAAGAATGAGTTGAGAGTGTTTGTTTAGGTATTCTTAAGATTATTTCTAACATAAAAGATGCCAATTTCCACAACGTATTTTTTCTTCTTGCCTTATACACTCTATGTTTGCCATGTATGCTTGTTCCAAAGTAAATTTTAAATCTGATGTAACCAAAACTATTCATAGGGAGTGAGAGGAATGTGTCACTTTGGTGACAAATGTGTGTATTCTTTCTGGTAAGGAACTGATTTAATCTGGTGATTACTGAGCTCATTAACCAAAGTGCTGATCAGAAGTCATAAAGAAAATGATCCATATTTCATGACCCTTTTGCAAGGCACCGAGTTCTTTCCAGGTCACCTTTATAAATAATTCCAGCCCCTACTCTCTTTTCATGTACTTCCACTCTTCATTATCCCCTGTGAAAGTTGAAATTTTATACTGAAGGCAGGAAAACTTTTCAGCTCTTGCTGAAAACTCACTTTTTTTGAGCTCAGAGAAATTATTAATAAAGAAGTTTTTCATCTTGGAGTAACGCTTTTATTTACCTGTTCTTGACAAATTAATTATTCACATTAGTTTTCTTTTCCAGGCTTAGTGGTTTGTCCTGATTAAATAGGTATGCTGCCACCAGCACTTACAGTAAAAAATTACCTCTGAGATAACTACATAGCTACTCATGTCATTTTTAAGGCTATATCTATAAATTTTATCTTTACTGAGTTAATTAACTAATCATATCTACTATAAAATACATTACACATTTTTAGGATGTTGGCATTACTTATGTTCAGAATTAATTCATTTAACTTATATCAAATGATAAAATCACAGAAAGTTTAAATTGTATTACTTGCATACATTGATAGTTAAATATTCGAGTTTCACAGGACATTTCCCTTTATCCCTCCTTCCCTTTCCCTCTGTCTCTCTCTTTTCCTCTTTCTCTTATATAATTTGTTCTGAAAAATTTTCACTTAAAAAAATTCAACTGAGGATATGTTTATTGATTTTAGAAAGAAAGAAAGGGAGAGAGAAACACTGATGTGAAAGAGAGACATTGATGGGTTGCGTCCTGTATGCACCTCCACTGGGGGTCAAACCCAGGTCAAATCTAGGTATGTGCCCTGACCAGGGATCAAATTTGCAACACTTTGGGTGCGTGGGATCATGCCCCAACCAACTTAATCACCCAGCTAGAGCTCACGCCTTTTTAAAGAAGAATACAGATTTCTTTTTTTTTTTTTAATTTTATTTGGTTACTTTTCAAGTACATTTTTTTTTCTCTTCCCCCCCCGCCCGGTCTCCCCCCTCTCTCCCATCCCCAGAATACAGATTTCAATCAATAACGATTTCCTCCCACTTTCTCTCCACCTGTTTGCCACCAGTCCCCGGTCCTCCATTAATTTTTACATTTATGAAAGGATCAAGGTTGGAGCTCATACCTGTTTACTTATAGCCACTCGAGGTAAAATAAAAACTTGATTTTACTATATTAATTGCATGCATTACAATATATAACAGGATTCAACACAATTTTCTATCAAGATCTAGTTACTAAATATTTTCCAGTTTGTCAGCCACACAGTATTTTCCCAAGCTGTTTCTGTTGTGTTAACACAAAAGCAATCTTATACTATCTGCAGATAAATGAATGTGGACATAGTCCAATAAAATTTTACTAATGGATACTAAAATTCAAATTTAACAATTTTCCCATATCACAATATTCTTACTTTCATTTTTTCATTTATTTAAAATGTATGTATTAAAAAATGTGTATGTGTTAAGTCTCAAGGAGGTAGCAACATTTAAGATTTTGTTTTGGTTTTGAAAACATGATTTGTTAATAACCATGTATGAATTATAGGAATTTTATACACACTACACAAAAAATGTGACATACTTAAGCAGAAATACACATGAAACAAGGTTATGCAAGTATTGGTTGACTGGAAAAATGTGACCAGGGGCTCACAGGATTCTAGCCCAGTATTTTTCTATAAGCAATGCCCCAGTGTTCACGAATTTAGTGTTTGCCGTGACTTGAGGAAAAATTACTCCACTCCACGGACAAGAATCCACAGATAGAGTCAGGGCTGGTGTGAATACTTTGATGCTGATGTTGTTGTATTTTTAGAAGTGTTGAATGACCAAAACAGTTGTTCTACGCAAAGCAGTATGCAGTTAATTCATAGAAAGAAGATGGAACAGAGAAAAAAAATAAAATCAAATTGAAGAAGAAAGAAGAATGTGGCTGAATACAATGTCCCAGTTCTGCTTTCAACATATTTCATGTTCCCTGACCAAGACAACCTTAATGTTCCCTCAGCCTGACTGAATTTTAGACAGCTTTCTTCCTGACAACAGACCCAGCACCTTCCTTTCCTTACAACATTTACTCTAGAAAACTTGTAACTGTGAAATCTTTCTCTGCCTCTTTGAGATACAAATCTTTTCCTAGCCTCTTGCCTGGTTTGCATCACAGGGATGTTTTTCTCAAGGATCTAGGAAACGTCCCTTTCAAATCAGCAAAAAAGATAGTGCCTTCATCTTCCAGTCTCTGTAAGAAGATAAGAATTTAAATTAATCAAGATCAAGGCCAATTAGCAAACACAGCTGGTCTAATCACACTGACCAACCTCTTTACTAGCATCCTCCAGCACTTGTCCACTAAGCTCATCCAGTGCTTAAAATTTCTCCTGCCTTTGTTGAAGCAGATTTGGGTTTAATTTCTCTACCTTATTAAATTGTATTGAATAAAGTGCCCCTTGCCTTATTAACTTGTATGTGGCTATTTTTCTTTGAAATTACCTGCATTTATTTATTTGAAGTACACATGCATGTTTCTGGTGGTAGACTACATACATGTGTATACACACGTGCATGGACACACATGTACACACTCACACTCATACAATAGAAGGGGTAGTGCAGTAAAAAATCATTCCAGGACAGAGTATAGATGTTGATAAAGCTATTCCTTGTTTATTTATTTTCCCCACAGAAAAATCACCCATGATTTGAAAGAAAACTAAATTTAGTGGAAAGCCACAAAGAGGATAGTCCATTCAGTCAGAAGATCAGTTAATAGTTATCTGCTACAATTACTATCTCCTTCTCACACTCAATGGGATATAATTCTATTTGGAAGCACTTGCAGATGGGTTTTATTTTGCCTCTGATTGGATTAAGCAGTTGTATCATTGATCTATTGCCACAACGATGTGAAATAAACAGAACCCAAACGCACCAATGGTATAAAACAATAAACAAGTAGTTTATAGTTCATAAGTTGACAGAATTCAGCTGATTTGTATTGGGCTTGGCTGATCTTGGCTGCTCCCACTCTAGATTCTGTGGTCAGCAGTGAGTCTGCTAGCAGCTCTAATGACTTTGCCTCATCTCGTTAACAAAACTGTGATTATTTAAAGGATGCCCTCAGCTAAAAACTTGACTCTGTTCCACAAACCCCTACATCTTTCATTCCTCAACAGACAAGCCTCAGGCTCATTCTCTGGTGAAGGAACAAAAGCCAGGTGGAGGAACAAATATCCATTCCAAAGTCTCTTTTTGCATCCCATCTGCTGCATAACAAACATCTGATAACATCCAATGAGCAAAACAAGTCACAGACTAAAGTAGATTCATAGTGGTGGTGGTGGTGTGATGATGAGGAAGAGTGGGAGACACTGCATGCAAGTCACATGGGAAAAAACATGAACCAAGAGAGGGCAGAGGACTGGGGTCTTTGATATACCTGATCTACTATAGGAGAAATATGCTCCCTCTTATGCATATATTGTAATATATATGTGTATACATGTAAAATGTATATGTACATATGTGTACACACACATTTTCTTGTAGGTTTACAATGGCCTGCTTAATTCCCACTGCAGAGGAAAATAAGCTAATTATTTTGTAAATATATTTATGTCTATGGTTTTAGTGTAACTTCTATGACTCAAACTATCATGTGCTATATGGTATGCCAAAATGGTGTATTAAGTTTAGAATAATTAGTTCTTTCATTTTGGTTGAGATGTTTCAATGTGCTAAGAACCTACTAAAAAGGGAAGTTAAATATTAATAAGTTCTTCTTTGGAAGCATTTTAAGTAAATTTTGGGTCAGTTTACATTTCATTTCATCCTCTTGCATTATCTCACATTTTTGGAAAAAATTTAAAGAAAAGGTAACAGTATTCATTTTTTATTAAAAAGTAAGTGCAAACTCACTTGAGATACATGGTCAACTTTTTGTAACACTGTGAAGTGAGTACAATGGAACAGATCAATGAAACAAAGCTCCCACTTTTGCTAAATGCACCATCTTATTTCATCTTAGGCAGGATTCTGTGTTTTTTTCTGTATTCACAGACAAAGACACTCCAGTCTGATTGTATAAAGCTAAAATTATGCAGATGTTCGATTCATTGTAGTCCTTGATTTCTTTTACCATCTTGTATTTTTGTGTGGCCAGCTATGGTGTAATGCTTCCTAATTGTAGTCTTTCTACTTAGCCACAAGCAGCTGGTAGAAAAAATTCATTTTGCAGTCTTTGCATTTCTCACTCTTTTACTTGAATTTACTTCAAAGCACAGTGGCAGCCATGCTAATAGGTAAACTTGCATTAAGCAGACAGTGTCCTCAAAAGTCCTGAAGTATGACTGGAAAGGTAAAAAGTTAAAGACTCTACAGTTCAGAATATACAGTGATTATATTTTATTTTTTCTCTAAGAGAGGCCTTGCTAAGCATTAATTTACATGTCATCAAGGGAAACTTTATGTAGCCATTCCTCAGAATTTTCTAATAATTTTGAATTTTTGGCTAAATTAGCCACTTGGGCCACTGATTAATAACCACATGTACTAAGAAGAGCTCATGAGAAACAGAAATCACCAAATATTTATTGCTTTGACTTCTAGATTTGGGTTTGAGAAGAGAAAACCCTTTGTTCTCCGTCATTATTAATTACATGATTTGGTATAAGTCACTTTCTGTCTCTGAGTCTCAGTCCATCTTTAATGAGCTTAATGGTCTATCTCTCAATATCTTGTAGGGACATGAAAGACCACACAGGCCCCAGCTCATTGCCAGGTAGATGATTAGTGCAATTATCATTAGTATTAGAATCCAGAACTCAAGAACATCTGTCCAACACTAACAAGCAGTTCAACTTTTTAATTTATAAAATATGAACTGTGCAATACCTTGTTTCAGGGACTCTAACCACGTACATGTGCAACAGGTGGGTATTTAGGGGCAGAATGGGTAGTTTTGATTTACTTGATAAATTAATAGTCTGGATATCTCAGATAAATAAACAGCCAGTCCTAATTAAATGGTGGTTGAAAATTGGAAGTTTTGATCAAAGAGAACAGCCTTAGAATCTGCCCCATGGAAAAGTTGAAAACTGAGTTCTCTGTAGAAGTCCTGGGCAGCCTGGAGTCTTAGTTAAAAAACTAATTTTGGTTATTTTCAAAATAACATTTCAAGATATAAAGTTTTTACATACATTTTCAATAAAAATGTCCTGTTGATTGTGAAAACATTAAATAATTTAAATAATCATTAAATCATTTTCTTTAGTAATACATTTATTGTTCAAAGGAAATCTATTAAAGTGTTAAAGTATATTAAAGTATATGGAATGATGGCAGAATAGTCCTGGAACCAGTTGTCATTAATGAGATGTTGGTACTGTGAAAAATATAATTTTTTGCATATTTGTGGAATATTCATATAATCATGTGGAATTTGGAATTCAGTGAAAGTACAGTAATATGCCAGTTGTAAGTATAATTTAATCCGCTTTCCTTAGGGGGTACTCTGATAGGCACCTGCACACATTATCTCCTTCATGAGCCAGTGATGCTACTTTTCTGGTGAACACACACACAAAAGATAGGTAATATCTTCATTGAACAGCAGAATTTTTTAATCTATATGGTAGAGCAGCTAACTTGCTATGGGGTGTGTTTATTATTATTGCTCAAAACAAGATATAGATAGCACAGCTCTTTATTGTTAAATTTTAAATTTCCAAATTTTCTTCTTTATTTTTAATGTTTATCCAATAAAGAAGCTGATGCTATAGAAATTTAATGTTAATGTTTCATTTTTAAAAATGAAGAAATAACAAATGCCAAAGGTGAAAAATTGGGACACATATAATAGCATAATCAATAAAAATAATTTTAAAAAAGGAAAAAAGAAAGAAAAGAACAAATGGCATATACAAATGTGTGAAAGAAAAGCCAGTCTTTGCTGGAAGTCTTAGTGAATCACTATTGTTAAGCAACAAAAGACAATTGTTAAGCCTCAAGTTTTAGGCACAAACATACCTAGACTCAGAAAACTACTGTGGCCTCATACTATCAACAATTAGGACTTGTACATTGCAAATCGTTGTAATTACTTCAAGGTATCCTCCAAAATGATGTATTAAGTTGCCCTTTCACAAGGTGAAGGATAGCTTATTTCCCCCTATATTTAGCAACAAAGATTTTTTTCTTCTTTCCTCTTTTTACTGAATTTATTGGGGTGATACTAGCTAACAAAATTTTTCAGGTTCCAGGCACAGAATTCTACAACACATCATCTATACATTGTGTTGTGTGTTCCCCACCCAGTTAAGTCTCCATTTGTCATCATTTATACCCTCTTTCACCTCCTTTATTTCCCCCACCACTCCTGGCAATCACCACACTGCTGTTGTATTCATGAGTTTTTTCTTTTATTTTCTTTTTTTGGGCTTGATCCTTCCATGCACGATATTATTGCACCCTCCAAGCACCCTCCACGATATTATTATTTCTTTATATGTTTCCTAAAATTAACATAAACTATTGTATTTTAAATTTGCACATATAGCTATTTAGTGAGACTCAAAATTTAATATATTTATTTAAAACATTTAAATACATGTATTAAATATTTTCATTAAACATATAGAATATTTTATGTTTATTAATATATTTGTTAACATATTTATATTAATATTTTGCTAAACTGTTTTATTCCATTTATTTGTGGGAGATTTAATACATGAATATATTATATGTGTAATGTTAGTATGTCATATCTCCCACAAATTTTAAATAATTGTTAATTTTATCAAATAGTTTCTTTTCATTTTTTATCGGTGTTCAAGTTCAGTTATCTCCATTTTCACCCCACCATGCCCCCACCCCACCTATCCCTGCCTCCCACCTTTGAACCTATCTCTTTTGGCTTTGTCTAATGTGTCCTTTACAAATGTTTCTTGATGGTATTTCCTCTGTTTTCCTTTATTATCCCTTTCCTCCCTCCTCTCTAGTTACTGTCAGTTTGTTCTTTATTTCAGTGTCTCTGAATGTATTTTGCTTGCTTGTTTGTTTTGTTCATTAAGTTCCACTTATAGGTGAGATCATATGGTGTTTGTCTTTTACTGCTAAGTCAAGTAATGTTTCTATTGCCTAATTAAATATATCCTTGTTGCTTCTCTATATTCCTGAATTTTCTATTTCAAACATGTTAGACTTTTTTAATCAGGAAAAGAAACATCAATGTTGTTTAAAAGTTACAAGTGAAGAGTTTAGGGTGATAAAATCATATAGCCGCAGTCCAATGGGAGGCTGGACACAGGCCTTATTCCCTCTTCTTGTATTCAATCTGTGGCACACTGATACACTGTCCAGAAAGTTAGTATGTCAGAGGACAGCCCACGTGAAGAAGAAAAGAACCTGATTCCTTACTGAATCTATTCCACTCATCAGCATTTATGTCATATCAATTATCAAATATTTTAAATATCACTTCTGCTTATGCCAAGTGTAGTTTATGTAAGATCTCTTGTTTTAAGTTTAGGAGTCAGATTCTGCTCAACAGCTTGTCCCAATTACCACTGCCCCATACTCAGGTCCCAGTGTAAACTGAAATGCATGCAACTTCTATAACTCACCAAGTGTGGACATGTATCTCACATTCTGATATACACAACTGTGTGAGATTAGGGTGGGAATAAGTAATACTCACATTAATAGACAACAAAACAGACAAAACTGAGATGTTTTTCCAACTGCCCAACATCATTCATCTAGTCCAATACAGATTCATGACTTGGAATTATGGGCTTTTCACAAACAATCCTGCATCATCTTATACAGCTTGAACTCCCCTTTCTGAGATTTCCCCATTCAGCAAAAAAAAAAAAAAGCAGGACACCCAGACCAGTGTGGCTTAGTTGGTTGAGTGTTGTCCTGCAAACTGAAAAGTCAATTTCCAGTCAGGGCACATGTCTGAGTTGCAGGTTTTGTCCCTGCTAGGGGTGCCTGTTGCAGGATGCAGCCAATTTATGTTTCTCTCCCACATCAATCTTTCTTTCCCTCACTTTCTCCTTCCCTTCTCTCTAAAATAATTAAATAAACCCTTTTTTAAAACATAAGACAACAGTTAAATTGGCACTTCAGATAAACAATTTTGTAAGAAAAGAAGTATATCCCACATATTATATGGGGCACACTGATGCTAAAATAGAATTTATTGTTCCTCTAAAGTGCACCTTTAACAGAGAGGGCAATTTCTTAGCTGGTAACTCTACCTGCTCTCACATTTTTTTCTGAGTCTTAGTCATTCTGTGACACAAGCCATACATACTCCTTAAAGTTCATCCTAATCTCCCAAACTAATCACGTTTTACTGCAATTCATCTTGATGTTTCTACCTCTTGATTAAATTCTACCTTGTATCACAGTTTTGTGGCTTCTAAATTCCTACTAGGTTACAAAAAAGTTGACAGGTACAGCTAACCATCCTTGTAAATATCCCAAAACACCTGACCTCTTGCATATTGTAGAGAGTCAAAAAATCACTAAATTGAGCATGTAATCATCTATATCCAGCATTTCAATTTACCCTGCATATACTCATATATCTAGAGTGGTATATACTACTTTAAAAAGAAATATAATAATACATTTTTAGAAAAAAACGGCCTGAAATAAATTAAAATATAGAGACTTCTGTACATTTGGTATATTCACATGTTCAGAATTTCTTTTATCAAGCTGTAAATAGCCAAGGCTATATCTCAGCAGGCTTAACTTTTTAAAACCTGGGGTAAAACTCAGCCTTTTTGAGATATCAAATTTTTCAAATACCATATCATGAGAGAGATGGAAGAGATAGACCTGATAACTTTATCTTAGCAACTCATTTTTATGTGAAAAAATAATTTTTTATCTTAACAATAACATTAAATTTCTAATATAATAAAAGTAACTTAATTTCCTAGATGCTGTTAGTGATTCTGAAACAAGTAATTAGCACATTTAATGTTTGGGACCAATGTGCCAAGTGTGTTAGGTACAAAGAAGTCATGTGGAAACTTCCCTGAAGATGTTTGAAATATATATTTAGTAGAATAACTTTAACAAAAATGATTAAGAGGATAAATTTGAAAAGACAGAAACAAGAATTATCCACATATGAATTAATTTAGGATGTTTTAGTAATTTTTGACTTTTTAATGTACAGTGTCAAGTTATATTTTGCATCCATTTTAAAAGTCATTAATTTATCTTAAAAAAGAAATGTATGTAGGAATTCAGCTAAAGGGATGTTCATTATTTAGATATAAATATTAAAATAGGACTTCCGCCAAGATGGAGGTTTAGGTGGATGTGCCGTGCCTCCTCACACAACCAAGTTTAGGGACAACTAAATATTAGCATCAGAAAACACAACGAGAACACGGAAAACTGAACTTTTCGGAAGTCCGCTAACAACAAATTCTTCAGCCCGACCGGTAAGGGGCGAAACCGGCTTCGGGTGAGGAGTTACAAAGGAGGGCTCGGTCGGACCCGGGCGCGGAATCCAGATGCGAATCCAGTCGCACTGGTTCCAAACCCAGGATTGGACCTAGTGAGCGACCGAGCAGCCCACCGGGTGAGCGACTACAGAGGAGACAGTGGGGAGGCGGTGGCAGCGAGTTGACTGTGGTTGCCTAATTGCGAGCGAGTGAGGGAGTGAGCGGTTGGAGCTGCTGCTGCGGAGGTGGCATTACCCCGCTCTGACCACGCCCCCACATACAGCATCACAACCCAGCGACCTGGGACTCCAAGGCTCCGCTTCTCCCACTTAAAGGGCCAGAACAGACCAAAAATGTCGCAGGGAGAACTCAAAGCCCCAGAGATAAATCTAAGTGACGAAGAAATAGCAAAACTCTCAGACGCACAGTTTAAAACACTGGTCATCAGCTTCCTCACAGATCTGGTGGATTATAGCCACAAATTAGAGAAACATATGAAGGCTAAATTAAGGGAAATGAATGGAATTCCACAGGAAACCCATAGAGATGAAAAAAAAACTGGGACTCAAATCAATGGAGTGGACTAGAAGGAAGAAAAAAATCATCAAACAGAAAGGAATGAAGAAATAAGAATTCAGAAAAATGAGGAGAAGCTTAGGAACCTCCAGGACATCTATAAACGCTCCAATATCCGAATTATAGGGGTACCAGAAGGGGGAAAGACACAACCACCAGTGGAAAAACTATTTGAACAAATAATAAAAGAAAATTTCCCCAATCTGGCAAAGGAAATAGACTTCCAAGAAATCCAAGAAGCCCAGAGAGTACCAAAAAAGTTGGACTCAAGAAGAAACACACCAAGGCATATCATAATTACATTAGCCAAAATTAAAATGAAGGAAAGAATCCTGGAAGCAGCAAGAGGTAAGGGGACAATCACCTACAAAGGAGTCCCCATCAGGCTGTCAGCAGATTTCTCAAAAGAGACCTTACAGGCAAGAAGGGGCTGGAAAGAAATATTCCAAGTCATGAAATCTAAAGACCTACAACCAAGATTGCTCTACCCAGCAAAACTTTCCTTTAGAACGGAAGGACAGATAAGGTGCTTCTCAGATAAGATCAAATTCAAGGAGTTCATCATCACCAAGCCCTTATTATATGAAATGTTAAAGGGACTTATCTAAGAAAAAGAAGTTAAAGAAACATGAACAGTGAAAGGACAACAAACTCACAGTTATTAACAACCACACCTAAAACAAAAGCAAACTAAAAGGACAGCTAGATCAGGAGTGGAAACATAGAAATGAAGATCTCAAGGAGGGTTAGCAACAGGGGAGTGGGAGGAGGAGATGGGGGAGAAGGTACAGAAAACAAGTAGCATAGACAGTAGATAGAAAATAGATGGGGGGGGCAAGAATAGTATGGGAAATATAGAACCTAAAGGACTTGAGACACATGGACATAAACTAAAGGGGGGTAATGGTGGGGTTGGGGGGGCAGGGTGGAGGGGAATGAAGGGGGGAATAGAACAACTGTAACAGCATAATCTATTCAAAAAAAATAAATAAATTTATTAAAAAAATAAATAAATTAAAAAGACAGCCAACTCTATGGGAAAACATATTTGCCAATGATACCTCAGACAAAGGTTTAATCTCCAAAATATACAAAGAACTTACACGACTCCACTCTAAGAAGACATCTAACCCAATTAAAAAATGGGAAAAGGACTTGAAAAGACACTTCTCCAAGGAGGACATATAGAACATCCAGAGACAACTGTAACAGCATAATCAATTCAAAAAAATAAATAAATAAAATAAAATAAATATTAAAATACATGTATAAATATATGTTTGAAGTTATTTAATAAAATGCAATACACATGTAAGATAGAATACCATGTAAACAACAAAATGATGTGGTAAGAGTTTAATACTGCCATGAAATGATCATTTTAACAAATTGTTAAGCAAAAACAAATTTTATATATATATATATATGTTTATACAGCTTGGCAAGAACTATACATATTTTGTCTTTTTTGTATAAAATAGATGATTGCATAGAAAAAGATAAAAAAGAAATTTCACTATTCTAAGATAATTTATCTTTCAATATTATATTTACACATATTTTAGCTCTTTTTATCTAGTTTTGCTGGTGTATGTAAGTACTTTAATTTTTCTATCTTTCCATCTCAAACAATACAAAAGTTAAAAGATATCAAGTAAAATTATTGTTTTAAATAAACTATGTACGTGACATAAATAATTATTTTGTATACATCAATGTAGGAAGTGTTTGCAAATGATGTCACTAAGATTCAAGTTCCTTCTATGAATAATCTACTTAGTGTTAATGAATCCAGTAAAAAGGGCAGATCTGAGGAGTGGCCACAATGTTCAGCTCATCCATAAATCATGGATGGTGTTAAATGCATCTTGGAAATGAACAATCTAAGAATTGAATATGTATTCTTGGTTAAAAAGAAACAAACAACCTTTTTTTCCTCTGTTACTGGCTTTCTATCAAGCATGTAAATATGTCTCCACCATAGAAGTGTTTCTTTTGAGCTCACCAAGTAATTTTAGAGGTAAGTTCATCTACTAGGAGGTAAGTCCTTTTGCTCTTTCCTCTGTGGATTCTCCTAATTCTTCTAGAACCTGCTCCCCAAATATAAAAATGTGTTCTGTAGTTAGAGTCCATTCACCTGGGTAATACTTGTTTCTTAAACTCTTCCTCATGCTTCTCTGTTACTGTTTTACAAAGTCACCACACTCTGTAGTTTAGCAACTCAAATTTATTTAAGCTCAATAAAATAAGGTTAATAAGCATTTGTTCAAAAATTTCAGCATGAATGTAGCCTATAATTGCTGGGTAAGCAAAGCATTAAAAAAACAAAAACAAAAACAGCCAAACCAAATTTTTTGTGGCAATGCTCACATTTGAAGAACATAGGAACATGTCCTTGAAATGTAGAGAAGTCAACACACAAGAATTTCTAGACACAAAATCTAATTTAATAAAAAGAGATTATCTTTATTTTTCATTGTCTTCATGGAATAGACCTAGCAAAAAGCTTTCCAGTACATTTACACAATGGAATACTACACAGCAGAAAGAAAGAAGGAAGGAGCTCCCACCCTTGGCAACAGCATAGATGGAACTGGAGAGCATTATGCCAAGTGAAATAAGCCAGGTGGTGAAAGACAAATACTATATGATCTTACCTATAAATGGAACCTAATGAACAAAACACACAAGCAAGCAAAATATAACCAGAGACATTGAAATTAAGAACAAACTGACAGTAACCAGAGGGGAGGGGAGAAGGGGATAACATGGGAAGAAAGGAAAAAGGTCATCAAGGAACATGTATAAAGGACCCATGGACAAAGCCAAAGCAGGGAAAGAAGGAGGGTGGGAGGTGGTGGTGGGTGGGTGGTAGGAAAATGGAGAAAACTGTACTTGAAAACAATAATAAAAATAGAAGTAGAACTCAAAGCCAAAAAAAAAGTGTATTAACCACACTGTGTACAGGACACCTCCATGAATGCAATGCTGGCTTTGTGAGGCTGTGGATTCCATCTGACATACTGACAGAGACTGCCAACAGGCACCACTTGCCAACTGGCATGTGTTACAGTGGATTGTTTCTCTTATGATAATGGCTTATCAACTGGGAGTTTCATTTATTCATTGGCACTATAAATTGAACTTCAGGTTATAAGGCAAGCTCCAATACCTCCAGATTCATCATCAATAATTTTCTGAGATTTTTCACTAGAACAATGTTTGAAAACATGGCATTGTTTTCTGATTCTGTTCCTCTTCATTACACTAATTGTTTATAAAAATTATACTCCATGAGCTTTTCAAGGAAACAAGTACTTTAATGAGCATACCATTTTAAAAATTGAGAACCATTTAACTGATGGAAAAACCATGGCAATAAGAATATGTCTCAAATAATTTTAAACTTACCAACCAGCAACTGTTATTTCATGAAATTATTTATAAGTGAAATTTAGAAGGGTAATAATTTTGTTTGTGCCTGCTCAAATGTGGTTGAAAGACTTACTAGGAGGTGGACAGGAAACTTGCCTGTCTACTCCCTTCCCACACTGATTAATGCACATTGAGGAATTCTGCTATGACATACACTGCATGAGCAGGGAGGGAGAAATTCAGTGTTGATCCTTGCTGCTTCATTGATAGGAAGCAGAATTCTGCCACCATTGTAGGAAGAGTGAGAATACTGACAAAATGCTACCTCTGAGGCAAAGCATTACAGTTTGCAAGGGCCTCCAGGCCTCTCACTCTGTACAAGATAATAGCAGCATACAACTGAAGAACTTTGAAGCCTCTGGTACACTGAAGATACATACAGTAACAACAAATCAAATGCAGCTCAACTTCAGACAGATTGACACAAAACTGACCCTTTCCTACTAGTGGCAAAAAAAAGAGAACAGGAGCATATTTCTAGATGTAGATGTTATTGAAATCAGCCTCTACTGTTCTTATACTCACAGTATTTAAAGTTCAATTAAAAATTATGAGACTTCACAAAAGCAAAGTGCAAGAGTATAACCCCATGGCAAGAGCACAAAACAGTAAACAAAATAAACAACAAAAAAGTAGACTCAGAGACAAATCATAATGTTGAAAATATTAGATGAAGATTTTAATATAACCATGATTAATATGTTACACCACATAGGGTCCAGGATGAAAAAACATGCATGGACACATGAGGAATTCAAACAGAGAGACGGACATTTTTATAAAAAGCTAAAGGAAAGGCTAGAAAATAAAAGACACCATAAAAGAAATTAAGAATTTTTGTGATTGAGTTGTGACAAATGACAGAGCTGAGGAAAGAATCAATGAAGTGAAAGTTCAATGGAAGTTATTAAAACTGAAACAAAAAGGTAAAACAATAAATACAATAAGAACAAAATACAGAATTCAAGAACTGTTAAACATATAAACAATCATGCAGGTAATTAAGATGCTATACAATATGCAACTCACAACCAATCAAGTTATCCTAACTGCCATTTAGAAAACTGAAATCAAATCACTTCATCATTTTATAATTATCTGTAATATTCATAAAGTAGGAGATATTCTGAGCATGAAATGAATCTTAATAAATAAAAAACAATTCAATCATTCATAGTGTGTTCTCAGAGCATAAGGCATTAAGCTACCATTTTTAAGAAAGATGATACTTCTCCAGACACTATCTAGAAAAATTGGAAATGTTGAGAAATTAACACATATCTAAAGAATCCATGGTCAGAAAAGTGATGAAATAGTGAAGGAAATTCTAACCAGATAGATCAAGGAAAAATAAAGATAGAATAAGGAAGACCCCAATATTAGAAATGATAGAGGAAATATTACTGCAGAGTCTATAGACATTAAATAAATAATAAGAAGATATTAAGAATAACTTAATGCCAATCAATTCAACAACTTAGAAAAATAAATATATTTCTTGGAAGACACACACTGTCTAAGCTTATTTAAGAAAATATAAATAACCTGCATAGCCCTATATTCATTACATACATTAAATTATAGTGAGAAAATAACTTACTACAGACAAAAATATCAGGCCCAAAGATTTCACTGGGAAATTCTACCAAACATTTAAGTATAAATGAATATTAAACTTTTGAGTAAGACAAAAATACCAATTGTTACACAAACTCTTTTGAGAAATAGAACAAGAATGTTTCCAACTCAGTTCATGAGGTCAGCTTTACACTGATACCCAAAACACAAATGGTACAAGCAAATAAAAAACTGGACTATTTTTCTCATGAACATTAATGCAAAAATCCCTGAATACATTATAGCAAATTACAATTAAGAGTATATAGAACAATACACTTCAACTAAGATAAATTTATCCTGAGAATGCGAGGTTGATTCAAATTTAAAAGTTATATGATGCATGCCACCATATCAGAATAATACACAATAGAAATGTTATAAATATCAGAAAAGATGCCTCCAAATCTGATAAAATGTAATATCGATTCATGTTAAGAACACTAGCAAACTAGTAATAAATTGGAACTCCCACCAACTGATAAAAGACACCTAAGAAAATCTGTATAATTAACATCATACTTAATAATGAAACATTGAATTTTTCCTACTGAATATCACATAAAACAAGGGTGCCCATATTTTCCACTCTACTTAACATTAATTCTAGAAGTTATAATTATTTACAAATCTATTATTTTTCCTTGTGGAGTAGCCAGAAAAATAAACATGGAACAAAACAAATGAGGCTCTCTTGTTTCACAGAATTTTTTACCCAGTCTCCCATGAAAGAAATGGCCAGGCAGGAGCCTACAGGCAGATTAGTGTCAACGTGTATTGGGTTGTCCAAAAATTTTGTTTAGTTTTTCTTATAAAATAAAAAACAAGTTTTTTTCATTTTCACCAATAACTTTATTGATCTGGGTATTTTGAGTATGTCAGCTATCTTCCTCATGGAATAATGTTTATTGTTCTCAGTTAATGTCTCAATTTGATCACTATCAGCTTCAACTGGTTTACCAGACTGTGGAGCATTGTTCAGCAAGAAATCTCTGGCACAAAACTTTACAAACCACTTTTAACATATTTGATCAGTCACAGCACCTTCCCCATACACTGTCCAAATCTTTTTTTTTTAAATTTCAGTTTTGTTTTACTTTTCTTAAAATAATAAAGTATAATATGTTTAATATGTTGCATATTTTCTTCCATCTTCAAAATTAAAATGGCTACACAAAAAAATCACTGATTTTGATGTTTATTTACATGCACACTGATATGATAGCTGTCACAATACAAGCTAACAAAATTGTTTCAAATGAAGTTAATGACAACTAAGCACTACTAGAGCATCTTACAGAAAAAGGAAAAAAAGAATGGACTTTTGGCCAACCCAATATATATAGAATCCTAAGGAATACATACACACAAAAAAAAGCTACTTGAGCTAACAAGTAAGCTTATCAATTTCAAAAGACAGAAGGTCAACATTCAAAAATAAATATATTTTATATACTTATAAAAAGTATCTGGAAATATAACTTTTAAAATAATGCCATGAGAATAGTATAAATATATGAAATAGGAAAAATGTGATGAAAATATATGCAAAACTGACAAAATTATGAAATGTTGCTGAGGAACATTAAAGAAAAAATGTATGAACTATTCTGCATTCATATTTCAAAACATCACAAAGTGTTAAGATAGAATTTATGCTGAAATTCATCTAAGGATCCAATGCAATCTCACTCAAATCCCAGAAGGTTGTTTTTTTCTGCAAAAGTTGAAAATACGTTAACAAAAATTATATCAAAATTCATTTTCAGCTTCCTGTCCTGAATACAAGGAGACTGGAAATCAATATTCTGTTGTAACAACAGATAAAAACCTGAACAGACTGGAAAATAAATAATTCTTCATGGATCCTTAAGAGAGAGGAGGACACAGCATAAACCATTGCTCCCATGATAAAAGAAATAAGTGAATAGAGGGTGTCACAGCTTATGGGAGCAGAAAATTAGGAGGGAAATTAACCATGGAAATCAGTGCCTAGGTAGGAAAAGCTAATCTGTAATTGGCAAATTGCTGGATGCTCAGTATGGAGTAAGTTTAAGAGTTAAGAACTACAGAAGAACTTAGTCACAGGGAGGCCCAGACATTATTGTTAATTTACCTCTAAGACTGTGACCATTTCTATTTCTACAGACTATTTCTACAGAAATACCAGAAAAAAAATATCCTCTCTTGCTTCTTTCAGAGAGAGAAGACAGGAGCCATTTTGGAGTACAATAGAGTGCTCTGTTCTTCTTAAAAAAGCTAGCCCTCACAGAAATTTAATTAATGAAGTCTCATCTCTATGTCAGGTATTATCAGAGCCTAATTTACCTAACAGAAGGTAAATACTAGCTCCAACCAGCTCTAGCCATCCTGTCCCACCAATAGAAGGAAGAAAAATTGAGAAATGTGTGTGAAGTTCACAGTGCAGAATCATAGCTCAGTAAAAGATTGAGACCTAATAATATGGCTACACATCGTTTCGCCCTTCTCCCGTACCTTGCCACCACATTAACTAAGGCCAATTTACAGCCGTTTCTTTTACCCAGTACATTTTGTTTAGTTGATAAAATAAAAAAAAATTACAAGGCTTATCAAAAGGAAAAAAACCCACGATTTGAACAGAAAAAACAACAGTCAGACCTAAACATGGCACAGATTTTGAAATTATCAGACCAGAAATATAAAACAACTCTGAATAAAAAAGTAAGAGTCCTATTTTGTTGTTTAGGTTCCACTTAAAGGTGAGATCATATGGTATTTGTCTTTCACCGCCTGACCTATTTCACTCAGCATAATGCTTTCCAGTTCCATCCATGTTCTTGCAAAGAGTGGGAGCTCCTTCTTTCTTTCTGCTGCATAGAATTACATTGTGTATATGGACCATAGTTTTTGGATCCATTCATTTACTAATGGGCACCTAAGTTGCTTACAACACTTGGCTATTGTAAATTGTGCTGCTATGAATATTGGGGTGACGAGTTCCTTTTGGATTGATGTTTCTGGGTTCTTAGGGCATAATCCTAGCAGTGGAATTGCTGGGTCAAAAGGCAAATTCATTTTCAGTTTTCTGAGAAGATTCCATACTGTTTTCCATAGTGGTTGTACCAGTCTGCAATCCCACCAAGAGTGCACTAGGGTTCCCTTTTCTCCACAACCGCTCCAACACTTTTTGTTTGTTGCTTTATTTATGATGGCCATTCTGACTAGTGTGAAGTGGTATCTCATTGTAGTTTTAGTTTGCATCTCTCTGATAGTTAGCCATACTGATCATCTTTTCATGTGTCTTTGCATCCTCTGTATGTCCTCCTTTGAGAATTGTCTGTTCAAGTCCTTTTCCCATGTTTTAATTGGTTAGATGTCTTCTTAGAGTGGAGTCGTGTAAGTTCTTTGTATATTTTGGAGATTAAACCTTTGTCTGAGGTATCATTGGCAAATATGTTTTCCCATACAGTTGGCTCTCTTTTTATTTTAATACTGTTTTCTTTAGCTGTGCATAAGCTTTTAATTTTGATGACATCTCATTTGTTTATTCTTTCCTTTATGTCCTTTGCTCTGGAGGACATACAAGTAAAAAAGTTGCTGCGTAAAATATCTGAGATTTTCTTGCCAGTGTTCTTCTTTAGGCCATTAATGATGTCATGGCTAATATTTAAGTTTTTTATTCACCTTGAATTTATTTTGGTGTGTGGTGTAATTTGGTGCTCAAGTTTTATTTTTTTGCACATAGTTGTCCAGTTCTCCCAACACCATTTGTTGAAGAGCCTATTATTAGTCCATTTTATGTTGCTGCCCCCTTTGTCAAATATTAATTGGCTGTAGAAATTTGGGTTTATTTCTGGGCTCTTTCATATTTCACAGACATAGAAAAAACACTTCAGAAATTTATATGGAACCATAAATACCCCCGAATAGCAGCTGCAATTTTGAAAAAGAAGAACAAAGCAGGAGAGATCACTAAATTTGATACCAAACTTTATTACAGGGCCACTGTAATCAAAACAGCCTGGTACTGGCATAAAAAAAAAGACTTTTTACTTTAAATAAAAGGGCTAACTAACCATTAAAATTCTGTGGAGTATCAAAGAATAGCAAAAGTCTTGATATAAAACACCTTGAAGTTAAGGGAAACCACAAAAAGTTATTTTACACATAGTAAATTTTGAACGGCAAAGGCAAGTTGACTCAATAAAATGTTAGACTGCTCTTCTAGAGTAATGATTTCTGAAATCTCTTTAGTCATGGACCTCTTCCTTCAAAGGAATCACACCTGTAGACAAAAACACCAAACAGGTGGGGGTAAGTTGCCATTGTTGGAATAAATGTGGGGCGATCTTGCCAGCAATCTCATCCAAGACACCCTGGGGCACAGTCTAAAATCACCCTTCTGAAGTATAAAACAGCACTGAATTAGAACTGAGAATAACCAACAGGCCCTAGTGTATAGAAATATTACTTAATTGCCTGGGAATTAAAGTCTCTCAAATCTATTAATGAGTCTGTGAACAATGACAGAAAAGAAAAAAATCAAAAGAAGCAGCCAGAGCCCCACAGTTTACCTGTTGATGAAAAGACTAACAATGCTGTGTTGAAAGAAAGCAAAGAAAAGAAGGCATTCTCATGATTACTACCTTACAAGAAAAACCCTCAGCCCTGGCTGGTGTAGCTCAGTAGATTGAGTGCAGGCCTGCGAACCAGACAATCGCGGTTCTATTCCCAGTCAGGGCACATTCCTGGGTTGCAGGCCGGTTCCCTGCAGGCCAGTTCCCAGCAGGGGATGCACAAAAGGCAACCATACATTGATGTTTCTCTCCCTCTCTCCTTCCCTTTCCCTCTAAAGATAAATAAATAAAATATTTAAAAAAAAGAAAAACCCTCAGTTTCTGAATACACAATTGTATAGTACAACTGTGTCTGTGACCACAATACCACAAATAAGACTACAATAAGGTTTAGAAGTCTTTAAAGATAAGTTGAGTCCTTGTAAAGAGCATTGTGTATGTAATATGCAATCTAAAAACATGAATGTTCCTCACGATCAAAATTAAGCATGACATTTCTGTAGAATTCTGTGTGGTAGAGGGAAAAATCCATTCCAAATGCTATAAGTCATATAGAATGTGCTGCAGAATGTGCTGCATAGAGATATAATCAGTGTGATGAATAAATAAGATTGACAGTAGGATTCAGAAATCTGTCTCCCTCAGCCCATTCAAGCTCTGTCCATAGGACAGGCACTTCCCCTGTCCCTGGGTAAGACCCAGAACAAGCCCAACTCATTCTGTTAATACAAAGGCCTCCAGGTTCAATGACTGCTGTATGCAGTCCTGTGTTGTGAAAGTGAATAAACTCCAACATTCATTTAAAGGTAAATGTTCAGTTTAAGTTTAATAGCTTATATCTTTACTCTCTGTTTGTTTGTTTAAAATTAAATGTATTGGGATAACATTGATTAATAAAATGTAGGTTTCAAGAGTACAATTCTATAATCCATCATTTGCATATTGCATTGTGTTTGTCACCCAAAGCTTATGGACAGATTTGACCTCAAAAGAACAAAACATTTAGTGTTTACAATGTTACTGAACAGAACTGGGGTTCTACTGCCTACCTCCCAAAAGACAAACTTTGGAAGCAGAAGTGTGGTGAAAAAGGAAAGGAGTCTTTTATTCAAAAGCTACACAATTTTGGAAGAATGGTAGGCTTCTGTCTCAGAGCCCATCCCCTCTAGAACACTAGAGAAAATCCTCACCACCCTCTGCCAGACCAATCCAAGGCTGTGTTCCTCCTCCCATTTTAAAATACCATCTTTGGGGAAACTTAGGTGGGTGCAGCATGATCATCAAGGTAGCTTAGCTTGTTCTTGTTTGCAGTCTGGCTTCAAGCTCCTTTTTGGAGTCTTCATGACTGTGAGAGCAGCTCATGACACTAGCCACTGCCATTTTTTATACTGGGGGCCTGTGGCCTGCCACCTACCCACATGGCTTCCGGAGCCTGTGGGTTGGAGAATGTTCCTGCCCCCAAGGGGATAAAGAAGGAGAAGAAGAAGGTGCATGTTTCTCCTTTCCCTTCATTTAAATCTCTTGACTCAAAATTCTATGCACTCAAGAAGGGGTCAGCTCCCCAGCCAATCCTGTCCTTTTCCCAGGCTAGACTGGCATATCAGCACCTCCCCTTACTGCCATCCTGGAAGCCCTTACTTCCATGAGTCAGAGGGATTTCCACAAGCCCATTGCGAGCTCCTTACAAGGCCTCCCCCTGCTGTGTCTTTGCCTGGGGTTAGGGAAGTCTGCTGTCAAGGACCATGATAGCAGCAGAGATTCATTCTTGCTGCCTTGGGTGTTTCCCGTGGCCCCCTCCTCACAAGAGAGCCTGGCCAGGCACCAGTATAACAAGAACCACCACAAATCAATGTAACTGAAAGCAACAAACCTGAAAAAAATGCAACATATTAAGATAAAATAACTAATACTATCTATCTATATATATAATTTTTAGTAGTTCTACCTGGTTCTTCTTCAAATATATAATGATCAGTTTTAAAATATCTTGTCCCTAAATTATACTTTTGATATCCTTATTTTTATTTTTTAAATTTTTTATTTCTTTTTTTAAAATGTTTTTATTGATTATGCTGTTACAGTTGTTCTATTCCCCCCTTCATTCCCCTCCACCCTACACCCCCGTCCCCACCATTACTCCCCTTTAGTTTATGACTATGTGTCTCAAGTTCTTTAGATTCTATATTTCCCATGCTATTCTTGCCCCCCCCTTCTATTTTCTAACTACTGTCTATGCTACTTATTTTTCTGTACCTTCTCCCCCCTTCTCCTTCTCCCACTCCCCTGTTGCTAACCCTCCATGAGATCCTCATTTCTATGTTTCCACTCCTGATCTAGCTGTCCTTTTAGTTTGCTTTTCTTTTAGGTGTGGTTGTTAATAACTGTGAGTTTGTTGTCCTTTCACTGTTCATGTTTCTTTAACTTCTTTTTCTTAGATAAGTCCCTTTAACATTTCATATAATAAGGGCTTGGTGATGATGAACTCCTTGAATTTGATCTTATCTGAGAAGAACTTTATCTGCCCTTCTATTCTAAATGAAAGTTTTGCTGGATAGAGCAATCTTGGTTGTAGGTCTTTGGATTTCATGACTTGGAATACCTCTTTCCAGCCCCTTCTTGACTGTAAGGTCTCTTTTGAGAAATCTGCTGACAGCCTGATGGGGACTCCTTTGTAGGTGACTGTCCCCTTACCTCTTGCTGCTTCTAGGATTCTCTCCTTCATTTTAATCTTGGCTAATATAATTATGATGTGCCTTGGTATGTTCCTTCTTGGGTCCAACTTCTTTGGGACTCTCTGAGCTTCCTGGATTTCCTGGAAGTCTATTTCCTTTGCCAGATTGGGGAAATTCTCCTTTATTATTTGTTCAAATAAGTTTTCCACTGGTGGCTGTGCCTTTCCCCCTCCTGGTACCCCTATAATTTGGATGTTGGAGCGTTTAAAGATGTCCTGGAGGTTCCTAAGACTCTCCTCATTTTTTTTGAATTCTTGCCTCTTGATTCTTTTCTGTTTGGCCATTATTTGCTTTCTTCTGGTCCACTCCATTGATTTGAGTCCCAGTTTCCTTTTCATCGCTATTGGTTTCCTGTGCAATTCCATTCATTTCAATTAGTTTCGCCTTCATATATTTGTCTAATTTGTGGCTATAATCAACCAGTTCTGTGAGAATCCTGATCACCAGTGTTTTAAACTGTGTGTCTGAGAGTTTTGCTATTTCTTCATTGCTTAGATTTATAGGCTCTGGGGCTTTGAGATCTTCTTGAGCCATTTTTGGTCTGTTCGCACCCTTTAAGTGTGAGGAACGGAGCCGTGGACTCCCAGGTCGCTGGGTTGTGATGCTGTATGTGGAGGTGGGTTCAGAGCAGGGAAATGGCGGCGCCCTCCCTGCCACTTGCCGCGGGGACACACTGGGTCCTGGTCCAATCACTCACTTCCTGGCTTGTCTATCCACGCACAAATGCGAGACCACAGTCAACCCGCAGCCCTACTCCTTCACTGTTTCCTTGTGGTCGCTCTCTTCATCGCATGCTAAGTCCAACGCTGCGCCTGGATTCCATGTGCCTGAGTCCGTCTGACCAAGTTTTCCTGTACAACCCTGCTCCACCAGCTGCTGGTTTCTCCCCTTACCGGTCAGACTGAAGAATTTGTTGTTAACAGACTTCCGAAAAGTTCAATTTCCTGTGTTCTAGCTGTGTTTTCTGTTTCTAATATTTAGTTGTCTCTAAATTTGTTTGTGTGAGAAGGCAGGTATATCCACCTATGCCTCCATTTTGGCGGAAGTGATATTCTTATTTTTAAAACATATCAAACATATTCTTTTAGTTTTACAATATTCACTTTTTTCTGTATGCAAATGTTTATTGTATTTTTTAATTTTTTACTGTTGTTCAAGTACAGTTGTCTCCATTTTCTCCCCACCAATTCCTCCCAGACATCCCCACCTCCCACCCTCAATTCTACCCACCTTTGGCTTGTCCACGTGTCCTTTATACATTTTCCTGCTAACCCTTATCACTTTTCCCTCCATTATCCCCACCTACCTCCTTTTTTTTATTATTAACACTATTGCAGATGTCCCCCAGATTTTTATCCTCTCTTCCCCTCTCCTCCAAACCCCTGCCCTGTCCCCTGGCCTTCACCATCATGTTGTCTGTGTCCACGGGCTATGTATATATGTTTTTTTTTTGCTAATCTTATTACTCTTTGTTTTAGAAAAGGAAAGTTCAGGAATAGGGAGGGAGGGGGAAGGAGAGGAAGGGAAGAGAAGGAAGGGAACAGGATCTCTGGATATTCATTCAAAGGTGAAATCCCAACCCCCAGGAACCTACTAGCAGGTTGAAAAATGAGTTTCATTACCTTCATTCTACTTACCCAGTAGCAAGCCGCCACCTTGGTCTTCAAGCTACCTCTGATGTGCCCAGGCTAAAGAGGAAGCAGGAAGGGATGGAGAGAAGTAGAGGAAAAAGCTATATTTGCCCTATGTTATAGAAGACTATTCTGAATGGCGTGGCCCAGACAGGACCTACTCCCATAGATAGGTTCTCCTATGGGGAATTAAGCCTGCATTGTACCTAGACTGTTATGAGACTTGCTTTTGATAAAACTCCCTCACTCTGATTTGAGACAGAAAGTGCTTACTGTAACTTTCTAAAATCCAAGCTAAACCTTCCAAGTATGAATGTAACCAGATCAACCACTTTTGCCTTTGCATTTGCAAATATCCTTCTTTTGTGATGTGATTAGCGACGTAACCTCCTTTGTTTTCTGTAAAAGGTGACCACCTAAACCAAACCTGAGCATAGTAAATGAGGACCATTAAGTAATGTGCATAGAAAAGAATAAAGGCCAGTCAAGGCAAAGGCAGAGGCTTTTTCTCCTCTTGAGAGAGAACCCATGCTGCCCCTTTTCCTTCACAAGACTCAGTAGTCCATGTGAATTTCTCATGCCTCATCCACAATGTAGTGGACCCCATGAGCTGGGGTTCACATTACTGTGTCCATTAAATCTAAGTTCCATTTGTTGTTTCAGGACTAGATGTTTATTTTTTTAAGATTTTATTTATTTATCTTTAGAGGGGAAGGGAAGAAGAGAGGGAGAGAAACATCAATGTACAGTTGACTTTCGTGGGTCCCCTGCTGGGAACTGGCCTGCAGGGAACCAGCCGGCAACCTTGGCATGTGCCCTGACCGGGAATCGAACTGTGACTGTCTGGTTCGCAGGCCCGCGCTCAATCCACTGAGCTACACCAGCCAGGGCTCAGGACCAGATGTTAAAACATCCATTTTCCTGTTAGCAGCTTCCTTTCTGGGTCATACTGACTTCATGCATTATGGGAGGGACCACCTCTTCTTTGGACTGTTGCTTAAAATTCCCCACCAGAGTCTGGATCTGTCAACTGACCTGACCAGACCAGGACACTATTCCACACCTGGTTCCCAAGAGTCTAGCACCTTGGACCTACCACCAGCACAAGTAAGTTCTGTGAGAGACTGATCAGAACTATCCTGGCTCTTTCTGCTACAGTCACCTGGAGTTCTGCTTGGTTATGGGCATAATTCAGACATTTGTGTCCTCTGCCTCCCAAAAGCCAAACAGCAGATGTCATGTGTCACAGCTGAGTCATGGGTTCCTCTCCCCCAGGCTTTTCCCCAAGGAAGCGGAAGGGAGGAGTAGGGAAGCATGCCACAGCACCTCAACAGCTTGTCTACAGAAATCAACTCCCTAAAGCCCAGGACACTTTAACTTTGATCCTTTAAGATTTCAAGGGATTGAGTATCTACAAATGTCTTCATAGGTCAAATCTGACAACACGTCATTTGCAACATAGGGGCCTTATCACCTATAGCTCTGTATTTGCCATTTGAGCTATGCCCAAAAGTAAGAGAAAATAGTTCCATTTTAGCATCTTTTTATATTAATTAATGCAGCAAAGATGGCTTTCTTCCTGGACATGTGAATCACAGTTCCCTCAGGGTGCCAGAAAATCATATCTGAAATGAAAGCATGCTTATAATGAAAGGGAAAGTGGGACCAGTCCTTTTAAAATGTCCAGCTCAGCTGTATTCATATCTATAATCTTGGTAAAGTAATAAATCATCTTAATGATATACTTCATTTTAATAAACAAGCTGATAAAATTAATATTGAAGAACAAAAAATAAATAAATCGAGAAATTGTCTCCCTGAATACAGACTGTAGTATTCTCTAACACACCACACATACACACACGCACACACATGCACTGCACTGATTAACTGATAGGTGTTTCTTGTGCCTTGGAAATAAAAGCACATGAAAATTCAAGGTGCTTCTTAAGGTTCATAATGACTCCAATACTTACGATCCCACAGTAATGCAAAACCAAGCACAATATACATATAGAAACAAAAGAGAAATGGATAATTGAAACAATTATCTTGAGCATTCATGCCTAATTTGCTGAAATAATCCCATAAGTGTCCAGATAATAACAATTACAGGCTGTGAGTGTAAAGTGTCTGCAGAGAGGAGTCATCCCAGTACTTCTCTGCTCTGCAATGAACTCTTCTTGTTTACTGGGGAAAGTATTTTTTAAAGTTTCCTTTAACAGGACTTCAGAGGGCAAGCCTCTTCTTCCAGGAGGAAACATTATGAGAATCTGCTATGGGAGCTGGAATATGGTGGCAGGTCTGAACTGCAGGGCAATTGTATGCAAGTACCATGTGATGTGGGAAAATTATTAAAATTTTCTGTCATGCCCTGGCTGGCATAGCTCAGTGGACTGAGTGCAGGCTGTGAACCAAAGGATTGCCAGTTTGATTCCCAGTTAGGGCACATGCCTGGGCTGTGGACCAGGTCCCCAATATGGGGCACAGGAGAGGCAACTGAGGCAACTGCACATTGATATTTCTCTCCTTCTCTTCCCCTCTCTATAAAAATGAATAAATAAAAATCTTAATTTTTTTTCTGAAAAATGTCCCTCTAGGCATTGATTTCTTTACTGTTATTCCTCACCCTCTACTTCCCTTCCTTGGTTTTCTAATGAGTTCATTAAGTACTTAAAGATGTCAGAACAAATTTTAAATAAATAATTTTAAATGTTTACATGAAAAAATGTTTATATGAGTTTTAGATTCTCAGAAAAGTTGCATAATATATCCCTAATATCCCCCCAAACCAGTTTTTTTATAATTAATTTTATTTAGTTATTTTTCAAGTACAGTTTTTTGTCTATTTTTCCCATCCCAGCTTCCCCCGCCCCTTACTCCCCACCTCCCTCCCATTTCCATCCCCCTTAGTTCTCGTCCCTGTGTCCTTCCTATTTGTTCCTCCAAATCCCTCCCCCTTTTTCCCCTTAACTTCCCTTCCTTCTCCCCTCTGGTCACTGTCCCCTTGTTCTCTATTTCAGTGTCTTTGTTTTTTGTTTGTTTGTTTTTTTCTGCTTGCTTGTTTGCCAAACCAATTTTTCTTGTTGCAACATCTTACACGATTGAGATGCATTTGAAACAACTAAGAAACTACCATTGGCATGTTACTATTAACTCAACAGATAGTATAGGTTTTCCACTAAACTTCTTCTGTCCTGGGATCTGTTCCAGAATACCATGTGACATTAATATACACATCACTTCAGTGTCCCGAGGTATGTGACAGTCCTCAGATTTTTCCTGTTTGTTCCTGACCTTGACAGTTTTTTGAATACTAGTAAGGTGTTATGTATAATTCTCTCAGTTTAGATTTGTCTGATGTTTTTCTTTTGGTAAGGCTAGAGTTAATTTTTTTTAAAGAATGTCATAGAATTGAAGTGTTCTGCTCAAGACATATTGTAAATATAACTTATCATTGATAAAGGTAGCCTTGATCACCTGATCAAAGTCATGTTTGCCAGAGTCACCCACTGTAAAGTTAATTTCCTTTTTTCACATGCTGCTCTTTGGAATCAAGTCACACACAGCCAACACCTGGGGGTGAGGCAGGGTGGCAAAGTCATTTTAAAGTGCATAATTTTTCTTAATTACAAAGAAATCTTGAGTCTGATTCTTCCACTACATACAAAATCTATAAATTTAGCTGAATCGTATTTTGACAGAAAATAGATCCATTCCATATAAATTTCTGTATTCTTAAAATTCAAACACTTTTGCCTTCTCACTGTCTGATACTATGTGTGCCTGCTTGTGTTTATAAACATACAAAATTAAGTAAGGTACATGTTTCAAATATAAATGTTTATTATTTAAAGGTACTGGGCACTTGCACAGTACCTAACCTATGACAGTAATTCGGCAGTGCATCAATGATCTTAAGAGCCAAGTGTAACTACAAATAACACCATAATATTACTGATTATATTCCTTGTACCATACTTTACATCCCCGTAACTATTTTTATAACTAACAATTTGTGCTTCTTAATTTCTTCACTTTTTCCACCCAGCCCCCCTTCCCTCTGTCAGCCATCAGTCTGTTCCGTGTATCTATGTGTCTGTTTCTGTTTTGCTTGTTTATTTGGTTTTTCAGATTCCACATAAAGTGAAATCTATCACTTCTCTGTTTGACTTATTTCACTCAGTATAATATATTGCTTGTCATAAAACATACTGAAATATTTAGAATAAGCCTTTAATTTCTTATGGCATTAGTTAATATCTATTCTTTGTAGAAAAACAAGGGAAATAAAATAATTATGAGGAAAATTTGAATTTCCCACCATCTAAAGACATATATTTATAATTGTCTGGTCATCAATTATATGTACTTATAAATCTTTCTATTCAAAATGACTTTCAGAGAAATTGTAGCAATTTACATTTTCTCCTACCATATAGTAAGTGAAGTTTTCTTTAATAGGTGCTATAAAAATCAGTATTTTGTTTAAACCTTAGGTCAACTTGTCATAAATAATTGTAGCAATATTCTCAAGCTTATATTTTTATAAGCCATGCTGCCTATATTTTCCATATAATTCCCTTTTGACCAGATAATTTTTCTCAGAACCCATGATCCACCAGTTGGATTGTGAGAGACAACAAAATCAATATTGCCCAATAATGTGGCAGTGAAACTGGTAGCTGAAAAGATGACATTATATTATATTAAAATGTAACATATTAGCATACCACAAAGGCTGAGGTTAACTTTAGTGCAGAATGAGATTTTTCTACAATTGAAGAGTACTTACTACACAACAGTCCCTCCTCTAGGCATCTGACTTATAAGAAAAACTGCCTATCTTTTCAAGATCATATTAGAGCATACTGTCTAACAGGCACACCCAAGACTATCTAATTATTAAGTGAATGTGCCTTTGTTTAATTTACTATTTACTGTGGATCAGAGCTCAGATTATGTGAGATGATTGGTACTTGGAATAGTAGAAATGAAAAAAATCTAATAGAAATATAATCCCGGGTCTGTCATTGTACTGCCCTCTATTACACTAACCAGTCTTGTTTCTAACCTATCAGTGTCCAATATACTCTTTCTCAAATGTTTTACCACTAACATCCTCAAGTGAACAAGCTGAATAGATCTTCAACATGTTGTTTACTCGGTACTGTTAGAGTCATTTCATTTGGACATTAGTAAATAAACAGTCAAAATGACCATGTGCTCTTATAATAGAACAGAAACAACATAAGAATACAATATATATTGGGCTAGAAATTGACAATAATATTGAAGAATAAAGTAAGAAACTGGCATAAAGACTGCAGGAATGGATATCATAATTTTAAATAGAGTAAATAGACAAGGTCTTACTTCAGAAATAATTGTTGAACAAATATATGAAGGAAGTGAGAGCATGAGACATGGAAATTCATAGGGGAAGAACATTTTGAGGAAGGAAACAGCGTGTTCAAAAGTCCTGCAGTAGAGTGGGAGCACATAGGCATGATGGAGATAAGTGTGGAGACCAGAAATGCATAGGACAGAGGGGCAGTGGGAAGGCTATACAGTTTCACTATGAATGAGATGAGAAACCACTAGTTGTTTCTGATCATTGTCTGACATAATTTGATGTCTTTTTAAAGGCTCATTCTGTTTGCTCTATTAAGAATAGATTGTGGATTCATCTATGTTGTCATAAATGGTAAGATTTCTGTCTTTTTTATGGCCAGGGAATGTATTATGCTGAGTGAAATAAGTCAGGCAGAAAAGTCCAAATATTTCACTTATATGCAGAATCTGAAAAAACAAATAAATGAACAAACAAAAGAAAAGCAGATCCATAAATACATAGAATAGACGATGGCTGACAGAGGGGTGGGGGGCTGGGTGGAAAAAGTGAAGGGATTGAGAAGCACAAATTGTTAGTTGTAAAAACAGTCACAGAGATGTAAAGTACAGCACAAGGAATATAGTCAATAATATTTGTAATCACTATGTGTGGTGTCGGGTAGGTACTAAATTTATTGGGAGATCATTTTGTAAGATACATAAATATCTAACTATTGAATTGTATACCTGAAATTAATATAATGTTGAATGTTAACTGTAATTGAAAAATAAAAAATATATTTTAAAAAAGAATAAATTTGGGGGTAAAAACAGGCTAATATTACTGAAATAGTACAGGTGAGAAAAGACTGGGGTCTGGGCCAGCACAGTTGTGATGGAGAAGGCGAAAGCATTCTTGTCTTGAACATATGTTGTCAAATGTAAGAATTAACATGCCACATGAAAATTAGATTAATCAGTCTGTCCACAGGAAACAAAATAGACAGATTCAGGGAGTCAGGGTGTTGTGTCCATGTAATGGGGACTGGAAGAAGCCTGAGCACCAGGGAAGAGAAAATCCTCTTCCTTCCCTGTGCCAAGAACTGCTTTCTTCAAGGACAGGGCTCTATGCTTCCCTCACTGAGGGATATTTTCAAACATTTTATTTTCTGATTATAAAAATAATATATGTATCTCACAAGGCCAGGCAGAGTTACTAAGGATTTTGACAGTTGGAAGAAAATTTCCAGAGCCTTGGGAATGCCTGACATCCCTTTATTCAAGTGCTGGGCAATCCACACATGACACAAGCTGCATGTCAGGCCATGGGAAGTCCCAACTCCCTGATATACTAAATTCACACAAAGCCATCAGACTACCAAGATATTATATAACAAAGTGTGATTCTGCACATGAGAGACCATTCTCAAGGCTATGGGAATACTATTTATCGGGCCCAGTGGAGGAGCCTTACTGACTCTGCTTCCCCTACAACATGCTTATTATGGAGTAATAGAAAAATGCAGAGCACCATGGCTGGGGAGCTCAGTTGGTTAGAATGCCCTTTTATGTGCCAGGGTTGTGGGTTCTATGCCCTGTAAGGGTATATACAGGAATCAACTAGTGAGTGCATGGATGGGTGGATCAATGAATCTATGTTTCTCTTTCACCTGCCTTTCTTCTCTCTCTCTCTAAAAATCAATAAATTAAAAAAAAAACAAAGCAGTATGTACAATTGTTTTAAATAATTAATGTCTGAAAGAGTCCTTCACCCCTGAGTAATTCAAGCAAAGAAACTCTCCACATGCTGTGATTTTGGCTTGTAGTCCTAACAACTCTGGGAAAGTGCATTTGGTGTTTTGGTTTTGTCACTGAATCCTTTGTACAAATAATAAGATAAATATAGAAAAACAGTAAAGCACTCTTACTTGGAGCTAGAGATGGGAATAAGACCCATCTCTGTTCAGACCCTGGTCTCTACAATCATTTCTGATGAGTCACCAGACAACCAGGCCTCGGGACAGCGTGAAGCTTCTCTAACCAGTATATGCACTCTGAATTCATATGAATAAATACTTCCACTTGAAAGGTACGTTCAGTTCTATGTTTTGTCACAGTGGAGTCTAGATTAAAAATTAAAATATTAAGCAAGAAAATAAGGCCAGGGACACTTCTGAGCTGATACTCTCTCTAGTTAGCATTCTGAAGAAATCATCCTGTTTCCAAAGCTGTAGGAAAGGCCTTCCAGTAAAAGCAGATTCTGGGCAGCAGTTGGGGCAGGCCATTGAGTCAGTTCGAAACACACTGAGATTCATATCTCTGGTTCTCACTTAGTTCATCTGTTAAATTAAGTAGTAGGATTAAATAGGCTACTTACAAAATATTCCAACTATTTCTTCAAGAAGAAATTGTACTTTGAAATCAGGATTTTTTAAGTTGTTGATCAGTTCTTTTAGTTTTTTTGTTTTGTTTTGTTTTGTTCCCATGTAGCTGACCAGATATCCCAACACCATTTGTTGAAAAGGCTATATTTATTTCACTTCATGCTTCTGCACCCTATATCAGATATTCACCATATAGACTTGGGTTATTTTTTTGGCTCTCCAATCTGTTCAATTGGACTATGTGTTCTTATGACAGTACCAGGCTCTTTCAATTACAATGGACTTGTAATACAGTTTGATATCAAGAATTTGATCCCTTCTCTTTCTTTTATTTCTCTAAACTGTTGCAGCTATCTGGGGTTGTTTACAGTACCATAAAAATCTTTGAAATGTATGTTCTATATCTCTGTAATATGTCATTAGTACTTTAATAGGGATTACAATGAATCTATAAGTTGCTTTTGGTAGTATGGATATTTTGATTATGTTGATTTTTCCAATCCATGAACATGGTATGTTTGTTTGTGCCTTCCTTAATTTTTTCCTTCGGTATTGTGTAGTTTTCTGAGTACAGATCTCCTACCTCCTTGGTTAGGTTTATTCCTAAGTGTTTTATTTTTCTTGTTGCTAAATCAAATGGGAGTTTTTAACTGGTATATCTCTGATATTTCAGTTGGTATACAAAAATACTTTTGACTTCTGAATATTGACTTTGTATCCTGGTATTTTGCCAAATTCATTTATTAGGTTGAGCAGTTTTTTTGTTGAAGTCCATAGGATTTTCTATGTACACTATCATGTCATCTGTGGACAATGACGGTTTAGCTTTCTCCTTTATAATTTAGATGCCTTTTATTTATTTTTCTTGTCTGATTGCTGTGGCTAAGACTTCCAGTACTATGTTGAATAGCAGTCATGAAAGCAGACATTCTTTTCTTGTTCCTGATCTTAGTGGGAAAGCATTTAGTTTTTGCCAATGAGTATGATGTTGGATGCAGATCTGTTATATATGGCTTTTATTATCTTGAGGAACGCCCCCTGTATTCCCACTTTCCTGAGTGTTTTCATTATAACTTCTCTGGGATAAAAGGCTCTCTCTATATATACCAGTTAAGTCCATTTCATCTAGGGCATTGCTTAATGCTACAATGTTTATGTTGATTTTTTGTTTTGAAGATTTGTCCATTTTTGACAGTGGGGTATAAAAATCCTGTAGTATAATTGTGTTTCTGTCAATATCTTTCTTGAAGTCCTACAAGATTTTCCTTATATATTTGGGTGCTCCTATGTTGGGTTCATATATGTTTATAATGTTTATGTCTTCTTCATGGATTCTTCCCTTGAGTATTATGAAGTGACCTTCTGGGTCTCTTTTTATGAGCCTTTTTTGAAGTCTATTTTGTCTTATATGAGTATTGTTACCCCAGATTTTTTTTACTGTCAATGTTCTTTGAAAAAATTTTTCCCCAATCCTTCCATTTCAGTCCATATAGGTCTTTTTTCCAGAGGCAGGTCCCTTGTAGGTAGCACGTGTGTGGGTCATGATTTGTTATACATTCAGCTACCCTATGTCTTTTTACTGGATTATTTAATCCACTCATATCTAACGTTATTATTCATAGGTACTTATTCATTACCTTTTTACTCCCATTCTACCTTTTTTCCATTCTCTCTCTCTGTTTTTTCCTCCTCTTCTTAAAGAAGCTCCTTTATCATATCTTGCAATGCTGTTTTTTTTGGAGGTATATCCTTTTAGGCTTCTTTTGTCTGGGAAGCTCCTTATTTTGCCTTCCATTATAATTGAGAGCCTTACTGGATAGAGTAGTCTAGGTTGCAGTCCTTTGCTTTTCATTATGTGAAATATCCCTTGCCTTTACCTTCTGGCTTGTAATGTTTCTGTTGAGAAGTTAGCTGTTAGCTTATCTGAGCTCCCTTGTCTGTCACTTCCTGTTTCTCCCTTGCTGCCTGTTGTATTCTCTCTTTATCTTGGAGCTTTACCATTTTAATTATGTGACTTGAAGTGGGCCCCTTTGTGTTCATCTTTATTAGGACCCTCTATGCTTTCTGAATTTGTGTGACTTTTTCTCCCATCAAATTAGGGAAGTTTTCTATCATAACTTTTTCAAACAGGTTTCTATCCCTTACTCTTCTTCTTTTCATTATGGTATCCCTATGATATGGATATTATTATATTTCATGTTGACCCACCATTACCTTAACACCTCCTCATTTTTCTCTGAGCCTTTTTTTCCTTTTCTTGCTCTTTCTGGGTGTTTTTCCCTACATTTTCCTTCACCTTGCTGATTCAATCCTCTGCTTCATCTACCCTGTTTTCATTCCTTCTACTATGTTCTTCAGTTCAGAAATTTTATTTTTCATTTCCTCGTGGCGCTTGTTGATAGTTTCTGTTTCCTTTTTCATGTTAATATAGTTTGCCGTGAGTTCATCATAGTTTCCCTGTAGTTTTTGGTAATTCTCTGTGAGCTCATTGAGCTTCCTGATAACCATTGTTTTTGAACTCAATATCTGATACTTACTTGCCTCTCTTTCATTTAGCATTCTTTCTGAGGCTTCCTTCTTTCCTTTCACTTAGGGTTTGATTGTCTTCCCATTGTATGTGAAACTCTTCTTCTTAGCTTCTGCTTCCTAAATTGATCTTTTGTGACTCCATGAGTTTGTGTGTGAACTTGTATGGTAGTAGACCTGAGAAATTCAGTTGTGTAGTCTCCTTGATTGCCTGAACTTGCTGCTCTTGAGATGCCATTTATATTGGCTCTCTGGATATTTGTGGGGGTTTTTTGTTGCTGTTGTTGGGTCATTCTTTGGTGGGTCCTTCCCTGCAGCTGGTTGACTGAGGGTCACTCCACTAACCATGTGTGGTAGGCTGTTCTGCAGGTGCTTTTAGAAGTTGTGCTTAGAAGAAACCACAAATTTCAGGGAAGAAACACACATACGCAAAAATATCACCCCCTCCCACCACAATCTCAGTATCAACAGCAAATGAACAAACTATTAATCAGGGTTTAAAGAGATTAAGACTCTTATAAAGAAGGAAAGAAATAAACTCTAGTATCAGTTCTAGTGAGTTAACATGCACAAACTTTCTGGACAAGAAAGAAATGTTAAAAAACTATGCAGGAAAGAATAGATCACTAATCATGGTGGCAACCACAGTGAGTTTTGTCTCGGTAGTCTTTAATATTTACCACTGTTTTTTTCTTTCTAGATCCACCTTTCATGGTGTCAGATATTGATCTCATCTGACCTTAGGCAGCCTGTTCTGAGACTGCCAGAGATCTGCTGTCTAAGTTGTCTCCTTCAACTAAGGAGACAGCTAAGTTGTCTCCTCCTAGTTGTTAATTAGTCACTTTTCACTCAACAGTCAGGCTCAAGCCCTATAGAGTGGGGCAGAATTTCTTTTGTGCTTGAGGCTATTGTTGCCCCTCAATAGCTGCTGTAGGTGGAGGGACGTGGTCTGCCTGAGCAGGACGGCTGCCGCTGTAGGGGTGATGACTCAGTACCAGGATCCCAGGAGCTGCTATCTCAGTTTTCCCCACCAAGCATCCATCCCCAGTCTCTCCTCAAGCATCTCTCATCCACTTTGCCAGGGATTTACATCTGTGGCTGTCTCCATTAGTTATTAATCTAGTCACTCTTCATTCAGCAGTCAGGCTTAAGTACCACAGAGCCAGGCAGAGTCTCTCAGGGGCAGGGCTGTTGTTTCCTTTCAGGCTGCTGCCACTCAGGGTGGAGTGGTCTGCTTGAGCAAGATGGCTGCCACTATTTGGGGGATGACTCAGCTCTGGGTCCCCTGAAACTACTTTCTCTGCTCTCTCTCCAAAGTTTCTGTCCCCAGTCTCTCCTCAGGTGTTTCCAGCCCACTCTGCCTGCTACTGCCTTTGCTGTAACTCTGGGTGACAGCAAATGAAAATCTGTCCATTGGCTCTGTAAACAGCTCTTTGCATCTCTAGCTGTCGTTCTTGGTGGTAAGGAACTCTGCCATTGTTTTTTGCCACTGTTTTTATATATGTACTTTTTGGGCTCTGGGGCTGTAGGTTGGATATCCCAGCTTGGGGCTCAGACCCTATTCATCTCAGAGGGGTGCAACCTGCCACTTAATTATACCTCTAGTGCTGCCGCCTGTGGGCCCCCTAGCCAGCCTTCTCGATTCTCTACCACACTCTGAACAAGATAGTTTGTACTGAAGCTTATTCTTCTGTCTGTCTGAGGTTATAAGAATTCTCTCTTGCTATTTTTCAGTTGTTTGTTCTAGGTAATTTCTCCACAATTTAGTTGTAATTCCAGATTGATCCTGGGAGGAGGTTAGCTTGGCTTTCATTGACTCCTCCTCCATTTTTCCAACTTTCTGAGAAGTTTATTGATTTTGATTTTTGTCTTCCCCTCTTTTATTTCTTGAATCTCATTTATACAAATCATTAGTATGATCCTGAACTGGAAACATACATTTTTCAGTTTATAGTAAGTCTTTTTGGGCAGTTCTTCATCTAGACTGTAGGTAATAATTTCTCACTTTTCATTATATCAATACTTAATGCACAAGAGTTTTAATCAGTTATATTGGGCAGTTTACCCAGTTTCATCATGGAAAACATTCATGTTCTTTACCTTTCTTACTGTCTTCTTTATATGTATTTTCTTTTTCCTGGAATTAGCTTTAAACCACTTATTTAAACGGCACAGTAGGTCCTGTAATTCAGTCATTTATAATTTATGATTTCAACAATTGGATAGTACCATTAAGGTCTGTAAATCATCATTTAATCATTGAAAATTCTGCCAAAGCAGAAATTTGAATGTTAAAAATGTAAGCTGTATAGGAAGTAAGCCATTTAGCTAATGTATTGGCTTCTCTCTGCACATTTAATTTACTGGAAGACACTTGTTTGGTGTACATAAAAAAAATACTCCTTCTCTTTCACAGTGAGACATTGTGCCCAGAAAAAAATTCATCCTACAGAGTGTTCGGAACTGCTTTGCGTGGTTTCAGGATTTGTAACTGCCCCCCATTACTAAGGCTGAGTGAGCGACCTCTGGAATGCGAGCCACTAAGGAGACAAAGCTTGTCTCTGCTTCATCCCCTGTCCCCAGGGCTTGGTCGGTTAGTTTATGATGAGTATGACCCTTCAGAGGAGGGGCAACCTAAGCCAGACACAATCACTTGGGAGGCCATCATGGAAGAACTCAGGGGACTGCAACAAAGAGGGAATGATGAACCTCTGCTTCCCCCCGGCTATTCTGACATAGCCCAAGTCCCCATTTCTGTCTCAGAGAAGCCCTTCCTGGCTCTAGTCCACTTAAGCCTGAAAACCTATGAGGGGGAAGGTGGTGCAGCTCTTTGCTGGCTACAGAGGGTTCCCCAGGGTGATCAGGCCTAAGACAGAATATGTAAAATCCTGTGAAACCTGCTTTATTTAGAATGCTCTCATTTAAGTGATAAGGGTCCAAACAAGAAGTTTGTTCCTCAAAGTTTTATGGCTCTTTAGCTATCTGACCCTGACTAAGAATAAGTCCTCATAGTTCTTTGAATGCTATCTACTGTTTGATCCTTACCTGTATTCTTGTGCAAATGAACCCAATAAAAGCCCCTTGAAGAAGGGGCTCTTGGCTTTCCTCTTCTGAGAGATTGTCCAGCTCTCCTCCCCAAGCAGATCATGTCTTGGTATTTTCACTTTCATCCATGGCAGATCGGGGGCTTTGCGGGCAAAGTTGTCCCTACAATAGAGTTGAGTGGAAACAATAGACAAAACAATAGCATTTCATAAAGCTATGGATGTGTTGAGAAAATAGAAATACTGGTTCAGTAAAGTGTTAGGCACCCTAATTTGGTTGTGGATTTTATCTAAGCTATATTTACATATATCCTAGCTGAGAAGAGAAATGAGGGCAATTTTTAACCACTTTTCAGCAAGGGTCTTGAACATACAGTACAAGACCATAGAGAGGTAAAACCTGAGAGAAATGAAAAATTACTAACCCTTGTTTTGAGGATACTCACAGCAAACACATACCTTTTGAAGAAAATGCAGTTCAGGTAGAATCCAAGAACATGCACAAATATTTACATAAAGGTATCAGACAAAATTAAACCATGAACAAAAATTGTTGTTACGAGTTTTAAGGATAAGTTAATAGGCAATATAACTGTTCAAGCTTACCCTCTCCAGCCAAAAAACAAACAAACCTTTGTGGAAGGGAAGGTCCATAGGGGAAAAAAAACAGTCAATGAAGACAAGCCTGTTTGTATTAGAAGAAGTTCTTTCCTGCCCAACAGGCATCAAACCTGAACACTACTGCTGCTCAGTAGTCATCCCCATTCATCACCCTACATTTCATTCGCTAACTCAGAGAAGTTCAGAGTCGGGTTACTACAGTAAGAATGGAATGTATTGTGGACAGTATTTTAATGGCAGAAATAATTTTAACAGGCTTATATATTTCTTTAGTTCCATATCTCTATATTTATAGAAGCATTAAGGTTGTGAAGAGGTTGTTATATTTTCAGTTATCGTTTACTGCATTTAAAAGGGAAATTGTGCACTGTGTTTTTAGGTATGAATTAGCAGGTTTCCAAATTTCTAAGGCTAAAACACTCAAGAATCTACTCAAAGCTGAAACATAAATTCCAAGAACCTCCTTCCCTTTGCCAGCCCTCGGCAGCATCTATAGGTTTATTTTTACACTTTACTGAATAATGCTCCCAACATCTGCTTTCCTCAGTAGCAACAAATTCTGAAAAACCTAAAGATCTTTAAAAAGTAAAATGCTGACTAGCCAATGGTAAAGCCAGGCTTCGTTGTAACTGTCCTCATTGCCTTTCTTTTTCACATACCATGCCTCTTTGCTGTAAGGGGGGGTATGACCAGCTAGAGAAGATACAAATTACAAACAAACACCTAAATAGCTCCTCTCTCCAATGTGCAAAGTATAAAAGTTGTATTTAAAAGCAGAAAAGGTAAAGTTGCTTATCAAAAGAGGCATGCTCTATAATAATTAGATATTAAAATACTTCATATTTTATATGATGGCATTTCATGTTTGAAATCAATTGAGATCTTTTCTTAAGAATAAATGCCTCTAAGACTGTGGATTTGAGAAAAATCATAAAGATTTTGTCAAACATATTTCAGTAAGCAGCAAATGAACCTCGCTTGCAACCATAAATCATTAATCTTTAATCACGAGCCAATTTCTCAATCAGCTCATTGGCATGGAAAGTCCAAGATACTAAAAGGCTAGTAGTTCCTGATCTGGCATGCATGGTTGGCTTGTGTGTTTAATTACTGTTTATGCATTGGCAGAATCCAGGCATTTGTATGTAATAAATAGGACACTGTCATCATGTCCAGATGGCTTTGACACCAGGCCCAGGGAGCATGTTTGGAGATTATAGGACAGATTCACTGTTTGTTTGCACCACTTCAATCACAAAAACCATGATAATTGTATGCACATGAGGAATTCTGCATTATGAAAATAAATGCACTGCCATGTTGGTTATTTTGAAAGACATTTAAATTTGACTTTATCATCAGAATATCTATCGAAGTTTTAAAGTAAAATTAATTTCTTTATTTAATATGATGTTCTTTTATTTTCAAAGGGAGGAAATACCTTTCTGGGGTCTAATTGTTATCCCATAAAATAAGTTTTGAAAATAAACTAAAATATAAACAGATGTTTTCCAATAACACCTCAAAATAACCATTCACAGATTCAAAATTCCTCATTAGTTATGGTAGAATTCTTAGCAGTAAGTTTAACAGTAATGAAATTATATACACTAACTCATGTTTTCTCACACTTTTGAATTATTTTAATTCCCACTATAATAATTTTAATGACAGACTTCTGAAATAAAAGTCAATTAGACAAAATAGTTACCTATTAATAATTTTTTTCATATAGGAATTATTACTGTTTTTTGAAAATTCAGATTGAGGTTGATAAGTCCAACTTTTTTTTAAAGCCTTTCTTTATTTCTTTCTAAGATTTTATTTTTTTATTTTTAGAGAGAGGGATAGAGAAGGAGAAAGAGCAGGAAAGAACTATTAATATGTGGTTGCTCCTTGCACTCCACATACTGGGACCTGGCCCACAACCCAGGCACGTGCCCTGACTGGGAATTGAACTGGTGACCCTCTGGTTCACCCCCCCCATGCTCAATCCACTGAGCTACACCAGCCAGGACACAACTTTTGATGAAATAGTAGAATATTTCTAACATACAGTTAATCAAAAATCATTCAATATTATTTTAACTGGTCTAAATCATGAATTCTGTAGCCACTCTTATTTAAAAAAAGAAAAGAAACAGAATTTTAAAGTGTTTAACTTCTCTTTAAATTACTGGGTTAAAAACTAAAGTTAGAATAAACTGAACAAAAAAGGAGAACAGGCTGTCTTCAATTTTAAAACCTAGGAGAACACCTATATCCATGAGTTTGTAATTAAGCATTTACAGGTATGTGTTGGGAAAAAAATAAACATCTGTAAGAAAAGAATATTTGGAAAATCTGTGTTTATATGATATATTATTCCCTCTAGGAAGTAATTAAAATTCGTGATAAAATGCTCAGGCAATTTTATGAGTCATCAGTGATTTCAGAGTCAATTCGAAAAACAGATAAACTTATATGACATTCATGGGAGAAGCCAAACCAGTCTCCCCAAAAGACTGTTCTTTTTGACCAATGTGCATTTTGGGGGGAAAGAATGCAGTTTAATAACGATTACCTAGATGCTCTATATATCCTACAAAATTTCTTTACCAAGGGAGAAGCTTATAGTTGGCTGGTTTGAAATAAAATATTAGCAAGTGCTCCTAGTTTTTTGTTTGAGAATTTTTATTAACACCTACCAGTATATCTAACATAAGGACCAAAGAAAACCATGGATCAACTAAGAGAGAAGTAACATATTTGCATAAGAAATAACAAAAAGAAAAAGAAATGGCCACACAAATATGGCCATTTGATTTATAACAAAGGCAACCCTAAAGCATACTGGGTAAAGCATGGCTTTTCCCTTTATGATGCTGAATCAATTGTATACCCACACGAAAAACAATTAATCTTGATCCTTGCCCCACACCACACATAAAAATCAATTCTCTAGCACCAATAACTCCACTCTTGGACATGTACTCAACATAAATGTGTTAACACATTTATCAAAAATATGAAAAAGAATGTTCATAGAGGTATTCTTTGTAATGGTCCCAAATGATAAACAATGTCAAATCTATAAATAGTAGGAAAAGGGCAAATTTAATATATTCATGTAATAATGATGATACTGCAATAAAAATAACTTTCAAATACAAATTATTCAAATAAGTTTCACAAATATATTAAGGATAATTAGTCAATGAAGAGTACCTACTATATGATTCAATTATTTAAGTTTGAAAAAAAGTAAAATTTATAATCTGTTATGTTGGTAGTGGGCTGGTAGTGACTAAGAGAACACGAACATGATTCTGTGGGTGTTGGAAATGTTCTGAAAATTTTTCTAGATGCTGGTTACATGTCTACATTTGTTTTGTGGGGTTTCATCAACTTTGTATGTGTTTGTGAGTATGTGTAATATTTATGCATATCTGTGTATGACTTTAATAAAAAGTTTACTATAAAATGAGTGAACATGTCTGATTACTCTTGCATATATGTCAGAATTTTGTGAATCTTAAATGAATCTCCATAATCCAGTCATCTATGTTGCCTGCTTTCTGAAACTTGGTATTGCCCGGCCTCAGGTCACACTTTCTCTTACACTTGTCCCCACTGGTTTCATATTGTTGGCCCCTGTTTTGTGCAGCATGGTGTCTATTATGCAACTTAAACTGTGACTTTCCTTCAGTTAAAGGAACTGTCTGCTATTTCGTAGCATAGACTAACTAAACCTCTTCTTTATTATTAGGCATACGTGAGAATGTACTATAAATTTATGTCTCACATAAGATATTTATGGTACTGTCAACACCAAACCAAAGGAATATCCTTTCTTTTACTGGTAGCACAGCTTTTACTCAGATGCAGCAACAGCCTTTTATAACCCAAATGCACAAATTACTCAATGTAGTGAGCAGGGTAGAGAGGAAGAGAGAACCATACCCTTTATTTAAGAATGAAATTCTGATTGAATAAATAAAGGAAACTGAAAATCTTGTTAATTGCTATGCAAATTAAGAATATGGTTTCTTTGGCTGGTGGGAGGTGAATTGCCAAAGTAGAACATGTACCTAATCAATGAAGGAACAAGCCACATTCCTAACTCTAATATAAAAAATTCTTACACTTGTGTGTGTCAGTATTCACATTTAATTCTCCTCTGCTAGTATTTTCATATAAAATGGAATATGATATAAACTCTGGAAAATTTATTTCAGAGCCAGCACTTACTCCGGCTTACAATAACACTAATTTGCTCCTGGAGAAATTTGGAACAAGATCTGCACATCAAAAAATTTAAGTGGTATGTTTAGTATTGGCCATATTATTTTTTAATTTTTGAAATTAATAAACTATATCCAGCTGGCACATTTCATGGAGATATATTAAGCACTTTTTATGGATATTTGCTGAGTGAAGCAATGGAGGCTGCAAATAAATATAGGCTAGAAAGATTGCAAAAGATCAGATATTTATACTTACATCTGGTGCTAGCTAGCAGAGCTTCTGTGAAGGTGCCACTTCAAAGTTGGTCAATGCTTCTGTATCCACCTGGCTATCTTTAGTTACCTTTGAGCATATCATCTTTGTTGAGTGAAGACTTATTTGGTGAGATGTATTTCTGGTCTTGGAGAAAAATGGGAAAGTTTTTCATGAACTCATGAGAGAAAGGAGATAAAAAAACTGTACCATTTCCCTCTGAAGTTCAAAGATTTTAGAACCTCTATGATATGATGCCACCTATTCATAGTTCAGAGGGCAAAACAACCCATTGGAGAACTCCTTGTCACAGCCTATCCACATACTATCCACATAGCAAAACTGTTTAGCAGTATCTCTTGAAGCTGGGTGTCAACATATCTCATGCTTTAGCAATCCCATTTCTAGTCTGTATTCAGACAGAGATTAGAGCATATGATGACCGAAAGACTTAAGCTAAAACTTCATAGCAAAATAATTCATAAGATTGCCAGATGGAAACTACCCAAATGTCTATCAACAGCTTAACAGGTAAATGAATATAAGGTATTGACATGATGTGATAATGCATAACGATGAGAACGATCAATTATATACAAAATACAGCTAAATCTCACAAGCATAATACTGAAAGAATGAAGCTAAGCATGAAATAATGCATACTTTAATGAATCTTAGTATTTAAAGTTCCAAAAAGGGTTATAAACTAATCTATGTGGTTAGAAGCCAGAGTGTAGCAACATGTGGGAAAGGTTAATGACTAGGAAGAGCCACAGTGGGCCTTTCTGGTGTGCTAGTAATATTCTGTTTCTTAGTGTGAGTTTTAGTTTTCTGGAAAGATATAGTGGGTTGGCCAAGAAGTCTGTTTACTTCTGTCCATAAGATATAAGACACATTTTTCATTTTTACAAATAACTTCATGTATGTGGATATTTTGAGTATGTCAGCTATCTTCCCCTATTTGCTTCTAGTGGGTAGAGGCCAGGGGTGCTGTCAAACATTTTCCAATGCATAAGACAGCCCACAGCAAAGAATTACTTGGCCAAAATGTCAATAGTACCAAGAAATTTTGCAAACCACTTTGGACACATCCAGTCAGTCACAGCACCTTCTCTGTACACTGTACAAATTTTTTTTTGGGGGGAGGGGATTTTTACATTTCTTGAAATAAAAAAACATACTGAGTCAAAATGTTGTGTATGTTCTTCCATCTTCAATATTAAAGTGGCTGCACAGAAATTCACCAATGTTGATTAAGTTTTTTTTAATGCACACTGATATGAGAGTTGTCACAACACCATCTAACAAAATTATTTCAAATGACATTAAAGACAACTAAGAGCCCTGGCTGGTGTAGCTCAGCTGATTGAGTGTGGGCTGTGAACCAAAAGGTCACAGTTCAATTCCCAGTCAGGGCACATGCCTGCGCTGCAGGCCGGGTCCCCAGTGGGTGCCATGTGAGAGGCAACCATACATGGATGTTTCTCTCCCTCTCTTTCTCCTTCTCTTTCCCTCTCTCTAAAAATAAAGAAAATATTTTTTAAAAAGACAACTAAGCACTACTAGAGCCACTGTATGAAAAAAACTAAATGAAATTTTCGGTGAGTTCAATGTTTAAAATGCATCAACTTGTATATGTGACACATCAATTAAACATTTAAAAATATAATAATTTGTGACTTTTTTCAAGCTGGGAGATGTGTTATGCCAGTTCTATACATAATATGTTTAGATCTAAATATGGTAGAAACAATATCATTTAAAGAGCAACAATAGCCAACTATAATATAATATGTTTATATATGTCATATTTTAATATATATATTTGTTAAATATATTTATAAAGTCTTATAAAATGAGTGTTAATATTATGTGTAGAATACAGGTACTCATCTTTTATGAATAGTAATAAGAATGACTTATTTGTAAATAAACTTCTCAGCATACCATAACACTAAATATGGCTTACTTTCTAAATGAAATTCATGATTCACACTTAAATGTTTAAAAGCCACGTGTGATCATAAAAAAAGAAATATGTTTGTAATTAGAGATTCGTGTGTATCTTCCCATCTATGTTGTTCAAAGTCCAAAAAATACAAATTTTTTAAACATTTCAAAGGATCATTTATCCATGAGCTGGTTTGTTGAAAAGACAAAATCGACAATCCTTAAACCACACTCATCAAGAAAAAATGAAACCAAATAAATAAAATCAGAAATGAAAGAGGAGAGATTACAACTGACATTACAGACATACAAAGGATTATAAGAAATTACTACAAAAAATGATATGCCAAGAAATTTGAAAACCTGGCTAAAATAGACAAATTCTAGAAACATGTGATCTTCCAAAACTGAATCAAGAAGCAGAAAGCCTGAACAGACCCATAACAGCTAGTGAAATTGAAGCAGTAATCAGAAAACTCCCAGCACACAAAAGCCCTGGACAGAACATTCTCAAAGGAAATTTTACAAAACATTTAGAGAAGAGTTAACCTTTACCCTCCTCAGACTATTCCAAAAATCCAAGAAGAGGGAAGACTCCAAAACTCTTTTTATGAAGCTAGCATCATCCTAATCACAAAACCAGATAAACACACAACAAAGGAAGAAAATCCCAAGTCAATATTGCTGATGAACACAGATGCTAAAATCTTCAACAAAATATTGGTATCCAGCAAGATATTAAAAAGATCATACACCATGATCAAGGGGGATTCATCTCAGGGATGCAAGGATGGTACAATATTCACAAGTCAATAAATGTAATACATCATATAAACAAAAAGAAAGACACAAATCACAAGATCATATCAACATGTGGAAAAAGCATTTGATAGGGTACAGCAACCATTTATGATTAAAACATTCAGCAAAGTAGGAATAGAGGGAGCATTCCTCAAAATAGTAAAGGCCATACAGGACAAACCTACAGCCAACATCAAAGTCAATGGACAAGAACTAAAAGCTTTCCCACTAAGATCAGGAATAAGACAAGGATGTCCACTTTCATCACTCCTGTTCAGCATAGTATTGGAAGTCCTAACCACAGTGATCAGACAAGGAGAGAAATAAAAGGCATCCAAATTGGAAAGGAGACAGCAAAACTGTCATTGTTTGCAGATGACACAATAGTGTGCATAGGAAACCCTGTAGACTCCACCAAAACACTACTTGACCTAATAAGAAAATTTGGCAAAACAGTGAAATACAAAGTCAATATTCTGAAATCAAAGGAATTTTTGTTCACCAACAACAAAATATAGAAACAGAAATCAGGGTGACAATCTCATCTGCAATAGCAACAAGAAAAATAGAGTACTTAGGAATAAACCTAACCAAGGAGGTAAAAGAGGTATACTCAGAAAAATACACAACACTGAAAAAAGAAATCAAGAAAGACATAAACAAATCGAAGCATATACCGTGTTTATGGATTGGAAGAATTAATATAATCAAAATGTCTATAATATCCAACGCAATTTACAGGTTCAATGCAATTCCTATTAAAATACCAGTGACATATTTCACAGATATAGAACAAACATTTCAAAAATTAATATGGAACCATAAATGATCCTAAATAGCTGCAGCAATTTTGAGAAAGAAGAACAAAGTAGGATGGATCACAATACCAGATATCAAACTATGTTACAAGGCCACAGTAATCAAAAGAGTCTGGTACTGGCATAAGAACAGACACATAGATCAATGGAAGAGAATAGAGAGCCCAGAAATAAACCTATGTCTCAGTGGGCAATTGACACGATACAGGGGGTACCAGCATGAAATTGAATAAATATGGCCTCTTCAACAAATGGTCTTGGGAGAGGTGGACAGCTACATGCCTAACAATGAAAGTCCACCATCAACTTACACCATACACAAAATAAACTCAAAGTGGATAAAAGACTTAAATATAAATCACAACACCATAAACATCCTAGAGGAGAATATAGGCAGGGAAATTTTACATATTCCATGTAGCAATATTTTTACTGATGTGTCCCCTAAAGCAAAGGACATAAAAGAAATAATAAACAAATCAGACTTTGTCATATTAAAAAGCTTCTGCTTGGCTAAAGGAAACATCAGCAAAATGAAAAGGGAAGCAACCATATGGAAAAAAATACATATATTTCCAGTGATACCTGGGACAAGGGTTTAATCTCCAAAATATATAAAGAATTCACATGACTCCACTCCAGGAACACAAGCACCCCAATTTTAAAAATGGGCAATAGACTTGAACACACACTTCTCTAAGGAGGACATACAGAGAGCCCAGAGACATATGAGAAGATGTTCAGCATTGCTAGCCACCAGAGAGATGCAAATTAAAACCACAATGAGATGCCACCTCACACTGGTCAGAATGGCCATCATAAACAAATTGACAAACAACAAGTGGTGGAGAGGATGTGGAGAAAACAGAACCCTAAAGCACTGTTGGTGGGAATGCAGACTGAAGTAGCTACTGTGGAAAACAGTATGGAATTTCCTCAGGAAACTAAAAATGGAACTGCCTTTTCATCCAGCAATTCCACTGCTGGGATTATATCCTAAGAACCCTGAAACACCAATCTAAATGAACCTGTGCACTCCAGTGTTCATAGCAGCACAATTTACAATAGCCAAGTGCTTTAAGCAACCTAAGTGTACATCAGTAAATGAATGGATCAAAAAACTATGGTATATTTACATGATGGAATATTCTGCAGCAGAAAGAAAGAAGGAGCTCCTACCCTTTGTGAACAGCATGGATGGAACAGGCAATCATTATGCTAAGTGAAATAAGCCAGGCAGTGAAGGGCAAATACCATATGATTTCACCTTTAACTGGACCCCAATCAACAAAACAAACAAGCAAGCAAAATATAACCACAGAAACTGACATTAAGAACAGACAGAGCCCTGGCTGGTGTGGCTCAGTGGGTTTAGTATGGGTTTGTGAAGCAGAAGGTCACCGGTTTGTTTCCCAGTCAGGGCACATGCCTGGGTTGTAGGCCTGGTCCCTGGTAGGGGACACATGATAGGCCACCACACATTGATGTTTCTCTCCCACTCTTTCTCCTTCCCATCCCCTCTTTCTAAAAATAAATAAAATATTTTAAAAAAGAACAGACAGAAACTAGAGGGGAGGTGGGAGGGGATAATGGGGGAAAAGGAGGAAGCATTTTCAGAAACAGCTATAAAAGACACATGGACAAATTCAAGGGGGGTTGGAGTTAGGGAAGGAAGTGGGGATGGCTTGTGTGCGGGGGAGTAGGAGGGTGTAAATCAAGACAACTATAATTGAACAACAATAAAATAATTTTTAAAAATCCAAAATCTCAAAAGAAAAAAAAGAACTATGGTACATTTACACAATGGAATACTATGCAACAGAAGGAAAGAAAGAACTCCTACCCTTCATGACAACATGGATGGAACTAGAGACCATTATGCTAAGTGAAATATATCAAAGAGTGAAAGACAAATACTATATGATCTCACACCTATAAGTGGAACCTTATACAAAATAAACAAGTGAGCAAAATAGAATCAGAAACATGGAAATGAAGAAACTGACAATAAGCTCAGGAGAAGCAGAAGGGGATAATAGTGCAAAGAAGGCAGAGGGTTATCAAGGAACATTTATAAAGGACGCATGGACAAAGTCAACATGGGGTGAGGGAGGATTGAATGTGGGAGGTGGCATGAGTAGGCTTGGGGAGAATAATGGGGAGTAAAGTAAAACAACTGTAATAGATCTACAAGAAAAAAAAATGGAAAAAAAGAATAAAGTTCATTTAAAATGTCAAAAAATAAATAAAAGAAAGATCACCCTGCCAATAGTGAGAAAGTAGATAGATTGAGATGAAAATAGGGGCAAAGTGGTGAGAATAATGGTAATCCCTTCCAGTAATCAGATAAAAAATGCACCTGTAGATAATGGCTATCAGAATAAAAAAGTGAGGGGAAAATGAGAGTACTGTATTATATATCATATATCATATATTGTATTATTTATAAGTGAGGTTATTATAATAAAGTAAATAATCCAAATAATTGTTGGACTCTAATCAAGGTGATAAAGTAGCAAAAGCTAAATACCATTAAAATACTGACAATTTTTTCATTATTTGTTAAAATAAAAGAATTATCCATATGTTTTTACACCAGACTTCATAGACTCTTCATGAGGAATAGTTTTAATGTCTTAAAGCATTGAAAATCATCACAAATCATGTGTCTTTCAGTAGCTTTGAATGCTCATAGGAAAATATGCAGAGAAGTCAGATAATTTTTCAAAGTCAATCTTTAAGAAATACAACCTAAATTATTTGAAATCATGTTATAAACTTGGTTAGGAAGCATAAGTACTCTCCACCTTTAAAAAAACATGTTATCTTTCTTCTAAAGTAATGTGTTCTTCATTACACTATAATATCAACAGTTCTGTTTGATAACAAATGCTTTTGTACTTATTTCAATCTTTTTATTTAACTTTTATTTTTTATGTTTACTAATCTGTTGGATGTAATCCAGATTTTCTGTTGTGTTATAGAAATGTAAGAATATGTGCAACATAATTTAACAAAAACTGAGAAATATGACTACCAAGCAAAGTATGCAATGTTTTTACACGGTAAAGGAGTCCATGAGATATCTGACAACAAGGTTACACAGTGACACTCTCCATTAAATTGTACCTCATTTATTCATTTAGATTTAATGCTTCATTCTACTACTTAAAGGTGAAACTCTAAACCTTTTTCTTAGCTTGAGACTTCTTTAAATCCTGTACTTGGCTCTGTGTGTGTGTGTGTGTGTGTGTGTGTGTGTGTGTGTGTGTGTGTGTGTGTGAGAGAGAGAGAGAGAGAGAGAGAGATTTAATCTTCATATTCAGTTTCAGTTCTATTTGGCTGTTTTTTATTTTATTTATTTATTTTTTAGAGAGGGGAAGGGAGGGAGAAAGAGAAGAAGAAAAACATCAGTGTGTGGTTTCCTCTTATGCACCCCATACTGGGGACCTGGCCCATAACTTAGGTATGAGCCATAGACTGGGAATCAAACAAGTGAGCCTTTGATTTGCATGCCAGCACTCAACCACTGAACCACACCAACCAGGGCTATTTGATTATTTTTAATTTTGATGAAATTTTTTCCTGTGTGGGTAAGAAACACAACTTCTGAGTAGTAAATATTAATACATTTCTTCCATGTAAAATTACAACACAAAAAGAAAGATTTAGAGTAGAAGGAGATGCATGATAACTTTAACATATATACTTGTAAGCAGAAGATGGTATCTATCTGTAGAAAAATAATGTACCTAATCATGCAAATATTTGTGCTGGTCAGCTGTGAAGTAAAAACTTTAAATGGGGCAGACCCCACCCTTGTGAAATTTATTAAAAACTTGCCATGAAACTCCAGTGCTACTGACTAAATTGTGTCACCCTAAAATTTATATATGGGAGCCACAACCCCCAATGTGACTGTATCTGCAGATAGGATCATCAGGAGGTTTGTTAAGTTTCTTTTTTTAAGTATATTTTATTTATTGTGTTGTTATAGTTGTCCCATTTCTTTTCCCCCTTTTATTCCTCTCCACTTGTCAACCCCCACCCACCAGCATCCCCACCCTTACAGTTCACGCCCATGGGTCATACATATAAGTTCTTTGGCTTCTACATTTCTTATACTATTCTTAAACCCCCCGTCTATTTTGTACTTACCATTTATGCTTCTTATTCCCTGTATCTTTCCCCCATGCTCCCTACTCCTTCTCCTCACTGATAACCCTCCATGTGACCTCTATTTCTGTGATTCTGTTTCAGTTCTATTTGTTTGCTTAGTTAGTTAGTTTGTTTTTTGGTTCAGTTGTTGATAGTTGTGCGTGTGATGTCATTTTACTGTTAATAATTTTGATCAACTTATTTTTCATAGATAAGTCCTTTTAACATTTCCTGTAATAAGGGCTTGGTGATGATGAACTCCTTTAACTTGACCTTATCTGGGAAGCACTTTATCTGCCCTTCCATTCCAAATGAAAGCTTTGCTGGATGGAGTAATCTTGGATGTAGGTAATGCCTTTCATGATTTGAATAGTTCTTTCCAGCCCCTTCTTGCCTGCAAGGTTTCTTTTGAGAAATCAGTTGATAGTCTTATGGGAATTCTTTTGTAGGTAACTGTCTCCTTTTCTCTCGCTGCCTTTAAGATTCTCTCCTTATCTTTCATCTTGGCTACTATAATCATGATGTGCTAAATTCTTTGGAACTTTCTGAGCTTCTTAAACTTCCTGGAAGTCTCTTTTCTTTGCCTGATTGGGGAAGTTCTCCTTCACTATGTTTTCAAAAAAGTTTTCAATTTCTTGCTCTTCCTTTTATCCTTTTGGCACCACTATGTTTCACATGTTGGAACTTTTAAATATGTCTTGGAGGTTCCTAAACCTCTCCTCATATTTTTGAATTTTTGTTTCTTCATTCTGTTCTGGTTGAATGTATATTTCTTCCTTCTGCTCCAAATTGTTGACTTCGGTCCTGGTTTCCTTCCCTTCAATGCTGGTTCCCTATACATTTTCCTTTATTTCACTTTGCATAACCTTTACTTTTTCCTCTTTTGTGACAATACTCTACCATGTCTGTGAGCATGCTGATTACCAGTATTTTGAACTCTGCATCTGATAGGTTGGCTACCTTTTCATCACTTAGTTCTATTTTTTAAGATTTGATCTGTTCTTTTATTTTGGCCATATTTCTTTGTCTTGGTACATCTGTTACATTTAAGGGGTGGAGCCTTAGATATTCACCAGATAGGGGCTACCCATATTGCTCTGTTGTGGCACTGCATGTGGGAAAGGTGTCGGAGAAGGAACAATGCCACTTGCTCAGCTCTTTGCCTGCTTTCAGTCACTTCCCCTGCTACCCATAACCAAATTGGACTCTTCTGGTGATGATTCCAGAGTGGGAGGTTTTGTGTATATTCTAGGACCCTGTGGGTCTCTCCAAAGAACTCTCCTGTAAGGGTGAGAGTTTCTTCTGTCACCGCAACCTCCACAGGTAAGTTTTGAGGCTTTTTTCCCTGTGCTGTAACTCTGGGTTGCATGATCTGTCTCTCTCCCCAGTTGTTTCCCCCAGTTTATCCACATGCAAATATGTGACCTCCTAATCCACCAGCCACTGCCTCATATGCTTGGTCCTCCAGCTGCCACCTTGTCATGTGTACTCTCCACCCCTAGCTGATCATCTCCACCCTTCCTACTAGTCTGAATGAATGTTTCTTCTTTAATTCCTTGGTTTCCAGACTTCTACACAGTTCAATTTTCTGGCAGTTCTCATCATTATTGCTTGTAAACTTGTTGTTGTCCTGTTTTGGTTTTGTAAGAAGGCAAAGTTTATCTATCTATGCCTCCATCTTGACTGAAAGTGAGGTTTGTAAGTTTCAGTGTGTTCATAAAGTTGCATCACAATCCAATAGGATTATGACTTTGGAAGAAGAGGGAGGGATAGAGGAAGAGAGAGATCAGGAGAGAGGGAAGTGGGAGAGAGAAAGAAAAAGAGAGTGCATGTTAGAGCTCTTTGTTGTGTGAGGTCACAGTAAAAATGGAGTCATCAGATAGCCCGATGTTGTTACCTGAACCCAACCATACTGGGACCTTGATCTCAGACTTCCAGTCTCCAAAACTATGAGGAACTAAATTTCTGTGTTTTACACCATTTAGTCCATGGTGTTTTGTTATGGGAGCTTGAGCTTGCTGACACAGCAGGTTCACAGCTAAGTAAAGCCAAGGAAGGCTGCGTCTATGTCCAAAGAAGACCTGGGAGCATATCACAAATATGAATTCTGACATAGGAACACATAGACCAGAGTCAGGGAGAAGAAGAAACTGTCTCTTTAGTGAGCCTTTAAAAATATCAATTTTCTAGGAGCACATATCGTAAAGAATGTTCCCTTTGGATTAACTTGAATAAAGAGACAAAGCATGAGGTGTGAAGAGAGAATAGTGGTGACAATGGCACAGAATATGCATGTAGGGGAAAAAGACAAAGAGAGGATGTAAGATAAGATGACATGGGAGAGGAGATAAGTGTATAACAACCTCTTCTTACCTGAAAATGTAGAATCAATTTAAAAATAGGGTAAAAATAAGGCAAGATGAAGAAAAAATCATCACATTTTTTAGTCTTTTTTTAACTTTTTAAAAAATATATTTTATTTATTTATCTTTAGAGGGGAAGGGAAGGAGAGAGGGAGAGAAACATCAATGTATGGTTGCCTTTCCTGCGTCTCCTGCTGGGAACTGGCCTGCAGGGAACTGGTTTGCAACCCAGGCATGTGCCCTGACTGGGAATCAAACCTCAATTGTCTGGTTCGCAGGCCCATGCTCAATCCACTGAGCTACACCAGCCAGGGCCTTTTTTTAATTTTTAAACAAATTTTATTTATCTTTAGAGGGAAAGGGAAGGAGAGAGGGAGAGAAACATTAATGTATGGTTGCCTTTCATGCATCCCCTGCTGGAAACTGGCCTGCAACCCAGGCATGTACCCTGACCGGGAATCGAACCGGGATTGTCTGGTTCTCAGGCCCACGCTCTATCCACTGAGCTATACCAGCCAGGGCAAATCATCACATTTTTTATTGGTCAAGCTGATAACAGATTTTGGGACTCTTATTTTTAGGTTAAAAACTTGCATTTTCTCAGCTTTTGTGTGTCAGGTTCTTGGTGCTATTTCTTTCTACCATGGATTCATCCAAGGTGGTGGGACACTCACTGCTTTACCTTCTACCTGTTCCTCATCTCCTCTGTGAAGTCTCAGCATGCCAATGACTGAGACCTGTTTACTCTTGCTTAAGGTCAGATTAGACAAGATTTTGAAAGCCTGGTGTTTAAGGAAATCACAAGTGATAAAGGCTAAGTAGTGTTTGCCCAGGCCATGTTAGTTAAAAGTTACTCATACTACAGTAAAAGCTAGTCACAATGCACTGTATGGGATGCTACAAATGCCCAGAATCCTAACCTTCTAAGCCCAGCCCAACAAAATCAAGACATGCTAGAACAAAAAAATTTTGTTCTTGTTTATTTTTCAATATCCCACCTACCCAATGCAGCAGATGTTAGAGTTTTGAAAAGGTCAATATATACAATCCTCTTGAGATCTATGCCAAAGAAGAAAAAAAGGGTAAGGTATACTGAATTATCAATAGGAGTGTGACATATGCATGCAACTAGTTATACAAATACTCATGCCCTAAACTAGAAATTTACCTTCCAGTTGTCAAGAGCTGAGCTGCAGAGGCCTAGATCCCCTGGTGTTGCAGTAACCCATAAACACAACACATCCAAATGAAGGTAGCAGTCAGGACTTGCATCCCTTACTGTACTAAGATCAAGTGACAGGCTGACCAGAGGTCAGTTGCATCCCCCAGGATCTTATTCTTCCCTCTGGAGCCATGCTGGGTGGACTGGGACAGACAGAGACACTTTCACTGGCAGGAGTCCAAAACTTCTTATGGACTCAAGAACCAGAAAGAAAGAGAGAAAGGGCTAAGAATAAAAAATAACTGAATATTAAGATGGCATGGAGAAAAACATCTGGTATGGGGAGGACAGCTTCTTCCAGGAAGGCTGCCAGAAAAAGCCTTTGAGCAGATGGTTGGGAGTTGAGCCAGAGTCTGAAGGGCCTTTTTACATCATTTTAAACTGCTTGGTTTCCCTTTCAGAGAATGAGTTCACAGTTGTTTTGAGCAGACAGGTAACATGATGTGACTTCTGATTTTTAACTGCTCTCTCTGGCTGCATTAGATGATTTTTTTATATTTTATTTTATTTTAATTGTTGTTTAAGTACATTCTTCTGTCTTTTACTCCCATCCCAGCCTGCCCCTGCAGCCCTCCTAACCTCCATCCCATTTCCGCCCTCCTTAGTTTTTGTCCATGTGTCCTTTATACTTGTTCATATAAACCCTTCCCCTTTTCTCCTGAAATTTCCTCCCCTCTTCCCTCTGGTCCCTGTCAGCCTGTTCTCTATTTCAGTGTCTTTGGTTATATTTTGCCTCCTTGTTTGTTTTGTTGTTTAGGTCCTGTTAAAGGTGAAATTATATATGGTATTTGTCTTTCACTGCCTGGCTTATTTCATTTAGCATAATGCTTTCCAGTTCCATCTATGCTGTTCCAAATGGTAGGATCTCCTTCCTTCCTTCTGTTGCATAGAATTTAATTGTGTAAATGTACTATAGTTTTCTGATCCATTTATTTATTAATGGGCACCTACATTGCTTCCAACACTTGGCTATTGTAAATTGTGCTGCTGTGAACGTGGGAGTGCATAGGTTCTTTGAATTGGTTTAAGGGTTCTTAGGATAATACCAGCAGTGGAATTGCTAGGTCAAGAGGCAGATCCATTTCTAGTTTTCCGGCAAAATTCCATAATGTTTTCCATAGTAGTTCTACCACTCCGCAATTCCACCAATGGTGCACTAGGGTTCCCTTTTCTCCACAACCTCTCCAACACTTGTTGTTTGTTGCTTTGCTTATGCTGGCCATTCTGACTGGTGTTAAGTGGCATCTCATTGTGGTTTTACTTTGGATCTCTCTGATAGGTAGCGATACTGAGCATCTTCTCATGTGTCTCTGTCTATCCTTGTTGGGCCCTCTGGGCCCTCTGCATGTCCTTGTTGGAGAAATGTCTGTTCAAGTCCTTTGCCCATTTTTTAATTGGGTTGCTTGTCTTCTTAGAGTAGAGTTGTGTAGATTCTTTATATATTTTGAAGATCAAACCCTTATCTAAGCTATCATTCGCAAACATGTTTTCCCATACAGTTGGTTCTCTTTTTCTTTTAATACCATTTTCTTTAGCCATGCAGAATCTTTTTCTTTTGATGAGATCCCATCCATTTATTGTTTCCTTTATGTCCCTTGCTCTAGCTGACATATCAGTGAAAATGTTGCTGTGTGAAATATTTGAGATTTTCCTGCCTATGTTCTCCTCTAGAAGTTTAATGGTGTCACAACTTATCTTTAAATCTTTTATATACCTTAAATTTATTTTGGTGTATAATGTAAGTTGGTGCTGACGTTTTATTTATTTATTTATTTTGCACATAGTTGTTCAGTTCTCCCAAAACCATTTGTCAAAGAGGCTATTTTTACTAAATTTTATGCTTCTATCCCCTTTGTCAAATATTAATTGACTGTAGAGACTTGGGTTTATTTCTGGACTCTCTGCCCTGTTCCATTGGTCCATGTGCCAGTTTTTATGCCAGTACCAGACTGTTTTGACTACAGTGGCCTTGTAATACAGTTTGGTATCAGGTATTGTGATCCCTCCTGCTCTGCCCTTCTTTATCAAAATTGCAGCTGCTATTTGGGGTTGTTTATGATTCCGTATAAATTTTTAAAGTGTTTGTTCTATGTCTGTGAAATATGTCATTGGTATGTTAATATATATTGCACTGAATCTGCAAATTGCTTTGAGTAGTATGGATATTTTAATGATGTTAATTCTTCTGATCCATGAACCTGGGGTATGTTTCCATTTGTTTGTGTCTTCCTTGATTTCTTTCTTCAGTGTTGTGTGGTTTTCTGAGTACAGGTCTTTTACCTCCATGGTTATCTTTATTCCTAGGTATTTTATTTTATTATTTTGTGCTATATCAGATGGGATTTTTTTCTTGATTTCTGCTTCTGCTGTTTCATTCCTGGTAGAGAAAACTGCTTTGATTTCTGGATACTGACTATATCCTGCTGTTTTGCCAAATTTATTAATTAAGTCAAGCAGTTTTTTGGCAGAGTCTATAGGACTTTCTATATAAGCTATCATGTCATCTACAAACAATGACAATTTTGTTTCTTCTTTTCAAATTTAAATGCTTTTTATTTCCTTTTCTCGTCTGATCACTGTGGCTAAAACTTCCAATACTATATAAATAGAAGTGGTGAAAGTGGACAACCTTGTCTTCTTCCTGATCTTAGTGAAAAAGATTTTAGTTTTGCCCATTGAGTATGATGTTGGCTATAGGTCTCTCATATATGGCCTTTATTATGTTGATGAATGGTCCCTATATTCCCACTTGGCTGAGTGTTTTTATCATAAATGGGTGCTGTACCTTAGCAAATGAATTTTCTGCATCTAATGATATAATCATGTGAACTTTGACTTTGCTTTTGTTTATGTGAAGCATTACATCCACTGATTTGTGAATATTGAACCATCCTCGCATCCCTGGGATGAATTCTGCTTGGTCATGGTGTATGATTCTTTCAATGTATTGTTGGAGGTAGTTTGCCAATATTTTGTTGAGGATTTTAGTGTCTATGTTCATCAGCAATATTGGTCTGAAATTTTCTGTCTTTGTGGTGTGTTTATCTGATTTTGGAATGAGGATGATGCTGGCTTCATAAAAAGTTTGGTAGTTTTCCATCATTTTGGATTTTTTGGAATAGTCTGTGAAAAATAGGGGTTAGCTCTTCCTTAAATGCTTTGTAGAATTCTCCTGTGAAACTATCTGGTCCAGGGATTTGTGTGTCAGGAGTCTTTTCATTACTGCTTCAATTTCATCTGCTGTTATTCGTCTGTTCAGGCTTTCTGCTTCTTCTTTGAGTTTTGGAAGATTATACTTTTCTAGAAATTTGTCCATTTCACCTAGGTTTTCAAATTTCTTGGCATACAGTTCTTCATAGTGATTTCTTACAATCCTTTCTATTTCTGTGGTGTCAGTTGTAATCTTTTCTATTTCATTTCTGATTATGTTTATTTGTATTCTCTCTTTTTTTTCTTGATGAGCCTGCTTAAAGGCTTGTTGACTTTGTTTATCTTTTCAGAGAACCAGCTTGTAGATTCATTGATCCTTAGAATTGTGCTTTTAGTTTTTATTACATTGAATTCTGCTGTGATCTTGGTTATTTTCTTCCTTTACTTGCTCTGGGTTTTTCTTGTTATTCCTCCTCAAGTTCTTGTAGATGTAGGGTTGGGTTGTTTATTTGAAATCTTTCTGCCTTTTTTAGGTAGACCGGTATCACTATGACTTCCCTCTCAGGACTGACTTCACTGTTTCCCATAACTTTTCAGTGGTTGTGAGTTCATTTTTTTCATTTTTATTTGTTTCCAGAAATGTTTTGATTTATTCCCTAATATCATTCTTGACCCATTCATTGTTTAATAGCATGCTATTCAATCTCCATGATTTTCAGTATTTGGGCTTTTTTCCCTTGGGGTTGGTGTCTAGTTTCAGTCCCTTGAGGTCAGAGAAAATGCTTGGTATGATTTCCACTTTCTTGAATTTGTTGAGGCTTATTTTGTATCCTATTATGCAATCTATCTTTCTAAATGTTCCATGTTCGTTTGAAACAAATGTGTATTTAGCTGCTTTTGGATGAAGGGCTCTATGTATAGAGCCTCTAGGGTGTTGTTCAATGCCACAATATCTTTGTTGATATTTTGTTTGGAAGATATGTCCATTTTTGTCACTGGAGTGTTAAAATCCCCTGCTATAATTGTGTTGCTGTCAGTATTTTTCTTGAAGTTCTCTAAGATTTTCTTTATGTATTTGTGTGCTCCTATGTTGTGTGCATATATATTTACAATGTTAATGTCTTCTTGTGGATTATTCCCTTGAGTGTTATGAAGTGACCTTCTGGGTCTCTCTTTATGTTTCTTATTTTGAAGTCTACTTTGTCTGATATGAGTATTGCTACCCTGGCTTTTTTTCACTGTCCATTTGCTTAGAAAATTAGTTTCTGGCCCTTCGCTTTCAGTCTGTATAGGTCTTCTGTCCTGAGGTGGGTCTCTTGTAGACAGTGTGTATGGGGGTCATGCTTTCTTATCCATTCAGCTATTCTATTTCTTTTTATTGGAGCATTTAGTCCATTTATGCTTAAGGTTATTATTGATAGGCACTTATTCATTGCTGGTTTTTTTCCTGTGTTCCTCTCTGTCTCTCTCTTTTCTTTCCTTTTCTTAGAGCAGTTTTTTTTTTAGCATTTCTTGCAGTGCTGATTTGGTGGAGGTATATTTTTTAGACTTTTGTCTAGGAAGCTCCTTATTTGGCCTTTTATCTTGATTGAGAGCCTTGCTGGGTAAAGTAGCCTTGGTTGCAGGCCTGTAGTTATCATTACTCAGAATATTTTTTTCCATCCTCTTCTGACTTAGAGTGTGTCCATTGAGAACTCAGCTGCTAACCTTATTGGGGCTCCCTTGTGTGTTACTTTCTGTTTATCTCTTGCTGCTTTTAAGATTCTCTCTTGGTCTTGGAACTTTGCCATTTTAATGATGATATGTCTTGAAGTTGACCTCTTTGGGTTACTCTTTACTGGGGCTCTCTGTATTTCCTAGATTTGTGTGACTTTTTATTTTTCATCAAACTAGGGATGTTTTTTCATTACTTTCTGAAATAGGTATCCTACCCCTTGTTCTTCTCCTTCTGGTATCCCTATTATTTGGATTTTATTATGTTCCACATTGTCTTGCATTTCTCTTAATCTCTCTTCATTCTTTCTGAATGTGTGTGTGTGTGTGTGTGTGTGTGTGCACGCTCTTTCTGGTAGTTTTTTTCTACTTTGTCCTCCAGCTCACTGATCCTATCTTCTGCTTCATTGATCCTGGTTTTGATTCCTTCTACTGTGTTCTTCAGTTCACAAATTGTATACTTTATTTTCTCTTAGTCCTTGTTTATAGTTTCCATTTTCTTTTTCATGTTGATATAGATTTTAATTAGTTCATTGTAGTTTCCTTGTAGTTTCTGGTAATTCACTGAGAGCTCATTGAGTTTCCTGATAACCATTACTTTGAACTGAATATCTGGTAGTTGAATTGCCTCTATTTCATTTAGCATTCTTTCTGAGGCTTCCTTCTTTTCTTTTATTTGGGGATTATTTCTTTGACTTCCTTTTTTTTGTGAGACTCTTCTTTTTAGCTTCAGCTTCTTAAGTTGATATATTCTGGCTCCCTGGATTTATGGTGTTAACTTCTGTTGTAGAATACCTGTGAGATTTAGTGGTGCTGTCTACTTGATCTCCCAAGCTCACTGGTCTTGGCCTGTCATTAAGTTGGCTCTTTGTTCCTCTTTGGGTTTTGATTGTTGTTTGTTCTTTTTTGGTGGGTCCTTCCCACCAGCTGGTTAACTAAAAGTTACTCTGTCAACCACCTCTTTGTATTTTGTTGTGCTGGTGTGGGCAAGTTTTGGTAAAGATGGTTCTTCCATGTGTACAAGGTTTTGAGGGTTCTCTCTTGCTCTTCTTCAGTTGTTTTTCTGGGTAATTTCTCCACTATTTAGTTGTATTTCCAGATAAGTCCTAGAGTGAGATTAGTGTGGCTTCTACTCCCTCCTTCACCTTCTTCTGTTGTTATCTATTAGTGGTTCCTTTGTTGTTGGGTTTTGTCTTTCAGCAGGTATCCTTGTGTTCACAGCTTCCACCTACTGTTTTTTTGGGATCAGTTGGATGTGGAAGGCAAAATGGTTTAAGTCAGCAAGAAAGCATTCTATGATATTTACAGTAGGAGCTGGTAGAAAAGAGAAGGGAGATCCTTTGGCAATGTATAGTGTTAACCATGATCTTCCACCCAATTAGCCACTTTTTAGAAATGATGGAAAGAAAATAGGACTCTTTTGGGGGAGGGTAGTGTTGTGAGTTGATTTTGGAAGGCAGTGAGGTTGTGGGAGGTCAGATTCTGAGGTAAGGTGAGAGTAAAGGATAGTAATAGGTGTAGTGTGTGATAGAATAGAGTTAAACACTACAGTAATAGATTTCAGTGAACTGTGAAATGGGCTAAGATCTGAGTGGTGTTGTGTAGTATTTACAATCGTATGGAACAGCTATTACTTACCATAATATTAGAGTAACAATAATATGACAGAGTCTTTGTGATCTGCATAACAAGAACAGGAAGTATAAGACCTTGAGAAGTGTGCTAATGGAACACAAGTGGAGTATAGTAAATTAGCAATACACTATGAATGAGAGAACAGGGAAAACCTGTCAACTGATAGTGTAACCAGCCAAGCAAAGAAGACTAAAGAGAAAGAGGAGGAATACAAAAGTGCTATTAAAATAAAAGATGTAAGAATAATGAAAAATAATACAAATATGCAATAACTTGCAGGTTCTTTGTAATAGCAAAGTTCAATTTGTCTCACTGTCTCAGCTCTTGGGATTCCCCTTCTTTGGGTCCAAGTCTGGTCCTTTCACAGTTCCAGCTTTTTTTGTCTCACTTGTGGGTATTTAAAAAAAAAAAAGAAGAAGCAGAAGAAGGAAGGTAGAAGATATAATATTGGAAAGAAATGAAGAATGAATAAAACAACAAAGAAAGAGAGAGAGAAAAAAGGAATTGAGAGATAAAAATAATAAAAATAAAAAATTACTTAAGAAAAAAAGCCTCTTGCTTGTTTCAAACTGGTGACCCCAGTTTTTCTGGTCTTTCTGGCTATAGCAGGCTGAGGGACTTTTCTATTTTCCAAGTCCACACTCAAGCAGTCTCTTGAGCACTCTCCCCAGGGCTCACCTGGTGCCTCTGTCTGGGGCTTTGGGCATGGAATACAGGCCTTTGGAAGAGCACACTCTCCCCAAGTTGTAGGCACATGTGCTCAGACAGGCCACCTCCAGCTTCACTGGTTCAGGTGTGCACCTTCCCCAGTGCTATGGGAGCATGCAGGCCTTCCCACTTACCTCCAGAGCATTGTCCAGGTAGACTGGGAGGAAGCCAGTGATTGTTGCAGGAGAATTCCCCAAACAGTGTCTCTTTTTTCACTTTTTCTTTTTGATAAATTCCTCCTAATCAAGCCTGATGCTCAGTACAGTGGCCTGGCCTCTGCACAGCCCAATTCTCCATCTCAACCCGGGACTATAGGGGTCAGGGCCCATCATACGAGACTCTCAACTCTTCCCAGCCTTCATCCACAGACTCTGTGCATGCTCACAGCCCTTGCGTGTTTGCCACTTAGTCCTTATTTCCCTCTCTGTGACTTCAAGCAACCAGGTTTCTCCCGGTGCTGCTCAAACCTCGTTTAGCCAGGGAAGGAGCAGTTAACCCAGCTCTTTCCCAAGAACCCTGTGGCAGACCCGGTGTGCGCTGGGCCTGGGGCTGGGGCTGCAGTTGCCATGGTGCCCAAGGCCTTATTGTCCTGAAGCACTCTCCTTACTGTCTGGTTTTTCAATGTCTGCTACAATTTTTGGTTTCCTATTTTCATATGTGCTGTGGTGCTGTTGGCTGTCTGCTCTGTTCCTCCCCAGATTGGCTAGATTTTCTCCTCTGTATAGGGGTAAGTGGAATCTGCTCCCTCCTCTTCCATCTTCTTCCTCATGCATTAGGTTATTGAAGGAAGAATAAATTTAAAAGCAGGGAGGCTGGCTGGATGCTGACTGAGATAAGTCAAGCAAGACTCGGGGCAACTTGGATCAGTATCAGAGAGAACAAGTTGAGGAGAAGGGGTGGGGCCCCCAGTGTCTCTGAAATGGACAGCGATGAGCTTTTGTGATAGTTGAATATAGAGTGTGAATGAAAGAGAAAATAAAACACCATCCTCATATCCTGGATCCAAGCAACTATAAAAGTGAACATAACAATTCCTGAGATGATGAAGACTGATAGTGGCGATGGGTCATAGAGAATAAATCAAATGCTACATTTTGAATTATTATTCATCATTATTATTTAAAGTATATTAAAATATATTCATTTAAAAATATTTTCCAACTGCTACATTTCATTAAAAATTATAATTAATCTTTGAAATTGTATCTGTAATCTCAGAGGCTTTGTGATAATAAGGGCAATTTTTCAAGCCATTTGCCACATTTTTAAGAGCAGATCTTCTTTACTTTCAGTTGTGAAATAAACACCTTTTCTTTTTTTTATATATATAATTTTTTATTGATTATGCTGTTACAGTTGTTCTATTCCCCTTTATTCCCCTCCACCCTGCCCCTCATCCCCACCATCACCCCCCCTTTAGTTTATGACCATGTGACTCAAGTCCTTTAGATTCTATATTTCCCATGCTATTCTTGCCCCCCCCATCTATTTTCTATCTACTGTCTATGCTATTTATTTTCTGTACCTTCTCCCCCCTTCTCCTCCTCCCACTCCCCTGTTGCTAACCCTCCTTGAGATCTTCATTTCTATGTTTCCACTCCTGATCTAGCTGTCCTTTTAGTTTGCTTTCGTTTTAGGTGTGGTTGTTAATAACTGTCAGTTTGTTGTCGTTTCACTGTTCATGTTTCTTTAACTTCTTTTTCTTAGATAAGTCCCTTTAACATTTCATATAATAAGGGCTTGGTGATAATGAACTCCTTGAATTTGATCTTATCTGAGAAGCACCTTATCTGTCCTTCCATTTTAAATGAAAGTTTTGCTGGATAGAGCAATCTTGGTTGTAGGTCTTTAGATTTCATGACTTGGAATACCTCTTTCCAGCCCCTTCTTGACTGTAAGGTCTCTTTTGAGAAATCTGCTGACAGTCTGATGGGGACTCCTTTGTAGGTGACTGTCCCCTTACCTCTTGCTGCTTCTAGGATTCTCTCCTTCATTTTAATTTTGGCTAATGTAATTACGATGTGCCTTGGTGTGTTCCTTCTTGGGTCCAACTTCTTTGGGACTCTCTGAGCTTCCTGGATTTCCTGGAAGTCTATTTCCCTTTGCCAGATTGGGGAAATTCTCCTTTATTATTTGTTCAAATAAGTTTTCCACTGGTGGCTGTGCCTTTCCCCCTTCTGGTACCCCTATAATTCGGATATTGGAGCATTTAAAGATGTCCTGGAGGTTCCTAAGACTCTCCTCATTTCTTTGAATTCTTGCTTCTTGACTCTTTTCTGTTTGGCCATTATTTGCTTTCTTCTGGTCCACTCCATTGATTTGAGTCCCAGTTTCCTTTTCATCGCTATTGGTGTCCTGTGCAATTCCATTCATTTCAATTAGTTTCGCCTTCATATATTTGTCTAATTTGTCGGTATAATCAGCCAGTTCTGTGAGGATCCTGATCACCAATGTTTTAAACTGTGCGTCTGTGAGTTTCGCTATTTCTTCATCGCTTAGATTTATTGGCTCTGGGGCTCTGAGATCCTCCTGCGCCATTCTTGGTCTGTTTGGGCCCTTTAAGTGTGAGAAGCCGGCGCCTTGGATTCCCAGGTCGCTGGGTTGTGAGGCTATATGTGGGGGCGTGGCCAGAGCGGGGAATTGGCGACCCCCTCTGCCGCTTCTCACAGCTGGGTGCGGAGGAGCAGTGCCTTAGGTGGTTCACCAGGGCCGGGCCACTCAGAGTCGCTGGGTTATGACGCTGTATGTGGAGGTGGGGTCAGAGCAGGGAAATGGCGGCGCCCTCCACTGCCGCTTGCCGTGGGGACCTGCCGGCCCGGTCCAACCGCCTACTCCCTCGCCTGTCCACCCCTCGCACAAATGCGCGACCTCAGTCAACACGCAGCCCCGGGCCCGGCTGTCTCCCCCCGAGGTCGCTCGCCTGGTTGCTCGCTGGGTCGCTCACTAGGTCTGACCCTGCGCCTGGATTCCGCCGGCCTGAGTGTGTCTGGCCGAGTCCTCCTGTGCAACCCTGCTCCGCCAGCCGCTGGTTTCGCCCCTTACCGGTCAGGCTGAAGAATTTGTTGTTAACGTACTTCCGAAAAGTTCAATTTTCCGTGTTCTGGCTGTGTTTTCTGTTGCTAATATTTAGTTTTCTCTACTCTTGGTTGTGTGAGAAGGCACGGCACATCCACCTATGCCTCCATCTTGGCGGAAGTCCAAAAGAACACCTTTTCAAGTTAGGATTTTGTCCCTGGGGATTTCATGATACACATATATATATTATTATATTAAGACCATTTTTTGAAAAACTTATAAGTGTGAATATGTGATCTCAAAATATAAACTACCTATTATCCTATAATAAGTCCTAGTACTAGTCTATAAATTTATCTTTAAAGAACCTAATTAAGCCACAATGCATCTATTTGCAGTGGGGATACAGACAGTTTAGGGGGAAAGTATTCAAACTAGTTAAATTCTTTTGATTTTTTTATATAATTATAGCTGACAATCTCATTCAAAATGAACATTGGTTTTATTTGAGGTCACTTTGAAGAGCTATTTGCTTGAAATCATTATTAAACTATATTCGAATATGAAAGGCATTGCAAGACTATACATAAAAACAACACTATTTTTAGAGTGATCTTTTTTTAAGGAATGGAGAAAACTCAAACAAGTGAAATATATTCAGAGAGAGTAATTTCCCTGACCCAGATTTTTAAAAAATTTCCTCCATATTGTATGATCTGTGCAAATTCGTTTCACATTTACTGATTTTTCATTCCAATATTTAAACACTTTCCTATACTCTGGATTTTCAGGAAGAAATTGTATTTAAATTGTACAAATCCATCAAAAAAGAAATGTAAAATTATGAGACCTATTCTCATTAACCTCATTTTCTTGAAAAATTAACATCATAAAAAATTCTTTAATACTGTAATATTTAATGCAAGTTGAAATATTAGGTATGTTCCACATTTAATCAAGATTATTAATCTGGTAACTTTCAATTTCTGCCTATTTACATTTTGAGAAGTTGCTAAATAAAGCTTGTTACTAAATTTTACTTGTATCCAGTATGTGGGAATAAATAAGGCCTTCTTCAAAAACTAAGAAGTGATTACTTTACCATTATTTTTAAAGAAACTCATATCACTTTTGGAGAGTCAGTGTTGAGATGGTCCAGAAAAGAGTCTTTCCATGAAAGAGTACTCTGAGGTCATGACATTCTTTAACAAAACTGAATGCATTTATATATTTAAAGAAAGAATGAGTAAAACAGAGGAGGTGGTAAGCTATGGAAAACTTGAGAAAGGAGAGCAGAAGAGACATTGGCATACACATCTGCCCAGTGCCCTGGGCATTTTACCTAAGGGGCTTCAGGTATTTCAGTTCCAATGGTAAAACTGTTCCCCAATGTGAGATAAACCAAAAAGGGTGAAATCCATTCTTGAAATCCATTCATCTCAATTACATGTTACAGGTTTTCTAGTTATGTTTTCTTATGTTAAATGAATCAACTGCCTTATTAAAATATGTTGAAATAACTCAAAACCAAAAGGAAGATCTTCTTGAACCCACCTATATGTTTCCTCCTTACTCAAAATAGGTCTAAAATTCTTTCAGAAGCTTCAAGACCTTATATGGTCTGCACACTTTCCTCCCAAACCCACATATCACCCATCTCTGACCTCAGCTTCTGAGAATTTTTCTCATTCTGTTTGGTCGTTAGCTGGTCAAAAACACCTCTCTCCCTCAGGTCCTTCACATTTGATGTTCTATAGATAGTGACAACACTATACTTTCAGTCCATTGTTCAGAGAAGCATCCCTAACTAGTCTAACAGATGTCTTCTTCTCATCACTCTTTAACCCCTTAATTTAATTATTTTTCCTTCAGAACTCTTAACGCCACTTAATATACAACATATTTGACTTTGCATTATTTTTCTTTCCCTCTCTCCTTTGATTGTTCAAATATCTAACTTCATCTTCTACCTTCAAGTATTAGAAACTATTTTTTTTTCATATCCAATATACAAGACCTGTCTGGAAAAAGTCCGACCATTGTTAATATAATGAGAACAACTTCTGCAACATCAATGTAACCTGGCCACCAAGGAGAATGGACTGGAATGTACATGTGTGAACAAAGGCAACTTCATTGTACTAGTTAGTCAGGGTGGTAGGTGCTGTTGAGTGAGCATGTGTACTGTGTGGCCATTGCTTTCAAAATGACTGAGTAAGTAAATCTGCATCAAATTTTACATTAAATTTGAACATTCCCCCATGGAAACTATTCAGATGATTCAAAAGGCTGCAGCTATGGGCAACTGGTGATCAGTAGCCTCATCATGACAATGTGCCTTCTCACACATCAGGTCTTGAGCTTAATTTTTTGGTGAAACATCACATCATCCAGGTGACTCAGGCCCCCTACAGTGCAGAATTGGTGCCCTGCAACTTTTCCCAAAACTAAAATCACCTTTGCAAAGGAAGAGATTTCAGACCATTGATGAGATTCAGGAAAACCTGACAAGGCAGCTGATGGTGATTGGGAAAACTGCATGAGGTCCCAAGGTGCCTCCTTTGAAGGAGACTGAGGTGTCATGATCATATGTACAATGTCATCTTGTATTTTCTTCAATAAATGTCTCTATTTTTCACAGCATATGCCTGGATACTTTCTGGATATGTCTTATAATCTCAAATATTGCATTGTCATGTATGATTGGATAGTCATCTTTATTATTTTCTTCCCTGAGACAGTATCACACTGCCTTTATTTTTAGAGATTTTGCTTAAACCTTGACATCTGTTATGTGAAGTAGCACAACTTGTCTGCAAAATTTTCTTATCCTGGCTCTTTAAATGTTCATATCTATTTAAGAATCAGCTTGTCGAATTCCATGAGAATAATGTGTGGGTATATGTTTATTCCCAGAAGTGGGGTCACTGGATCATACAGCAGTTCAATTTTATTTTTTGAGTTTTCCGTAGTAACTGTACTAGTCTGCATGCACTCCCATGAACAAAGTATAGGAGGGTTCTTTTTTCTCCACATCCTTGCCAGCACTTGTTCTTTGTTGATTTGTTGATGGTAGCCATTCTGGTAGGTGTGAGGTGGTATCTCACTGTGGTTTTAATTTGCACCTGTCTGATGATTAGTGATATTGAGTATTTTTCATATGTCTGCTGGCCAGTTGTATTTCCTCTTCAGAGAAGTATCTATTTAAGCCCCTTACCCATGTTTTTAAATTGGACTATTTGTCCTTGTGGTACTGGGATGTATAAATTCTTTATATATTTTGGAAATTAACTCTTTATTGGATGTATCACTGGTGAATATGTTCTCTCACACATTTCATTTTGTTGGTTTCTTTTGCTGTACAGAAGTTTTTAGTTTGATGTAGTACCATTTGTTTATTTTTTTCCTTTGTTTCCCTTGCCCTAGAAGGTACATCAGCAAAAATATTGCTACATGAGATGTCTGAGATTTTACTGTCTATGTTTTTTTGGTAGAATATAATTGTTTTGTGAATAAGTAAATTTTTCTTTTAATTAACAAACAGTTGTTTTATGCACCTATTATGATTAGTTTTACCTGTAAGCTAAAAATGTAATAATTGCTTTATACATTTTCTAATGTTGAACTAGCCTGGCATTAACAGAATAACCAACTTGGTGTTGCTGTTATATGTCTAGATTTGGTTTGCCAATATTTTCTTTAAAATGTTTCCATCTCTTACATAAGAGAGATTAGCCTGTAATAATTAACTTTCATATCATTTTCTGGTTTTGTCAGCAAGGTTAAACTCATGCCATAGAATATAGTTTTTAAAAGTTTCCACTGTTTTGTTGTTTTTGTTGCTGTAGCTATTTATTTTTTATTATCTTTCTTTTTAAAAAAAGATTTCATTTATTTATCTTTAGAGGGGAAGGGAAGGAGAGAGGGAGAGAAATATCAATGTATGGTTGCCTCTCGTGCATCCCCTGCTGGGAAGTAGCCTGCAACCCAGGCATGTGCCCTGACTGGAAATTGAACTGTGGTTCTTTGGTTCGAAGGCCCATGCTCAATCCACTGAGCTACACCAGCCAGGGCTGTTTTTTATCTTATAGACATGTGCAAGACAGAAATTATCTGGTACATTAAGCATGTGTTAAAACTGTTCCTCATGCTTTCTTTGGGGGTAATTTTCTAATGTAATTTTTGACTATTCATTCAATTTCTTTCATGATTATGTAGTCCAAACTTTGTAACAGAAATCCTATAATCAAAAATAGTATGCGATTTCCTGTTGGCAATATTATATAAATAAAATATGTGCACCATGTTATGTAGTGAAAATTTAAAAACACAATCTCAAAACAAACCATGTTGCTAAGAATTTTGGATAAGAAATTATAGGCTTCTAATTGAATTTCTATTTCTTCTTAAATCAATTTTTCTATATTTTTCCAAAAATTTATCTATTTTATTTATTTTTTAAATTAGTGTCATCACATTGTTTATATATTTACTCATAATTTGAAAATCTCTGCTATGTATCTTTGTCTAAACTTTACTTCTAGTATATTTTTATATATTCTTTTTTTTCTCTTCAGTCTTGCCAAATGTTAACTGTACTGATGTTGAAAACAAATTTAAACTTTTTTTATTCTTTCTATTTCATCACAGTTTTTAAAGTAAATTCTTATCTTTATACTTATTTTTTCTCACTCAATTTTATTTGTATTTTACTGTCTTTAAAGTTTCATATATTAGATGCTCACATTATAATTTGTTAGACCTTCTTCTTGAATTAAAATATTTGTTTCCCTTTTACTGCACACTATCAGCTTTGCTTGGAATTTTTTATTATCACTACTACTGAGTATTTCCTAAACTCTAGCAATGATTCTAACTTGACTACTAATTATTTAGAATTATTTTTATATATGTCTTAGTGTTATTTTTAAATTTCTAACTTAATTTTACTTTTGAAAGAAGATAAATTCTGTTTTCAACTTTTTGAAATTTTCTGCACTTTACCTCTGGTTCAAAATCCCATTCAGTATTATGAATATATTACTCTAGGGAGAAATTAATTTCCTAATATTGAAAGTTAACTTTTTATCATCAAAACTCTGATCTTGACTGAGAGGCAAGCAGATTCCAGTTCCTTGTACACAGGGAAGAGGATCCTGGCCAATCAGCTGAGGAGCAGCGCAGGCAGCCAGCAGTTCCACAGCATACATGAAAATAAAGGACCAAAAATTGTGACGGTCATGGAGGATCCATACTGTAGGGAGACAGCGGCGGTACAGTGGAGTCTCAGGGACCAGAGCAAAGACAGGCACAGCAGAGACTTCGGCTGGTGCACAGTCCAGGGACCAGTGCCTGGCGCAAATTATGCCTTGGCAGGCGCCCAGCACACCCGGGTCAGTGCCTGGGTCGGTGCCCAGTGCTCAGAATGGCTCCCAGTGCATCTCCCTTGGACTCTTTGGGAGCCCTGGGCCTGACGAAGGGTCCTTGGTAGAGAGCTGGGTTATCAGCTCCCTCCCTCCCCAGCCAAGCAAGGTTGGGCGCCAGGAGACACTTGTTTGCTAGAGTTTGCAAAGAGGGTGCTTAGGAAAAATGTGGACTCTGTGGTCACCAGCCCCAGAAAACTGAGAGGCACAGTGTGGGGCTCTGACTCCAATATTCATAGACACCTGATCTGCTCCCCACTCAGCCTGGCAGCAAACCCAAGGTTGGGCGGAGGGCCTGGAGTTCCCCCACAGAACTGGGTCTGTGAACCCTCAGGAACCAGGCAGCCTGGCTGGTGCACGCACAGTGCACACGCTCTTGCCCTGCAACACAGCCCATGGTGGTAACCCCTGGGAAAAGAGTGCTGTGAGGATGTCCTACATCCCCTTCATAGTGCCCTGGGGAGAGGTACCAGTTTGGCTCTGGAGAGAGCACTCTTAGAAAGACCACACTAATCTCCACTCAGCCTGCTGCAGCCAGAAAAACCGGATTGGCCAGTTTGAAACCAACAAGAGATGGGGTTTTTCTGTTTGTTTGTTTTTTAAGTATTATTTTATTTTTTAAATTTATTATTGTTTTATCTTTCAATACTTTCTTTTTTGTATTTAGTGTCTATGATGTTCTTTTTTAAAATTTTATTTAGTTATTTTTCAAGTACAGTTTTTTGTCTATTTCTCCCATCCCAGCCCCCCACCATGCTCCCCACCTCCCTCCCATTTCCTCCCCCCCAGTCCTCATCCCTGTGACTTTCATACTTGTTCCTCAAAATCCCTCCAATTTTTTCCCCTTAAATTCCCTTTCCTCTCCCCTCTGGTCACTGGCCACTTGTTCTCTATTTCAGTATCTTTGTTTTTATTCTGTTTGCTTGTTTGTTTTGTTGTTTAGCTTCCTGTTAAAGGTGAGATCATATGGTAATTGTCTTTCAATGCATGGCCTATCTCACTCAGCATAATGCTTTCCAGTTCCATCCATGTTGTTGCAAAGGGTAGTAGCTCCTTCTTTCTCTCTGCTGCATAGAACTCCATTGTGTATATGTACCACAATTTTTTGATCCATTCATTTACTGATGGGCACCTAGGTTGTTTCCAACTCTTGGCTATTGTAAATTGTGCTGCTTTGAACTTAGGGATGCATAGGTTCTTTTCGATTGGTGTTTTAGAGTTCTTAGGGTATGATCACAGCAGTGGAATTGATGGGTCAAAAGGCGAATCGATTTTTACTTTTGTGAGAAAATTCCATACTGTTTTCCATAATGGTTGTACCAGTCTGCAATCCCACCAACAGTGAACTAAGGACCCCTTTTCCCCATACCCTCTCCAACATTTGTTGTTTGTTGCTTTGTTCATGATAGCCATCTTGAACGGTGTAAAGTGGTATCTCATTGTGGTTTTAATTTGCATCTCTCTGATAGCTAACAATATTGAGCATCTCTTCATGTGTCTCTGGATATTCTGTATGTCCTCTTTGGAGAAGTGTCTGTTCAAGTCCTTTTCCCATTTTTTAATTGGGTTTGATGTCTTCTTAGACTGGAGTCGTGTAAATTCTTTGTATATTTTGGAGATTAAACCTTTGTCTGAGGTATCATTGGCAAATATGGTTTCCCATACAGTTGGTTGTCTTTTTAATTTAGTACTGTTTTCTTTAGCCATGCAGAAGCTTTTTATTTGGATGAGATCACATTTGTTTATTCTTTCCTTTATATTCCTTGCTCTAGGGGACATATCAATAAAAATGTTGTTGGGTGGAATATCTGAGATTTTCTTGCCAATGTTCTCCTCTAGGACTTTAATGGTGTCACGGTATATATTTAAGTCTTTTATTCACCTTGAATTTATTTTGGTGTATGGTGTAAATTTGTGCTCAAGTTTCATTTTTTTTTGCACGTAGCTGTCCAGTTCTCCGAACACCATTTGTTGAAGAGGCTATCTCTACTCCATTTTATGTTACTGCCCCCTTTGTTGAATATTAATTGACTGTAGAGAGTTGGGTTGATTTCTGGACTCTCTGTTCTATTCCATTGGTCTATGTGCCTGTTTTTATGCCAGTACCAGGCTGTTTTGAATACAGTGGCTTTGTAATACAGATTGATATCAGGTATTGTGATCCCTCCTACTTTGTTCTTCTTTCTCAAAAGTGCAGCTGCTATTCGGGCTCGTTTATGGTTCCATATAAATTTTTGAAGTGTTTGTTCTCTGTCTCTGAAATATGCCATTGGTACTTTAATAGGTATTGCATTGAATCTGTATATTGCTTTGGGTAGTATGGACATTTTGATGATGTTAATTCTTCCAATCCATGAACAATGTATATGTTTCCATTTGTTTGTGTTTTCCCTAATTTCTTTCTTCAGTGCTGTGTAGTTTTCTGCATACAGGTCTTTTACCTCCTTGGTTAGGTTTATTCCCAAATATTTTATTTTTCTTTTTGCTATATGGAATGGGATTTTTTTCTTGATTTCTGCTTCTGCTGATTCATTGTTAGGATGCAAAAATGCCTTTGATTTCTGGATATTGACTTTGTATCCTGCTGTTTTCCAAATTCATTAATTAGTTTGAGCAGTTTTTTGGTAGAGTCTATAGGATTTTCTATGTACACTATCATGTCATCTGCAAACAGTGACAGTTTTGCTTCCTCCTTTCCTATTTGGATGCCTTTTATTTCCTGTTCTTGCCTGATCGCTGTGGCCAAAACTTCCAAAACTATATTGAATAGAAGTGGTGAAAGTGGACATCCTTGTCTTGTTCCTGATCTTAGTAGAAAAGCTTTTAGTTTTTGCCCATTGAGTATGATATTGGCCTAGGTCTCTCATATATAGCCTTTATTATATTGAGGAATGCTCCCTCTATTCCCACTTTGCTGAGTGTTTTTATCATAAATGGGTGTTGTACCTTATCAAAAGCTTTATCCGCATCTATTGATATGATCATGTGATTTTTGTCTTTGCTTTTGTTTATGTGATGAATTACATTTACTGATTTGCAAATGTTGAACCATCCTTGCATCCCTGGGATGAATCCCACTTGGTCATGGTGTATACTCTTTGGGATATATTGTTGGATGCAATTTGCCAATATTTTGTTGAGGATTTTAGCGTCTATGTTCATCAGTGATATTGGCCTGAAGTTTTCTTTCTTTGTTGTGTCTCTATCTGGTTTTGGAATTAGGATGATGGTGGCTTCAGAAAAAGAATTTGGGAGTTTTCCATCCTTTTGGATTTTTTGGAATAGTCTGTGAAGGACAGGGGTTAGCTCTTATTTAAATGCTTTGTAGAATTCTCCTGTGAAACCATCTGGTCCAGGGCTTTTGTGTGATGGGAGTTTTTTGATTACTGCTTCAATTTCTTTTGCTGCTATTGGTTTATTCAGTTTTTCTACTTCTTTTTGATTGAGTTTTGGATAGATTATATTTTTCTAGAAATGTGTTCATTTCCCCTAGGTTCTCAAATTTCTTGGAATACAGTTCTTCATAGTAATTTCTTAGAAATCTTTCTATTTCTGTGGTATCAGTTTTAATCTCTCCTTTTTCATTTCTGATTGTATTTATTTGTGTCCATTCCCTTCTTTTCTTGATGAGCCTACTTAAAGGCTTGTCTATTTTGTTTATCTTTTCAAAGAACCAACTCGTAGATTCATTGATCCTTAGAATTGTGCTTTTAGTCTCTATGTTGTTTAGTTCTCTTCGGATCTTGGTTATTTCCTTCCTTCTACTTGCTTTGGGCTGTTTTTGTTGTTGTTCCTCAAGTTCTTGCAGGCGTAGAGTAAGGATGTTTTTTTCAAATGTTTCTATCTTCTTTAGGTAGGCCTGTATTGCTATAAACTTCTCTCTCAGGACTGCCTTCACTGTGTCCCATAAGTTGTGAGTTGTTGTGAGATCGTTTTCATTTGTTTTCAGAAACTTTTAGATTTCTTTCCTAATTTCATTCTTGACCCATTCGTTGTTTAGTAGCATATCATTCAGTCTCAATGATTTTGGGTGTTTTGGGTTTTTTCCTTTGGGCTTGGTTTCCAATTTCAGTACCTTGTGGTTAGAGAAAATGCTTGGTATGATTTCAGTTTTCTTGAATTTGTTGAGGCTTGTTTTGTGTCCTATCATGGGGTCTAACTTTGAGAATGTTCCATGTGCATTTGAAAAGAATGTTTATTTGGCTTCTTTGGGGTGAAGAGCTCTGTATATATCAGTTAGATCCATTTCATCAAGGGTGCTATTTAATGCCACAATGTCTTTGTTGATATTTTGTTTGGAAGTTCTGTCCATTTTTGATAGTGGGGTGGTAAAATCCGCCACTATAATTGTGTTGCTGTCTATATCTTTCTTGAATTCCTCTAAGATTTACTTTATATATTTTGGTGCTCCTATGTTGGGTGCATATATATTTATGATGTTAATGTCTTCTTGGTGGATTCTTTCCTTGAGTATTATAGAGTTACCTTCTGGGTCACTCTTTATGGCTCTTTTTCTGAAGTCTATTTTGTCTGATACGAGAATTGCTACCCCAGCTTTTTTTTTTTCTTGTCTGTTTGCTTGGTAAATTTGTTTTCAGCCTTTCACTTATAGTCTGTGATGGTATTTTGTCCTGAGGTGGGTCTCTTGTAGGCAGCATATGTGTGGGTCATGCTTTCCTATCCATGTAGCTCTTCTGTGTCTTTTGATTGGAGAATTTAATCCATTTATATTTAAGGTTATTATTGATAGGTACTTATTCATTGCCATTTTTATACCTCTGTTCCTCTCTTTCTGTCTCTTTTCCTTCCTTTCCTTAAAGCAGTCATTTTAGTATTTCTTGTAGAGCTGGCTTGGTGGCAGCAAATTTTTTTAGACTTCTTTTGTCTTGGAAGTTCTTCATTTGGCTTTCTATCTTGATTGAGAGCCTTGCCCGGTAAAGTAGCCTTGGTTGTAAACCTCTGTTTCTCATTACTTGGAATATTTCTTGCCACTCTCTTCTTGCTTGGAGTGTTTCCATTGAGAAATCAGTAGTTAACCTTATTGGGGCTCCCTTGTATGTTATTTCTATTTTCTCCCTTGGTGCCTTTAAGACTCTCTCTTTGTCTTGGAATTTTGCCATTTTGATGATGATGTGTCTTGAAGTGGGCCTCGTTGGGTTCCTCTTGAATGGGACTCTGTGTGATTCCTGGATTTGTTTGACTTTTTCTTTTATCAAATTAGGGAAATTTTCTCTCATTACTCTTTCAAATATGTTTTCTATCCCTTGTTCTTCTTCTTATCCTTCTGGTATTCCTATTATTCGGATATTATTACGTTTCATATTGTCTTGCATTTCTCTTAATCCCTCTTCATTCTTTCTGAGCCTCTTTTTCTTTTCCTGTTCTTTCTGTGAGATGCTTTCTACTTTGTCCTCCAGTTCACTAATCCAATCTTCTGTTTCATTTGCCCTATTTTTAATGCTTTCTACTGTGTTTTTTAATTCAGAAATTGTATTCTTCATTTCTTTTTGGCCCTTGCTAATAGTTTCCATTTCTGTTTCATGTTGATATAGTTCATGGTGAGATCATTGTAGCTCCCCTGTAGTTTCTGGTAGCTCATTGTGAGCTCTCTGAACTTCCTGATTACCAGTGCTTTGAATTCAGTATCTGATAGTTGACTTGCCTCTATTTCATCTAACATTCTTTCTGAGGATTCCTCCTTTCCTTTCATTTGGGGATTGTTTCTTTGTCTTCCCATTGTTTGTGAGACTCTTCTTGTGAGCCTCAGCTTCTTAGATTAATCTGTTTTGACACCCTGGGTTTATGGTGTGAACTTATGTGGTGGAATGCCTGTGAATTTCAGTGGTGCAGCCTCTTTTGGTTATCCTGCCATTCTCTGCTTCCACCTACTCAAATATGCAGCAACTTTTCGCTTCTCTCCTACAGCAATTTGCAATTCGTCTCTCTGACTCTACTATTGGGAGGCCTCTTCTATGGGTTCAGCTCTGGTCTTTTCATATTTTCAAGCTGATTTTGATTCTTCTGGGTAAAAGAAAGAAATGACAAGGAAGGAAATAAAAGGAAGAAAGAAGAAAAAGGGTTGGGGAATGCAAGAAAGAACAATAAGTTTAGAAAGAAAAGAAGAAGAAATAAAACAGAAAATCCAAGAAAAGAGGACAAAAGTATGGAAAGATGAAACAGTAATAAAATTTAAAAGAAATAACAGATTACTTTAAAAAAGAAAAAAGATAAAGAAAAGAAATGGAAAAGGAAGAAAAGTTAAAAAAAAAGAAAGAATAAAAATAAAATAAAGTAAAATAAAAAAAACAAAAAACAAGAAACAAAAAACACACAAACCAAAAGAATCCCCCCAAAACCACAACTAAAAAGGAAATGTCACTTATTGGCTTCAAACTAGCTGAACTACTTTTTCTGGTTGCAGTTGGCTGAGGGTTGATTGTTGTGATTTTTTTCAGCCAGTTCCTCTCAGGATCCAGATACTTGGCGCCTCTCCCCAGTTCCCTACAATGGGGAACTAGGGCTTCCTCACAGTGCTCCTCTCCCAGGGGTTTCCACCATGGGCTGGTTCTTGGTGTTTGTGGGCACCTGCACCGGCCTAGTTGCCTTGGTTCCCTCGGGATTGAGCACAGACCTGCCCCCGTTCTTTGGGGAAGCTCTAGGGCCTCTGCCCAATCTTGGGTTCACTGCCAAGCTGGGTGTGGAGCAAACCAGGCTGTTGTGCCTATTGGATTCAGAGCCCCACGCTGTACCTCTCAGTTCTCCTGGGCTGGCAACCACAGAATCGTAGGTTGGGGCCCTTCATCCTCTGCACCCTCTCCGAAAACTCTAACAAATAAGTCTCTCCTGGCACCCCACCTTGCTTGGCCAGAAAGGGAGGCGGTTGAGGGTCTCAGCTCTTTCCCCAGGACCCCTCAGCTCCCGGGGCTTCCAGATAGTCTGAGGGGGGTGGACTGGAAGCTGGGAGCCGATCTGAGGACTGGGCGCTGACCTAGAAACTCTGTGCGTACATCATGGCACACTGCGTGGTATGTATGTATCCCTTCTGCTCCTGTGTTTGTCTGGGTCCCCTGGCCTACCTCAGCAGAAAAAACCTAGGGATGGAGCATAACCATGCCAGGTGCTGGACCCAGAACTGTGCGCAGGCTGAAATCTCTGCTCCTCTCTCGTTGGGCCTCTTGGCAGGTGCCGGCCCAAAAATCTTAGGGAGGGAGCTTTCAGGGTGCTGAACGTTGGCCTAGGCACCATCAGGCACTCGCCCAGATACACTGCGCGTCCGGGCGACTAGTCCCTTAAATTGTGCACAGGCTGAAATCCCTTCCACACCTCTTTGCCTGGGCCACTTGGCTGGCCCAGCCCAAAAATTCTAGGGAGGGAGGTCTGGGCACTGAATGATGTCCCAGGCACTGTTGGGCTCTCGTCACTGGGCGATGATTCCCCAACCATATGCCGGCGGAGATCCCCGCTATTTCTCTCTGCTCCGTCCCCGAGACTGCTGTACCACTGCTGTCTCCCTACCATCTGGTTCCTCCGTGACCGTTGAGTATTCTGGTCCCTTATTTTCATATATGCTTGGCAACTGCTGGCTTGCTGGTTTCTCCTCCTCTGATCAGACAGGTTTCTCTTCCTTTTGTACTAGGAACTGGTATCTGCTCCTCCTACTCCTTCACCATCTTGAAAGCCCCTCTTTCAATACTTTCAATAGTTCTTTTCTGTTTTATTTCTTCTTCCTTCCTTTCCAAACATATTGCTTTTTCCTCCATTCTCCAGCCTTTTCTTCTTTTACCTAAAAGCCACAAAAACAACTTGAAACTACAAAAAGACCAGAGCTGGACCCAAAGAAGAGGCATCCCAACAGTAGTGTCAGAGAGACAAATTTCACTTTGCTATAGCAGAGAAGCCACAAGTTGCTGCATATTTGTATAATTATTTTTCATTATTCTCACTTTTATATTTTATAGTATCTTTGTATTTCTCTTCTTTCTGTATAGGCTTCTTTGCCTTGGCTGGTTATATTGTATCGTTTGACAGGGTTCCCCTATTCTCTCTTCCACAGTGTATTGCTAATTTTCTATACTTCACATCACTTGTGTTCCTTTAGCATACTATGCAAAGTTCCATACCCCTATTCAGACAGATCACATAGAGTCTGTCATATGATTGTTGCTCTAATATTATAATAAATAATAGCTGTTCTATACAACTGTAAATACTTCACAATGCACCTCATGGATCTTAGTCCACTTCACAGTTTCTTGAATTCTATTACTGGAGTAATTAACTCTATATGCTCATACACTATATCTATTTACTATCCTTTATGCTTACCTTACCCCAGAATATGACTGACCGCAACCTCACTGCTTTCTAGATCCAACTCACTAGCCTTCCCTCTTCAACACGAGACTTATCTTTTGTCCATCCTCTCTTAAAAGTGGCAAGACGGGTTGAAGATTACGGTTAACACTATATATAGCCTAAAGATCTTCTATCTCTTCTCTACTGGCTGTGACTGTAAATATCATAAAACACTCTATTGCTGTCATGAACCATTTTGCCTCCCCCTCCAACTGATCATACACACACACACACAATAAAGGAGTAGGTAGAAGCAGGAAATGCCAAGATAACTGAAGGACACTGCACCACTGAATTTCATAGGTATTCCACTACAGAAGTTCACACCATAAACCCAGGAAGGCAGAAAAAATCAATTTAAGAAGCTGAGGCTAACAAGAAGAGTACCACGAACAATGGGAAGACAAAGAAACAATCCCCAAATGAAAGAAAAGGAGGAAGCCTCAGAAAGAATGTTACATGAAATAGAGGCAAGTCAACTATCAGATATGGAATTCAAAACACTGGTTATCAGGAAGTTCAAAGAGCTCACAATGAGCTACCAGAAACTACAGAGGAGCTACAATGAACTCACTGCAAATTATGTCAACATGTAAAAGGAAATAGAAAGTATTAGCAAGAGCCAAGAGGAAATAAAGAATACAATATCAGAGCTGAAGAACACAGTGGAAAGTATAAAAACCAGGATTGATGAACCAGAAGATCGAATCAGCGAGTCGGAAGACAAAGTAGAAAGAAATGCCCAGAAACAGCAAGAAAAGAAAAAGAGGCTCAGAAAGAATAAAAAGGGATTAAGAAAAATACAAGACAATATGAAAGGTAACAATATCTGAATAATAGGGATACCAGAAGGAGAAGAGGAAGAGCAAGGGATAGAAAATCTATTTGCAAAAGTAATGATGGAAAACATCCCTGATTTGATGAGAGAAAAAGTCACAAAAATCCAGAAATAACAGAGAGTCCCAATCAAAAATAAATAAATAAAATTAAAAAAACAATAAAAAATTAAAACAAAAATAAACAAGAGGAACTCAAAGAGGCCCACTTCAAGACATATCATTATTAAAATGGCAAAGTTTCAAGACCAAGAGATAATCTTAAAGGCAGCAAGGGAGAAAAAGGAAGTAATATACAAGGGAAGGCCAAAAAGGCTAGCTATTGACATCTCAATGGAAACGCTCCAAGCAAGAAGAGAATGGCAAGAAATATTCCAAGTAATGAGATCCAGAGACCTACAACAAAGGATATTTTACCCAGCAAGGCTCTCAATCAAGACAGAAGGCCAAATAAACACCTTGCAAGACAAAAGAAGTCTAAAAAAATACACCTCCATCAAACCAGCTCTGCAAGAGATGCTAAAAGGACTGCTTTAAGGAAGGAAAAGAGAGAGACAGAGAGGAACACAGGTACAAAAATGGCAATGAATAAGTACCTGTGAATAACAACATTAAAGGTAAATGGATTAAATGCTGCAATCGAAATAGAATAGCTGAATAGATAAGAAAGCAAGACCCAAACATATGCTGCCTACATGAGACCCATCCCAGGATAAAAGACCTACACAGTTTAAAAGTGAAGGGCTGGAAACAAATTTTCCAAGCAACGAAGAAAAAAAAGCCTGGGTAGCAATACTCATATTAGACAAAATAGTCTTCAAAAATAGGGCCATCAAGAAAGACCCAGAATGTAACTTCATAATACTCAAGGGAAGAATCCACCAAGAAGACACTAACATCGTAAATATATATGCACCCAACTAAGGAGAACCCAAACATATAAAGAAAATTTTAGAGGATTTAAAGAAAGATATTGAAAGCAACACAATAATAGCAGGAAATTTTAACACCCCATTGTCAAAAATGGACAGATCTTCCAAACAAAATATTAAAAAAGATATTGTGGCATTGAACTATGCCCTAGATGAAATGGACTTAACTGATATATATAGAGCCCTTCATCCCAAGGAAGAAAATACACATTCTTTTCAAATGAACATGGAACATTTTCAAAGATAAACCACATGATAAGACACAAAACGAGCCTCACAAAACTCAAGAAATTTGAAATCATACCAAGAATTTCCTCCAACCACAAGGAACTGAAACTGGAAATCAACCCTGAAGAAAAAAAAACCCAAACACTCAAAATTATGGAGATTGAATGGCATGCTATTAAATAATGAATGGGTCAAGAATTAAATTAGGGAAGAAATCAAAAAAGCTTCTGGAAGCAAGTGACCGTGAACTCACAACAACCCAAAACATATGTGACACAGCAAAGGAAGTCCTGAGAGGGAAGTTCATAGCAATAAAGGCTTACCTAAAGAGGAAAGAAACATTTCAAACAAACAACTTTACCCTACGCCTGCAAGAACTCAAGGAACAACAACAAAGATAGCCCAGAGTAAGTAGAAGGAAGGAAATAATCAAGATCAAAGCAGAATTAAATGACACAGGGACTAAAAGCATAATTCTTAGGATCCATGAATCTAGAAGCTGGTTCTCTGAAAAGATAAATGAAATAGACAAGCCTTTAAGTGGGCTCATCAAGAAAATAACAGAGAGAATACAAATAAACACAATCAAAAATGAAAAAGGAGAGATTACAACTGATACCACCGAAATAGAAGAGATTGTAAGAAATTACTATGAAGAACTGTATGCCAAGAAATTTGAAAACCTAGGAGAAATGGACAAATTTCTAGAAAAATATAATGTTCCCAAACTCAATGAAGAAGAAGCAGAAAGCCTGATCAGACCAATAAGAGCAGATGAAATTGAAGCAGTAATCAAAAAACTCCCATCACACAAAAGCCCTGGACCAGATGGTTGCACAGGAGAATTATAAAAAGCATTTAAGGAAGAGCTAACTCCTATTCTTCACAGACTATCCCCAAAAAATCCAAAAGGATGGAAAACTCACAAACTCTTTTTATGAAACCAGCATCATCCTAATTCCAAAACCAGATAGAGACACAACAGAGAAAGAAAACTTCAGGCCAATATCGCTGATGAACATAGATGCTAAAATCCTCAAAAATATTGGAAAATCACATCCAACAATATATTAAAAAGATGGTACAGCATGACCAAGTGGGATTCATCCCAGGGATGCAAGGATGGTTCAATATTGGCAAATCAGTAAATGTAATACATCACATAAACAAAAGCAAAGACAAAAGCCACATGATCATATCAATAGACACAGAAAGAGCTTTTGATAAGGTACAACACCCATTTATGATAAAAACACTCATCAAAGTCGGAATAGACGGAACATTCCTCAATATAATAAAGGCCATATATGAGAGACCTACAGCCAACATGATACTCAATGAACAAAAACTAAAATCTTTTCCTCTAAGATCAGGAAGAAGACAAGGTTGTCCACTTTCACCAATTCTATTCAGTTTAGTATTGGAAGTTTTAGCCACAGTGATCAAACAAGAAAAGGGAATAAAAGGATTCCAAATCCAAAAGGAGGAAACAGAACTCTCATTGTTTGCAGATGACATGATAATGTTCATGGAAAATCCTATGGACTCTACTCAAAAACTGCTTGAACTAGTAAATGAATGTGGCAAAACAGCAGGATACAAAGTCAATATCCAGAAATCAAAGGCATTTTTGTATACTAACAATGAATCAGCAGAAGCAGAAATCAAGTAAAAATCCAATTCAATATAGCAAAAACAAAAATAAAATACCTGGGAATAAACCTAACCAAGGAGGTAAAAGACCTGTATGCAGAAAACTACACAGCACTGAAGAAAGAAGTCAGGGAAGACACAAACAAATGGAAACATATACAGTGTTCATGGATTGGAAGAATTAACATCATCAAAATGTCCATACTACCCAAAGCAATATACAGATTCAATGCAATACCTATTAAAATACCAATGGCATATTTCACAGACAGAGAACAAACACTTCAAAAATTTATATGGAACAATAAACAACTCTGAATAGCAGCTGCAATTTTTAGAAAAAAGAACGAAGCAGGAGGAATCACAATACCTGATATCAAACTGTATTACGAGGTCACTGTAATCAAAACAGCCTGGTACTCACATAAAAACCCGCACATAGACCAATGGAACAGAACAGAGAGTCCAGAAATCAACCCAACTGTCTACAGTCAATTAATATTTGACAAAGGGGGCAGTAACATAAAATGGACTAAAAATAGCCTCTTCAACAAATGGTGTTGGGAGAGCTGGACAGGTACATGCAAGAAAATAAAATTTTAGCACCAACTTGCACCATACACAAGAATAATTTTAATGTGAATATAAGATTTAAATATAAGCCATGACACCATTAAAATCCTAGAGGAGGACACTGGCAAAAAAAATCTCAAATATTTCACACAGCAACTTTTTTATTGATATGTTCCCTAGAGCAAGGAATATAAAGGACAGAATAAACAAATGGGATCTCATCAAAATAAAAATCTTCTGCATGGCTAAAGAAAACAGTACTAAAATAAAAACACAACTAACTGTATGGGAAAACATATTTGGCAATGGTACCTCAGACAAAGTTTTAATCTCCAAAATATACAAAGATCTTACATAACTTTACTCTAAGAAAACAGCTAACCCAATTCAAATATGGGAAAAAGACTTTAATTGACACTTGTCCAAGGAGGACATACAGAGAATCCAGAGACACATGAAAAGATGCTCAATATCGCTAGCTATCAGAGAGATGCAAATTAAAACCACAATGAGATACCACTTTACACCAGTCACGATGGCTATCATAAACAAAGCAACAAACAACAAGTGTTGGAGAGGTTGTGGGGAAAAGGGGACCTATTTCACTGTTGGTGGGATTGCAGACTGGTACAACCATTATGGAAAACAGTATGGAATTTTCTCACAAAAATAAAAATCGATTCGCCTTTTGACCCAGCAATTCCACTGCTGTGATTATACCCTAAGAACTCTAAAACACCAATCCAAAAGAACCTATGCATCCCTAAGTTCAAAGCAGCACAATTTACAATAGCCAAGAGCTGGAAGCAACCTAGGTACCCATCAGTAAATGAATGGTTCAAAAAATTAAGGTACATATACACAATGGAATTCTATGCAGCAGAAAGAAAGGAGTTCCTACTCTTTGCAAGAGCATGGATGGAACTGGAAAGCATTATGCTGAGGGAAATAAGCCAGGTTTTGAAAGACAAATACTATATGATGTCACCTTCAACAGAAAGCTAAACAACAAAACAAACAAGGAAGCAAAATAAAAACAACGACACTGAAGTAGAGAACAGGGAAATAGTGACCAGAGGGGAGAGGGCAGGGAATTTCAGGGGATAAAGGGGAAAGATTTATAGGGATTAGTATAAAGGACACATGGACAACAACTAAGGGGGATGGAAACGGGAGGGAGGTGGGGAGCGGGGGATGGTTGGCCTGGATGGGAATAAAAGACAGAAAACTGTACTTGAAAAATAATTAAATTTAAAAATATTTTTAAAAAGCTCTGATATTTAATTCCCTCATATGTTAAATGATGATAAAAATATCAATCTTTAGCAGACAAGAAGTGATATATATGAAGACCTATTACACTACCCTGCCAATAGTGGATGTTTAAAACTAGCAACTGAATAACTGGACTTATTCTTGGTTGCATACGGTTTGGGGCAAAAATAGGTTTCCAGTTATTTGTATGGAAAATAATGCAATAATTAATAAATAATAATATAAGAATAAACTGTGTTTTCCATAATTATAACTATAAATCCACTTTTGCCCCATCCTGTATATATGTCTTATGTACTTGATTGCATTAAAGATTTCTGAGAAAAGTGGGTCTAGTGATTTTGTTTGTATCCAATGCAGTGTTTTGTAATAAAATCATGCTACTTATTATTGGTTAATTCATTGATAGGGTGATTAACTCTAAGTCAGTCTCTTGTAAATTTATATAATTTTAATTCATATTTTGACTATAAATATTAAACATACAGGAAAATCTTACAATGATGAATAATGATTGGTCAGTAAAATAATGTTGAATTGATCCTACACTATTTTGTGTATGGAGATTTCCTGAAAAAGTGGTTAAAAGAATGTAAGAAAATGTTAAGGGTTAACTGTACAAAAAGAGGCCCTGGACACATGCACACATCTGTAAACACACATACACACACCAAGCCTACAGTAAGGTCTATTCCACACATTTAGTCTTTTAGAAGGATGTGGTAGGAATTAGAGGTAATAATTTCCTACTGTCATCTAGTTAGGCATGCAATAGCAAATTATCACAGCAAATGTACAAGGATCAATGTTCCATGTAGGTCACCAGAAAATAAAAAAAAAAAACCTCAGAGGAATTTGGGGGAGATATTGATAAGCACACGACATTGAGGAGTAGATGCAAAAGGAAGATTTGTAACAGATATGATTGATGCTTCCTCCCCAAATATACTACAAAGAATCACTCTTGAAGGAGAAACTGACCCTTAGGTCACTCAGCAAGATGCACTCACTCTGTTTCTGTAGGCAGGTTGACTGTCCCCCTGATGGAGCAAATTAAATTGCACATGGACTATCTCCTCCTCAGTTATGCAAACCAAATTATGTACTTCTGTTCAGTCTCATTTGCAAGCCTCTCTATCTAACCATTAAGCATTACTTTTCCAAGTAGTTTATTTCTCTTACTTACTACAGATGTTTTACCTAGCTCTCAGTTTTCAGCTCCAGTATCTTGGGTGACTCCAGTATTGATACCCATGTCCAGTCCAACATCTGACCCTGAAGTGTCTTGTTCTTAGTTGATTCCAATCTCCTTCTCTTCCATTCCATCTTATTGCCTCAGTCTTTGTTATCCCTACCCCACCAAAAGATCTGACTTGAGTGTTTTCTCTGATTATAACCTGGTTTCCTCCACATTCCTTATTTAAGTATTTTCACTGTACCTGCTCAATTAAATATTTTGAAAAATAGTTGGTGCTACTCTTTACCTCCATGATCCTTCATACCTACTTTTAGAAACTCTTCAATTTTAGTCTTCCTTTCTAAATGTGTCTTAAATCTGTCCATAATTCTAGTTCTCCAAACTATCATAATCTTTCCTGGAGTATTATAGAGGATACAACAGCCTTTTAGCACTCACTGTGCTAAACTGTAGCACTTCCCTTCCAGTCTGCAGCCAAACTGATATTTTTATAAAGTTCATCTATTCCCTAATTCCTCCCCCATCAACCTTAAAAGTGTTTACATTATTTTTATGATAAAGAGCTAAATCTCTAAATGTTGGAAAGGCATATCCAAATCTTTTCCCTCCCTACTTCTTCTGACCCACTAGGCTTCCTTTAGTTCTTGGAAAGCCCCATGCTCCCACATGCCTAAGAATCTGAGACCCTGTTGCAGTTCCTCCACTGAAACCCACCCAGCACTGCCTCCCCAGTTAACTCCTCTTGTTCTTTCAGAATAGCTCTTGGTCTTTTATCAAAAAGAGATCCATTTTAGGGATAATAATATGCACAAGAAATTTCTTTGATATACATTTAAGGAAAAATTTTGCTACTTTCTTTGGTTAAGTAGAGTCACCTAAAAAAAAAGATTTGGTTAAATAAACAAAAAGATGACTTAGAAAGCAGAACACTGTCAGGAAATACATAATATTGAAATGGAATAGTAAATTTCTGGTGGCACCAAATATTTAATGCATTTTTCCATAAAATGTTAAAATGCTAATTTGGTATATTTGTCAAGAGAGACAATTAATGTTGAATGATCAACATAATAGAGAAGCATCAAAAGAGCCACGCCAGAGTTGCAAATAGTTTACAATTATACAATTATAGCAGATGAAAATACAATTGCCAAGCAAATTTAACTTGTGTTCATAACTGATTGGCTTAGAAAATGAATGGAAGTTTGGATTTTTCCTGTACTATAGTCATGTTAAGCATTAGACATGGAGAGGTCAAATCAGTAAAGATCTGTTGAAGTGACAAAATAGGATAAGGACTAATAAGTATCTTTGGATTTGGCAAATAGTTTTGGAAAGAAAAAAAAATCCTGAAGAGTGAGTCACAGGCCAGGATGCTAAGGGTTGAAACAAAATGGAGTATGACTAAGCCAAGATAAGAATGCCAAATGTTATTGCAAAGGGCATGATTCTAGAGAGAACATCAAAAGGCTAGATTAGAATGGAATGAAGGGGGTCTTCTTCCTTCTTCCAGATAAGCTCAAGGAGCATCAGACACTAAAGAGACCACACAAATCTCCCTCCACTGTGCTTTACCTGAATCCAACCTACTCCACATACTGATGAGCTGAACTGAAAATCAGAACACATGTAAATGAAAAGAGAAAAATATTTTAGGTTATCTCAGGAAAAATCAGAAGTTTAAAAACTGCGAAGATATCAAGCTGTCAGTTTCTGGATGATAATAATGTATCTGACTTTGTGTTTTTGAAGACTGCAATTCCTTTTTTAAAAATGTAGAGAAAGAACCAATTATGTAACTATTAATTATTAATTAACAAATATTTGCTGAGCAGCTACTATGAACTCGGCACTTTCAAATACTATATAATAGAAGAATATATTTTATACAATTCCTGCTTTCACAGACAAGAGCAAAAATATGAGATTATTTCTACTACAGAAGAATTTAATGCACTTTAGATTAAGATAAGCAATTTTATGGGCTCGCAATAAAGCTGATTCATTTTCAAAATGATAAAATATTCAGGTTTCATATTAATAGGAAAATGAACAGAATTAAATTTATAATAATTCATAGAACTCCCTCAACTACTTAATGATACAAACTCTTCATGAATATTTCTTGGCTTATCACTAATTTACTTAGAGAAAGCCTTCAGTTTACAACAGAAACAAAGAAAAATGCACAGAATGCTTTGGAATGTGGTCTCAGTAGTTGAATGCAATTAGATTTAATTCAATCAGAATATAATATTTAATGCTTTTTATCAAATGCAAGGATCATTTGGCAATTCCCAGAAAATGCAAATCACTGAATAATCTGCAGAGTATAGCTAATAGTGATGAAAATATCTTAAACCAATAACAGTATTTCATTTCATTTCATTACATCTAATATCTTACTTAAATGTAAACAAGGGAAAAAGATAAATCAAGTAAAAACCACAGCGTTATTTTTCTATTCTATGCCATATACTGTATTTTTCAGACCGTAAGATACCCCTAGGTTTTAAAGGAGGAAAATAGAAAAAAATTTTGAAGCAAAAAATGCAGTAAAATATTTCATAACATAAATAACATAATATTTCACCAATGGAAATGTAAACAGAACTCAACAGCAGTATTAACCATTATTCCTAAAAAATTGGGGGTGGGTGGGTAAAATACATCTTATAGTCCAACATATATGGTATTTATTTAGGAGAGATCATTTTGGGGGGCCATAATTACCTTTAGACATAAGCACTTCTGCCAGTGAGATGGGAGTCAAAATTGCTAACTGAATTTCATAAAATATGGTACAGAACAACACTCTAGCAATTCTTATATAAATCAGAGTACCACAAAAATAGTTACCCTCCCATTGCTAAAACAGACTCACATTTCATTTAACAAATTCAAAGATAATTTTCTGCAGTTTTTTAAATTTAATTTAATGTCAGTAGATACAGTAGAGAAAATCTATAGGTTTCTCCAATCATGTGATCTCTGCTTAATGCAATAAAATATTACAACTTATCTGTTACCTAAAAATGCACAGGGTCTTTCTTAAAGGGTTTCTCAGACTGACCTGTTCCTTGCAATTTAGAGAACACAATTAGTTTGTTACATTTACATATCATAGCATTACTACAGATAGTTATGATACAGGGTGCAGCGGGGGGGGGGGGGGCAAATAAAAAGACTTAGAATGGTGTCCAGAATTCAAAGTGTATAGGAATATTGGAGAGGCATATAGGATGTCCTCACCCCCCCCCCCAGGGACGAATGGAGCAGGGCCATTGAGAGCTATTTTGCATAGCAACAGTTTTGCAGCTAACCTCTGGAATGATTATTTAGCATATCTATAACCTTTAACTGGTTTCATAGATATGTTAAATAGTAGTGGCCAAGTTTTGAGCCAGGGAGAAGGGAGTAGCTGGGACTGAGGATGGTAACGAGGGGCTGTACTCCTGAGTGGGGAGCACTGGTGTGAGAGCTTGGAAAAGATGGGCTCCAGGACATGAGGGGATAACTGCCCAGGTGAAAGGGAAAATCACGCAGCTTTGCCAGAATGGAGGTCCCTGCAGCCAGGTGAAGAAAAAAGACACATGCTTTTGGTGGAGTGTGAACCCCTGCAGCTTTGGTAGAAGAGGCCCATGCGGCTTTGGGATGCCCCTTTGGCCACGTGGCCTGAAAAAGCAGGAGAGACTTTGACTGGAACTGGGTACAAAGGACTCTTGCCAGTGGACCATGAGAGGGTACCACAGTACCAAGATCCTGCACGGCGACACAGCTGATGGCACCAGCGGCCTGAAAAAGGGATGTGTGCTCTTTTCCTGATTTACGGTACCCAGAGTTGGGACAGTGGGAGAAGTGAGCTGTGTGGGTGTAGGTGTATACCCTAAAGGACTTTGCTATTTTAGTGGTGGCATTAGGCCTGAATAGCATTAAATAAACATTTTGTTTCCTTTGCACAAATCTCTGGCATTGAGAGATGTCTTTCCAATTGGCGGTGGCGGACAGAAGAGCCCAGTAGATATTAGTATACTGTCCTTGGGAGGGGCCCCTGTTGTGGAGCAATATTTGGCATCCCTAGGTGGGCCAAATATTGTATTAACCCTTTCCCGGACCTCTTGTTCGGTAACAACAGAGCAATCCAGCTAAGACCAGTGATAATACTCAGTATGCTGGTTAAAAATCCAGATATTGATTATCTAAAATAAGTGTAAATAACTAAGATAATAAGTGTAAGTAACTAAAATAATTGAAGATACAAGATAACTTTACATTCTTCCCAAGTGGTATCTCTTCCATTATCTCCAACTACACAGATTTACATAAAATACAACTCAGGTCCTCATCACAACATAATCCTCCATATTCTGATGCATGATACTTCTTTTATCCTCATTGTAATAATGATGGGTGATTAATTTTTGGCTCATATTATTTATACTGCTATATACTTATTTGATTTTCTTCTGCATACTAGCCTCTTCTTGGCAGTGGGCTTGTAATGTTGAGCAAAACAGACACAAATTTCTGTCTTCATGTTGTTTATTTTTTAGTGGAGAAGACAAATTATAAACAACATAATTAAATAGATTTAGCTTACATTAAATGATGAGAGGTGTTATAAAAGAACATAAAGTCTGGAAGAGGACTAGAAAGTGTTGGAAGAGGAACCATTATCTGTCTATTTTGATAAGATTACAGAAACCTCAAAAGGCAGACATACATACAAGCAAAGACCTTACAGAAGTGAGGAACAAGCTGTGCAGACTATCGAGTCCACAGGTGTTCCAAAAGTCAACAACAACTGCATCGATTTGGGGTGGGATCATATCTTTCCTACTCAAAGAACTGCAAGAAGGTCCTGAGCTCATGTGACCTGAGCAGAGAAACCAAGGAAGACAGTATGGAAAGAAATAAAGTCAGACAGCAAAAGGCATGGAGACCGGGTATGAACTTGTAGATGGGGATAAGAATGTAATTCAACACAATCAATCCAGTTGCTGCATTCAAAAGTAGTGTTAATAGGGAAATTAAAAGACAGAAAAGGTTTGGCTTATAGAATCTCAGATGAATTTTATTAGATTCATGATTTGTTGAGCACTTATTGAATAAACTATCTTAACAGGGACACTTACTGAATTAATTATCTTAACACTCAATCAGTATTTAATTATTGCCTTTTATTCATTATTTGGCTAATACAGCTAAAATTATAAGTGTATAATTATCAATATAAGAAACATTCAAACCTGTTTTAATGGAAGAGGTTGAGCCCAGGGATTGTGACTGCTTGTTTGGATAAGCCGGAAAAAAAAACCACACACACACACACAACGAGGGCAGATGGAGCAGACATAGCCTTTATTACTCACATTACAGGGAGCACTGCACTGAAGGTGGCAGATCAGCGAAGCAGGATCACACCTTCCTGACTCCAGGACTTGTTTTAAGGGGTCCCAGACAAAGGGGATATGTGTCTTCTGCACATGACTCTAAACTACATTATTTCAGTGTATACGAATAAAGATAAAAGGTCAAGAAGTGGTTGCACAGGATAAGAAATCACTCCTAAAAGGAGATAAGGAGAGAATCACAATCCATTTCCAAAGCAATACACATTCCTTCTGGCCCAGGGGCCCTCCATCCAGCCTTTCATTATTGGAGTTGGAGGAACCAAGTCTAACATGACCCCACACCTGTGCAGAAATTTTATTAATTTATTTGAACCAAACTGACAATTGCCAGGAAACAAAACCTCAATGGATTGAGAAAATGCTCTGAAAAGTGGCAGGTATACAACTTATTTTGTACATTATAATCAGAAGAGAAGGCATAAATGGATTAGATTAAATCCACTGGTGATTAGGAAGGTGGGAGAAAGCAAAGGGAGGAAACCTTGGGGATTGGATAAAAAGTAAAACAATAGGCATGTGCTTCTTTTACGTAGGTGGTTACAGGATACTTACCATTAACAGAATAACAATGACAATGAGGGGATTTGTAGTACAGTTGCATTTTGAGGAGTCTGGAGAAAGGAACTTACTTTGTTATTGCAAAGTCATATTTATCAGGTATAGTATCCTAGATGCAAACAAGCTCATTTAAGGTGAAGATGGACCTTCACTGGTAAAAAATACTGCTGTAGGACATGACTGCTCATCATGAAATGCTTTTATATAAAAAGTTTTAATTTTAGACCATTATACATTGCTACTTTAAGTCTCCTAATTTGTAAGGCTGCCAAGCAGGCCTCCCCCAAGCTTTCAGGTTTTGTACGTGATCCCTTTTCATTCATATAATAATATCAAAGAGGAGAAAAATCTCACACCCAAAATATATTTTTAGGGCACGTGGATTATCTTAAGGTAGTTATTTTTAAGAACAGCATGTAACTGGGTACATCTAAGGGGACCCAAAATAAGGATTTGTAATGGAGTCCAGAACTCAGGGTGTCCAGGAAATATTTAAAATATTGGATGTCCTCCCCACCCCCACTCCACCCCCTGCTACTGCAGGTCTGAACTGGGGGATGGGACACATAGAGTAGGGTCATTGAGAATTGTTTTGCATAGCAACAGTTTTGCAAATAACCTCAGGCATGGTCATGTAACATATCTATAAGTTTTAACTGGTTTCATGGATATGTTAAATAGCTGTGACCAGGCTTTGAGCCAGGGGGATGGAAGTGACTTCTACCCAAGATGTAACTGGGAGGCAACTTCCTGTGGTTAGAGGGCTTATGTTAGAGAGCCTTCTAACCACAGGAAGGGAGATGTTGGAGATGTTTGGTTCCAGGCCATGGGGTCTTGCCTGCAGGGACTTAATATAGCAGCCAAGAAAGGCTGGGGAAAAAAATACAGGAATGCTGGCAGGTGTAACTAATTGTGTGAGGAGTCAAATGGGGCTGCAGAGGAAGATTGGTGCTGGGATTTAAGACCCAGGTGCAGCAGCCATTTGAGATGGTGGGGACAATGCATCTTTGTCGAGAGTCAGGACTATGCAGCTTTGGGGTGATCCCTTTTCCCATGTGGCTTAGGAAGCAGGAGAGATCTTGCTGGGAAGGAAAGTGGTGAAAGGACTTTTGCTGGTGGGCCACGAGAAGGTGCCACATTGTTTTGGATTAAGAACTGGAGATTGTGGTGGCAACACAGATGATGGTGCTGGGAACTGAGGGGCTGCCTGAGCCACAGATTTCTTCTTTTCCTGAGATACGGTACCACAGACTGGGCAGAGAGAGAAGGAAGGACTGTGTGCATTTGTGGGTATGCTAAAGGACTTTAGCATTTTAATGAAGACATTGCCATTATTCTAAGTCTGTATAACTTTTTAAATAAATAATTCCTGTTCTTTTCACCAGTCTTTGGTATTAAGAGATGTCTTTCCCTAGCAGTGAGCAAAGCGAACCTAGTATGGGGAGAGGGGACTCCTGAAGCATGAGGGGTTCCATTTGGTAATAGTATATTGTTCACCCCCTCTGGGTCTGTTTTGTAACAAGCAGACACAGGAGAAATTCTGGAAACGAGTAGAAGTTACCCTTTCTAAAGAGACATTTACAATTATCGGGGAAAACTCCATTTGTAAAAGTGTCTCCCTCTCTATACCTGGGATAAGAGGATGATTAAATCTCTAGAAATTCTATGAAGGAAGAAGGTATAGACTTAAATCTGCATAACAATCTCACCCTTATTTACTATGCTTTTGCTTTTCTTGATAAACTCCTACAACTGATGCCCCCATCCCCAATACATTCTGTTGTCTTTAGCTAGAGATGGTATGTAAAATGTTGGCTTGGGACATTTCACAGTTACTTTAGTTTTTCTAGGTGTCTCCCATGTATATGAGGGAATACATGTAATTAAACTTTTATTGGTTTTTCTTCTGTTAATTATGTATTTTATTAAGGGGGGGTGCTATCCTAAGCCAAGCACCTGTTAGGGTGGGCAGGGTAAGAGAAAACCCCAGCTGGACTACAATCAAGATGGCCCCTGGACTACAATCACCATGGCAGACAGTAAAAGTGGCACCCAGAAAAGACAGCTGATGTCCAATCAGAGAGCTGGAAGGGCTGGCTTTGCCAAAAATGGACATTTGAGCAGCAACCCGAGTCCAAGGAAGAAACCACCAATGCTGTATCACCACTTTGTTCAGAGGGGACCAATCCCAGTTCCCGTGGGGAGCCAATGGAAATAAAACCCTGCCATTTTCCTATTTGGATGGTGAACTTCTCTTATCTACTCTGTGGAGTAGAGAGTCTCGTCCGGTGCACATACCCCAATAAAGCTCTATATTTTGCCTACCTTTGTGGCTGATTGGCATTTTTTTCCTTGGTGGAGCCTAAGAAAACCTTTCAGCACCTAAAGGTATAAAGTAACAATTATTTTCATTCCCTACAATATCAATCCATTTTCTACAAGTGAAAAGTAAGATTAAAAGGGTTGTGTAAACTGCCCTAAATCACATAGTAAGAGGTAGAGCTAAAATTTGAAAGCAGAACGCCCACATCCTGTTAAACTTACTCAACAGCCTTCCTTAATCTCCTTTTCCCATTGAAGATTGGGGCAAAAACTGACCCTTTGGTGAACAACACAAAGAGAAACTTTCAAGTTATTTTTTTGTTTGTTTTTAACCAGGGCATAATTATGGATATTTTTAATTATTTTATTTTTAACATTGACATTTTATTTACACCATTTATAAATGTAGCAGGGAACAGCCAAGAGGGGGCCCCAAAAAGGGATTTGGAATGGGCTTCAGAACTCAAGGTGTCCAGGAAATATTAAGATATCCTCACCCCTTCCCCACCACTGGTGTGAGTGGGGAAGGGAAAAATGGAGCAGGGGCCATTGAGAGCTGTGTTGCATAGCAAGTTTCCCAGCTAACCTCTGGCATGGTCATTTAACCTTTAACTGGCTGCATAGATATGTTAAATAGCTGTGGCCAGGTTAGGAGCCAGGGGGATGGAAGTCACTCCCCCACCAAGATGTAACTGGGGGCAGGTCCTGCAAGTTACAGCACCTGAGTGAGAGCTTGGAGATGATTGGCTCCACGCCATGGGGCCATGCCTGTCCAGACTCACGATGGCAACTCAGTAAACTTGGAATATACATGAATGCTGGCAGGTGTAGCCGATGGTGGAAGTAGTTGGAAATGGGGCTGCAAAGGAAGACTGGTGCAGGGATTTAAAACCCAGACACGGCAACCATTGGGGGAGAAACACAGGGCTTTACCAGAATGGGGACCTCCTCAGCCATCTGAGAAGGTGAGAGAACCACATGCTTTCATCCAAAACAGGGGCTCCCACAGCCATATGAAAGAGAGTACCACACACTTTTGGCAGAGTGCAGATCCTGCAGTTTTGGTAGAAGAGGACTATGTACCTTTGGGATGCTCCCTTTGGCTGCATGGCCTGGGAAGCAGGAGAGACTTTGCCTGAAAAATGCGTACAAGGAACTTTTGCCAGTGGATCATGAGAAGGTGCCACATGGCTTTGGAGTAATTAGAGATCCTGCCTGGATGGTGACCCACTGGATGGTGCCAGCTGCCTGAAACACAGGCGCGTGCTTCTTTTCCAGAGTTACGGTACCCCGAATTAGGGCAGGGGGAGAAGGAAATGCTGTGGGCATCTGTAGGTATCCAAAAGGACTTTGATATTTTAATGGGGATATTGGGTAACTACTTTAAGTCTGTATAGCTTTGAATAAACCTTTCCTTTCCTTTTCACTAATCTCTGGCAAGGAGAGATGTCTTTCCTCTGGAGGCAGACAGACAAGCCCAGTAGGTGGTCCAGAAGGTATTCACAAACTGTCCTTGAGTGGGGGGGGCTGCTGTTCCTTAACAGTTTTTGGCATTCATTGGTGCACCAGATATTGCCCCCTGCCTTGGACCTCTGTTTTGTAACATTAATTTTAACGTTTCACTTCTGCAGGTTTCAGTAAAGGAGAAGCTAAGTTATTATCAGAGTCATAAAAGAGTAACTATAAAAATATTGCAGATGGAGAGGTATTCTGAAGCAATTAGCTGAGAAAAAAAAACCCAGAAAACCATTAATGAAAACCTTGGGTCATTCAAGTTTATTTTGCTTCAATGAAAAGCAGCAGATTGCCAGACAAATCACTTAGATAAAAATGACAGTTCCAGAATCAAAGGTTTTGAGTCTTCTTTGTAGTTCCTGCCAAATTATTTGAAGACTAAGTTCTGATAATAGGTATTAATCTCTTTGGTGCTTGAACCTCTAGTGCTCTTTAATTCCCCTCAAGTTTTTATTCTTTAATTTATTTTTATTTAAAATATATGTTTATTGATGAGAGGGAGAGAGAAAGAAAGAGAGAAAAATCAATATGAGAGAGAAATATTGACTGGTTGACGTATTTGCATTCTACTTGGGCGTTGAACCAGCAACCTAGGTATGTGCTCTGACCAGGAATTTAACCTACAACTTTTTGGTATATGGCAACAACATTCCAACCAACTGAGCCACACTGGCCAGGGCCCCCTCCAATTTTTAAAGCATGGACTGCTCACCAATCAGTGTGTCTAGCATTTAGTGAGCACTCCATAAAGATACAGTTGAATGAATGACTGAAAGAAAAAGTGCATAACTAGGATCAGAAAATCCCAAACTATACTCAGTTTCTATATGCAGAAGAGGTTTTACATTTAATCCTTGTTAACTTTTTTAAAGAAAAATGCAATTTCAAAATATTCATGATTTCCTAACCTTAAAATTCTGCATTTACATGTGAATATTGCCTATAAAGTAGGTTGAATAAAGATTTTGAAGTTGGTAGAGAAAAGGGACAAAGCTTATCCAGGAAGCCTGAAGAAAGTGAGTGATGAGTAGCAACAACCATAAAACAGCAAGAATGGATGGTATTGTCTGTATGCTTGTTACATGCTGAGCATTGCACTAGTAAGTTATCTAATTTACCTCTTCATCACTTTACCCTACAAGGTGGGTATAATGTAGCAGCTACTAAAATTGGGGCACAAAGTCAAAATTCCAATGTTACTATAATGGGGTACAGAGTAAAGGTTCCTTGAAAGTAGCAGAGGGTATCCACTACAACCCTTGGTTGGGGGAATGGAAAAGTGGATGATACAGCATTTAAGATACTTTGCATGACAATGGCAAATTGAGTGTGCCTCTCCTGAAAGGAAGAGGTCTGATGGCCAGGTCAAAATGTGTACATGACTTTAAGAGCACATGGTGACTTGTGACGTAGCCAGGAGAGGTGAATACCCACCCAGATACCCCCATGTCACTGGGAACTCTTGACCTGAGTAGAGATGGCAGCCAAAAGAAGGTAAAAGAAAAAACAGTAGATGCTAACATATCATAGAAGAGGTCGGTTATGAGGTCACATAAAAAGTTCCAGGCCAAGCATTTAAATGTGGGTGGGCTGAAAGGTTGTATGGGGATGTGGTCTGCCATGAGTAAGGTGGAAACCATGTGGTTAGGAGTAACAGAATGCCACAATGTCTGGAGTAAGAAGGTGGAGGACTGCTAGGAAGCCTATCTGGAGAAGACCTTCACAGAGATGATGGAACTGCAGGGGCCTGCCTAAGCAATCACAGATTCGTGGTAGATGCTTGGAGCTGAATTGTGACCAGGGATGTTGAGTTGCAGACTTCTGCTTCTTCAAAGGATGTACAGAGAAGTAACTCTCTTGGAACTGTGCATCCCTGGACCCCCCCCCATGACCTAGTGTAACATAGCATATGTTTTCCTGAATTATTGCATGCAGACTGAGATCAGTGTGTCCCGGAATCTGAAGGACAGCTACTGCAAGAGGATGGTGACTCTCAAACCCACAGTGTATATTCCAGAGAGGGTAGAAATCTGTTTGCGCAGAGAACTGGATTAAACCAGAGAAGGATATGGGGAACTTTTGGGCATAGTTTTGGCATGCAGCATTTGGCATGCAGTACTGGTTCTCATGATAGAGGAGGGCTCTAAGCAAGAGTGTTTAGGGCACCCCCCTCCCAAAGTTGAAACCCTGTTAATAAAAATCTGTTTCAGGATCTCATCAAACTAAAGAACGTCTACATGTCTAAAGAAAACAGCACTAAAATGAAAAAAAAGAACCAACTGTATGGGAAAACATATTTGCCAAAGATACCTCAGAAAAGGTTTGATCTCCAAAATATATAAAGAACTCACATGATTCCACTCCAGGAAGACAAGCAATCCAGTTGAAAAATGGGCAAAGGACTTGAACAGATACTTCTCCAAGGAGGACATACAGAAAGCCCAGAGACATATAAGAAGAATGCTCAGCATCACTAGTGGTCAGAGAGATGCAAATTAAAAACCACAGTGAGATACCACTTCACACTGCTCAGAATGGCAATTGTAAATAAATCAACAAACAACAAGTGTTGAGAGGATATGGAGTAAAGGGAACCCTAGTGCACTCTTGGTGGAAAACAGTATGGAATTTCCTCAGAAAGCTGAAAATGGAACTGCTTTTTGTCCGGGCAAGTCCATTGCTAGGATTATACCCTAAGAACCCTGAAACATCAGTTCAAAAGAACCTTTGCACCCCAATGTTCATAGCAGCACAATTTACAATAGCCAAGTGCTGGAAGAAATCTAAGTGCTTAATAGTAAATAAATTGATCCAAAAACTATGATACATTATGTGATGGAATACTATGCAGCAGAAAGAAGGAGCTCCTACCCTTAGTGACAGCATGGATGGAACTGGAGAACATTATGCTGAGTGAAATAAATCAGACAGTAAAGGACAAATACTATATGATTACACCCATAAGTGGAACCTAATCAACAAAACAAACAAGCAAGCAAAATATAACCAGAGACATTGAAATTGACAACAAACTGACAATAACCAGAAGGGAGGTGGGAGGGGATAATGGAGAAAAGAAATCAGGGGAAAAGAAGGAGAAGGTTTTTCAGAAACGTGTAAAGGACACATGAACAAAACCAAAGAGGGTAGAATCTAGGGTGGGAGGTGGGGATGGCTGGAGTGGGGGTAGTGGTGGGGGGAAAATGGAGACAATTGTACTTGAACAACAATAAAAATAATAAAAAAAACCTGTTTCCTTAAACACTAATTGTTGAGTCATGTGTTAAGATGCCACCTAGCCAATCTTGGTTTTCTGTGTTACATTACTACTATTTAGTTATCAGAACTGAGAAAGAGTCTAAAACCCTCTGTGTCTATTTCTTTTCTGTACAAAAGAGTAATAATATTATCTAAAATCTGGGCTTGTTTTAATGATTAAATAAATGTGTTACTAGATGTAAAGTTCTTAGAATCATGCTTATTACTAAGCAATTCTGTTACTAATATTAGTCATTCAAACTTTAATTTTTAAGATTTAGTGAATTGAGCAAGTTTAGTCTATCTTTTTTTAAATTTATTTTTAAAGATTTTATTTATTTATCTTTAGAGGTGAAGGGAAGGGGCAGGGGAAGGGAAAGAGAGAGAGAGAGAGAGAGAGAAACATCAATGTATGGTTGCCTCTTGTGTGTCCCCTGCTGGGAACTGGCCTGCAGGGAACCAGCCTGCAACCCAGGCATGTGCCCTGACTGGGAATCGAACTGGGATTGTCTGGTTCGCAGGCCTGCGCTCAGTCTACTGAGCTACACCAGCCAGGGCTAGTCTATCTATTTTGTAAGCTTCCAGTTTTACCACAAGTCCCAATTATAAAACAATTCCATGATTCAGATTGAGAGTTGGTGTAAAGAAAATGCTTACATGTAATCAGAACAGCTCGAATCAGAGCCCTTCAGATAAGGTGGTCCTATGACATCAGTTTTATTTATTACCCACAGAGAATTAGCAATATATATATTATTATATATTTCATATATAACATGTTATATATTTTGTATATAATGTAAAGTGTTATTTATTATGTAATTATAACATACAATATAAAACATAAAATATATAGGAAAAATACATACTTTCTCTAAGTCTATGAAGCATGTTTCAGAGAAAGTAATCATGTTGCCCAGAAATCAACAGCTTGTTAAAAGTGATGCTACTGGGTATTCTAATTAAATAACACCAATATGATATTAAGTGGGAAATAAACAGAGAAATGAGAAAATTTCAAGAGAATAATGATGGCATTCATTATGCTCTGAACTTACTGCCACCAGCAAGGTAATTCTGAAAGGAAACAACATATGACCTGTATAAGGAAAAACATAATATAAAAATAAAAAGCTTGATTCTTCCCATTGAAAGTAAATGAAAAGATTATGCTCCCATGTTTTTTCTTAAACTGTTTCATTTAAAATTTTTGTAAGTATCTTCTTTTCTTCAAAATATTTTTTCCTTAAGTTACATAGACCTTTTGTCAGCTTTAAGATCCAACAGAATCTATTTCAACAAAAAACAAGTGTTGGTGAGGATGTGGAGAAAAGGGAACCCTTGTGTACCATTGGTGGGAACATAGATTGGTATACCCACTTTGGAAAACAGTATGGAAACCCAGTGATTCCTCAAAAAATTAAAATGAAACTGCCTATGATCCACCAATTCTACTTCTGGGTATTATCAGAAAAAATTCAAAACACTAATTTGAAAAGATATATGCACCCCTATGTTTATTGTGGCATTATTTACAACATCCAAGATATCAAAACAGCCTAAGTGTCCATCAATAGGAAATTGTATAAAGAAGATGTAGGACATATATACAAAAGAATACTACTTGGCTATAAAAAAAAGAATGACATCTTACCATTTGTGACAACATGGATAAACCTAGAGGGCATTATGCTAATTAAAATAAGTCAGACATAGAAACACAAATACAACATGATTTCACTTATTTGTGGAATCTAAAAAACAAAATAAATAAACAAAAGAGAAACAGACATACAAATATAGAGAACAGACTAATGGTTGCCAGAGGGAAGGGGGTTGGGGAGCTGGGTCGAAATGGTTAATACAATTGGTAGTTACAAAATAGTCAAAGAGATGTAAAGTACAGCATATGGAATGTAGTCAATAATATTATAATAACTATGTATGGTACCAGGAGAGTATGAGAAGTACTGGGGGGATAACATTGTAAGGTATAAAAATGTCTAACCATTATGTTTTACAGCTGAAACTAATATAATATTGAATGCCATTGTAACTGGAAAAGTTACTGCAAAAAGAAAATGTGAGAAGTTTATTTTTCCTCTGGATAAACAGCTAACATAGTCACCCCAATTATCAGGCAAATCTAGGATAAACTAGGCATGACAAAATGTGCCATTGAAGCCTGACTCATGGACCAGTTATTGTTTATTTGGGGAACATGTGCAGAATAAGTTGTATCTCATTGGTTATATTAAAGGGTGAGAATTCTTTCTGTCTCCGTAATCTCTTAGCAGATTATCTATGATGTTAACTCTTTTCAGATTTAATGCTTACCTAACAATAAAATTGTTTTCTTTTTCTACTACCTTTTGGAGACATATCTTGGGTTGAAAGAAGATTTCATTTATAATTTTATTTTCCCAACAATACTAGTTAATTGAAAAAATATCTATCCATTATCAGGATGGCATTAAATCAGGTATGTAAATAATTCATCCACAACCAATGTTTGGCACAGCAGAAAGACTGTCTACTTACTACTCAGGAATTGTTTTCGATTTGTTGATTATATATTTGGCCTTTACAACCAGTATAAAAATACGACCAGTAATAAATAAGTGGTCTCACTCAGTGTTGACCAAAATCTCACAGTGTTGACCACAATCTCTCTGGGGTTTATGTAACAGCCACAACCATGGAACCTTCTATAGCATTTAACAACAAAACAAATATTGGAAAGAAGGCTTATTCACTTTTTTTAGAATCAGGAGGGAAAACTTGTCTGTTTCATTAGCAGTGAGTTTATTGCAATAAGTCACACTGAGACAAATGCAATGATATGAAATATGTAGGAGGTAAGAATGAAATATAAATGACAAAAACAGAGCATTTCTTTAAATACTATGAGTGATAAATCAAGGAGCACTTAAGTAATATTAGAGGGAAATGCCAGACAAACATCTGATGAACAAGCAACGTTTTCCAGAACCTTTTGCCACCCTGGATGGATCATGAGCTATAGGAATCACGAACTACTATCTAACCCAAAATAATTAGCTGTAATAATATGATGTATTCCTCTTCAATTAGAGATTAAAACCAGGTTCTGCATAGGGTAGAATACTTCTCTAAGAAGGAGAAAATCATGGCACCACTCAGTGAAGCCTTGGGTATCAAGGCACTGTTGACTTACTGGCACTGTTCCCTCAGGTTACACAAGGACTTTAAGTTTTTGTATCTCCAGCAAATGCCACATATCATCATATTTACCTAGTAAATTGAATCCCTGATTACTGGGTTTGACCAAATCATCTGGAGAAAGGAAGAAGTTTCGTACTTAGTAAATGATCACTACATGCCTCGATAAGGATAGATAATTGTGTTTCATTTAATTCTCACAAACAAAATTGGTTGTTGTCATTTTCATTGCATTCTGAAGTCCACTAATCAGCTTTTTATCTTAAAAGGACAAATTCAGCATTGATACTATGGCCAGCCATGTAATGCGGTTCTCATCAAAAACAGGTGAGCACAAAGGAAGTATGTGATTTCTGCCTTACTTGTCTAAAGGAGGTTGCTTGACCCAGACATCTTCCTGTCCCTTTCCTAACCTTCAGCTGGAACACAGCATCATCAGAGAGGCACTGTAGGCCCAGAAGACTAAAACAGTCGTGATGAATGAACAGACCAAACTGATAAAGATAACCTGGGTCTCAGTGATTTTGTGAAGTCAACATGCCCACCAACCTAGAGGCACAGACATTTAGATGAAAAGGAAGGAAGCTTTCATCTTATTTAAGCCACTGTATTTTTTCATTATTTTTGTTGTAGCCACTGAACCTTTATTTTTCCAATTTATACAGATGATTTTGTTCCTGGGCAACCAAGCTATCTAGCATTGGCTTTGAACTTGTGGGGTTCTAATGGAATGTAGTACATACTTTATGCTTAACACTCATCTTTCATTGGCCAAATTGCCTGCAATTTCAGTATTTTGCTTATAATACACTGCTGCATCTATGTTTGTTGACTTCTAATTAGAATTTGTGAAGTGAGAGCAAACCTTGCAAATGGAGAGAATGATCACCATAAGTTGTTCAAATGATCTATATTGTTTATAGCAAATATTACCAAAAAATTCAGCATATCTCTGTGTGATTCTAAACATGTTAAAATTTGAATCCTGTTGCTTTCAGTCTTAAACAATTATCTTGAATTATTTTAAGAAATCTGCTTAGCAAGCAGCAATTATATATATACATATATATACATATATTTTGGATATCTATATAATTACACAATATAAAGTTAAGAGAAATGCTTTGAAAGGTTCAGCCTTAAACCTTCAAGTAAGCAAATGTATACATGCTGCATATATGAGAGAAATATAAATAAAGGGAATGTATAATTTTATTATATATTATAATGTATCTATATAATTTTTATGGTGGAGATCTCATGTACATGGTCCACATAGGTACTCCTAAAAACCTATCTAGAAGCCATTTTTATACTCTGACCTGGAGTTGAAAAATTTTATCACATACATGACATTATCACACTTATCTAATGAATAATGGCTCCCAAGTCCTTCCATTGAAATCATCCCTTTTAGTTATAATGCTATTTGTAGAATTTTTTCTACTAATGCTGGCCTAGCTGAGCAAGTCACACAATAATAAAATAAATAGTAATAAAGAATGAGACTAAAGAAAGATAAGTTTTCTGTTGGCAGCGAAAGTGGGTAGAATATATGGGGCCAACTGAGGAAAAGCAGATCTAATTGTTAAAATTCAAAGAGAGGCTGTGATTACTTAAAAAGTTTCTTAAATCACCTAAAAAAGCAATTGACATACAAAAGCATTAAGAAGGGAAATAAAGGACATAAAGGAATACTCGTTACATTTTGCCTGCTTCCCAGTTTCCACTTCACAAGCTACCGAGACCTTTGCTCTCTATAAGTATCTTACAAGATATATAACTGACCTCAACTCCCTGTATTTTTTCTCCTGAAATAATCACTTGTTAAGAGGGAAGGGCAATCAGAAGGGAGAGATTATAGCTAAGGAGATTGTGTCCAGGAAATCTAGGAAGGATCACTCTTTATAAGGTTAGGAGTTCATCTCTGCCACATAGTGTGTATCCCGGGCAATTTCAGGGCTGTAAGCATCCTCAGTTCCTCTGATTTATCTCTACTTATTTCAAGTTATAAGAAATTGTTTTATTTGAGACCATCTCAGATTTCTTGTTAGAAATGAGATCTCATTTTCCAGTTTTCCTGAATTATTCTATAGCTGAGATGTGAAAAGAATAAATAAGGACATGTTTGGAGAGGGTTACAAAGATACAGAGTTAAGAGAAATACTGTGGAAGACTTCAGCCCTAAATCTTCAAGTAAGCAATGTGCACAGACTACCTACACAAGAGAGGTTTCCATGTGTTAAACGTTTTAGTTGATTTTTGAGAAAGAGAGAGAGAAGATTGATTTGTTGTTCTACTTATTTTTGCATTGATTGGTTGATTCTTGTAGTACCGTGACCATGGATGGAACCTGAAACCTTAGCATACTGAGATTAGCATACCTGAAACCTTAGCATACTTAGCACTCTAATCAACTTAAGTGATCTGTCCAGGGCTTGCTAAATTTTAATAAGAAGAGGGAGGCAGAAAGCTGAGAGGAGAGGGGAAGAGAAGTTCACATTTTTGGACACTTACTTGATATTGTGTACTCTTCACATTGATTAATACGTGTTATCACTCTCTATTCTTTCTTTCTTAGGGACTTTCCTTCATTTGGATGATGTTGCTAGCTTTGGGGAATTCTGGTCAGATGCATTACAGAATGTGCCCCAATTGAGGTTTTTCTCTGATTGGACTGTGGCAAAGTGCCACACCATAGCAAGGAGACATACTATCAACATGACTATCACTGTCCATGTTAACCTTGATCACTGGGCTCAGTTAGTATTTATAAGGTTTCTCCACTGCCCCTGTCCATACTGTATTCTTTTATAGGAAGACACAACATGCAACTTGCCTTTATGAGTGGGAATGTTTGCTCCTCCTCCTTGAGGACAGTGTGTCTACATAAATTATTTGAAATTAATCCATATGGAACAGTTGTCTATTATTCTCCATTGATTTATTTATTTAATCATTTAATTACATCAATATGAATTTGTGGATATTTATTTGATGCTCTGAGTCATAATAAAAAATACCTTATTTTCTTCCTTAAATGTCTCTATCTTTGGCCATAAGGAACTCTTTCAGTTGATTCTGTGTGACTTTGACTTAACCTGACCCAATGTGGTGTGGAACTTTTGGGGGTTTTATTATTTTTGTTTGTCTGATTTTGGTATATGTGTTTGTTTTGTGTTTCACAGTTCCTTACCTTCTTGCCCTACACAATGCTCCAGGATCACCTGTGTATCTCCCGCCCCATCTCTAAAATTATCTATTTCTCCCAAGAATACCATTTTGTTTTGTTTTGTTTTTAAATCTTTTTTATTTTTCCAATGTATTTCTCTTTTATTATTGTTATTTAATTTTATTTATTTATTTATTATTAATTAATTAATTATTATTAGTTAGTTTTCAAGTAGAGGTTTCTGTTTATTTCTCCCATCCCAGCCCACCTCTCCCCCATGCACCCCACCTCCCTCACATTTCCATCCCCCTTAGTTATTGTCCCTGTGTCCTTTATACTTGTTCCTCTAAATCCTTCCCATTTTTTCCCCTTAAATTCCCTCCCCTCCCCCCACTGGTCACTTGTTTTGTTTTTTATTAGAGTACAGAATTAGAAACCAAGCTCTGGGTGCTGTGTAGACAACTCACCTTAGAAAATCTTGACTCTATTCATGGACACTGAGAGCTTCTGGTCCCATTCACTGTTTCAGATTATTCGCTGCCTGCCCCTGAAATGTTAGTGTTTTATTTTTACCCACAATCCCTGCACTTCTCATTCTATGTTTCATTTAAGAGATTTCACCTATTTTCATGTCTTATTCTACCACCTGTTTTCCATTGTCTCCCAAATCTAAACATTGACCTTTTCCTCTAGCTAAAGACTCCAACTGAGTGATGAATACAGATAATTCAATTTCACAGGTGTCTCAAAACATACATTCCAAACCTGAATTCACCATTTTCTCCTGTAGCAAATCAGTTATACTTCTCCTAAATGTCATCAACACCAATGCTGTCCACCCAGCTAACTTCCCAGTCACCCCAGTCATTCTGGTCTTTTCTATGTCCCTTATCCTGCCTTCTCCTCAGTCATCAAGCCCACATTGTTGGAGCCTGTCAGAGATTATTAAGCCAACCCCCCTTTTTGTTGCCTCACCTCCCTCAGTGCAAGTCTAGTGAGTATCTTCATCAGCTGTCGTCTGCACATTGAGTCTCACTATCTTCATTGTTGCCCTCTTAAAACCATCCTCTTCACCAACCCCTGCCTTCCTCCTTCCTTCTGGCCATCACCACACTGTGATTCGTGCCAATGGGTCATGCATAAATATTCTTAGGCTATTCTCTTTATAGTCTTTCATCTAGTCAACTGTGAGTCTCTTTTATGTACCCATGCATCTTTTTATATTTCATTCATCGGTTTATTTTGTGCCAAAGGGAAGGGGTGTAGGAATGGGGACATTCTGTAATAGTGTAAACAATAAAAATAATGTTTAAAAAATCCTTTCACCTGAGGCCACAAGTTGAGGTAAATACTAGTCAGACTATCATTCTTATGCATCTGCACATACCCTACCATCAGACAGTTCAATGAAGGGTATGTGGATGTTTTTCATTACATGCCTCACACAGAACAAAAATATATACACATAAGACACCCTGACCACACCAGCACTCCACATTCTCATTAGCAGGTGCTGTTGCAGCATAAGATTTCAGAAGAGCTCTTTGAGGTCTATGGAAACCACAGAAAAATGACTTCCAGATGTAAACACAACCATGAACAGGATCACGGTCATTATTAGGACAAAAGAATGATCATAGAATCAATACACTAGCATGTTAAGGAAAACCTAATGATCAAAATGCAATGCTGGGTCCTATGCAGTTGTCCTCTATGGCTGTGCAACAAGGCATAGATGTAATGTGCTATTTTTTGAAACAATAGAGAATTTTTTAGTATGGATAAAGAACTGAAATGTGTGATGATTTATGTGTGTGATACACTTTTTAACACATGCACAAAGTAGTCTCTTTTACTCAGTTCTATGGCAGTATGCTTTCTGGAGAGGAGGAGAAAGCTGAGCTCAGAGTTGCAGGCTGGTAAACTGAGGGCTGCCATGTTCATTTGAACCTCTTTCTCCCAAAGAAAACCAGACAGGTAAGAACTGCTCCTCCATGGGCTAGCGAACAGAGCTGCCACCAAGGCCTTCAGGACCTTGAATTCACCACCATCATCAGGACAACTTAACATGATGGGTTGCTTACATGTACCCCTAAAGGCCCACTCATTTATCCAAAACATGTATTCAGCAGTCATTATTCAGCAGCCGTTTATTACAATTCTGTGCAAGGCACTAGAAGAATGTTGGTAGTCATCATGGTGTCATCCTGTTTGAAGGTGAACATTCAAATGAGAAATCTAAGTATGTTTTCCATTAGTAAGTATGACTTACACCTTAGCAAACGTTTCAGTAACTAAAGTGTGTGTGTTGTATGTAGCTTTACATGTGCCCATGCACACACAGAAGTCTACAGAATACAGAAATAATGCCGTGGATTTATTCCAATCCTCTACATTCTGTTCCAGACCCAGCACTGAGCTAACTATCAACTAGTATATGACATTCATTTCTTATTCTATCCACCAATATTGTGAGTGGTACAGTTCAGGATATACAGTACTTATCTGTCCTTAGTGACTTTAGTTAGAAAAATAAGACTCTCCACTCCTCCCCCAAGACACACACACATACAGATAAGTAAGGGGGCTAATCAAGTAAAATAAAGCAGTAGATGTCCAAAATCAGTGTTATACATATAATAGAATTTTTCACTAACTATTTTTGTGTAGTGGGGAAATAACTAAATGAATTTTCAACATCTATCAAGAGCTGCTTTGAGACTTAAAGAGCAGGCTCTGTGGTATTCATGAAATTCACCATGGGGTGCACAGTTGGCAACCCAAACAGATCACAATGACCAGAGTAGTCAAAAGAGAAGTATAAGAGACCTACATGGATACCAACTGCCACAGACACACCACATGGGTTACAGAATTCAGAGAGAGAACACACCACCTAAGCCATGGGGCCCAAGTTCAAAGTCACCAGGGCAGGTGCTTTGACTTGTAGGTGTTGGTTTGTAACTTAGCTGCATTTTTCACAGGAAACTTGATCAAACATTCTCCAAGGCAGAGAGAAACAGAATTTTCCTGTAACTGTGGTTTGGGAATTCCAGCCCAACATTGTGAGCGTTAGCCCAATGTAAATGTTATGGACACTTCCATTGGTCAGAAGGATGCATTAGAATGAGATATTAATGAGTTTGGGTCTTTAAAAAATGGCTATATTTTAATTAAAAAGCCAAAGAGTAAAAACTCTTAGACAAGAGAGAAGGGGTAACTGTTCTTGAGTGTGCATTCCCGAAGCCAGACCATCTTGTTCAATCAAGACCATGACACATTTGCGAGTCTTCAGCCCAGTCCTCAGCTCCCCTCACCTCCCAAAATCCAGAATGTCCGTGAGAGGGTCCCTGAAGTTCACCTCTCAGGGAATCCCGCAGCTTAAAAAGGGGGATATAGTCCCCTATATAGTACAACTTCTAAATGGAAAACTCACCCAGCTTCTGTTTCATTGAAAGATCATGTTACTCATTCCTTTTTGGTTGAAGACCACATCAGCTCCATTCCTATAACACTTACATTTAAAAAAAATCAAAAAAATCAAAATTAAAAATATTTTCTTACCCTAGGACAGAGCATTTCTTTCTGTACTTAGACTATTTCTTTTTTTATTTATTTTTTAAAATATATTTTATTGATTATTCCATTACAGGTGTTCTATTTCCCCCTTCATTCCCCTCCACTCTGCACACCCCCTCTGCTACCACTCCCCCCTTTTAGTTTATGACCATGTGTGTCAAGTTCTTTAGATTCTATATTTCCCATACTAATCTTGCCCTCCCCTCTCTATTTTCTATCTACTGTCTATGCTACTTATTTTCTGTACCTTCTCCCCCCTTCTCCTCCTCCCACTCCCCTGTTGCTAACCCTCCATGTGATCTTCATTTCTATGGTTCTGCTCCTAATCTAGCTGTTCTCTTAGTTTATTTTTGTTTTAGGTGTGGTTGTTAATAACTGTGAGTTTGCTGTCCTTTCACTGTTCATCTTTTTTATCTTCTTTTTCTTAGGTAAGTCCCTTTAACATTTCATATAATAAGGGCGTGGTGATGATGAACTCCTTGAATTTGATCTTATCTGAGAAGCACATTATCTGTCCTCCCATTTTAAATGAAAGCTTTGCTGGATAGAGCAATCTTGGATGTAGGTCTTTGGATTTCATGACTTGGAATACTTCTTTCCAGCCTCTTCTTGCCTGTAAGGTCTCTTTTGAGAAATCTGCTGACAGTCTGATGGGGACTCCTTTGTAGGTGACTGTCCCCTTATCTCTTGCTGCTTCTAGAATTCTCTCCTTTTTAACCACACAGAAGCTTACCCCTTTCTGCCTGTTCCTTACTTGGCAACTACTCCATCAGTAGTGATCTTCGGTTCACAACAGTAAGGTAAGTTCAATTTCCTTTGCATATAAGGGGAATATTCTACATTGTCTGGCCAAGGTGTCCCTAAGTGGGTACAATTCCCTCACCCTAAAATTGTGTGTGTGCCTGTATATGTGAATTAGTTTGGGCTGCTCTGTACTTCAAATATCAAAAAGTCAGAAACTAACCACAGCCTTACAACAGCTCTCATTTAAAGGAACACACAAAAAAATGCTTTTCTGTAATTATTGTTTTATGACCTTACTTGAGCATAAGGTATCTTTAAAATGGTTTTGGTATAATATATGCCTTTGATTTTACCAATATTTATTATCAAATCAATTTTCAGCATCACAATGTGAATACTATAGAAGATACCATAATTATAAATATCACTGTTAAAATATAAAAATTTGGTCTAACATTAATATGTAGACATAATGTATAATAAGTGAATTGTAAAACTTATTTTCCCATGACTGACTTCAAAATGTAACCGTCTGACTAAAAATATTTTTTTTTAATTTTAATTTTATTTAGTTATTTTTCAAGTACAGTTTTTTGTTTATTTTTCCCATCCCAGCCTCCCCCGCCCCTTGCTCCCCACCTCCCTCCCATTTCCACCCCCCCCTTAGTTCTGGTCCCTGTGTCCTTCCTATTTGTTCCTCCAAATCCCTCCCCCTTTTTCCCCTTAACTTCCCTTCCTTCTCCCCTCTGGTCACTATCCCCTTGTTCTCTATTTCAGTGTCTTTGTTTTTTGGGTTTTTTTTTTCTGCTTGCTTGTTTGTTTTGTTGTTTAGCTTCCCGTTAAAGGTGAGATCATATGGTATTTGTCTTTCAGCACCTGGCCTATTTCACTCAGCATAATGCTTTCCAGTTCCATCCATGTTGTTGCAAAGGGTAGTAGCTCCTTCTTTCTCTCTGCAGCATAGAATTCCATTGTGTATATGTACCACAATTTTTGTATCCATTCATTTACTGATGGGCACCTAGGTTGCTTCCAACTCTTGGCTATTGTAAATTGTGCTGCTATGAACATTGTGGTGCATAGGTTCTTTGAAATTGATGTTTTAGGATTCTTAGGATATAATCCCAGCAGTGGAATTGCTGGGTCAAAAGGCAGGTCGATTTTTATTTTTTTGAGATATTAGAAGTCAGTTTTATTATTTCTTCATAAAGTAGGAAAGTTTATAATTATCCTTTATGTCCAGGTAGTTTAGCTTAAGTATGTTGACAATTTGTTTCTGCTGAGCAGTTATATTCTAACAACTATACTTCCTTAATGTCATTATCATTACTGTTTGAAAATAATAAGTTCAACCTTTCCTTATTTTGTATATTTTTTCTATTAAAAATTCTATTTAAAGAAGTGTGATTCACGAAATGTACTGAATTTAAGTTGATTTTATATTGCTACTTGCAGGTTGCATTTAAACTGACTATCCATATCATTATAAACTCAGAGAATAGGCTACCTTTCTGAAGAGATGTGGACATAGGGAGCAGAAAGAAAGGATACATGAATAACAATGTGTTCCACTGTAACTTACATACTTTTTAGGAATTCAGTAGGCACAAAGAATGTTTAAAACATTTAAAACAAAATGCAAAATCTTTAATAATATCATTTAAAATTTACAGAAAAAAATCTTAACTTTTTCAGAATCATAATAGGAATTTCTATCATTTTTTAATTTCTATCATTCTATCATTTAAAAAAATTTGTAAATAACAAGTTACCACAGTTCGTATTTATAGCTAACTTCTGATTATCCTTGGTAACAAAAAAATTAATGTAAAACATAGAAATAATAAGTTGAGAAAGTTTAGATATCCACTTACATCCACCATTTTAATTTCATGTTTGACTGAAAAATGCTTTCAGCAATTTTTCTGAATTTAAAAAAATTCTTCCCCCACTTTTCTACAACTTTCAGATGATTTTTTACTAAATAAACAAATTCAGTGATACCATTATAGTTTCTGTGGTCTACACCATGAACCTAATTAAAAATTCTAAAAGTCAGAGAATCCATATTATTTTGATATTTATAAACACTATTAGTTACCTTAGTAATACCTATTCTCTTATATTTGTTAACAAAATGCTTAGTTTTTTTAAGTAAATTTTATTGATTATGCTTTTACGGTTTTCTTATTTTATTCTCCCCTTTATTCTCCTCCTTCTTGCACTTCCCTTACCAGCATTCCCCATCTTAGTGCATGCCCATGGCTCATACATATAAGTTCTTGGCTTCTCCATTTCCTATACTATTCTAACCCTCCCCTTTCTATTTTGTACTTACCATTTATGCTTCTTATTCCCTGTATGTTTTCCCTCATTCTCCCCACTTTCTCTCCCCACTGATAACCCTATATGTGACCTCCATTTCTGTGATTCTGTTCCTGTTCTATTTGTTTGGTCAGTTTGTTTTTGTTTTTATTGTTTAGGTTAAGTTGTTGATAATTGTGAATTTGATGTCATTTTGCTGTTAATAATTTCAATCAACTTCTTTTTCTTATGTAAGTTCCTTTAACATTTTCTATAATAAGGGCTTAGTGATGATGAACTCCTTTAACTAGACTTTATCTGGGAAGTACTTTCTCTGCCCTCCCATTCTAAATAATAGTTTTGCCAGGTAGAGTAATCTTGGATGTAGATCCTTGTCTTTCATGATTTTGAATAGTTCTTTCCAGCCCCTTCTTGCCGGCAAGGTTTCTTTTGAGAAATTAGCTGATAGTCTTATGGGAATTCTTTTGTAGGTAACTGTCTCCTTTTCTCTTGGTGCTTTTAAGATTCTCTCCTTATCTTTAATGTTGCCTAATGTAATTATGATGTCCCTTGGTGTGTGCTTCCTTGGATCCAACTTCTTTGGGACTTTCTGAACTTCTTGGACTTTTTAGATGTCTCTTTCCTTTGCCAGATTGGGGAAGTTCTTCATTATGTTTTCAAAAAAGTTTTTTATTTCTTGCTCTTTCTCTTCTCCTTCTGGCATCCCTATGATTTGAATGTTGGAACATTTAAAGTTGTCTTGGAGGTTCCTAAGCCTCTCCTCATATTTTTTGTATTCTTGTGTCTTCATTCTGTTCTGGTTGAATGCTTCTTTCTTCCTTCTGCTCCAAATTGTTGACTTGAGTCCTGGTTTCCTTCCCTTTACTGTTGGTTTCCTATACATTTTCCTTTATTTCACTTTGTGTAAAATTTACTTTTTCCTGTTTCGTGACAATACTCTACCATTTCTATGAGCATGCTGATTATCAGTGTTTTCAACTCTGCATCTGATAGGTTGGCTACCTCTTCATCACTTAGAAGTTTTTGGAGTTTTTGTTGTTTTAATCTGTTCTTTCATTTTGGCCATATTTCCTTGGCTCAGTGCACTTATTACTTTTAAGGGGCAGAGCCTTAGGTATTTATCAGGCCAATGTAACCCATTTTGTTGTATTGTAGCACTATAGGGGGAGGAATCAGAGAAGGTATAACATGGTGAAGCCAAGGAGGGGGCAGATAGGGATTTGTAATGGGGTTCAGAACTCAGAGTGTCCAGGGAATATTAGAAAACATATGTGTATAGGATGTCCTCACCCCAACAAGTGTGAGCTGGGGGATTGGACACATTGGGCAGGGCCACTGAGAGCTGTTTTGAATAGCAACAGTTTTCTAGATAATCTCTAGAAATATTATTTAACCTATCTATAACCTTTATCTTGTTTCATAGATATGTTAAACAGCTGTGGCCATGTTTTGAGCTGGGAGGATGGAAGTGATTTCAACCCATGATGTAACTGGAAGGCAACTCCCCCTGGTTCTAGAACCTGCATAAGAGCTTGGAGATGATTGATTCCACACCTCAGGGGCACACCTGCTTGGACTTATTACTATGGTAGCCTAGTAAAGCTGGAAAAATATGGGAATACTGACAGCTGTGTCCAATTGTGGGACGAGTGGGAAATGGTGCAGCAGAGGAAGATTGGCACTGAGATTTAAACCCAGGCATGGAAGCTATGCGGTATCTTCTCGGGACCATGCAGCTTGGTCAGAGAAGAACTACTAACTTCTATTTCTTTTTCTGAGATACGGTACCCCAGACCAGGCATGGGGGAAGAAAGGACTGTGTGTTTGTGTAAAGTACTTTGGAATCTCAATGAAGACATGAAGTTATTACTCTTAAGTTTGTATAACTCTTTAAATAAATAATCCCTTTCCTTTTTACCAGTCTCTGGCATTGAGAGACATCTTTCCCTAGCAGAGGGCAAGGCAAATCTAGTATTGGGTGGGGGACACCTGGAGTACAAGGGTGGGTCCATTTGGTAATAGTATATCATTCACCACTACCCCCAGGGTCTTTTCTGTAAGAAGGGGATGATGCCAGTTGCTTTGTTTTTGGCTGGCTTTCAGTCACTTCCCTCTCTACCCACAAGCAAATTGGATCCTTCAGGTGCTGATTTCCAGGTGGGTGGATTTATGTATGTTCTAGGCCCTTTTGGGTCTCTCCAACAAACTGTACTGTGAGGCTGTAAGTTTCTTCTGCCACCACAACCCCCATAGGATTTTTCAGCCTGAAGTTTTGAGGCTTTCTTTCTGTGTGCTGTAACTCTTGGTTGTACAGTCTCTCTCACTCCCCAGTGTTTCCTCTCAGTTTATCAGCCCCACAAATGTGGTACTGCCTGGTCCTCCAGCTGCCACTTTGCCTGATGTCCTCTCCACCCTGGTGCAAGTCTCTTCCCCTCCTACCAGTCTGAACCAATATTTCTTCTTCACCACTTGGTTGTCTAATACTTCCATACAGTTCAATTTTCTGGCACTTCTGTTTATGATTGTTTGTAAATTTGTTGCTATCTTTCTTTTGGCTGTGCAAGGAGGCAAAGTGTATCTACCTACACCTCCATCTTGGCCGGAAGTGGAAAACTTTTATTTTCTGAAAGTGCTAGTTAAAGCATAGTCACCATTCTGGCTTCTCTTTTGTTTCAATGTTTTACTGTATTTTGTTTCCATTATCATTTAGTATCCTTATACCCTCTCCCCACTCAATAACTAATTCATTGTCTATGTGCATGAATCCTTTTTCCTTTTTGCACAATCACTCCCCACCAACCCCACACCGCTTCAGCTGTCATCCTGCTCTCTATTTATTAATCTGTCTGTATTTTTCTTGTTATTTCAGCTTGTTCATTAGATTACACATATTAGTGAAATCGTATGGTTTTTGTCTTTTCTCTTATTGGCTTATCTCACTTAGCATAATGTTGTCCAGGTCCACCAATACTGTCACAAAGAATAATTTTTTATGGCCAAGTAGTGTTCCACCGAGTGAATGTCCTATAGTTGATTTATCCACTCATCTCATGATGGATACTTGAGCTGCTTCTATGTTTTGGCAATTGTAAATAACACTATAATGAACATTGGGGTGCTTATGTTCTTTGGAATTAGTGTTTTGGGTTCATTGAGGTATATTTCCAGAAGTTGGATTGCTGGGTAAAAAGGCAGATCCATTTTTAATTTTTTGAGGTATCTCCATAGTGCATACCACAGTTGCTGTACCAATCTGCATTTCCGCCAACAGTGCAAAAGTGTTTCCCTTTCTCCACATCCTTGACAGAACTCCTTTTTTGTTGATTTATTGATGATAGCCATTCTGACAGGTGTCAGGTGATACTCATTGTGGTTTTATTTGCATTCATCTGCTGACTAGTGACTCTAAGCACATTTTCATATATCTGTTGGCTAGCTGTATGTCCTCTTTGGAGAGGTGTTTATTCAGGTCCTTTTTCCATTTTTAATTGGGTTATTTGTATTTTTTGGTGTTGAGTTTTGTAAGTTCTTTTTAGATTTTAGATATTAACCCCCTATTAGTTGTATTAGTGAATATTTTTCTGATTCTGTGGGTTGTCGTTCTATTTTTTTATGTTTTCCCTTGCTTTGCAAGAACTTTTTAGTTCAATGTAGTCCTATGTATTTATTTTTTCTTATGTTTCCCTTGCCTGGAAAGATACATCCAATAAAATACTGCTATGAACAATGATATTTTGCTGCCTAGGTTTTATTCTACAGTTTTTGTAGTTTCAGGTCTAACATTTAAGTCCTAAATCTATTTTTAATTTATTGTTGTGTGTGGTGTAAAAAGGTGTTCTAGTTTCATTTTTCTGCATGTATCTGTCCAATTTCACCAGCAGTATTTATTGAATAAACTATCTTTAGCCTACCATATGTGCTTACTTCTAATGTTGAATATTAATTGACTATAAAGGTGTGAGTTTATTTATGAGCTCTCTATTCTGTTTCCTTGATCATATCAATAGATACAGATAAACTAATAAAATACAGTACCCATTTATGATAAAAAATTCTCTGAGCCAAGTGGGAATAGAGGTTATATTCCTAAACATAATAAAGGTTATATATGACATACCCACTGCCAGCATCATACTTGATGGACAGAAGCCTATAAGCATTCCCCTTAAGTTTGGGAATGAAACAAGGATGTCCTCTTTAACCTCTTATTCAACATAGTATGAGAAGTCAGCCACAGCAGTCAGACAAGAAGAAGAAATAAGACATCCAAATTGGAAAGGAATAAGTAAAAGTGTCTTTATTTGCACATGACATGATACCATATATAGAGAACCCCCAAATTTCCACCAAGAAACTAGTAGAACTGATAAATGAATACAACAAAGTAGCAGAATAAAAATTAATACCCAGAAATTATTTGCATTTTTATGCCAATAATGAACTAACAGAAATGGAAATTAAGAAAATAATTCCATTCACATACTACAAAAAGAATATAACACCTAGAAATAAATCTAAGCAAGGATGTAAAAGACCCATACTTGGAAAATTGTAAGACACTGAAGAAGGAAACTGAAGTAGATACGAATAAGTGGAAGCACATACAATGTTCATTGATAGGAATAATTAATATCATTAAAATATCCATACTACCCCAAGCAATCTATCATTTCAACCTAATTCCCATCAAAATTCTACTAATGTATTTCATAGATCTAGAACAAATATTTCAAAAATTTATATGGAACCACAAAAGGCTGCACAGTGATCCTGAGAGAGAACAAAGTTGGAGGAATCATGCTACCTAATATGAATCTATATTATAAAGCCATAGTAATCAAAACAGCGTTGTACTGGCCTTACCTTTTTTGACCTCTACTTCTCCCTGACTGGAAGGCAGATGTAATTCCTGGAGAGGGGCAGTCATATTGGCAGAAAGATAAAGAATGCTGTAGTCTAAGCAAAGATGAAAAAACATATGGGAGATGTTGGGTCCTTGATGACTTCTTTAGAAAATGCCCAACCCTGGAAAATTGGAATATTGATACTAGGCAGTATTAGAGGGAATTGGCAGAAAACCTATAAATCAGTTTTTGTTGTTATTAACTAAATTCAGATTCAGAAATAACTTCTTCTTGATAGAGATTCTAAAAATTTGGTTATTATATATAGCTTTTCTTAGGTACTATCTCTTTTAATTTGGAACAAACGATAAGACCCTTAAATGTTAATTTTGGTTACTGAATATACAGGCAAAGTTGTGTTTTAAAAAATCTTTAACATTTGCTTTCCTGTTGAAACTGCAAAGTATAAAGTTTAGAGATATATCAGATCATGCCAGCTATAAACTTCAGCAAGCTAAGTTAATTTCTGGTTAGAAAGCTTTACTTTGGGTACATTTAATAATCCCCTTTTTATTCTAATTGGATCATGTCAAGCAGTTGAAATAAAATTTAGTTTATTCTGAGATCTATGTGAAATTATTTTCACTGCCTGTTCTTACTCTGTTCCAAGAAAGGCATTATAGTACTTGTTCCTGCCAGCTTTGGTGCTGTTTCAATGATCTCATGGGTCAGGGAGTTACTGGGTTTTAAGTGGATACTTCTGCTATTTGAAATAGATGTTGTTTTTTTTAACCATATTTTCTTTTATCTACAGATAATTAGTTCTGCCTGACAAAGCACATCACAAGGGACAGCACAGCTTTCATAAGCATCTCAGCAGTATCTTCCTTATGGCTAATTCTTCCTGAACTTCCTAAAAACTGCTTCATTAGAATAATTATTCTTCATCACTTGTCCATAATAGAAATATAGTCAGTACCAACAGCATATGTAGCAGCTATCAAAATTCATAATATTAATTTGGGGCATTAAAAACAAGCAGCTTATTCCTCTGACCCTCAGCATCCACACTCATACACCACCATTGGAGCCCTGAATAGGTTATTATTGCTTCTTAAATTTCTGAATATATTATCTCCTCCTACTTTTTCTATAAACTAAGTTAACATGAAAGAAAACTAGTAGTCTTTCTTCTTCACAGTAATAATATTTCTACAAATCATAAACAAAAGTTATGAGTAGCAATAAAATACATTTTTTAATTCCAAGACACTATCAGAAATGCAACATGTTTTTAGTAAAATTGTCTCAAGAATGAGAAAAATAATACCACCTATTTATTAAGTATATACATTGTTGTGAACTATAACCCAGTTAAAACATGTTAACATGTAAAATGTGCTTTTTATAATCAAAGAAATATGGTAATAACATTTTTAAATTTAGTTTATTAGTCATATTTGAAAAAAGAAAATGATTGCTGTAGTCATGATCTCTAACTTAAACCTCCTCACAGCTACTTGCCTCACTCTGATCTTTAACTCAGATGCCTAGTCATCAGTCCCTGTTACCTCTCCAGGTGTTTCCTCTGGAAAGCTCATCCATTCAAAGAGCTTCAGCTCTCAAAATCTATTCCAATTACTCTCTAGAATCTGAAGAGACAACAGAAAAAATTAGATTATGAAAAGGACATTTTTCTTATTACCCACTGAAAAATTCCACTTGTATACCTGGTTACTAGCACAATATGTCCCCAAACTGTGTTTCTTTCTGTACCTTGGTCTTCCCAGCACTGAGTTCTGCACAGAGAGAGCTGAACATGACATACAGCTCACTTCCATGAGGGAAGACACATAGGGACAAGCAAAGAAATAAAAGAATAAATAAATGATGATATGCATGACATAGAAAAATTCTGCTTCCTGGCTTTTCAGAGGGGCACAAATTAGCATCATCTATAAAAACAATCAAGCTTCGGGTAACTATAACCAGAAATAAAATTTTCAAATGTTATTGAGTTGCTCTTTGGGACAGGCATGTTCCATGGTTGAAATGGTAACAATAGTCATCTCATTTGATAGGCACATGGATGCAGACACTTCTAGTAATGCTTTTAAGCTTGACATCCTGGCAGGTGAGAATACAGTTCTATTCAAAATAAGGGCTGTTTTCTGTTTTGGCTCCTTATTGAAATAATTGTCTTTAAAAATGTTCAGGCCCTTGTTGCTCTTTTGTTGTTATTGTTGTTCCTTTTGGCAGAATTCTGGGTCTTCATAGAATGCATAGCCAAATTACCTAGTGCTTTTATCAAAGAAAAATAAAAGTGCACCTATCTACTGGTACCTAGCTTTCCTCATACCCTGTTGAGAAGTGGCCTGGCTCTCCAGCTGAACGAAACAGACATATCATGCCCTGAATTTTCACAGAGAATATCATTTCCACTGCTTGAATGCCTGCTATGTAAAGCATATGGGTATCATTCAGCAACACTCTCTATCAGCACTTCAGGCACTTGTCAAAGAATTCAACCATGATTTGACTATGATGCAGTACTTTGGAAAAACTTGCTTGAAAGCCTGATACTGATGAATGTGTAGAGCATACACTAACTGTCCATCACTCCAGTTTTTCAAAAGCCTAACCTTGTTTGGTTCTAGCACAGAAATAAAAGAACGATGCTGAAATGCTTCCACTGATTTGAGCTTTCATGTTCAGTCCTTCATTTTTATAGAAAGACAATATGAAATATTTATTAAAATATTCTGTAGTCACTACAAAAGAATCACTGCAAAAACATAAGAAATTAATGGTTTTACATCTCACCAGTTGAATATAGTTAATTATTCTTGGCGAACTTAATAAAACTAACTTATGTCAAGTGCCTGTTACACTAATTTTTTCTGCAACATCTAAGAAAATGTTTTCTTATTAAAATTCTTAAAATGTATTTTTTAAAAAGAATGATATAAGATTAATGAACAAAGATGTAGTTCACATTTTACTATGACTTTAGAATACTAAGAATCTTTCAATATGATATATGTTGATTCTATTTTAGTTACAATTGAGACAATTTAAAAAATCCAATTATGAGTTTTTTAATGTCTTTTTTATTATTTATTTGTTGATTGACTTAATTTTCCATCTCATTTATTCACCCTATCCTCTCTCCACCTCTACCCTCCCCTTACCCCCATAATTACCACACTGCTGTCCACGTCCACAAGTTCTTTTTTTTTTCCTTTTTTACTTGATTTCTCCAGGTTCCTCAATCCTCCCCAGAAGCCTGCTCTCTATCTATTAATCTGTCTTCATATTGCTTTCTAGCTCAGTTTGTTCATTAGATTCCACATATGAGTGAGATCATATGGTATTTGTCTCTCTGGCTGGTTTATTTCACTTAGCTTAATATTCTCCAGGTCTATCCATTATGATCCATATTGTGAGTGTTTCCTAGAAAATGAACTGAAACACACATTTAAGTACATTTCCAGAGACACAGGAACAAAGTTTCAGTTATGAGATTATTGTATCAGGTATTACCTACTACACATCTCCTAAGTGGCTTGAATAGTTTGAAAAGAAAGCCTATATATTGATGAATAATTTGTAAATATTTTAGAATACCAAAGTAGCATTTATCTAAAAGAATATATTTTTAAGTAATAAAAAATGAGTATCTTTATAAGCATTATTTAAACATTACACAGCTTATAGGATATGAAGGAGGAAATTTAGTATTTTTTATGCTTATCTACCTGAGTGATATAATTGTCAAATAATTGTCATAGCCTCTGGATTTCTTGTCGTTGGTTATCAGGAAAAAAATTCATTATAAATAACAAGCAAATCATGTTTTAATGTATGATGTTAAAGTTAAAATGTGTGATTTTTCAAGATTCTAATAAAAGATCCTTTTCCTGAGTAGAAGACATTCTAGCTTTATCGGTAACTCTACTCAGTTCTGCAAACATTCCATGCAGCGATAGAGACTTCATCTATTCCCATCAGGTTTAGCAAATTAGCAGAAGCACTGCTTTTTGGCAAAATTTTATCTACAAAATTCCCCCTTCCCTTGACCTCCAAAATATATACAGCATATAACTCCACACCAGGAAGACAAAAAAACCAATTAAAAAATGGGGAAAAGACTTGAACAGACAATTCTCCAAGGAGGACATACAGAGAGAGTCCAGAGACATATGAAAAGATGCTCAGCATCACTAGCTATCAAAGAGATACAAGTTAAAACCACAATGCGATACCACCTCATACCAAACCATAATGCGATACCACCTCATACCAGTTAGAATGGCCAACATAAACAAATCAACAAACAAGTGTTGGAGCGGATGTGGAGAAAAGGGAACCCTAGTGCACTGTTGGTGGCAATGCAGACTAGTACAGCCACTAGTACAGCCACTGTGGAAAACAGTATGGAATTTCCTCAGAAAACTAAAAATGGAACTGCCTTTTGATGCAGCAATTCCACTGCTGGGATTATATCCTAAGAGCACTGAAACACCAGTCCAAAAGAACTTATGCACCCTAATGTTCATAGCAGCACAATTTACAATAGCCAAGTACTGAAGCAACCTAAGTGGCCATCAGCAAATGAGTGGATCAAAACACTTTGGCAGATTCACACAATGAAATTCTATGCAGCAGAGAGAAAAAGGAGCTCCTACCCTTTGCAACATCATGGATGGAACTGGAGAGCATTATGCTAAGTGAAATAAGCCAGTGGTGAGGGACAAATAGCATATGATCTCACCTTTAACTGGAACATAATCAACAAAAGAAAAAAGCAAACAAAATATAACCAGAGTCATTAAAAATAAGAACAAATTAACAATAGCCACAGGAGAGGGGTAAGGGGACCTAGGGGGGAAGGGTTTTCAGGAACTACTATAAAGGATACATGGACAAAACCAAGGGGGAGGGTGGAAACAAGGGAGGGAGGTGGGTTTGGAGGGTGTGGGGGTGGGAAGAAAATACAGAAAACTGTAATTGAACAACAATAAAATAATTTTTAAAACATTCCTCCTTTCACCCAAAATGCAGTGCATTTATAAGTCAATTAAATTTAATTTGTAATCATTTTTTCTCTCTTTAATTTGATTTAGTGTACCATAATACTTTGATAATAGCTTTTTAAAATTAAGTTTAAAGAACATTTTTAATTTCTTCATATAAACCTTAAAACATATTATAGTTTTTGTTATACAAGTGGTAAGAAAAAACATTACAGATTACCTCTAGTTGTAACAAAAACAGGTATCAAGTTTAAAGATTATTTTTTCTGGAATTTACACATTTTTGTTACCTCTTGAGCTTTGAGTACAGTTGATTTAAAGAATACTAATAAAATGGGCTGTTTAATTTTTAAATATTAGTTACCAATTCTTTCTGCAATGAAGCAGAAAGGTGACATATATTGAATGTTAATTAACTCTTTTATTAGTTATGTGACAATAAAGCCCTACTTTTGATTGTATCTATTTGTAATGATAAATGCATATGAAATTGAACTTCATGCATAGACAAGTAACTACATGTAATGAATGCCTTAACAAGTGGCATGTTTATACATACAGGTTTATAGTGTGAAATATTCATTTTTTGTTACAGTTGCCTCCTACTTCTTCATTATATTTTATTTGGAACTGTCTGTTTGATCTTTGCTCTTGTTTTCTCTGAAGCTTTAGATGAATAAAATAACACATAATTTACTACCTGGAAGCCAACCAGACAAAGGCTGTGATCTTTTCAGATCTAAACAAAGTTTACCCTTCTCTGGGCTGAGGAGGGAGACTTCCAGAGAGAACAAATGAATCTGGGGATATATTATGAGGTCTATCCAGAACACATCCAGCCATGTAATATGAAAATTAGAGACATTTATTGAAGAAGATACAAGATACAAGAAACATTGTACTTAGGAAAATGGTACCTCAGTACCCTTCAACGTAGGTACTTTGAGACCTCACACAGTTCTCCCAATCTTCATTAGCTTCCCTGTCGTATTTTCCTTACTGTTATTGATAGTCTGAAATCTCTTCCCTCGCAAAAGTGATTTTAGTTTTGGGAAAAGCCAGAAGTATAGTAGGGTGTGAAATCTGGGCTATTGAAGGGCTAAGTCACTTGGGTAATTTGATGTTTCACCAAAAAACTAAGCATCAGATCTGATGCATGAGTGGGAATATTGTCACGATGAGGTTGCCAGTCACCAGTTGCCCATAGCCACAGTCTTCTGAATCATCCAAATGGTTTCTGTGGAAGAATGCTTAAGCTTAACACAAAACATGATGCAGATTTGTTGCTCTACTTGCTCATTTTGAATGTGATGGGCACACAGTACACTCATTGGTGTCTACTGCCCCCTCATTGGTGTCTACCGCCCTCACTGACTAGTACAGTGAATTTGTCATTGTTCAGGCATGTGCACCCTAGCCCATTCTGCTTGGCTGCCAGTTTACATCTATGTCATGCAAACCATTTTCTTATATTAACAATGACTAGACTTTTTTCCTGATAGACTTTATACATATAAATATATAACTGACTACTAAAATTACTTTCACCAAATGTCTACTCACACATTTACTAGTATGCAATATTTCTATTAGTTTCATAGAAGTCCAATAATTAATGTATTAATATTTTTCTATCCCCTGAATATGTATGTACAGGAAGATATCAGAGGTTTGAGTTCTGAGATACAGAAAGAAAAGAGAATAGGTAATATCAGAGGAAATCGGGAACATGTAACAGAAAGTTATATGAAAGCAACCTATTTATTGTTTCAATGAGACCAAAAATAGTATCTGGAAGTTACTGATCTATATAAACCATGCATTAGATTTAACTGTTCCTTATAATCATTTTTAACCAAATGTCTCTCGGCACTTTGTTATTACAAAAGTGTACTAAGCAAATATTATTTATAATCTATATTTGAATCTATAATAACAGGCTTGCAAAGTGCATTGTCACATGATTTGTCAGCATAAAGTCATTCTACTATACTTGTCTGGCTCCTGAAAAGTCAATTTTATTATTGAAAAATAAAATTTGTTTTCAAAATGCAAGCTTCATATCAATAGAAATAAATAACTTACTAGATTTCATAGAAATTAGAAGTGGTTCTTATTGACAAAGACTTGATAATGACCAGTTATTCACATCTATTCATCTCTCAGTTGCTATAACCTTTAAACAAAACAAATGAATAACATCTCAAAAATTCCAGATTTTAACTAAATTAATATTGATACTTAGAATCCATACTGCCTCTAAACCCCAGGTTTTTAAATTAAAACAAGAAAAAAGAAAAAAAAAGAAAAGGGAGAATCATAAGTATACCTCCACATGTGAAGGAGTTTCTTCAAACTCTGTGTCTACCATCTTGGGGTTTGACAATCATATGTCAGTTTTCTCTTGAACATATTCTATATTATTCTCCTTATACAAAATCACTTTTTCAACAAAACCTTATTGCTTACTGTTATCAGTCTAAGTCATCAAGATAAAGAAGCCTCTTTTTAAAAATTTAATATTTACTATACATTTGTATAGTACCATTTAGTCCCCTTATATCATCCTTCCCCCAGCAATCACCACACACTTGGCCTTGAGTCTTTTTTCCTTTTTTCTCGATCCCTTCACCTCCTAACCTTTGCCCCAAAGCTGTCATCTGCTCCCCATCTATTAGTCTGTCCCCATTTTCCTTGTTAGTTTGGTTTGTTCATTAGATTCCACATATGAGTGAAATCATATGTTATTTGTCGTTTTCTGACTGGCTTATTTCACTTGCATAGTGTTGTTTAAAAAACAAATGAAGAGATGTCTTTCTGGTTTCTCTCTTTTGAAACTGTTACTTACTTGGTGTAGTTCTGTGAACCTCAGCAAGAACGTTTTCCTGAATTTTCATACAACATTTAGTTTCACTAAAGACACAGATTGTAAAGTGTTCAATATTTTTTCTAAAGTACTTTCTGTCTTGTCTTCTTGGACTCATCAGTGTGACCCAAACCTGTCCAGTGTCTGTACTTGTCTTACATTTCAAAAAACAAACAAATAAACAAACAAACAAACATGCCTTCTTTTTGAGATTTTCTAGACCCCTAACTCCTGATGTTCCTGGTCTTACAATTTTGGGTTCTCCCTTCTCATTTCCTACCTTGACTTGCTCTCTTCCTTTCTGTTCATCCCCCTCCCCCTTGGTCCTCTGTATTGTCTTCCTTTCCAAACACTGTCATTGTCTCAGTTTCTTACCTGTAATGACAGCAGTTTGTCATTGAAGTTACTTTTCTGTTCCATGGTCTTTAATATCTGTCTCACTGAATGTGCAACCCTTTCATGTTCACCTGTTTGAGTACTAGGTGCCTGGGTGGGATATTTTAAGCAGTGTTCCTGATAAGGATTTTATGATAGTAGGTGTTGTATGTAAAGCATCTAAGACACAACAAGCAGTTGTCGAGTGGCACATATTTCTCCTTTATAATTTATCTCATTAGTGTTTTTGTTTAACATTAATTCCCTGTCTTTTTTCTTCCCTTCAGGCTCCTTATACGATTATATCTTATTAGTGTATAATAAAGTGTTTTAAAATTAACAATATTTTTAACTTTCAGTATCTCTACAGAGACCTATTTTCTGGCTCTAGGACTGCCACATTTTTATCTTTAACTCTTCAAATCTAAAGAGATACTTTAGATAAATTTGTAGCTTCTAAATTTATAAACTGATATATTTGACATTCTCTTTAGAATGGATAACTGTCAGACCAGTAATCAAAGAATAAAGGCAAATGGCTCAGAACACTACACACATCACGTGCTGCTCTCTCACAGCTGTGCCTAAGTGTTCGTGGGAAACTCATTCGGGCTTCCTGGGGCACACACTGTCACTTTGCCCTAGGTCACTTGATCATAAAATCACATTAAACTATGTAATGTAAAATAAGCACACTCAAAGTAAAAATACTAGTAGACATACTTTCCTTAGCAATATACATATCATATTAGTTTTATATGGAAATAACCATGAGTAAACATAAAACATAAAAGTTTGGATGTGTATTTTAGTCTATGTATATGAACTTTTGGATTCCATAAAATGAGTAGAATATAATAAATATTACAAAATAAATTATACAGTATTTTCTATAGTTCTTTCTTCTGAAGTTTACTCATTCCATATCATATTGTTACTGTTTATTTTCAGATTTTCTAATCACTCTGGTAATTTGTAAAAATTATTTGATTAGCTACGGTATTTGCACTTTCTCCAATTGAAGTACTAGAAAAAGTAAAGGAAACCCACAAAACTAAAAAAGAGATTTATAATTACTGTATGTTTCTAGGAAGGGATAGAACATATAATGAAAGAGATAAAGTAAAATTAATCAAAAAATAAAATCACTATGTTGTGAAAAAATTATTAAGCAAAACAAGAGAAAATGATATGAATATGTCGCCTGTAAAAGCATACACTGAGCCCATGATACTGTAACACATGGTTCATAAGTATATATTAATATGTAAAAAATATATATATGCACATATAATTCCTGTATCCTCAATATTTTCTAAGGGAAAAACATGGAGCTTACATAGTATAGATTTCAAAGTAGAGTTTTTCTTAATCAGTGTTACTGACTTGTCTCATCTTAAATTCAATGTGCTGCTCGGTTATGAATCCTCTATGGCTTACTTCAGAATGGACAACAAAAGGAGTTAACAGCTGCAACTTCGATTCAAAAAATGTGGTGAAATTCTGAGGATGTGACCAGAAAGTATGTGGCCACAACATCCTTGGTATAGATTTTTGTGGCAGAAAAAAAAATAAATGCCTTCCTTTGCTTTCAAAGGTTTTATTTTCTTCTCCTTGTGTTTTATGGAATCAAAAAAAAATGAGTGAAAATATGTGTATTGCTACTGTTATTTGTGGAGAATAAAACAGCCCAATCGATTCCCACAAACTTGTTCTAGATCAACTTACTTAGAGAATTGTGCATTTGTTAATGGGCATCAGTACCAATATTTGAAAATATTGAGTATCTTTTATTTAGGTTTGGAGTTATTTTAATCTAGCTGTAACACCAGATACAATTTGGGTTCAAACCACCTCTAATATGCATTAACAATGGAATCCTTGGCGAAATCCTTGGCTTAAATTCTGACTTTATTTCCCTAATCTTCAAAATGAATATAACAACACATTTTTATAGAGCAGATACAAAAATTAAATGAGATGCTGTGCTCAGTACATGCTAGTTCCCTTAACCCAACTTTGTTTATTCCTGGTTTTAATGTGGCCATGCAGTGTAAAGGATGAGAATTGGAAACAAATTGATGGAATATTGTAAGCATTGGGCTGTAATTATGTAAGTTGATGGGAAAAGTGCAGGGAGGATATTGACGTCCTGCTTTTTCTTCAGCAGCACTGCATTTAACATAAAGGGGAGTCGTTTTATTGAATAATAAAAGCCTGACAATCACTGAGACTGGCTGACAGCCACTGCTGCAGAGCAATTCTAAAGGGCTTGTTTTTCAAGTTCTTCTTAAATAACTCTCTAAAGGTTCAAAACTAATTTTTAAAGTGAACTTGCTCAGATTTGAATACTGCTGTGATATAAGTGATGGATAAAACATTCATTAAATATTCTTTTATTCTTAAAATAATTAGAATCAGATATTTTTGGCATGGAAATAAAAGTTTGGAAAATTTAGCAAACCTAAGGTTTAATGTTATACAAATTAACTCACGACTCAGAGTAGAAAAAGGCATTTAAAAAAATTAATGAAGCTCAGTGTGGTTTGGATCTGTATTATCCATCTTAAAATCCTGTTATTTCTGGATAGAACTCAATGTGGATTCAGATGTTACCAAATCCACTTTGATGTATTCATCTTTCTCAGACAGTATTTCTTGTCAGCAACCCTCACTCTTAAGTATGAATAATAAGTTGTTGTAAAGTTGGCAAGTCACCAAAATAAATATTTAATCATATTTTATTTTAAACGTATTTTGTTTAAATGGTGGATTAAGACTTTATTTGCTCAGTGGATTCTGACCAGAATGTTTGACAAAACTAGTTGCTGTTGAAGCTCTCTAATTGGCTGTTTACTTAATTTCCAGAATTGTCCAGGGTAGGTCATCTCTAGGAGGCATTTTATCTTAAATGTCAACATTGGGAACTTGGAGATAGTAATCTGGGAACTGAGGAGCTGTGTTAATACCTCATTCTTAACCACAGAGATGCCAATGAATTCCACACAACCCACATTCAAAATAGGACAGGGAAATGGTCCTGATGTTGGTATTGAACAAAAATGAAGAAAAATTAATGTGTTCAGGTGCTCAGAAAGCTGATACTTGAACAGTCAGTAGAACAATCCCAAGGCATCCAGCAATCGCCTGATGGAATCTTTGTTCAGGAGATAGGCTTCCTCAGTCAGATGCTAAGTGGAGAATCCCGTCAGTCACCTCATGTCCAGAACGCGGCTCAGCCACCTGGGCTGCGCGCCCCACTCCTAGCTCACGTCTCCCCCTCACGGCAGCCAAGTGCTCGCCGCCCGCCCCCCCCCCACGCCTGTGGACCTACACAATGGACTCACTTGGTTCTGGGCCCCCGTCCCTTGACTTTCAGCCCTCACTCACAACTTGAGTAGGTGTCAGGCAGGAGATCCTCTGCCAAGGAGCCTTCCAGAAAAGCCTACAGGCTGATGCGTGCGCGCGCGTACTCGCAGACCAAATAAACAATGCCTGATCCACGCAGGAATGAATTCGCCCCCACCCTCGCATTGTGCAGCCCTTGGAGAGGGACCCGGGACAGGATCCTACAGGAGAGACTGCTGTATCTTTCTAACTGCAAACGTTTCTTTCTGCCGACACGCAATGCGATGCCAGGCGCTCTGATGGCGGCTAAGATTGACCATGGCTTTGCCTATGACAACGCCCCCAGCGTTGCTCCAAGCCAGGTTCCCCAAGCTTTGTAACAGAGAAGTGCAGTTATAGGGGGAGGGAGAGCCTGAGGCAGCTGGTGAGGAAAAGGACCCCGGAAACCTAGGGGAAATGGACAGTGGAACTTCGGGAAAGCCGGGGCTGGGCGGTCTCCACAGATAAACTACCTTGAGATGGAAAAGGACTGCGCACCCGAGGAAGTGGCACAGCACAAGTTCTAGGGGAGCGGCAAGTTGTTCTCGCTTATCAAGCTTGTGGGCAGCACCTCGCGCGACCCGCACACGCCCTTCGCATCCAGGCAGCTGCGCCAGTGTTGGCTGCAAAGGCAACCGCGCAAAAGAGGCAGCAGCAGCGCTTCGAGGGGCCCGCGCGGCCCCGCTCTTGGCGCTGCCCTCCCGCCCACTTGCGTGTGCGCCCTGCCCGCGTGCTTGTGCGCGCGCGTGCGCTCGGCCCCACGGGGCCCCTGATCGTCTGCGCGCGCTGAGCCAGCCTCGCCTGCCGCGGAGCAGCTCCGTGGGCGCCCCTGGTAGCCCGGTTCTTCTGGCCTGGGAGGCAGCCTGGCTTCTGTCACGTGTCAGTGCCCGAGGTCGAGAGAGAGAGAGAGAGAGAGAGAGAAACGCGCTTCATTCCTTCTCCCACCGCCATACTGTATTTTATAACAAATCTCATTTTTATTCCAACATTTTACTCCCGTTCGGTGAGTACCTTCTCAGTGGCATCCTTGTCCTATTCTTTTTTTGTCCTTTTTTTTTGTTTTTGTTTTTCGGGTTTTTTCCATCTTTTTCTCCCCACTTCGTTGATTATTGTTTATATTTAGGAAAGCTAGAGGAGCATGGTTTTGAGCCTTTTCCTGAATCCAAGTTTTTCTAGCATGCAATGGTTCTGTAGACGAGACGCTGTGTCCGGGAGTCCGCGGCAATCGTGCTGCCGGAGTGACTCCTGCACGATGTGCAACTGGTTTTACGGAAAAAGCGATGCGAAGTATGGTGCATATTTTTTCCTTCGTGAAAATTAAAAAAAAGGGTGTTTCTACCTCTTTTTTTTGCATATTCTTTTTCTGACAAGATTTTTGGATAGGTGGGATTTTATGTAGTGTTTACAAGTTTGTGGTTTTGCAATACTGGTACAAACCACTGAACAAAGACATTTATTTTCCATTTTCTTGGTACTCTTTTTGGAGCCGGTCCGAACAAATTCGTTCTTTTTTCCCCTTCTGTTTTTGATACCCATTGATAACGTCAAACTTTTCTTGCAGCTGGTTACTGGAATTATTTTTAAGCAAAATACTTTTTTCTCCTTTAAATTAACGATGACCTTTGCACATTTGACTTAAAAAAAAAAACCCGAGATAATTTTATGATAGATATCCTGATATCTATATCCGTATTATTCCTTCTTCCTCCCCCTTCCCTCCCCATAAATCAATTTTCAAATGATGACAGTGGAAGGTTTTTCTGGGAAAAAAAATGAAGTGCAGTTTGGTTTCCTTGTCAACGGAGAATGAAGTGAACAGCTGAGCAGCTCACAGAGAGCAGGTACTTGGTCCCCTTGGAGGCGTTTCCCGGGTTTGCAGTTGCAACGATGGTCCTGGAGAGGACGTGTGTGTGTGTGGGGGGGGTTGAGGGGTGGTTCGCTCACTGGCGTTGGGGCAAGACCATGCTGGGTGCTGGGGAAAGCCCCCTGCCTCCGATCGTTTTGGGTTGTGCGCAAAATACAGCCCCTCTTCGACTGCGCTCAGGTCATCTCAGCTGCTGGTGGCGTCTGCGCTGCTAGTGGGCGGCTGACGCGTTCTTGGTACACTGGGCCCTGTAAGTTCTCTGGGTGCCACTTTCAGAGCCCAACTGGTGAGGGCCGGGATGCTGTGCGGGCCAGCAAGCGGACACTTAAGAGAGCCGGGGAGACAGGTGGGAGAGGCAGGGCAACATTCTCCCCAGGGACTGGCCGCTAGCCAAGCGTGGGGCACTGGGGACCTTTACAGATTTCCGAGGATGGCAGCGCCCCCCCCCCCCCCCCCCCCGCCATCCGCACCCTCAACTCCTGCTCCTCCTCTTTGCTAGAGTAAATATAGCGGTAGATCTTTCCCAGCCTGGTTGCTGGTTCCGAAGGGTGTTGCTGTGTTAGTGCTCCTGTCTGCATCTCTTCTTTCCCGGTGTGTCGTTTGGGTTTTAAGGGCTTGCCGGCATCTTCCAGGAAATAGGGAAATGGTTACTTTTGATGATGCGAAGTAGGGTATCATGTTGAGGAGGAAACTGATAGTTTGTATTAATGAGACCACTCGCGTAAGGGGCAAAATTGCCTTTTATTTAACTTGTAAAGAAAGTGTTTATCCTCGTTATAACCACCTTGTAGTGGTTCCAAAGGTTTTCCCCTAAGAACCGGGCACAGGACAGGTAGGGGTTGGCGATGGTGTGGATTTTGTGTGTTGGTAACATTATAATAATCAGTGTTGGATGCATTCTATGTAGTTTGTGATATTTTATGACTGTTCTGTTACATGTTTCCAGTATAATGCAGCACTACTTTGGGGAGATGAAGTAGTGGGTGATTTTTAAAAAACCTTTTCTGTACTTACTCGGTGATAGAATCTTCTGGAAATTACTGTGCAAATAAATTTTGTGTCTTTAAATTATAGAATCTGGAGGGCAGTTATCAAAATGATTTGATTTTGAAGCTTTCATTTTTCTTTAATGAAAAGTTCAGCCTTAAATGTATCATGTGTATATAATTTGTATTGTGCTAAAATGAATATAAAGAAATCAAATAACTTTTTACGTCTCAGACTTACTTTTCTTCTAGGTTATCAGTAGACATAAAAACTAATTGTAACACAATGAAAGACCCATAAAAAGAGGGTTAATAAAAACACTATGGCTTTTTAAAGAAAATACTTCCCTAAATCTGTAAACTTAGTTTGTGCAATTAAAAGTTTGATACCTGTATTTTATTTTCTTTATGTTTGGTGGAAATAGAGGTAGGAGTACAAATGATCATTTATCTGTAGAAGAATAAATTTTATTGTAATATCTAGAAAACTGAATATTTCTCTATTCACCATGCACTCTCTCATCAAAAATCTTTGAAAGTTGTGGTGTGAGTTATTTTTTGTACTCAGGGTGGCTTTTCTATGTTAAGGCAGTCCTGTTGCATTTGTGTAAGGAGGATAGTTTATATCCTGTCTGTGGGCTACCAAACTTGATATCTGAAGAGCGTAGTTCTAAAATTTGACTCAGATACTATGTTAACTAAGCTTTAAATTGTGATTTTTTGTGTATGTGTACAGTGAGCACATTATTAAAAGGTAGCCTTCATATGGTTTTAACAACCAACAAAGTTTAAAAAGCTACTTATAACATTTCAGTTTTTCTGAATCATTTTTCTCATAATAATTTATATGATTAGAATGCCCATTCATTTAAAAATGCAAGATAATGCATGTGTACAATATTTCTTTGTAAGTTGCATATATAGTTCTTTTAAAAGAGAAACTGAGTGAGTGAGAAAGAAACAACGTGAATAATCAAACCAGAATTTTCAGTGAGGACTAGTTGCTACCTTAAGGTGGGGGTGGTTGTGTCTTACAATTGGGGTAAAATTGGAGATGTACTCTATGATGTACCCAAGTGAGATTGAAACCATAATGGGATGGAATAAATTTTTCATAGAATTTTAATGTGGGAAAAAATATGTACTTGTGCTTTGAATTCCTTAAGTAAAGGTTATACTAAGAACTGCAGTCATCTTAGGTTTTCATTTAACATTCATTGTTCATTATATTATATGCTTATGTTATATTTCTATCTGTTACATTCAAATTTTTGAAATTTTATTCTTTGTGGGTCATATTGGTAATTCTACAACTCTCAGAACTGGTCACCTATTCCATGAGGTTTTTTTGGGGGGGTTACAAATCTCTGTGTGGGACCCTAAAATTAGCACTGCCTACTGGTTTGTGATGGGAAATAATACTGTTTTTTCATTTGGCAAGCAACCTACCACATGATTCTGAGCAATTTAATCATACAAATAATTTTCAACTGCTTACAGAAAGAAAGAAAACAGTTTTTTTCAGGGAGAAAGAGGACTTAGGAGGTGAAGGTGGTGGAGGGAGGGGAAAAGACATAAATTGGCTATTTGACTACTAACTGACCTCAAGTGTTTTTTTTTTACTTTTTTAAATTGTTGCTCAAGTACAGTTGTCTCCATATTCTTCCCACCACTCCCCCTGCCAACTCCAGCCATCCCTACTTCCTACCCTTGATCCTGCCCTGCTTTGGTTTTGTCCATGTGTCCTTTATACATGTTCCTGAAAAACCCTTCCCCCGTTATCCCCTCCCACCTCCCCTCTGGTTACTGACAGCAAACTGACAGTTTGCTGTTAATTTCAATGTCTCTGGTTATATTTTGCTTCCTTGTTTGTTTTGTTGTATTTTATTATCTGAATTTTGGCAAAGAAATCATCAGAGACTTAAAGCAAACTGTTAAATATTCTGGAATTGTAGAAAAGTAATAGGAACTGTTATGGGATGCCAAAATTTGGACATTTTAAAATACCCTGTATTACTAAATTAAGTCCACAGTTTCTAGCCCAGTTTCGAACATTGTAGAAAAAGAAAAACCTAGTTGGAATGCTCTCTTGAGGGTGTGGTCGTCACAAGAATTTTTTAATGAAGACATTTTCATCATTAAAGGCAAATGTTTAGTTATGTCTTATATTTATCCTTACATGGTTATAAGGAAGAAAAATATTCACTTTTATCTTATAGGCATGTGCTGATGTGATATATAAGGGGAGGAAGTTTGAAAAAAGGGACTCGTAGACATGGACAACAGTGTGGTGATTGCTCAGGAGAGGCGGGAGAGGTGAATAAATGGTAATGGAAAAAAACACACTAAAGATTAAATTAAAAATGAAAAAATAAAGGTACTCACATGCTTAAGTACAAAAATATAAATTGTGTTTTTTTAAAATATGGTTGGTTTATTTTCTGTAATATTTGCAAAAGATGAACAGTTAAAATAACTACTGTAATTTTTGCAAACAAATGGTACTTTAAGAACATTAAAATAATATGTATACACTTGATATACCAAAAGTATATATATTTTCCTAGTTGAAATAATCTAATATGTAGATAACTCTTTCTCAAGTAAGTCATTTTTTAAAGCAGTTAATAATAAGTGAATAGAAAAGCTCCCGTGTCCATTATAGTCTGCAAAGCATTGTACCAGAGGCAGAGTGTGGTCATGCTTTGTTTACTGCTTACTGATATTGTAAGCAACTAATTACACCATACATCAAAACAAATAAAACTCAACAGTGGAAGTGGAAGAGAAATGAAGACAATATTTAGAATTGTTTGCATTATCTAAAGAAGATTGAAGAAAATATTTTAAGTATAACTTAATTAAATTACTTTCTTCTTTGACTTTGAAAAACTTTTTTTAAGTGGTGGTTAGCTGTGACTTTAAAAAATACAGTTATATATTCACCTCTTTTATCATATTGCCATTAAAAAATTCTATGTTGTGCATTAAAAATGTGAGGTATTAATGAAAGTTATCAAAAACTAATTTCAAAAAATCTTCACTGATCTTATTGTTTTTTATTTATTTGTTATTTGCTACATCTACTGACTTGTACAAATGTTTGTAAAATCAAATTTTAAATAATTTGGTATGATTTTTCAAAATTTCAAAGATTTCTCTTCAGTAATTGACAGTGGCAACACAACCATTCATATTAATGACAAGGAGGGCAGTTACTTTCCCTACACCATCATTTTGAGAAAAATAATTGTTATATAAAATTTAAGTAACAGATAATTACTGAGTGTAACAAAGATAGTTATACATTTAGCGCATCAAGTGTCATATATAAATATTGTATTTGTCTTCACTCTTCTTTGTATTACTAAATTTTGACCTGAAGAATGCATATGTCTATCCCAACTATTGCCAAATTTTAGCCATTTTCCTTATCTTATAGCTTTTTGATTTTAAAGAAAACATTGGGGAATTTACTTTTTGTTGTTGCCTGAATCCTGGAACACAGAGGTGCTGATTTAGTATTTTTCCAAGCATTCCTAGTCACAAAGAGGGCAGAGGAGAACCTGAGTTTCTGTTTAAGATAAATGTTCTCTAGATTATGTGTCCTTGGAGACTCCTCAGTAGGGACAAGGCTATGAGATTGATTTACTTGGCCACATGTAAATGTGACAGAAGAAAAGTTTATAGTAGAAGCATGAGAACCCTGTCCTGTTCTCTGACAGGTGCAATGGAATTCATCACTAATCACCCACATTCTAAAAAAGCACTAGAGATTTTATTTGTATAAATCTGTTCCATAAAATTACATTTAACTCATCAATTAATATTATGTTTGCTTAGAATAAAACAGTTCAGTTTTGTCTAAACTTTAATGCAAAAATTAATTGCATTCATACATAATCTGTGTGTTTGGAGAACATATTTATACACATTGTGATAACCATATATTAAATTAACACAGAAGGAATGTATGTTGAGTTTGTTTTGAGATTGTTAACAGGTTGGAATAGGGAAAGGCTATTTTCTCACCAAGTCTGATGAGAGGAAAAGCAAAGAGCTAACATTTCTTGATGTATCAAGTAAACATACTTCCACTTATTTTTTTCCTCCATTAGTAGGTGCAATCATAATTATCTTGTATTTTTGAGGAAACAAACTTGGAGAGATATGTAATTTGCTCAAAGTGCAGAGGATGTCAAGGGACAAGCGACAGGAATGTCTGATCGATGTCATGTCCCTCCTTCCATAGGGGCATGTTCCATTTGCAGAGAGAGCATTTTTTGTTTTGATTCTCTTAATATGAAGTAATTACTATATATTTATTTTTGGTCCATTATTTAAAATGGCCGTGTTTTGCCAGGTTTTCACTAGTGAGTGCTGTAGTCAGAAATAACAGAAAATGACACCATTTACACATGCAGAGCATTTTGCTAGTCTTGAAAGGTACTCCAGTAACTGTTCCATCACACATCTCCCCAGGACTGGAGGACTTTCTGAAGAGAGCCCGGCACATGGAAACTTGTGAAGGGCCATTGGTACGCTGTGGTTGGGGGAAAATAGATACTTTCATGTCTATAGTAGCTTTGCAGAGGCCTGAGAAAAGGCACTCAACAAATATTTGCTTACTAAGCACAGAATGTAATCACTACTCTGAAGTTTTTGCAGTTCATGTGGAAAACTAGTGTTTGGCACAAAGAAAAGTAAACATCAATTATTTCATATCACAGTAAGTCTATAAATAGAGGTGTCTCTTCTGTCCTCCATCATCTTCTCCACTTCAGAATTTCACCATGACACATATTTGGATGTGACATTTTTCAGGCTTACTTTGTGTATAAAATGAAACACATGTAACTGCAACATTTTATTTTAGGATGCTGTTTCTAGTGGCCTCTTGAGATGCATGAAAATGAATTCTATTATTGAATATTTCCTTTAAAACTTGAGGAAAAATGACTATTTTTCAATAAACAAGAATGGGAAAGATAAACCACAGTGGAGGCGATGTGAATGAACATGATGAAATAGATTTCATAGGTGATAGTAAATCTGTAAGTCCATAAAATCAGTGGATGTGGAGGCCAAGGTAAAGGGACTATTAATGAGCTGCTTTTGAGTTTTGGAAACTGGAGCTCTTGAAAATTATTGGCATAAAACAAAGCATGAAAAAAATAAAATATCTAGAGAAGAGCCCTATTGCTGGGGGTGGGAGAATGGGTTTGTTTTACAAATCACTAATTTGAAGTTTTGACATTATCTCCTGGGTAAAATGAATGACATACAATTGAAATTCAGCCTAGAACTAAAAAATACACTGTAAGCTAGAAAGATACGCAGAATTGTCTTCATTAAACTTCAGGAGGGAGTAACTCATCTGAAAACAAAAATTTGGAAAACACCAACATTATTCTGAGTGGAAGTAAAAAGAGCTGGTTACAGACAGAAAGAGAGAAACAGGAGGCCAGCCACTGAATTTAATGTTCAGGAGCAAGTTTCACAAAGTTCTAAGAGGGTTGGTGTGATCAGTAGTTGCAAAACGTATTGGTCACCTCTTACAGAGGAAGGAAATGCAACCAGTGCATTAGTAACTAAATTTATTCAGCCAGTGCTAGGAAACAGGGATATACCACCAATGAGGACCCCACCTCCAGGGAGTTTGCCATCTCATAGTGACTTTTCATCTCCTCAGGTAAGTGCAAAGTCATAGGTTGAGATGAAATGGTTTGGGGGCGGGGGCTTGAGAAATGTAGCAGAGAATATGAAAGATAACTATAAAAATATTTCAGAGCAAGAAGGAGGAACTTAACAAAATTAACAACCATTTGTTGTCACATTAGTTAACATCATTCTGTCACTTACTCTAGCAGCTCTTAATAGTCTGTAATCTGAATAGGACAAAGCGAACAAATGATGTTTACCTGATTAGGAGATTAGCAAGACATGCATAATGTCAAACTGAAGAGCTGGACTTTTCTAGAGAGAGAATATGTTGTAGAAAAGACTGATCATGAACATGGGCTGGGAAAGGGCTACTCCCAGAGAAGAATGAACTAGGAATGGACAAAATTTGAGATCCAGAAATTCAGGATGAAAACATTGTTTTTAACTGAATGAGAGAGGAGCAAAGGAGAATATTGTATTTCCAGATTTTGGAAGCAGAGCTGCATCAAATGAACATATTTTAGACTTTGGGAAAGCAGGTGGCAGGTGCTGCTGATGTTAAGAGGCTAGTGTTGTGAGGGAGGCTGAGCATTAAAGAGCAACGCAATTTTGAGAGGACCTTGTTGAGAACAAGATAAACAGGAACGAGAGAAGGCCTTCTAGAAATGAAATTGGAAGGTAAAAAAGAATGATAGGCTTTTGAGGAAAAAGAGGGTGGATAGCAAAAAGAAACAATTACTATGTGTGACTTTGTGTTCACATGTATTTTATGCTCTAAAATAGAGTCCATTGTTTGGGAGAAGAAATTTCATTTTGGAATATATTAAGATCACTCATAATTATAAATAAAATGCCTCATTAGGAACCCTTAAATACTATCAAACACATAAAATAAGTTCCAGATATCTTTGCTTTTAGATTTTTTAGATGGACAACAATGTACAATAGTGTCATCCATAGGTCATCCTTCCCAAGACCCCCAATGGATGCCTGAAACCATTGATAGAACTGAATCCTATATGTACTATATTTTTTCTATGTATATATACCTATGATAAAGTTTAATTTATTAATTAGGCACAGTAAGAGAGTATGATAACTAATAATAAAATAGAAGGGTTATGACAATATGCTATAATAAACATTATGTGCATGGCTTTGAGACTATTATTAAGTAAAGTAAGTGTGACCTGAACACAAGTGCTGAGATTCTGTTAACATACCTGAAAATCAGGACACTACTGAGTGACTAACGGGCACTGATCAGATGGGTGACTTGTATGAACATATATAGCATGGAGACAGGGATGATTTATATCTTGGGAAGGACAGAGCAGGCAACTGTAATCAATTTTAGTTCACCTAGAAGACACATGGAAAAAGTAAAAAGAAACTGGTGAAAGTTGCTTTATAATGTTTTATGTAACCCACTCTAAGGAAAATTATCATTTCAACATGTAGTCAATAAAATAATTTTTAAAATTATTCCACAGTTTTGTTCTATGTCTTTGAGCTTCAGTTTTTATTTTATGTGAACAGCAGAACTAGCCACCTTGCAACAGCTTACTAGTTACATGTGCTATATTGGTGGAGGGTTCAGAAGTCTAAGCATTATGTCGTATTTAAATTCTTTTTGGTACCTCGGCACTTACTACAAATTAGCCAAGATGTATTTCTAACATACTCTCTGATTTTCTCAGTCTTAGCTTTCACTTTTTATTAAGAATCTAAACTGACATTCATTGAAGTTCATTTTTTACAAAAATGTGATCCTGAAAAATGGTCAGTTGGCAAAGCAATGTTAATATTTATTTAATAAATATTTCCTGAAAAATTGCCTTTTCCATTTTGTGTGTCATGAGAACAGAGCTTTCAGTGAAGAAGGGGCAGATAGTGATAAATCCCATAAGAGCTACAAATGAAGTTCAGGGTTAAAATGGTATCTTATTTTGTATTAAATCACAGGACTAATTTCCTTGTGTAATTTCACTTACAAAATATGACTCATAATAAAATGAATGAAATCAAATCAGTTTTTGGTGAATATCCACATTAACAGAAACACATCAAGTCGATGACATTTTAAACAAATTGTGTAGTATCCAAAATTAAGTGATTTAGTATATTTTGTTAAAAGTTGTGAATCATCAAGAATTTGATGGGGGGGACTTCCAGCCAAGATGGAGGCATAGGTAGACACAATGTGCCTCCTCACACAACCAAAATAAGGACAGCAACAATTTAGAAAACAGGTAACAACCAGAACTGACAGAAAATTGAACTCTATTGAAGTCAGACAACCGAGGAGATAAAATAGACACATTCATCCAGACTAGCAAGTGGGGTGGAGTCAGGCAACAGGACAGAGAGGGGTCGAGGCACAAAAAGCGGTGGCACCAGGAATGAAAGGCACCTGAGGTGCTCAAGAGTGCAGTGGGTGGACCCTGAGTGCGCAGGCTGCATCTGGCAGAACCAGGGTGTGGGGTGGTAACTGGCAGACCCAGTGATGCAGCGATTGTGAAGCAAGGCACCATGCACAAGGCTGGTCCCACACTTGCACATAGATAAACCAGGTGAAATTGGGAGGAGAGACTGACCTTGCAACCCAGGGTCCCTGCTCATGGAAAAAAGCCTCAAAACACTGATCGAACACATCTGTGGGGGTTGAGGCACAGGGAGAGACTCCCAGCCTCATAGGATAGTTGCTTAGAGAGACAGACCCACAGGGTCCTGGAACACACGCAAGCCCACCCACATAGGAATCAGCACCAGAAAGGCCCAGTGTGCTTGGGGTAAGCAGCTGAGGGGACTGAGATCTGACAGAGAGTGGAGCAAGCACCATTGTTCTCTCTTGGACCCCACCCCCACATACAGCATCACAACCTAGGTAGGTGGGTTGCCCTGCCCTGGTGAACACCTAAGGCTGCACCCCTCATACTTAACAGGCACAACAAAACAAAAAATGGCCCAAATGGAAGAATAGATCAAAGCTCCACAGCCAATACAGCGAAGCGATGAACAGATAGCCAACCTATCAGATGCACAGTTCAAAGCACTGGTGATCAGGATACTCACAGAACTGGTTGATTTTAGTCACAAATTAGATGAACAAATGAAGGCTACACTAAGGGAAATGAATAAAAATGCACAGGGAACCAATAATGATGGGAAGAAAACTGGGGCTCAAATCAATGGAGTGGACCAGAAGGAAGAAAGAAACAACCAAACAGAAAAGAATGAAGAAACAAGAATTCAAAAAAAAAATGAGGAGAGGCTTAGGAACCTCCAGGACATCTTTAAACATTACAACATCCAAATTATAGGGGTACCAGAAGGGGAGGAGGGAGAGCAGCAAGTGGAAAACTTGTTTGAACAAGTTTTCAAAAGGAGCCTCATAGAGGAGACTTCCCCAATCTGGCAAATAAAGTAGACTTCCAGGAAGTCCAGGAAGTTCAGAGAGTCCCAAAGAAGTTGGACCCAGGGAGGAACACACCAAGGCACATCATAATTATATTAGCCAAGATTAAAATGAAGGAGAGAATCCTAGAAGCAGTGAGAGATAAGGGGACAGTCACCTACAAAGGAGTTCTCATCAAATTGTCAGCTGATTTCTCAAAAGGGAACTTACAGGCAAGAAGGGGCTAGAAAGAAGTATTCCAAATTATGAAAGGCAAGGACCTATGTCCAAGATTGCTCTATCCAACAAAGCTTTTATTTAGAATGGAAGGACAGATAAAGTGCTTCTCAGATAAGGTGAAGTTCAAGGAGTCCATCATCACCAAACCCTATTATATGAAACGTTAAAGGAATTTATCTAAGAAAAAGAAGATAAAAAATATGAACAGTGAAAAGGCAGCAAACTCGCAATTATTAACAACCACACCTAAAACAAAAGCAAACTACGCAAACTACAACAGGAACAGAACCACAGAAATGGAGATCACATGAAGGGTAAGCAACAGGGTAGTGGGAGGAGGAGAGAGGGGGAAAAGGTACAGAGAATAAGTAGCAGAGATGGTAGGTAGAAAATAGGGGAAGGACAAGAATAGTATGGGAAATGTAGAAACTAAAGAACTTATGACCCATGGACATGAACTAAAGGGGGGTGGAACGTGGGTGGGAGAGGGTGTGGAGGGGAATGAAGGAGGGGAATAGGACAACTGTAATAGCATAATCAATAATATATATTAAAATAATTTGATGGGGGAATATGTGCATTGAATTTTGGTCTATTATCTCTTAATATTTGGTTGTTTCAATCTAAGTATGTGGCAGTACACCCTGTAAGGGTCTTTCAAGTTGTGTCTGTGTGTAAGGGACTCTGATCTTGGGATTATGAGTGAATGGGCAGGGGAGGAAATTAATTGCTAATAAAGTTTTTCAAAAGGATATTAGGTATCTAGTTGCCATGTAATATCAAATTAGAGAAGTAGTTCTCATTCTTTTTCACACCTTTGATACCATGTCTCTTTGTCCCCACAGGATACATGGCATATATTAAATATAAATTGACTTTACACTGAGACAGATTTTCTCTTTTTGATGCCCATTATGGGAGTTTGGAAATACTGAAAACATGTTAATGTCAGATTTGGAGTTCTGAATTTTTGACTGAATGTGTCACAGTTGATTTAGATGTATATGTAGAACAAAAAAAACCACCTAACTTCTAATTCATTTCAAAATATTAGTGAACCAGTAATACTTTTTATCCTTCATGTCAAAAATGTTATTGTGAACATGGTATCCTTATCTAGTGAGCGTCACATTGGTCTTTCTATCGGATCCTCAACTGGGGGTGATCTTGTTGATCTTCCAGAAATAAAGGAGAGTAATATATCCAGCAGATATTGAAATTTCTTAACCTCAGATCAGGTTCATAACACTCCTGGAAGACAAGGTAGTTTTGGGTTTCATAGAAATGAAATAAACTGGCCTGATAATTTATTTTATTAAAAGGAGCAGGGAGATTGATAAAATATTATACATTCTCAAAATCCAAAGTTTTAATTTTATACTTTATTAAATGAGTCTTCTCCAAATAACTGAATTGATGCACATGTACTAATTAAGTGCATATCTTATAAAAATTAAATGAAATGCTCAAAATGTCTTCAAGGGAAGCACTGTTAATATAATGATGTTAATGTTGAAATTTTAATTGCATACTAGTGAGAAGATTCAAAAATGACATCATCCTCTTTATTAGTATTATTTAGTATATATTCTTTTGGATTTTGTTTCAATAAATATGATATAATTTGTGATAAAATTTTAATTATGATTTATATATTTATATATAATCATGTATAAATTTGTGGATGTATAGTATAGAATTTTATATAGTCAAAACTTTTCTCCACTTAATAATATATTATACAAACACTGGGAATCACTATTATTTGCAATATAATTTAAATAGCTGTGTAGTATCTCACCGTAGCAATGTACTTTGCTTCACCCCACTGTGAATATTTAATTGGTACCTTTTGCCCTTTCTTCTATTTTTATTTTAAATAATGTGTTTTCATGCTTACAATTTTTGTTTGTTTTATTCCAATGTTGTAGCATTATATATTCTTTTAATTTACATGAATTCATACTCTTTTTATTATATTATTTGTGAACACACAAGCCTAGCACTTCATCTTATTCTCTTTGATTCTTTTTTTTAATTTATTTTTTATTGATTATGCCATTACAGTGTTCTATTCCCCCCTTCATTCCCCTCTACCCTACACCCTGTCCCCACCATTACCCCCCTTTAGTTTATGACCATGTGTCTCAAGTTCTTTAGATTCTATATTTCCCATACTATTCTTGCCCACCCCCATCAATTTTCTATCTACTGTCTATGCTACTTATTTTCTGTACTTTCTCTCCCCTTCTCCTCCTCCCACTCCCCTATTGCTAACCCTCCTTGATATCTTCTTTTCTATGGTTCTGCTCCTGATCTAGCTGTCCTTTTAGTTTGTTTTTGTTTTAGGTGTGGTTGTTAATAACTGTGAGTTTGCTGTCCTTTCACTGTTCATGTTTTTTTAACTTCTTTTTCTTAGATAAGTCCCTTTAACATTTCATATAATAAGGGCTTGGTGATGATGAACTCCTTGAATTTGATCTTATCTGAGAAGCACTTTATCTGTCCTTCCATTCTAAATGAAAGTTTTGCTGGATAGAGCAATCTTGGTTGTAGGTCTCTGGATTTCATGACTTGGAATACCTCTTTCCAGCCCCTTCTTGCCTGCAAGGTCTCTTTTGAGAAATCCACTGACAGTCTGATGGGGACTCCTTTGTAGGTGACTGTCCCCTTAGCTCTTGCTGCTTCTAAGATTCTGTCCTTCATTTTAATCTTGGCTAATGTAATGATGATGTGCCTTGGTATGTTCCTTCTTGGGCCCAACTTCTTTGGGACTCTCTGAGCTTCCTAGATTTCCTGGAAGTCTATTTCCTTTGCCAGATTGGGGAAGTTCTCCTTTATTACTTGTTCAAATAAGTTTTCCACTGGTGGCTGTGCCTTTCCCCCTTCTGGTACCCCTATAATTCAGATGTTGGAGCATTTAAAGATGTCCTGGAGGATCCTAAGACTCTCCTCAAAGCCGATCAGGTTGGACTTATAGATGACATTAAAAAACAAAATCTTATGTAAGTAGTATAAAATGTATTGAATGTGTTTTCAGGAGCCATTTTTATGTACCTTGAAGGATGATTTTAGATCTAACCACTAGGGAATAGGCTGTGCAGTTGCATTTTGTAGAACACTTTTCTTGCATAGGTAATGATATTTTGAACATTAAATTTTAAATTTTAAGTTTACAATGTTATAAATATTTCTTAATATTTTCAGTATGTATATGTATATTAACTTTTGAGTACTATGAATGCTTAATAGCACAAAAATAATGGTATTTTGTAATATAGCACTCACAGGTGGAAAATTAATTGAACAATATTCAAAAAGAGTATTGGAAAGGAGTAGAGACAGTAGTAATTTTTGCAGTTTTAAATTAATTATTTGCAACAATACAACAGGGGAATGTTAGTTGTTTCCAGAAAGAAACAAATGGAAATGAGAAGGCTGCGTATGGCATTTACCATTTATATTGCCCTAAGGACAGTGAGTGCCTGGTGCTCTGGCTCTTTCTGGAGAAGAGAAAATGGTGTGTGCTAATTTCTGTTTTGATGACAAGAGTTTGATGAAAAAAAGCATTTGGTGTCCTTTATGTATGTATGTATATATTTACTTTTTTGGACTGTTCTATGGATCACAATACAATTCTGGAAAGTACAGGAAGAACGCAGTCATTTTCCCAGCAGATTATTTTAACTTAATCTTAATGGAAGTTTTCAAAGGCTTTCTTTTCATTTATTCATGAGTTAACTAGGACATGCTCCCATCACATTTCTGATGACAACAGTAAAAAAATGCTGATACTCAAAATACAGGCACTCGCCTATTGCTTTCTATTTGGAAAAACAAAATTAAGCCTTACCTAACAATTTTATCTAAAAAAAGTTTTGTTTCATTGCATGTATTTTTTTTATTTTCCCAGTAATTTCTTTTTAATGTATTTTATAAAATATTGGTTTGTGATTGATTAGTACTTTTATGAAATGCTCATTCAGAGCAGTCTGTTTGAGGAGCGCTGGTCCAAAACAAAGTACATGCACTTGTGCATTTTTGGTCCTTTTTAGATAGATAATGACTGTAATTCTGTCATTCACTAACATTCATTCATTCATTCATTTGTAAACAGTTGTCAGATGGTGGTGTTAGTTATTGATACCCAAAAAGCATGAAGCATTTTCCCCTTCACAATGGGCTTCATTGCAGGGAGATCTACTGTGTCAGCCCAGTTGCCCAGTATTTGTAAAGGGCACAGTCCTTCATGAGCCTTCCACTCTTGTGCCCCAATCAGCTTTTAAAGGCCCCACTTTCTCATGCTATCATGTTACAGGCTTATCTTTCAACATATGCATTTGGGGACACACACACATTCAGTCCACAGCATTTAATGTTGGTAGTTTTTTTCTGGCTAGCAAGATGCATATTGACACTTCAGAATGTCTTCAAATTGGTGGGCAACCTCAGATCATAGTCGCAAAATACAGAGACTGAGCACTTGTCACCTTGCCTTCAGCCAGCTACAATGACAACACTTTGTACAGTATAAGAACCGACCCCCCCTCTAGCTGCTGTCTCCAGTATCTTAGAGTCAAATGAACAAATAGAATGAGGTAGGCGACAGGGCTGGAAATCATTGCATAAAGTCCTTTCCTATTCAGCAATTAAGCATTAATGTGTTTAAGTTTGAATTGGAGGAGACTCCAACAATATCACACCTGAAATATTTATATTTGTACAACTCCCCTCAGAACATATGCAAAGTATTAAAGAAGAAGCCACTGCTGCTGTTACCTGGATGTTTGACCTTTCAATATTCTTTGACTTTTAATGGAAGTGTGTTCCTTGAAGGAACAAGTAACCTAAATTCAATATATCTTTGGAGGGGAAGGGTAGATGTTAGAAATGGCACTGTTTTTCTAACATACTAAATTGGCAATAAAAATAACAAAGGAAAATCTGTTATTTCAAGGCATTTGTTTTTTGTGTATCTATTTTAAAAAAGCAAGGACCAAGAGGAATAGCAAAGTATTACTTCTAATCAAATCAGCAAATACCTGGTGAGTATTGTATTAGTCTGCTAGGTCTGCCATAACAAAATACTACACACTGGCAGTTTGAACAACATAAATTTACTTTCTCACAGTTCTGGATGCCAGAAATCAAAGATCAGGGTGGTGGCAGGTTGTGTAGAGGCCTGTTCCTGGCTTGCAGATGGCTGTGGTCTCACATGGTATTTTCTCTATGTGCATATCGTTGGTGCCTCAATCTCCTCTTGGATTAGAGCCAATGCACATGACCTCATTTGGCCCTGAGTACCTCTCTAAGGGCCCCATCTCCAAGCGCAGTCACATGCTGCACTACTGGGAGTTATGACATTAACATATGAATATTGAAAGAACAAAGTTTAGTTCATAAAGGGTATGGACTACTCTTAGCACTGTAGGAAATACTAGGTGAGTGGATCACAGTTCTGTCTTTTAAGGAGTTTTCATTTCTGGGTGAGACACAATAAAATATGCAGGCCATGAGTGTGTGACTTACTTAGAGGTAACTTTAACCTTTCTCATGGTGCTTCAAATTAGGTGACCTCCTTTGAGTAGCTGGAACTATGTTCTTCACTCAGTTGTTCAATAGATACTCATTTTAAGAGGACACTTTTCTTATTAGTAAATGTAATTATTTCATCAAGGCTACATACATGAGACACAGGGAATATAGTTCAGTGCACACTGATGATTAAGGGTTGGATTAATAGAGCAAACAGTCAATTAGAGGACAATAAGAATTGAGTGTTTCAAGTGAGTAGCTGAAGGTGTTGCTAGGTGCTTTGAGAGAGAGTTCAGGAATTGGGAGAAGTTTGGAATGACCTCAGTGGTGGTGATTGGTGTGTGCTAATTGAGATGAATATGGATGAACCTGAGAATAAGGACTAGCAGGTATTTATGCCTGATGTTAGGGAGCCCAAGCAAGGCAAAACAATCAGGACTGTGTAGTTCTGGAGAAGAGGAGGAAGAGATAATCAAGAACAAGTTTGCAATATGCTGTTTAAAAAGTTTATGAATACATTTAATTTGTTATCTTATTAATTGGATGGAAGATTTTAGCCACAAAATTCTCTCAGCAGTGGGGGAGTATACATCCAGTTTGTATGTGCTACATGAAGCTCCCCTTCCTTTGAGAATCACATAGTGTTCTGCCTTGATTTCAAATTGGAGATGTAGTGTGCATATGCACACATACATATTATAATGAATGGAAATAATGGAAAAATATTATTATACCCCCTCCTACCCCAAAACCTATTTATACAAGATACTACAAGGAGACTATTTTGTCAGGAGATGTTGTCTTTTTGACATACCTTGACATCTGACAGATTTACATGCAGTTTTAAAAAGCTCACTACTGCTGACTGAGAAGAACATAACTGCTAGGACTTTGTGAGTTTCCTTTCACTGGACATTCTGTTGCTCTAGATGTAAACTCTATGGAACCTGGGTTTCATTCCAGTGTAGTGTAAAAACAAGACCATTCCAACCAGACAGATCTGGACTCAAATACTAGCTTTGCATGCTAACTTCTAAAAGCATTGTTTTGTCATCTGGAAAATGGGAAGTTACTGTAACTCTAGTGGCTGCTATGAAGACCCCAATTGAGAAACTGAACCATCTCATGGCAATCTTTTCAGCCAATGATGGCAGCTGTCTCTTCACTCAGTGGCCCTCTCATCCAAGTTAGAATCACCTTGGAATTTAAAAGGAACTCTGTGCTCTAACACAACTTTGATACTGAGATTTCTGGGGATTTAAGGTAGTAGTTGAAATTCTATATATTGCAAATCCCCCCTTTTCTTTAAAGGCACTATTGGCATGGAACTGGTTCTATAATATTATCAGGTAACTCAAAATAGAGTACATAAAGCATTTTCCATGGTGTTACATCACCTTGCCACCCCAATTCTGTGTGTGTGTCTGTTTGTATGTGCATGTATGTGTTCCAATATAATGACTGTTTCTGAATAGACAACTCCATTATTTGTACCATATGTTGCTTCAATATATTTCTTATTTACTTTTGGTTGGCAACTTATATACTGTGATTTAGAATTAATGTGGCTAATTTTCTCATATGGCAAAACCCACACAAAGACAGTTATTAAAGAGGAGTGGTGTTAATAACATCAGTAGAATAAGTTTGTATCCCTGAGGCTGACAACTCTAGATTGAAACCACACACCTCAGGGTAGATATTCCAATAGGTTAAAACATCCATCTCACTTCTTTGCATGCTGTCTAGTTTTACAGATTCAAAATTAAATAAGCTTAGGCATAAATGTACATACACATATACATATATGTGTATATGAGTATAGGCGTATGCATGTATTTGTATATATGTACATGTATAGGGGAACCCCCAAAGTAGTACTTACTTTCTGGAATGCAGGCCCCTTGTAGGCTTCCCTCACTAGATGAGTGTTCTAGGAATCCATCTGTCTCAGTGTACCAGCTGGTGTTGTTGTGAGAGTCTGTATTTGGCTTCGTTGAATTTTTTGAAGACTTTTTCAATGTATTTGTCCATTTCATGATAGATCATTTATTAGCACACCTTCTCACACCACACTGAGTGTTCAGCAGTTTGTTTGTTTGTTTGTTTTTTACCAAAAACAGCATCATCCCTATGACAGACCTGCCCTATTTACCCAATCTTGCCCTGAGTGACTTTTTTTGTTTGTTTCCCTGGATAAAAGAAGTCCTCAAAAAAAATTTTGCTGATATGGAAGAAGTGAAACAAAAAACGGCAGGAGCACTAAAAAGCATCAAAATTAGTGAGTTCAAAAACTGTTTTGAGCAGTGGAAAAAATGTCTTCATAAGTCAATTCATCAAATGGAGAGCACTTGGAAGGTGACTGAAATTTAAACATGTTAAAAGAAATACAGACTTTTTAATAAATAAATTCTAATTTAGGGGTCCTCCCTCATATAGGTAAGTAAATGTGCATGCATGGATGTTTACATATGCATATATACACAAATATATGTATATATTATAATTGTAAATAGTGGAGACATAAATATATATAAATTTTCAAATTACTTAAATTATGTTTACAAAGTTTCTACATTGACAACTGATATGATGAGCCTTTAAGACTTGTATTTAACCTTTGATGAATGTTACTCAGCACATTATAGATTTCCTAGATATTTTTAGCATCCTTTCTCCTGACATTGCAGAAGGCCTCAGTAGTGCAGGGACAACATGAGCTGCTTTTCTTTTAAATCAGAGGGTCATCCACAGAAACCGGTTCTTGTTAGCCCCAGAAAGCACAAAAAGCTACTATGCTATAAACAAAAAACGTTAAATCACAAACATCCCAGCAGACATGAAGTGTATGTAACCTGCCATTCCAGCTCTCAGGGTAGAAGAAGGGGAAACATTCATAATAAACTGGGTTTTGTTTTGATCATTGGCAGAATCCAAGCTGTAAGGTCATGGGCCACTGAAAGTGTATTTCATAGTTTGCTGACCATTTTACATTACATTTTATTCTTACACACTTCATTAAAATGAGACTGTACCAGTCATGCTTATATGAAAGATGCATGCAGAGATATCATTCATGTCCCTGTTTCTGTGCATCACAGCAGCAGCCAGTTTTGTGGACCTGAGCTGTGCCAAGCACCCACCTGTGGATGCTGTGTCATCTCTATGTTGTCAACATAATTCTGGTGAGGAGTGATGCCATTGTATATGGTGCTTCAAGGTTGTTCTTTTCCTTAATGTATTTTATCTGTTCATGAGTACAAATAAATTCTGGCATGATTTCCTGAATACCAACCAGGTGCCAGGCATTCTGTAGTAATTGTGTGGTATTGACATGGTCTCTGAAGGATGGATCTTTTATTATCCCCATTTTATAGCTGGTGGATATAAAAACATACTTCACTTGCCTGTGTCTGTGTCACTCAGCAGGTTGCAGAGTAGATTTGACACTATGTCTGTCTGAGACTCTTCCTGACTTCATCCTCACACACCACACTGTTTTATAGTCAGAATCTCTACTTGCCACTCCCTAAGATCATATGAATGAGAGTTTCTGGAGCCCCTGAGTTAATTCTCTGACAACTTGCCTTGATTTGAAGTGCACATCTACTAGCTTTCCAGCCATAGCTTGGATGGGGGCCTGAATGTCTATTGAGTGTTTGGTTGTATAAATGACTGTGCTATGTGCCCGTCTTCTCCATCAAGCTACTGAATAGTGATGTAATTAGACCCAGCACTTAGACTTTGCTTCCTTCCACGATGTTTTTATCATTTGGTGATTAGATTACAATGTCAATGATTAGCATGCATAGTTTCCACACTCTAAGCAATAAGAAACTCTCTTCCACATTTGGAGACGGCTGCTGGGTTAATCCACTAACTGCCTGTACATTGATCCAAAATTACGTACTGATGAGTGGTGATGAACTCTGTGAAATTCAGAAAATGGCTTTGTTGGCAGCCACCAACATGTGCTATGATTTGATATGGCTGTGTATCATAACCCCTGGAAAATATATTTAGAATTCTAAAAAAGAGAATTCTTGGAGCTAAAGACCCATCTCTAGGGACAGTATAATAGTAAAAAATATTTTCAAAACTTATTTAGTAGTTATATATTGCCAAGCAATATTTTAACCACATTGCATGCACAAACATCTTCCATAATCACCATAACCAGTGAGAAAATTTGGGTACAGGAAGGTAAGACCAGGTCACAGGGGCCTAAGTTAAGACTGCAGTTCCAGCGCTTTTATTCCAGATTCTGTGTTCTATATTTAAAACAATGAAAACAGAAACAGAAACAGCCTTGTGGCCCTGGCCAGGTAGTTCAGTTGGTTGGAGCATCATCCCATATACCAAAGAGTTATGGGTTTGCTTCCTGGTCAGGGCACATACCTAGACTGTGGATTCAATCCCCAGTTAGAGACATATGGAAGGTAACCAACTGATGTTTCTTTCTCTCTCCCACCACCCTTCCTCTCTCCTTAAAAATCAGTAAACATATCCTCAAGTGAGGATTAAAATATATAAAGAAAAACAGCTTTATGGAGATATTGATATATAAAATGTCATATATTTAAAGTATACAACCCAATCTCTTGATATAGGTACATGTTATGAAATTATGACCTCAGTCAAGCTAATTAACATCCCCTGAAGAGTCTGTATTCTTAACCATTATGAAATCTGTCTTTCAGGAAATCACATGGTAATATAAATTTAGTTTTGAGTACAAATTGCATATTTAATTTACACAAGGATTTCTAGTATAGAGGTTAATAATTCTGGATATATTCAATACCAATTATATTTTCCATAAATTAGTGTTTTCTGACAAGTAAACAGAAGTTTATTCCACATTGTATTTTTTAACATAAGAAATGCTATTCTAGACTTCTATGCTGACATAATGATATTGCCATTTTTTGTTCCTTTATGTTTTACGTTTTAAAAAACATTTCCAGTGCACAAGTTGATTGGGATCCTCAAAACTCCTTTGTGTTGGGAACACAGGTGTTGTTTTCTAGGTCTTAATCATAAAGCCATGAGATGAGTAGCGCACTTCTCATTCTCTGAGGCTGAGAATGAGAACACATATTTGATTCCTGAAGAAGCAATGACGACTGCATCACAGCCATGGTGATGACATAGTTTTAGGCTTCAGGAAACAAGGATTTCATAACAATGTATGGAGCTGCAGGTGGGTACAGGTGGCATAGAAGATACCTGCACAAATTTGAGAACTGCACAATTAGGCACATTCCCACTGAAAACAAGACATAATTTTAGGGGCGGGGGAGGCTGGGATGGGAAAAATAGACAAAAAAGTGTACTTGAAAAATAATTAAATAAAATTTTAAAAAAGACATAATTTTAGTATTTCACTACAAACGTGCTCTATGAAGTTACAGATATATACTTGAAAAAGATTTGTCATCACTAAGACAGACTTTTCTTCCATTGCTTTTTTAAAATTTTGAAACTGTTTTTGGCAAAGTTTATCATGGTGAGGTTCATGAGAGTTTAGTACGTATGAGAAGTGACATCTTAGTAGTAATTAAGTAATGAGATAGAGTTCTCCATTTATTTTTATTTACCAAACAAAGTAGATTTCTTTTAATCTCTAGAAATTATTCTTTATAATGTGCCTTAAGAATTATTTGGTGTTCCTTTCCTTACATTCTGGGTTATTTTCAGAATGGAGATATGAATAGTAACTGTTTTATTGTTACTATGCAAATAGGATTTTTGCATGTAAGACAAGGTATTTTATGTTTAAATTTATTATTACTTTGAAAATATGCATCAGATTTCACTTAAAAGATCCCCATTTTTCTTAAATTTATGTTTTTGGAAGAAATAGGTTACATTTTTTCCTCCGATGGGAATTGTGAATGTGTGTGTGTGTGTGTGTGTTTCTTGCTTAAGATAAAAGTAATCACTTAAAAGCTGACACAAAATACATATTAAAATCAACTTTCATAAATCCATATTTTTCAGTTTCAGAATAAATCCCTGACATTAATTTCATATGTTTCCCATTTATTATACTTTCAGAACCATAATAATTGCATATTTATATTCAGATTCTATCCTCAGAATATGTATTTGAATGTTCAAAATTGACATATTGGCACTATGGACAGTTATGTATGGAATAATTAGAAATGTACATCATAAATCCCTTCAATATGTCATCTTAGTAGAAAACTGATTTCTTTATTAATATAAGTAAGGACATTTCCCTGATATCATTGAAAGTTCAGTGAAATATATGTTCATTTTAATTAAAAAATTATGATTGTTAAAGTTCCCCTATTTAAAAAATATTAATACCATCTCAGTTTGCTCTGTCTTTAGCTAATTTAATATGCTGTGGCTGTGATTCATCATTGTTATCAATGGTCACAACCTGTGCCACTTTAGGCTAATTATTTAGAAAATATGCTAAATTTGGTCATATAACAGTTATTACCCTTAGATGGAAAAGAAAAGTCCAGGTAATCAGACAACATGTAAATCAACTCTGAATGATGAAAACTGGCAAGTTGCGTATGAGAAATTTATGTCATTTCATATACATAACATAGGCAGTAGAATGGTAGGTATGCTTTCATGATCAAATTTTATTTCTAATAGTCTAAAAAAATGTGTCTCTGTGCTTACATAGATTGATAAGCATGTGTCCTTATGCTTTATCAAATTTATGTTAACTAAGTAGATGAAACTTTATGTCTGCATTTGTCTTCATTGCAGACATACCTTCATTTTAGGTAGAAAATGAAGTGATCATACATTTTCCAAAAAACTCTGTTTACCTGGACCTTTCAAAAATAGGGAATACCAATTTATTTTTTAGCTATGTGTTAAATTTTTCAAGTAACATTAAAGAAGTAATTTTTTCATTTTATTTTTAATCAGTTTTTATTGTTCGAATACAGTTTTCTCCATTTACCCACCACCATGTGCCCCTACCCAACCTATCGCCATCTTCCACCCCCAATCCTACCCCCACTTTGGCTTTGTCCATTGGTCCATTCTACATCTTCTTCGATGTCCCTTTCCATTGTTTTCCCTGTTCTTTCCTTCCCCCTTCCCCTCTGGTTACTGTCAGTTTATTCTTTATTTTAAAGTCTCTGGTTATATTTTGCTCATTTGTTTGTTTTGTTGATTACATTCCACTTACAGGTAAAATCATATGGAATATGTCTTTCATCCCCTGGCTTACCTCACTTAGCATAATGCTCTACCATTCCATCCATGCTTTTGCAAAGGGTAGGAGCTCTTTCTTTCTTTCTGCGATGTGATATTCCACTGTGTAAATATACCACAACTTTTTGATCCACTCATTTACTTATGGGCACATAGGCTGCTTACAGCACTTGGCTATTGTAAATTGTGCTGCTATAAACATTGGGGTGCATAGGTTCTATTGAATTAGTGTTTCAGGATTCTTTGAGTATAGTACAAACACTGGAATTACTGGGTTAAAAGGCAGTTGCACTTTCAGTTTTCTGAGGAAATTCCATACTGTTTTCCTCAGTGGCTGTTCCAGTCTGCATTTCCACCAACAGTGCACTAGGGTTCCCTTCTCTCCGCAACCTTGCCAGCACATATTTATTTGTTGATTTATTTGTGAGGTCCATTCTGACCTGTGTGAAGTGGTATCTCATAGTGCTTTTAATTTGCATCTCTCTGATGGCTAGTGATGCTGAGCATCCTTTAATATGTCTCTGGATCCTCTGTATGTCCTCCTTGGAGAAATGTCTATCCAGGTCCTTTGCCCATTTTTAAGCTGGATTGTATGTTTTGCTTGGAGTACAGTCATGTGAGTTCTTTATATATTTTGGAGATCAAACCCTTGTCTGACATATCATTGGCAATATATTTTATGTACAGTTGGTTGGTTCCCTTTTCATTTTGCTAGTGTTTTCTTTAGCCATCCAGAAGCATTTTATTTTGATAAAGTTCCATTTGTTTACTTTTTCCTTTATGTCCCTTGCTCTAGAGGACATATCAGTGAAAATATTGCTATGTGGAATATATGAAATTTTCCAGCCTATGTTCTCCTCTATGATTTTATGGAATCATGACTTATATTTAAGTCTTTTATCCATCTTGAGTTTATTTTTGTGTATGGTGTAAATGGGTGGTTGAGTTGTTGTGTTTTTTTTTCTGCATGTAGCTATCCAGAAATCCCAACACCATTTGTGGAAGAGGATATTTTTACCACATGTATGTTTCTACCTGCTTTGTCAAATATTAATTGACCATAGAGACTTGAGTTTATTTCTGGGCTCTCTATTTTGTTCCATTGACCTATATATCTGTCTCTGTGCCAGTATCAGGCTATTTTGACTACTGTGGCCTTGTAATATAGTTTTATGGGAGGTATTGTGATCCTTCCTACTTCGTTTTTCTTTCCCAAAATTGCTGTGGCCGTTCAGGGTCATTTATAGTTCCATGTAAATTTTTGAAATGTTTCTTCTACACCTGTAAAATATGTCACCGATATTTTTATATAGGGATGGCATTGAATCTATAAAATTGCTTTGGGTAGTATGGAAATTTTGATGATGTTAATTCTTCTAATCCATGAACATGGTATATGCTTCCATTTGTTTGCATCTTCCTTAATTTCTTTCTTCCCTGGTGTGTAGTTTTGTAAGTGTAGATCTTTTACCTCTTAGGTACTTTAATTTTGTTGTTGTTATAGCAAAGGGTGATTATTTTCTGATTTCTGTTTCTGATATTTCATTGTTGATGTGCAAAAATGCCTTTGCTTTATGAATATTGACTTTGCGTCCTGCTGTTTTGCCAAATTCACTTCTTAGGTTGACTATTTTTTGGTGGAGTCTACAGGGTTTTTTATATATACTATCATATTATCTACAAACAACGACACTTTTTCTTTCTGTTCTCCAATTTGGTTGCTATTTATTTCTCTTTCTTGTTTGATTGATGTGGCTAGGACTTTCAATACTATGTTGAATAGAAGTGGTGGAAGCTGACATCTTTGTCTTCTTCCTGATCTTAGTGAGAAATATTTACTTTTTGTCTGTTGGGTATGATGTTGGCTGTTGGTTTTTCATATATGACCTTTATTATTTTGAGGAATGCTCCCTCTACTCCCACTTTGATGAGTATTTTAATCACAAATGGGTGTTGTCCCTTATTAAATGCTTTTTCTGTATCTATTGATGTGATCATGTAACTTTTGCTTTCCTTTTGTTTATGTGATATATTACATTTATGTATTTGTGAATATTGTACCATCTTTACATCTCTGAGTTGCATCCGACTTGATCATTCCATATGATCCTTTTGATGTATTACTGGATGAAGTTTGCCAGTACTTTGTTGAGGTTTTTAGTATTTATGTTCATCAATGATATTGACCTGCAATTTTTGTAAAATTCTTCTGTGAAACCATCCATTCCCTTCTGGTTGACAGATTTTTCATTATTGCTTTAATTTCACCAGCTGTTTTCAGTCTGTTTAAGCTTTCTGCTTTTCTTGTTTCAGTTTTGGAAGATTATATTTTTGTAGAATTTTGTCCATTTCTCCAAGGGTTTCAAATTTCTTGCATATAGTTGTCTATAATTTCTTATAATCCTTTGCATTTCTGTGATATTAGTTGTAATCTCTCTCCTTTTATTTCTGATTTTATTTAACTAGGTCCTGTCTCTTGTTTTCTTGATGAATCTCTTTAAAGACTTATTAATTTTGTTTATATTTTCAAAGACTACCTTCTGGATTTATTAATTCTTTGACTTGTTCTTTTAGTCTCTATGTCATGCAGTTCTGCTCTGGTCTTAATTATTTCTTTTTATTTAGTCTGGCTGGGCACTGTTTGTTGTTCCTCAAGTTCTTGTAGATGTAGGGTTAGGTTGTTTATTTGAAATGTTTCTATCTTTTTTAGGTAGGCCTGTATTGCTATAAACTTCCTTCTTAAGACTGCCTTTGCTGCATCTCATAGGTTTTGAACTGATGTGGGTTTATTTTCATTTGTTTCCAGCAACTTGTTGATTTGTTCCTTGATCTTATTATTAAACCATTTGTGTTTTAATACCATCTTATTCAGTCTCTGTGAGTTTGAACATATTTGAATTTTTTCCTTTAGCTTGGTTTCCAGTTTCAAGCTGTTGTGGTATGAGAGAATGCTTGATATGATTTCAATTTTCTTGAATTTGCTGAGGCTTAATTTGTATCCTATCATGTGGTCTATCTTTGAAAATATTACATGTGTATTTGAAAAGAATGTGTATTTTGCTTCTTAGGGATGAATGGTTCTAAATGTATCAGTTAAGTCCATTTGATTTAATGTATTGGTCAGTTTGATAATATTTTAATTGATATTTTCTTTGGAAGATCTATCCATTGTTGATAGTGGGTGTTAAAATCCCCTAGTATAATTATGTCGCTGTCTATATCTTTCTTGAAGTCCTCCAAGAATTTTCTTATATATTTGGGTGCTCCTATGTTGGGTGCATATATATTTACAATATTTATGTCTTCTTGGTGAATTCTTCCCTTGAGTATTGTAAAGTGTCATTCTGTTTTCTTTTTATGGCCTTTGTTTTGTAATCTGTTTTGTTCAGATATAAGTATTGCTACCCTGGCTTTTTTTCCTGTCTGATTGTTTGGAATATTTGTTCCCAACCATTCTCTTTCAGTATGTGTAGGTCTTTTTTTTCTGAGGTGGGTCTCTTCTAGGCAGCATGTGTACAGGTCATGTTTTTTTAATCCATTCAGCTACCCTATGTCTTTTGATGGGAGCATTTAATTTATTTACATTTAAGAGTATTATTGATAGGTACTTATTCATTTCCCCCTTTTTACTTATGTTCCTCTCTCTCTCACTCTTTTTCTTTCTCTTCTTAAAGCAGTCCCTTTAGCATATCTGGCAGTGCTGGTTTGGTGGAGATGTATTATTTGAGGCTTCTTTTGTCTGGGAAACTCTTTATTTCACCTTCCATTTTAATTGAGAGCCTTGCTGGATAGAGTAGTCTTGGTTGTTGCAGGTCTTTGCTTTTTATCACATGGAATATATATATATATATATTTTACCATTTCTTTCTGGCTTATAATGTTTCTATTGAGAAGTGAGGTGCTAGCTTATCAGCACTCCCTCTTATGTTACTTCCTGTTTCTCCACTGCTGTCTTTAAGATTCTCTCTTTTTCTCTGAGTTTTGCCATTTTAATTATGATGTGTCTTTTTATGTTCATGTGGATTGGGACCATCTCTGCTTCCTGGACTTGTGTTACTTTTTCTCTCATCAAACTGGTGAAGTGTTCCATCATTACTTTTGCAAACAGGTTTCCTATTCCTTGCCTCTTTTCTTCTCCTTTTGGTATCCCTATTTTATAGATATTATTCTGTTTTATATTATCCTGCATTTCCATTAACCCCTCTTTGTTCTTTATGAGTCTTTTTTTCCTTTTCTTGGAGTTGTTTTCTACCTTGTCCTCCAGCTCATTGATTTGACCCTTTGTTTCATCTAACCTGTTTTTGATTCCTTCTTCTATGTTCTTCAATTCAGAAATTGTATTCTTCATTTCCTTTTGGCCCTTGTTAATTGTTTGTATGTCCTTGTTTATGCTGATATACTTTGCAGTAAGTTTCTTGTAGTTTTCCTGTAGTTTTTGGTAATTCACACTGAGCTCACTGAGCTTCCTTATAACCATTGTTTTGAACTCAATATCTGATAATTGTCTCACCTCTATTTGATTTAGCATTTTTTCTAAGGATTCTTCCTTTACTTTCAATTTGGGATTATTCTTTATTTTTCCATTATTTGTGAGATTCTTCTGGTTTTATTCTGCTTCTTATATTGGTCTGTTTTGACTTCTTGACTTTGTGGTGTGCAGTTCTAAGGTGCAAGGCCTGTGAGGTTTAGTGGTGCAGTCTCCTTGATCATATGAACTTGATGCTCTTGCAATGCCCTTTATGCCATTTATGTTTGTTCTCTGAATGTAATTGGGTTTTGATTGTTCTTGGGTCTTTCTTTGGTGGATCCTTCCCACCAGCTGTTTGACTGAGGGCTCCTCTACCCACCATGTCTTATGTGCTTTTGTGCAGGTGCAGACAGGTAGTACTGAAATTGATTCTTCTGTCTATCCTACGTTATATGGCTTCTCTCTATATATATTCTAAAGAAGTAATTTAGTAAAATTTACTATGATAGCTATACACATGCACACATTTACACTAACATGTACATGGCAAGAATTATTTGAGACATTTTTGTTGAATTGTATATTGACCCTCTTTCAAAAAAAGGTGCTTTTAGCCCCGGCTGGTGTAGCTCAGTGGATTGAGCATGAGCCTGTAAAACAGGGGGTCACTGGTTCAATTCCTAGTCAGGGCACATGCCTGGGTTGCAGGCCAGGTCCCCAGTAGGGGACACATGAGAGGCAACCACACATTGATGTTTCTCTCCCACTTTTTCTTCTTCCCTTCCCCTCTCTCTAAATATAAATAAATAAATTTTTTAAAGAGTGCTTTTATTAAACTTTGCCACTCAGAGGGTTGTGTGCGGCCCACAGTATTACATTAGAGTTTGTTTTGGATTGGTCAGAAGGTAGAAACTAAGATAGCAGTTAAGAGTGTTTATAGCAAAGCAATATCGTCATTTTTACTGATTGGGTCTGATAAACATTTTAGCTTGTCTTCTTGTATGTCATGTTTTATTTCATTATTAATTAATATACTTTACAGTTAATTAATTATAATTAAATTAGTAATTAATTTTTATTTTAGCAATCCAAGACAGATTGATGGGGAAGAAGGGAATAGTGATCCTTGATCATAGAAGTTGAAAAGCAGAGATTTATGTAATTCATGATTCAAACAGTTCGAAGTACAACAAAAAATATAATACAAAGTGTAATATTACTAGTGTCACTGGAGAAATTGTTTCTTTTTAGAAATGTCATGTCCATAATGATTTTTTGACATGTGAAATGCAAAAACTGCCATTACCATTTGAGGAATAAGCAACATTTTATCTAAAGGGTCACCAGTAATAAAATGGATGTTTTCTGTTTACATAGAAAATATTTACATGCTATTTATTGATTCTGAACAATGTAAGTGATCTTACATGAAAAATGCTACTCATTTAAGGGGAATGAATATATTAAGTACAGATAAGCTGAAATTTTAATTATTTATAGAAAAAATTCTGGACCATATTTATTTACTTATATTATGTACAACTTGCATATTCATATTTCCCTCTGGCTACTTCTTCCTACTGACTTAGCTCTGTCTTTCCTGTCACATGCAATGGCTTCTTCATATTTAAAGTATAAGCCAATCAATACTCTAGTCCCACTACTTTGCTTTATATCTATGACATCTGGGTTATTCTACCCACAATCACTCATTTGTCTTCAAAGTACACAGGCAACAACACAAAGGATCTTTTAGGAATATTTAAAAAATTATCTACTTGAGTAACTAATGTATGCATATGGCAAAAATAAATAAATCAAAGGTATGAAAATGTATAAATGAAAATTTAGGTTTCCTTTCCAATCACTGTGCAACCTCTTGGGAAGGAACTTTATGTTCTTCCACATAAAATATATATACTCAAAAAAAATCTTGCATCAGAATTGATAGCCTCTGAGAAACATCTAATGGCCAGTGACTGTTTTTGTAAATAAAGACATGTGTTTGCAGTGTTGTCTGTAAGGCCCATTTTTCTGTCCTTCTTACCATGCTGCCACCTGGGTCTTTGTGTCATGCTCCCTGATGTCTCTGTTCAAGTAAACTCACCCTGGAGGCATTTGCAGGGACCCCAGATCCTGAACTAAAGCCTTGGCTAGTTTGTCTCTAAAATCTCTACAGACATTTTGAATATATTCATTTCTGAAACAGCAAACATTTTGCTAAGTGATGCACTAAAATTTAGAGGGCTTATAGGTAAAATAAGCCTAGGATTATATCCCTGTAAGTCTGTGTAACCAGAGTATGAAGAAAAGTATCATCATTTTCATTAAAATCCGAGCAAAGTTGAAAAGAAATGTAAAATTCCTGGTAAATGAAATAATGGGACAAATATAAGGATTAACCGTAAGAAAAGTGGATGACAGAAGGTGGAAGGCTGAGCAAAGTGTGCAGGGGTCACACAATTTCTGGAGAGGAGCCTCGTAGTGTGAAGAGTTTGGGGACACACAGAAGTCAGGGACACTCAGCCAGGGAGTCTGCCAAAACTGATCTCTGGGCCAAGAAAGTGAGGGACAGCAGTCCTTAATTCTCAGTGCCATCACTGCCCAAGGACTGTGTTCATCAGCTGCTGGATACAGACACAAACCCATAGCTTTGGAGAAATATTAAGCATAAACTAGTGCAATCCAATAGGACTTTTTGAGACATTCAGTATGGCAAACATGTGACTACTGAACACTTAAAATATGACTACTGGAATGTTTACATAACTTCATGTGGCAATGGCTATCAAATTGGATATTGAAGGTATAAAGCAATTGATTTCAGATTATAAGAATATCATTCTAATGATCTCTAATCCATAGGGGCATCTTCACTCTCCACATTGGACTGGTGCTCACTGGAACACATTACATTGGTTTTATAACTTGTGGTGTCATTAATGTGTTCTTGTACTGAAATAAAAGTGTAACTAGTTGAGAGACAGAGAGAAAAAGAGACAAAGAGAGACTGCCATTATATATTTAACTAGTAGATTCATATCTGTAATAAAACACAAAGGGTTGAAGCAGTTAGAATCCTTTCAGTGGGAGCCTGCTCATCACTGCACATAACTTTGGTTCTGAGCTTGAGCAAACATTTTGTATCACTTATCTGCACATCTCACCCTCAGTAGGTAAACTCTCTCAGAACAGTGATCCACTTAGTGTGTCCTTATTTCCCTGTGAATTATTGCTCCAGATAAGCACGTTTTGCATTTCAATTTGCCATGTGGGTTGTTTTTAGAAACTGCTGAGCCATTTAAGGTCAATATTTTCTGTTAGGAAAATATAGACTATTATAATTTCCAATATGAAAATGGCTCATTATGCATATTAAAATAAAGTTTGAAAACATCTCAAAGTATTTCAGGTACACTATATATTAAATATATTGGAAAAGTATTATCACTTTGTTATATGTAACAGTATTTTAAATAAAATAAGAGTCAAAATAAGATGACAAATTATGCAGAGTTTTAAAGAGCTGGAGTATATTTAACACAATGCAATACACTGATCTCAGCAATATGCTGAGAAGATAAAAATTATGAATTAAAGTTGAGAACATAAATTTTTAAACCATTTACCTATCTCATTCTCACATACTTTTTTTCAGCCTGTACAACTTGGTCCATATGTAATAGAAATTCTCAATCCTCTTGAAAAGCAGGTATTTATAATGGTTTCATGATAGGTCATCCTTGGAAGGAGTCTCATTCTGTGGTCTTTCATGATTATGGGTGTCTTTGAGAAGCTTGTGCTACTTAGGCTCTCAGGCTATAATATAATTGGGGATAAAATCAGTTGGTTTCTATAAATTAATTCTCATCCCTGATCCAGTAGTTTAAGCAACTATATTAACATATTTTCTGAAAAAAAATAGACTTTTTTAGAATAGAGATTCCAGAACATTTTATTTCATGATTTGTGAAAGGATAAGTAAGTTGCAGCCATTTTTTAAAGTAAATATACTAATCATAAACAACTTATTTAAGCCACTTTCCAAGTTGGTAGCAGAAATGGTGGTCATAGTGTTTAATTCTCTATGGTGAGTAAGAGGGACTTGTAACCATTTACAACTGAGGAGAAGCTGATCAGGGCCACTTATGTTATTTTAGTAGAAATACTACCCATGCAATATCTTTCAGAATGATAGCTTACTAGATATCATCAAACTCGAGGTGCCTTTGAATGGTAAGAGGCATCATTATTTTATTCACTATTAATGGGGAAAATCTGTCAATTAAACTGTGACATGCCCTCATTTGTATAATATGGCTTTCTTTAGCAATGTTAAAAATGCAGAATGTTTTTCTAAAGTAATATGAAATATAATAATTTTATTTTGAATAATCCTCTGGTACTATAATTTTTGGAAACACGGCAAACTGGTATCAGGTCAGACCTTCATGATCTATGGGTTAGAACTCCAATGACATTTCACTCTCAGGAATGTTTCTAAATCCAGCTCTTATTCAGGTTGGTTCCCAGAATGCCTGTGCATAGCTCCATGGGAGCTCATCCTGGCACCTAATTTGCTGCTCTTCTGTACTTACTACATGATGTCTGAGCCTTGAGGGCACATGGTAGACCTTCTCTAAATTTGCAGCCTTGTGCCCAGTGTGTGATTGGTACTAAATGATGAATGAATGAATGAAAAATAAATTAAAGGAGTGCACAATACCTAATAAAGTTCTTCCTTTTAAATTCTTTAAACAGACTAACAGTATGATATTCCCACATCCATATCACATTCAGTGAAATTTCCAAGTTATCCTGGAACTTGGGATATTTAGTGCATACCCTTGGATAATGTGATGTCAGAGTAAGTCCCAGAGTAATTACAGTGAACATAAAGAAAGTTCTGGAGAGAAAACTTGAAAGACTGTGCTTTACAAATTTTCTTTTTTTTTTTTAAGTTTCTATTTATTTATTTTAGAGAGAGGGGAAGGGAGGAAGAAAGAGAAGGAGAGAAACCTCAGTGTGTGGTTGCCTTGTGAACCCCCTACTGGGGACCTGGCCTGTGTCCCAGGCATGTGTCCTGACTGGAAATCAAACCAGCAACCCTTTGCTTTGCAGGCCCGTGCTCAATCTACTGAGCCACACCAGCCAGGACTCAATTTGTTGTTGTTATTGTTGTAGTTATTTTGAATGTAATGATTCACTTGATAATTTTCACTCACACTTTTGAGTGTAACTTAAAAATGAAAGGTACTTCTGTTTATTCTTCTTAAATTTCAGATAGTGAGTATACTTTTTTCAAGAGAAATGGATGATGATGCATGGTACAGCATTGCATAAGTGAACAAAGGAGGTAAAAATGTAAGATTTATATTTTTAAGTATGACTCACTATAACTTTGGCTAACACAAATAGTAGGGTCTACAAGGTAGGGAAATAGGACATGGAAGACAAGGTTACTACTAACCCTGTTCTCCTAAAAATGTAACAATAAAGGGAGACAGGAAAACAGGAAAAGAAGAGTTGATACAATTCCTATAACTAGGTGATGTAAATATAAAAAAATTAGGTCCTTTATTTTGGGCTATGACAACAATAATTGCATTTTTAATGTAATATATTTTATTGGTTATGCTATTACAGTTGTCCTATTTTCCCCCTTCACTCTCCTCCACCCTGCAGACCCCCTCCCACTCACATCCTCCCCTTTAGTTCATGTCCATGGGTCATACATATAAGTTATTTGGCTTCTACTTTTCTCATACTATTTTTACCCTCCTCCTGTCTATGTTCTACCTACCACCTATGCTACTTATTCTCTGTACTTTTTCCCCCTCTCTCCTCCTCCCACTCCCTTGTTGCTAAACCTCCATGTGAACTCCGTTTCTGTGGTTCTGTTCCTGTTCTAGTTGTTTGCTTAGTTTATTTTTGTTTTTGTCTTAGGTGTGGTTGTTAATAATTGTGAACTTGCTGTTATTTTACTGTTCATGTTTTTATCTTATTTTTCTTTTTTTAAAATTTTTTCATTGATTATGCTGTTACAGTTGTTCTATTCCCCCCTTCATTCCCCTCCAACCTACCCCCTATCCCCACCATTACCCCCCTTTAGTTTATGACCATGTGTCTCAATTCCTTTAGATTCTATATTTCCCATGCTATTCTTGCCCCCCCCCCCATCTATTTTCTATCTACTGTCTATGCTACTTATTTTCTGTACCTTCTCCCCCCTTCTCCTCCTCCCACTCCCCTGTTGCTAACCCTCCTTGAGATCTTCATTTCTATGTTTCCACTCCTGATCTAGCTGTCCTTTTAGTTTGCTTTTCTTTTAGGTGTGGTTGTTAATAACTGTGAGTTTGTTGTCCTTTCACTGTTCATGTTTCTTTAACTTCTTTTTCTTAGATAAGTCCCTTTAACATTTCATATAATAAGGGCTTGGTGATGATGAACTCCTTGAATTTGATCTTATCTGAGAAGCACTTTATCTGTCCTTCCATTCTAAATGAAAGTTTTGCTGGATAGAGCAATCTTGGTTCGTCATAACCTATCTTATTTTTCTTAGATAAATCCCTTTAATATTTCATATAATAAGGGCTTGAATTTTTTAGATGTCTTGATATTCCTAATTAGTGACCCAAATGAGTGTTTGATGATTGTACTCTGGAAAATTTGGACACCTTTAGGTGTGTAATCTTGATGTGATAATCCAAGTCTTCCAACAGGGTAGCTAGCTAATTATATATCATTTAATCCTCTCTTAAAAATGTTGTTACTATTTTAAGAGATTAATGCTGCTACTGTAATAAACAATTATGCAATTCTAAGTTCTTTAAGACCTCAGAAACATGGTTTGTCCATATTTACATATTTGATCATTTGATTTGTCATGTATAAGTAATTTCTCAAATGATTTTACTTGATAACACTTATATATCACTGTGAATCAAAAGCCAGCACTTATGTACATAGTGAAATACAGTATTTTTGTTCCCAATAATTTTACAGATCTTAGAAAGCAGATTTTGTCTGTAACACTATTGTAAAACATTGTTCAACTGAAAATGATGGACAGAGAGCTTACTCTTTTGTAATAGTTACCTTGCAGATTATGGTAAATGATAATAAAAAGAAGGAAAAATGTGAAGCATTTTCTAAATGTCTTCTAGATTTTTACACAAGAACATATGTACGTTTTATGCATGTATAATAGTCATTTGAAGCAGTTTTCATATTAGCTCATGTATATTTCCACCAGACGATAAAACTAATCACTCATCTGGGTTCCTTTTGCGGTGAATTTCTATAAACCAGTTAAACAAAAAAGATCAATTTCTGTAAAGCAGAGTCTGAAAAATTTAAATAGAATTTGTATATAAGTGATTAAGAATACATTTAGTAATATAACTCAAGTTTTTTTATTTACTTCATTAAAATTTTCTCAAACATATATACAATGTTATCTCAATACTTGTTAATTCATTCTGGAACTGACGACAAGTGCTGAAACCAACTAGTACTGAGCAAGCAACAAGTCATAAAGCATTTTCTCTTGTGAGGTAGCATCCTGACTCATACAAGTTCTAGCAAATGTGATGAGTCCTGAGCAAGTGCTGAGTGCTGAAACATTTTTTTTCTCCTCAAAATGTGACAAATACAGGGTTCGACAAGTTCTGATGTTGATGAATACCAAGGAATGACTGTACTTTATTAATCTAAACTATAATATCTTAGGCACCACTAAAACTGTGAATCATTTAGAAATACTCCAACATATTTATTTCATTTGGCATTTGAATATATCTTGCTGAACCCTTCCTAGAACAACATCTTTAACACCATCAGGTGAGATAAAATATATTCCTCCTGTATTTCCTGCTAAAGGTTGACTGTAAAAGAACAATAATTGCTATTATCTTATCATAAATAGTCTTTGAGGTTTACTAGCCACCTTAGTTTTAATTCAGCTATTAATCTGAAAAGCCATTTATACTTTGCATATTACAGAGCAATAAAGGATATTCACTAATTAATTCCATTGGGAAATTTTGGTACTACCATAAAAAGCATTTAAAGAATAAATTAATCATAAAGTAGAATATATACAAACTATGCAGGAAAAGAAAAAGAACATCAAGAAATTTTTGTGTTCTTAAAGATACAAGTAGTTATAGCTGAGGAATTCTTACAGCAGTGGCAGTAACAGGTAGAGTTTGATAAGGTGTATCAGTAGCATGACACTGAGCATGTATACTCTGAAGACATGTTCAGTTTAGTTATGTGCTATATTGATGGCTAGCAGTGAGACCATAGGCAAGTTATGTTTTTTTCTCTAAACCTAGGCTTTGGCAACATATAGTGTAACAAAGATACACCCAAAAGAGAGTGTTTAAATAATTGTTAAAAAAGTAATGCGAGCAGGTACCATATATTAAACAAGGTGTTAAAAATGTTCATAGTGCCCCTGGCTGGTATAGTTCAGTGGATTGAGCACAGGCCTGTGAACCAGAGGACTGCAGTTTGATTCCCAGTCAGGGCATATTCCTGGGTTGCAGACCGGTTCCCTGCAGGCCAGTTCACAGAAGGGGATGCACAAAAGGCAACTATACATTGATATTTCTCTCCCTCTCTCCTTCTCCTCTAAAGATAAATTGAATGGAAGTCACACTAACCCTCTCAGCAAGGCCAGTCTGGAATTCCAACTCAATGTGGAGAAACCACCTAGAACAAACAACTGAGCAATAGTGAGAGGCAAGATTTATAACCTCGGACAGACAGAAGAATCAGCTTCATCACAACCTATCTCACATAGAGTACAGTAGAGTCTCAAGAGGGCTGGCTGGGCACCCACAGGCAGCAGCATCAGATAGATAATTAAGTGGCCAGTTGGATCCCCCTGAGAAAAATGGGATCTAAACCCAAAGCTAGGATACTCAGCCTAGAGTACCAGAGCCTGAAAAGTCACACTGATAACAACCAGCAGTGAAAAGTGGCAGAGTTGCAGAGACAGATGACTAGAGAAAAGCATTTAAAGGGCCAACACACAAATTTTCATTTTCAGCCACTTACCTGTGGCTCCAGCAAACTTGGGGGCAGAGTGGGCTGGTGACACCTGAGGAGAGACTAGGGATGGAATCTTTGGGGAGAGAACTGAGAGAGTAGATTCTGGTATCCTGCTGCTGAATCATTTCCCAAAAGGCAGGAGCCATCCTTCTGAGGCAGGCCACTCCCCTATGAGTGGCAGCAGCCTGAGAGGAAACAATAGTGCCAACCCCAGAAAGAATTCTGCCCTGCCCCATGGGACTTATGCCTGACTGCTGAGTGCAAAGCAGCTAGATTGACAAACTGAAGGAGACAGCCAGAAACAGTAGATGCCTGGCAAAGGTGGTGCAGAATAAATTAGAGATACTTGAGGAGAGACTGGGGGCTCAGACTTTGGGGAGAGAACTGAGAAAGTAGCCACTGGGTTCCTGGTGTGAGTCATACCCCATACAGAAGCAGCTCATTGTGCTTAGGCAGACTTAGGGGAAACAGCAGGATTCATCCCCACCCTAAAGTGCTTAAACCTGACTGTGGAATGCAGAGTGACTGCATAACTATGGTCATGTCAACTACATAGCAACACACAGGATGTGGTAGGTGGAGGAGCCCTCAATCAAATAGCTGGCAGGAAGGAACCACCAATGAAAGACCCAACAACAATCAAAAGCAAATTACATCCAGAGAACAAACATAAACAGCATAAAGGGTATCCCAAGAGCATCAAGTTCAGGTGATCAAGGAGACGGGACCACCAAAATCATAGGTCTTCTACCAAAGAAGTTCATACCACAAAGTCAGGGAGTCAAAACAGACCAATTTAAGAAGCACAGGCAAACAAGAAGAGTCTCACAAATAATAAGAAGACAAAGAAACAACATCTAATTAAAAGGAAAGGAGGAATCCTCAGAAAGAGTGCTGAATTAAATAGAGGCAAGTCAACTGTCAGATATTGAGTTCAAAACAGTGGTTATAAGGAAGCTCAATGAGCTCAGTGTGAATTATCAAAATGTTGGGAACCGCCCTGCTTGGTTTCAGGAATTGTAACTGCCTCCCATGGCTAAGTGAGTGACCTCCGGAATGCAGGCCACAGGAGACAAAGCTTGTCTCCGGCAGCAAGCACTGCCTCTGCTTCTTCCCCTGCCCCCAAAGCATGGTTGATGTCCATGGTGGGTATGGCCCCCCAGAGAGGGGCAACCTAGGCCAGACACCATCACTTGGGATGCCGTCATGGAAGAACTCAGGGGGCTCCGACAAAGAGGGAGCAATGGACCCTCCTCTCCCCAGCTATTGTGACAGCCTGAGTCCCCATTTCCATCTGGGAGAAGCGCTGTCTAGCTCTTTTGCACTTAAGCCTAAAAACCTATGATGAGGAAGGCAGTGCAGCCCTGTGCTGGAAAGGGCAGGTATCTGGGGTAAATCAGGCATAAGGAAGAATATGTAAAAATCCTGTGAAACCTGCTTTGTTTAGAATACTCTCATTTAAATGATAAGGGTCCAAGCAAGAAGTTTTTTCCTCAAAGTTTTATGGCTCATTAGCTATCTGACCCTGACTAAGAATAAGCCCTCATAGTTCTTTGAATGCTATCTATTGTTTGACCCTTACCTGTATTCTTGTGCAAATGAAACCAATAAAAGCCCCTTGAGCAGGGGGCTCTTGGCCCTTTGAGGGATTGGGCACCTTTACTCTCCAAGCAGATCATGTCTTGGTAGTGTTTACTTTCATCCGTGGTGAACCAGGGGACTTTGTGGGCAAAGTTGCCCCCACAACAAAAACTACAGGGAAACTACAAGGAACTTACTGCAAAGTATATTGGCATAAAAAAGGACAGAGAAATAATCAACAAGGGCCAAGAGGAAATGAAGAATACAATTTCTGAATTGAAGAACACAGTAGAAGGAATGAAAAGCAGACTAGATAAAGCAGAGGAGCAAATCAGTGAGCTGGAGGACAAGGTAGAAAACAACTCCCAGAAAGGGCACAAAAAGAAAAAAAGGACTTAAAATTAATGAGTAGGGGTTAAAGGAATTTCAGGACAGCAAGAATCATAACAATATCTGTATAATAGGTACATCAGAAGAATAATAGGAGAAAGCAATAGAAGACCTGTTTGAAAAAGAAGTGATAGAAAACTTCCCTTAGTTGATTAAGCAATAATTCACATAAGTCTAGGAAGCACAGAAGGTCACAATCAAGAGGAACCAAAAGAGACCAACTGCAAGACACACCATGATTATGATGGAAAAATTCAAAGACAAAGAGAGAATCTTAAAGGCAGCAAAGGAGAAACAGAAAGTAAAACAGAAGTGAGCCCATGTAAGTCTGATGGCTGAGTTCTCAACAGAAACACTACACGCCAGAAGGGAATGGCAAGAAATATTCCAAGTAGTGAATAGCAAAGGCCTACAACCAAGAATAATCTACCCAGAAAGGCTCTCAATTATAATGGAGGTGAAATAAGGAGTTTCCCAGACTAAAGATGGCTAAAAGTACACATCCCCACCAAACCAGCATTAGCAGATATGCTAAAGTGACGGCTTTAAAAATAGCAAGAAAAAGAGTGAGAGCGAGAGGAACACAAGTACAAAGTGGGTAAAATGTCAATGAATAAGCACCTATCAATAATAACCATAAATGTAAATTGATTAAATAATTCAATGAAAAGGCATAGGGTAGCTGAATAGATTAAAAAAAAAAACATGACCCTCCCGTATGCTGCCTACAAGAGACCAACCTCAGAACAAAAGACTTACACACTGAAAGTGAAGGGTTGGAAAATAAATATTTCAAGCAAATGGACAGGTAAAAAAAGCTGGAGTAGCAATAGTTACATCTGATGGACTTCCAAACAAAGGCCACAAAAAGAGACACAGAAGGACATGTCATACTCAAGGGAAGATTCCATCAAAAAGACATACAGATTATAAACTTTTATGCACCCAACATAGGAGCATCCAAATATATAAGAAAATTCTTGGAGAACTTCAAGGCAGAGATAGACAATAACATAATTATACTAGGGGGTTTAATGCCCCACTGTCAAGAATTGATAGATGTTTGAAACAAAATATCAGGGATGTTGTGGAAGTGAACAATACATTAGATCAAATGGACTTAACTGATACATACAGAACCATTCATCCCTAAGAAGCAAAATACATATTCGTTTCAAATGGACATAGAACATTTTCAAAGATAGACCACATGATAGGACACAAATCAAGCCTTAATAAGTTCAAGAAAATTAAAATCATATCAAGAACTTTATCAGACTACAAGGGCTTGATAATAGAAACAAACCTAAAGGAAAAATTTAAAAAAAATTTAAACTCATGGAGACTGAATAGCATGCTATTAAACCATGAATGGGTTAATAATGAGATCAAGGAAGAAATCAACAAGTTGCTGGAAACAAATGAAAATAAACACACAATAGTCCAACACCTATGGGACACAGCAAAGGCAGTCTTGAGAGGGAAAGTCATAGCAATACAGGACTTCCTAAAAAAAACAGAAACATTTAAAATAAACAACTGAACCTTACCTCTACAAGGACTGGAGGAACAACAACAAACAATGCTCAGATTGAGTAGAAGGAAGGAAATAATCAAGATGAGCTAAATTAAATGACATAGAAACTAAAGGAACAATTCAAGGGATCAATAAATCCAGGAGCTGGTGCTTTGAAAAGGTAAACTGGCAAGACTTTAACCAGATTCATCAAGAAAAAAAAAGAGAGTGGACATAAATAAATAAAATCATAAATGAAAGAGAAGAAATTACAACTGATACCACAGAAACACAAAGGATTATAAGAAATTACTATGAACAACTACATGCCAAGCTTTTGAAAACCTGGGTAAAATGGACAAATTTCTAGAAAAATATAATCTTTCAAAACTGAATGGAGACAAAAAAGAAAGCCTGAATAGACCAGTAACAGCTGATGGAATTGAAGCAGTAATAAAAATAACTCCCAGCATACAAAAGCACTGGACTGGACAGTTTCACAGGAGAATTTTACAAAACATTTAAGGAAGATATAACCCCTATTTTTCCAGACTATTCCAAAAAAATCCAGTAAGAGGGAAGACTCCCAAATTCTTTTTATGAAAGCAGTATCATCCTAATCCTACTACCAGACAAAAACAAAAAAAAGAAGAAAACTACAGGTCAATATTACTGATGGACATAGATGTTAAAATCTTTAACAAAATATTGGCAGACCACATCCAACATTACTTCCAAAAAATCATACAGCGTGATTAAGTGGGATTCGTCCCTGGGATGCAAGGATGGTACAACATTTGCAAATCAATAAATATAATACATAACATCAACAAAAGGAAAGACAAAAATTACATGATCTTGTCCAGAGATGCAGATAAGCATTTGATAAGGTACAGAACCCATTTATGATAAAAAGAGTAAGCAAAGTGGGAATGGAGACAGCACACCTCAACATAATAAAGGCCATATATGAGAAATCTACAACCAACATTATACTCAACAGACAAAAAGTAAATATTTCCCACTAACATAAGGAACAACACAAGAATGTCAGCTTTACCACTTCTATTCAACATAGTATTGGAACTCTTAGCCACAGTAATCAGACAAAAGAAACAAATAAAAGGCATCCAAATTGGAAAGGAGGAATAAAACTGTCACTTTTTGCAGATGACATGGTATTGTACATAGAAAACCCTATAGACTCTCCAAAAGACTGCTTGACCTAATAAGTGAATTAGGCAAAACAGCAGGACACAAAGTAAATATTCAGATACTGAAGGCATTTTTGTATATAAAAAATGAAACACCAGAAACAGATATCAGGAAAAAAATCTCATTGGCTACAGCAACAAGAAAAATAATGGATCTTGGAATAAACATTATCAAGGAGGTAAAGACTTGTTCTCAAAAAACTATACAATACTGAAGAAAGAAATTAAGGAAACAAATAAATGGAAGCATATACCATATTCATGGATTGGAAGAATTAACATCATTGAAAGGTTCATACTACACACAAAAAATTTATAGATTCAACGAGATACCTACTGAAATACCAATGACGTATTCACAGACATAGAACAAATGTTTAAAAAATTATGTGAAATCATAAATGACCCCAAATAGCTGCGCAATTTTGAGAAAAAAGAACAAAGTGGAGGGATCACAATACCTGACATCAAACTATATTACAAGACCATGACAATCAAAACACTGTGCTACAACTCTAAGAACAGACACATAGATGAATGTAAACAGAATAAAGATCCCAGAAATAAACTCAAGTCTCTATGGTCAACTAATAGTCAACAAAGTGGACAGAAGCATAAAATGGAGTAAAAGTAGCCTCTTCAACAAATGGTGTTGGGAAATCTGGACAGCTACATGCAGAAAAAAATGAAACTTGAGCACCAACTTACACCATACATAAAAATAAACTCAGAATGGATAAAAGACTTAAATATAAATCATGGTATTATAAAAGTCCTAGATGAGAACATAGGCAGGAAAATTTCAGATATTCCACATAGCAACATTTTCACTAAATGTCCCCCAAAGCAGGGGCATAAAAGAAAAAAATTAACAAATGGGACCTCATCAAAATAAAAAGCATCTGCATGGCTAAACAGCATTAAAATGAAAAGAGCACCAACCATATGGGAAAATATATTTGCCAGTGATATCTTGGATAAGAGTTAGGGTTTGATTTCCAAAATATATAAAGAACCCATGTGACTCCACTCCAGGAAGACAAACAATCCAATTAAAAATGGAAGTACCTGAACAGATACATCTGCAAGGAAGACATAGAGAGTGTGTTGGTACATGTAATGGATGCTCAGCATCACTAGCCATCAGAGAGATGCAAATTAAAACTACCATGAGATACCACTTCACACCGGTGAGAATGTCCATTATAAACAAATTAACAAATAATAAGTGCTCTCCAGGTTGTCGAGAAAAGGCAACCCTAATATATTTTTGGTGGAAATTCAGGTTGGTGCAGCCATTGTAGAAAAGAGTATAGAATTTCCTCAGAAAACAAAAAATGCAACTGCCTTTTGACCTAGCAATTTCCGTGTTGGGACTATACCTTAAAAATCCTAAAACACTACTTTAGTAGAACCTATGCACCCCAATATTCATAGCAGCACAATTTACAGTAGTCAAATGCTGGAAGCAGCCTAAGTGCCCACAGTGAGTGGATCAAAGAATTATAGTACATTTATACAATAGAATATTATGCACTAGAAAGAAAGAAGGAGCTCCTACCCTTTGTGACTGCATGGATGGATCTCGAGAACATTATACTAAGTGAGGTGTTGAAAGACAAATACCATGTAATCTCACCTATAAGTGAAACATAATCAAGAAAACAAACAAGTGGCCAAAATATAACCCGAGACATTGAAATAAAGAGTAATCTGACAGTAACCAGAGGGAAAATGGAAGGGAAATAATAGGGGAAAGAAGGAAAAGGGTCATTAAAGAAAGTGTATACTGGCTGGTGTAGGTCAGTGGATTGAGTGTGGGCCTTCCAAGCAGGCAATTGTGGTTTGATTCCCAGTCAGGGCACATGCCTGGGTTGCAGGCCAGTTCCCAGTGGGGAACATATGAGAGGCAACCATACATTTATATTTCTCTCCCTCTTTCCTTCCCTTCCCCTTTAAAAATAAATGAATAAAATATTTTTTAAAGAAAATGTATAAAGGACACATGGACAAATCCAAAGGGGAGTAGGGTTCAGGGTGGGAGGTGGAGATGGGTGGGGCAGAGGAAAATGATGGTGGGAAAATGGAGACAACTGTATTCAAACAACAATAAAAATATGATTAAAATAAATGGAAAATGTTCATAGTAGTGCTAGATACATCTTACCTGTCATAATTAGATACCAGAAATCCAGGTGTTAGCAATGTGTTTTTCCCAGTTGTACCTTGACACAAAGGGAATTCTAAACCTGAAATGAGAAACAAAAACACTTTCTTATTTTACATATTCTTGGATACAGTTTACTGAAGTGCAACTCAAAGCAGATAGTTGCTATGTTGTTTACATGACCTTAATTTAGTTTTGTGTTATTATAATTTGCTTTAGCTGTCCATTTTTGGACTTATGCACATTATGAGTATTGTAAATATTTTGAGATAAATGGATACTGCATCTGTGTTGTTAATGGACAGGTAGAATAAGCATTTGGTACATATCTGTATACCAGGTACATTAATATCAGTCCCCCTTGAGTTTTTAGATTTTCATTTGAAATTATTTATTTTCTGAAATAGTATATTTCTGCAAATATAAATAGTATGCAGTGGTAAGTAATTATTATGCTTATAATAGTTAAAGAAAATATATTAAATATATTTCAAATATAAGTTGAAATTTATCTGTATAAATCAATACACATTTCAAATTATTCATTGAATGCCTACCATGTTATATCCTCTATGTAATCTGTGCTGTATTAACACACCAATTAACTTTATTTATATAACAATGCTTATATAACAATGCCTGTGTGTTAGCCAGAAATATGAAACAAATATGTAAACTTGACCCTGAATCAAAGTGCTGAATGCTAAGTACTAAAATGGAAGTTAGTATAGTCACACACAGAGGTTTAGATATGGGTCTATTTCATTAATCAGAAGGTTCTGAGAGAATTTTCTTAAGACAGTGATGCTGAATCTGAATGGGGGATGTACAGAACAATAAATATGAATAACATTATTTTATGGACTCAGTAAAACCCATTGAAAAAAGTAGAAAATCACTTGGCATATAGTAATGTGTTCCTTGATGCACAGGAGGTCCTTAGGGGTTCATATGCCAGTGGAACTAACTAGCTTCTGATGTTACAAGCAGGGGTGAAGAGATGGAGGAAAGAATGCTGTAAAAAGTCCAATTTTTTTGTTGCGATCCGAGGGTGATGTGACTGGCCTTGGCAAATACACTAGATCAAATAAATCCCTGGAAACTGACCTTTATAGGAGCCCAAGTAGGTATCAGAGGAGTCATTACTGTAGCATTCACTGTTAGCCACATCTCCCTTGGAGAATGACTCCATTAAGAAAGCACGGTGTCTTCAAACTTGAAGTGGGAAGTTGGGGAATATAGAGAATGGAGTTTTCTCTTTCTCTCTTCTTCCTTCCCTCCCACCATCCCTCCTCCCATCCTCTGTCCATCCCTTCCTGTCTGTCTTTAAATGTCTAGAATTTAATATTGGCCAATGCAGTTAGGCTGGGAGGATGTTGATACGCTTCTTTTCTCTTCATTTCTTCTGGCTGGCTTAAGAGTGATCACACAGAATGAAAAAAAAATTAGTTAATGTGCTTGACTCTTTGGTATCACTCAAGGATGGTAAGGTAGTATGGGTGGGACCAGTGGTCAGAGTTTGGAATTTTCATAACTAGAACAGTAAGAGAGCTAAGCAATGTGTATAGAGAGGATCCAGGGAGCTTGTAGCACATAAGTTGTGTCCTTTCATTGCTAACCTGGCTCTGGGGTCCACAAATACATGTCATGGGAGAGCAAGACTGCCTTCCTCCAAACCTTTCTCTCATTTGATAGCATCACTGCCTACCCAGTTGCTCAAACTAGATAGTTAGAAGTTTTCCTTAGTTCTCTTTACCTTTCCCCTCCTGTCTAAAAATGAACAAGTTCTACAGTTCCTTACAAATTAGATTCTGAGTTTTCCCACCTTCTTTCCCATCTTCACTGCCACCATCCCAGGCCAACTTACATCATTTATGGCCCAGATTGACTGAAATGGTCACTGCATGGCCTTTTCTGCAACAAACATGCTATAATCCATTCTCTGCAGAGCAGTTGGAGGGGATCTTTCAAAACTGTAAATCAGATTATGTCACACATTGACTTAACACTTCAGCAGCTTGTCATTACACTCAGAAAAAAGTCCAGGTTCCTCGAGATGGTTTACATGGCCATGCCTGACGTGGGTCCTCTTATCTGTCCAACCTGTCTTTTTTTTTTTCTTCCCAACAATGTTCCAGCAGTCTTTCTCAATCTTTCCAGGAAGTTTTCATTTCTTTCCAGGCTCTCATTCACTTCTCTCCATGGAAGTTCTGTCCTTAGCCATTTGCACAACAACTTTCCTCTCATTTTTGATGTTTCAGATTTTATCTCACCCCAACTCAAAGAGGCCTTCTTCAGTAGCAACTTTAGATGGCTTCCTTCACACCAGTATTCTCCCACACAGCACCTGGTCTATGTCCTATGTGGTACCTAGCATATTCTAGGCTGGGAATCCTATGTGGCACTTAGCAGAGTCTAGGCTTGTAAGTGTTTGTTTACTTGGCTACTATCAATTTGTTTCTTCAGAATGACTACTCCATGAAGACAGAAGACAGAAACCATGTCTCTCTTTTTCTCCAGTCTTCATCATTCAGCTCTGTGCCTGACACATGCAGATCCAATATGCTTTTGGAAGATTAAATGATAAGAAAGAAATAAGAATTTTTAATTGAGTTTATTAGGAGCAGAGAAGCTGGAGCTAATCACTTTAGGTATCAGCATATCAAAAATGTATTTATGATACTAATGGGTAGGGACAAGTGTGACTACCAAGGTTTGTTTAGGTTAAAGATGTGCTGTGTTTATTCAGGGAAGTTTTCAGTCTTTATAAACTCATAAATGTAATGTTTGTTCAGATTAGAGTTTAATTTCTTATTTGGATATCTGTTGAGTACCCAGACTTACCACTCACACTTTCACTTGTCCTTATTATTTTAATTTATTCTTATTACTCATTAAAATTAAAGCAACTATTACTCACCACTCAATTTTTTGTACCCTTCACCCAAAGTCTAATCATCTTTCATCATTATATATTTGGCCCCATTTATCCTTTATTACTCCTCCATCTTTTATCCTTCTGGTAACCACAATACTGTTGACTGTGTCTGTGAATTTCAGTTTTATATTCCACATATGAGTGAAATCCTATGGTTCTTAGCTTTTCCTGAGTGACATATTTCACTTAGTATAATACTCTCAAGATCCATTCATGTTGTTGCAAATGGCAGTCATTCATCTTTTCTTATAACTGAGTAGTATTCCATTGTATATACGTACCACATCTTTATCCAAATCTCTATAGGACACTTTGTTTTGTCTCCATGTTATGGCCACTGGGAATAATGCTGCAGTGAATGTAAGAAAGAATATATCTCTGCAAATACATATTTTTTGAGTTTTAAGGTAGATACATTGGAGATGCATTGCTGGTTATATGATAACTCTATACTCTTAATTTTTTGAGGAACTATCAGACTATTTTCCATATTGGCTGTACCAGTCTATAATTCCACCAGCAGTGAATGAGGGTTTCTTTTTTTCCACAACAACTCCAACACTTGTTATTATCTGTCTTATTGATAATAGACATTTTAACAGGTGTGAAATGGTATCCCTTTGAAGTTCTAATATGCATTTCCCTAATAAGTAGTGAAGTTGTCTATTTTTCCCATCCCAGCGAAAAATAACTAAATAAAATTAAAAAAAAAAAAGAAAAAAAAAAGTAGTGAAGTTGAACACCTTTTTTGTATATCTTTTGGCCATTTGACTTCTTGGGAGAGGTATCTATTCAAGTCTGACCTTTTTTAAAAATGTGATTCTTTGCTTGTTTGGAGTTGAGTTGTATGAGTTCTTCATATAGTTTGGATATTAACACTTTGTTGGAGCTGTTATTTGCAAACATCATCTTCCATTCAATCAGTTGCTTTTTTGTTTTGTTGTCAATTGTGTGTATGTGTTCAGAAAATTTTGAGTTTGATATACTTATTTATTTCTTTCTCCCTTTATTTCTCTTGCTTTTGGGGTCAAATTCATAAAATATTCTCTATGACCGAGATCCCTAAGTTGAGTGCCTATATTTTCTTCTATGGATTATTTCAGATCTTATATTTAGGTTTTTGATCCATTTTGAATTATTTTTTTGTGGAAGGGGACAAGCTATAATTTAGTTACATTCTTCTGCATATGGCTTTCCAATTCTCCCAGATCCATTTGAAGAGCCTTTCTTTTCTCCATTGTGTGTTTTTGGTTGCTTTGTTAAAAATTATTTGGCTATATGCCTGTGGTTTTACTTCTGGATTCCCAATTCTATTCAGTTGTTCCGTGTGTCTGTTCTTCTGCCAATAGCATGCCATTGGGATTTTTGTAGATCTGTAGTATAATTTGAGGTCAGGGAGTGTGATACCTCTGGCTTTATTCTTTTTTTCTCAGGATTAAAAAAAAAGATTTTATTTATTTATTTATATTTAGAGGGGAAGGGAAGGAGAGAGGGAGAGAAATATCAATGTATGGTTGCCTCTTGTGAGTCCCCTGATGGGAACTGGCCTGCAACCCAGGCATGTGCCCTGACTGGGAATGGAACCGTGGTTGCTTGGTTCCCAGTCCCATGCTCAATCCACTGAGCTACCCCAGCCAGGGCTCAGGATTTTTTTTTTAGCTGCCTTAGGTCTGTTGTGGTTCCATCCAAATCTGACATTGGGATTTTGATGGGGATTGCATTAAATCTGAATATTGCTTTGGGTATATGGCGATTTTAACCATATGTTGATTCTTCCATTCCATGTAGCAGAATCTCTTTCCATTTCATTGTGTCTTTTTCAACCTCTTTTAAGAATGCTTTGTGGTTTTCAGTATATAGGCCCTTCACATCTTTTATTGATTTTATTCCCAGGTCCTTCATTTTTTCTTGTCTGAAATTGCAAAAGGGAATTTTTGTCATTTCTTTTCCTGAAGTTTTGTTGTCAGCATATAAGAGAGCAGTAGACTTTTTGTACATTGATTTTGTATCTTGCAATTTTACTGTATTTATTGTTTCTAATAGTTTTTTGGTTGAGTCTTTAAGGTTTTCTATATACAGAATCATGTCATCTGCAAAAAGTAACAGTTATACTTCTTTCTTTTCCATTGGATGTCTGTTATTTCTTTAGCTTGTTGGATTGCTCTGGCTAGGACTTTCAGAGCTATGTTAACTAAAAATGGTAACAGTGGACATCCTTGTCTTGTTCATAATTTTAAGGAAAAGTTTTCTGTTTTTCACCATTATGATATTGGCTGAGGGTTTGTATTATATGTCCTTTATTATGTTGAGGTACTTTCTTCCTATACCCATTTTATTTAGTGTTTTAATCATGAATGGATGTTGTATCTTACCCAATGGTTTTTCTGTATCTATTGATGAGATCATATTATTGTTATCCTTTATTTTGTTAATGTAGTATATCACATTGATCAATGTGCATATGCTGAATCATCCCTGGGATGAACCCCACTTGATTATGATTTATTATTATTTAATGTATTATATTCAATTGGCTAGTATTTTTTAGGGTTTTGGGGTCCATGTTCATGATGGATATTGGTTTTTAGTTTTCTACTGTTTTGTTTGCCATGTTTTGGTAACAGGGTCACATTGGCCTTATAAAATGGTTTAGAAAGCATTGCCTCTTTAAATTTTTGGAAGAGTTTAATAAGGATAGGTATCAAATCTTCTTTGAATGTTTGGTAGAATTCACTACTTAAGCCCTCTGTCCTGGCGTTTTATTTTTGGGAAGGTTTTGATGGTTGTTTCACTTCCTCACTGTTTAACAGTATATTTAGATTTTCCATTTTTTCATGATTCAGGCTAGGAAGGTTATATTGTGTATTTATAGGAACTTACACATTTCTTCTATGTTACTGAATTTAGTTTCATACAGACTTTCATAGCATTCTAGTATTTCATAGTAATCCTTTGTGTACCTGTGATATCTATGGTAACATTTCCTCTTTCATTTCTGATTTTGTTTGTATGAGTCTTTTCTTTTTCCAATAGATAGTCCAGCCAGGGATTTGTGAATTTTGTTAATTTTTCCAAAGAACCAGCTCTTTTGTTGCATTAATTTTTATATAGTCTTTTTTGTTCTCTATTTCATTTCCTGCTCTAATTTTATTATTTCCTTTTTTCTGATGACTTTGGGTTGCTTTTGTTCTTTTTTTCTTTCTAGTGTGACTTGGGATTTCTTTTGTTTCTTGAGATAGGCATGCAGTGTATAAATTTACCCCTTATTACTATTTTCTCTGCATCCCAGAAGTTTTGATATGTCATATTATCATTTTCATTTTTCTCATTATATCTTTTGATCTCACCTTTTATTCTTCTTTGACCAAGTCATTTCTTAGTAGTGTGTTTTTTAATCTTCATGTGTTTGCAGGTTTCTTTACATTCGTTTTGCAATTGATTTCTAATTTCAAAGCATGGTGGCCAGAGAATATGCTTGGAATAATTTCAGTCTTCTTGAATTTGTTGAGATTAGTTTTGTGACCCAGCATATGGTCTATTCTTAAGAATGTTTTATATACCCTGGAGAAGAATGTATAATTTCATATTCTGGGATGAAAGACTCTATAAATGTCAATTATGTCCATTTGGTCTAATGTGTCATTTAAGGCTGAAATTTCATTGTGGTTTTTCTGTTTGGTTGATCTACGTAGAGCTGTCAGTGGGATATTAAGGTCCCCAACTATGACTGTGTTTTTGTCAGTTTCTCTCTTTAGTTCTGTTAATATTTGCTTTACATATTTTAGTGCTCACTCATTGGGTGAATATATATTAAAGAAGAGTTATATCTTCTAGCTGAAGTGTCCCCTTTATAAAATTCCATCTTTGTCTCTTGTTACCTTGAAATCTATTTGTCAGATAGAAGTATGACCACTCCTGATTTTCTATCCATGTTATTTGCTTAGTGAATCATTTTCTACACTTTTACTTTAAATCTACTGTTGTGTTTGCAGCTTAGTTATGTCTCCTGAAAACATCACAGGTTTGTTTTTTGTCTTTTGCTCCAATCTGCTACTCTGTGCCTCTTTATAGGTGAGTTTTGTCCATTTATATTTAGGGTAATTATTGACATGTAAGAATTTCCTATAGTCATTTTATGTTTTGTTTCCATGTAGCTCTGTGCTTCCATTGTTTTTTTCCTTTATGTTGCTGTTTGTTCTTTTTGCTGGTGGTATTCCGTATTTATTTCCTCTGTTTTTTTCTACACTGTGTGTTTCAGTTTTGGTGTGTGATTACCATTAGATTTACGAAAAATCATGTTTCCTATATACAGTAGTACATACAGTTTATATACATATAAACATATATACAGTTTATTTTATTTTTTATTTTTAACATTTTTTGTTGTTCTTCAAGTACAGTTTTTTGCCTTTCCCCCCACCCCTCCCCAAAATCCCAGCCCTCCCTACCTCTCTCTCCTGTTTCTACCCCCCTTGTTATTGCCCACGTGTCTTTATAATTGTTCCTGCAAACCCTTCACACGTTTCCCTTATAATCCCCTCCTCTATGGGCAGGGTCAGTCCATTCTCAATTTCAGTGTCTTTGGTTATATTTTGCTTTTTGTTCATTTTGCTGATTAGGTTCCTGTTAAAGGTGAGATCATATGGTGCTTCTCTTTTACTATGTGGCTTATTTGATTTAGCATAATACTCTCCAGTTCCATCTATGCTATCCCAAAGTTTGGGAGCTCCTTCTTTCTGCTGCATAGAATTCCATTGTGTAAATGTACCATAGTGTTTTGGTTCATTTATTTATTGATTGGCACCTAAGTTGCTTCTAGCACTTGGCTGTTGTAAATTGTGCTGCTATAAACATTGGGGTGCATAGGTTCTTTTGGATTGATGTTTCAGCATTCTTAGGATATAACCCTAGCAGTGGAGTTGCTGGGTCAAAAGGCAATTCATTTTTAGTTTTTTGAGGTAATTTCATTCCATTTTCCATAGTGGCTGCACCTGTCTGTTACCCCACAAACAGTGCAATAGGGATTCCTTCTCACCACAACCTCTCCAACACTTGTTCTTTGTTGCTTTGTTTATGATGGCCATTCTCAATGGTGGGAGGTGGTATCTCATTGTGGTTTTAATTTGTATCTCTCTGATAGCTAGTGATGCTGAGCATCTTTTCATATGTCTCTGGACCCTCTCTGTATGTCCTCCTTGGAAAAGTTTCTGTTCAAGTCCTTAGCTCATTTTTTAATTGGGTTTCTTGTCATCTCAGAGTTGTTTGAGTTCTTTGTATATTTTGGAGATCAAACCATTGTTTGAGATATCATTGGCCAATATGTTTTTCCATATGGTTGGTTCTCTTTTCATTTTAATGATTTTTTCTTTAGTCACTCAGAAGCTTTTAAGAAATACACAGACAAATGGAAACATATACCGTGTTCATGGATCAGAAGCATTAACATCATCAAAATGTCCATACAACTCAAAGCAATTTATAGATTCAACTCAATACCTATTCAAGTACCAATGGCATATTTCACACATATAGAGCAAACACTTAAAAAATTGTATGGAACCATAAATGACTCCAAGTAGCTGCAGCAATTTTGAGAAAGAAGAGCATAATAGGAGGAATCACAATACCTGATATCAAACAGTATTACAAGGCCACTATAATCAAAACAGCCTAGTACTGGCATAAGAACAGACACATAAACCAATGGAACAGAACAGAGAGCCCAGAAATAAAGCCAAGTGTCTATGGTCGATTAATATTCAACAAAGGGGGCACCAACATAAAATGTAGTAAAAATAGCCTCTTCAACAAATGATATTGGGAGAGCTGGACAATTACTGGCAAAAAAATGAAACTTGAGCACCAACTTACACCATACACAAAAATAAATTCAAGGTGGATAAAAGATTTAAATATAAGTCATGGCACCATTAATGTACTAGAGGAGAACATAGGCAGCAAAATCTCAGATATTCCATGCAGCAAAATTTTCACCTATATGTCCCCTAGAGCAAGGGACATAAAAGAAAGAATAAACAAATAGTATGTCATCAAAAGTACTTTTTATTTTGAATGCATCCTATTTCCATCTTTCTTTGCAAATTCAGACCTTTCCACCCCCTTTTATGTTTTGTTTTCACATATTATCCCTGTTTCTGCTGTAATTTTTAGGTATTCTTATTTATATATTTGTGACTTTTTGTTCTTTCTTTCAGGTAGAATCATCTTCTTGAGTAATACCTGCAATAGAAATCTGGTAATGAATTCCCTCAGCTTCTGTATATCTAGAATAGTCCTTATTTCTCCTTCATATTTAAAGAATAACTTAGTTGGAAATATTTTTCTTGGCTGCTAATTTCTCTCTGTAGTTTGAATATTTGGTTCCATTCTCTTCTGGCATATCAAGTTTCTGATGAAAAGTTCAATGATAACCTAGTAGTTTTTTTCTTTGTAGGTTACTTTCTTCTTTTTCATGGTTGCCTTTACAATCCATTCCTTGTTATTAATTTTTGAGAATTTTAATACAATGTGCCTTAGAGAAGGACTCTTTGGATTGAGGTAACCAGGTGTTCTGTTTGCTTTTTGGATTCGAGGATCTAGTTCTTTCCATAAGTTTGGGAAGTTCTCATCCTCTATTTGTTTGAATAGGCTCTCAGTTCCCTTCTCCCTCTCATTTTCATCTGTCATGCCTATTATTCTTATATTGCTTTTTCTGATGCAATCAGATAGATTTTGTAGAGCTCTTTCATTTTTTTCATGCTCAGGTGTCTTTTTCTGTCTGTATTATTTCTAGATTTGTATCTTTGATATCACTGACTCTTTCATCCATTTGGTTTGCTCTGTTTTCTGTGTTTACTAGCTCATTCTTGATCTCTCTTATTGAAATCTTCATCTCCAAAATTTCTGTTTGGTTCTTTTTGAAAAGAACCAAATGGAAATTCTCTTTCTCTTTGGTGAAGTGTTTATTTGGTTCATTAAGTTGTTTTCTGAGGTTGGTAACTTGCCTGTGTGTATTTTTATACATTCTTGAGTATTTTCAGTACTGTAATCTGAATTCTGTATCATTTATGTCACATATTTCTTTGTCTTTAAGTTTGTTTTCTGGAAATTTTTTCTCTTTATTTTTGAACTGTCTCGCTACCCTTTTATTGATGGCATTTGTTGGATTCATTCTCTGTATCGGCATCAATGTGTATGTGACACTTCTCTAGCCAATTAATATAGAGAAGTCCTTCTATTTTTTTCAGTAGATGATGCTGGATCATAAGTTTTTTTAGCTCTGTGAAACCCCAGTGTTGACTGACTGTGGTCAGTGTAGCTGCAGTGTGTCTGGGTTGGGACAGGCTGAGAGAGCCTGCTGGCTTCTTTGATGTTTTTTTCCTACTGGTAATGTTGACCTCAATCTTCTGTGGGACCTCTACTCCTTGATCCTGGGATTGGTCATCGATTGCACCCTTCACTCAGGCATAAATGTGATTCTGCAGTGCTAGTTCTGGGGCTTGCAGATAATGTGCTCTGCAACCCTTACACCTAGGGCAAAGGAGAGTGTGCTCTGGAAGGCTAAAGGGAAGCAGACATGCTTGGTGGCTTTGTTTCTCTGTCTGAAATGCCAAGTGCCCAACAACTGTGGCCACACTGCTATGCTGTGTTTCCATCCCTCAGCTGCAGCTCCTTCTGGAGTGTCCAATGAGTCTCTGTGTTCCTCCTGGCCCAGGGGAGTGTCAGCCACCACCAGTTTCTTCCTCTTTGCAACAGAGCCCTGCTGTGAACTCTCAGCTTCTGGGCTGCATGCCTAGCTCTTGTGCACCCCTCTCCCTTTTCATTTCCTCATTTTGCTCCACTTGCCCACCTATAGATATTTTAATGTGCAGATCTTTCAGTCATATTTATGCATCGAGTATTGAATCCTTTGTTGAGTTAGCTATTTCAATTTTTGAAACTTCAAGGGGAGAGACAGTAAGGTTCTCTCACATGGCCACCCACACCTCTGATGTTACTCTATTGCAACATATTTTCAATAAGGAAAGTCCCATTTCTCTCATAGACTGGGAACAGACAAGATGTCTCTCACCACTCATGTTCAACATCATATCAGAAGTCTTTGTTATTTTTTCAGGTTCTAGAGGTTGCCCACATTCCTGGGCTCCCTGCCCTTTTCCAAACTTCAAAGCAAGCAATCCTGTATCTCTCTGACATTCTTTCATCTTAGTGTTCCTCTCTCATAGCACATGGTCTCTGTCCTATGTGGTACTTAGCGCAGTCTAGACTGTGAGCTCTTGCTTCCTTGGCTACTATCAATTTGCTTCTTCAGAATGACTACTGCATGGAGACAGAAACCATGTCTCTCTTTTTCTCCACTGAGTCTTCATCATTTAGATCTGTGCCTGACACATGCATCTCCAATATGCTTTTGGAAGCATGAATAATGAAGGAGAAATAAGAAGTCATTATTTTAGTGAGTTTATTGGGAGCAGAAAGGCTGATTACTCTAGGTAGCAGCATATAAAACATATAATTGTGTTACTAATGGATAGAGGGGCAAACATGGCTACCTATTTGTTTAGGATGAAGAGAGGCTGCTTTTCTTCAGGTAAGCTCTCAATCCTTGTATCTTCACAAATTTCATGTTTGTTATAATTAGAGCTTAATCTCTTATTTGGTATTTGTTGAGACCCAAACTTATCATTTATACCTTTTTATCCTTATTAGTTTAATCTGTTCTTATTACTCATCAAAAAAAGCAAGTCATCACCCAACTTAAATTTTTAAATTTTGGAGAATGTATTGTATAGGAATCTGTTAAGAAACTCTAATAATTCATGCGTGCTTTCAGGGGTTACAGTGTTTTCAAAAACAGATTACTTTATATGTCCATGAAACGATTTATTTATGTGTATGTACATATTTATATCATCTCCTCTATTGGGCCTCCAGAAAAATGTATTTCTTGAAAGCATTGTGATAAAAAAGGTTTGCAAGCTGATGTTCTCAGTGCTATCATTTTAAAAACCTTGTGTGTAATTCTTGCTAGCTCAGACTTATGCAGAGGTTCATTGAGAGGGAATGAAACAAATATCTGTTTGTTGGTACAACCAGAAAGTGAATATTCAACCAGTACTTGTGAGGCAAAATTTATGTAATCTATTTCACAATTACCATTTTAAATTTATTTAAATCTTTTGTGTCTTGGTGTTTTCATCTGAAATTCTTCTCATCAACGAGTCACACTCTATGATGGCATTTTTCTTAATCAACTATTTCTCATGACTCTCCTGTTATTGTTAAGGAGTGAGGTAAAGTTGATAAGAATTAATTATACTTATAATAGTGATGATCCATTAAGAACCAGGCATCAAGTCTTTGAAACTAGTTCCATCATTATTATAATAGTGATTTAGAAAACAATTTGCCCTCTTTGATGTTTTTAATTATTATTATTATTTGTTATATTTATATATCCATTAATCAAATATGAATCAAGGAACTGCTTTCTGCCTCCCACTACATGTTAAAAGACAACTTCCTGGCCCACAGAGGTCATGGGTTTAAGCAGAGAACACAGGTTGGAACACATGACCTTACAGAGTGGGCTAAATGCTTTTACAGGCAAATGCAGAGCTATTTGGGAGTTTTCACAGGTGTAAAAATATGTGCAAATGACCAGCCTAGAACAACTTTGAGAGCACTGCTAATCCAAGTCATATGACCTTAGATGTTTGAGTGAGCATGAGGGTTTAGAAAAGTCTAATACTAAATCAAGAGTGTGAACTGACAAAATCTTGTAATGCTTGCGTACTGATACAAGTGGTGAGAAACTCAGTATCTAGAAGAAATTCTGCAAAACTGCAAAAAAGAGGAAGCACCTCTATTTCCTTTGTACAGAGGAGAAAGGGCACTACATTATTGGCTACATTAAGTGTCAGTGACTCATCACTGATTCATTTTACATGTATGTGCACAGACATACATATGTACACAGAACCATGCATACATGTGTGCACAGAGACACATACAAGCACATTGACACTTGCACTGACAGGCACACACAGACACAAACACCCATGCATATACATAGGCAAACACATACACAGAATACACACAGAGACACATGGACAGAGACAAAGAGACACATAGACATGTATTCATGGGCATGCACAGATATGCACATGCAGAGACACACATGCATGCACACACACAGTTATGTACTCACACACAGACACAAAAACTCTTGGACACACAGGGATACACACGCATACACAGACCCCAATATATAAGAATGTATATGCCATTCTGTGGATTTCTTCTCCTCCTGTTCTCTAAGATACTCAGGTTCTTAATACTCAGGCCCAGGAGAACAGAGCTTTTAGAAGAAAGATCAATTATAGTTAGAATAAACCCTGAGGTAATTTCTGTTAGACCTTCTTATTCTATAGATAAAATTATGTGACCCTTGATGCCCAGTCTTCTTGTACTGGCTGAGCAGGCCTCAAATTCCTCATCTCTGACTTGAAATGGCTCTCTCCCATAATAAGAAATATGATTATGTGATACAGGACAATAAAATTCTTTGCAGAATTAGAATCTGAGAAATTGAGTGTGATGTAAATGAAATAGAGAATTATTATAATAATATTTATATATGCACTGTGTTTACTACTCCAAATTAATTTGAGAAGTAGCTAGGATATAAACAACAAATAAATTACATAATTTATACTTAACAAAAAACCATAAATTAATAGAGCCCACAAGTACAGGGTTTGGTATTAATCTTTGTAAGTACCAACAGAATACATAATGTTTGGAAATTGCTTCAAATTGCTAATTAAAAATATGTGTAATAATTCATAAAACTTGCTATGGCATATGCTTTAAGTAAGGAAAATTTTCATTTTGTTCAATTAATTAATTAAATATTTTATAAAATTTACAAGATAATTTATACAAGAACAGTGACTACAATCTCATAACATTATTGAGTATTCTAGAACAATTTGTGAAAATGGCACAATCCATATATTTAATTTGGATGAAGAAAATAGTAAAAAAGCCATATATAAACACAATTTTCATTTCTTTGAATTTAATATACTAGTGAATTTCATGAACAATCCTATGAATAATGTAAACAAAAGTTTATTATTTAAAACTTTTTTATTTTTTATTTTATTATTTTATTTTTTAAGATATATTTTATTGATTATGCCATTACAGTTGTTCTATTTCCCCCCTTCATTCCCCTCCACCCTGCACACCCCCTCCCTGACCATTCCCCCCCTTTAGTTTATGATCACGTGTCTCAAGTTCTTTAGATTCTATATTTCCCCTACTATTCTTGCCCTCCCCCCTATCTATTTTCTACCTACTGTCTATGCTACTTATTTTCTCTACCTTCTCCCCCCTTCTCCTTCTCCCACTCCCCTGTTGCTAACCCTCCATGTGATCTTCATTTCTATGTTTTGCTCCTGATCTAGCTGTACTCTTAATTTGCTTTTGTTTTAGGTGTGGTTGTTAATAATTGTGAGTTTGCTGTCCTTTCACTGTTCATCTTTTTTATCTTCTTTTTCTTAGGTAAGTCCCTTTAACTCTTCATTTAATAAGGGCTTGGTGATAATGAACTCCTTGAATATGATCTTATCTGAGAAGCACTTTATCTGCCCTTCCATTCTAAATGAAAGCTTTGCTGGATAGATCAATCTTGGTTGTAGGTCTTTGGTTTTCATGACTTGGAATACTTCTTCCCAGTCCCTTCTTGCCTGTAAGGTCTCTTTTGAGAAATCAGCTGACAATCTGATGGGAACTCCTTTGTAGGTGATTGTCCCCATATCTCTTGCTGCTTCTAGGATTCTCTCCTTCATTTTAATCTTGGCTAATGTAATTCTGATGTGCCTTGGTGTGTTCCTTCTTAGGTCCAACTTCTTTGGGACTCTCTTAGCTTCCTGGATTTCCTGAAAGTCTATTTCCTTTGCCAGATTGGGGAAGTTCTTCTTTATTATTTGTTCAAATAATTTTCCACTCGTGGCTGTTCCTCTTCCCCTTCTGGTACTCCTATAATTCGGATGTTGGAATGTTTAAAGATGTATTGGAGGTTCCTAAGCCTCTCCTCATTTATTTGAATTCTTGTTTCTTTATCCTTTTCTGTTTGGTCATTTTTTCTTCCTTCTGGTCCACTCCCTTGATTTGAGTCCCAGTTTCCTTTAAAAACTTAAGTTAAGTTGAAATATACATGTAAATAAGTTATGTAATATATTATTTTGTAGTTATTCTCCTTAGAAAGACTTAATACAAATCCTGGAGAAAGGAAGGTGTTTTCACCTCAGCATCCATCCTAGTATATTACTGTTTACTACTAATAGCTAACATAGGCCTGACTGCTGTAGCTCAGTGGATTGAGCACAGGCCTCTGAACTGCTAATGTTCCATTTAGCAGTTCCATTTCTGGTCTGGGCACATGCCTGGATTGCAGGCCAGGTCCCCAGTAGGGGGCATATGAGAGCCAACCACACATTGATATTTCCCTTTCTTTCTTCTCCCTTCCCCTCTCTAAAAATAAATAAATAAAATCTTTTAAAAACAGCTTGCATCATTGAGCATGTGCCTTATGATCAAACTCTGTACTAAATTTTTGCCTATGTTATCTCAGCTTATTATAATAATATTTGTACATATTTGTTTTCATCATCTGCATTTTATGAATGAGAAAACAGAATCTCATGAAGTAACAGTAAGTTAATGAGTCAAACAACCATTAAATAGCAGAGGTAATACTTAATCCCAAATCTCAGTAATTCCAAGGCCCTGTGCTTGTAATTTCTATGTTGAACTGTTTTAATTTAGCCCACATTTATTTTTGAACCTCCATATATTAGCACTCTTTCAGATGCTAGGGATATTTAAACAAACAATTGCAATGGTCCTTTATAGAGCTCTGGGAGAAAAGCAGAAGGACATAGGAATGTGGCTCAGATATATGACAAGCAATAGTATTTCTTCCCAGGAATATCATAGAATGCTTTGTGTAAGGAGTGAGGCTTGAGCAAAGACTGCAAAATATGGAAATGTCAGATAGGTAAGAGAAGGAGGGGTCATACAGATTTTGGAAAAGATGAGGAGCCATGACACAGCATGGGGAAATTCTAATTATCAGACTGAAGAAAGAAATAAGGTTAGAGAAGAATATGTGTATATCATAACTATGTCCAGTTAAAAAGAGGTTATGAGATATTCCTTGTTTGTGTCTGATTATTCTGGACTCACTGTGCAATGGCCTGGAAAGAGGCTGCCCCAAGAGAAGAATACCAGTTATGATAGTGACTCAAGAGGAGGGGAAAATATTTTTTAATTTATTATTTCAGTTTTAAAAATTATTTGGCTATATGCTTCTAAGTAAATATATACAATTTTATTTATTTATTACATACTTAAGTTACCTACTTATATCTACAAATATCTACAGAGATTTTCAATTATGAGTAAGTCCATTAAACTGTCCCTCAACCTAGTCTTTCCATCCTATTTGAATACACCACATTAAATGACTAGCACACTACAGGTCCTGCCCACGGGGAGACAGCCAAAAGCAGGAGCTGGGTAACTCTCCTTCTGCTCAGGAAAGTGGAGTGCAGTTCAGGAAACTGAGGAAGTACAACCATGTCTGGTATATAGGCATTAGATATTTGATAAAGGTAACATTTCAAGTAATCATAGAAAAGGCAAATATTCCAAAAGAGGCCTCGATAAAACCAACTAGCCATCTGAGAAAAAAATATGTCTAATGGGTACTTCAGTCCATATTCTACTGTAAATTCCAGGTGCACAGATTTCATTGTAAAAACAAACCAAAGAACTACCAACATTAAACTTGGGTGACATAATACAGAAAGGTTTAATAATGCCTAAGACAAAAACTCAAAGAGAAAAGATAAATTTGGCTACATAAATCTTAAAATTTTTCTATTGTAAAATAACATATACAAGTTGAATGAAAAATGACTGTTTCAACACAAATGAGATATGAACAGTTAACATAATCAGTAAAATATGCAAATACATTAAGATTTGCTAAAAATCTAACAAATGCAAAAAATTTAATGAAACGTCATTTTAGCCTATCCTTTTGAAGGCTTTTTTAAAGTTAAAAATATTTAATGTTTTTCTGAGTGTGTGAAAATGGGCATTTCCATGTAACAGTTATGGGCATATAAATTGATATACTCCTTCTGGATTATGACTTAGAAAAATGTTCAAAGAGTGTGCACACACACATATCCAGGATTATACTTTAAAGAGATATTCTTACAAGTCAAATAAAATGATGTTTAACAAAGGCATTATATACAGTTATGATTTATAAAATCAAAATGCTTGACATATTTCTATAGCAATGAAAATGTCTTACTTCATATGTTTTTATTTAATATATTATTGTTCAAGTACAATTTTTTGCCTTTTTCTCCCATCACTCCTCCACACTTCAGCTATCCCCACATCTCTTCCCTGATTCCACCCCTCCTTGTTTTTGTCCATGTGTCCTTCATAGTTTTCCTGAAAATCCTTCACCCTTTTCCCCAATTATATCCTCCCATCTTCCCCTTGGTACTGTCAATTTGTTCTTGATTTCAATGTCTCTGGTTACATTTTGCTTCCTTGTTTGTTTTGTTGATTATGTTCCAGTTAAAGGTGAGATCATATGGTATTTGTCTCTCAGCACCTGGCTTATTTCACTCAGCATGATGCTCTCCATTTCCATCCATGCTGTCACAAGAAGTAGGAGCTTCTTTTTTCCTCCTACTGTGTAGTATTCCATCATGTGAATATACCATAGTTTTTAAAAAATATTTCATTTATTTATCTTTAGAGGGGAAGGGAAAGAGAAAAAGAGAGAAATATCAGTGTGTGGCTGCCTCTCATATGCCCCCTACTGGGGACCTGGCCTGCAATCCAGGCAAGTACCCTGACTGGGAATCGAACCGTGATACTCTGGTTCACAGGCCTGTGCTCAATCCACTGAGCTACACCAGCCAGGGCTAATATACTATAGTTTTTTGATTCACTTATTTACTGATGGGCACTTAGGTGGATTCCAACACTTGGCTGTTGTAAATTGTGGTGCTATGAACATTGGGGTCCATAGGTTCTTTTGGATTGCTGTTTCAGAGTTCTTAGGAAATAATCCTAGCAGTGAAAATGCCAGGTCAAATGGCAGTTCCATTTTTAGTTTTCTGAGGAAATTCCATACTGTTTTCCATAGTGGCTGCACCAGTCTTCAATCTCACCAACAGTGAAGTAGGAATCCCTTCTCTCCACAACCTCTCCAACACGTGTTGTTTGTTGCTTTGTTTATGATGGCCATTCTCAATGGTGTGAAGTGGTATCTCATGTGGTTTCAATTTGCATCTCTCTCATGGCTGGTGATGCTGAGCATCATGTGGTGTGCCTCTGGAACCTTCATATGTCCTCCTTAGAAAAGTGTCTGTTCAAGTCTTTTGCCTATTTTTTAATTGTTTTTTTTTGTCTTCCTAGAGTGGAATCACGAGTTCTTTATATATTTTGCAGATTAACCCCTTGTCTGAGATATCATTGGCAAATATGTTTTTCCATATGGTTGGTTCTCTTTTCATTTTAATGCTGTTTTCTTTAGCCATGAAGAAGCTTTTTCTTTTGATGAGATCCCATCTGTTTATTCTTTTCTTTATGTCCCTTGCTCTAGGAGACATATCAGTGAAAATACTGTTAAATGGAATACCTGAGATTTTCCTGCCTATATTCTCCTGAAGAACTTTTATAGTGTCAGGACTTACAATTAAGTCTTTTATCTATTTCGAATTTATTCTTGTGTATGGTGTAAGTGGGTGGTCGAGTTTCATTTTTTTGCATGTAGCTGTCCAGGTCTTCCAACACCATTTGTCAAAGAGGCTATTTTTACTCCATTTTATGCTCCTTCCCCCTTTCTCAAATATTAATTGACCATAGAGACTTGGGTTTATTTTGGGGCATTCTGTTCTGTTCCATTGATTTATGTCTGTTTTTATGCCAGTACCAGACTGTTGTGATTACAGTTGCCTTGTAATACAGTTTGATATCAGGTATGATGATCCCTCCTAATTTGCTTTTCTCAAAATTTCTGCAGCTATTCAGGGTTGTTTATAGTCCCACATAAATTTTTAAAGTGTTTGTTCTTTATCTGTGAAATAAGCCATTGGTACTTTAATAGGTATTGCATTGAATGTACAAATTGCTATGGACATTTTGATGATGTTAATTCTTTCGATCCATGAACATGGATTATGGTTCCATTTATTTGTATCTTCCTTAGTTTCTTTCTTCAGTGTTGTGTAGTTTTCTGAGTACAGGTCTTCTACCTCCTTGGTTAGGTTTGTTCCTAGGTATTTTATTTTTCTTATTGCTATATCAAATAGATTTTTTCCTTTGATTTCTGTTTCTGATATTTCAGTATTGGTATACAAAAATGCCTTTCACATCTGAATATTGACTTTATATCCCACTGTTTTGCCAAATTCATTTATTAGGTTGAGCAGTTTTTTGGTGGAGTATAGGATTTTCTATGTATGTTATCATGTCATCTGCAAACAATGACAATTTTGTTTCATGTGTTTCTGTTTCTCTCACTCCTTTCCTTTTTAAAAGCAGTACATTTAACATCTCTTGCAGTGCTGGTGTGGTGGAGGTGTATTGTTTTAGACTTCTTTTGTCTGGGAAGCTCCTTGTTTGGCCTTCCATTTTAATTAAGAGCCTTGCTGAGTAAAGTAGCCTTGGTTGCAGGCCTCTGATTTTCATTACTTGGACTATGTCTTGCCATTCTCTTCTGGCTTGGGAGTTTCCACTGAGAATTCAGCTACTAGCCTTATTTGGGCTCTCTTGTATGTTACTTTCTGTTTCTCCCCAGTTGCCTTTAAGATTCTCTTTTTGTCTTGGAATTTTTTTCCATTTCAGTCATTATGTGTCTTAAAGTGGGCCTCTTTGATTGGTATTCTCCATGTTTTCTGGATTTATGTGACCTTTTCTCTCATCAAATTAAGGAAGTTTTCCATCATTACTTTTTCAAACAGGTTTTTTATCCCCTTGCTCTTCTTCTTCTCCTTCTGGTATCCCTATTATCAGATATTATTACATTTTATATTGTCCTGCAGTTCCCTTAACACCTTTGCTCCTTCTGGGTCTATTTTCCTTTTCTTGGTCTTCCTAGATGTTTTTTTTTCTACCGTGTCCTCCTACTCACTGATTTGATTCTGTATATTATACAGCCTACTTGTATTTGCTTCTAGTGTGTTATTTCCAAGATGTTGTCATTCATTTTTTCCTGGTTTTTGTTTATAGTTTCTATTTTCTTTTTCACATTGTTGTAGTTCTCACTCAGTTCCTTGTAGTTGCCTATGAGTTGCCTGAGCATCTTTATAACCATTATTTTCAAGTCTATATCTGATAGTTTGCTTACCTCTGTTTCATTTAGCTCTTTTAGTGGGCAGTCTTCCATTCCTTCTGATTGCAGATTCTTTTTTTTTTTTTGCTCCCCATTTTAGGTGACTGTTTTTGTTTGTTTCTGCACTTCCTGATGTTTCACTTTGCTAGCTGTCTTTGAAGAGTGAACTTCTATGGTAGTAATTCTGTGGGATTCAGTGGTGTGGTCTCTTTGATGTCCTTGTCTGGATGCTGTAGGTTGGTCCTTTCTTCTCTTTGTGTGGGCTGTCTTGTTGTAATTGGGTTTTTACCAGCTGGCTCCCTTATTGGTGGTTTCTCTTCTCCAGTGGGTATAGTGATGTTCACCTTTCCCACCTCTTTGTATAAGTGATCAGTGGCAGGACATAGGAAAATGGATTAAGTAAGTGGGAGACTATTTTATGAGATTTAAAGTACCAGCAAGTAGAGAAGGGATAGGAAATTCTTTGGGTAAGTATAGCATTAACTGTGGTATTTCATTCAACTAGCCACTTTTTAATAAAAGGTAAAGGAGAAATAAGACTCTTGTTAGAGGGGAGGAAGATTGTGAGCTGAATCCAGAAAACAGAGCACTTGTGCAAGGTTAGATGATGAGATATGGTAAGGTAAAAGGATAGAAAGTAGGCATAGTGTGAGAGAGAATAGAGTTAACCACAACAATAAAGCTCAGGATTAATGTGAAGTGGGCTAAGATAAGGGAGGGTTGCTGTGTAGTATTTACTATGTATGGAACAACAGTTATTTACAATAGTAATGGAGCAACAATAATATGACAAAAATACAAGATTTTGATAATAAGAATAGAAGGTACATGATCAAGAGTAGTGTGGTATTAGAACACGAGTAAAGTGAAAAGAGGAAAATTAAAATATAATAAAGAGTGAATAATGAAAACCAATGCAATTAAACAGAGAAATAAAATGAAGAAAACTAACCAGAAAGAAGAGAAATTAAAAAAAAACACTAATAAAATAAAAGAAGTAAAAGTAATGAAAAAATACAAATAAATAATAAAATGCTAGTTCGATGGCATAGCATAGTGAAATTTGTCTGAGGTTCTCAGTTTGGGGGGTTATCCTTGTGCTCCCCCTTTGGGTCTGACTTTGGACCTTTCACAACTCTACCTCTTATTGTCTCACTTTGAGGAAGAAAAAAAAGAGAGAAGAAAGGAAAAAAATAAACTTCCTTCTGACTTTAAACTTATTGAGTGAGTTCTGCTGGTCTTTCTAGATGCCATAGGAAGCGGGGTCCGGGCTTTACTTCTCTCCCTTCCTGTGGTTTTGAAAGGGAGGAAAAACCATAGGAAGGGATCCTGATGGGGGCCACATCTGGGGTGAAATATTCACAGTTGCCCAGCCTTTAGTCCAGGTCCTCTGTGAGCTGCTGGGTCCCCGCTGTTCATCTGTGCCAGGCCTGTAGTTTTAATTCACCAGTTGCACCAAGGTCCATGTAGTGCTGCCCCTCCTTGCTCTGTTCAAGCCCACCATGGCAGGAGCCCACCACTGGACAAGCAGCACCACTCAGCCTCTAGGTGAGCAGCGCAAGTCAAGTGCTGGCAAGCACCTCAAATCAGCCTAGGGGTGAGTGGTACCTCGAGCAGCCAGAGTCAGCATCAGGGCAAGCATCATCAGTCAGCCTCCAGGCAAGTAGCCTGACTCAGTCCCCAGCTAGTGGCTAGCAGTGGGCTAGGAGTCCAGCACAGGCAAGCAGCTCAAATCAGCCTCAGGGCAAACGAGGCAAATCAGCTGCCTAGCAAGCTGTCTGAGTCAAACAGGAGCATAGCTCAAATCACCCTCAGGGTGAGCTAGCTACTGTTCCAGAGTTCCTTACAAAGCAGCTGTGAGACTTTTTTTTTTTTTTTTTTTTTTAAGTAAAAGCCTCTTGTTTAAGTTCACTGTTCTTAACAAGCACGCGGCTTTTCACACAGCCCAACTTCCTAACAAGTCTGGAGACTATCTGGGTCAGGGTCCAACATGGTCCAACTCTTCTCCCTTCTCCAGGTATCGCCCAGCTCCCCAGTTTCTCTGGTAATGACCTAGGCAGTGTTCATAGTCCCAGCTGATGTATACCACCTCTGTGTGTCTCCCACTTCATCTCTATTCCTCCAAGAGACTTTGAGCAACCAGGCCCCTCCTGGTGCCAGGATGCCTTCCCTGCTCTGGTAGGGGAGGGAACTGGTGATCTAACTCTTATCATAGTATCCTGTGTTAGGCACCGGGCAGAGGGCCACAGCAGCCTAGGTCCCTGTGCAGATCCCAGGGACCTTACCATCCCAATGCAATCTCCTCACTGTTTGTTTTTCAATGTCCTCTACAATTTTTGGCCTCCAGACTTTATATAAGCTGAGATTCCATTGGCTATTCACTCTGTTCCTCAGGAGATAGGCTAGGTGTTCCAGCTGGGCACTGGGAGAACTGGGCTCCACTCCCACATACCTTCCTGCTATCTTCCTTCACCTGAAACATCTTTAATTCCTTTCAGGAAAGGACTAGTTTAAAAACTATGTAGCATTAAGATATAGCTATTAAAAGTATTAAACGAGGTTAATGTTTGTGGACATGGAAAATCCCTTGACAACTAGGTTATGGCTAACTTTTTTTCCATATTTGATTTTTATTTCCGATGTGCTTTTACAAAGAGAAAAAAATAAAGACACTTGTATTCTGTAGGAAGATACTGATGGCTATGGTAGTGGTGTGTGTGCCTGTGGCAGGTCTTGGTTCTGTATATCCTGGGACACTGTTCCAGATATAAGGTGCCCAGACTGGTTCCAAACCCAGAAGCTAAATGGCTCACAACACTTCACTCACTTCAGCTTTTGTGTGCTTAGTTTAGGAACTGAGTAGAATTAGAACTATACTGAGTTTTGACATTTTGAAAAAGCAGAGTAGAAAAATAACACTGCTTAGGTTTTCCCATATGCCACCTCCAGTCCTTCAGTCATTCTAACTCAAACACTGAGATTTCCTGTGAAGTTTATCTTTTCTCGTCTTAGTCATCTTCACTGCCTACCAGTCCCATTACTTCTCCCATACATTTCTTTATCTGTTCTGGTACCAAATGCATCATATGCTGAATGATCCTTCGTGTTGATGATGAGCTAACTTTCCTTATGGGATTGTCTCGCTCTCAACACAACTGCTAAAGTAATGTTGAAAATGTCATAATATGGCTCAAACTCTTTCAGTAACTTCCTTTGACCTACTGAGCAGTGGCTGCCTTTAGTTTTGTGCTTCAGAGTTTGATGGAAACTTTTCATTGGGCAGCCATTGTACCATTGATGTGTCCTTGGCTCCCAGTCTCATTTGTCTGGCATATCCCACTGAATTTTTAATTACCTTGCCTTTCCTGTGTTTTTCCTCTTTCTGGCAGTCTTTTATTTATCTATTTTTCTTTCTGTCTGTGGAACAAATTACAAACTGAAATATCATGAAGGATAGCTAGATAACTCCCCTAATTTTCAGTGTATTAAGGATTTTTGGAAAAATTCCACCATTAAATTGTTCATGCACTCTTGAATATCTAGCCATTGCTAATTAGTCCTTTTTGCTTGGCCATTTCTTATCATTTGTCCATTTGTCTTTTGATCCCTGTGAAAAAAATGAATTCTTCCTTCTAAGAACACTATTGAATATGACTTATCTTTCCCCCTTATTTCCTGGAACAAAATGATGTGCTTCTGTCTTACATCTCCAACAAAAATATATCTTCCTTCCAGGTTTCTTCACCCAGAGCTCTAAGCTTAATTCTCTGTTGACCAAGATTCAAGGAAGAATGGGGACTAAATACTTGGTCTGTAATGATAGAGAGATTGAATTGATAGATTTAACAGATATAAAGATCTCTCCCTTAATTGACCCCAATGAATGACTGAGGACAAGTTATTTAACCTCTTTAAGGTTCAGTTTCTTTACCTGGATAAAGCTAACACATTTGACTGAGTTTTTGCCTTTCTGGAATGTCTTTTTCTTCCTGTCAATTAAAAAAAAATTAGCATCTTTTAGTTGGTAAATTTACTATTTGTGCCTTTGCCCTTTTATTCCTAGTATCATTCATCCCTTTACTATTGATTTGTAAATTTTTTGAAATTTTTTCCAGATATATTGATATAGAACATTGTATAAGTTTATGGTGTTCAACATGTTGATTTGATACACTTATATTGCAAAATAATTATTACTGTTGTATTAGCTAATCCCCACATTACCCCACATAATTACCATATCTTTTTGTGTGATGGGAACAATTAAACTCTCTTTTCTTAGTAATTTTTCAGTATATAATTCACGCTATTATTAACTATAACCACTATGCTGTTCATTAGTTCCCCAGAACTTATTAATCTAATAACTAGAAGTTTGTACTTTTTAACTGACATATCTCCTTTTCTGCTACCCCCCAGTTCCTGGTAACCACTGTTCTAGTCTCTGATTCTGTGAGTTAGTTTTTTTTGTTTGTTTGTTTTTTTGTTCCATATATAACTATGATCATACAGTATTTGTCTTTCTCTGTTTGGCTTGTTTCACTTGGCAAAATGCCCTCAAAGTTGACCCATGTTATCACAAATGGTAGTATTTTCTTCTTTCTCATATTGAATCATATGATAAAGGCAGGTTGAATCATATTGCATTGTGAATACTACATCTTCTTTTCTATTTATCCATTGATGGGCACGTACATTGTTTCTGTATCTTGGCTATTGTAAATAATACTGCAATGAACATGGAGGTGCAGATCTGTCTTTGATATCTTGTTTTCACTGCTTTTGGAGATATGCCCAAAAGTGAGACTGCTGGATTACATGATAGTTCTGTTTTTTAAAAGCGGTAGCAATTTAAATTCTCACCAATGGTTCAGGGAGATTCTCTTTTCTCCACACTGTTTTGATACTTATCTCCTGACTTATTGATGTGAACATTCTAATAGTGGTGAGGTGATATCTCCTTGTGGTTTTTATTAGGACTAGTTGGGTATTTAAATTTTTTTTACTGTATTTTGCATTTTTCTGATAGTGATGTTAAGCACCTTTTCATGTGTCTCTTGACCCCCTGTATGTCTTCTTTGGCAATGTCTATTTAGTTACACTGCCCATTTTTAGTCAGATTGTTTTATTTTATTGTTTATTTGTATGAGTTCTCTATACATTTTATGTAGTAACCCCTTAACAGATATATGATTTGCAAATATTGGTTGGGAAAAAAGTTCATTTTTTCCTGTAAAATGGCTTTAGTGGCATTTAGCTTATTTAACTTAATGTGAGGCAATTTTATTAGACTGTTTCATAACAGCATGTATTTAAAAAACTTATCAAAATTGGTGAATTTTGTGTGGCTTTTTTAATATTGGGTATGGAAGAAAACACAACATTTTAGATTTTACGCTTTCTTATTTAAGAAAGGTAAAAACACAACTTAAACAGAAAACCAAGATTTGTGCAATGTATTGAGAAGATGCTGCGATTGACCAAATGTGTCAAAAGTGATTTGTGAAATTTTGTGCTGGAGATTTGTCTCTGGACAATGCTCCAGGGTCTGATAGACCAGTTGAAGTTGATAGTGACCAAAGCCATATATTAACTGAGAATAATCAACATTATACCATGCAGGAGATAGCTGACATACTCAAAATATCCAAATCAATAAAGTTATTGTTGAAAATGAAAAATGTGTCTGTTATTTTACACAACAAAACTAACTGGACTTCTTGGCCAACCCAATATTTTCTCATTTCATAGGTCACCTTTTTTTTTATTGATGGCTTATAAAATCTTCAACATCTTAAAATCAATTTTTAAACAGGACATATGACCTAATTTTGTTAGCTTATTTACTGAATTTGAAACATTTTAGAAATACCGGAATATTTTTTGTTTTGTTCTACTTGGGCTTTTTTATGTGTCAATTTTGAATATTTCAGGAAATTTTCACTTGAAGTTTGCATACTTTAACATTTATTTTCATTTAATTGTAATATTAACTATTATTTTAGCTAACTCTAATGCAATTTCTTTTTATAAGGCATTTTTATCTACATAAAAATATTCAGAAATGTTTTAAATATAGCAGGAGCTACTGAGGCAAAACTGGTTTAAAAGAACTGATCTGCTTTATATCTGGGGGTCTATTATCAGTCTCCCTTTCCTGAAGCATGATTTTGAAATCTTCCCTTTTTTTGTTCTGTATGAGGATGAAGGTTCAGAAATAATCCTCTTTCTTTCCTCCTCCTGATCCTTATCCTGCCTCTGCCTTTTAACACTAATTCACTGGATTGCTCTTCTCTTCTCTGAGACTAACAGATACAATTAGAATATCACAAGATAATAACTTTGATACCTGTAACTTTGGCATTTATTTTTTAGTATTGCCCTTTTATCAACCTATTAATGGTATTTTTCTAGAAAGCCTTATTTTCCCTGCTGGACCACAGCACTGACTGAGAGGAATCGAAGGAAGAACCTTAAAGGGACTCACAAGCACAGGTGGATCTTGGAAAGCACTGCTCTTGGGGAGAAGAAAAGAGGAGGGATCTCTCTCTGAGGCTGAGAGGGGCAAGAAGGGGAGGACACAGGTGGTCGGTACTAAGGGTAATTAAGAGAGGAAACAGCCCTGACTCCTGTGACTCAGTTGATTGGGCATCATCCAGCAAAGTGAAAGGTCACCAGTTCAATTCCCAGTCAGGGTACATGCCTGGGTTATGGATTTGGTCCTTGGTTGACTTCAAAGACTCAGAATATGAGTGTACAAAAAATGGAGGATATGAAATTAGAGTTTATAAGCTCAGGAAATATAAGAAAAAGTAATATCATCCCAGAAAAAAATTAGTTTCTTTCAAAAATATAAATAAGTGGAAAATCACTGTAAAAATATGAACCTGCAGGAAAACATTAGTTGTTACATTAACCTGAAATTGTACATCATTTAGTGAGATTAAAATATTTTGAATGTTTCCCCCTTCATAAAACAATAGTGATCTATTTTAAAAAATGGAGATACATTTTTTTCTCAGACAGTCTGACATTCAGTAGTGAATGAAAATTAGGAAATATTTAAAAATATCTGTGTGGTAATTTCCAGAGTTTGGTCCAATCTGTGCATAACACCCAAGAAATTATTTTGTTGCAAATGTTTTTATTGTATGGTATCAATCTGTGTGTGTGCACATGTGTGTATATTTTTTTCTCCAATGGCTACAAGTTTCTTCAGGCAGACACTGTCCTTTGATATTTATATCTCTATTTACAGATCTTTTCAAGACCTGCCATGTGCATCCTAGGTGCACAGTTAGGCTTAATTCATATCATATCAACCACCTACTACTTACATTAGAGCAGAAAGTCTATTGTTTTTAGTAGAGAAGAACTTTTATTATATCTTGAAATGCATGATGGACCCAGTGAATGAGATCAAGGCTTGATGTTGATGAACCTTCTTAGCAGGGAGGGAGACTGGAGAGTGGTGAAACCTTGAGTGGTCAGAGCAGTAATGGTGTAAAAAAAAGGAGAGGAGGGATGAGAGAGAGCTTGTGATGTGGGCCTTAGTGGGACTGACACATTCTAAGTGGGCACAAAGTGACTGTAGCCACATGGCACAAGGCATGGGCATGGTGACAGCTGGCAACTTTCAGTGTATTAATTTGGGGTCTGAAATAAATGAATTCCACATAGACTGGTTTTGTGACGATCTTTAGCAGGTATCTTGTTTCCTGCTAAAAGCTGAGGCTCAGAATTAGAAGCTCTTCTGTGAATCTTTGACTGTACCTAGGCTGTTAAGGTGAAAAAGACATCTTTATCATGTCAGACACAGGCTGCCCTATCACATGTAGCAGATTTCTTTACTACAGGTGCTGGGGGACAACATCTCAAAACTGCCTGAAGCCACATAAATTTTGTTGGTGTTTTCCTTTGTTGTAAGGTTTGACAATTCCTTGTTAATGGAAAGTGTATTTTCAGAAACTACGATGTTTTCATGATAGAGAGCATAACAAGTTTTTACCAAGGTTTTGTAAAGTTGATAATACTCATGAGCAACAACAACAAGAAAAAAAACAGATTCTGATAATTGGTAACTGGATTTGATTCTCTTTATGAATAGAACTATTGGGACATGTTCTGATTCCACCAGAAAGGTAAATGTATTGTAGTCAAAGCAGAATATGCTTTTCCAGAGAAAACTTCATTTACTTAATAAAAACTATGTTTATAATGTGCCTGGAACTGCTCAAAGCCTTTGTATTTGTTAGCTCACCAACTCCTCATGGTATTATCCACTAGTAATTATTTATTCCCATTGTTCTGATGATATAAGTGAGGTACAATGAGTTCACTGAGCAAGGTTCACACCAAGGCAGCTGGCCCTGGTGTATAAAAATATACAATTTAATAATTGTAAATAAGGTATGTCTTTGATCAGTTATTTTTTAATTAGGTGATGTGAGATTTAAATTCTCTATAAAAAATGTTTTGCCTAGAATTATGTATACTTGTGGCTCTGATCTGGTGTGTTAGGTTGTCTTCTAAAATTTTAATGAGTGTCAGTGTGGTATTGCTGATTTTGACTCCCTGACTTCCTGAGTCTAAAATATGGAAAGTCCTTTTTATGATCAATTCCTATCAACATATTTGTTGAGCTTCTTCTAAGTGCAACACTGTTACAATGAAATTAGTGTCTTCAGAGAACATGTGCTACTATAGGACAGTTTAATTCTTCAGGTTGATGAAAGAAATGTCAAGGTAATTACATGGTTTATTGCCACGTGAATAAAACAGCTAGAAGCATGATTTTCAAGTTCACATAGTTGCTCTGGTTCTTAAGACCCTTGAGGGAGATATGGAGAGACTCTAGTATGTGCTGCACATGTAGAGTATACATCACAGCTAAGGAACCCTGACCTTAGGAAGCCTCCATGTTTTAAAGGGGTTGCAGGCAAACTTGCCTGAACTTTTTACTGCAGAACAACATGGTCTCTATAATTAGACTTGTCAGCAACAAATCTACTTCAACTTTGTTTGGTACAAAAACACCCTTGGAAAGAATATATAAAACCAAGGGCAGTCATCATTTCTGCTAGTAAGGTGCACATAAACCCAGAAGCCCACTGAGAAGTTCCTTTCTTTTAAAGAACAAGAGGCGAATTGATATTGAAAAATAATTACCGGCTTCTGACTCACTATCACATTAGACTGAGTAATGAACAAATAATGATACCAAAGAATTTGAAGTTTTTATACTGGTGGCCTGAAGTCGGTGGGGCCAATTCTTCATGGAGGCTTTGATTCAAAGACTTCACAGAGGACTTCTGCCAAGATGGAGGCATAGGTGGAAGCACTGCACCTTCTCACACAGCCAAATTTAAAAACAATAAAGTTTTAGCAACAAAAATGCAGCCAAACCACAGAAAATTGAACTACACAGAAGTATGACAACAACGAACCCTTCAGCCAAACCGATAAACCGGTGAAGGAGCTAGTGGTGGTGAGACGCACCACAAAGGCCCCAGCAGCAGGAAGCAGCAGAGGGAACCACCATTGTCCCTCTCAGACCCCACCCCCACATACAGCATCACAAAACAGCGACCTGGGTGGCCCCGCCCTGGTGAATATCTAAGGCACCTCTCCTCATACGTAACAGGCACAAACAGATCAAAACATGGCTCAAGAACAACTCAGAGCCCCAGAGCCCATAAATCTAAGCCATGAAGAAATAGCTAAACTTTCAGATGCACAGTTCAAAACACTGGTGATCAGGATGCTCACAGAACTGGTTGATTTTAGTCACAAATTAGAGGAATATATGGAAGCTAAACTAATTGAAATGAAGGGAAATACACAGGAAACCAATAGTAATGGAAAGGAAACTGGAACTCAAATCAAAGGAGTGGACCAGAAGGAGGAAAAAAATGACCAAACAGAAAAGGATGAAGAAACAAGAATTCAAAAAAAGGAGGAGAGGTTTAGGAACCTCCAGGGCATCTTTAAACACTCCAACATCCGAATTATAGGAGTACCAGAAGGGGAAGAGGAACAGTCACGAGTGGAAACCTTATTTGAACAAATAATAAAAGAGAACTTCCCCGTTCTGGCAAAGGCAATAGACTTCCAGGAAATCCAGGAAGCTCAGAGAGTCCCAAAGAAGTTGGACCCAAGAAGGAACACACCAAGGCACATCATCATTACATTAGCCAAGATTCAAATGAAGGAGAGAATCCTAGAAGCAGCAAGAGCTAAGGGGACAGTCACCTACAAAGGAGTTCCCATCAGACTGTCAGCAGATTTCTCAAAAGACACCTTACAGGCGAGAAGGGGATGGAAAGAAGTATTCCAAGTCATGAAATCCAAAGACCTACAACCAAGATTGATCTATCCAGAAATGCTTTCATTTAGAATGGAAGGGCAGATAAAGTGCTTCTCAGATAAGATCAAATTCAAGGAGTTCATCATCACCAAGCCCTTATTATTGAAATGTTAAAGGGACTTACCTAAGAAAAAGAAGATAAAAAAGATGAACAGAAAAAGGACAGCAAACTCAGTTATTAACAAGCACATCTAAAACAAAAGCAAACTAAGAGGCCAGCTATATCAGGAGCAGAACCATAGAAATGAAGATCACATAGAGAGTTAGCAACAGGGAAGTGGGAGAAGGGGGTAGGAGGTACAGAAAATAAGTCGCAAAAATGGTAAGTAGAAAATAGATAGGGGGAGGGCAAGAATAGTATGGGAAATATAGAATCTAAAGAACTTGAGACACGTGGTCATAAACTAAAGGGGGGGAATGGTGGAGGAGGGGGTGTGCAGGATGGAGGGGAATGAAGGGGGAAATAGAACTGTAATGGCATAATAAAATATATTTTTAAAAATACAATAAAAAAGAGATTTCCAAAAAAACAAACCAAAGACTTCACAGAAAATGCCCGAAGGTAGAAGATCAGACACTGAGGAGATCTAAACCTCTTAACAGTTTCTCTTACCCAACACTGATTAGTTGTTTGTGTACATGCATATCACTTATCCATCTATGATGCTTGAATAGCTTGGAATGGAATATTTTCTGAATTTGTTAACATTAAAGTAAGTGTTTGGTCTGGAGAATGGCAGGCTGGACTGTGCATGGTGCCATATTTACAGAATGTGGAGGGGTGCTTGAGAATGATAGGGAGGGAGGATTGGACAGTGTCAGAATACAAAATCAAGATCAATGTATAAGGGTGGTTGGGAGGCATATTTACCCTCACTATAAAGAAGAACTTTTTAATAATTAAAGCACAGTCTGGGAGGAATCTTAATTGACAAAGAGAAAGTGTAGCTTTGAAGGCAAAATCAGAAAGAGCTTCACAGGAAAGAGAGGTGGTAGAATCGAGACCTGAATGCCATAACATTATGGGTGTTCAGAAGCTAAAGTAAGATAGGGAAATGATAGCCATGGTGCTGGTGTTAGGAGAGAACTGCTCTGTGTAAGAAAAACAAGTATTTGTTCAGTTTAGGTTTGACAGGGACAAACTGAAGAAGGCCCAGTGCTCTGTAGTTAACTGTCAAGGTCCAGGGTGGACCCCTGAGAGGCAGGCAACACCACCAGGTGGAGCTGACTCAAGAATGAGCTTCTATCCTCCCATTTCTTTTTTCTTCCCCCTTTCATCTCCTTTTCCTCCCTTTATTTCTTTTCTTTCATCATATAAATATCTGCTTTGTGCCAGGCACTATGCCCCAACCAGAGGTCAGAGTAATGAATGGCATTTTTTGTAGTCTTAGCTGTCAAGAAACTTACAAATTAGTGAGAGAGGCAACAAAAATGATCGCAGATTATTGTTACTCAGACAGAGAAATGGGGCAGAGTGAAAGAGATATACAAGGGGGAAATGAAAGTGGAAACATGAAAGTTTCTCTGAGGAGAAACACTGCAGCTGAGACCCAAAACTAAATATAAGACTGCTGGGTAAGGAAAGGGGACTGTTACAAAAGACATGGTTGGGGAAACCTTAGCATCTTTGGAAACTGAGATACAGACATGCTGTGCCTGAAGCAAAGTTGATGTGGGGCAGGGGATCTGCAGGGAAGTTGGAGAGCTGGGAAAAGCCCAAAGGCTGATGAAGTTGGCTGTTCTTGAAGACCAGAATGGTGATGACTAAGAGCACATGGGATGAACATCCAGGTGACTGTTGCCACAGTGCATGGAACAAGGTATGATTGGTGGATTAAAGAGCTGGCTTTGAAGAAGGAGGGGCATGGGTGGATGCTTTTTAATACCACCCACCAGGATTATTTCCTTATTGTCATTAGTGTGTGTGGCCCTCAGAAAGCATGATAGCTGAACCCACAGGCTCTGCAGTGAGACTGGCTGTGTCCCTGTGAACTCCATTCTTTTCTAGCTGTGTAAGCTTGTTTGAGTCTGGCCTTCAGATCCCTCACTTTTAAAATAAGCTGTATGGAAGTACCCATTTTTTGGGGGTTTGTGATGTTGTCTGTATTTGGATGATAATCTGTGGAGAGGCACCACATGCAAAACATGCAAGTTTCTTTATTTTTTTGAAAGAAATAATTGGGTGGCAATGGTGGTACATGACGAGAGATTTTCCCTTGTCCTCACAGAGGAGCAGGTGTCCCATGTCTTCAGTAGATCAGCTGTGCCCAGCATCCACCCACTATTAGGTCTCTTTTCGTGTTGACTGCTATTCTTCTGTGATATCTTACACACTTTTGGTTGGTCCTGAATTCATTCAGTGCTCATCAGGTGCATGTAACTTGTATCAAAGTTTCCAGTATATCACTGCATTTTTCTCAAGGTTAGCATACATGGTGTGGTTTTCCTTCGGTCAAAGATTTAGGTCTCCTGGAAGTTTCTTCCTGCAGCTTTGTGCAATGACTTAATAAGCTAACTTGTATTAAAAAACTCATCATAAACCTGGAAAATACACAATAGAGTCCAGGCTTTAATTATTACTGAATTGTTGAATAAATCTGGGGTTGTTTTAGTTATTCTAAATGCCATTCTAAAGTTATATTCAAAAAGGAATTTTGAATCATTTTCTAAGAATGTATATTAATATACCACTTTAAGTGTCATCGTCCAGCCCCTACTAAATTCTGAAGGGAACCTGCTCACCATCTGTTCACAGCTCTGCTCTTTAGGCAGGTTTAACAGAAGAAACAGTCTATCAGAGTGTCACTTATGCAAATAAATGGGAGACCCAGACTGTCCTCAGTTTGCATTAATTTATAACCCTTAAAAGGGACTCTCAAATAGAAATAGTCCCTCTATGCATTGCTTTGTCAATTAGTATATTGTATACAAGCTCTTTGTCAAATGAAATTTTCAAAATATAAATGCTTCTTGTGTGTCAGGTTACTGAATTAACACATTATAATTCTATTAATAATAACAATACTCCTCATTAATAAGGTATATGCAGCTTTACACCTCCCTTAACATGCTTAGGGGATACCTTATGTACCTCACAGAGAAAGATAGGGTCACCAATTTTATGCTAGGTACTAAAATACCTGACTAGGGTACATCAGGATGTCAGGAGATACCTCTCCAGGACAATTCTAAAAAAAAATGGCCAGGTCTAGGCATGCAGCTTGAGGAACAATTCAAGGACTCATACAATAAAGATTAGTCAGTAATGGTCCCATCCAGCAACTATAAAGCCTGGACCAAATTGTCTGTGGATAGGTGAGCAATGATGTGCCTTCCCTGTGGCCAACACCTGATGGGTCACAATAGATTAATTGTCAGAATTCAGACATCATTAATAGTAGTTCTGGTATTGGTGTTCCATAGGATCACAGCAGTCATTTGCTGTCCCTCTTTTGCTGTTAATACAGCCTGCTTTTGTATAGTCCCGAGTCATGTACTTTTCTCTAAAACTTCCTCCCCTGCTTGTACATTTACACTGTGGTGCTGCATGTGAGAAACAAATCCTTCCCCTCACCTCTCTCTCTTGTTACCTGTTCCATTATTGGAAATTTTGAGTTGAGAATCATAGTAGGGGCAGGGAAAGAGAAAGGACTATCACTTTGTATTCATGCCTCTCTTTTTATACCTTTGTTTACTTCACAGTCATGAAGGGACTAGTTGTTGAACTAAAGTAGTCATTCATTGTGTAAAAGGGACATTATGAACAACAATCAACTGTGTAGACAACACTGAAAGAGCTAAATATAAAAATATAATAAAGGAGATACTATAAAAAAACCCTGATATTATCCAATGGAGGTAAGTCATTAAAAAACCATCTGGGATTTGACAAATTCAATTAAAAAGTTACATAAGTTCTTCCTTTGCCCTACTAGGACTTACTGTAGTTAACAGGTATAGTAATTTGATATCTATTAAGATTTTGCTAATTTTTTCAATGACATAGAAGTAGTAGGAGAGATTCCAAAAAAATTATCCCTCATTACCTGAGAGTCACATCCATATGGAGAAACCCTAGTCCAACTCTCATTTAAAATGTTTTCTTTAAGGTACTCCATCAATTTAAATTTTATCCAAAGGGGGTTAAAATTTATAATTTTACTAACAAATTTTTCAGATACTCAATGAAACTTTAAACTTTATTTTTATAATTCTACAAATTTTAAAGGTCAAGAGACAATGAGTTGATGCAGTAAAAAAAGATAAATGTCTTAAATTTATTAATAAAGAATTGAGTATTCTGCATCTTATAATAAACTAAACTGAATTCTAGAAAATCAAAGGATGTTGTTGGATACTTTTAAAAACAAATTCAGTTCCATCCATGTTGCTGCAAAGGGCAGTAGCTCCTTCTTTCTCTCTGCTGCATAGAATTCCATTGTGTATATGTACCACAATTTTTTGATCCATTCATTTACTGATGAGCACCTAGGTTGCTTCCAACTCCTGGCTATTGTAAATTGTGCTGCTATGAACGTTGTGGTGCATAGGTTCTTTGAAATTGATGTTTTAGGATTCTTGGGATATAATCCTAGCAGTGGAATTGCTGGGTCAAAATGCAGCTTGATTTTTATTTTTATGAAAAAATTCCATACTGTTTTCAATAATGGTTGTACCAGTCTGCAATCCCACCAACAGTGAACTAAGGACCCCTTTTCCACACAACCTCGCCAACATTTGTTGTTTGTTGCTTTGTTTATGATAGCCATCCTGACTGGTGTAAAGTGGTATTACTTATTCTTTTAAACTAGGGAGACCAATTCATCCAGATCTACCCAGAATTGTACCAGTTTATCACAGCAAGTCTCATGTACTGGGAATATACACAATTCCAGAAAAACTGGAATGGTTGGTGACTTTATTTACAACCTATGCCATCTTTTAATAAGTATAAAATCCCAAACTTTGAAGAGGTTCTGATACTTCCAGTGGACCCTGTTCCTTTACCTGCATTGAAAATTATCCTTTTAATATCAACATTACCCAAGTTGATTTTATTATCTATTATTTATATTTTGAAAGCAATGAACTATTTTTTTTGTTTTAAAGATGTAAGAGTAATACAAACAATTAAATATACCTGTTCAGATTGTAGAGGCCTTTCCAAGCCAGGCAATGCTACTGCTTACCTAGCCTGCCTCTGATGATGTGTAGAGAGAAGTACAAATGGCAAGAATGGAAAGGTGAAGTTTGTCTTTGTAACAGTTAATTTTACATGTCAGCTTGACTGGACTAAGGGATGCTAAACTAGCAAGTAAAACTTTATTTCTGGGAGTGCCTGTGAGGGTATTTCTGGAAGAGACTGGCACATAAGTTAGTGCCAGTAAATCGGATAGCCTTCCCCAGTATGGGTTGGCATCATCCAATTTATTGATGACTTAAATAGAACAAAAAGATGGAGGAAGGACCAATTTTATTCTTTCAGTTGGATCAGGGACAGGCATTTTTTCCTGCCTTTGGACATCAGCACTCTGTTGTTCTCAGGCCTGAAGACTTGATTTGAATCTCACAGTACCACTCCCCCAATTCTCAGGCCTTTGGATTTGGATTGAATCACACCGTCAGCTTTCTTAGGTCTTCAGCCTGCAGATTGTAAAACTTCTTTGCCTCCATGAGTTAATTCTTGTAATAAATACATGCATATATATATATATGTGTGTGTATGTGTATATGTATATATGTATATATATGTATATGTTTATATATATGAGGGGAGTTGGTTCTCTTTCTTTGGAGAACCCTAATACAGTTTTCAACATTTGTTCTGTGAGGTTCAACAAAAGCCTGTGAGGTTTCCAGGCCCTGTGATGAGTGAAGAACTTGGGCTTTTGACACTGGGACATGCAGGTGGCTATGGGTGGGTAGATTCTCTTTTATCTGGGTCTAGCCTGTGTCCTTACTAGGACCCCACCTACTGTTGGTTACTAGGACTCCACCTACTGGATCTAGCCTGTGTCCTTACTAGGACTCCACCTATTATTCTAGAACTTAATTCTAGAACACCATACAGGTGACCTTTGAACAATGCATGGGTAAACCCTTGGAGGGTAAGCCCCATGGTTGAAACTCCACATATATCTTTTGACTCTCCAAAACTTAACTATAGTCAATCCTCATTATCTGAGGATTCAACCAGCCTCAGCGGAAAACAGTATTTTTTATTAGCAGTAACAAATCTGCAGTTGGAAATCTGTACTTGGGAATATGAAAATACTGTTCTTAACCTGCTATTTGTTGAGTCTGTGGGTGTGAAACCCAGGCCTACTAATGGCTGAGTGTATTTGATTAAAAAATTCATATAAATGAACCCACATGGTTCAAAACCCTTGTTCAGGATCAATGTACTTTGGTAATTCTGAAGTTTAAGTTTTGAATGAAATGAAGAACTGAAGGCATGTCAGTTTTGTATCATAAAATATTGCATGCTTAAACTGAAAGTCTTAATTATTTCTAAAACTTCATTCAAAAAAAATTCTTAATGAATTCCTTGTATGTGTAAGGTACTGTACCAGAATGTATGGGAAATAAAACTTTCAATACAGACTTTGTCTTTCCAGAAATGTCCTTATAATAGTAAGAGTTGCCAGACCCAGACTACTAACTGCAAAGCCTGGGAGGGCATGCAAATTATTTAAAAGGGCTGGGAAAATACCTGATGTGGGGGCAACTTTGCCTGCAAAGTCCCCCGGTCCACCATGGATGAAAGTAAACACTACCAAGACATGATCTGCTTGGGGAAGAAAGGTGCCCGATCCCTCAAAGGGGAAGGGCCAAGGGCCCCCTGCTCAAGGGGCTTTTATTGGATTTGTTGCACAAGAATACAGATAAGGGTCAAACAATAGATAGCATTCAAAGAATTATGAGGGCTTATTCTCAGTCAAGGTCAGATAGCTAATGAGCCATAAAACTTTGAGGAAAAAACTTCTTGCTTGGACCCTTATCATTTAAATGAGAGCATTCTAAACAAAGCAGGTTTCATAGGATTTTTACATATTCTTCCTTATGCCTGATTTACCCCAGATACCTGCCCTTTCCAGCACAGGGCTACACCACCTTCCCCATCATTGGTTTTTAGGCTTAAGTGCATAAGAGCTAGACAGCACTTCTCCCAGATGGAAATGGGGACTCGGGCTATGTCACAATAGCCGGGGAGAGGAGGGTCCATTGCTCCCTCTTTGTCAGAGCCCCCTGAGTCCTTCCATGATGGCCTCCCAAGTGATGGTGTCTGGCTTAGGTTGCCCCTCTCCGAGGGGCTGTACCCACCATGGTCATGGACCATGCTTTGGGGGCAGGGGAAGAAGCAGAAGCAGTACTTGCTGCCAGAGACAAGCTTTGTCTCCTATGGCCTGCATTACGGAGGTCACTCACTTAGCCATGGGAGGCAGTTACAATTCCTGAAACCAGGCAAGCCGGTCCCCTACAACCTGATTTCTAATGGGTGGGGTCATGGTACACTTATTTGAGATAATGTTAAAAGGTATGTTGAATTTAGATAGAGAGTGGTGGATCAAAAAACTGAGGTATATCTACATAATAGATTACTATGTAGCAGAAAGAAAGAAGGAACTCCTACCCTTTGTAACAGCATGGATGGAACTGGAGAGTATTATCCTAAGTGAAATAAGCCAGGCAGAAAAAGACCAATACCATTTGATCTCACCTATAAATGGAACCTAGTGAACAAAACAAAGAAGCAAAATAGAACCAGAGACATAGAAATAAAGAACAGACAGAGTGACCAGAGGGGAAGAAAGAGGGATAATGGGGGAAAGAAGGCAAAAGGTCTAGTCAAGGAACATGTATAAAGGACCGATGGTAATGGACAACAGTGTGGGAACTGACTGAGGGAGTGGAGGTGGGTGGGACAAGGGAGCGCAATGGGGAAAAATTGGTACAACTATAATTGAACAACAATAAAAAATAGATGGTATTGGGAAAAGTATATGAAAACATTAGAAAAATACCTTAGTATGAGGAGGTTTGAGGAATATCTGGAAACTCAGAAGCATCTGAGTTTAACTGATGATGCAGGTCATTGATGGAGGTTAGGGCAAGTTATTCTGAAAAGTTCTGTCAAGATCCATGGGTGTATAGAGGGTTTGAAATCGAGAATTAGGAGTCTGACTTTTGAAAAACTTACCTAAACTTTTTAATAGAGAAATTTGCCTTAGTTATATATTCTATCTACAGGATATTACCTAATATTAGACAATAAAATATTTGTGGAAAACGAAACCTATTAGTAGACATTTAATAAAATAGTTATGAAAAATGAAATAATAGTTACATAATTGTAACCGTACATGTGATATGACTTGATAGGTGCTTAAATGCACTTATGTAGTATTTCCTCCAGAAATTTCACTTGAATTTTTAGAAATCAATTTCATAGAACTGGAAGGGCATATTGTATATAATTTCACTGTAGACTAAATTAGAAGACCCCCCCCCCAACCTTTCACAACCAGGCACACAAGTAAGGATATCACTTAACAAAATTATTATCATTATGAGAAAGGTTTCATTTAAATTTTTCATATTTTTTATTGTTTTTCAAGTACAGTTGTCTCCATTTTCCCCCCAAAACTCCCCCCAGCCCTAGCTATCCCCACTTCCCAACCTTGGCCCTACCGGCTTTGGTTTTGTCCCTGTGTCCTTTATACATGTTCCTAAAAACCCTTCCCCCTTTTCCCCCATTATCGCTTCCCACCTCCCCTCTGGTTACTGTTGGTTTGTTTTTAATTTCAGTGTCTCTGGTTATATTTTGCTTGCTTCTTTGTTTTGCTGATTAGAATCCACTAATAGGTGAGGTATATGGTATTTGTCTTTCACCACCTTGCTTGTTTCACTTATTATAATGAAAGATACAGATTAACTATCATGAAATACCCTGTGTCATGGTGAAAGAAGCAATTTGCCCCAATTTGCCACAGGTCCACCAGGCCAGAGCTGCAAAGGGTTAGAGTGTAATTAGCTCTGAGATTTGAAGGAGTCATGTATGATGGCTTATTTACCTATACCTGTCAGCTGTTTCAGGATTCCACATATTCTGTTCTAGATTTTACCTTAATACAATATGTTCAAATATTCTAGGCAAGAGTAAAGTTATATGCAGATGTATACACAGATTTTTCTCTGAATATATGTTCTTCCACCAAGCAGAAACTTTATTTCTGAACAGTTTTTTTTGCCAGCAGAAACGTATATTTTGATACATAACTGTTTTCATTTCATTATGTCAGGCTATGTTCTTAAATGGAACAACAGGTAAAGTGTTTCCAGTGTAATATGGGGGAGTACTACATTAAAAGACATTCTCTGACACAAAACCATGTCTGAAGGTTGCCGCAGCCCGCAGCCAGCTGCAGCAAGGGTGGTCATGAGGCTGAGTGAGGGACTGAATAAAGGAGAGGACCAAATGCTCTGCTGGCATAAGGCAAGTTTATTGAGCAGTCTTCTGGCTTATATACAGTCTTGAGTACATAGAGGACAAAGGAGAAGCCTTCTGGCACGTAGCTCACTTCCTTGACCTACAAAGTTTATCTCTTCCCTTAGAGTCCGGACGTTCCCAAGGTAACATACTTTCTGGGTACATGATGCACAGTCCAAAGATATGAGTTGATGGGAAAGGAGAGGCGGCTAGTTTCTCAAAGGGTCAGAGAACTGTTACAACCCAAGATAGCCCCGAGGCCGGAAACCAGGCCCAGTCACCACACCCGCGGTGCTAGACCCTATCCTCGACCCCTCACAGGCCTCTTGGGCTCCAACAGAAGGTCATGATGTTTTCCAAAGGACCTATGTATTTATACATTTTTAATTTTATTTCTTACCCAAAGACATTTTTAAATTGTTTGTAGATAGAGAGAAAGAGAAAGAGGAAATAGAAGAGAAAAACATCAATATGAGGGTGAAACACGTATGGGTTGGTTTCTGCATATACCCAGACCAGTGATTGTGCCTCCATGCAGGTAGATCAAACCTGCAAGCAAGGCATGTGCTTTGATGGGGAATCAGACCCACAATCTTTCCATTATGGGTCAAAGCTCCAACCCACTGAGCTGTACTGGCCAGGCCCAGGGAAACTTCAGAGTCATGTTGGCTGTGCATAATGTCCTCTACATCCTTTAAAATATGGGATCTTGCCCTGGCTGAGTTTTTCAGTGGTTTAGTGCATCATTCTGTATACCTAAAAGTTGCAGGTTTGACACCAGGTCAAGGCACGTACTTAGGTTGCAAGTTTTATTCCCAGTTAGGACACAACTAATTGATGTTTCTCTCTCACATCAATATTTCTCTTTATCTCTCCCTCCCTCTCTTTCTAAAAGATCAATAAAACATATCCTCGGGTGAGGGAAAAAATGGGATCTTCATGAAACCATGTTGGAGAAAAAAAACTGGACTTTGGTAACAAAAAGTTATCCAAATCAGGGAAATTCTATATAATGTAAAACTTTCAATAAATGATTCACCCTGTGTGTGTCTGAGTTCACTTTTCTTATTCTAAGGGCCTGAACTTAATTACTTATTTTATTCTTAGACAACTCAAGGTAGTACATGCCATACCAGACATCCTCACTTTCTAAACTAGGGATTAGAATGCAAAGAGCTTAATTTGCTCAGTCGAATAGCATGGAAGCCTAGAAATGAAATAGGCTGCTATACCCACTTTCTTCCATACTTATCTAATGCTCTCTACTTTTTTACAAATGTATTTTATTGATTATGCTATTGCAGTTGTCTCATCCCCCCCAACCCTTTATTCCCCTCTTTCCTGCCCACCAACTTCCACCACATTCCCCACCCCCTTAGTTCATGTCCATGGGTCGTACATTAAGTTTTTTTGCTTCTATATTGTCTATAATATTCTTAACCTCTCCCTGTCTATTTTCTACCTACCATTTGTGCTACTTACTCCCTGATTCCCCTATTCACCCCTCCCATTCCCCATTGATAATCCCCCATGTGATTTCCATTTCTGTGATTCTGCTCCTGTTCTAGTTGTTTGCTTAGTTTGTTTTTGTTTTTGATTTTAGGTTCAGATGTTGATAGTCGTGACTTTCTTGTCATTTTGCTGTTTATATTTTTTATCTTCCTCTTTTTCTTAGATAAGTCCCTTTAACATTTTATATAATAAGGGCTTAATGATGTTGAACTCCTTTAACTTCACCTTATCTGGAAAGCACTTTATCAGCCCTTCCACTCCAAATGATAGCTTTGCTGGATAGAGTAATATTTAATGTAGGTCTTTGCCTTTCAGGACTCTGAATACTTCTTTCCAACCCCTCCTTGCCTGCAAGGTTTCTTTTGAGAAATCAACTGAAAGTCTTAGGGGAACTTCTATGTAGGTAACTGTCTCCTTTTCTATTGCTATCTTTAAGATTCTCTCTTTATCTTTAATCTTGGGTAATGTAGTTATGATGTGCCTTGGTGTGTGTTTCCTTGGGTCTAACTTCTTTGGGACTCGCCTGGTTTCCTGGATTTCCTGGAAGTCTCTTTCCTTTTGCCAGATTGGGGAAGTTCTTCTTCATTATTTTTTTCAAGTAAGTTTTCAATTTCTTGCTCTTCATTTTCTCCTTCTGGCGCCCCTATGATTCAGATGTTGGAATGTTTAAGATTATCCTAGAGGCTTCTAAGCCTCTCCTCATTTTTTTTGAATTCTTATTTCTTCATTCTGTTCTGATTGAATGTTTATTTTTTTCTTTCTGGTCCAAACCATTGATTTGAGTCCTGGTTTCCTTTCCCATCACTGTTGATTCCCTGTGCATTTTCCCTTATTTTATTTTTCATAGCCTTTACTTTTCCCTCTAATTTGCAACCTGACTCGATTGATTCTGTGAGCATCCTGATCACCAGTGTTTTGAACTGTGCATCGGATAGGTTGGCTATCTCTTTGTCTCTTAGTAGCATTTTTTATGGATCTTTTATCTGTTCTTTCATTTGGGCCATTTCTTTCTTTCTTTTTTTTTTTTTTGTATCAGCACAGCTGTTACATGGTAATGGGTGGAGCCTTAGGGATTTGCCAGGGTGGGGCAACCCACATCACTGCCTTATGGCATTGTATGTGGGGGAGGGTAGAAGAGGGAACAATGCTGTTTGTTCAGCTCTCTGCTGGCTTTCAGTCACTTCCTCCAATACCCACAAGCACCTTGGGCCATTCTTGTGCTGATTCCTGGGTGGGTGGGTTTGTATATGTTCTAGGACCCTGTAGGCCTCTCAGGTGCCTTTCCTGTGAGGCTGGGAGTTTCTCCTGCCAACTCAACCCCCACAGTTTTTTTTCAATTAGAGAGTTTGAGGCTTTATTGCCCTGCACTGGAACCCTGGGTTGTGTGGTCTTCTCTCTCCCCAGTTGTTCCTCCTTGTTTATCTGCACACAAATGTGGGACCACCTCCTCCACAAGCCTCTACTTGGCAGAGTCGTCTCTGCCTGTCTGCTTGTCTCTTCCCTTTCTACTGGTCTGGATGAATGTTTCTTCTTTAATTTCTTGGTTGTTGGACTTCCATACAGTTTGATTTTCTGTTAGTTCTAGTTGTTTTTTGTTTTTAAATTTGTTGTACTTCTTTTGATTGCACGAGAAGGCATAATGCATCTACCTATGCCTCTATCTTTACAGAAGAATATTCTTTACTTTGTAAGATTCCTTGAGGATTCAATAAGATAATATATGGATACAGCAGATGTTTATCAAATGGATTTTGAATCTGAATATAAACTTTTGGGAAGTAGAGATTTAAAAAAGAGTTATTTTTTTAAACAACAACAAAAAAGATTCTTGATAATCTAAAGGAAACTTGCTGGGCAAAGCATCACATGAACAACCTGGCCAGGAAAGGGATTTGGAACACTTTCAGGTGGTTTGTGAAGTGCCACTTTCAACCTGAATCACTTTATGGAGCATTAGGTCACAGATAATTGAATCTTAGAATTATAGAGAAAAATTTATGGAGGGCTTCACTGTTTTTTCTTACTTAAATGCCAATTACCAAAGACTCTGCCTAGAGTTGAAAGGTCATACTTACAGCAATGAAATTTGTAAGAAATGAAGACCGACTTAATTACTTAATGGGACTACACAATGCCAAGGATAGCCATAAAATGCTGAAAGTCCATAGCAGATAAATCTTTTGGTGTTACAAATTTTCATCAGCATAATCAAGGTGATTCTAATATGTTTGTTCAATTATCAAATCAACAATTACATTCTTCTGGTTGTAGGCAGTTGTAGGCTGGCTAGGAGTGACTCCAGGGCAGAAAGCAGTAGAGTCACCTCATGCACAAGGCATCTTTTTTTCTGTTTGATTCCAGAAGCTTTCAAACTGAGTGGCTGTATTCCCTGAATTTGCATTGGCTTGAGTTTCCCAGTCAAGACTTAAAATATGTAGAAGTGTTTGCTAAGGATATAGGTCTATGAGTATTTAAACTCATTTATTATTTGGGGACTGCCATATTTTGTGAAAAAAAAAACAATGAACTGTCATTTCTAGATGAAACTATTAGGAAGAGGCTGCCTATGAGACAGTCAGATAGTAATGACGGAAAAGCAGGTTTAAAGAATAGATGTTTTGGAACATTGAGTTTAGAGTCCCTGTTGGGAATCTGTGTAAAAATACTTAAAAGTAACCAGACATAAGTTCTGGAACTTATATGAAAAATATGACTGTGGACATTGATTTGAGAATCATCAACTTATTTGTGCCTGAAGTTTGGGAACTGAGGTGGCCACTCACACGGTGTTCTTCACCAGTTTTTAAGCAAGGTGGAGAATCCTGGTGGTGAGGTGTGCGTATGGCCCTTTTCCACTACTTTTTGAATCAGTGATTTAGATGAGCACATAAAAGAGGTTGGGTTTGTCAGGATTTCAGAAATAATCAAAACGAGTGGCATAATGAGGTCTCAGGTGAAACAAAATCAAATGTAGTTATTTTCATTTGCCTGAAATCATTATCTGAAAACAAAATGAAAACTTAAAAGAATAAATAGTTAATTTTATATTTAGGTTGAAATATTAAATAAGCCCTGTAGGAATGATAGCAAAGCCTGAATAAGATATTTCTTGCACACAAGTGAGTACTTTCTTCTGCTAACTTGTCCCCTTCTCTCTTCCATCAAAATAAATAAGCTGCAGTATTGCATATCTCAGAAAAGAATGACCCTGCAGTCTATGTCTGGGACTTGGATTGTTGCTTCTGTTCTTCTCACTCTTCTTCAGATCTTTAACATTTAGAAAAGTGATCCCAGTCTGCCCGGGTAATTACCATATTTTTCGGACTATAAGATGCACTTTTTAGCACAATTTTTGCTTCAAAAATGTTTTTCTATTTTTCTCCTCTAAAACCTAGGTGCATCTTATGGAGTGAACCCCAGACACACCTAGGTTTTAGAGGAGGAGAATGGGGGAAATTTTTGGAACAAAAAATGTGGTAAAAGTGTGTCTTATAGTCTGAAAAATACAGTATGAATCAGCAGAGTATGTAAAGTTTTGCAAATGCTGTTTAAGAGATTTTCATGGAGGTGATATGGAAACTTAATAGCTACCTACAAATAATTGAAAAGTTGTTGCTATTTATTTTCCCCATGAATTTACTTTTTTATATCTCTCCACAAACGTATTCCCATAATCAACCTTCAAGACTTTGTTCTAGAAACAACTTGGTGAGGACCTGCCTGGTGTCCCAGGTGGGTGACTACGTCATCTTTTGTGTTTTCCTTGTGGTCCTTCCCTGTCCTTAGAATTTTAGCACTCTCCACATTGAGGGACATTAATTTATTGACATGAGTGTCTGTGTCCACTAGCCCTTGAAGGACATGAGAGCACAGACCCCATCCACCTAATGTGTTATTCATATCTGAATCTCAAACCTTAGTTTAATTTTTGACAAGACACCTTTGTGCTGAATTGAACTAGGGATGGAATAGAAGGGCTTTTTGTTGTTCTGGGGGAAAAAATGAGACCAAAGGGCAGAAGTGGCAAGGCACAGATATTTAGGCTTATTACTAACAATTAGTACTGTGGGCAAATGAAAAGACCTGCCTTAACCACGTAGGTCAAGCACAAGTTGAATGATACTGATATAGCTTAGTCTCGAGTTCTAACTGTCCCTCCAAATCCTGTATTCTCTGCATTATATTTTTGTCATTTGTCCTCAATTTCCCTCTTGGAGAGTCTTCAAAAGTATTTTTTATATACTATCTCATTTATTTGAACAACTTCCCTGTGATAGATGTAGGGCAGGCATTATCACTCTAGTTTGTTCAGAAAAAATGAAGCATGATGATATTAGAGACTTCCATCATCATTAAATTTCAGGCCTAGCAAAAAATGGGGTGCAAGAGCTATGAGGTATGTCTGCCTATAAAAACTCACACAGGAAAACATATCCACACACATGTACAGAAACATAAGACTTTTTGTATTACTGCTCTCTACTTAACATACTTGAATTCTCAAGTTTCCTTTGGGGTATAGAATTTGAAACTATAAAGTATTTTGAAGAAATTAAAACCTACAAAAGCATACTTTCTTTTTCTTTTCCTTTTCTCCCCTCTCTATAGATACTGTCTTATGTTCAATTCCTAATGAAAACTACAATAAATGATAGTACATGTAGAATGAATGAATGAATGAATGAATAAATAAATAAATAAGTAAATAAATAAATAAAATTCAGGTCAGATATCATTGTCCTCATGGTGCCTCAGTTTTTTATTTATTTTTAGGTAGGAAATTCTAAATTATAAATTACCTGAGTAGGATATTGTGGACACATAGTCATTCCAAGAGCCAAATGAAGTATGTTTTTTGTTGTTGTTGTTTTTGCTTATGACTTTCTACACCCTTCCCCAAGCAGTGTAGCATGGTTGTTGCCAGTAAATGATTAGATTTGGCAGAGTTACCAAGCTCTAGAACATTTCCTGGAAATACTACTGATAGAGAGGAGTCTTCTCAGATTGCTTTAATTACCTATGTAATCTATTATGCATTTTGATTTATGTTCTGCTTGGGTTCCTAGTCTGGAGTCTATACAAGAAGGGTTGTTCTTAAATTTAGATATTTCCTGAAGTGAGTTTAGGGCCATATGAGGAAAGTAAATCAATCACTTCACACCTATTTCTGTGTAACAAGCCACCTGAAACTAAGTGGCTTAACGCAATAGCAATTTATTTTGTTTTGTATTTTTTCTTCTCATGATTCTGTCTATAGACTGTTCCTCCACCAGACACTGGTTCCAGATGTCGTCCCTCAGAAGCTGCGTTCAGCAGGTAGTTGGGCTGGGATTTCAGACCATTAGTCCACCTGTATGTGGTTTGTGGGGTCATCTGCAGGGTGGTTCGTGGGGTCTAGACAGAGAGAAGCTGCAAGTTTTATGAAGGCCTTGACTCTCATGTTCAGGAAAGTCACTTCATAAATAATATCAGCCTCATTGTGTTATTAGAGCATCTCACAGGTCAGCTCAGAAGAAAGGGGCCAACCAGGAAATAATGACATATAGAGGAGGAGGACAAGAGTTCTGAAATGCATTGATCATTCATCAAGATCCTAGAAACAATCACCTAAAAATTGTGTGAATTATGTTTCTACGTTGAGTAGAAGCCCTAACAATCTTTATTTTCTTTGAGTAAAACAATTTTTTATTGATTCTGTTGTTTATGATGAGGCTTTCCCTATTTATTAATTTTTGTAATTTGAGGATGTGATAAACATTTTCAGAAATAGAGCAGCTGATAATTTGGGAATCACAGTTTCTATCACTCATATATTGCTTATTTAACTGTTTGTGCTGCCTTAAGTACTTTAATTATGTTTATAGATAATCAGTCCCACTAACTTTGCTATAACAGTAAGTAGTAAAGTTATTATTTCCAAAGAGTCATTTATCATTTCAGTAGTGCATTATTTAGTTTTTGATTATTTAATGAATTTTATTGATGTATAATTAGGTGAATTTTAAATAAATCTATAAATCAAATTCTTCAATAAATATCTGATTTTTTAGGTTATCTCAGTAAGGTTATAAGTCATATTTGATTTCATTTACCACTTACTGATCAATATATAACAAAAGTTTAGTAGTCTTTACATATAATTTTGAAATCTAAAAATATGGCTCTATGATTTTAATACAAATATTTTGACTTTTTAAACTTAATTTTACATACATTTATTGATCTGGACATTTAGTGTTTAGAAATTTTATTTCTCTATTTATAACATGGCATTAAAATAGCCATATTATTGATTTTAATTTAGGTAGACTGCTTTTTTCAAATTTCATTGCCTTAATTCAGGTTTCTGTAAGTTAAAAAAATAATATAGTGTGTGTAAATTAGTTAGCTGGCAATAGACTTCATAAATATAATAAAATACTTGACAAAAGAAACTTTGTCTTAACATTTATTCAATTCAAAGCTATATTTAAAAATATTCTATTTCATAGTAACATACTTAAAATATTTTCACAGTAATAAATTCTTTTCTTTTCCAGTAATGGAAATCTGCATGACACCAATGACTGTACAAGTCATGGTTCCAGGTCAGAAGTTTTTGATAAGGTTTTCTGTTTGCAGATGTTATTAATTTCAGTGTTTTAAGCCTAGATTTCTGATTTAACATTTTATTCCAGCAAGTGTGTTATTTCATTAGTGGAAAAATATAGTGAACTTTTTAAATTGAGGCTTTTATATATATAAGAATGTTTATTCTCATTCACACTAGAGACTCAAAATAACATTTCAGTTTGCTTATGAGCTAAGATTATTTGCAAATCTAACCTGAAAACAGTCTTTCAATGTGTTTATCAAAATGCTTATAATTTATTTTCTGGTGACATGAAATAATAAATATTGAACAAGGTCTGAATCTGTTTCTTGAGCATTTCTGTAAATAAAACTATAATTATTTGGCTTCTATACTTATTATAATAAAAGTTAATACATATAATTTAACAATTATTTCATCCTCTTCTGCAATATAACTACCATGACTTAATTTTTTATAGATGTTTGAATTGATAAAGAGGAAAAATGGTTCTAAGTTCCTAGATGAATTGTGCATAATGTTCCAGAACAATAGTTTTCCAACCTACTGGTGATATATTAATGGGTCATCAAATCAGGCTTTTTTAGCATAAAATCATAATTTTTAAGAGAGTGGAATAGAACTAAAATAGATCACATAGAAAATAGAGTACAGAGCCCTGGCTGTTAGGGCGGAACCAAGCAACCACGGTTCGATTCCCAGTCAGGGCACATGCCTGGGTTGCAGGCCAGTTCTCTCCCTCTCTCCTTTCTTTCCTCTCTAAAGATAAATAAATAAAATCTTTAAAAAAAATAGTTTAAAAAAAAGAAAATAGAGTACAGGACTTCGGCCAAGATGGAGGCGTAGGTGGAAACACTTTGCTTCCTCGCACAACCAAATTTAAAAACAACAAAGTTTTAATAACAATAAATGCAATCAAACTACAGAAAATCTAACAATACAGAGTCCTAAAACAACGAACCACTCAGCTAAACCGGTGAGAGGGGCGAAGCCAGCAGCGGAGCGGGTTGGGCAAAAAGATCCCCCGACCCAGGCAGTGGGCAGGCAGCTGAGGGTGTGGATCCCAGGTGCTGGGTAGCTATGGGAGGACCCAGGGAAGGCACCGTGTGGATGGCTGTCAGCGGTCTCACATTTGCATGCAGATAAACCAATGAAGAGATGAGCATTGAGACAGACCTCCCAGGCCCTTGTGCAAGGCAATGGGCTTGCACATTAACGCTCAGATAAACAGGCGGGGGCGAGCATTAAGGCAGACTGGGAAAGCAGAAAGGACCTCTATCATTCCCTCTCTGACCCTGCCCCCACATACAGGGTCACAAACCAGAGACCTGGGTGGCCCTGCCCTGGTGAACATCTAAGGCACCTCTCCTCACACGTAACAGGCACAAACAGATCAAAACATGGCTCAAGAACAACTCAGAGCCCCAGAGCCCATAAATCTAAGCCATGAAGAAATAGCTAAACTTTCAGATGCACAGTTCAAAACACTGGTGATCAGGATGCTCACAGAACTGGTTGATTTTAGTCACAAATTAGAGGAACATATGAAGGCTAAACTAATTGAAATGAATGGAAATGCACAGGAAACCAATAGTAATGGAAAGGAAACTGGGACTCAAATCAAGGGAGCAGACCAGAAGGAAGGAAAAAATGACCAAACATAAAAGGATGAAGAAACAAGAATTCAAAAAAATGGGGAGAGGCTTAGGAACCTCCAGGACATCTTTAAACACTCCAACACCTGAATTATAGGAGTACCAGAAGGGGAAGAGGAACAGTCACGAGTGGAAACCTTATTTGAACAAATAATAAAAGAGAACTTCCCCGTTCTGGCAAAGGAAATAGACTTCCAGGAAATCCAGGAAGCTCAGAGAGTCCCAAAGAAGTTGGACCCAAGAAAGAACACACCAAGGCACATCATCATTACATTAGCCAAGATTAAAATGAAGGAGAGAATCCTAGAAGCAGCAAGAGCTAAGGGGACAGTCACCTACAAAGGAGTTCCCATCAGACTGTCAGCAGATTTCTCAAAAGACACCTTACAGGCAAGAAGGGGATGGAAAGAAGTATTCCAAGTCATGAAATCCAAAGACCTACATCCAAGATTGATCTATCCAGCAAAGCTTTCATTTAGAATGGAAGGACAGATAAAGTGCTTCTCAGATAAGATCAAATTCAAGGAGTTCATCATCACCAAGCCCTTATTTTATGAAATGTTAAAGACACTTACCTAAGAAAAAGAAGATAAAAAAGATGAACAGTGAAAGGGCAGCAAACTCACAGTTATTAACAACCACACCTAAAACAAAAGCAAATTAAGAGGACAGCTAGATCAGGAGTAAAGCATAGAAATGAAGATCACATGGAGGGTTAGCAACAGGGGAGTGGGAGGAGGAGAAGGGGGGAGAAGGTACAGAAAATAAATGGCATAGGTGGTAGGTAGAAAATAGATGGGGGGAGGGCAAGAATAGTGGGGGAAATATAGAATCTAAAGAACTTGAGACACGTGGTCATAAACTAAAGGGGAGAATGGTGGGGGAGGGGGTGTGCAGGGTGAAAGGGAATGAAGAGGGGAAATAGAACAACTGTAATGGCATAATCAATAAAATATATTTAAAAAAACTGACAACAGCCAATGAAAAAAACAGAAAGAAAAATCATTTCATGGTTATCTATGAGACTGGGGAAACTTTTGATTCTTTTCCTGAGATTGCTTTACAATATCTAGTTGTAATTTTAAATCCTTCTAGCTCTCTGCCTAAAATTTAAATATATTATTTAAAATTAAAAAAGGAATGAAGTACTGACACATGCTGCAACTTGGATGAATCTGAAAACAACATACTAATTGAAAAAAGCCAGGCACAAAACCAATAGTCTGGTTGCATTCTTAAGAAGTGTCTAGGGTGGGCAAGTCCATAGAAAAATTAGATAAATGAATTCTAGGACCTAAGGGTAAAGGGGCTAATGCATATGAGATTTTGGGGTGATGAAAATGTCTTTAAGTAGGATACAACTATGTTTTGTGAAGTTGTTGGGGGGAAAGAAATCTGCAGCCCTACATATAACATGTTGGTTATACTGTTATTTTTCATAGAATAATTGGGGGAAACTTGGCCAAAAGGAAAATAAAATTTAGTAAAATAGAAAATAGTAATATTGATAAGGGAAACAGTGATGATAAATACATTATTCTGTAGTTTACTATACTACTGTGTTAGTATCTTTCTATGCTTGTAGAAATGTGCATTTCACAAATTAATAAAAAAACTACAATTACAGTATAGCCAAAATTTTCTGGGTTACTTGGAAATGAAACTACAGAACAGAGGCCATCTCAGGACTCCTCCTTTCTGTGCAGGCGATTGTTTCATCCACTCCATCCAAGCAACTTTATATCAAAGTGTCCCTAGGAGTCATACGATTTAACCTTCTCCACAGAGGAAAAACAGGATGGGTCCTAGCTATCTTACATCTTACTGAATGTCCCCCACATTCTTTGGCGTGAAAGTTCTTCTAAGGCAGGAGAAGCATATTATATCACAAAGAGGGGGAAAAGAAAGGCTCAAATATTATAGAATACTCTGATAGCTTCTATAGTTAAGAACATCTGAAAAAGTCTTTTGAACACTACTATGCATAAAAGATCCAGAAGCTGAAAGAGTACTAAGTAATTAGTACTGGGCGATAAGGATAAAATTGCATTGTATTTACAATGTAACAAACTGCTGTCTTACTGTTATTCAGGTGCTTGTTATGAGTTTATAACTCACTCTTTCTCTAAATGTTTTAGCTCTTCCAACATTTCTCATTTTTACATTGTAATAATTACATACTTAATAGGGGAAAGAGTGACTGCACTGCAAAGTCAGACTAGAAGTATACTGGTGAATACAGATACATTAAAAACTAATTAATTTGAAATTTATGGACTGGTAGCCACTTATGCCATGACAGGGTGAGTGCTCTGCTGAGTGCTGCATTATTCAACAGAGGTCTTAGTGGGAGCGATTGACAAATGCGAAGTTGTAGATCCTCCTGTCCTGAATACAGATGGAGCCTCAGGAAGCTTTTTCCTTTAGTCTCTATTAAATGGTTGTATCCTATAAAATATCTTATTTAATTGTTGTCTGCATGAAGACTACTTGCTTTGAATTTCTGATCTTTCTGTTTCCATTCTGATATCTAAGTTCTGTAAGAATTATAAACTACATGTTGTCGATGGAAGGAAAATATAGCTCATTATGTTTAATTAATAGTTCGAACTAATCAGCAAGGGCTGAATTATATCAAAGAGACTTCAATAATGTATTATGTGTACCAACAATTTTATTTATTATTTAACAAAAATCATCAACTCTGAGTGTTGGTGAATCTGTATTATATTTATGGTCAATATTCCCAAATTTTTATAAATATTTTTTGCCGAAAAGGGTGTTAATACTTGAATCATAGATATTAATATCTTGATATATTGTTGGAAAAGTAAAAAAATAATAATGAAGACATTTAATTGAAGCACATTTTCTTGATCATTGATAAAAAATAATAGTAGAAATTTTTCAGGAAGGCAAGGTTGGGCATTCACAATGAAGGTCTGAACCATGGCAGCCCAGCTCTTCCCAAGTCAAAGGAGCACACTATATGTCTGCAGTCCCCACGATCTCTCAGGTTTGCCTTGTGGACAACTGCAGGAGAGTGGAGAACTGGTCAGTCTCCAAGAAGAAAGAAATGGCACAAATAATGGGCATTGGGACTGGCCATACTGGGACTCATCATAATAAGTTTCTAAATAGAAATTCAAAATGAAGTTTTGAAAATAAAGATTAACATTTTAAAAAGTCTTTAAAAATAATTGTTCAGAGACAAAGATGAAGATACCCAATTTGAAAAGCAGTGAAGGGATTTTGTTTTTTCCAAGGGAGAGTAATAGTACAGACCTTTTGGCTTGAATTTTCAACTGACTACTTGACATGAATTTATGTGTATGTGTACATGTGTATTATTCCCATATACCTTTCTATAAGATATTATTCACTGTACTGGCCTAGGACAACTGTAATAGTGTAATGTTCATATAGAATGCCTCATTTTATTTGGAATTTTTATTCATTTTCATTTTATTTTTTGAATAGTTCATCTTTATTGTATCTTTTTTCTATTACCATTTATCCCTCATATACCGTCTACCACCTCCATGCACCTCCCTCCCTCAGGCAATCACCACACTGTTGTCAGTGTCTATGATTTCTAGTTCTTTTTTGTAATCGTTTTACTCTTAATTACTAGTGTGTAAAATAGGAAAGTAGAATAAATTTCACATTTCTTAAAGTCTTGAAGGTAGGAAATTAAACATACTTAAATATATTGGGTTGGCCAAAAGTTGTTTACTTTTTTTTCATAAAATAAAAGGCACATTTAAATTTTTTCACCAATAATTTACTGATTTAGTTATTTTGAGTATGTCCGCTATCTCCCACTAATGGCTTCTAGTGGGTAGAGGCCAGGGGTGCTGCTAAACATTTTCTAATGCCTAAGACAGACCTACAGCAGAGAATTATTTCACCAAAATGTCAATAGTATCAAGAAACTTACAAACCACTTTTGACAAGTTTGATCAGTCACAGCACCTTTCTCTGTACACAGCACAAATCTTTTTTCAATTGCATTTTTACCTTTCTTGAAATAGTAGATCATAATACACCAAAATGTTGTGTGTTTTCTTCCATCTTTAACATTAACATGGCTGCATGAAAATTCTCATGTTCCAATTTTGATGGTTTTTTAAATGCATGCTGATGTGATAGCTGCCACAATACAATCTAACAAAATTGTGTTAAAGACAACTAAGCACTACTAGAGCCATTGTACAAAAAAACTGAACAATTTTTTGACCAACACAATAGAAGTCATTTTTATGGGCTTAGTCTAACAAGTTACATAAAATTGGAATTCGGAGATAGAAGAGGGATCTCATGCCAGTGTAGCACAGTCTCACAGACTGAACTCAATATGCAGGCATTCGCAGCACTACCAGGAACATTCTCTCTTTTCCCTCCATTACAGCTTTTCTTACTCAATTTTTAAAAATTATGTAGGCTTTTCTTTTCTTGTATGAAAAAAGTTAACTTTTTCTGTAGACATCCATGATTAAAATTAAATACCTTTAAGTTTGTCTCTGGTATGGTTAAAGTTGTGTTGCATCTTTCTATTCAAAAGCTTTTTGGGTCACAGAAAACACACACACACACGGAATTAGAAACAAACGATCCATAAATAACACTAAAAATCAATAAGAATTCCATTTGCAATAGCACCTAAAAGATGTAGACATTAACATTATGAAACTTCTAAAAGAAAACAGAGGCAGAATACTTGCCATCTATAGACTAGGCAAAGATTTTTCTAGTATGACAAAAAATTTTAAAAATGATAAATTGAACCTTATCAAATGAATGCTCTTCAGAAGACGAGTATAAAAGACAAGCTAGAGAGTTGAAGAAAACATTTGCAAAACATGTGTCTGATAAAAGACTTATATTTCAAAATACATAAATAATTTTTAAAGACAATTTTTAAGAGCAGATTAAGATTGACAGTAAAGCTGAGGGAGATTCAGGGATTCCCCATATATCCCCTTGATCCCATACACGCACATCTTCTTTCATCATTAACACCATCAGCATAGTACCCTTTCTTTTTACCAAATATTAATGTACATTGACACATCTTAATTACCCAAAATTCATAGTTTTACATTAGAGTCCACTCTTGGTGTTATACATTCTTTATGTATCGACAAATATATAATGACATGCATCCACCACTAATAGCATACAAAGCATTTTCACTGCCCTAAAAATCCTCTGTGCTCTGCCTATTTCTTCCCCACACAACCCCCTACCCCTAACCAAAACTGATCTTTTTACTGTTTTATAGTGTGGCCTTTTCCAGAATATCGTATACTTGGGATCATACAGCATGTAGGTAGTCTCCTAAGTTTGGTTTATCTTCCTTAAGTAATATACATTTAACTTTTCTCCATGTCTTTTTATGGCTAGATATGTAATTTCAAGGCTGAATAATAAATATTCCATCGTCTGTATGTTTATCCACTCACCTACTAAAAGATCTTACTTGCCTCTAAGTTTTGATGATTAGAAATAAAGCAAATATAGACAATGGAATACAGGTTTTTGTAAGGACATAAACTTTTAACCTCTTTGTATAAATAATGGAATACTACCCAGTAACAAAGAGAATGAATTGGTTCTCAAAAATATTATCCTAAATGAAATAAGCCAGCTATATTACTTCTCTTATGCTAAAGTTCTAGGAAAGACAAAGGTGAAGAGGCAGAAGTAGATGTGTGCTTTTCTGAAGCTTGAGTGGGAGACAGGATTGGCTGTCAATGGGCACAAAGCAAATCTGAGTTAATGACAGTATTTTAAAAGTGCATTATGGGCCCTGGCTGGTGTAGCTCAGTGCGTGGAGCACCTGCCTAGAAACCAAAGGGTTGCTGGTTCAATTCCCAGTCAGGGCACATGCCTGGGTTATGGGGCCAGGTACCCAGTAGGAGGCACACGAGAGGCAACCACATTGAAGTTTATCTTCCTCTCTTTCTCCCTCCCTTCCCCTCTGTCTAAAAATACAGTAAATAGAATCTTTTTAAAAAAGATGAGGTGACATTAAAAAAAATGAAAGTATATTATAGTGGTGTCCTAAAATCAAGTTGTACACATAAGCACATGAATTTTATGGTACTAAGCTAACTCAGTAGAATTGTTAAAAATTGTTAGGCTACCTTCAAAATGAAATTAAAAAATATTTTATTATTTTTTTAGAGAAAGGGGAAGGGAAGTAGAAAAGGCAAGAAATATTAATGTGAGAGAAATTTCATTTGGCTACCTTCTGTATGTGCCCTAAGGGACTGATTCTGCAACCTGGGCATATGCCATGACCTGAAATTGAACCAGTGACATTTTGGTTCATGGGACATTGCTCAACTGACTGAGCCACACTGGCTGGGACCTCAAAATGAATTTTTTAGGATTATTTTATATTATTAGTGGAAAAGGGTATATACAAAAGAGAGACATTGAAGGCAAAAGTGTCCATCTGGAAAGAAGATAGGAGGACACTGCCTGTGAGACTTCAGAGTGACTTTCATTAACTTGATAAATTTACTATGATGGAATGTGTCTGAGAAAATGATCTTATCGGTAAAATGAAAAATACCAATGTCACATAGGCCGGAATGCTAGTGTACAAGTAAGAGGTTTATTTATTACTGTACAGAACTACACAGCAAATGGAACAACAATTTCATTTATAACTTATCATGAAAATCCATTGGAACATTTTGGGAAACAAAGGGATAAGAATTTCAACTTGTGTGAGTGGCTCCTGTGCTACATCATAATCAGAAAATGTCTTGACAAACACAGAATCAAAACTAGTGGAATTAATGACCTAAAATTGACAGTCAGGATACAATAGCTTGTTTAATCCATTTCCTAGCAGGGATAGCCTTTTTCATGACCAACCAGATAGATGATAGGAGGTATAGATACAGATGTGCATATGGAGATACTAGAGTTATATACATTTGCTAGATTGACTTCCTTCAGTTGAACAATCATTCAGCTTGGTTAAGTAAATTTACATTTTTCAGCACTGAAAGTTAATCTTTCGGCCAGGCAGCTGCCACATGAGACTCTCCAGAGGGCACCTCACAGTATGACAGCCACTTCCCTCAGCAAGAAAGAACACCCAAGTGGAAGCCACAGTTTATTAATCTCAGAAGTAAATCCAGTTGCCTCTGTTACATTATATTCAAAAGACATGAGTCATTAAATCTTATTCAAGAGGATAGAGTTACACAAGGGCCTAAGTAGGGAGATGGGGATCATTTGGGAGTCATGGCAGAGGATGCTGACCACATTTTGGTTTATAGGTTTGGAGGGAAGCCCTGTTTTAGCTGCTAGTATCATTCACAATGCCATCAAAGGTGAAAATACATAGTTCCTTCAAGAAAAATTAAATTTGATATAGGTGTAAAGTTCTTTTGTTAACAATTGAAAAGCAAAAGCCTTTTTTATTAAAGGTCAGACTATAGTATAATGATAAGAAAGGAGAGGAGATATGTCTTATTTGGTGGAAGGGAATGAAAGGTACAAAGTTACTAAAACAACATATGCATCTAACTACAGTATAATTTTTAATTTTTAATTTATCATCAGCCTGATGAAGACATAGGAAAACTTAAGGATAAGGAACCACAGAAAAGATACCTTTTTCATCTCCCTTGTCCACTGCCCCCTTAGTTCTTTTTCCTTTCTCATTCTGAACACATACTCATTTTTTGATCAGTTAATGAAAAGGAAACACAATTTTCCCCCATCAACCTGTTGTGAAGCCCCCCAAGTCCAGGGTCATGACCAAATGCCAAAAATGACATTTTGCTCAGATATAAAAGTGAAATGTCAACCTCAAAAAATCTTAATGCTTAAAAGTTGGAATGATGTTGGTCATGCATGTGTGTGCCTTAGTTTATCAACCATTGATACACATTACAAGTCTGAGTAACATTTTTTCATAATAATTTTAATGAATTTTACTATTTTTTACCTTGCCATGTAATAGAAATGTTGTATAGAATAATCGAGAGAGCAAATACACTGATATTCTCTCTCAGTTAACTTCAGGAAACCTACTGAATATTCTGTATTGAGTATTTTGCATAATATTACACAGTATCATGAAACTGAAGTTACTCATTCTCCTTATGTAATACTTAGGGAAGTAGCTGAAAAGAAAGAATAGCATTTTATTTTCTAGAGTAAAACTGAAGCCCTGGCTGGTGTAGCTCAGTGGATTGAGCACGGGCCTGCAAACCAAAAGACCGCGGTTCGATTCCCAGTCAGGGCACATGCCTGGGTTGCAGGCCAGTTCCCAGCAGGGGCCAGTTCCCACCAGGGATCGCATGAGAAGCAACCATACAGTGATATTTCTTTCCCTCTCTCCTTCCCTTCCCCTCTAAAGATAAATAAATAAAATCTAAAATAAATAAATTAATTAAAAAAAACTGAAAGCATACAAAATTTTATTAGTTGTCTTTTTAGAACACTAAAGTAATTCAAAACCAGTTTTTAAAAAATGTCATATCCGTTAATACAATTTTCTGATACCATGAGGCATGATTCCTTTGGTCTTAACATTTTTTGTATAAGTCAAGAATTTTATGTTTATAAGTTGTGGAAATACAATTCAAATGAGCACAGACATAATTGATATATTATTGAAAGATTCCTGTGTTACTGAACGGATGACTGAAAAACAAAGCTGCATAAATGATAGAACCTGACATAATAATCTCCTATCTCAAAATCCTTAACTTAATGTCACCTGCAGTATATTTTGCCAGGTAAGGCAAAACTCATAGCTTGTTGGAACTAGGTCATGGATATCTTGGTTGTGGTCATTTTCAGCCTCCTCAGTGAAGCTATGTGAGAGAATAATTTAAATGGGTGGGCACTTCAAATTTATGTCATGGATGATTTGTGTAAAGTGAGAATAGCTGAGCTAAAGTTTAGATGCTACAAAAATATGTATTTGAAGCATTTGTATACTGTAAACTACTCTTAAAGTGAAAAAAATATGTTCCTTGTATTTGGCCACGATTTTGTTAGTATTGGGTTGGCCAAAATGTTTGTTTATTTGTTTGTTTTCTATAAGATGGCTCTTGTAGTGCTTAGTAGTCTTTAACTACATTTGAGACAATTTTGTTAGATTGTATTGTGACAGCTGACCTATCAGTGTGCATTTTAAAAAAGCATTGAAAATAGTGAATTCTTGTGTAGCTATCTTAATATTGAGGATGGAAGAAAATATGCAACATTTTGGTATATTATGCTTTATAATTTCAGAAAAAGGTAAAAATGATACTGAAATGCCAAAAAAAAAAAAAAGAAAAGAAAAAAGATTTGTGTATAGTATGGAGAAGGTGCTGTAAATGATCGAACATGCCAAAAGTGGTTTGTGAAGTTCCGTGCTGAAGCTTTCTAGCTGAAGAATGTTCCACAGTCAGGTAGACCAGTTGAAATTGATAGCAATCAAATCAAAACATTTAATTGGGAACAGTCAATGTTAACACCATGTGGAAAATAGCTGACATACTCAAAATATCCAAATCAATAAAGTTATTGTTGAAAATAAAAAATATATCCTTTATTTTACAGAAAAAAACTAAATGTACTTTTTTTGCCAACCAAATAGAGCAAGTACTTATTGAATTATTATAGAATGCGTCGTTATTTGTTTCCTCATTGCCAAAGACCCTGATTCATCATGCACTGGCATGCTTCCTTGAGTATATCATATCTCAGCTTTGAAAGGGCACTGGTGCACTTCAGGTAATCCACACTGCAATTTCCTGGAGAAAATTTTGGTTGAAATTTCATGCTTTCGCATATTCATGACACACATACACACATACATACATTTACATACCTCATGTATATACAAGTATACAACATATAGATATGGTGTGTTACATATATGTTACACATGTATGCATAAATATACATGTATATGTGTCTGTTGTATGTATATACATAGGCACAAACTAGAAGAGGAGTGGTATTTTCCCTAAAATTCTTTGGGAGAATGTCATCATTTTTGTTGTCATCCCAAGAGAGTAGATCAACCCTCTTTTTCACTTAGTTCTATTTTTCAGCTTTAAACATCTACCGTGCTCTGCTCCTGTTTCACACTTGGATGTGCTCAGCAAGGAGGTGCATTTTCAGTAGAAGAGAGGTGTGTGTGTGTGAGAAGTCCACACTGATGGGACACAGTGTTGTTATTAGTGCACAGAGGGTGTTAACATGTTAGAAGGAGGTTTTTCTTAGGTCTCAATTCTGATCTCTCAGATCTGGGGCTTGCCCTTCAAGACAAGGGTGGGGTAGCATACATAAGGGATTAGGAGTTTCCTTAGTTGTGCAGACTTGAAGCACATACAGTGTCATGTAATTCTCATGGTCATGGTTAGGGAAATGACTGACACCCAAATGAGTACACATTCTAGGGGGATAAAAATAGGTGCTGGTTACATTTATTAAACAGAACATTACTTTCAGGCCAATTAACACATTTCAAAAAGATTTCAGGGACACAAATCAAAGAAATAAATTAAAATAGGATATTATTCTGTAATACATATTATAATTTTGTTTTAAAAACTAAAAAAAGATATAATGACAAATTAAATGGATAAAAATGGTTAACAAAGTAAGCTTTAGAGAGTTTCTCTTGTATTATAATAAAATGTGACTAAAGAAAATAATACAGTGAGAAGCAGTCTCATTCAGTGTTAGCCACAGACTCTTTCCTGAGATTAGCAGGTGTGAAAATACATTATTTAGTAATACTGTTTTGTTCCTATTTTCCATTAGGTAAAAGGTTAGTTATTTTGAGAAAGTCAAGCAGTAATGCAGAAAATTGCTCTGTTTGAATGATTGTTTCTTAGCTTCTAACATCATCTGTAATTCAACATTAGAGAAATGTATGATGTTATACTATATAAAATTCATTTTATTCTCTTATAATAGTGACAGTGTTGTTTTGTTAAACAAGCCAGTGCATTTCAAGCTAAATAATGAAATCTTTAGATTGTTAAATATAGCACTTAGAAATATCTAAGGACCAGTTATGTAGCTTTCATTTTTTTTCTAGTTTACAGATGTTTTTGCCACTTTATAAAGAGTGCATATAGGGAGATTTTCAATGCACAGGGCTCATAGATCATTAACAGTATTTAACCTTATTACAGTCAGACTAGGTATCCCTGGAGAATTTCAGATTAAAGGATCCTGAGAAGTCATTAGATGAAAGCAGGCAGGGGTGGACATTCATCTTAACACTTCACCTACCCACATACCCTGTAATGGCAAAAAATGATGAGGGCCAAGCTCTTTCTCTCTAACCAGTATTTTTTCCATTAACTTAACATATCTACTTTGAATTATATTAATTGCAATGAAAGATGTAATAATTGAGAAAAACCTAAAATTAGTGTCATTTCTGATGCGAGGAACAATGTTCAACAGTTGACCTGCTTGGGTGTCTGTGTTTCAACTGAACTAATTAAATTTCTTTCTCTGTTAAAAAAAAACGGAAAAGAGAAGATAAATGTAATTGTATAAGCTGTTGGAAGGCGTATTAATTTAGCCTCCAAGCACAGTTCCATCTTATACTCTGACATACCTATAATACATACAGTGATACATTTAATTCTGCAATTCAAAAATATTCTTACCCTTCAACTCAAACCTCTCCAACAACTTTCATTATTTTTTTTAAATTTTATTTCTTTATCTTTAGAAAGGGGAGGAAAGGAGAGAAGGAGAGAAATATCAATGTATGATTGCTTCTGGTGCACCCCCTGCTGGGACCTGGCCCCTGCTGGGAACTGACCTGCAACCCAGGCACGTGCCCTGATGGGGAATCGAACCGCGATCTTTTGGTTCGCAGGCCCATGCTCAATCCATTGAGCTACACCAGCCAGGGCCCAACAACTTCAGTTCTTACTCAATATTGTCTCCAATATTTAAAAAGAACCTGAATATTTTTTAAAAATTAATTATACCTATTTAAATATTATCTACTTCAGAGAATAAAAACGTCATACTTTGAGAGTTATCATGAACTAATCATGCATAGAAGGTTAATTGTTAGATGGCAGTTGTTTCTGAGATCCACATTTCACTCAGTTTTTTAAGGTGTGGGAACTAAACCTAAGGACAAGCATACTAGTGGGAGATGGATAATAAATAAACAAAACCATACAGTGTGTGGATGGTTATAATGCTTTCATGCATGGAGAGAGGGGGTCAACAGTGCTAGAATATGGAAGTTATAATTTTAACAAGTTAGTGAGTGAGAAGATGATGTTTGAAAAAGTCCTGAAGGGGGTTAGTTACATGGCTATTTGGAGAAAAGGGTCCTTATCTCAGAGACTAGCCAGTGCAGAGGCCCTGGGAGAGAGCATGTGTGATAAGTTGGCAGAAGAGCGAGGAGATCAGTGTGACTGATAGAAAGTAAGTATAGATGAACAGTCATGAGAAGTGGGGTCAAACAGAATCATCAGGACAATTGTAGGCAAAGTCAAGTAAGAATGGATGTTATTGGAGAGTTTTGAGTTGCAGGGTAAAACAGTGAAACCCCCAAGGAGGCTGTTACAATAATATCAGTGAGAAGTGATGATGGTAGAGACCACAGTGGTTGGTAGCAGTGGAGTGTTGATAAAATGATCAGATTCATGAATACAATGATGGTGTAACTGACAACATTGCTAATGATTGAATGTATGGAATAGGAAAAGAATGGAAGTCAAGGATGACTACAAGGGTAGAGGTGCCATCAAATGGCACAGCTGTATCTTCTTCTCTGGTCATATTTGGTTATAGGCAAGCAGAGTCAGAGTGGAATAAGAGAGCTAACCAAGACTGATCTGTTGGTGTGTGAGTGAATGAAACAGGAGACAGGTTAGAGAATTGAATAAATATGCCAAAAAGTCATCATAATGGTGGACCAATAATTTATTTAATCTGGATAAGTAAAAAGGTTGAGATGTAATGGGGTTGGAGTGGATGAAGTAGGGTAGAGATTGCATCATGGAAAGAGGAGATCAGGGATCTGCGAGGCCAAGTTATTGATAATATTGTAAATCACCAACCATTAGGAGTTAGTGCTGGACAGTCAGCCATATGCTGAGACCCTCCAGCAAGGAAGGGAATTAACCAAGTGATTGGTAGATAGATAAATTGATGAGGTGTTATGGGTGGTATCTGATTACATAACATTTAAAAAGGAGATTTTTTGGAAGAATAGAGGGTAATGGACTGGAGGCAGCAAAGAGAAAACAATATATTGTTTTGATGACCGTGGGAGACAAAGCACCACTTTAAGGGTTATAAAAGAAACATTATTTTCAGAGGCAGATAGGACTTAATCAGTGTAAGAAGGTATGTGAATAAAGGATTTTGATAATTAAACATGAATTCTAGAAGATTCAGTGGTTTGCAGATTGGAGAACAATGGCTAGTGAGGTCAAGCATGGGGATGTCCAGGGCTGTAAAGATTTCTGTTGGGGTTATAGGATGAGTTTGGACCCTGGGTTTCTTGGGATGACTAATGTACAGAGCATCCTCACTTCACCCAGTTCTGTGGTGACTGAGATCAAACCATGTTTCCATTGAATCACAGTTATTCCAGGACTGTTAGTATTCTTACAAAAAAAGAAAAAGAAAATTAATGTGGCTCCAGTGGGCAGATAGAGCCCACAGGCTGAGTCTCATGTTGTGTACCTGGAAATTCTGAGCTGTGTTGAGGGATGTATACATTACACTGAGTATTGATCATAACAGTGATTCTGTAATATTTCTGCACATTAGAAACATCAGGGAGCTTTAAAAAATCTAAACACCCAGGCCACACCTCAAGCATCAACATGTTTTGACTCTCCTTGGTGGACTTCAGTGGGCAGCCAAGTTTGAGGACCAGTGTGCTTTGGTGTCTCCTGATCTACAATATTTAACTCATTGGAAGCATCTGTCATGTAATCATTTCTGATTTTCTCTATTTCAGTTATTATGGGTTCAAACTGTGACAGGGTCTCACTTCTCAATGGCTTAGTTTGCTATATAAATAGTTGCAGAAAGTCACATTCATCAGTTACATGAAATTCTGCATCTGGGAATTTGTAATGTCACATTGTGCTCCATGTGCATTCTAGTTACATATCATCACCCTCTTGCATTTTATTGCCACAGTTGAAATCATAATAAGCCAACATAGATGTTGGCCTCAAGAATGATAACAGATGCAAGATATTCTCATTTTACAATTTTTTTCTTCCCTACCTAGAAACCTGTATGTGGAGATTTGTAAAATAAAAATATTTTTCTCTGCTGTATTTTATTTGCTTCACAATACTTATAATTTATTCAAGCAATTGTATTACTAAGACCTTTATTTTTGTGCTATTATAAGCCACACATTAACAAATGTAGTAATGCTTGTAATAATCCTTTTCATACTTTCAAAACAAAAAATGCCCTGCACCAAGTTAAACAGGCAAGGCAGGTTTTATTTACACTATCACTATAATGTAGAGAGACCAGAACTGAATTCATCTCTAACAAAGGGTGGGGGGACTTTTAACAGCTGGGGTGAGAGGCAGAGCAGAGGCCATCTGTTTGCTAACTGGGTTTACTCAAAGGAAAGGTAAACTTTCTCTTCTTATCTTAGTGGTAGGAGGTAGTTATTTGTTTTTATTATTTGGAGCCAGGCAGGTACTTACCCTTCCACAGCAGAAAGTGAGGGCCTGGGTCTCTGGATTATTACATTTTAAAGAGATGATTCCTTGGTACCTGACAAAGATCTTCCCTGCCAGTGTTGTAAAACTGGCAGGGAAGCTTCTAAAAAAAAGAAAAAAAAAAGAAAAAAAATTTACATCTCACAATTCTCAGAGGGGGAATTTACAGTAGAAAGTTTTCCAAAGTAAAAAAAAAAAATACTCTAAGAAAAGGTAGATTAGGACCTAGAGTCAGGAAGAAACTCTTCTAAAGTGTAATCAAGCTAAAAGGAGATTATACTATTTTGATCAATAGTACACCTCAACTTATTTCTTTAAGAAGAGTTGTGAATTAGTGAATACAGAATAATTCTAAAGCATTTGATTCGCATGGGAAAATTGCCATTTGATTTTTTAAAATCATACTCTTACTAGTAAGTGTGAGGGTTTTTATTTTCCTATGTGTGTGGCTTGTTAAAGGAGCCAATTTCCAGCTTTTATTTTTATTTTGATCGATTTTTAAATGAAGAATGGTACATTACACATTCAATTAGCAATGCAATTGACTTTCAACATATTTATTGTCCATTTGCAATCCCACTATTGGGAATTACAATTCAATACATTTTTGTTTTATAGTATTTATACTATTTTTATTAGAAAGCTACAATATTATCCTGTTTTATGGGTCATCAATGAAAAAATTAATATAGTGTACCAAGAGTTAACTACACATCTAGGTGTTTTTTCCCCCTGTAAATTTCAAACCTCAGTTTCCACTGAATTCCTCTGTTATGAATCAAAACAACCATAGTGAGAGAATAAATCTAGTTTGAGGCTACATCATTGTTGCTTCGGAAAAGAATTAGTATGTCTTAGCTTTAGTAACACTTTAGATGCTGACATTGCTGTTGCATAGAAGACTGCATATTGGATGGAGGAGATGTGAGTGTAAATATTTTATTTTTTTAAACATTTTATTTATTTATTTGACAGGGAAAAAGAAGGAGAAAGAGATGGAGAGAAACATCAATGTGTGGTTGCCTCTTGTGCACCCCCTCCTGGGGACCAGCCTATAGCCCAGGCGCGTGCCCTGACTGAGAACCGAACCAATGACCCTTTGCTTTGTAGGCCAGTACTCAGTCCACTGAGCCACACCAGCCAGGGAAAAGAGTAAATATTTTAAATAGCATCCAAAGCTATGACTAAGGAAAGACTAACCCTCCTCTGGTGGCTGCCCTCTCTTCCTCAGCCACCTCTACCCTCACCTCCGCATGCCAGTATACTGATCTTATCTGTGATCAACTTGTTAGATTAAGTAATCTTGGCTGCAACATATTAAATGTGTTTCAACTCGTTATGTTAAATATTTCAAGTTGTCACATTCTCTGTCACCTCTGTTTGCATACTCAACTTTTTGAAGTCCTCCCTTTTTATATATTGATTAAATTTTGAACACTTCAGTTTTTCACAGAAAGAGTCACAGATCACTGAAGAAAAGCAGTAAGCAGAAATGTGATTCCACCTTTGATATCTTCCAGGTCTCTTTCCTTTCTACATGTGTTATTTTTATCCTCCTGTCTCCTTTCAAATAATTAATGAATTGAACTCCTATTCTGAATTAGATACTATGCTTTAGGGTAGAAGAACTGAACTGATGGTCTGCAAGCTCATTATAGAGGGAACAGTAAGACAAACAGATAAGTCCAGACCAATGTGTTTAAGCATAGATGCCAACGAAGGTAGAAAATGTGATATAAAGGAAGAGGAAAGGGGAGCTAAAACTTGTAGGGTATCTTCAAAGTAGAAAAGTACAATCTCATTTAAATAAGGAGCAGTGTGGATTTCAGGATTCTTGAGAAACAGTGTTTTATATTAAATTTGTTTTTTCAGCATCCATGAAACCTGGCAAATAGTAGGCACTAAATAAATGTTTCCTGAGTAGAAATCTATAGAAATTAGGGAAGCAAAGGACATTTAATCTGTTCTTCAAGGATACATGGAATAAATAGATATTGTTTAATCTGTGAATTCCTTTAATACAGTGTATATTTTCATAATTTTATGGATATCAAAACTATCAATTATATTTCTGTCTCTAATAAATATTAATTATCAAAATGTTGATTTTGAACTCATTGCTAAAAACCAAAAGCTGAAATTTTATAGATTGATTAATAACATGACTTTATTAGTGATTGGGAATAATTAAAACTAGTGAAATATTATGTGATACATATTGTGAAAATTTGCTTAATACAAATATGAATCTAGTTTTGGGAGGGCTCATCATTTGAATGAGGAGGACTTGCCTTTGTAAAAATGATGGTTTTGGTCTTAATTCATAATCAATATAATGACATATTTTCATAGAATTTCAGTGAAGCTAATTAATAATAAATTATTCTTTCTCTAATGAGCTCTTGGTTAGATAATAGAGGATATCTCAAATTTGTTGTGGTCCAATTCTAAGTAAATAAAATAAAATTATATATATATATATTTTTTTTTATATGGGTGTGTGTAGATACACACACATGCACCCATAATCTACTTATAGGGCTTATGTATATTTGTAATGCAGAAGCTCCAAGCCAGGGAGCTCCACTTTTGTTTGTGATATTCTGATAAAACCACCTGGAGGACCAGCAGATATGGACATGCCATTTATTACTCACTTTACAGGAGAGTGCACCTATCATGGCCCACCTCCAGTCTTGGGGCTGTTTATTGGGTTAGGGAGGGAGCAGAAGCAGGGGGGAGAGTGACGGTAGTGTGTGAAACTCTACAGGGTTGTGATAAACATAGGGGCCTTGAGAAGTCTGGGAGTCCAAATACACACTGTTTTCCTCACTCTTTATGGCTGCTGGCCACCTGCTCTCTGAGGTCTCGGAGGGGCTCTGTCTTGAGCTATGTCATACTCCACCCCAATGTTGCTCCTTTACCTCACAACCTTTGCATTATTTCTTCCAGACAAGAATTTCCTGGGTGGTGAGAGTGTTGGAGCATTTCATCCATATGCCATAAATACAGTATAGGCTATACCCTAGGAGGAGAAGAAAAAATCAGAGGTTAAAAAGGCTAAGGAGGACATGATACCACCCTCTTCCCAAAGAATTCCACCAGGAGATGAAGGGGTCTGAGGTCAAGGCCGAAATGTGTATTTCATTACCCAATGTGACTAAGGCCTGAGACACCTTCTGGGAGTTATTGGGGATGTATACAAAACATTCACTATGTAGGATGGTAGAGCTTCCTCCCTGGGATGCCATTAAAAGGTCTAGAGCCATACAGTTCTGCAAAACAACTTTTCTCACCTATAAGACTTCTTCAGATACTAGGGATACAGCGTTTCTAGTGTGGTTTAGAGTGAAAGCAGTATGATTTGCCAAAGCAGTTATGGCAGTTTGCATAAAAATTGTTCCACCAGGGGGGTACAAATAGGGCCAGTGGGCAAAACTACCAGTCAATCCATTTGACACAGTGGTGGGCCCAAAAGGAGTCCAGAAGGAGTCCAAGCTAAAGGGGGGAATCCATATTTGTAACAGGGATACAGTTCTGGGGGGTGTGTGGTGGGGTGTCCAGCACTCACCCTAGGATGCAGGGCTTTGCCCAGGTGCAGAGTCTAGTCCAATTTTAGGGCAGGTAGGGCCACCCATAGGATTCACAAGCCCAGAGGGCTCCTTATGGAACAGGGTGGGCCCCCACTCAGATTGCAGCATTCTGTTCCTCCTAGTTATCCTCTGCTTCCAGGATGGTGATGTGCTGACAGAGGTCCCTGGGGGTCCATCCCATCAGTTGGGAAGTTTCATTTGTGGTTCCACTGCAGCTTTCAATGCACAGTGGCATGGGTTACTGCAGATCTGCCTGGAGGGCAGCCAACACCCAATCTGTCCCAAACTACGTAGCTAACCATAGTTTGGTCTGGTTTACCTGTTCCTGGACATTCAACTACTGAGACCTGAATGCAGCTGTAGAAGGGATTGGAGTAGTTGCAATCCCATTTGGTCTGGTTGATGGGGTGGATATACCAGGAGAGTCCTGCCGAGGCCACAGCTGGGAATTTTGTGCAGACCCAACAGTCTGAGCAGCTGTGCATAGCACCAGCTTTCCTGCCCACTGGTGAATGGTGTTGCTTCCACAGAATCTAAGGGTGAAAAGAAACATGCTTAAGGGGCACCAGCAGGAGGAGATCCTGCTCACCTGGTAAGACACGTGCAAACATTCAGTCTTGAGTAAGAATGGTGACCACTACAGGAGCTTTCCTAGTTCAGGGGTAACAAGCCTGGTCAGGTTCTGGGTGGGTGTGATCATAGACAGTTAAAGCTAAAGGGGGCAGGGGAATTCATATTTGTTCTGAGAATGCAATAAACATTCCCTGAGGAATGGGAGGGTTCCCTGGGTTCTGACATTAAATGACAAGTGGCCAGGTACTGGAAATTAATGGTTTGAACAGCAGGTCTTGTGTCAGCCCTTCCTCTTAAGGAAACACCAATGAACACCAATGTGTAGCAACTTGTGTTTCCCAGGGCCAGAGTAGGGTAGACTTCCCTGGGGGTATGTCTTAGAGTGCTGGCCACACCACATTGTCCTGTTGGCCATTCCTAGGTCATAGGGTCCTATCACCTTATGGTGGTATGGACCTGCAGCCTGATGGGGGAAGCCTAGGGTTGGATGAGAAGGTTCACAGGGGTAGCTTAGCCTGCTTTGTGCTGATTATTGATTGCCTGGAAAGCTTCATGTAGGCATGTCATCCACCCCACAAGAGTGCTGATTGGTGTGGAGGGTGTCCTTCAGCACACCAATGTACCATTCAATCAGTTCTGCCCCTGTGGTATTGTAGGGGAGATGGAATCACCAATCAATGTTCATCTGCTCCACCCATTGCTGGACCTGGTAGCCTATGAAATGGGTGCCTTGGTCACTTTCAGTGATTTCAGGGGTGCCATAAACTGTGCACAACTGTCAAAGTCCAAAAATGATAGCCTGTTGAGTGGCACACCAGCATCGATAGGCCTAAAGAAGGTCAGTTGTGGAGTCCCCAGTGGTCAGAGCAAATTAGGCCCCCTCAGAGCTGGGCCAGTGAAGTCAACATGCTAGCTCTGCCAGTATGTGAGGGGGGCATCTTCACACAGGGGACCTTCAGATACTTGAGGAAGTACACACCAGACAGGATTGACAGGAAGTGATGGTGTCAACGTAGTGAGCTTCAGTACTCAAGTTTGGACACTTCCCAGAAAGTCTTTTGTCCCAAATTTTTAACTTATGATGTAGCCCATATTCTTGAGTAATGACAATTCATATGGTGTGTAGTTCAGCCCACTGGCTTTGTGTCTCATTCTGTCTTGCATCCAGATACTGTCAGTCTGCAGTTGGTAGGCCACAGCTCTCCAGGATCCTGCTTGTCCTTTAGAGGTGCCATCTGTGTACCAGGTATCCTCAGAGATTGGAAGACGGCCCTCTTTGGTTGGAGATTTCAATGGAGGTGAGTTAGTTGGAGGTACCTCATATTTAGCACAATATGTGGTAGGTTCCAACAGTTGTTCCAGTTTGTGATTCAGAGGGCTGCTGGAGAACACACTACATTGCAACAAGTAGACTTTGCATTTGGAGATGGTGGATGTTTGTGCTACCAAACAACATGGGCATGTTGTCATGTTGTGGATTCATACTGCTATGGGGTAGGTGGTCTGGTCTATGACTGCCACAGGCTTTGTTAGTAGTTCCAATGCCAAAAGAGACTGGTACACAGCATTAATTTGTTGTTAAATGGGATTCTTCACCTTTCCATAGCTGTGGCCAGAAACTGATAGGACCCTGGGTCCACCTTTGCTGCCAAACCACCTGGATATAGCCATCCAGTGTCAGTAGAGAAAAAGGCATTAGCAAGATCCAGAACAAAAAGTTAGGTACCTAAGTTGTGGCTCAACCTGTCTAGGAGATCTGTGATATTAAGCACTGTAGCATACAGAAGGGGAATTACTTTGTTCATCTCCCAGGAGTTTACCATCACTTGCAAGGTTCCATCAATTTTTTGAATGAACCACACCAGAACATTGTAGGGACAGTGTATGGGATGACTGATGCCTACTTTTGCCAGCTCCTGAATAGTTTCCCTAATTTCCTGGTGTTCCCTGGGCAGGCTATATGGCCTCGCTGCAATGAACAGGTGAGAGACAAAGAGTTGTACAGGGGAATATTTGGCATGCCCTCAGAGAACTACCTTGACCACCTGGATCCACAGGTGAAATTTGACTGCAGTTATTTGTAGCTGCAGTCTCAAGTGGTTATCCGTCCCTAGGATGTGGTTGGGGATGGGGGAGGTATAGACTGCATAGAGATGAGGATTCAAATGACAGATTGCCAGAGTTAGGGTGACCTTATATACCCTGACAGATTGACCTCCATACCCATCTGGGTGGCCATAAATAATGGTACACTTGGCCCCTACATCCTTGAGGGTCAGTGTCCATTGTACATTTCAGGGGGAACCAGTAAATAACTATTTCCACATGCAACCTCTGGTCTTCAAAGGTCAAGTTCCCCACCCTCCAGGGTCCTTGGCCTCTTCCCTAGCCGTACAAGCCACCCCACGGATTGCCTTATGGGTGAGCCAGAGGGAGGTGTACCTTCAGCCCCTTGTCCTGTTGTACACCCATGAAATCAACCAATGAAGGCAAGGGAGGCACTGAAGGGGCTGTTTCCTGTCAGGCCCCTGAGGAAAAGGAAGTCCATTAAAAAATGAGGACCTTCAGCTTTTCCTCAGATAGAGATTGGGAATACTGATGTGGTTGAAGGTGTTTACAGAAGACTATCAATACACAGGTTGCCTGTGAATTTTTCTGGGGTCCATCCCTGCAGTGGTCATATCTATCCACAGCTGCTTACAGGTTGCTCTCATCAGTCCGTCTTTCCCCTCAGCCTTGACTGTAAATACTTTAGGAGCATTTTTTTCTTCTACTTCCTGTACCTTCTTATGATGCCTTGCTAATTCTACCTCCCCAAAATCTGCTGTGGTTTGGGCTGCTCATTGGGCTGTTTCACCCACCAGAGTAAATAGAACAGGTAGTAAAGTTCTGTAGTAGGTAAGAGGCATGGTCTACATGATAAGATTTTGTATCCCAGTAGTGAATGAGACAATATCAGGTCCTGTAAACCTATTGCATAAGTGGCTTGGCTCATGTCCATTTCCCAGAAAAATGCTTGTAACTAGGACATGGAGGTCCAGTGCAGCTGTAGTGGGGAGGTCTCCCTCATTGGGCCAGGCAGCTCAGCAGCCTTCCATGAGCCAGAAGAGAAAGGAGACATTTTCATCATAATTTACGGCACCCATGAATGTGCTTCCATAGCAATTGTTGTGTGGTCACTGACACCATTTGTGTCATCCCTAGGTAATACCATGCCATTACTGCCTGTGTTCCAGAGATGCAACAGCCCCCTATAATCAACTCAGAGCACTTCTGTCTGAGCTTGCCACCAGCTCCATGAGCTCAGTGAGGTGTATGGCTGAGGTAATGTGTGCATAAACTTTTAGGCTTGTGGCAAGAGAGTTGGATACTGTTTGTCAGGCCTCTTCTGCTGTGTTTTCAGCTAATGACTGGCCAAGCAGCATGGGCTCTTATTTGCCTCCCCCCTTCTGATCTCTACCTCTTCATCTGAGTCAATTTTACTTTTTGCCAAAGGATTCCACTTACAGGGATTCCAGTCTGACTGGGCTACTGTGAGCATCCTCACTCTAGCTGTGGTTAGTTTATATCCACAAATCAATGCACACAAACCAACAAGCCAGATCCTGCAGCTGCTCAGTAGTCTGCTCTAGCGATTGCCCTACAACTTCCTTACAGTCTGCTTGAATGAACTTCATATCCCTTTACAGCATCAGCTCACCCTCTACTTGTCTTATTTTTGGCCAGCTACTTGGCAGTATAGTCTCACAGAGCATTCAACAGCAGCTAGTCTACAGTTGCCACTGCAACATGCACTTCCTTTTTCTTTCCCCAGTGGCAGCTTTCATCCACTGCCTTCAAAAGTTCTACAAGGCCCACAGGATTGTTGGTGCCTTTCACCCAATCCCAAGCTGGGCCCCAGGAGTCTAATAGGCATGCCACCTCATACCATATTGAACTGATAGACCACCCCAGGATTCCCCCCACCATTCTTGGTTTACCCCTGTCATACTCAGGTTCCTTCACCAGCTATTCCCAGCCCCCCCAGACTCCTCAACCTAGAACATTAGCATATCAAGTCATCTTAACAGGAATATTTCCTGGAATATCCTGCCCACTATGCCAGTTGTAACACTTGAGCTCCAAGCCAGGAAGCTCCACTTTTGTTTGTGATATTCCTAAAAAACCACTCAGTGGACAAGCAGATGTGACATACAGTTTATTATTCATTTTATAGGGGAGTGCACAGAAGGTGGTGGATTCAGGTGAAAAACCACTACTTATGGGGTCAAGGAGGGAGTGGCAGCAGGGAGAGAGTCACAATTGTATATAAAAATGGTACAGGGTTGTAAGAAACATCGGGGTGTTGAGAAGGCTGGGACTCCAGATACACACTGTTTTTCTCTCTCATTATGGCTGCTGGCCAAGTGGCCACCTGTGTGGAACTATGTCTTGAACTCCTACTCTATAATATCATATAATGTATATTAGGAATATATATTAGATACATATGAAATATGCATATATGTGGAACATAAATATGTTAAATACATATTTATGTATATGCACATAAAATTGGCTATTTTATCTACCCTTGAAACCCAGCTACAAAGTTACAAATGGTTACTACTCTTTTTCCATATTGCTGATTTGAAATTTATCACAAATTTTTCTTACTAACATGGGACTGTTAACAGAGAATACTCAGTTTAAGGAACCTGGCCTCAAACCTCAGTGAAATAGCCCCTAATTTAGCCCTCCCTTTCAACTTTATGTTCTTATTTTTGAATATTGGTAATGCAAATGAGTCCCTTTCAATTTTTATTCATTGTTATATTTTTATTTAATACGTTGATGGAAAAATGAAAAGAAGAATTGAAAAGAACCTACTTCTAGATTTAAACTGCAAAGCAGATAATAATTAAAAATACCAACAAACTCACCAATAAAGGAAAATTTAAAAGGAAAGAAAGAGATTCCCTATCTGGTATGGCTCAGTGGATTGAGGGCCTGCAAACCAAAGGGTTGCCAGTTTGATTCCCAGTCAGGGCACTTGCCTGGGTTGTGGGCCAGGTTCCTCTGGTGTGGGGCTCGTGAGAGGTAACCATTCATTGATGTTTCTGTCCCTCTGTTTCTCCCTCCCTTCTCCTCTGTATAAAAATAAAAAATAAAATATTTAAAAAATAAAGAAAGAAGGAGAAGCAATAAAAGAACAAATCCTGATTGTCTCTATTTCATGAATATTTATATGGTGTCAATTACAGAACTGCATGTTACCTAAAGGTCCATAGTAGCCTGGGGGTTCCCAAACCTTGTGAGGTTTTTCTTTCTTTAATATGTAAGTAAATTTTAGGTATATTTTCATACCAATTATTATAGAAAAATCAGCAATTCCCGCACAATATCTATAGAAATACTCGGAATCAAAATTTCTCCGGCATCTCTTGGCCTGATTTTACATTTCCACTGAGGCCTCTATCTTCTGATAGCTTTTATACTTTTTGTGTTGATAGAAGCACACATATTTTTTCTTTGGTTCCTCAAATCAATCATTGTGGGGCTAACTTTGCCCTTAAGTCCCCCTGTCCACCACAGATGAAAGTAACACTACCAAGACATGATCTGCTTGGGGAGGAGAGGAGGTCAATTTCTCGGAGGAAAAAGGGCAGGAGCCCCTTCCTCCAGGGTCTTTTACTGGGTTGTAATGCACAGGAATACAGGCAGCAAGGATCAAACAGTAGATAACATTTTAAAGAAATCTGAGGGCTTAGTCTGAGACAGTGTCTGTCAGGTAAGGGGGGGTTGCAGAAACTTTGGGAGACATACTCATTTCCTGCTCAGACCCTTAACATACAAATGAAAGCACTCTTAGCAAAGCAGATTTCACAGGACTTTAGGAATTCATTCTTATGCCTGATTACCCTGGATCTCACTCTAGTTAGACAAGGGGCTGCACTGCTTACCCCATTACAGGTTTTCAGGCTTAAATGGATTAGAGCCAGGAAGAGCTTCTCCCAGAGGACATGGGGACTCAGGCTTTGTCAGAATAGCCGGGGAGTGAGGGTCCATCACTCCCTTTGTTGCAGCCCCCTGAGTCCTTCCATGAGGGCCTCCCAAGTGATCGTGTCTGGCTTAAGTTGCCCCTCTCTGTGAGGAGTCTTACCCATCATGGACTATCCGACTGTGTTTTGAGGGTAGGGGGAGGAAGCAAAGGCAGCGTTTGCTACCAGAGACAAGCTTTGTCTCTTTGTGGCTCACATTCCAGAGGTTGCTCACTTATCCTTAGCCATGGGGGTTAGTTACAACTCCTGAAACCAGGCAAAGTGGTTCCCAACAAATCATGACCACAAAGTTGTTGAATTTAGCACAGCTTTCTAAAATGTTTTGGGTATTACAGCATAGAAAACACTAAATTGATTACTAGAATATTATTAAAATACCATTCTTCACAGTACATCAGTCATTCCTGCTCATGGGATTTCTCACAGGCTATCATTGTCTGCAGACATCAATATCCTCATCTCCTCACCTTTAGTGGTGATTGCTGAGATGCACAACCCCGACCTCCATGAAATGAGAACTTCCTCACTATTTCACCTTCTTCTAACATCATCTTTGGTTCTTGCTTTTTACTACATATAAAATTTAGTTATCTTTTTTCTTGTTGCAGGGGTCTCTGACTTTTTACACCAAAAAATGACCTGTCATGTTACTTTTCTTTAATAGTCATCTACAATGAAGAAAAAAACATGTGCCTCTCTTGGAAGGCGCTATGTATGTTTTCTCTCTCCCTTGCATAAAAAAATTATAGGGTATTTCCCCCTCTTCATTTTCTATATATAAAATAAAATATTTGTAGTCTTTTATATTCTACTTTTTAAATTTATTTTGGTACCTTTTTCAAAAATAGGTAATAGATACTTTAACAAATATACTTTGGTACCTTTTTCAAAATTTTGTAATAGATACTTACAAAATACCACTGGTATTTAAGAAGGGTTAAAGATAATAAATTGACAATTGAGCATAATTGTAAGTAGTGCCAAAGGAGATAAAGTGAATTGTGGTTAGATAATCAGTGTTGTCAAAAATGAAAAATGAGAGATGTAGAAGACAGCTAATTTTTTTAAATGGCAGTATTTGACATTTAATATATTGTCCAGGAATGTTTACTTTGTTGTGTCCTCCACTCCATGTGAGGATATCAGTCATATCCAGAGCTCACTTGACATTTAAACTCTTGGATTCACAGGGGGTTCACCAATTTTTATTAAAAACTTGACTTAAAACTATTAGTTCTGAAGATTATGTTGTTAATTTATTCTTTTTTAAATTTTATTTTTAATTATAGTTTGCATTCAGTATTATTTTAGATTAGTTTCAGGTGTAAAGCATAGTGGTTAGACAATCATATATTTTACAATGAATTTCCCCCAATATTTTCAGAAGCTTCTTTTGTGTTTTTGGACCCTTTTGTCAAAAGCTGGCTCTTGTAAGAAACAGAGCCCATTAAAATGAGGACAAAGACATACCATTTAGTTAGAGCTTGTTATGGCAATGTAGTTAGCACTATCACCTGTGTTTGGCAGAGCCTCCAAGGCAGAGGGAAGTGGGAAATGTAGTATATATAGTATGTCTGAAGGTATTAGTTTGTTCTGTTGGCATGCAGACACTAAAAGAGGGCATCTAGAATCACCTTTTGTGATTGGTTGGGCAACTTTTTGACTTTTTTCTGTTCCTTAGTTAGAGGCAAGGGCAGAAATCAGGGAAACACAATCATGGACCAACCAAGTCCTGACCTTCTGAGTTGGTTGCTGCAGAGGCTGTGTGGGTCAGAGCTCTGTTGTCATATAGAAGAACTCTGTTGGTAATGTACCCAAACATTACCCATAGAATCTTTTTACCTCTCAGAGCTTTGACAGTGTTTTGGTGAGGAGGGGAGTTCAAGTCAGGATTTGTTGAAAATCAGAATTTTGATTAGTCTTTCCATGTGAGAGAAGGGTTGAATACAATTGAGTGAGGATAAGGATACGAGCATCTAGAATTTGTTTCGACAGCAGGGCAATGGTGTAAGTGAGTGATTCAGCTGCCTGTGGATATTGTCTACTAATGAGATCTTTAGGAAAGTTATTGTAATAATCAATCAAATCATTTGCCTGGCTAGGGGACTCCTAAAACAGAGTCATGCTAATGGAGATATGAGATGAGCAAATCCATGTTGGAAAGACAGCCAGGTACGCTGTTGGTTCTCAGGGTGTAGACTGAGTGTGAGAGAACAATTTTTGTTTTCTCTTTTTACTTGGACCACATATTTTTGTTCCCTCAGATGCCATAGTCCTAGCATGTTAAAAGTTGTATAATATATGAAATAGTCATGTTAACTTCATAGTCATGTTTCCAGGAAGCAATTTGTCAGATATGTACACTGTGTTCTATTTCAGGGTAACATTATCTCCAAATATTCTCTATTCTACCTAAAGTTCTTGCAGGCGGGTCTAAGAATCCTGGTGTCATTTGAAACTTGACCTTTTTTTATTGCTGGTGATGACAGAAAGGGCACTTTCTCTGTTCAAATGCAGTCTGTAAAGTTTGTATGTCTGAAGCATGGTAGCTTGAATTCTGTTTTCTTATGCAGCTGGTACTGGGGGACTTGGAGCCCTGATGTGTAGAGGCATTGTAGGTGTGGTTCTGTTAGCCTAAAACCACAAAACCAAGATGAGATACAATAAGGGTTTGTTTGAGAAGTACAGATACAGGCAGGTACCCTAATAGTGTTCCAATTATGGGTGAAGGCAAGGGCTTTTCATGAAAAAGGGAATGGAGCTAATTACATGAATAGAAGGGAGGGATTTGTATTGCTTTTGATAAGCTAAGTTTTCATTTGCTATACACTTTGGTGCTAATTTTAAACATTGTCCTAGAGTCAGGATACATCTTTCCTGTTTGCTTTATAGTTGTTTGGAAGATGGTGCTGCTCTGGCCAGTCCAAAGGTTACTTTTTCTAGTTCAAACATTACAAAGGTTCAACAAGTAAGACATTAAAAGAAGTTCCTCTGGAATTTCTTTCCTAACTCCATATTAAAATGGTTTCAATTATGCCAACTTTTTGCCATTCTTGTGGAGGGAGAATTGTGGGTGACTACACACTGCCTGTGAAAAAGATATTTCATGAATCTGTGTTTATGTGACAAGCAAGTACTCTTTTTTCTGTAGGTGTCTTTGAATTGACTTAAAGGTACATTGTCAATCAAGTCATAATTTAGCATCTACTACATGGAATTTTCCTTACAGAGGAAGTAATTATTCAAGACATGGAAATTTCCCTAATGATAAACTCAGATCACAGAGTTCAAGACCAAAAGATTGCCAAACAACCAGAGTATTAGTGAACAACTTTTTAATCCTACACTTATGTTCCAGGCCACCTCTTCCCTAGGGTTGTGTTCACTTATTCTGTTCATCTTATTCTGTTCACTATAATCATCTTTGCCTTCCATTGAAAAGGCTCCAGGTGCCTTATGTTAATTATTACATCCAATTTATAGAGGTCTGCATGCAAAATTATGGCATGTTAGTCACAAAAATTGTTCCTTTTTCTTATTTCCTAAGACAGTGAAATTCTCTTGCATTTATTTGGTTAAGAGGTAACCACTCAAGAAACACTCAGGAAAAATTATATCTCTAAACTTACCTAGTTCTTGAATTGTAAGTAATTTTTAGTTCCTCTTATTTAAAAAAGTGAATCTATCAATCACATAATGAGTATCTGGTAGAAACACCCACATACTACTGCAGAATTAAATGAGCATGTACTGTTGGCTAGCTGATTATTCTACTTTGGTATGCTGCCTAAATATTTTTGAAAAGGTTGGCATGTGGCTTTTATGAAGTAAATGCACATGTGATGGAAAAGTTAAATAAACAAATTTGACACTAATGATGTAGAAGAAATCAAAATATTTTGGATTAAAGTGTTGTAAGATTAGAATTAAGAGAGCGCAGGTATTTATTACTTTGTATGGTAATCTAAGACTATAACTAAGATTGCACTCACTGAAACAATGCAAAGCGAACTTAAAAATCCATGGGAAAAATTATGATTGTTTTGTGGCTTCTACATTTTTGTCAAAACATCAAAAACTCTCTTACTCTAAATTATGAATGTATAAGGAAATTCAAAATGCTAAAACTAATATTTTAGTGCACTGTCATTAAAAATATTAGGAACATTGCCCTGGCTGGGGCAACTCAGTGGATTGAGCCTGGGCCTGCAAACCAAACAGTCGCTGGTTTGATTTCTAGTCTAGGGCACATTCCTGAGTTGCATACCAGGTCCCCAGTAAGGGGAACATGAGAGACAGCCACATATTTATGTTTCTCTCTCTCTCCTTCCCTCCTCCCTCTCTAAAAATAAATAAATAAAATCTTTAAAATTAAGAAAAAATAAAATATTAGGAACATTGAGAGTGTCATTTCTTTTCAGTAACTTATTAAGTACAGTTTGAAGAATACCTCCTTCCTAAGACTGCATCAGTGTCCAGTATTTTACATCATAATGTATACCTGAGAGTTTCATTAGTGGAAGTTGGAGCCTGGACTATATTACATGGGCTGTTGAAAGCTATTCAAGGGTTCTTTGTTGGCAGAGAAGTGAGATAAGCAGTTTGCACTCTTATAAAGATCTGTGCAGCATTGTAGAAGATGGAATAGTGTTGAGAAGGGGCTGTAGGATATGGAGGGGGTTAAATTGTGAATCAAATGGGGCAAATAGAAGAGAGGGGAGAAGAATCAACAATTAATGCAACAGATAGGGCTTAAAGAATGGAGTACATGCTACACTCAGTACATGCTAATACTGAGTATTCACTGAGGCAGGAACTCAGCAGGTTGTGTACCCAAATGATTGCCAGGTCTGCTGGGTATAGACATGAATGAACTGAAGTGTGTGAATGAGGTAGGTTTTGGGATTTCAAAGAGAGGATATTTTTCTGCCAATATTCTCGCAGGGAGTGACAGGAATGATGGAGAGACTTGGTAACTGCTTCTTGACTCTTCCCTAATGCCCAGGTCAAAGCCTGCGAGAAAAACATGCTCTTTCATGAAGGACTAGATAACACAGACATCAGTGCTACAGCACACAGGTGACCATGTATGGCCAGAGTTCAAGCTGGTGGCATTGTCATCATTCACATACAAAATAAAATTTGACTCTGGCACAGGTCAGCATGTTTGGCTGCTTGAGGGTGAATAGTGTTTGGGAAACAGGAGATAGTACCTCAGGGAGGAGACACTCTGCTGAAGGGAGCCCTTCTGAGGGCCTCAAGGCCATGAGCATTCATGAGATGCTGGAGCAGAGTATTAAGAGCCGATGGTCACGAACTCATACTGGACACCTGAGAGAGCCCCAGAAATTATTTGGAAGACACTGATATAGAGAATCCTAAGTCCTATGGTCATGTAGGTGGGAGTCTTGGAACCAGAGAAATTGAATATTAATCCTATGATGATTTAATTTTTCATAACATTCTGTTAGCATTAGGGGGCATTCAGGGTACATGTTCACCTATAAGAAATTGAATCATTCTCCATATGTGTCTGTCTCTTCTACAAACTGCCACCTGAACAACAGCTGATACAGTGACATACTGATATTTCTATCTTCATAATAGTACAGCATCTGGCACATGTAAGAATCAAGATAAATGTTAGCTCAATGAATGAACAAGTGAATGCAGTATGTAGTTGTTAGTCAAATTACACTCAGTTGAATAAGTGTACAGTCTGAAATTTATCTTGCCTAAAAATAAACTGTGCAAGTTAAAAGTTAGTAACAAAGAGCTGCATTATAAATAGTACAAAAACATTTCCAGATAACATTTAATATCCATACAAGTGTGTTGTGATGAATTTTAAGTTACAGGGATAACTTCCCCTGTAATTGCTGGCAGTGTGTCATTGTAGGTTGAAGATCATACAAGCTTATCAGAGATGCTATTGATTTATACTAGTTCTTTTTATTGATTACTTAATGAGTTTTCCAAGATAGCTAGTCAGGAAAAGATGTAGGTATTTAGGAGTCTCATTAAACCCTACTGAGAAATTTAAACAGAAATGTGTGACCTGAAACTAAAGCTTAGCAATGAGCTCCTGAGGACCATGGATATAATGCAATAATCAATCATGATAAGTAAAATAGTCACAGTTCAATAATTTTTTTCTTCTTCAAAATAAAGATACTTTTGTTCCATTGGATGGAGAAAATGTCACATGTTCACATGTATGGTTAAATGGGCATTTCAATTTCTGTCTGAATCTTAGATTAACAGAAATATATACACATTCCTATGGCTTGTATATGTTAAATACATTTCAGTTCTGACACTTTATTTATTAGTAATGCATTAATAAAATGCATGTTTTAAAGCTATATTGTAAATCTAAATAAATTTTGATTTTGTTCAACTATTTACTAATATAATATAATATTAGTGAAATTTACCTAATTATTTACCATCTATTATCTTATTTTAAAAGTTAATTATCTCTCTCTCTAATCATTTCAAAGTTAATAGGACTTTTTGAAATCTTATTCTTCTCTGTTCTGTGCGAAATGAAAACCCACAAATATTTTACATTATTTTTATAAGAACATAGTGACTTCTAATTTTCTACTTCTCTCATAGTCACACATATTTTTAAAGCAAAGGCATAAGATTATGTTGGTTCTTTAGCATAACTGTACATGTTATTAGATGGTATGCTGCCCCTTTTTTTCTTAAAGTTAGTTTATCACAATAAATCAGAATAGGTGGGATTGTGCAGTAATCAAAGCAGAATGTTAATGGTGTGTGATTAACTTAGAGTTTGAAATAAGAACCTTGATATAACATTAATTCTAGGGAATTTGAGGTGCAGACTTGATTATGGTAACCTCATTAAACACTTTCTGATTTGAAATCTTTATGTACTAGTGATGAAGTTTCCTGTTGCCAAATGACATTAGATTTTTATCAAAACTATTTTTCATATGACTTTTAGGAAACAAAAGTCAAAATCTGATTTGTGAAAAGTATTTTCACCTAACTGATAAATAGAGATGATAAAACCAGAATATAGCTTTAGTTTTTTCTGTTTTGAGCATAAAACCGGGGTAATCTGTGAACTATTAAGTATAAAAAATGCTACTCATTTATTCTTTTTTAAATCCAAGCATATAATCAATATTTACTAAGCATTAATATTTACTCGTGTGAAAATTGAATCAGAGAGCAAATTGTTTTCATTAAAAAGAATAAACCTTTTATACACCTCTAGCTCTCTGCCTTTAATAATTCATCTCATCATTTAAACTGATAATTTATTCATCAACAGATGCTCATTTACATAAAATAAGAAACAATATGTTCAGAAATTGCATGAAATGAAAAGCACAAGGTTATTAGAAAATATTAATAAGCTTTACTTTGGTGGAATATATATGGGGCAATTAGAAAAAATCTGCATTAAATTTATGTGAAATAAAGAAAGGGAACAGAAGTTATATCATAAGCAAATCAAAAAATTTACATGTTTTCCACCTTCCTTGAATTGCGTAGGTTTATTTTTTATTGTTTATTTAGGATCATAAATTGGGTTCACCATGCCTCATTTGTCATTTACTATATTAAAAACTTCATATTTCACCTGTAACCTCATTTCCACTCTACTCCATGAATGGTAAGGAAACCACATGACTTAAAATTGAATATCATTACAATCATTCATCTCAGAAGTGACACAGTGTCTGTCACTGAGTAGTTCAGCACCAGGAGGAAAATCTGAATTAGATATTGAAGGTGCAGTAAAATATTAATACAAAATGAAGGAAGACATTTTATAGTCAACTAGTCAATAGGGGGAGAAAATAGAAAGAGAAGTACACATGACTCCAATGTTTAAAGGCAGAGATTTTCAGACAGTAGTAAGCTTTTTCAGTGGCAAAATTATTCCAGCAATGATGACAGTAAATCTTAGATATCTATAACTTTGTCCAAATTGTATTTCTTAAGCAAATATTTTGATTGTGATGAGAATTTTAGAACTATTAATAATCACAGAGGAAGAATATTGTTTCTAAAGCTAGATTTGGGGTGGATTTCCTAGCTACATTGATTCTGGAACCCTGTGTACATAGCTGAGTCCTTTCAGACCATCTTCTACTAAGTGCAGGTCAAGTTTTGGTGTTGCAGTGGACACATGGCATCTCTCCTTGGTCCCTCATCATGCCCAGGTGCCTGGAGTACCAGTGGAACCTCACTTCAAGTTATGGAAACAGCTTAGGACAAGGTTAAACCTTCCTTCAGAGGACAGCAAACAATCACAGATTCAAGGACACTAAGGATTGGACCCTTGTTTCAGTTTAAGTGACTATGAAGGAAGGACTACTATTCAGCAGTCACAAGCATTGCTCAGCAAAATAGATGTGAGAACTATAAAGGTCTTGGACAGAGACAGTCAAAGCTCACTTGCCCATTTCCTCCAAAAGCAGCACCTATGTTTTGAGGCCACTATGACTGGAAGACTGCATTAGGAGCTGCCATGTGTATTTGCACTCAGGGCAGAGGGAGGGGCAGTGGCCTTCCCATGAGTTAGGAGGAACATGGAAATGCCATTTCAGGAATTCCCTTGTGCATTTATATGGAAAGCAGATTTGCCTTTATTCCTTCTCTTTTGACTCAGCCAAGGATGAGTATACTTCACCTTGGTCTGTAGCATCATAAATCAATATCTAAACTGACATGGACAAGTAGCTTTGCTTTAAAACCCAGAAAAATGCAAACAGTGGGTTTTCACTGAGTATCATTAGTTAGCACTCAAGTTGTGAGCTAAGCTGGATCAAACAGGAAATTAAAGAGAGATGAGATATCCTCCCTCCCTTCTTAGTTCTGATTTATTTGTTTTTACTCTTCACAGCCAATTTTTTAAATATATATAACCATACTTTTAAAAATTAAATTTCTTCATTGATTAAGGTAGTATTAATTAAAAGTGACATTCAGAATGAACATTCCCTCTTTCTTATTCTTAAAATAACTCAAAGCCATAAGGAGAATAGAAAACAAACTTCTAAGTGTATTTTTTGGTTACAGTAAGTTTGAAGGACTACTACACACATGGACAGGTAGAAGAGAGGAGTCCCCTCCACCCCCTGCCCTGCCCACAGCTGCACATCTCAGAAACCTAATCAAGGTTCCCTTTCAAAGGTGCACAGTTCCTTCTGAGACACAATTCTAGATCCTTCATTTAAAATGGGGTACAGTGGCTTGAATCAGGAATTTCCCAAATATAGTTTTTCTCCCACAAACTGAAGATGAGGGTAAATAAAGAATATGCACCCAAGCCATAGTTTTATAAAGAAGTCTGTATGCATAGCAGTGGAGATAAGGAAAATTCCAGAATTATTAACAGAAAATTAGTTTTCTATTAGCTGTTAAGAAGTAAAGGCTCATTGAACCTTGGCCCAAAACTCTGGGGAAAAAAATAATTCCACTTAACTTAGACCATAGCTCCGAAGCACAAACCATATATAAATAGATCAGCAAGAGAAAACTCAGACTCAAAAAGGAAACGAAATAGCTATACCAAGATTCTATTAAAATAATTAGGGAATGAACATAAAAGGCCACAAACAAAACAGAATAAACAAAAAATAAATGTAGCTACATAACAGGTAAAAATTCTGACTATATCTTGCCAAAATTTTTTAAATTGTGTGAACCTATGAGCAAGCATCAAACATAGAGAAATAAGAAATCATGGAATATATGGAAAGATGAGATACTTATTATTTTATCTTAAGCGTGAAAAATCTATAACAGCTATTCATCCTTCTAGGGTTTTTCATGCCATTGGTTTGTGGGATGCTGACAGTCTCTAGGTCTCTTCCTGAAGTAGTTAACAATAGGTTTCAGACTATTAAAAATGGTATTCAGTGATTTGTTCATTATAATGGCCAGCCATGCCCCCTAGAATAACAAAAAAAACCCAACACTATACAGTTCAAAAAGTCTATACACACCAGGCAGTGAAGTGGTAACTCCCTCTAGGCAAAACCAATGATGAGAGACTTATAAATGTATTACTCTATGGATTTTAATAATACATCACAATTTTACAGATGTGAAAATGTAAAAAAAGTGCATCTTAAAACTGATAGAATACATTAAAATGAACTGTAAGAACAAAGAAAAGCATCAGTGATACAAATAAATAAAAATGGATTAAAAGAAAAAAAATTAACAAATCAAAGCCCAGTTTGGGTGTTTTAACAATAGGTACTTCTATAATAATGTGATTCTTAGAGAACTCAATCTGCCCTGGCTGGTGTAGCTCAGTGGATTGAGCGCAGGTCTGCGAACCAGAGGATCGTGGTTCAATTCCCAGTCAGGGCACATGCCTGGGTTGCAAGCCAGTTCCCTGCAGGCCAGTTCCCAGTAGGGGATGCACTAGAGGCAACCATACATTGATGTTTCTCTCCCTCTCTCCTTCCCCTCTAAACATAAATAAATATTTAAAAAAAAAAAAGAACTCAATCTTTCCCAGTGATACTGGCTGTAGGTCTCTAGTATATGGCCTATATTATTTTGAGGAATACTACCTCTATTCCGACTTTGCTGAGTGTTTTTATCATAAATGGTTTCTATACCTTATCGAATGCTTTTTCTGCATTTATTAATGTATCATGTGATTTTTCCCTTTTCCATTTGTTTATGTGAAGTATTATGATTATTAATTTGTGAATATTGTACCATCCTTGCAATTTTACCCTGGCTTTGTTTTTTTGTCTATTTGCTTGGAATACTTTTTTCCAGCCCTTCACTTTTAGTCTGTGTAGGGCTTTTGTTCTCAGGCGGGTGTCTTGTAGGCAGCATATGTGTGGGTCATGCTGTCTTATCCATTCACCTGCCCTATATAATTTGATTGGAGGATTTAATCTATTTAAATTTAATATTATTATTGATAGGTATTTATTCATTGCCATTTTACTTCCTTGTACTCATGTTCCTCTCTCTCTCACTCTTTTTGATTTTTTCTTAAAGCAGTTTCTTTTTTTAAATTTTATTTAGTTATTTTTCAAGTACAGTTTTCTAATTCTCCCATCCCAGCCCACTCCGCCCCATGCTCCCCACCTCCCTCCCATTTCCACCCCCCTTAGTTCTTGTCCCTGTGACCTTCATACTTGTTCCTCCAAACCCCTCCCCTTTTTTCCCCTTAAATTCCATTCCCTCTCCCCTGTGGTCACTGTCCTTTAGCATCTCTTGCAGTGCAGGTTTTGTGGAGGTGTATTCTTTCAGCCTTCTTTTGTCTGAGAAACTGAGATTGTGCCTAACATTTTAATTGAGAGCCTTGCTGGATAGCATAGTCTTGGTTTCAGGCTTTTGTTTTTCATTACTTGGAATATTCCTTCCCATTCCCTTCTGGCTTAGAGCATTTCCATTGAGAAGTCAGCTGCTAGTACTCATGGGCTCCCTGTATGTTACATCCTGTTTCACCCTTGCTGCCTTTACAATTCTCTCTTTGTCTTGGAATTTTGCCATTTTAATTATGAAATCTTGAATTTGTCCTATTTGGGTTCCTCTTGATTGGGACTCTCTGTGTTTCCTGGATTTGTGTGACTTTCTTCTCTCATCAAATTAGGAAAGTCTTCCATCATTACTTTTTTAAAATTTAATTGTTGTTCAAGTAGTTTTCTGTCTTTTACTCCCATCCCAGCCCATCCCCCAAGTGCTCCCCACCTTCCTCCCATTTCCACCCCCCTTAGTTGTTGTCCATTTGTCCTTTATACTAGTTCCTGTAAATCCTTCCCCTTTTCCCCTGAAATTACTTTTTCAAGCAGGTCTTCTATCTCTTGCACTTCTTCTGGTATCCTTATTATATGGATATCATTATGTTTCTTATTGTCTTGAAGTTCCCTTAACACCTCTTCCTTCCTTCTGAGTCTATTTTCTTTTTCCTGTTCTTTCTCAGTGTTTTTTTTCTACCTTATTCTCTAGCTCATTGAACAGAAAGTTCAATCCTCTGCTTCATCTAGCCTGCATGTAATTCCTTCTAGTTTGTTTTTTTTATTTCTTATATTTTGTTCATTCCTTTCTGTTTTTTGTGTATAGTTTCAATTTTCTTTTTCATACTGTTGTAGTTCTCACTCAGTTCCTTGCAGTTGTCTTTGAGTTCCTTGAGCATCTTTGTAACCATTATTTTCAATTCTATATCTGATTGTTTGCATACTTCCATTTCATTTAGTGGGGAGTCTTCCATTCCCTTTGATTGCGGGTTCTTTTTTGTGTCCCCATTTTAGGTGACTGTTTTTGTTTGTTCTTGCCCTTCTTTATGTTTGACTGTGCTAGCTGTCTTTTTAGGGTGAACTTCTATGGTAGGAATTCTATAGGATTCAGTGGTTTGGTCTCTGATCTCCTTGTCTGGATGCTCTAGGTTTCACCTTTCTTCTGTTTGTGTGGGGTCTCTTTTTGTACTTTGGTATTTACCCTTTGGTAGTTCCTTAGTTGGTGGTTTCTCTCCTATAGCAGGTATACTGGTGTTCATATCTCACACATCTTCTTGTATGTGATAAGTGGCAGGGTGTAGGAAAATGGATTAAGACAATGGAAGAATATTTTATGGGATTTAAAGTCCCAGCAAGTAGAGAAGGGATAGGAGATTCTTTGGATAAGTATACCATTAACTGTGATATTTCATTCAGCTAGCCACTTTTTATAAAAGGTGAAGAAGAGATAAGATTCTTATTAGAGGGGAGGGGGATTGTAGAAAACAGAGCACTTGTGCAAGGTTAGGTGATGAGGTATAGTGAGAGTAAAGGATAGAAAGTAGACATAGTATGAGAGAGAATAGAGTTAACCACAACAATAATAAAGCTCAGGAATAATGTGAAGTGGGCTAAGATTGGGGGGGATGGTTTCTGTGTAGTATGCACAATTAATTGTATGGAACACCAATTATTTACAATAGTACTGGAATAGCAATAATATGACAAGAAATATATGATTTGGATAACCAGAATAGAAAGTACGTGATCAACAGTAGTGTGTCATTGGAACACAAGTGAAGTGAAAGAAGGAAAATTAAAATATAATAAAGAGAGCATAAGAAAAAACAGTAAATCAATGCAATTAAACATAGAAATAGAACAAAGAAAACTAAACATAAGGCAGAGAAATAAAAATACTAACAAAATAAAAGAAGTAAAGATAATGAAAAGTAATAGTAATACACATAATAAAATGCCAATTCTAAGGTATAGCAAAGTGACATTTGTCTCTTGACCTAGAGAGTATCTGGGTCAGGGTCCAACACAGCCCCACTCTTCTCCCTTCTCTAAATGTTGCCTGGCACCCCAGTTTATCTGGTAATGACCTAGTAGACATCCATATTCCCAGGTGATGTATATCACATCTTTGTGTTTCCCACTTCATCTCTATTTTTCTGGTGCATCTACTTATTTTTTATTTCAGCATGTTCAAATGTTTATTCTCATTCTGTAACTTAAATTTAATCACTTAAACTCAGCATCTCTCAACACTTTGAAATTTAAGAGGCTACTATTTTTACATCTAGAATCTATCTATCTCTATTCTGAATAGGTAAAACATAGACACATATAAGGGTCTCCCTGTTTTAGTAAAAAATATACTGAACCCTTTTCATACAGAACATAATTTGAAATTACTGGAGAACTTCATTTTTGTATGTGTGTGATCATTTGCTAAGCAAGATTTTGGTTATAGATCTGTTTAATTTTGATAGCACAGGTTAATTAAAATTTAATACCACTTCATTTAACTAGGCTAGGTATTCTGAAAAGCACTCCAAAGCTAGATTTTATGCTTTATGAAAATAACAATACACACTTTCTATGCAACATAATGATGCCATGTTAAATGGAGTATAGTGAGAACAGTAGGGATAAAGCACACATAAATCAACACCAAATATTGTTTTATGATATTTTAGCTACACATAATCCATAGCTCCTAAACTAAATCATCTTTCATCAAATAAAATACAACTCTGAGACTAAAAACTGTTTTAGATGCCTCAGGCAAAACAAACATGAATGCAATAGCCACTGACCTCAGGGATATTAATCTCATAGGATTAAACAAAAGGAAATTCATGATTGCACTTTAAAGTTTCCAAGTAGATGCTCAGAAACTCTGTAATGCAGCATCTGCATTTGGGTTTTTACCATCTTGCTTCCTTATCCTGAGCTAATCTCTTTTTTCATGATATCGTAATGACTGTCTTAGTTCCAGGGCCATGTGTCAAGGTCAGGTGGAAGACGGGAGTAGAGACTAGACTTGTTTCTTCAGTAATGAGGAACTATTTCCAGAAGCCCTCAATGTATTTCCCATCACAACATATTGGTTAGCATTGTACCACAGCCTGTTTCTAAACTTATGTTGTTTAAATATATTACAATTTATTTTTGTTAAATATTCAAAGAAAGTGTATTTTTTGAATTGTGTTAGTCATAAAATAATTTTTAAAGGTATAAATTTTTAAGAAAATTTGTGAAAATGGAATTCAGATATGTCACTAGTTTTGTTCTTTTTCTTGTTCTACAACTGGTTTTTAAACATGTATGTACAATTCTTTCATTATTATTAAAATACATAAATGATGTCTGTGTATATGTCCTTAAAATATTTTCTTTTTAAAATATATGCTGGATAAATGCTTTTTACATATTTGAGTTCCAACATTTGTAGTTGAAATTCCAAATTTCTGTATTAGTATTAATTTTATAGGAAAGCACACACATATCTACCCAAGTCAGAGTAATATCAGATTCAGATTTACTATCTTTGCTTAGGTTTTTCATGAAGTACATAACAGCAACTGTTGACCTGGATTATATAATCAAGAGTTATATAAAATACAAGTAGTTGATACCCATTCTAAGCTTTATGTTTTCCTTCTACATTCAGTTAACCATTTTCCTCCCCACTTTATCTTTCTCTATTTGTGTGTATGTACATATACATTATGTGTATATGTATATATGCATATACAATATATACACATACATACACGTGTATATCTGTGTATATACACACATACACACATGCAAAAAATACCTAAGTCCACCCTTTACTTAGCTCCATATACAATTTTAGGTTTATATACATGTATTTTTTGTATGTTGGCTACCTAATACAATCAAATGCAAATAATAAATATGCAGAATGTAATTTATATTAGTGGTTGCTTTAAAAGTTAAAATGAGATGGAGTTATTTATTTTCATTCTGCATATAGTTACTCAGTATGTGCTGTGTATAGGAACACAATAGCCTTGTTCCTATGTGTGAGTAAAGGCTGCTCCCAATGTCTTTCTGCATATTGTATTCTGTTTTTTGTTTGACTTTGATAAATTAGAATTAGAAAACTAAAACATGATTTTAGACTTTTTATGGTCCCAGCAAAGATTAGTAGGATGCTTCCATCTCTTTCCACAATGCTTCTGATTATTGGCTTACTTAGGAACTTCTGGAAATGAAAGGAAAACTTGTGCCTTTGACTTTGTAATGAAATTTAATGCTTACTTAGGTTTGCTGATTTACCATGGCACAATTCTTCAACTTCTCTTCATTTTTTGAGATACTCAAAATATCTACATTATCTAATGGAAAGTCACTGGTTCTAGAATACTATAATTTATAAAATGGAAAGCTTTTTCTTGGTTGTAATTGAAGAAGATGAGAAGAAGGATAATTGTAGGGAACATAAAGAGGAAGATGATATATGAATGCAGAAATGGGACTTGAGGTTTTAGGTCCAACAGGTATTGATCTTGGAAGGCCTCATCACTGCCCTTACAATAGAATATCAGTGGCTTTTTCTGGACACATCAGAGGGATAATGGTTCAGGGCAAACTGCCTATCAGAAGTCTAGAGGCAATTGAGTGCCAAGAGGTTCATCTCAGACCTGCTGACCTGCACAGAAGCCACTGGAGCTGGGTACTGAGTAAGAAATACAAAAATAGGCCTGGCTGGTGTAGCTCAGTGGATTGAGCATGGGCCTGGGAACCAAGCAACCACAGTTCGATTCCCAGTCAGGGCACATGCCTGGGTTGCAGGCCAGTTCCCAGCAGGGGACACACAAGAGGCAACCACACATTGATATTTCTCCCCCTCTCTCCTTCCCTTCCCCTCTAAAGATAAACAATTAAAAATATTTTAAAAAAAGAAATAAAAATAGTTATTTGGACAACTGTGGAGGCTGTGGGCTAGTGAGATTGTGCTAAACACCTGAGGGAATAAGGAAACAGTTCCATATTTGCATGGCCTTTACCTCCTGAGGAACTGAGCAGGGTTCTCTCAAGGTTCTGGAAGGCAAGAAAGAGTAAACCTCATAGAACATGCCCAGTGTTCTCTATCACAAAGGTCTGCTTTCAGGGAGAACCCTCATCAGATGCTTGTCTCATAGGATAGGAGACTTCTCCCACTACTGCCCCCCTGGTCTTCCTGTGTCACCTGAGTGGAGAGAGTTAAACATTCCTGTGAAGGTCACATCCTGTGGACATTAAGGACACTAATAGAGCAAAACTTAATCATGAGATCTTAGAACTCTTCTGCTGTCCACTCCACACATTACCACTAAGCCAAAATACTCCAGTATAGTAATATAATATAATGTGATATGATATGACATGATGTGATATAATTTGATATATAAAGGAGAAGAGATTTCCTCTATATATAGAGTGTGGGGGAAATAGTTTTACAGTTGTGAGAACATGAAACATAGTTTATTCTTGTATTATTTATTAATTATTATATTTCATATGAATAGCTGTAAGCCTACTTTTTTCCTACCTTGTATACAGTAACTAAAAGAGAAGGTTATACCATGCTCAAAAGAAAGCTGAAATAGCTATTTTCAGACAAAGCAGACATCAGAGTGAGGAAAATTATCAGGGTAAACAGAGGAACTGCCTAATGACAAAAGAATCAGCTCTATAAGATGTGACAATCCTAATCATGTTTTCCCCTCAAAACAGAGCATCAAAATAGGTGACATAAAATCTGATAGAACCAAAAGGGTAAATAGACAAATTCACTGTTATAGTTGGATTCTTCACAGCCTTCTTCCAAGAATGGACAGGTCAGACACACGAAGATGTAGTAAAGATACAGCTTATAGGAGTTGCCCTCATTCAACTTGATCTAATTAACATTAAAAAATATACTATATTTCTGGGCTCTCTATTTTGTTCCATTGGTTGATGTGTGTTAAATTTCACTGGTGGGATTATACCCTAAAAACCTTGAAACACCAAGTCAAAAGAACCTATGTGCTGCAATGTTCACAGCAGCACGATTTCCAGCCAAGTGCTGGAAGCAGCCTAAGTGCCCATCAGTAAATGAATGGATCAAAAAACTCTGATACATTTACACAACGGAATACTACCCAGTAGAAAGAAAGAAGGAGCTCCTACCCTTTGCCACAGTATGGATAGATTGACAGAGCATTATGCTAAGTGAAATAAGCCAAGTGGTGAAAGACAAATACCATATGATTGCACCTATAAATGGAACATAATCGATAAAACAAACAAGCAAAATATAACCAGAGTCATTGAAATTAAGAACAAATTGACAGCAATCAGAGGGGAGGTGGGAGGGGATAATGGGGGGGAAAGGGGGAAGGGTTTTCAGGAACATGTATAAAAGACACATGGACAAAACCAAAGGGGGGTGGGATCAAGGGTGGGAAGTGAGGATGGCTGCAGTTGGGGGGAGTGAAGGGGGGAAATGGAGACAACTGTACTAGAACAATTTTTTAAAAAGAAAAAAATGCTCTATAACACAACAGCACAATACACACTCTTCTCAAGCTCACATGAAGCATTCTGCACAACAGATCACATTCTGGGCCAAAAATGAGACAGATATAAAGAATAGAAAAAAAAGAATAGAGGAAGAAGCTTGCCTGAGAATAATTTAAGGAGGAAAAAATTATAGACAAGAGAGATGAAAAGGAAGAACAAAGCTAGGAAAAAAGAAAATAAATAATAGCTACCCCTTACTGAGCTTTTCCTGTAAATTCATAGGTTATGTGCTGAGATCATTACCTACATTATCTCATTTAATTCTCACACATTCTTACCTGGGTTTTCATCATCACTTGTAGATGAAAAATTGAGATTTAAAGAAATTTGGTCATTTGTAGATTACAGAGCCAAGATGTAAACCAAAGACCACTTTACCCAAGACTTGAATTTGCTGGTTTTGAAAATATAAAGTTAAAGCTACCTGTGATGTGGTTGGGCTGGAAGCTGAAATCTACAATTGATTCATCCATCAGTATGTGTTGTGGGGTAAAAATTGCCTAGTAATATATTCACACTTCTCCAGATCATTCCCTAGTAGTCTCCAGGCTTCCTGACTCTACCTGACCCTCTTGTCTATCAGATTTTCCTCCCATCTCCTATAAATTTTATTTTCCTCTGCAGATTAACTTAGTGCTGCAGGCACCTCCCATCAGGTAGCCCACATCCATCACTTCCTACTGTTTAGTGAAAAGGCTGTTTGTAATAAAATTGATGATTTTGCAAATGAAAGTTATGAGTTTCAATGATTTTTGGGTACTAGGTCCAAAATTGAGAAGCAAGCTACATAGAAGAGATGGTTAAAATAAAAAAGTCTATTTTCCTCTAAATATTTCTCAAATCAAAAATACACATTGCATGATTCTTAAGGGAAAGAACCATAACATTCATCTTTCCTCCAATTTGAGATTTTGTAAATAGAAGTTGTTTTAATAAAGTTAAGATGAATTGTAACTCTTCATAATCATTTAAAATAGTAAATTATGCCTCAAGTTTTAGAAAACCTCATATATATATTATAAATATATTGCATAAAAATTAAATATAATTGTACAAAGGAATGTGGCACATTCTTCATACAACATAAATTTGTCCTAAATCTAAGCCAGCTATATAGCATATCCTTGTTCATGTGCCTTAAATTTAAAGCAGTTTGTTAGGTTTTAGATAATGTAGGATTCTAGGAAAAGGCAGTTCTTGGAAATTTGAATGTTTTTTTAATATCAATATATGTCTCTTAACAAACAAAATGTTATTCTATTTCTTGATATGAGCTGATCTCCTTTTAAAAAATACGTCATTTTTTCTTTTTTTAAAATATAATTATTGTTCAAGTACAATTTTCTCTCTTTTACTCCCATCCCAGCCAACCCCTGAAGCCCTCCCCACTTCCCTCCTCTTTCCACCCCCCTAGTTTTTGTTCATGTGTCCTTTACGCTTGTTCCTGTAAACCCTTCCCCTTTTCCCCTGAAATTCCCTCCCCTCTCCTCTCTGGTCAGCATGTTCTCCATTTCAGTGTCTTTGGTTATATTTTGCTTGTTTGTTTGTTTTGTTGTTTAGGTTCTTGTTAAACATGAGATCATATGGTATTTGTCTTTCACTGCCTGGCTTATTTCACTTAGCATAATGCTCTCCAGTTCCATTCCTGCTGTCACAAAGAGTAGGAGCTCCTTCTTTCTTTCTGCTGCATAGAATTCCATTGTGTAAATGTACCATAGTTTTTTGATCCATCCATTTACTGATGGGCACCTAGATTGCTTCCAGAACTTGGCTATTGTAAATTGTGCTGCTATGAACATTGAGGTGCATAGGTTCTTTTGGATTGGTGTTTCAGGGTTATTAGGATATGATCCCAATAGTGGAATTGCTGGGTCAAAAGGCAGATCTATTTTTAGTTTTCTGAGAAAATTCCACACTGTTTTCCATACTGGTTGCCATTTTTTTCTTATTTGCAATTCAAAACACAGTGGTAAATTGGGAAACCAGCATGATAGTATGTGAAGGCACTTAAAATGAGGCTTGAAATTAAGTATCTTGAAATAAACCAAATGAGGAAAATTGTGGACTGCCCATATGATCCACACATACTAAATTCCTGAGACTCACTAAGAAAAGAAGTATCTCTTGTCTTCTGATTTCCATCATTCATCATCAAACAATTGTTTCATCAGTTAAAATATTAGCTATGCCATCTAACAATAGATGAGTACTGCAGGGTGACTCAGTGTACTGATTATTCCTTTAATGACAGGATTGAAATACTAGACTTTGGTAAAAGAGATGGGAGTGTCACTACAGAAGCTATGTGATCATCTTTTTATTTCATTTTTATTTTTTAACTTTTATTCTTTTATTATTATGTGTAAATACAGTTCTCTCCATTTTACTACCACCACTTTCCCTTGCCCTACCCACCCTCACCCTCAATTCTACCCACCTTTTTTTTTGTCCATGGGTCCTTTATACATGTTCATTAACGACCCTTCCCCTTATTTCCTATGTTATTTCCCACCCCCTTCCCATCTGCTTAATGCCAGTTTGTGCTTAATTTCAATGTCTCTGGTTACATTTTCCTTGTTTTTTTTTGTTTTGTTAATTGGATTCCACTTATATATGAGATCATATGGTGTTTGTTTTTCACTGTCTGGCTTACTTCACTCAGCACAAGACTCTCCAATTCCATGCATGTTGTTGCAAAGGGTAGGAGCTTCCTCTTTTTTCTGCTGTGTAGTATTCCATTGTGTAAATGTACCACAGTATTTTGATTCATTCATTAACTGATGAGCACCTAGGGTGCTTCCAGCACTTGGGTATTGTAAATTGTGCTGTTATGAACATTGGGTGCATAGGTTCTATTGAATTAGTGTTTCAGGATTCTTAGGGTATAATCCCAGCAGTGGAATTGCTGAGTCAAGAAGCAGTTCCATTTTCACTTTTTTGATGAAGTTCCATACTGTTTTCCATAATGACTTCACCAGTCTGCATTACCACCAGCAATATACTAGGGTTCCCTTTTCTCCACATCTCACCATCACTTTTTGTTTGTTGATTTGTTTATGATGGCCATTCTGACCTGTGTGAAGTGGTATTTCCTGTGGTTTTAATTTGCACCTCTCTGATGGCTAATGATGCTGAGCATCCTTTCATATGTCTCCTAGCCCTTTGTATGTCCTCCTTGGAGAAGTGTCTCTTCAGGTCCTTTGCCCATTTTTTAATTGGATTGTTTGTCTTCCTGGTGTGCAGTCGTGTGAATTCTTTATATGTGTTGGATATCAAACCCTTGTCCAAGATATCACTGGCAAATATATTTTCCCATATGGTTGGTTCCCATTTCATTTTGCTGTTTTCTTTAGCCATACAGAAGCTTTTTATTTTGTTCAAGTCCCATTTGTTTATTCTTTTCTTTATGCCCCTTGCACTAGAGGACATATTGGTGAAAATATTGCTGCATGGAATATCTGAGATTTACTTGCCTATGTTCTCCTCTAGGACTTTTATTGTATGATATCTGGTTTTTAAGTATTTTATTCATCTTAAGTTTATTGTTGTGTATGGTGTCATTTGGTGGATGGTTTCATTTTTTTTTGTATGTAGCTGTCCAGATCTCACAATAGAATTTGTTAGAGAGACTATTTTTCCTCAGTTTTATGCTTTGCCCACTTTGTCCAATATTAATTGTCTATAGAGACTTGGATTTATTTCCGGGCTTTTATTTCTGTTCCTATGATCTGTGTGTCTGTGCTATGCCAGTACCAGACTGTTTTTGATAACCATTTAATCTAGTTTGTAACACCAGGTATGTGATCCTTTCTACTTTTTCTTCCTTCTCAAAATTGCTGCAGCTAATCAGGTCATTTATGATTCCATATACATTTTTAAAACATATTTTATTAATTATGTCATTACAGTTGTTCTATTTCCCCCCTTCATTCCCCTCCACCCTGCACAACCCCTCCACCACCATTCTCCCTTTAGTTTATGACCACATGTCTCAAGTTTTTTAGATTCTATATTTCCCCTACTATTCTTGCCCTCCCCCTTATCTATTTTCTACCTACCATCTATGCTACTCATTTTCTGTACCTTCTCCCCCCTTCTGCTTCTCCCACTCCCCTGTTGCTAACCCTCCATGTGATCTCTATTTCTGTGGTTCCGATCCTGATCTAGCTGTCCTCTTAGTTTGCTTTTGTTTTAGGTGTGGTTCTTAATAACTGTGAGTTTGCTGTCCTTTCACTGTTCATATTTTTATCTTCTTTTTCTTAGGTAAGTTCCTTTAATATTTCATATAATAAGGGCTTAGTGATGATGAACTCTTTGAATTTGATCTTATCTGAGAAGCATTTTATCTGCCTTTCCATTCTAAATGAAAGCTTTGCTGGATAGATCAATCTTGGTTGTAGGTCTTTGGATTTCATGACTTGGAATACCTCTTTCCAGCCCCTTCTTGCCTGCAAGGTCTCTTTTGAGAAATCCACTGACAGTCTGATGGGAACTCCTTTGTAGGTGACTGTCCCCTTATCTCTTGCTGCTTCTAGGATTCTCTCCTTCATTTGAATCTTGGCTAATGTAATGATGATGTTCCTTGGTGTGTTCCTTCTTGGGTCCAACTTCTTTGGGACTCTCTGAGCTTCCTGGATTTCCTGGAAGTCTATTTCCTTTGCCAAATTGGGGAAGTTCTTTATTATTTGTTCAAAGAAGTTTTCCACTCGTGGCTGTTCCTCTCCCCCTTCTGGTACCCCTATAATTTGGATGTTGGAGCGTTTAAAGATGTCCTGGAGGTTCCTAAGCCTCTCCTCATTTTTTTTTAATTCTTGTTTCTTCATCCTTTTCTGTTTGGTCATTTTTTCCTCCTTCCCCCTCCACTCCTTTGATTCGAGTCCCAGTTTCCTTTCCATTACTATTGGTTTCCTGTGTATTTCCCTTCATTTCAATTAGTTTAGCTTTCATATGTTCCTCTAATTTGTGACTAAAATCAACCAGTTCTGTGAGCATCCTGATCACCAGTGTTTTGAACTGTGCATCTGAAAGTTTGGCTATTTCTTCATCGGTTAGAGTTATTGTCTCTGGGGCTTTGAGCTGTTCTTCTTGAGCCATAATGTTTTTCTCTGTTCGCGCCTGTTAGGTATGAGGAGCTGAGCCTTAGGTGTTCATTCACCAGGGCGGGGCCACCCAGGTCTCTGGGTTGTGATGCTGTATGTGGGGGCGGGGTCAGAGAGGGACAATGGCAGTTCCCTCTGCCACTTCCTGCCACTGGGGCCTGCTCGGTCCATCTCACCACTGCTAGTTCCTTCACTGGTTTCTCTGTGCGCGATTGTGTGACCACGGTCTGCCCTCAGTGGGTCCAAGGCCTTGCGCCCTCAGTGGGTCCACCTGCTTCTCCACACCTGGGATCCGCCCATGGCTGCTAGCGCTCTTGGGTCACACACCTGGGTCAGTCAGGTGGGTCCTTCCTGCCCGACCCCGCTCAGCCCCTGGCTCTGCCCCTCTTACCAGTTTGGCTGAAGGGTTCGTTGTTGTCAGACTTCTGTGTAGTTCAATTTTCTGTGGTTTGGCTGCGTTTTTGTTGCTAAAACTTTGTTGTTTTTAAACTTGGTTGTGTGAGAAGGCTCAGTGCTTCCACCTATGCTTCCATCTTGGTGGAAGTCCCCCATGTACACTTTTGAAATGTTTGTTCTATATCTATCAATGATGTCATTGGTATTTTAGTAGGGATTGCACTGAATCTATAAATTTCTTTGGTAGTATGAACATTTGATGATGTTAATTCTTCCAATTTATAAACGTGATACATACCCAGTTGTTTGTGTCTTCATTAACTTCTTTCTTCATTGTTGTATAGATTTCTGAGTACAGGTCTTTTAACTCCTTGGTTAGGTTTATCCCTAGGTACTTTATTTTTCTTGTCACTATAGCAAATGGAATTTTCCCCCTAATTTCTGCTTTTGATATTTCATTGGTGGTGTACAAGAATGCTTTTGATTTCTGAATATCCACTTTGTATATTGCTGTTTTGCCAAATTCACTTATTAGGTGGCGTAGTTTTTTTTGGTGGAGTCTATAAGGCTTTCTATGTACACTATGATGTAATCTGCAAACAATGACAGTTTTGTTTCCTCTTTTCTACTTTGGGTGCCTTTTATTTCTTTTTCTTGTCTGATTGCTGTGGCTTGGACTTTTAATACTATGTTGAAGAGAACTGGTGAAAGCGGACATCCTTGTCTTGTTTCTGATTTTAGTGGGAAAGCTTTTAATTTTTTAAAATATTTTATTTATTTATTTTTAGAGAGGAAGGGAAGAAGAGAAGGAGAGAAATATCAATGTGTGGTTGCCTCTTGTGTGTCCCCTGCTGGGAACTGGCCTGCAACCCAGGCATGTGCCCTGACTGGGAATTGAACCACGATCATGTGGTTTGCAGGCCCGCGCTCAATCCACTGACCTACATCAGCCAGGGAGAAAAGCTTTTCATTTTTGTTGGTTGAGTATGATGTTGGCTGTAAGTTGCTCACATATGGCCTTTATTATGTTGAGGAATGGTCCCTTTATTCCTACTTTGCTGAGTGTTTTAATCATAAATGAATTCTGTACCTTATCAAATGCTCTTTCCCCATCTATTGATATAATCATGTGATTTTTGTCTTTTCTTTTGTTTATTTGATGTGAAATTTATTGATTGATCATTTTGTATTCCTGGGATGAATCCCACTTGACATTCGTATATGATCTTTTTGATGTATTGCTGGATGGAGTTTGCCAGTACCTTGTTGAGGATTTTAGCATTTATGTTCATCAGCAATATTGGCCTGTAATTTTCTTTCTTTCTTGTGTGTTTGTATGGTGGGGATTAGGATGATGTTATCCTCAAAAAAAAAGAGTTTTGGAGTCTTCTCTCTTCTTGGACTTTTTTGAGTAGCCTCTGAACTATAAGGGTTAGCTCTCCCTTAAATGTTTTGTGAAATTCTCCCGTGAAACCTTTTGGTCCAGGGTTTTTCTTTGCTGGAAGTTTTTTGATTACTGTTTCCATTTTGTCAGCTATTATTAGTCTGTTCAGGGTTTCTTCATTCAACTTTGGAAGATTATATTTTTTTTCTAGAAATTTGTCCATTTCACCTAGGTTTTTAAATTTCATGGCATATAGTTCTTCATAGTAATTTCTTACAATCCTTTGTATTTCTGTGGTATTAGTTGTAATCTTTCCTTTTTCATTTCTGATTGTATTTATTTGGGACCTCTCTTTTTTTATTCTTTTTAAAGGCTTGTCAATTTTGTTTACATTTTCAAAGAACCACTTCCTGTATTTATTGATCATTGGAATTGTTCTTCTATTACCTATGTTGTTTAATTCTGCTCTGATCTTGATTATTTCTTTCCTTCCACTTTCTTTGGGAATTCTTTGTTGTTTTTCCTCCAGTTCTTGCAGATGTAAGATTAGGTTGTTTATTTCAAATGTTTCTGTCTCTTTTAGGTGGCCCTGTATTGCTATGACTTCACTCTCAGTACAGCCTTCCATGTGCCCTATAAGTTTTGAGTTGTTGTGTGTTCATTTTCACCTGTTCCCAGAAACATTTTGATTTCTCCTTGATCTCATATTTAACCCATTCATTATTTAATAGCATGCTATTCAATCTCCATGAATTGAGTGTTTCTGAGTAGTTTTTTTTTTAAGTGGTTTCTGATTTTAGGCCCTTGTGTACTGAGAAGGTACTTGATATGATTTAAATTTTCTTGAATTTGTTTAGGCTTGTTTTGAGTCCTATAATTTGGTTTATCTTTGAAATTGTTCCATGTGCATTTGAAAAGAATGTGTACTTTGCTTCTTTAGAATGAAAGGTTCCACATATATTAATTAAGTTCATATAATTTATACCATTGTTCAATGCTGTAAAATCCTTTTTGATATTTTGTTTTGAAGAGCTATACATTTTTCACATTGGGGTATTAAAATCCCTTATAAGTATGTTGCTGTCTATATCTTTCTTGAAGTCCTCCAAGAGTTCCCTTCCATGTTTAGATAGTTTTATGTTGGGTACATACAAGTTTGCAATTTTTATGTCTCCTTGATGAATTTTCCCTTGAGTATTATGAAGTGTACTTCTGGCTCTCTTTTTATGGCCCTTGTTTTGAAGTGTATTTTGTCTATTAGTACTGCTACCCTCACTTTCTTTCCTGTATGTCTGCTTGGAATCCTTTTCTCCAGCACTTCACTTCCAGTCTGTGTCGGTGTTTGTTCTGAGGTGGGTGTCTCGTAGGCAGCATATATGTGGGTCATGCTTTCTTACCCATTCAGCACCCTCTATGTTTTTTGATTGGACCATTTAATCCATTAACATTTAAGGTTATTGGTAGGTATTTATTCATTGCCATTTTCCTCCCTTTGTTCCTTTGTTTCTTTTTCTCCCACTGTTTTTCTTCCTCTTCTTAAAGCAGTCCCTTTAGCATTTCTTGCAGTGCTGGTTTGGTGGAGGTGTATTCTTTCAACCTTCTTTTTGTCTGGGAGAAAAGAAGGGACTGCTTATTTTGCCTTATATTTTAATGCAAAATATTTATATTTTAAACTCTTTATTTTGCCTTCCATTTTAATTCAGAGCCTTGCTGGATAGCATAGTCTTGGTTGCAGGCCTTTGCTTTTCATTACTTTAAATATTTCTTGCCATTCCCTTATGGCTTGTACTGTTTCTGTTGAGAACTCAGCTGCTATCCTTATGGGGGCTCCCTTGTATGTTACTTTCTGTTTCTCCCTTATTGCCTTTAAGATTCTCTGTTTGTCTTGGAATTTTGTCATTTTAATTATGATGTGTCTTTGAGTGAGACTCTTTGGGTTCCTCTTTTTTGGAACCCTCTCTGCTTCCTATAATTGTTTGGCTTTTTCTCTCATCAAATTAGGAAAGTTTTCCATCATTACTTTTTAAAACAGTTTTTCTATTCCTTTTTCCTCTTCTTTTCCTTCTGGTATCCTTATTATAAGAATATTATTCCATTTCATGCTGTCTTACATTTCCCTTAACTCTTCTTCACTCTTTTTGAGTCTTTTATTTTTTTTAATCTTTCTGGACATATTTTTTCTACTTGCCCTGATTCAATCCTCTGATTGATTTGAGCCTGCTTTTGATTCTTCTACTATGTTCTTTAATTCAGAAATTGTATTCTTCATTTCCTCTTAGCCCTTGTAGATTATTTCTATATCCCTTTTTATGCTGATACAGTTCATAGTTCCTGGTAGTTTCTCGTTAATTCACATTTAGCTCAGTGAGCTTCATTATAGCCATTGTTTTGAACTCAGTACCTTATAGCTGACTTGCCTTTATTTCATTTAGCCTTCTCTCTGAGTATCTCTCCTTTCCTTTTGATTGGGGGTTATTTATTTGTCTTCCCATTATTTGTGGGACTCTTCTTGGTTGCCTCTGTTTCTTAAATTGATGTGTTTTGTCTTTCAGACTTAATGGTGTGATATTCTAAGGTAAAAGGCCTGTGAGATTCAGTGGTGCAGTCTCCTTGATCACCTCAACTTGATGTTGTTTGGATGCATTTTATGGCTTTTATGCTAGTTCTCTGGATGTAATTGCATTTTGATTGTTGTTGGGTCTTTCTTTGGTGGGTCCTCCCCTGCTGGCTGACTGAGGGTCACTCCACCAACCCTGTCTTCTGTGCTGTTGTGCTGGTGCTGCCAGACCAAAACCATAAAGCCCAGGAAACAAACCCACAGCTGCAAATATAACTCCCCCTACAATTCCACTATCAATAATAAAAGAACCTGTATTAATAAGGGTGTTATGAGATTAAGACTATTATAAGAAAGGAGAGTGGATATGAGATGACATACTGAAAGAAAAATGATTTTAAGAGGGCAAACTCCTAATAAGAAGCAATGGAAAGAAATTAATAAAGAAAGGAAATGAAGAGTGTGGAATGAAATAAGAGAAGGGAAGCATATTATATTAGGTTTAGACAAAAATTAAAGTAGTATAAAATAAAATAAAGTGAAATAAAGAAAGGAAAATATTAAATAATTAGTAAAAATATAGGAACCAAATTGGAGAGAAAGATCCACCAGAGTACTATCAACAACAAATGAGCTAAAATTAATATAAATGATATGGGAATAAGAGGAAAAAAGAAACACAGAAAAGTCTAAGAGATGTTTAGAGGAATGGGAAATCATTTTGTAATGATAGATGGAGAGGGAATACTAAGAGTGAGGAACAAAAACTAGACTGAGTGAGGGAAAAATTAAAATTTTGGATGTAAATGAAAAGCAAAAAAGGAGAATGAAAACAATAAAAGGACAGGATGGAAGAGAAATAAAAAAGACAAAAAAGAAAAAGACAAAAAAACAGGCTACGATGGCAGAATTAAAATTTGACTCAAAAAAAAAAAAAAAAAGAGTAGGAGAGGGGTCCAGTAAAATTTGTTATTAGAAATACAGAATTAGTGAAGGTCTAGAGATAACCTTGAAAAAAAATAATGCAACAACTACCCTACCCACAACCAACCTGAAAAGTTTGTTATAGGTGGAGGAGAACACAGCTGTTTTAAGAGCAGGGCAAAAGGATGTGAAATGGCCCTTGACAAACAAATTAGTATTGTGTTTCTTGATGGGGGAGAAACAGTAACAGTGTGGAATAGAAATAAGTTGTAGCTAGAAAGAAAACAAAATTCGAAATGAAAATAATATGAGGAAAGAGAAAGGTAAAGTGGGCTATAGGAAGGAGAGGAAAAATATGTGATTTAAAATACACTGTAGTATAAAATATAGTGACTTAGGGTACACAAACTCACTGGACAAGAAATGAATGTTAAAAAGCTATTCAAGAAAGAAAATATCACAAATCATGAAGAAGACCACAATGGCTTTCTTCTTGGTAGCCTCTTTTATTTACCACTGTTTTTTCCTTTCTGGATTCGCCTCTGATGATGTCAGATGTTGACCCCATCTGACCTCGGGCAGACTGTTTGACACTTCCAGTGATCTGTTCCTCACTGTCTCCTTCAATTGTTGATCTAGTCACTCAGTACTCAGCAGTCAGGTTTAAGCACCATAGGGTAGGGTCAAATCCCTCCTGGGGTTTGGCTATTGTTTTTTTATTTAAATTTAGTTATTTTTCAAGTACATTTTTTGTCTATTTCTCCCATCCCAGCCCCCCCCGCCCTGTCTCTCCCCTCTCTCCCATCCCCCCCCCCCAGTTCTCATCTCTGTGTCTTTCATACTTGTTCCTCAAAACCCCTCCCCATTTTTTCCCTTAAATTCCCTTCTCTCTCCCCTCTGGTCGCTGCCCACTTGTTCTCTATTTCAGTGTCTTTGTTTTTATTCTGTTTGCTTGTTTGTTTTATTGTTTAGCTTCCCGTCAAAGGTGAGATCATATGGTATTTGTCCTTCAATGCCTGGCCTATTTCACTCAGCATAATGCTTTCCAGTTCCATCCATGTTGTTGCAAAGGGTAGTAGCTCCTTCTTTCTCTCTGCTGCATAGAATTCCATTGTGTATATGTACCACAATTTTTTGATCCATTCATTTACTGATGGACACCTAGGTTGCTTCCAACTCTTGGCTATTGTAAATTGTGCTGCTATGAACATTGTGGTGCATAGGTTCTTTGATATTGATGTTTTAGGATTCTTGGGGTATAATCCTAGCAGTGGAATTGCTGGGTCAAAAGGCAGGTCGATTTTTATTTTTCTGAGAAAATTCCATACTGTTTTCCATAATGGTTGTACCAGTCTGCAATCCCACCAACAGTGAACTAAGGTCCCCTTTTCCCCACAACCTCTCCAACATTTATTGTTTGTTGCTTGGTTTATGATAGCCATCCTGACTGGTGTAAAGTGGTATCTCATTGTGGTTTTAATTTGCATCTCTCTGATAGCTAATGATATTGAGCATCTCTTCATGTGTCTCTGGATATTCTGTATGTCCTCTTTGGAGAAGTGTCTGTTCAAGTCCTTTTCCCATTTTTTAATTGGGTTCGATGTCTTCCTAGAGTGGAGTCGTGTAAGTTCTTTGTATATTTTTGAGATTAAACCTTTGTCTGAGGTATCATTGGCAAATATGTTTTCCCATACAGTTGGTTGTCTTTTTAATTTAATACTGTTTTCTTTAGCCATGCAGAACCTTTTTATTTTGATGAGATCCCATTTGTTTATTCTTTCCTTTATATTCCTTGCTCTAGGGGACATATCGGTAAAAATGTTGCTACGTGGAATATCTGAAATTTTCTTGCCAATGTTCTCCTCTAGGACTTTAATGGTGTCACGGCTTATATTTAAGTCTTTTATCCACCTTGAATTTATTTTTGTGTATGGTGTAAGTTGGCTATTGTTTTCACTAAGGCTGCTGCCACACAGAGGAGAGTTGTCTGCCTGAGCAGGATGGTCATTGTCATCTGGGGGTTGGCTCAGCACCAGGGTCCTGGCACCTACTCTCTCAGTTCCCTACCCAAAACCTCATCCCCAGTCTCTCCTCAAGTTTCTCTAGTCCACTCTGCCCCCTCTTTGTCAGATATATACCATCTCTGGCTATCTCATTGGTTGTTAATCTGATTACTCTGCACTCAGCAGTCAGACTTAAGCACCAAAGGGCCAGGACAGAGACCCTCCTCTGGTAGGGGCTTTTATTTCCCCTCAGGATGCTGCCTTTCAGAGGGGAGTGTTCTGCTTGAGGACAAAGGCTGCTGCCATTTGGGGAATGACTCAGCTTCTACTCTCTCCCCAAGGCATGCATCCCCAGTCTCTCCTCACATATCTCCAGCTCACTCTGCACCTTCCTTGGCCAGAGCCCAGGGTAAGTGGGCAAATGAAAATGTGTGTGTTGGCATTTTAAATGACTCTTGTGTCTCCAGCCATCCATCTTTGCAGCCTTGCCACTTTTTGCAGCTGGTTGTTATCTGTGTACTTTTTGGGCTCTGGTGCTCTAGAGTGGGAATCCTGTATTAGAGTTTAGACCCCATTCTTCTATTGGAGATCCCACCAATTGCTTGAGTATCCTTCTGCTGCTGCTGCCTGTGGCTGCCCAGTCTGCCCTCTTGAATCTCTTCCGCACTCCTTACCAGACAGATTGTGCCAAAGCTGGTTATTCTGTCTGTCCAAAATTATAGGGTTCCTCTCTGGCTATTGCTCAGTTGATCGTTCTGGGTTGTTTCTCCACAGTTGAGTTGTAATGCTAGATTGGTCCTGGAAGGAGGTTAGTGTGGCTTCCATTCATTCCTCCACCATCTTCCCTCTCTGTGATCATCTTTTTAAAATATTTTCTATTTGAGTGTCTTGAATAATGTAGTTGTACCATGTAATAGAGTTAATAGCATATTTGAAACCACAGTACTATGCTGCAATGAATTTTAAAGGGTGTGTCTGTGCTCGTGTCAGTGTGGTGACCAAATAATGATGCTGTATGTAGTAAACAAGTATTTTAATGAATTAAAGGTCCCTCGATTATCTAACTAGTTTCAAATTTGTAGGTTGGTGGTTTGAACTATTCAACTAAGTCAATCTGTTGTTTTACTGTTGAATCAATCGTGTTTTAATATATGTAGATAAATTCCTTTTTTCCTGCTACCCTTTCTTGCTTCCTCCTTTCTTTCCTGCTTCCTTTCCTTCCTTCCTCCCTCTCTCTCTCCCTCTCTACCCCCTTCCCTTCCTTCTTTTCTTCCTAGAATGTGGATAGCATTATTCACAGCTTATATAAGATCTGTCTGGAAGAAGTCTAGCCATTTTTAATATATTGAGAATGGTTTGTGTGACATTCATGTAACCTGGCAGCTAAGGAGAGTGGACTAGATTGTGCATGCATGAACAATGACAGCTTCACTATACCAATCAGTGGTCATGGTAGATGTCATCAAATGAGCATGTTCATTGTGTGGCTGTCACATTCAAATGACTGAGCAAGTGGAACTAAGAATTTGCATCAGATTTTGTGTTAAGCTTGAACATTCCTCCACACAAACTATTTGTATGATTCAGAAGGCTGCAACTATGGGAAACTGGTGATTGTCAGCCTCATCATGACAATGTGCCCACTAGTGCATCATGTTTTGTGCAGTTTCTGGTGAAACATCAAATCGCCCAGGTGAATCAGTCCCAGTATAGCTCATATTTGGTACCCTATGACTTCTGGCTTTTCCCAAAACTAAAATCACCTTTGAAAGGGAAGAAATTTCAGACCATTGATGAGGTTCATAAAATTACAACGGGGCAGCTGTTGGCAATTGGGAGAACTGTGTGAGGTCTCAAGGTGGCAACTTTGAAGGGGACTGAGGCCTCATTGTCCTGTGTACAATGTATCGTATCTTCTTCAATAAATGTATTTTTTTCATATTACATGGCTAGATAACTTCTGGACAGACCTTGTATTTCCAGAAAAATATACTTTGAGTGGCAATATAGTTTAAATTCTTTCCAAGTCACTTTTCCTAACAATTCCATGACTCAGTTTCTTCATTTAGCACTACCCTCATCAAGTTCCTTTGAAGAGTGCCTTAAACCTATAAGTTATCAATATAGTGAGACCCAATTTAGTGGAACTTCATTTCAAGGATTTTATTCCTTTTAGAATGCTCCAAGTTCCTGTTTATATTTTTCAGTAAATAATAGTTTTTTAGTAAACATTTCACTTTAAAAAGCCATTTTTTGTTTATTGGTGTGATATTGTTGTTTTTACATTTATTAGTATTCCTATTGTGGAGCTATTAATGTTTCCCAAGATCTTGCTTCATTCTGACCTCACAGGTCAGTGAAGGTGAACTTCTGCAAGGTTTCTCACTTGGGGAAAACATTGTAGCCACTTAGCCTCTGAACTGGATTCTGAAGGTGTTAAGTCCATAATTCTGTCTCTCCCAGGTCCCCTTGCATAAACCAGAAGCCTGTGCTTTTACTATGAACTGCGTCTAGTCATATCATGCAAATGTTCTTTTTCCTCTTTACTCTGGCCCATAATTCCTCTGCTGCTCTGATTCTGTAAAGCTTGGATCAAGCTATGTAGACATAGATGCCCACATCAAGCCCTGGAATAGCCATTGTCACTGTAGCATGAGGAGGTTGCACTGGTGGGAGTTGGGTGGTGTTCCTCTGAATATTTTTTATATCATGTTTCAGTGGAGATCACCATGTCTACTTTCATTCTTTATGAGAGAGGACACCACAACTCATTCTCAAATACCACATGCATTATTTCATTATCATCCAACAATGTATATTCTTTCAGTCACCAAATGATTCTCCCTTATTTCATTCTTGATGTCATAGTCAATTTCATTCACTGAATTTTAGATTTCCCCTTTCCTGAATGAGTTTAGTCATCACACTGCTCTACCTACAGCTCTGCTGTGACTGAAGAATCACTCTTCCCAACTGGTGACCTCTCCTAGACTCTGAGTTCCCTGATACCTCTGCTCTTCTGGCTTTCAGCATTCTTTAATTTCAGCCACCAGTGGTGATGACAAGTCTGGAAGGGTATCATCACTCAGGAGGTCTCCTCCTTCAAGTTGATAGTCTCAAAGATATATAGTGACTATTGTGTGTCTTTACCTTCTTGAAAGGTAAAGAAAAACCTTTCTTTTCTTTCTGACCAACACTGAAAGGAAAGCTGACCAGCACTGAGCTGAAAAATGACATATTTGAATCTGGATTTAACCCTCCTGCATATTCTTCATTTACCCATCTCTCTTCCTGAATTAGAGAGGAAGATTATTTGTTTCAGTATCTCAAGGTGGCTTGCCTTTTAGCCTTTGAAAGTTTTACTGTGAGAACACAATTTCATATAGGCTGCAGGTAATTTTTGGTGTGTATCTCTGAGAGAAAAATCCAAAGGATAACAATACTTGTTAAAATTTTCTAGATTTATGATTTATTTCATAGTAGTGAATATGTGTGTGTATATGACTGCATACATTATAATGCCATACATATTTATATAAATTACAGTGCTTGGAATTCAATGAGAATTATATGTATGTATTTGTAATCCTTAAACTTAATATAATGTTTTATATAATACATCTGTTTATATGGTCTATTTTAAACTGGATCGAATGCTAATCTCCTGATTGCTTCCACGTTCATGGCTTACTGCCACACTTGGACTATTTACTCCTTTTCTAGGAGATAAAATTAAGAGTGCTTTCTCACTGTACTTAGCTTATTGCTTAACTTTTTGTAATTAAAATAGTGTGTAGAATACATAAACACTTGAAAAATGTATTTATATAGCTGTTGCCCTAAACATTTAGCTATTTTTATTTATTTATTTTAAAATTTTATTGCATTTTTCCATTACCATTTATGCCTCTTATGCCATCCTCCCCATGTAATCACCACACTGTTGTCCATGTCCTAGGAAAATTATAAAGTAATATACCAGCCAAATAAACAAATATTTTCATATTTCTGTGAAAATATGTTGTTAAAATAACAACATATTTTAATATCAAAACACTGGCACTAATATTAATTATAACTACATTAAGTTTATTTTTATATCTTTAAGATAAAAATGGAATCATGTCTGACAAACACTAAAATGTGAGTGGGTTAAAAACAATTATTTGCTCACATAAATATCTGTGTTCTTTCCACTTGAGGGCACAACCCAGAATTTGCATACATTACTTCTGTGCTAATGCCACTGGACAGAACTCACTTGCAAGAGAAGCTTTAAATATAGTCATTTTTCTAGGCATCCATGAGCTTGACTTAAAATAGAGTGCTACTAAAGATTAAAGTGTTCCTGGATACGAAGAAGCAACATTCTCTTACTCCTATTGTTAATAAGATTTCTCAAGTCATATTAAAAAATTGGTTGATCTCCCACCATATGCCAGATTCAGGGGACTTGACAGTGAATGGAACATAGTTGAATGGAACAGTCTTTATCCTGAAAACTGTAAGAAGTGCTTGTGATGGGGGTGATGGAGCACAGGACAATAAGGTGTGCACTCAGGCACAGGGGCAATTTTAACTCAGCTTGGGGTTGAAAAGTGAAAGAGAAACACTTCAGAGGAGATTTGGCATTAGTAAATGAATTTTAATTTGAGCTTTCTAGGTGAAGAACAGATGAGACATTTGAGATAGTAAAGGGTAGCAGAATATACTACCTCAAAATATCCCAGTTGGATATATTGATCATTTTGAGCTGTAGACACTTGAAAAATAGAAAATTCAGGGACAGACTTTCTCTGAGCTCCCCTTCTGTGCATAAAGACAGATCCTCCAAAAGGAACTCACTCATCAACAGTCCCCTCTCCAGAAGTTTCATCAATCAGAGAAGATACACTCTTACCCTAGGAGAAGAGACTGGTAAGTTCATGTACCCCATACAAACTTTATAAAAATCATACCCTTCACCTTTTCTTCTAAAGGTCCAAACATATTTCTTAAAAATCATTTACTGAGGGATGCTGGGAAGATGGCGACGGAGTAGGACGGAGCTGATGCTAGCTCCTGTACTCATGGGTGAAAATCCTGGCAGATCTATAGAGAAACAGCACAATAAACCTACGGTTACCCAGCATTTATGAAATTAAAAGACCAGAGATTGTGACTGACACTGAAACACCAATCAGCGCCAGAGTCAGCTACTGGAGCTGAGACACACGCGGCCCCTATGCTGCCACCAGAGCAACAGGCCTGGGGGCCGGGGAGTCAGGTACAGGAGCCGGACACTCCAAGCCCCTGTGATGGTCCTGGGCGACAGAGGAGTTAGGAACCGGAGCTGGGACATTCTCGGCCCCTGTGCCGATGCCATAGCTACCAGCCTGGGCAACAGAAGAGTCAGTTGCAAGACCTGGCACACCAGAGACCCCAGTGACACCACCATAGAGACGTGCCTGGGAGCCAGCTTCAGGAGCTGGGACTGGACGCCAGGGAGTCAGGTACGGAAGCCGGGACACTCCAAACCCCTGTGATGGTCCCGGGCTGCAGGAAAGGAGTCAGCTACTGGAGACAGGACATTCTTGGCCCCTGTGCCGCTGCCGTAGTAACGGGCCTGGGTGCTTGAGGAGGCAGCTCCTAGAGCCGGGACATTCAGCAGTGGTAGGCGACCAATGTGGGGAACAGTGCGAGGACCAGCGTGAGAGTAGGTGGAGACAGAGAACATCAAGCAACTTCAAGGAGTTTGCACCACTGAACTTCACAAGGGTCATACCACAGAAGTTCATACCATAAAACCAGGGTTTCGGAACAGATCAATTTTAGAAGCAGAGACTAACAAGAAGAATCTCAAACAATGGGAAGACAAAGAAACAATCCCCAAATGAAAGAAAAAGCAGAAACTTCAGAAGGAATGTTAGATGAAATAGAGGCCAATCAACTATCAGATAGTGAATTCAAAGCACTGGTTATTACAAAGTTCAAAGAGCTCACAGTGAACTACCAGGAACTACAGGGGAACTACAATGATCTCTCTGCAAACTACATCAACATGAAAAAGGAAATGGAAACCATCAGCAAGGGACAAGAGGAAATGAAGAATACAATTTCCGAATTGAAGAACACAGTAGAAAGATTCAAAAGTAGGATAGATGAAGCGAAGGATAGGATTAGTAAGTTGGAGGACAAGGTAGAAAGCATCTCACAGAAAGAGCAAGAAAATGAAAAGATTCTGAGAAAAAAATGAAGAGGGATTAAGAGAAATGCAAGATAATATGAAACATAATATTATCTGAATAATAAGAATACCAGAAGGAGAAGAAGAAGAACAAGGGATAGAAAACGTATTTGAATGAGTAATGAGAGAAAATTTCCCTAATTTCATGACAGAAAAAGTCACACAAATCCAGGACTCACAGAGAGTCCCAATAAGGAGGCAGACTTCAAGACACATCATCATCAAAATGGCAAAATTCCAAGACAAAGAGAGAATCTTAAAGGCAGCAAGGGAGAAAAAAGAAGTAACATACAAGGCAGCCCCAATAAGGCTAGCTACTGACTTCTCAATGGAAACACTCCAAGTAAGAAGAGAATGGCAAGAAATATTCCAAGTAATGAGAACCAGAGGCCTACAACCAAGGCTACTTTACCAAGCAAGGCTCTCAATCAAGATAGATGGCCAAATAAAGAGCTACCAAGAGAAAAGAAGCCTAAAAGAATGCGCCTCCACCAAACTAGCTCTACAAGAAATACTAACAGGAATGCTTTAAGGGAAGAAAGGATAAGAGGGAGACAGAGAGGAACACAGGTACAAAAATGGCAATGAATAAGTACCTATTAATAATAACCTTAAACATAAATGGATTAAATGCTCCAATTAAAAGACACAGAATAGCTCAATGGATAAGAAAGCATGACCCACACATATGCTGCCTACAAGAGACCCACCTCAGGACAAAAGACCATCACAGACTAAAAGTGAAAGGCTGGAAACAAGTTTTCCAAGCAAACGGACAAGAAAAAAAAAGCTGGGGTAGCAATTCTCATATCAGACAAAATAGACTTCAAAAAAAGGGCCATAAAGAGAGACCCAGAAGGTCACTTCATTATACTCAAGGTAAGAATCCACCAAGAAGACATTAACATTGTAAACATATATGCACCAAACATAGGGGCACTGAAATATATCAAGAAAATCTTAGAGGACCTCAAGAAAGATATTGACAGCAACACAATTATAGTAGGGGATCTTAACACCCCACTATCAAAAATGGACAGATCTTCCAAACAAAATATCAACAAAGATATTGGGCCATTAAACAACACCCTAGATGAAATGGACTTAACTGATATATATAGAGAGCCCTTCATCCCACAGAAGCTAAATACACATTCTTTTCAAATGTACATGGAACATTTTCAAATTAGACCACATGATAGGACACAAAATGAGCCTCAAAAAATTCAAGAAAATTGAAATCATACCAAGCATCTTCTCTGACCACAAGGGACTGAAATTGGACACCAACCCCAAAGAAAAAAACCCAAAGCACCCAAAATCATGGAGACTGAATTGTATGCTATTAAACAACGAATGGGTCAAGAATGAAATTAGGGAAGAAATCAAAACGTTTCTGGAAACAAATGAAAATGATCTCACAACAACCCAAAACTTATGGGACACAGCGAAGGCAGTCCTTAGAGGAGAGTTTATATCAATACAGGCCTACCTAAAGAAGATAGAAACATTTCAAAAAAAACAACCTAACCCCACGCCTACAAGAACTCGAGGAACAACAACAAAGACAGCCCAGACCAAGCAGAAGAAAGGAAATAACCAAGATCAGAGCAGAATTAAATGACATAGAAACTAAAAGCACAATTCTAAGGATCAATGAATCCAGGAGTTGGTTCTTTGAGAAGAAACCAAAATAGACAAGCCTTTAAGTAGGCTCATCAAGAAAAGACGAGAGAGGACACAAATAAACACAATCAGAAATGAAAAAGGAGAGATTACAACTTATACCACAGAAATAGAAGGGATTGTAAGAAATTACTCTGAAGAACTGAATGCCAAGAAATTAGAAAACCTAGGGGAAATGGACACATTTCTAGAAAAATACAATCTTCCAAAACTCAGTGAAAAAGAATCATAAAATCTAAATACACCAATAACAGCAAAATAAATTGAAGCAGTAATCAAAACACTCCCATCACACAAAAGCCCTGGATCAGATGGTTCCACAGGAGAATTCTATAAAGCATTTAAGGAAGAGCTAACCCCTATTCTGCAGAGACTATTCCAAAAATCCAGAAGGATAGAAAACTCCCAAATTCTTTTTATGAAGCCAGCATCATCTTAATTCCAAAACCAGATAGCGACACAACAAAGAAAGAAAACTTCAGGCCAATATCGCTGATGAACGTAGATGCTAAAATCCTCTACAAAATATTGGCAAATTGCATCCAACAATATATCAAAAAGTTCATACAACAAGACCAAGTGGGATTCATCCCAGGAATGCAAGGATGGTTCAATATTCGCAAATCAGTAAATGTAATACATCACATAAACAAAAGCAAAGACAAAAATCACATGATCATATCAATGGATGCGGAAAAAGCTTTCGATAAGGTACAACACCCATTTATGATAAAAACACAGCAAAGTGGGAATACAGGGGGCATTTCTCAAAATAATAAAGGCCATATATGAGAGACCTACAGCCAATATCATACTCAATGGGAAAAAAACTAAAAGCTTTTCCACTAAGATCAGGAACAAGACAAGGATGTCCACTTTCACCACTTCTATTCAATATAGTATTGGAAGTTTTAGCCACAGCAATCAGGCAAGAAAAGGAAATAAAAGGCATCCAAATAGGAAAGGAGGGAACAAAACTGTCACTGTTTGCAGATGACATGATAGTGTACATGGAAAATCCTATAGACTCTACCCAAAAACTGCTCAAACTAATTAATGAATTTGGCAAAACAGCTGGTTACAAAGTCAATATCCAGAAATCAAAGGCATTTTTGTATACAAACAATGAATCAGCAGAAGCAGAAATCAAGGAAAAAATCCCATTCGATATAGCAAAAAGAAATATAAAATATCTGGGAATAAACCTAACTAAGAAGGTAAAAAACCTGTATGCAGAAAACTACACAGCCCTGAAGAAAGAAATCAAGGAAGACACAAACAAATGGAAACATATACAGTGTTCATGGATTGGAAGAATTAACATCATCAGAATGTGTATACTACCCAAAGCAATATACACATTAAATGCAATACCTGTTAAAGTACCAATGGCATATTTCACAGACATAGAACAAACACTTCAAAAATTTATATGTAACCATAAATGACCCAGAATAGCAGCTGCACTTTTGAGAAAGAAGAACAAAGTAAGAGGGATCACAATACCTGATATCAAACTGTATTACAAGACCACTGTAATCAAAACAGCCTGGTACTGGCATAAAAACAGGAACATAGACCAATGGATTAGAATGGAGAGCCCAGAAATCAACCCAACTGTCTACAGTCAATTAATATTTGACAAAGGGGGCAGTAACATAAAATGGAGTAAAGATAGCCTCTTCAACAAATGGTGCTGGGAGAACTGGACAGCTACGTGCAAAAAAATGAAACTTGAGCACCAACTTACACCAGACACCAAAATAAATTCAAGGTGGATAAAAAATTTAAATATAAGCCATGACACCATTAAAGTCCTAGAGAGAACATTGGCAAGAAAATATCAGATATTTCAGGCAGCAACTTTTTTACTGATATGTCCCCTAGAGCAAAGAATATAAAGGAAAGTATAAACAAATGGGATCTTATCAAAATAGAAAGCTTCTGCATGGCTAAAGAAAACAGTATTAAATTAGCAAGACAGCCAACTGTATGGGAAAACATATTTGCCAATGATACCTCAGACAAAGGTTTAATCTCCAAAATATACAAAGAACTTACACGACTCCACTCTAAGAAGACACCCAACCCAATTAAAAAATGGGAAAAGGACTTGAACAGACACTCCTCCAAGGAGGATGTACAGAACATCCAGAGACACATGAAGAGATGCTCAATATCATTAGCTATCAGAGAGATGCAAATTAAAACCACAATAAGATACCACTTTACACTGGTCAGCATGGCTATCATAAACAAAGCAACAAACAACAAATGTTGGAGAGGTTGTGGGGAAAAGGGGTCCTTAGTTCACTGTTGGTGGGAGTGCAGACTGGTACAACCATTATGGAAAACAGTATGTAATTTCCTCAGAAAAATAAAAAGTGACCTACCTTTTGACCCAGCAATTCCACTGCTAGGATTACATCCTAAGAATCCTAAAACATCAATATCAAAGAACCTATGCACCACAATGTTCATAGCAGCACAATTTACAATAGCCAAGAATTGGAAGCAACCTAGGTGCCCATCAGTAAACTGAATGGATCAAAAAATTGTGGTACATATACACAATGGAATTCTATGCAGCAGAGAGAAAGAAGGAGCTCCTACCCTTTGCAACAACATGGATGGAACTGGAAAGCATTATGCTGAGTGAAATAGGCCAGGTGTTGAAAGACAAATACCATATGATCTCACCTTTAACAGGAAGCTAAGCAACAAAACAAACAAGCAAGCAGAAAAAAAGACACTGAAATAGAGAACAAGGGGACAGTGACCAGAGTGGTGAGGGAAGGGAAGTTAAGGGAAAAAAGGGGGAGGGATTTGGAAGAACAAATAGGAAGGTCACAGGGACGAGATCTAAGGGGGGTGGGAGGGAGGTGGGGAGCAAGGGGCGGGGGAGGCTGGGATGGGAGAAATAGACAAAAAATGTACTTGAAAAATAACTAAATAAAATTAAAAAAATAATTTACTGTCCCCCCAAATTCTGCAAGCCCCTTCCTCTTTCCTTATTAAGATGATATTTAGTCTAAATTGTAAGCCACTTTAGGGAGTTACTCATTTATGTCTGAGTATCTCCCAATGTGTCCACATACATTTTTATAAACTTCTATTTATTATTTTCATGTAATCCTGTCTTTGCTAGGCATTTTTAGTCAAGAACTCAGAAGACTAGAGGGAAATATTTTTTCTACCAAGAACTTAAAAAGAATTTTCCTCTTCTACAGCAGTGCAATATTATGAAATAATAAACTTTGTCATGAAGTGGTATAATATAGAGAACAGGAGTGAGTCCAATATGGCTGTATGGAGAATTTGTAGGGGGGGGTGTGGTAGAAGGTGATCCTACAGAGGTATCTTGCGATGTGAAAAGCTATGTGTGTTTGAACTCCATCATACAGGTTAGGTACCCACAAACTAAGGACCATGGGTCAAATCCTGCCAAACACCTGTTTTTGTAAAATTTTACTGGAATACAGTCACATCCACCTGTTTACATTGAGTGTCTATGGCCACCTGCCTGATACTGGAAGAGCTGAGCGTTTATGACAGATAGAGTAAGGTCTACAAAACCTAAAATACTTTCTCCCTGGCTCTTCACAGAAAAAGATGACCAGCCCCAACAATGATTTCTCTTTGGTGGACTTAAGACAGGAGAAACCACACATAGGGTTCTTTTAAGAGCATGTGAAATATCAACTAATTTTTTTGTATCTTGATGAAATATTTTTGTTTTACTTTGCTTTTTTGTGAATGGAAACTATGTTTGAAGATTAGAATACAGAAGAATCATGAGATATTCTACTATATATAGTTTGATTACTGCCTCTGGGTAAGCAATTCAAGGGTTTACAGTTTTCCAAAAAAAAAAAAAAAAAAAGGTGTCAGAGTTTGTTTAAGGACCATAACTTTAACAGTGAATAAATGGATGGGCTTTGGTTGCTATTTCAGCTAAGACTTGAGTCTGTCTTTCATTTTGAGCTATCACAGCCAAGTTAATTTGGGGGCTGTGTCTCTGGTCACACCATGACAATGGCAGCTATGACAGGAAAGCAGTCTGGGTCATGACAGATACTGCGGAATGCAGAGAGCATTTGTGTTAGCTCTCCATCTCTAGACCCAGAAATTTGTCAGCTTTTGGAATGACTTCTATCGAAACCAAGTCACTGAAGGTTTTCTTAAACTTGAAGCTTTGTCAGAGCTCTTCCTGAAGTTGTCGTGGTATTAGGGCACAATGAGCATCATTCCTTATGTCTCCATTAATCTGACAGACATTATACTTCACATAATCACTGCCTACTGCTTTACCTTTGTCCTCTTGTCATAGGTGGGCACAGATAACCAGGTTCTTGGTGATCACAGACAAGCAATTGAACCAAACGCACAAAATTTATAGCAGAAAGAGAGCAGATAAGTGATAGTACACTCTACAGAACATGGAAGCAGGCTAACTCCAAGCAGAGACATTGACTTCCAGGGGTGGAGGGATTCTATTCTTATAGGGTAGATCTTTCCTGGCTAGTTTTGGCAGGCTTTTATTGTATATGTACAAGTATCTGTATTACTTTAAAGCTAGTATGCATGTGGTCTCCCATGATCTTCCCCCCATGATTAGCCACTGGAGAAGGGGGTCTCAGCATGTTAATTTATTATAATGCTATTATAATGAAGCAGGGGTCACATAGCATCTTCTGCACAGGTACATTCGCGAGTCACCATAATTCAGTGCTTTTCCAGAAAGTGGGAACAGCCTGTCTTAGAACCAGGTCTCCATCCTGTATCTATGTTCTTTATCTTAGCCCTGGGGAACCTCCGGAGTTTCCTTATTCCTGACTATCTCCTACCTCACTTTGTGAACTTAAATTCACATGTCATATGCTATCAATTATCACTTCAGAGTGTGAGATTTGTATATATGAGTCTTGCCTTGGCCACTGTGCACTGGAAAGGTAGTGCTTTCAGCTGCAAGCCTTTGCACTGAGGTTTGTTCCACAAATTATTTTTTTCCATAATGTTTTATGGTCTATTGTTACTTGTATATTTTTCTATACTATCATTTTAAATAAAATTATTTTTCTTATGAATGCAATAGAAATCACTGTGACGTGTTATTAATGAAGGAGAACTTCTGTATTCCTCATAATATTTTGATTTCCCATCAAGTCCTTGGATTTTAAATGACAAGCATTCCAGAGACTACCTTTAGTTTTGCCTAGTGATGATATGGACTTTAGATGCAGCATTGAGTCTTTCTATTCTCAGTGGCACACTGCTTAATTGGAAAACATATTGGACTTATTTTTAAAGCTTTTTTTCATGATTAAGAATCATAAAAATCAAATAACTTCTATCTCAATGGAAATTAAATTAAAGTGTGGATATTCAATTCACAATGTTGACACAAATGGCTAACAAATCTGTGAAGAGATGCATAACCTCATTTGTATAAAAGGAAGGCATATTAAAAGTATAATGAAATACAAATATTTGACTTAACTTGACTGGAAAGGTGACTAAACACCAGTAGTAGCCTGAGTACCTAAAAGCATGAGTACACTGACATGTGTTCACAAGAGTACAGTTTTTAATGTTTCTAGGAGAGAGTTCGGCTATGTACACCATATTTTAAGTATATGCTGTTTGCATAGCCATTTTAGTAATTACATAAGAATTGATGCTAAGGAAATAGAACAAGTGGTAAAAATGCTTGTGTAAGACTGCTCATCACAGCATTGTCAGTACTGATAATAAACTAGAAACAACCAAAGCAATCGTTTGCTGGGAGTTGGCAAAATTCTGTATGGTGCATTCCTAAGATGGATAGCATTCAGCCAGTTTAAGTGACAAGTAAAAGTAACAGTTCCTTTCTTTTTCAAATACTGTTCTTTGTGCTCCTTCACAGCATTTTCCTCTAATACCCATGGATCTTGCCTCTCTTTGAAGGTTCATTCCCTGTAACTAGGAGCTAAATTTTGGATTTTACAAAGTTCTACCCGAGACTCACTTTCTCATATTCACTCCTTTAATTATCATTGTTTCAAACTGCAAGTGGTGACTCAGGTCTTGGGGCATGAATTCAACATAATGAGTGGGTACCATTTTAAACATTTACTGGAAGTAAATAGCCTGGCCAAAGGTCTGGAACTGGTGGTATGTTTGAGGAATTTCAAGCAGTTCTATAAAACTAAACCATTGTGTTGATTTGGACAAATTTGAGGACTTGAGCTTGGTGAGAATGGGCACAGAGGGTATTGTGTGCTATATGCAAAATGGATAGTGTCCTATCTTAAAAATGATGAAGAGACACTGGTATTTTAGGCTGTATATATTACTAAAAAATTTAATACACTGATTGTCTTTATCATCAGGAAGAACAGGACATACCTATTCCATTTACTGGAAATGTAAATAAGACATTCTAGCATATCCTGATTGCTAAGATGATATCCAGTTTCACAAAAACATATCTGCAGAGATTGAGCTTATATCAATAATTTATTAGGACCTATTTGAGCAGCCAGTCACCATAATATTCATCATTGTGCTATCAGGGTTTTTGCATTTACAACAATTCTTTATGCTCTTTATTGTTAACTCAGTAGCCTGGAGCATGTGTGTCTGAGTCATAGAAAGAAGACTCATCTTATCCTTTATAGTTATATATGTCACTCTAAAGCCATAGCAAAAAAAAATTATGGTAATCCTCATATCATTTGTATACAGTAAAACCCAATGCTACCTTTAGAAGTAGTAGCTATATTGCACTGGTTTTAGGACACTGTGACATTGGATTGCGCTTTCTGAAGCCATCTTCAGAAATCCCATAAAAGCTTGGTTTTCATTAAGCTTCCTGAAGTTTTGGTCAGTAGTATATAATATACATAGCCAGAGTCCATGGCATGGATGAAGAAAGGCTTTCTGGACAAGAAAAACTTACCTGAAAAGCTTATGCAAATTAATTTTCTCCAGAAATGTTTGTCACAGAAGTAAATTTAGCTATGACTAAACTTAGGTATGACTAAATTTAGGTGCAGAAATACAGCTGATCAGTTTACCATTATCTTTTCTCATTTCAGTAATAATGCTTGAATAAATTCTGAAATGTATTGTGCCCTGGCTTATTAAGCATAATACTCTGTAATCAAACATGTAGCTTTCATCTTTGTTGATGAATAAGAGTCACCATTGAAGTTTTTTATAAATCATAATTCTTAAAATAATGGGATATACTATAATAAATAGATAAATTATATTATTTAAATTATTATATGTTTATATTATGAATTTATTTAAATATTTGAGGATCTTTATCTCTGCATGAATTGCCCCAGCATTTGGGATTCTGGAATCTAGTACCTATTGGGTTTCTTCCTTCCATGCCTCATCGGTATAACTTTCAGTGCTGTAAACAATGTGGCTTTTTCAAATAATGCCTTTCCTTATAAGGAAAAGATCACTTTTATGTGTAAAGCAGAAAGCCATTTTCTTAAGATGTCAGTTTAATGTATCATTTTACTTTTCCTTTTGAGACTTACAGGTCTGAATGCCTATCACATACCTTTTCTTTTTTCTTTAAAGTATATTTAGGGTCCAATTCTCAAGAAAATACAAAATAAGGCCTGTAAATATAGAATATTCTCCCTCCCCTGCAGCTTGAAAAAGAGAATGAGAGGCCTTTCAAAGGCTTGATTTAGTGCCATCATTTTTATATGTATATGTAGTTTGATTCCAAACAAAAGATGGGACAAAGGGGAAGAAGATAAGCAGAAGCATGAGAAATAGAAATAAATTTATTATACAAAGTTTGAACTTTTTTTAAAGATTATTTATTTATTTATTTTAGAGGGAGGGGAAGGGAGAGAGAAATATCAATGTGTGGTTGCCTCTCATGTGCCCCCTAATGGGGACCTGGCCCACAATCCAGGCATGTGCCCTGAGTGGGAATCAAACTGGCAAACTTTTGATTCCCAGGCCAGTACTCAGTCCACTGAGCCACACCAGCCAGGGCTGACCTTATTTTTTAAAAAAATCAAAGAAAAAGCAAGTGACTAACAATAATGAAGTAAATCATGAAATACAATCTTAACTCTGTATTTAGTGAAGATCATTTGTAATAATATATTAGGTTTTTAAAGAGTTCTTCTTAAACTGTCTCCAAGTTTATTATTTTTAAACTTTTACCTATTCCCCTATTATTGCCAGCTGTTGTGTCTGTCTTCCTAGTGACCTTTAAAAGAGGACCTGAGAGCCGAGAGGCTCTAATGGAAGTTTGCTCAGATCATGGAGGCAAGGACTAATCCATGGAGGCCATTTCTTGGATTCAGAAAAGAGCAGAGAAGAGGAGGGTGACCCACAAACTAAGCTAAGATCCAGAAATTAGTCCAGACAATTATATCTCACAGAAGGTCCCTTGGTGATTTCCCTAAAAATATATCGGAAATCCTATTATTTCAGGCCACTTTGGTAGCCTGTACCTTCCTGACCTAAGTAAGAACCAAAATTTCCAGAAGTGGAGAGGAAGACAGAAATACTCTTAAATATTTTATAGAGGAGCTGCTCCAGACTCCATTTACCTTTAGTTAATAATGCGTTACTTTATTTGTTTGTTTTGCTTTTTTTGTTGTTTTTCTTTTTTGTTCCTTGCCAGGATAAAGGTCTGAAGCCTAACTTTGAATTAACACTTTTTTAGATTGTGGTAAGAACATGTAATATGAGATCTGTCCTTCCAACAAACTTTAAGTGTATAATACATTATTATTGACACTAGATACAATGTTCTGCAGCAGAACTTTATATATTCCTCTTCTTATTTTACTGATTTAACTCCCCATTTTCCCCTTCCCCCCCTAATTCACACATCACATAACTAATTCCTGACCTTGCCTTTGCATATTATTTATGGGCACCTTACTGCATTGTTTTGGTTGTTTGATCAATCTTCTGTGACTATCAGTGGGATAATATATGAAAGTGCCCAGTAAAGAACCTGACATGACATAAGTGCCCTTTTATACTGGTCTTCTTATAAATGAGATACCCAGTTTTAGGCACTATGAACACTATATAAAATATACCCAACATGGCAAAATTTTAAAAATATTTTTATTGGAGTTAAACATATATGCAGAAAAGTACATGATTAATTTTTGTAAGTGAGGAACAGTTAATTTTATGCAGTAGGACATCTCTCTATAACAAGCGCCTGGATCAAGAAATAGAATACTAGCATATTTCATTTTATTTCATTTCATTTTATTGCTCTTCAGGGATATGACATTATTTACAAATTGAAGGCAAGACCCTCCGCCAGGAAACAAATTAAGACTCGCTTCACTGTCATACTTTATTGCTGTGGTCTGGAACCAAACCCACAATATCTCCAAAGTAAACCTCTTTCCTAGCATCTAGAACCCCTCTGGGCTCCTTTTTAATCACTACCCACACCTCAAGATAATCACTATCTTCATCTTCTATGTCAGAGATGTGTATACATTTGTGTCCAGCTTCTTTCACTCAACATCATATTTGTGATCGTGCATCTTACTGAGTGCACATGTTCATTAATTTGTTCTTATTACTATGTAGTATTCCACACAATTTATTTCTCTTCTGTAGATGAACATTTGAGCTATTTCTTTTGGGCTTTAATAAAGATTTTTGGACTTTAACAAAGATTTTGGGGCTTTAATAAAGTGAGATTCTATTTGTAAGAAGATGAATTAAAAGCAAAGTCTGTCCTTAGAAAGTGCTCAACCTAACAATGAAAAACAATACCTGCATATTAGAACTAGCTAAAATAGAAAAATTAGGAGGGACACAGATAGAGTCTTTTGACCACTGACTTTGAAATGAGCACTCATTTTCTACCTCTATTTTCCTAATTGTAGCCCATAGGATTTTCCTTACCTTACTTTTCTGGTTGGTAAATACAGGGTTGTTGGTCCAAAAGCTTGCTGACCCCTTTTGTTTCCAGAAAAATTTCTGATGTGCCCAAGCTGGAACAGGTGAACTTTACTTTCTTTTTTTTTTCCTTATTTATTTATTTATTTATTTATTTATTTATTTATTTATTTATATTGATTATGCCATTATAGTTGTTCTATTCCCCCCTTCATTCCCCTTTACCCTGCACACCCCCTCCCCCACCATTTCCCCCTTTAGTTTATAAGCACATGTCTCAAGTTCTTTTGATTCTATATTTCCCATACTATTCTTGCCCTCCCCCTATCTATTTTCTACCTACTATCTATGCTACTTATTTTCTGTGCCTTCTCCCCCCTTCTCCTCCTCCCACTCCCCTGTTGCTAACCCTCCTTAGATCTTCATTTCTATGTTTCCACTCCTGATCTAGCTGTCCTTTTAGTTTGCTTTTGTTTTAGGTGTGGTTGTTAATAACTGTGAGTTTGCTGTCCTTTCACTGTTCATGTTTTTTTAACTTCTTTTTCTTAGATAAGTCCCTTTAACATTTCATATAATAAGGGCTTGGTGATGATGAACTCCTTGAATTTGATCTTATCTGAGAAGCACTTCATCTGTCCTTCCATTCTAAATGAAAGTTTTGCTGGACAGAGCAATCTTGGTTGTAGGTCTTTGGTTTTCATGACTTGGAATACCTCTTTCTAGCCCCATCTTGGCTGTAAGGTGTCTTTTGAGAAATCCGCTGACAGTCTGATGGGAAGTCCTTCGTAGGTGGCTGTCCCCTTGTATCTTGCTGCTTCTAGGATTCGCTCCTTCATTTTAATCTTGGCTAATGTGATGATGATGTGCCTTGGTGTGTTCCTTCTTGGGTCCAACTTCTTTACTTTCTAGAACTGAATTAGACAACTTCTAAGGAAATCAGTGACTATGATTGTTATCTTTGGAAGGAGTTGCATAGTTCTGGTTGCATGGTTTCACATACAGGTAATCTCCTACACTATACATCTCTGTAGTAGTAGATCCTTTTAAAGAATTTGACCAGATATTCTAATTCTCAGGAGTCTGTATTTTATCTTTTTAAAATACAGATCTCAGCATATTTAGGTTACCATATTAAGCATTTAAAATAATTTATGTGTTGTATCATCAGGAAAATTATTGGCAGTTGGAAGGGTGAATTTTTTCACCTTCTCTCTGTCCATATCAGTGGAGCAGCTGATGAGCTCTCTCTATTCTCATGGGGAAATCTTGTGTCCTGATCACATTTGTTTTCTGTCAAGCTGCAAGCACTTTCATCTTGATATGATGTCTGCCTTTTAATTCCATGTATTTGCATGTACACCTGGATACATATGGAAGTCTGACTTATTCTATCTGCACTGTTGCAGAATTAATGATCTCAGCAGTGGCTCTGGGTATAATGGGGCATTGAGATTTTGAGAAAGAAAAACTTTAGGTTATTCTTCTAGACTTAAAGGCATTAATCACAAGTTTTCTACATAGAAAATTTTTAAATATATATTTTAATAACAGGATGTTGATGAATGATAGCATGCAGGATAAATGTAAAACACATTCTTACAGTGTTTTTATTCTGGATGTCAACATCATTGATTATATATCAGTTAGCTCTTCTGCACCTTCGGCAGTCCTACCGTTAATAGCATAGTCCACATTAAATGTAGTCTTCTCACCAGCATTTTAATTTGGGTGTAGCTTTCCTCCAGTATGGTTTGAAGTGTAGAATTCAGCTTTTTTTCTATTCAAGGGACTTAGTGAAATCCCAAACACATCAGACTCTCTGTCTTTCTGTGCTGTTATCTCCTGCTCCTGGTTGAAGCCATCTGGCTCCAGCATCCTCCTGTGTGGCTAATATTTGTTGGGTCCACTGGAAACAAGCATCTTCCCTGGTGACTTTGGAAGAACATCTGGATTCTTACATGGCTGCTTATTTTTCCTCTATAGCTGAGCATACAGTTCTGCTAAATCTATCTTCAAATCTCTTTTGACTCATGAGTCAAATCTGCTCCCCAAACTGCAAAGTACAATACCAAGCTTTCTAAGTGTGTCACTGGATTTGCTTTCCCCTGAATGGAGGTGAAGGGCAGGCAGTCATCCTCTTCCTCTCATCCCCTTGGGGAATAGAAAAAACACTATTGCACTTTATCCAAAGGAAAGCATCGATTAATATTTGACATCTTTGTTTCTAAGCTTTTTAACCTATACCCTAGAAAAGAGTATTGTTCTGAGTGTCACAAAATCTACTTTTGTGACATACTTAGACATTCTTTGCTTGACCATCCAAGGTGGTCGAACATTTCACTTTGGAATGTGGAAGCGCATGCCTTGTGGTTTTGTTCTCTGCTTTGGGGATTTCAGTAAAACCTGAAACAGAAAGAGACCCATATAACACTTCTATGGGGAATTTGTTCTTCCAAAGCAATTAAGTAAACCTATGTAGCCCCTGTCCTAGAGAGAAAAACAAATGTGACATTTAATTTCTAATGAAAAGGCCTTGTACACAAGTAAGAAGACTAAGACTAATATTCCTAATAGTCTGGTGTATTAATGTAACTGGACATTCAGTGAATGGGTCAAAATATCCTGGGCAGCTTTCTGTGTTTGTTTACACTACTCTCTATAGTAAAGTGACTTCTCTACATGGTTTTCAGGAGAATTTTTTTTCTGTCTTTAGTTACAGGAATTGTTATATTTCTCCCAGTTAGTTAATTTTTTCAGACACTATGGATCCTGCAATTTAATGTTTTTCAGTTGTGATAACCCCTGTTTCACTGCACCTGACATGGCTAGTCTCCTGTAGAAAATGTGGGAAACTGCAAGATTTGTGTTATACCTACAGATATAGCCCAGGCTTATTTAATTTTCCTTTCCTTCTTTTTCCTTACTTTGACTTTTCTCACCATTTTCTTCACTAATAGCCTGGCATTTAAAAATAAAAACCATTTTTGCTACAAAGGAAAGTGTTAATTAATTTATTGGAAGGATAGATATTAATGTTTTATTTCATTTGACAAAAAACCTTGTCTATACTTTCTATACTATATGTTTAGAAACAGGACAACATATTTTTGAAGTATATAAGAAGCAAAGTGTTTACATATTGAACATGTCTTTTTAGAGTGGTTGGGGAATCATTTAAAAATGAGGCAAGACAAGCCCTGGCTGGTGTGGCTCAGTGGACTGAGCAGGGCCTGTGAACATAGGGGTTGCTGGTTGATTCTCAGTCAGGGCACATGCCTAAGTTGTGGGCCATGTCCCCAGTAGGGGCGCTCAAGAGGCAACCACACATTGATGTTTCCCTCTCTTTCTCTCTCCCTTCCCCTCTTTCTAAAAATAAATAAATAAAATCCTTTAAAAAAATAAGGCAAAACAAATCCATAAGCAGGAAGTTTTCATCTTTCCTTAGATGACAATATCTAAGGAAATGGGCCTCATTTCTCTCCCATGTTTTCAACAGCTTCTGCCCACAGTTTAAACAGAGCCAGAACATAACTGCAGGTAGTGAGGGCCACCCAGTAGAAAACCGTGACTGAGCTGCAGCAGTAGGGCCAGTGCCCTGGGGTGGGGATGAGGTTTTCACACTCTAAGCAAGGCCCAGAAGGCAGGTCCTGGTCAGACACAGGTTTGAAGGTTGAAATTTAACACTGAAACCTATACATGGGTTGTTTGCTTAATGATTTGTTTTTGTTTGGGGATAATTCTGAGTGTGATTGTTTAGTCTGCTTATTGTTGGACTTCTAAAGCAGAGTTATTGTGTTACAGCAATTGGCTGTGTCTGATGTCTGATAATCTTAAAAAGGGTTAATTCAATCTTAGTCCACCCTTCTTATCCACAGGTTCTCCATCTGTGGGTTCAACCAACTTCAGATGGAAAATATTCAAAATCTATTTTGCATTGTTACTAATATGTACTGTGTACTTAGAGCTAAGATAGTTGTCTCTTATACTGAACATGTACATTTGTTCTTATATTACCTAAAAGTAAAAATAACAACTATTTACATAGCATTTATAGTATTATATATTATAAGTAATCTAGAGATGATTTAAATTATATGGGAATTGTGAGCAGGTCGTATACAGATAGTACCCATTTTACATGATGGCTTGAGCACCTGCAGATTTTGGTATTGGCAGGAATCACGGAACCCTTTCCCTGCAGATACTGAGGGACTACCATGTTACATTTGTACTTGAAGCTTGCATATCAGATTTTTTTTTCTTTTTTAAAATTTCTGTTCAAGTACAGTTTTCTGTCTTTTACTCCCATCCCAGACCACCCACCCATCCCTCCCCACCTCTCTCCCATTTTCACCTCCCCTAGTTTTTGTCCATGGGTCCTTCATATTTGTTCTTACAAACACTACCCCTTTTCCCCTAAAATTCCCTTGAAATTCCCTCCCCTCTACCTTCTGGTCACTCTAAGCCTGTTCTCTATTTCAATGTCTTTGGCTATATTTTGCTTGTTTGTTTGTTTTGTTGTTTAGGTTCCTGTTAAACATGAGATCATATGGTATTTGTCTTTCACTGCCTGGCTTATTTTGCTTAGCATAATGCTTTCCAGTTCCATCCATGCTGTCACAAAGAGTAGGAGCTCCTTCTTTCTTTCTGCTGCATAGAATTCCATTGTGTAAATGTACCATAGTTTTTTGATCCATCCATTTACTGATAGGCACCTAGGTTGCTTCTAGCACTTGGCTATTATAAATTCTGCTGCTATGAACATTGGGGTGCATAGGTTCTTTGATATTGATGTTTTAGGATTCTTAGGATGTAATCCTAGCAGTGGAATTGCTGGGTCAAAAGGCAGGTCCATTTTTAGTTTTCTGAGAAAATTCCATACTGTTATCCATACTGGTTGCACCAGTCTGCAATCTCACCAACACTGAACTAGGGTCCCCTTTTCTCCACAACCTCTCCAACACTTGTTGTTTGTTGCTTTGTTTATGATGTCCATTCTGACAGGTGTAAAATGGTATCTCATTGTGGTTTTAATTTGCATCTCTCTGATAGCTAGCAATATTGAGCATCTTTTCATGTGTCTCTGGATGTTCTGTATGTCCTCCTTGGAGAAGTGTACGTTCAAGTCCTTTCCCCATTTTTTAATTGGGTTGCTTGTCTTCTTAGAATGGAGTCGTGTAAGTTCTTTCTATATTTTGGATATTAAACCCTTGTCAGAGGTATCATTTGCAAATATGGTTTCCCATACAGTTGGTTCTCTTTTTATTTTAATTCTGTTTCCTTGAGCCATGCAGAAGCTTTTTATTTTGATAAGATCCCATTTGTTTATTCTTTCCTTATGTCCCTTGCTCTAGGGGACATATCAGTGAAAAGGTTGCTGTGTGAAATATCTGAGATTTTCCTGACTAGGTACTCCTCTAGAACTTTAATAGTGTCATTGTTTATATTTAAGTCTTTTATCCACTTTGAATTTATTTTTGTATATGGTGTAGGTTGGTGCTTGAGTTTCATTTTTTTTTTTTTTTTTTTGCATATAGCTGTCCAGTTCTCCCAACACCATTTGTTGAAGAGGCTATTTTTACTCCATTTTATGTTGCTGCCCCCTTTGTCAAATATTAGTTGACCGTAGAGACTTGGGTTTATTTTTGGGCTCTCTGTTCTGTTTCATTGGTCCATATGCCTGTTTTTATTTCAGAACCAGGTTGTTTTGATTACAGTGGCCTTGTAATACAATTTGATATCAGGTATTGTGATTCCTCCTGCTTTGTTCTTCTTTCTCAAAATTGCAGCTGCTATTCGGGGTTGTTTATGGTTCCATATAAATTTTTGAAGTGTTTGTTCTATGTCTGTGAAATATGCCATTGGTACTTTAATAGGTATTGCATTGAATCTGTAAATTGCTTTGGGTAGTATGGAAATTTTGATGAAGTTAATTCCTCCAATCCATGAGCATGATACATGTTTTCTCTTGATTGTGTCTTCCTTGATTTCTTTCTCCAGTGTTGTGTAGTTTTCTTCATGCAGGTCTTTTACCTCCTTGGTTAGGTTTATTCCCAGATATTTTATTTTTCTTTTTGCTATATCAAATGGGATTTATTCCTTGATTTCTGCTTCTGCTGATTCATTGTTAGTATACAAAAATGCCTTTGATTTATGGGTATTGACTTTTGTAACCTGTTGTTTTACCAAATTCATTTATTAGTTTGAGCAGTTTTTGAGTAGAGTCTATATGATTTTCCATGTACACTATCATGTCATCTGCAAACAATGATAGTTTTGTTTCCCCCTTTTCAATTTGGATGCCTTTTATTTCCTTTTCTTGTCTGATCACTGTGGCTAAAACGTCCAGTACTATATTGAATAGAAGTGGTGAAAGTGGACATCCTTGTCTTGTCCCTAATCTTAATGGAAAAGATTTTAGTTTTTGCCCATTGAGTACAATTTTGGCTGTATGTGTCTCATATATGGCCTTTATTATATTGAGGAATGCTCCCTCTATTCCCACTTTGCTGAGTGTTTTATCATAAATGGGTGTTTTACCCTATCAAAAGCCTTTTCTGCATCTATTGATATGATCTTGTGATTTTTGTCTTTGCTTTTATTTATGTGAGGTATTACATTTACTGATTTGAGAATATTGAACCATCTAGCATCCCTGGGATGAATCCCAATTGCTTATGATGTATGGTCTTTTTAATGTATTATTGAATGCAGTTTGTCCATATTTTGTTAAAGATTTTAGCATCTATGTTCATCAGCAATATTGGCCTGAAATTTTCTTTCTTTGTTGTGTCTTTACCTGGTTTTTGGACTAGGATGATGCTGGCTCTATAGAAAGAGTTTAGGAGTATTCCATCATTTGAATTTATTGGAATAACATGTGAAGAATAGAGATTAGCTCTTCCTTAAATGTTTTTGTAGAATTCTCCTGTGAAACCATCTGGTCCAGGACTTTTGTGTGTCAGGAGTTTTTTGATTATTGCTTCAATTTCATCTGTTGTTATTGGTCTGTTCAGGCTTTCTGCTTCCTCTTCCTTGAATTTTGGAATATTTTATTTTTCTAGAAATTTGTCCATTTTACTTAAGTTTTCAAATTTCATGGCATACAGTTTTACATAATAATTTCTTACAATCCTTTGTATTTCTATGGTGTCAGTTGTAATCTCTCCTCTTTCATTTCTGATTGTGTTTATTTGTGTCCTCTGTCTTCTTTTCTTGATGAGCCTACTTAAAGGCTTGTTGACTTTGTTTACCTTTTCAAAGAACCTTCTGGATTCATTGATTCTTAGAATTGTGCTTTTCTTTCCCATGTCATTTAGTTCTGCTCTGATCTTGGTTATTTCCTTCCTTCTACCTGCTCTGGGCTGTCTGTGCTGTTGTTCCTAGAGTTCTTGCAGACATAGGGTTAGGTTGTTTGTTTGAAATGTTTCTATCTTTTTTAGGTAGGCCTGTATCACTATGGAATTCCCTCTCTGGACTGCCTCCACTTTGTCTCATAAGTTTTGGATTGTTGTGAGTTGATTTTCATTTGTTTCCAGAAACTTTTTTATTTCTTCCCAAATTTCATTTTGACCCATTCATTGTTTAATAGCATACCATTCAGTCTCCATGATTTTGAGTGCTTTGCATTTTTTTTCCTTTGTGGTTTCTTTCTAGTTTCAGTCCCTTGTGGTCAGAAAAAAATGTTTGATATGATTTCAATTTTCTTGAATTTGTTGAGGCTTGTTTTGTGTCCTTTCATGTGGTCTATCTTTGAAAGTGTTCCATTTATATTTGAAAAGAATATGTATTTAGCTTCTTTTGGATGAAGGTCTCTCTCTCTCTCTCTCTCTCTCTCTATATATATATATATATATATATATATATATATATATATATATAATAGATAGAGATAGTTAAGTTAAGTCCATTTCATCTAGGGCCTTGTTCAATGCTACAATAACTTTGTTGATATTTTGTTTGGAAAATCTGTTCATTTTTGATAGTGGGGTGTTAAAATCCTCCACTATAATTGTGTTGCTGTCAATATCTCTCTTGAAGTACTCTAAGATTTTCTTTATATATGTGGGTGCTCCTATGTTGGATGCATATATATTTACAATGTTTATGCCTTCTTGATGGATTTTCCCCTTGAGTATTAAAACTGATCTTCTAGTTCTCTCTTTATGACCCTATTTTGGAGTCTATTTTGTCTGATATTAGTACTGCTATTCCAGCTTTTTTTTTCCTGTCCATTTGCTTGGAAAATTTGTTTCCAGCCCTTCAGTTTTAGTCTGCATAGATCTTTTGTTCTCAGGTGTCTCTTATAGGCAACATATGTGTGGATCATGCTTTCTTATCCATTCAGCTATTCTATGTCTTTTGATTAGAACATTTAATCCATTTACATTTAAGGTTATTATTGATAGGTACTTATTCATTGCCATTTTTGTACCTGTGTTCCTCTCTGTCTCTCTTTTCCTTCCTTTCCTTAACACAGTCCTTTTAGTATTTCTTGTCGGGCTGGTTTGGTAGAAGCTTATTCTTTTAGACTTCTTTTGTCTTGGAAGCTCTTTATTTGGCCTTGTATCTTGAGTGAGAGCCTTGCTGGGTGAAGTAGCCTTGGTTGTAGGCCTCTGGTTCTCATACTTGAAATATTTCTTGCCATTCTTTTCTGGCTTGGAGCATTTCCATTGAGAAGTCTGCTGCTGACCTTATTGGGGCTCCCTTGTATGTCATTTCCTGTTTCTTCCTTGCTGCCTTTAAGATTCTATCTTTGTCTTGGAATTTTGCCATTTTAATTATTGTATGTGTTGAGGTGGACCTCTTTGGGTTCCTCTTTAATTGGGACTCTCTGTGTTTCCTGGATTTGTGTGACTTTTTCTCTCATCAAATTAGGAAAGTTTTCCATCATTACTTTCTCAAATAGGTTTTATACCTGTGGCTCTACTTCTCCTTCTGGTATCCCTATTATACGAATATTATTACATTTCATATTGTTTTGCATTTCTGTTCATCCCTCTTCATTCTTTCTGAGCCTCTTTTCCTTTTTTTCCCCTTCTGGATGTTTTTTTCTACTATGTCCTGCTGCTCACTGATCTAGTCTTCTGCTTCATCGATCCTGATTTTGATTTTCTCTACTATGTTATTCAGTTGAGATATTATGTTCTTCATTTCCTCTTGGCCCCTGCTGATAGTTTCTATTTCCTTCTTCATGTTGATATAGTTTCCAGTGAGTTCATTGTAGTTTCCCTGTAGTTTCTTGTAATTTGCTGTGAGCTCATTGAGCTTCCTGATAACCATTGCTTTGAACTCAGTATCTGATAGTTGAGTTCCCTCTATTTCATTTAGCATTCTTTGTGAGGCTTCCTATTTTCCCTTTATTTGGGGATTGTTTCTTTATCTTCCCATTTTTTGTGAGACTCTTCTTGTTAGCTTCAGCTTCTTAAATGGATCTGTTCTGGCTCCCTGGGTTTATGGTGTGAACTTCTGTGATAGAATACTTGTGAGATTCAGCAGTGCAGTCTCCTTCATGTATTCTGGTGTTCACAGCTTCTACCTATCTTTTTTTGTGATCATTTGGAGGGGTAAGGCAAAATGCTTTAAGGCACAAGAGAGTATTCTGTGATATTTACAGTAGCATTTGGTAGAGAAGAGATAGGATATCCTTTGGCAATGTATAGTGTTAACTGTAATCTTCAACCCATCTAGCCACTATTTAGAAAGGATAGAAAGAAAATAAGACTCTTGTTGGGGAGGGAAGGATTGTGAGTTCTATCTAGAAAACATTGCGGTTATGGGAGTTCAGATTCTGAGGTAAGGTGAGAGTAAAGGATAGTAAGTAGGTGTAGTGTGTGAGAGAACAGAGTTAATCGCTACAGTAATAGATTTTAGGAAACTGTGAATTGGGTTAAGATTTGGAAGGGGTGTTGTGTAGTATTTACAATCATATGGAATAGTGATTATTTATAATAGTATTAGAGCAACAATCATATAAAAGGATCTATGAAATATAGATACCATGAATAGGGAGTATAGGCCTTTGAGTGGTGTGCTAATTGAACACAAGTGAAGTGAAGGACAATAAATTAGCAATATACTATGAATGCGATAACAGGGAAAACATGTCAAATGATACAATATAACCAGCCAAGCAAAGAAGACTATACAGAAAGAAGAGGAATACAAAAATACTAATAAAATAAAACATGTAAGAATAATTAAAACATAATATTACAAATATGCAATAACTTCCAGGTTCCCTGTAATATCAAAGTGAAATTTGTCTCACTGTCTCAGCTGTTCCAAAGAGGGATTCCCCCTCTTTGGATCCAACTCTGTTTTTTTCACAGTTCTGGGGTTTTTTTGTCTCACTTGTGGGTATTTTAAAAAAAGAAAAATAGCAGAAGAAGGAAGAAGAGATAAAATTGAAGAGGAAGGAAGAAGGAAAAGAACTAGAAAGAAGGAAAGAGAAGCAAGAAGAAGAAGTAAAGAGGGATTGAGAGATATAAAAATAATAAGAATTTTTAAAAATACTTTAAAAAATCACACAAACCAAAGAAACAAAAAACTTCTTGCTGGTTTCAAACTGGCCAAACCAGTTTTTTGTTTTTGTTTTTGCTAGCCAGCCAGCAGGCTGAGGGGCTCTTGGTATTGTTTTTCTTCCTTCTTATTCAGCACTCGGTCAACCTGGAGTTAACTCTCCCCAAGGTTAGCTGTGCATTCTCCCCTGAGCTAGCCTGGTGCTACTCTGCAGGGCCTTGGGTATGAGATCTGGGTACATGCTCACCCCAGGTTAGTGGGTGTGGGCTCTGGGTCTTCCACAAAGCACAATCTCCCCGGCTTGCCAGCGAGGGTGCATGGCCAGGCTGCCTCTGGTCACAGGGGTTTGGGTGCACACTCTTCCCAGGGCTATGCATGGGTGCTGACAGCCTCTGTGTGTTTGCCACTTAGTCTTTATTTCCACTCTCTGCAACTTCAAGCAACCAGATCTCTCCCGGTGCTGCTCAAACTTTGTTTGACTGGGGAGGGAGAGGTCGACCTGGCTCTCTCCCAAGAACCCTGTCACAGACCCAGCGAGTGTTGGGCCTGGGGCTACAGCCTCCCTGGTCCCCAAGCTGATCCCTGGGCCCTTATTGTCCTGAAGCACTCTCCTTACCGTCTGGTTTTTCAATGTCCGCTACAATTTTTGATCTCCTATTTTCATATATGCTGTGGTGCTGTTGGCTGTTTGCTCTGTTCCTCCACAGATCAACTAGGTTTTTCTCCCATGTGTAGGGGGAAGTGGAATCTGCTCCCTCCTACCATACCGCCATCTTTCCTCCCCCAGATTTCCACACAATGGAAAGCAAACTATTATTATTTTACTTTTACAAGTACTAAGTGCATATTTGACTCATTTCAATGCTGTTAGAAAATTAATATTGCATTATTTTTCTGATGGAATTTTCATTATAGCCACTATTAAAACTGGGTAATAATGCCAGCTCATTCAAAGAATATAGCTTCAACAATGATTTTTTCCTTTTTATTGAAATAGTAGTTTTTCTAATAGAGATACTGAATGTTGTGTACTGAAATATCTTTAAAGCAATCTTAATTCAGAATTGAGTGCAAAGAGCTTCAAAAAACTATTCATCCATGTAGATACAATTATATTGTGGTAGATAATGGATTTGTGTTATTCTTAATGTCTATACATGGCTACAGCAAGACTGGCTCAAGTTGTTTGTATAACTGTTCAGTACATTGAACCAAAGGGAAGTATGACAGTAGAGAGCATCTGATAAATTAAATGTGACATGTTTTTTATCCATATAAAATGGTTTCTGAGCAGCTCATAATTGTGAATATTTCTGCAGTCATTTTTGATGTGGAATACTTCTTCTGTGCTTAACATCAATGAGTTGTGAGTTGTACTTCATCAAATAGACAGTTTCCTTACTTTTGTAAAGAAATGGATACACCTTGTACTTTTTTAAGGCATGTGATACACCTTGTAAAAGATGGTAAAAGATACTGAGCTCACCTTTTAAGCACATGGAATTTTCCATTTGCTCTTTCTCTAAGCTTTACCATCAATGTTTCTTTTAAGGGAGGACAATATAAAGAAGGACTAGCATTCATGAGGTACTTAATAAATTCCAGCATTATTCAGGGTACCATAATATATACCATCTATTGGATAGTATTATGGCTCAAGTCAGCTCAAAGAAAAAAAGATTGAAACTATGCATCAGCTAAAATAGTAAATGTGAGTACCAAGAAATTACCTATTCTTTAAAGTGTTTTCGTATGAAATACTTGTCTTTTTTGTTAGGTTTAACATAAATTACTTTGAGAACATAAAAGATATCTTCTATTCCTCCAACTTCTATACAACTTTGAAGAATATGTTTACAACACCAATTTTTATAATTATTCTGTGAGGGAAGTCACATAGAGATGAATGTAGTCCCAGAATGGCACCATATTGCAGACTCTTGTCCTTTAATATACATATTTTAAATACCTTTTTTGTTAGTTTTCTGTAAGACAATAAATGATTCATTATAAGAATAATGATGATATATGTATTGTGAACTTTGAGTGGAGAAGAAAATTAACATTCAGGTTGTCTAGCAAATGCCAGCCTCTCAAGCCAACCAGCCCTCTTTGATCTGTTTGATACTTTCGGATTCTATATGACACAGTATTTCTACAAAAAAATAGAGGCCCAGTGTTGAGCAACACATTATCTGATTTCTGGTCACCTGTGTCTCCTGGCAAACTTTCAGTGAACATAATTTGGAAACTAATAGATGTAAAAATAATGGCACCTTATGCTTTTATGGAACATCACTGTTTCCAAGCGAATTCATTTTGATCCTTCTGGATATAGGTCAAAATTAGTAACCTGAAACAAAAGCCTGTGTATCTTAAATAAAATATAATAAACCTCTCTTATAAAGAGGCATTGATGTGCTCACAAACAATTAAGGGAAATCCTCAGAAGCAAAAAACCAAAACAGCATCCCAAACCAGGCTGGCCCACACATAACTTGAAGGTGAGGTTGAGCCAGGGCTAAGGGGTCATTGTGGTCAGTGTCAGTCCAGAGACTTGTTTTCTGATGTGAACAAAATTGCAGCTTATTCTTCTGTATCAATCAGAACTATCAAAGGGTTCAACCTAGATGCACTAGAAACAATTTGTCCATTAGCACAGGGAAAAGACAAGGAGACTGCAATTAGCTGAAACTCACACCCAGCACTGTCAACAAGAAGACCCTTCACAAGTCTGGTGGTTCACTTGGTGAGGACATTTCTGCATCTCTGCTAAGCCTTGCGTTTTCTAGACTAAATGTTACCATTTTCTTGAGATTTTTTTTATGCAACATAGTCTTTAGCATTAACCAAAATCATGTTAATCTTCCTCTTAATTAAATGAGCTGGTTAACCTGTAAAAATTTGCCATTGAAATTCTGGCTCTTGGAGCCTCAGTTTCCTTGCTTTTGAAGTTGAGATAATTGTTATATGAGGCATAATTGAGGCCAGAAGACATACAATCCCTTATTTTTCTTTAGCAAGTATTTATCTGTAATACCAATATTGAATTTATATATCTATAATCCTGTGGTAATATTCACTTATATACAGAACTACTCTAATGTGCCCTCAAAGGTACCTATTTTGTTTAACATTAAAAAATTCCCCAAAAGTAAACAAATTTCTCTTACAATGTGCCCAGAGTACACAAAAGTATATACAATGAGAATATCTTATGATAAGGAATGGTCACTTATGAATTATTTGTAAGAAAAAGCATGTTTGCTACTGAAGTATTTTTAGCTTCTCCATCTTATTATTAAGAACTTCTAAGCTGTCTTTTTAAAAACATTTAAAAATATCTTTATTAATTTTAGAGAGGAATGGGGTGTGGAGACAGAGAGATCAATCTAAGAGAGAAATATATAAACATGGGTCAGTTGCCTCCCAGATGCACCCTGACCAGGAATCAAACCCAGAACATTTTGTTGTGTGAAATGGTGTTCCAACAAACCAAGCCACCTGGCCAAGACTAAGCTCCTGACTTCTTTGTTTGGTGCCCTTTCCACTTCTTTTCCAGGTTACCTTTCTCATGCATTACCTGCCAGCCCATTCATATCTCTTCTGTGGTTATCTGCTACTTTCACCAGGTTAGGCTTCTCCTTCCTCTCTCAGCATTGTGGCTTCACTTTCTGTCTATTCCTACTTCTTCTGTGACTCTGAGCCTCAAAAAAGCTTTCCTGACTGTCCTCTCTGAGGTGAATATCCTGTCCTTATTGATTAGTTAGAATCTTTTCTTACTTAGTTTTGATATAACACATTTTTCTTCTGTTCTCCAAAGGTTCTGTTTACCTGTAGTTGCACCTTGACTGTCATCCAGTCAAGGATAAAGGTCTCCTCTGTCCCTTTTCTGAGCAGAAAGAATGAAGTGTGTATAAAATGCAGCCAAATATTTGAATTCTCTCATTATTTGTGTTGCTTTACTGGGACTAGAATTTGTAATTCCAGCCATTTGATATTTTTGTGCCTGGCCACCTTGTGCCATCTCATCCAAGGCTGTGGCTTCCCCAGAGGTCAGGTTTACTGTGTGCTGCTGTCACTGAGTGGGACATTGTCTTGCTTGCATTGTGTCCTCTGTACTTCTTTTTTTTTACTGTGGCTCCATGTAAGTACATCTAGTAAGAGCTAGCGTCATACTAACACACACTCATCCTAGGCCATTTTCCAGCTAGACTGCCATGAATGTCACTTTACAAAGCTGGTCATTTTACCCAGTCAGTTGTTCATTCAGTGCACAGAGTGTCTGAATAGAAGTGATCAAATGACTACACAATACCAGGTAATTAAACCACCAAAAACTAGTATTGCTTTATTGAACTTCACCATTTTTCTGGAGTTCAAAATAACAAGAAAACCATGTTTCAGCAGCTTCTCAAAGGCATTCAGTTTATTTTTTAAATTTTTTAAAGATTTATTTATTTATTTATCTTCAGAGGGGAAGGGATGGAGAGAAGGAGAGAAATATCAATGTATGGTTGCCTCTTGTGCGTGCCCCACTAGGAACTGGCCTGCAACCCAGGCATGTGCCCTGACTGGGAATCGAACAGCGATACTCTGGTCCACAGGCCCATGCTCAATCCACTGAGCTACACCAGCCAGGGCCTCAAAGGTATTCAGTTTAAATTTTATAACAGTGCTACAAATATTTATTGAGAACCAACTTGTTCACAAGTACCAGGTTCACGATAGAAAGTTGTGAGGGTGAAGGTATGTGGTTTGTGTGTGTGCGTGCACATGTGTGTGTAAATTAACATAACTGGTGCAGAGTTTGACATCTCTGGCCCACTCACCTGTGGTTGAAGTTCCTCATCTGCCAGCTGTGTCCTGCGCATTCTCCTGGGAGCCTTGACTGAGGCTAGACAGGGAAGAACAGCCAGATACTTATGTGGAGGTTGGCTGCTCTGTGTCTTGGGATCACTGGGTCTGAGGTTAGTCTCTGATGTGCCCCTGCCCAGAAAGAAACCACTCAGAGACTGTATTTCTTGAATGTTCCTGGGGTTGTCTTTTAACCTACATGTTATCATATATTCAGACCACACCTAGAAGTAGAATCAGGGCCCCAAACCCTTTTTTATTTGGTTAGGATTGCAGATACTCTGTTTAGTACTTACCATCTGCCCTCTCTGGGTCCAAAAATCAGGACATTTATCTAGAAGCACACTGGTCCCAAACCCAGTATTGTCTATATAATGATGGTGTGTACTGAGAATTGTGCTAGGCAGTTTAAAATAGAGATTTTATCCAGTTCTAACAATAATGTAATGTATTACAGTTTAAGAAGTTAAACAAGTAGCAGAGTAGAAATCCAAGCCCAAAGCAGTTTCTGACTTAATTGGGTACTGGAAGTCCCACAGAAATGCTGCTGTGCCCTCCTGAGTAGATGAGCACCTTTGGCTACCAGGTCAATCATGTATAATCACCTAAGCCTCAAAGTATAGAATCTACCTTGAAATTTTCTCTACACCCATCTCAGTCCAGAATTCAGTCAGTAACAGTCATTGTTCTTTATTGCAGTCAACAATAGAGATTTAAGTAGAGGGGGTATTGGTTAGAAGACATTTGATAGCTCACAGAATTGGTGGGAGTCCTGGAGAAGCAGGCTTGGGGCTGAGGCTTCAGGAGATAAGCTGGGAAGCACTCCAAAAGAGCATTGGTCTAGCGACCACTGTGCAGTGGATGAATGTCTGCTGCCCCAGTGGGTGATGAACTTCATTTTGTCTTATTTGCATCATTATTGTTCCTGACATTCACTATCACCAGGAATATCCAGACACCACTGGAGAACTCTGAAACTCCCAAGAGAAGTAGGAGCTTCTTCCTCATATCATTTCATGTTTGAATGCAAACCTCATGAGTTCTGCATTTGATTTCATGAGCCTGGACCCCATGTCTGCATCCCAATGGCAGGGGATTTGGGGATTGCAATCTGGGATTCTAAATTAGAATGGCAAAACTCATATTTTGAATATTTCTTCAAGCACCAAAGGGCTTTTCAAAAGAGAATGTGCAGCTCCATGTATTACCAACAACCACAACAGTTGACTAGCCCTGCAACTCAGTTCCCCCATATACTCCTCACCCTGAATGTCTGTCTCCTCAAGTTCACCAATTCAGTGACCTGCAATGTAGGTTAGGCTTCCAGTACAAGCTTTAATTGTCACCTGGATTTTGCCACATTGTGCAGACAGTTCAGGCGGTGTCTTACTATTCTGCATGACTCCTTGTAAAATGAAGAACTCATTTCCTAATATTTGCCTATCAATTCAAGTTTTACATTTCTCTTTTTCTTTTTTGTAATATTCTTTTGAAATCCATATTGTTCCTTGATTACTCAGGACTACAGTCATCTGCCCCCACCCAGAGACAAAATAAATAAAGCATTAAACAAGTGAGTGAGTGTGTAATTTTGTGATTGTGTATTTGAGTGAGTATAAGTTGTGGGCATATTATTCCAGAATTGAAGCACTGGTAATCTTCACAAGGGCACATTCACCATAGTGCTGCACTGTTCTCATTCTTATCGTGACAATATTACCAAATAAACAAAATAGAAAGAAAACTCTCCAGTGGAAAATGGCTAAGAATAATGACGAACAAAAGGTTTTGTGGGGATTTCTGTACTATAATTAGAGGGAATGATTTGCAGCACTGTTTGAATAGAGGGGTTGATAGAGTTATTTTCTCTTCTCAGAAGAGCTTTTTCAGTTGTTTTTGTTCAGTGGTAAAATAGGGTTATTTCAGAGTATAAAATGGCTCTGAGATCTAAGGAGATGGACTGACTTGTATTGGGGAGAGGATCAGTTCTGGGGAGTTTGTTATGGCAGGGTATTTTGAAAGCATGTTGTTAATAGCAAAACAAACCATCAAAACCAATAATGATACACGATTTACTCCCTCCGGTTGGGTCTGCATTATGATTCCTTTGAACTTTAAATATTATCTAATATTACATTACAGAGAAATGTTTTTTTATGATAAATCATTAAAACCAGTTCAATACTGAACAATAATTTACTGATAGCTTGACTACAATTAAGTAGATACTTTCCTTAGAATATTTTAAACCAATCAATAAGTAAGAAGAAACTGAATATCTGAATACATATCCCCATATCATTTTCTAACAGCAATCATGATATTGTATACTTACATCAATACAGTTGTTTCCTCAGAACATTGCTTATTGTGATTTGAATATGAATTTTGTATTCATCTGTTTATTTCTAAAGGTGGCTAATGCTTTAGTATTTGTACTTAGCATTACAAAATGCTGTGATGCAGAGGAACATTTGTGCCTCTTGGGAGTGACTTCAATTTTCTTCCACTACAGTGCTGGCCAGTATATAACTGGCTCACCAAAATTAAGGAGAGATGAGAAATTAAAGCTAATAATAGGAGGTGCACTTTATAAATACTAAGAGGAAACAAATCTTTAAAAATCCCAATACACAGAGATCACATAAAATTGGGATGCTTGATGGGCTGATTGGAGTGCCTGTGAGTAGGCACAACTTGGATTTCCATTTTATAAGTGAGGAAACTGAGGATCAGAGAGTTGAAATCACTTCTGCAGAGTCAACGCGCCTGGCAGGTTGAGACTAGATCATCGCAGATTAAATATGGAATTAGGCTGCTTTTAAGAACTGCTGGTGGAATAGCGAGAGAGCACATATCTGTTGAATGAACACTCTGACAGTCTTCTGTCACGGGAGGCTTTATTATTTCTCACCACCAAACTTTGGATTGGATATTATTATTTTCTTTTGCAGATAATGAAACACAGGTTTGGAGGGTTAAGCCATATGCCCACATTGTCCACTTGGTAGGCAGCAAATCAGCATTTGAACATTGAGCTCTGAGTGCAAAACCTATGCCCTCTACTCTACCTAAGAATTATAAGCATTTTTAAGTGGGGGAATATGTTATTGAAATAAACTTTTTCATAAAAACCCAAGCTAGATAAGATGCTGATTGCCTTAGTCCCCTATGGCCACCCTGAGACTTTGCCTGAGGACTGAGGAGTTTGAAATTTTCCACACTGCTCTGCTGCTTCAAGCCATTCTGGACAGCTAAGAGTTTGCAATTTCACATAATGTCCCTGGCACATTCCTATTAACACACACAGGCATAGTCCTCCTCCATAACTGCCATCAACTCAACAAGTATTCATTGAGTGTATACTATGTACCAGACTGTCCTCTAGAAGTTGAGGAATACAAAGGCCAAGTTCGGGGCCTTTAAGAGCTTCTGTTGTTTTCACTGTCATCATTTCTTTAGTGAGTCATTTTTAATAGTATCTTGATTATACCCATCTCCTACTACATTTTATGCCTCTATAGAGCAGATACTGTGTTTTATTAATTTTTATATCTCCTGCACATACCTAGTATAGCAGTATTCCCAATGCATCCCTTCTTTTATACATTTTAAAGTCATAAGGATATAACATACATTTTCAGAAAAGCCATCCCTCCACTTAAATAAATTCCACTTATGATAATGTTTATAACTTCCCTATAGCTTGAAATTTTGTCAAATATTTACTACTTTTAGAAATGCAAATTGGCAATTGTGATCAATGAGTCACTCAGGAAGTATGATTCCTTATTTGGTGTAGGGTACCTAAGATCGGTTAAAAGATGTGAGACTGAATATTGACTGACTGTCTAATTTATTAAAAACATACTAGCCACCTAAAAATAGTGGGCTTGTGATAAGGTATCAGGGCACTGGGATTTTTCTCCTCTGAGTGGTGTTAACACTACTGAGAAAATGTTTTTCTTGGTGAAAGACAAATATCATATAATCTCACCTATAAGTGGAACCTAATCAACAAAACAAACAAGCAAGCAAAATATAACCAGAGACATGAAAATAAAGACAAATATTGTCAGTAACTAGAGAGGAGGAGAGATAATGGGGGAAAGAAGGGGAAGGACTGTCAAGGAACATGTATAAAGGACCCATGGACAAAGATAAAGGGGTGGGGGAGGATTGAATGTGGGAGGTGGCATGGGAATGGCAGGGGGAGAGTTAAGGGGAGGAAAATGAGGACACCTGTAATTGAACAACAATAAAAATAAAGAAATAAATAGTCTTCTAAAATGACATTTAAATATTTTCATTTCTACTTGATAATGTCAAAAATATTTGTTTCTCTTTAAAAACTATTATATTACTAAATAATTCTTTGGCATAAAAGGTTTTAACAATTTGTTAACCAAGCCAGGAAAAAAAATGGAAAGTTGGCAGTTATTGCCAATAACTAACCATTGCAGAGTTGTATGCCTTGGGCAATTAACCATTTATTAAAAAATAGAATTGTCACATGGTCTTTTTCTCAGGATTCTTTTTAAGATTTATTGAGATATAATTGACAAAATTGTGTGATATTTAAAATGTACAGTGTCATGATTGTATATACTTTATATATTGGAAAATATTTTCCCCATCAAGTTAATGTATCCATCACATCATATATAAATAGATATAGATATAGATATATAATTAAATCCTTCTCTCTTAGCATGTTTCAATTACAAAATACAGCATATTCAACTATAGTCACCATATTTTACACCAGATCCTCAGACTTATTAATCTGTAGCTGAAAGTGTGTGCCCTTTCTCATATCTCTCCCTATCTTCCCCACCCTCCAGCCCTTGGCAACCACTTCTCTGCTCTCTTTCTATGAGTTTGACTTTTTTCTCTCTCTCTCCCTTCCCTCCTTCCTCCCTCCCTCCCTCCCTCCCTTCCTTCTCTTTTAAGATTCTATATATAAGTGAAACCATGCAGTATTTGTCTATCTCTGTTTTATTTTTTTCCAGTTAGCATAATGCCTTCTAGTTACACCCCCATTATGCAAATTATAAAATGTCATTCTCTTTTAAGGCTGAATGGTATTTTTTCACATTCTTTCATTGTTGTTCAAGTACAGTTGTCTCCACTTTCCCCTCACAACTCCCCACCACCCCAGCCATCCTCACTTCCCACCCTTGATCCTGCCCTGCTTTGTTTTTGTTCAGGTGTTCTTTATACATGTTCTTGAAAAACCCTCCCCCCATTATCCCCTCCCACCTCCCCTCCATTTACTGCCAGTTTGTTTTTATTGAGATCCTGATTTCATTCCCTTAGGACTGATACTCAAAAGTAGAGTTGCTGGATCATATGGTAGTTCTATTTTTAATTTTTGAGGAAACTCCACACTGTTTTCCACAGTCCTTATGCGAATTTACATTCCCACTAACTGTTCACAGAGGTTCCTTTTTCTCCACATCCTCACCAATATTTTTTTATCTCTTGCCTTTTGACAATGTCCATTCTAACAGATATAAGGCAGTGTCTCCTTGTGGTTTTTTATTTGCACTTCCCTGATGAATACTGAGGTAGAGCATGTTTTCATGTACCTGTTAGACATTTATATGTCTTTAAAAGAGTGTCTGTTTAGCAACAGCTAGTGTAGTTCAGGGGACAGATATGGGCTACAAACCAAAAGGTCACTGGTTTGATTATCAGGGTATATGTGTGGGTTGTGGGCCCAGTTTCCAGGAGGGGGACATGTGAGAGGCAACCACACATTGAGGTTTCTCTCCCTCACTTTCTCCCCACCTTTCCCTCTTTCTAAAAATAATTGAATAAAATCTTTAAAAAAAACTGTATGTTTAGACACTACACCTATTTTAATTGAATTATTTGTTTTTTTGCTATTAAGTTTTACGAGTTCTTTCCCTATTTTGGATATTATTTATTTTATTATTTTATTTATTTAATTACTGTTCAAGTGCCCTTTTCTGTTTTTTACTCCCATCCCAGCCCCCCCCCCCCCAGTGCTCCCCACCTCCCTCCCATTTCCACCCCATTAGTTGTTGTTCATGTGTCCTTTCTACTAGTTCCTGTAAATACTTCCCATTTTTCCCCTGAAATTCCCTCCCTTCTCCCCTCTGGTCATTTCCCCACTATTCTCGATTTCAGTATTGTTGTTTTTATTTTACTTGCTTGTTGTTTTGTGGTTTAGCTTTCTGTTAAAGGTGAGATCATATGGTATTTGTCATTCAACAGCTGGCTTATTTCACTCAGCATAATACTTTCCAGTTCCATCCATGCTGCTGAAAATGGTAGGAGCTCCTTCTTTCTTTCTGCTGCATAGAATTCCATTGTGTATATGTACCATAATTTTTGGATCCATTCATTTACTGACAGACACCTAGGTTGCTTCCAGCACTTGGCTATTGTAAATTGCGCTGCTATGAACATTGGGGTACATAGGTTCTTTTGGATTGGTGTTTCAGGGTTCTTAGGATATAATCCCAGCAGTGGAATTGCTGGATCAAAAGGCAGGTCCATTTTTAGTTTTCTGAGAAAAATTCCATACTGTTTTCCACAGTGGTTGTACCAGTCTACAATCCCACCAACAATGCACTAGGGTTCCCTTTTCCCCACAACCTCTCCAACATTTGCTGTTTGTTGCTTTGTTTATGATGTCCATTCTGACTAGTGTAAAGTGGTATCTCATTGTGGTTTTAATTTGTATCTCTCTGATAGATAGTAATATTGAGCATCTTTTCATGTGTCCCTGGACATTCTCTATGTCCTCCTTGGAGAAATGTCTGTTCAAGTCCTTTGCCCACTTTTTAATTGGGTTGCTTATCTTCTTAGAGTGGAGTCCTGTAAGTTCTTTGTATATTTTGGAGATTAAACCCTTGTCTGAGGTATCATTTGCAAATATGGTTTCCCATGCAGTTGGCTCTCTTTTTATTTTAATACTCTTTTCTTTGCAGTGCAAAAACTTTTAATTTTGATGACATCCCATTTGTTTATTCTTTCCTTTATGTCCTTTGCTCTGGGGGACATATCAGTAAAAAGTTGCTGCATGAAATATCTGAGATTTTCTTGCCAATATTTTCCTCTAGGACTTTAATAGTGCCATGACTTATATTTAAGTGTTTTATCCATCTTGAATTTATTTTGGTGTATGGTGTAAGTTGCTGTTCAAGTTTCATTTTTTTGCATGTAGCTGTCCAGTTCTCCCAACGCCATTTGCTGAAGAGGCTATTATTAGTCCATTTTATGTTTCTGCCCCCTTTGTTGAATATTAATTGGCCATAGAAATTTGGGTTTATTTCTGAGCTCTCTGTTCTGTTCCATTGGTCTGTGTGCCTGTTTTTATGCCAGTACCAGGCTGTTTTGATTACAGTGGCCTTGTAATACAGTTTGGTACCAGGTATTGTGATCCCTCCTACTTTGTTCTTTTTTCTTAAAATTGCAGGTGTTATGCAGGGTCATTTATAGTTCCATATAAATTTTTGAAGCATTTGTTCTATATCTGTGAGGAATGTCATTGGTACTTTAAAAGATATTGCATTGACTCTGTAAATTGCTTTGCGTAGTATGGACGTTCTGATTATGTTAATTCTTCCAATACATGAGCATGGTATATGTTTCTATTTGTTTGTGTCTTCCTTGGTTTCTTTCTTCAGTGTTGTGTAGTTTTCTGCATACAGGTCTTTTACATCCTTGGTTAGTTTTATTCCCAGATATTTTATTTTTCTTTTTGCTATATTAAATGGGATTTTTTTTTCTTGATTTCTGCTTCTACTGTTTCATTGTTGGTATACAAAAATGTATTTGAATACTGGATATTGACTTTGTAACCTGCTGTTCCGCCAAATTCATTTATTAGTTTGAGCAGTTTTTGGTTATATTCTGTAGAATCTTCCATGTACACTATCATGTCATCTGAAGTGACATGTTTTGCTTTCTTCTTTCCAATTTGGATCCCTTTTATTTACTTTTCTTGCCTGATTGCTGTGGCTAAAACTTCCAATATTATATTGAATAGAAATGGTGAAAGTGGACAAGGTTTTCTTGTTCCTGATCTTAGTGTAAAGGATTTTAGTTTTTGCCCATTGAGTATGACGTTGGCTGTAGGTCTCTCCTTTATTATGTTGAGAAATTGTCCCTCTATTCTCACTTTGCTGAGTGTTTTTATCGTAAATGGGTGTTGTACCTTATCAAAAGCTTTTTCTGCATCTATTGATATGATCATGTGATTTTTGTCTTTGCTTTTGTTTATATGATGTATTACATTTACTGATTTGTGACTATTGAACCATCCATGCGTCCCTGGGATGAATCCTACTTGGTCAAGGTGGATGATCTTTTTAATTTATTGTTGGATGCGGTTTGCCAATATTTTGTTGAAAATTTTAGCATCTATGTTCATCAATGATATTGGCCTGAAGTTTTCTTTCTTTGTTGTGTCTCTATCTGGTTTTGCTATTAGGATGATGCTGGTTTCATAAGAAGAGTTTGGGAGTCTTCCATCATTTTGGATTTTTTGGAATAGTCTCTGAAGAAAAGGAGTTAGCTGTTCCTTAAATGCTTTGTAGAATTCTCCTGTGAAACCATCTGGTCCAGGGCTTTTGTGCTTCAGGAGTTTTTTGATTACTGCTTCAATTTCATTTGCTGTTATTGGTCTATTCAGGTTTTCTGCTTCTTCTTTGTTGAGGTTTGGAAGATTATATTTTTCTACAAATGTGTACATTTCCCCTAGGTTTTCAAATTTCTTGGCATACATTTCTTCATAATAATTTCTTACAATCCTTTGTATTTCTGCGGCATCAGTTGTAATCTCTCCTCTTTCATTTCTGATTGTGTTTATTTGTGTCCTCTTCTTTTCTTGATGAGCCTACTTAAAGGCTTGTCTATTTTGTTTATCTTCTCAAAGAACCAACTCCTGGATTCATTGATCCTTAGAATTGTGCTTTTAGTCTCTATATTATTTAGTTCTGCTCTGATCTTGGTTATTTCCTTTCTTCTACTTACTCTGGGCTGTCTTTGTTGTTGTTCCTCGAGTTCTTGCAGGCGTAGGGGTAGGTTGTTTTTTTGAAATGTTTCTATCTTCTTTAGGTAGGCCTGTATTGCTAGGACTGCCTTCACTGTATCCCATAAGTTTTGGGTTGTTGTGAGTTCATCTTCATTTGTTTCCAGAAACTTTTTGATTTCTTCCCTAATTTCATTCCTGACCCATTCATTGTTTAATAGCATACCATTCACTCTCCATGATTTTGTGTTTTTTTCTTTGGGGTTGTTGTCCAATTTCAGTCCCTTGTGGTCAGAGAAGATGCTTGGTATGATTTCAATTTTCTTGAATTTGTTGAGGCTCATCTTGTGTCCTATCATGTGGTCTCTCTTTGAAAATGTTCCATGTGCATTTGAAAAGAATGTGTATTTAGCTTATTTTGGATAAAGAGCTCTCTCTCTCTCTCTCTCTCTCTCTCTCTCTCTCTATATATATATATATATATATATATATATATATATATATATATAATCAGTTAAGTCCATTTCATCTAGGGCATTGTTTAATGTCACAATATCTTTGTTGATATTTTGTTTGGAAGATCTGTTCATTTTTGATAGTGGGGTGTTAAAATCCCCTACTATCATTGTGTTGCTGTCAATATCTTTCTTGAACTCCTCTAAGATTTTCTTTGTAAATTTGGGTGCTCCTATGTTGGGTGCATGTATATTTATGATGTTAATGTCTTCTTGGTGGATTCTTCCCTTGAGTATTATGAAGTGACCTTCTGAGTCTCTCTTTATGCCCCCTTTTTTTAATCTATTTTGTCTGATATGAGAATTGCTACCCCAGCTTTTTTTTCTTGTCCATATGCTTGGAAGATTTGTTTCCAGCCTTTCACTTTTAATCTGTGATGGTCTTTTGTCCTGAGGTGGGTCTCTTGTAGGCAGCTTATGTGTGGGTCATGCTTTCTTATCTATTCAGCTATTCTGTCTTTTAATTGGAGCATTTAGTCCATTTACATTTAAGGACATTATTGATAGCTACTTATTCATTGTCATTTTTATACCTGTGCTTCTCATTGTCTCTCTTTTTTCCTTCCTTTCCTTAAAGCAGTCCTTTTAGTATTTCTTGCAGAACTGGTTTGGTGGAGGTGTACTATTTTAAACTTGTTTTGTCTTGGAAGCTCTTTATTTGGCCTTCTATCTTGATTGAGAGCCTTGCTGGATAAAGTAGCCTTTGTTGTAAGCCTCTGTTTCTCATTACTTGGAATATTTCTTGCCATTCTCTTCTTGCTTGGAGTGTTTCCATTGAGAAGTCGGTAGCTAATATTATTGGGGCTCCCTTGTATGTTACTACTTTTTTTCTCCCTTGCTGCCTTTAAGATTCTCTCTTTGTCTTGAAATTTTGCCATTTTAACCATGATGTGCCTTGAAGTGGGTCTCTTTGGGTTCCTCTTGATTGGCACTCTCTATGTTTCCTGGATTTGTGCGACTTTTCCTCTCATCAAATTAGGGAATTTTTTCATCATAACTTTTTCAAATAGATTTTCTATCCCTTGCTCTTCTTGTCATTCTGGTATGCCTATTATTTGGATATTGTTACGTTTCATATTGTCTTGTATTTCTCTTAATCTCTATTTGTTCTGTCTCATCCTCTTTTCTTGCTGTTTCTGGGCATTTCTTTCTACTTTGTCCTCCAACCTGCTGATTCAAACTTTTGCCTCATTGATCCAATTTTTTATACTTTGCACTGTGTTCTTCAGCTCCAAAATTGTATTCTTCATTTCCTCTTCACCCTTGCTGATAGTTTGTATTTCCTTTTTCATGTTGACATAGTTTGCAGAGTTCATTGTAGCTCCTCTGTAGTTTCTGGTAGCTCATTGTGAGCTCTTTGAACTTCCTGATAACCAGTGCTTTGAATTCAATATCTGATAGCTGACTTGCCTCTATTTCATCTAGAATTCTTTCTGAGACTTCCTCTTTTCCTTTCATTGTTTTTTTTTGTCTTTTCATTGTTTTTGAGACTCTTCTTGTTAGCTTCAGCTTCTTAAATTTATTTGTTCTGGCTTCCTGGATATATGGTGTGCCCTTCTGTGGTATAACACCTGTGAGATTCAGTGGTGTAGTCTCCTTGATCTCCCCAAATCGCTAGTCTTTGGCTGTCCTTTACGTTGGCTCTGAGTTTGTCCTTGGGTTTTTGTTGTTTCTGGGTCTTTTTTGTTGTTGTTGTGGGTTCTTCCCACCTGCTGGTAAACTGATGGTCCCTCTGTCCCCTACTCGTCTTAATTTGCTGTGTTGGTGAGGGCAGGTTGTGTTGAAGCTGGATCTTCTGCATATACAGGATTTTGAAGATTCTGTTTCGCTCTTGTTCAGTTGTTTGCCCTGGGAAGTTTCTCTGCTGTTTAGTTTTATTTCCAGGTAGGTCTTGGGTTGAGGGTTGTGTGGTTTCTCCTTCCTGCTTCATCTTACTCTGTTGTTATCTGTTGGTGGTTCCTTTGTTGTTGGGTTTCCTCTTCCTTTGGGTATCATGGTGTTCACCACATCCACCTAATCTTTTTTTGTGTGTGATCAGTTGGAGGGGAAGGCAAACTGGTTTATGACAGCAGGAGAGTATTCTATGATATTTACAGTAGCAGCTGGTGGAGAAGAGTTAGGTGCTCTCCCGACTATGTACTCAGCAGGCCTCATGATTGCTCTCCCAAAATCCTCCCCTCAGCGCCCCACTGAAAGCAGACTTTCCCCAGGATTCACAGTCCTGGCCTGAAGTTTGGACATGCATTCCGGCCAGGCTTCTCTGGTCCTGCAAGCCTTGGTGCAAACCCTCCCCAGTGTTATGTGAGATCACAAAGGCGACTCTGGATTCTCCCAAGCTGGCACCCACAGACTACACGTGTGATCAATACTCTCTGATTTGCTTCTTCATACCCACTCCTCTCTCTGACAATCCAAGCATACAAATCTCTCCTGGTGTTTTTCAAACTGTGCCCAGCTGGGCAGGGAGGGAGCTGGTGACTGGCTCTCTCTCAGGGGCCTTGCAGCCAGCCCTCCGCTCCTGCTTCCAGAGTCCGAGGCAGACACAGAAGACCTGGCCCAGGCCCAGTGCAACGGGGGATGTAAGGGTAACCCTCAAATCTCCCAAGCCGGAGTCCACAGACTCCATGTGTGATCAAAGCTCTCTGTTTTGGTTCTTCACACCCACTCCTCTCCCTGATACTCCAAGTAAACAGATCTCTCTTGGCGTTTTTTCAAACTGTACCTGGCTGGGTATGGAGTTTTTTCAAACTGCGCCCAGCTGGCATTTTTTCAAACTGCACCTGGGTGGTGACTGGCTTTCTCCCAAGGTCCCTGAGCCAGCCTTGGGCTCCCAGAGACTGAGGCAGATCAATCCGGTCCCAGGCACGGCCTGGCCCGGCCCATCCCGAGCTTCCTGGCGGAGGGCCTGAGGCCTCTGCACCATTCCCTGGGACCTTATTGAAATGCAGCCGTCTCTCCTTACCCTCTGGTCATTCAGAGTCTGCTCCAGTTTCTGGAGTCCTACCTTCCTATACACTTTGTCCCTGTTGGCTCTCCTCTGTGCTTCTCTGAAGATCAGCCCAGTTTTTCTCCAGTGCATGGGGGGAAGCAAAATCCTTTGTCCTACTCTACCGCCATCTTCCTCTGCATTTTTGGATATTATTTATTTATCTATCAGATATGTGACATACAAATATTTCCTTCCATTCTATATGTTGTCTTTTCATTTGTTGATGGTTTCCTTTTTTGTGCAAAAGTATTTTTTTGTTTGATATAGTTCAATTTTTTTACCTTTTGTTGCTTTTGCTTTTGGTGTAAAATTCAAAAACTCAATGACATGATGAATGTCAAGGAAATTACCACCTATGTTTTCTTTTAGGAGCTTTATAATTTCAGTTCTTATACTCAAACTTTTAAGCCAATTTAAGTTGATTTTTCTGTGTGGGGTAAGATGCAGTCCAGTTTCATTTTTTAATCATGTAACTATCCAAATTTCCCCTCATCACTTATTGAAGAGACTATTCTTTCCCCATTGTATATTCTTGCTATTTTGTCACAAATTAATTGACCACATATGTATGAGTTTAGTCCTGGGCTCTCTATTCTAGTCCACTGCTATATGTGTTTGTTTTTATGCCAGTGCCATCGTATTTTGATACCATAGCTTTGTAACATAGTTTGAGAACAGGAAATGTGATTCCTCAAGTGTTAATTTTTCTCAAGATTTATTTGGCTACTTGCAGTTTATTGTGGTTCCATACAAATTTTAGGACTATGTTTTTTTCTCTATTTCTGTGAAAAATAATATTGGAATTTTGATAGGGATTGCATTGAATCTGTAATTCACTTTGGGTAGTATAAATATTTTTAACAATTTTAATTGTTCCAATACATGAACATAGAATATCTTTCAATTTATTTGTGTCATATTTAGTTTAATTTATTTCATCCATTTATCATAACTTATAGTATACAGATCTTTCTCTTCCTTGGTTCAATTTATTTCTAAGTGCTTCAGTTTTTGATGCAGTTTTAAATGGGATTATTGTCTTAATTTCTGTTTCTCACAATTCCTTGTTGGTGTATATAAAGGAAACTGATTTTTGCTTATCAATTTTGTATTCTGAAATGTTACTGAAATTATTTATTAGTTCTAACAGTTCTTTTGATGGAGTAATGTTTTCTACATATAAGAGAATGCCATTTGCAAACAGAGAACATTTTACTTCTTCCTTTTCCAGTAGATGCCTTTTGTTTCTTTTTCTTGCCTAACTAAAACTTCCAGTACTAGGTTAAGTAAAACTGTAGAGAGTAAGTATCCTTGTCCTGTTTCTGATCTTAGCAGAAAGACTTTTAGCATTTCAACACTGAGTATGAGGTTAGCTGTTAAGCTGTGGACTTGTTATAATTGGTTTTTATTATGTTGAGGTACTTTCCCTATATACCCAGTTAGTTGAGAGTTTTTATCATGACAGAATATTGAATTTTTATCAAATATTGAATTTTATCATATCTCTATTGAGACAATCATGATTTTTCACCTTCATTTTGCTAATATAATGTATCATATTAATTAATTTGTGAATATTGAACCATCCTTGCATTCCTGAAATAAATTATACTTGATCATGGTATATGATATTTTTAACATGCTGTTGAATTAGGTTTGCTAATTTAAAAAATACATATTTTATTGATTATGCCATTACAGTTGTCCTATTTCCCCCCTTCATTCGTCTCCACCCTGCACACCCCTCCCCCACTTTCCCCCCCTTTAGTTTATGCCCATGTGTCTCAAGTTCTTTAGATTCTATATTTCCCCTACTATTCTTGCCTTCCCCCTGTCTATTTTCTACCTACCATCTATGCTACTTATTTTCTGTACCTTCTCCCCCCTTCTCCTCCTCCCACTCCCCTGTTGCTATTTGCTAATTTTTTGTTGAGAAATCTGCATCTCTGTTTATCAAGTATATTGGCCTATAATTTTATTTTCATGTAATGTGCCTTTCTGGATTTAGTATTAGGTTAATGCTAGTCACATAAAATGAGTTTGGGAATCGTTTCCTCCTCTTTTATTTGTTGGAAGGGCTTGAGCAGGGTTGGTATTCATTCCTCTTAATGTTTAGTAGAAATCACTACCAAAATCATCTGATTCTAGACTTCTTTTTTGGAAGGTTTTTGAAAGTTTTTAGAAGGTTTTTGATTACTGATTGGGTGGCTTTATTAGTTACTGGTCTATTTTGGTTATATTTCTTCATAATTCAGACTTGTGAGGTTGTATGTTTCAAGGAATTTATCTTTTTCTTTTAGTTTGTCCAATTTTTTTGATGTATAGTTGTTTGTAATAGTTTCTCATTATCCTTGGTATACATGTGGTATCAGTTGTAATGTCTCCTCTTTCATTTCTAATTTTGTTTATTTCCTTCTTCTCTCTTTTTTTCTTGGTAAGTCTAGCTAATGGCATGCTTATTGTGTTTATCCTTTAAAAAAACTCTTCTTTTCATTAGTCTTTTCAATTTTTTTAGTCTATTTCATTTATTTCTGTTCTGATCTTTGTCATCTCACACAGCCCTTTAACCCTGTGAAGTTCATGATTAATCTGAGAAATACAAACTCTTTTCTTCGATATTTTTACATATATTTAGTCCATGGATTCAAGGTCATGACTAGCTACACATTTGTATGTGACTAACACAAACTGAAGCAAATTATAAGGATTACATAGTTATGACTCCCTCAACAAGAGGGGGAAAAAAAGATGCTATGCATCCAAAACGAGTCACTTATCAAAATATTATTGCAAGTGTTCTGAAAAGTATTTATATTTTGAGCAGATTGCAGAGCAATATTGTCTGCAATGACTGTTACAAATATTTTGCAAAACCTGATTAATTAATGTTAAAAACATTTTTGATTGTACTTTTTAGCAATATCTATGTTTCTGTTACTTAAAAGGACATTTTTTATTTATGTTCTTATATTTCTATGTTTAATAATTTTTTAATCTAGGAAATAAAAACTGAAATAACTGAAAATTAATAAAATAATGTATTTTATTATATCAATATAATAAATACAAATCTGCAGTGTTTTTAATTTTTTAAAAAATTTCAGCACATACTAGTAATTAATGTATCTCTCAGATACACACAACCTATGCTGTAATTTTTTTACTATGACCTTCTTAAAAGGCTTAATTTTGGCTATCTTAAAAATTATTAAAAACAATGTAAACAATTATAACTTCATGTAATGATAATTTAGACGCAATTTGGTGAAAACTACTCTGACTGAAAACAGTTTGCTAGAGTTTTCCATTGCTAGAAATCACTTTAATAAATTTATTGGAAAACATTACACTTCTGCCCAAAGGCATGATTCTCCTTTTGATAAAACATAAAACCAACTCAGGGTGGTTCTTACAAGTTTTTACTCAATGCATTTGGTGTGTGGTGGGCTTGGGATTACTCACTATAAATCATGAAGTAAACCTCCTAAGGATGTCTTTTCCTATTTTCTTTATTTCCAGAGTCAGTTTCCTCAGACAACTCTCCAGAGCCACATTAACCCAACTGTTCCTCCATCTCTTTCAAAAATCCCAGTTCTACCTCCAGTCCCTTCACATTCCAGTTGGACCCCATTTTCCCGGATTTTTAACTTTTCTTTTTCTATGTAATGTGATTCATTCTTACATAAATCAATGTAGCATCTAAGGCTACTTCTTACTTTTTTCTATATTGAATTCCTAAGTAGGTTCTAGAGACATTGGAGCCAAAGGAGCAATGGAAAAGTTCTCCTTGGAAGGTGGTGGAGATGAAAACTCATGCTTATTTATACTTTGATATTTTTGTATTTATCACAATGAGAGTTTAAGATTTCAGTTTAGTCCTTTGGGAAGGTGACACCATCAAGGCCTCACAAGATGTCTTTACTTGCATAAATTTACCACCTTCCAGGGAAAAGGTCTCAGCTTTGTAATGAATCCTGATTTTTGCCAGTGTACCAAGAGTGCTTCTATCTCATAATCAACTGCCATTTGTGTGAGACCTGTGACTAAAATCAGAATATTTAATCTACAGTAGCAATTACAATTTATAAGAGGGTCAGATTCTTTGACATGCCTACTTCATTTTCAACCTGAGGAAGACCTAGGGAGAGAGCCAGATTTTTCTTAGGATAATTGTTTGCTTTGTCTAGAGTCAGAACAAGGAGATTTAAATAGTTCCTTCTTCTGTCCCTTCTACCTTATAATTTGGTCACTTAGTGTAAGAGAAGGGCTGTGCATGGAACTAGAATAACAATGATAAATGTCATACCACTGCCCTCGTGTCACTTACGTTAGTGAAGGACACTAAAAGTAACAAATACAAAAAATAATTTTAAAGGAAAATGAGTGTTCAGTGAGAGTGAATAACTTCTGACTCTCTGACTGTGTGGCTTTTCCAAAGAAATGATATTTAAAGCTGAATTCAGCAGAAACAAAGTGTGAACTAGTGATGAAAAGTGAATTTCTTGTGGCATGGTCATGGTGGTGATAGTGGGAAGAACTTTTAGGCAAGGAGACCAGCATGGCTCATTAATTCATTATGGAATTGCTGTTGTAGAGCTGGTTAAGGATTTGGGAATTTGTGTGGTAGCTGCAGGAAGTTTCTTTTCCTGAGAGGACTAACATGATTAAATTTGTATTTTAAAAAGTTAAATCTCCAGTGGGTAAAGAATGCGGCTGAGCACCAGGGAAACTCAGTAAGGCCCGTTAGCAGGAGGCTATAGCAGAAAGTGCAGATAGAATGTGATGGTGATTTGGTTTAAGATGTTTCAAGTGGACAGTAAAACATATAGATAGATTTTCCTATGTTTATAAGGTCATATCAACAGTATTTAAGACTAATTAAATGTTTGGGTAAATAGTGAGATAAGTAACTCTAATGTTCCTGGCATTGACATCTGAGTAAATGGCAGCATGCAACCAGGTTTGAAGGTAAGACATTAAGTTCAGTTTTGTACCAGGTGAAACAGATTCAGGCTGCATAAAATTGGAACACCAGTCATTGAACCCACGTAAACTCTCCTATCCCCCAAAATCAAGAAATTTGAGAGAACAGTTTCAAGGTGGTGCATTGCTTCAGTGGGGTTGTCCCAAGTTTGTAGCATCATCAGTAAATGTCTGCATAAATGTTATGCTCTCACAGAAGACATGAGGTTGGAAAAGTTTTAACAGGCTGACCTCTTATTCATTGATCATCTAGAATGAGCATTCAGCAAATGTTTTGCCCCAGATCACCAGGTGACTTCTGTGTGGGTTTCACCAGCCTTGGCCACCCTCACAGAAAAAAAGATATTTAGTATTTGGTAGGAAAGAAGGGGATCATCAGACTGGCTTAGAACAGTGCTTCTCAACCCTGTGAAACACCACAGCTCCTTTTAGTGATAGGAAATGACATTCATACACAATATAATTTACCTACATAGGTAACCTTGCAAGAAAAAGAAAACATGCAATTCCCTAATGGCCATAAAATAGAAAAAATAAAAGAATAGATGAATTTCGGGCCAGATTCAAAATGGGATAACTGGATGTTTGCAACTGTATATATAAAAACAAGGTAAATGACTTTTGAAACAATACATTGAATCACCCCAAATCCATGGTGGTGTCACAGATCCACACATCTGAGCTGTATTGGTGCCACACACACTGTGAGCTGGGTTGCCATCACCTTTTCTAAAATGTTGAACAACTCTTGGTAACACCATGAATAAAACAAACTATACTGTTTTCTTTTGTTACTATAATCAATAAAATACAATTTATTTTTTAATTATAATATTTTATTTAGTTATTTTTCAAGTACAGTTTTCCGTTTATTTATCCCATCCCTGCCCACCCCTCCCCCATGCACTCCACCTCCCTCCCATTTCCACCCTCCTTAATTATTGTCCCTGTGTCCTTTATACTTGTTTCTCTAAATCCCTCCCATTTTTTCCCCTTAAATTCCCTCCCCTCTCCCCTCCAGTCGCTATTCCCCTGTTCTGTATTTCAGTGTATTTGTTTTTATTTTGCTTGCATGTCTGTTTTGTTGTCTAGCTTCCTGTTAAAGGTGAGATCATATGGTATTTGTCTTTCAACAGCTGGCTTATTTCACTCAGCATAATGCTTTCCAGTCCCATCCAAGCTGTTGCAAAAGGTAAGAGGTCCTTCTTTCTTTCTGCTGCATAGAATTCCATTGTGTATATGTACCATAATTTTTTGGATCCATTCATTTACTGACAGGCACCTAGGTTGCCTCTTGGCTATTGTAAAGTGTGCTGCTATGAACATTGTGGTGCATAGGTTCTTTTGGATTGGTGTTCTAGGGTTCTTAGTATATAATCTTAGCAGTGGAATTGCTGGGTCTAAAGGCAGGTCCATTTTTAGTTTTCTGAGAAAATTCCATACTGTTATCCATAGTGGCTGTACCAGTCTGCAATCCCACCAACAGTGAACTAGGAACCCCCTTTTCCCCACAACCTCTCCAACATTTGCTGTTTGTTGCTTTGTTTATGATGTCCATTCTGACTACTGTAAAGTGGTATCTCATTGTGGTTTTAATTTTCATCTCTCTGATGGCTAGCGATATTGAGCATCTTTTAATGTGTCTCTGAATTCTCTGTATGGCCTCCTTGAAGAAATGTCTGTTCAAGTCCTTTGCCCATATAGATTGCAGTAGAAATGTAAGATCAACTGAAGGTGAAGAAAGATTGATTTTGCTGATTTTGAGTGGCACCTGGTAAATTCACACATACCACCTGGAGCTTATACAGACATTCACTACAAAACTAAATTAAAAGTCACCCTGCACTGATTCTTATTATGTATTTGTCTTTGAGGAGTCTAATTAATTCCATTCAGGATAACACTAATTGTAAGTATAAGGTTTCTTTGGGAAATCTTGCTCAATACTTTAGGCACTGAGGAAATGTATGCCAGTGAGTTCAAGTGCATTTATTTAAAAAAAAACACTTTTAATTCATAGTTTAAGGGCTGTCAATAAAATATCTGATTTATATTTTTGGATCTCTAAATTTTTTCATCATTTAAGTTCATTTTCTTTTTAAATATTGGCTGCTAAATTTTATCATTCTCTATTGAATGACCAAGACCTCAACTTTTGTTTCTTATTATTCATTTTAATCTAAACATTTTTGCTGATGCCTATTTGGCCATTGAAAATTAATGGTTAAAACTAGTTAATCTTGAAAATAGTTAACTAACACCAAAATAAGTTTAACTGGTATAATGAAGATTGGTTTCATTAGAGTTTAAATGTTTAACTTTTTTTCTCTTCAACATGAAAGGATAGATTTTTCTTTACAACCTGCTTTTTCCACCTTCATGGACAGACTAATAAGAGAAGGTAGACTAATTTTGAAAAACACATTGGTAATATTAGTCACCATTCGCATTGCATTTTGTATTTAAGGTAAATTAGAATTATTTCACCAGGTCAAGCAATTTTAAGTAGCAAATGGAAATGGATATTGAAGAATGAATTGAATTAGTTACATTTTATTGTTTTTTCATTTTTAGTCTTTTGTTAAATTATTTTATTGTTGGCCAAGTACAGTTGTCTCTATTTACCCCCAACCACTGCCCCCCCCATTCCCTTGGTTTTGGAAGCCATCTCTACCTCCCTCCTCTGCTTCCACCCCCCTTGGTTTTGTCCATGCAGCCTTTATAGTTGTTCCTGAAAACTCTTTTCCCCTTCACCCCCATTATCCCCTCCCACCTCCCCTCTGGTTACTGTCAGATTGTTCTTAATTTTAATGTCTCTGGTTATATTTTGCTTGCTTGTTTATTTTGTTGATTAGGTTCCACTTAAAGGTAATTTTGAGTCTTTTAGTGAAGCCATTGGTCATGAAATTTCATAATCTCCTTTAAAATTCAGGTTAGGTAAAAATGGTCATTTTATTAATTTATCAAGCAGAGATGAAACATTATGGAAACAGGACTTTATAGTGGAATTTGGAGAATATCCCAGAATTACAGCTTTTTGGCAGGAAAACAAAAGTGTATCTGTGTTTGTGTGCTTGTGTGTTCTATAAAATAATAAAAAGTATACCTCTATGCATACGTGAAATTATGTAGTTTATTGCTGTGAGGTAAAGGAACTATAAAACAGGATTGATTAGCAAAATATTGAAGAAGAGATTAATGGGTGATGGATTAGTAAATGATGACCATGGTTTCTCCAAGGGCTTGAAGGAAATGATGGCTGTCCACTGGGGAGGATACTGAGATGATGTTACGGGCAGAGAAAAAGATGGAAAAAAGAAGGCAGCCCCAAACTGAATGTCTGAGGAACATGGTGTGGCCCCACAGGTGACTCTGCATTAAAGAGAAATAAAAAATGCCCCAAAATATGAATGTTGAGAGAATGAAGAGGTGGTTGATTGAATGTCCTAGATTCAGATGACAAAAATGTCAAGGTCTTGGAGAGATGTTTTAGAGACTCGGGTGGTGTTACAAGAACTAGAAGTGAAGTGGTTTTGCTGGTCTTATAGGAGCCAGGCAAGGTGAGGAAGAGCTAGGCAGATGTAGCATTGTTGAAGCAGTTCATGCAGGAAGGATAAAGGACTTGTGATTAGATGGATGGTGTAAATATGTAGATGATAGAAACAGAACCTGCTGAAAAAAATGAAAATGAGTGTGGAGGTATGTGTGTGTAATAGTATATATGTCTACTACTTAAGCACAATAATTAACTTTATTAAACATGAATTAAGCAAATATTATTTTTCTCCATTACTTCACAGTGTATACCCTAATTTTATTTTCTGGGGAAAGTGGGAGTGAAGGCAAAGATCCTTAAATTATTTTGACACATGACTTTAGAAGTACAAACAAACCCACATACATATTTCTATTACTGAGCACTATTGCCTTGTAGGTTTGAACTGAATCAGCATAAACCACCCTTGTTAAATTAACCATATACCCTTGTAAAGTGATTAGCCTTTGTTAAAGAATCAGTAATGACTTACTTGTGAATTCACAGATAAAGTTGTTATCTGTGTAAAATTATAAAACATTATATTTCTAGTACATAATAAAACATGTATTAGAAACATAATGGGGTGGGAAAAAGTAGGTTTGCTGTTGTTCATATAGAAAATAGTACATTAATTAATAATAATTCAATAATAAATTCTGTGTTTTCATGTACTCACAACTGGAAAGCTACTTTTGTCCACCTGTATTATAAACATATGTTTTAGTATTAAAATTTTTAATGTCCTTAACTATCTCCAGAATTTCTTTTATTTTATTTTGAAAGAGAGGCATTTTGTAATAATTATATATGGTACCAGGTGGGTACTAGAAATATAATTTCTAACCACTATGCTGTATACCTGACACTTGTACAAAATAATATTGAATGTCAACTGTAAATAAAAAATACACCCGTAAATATAAAATAGAAGCAATTTTTTGTCATGGCTAATAATTATATCTCTACATTTTCATATGCCTAATCAATGTGAAAATACCAATTTTGTTAAAATAATTATATAATAATAAAGACCAATTTCTTCCTGTTCGTGTATAACAAATTGACACTTTTACAATCTGAATTAACTCCTGCAGAAGCAAGATATGCTGTGAAAGTAAAAAAAATCAATTATTCGCTTTTCTAGAATTTAGTAATTTCCAAACAATTTTAATATTCTTCATTTACAGCTGATGTACAATTATGTTTCATGTGTACAACATATGATTTAACATTTATATAACTTATGAAGTTATCCCCTTGATAAGTCTAGTATTCATCTTGCTTCTAATATACAATTTTATAAGCATATTTAGCATATCTGCACTCTGCAATCAAATTCACAATAGATCATTTAACTTAAATTGATGAAAATTAAATACAGTTAAAATAGTGTATGCTTACCTCTTCCTATGGAACACAATAGTGTTATTTGAATACTTCGATCCTTCTATAGTTTACTCGTTTAAGCTAATGCTAGAATTCGGAAACTATCAAGAAATATTTTCGGAGATCCTCCCAGGTGAACATTCATACCAAATGATGAATATTAACATTTTGCACTAACCCTTTATCATTCTGAATCTTATAAAATGTAGTATTCACTTAAAAACTCCTTACGTGTAAAAGATGTTGATATATTCAAGAACTTTCTAGTGAAAGTTTTAATGAATTATTCACTCCACTGATGACTGAACCTCAATAAATAAGACAATACAGTAAGTATCCACTCTTAGTCTTGACAACAAATAAGACAAGAAGAAGCAGAGGGCACAAAGACACCACAGAATAAGAGATTTGGGTTAAATGCAAGGAAATATTTCCTGGTGTGGAAAGTAATGACACATTTGGAGGGTTTATTGAGTGTGGTTGTGACATCTTTGGAAACCTTTAAAAAGGGAATACATTTGGGTCTTTCCACAGAGGTATGTGCTAGGCCTGCAAGCATCTAGTGTGGGGAGGAATTTTATTCATTGCCATGGTTTTTTCAACATTAACTATTCTATGAATCTGTAGAGGACTATACAATTTGATAATTCTCATTGTGTTCTTCAGGGACACAGACTTCTAGACTGCTTCAGATTTCCAGATTGCTTTTTCTGACAGTGAATCAGTGCCAAAATACTACCTTATATTCAACAACCTTTAAAATACAAGAAAAAAAAAACCTGAAAAATACAGAATACTAATGCTTTGCCATTGTCTGAAGCAATGTTTCTTGATGTAGACTAGCATCTCCTCTTCCCCAGGAAAAAGGAAATAATTTGGGTCCTAAGGACCCAAAAAGGAAATGATTTGGTAAGTACCAGAATGGAAAATCTCCAATTCTGTTACCCTATTGACTTGATAAAAAATTGTATTTACTGTCATTTGAAAATGCATATAAAATCACAATTGTCCTGAAAAAATTAGTTATATATTGTAAGCCTCATTTGCCACTTTGTGTGAAAATATTCTATTAGATTTGCCCAAGTTTGGTATTCCAGCCACCCAGAGTCTGCCTGAGCACTCCGCCAAACCTGTGGCTGTGCTGGCAATGAGGCAGGGGTGCCCAGGACAGAGCCAGTGGGATCAGGGCATTGGGAAGGGGCCCAGCCACCCTCACCTGGGAAGCTTCAGGGCAAAGTGGATGGAGAGGAAGCTTGGGCAGTGGACTGAGCTGGTTTCTCTGGAGGGTTGTATGGCTGCTCAGAGTCAATGAATGCTGTCATATGTCTGGCACATCAAAGAAGGAACCCAAAGTCAGGACTGGCCTGAAAATCATCTGTTGATGTCGTTCTCAGCCAGGTTTAAAATGGAAAGCAGAAGCAGGTCAGGCTGAGTCAGACTCACAAGGCAGGTCTGGGGGAAACAGGAATCAAAGTCTGGAGGCAAATGACATTCTAAATCTGTAGAAACAGTGTTTGGAAATAGCCAACCCAAAGCACAAAGAAAACCAAGAAAAGGGACAGTGGAAAGAAAACGCTGTTGAAGAAGATGGCTGGGTGAGGATGTTCAGATACATTGTTTGTGTGAGGCTTCACCAGAGCGAGTGTCTTTCGACAGGTGCATACTGAAATAAGCTTTGGATGAGACAGACCCAAGTTTATTCTCACACATAGGCTGTGTGATGTCGATCAAGTTAAATTTCCATATGTAAAGTTCCAATAATAATTCTGATCTTCTAGATTGTTATATTTAAAATGAAGCAGCATATGGCCTAAAAAATATGTTATTGATGCTTGCTGAGAGAAGTTGAGAAAAAATAAGTGTATTAACACATAACTTTGGTTTATTCTTCCCTCCAAACTGATATTAGGAGTTTCATGACTTTAAAAATGTGACGGTGTTTGCTATTGAATAAAATTTCACCTACTGTTATGATTAAACTAAGTTACTAAGAAAGTAAATGATGCTGAATTAGTTATTTCTGTCAGTAAAATTCTCTGTGTTGTGATAAATTTATCATAAATACTAACTTATAAAATATTGCATTGCATTTTTTAATATTTATTATTTATTTATTTATCTTTAGAGGGGAAGGGAAGGAGAGGAGAGAAATATCAATGTATGGTTGCCCCCACCGTGGGTCCCCTGCTGGGAACTGGCCTGCAACCCAGGCATGTACCCTGACTGGGAATCAAACCTCGATTCTCTGGTTCACAGACCTGCACTCAACCCACTGAGCTACACCAAGCCAGGGCTCCGCATTTTTATCTTAAAAAGAATACTTATTAAGGACTTCTGGCCAAGATAGAGTGGTACATAGACAGACTGTGCCTCCTTACACATCCAAAAGAAGGACAACAACAATTTTAAAATAAAAACCAACCAGAACTGACAGAAAATTGAACTGTATGGAAGTCTGACAGACTCCTTTAACAAGGAGTTAAATAAAACACTCTCATCCAGACCTGTAGGAGAGACAGAGACAGCAGTCTGGCAGAGAGGACTGATGGCAAGGTAGCTGCTTTTGAACCCAGTGAGGCAGTGGAGCCTCGCTGCCACTCATGGCAGTGGATTGTGGAGCAGGGTGGGCAAGGCTGCAGCTGGCCAGCAAGACCACAGCTGCCAGACCTAGCAAGGCAGTGACTGGTGGAACAGGCAGTCCACATTCATGTGCAGATAAAGAAGAAAGAACAGCTGGAGAGCAAAGCAGACTGCACAACCCAGGGTCCCAGCCTGGGGAAATAAAGCCTCTAACCACTGTTTTAAAACACCCTTGGGGGTTGAGGCAGCAGGAGAAACTCCCAGCCTCATAGGAGAGTCCATTGGAGAGACCCACAGGGTCCTAGAACCCACACAAGCCCACTCATGGGAGAATTTGCACCAGAAGTGGTCAATTTAATTGTGGGTAGTGGGGGAAGTGACTGAAATCTGGCAGAGAGCAGAGCAAGTGCCATTGTTCCACCTCAGACCCCTTACTCACAAACAGCATCACAACTCAGAGACCTGAGTTGCCCTGCCCTGGTGAACACTTAAAGCTCTGCCCCTTACTACATAACAAGCACACTGAGAAAGAAAAAAATGGCCCGAATGAAAGAATAGATCTAAGCTCCAGAAAAAATACAACTCAGTGACAAAGAGGTAGCCAACCTATCAGATGCACAGTTCAAAACACTGGTAATCGGGATGTTCACAGAATTGGGTGAATTTGGTTGCAAATTAGATGAAAAAATGAAGGCTACACTAGGTGAAATAAAGGAAAATGTACAGGGAATCAATAGTGTTGGGAAGGAAACTGGAACTCAAATCAACAATGCGACCAGAAGGAAGAAAAAAACATCCAATCAGAAAAGAATAAAGAAACAAGAATTTAAAAAAATGAGATGAGGCTTAGAAACATCCAGGACATCTTTAAATGTTCCAACATCCAAATTATAGGGGTACCAGAGGAGAAGAGGAAGAGCAACAAGTGGAAAAGTTATTTGAACAAATAATAAAGGAGAACTTCCCCCAATCTGACAAAGGAAATAGACTTCCAGGAAGTCCAGGAAGCCCAGGAAGCTCAGAGAGTCCCAAAGAAGTTGGACCCAAGGAGGAATATACCAATGCACATCATAATGTCATTACCCAAGATTAAAATGAAGAAGAGAATTCTAGAAGCAAGAGATAAGGGGGCAGTCACCTACAAAGGAGTTCCCATAAGACTGTCAGCTGATTTCTCAAAAGAAACCTTACAGGCAACAAGGGGCTAGAAAGAAATATTCCAAGTCATGAAAGGCAAGGACCTATATCCAGGATTACTCTCTCAGAATGGAGTAATGGAATGACAGTAAACTTTCATTCAGAATGGAAAGGTAGATAAAGTGCTTCTCAGATAAGGTCAAGTTAAAGGAGTTCATCATCACCAAGCCCTTATTATATGAATTGTTAAAGTGATTTATCTAAGAAAAAGAAGATAAAATTAGTAACAATAAAATGACAGAAAACTCATAGTTAATAATAGCCACACCTAAAACAGAAACAAAAACAAAAGCAAACTAAGCAAACAACTAGAACAGAAACAGAACCACAGAAATGGAGATCACATGGAGGGTTGATAACCCCTGAGTTATCAACAGGGGAGTGGGAGGGGGAAAGAGAGGGAAAACATACACAGAATAAGTAGCATAAATGGTAGGTAGAAAATAAACAGAGGGAGGTTAAGAATAGTATACAAATGTAGAAGCCAAAAAACATATGTATGACCCAAGGACATGAACTAAATGGGGGGAATGCAAGTGAGAGAGGGTGTTCAAGGTGGAGGGGAATAAAGTGGGGGAAATGGGACAACTGTAATAGCATAATCAATAAAATACATTTAAGAAAGAACAAGGTTGAAATGAAAAAACAATACTTTTTAGGAAATTATAACTAGTTCTTTAGTTCATAATTTTTCTAGTTGTTCATATTAAGTTTTTTAAATGTTGCTAAGTATTACATTGGAAAATTAATTGAAAACACCTTAAGAGACAGTAAGGTACAATTCAGAAAAGCCTACCATATGTGGAATACAGAAATTTAGAAAAAAATCTTATTTTCAGACCCTAATAAATAGTTTTGAAAAAAAATTTTAACACACCCCCATGCATTTCCTTGCGCTAACCCTATCTGGCATGGATAATCACTATTAAATTTTGGTAGGTAATAAACCAGAGTCTCTGCTGGTACCTGGTGGGTGCTTTCAAAGCATTTGCTGATGAACAAATAAATGAATGAATAAGTAAATAAAGGATTTCCATCCTTTGGTTACTCATCTAGTCTTCCTTTTAATGGAAAACTACTAGTCATTAAAATAAATAGCTGTTTAAAGTTCTGAGATATACATCTATGATATTTGATGATGTCTTACCAATCTTTTCTAATTTATCAAAGACTCATCTATTTCATTTATGTATTTATCTAATGTATTTATCATTTCCAGCCAGACACTATTTTTCCTTTGCAAGTTGTTTTAATGCCCTATAAATCAATCCTCATCTGTAGGATGGAACAGATATACAGTGCAGGGAAGTTAATGTTGACCACAAAAGTCAATATATTGCCTACAGTATGTAAACTATTTCCATAAAAATGTTAATAATTATAACCCAATATATGTTATAAATAAAAGGATAAAAATCAAAAAAATTAAAAATAAATAACTGGCCAAGATGGAGGTGTAGGTAGATACACTTTGCCTCCTCCCACAACCAAAAGGACAACAACAAACTTAAAAACAAAAAAATAACCAAAATCGTCAGAAATTTAAACTGTATGGAAGTCCAGTGACCAGGGAGTTAAAGAAGATACATTTATCCAGACTGGTAGGAGGGACAGAGTTGGGCAGCTGGTGTGGAGAGGATTCTCAGTATGATGGCAGCTGGAGGACTGAGACAAGTGAGACAGAGGCTGGCAGAGCAGGCAGTCCCAAATTTGTGAGTGGATGAACTGGGAGGAACAACTAGGCAGTGAAACAGACTGAGCAACCCAGGGTTCCAATTTGGGGAAATAAAGCCTCAAAACCTCTGAAAAAATCTGTGGGGGTTGAGGTGGCAGAATAAATGCCCTGTCTTACAGGAGAGTTCCTTGGAGAGAACCACAGGGTCCTAGAACATACACAAAACCACCCACCCAGGAATCAGCACCAGAAGAGCCCAATTTGCTTGTGGGTAGAGGAGGAAGTGCCTAAAAGCTGGCCAAGAGCTGAGCAAGCAGCATAGCTCCCTCTTGGACTGCTCCCCCCTATACAGCATCACAAGGCAGTGATGTGGGTTGCCCCACCCTGGGGAATATCTAAAACGGGACCACATCACAAGCAAGAAAAAAAAAAAAAAAAAAAAAAAAAGCACAGGTATGCTCACAAAATAGAGGAAAAAGTGAAGGCTATGAAAAGTAAAATAAAGGAAAATGTGTAGGGAACCAACAGTGACAGGAAGGAAACTGGGACTCAAATCAATGGTTTGCAGCAGAAGAAGGAAATAAATATTCAACCAGAACAAAATGAAAAAAAAACAATAATTCATAAAAATTAGGAGAGGCTTTGGAACTTCTGAGACAACTTTAAAAATTCCAACAGCTGAATCATAAGGGTGCCAGAAGGAGAAGAGGAAGAGCAAGAAATGGAAAACTTATTTGAAACCATAATGAAGAAGAACTTCCCCAATCTGGCAAAAAAAAAAAAAAAAAAAAGTAGACTTCCAGGAAGACCAGGAAGCTCAGAGTCACAAAGAAGTTTGACCCAAGGAAGCACACACCAAGGTACATCATAAGTACACTACCCAAGATTAAAGATAAGGAGAGAATCTCAAGAGCAGTCAAAGAAAAGGAGAGACTTAGCTACAAAGGAGTTCCCATAAGACTATCAGCTTATTTCTCAAAAGAAACTTTTCAGGCAAGAAGAAGCTGGAAAGAAGTAGTCAAAGTCATAAAAGGCAAGGACCTACATCCAAGATTACTAATCTCTCAAGCAAAGCTATCATTTAGAATGAAGGAGCAGATAAAGTGCTTCCCAGATAAGGTCAAATTAAAGGAGTTCATCATCACCAAACCCTTATTATACAATATGTTAAAGGGATTGATCTAAGGAAATGAAGATAAAAAACCATGAACTGTAAAATAACCACAAACTCACAAGTATCAACAATTGAACTTACAAAAACAAAAATGAACTAAGCAAACAAGTAGAATAGGAACAGATTCACAGAAATGGATATTACATGGAGGGTTATTAGTGGGGAAAGGGTGAGGGGAGATTAGGGGAAACAGTACAGGGAATAAGAAGCATAAATGGTAGGTAAAAAATAGACAGGAGGAGGTTAAGAATGGTATGGGAAATGGTGAAGCCAAGGAACTTATATGTATAACCCATGGACATTAAGTAAGTTAGGGGAATGCTGGTGAGTAAGAGTGCAGGGTGGAGGAGAATAAAGGGAAGAAAAAAATGGGACAACTGTAATATCATAATAAAAATATATTTAAAGAAGACAGGCCGGGTGCTGAAAGACAAATACCATATGATCTCACCTTTAACAGGAAGTTAAACAACAAAACAAACAAGCAAGCAGAAAAAAAAAAAAGACACTGAAATAGAGAACAAGGGGACAGTGACCAGAGGGGAGAGGGAAGGGAAGTTAAGGGGGAAAAAGGGGAGGGATTTGGAGGAACAAATAGGAAGGACACAGGGACGAGAACTAAGGGGGTAGAAATGGGAGGGAGGGGGGGAGCAAGGGGTGGGGAGGCTGGGATGGGAGAAATAGACAAAAAAAACAACTTGATAAATAACTAAATAAAATTAATTAAAAAATTAAAAAATAAAAAAGAAGACAAATACACATGATCTCACCTATAATTGGAACCTAATTAACAAAACAAAGAAGCTAGCAAAACATAACTAGAGGCATTAAAATAAAGGACAAATGGACAGTAACCAGAGGTGAGGAGGGAGAGGGATAATGAGGTAAAATAGGGGAAGGGTCATCAAGGAACATTATAAAAGGCACATGGACAAAGCCAAAGGTGACACAATTGAGTGTGGGAGATGAGCATGGGTGGGGTAAAGGGGTTTGGTTGAGGGAAAACAGAAACAACTGTACTTGAAAACAATAAAAAAAGAGAAAATAATAACTGGCAGTGAAAGGCACTACGGATAGTTTCTAGAACATTAAAGTAAATATATTTTATTAAAGGAGCAATGTACCTACAATGGAAGAAGACTAAAGCTTTCAGTGTCAGTGAGCCTATGTGCTAACTCCGTACCTACTAAATAACAGTCACAGATGCTGGTCACAAACACCAGAAAACAATATGGATTTTAAACATAAAAGGGACTTTTTCAAAAAAATGGTTAGTTTATAGAATTGAATGGGAAGCTGGAAAATTGGCTGAAACCACTGCCTTAGAAATGACTGTGAACCAAATAATGTATTTGGCAATGTCATGCCTTGTGCTCATGGCAAGGATGTCCCTGCTTCTGATATGAGATGCTGCACTGACCCTACCATTGCATTAGTTGTGACAAACCACAGCATGCTTCATGCTATTGCTATTTGTTGGAGTATGTCTTACCTGCCCTTCATTCTGTGGGCCACTTGTTCTAGCTCCTGGTATCAGGTGATATCTTCCAGTTGGTGACCAGAGTCACATGCTTAGGCTCTGGTGGCTGCAGCCAGGGAAACAATTAGCCAGAAATTTTCAGTTCTGCTCCCATGGGAGTAAAGACCTTACCTCTAACCAAACATGCAGGAAGGCAGAGTCTCCAAAATGGTAAGGTGGTACATGTGTCTCTCGATGACCAATAAACACAAACATCATTAAAATGCTGTGTGACCTAATAGCAAATCACTCTACTTCTCTGGCCATAATTTTTAGACCAGCAAAATAAGGACTGATAGATAAATGGACAGTCTACCTTAAAACTGCAAAGAACTTAAGTTCAGTTAGGAAGATAAAGCAAACACACTATGTAAATAATCACAAATGAGAATCAGAACCAGTGGGGTGAAAATTATAGCATGTAAACCACATATATACAGCATTTGATAACTGTAGATATCAGAGATAGAAGAGGAAGCTTGCATCCTATAAGCTGGAATGCCAGGCGGGACGGCATGGGAAGGGGTCATTCCTAACCTGTGTGATGTGTCCTGTCTACCCCATTCCTAAATGCCACAGTAACAGCTACATATTACTTCTATTTTAAAGCAAATTTTCACAAGAGTGAACAGGGTGAGAAATTGGGGAATAGTAGGAAATAGACTTTATGTGACAGAACAGAGTGGTCTTTCAGGTTATTCACAACAGAAAATGGCTGAACTATACTATGGAATTTGGACGAAAACACTACAGAAATTCTCTTGAAAACAAAGCCACCTACTTAGAAATTTGAGAGAAATGTATCTCATTTTCTCATAATGCCATTATGTAAATGTTGTTTCATAATACATATTTCCTACCTTTCAATATAGTTTGCATCTGTCAGAAAGAAAAAAAAAACTATTTTTCAGATGCCTGGAAAAAAGCCCAAAGGTTAGGCTCAGCATCGAAGTACTCAAGTATTTTTCTGAATATTTTTTTTTAATTTTTAGCATATTCCCTTATAAGACATAACAGGTTCTCTCATATTTTCCCTCTCATACAAAATAACACTGAAAACAGATTTCATCCCTACCCTTCTGCTTTATCTCATCAAAGTATCAAACTATAATGGACTAGAATTGTATTTTATCTTATTTTTTAAACTATATTTTGCTATTGATTTTAAATTGATTATACTACTACAGTTGCCCTGATTTCCCCCCTTTTCTCCCCTCCACCCAGCACCCCCCACTCCCTCAGACAGTCCGCCCACTCTAGTTCATTTGTACAGGTCATGTGTGTAAGTTCTTTGGCTTCTCTTTTTCCTATACTGTACTTTACATCCTCATGACTATTCTGTACCTAATTGTACTTCTTAATCCTTTCACCTCTCACCCATTCTCCCATGTTCCCCTTCTCAACTCTTTATCTTTAAACTTTGGTATTTTGATTATGATGTGTTTTGGAATGGCCTCTTTGCATCCATCTTGTTTGGGACTCTCTGTACTTCCCAGACTTTCATGCCTATGTTCTTCAACAAATTAGTGAAGTTTTCTTCCATTGTTTTTAAAAATAGATTTTTAATATCTTTCTTACTCTTGCTCTTCTCCTTCTGGCACTTCTATGAAGCAAATATTGGATTGCTTAAAGTTGTTCCACAGGCTGCTTACTCTATCCTCATTTTTTAAAGATTATCTCTTCTTCTTGTTGTTCTGATTGGTTGTTTTTTGCTTCCTTACATTCCAAATAATTGATATGATTCTTGGCTTCATCCACTCTACTGTTGTGTCCCTGTATATTGTTCTTTATTTCAGTTAGTGTATCCTTCATTTCTAACTGGATATTTTTTATGCTGTTGAGTTACTCACTAAGTTCCTTGAGCATCTTTATAACCAGTGTTTTGAACTCTGCATCTGGTAGATTGTTTATCTCTATTTTGTTTAGCTCTTTTCTGGAGTTTTGATCTGTCCCTTCATTTGGGTCATGTTTCTTTGTCTCCTCATTTTGGCAGCCTCCTTGTGTTTATTTTTATATATTAGATAGAGCTGCTTTGCCTCAGTGTCTTGGTAGTGTGACCTAAGGTAATAGGTGTCTTGTATGGTCCAATGGCACAGACTCCCCTATCACCAGGCTGGGTACTTGAAGTGCTCCCTTCATGTGGGCTGAGTATACCATACTCTTGTAGTTAAGCCTTTTTTTTTTTTGCTGTTTACAGATCAATGGGAGGGATTTACCTGGGCCAGTCAGCTGCAAGGATTGTCTTTGTCCACTTAACATCACCCTCTGCCCTTTGTGGAGGGTCAGCTATTCAAGGGCAGAATAGTGGTACTCCAACATGGTCTATAGCTGTCCAGTGAGTGTGCTTTTCCCAGGGCTTCCTAGATGGTGCAGGCCAAGATCAGCCCCTACCTGTGTTTTGCTCAGGGCCACCCTTCCTGATTTATATATCAATCTGTGATGGCTGCTCCTTGTGTTGGGCATGGAGATTCACCTGGCATAGCCAAGTGAACTTAGGCTGCTAATTATGGGCTCACTGGAACCAGCTGCTTTTTGTCTGAGATGATTTAGAAAGTTTTGAAGCATGAACCAATCATATGGAAAAGAAGCTTGGGTGGGTCCATAAAGCGGGTGAGGTGGAGAGTCTGGAGATTTCCAAGATGGGTCAAACAGTGTTAGCCAGGTTGATGGAATCTTAGATATGACACCTGTCTGCCGACTCTGTAAGGGAAGGGCCTAGGAAAGGGACAATGACCTGTATTCACCTTGATGCGAGCTACCTCAGCCTCCCGCTGCATGTAACTGGAGCCCCACAAGATGCCTCCCTGGTGCCAGAGCCCATAGGAAGTGAGACTGCTTAGGCAAGTCTGTGTGTAGGTTTTTTAAGAGGAACTGCTTGGGGCTGTAGAAATTTCTTCCACGGATTCAATCCCTGCTGTTTTTTTCCCCAAAAAAAGTAGGAGCAGGGTTGGGGACTTTTATTCCTGTCACTAGAACTCTAGGTTGGGGTCCCTGGTATGGAGCTGGTACTCCCCACTCCCAAGATATCCCTCTCAATTTTATTCATGGAGTTTTAAGATATGGATGTGGGACCAGCCCATTCTGCGTCTGCATCCCTCCTACCAATCTGGATAGATGTGGTTTCTTTAATTCCATAGTTGTCACACCTCCATTCAACTTGATTTCTGTCAGTTCTGAGCAATGGTTGCTCTATATTTCAGTTGTGATTTTGTTGTAATTGTGTAAAGAGGCAAGCCGTGTCTGCTATGCCACCATCTTGAGCAGAAGTCCTGGACTAGAATTTTAAAAAAGACAAGTTTCACTGACAAACATTTAGAAAAAAGAAGTTCTACATATATGCTATCACTGGCATTTTGAGCCTTAGGAAGGTCACATTCCCTCCCTTATTTCATTTCCTCACAGGGAAAGGAGGAAATAACTTCTGAGAACACCTTCATCTCTAAATGTATGAATTTGGTCATAACACTTTTTACTTCAACATGTCACATATGTGTACCCGATGCAAAAGTAGCATCCAGCTCGAGTTTCTTGACATATTTAAATCTGATGTTGAGAATTTGTAGCTGAAAACTGGAAGTTATATGTGTAAGAAACACAAATGTCCATGTATTCATTTAGATATGTGTTCTCTTTTTCTTAAGTCATGATACACATAATTATTTTTATGGGCTTTTATATTTGTACTACTTTAATTCTTATACACAATTCCTTTTTTTAAATCTGGAATTTATATTAGAAAACTAATATAATGTGCATATCATGTTTTAAATATTACCCCCAGAAGCATTTGAGCAGCAATCCATAATAAAACAAATTGCAATTATATATTAAAATGTATTTAATATTCACAAATAAACATCACATTTAAATTTTTACTGTGTGTATACATTACACTTAAGATCAAAATTCTCTTTTTTAAAAGTTGCAGCATATGCATTTAGAAAATAAAATCTTGGTGTTTTAAAATTTAAAAGTTAAATACATTATCCTCACATCAAATTTATGACAAGTTTGTCTGACAGATTAGGGCAGAATAGGTCAAGTTTTGCCATCGAATGAATTAGAAAACAAAACTTTTAAGAGATTTTTGGATTTTAATTATGTGAATAAGGAATTTTGAACATGTGTAGGAAAGTTTTGTCTGTCCAGAAATCACATCTTTTTGGAAAGAATTTTGAGTTTGCTTCTGTTACAACTATATATTTGTATCAAAGCTTAGTGCTATCTACTGGCCACATCCTTTGCTAGACACAGTTGCCTCATCTTCCTGGGGCATTTAATCCCAACTAGGACAATCCTGAAGACTCTGCAGAAGGAAGAAAGAAGGAGCTCCTACCCTTTGCAACAGCATGGATGGATCTGGGGAGCATTTCCCAAAGTGAAATAAACCAGGTGGTGAAAGACAAATACCATATGATCTCACCTATAAGTGGAACCTAATCAACAAAACGAAAAGGCAAGCAAATATAACCAGAGACACTGAAATTAGTAACAAACTGACAGTAACCTGAGGGAACATAAGAGAGGATAATGGGGGAAAAAGCAGGGAGGGTTTTCAGAAACAACTATAAAGAACACATGGACAAAACCATGGGGGATGGAGTCAGGGGAGGGAGGTGGGGATGTCTGGGGTGAGTGGGAGTGGTGGGGAGGAAATGTAGACAACTACACTTGAACAACAATGAAAAAATTCAAATTAACAACAAAAAGTAGATTCTACTTTCCAAAGACATAGCTTTTCCTTGACATCTCTTCTTCTTTTTTTTACTCTTAAGTGGAATTATTGAGTACCCTGTCCAATAATACATTTGGCTGAATTCAGTGAAAAAATACATTTATTAATGGCTCATACTCATGGATTAGTATGTAATATCCTCTTTTGTAATACCCAACAAGATTGGAAAACACTCTCTTTTTTAAATGTCTATGTCTACATGGGAGTCACCATCTTCTGGAATGCTTTGATAGAATTTTTCCATGCACACACAAAACTGTTATTTAAAAACTGCTGCTAAAATATGTTAAAAAACACAAAAAACAGGATACTACATATTCAGTAGACTTGCTAAAATTAAATAAACCATTAATTTCAAGTATTGAGAAAAAAGAGAGCTCTCTTATGTTGCTGGAGGGAGTGAAAGTATCAAGGCTAGTTTTGAAAATCATTTGGCAGTCTCAGTCTCTTATGAAATTAAACACATACATACCATATAATCCAGCAATTCAGTCCTAAATATTTAGCCCAGAGAAATGAAAATATATGCTCAAATCAACAAACTTGTATAGGAATGTTCATTGCAGTTTTATTTATCAAAGCACCAAACTGGATAAGTTCATAAGATAAATGGATAAAAAACTGTAATAAAGCCATATGATGAAAAAAGAAGAAAAAGAAGAGCCCTATCAAAGAATGGTAGTAACTTTGTTGAGCCACAAATATTTATGTTGATATTGAAGCACTTCTGTTTGTCTTAGAATTCTGCATATGACCCCAGGTGCCCTTAACCTCTAAGTGGCATACATGCTTAATCACAGGTAATGCTATGCTAACAAATTAACTCTGAACTAGTCTCCTTTACTTAACACAACAAAAGTCTATTTTTTGTTTACAGTACACCTAAATCAGTTTGTAGAGAGCTCTGGTTCCCAGGGTCACTTGTGGGCCAGGCTAATCGAGGTTCTGCCATGTTTTCCCTGCACTGTCTGGGCAGTGTGGCTCCTGGGCACTGTGAAGAAGAGGAGGTGACTAAGAGAAAATGCATGCACCATGAGTAACACTCACCAATTTTCTGCACATACTATTTTCCAGAAAGGGTCAACAACTATGGACTGCAATTGAGGGCTGAGTGACACAGGAAACGCTGGTGATATTATAAGACCAATAGATGGGGGGGCAAGAATAGTATGGGAAATACAGAATCTAAAGAACTTGAGACACATGGTCATAAACTAAAGGGGGGTAATGATGGGGATAGGGGGGTAGGGTGGAGGGGAATGAAGGGGGAAATAGAACAACTGTAATGGCATAATCAATAAAAATAAATAAATAATTTTTAAAAAAGACCACACCATCCTATTGGAATTCAAAAATCCACCCTGAAGTAGTAGTATTACCCTGAACAATTGTGATGGAAAACCTTTTTTCTTTGAAAAGAATTAATTGTTGGGGAGCCAAACAAAATAAACTTGTTTGAAAGCAGCCTTGGTAAAAGCTCATGTGCCAGCATTGTGTCCATCAGTGCTTCTGATTGGAGTTGTGTTTCTTGCACATTTTGTCTCCTGTCTGGGCATGTTTTCAATCCATTTCAGTGATTTTATCCAGGTCTTCTGATTTAGATCTAAAAGGCTGAAAGAGTGAGTTTGGGAGGAGGGGAATAAGTTGTGGGAACATTTCCAGGAGGATTTCATTCTTCCTTTAATCACTAGTTTTACTTTCAGTCAAGCATGCTTAGTTTAGACTTTCTTAAATCAAAAGTATATCTATTTTGAAACTTTTTAACACTGTGAAGGAACTGAATTTCATATTCTAGAAGAACAGGAAACAAATGTCACTAGGAAATAGAGAATGACAATCTCTCACAGAATGTCCTTTAGTTTAAGTAGTTATAGGAAATAGCTCTTCTATTAAAATACATTAGCCTATAGCAAATCATTAAAAATTCTAATGGATCCTTTTATTCCCAAAGAAAACTATTTAAGCATTCAATCAATTAATACAATGTATTAAAATAGAACATCATTTTACTGGCAGACTTCCAAAACAGAAGGATTAGAGATATTCAGATACGGAACTCTCAACACAAGCTATGATTTTAGCAGAGAGTTATATAGTTGGCCTTTCTTCATTTAACTCCATCAGTTTCAAATTTTAACAGTGATGGGACACAAAAAATTCCAACAGCGATGCTTTACAAAACCCTGTATATCCTGAATAATTTTGGTCTTTGTCATCATTGCGTTTCTAAGAGTATGTTTTTATATTACTTTGATAGGATGAAAGACTCAATCCCAGTGGACATTGAAGAATTAAATTTTAAAAGACAATGGGTATTTAGTTTCACTTTGTATAATGGAGATATTACCAATATGATTTAACTTGTTTAGGAATGAATATTTAGTTAAGTGAGAAGACTAAGATGACTTATCTAACCTCTGAACCCACTGCTGAAATAACAGGATTCTTAAGAATAAGAAGTTACTACTTTCACATAAATGGAAGATTTTTCCCCACCAAAGGATATATTTTATTGATTTTTAGGGAGAAAGGAAGTTTTTGGAGTGAGAGATATAGATACATCTATGTGAGAGAGAAACATTGATCAATTGCCTCTCATATGCACCCTTACCGGGCATGGAACTTACAACATAGGCATGTGCCCTGAGTGGGAATCTAAACTACAACCATTTGGTGTACAGGATGATGCTCCAACCAACTTAATCACCTAGCCAGGGCAAATGTAAGGTTTATTTAGAGCAGTTAGAGCTAATATCAGGAAATTATATACACAGGCACACACGACTATACACACATATGGTAGTGTTTTATGTTTGAGTGTTCACTGACCATAAGTCTTATAGATGGGGAGTCATATGATTTGTTCAATAAAATTAATATTTAGAGCACTAAGGGATAGGAACAGGGAAGAAGGAAACCAAAGAACCTTCCATGCTTCCAAACAGTTGTAAGTAATTCCATGGGGAATCTTGGCGTGTAGCTTGATGTGGTGATTACCTCCATGTGTGAGAACTTGGTAATTACACAGACTGCAGGTGGATAGACGGTCAGAAACATCTTCAGTACTGTAAATGAGCAAACTTGCAGAAGCCTGCTGGCAGGATGAGGGTAGTATGATATAGTCACTTCATGGGACTGGACTGTAAAAGTTGCTATGGAATCAATAAACACAGAACACTCCAGATCATCAGATGGTGCAGAATTGCCTTGCTTCAAAAAAATTATAGAAAGGGTCTAACTACAGAGGTGATTATTGACTATCTCTGGGTAAAAATCCCATGGAGTGCTAGTACTGAAAGATTAAGTGATGAGGCAAACAAAACCTTGTCTGTGAGGCCAAGAACAGAGATCAATTGAGCTACTCCTCATTGTGCATTTCTCTGGATCCTCCTCACAAAACCTCATGATATTTGCATCATGTTTAGTTTCATAAGAGTTTCCCAGAATATCTATACCTACTATTTTTCTGCTAACTGAAACATTTTCAGTTCCCATTTATTCATGTTTACTGTGTGGCAGAAACTGGATAAACACATCAATGAATTTAATATTATCTGTTTAAATAAACTTGTGATACCAGGTATTGACATTATCCTATTATCACCATGGGACAATATCCTAGGAGGAAGATATTTAGAGATTGTTCATGTAAAACAGTGATTTAGGGGCATTTTATGCCTCTCATTCTTCCTCACCACCAAACCAATAAACAAAAAACAACAAACTACCCATGAATTATTATTTCCTCATTATATTTCTACATTAGATATTATTCAATTACACAGTAAGTATAAAGAAAACACAGGAATGTAAAACCTCTGTGGCTCAAATTTAGGAAAAATAGAAAACCAATTTGAGTAATCACATAGTATTGAGGAAACTTGTATGTGAGCTTACTGGGCACTAATACCCAAGGTGTGAAGGAACCTACATTACAAAACACTCATAATATTAAGAACATCATTAGAAATGAGAAAAACTTTAGATCTATCAGAAATTTGGAAAACTGTTCCTAAAGGTAAATCCTTTGAAGTCATTTGCCCTAATGAACAATGTTCTTGCAAAAAATTTAAAGTTGACATAGTTTCATTTTGATAAACTGAGAAATGTAGTCGGTGAGAATTTTGTGAATAAAAAAAGATTACAACTTATGCATCCAGTTACAGGACACTTATGAGCCATGATCACCAGAAAAGAAGCCTTGGCTGGATGGAGTATGAAGTCTTCTACATCAATTCTAAGAATACAGAAACAAAAACAAGCAAACAAACAAAAAAAACACCAAAAATTTTTGAATTCCTTGGCAACAACCAAAGGGGTGTGTGTGTATGTATGTGTGTGTATGTGTGTGTGTTGTCTGCCCAGAAGGTATTTAGCCAGTGTAATATGAAAACTAGAGACATTTATTGAAGAAGATACAAGAAACATTGTACACAGGACAATGACACCTCAGTCCCCTTCAAGGCAGGAACCTTGGGACCCCACACAGTTCTCCCAATCTCCATCAGCTGCCCCATTGTATTTTCCTGAGTCTCAATGACTGTCTGAAATCTCTTTTCTTTCAAAGGAGATTTTAGTTCTGAGAAAAGCCACAATTTGCAGGGCACAAAATCTGTGCTGTAGGGGGACTGAGTCACCTGGGTGATTTGATGTTTCACCAAAAATAGCACAAGACATAATGCATGAGTGGGTGCATGGTTGTAATGAAGCTGCCAATCACCAGTTACCTATAGCTGCAGCCTTCTGACCCAAGTGAATAGTTTCCATGGAGGAATGTTCAAAATCAGTGCAAAATTTGATAAGGATTTGTTGCTCTACTTGCTCATTATGAATGACACAGCCACACAGTACATGTGCTCACTCAGTGGCATCTACCACCCCCACTGACCAGCACAGTGAAGTTGTCAGTATTCATACACGTGCACTCTAGTCCACTCTCCTTAGCTGCCAGGCCACATATATGGTGCACAAACCATTTTTTAAATATTAACAATGGCTGGACTTTTTCTGGACTGTTTTCAAGATTTAAAGAAGGAAAAAACAGTGGAAGATGTGGTACTTTTGACCACTAATGGAGGAAGTTCAGGTTCCTTTACAGATCTGCAAGAAATAAATACTGGGTGCATGTTCATGAACATCTGTGACTAAAATCTACCACTACAGAAAAAAAATGTACTTGCCTTCTGAGAATTCTGGCAGTTGAGGAGCAAACACTGCCCTATGTCCACCCATCATGAGATTCCCCTCGTGTTTGCTTAATGTTGCTTAATGTTGATAAATCATAAGAAACAGAACAGTTTGGCACAAAAAGGCCAGAAGTAGTTGAAAAACACAGACTTTTTAAGGTTATTGCAGCTGTGGTTCTAACCACTTGGCTTCGTTTATTGCTGAACATTTTCAAGCCTGAATCACCCTCATTTCCATTGATCTCGAGCCACTCATCATCTTTTCATTAAGGTCATTTTCTGATCAAGACATCCACAGACATTTTCTATTCTTTAACATCAGGAATCATGACTGCAGCTCACATATGATACCCAAATACTATTGTAGATACCAGTCATCTCATTTACCCCTGTGAGCCAAATCTCTGCTGCACCAAAGGTTCTTTGTTCTTGTGAGTTTCTTAAAGTTTAAAAGGATATCTTGCCCCATTTGTACCTCTTTCACTTTGAAATAAAGCTCATAGCGATGTAACCTCCTTTAAAAATATTTTTACCTGAGAACATGCTTATTCCTTTTTTTATGAGATGGAGAAGGGAATTGAGGAACAAAGGGAGAGAAACACTGATTGCCTCTCATATGCCCCTGACTAGAGATAAACCCACAACCAAGTCATGTTTCTTAACCAGGAATTAAACCCACAACCTTTCAGTTTACAGGACAACACTCTGACCAACTTAGCCACACTAGCCAGGGCATGATATAACCTCTTTAATGAAAACCTGGAAAAGTCATTTTATGCATAATTGAGTGGACATTTGATTCCACCAGTTTCAAGGTTATTTGATATAATACGCTACAGCCAGTAACAAGCAACTATAGAGAGAACTACTTTACCACATTTTTTGTGAAAATTGGGCACAGGTATGTTAATGGTGCAACAGTGGTATGCAAATGTATCACACGATAAAGAGTAGCATTATATTAATGATTCTGAATCACTTTGCTAATAAATGTGGCAATAAACAATAATGAACATTCGACCCACCTTGCTAAAGTTTATATACATAATTTATAAATACATCATTGAACAAAGGACTTTGAAAATATCTAAGGGTGAAATGTGATGTCCTTAACTGAAGTGTATCCATTGTACAATGGTCAGTGTAGTACAGTTCTGGCTAGTTAAACAATGTGACCACCATCTGTCAGAGCATCAGAAAGACATGATTTGCATTTTCTTATCTCACAAACTGGTGAACTAAAATAAGCAGAATAGTTTGAGGAAAGGTAACAGTTTCAGAAAAAGGAAACTTCTAGAACTCTGAAGGAACAGGTCAATATGTTTACAAGGAAAACGTATTGACCATAATATACCATACATAATGTATTTGCAACTTTAGGAAGCCCTTTATAAAGGCCAAACACCAAAGACCATTTAAGGTTGAAGTCATCATAGAATGACTTGTTTTGTCATAGGTAGAAAATGTACCTACCTACAGGTGAGGGAGAAAACTGATGCCTTGCATGACAAAATGTGAACTACATTTGTGAATGTAATGGGGATAGTTTCATTTTATGTTTTTCAAAAGATCTGAAAAGAGTATGTGGCTAGTATAATTTATAACTTGGCAGATAACACTAAGGATTTTCAGGAAAGCCAGAAATATTTCAGATAGACATGAGTGAAGAAAACAAAATTTTATGTGAGTTTTATTGTCAACATATGAAAGGTAATGCTTGGGAAACCAGCAATATGTGTAAGTCCAGAACATGATTACTTTTGCTGTCTACATCAGAGGCACTTACTTGCCCAGAGTAGGTATATATTAGCATAGCTCCTCCCAGTGAGGACACTGGGAATTTGGCAAAATGTCAAGACTGAGCTTTAAATGACTACAATAAAAGAAATTTAATTACTGAAAATTGTATATGAAATAGCCAAGTCATGGAGAAAAGGGCCACGGTCAGATCAGGACTCACTGTAATTCTCTTCCACAAGTGATCATGAATTTCTTCATTTCTTATTTATCAAGAGCATCGGCCTACTTTTCTAATTAAAGTTCATATTAGTTTCTGACCTAGGGGACTGTGTTCTGCCTTTTAGCATCACGGGCCCGGGCTAAGAACACTTTGCTTGCCTGGGACATGACAGTGAACTCCGACCTTAGATCTGGAGACAAATACAATGCAATAAGGAGGAACCACTGAAATAATTTTTAAAAAGGAGCTTGTTTTTTTTAATGCAAAAATAATCTAAAATGTAGTATCTTAGGGGGAAGAGGTAGGTAAAGTAACAGCTTTGTGGCTGGTACTAACAGACTAACCCCAGACACATTATCTAAATCCTGGAATCATTTGGGAAAAATGATATATCAGTGGATTCTAGACTCCTCATTTTAAGTGTCAGGAGTGATGTATAGAGGTCAGTCTATGACAGCTTTTGAATCTGAATCAAGTTCTTTGAGTGAGTCTCAGGAGCAGGCAAGCTTGGGACATATTGACATACAAAACGTGTATTTAATTTATGGATCCCATACCTTTGGACTGTGGTGCAGACTGAGCAGTAAGTAGAACCTTGAAGAGTTTAGGAAAATTAATCCTGTCTATGTTGATGGATTGAAAGAATTAACATTATTAAAATGTCCTTGGGTAACCAAGGTGATCTACAGATTAAATGCAATTCCTATTAAAATAATAATAGCTTATTTTAGAGATACAGAACAAATATACCACAAATGTTTACAGAACCAAAAAAGACCTCTAATACTCTCCTTTTCAAGCAATCTTGAAAAAGAAAAAAGTTAGAGGTTTCACAACACATGACATCAAACTATACTACAAGGCCATTGTAATCAAAACAGCCTGGTACTGGCATAAGAGCAGACATACAGATCAGTGGAACACAACAGAGAGGCCAGAAATCAACCCACACCTATATGATCAATTAATATTTGACAAAGGCCCTGGCTGGTGCAGCTCAGTGGATTGAGCCTGCGAACCAAACAACTGTGGTTCAATTCCCAGTCAGGGCACATGCCTAGGCTGCGGGCCAGTTCCCATCAGGGGATGCACAAGAGGCAACCACACACTGATATTGCTTTCCCTCTCTCCTTCACTTCCCCTCTAAAAACAAATAAATAAAATCTTTAAAAAATATTTGACAAAGGAGGTGAGAGTGTAAAACAGAGTAAAGACAGTCTCTTCAACAAATGGTGTTAGGAAAATTGAACAGGTCTATGCAAAAAAAAAAAAAAAAGAAATTATGCCACCAACTTAAACCATACACAAGAATAAACTCAAAATGGATAAAAGACTTAAATGTAAGTCATGAAACAATAAAAATCCTAGAAGAAAACATAGGCTGCAAGATCTCATACATTTTTTGTAGCAATCTTATTGCCAACATATCTCTTAAGACAAGGAAAATAAAGGAAAAAATAAACAAATGGGACTACACCAAAATAAAAGGCTTCTTCACAACAAAAGAAACCATCAGCAAAATTAAAAAAAAAAACAGAACTCACTGAATGGGAGAACATATTCACCAATGGTGCATCTGATAAGGGGTTAACTTCCAAAAAATATAAAGAATTTATACAACTTAACACCACGATAACCAACAATCCAATTTAAAAAATGGGCAAAGGACCTGAATATAGATGGACTTGGAAATGTAGATGCCCAATAGACACATAAAAAATGCTCAGTGTTTCTAACCATCAGAAAGATGCAAATAAAACCACAATGAGATATTACTTTGTAATTACCAGAATGGCTACCACCAATAAATCAACGTACAACAAGTCCTAAGGAGGATATGAAGAAAAGGAAACCCTCATGCACTATTGGTAGGAATACAAACTGGTTCAGCCACTGTGTAAAACAGTATGGAGTTTCCACACACACAGAAAAAAATGGAACCACCTTTTGACCCAGTGATTTCATTTCTGAGACTATATTCAAGGAATTTCAAAACACAAATTTGAAAAATCATATGCACTCTTATGTTCATTGCAGTGTTATCAACAATACCGCAAATCAGGAAACTACCCATCAGTTTATGAGTGGATTACAATAATTATGGTACGTTTACACAATGGAATACTATGTGGCCATAAAAAGCAGGAAATCTTACCTTTTTCATCCTTGTGGATGTACCTGGAGATTATTATGTTAAGTGAAATAACTCAATCAGAGAAAGATAAATCTCATATGTGGAATCTAATGAACAAAATAAACTAATGAACAAAATAAAAACAGAGTCATGAATACATGGAAAAGACTGATGGCTGTCAGAGGTGAGGGGGGACTGCATGAAAGTAAGTGTGAAGGGGTTAGCCAAAGAGCATATGTGTATGACCCATACACACAGATAACAATGAGGTGATGGCCAGAGGGAAGAAGAGGTGAGGGCTGAGTGGAGGTGGGCAAAGAGCCAGGAATATAGGGACATCTATAATAGTGTCAACAATAAACATGAAGGTAGAAAATAGTTTAGGGAATTAATGGATGGTGTAGTTATATCTGTGATGGGTTATTAATGGAAGCTGCATATATTGAGTTGGCAAACTGTCCTAACATTTTGCAGTAACATCATTAAGGGCAACTGTGTTTTCCTACAAAGCATTTTTTTGTAGATAAGACCACCTTTTATAGTCTGAGGTGATGAGGAATTTTTTCTTTTTTTTTGACATTTTGATCTATTTATTTATTTTTTAATTAATTTTATTTAGTTACTTTTCAAGTACAGTTTTTTGTCTATTCTTCCCATCCCAGCCACCCCCGCCCCTTGCTCCCCACCTCCCTCCCAGAATTTTTTCATTCTAACTAAAGATTCTTGTATTTTATCTACCCATGCCTTAGATATATCCCTATTAAAACTAGGAACTAGGGAAAGAGTATCATTTTCTTTTTTTAATTTAATTATTTTTCAACTACAGTATTCTGTCTCTTACTCTCACCCCAGCCCACCCCCCACATGCCCCCCACCTCCCTCCCATTTCCACCCACCTTAGTTTTTGTCCATGTGTCCTTTACACTAGTTCCTGTAACTACTTCCCCGTTTTGCCCTGAAATTCTCTCCCCTTTCCCCTCTGGTCGCTATTCCCCTCTTCTCAATTTCAGTGTCATTGCTTTTATTTTGCTTGCTTGTTTGTTTTGTTGTTTAGCTTCCTCTTAAAGGTGAGATCATATGGCATTCATCTTTCACCGCCTGGCTTATTCACTCGGCATAATGCCTTCCAGTCCCATCCAAGCTGTTGCAAAAGCTGAGGTCCTTCTTTCTTTCTGCTGCATAGAATTCCATTGTGTAAATGTACCATAATTTTTTGGATCCATTCATTTACTGACAGGCACCTAGGTTGCTTCTAGCTCTTGGCTATTGTAAATTGTGCTGCTATGAACATTGTGGTGCATAGGTTCTTTTGGATTGGTGTTCTAGGGTTCTTAGTATATAATCTTAGCAGTGGAATTGCTGGGTCAAAAGGCAGGTCCATTTTTAGTTTTCTGAGAAAATTCCATACTGTTATCCATAGTGGTTGTACCAGTCTGCAATCCCACCAACAGTGAACTAGGAACCCCCTTTTCCCCACAACCTCTCCAACATTTGTTGTTTGTTGCTTTGTTTATGATGGCCATTCTGACTGGTGTAAAGTGGTATCTCACTGTGGTTTGAATTTGCATCTCTCTGATAGCTAGTGATATTGAGCATCTTTTCATGTGTCTCTGGATCCTATGTATGTCCTCCTTGGAGAAGTGTCTGTTCAAGTCCTTTTCCCATTTTTTAATTGGGTTGCTTGTCTTCTTAGAGTGAAGTTGTGTAAGTTCTTTGTGTATTTTGGAGATTAAACTCTTGTCTGAGGTATCACTGGCAATTATATTTTCCCATAGAGTTGGTTGTCTTTTTATTTTAATACTGTTTTCTTTAGCCGTGCAGAAGCTTTTTATTTTGATGAGATCTCATTTGTTTATTCTTTCCTTTATGTCCCTTGCTCTAGGGGACATATCAATAAAAATGTCACTGCATGAGATAGCTGAGATTTTCCTGCCAATGTTCTCCTCTAGGGCTTTAATGGATTCAAAGCTTATATTTAAGTCTTTTATTCTTGAATTTATTTTAATGTATGGTGTAAGTTGGTGCTGGAGTTTCATTTTTTTGCATGTAGCTGCCAGTTCTCCCAACGCCATTTGTTGAAGAGGCTATCTTTACTCCATTTTATGTTACTTTCCCCTTTGTCAAATATAAATTGACTGTAGAGAGTTGGTTTGATTTCTGGGCTCTCTGTTCTGTTCCATTGGTCTATGTGCCTGTTTTTATGCCAGTACCAGGCTGTTTTGATTACAGTGGCCTTGTAATACTATATGATATCAGGTATTGTGATCCCTCCTACTTTGCTCTTCTTTCTCAAAAGTGCAGGGCTATTCGGCTCATTTATGGTTCCATATAAATTTCTAAAGTGTTTGTTCTGTGTCTGTGAAATATGCCATTGGTACTTTAATAGGTATTGCATTGACTCTGTAAATTGCTATGGGTAGTATGGACATTTTGATGATGTTAATTCTTCCAATGCATGAACACAGTATATGTTTCCATTTGTTTGTGTCTTCCTTGATTTCTTTCTTCAGGGCTGTGTAGTTTTCTGCATACAGGTCTTTTACCTCCTTAGTTAGGTTTATTCCCAGATATTTTATTTTTCTTTTTGCTATATCAAATGGGATTTTTCTTGATTTCTGCCTCTGCTGGTTTATTATTAGTATACAAAAATGCCTCTGATTTCTGGATATTGACTTTGTATCCTGCTGTTTTACCAAATTCATTTATTAGTTCAAGCAGTTTTTGGGTAGAGTCTATAGGATTTTCCATGTACACTATCATGTCATCTGCAACAAGTGACAGTTTTGTTTCCTCCTTTCTGATTTGGATTCCTTTTCTTTTCACTTTTCTTGTCTGATGGCTCTGGCTAAAACTTCCAGTACTATATTGAATAGAAGTGGTGAAAGTGGACATCCTTGTCTTGTTTCTGATCTTAGTAGAAAAGATTTTAGTTTTTGCCCATTGAGTATGATGTTGGCTTTAGGTCTCTCATATATGGCCTTTATTATATTGAGGAATGCTCCCTCTATTCCCCCTTTGCTGAGTGTTTTTATCATAAATGAGTATTGTACCTTATCAAAAGCTTTTTCTGTGTCTATTGTTATGGTCATGTATTTTTTGTCTTTGCTTTTGTTTATGTGATGTATTACGTTTTCTGATTTGCAAATATTAAACCATCCTTGCATCTCTGGGGTGAATTCCACTTGGTCATGGTGTATGATCTTTTTAATGTATTGTTGAATGCAATTTGCCAATATTTTGTTGAGGATTTTAGAGTCTATGTTCATCAGAGATATTGGCCTGAAGTTTTCTTTCTTTTTTGTGTCTCTATCTGGTTTTGGAATTAGGATGATGCTGGCTTCATAAAAAGAATTTGGGAGTTTTCCATCCTTCTGGATTTTTTTGGAATAGTCTGTGGAGAATAGGGGTTAGCTCTTCCTTAAATGCTTTGTAGAATTCTCCTGTGAAACCATCTGGTCCAGGGCTTTTGTGTGATGGGAGTTTTTTGATTACTGCTTCAATTTCATCTGCTGTTATTGGTCTGTTCAAATAGTATCATTTTCATCTGAACATTTGTGAATTCAAATATTTCTAAGCAAATGTGTAATTCTAAATTTATAAAACCAGTGCTGGCTGACTTTAAGCTTAGCAAAAAGCTTCCCAAGATTTTCAATATACAAATAAATCACAATTACCAACATTACTGGAATTGGCAGCAAAAGTAGTAATACAGTGTGAAAATGGTGAATTATTTTCTTTTTATTTATTTAAATTATTTGACAAAGCAATAACATTATTGACTGAATGATGCTGGCCATTAGTAGTTTTGAAATAATGTTTAACACAGAAGCATCTTTCTAGAACATATTATGTTGAAAAATTCTTTTTTCAAAAGATGAACTGTTTTGTATCTTTAATTATGCATAAATAACTGTAATACATTACAAAATAAATTTTCACTTAATAGTTTTACATTCAAGCTAATGATAATTATTATTCTGTCCCTTTACAACCGCCATCTTAATTCTCTGTAAACAACATAAATTTTAAAGTGTTGTATAAATAAACTTCTGGCCAAGATGGAGGTGTAGGTAGACATACTGTGCTTCCTCACACAACCCAAATAAGGACAAAAACAATTTAAAAACAAAAAACAACCAGAACTGACAGAAAATCAAGTTGTATGGGAGTCCGGCAACCAACGAGTTGAATAAGACATTCATCCAGGCCCATAGGAGGGGCAGAGTTGGCAGCCTGGGCAGAGTGTTTGCTACAAGGCGGAGGCTGGCAGACCCAGCCAAAGAGCAGATTGTGAAACAGGGTGAGAAAAGCTGTACCTAACCCTCAAAGAAGTGACTGGAGAACCTGGTAGCCCCACATTCATGCACAGATAAACCAGGCAAAACAAAGGGGGAGCATGACAGACCACACCACTCAGAGTCCCAGTTCAGGGAAATAAACCTCAAACCACTGATTGAAAACATCTGTGGGGGTTGAGGCAGCAGGAGGGAGAAACTCCCAACCTCACAGGAAAGTTAGTTGAAGAGGCCCAAAGGGCCCTAGAATGTACACAAATCCACCCACATGGGAATCAGCATCAGAAGGGCCCAATTTGCTTCTGGAAAGTGGGGGAAGTGACTGAAATCTAGCCGAGAGCGGAGCAAGTGTCATTGTTCCCTCTCGGACACCTTACCCACATACAGCATCAGAACTGAGCAAGGTGGGTTTCCCTGCCCTGGTGTACACCTAAAATTCTGCCCCTCACTATGTAACAGGCAAATCAAGCAAAAAAAAAAAAAAAACCTGACAGGGGGTGGGGCCCAAATGAAAGAAGAGATCAAAGCTCCAGGAAAAATACAACTCAGTGACAAAGATGTAGCCAACCTATCAGATGCACAGTTCAAAATACTGGTAATTAGGATGCTCACAGAATTGGTTGAATTGGGTCACAAATTAGATGCAAAAATGAAAACTACCCTAAGTAAAATAAAGGAAGATGCACAGGGAATCAATAGTGATGGAAAGGAAACTGGGACTCAAATCAACAATGCAGACCAGAAAAAAGAAAAAAACACCCAATCAGAAAAGAATAAAGAAACAAGAATTCAAGAAAATGAGGAGATACTTAGGAACCTTCAAGACATCTTTAAACATTCCAACATCTAAATTATAGGGGTACCAGAAGGAGAAGAGGAAAAGCAACAAGTTGAAAACCTATTCAAACAAATATTGAAGGAGAATTTCCCCAATCTGATAAAAGAAATAGAATTCCAGGAAGTCCAGGAAGCTCAGAGAGTCCCAAAGAAGTTGGACCCAAGAAGGAACTCACCAAGGCACATCATAATTACATTACCCAAGATTAAAGATAAGGAGAGAATTTTAAAAGCAGCAAGACAAAAGGAGAGAGTTACCTACAAAGTAGTGTCCATAAAACTGTCAGCTGATTTTTCAAAAGAGACCTTACAGGCAAGAAAGGGCTGGAAAGAAGTATTCCAAGTCATAAAAGGCAAGGACCTACATCCAAGATTGCTCTATCCAGCAAAGCTTTCATTTAGAATGAAAGAGCAGATAAAGCGCTGCTCAGATAAGGTCAAGTTCAAGGAGTTCATCATCACCAAGCCCTTATTATATGAAACGTTAAAGGGATTCATCTAGGAAAAAGAAGATAAAAAATGTGTACAGTAAAATGGCAGCAAATTCACAATTATTAACAGCCACCTAAAACGAAAGCAAACTATGCAAATAACTAGGACAGGAACAGAACCACAGAAATGGACATGACTCCACTCTAAGAAGACATCTAACCCAATTAAAAAAATGGTACAAGGACTTGAACAGACACTTCTCCAAGGAGGACATAGAGAATATCGAGAGACACATGAAGAGATGCTCAATATCATTAGCTATCAGAGAGATGCAAATTAAAACCACAAGATACCACTTTACACCAGTCAGGATGGCTATCATAAACAAAGCAACAAACAACAAATGTTGGAGAGGTTGTGGGGAAAAGGGGTCCTTAGTTCACTGTTGGTGGGATTGCAGACTGGTACAACCATTATGGAAAATAGTATGGAATTTTCTCAGAAAACTAAAAATGGACCTGCCTTTTGACCCAGCAATTCCACTGCTAGGATTATATCCTAAGAATCCTAAAACATCAATTGCAAAGAACCTATGCACCACAATGTTCATAGCAGCACAATTTACAATAGCCAAGAGTTGGAAGCAACCTAGGTGTCTGTCAGTAAATGAATGGATCAAAAAATTATGGTACATATACACAATGGAATTCTGTGCAGCAGAGAGAAAGAAGGAGCTACTACCCTTTGCAACAACATGGATGGAACTGGAAAGCATTATGCTGAGTGAAATAGGCCAGGTGTTGAAAGACAAATACCATATGATCTCACCTTTAACAGGAAGCTAAACAATAAAACAGTCAAGCAAGAAGAATAAAAACAAAGACACTGAAATGGAGAACAAGGAGACAGTGACCCGAGGGGAAAGGGAAGGGAATTTAAGAAATAAAAGAGGGAGGGATTTGGAGGAACAAATAGGAAGGACACAGGGACGAGAACTAAGGGGGGTGGAAATGGGTGGGAGGAGGGGAGCACAGGGCGGGGGGGGGTGCTGGGATGGGAGAAATAGACAAAAAACTGTACTTGAAAAATAACTAAATAAAATTATTAAAAAAAAAAGAAATGGACATCTCATCGAGGGTTATCAATGGGGGGGGAGACAGAGGAAGACAAGGTACAGAGATTAAGTAGCATGGATGGTAGATAGAAAATAGGAGGAGGGTAAAAATAGTATAGGAAAAGTAAAAGCCAAAGAACTTATATGTATGACCCATGGACATGAACTAAAGGGGGGAATGTGGGTGGGAGTGGGTGTTCAGGGTGGGGGGGAGTGAAGGAGGGAAAATGAGATAACTGTAATAACAATCAATAAAATATATTAAATAAAAATTTTGAAGTAAAAAAATGAAATATTGTGTAAATAAAGTTATATCATGAATTCAGCCATTTGTTCCTATCTCTGGTGCTTTTAATTCACAGTATGAAAATAACGTTGGTCATAACTTACTACATTTAACTCTTTCAATACATTTAGCCTGTGAATTAGACAAATTCTTATTTACAAAAATAAGTGTATACTTGAAGGTTTATTTTCTTTTTCTCTTTAGTATTTCTTGTCTTTTTAGAAATATAGGAAGAAATAATATATACACATTTAAAATTCAGTTTCACAGACACCACCGTCAAGAACTGGTCTTTGTAAAAATTTCACTGCAATTGTGGGTGAGCCATTTATTTGAAAAATGGGAAAATGCATCATTCAAAATTTACAGCTTTTTGTAATGGTGAGCAATTATAACAATATTATTCCCACACGATCTAGTTGACATGCCATGTTTGGATGGTAACTTCTGTTCTGCAGATACTTCTGGAAGCCTTTTCCTCTGATATGCAGAGCAAAATCAAACCCCATCCCCTTCTTTGTATCTGCTGTGATATGGCAAATCATTACTTTGCATCCTAGTTCATTGCTTCAGGTGAATGCATACAATCTTCCTGTTTATTGAGTGTTCAACACACTAGCTCTGGGCTTTTGTTCTTGACCCTGAACACTAAACTGTTTGTGATCTGTGGATTTCAGGTTCACTGTTGCTCTTGGAAGCTGTTCTGCTATCGGTTGCTTGTCTCCTCAGACTCAGCAGTGTGTTCTGTGGACATGTCCCAAACAAATTTCTCAATGAGATCAGGCTGCAGCCTGGACAAAGAAAACTGACATTTGAACAGTACATTAAAAGAAACAAAATTCCAAATGTGTTTCTTTCCAATGCTTCCATTGGAGGCTCACTGTCAGAGGCATTGAGTGGATTCTTAAAATTTTAGGAATCATCTAATGGATTAATTATTATTATTTAATTATAATTATTATCAATAACAGGTAAGAGAGCATCAAATTAGGATTAAAGTATTGTTCCTTGAGAACACTTTACTTGCAAAGTACTTGTAAATTAAAGAGTAATACTTTCTAGTATTTACATTACTCTGACAGTGTATTTATAGATATTTCTAATTTCATCTTTAATATTAAATAAAACTTTAAAAATTATTGAAAATTTTAAAATATTACACAAGTACCAGTTTACAAAATAATCTTTATCTATATACTTCCCCAAGATCTATGAAAATATGTCTTTTATCTGCTTTACTACTGTTTGTTAGAAGGCTTACATTGAGAATTTTCATGAAAACCCTGCTTTTATATGATGTTTAGCTAATCGTGTTTTACTTATTACTCCATTAAATGATAAGAAAATTTAATGCTGGCAGTCTATATGTTTTTCAAAATACAAGCTAATTTATTGCTGTAGAAAGAATATAGATTGGGTCATAGGCCTCTGTTAAAAGTCTAACTTTGCCCCATTTTATGTTGGTCAGGTTAATTCCTCTCCAGCTTTGGTTTATTCATTTTTATAGCAGGAAGAATGATGCCTATATTAATATGCCCTCACTCCTTATATATAATTCATTATGGAGTCCATGATATAGTTTCTTCCTCTAAAATATATGAGCCATGATGTTTCTGAGCTAGAAACTAATGCATATTCTTTCTTGGCAATCTCTATCTTGTCCCTGGTTGCCCACAGCTCTATATCAAGACCCACCCTTGGCAGGCATTCACTGGAGAGTTATTTTCATTTTATGGAAAGGATAGTGTTTCCACCCAAGTTCACTAGGCCATGAGGCTTCCTGCTTCTAAGAATGAGGACCAGACAGTGTAATATAAACTTAGATGAGATGGGAAGAAAAATAGCAACTCCTGCATAGTGTAGGACGAAAGAAGCAAGCAGTTACACACATTTCTTCCTGTTTTAAATCCTACAAATAGAGAGCATTTAGGGGAAAGCCACAGGCAGCAGGTGTGCATATATTCTATTATAAAACTGGGCAAAGACTACAGTTGTATGTGATAGGTTAGCATCAATAGTGGGGCCCAGGTTTGAAATGCGGTATCGCAAAATGTTCAGGGGAAAAGAGGGTCTAAATTAGTCACCCCAGAAGTGATTAGAGGGCTGCAACATGTTCTTTGTGGCTGAGACTGGGGTCACTCCCTACAGGAGCTGATGGAGTGTATGGTTGATTTCAGAAGGTTCACCATTACCTCCAAGAGCCAGGGTGAGGCCAAATTAGTAAGATGAGGACTCTAAGTTCTAACATTCATAATGCAGTGGAACAAGATCCCATCAGGAACAGGTCCCAGTTAGAAAAACCAGGGAGACTCCCAGCGACCAGGTAGTACAAAGAAGTCAGCAAAGAGAAAGAGAAGACCCAGTGTGTAGCTTTGTCTCTGGTCTACTCAAAGTGCACATTTAAGCATTCTCTAAATGATGTCTCTGGGATAATGGGCATATTTTCAATATTGCCTGTTTTGCATCCAACAACTCTTTAACAGTATACTTTTTCTGGTCTGCTAAAGTCCCTCAGTAATGTTTGGTAAATTATCAAAACACAGCTCACACATCTTTTTTTTGGACATTCCTGGTACTTTTTAATTTTGTTGCTACTGGCAAAGGCTGGGTTTTTCCCACTTTTTCGCTCAAATCAGTTATGTTTGTAATAGGGCACATTATTGATTTTGTAGGTTGATACTGCATGATGCATCACAGTAATTCTGATACTAATTCTCTGGGACTTAAAAAAAATTTTTCTCTCTAATTTTTTCAAAATTAAATATTGGTGTAACATTGATCAATGACACGCAATTTTTAGGTAAACAATTTTATAATATAACATTTGTATATTGCATTGAGTGCATACCACTCAAAATCTTGTCTCCTTCCATCACCACTCATTTTATCCTCCTTTATTTTGTCCATCCTTTACCAATACTCCTTCCTCTGGTAATCACCATTCTGTTGTCTGTGTCTGTGAGTTTGTTCAGACTTTTCATTTGTTGTTTTCTGTTTCGTATCTTTCATATGCAACATGAAAGTATTGTTCTTATCCTTTTCAGTCTAATTTCACTTAGCATGACATTCTCAAGACCTATCCACTTTGTCACAAATGAGAGTATTTCATCCTTTATTATGGCTGAGTGATATTCTATTGCACATATAAGAAAACTTATAGTTAACAAATACAGTTTTGTCTCTTCTTTACCAATTTTAATATTAATAGAAAATTGGATAGGTAGATCTTTATGGGAATACTTTTTAAAGGCCCCCATTAAGCATTGTGCTTACTTTACATGCTGATAGCTCTTCTTTATCAAGTTAAATAATTTATTTTTTTCCTTTCTAAGGACATTTTTGTCTAATAAACCTTATATTTTATGCAGTATTCTTTTCTTCTATTGAGATTGTTCCATGGTTTCTTTTAACTTATAAAATGAAATGTTATTTTAGTAGATTTTTTCATGTTGAATCATATTCTAGTGGCAGTATTACTTTATAATCTTTCACATTTCCCTTGTAGTCTCTGTATTTATTGTTATTATTTTTAAAACTTTTTTCAGGCCCCCTCATTTCTCAGCATTTGGCCTGGTCCTCTTCTGTTCTCCACTTGACAATTTACACATTCATCTCTTCCTTCATCCAATCTCCTTTAAAACTCAAAGTAAGAGGTGTCCTTTCTAATCCTAACTTGTCCACCTATTTTCTGTTCCATCATCTTTCCAGTTTCTTCACAATATTCCTCCATTACTTATTCTAGTTTATTTTTCATCAACTGTTTTTTATATTACTTGCCTGCAAACATCATTATGCTCCTGTTCCCTACAATTCATTTAACCTGCATTTACACTCCAGGTGGCCACTTATGTTGTTCATTTAACATACAGTCTTTTGAAGGGATGGAGGTTTGGTGTTCAGGACCTCAACTCCCTCCTCAAACCATTCAATCTCCACCATTAACCTATGACCTAACTACATAGTCAATTGACCTGTTTTAATCCTTTCTTCACTTTAACCTACTTGATGCATCTGAAATGCCCTGACTCTTTTTGATAGAGTTTTCATTCATTTCAGAGACTATTTTTTTAATTTCCTGTCTATTTACCTGATCATTATTTCTATGGATTTTTTCTTGCTTCCCCCAACCCCTGTAAATGACAATAAATTTGTACATTGGAAAAAGTAAGATGTCATCATTTGAAACGTTAAAGGTCTGTTGGTTGTTTTACTGATGATTGGAAATATAATCTCTGTTTAATATGGCTTTCAAATGCTTATAAATTTTAAATTAATTATGTAAGTAATTGTGCAATTATGGTGAAGTCACTGTGGAAAACAGTATGGAATTTCCCAGAATGCTAAAAATGGAACTGCCACTTGACCTAGCAATTCCACTGCTAGGATTATATTCTAAGAACCCTGAACGCCAATCCAAACCTATGCAGTCCAAAGTTCATAGCAGCACAATTTACAATAGCCATGTGCTGGAAGCAACCTAAGTGCCCATTAGTAAATGAGTGGATCAAAAAACTATGGTACATTTATACAATGGAATACTGTGCAGCAGAAAGAAAAGAACTCCTACCCTTCATGACAACATGGATACATCTGGAGAGCATTATGCTAAGTGAAATGAGCCAGTTGGTGAAAGACAAATACCATATGATCTCACCTATAAGAGGAACCTAATCAACAGAACAAACAACCAAGTAAAGCATAATCAGAGACATTCAAATAAAGAACAAATGGAGTAAGAGGGTAACGGGGGAAAGAAGGGGAAGGGTCATCAAGGAACATGTATAAAGGAACATGTAACATGTAAAAAAATCAAAGGAGAGTATGATTGAGGGTGGGAGATGGAAGTGAGTGGTGTGGGGGAATGTGGTGGCAAAAAAATGGAAAAAACTGTACTTGTACAACAATAAAATTATGTAATTAACATGAAAAATTAGGTTTTTTTACACTATAGATATTTTCATTCTTTTTTGTGTCTATAATAATTGGGGAAATTGTACATAAGAATTTCAAGAAATGAACATGAGTTGGTTAAAATATTTACAGCTGGGCTGAAAATTAAATATATGTTCTTTATCAACATTAAACCAGCACTAAGATAAAATAATACTGCACTAAAGTTTTTATTAACTGAAATGTGATTGACATCTCCTTTGAAATCAGTATCCTAAGACTGTCTCAATTTTTCCCATAGTTTAACACTTCCAAATATGCTTATCCTGCAAAACTCTGTACATAATCCAGTCTAATGCATAATGGAAATGCATCAACATTTGCAAGTTAAATCCAGTACTACTGTATAAATTTAAAGAATTAATTGAAATTAACATAATTTATTTTTTCTGTTAGAAAATAACCAAAATTTTAATGTTTTTCAAGCTATTTTCTATGCTTAGTAAGGTAATTGCAATCACTCATTTTTATTTAAAAATTAAATATGTTAAACATACAGTGCTTGATGAATATAAAATATGTATCATTGCATTATAAATTATCTTGCCTGCAGCTGCCAACTTGAAATGCCAGCATATCACTGATCTTCATAGTTCGAGTTACATTGAACCATTTTTGGTTCCTGTGCTGCTCATGGGAAATAGCAATACTCCACCTTATATGCTTCATGAAGCAAAAAGCATTGTTTCATTTGTGAGCTTTTTTATTATAAATACTGATGAACTCTCTTATCTTATTTTTGTCTGTAATTTTAAAAGATAATAGGTGATCAGAATTCTCCATTGAGGGTGCTCATTTTCTCCATGGGGTATAGACCATCACCTCAGTGAGGATAGGCAGTGGGTTTATCTTACTTACAGTCTCAGCACTTAAAATAATGCATAGTTAACATGGAGGTGTGCATTTATTACCAGATATTTAGTATTTATCTTTGCGGTACAGTTATTAATTAAAATGATCCACCCTAATTTTCTCATCACTGCCAGATACCTGAGGGTATCAGAGACCTCCATTATAACAACATACAGATGAATGTGTGCAGATCAGTACAAGACATTACATAATGAAGATTCTACTGAATATCACAGAGTATAAACCATGTAGGTGTTCATAAAAGAGGATTTTTCACAGAGAACCAGAAACATGGGTATGATTGTTGAGTAGAGCTTAGAGAAGAAATATTTGCAGCAACAGAAAACTTTGCTTTCCACATGAATGAAGCAAGACATAGAGGAGGTGACAAAGGAAAGATCACTAACCATTGGAGATGCTGGGAAGACCCAGGCTCATTAAAAAGGGAAAGAGGGTGTTCAGAAAATGGGTGGCATTGCACTTTAATAACAGATGAGTCTGAAAGGCAGATGAAGTCCTTTTTACATGGTGGGGAGAAAAAGGAGAGATTTTATGAGTATTGTGAGGAAACAAGCCACCTGATCATACATTTCAATAACTGAGGTATATTGGAAATCAGATTGAAGGACAGTATGGGACTGAGTACATGAAGACCTCAATTAAGGAAAGGAAGAAAAGGTGGGGTGACTGATTTCACACAGGTACATAAAAAAGAGGTGACTAAAATCAAACCAACTTGTTAAATTTGGGCAAAGAAATTGACTGAGGTTCTGTTATTATGGATAGGAAATCTGAGATATGAGGGAGTTTTTGATATATGAAATTTGACATGACAACCAGATAGTTCAAAGGAAATGTCTTCAAGGATAAGAAAGCTATGTAAGATATATTATGCAAAATAATTTCCCTATCCCACCTCACATATCAGGTATACATATATATTGTAAAGTTTGTTCTTTTGAATTGTGGCTTTTCCTTCTAAAACACTTTCATCTTCTAAATTTTATTTAATTTTCTCTCACTCTAACTTTTATAAACTATGTTATAAATGCCATAAATATGTCAGTGCATTAGTGTGGATATCAAGAAGAGTAAAATGTTGTATGATCCCTTTAAAAACAAAATTACCTATTTGAGAAAGATATAAAGTTTTCTTTCCTTTAAAATTGGGCTGATAAATCTTGCCCTGCTGCATTCATGGGGTGGTTGTAAGGATCACAAGAGATGATGACTGAGAAAGCACTTTGAAAACTAAAATTCTTTGCAAATGCAAGCTATCATCATTATGATTATACAGTGCCCTCTGGGTGAACCTGAAACAGTTCTCAATTTTCATCTATCATGTCAGTCTTTTAATTCCTATAGAGCATGTCCCAAAAGATTTTTATCAGAAGACTCTGTTTTAATCAATGACAAATGCATTTTCATGCAAGCATAATATTGTTTCTGTAATAGATAGTCTTTGAACTCTGGATGAAGAGTAATACACATTTCAAGGACCATTATACTTCTGAGAATTTTTTTCTATCTCTTTCATTTTATAGCTTCTTTCTCCCCATATTACATGGGTGCAGTAAAATGATTCCATCAGGTAAAGTACCACAAAAAAAATTAACTGTCAGGCCCATCCTCTTTCCCTTTGTCTTTTCCCAGTCTGTGAGTTGGAATTCTCTGATATACTTTGCCCATAGGCTCTACCCACTGACACAGGTCTGTCTTAGGATTCAAACCAAACATTAAAGATGTTTTGAGAAGGTAGCACTGTCAGCCTCATAATGAATGTAGTGTGGTTTGGATGTGGGGATTGGTACCAACCAGACCCAAATGATGTTATGTCAAAGAAAGTTCTAATCTTCCTGAGTCTCTCTTTTCTCTCCTTCATCAATTTACTTCTGCCTCAGTGCTTCCCATGTAAATTTTGGCCATTGACAATGCTCACAGGAGTGACACAATCCTGTGGGTAAACACAGATGTTATAATTACATTGTCCTTCTGTCCCCTCCAATCAGGAAAATAAAGTAAATAGTTCAGTCAATTTCTTGAGGTATACAATATGCATTAGAGCATTTTATATGTATACAAGTTAAGAAATGCTTCATTGAAATATTTGAAAATTGCTATTTTTTTCAAAAATGTAATTGTTATAATGCTGGATTAATTTTACTTTCCAAGTTTCTTAAAGAATAAAAGCATTGTTGATTGGAATATTAAATACAAGAATTTAAATTTAATTGACTTCTGAGAGCTATATAAATAAGTTTTTGAATAAGCCAAAGTTTAAATATGTCCCATTATTTTTTAAAGAAGCTCTTAAAAACTGACTATGAAAGAGAAGAAAATTATAGTAAAAATTAAACTTAGATATCACTTTTACTTAATATACTTTATGAATGGGATGAGTTTAGAATAGTAGAGACAAGGACTCTGATTCCCCATTCCTTCACTGTCGAGTTTTGATTCAGAAGGGCTTCTTCCTAGTTCCTAGTCCTGGGAGGAATAATCACATTGTTCTGGAGCATCACACAGCTTCTGTCTTCAGTCTTTGTTCCCCTTTCCTAATACCCTCCCCATGGCTGCTCCTCAACGTTGACCTTTTTTGTCAGAATTTGAATAAAGGGTTGCTGCGCTTATGAATTTCCTTGGTCTCTGCACTGTGGCCTTTCTAGCTGTTGCTGTCAAAACCAGCCTTTGATGTTAGATAAATCTCAGACATCCCACAGACTGCACCCAGGGAGCTGCTCTGTGGCTCTGCCTGAGCTTGACCATATCACCTTATACCTATGACAACTTAGTGAGCAATAGACCCCAGGACAGGATGGCACATTCTTCCCAGTGTATCATTCTGCTGATTCCCTAAATTACCTCATTCTATTTCTTCCTGATAACTTTAACTCTTCCTCTTTCTCCTTTTTACTTACCACTTATACAAAGATGTACAAATATCCACTTAGGGAAGAGGGCATGCTGTCAGAGCTGGGTAATTTTTGATTCTTGGATGAGGTCACTATGTTACTGCAGATTTATTAAGAAAAAGAAACACCACATTTGATAATATACTATAATTGCTAGAAGCTCCAAACCTATAATTACTCTCACCACACTGGGAAACTCAAGTGGAACCTCCAGAGTTAGCCTCATCCTTATCCATCCTGACATTCCTGCCTATTTTTCTGTTTTTGCCATTGTTAAAGTTGATAGTATGAAGAAAAATTTTAAAATGCAGTTGAAGGTTTTTAGACTAGTGCAAAAATATTTTTTAAATTTATTTGACATAATATCAAAGCATGAAGCAGAAATTTAATTGATAATATAGTTAATGCTCATTTTTATAAATATTGGGGAGATGTTATTAATTTATTAAGTGTTTTAGTTCATAAAGGGAGACTTAGATGGCACCTTGCAACTCAGCAATTCCGTGTAGTTGCATGGTGCAGGTGTTACCTTTATTCCATGTTCAAGATGAGGATATTCATGGGCATTTCAAATAAGGACACCAGAGGTCAGAAATCCTGTGCCTGACCAGGCAACAGGATTGGATGCCTGATCCAATTCTCAAGGACTATGAGTCAGCAATACCTTACTTCTGGGTCTTGTGTCATGATACCTACATGGTAGTAACTACTTCTTGGCTTAAATTTGTCCATTAGCTTCACAATGATTTCAAGGTAAATGACCAAGGAGGGTTTAATTATACCAGTCAATCCACAGCTCTGTTCCTTGCTCACTCTGCCCCTTACTGGGTAGACCCCTCCTTTTCACTTTGCTCACTGACTCCTATTTGGGGGACCAGACCTTTCTGAAAAGCCTGAGCATAGTTGAGGGTGGCCCTGACCCACATGCTATCTTGTGCCATTTCTATTGGAGACATTCCTGCCACATGGTTCCCTGCAGTTATGCTTCTGAAGTAGACACTGACTCTTCCATTTTTGTTCCCTACTTTTTCTTCATCTGTAAACTAAATATAATAATACCTGTATTGTACATTTATTGGAAAGAATATAGATAATATATGAAACTAAAGTAACAGTGCCAGAGACATGGTTATAAAACAAACAATAACTCATATTTATTAAACTCATTTTTAGCATGATGGGTGCTATGGTAGACATTTAACATGTATTATCTGTAATCCATATGTAATGATTTCATTCAGTGGCCTGAACTCAAAGCCAGTATAAGCACAAAGCACATTTTCTTTTCTTTTTCAACCATGCCATACAATCTTTTGACCCTAAGGTTTGATACATGTTAGGCAGACACCATTATTTTTCACACCTTCATTTATAAGCATAATTTAATTTCAATAATTAAAATATGTTTTCAGTTATTAAAACTTCCAGGCAGTCCGGAATTCTAATAAAATACAATATATCTTCCTTCTCAGTTCAGCTCCTAACTTCCCCTGACTTCTTTTGACTTGTAGCTCTAGCCCTGCATTTGAGAATCCTCTTTGACTTGACTGGGGTCTTCTAGTGTGTGGTCGTAAGTGGCTCTGTTGTGGGAGGAGCCTACTGCCTGGTGAGCATTAGCAGGTTTTTTAAAGCCCTGCCCCTCCCCCACACCATCCCTGTGGGGTCTTCAGCTATCTGACAAGGAGCATATACATTTTAGCTATCATTCAGCTTCAGCCCACAACTTCCTCCTTCTGCTGGGGTTCTCTTTGTTAGATGGCTCTTTTTAGTAAGATCCCATATAGATAACAAGTTACTTTCTATGGGATGCACTGAGTCCAAGGAAATCCAGTCTACCTGTCTACTGTCCTCTCTCCTTTCTGCTTAGATAGACTGTTGCATCCAGGATCCTGCTTTCCAAACACTCAGAATGAAAGTGGCAGTCACAGTGTTTACACATTCTCTCGAACACTGGGGGCCACATGGCAGCTTGTTCTGGCATCTTTTCCTCGCCATGGTCATAGTAAAGATTGTTCTGCATATTTCTATAGCTCACAAGCCCAAGGTCACTCCTATCTTGAAAGCGCTCAACCCCCTCTTAGATGTCCTAGAGCTTCACCTTGGGTATGTGTGTGGAGCACATGTGGAGGAAAGGGGATAAATAAGCCTGTCCAGTCTCTTGGATGACATGTCATTACCTTGATGACTCTCTTGGTTTGTAGAATAATTCTGCTTTTGAGAGCTCTGAGGAGGTGGAGTCACTTTGGCTGCTTATAGGGTAACCCTAGGAGAGGCACATAGCAGCTTTTTCTTAGAATTTTTCTCTTCTCTCAATTAAGATGGTAGCTGAAATATTTGAAGTAACTGAAAAAAGTCCTGCATTATATATAATTATAGATAAATGACTTATTTACATATGAAGAAGCTGTGTCTCTAGAAGTTAGACTGTTTTTCCTGTGGCCACTAAACCTAATAAGTCAAAACCCAGTTTGTGTCCACATGAATCTGATTTCACAGTGACTATTGTGTTCACTTACTGTGTACAGCAGAGTGAGTTCACTTATAAGTAGTTACCAAAGGTGTCTGAAAGTTGGGGTGGACAGCAAAAGCACATTTGTGGTTCTATGTAGACAATTAACAACATAAAATTGAGCCTTAATGCTGTAAGCATATCAAGGCTTATCCTAGTTAATTGACTCCTGCATTTGTGTTAGTAACTATTAGTCAGTAAAGGAATGTTTGAATAGCTCATGCAGTGCCTAGCTCATTGTGAGAATTCAATAAATATTTGTTAAATGAGAGGCTGCCCAAATTTCGAGTTTGCTAATTCAACTACTTCTAGCAAAGAGTGGGTACTGTGGAATGTGTTGAGTGTTTTCACAGTGTTCATCCATCCATCATCAACACTTACATTCAAGAAATTGTCTGTAGCACTTTTATTGGATGACTGCATGTTTCTTACAGGAAATGAGGAGAAATACCAGGCTTTTGAAAAAAGCCTGATTGTGTCATAGTTGAAAATTTGATTAGCAATAACCAATTTAAAAGAGCCAAGTTGTAGCAAAATCTAAATAATTATAACTTTAAATGTAAAATCCTTTTGTGTTTCACAATAGCCTCAACTTTTTCAGCTTAAAAAAATACTGATCAATGGTCACTGCAGAAGAGTTTAATATAGTTCAATAGTTATTCTTCTATTTCTTTCAATGTTCGCAATGTTCACAGGGAAAATAATTTGGAGTTTGTGAGGAGTTTAAAAACTATCCTGTTAGGTTAGTTTACTGCAGATCAATCAGCAAAAATGTCATTGGAAATATATAGTTCTTATAGATCAAATTATTTATTTTGTAGAGAAAATCTATTGAAGATATTTACATGTAAAATTGAGTCAAACAAAAATATAAAATATAACTATAGCTGCTTCATATGGTCCTATATCTTTATATGTAGTGCATTTGAAGAATACCTCAAACATATAAAAACATCTTCATATATTGAATTCTAGAAAATGTAAAACTATAGTGCAAGATAGCTGAGCAGTAGTTGCCCAAAGACATCAGAGAAGAGACCTGATTGCAAAGGGCACAAGGGCAATTTTTCAAGACTCAGAAAGACTGTATATGGCAATTAAAATGATGGTTATGTGAATATTGTCCAGTGGCCAACATTTATAAAATGGTACATTTATAATGGGTGAATTTTTTCTTGTTTGCATCTCAACAAACCTAGGAGTTTCATGGGGAAGAAAACCTTTGTTTTTAAGTTCAGGCTATTTTACTTACACTATCTTTTATTTTGATAAAGTGGATAGGACCATGTTAGAAATCTAATTATGTTCTAAATGGAATGATATTAGAATCTCAAGTTTCAAATAATCTTAAAAGTCATTTAGTCGAATCCTCCATTCACTCTTCACTAAGTTAAGTGGCCTAAATCAGATACTTTCCAGTTGCTGGATACACAAAGTTAAGTAAGACATAGTCCTTTTCTTGGTTAACTTGGGTAACTCACTAAGTGTATTAGGTATCTATTACTGCATTAAAAATATCACCCCAAAATTTAGTGGTCTAAAACAATGCTCATTTATCATTTGGCCATTTCTGTGAGTCAGAAATTCAGGCCCACTTACCTGGGTCTGCTGTTCACAGGTGTCTGGCAAGGCTGCAGGTAAGACTGTAGCTATTTCTGGTGTCTCATCTGAAAGTTCAAAAGGTGAAAGACTGCTTCGCAGATCACTGTTGTGGTTGTTGACAGAACTCAACCCTGAATGTTGCTGCACCTGGGACTCCCTTCCTTGCCCACTGTTAACTTGAAGCTGCTCTTGATTTCTTGACATCCTTTCTAATATCAGGGTCTCCCCTTCTTCAAACAGTACAGATGGAGAAGGAGGTAGGGAGAGCCAGTTAGGAAAGTGAAGTTGCTGTCTTTTATAACCAGCCACAGAAATGACATACCCTCAACATTACTATGTACTATGGAATAGAAACAAGTTAGTTGAGAGAAAGGAATTAACAAGGAGATCAGTAAAAAACAGTGGGATCACAAGCAGACATCTTAAAGGCTCTTACTACAAGAAGCTTGGTGGTTTCAACTCACTATCCAGGCTTCATTCATCCAGAGTGATCTAGCAAGAGCTTTAATTTCTTTCATTATACAGAATAGGATTAAGAGTAGAGGTTTTACAACGAAAGTTATTTAAGTTCTTATCTACCACTCACTAGCCATGTCTGTAAATTTCATAAACATGTTAAGCTTCAGTTCTCTCACCACAAAGCAGTACATAACTGATGAAGTTGCTATGAAAAGTAAGCATAATAATGAATGTGAAGCTCTGAGCATGGTGCCTTGCAAATAGTAAGCAAGGGTGTTAATTATTTTTTATTATTATCTTGTACAAAGCTTATTTCTGACCTGACATCTAGCTCTCTGAAATATTTTCCTATTGACTGAGTTGAAATACTGATCAAGACTTACTCACTTTCAAATTCCAGCCCTGCCTTTAACATTATAAAATGGGGTACACATTAGCCTCACTTTCTCCTTCCCTACATACTCCAATCTTCTCCTGTATCTACAGATGGTCCTTATAGAATGTGATTTCAAGCTTGCATATCATTCTCTTCTCCACAAGCTTATTAGATTATAATATAAGTCATCATACAAAACTAAACAATAAATTTCATGATGAGATTAACCCATGCAGGGAGGTGCCAGGTAGCAAAGGAATGAATGGAAGCCACATTAACTTCCTCACAGGTCCAATCTGGAATTACAAATAAATTGTGGAGAAATCAGCCAGAACAAACAACTTATAACCTCCAACAGAAGAATCAGCTTCAGCACAACTTGTCTGGGAAGGAGTATGACAGAGACTCAAGAAGGCTGGCTTGGTACCCACAGGCAGCAGCACCAGAGGGATAAGGCTCTTAAGGAATAAGGAACCAGTTGGATCCCTCTGAGAACTGGGGGAATCTAAAGCCTATGCGGGGATCCCCAGTGTAAGGCATGAGAGCCCCCAAAATACACAGATAACAACCAGTGGTGAAAAGCAGCAGGGTTGCTCTCTACCAGAGATGGACTACTGAATTCGCAAAGGGATATTTAAAAGGCCAATGTATAAATTTTCATCTGTAACCACTTGCCCTTGGCTCTGGGAAAAGTGAGGACAGAGTGGGCTAGAGAAGCCTGAGGAAAAACTGGGGAAGGAAGCTTTGGGGAGAGAACTGAGACTAGATGCTTGAATCCCACTGCTGAGTCATCCCCCATACGGCAGCAGCCATCCTGCTAGGGCAACCACTCCCCTAAGAGTAGCAGCAGCCTGATGGAAAACATTAGCCCTGACCCCAGGAGACACTCTGCTGATGTACTGTGGTGCTGAAGCCTGACTGCTGAGTGCAGAGTGACTAGATTAACAACCAAAGGAGCCAGCCTTAGAGAATAAATCCCTGGCAGTCTCAGAGAAAGCTGCCTAAGGTCAGACAGGGTCAAATTCTGACATCACCCGAGGCGGATCCAGAAAGAAAAAAACAATGGTAAATACAAGAGGCTACCAAGACAAAATTTATTGTGGTCTTTTCCATGATTAGTGATATTTTCTTTTCCGCATTGCTTTTTAACATTCATTTCTTGTCTATCAATTTAGTGCATGTTAAGTCACTAAATTTTATACTGTAGTTTATTTCTCTCCTTTTATATAATATTCTTACCATTTTTACTCCCACATTAATACTGATTCATTTGCTGTTGATAGTGGGATTATTGGGGTGAGTTATTTTTGCGGATGTGGGTTTGTTTCCTGGGCACTGTGGTTTTGTTCTGACAGGACATGCACAGAAGCATACAAGACACGATGAGCAGAGTGACCCTCAGTCGACCAACTGGAGGGAAATATCCAAAACAGAATGACCCAACAACAATAAAAACCCAATTACATTCAGAAAGCCAGCATAAATGACATTGAGGGCATCCCAAGAGCATCAAGCTCAAGAGATCAAGGAGATGGCACTACTGAATCTCACAGGCCACCTACCATAGAAGTTCACACACCAAATTCAGGAAGTCAAAACAGATCAATTTAAGAATTGGAAGCAAATGAGAAAAGTTTCACAAACAATGCAAAGAAAAGAAATAACTGCCAAATAAAGGGAAAGGAGAATCCTCAGAAAAACTACTAAAAAAATAGAGACAAGTCAACTACCAGATAGTGAACTCAAAACAATGGTTATAAGAAAGCTCAATGAGCTGAGTAAGAATTACAAAAAGCTATAAGGAAGCTACAAGGAACTTACTGTAAACTATATTCACATGAAAAGAGCATAGAAACTATCAAGACAGTCCAAGACAAAATGAATACAATTTCTGAATTAAAGAACACAGTAGAAATAATCAAAAGCAAGCTAGATGAAGCAGAGGATTGAATCAGTAAACTGGAGGTCAAGATAGAAAAAAACTCCCAAAAAGAGCAAAAAGAAAAAAAGACTCAAAAAGAATGAAGAGGTGTTAAGGAAACTGCAAAACAACATGACATAATAATATCCATATAAAAGGAATACCAGAAAGAGAAGAAGAGCAAAGGGTAGAAAAAGTCACACAAATCCAGGAAGCACAGAAGTTGCAATCAAGATGAACACAAAGAGGCCCACTCCATGACACATCATAATTAAAATGAAAAAAAATCCAAAGACAAAGAGAGAATCGTAAGGGCAGCTAGGGAGGAAAAGAGGTAACAAACAAGGAAGCTCCGATAAGGCTGGCAGCTGACTTCTAAACAGAAACACTACAAGCCAGAAGGGAATTGCAAGAAATATTACAAGTAATGAAAAGCTAAGGCCTCCACCAAGAATACTCCACCAAGCAAACCACTCAATTAAAATGGAAAGCAAAATAAGGAGTTTCCCAGACAAAAAAAAAAAGGCTGAAAGAACAAACCTCCACCAAACCAGCACTGCAAGATATGCTAAAGGGGTTGCTTTAATAAGAGGAAGAAAAAGAGTGCACAAGAGTTAGGAGCACAGGTACAACAGGGGGAAAATGGCAATGAATAAGTACCTATTAATAATAACTTTAAATGTAAATGGATTAAATGTTCTAATAAAAAACATAGGGTAATTGAATGTATTAAAAAACATAACCTGCACATACACAATCTACAAAAGATCCATCTCAGAACAAAAGACCGACACAGACTGAAAGTAAAGGGTTAGAAAAATTATTCCAAGCAAATGGACAGGAAAAAAAAGCTAGAGTAGCAATATTTACATCATACAAAATAGACTTCAAAACAAAGATCATAAAATGAGACAAAGAAAGACACTTCATAATACTCGAGGGAAGAATCCATCAAGAATATAAACATTATAAACATATATACACCCAACATAGGTACACTCAAATATATAAGGAAAATCTTGGAAGACTTTAAAAAAGATATAGACAGCAACACACTTATACTAGGGGATTTAAACACCCCACTATCAAAAATGGACAGATCTTCCAAATTAATTATCAACAATGATATTATGACCTTGAATAATGCCTTAGTTCAAATGGACTTAACTGACATATATATATGATATACCTGCCATCAAACTATATTACAATGCCATGGTAATCAAAACAGTCTGGTACTGGCATAAGAAGAGACACATAGAGATAAATGGAACAGAATAGAGACCCCAGAAATAAACCCAAGTCAATGATCAATTAATATTTGACAAAGGGCACAGAAGCATTAAATGGAATAAAAATAGTCTCTTCAACAAATAGTGTTGGGAGATCCAGACAGCAACATGTGTAAAAATTAAACTAGACCATGAACTTACACCATACACAAATAAATATTCATCTTGTGTACACCATACACAAGATGAATAAAAGACATATATAAGTGGTGACACCATAAAAGTCCTAGAGGAGAATATAGGCAGGAAAATTTCAGATGTCCTATGCAGCAATATTTTCACCAGTATGTCCTCTAGAGCAAGGGGCATAAAGGAAAGAATAAACAAATGGGATTTCATCAAAATTAAAAGCTTCTGCAAGACTAAAGAAAACATCAGCAAAATGAGATGGGAACCAACCATATGGGAAAATATATTTGCCAATGATACCTCAACAAGGGTTTGATCTCCAAAATATATAAAGAACTCACACAACTCCACTCCAGTAAGACAAACAACCCAATTTAAAAACAGGCAAAGTGAAATAAACCAGGCAGTGAGAGACAAATATGATATGATCTCACTTTTAACTGGAACATAATCAACAAAAGAACAAAGCAAAAAAAATTTAACCAGAGACACTGAAATTAACAGTCTGACAGTAACCAGAGAGGAGGGGGGAGGGGTAATTGGGGCAAGGGCTTTCAGGACACCTGGACAAAACCAAGGGGGGGTGGATTGGGAAAGAATGATGGAGTAGGAGAGCAGATTCCACTTCCCCCTACACATGAGAGAAAAACCTGACCGATCTATAGAGAAACAGAGCAAACAGCCAACAGAACCCCAGCATATATGAAAATAAGAGACCCGAAATTTTATCGGGCAATAAGAAACCAGACAGTAAGGAGACGGCTTCAGGACAATAAGGTCCCAGGGACCAGCACAGAGACAGGTGTGGCAGCATCCTCGGCCCGCCCGATGCCAGGGCTACCATGGACTCTTTGGGAGCCACGGGCCTGCCACAAGGTCCTTGGGAGAGAACCCAGTCATCTGCTCACTCCCTCCCTGCTCCAAGGTTTGAGAAACACTGGGAGAGACCTGGTTGTTTGAAGTTGGGAATAAGGACAAAGAGGCAAACGCACAAGGGCCTTTATCACTGGTGGAGTCTGAGGTCGCTGGCTTGGGAGAGTTGAGGGTTTCAGTGTGGGGCTCTCTGGGCTTTACTAAGCAGCAGGCTTGAGTAGGAGGAATTTCTCAAAAGTAAAATTGGGTGATTTTCCTGTGACAGCTGCTAGACCTACTCTCCACCCAGCCAGGCGAAAGGTCTGTATTCCCCAATAGCACTGGGAAGGGTTCCTACCCAAGCCTATGTGACCCAGGCAGCCTGCCTGGGCAAGTGCACCTGCACCCCAGCCCCAGGGAAAGAGTGCTCTAAAGAAGACCTGGATCCCCTGCATGGGATGCTGGGGAGAGCACCAAACTAGCTCTTGGGAGGGTGCTAACAATACTGGCTGAGTACACATTCTGAAAAGAGAAAGGTCACAACAGTTGTCCTGCAGCCTGCTTGCAAACAGTGAGACCAGAAAAACTAGTTTGGCCAGTTTGAAACCAACAAGAATTGGGTTTTTTTTAAGTAACCTTTCATTTTTTAAATTTTATTATTGTTTATTGTTTTATCTTTCAATACCTTTTCCTCTCTTTCCTTCTTTTTTTTAATTCCTTCTTCCTTTCTTTCCAAACTTATCTCTTCTTCCTTTCTCCTGCCTTTTTTTTTACCCACAAGTGAGACAAAAATCTCTGAACTGCAAAAAGACCAGAGTCGGACTCGAAAAGGGGGCATTGGAACATTAGAAAAAGAGAGACAAATTTCACTTTGCTATAGCAGAGAAACTACAAGTTACCGCATATTTGCTGTATTATTTTTCATTATTATTACATCTTTTATTTTAATAGTATCTTTGTATTCCTCCTCTTTCTGTGTATTCTTCTTTGCTTGGTTGGTTATATTGTATCATTTGACAGGTTTTCCCTGTTCTCTCTTCCACAGTGTATTGCTAATTTACTATTCTTCACATCACTTGTGTTTCTTTAGAACACTACTCAAAGTTCTATACTCCCTATTCATGTTATCCAGATCACATAGATTCTGTCATATGATTGTTGCTGTAATATTATTGTAAACAAGAGCTGTTCCATATAATTGTAAATATTTCACAACACTCCTCCCAGATTTTAGCCCACTTCACAGTTTCCTGAACTCTATTACTGTTGCGGTTAATTTTCTTCTCTCACACACTACACATATTTATTATCCTTTATTCTCACCTTACCTCAGAATCTGAACTCCCACAACCTCACTGCTTTCTAGGTCCAACTCACAAGCCTTCCCTCCCCAACAAGAGTCTTATCTTCTCTCCATCTTTTCTTAAAAGCGGATAGTTGGGTTGAAGATTAATGTCTAGTGTTGGGTTAACACTATACATAGCCAAAAGATCTCCTATCTCTTTTCTACTGGCTGCTACTGTAAATATCATAAAATACTTTCCTGCTGTCATAAATCATTTTGCCTTCCCCTCCAACCGATTACAAAAGAAGAGTGGGTGGAAGCAGAGAACACGAGGACACCCACTGGAAGAGGAAACCCAACAACAAAGGAACTACCAACAGATAACATCAGAAGAACGTGAAGGAGGTAGTAGAAACCACACAAACCTCAGTCTAAGACTATCTTGAAATACAACTAGCATATCAGGAGAAACTATCCAGTAGAAACAACTGAAAAAGAGCGAAACAGAATCCTCAAAACCTCATACACATGGAAGAACTAGCTTCAACACAACCTGCCCTCACCCACACAACAAATTACGAGAGGTGGTGGACAGAGGGACCATTAGTTAATCAGCTGGTGGGAAGGACCCACAAAAGAAATACCCCAAAATAATCAAAACACAAAGACAAACACAGAGCCAACTTAAAGGATAGTTCAACACCAGTGAGCTTGGGAGATCAAGGAGACTACAACACTGAATTTAACAGGTATTCTACCACAGAAGTTCACACCATAAAACCAGGAAGCCAGAAAAAATCAATTTAAGAAGCTGAAGCTAACAAAAAGAGTCTCGCAAATAATAGGAAGACAAAGTAACAATCCCCAAACAGAAGGAAAGGATGAAACCTAAGAAAGAATGCTAGATAAAATGGAGACAAGTCAACTGTCAGATATATAATTCAAAGCACTGGTTATCAGGAAGTTCAAAGAACTCAAAATGAGACACCAGAAACTACAGGGGAACTACAATGAACTCACTGCAAACTATATCAACATGAAGGAAATAGAAACTATCAACAAGGGCCAAGAGGAAATGAAGAATAAAATTTCGGAGCTGAAGAACACAGTGGAAGGAATCAAAATCAGAATTGATGAAGCAGAAGATCAGATCAGCGAGTTGGAGGGCAAAATAGAAAAAAAAAACACTCAGAAAGAGCAAGAAAAGGAAAACATGCTCAGAAAGAATAAAGAGGGATTCAGAGAAATGCAAGACAATATGAAAAGTAATAATATCCATATAATAGAGATACCAGAAGAAGAAGAAGAGCAAGGGGCAGAAAATGTATTTGAGAAAGTGATGATGAAAAATTTCCCTAATTTGATGAGAGAAAAAGTCACACAAATCCAAGAAACATGGAGAGTCCCAATTAAGGGGAACACAAGGAGGCCCACTTCAAGAAACATCATCATCAAAATAGCAAGATTCCAAGACAAAGATAGAATCTTAAGAGCAACAAGGGAGAAACAGGAAGTAACATACAAGGGCGCCCCAATAAAGTTAGCTGCTAACTTTTCAATGGATATGCTCCAAGCAGCAAGAGAATGGGGAAAAAATATTTCAGGTAATGAGAACCAGGGGTCTGCAACCAAGGCTACTTTACTCAGCAAAACTCTCAATCAAGATAGAAGGCCAAGAAAAGAGCTTCCAAGAAAAAAAAAGTCTAAAAGAATATGCCTCCACAAAACCAGTTCTGCAAGAGATGCTAAAAAGACTTTAATTAAAGGAAGGGAAAGTGAGACAAACACGAACACAGGTACAAAAACGGCAATGAATAAGTACCTATCAATAATAACCTTAAACATAAATGGATTAAATGCTCCAATCAAGTGACATAGAATAGCTGAATGGATAAGAAAGCATGATCCACACATAAGCTTCCTACAAGAGACCCACCTCAGGACAAAAGATCTACACAGACTAAAAGTGAAGGGCTGGAAACAAATTTTCCAAGAAATTGGACAGAAAAAAAAGTAGGGGTAGCAATACTCATATCAGACAAAATAGACTTTGAAAATATGGCCATAAAGACAGAACTAGAAAGTCACTTTTAATACTCAAGGGAAGAATCCATCAAGAAGAGCTAAGCATTGTAAATATATATGCATCCAACATAGGAGCACCCACATATATAAAGAAAATCTTAGAGGACTTCAAGAGAGATATTGACAGCAACACAATTATAGTAGATGATTTTAACACCCCACTGTCAAAAATGAACAGATTTTCCAAACAAAATATCAACAAAGATATTGTAGCATTGAATAAGGCCTAGATGAAATGGACTTAACTGATATATATTGAGCCCTTCATCCCAAAGAAGCTAAATACACATACTTTTCAAATATACATGGAACACTTTCAAAGATAGATGACATGATAGGACACAAAACAAGCCTCAACAAATTCAAAAAAATTGAAATCATATCAAACATATTTTCTGAACACAAGGGACTGAAACTGGAAACAAACCCCAAAGGGAAAAAGTGCAAAGCACTCAACATCAAGGATATAGAATAGCATCCTATTAAACAATGAATGGGTCAAGAATGAAATTTGGGAAGAAATAAAAAATTTTCTGGAAACAAATGAAAATGAACTCACGACAACCCAAAGCTTATGGGACACAGGGAAGGCAGTCCTGAGAGGGAACTTCATAGTGATACAGGCCTACCTAAAAACACAAACATTTCAAACAAAGAACCTAACCCTATGTCTACAAGAACTCGAGGAACAACAGCAAAGACAGCCCAGAGCAAGTAGAAGGAAGAAAATAATCAAGATCAGAGCAGAATTAAATGACATAGAGATTAAAAGCACAATTCTAAGGATCAATAAATCCAGGAGCTGGTTTTTTGAAAAGATAAACAAAATAGACAAGACTTTAAGCAGGCTCATCAAGAAAAAAACAGAGGATCCAAGTAAACACAATCAGAAGTGAAAAACAAGAGATTACAACCAACACCACAGAATTAGAAATGATTGTAAGAAATTATTATGAGGAACTGTATGCCAAGAAATCTGAGAACCTAGGTAAAAAAAAAACAAATTTCTAGAAAAATATAATCTTTCAAAACTGAATTAAGAAGAAGCATAAAGCTTTCATAGATGAATAACAGCAGATGAAATTGAAGCAGTAATCAAAAAATTCCCATCACACAAAAGTGCTGGACTGGTTTCACAGGAGAATTCTACAAAACATTTAAGGAAGAGCTAACCCCTAATCTTCAAAGACTTTTCCAAAAATTACCAAATGATGGAAAACTCCCAAACTCTTTTTATGAAACCGGCATCATCCTAATCCCCAAACCAGATAAACATACAACAAAGAGAGAAAACTTCAGGCCAAAATCGCTGATGAACATAGATGCTAAATTTCTCAACTAAATATTGGCAAACCACATCTAACAATACATTAAAAAGATCATACACCATGACCAAGTGGGATTCATCCCAGGGATGCAAGGATGGTTCAATATTTGCAAATCAGCAAATATAATACATCACATAAACAAAAGAAAAGACAAAAATCACAGGATCATATCAATAGATGAAGAAAAAGCATTTGATAAGGTAGAGCACCCATTTATGATGAAAACACTCAGCAAAGTGGGAATAGAGGGAGCATTCCTCAACATAATAAAGGCCATATATGAGAGACCTACAGCCAACATCATACTCAATGGGCAAAAACTAAAAGCTTTTCCACTACGATCAGGAACAAGACAAGGTTGTCCACTTTAACACTTCTATTCAATATAGTATTGGAAGTTTTAGCCACAGTGATCAGACAAGAAAAGGAAATAAAAGACATCCAAATTGGAAAGGAGGAAACAAAACTGTCAGTTTGCAGATGACATGATAGTGTACATGGAAAATCCTATAAACTCTACCCCAAACTGCTTGACCTAGTAAATGAATTTGGTAAAACAGCGGGATACAAAGTCAACATCCAGAAATCAAAGACATTTTTTTATACCAACAATGAAACAGCAGGAGCAGAAATCAAGAAAAAAGTCCCATTTGATATAACAAAAATAAAAATAAAAAAACTAGGAATAAATCTAACCAAGGAGGTAAAAGACCTGCATGCAGAAAACTACACAACACTGAAGAAAGAAATCAGGGAAGACACAAACAAATGGAAACATATACCTTGTTCATGGATTGGAAGAATTAACATCATCAAAATGTCCATACTACCCAAAGCATTTTACAGATTCAATGCAAGAGCTATTTAGGTACCAATGGCATATTTCCACAGACATAGAAGAAACACTTCAAAAATTTATATGGAACCATAAACCACCCTGAATAGCAGCTGCAATTTTGAGAAAGAAGAACAAAGTAGGAGGGATCACAATACCTGACACCAAACTGTACTGGAACAAGACAGAGAGCTCAGAAATAAACCCAAGTCTCTACAATCAATTAATATTCAATGAAGTGGACAGCAACATAAAATTGAATAAAAATAGCCTATTTAACAAATGGTGGTGGGAGAACTGGACAGCTATGTGCAAAAAAGAAAAATGAAACTCAAGCACCAACTTACACCATACACCAAAATAAATTCAAGGTGGGTAAAAGACTTAAATATAAGCTGCGACATCATTAAAGTCCTAGAGGAGAAGACTGGAAGGAAAATCTCATATATTTCACACAACAACATTTTTACTGGTATGTCCCCCAGAGCAAGGAACATAAAGGAAAGAATAAACAAATAGGATCTCATCAAAATTAAAAGCTTCTGCATGGCTAAAGAAAACAGTATTAAAATAAAAAGAGCCAACTCTATGGGAAAACATATTTGCCAAAGATACCTCAGACAAGGGTTTAATCTGCAAAATATGCAAAGAACTTACACGACTACACTCTCAGACAAGCAACCCGATTAAAATTTTGGCAAAGGACTTGAACAGAGATTTCTCCAAGGAAGACATACAGAGGATCTAGAGACATATGAAAAAATGCTTAGTATTTCTAGCTATCAGATGCAAATTAAAACCACAATGAGATACCACTTCACACTGGTGAGAATGGCCATCATTAACAAGTGTTGGAGAGGTTGTGAGGAAAGTGGAACCCTAGTTCATTGTTTGGTGGGATTTCAGACTGGTACAACCACTATGGAAAACATGGAATTTTTCTCAGAAAACTAAAAATGGACCTGTCTTTTGACCCAGCAATTTCATTGCTGGGATTATATCCTAAGAATCCAAAAGAACCTATGCACCACAATGTTCATAGCAGCACAATTTACAATAGCCAAGTGTTGGAAGCAACCTAGGTGCCCATCAGTACACAAATAGATTAAAAAACTACGTTATATTTATACAATGAAATTCTATACAGCAGAAAAAAAGAAGGCCCTTCTACCCTTTGCAACAGCATGGATGGAACTGGAAAGCATTATGCTGAGTGAAATAAGCCAGGCAGTGAAAGACAAATACCATATGATCTCATCTTTAACAGGAACCTAAACAACATCACAAACAAGCAAGAAAAATATAACCAAAGACACTGAAATAGAGAACAGGGGGACAGCAACCAGAGGGGAGAGGGGAGGAAATTTCAGGGGAAAAGGGAAAGGTTTATAGGAGCAAGTATAAAGGACACATGGACAAAAAATAAGGGGGGTTGAAGTGGGAGGGAGGTGGGAAGCATGGGGGCATGGGCTGGGATGGGAGTAAAAGAAACATGTACTTGAACAACAGTAAATGTAAAAAAATAAAATAAAATAAAGGGAGAAGGGTAGAAACAAGGGAGGGAGGTGGGTTTGGATTAATCTTCAAAAAAGAAATTAATCCATGCAAGAGGGATTATTATTAAATAGGTTATAGATAGATTATTAATGCCATGGATATTCTCTAATTCCAAACAATTTTGATTACTTAGATTTTAACTAACATAACCATATTCATGTATGTTCTTTGAAATGAGAGTATTTTAGTAATAATCTTATTGGGGTATTAATTTAATTTAACTTTCTATACTTTCATAGAGATTCATCAAAATAGACATTAAGCTGATCCCAGAATGCCAGGTACAAGAATATAGTTTTTGTACCTTTTGGTTCTAATTTTACATATTTCACTTAATGTGAGTCAGATGATTTAGCAAAAATATAATCAGGACTCTGAATGAGACTCCCAATTTCTATCATTGCTCAATATTAATATAAGCCTAAAAGCAACCTCAGGTTTTGAATTGTAATTTATTTCCCTTTACAAAGGAAAAGATATTCTTATCTTTTGAATAAACTATATCACTACATAAAAGCATTTAGCAGCTTGCTCAGATAGAATTTTTATTATAAGTATGCTATGTATCAATATGCAATATGAAACTTTATCATATATGTATATATATGATGTGTATTTACTGAAGATAAATCTATAAAAATTTTGACTGAATTTATGACTTAATAAAATATACTTTCTTTGATAATTTACCATTTTGTGCAGAGGATTTTCAGAAAAAAAGATAAAAGTAGACAACTACTATTTTCTTAAGTGAATGGGTCTTACTAGTTCACAAATCAAAAGTGAGGAACCCTGTGATCGAATATTTATATTTGTTTTCTTTTGGGAGAAAAAATGTGAATTTAATGAGTTCTAAACAATCTTCAGTGTGAATCACTATCAGTACTTATCACATTATGTCAGATACACTAGAAATTCAAATCAATAGCACTTTATTATTTTCTACTGAATAATATTTAATATTACAAAGATTAACATGATCATCAACATTCCTTATAAACCTCAGACTTTAATCTGCACATAGCATCTTGAAGTAGAGTCTAATAACACAACATTCTTATAAGGAGAAACTATTTTATTTAAATAAATTCTCTATCTTTTTTTAAACTGATTTTGAAATGATACCTTGTCTTTGGTAAAAATTTCTATAATGAGGACTACAAGAGTCATATTTAAAAGATTAAATATACTTACAAGGAAGCTACTTTATACATTCTTTCTATAAATTTAAGTACATTAATTTTAATTGATGGGGATTTATTAAAACGGTCTTCTGAAATGTGCATGCAATTCTTAATATGATTATATTTTAATTCGGAACCTGGATAGACAGTTATAAAAGTAAAAATACAACCAGAAACACTGAATTTTAGAACAAACTGACAGTAACCAGAGGGGAAGGGGGAGATGGATAATGGGGAAAAATAGAGGAAAGTCCATCAAGGAACATGTGTAAAGGACACATGGACAGAGCAAAGAGGATGGGTTCAAGGGTGGGAGGCGGTGATGGGGGGGCCGAGGTGGTGTGAATATGAAGACAACTGTATTTGAACAGCAATAATTAATTAACTAATTAATTAATTGCTTAAATATATTGCTTGTTTTTAATATATATTATTTATCAATTAAAATATTTGTCTTGTGTTTTGATAGAATTTTTGCAAAAAGTGTGCTATCTGCTCTCAGACTCAGCAAGTTGTTAGAAACATGTCTGAGCTTGTCATAGGCATGCACTTAGATCCTATACCAGGACCTTTCAAGTTACCTGAAATAATAGCAATGGATCATTTTAATTTGAAAATTTTTTCTTCAGATGACTTATTTGTTTTATTAAGGATATCTCTAAGAATACTCTCACATATTTAAAATGAGTATTATCTAAAAACTTCATAGAGTTCTCAAAGCTGATTGAATATCAGGTCTGCAATATTTCAGCCAGCAATGTTGTTTTGCTTTAAAACTCTGGAAAGATAAAAGTAAATTTTTATCTTTTAACATAGAAATAGCCATCTGAAATAGTTTCATCCATTCACTCATTCATTCAATAAATATTTAAAAGCCCATAGTTTTTTTCTAGGTACCAGGTATCTAAGCACTTGCAAGACAGAGGGGAAACAATGAACACATTAAAAAACTAATGAAAATTGCTTTGACATAAATACTTTGATCTTATCTATATTTAAAATACCCAGTTAGTCTTAACTAACACAGAATAGAAACTCAGAAATTTATATATTTGAAAGGTTGTCAATAAGCTTTCTAAAGTTTAATGAACTATCATTTTATTATATATTATTTTGCAAAATATTGATCAAGTTACAATTATTAAGATTGGTTTCTGGTTTTGTTTATAATCAAGACATGGGGTCTAATATCTAATGGGTAAATATATTTCTGTTAAGCAATTAACTTAGTTATTATAACCTTGTAAAACAGCATAATGGCCCCACAAATTGTCTAGGTTATAATCCCCAGCAATTGTGAATAGAACAATTAAGGACTTTGCAGGTAGGATTAAATTAAGGAAGTTGAGGTGGAAAAATAATCCAGGACTGTCCAGTTGGGCCCAATGTAATTGCAAGGTTCTTATAAGATGGAAACATGGGGGATCATGGGCAGAAGGAGGTAGGATGGAGAAGGAGAGGTCAGAGTGATGGCTTAGGAAACGGAGGAAGAGGATCCAAACCTTAGAGTGGAAAGACTCCAGGAGGCAGAAAAGGCAGGACCCCAATTTCTGTCTGCAGCCCACAGAAGGAATGGGATACTGCTACACCTTCATTTGAGCCCCTTAAGACCCATTTTGGACTTCTCAAATTGTAGAGAATTCTTTTGTGTTGTTTTTAAGTCACTGTTTGTGGTAATTTGTCATGGCAGCCATAGGAAAGTTATATAAACCTACAACGTTTTCAAATGGCCTCTATTTGGGCAATTTAATAAAAATCCTAGGTTCATTAACCAGGTGACTCAATACAGAGATGCATCTATATTAGAGTAGAATGGGGAGCCTTTTTTTGTTATTTCCAGAGAATGTGGGTAGGATGGTTGCTATCTGCCCATGGCGCCACCTTCAAGGGTAACAAAGCCACATGAAAGCATGTACTGGTATTGTTATATCAGCCAGAGCTGTTCCATTTATTGATTGTAATCATTTCTTTTTAAGGGAGTCTGCAGATAACACTGGAGTTTTAGAAAGCAACATAAGAATAAAACCTGTGACTATAAATACTGGGGATGTTTCCTTGACGGTCACAGGTTACAAGCACAGCCTTCCTCTCCTGGTAGTGATGTGTGTGGTGCTGTTGGCCTATCATCAGTAGACAAGCAGGACACTGAGTCCTGGATGGCTTCTCCTGTTTTCTGGGGCAACTCCTTCTCAGGGAGACAGACCAGTTCTCTTTTTTACAGGGAGGGTTGAAAAGTTGTGAGGGCGTCTATGCCATAATTTTTGAAACTCTGGAGTTCATTAAAACTCTCTTTGGCTTTCTTCACTGCCATCTTTCTTCTTTATTATGAATTGTTCAAGGTAAACTTCAGTTGAGGTAAATAATTTAAGTTGAAAATTTTTGTATCTGGATTTATACATGACAAAATGTGTTAAATGCTCAGAATTTCAAGTACATGGAGTGGCACAGACTTGGCTAGTAAGATGGAAGACATTTGCAGTGAATGGTCTGGGGCTGCTGTTGCAACTAAGCCTGCTCCCATTTGTCATTCTGAAGCAAGTAGGCATTACAATTACTGCAGTATAAATCAGACTTCATAAAGTGCTCAGTCCCCAAACACTTTGAACACTAACTAATCCTGTTCTCAGCAGAATATTTTTGGATTTTAAAAAAGAACATTTTTTTCTTTTTTAGTTAACTTTAGCGAATTATGTATCTCTATTGCTTTATAGGTAGTATATACTGAACAAACTATTTTTAGCATAGATGTTTCTCTTGGATAAAATGAGGTTATAAGTTTTGAGTTCTTCTTTCAATAAATAATGTGACAGCTAGGCAGACCTAGGGACATTACATTTTTATAAAATGCATAGTAAGACTATTTTTTCTTTCATAGTAGTCATTGCTTCCTGGATTCTGGTTTTAATTTTAATTATTTAAACACCTAGCTCATGGATTGCATACTTGATAAAGGGATCTATGGAACACTTTGAAATGCACTATTTTGGAATTAATGGGCAGAATTGGTTCATTGCAATGTAGCACATTTAAAAACCAATCCAAGGAAATTTTATTATAGTTCTGTCATCTGCTAAAATTCACTTCTGTAATGTCAATTTTTGTTACAGCAATCTCCATAAAATTATATTCGTGAAATTGGGTCCAGGTGGTGCTACTTTCAGGCAAAGAATTTTATCCATGTCCCTGCTCAAACACAGTTTTATTAGCTGCAGGATTTCTCTTATGCTGAAGAATGGTAAGAACTAGTGTTTATTAATTACTAGATGCTAGAGCTTGTGCTAATTACCTTACATCCATTATCTAAGTTAATTCTCACTATAAGTCTATGATAATTCTGATAATACCCCATTTGGTGGCTAGAAATTAGCTTGCAAAGCCGTTTTTAATCAAAACCCATGCACTTAAATACTTTGCCAATGATGGCAAGTTCAAACACTCGCTAGAACACAGATTGATTAAATTGCCTACTCTAAGTCTATATTGAGTGGTGAAGACTGGCAAATTATTCCCAATTTTAATGCATATCTATTTAAACTACACATTGAACAACCAATGTATATTTGTTAACTGTCTTCAGCTTTCAGCCTCTGGTTTTAAAGTCTACACAACAAACCCATACTACTTTTTAAAGCATCTATTTATATGCATAATTATGTCTTTATTTATTTCCATCTTATTTAAGTTTATTAGGGAATGTGAACAGAATGTGAATGGAACTATGTTCTCTTTTATCTTTTCTTAGTGAAGGCCTGCATAAACCCAGGCATATGGTCTGTCTGGTCTCAGGACAGAAGATTCTTAGGTGATTGTTCAAGCCATGGTATAAGGCAGAATGTGTCATTCTTGAAGGGATATGAGATGATGTGTATGTAAATTTTGCATATAAATATTTAAATTTGCACAAGGTGTTTCAATTCTCTAAGCCAGGGGTGTCAAGCTCATTTCACTGGGGGTCACATCAGCCTCACAGCCCTTCAAAGGGCTGAACATAGAGCTCCTTGCTCCTAGTTAAGGAGTAGTCAACATTTATATAGTCCTAAAATTACATTCAGCCCTTTGAAGGCAACCATGAGGCTGCTGTGGCCCCCAGTGAAAATGAGTTTGACACCACTGCTCCAAGTAAAAGCTATAGCAAAACTTTATGGGTACCATTAGTTTCTCTAGGTGTGGAAGTGCATTTAGGAGATATTCATTGCCCATGTGTCAAAAAACAAAGAATGGTAGGAAAACATTTGTTATTTCACTTGATTATTTAAACAAGAAATTTGTGTTTGTGAATTAGTACAATTTTTCAAATATATTACTTAAGTTATAATTTCTCAAAAATATAATATTTTCTCTTTTTATTTGGAGTAGACATCCTTAATTTGATAAGTTACTTAAAGTCTCTGATCTTTAATCTCCATGAAGTTGGGTGTGTGATTTATAAGTGTTTTTTCACTGAATGTGCTGATACAAAATAAAATTTGAAATCTCTGAGACTGCTTGATCAAATCACTATCTGTCCAACTCAACAGCTCAACAGTGGGTTAAAATAAGGCTTTTCCATACTTGGTAACCTTTTCTACTCTAATGCACTTAATACAATTTCTTTTTTGCCCTCCCCCTATTCTATTCCTTTACATTCTATTGAAAAATGAATTTCATTGAATTTGTGACTCAGTGTATGGATATGGGAAAGACTCACCATTTGGGACATTTGAAAACACATAAGGGAGTTTGGGATTTTCTCTATAACTATAGAATAAAGGGGGCCTTACCACTAGCATTTAGTAGGCAGAGGTCACAGATATTAAATATCCTCCTGCAGCTGGAAAATATTCTCTAAAAGGTCAATTGTATCCTTTTTGAGAAATATTGTAATGGGTCATGCCCATGAAGTTTTTAAAAAGTGGCAATAAAACTAATCCTTTTCTGATGAGGACTTTTCATTTCTTGGTTTACATGGCCTCTGACTCTAAGAGCCTTCCCAGTTACCCTGTGGAAATCCTGTTTGTTAAGGCTTAGCTCAGATCTCATCTCCTTTATGGAATCACTTGTAAGCCTCTCACTCAGAGATCTTTCTCCTGCTTGATGGCCCTTATGTAATCTGTCTCTTGACTGCAAACTTGAATAATTTCCAAAGGCATGAAGGCAACTTGAAGGACACGTCACTCACATCTCCATTTCCACTCTTCACATCAAGTTTGGCAAAGTGCCTTGTAAGATAGCTTTTATTTTGTTTTGCTTTGTTTATATTAAATTGATGCTTCTGTAGAGAATTAGATAATAAATAATGAAGTAATAAAGACTCATCCTCACCCGCAAAAATATTATTGTGTCAGACATGCTGCTTAAGATAAACAAGCCTAAGACCTTGACATGACTATTCATTTGTGGTCAGATTATGTCAGGAGCTCCATTAACAGTAGAATGTGAAATCTCTTTTTTAATAGCTTTTGCCATTGGTTGCATCTTGAATAAAGTTCAATATATAGAATACCTGATATATAAAGTAACAAATTTTTCTAGAAGTAAAGATAGTTTTCAGGGCTTCTCTTTTTTTTTTTTAAGATTTTATTTATTTACAGAAGGAAACAAATCCCCGGGCTTCTCTTAAAAATTAAAAAAATATGTCATCAACTACCCCCACCAGTTGATGAAAACAATACCAGGTGTCACTGATCCTCTGTCCCAGTTTGCACTCAGTAAAGGAATGCACACAGTCTTCAGCCTCATGATCTTAGCTTTATGAAATAGGAGGTGTTTGACTCCTCCCAGATTTTCATAGTGATGGTACTGTTTCCAATATAATTTCTAAGACATATTAGGAAACTACATGTTCTTTAATATTTTCAGCTCATCTCAAAAAGATTAATTTTCCTTTCAGCTACAACTTAAAAGGCAACTTTGATATTAAAGATTTAATAAAATGGAATTATATCTTTGAATATACTAATTTATTTTTGTAGAATATTATTTAAAATTATGGATAATGAAATTATTTTAAATATGAAATTAGTTTATGATTCACACATTTTCATTATTTGTAATGAGATATAATTGACATATAACATTATATTATATGAGTTTCAGGAATACAACATAACATTTTGTTATTTGTATATATTATGAAATGATCACAATAAGTCTAGTTAACTTCCATTACCACATATACTTACAAATTTTTTCTTGTGATAAGAACTTTTACGTCTAATCTCTTAGCAACTTTAGAATATATAATGCAGTATTGTCAATAATAATCACTGTGCTGTATGTTACATCCCCAGGACTTACTTATTTTATATATGGAAGTTTTCACTTATTAACCCCCTTCACCCAATTTTCTCACACTCACCAACTGCCAGTCTGTTCTCTGTACCCATGAACTTATTTTTCTGATTTGTTTTTGGTTTTAGATTTTATATATAAGATGTGGCAAAATTGGCAAGAAAATTTCAGATACTTCAACCAGCAACTTCTTTACTGATATGTCCCCTAGAGCAGGGGACATAAAGGAAAGAATAAACAAATGAGATCTTATCAAAATAAAAAGCTTTTGCATGGCTACAGAAAACAGCATTAAAATAAAAAGACAACCAACTGTATGAAAAAACGTATTTGCCAAAGATACCTCAGACAAGGGCTTAATCTCTAAAATATACAAAGAATTTACACTCTAAGATGAGCAACCCAATCAAAAAGTGGGCAAAGGATTTGAACAGACATTTCTCCAAAGAGGACATACAGAGGATCCAGAGACACATGAAAAGATGCTCAATATCACTAGCTATTGGAGAAATGCAAATTAAAACCACAGTGAGATACCACTTTACACCGGTTAGAATGGACATCATAAATAAAGCAACGAACAACAAGTGTTGGAGAGGGTGTGGAGAAGAGGTGATCCTAATCCATTGTGGGTGGGATTGAAGACTGGTCCAACCACTGTGGAAAACAGTATGGAATTTTGTAAGAAAACTAAAAATGGACCTGCCTTTTAACCCAGCAATTCCACTGCTGGGATTATATTCTAAGAAACCTAAAACACCAATTTAAAAGAACCTATGCACCCCAATTTTCACAGCAGCACAACTTACAATAGCCAAGAGCTGGAAGCAACCTAGGTGCCTGTCAGTAAATGAATGGATCAAAAAATTATGCTACATATACACTAAAAAGCATTATGCTGAGTGAAGTAAGCCAGGTGTGAATGACAAATACCGTATGATCTCACCTTTAATAGGAAGCTAGCAACAAAACAAACAAGCAAGCAAAATAAAAACAAAGACAGTGAAATAGAGAACAGGGGGATAGTGACCAGAGGGGAGAAGGGAGGGAATTTCAGGGGAAAAGGGGGAAGGATTTACAGGAACTAACATAAAGGACAGACACATGGACAACAACTAAGGGGGGTGGAAATGGGAGGGAGGTGGGGAGCATGGAGGAGTGGGCTGGGATGGGAGTAAAAGACAGAAAACTGTACTTGAACAATAATTAAATTAAAAAAAATTAAAAAGTAGAGTTGGCCATGTGGAAAATATAATAAATAAATAAACACAAGAATAAACTCTATGTCTCAAACAGCAAGATTTACTTTTTTATGGCTGGATAATATTTCTGCATGTGTGTGTGTGTATTTTTTATTCATTCATCTATTGATTAGACTCTTAGGTTGCTTCCATATCTTGACTATTATAAATAATCCTATAATGAACATGAGAGAGCATACATGTTTCATAAAACAAGTTAAGGTTTTTCTTTTTTTCAGATAAATACTCAGAAATGAAACTGCTGGGTCACACAATAGCTCTTTTTAAAAAAATTTTTGAGGAAACTCCATACTTTTTTTTTCATACTGGCCACACCAGTTTATATTTTCATCAGCAGTGACAAGGATACCCTTTTCTCCAAATATTTGCCAATATATTTATTTCTTGTCTTTTTAATAGTCATTCTAACAGGTATGAGATGAGATCTCATTGTGGATTTGATTTGCATTTCCCTGAACATAATATTTTTATTATTTTTAAAGTATTTTGATTGATTATGCTATTACAGTTTTCCAAAATTTTCCCCTTTATTCCCTTTATGCCCAGCCCACCAACCCCTTCAGCATTCCCCCCCACCTTAGTTCTTGTCCATGGGTTGTACATATAAGTTCTTCGAGTCCTCTGTTTCCTATGACATTGTTATCTCTCCTTGTCTATTTTATGCCTACTAATTATGCTTCTTCACTACCTTTACCTCCCTATTTTTCCCCTCCCACTCCCCACTGAAATCCCTCCATTTGAGGTCTATTTCTCTGATTTTGTTCCTGTTCTAGTTGTTCCCTTAGTTTTTGTTTTTGTTATTTTTCTTTTCTTTTAGGTTCATTTGTTGATAGCTGTTTCTTGTCATTTTACTGTTCATATATTTATCTTTTTTCCTAAATAAGTTCCTTTAACTTTTCATATAATAATTACTTGATGATGATAAACTCCTTTAACTTGACCTTATCTGGGAAGCACTTTATCTTCCCTTCCATTCTAAATGAAAGCTTTGCTGGATAGAACAATCTTGGGTGTAGTTCCTTGGCTTTAATGACTTAGAATACTTCTTTCCAGTCCCTTCTTGCCTGCAAGGTTTCTTTTGAGAAATCAGCTGATAACCTTATGGGAACTCCTTCGTAGGCAACTCTCTCCTTTCCTCTTGCTTCTTTTAGGATTCTCTCTTTATATTTAATCTCGGGTAACATAATGATAATTTGCTTTGGTGTGTTCCTCTTTGGGTCCAACTTCTTTGGGACTTTCTGGGCTTCCTGGAAGTCTGTTTCTTTTGCTAGATTAGGGAGGTTTTCCTTCATTATTTGTTCAAATAAGTTTTCAATTTCTTGCTCTTGTTCTTCTCTTTCTGGCTCCTCTGTAATCCAGATATTGGAACATTTCAATTGTCCCAGAGTTTTGTAAGTCTCTTCACTTTTTTGAATTCTTATTTCTTTATTCTGTTCCAGATGGATGTTTATTTTTTCCTTTTATTCCAAATCATTGCTTTGAATACTGGTTTTCTTCCTGTCACTGTTGGTTCCCTGGATATTTTCATTTGAAATTTTTGGTATCTTTCATTTGTCCTTTTATTTTTTGACCAAGCTCAATCAGATCTGTGAGCATTTTGATTACCAGGGCTTTAAATTCTCAATCAGATAGGTTGGCTATATCCTTGTTGCTTAGTTCTCCTTCTGAAGTTTTGCTCTGTTCTTTCATTTGGGCCATATTTTATTGTCTTGGAGCAGCTGTTTAGTTGTAAGGGGGTGGACCCTTAGGTATTCATTTGGGTATGGCAACCCTCCTTGCTTCCTGTGAGGGAGGTGCCATAGAGGGAACAATGCAGCTCACCTGCTTGTCTCTAGGGCACTTTCCAACGGACTCGTGAGATACTGGGAGTCTCTCCCAGCAATTCCCACCATTGTCCACAGTCAGCTCTGAGTCTCAGTTTCACTTTCATCCAGTCCCCCCCCCACCCAGTCTACTGCCCGCCCAGTCCACCACCTTGCCTTGTTTTTTCTGAGCCCAACCCACACAGCCCACCATCTTATCGGTCTGGTTGTTCTGGTTGAATTTTTCTTTAGTTCCTTGGTTGTCAGAGTTCCATGCAATTTGATTTGCTGGCATTTCTGGTTGTTTATTGATTTTATATAGGTTGTTATCTTCCTTTTGGTTGTGTGAGGAAGCGAAGAGTTTCTGCCTACCCCTCCATCTTATCTGGAACTCTGGAAATTGATATTTTTATTATTGATAGATCATGGATATAAACCAAAAAAAATAATGTAAGAGAAATAAAAAGGGGGCAAAAATGGAATTTATTTATAAAAATTGTATATTTATTTTTATATGTTTAAACTTCAGTTGTCTTCAAAATACTCTCCATTTGATGCAATACACCTATAGAGACTTTTTTTCCCACTGCTCAAAACAGTTTTTGAACTTGTTCATTTTGGTGACCTTTAGTGGAGATAGTTCTAGTTTTGGGGGCGAGGTCCCCACCTTGTATAGACTTTTAATAAATATGAAGGAAGCAGGATAATTCTCTTCTATTTAAGACCTAAAAAAGGAAGAAAAAATAGTTCAGTGAACTCTAGTACCTATTTTATCTTGAATAGTGGTCACAATGTTTTGCTTAAGTCAGGGACTATTGGATATATTTTTGTGTTGTTTAAGGCATCTTCCAAGCTTTGATTATTTCCACATTCTTAGATCACTACACAAATATTCTGGAGTTCTGTATGTGTATTTAAGTGTTATGTATTGGGTTGGCCAAAAGGTTCATTTGGTTTTAAAGTAGAAGTAAAAGACACATTTTTCATTTTCACCGGTACTTTTTAAAAGGACTTTATTTATTTATTTATTTATTTTTAGAGAGGGGAAGGAAGGAAGGAAGAGAGGAAGAAAAACATTAATTTGTTGTTGCCTCTCACGTACCCGTAAGTAGAGACTTGGCCCACAACCCAGGCATGTGCCCCAACCAGCAACCCTTTAGTTCACAAGTTGGCACTCAATCCACTGAGTTACCAGCCAGGCCTTCACCAATAACTTTATTAAACGATGTACTCACCATTTTGTTTCACTGCTTTTTGCCATCTTTCAGTCAACTTCATAATTCCATCTTCCCCAAAATTTTTATCTTTTTGAATGAAGAACTGTTCCAGGTATCTTTTGCAGATTTCTAGGGAATTGAAATTTTTTCCATTAATAGAATTTTGTCAAGACCAAAATAAATGGAAATTTGAAGGGGCCATGTATAGTGAATTCAGTGGGTAAATCAGAACTTCCTAGTTAAGCTGTAACAATTTTTATCTAGTCATCAGAGAAACATGTAGCCTTGCGTTATTCTGATGGAAGATTATGCATTTTCTGTTGACTAAATCCAGACATTTTTCATTGAGTGTTGCTTTTAGTTGGTCTAATTGCAAACAGTGCTTGTTGGAATCATTCATTTGGTTTTCCAGCAGGAGCTCATAATAGAGGACTCCCCTCTAATTCCACCATATACACAACATTACCTTCTTTGTATGAAGACCAGCCTTTGGTGTGGTTGGTGGTGGTTAATTTCCCTTGCCCCACAGTCTTTTCATTCCACATTATTGTTAAGTGTCCACTTTTCATTGCCCACCACAATTTGTTTTAAAACAGAACATGTTTTAAATTCTTACATTTGGCTATTTTTTTCACATTAGAATATTTTATTGTTCAAGTACAGTTATGTCCATTTTCACCCCACTAAGACTCCCCACCCCACCCACCTCTTCCTCCTACCCTCAAGGTTTTGGTCTTATCTATGGGTCCTTTATACATGTTCCTTGATGGACCATTCCCTATTTTCCCCCATTAACCCTCTTTCCCCTCCCCTCTGGGGAAGTTACTATTAGTTTGTTCTTTATTTACAGAACAGTTTTGTTACATTTAAATAGAAGATCATCGCATGTGGAAATATGAGCAAGAAAGTATTTTTTAAATCTATGTGGAACCCAAAAATCAAAGCAATTAATGTAACCAAGATAGTGAAATTATTTTCAACACTTGTTTTGGATATTTTGAGTTATATTGGCTGTCTCCTGCATGGTATAATGTTGATTATTCTAATCAATGTCTCAATTTGATAGCTACCAACTTCAAATGGTCTAACCCAACTATGGAGCATTGTCCAGTGAGAAATCTTCAGCACACAGCTTCGCAAACATTTTTGACACATTTAATTGGTCACAGAACCTTCTCCACACACTGCACAAACCATATTTGTGTTTCACTTGTAAATTTCTTGAAATAATAAAGCATAATATGCTGAAAATGGTGTGTATTTTTCTTTCATCTTCAATATTAAAATGGCTACACAAAAATTCACCAGTTTTGATAAGTTGTTCTTTAAATTCATGTTGATATGACAGCTGTCACAATACAATCTAACAAAATTGTTTCAAATGAAGTTAATAAAGACAACTAGTGCTACTAGAGCCATCTCACAAAAAATCAAACAAACATTTTGGTTAACCCAACGTATGTTTATACCTAGGTGATTATTATTTTTCTTTCTAGTTATAGTACAAATGTCCAAAGTTTAGGATGTTCAGTTATATTTCTTATTGATACCTTAAAAATCAGTTTGGCAATATGAAGTCATGTGGGTAAGGGTGATAATCACAATAAATCTTTTTAATTCTCTTACTTTATGCTTGGTTTACTGAGTTACATTTGGGAAAATTTGGGAATATAGTATTACTGGAGGTCTTGGAACTTGTACCTTATGGATAAGGGGGCACAACTGTACTCTGTTTCAACTCCAGACAGCACAAGTTTAGTATCCAGGCATTTCATGTACCTCTTTTTAAAGAAAATGTGTCTTTATAAAGATTTTATTTCTTTTTAGACAGAAGGGAAGGGGGGAGAAAGAGAGGGAGAGAAACATCAATGTGTGGTTGCCTCTCACATGGACCTCACTGGAGACCTGGCCCACAATCCAGGCATGTGCCCTGACTGGGAATTGAACCAGTGGCCCTTAGGTTCGCAGCCTATGCTACATCCACTAAGCTATACCAGCCAGGACCATTTAATGTACCTCTTCATGTAATTAATTTTCCTAGGTCATTATCACAGAGAAATGTGTGTGCTGATGTTGTTCTGCCTTTAGACAGAAGGGTTTGGGGAGTGCGAATGATCTGAATGAAGAATCAACTTTTACTGGAAAATGAAAGTTTAACTTACAAGTTCCTAAAATAAATTCAGTTTGTAAAACTGATTCTACTAATAGAACATGTTAATATATCTTTCATCAACTTAATAACAATAATAATATTAGCTGTAAATATTGATTTTTATATAAAGTAAGCTCAATGTCATCTCAATGCTCACAGAAACCCCATTCATTAATGAGTATGTAATTGTCATTATTTAGGTAAAGAAATCGTGGTGTATTTCTGGTTAATTGTCCAAGGCAAACAAGAATATAAGTCCAGGACTGTTTCCAGGGACCACTCCTAACCACTGTGACATATCTCAAAAACATTTTACTGTCCTTAGTCTAATAATTCAGAAATAAGAAAGCTGTGAAATATTACCCTATTTAAAAGAAGTTTTGGATGTATTTGTAATTTTAATTGTGCCTACAATAATATCATTTTAAAATTATATTATTCATTTAAGGCCAACTACTGAACTAATAGAACTGAGTACATGTAATGTCACAATCATCAGAAAGCCTTTTTGTGTTAATTCTATTGTAGTGGTGGATGGACAAGTGTTGAGGCATCAATCCTCCATCCAGTCATTTAGGGACCCAGGAAGCTAAGCCTCTTCTATTTTACTTGACTTTGAAAGGAAGCAATTTGCAATAGATTAAGTGCATCACCAGCCTTGCTGGGGGACACCCAAAAGAAAGAAAGGTGAATAAGTCAAATCTATTTATAAGCAGGTTGTTTAATAACAGCAGTCTAGGAAAACATTACACTGGTGATGTTTACCATCAAGAGTGTTTTTATCCATTTGTTTTAATACAGGGGTGGGAAAAAATAGGTTTACAGTTCTTCAAATGGAAAAGACATGCAGTTTATATTACAATAGCTTTTATTAACTTTCTGTTTTACATTATCACAATTGTAAATCTAATTTTTCCTACTACTGTATAAAGAATTTTCTTGGTCTGATGAAGATTGCATGCAAATTTATTAATTTAAGGAACATGTCTCCACTGGGCAATGTCATATAAAGTGCATAAAAATTGAATTATATAATGCACATATTTCCTGAAAAGAGCTCTCTTTTGTATAAGTGATTACTGTATTTATCTATTAAAATCTCAGGTTACATCTGGGCAAGAGTGGGTCCCAAGGTGTTTCTAAACATTTCACCTGCTTGGCACCAAAAATATATTAGTTATTACTATTTTCGCAATATTCAACATTTAGTATTTTTCAGCAAATATTTTTGAAACACTGTCAATTCTTGATTGGTTAATTGGCAAATTCATGTTTGGTTTTAGAGTACAAAGATAATTAAAAATATATCCCTAATAGTTTCGAGAAGAGCAAATATTAATTTAATAAACACAAAAACTACAAACTCTAGGAAGGAAAGTGTTAAGTGGACTGAGGGAGTCTGATCAAATTTGGAAAATAAAGTGAGTCTGGGACCTTACTGATGGGAAGGAACTTTATAGAACTGCATTTCATTTTCTATTTTCTGATAGTAATGATGTTTCATTTTCTTAATAAAATAAAAACCAGAGGTTATCTGTGCTTTTATCAGAAAGTTCACACAACCTTTCTTTGGATTTGAGATTGTACCTTATTGAGGTAAGTAGGACATATTTGGCACAGGAAGATTTCACTGTGGGTTTCTTTTACATATCACAAGTGAATTGCTAACCCCAAAGCCTTTTTTTTTTACATTTTTAAGATGATATTAGTAGTTAGTACACTAAGGTTCCATTTTTATCCTTTAATAAACTTCCAATATAGATTTCTTTTTCTTTAATTTCAGCCTTAATACTAATGATAAAAGTTATCTGCAATCTTTGTCAAATAATTTTTATGCTGAAAACAATTAGGTAGATATCTTCTTGGCTCTGTAGAGAGAAAATAGGTTTAGACATGTAGGGAAACCTTTGTCATTAAGTACCTAGGTAACTTCAATTCTCTAAAAGTTGGTGGTACAAGTTGTGTTCAGGAATAGATGAACTTGGTGTCTACTCATGAAAGCAAACCATACAGCCTTTGGGGGATAAATGGTAAGTTCACTAAAAGGAAAGGAGAGGAAAGGAGACAAATAGAAAGAAAAATAAAGACTACAACAGAAATAAAGCAAAAAACACTAATAAAGGTTTTTTATTAAATAAAAAACTAAATAAATATTTACTGTAATTCTTTTCTCATTGCTATTTTATAATACTAATGATGCTTATAGTTAATTATATAAATACTACATATATAATTGTACACATATTTGAAATGGAATATTCTAATTCTACTTCTGTTGTCATTACTGATGATCTTTTTCGATATATTTTGCTTTTAGTATACTCATTAATGACTATAAATAAATAAATGCACAACACAGACCTAATATTTCATATACATTTTAACTGAAATCAAAATAAAGGAGATCAGCCCTGAAAATTAAAAAAAAAGACCCTGGCTGGTGTAGCTCAGTGGATTGAGCGCGGGCCTGCGAACCAGACAATTGCGGTTCGATTCCCAGTCAGGGCACATACCAGGGTTGCAGGCTGGTTCCCTGCAGGCCAGTTCCCAGCAGGGGATGCATGAAAGGCAACCATACATTGATGTTTCTCTCCCTCTCTCCTTCTCCCCTTCCCCTCTAAAGATAAATAAATAAAATCTTAAAAAAAAAAAAAAGAAATATTCAAGGTCTCCAAAACATGTTGTAAGAATTTGAAGTCTCCATCCAAACTGGAGGTCACTTTTAAGACCACTAAGAGCAAGTTCTGGGACTTTTAAAAAACTGTAGATACTTCTTTTTTTTTAAAGATTTTATTTATTTATCTTTAGAGGAGAAGGGAAGGAGAGAGGGAGAGAAACATCAATGTATGGTTGCGTTTGTGCGTCCCCTGCTGGGAACTGGCCTGCAGGGAACCTGCCTGCAACCTGGGCATGTGCCCTGACTGGGAATCGAACCGTGATTGTCTGGTTCGCAGGCCCGTGCTCAATCCGCTGAGCTACACCAGCCAGGGCCGATACTTCTTAAATTTTTAATATTTTTTCAGTTATCTATTTCTCAATTACCTTTATATCTTGTGCAATATTAAGATTTTTTTAGGTAAAGTAGTTGTTATTCTCACTGGACATTTTATGCTTATAGACAAAAGGGAAATATTTTCTTCCTCTTCTAGGCACTTTTTTCTCCCTTCACTGTAACATACTGTATCTGTTCTCAAAAGAATGGAAGTTTTCTAACTGTCAACACATTTTTATTTAAACCAGAATCCTGGTAACCAGTTTCCTTGTGTGCATCTGCCAGCCCATTCCGCAATTCCAACTGAGTGATGACACCCGCCTGTGCCCTCAAGGCATTGTGTCCATATGTGCGCAACACATTGAGAAAGGGAAGACTAATATTTTTTACATAGTTAACAAAAACACATTACTGTTTTGCTTTAGGAATATTACTTAATTACTTGATGTATATATAGTATATAGAATTTTTGTATATATTATTTTTATAGGAAATGCACTGATTTTCTTTTGTTAACACATTTCCTTCTCATTCATTAAGAAGAATTAAACCTAAAACACATCTGTTGATACTATCAGATATCAACATTAGACTTATTTAATGCCAACAAAAGTGAATGATTAAGGACCATTCAAAGACAAGTTACAGTTTGTAGAAATCTTTGTATCAATTTACTGCTCATTTGGCACTCTGAGATTTCTTACCTAATAATTCCCCTTTGGCAATAAAAGAGACTCCTCTTCCTCATATGTCCACTAAATTTTTATTCCCCTAATGGGGAATCGAACCACAATCTTTTGGTTCGCAGGCCCGTGCTCAATCCACTGAGCTACACCAGCCAGGGCAACTTTTTCTGACATAATTATTAATGCTGATCTTCTTACTTTTAGATGTGTTCAAATTTGGATGATAAATTTTATGCTCACAACCTTCTTGGGTGTTGTTTTGGGTAACTTTTTGCTACAGAGCAATAAAATACCAACTAACCAACCAACCAACATTTTAACCTTTTCCCTCACTTTCTTTCTTTTCTTATTCTTTTTCAAAGTAAAACCAATATGTATAGGGAGTCTGCGCTATACAGTAGCAAAACAGGAGGGGCTAGCACACACACACAAAGAAACAGGTTCAGTGTGAGGCTTTGGTGACAGCATCTGAACAGCTGTATTATGTGCACCTTAGGAGAGAAAGGAAGGATGTTCTTAGGAGTACTATTGCAGACTATTGTCCTTTTTCTGGGCACTCCAAAAGTACTAATAAAGTCTATTCCTCCTGATTCTTCATGCTAAAGCCCTAAGAACCACCTTGACAAGGCAGGACCCTCTCTGGAGAGTATAAAATCCTCAGTCTGGTAGATGGGTGAAAAATTCTAGAAACACCTACTTATTGTGTGTGTACTATTTTCTTTTGATGATGACACTAATATTTTTGCTAGATTGCAACTAAAGTCAGAGGGTTGACACAGTGTCAGGAAAGCAGATGGAAGCACCCAGGTCCTGGTTGTTGTGGTGTGTGTGCTTTTCTAAGTGGACAGAGATTGTGCTGTTCCTCTTTGCTGAGACCATTGTCATCTCTGTGGTTCTCATTGCATGGTTGAGTGGGTACAGTGTGAGGTTGTTCCCTTCAGATGTCAGGTCAGAAAGCAGGTATTGATTTTCTTTCTGCTGCCTTCTGCACACTTAAATATCCTAACCTTATCTCAGAGGAGAACAGACAGCAAGGCTGTGGGCCACATCAGAGACACACTTCATGTGTTTATTTATGCTGCTCTCCTCTCTAATTGTCTCATATTCTGGAGAAACCTTAATACCCAAATTCTAGCAAGATTTTTTTTAATTATGTTGCTTCTCTCAGAACTTTAGTTGTTTGGAAACCAAAAAGCCAAGAATTTTGCTTTTATGTTCTGTCTGATTTTGAAGCAGAAGTAACTTCTTGAAGACAGAAAGCTTATTTTTCCCCCACTAAGAGGTTGCATAGGTAATGATCAATGGGCTTGAAGGAAATATGAGAATAGAAAACCATGCATCACCTGGTTTTGCTGGCACACAGCAGTTGCTAATATCTTCATAATCTGATTAAAATCCCCAAGTCCTCATGTGGACAAGATCTATAGTGTTTGATACAGGTGTCCTCACACAGCCTGGTGCTTCAAATCTGGACTCTGGAGTCAGGTAGTTGGGTCTGAACTCTGACTCTCTTATTTACTGATTATGGACTTGGAACACATAACTTAACCTTTCTATATATCTGTTTCTCTTTCTATGAATTAGATGTAATAGTGCAGCCTTTCTCATAGACTTCTGCTGGGAATAAAATGATGCCATTCTCCTGAAACACCCAGCACAATTCTTGGCAAATGTTAGGCACTCAGTAAATGTTCTGAGTGTTAAAATGTTTAATGACAGCTTCATTTTCAGGCTGTCCAGACTGCTAATGTATGAATAGAATAAGTTTCGCAGAAGGAGGGAAGACTCTGACTACAAACCTCCTTCTCCCCAATACAAATGAATCATTCTGTTGCTAAAATGAAGCTAAGACTTTATAAACTTCAAATTCAGTATTAACTAAAATTTATATTCACTTGAGTATGCAGGACCCTCGATTTAATCTTCTAGTTTTAATGTAATTCCATTAAGATCCTTGAATCCCATTGATTCAGTGTCTGTCTCCCAGAAACCTACCTCTTGGTCCATTTCTTGTCCTTAAGTCTCCCAGTGCTAAGAGCTTTCAGAATCTTCCATTTTATCTACTGAAGCTTCTTTCATTGTACATATGCCTCCCTTGTGTCATTTTAATGGATTCTTAACAATTTCCAACATTCCCATGTGCAAGTATAACCTAGTCCCAACCTCTGTACATCATGTTTTTCACAGCCCTCTCTGTGTATCTGTGCTTCCTCCCCAGGTCCATGTAAGAACATGTTGAGAGGCTCAGAAGATATACTAGATCCTCCATTCCCTCTGTTGTGTTCCAGCTTTTTCATCCAATCCCCCTTCCCTTTGGCTGATGCTCTCCAGCCACACTGTGCTTATTTATTTGGTGGCCCTCTAGCAGATTCAATGGGGACAACATCATAAGTTATACCATAACTAGGGCACCTTGAACTTCCTGCACCCTTTTGATATCCATGTCCATGAACTCCATTCTGCTTCAGGAAACTCACTCAATGTCATACCTTAAGTTTTGCTTCCCTCGTTCTGCCTGGAATTCAGTGTCTGACCATTCATTTCAAGTCCCTTACTCCATTCTACATCTGCACCATTATCTTTCAGATCCACTTTCATGTCAACTTATTTTTCTTGTCCGATATGGAGAAGCCAGTGGAAATGTATAAGGGACACATGGTCAAAATCAAAGGGGGATAGAATCAAGAGTGGGTGGTGGGGATTTGTGGGGTGGGTAGAATAAGGGGGGGATGGAGACAACTGTACTTGAACAATAATAAAAAAGAACTGCTTAGACAATTGTACGTGTGATCTTAACTTTCACATGTTCTTCAATAACTTCCTAATTTTGCAACATTATAATTCCAAATGTATCTCTCCAATTAATATTAAACTTGATATTCTGTCCTGACTTCACTGAAAGGTTGTCAGCCCAGCCTTGGATTCCACTGCAGCATCTGTTGTTAGGAAGCAAGATGTGTGTGCGTGTCTGTCCATGTCTGTGTATTATGTGTATATTTGTGTCTGTGTGTGTCTCTGTTTATCTGTTTCCGTGCATGGTGTATATCTGTGTGTGCCTGTCAGTGTCTCTGAATGTGTCTGTGTGTCTATGAATATGAGTTTGTGTGTGTTTATGAGTGTGTGTGAGTCTCTGTGTATCTGTGTGTCTTTGAGTGTATGTGTTTATGTGTCTGTGTATGTGTATGTGAGCAAGTGACAGACCTCAAGATGACAGGCAGTTTTGGGTTGGTTGCCCCAGTCAGTCCATTGGTGCAGCCTCACTTTGGTATTAACACTGGGAAATAAAGTGCACATGTTTATGCAAAGTCTAAAAAAATCCATGGGGGGCAATGTGTTCTTTCACTTTATCTTTGGCTGAGAATCTCTTCAAACATTTTATAGATCTGAGATCCTAGAGCATGTTACTAATATAAAAGCCTGTCTACTTAAATAAAAACCAAAGTGAGATTTGACTTGAGATGTTCAGAAGAAAAAAACACAGCAGATGGAAACATGGCTGAAGTCTGAGCATTAACTCTTCACCCAACGGCGTGTCTCACCATTGCCTCAGCTGTAGAAATGACTTCTCAACTAGACTTCTGCCTTTTGCTTCAGCCCCTCACTGACTCCAGAGCCTTCTTTGTATGAAGAAAACTGATAATTCAGTGTCCACATCATACTGGATCTAGGAGTGGCTGTCACAACTAAACTTTCACAGAAGCATCTGAGGAACTTGGAAAATGATGATATCTGTAGCACACATCCTACAGATTTAGATTCTGAGCTTGCCCCAGTAATTTGCCATTAATTAATTAGGCATTCTTTCTTTCTCTATTGCCACTGCTGCCAGAATCAGTTTGCAAAACACTGACCTCCATAATGATGTCCAAACATATTTACATAAAACGAGAGATCTTTCAAAGCCCATGTTTTGTTATAATTTTCTGCTATCATCTCTTAAACATCCTGGACCTACATAGGATTATCTTCACAAGTTCTCCTTCCACTCTACACGTATCTCTACATATGTGTATGTACTTACGCAGACACACATACACAAAATGTGCCACAATATATTTTGTTTATATCAAAATTGTTTTTAAAATGAAGATTTCTATAAATTACATATACCTTAATTTAATAATAATAATTTTCTTCTAAATTTTTACATCTTTTTCTTTCCCAAAGCTAATGTTAAACTAACAAGATATTCAGGCAGCCAGATGGTCATTGATCATAAGAGCTTTAGATTTTGTATTTGTAAAATTTCCATCATTTCTAATGAGTCTTATCCATACTTGGCTACACTCTGACATTGGCTATGAAAAATTGGTTTCAATTCAGATTTAGTGTTTAGGTAATTTGAATTCTTTTGTCTTCTTTTTTTAAGACTACAGCTGGTCAGGAATGGCTCATGCTTAAACAAAATCTTAAAGGCAGAGTTCTTGTTATAAATGGATTTAGTCAACCTTAAATCAGTTAAAAATTATTTCCTTGACCCTTTGTCAATGTCTTTTCCTGTTGCTTCAAAATATTAAATTATAAATTTTGCTATAATATTTCTAGCATTTCCTATTTTTTTATTTTATTTGCTCACACATACAGGGTGAAATAAAAGTAAGTTTACAGTTGTGAATATGTAAAACTAGCATTTACACTTATGTTATTATTATTATTTTTCATATGAACAACTGTAAACCTACTTTTACCCCACCCCTGTACCAGCTCATATGCACAAAGGTGCAAATAAAGACACACACACATATAATGTATTCACAAGATGAAGGAAAAAATGGAAAGTTACCTTTTTATGATATAATTACCATGGAACCCTCTACTATAAACTCCTAATTTATCTGACACACTTGAAATTATATGTGAAAAAAATGAAGTGTTGGTTATGCCTCCTAAAATACTATGATTCAGAATTCACAAACCACCTTAAGATAGGATAGACAAACACTACTTTATGGGAGAAATTGACTATTGTTTAATTTTTCTTTTTTTTCTACATTCTCTTGGACTCATTTTCACATGAAACATTTATAGTGTTTTTTTCCTGTTTCTTTTAAGGTAATTTATGGCCAGTTTTCTTTATCCAAGGAAAGCCAAGCAAAGCATAACAAAACCCAAACCCTTTTTGACAGGAAAACACAAGAGTGCCTGACTGAGAGAAAAGGAGGGGCAATAAGAAGCATATTCTGTGGTTTAATGCTTCGGGTTTACAAAAGCGTGGTGTTGGGATGGTAATTGGATTTCTGAGCATTGCTTTTGAGAATAGACTGCTTAAATCATTGAAAAGGAAATTATTGCAGAAAAGAAGCAGTGAAGAATTGCACAGGCTGGCTGAGTACTTACAAAATAAGAATAACATAAGGAACAATGGAGACCTGGTATAGTGCTGTTGAGATTTGATATCTTTACAAACTTGATATTGTATCTGGAGTTTTGATCTTTATTCCTCTATTGAATAAAGCCCCAATGCATTTTGGACCACTATCTTAAAAGAGGTCTGAAATAAATTAGACATTTTAAATGCTTTTAGAGAAAAAAAAACCAAACATTTTTTCTCCAAAAGCTACATTATACTTCTGTATGAAAAAAAATAGGTGTGGGCAGGTCTCTGTTTTTAGTTTCTTTCACATGTTTATGCTGAGACAGTGGGATTACTATTCTTAAAATATTAAAAGATTCCTGTGTCCCTGAGCCTTCATATAGAATGATTAACTGGACAGACATTAAACATTTACAAATAATTTAGAGGACTTAGGTGTTGGAGGTGGGGGAAAAGGTGTATATTAGCCTTTTAAAATTTACAGCACTGGGCGGGGGGCTGGGATGGGAAAATAGACAAAAAACTGTACTTGAAAAATAACTAAATAAAATTTAAAAAAAATTTAAAGTTAAATTCCCATCAGCAGTTTAAAGGAATGCATTGCATTGAGTGAATTGATGGAGTTTAAGACATGTCCCCTAGCCCTTTTTTCAAAATTACTGACCCACTACCCTTCATATATGAACTTTTCTTATCTTTTATTTTCCACATATATGCTCATATGCACACATGCACATAATACACACACCATACATATACAATATATGTCACATATTATGTATATATGGTATATATCATATATTGTATATATGTATATCTCGTATATTATACTTATTATATATATATGAGATATATATGTCTCAGGTGAAGGAATTTGAAAACATATAAATTGGAAGTTACCTTTAATCACATGATTACTATGTAACCCTTGAAATCTCCTAATTTCTTTGACACACTAGAATTTAAATGTGAAAGAAATTATGTGTTGGTTATGCCAAGTAAAACATTTTGACTCATAATTTCTAAACCACCTTGAGGTAGGCTAAACACAATGTTAAGGAAGAAGTTGCCTATTGTTTTCTTTTTTATACATTATCCTGGACTTCATCTATGAAGTTTTGGGTAATACTCTTCCTTCATGTAACTTAATTGTGTTGTTCTCACTTTAAATTGTAATATTTTGCTCTAACATAAGGAAGAGAAAACAATAAAACATAGAACATAGATTTGTAGGGGATTTTGCTAAACAAATTGATTTATTTTTCATGGAAATACACAATGTTCATTTTACTTATTCTTATTAAACTTGCCACAGAAGGCACATTTGTTGAGTGCATACTCTATGTTAGACATTTTGCAAGTCACTTTAATCACATGTTGAATGTATTCCTCATGAGAGCTTTTTCTTTATTTTATAATGAAGGAGTGGAAAACCCAGATGCTGATAAAAATTTCTCAGGGACACCATAGCGAGGATTCCAAGACAGTTCTATTTGACTCAAAAGTATGTATTTCCCCCTATCATGAAGTCATATATTTTAAGCATGAGTTATATTTGGAGATAATATTGTGTTTGGGGAATATTCATTGCTTTCTAGAGAGTCTTTTCATTTCTGTGTTCTGCTGTTAAGTCGAAATGCAAATGTACTCTTGTTGTTCAAAGAAAGGAAGGAAAGTCACAATGTGGTGATGTGCTGGGTCAGAACAGCATTCTTCCTCTGCCCTGGAGACCTGGCTTTATAGACACAGTAGGAACTGTGGTGTGGAACATTCTGGTGATGTATGTGGTTTTCTCCCCAGCAAAACTCAAAATGATTTCATGAAAGGATATTCAGGAAGGAAATTGTACAACTTAAAACCTTCATGTTTTATCCATGAACTGTCACTCAGGCCAGGCTTTGTTTAAGTGTACTAATAACCAACCTTAGATACCCATTTGAAGCAAACATTCAAATGTAATTTTCTCTTTTTCCCAAAGAATATGTTTGTGCTTCCTTACTTACCAAAAATATTTTGAGGTATAAAATCAAAATGAGCCCTGAGTGGGTGGCTCAGCTGGTTGGGGCAATGTCTTGTACATGAAAATGTTGTGGGTTTGGTCGTTGGTTGGAACATAAACCTAAGTAAGTTTCAGGTTTGATTCCAGGTCAGGGAGTGTACTGGAGACAATTGATCAATGTTTCTCTCTCACATTGATCTCTCTCTCTCTCAAATGAATAAAAACATGCTCAGGTGAGGATTAAAAAAATAAACAAAATTAAGTAAAATAAAATAAAAGTCATCCAGCTATAGAAAAAGTCTTATTGCCTATAACATTATGCAATACATGGCATAGATGTACTTTTTAAAGTAAAATTATAATAGTTTCAATTATTAAATATTGTGACCAATATTTTTTAAATCTCTAGGTATATTCATAATATACAAACAAAAAATATGTCAATTACTAGCTTTCAAAGCAGATTACAGTAATGAGGAAAATGTTTCTAATGTAACCTTTTATACCTGGAGTTAATTGCACTTCCTTCTCACTGTTCCCTGAGCTGGGACAGTGGCTGCAATACCTTCTGGACAACATGTCAGAGCAGACATATTGCGAGCCTCGGAACCACTCAGCTGAGTTACATGATGTACCGTTTCCCCCTGTGTGATGTTAGGCTTGTCAGTTATGAATTTCTTCTCTGCAAAGGAGGACATTAATGCACAGCTCATAAACATTGTGGAAAGGATTAACTGACCAATGTAGCACTGTGATAATGGTGGCTGCCACAAACTAAGGACTTAATGGTATGTTCACTGTCCTTTCACTTTACAGGCATTGACACAACTAGTCCTCACAGCAGCTGATTAAGTTTATTGAGCCATCTCCCTTCACAGATGAGGACACTGATGGGCAGAGGTTCAGTCCAGCACTGGATGCTAGGCATTTGACACCACTAACCAAAGTACCAATACAATGTGATGACTCCCACCAGCTACAGCTAAAATTTATTTATTTTTAAAGTATCTCTATCTAGGTATTCATGTACCTATGTATCAGCTGTGTGTTGAATTACTTCCCACAAAATGATATGTTAAAATTCTATGCCCCAGGACCATAAAATGTGACCTTATATGGAAATAGGATCATTGCAAATGTGATGGTTAAGGTAAAGTTACCCTGGAGTAGTGCTGGCCCCTCATCTAGGATTACTGGTAGTAAGATGATGTGAACATACAAAGGAAACATGATGTGAAGATGGAGACAGAGATGGGGAATCCTTCTGCAGCTGCAGCAAGGATTTCAGGCCATGAGGAGCTCACAAGGTAAGGAAGGACCCAGAGTCTTAGGCAAAATGCCCCACTGACGTAATTTCGAGCGCCAAAGCTCCAAAACTGTGATATAATAAATTCTTATTGTTTTTAGACAGCTAGATTGTTAGTTTGTGCTATTTTATTAGGGCAGCTCTGGGGAACTAATATATAGTAATAACTTAATATTTATATACACATACACACATGTATATAGTATGTATGTACATGTATACATACAATATATAATATGTATATGCATATACGTATATAGTTGCGAGCAAAATGTCAGGTATAATAATCACTCATTAAATGCGTGTTCCTAATTTTTATAAGTAAGTAATATAGGAACTGTGTTATAGAAATTTAAAAAACTCTTCCTATATATAATTTTCTAAAGATAAATCTGTAAAACCTTGGGATTTCATTATACTCCATCAGGAGACAGATAGTATATCTGTAGATAGAAGTTTTTCTTTTCCCTTTAGCCAAATAGCAAACATACCCAGGCCTTGCCCTTCATAATTCCTAGAGCACTTACAATTTATGGCACTCAGATGAGCACTGAGCTCTGTCCTGTCACATAGTATTTCTTTTATTTTATATATATTATTTTCTTTTTGCATTTACATTGCAAATTCTTAAAGGGCAGGGGTTATATTTTATACATTTGATAAATATGTAACAACTGAAACAGGGTGATGTTTACACATGGTATATAATATATTTTTTTCAAATTTTAAACCTTGGCAAGAACTATTCTTTCAATCTGTGGTATTGACATGGTGTAGTTGTATGTGGGGACCCTGGTTGTTCAGTTTGCAGGTGTCTTTCATTCACAAAGAGAACTTTGAAGGAAAGTATATAAGTTTGCAGGGATGCTATAACAAAGTGCTCCATACTGGGAGCTAAACACAGAAATGTATTGCTTCAAGTTCTGTAGATTGGAACTCTGAGGTCAGTGTGCAAGCAGAATTTTTTTTTAATTTTTTATTTACTTATTTTTCAAGTACAGTTTTCTGTCTATTTCTCCCATCCCAGCCCCCCCCCGCCCCGTGCTCCCCACCTCCCTCCCATTTCCACCCCCCTTAGTTCTTCTCCTTGTGTCCTTCATACTTGTTCCTCCAAATCCCTCCCCTCTTTTCCCCTTAGTTTCCATTCCCTGTCCCCTCTTGTTTTTTGAGAAGCTCCTCTCCTTGAATTACCAAAGGTAGCCTCCTCCTATGTTTTCACATTGAATTCCTCTGTGCATAGCTGTGCTCTAATCTCCTCTTCTTTTAAAGAGATCAGCCATACTGTGTTAGGGCCCAACCTAATGACCTCATTTTACTTTAATTACTTCTTTAAAGGCCCTGTTCCAACTATAGTCATATTCTGATGCCCTGAGGTTTAGGCCTTCAACATATAAATTTTAGGGAAATGCAATTCAGCTCAAACCACAAGGCATGGAATACCTTTGTGTCTGTACACATTTTCAGCTAAGGACCTAACTAACTAGAAACCCTGTGAAAAATCTGAATATGGAATTTATATGAAAGCAAATGTAGTACTATCACAAAGTCAAAGTATGTTAGTAATAGAATTATTTGTCCACATGGTAATTTTCTTGAGGTAAGAACATAATATAATTAACTTATATGAGAGATTTGAGATATTTTTGATGTTTATTTTTTGAAACACCTAACCAAATAGGTCATGAATGTTTTTAAATTTTTTTGGTGTTTTTTTCTATTGCCATTTAGTCTCCTTACATTTTCCCACCCCCTCAGCAATCACCACACTGTTGTCCGTTTTCATGAGTTCTTTTTCTTCTTGGCTCAGTCCATCCCTAACCCATCCCAGCTGTCATCCTGTTCTTTGTCTATGAGTCTGTCCCCATTTTCCTTATTAATTCAATTCATTCATTAAATTCCACATATGAGTGAAATCATGTGGGATTTGTCTTTCATTCACTTGGCATAATGTCCCCCGGGGTCCATCCATACTGTTGCAAAGGGTAAAATTTTCTTCCTTTTTTTATGGCTGAGCAGTATTCCATTGTGTAAATGTCCCATAGTTGTTTTATCCACTCATTTACTGATGAATATTTGGGCTGTTTCCATATTTTGGTTATTATAAATAATGCTACAGTGAATATAGGGGTGCTTATGTTTTACCAGAAATAGGATAACTGCGTCAAAAGGCAGATCTATTTTTAATTTTTTTAGGTATCTTCATACTGCTTTTTACAGTGATCACAGCAATCTGCATTCCCAAAAACAGTGTAAAAGCTTTCCCCTTTCTCCGTATCCTTACCAAGACTTGTTTGTTGATTTATTCATAATAGCCATTCTGACAGGTGTGAGATGATATTTCATTGCTCTTTTAATTTGCATCACTCTGATGATTAGTGATGATGAGCATCTTTTGATATTTCTCTTCACCATCTGTATGTCCCTTTTGGAGAAGTGTCTACTTAGGTCATTTGCTCATTTTTAATTGTTTCTTTTTTGACATTGAGTTTTGTAACTTCTTTATAAATTTTGGATATTAACCCCTTTTCGGATGTATCGGAAAATATGTTCTCCCATTCTGTGGGTTATCATTTTATTTGGTTGATGAGATTTCCTTTGCTATACAAAAAAAATTTAGTTTGATGTAGTTCCATTTATTTACTTTTTGTTTTTCTTGCCTGGGGAGATATATCAGATAAAAAAGCTACAAGCAATGTCCAAGATTTTGCTGCTTATATGAGGCAGCAAGATTTTGCTTTTCTTATATGAGTTTTATGGTTTCAGGTCTAACATTTAAGCCTCTGATCCATTTTTAATTTATTATTGTGTGTGGTGTAAGAAGGTGTAAGAAGGTGATATAGTTTTATTTTTCTGCACATTTCTGTCCAATTTTGCCAACACCATTTATTAAATAAACTGTCTTTAGCCTACTGTATGTCCTTACTTCCTCTGTTTGAACGCTAGTTGACTATAGAGGTGTGGTATTACTTCTGGGCTCTCTATTCTGTTCCATTGATCTATGTGTTTATTTTTATGCTAATACCATGCACTTTTTATTGTTATGGCTTTACAGTATGTTTGATATTAGGTAGTGTGATTCTCCAATTTTGTTCTTCTTTCTCAGGTTGTTCTTATTAGGTGGGGCCTTTTGTGGTTCCATATAAATTTCTGAAATATTTGTTTTAGTTCTGTGAAATACATCATTGGAATCTTGATAGGAATTGCATTGAATCTATACCTTGGTTAGTATAGTATGGACAATTTAATGATATTATTTTTTCCTATCAATGAACACAGTATGTACTTCCACTTACTTATATTCTCTTCTAGTTCTTTCTTCAGTGTCTTATAGTTTTCCAAGTACAGGTCTTTTACATCCTTAGTTAGGTTTATTAGTAGGTATTTTATTACTTTTGTAACAATTGTGAATGGGATTGTTTTCTTAATTTCCCTTTTGTTAGTTTGTTACTGCTATATAAATGATTTCTAGATATTAATTTTGTATGCTGCTTCATTGCTTAATTTGTGTATCATTTCTGGTAGTTTCTTTGTGAAATCTTTGGGTTTCTGTATCATGCCATCTGAATATAATGAGTTTTACTTCTTTGTTTCCAATTTGGATGCCTTCATTTCTTCTTGTCTGATTGCTGTGGATAGGATTGCCAGTACTATGTTGAATAAGAAAAATTAGACATCCTTCTTTTGTTCTATATCATAAGGGGAACACTTGTAGTTTTTGCCCCTTGAGTATGATGGTGGCAGTGGGTATATTTCTCATATATGGCCTGTGTTATGTTTAGGTATATTCCCTCTAATCCAACTTTGATGAGAATTTTTTCATAAATGGGCTGCTGGATTTTATCTAATGCTTTTTGTGCATCTATTGATATCATCATGTGGTTTTTATACTTCATTTTGTTTACGTGGTGAGTCACATTTTTTTTGACTTGCAAATGTTGGACAAACATTACATTCCTGGAATTAATCCCACTTGATCATGGTGTACAATCTTTTTGATGCATTGCTGTATTCAGATTGGCTAATATTTTGTTGAGGATTTTAACATCCATGTTCATTAGGGATATTGGCCTATAATTTTCTTTCTTTGTAGTGTCTTTATCTTATTTTAGAATTAGGATAATGCTATCCTCCTAAAATTAGATTGGGAACCTTCCCTCCTCTTGAATGTTATGAAATTATTTGAGAGGGAGTGGTGTTAGTTCTTTGAATGTTTGATTTAATTAAGGTTTGAAGCCATGTGGTCCAGGGCTTTTGTTTGTTTAAAATTTTTAAATTACTACTTCAGTTTCACTGGGCATAATCTATCTACTCAGGTTCTCTGATTCTTCCTGACATTGTTTTGGAAGATTATATGTTTCAAGGAGTTTACCCATGTCATCCAGGTTGTCCAGTTTGTTAGCATATAATTGTTCATAATATTTTTTTACAATCTTTTGTATTTTTTTGGTGTCAGTTGTTTCACCTTTTTTATTTCTAATTTTATTTATTTGGGTCCACTTTCTTTTTTTCTTAATAGTCTGGTTAAAGGCTTGTCAATTTTGTTTATGTTTTCGAAGAACAAGCTCTTGTATTCATTGATTTTTTTGTATTATTTGCTAGACTCTATTTTGTTTATTTCTGTTCTGATCTTTATTATTTCCTTCCTGCTACTCACTTTGGGCTTTGTTTGTTGTTCTTTTTCAAATTACTTTTAAGTGTGAAGTTAGATAATTTATTTGAGCTCTTTATGTTCTTTCTTTCTTTCTTTCTTTTTTTTTTTGAAATTGTCTTGTAATACTATGAATTCTCCTCTTAGAATTGCTTTCCCAGTGCCCAACAGATTTTGGATTTTTGTGCCTTCATTTTCATTTGTTTCAAGGTGACCTTTGATTTTTTTCTTGATCTAATTGTTGACCCATTCATTGTTCAATAACATGTTATTTAGATTCAATGTCTTTGCATGTTTTTCACTGTTCTTGGGATTGACTTCTAGTTTCATAGTATTATGGTCAGGGAAGATGATTGATATGATTTCAATCTTCTTAAATTTATTGAGACTTGTTTTGTGTCCTAACATGTGGTCTATCCTAGAAAATGTTCCATGTGCACTTGAAAAGTATGTATATTCTACTGCTTTGGAGTAAAATACCCTGCAGGTATCAATTAAATCCATTTGACCTAGTGTGTCATTGAAGGTCACTATCTCCTTGTTTATTTTCTGCCTGGAAGATCTATACATTAAAGTCAATGTTGTGTTAAAATCCATGACTATGATTATATTTACCTCATTCTCTCCCTTTTTCTCCATCAAGATTTGTTTCACATATTTACACACTCCTCTGTTGAGTATGTAAATGTTTACTAGGGTTATATTCTTGTTGGATTGCACTCTTTATCATTATCTAGTTTCATATTTTATCTTTTATAATAGCCTTGGTTTTAAAGTCTCTTTTGCCAGATATAGGCACTGCTACCCCAGCTTTATTTTTTTTCCATTTGCATGAAATACCATTTTCTATCCCTTTACTTTTAGTCTGTGTGTCTTTCAATCTGAGGTGGGTCTCTTGGAGGCAGCATGTATATGGATCATGTTTTCTTGCCCATTCACCACCCTATGTCTCTTGGTTGGTGCATTTAAGTCATTTATATTTAAGGTGATTTTTGAAAGATATGAATTTAGTGTCATTTTGTTGTTAGACTTTTTTCTCTGTTTTTTTTTTTCTTTCCCCCTTTCTCCTCCTCTTCTTCCTCCTCCTGCTTCTTCAACCAAGCCTTTCAACATTTGTTGCTGTACTGGTTTGGTGTTAACAAACTTCTTTAGCTTTTTCTTGCTGGGAAGCTCCTTATTTCACCTCCAATTTTAAATGATAGCCTTGTTTGATAAAGAAGCCTTGGTTGTAGGTGTGTGCTTTTCATCACCTTGAATATTTCATGCCACTCCCTTCTGGCCTGAAATGCTTCTATTGTGAAATTAGATGACAGCATAATTGGTGCTCCCTTGTGTGTAACTACCTGCCTTTTTCTTATGGCTTTTAGGAATCTTTCCTTATCTTTAAGTTTTGTCATTTTAATTATAATGTATCCCTGTGTAGGACTCTTTGTGTTCTAGTTGTTTGGAACTCTCTGAAATTCCTGGATTTGTGTGTCTTTTTCCTTCACCAGATTAGGGAAGTTTTTGGTCATTATTTCTTCAAATAGGTTCTCAACCCCTTGCTTTTTCTCATCTCCTTCTGGTATTCCCAGGATGAGGATGTTTTTATGTTTCATGTTGTTTAAAATGTTTCTTTGGCTCTCCTCATTTTTTAAATTATTTTTCTTTTTGCTCCTCTGCCTTTGTATTTTTTTATCTTGTCTTCCAAATCACTGATTCATTCCTTTGCTTCATCTAACCTGCTGTTTATTCCTTCCAGTAATTACTTATTTCAGATATTGCATTCTCTATATCTGACTGGCCCTTTTTTATTGTTTCTATGTGATTTTTTATGCTGTTTAGTATCCTTATAATCATTACTTTAAACTCTATCTGATAAATCACTTGCCTTCATTTAATCTAGCTCTTCTTCTGGAGAATTCTTTTGTTCTTTCATATAGAGTCTATTTTTTGTTTGTTTATTTGTTTGTCTGTCTTTCCATTTTGACTGGGTCTTTGTATATGTTTCTATGTTTTAGGTAGATCTGCAAAGACTCGGTTTAGGCCTTTCTCAGATGCTGCTTGTGACTGACCCTATCAGAACCATCAGTGATCTGCAGTATATGGCACCCTCTACTGGGCCCATCTGTGTATAGAAAGACCCAGGCTATGCACGAAGGCCAGCTTTTATCAGCACTAGGTACTGGGGAGGCTCTGCTGAGGTCTCATAGAGCTCCCAGAGACCTTCCTTGAGTCTCCAGCTATCTCTCCCTGGCAGACAGAAACCTTACCGCTTTTCACAGCTGCACGTTATCTGAGTTCATTTCTGATTCTGGTGCTGTAGGCTGGGAAGCCCAGCTTGGGGTTTAGACTTCACAATTCTCAGGGGGAAGCCCCTGGCCGATGAAGTATCCCTCCGGAATGACAGCTGATGCCCATGGGAGCCTCATCCATACTCCCTACCAGTCTTGTGATGAAGTGGTTTCTTCTGTCTGTCCTTGGTTATAAGACAGTGTCCAGGTAGTGTTCAGTTGGTAACTCAGGATGATTTCTCTACTATTTAGTTGTAATTCCAGATTGGTCCTGGGAGCCAGCTAGTATAGCTTCCACTTATCCTTCTGCTATCTTAATCTCTTCCATGCATGTTTTGATTTCATTGTAGTAAACTCTATTATTTCACATGACAATATCTAAAAGTAATGAATAAGAAGGTGATAATCTGATATTCTGAAGGCATTAACGCATCTGTTCTATGAATATGACATGACCTATTGAATTTTGGATGGAATCAAAATGCATTAGTCTTTTAAAAATGCTCTGTCGCTAAGGAACTTTAAAGAGTTAAGAAAAACTTCTAGTGTGAAAAAAGAAAGCTTTTACATGCTTTGATATGCAGGATTCTGTGATTATAGGAATCCTATTATGTCTCTCTGTACCAGGGCTTAATAGCCTACACAGGTATTAGAATTCACATCTACATGTAACTCACATTTATTTCTATGTGTGAGAAAGGATGTTTTAAAAATCATCTAGCACAGTCATAACATTATCACCTTTTTATTGTTTGAGATGTTATAAATCTTGGTTGAAAATTTTGTTCTCAAAGTACAAATTGGCCTTGCTAAGTGTATCAATTAACATCAGAAATTACCTGAAAGGAAGAATATTAAACAAGAATTTGTAGTTTTCAGAATTTTCAGAGAAAATATCTTAGCTAAAAGGTACATTTTAATTGGCTCCACATACATATGTTAACACATGAAAATTACTCATGTACCGCAGTGACTTTATAATACCCACAGTATAACAAGATTGCATCATGGGAGGTGCTCTCCTTAGATTTTATGATTTTAATCTCAATGTATTATAGACCCTCATTTTCCTTGTTCTCAGGAACTGATTGTCCAGGGCAATCACTACTACCATACTCACCAAGGAAACTGAGGCCAGCCCATATTTCCTGAAGTCCACTAGTCCTTGTGCTAACTAGCTTTATTTTCACTCCTGAAAACTAGGCATGAATTGTATATGAGTCTAAATATGGTTTTCCCCGCTTCTTCTGTACATTTCTCCCTCAGACTCATACCCTGAGAGCCATCCTTCTGTTGGAGCTGCAGAACTGAATTGAAACAATGCTTTCTTCTCTGAAAGCATGGTTGTGGGGATTAGTGATGTCTTTCTAGCAGTCTTAGGAGTTGTTTTTATTCTAGCTTGCTTCCTTTTCTCTGATGTCCTCCCATCTGTGCTGGTAGGTATGTCCCTGTTTTACATGATGCCAGGGATGTATCTAGAGGTTGCCATCTCAATTAAATAATAGCTTCAAGCCTGGGGATACTTCATACAGGAGGTTGCACTGTGACGTCAGCCTTTTCAATATGCACTTTGATGTAAGCATTGCTTTAGTTTGTTTCTTTGCTTTTTTGTGGTTGGATTTGCTCTACTTGCTATCATTCATTCTTCTTTCTTCTGCTTAAATTATTTTTAATTTTTTGTATTTTTCAATTACAGTTAGCATCTGATAGATTAATTTCATGTGTATAGTATAGTAGTTAGAAATGTATATAAGTTATTAAGGGATTTAAAAATTTTTTGAACCTGTTTAAATTTATTTCCAGCCCTTTGTATTGTGAAATATAAGACACGGTGAAGTATAAAAAAAGTACAACTTGTTGAATTATCATAAATTAAACAGTTCCATCAAACACTGAAGCAAATAAAATAGAATTTTACCAGGACCCTAGAAAACCCATTTGTGTACCTTCCAATCAGTAACCTTTCAAAACTCCCAAAAGGTAATTTCTTCCATTTATAACATTTTCTTATTTTTCTTATTGTTTCATCACTTAGACAACCATCTACACTGTAACTCATTTTGCCATAAAGAAATTTATAAAAATGTAATTATACAACATACACTCTTTAGTTCTTTGTTCAACAAGATGTGAGAATCTTCTATTTTATGTGCAGCAAGAAGTCATTCATTTGTATTACTTTATAGTATTCCAAATGCCTCCATATATTTGTCCTTTTTACTATGATATACATTTAGTTATTTCTACTTTGTAGCTATGATGAATACTATTGAATAATTCTTTAGGTATGTACATAGCAATGGTATTGCTGGTTCATCTGGGATGGATCTGAACTACAGATGGAATGTTTGTGTCTCCCCAAAATTCACGGTGATATTCACACCCCCAATGTGATGGTGTTAGGAGGTGGAACCTTTGGGAGGTGAGTAGGTCATAAGTGTGGAGCCCGCAAGCATGGGATTAGTACCCTGACGGAAGAGACCCCTGAGAGCCTCCTCTCCCCTTTTATCATGTGAGATCACAGTTAGAAGGTGTCATATCTGAGACAGGAAGTGGGCCACACCAGACAGAATTTGTAAGCACCTTCATCCTGTACTTTCCGGCCTCCAGAACTGTGAGAAATTGCAGTTGTTTATTAGCCACCCAGCCATATATGATAGTTTTTCACAACTAAGACAATATATATCCAACTTTAATAGATCAGGCCAAATCATCTCCCAAATTGGCTCTACCAATTTGTACTCTGACCAGTAGAATATTAGAAACAAGTTGCTTCATATCCTTATTAATCCTCATTATTTTTATTTTTTATTAAATCATTTTTAATGTTAATTTATTACAGTTGTTCCAATTTTTCCCCCTTTGTCCTCCTCTGCCCATCCCACTCCCCACTCCCACAGTCAATTCCCACACTGCTGTCCATGCCTGTGGGTCTATCACACCTGTTCTTTGTCAAATCCCTCCCACTTCTTTTCTTTGTTATACCCCTTTCCCATCCCTTCAGGCACTTTCAGTCTGTTTTATATTTCAATACCTGTGGTCCTCTTTTGTTTGTTATTTTTATATCATCCTTTTTGAGGGGCTCTTCTTCCTATAAGCACTGTATCATCTGTACATCTGTCTTCTGTAATATTTTTCTGCAGCATGAAGGCTAGATTAACTGTGATTGATAGTTTGTTGTTTTTCATATTGTGATTTTATTTTGATCATAGTTTTTATTTGATTTATGTTCCTGAATTTAATAACTAAAATACAATGACTATACAAGCATTTTCTTCAGCCCAATTTTAATAACTTATCAGATTCTTGTGGTCACATTTAAGACAAGTGTGTTGGAAAATGTGTTAATATTGGATTTCTTTTCTTTTAAGATTTTATTTATTTACTTTTAGAGAGAGGGGAAGGGAGGAAGAAAGAGGAGAGAAACATCAACATCAACATGTGGCTGACTCTTGCAAACCCCCAAATGGGAATGCAGCCTGCAACCCAAGCCTGTGCCCAACTGGGAATCAAACCAGCAACCTCTTGGTTCACGTGCCCATGCTTAGTACACTGAGCTATACCAGCCAGAGCTGGATTTCTTCACAAATAAAAAATTTACTGGATTTATGCTTGATAATTCTTTACTCATGCATACCAATAATTTTCAGTATTTAGCCTAAATTTCAAACATTTAAAAGTAATGTAATATATAATTACATGTGCAGTCATAATTCCTTTCAGAAACAATATTTAAATATTATAGTTATATAGTAGAATCACTATTAACTTATAATATCTCTATTATTTTACATTTGTGAGTCATTATAATTAAGTCAGAATATAGGAACTCACTATGAAATTTTATGAGAGAGGTAATACAACATTTTATACATAAGCGACTTTAGAATTTGAGGTAGGTAATAAATTGGAGTAGTCAGTTGGAAGACACTAGTGATGTTTATTTTCCTAGATTTGCATGTACAATTTTTTCAAAGAGTGAAACAAAAGATGCATTTGTTTATGGGGGAGCCTTGTCCAGCAGAGCCCCCTAGCCATCACGTATGAGAATAATTCTACCAAGACGTTATCTGCTTGGGGAAGAAAGGTGGTCAAGCTCTTAAAGGAGAAAGGCCTTCAGGCTGTTCCTCAATGGGCTTTTATTTGTTTAATTTTCACAGGAATACAGATAAAACTCATCAATCATTGTCAGGCAGTAATGATCAATCAATAGGTAACATTCAGAGAACTAAAAGGAATTATTCTGAATCAGGGTCAGTTAGCTAAAGGGCCATAAAACTTTGGGAAACGAACTCATTTTATGCTTAGACCCTTATCAGAAAATTGAGAGCATTCTTAGCAAAGCATGTTTCACAGGATTTTATGCATTCTTTCTTAGACCTGATCACCCCGGGGAACCACCGATTTCTTCCCAGAGCTGTACCGCCCTCCAGCACTGTTTCAGGCTTAAGTCAGGCAGGGGAAATAAGGCAGCCAAGAGATTAGGAGACTTCTTACAGACAGAATGAGGACTCAGGCTATGTCAAAGCTGAGGGGAGAGGGTCCATCACCCCCTTTTTCTATAGCCCCCAAGTCCTTCCCTGAGGGCCACTTCATGACCATGCCTGTCTTAGTTCATCCCTCCCTTGAGGAATCTTACCTGTCATTGGCTAGCCAGTTATCCCCTTAAAGCCAAGCAGGGTAAAGTAAAAAGGGACAGAGGCACACCCCTGCCAGGAAGATAAGCTTTGTCTCCTTAGTGGCTTATAGTTCCAAGGTCTCTTACTCAGCCTTAGCCATGGTGGGTTTACAGCTTCAAAACTAGGCAGGGTGGTTCCCAACACTTAGTGGTCACAGTGATACCCAAAATGTTGACATGTCCCTAACTCTAATAAAGAATAGTGAATTTGCTAACCTACAAGGATCTGAGTTCAAATTTTCAAATTCTGGATATTTTTAAACTTTAGTGTCTTCTGAGGAAAGGAGATAAAGAGTTTCTACTTCACATGATCTGTTGTTGGGGGAATTGAATAAGACAGTAGGACCTGGCCAGTGCTTAGGAATATAGCTGCTTCACAATTACCTGCTATATTCTCCAGACCCTGGTAAGAACAAACTATTGTCTGCCCTTATAGGTTTACATTTGCAGTAATGTTGTGTAAATATAACATACTGTATGTCATATTTTCTCAGTCTTGTTTCTTTTATATAGCATTTGAGATTTATCCATTTTTTCCTTGCATCAATAACATTGTATAGTATTTCACTGTGTGGATAAACACTGTCTATCTGTTCCTCATGAAGGGATATTTGACTTGTTTTTAATTTGGGGTGATTATTAACAAAGCCACTATAAATATCTATGTATATTTTTTAAGCGAACATTCTTTTTCATTTAATTTAGTTAAATCTCTTAGAGTGGGATTACTGGATGGTATGGTTAATGTTTAACAGTATAAGAAAAAAATCTTTGTGAAGTAGTTTTACAGTTTTGCATTCTCACAAGAAATAAATGGTAGTTTCAGTTGCTTCACATTTTACCCTCACTTAGCATTTTAGGCTTTTGTCAGTTTATATATTTTGCAATTCTAATAGTTGTGTGGTGATGATAGATTTTTTCAGTAAGAAGAATATATTTTCTTCAAACATTAAAAAATAAACACAGCCTTCAAAGTAACATGGAATTACAAATTTGTACATTTTCTTATAAAGAGAATCTTGCATTTACTGCTTTACTTCAGACATTCAGAAGGAATTTTTTTTTATTTTCTCTTCCGTACTTTTTATAAGGTACTATGAGATATCTGAGGATTGAACATTTCATAAGAAATGGTCCCATATTCAATTTGCCAATAGTTCATTAGAATTTCTGATGTAGAATCCTCAATACAGGCCCAAGACTATTTAGGAGAGAGACCCCAGCCAATTCAGCAACAAAGTGGGAGAATTTTTTTTACTGGCCAACAGAGATTAAAAAACAATTTGCATTGTTAATGACAATAGAGTGAAAGAAAGCTTTGAGAGCTCAGATTTGAAGACTCAAAATTACCTTTATTTTTGAGAAAGCTTCAATAACATTTATTCTTTTTTTGTTTGATCCTTTAAACATGGGCAGTAATGTATCCAATCTGTAGAGCAGGCAGAACGCTGAGCTGCATGGATAAAAGAACCAAGAAAAGAGAAAAAAAACAAAACCTTTGTCCTAAGCCAGGACAAAGCTTTGTCCTTTGCCAATTTGAATTGGCAAATTCTTGCATACTATGATCTACTCAAAATTTTAATAAAATGGCTTAATTTAAAAATTAAGTATTTTCTGTTGTTTCATAATAACTTCTGATTCAGCTCAGCTCACTGTAATTTATATCTCATAATAAGCATCAGGGCCTTTTTCAGGAAAAAAAATGGGCTTTCCCTTGTGACTATGGTCTTTAAATGATTGGCCCTTGTCCTTAGAATTGTCCTGCAGCCATTTCTGTGGGTTCTTAATTATGCTAAGGCAGAATTTAGCAACTCCCAATTGGCTTTCAAAATCCTCCTCTATATCAGAGTACATCCCAATGTTCTCATAGCCAAATATGTTCGTGCCTCTGACCACTGTTTAAAATGAACTAACAGATTATAAACTTTAAGTAAAAATACAAAAAAAAGGTTTCTAAACATGCACTTTTATTTATTTATTTTTGGGTATTTACTAATTTTTTAATATTAATAAACATTCATTAATATTTTAAATTAAATTACATTTTTTTGCATCACCATTTATACCCCCATGTCCTCTTCCACCTCTACCCAATCCCTTACCTCTCCATCACTATACTGTTGTCTGTGCCCGTGATTTCTTTCTCTTTGTTTTTTTTCTTGGTTGCTCTATTCCTCACCCCTCCAGCACCTCCCACCCCACACCCAAGCTATTAGCTGGCTCTTTATCCATGAGTCTGTTTCTGTTTTGCATGTTACTTCAGCTTATTCATTAGGTTACATATGTGTGAATTCATGTGCTATTTGTCTTTCTCTGACAGGCTTCTTTCACATAATGTTCTCTACATCCATCAATGCTAATGCAAAGGGTAAACTTTTCTTCTTTTTTACTGCCAAGCAATATTCCATTTTGTAAATGTACCATTGCTGTTTTATTCACTCATTTACTGTGGATACTTGGGCTGCTTCCAAATCTTGGCTATTGTAAATAACACTGCAATGAACATAAAGATGCATATATTCCTTTGAATTAGTGTTTCACGTTTTTTTCGGTAAATTCCCAGAGGTGGAATCTCTGAGTTATAAGGTAAATCCATTTTTAATTTTTTGAGGTAACTCCATACTGTTTTCCACAATGTCTACACCAATCTTCATTCCCACTAACGGTGTACAAGGGTTCCTTTCTCCACATTCTTACCAACTCTTCTTATTTGTTGATTTATTAATGATAGCTATTCTGACAGGTGTGAGGTAATATCTCATTATGATTTTAATTTGTATTTCTCTGATGATTAGTGACACTGAACATCTTTTCATATGTCTACTGGCCATTTGTATGTCCTTCTTGGAGATGTGTCTATTCAGGTCCTTTGCACATTTTTTAATTGAATTGTTTGGGTTTTTGGTATTGAGTTTTGTAAGTTCTTTATAAATTTTGGACATTAACCCCTTCTTGTATGTATTGGTGGATATGTTCTCCCATCATGTGGTTGTCTTTTCATTTTGTTAATGGTTTTCTTTGCTATGCAAAACTTTTTAGTTTGATGTAGTCCCATTTGTTTGCTTGTCTTCAATGCCCAAAGAGATATATCAGAAAAATTTTGCTAAAAGAAGTGTCTGAGATTTTACTGCTTATGTTTTCTTTTGAGATATCTGTGGTTTTGAGTCTAACATCTAAGTCTTTAATACATTTTGAGTTTATTTTTGTGTGTGGTGTAGTAAGGTAGTCTAGTGTCATTGTTTTGCATGTATTTATTTGCAATAAATAGTGTGTTCTAACACTATTTACTAATTAGACTCTCTTTAGCCCATTGTATGTTTCTGACTCCTTTGTCAAATATTAATTGACTATAAATCATGAGTTTATTTCTAGATTCTTTATTCTATTCCATTGATATATATATGTCTTTACGACAGCACCATGTTGTTTCAATTACTATGGCTTTGTAATATAGTTTTATATTAGGTGATATGATTCTTTCAAATTTGTTCTTATTTTCTCAAGATTGCTAGTACTATTCAGTCTTTTGTGGTTTCATATAAATTTCGGGGGATATTTGTTCTAGTCCTTTGAAATACACCATTGATATTTTGGTAGGAATTACTTTGATTCTATAGGTTGGTTTGGATAGTATGGACAATTTAACAATGTTAATTCTTCTGTCCATATACTTCCACTTACTTATATCTTCTTCATTTTCTTTCTTCAGTGGCTTATAATTTTCCACGTGTATGCCTTTTTTCATTTGGTTGAATTTATTCCTATGCACTGTTATTTCTGAAGGAATTGGGAATATGATTGTTTTCTTAGTTTCCCTTTCTGGTAGCTCATTATTGGAATATAAAAATGCAACTTACTTATGGACATGTTATTTTAAACATTCATGAATAACACTGAGCATTGGACATTACGCAGCAGCAGAAAAAGAAGAAAAGCAGGAAAAGCTATCAAAATGCATTTGAGATATTTGTTACTCTCTTATGTGGTTTTACTTTTCAAACTCTTCTAAAATTTAAATTTTCTTGCCATGCTCACCTGTGTTAATATGAGAGAAGCCTATAAATATTTTTTATTGTGATGACATAGCTAAAACTAAGTGGTAACAAAATCTTGAATGGATGCTCTTTCTAAATTAGGATCACTTTATTCCAGCAGTCACAATTTGATTCTAATTAAATATTTAAATTTAAATGTTGCATATAGAATCTATTTTTCTCACTATAACAACCTTTGTAGGGTTTTTATTATTTGTTCATTCCCTTATCTTCACACAACAACCATTTTCTCTTTCCTTTTACCTATGAAGAGCCATAAAAATCTCCAAGGACACAAAGCTGAGTGACATTTTGTTGCTAACCCCTAGGCATCACCATGAAATGTGGGAACCCATGGAAGGAGAGAGGCAGAGGTTGGCTGTAATTTCTTGGCTGTACTGAAGGATAGATAGTACTTTCCTGTCCAAGATTCAGCATTTAAAGGGCCAACCAAGTTATGAGCTCCATGTCTGGGTACATTCTTGAGCTAGCAAATATTGTATGTGTTTTTGTATTGTGAAGATCAATGCAGGGAATGACAGAAAGCAGACAGAGTTTCATTGTTAATGAACGTGTATATCCTTCCACACATAAGCCTCTCTGTCCCACTGCTGAGTGGGCATCAGCACACTGTAGTAGTCAAGGACATTGATTTGTGGCATCAAATGCCTTGTACCCAATGCTGGTCCTGACTCTCTGCTCATCAGTGTCCTCATGTGTGATAGGAGGTGACCACACAGACATACTTAATAAGCTGCTGTGAAGAATACTTGTGTTATTGCCTGTAAGGTGAGAGGACAGTGGACACATTGTTCAGTACTTAGTAGAAGCCAACCACCATTCCTACAGTTCTACATTGGTTGGTTAATTATTCCTGCAGTTTTCATGAGATGTATATAATACCCTATTTTACAGAAGAAAAACTCATGATCAGGGAAGCTGACCAGCCCAATATCACACAGGAAGGAACTTAACTGCCTAGCAAATCACCATCAGAGGTAGTCTTTTTCTATGATAAGCAGCAATGCCTCTGTGACCCCATAAATTTTGGAGCCATGATGGTGGGTAAGGAAAAAAAAACTAAAGCAAAGACCAGGAGAACCACTAGTGAATTCTGGGAGTTTTTATTTTTAGTTCATGTTTGGGCACTCGCCTATTCTAGCCTGCAGCTCTTTCTCATTCATCAGTGAGCAGTTGAGCTAGTTGGTTGGTTGCCTGTGGTAAGAACATGGACTGAGAATCTTATCACAGATAAAGAGCTAAGTTGCATAAGCTTCATGCCCCTTCACTTTCACTCACCATCCGTGCGTAAACTTTAGTGCCCTGGATGGTGCAGAGTATGTGCTGGGATCACACCCAGTGATCACAGTCTCAGTGCCTAGAGGAACCAAGCAGACAGTGAATCCCCTGGCTGAATTCCACAACTGTTTCTGAAATTCATTCTTTGGAAACAGATTGTTTTCCTTTGAATTTTTCTTAAAACTTACACCTCCAGTGTTTGCTTTAACTTCCCACTTTTGATATTGATGTAGATATAAAAAGTACTTTACATTTTTCTTAATTCTACCCTAATAAATAACACAATCATGATGATGGAAGCGATATTTAAGACCAGCAGGTGGTACATTATAATCAGGATAAATTATGGGAAACATGCCAAACCTAAGCAAATGTACTGTAGTTTTGCCTCATTGCTGATGGCTGAGCATCTAATATTTTCATTTTCTGCTTTCCAATGGAAACTGGAGGAATGGAATTTGTGTTCTATTGTATATTTCTTTTTTTAAGGTTTTATTTATTTATCTTTAGATGGGAAGGGAAGGAGAGAGGGATAGAAATATTAATGTATGTTTGCCTCTCGTGTGTCTTCTGCTGGGAAATGGCCTGCAGCCAAGGCATGTGCCCTGACTGGGAATCGAAACTCCATCCTCTGGTTCGCAGGCCCGCACTCAGTCCACTGAGCTACACCAGCCAGGGCTGTATATTTCTTTTTGTGGATAAATAACTAAAATAAAAAATAAAAGTATTCCATGGACCAACATTATGTAAGCCAACCTAAAGAAACACATCGTTGGACCTCCCAGTTGGAAACCTCTATCTAGGAAAGGTGGATACCAGGAGAATTTTTAGAAGAAAAGAGAAACGGTTGTATTTGTATGCTAGGTAGATCATTCTTCAGACCTATTAGTCTACCTGTGTTATCAACCTAGAGGTCGTACAGAAACCAGGAATGAGGATAAGATTTCCAGAGACATAGAGACAGTGGAACAAAGATAGAGTATGTGATTGAACCCTGGGCATAACCAATAATTTAAGAAGAGACCCTGGAAGAAACAAGGGCTGATCAGACAGAAGAGATCAATGTAAGAAGAAAGAAGCATCAGAAGCTTCAGAAAGGCCCAGTAAGGTATAGATGAAAGACATCCTTTAGTTTTGCAGCTTTTCTATATTGAAAAATTAATACAAGATGTTTTGGCTAAATGGGAGAATTATAGTGGCTAATAGATGCTACTATTGTAAGAAGCTTAGATTACAAAGAAGAGAACAGGAATTGAAAGTCAATTGGTAGAAGAGGAATTAGGTATTAGGAAAGGATTTATCTTTATGAGTGAGACTTGAAAATATTTATTGCTAATGACATGTCTGTAATATTTACTCAAAAGGTAGAAGGAAACTAACTTTTATTAACAATTACCAAATGCCATTTCTAAATGTTTTTAAGTTATCTCATCATTTCTCACAACTCTGAAGACACATATGTGGCCAAGTGTCCTTCTATTACAGATGTGGGAAACTTTGTTTTATAGGAGTTTAATTCTTCTCCAGGAAGTTCTATAACCTTATGATCAGTATTTTTCTTTTTGCTTGCTATCCACCCAACAGCTATTCCAGAAAGATTTAAGATAACTTAGAAGAATATTTAGAGCATAAGTATGAACCAGAAATAGTAGTCTCCACTCTTTTCTTTACAGAATGTTATAATAATGCATTTAACTATATTACATGTTTTGTTTGCTTCCTACATATTATAGTTCTAGTTTTGTTTGGGAAATAAATCATTCAAAATTCTCTTTCCTCCTCTTGTAGCCAGACAAACTGAAATAGACAAGAAGTTACTGCTGATCTTTAACCCTCATTTATATTTTCTTACTAATAATGAATTATGCTGTAAGATTCACGTCTTCATATATAGTCAGGGTCAAATTACCTTCATTTTATTTATTCACAATGTGTTGGAATTAATTGAAAAGCATGGGCTCCCTCTTGTGACAAAATCGATGATTTTAAAACTTTTTGATGCCAAACAAAATCATATATTGATGCCCTTTTAATTTTTAAAATATTATGTATAAAGTTATTTAATGATTTAGTATTATTCTTTTGTACAATTATTTCTTTCAGTTTTTAAAAAAGTTACCTATATTTGATTCTAATTTGTGTTTTAAAGTGTATATAATATTTTAAAATATTGAATTTCAAACTTGTGTTAAAATATAGAAGAAAAAGGAAAAAACAAATTTGATTTCCTTTTATGTGTTATATGTATTCCTAGATGCATCTGAAAACTCTCTGGGAGTTAAATTAGTCCTTGTATGTTTGGCTTTACTATACTCCACACTGCATGTCACTGACATTATACTTTGTGAGTCTTCTGCATTGTAGTGTGCTTGAATTTCCCCCATATGTGTGGTGTTTCTCTCTGCTTTGCTCTGCACACTGTTCATGTCAGTTGTTTCCACAGTTTTCAAGAAAGCAGCATTCAGCCTGTCCTCTGGGAATAACCATATGAGAAGGTCTAACCAAAAAAGAACACAAATGACAAGTCATCTTTAAAATGAAAGATTATATGCTGTGGGTCTCTGTTCTTGTATGTTTGTGTACGTGTGAGAGAGGGTAGTGAAAAAAACACAAAAGAAAAACACTTAATAGTTATATTCATGGACTGAGTTCTGTAATTGCCTTTCAAGGTCATGACAGTACCAGAATGCAAATTCATAAAGAACTGGAGTAAATCTTGGCTTCGTCCTGAACTACCTTCATGGACTTAGGCAGTTCTTTTCCTTCCTGGCATGTCCCTTTTCTCACCTGTATAATAAGGCAATTAGACTAACTCCATGCTTTTCAGTATATTCTCTGTGGGAACATATCTGTGGGAAATGGCATATTTCTACTGCTCAATGGAGTATTAATTACAGAGACTGTGTCTGTAGGTGATGGTGTAGGGACTGTGGAGTCAAGGCTATAAAAGCACAGTCTGAGACAACTGTGATGTAAGGAAGCTGTGGGTCCCATGGAAGCTTCTCCACCAATTAACAATAAGTAAAGTAGATTCTCAGGTTTATTTCCCAAGATTCAGTAAAGGCTAAACATTTTGGCAAAGCCAGGTTGCTGGTCAGGTATGAGAACCAGGACTGGAATTTTACTCTCCTACTCATTATTTTTGATTTCTTTAATTCACATGGCCAGCATGTTGCCAGAGTCACAAACTGGCTGTATTTTGACTACCAATTCCCAAACCTTAAGATGCAGGGTGTAAGCTCGCCTCTCCACCCTGATCCTGCCTATCTCCTTTCTTTGCACAGACTAGCCTACTCCCCCCATTTCTCCCACTGTTGGGCTTCAGGAGGCATTTTAGTTTGTAACCCTAGTAGACAGTTAGAACCTGGGTTTTAGCACCCATGACCAGGGTTGCCTGAGCACTTCTGTGCCACCTACCCCATCAAGGGTCAACCAGGCTCCTCCAGGGAGCAACTGCCCCATGTTGCACTTTCTTAGGTACACTCACCTCTGCTTAACCTTCTTGTCTGGACCTTGGGTTTCCTTTCTTTTTAATGGATAATTTGCCTTGCCTTTGAGTTTCCCTTTATTTCTGGACTCCATGTCTCAGAACATGCACAGGGACACAGTCTATGACCTGCAGGCCAGTCCTTTCTTTTCCCCACATGTCACATAAATTTTGATTCATCTGAGAGGGTCGATCAGTCAGGCCCAGAATGAGCAGCATTGGTGGGTGGCTGCATCTTGGTGTTTAATAGTCATCCATTCAGTGTTCCATTAGGTTCAAAATACTTCTGAGTGACTCCAATGTAGTAATGACATCAACAAATGTGGCCTTCCCAGGCTGGTGTGACTCAGTGGATTGAGTAACAGCCTGTGAACCAGAGGGTCCCTGGTTCAATTCCTAGTCAGGGCATATGCCTAGGTTGCTGGTCAGGTCCCCAGTAGGGGACGCATGTCTGGCAACCACACATTCTCTCCCTCTCTTTCTGCCCTCTTTCTCCTCTCTCTAAAAATGAAAATGAATAAAATATTTTTTAAAAATAAAACTTAAAAAAAAATAAATGTGGTCCTGATGAAGAACATTTGTGGGAATTTCAGGCCTGAGATGGGTCTGACTATTCAGTGAGATATTGAAAACAATGACATGTGTATATGAGTGAGGAAAGCCAGAGCAAAACATACATGTGTGCTTTTGTTCATTCAAGAACAGCTGTTCTTTGCCTCTGTGAGCTGAATGTTGTTTGAAGATTCTACTGAGAAAGACATGGAGGAAGTGAATACATAGTATTGTATCTTACATCATGAGGGAGGGGACAGGAGACATGTGAAATCTGATGTGTCTAAGCAGCAGCCAGACCCTCCAACCTGACAGTGGCTTTTGTACTCAGAGAAGGCTTTTGTGAGTCTTAATATCTAAGTGAGTTTGTGGACGAGAAACTAAAGCCAATATCAATTTTTAGTAGTCATAGTTGTTAAAATAGATAAATTACTAGGAGGCACTCTGTAGATGGAAGGGGACACCTAATGTTTGTGAGCAACCACTCTCCAGTCTACCTGCCCCAACACACACACCTAGTTTCTTCCCCTAAGCATTATATGGTATGTTTGTGTGCATGTGGGTGTGTGTGTCCATGTGTATAAGTATGAGCATGTGTGTATGTATAAGCATGTGTATGTGCAAGTGTGTGTCCTCAGGTGTAATGATAATACACAATACTCAGTAAATGTGAGATCCAGTCCTGTCCAGATACTAGAACCACAATGTAATGGAAACCTGTGCTCAGCACACAAAACTGTGGACTGCTGGTTTCTTTAGTCTCATAACTCTTGAGCTAACTGCAGAATGAGTTCCACTCAGGTGGTTAAAAATAAGTCCTCATAGAGCAGAACTCTGCCTCTCCTAAAACATGCCTGCATTTCTATAATCTTTCATTTTTTTAGTAATTGCTGTTTTAGTTCAGGCCAGAGCAGGGCAGCAGACGGTGCAGTCTTCTCCTTGTACTCTTGAGGCACTAGTCATCCCCACAGCAGGGGAAGAAAAAGGCCCCTGTTCCTAGTAGATTCAGGAAAGAAGCATATGACCCTTTGGGGCCGTCCTCCCCAAAGCTCTCTCCCATTAGTTCACACACCTTCTTTAGGGTTGTGTTCTGTCATCCATGACAGATGCCCCTACACATTCTTTGGCTCAAACAGCACCTGAGCAAGAATGTGTGGCGCTAGCTGTTCTGTGCTTTGTGCACTGGTCCTGTCCTGCCTTGGTCTCTCCACCTGAGAACTTCTCATAATATCAGTCTTTTAAAGTTAAGGTATGGAATCAATGCATTTTTATAGGGTGGGTGTTTAACAAATCTCAAGTGAATTTAAAAAAATGGACTGAATTAAATTTTTATTCCCCCAATCTACTCTCTCCCCTAACTGATTTGTGTTATTAATATTATTCTTCCATCTAATCTTTTGAATCTGCTCATAATATGAGGAGGCACTGAGGGGAAGTGATATACAGTAGGGTATTGATACACAGTTTCTCTTACCGCATTATTGCTTTTTTTAAAATTTTATTTATTTATCTTTAGAATGGAAGGGAAGGAGAGAACTATCAATATATGGTTGCTTCTGGTGCATCCCCTGCTGGGAACTGGTCCCTGCTAGGAACTGGCCTGCAACCCAGGCATGTGCCCTGACTGGTAATTGAACCGCAATCTTTTGGTTTGCAGGCCCACGCTCAATCCACTGAGCTACACCAGCCAGGGCCCTCGTACCACATTGTGGTGCAAGTATTTCAGTAGCCACTCCACCAGCCCTTCAGCAGACTGTGATCCTAGACATAGGGATCATGTCTTACTCATCTCAGTGTCCCAGGACACTGGCTTCTGTCTGAAATTGTACAAGGTGCTCAGTAAAAGAAAAAATTGATGAATGGATGAGTTATATCACTGTTTACATTTTTGTCTAAAATGCACATGAAAAATGCTAAAAGTATTTTAATGTTATCTTACAATTAAAACTTCAGATATTACTCCAGAAAATACTATTCAAAATGATATAGCATCAGTGACCACATCAGGATTCAGTAATACCAGTAAAAATATATATATAATTTCATTCTGGTATAGTATACATTTTTAATAAAAAATGATGATTAAGAAGATGATGGCTTTCAAGGGCCCAAGGAAGGGGCAGGTGAAGCCAGAAATGTGCAGTCCAGAGAAAAGTCAAGCTCCTGGGAATAATAACATGGGCTGATGCACTCTGTATAGTCATAATGCCCTCTGAGAAGGATAGGAATGACTTCCGTTTCTTTTGGCTCATGGGAGCTAAATACAGAATGACAAGGAACAGTAGCAGCACTCATTATGTCTGATTGCTAATTATCCCTGAATGATTCAGTTATGCTGCTACTAGATAATTAGTTTAGCTATTTATGGCTGTGGCACAAACTAATGTTTTAATTTTTGCAGCCCAGTGTTCATAATACCTACCGTTCAGATATCTTTCTCTTTACTCAATTATAAATTGATTTTTTGAAGGTTTATCAAAGAGCAAAAATCCTTGCATTTTCTCCCACATGTATTTCATGCAAAAGTTAGGCACCTTCTGCAATTTTATTTAACATTAAAAGGCAGAAAAATGACATCTTAGTAAGTCCTATTTCATTAGGCTTAATTGTTTTTTTAAATTTTGTGGGTGAAAAGGGCGAAATTTTTTAAAATAAGTCTAACTGACCGAATTGAACACCTGCCAAACTCCATGTCCCAGAAAGACATTGAGCAGTTAATAATTCACCTTCCTGTTCTGTCCATTTCCACCTCAGACATGCCTTCTGTTTATGCCTGGGTAGCTTTTCTCACAACCTAAGAAGAGACGGCTGGGTACACTGCTCCTGCTCCCACCCTGGTTGGTGTGGTACACAAATAAGTTAACAGGTGTCACAGTCTAGGAAGATTCTAGTGTCATCTCCTATTTCTATTTGATTAACTCTGGTCAATTCTAGTCCAAGAAAGTGCAATTGAGTCAGTATGGGTACATTTAGGCCCTGAAATGGTCCCTTTTAAATTCACTGAAGTCCTCCTATATCCCAGCTACTGTACTGGGTTTGTCATGAAATAATGATTGTGTCTTAACATATTTGTCATCTTTCATTAACACTGTTTTTTAAGTTCAACATTCCCATAAACCTTTAGGTAGTGGTAAGATAATGGTAAGAAAGTAAATCAGGGAGATAGAAGTAAATATTATGATATACTAAAAAAACTTCATTAATGCAATAATTTCAGGTCTGCTGCCTAAAATTTAATTGATCAATTTAATTTTAAGGACCATTTCAGCCCTGGCTGGTGTAGCTCAGTGGATTGAACACAGACCTGTGAACCAGAGTATAGCGGTTCAATTCCCAGTCAGGGCACATGCCTGGGTTGCAGGCAAGCTCCCGGCAGGGGACATACAAGAGGCAACCATACATTGGTATTTCTCTCCCTCTCTCCTTCCCTTCCACTCTAAAGATAAATAAATAAAATCTTAAAAAAAATAAAGGACCATTTCAATTTAATTATATTTATTTTCCATATTTGTATACATAGACAGATTGGCCAAATAGTTGAGTGACATTATAAATTAAGATTTGATTTATCCCTGACCAGGTAGCTCAGTTCATTCGGGCTTTGTCCTGATATGCCAAGGTTGCAGGTTCAACCCCTTGTCAGGGCACATACAAGAATCAACCAATGAATAGATAAATAAGTGGAACAATAAATTGATGTTTCTCTCTCTCTCTCTTTCTCCTTTCCTCTCTTTCTCAAATCAATAAATAAGATTGCTTCACAGTGAGAAGGAGAAACAAAATACTTAGGATGACAAATTTTAAAAGTCTCAAATATTTAGTTTTGTCATTCCTAATATATGCAAATGCATACTTTTAGTACTTGTTGACATTATCAGACCCATTTGCCTTACAACAAAGAATTTTTAAATAGAATGTCAAAAGGAAGAATATTTGGCATATTTTGTCACTCCTCCTGGCTTTCTGTGTGGTCCTTTGTCTTTTACTGTAATAGACTCACAAAAGCCCTGCTGTGTTCTTGCTGTACTGTTCTTATAACCGGTACTCACCAGTGCTGGATCAATATTTTAACGGGCATCCCTGACAGTGTTATTTCAGGAACATCATGCTGTATTTATTAAGGACAGATTCTGAGTCCTTTATTGCCAAGTTGTACTCAGAATATGTGTTCCTCGACCCATTTAATAAATGGTTTCCCACAGACAGGACTGCAAATCTTCCTTTTCCTACAAATGCTTTTAAACAAAGTTTCTTACCCACAAGGCAATCTGTCTAACCATCAAAGCATCACATTGTCCTTTCTATCTTTGCTCCAGGTGACAGTTGACTGGTTGTTGGTTATTTTTTCCAAGTTGCTAACTAGAACTCTTAACAGAATTTTGTGCTGCCCTTCTGAAGCCCCTGACTGTCTTCAGGTTTGTAGTTCATACCTCTCTACTTTTTTCAACACTAATTGTTTCTATCCTAAAACAACCCCCCCAAAAAAACAGCTGTTATAAAGTGAATGAATGTATATGTAACAAGTTAGAGATAAATGTCACATGTGGTTAGAGTTTTGCCAACATTGTAAAACCCAATAATATATTTTTGTTTATATTATATAATTATTTAGTTCTCTTCTCACTAGTAGAAAATAAAGAAAACATTTGTTGTCTATATGGACATGGTATGTTGATAAATGATTAGTTGTTGATAAAACTCTTTAGAAGGAAGATACTATAAATCTTGTGCTTCCATTGTAAGCTCAGCCAGCCGAAAATATTTTCAAGAGTTCAGAGAAATCTTGTTACAGTTCTTACAATTACATTGTTCTCAGAACATAATTGTATTGGTTGTTGAATTTTTCATGTATATTCTCCACTTTTTTAAACTTTATTTTAAATATATAAAATTGCATAGATTATTAGATTAAAATACCTAAAAGAAAGGCAATATTTCTTATTTGCTTTTATGTATATGGGTATATCCATAACTAAGGTATAGATTATTGGGCATTTTTTTCCTCAGAGGAAAACTTAGTTCATTTCCTGATCCTAGGCATTTGATTTATAGGGACCAACTTTATCTTATTTGAGTACATTGTTTAAAAAAGATGCAGTGCATTATTTTACACTGTGTCTCCTGAGAGCTTTTCAAAATTAATTAGACTGCCATAGGATTTGCTGCTTCTGAGTGCTAGGACTTCTATTCATAATTTCTTGAAATGTGATATTACATTGTATGAGTAAGTAATGTTGTACTCACACTTACATAGATACATGCATGTGAGGGTGTTCATGGGTTTTTTGTGTGTACAAATATACATACAATTAGATTCTTGGCTATTTTTATTAACAATTTCCTAAATAAGAGACTGGTCTTTGAGCCATGTCAAACTGCTATCTGGGAAATGCAGTGCAGGTAGAATGAATATGGAATTAATGATGAAGAAGCACCATTTTATTGTACAATTTATGTATTTTTCCTGCTGACTTTATTGAGCTACATCCCAAGAATGCACTTAAGGGGTAAGGAATATAAACAGCAGCCAGAGTCAGTGCCCACAAAGAGTTTGGGTTCTAATAAGAGAGATGGATGAACACCCATAATTACACACTGTTAAAGCAAAATGCTGAGGTCAGAGAAATGTACTCAACATTCTGAGGCAACAGAGAAAAAGGAACATGCTGTTAATTTTGCCTTGAGCAGTTGTCTCAGATGGGTGTTGATGTGGTCCCCAGTCGGGGGTACTGTGTTAACAACATGAGCATATCTTATTCAGAAATGAATAAATAGGCAAGATAGTTTCATTGATTTTATCGCAAACAAGTTTCACTGACTTCAAAAAGAATTTTATATACTATGGGAACATATAGACATAAGCAGACATAGAGAACATTTGAAACATTAAGAAAAGGTGAAACATTGCCACCCTTCTCCTTGCAAAATGTTGTACCATTTTATGTATGTTTGTATGCATTTTGGACAAACCCAGGTGCAGGCTAACTAGTGTATCAAGTGTAAAATGCTGGTGAAAGTTATGATTTGTATTTAAAATTATGTTTAGGATTAGATAAAATAAACACACTTAATAGACTTCCAGAATTCCAGTGTCAGAAGTAGCACAATTCTGGACTCTAGGTCAGATAGATGCTTCAACCACAAGCAAAATGATGACACTGTACTATGAGAGTCCTGCCAGATGAGTACCAGCAGGAAGGAGGCAGAACTTCAGGTGAAGCAGGCTGTGTGAACAGTATGCCTATGCATTACCCTTTTATGAATGGCTCAAAGTCTGTCTAGCAGGGTTTAATCTAGACTAGAAAATAGGGGACTCCACAGCTTATGAGAGACAAAAATCAAAGCATAATGATTCCTATAATCTTAAACAAGTTGTTTTATAGGGATTGGATTTAGATAACTATAGGTGCTGTAATATAAAATGCCTTGCCTGCAAAAGGTAACAAAAATGAAGCAGACTTGACACAGAACGTGGGAACCACTCTGAAGTTGAGGTCTGTTATGTAAGTAAATCTCTGTCTGAGTTAATCAGTCAGCCCTGATTATTTCTACTAATGTCACTTCAAAACAGACTGCTTTCTGTGGGTTAGCTCTTTTTCCCTTGTTGAAATTTTCAGAACTGGCTAAGACATACCTGGAGTCTGGTATAAAAGATAATATATTCACTGCAGAATATAAAACCAGAAAAATGAAATTATTTTCTTCTGATACAGAAAAAAAAAACTATACTGTGAGAGTAAAAGTCTTTAATCAGAGTAAGGAAAAACAAGTCCAAAAAGAACAAATCTGTGATTTAGCCATCTTCCAAAATGACTGTTATTTGCAGTAGTGCGGGGGCAACTTTGCCAGCAAAGTCCCCCAGTCCGCCACAGATAAAAGTAACATTACCAAGACATGATCTGCTTGGGGAGGAAAGGTGGCTGATCCCTCAAAGGGGAGGGCCAAGAGACCCCTGCTCAAGGGGCTTTTATTGGGTTCATTTGCACAAGAATACAGGTAAGGATCAAACAATAGATAGCATTCAAAGAACTATGAGGGCTTAGTCTCAGTCAGGGTCAGATAACTAAACAGCCATAAAACTTTGAGGAACAAACTTCTTGCTTGGACCTTTATCATTTAAATGAGAGTATTCTAGACAAAGCAGGTTTCATATGATTTTTACATAGTGTTTCTTATGCATGATCACCTGGGGAACCTGCCCTTTCCAGCACAGGGCTGTACCACCTTCCCCATCACAGGTTTTTAGGCTTAAGTGGATTAGAGCCAGGCAGTGCTTCTCCCAGTTGGAAATGGGGACTTGGGCTTTGTCATGATAGCCAGGGGGTGAGGGTCCATTGCTCCCTCTTTATCACAGCCCCTGGAGTCCTTCCTTGAGGGCCTCCCAAGTGATCCTGTCTGGCTTACGTTGCCCCTCTCTGTGAGGAGTCTTACCCATCTCTGACTAACCAACCACGTTTTGGGGGCAGGGGAGTAAGCTAAGGCAGTATTTGCTACAAGAGACAAGCTTTGTCTCTTTGTGGCTTGCATTCCAGAGGTTGCTCACTCATCCTTGGCAATGGGTGGTAGTTACAACTCCTGAAACCAGGCAGAGTGGTTCCCAACACAGTGGTGCCCCAAATTGTTTAGATTTTGGTATTTACAGAGAAAATAGAGTATTTTATAGGATTCCAAACCATTTTTTCTATGTATCAAAGGATAATGCCATTTAGGATTTAAATATAAAAAAAGTGATTTAACCTAAAATCAGAAAACAAAATCAGTCGCAAAAACCACAATAATCAAATATCAAAAGCTTCATTATATTTGCTTTTTAAAAAATAGTACTAGTTCAGTTATTGACCCTCTTACAAGCTCTGAGTTAACTTTCCACATAAATCTCCACATCTGTTTTATCACACTTGCAATCTTAGAAATGTGTATTTCTCCCTCAAACAATTTACATGAAAGTGTACACATGCTCAAGTAATCTGGTCTAATTACTTAAAATCTTTCCAGTGGCATCTCAGGTCCAACTTGTTTGTTCATCCATGCTACTTCCTCTGCTCAGAACCCTAATCTTAACCCTCAACCTCAACTTTGATAATTATGCAGGCCTTACTCATCCCTTACAATGTGGGTCAGGTACACCATGTCTTCTCTTTCAGTCTGTTAGATGTCTCTCCTCCCTGGTCTTGAGCAAAAGGTAGACACCTCTAAAATACAGGTGTCTTTCTGCCCTACTTTAGACACTTGAGACTTCAAGGGGGTTACTCCCTGTTCCTAACACAGATGTTGGACCATTTGAGGTTCATAAAAGTTTTTCAGTTCAAGTTCCAATCTTATACCTATTCTAAGCCCTCTATGTGTATTAGCTCATGTAACACTGCATCCTCTGAACTTGGTATTACTTATACCAAAGAGGCTACCGCATTTTAGAGAGGTTGTGTTCCTTTCCTGAGGTAAGACAACTGGCCAGTGGTACAATCACAATACTGACCCTGGGCATCAGATTGTTATACCCCATTCCATGACCTGACTCTATCCTTGAGGTTACTGGATTGGTGACCTTGTTCCAAAGAGCGTTCTGAATGAATGATTTATTGATTATCATGCATGCTCTGAATATTAACCAATTTCTAGTCATTAATTCAATAAATATGTATTGTACCGCTGCTACAAGACAAGTGCTGGGAATATTCAAACAAATAAGATAAACCCTGACTGCAGGTGACTGAGATTCATAGTACAAATTGTATTATTAACATTCTGCAGTGTGTTATCTTTTCATCACAAAAAATTTGGTCTACATTAATTCATCTTAGAATAACTACAATTATAGTACTCAGAAAAGATTTAAAGCCTCATCCTCTATTGTTTAAGCATTTGACTGACAAAGGTACCAAAGTATATATTGCAGTGAATTATTGTAATGGTCCTCTATAGATGCTCAATTTTAAAAGTTGCTTTGAATGTGCATACATTTCTTTATAACAGAGTATATAAAACTATCATAAAATAAAATGATGGATCTAAAACTAAGAATCTCTATTTTATTTTTTTACCAACAATGCAAATGTTTATCTGAAAAGAAATCTTATTTTATTCCCTTTGTATAACCAAATAGAATATGACACTTGTAGAATCTTAGTTTCCTTTCCAGTAGTTATTTTGCAGAATGAATGGAATACAAAATTTCAAAGTTGTATTTATTCTGCATTAATAAAAGCAAGTGAAGCTGTTTTTCCTCCATCCCCAAACGATGTAGCAATGACTCATAGAGAAGGAATGTCATTTTAATATTACAAGATGTCATTTTAATATTACTTTTCAAAACCTAACTTTGGATAATATAAACATTGGAGTATACTTTTAAATTTTTACATACTCTATGATGGCCAAGAGTAACCGTTGTATTTATTTTTATTGATAGAATTTTCCTTTCTTACTTTAACTTTAAACTTGTAGCCATTTCACTCATTACCAAATGTCCTGAGGAGGTCTAACTACATATTATGTTATTTTATTCTATGCCAGACAAGAGATGTATTAACATTTACATGTTTAGAAACAGTTCTTCACAAGAACAGAATCACTTTATAATTGTGCTGTGTTGTGGCATCATTGTAGATTTATAAAACGTTGTAGCTTGTATGCATTTTATGCATTTTCTTATACTTTCTTCCTTGCTTTACTTCATTACCCCAACTATAGAATCACTCAGCTATTGCTTAGTCCCAATTTTTTCAATCTCAGCATTAATCCCATTATTTTGTGTTTTTATTGATAACAATTTTCTACCAAAGTACAATTATAATTTTACAATTTACTAATTATGCTATTTTTAAGAAAAATATTTTAATTTATATCTTCTAAGAATGAGCCTTGAGTGTATCAGTATACTCTTTTAAATCACTGATTGAAATTTATTAATGTTATTTTGAATTGCAACTAATGAAGCAAAAGGCAAGATTTAGTGCTGTCTTTAGATTTCTACTGTTGAAAATATGTGTGCATTTGTGCTGTTGCTAAGAAGTTACTTAACTACTTTAAGCTTCCCAAATCTACCCATCTTATCATCTCACTTTCCTGATAAGATGATTAATATAATTAAGTTAGGTAAGGTATGTATCACAATTTCTGGCATTCAGAAAACAATGAATGATAGCTAAAAGTAAGTCTAGTTTAGTCTGACCTTGTTAAATACATAAAGTGTATGATGGACCATGATTCTGATGTTGTGGTTACCTAAATTTTGGTCTTCTAAACCTCGTCCATTATCTACACATGCCTTTCTCCATTCTGCTCATCTTGAATGAACAACTTACTTTTCCTTTCGAACTGACTCTTAAGTGTGACAGTTAGATCTTTCCTGGTGTTTCTGTAACTCTTTTGCTTTCTTATTACCACTTACCATTTTGTTCTGAACTTATTTAGGTAACAATCTTCTGAATTACATGTTGACAAGATATTGATCTCTATTTTATTTATACTTTTAGCCCCAGTTCCAAGTAAAGTATGGCACACAGGAGATCCTCAATGAGCATTTTATAAACTATTGAATTGTGAATAGTATAAAAGACCTTAGGCATGATTCCAAAAATAGAGTTTTACTACTAAATAAAGTAATATTCAATTAACTTCTGTATAACCCTTTCATTTGTCAGGAAATAACATTTGTATTCTTTGAAATTTTAAACTTCAACTGTACTTTTATCCAACAGTTTCTTGCATGTGATAGTTGGCATTTTTGCTGTTTAAATGATATTATAGATGCCAAGGATGATGTGAACGTGTAGTCCTGACTCTTCATATTCTGGTCAAATGTAGAGAGTTGCAGACATTTCCCTATAGGTAAGAAGACCAAGAAGTCACAAAAGTACAATTCTATATTTCCAGTCATGACTCAAATTAAATTTTTTCACCGCTCATTCTAAAAGACAATGAATTAGTTCAATGATTCACTCTCTTCATTTTAGGAGCTCTAACTTTGCACATAAATCTCCCCAAGTTTCTATACCATATTTAAAATTATTCTTATGTTTACTTTTAATTATATTGAATCTGGAATCTCAAAACATAAATTCATTTTTCTTTTCAAATTTGTATTTGTTATATGCTTACTTCTTTATTTCTTTTCCTTTTTTATTCTCACCCCAGGATATATTTGTTGATTTTAGAGAGAGTGAAAAGGGGAGAGGAGAAAGAGAGAGAGAGACATCAATGTGAGGGAGAAATATCTATCAGTTGCTTCCAGCACATGCACTAACCAGGGATCAAACCTGCTCCCTAGGTATGTGCCCCGACTGGGAATTGAACCTTCAACATTTTGGTGTATGGAATGATGCTCCAAACTATCAATATGCTGGCCAGGAAATATGCTTACTACTAATATACAAATGCTCCATTATCATTTCTTTTTTGAGGCAGAAGCTTTTATATACAAAATATGTTTCACAATGATATGAAAAGATAACGTAGGTCAAAGTTGGAATCGACTAGTGTTTATAATGCTACCTTAAAATTTATAACTGATCAGAAGAATGATGTATAACATAAAGAGTGTTTAAGTTAACTTGGAAAATAATAGAATTTTATTTATTATTGGATTAAAATGTAAAACCATAAAACATTAATAATGATAAATGGATATTTATGAAGCTATATTATAAGCAGATGGTTTTTAGAGGAGCATTCTTCACCCCAAATAAAATATATATTTTTTTTTTTCTTAAAATGAAGTGAAAAACCATGAGAATAAATTCTCAGTAAACAGAAATCATTATAAAAAATAAATTTGTTTGTTTTCAAGTCAAAGCATCAGGCATTAGAAACTGTTGAGACATAATAAGAGTAACAGGTAAAAAAATAAAAATAAGCCCAAATAATTCAAGTCAACATGTTCATAAATAGCTTATAAAATATTTACTATGTTCTACTTTGTGTGTATATTCTAGTGGAATAGATGTCTCCATAAAGACAGTCTTATGTGGTATGATAAATGCTCCAAATATAAGTCTACAAAAGGGTTCTGAGACCATGTACAAGGGACACTTAACCAAGACTGAGGGATATAGGAAATTTTTCTAGAAAATGTTGCATGTAAGTTGAGTCTTGAAAAAGTAGGGGGCATAAATTGAGTGAATAGGTAAAAAAGGAAATGTATTCCAAACAGACAGTCAAGAAATTAAGGCAACCATGGCCAATCAGGAAATTGCTGAGAGTATAAGCTTTAAGTAAAAGTGAAGAGACATAAAAATGAGGGTTCAAATCCTAAGAGCATGCTAAGTCATGCTAAGGAATTCACCATAATAGCAGTGGGGAGTCACTGAAGAAGGCCAAGCAGAAGGGTCAGTGTCCTTCTCTCATCCTTTTCACTGGAGGAAGGAAGGCAAAAGGTGTTTGTGACTAAGGGGAAAGGGAGGCTACAGAAAAGGGAGAGGGTCTTCTTGTGACAGCTGCTGACTTCTATGTAAGTAAATTGTTGAAATTGCCTCCTATGAGTGAGAAGGAAGAGGGATAGATGTGTTTTTATGAAGGTGTTGAAGACTTAAATATAATCTGTGGGAAAATGGGACAAAGAACTGACCAGGTGATCAATGAGATATGGCCACTATACAACATAGACCTTCCTTTTCCATTTACCATGGAACTAAGTCCCTAAAAGCACAAAAATCTAGATTGTTAGGTGGCTCTGAATTCTAGGCTTCACCAGATACATGAGACAGAAACAGTGAAGAAGGGTAGTCAAAGTGATAAACTGTGGGATCCTGACTTGGATACAGGAGTCGAGATAGGATGGAGAAGATTCAGCATTAGACATTTAAAGCTGAGGAGTCCAAAATACATGCAGAAGAAAAAGGGTATGAGAACCCTGGAAGGATAGAGGTTGTGTTATAAATGTAGAATTGTGGAGCTTAAAAAATTTAAGGTTGAGAAATTCTGGAAAATTCCAAGAGATTAACCTAAAAAACTAGAAAAATGCTGTAATTTCAAGAAAAGGCACAGTAAAAATGAAACAAGTCATAGAGCATCTCAGAGCATCAGAGCAAGTCTTAGAGCATCTTATTTTCACTTCTAGAATTTATTCACCATGAATTAATGTAAGATGTCACAAATATTATTAACAACATAGAAGGTTGATCAGAGCCTTGTCAATAGTAGCAAATAGTTGCAAACAACTCAAAAATGCAATAACAGATGAGGGTTTAAATAAATTATGATAAAACGAAATATCTGTAGAAGTGTAAATTGACAAACCTTTATGAAAGCAATATGGCCCTGCCCAGCAATTTTAAATGCAAATGTCATTTAATTGGTAACTTCATTTGTGCAAATTTGCCCTACAGATATATTTATTCACATGCAAAAGGAAGAATATATGTGTATTTTGTGCTTCATTGCTTCTATGAGTGAAATGCCCATCAGTAGGGAACTGCTTGAGCACAGAATGGTACATCCATTAAATGGGATATTATAGAGCTGTGAAAACTCTTTACTCATGTAAAATGTTCTCCAAGGTACTTTATTAATTTAAAAGTAAATTTAATGAGATTCATAACAGAGTGTGTGGTATAATGCCATCTATTAAAAAAAAGGGAAAACTCCATAGATGCATTTACATATATATATGTTTACATTATTTTCTGATAAACTTATCAGAAAATTATAGCATTAGATACTGCTGAGAAAAGAATTTGGAGGGGGGACTGAAATGCTCAAGAAACTTTCATAGCCATTATATCACATGTATTTTTTTATAATTTTTTAATTATGAGAATATATTACCATTTGGAAAATTTTTTAACTCAAACTACTAATGTAACAAGCATAAAATTATTATTAATATTATTTTAATGACTTGGAAATATATATAAATAATGAGCCTGGGAGCAGGAGAGAGAAGATTATAAGAGTATTATAAAAATCCTATATAATGAAGGCATAGGAAAATTATAAGAAAGTACCCACCCAAAATATCCATACTGAATATAAATAGTGTTAGGATTGGATTGCAAGCAATTTTTGTTCTCTTTTTTAAAGGTGTGTTTTAAATATATCTCAGTGTACATGCATTATTTACATTTTGGGAAACTGGACGGATGTACCATGAACTTTATTATTAAAGGGAAGTATTTTTAAAAATTACTTTTGAGTAATCACTCAATCTCTATTCTTTCAAGTCTTTAAAACATTCTTTCATGTTTTAGAGATAGTTTGCAATAAAATTTAAGGTGAGCTTGGATGGGAGTAAAAGACAGAAAACTGTACTTGAACAATTAAAATAAATAAATTTTAAAAAAGAAAGCTAAAGAAATGAATACCTAAAAAATGTACAACTCATTAAGCTGTAGAAAAATTAAAGTATTTCAGACAAAAACAATTTGTTAAAGATAAATTGGGATCATCTATAACATCTTCCATTTGAGTAAAAGGCCAGTCTTTGTTTGGACAAATGTACCCACTAAGAACTCTTATTTTGTATCATAAATAAAATATATTCACTTATCTAAATTTAAGAGAATATTGCAAAAACTAGTCTCAAACAGAAACCTATTGAAGAATAGTTTAGATTTTGAGAAGGTGCACATAATTCACAAAATAAATGGTGATCCTCTTTTACATCTTCAGCATAATTGACAAATAATTTACCTTTAACATTCAGATAAATTAACATACCCTAGAAGTACAGTGTCTTGAAAAAATTTTGGGTATAGACAGAAATTAGAAATTTCAGTTTGATTATAAAATAAAATGTAATATACCACTGTATTTTTGAACTTTCTAATTCACAAATCTATTAAAGTGTAGTCATGAAGAGACCAAAAAGAAATATGTGTTCATGGCACAAAATGATTGTTTCTAAAGCTTACATGTAATATACCTGTTGTAATTCTGATTAGATTCTTAGAAATATCCTTTACTTGAATATGTTTAGAAACTTTTGTAAACTAAGCACTAAAACCAGTTATATAAGCCTTCACCCCCCACCCACAACTCCACCATTAACATCTTTTTTTGATTGTTTAAATTTTTCAAAAGATTTTGTTGCCCTGGCTGGTGTAGTTCAATGGATTGAGTGCAGGCCTGTGAACAAAAGGATCGTGGTTGGAGTCCCAGTCAGGGCACATGCCTGGGTTGCAGGCCAGTTTCCAGCAGGGGGTACATGAGAGGCAACTATAAATTGATGTTTCTTTCCCTCTTTCCTTTCCTTCCCTCTAAAGATTTTTAGACAGAGGGGAAGGGAGGGAGAAAGAGAGGCACAGAAACAACAATGTGTGGTTGCCTCTCATGTGCCTCCTCCTGGGGACTTGCCCTGAAACCCAGGCATGTGCCCTGACTTGGAATCAAATCAGTAATCTTGGTTTGCAGGCCAGCACTCAATCCACTGAGTGCTTTAAATTATTTTCTTATATTTTCTCTCAATATATTTTCTTAACTTTTAAGAATGTTATAGTTTTGCATTTTTCATTCAGCTCTGTAATTCATTTTAATTTTGTGAAAGGTGTAAGGTGTCTAGAATTTTTTAATGGATATCCAATCATTTGAACATTGTTTGTTGAAAAAGTCCTTATTAAAAATATATTTTCCTATTTTACTTGCTGACTTTCTAGTCCTACTAGCAAGTTGCATAGCTTCAACATCATTTCTACTCTCCAATTTTTCTCCTCACAAGAGCTTTTTAAAATAAATCTTCCTTGTTTTTCCAACCAGCTGTCTAATGTAGGAATCTCTTCTGCAGTTCTGAGGCTCATCATCAAATCATCTTTAATGGATAGGTGATGATTTCATAAAGCAGCTTGTTCCTGTGCTGGATAGCCCAAATTATATTTCATTCATTCAACATATTGTGCACCCAATATATGTCAGATCTGAGACTAAGTTTTATTATACTGAGCTTAAAATTACAAGATTCTGGTTCAATTCTCTTGAGCAATACACAAATATCTATTTTCTCTTACGTATCATTTATTTTGATACATGAGTATGTTAGAGAGCCTCTCATTATCTCACTTAACACTTTCCTGCTCTTTCAGATATCCCTAATGTGATGTTGATATATATTTATCAGTGTGCAGTTTCATTTGTCTGTGTTCCACTCAAAGTATTATTTACTCAGAGGTAACCATATTGCTCTAGAAGTCATTCATCTGGTGTAATGCACAATAGTCTATTTATTTTCTGTGCTTTGGACATCATACTGTTAACCAAGCCTAAATCATTGGTACTTTTGCTGCCAAAATGTCATAATGCACCATTATATTAAATCCATTATGAAACTAACATGTACTTGGTGGTCATATTCAATATTGTATGGTAAGTATGGAAAATATCAATGTAAAATGCCCAGGGGGATGTAGGAGGGGGACTAATTTTTATTGAATTGAACATTATACCAAGGTATCCAAAAAAGCAATGTATACTATAAGAGGAAAAATGCTGGAATTGGTGTTGAGAAGCCCAAATTCAGAGAGTAGATCTTCAAATAATTTAACTTTGAGCATTGGTTTACTCATCTGTAAAATAAGTTCAACAACAATTATTTCCCAATCTATCTTCTGGTGAGTTTTGAGAAATTAATGTGGGAACATCTATGAAAATAATTTTTAAAAAAAGTTCACTGAGGAAAAATTGCGGACTTTAGTAAAAAAAACACCCTTTTTGATGTATGGTTTTATTAGTTTTAACAAATCATATAGTTATGTTTGCACCACCATAGTGTAGACCAGTTTCATCACCAACATGTTCCCACTGCCTCTTCACAGTGCATCTCTAGCAACCACTAATCTACTTTGTGTTCCTGTATTTTTTTTTATTAAAATGTACTGGGATGACATTGGTTAATAGATTAAAGTTATATAAACTTCACCTGTAAGATTTTATAATACATCATCTGTATATTGCATTCTGTACTCATAACCCAAAGTTTAGTCTCCTTCTTTCACATATATTTGACCCCCTCTATATTTAACCTTTTGCAGAATGGTGCATAAATAGAATCATACTGGGCATGACTTCCTTTATTTAAAAAAAAAAATCGTTACTCAAGGGTGTGCTTATTGATTTTAGAGAGAGGGGAAGGGAGGGAGATAGAGAGAAAGAGAGAAACATCAGTGTGAGAGAAAAACATAAATCAGTTGCCTTTCATACATGCCCCAAGAAGGGACCGAACCCACAATTCAGGCATGTGCCTTGAGCAGGAATCTGACCTGTAACATTTTGGTTTACAGGATGATGCTCCAACCAACTGAGCCACACCTGCCAGGGCATCCTTCACTTTTAATAATATTATTTTAGAATCATCCACACTGTAGGATTTATCAGTGGTTTGTCCTTTTTGTCCACATATGAAAAAGAGATTTTTAAAATTGTATCCAAATCCAATTAATTTCTTTCTTTCTTTTTTCTGTACCTGTTCAATTACAGCTGTCTCCATTTCTCTGCCCCCACTCCCCCAACCCCAGCCATCCGCACCCCCCACCTTTATCCTACCCCTCTTTGGCCCTGTCCATGTGTCCTCCATACATGTTCCTTGATGACTCTTCCCCCCATTTTCCCCTGCTATCCCCTCTCACCTCCCCACTGGCCACTGTCAGTCTGTTCCCTATTTCAATGTCTCTCATTATATTTTGCTTGCTTGTTTGAAAACTTAAAATTTTTACTTTTTTAAAAGAAAATATTATTACATAATTTTATTTAATGAAGACTTGTGTATACTAGCATAGAATACAGATAAGAGCATTTTAATAGTTCTCTTAAGCCCTGCACCATGATTTCAGAAATATTTATTTCTTTCAAATGAAAACTGAATACCCAGCAGCATAGTTTTCAAGAAATATAATTTTGCAATGTTAGTAGTCTTATACTTTGAGATGAAATTAAAAATAAGAGGTGATTTTCTGGAAATGTGTGGGATTGAAAGGCCAAGGTATGATTGATTGTATAGGTTTTTTTATTCCTATTTCTAAAAAAAAAAGTATTTTTGAGCTGAATAAGAAAGATATAAAATTGAAATAATTGCATGCTTCAAATTTTAGTAGCAACATGAAATTGTGCTAGCAACTTAATGTTTTACTGACACTGGGCCTGTCAGCCTTTTGCGAGGCACACCAAATGTGAATGCTGCTTATTTTTTCTAGCTATCCTCTGAATGGTCTTGGGGAGAAGCTCTTACCATGAACCAGCAGTGCCTGGCAGAATGCCAGCCTGTTTCTAGAGCCAGCCTCTCTAAATCTGAAAGTTATTCTGAGTCCTTTTTTCATTTGTGCCTAATTCACTACTCATTGTGTATAATCACATGTTATAGGGATGATTACACAGCAATAAATTACAATTAAACTTGGCTTTTCAGTATATAAAGCTTTGGTTGTTAATAGCCATTATTCTGGTTGGTGGAAGCTCCCTCTCCCTGAAATGCAGGTGCAGGTTGCTGCCACTTAGACTTTGTCTAATCACACTCTACCATCAAAACAGAAAAAAACTTTTTGAGGCATGCATTCATCACTTTTCTGAAATACTGGACACATAAAACTGGGATAAACACAGGGGTATCGTATGAAAAGAATGATTTGTTAAAATTAAGTGTTGATTTCCAATTGCTTTTTATATAGAAAATCAAATTATCCCACACTGTCATAAAGATATTGAATTTGTATATTACAAAGTTATTGCTATAAACAAAAATATGGATTATTTAAGTATAGCTTTTGGGTTGATTTTTTTAAGATAACACATAAAATAGTATCAAAGACAAGGTATTTTCTAGTCTCTGAAATGTCACATTACCATAAATTAGGATATATACTGCTGTAATGCAGCCAACAGTCTGTGAAAATAAACAAATAAGCATTTTTAAAGCAAACCTCATTTCAAAACTGCAGCATAGACATTATATGTCCTGTGACCTTGGGCATGGTTCTTACCCTGTGTGAATATCAGTCTGTGTATATAAAGTAGAGATGCTCATCTTTTTCAAGAGATTTATGAGAATAAAATGAATTATGTGGGTAAACTTCACTATGGAGTGTTTGTTACATTAAGAAGATAAATCTGGTAATTCTGGTAGTATAATAAATTGCAAAACATGGACAATGATTTAAACAGAAATTAGAGCCTCAGTGGTTGCTTATTACATACAACTGCAAACTTCTTTCTAGACACACTTTTTTCCTGATTGGTACTTTAATCTTTATCCTTTTATAAAAATGCTTTAATAGTTTATACCTGATTGGCTAATTTCTCACTTTCTGATATCAAATATCCAAACATTTATGTATGACTTGGAAAAATAGTTTTTGATCATTCATTCATTAATCATTCAGTCATTCACACCAGTTGTGTCCTTGGATCTACACATTTGTCTATGTAAGGTTTGCTTCCTCTCCTGTCCTCTTTTAAGGGAGATAAATACATACATTTTTTAAAAGATTTTATTTATTTATCTTTAGAGAGGAGGGGAAGGAAAGAGGGAGAGAAATATCAATGTGTCGTTGCCTCTCGTGTGTCCGCTGCTTGGAACTGGCCTACAACCCAGGCATGTGCCCTGACTGGGAATCAAACCACGGTTGTTTGGTTCACAGGCCCACGCTCAATCCACTGAGCTATACCAGGCAGGGCAACACATGCATTTTTATAATAAAAAAAGAAAAATGTGTCTGATAGAAGGACTATGAAGAAATATATTTAATGTATAAGACATATCCAAGGAAGTTCAAGAGAGTGGGCCACTAATTTCCTCTGAGAGGTGTGGATGGCTCTATCTGAGTGGAAGGAATGGTAGTTAGGGGAGAAAATTCCAGGCAAACAAAACTCTGAGAACTTAGAGATCACAAAAAGTCATTTAGTATTGAGAGACCTAATCCATTTGATTAGAATGTGTGACACAGGTCGATAAAGGCTGAGGGGAACCTAATTGGACACATAGTTAAATCAGACCATAGACAGCTTCAAATGCAAGTGAACATGTTTTGCTTTATTCAGTGAACACAGACAGGTCTTCCTAGAGTGTACACTCAAATCAGAGAAAAAGTAGATGAGTTTAGATCTTTCAGTAAAACCAATCTGGTCACTATTTTAAGCTTGAAAGAGCATGAAAAATATGTTTTGATTTATTCATTCTTACTTTTTCAAAGTCTTCCCTTTGATCTTCTAATAGCTCCAAAAATATTTTTTTCAGGAAACTGTTTTATGTGGACTAGTGACTAGCTTACACACAAAGATTTGTTTTAATGGAGTTGCCTATGAAACTGCTACAAAACCCTTTTGGCATTTGTGAAACCAAAATCCTTGACCTTCAAGGGTCACAGGTTGGTACTGTGTCAGCCAAAAGGAAGGGAAAAACAGGAAGCTTTGAATGTATTTCTTCTGGTGTTCCACATTCTGGTATCTATCTATAAGGAAAAGGGTGTGGCAGGGTGTTCGGTTCCTTTAAAATAATACATATATTAATAGTTTGATTTGTTTTTGTTCCCCCTTTGCCTTTTGAAACTGCCTTATTCAGATTTTTTAAAGAATTAAACTCTTGATATATAATGTACATAATATTTGGGCTACAAATTCTTTTTGTTGTTGTTGTTGTTTTTTAATTTTATTTAGTTATTTTTCAAGTACATATTTTTGTCTATTTCTCCCATCCCAGCCCCCCTCCCCCTGTGCTCCCCACCTCCCTCCCATTTCCTCCCCCCACTAGTCCTCATCCCTGTGTTTTTCATACTTGTTCCTCAAAATCCCTCCCCTTTTTCCCCCTGAAATTCCCTTCTCTCTCCCCTCTGGTCACTGCCCACTTGTTCTCTATTTCAGTGTCTTTGTTTTTATTCTGCTTGCTTGCTTGTTTGTTTTGTTGTTTAGCTTCCTGTTAAAGGTGAGATCATATGGTATTTGTCTTTCAATGCCTGGCCTATTTCACTCAGCATAATGCTTTCCAGTTCCATCCATGTTGTTGCAAAGGGTAGTAGCTCCTACTTTCTCTCTGCTGAATAGAATTCCATTGTGTATATGTACCACAATTTTTTGATCCATTCATTTACTGATGGGCACCTAGGTTGCTTCCAGCTCTTGGCTATTGTAAATTGTGCTGCTATGAACATTGGGGTGTATAGGTTCTTTGAAATTGATGTTTTAGGATTCTTAGGATATAATCCTAGCAGTGAAATTACTGGGTTAAAAGGCAGGTCGATTTTTATTTTTCTGAGAAAATTCCACACTGTTTTCCATAATGGTTGCACCAGTCTGCAATCCCACCAACAGTGAACTAAGGACCCCTTTTCCCCACAACCTCTCCAACATTTGTTGTTTGTTGCTTTGTTTATGATAGCCATCCTGAATGGTGTAAAATGGTATCTCATTGTGGTTTTAATTTGCATCTCTCTGATAGCCAACTATATTGAGCATCTCTTCATGTGTCTTCATTTCTCCAAGGAGGACATACAGAAAACAATTAGATTACTGCTTCCCAGAAAGTGATTTTTAACTCACAAAATTACTACCTCCTTTCAGGAGTCAGAAGAAGATTTGATACCTTTCAAATAGGCTGAAATAGTAATAATAATTGTAGCATCCCAAACAAGTAAAGCATAAGAATATTAGATTAGAAACTCCTTTTATCATAGGTAAGGAATAGTTTTTATTAATTTTTAATGTATCCCAGTAATAAATTTGTTGAAAAGTAAAGTTTTTTAAAAATTCACAAATAAATTAACATTTTTTAAAACTCCTTTCTCATTTCTTTCAAGCATAAAGTCTTAGGGAAAGATGATCAGAAAAGCTTTTGTGAGATAGAATATACATTAATGTTGTAGATTACTAGTGTGATTTAAAACCATAGAGTTTTATGTAGATTGAGGTGTGTCCCTTGTGAATTACTCTTAATTTTACACCCTTTTGTAAACAATCCCTTCATTAAAATCTCTTAAATCACACCACATTAAGCATGCCTTCCTTTTCCTGAAGATCCCAACTGCTCATTATTAATATCCAAATATGTTACATGACAATTGTATGGTTAACATAAGGCTCCTGTTTTGAATGCAAAAATCACTCTCTCCTGCTTCTACCCATAGACATTGTCCTCAAATGTAAAAGGCAAGTTTGAACCAGTCATTTTATTAACCACAAAAATGGCACAAAGTTATTTTCCCAAATGATTGGAACCTGCACTTAGGATTTAGAGTGTCTGACATTTCTAAACTAAGGATTTCACCTTGGGAAGCAAGAAATGTAGTTATTTTCAAATAAGTGTATTTCATATCTTTAAAATTGTTCATTGGTTTAGAGTTTGGGGTGTCTTTGTCTGGAAACTAGTATGGTGTTGTAATTAATAACTTCTTATAGGAGAGGAAAATGTGCAGCTGTAAGTACACCTTTTTTCAGGTTATCTGGCTATAATTTATATTATTTCCCCATCTCCTGAGGCTCTAAACATTAAAAACAATGTGTGTCATAATATCAAGTATTTTCTCAATAAAAATCCCACTGTTTGTGGTTTGTCACTCTTTCCAGAATAGATTACTGAATCTGTGGAGATTTCGGAACCATTTAGGGTTTGGAATTCAAAGCTGACTTGAGCAAATGGTTCTGGTTCACAGTAGCATTATAGACAAATTTTACTGAGAGAGAGAATGCTGAGAACTATTTTTGTTTCCAAAGGAATTGTCATCATCAATTAAATCACAGATATATACTGAGCATGTAGGGCATGTCTTATCTGAAACAGTTAATAATATGTAATTAATCATATAATACATTTGAACTAGTAGACTAGCGGGTCCTGTCTATTGACCCCTTGCTCTTATTGTTTTCATATAAATAGGATTTGATTACTAATTTATTATATTTAAAGATAAATATAAAAAATGATATTCTGAGTTATTCAATAGATATCCATTGCATGTATATTTCAAATTAACAATATGAAGAATAACTCAAAGAGGTAAAAAACAAAGGTTTACTTTAATTGTATTATGACTATGACTCATATCATTTTGAAAAGGAAACTAAAATGGGTTGATGTTGAGTTTGACTATACATAAATAATCTTGCCTCAGTGAGTGGACAAAATGCTTACCTTAAAAACTATTGGCTAGGATCCATTGGGTAAACAACTGTCTCTTTACAAGTGTACCTTGATGAGTGCCTTAGAATTTGTAATTAAGGACTTATGTTGGGTAAGGGGAAAAAAAACAGATACAGTCAAAGCTTGGTGGGAGAAGTGATTCTGCAGAAAAATATACAGGGAATTTTGGATGATGGAGGCAAGCAAGTCAAGAGGAAATGGGGAGAAAAAAACTAAGAAATGTAGTTATAGGCTGGAGTTCAGAATAGGAGAGTGTTGGAGTTCTTATTGGTCTGAAATTAGAAGCCATTTTCTGGAGATCTTACTAGGAGGTAGAAGGACCAGTAATAGCATAAATGACTTTTATATCCTTAAATATTGTTGATTCTGAGCAACAAAGTACAGCCGAGAAAGTGTGTCCAAGGTAGATTTAATAATCTTGGTTGTAATTAGTTTCTTCTGAAGCCTATGTTATAAAATAATGAGCTAGTGAAATAAAAGTGCACAGTGAAAAAGGTTTAAAGGGAGTCAAATACTTCTGTATTCTTTAGGTTTTTTTTATTATGGTAGTGTTCAATATTGTCTGAGTTTACAGATCCCCAAGTGTATTTGCTACAGAATAGATGTTTTGTTATCAGAGCCAATCATTATGAAGAGCAGCAATGGAGTTCCATGTGCAAGCAGGAGAAGGTATAGAAGTTTTGACCAGAGTAAGATGTAAAAGATAATTAGAATTCGGGAACCGATCTTTTTAGGAGATTATTTGTGCTAAAAACATACCCATCACTTCTAAAATTTTTTTCCCTCCTCCTGATTTACTGCACTTACTCCAAACCCATTAAGTTCTGTACATTATATATTTACAGCTTTTAGTGTCAATTATACTTCAACAAAGTGGTTTTAGAAAGATTTATGACAAATATAAATTGTATTTTTCTAAATGTCATTTTCCAGTTGTTCACTAGTTTATATACAAATATAATTTTTACATGTTAACCTTGCATCTTACAACATTACAAAATTTAAATATTAGTTTTCTAGGTTTTTGTAACATTCATAAGGATATTTTCCATAAACAGTGATGTTGTCTACAAATAATAATAATTATACTTCTTGCTTCCTGATCTTTATGCCTATTTTTTCTTAGATATTGCACTTGTTAGCAATTTCATTGTTGAAACAGAAGTGGCAATATCAGATATTTTTTCCTGGTTCCACCTCTTAGGGGAACAAGGGCTAGTATTTTACCATTTTGTATGACATCATATACTGTAGGTTTTCCCCTTTATAAAACTGAGGAAGTTCCCCTCAATTCCTGTCTTGAATTTTATTAAAAATGTAGTTTCACTAATGTTCACAGAAGTCCTGTCTATAGTAGCAAAACCCGGAAACAATTTAAATATTAATTTACAAGAGAATGGCTAAAAAAATAAATAGCTAAAAACAAATCATGATATATCCGTACAGCGGAATGCGTGGCAATAAAAAAGAAAGGAACGACTGATAATATGTACTGATATGGATAAATTTTACAGAAATCATGCAAAGCATAAAAAGCTTAACAGGAGAGTTCATTTTACATTCTATTTGTATGGTGACCTAGAAAAGTAAACCTAATTTATGGGCACAGAAGTTAAAAAGATTATTTCCTAAAGCCAGACAGTGGGGGGTTGACTAGGAAGCCAGACAGTGGGGAATTGACAAGAGAAGAAATGAGCGAAGTGTTTTTGTTTTTCTTTTTCTTTTTAGTTCAAATAAATTGAATTAAAAAGTAGTCAGTGGCATCCTAATTAAACAAACAAACAAACAAATAAGAATTTTACATGAGCATAACTTGTTTGACTCAAATTTATAGTGATTTTCAAGTTAGGTCCTAACTCTCAGATCTAATACATTTGCAAATTGTCAGGTTATAAGTACAATTACACTTAATTTTTTTAAAGAAAAGATTTAAGAACCTGAATCGGCAATAGTTCATAAGTTTAACCGATCAGTGTTTGAAATCGAAACTAATAGTTATATAGCCTTAGACAATCTCTAGTTTATTTTTTAAAAGTTCATGGTAATTCCTGAGCATTATCCAATATATTGAAGTTTAACTCTAAAACTTTTAAAATCTTTGCTCTCAATATATTAATACCAAAATGAGTCCATTATGTAAAACCATTTATTTCTTCAATTCAAAAGGGCAGTGGTGCTTAGTGCTGGTGTGGCTCATTTGGTTGGAGCATCATCCTGTGGCCTTGAGTTTGCAGGTTTAATTCCCAGTGGGTACATACCTAGGTTGCAGATTGATCCCTGTCCCGATGTGTCAATCTTCTGTCCAGTTGCATATGCAAAGCAACTGATAGGTGCTTCTCTCTCTCACCAATGTTTTTCCTCTCCCTTTCTCTTTTCCTTCTTCTTTCTTTAAAAGTAATGAAAAAAATGTGTTCTGGTATAGGTAAAAATATAAAGAGTAAAAAAGAACTGCTTTGTCATTTCCTATCAAGAATTGACAAATATTTAATGTTGGCTGAAATATAGCAAAGATCAGAAATACCAGAATCTACTTAGTCTTCCTGGGTTGTTTTACACATAACTCATAAACAAAGCATCTACTTCCCCACTGAGAATCCAGATTTTGGGTACAGTCTAGTCCCTGGTCCCTTGGAGGTTTTTATAAAAAAAAAAAAAGACAAGAGATAATTCTGGGTGATAAAAATTCCCAGTATACCTTGTGGAAATGTATACAATTGTCAACCTTCATAATTTTGAATATTTAAGGATTAATTTTAATGTGTGTGAATAATATTTAAGTTTAAAAAAACCTGAAAATATATAAAGAACAATTTTCTAATATTGTTCTGTAGACATGTCAAAAATGGTATAAGAAAAATGGTACCTGATAAAAGCAGAAAGTAAGAAAGTAATTGGTAGAAACACATTATTGAGAAAAGAGTAATAACACCTTTTTGTATTTTCCAAATGAAGATAAAGGTAGTATGCCATATTACATAACATTTTTTTAAAATCTTATGTAACAGTTATATTCATCTTTAATTCAGTGGTCTGTTGTCAAAGTACATTGCTGGTCTGGTTATAATGAATGTTCAACACAACCAGTTTTATTTTGTTCACAACAATTTTGTGTGTTCACTTATGCTCAAAGAATATTTTTACTATTAGCATACTATTTAATAATTAAATGTTTATCTGTACTTATCTTCAAGCAAGTAGCAACTTTTAAATTCCATTCAACAGTTCACAATGTCAAAATTCTCCATCAGTCTGTAATTGCTTACACTCAGGTTGCTGAAAATGCTCGTGTAAAGAGACTAACAATATATAGACATGCGCACAAAGAGCTGTGTATGTCAATGCAAGTGTTTTTCAATAGTGATTCACATTAGTTTTATTTTTAAAGCAGCTAAAGGGAGCTGAGTGTGTCTGTTTCCTCTGCTGCTCTTGCAGACATCAAATGATCACCACCAATGCACTCATTCTTATGAGAATTGCATCATAACCAGATAATGTGGTGTGCCACGGCAGAGGTTGAAAGGTATATCCACTTTTATAAACAATAATAACATTCTTGTAGATCACTGATTGACTGTGCAATTCCTACTAAATGCCAATGGCATATTTCACAGATTTGGAACAAATACTTCAAAAATGCATATGGAACCATAAATGATCCCAAATAGCTGCAGCAATTTTAAGAAAGAAGAACAAAGTAGGAGCGATTGCAATATCTGATATCAAACTATATTTCAAGGCCACAATAATCAAAATGATCTGGTTCTGGTGTATGAACAGATACATAAATTAATGAAACAAAATAGAGAGCCCAGAAATAAAACCAGGTCTCTATGGTCAATTAATATTTGACAATGTGGGTAGAAACATAAAATGTAGTAAAAATAGCCTTTACAATAAACTGTATCAGAATATCTGGACAGGTACATGCAAAAAATGAAACTAAACCACCAACTTACACCATACACACAAAAAAATCAAGATAGATAAAAGACTTAAATATAAGTCACGACACCATAAATGTCCTAGAGGTAAGAAAATTTCAGATATCCCACACAGCAATATTCATCAATATGTCCCCTAGAGCAGAGGATATAAAGGAAAAATAAAAAATAAAACTACACCAAATTAAAAAGCTTCTGCATAGCTAAAGAAAACATCAGTAAAATGAAAATGGAACCAACCATATGCAAAAACATATTTACCAATGATACCTTGGACAATGGTTTGATCTCCAAAATATATGAAGAACTCACATGACTCCACACCAGGAAGACAAACAATCTAATCTAAAACAAAAACAAACTAAGCAAACAACAAGAACAGGAACAGAACCACAGAAATTAAGATCATATGGATAGTTAGCAACAGGTGAGTGGGAGGAGGAGAGGGGGAAAAGGTACAGAGAATAAGTAGCATGGATGGGTAGCAATAGATAGGTAGCAAATAGGGGGAGGGCAAGAATAGTATGGGAAATGTAGAAGCTAAAGAACTTAATACGTATGACACACGGACATGAACTAAAGGTGGGGAATGTGTGTAGGAGAGGGTGTGCAGGGTGCAGGGAAGTGAAGGGGGAAAATGGAACAACTGTAATAGCATAATCAATAATATATATTTTCAAATAATGGTACATTTACACAATGGAATACTATGCAGCAGATAGAAAGAAGGGTCTGCTATCTTTTGAGACAGCATTGGTGAAACTGGAAAGTATTTTGCTAAGTGAAAAAAAAACAGGCAGTGAAAGAAAAATACCATATGATCTCACCTATAAGGGGAACCTAATCAAAAAAATAAATAAGCAAAACAGAATCAGAGACATGGAAACATGAAACAGAGCGACAGTAACCAGAGTGGAGCAGGGAGAATAATGAGGTAAAGCAGAGGAAGGGTAAAGTCAAGGAACATGTACAAAGGACCCAAGGTCAAGGACAATGGGGTGGGGAGTGTCTTTGGGAGCAGGGGTTTGGATCAGGCAGGAGAATGCCACAGGGAGGGAAATGTGGACAACTGTAACTGATCAACAACTAATAATAATAAAAAGAACTATACTTGAAATTATTCTTCTATGTTGTATCTACATGAACTGCCTTATGTGTGTGATAATTTGTGATTCTTTCTTGTATAAGATAATTTTTAAAGATCCTGAAATATAAAATCAGAGTAGAATAAAATCAACATGAAATTCATTATTTATGGAGAATTAGCATTTAATATAAAGACAAAATTATTTTTTCCAGTTTCTAATTGCAGATTTCAGTGCTACCTCTACATGTGGTTTTAGTTTCCTCCAATGTACATGCCTATATAACATGGAATGATGTTTTTCTGATACTCTAAGAAGGTTGTTAATTAACCATTTTCCTCTGGAGATTAGACATCAGATTTTCAAACAAAAGAGTCAGTATATTCTTCCTTTTCATTTTCTCTTTGAGATGCAGAGTAAGTTGGAGCTCTAGTGGAGACTTTGAATTACTGAAGATCTATGAGTATGTGTGGTCCATCAGATGACAATGCCAGGACTGATTAATACTTTCTTAGTATGCTAATATTCTGAACACTTCAATGTCACCTTAGTAGTCATCTGCTCTCTATGTAATAATAACACACATGATTGCAAATTATTTAAATCATGTGCCTTTGTCCTTAAGGTTAATTCAGCCTATATGCAACCAAAGAAGGGCCTCATCAACTTGAGGGCAGGAAATGGAATACATTTATGAAAGATGTTATGATTAATTGGGAGGGAAGTTATCATCAAGAAAGAACAGACATAGAAGCTATTATTTTCTTGCAAAGCTGTTAAGAGACAAAACAGCCTGGATTGGAATGGAAAGCCATGTATGAACAAAAGCCTGCCATTTTTATGTGTGGTATCATTTTCTGAGGCAGATATACAGTTTTATTTTGGAATATTTCACATATTATTTCATTCACTTTACGCTTTCCTGTTTTGCTCTTTAGGTTTCCCTTTGGATAAATATCACTGAATTGCAAAATTCAGAGATACAACTTATTTTCTACTTTAATATTTCTGAATTAAGATGGATTTTTAAATTGGCACATGCTTAATGCAGCTTCTCTTTCCTGAAAAAAAATTCATTGAGGTGGCATGTTTTCTTGAAATAGCACTGTAGAAATCAAGAAAAAGAGGGTTATTCAATAAAGTCACTCATTTGAGAAATATTTATTGAGTACCTCCTCTGCCAGGATGAGGCAAGATGTTAAAGAAATCCACAGTAAAGGACAGATGAGGTTTCAATCTTCTTGAATTCTTAAGGTAAAATAAGTTTAAAAACAATTAAGTATTAATGGAATACAATCTAATAAAAGTCCCCTACAGCCTCTTGTAGATGTATTTTAAATGTTGTAGGTTACCAAAGAGGGAGTATAATCATTCTATACATGCCTTCAGAGAAAGGACTGGTCAAGATACCAGGCAAGGCAAAAATGTAAGCAAAGACAGGTGGTATAAAATATCAAGGTGCGTGCAGGTGGCTGAGTCATCTAGTCCATCTAGTCCAGGAATCTCTCTCAACATGAATAATGAATAGGACCCTTTATAAGGAAAGAATTATCTTGCTAATCTGTAGTATTATCTCAAATTATTTTATTATTTGTATATATGTAATATTTCTTTTATTTGATAGCAGTAAAAGTATAGAACATATTTATTCATTAAATAAGAACAGAATCACAAAGCTTATTCAGACCTAATTATCAACATTAATTTAAAGTGATATGTGAGTGTTTTTTTGGAGCATGGTGAACTCATTTTTTAACTAGCTTACTCAGTGATATGTGAATTGGTTAGGACCAGCAATTGAAGTAGGTCTCAAAATATGATAGCATTATAATTATGACTAACAAAAAAGCTAGTGTCACTGAGTCCTAATTATACGTCAAACCTAGTAATGACCTTTTTTCAGGCAATCCCTTATATTCTTGCAAAGATGTTTTCAAGCCACTGCCCATATATCCTAGTCTTCTGCATTTCCTCTTACCTTTCTGGTTGCCCCTGCAGGCATCTTTGCTGAGTTATCGTTTTCTCTAATTCACTTATGTTCGAGAGCTTGAGGAACTTATCTTTGATTCTAAATATCTGTTTCGGTAATCTAACTTGATCTCATAAATGCCATGTCCCTCTAAATTCTAGAAATTGTCACATCTATATCCAACCAAGACATCTCTCCCAAACTCTGAAGTTCCATATTAAACAACTACTTGACACCATCGCTTGGGGTGGGAAGCAAATGACACCCAAATTTGCATTCCTGATCTCACCAAATTTGTTCCTGTGACAGCCTTTATCATCTCAGTTGATGAAAATTCTATTCTTACAGATTTTCAGGGCAAAAACCTTGGATTTTTTCTTATTTTTTTCTCCAATCTCAAATCCAAATTCTTTCAGAACCTGAAATATGTTTACCTTCAAAATGTATCCAGAAGGAAACCTTCTTTCACAGCCCCCATTTTGCGTCTTGTCTGTTTCACCATTACATCTTGTCTGTGTTTTTGCAGTAGCCTAGTAACCAGGATTCATAGTTCCACATGTACTCTGTATAATCTATTATGGCATATTCTCAAGGAAAGTGACAGAGTAATGATTTTTTCATGTAAGGTGTATTAGTGACATAATACTGTCACTTCTCTAGTTTAAAAGGAAAAAAGCTAACTTCTTTTTTTGTATTTTAGTAACAGTCAGAATTCTGAAAATAGCTTTATAGGACCCTCCATGATATGCCTCTGACTCTCCATATTATGATGTATGGCATAACTCTGTCTAGATTTGACACACACAGTGGATCCTTTTTCAGACTCCCCTTCTCAATGCAACAAATTATATTGAGTGACAATTATGAAGAGATAATTCTAATAAGAAAAGAAACCCAGTGAAAATTTTCTTGTATTGAACTTTGTATACATTTTCATGGCAGTAAATTTAAAAACTTTAAATAAAACAACTGTTCATTACCAAAAAAGCCAAACATGCTGCTTAATACTTCTAAATTACATTATTATATTTTTTTTGAAAAAAGGGAAAAACTTATACCTACAGTTAGTGGTTGCACCAAGAATTAGTAACATTCTGGTTTCCATCTTTAATTCTGTAAATTGTCAGTGACTTTGTCCGAATTAATTTATTTGCATAGAACTTTTTCTAGACAAATATATGATTTTTATTTGTATAAGAAAAATTTAAAATAAGTTTTATTTATTGTATTTACATCAGTAGACATAAATAGTTGTTGAACATGTTTTATTAGTTTTGATTTCAAAAAGTTTATTTTACATGACAAAGACATATATACCAAATTAGAAAATAATTTTCTTAATGTCAGACTAAATTTGAAAAAAAATATACAATAAACTTCAGAAATTTTACAAATACATAAAAATATCAAGTGATTGCATCAAATGACAAAAATGAAGTAACTCATGTTTGTTTTATTCCTCTTTCTGATCTCAGCATCATTCTGGTTTAAATATAACCTATTGTTCACATGCATTGATGTGAATTACCACAACTCTGCCTCAAGTAGGTTCAAATTATATATGTCACACCTTGACTCTTGAAAGTGATACTGGGAAGTTTCTCAGAAACTGACCATATAACGAAGTTGTCTAAATTAATACCTGTATAGAACACAATGTTTTTTCTCTTTAAATTTTTATTTTTTGACTACCTTCCCCCATTTCACACATTCCCCCACCTTTGGCAACCTAGAATCTATGAGTGCTTTTCCCCTGAATCTATGAGTTCTTTTTTTTTAGATTCTAAATATAAAATTATGTAGTATTTATATTTCTCACTCTGACTTATATCAGTTAGCATAATGCCCTGAATGTCCATCCATGTTGTTGCAAATAGTGGAATTTTCTTCTTTTTTATGAATGAATAATATTTTTTGTATATATTACATTGTTTTTTTGTCTTAGTTGTTCTAAACAAAGCTGAAATGACCATGGGGATGCAAATATCTTTTTCAGATAGTGATTTAATTTTTTTCAGATAAACACACAGAAGTGGAATTGCTGAATTATGTAGTAGTTTTATTTTTAATTTTTTGAAGATTCCCTATACTGTTTTCACTTTGGTTGAAATTATTTACATTCCCATGAACAGTGGAGGAGGTTTCCCATTTCTCCACATCTTTTTTTATTGTTCTTCAAGCAAAATTATCTCCATTTTCCACCCACCACTCACCCTCACCCCAACCATTCTCATCTCCCATCCTCTATCCTGCATTCCTTTGGCTTTGTCCATGTGTCCTCTATACATATTCCTTGACAACCCTTCCCCTTCTTTCCTCCATTACACCCCTTTCCCCTTCCCTCTGGTAACTGTCAGTTTGGTCTTTATTTCAATGTCCTGGCTTTATTTTGCTTGCTTATTTGTTTTGTTGAGAAAGGTTCCACTTATAGGTGCTATCATATGATATGTGTCTTTCACTGCCTGGCTTATTTCACTTACCATAATGCTCTCTAATTCCACCCATGCTGTTTAAAAGGTAGGAGTTCCTTGTTTTGTTTTGTTTCAGCTGTGTGATATTTCATTGTGTAAATTAACTATGTTTTTTTATTCACTCATTTACTGATGGGCACTTGGGTTGCTTCCCGCACTTGGCTATTGTAAATTGTGCTATGAACATAGGAATGTATAGGTTGTTTTCAATTGGTGTTTAAAAACAATGTTTTTAAACATTGATATTTCAGGTTTCTTAGGATATAACCCCAGCCATTGAAACAGTAGGTCAAAAGACAGTTCTATTTTTAGTTACCTGAGGAAATTCCACACTGTTTTCCACAGGGGCTGAACCAGTCTGCATTCCCACCAACAATGTACCAGAGTCCCCTTTTTTCCACAGCCTCTCCAGCACTTGTGGTTTATTGATTTGTTTAGGATAGCCATTCTCAATGGTGTGAGGTGGTGTCTCATAGTGGTTTTAATTCACATCTCTCTGATGGCTAGGGATGCTGAGCATCCTTTCATATGTTCAGAGCCCTCTGTATGTCCTCCTTGGAGAAGGCTGTTCAAAAGCTTTTTATTTGTATGAAGTACAATTTATTTATTCTTTCCTTTATGTCCCTTGCTTTTGGGGACATATGAGTGAAAATATTGCTATGTAGAATATCTGGGATTTTCCTACCTGTATTCTCCTTTAGGACTTTTATGTCATTATAACTTATAAGTCTTTTGTTCATCGTTTTTGTCTATGGTATAAGTTGATAGATGAGTTTTATTTTTTTGCATGTTAGCTGTTCACCTCTCCCAACATCATTTGTTGAAGAGCTGTTTTTCTTTCATTTTATGCTTCGACCCACTTTGTCAATCTTAATTGACCAAAGTACAGATCACTGAAGTAATCTCCTTAAAGAAATTAAGGAAAACACAAATAAATGGAAGCATATATTGTGTTCACGGATTGGAAGAATTAACATCATCAAAATGTCTATACTAACCAAAATAATATAGATGTAATGGAATCCTTATTAAAATACTAATGACATATTTCACAAATATAAAACAAATATTTCAAAAATTTATGTGAAAGAATAAATAACCCTAAATAGCAGCAGCAATTTTGAGAAAGAAGAACAAGAAATATAAAGTAACTAGAAGTAAACCTAATCAAGGGAGTAAAAGACCTATATTCAGAAAAGTACAGATCACTGAAGAGCCCAGTGTTTGCAGTGAAAGAATAAATAACCCAAAGTAACTAGGAGTAGAGAGCCCAGAAATAACCCCAAGTCATATAGAAAGACTTGGGTTATTTCTGGGCTCTCTACTCCCCTCCATTGATTTATGTGTCTGTTCTTATGTAAGTACCTGACACTTTTGATTACAGGGGGCATGAAATATAGTTCGATATCAGGTATTGTGATTGCTCCTACTTTGTTCTTCTTTCTCAAAATTGCTGCTGCTATTCAGGGTTATTTATTCTTTCACATAAAATTTTGAAATATTTGTTTTATATTTGTGAAAATGTCATTGGTATTTTAATAGGGATTGCATTACATCTATAAATTGTTTTTGGTTAGTATAGACATTTTGATGATGTTAATTCTTCCAATCCGTGAACACAATATATGCTTCCATTTATTTGTGTTTTCCTTAATTTCTTTCTTCAATGGTCTGTACTTTTCTGAATACAGGTCTTTTACTTCCTTGATTAGGTTTACCCCTAGTTACTTTACATTTCTTGTTCTATATCAAATGGATCTTTTTCTGAGTTCCATTTCTGATATTTCACTGTTGGTATAAAATAATGCCTTTGATTTTCAAATATTGACTTTTTATCCTACTGTTTTGCCACATTTGCTTATTAGGTTGAAGAGATTTTGGGTGGAGTCTAAAGTGTGTTCAATGTACACTATTGTGCCATCTGAAAACAATAACACTTGTGTGTCCCCCTTTCCAATTTGGATGTATTTAATTTCTTTCTCTTCTCTGATCACTGTGGCTATGACTTCCAATAATATGTTAATAGAAGTGGGGAAAATGGACAACCTTATCTTGTTTCTGATTTTAACCAGAAAGCTTTTAGTTTTCGCCCATTGGATATGATGTTCACTGTAGATCTCTAATATATGGTCTTTATTATGTTGAGGTATGCTCCCTCTACTCCCACTTTGCTGAGTGTTTTTTTTAATCATAAATCTGTTTTGTACCTTATCAAATACTTTTTCTGCATCTATTGATAATGATCCTGTGATTTTTGTCTTTCCTTTGTTTATATGACATTACATTTATTAATTTGCAAATATATACAATCTTGCATCCCTGGGCTCAATCCCACTTGATCATGGTGTATGATCTTTTTAATGTATTGCTGGATGTCGTTTGCCGATATTTTGTAAGATTTTAGCATCGCTGTTCATCAGCGATATTGGTCTGAAATTTTCTTTCTTTGTTATGTCTTTATGTGGTTTTGGAATTAGGATGATGCTGGCTTCATAAAAAGAGTTTGGGAGTATTTTTTCTTCTTGGATTTTCTTTTTTATTTGTCTTTGTTTTTTAGCATATTAATTTTTAAATTTCTTTTCTTTTTTTTGTTGTTGTTAAGTACAGTTGTCTCCATTCCACCCACACGTCTCCCCTCAACCCCAGCCATCCCCACTTTTCTCCCTAGACCCTACCCAGCTTTGGTTTTGTCCATGTGTTTTTTATACAAGTTCCTGAAAATCACTTCCATTTTGTAGGGGCGACTTCTCTCTCGAGTCCCCCCAGTTCCACAGACACAAGTGAGTGAATAATGACCGAGACATGCTGAGATCTGTCTAGGGAGGAGGAGTGGGCTGTGGCCAGTTTCTCAGGAGAAAAAGAGGCCAGCGGCGGCCAGTTTCTCCGAGGAGAAAAAGGCCTCGAGCGCCCTCTTCCATAGCCTTTTATTAGGTTGTAATACACAGAAATACAGGGCAGCAAGGATCAAACAGCAGATAATATTACAAAAAGATCTGAGTTAGTATCTGTCAGAAGAGAGTTGCAGAAACTTTGGGAGACATACTCATTTCCTCTCCGACCCTTATCATATGAATAAAAGCACTCTTAGCAGAGCAGATTTCACAGGTTTATCAGCAAGTATTTGTGGTGCCAGATTTTTCCCCAGGACATTCTCTAGCAAGGCAAGGAGCTGCACCTCTCCCCATCAGGTATTCAGGCTTAAGAGGATTGGAGCCAGGAAGTGCTTCTCCCAGAGAACATGGGGACTCGGGTTTTGTCAAAGCCAGCGGGCGAGAGTCTATTGTTCTTTGTTGCAGCTCACGGAGTCCTTCCCTGAAGTCCTGCCAAGTGATTGAGTCTGGCTTAGGTTGCCCCCTGCTGTGAGGGGTCTTACCCGCCATTGACTTCTGACCCAGCTCTGGGGGCAGGGAGAGGAACTGTGGCAGCGTTTGCTACTAGAGACAGGCTTTGTCTCCTGTGGCTGGCATTCCAAAGGTCATCTCTTGCCCTTAGGCACAAGGGGTAGAGATACAATTCCTAAAATCAGGCAGAGCGGTCTACTACACCATTTTTCCTCCCTTTGTCTTCTCCCACTTTCCTTTAGGTTACTGTCAGTTAGTTCTTAATTTCACTGTCCCAGGCTATATTTGCTTGCTTATTTGTCTTGTTGATTAGATTCCACTAATAGGTGAGATCATATGGTAATTGTCTTTCAAAGCCTGGCTTATTTCACTTACCATAATGCTCTCCAGATCCATCCATGCTGTCTCAAAGGGTAGGAGCTCCTTCTTTCTTTCTGCTGCTTAGTATTCCAGGAATATATCACTATGAACTTCCTTCTCAGACTGCCTTCCCTGTGTCCTATAGGTTTTGGTCTATTGTGAGTTAGTTTTTGTTCATTTCCAGAAACTTGTTGATTTCTTTCTTGGTCTCATTTTAACCCATTTGTTGTTTAATAGCATGCTATTCAATCTCTATGAATTTGAGCGTGTTTGAAGTTAGTTTTCTTGTTGTTAGTTTCTAGCTTCAGGCCCTTGTAGTCTGAGAAAATGCTTGATATTATTTCAATTTTCTTGAATTTGTTTTGGCTTTTTTGTGTCCTATCATGTGATCTGTCTTTAAAAATATCTCATGTGCATTTGAAAAGAATGTGTACTTTGCTTCTTTGGGATGAAAAGTTGTGTGTGTGTGTATACACACACACACACACACATATATGGTTAGGGTTAGGGTTAGGATTATATCTATATAATCCATTTGATCTAATGCATTGTTCAAAGCATTTTATACTTGTTGATATTTTGTTTGGAAAATCTATCTATTTTTGACAATTGGTGTTAAAATCCCTGAATATAAGTGTGTTGCTATCTATATCCTTCTTGAACTCCTATAAAATTTTCGTTATATATTTAGGTGCATATATATTTTTAATGTTTATGTCTTTTTGATGGATTCTCCCCTTGTATATTATGAAGTGTCCTCCTGTGTCTTTCTTTATGGCCTTTGTTTTGAAGTCTTTTTTGTCTGATATATTTACCCTGGCTTTTTTTTTTTCCTGTCTATTTGCTTGGGATATTTTCTCCCAAGCCTTTATTTTCAGTCTGTGTAGATCTTTTCTTCTGAGGCGAGTTTTTTTCTAGGCAGCATATGTGCAAGTCATTTTTCTTATATATTCAGCTACCCTATGTCTTTTGATTGGAGCATTTAATCCATTTGCATTTAAGGTTATTATTGGTAGATATTTATTCACAGCCATTTTATCACTTTTGTACCTGTGTCCCTCTCTCTCTTACTGTTTTTCTTCCTCTTCTTACAGTAGTCCCTTATCATATCTTGCAGTACTGGTTTGGTAGAGGTGTATTTCATCACCCTTCTTTTGTCTGGAAAACTCCTTATTTTGCCTTCCATTTTAATTGAGAGCCTTGCTGGATAGAGTAGTCTTGGTTGCAGGCTTTTGCCTTTCATTACATGGAATATTTTTCACCATTCCTTTCTGACTTGTAGTGTTTCTGTTGGAAAATAAGCTGCTAGCCTATGGGGGTTCCTTTGTATGTTACTTCCTGTTTCTTCCTTGCTGCCTTTAACATTATATCTGTGTTTTTAAAGTTTGGCATTTTAATTATGATGTGTCTTGAAGCAGGCCTTTTGGGTTCATCTTGATTGGGACTCTCTGTGCTTCCTGAACTTTCATGGCTTTTCACCTGTCTAGGTTAGAAAAGTTTTCTGTCATTATTTTTTCAAATGGGATTTTTATCCCTTGCTCTTTTTTCTTCTCCTTCTGGTATTCCTATGATTAGAATGTTGTTTTTCCTCATGTTCTCTTGCAGTTCCCTTAAGCTATCTTCATTTATTTTAGTCTTTTCATGCATTCACTCTTCCTGGGTATTTCTTTCTACTTTGTCTTCCAGCTCACTAATTTGATCCTCTGCCTTATCCAACCTGCTTATAACTCCCTCTAGGGTATGCTTTACTTCAGATATTTTATTCTTCATTTCTCCCTGGTTCTCGTTTATAGTTTTTACTTCCTTTTTTCATGTTGTAATTCCCTCTCTGTTCCTTGTAGTTGTCAGAGAGTTCCTTAAGCATCCTTATCACCATTGTTTTGAATTCTATATCTGATAGTTTGCTTGCCTCTATTTCATTTAGCTCTTTTACTAGGGATTCTTCCATTACTTTCATTTGGGTGTTCCTTCTTTGTCTCCCCACTTTAGGTGACTTCTTTTGTTTATTTCTCCATCTCAGGATGCTCTGCTTTGCCTGACTGTCTTCATGAGGTGGACTTCTGTGATAGGAATACAGTGGGACTCAGTTGTATAGTCTCTTTGATCTCCTTTTGTGGATGCTGTAGTGTTTCCCTCTCTTCTATTTGTGTTGGCTTTCTTCTTGTACCTGGGTTTTATTTATTGGTGGATTCTTTTTTAGTGGTGTTGCTGGTAGTCATAACTCCCACTTTGTCTTGTATGGAGTTGTAGAGGTGTTGTTTAAAAAAGCATTGTTAGCAAAACTCCAAAACTATGCAAGCAAAACCCTACCCCCCACCACAACAGCAGCCTCAACTGCAATAAAAATAAAATTAATAAATGTAAAGGGGGATTTTATATATTATATGTTATGACAAAGGGAGTATGAGATAACTAAAGGAGGGGGGAAATGTTGTTCTTTGGTAAGAGGGAGGAGAATTTATAAGAGTTGGCATAGAACTGAGGTGAAGAAAAGAAGAGAATAAAATTTAAAGCATAAGTAAAACACTAAAGGCCAATGGGAACAATGGGATAAGATAAGGGAAGAGTATATGAAGTTTGAAGTAAAATTGAAAAAGTCTTGGACCAATAAGGGCAAACTTACAGAAAATCCACAGCAGGATCAATAGCAATGGCAGTTGAATTAAATTTAATAAAGGTGGAACAGAAATAAAAATATTGTAAGAAAGCAAAAAAGTGAACATGTGATGTCTACAGTAAAAAAAAATATTTTAAGGGGACAAGGGAAGCAAACTAATAAGAGTAAGAACTTAAGCCTAGGTTGGGATAGGGGACAAAAAAGAAGAAAAGAAGAAAAAAGTGAAAGAGAAAACAATAAGATGAAATTCCTCATTCAGCTGATCAGGGGTAGGGTCAAGAAAAAATGAAATAAGATAGCAAGAGTATTCTATGGGATTTGAAGTACTAACAAGTAGGGAACAAATAGGAGATCCTTTGGAGAAGTACAGTAATAACTGTGATAAAAGTATATTATCCACTTTTATAAAAGGTGAATATTACAAGGGAAAAGGAATGGGAGCTGAGTTTAGCAAGCAGAGTGTTTATGCAAGATTAGATGGAGGAGAAATAGTGAGAGTAAGGGATAGAAACTTGGCATAGTGTGTGAGAAGATAAAGTTAACCACAACAGTCATATAGCTCAGGAAGATGACAAAATGGATGAAGGCCAGGGAAGGGTGTGGTATGGGATTTGGAAGGACAATAGCAGGATAATAAATATATAATCTGAATAAAAAGAAGAAAAAGTAAAAGACCAAAAATAGTGTGTTGTTATTGGAATACAGGTGAAGTAAAAGAAGAAGAATTAAATTGCTATATGAAAAGAAGAATAAAGAAAAATCAAACAATGAAATCAAACAAACTAAACTAAACAACTAATTAAAAGGAAAGAAGAAAATTTAAAAAATACATACAAGTTCTGAAGGATATCGCAGTGAAATTTGTCTCAGCTTTTGGTGTTCGCCTTTGGACTTTTTTCTGCACCCGTCTCTGGTTTTTCTCATAGTTCCAGATCTTGTTGTCTTACTCTTGGGGTGGGGGGGAGAAAGCAAAAGTAAACCAAAAAAAAACCTCTATTAACTATAAGTGTGCCAAGTGGGTTTTGCAGGTCCTCCTGGATCCTGCACGCTGAGGTGAGCTGGGCTCTGTTTTTTTTTTCCTTTGTTGTGGTTCCTCAAGGATGAGTGCTCAGTCTGGGCTGCAATAATCACCAGTGCCCAGTTTCCAGCCCGTGCCCTCAGAGCGATGTGTAGCCCACACTATCCACTCTGAGCACCCTGTAGGTACCACTAATCCACCTCACATTACAACCCTTTGATTAGTCCATGAAGTGTGCTGAGTGAGAGCAAATCACCTCCTCCACTCCTCCCTCTTTGTTGGCCTGGGCTCTGTGCATGGGCAAAATCCCTTCAAGGAAGCTCAGTTCCCCTATTGAAATAAGTCCCTGAGAACTGCTACCTCTCTGAGCCCCTGCTTCCCCCACTTTGTTCTATCCATGAGGCACTTTGATTGGGAACATACAGTTCCTCCACTCCTCCTAGTTCCCTGGCCAGGCTGCTGCTGCATGTGACACGTCTCTTTGCACACAGGGTCCTTGCACAGTGGCTGAGATCCTCTTTTGAGAGAAATCCCTATGGGTGCCACCTGCCATTTCTAACAGTTACCCAGCCTACCACACAGACTAACTCTCTCATCAGTCCAGAATCTCTCTGGGTCCCATTCAGTCACAATCTATTTCTCTTACCATCTCCAGATGTCACCCTGACTCTCTGATTTCTCTAGTACTGTTCCATTTGGTGACCACCACTCAGCCATCAACCACCATCCCAGCCAGGGTGCACTGCCACTTTCTCCAAGTCCTTGCCCACACTGGTTATCTTTTGTTTTTTTGATGTTAGCCACTCTGACTGGCTTGAGCTCTTACCTTATTGCAGTTTTCATTTGCATTTTCCTGACAGTTAGTGATGCTAAGCATTTTTTTCATGTCTCTGTTAACCATTTGTACATCTTCTTTCAAAAAATGTCCATTCATACCTTTTGTGCATCTTTAATCAGATTTTTTCCATTGAGTCGTAGTGATCTTTTACATATTTTGGATATTAAACCCTTTCCAGCTATATGATTTGTAAATATCTTGCTCTTTTCAATAGGTTCCCTTTTTTATTTTGTTGATCATTCCCTTTGCTAAAAAGAACCTTCTTAGTTTGTTGTAATCTCACTTATTTTTGCTTTTGTTGCCTTCACTTTTCATATCAAATCCAAAAAATTATTGCTGCATTTTTTAATGTTAAGTAGTAAAAAATGACAATTATAAGCTTACAAATAAAGCATTAAAAGTTAAAAATAATCTAAACAATTGTCTAGAAAATAGACCAAGAAAAAGTTTTTTGTTTAGTTTAGTTTTGTTTTTTTAAGGAAAGGATCTCTCATGGACATTGGCTAGAACTGCTTGCCCACAGGTGGACTGTTCTGACTTCTCCACCCTCAGAAAGCTACTGGATTATGGTATAATAAAAAAACTGATTAATTATATTTTATTTAACAGAATTCTTCAGATACATTTGCAGAAATCACATTCTGTTTCATACATTTCTGCTTTGCTGAATCTTTGATATATAACACACACACTCTGGACTGATTCTGGTTTAGTAGAAAAAGTTCTTTAAAGTGTAAAATCATTTCTTCATCTATTAATATAGGCCAAAAGTCAACAAACATGGCCCATTGGTTAAATTTGGCTTGCCACCAATTTTTCTAAGTAAATTTTATGGAAATTTTTACATATTGTCTATGTTTACATATTACCTATGGCTGCTTTCTAGCTCCTAGGTAAAATTGAATAATTGAAAGAGATATTCAAGGGCCTGTAAGGCCTAATATTTTTATTATCTGTACCTTTACAGACAAAAAGGTAGTGAACATTTTATTTATTCTATTTTATACAAAGAATGGGGTGTTAGATTTTATTCTATAATGGATTTATTTATTGAATTGTGGCAATGAGAAAGAGAAAAAGCAAAGTGAGCTAGTATGACTAGGATATATTCAGTAAGTGATTTACTCTTGGAGGAAAGTGTCACTGAGGCAACAGTGTATTTTTTTAATATGAATGTGCAATCAACACAGGAAAAATGTGTATGTCCATGGCATGAGATTATGAAATATTGGACTTGTGTTTATATTAATATTGGAACCAAAATAGCATTTATAGAGAAAGAATGATTGAAGTATTATTATCCATACAAGTTAGAGTAACATGAAATAATACCATGAGATGATTTATAACCTCACTTTGTAGAGACAGTTACTTTCATGCTAAAAATATTTCATATCTGAAAAAGATGATAACAAATGTGCTCTTTTTTCCCTCCAGCATGAGTAATATCACTTGCTTCACTAGTTTGGTGGTAGAAATATGGTTGAATATTGTACTTGTCAAATTAATTGCATAAGTTATCACCTATCCATTTTAGCAAAAGTCTAACATCAGATTTTTGAGACCTCTTCACCATCCAGATTACTCAGAGGCTTTCTTAGTCTGAAAAGCATATATATGAATAGCTATGGGGGTAGCTATAGGGATATGTATGGAGTACTTCCTGGGCTAGATGGTTAGGAGGTTTTATTTGCAAATGCTCCTGGCTCCAATAGGAGTTCATATCATATAGTCAACAAACATTTACTATTCAGTAAGTGCATGTGGCAAAATTGGATTTAAACATACAAGACACAAGACCCACAGGGAGTACACAGTCCAACTGGAAAAACAGACAACTAGGGAATCACTGCAAGGTATATATCTTATTAATTGATGGGTATAAACAAAGAGTATAAAATCATCTAGAAAGACCAATTGAAGAAATTGTACATAGTAATAAAGGAGAAGTTGCCTGCATATTCTTCCCAGAGCCTTATTCTTGTAAGACAAGTCAGAATAAACCAGGCAAATACATGGCATGAGATAATAATTAAGAATTGTGGTGAATTCCATGTTAAGAATGTAAACAGAAATGAAGTGCACATGCACAAATATGCACAGAACATCTGGGGGGTGGCTACAGATGGACTACATTGACTGGAATGAGTGTTCTTGTTCCAAAGTGACAAGAAACAGGCCAAAATGGTTAGAAGGAGCCAAATCATGAAAGACCATGGTTTGGTTCCTTCTCATAAAGGTAAATAGAATTTCTCATAAAAGTAAAGAAAGATTTTTCCCTATCTTAGATAAAAAATACCTAAGGATACATTTTAAAAGTAAATTCGAGGGAGAGGTAAGATAGTGGAGGAGTGAATGGATGCCACAATAACCTCCTCCAGAACCAATCTGGAATTATAACTAAATTGTGGAGAAGTCATCTGGAACAAAAAACTGAACAATAGATAGAGAGAAGCCTTATAGCCACAGACAAATAGAAGAATCATTTTCAGAATTAACTAACTGGTAAGGAGTGCAGTGGAGACTCTAGAAGGCTGACTGGGCACTCACAGGTGGAAGTGCCAGGAGAAGAATTAAGCAAGTGCTTGGATCCACCAGAGAAGTGTGGAGTCTAAACACTATGGTTTAGACCTGTGGGATCCACAGCCTAGAGCATTGCTCCAAAGTACACAGATAACAGGCAGCAAAAAGCAGCAGGGTTGTTCTCTGCCAGAAACAGCCCTGGCAGAGATGCAAAGAGCTCTTTAAAGGACCAACACACAAATTTTTCATTTATAGCAACTTACCCAGGGCTATGGAAAAGGCTGGGGCAGAGTGAGATACAGACACCTGAGGAGAAACTGGGGATGGAAGCTTTAAGGAGAGAACTGAGAGAGTAGCCACCAGGGTCCCAGTGCTGAGCCTATACCCACACAGTAACAGCCATCCTGCTCAGGCAGATCACTTCCCTCAGAGCAGCAGCAGCCTGAATGGAAACAGTACCTCTGACCAAAGGAGAGATTCTGACCCAGCTCTGTTGTGCTTAAGCCTGAATGCTGAGTGCAGAGTGACTAGATTAACAACTAGGAGACAGCCACAGATAGTAGATCCCTGGCAAAGAGGATGGGGTCAGAGTGGACTAAAGACACTTCAAGAGAGACTGGTGATGGACACCTTGGGGAGAGAACTAGAGGGTAGCTGCTGGGATACTGGTGCTGATCCAACCCCCATACAGCAACAGTCATCTAGTTTAGGCGTACCACTCCACACAGAGCAGCAGCAGCCTTAGGAGAAACAATAGCTCTGACCCCAGGAAGGATTCTTCCCTGATCTTTGGGGCTTAAGCCAGACTACTGAGTGCAGAATGACCACATTAAAAACTGGAGGAGGCAGCCACAGAGAGCAGATATCTGGCAGTCTCAGAGCAAGGTACCTAAGGTCAGATTGGGTAAACATCTCACATCACCAGAGTCAGGTCCAGAAAGAAAAAACAGTGGTTGTACTAGAGGCTACAAAGAAGAAATCCACTGTTGTCTTCTCCATTATTAGTGATATTATCTTTTCTGCATAACTTTTTAACTTTCATTTCTTGTCCATCAATTTTGTGCATATTAAGTCACTAGATTTTATACTATAGTTTATTTCTCTCCTTTCTTATAATAGTCTTGATCTCTTTACACCCTTATTAACACTGTTTCATTTGTGGTTGATACTGAAACTGTGGGAGTAAGATATTTTTGAGGAAGTGGGTTTGTTCCCTGGGCTTGGTGGTTTGTTCTCGCAGCACCTGTACAACAGCATAGGAGACATGGTGGGTGAAGTGACCCTCAGTCAACAAGCTGGAGGGAAATATCCACCAAAGAATGAACCAACAACAAGCAAAACCCAAATACTTTCAGGGAGCCATCATAAATGCCAACAAGGGAATTCCAAGAGCATCAAGTTCAGGAGATCAAGGAGACTGTAACACTGAATCTCACAGGTCTCATACCATAAAAGTTCACACTACAAACTCACTAGTCAAAGAAGATTAATTTAAGAAACTGAGGCAAACAAAAAGATTCTCACAAATAAAGAAAAGTCAAAGAATCCCCAATCCAAAGGAAAGTAGTAATCCTCAGAAAGAATATTAAAATAAATAGAGGCAAGTCGACTATCAGACATTGAGTTAAAAAAATGCTTATAAGCAACTCAATGAGCTCACTGAGGATTGACAAAAACTACAGAGAAAGACTTCCGCCAAGATGGAGGATTAAGGTGGATGTGCCTGCCTCCTCTCACAACCAAGTTTAAGGACAACTAAATATTAGCATCAGAAAACACAACCAGAACACGGAAAACTGAACTTTTCGGAAGTCCGCAAACAGCAAATTCTCCGGCCCGGCCGGTAAGAGGCGAAACCGGCGGCGGCGGGTTGAGGAGTTACAAAGGAGAACTCGTTCGACCCGGGCGCGGGCGCGGAACCCAGACGCGCGACTTTTCGGAAGTCCGCAAACAGCAAATTCTCCGGCCCGGCTGGTAAGAGGCAAAACCGGCGGCGGCGGGTTGAGGAGTTACAAAGGAGAACACGTTCGACCCGGGCGCGGGCGCGGAACCCAGACGCGCGACTTTTCGGAAGTCCGCAGACAGCAAGTTCTCCGGCCCGGCCGGTAAGAGGCAGGACCGGCGGCGGCGGGTTGAGGAGTTACAAAGGAGAACTCGTGCGACCCGGGCGCGGGCGCGGAACCCAGACGCGCGACTTTTCGGAAGTCCGCAAACAGCAAATTCTCCGGCCCGGCCGGTAAGAGGCAAAACCGGCGGCGGCGGGTTGAGGAGTTACAAAGGAGAACTTGAGCGACCCGGGCGCGGGCGCGGAATCCAGTCGCACGGGTTCCAAGCCCAGGATTGGACCTAGTGAGCAGCCCACCGGGTGAGTGACTACGGAGGAGTCAGTGGGGAGGCGGTGGCAGCGAGTTGACTGTGGGTGCCCGGTTACGCGCGGGTGAGGGAGTGAGCGGGGGACCGGCGGCGGCGCCATTTTCCCCCGCTCTGACCACGCCCCCCACATACAGCGTCACAACCCAGCGACCTGGGACTCCAAGGCGCCGCTTCTCTCACTTAAAGGGCCAGAACAGACCAAAAATGTCGCAGGGGGACCTCAAAGTCCCGGAGATAAATCTAAGTGACGAAGAAATAGCAAATCTCTCAGACGCACAGTTTAAGACACTTGTCGTCAGCTTCCTCACAGATCTGGTGGACTATAGCCACAAATTAGAGAAACATATGAAGGCTAAATTAAGGGAAATGAATGGAATTCCACAGGAAACCCATAGAGATGAAAAAAAAAACTGGGACTCAACTCAATGGAGTAAACCAGAAGGAAGAGAAAAAGGATCAATCAGAAAGGAATGAAGAAATAAGAATTCAGAAAAATGAGGAGAAGCTTAGGAACTTCCAGGACATCTATAAACGCTCCAATATCCGAATTATAGGGGTACCAGAAGGGGGAAAGACACAACCACCAGTGGAAAAACTATTTGAACAAATAATAAAAGAAAATTTCCCCAATCTGGCAAAGGAAACAGACTTCCAAGAAATCCAAGAAGCCCAGAGAGTACCAAAAAAGTTGGACTCAAGAAGGAACACACCAAGGCATATCATAATTACATTAGCCAAAATTAAAACGAAGGAGAGAATCCTGGAAGCAGCAAGAGCTAAGGGGACAATCACCTACAAAGGAGTCCCCATCAGGCTGTCAGCAGATTTCTCAAAAGAGACCTTACAGGCAAGAAGGGGCTGGAAAGAAATATTCCAAGTCATGAAAACTAAAGACCTACAACCAAGATTGCTCTACCCAGCAAAACTTTCATTTAGAACGGAAGGACAGATAAGGTGCTTCTCAGATAAGACCAAATTCAAGGAGTTCATCATCACCAAGCCCTTATTATATGAAATGTTAAAGGGACTTATCTAAGAAAAAGAAGTTAAAGAAACATGAACAGTGAAAGGACAACAAGCTCACAGTTATCAACAACCACACCTAAAACGAAAGCAAACTAAAAAGGACAGCTAGATCAGGAGTGGAAACATAGAAATGAAGAGCTCAAGTAGGGTTAGCAACAGGGGAGTGGGAGTAGAAGACGGGGAGAGAAGGTACAGAAAACAAGTAGCATAGACAGTAGATAGAAAATAGATGGGGGGGACAAGAATAGTATGGGAAATACAGAACCTAAAGGACTTGAGACACATGGACATAAGCTAAAGGGGGGTAATCGGGGGGTTGGGGGGCAGGGTGGAGGGGAATGAAGGGGGGAATAGAACAACTGTAACAGCATAAACAATTCAAAAAAATAAAATAAAAAAAAAAAAAAAAAAAAAAACTACAGAGAAACTATAAGAAACTTACTGAGAATTAAACCAACAGGAAAAAGGACATAGAAACTATCAACAAAAGCCCAGAGAAAATAAAGAATATAATTTCTTAATGGAAGAACCCAGAAGAAGGAATCAAAAGCAGGCTAGATGAAGCAAAAAAAAAAAAAAAAAAGTCAAATCAGTGAACTGGAGGACAATGTAAAAAAAACTCCAAGAAAAAAGAGGAAAAGAAAAAAAACTAAAAAAGAATGAAAAGTGGTTAAGGGAAATGCAGGAAAACATGAAATGTGATAGTACCATATAATAGGGATATCAGAATGACGAGTGGAGCAGGGGATAGAAAACCTGTTTGAAAAAATAATGACAAAAAACTTACCTAATTTGATGTGACAAAAAGTCACACAAATCCAGAAAACAGGGTCCCAAACAAGAGGATCACAAAGAGGCCCATTCCAAGATACATTATAATTAAAAAGGAAAAACTCAAAAACAAAGAGAGGATCTTAAGGGCAGCAAGGCAGACACGAGAAGTAACATACAGTGTAGCCAAGATAAGGCTAGCAGCTGAATTCTCAAAAGAAACACTAAAAGCCTGAAGGGAATTGCAAAAAAAAGTTCAAGTAATGAAAAGCAAAGGCCTGCAATGAAGACTACTCTACCCATCAAGGTTCTCAATTAAAATGGAAGGCAAAAAAATTAGTTTCCCAGATAAAAGAAAGCTGAAAGGATATACCTCCACCAAACCAGCACTGCAAGATATGTTAAAGGGACTGGTTTAAGAAAAGGGAAAAAAGCTGTAGCTGGTGTGGCTAAGTGAATTGAGTACTGGACTGTGAAGCAAAGGGTAGCTGGTTTGATTCCCAGTCAGGGCACATGCCTGTGTTTCAGGCCAGGTCCCCAGTAGGTATGTGAAGGGCAATAACACATAGCTCTTTCTCCCTTTCTCTCTCATTCTTCTCTCTCTAGAAAATAAATAAATAAAATCTTTTTTAAAAAGAAAAGGAAGAAAAAGAGAGAGAGGAACATAGGTATAAAGGGAGTAAAATGGCAATGAATAAGTGCCTATCAATAATAACCTTAAATGTAAATGGACTAAATGCTCCAATAAAAAGACATATGGCAGATGAATGGATAAGAAATCATGACCCTCATATATGCTGCCTACAAGAGACTTACCACATAGCAACACAATTTACAATAGTCAAGTGAAGGAAGCAACTTAAGTGTCCAACAGTAAATGAATGAATTAAAAAACTATGGTATATTTACACAGTGAAGTACTACACAGCAGAGAGGGGCTTCTACCCTTTGCAACAGCATGCATGAAACTGGAAAGCATTATGCTAAGAGCAATAAGCCAAGTGGTAAAAGACAAATACCATAAGATCTCAACTGTAAGTGGTACCTAATGAACAAAACAAATAAGCTAGCAAAGTATAACCAGAGACATTGAAATGAAGAACAAATTGACAATAACCAGAGGGGAGTTGGGAGGGGTTAATGAGGGGACAAGAGGTAAGGGTTTTCAGGAACACCTATAAACAACACATGGAAAAAAACAAAGGCAGGTAGAAACAAGGGAGGGAAGTCAGGATGGCTGGCGTTGAGTAGAGTGGTAGAGGGAAATGGAGACAACTTTATATGAATGACATTTTTTAAAAAGTTAAACAATAACAAAAAGACTAACCTCAGAAAAAAAAAAACCTATACAGACTAAAAGTGAAGTGTTGGAAAAAAACATTCCAAGCAAATGAACAGGGGAAAAAAGCCAGGGTAGAAATACCTATATCTGACAAAATAGACTTCAAAACAAGGACCATAGGAAGAGATGCAAAAAGACACTTCATAATACTCAAGGGAAAAAAATCCATCAAGAAGACATAATAAACATTATAAAAATATATATATATATATATATATATATATATATATATATCCAACAAAGGAGCACCCAAATATATAAAGACAATCTTGGAGAACTTCAAGAAAGATACAAAGAGCAAAAACTTACACTAGGTGATTTTAATAACCTATTATAAAAAATGGACCAATCTTTCAAACAAAATATCAACGAGGATATTGCAGCATTCAATACATTTGATCAAATAGATTTAACTGATATATATAAAACCTTTCATCTCAAAGAAGCAAAATACAAACTCTTTTCAAATGCACATGGAACATTTTCAAAGATAAACCACATAATAGGACATAAAACAACCTCAACAAATTCAAAAAAATTAAAATCAGATCAAGCATTTTCTCAGACCACAAGGGCCTGAATCTAGAAACTAAACTTAAGGCAAAAAAAAATTCAAAAACACTCAAATTCATAGAGATTAAATAGCACTCTATTAAACAATGAATAGGTTAAAATGAAACCAAGAAAGAAATCAACAAGTTTCTGGAAACAAATGAGAATGAACTCACAACAGATCAAAATTTATAGGACACAACAAAAGCAATCCTGAGAGAGAAGTTCATAGTAATTCAGGCCTGCCTAAAGAAGATAGAAATTTTTCAAATAAACAACCTAACCATACATCTATAAGAACTGGAGGAACAACAATAAACAAATCCCAGAGAGACTAGAAGGAAGGAAATAACCAAGATCAGAGCAGAATTGAATGACATAGTGTCAGAAAGCACAATTTTAAGCATCAGTAAATACAGGAGGAGGTTGTTTGAAAAATTAAACAAGATGGACAAGCCTTTATGCAAACTCATTAAGAAAAAAAGAGAAAGGACCCAAATAATCACAAACAGAAAAAGAAGAGATTACAACTAATGCCGCACAAATACAAAGAGTTGTAAGAAATTGCTAGAAACAAGTACACTCCAAGAAATTTGAAAACCAGGGTAAAGTGGAAAAATTTCTAGAAAAATATAACCTTCCAAAACTGAATGAAAAAGTAGTAGAAACTCTGAACAGCCTGATAACAACTGACAAAATTGGAGCAATAATAAAAAAAAAAACTCCTCTCACGCAAAAACCATGGAGCAGATGGTTCTCAGGAGAATTTTACAAAATATTTAAGGAATTGTTAAACCCTATCCTTTAAAGACTATGCCAAAAAATACAAGAAAAGTGAAGGCTTTCAAGCTATTTTATGAAGCCAGCATCATCCTAATCCCAAACCCGATAAAGAAATAAAACTACAAAACAGTATCACTGATAAACACAGATGCTGAAATCATGAATAAAATATTTGCAAACTACATCCAGCAATACATTTAAAAGATCATACACAATGATTAAGTGAGATTCATCCAGGGATGTAAAGATGGTACAATATTTGCAAATCAACAAATGTAACACATCATATAAACAGAAAGGAAAAACAAAAATCACATGATCATTTGAGTAGATGCAGAAAAAGCACTTGATAAGGTACAGCACCCATTTATGATAAAAAACACTCAGCAAAGTAGGAGTAGAAGGAGCATACCTGAAAATAATAAAGGTCATATATGAAAAACCTGCAAAACATCATCGTACACAACAAGCTAAAACTAAAATCTTTACCACTAATATCAGGAACTAGACAAGTGTATTTGCATTCAGTACTTCTATTTGACATAGTATTGGAAGTCTTAGCCACAGAAATCAGATAAGAAAAATAAATAAGTTGCATCCAAATTAGAAAACAAGAAGCAAAACTGTTATTGTTTGCAGATAACATGATAGTGTACATAGAAATATCCTAAACACTGCACAAAAAAACTACTCTACCTAGTAAGCAAATTGTGCAAAATAGTGAAACACAAAGTCAATATTCAGAAATTGAAGGCATTTTTGTACACCAACAATGAAATATCAGAAACAGAAATCAAGAAAACAGTCCTATTTGTTATAACCACAAGAAAAATTAGGTACCTAGGAATAAATCTAACCAAGGAGGTAAAAGACCTGTACTCAGAAAATGACAAAACACTGAAGAAAAAAATTAAGGAATACACTGGTCAGAATGGCCATCATAAACAAAAGCAACAAACAACAAGTGTTGGAGCGACTGTGGAGAAAAGTGGACCCTAGTGCACTGTGGGTGGGATTGCAGACTGGTACAACTACTATGGAAAACAGTATGGAATTTTCTCAGAAAACTAAAAATGGATCTGCCTTTTTACCCAGCAATTCCACTGCTAGAATTATGTCCTAAGAACCCTGAAACACCAATCGAAAAGAACCTATGCACTCCAATATTCATGGCAGCACAATTTACAATAGCCAAGTGTTGGAAGCAACCTAGGTGCCCATAAGTAAAGGAATGGATCCAAAAACTATGGTACATTTACACAATAGAATTCTATGCAGCAGAAAGAAAGAAAGAGTTCTCACCCTTTGCAACAACATGGATGGAACTGGAAAGCATTATACTGAGTGAAATAAGCCAAGTGGTGAAAGACAAATACCATATGATCTCACCTTTAACAGAAGCCTAAACAATAAAACAAACAAGCAAGGAAAATATAACCAAACACATCGAAATAGAGAACAGGCTGACAGTGACCAGAGTGGGGGGATACTGCAGGGGAAAGGGGGAAGGGTTTGCAGGACAAGTATGAAGGACACATGGACAAAAACTAGGGGGGTAGGAAATAGGAGGGAAGTGGGGAGCACTGTGAGGACTGGTCTGGGATAGAAGTAAAAGGCAGAGAACTGTGCTTGAACACTAATTAAAGTTAAAAAAATTAAGGGAGACACAGACCAGTGGAAGCATATACTGTGTTCAGGGAATGGAAGAATTAATGTCATCAAAATGTCCATATGACCCAAAGCAACTTATAGATTCAATGCAATCCTTATTAAAATACCAATGACATATCTCACAAACATAGAACAAACATTTCAAAAATATATATGGAACCATTAGTGACCCCAAATACCTGCAGCAAGTTTGAGGAAAAACAAAGTAGGGGGGTTCACAGTACCTGACATCAAAATATATTACAAGGCGATGGTAATCAAAACCATCTGGTATTGGCATAAGAACAGACAAAGATCAATGGAACAGAAAAGAGAGCCCAGAAATAAACTCAAACCTCTATGGTCAATTAATATTCAACAAAGGCATAAGCATTAAATGGAGGAAAAATATCCTCTTCAACAAATGGTGTTGGGACTTCTAGACACCTACATGCATAACAGTGAAACTTGACCACCAACTTACACCATACACAAAAACAAACTCAAGATAGATAAAAGACTGAAATGTAAGTTGCAACACCATAAAAGTCCTAGAGGAGAATATAGGCAGGAAAATCTGGTATTTCACTTTGCCATATTTTTACCAATTTGTACCCTAGAGCAAGGTACATAAAGAAAACAATAAACAAATGGGATCTTATCAATATAAAAGCCTTCTGCACAGCTTAAAAATACTAGCAAAATGAAAAGGAAACCAATCATATGGAAAGCTATATTTGCAAATGATACACCTTGGTCAAGGGTTTGATCTCCAAAATATGTAAAGAACTCATACTATTCCACTTCAGAAGGACAACCAACCCAATTAAAATTGGTCAAGAACCTAAAGGCATATACACAGAGGGCCCAGAGGCATATGAAAAGACCCTCAGCATCACTAATCATAAAAGAGGTACAAATTAAAGCCACAATGAGATGCCACTTCATACCAGTGAGAATGGCTATCATAACCAAATCAACAAATAATAAATGGTAGTGAGGTTGTGGAGGAAAGGGAACCCTAGTGCACTGTTGGTGGGAATGCAGACTGGTGCAGCCGTTGTGCAAAACAGTATGGAATTTTCTCCAAAAAACTAAAAATGTAACTGCCTTTTGACCCAGCAGTTCCACTGCTGGGATTATACCCTAAGAATTCTGAAATATCGATTCAAAAAAACCTATGCACACCAATGTTCACAACAGCATAATTTACAATAGCTAACTGTTGGAAGCAATCTAAGTGCCCATCAGTAAATGAGTGGATCAAAAAAACATTGTACATTTACAGAATGGAATACTACACAGCAGAAAGAAAAAAGGAACTCCGACCATTGGTGACAGCGTTAATGAACCTGGAGAGCATTATGCTGAGTGAAGTAAGCCAGGAAGTGAACGACAAATACCATGTGACCTTACCTAATAGCGGAACCTAATCAGCAAAGAAAAAATAAATAAAAACAAGTAAGCAAAAAAAAAAACAGTGATATTGAAATAATTAAAAGCTGACAGTAACCAGAAGGGATGGGGGTATAATGGGAGGAAAGGGGAAGGGTGGTCAAGGAACATGTATAAAGGACACACAGACAAAGCCAATTGGAGGTAGGATTGAGGGTGGGAAGCAGAATGGCTTGGGTTGGGGGAGTTTTGGGGGGAAAACAGAGACAACCGTACTTGAACAACAAAAATAATTAAATAAGTAAAATTAAATAACTTCAACTGTCTTATAAAATAAGTACTACCTATTGTCACTATTAGTCTTACAGATATTTTTATAAAGTATATTTTTAGTGCAGTTTTAGGACAAAATTGAGAGGAAGGTACAGAAATTTCTCATGTACCCCTTGTAGTACACATACAGCCTCATCTATTACATAATACCCTCCTTAGAATGGTACATTTAAGTGAGGAACTTACATTAACAAATGATAACCACCCAGAGTGGTTTGCTGTTTATATTAGCTTTTACTTGTGGTGTTCTAAATTCTGTAAATTCTGATAAATGTATAATGACATATACCCATCATTACAGTACATACAGCATAATTTCGTGGATCTAAAAATCCTCTGAGCTCCACCTCTTCATCACCATCCCCATTCCCCTAGCAACTCATTTTTTTCTTGTCTCTATAGTTTTGTCCTTTCCAGAATATCATAGATTTGCAATTACACTTTCCAAAATGAACTCTTTCACTTAGTCATATGCTTGTAACATTTCTCCATGCCTTTTCTTGGCTTGATAGCTCTTTTTTTTCATCACTGAAAATATTTCATTGTTTGGATGGACCACATTTGATTTATCCATTCACCTACTGAGTGAAGTACATCTAGGATGCTTTGAAGTTTGGCAATTATGAATAAAGCTGCTATAAATATGTGTATGCAGGTTTTTATGTAGACATCACTTTTCAAGTCCTTTGGGTAAATACCAAGAGCATGGTGGCTGGACAACAGAGTAAGAGTATGTTTAGTTTTATAAGAAACTACCAAACTCCTAAAGTGTCTGTTTCACTTGCATTACTGCCAGCTATGAATGAGAGTTCCTCTAGCTTCACATTCTCACCAGCACTTGGTGTTGTTAATGTTCCAGATTTTAATCATTCCAATAGATATGCAGTCTTATATACCTAAATTTTATGGTAATCACTCACATAAGTTATAGAATCAATCCTACATTGGAAAGAAATTAATCCCACAGCAGTTGTAGATTTCTTTCCAGTTCTGTGTTTCTGTTGGAGTGTTAGATTCAGTCCCTTACCATATTCTTACTCTCTAAATCCTCATTTTACTCTGTTTTTTTAAATTATGGAAAATCATAGGTGAATGGCAGTTTGCACTATACTAGTTTTAGAGGCAAAATTTTTCAGAGAAATAAAGCAGTTTTCTAAAAGTCACACAATAATCCAATTATAGAATGAGTATTTAACTTAGAAATATAATGAGCTTTTTTTCACTGCCCTGACACTGCCATTTGACCTAAACAAACAACTAATTCAAAAAAAAAGCAAGATTCAAATATACATTGTACAGTGTGGTAAGGTTTCCCCCCCTTCTTTTCCACTTTACTTTTTTTAATTGCAAAAATAATACAGAACCATAGTTTAAAAAAAAATAATACATAATGAAAAGTAACTTTCCATTCAAAGCCCAAAACAATAACCCCTGCCCTTAGAAGCAACCAATCTTAAAACACAACTTACTTGTATAATTCAGTTGTGCATCTATAGCAGAACTTTGAAAAAAATTGGTTACAAAATGTTTTTGCAAATATGTAAATGTAATGAGATACATGCCCTTAAAACAAACAAAAAATTTAATAGATCTACCTTGTTTACCAAATTACATTCCAACTCTCTTTCTAGCACTGAAAAATCTTTACAATCTGACCTCAATTTCTGTCTTCAGCAGTTCTCCAAACTGTCCCTTTATATGTATGTACTGCCATCATCAAACAGAATATTCTATGCAGCTGTTCATTTTTTTTAAACTGTTGAAATCATTTCTCTTAACTCACCATTCAAATGCTTCCATCTCCATAAAACATCCTTGGATACCACAAGAATGGGAATTTTCTTCCTTATGAATACCCATAATACAAAGGAGTATACATTATATCTATTCATGGACATCTCTAACAAGGCATTGCATATAATAGAGTTCTTTGTGTTTTAGTTACATTTGTGGTTATATTAGTGGTTATATTTTATGGTTATATATTCCCCTTAATAAATTCCAAACTCTCAGAGGAGTTCTATTATTATACACTTTCCACACCATATTGTGTATTTCAATTGGAGACAACAGACACTCATCTTTGATGTACATGATAAAGATTATTTTTACTCCACCTTTTCCTTGGGGAACATATCTCAGCTAAAATAAAATAAAATAATCTGCAAATTGGCAAATGGTGCCTACCTGATATTCCTTTCTTAAATGCTTCTAATATAGTGGCCAGTTTGGCCTCTTTCCAGGGTAACTGGAACAGTGTAGAGGGGCGTTAAATACTTTGAGACATTGATTTGAAAGTATCACTTTATCTTGTCGGTTTATGAAAAAAGCTCTCTTGATTTAAAATATATATTTTTTCTGTTTTTAGTACTCACTATTATTTATGTTTTGAAAATATTTATCAGAAGATGGTATTTAAAGAAATATACTTTAAAATAAAAATACACTTTCATAATGTTTCATATTTATGTGGCATATGGAGATTTTTAGAAACAGGTAACTAATTCACACATGCAAGGCATATGGCATTTGGAAATTGTGTTAACTATCTCACTGATCTTTTATTTCCAATTATCTTTATTCTGGAAACTTTAAGTAGTCATGTTTTTATCATCTTACTTTTTCAAACTTAAAATTAAACTGAGTTTTATATTTTTTCTTCCATCTGTCTGTAACCTTCATCTCTTTTTCACCAGGATTAATGGAAGCAAACACATAAGGCATTTCTTCAGAAGCAAGTGTAGGAAACCATTAGGTTACCAGTTACTAGTTACTATCAAGTATTTTGTGGTTCAGAAGACATTTAACTTTGAAGATATACAAATGGACCACTCCATCACTTACTAGCTATGTGCTTTCTAAAAAGTCTTGAAGCTTCTATCAGCTTCTCTGAGCTTCCATCAGCTTACTTCAGTTAATAAGATTATCAATAGCAGCAAAACAAAACAACTTTATTGAATTCATTATTTTTTAAATTTTATTTCAGTTTTAGACATCATGTTAGTTACTATTGGACCACTGAGACCCCAGTCTCTTTTCTATGAATATAAGCAAGGTAGTAAAGAACTGGTTATATATGAAATATAAAATAGTCATAGTCCAAAGTATTGAAACCAAGTCATACTATCACTAGTGTTCAGTTTTGGATTTGGATGACTGTACTTGGAATGCTGTTGATACCTTAAAAAGAAAGTTTGACAGGATTGACAGGATCTTGTCCTTTCCAGTGTTGATTGTTGTTTTAATAACAAGCAACTCATAACCATGACTTTATTGGCACAATTATCTAACCAAACAAATGAAGCTACTGAGTACATGCTTAATTCATTATCAAGACATAATTATCATTCTCAGAACAAGCCCTACTGATGAAGCAAACATTAGATTACCTATATCTATGGAAAACATGAGATATAGATATTTATGCATAAGTATATTCTTATACATAAATATCTATAAGTACATATCTAAATATATATACAATACATATACTTAAATAAACATTTATATATATTTATATAAATAAAATACACATATATCCAGACCTAACTTAGATTTCCAAGAACACTTCACATCACAAATATATGCAAAGTAATATAATTGCAGTTTTATTTTAAAACTTTTCTAGCTTCCAAGCATTTATTATAAGCAATAAGTATTAGGACAGTAATGATGTTTTTTTGAGAGGGAGCTTTGCTCACAGAGCCCCCCATCTGCCATGGATGAAAATAAATTTATAAAGACATAATCTGCTTGGGAAGAAAAGGTGACTGAACTCTCAAAGGAGAAGGGCCAGGAGCCTTTTTCCTCAATGGGTTTTTGTTGGGTTCATCTGCATAGGAATATAGGGCATATATTTGTAAAACTCATCAGTTATTGTCAGGCAGTAATGATCAAACAATAGATAACATTCAAAGAACTGGGAGGGCTTATTTTGAATCAGGGTCAAATAGCCAAAGGGCCATAAAACTTTGGGAAAACAAACTCATTTCATGCTTGGACCCTTATCATTTAAATTGAGGGTATTAGCAAAGCAGGATTCACAGGATTTTACGCATTCTTTCTTAGGCCTGATCTCCTGGAGAAACCGCCCTTTCCAGCACAGGGCCACACCCACCTCCAGCATTGTTTCAGGCTTAAATCTGGCAGGGGGAGTAAGGCAGCCGAGAGATTCAAAAACTTCTTGCAGACAAAATGAGAACTCAGGCTATGTCAAAGCCGAGGGGCAAGGGTCCATCATCCCCTTTTTCTATGTCCCTCCCAAGTCCCTCCCTGATAGCCCCTTCATAACCATGCCTGTCTCAGGTCATCTCTCCTTTGAGGAATCTTACCTGTCATTCGACGTTCACTAACCAGTCATCCACTGGCTCCAGGCAGGGTAAAGTAAAGGGGGCAGAGGTAGCACCCCTGCCAGGGAGATAAGCTTTGTCTCCTTAGTGACTTAGGATCCCAAGACCTTTTTACTCAGCCATAGTCATGGGAGGATTACAGCTTCTGAAACCAGGCAGGGTGGTTCCCAAAATTTTTCCCTTGGTATTATGGTCTTGAAATCTAAAACGAAGGAAGGGAGGGAGGAGGGAAGGAAGAGAGGAAGAGAGGAAGGGAGCAAGGAAAGAAGGGAGGAAGAAAAGGGGAGGAAAAGAAGGAAAGAGGGAGGAAAGGAAGAAAAGAGGGAGGGAAGAAAGGAAGGAAGGGAAGAATGAAGGGAAATGTTCCTCTTATTCCCATTAGAATTCCCAAAGAAGCTAACCACATTTTAAAAGATGATTAAAAACCCAGTATGCCTTTGTAGTAGCTGCTTGAGTGCTCAATATTCTAAGTCAAAACTCTGGGGGGAAATGGGTCATAATTCCACTTTGTTTCATGATCTAAGGAGAAACCTCTTAACCTCCATTAGAATTTCCATCCAGGTCTTGGGATCCTACTGCATTGAGGTAGTAGATACAGAACTGGTAGATACTACAGCTTGATACAGAAACTTTCTCCAGTCATAAATACTCAAAATCATGTATGTGGAGGCAGGACAAGACAGAGGGAAACAGACTGGCTCATATAAGACCTGAATTCACTTACTTAGGTCCACAAAACAGAAAGCTGAGTACCAGTTTGTACTTTTCACAACATGGTGATTACTAAAAACAGTGGTTATCAGATAGCTCAAAATAATTCACCAATTTAACCATTCCCTCCTAGTTTCTGCATCCATATAGGGTGGAAAGAATAGAGTTTGGGTCAGGGAGTTAGCCTTCTGCCCTTAATAATAGAGCAGCCCTGGCTGGTATAGCTCAGTAGATTGAGCGCGGGCCTGCGAACCAGAGGATGGCAGTTCAATTCCCAGTCAGGGCACATGCCTGGGTTGCAGGCCAGTTTCCAGCAGGGGACACACAAGAGGCAATCACACATTGATATTTCTCTCCCTCTCTCCTTTCCTTTCCCCTCTATAGATAAATAAATAAAATCTTTAAAAAAAATAGAGCAAACAACTCATGTTGCATACATAGGAATAGCATTGTACAGATTATTAACAGTTTTCTTCATCTAGATCATACACACAATTTCAAAAAAGCAAATGGATGACATTTTAAAATAACACCGTTATTTAGATATGATACACAAATCATTAAATTTTCCATAAAAATTCAGTAGTTATTAGTATATTTACATAGTTGTGTGACTACCACCCTCATTTCACTTGGAACATTTTATTGTGAATGATTTTTAGGTTTACTTTTATTTTTGACTTGTAAAGAAATCTTCCCATGCCTTTTTACTGGAAGCCAACATAACTTTGTTGTAATTATTAATCAATAGGCATATGATGTGCTTTGTAGAAGCTAGTATCATATAGTATGGACAAATTTATAAATTAGGAATTCATGACAGAGTTTTGTACTCCAAAGAAATAAGCTCTTTAGTTTGCAACTTCTGTACTGAGTATCATCACCCGTGGATATTTTTCCCATTACATAATTAGCTCTTCAAAATTCTATCTACTTTATCTAGCAATATCAAGTCCTTTTCATATTCAGTATAGTTTTCTGTGATTGGTGGCATAATATCCATTACTTTTAATTCTGTTAATCACTTACTTTAACCAAAAGCCTCATTGCAGCTACTAATTGATTTCCTTTTGTGGCTTCTTACCACCAAACCTCAACTGAAGTATTCAGTGTCTGATACCAAGAGACTCACCAAATGCTCACTGTGCCCATTACAGTTTTTCTAACATCTAGTGAGGGAAGTACAAGATGCTGCAATTGTTTTCCATTCAAGTCTCATCATCAAAGCTCCCATAGAACTCTATAAATTTTATCACACCCAACAAAATTTCCTTTTTCTAATATAGGTCACCCCATTGTCTGAAAGTAGAGTGTTCCTATAAAACCTTTTGAAAACCAAAATGGTATAAACTGAAAAAACAGTTATGTATCATTAATTGATATAAAATAATTTTTGAGCATTCTGAGACCTCAAATTCAATGTATATACATGTCTTCTTGTCATTTACCCCAAACAAAATGGTTAATTATATCCAGTTCTGCACTAACCTTAACATTTACCAGTCTTTGACTTTCATGACTTTTCAACACTTACCTTTCATGACTTTGAATACTTCTTTTTTTCACTGCAAAACAAACTTTGAATACTATTTTCAAGATTCTTTTTTTTTCTCATAAAAGTGAAAATCCTTGTAGGTTTTTTTTTTTTTTTTTTGGTTAGCTAATATAGATACAAATGCAGGGCTTCCATAAAAGCAGAGTGGAATGATGTAAACTTAAAAAAAACTGATAAAACCCATACATTATTTTAAGAGGAACAGTGATGATGGCATAATTTCAACAGGCTGTTACATGTGATCAAAGATATAAAAGAAAACCATAGCAAAAACACTAAGAAAGTTGAATTATAATATTTCTTGAGAGGAGAGAAAAACCTTATATAATTTCAGAAGAACAAGGTCAAAATGTATCTACCATGATAATTATATCCATAGTTTTCTTTTTTTCTCTTACCTATCTATGATTAGTGAACTACTATTTATTCAGGGGATTCAGGGGATAAAGATCTTTTTCTTTTTTTTTTTTTTTTTGCAACCCTGCCTGATAACCCTACTCTCGTCTTGCTTCTTGAAATCCAGTAGGTGTGATCATTCTCACCTATAATACAAGCATTTTATGTGTTTTGCTTCAGATTATTTTGGTTTTTTTAATATATTTTATTGATCAGGCTATTACAGTTGTCCTCTTTTTCCCCACTTTATTCCCCTCTGCCATGCACCCCCAGACCCACATTCCTACCCACTTAGTTCTTGTCCATGGGTTATACCTATAAGTAATTTGGCTTCTACATCTCTTATAGTATTCTTAACCTTGCCCTGTCTATTTCATACCTACCATTTATGCTACTTATTCCCTGTAACTTTTCCCCCATTCACCTCCCCCACTGATAACCCTTCATGGGATCTCCATTTCTGTGATTCTGTTCCTATTCTAGTTGTTTGCTTAGTTTGCTGGGGGTTTTTTAGGTCTGGTTGTTGATGGTTGTGTGTTTGATGTCATTTTACTGTTTGTATTTTTTACCTTACTCTTTTTCTTAGATAAGTCTCTTTAACACTTCACATAATAAGAGCTTGGTGATGATGAACTCCTTTAACTTAACCTTATCTGGGAAGCACTTTATCTGCCCTTCCATTCTTAATGATAGTTTTGCTGGATAGAGTAATCTTGGATGTAGGTCCTTGCCTTTCATGACTTTGAATACTTCTTTCCAGCCCCTTCTTGCCTCCAAAGTTTCTTTTGATAGATCAGCTGATAGGGTTATGGGAACTCTTTGTAAGTATCTCTTTTTCTCTTGATGCTTTTAAGATTTTCTCCTTCTCTTTAATCTTGGGTAATGTAATTATGATGTGCCTTGGTGTGTAATTTCTTGGGTCCAACTTTTTAGGGACTCTTTGAGTTTCCTGGACTTCTTTGAAGTCTATTTCCTTTGCCAGATTGGGGCAAAGGAAATCAAATAAGTTTTCAAATAAGTTTTCAATTTCTTGCTCTTTCTCTTCTCCTTCTGGCACCTCTATGATTCAGATATTGGAATATTTAAAGTTGTCCTGGAGGTCCTAAGCCTCTCCTCATATTTTTGAATTCTTTTTTAAATTTTTATTTAGTTATTTTTTAAGTACAGTTGTCTGTTTCTCCAATCCCAGCCCACCCTGCCCCATGCACCCCACCTCCCTCCCATTTCCACCCCCCTTAGATTTGTCCATGTGTCCTTTATACTTGTTTCTCTAAATCCTTCCCATTTTTCCCCTTAAATTCTCTCCCCTCTCCCCTCTGCTTGCTGTCCCCTTGTTCTCTATTTTAGTGTCTTTGTTTTTTATTTTGCTTGCTTGTCTGTTTAGTTGTTTAGCTTCCTGTTAAAGGTGAGATCATATAGTATTTGTCTTTCAACACCTGGCCGATTTCACTCAGCATAATGCTTTTAAGTTCCATCCATGTTGTTGTAAAGGGTAGTAGTTCCTTCTTTCTCTCTGCTGCATAGAATTCCATTGTGTATATGTACCACAATTTTTTGATCCATTCATTTACTGATGGGCACCTAGGTTGCTTCCAACTCTTGGCTATTGTAAATTGTGCTGCTATGAACATTGTGGTGCATAGGTTCTTTGATATTGATGTTTTGGGGTTCTTAGGATATAATCCTAGCAGTGGAATTGCTGGGTCAAAAGGCAGTTCAAGTTTTACTTTCTGAGAAAATTCCATACTGTTTTCCATAATGGTTGTACCAGTCTGCAATCCCACCAACAGTGAACTAAGGACCCCTTTTCCCCACAACCTCTCCAACATTTGTTGTTTGTTGCTTTGTTTATGATAGCCATTCTGACTGGTGTAAAGTGGTATCTCACTGTGGTTTGAATTTGCATCTCTCTGATAGCTAGCAGTATTGAGCATTTCTTCATGTGTCTCTGGATCTTCCATATGTCCTCCTTGGAGAAGCGTCTGTTCAAGTCCTTTTCCCATTTTTTAATTGGATTGGTGGTCTTTTAAGAGTGGAGTCCTGTAAGTTCTTTGCATATTTTTGAGATTAAACCTTTGTCTGAGGTATCATTGGCAAATATGTTTTCCCATACAGTTGGTTGTCTTTTTAATTTAATACTGTTTTCTTTAGCCATGCAGAAGCTTTTTATTTTGATGAGATCCCATTTGTTTATTCTTTTCTTTATATTCCTTGCTCTAGGGAACATATCAGTAAAAAGTTGCTGTGTGAAATATCTGAGATTTTCCTGCCAATGTTCTCCTCTAGGACTTTAATGGATTCAAAGCTTATATTTAAGTCCTTTATCCACCTTGAATTTATTGTGGTGTATGGTGTAATCTGGTGTTCAAGTTTCATTTTTATGCACGTAGCTGTCCAGTTCTCCCAACACCATTTGTTGAAGAGGCTATCTTTTCTCCATTTTATGTTATTACCCCGTTGTCAAATATTAATTGACTGTAGAGAGTTGGTTTGATTTCTGGGCTCTCTGTTTTGTTCCATTGGTCTATGTGCCTGTTTTTATGCCAGTACCAGGCTGTTTTGATTACAGTGGCCTTGTAATACAATTTGATATCAGGTATTGTGATTCCTCCTACTTTGTTCTTCTTTCTCAAAATAGCAGCTGCTATTTGGGCTCATTCATGGTTCCATATAAATTTTTGAAGTGTTTGTTCTATGTCTGTGAAATATGCCATTGGTACTTTAATAGGTATTGCATTGAATCTGTATATTGCTTTGGGTAGTATGGACATTTTGATGATGTTAATTCTTCCAATCCATGAACAAGGTATATGTTTCCATTTGTTTGTGTCTTCCTTGATTTCATTCTTCAGGGCTGTATAGTTTTCTGCATACAGGTCTTTTACCTCCTTAGTTAGGTTTATTCCCAGATATTTTATTTTTGTTTTTGCTGTATCAAATGGGATTTTTGAATTCTTGTTTCTTCATTCTATTCTGGTTGAATGGTTATTTCTTCCTTCTGTTCCAAACCATTGGTTTGAGTCCTCGTTTTCTTCCCACCACTTTTGGTTCCCTGTATATTTTCTTTTATTTCACTTTTCATAGTCTTCACCTTTTCCTTCATTTTGCAACCATACTCAACCATTTCTGTGAGTATCCTGATTACCAGTGTTTTGAATTCTGCACGTAATAGGTTGGCTATCTCTTTATCACTTGGTTTTATTTTTCTGGAGTTTTTATCTGTTTTTTTATTTGGTTCATTTTTTTTTTTTGTCTTGGCACACTTGTTATATAGTAAGGGGTGGAGCCTTAGGTATTGGATAGGGAGGAACTGCCCACATTGCTGCTTTGTGTAGCTGTATGTGGGGAAGGGTTCCAAGAGGTAACAATGCCAATTGTTGGGCACTGAGATTGCTTTCAGTCACTTCCTCTGCTACCCACAAGTAAATTGGGCCCTTCTGGTGCTGATTCCTGGGTGAGTGAGTTTCTGTATGTTCTAGGACCCTGTGGGTCACTCCAATAAAATCTCTTGTGAGGCTTGGGAGTATCTCCAGTAGCCACAACACCCAGAGGTTTTTTCAGAGGTTTTGAGGCTTCATTTCCTGGTTCTGGCATCATGTGTTGTGCAATCTGTTTCACTCCCCAGTTTTTCCTTCTAGTTTACCCTCACACAGATGTCGGACTGCCTGCTCAACCAGCCACTGCCTCGCCCACCCCAATCCTCTAACAACTGCCTTGTCCTCTCCAACCCAGCCGCCCTTCCCTGCCCCTTCTACTGGTCTGGGTCAATGTTTCTTTAACTTCTTGGTTATCGGGCTTCCATACAGTTTGATTTTCTGCCAATTATGGGATTTTTTGTTTGTTTTTAAATTTGTTATCCTTTTTTTGGTTGTGTGAGGAGGTACAGTGTATCTACCTATGCCTCCATCTTGGCTGGAAGTCGCTTGATGTTTTTCTGTTTTACGCAAACTATCAAATACATGCTTTTTTAAGGTAAAAACTGATTTAGTATTTATTGTGTGAATGGCCTTGTGAGTAAAAGGTAGAAAAATACTATAAAAATATGAGATTAGCTTTTTTCAGTAGCTTACATTGTAGTGGAGGAGCTTAAAATAATTTTTTGATATCTTCTTCAAACTAAATGTCCCTCCTTTTAATCAGTAGAATTCTACTTTAAGGAAAATAGGAGTAAAAATAAGATAGTAAATTGTGAAGTTTATTAGGAAATCATAAATAGAATTTTCATCACCATCAAGTACTTTAACATATGCATAACATCACATAGTTACCATCCTCCCACTCTTGAGAAGCTTATCTAATCCTCTTGGCAAATTTCAAGTATACAGCACAATATTGTTAACTATAGTCACTATACTGCTCTTTAGATCCTCAGAACTTACTCCTTTCATTGCTGAAACTTTGTAGCCTTTGACAAATATCTCCAGATGCAGCCTCTCTTTGCAGCCTCTGACAGCCACCATTCTACTCTCTGCTTCTATGATCTTGACTATTAAAGATTCCACATATAAGTGAAAATCATAATGTATGCATATATCAAAATGCCAAGTTGAATTCCTTCAACATATGTAGTTTTTAAAAATATATGTAGCTTTTATTTGTCAGTTATACCTTAAAAAAGAAAAAAAGAAACAAGAAAAATGGAAGATACTGAAAATCACTAACAAGATCAGAGAATTATTTCTTATTTAAATTTTATTTAGTCATATTACCACCATTTAAGCAGCGAAGCAGTTGTGTATTTTAAGCATCAGACACAAGTGGTAGAAACCTGCTGTGGACCTTGCACCTGCTGTGTGATTCAGGGAGCTTCCCAGCAGGCAGAGGAAGGAAGTGTGGTGTTTCCTCACATTTCCAGGGAGAAGGTCTTACCTTGGACTTTAATGACTAATCATAAAACCCATTGTCATTTCTTAAAAAACAACCAGTTATGTTGATTTGAGGATAGTGTAAATACAATGGTTTTAAATAATCTATTTTCTCCTACACACAGGATATTCTGAAGCAATACACATGTGTCACCATCTATGTAACATATAAGACAACTTTCTATTAACCTGAGATATGATAACTTAAAAAACTCAATTTTCAAAATGTTGCAAATGGTTGCATTTTAGTGTCTTGTAGAGCTACAGTGTTTATTTCATAATCTTTTTCTTGCCTTTTATTAGACCTCTGATATGTTTTACTGATAATTGAGGCTGAATAACTTATGTGTAATCAGTATATAATCAAATCTGATTAAAAATGTATGCCTGTTCATTTCTTTGGATACATATATTATATATATATATATATATATATATATTCAACAAACTATTTACATATATTCAACTATATATGTATATTCAATTATATATGTATATTCAACTATATATATTCAACTATGTGTATATATACATATACATACAAATATATATGTATATATATTCAACAAACTATTTTTAAGCACTGCTATTTAATATCCTGCAGCTTCAGAACTAAAATAGTTCTTTTTATATTGATGCCCTGGCATGAATGTGAATATTCAAAATTAACGTGGTATTAATGGAGATAATTAAAATTGAGGTCTTTATCTTCTATTTTTTTCTCCTTGTTTCTAATCTAATATAGATTTTAGGGTAAATACAGATATATGTAGGAAAAGCTGTATTTTTAAAACATCACTTCTGAATACTTGGTATTCAAAATGTCACTAAGTGAAAATTAATTGCTTTTCATAAAAAATGGCATTTTACAACATTGTGTAATCAAATTAAAATAATGACTAGCTTCACTAATGGAAACTAAACATGATGGTTGGTGTTCTGGCACTGTGGCCAGGGAGCTAGGTTTGCATGTAAAAGTGCCATTTCTGTCCCCACTGAACAGGTTTTAATTCCTAAAATAATTCGTTCTGTCAAAAATTTAATTCTGTTGATAATACTAATTAGAAAATACGCAACTACCGCACATATATTATGATTAATTGGAATGACAAGATGATATTAAATATTAATCTTCAATGCTGGCTGTCAAATTTGATCATATCATTCTTTTCAGTGCTTCTGAGATTCATGTGAATAACCTTGAAGGTAACATATGAGTCATCATATACAATATCCTTTATAGATGAATATTTATTGAATGAGTCACTGAATGCAGTGTTGCATATGTGTGTATATAGAAAGTGTTAGTTTTTATAACACTGCTCTTCACCATATTCAAATTTTATATACTATTTTCTGAAGTTCTTTAAAGTGGTCCAGTTAGGCAAACTGCTGCATTTCTCTTGTTCTCCAAAGTTAAAGAATATTTTAAAAATAAATTCTGTTTGCCCTTCAAATGCATTACACATCCAATGAACTTTACTCATGGATGTTTTAGAACACTAGAAATAATGCATCATGTGTTAACATACACACACAAACACAAAAGTTATTTACTAGTTAAGAAAATTCTTTATAATTGGTGAAACTTTGGTGATATTTCAATGAAAATACTTCCATTTAAGTTTATTCTATAATCCCATTGCCAGTGCAGTAAAACATAAACATAATATTATTTTTCAGAATGATCATTGCCTGCAAACTATATAAAGACCGATATACAAACTAAAAAAATCACTAGAATAAATATGTGTGTTCAGGAAAGTTACACCATATTGATCTATGCCCACTCACCCCCTCACTTTCTCTCATAAAATCAAAAATTTTAGAGGATAGCTCACAGATGTCATTAAAAATTCTTATGTGGTTCTTTAGCACAGCCAAGATTTGGATCTGTTCATCTTGTATTTAAATATATATATTATAATTTTACTCAAGAATTTTTAAAAAGTTTAACCAAAAGAAAATCTAGCAGCCATGTTTTCCGAGCAAAATTGACTATCATAAAGCTGTAGATATTTTTCAAATTGATTTATACTTTTATAGCAATCCAATAAATAGAGCAATTTTTCAACAATTTGGCAAATGACAAGTAATTTGAGAGTTCTTATCTAAGAGTAGATAGTTACACTTCTGTGTATTACTGGAAAAGCAATGCAGCTGTTAGATATTCACACATATACACTTTTGTACATATGGTAACTAGCATAATCTTGATGTCTATAGGAATATATAGGATTGTTGTGCACCATTAGATTAAAAAAAAGATTGTTCAGTAAATTATCTGTTAAGATTAAACTGTTAATGTTCAACTTTTAATAACATTTAATGCTTTTGTGGGAATGGGAAAACTGATACCCCCCCACAGGTTTTGGTGGAAAAACTAAAAAAGATCTAAAATTGCATGTCATTGAAAATAATTTTAAAGTGGTAACTTCAAAATAAAAGAAATAAAAAGCTTTAAGGGGAATTTGTTAGTTTTAATAATTGTTATTAGGATTAAATAAATAAAGTTCACAAAAATGTTTGTAGAATCCATTGTGCATGAGGCACTAAATATATGGTGGCTATTTTTATTTACACATGTACTGTCACTTTATTCATGTGTAACTATCATTATGTTTAAAAGTTTGGTTTTCTATTTTGTGTATACCATTTGGATTTGTTAGCATATTGTGACCATATTTCCATAATTACTGTATTTTTCAAACTATAAGTCTGACGCACTTTTTTACCACATTTTTTCCTTCAGTTTTTCCTCCTAGTTACCTCTGGGCCCTGCACCATAAGATTTTACTGGTAGCAGTGAAAAATTTAACACTGATAAATGATCATGACCTTAGAATGGTACTATTATTCTCTGAACTTCTGGACTGTTTCCATGTATTGCCCACTGTGACTTTTCCTGTGTGATCAACTGTTCCAACTATATTACTATGCTGTCACTAATATTTTAAGTGTTCACCATATTCCCAGGTATAATAATTGCCTTTGTCTACATTCAAGCTTTATGAAAAGAGTGGTATCATTATGTGATTTTACAGGTAGAAAAAATGAAGATGAGGGCAGTTAAGTAACTTTCTCAAAGGCATACAGCTAATAGGAAATGCTGCCATTTGTACCAAGGCTGCCTGATTCCAGATTGTGCACATTAAATATTCTGTTATTGTTTCCATATCTCTAACTTAAACAGAAGATTGGATTTTTTCATATTCTAACCCTGTCATTAATTATAACAAAACCTACAGTTCAAGTTACTGTTTTCTAAACCACTAATAATCAAGCTGCTTTGTGAAGTATTGTATTATTAGATATTTTGAGATGTTGTTCATGTACAGTTTTCTCCCTTTGCACCCTACAATAACCTCTGCCTTATCCATCCTGGCTTCTCACCTTGGAACCTACCCCCTTTAGCTTTGTCCATGTGTCCTTAATACATGTTCCTTGATGGCCCTTTCCCTATGATCCCCTGTTATCCCTCTCACCTCTCCTCACTGGTCACCATCAGTTTGTTCTTTATTTCAATGTCTCTGGTTATATTTTGCTTACTTGTTTATTTTTTTAGGATTTTATTTATTTATTTTAGAGAGATGGGGAAGAGAGGAAGAAAGAGAAGGAGTGAAACATCAATGTGTGGTTGTCTCTAGCACACCCCACACTGGGGATATGGCCTGGGAACTCAGGCATGTACCCTGACTGGGAATCAAACCAGCAGTGCTTTGGTTCACAGGCCTGCACTCAATCCACTGAGCTACACCAGCCAGGGCCTACTGCTTGCTTGTTTTTTTTTGTTGATTAGGTTCCACTTATAGGGGAGATCATATGATATTTCTCTTTCACCACCTGGCTTATTTTACTTACCATAATGATTTCCAGTTCCATTCATGATATTGTGAAAAATAGGAGCTTCTTCTTTCTTTTCATTGCATAGTATTCCATTGTGTAAATGTACCACCATTTTTATTGTTGTTCAAGTACAGTTTTCTGCCTTTTTCCTCCACCCCAGTCCCACACCTCAGCCCTCCCCACTGCCCTCCAATTTCCATCCAACCCTGTTATTGTCCATATTTCCTTTGTAATTGTTCCTGCAATCCCTACATCCCTTTCCCCTGAAATTCACTCTCCTCTTCCCTCTGGTCACTCACTGTCAAACTGTTCTCAATTTCAATGTCTTTAGTTATATTTTGCTTATTTGTTTTGTTAATTAGATTCCTGTTAAAGGTGAGATCATATGGTATTTATCTTTTACTACCTGGCTTATTTCACTTTCCATATTGCTCTCCTATTCCATCTATGCTGTCAAAAAGGGTAGGAGCTCCTTCTTTCTCTTTGCTGGGTATTGCTCCATTGTGTAAATGTTTCTGATTCACTCATTTACTGATGGGAATTTAGGTTTCTTCCAGCACTTAACTAATGTAGATTGTGCTGCTATGACCATTGGGGTGTAGAGGTTCATTTGCATTGGTGTTTCAGGGTTCTTAGGATATAATTCTCACAGTGGAATTTCTGGGTCAAAAGGCATTTCTTTTTTTTTTTAATTTAGTTATTTTTCAAGTACAGGTTTTTGTTTATTTCTCCCATCCAGGCGACCCTTGTCCTGTGCTCCCCACTTCCCTCCCATCTTCACCCCCCCTAGCTCTCGTCCCTGCGTCCTTCATATTTGTTCCTCCAAATCTCTCCCCCCTTCCCCCTTAAATTCCCTTCCCTCTCCCCTCTGGTCACTGTCCTCTTGTTCTCTATTTCATAGGTTCTTTGAAATTGATGTTTTAGGATTCTTAGGATATAATCCTAGCAGTGGAATTGCTGGGTCAAAAGGCAGGTCGATTTTTATTTTTCTGGGAAAATTTCATACTGTTTTCCATAATGGTTGTACCAGTCTGCAATCCCACCAACAGTGAACTAAGGAACCCTTTTCTCTACAACCTCTCCAACATTTGTTGTTTGTTGCTTTATTTATGATAGCCATCCTGACTGGTGTAAAGTGGTATCTCATTGTGGTTTTAATTTGCATCTCTCTGATAGATAACAATATTGAGCATCTCTTCATGTGTCTATGGATATTCTGTATGTCCTCCTTGGAGAAGTGTCTGTCCAAGTCCTTTTCCCATTTTTTAAATTGGGTTAGATGTCTTCTTAGAGTGGAGCCATGTTAAGTTCTTTGTATATTTTGGAGATTAAAACTTTGTCTCAGGTATCATTGGCAAACATATTTTCCCATACACTTGGTTGTCTTTTTAATTTAATACTGTTTTCTTTAGTCACACAAAAGCATTTTATTTTGATGAGATCCCATTTGTTTATTCTTTTCTTTATATTCCTTGCTCTAGGGAACATATCAGTAAAAAAGTTGCTGTGTGAAATATCTGAGATTTTCTTCCCAATGTTTTCCTCTAGAAATTTAATAGTGTCACAGCTTATATTTAAGTCTATTATTCACCTTGAATTTATTTTGGTGGATGGTTTAAGTTTGTGCTCAAGTTTCATTTTATTGCACATAGCTGTCCAGTTCTCCCAACACCATTGGTTGAAGAGGCTATCTTTACTCCATTTTATGTTATTAGCCCTTTGTCAAATATTAATTGACTGTAGAGAGTTGGGTTGATGTCTAGGGTCTCTGTTTTGTTCCATTGGTCTATGTTCCTGTTTTTATGCCAGGACCAGGCTGTTTTGATTACAGTGGCCTTGTAGTACAGTTTGATATCAGGTATTGTGATTCCTCCTACTTTGTGCTTCTTTCTCAAAAGTTCAGCTGCTATTCAGACTCATTTATGGTTCCATATAAAATTTCTGAAGTGTTTGTTCTATGTCTGTGAAATATGCCGTGGGTACTCTAATACGTATTGCAATGAATGTGTATATTGCTTTGGGTAGTATGGACATTTTGATGATGTTAATTCTTCCAATCCATGAACAAGGTATATGTTTCCATTTGTTTGTGTCTTCCCTGATTTCTTTCTTCAGTGCTGTGTAGTTTTCTGCATACAGGTCTTTTACCTCCTTGGATAGGTTTATTCCCAGAGATTTTATTTTTGTTTTTGCTGTATCGAATGGGATTTTTTCCTTGATCTCTGCTTCTGCTGATTTATTGTTCGTATATTAAAATGCCTTTGGTTTCTGGATATTGACTTTGTATCTTGCTGTTTTATCAAATTCATTTATTAGTTCGAGCAGTTTTTGAGTAGAGTCTATAGTATTTTCCATGTACACTATCATGTCATCTGCAAACAATGATAGTTTTGTTTCCTCCTTTTCAATTTGGATGCCTTTTATTTCCTTTTCTTGTCTAATCACTGTGGCTAAAACTTCCAGTACTATATTAAATAAAAGTGGTGAAAGTGGATGTCCTTGTCTTGTTCCTGATCTTAGTGGAAAAGCTTTTAGTTTTTTTCCATTGAGTATGATGTTGGCTGTAAGTCTGTCATATATGGCCTTTATTTTATTGAGGAATGCTCCCTCTATCCCCACTCTGCTGAGTGTTTTTATCATAAATGGGCATTGTACCTTATCAAAAGCTTTTTCCATGTCTATTGATATGATCATGTGGTTTTTGTCTGCTTTTGCTTATGTATGTATTACATTTACTGATTTGTGAATGTTGAACCATCCTTGCATCCCTGGGATGAATCCCACTTGGTCATGGTGTATGATCTTTTTGATATATTGTTGGATGCAATTCCCAATATTTTGTTGAGGATTTTAGCATCTATGTTCATCAGCAATATTGGCCTGAAGTTTTCTTTCTTTGTTGTGTCTCTATCTGGTATTGGAATTAAGATGATGCTGGCTTCATAAAAAGAATTTGGGAGTTTTCCATCGCTTCTGGATTTTTTGGAATAGTCTGTGGAGAATAGGGGTTAGCTCTTCCTTAAATGCTTTGTAGAATTCTCCTGTGAAACCATCTGGTCCATGGCTTTTGTGTGATGGCAGTTTTTTTATTACTGCTTCAATTTCATTTGCTGTTATTGGTGTGTTCAGATTTTCTGCTTCTTTTTCATTAAGTTTTGGAAGATTATATTTTTCTAGAAATGTGTCTATTTCCCCTAGGTTTTCAAATTTCTTGGCATACATTTCTTCATAGTAATTTCTAACAATCTCTTCTATTTCTGTGGTATCAGTTATAATCTCTCCTCTTTCATTTCTGATTGTGTTTATTTGTGTCCTCTCTCTTCTTTTCTTGATGAGCCTGCTTAAAGGCTTGTCTATTTTGTTTATCTTTTCAAAAAACCAACTCCTGGATTCATTGATCCTTAGAATTGGGCTTTTAGTTTCTATGTCATTTAATTCTGCTCTAATCTTGGTTATTTCCTTCCTTCTGCTTGCTCTGGGCTGTCTTTGTTATTGTTCCTTGTGTTCTTGCAGGGGTAGGGTTAGGTTGTTTGTTGGAAATGTTTCTATCTTCTTTAGGTAGGCCTGTGTTGCTATAAACTTCCCTCTCAGGACTGCTTTCGCTGTGTGCCATAAGGTTTGGGATGTTGTGAGTTCATTTTCATATGTTTCCAGAAACTTTTTGATTTCTTCTTTAATTTCATTTTTGACCCATTTGTTGTTTAATAGCATACCATTCAGTCTCCATGATTTTGGGTGCTTTGGGTTTTTTCCTTTGGGGTTGGTTTCCAATTTCAGTCCCTTGTGGTCAGAGAAAATGCTTGGTATGATTTCAATTTTCTTGAATTTGTTGAGGCTTGTTTTGTGTCCTATCATATGGTCTATCTTTGAAAATGTTCCATGTGCATTTGAAAATAATGTGTACTTAGTTTCTTTGGGATGAAGGGCTCTATATATATCAGTTAAGTCCATTTTATCTAGGGTGTTGATTAATGCTGCAATATCTTTTTTGATATTTTGTTTGAAAGATCTGTCCATTTTTGATAGTGGGGTGGTAAAATCCCCTACTATAATTGTGTTGCTGTCAATATCATTCTTGAAGTCCTCTAAGATTTTGTTGATATATTTTGGTGCTCCTATGTTGGGTGTATATATATTTACGATGTTAATGTCTTCTTGGTGGATTCTTCCCTTGAGTATTATGAAGTGACATTCTGGGTCTCTCCTTATGGCTCTCTTTTTGAAGTCTATTTTGTACGATATGAGAATTGCTACCCCAGCTTTTTTTCTTGTCCATTTGCTTGGTAAATTTGTTTCCAGCCTCTCACTTTTACTCTGGGATGGTCTTTTGTCCTGAGGTGGGTCACTTGTCGGCAACATACGTGAGGGTCAGGCTTTTTTATCCATTCAGCTATTCCATGCCTTTTGATTAGACCATTTAGTCCATTTACGTTTAAGGTTATTATTGATAGTTACTTATTCATTGCCATTTTTTTTTATTTATTTACCTTCAGAGCGGAAGGGAAGGAGAGAGGGAGAGAAACATCAATGTATGTTTGCCTTTCATGCATCCGCTGCTGGGAACTGGCCTGCAGGGAACTGGCCTGCAACCCCGCTATGTGCACTGACTGGGAATCGAACCGCGATTGTTTGGTTCGCAGGCCCGTGCTCTATTCATTGGCATTTTTGTACCTGTGTTCTTCTCTATCTCTCACTTTTCCTTCCTTTCCTTAAAGTAGTCCTTTTAGTATTTCTTTTAGGACTGGTTTGGTGGAGACATATTCTTTTAGACTTCTTTTGTCTTGGAAGCTCTTTATTTGTTCTTCTGTCTTGATTGAGAGCCTTGCTGGGTAAAGTAGCCTTGGTTGTAGGCCTCTGGTTCTCATTACTTGGAATATATCTTGCCATTCTCTTCCGGCTTGGAGTGTTTTCATTGAGAAGTCAGTAGCTACCCTTATTAGGGCTCCCTTGTATGTTACTTCCTATTTCTTCCTTGCTGCCTTTACGATTCTCTCTTTGTCTTGGAATTTTTCCATTTTGATGATGATGTGTCTTGAAGTGGGCCTCCTTGGGTTCCTCTTGATTGGGACTCTCTGTGATTCCTGGATTTGTGTGACTTTTTCTCTCATCAAATTAGGAAAATTTTCTCCCATTACTCTTTCAAATATGTTTTCTATCCCTTGTTCTTCTTCTTCTTCTTCTCGTTTCCCTATTATTTGGATATTATTATGTTTCATATTGTCTTGTATTTTTCCTTATCCCTCTTCATTCCTTCTGAGTTTCTTTTCATTTTCCTGCTCTTTCTGTGAAATGCTTTCTACTTTGTCCTCCAGCTCGCTAATCTGATCCTCCACCTCATCTATCCTACTTTTGAAACTATCTACTGTGTTCTTCAGTTCAGAAATTGTATTCTTCATTTCCTCTTGCCCCTTGCTGATAGTTTCTATTTCCTTTTTCAGGTTGATATAGTTTGTGGTGAGGTCATTGTAGCTCCCCTGTAGTTTTTGGTAGCTCATCGTGAGCTCTTTGAACTTCGTGACTACCAGTGCTTTGAATTCACTATCTGATAGTTGATTAGTCTCTATTTCATCTAACATTCTTTCTGTAGCCTCTGCTTTTTCTTTTATTTGGGGATTGTTTCTTTGTCTTCCCATTGTTTGCGAGACTCTTCTTGTTAGCCTCAGCTTCTAAAATTGATCTCTTCTGACTCCCTGGGTTTATGCTGTGAACCTCTAGGGCATAATGCCTGTGAATTTCAGTGGTGTAGACTCCTTCAGGTATCTTGATGTTCTCCATTTCCACCTACTCTTTTAATTGTGTATGTGTAATCAGTTGTAGGAGGACGCAAAATGGTTTATGACAGCATAAGAGTTTTTATGATATTTACAGTCATAGCCGGTAGAGAGGAGACAGGCGATCTTTAGACTATATATAGTGTTAACCACATTCTTAGCACAACTTGACACTTTTACAAGAGGATGGACAAAAGGTAAGCCTCTTGTTGGGGAGGGAAGGCTTGTGAGTTGGAACTAGAAAGCAGTGAGGTTTTAGATGGTCAGATTATGAGGTAAGGTGAGTGTAAGGAACAGTAAATGGGTGTACTGTGTGAGCAAATAGAGTTAATCGCTACAGTGATAGAATTCCGGGACCTGTACAATGGGCTAAGATCCGGGAGATGTGTTGTGAAGTATTTACTGTTGTATAGATCAGCTATTATTTACGCTAATATTAGAGCAGCACTCATATAACAATCTCTATGTGATCTGTCTGAGTAGGTGATATAGTGCTTTAGGTAGTGTGCTAAAGGAAAACAAGTGGAGTGTAGTTTAGAGGGTTAGCAAAGCACTGTGGAGGAAAGGACAGGGGGAGCCTGTCTAATAATACAATATATCTACTCCAGACTAAGAAGCCTCTACAGAAAGAGGAGGAATACAGAGATATTATTAAAATATAAAAGAGGTGAAAATAATGAAAAAAATGCATCTCCTCGTGACTTCTCTGCTATAGGAAGGTGAAGTTTGTTTCTCTGCCTCTACTGTTGAGATGCCCCCTCTTCGTGTCCCATTCTGGTCCTTTCACAGTTCCTAGTTGTTTGTGTCTCTTGCAGGTAAAAGGAAATGAAGCAACATACAGTCAAATGAAAAGGCAGGAGAGGGGATGTGAAAGCAATGAGTTTAAGAGGAAAGGGAGAAGGACTAAAACAGGGAAAAAGAAAGGAGAGGAAAAAAATATAGAAAGATAAAGCAGTGATAAAATTAAAAAATATATAAGGTTACTAAACTAATGCACAAAATAGTTACTAAAAAAAGGAAAAAAACATAAAAAAATAAAAAAACAAATAAACAAGCAAACAGCAAAAAAATAAACAAACAATAACAACAACAAGAGAGAAACCCTTCCCTTGTTGGTTTCAAACTGTCCAGACAGGTTTTTCTGGTTGCAGCAGGATCTCTCTGTGTACTGGGATTCCAGCGCAAGTGCGTGCACCAGCCAGGCTACCAGATTGGGGTGTGGGCGCCCGCTCACTCTTATGGCAGTCCGGGACTGCAAAACTGGCAGGGCGCTTCCTGGTCCTTTGGCGCCAGCCCCAAGTTCTCTGCGCTTGCACGCTCCTCACACGGGCCTTCCGGACCAGCGAGACTGGCTGTGCGCTTCCTGGTCCTGTGGTGCCAGCCCTGAAGTCTCCGCGCCCACGCGCTTGTCCACGAGGCCAGGGACCGTTGAAACTGGCAGTGCACTTCCCAGTCCCCTGGCGATGGCTCAGAGGCCTCCACTTCCACCAGGCCGTCTGGTACCCGAGAAATCGGCATGGCGCTTCCCAGTCCTGTGGTTAGTCCCCAATGCCTCCACTTTCCCCCTGGCTCACTGCAAGGCAGGATGGGAAGCAAGCCAAGCTGCCCTGGCAGGAGAACCTCTCAGTCTACTTTCAATAAAAAAACAAAACAAAACTCTCCAGACAGCCTGTCTCTCATTCCCGCTCAGTCTCCAACCAGACCCGTGAGACCAATGTATCTCTCAATTCTCTCAGTTCTCCCATGCTTGCGATCACAGTCTACAGTTGAACCCGGCCCTGTGTCTTTGTACCCCTCCATGATAATGCAAGCCAGCAAGCAGACAGGTCTTTGCCCAGTGTTGTACAGTTTTGCTTATATGGGAATTGGGGGAGCTGCTGGCCAGCGTCAGTGGCCACTGGGGCTGCTGGGTGCCCAGGTTCCTGTAGTAGACCCCTCTGGTGTTGGTCTCAGACTGATGGCTCTGGACCCTGGCCCAGGGCGCCAGCCCCCGCCGCTGCTTTGTCTTCACTCTGGTCCCCAAGACCCCACTGACCTGCCGCTTTCTGGTGTTTCAGGGTCCGTCTCGGTTCTTTTAATTTCACAAATGCTGGATAACTGATGGATTAGTGTGCTGCTTTTCTATAGATCTGCCAGGCTTTTCACCCACGAGTATGGGAGCTAGAATCCACTCCACCCTACTCCGTGGCCAACTTCTAGTCCAGCATTCTATTTTTAGGTTTTTGAGGAAATTCCATACTGTTTTGCACAATAGCTGCACCAGTCTGCATTTTCACCAGCAGTGCACCAGGGTTCCCTTTTCTCCACATCCTCTCCAAAAATCATCTCATGATTTTTTTATGATGGCCATTCACACTGGTGTGAAGCAGTATCTTATAGAGGTTTGGATTTGTATCTCTCTGATGATTAGTGATACTGAGCATCTCTTCGTATGCCTCTGGGCCCTCTTTATGTCCTCCTTGGAGAAGTGACCACTGAAGTTTTTTGACCATTTTTAATTGGATTTTTTATCTTATTTCAGTGGAGTTGTGTGATTTTTTTTATATATTTTGGAGATCAAAACTTTTTCTGACTTATCACTTGCAAATATATTTTCCCATACAGTTGGTTATTTTTTCATTTTAATGCTGTTTTTTAGCTGTAAGAAGCATTTTATTTTGATGAGATCCCATTTGTTTATTTTTTTCCTTATGTCCCTTACTCTTGGGAACATATCATTGAAAATATTGCTGCATGAGATATTGGAGATTTTCCTGCCTATGTTCTCCTCTGGGACTTTTATGTTGTCACCACTTATATTTAAGTCTTTTATCCACCTTAAATTTATTTTTGTGTATGGCGTAAGTTTGTGATAGTTTCATTTCCTTTTTTGCATGTGGGTGTCCAGATGTCTCAACATCATTTGTTGAAGAGGCTACTTTTACTCAGTTTTATGCTTCTGCCCTGTTGAATATGAATTGACCATAGAGATTTGTGTTTATTTCTGGGATCTCTATTCTCTTCCATTCATCTATGTGTCTATTCTCATGCCACTACCATAGTATTTTGAATATACTAGCCTAGTAAAATAGTTTGATATCAGGTATTGTGATCCCTCCTGCTTTGTTCTTTTCTGAAAATTGCCATGTTTATTCGGGGTCGTTCATGGTTCCATATAAATTTGTGAAATGTTTGTTCTACATCTGTGAAATATGTCATTGCTATTTTAAAAGGTATTGCATTTAGTCTATAATTTGCTTTGGGTAGTATAGATATTTTGATGATATTAATTTTTCTAGTCTGTGAGTGTTGTATATGCTTCCATTTACTTGTGTCTTTCTTAATTCATTTCTTCAATATTGTGCAGTATTCTGAGTACAGGTCTTTCAACTCCTTGGTAAAGTTTATTCCTAAGTACTTTGTTTTTCTTGTTGCTATAGCAAATGAGACTGTTTTCCTGACTTCTGATTCTAAGTTTCCATTGTTGGTGTACAAAAATGCTTTTGATTACTGAATATTGATTTTGAATCCTGATATTTTGCCAATTTTACTTATTAGGTTGAGTAGTTTTTTTGGTGGAGCCTGTAGTGTTTTCTATGTACACTACCAGGTCATCTGCAAACAATGACAGTTTTACTTCCTCCTTTCAAATTTGGGTGCCTTTTATTTTTTTCTTCTTGTCTGATTTCTGTGTCTAGGACTTCCAATACTATATTGAATAGAAGTGGTGAAAGCAGATATCCTTGCCTTGTTCCTAATATTAGTGGGAAGGCTTTTAGTTTTTGCCCATTGTGTGTGATGTTGGCTGGATATTTATGGAGATGGCCTTATTATGTTGAGTTGCCCTCCCTTTATTTCCCACTTCTTTAGTGTTTTTATCATAAATGAGTGCTTTACCTTATCAAATGCTTTTTCTGCATCTATTGATATGATTATGTGATTTTTTTTTCTTTTTTATGAGATGTATTATGTATCCACTGTGATTGGTCTGCTTAGGCTTTCTGCTTCTTCTTTCAGTTTTGGGAGATATTTTTTCTTAGAAATGTGTCCATTTCACCCTGGTTTTCAAATTTCTTGGAATGTACCTGTTTCTAGTGATTTCTTACAATCCTTTGTATTTCTGTGGTATCAGTTGTAGTTTCTCCTCTTTCATTTCTGATTCTGTTTATTTGGGTCCTCTCTCTTTTTTTCATGAGTCTGCTTAAAGGTTTGTCTATTTTGTTTATGTTTTCAAAGAACCAGCTCCTGAACTTATTGATTCTTAGAATTGTGCTTTTAGTCTCTATGTCATTTAACTCTGCTCTGATCTTGGTATTTATTTCCTTCCACTCACTATGGGCTTCACTTCTTATAGATGTTATTCCTTCACTTCTTATAGATGTAGGGTTAGGTTGTTTATTTGAAATGTTTCTATCTCTTTTTGGTAGGCCTGTGTCACTATGGACTTCCCTCTCAGGACTGCCTTTGCTGTGTCCCGTACGTTTTGGTCTGTTGTGAGTTCATATTCATTTGTTTACAGAAACATGTTCATTTCTTTCTTGGTCTCATTCTTAACCTATTAGTTGTTTAATAGCATGCTCTTCAATCTCCATGAATTTGAGTGTTTCTGAGTATTTTCTGAAATTGGTTTCTAGTTTCAGGCCCTTGTGGTCTGAGAAAATGCTTCATATAATTTCAATTTTCTTGAATTTGTTGAGGTTGGTTTGTGTCTCATGATATGGTCTATTTTTGAAAATGTTCTGTGTACAGAGTTCCAGCCAAGATTGAGGCATAGGTAGAAACCCTTCTCTTCTTTGCACAACTAAAAGGAGGTTAACAACTAACCTAAAATCAACAAACAACCAAAAATGCCAGAAGTTCAAACTGCATGGAACTCTGACAACCCAGGAATTAAAGAAAAATCAACCAGAACAATCAGACTGGCAGTGCAACAAAGAAGGTTGCCCTGCCCAGGAGAATACCTAAGGCCCCGCCCCCTACAACTTATCAGGTGCACCAAGACAAAAAAATATGGCCCAAATGAAAGAACACAGCAAAACCTCAGAACTAAATGATGAGGAGTTTGCCAACCTATCTGATAGAGAATTTAAAGTCCTGGTAATTAAATGCTTGCAGAACTGGTTGAGCTTGGTCACAAAACAAAATGAAAGAACAAATGAAAGATACCCAAAATGAAATAAAGCAAAATATTCAGGGGACGAACAGTGATAAGGAAACCAGGATTCAAAGCAGTGATTTGGAATAAAAGGAAGAAATATACATCCAACTGGATCAGAGAAAGAAACAAAAATCCAAAACAATAAAGAGAGGCCGAGGATTCTCTGGGACAATGTTTCAGGGACAATTCCATGAAATATTCTGATATCTGAATTGTAGGGGTACCAGAAGAAGAAAAACAACGGCAAGAAATTGAAAACTTACTTGAACAAATAATGAAGGTAACTTCCCCAATTTGGTAAAGGAAATAGACTTCCAGGAAATCCAGGAAGCTCAAAGAGTCCCAAAGAAGTTGGACCCAAAGAGGAACACACCAAGGCACATCATCATTAAGTTACCCAAGATTAAAGACAAAGAGAAAATCCTAAAAGCAGCAAGAGAAAAAGAGACAGTTACCTACAAAGGAGTTCTCACAAGGCTGTCACCTGATTTCTCAAAAGAAACCATGTAGGCAAGAAGGGGCTAGAAAGAAGTATTCCAAGTCATGAAAGGCAAGGATCTATACCCAAGAGTATTCTATCCAGCAAAACTATCATTTAGAATGGAAGGGCCGATAAAGTGCTTCCTAAGTAATGTCAAGTTAAAGGAGTTCATCATCACCAAGCCCTTATTATATGAAATGTTAATGGAACTTCTCTAAGAAAAAGAAGATAAAAATATGAACAATAAAATACAACAAACTCCCAACTATTAACAAATGAATCTAAAATAAAAGAAAAACAATTAAAACAAAAACTAAGGGAACAACCAGAACAGGAACAGAATCAGAGAAATGGACATCACACAGAAGGAGTTCAGTGGAGAGTTGAAAGGGAGGAATAGTAAGGAAAATTTACAGGGAAAAAGAAGCATAATTAGTAGTCATAAAATAGATGGGGAAAAATAAAAAATGATATAGAAAATAGAGAACTCAAAGAACTTCTATATACAACCCATGAATATGAACCAAGGGCAGGGTGATGCTCGAGGGTTGGGGAGGCAGAGTGGAAAGGGGATAAAGGGAAGAAAATTGGGAAAACTATAATAACATAACAAATAAAAATACTTCTAAAAAAGAAAAGAAAATGTTCTGTGTACATTTGAAAAAATGTGTAGTTTGCTTGTTTGGGATAAAAGTTTCTATATTTATCAGTTAAGTCCATTTGATCTAGGACATTGTTCAATGCTGCAATATCCTTGTTGATATTTTGTTTGGAAGATCTATATATTTCTTAAGAGACAGTGGGCTCTTAAAATCCCCTACTACAATTTTGTTGCTGTCAATATCTTTCTTGAAGTCCTCCAATATTTTTGTTATATATTTGGGTGCTCCTATGTTGGGTGCATATATATTTACAATGTTTATGTCTTCTTTTTTTTATTCCATTTTTTTAAGATTTTTTAAAACTTTTTTATTGATTATGCCATTACATTTGTTCTCCCCCCTCCATTCCCCTCCACCCTGCATACCCCTCCCCCACCATTTCCCCCTTTAGTTCATGAACACGTGTCTCAAATTCTTTAGATTCTGTATTTCCCCTACTATTCTTACCCTTCCCCCATCTATTTTCTATCTACTGTCTATGCTACTTATTTTCTGTACCTTCTCCCCCCTTCTCCTCCTCCCACTCCCCTGTTGCTAACCCTCCATGTGATCTTCATTTCTATGGTTCTGCTCCTGATCTAGCTGTCCTCTTAGTTTGCTTTTGTTTTAGGTGTGGTTGTTACTAACTGTGAGTTTGCTGTCCTTTCACTGTTCATCTTTTTTATCTTCTTTTTCTTAGGTAAGTCCCTTTAACATTTCATATAATAAGGGCTTGGTGATGATGAACTCCTTGAATTTGGTCTTATCTGAGAAGCACTTTATCTGTCCTTCCATTCTAAATGAAAACTTTGCTGGATAGAGCAATCTTGGATGTAGGTCTTTGGTTTTCATGACTTGGAATACCTCTTTCCAGCCCCTTCTTGCCTGTAAGGTCTCTTTTGAGAAATCTGCTGACGGTCTGATGGGAACTCCTTTGTAGGTGACTGTCCCCTTATCTCTTGCTGCTTCTAGGATTCTCTCCTTCATTTTAATCTTGGCTAATGTAATGATGATGTGCCTTGGTGTGTTTCTTCTTGGGTCCAACTTCTTTGGGACTCTCTGAGCTTCCTGGATTTCCTGGAAGTCTCTTTCCTTTGCCAGAATGGGGAAGTTCTCTTTTATTATTTGTTCAAATAAGGTTTCCACTCGTGACTCTTCCCCTTCTGGTACCCCTATAATTCGAATGTTGGAACGTTTAAAGATGTCCTGGAAGTTCCTAAGCTTCTCCTCATTTTTTCGAATTCTTGTTTCTTCATTCTTTTCTGTTTGATCATTTTTTTCTTCCTCCTGGACCACTCCATTGATTTGAGTCCCAATCTCCTTTCCATTACTATTGGTTTCCTTTGTATTACCATTCATTTCAATTAGTTTAGCTTCCATATGTTTCTCTAATTTGTGACTAAAATCAACCAGTTCTGTAGGGATCCTGATAACCAGTGTTTTGAACTGTGCATCTGAAAGATTGGCTATTTCTTCATCGCTTAGATCGATCGGTTCTGGGGCTCTGAATTGTACTTGAGCCATTTTTGGTCTATTCGCACCGTTAAGTAAGCGGAACGAAGCCTTAATTGTTTAGCAGGACGGGGCGACCCAGGTCGCTGGTTTGTGATGCTGTGTGTGGGGGCATGGTCACAGAGGGAGCAATGGCGGTCCTCTCCGCTAACCCAGTCCATCCAGTCACACCACTCGCCCCGGGCCTGTTTATCCGATCAGAATTGTGCGAGCCTGCTGCCCCACGCAGGCTCCCCTCCTCATTGGTTTATCTGCACGCAGATGCGCGAAGGACCGCAGATAGCCCGTCGCGCCTCTTCTCTGTGTGCTCCCGTAGCTAGCCCGTGATCTGCGCCTTTGGCTGCTAGCGCACCACCCCTTTGGGGATTTTTTTCTTGCCAACCTGCTCTGCTGCTGGCTTTGCTCCTCTTACCGGTTTAGCTGAGCATTTAGTTGTCTTTGGACTCCGTATTGTGGATTTTCTGTGTGGCTTGGTTGTGTTTATTGTTGTTAAAAATAGTTGTTCTTAGATTTGGTTGTGCACAGAGGCAAGGTGGTTCCACCTACACCTCCATCTTGGCGGAAGTCCAATGTTTATGTCTTCTTAATGGATCTTTTCTCGAGTATTATGTAGTGTCCTTCAATGTCTCTTTCTATGGCTTTTGTTTTGAAGTCTATTTTGTCTGATATAAGTATTGCTACTCCAGCTTTGTTTTGTGTCCATTTACTTGGAATATTCTTATCCAACTCTTCTCTTTCAGTCTGTGCAGGTTTTAGTTATGTAGTTGGTCTCTTGCAGGCAGCATATGTGCAGGTCATGTTTACTTATCTATTCAGCTACCCTATTCCTTTTGATTGGAACATTTAATCCATTTACATTTAAGGTTATTATCAATAGGTATTTGTTCATCCCCCCCCCCTTTGTACCTGTGTTCCTGTCTCTCTTTTCCTTCCTTATCTATCTTGCAGTGCTAGTTTGTTGGAGGTGAGTTCTTTCAGCCTTCTTTTGTCTGGGAAGCTCCTTATTTTGCCTTCCATTGTAATTGAGAGCCTCGCTGGTTTGAGAGTAGTCTTGGTTGCAGACCTTTGCTTATCATTACTTGGAATATTTCTTGCCATTCTCTCCCATCTTGTAATGTTTCTGTTGAGAAATCAACTGCTAGCCTAATTGGAGCCCTTTGTATGTTACTTCTTGTCTCCCCCTTGCTGCTTTTAAGATCCTCTGTCTTTAATACTTGGCATTTTAATTATGATGTGTCTTGGATTGGACTTTTTGGGTTTTCTTCATTGGGACCCTCTGTTCTGCAGGAACCTGTGTGGGTTTTTTCCCTCTCCAAATTCCAAAAGTTTTCTGTCATTATTTTTTCAAACAGTGTTTCTATCCTTTGCTCCTTTTCTTCTCCTTCTGGTATTTCTATTATTTGAATGTTGTTGTGTTTCATGTTTTGTGAGTCTTTTTTTGTGTGTGTATCTTCTCTACCTGAGTATTTCTTTCCACCTTGTCTTCCAGCTCACTAATTCAATCCTCTGCTTCATCCAGCCTGCTTGTAATTCCTTCTAGTGTATTTTAACTTCAGAAATTGTATTTTTCCTTTCTTCCTGTTTGTTTTTCATAGCTTTTATTTTCTTTTGCATATTATTGTAGTTCCCACTCAGTTTCTTGTATTTGTCTGTGAGTTCCCTGAGCATCCTTATTACCATTTTTTTGAATTCTGTATCTGATAGTTTGCCTGCCTCCATTTCATTTAGCTCTTTTATTGGGTAGTCTTCTATTCCTTTTGATAATGGGTTATTTCTTTGTCTCCTCATTTAATGACACTTTTTGTTTGTTTCTGCACTTTTTGATGCTCTGCTTTTCTAGCTCTAACATCACCTTTGTAGGATGATGTTCTATGATAGGAGTTTTATGGTATTCAGTGGTGTCACCTCTGATCTCTTCTCTGTATGCTCCAGGGTTGCGGTTTTTTTTTCCTTTGAGTGGGCTTTCTTGTTGTACTTGGGTTTTCCTTGTTAGTGGCTTCTTTGTTGGTGGGTTCTCTCCTCTGATATGTGTACTGATGTTCACAACTCCCACCTTATCATATATGTGATCTGAGGCAGGGCAAAGGTATAGTGGATTATGACAGCAGTAGTGTATTCTATGTGGTTTAAAATAATAACAAATATAGAACATATGGGAGGTCCTTTGGAGAATTACAGTGATAACCATGATATTTTTCCCCAACTAACCCCTTTTTAAAAAAGGTGAAAAAGAGAAAAAGGAAAAAAAGTGATAAGACTCTTATTAGAGGGGAGAAGGAATGTGAGCTGAATTCATAAAAGGGAATGCTTGTGCAAGGTTAGATGGTGAGGTATTCTGAGAGTAAAGAATAGAAATTAGGCATTGTATTAGAGAATAGAGTTAACCACAACAGTAATAAAGCTCAGGAAGATATAAAATGGACCAAGACCAGGGAGGGGTGTTGTGTAGCATCTACAGTAGTATGGAACAACAATTATTTATAATAATACTGGAACAATAGTAATATGGTAAGACATATATGATCTGAATAAAAAGAATAGAAAATAAAGACCAAGAGTAGTATGTTTTTGGAATATGAGTGAAGTGAAGGAAGAATTCAAATGCAATATGAAAGCAGGAACAAGGACAACCAGTCAAATAATGAAATTAAACAAACCTGTAATGGGAAAAGAGACGGGCTTTGGGCTGCTTGTCACTACAAAACCCAATAAGCAATGACAGCGATTAAATCTTTATGGGTGCTTTATTCAGATGGCTGAGAATCTGAGAAGATGGTGGGTTCAAACCCTAACAGACCATCTTGCCTTCTCTTTCCAGGCCAGACTTTTTAATACAAGGGAATGAACAATGTGTGGTGAGAGATTTGATATTCAAGGAAGATTAAGTGATAGAAGATGCAACATTCCTGTCCTGTGCAGTTAGCTGTTTCCAGGAATGGAAGTCATCTGTATCTTCCTAGAGCACAAAAGGTCCATGTCTCCAGTCAGTAATCCTTCAGCAGTGCCTCAGGAGTTCAGCTGTTTTCCTAGGAGCCAGGATAGGCCTTATCTGTAGTTTCTGAAACAAAAGCCTTAACATACACATTACTTGCTAGACATAACTTTTTACCTTAAGCTGAAATTTTCCAAGTCTTGGGTCCCCTGTCAGGGGTAAGGAGCTACAAAGTTACAATCACTGATCTGGCTATCCTCCAATGCTCCTGTGGCAACCACTGACCCCAACACCAGGCACCATGACAGAGACTGGGAACCACAGCAGCCTTGGTCCCTTTGCAGGTCCCAGTGCAGTCTCCTTACCATCTGTTTTCAACATCCTCTACAGTTTTGGCTTCCAAACTTCATATAAGCTGTGATTCCATTGGTTGTTCATTTTGTTCTTCAGATGACGGGTTAGGTGTCTCAGTTGTGTGTGTGACCAAGTGGGTTTAGCTCCCATTTACCTCACTGCTATCTTCAATTTCCTCAGGTTATTAGATTTTTTTTAGGTTTGGAAATATATTCACTTATACTAACTATATGACATAGTATAACTTATTTATACTATATGATTTTATTATGAAAAGGAAGTATTTAGTTTTTCCAAATATCATTAGAAATAAAAATGGTTTGGAAATTTAAGTAAAACAATATATTACGTTAGGTCACAGTAGACTAACATCCAGTAACTTTGTATTTTAGATAAAAATATAATTTAAATTATTATGCAGGTAAAAACTTAATCTACATTTATAGTATACCAATACCGTGTGACTTTTAAGTAGTTTAGTTGAGCTAAGACATAGGCAAAATTTTACCTGGTGGTAATATCATTTTTAGGTTGAATACTGTCAGCATAAATCAATCTGTTCTTCAAATTTTCATGATGCCCAGTATTTTTCTCTCTTCTGAAGGTGACAATGATAGTGTAAGTTTCTATGTCTAAAACCAGTCACAGGGCACTGCTCAATTTAACCAAAAATTGTACATACTTAAGTAACCAGGGAATACCTTTCATCTAGTTGTTGTTTATCTAGAAGCCAGTGTATTTGACAAAAGTGTCTTGAATGTACTATAAAACTAGTTTTTTTAATTTATTTTTATTTTTTTATTTAGTTATTTTTCAAGCACAGTTTTCTGTCTATTTCTCCCCTCCCAGCCCACCCGGCCCCATGCTCCACACATACCTCCCATTTCCAGCCCCCTTAGTTATTGTCCCTGTATCCTTTATACTTGTTCCTCTTAATCCCCCCTGTTTTCCCTTTAAATTCCCTCCCCTCTCCTTTAAGGTAGCTGTCCCCTTGTTCTCTATTTCAGTGTCTTTGTTTTTATTTTGCTTACTTGTTCGTTTTGTTGTTTAACTTCCTGTTAAAGGTGAGATCATATGGTATTTGTCTTTCAACACCTGGCTCATTTCACTCAGCATAAGGCTTTCCAGTTCCATCCAGGCTGTTGCAAAGGATAGGAGCTCCTTCTATTTTCCTGCTGCATAGAATTCCATTATGTATATGTACCATAATTTTTTGATCCATTCATTTACTGATGGGCACCTAGGTTGCTTCCAACTCTTGGCTATTGTAAATTGTGCTGCTATTAACATTGGGATGCATAGGTTCTTTGAGATTGGTTTCCTCCTTTCCTATTTGGATGCTTTTTATTTCCTTTTCTTACTTGATCAGTGTGGCTAAAACTTCTAATACTATTTGTTTTAGGGTTCTTAGGATATAATCCCAGCAGTGGAATTACTGGGTCAAAAGGCAGATCTATTTTTAGATTTCTAAGAAAATTTTATACTATTATCCACAGTGGCTGTATGAGTCTGCAATCCCACCAACAGTGAACTAGGGTCCCCTTTTCTCCACAACCTCTCCAACACTTGTTGTTTGTTGCTTTGTTTATGGTAGCCATTCTGACTGGTGTAAAGTGGTATCTCACTGTGGTTTTAATTTGCATCTTTCTGATGGCTAGCAATATTGAGCATCTCCTCATGTGTCTCTGGATCTTCTGTATATCTTCCTTGGAGAAGTGTCTGTTCAAGTCCTTTTCCCACTTTTTAATTGGGTTAGTTGTCTTCTTAGAGTAAAGTCATGTGAGTTCTTTGAAAATTTGGAGATTAAACCTTTGTCTGAGGTATCATTGGCAAATATGTTTTCCCATACAGTTGGTTGTCTTTTTAATTTAATACTGTTTTCTTTAGCCATGCAGAAACTTTTTATTTTGATGAGATTCCATTTGTTTATTCTTTTCTTTATACTCCTTGCTCTAGGGGACATATCAGTAAAAAGGTGCTGTGTGAAATATCTGAGTTTTTCCTGCCAATGTTCTCCTCTAGGGCTTTAATGGTTTCAAGGCTTATATTTAAGTCCTTTATCCACCTTGAATTTATTTTGGTGTATGGTGTAAGTCTGTGCTGAAGTTTCATTTTTTTGCATGTAGCTGTCCAGTTCTCCCAACGCCATTTGTTGAAGAGGCTGTCTTTACCCAATTTTATGTTACTGCCCCCTTTGTCCAAAATTAATTGACTGTAGAGAGTTGGTTTTATTTCTGGGATCTCCGTTCTGTTCCATTGGTCTATGTGCCTGTTTTAATGCCAGTAGCAGGCTGTTTTGATTACAGTGGCCTTGTAATACAATTTGATATCAGGTATTGTGATTCCTCCTACTTTGTTCTTCTTTCTCAAAATAGCAGCTGCTATTTGGGCTCATTCATGGTTCCATATAAATTTTTGAAGTGTTTGTTCTATGTCTGTGAAATATGCCATTGGTACCTTAATAAGTATTGCATTGAATGTGTAAATTGCTTTGGGTAGTATGGATATTTTGATGATGTTAATTCTTCCAATCCATGAACAAGGTATATGTTTCTATTTGTTTGTGTCTTCCTTGATTTCTTTCTTCAGTGTTGTGTAGTTTTCTGCATACAGATCTTTTACTTCCTTAGTTAGGTTTATTCCCAGATATTTTATTTGTCTTTTTGCTATATTACATGGGACATTTTCCTTAATTTCTCTTCTGCTAATTAATTGTTGGTATACAAAAATGCCTTTGTGGATATTGACTTTGTAACCCACTATTTTGCCAAATTCATTAATTAGTACAAGCAGTTTTTTGTTAAAGTGTATAGGTTTTCCATGTACACTATCATGTCATCTGCAAACAGTGACAGATTTGTTTCCTCCTTTCCTATTTTGATGCTTTTTATTTCCTTTTCTTACTTGATCACTGTGGCTAAAACTTCTAATACTATATTGAATAGAAGTGGTGAAAGTGGACAACTTTGTCTTCTTCCTGATCTTAGTAGAAAAGATTTTAGTTTTGCCCATTGAGTATGATGTTGGCTGTAGGTGTCTCACATGTGGCCTTTATTATATTGAGGAATGCTCCCTCTATCCCCACTCTGCTGAGTGTTTTTATCATAAATGGGTGTTGTACCTTATCAAAAGCTTTTTCTGCGTCTATTGATATGATCATGTGATTTTTGTCTTTGCTTTTGTTTAAGTGAAGAATTACGTTTACTGATTTGCGAATATTGAACCATCCTTGCATCCCTGGGATGAATCCCACTTAGTCATAGTGTATGACCTTTTTGATATATTGTTGGGTGCAATTTGCCAATATTTTGTTGAAGATTTTAGCGTCTACGTTCATCAGCAATATTGGCCTGAAGTTTTCTTTCTTTGTTGTGTCTCTATCTGGTTTTGGAATTAGGATGATGCTGGCTTCATAAAAAGAATTTGGGAGTTTTTCATCCTTTTGGATTTTTTGGAACAGTCTGTGAAGAATAGGTGTTAGCTCTTCCTAAATGCTTTGTAGAATTCTCCTGTGAAACTCTCTGGTCCAGGGCTTTGTGTGTGGGAGTTTTTTGGTTACTGCTTCAATTTCATTTGCTGTTATTGGTGTGTTCAGATTTTCTGCTTCTTTTTTATTGAGTTTTGAAATATTGTATTTTTCTAGAAATGTTTCCATTTCCCCTAGGTTTTCAAATTTTTTGGTATACAGTTCTTCATAGTGATTTCTTACAATCCCTTCTATTTCTGTGGTATCAAGTGTAATCTCTCCTCTTTCATTTGTGAGTGTGTTTATTTGTTTCCTCTCTTTTCTTTTCTTGATGAGCCTACTTAAAGGCTTGTCTATTTTGTTTATCATTTCAAAGAGCCAATTCCTGGATTCATTGCTCCTTAAAATTGTGCTTTTAGTCTCTATGTCATTTAGTTCTGCTCTGTTCTTGGTTATTTTCTTCCTTCTACTTACTCTGGGTTTTCTTTGTTGTTGTTCCTCAAGTTGTTGCAGGTGTAGGGTTAGGTTGTTTGTTTGAAATGTTTCTATCCTTTTTAGATAGGCCTGTATTGCTATAAACTTTCCTTTCAGGCCTGCCTTTGCTGTGTCCCATAAGTTTTGGGTTGTTGTGAATTCATTTTCATATGTTTCCAGAAATGTTTTGATTTCTTCCCTAATTTCAATCTTAACCCATTCATTGTTTAATAGCATACCATTCACTCCTCATGATTTTGGGTGCTTTGGGTTTTTTCCTTTGAGTTTGGTTTTCAATTTCAGTCCCTTGTGGTCAGAGAAAATGCTTGGTATAATTTCAATTTTTTTGAATTTTTGAGTCTTGTTTTGTCCCCTATCATGTGGTCTATCTTTGAAAATGTTCCATGTGCATTTGAAAAGAATGTGTATTTAGCTTCTTTGGGATGAGGGGCTCTATACATATCAGTTAAGTCCATTTCATCTAAGGCATTGTTTAATGCCCCAATGTCCTTGTTGATATTTTGTTTGGAAGATCTGTCCATTTTTGATAGTGAGGTGTTAAAATCCCCTACTATAACTGTGTTGCTGTCAATATCTTTCTTGAAGTCCTCTAAGATTTTCTTTGTAAATTTGGGTGCTCCTATGCTTGGTGCATATATATTTACGATGTTAATGTCTTCTTGGTGGATTCTTCCCTTGAGTATTATGAAGTGACATTCTGGGTCTCTCTTTATGGCCCTCTTTTTAAAGTCTATTTTGTCTGATACGAGAATTGCTACCCCAGCTTTTTTTTCTTGTCTGTATGCTTGGTAAATTTGTTTCTAGCCTTTCACTTTTAGTCTGTGATGGTCCTTTGTCCTGAGGTGTGTCTCTTGTTGGCAGCATATGTGTGGGTCATGCTTTCTTGTCCATTCAGCTATTCTGTGTCTTTCGACTGGACCATATAATCCATTTATGTTTAAGGTTATTATTGATAGGTAATTAGCCATTGCCTTTTTTGTACCTGTGTTCCTCTCTTTATCTCTCTTTTCCTTCCTTTCCTTAAAGTAGTCCTTTTAGTATTTCTTGTAGGCTTGGTTTGTTGGAGACATATTCTTTTAGACTTCTTTTGTCTTGAAGCTCTTTATTTGGCCTTCTGTCTTGATTGAGAGCCTTGCTGGGTAAAGTAGCCTTGGGTGCAGGCCTCTGGTTCTCATTACTTGAAATATTTTTTGCCATGTCTTCTTGCTTGGAGTGTTTCCATTGAGAAGTCAGTAGCTAACCTTATTGGTGCTCCCTTGTATGTTATTTCTTTTTTCTCCCTTGCTGCCTTTAGATTTTCTCTTTGTCTTTGAATTTTGCCATTTTGATGACAATGTGTCTTGAAGTGTGCCTCCTTGGGTTCCTATTGATTGGGACTCTCTGTGATTGCTGGATTTGTGTGACTTTTTCTCTCATTAAATTAGAGAAATTTTCTCTCATTACTATTTCAAATAGGTTTTCTATCCCCTGTTCTTCTTCTTCTCCTTCTGGTATTCCTATTATTTGGATATTATTATGTTTCATATTGTCTTGCATTTCTCTTAATCCTTCCTCATTCTTTCTGAGCCTCTTTTCATTTTCTTGCTCTTTCTGTGAGATACTTTCTTCTTTGTCCTCCAACTCGTTATTCCAATCCACTGCCTCATCAATTCTAGTTTTGAAACTTTCTACTGTGATCTTCTATTCAAAAATTATATTCTTCATTTCTCTTGTCCCTTGCTTATAGTTTCTGTTTTCTTTTTCATGTTGATATAGTTTGCGGTGAGATTATTGTAGCTCCCCTGTAGTTTCTGGTAGATCATTGTGAGCTCTTTGAAATTCATGAAAACCAGTGCTTTGAATTCAATATCTGATAATTGATTAGCCTCTATTTCATCTAACATTCTTTCTGAAGCTTCTGCTTTTTCTTTCATTTGGTGATAGTTTCTTTGTCTTTCCATTGTTTGTGAGACTCTTCTTTGTTTGTCTCATCTTCAAAAATTGATTTGTTCTGACTCCCTGGGTTGATGGTGTGATCTTCTGTGGTATAATATCTGTGAATTTCAGTGGTGCAGAGTTCTTCATGTATCTTGATGTTCTCCATCTCCACCTACTCCTTTTTTTGGTGTGTGTTATATGTTGGAGGTGGAGGCAAAATGGTTTATGACAGCAGAAGAGTTTTTTATGATATTTACAGTCACAGCCGGTAGAGGGTAGATAGGGAATCTTTAGGCTATATATAATATTAACCATATTCTTCAACCCACTTTGCCACTTTTATGAAAGGATGGACAAAAGGTAAGCCTCTTGTTGGAGAGGGAAGGCTTGTGAGTTGGAACTAGAAAGTACTGAGGTTTTAGATGGTCAGATTATAAGGTAAGGTGAGTGTAAGGAACAGTAAATGGGTGTAGTGTGTGAGCAAATAGAGTTAATTACTACAGTGATAGAATTCAGGCACCTGTACAATGGGCTAAGATCTGGGAGATGTGTTGTGAAGTATTTACTGTTGTATAGATCAGCTATTATTTACGCTAATATTAGAGCAGCACTCGTATAACAATCTCTATGTGATCTGTCTGAGTAGGGGGTATAGAGCTTTAGGTAGTGTGCTAAAGGAAAACAAGGGGCATGAAATATAGAAAATTAGAAATACATTGTGGAGGAAAGAACAGAGGAAACCTGTCTAGTAATACAATAAAACCAGCCAAAACTTAGAAGCGTATACAGAAGGAGGAAGAATACAAAGGTACTATTAGAATATAAAAGAAGTGAGAATGATGAAAAAAATAGTACAACCATGCAGCAACTTGTTGCTTCTCTGCTATAGCAAAGTGCATTTTGTCTCTCTGTCTCTATTGTTGAGATGCCCTCTCCTTGGTTCCCACTCTGGTCTTTTCACAGTTCTCAGTTGTGTGTGTCTTTTGAGGGTAAAAGAAAACAAAACAACAAACAAACAAAAGAAAACAACACAAAAAAAGGCAGAAGAAGGGAGAAGAAATTAATGAGTTTGGAAGAAGAGAAGAAGGACTAAAACAGGAAAAAAAGTAAGAAGAGGATCAAAGTATTGAATGATAAAGCAATAGTAAAATTAAAAATCTATAAGATTACTAATAAAAATAAAAATAAAAAAATAAAAAACACCCATAAAACCCCAAACAAACCCCCCCCCAAAAAAAAAAACCTCCCCTTGTTGGTTTTAAACTGTCTGAACTGGTTTTTCTGGTTGGAACAGGACCTCTCTGTGGCCTGGTTTGCCAGTGCACACAGGCCAGGCTACCAGACTGGGATGCGGGTGCCAGCGCACCCGCCAGGCTGCCTGGGCGCCTTAGTCTCTGGTCCCGTATTTCCTCTCTACCAGGCTGTGTGGTTCACAAGCCAAGCCGTCCCAGTAGAGCACCTCGGTCCACTTTCAAAAAAAAAAAAAAAAAAGTCTCTCCTGACAGCCTGCTTCTCAGCCCAGCCCAATCCCCAACCAGACCAGTGACAATAATGTGTCTTTCAGTTCTCACGGGCTGATGACCACAGAGTCTGAAGATGGACGCGGCCCTTTTTTCTTGTTTCTCTCTGTGTAAACTCAAGCAGACATGCCTCTATCTGGTGCTGCCCAAATGGGGAGAGAGTACGTTGCTCACCCACTCTTGTCCCGGTGCTGGTCGTCTACCACTGCTGAGTGACCTAGCTCCTGCAGCTGACTCCCCCGGTGCCCAGACCCGTTGGTACAGCAGCAGCACAGAGGCCCCGAGTATCCCAGCTCCAGCAGATGACTCCTCCAGCTCCCAGGCCCACCACGGGGCAGCACCAGAGTGCCCCGCTGGCCCCACCGCACCTCCTGTCTCCACTCAACTCCCCGATAGTTACTGACCTGCTACTGACTAGACCCTAAGGGACCGTCACAATCACTGCTCTCCCAATTTCATAAATGCTGTGGATCTGTTAGTTGATTGTGCTATTTCTCAGTAGCTCTGCCAGGATTTTCACCCACATGTAGGGGAGCTGGAATCCATTCCATCTTACTTGGTCGCCATCTTCCTCGAAGCCTCTAGTTTTTTTAATTTTTTTTTGTTGATCAGGTAAAGTAATGATGGTGGTTTGCTCTGTTCCCCTTATTTCTACTTCTCCTGCCCCATCCTTTATGAAGAAAAAGCAAAAATGTTCTACAATTACTAGAACACTATCCTGAAATCCTATTTATCCATCAGATCTAGAAATAGAATTATTTGCATGTGGACAGCTATGTGAAAAAAAAAAAGAAACTTAAGCACCGGCTTACACCATACACCAAAGTAAATTCAAGGTGGATAAAAGACTTAAATATAAGCCTTGAAACCATTAAAGTCCTAGAGGAGAATATTGGCAGAAAAATCTCAGATATTTCACGCAGCAACATTTTTACTGATATGTCCCCTAGAGCAAGGAATATAAATAAAAGAATAAACAAATGGGATCTCATCAAAATAAAATGCTTCTGCGTGGGTAAAGAAAACAGTATTAAATTAAAAAGACAACCAACTGTATGGGAAAACATATTTGCCGATGATACCTCAGACAAAGGTTTAATCTTCAAATTTTCAAAGAACTCACACGAGTTTAAGAAGACAACTAACCCAATTAAAAAATGGGAAAAGGACTTGAACAGACACTTCTCCAAGGAAGATATACAGAAGATCCAGAGACACATGAGGAGATGCTCAATATTGCTAGCCATCAGAAAGATGCAAATTAAAACCACCATGAGATACCACTTTACACCAGTCAGAATGGCCATCATAAACAAAGAAACAAAGAACAAATGTTAGAGAGGTTGTGGGGAAAAGGGTTCCTTAGTTCACTGTTGGTGGGATTGCAGACTGGTACAACCATTATGGAAAACAGTATGGAATTCTCTCAGAAAAATAAAAATCGACCTGCCTTTTGACCCAGCAATTCCAATGCTGGGATTATATCCTAAGAACCCTAAAACACCAATCTCAAAGAACCTATGCATCCCAATGTTAATAGCAGCAAAATTTACAATAGCCAAGAGTTGGAAGCAACCTAGGTGCCCACCAGTAAATGAATGGATCAAACAATTATGGTACATATACACAATGGAATTCTATGCAGCAGGAAAATAGAAGGAGCTCCTATCCTTTGCAACAGCCTGGATGGAACTGGAAAGCATTATGCTGAGTGAAATGAGCCAGGTGTTGAAAGACAAATACCATATGATCTCACCTTTAACAGGAAGCTGAACAACAAAACAAACAAGTAAGCAAAATAAAAACAAAGACACTGAAATAGAGATCAGGGGGACAGTGACCAGAGGGGTGAGGGGAGGGAATTTAAGGGGGAAAAGGGGTGGGATTTAGAGGAACAAGTATAAAGGACACAGGGACAATAACAAGGGTGGTGGAGGTGGGGAGCATGGGGCGGGTGGGCTGGGATGGGAGAAATAGACAGAAAACTGTGCTTGAAAAATAATTAAATAAAAAAAAGAATTATTCACATGTAATATTCTGCTGTGATTGATACTTGTTGACCACACATGCACATAAATAAAGAATAATTCTAAGTTCAGGAGGCATAGGTACCATTGGTCCATGCATGGCTCATGTTATTTTGATTGATTATCAGTTAAAAGATGTAATTATGGATTTTCCAAGTGTGCAGTTGTCTAGAGAGGCGATGTGAAGAAATTGTGGTTATGTGGGACAGACTCATAGTCTTTCAGTCAGGAATGCAGGCTATACCATCTGGTTATGATATTGCAATTAAGGGAAACAAAAAGGTTTCTCTAAGTACACAGTATATTAATTTGCCATCAAAGATGGATTGTCAAGTCTCATTAAACACAGAATTTTTATTTGCCCTTTAGTTGCTCTGTTACACAGAAGATAAAGTCGTGACTCCACAGCTAACAGAGGTTTATTGTTCCCTCCAATAGCAGGGCAGGTATTTGGCACTGAGGAGGTCTCACCCCGCATTCATAGAGATGAGCTCTAGTCACTGACTGGACATTTTGTGGTGTGGGCACTAGCCTGCAGTGTGGTGTTATAGATGAAAAATCAAGACAAATTTACATGGACTACCAAATCCTGTGGAGGAAAAGGGATGGCACGGCTATTCCCTCAAGGGGGGAGAGCCTCCCTGGCCACCCTCTCAAGGGGAGAGTGCCCTGACCCTTGCCTAGACAGCCTTTTATTGGGGTTTTTTTTTGCACAGGAGTTCAGGTACAACTTATTAATCATTGTCAGGCAGTAAACACTAGATAGCATACAGAGAACTATTAGGGCTTCTTCTGAGTCAGGGTCTATTAGCTAAAGGGCTACAAAACTCTAGGAAAACAAACTCATTTTCTGCCTGGGCTTTTATCATTTAACTGTGAGCATTCTTAGTGAAGCAGGTTTTACAGGATTTCACATATCCTTTCTCAGGCCTAATTACCCAGGGAACCCACCATTCCCAGCACAAGGCTGCACCACCCTCAGTCATTGTTTTCAGGCTTAAGTCAGGCAGAGGAGGCAGATAGCCAAGTAATTCTTGGAAACTTCTTGCAGACAGACTGAGGACTCAAGCTTCGTCAAAGTCAAGGGGCGAGGGTCCATCACCCCCTCTTTGCTTCAGCCCCCTGAGTCCTTCCTTGAGGGCTTCCCAAATGATCACATCTGGCTTAAGTTGCCCCCCTCTGAGGGGTCATACCCATCATTGACTAACTAACCAAGCACTGGGGGCCAGAGATGGATGAAGCAGAAGCAGCATTCTTGCCAGGGAGATAAGCTTTGTCTCCTTAGTGACTTAAGGTCTGAAGGTCACTCACTCAGCCTTAGTAATGGGAGGTTATAGCCCCTGAAATCAGGCAGAGCGGTTCCCAACAATTTTGTACTCAATTACAAGCCAGTGGCTTCAGTTTATAGTTTGTTTACATAGTAATTATTAGATGCTAATGACAATGTGTGTCACAATTAGCTGACAGAGAATTTTAGGTTTTTGCTCTGCAGGCCTTAGGTGCAATGAAGATACGTTCTTGAGAAGAAAAAATTAAGGACACATTTTATGAGATGGCAGTAGACAAATGACTAGCATTTCTAAGACTTTGTATTGTCTGCATCCATAAATTTAAATAAACTTGTTAACTTGATGCATTAGAGTCAATGTCTCTTGTTGCTCATGTTGTAAAGGAAAATGATTCAGAGAAAAAAATTAAAAGAAGGTATGTTGTACACATGAAAAGACCTTATAGTTCTGCAGAAACTCTTTTTTTTTTAAAATTATGATCCATCAACTGGAGAGCACTATGCTAAGTGAAATAAGCCAGGCAGTGAGGGACAAATACCATATGATCTCACCTTTAAGTGAAACCTAATCAACAAAACAAGCAAACAGGCAAAATATAACCAGAGACATTGAAATTAAGAACAACCTTCTAACAATAGCCAAAAGGGAGGGGCCAGTGGGGGATAGGGTTTTCAAGAACTGCTATAATGGACACATGGACAAAACCAAGGGGGAGGGTGGAAACAAGGGAGAGAGGTGGGATTGGCTGGGGTGGGGGGAATGGAGGGGAATGCAAACAAATGTAATTGAACAATAATAAATGCAAGTCAATTTAATTATTTTGAAAACAACTGTGGTGTGAAAGATATTCTGATCAACATTGATTAAATCAGTACTACATGATAAGTACTGTGCAAATTATCTGTAACATTTTTTTAAACTGACTTTTTTCAAAGTTTTGAAAAACTTGTGATGGAGTTTTATCTTATAAAAGGTATATCCCATTCTACTTGGAGAAATTAAGAATGCAAAGAATAAGCGTTTTGCCTTCATCACAATCCTTAGGCTACTGCTATCCCTATTATACACAACTGATGGATGATGCATTATAAAAATTCTAATAATTTGCTTCAGCTTGTGTGGTTCACTGGACTGAGCATTGGCCTATGAACTGAAAGGTTCTGGTTTGATTCCACATCAGAGTACTTACCTTAGTTGTGGGCCAGGTCCCCACTTGGGGGCATGCAAAAGGCAACCTGTTGATGTTTATCTTCCTCTTTTTTCTCCCTCCCTTCCCCTTCTAAAAATAAATATATTTTAAAAAATAAACAAATAGATACAAATTCTAATAATAAAGGAGTTCAAACAAATTTTATTTTATAGAATATAAGGTTTAATTATAACTAGAATTTTAAGTAGGATAAATATCCATGACCATAATGATGACTATATGTCTTAAATAAATAACAAATTGAGGGGTTCTAAAGATACTTTCTACTTACACTTCTTACTTAAATACTTTTAAAAATATACCTAACATGTTGATTACATATATATATATATATTACATTATAAAAAGTATTTGGTTAGATCGATTCCCAGTCAAGGCACATGCCTGGGTTGCAGGCCAGTTTCCAGTGGGGCACGCACAAGAGGCAACCATACACTGATAGTTCTCTCCTTCCCTTCCCCTCTGAAGATAAATAAATAAATAAATCTATAAAAAGTACTTGGTTAGAGAAAGAGAAATTCCTAAAAACAATACAGTATGCTGCTGTCTGCTATAATTTATAAATGGGGATTATCTTCCTGGATAGGCCATCTTCTGATGGACAGTTCACCAGAGCTGATGCTGGTGCATCAGTGCATCAAAGGAGGGATCATCTCCGAATGAGAAGGAGCAACCTGAGATGAGATGCATTTGAAGGGCTCTGTTCCCTGTCAGAACCTCCAGTACTAAAATGTTAAAATGAGTTCTTCTACCATTGAGGCATCAGAGGATGATGGGATGCAATGAGCAGACTGGCATCTGGTCTGAGTCCAGATGCCAGTGTTACACTGTGTTATGGTGGGCAAGTTAGCCTCTGTGTGCATCATTTCGTTAATCTGTGCAGTGTAAATAATACTACTTTGCTCTGTGGTAGTATAGAGTTCAATGATAACTTAGGAACTATCTACATCAGAATATAACAAGTGTGGGAGCACAGTAAGACACAGTTGTTAATAACTCAGCTGGAGGACTGACAGGAGAGAGTGTCCTTAGCCATAATTCTCAGCAACCTTAGTGTTATGTGTGGATTTCAGTCTACATAGGAAGGCTTCCCCAGGAAGGCCTGTACAAGTGCTATAGATGACAAAGTCCTCTGGAGAGGCTTAGAGTTCTGGCAAATGGCTTCTGAAAAGTGGTTGCTCTATATAAAGTGTTTTATGGAAATTTTAAGAGATAATCAGATAACACTACAATTAATGCCTGCTGAATATGCAATAGATAAGAAAGTATCAGCACTCTTAAATATCATTTTGGTTTCTGAATCTTTAAGCCTATAAAACCTACATATGTAGTTGCAATAATCTATGAGTTTCTGTGTAAATCTTTGTAATGCTGAGGTCATTACTATTTGTGTTTTTAACCCTAATAATATTTAATTTATTACTGAATAAACTGCATAGCTATCCACTAAACAATAGCTCCATAATGAGAGCTATTATTTCTGAGTATACTTCAGTAAAAGACAAGCTTTTTATTATAAATGGAGAGAAACACTCATCATTCAATTTTTTAAGAGCTATTCATTTTTACCTGAATCTATTTTGCACCATGGATGCTAAAATGTTTTTGTAGAAAGAACAGTTTTTATATACCATTTTAAAATTATGAGGTCCATTTCAAATATGGAATTGCCTGACCTTAATTCTGTACTGAGTATATATTCCTTTCAAAACTGTTCACAAAAATTGTGAAGAGGTTTAAAATTGTATAATTAACAGTAGTAGTTAACAGTATTTCTTATATATCTCTGATTTTAAACATTGTAATTCTCTGATTTCCAGAAATATGATAATCCCTGCTAGATTACTTATATAAATCTATTTAATTCACATATGTATTTAATTTTATAGCATACCCTGAGCTAAAATATATAAGGAAGAGTTAAAATGTCTATTATATATGTACCCAATCCTTGCATTTAACTTACTAAGAATAATAATGTAAATAAGAGAAGTCTAAAGGAGAGATATAGGCCATAAGTAGTTCACTTTGTTCCTACATGTTTCCTATAACGATCTATAACATTCAAATGGAAATGTAGTTTATCCCTGATTGCCATTGTATATAACTCATTGACCAAGATTCAAATATCTTAAATAAATTATAGCCTGGAGAAGCCATTTTGCTGCTTATATTTGTAGTGCATGATCAATCTTAGCATTATTGTTTCAAACACTTTAAATAATAATATGCTCTGAGAAGTCACATGTGACATTCAATGTGAAACCCTTCAGTGACAATTCTATTGAACCAAAGTGGATGTCAGTAAACTAGGTGAAAGGTAAGAGTCTCTTTAATTAGAAGAAGGGATAAAGAACTTTAACTGCAAGACAATGGTTTTAGCACCAGGGGACTCAACACCATTCTCCACTTCACAAGTGCAATGTACCTGGTGATCAAGTCCCCAGGGGAAGGTCCCAGTACAGGCTTTACCCTCTCCAAGAGGTGATCTCTCCAGCTGTTGATCCAGATTTCATGTCGTTCTGAGAGACACAGATCTGTTCTGACTATATACTGTCATGTGGGTTTAGTGAAGACATTTGTAAATTATAAAACATTTCTATTAGGGCCTGAGCTATTTACCATGTGACTATCAATCTCTATCTGTCTCATTATTTTGAAGCTAATAGGAGTCTCATACAGCATATTTCTGAATAAATATAGCAGTGTGCATAGAACTGGCTGATCTCTGCCATTCTACCTTCCTAAAATATTCACCATCACAGACTACCTCATTATCTGTAGGAGAAACTGTAGCATGATTTATACTAATATCTCAAATTGGTAGGAGACATTCCTAATGTAAATGTTCAAAAAAGCCCTGTCTATACTGCCAATGAAGCTTAACTCCACATAATGATCTTTTCCCCAATGACATTGCAGGCTCTGCTTGCAAAATCAGAGGCTCAGAAAAGATGCATAAAACATGAAGGTCATTTTTGAGTGTGCTTGTGAAGAGCCCAACATGAGGGCATCTGTAACAGCAGATCCTTATCACATATATGCCAGTGAGCTCAAGGGCTAGGTCATAATACCAAAGGCAAGATACCTATAAAATCCCAATTATTCATGAGTACAAGATAAATATCAGCCATGTCTGTGATCTGTCACTTGTTAATTAAAACCTCTTAAGTATGCTGATTTACAAGAAACCTGTTGAGAATGAGGTGTTAACTTCACAGTTACAAAGATCTCACATATGATATTATTAGAAACTGTATCCTAACTCTGGAGGGCCATGCAAATGTTTTGGAAGCACCTGTTTGAACACACTAGAAATCAGTGTCCAATTCCAGCCACAGATAAATTAATCAGATTACCAGAGAATGGCCTAAGAATGTGGAGTATGCAAAGGGCAGATGTAAATAATCCTTGGATCAACTCAAGATGTCTACAAATATATAATTATAATCTCTTTGAAGAAAGACAATAGAGGGCATGAATTTCTAACAGACAAATGTATTCTGTGTAATAACGAAGCTAATAATACCTATGTGACTAGTAAAGTGTTTAGTCCTTTAGTACATCTCATTTAAGCCTCTTTGAAGTCATATATCAGTAGTTGCTATTGTATTCCTAAATTACAGATAGAAAATTGAGCACCAAAGAAGTTGAAAACTGCTCAGTTACTCACCTAGAAACAGAGCTGAGAAGGGATTCGTGTGTGTCTAACTCTGAGGACAGTGTTCTTGAAAACCAAGATGCATTCCCTCCCTAAATCTGACAAGTCCTTTTAGTGATGCCAGTATTAAAACCTAGTGCAAAGTTTCTGTGGAGGATACAAATGTCTATGACTTAGGACATTTAAGTGGCATAGTTATTTCATACGTACAGTCAACTCTTTCCTCACTATTATTTCTGGAGTAAGGTCTTAACAAATCTTAACATTTACTGAGCTTATAAAGGGGTGATCATTAAAAATAACTCCACAGATCTTATTAAGGAGAATCCATAATCTTACATTTCTCCATTGCCTAGATTTTCTAATCATTTGTAGATACCCTGAGTTATATAGATGAAGGGAGGGGAGAATTAGAAAGTCTTGAGTGTCATCACATTGTATCTTCAGAGATAGATTTTGTCCCACCAAAGAAAAATTAAGTTCTGAGTTCATTATTTACAATACATGGATTGCAGCTGTGATCATTTGTAACAATGCATCTGCATTCATAGCGGTTGAGTTTGAGGAAATGGTAAACAAGATTTTTATCAGATCCAGACATACAATAGGCATTTTCACTATATCCTTTCTATTGCTACTTAATACAACTCTGAACATTGTAGTGTGTAGAAATAAATTCACCATTGTTTTGATTATGGGGCATTTATTTATATATTAGGAGATTACACACATTTCAGGGGTTTGGTTGTAGGATGTAAGACCTTTAAATCAAGGACCAGTCTTCTCAAAGTCATGGTGATAATGGTGGAAACTTGTTCATCTCTCCAGGGTGTTTACTGGCCTCCATGAAATTACTTAGTAGTCTGAATTCAGCTCCTTAAGGAACTGTCTTATTTGACAGTTTGAACAAAGAAAACGAGAGTAGAATGAACCCTTAAATTGGAGTGATTGAATTTCTCCCATGGGCACAACAGTCTTTACCTCCTATAGTTTAGCTCTAAGTGACCTGAGTGTTTAACAAATGGAAATAGATATCTTATTCAGTAGGAGAATATGGAAGCTAGAGCTGAGTTTTCAGTGAATGCAAAAAAGGAATCCTCTTTCTCCATTCCTGGCCTCACAAATGCATCAATTAGAAGTGAACGTGATGATGCTTTGCTGACTCTCCATAGTTTTATTAAGTGTCATTAACATGAATCATTCATACCATTATATTTCTATGACTCACACAAAAGATGAATACAAAGATTTGTGTTTCTACTCCTTTTATAGTATTTCAGCAAAACTCTAGTTGGACTTGATCAGTTGATGGATCTTACAGTTTCTGAGAGAAAATTATCAAAATGATCTCTGGGCATTGTCAAGATACTGTGTTACCTGAAATTCTCTCTCTTAATATAAATTACAGACTAAGATTTAGCAGTTTGTGGCTACTGCCTTCAACATAACATGAAAAGTTCTTTCAGTGAAGAACCGTTGGGCACTATAGGAATTGCTGTCCCCTATAAGTAATTTAGAACACCTTTCTGGAGATATTTCACATCCCAGAGGAAATTAAAGGAAAAGAAGGAACACTCATATTATTATAAGGGAATAAATATTTAATAAGCACTTAAATTAATGGCAGGTTAGATAAGTGCTCCTTGCTTGTTAAATATAGAGTTGTACAACTGCTTTTTAGTTTTAATAATTAATAGACTATATGTTAAAATTCAAAATGCCTACATGGAACCCTTTTTAGTGACGGTTACAATCAGCATTAAATAAGAAGCATTATGTGACAAAGAATAGACTAGCACTCATTGCTTTTTCTCCACTTTATTCTGACTGCCTGATCCTAACCTCAAAGGCATCTTTCCCAAAAGGTGTTGATTTCTACATGGATAAAGCTGACCAATCGCAGACCAAGGTAATGGTGCCTCATTGTCCCTGGTCCTCTGCTAAATAATGGTTCAAAAAAATAACCAGTGTCACAAAATTGTCCTTGTGTCTGTCCTTGGTGCACAACCCTTGAGAGTATAGACACAGCACCAATCACAGCATCTCCAGCAATGCAGAGGAAGCATACGACTTAATTGTTCTATTTCCCAAGATTCTTATAACACAAGTGAACATTAACCTTAACTTACCAGTCTCCCTGAATCAAGCAGGAAGAGTTTATTTATTCTAGATTTGATTTCTCTATGTAACTCAATACAATCTTTTTCTAAGTCATATTGACCGCTAGAAAGTTATTTTGGAAACATAATTACAGTCAGCATCTTGGGCAACTTGTAATGACTCTATTTAGCAGAGGGGAAAGCTTTTACAAATTTCACATTCCTAGAATTGTATCAGTTTGCTCATGTTCTAGAAAATATGAGTGTACTTCAGGATGAAGTGAATACTTTTGAGTTTTACCACCATATATTTTTATCTCACAGAATCCTTTTTATTTTAAAATTAAAATTGATACTGATTTCTTATTTGTAAAAATGGAGTTTTTACATGAAATTTAGTAATTGGAGAAATAGTCAATGATTATGTGATTCCTGATAGAATAAATATAACACCAGTCACAATGTCTAAGGGCTCAGAGGATGCTTATTCCATTTCCCAAAACTCCAAACACAAATGGGATGACATAGGCTATGTGATTTTATGGGCTAAATTGTGTTCCCTCAAAGTTTATGTGTTGAAGCCCTTAACCTCCCTTCAGTATGATGTTACTTGGAGGGCGGGTTCTCTAGGAAGTAGTAATTAAGTTTAGTTGAGGTCATGAGAGTAGGACTCCCATGATGGAATCAGTGCCCATATAAGAAAGGAAGAGAGGCCAGAGATCTATCTTTCTCCACCATGTGAGGACACAATGAAAATGTAAATTTTTCATCTATAGTTGGCTATCTGCAAGTCAGGAGGAAAGTTCTCCCAGGAACTCTATCAGGTGGCACCTTGATCATGGACTTCCAATCTCCAGAACTTTGAGAAATAACTTCTGTATAAGACACTCAGTCTGGGGTATTTGTTATAACAGCTCCAGTTGACTAATGCATGAACGAAGAATTTGCTAATTATTTGTTCCTTACTTTACTGTTGATGCTTGGCCAGTGCCAGCATCTACAAGATCTGTCTCAATTTTCACATGGATGCATCCAACCTCTCACGAACTTGAGTGATGGTCCTTTGTAGACCATAACCCTTTGCTAGATAGCGGTTGGCAACGCAGCCCCCCATGAAATATTTCCCAAGATATAGTTAAACACATATTATACTCCTTGTTTACAAAATTTCATTTCTAATTTAGATTTTCCAAAATGATTTTAAGTTTAAAATAAAATTTAATGTTTCAAATTTTTAAGTTGGACATTAATAATATTCATTGATTTTCAATTTTATATTTAAAATAACCAATATAAAATCATTACTTTTGTCACTATAGTTGTTATTACATTGTATATATCTATATATTTATATTTTCTCTCCAGAGACTTAACCTCAATCTCCAGATAAAAAAATACTTATCTCTTTGTAACTAAAAGTCCTATCCAAATCTAATCAATACCAGGATATTTTAGCTAGCATTATTTGCTTTACAAATGAATGATATTCTTATTTTTATATAGTAATTTTATTTTTCTGTCTCTTAAATAGTTTTAGTCAATTTTGAGTGAAGTACTTTTATTTGCCTAATTTTTAAATCTCTTTACATCTTATTAAATGATACTTTTAAATCTCTTATATTAATCATTTTTCTTTGAAGTGTACCATATTGCCTTTATTATCAGTTGTTCCTTATTAAAAGCAGAATATTTTATATCTTTATATTTTTATTGATTAATTGATTGATTTTATTGTTGTTCACATACAGTTGTCTCCATTCCCCCCCTCTAATATAGCTTCACATTTTTATACACAAATCAGTTAAAAAATAAAATGAAAATTTTGTTTTTAGGTTCTTATTTAGTGCTGTTGTCACAACACTATATTCAGTGTCTGAGGTGCATAGTTTTAAGAAAAGTATAAAGAATAATTTGATGTGAATATAATTAATATATCTTCAAGAACGTAGGCCCTGGCTGGTGTAGCTCAGTGGATTGAGCACGGGCCTGGGAATCAAAGGATCGCGGTTCGATTCCCAGTCAGGGCACATGCCTGGGTTGCAGGCTGGTTCCCTGCAGGCCAGTTCCCAGCAGGGAATGCACAAGAGGCAACCATACATTGATGTTTCTCTACCTCTCTCCTTCCCTTCTCCTCTAAAGATAAATAAATAAAATCTTAAAAAAAAAGAAACAACCAATGAATGCATAAATAAGTAGAAAAAATCAATGTTAAAAAAAAAAGAACTTTATGTGTAAAAATTTCACTTTTGTTCTGAATGTTATTTGTAGTTATAGTAACTGGATTGTGATTCAGAGATAGAACTGTGGGAAAACAATTTTAATATGCAGCATTTTAAATTATTTTAATCACCCAGTAAAATTTTAATAAACATTGGCCACATGCTATTGTAACACCCCAACATATTAAAATAGAATTTCCAGACTTAACAAAGTGTGCATTTAACAAAGAAAACTAGAATCATTTTCATTACAATTTTAAATACTAATGACTTTTTAGATAATACCTGCAAAGCTCCAAAACGCAATTTCATCTTTTTCCTTTTAAAAAAAAATTAAATTGATGTTCATTGATGTTCAAATACAGTCATCTTCATTTTCCCACCACCACTTTCCCCTGCCCTACCCACCCCACCACAATTTACAATACCAAGTGCTGGAAGCAGCATAGGTACCCATCAGGAAATGAGTGGGTCAATAAACTCTGGTACACTTACACAATGGAATACTAAGCAGCAAAACAAAAAAAGGAGCTCCTACTTTTCACGACAACATGGATAGAACTGTAAAGTATTGTGCTAAGTGAAGTAAACTAGGCAGTGATAGACATATACCACATGATCTCACCTATAAGTGGAACCTAATTTGTAGGGGCGACTACTTCATGAGAGGTCCCCCCAGTGCCACGGACACGCGTGAATGAGTAAATATGTGGCCGAGAGATGATGAGATCTGTTTAGGGGATGGTGGCGTGGGCTGTGACCAGTTTCTCTGGGGAGAAAGAGGCCAGCAGTGGCCAGTTTCTCCAAGGAGAAAAAGGCCTCGAGCTCCTTCTTCCATAGCCTTTTATTGGGTTGTAATACACAGGAATACAGGGCAGCAAGAATCAAACAGTAGATAGCATTACAAAGAGATCTGAGTTAGTGTCTGTCAGGAAGAGAGTTGCAGAAAATTTGGGAGACATACTCATTTCCTCTCCGACCCTCATCATATGAATGAAAGCACTCTTAGCAGAGCAGATTTCACAGGTTTATCAGCAAGTCTTTGTGGTGCTAGATTTTTCCCCAGGGCACGCTCTGGCCAGGCAAGGAGCTGCACCTCTCCCCATCAGGTATTCAGGCTTAAGGGGATTAGAGCCAGGAAGTGCTTCTCCTAGAGAATCTGGGGACTCAGGCTTTGTCAAAGCCGGGGGGGGGGGGGCGAGAGTCCATTGCTCTCTGTTACAGCACCCCCCAGTCCTTCCATGAAGGCCTCCCAGGTGATCAAGTCTGGCTTAGGTTGTCCCCCTGCTGTGAGGGGTCTTACCCATCATTAACTTCCAACCAAGCTTTGGGGACGGGGAGAGGAACTGAGGCAGCATTTGCTACCAGAGACAGGCTTTGTCTCCTGCGGCTGGCATTCCAAAGGTCATCTCTCGCCCTTAGCTACAAGGGGTAGAAATACAATTCCTAAAATTAGGCAGAGCGGTCTACAACACTAATTAACAAAACAAACAAGCAAGCAAAATATAACCACAGACACTGATTTCATCTTTCTCTGAATACAAGGGAATGATGCTATTTCTGTTATGGCATCAGCCTCACTAACCTTGTAAACAAATTCCATTCCTCATTGCAGATCCCCTCTCCTATAAAGTTTATGATCTACCCATTTCTCCTGTTCAACCTGATAAATCAGAAAATACTGAATATAGCATTAGGGAAGAGCTGCCAGGCATCACAACCAGCTTGACTTTGCTAAAAAATTCCACTCTCCTCGTGGGAGCGGAAGGGTGTTGGACCTTTCTAGGAAATAGGCGAGAGTTGATAACTAGAGGTTTCTCCTAGCCTATTGACAAAGGAATTTCAGTACTTGAAATTTATCCTTCCTAAGTTTGTTAAAATGCTTTTTGAGATACTTTTGCAATCTAAAAAAACTGGAAAAAAGCTAAATGGTAATCAAGAGAATGAAGAAAATGGTGGTATAGTTTTATTACTATGCATTACTATATACAATAAGATTACTTAAAAACAATAAAATGTGTGCTCAAATAATAAGTAGTGGCAATTGGTATGCAGACTATAATGAATTTTTTCTAAGTACTGCAAAAAGAATGACAAAGAAAATGTGATATTTTAATAGTAATTGTCCTTAGTTGGTATTATCCTTTTTCCTTTCTTCATGTGTATGTATTACCCTTTATATCTACGTATTTCTTAAAATCTTTACTTTTAAAAAGGTGAATTTATCATATTTCAGGAAGATGTTAAGGGCTTAAAATTTAATCTTCATTATAACTACAGTATTGATCTTTATTCTGTACAAAATATACTTGTTGATTTCCCATAAAAATGGACATAAGAAGATTCTTGAAGAATTGAAACTGCTCTGTATGATATGAGTTCTGTCTTTTAAAATTATAGATGTTGAAACAAGTATAAAGGGCACATGGACAAAAAATAGGGGTGGGTGGAAATGGGAAGGAGGGAGGGAGGGCTGGGTGGTGGGCTGGATTGGAGTAAAATACAGAAAACTGTACTAAAACAACAATTAAAATAATTTTTAAAAAAGAACCAAAAAAATTATAGATACTTTTCTCAAGAACAAATTCAGACCCTTTTGGGGCTCTATTTTTGGTTTATTCTGTCCAGGAAGATATACTTAGTGGCATCCATTTATTTCAGGTCAGTTTTCCCTTATTTCTAATTACAAATCTAAGCAATTTTTTACCAACTTGTTTAATGAAAAACATTATTGAAGCACATGTAGATGAGTTAAAAATTAGGAAAGCAAGTGTCCTTTTGAGCAGACAGACATTTACTATATGCAGACTGAATTCTTAAAATAGCCTTTAATGATTAATTCAAATATCACCTGCCTCAAGAATTTTTATCTGGTCTTCTCAAATAGATAAGATCTCTCTATTTTTCAGAAACTACAATGCTGCACACCTTGTAGCATTTTCCAGATTTTACCTTAGATTGTAGCTTTTATAGGAGTACTAGCTGCAGACTTCAGGTGTTAACATTTAGGGTACAATCTGTTCTTTCCTCTTCATTTTCATTCCTTTAATATTTTAGCAGATTCTTGAATGTAGTATGTATGAATATTGTTGGTTGACATTCTTGAATACCTGGTATTTCTCATTGTTGATATTGTTTTGTTGTTCCTTCTTTGTTAGTATGAGTGTCTGAGTGAATCTAAAGTTTAGATTGGAAAATCATGACCACTTAAATTAGATGGGTGGAATATACTGCCCTATTAATTTTGCTCCCAAAATGTCTTCTCTAAGGCCCAATTTAATATTGCATGTATTTCATAATGAATGTATCCTTTCCATTATTTTTACTTTTGAAAATGCTTTTATTTTTTATTATTGTCATACAATTACAGTTGTCCCCATTTTCCCCCTCATTACTCTCCTCTTCCCTGACCACCCCACCTTTCACATTCAATCCTCCCCTCATTGTCTTTGACCATGGGTCCTTTATACATATTCCTTGATGACCCTTCCCCTTATTTCACCTGTTATCTCATTTTCCCTGCCACTCTTATCACTGTCTGTTTGTTCTTTATTTCAAGGTCTCTGGTTCTATTTTGCTCACTGATTTATTTTGTTGATTAGATTCCACTTATAGGTGAGATCACATCCCTTTGAAATTCAAGAGTAGAAATCTCTCTCAAACACAAAGAAAAAAGGCTATATTTAATAAAAATACATTTTAAAAAATTTTACACAGCATTCATCATCTCAGTATGATATTTTCATAATGAAAAGTCTACCTATAAATAAGTCCTTATATGACAGCTACTTGAATTTTTTGTTTTTATTTCGAATTATTTATCCTTTGTAAGATTTTGGGATGTAAAATATACATAGTCAAATTATTTATGTTTTACATTTACATTACATTTTTAAAGGACCAGAGCCTTGTTAGCCTTTTTGAGTAGAGCAATCCAGTGAAATGTTTCCTATAATTTAATTAAGTAAAATTAATATTCAGTACCTCAACTACATTATCACATTTCAAGTCCTCAAAGTCACATGGGGTTATAAGACTTCCTTTATGTAGGTATACAATGTTTCCATAATTACCAAAATTTCTGTGGAGCAGCCATGGGTTATGGTGCATCTTGTACTATACAGCAACCTTCACAGACACCTAACCCTAGCTCCACTCAAACCTCTAACTTAAAAAACAGACAAGTTCTAGGCTAGTTTCATTTTTGCTGAATAATTATCTTTTCTCTTGTCATTTGTGTTGTAGCTGCAACTTTTTCTAAACTGTTGTTTTCATTTTTTTCTTATAATGTAGGCATTTTTCCAATGTCTGAGAGTTCCCTGATTTTCCTCTTTGTCATTGATTTTCAGTATTCAATTATGATGTGTCTGCCTGTGCTTTTCGTTACGTTTATTCTGATTGGGGTTCAGTGAGATTCTGGGATCTATTAGTTCATGATTTCCATAAAATATGGAACATTTTTGGTCATTATTTAAAAAATATTTTTGCCCCTTTGGCACTCCATATACATGTAGGTTAAAGGGCTTGACAATGATCACACACGTTACTTATGCCCTTTTATTATTTTTTCCCAGTGTTTAATCTTCATGACCCATTTTGAATACTCTCCGAAGATTTTATTTCTTTATTTTTTAGAGAGGGGAAGGGAGATAAAAGAGAAGGAGAGAAACATCAATGTGTGGTTGCCTTTCACACTGCGAACAGGAGACCTGGCCTAAAAACCAGGCATGTGCCCTGACTAGGAATTGAACCAGGGACCCTTTGATTCACAGGCCATCACTCTATGACTGAGCCACACCAGCCAGGGTTTATTCTCTACTTTTATAGCTTCACATTCACAAACCAGTTCTTCTGAAGAGTCTTATCACTTTTAATATCAATCAAGTATATTTTTATATTTGATAATATAGTTTTCATATTTACATGTTCCATCTGATTCTTTTTTATATCTTTATTTCTCTCCTGATTTTGGTTTAATTTTCTGATTCTTGGAGTGTCTAGGAGTATTCTATCAGATGCTAAACTTTTTGTATTTTACATATTTGAGTGATTTCTACTTTTTAAAGAATTATTGTGCTTTGCTCTGGTAGACATTCAGATGTTTTGGTTAGTTTGATCATCTTGAGACTGTTTTTTAAGATTTGTCAGTGGGTTCCTAGAGTACCTTTTGCCGTAAGTAACCTTTATCCTCATTACTGAGGCCTGCTCCTTTAGGGTCTAACATTGTACTGCAGAAATTGTTTTAGATTCTAAACTGTTGCTGGTGGAAACTTGAATGACCCCTGGCCTTTTGTGGATTGGGAACCAGTCAGCTCACTGCTTTTCAATAACTCTAACCAACCTCATGAAGTTCACCTTGCATACATGTATCAGAAGTCAGTGCAGATTCAAAGGACTCCTGGGACAACATCTGGTTACATTCTGCATAGCTCTCTTCTCTCTGGGAACATGCCACAAATCCCTGCTTTCTCAGATGTTCTGAACTCTGATCTCTGTCACCTCAACTCAGTAAAGTTGAGGTGACATTATACACATATACACATACACCCCAGCTCTGTGACCCAAAACACTTTCCAGACAGAAAGCTGGGACCAGACTAGACCTTCCTTTACTTTTTGTCTGTCAAGCACCTGGGCTTTGCACTGCCTCTGGTTTAATATTTACATGAGCCTAGTTTTCTAGTTGCTTGAATCAGGAGGGTTCATTCAACCCATTACTCCATCATGGCTGACAGTGAACATCCTTCTTCTACAGACTGAAAATTCATATAACAGAGAAGCACAAGCTACATATTATCCTGTGAGCTGAGGCTTGATTTTGCAGTGTTGAAATGATAATGTACAACACTACCACAAAACTCTTTCTTTGTTATAAACACTGATGAGAATTGGCAAGTCAGACTTTGTGTGAAAAGTTAGACACATACAGATTTTAAGGAGATTAAGAGTCATAAAGTAGAATCTGGAGTTAAGTTATGAGAGTCATCCATGGAGTCAAAGGACAGAGTCAGGGAGGTTATGGTGGTATTTATAGTGAGAATTCAGAGTACATCTGTGCCCTCATATTAAATATGACACAGGGTCACTGTCAAAGACAGACCACTAGATTCTGTAACCATGGGTCTGTCTTAATCTAACAATTTTTGTGTTTGTTTCTTAACCAACTAACCCCTGTCCAGGAAATAAAATGTCAGCCATATGAATAGTTTATTCTTGAAAATAGTGCTATAATAATTCCAAAAATATCACATAAGAGCTAAAATAAAATATTATTTCTGTGGATGATATTACTGATGTTGGCCTGGAGGGGTAGGGGAAGTATTCATCAATCTATTCCAGAGCCAAAAAATAGGTCTTTTAGCTTAATTTTCTCCTTTTGTGTGATTAAAGTACACTGGATTATATGAAGAAGCTAAATGTTTAAAATACATCTGTACATCTTGATTTTCCTTGTTTCAGTTGATTCTCAGGGCATTTGTCTTGAGGTATGTCATAGATTAAATTGCAAAAATTGTTTAAAGTTATCAGTTTTTTGTCCTTTCAACCCTAATATTGAATACCTTGAATGATTTATAAAGAAACCACTAAAATGCAGCTAAACTGAAACAAAACAAAGCAGCAGTATAATCCTTGTTTATAATGATGTCATTCTCTTAATTTTTATGTGAATAAATGCTCATGAAATTCACCTTTCTTATAAGGAGAAACATGTAATTATGAGGGTCTAATATTTAGTAAAAATTTAACCACCCAACATGTAATAATGAACACTCTAATTTTTCTGCTCCTGACTTCAAAAGTTGCTGGTTTAAGTACACAGTAAATTTATTAGTACATCCAGTTTACATGGCTTTAAGATTTCCAAATATTACTGCTCAAATTAGAAATGTCATTTAAAACTATCTTTAACTAAGAGACTGTTTTATTTTTATAACTCTAGGGTTGTAAAAGAGATTCTTCATATAAAAATATTTTTTCACTGATAAAATATATCAATTAGCTAATGTCCAACCTTGCTTATCACTGTCAGAGATTGTGTCTTTGTAGAAATTTAGTTTCACTAAATTTTAAGTTGATAGGTACTTTAAAAGACAACACCAAGCAGTTACAAATAGGTGCCTAATAGACAGAAAACTGTACTTGAAAAATAATTAAATAAAATTAAAAAAAATAAAAAATAAATATTGTTGAATGAATGAATTTTTAAAGTCTTGAAAACTAAACCTGTAGGTGCTGGAATACTTAGAAATAAAAGCTATTCAGCTTAATTAAGCACAATTAAACACTATTCCAAGCCCACAAAGTAGTGTTTGGAAACATTAGCTGTCTTTAGGCCACATAGGAACCATTAGTTAAATGAATTAAAAATGAGTTTGAGAATAGAAACATTAACATGAATTCCCAATCTACTAATTTGCTGATCATTGATGAAAACTTAGCTACACAGGCTGCTTGTTTTGGGAAATTGACATGTGATACTGGTTCAATTAAAGACAATGTACAAAATTCATTCTGTTTAATCTCTTTATTTTCAGAGTCATGTTTTCTTAGTGTTAAGTGTTATAACTATTTTTTTTAATTTTTGACACCATTTTTCTTTTTCCACAGCATTTAATGGAATGGATAGTTAGTTTCTAATAGGACGGTTCTAAGAATGAATAGTCAATATGTCTACCTGTTAAAGAAAATGAAGAGATAAAAATTCATGTTCTTAACAATAAAGGGAGGTCATTTATATATTGCATCATCAGGCCTTAGCCAGGTTGGATGTTCCCTTGTTGATACAATAAGGTGACTTATTCTACAACTTCTTTCTAAAAACTGAGACTTAGAAAAATTATAAAAGGTTTAATTATTACTCAGGGCTTAATTGTAGATAAAGAAACCAGGAACTCATCTACTTATACTTCTATACTAAGTGATTATAAATATTTTTCTATCACATTCTGCAATGCAATATTCACCTTTTGCCTTACTAAATTTTCTTTTCAAGAAAATCGGTCATACTTAGGTAATTGAAGTTTACCTGTTACATATTGTAAAACTGCCAGTGATGTTCATTCCATCTAATTATTTACCCTTTGAGCATTGTTGTTTGTTTGTTTGTTTGTTTTAGGATTAAAACCAACCATGACCGGCAAAACACAGACCAGCAATGTCACCAATAAGAATGACCCCAAGTCCATCAATTCCCGTGTTTTCATTGGCAATCTAAACACAGCCATTGTCAAGAAAGTTGACATTGAAGCCATTTTTTCAAAGTATGGAAAAATAGTAGGATGCTCAGTTCACAAAGGTTATGCATTTGTACAGTACATGAGCGAGCGGCATGCAAGGGCAGCAGTCGCTGGAGAGAATGCCAGAATCATCGCAGGCCAGCCCCTTGGTAAGTGATGCTCAGCCATGTCTTTCACACTGCTGATACTATCTCTGCACATACTGGATGTGGTCTTACTATGTAAGAGCCAGTAGGATCATGGTAACTATCTCTTACTTAAAAATAACAATGCTCATATATTTTAAATTTACAATATTATCTTGCTTGTTCTCATATTCTTTTACATATACAGTTTTTTTTACATGTTTTGAAACTTGAGGTCAAGTGTGCTTATCATAATTGTTACCTCTATCAATCCTAATAGAGGCAGCAAATGAAAAATAGACCATCGTGTTTAACTTGATTTGATTTGAAATGGCCTCTCTTCCAGGAGACACTATGTTATGCAAAAAATAAAATAATAAAATATAATAAAATATAAACTTAATATACTTGTTAATGCAATAATGGCCAACTTGTAAAGAATTTTTCTGAGAGCTTATTGGAACCAAACTGATGATATTCCTGAGAAGCAAGATCTTAAATGTGCTGGAGAATGATGGTTATTCAGGTTTTTTAATACATTTGGAATGAAGAAGGGGAAATAAGAAAGATTACATGAAAGTGGGAGAAAACAAAGTACAAGATAGCTAACAAGATTATGTGTTTCCTTCATGGTAGTTACACTTCTGAGGGTGTCTGAAAAAAAGGATTACTTCTGGCATTTGAAAGTTGTGTGAATGTGGATGCACAAAAACAATGGACAGGACTTGCTCAAAAACCTTTCACTAAGGAAGTTATAGGCCTGCAGTGTAACTACTCACTATGACCTGCCCAGCCAGGAGGTATTTATTATAAGGTCACCCTGTGAGTTTACTTTCAGCCACTGAACTTGTCGGACTAATTATCAGGTCCCTTTTTAGTTCCCATACTTATACTATTTGCTTTTAGGGAGCTAATGTATTTTCCTTATTGTATGTTTTTTTTTAACTTTTTGGAGAGAATGGATAGAAAAATAGCAAAAGAAGGTAAATTTTCAGAGCTGGAAAAGCAATATAACCCAATGTTTCTTATCTTGTCAGGGATCTTGTACATCATACCTGTTAAATCATGAAAAATAATCAGAATTATGCCTAATGTCCAAGAAGTAATACAGTTTATTTCAAGAAAAGAACAGAGTCTGAAGTAAAATATATTCAAAAGAATATATTTTGTAATTAATATATAGATTAAATTTTTTCATTTTTTACATGAGGAAAAGATAATGAATATCACAGTGATTCCATAATTTATGACCAGATGCATGTATCAAACTGATTATACAGCACCATCTCTTGGACATCTATAGGCATCTAAGCTTTAAATGCCACAAAACTCTTGTTTCTTAAATTTATTTTAACTGTTGTTCAAGTACAGTTTTCTGTCATTTACTCTCATCCCAGACCTCCCCTCCAGTGCTCCCCACCTCCCTCCTATTTCCACTCCCCTTAGTGTTTGTCCATGTGTTCCTTATACTTGTTTCCGTAAACCCTTCCCCTTTTCCCCTGAAATTCCCTCCCTTCTCCCCTCTGGTCACTGTCAGCCTGTTCTCTATTTCAGTGTCTTTGGTTATATTTTGCTTGCTTGTTTGTTTTGTTGTTTAGGTTCCTGTTAAAGGTGAGATCATATGGTATTTGTCTTTCACTGCCTGGCTTATTTCACTCAGTATAATGCTTTCCAGTTCCATCCATACTGTTGCAAAGGGTAGGAGCTCCTTCTTCTTTTTCTACTGCATAGAGTTCCATTATGTAAAGGTACCATAGTTTTTGGATCCATTCATTTACTGATGGGCACCTAGGTTGCTTCCAACACTTGGCTATTGTAAATTGTGCTGCTATGAACATTGGGGTGCATAGGTTCCTTTGGATTGGTGTTTCAGGGTTCTTAGGATATAATCCTAGCAGTGGAATTGCTGGGTCAAAAGGCAGATCCATTTTTAATTTTCAGAGAAAATTCCATACTGTTATGCATAGTGGTTGTACCAGTCTGTAATCCCACCAACAGTGCACTAGGGTCTACTTTTCTCCACAACCCCTTCAGTACTTGTTGTTTGTTTCTTTGTTTATGATGGCCATTCTGACTAGTGTAAAGTGGTATCTCATTGTGGTTTTAATTTGCATCTTTCTGGTACCTAGTATTATTGAGCATCTTTTCATGTGTCTCTGGATCCTCTGTATGTTTTCCTTAAACATAGTATCTCAAGTGTCTGTTCAAGTCCTTTGCCCACTTTTTAATTGGGTCACTTATCTTCTTAGAGTGGAGTCATGTAAGTTCTTTGTATATTTTGGAGTTTAAACCCTTGTCTGAGGTATCATTGGCAAATATATTTTCCCATACAATTGGTTGTCTTTTGATTTTAATAATGTTTTTTTAGCCATGCAGAAACTTTTTTATTTTGATGAGATCCCATTTGTTTATTCTTTCCTTTATGTCCCTTGCTCTAGGGGACATATCAGTGAAAATATTGCTAGGTGAAATATCTGAGATTTTCCTGCCTGTGTTTTCCTCTAGGACTTTAATGGTGTTATGGCTTATATTTAAATCTTTTATCCACCTTGATTTTATTTTTTGTATGGTGTAAGTTGGTGCTCAAGTTTCATTTTTTTGCACATAGCTGTCCAGTTCTCCCAAAACCATTTGCTGAATAGGCTATTTTTACTCCATTTTATGTTGCTGCTCCCTCTGTCAAATATTAATTGACCATGAGACTTGGGTTTATTTCTGGGCTCTGAATTAACATAATCAGAATGTCCATACTACCCAAAGCAATTTACAGATTCAATGCAATACCTATGAAAGTACCAATGGCATATTTCACAGACATAGAACAAACACTTCAAAAATTCATATGGAACCATAAACGACCCCGAATAGCAGCTGCTCTTTTGAGAAAGGAGAACAAAGTAGGAGGGATCACAATATCTGATATCAAACTGTATTACAAGGCCACTGTAATCAAAACAGCCTGCTACTGTCATAAAAACAGGCACATGGACCAATGGAACTACAAAAACTCTTGAATGTTTATATCCTCACCCTGCGTCACCCTCATGCTCTCCACCATAATAAACAGGGTAGGACCTTTATCTGTCCAGTTTTTCAAACAAAAACCTAGGGGTCAAACCAGATTCTTCTCTTCCCTGAACACTCCAACATTCATCATCACCTTTCTTGTCCTCCATGTCTCAAACTATGTCACCCTTGAAATCTCTACCAATAGCTATCTCACATAAGCCATCATAGTATCTCAGGTGAACTACAATATAACTCTAAAACTAGATTGTGCCATGATCCTGCTCTTAAATATTCAATATCTTTCCATCTCAATCAAAATAAGATTTATTTTCTATACCGTTTCTATGATGCCCCTCACTACTACATCACTACATCCTTAACTCCATCTGCTAATTCTCTTCATCTTCTTGACTACTGGTAATATTGGTGACCTCGCTATGCCTCACACATTTCAGGATTGCTCATACCTCACAGGCTTTGGATTCTCCATTTCTTCTGCTCACAAGACTGGTCTTTGCTAATTATTTGCTCCCTGCCTTATTGTGGGCTATGCTCACACTCTACTTCCCTAGAGAGGCTCTACTTGAAAAACTTGTCTTAAATGATGCCTGTGGATATTATACAGAAAAGAAAAGTTGGCCTTAAATTAATTTAGCTGTTTTTGTATGTTCATATTTCTTTTGCACAACAGTGAATAAAGGATATCCCTACTTACTAATCTACCCCTGGCTTCCTGGTTTTGATATTTAAGGGAGCTCCTAAACTTTCTTTAGAAAAGAACAATGGATTACATTTGATTGACATTATTTTTTTATTATTTATTTTATTTATTTATTTTTCGAGAGAGGGGAAGGGAAGGAGAAAGAATGGGAGAGAAACATCAATGTATGGTTGCCTCTCATGCATCCCCTGCTGGGAACTGGCCTGCAACCCAGGCATGTGCCCTGACTGGGAATCGAACCTCGATACTCTGGCTCGCAGGCCCACGCTCAATCCACTGAGCTATGCCAGCCAGGGCTGATTGACATTATTTTAGGATTCTTAAAAAGTTACAATCAAGCTGTGAAATTCTTTTCAAATTAAAAAAAAATTAAAGCACAATGTTTATAATGTGAAGCTTCTTATAAAATTTTATCTTGGTTATTTAATAAAATTTAAATTTAAAAAGGTGAAATACTCTCCAGTTCCATCTATTCATGCTGTCATGAATGGTAGGAGCTCCTTCTTTCTTTCAGCTATGTAATATTTTATGTATAAATGTACATGGAATTTTGATCCACTCATCTTTGATCCACTTATTTACTGATGGGCACTTTGGTTACTTCCAGAAGTTGACTATTGTAAAATGTGCAGCTATTAATATTGGAGTCTATAGGTTCTTTTGAACTGGTGTTTCAGGATTCTTAGGGCATAATCCCATCAGTGGAATTGTCAGGTCATGGTTGGAACTGGAGAGCATTGTGATAAGTGAAATAAGCCAGGTGAGAACAGACAAATAACATATGATCTCACCTATAAGTGGACCCTAATCAACAAAACAAACAAGCAAGCAAAATAGAACCAGAGACATTGAAATAAAGAATAAACTGACAATAAGCAGAGGTGGGAAAGAAAGGGATGGGTCATCAAGGGGATGGGTCATACATGGAACATGTATAAAGGAACCATGGACAAAGACAAAGAGAGGTAGGATTGAGGGTGGGAAGTGGGAGAATGGGGAAAGGGAAAGTGGTGGAAGAAAACTGGAGACAACTATACTTGAACAACAATAAAAAATGTAAAACTTAAAATGAACATGTGAAATAGTAATGTAGCCTCTTAATATTTTATTAAATTTGAATTACAAATTTTGTTAATATTGATAGTATTCATTATGTTTTTAATCTAAATCTATTTATAGGAACGTTTTCTTCTCATATTAAGTGAAATGTGAAGCAAACATTTCAATGTTTATCACTGACAATTTTTATATGAGAGTTCACACTCAAAATATGATTTTGTACCAAAATATGCAGAGGTTGGAGACCAAGTCTAGATCAGTGTTCATTTCTACTAATTATACTGGCTTGATTACACAGCTGCTATAAATAATCATTTGTAATATCTTTATTTTTATATTACTTCATGATATAAATGTTATGATGCTTGCAAAAGACATAGTTTACAGACTGAAGAAATCTATTGTTAATAGTAGGAGTAACCCAACACTAAAAAATAACTTATCTATAAAAACTATTCTGGACTTCCAGCCAAGAAGGAGGCATAGGTAGACACACTGTGCCTCCTTGCACAGCCAAAATTAAGGACAACAAAAATTTAGAAACAAACAAAAAAAACAACCACAACTGACAGAAAATTGAACTGTATGGAAGTCCAACAAGCATTCATCCAGACTTGTAAGAGGGGTGGAGTTGGTGGCCTGCAGAGAGGGGTTGCAGGAGGAAAAAACAGTGGCTGGTGAACCCCAGGTTCAGGGGGACAATGAGCAGACCCAGTGAGGCACACAAGGCAGGTGGATGACTGACATCACACATTCACGTGCAGATAAACTAGACAAAAACAGGCAGTGAGACAGACCGCACAACCCAGGGCCCCAATGCTGGGAAATAAGACCTAAAAGCATTAATTGAAAACACTTGTGGGAGTTGAGGTGCCAGACGAGACTTCCAGCCTAACAGGAGAGTTCATTGGAGACAGCCACAAGGTCCTAGAACATACACAAGCCCATCCACCCAGGAACCAGCATCAGAAGAGCCCACTTTGCTTGTGGGAAGCTGCAGAAAAAACTGAAATCCTAGGGAGAGCAGAGCAAGTGCCATTGTTCCCTCTCTGACCTCACCCCCACATACAGCATCAAAAGCCAGCGAGGTGGGTTACCCCACCCTGGTGAACAACTAAGGTTCTGCCCCTCACTACATGATGGGCATGATCAGACCTGCCCCCAAAAAAGGCTCAAATAGAAGAACAAATCAAAGCCCAGAGCCAATACTTTTAAGCAACCAAGAGATAGTCAACCTAACAGATGCACAATTCAAAGCACTGGTGATCAGGATGCTCACAGAATTGGTTGAATTTTGTCACAAATTAGATGAAAAAATAAAGGCTACACTAAGGGAAATGAGGGAAAATGAACAGGCAACCAATAGTGATGAGAAGAAAACTGGGGCTCAAATCAATGGAATGGACCAGAAGGAAGAAGAAAAACAACCAAACAAAAATGAATGAAGAAACAAGGATTCAAAAAAAGTGAGGAGAGGCTTAGGAACCTCCAGGACATCTTTAAACAATCCACCATCCGAATTATAGGGGTACCAGAAGGGGAAGAGGAAGAGCAATAAGTGGAAAACTTATTTGAACAAATAAGAAAGGAGAACTTCCCCAATCTGGCAAAGGAAATAGACTTCTAGGGAGTCCAGAAAGCTCAGAAAGTCCCAAAGAAGGTGGACCCAAGGAAAAACACACCAAGGCACATCATAATTACCTTAGCCAAGATTAAAATGAAGGAGAGAATCCTAGAAGCAGCAAGAGATAAGGGGATAGTCACCTACAAAGGAGTTTCCATCAGACTGTCAGCTGATTTCTTGAGAGACTTTACAGGCAAGAATGGCTGGAAAGTATTACAAGTAGTGAAATCCAAAGACCTACATCCAAGATGGCTCTGTCCAGCAAAGCTCTCATTTAGAATGGAAGGGCAGTTAAATTGCTTCTCAGATAAAGTTAAGTTCAAAGAGTTCATCATCACCAAGCCCTTATTATATGAAATGTTAAAGAGACTTATCTAAGAAAAAGAAGGTAAAAAATATGAACTGTGAAAAGACAACAAACTCACAGTTATTAACAACCACACTAAAACAAAAGCAAACTAAGCAAGCGACTAGAAGAGGAGCAGAACCACAGAAATGAAGATCACATGGAGGGTTAGCAACAGGAAAGTGGGAGGAGGACAGAGAGGGGGAAAGGTACAGAGAATGTACAGGAAAGGTACAGAAGTAGCAAAATGGTAGGTAGAAAATAGGCAGGGGAGGGCAAGAATAGTATGGGAAATGTAGAAGCTAAAGAACTTATCACACATGGACATGAACTAAAGGGAAGGAATGTGGGTGGGAGGGGGTGTACAGGGTGGAAGGGAATGAAGGGGAGGAAATGGGACAATTGTAATAGCATAATCAATACAGTATATATATATATTTTTTTTTAATTTTTTTTTACAAGTCCACATTATACATGGCAAAATGTGGTAATAAGCATCTACCTTGCAGTATTTTTATATATGTGCAACATGCTAGAACAGTACCTATAACACAGTAAGGACTATTAAAAAAAGAAAGAAAAGGATTCTTGTTCTTGTGGGTAAGGAGGAAATCTTCCTCTACCCTTCCTGAGTTCTTATGGCTAGACTAGTAATAAAATTGACATAAGATTGAGAGAAAAAAATAGCAATTTAATATATACACAATGGAGATTATAAATAATGTCCGAGGAATGATTGAAGCAGGCAGTTTTTAATTTTTTTAACTTTTTAAAATTGTTGTTCAAATACAGTTGTCTCCATTTGTCCCCCATCACTCCCCCCACCACAGCCATCCCCACTTCCCACCCTTGATCTTACCACTGTAGTTTTGCCTATGTGTTCTTTATAGGTGTTCCTAAAAACCCTTCTCCCTTCCCCCAACATTATCCCCCCCACCTCCCCTCTGGTTACTGTCAGTTTGTTCCTTATTTCAGTGACTCTGGTTATATTTTGCTTGCTTGTTTGTTTTGTTATTAGGTTTTACTTATAGTGAGATCATATGGTATTTGTCTTTCACTGTGTGGCTTATTTAACTTAGCATAATACTCTCCAGTTCCATCCATGCTGTTGCAAAGGGTAGGAGCTCCTTCTTTCTTCCTGCTGTGTGTAGTCCATCATGTAAATGTACCTGTAAATAGTTTTTTGATCCAATTGTTTACTGATAAGCACTTAGGTTGCTTCCAGCACTTGGCTATTATAAATTATAATTGTGCTGAAGCATACAGTTTTTAATTTTAAACAAAGAAATAGTTCATTTGTTTTTGACAGGATAAATTTTGTCAAAATAGATTTGACAGGACAAGGAAACTAAGGTTTGGGTGTTCACTGGTAAGGAATCTAAATAGAAAGAAGGTTTGGGAGAGTAAATTAGTACAGGAGTAGAGAGATTTGTTTATATGGGTTTCTTGACCTCAGTTCCTTAACTCTAATGATAAGGGTATCTCTCTCAGCAACCTGCACCAAGGAGGGTGCCTTTCACAGGAGAGATTTATACCTGCATCAAAGGGGACAGGGAAGGGTCAATGTGTCCTTGCACTGGCTGCTTATTATGTAACTTGAATTCAAAGTAATCAATGTGTCACTATGGGATAATTGAGAGTGGCCTTCCCTGGGCCCTGAAACTCTAAAACCCGTATACAGGCCCCTGTTGCTTCTAAATAAAGTCTAGCTTAGAAAACGAATACATTAAATAGAGAATTAAGTTAATTTTATTACATTATAATCATCTTACAAATGTTGAAGGACTTCAAAGGAACAGCATGATGAATAAAGGTTGTTACTTTTAAAGTAAATCTGGTGGATATTCTTAATCCTGATCATGAATGAACTAATAAAATGTGCTGGTAGAAAGGAAGGTATTGGAGAATAATGCTATGGAAGGTCAAACAAGAAGAGATCAAATACTTGTGTGACCCATCAATCATGACCAAAGAGTAATGGATTTCAAGTGTGTTTTTATTCTTAGCTACCATTTTGTATCCAGAGTGATCTTTTCAATATACAAGTCTAATCATGTCACTGTTTGATACACTTTCAGTGATTTCTGCATTCTCAGGAAGAGACTGAGTCCCTTGCTGTGACCAACATTTTGTGTGTAATTTGCTTCTTGCTCATCTGTGGTCTTACATCAGCACCCTCTCAACCTTGCTTGGTCTTCATCCAAGTTGACTTCTATGTATTCTCTAAACAAGTCACATACTTCCATCCCCAGGACCTTTGCATGTTCTGTTTGACTGTGTGAAATGTTCTTTTTTCCAAGCTCCACAGCATCTCACCTCTCTCCCCTAGTTCTTCACTTTCCTCATTTAACTATTCATTCTTTAGATTTCAGATCAAATACTTAATGAAACCTACTTTGAACCCTTAAGCCAGCTGGAATGTTTACTTTCCTTTCTAGCATGTATCTTCTTTTCAAATATATTTCTATATTTATTATTCAGTCACTGGTATTCATTCTTTCTCCCTCTAGGCTAAGTTCCTTGAAAACATTGACTATACCTGTTTAGACTAATCTTCTTAGCACTTAGCAGAGCATTGATGCTCCCGTTATAAAGACTCAGTACATATATGGAGAAAGAAGAGTTTGATGGTTGGTGGAATAGATGGAAATAACTAAAGGGCCCTTTACCACCCCTCCCAACACAATGAGATGAAGACAGAGAGTGATCAGGAGAAGGGATAAGAGGAGAAAAAGGAGAAGGAAGATGAGCGGGATCAAGTTCTCTGGAAATTGAGAAACTACAGCTCTAAAGAGAAAGCATTTTGGTCTCATTGTGAGGCAAGTAGGTATTCAGTCTTTCTAAAATCAGCACCCCAGAGGCAGCTAATAGTCCAGATCCAATTTTGTAAATATAATTCAGTCTTCAATAAGCAACAAATATCAACACATCTATATTTTATTCAAAGGTTGTAGTATATGATATATTGGTTTAAGGAAAAATTTTATCATGGAAGACTTCCTCTACATTTCTTAAAATGGCATCCTTTTGTAATTTTACTATTAATGACTAGATATTTGCTTAGTATTTTATCATTGTCAAAGCTCTTTCAGGGCAGAGATTATCTTCTTTGATTCTCACAATGCTAATAAAGAAGTGATTTGCCTGCTAGGAACTGAAGCTCAGAAATTAACTTGCTTTACATCACACAAATGGTGTTGTAGTATATCACACTCACATATTCTGACCCTAATCACTTTCACTTTTTATTCTTGCCAGCAATTCCTTTCATATCAATATATTAATAGAGTGACTTTTCACTTTATCATCCAAGCTAGGACACTTCTGGGAGTGAGAAGGGATGCTATTATTGATTATGCCATGGCATCAGGTTTAAACCAGAATGACCAGGTGGGAACTTAAATGCATAGTCTTCACTATCTACAGCATTTGTACTTGAAGCAGACTGTCAACTTCCCTGGTGTTTCTCATATAACAAATATTTTATAGTATATCAGTTAAAGTAAACCATTCACAGTATCAGATATAAAACCTGATATTTCAGTAGTTAATAGAAATAAGTTTATTTCTTCCTCACATAAGAAGCAATCATTTTTGCTGACATATCTCCTCAGGTAAGGGAAATAGAGGAAATAATTTTTTAAATGGGATCATATCAAACTAAAAATCTTTTGCACAGAAAAAGAAACCATCAACAAAATGAAAAGGCAACCCATTTAATGGGAGAACTCATTTACCAATGGTACATCTGATAAGAGGCTGACTTCCAAAATGTGTAAAGGAATTATACAACTCAACACCAGAAAGACAAACAACCCAATTAAAAATGGGCAAAGGATCCGAATAGGCACTTCTCCAAAGAGAACATACATATGGCCAATAGACATATGAAGAGATGCAAACATCACTAATCATCAGAGAAATGCAAATTAAAATCACAATGAGATATCACTTCACACCTTTCAGAATGTCTGTCATCAATAAATCAAGAAATACTGGAAAAGGTATAGAGAAAAGGGACCCTCTTCTCTAGCCCACAGTTAATCTCCTCTCCTTTGTCCATGCCCATGAATCACTGATATGTGTTCTTTGATGAGTTCCTTCCCCTTCCTTTCACTATTCCCATCTTCCTCCTCCCCTTCTACAGCTATCAGTCTGTTCCATGTTTCCATGTCTCTGGTTCTATTTTTCTCATTAGTTTATTTTTTCATTACATTATAGTTATAAATGATGTCATACATTATTTGCCTTTCACCAACTGGCTTATTTCACTTAGCATAATATTCTCCAGTTCCATCCATGTTGTCACAAAAGGTTGGAGTTCCTTCTTTCTTTCTGCTGCATAATATTCCATTATATAAATGCACCACACTTTTTTAATCCACTCATCTTCTGATGGGCACTTGCTCTGTTTCCACTTAGGTATTATAAATAGTGCTGCTATGAACACAGGGGTGCATAAATTCTTTTGAATTAATGTTTCAGGATTCTTAAGGTATATTCCCAATAGTGGAATCACTGGGTCATAAGGTAGGTCAATTTTTTATTTTTTCATTAAATCTTCCCATTCAGATATTTCAGATCACACTAAAAATTATGAAGAAAAAGAAAGCCTTGTAAAAGTTTTAAATAAAAAATACTGAGTTCTGAGACTACTCAGACTCTCAGGATGATGTTCAAATGTGTATTTTCAACAATACCATTAAAAGCTTGTTAAAGTAAAGAAAGTAAGACTTGCAGCATCCCTGGGTGATGTTTTCTCTAATAAATACATCAGTTCTTCTTCATCCATCCAAATCCATTTTGGTTTGTATTATTCTCGTGTATGCATGCCTTCAGGGTACAAGTGAGATGCATTATCTGCATGCGTGGTAAGGACACACTGACAGAGAGCCAGGGCTGCAACACTGAGCACCAATAATCAATTTGGACAATGTGGTCTTTGCAGAATCCTTTGAAAAGTACACAAATCATGTGAAGGCTTCTAAGCTATGAAAATATCATTAAAAATCCTAAGAATGATGCAGGTGATAAAAAAAACACTTTTAGCAAGGCACTATTATGTAAACCTATTACAATAGGTTTTCATATTACTAATACAAAAAAAAGAAAAAAAGTTTAGCTTTTGCCTTAATGTCTAGAGAATGTATTGTCATCATACTTCCTCAACTTGCAATTTTGACAAAGCTTCTAATTCCCAAGATATAAATTGTAAGTTAGTCCTCTAGTTAGGTTCAACATTAGCTGTAAGTAGAATAGGAACTTTGAATTATTAATATTTGAACTTTATATTCAAATAATATTTGAATTATTAATATTTGAATTTTTTCTTTGAAACTGTTACCATTCCAGCTTTCTTTATGCACTAAAGAAATATCTAGCATATCTCTATATTTTAAACAACCAATTTTCTGGTTAGTGGGTGAGGTTCCACTTATAGGTGAGATCATATGGTACCTAATCAACAAAACAAACAAGCAAGCAATATATAAGCAAAGACATTGAGATTAACAACAAATTGACAGTAATAAGAATTGAGGTGGGAGGAGATAATGGGGGGAGGGTTTTCAGGAACAAGTATAAAGGACACATGGACAAAATCAAAGGGAGTAGGATCAAGGGGGGATGTGGGAATGGCTGAGGTGGGGTGGAGGGGTAAGGGGGAAATGGAGACAACCGTACTTGAACAACAAAAAATGTGAAAAAAACATTTAAAAAATGAGAAAGACAACTGATTTTCCAACATATTTTAGATTATATAGATAATCAAAGTAGTTATCAATTGCAGAATTTTGAGTTTTGATGACTATTATGCTTGTTTTCAAAATATATTTACAAGGCTGTGAGGGGTCTTGAACTGAATACTTAGGATATGGTATTCAGTATAAGTTTCTGTTTTCTGTGGTTGACAGGAATATGTTGCCATTTTAAGCAGTTGATTTTAGTCAAAATGCTTTGTTTATATATTTTCAGGTATCAATCTTCTCAAAGACATTTAGGATATACTTTTACATTTTAAAAGTTGCCTTTCCAATATCCTCCATGGAAGCTAGAGAATGAATTTCACTAATCCCATTTTACAAATAAGGAACCTTATGATGTACTGAATAGTAAAGAGAGCATATTTTCATGAAGACAAAAATCTTTGAACTCCCTTCTAATATTTTTCAAAATTACTGTAAATTGCCTTTAATTCTACTCTCCAAAGCACATATATACTATCTGGGAATTGTTCAAGACGTCTTCATTGTCTTCCATCTTCTTCCTTATCTTCTACTATTCTCAGAAAGTATTGGAAACAACACTCTGTAGGCTGCAAAGCCCAGCACACATTTTGGGTTTCCAGTAATTAAACAGAGCTAGTTAATATGCTGTAAACAAGTGCTAATTAGCAAGCTTCCATACCAGAGAGAATTACGGAACTAATGATCTGTCAGCCAAGGAGATGCATGTCCCCATATGTGATGGAAAGCCCAAGGGATTTTCTCTATGCCTCTAAAATTGGTTATTGGACTCAGTGGCTGAACCTAAATTAGCAGAAGCAGTGGAGGTAGTTGTGCTCATGAGCAATTTATTCACTATCACTGGAAACTCCTGAGCAACATTTAGAAGGATCTTTTTAGTTCTAACTTGTTCTTACTCCCTAGAACAAAGTTGGGCATAATACTATATGAAATACAATGCCTCACATTACCTTTAATCCTGTTAATAAAATGTCCAAAACTCACTTGTGAACTAATTTCAGGATACTATAATAATAGGAACTTTTATTCTTCTCACAGTATGTTTGGAATTGTGTTAAACTTTTGCCAAAATGTGCTAAGCTATAAAGGCACATAGAAAAACAAAGCCTCATCAAAATAAAGTTAACTTAATATAAAGTAAAATAATACAATAAAATAGATAACTTCCAGTGGGAAACACAGAAATTGACATTTTTATCAAAAGTTTATGAAAGTTGGTGGTTAAGAGCATAGGCTCTGGATTCAGACTTCCTATGTTGGAATCCTACCTTTCTACTTACCACTGCATAATTTGAAGCAAGTTACTAAAGGTCTCAGTGCTGTTGCCTTATCTGTAAAGTGGAGATAATTATAAAAGGACCCACCTCATAAAGTAATGAAGATTAAATGCATCAATGTAGGTAAAGTTCTTAAAATGCTGCTTAAGGCATATAAAGTGCTAGAAAAAAACTAAGGGAAGTGAAAAGACTAGGCATCCTATCAATCTTTTTTTCATGGTTCTCAATGCTTTCTAAAAATTAAGTCAGAAACTTGGAGTCCCATGGAGGTGTTTATCCTGTACAAGAATTTATCCATCCTGGACTTTGGTTTCTTTTTATGCAAGGAGAACAAGGCTGAAGGCCCCCAGAAATCCTAATTTTCCTTATGGTTTGTGCTTTTTCTGTCCTGTTAAAGAAATCTTTACCTACTCTGTGGTCATGAAGACATCATTTTATGTTTCCTTCTAGGGGGCTTTGTTTGTTTGTTTTACAGTTCACATTTACATTTTAATATATCTGGAACTGAAGTTTTTGCATGGTGCATTTTATTCAATAAATTAGCTTATTTTATCTGACTATCATATCAGCTCTATTTTTGCAGAAAATTATTCTTTCCTCTCTGCCCTAAAATGTCAATTTGGACATAGAACAAGTGGTATATTAGATATACTTAAATTACTGGGGTGAAAATATTTTTCCTCTATCCTTCCAGGTTCCTTGGCTAATCTAATAATCAAATTAACATAAAACTGATAAACAGGGAGAAAAAATTAATTTTGTACATACAGATGTTTCTTAAGATGAGGGCAAATAGTCAGTCAGGCAGTTAGGGCTTAGATGCTATTCTGAACCAAGGAAAATGGGGAGGTACCTGGGTCATCAAAGAGGAGGAAGGCAGTTCCCACAGAGCTAGAAAAACAAATGTTTGCCATGCCCTACAGACAATGGAACACAAGAATGCCAAGGCCTGCCAAGTCATCCCCCACTACTGAAACTCCATATTCCTAGTAGTTATCTTTGCTGATAGTGCTCTTATATATACATGTATGTACACATATGTTATACACATATGTACACATATATGTAATATATGTATATAATATATTATACCATGTATTTTATATAGAATTATATATAAATTATTTAATTTTAATTTGTGTTTATATTATCATATTGCTATAGCTATTATATTATAGATAGTACTGATAATAGTATAAATGGCACCATCTTGGCTATTTCATTTTCTACTTATTCATTACTACAGCATTCATTAATATACTCAGATTTTTTAAATTTACTTACTGATTCTAACAATTTACTCTTTGGTTTTGTGTTTTGGAGTTTTTTTGATATTTAGTGTGTACAATAAGGTCTCTTAGAAATAATGACACTTTTGTTCTTCATCTTCTAATATGCATACATTTTTCTCTTGCATTACATTAACTGGTACCTCTAGAATAATACCGAAGAATTGTGGTGGTCACAGGTATGTCTTTCTTATTATGTGAGGAAGTTGTCAACATTTTGCTGTTATCATTTGTTACAGGATTTTATTTTTGTCAATACCGCTATCGTATTAAGGAAGTTCTCTTTATATTTGTAGCTGGCTATTAATTTTTAATGAACTTTATTCAGTACTTTCTTTTTAAGAAAAAAAGACTCGCTCCTCAGTTAGCTTGAACAATAAGGAGTTTCTTTTTTTTTAAGATTTTGTGTATTTATTTATCTTTAGAGGGGAAGGAGAAAGGGAGAAACATCAATGTATGGTTGCCCTTTGTGCGCCCCCTGCTGGGGAATGGCCTTCAGGGAACCGGCATGCAACCCAGGCATGTGCTCAATCTGGGAATCGAACTGCGATTCTCTGGTTTGCAGGCCTGTGTTCAGTCCACTGAGCTACACCAGCCAGGGCTTATTCAGTACTTTTACTGTACACACATAAATTTGATATGGACTCCTGCCCACAAAGTCCATGTGTTGTGGCTATGAGAGACAAATTCACATGTACTACAGAAGTCCTGTGGAGAAAAATGGACAGCATGAGCACTCTCTAAGTGAGAGAGAGGGTCCTGACCCCTGCCTGGGCAGGCTTTTACTGCTTTTCTGGGTACATTATATTGAGGATGGTCCTCATTTACTATGCACAGGTTTGATGTAGGTTTGATTACCTTTTACAGATAAAGGAAAGAATGTTGCTAATTACTTCTAAAAGAAGGATGTTACAGATCAAGGGGGAAAGTGGTTGAAGTGATTATACTCCATACTTGGGAGGTTTAGCATAGACTTTAAGAAGTTATTTTAGAGAGATACAGTAAACATTTCTGCCTCAATTCAGGCTGAGGGAGTTTTAGCAAAAGCAAGCCTCATAGCAGCCTAGGTACAATGCAGGCCTGATTCCCCACAGGAGAACCTATCTGTGGGTGTGGGTCCTGTGTGCCGGACCTCACTTCCCACTGGCTTTTCAAAGTGGGAGCTGGGCTACATTTCCCACACCACGTGCAACAGTTCCCTATAGAAATTAATATTTGATTTTTCTTTTATGAAGAATTGCAATTGATTTTTTAATGTTACATCAATTTCACACTTCTGGAATCAAATACAACATAGTCTATATATGTGTGTGTGCATGTGTGTGTATATATATATATATATATATATATATATAAATATATATAATTTAGAGATCGGGGCTTGGAATTTTAATTTTTTTGTTGTGCCCCTACCAATTTTGCTATTGTGGGCATGCTGGCCTCATAAAATGAAACAGAAAGTACTCTTTCTTTTCCTGTTCTCCAGAAGTGCGTATGATTTATGCTATTTATTTCACAGCAATTTGGAGAATTCACAAATGGTCCATTGTGGGGGCGACTTCTCTCTTGAGGTCCCCCTGGTGCCATGGACACGCATGAATGAGTAAATATGGCTGAAACAAGATGAGATCTGCTTGGGGATGGAGGAGTGGGCTGCGGCCAGTTTCTCTGGGGAGACAAAGACCTTGAGCGCCTTCTTCCATAGCCTTTTATTGGGTTGTAATACACAGGAATACAGGGTGGCAAGGATCAAACAGTACATAACATTTCAAAGAGGTCTGAGGGTTTCAGTCTGAGTGAGTGTCTGTCAGGAAGAGAGTTGCAGAACATTTGGGAGACATACTCATTCCCTCTCCGACCCTTATATGAATGAAAGCACTCCTAGCAGAGCAGATTTCACAGGTTTATCAGCAAGTCTTTGTGGTGCCAGATTTTTCCCCAGGGCACGCTCTGGCCAGGCAAGGAGCTGCACCTCTCCCCATCAGGTATTCAGGCTGAAGGGGATTAGAACCAGAAAGCGCTTCTCCCAGAGTACATGGGGACTCAGGCTTTGACAAAGCTGGGGGGCGAGTGTCCATTGCTCTCTGTTGCAGTCCCCCCAAGTCCTTCCATGAAGGCCTCCCAAGTAATCGAGTCTGGCTTAGGTTGCCCCCTGCTGTGAGGGGTCTTACCCATCATTGACTTCCGATCAAGCTTTGGGAGCAGGGAGAGGAACTGAGGCAGCGTTTGCTACCAGAGACAGGCTTTGTCTCCTGCGGCTGGCATTCCAAAGGTCATCTCTCGCCCTTAGCCACAAGGGGTAGAAATACAATTCCTAAAACTAGGCAGAGCAGTCTACTACAGTCCATTGGAGCCAATAGTATTTTGTGAAAAGATGATTAATGCAATCTTAGTTGTTTTAAAAGAGGTAGACAATTTAGATTTCTAAAATTATTCTTGTGCCAGTTTTAGAGAGAGAAATTTTCCAACAGATGTGCTAAGTTGATATATATTTTCTGATGTATGGACATAAAATAATTCATTGTATTCTCATATTTTTTATCATTAAGAGCTTTAAGTGGTGTCTATTTGCTTATCTTAATGTTGGTCATTTTTGGCTTAAATATTTCTTCTTTAATCAGTTTAGTCATTTATTCAAATAACTGAATTATGGCTTTATGTATTTTATCAATTGCATATTTGATTTTGTTTTATTAATTGTAATCTTATATTTATTATTTTTCTTCTACTCTGGTTTAGTTTTCCACTCTTTCTATAACTTCATGGGTGAAAACAGATAACTGATTTTCAGCTATTCCTGTTCTCTGAAAACGCATTTAATTCTTTGAATTTGAACACTTTTTCATTTCATTCCACAACTTCTAACACCTCATACATTCAGAATAAATTAGTTAAGTATTTTCTAATTCACAGTGATATTTCTTCTTTGATCTACTGGTTATTTTGAAGTTTGTTACTGAATGTATCATTTTAATTGATTTTAGCTTTATTGTACTGTAACCAGAGAATAAGTTAATTAAAATACACTGAGAAGTTTTTTATGGCTCTCTATTTGGTTGGTTTTTATGTGCTCAATATGCAGGTGATAAATAGCATGTATATGCATACTTGACTATTATTTTGTGCAAAGGTCTTTATGCATTGCTCAAGAAAAAATTGCTAATTGAATTTATTGTTATTATTATTGATTTTCATCTTCTTTTCCATTAATTATTCAGAGAGGTGATTTTGATTATGGATTCATCTACATTTTTAGTTCTTTCAATATTTTCTTTACATATTTGAAGCACTAATATTTGGCAAAGGCACACTTGAAATTATTGTACCTTTTTAATTAGTTTATCTTTTTATTAGTATGATGTATCTCTATCTCCAGTAATTATTTTTGTCTTAAGGGTAAACAGTGGTGAGCTTAGTATAGCTGACCTTAGTTCCTTTTGATTAATGTTTTTATGGTATATCATTTTTCATCCATTTTAATTTTAGTGATTGTGTTTCTTGATATTTAAAGCATGCTTGTAAACAAAATATAATAAGACAAATACCATATTATCTTACTTATAAGTAGAACCTAAAAACAAAACAAACAAGCAAGCAAAATATAACTAAAAACATTGAAATAAAGAACAAACTGACAGTAACCAGAAGAGATGGGGAGAGGGATAATGGGGGGAAATAGGGGAAGGTCCATCAAGGAACATTTGTAAAGGACACATGGACAAAGCCATAAGGGGTAGTTTCAAGGGTGAGAGGTGAGGATGGGTAGAGTGGGGAGCTGTGGTGGGGTGAAAATGGAGATAATTGCATTCTAACAACAATAAAAAAGTAAAACAAAAATATATAGTACCACAGACTTTGTGTTTTACTTACAATAATTTACTCACATTTAATTATGATATATTTGAATTTATATCACAAGTTTGCTATTGTTTCAATTTGTTTATGGATCTCATGTTATTTTTTCCTTTGTGAGATTATCTTTTTTAATGTTTTGTATTTTCATTTCTGTTAGCTTATGAGTTATACAATAATTTATTAATCATGTACCATTACTTTAGAGATTGCAAATTATATTCATAATTTATTAGTTTAATGTATATTATTCTTTCTACTACTTTCCTGATATACTATGTGCATAAAATACTGTTCATTCATCCCCTTTTGTGATATGTCATGAAATTAAATTTTGCTTATAATTTGCTTCACTTATTAACTTTATGTTTTGGAGATTTCCAATCATGTACAAAAGTAAAGAGAATAGCATAATGCAGAACTGGATGCATATTTGTTTTTGTTTCACTAATTGTAATTTTATCTTTAGCAATTTGCACTTCACAAGCATATTGTGTTTTCTATACTCAGTCATTTCCTTTCTACTCCCTGAATTGGTTTGAAGCAAATCCCTGAAATATAATTTAAAGTACAAATATTTCATTCTGAATATATAAAATATGAATTTTAAAGAAAGCATAACCATAATATAATGATTGTAACAAATATAAATGCTACCATTTCTTAATACTAATCTAGTAGTAAATCTCTCTTTTCCGTAATTCCCTCTCTTAAACTTTAATTTAAAATTTGTTTGGGTTTTTTTTTAAATATTTTATTTATTTATTTTTAAAGAGAGGGGAAGGGAAGGAGAAAGAGTGGGAGAGAAACATCAATGTGCGGTTGCCTCTCATGTGTCCCCTACTGGGAACCTGGCCTGCAACCCAGGCATGTGCCCTGACTGGGAATCGAACTTGCAACCCTCTGCTTCACAGGCCTGTGCTCAATCCACTGAGCTACACCAGCCAGGGTTAAAATTAGTTTTTTGAGATGTAATTCAAATGTGATACAAAGATCAAGATTCATTGATAATATCCCTAAAGTCTCTTTTTTGGACTTCCTAATATATTCTTCATTTCCCCTGCATTTTATCTCTTATAAGAACCAGGTCATTTGTCCTATAAAGTTTCACAGGTCCTGCTATTTAGTGATTGAATCCCTGTGGTATCATTGAACATGCTTCTCTCTTCCTTATATTCCCCCAAAATTGTTAGTGATATCTAGAGGCTTGATAAGGTTCAGGTAAATTTTTAAAAGATTTCTTCATGCATGGTTGTATGCACTTTTATCAGAAAGTACGTCTGATTTTCTCTCCTAATAGCCAATGAATATAGTGATATATTTTTATAATATTTGTCATTATTAGCTGTAATTATTCTAAAAGGGGATACTTCTTCCATGTACTTGGTTACTTTGAATTAATATTATTCTATAGAAAAAAGAGGACAACATTGACTCTTTCCATTTATACAAATATTTATAACATAGTTTTCTAGACTTTACTAATTAAAAATGTGTTTAAAAATCGTTGATAATTTTTTAGCTCAAGAATAACCATAGTTGATATGTTTCCATCCCCTGAAGTCATAATGTCAACTACCAATCAAATTATCCTGACTTTATGTAGCCTCAAATCCACATTGTTTTCTGGGTCATTTTGACACAACTCTAGTAGTCTTTGAGAGTTACCTTTATTTCTGATATGACAGAATGTTCCAGGAACAAAATTTCTTGCTCCAAACTGGGAATCAGCCTAATCTCTAAACAGTTCTGGACCACTTAGTGGGAAATATTATTTAGATCTCCACATTTGTGGAGTGCTGAGAAGAGCACCGGGCAAGCTCTTGGGAGAGCACTCTCAGAAAGACTACACCAATCAACCCTCATCCTGCTGCACCCAGAAAAACTGGTTTGGACAGTTTGAAATCAACAAGGAATTTTTTTTTATGTTTTTTTTCCCTTTAGTAATTTTTTTAGTAATCTTATATCTTTTTAACTTTATTATTGTTTTATCTTTCAATATGTTTTCCTCTCCTTTCTTTTTCACTGTTTTAGTCCTTCTTCCTTTCTTTCCAAACCTAGTGCTTTTTCCTTCCTTCTCCTGCCTTTTTTGTTTGTTTGTTTGTTTGTTGCTTTTTGTTTGTTTGTTTTCTTTTACCCACCAGGGACACAAACAACTGGAAACCACAAAAAAACCAGAGTGGGATCCAAAGAGGGGGCATCCCAACAGTAGAGTCAGAGAGATAAATTTTAATTTGCTATAGCAGAGAAGCCACAAGTTGCTGCATATTTGTATTATTTTTTTCATTATTCTCACTTCTTTTATATTTTAATAGTATCTTTGTATTTCTCCTCTTTCTGTATAGGCTTCTTAGTCTTGGCTGGGTATATTGTATTATTTGACAGGTTTCCCCTGTTCTCTCCCCCACAGTGTATAGCTAATTTTCTTTACTTCACGCCACTTGTTTTCCTTTAGCACACTACCCAAAATTCTATACCCCCTATTCAGACAGATCATATAGAGTTGGTCATATGATTGTTGCTCTAATATTATTGTAAATAATAGCTGTTCTATACAACTGTAAATATGTCACAACACATCTCCCAGATCTTAGCCCACTGTACAGGTTCCTAAATTCTATTACTGTAGTGATTAACTATATTTGATCACACACTACATCTATTTACTAATCTTTACTCTCACATTACCTCAAAATCTCACTGCCTGCAAAATCACTGCTTTCTAGATCCCACTCACAAGCCCTCCCCTCCCAACAAAAGACTTCTCCTTTCTCCATCCTTTCTTAAAAGTGGATAGTTGGGTTGAACATTATGGTTATCACTATATATAACCTAAAGATCTTCTATCTCTTCTCTATCGGCTGTTACTGTAAATATCATAAAATACTCTCCTTCTGTCATAAGCCATATTGCCTCCCCCTCCAACTGATCTCACAAATACAAAAAAAAGGAGTAGGTGGGAGCAGAGAACATCAAGACACCTGAAGAAAACTGCTCCACTGAATTTCACAAGTATTCCACAACAGAAGTTCGCACCATAAGCCCAGGGAGTCGGAACAGATCAATCTAAGAAGCTGAGGCAAACAAGAAGAGTCTCACAAAAATGGGAAGACAAAGAAGCAATTGCCAAATGAAAGGAAAGGAGGAAGCCTCACTAAGAATGTTGGATGAAACAGAGGCAAGTCAACTATCACATATTGAGAACAAAGCAATGTTTATAAGGAAGCTCAATGAGCTCATGGTAAATTACAAGAAACTACAGGGGAGCTATAATGAACTCACTGCAAAATATATCAACAAGAAAAAGGAAATTGAAACTATCAGGGAAGGACAAGAGGAAATTAAGAATACAATTTGTGAACTGAAGAACACAGTAAAAGGAACCAAAAGCAGGATCCATGAAGCAGAAGATCAGATCAGCGAGTTGTAGGAAAAAGTAGAAAAAACTCCCAGACACGAGGTAGTCCGAACCTGCTTCCAAATCCGTCTGCAAATCAAAATGTCGTACCCATCGCCCAAAGCTAAGCCCTCCAACCCCAGTAACCCCCGAGTCTTCTTTGACGTGGACATTGGAGGCGAATGGGTTGGTCGAATTGTCTTAGAATTGTTTGCGGATATTGTACCCAAAACTGCAGAAAATTTTCGTGCATTGTGTACAGGAGAAAAAGGCATTGGACCCAACACTGGGAAACCTCTCCATTTCAAAGGATGACCATTCCATCGAATTATTAAGAAATTTATGATTCAGGGTGGAGACTTCTCAAATCAGAATGGGACAGGTGGAGAAAGTATTTATGGTGAAAAGTTTGAAGATGAGAATTTCTATTATAAGCATGACCGGGAGGGTTTATTGAGCATGGCAAACGCAGGCAGCAATACAAATGGTTCTCAGTTCTTTATCACAACAGTTCCGACTCCTCATTTGGATGGGAAACATGTGGTATTTGGCCAATTAATTAAAGGAATGGGTGTGGCAAGAATTCTGGAAAATGTAGAAGTGAAAGGTGAAAAACCTGCCAAATTGTGCATTATTGCAGAATGTGGAGAACTGAAGGAAGGGGATGATTGGGGAATATTCCCAGAAGATGGTTCTGGTGATAGGCACCCTGATTTCCCCGAGGATGCAGATACAGATTTAAAAGACGTAGATAAAATATTATTAATAACGGAAGACTTAAAAAACATTGGAAATACTTTTTTCAAATCCCAGAACTGGGAGATGGCCATGAAAAAATACTCAAAGGTTTTAAGATACGTGGAATGGTCAAAGGCTGTAACTGAGGAAGTAGATAGATTGAAGTTGCAACCTGTAGCTTTAAGCTGCATGCTGAATATTGGTGCTTGCAAACTGAAGATGTCAAATTGGTAGGGAGCAGTTGACAGTTGTTTGGAGGCTCTTGAAATAGACCCGTCAAACACCAAAGCACTCTACCATAGAGCTCAAGGATGGCAAGGATTAAAAGAATATGACCAAGCATTGGCTGATCTTAAGAAAGCTCAGGAGATAGCACCAGAAGATAAAGCTATCCAGGCAGAATTGCTCAAAGTCAAACAAAAGATAAAGGCACAGAAAGAAAAAGAGAAGGCAGCATATGCAAAAATGTTTGCCTAATAAGGAATTTGGTTATACTTAAGTATTACACATTGATGTATAAAGGCAATAAAAGAATTGAAGGGTTTTTGTCTAATATATGTTGCTTTTAATATGTTTGCTCTGGTAGTTCAGTTCCCATTGTGTACAGTTTAGAAATACAGATACCTGTTCACTCTGAATAAAAGTGTTACAAACTACAAAAAAAAAAAAAAACCTCCCAGAAAGAGCAAGAAAATGAAAAGAGGCTCAGAAAGAATGAAGAGGGATTAAGAGAAATGCAAGATAATATGAAACATAATAATATCCGAATAATAGGGATACCAGAAGGAGAAGAAGAACAAGGGATAGAGAACATATTTGAAAGAGTAATGAGAGAAAATTTCCCTAATTTGATGAGAGAAAAAGTCTCAAAAATCCAGGAATCACAGAGAGTCCCAAGCAAGAGGAACCCAAAGAGGCCCACTTCAAGACACATCATCATTAAAATGGCAAAATTCAAAGACAAAGAGAAAATCTTAAAGGCAGCAAGGGAGAAAAAAGAAGTAACATACAAGGGCGCCCCAATTAGGTTAGCTACTGACTTATCAATGGAAACACTCCAAGCAAGAAGAGAATGGCAAGAAACATTCCAAGTAATGAGAAACAGAGGCCCACAACCAAGGCTACTTTACCCAGCAAGGCTCTCAATCAAGATAGATGGCCAAATAAAGAGCTTCCAAGACAAAAGAAGTCTAAAAGAGTATGCCTCCACCAAACCAGCTCTGCATGAAATATTAAAAGGACTGCTTTAAGGAAAGGAAGGAAAAGAGAGATAAAGAGAGGAACACAGGTACAAAAATTGCAATGGCTAAGTACCTACCAATAATAACCTTAAACATAAATGGATTAAATGCTTAATCAAAAGACACAGAATAGCTGAATGGATAAGAAAGCATGACCCACACATATGCTGCCAAAAAGAGACCCACCTCAGGACAAAAGACCATCTCAGACTAGAAGTGAAGGGCTGGAAACAAATTTTCCAAACAAACGAACAAGAAATAAAAAGCCAGGAGAGCAATTCTCATATCAGACAAAATAGACATCAAAAAAAGGGCCAAAAAGAGAGACTCAGAAAGTGACTTCATAATAATCATGGAAAAAAATCACCAAGAAGACACTAACATCATAAATGTATAGGCACTCAACATAGGAGCACCCAAATATATAAAGAAAATCTTAGAGGACTTTAAGAAAGATATTGACAACAACACAATTATAGTAGGGGATTTTAACACCCCACTGTCACAAATGGACAGATTTTCCAAAGAAAATATCAACAAAGATATTGTGACATTAAACAATGACATAGATGAAATGGACTTGAATGATATATAGAGAGAGCCCTTCATCCCAAAGAAGCTAAATACACATTCTTTTCAACTGTACATGGAACATTCTCAAAAATAGACCACATGATAGGACACAAAACCAGCCTCAACAAATTCAAGAAAATTGAAATCATACCAAGCATTTTCTCTGACCAAAAGGGATTGAAATTGGAAGCCAACCTCAAAGGAAAAAAAGCTCAAAACACACAAAATCTTGGACATTGAATGGTATGCTGTTAAAATAATGAATGGGTCAAAAATGAAATTAAGGAAGAAATTAAAAAGTTTCAGTAAACAAATGAAAATGAACTCACAGCAAACCAAAACTTATGGGGCACAGCTAAGGCAGTCCTGAGAGGGAAGTTCATAGCAATACAGGCCTATCTAAAAAAGATAGAAACATTTCAAAGAAACAACCTAACCCTACTCCTACAAGAACTCGAGAAACAACAATAAAGACAGCCCAGAGCAAGTAGAAGAAAGGAAATAACCAAGATCAGAGCAGAACTAAATGACATATACACTAAAGGGATAAATGAATCCAGGAGTTGGTTTTTTGAAAAGATAAACAAAATCAACAAGCCTTTAAGTAGGCTCATCAAGAAAAGAAGAGAGAGGACAAAAATAAACACAATCAGAAATGAAAGAGGAGAGATTACAACTGATACCACAGTAATAGAAGGGATTGTAAGAAATTACTATGAAGAACTGTATGCCAAGAAATTTGAAAACCTAGATTTAAAAAAAACCAAAAATTCTAGAGAGATAATAATCTTCCAAAACTCAATGAAAAAGAAGCAGAAAACCTGAACAGACCAATAACAGCAAATGAAATTGAAGCAGTAATCAAAAAACTCCCATCACCCAAAAGCCCTGGACCAGATGGTTTCACAGGAGAATTCTATAAAGCATTTAAAGAAGAGCTAACCCCTATTCTTCACAGACTATTCCAAAAAATCCAAAAAGATGGAAAACTCCCAAACTCTTTTTATGAAGCCAGCATCGTCCTAATTCCAAAACCAGATAGAGACACAACAAAGAAAGAAAACTTCAGGCCAATATTGCAGATGAACAAAGATGCTAAAATCCTCAACAAAATATTGGTGAATTGCTTCCAATAATACATTAAAAATATCATATGCCATGACCAAGTGGGGTTCATCCCAGGGATGCAAGGATGGTTCAATATTTGCAAATCAGGAAATGTAATTCATCACATGAACAAAAGCAAAGACAAAAATCACATGATCATATCAATAGATGAGGAAAAAGCTTTTGATAAAGCGCAGCATCCATTCATGATAAAAAACACTCAGCAAAGTGGGAATAGAGGGAGCATTCCTCAATATAATAGAGGCCACATACGAGAGACCTACAGCCAAAATCATACTCAATGGGCGAAAACTAAAATCTTTTCCATTAAGATCAGGGACAAGACAAGGATGTCCACTTTCACCAATTTTATTCAATATAATACTGGAAACTTTAGCCACAGTGATTAGACAAGAAAAGGAAATAAAAGGCAACCAAATTGAAAAGGAGGAAACAAAACTATCATTGTTTGCAGATGACATGATAGTGTACATGGAAAATCTTATAGACTACTCAAAAACTGCTCGAACTAATAAATGAATTTGGTAAAACAGCAGGTTACAAAGTCAATATCCAGAAATCAAAGGCATTTTTATATACTAACAATGAATCAGCAGAAGCAGAAATCAAGAAAAAATCCCATTCCGTATAGCAAAAACAAAAATAAAATATCTGGGAATAAACCTAACCAAGGAGGTAAAAGACATGTGTGCAGAAAAATACTCAACACTGAAGAAAGAAATCAAGGAAGACACAAACAATTGAAAGCATGTACTGTGGTCATGGATTGGAGGAATTAACATTATCAAAATGTCTGTACTACCCAAAGCAATTTACAGATTTAATACAATACCTATTAAGGTACCAATGGCATATTTCACAGACATAGAACACGTCAAAAATTTATATGGAACCATAAATGAGCCCGAATAGCAGCTGCTATTTTGAGAAAGAAGAACAAAGTGAGAGGAATCACAATACCCAATATCAAATTGTGTTACAAGGCCACTGTAATAAAAACAGTCTGGAATTGGCAAAAAAACAGGCACATAGACTAGCGGAACAGAACAGAGAGCCCAGAAATCAACCCAACTCTCTACAGTCAATTAATATTTGACAAAGGGGGCAGTCACATCAAATGGAGTAAAGATAGCCTCTTCAACAAATGGTGCTGGGAGAACTGGACAGCTACGTGCAAAAAAAATGAAACTTGAGCACCAACATACACCATACACCAAAATAAATTCAAGGTAGATAAAAGACTTAAATATAAGCCATGAAACCATTAAAGTCCTAGAGGAGAACATTGGCAAGAAAATCTCAGATATTTCATGCAGCAACATTTTTACTGGCATGTCCCCTAGAGCAAGTGACATAAAGGAAACAATAAACAATTGGGATCTCATCAAAATGAAAAGCTTCTGCTTGGCTGAAGAAAACATTATTAAAAAAAGACAACCAACTGTATGGGAAAACATAATTGCCAATGATACCTCAGGCAAGGGTTTAATCTCCAAAATATACAAAAAACTTATACAACTCCACTCTAAGAGGACAACTAACCTAATTAAAAAATGGGAGGAGGACTTGAACAGATACTTCTCCAAGGAGGACATACAGAGGATCCAGAGACACATGAAAAGATTCTCAATATTGCTAGCTATCAGAGGGATGCAAATTAAAACCACAATGAGATACCACTTTACACTAGTCAGAATGGCTATCGTAAACAAAGCAACAAACAACAAATGTTGGATAGGTTGTGGGGAAAGGTGTCCCTAGTTCACTAGGGATCCCTAGTTCACTTTTGGTGAGATTGTAGACTGGTACAACCATTATGGAAAACAGTATGGAATTTTCTAAGAAAACTAAAAATGGACCTGCTTTATGACCCAGCAATTCCACTGCTGGGATTATGTCCTAAGAACCCTAAAACACCAATCCAAAAGAACCTATGCACCCCAATGTTCATAGCAGCACAATTTACAATAGCCAAGAGTTGGATGCAACCTAGGTGCCCATCAGTAAATGAATGGATCAAAAATTTATGGTACATATACACAATGGAATTCTATGCAGCAGAAAGAAAGGAGCTCCTACCCTTGCAACAGCTTGGATGGAACTGGAAAGCATTATGCTGAGTGAAATAAGCCAGGCAGTGAAAGACAAATACCATATGATCTCACCTTTAACAGGAAGCTAAAAACAACAAATCAAACAAGCAAGCAAAATAAAAACAATGACACTGAAATAGAGAACAGGGGGACAGCGACCAGAGGGGAGAGGGGAGGAAATTTAAGGGGGAAAGGGGGAAGGATTTACAGGAACTATTATAATGGACCAATGGACAACAACTAAGGGGTGTGGAAATGGAAGGTTGGGGGGGACGGGGGAGTGGGCTGGGATGGGAGTAAAAGAATACTGTAGTTGAAAAATAATTAAATAAAAAAGTATTAAATAAAAGACGTAGTGAGGACATGTTGGGGACAGAGAGCCATGTCCTGCTTGTTCCTGGTCGTGTCCCTATCTCCTAGAAGGGCGCACATTGCTTAAGTAAATATTGACAAGAATCCATGTCATTTATTCCATGGCTTGACCAAGATAGCAACTGTGTAAATTAAAAGAAATCCTCCAATCATTTTTTTTTTATTTTCAAGCCTGCTTTGAATGCTGAATCCAAAGAGAATTAAAAGATTGCCCTGGTTCTACAGATCTTCACATTTTTCTGGAGGCTACAAAGTGACAGGAATGTATACAATTTCAGTACATTTTGACAAGCTCAAAAGTAGAGAGATGAATAAAGGGAAGAAGTAATTGTTAGAACTTTTAGGAGAGGAAGTTTTAAGACATGGTTATTGCATATGGAAAATGGAAAAATATTGTAAGCAAAATGAGTTTCAAAATTATTCCAAATCTGAGCAGACCTGGATTTGAGAAACATTATAGAATACAGAAGATAGTTATACTTCCACTTAAATTTAGAACTTGAAAAATATTTTACCTATCGTGGAAGCTACAGTAAGATGTGTATCTGTTTGGAAAATGAGGACACAGTGACAGCTGTATAAAGTGAGTCAATTGTTGCCCTGACTGGTATGGCTCAATGGACTGACCATAGGCCTCGCCAAAGGGTCAACCAAAGGGTCGCCGGTTCAATTCCCAGTCAGGACACATGCCTGGGTTGCTGGTCAGGTCCCCAGTAAGGGCATGCAAGAGGCAACCACACATTGATGTGTCTCTCCCTCTCTTTTAAAAATAAATAAATTAATTAATAAATAAAAATAAATTGACAGGATCTTTAAAAAAATAAAGTGAATCAATTGTTGGTGATTAGGCTGGTACTCCTGTCTCTCAGTGTAGCCTGCCCTGTTTACAGATCCTGTTCTGACAAAATAAAGCAAACTGCCCAATCCTACAGATGAGGGTAGTACCACTTATAAGCTAAAGAATCTGCTTTGATATCTGTGGCTCCTTTATTGACACAACTCAGTCTTCAAATCTTGACTATTGTTCTAGCCTGCTGTAATGATTTTGGATCTTGTTTTGACCATGGCTCCAATTAAATTCCCTATCTATTTCATATTCCCACTTCTTGTTGCAGCTTCATATCATAGGAACTTACAATCTTTAAAATATTTGTGTTATACAAATACAGTTGTCAACAATTTTGCCCATACCACTATCCCTGCCCCAGCCATCCCCACCTAACATTCATGATCCTACCCCACTTTGACTTTGTCCACATGTCTTTTACCCATATTCCATGACAACCCTTCCCCCTTTTTCTCCCATTATCCACTCTCACCTTCCCTCTGGTTACTGTCAGTAATTTCAATGTCTCTGGTTATATTTTGCTTTCTTGTTTATTTTGTTTTGTTGATTAGGTTCCACTTTTAGGTGAGATTGTGATATTTATCATTCACTTGGCTTATTTCACTTAGCATGATGCTCTGCAGATCCACACAAGCTGTTGCAAAAGGTAGGAGCCCCTTCTTTCTTTCTGCTGCATAGTATTCCTTCATGGAAATATACAAAAATTTGATCCACTCATTTATTGATGGGAATGTGCATTGCTTCCAACACTTGGCTATTATAAATGGTGCTGTATGAACACTGGGGTGCATAGGTTATTTTGAATTGGTGTTTCAGGATTCTAAGGGTATAGTCCCAGCAGTGGAATTGTTTTGTCAAAAGGCAATTCCATTTATAATTTTCTGAGGAAATTTCATACTGTTTTCCATAGTGGCTGCACCAGTCTGCATTCCCACCAACAGTGCACTAGGGTTCCTTTTCTCAACAGCCTCCCCAGCACTTATGGTTTGCTGACTTGTTTATGATGGACATTCTGACCAGGGTGAAGTGGTACCTCACTGTGGTTTTAATTTGTATCCCTCTGATGGATAGTGATGCTGAGCACACTTCACATATATCTGGGTCCTCTGCATGTTTTCTCTGAAGAAGTACCCATTCAGGTTCTTTGCCCATTTTTAATTGGTTTGTTTGTTTTACTGGAGTGGAGTTGTGTGACTTCTTTATATATTTTGGAGATCAAACACTTGTCCACGGTATCATTAGCAAATATATGTTCCTATACAGTTGGTTGCCTTTTCATTTTGCTGATGTTTTTAACCTTGCAGAAGCTTTTTTATTTTGATGAAATCCTACTTGTTTATTTTTTTCCTTTATGTCCCTTGCTCTGGGGGATGAATTTTTAAAAATATTTCTGCATGGAGTATCTGAGATTTTCCCGCTTATGCTTTATTCTAGGACTTTTATGGTGTCAGGACTTATATTTAAGTCTTTAATTCATCATGAGTTTATTTTGGTGTATAGTATAAGTTGGTGGTCAAGTTTCATTTTTTGGCATGTCCAGATCTCCCAAAACCATTTGTTGAAGAGGCTATTTTTACTCCACTTTATGCTTCTGTCCTCTTTGTCCAATTTTAATTGACCATAGAGGTTGGGTTTATTTCTAGGCTCTCTATTCTGTTTATTTGATTCATGTGTCTGTTCTTATGCCAGCGCCTGACTGATTACTGTGCCCTTGCAATATAGTTTGATATCAGGTATTATGATCCCTCCTATTGTATCCTCATTCTAAAAATTTTTGCAGCTATTTGGGGTCATTTATGGTTGCATATAAATTTTTGAAACGTTTGTTCCATATCTGTGAAATGTGTCACTAGTATTTTAATAGTGATTGCATTGAACCTATACCTGCTTTGGGTAGTGTGGACATTTTGATGATGTTAATTCCTCCAATTCATGAATATGTTACATGCTTCTATTTATTTGTGTCTTCCTTAATTTCTTTCTTCAGTTGTTCTGTATTTTCTGTGTACAACTCCTTGGTTAGGTGTATTCCTAGGTACTTTATTTTTCTTGTTGCTATATAAAATAGGATTTTTTTCCTGACTTTATTTTCTAATATTTCATTGTTGGTGTACAAAATGCCTTCAATTTCTGAATCCTGCTGTTTTGCCAAATTCACTTATTAGAATAAGTTTTTTTTTGGTGGAGTCTATAGGATTTTCTATGTACACTAATATGTCATCTGCAAAAATGACCATTTTTCTTCCTTCTTTTCAAGTTGGATGCCTATTATTTTCTTCTGTCTGATTTCTATGGCTAGGATTTCCAATACTATGTTGAGTATAAGTGGTGAAAGCTGACATCCTTGTCTTGTTCGTGATCTTAGTGGGAAAGCTTTTAGTTTTTGCCCACTGAGTATGATGGCTATAGGGTTGCCTTAAATGGCCTTTATTATATTGAAGCATGCTCCCTCTATTCCCACTTTGCTAAGTGATTTTATCACAAATGGGTGCTGTATTTTATGAAATACTTTTTCCTCATCTGTTGATACGATCACGTAAATTTTGTTTGTTCTTTTCTTTATGTACTCTATTATATTTGTTGATTTCCATATGACGTATTATCCTAGCATCCCTGGAATAAATCCCACTTGATCATTGTGTATGATCTTCTTAGTGGGTTGCTGGATACAGTGGGCCAACAATTTGTTGAGGATTTTAGCCTCAATGTCATCAGAAATATTGGCTAGTAGTTTTCTTTCTTTGTTGTCTCTGTCTGATTTGGGGATTAGGATGATGCTGGCTTCATAAAAAGAGATTCAGAGTCTACCTTCTTCCTTCTTCTAAAATTCTTCCTTAAATGTTTTGTAAGTTCTCCTATGAAACCATCTGGTTGAGGGGTTTCATGTGTTGGGAGTTTTTTTTTTATTATTGCTTTGACTTTTTTCTAGCTATTAGTCTGTTCAGGCTTGATGCTGCTTATTCATTCAGTGTTGGGAGATTATGTTTTTCTATAAATTTGTCCACTTCATCAAGGTTTTTAAATTTCTTGGCATATAGTTCTTTGTAGTAATATCTTACAATCATTTGTATTTCTGTGGTATCGGTTGTAATCTCTCATCTTTCATTTTTATTTTCCTTGTTTGAGTCCTCTCTCTTTTTTCTTTTTTTAAAGATTTTATTTATTTATCTTTAAAAGGGAAGGGAAGAATAGAGGGAGAGAAATATCAGTGTGTGGTTGTCTCTCATGCATCCCCTGCTGGGAACTGGCCTGCAACCCAGGCATGTGTCCTGACTGGGAATCGAACTGCCAGCTTTAGGTTCACAGGCCTGCACTCAATTCACTGAGCTACACCAGCCAGGGCTCTCTCCTTTTTTTTCTTGATGAATCTGCTTAAAGGCTTATCAATTTTGTTTATTCAAAGAACTAACTCCTGGAATTATTGATCCTGTGGAGTATTGTTTTAGTCTGTATGTCATTCAGTTCTGCTCTGATCTTGGTTATTTCTTTTCTTCTACTCACTCTGGGCTTTGTTCGTTATTGTTCCTCCAGTTCTTGTAGATGTAGGGTCAGGTTGTTTTTTGAAGTGTTTCTATATTTTTAGGTAGGCCTGTATTACTATGAACTTCCTCTCAGGACTGCCTTCACTATGTCCCATAAATTTTGGTCTGTTGTGAGTTTATTTTCATTTGTTCCCAGAGTTGTTTTTTTTTTTAATTCTTCCTGAATCTCATTCTTAACCCATTCATTGTTTAATAGCATCTTATCCAATGTCCATGAATTTGAGTGTTTTTGAGTTTTTTTCCTTGAGGTTGATTTCTAGTTTCAGGTCTTTGTTGTCTGAGAAGATGCTTCATATGATTTCAATTTTCTTCAATTTGTAGAGGTTGGTTTTCTGTCATATCATGTGGTCTATCTTTGAAAATGTCTCATGTGCTTTTAAAAAGAATGTGCATTTTGCTTTTTTGGAATGAAAGATTCTATGTATATCTGTTAACTCCATCTGATCTATAGCATCATTCAATGCTACAATATCCCTGTTGACATTTTCGTTCAGAAGATCTATACATTTTTGACAGTGGGGTGTTAAAATCCCCCAGTATAAATGTGTTGCTGTCTATATCTTTCATGAAGTCTTTCAAGATTTTGCTTTTATATTTGGTGCATATATGTTTACAATGTTTATGTCTTCTTGATGGTTTCTTCCCTTGAGTATTATGAAGTGAACTTCTGGGTCTCTTTTTATGGCCTTTGTTTTGAAGTCTATTTTGTCGGATATACGTACTGCTACCCTGGATTTTTTTTCCAGTTCATTTGCTTAGAATATCTTTCTCCAATGCTTCACTTTCAGCCTGTGTAGGTTTTTAATTCTGATGTAGGTCCCAGGTAGGCAGAAAATGTGTGTCAGGTTTTCTTATCCATTCAGCTACCTATATCTTTTGATTGGAACATTTAATCCATTTACATTTAAGGTTATTATTGATAGGTACTTATTCATTGCCATTTTACTCCCTTCGTACCTGTGCCCTCTCCTTCTAACTCTTTTTCTTTCTTTTCTGAAAGCAGTCTCTTTAGCATATCTTGCAATGCTGGTTTTATGGAGACATATTCTTTTATCCTTCTTTTGTCCAGGAGATTCCTTTTATCAACTTCCATTTTATTTGAGAGCCTAGCTGTAAGGAGAAATCTTGGTTGCAGGCATTTGTTTTTCATTGATTGGAATATTTCTTGACATTTCCTTCTGGCTAGTAATGTTTCTGTTGAGAAGTCTGCTATTAGTCTTATTGGGAATCTCTCTTATGTTACTTCCTGTTTCACCCTTTTGCCTTTAAGATGCTCTTTTTGTCTTAGAATTTTGTTATTTTCATTGTGATGTGTCTTAGAGTGTGTCTCTTTGGGTTCCTCTTGATTAGGACCCTCTGTGCTTCCTGAATTTGTGTGACCTTTTGTCCTATCAAATTAGGAAAGTTTTCCATCATTATATTTTTAAAAAAGGCTTTCTATGCTTTGCTCTTCTTCTCTTTTTGGTATCCCTATTATATGGATATTATTATGTTTCATATTGTCCTTTAGTTCCCTTCACCCCTCTTCACTCTTTTTGAGTCTGTTTTGCTTTTCTTGCTCATTCTGGGTGTTTTTTTTTTACCTTGTCCTCCAGCTCATGGATTGGATTCTCCACTTCATCTAGACTGCTTTTGATTCTTTCCCCTGACTTCTTCAATTCAGAAATTGTATTCTTTATCTCCTGTTGGCTCTTCTTGATAGTTTCTGTTTTCCTTTTTCATGTTGATATAGTTTCCAGTAAGTTCCTCACAGTTTCCTCATATGTTTTGGTAATTCTCAGTGAGCTCATCAAGCTTCCTTATAACCATTGTTTGAATTCAATATCTGATAGTTGACTTGGCTCCATTTATTTAGCATTCTTTCTGAGGCTTCCTTCTTTCCTATCATTTGGGGTTTGTTTATTTTTTGTCCTCCCATTGTTTATGACACCCTTTATTAGCCTCTGCTTCTTAAATTGATCTGTTCTGACTTGCTGGGTTTGTGGTGTGAACTTCTATGGTAGGAAACCTGGGAGATTCATTGGTGTAGTATCCTTTATCTCCTGAACTTCCTTTATTGGAATGCCCTTTATTCTGTCCATGTTGGATCTCTGGATATATTTGGGTTTTGATTGTTGTTGGGTTCTTCTTTGGTGAGTCTTTCCCTCCAACTTGTTGACTGAGAGTCCTCCCACCTACTATGTCTTGTATGCTGTTGTACAGGTGCTGCCAGAACAAAAGGGAACAAATACATATACACAAAAATATTTCCCCCTGCAATCCCACTATCAACAGTAAATGAACTGGTATTAAGGGAGTAAAAATATTAAGACCATCATAAGAAAGGAGACAAATAAGCTATAATATAAACTCTACTTAATAAATATGCACAAATTTACTGGACAAGAAATGAATGTTAAAAAGCAATGCAGAGCCCTGGCTGGTGTAGCTCAGTGGACTGAGCACAGCCCTGGGAAGCAAAGGGTTGCCAGTTCGATTCCCAGTCAGGGCACATGCCTGGGTTGCAGGCCAGGTTCCCAGTAGCGGACACATGAGAGGCAACCACACATTGATATTTCTCTACCATTCTTTTTCCTTCTCTTCCCCTCTCTCTAAAAATAAATAAATAAAATATTTTTTAGAAAGCTATGCAGAAAAGAAAATATCGCTAACTATGGAGAAGACCACAGTGAATTTTACCTAGGTAGGCTCTAGTATTTATGATTGTTTTTCCTTTTTGAATCCACCTCTCATGATATCAGATTTTTACTTTGCCTGACTGTAGGCAGCATGTTGGGTACTTCCAGTGATCTGCTGCCACTGGCTGTCTCTTTCAATCGTTAATGTAGTCACTCTACACTCAGCATTGAGGCTTAATGCCCATAGGGTGAGGCAGAATCCTTCCTGGGACTGGGGTTCTTGTTCTTCAACAACATGCTGCAGTTTGGAGAGGAGTGGTCAACAACATCCTGCCTGAGCAGGATGGCTATTGCCCTAGGATCCATGACTCAACACCAGGATCCCAGCAGCTTCTCTCCCAGTTATATACCCCATGTTTCTGTCTCCAGTCTCTCCTCAGGCATCTCTAGTCTTCCTTGCCCTCATCCTTGCCGGAACCCCCGGCAAGTGGCTATCTATGAAAATTTGTTTATTGGTTTTTCAAACGGCTCTTTGCCTCTTGAGCCATCCATCTCTGACAGGGATCAATCCTGCTATATTTCACTGCTGGCTGTCATCTGTATACTTTGGGGTCTAGTACTCTAGTCTGGGGATCCCAAAATAGGGTTTAGACCCCATTATTCTCAGGGGAACCCAATGAGCCACCTAATTATCCCTCCAGTCCTGCTGCCTGTGGTTGTTCAGCCATCCCTCTTGAGTCCCCACTGCACTCCTTAACAGATGGGTGTGCCAAAGCTGATTCTTTTGTCTATCCAAGGTTATAAGGCATCTTTCTCAATATTGTTCTATTGTTTGTTCTGGATTATTTGTCCACAATTTAGTGAATTCCAGATTTTTTCCTGGAAGGAGGTTAGTGTGGCTTCCATTCACTCCTCCACGATCTTGCCTTCTCCAGAATTTATGTTGAATGAGTCCAGTTCACCAGTGTCCTATTTCAAATATTTCTATTAAGTGTTTATATGGAAGAAGTAGTCTTTAAAATATGCAAGGTATTATAGTTAAAGTATCCTCAACATAAGACAGTGATAATGGAGAAGTAGCCAGTGAACAAAGTGGTTAAATATGCATAGTTGGAGGTGAGATCAAAGGGCAGGAGAGACAGGAAAGTCCATACACATGCACAGGTACACACAGTTACATATGTACACCAGTACACACAGGTACTTACATAAATGAGCTGCATGAGAAAAAAATTGTATGTCATTATTTGAAAAAATGTTAAATATACAAATTTTAAACAATTTCAAGTTTACGTAAATCAGATGTTCAATAACTTACTTGATAAGGAAAAGAAGCAGAGGAAAGCCCACTGACAGGTACTGGTGTGGAGGGTATGGTTCCTTACAGATGCCACCCCTCAGCCTCACACTACCCCTCAGAGGAAGCACATTGTGGGGACTTAGCTCTGCACCTCAAATTATTTGGAAGTAAAATAACACCACTAAGCCTTATAAGTGTACCCCAAATATTGTTTATTAAATTATTTTATAAACTCCTAAAGGAAGTAGCATAACATTTTCTTGAGGTATTTAGAATACCATGAAAATTCATTTTCTGGCCTCTGTGCCTGGAAAAAAATGAATGATAATTTAATACAAATTGAGTCATAAACCAAAGTAAAGTAAAGCTATAGGAGACAGTGGACCTTTAAGAAAATGAATATTCTTGGCCGTTGTCCTATTTCCTTCTTTATATGTGTATCTTGCTAGTAGATATTTATACACCATTAGCCTAGCACTACAAAGTGGCAGTGACAGAAAAACTAACTATTGTATAAATATTTGCTGCAAGATGAATCAACTTTCTATACTCATAACTATTTTAAAATACTTTAGAATATTAAATTAAATTCTAAGAAAACTGGAAAGCAAAGAATTAAGGTGACGATCACATTCTTAATACAGTTTTATTTTCTCATATTCCTTTAATTATCATACTGAGTTGAAACTTAATATGCTTCCTTTAGAAACTCAATTATCATAATGCAATAGGGTTTAATAATAACAAATTCCTTGCAAAATTAAGTAATCATGGTGAAAACATTTATTCATGTCTATAGGCAACCATATTTTATCATTAGTTGAAATCATCTCAGTTAACAGGAAGCCAAACAACAAAACAAACAAGCAAGCAGAAAAGAAAAAAAAAACAAAGACACTGAAATAGAGAACAAGGGGACAGTTACCAGAGGGGAGAAGGAAGGGAAGTTAAGGGGGAAAGGGGGAGGGATTTGGAGGAACAAATAGGAAGGACACAGGGACGAGAACCAAGGGGGGTGGAAATGAGAGGGAGGTGGGGAGCAAGGGGCGGGGGAGGCTGGGATGGGAGAAATAGACAAAAAACTGTACTCGAAAAATAACTAAATAAAATTAATTAAAAAAAAGAAATCATCTCAGTATTTTTTCATCTTAACATAATTATACTATCACACATTGAAGAAATAGGAAATCTAACAAGTTCTTGGAATTTCTAGCAACTCATTGTGATTTGTTTTTCAGCCAGAATGTGTTCACTCAAAAGCAAGTGTATATCTTTTGAAGACAAAATAACAGCTAAGGAACTATGCTAATCATTGTACACATGAGTTTAAAATTTACAAATCCAGTTACCAAATGTCTTTTCTTCTGCAAGGACCATTTAAAAATAAACACAGTCTAAGCCCTGGCTGGTGTAGCACAGTGGATTGAGTGTGGGCCTACGAACCACAGGATTGTGGTTCGATTCCCAGTCAGGGCACATGCCTGGGTTGCAGGCCGGTTCCCTGAAGGCCAGTTCCCAGCAGGGGGTGCATAAAAGGCAACCATACATTGATGTTTCTCTCCCTATCTCCTTCCCCCCATCACCTCTAAAGATAAATAAATAAAACCTTTAAAAAATAAACACAGTCTAAAGAAACAAAAGTATAAAACATTACAAGTTATTTTTCCATCGGACACTATTGTTTATTTATTTATTTTTACTTTTTAATTGATGTTTGAATACAGTTGTCTCCATTTTCCAACACCACTTTCCCCATCTACCAAAGTCCATCTCCCACCCTCAATCTTACCACCCCTTGCCTTCATCCATAGGTCCCTAATTCATGTTCATTTATGTCCCTTTTCCTTATTTCCCAAGTTATTTTCCTCTTCATTCACCTCTGGTTACTGTCAATTTTCTTACTGGTAAAGATCAATGTCTCTGGCTATATTTTGCTTGCCAATTTGTTTCATTAATTAGGATCCACTTATTAGGTGAGATCATATATTTGTCTCACTGCCTGGTGTATCTCACTTTGCATAATGCTGTCCCGTGCCATATGTGCTGTCACAAAGGGTAGGAGCTCCTTCTTTCTTTCTGCTGCATAGAATTCCATCCTCTAAGTGTACCATAGTTTTTTGATCCACTCATTCACCGATGAACATCTGGGCTACTTCCAGCATTTGGCTATTATAAATTGTGCTGCTATGAACTTTGAGGTTTTGAATTTATGTTTCAGGATTCTTAGGATATAAACCAGCAGTGGAATTGCTGGGTTAAAAGACAATTTCATTTTTAGTTTCTTGGAGAAATTCCATACTGTTTTCCACAGAGGCTGTACCACTTTGCATTCCCACCAACAGTGCACTAGGGTTCCTCTTTCTCCACATCCTGTCCAATGCTTTTGGTTTGTTGATTTGTTTATGATGGCCATCCTCACTGACTGGTATGAAGTAGTATCTCATTGTGGTTTTAATTTGCATCCCTCTGATGGCTAGTGATGCTGAGCATCCTTTCATATGTCTCTGGACCCTCTGTATATCCTCCTTTGAGAAGAGTCTGTTCCAGTCATTTGACCATTTATTAATTAGATTGTTTAACTTCCTTGGAGTGGAATCATGTGAGGTTTTTTTTTATATTTTAGAGATCAAACCCTTGTCCCAGATATCATTGGCAAATATGTTTTCCCATACAGCTGGTTCTCTTTTCATTTTGCTAATGTTTCTTTTAGACATGCAGAAGTTTTTTATTTTGATGAAGTCCCATTTGTTTATTCTTTCCTTTATATCCCTTGCTCTAGGGGACATATAGGGGAAAATATTGCTGCATGGAGTATCTGAGATTTTCCTGCCTATCTTCTTCTCTATGACTTTTATGGTATTATAATTTATGTTTAAGTCTTTTATCCATCTTGAGCTTATCCATCTTGTATAGTATAAATTTGTGGTCAAGTTTCATTTTTTTGCATGTAGCTATCCAGATCTTCCAACACCATTTCCTGAAGAGGCTTTGATCCCATTTTATGTTTCTGCCCACTTTGTGGAATATTAATTGACCACAGAGACTTGGGTTTATTTTGGGGCTCTCTATTCTGTTCTATTGATCTATGTTTTCGTTCTTATGCCAGTACCATAGTGTTTTGATAAACATGGCCTTGTAATATAGTTTGATGTCAGGTATGGTGATCCCACCTTTATTATTCTTCTTTCTTAAAATTGCCACAGCTATTTGAGGTCATTTTATAGTGTTATATAAATTTCTGAAGCGTTTGCTTTATATCTGAAATATGTAATTGGTATTTTATAAGTATTGTGTTGTATCTATAAATTGCTTTGGGTAGTATAGACATTTTGATGATATTAATTCTTCCAATCCATGAACATGTTATATGCCTCCATTTATTGGTGTCTTCCTTAATTTCTTTCTTCAGTGTTGTGTAGTTTTCTGAGTAGAAGTCTTTTACCTCCTTAATTATATTTGTTCCAAGTTATTTTATTTTTCTTGTTGCTATAGTGAAATAATTTTTTTCCTAATTTCTGTTTCTGATACTTCATTGTTGGTGTACAAAAATGCCTTCAATTTCTGAATATTGAATATTCAGAATATTTGTATCCTTCTCTTTGGCCAAATTCATTTATTAGATTGAGGTAGAGTCGATAATATTTTCTATGTACACTACCATGTCATGGACAAACAATGACAGTTTTACTTCCTCCTTTCCAATTTGGATGCCATTTATTTCTTCTACTTATCTGATTGCTGTGGCTAAAATATTCAGGATTACGTTGAATAGAAGTGGTGAATTCTGACATCATTGTCTTGTTCCTGATCTTAGTGGAAAAGCTTTGAGTTTTTGGCTATTGAGTATGATATTTGCTGTAGGTCTCTTGTATATGTGCTTTATCATATTGAAATATGTTCCCTTTATTCCCACTTTGCTGAGTGTTTTTATCACAAATGTGTGCTGTACTTTATCAAATGCCTTTTATGCATCTATTCATATGATCATCAATATTGGCTTGTACTTTTCTTTCTTTGTTGTGCCTTTATATGTATGCTTTTGGGATTTGGATGATTCTGGCTTCATAAAAAGAGTTTGGGAGTCTTCAGTCTTCTTGGATTTTTTGGAAAAGTTTGTGAAGGATAGGGGTTAGCTCTTCCTTAAATATTTTGTAAAATTCTCCTGTGAAATTATCTGGTACAGGGCTTTTGTGTGCTGGGAATTTTTAAATTACTGCTTTAATTTCATCAGCTGTTATTGGTATGTTCATACTTTCTACTTTTTCATTCAGTTTTGGAAGATTATATTTTTCTAGAAATACATCCATTTCACCTAGGTTTTCAAATTTCTTGGCAAATAGTTCTTTATAGTAATTTCTTACAATCATTTTGTTTTTCTCTAGTGTCAGTTGTGATTTCTCCACTTTACTTTCAGATTGTGTTTATTTGGATTTTCTCTCTCTTTTTTTGATGAATCTGCTTAAGGGCTTGTCTATTTTGTTTATCTTTTCAAAGAACCAGCTCCTGGATTTATTGATCCTTAGATTTGTATTTTAAATTAGTTTCCGCATTTTTTAATTGTGCTCTGACCTTGATTTTTTCCTTCCTTCTACCTGCTCTGGACTGTCTTCATTGTTCTTTCTCGACTTCTTATAGATGTAGGGTTAGGTTGTTCCTTTGAATTTTTTTTAGGTAGGCCTGTATTTTTATGAACTTCCCTCTCAAAATTGCTTTTGCTGTGTCTCATAAGTTTTAGACTGTTGTGTGTCAATTTTCATTTGTTTTCAGAAACTTTTTGATTTCTTTCTTGATCTCATTCTTAATCCATTCATTGTTGAATAGCATGTTATTCAATCTCCATGGCTTTAGGTTTTTTTGAGTTTTGTTTTTCGAGGTGGTTTCTAGTTTCAGGCCCTTGTGGCCTGAGAAGATGCTTGATATGATTTCAATTTTCTTGAATCTGTTGAGGTTGGTTTTGTGTACTATTATGTGCTCTATCTTTGAAAATATTCCATGTGCATTTGAAATAAATGTATATTTTGTTTCTTTGAGATGAAAGGATATATATATATATATATATATATACACACACACATATATATATGTATATGTATGTGTGTGTGTAATCAGTTAATTCCATTTGATCTAGAGCATTGTTCAGTGCTCAATATCCCTGTTGATATTTTGTTTGGAAGATCTGTCCATTTTTTTCCTGTTCATTTGCACAGAATATTTTTTTCTAGCCCTTCATTTTCAATCTGTGTAAGTCTTTTATTTTGAAGTGGGTCTCTTGTAGGCAGCATATGTATGGGTCATGCTTTCTTATCCATTCAGCTATTCTATGTCTTTTGATTGGAGCATTTAATCCATTTGTGTTTAAGGTTATTGTTAATAGAAACTTATTCAATGCCATTTTACTCCCTCTGCACCTTTGTTCCTATCTCTCTCACTGTTTTTATTCTTCTTCTTAAACCTGTCCCTTTAGCATATCCTGCCATGCTGGTTTGGTGGAGTTGCATTTTTTTAGTCTTCTTTTGTCTCAGGAGCTCCTTATTTGGCCTTCCATTTTAATTGAGAGCCTTGTTGGGTAGAGTAGTGTTGGGTGCAGGCCTGTGTTTTTCATTACTTGGAATATTATTTGCCATTCCTTATGGCTTGTAATGTTTCTTTTGAGAAGTTAGCTGCTAGGCTTATTGAGGTTCCCCTGTATGTTACTTCCCGTTTCTCCCTTGCTGCCTATAAGATTCTTTTTCATCTTGGAAATTTGCCATTTTAATTAGGATGTGTCTTGAAGTGGGCCTCTTTGAATTTCTCTTCATTGGGACCCTCTCTGTTTCCTGGATTTGTGTGGCTTCTTCTATCATCAAATTAGGAAAGTTTTCCATCATTACTTTTTCAAACAGGTTTTCTATCGCTTGCTTCTGTTTTCCTCCTTCTGGTATCCCTATTTTACAGATATCATTGTTTTTCATGTTGTACTGCATGTCGCTTAACCCTGTTCATTTTTTTCTGTCTTTTTTTTCTTGTTCTTTTTGGGAGGTTTTTCCTACTTTGTGTTTCACCACACTGATTCAATCCTCTGCTTCATCGAGCATGATTTTCAATCCTTCTACTGTGTTGTTTAACTCAGAAATTTTAGTCTTCATTTCTTCTTGGCTATTCTTTATTATTTCTATGTCCTTTTTTAATGCTCATATAGTTTATAGGAATGTCCTGGTAATTTCCCTGTAGTCTTTAGTACTTCTCACTGGGTTCATTGAGCTTCCTTATAACCATTGTTTTGAACTCAATATTTGATAATTGACTTTCCTCTATTTTATCATTCCTTCTGAGTATTTCTTTTTTCTTTAGATTGGGGTTTGTCTCTTCCCATTGTTTTTGTGACTCTTCTTGTTTGCCTCCTTTTCTTAGATTGATCTGTTTTGGCTTTCTGACTTTGTGGTGTGAACTTCTGTGGTGTGAGGCCTGTGAGATATAGTGGTGCAGGATCCTCGATCACCTGAACTTGTTGTTCTTGGAATGTCTTTTATGCCCTTATACTGGTTTTTCAGATGTAATTGGATTTTGATTATTGTTGGCTCATTTTTTTGTGGGCTTTTCCCTGTCACTGGTTGACTAAGGGTCACTTCACCCACCATGTCTTGTGTGCTGTTGTGCAGGTGCTGCCTGAACAAAACCACAGAGTCCAAGAAACAAATCCACACCCTTAACTATATCTCCCCCCAACAATTCTACTATCAATAGCAGATGAACCAGTATTAATAAGATTGTAACAATATTAAATTATTATATGATAAGAGTGGATATGAGATGACCTACTGAAAAAGAAATAATTTTGAGAGGGTAGAAGGAGGAGCATTAATAGAAGTTGTGAGTTGGAGCAATGGAAGGAGAGAAGGTAAAGTGTACCTCATTAATAAGGAAAGAGAATGAAGACTGTGGAATGGAGTATGAGAAGGGAAACATATAATATTAGGTTTAAACAGAAATTAAAATATTATAAAATAAAATAAAGCAACAGAAAAAAAGGAAGGAAAATATTAAATAATTAATGAAAATATAGGACCCAAATTGGAAAGAAAGATCCACCAGAGTACTATCAACAACAAATGAGCCAAAATTAATATAGGTGGTATGGAAATAAGGGGGAAAAAGAAACAGAAAAGTTTAAGAGATGTTTAGAGGAATGGGAAATGATTTTGTAATGATAGAGAGACAGGTAATACTAAGAGTGAGGGACAAAAACTAGACTGAGGAAAAAAATTTTGGATGTAAAAGAAAAAAAGGAGAATAAAAAACAATAATGGGTCAGGATGAAAGAGAATTAGAAAAGAGACAAAAAAGGAAAAGGAAAGAAAAAATAGGCTAAGAGGGCATAATTAATGTTTGAGTCAAAAAAAAAAGAGTAGAAGAGGGAAGATCCAGTAAAATTTGTTATTTGAAATACAGAATTAGTGAAGCTCTAGAGAAAACCTTAAAAAAACAATGCAACAACTACCCTACCTACAACCAACTAGCAAATTTTGTTAGAGGTGTAGAGAGAACACGGGTATTTTAATACCTGGGCAAAAGGATATGAAATTACCCTTGACAAGAGAATTCATTTTGAGTGTCTGGACAGGGGAGAAACAATAAGAGTGTGGAATGGGAACAAGTTGTAGCTGGAGAGAAAACCAAATTTGAAATGAGAATATTGCAAGGAAAGAGGAAGATGGGCTAAGAGAGGGGAAGGGCAAAATATGTGAATTAAAATACACTATTGTATAAAATCTTATTATACAATAAGATTTATTGTATAATAATACAATATTGTATTATTGACTTATTATTTATAAATTCACTGGATAGGAAGTGAATATTATGAAGCTATGCAGGAAAGGAAATATCGCAAATCATAAAGGAGACCACAGTGGCTTTCATCTCTGTAGCCTCTTGTATTTACCACTGTTTTTTTTTTCTTTCTGGATCTACTTCTGGTGATGTCAGATGTTGACCCCACCTGACCTTAGGCAGCCTGTTGGATACTTTCAGTGATGTGCTGTCACTGGCTGTCTCTGATTTGTTAATCTGGTCAGTCTTCACTCAGCAGTAGGGTTTAAACACCGTAGGGCAGGACCGAATGAATCCTTTCTGTGGTGGGAGCTATTGTTTCCGCTCAGGTAGCTGCTGTTTGAAGGGGGTAGTATGCCTGAGCAGGATGATTGCAGTGTATGGGGGTTGACTCTGCACCAGATCCCAGCAGCTACTTTCTCAGTTCTCTCCCCAAAGCCTCCATCCCCAGTCTTTCTTCAAGTCTCTCTAGTCCACTCTGCCCTTCTTTTGCCAGTGACCTACTGTCTCTGGCTGTCCCCTTCGATTGTTTATCTGGTCAGTAGAACTCAGCATTAATGCTTAAGCACCAAAGGGCCAGGAGAGACAAAAATTTGGGGGTCTATTGCTTCCCTTCAAACTACTGACACTCAGAGGAGAGTGGTATGCCTGAGCACAAAGGCTGCTGGCATCTGGGGGATGACTCAGCACTGGGATCCCAGTGGCTACTCTCTGTTCTCTTCCCAAAACCTCTGTACCCAGTCTCTCCTCAAGCATCTCTAGGCCATGCTGCCCCTGCATTTGCCTGAGCCCCGGGTGAGTGGCTGCATATGAAAATTTGTGTGTTGGCCCTTTAAACAGCCCTTGCTTCTCCAATCATCTGTCTCTGGCAGAGAGCAATCCTACTGCTTTTTGGGCTCTGGTGTTCTAGGCCAAAAAGTGTAGCTTAGGGTTTAGACTCCAATCTTCTTTAGGAGATACAACCAGCCACTTAATTATCCTGCCAGTGCTGCCACTTTCTGGCACCCAGCCAGCCTTCTTGAGTCTCCACCACACTCCTGGCTAGACCAGTTGTGCTGAAGCTGGTTCTGTATGTCCGAAGTTACATGCTTCTCTCTGGCTCTTGCTCCGTTGTTTGTTCCAGGTGGTTTCTTCACAACTGAGTTGTAATTTCAGATTGGTCCTGGGAGGAGGTCACTGTGACTTCCATTTACTCCTCCGCCATCTTCTGAGAGCCCACCCCTCAGAACTCTGACATCAATAATCATGACCCTGCTGACACTGTGTAAATATATCATAAAAGAGCACTATGCTCTATGATTCTTGTTAAGTAGTAACTAAAATCCTGGACAGACCCAGCTACTGGTCTATCTGTGTCATGACAACCACCACCTCCTACCTTCCCAGCAAGTTTTTTTCTGATTAACATCGGTGTCAATCAAACGCCAAAGAGATTCTACATATGTAGTTCCAATAACACTTATGACTGCTCAGATATAGTTTTCTCTAGTACCTGGTATTTTTGAGGGGTCTTGCTCTCCTGTGTCACAAGAATCCTTTTGCCCACAACATTTTCCATTTTCTTATCACAAACCAGACCTCAATCATTTCCACTCCCATGTCACTAACTTCTTTGTAAACAGGTCTTCATAGAAAACAGTCCCTCATCCCCTGGATGAATAATCCTAGATCAATCCATTTATATAAAAGCTAAATGTGGAAAACATTCTTTAGGCCTGAATAGAATTTTTGAGAAATTATTTCTTCCAAAACATAAAAGTATGGCAAAGTATCACCCTTCAAAATGTAAGTCCTGTGGTTTTGGCCTACTTAAGAAATTTTTCTAAGAAAATTTGAGTCTCTACAACTTTGTGCCCTTGTGTTTTGTCTCTATATTTGAACTCTGGACGTGTTAACTCGTCTATCAATTATATAACTACATAACTATATAATGGGTTATATAGCTATATATAGCTATATAACCCATTATATAGTTATATAACCAGTGCTTTCTTCCTCATCTAAACAGTAGTTTACATGATGATAGGGGCCTATCTCTGTCTGATAGAGCAGCACATTCCCAATGGCTGGCATGCAGGCCCTGTGTGCACTCACTCACTTGGGGAATGTTGAATGGGCCCTGTGGAGGCTCACCAGCTTGCCCCATACAACAAACTCATTGAGGAAATCTCTTCCTTCTCCTTCAATGACTGGTGCAACTCCATTCTAGGAGCTATTTTCCTAACCAATAAACATTTTTTTTTCTTTTCTATTAAAATTATTAGGGTGGCATTGGTTAATAAAATTATATAGGTTTTAATTGTACAATTCTATTTGAATGAATAAAAGTAATGCTAAGGTTTTGGCTAGAAAATCTTATTTAAGAACATGTTCTAATGTTTCATTTAATGTTTGGGAAATAATCTTAGCTTCTAAAATCTTGCCTCTTATCTTCTGGAAACAGTCTTATGCTCACCATATAGACCATCTCCTGAGTGTGTGAGGATCATCATAGCCTCTAAAACATTTTCTTCATTTAAATATCTCAACAGTATAGACATAATAGTCAAACCATTGGCTGACTGTTGAGAGTAAGATAAATATAACAAGGAGAGGCTTGGTTTAGAAAGAGTAGTTCAAGAGTATTGCATGTTTTTACTCTTTTGAATAATTTGCTTTCATAAACAATAATTAACATTAGATAGACCACCATAACTTAAAATGACCTGTTCATCTGGGCTTGCCTCTACAACAGGTGTTTTAGGGCATTTTTTTGCACTCCCTTACCAGATTAATCATTTTCATAACATATACATTTGCAGGAACAATGCGACAAATGATAAACAAAATAAGGTCATTTTATTTGATTAAGGACAAGAGTGATTTATGCAAAATAGCATTAAAACTGACTATTTAAATTGCACATTGGCTCTTCTTCTCTGCATTAAAGCAAAGTGGTATGATGTGCAGAGATGATGGATGAGGGGCAATGGGAAGCATATTAATTTATAAGGCTGTTTAAAACTTCTGCAAATATATTCAAGAGTTTTACATTAAGAACCTCACTTAATACTTAGAATAAAACTGTGAGACAAACACTATTAGTTTATCTTTCAGATGAGAAAACTGAGGTAGAGAGCATTTGTTTGAGATGGAGTCTTTTTCTGGACTGCATGATTCCAGAGACTGAGCTCCTAGACTCCAACATAATTCATAATTCATTCAGGGATTCATAAAAGTCAGGAAAGTTATCTTTATTGTGCAATCATGTCCATAGCACATTATTTCACAGTGGTCATTTTTGCAACATTAGGCTCGAGTTTTGACTTCTTTCATACCTTGGCCACGATTCCTTGAGGGCAGTCTGTCACCCTGGGTTCAGGGCTGCGATTAAATTAGTTTGTACTAATACAGTGAGTGGACAGGATACTGTTACTGCCAAGGAGAAGCTGGAAATATGCTCCTGTAATTGCTGTTGCTCCTTCTGTTCCTAACTTAGGACAAGGGCATGTACTGGTAGGGCACCCACTGCCAGAGCCTGAGAAGACCACAAACAACATAGATGTGAGCACCGGCCACAGGGGCCATAGCCTGAAACACCACAGGGCAGCAGAACTGTAGCCATGCACACAGCATGTGAATGGGAAATACATCTCTAAGCTCCTGATATTTTGGAGTGAGTATACAACATAAATTAGAGAAATATGACTATTTATTTTAGAGCATCTAGGAGAGTCTCAGATCTATATTGATCACTGCTAGCAAATTACAGTAAAAAACCTAACTTGTCATAGTTCTCTTTTTAATATATATGGAAAGCAGAAAGTTTATCTAGACAAATATGTTTATTCAACATAGAATACTGTTTTTCAATGTAGTTTGGTTCCCTAATGGCAAGAAAGGGCTTCTATGAAAAAGGTATCCTCAGAACATCAGGTGATAGGAGTCATTAATTTTACTTCAGCATCAGGTGCTCCAGGTGGGCAGTTTTTACCCATAATCCCAGCACGGTTCCTGACAATGTGGGAAGTGCTTTACTGTGCATGTGTTGATCAAAGTAATATTTTCTGCGATTGGACTGAACTGGCTTGGAGTGGACCCAGAGCCATCAGTGTCACTGGAGGGGCAGAAAAGACCGGAGTCTGACAGTAGAGGCAGTGTCAGAAGCTGAAGAATAAAACTACAGTTGTAACTCCCTTGCATAACTGTGACCACTTTATATCACATGTATATTCTTAGATCTTATGCACACTCTGTGATCAAGTTAATATATTTGTTATGGTATATGGGAATGGCTATCTTTTGAAAGTGTCTATCACACTACTTTAGCACAGAAGTTGGCAGAAGTTTGCACTTACTGTAGAGTTGGCTCCAGATGTGACAGATGTGATTTCCTGGGCTAATGAGAAAACAACAAATGCTGGTTCATAAACACATTTGGGTGAAGTTAAAAGTTAAAAGACCAAGTCACATTTTTGAGGGAAGACATTTGCAAGAGTTTCACAATAAAAACCATCCAATGCTGCCATTAGGAGTATAACCCTGGGGATTAAGACAACAATGATGATAAAGTCTAAAGAACCATTACCTCACAGGTAAATATGTTCAATTTGCAAGCTGACTTAGTTTCATAGTACAAAGCTATCCATCACATTAAATTACTATAGATAACATAAATGTATTAATATTGTGCTTTTATATTTTAATTAATGTCAGTTTTATTTCTCTATATAAGTATAAAGAGTCTATACTTAATTTTATGTACACTGTATAACTAGTTTCATGTTTGTATGTTTTAATAGTGTAATGAATATAATCTAACTCAAAGCAATTTTGAAGAATTTTGCTTTTCTTTTTTATTTTTAATTATAATGTATTGATTGTGCTATTGCAGTTATACTAGTTTGTCCCTTCTCCCCTTCCACCAAGCACCCTCTACTCCCTCAGGCAATCAGACATCTTTGTTCATGTCTATGGGTCATGTATATAAGTTCTTAGGCTATTCCATTTCCTATACTGTACTCAACAACCCCATAGCTATTCTGAAACTACCAATTTATACTTTTTTTCCAATATGTACTTCTTAGTACCCTCACTTCTTCACCCATTTCCCCAAATGCCCCTCTCATCTGGCAACCATCAAAATGCCCTCCATTTCCATGATTGTGTCTCTGTTAGGCTTCTTTTTTTATTTCAAAAGTCTTTTTTTATTATTGTTTAAGTACAGTTGTCTCCATTTTCCCCCCACCACTTCCCCCAACCCCAGCTATCCCCACTCCCTACCTTTCATCCTAGCCCCCTTTGGTTTTGTCCATATGTCCCTATAGGTGTTCCTGAAAACCCTTTGCCCTTTTCCCCACATTATCCCCTCCGATCTCCCCTCTGGTTACTATCAGTTTGTTGTTAATTTCAATGTCTTTGGTTTTATTTTGCTTCCTTGTTTGGTTTTTTATTGGGTTCCTCTTGTACGTGAGATCATATGGTATTTGTCTTTCACCACCTGGCTTATTTCACTCAGCATAATGCTTTCCAGTTCCATCCAGGCTGCTGTGAAGGGTAGGAGCTCCTTCATTCTTTCTGTTGCATAGTATTCCATCCTGTAAATGTACCCTAGTTTTTTGATCCACTCATTTACTAATGAGCACTTGGCTATTGTAAATTGTGCTGCTATAAACATTGGGGTGCATAGGGGTTCTTTTGGATCAGTGTTTCAGGACTCTTAGGGTATAATCCTAGCAGTGAAATTGCTGTGTCAAAAGGCAGATTCATTTTTTGTTTTCTGAGGACAGTCCATACTGTTTTCCACAGTGGCTGCACAAGTCTGCATTCCCACCAACAGTGCACTAGCGTTCCCCTTTTTCTACATCCTGTCTCACACTTAACACTTGTGGTTTGTTGATTTGTTTAAGATGGCCATTCTCACTAGTGTGAAGTGGTTTTAATATGCATCGCTCTGATGGCTAGTGATGCTAATCCCTTCATATGTCTGCGCCCTTTTTATGTCCTCCTTGGAGAAGTGGCTGTTCAGGTCCTTTGTCGTCCATTTTTAATTGGATTGTTTATCTTCCTGGTGTGAAGTCATGTGAGTTCTTTATATTAACTGGAGATCAAATCCTTGTCCTAGGTATCATTGGGAAATATGTTTGCCCATACAGTTGCTTCCCTTTTCATTTTGCTGAGGTTTTCTTTAGCTGGGCAGAAGTTTTTTTTATTATTATTTTGAAGAAGTCCCATTTTTTTTATTGCTTCCTTCATGTCTCTTGCTCCTTGGGGATATGATGGTGAAAATATTGCTGCATGGAATATGTGAGATTTTCCTTCTTATGTCCCCCTCTATGATTTTTATGGTGTTGCAACTTATATTTAAGTCTTTTATCCATTTTGAGTTTATTTTTTCTGTATGGTGTAATTTGGTCATTGAGTTTCTTTTTTTTTTTTTTTTTGTATATAGCTCTTCAGATCTCCCAACATTATTTGTTGAAAAGGCTAGTTTTACCTCATTTTATGACTCTGCTTCATTTATCAGATATTAATTGACCATAGAGACTGGGTTTGTTTCTGGGTTCTATATTGTTTTCCTTCGATCTATGTGTCTATTCTTGTGCCAGTACCTGACTGTTTTGATTACAGTGGCCTTGTAATATAGTTTATTATCAGGTATGGTGATCCCATGTACTTTGTTCTTCTTTCTCAATATTGCTGAAGCTATTCAGTGTCATAAATGCTTCCATATACATTTCTGAAGGGTTTGTTCTGTATCTGTGAAATATATCATTTGTATTTTAATAAGGATTGCATTGAATCTATACACTGCTTTGGGTTATATGCACATTTTGATCATGTCAATTCTTCCAATTCATGAACACAGTATACGCTTCCATTTATTTATGTCTTCCTTAATTTCTTTCTTCAACGTTGTGTAGTCTTCTGAGTATAGGTCTTTTACCTCCTTGGTTAGATTTACTTTTAGGTACTTTAGCTTTCTTGTTGCCAAACAAAATGAGATTTTTTTCTGATTTCTGATGTGATATTTCATTGTTGGTGTATAAAAATGCCTTCAATTTCTGACTATTGACTTTGAACCTGGCTGGTTTGCAATATTTACTTATTAGGCTGAGTAGTTTTTTGATGGAGTCCATAGGATTTTCTATGTACACTATCATATCTTCTGCAAACAGTGGAAGTTTTACTTCCTCCTTTCCAATTTAGATGCCTTTTCTTTTCTCTTTTTGTCTGATCATTGTAACTAGGACTTACAATACTATGTTAAATAGAAATGATGAAAGTGGACATCCTTGTGTTGAAAGTTCTATTTTTTGCCCGTTGAGTATGATATTGGCTGTAGAACTCTCTTATATGGCCTTTATTATGTTGGGGCATACTTTATCTACTCCCACTTTGGTGAGACTTTTTATCATAAATGGGTGCTATATCTTATCAAATGCCTTTTTGCATCTTTTGATATGATCATGTGATTGTTATAATTTTTCTTTTGTTTATGTGGTGTATTATATTGACTTGTGAATATTGTACCACCCATTCATCCTTAGGATGAATCCCACTTGATCATGATGTATAATATTTTTTATGTATTGCTGGATGGAGTTTGCAAATATTTTGTTGAGGATTTTAGAGCCTATGTTCATCAGTGATATCGGACTGTAGTTTGTTGTTGTTGTTGTTGTGACTTGTCTCATTTCAAAATTAGGATGATGGTAGCTTCATAAAAAGGATTTGGGCATCTTTCCTCTTTTGGATTTTTTGGAATAGTCTGAGAAGGATAGGGGTTAGCCCTTTCTTAAATATTTTATAACTTTATCCTGTGAAACTATTTGGTTCAGGACTTTTGTGTGCCAGGAGTTTTTGATTACTGCTTCAATTTAACTAACTGTTATCAGACTGTTCAGGCTTTCTGCTTCTTCTTCATTCAATTTTGGGAAATCATATTTTTTCTACAAATTTGTACATTTCACCCTGGTTTTGATTTCTTGGAATATAGTTGTTCATAATTTCTTACAATTGTTTGTATTTCTGTTACATCAGTTTTAATTTCTCCTCTTTCATTTTTTATGTTGTTCACTTGGGTTCTTTCTTTCTTTTCCTGATGAGTCTGCTTAAAAGCTTGTCCATTTTGTTAACCTTTTCAAACTATCAGCTCATCGATGTATTGATGCTTTGATTGTTCTTTTGATTCATATCATTTAATTCTGCTCTAATCCCTGTTATTTCCTTCCTTCTATTTGCTCTGTTTTTGTTTGTTGTTGTTCCTCTAGGTCTTGTAGGTATAGGGTTTGGTTGTTTACTTTAAATGTTTCTATATTTTTTAGGTAGGCCTGTATTTCTATCAGCTTCACACTCAGGACTGCCTTCACTTTGTCCCATAAGTTTTGGTCTGTTGTGTGGTCATTTTCATTTGCTTTCAGAAACTTTTTTATTTCTTTCTTGATCTCATTCTTAACCCATTCATTGTTGAATAACATGCTATTCAATCTCCATGAATTTGAGTGTTTTTCTTGAGGTTGGTTTCTAATTTCAGGCCCCTGTAGTCTGAAGATGCTTGACATGATTTCAATTTTTCTTCAATGTTGAGGCTTGTTTTATGCCCCATTATGTAGTCCATCTTGAAAATGTTTCATATGCATTTGAAAAGAATGTGTATTTTGCTTTGGGGGATGAACTGTTCTATATACATATCTGTTAAGTCCATTTGATCTAGGACATTGTTCAATGCTGCAATATCCTTGTTGATATTTCGTTTAGAAAATCTATCCATTTTTGACAGTGAATGTTGAAATCCTTTAGTGTGTGATTCTGTCTATATCTCTCTTGATGTCCTCCAACATTTGCTTCTATATTTGTATGCTTCTATGTTGGGTGCACATATGGTCACAATGTTTATGTCATCTCGATGGATTCTCCTCTTGAGTATTATGAAGTGTCCTTTCATGCCTTCAGTTACTCTTTTTATGGCTTTTGATTTGAAGTCTATTTTGTTTGATATATTATTACCCCAGCTGTTCTTTTCTTGTCAGTTTGCTTGGAATATTTTTTCCAAACCTTCACTGTTAGTCTCTGTAGGTCTTTTGTCCTGAGGTGAGTCTCTTGCAGGCAGCATATGTCCAGGTCATGTTTTCTTATCCATTCAGCTACCCTATTCCTTTTGATTGGAACATTTAATCCATTTACATTTAAGGTTATTATCAATAGGTATTTGTTCATTTCCCCCCCTTTGTGCCTGTGTTCCTGTCTCACTCACTCTTTTCCTTCCTTAGCTATCTTGCAGTGCTAGTTTGTTGGAGGTGTGTTCTTTCAGCCTTCTTTTGTCTGGAAAGCTCCTTATTTTGCTTTCCATTGTAATTAAGAGCCTCACTGGTTTGAGAGTAGTCTTGGTTGCAGACCTTTGCTTATCATTACTTGGAATATTTCTTGCCATTTTCTCCCATCTTATAATGCTTCTGTTGAGAAATCAACTGCTAGACTAATTGGAGCCCTTTGTATGTTACTTCTTGTTTCCCCCTTGCTGCTTTTAAGATCCTCTGCCTTTAATACTTGGCATTTTAATTATGATGTGTCTTGGATTGGCCTTTTTGGGTTTTCTTCATTGGGACCCTCTGTTCTTCAGGAACCTGCGTGGGTTTTTTCCCCTCTCCAAATTCCAAGAACTTTCTGTCATTATTTTTTTCAAACAGTGTTTCTACCCTTTGCTCCTTTTCTTCTCCTTCTGGTATTTCTATGATTTGAATGTTGTTGTGTTTCATGTTTTGTGAGTCTTTTTTTGTGTGTGTATCTTCTCTACCTGAGTATTTCTTTCCACCTTGTCTTCCAGCTCACTAATTCAATCCTCTGCTTCATCCAGCCTGCTTGTAATTCCTTCTTGTGTATTTTAACTTCAGAAATTGTATTTTTCCTTTCTTCCTGTTTGTTTTTCATAGCTTCTATTTCCTTTTGCATATTGTTGTAGTTCCCACTCAGTCTCTTGTAGTTGTCTGTGAATTCCCTGAGCATCCTTATTACCATTTTTTGAATTCTGTATCTGATAGTTTGCCTGCCTCCATTTCATTTAGCTCTTTTATTGGGTAGTCTTCTATTCCTTTTGATAATGGGTTATTTCTTTGTCTCCTCATTTAATGACACTTTTTGTTTGTTTCTGCACTTCTTGATGCTCTGCTTTTCTAGCTCTAACATCACCTTTGTAGGGTGATGTTCTATGATAGGAGTTTTATGATATTCATTGGTGTTACCTCTGATCTCTTATCTGTATGCTCTAGGGTTGCCGTTTTTTTCCTTTGAGTGGGCTCTCTTGTTGTACTTGGGTTTTCCTTGTTGGTGGCTTCTTTGTTGGTGGGTTCTCTCCTCTGGTATGTGTACTGATGTTCACAACTCTCACCTTATCATATATGTGATCTGAGGCAGGGCAGAGGTGTAGTGTATTATGACAGCAGTAGAGGATTCTATGTGATTTAAAGTACCAACAACTAGAGAACATGTGGGAGATCTTTTGGAGAAGTACAACAATAACTGTGATATTTCACTCAACTAACCACTTTTTTAAAAAGGTGAAAAAGAGATAAGACTCTTATTTGAGGGGAAAAAGACTGTGAGCTGACTCCAGAAAGCACAGTACTTATGTGAGGTTAGATAGTGATATATACTGAGAATAAGTGATAGAAACTTGGCATAGTGTGCAAGAGAATAAAATGAACCACAACAGTAATAAAGCTCAAGAAGATATGAAATGGACCAAGACCAGGGAAGGATGCTGTGTAGGAATGGGAACAAAAAGTAATATGACAAGAAATATATGATTTGAATAAAAATAATAAGAAGGAAAGGACCAAGAGTAGTGTAGTATTGGCATATAAGTGAAGTGAAGGAAGAGAAATTAAAATGCAATGTGAAAGGGAGAACAAAGAAAACCAATCAAAGAATGAAATCAAATAACCAAAAAAAAAAACTACATAGAAGGAAGAGAAATAAAAATAAAATAATAATAATAAATAATAATAACTAAAAATTGAAATAAGTATAAAAAGTAAAACATAAAATATAAGTTCTATAGGATAATGAAGTAAATTTTGTCTTAGTTTTTGACATTAGCCTTCTGATCTCTCTCTGCATCTGTGTTTGATCCTTTCACAGCTCCAGGTCTTATTGTCTTACACTTGGAAGAGAAAAAAAATCCCCCTACTGATTTTAAACTAGTCAAACATTCCTGCTGGTCTTCCTGAATGCTGTAGGTAGAAGGGGACAAGTCTCTATTTTTTTCCTTTCCTGTGGTTCTGCATTGGGGGAGCCCTCTGGGCTACAATATTGAGAGGTTTCCAGCCTCCAACTCAAGTCATCAAAGAGCTGCACGTCCCCTACTGTCCATTTGCACCAAGCCAAAACCTTTAATCTACCTCATTGTGTAGGAGCAATTCACACCCTTCCTCCCTCTTTGTTGTTCAGGGCCCTGTGCATGCACACAGTCCTTTCAGGGCAATTTAGTTCCCCTGTTAAATTAAATCTCTCTGGAACTGCTACCTCTCTGAGCCCCTGCTGCCCCACTTTGGTCAGTCTGTGAAGTGTCCTGATTTGGAGCAAATCACCTTCTTCCTCCTCCCTCTTTATTGTCCTGGCCAAGGCACATGAGCAGCTCAGAGCCTTTTTTGAGCAAATCACCCTTGTTTGTGCTGGCCCCTCTTAACAAGCTCTGGGCTGTTCACACAGCCCAACTCTCTGACCAGTCCCAAGACTATCTGGGTCAGGGTCCATCATGGCCCAACTCTTCTCCTATGTCCAGCTGTTAGCCAGTCCCCCAGTTTCTCTGGTTATGTCCCAGTTAATTCTACCAGGGGAACACCACTGTGTGTCTTCTACTGCATCTTTATTTCCCTAGCAACTTCAAGGATCTAGGTCTCTCCTGGTGTGGAACTGGCTTCCCAACTCAGGGAGAGAAAGGAGCTGCAAAGTTACAATAGCTGATCTGGCTGTCCTCCAAAGCTCCTGTGGCAGCTGCCATCCCTGCTGTCAGATTGTGGACTACAGCTGCCTTGGTCCCGGTGCAGGTCCCAGGGGCCTTTTCTTCCCTACACAATCCCCTTACTGTCTATTTTTCAATGTTCTCTGCATGCAATCTGTGGCTTCCTGACTTCATATAATCTGGGATACCACTGACTGTTCACTCTTTTCTTCAGAAGATTGGTTAGGTGTCCCAATTGGGTGCATGAACAAGAGAATTCAAATCCCACCTACCATGCTGCCATCTTCCTGCTCTTCCATTATTTTTTAAAAGAGGTTTCCAGTTTCTTGCTCTTTCTCTTCTCTTTATGTCACCTTTATGATGTGAAGGTGGAGTGTTTGAAGTTATCCCAGATGCTCCTTACACTATCCTCTTTTTTTTTGGAGGGGGGGGGATTCTTACTTCTTGGTATTCTGGTTAGTTGTTTTTTGCTTCCTTATGTTCCAAATCATTGATATAATTCTCTGCTTCATTCACTCTACTGTTGATTCCCTGTAAATTGTTCTATATTTTAATGAGTGCATCCTTCATTTCTGACTAGCTCTTTTTTTATGTTCCTGAGGTCCTCACTAAGTTCCTTATTCTTACAACCAGTGTTTTGAACTCTGCCTCTGATAGATTGTTTATCTCCATTTTGTTTAGTTCTTTTTCTGGAGTTTTGATCTGTTCTTTCATTTGGGCCATGTTTCTTTGTCTCCTCATTTTGACAGACTCCTTGTGTTTGTTTCTACTTATTAGTTAAAGTGGCTATGACTCCCTGTCTTGGTAGCATGACCCAATATAGTTGGTGTCCTATAAGGTCAAGTGGCACAACCTCCCCTATCATGCAAGTGGGTACTTGAAGTGCTCCCTCCGTGTGAGCTGAGTACACCCTTCAAATGCAAGTACATTCTCTTGCATTTGAGCCTTGATTCCTGTGACAGTTCAATGAGACAGATTTACCCAGGCCAGTCAGCTGCATGGACTGGCTGTGAATACTGACCACCAAACTCAGCCACTGCCTGTGTTCTGTCTGGGGCCACTTGGCATAAACTACAAAGTGATCTGGAGTGGGCTGCTACTTGTAGTGGGTGTGGAGGTGCCTAAGCAAGGCCAGTCTGTGAACCAAGGTCAGCTGTTCCCAGGGCTGAGCCTAGGGCCACTTAGCAAGAGGAAAGGAGGCTGGGGGTTCACTGAGTCTGGCTGGTGCTTGTTTGAGAGGATTTAGGAAAATCTAAAGCTTGAGCCAGAACAAGCCATTCATATTGAAAAGCCACTGTTAACAGGGTGGGTGGGCCTGTAAGCTGGGTGGGGCAGAGCCTCAAAGAATCACCAGAATGTGGCAAACAGTATGAGCCTGGTTAATGGAGTCTCAGATATGGTGCCCACCTGCCAGTTCTGTGGCTGTGTGGGGGAGGGTGCTCAGAAAAGTAACAATGGCTTCTGCCCACAGTTCTATTTGACAGAAAGCTGTCCCCAGCTATCACCCTAATTAATGCCCAACACTTCAGTTGCTCCCGATATGCCACTGGTGCTATCCCAGTGCTGTATCTCAGAGGGAGTAAGTCTGAGTAAGTCTGTGTGCAGGCCCTTTAAGAGGAACTGCTTGGGAATCCAGAAGTTTCTTCCACCAGCTCAGTCTCTGGTGGAAGAAATGGGCTGGTTTTTACAGCTATAAGTTATAAGAACTTATCTTCCTGACACTAGGACCCTGGTCTGGGAGGCTTGGTTTGGGGCTGGGACTCCTCACTCCTAAGGTATCCCTCCTGATTTTTATCTACCACATGTGGGTATGGGAGCAGCCCATTCCACATCTCTGCCCCTCCTACTAGTCTGAATGGATGTAATTTCTTCTTTAATTTTTGTAATTGTCAGACTTTCATTCAACTAGATACCCGATGGTCCTGGGTAATTCTATAGTTTAGTTGTAATCTTAATGTAGTTGTGTGAGGAGGTGAGCCATGTTTACTCATGCTTCCATCTTGCTTTTGCTTTTTAGAATTCTACTCATTACAAGAAATATTTTCTAAGCATATATATGTGTATATGTACATATATACACACACATACATATATGTATATTACACACATATACAGCAGTCTGAATGTTGCATATACATACATATATATATATATGTATGCATATATATGTATATATGTGTATGTATGTATATATGTGTGTGTGTATATATATATATATATATATATATATATATATATATATACTTACAAAGAGAGAAAATTATGAAATTTCCAGGTGAGATTCTTGAGTGATTCACTTTACAAATTGGCTCTACTCTGAGGATCAGAGAGTCTGAGTTGGGTAAATGAACAGTTTGAAAGAGTAAAATTCGGAGTCCTGAGTCTGTAATCCACTCTTCTTCAAGGAGTTTCAGTGAGTGGTAGTGGTGTAGTCATTCTTGACAAAGCTCTGTTTTAATTTTATGTGAATTGTGATATCTAATAATGGTTAAACTAATGATAAATGAGGTTTTTTGTTTGAAATTCTGAAATCACTGATAAAATTTAGAATCCCTTAAAGGCTATCGTTCAATTTAGTGTAACAACAGCAATTAAAGTTGTATGTCTTGATGCCAGATTCTGAGAACATTGACATGTACTTGAGGGCATACCTGCTCCTGCTGAGGAAAGAATTGCTTGTCCCAGGTTCAGTCCATCCTTCACTGCTGACTCCCCAAGTGTATCATGCACCCAGCTGTTGTACACATCAGCTCAGGTTGATTTTTCCAGACAATCTTCTGCACTGCTGGGACCTGTTAGATGTTCTGTGATGCTCTGAACAACAACCCAAACCCCTGCATAGCTCAGTGAGTGACATTACCTTGCAACATCCTCTTCTCTCTGGACTAATGCAAGTTGTTCAGTAGAATGTCTGAGTATTTTGTGAGTAAATGAGCCCCAGTTCTTGGTCTGATCACTTTAAACTGTTATTAAAAGTAATATAGGATACTGGAATTTCAGCACAGAAATTTCTTTCTTGAAATTGATCCAGCCAAAGAACCTGTGTCCCTGGTCATGTTCCCCTCAAATGCAAGTGATCCAAACTATTCTCTTAAATGATTCGACATTTAACAATCACTTTTAAAATTTTGTTTTGGAATAATAGTTGCTATTTCTGTTAGTTGAACTCACTTCTGTGAGTGGATTTTATTTCCCAGTTTTCTAATTATCAGGTTTCTTTTCTTTTTTCCTGGGCTTGTGTGTGTGTGTGTGTGTGTGTGTGTGTGTGTGTGTGTGTGTGTAAATTTGAATTTAAAATTTCTGTCACTGAAGATGAAAGTTATCCTGTGGAGATAATTAGTCAATATGGTTGAAGTTTTCCAACAAGTGCTGTAGATTTCAGTAATGATTGTCCTCTGTACTTGCTTTCTGCACCTTCTGATTTTTGTCCTTGGTATGGTGCTTTGACCTCTGCAACACCTGAAACATACCATTTTCCTTCTGGAGAAAGTCGCTAGCCTTTACTCTCTGCTCTGCTCTGTTTCAAGACTGTGAAGGCACACATAGCAATATAAAATAATAATATAAGAAAATCACATGAAACATTAATACATCAGTAATTGTCATCATATTTCATTTCTGAAAAACAATTGGATGTTCATTGTCAGAGGCCAACAATAACATGTTTTATTCAATTGTGTGGTTCTTTGTGGAATATTTTTGTTTAAATTACTGAGCAATGTTTCCTATTTATTTTGGAAAAAGATGGTAAAATAGTATTTTTTCTTTATGTTAGCAATTTGATGAATGAAGTGCTTTTATATCAAATTTATAAATATTTTCTATAAGAATTATTTTGATGCTATGAAAGCACAGTGTGAAGACATGCGGGAAATAATTGCACTTACATAAGTGGGAGTAGAAATTTTGTATAAGAAAACAGAAATTTTGTTTAACCTACTATGCAGTCATAAAACACATTTCAGGGTAATCTCGAAAAAAAGAAATTAGAGGCTTTTGGCCATTCATTTTGTAAATTTGAGGCCTTTGCTATAGCCTTTGCTATAACCCATCTGCTAGTTCAGAAAATACTGATTTCTAATGGAATTCAATTTGCATTTCATGCTGACTCATTTTTTATAGAAGTGATTGTGACTTCAGCTTATTAAATTAGACTATTTATTTTTTTGGCTAGTCATGGGAACATTAAAAGTGGTATGATAAAATGGAAAAACTAATAAATGATAACCAAATAGGGAGTAACAAGGCAAAGAGGTGGCATAAAAATAAAAATACTTTTAATGACAGTGATAACTTATTTCAGAATATAGGTGGCTCAGGTGGAGAAAAGTTACATCTCAGGATGTGACCAGGCTGTAGTCAAGTATTTATAATAGATGAAATCAGGACAGAACAGAGAGGTATCACAGGTCAGCTATGAAAGGAAGACATGGGGGAGAGGAAGCTGCTGGAAAATGTTGAGGGTTCAGTGACAAGTTCCAAGGGAACTGTAGAGGCATCATGAGACACAGCTCTGAACTCCAATCATGCAAAAGCAGTATCTCTGGCTAATGTAAATAAACAGAATTTATTGAAATGCTATGTGAGAACTTATAGCACCCAGGAAAAGATTGAAGGAACATACATGAAAACAAATCCAGAGTGACTCTGGGGTCTAAAAAGTATGACTACTTCTTAGAGTCACTGGGGCACATTTTCAATTGTCATTTTCATGAATGATTCAGATTATAAGGAAAGAGTGTCCAAATGCCAAGCTTCAGTTTCCCATCTACCTGTTAACTAGACAATGCCACCATATTTAGAATGAAGCTCCCTCTGGGCTAAGAACAATGGAAGAGACACTTTCTCAAAAAAAAAAGAAGTTACCAAAAGTGGTTGAAATGAATACTAAACAACAACATGACAAATAATAATAATATCAGCAACAAAATTTAGAAACTCTCTAGTGTTATGGCTAATTCTGTGTCACCTACTAGCTTCTGAAAGAGCAACACAACAGTGGAGACACCATAGCAAGGGATATAATGATGTTCTTTTGTAAGAAGCCATCATCATTCATTCATTTGTTCACTTCTATTTATGTTTCTTAATTGGGATTACTATGTGTGGCAATGCTTTTCTTGCCCTAAAACCCAATGATTCTCTTTGTTAGAGAATTCCCTTCTGAGACACTCACCTCCTCTGCATGCATAAAGATGTTGGCTCAAGGAAATACAGATTAGGTTAAATCATTGTGTTGGTGGTAACTGGGACTGGAGGTCAAATTTCAAAGTCAAGAAGAAAGAATAAGATGGGCACAGGTGCAGTGGAGGTGCAGGGGGCTTCACAGGAAGGCAGCTTGTCACCCTGATTATCTATTTGGGAGGATGTTCTAGGAGAGGGTTTCAAGCCAGTCTGATAACTATCTATATTCAGTGCTGTTGGCTTGGCCAATTATCTATTCTATTTTCCTGGGTGCCTCTAATTATCAAAAGGATATTTTCTCTTTTCTGCTACATCTTGTGCCTATGCAGCAAAGGAATCATATTGTGGATTGAGTGCAGTTAGGGAACTCCAAAGTCTTAGAAGTTTTATTATATTTTTCAGAAGATTTTTTTCTTTAATAAGTCTTTAATATGTACAATAGATCAGGCATCCTGTCAATTAATGCCAATCTCTGAAAAATCTAATCTTCTTTAAGCCTCAACAATAGCAGTATTTAGGATTGATGCCTACAGCATTTTTCTTCAAAAAATTGCCATGATATAATAGTCAAATTTACAGAAACAAACTGTAGTGGTGGTTGCCAGGGGCTGGAGGAGTGGGGATGTAGTAGCCTGCGGGGGGAGGGGGGCGGGAGCTAGCTGGTGAGTCAACAGGATCAGGGAGAGCAAGTAACTAAATAACTGAGGAGAAAGAACAAAGAAATTTGTATTGACTCTTATCAGCAGTTCCGCTTTCTTGCTTTTGAGCCAGAAGTAAGGGTCAGAGTGTCAGACCACCTCTCACCCTATATAGACAATTGTTCCCCACTGATGGGGGCCCAAAATTTGGAGACTCACTCTTTTGGGTCCATGTACGTGAAAATAAACTTCCACTCCTTACACCCGAAAGTGTCTGAGTTGTTTTCTGTAACAGAGATAGGGAATACAAAGTTAGTATTTAATGGGAAGTTGGTACAGAATTTCAATTGGAGAAGATAAAGGAGTTCTGAACTTGAATGGTGAAAATCAGTTGTGCAGAACAGTGTGAATGTACTAACTTCCAGATAAATGTATAGTCAAAAATGGTTAAAATGATAAACTTAATGTTATGCATGTTTTCTATTTAAAAATTGTAAAAATTAATTAATGGTCATGATACAAAAAACACTAAAAAAACCTCTTATCAAAAATACCAAAGTTAATGAATAGCAGTTAATCTAAAATTTAAACTATAGTAACTAGCTAAATGTAGCTAGCTAAATATGAATGCCTAAGGAATGTCTCAAGGTAATGATTTTTATAGAGGAAAATATTAGCAAAAATACAGTTAGGCCTACAACTAGGCCAAGTCATTTTTTTAGAAGTGAAAGTTACCAGGCGAATTAAATGCCATTGTTCATGTTTGTAGTTGGAATCTTAGGATACACATCTGAAGTTCATGATTCTTTTCTCCCAGTGGTAGCCTGTTATTCTATGTGGTTGTTAATCTTCTTAATGTGAATCTCCCAATATTTAACTGGGCTAGTCAAGTTCAGGAAATAAAGTGTATGCATGCCAATGGGATGTGAGTGTATATAATCTAAACCTCAGTTTCTCATCTATAAAATGGGAATGATTTAACTTATGAACAGCCCTGGATGTCTGAGTCAGTCTGCATCCTCACTTCAGAATCTGCTGCCTCCAGCTGCCCTGTCACTATCTGGAGGCCCTGTAGCCAGGAGAGGACATTTCGCCAGCAGGAGTGTGTCAGGATCATGTCATGTCTTAAATCCTGGCTAAGTCTGCTCCAAGAGATGTATACATTCAAAAAGAGGAACAAGAAGAGATGTCTTTGTTGAAGAAAGCCCAAGAATGGTGAATGGATCTAAATTTGCCACAAATTATACAACCATACGGAAATCCTTGAGACATGGTTGATAAAAAATGAAAATATTCTCCCTACTTCACGGTTCCCATAATCCTCATTGCATCCAGCAACTTCACAGAATTACAAACTAAGAAAGTCAAGTCCCTGAAAATATAAAATACTGGTATAATCTTGTGAAAATTGATCTTAGAAATGTAAAATAATTATATGATTACAAGTTATTTTAATTTGTTATCTTGAAAACACATTGTTAGCATATAGAGGTGCAATCTTTCTATATTCACTCTGATCCTTGGGGCAATTTAATGTGCAAATGTAACTTCAGGTCCCAGGCAACCTAAGGGGTAACTTTTTTATCTTAGAAAACACCAGTGAGTTGAGGACAGATTTAGAACCTTTCATGTAACAAAAGCTTTTCACAGTTGTTTGTATGAGCAGGAGATTGCTTCTCTGGAAATAAACCTTTTCTCCCCTTAAATTGTTGTTAAAAATAATGTTTTTAAAGTGTATTTCATTGATTATGCTGTTACAGTTGTCCCAATTTTTCCCTTTGCCCATCTTGCTCAGTACCCCCCTTCCTTCCAGTAATTCTCCCTTCTTTTGTGTATGTCCATGGGTCATGCATGTAAGTTCTTTGGCTTCTCCCTTTCCTATACTATTCTTAACAACCCCTGTCTCTTTTGTTCCTACCAATTATGTTTCCTGATACCTGCACCATTTCTCCATTTTTCCCCTTCCCCCTCCCAGCTGATCACCCTCCATGTGATCTCCATTTCTGTGTTTCTGTTCCTGTTCTGGTTGTTTTCTTAGTTAGTTTTTTCTTTTTTTAATGTTTTAGAATCAGTTGTTGATAGTTGTGAGTTTGTTATTATTTTATTTTAATAGTCATAGTTTGTATCTTCTTTTTCTTAAAATAAGTCCCTTTAACATTTCATTTAATAATGGCTTGGTGATGATGAATTCCTTTAGCTTTAGCTTGTCTGGCAAGCATTTCATCTGTCCTTCAAATCTAAATGATAGTTTTGCTGGATAATCTTGTTGTAGGTCCTTGCTTTTCATCACTTTGAATACTTCTTGACAGCTTCTTCTTGCCTGCAAAGTTTCTTTTAAGAGATCAACTGACAGTAGCATGAGAAATCCTTTGTAGGTAACTCCCTACTTTTTGCTGCTTGTAAGGTTCTCTCTTTATCTTTAACTCTTGACATTTTAATTATGGTGTGTCTTGGTGTGGTCCTGTTTGGGTCCAGCTTGTTTGGGATTTTCTGTGCTTACTGGACTTGCATGTCTATTTCCTTCATCAAATTAGGGAACTTTTCTTTCATTTTTTTCAAATAGATTTCCTGTTTCTTGCTCTTTTTCTCCTCATTCTAGCACCCCTATGATGTTAATGTTATACTTTTTAAAGTCGTCCTAGAGGCTGGTTATATGACCCTCATTTTAAAGGGGTGCCTCTCTGTTATTTCACCTTTTTGGCTTATGATATTATGAATTTGTTGCTTATTTTATTTTATTTGTTTAAAATATTTTATTTATCTTTAGAGGGGAAGGGAAGGAGAGAGGGAGAGAAATATCAATGTATGGTTGCCTTTAATGTATCCCCTGCAGGGAACCAGCCTGCAGGGAACCGGCCTGCAACCCAGGCATGTGCCCTGACTGGGAATCGAACCGTGATACTCTGGTTCGCAGGCCCGTACTCAATCCACTGAGCTACACCAGCCAGGGCCTGTTGCTTATTTTAATAACAAGATTCTGTATACTATATTATAGAGATACACTTTATTATAGATTTTTGCCAAATGCTATTTTTAATTGTTTGTTTTTTTATTTTGATATTTGAGGGTCATGATTTTAACAATATAAACAGATTCCAATATGAATTCAGAAGTTTCTAGATTTTTTACATTTGGGTGAACATGTATTTAAAAATGTCACTGAAAAAATTGAAGATATGTCTATACAATGCAAAAACAAAAAAAGTCTTCGCATAAACTGCTCTCAATTGACTGTATATTATCCTATAGCTGTTCTTCCTCTCTCAGATTTTATTTTTTTAACCATGTTTGTTCTATCAGTTCTAGCCTTAACATCAATATAAGTGATGAAAAGAGTTGTTCGAAATATAAACTAAATACCTTCTCCTTTCTCACTGGTCTCTTGATAGAAACCTCCTTTTAGTAGGTGGTTTTATGTACTCAGAATAGTGAATCTCAGCAATATCTTAGGCAACCTCATATCTCAGCCCAACCTCATACTCAGTGCAGAAATGTGCTTATATGACACCTATTACAAATGGAAATTTCACTTCTCTTGAACACTTTTAAGCATGACTACTATTCAAACTAGCTTAAATATGAAGCTTTGTAATGCTTATTATTGTCCCATGCTTGCCATTGGCACTGTTAAAGAAGCCTAACATTTTGTCCATAAAATATATATTCAGATACTTTAAGACTGTCACCATCATCCTATGAAAGTCTTATATTTTCTCTCTGCTAAATACCCCTTGTCCTGCCAACATTCTTCCCATGAATAATTTATGGACCTTTAATTATTTTTCTGATTGTTTTGGCCTTGATTCTCCTCAAATTGGTGGTAACTTTTGTAAACAGTGGGATTTTAAAGGTATAGGAATTTTTTTTCAATTATTGACAGAACACTAGAAAGGAAGGTTTCCCAGAGGCCAAACTCTTTCAAGCTACACTTCATATTTCTATCAATTTGACCCAAGTTTAATGGGCATTTACTTAGCAATGCTTTTTATTTTTTCCCATGTAATGACTTTTCAATAATAAAATATGAAAATTTCATTCATACAAAATACTATTTAGGCAGTGGCCTTTCATGCTGTGTTTATGCACACCATTTATCTGGATGTAAAAACTATGCTTTGTATTTATACTTCTGTTTCTAGCCGCTGACATTCATTTTGATATCTTTGTTTTATAATTTGCCTTATAAAATTCTCTTAACATTCTATTCTCTTTTCTAATATATTAGCAGCCTCTCCCAGACTTGAATCACTATCTTCTGGCGACTGATAAATGTGAAAATATTAAATTGTATCCAAAAAATCTCTCTCCAGAACTATATAAATTATACATGTAGATGATGATAAAATAGCTTAATTAACTAACACTGCTTGATTGCAGAATTTCAAGACTTACAATTCTGACAAAGTAAATGTTTATGTAGCCAAACTTTTTTAATGTGGCCTATTTGGCTAGCACAAGAAAATTCACAAAATGTCTTCTCAAAATTAAGATTTTTCAATTTCTATAACATTTAACTTGTAGACTATTTCTAGTATCAAAACAGAAAATATTTACTTTAGTATCATTTAATCTTTCTAAACTCTTGGTATTTTCCAGTGAGAATTCCTATGATTAATTAAGATAATGCTGTATATAAAAAAGTTACATAAATTTTATATACTCTATACATTATGAGAGATTACAAAAAGTTGAAAAAAGATTTGTTTACTTATCTATTCTAACTTTTTCTTGAATACAGCATTCAACATGTGGTTCAGGAATTTTTAGACTGCTCAACAGCTCCTAGAGAAAGAGCTGGTAAATAAAAAATCTCCACAAATATTTGTGGGATTAATGTGAAAATGAATTTCTGCTGTTGGTTGTAATAAAGTGCGCACTGAAGCAGTTACCTTGAATGCCTAGGTGGCAGCTACATTTGGCCAGTAGGACAGTGAGAATGACTACAGGACTGATGTGGGTTGGATTCTTCCCTGCACGCACTTGAGAAAATGACAAGCTCAGGCCAGTTATCTCTCTAATTCAACCACTATCTGAAAATCTAAAAACTTTCATAATAACCCGAAACTCCGTTTTCATTTCCGGTGACTGTAGGGTTGATATTGATGAAAATCAAACACAAATGTTATTGTGTAGGTTGCTGTATTACAAAACTAGCTGAATTCATAGTCTCGTGTGAAAGTTAGGGCCTTTATTGGTGAAGAATGGGACTCTGAATCTTGGAATGGGTGCATCTGTTGTTGGATACAGAAGAAACAGACAATCTTGAGCTGACAAATCACTTTGACTCTCCCATCCCTTTGAAAGTAGCTTCCCTTCCAGTATCTGAGATAAGCCTTCTGCTGAAACCCCTATGATATCCTTATCTTGGTAGAATATCTTTTTTTTTAATTTAATTAGTGTTCAAGTACAGTTTTCTGTCTTTTACTCCCATCCCACCCCACCCCCTGTGCTCCCCACCTCCCTCCCATTTCCACCCCCTAGTTGTTGTCCATGTGTCCTATATACTAGTTCCTGTAAACCCTCCCCCTTTCTCCCCTGAAATTCCCTCCCCTCTCCCCTCTGGTTGCTGTCCCCCTGCTCTCTATTTCAGTGTCTTTGTGTTTATTTTGCTTGCCTGTTTTGTTGTTTAGCTTCCTATTAAAGGTGAGATCATATGGTATTTGTCTTTTAACACCTGGCTTATTTCACTCAGCATAATGCTTTCCAGTTCTATCCATGCTGTTGCAAAGGGTAGGAGCTCCTTCTTTCTTTCTGCATAGAATTCCATTGTGTATATGTTTGGTAGAATATCTTGAAAAAAGATGCCAACTTCTTTCTCCATAATCAAATCCAGTGTGGCATCTTCTTTCTGTGACCTCCAATCTTTCTCTTAAAAGAATACAGGTGATTGTATTGGATGCACCCAGACCATCCAGTACAATTTCTCTATCTCAAACCCTTGACCAGATCTGCAATGTCCATTTTGTCATATAATATAACAAAGCACAAGTTCCTAAAATTAGGATAAGGACATCATTGTAGGGAGGAAGGGAGGCATTATACCATACTACCATTAAAATGTGTTCCCTGGTTTCAGTTGGAATTATAGGAATCCAGAGCAGCAGAAGCCTATTTAATCGACAAAGACAGGTAGAATAGAAAAGCAATCACAGCACCTTAGCCTGTAGAGATTTTTGGAAATAGTGATTGATCATGGTGTCCCTGGGAACAAAACATATGAGGAGACTACTAGAGTATGACCTGATCTATTTAACTGAAAAAGTTCTAGGTCTCATAGCCATAAAGCTGGCTCGAGTCTCTACAATGATGATTGACGGCTTCTCACTCCCATTCCAGACCTGTGTCAATCACAGATTAAAGTCCCTTGATTTAGCAGGAGGTCAACACCCCTTGAGAGAGTACCTTTCACAGTGGGTGAAAATCCTCATGTAAATCTCCCTGCAGATCTGCAAAAGGCTGTGGACCTATCACAAATACTGCATTTGACTATGTAATTTCAAACCATTTACAAAATGACCATCAGTCTGCTAAGCTGAGTGGAGACTAGAAAAAGAGGGGTATCTGCACCAGTTCTGGCTTCAGTCTGAGCTTCCCTACCACAGAGCCTTTATGATCCAGCAGATCTTGAAATAAAACTGAACTATCCATGACAAAGAAAATTGCCTTATCGAGCCTTTGGCAAGCAGACATCTAGATTTTGGTTCATGTTGATGCCTTCTTCTGCAAATAATTACCTTCTTTGGAGAAACAGCTTCTGATCTGCAGTGGGGTCTTGGTAGAAATTGAATATCTAACCCTTAGACATTAAAGGTTTGTGTGGTGAAAGCTTTGGAATTTGAACTGATTCTTGCCTGACCCCCTTAGCCAGAGGCTGGCCAAGGGTACTTGTCATCTGTCATGCAGTGCATATGGTATAAATGAGGTCAAACTGAGCAAATCCAGGAAGGTATGGAATGTAAAGGGATTTGCAAAAGCAGATATTTCAAGCTATTTTTACATGAACCATGTAGAGGTTATAACTGACTATGTATTTTAAGGAGTATCTGAAATAGAACTCTTTCTAAGGGCAAGTTAACCTCTGAACTGTAATTAAGCTGCAGTTGAGGGGCCTTTATTTCCAGCCTGGTGTAGTGACTGGGTTTAGACTCATGATATGCACTAAAGATTTTAACTTGGCTGTTTACTTATGCTGTGGACAATTTACATCAACTTTCATAGCTGCTTCAACATTCTCATCTGGAAAATATGAGTAGTATCACCCATGTCAGAGGATTATTAAGATTCAATAAAATAATTGATATAGACCAATTAGAACAGCCCCAAATGGTTTGATTTCTTTTTCTTTCTCCTTAGCCTATCCTTCCCTCAGTAACTGAAGATGAAAAAGATTAATTGCCTTGTGCCTTAGTACATTAACACAAAATATTTCATTTAAATCAGGTCAAGCAGAAGTTCAGCCATTTGGCTACTGGTACGCATCCATAATGAAATATCTCAGTGTGTATTTTTTTCAAAGGGGCCATTAGACTGTAAGCCAGTTGGATGTCTTTAGAAGAAATAATGATTACACTGAAATGCATAGAACATTCTGTGTCTTCTCATACTATACCTTTACTCTTTGCCTTTTTAACAGGAAGTCCTTCTGTAACAATAAAATTTTAAAACTATATCTTGTTAATATTTTGCTATATTGGGCACCAAAAAATGACAAATACCCAAATAAATCCATGCTATGAAAGAGTGATAGATAGGACAGGCATGGGGACTATGAACAAACAAACAATCAAAACAGTGGATCTGTTTCTGAATTAAAAACTGAATTTAATCCTTATGCCTGAAAGCTCAGAATGCTATGGCAAACCCTAAGGTTTCTTTTTTCTTCTTTATATAAGCTACAGCCACTTGTGTTTTGTTTAATTCACCTTATACTTACTATATACAATAGGCATGTTTGCTTTCCTTAATCATTTTATTCATTTATGACAAATGCACATTGACCCCCTGGATGTATGCTCAAAAATAATGTAATTGAAGCATCATGCTCATGATGTTTTCACTGGTTTCTGACCTTTATTGTTTCATTATCCAAGTTAATGAAGGACTGGAATCAGACAGTCCTGAGAGTAGATAATCCAAAAGTTATTGGGTAATATAGTATTTAAAAAAACAAATAAGATTTAGATTTAAAAAATATATATTTTTTCTGAAACCAGTCATTATTTTTGGAGAAGTTATTTAATTTTTGAGACACTGAGCCTCAGTGTCCTTAACCCTCCAAAAATAAGAGAATTAACACTATTTTCTACAACTAACATACTGTGATTATATTGGGCCTTTCAAAGTGATTGTGGCCATATATTTGATTATAATTTTCTCATTTACAGTTTCTTTTTGAACTTCTCCCAACTCCTAGAACAGCTTCTCATTCCTCATTTTTGTTGAATGTAAATAGAATTACACATTATAGTAGTTCAAATCACTAGCCAAAGGGTTACCTTTAAAATGCCTTTTTGCAGTATACACATTAGTGGTTCTTAAATTTGGGTTGTATCAAATAACTTACATTTTTAAAGCTCCAGTTCCTGATCCAGACTTACATGGGTCAGGGATGGAATTGGGGAACAGATATATTTTAATAGGCTTTCTAAAGATTCTGATGCATCAGAATTTACCCATTGTCATACACCAGTATTCACTGCTTAAATATTGGCACACCCTCACACTTGACTTAGATGGATCATAAAATTTAGCCTCTAAACTGAGGCTCAGTTGAAAGAGAGTGGGATCTCTCTGCAATAATTATGTCAGCACAAAAAGAAATATGTCAGCATAAAACAGAAATTTTGGGACAAACCAGGACCAATGCTTAATGTATAACCTTTTTATGGGACCACACAAAACTCAAAGTAGTAGACATTCTTTAAGAGAGAATTGAGAAACATCATTCCTCTTGCGCAAAAAGGAAGTAACTTCTTTTTCAATCAGTTCACATAGGTATCTCGCACTAGGTAATATTTCTCTTAAACTGCTCCTTTCCCAATCTGGTTTATTCAGCTTAGGGTTTTAACATATTTTGGATCTTTAAGATTATTAAATTTATTAAATTTGGAGTATTTCTCAAATATATTTTAGTTCCCCTCTCTTAGTTGCACTCCAATCATATATGTTAAACATTCTGATATTTATAGCAAGTTCCTAAAGTACCTGATTTTTTCTATTTATTTTATTTGTAATTCAGTTTGGATATTTAATATTTCTGTCTATACTGATCTTTTTTAGTATAATGTCAAATAAACTATTAATCCCACCTATTGAGTTCTTAATTTCTGACATTGTCATTTTAATCTGTAGAAGTTTAGCTTAGTTTTTTTTATATACCTGACATTTCCTCTGTGTTATATTTATCTTTTTCTTTAAATCTTGAGCCTACATATAACATCTATTTAAAAGTTTGTGCCAAAACGACCTGATTAATAAATGATCAAAGACCTTAACATCTACTTAACTCAAGAAGGTATAGTGGTGGCAGATAAGAATATGAAGAGGTGGATCCAAGATAGTTGGGGGAGTAAGTAGAAGCTACACTAACTTCCTCCCAGGATTAATCTAGAATTATGTAGAGAAATCATTTGGAATAAACAAATAAATAGCTGAAGAGGAGCCTTATAGTGACAAAAATAGAAGAAACCACTTCACCACAACATGACTGGTAGGGAGTGCTGAGGGGATGCAAGAGAGCTGGCTTGGTTCCTGCAGGCAACAGCTGAAGTACTGGAGAAAATTTCAGTGGCCAAAAAGTTTCCCCCTGAGAACTGTGGGATCTAAATCCCAAGCTGGTCTTCCCAGCCTACAGCATCAGAACCAGAAAAGAAACCAAATAACATTCAGCTGTGAAAAGTGGTGGGGTTCCTGTCTGCCAGGGAGAGATGGCTAGAGATAAAGAGAGCTTCTTAAAGGACCAACACATAAAATTTCATTTTCAACCACTTACCTGGGACTCTGGCAAAGGGCAGGGGGCAGAGGAGAATATAGATACTTGAGAAGAGTCTGGGGATGGTGACTTTAGGGAAAGAACTGAGGGAGCAGCCACCAGGATCCTCTCAAAATTACTTCTCTCTCCTCTAGACATCTCTTAAGCCTTTATTCTTCTTTCTTTTTTCCCTCTTACTTTTATTCCACCTGTATTAATCTTTGTTGTTGATAGCACTGTGGTGTATTTTTTCTCCAATTTGGTTCCTGCTTTTCTCTCTCTTGCTATATGTCTCATTAATTTCTCTTTAAACCTAGTACTATATGCTTCCCTTTTCTTACTCTATTCTGCTTTCTTCCCTCCATTTTTTATTTACAATGTAAACTTTACTTTCTTTTTTCTTCACATTGTCTCTATTTCATTCTCTTATTATTGCTGTTCCCTCTATTCTCTCAAAATCATTCTTTCTATAATAATCTTATATTAATTTTCCTTTCTTACAATAGTCTTAAACTCTTCACACCTTTATTAATATTGACTCATTTGCTGTTGATATTCGGATTGTGGGTGTGGGTTTGTTGCTTGGGTTGTTTGGTTTTGTTCTGGCATCACCCATACAACAGCATACAAGTCATGTTGGGCAGAATGACTTACAATCAGACAGCCAGATGGAAAGACGCACCAAAGAATGACCAAACCAACCAAAACCCAATTACAACCAGAGGTCCCACAAAAATGGCATAAAGGGTATCCCAAGAGCATCAAGTTCAGGAGATCAAAGATATAGTGCACCACTGAATTCCACAGGTCTCTTACCACAGAACTTCACACCAAAAAGACAGGGCATCAAAGCAGATCAATCTAAGAAGTAATAAACAAGAACAGTCACCTAAAATGAGAAGAAAAAGAAACAATCCCTAATCAAAAAGAAAACAGGACTCCCCAGAAATAGTGCAAAATGAAATACAGTCAAGCAAATTCTCAGACACTGAGTTCAAAATAATGGCTAAAAGGAAGTTCAATGAGAACTACAAACATCCCCAGGGAAGCTACAAGGAACTTACTGCAAACTACACCAGCATGAAAGAGGACATAGAAACTATTAATAAGAGCCCAGAGGAAATGAAGTATACAATATCTGCAGTGAATAAAACAACAGAAGTAATTAAAAGCAAGTTAGATGAAACAGAGCATTGAATCAGTGAGCTGGAGGACAAGGTAGAAAAAAATTCACAGAGAAATAAAACAAAACAAAACAAAAACAAAAAAAAGACTCAGAAACAACAAAGAGGGTTAAAGGGGCTGCAGGACAACATGAAACAGAATAATATCCATATCATGGCATACCAGAAGGAGAAAAATATGAGTAATGCAAAGAAAACATGTTTGAAAAAGTAATGACAGAAAACTTCCCTAACTTGATTAGAGAAAAAGTCATGCAAGTTCAGGAAGCACAGGAAGTCTCAATCAAAATGAACCCAAAGCAGCCCACTCCAAGACACATCATAATTGAAATGGCAAATTTTAAAGACAAAGAGAATCTTTAAGGCAGCTAGTGAGAAACAGCCAGTAACATACAAGGTCTCTCAGCAGATTATTCAACAGAAACACAACAAGACAGAGGAGAATGGCAAGAAAATATTCCAATGAAAAACAAAAGCCTACAACAAAGACTACTATACTAAGCAAGTCCCACATTATAAATGTAAAGAAAAATAAGGAGTTTCAAAAAATAAATAAATAAAAGGCTAAACAAATACATCTCTGCCAAACCAGCATTGCAAGAGGTACTAAAGGCACTGTTTTAAGAAGAAGAAAAAGAAAGAGTGATGAATACAGGTATAAAGTAAAATGACAATGAATAAGTACCTGTCAATAATAACCTTAAATGTAAATGGAATCAATGCTCCAATCTAAAGACACAAGATATCTGAAAAGATAAGAAAATATGACACACATATGATGTCTATAAAAGACCCACCTCAGAATAAAAGTCTACAAAGACTGAAAGTGAAGAGATGGAAAAAATAATCCAAGCAAAAGGACATGAAAAAAGAAGCTGGGGTAGCAATACTACGTCAGACAAGATAGATTTCAAAAAAAAAGGCCATAAAAAGAGACAAAGAAGAACATTACATAATATTTAAGGGAATAATCCATTAAGAAGATATAACCCTTGTAAACATATATTCACACACTACAGGACCCCCAAATATATAAGAAAAATCTTGGAAGACTTCAAGAAGGATACTGACAGCAACACATTCATAGTAGGAAATTTTAACACCCTGTTATCGATAATGGGTAGATCTTCCAAATGAATCAACAAGGATATTGTGGCATTGAACAATACTCTAGATCGAATTGACTTAATTGATATATATAGAACCTCTCATACCCAGAAGCAAAATATACATTCTTTTCAAATGCACATGGAACATGTTTAAAGATAGACCACATGGTAGGACATAAAAAAAGCCTCAAAAAACTCAAGAAAGTTCAAACCACATCGAGCATCTTCTAAGATCATAAAGGCCTGAAACTAGAAAGCAACCTCAAGGAAAAAACTCAAAAACATTTAAATTCATGGAGATGAATAACATGCTACTGAATAAAAGCATTCCCCCGAATATCAGGAACATGACAAGGTGTCCACTTTCACCACTTTTATTTAACATAGTATTAGAAGTTCTAGCCACAATGATCAGACAAGAAAAAGAAATAAAAAGCAATAAGCCAAGTGGTGAGGGACAAATACCATATGCTCTCACCTTTAACTGGAACATAATCAAGAAAAGAAAAAAGCAAACAAAATATAACCAGAGACACTGAAATTAAGAACAATCTAATAATAGCCAAAGGGGAGGGGGAGGGGTCGATGGGGGACGGGTTTTTAGGAGCTACTATAAAGGACACATGGACAAAACCAAGGGGGAGAGTGGAAGCAAGGGAGGGAGATGGGTTTGGCTGGAGTTTGGGGAGAGGCAGGGGGAAAATGCAGACAACTGTAAATGAACAACAATTAAATAAACAAACAAACAAATAAATAAAAGCATACAGATTTCAAAGAGAAAACTGTCATTATTTGCAGAGGACATCATAGTGTACATAGAAAACCCTGTAAGCTCCACCAAAAAACTACTCAAAATAATAAGTGAAATTGGCAAAACTCTTCTGAGATAAAAAGTTAATATACAAAAATTATACTTTTGTACACCAACGATGAAATATCAGAAACAGAAATTAGGCAAAACGATCTTATTCAATATAGTAACAAGAACAACAAAGTAACTAGGAATAAATTTAACCAGGGAGGTAAAAACCCGTACTTGTAAAACTTACAGAAAACTGAAGAAATAAATTAAGGAAGATACAAATAAATGGAAGCATATACCATGTTCATGGATTGGAAGAATTAACATTAAATGTCCATATTGCCCAAAGAAATCTATAGCTTCAACAAAATCCCTATTAAAATACCAATGACATATTTCATAGATTTAGAACAAATATCTCAAAATCTTATATGAAACAAAAATGACCCTAAATAACCTCAACAATCTTGAGAAAGAAGAACAAAGTAGGAAGGATCACAATACCTGCTTCTAACTATATTATTATAAGGCCACTGTAATCACACCACCTTGGTACTGCCATAAGCACAAACACATAGAACAATGGAACAGAAGAGCCAAGAAATAAACCCATGCCTCTATTGTCAATTAATATTTGACAGTGGGAACATAGTCATAAAATGGAGTAAAAATAGCATCTTCAACAAACAGTATTTGAAGAACTGGGATGACACATGAAAAAAATGAAACTAGACCAACTTATACCATATGTTAGTACGAGCACAAAATGCATAAAAGACTTAAACATAAGCCATGACACCATAAAAGTCCAAGAGCAAAACATAGGCAGTAAATTGCATATATCCCATGCAGCAATATTTTTGCTGATGTATCTTCTAATGCAGAGGTGTCAACCTCATGTTTACTGGGAGTCACTAACCTCGAAGTTGCCTTCAAAGGGCCAAATGTAATTTTAGCACTGTGTAAATGTAATTACTCTTATATTAATTGACCATTGAGACTTGGGTTTATTTCTGGGCTTTCCGTTCTGTTCCATTGGTCTATGTGTCCATTTTTATGCTAGTACCAGGCTGTTTTGATTAGAGTGGCCTTGTAATACAGTTTGATATCAGGTATTGTGATCCCTCCTATTTTTGCTCTTCCTCAAAACTGCTGCAGCTACCCAGGGTCCTTTATGGCTCCATATAAATCTTGAAGTGTTTGTTCTATATGTGTGCTCTAATGTTCATAGCAGCACAATTTATAATAGCCTAGTGCTAGAAGCAACCTAAGTGCCCATCAGTAAATGAAAGGATCAAAAAACTATGGTACATTTACTCTATGGAATTCTATGCAGCAGAAAGAAAGAAGGAGCTCCTACCCTTTGCAATAGCATGGTTGGAACTGGAAAGCATTATGCTTAGTGAAATAAGCCAGGAAATGAAAGACAAATATCATATGATCTCACCTTTAACAGGAATTTAATCAACAAAATGAACAAGCAAGAAAAATATAACCAAAGACACTGAAATTGAGAACAGGCTGATAGTGACCAGAGGAGAGGGGAGGGGATTATGGGGGGAAAGGTGAAGGGTTTGTAGGAAGAAGTAAAAAGGACACATGGAAAATAACAAGGAGGGGTGGAAACAGGAGAGGGAGGAGAAGAGGCCTAGGGAGGTGGGGAGGGAGGGAGGGAGGAAAAGGCGGAAAACTATATTTAAACAAAAATTAAAATGTTAGAAAAATAAAAATAAACATAAAACAGTTCTTTCTTTTTTTTAATTTTTTATTTAGTTATTTCTCAAGTACAGTTTTTTGTCTATTTCTCCCATCCCAGGCCCCCCCATCCGGTGCTCCCCACTTCCCTCCCATCTCCAACCCCCCTAGCTCTCATGCCTGCATCCTTCACATTAGTTCCTCCAAATCCCTCCCCCCTACCCCCTTAAATTCCCTTCCCTCTCCCCTCTGGTCACTATCCCCTTGTTCTCTATTTCAGTGTCTTTGTTTTTATTCTGCTTGCTTGTTCGTTTTGTTATTTAGCTTCCTGTTAAAGGTGAGATCATATGTTATTTGCCTTTCAACACCTGGACTATTTCACTCAGCATAATACTTTCCAGTTCCATCCATGCTGTTGCAAAGGGTAGTAGCTCCTTCTTTCTTTCTGCTGCACAGAATTCCATTGTGTAAAGGTACCACAATTTTTTGATCCATTCATTTACTGATGGGCACCTAGGTTGCTTCCAACTCTTGGCTATTGTGAATTGTGCTGCTATGAACATTGGGGTGCATAAGTTCTTTGCAATTGATGTTTTAGGATTCTTAGGATATAATCCTAGCAGTGGAATTGCTGGGTCAAAAGGCAGATTGATTTTTATTTTTCTGAGAAAATTCCATGCTGTTTTACATAATTGTCGTACCAGTTTGCAATCCCACCAGCAGTGAACTAAGGACCCCTTTTCCCCACAACCTCTCCAACATTTATTGTTTGTTACTTTATTTATGATAGCCACCCTGACTGGTGTAAAGTGGTATCTCATTGTGGTTTTAATTTGCATCTCTCTGATAGCTAACGATATTGAGCATCTTTTCATGTGTCTCTGAATATTCTGTATGTCCTCCTTGGAGAAGTGTCTGTTCAAGTCCTTTTTCCATTTTTTAATTGGGTTAGATATCTTCTTAGAGTGGAGTCATGTAAGTTCTTTGTATATTTTGGAGATTAAACCTTTGTCTGAGGCCTCATTGGCAAATAAGTTTTCCCATACAGTTGGTTGTCTTTTTAATTTAATACTGTTTTTTTTTTTTTGCCACACAGAAGCTTTTTATTTTGATGAGATCCCATTTGTTTATTCTTTTCTTTATATTCCTTGCTCTAGGGGACATATCCGTAAAAATGTTGCTGCGTGAAATATCTCAGATTTTCTTGCCAATGTTTTCCGCTAGAACTTTAATAGTGTCACGGCTTATATTTAAATCTTTTGTCCACCTTGAATTTATTTTGATGTATGGTGTAAGTTGGTGCTCAAATTTCATTCTTTACATGTAGTTGTCCAGTTCTCCCAACACCATTTGTTGAAGAGGATCTCTTTACTCCATTTTATGTTATTGCCCCCTTTGTCAAATATTAATTGACTGTAGAGTGTTGGGTTGATTTCTGGGCTCTCTGTTCTGTTCCATTGGTCTATGTGCCTGTTTTTATGCCAGTACCAGGCTCTTTTGATTACAGCGGCCTTCTAATGCAGTTTGATATTAGGTATTGTGATCCCTCCTACTTGGTTCTTCTTTCTCAAAAGTGCAGCTGCTATTCGGGCTCATTTATGCTCCCATATAAATTTTTGAAGTGTTTTTTCTATGTCTGTGAAATATGCCATTGGTACTTTAATAGGTATTGCATCAAATGTGTATATTGCTTTGGGTAGTATGGACATTTTGATGATGTTAATTCTTCCAAACCATGAACAAGGTATATGTTTCCATTTGTTTGTGTCTTCCCTGATTTCTTTCTTCAGTGCTGTGTAGTTTTCTGCCTACAGGTCTTTTACCTCCTTGGTTAGGTTTATTCCTAGATTTTTTATTTTTCTTTTTGCTATATCGAATGGGATTTTTTTCTTGATTTCTGCTTCTGCTGATTCATTGTTAGTATACAAGAATGCCTTTGATTTCTGGATATTGACTTTGTATCCTGCTGTTTTGCCAAATTCATTAATTAGTTCGAGCAGTTTTTGGGTAGAGTCTATAGGATTTTCCATGTACACTATCATGTCATCTGCAAACAGTGACAGTTTCATTTCATCCATTCCTATTTGGATGCCTTATATTTCCTTTTCTTGCCTAATCGATGTGGCTAAAACTTCCAATACTATATTGAATAGAAGTGGTGAAAGTGGACATCCTTGTCTTGTTCCTGATCTTATTGGAAAAGCTTTTAATTTTTGCCCATTTAGTATGATGTTGACATATAAACCAATAATTTTTAGATATCTTCTTTTAATATTTATGATATGCAAATATTATTTCTATAATCTTTTTGATATATTGTTGGATGCGATTTGCCAATATTTTGTTGAGGATTTTAGCATCTATGTTCATCAGCGATATTAGCCTGAATTTCTCTTTCTTTGATGTGTCTTTATCTGGTTTTGGAATTAGGATGATGCTGGCTTCATAAGAAAAGTTTGGGAGTCTTCCATCATTTGTGATTTTTTGGAATAGTCCGTAAAGAATAGGAGTTAGCTCTTCCTTAAATGCTTTGTAGAATTCTTCTATAAAACCATCTGGTCCAGGGCTTTTGTGTGATGGGAGTTTTTTGATTACTGTTTCAATTTATTTTGCCTTTATTGGTGTGTTCAGATTTTCTGTTTCTTTTTCATTAAGTTTTTCAAGAGTATATTTTTCTAGAAATGTGTCCATTTCCCCTAGGTTTTCAAATTTCTTGGCATAAAGTTCTTCATAGTAATTTCTAACAATCCCTTCCATTTCTGTGGTATCAGTTGTAATCTCTCCTCTTTCATTTCTGATTGTGTTTGTTTGAGTCCTCTCTCTTCTTTTCTTGATCAACCTACTTAAAGGCTTGTCTACTTTATCTTTTCAAAAAACCAACTTCTGGATTCATTGATCCTTAGAATTGTGCTCTTGGTCTCTATGTCATTAAGTTCTGCTCTAATCTTGGTTATTTCCTTCCTTCTGCTTGCTCTGGGCTGTCTTTGTTGTTGTTCCTCGAGTTCTTACAGGCATAGGGTTAGGTTGTTTGTTTGAAATGTTTCTATCTTTTTAGGTAGGCCTGTATTGCTATAAACTTCCCTCTCAGGACTGCCTTTGCTGTGTCCCATAAGTTTTGGGTTGTTGTGAGTTTGTTTTCATTTGTTTCCAGAAACTTTTTGATTTCTTCCCTAATTTTCTTCATGACCCATTTGTTGTTTAATAGCATACCATTCCATCTCCATGATTTGCAGTGCTTGGGTTTTTTTCTTTGGGGTTGGTTTCCAATTTCAGTCCCTTGTGGTCAGAAAAAATGCTTGGTATGATTTCAATTTTCTTGAATTTTTTGAGGCTCATTTTGTGTCCTATCATGTGGTCTATCTTTGAAAATGTTCCATGTGCATTTGAAAAGAATGTGTATTTAGCTTCTTTGGGATGAAGGGCTCTATATATATTATTTATGTCCATTTCATCTAGGGCATTGTTTAATGCTGCAGTGTCTTTGTTGATATCTTGTTTGGAAGATCTGTCCTTTTTTGATAGTGGGGTGTTAAAATCCCCTACTATAATTGTGTTGCTGTCAATGTCATTCTTGAAGTCCTCTGAGATTTTCTTGATATATTTTGGTGTTCCTATATTGGGTGTATATATTTTTACGATGTTAATGTCTTCTTGGTGGATTCTTCCCTTGAGTATAATGAAGTGGACTTCTGGGTCTCGCTTTATGGCCCTCTTTTTGAAGTCTATTTTGTCTGATATGAGAATTGCTACCCCAGCTTTTTTTCTTGTCCGTTTGCTTGGTAAATTTGTTTCCAGCATTTCACTTTTAATCTGTGATGGTCTTTCGTCCTGAGATGGGTCTCCTGTAGGCAACATATGTGAAGGTCATGCTTTCTTATCCATTCAGCTATTCTGTGTCTTTTGATTGGAACTTTTAATCCATTTACGTTTAAGGCTATTATTGATAGGTACTTATTCATTGCCATTTTTGTACCTGTGTTGTTTTCTGTCTCTCACTTTTCCTTCCTTTCCTTAAGTAGTCCTTTTAGTAATTCTTGTAGGATTGGTTTGGTGGAGACATATTCTTTTAGACTTCTTTTGTCTTGGAAGCTCTTTATTTGGCCTTCTATCTTGATTGAGAGCCTTGCTGGGTAAAGTAGCCTTGGTTTTAGGTCTCTGGTTTTCATTATTTGGAATATTTCTTGCCATTTTCTTCTTGCTTGGAGTGTTTCCATTGAGAAGTCAGTAGCTAACCTTATTGGGGTTCCCTTGTATGTTACTTCTTTTTTCTCCCTTGCTGCCTTTAAGATTCTCTCTTTGTCTTGGAATTTTGCCATTTTGATGATAATGTGTCTTGAAGTGGGCCTCCTTGGGTTCCTCTTGATTGGGACTCTTTGTGATTCCTGGATTTGTGTGACTTTTTCTCTCATCAAATTAGGAAAATTTTCTCTCATTACTCGTTCAAATACGTTTTCTATCCCTTGTTCTTCTTCTTCTCTTTCTGGTATCTCTGTTATTTGGATATATTTACATTTCATATTGTCTTGTATTTCTCTTTATCCCTCTTCATTCTTTCTGAGTTTCTCTTAATTTTCCTGCTCTTTGTGTGAGATGCTTTCTACTTTGTCCTCCAGCTCGCTTATCTGATCCTCCACCTCCTCTCTCCTACTTTTGAAACTATCTACTGTGTTCTTCAATTCAGAAATTGTATTCTTCATTTCTTCTTGTCCCTTGCTGATAGTTTCTATTCCTTTTTCATGTTGATATAATTTGTGTTGAGATCATTGTAGCTCCCCTGTAGTTTTTGGTAGCTCATTGTGAGCTCTTTGAACTTCGTGACTACCAGTACTTTGAATTCACTATCTGATAGTTGATTAGCTTCTATTTCATCTAACATTCTTTCTGAAGCCTCTGCTTTTTCTTTTATTTGGGGACTGTTTCTTTGTCTTCCCATTGTTAGTGAGACTCTTCTTGTTAGCCTCAGCTTCTAAAATTGATCTGTTCTGACTCCCTGGGTTTATGCTGTGAACTTCTGTGGTATAATGCCTGTGAATTTCAGTGGTGCAGACTCCTTCAGGTATCTTGATGTTCTCCGGTTCCACCTACTCCTTTAATTGTGTATGTGTAATCAGTTGTAGGAGGAGGCAAAATGGTTTATGACAGCATAAGAGTTTTTTATGATATTTACAGTCACAGCCGGTAGAGGGGAGATAGGCGATCTTTAGAGTATATATTGTTTTAACCGTGTTCTTCAGCCCAACTTGACACTTTTACGAGAGGATGGACAAAAAGATAAGCCTCTTGTTGGGGAGGGAAGGCTTGTTAGTTGTAACTAGAAAGCAGTGAGGTTTTAGATGGTCAGATTATGATGTAAGGTGAATGTAAGGAACAGTAAATGGGTGTAGTGTGTGAGCAAATAGAGTTAACCACTACAGTGATAGAATTCAGGGACCTGTACAATGAGCTAAAATCTGGGAGATGTGTTGTGAAGTATTTACTGTTGTATAGATCAGCTATTATTTACACTAATATTAGAACAGCACTCGTATAACAATTTCTATGTGATCTGTCTGTGTAGGGGTTATAGAGCTTTAAGTAGTGTGCTAAAGGAAAACAAGTGGAGTGTAGTTTAGAGAATTAGCAAAGCATTGTGGAGGAAAGGACAGGGGGAGCCTGTCTAATAATACAATATAACTACTTGAGACTGAGAAGCCTCTACAGAAAGAAGAGGAATACAGAGATATTATTAAAATATAAAAGAGGTGAAAATAATGAAAAAAATATGCAACTCCTGGTGGCTTCTCTGCTATAGGAAGGTGAAATTTGTCTCTCTGTCTCTACTGTTGAGATGCCCCCTCTTTGGGTCCCACTCTGGTCCTTTCACGGTTCCTAGTTGTTTGTGTCTCTTGTGAGTAAAAGGAAACGAAGCAACAAACAAACAATCAAACAAAAAGGCAGGAGAAGGGAGGCGAAAGCGTGAGTTTAAGAGGAAAGGAAGGACTAAAACAGGGAAAAAGAAAGGAGAGGAACAAAGTATAGAAAGATAAAGCAGTGATAAAATTAAAAAATATATAAGGTTACTAAACTAATGCACAAAAAAGTTACTAAAAAAAGGGAAAAAAACAGAAAACAATTTTAAAAACCCAAAAAACAGACAAACAGCAACAAAAAAACCCCAATAACAACAACAAAGAAACCCTTCCCTTGTTGGTTTCAAACTGTCCAGACTGGTTTTTCTGGTTGCAGCAGGATCTCTCTGTGTGCTCAGATGCTGGCCCAAGTGCGCCCACCAGCCAGGTTACCAGATTGGAATGTGGGCGCCCGCACACTCACCGGACAGTCTGGGACTGCGAAACTGGCAGGGCGCTTCCTGGTCCCCTGGTGGTGGCTCAGAGGCCTCTGCTTCCACCAGGCCTTATGGGACCAGAGAAACCAGCAGGGCGCTTCCCAGTCCTGTGGCTAGTCCCCAAATGCCTCCACTTTCCCCCTGGCTCGCTGCAGGGCGGGATGGGAAGCAAGCCAAGCTGCCCTGACAGGAGAACACTTCAGTCCACTTTCAATAAAGAAACAAAACAAAACAAAACTCTCCAGAAAGCCTGTCTCTGTGCAGCTCAGTCCTCAACCAGACCGGTGAAGCCAATGTGTCTCTCGATTCTCCCAGGCTTGAGATCACAGAGTCCGCAGTTGAACCGGGCCCTGTGTCTTTGTACCCCTCCCCGAAAATGCAAGCCGGCAAGCAGACAGGTCTCTGCCCGGTGTTGTCCAGTTTTGCTTATACGGGAGGCGGGGGAGCTGCTGGCCTGCGCTGGTGGCCACTGGGGCCGCTGGGTGCCCAAGCTCCTGTGGTAGACCTCTCTGGTGTTGGTCTCAGACCAATGGCTCTGGACCCTGGCCATAGAGGCAGCACCAGGGCCACCTGGCCTGGGGTGCCAGCCCCCGCTGCTGCTTTGTCTTTACTCCGGTCCCCAAGACCCAACTGACCTGCCGCTTTCTGGTGTTTCAGCGTCCAACACAGTCTCTGTTCTTTTAATTTCACAAATGCTGGATAACTGATGGATTAGTGCGCTGCTTTTCTATAGATCTGCCAGGCTTTTCACCCACGAGTATGGGAGCTAGAATCCGCTCCACCCTACTCAGTCACCATCTTCCTGTTCTTTGAAACATGTTTAAAAAAATGTAACTACTCTTTAACAGTTAAGAGAGAGCTCGGTGGTGCCACCAGATAGAAAAAGTTTCGGGGCCAGATAAAACAGTTGGAGGGCTGGATTCAACCTAAAGGTCTTGTGTTTGCCACCTGTGCTCTAGGGCAACGGTAAAAACCAATGGGACTATATTAAATTTAAAAGCTTCTGCATGACTAAAGAAAACATCAGCAAAATGAAAAGGGAACCAATCATATGGGAAAACATATTTGCCAATCATACCTCAGACAAGGGTTTGATCTCCAAAATATATAAAGAATGCATATGACTCAACACAAGGAAGACAAACAATACAATTAAAAAATGGGAAGAGGACCTCAACAAACATTTCTCCAAGGAGGACATACAGAGGGCCCACAGGTACATGAAAGGATGTTCAACATCACTAGCTGTCAAAGAGATGCAAATTAAAACCACACTGAAGTACCACCTCACACTAGTCAGAATGGACATCATTAATAAGTCAACAAACAGCAAGTGCTGGAGAGGATGTGAAAAAAAAAAAAAGGGACCTTAGTACACTGTAAGAATGCAGACTGGTGTATCCACTTTGGAAAACAGTATGAAATTTCCTTAAAAAGCTAAAAATGGAACTGCCTTTGACCCAGCATTCTTCTGCTGGGATTATAACCTAAGAATACTAAAACACTAGTTCAAAAGAACCTATGCTCCCCAATGTTCGTAGCAGCATTGTTTACAATAGCCAAGTGCTAGAAATCGTCTAAATGCCCATCAGTAAATGAATGGATCAAAATATGTGGTACATTAACACAGTGGAATACTATGCAGCAGAAAGAAAGAAGGAGCTCCTACGGCTTCATTACAGCACAGATGGAACTGGAGAGTATTATGCTAAATGAAATAAGGCAGGTGGCAAAAGACAAATACTGTATCATCTCTCCTATAAAAGGAACCTAGTGAACAAAATGAACAAATGAGATAAATAGAACCATAGGCATAAAAACAAGGAACAGACTGACAGTTTCCAGAGGGGTGAGGAGAGGGGAATACGGGGCAAAAGAAGAAACGTCTAGTCAAGGAACAGGTATAAATGACCCACAGACATGGACAACAGGGTGGGATTGACTGTGGGAGCAGGAGGTGGGTGGGACAGGGAAGGGCAATGGGTGAACATTGGGACAACTATAATAGAATAAAAAATTTAAAAGAATATGAAGAGATGCCTTATATCATCAATGCAAAGTATAATGAGATGCCACTACACACCTATTAGAGTGGCCAGCACCTTTAGGGACACCCCATGCAGATTTTTGGGCCTGTTTAGCTTCATAGATACATGTTCCTCACTCCTTTTCCCTGGGTATCCAAGCTGCCTCAATTTCCCAAATGTGTCTATATTTCATGGAGTGGCAAGACTGCCATTTCTGCTCAGTTGCACCTGTGTCCCACCTCCCCTGCTCAGTGATCTGGAATATATATATATCTGGTATGTATCATAGGAATCTATCATTTTCTTTTCTGTGTTTTCAATGCTGTGCTGTCTACTGTTCAATGTCTGAACCTGTGTGTTTCATGTGTGTTGTTCAGCAGTTCCGTTATGGTGATAGGGTAATGTGATTCAGTAACTGTCTTGGCTGAAAATGGGAGTAAATAATGCTTTGTTTTGCTTGCTTAAAAACCATCAACAGCCCTGGCTAGTGTGGCTCAGTGGATTGAGCTCTGACCTGCAAACCAAAAAGTAATGTGTTTGATTCCCAGTCAGGGAACATGCCAGAATTGTGGCTGGGTCCCCTGATGGGGGCGTAGGAGAGGCACCCACTGGATATATCTCTTGCACATCAATGTTTCTCTCCCTCTCTTTCTCCCCCCTTCCTGTTTCTCTAAAAATAAATACACTTTTAAAACTGTCAACAAAGCCAAGTATTTGGATATGTCTTCATTTGTCTGTCATGAGACCTAAATTTAATTAAGGATTTTCATACCATTATTATTTTGTGTCCACAAGGGAACCACAGTGCTTTATGTGACATAGAAGGTAAAAGATCCTTGAATGCAGAAAATTCTGGGTACTTTCACCCAGTGTCATGATAATCACAGTAAAGTTTTGCTTTTGCTTCACACCCTTGATAATACAGAAAGCTCAGATTTGCAAATTTAAAAGGGAAAAAATGTGCTGGATTAAAATAAAAGCATTACATTTGTATTCAGTAGTGGAAGTTAAAAGTCTTTTCTGTATATTTTAGTGCCTCTGAATTCCCCAGTTAATCTCCCATTAAAATTTCATGCATGTCTGTTTCTTATTTATAAGTTAAAACCAAAAATGTCTCTATCATTTGTTTATAATCAAATATAAACATAAAGTAGCATATTTGAAATATGTCTTTTTTTCTATATATTTTACTTTATTTATTTTCCTTTTTTCCCAAACCACATTGGTTTTATTTCCTTTTAATTTTTTAAATAGTTTTTATTAGTGTTCAAGTACAGTTGTCTCCATTTTCCCTCCAACAACTATCTCTACCCCAGCCTTCCCCACTACCCACCCTCGAGCCTACCCCTCTTTGGCTTCATCCATGTGTCCTTTATACAAGTTCCTTGACAACCCATCCCTCTCCCTCCCCCATTATCTCCTCTCACCTCCCCTCTGGTTACTGTCAGTTAGTTCTTAATTTAAATGTCTCTAACTATATTTTTGCTTGCTTGTTTGTTTTGTTGGTTAGGTTTCACTTATAGGTGAGACCATATGGTATTTGTCTTTCACTTCCTGGCTTATTTCACTTAGCATAATGCTCTCCAGCTTCATCCATGCTCAGACAAAGAGTAAGAGCTTCTTCTTTCTTTCAGCTGTATTCCATAATTTTCTACAATATTCCATAGTTTTTCTATATGTGCCTTTATAAGAAATAGTGAGAGGTCATATTTAAAAATGTAACTAAAGATAATTTGAAAGACTTACTTCCTTTTGCAGAATCCTGGAAGGGGTATCATTATTTATGCTTTAGTTTGGGTTGAGAACCAATTATTCCAGGAAACAACTTAGCTTACATTTTTGGGCATCAGTAATTGCTGGCCAATAATTGTCTAGCACAGCATGGAAGGTGTTCTCCCTCCGAGATGCAGAAGGACAGTTCAGTCAATAAAGCATTATTCTTTGGGGCCTGTCTTGCTGAAGGCCATAAGAGTTCATGCTTAATGCTCAGGTACACCACTGACTACCTACTTGCCATATGAACACAGACATGAACATCCCCTTCTTTTATTATATGGGTCCATCAGATGGGAAATAATTCCCTCAGTGCATATCCACGAGTTAAGACAAGTGTCAGGAAGCAGCCCTAACTTGGATCACCTACAGTCTTCACAAATGCAAACAGTGGGTGTGAAACACATAATGGTTCTATCATATCTTTCCTTAATTATATAAAAAGAAGATTATTTTAATTGTTTATCCAACAGTTAGTATGTGAGGTATAGTGTCAGAGGCATATATTTGATCATGAAATGTCTGACTATAAGGAGCCAACAGTTTCTTTTTCCCATCAGTCATTTTCTTGTTGGCTTGGGAAAAAAAGACTCCTTAAAACTCTTTATTGTAGACTGTGAAAGTAAACAACATTTTTAAAATATTCATTTGAAATTTGTATTGATTTTTCCTTTCCTTTAGACATATAAATAAAACACATTGAGATTTAGTAGTCAGAAATACTATAACAAAGTCATAAGCATAGAAAGGACTTTTTCAAGCAAGTGTTTTGATTACTGTAACTAAAACTCAATTTCACAATTGAGATATTACCTGTAATTTCACATAGCATGAAAACACATGGGTGGAATTTAAAATAACTGTGCCAACTTTTATTTTTCTTATGATTGTGGACAAATTAGTCACTAAATTGGATGGCAGATACATTTGTTTTTAGTGAACAAATTTGCATGCTTCCAGGCAATATATTTGGTCTTCAGGTTGACACAGATGCCACCAATCCCCAAAGCAGTGTGACTTGAGGGTAGGAGTACAGCCTCCAGTGGTGGACTTGATCTCATGTTTGCTCACTGTGTGACCTTGAGACATTGCTCTCTGCCTTAGTTTATTTTATTTGTAAAATAAAGAGAAGCACAGTATCTATCTTATAGCATTTTTGTAAACTCAGATGAATATATATATATATATATATATATATATATATATATATATATATCTTAAACTATACCTGACACATAGCAAAGTGGCCATAACCATAAAAGCTAAGTAGTGGTAATAATAATATCCAGCCTCTTCATAAAAACATTTGCCTGCCTGTCCCTAAACACACTGGACTTTGTGAGAGAAGCTCTCAAACTCAGGCAGACTTCTACACAGTTCCAGAGCCTAGTGACTGCTGCTTACCTACTTCTCCATTCATAATTCTTCCACTTGGACTATCTACTTGTTCTCTGAACTTCTAACTGTACATAGAAGCTAACAGGTGTTTCCCCACAGCTGTTATCTGACAATTTTCAGGTTCTTCTGAGGACAGCGCATGACAGGAAGGCCGTCAGACAAGCAGGCCAGCATCTGCAGGTGGCACAATCACACACTTCCTGGAGGACGCAGTCCATATCAAAATGCTTAGTCAGGCTGAAGCTATCCACTTATTTTGCAAGGTACATTTACAAAGTTCAAATGATTGTTGGATTGAAGCTGAGGAGGAAAGGCTGAATGCCAAGGTTTAGGATGAAGCTGGTGTCAGGTCTCTGGCAGCCTGCAATGGAGTGAAGTTTAGAACTGAGAGTGACAGTGACAGAGGGCACATACAGTGCAGAGCAGCTTGTGTTAGCAGGAGAAAAGAAAGTCGCCTGCAGTTAGTGTTGTGAGTTTAGACTGTAGTAGAAAGACTCATTTGTGTTTGCATAATTATTTCAGCATTCAAGAGGGAAACTTCCATGATTTTTCTAAAATAAAACTTTAAATCTTCTTACTTTTGAAATGTTTGTATAAATTTCCTTTTTAAGAAACAGTTCCCAAGATATTGAGACTTTGTTTAAAGATGATTTTATCTATTACATTTTTATCTCTTTGCTTTAAGAGGTGTGAAAATCTAGGAAGATGGAAATAAGTTTCATTGATAAGATGTCAAAAAGAAGAGAAAATAAAGTTACAAAAATATAGAAAATATTTGAAAAGGTTTGATTCATGGTTTTTAGTTTGAAAATAAAGAAAATAATTTAAAATAAAATTTAAATAGCACAGTGAAATAGTGAATGATGCATCCTTATTTTAGTAAAATCAGCATCTACTGTGACACCATGAGCTTTACTGTGTGTCTTTCTAACACCAAGTTCCTTTTCCACTCTCATCTTGAAATGACAGGCAATTAAAATTTATATACCAATGACTTGGTAACAGAAATTATTGGATAAACTAAAATCAGTTTTCTTGTTTTTTTAGATTTGGAGAAAATTGTGTTAATATGAAAATTATTAATTAGGTCCTGTCTCATTTTCTTTCATTAGAAAGCAGCTAATAATTTTTAGGAAAGAATAATAGTTTAGTTTAGTTATATCATAAATACACCATATGAACTATGATTAAATATTCTATTTTCAAGGAGTCAAATTAAAAAAAATAAGTAAAAAGATACACGTGAAATTACTTTGTAGTGCATTCTAGTTAAACCACTACCCAAAATATTGCCATTTAGACAGATAATCAATATAAAATTATTGATTAATATCTAAAATATTATTTGGGTGGTTAAACAACATAAAATTATTGCTAAGATTTTTAAAAGTATTTTTCCATCTGAAAAATACTAGCTTTCCGGTGCTAGTGTGTATTTTATAGTTAACACGGTTCTACATCTCATTAACAGCCACAGCTAGCTGCACAGCTTTGGATCATTTACCTTCATTCCACTCATTCAGTTGCTGTGAGCTTGAAATCCCTATGTGACATGTTAATTAATGGCAGGTGTGTATTTATGGTCTATATTATATACTAGACCAGGAGTGTCAAACTCATTTTCACCGAGGGCCATATCAGCCACGTGGTTGTCTCCAAAGGGCAGAATGTAATTCCAACTCCTTAACAGTTAAGGAGTAGTTGCATTTATACAGTCCTAAAATTATTTCAGCCCTTTGAAGGCAACCGCAAGGCTGATGTGGCCCTCAGTGAAAATGAGTTTGACACCCTGTACTAGACAATATTTTCAGGTACCTTTTGGTAATATTCTAATCCAGGTACAGATGGGCACTGTTGGAAGTATATTTCAGACATATCTTATCATTATGAATATTGTTAAAATTATTGAAAGTGTTCCATCTATATAACAAAATTACCCCAGATTTTGTCAGAATAAGACAACCAATTCATTATACTCAGACCCTATCGTCAGTATTCAAAAGGGCCGATATGCAATTTCTGGGGCCTTGAATGGGAGACTGGACAGCTGGAGTCATCTAGAATCTTGGTTCAGTCACAAGTCTGGTGCCTAGCCAGTGAGAACTCAGACAAGAGCTACCAACCATAGCTGCTGCATATGTTCTCTCCATGTGGCATGGCTCCTCACAGCTGGGTGCCTGGGTGCTTGCACTTTTCTCAAGGAACTCAAGGCTCCCAGGGCAGGTGTGCCAGCAGGTAAGATGCAAGTTCCATTGTTTTGTTAGGCTCAGCCTTAGAAGTCCTATGATGTCATTTTCACTCCTTCCTGTTGGTTACAGGCAAGTCATTAAGGTCGATCCAAATGCAAAGGGAGGTGATGTAGACCTCGTCTCTCCACTTGAGTGTGAAAAAACTAGAAAACATGTTTGAAAAGCACCATATAATTTTGCTTTCTGAATACTTACTTATCTTCACCACATCCACATTACTTGTGACCTGTGAGTGTGTCTCAGTATGTATCTGCTATAACTGAAGACTTGACTGGACATTAGAGATTTTATTTCTGGATACCCAAGTCTGATATAATTGCACACATTAATGTGAAGAGTTGTGAGGACTGCATTAACTGTAACATGGTAGGTGTCCACAGAGGCTTGACATACTGTGGGTGCTCCACAATGGTCACCATGTTAATAAATCTCTGTGTTCTAGCTGCAGGATTTGTGACACATTTGCCTTTAAATCATCTGAACTCTGTAAGTCTCTGTTTCCCTTCTATAAAAATTAATATAATAATAATTCACTTTATAGGATATTAGTAGCATTAAATGTAATAATCTGTATAAAATGCTTATGATAGTGCTGGTACTCCTTCAGTCAGTATTTTATAAATATTTATCCATAACTCCAATAAATTTCTCCATGGATTATTTCACAGGGAAAGGACTTTTAATCGAAAAATAAAATAAAATCAATAAGCATGTCTTTGAGTGAGGATTTTTAAAAAAGAAAAAATGGTTAGGGTGGTAAATTTTCTATTATGTGTATTTTACCTAAATTTAAAATAATAAAATGTTTAATTTTTTTTAAATGGGGGAAATGTTAGTTATTTCTTTCAATCCATAGAGACAGAACAATTCTGGAGCAGATTAACTATATATTTTATTATATAAGATCATTTGTGTTCTTGAAATAGTCTAAAGATAACCAAGTAAATTTCTAGATTAATATTAATATTCACTGTACCTCTATTTAAAACATTTATAATTAAGTGAATTTAGGATAACTAGGTTTTTTGTACATTTACCTTAGTGTAAATGTACACTTTTACCTTAGTGTAAAATATTAAGAAAGAATACTTCCATACAAAATTTCCTTATGATTTCCTGATGTATTTTAGTTTTTCTGAGTTCTTCCTAAGTTGCTAAGAAATCACCAATGATTTTGGAGTTCATATATGTTTAATCATAACTTCATACAAAGTTCAAAACTGGTTAATTTTACTAATAAATACTGAGGAGTATTTTAAATGTAATGATAATTCCTGTAACAGTTAATGTAACTTGGATTTTTGTTTAAATGTTACTTTTATTTTCTGAACAGTGAGTCATACCATGTTGCAAATGGTCTCTCAGCCTGGTGCTCTTTCCCTTTTCTACAATGTAACAGAAAATGTGTCCCAGTCCTCCCTTACCAGTTAGCCCAGTGGCTGATTTTGATTATGCTCCAGCCCCTTCAGGCTGGTTTGATATATGGCCATTGGTGTAGTCCAGAATCTGCAAATGCCTTTGATTTCATAAAGTATGCTATTAATTTATATCTCATTGTAATGACCGATATTAAATACAAAATTTTTATAGACAAAAAAGGCTACAATGTAGTTTGGGATGCTGTGAATCACTAAAGTATTTTTTTTTAATTCTAAATTATCGATGACATTCTTGACTTATTTCCTAACTCCATCTCTACACACAATACGAGACAGTGAACTGCCTCAATAAGAGAGATCAGTGATACTGATTTGCTCTTTGGCTCCTTTGTCTCTGTGTTCTATTTATCTGGTAAAAACTGATCCAACATTTTTTGATCTTCTGATAAATAACAATGCTCTTTCCACAAAATAAAATCACTCTATGTAGACTATTTACCCTTCAGTTTATTTTTTATTTTTAGGTTTATATTTAAGTTTCTTTTTTATTGTCATTCAGCTACAGTTGTCCCCATTTTCTCTCTACCACACTCCCCTGCCCCACCCACCCCAACCTGTCACACTCAATCCTACCCCCTGTTGGCTTTGTCCATGGGTACTTTATCCATGTTCCTCCATGACCCTTCCCCTTCCCCTATAGTTTAGATGTGATCCTACCAAGGTCAGAATTGTGGCTGGCTAGGCTGAAAGTTCCTGCAGAGGGTTGAGTTTGAAGGTTTTCCAAATTAATTATTGAATTCTTTAATATGACTAATAAAATTAATTGATGAAAGCTGCATCTGTCTACTTTCAGATCTTACAGTAGTCTATAATTGTATTATATGTCTGGAAGAGCAAAGAAATATCCCTATACAATTAAAAAGCTTATTTTAAAAAAAAACTAACATTTCTTTATCCTTACCCAAGGGTATGCTTATTAATTTGAGAGAGAAAATCAGAGAGAGGGAGAAAGAAGGAAAACCATTGATAGGTTGCCTCCTGTACATGACCTGATCTGGGATCAAATCCACAACCTAGGTATGTGCCCTGACCAGGGATCAAACCTGCAAACTTTTGGCATATGCCACAATGCTCCAATAAACTGAGCCACCCAGCCAGAGCAAAACCTAGCATTTTTGATGGCATAATATATGCCAGCCATTACATAGAGGCTAAAATACCTTGTATTATTCAATCTTTGCAACAAAAGGTGCTATAGGTTATTTTTGAAAACCAAGGAAACAAAAGCTTATAAGTAGTTAAGTTATCCAGCCAGAAAAGTTTAGACCCCAAGTATAACCTAATTGCAAAGCTTAGCTTACCCATGTATTTGGTGAAACTGGAAAACATAAATTAAAATATATTTTAATTTGGAAAAATCTAGATGATATGAGAACAGAGAAAGAACACAGAGGAATTTATGAAAATAAATGTTTCACATTTACACAGTTTTATACCTCCTTTTAAGATCCTCAAGGATTTAATGTTTAATAAATATTTAGGAGTTAAATATATTTGATAGGGATTAAATAATGTTGATTATTTGATATTACTCTCTTTAAAAGTTATGAATCTTTTAGTGTATTTTCTTTTAAGCTTTTTTCCCATGAAATAATATCATCTTATAATCACCTGAGATGTGCAGAAGCAAAGAAACTTGACTAAAGTTTGATATCCATGAGTTTTAAAAAAGAGACAATAACAGTAACATAGAGATAATAGATTCACTAAAACATGTCTCTTTTCCATCTCCTCATGCCATTTTTAGGATCATGAAGAAACTGCTACACAAATGACTTTTTACTTCCTGTGAAAGCTATCTCTGAATGGTTTTCCATAGAGCTCCTCTGTTCTGTGTCATGTTACTCAGTCTAGCATGAATTAACCCTTTGTCAGCATCACTGCCTCTCCAATGATTGGTGTACCTGGTCCTTGACTTGAGACATTCTGGTCCACATTCCCTCAGAATGGGAGCTTGAGCCCCTGTGGTTAAGAGTAGTTTTGATAATAGTGATGAAATTTCATTGAGCAATTCATTTTTAACTTATTTTTATTGTATTTTTCCATTGCCATCTAGCCTTCTTATTTCCTCCTCTCCTCCTGAAATCACCACACTGTTGTCAATGTCCATGAGTCTTTTAACTTTTTTTATCTCTCTAACCCCAAAATACCTGTCATACTGATCACTATCTATGAGTCTGTCTGTATTTTGCTTTTTAGTTCAGTTTGTTCATTAGATTCCACCTATCAGTGAAATCATTTGGTATTTGTCTTTCTCTGACAGGCTTATTTCAGTTAGTGTAATGTTCTCCAGGTCTATCCATGCTTCATAATGAATATATATATATATGAATATATTATTTATAATATATTATATTAAGAATATATTATAAAATATATGTTCTTATAAAGAATGTATTACAAATATATTAAGAATATATTAAGAATATATATATATTTTTTAACCCCTGAGTAGCATCCCATAGTTGTTAGCAATTTAGAATCTCTCACTGTACTCTTAAGTATCAGGTATTGATGTATGTATGCCATGATATCATTCATTCTGCCATGAATGTGTTAATCTTCACTCTCTGTGTTTGTGACTGATCTTTCTGTCTAATTTGAAATAAAAGCCCTCTGGGAAAAGTCCCTTTTGGTGTTGTGTGCATTCTAAAGTCACTGCATGAGCCCAGTAAATATTTGATAATGAATATTGTGAACATTATTAGTTAATGTTATTGTTAATAGTAGTGATAATAATAAGCATTGATTATTTCCAGAAGGAGGTAACTAGACCTAAGTTTTATTAATAGGGGATACAGTTAATATATATATATTTGCACATATGTGTATACACTATATGTATAAACACACACATATGTACATATGTATATATGTGTGTATATATTCAAAATTATTGTTTTTCACCTCCACATAATAATAGAAAATATTTCTTGGATATACATATTATGATTAATTTGAATATAATTTAATTTAAAATAATCATTAAAGTAAGAAAAATACACCTAAACATGGTTTGCATTGACACTTGAGTTATTCAGAAATGCCTTTTATTTATACAGTAAATATATGCTAAGTTCACTGAGTACTCTGCTGTGTATTGGAGACAAAAGACAAATAAGAAAGAGTTCATGTCTTCAAGTTGTACACTGGATTATGTGCACGTGGGAGAGCAGAGGCTTTGCTGTCCATGGTGCCAAATGCTGAGACACACTCTCACGTGTGGTGAGGAGAACGGTGTGGAGGAATTCTTTAGAAAATTTGCTGTTTAAGATGCTTTTCTGATTCCCAAAGGTGACATACCCTGTTGAGCACTACTTTGTATTTAAGCATCAGAGAACCTGAGGGTGTATTTGTTTTCCAATTCTTATATAAGAACTCTACAACTTAGTGGAATTTGTGATTACCTTGTCCAAGGTCACACAGCAGAGATTTGAATCCAGGTCCACATCATGCCCAAGGTCTAAACTTTTTCTATCTCCTAATGACACCCTAAATAAGGCCTTAAGTTCCAATTAATTAGACAATTAGGAAGCCTGCTGTCATTGATGTATTAATAAATGAATAATGAACCTACAATGTGAATTACTAATAGTTATTATCCAGAGAAGATTAATAAGTAGTATTTAAATGCTTAGTCTCAAGCTAATATGGTAAAGTTGAGCTGGAAGATCACATTGCATAATGTTTTCTTAAAAAAAAATAAGACCATTGGAGATTTCTGTATGGTCCTAAGGCTAGAGGTAAATCTCATTCTTCTTACTTAAAAAAATCTCTTGACCTGATAATATTCTGGACTTTTCTTATACTGTGACTTAGTATTGTTACAATGCCACATAATGTGTTTTTATGATCCCCACATCACTATAAGAAAATTATATGACTCCCTTTTGTTCACTTAATCTTCATTAAAGGGTGAAATTGGTGTCTCAGCTGTCCAAGGCTGAAAAATGGACTCTTACTGAATGTATCATTACACGCAACAGCACATGCTTCAAGTAGCAGTACTCAGTGCTGGAGAAGAAAAAAATCATGGATATAGCCCTGTTAACTGCAGATTTGTTATTTGCTGTTTATTTGTTCTATCCCCAGAACATAGGGTTATGGAATAAAGAAAGAGTAAAAAAGGGACCTTTTTCTTACTCATTATGATGGCAAAACTGAAATACAGCATTTTCAGCTAAATATTAGTGTATTTGATTTTCTGTGAATTCCTGGATTTACTTGAGGTTGCAAGCTTCTTCAAAGTGGGATAGCAAGAATGTATATCCCAGAAAATCACAGACTTCTTCAGGCATTAGTAACAGACTGTATTCCACAATCAGTGCTCTCTTCAGAACAATCCCATGGAATTTCAGAATGTTTTATATTACTTTTTAAATGTTAGTTTTAAGTATCTCTTCCCCAAATTGTGTTCCAGAAATATTAGTTTCATTAGATATAATACTAGTTTATGTAGAAAAAGTATTGAATTGTGTGAACAAAATTAAATAAGTATTTTTCTGTATTCATTTTTTAGAACTTTTCACCTCCCTAGGAACCATTATAGCATGCAGCATTTCTATCCTGAGTTGATATTTTATGATTAAAAAAACTCTTTTTGTCAAAGTACTATAATATGTGTAATGTGCTATAGGTTCTAACTGAAATTTTAAATTAAGTATTTATATAAAACACAAGGACCAGTTGAATGGGACTTTCTAGATGTTTCCGATTGTTACTGAAAACACAAAACTGAGAACAACAGATTATGACTAGCTCACAGTCTACTAAGAATGGCTAGCAGTTTCCTAATAACTGAATACAAGATGACAGCAGTTTTGAACTCTCCTTCAGTCCATGTAAGACAAGGCCAGAAATTTAGCATGATGGTGGCAGAAAACTGTGAAAGTGAAGTTATCAGACTCATGAAGAATGTTATGTCATTTCATATGTGTACTCCTATTCCCCACCCACTCTGCACACATGCACACACACAGGAGCAGGTTCCCACTCCCTCCTCTCAGCCGAGGTATCCACATTCAAACATCAAGGTCTGCACAGAGGTCCAAGCAGCTACGACTGATGAGGTACAGAACTATAGAAATATACAGTACTAACACATGCATGGGAGGGACACTCAGCAAGAGATTTCTCAAAAGATATTCATCTAGGTTACTAAATTAAGGGACATAGAAACTAGTACCCGATTCTCATGCCTCAGCTTTTCCAAGCTGTGGGCAGTTATGTGGAAAAAAGACAGGGTAAATAAAGAGGTGTGTGTCTCTGAATTTCCAAAAAATGTTGCATATGTGAGTTTGTAGTAGGCCAATAGATCCCAGTGATCACCAGGAAAGCTGGAGCATAAAGGCTACCTGCTAAGGAGAAGGGATCTGTGTAGTGCACCCTTGGGATGGTGACTGGAGCAAAACAAATGTTAAGGAAACCTAACCACAAGAGGGCAATGTGCAATGCTGAGCAGAGGTAAGAGTGCTATGTAAACCACAAACGTATCCACAAAAAACAGTGTTTGTAGATGAACGGTCATGAAAGGCATGACAATCAGCCAGCATTCGGCAAGAGAGACTACAGAAAAACTTCACATCTGACCGTCCTGCTGGCATTGACTCTGAAAAATTCAGAGACAGAGGCACAGGGGAGCTAATGACTAAGCCACACTCCCTTCCCCACTTGTGGTCCAGACCCAAAGTTCAGAGCAAAGATGAAGGGGAAGAGGAACCTTTAACTGTATGCAAATGCGAATTTTTGACTATTTAGGACTAAATTTATTAATAACTAATGGTGGCTTTTGTTTTTGTTTTTGTGCCTCTTCACCCCCTGATATGACACTTGTTCTAATGATTGACAGCCACCAGCTATGAAGGTCTAAAGTCCATGGAAAGACTTCCAGGGATCTAATAGGTTCCCCAAAGGCCAGAGGAAATGTATGGATTTGTGGAAAATAAAGTCTTTTTTTAAATATTTGCTGTCAATTTCTTTATTTCAACATGCTATTATTGATTTTGGCATAGTTAGTTGAAAAAATAATAGATTAGCTCATATATGGTGTATTTGGGGTTTTTTTGAGTACATGTTGACTGATTTCTTTTTTAAAATTTATTTAATTATTGTTCAAGTACAGTTTTCTGTCTTTTACTCAGCCCACCCCCCCAGTGGTCCCCACCTTTCTCCCATTTCCACCCCCTTAGTCGTTGTCCATGTGTCCTTTATACTAGTTCCTGTAAATCTTTCCCTCTTTTCCTCTGAAATCGAGTACTGTTACATTCAGCCTGTTAGATATGACAGTTAGAGACATTAGGTTTAATTTCCTTCTTATAAAAATGTGTTGTATTGTCAAGTTATTATATTAATTAACCAAAATAATAGAAGTTTACTAACTTCAGATGTGGTCAATCACACCACAAACTTAGAAGTAGCATATGTTTCACATACAGGTAAATAATCGTATATATATAATGTTGTGAAACATTAATGAACAAAATGTACTGTGAGAATATGTATTTTAACATCAGATTACATATCAGGAGAATATTTTTTAACAGTGGCTATTAAAAATGTAACAGCTTGTATTTTATTATCCAATTCATAGCTAAAAGCCCAGTTATTATATTACTCATATGCAGCTCATCATATCTAGTAATGTCAGAACCACAAAGCTAATGGCAACTAAACATAACCATTTGTGTCAAATTTTAGAAGAATAAGAATGCCAGAAGGAAAAAGAAACACATGAATATGAACTAAACTCAGATAGTTTTGTAAAATTATTTAAAAGTTATATATAATGTTTCTATACCATGTAGCTGGTTGCAAAGACATCAATCATCATATTATCTGTACATTGAACATGATAAATTGATTTTGTTCTAATGAGAGGATCCAATTATTTAGAGAAATGAAGATATATGAAAGCACTTTAGCTCCAATGACCACATATTATCAGTAATAACACTTAACTCTATGTGGTTTAATACCTCTGTTCTGAACAGTTTAGACCATATGGTTGTCCTATTTCTTTAGAGAAAGGTCAAATAGTTAATTTATCATCTTCATAAAAATATCAAGTGAGAATATCACATGATCCATTCAATGATGAACAGAGGTTTCATACTTCAATTTTTTTCTTGTCCTTGCTAATCTTTGGTTGGTAACAAACATTAAGCTTGTGGATAATGATTGGTTCAACACATAAAACTCATTCAGTAATTTCTTGTGATCATAAAATTATGTTGTAACCTTCCATTGCCATGAAACAAAATCAAGATTGAAAATTATTTCAACAGGTTGGACTTCAGGGGTAAAACCAGTAATATAAAATTTAACTGGGAAAATGAAAAATTGGGCATTTAAATGATCTTTGGTGCAAATATGGCTCAAGGAGACACATACTGACAAGTGAATGTCTGAATAGGAGCCTAGTTTAAAATGAGAATGTTGAACATGTGAAGGAAGTTCATGTGGAAAAAGGATTAGAGTTTAAGGGAAGTGAAACTATGCAGTTTCTTTTTAGACGGATTTTAATTAAAGAAATAACATGTTTACTACTAGAACTATCAAATATAAGAATGACTGCTTTGCAAGATGGTGAGTGCTTTCTCACTAGTATCCTTCACTATTTCCAACCAATGATGATAAACTATGTCAGGAAAGCTGATTATATAAAAGGCATTTGTGCAATCAAATCTGAAAGAAATGATGATATTATTTCTAAGGTCCCTACTAATTTTAAGATTCTTGGATTGTGTTTTTTCACTTACATAATCCATCAGCTCTCTCATTAACATTTATCTTGCCTTATTAATTATAGGTATTTATGTACATGTTCAGTTTCTTGCTAGATTTTTTTCTAAATAGAAAATTTCATAATATTAGTAATTGCATTTTACTTATATTCTTATTTCCTCCAGGAGGCCTTGAAGCCTTACTAAATGAACCAAATGAACCAAAACTATTGGAGTATGTTATAAAATCAATATACAGATATAGTATATCCATGTCATTCTTGAATGACATGTGAGAGAAACAGTTACTATAATATTAAAAAAAAACATTTTCATAAGAGATAGTTTTCAGAAACTCTGAGGAATATGAGGTTTTACCTAACTTTACCAAGACTCCTGAGTTAGAGACAAAAAACTTTATTACTCAACATATAGCTAACAGAGTGAGCATCAACAGATGTGAGCCTGTGCCCCTGCCCCCAGATCTCAGGAGGTTATGCAGATGAAATGGTGTACGCATACTCAGTGAACTGCATTATAGGACAGGAACCTGACCTTTGCATAGGGAACATCAAATCTTTTATAATGGGTAGTAACCATGTTTTTACCTGCTTCAAAGGGAGAAATTATCTCCATCTTCATAGGCTATTTGCTATATAAATATCTTTGCAAAGATAATTCAAAGAAAATTTAGCGAGTGACTCTCACAAGACATACAGAAACACAAAATACCCACAAAGAATCTTCTCCTGAGAATAGCACTTATAACATGCTTCTACATCGTGAATGAAAGAGGCCAGTGTTTGTGTCAAACTTTGATGTGTGACAGTGATGGGAAAATGAAAGGACATGGAAAGTGACATTTGCAGATCCAGTGTTTTAGAAATAACCTCAAGATTATGAATTTCTTCTAGATAAATAATTTGCATAGTATACAGACAGCAGCTATCTACTGAATCTGATGTGATCAGTGGATTTTATTTATTGTAGAATACCTCTGATTTTAATTTCACAATCATTTCTTTCTTCTTGTTGTTAAATTGTTACTTTTCTACCTTTGTTCATCTTGTTTTACTAGCCACACTGGTGAGCAGCTAGGCAGTGCATTTTGAGAGATGGTGATCAAACTTGGATCGAAGACTTTCTAAAAATTGACCTATAAAATACAATTTTCAAAAAGTCAAGTCCTCTAGAAGCATTACTATAAATTGGTTTGTTTCCATATCCCAGAGACCAACAGCAATTCTATTTAAAAGCCATAAAAATATGTGGTAGATATATAATGGATATATACAGGGATGAAACATTATTTTTTGCTTTAAAGGTTTTACAGATAGCAAGTTTCTTTAAAGAAAATAACAGTTTTTGCTCTATTCAGAAATAACCAAGTATTGTGATTTACTCTTATCAAAATAACCACTGTATTTGCTTCCCTTTTTTTCCCTCTGTAGATAAGCAAAATTTGTACATTGGTACAGATCTATTTAGAATATCTGAAAATTATAGTTTAAATTACCTTAAATGCTATAAAACTTTGTGCTATAATTAATTACTAATTTTAATCTCATTGAATTTGTTATCATCATTAATATCAAATGCTATTTATAGAGTACTTAATTAAATGTGGTATTTTAAATACTATTGAACAAGGGTAATTAATACATACCAAAATCAAGTAGGTGATTGATGCAGACACTGGCTCACAGTACCCGCGTCATCATGGATGAGATGAGACAAATTTACATGGACTACTGAGTCCTGTGGAGGAAAAGGGATGGCCTGCCTACTCCCTCAAGGAGGGAGAGCCTCGGAGCAGCCTGGCAACTCTCTCAAGGGGAGAGCGTGCTGACCATTGCCTAGACAGTCTTCTATTGTTTTGTTTTGTTTTTTTCCCACAGGAGTTCAGGTACAACTTATTAATCATTGTCAGGCAGTAAACAGTAGATAGCATACGAAGAACTATTAGGGCTTCTTCTAAGTCAGGGTCTATTAGTTAAAAGGCTACAAAACTTTGGGAAAACAAACTCATTTTCTGCCAGAATTCTTAGCAAAGCAGGCTTCTCAGGATTTTACTGTCCTTTCTCAGGCCTGATCACCCGGGGAGCCCACCATTCCCAGAACAGGTCTGTACCACCCTCAGTCATTATTTTCAGGCTTAAGTCAGGCAGAGGGGGCAGATAGCCAAGGAATTCTCAGAGACTTCTCACAGACAGACTGAGGACTCGGGCTTTGTCAAAGCCGGGGGGTGAGGGGCCATCACCCCCTTTCTCCATAGCCCCCCAAGTCCTTCCCTGGGGCCTCCACATGATCATGCCTGTCTTAGGTGGTTCCCCCCTTGGGGAATCTTACCCCTCATTGGCTAACTCATCAAGCACTGGAGGCCAGTTGTGAAAAAAGGAGCAGAAGCGGGGCCCATACCTGGTAGATAAGCTTTGGCTCCTTAGTGGCTTATGGTCCTAAGGTTGCTCATTCAGCCTTAGCCATGGGGGGTTTACGGCTCCTGAAACCAGGAAGGGCATTTCCCAACAAATGATTATGACATATATTCTCCCACAATATTACCTGGAACACAGGAAATATCCCATAACTCAGGTTGAATTGTGCAGAATTCTGAGCACAAACAATAAAAATTATAACTTTTGTAAATAGTTCCAACAATTATAAAAAGAACAAAATGTCATATTTTCTTTATTACATTTGTCATTTCTGCCTTCATGGTTCTCTCATTTTTTCACCCAAGGATACATATAGTCCCCTAATAACAAACCTTGTTTATTATAATGTTAATAGAAACTTGTTTGTCCCCCAGGCTGTTTGGAAATTCATGGGGCATGTTCCTGGGGGAATGGGCTGCATTGGTGAGCTCCAGAACTACACTAAGAACTCAGCATCAGATTCTATCCCATTATCACAAAGGACTGCTTTAAACAGCATCTCCTTATAGTGGAATTTCGAATGCATTTGTTTGGAGCTTATCCTTTTACTTTCAAATAAATATAATTAAATTAATATTTTATTAATTTCCAAAGAAACAAATGAAGTGTTTTAAGGCCAAAGTGAGGTTCCAGAGACCTACAAACTGTCCCCTATCCCTGCAGTAAAATGCCGTGGAGCTGAGCACAAGCATTGGAGAACAGGCAGTTAATGCAACCCCAACTCTACCCTTAATTCTTTGTGTGTCCTACGGGGAACTAATTAGTCACTCCAATTTAATAATATTTCCTGTGGTTTATTTATTTTTTAATTACAGTTTACCTTCAGTATTATTTTATATTAGTTTCAGGTATAAAACAGTAGCTAAATATCTATATAATTTATTAACTGTTATCCCTGATAAGTCTAGTGCCCACTTGGCACCATACACAGTTATTATAATATTATTCCCTATGCTGCAATTTACATCTTTGTGACTGCTTTGTACTTTTTAATCCTCGTGTTTGATAGTGAAGTTACCTACCACATTAGGGTCATACAGATCAAAGGAGACCTTATATGCAAAGGATGGAGCACAGATATTTGAGCATATCAAATTATATGATTTCAGCTTCTCTAGGTTTCAATTTCTTTAACTCTAAAAATAAGGTTAAATTATATGATCTCCAAGGCCTTTCCAGACTGACTTTATGTGCAACTTCTGCTCTGGATTTTTACCTGGGCCTCCTCATTTGGTATTGCCTATGGTTCTGCTCACTTTTGCCATCTTTCTAATGCAATTTTGAAAAAATCTACTGAGTACATGGAACCTAAGGACTAGAACACAGATGTATAATCATGAATGTATACCACATCCTCATGACAGAAAGCCAATACCAAGGTAAATGCAAACTTTTCATGCATAATCTTGCTACTCTCTTGGCTCTCATTCCCATTTAATAACTAGACCAGTGATGAAGAACAGAGAGACAGAGACAAAGAAATAGATTACAGAGAAAGTGACAGTGACAGAGACAGAGATATTCCATAACCTGGATGCCACTGAGATTATGACTATAAAGAATGAGGGTTAGGGTATGACAGAAACCACAGTTTCTGATAGAATTCAAGCTCAGATACAGACCATGTTTTTAATAAGAACAGCTCTTGATATGCAAAAAGAGTCCCACATGGTTAAAGGCCAATTGACCAAACATTTACACAGTGAATTTAATTGTCCCTTAAAATACAGACATTATTTGAAACTACACTGGACACTTAAAGTAGTTTAGAAACCCTCATTTTGGCATGAAAAATAGTAGTCAGTGGTGTCTCTAATGTCTTTAATGAAAAAATTACCAGAGAGGTAATTTAGAATTTAATGGGAAGCATATGACTCAATAATTACCTATTTTCATAGAATGTACATCCATTTTTTTTTGAGGTTGTAAGTATAGATTTTTTTCATTGGGGGAGATTCATACACATGCATATAAATAGTAAATTACTTTAGGGCCACTGTACTCTACAGAAGTCTAGATGGTAGTTTCTCTTGTATCCCAACATGTTTATAAATTCGGGGCTTGCTGATATATCTGATCTATCTCTCTTGCTTTCCTAGATTATAAAGAATGAGAGGACAATGTCTTAGTCATTGATTAACAAAACACATGCAATGCTATCATCTATTCCACTGAGAAAATGTGTGATGAGCAAGATAAAGTTAGACATTGATTTTCTCTATTGATTTAAAAATCTCAAGTCATCTTATTATTTCATAAATGAATATCTTAGTGTCTGCTTAAAATATCTCTATTCATCCTGTGTACTTTTGCTCATAAAAAAGTTGGCTTGGTTTCTCCAAAGGACCTTCAGTGTGGTCTTCCAACTGAAGTTGGGACCTCTAAGGCTCATCTGAACAGCATCAAACACTTTTTTCTTAGCTATAATTAAAATATCCCCAAGGGACTTCTATCTCTGCAACTTAGTGTTACACTATAAATAAGCTAGTCCACTTCATTTCTTCCATGTTGTGGGGAATGCACCTTCCTTCTCCAAGAACTTCATAAATTGTACCGTCTTATGTGATGCTCTCCTGAAATCCCATAGTCACAGTTAGTTTAAAAGCCCCCAGTAAGGTCACAATATTTAGCAAATGGTCTTTTTAGAACAGTCATCAATTTGTATTTCAGTCTGTTATCTTTGCCTTTGACTTTTTTGTTAAACTGTGGATAACCTTGTTCAATCAACAATGGCCATCTCTTGGTTGTGTCAGAATAAGGGTCCCCTCCCTAGTCCTGTACGACCTGTGTCCATCCCAATGGATAATGAGCAGAATAGAATACTTTAAAATTATGATTTACAAATTATTATTTCCAAAGAACCAGCTCTTCAAATAATATTCCCCTATATTATTTCCAAGGGCAAGAAATGTTTTTGCTCTTCTCAGAATTGGCTGATTGTTACCACTATAAGATTACAGAATAAATCTGCTTCTAAAAAAATGTATTCTTTGCCATGCCATATAATTAAAAATTTATCTCTTCATCTGAAATGATTTGTATACTAATGACAGAGAAAGCATATACTGAGCAAATGTTTGGTATTTTGATAGTTTGTTACTTTGAAAGTGCTCACATAAAGCATCATTATATAATAGACCTTTTCCTGTCATATCTTCAATATCATAGTTTTAAAGAATGGTCTAACTATAAATCTCAGGACTCCTGAGGTGAAATAAGGCCCTTTGAAAGAAAGTCGAGGCCACAGTGGATTTACTGTACATGTCAAATATGTCACCTTTGAGCACTTGATTGGTTTCCTGGGGCTGCTGTATCTAAGTACCACAAACTGGGTGTCTTCAAACAAACAAACAAAATTATCTTTTCACTATTCCAGAGGTTAGAAGTCTACAGTTGAGGTGTGAACAGAGTTGGATCCTTCTAACCCTCTGGTGATGGCAGCAGTCCTTGGCATTCCTTTACCATTTGATCACATGGCATTCTCCTGCCTGTGTCTGTCTTTTATTACAAGATCACCATTCATATCTGATTAGGACTCACTCTATGGACCTCATGTTAACCTCATTACATGTTCAAAGCCCCTATATCCAAATAAGGTTACATTCTCAGGTACTAGGGGTTTGACTTCAGCATACTTTTTCATATCACACATATGTGTTTGGACACACTTCAATCCCTAACAGGAACAACTAGAAAGCTGAGTCAGAGTTTGCAGTTCCAGCACCAGAAAACCAAAGACAGATATTTCTTGAAATTCATAGTTAGCTATACTAGAAAACACTATTGAGTGTTTCAGGGTCTTTTCTCCATGTGTGTTGGTATACTTACTTTACATTAAGAAAATAGCTGGACATAACCTACATTATAAACACACAAAAAAACTTTTAAATGAATAACTTATAAAAAATCTTTGTACTTGTGGTCTAGATATTCAATATTTTAGTATAAGATGCTATTGAGAATATGAATATTGAAAACCAGGCTAGTTTCTTAAGCTATTCTATGGTTTTCAAAATTTAACTTGTTAATAAAGAAGTCCAGAAAGATGCCTATAAGATGTATTGATATGTTGATTCTTTCTTAACAAGTAAAATTTTGAAATTACATAATAATAATAAAAACTTTACTTTAACTAAGGCTACTGTAATTTTTAAAATTATGTAATTTTGTTCCTTTTCCACTTCTGTGATGATTTATTTGGCCACGCAGAAGCTTTTTACTTTAATGTAGTCTCGTTTGTTTACTCTTTTCTTTATTTCACTTGGCCTGGGAGACATATCGGCAAAAATAATGCTATGTGGGATATCTGAAATTGTCCTGCCTATGTTTGCCTCTAGGACTTTCATATTGTCATGACTTATATTTAAGTCTTTTATTCATTTTGAGTTTATTCTGGTGTGTGGTATAAATTGGTGGTCTAGTTTCATTTTTTTTTTTGCATTCACCAGTACATTTCTCCTAACACTATTTATTGAAGAGGCTAGCTTTACTCTGTTGTATACTCATGTCCCCTTTGTCAGATATTAATTGACCATAGAGACTTGTGTAAAATGTTATGCTAAGTGAAGTAAGCCAGTCAGTGAAAGACAAATACCATGTGAACTCGTGTATAAGAGGAATCTTCTTTTTTTTAATTGTTGTTCAAGTACAGTTGTCTCCACTTCCCCACCACCACTGTCCTCCTCCCCAGCGACCCTTACCTCCCATCTTCAATCCTTCCCTGCTTTGGCTTTGCCCATGGGTCCTTTACACATGTTCCTTGACCACTTTTCCACTTCTTTCCCTGTTATCTCCCTCCTCCATCCCCTCTGGTCACTGTCAGTTTGTTCTTTATTTCCATGTCTCTGGTTATATTTTTCTTACTTGCTTGATTTGTTAATTAAGAGGAATCTAATGAACAAAATAAACTAACAAACAAAATAGAACCACAAGCATGGACACAAGGAACAGACTGAAAGTGACAAGTGGGGAAGGGAGAGAGGGATAATAGTAGAAATAAGAGGAAGAGACTAGACAAAAAACAGGTATGAATGACCCCATGGACATAGACAACAGTGTGGGAATTAAGTGTGGGAGTGGGGGTGGGATGGGTGGAGGAGGGCAAAGGGGGAAAATTGGGACAACTGTAAAAGAATAACAATAAAATGATTCAAAAAAGAAGACTCATGAAAAAATATGTAATTTTGAAATTACATAATAATAATAGAATCCCCACTTTAACCAATTCCTCCCCATTGAAGCCTATAGCAGCTTTCTGTTGTACATTTACTGCTCATACCCAAAGGAAGAATGACTTCTGCTCTTTAGATTTTGAGGTTTTCCCTTTAATTTGTATTATAGCTCTTTCTGAATAATGCTATAGCCTTGTAACACACTGAGACAGTAAATAATGTGAAATTGCAGACATCTTCATGCAGAATTTGTGGATTCCAAACATGCTTTAAATTAATGTATTAGAGACAAACAAATAACTGTGGCATCAAGGGTGATTCTTCCATTGCAGCAGGAGGGTATGGCTTGGATAGGTGTTTGCATTACAAAGCTATAATTCAAAGAAACAGGAAAAAACATCTCGCTATATTACAAACACTTAAAGTATCACGGAAGAGAGGAACCAAATTGATATTTCTCTCCCACTCTTTCTCCTTCCCTTCCCCTCTCTCAAAAAATAAATAAATAAAATATTTTTTAAAAAGTCATTAAGAAATTGATAGAATCCAGCTTTTTGTTTTTGATGATGTTGATAGCCTATTGAGATATAATTACATATCATGTTCATCCATGTAAAGAATACAAGTCAATTATTTTTTAGTATATCCATAGGGTTGTGCAAATATCACCATAGTCAATTTTAGAACATTGTCATTATCCAGAGAGAGACCGCCACATCTTTAGTAGCCTTCTTCTGGCAATAGACAAAATAGGCAATAACTGTTCCACTTTTTATCTGTGGACATTTTGTATAAATGAAATCATATAACATGTGGTCTTGGTGACTGACTTTTCTCCCTTAGCATAATATTTTCAGGTTTCACGTAGCCACTGTCATGTAGCATGTAGATATACCTCATTTTATTTGCGCATTCATTAGTTTATATAAATTTGGGTTTTCCTACTATTTGGTTGTAATGAATAATGTTGTTATACACATGGGTGTACAAAGTTTTGTGTTCAATTTTTTTTATTGCTCTTGGGTACACACTTAGGAATACATTTGCTGAGATTAATGGTAACTTTATACTTAATTTTTGGAGAAACGACCAGACTGTGTTTTAAAGTGCCTCTCTGTTACCTTCCTATCAACAATGTATGTGTTCCAATTTTCATCCATGTCAACACTTATTACTGTCTGTCTGTGATTATAGCTATGCTAGTAGATTGAAGTGGTATCTCATTACTATTTTAATTTGTATATCCCTTCTGTCTAGATAATGGTGGAGGGAATCTTTTACTTTATTAAATTTATTTAATTATTTTCCAAGTACAGTTTTTTTTGTCAATTTTTCCCATCCCAGCCCCTCCCCCCACCCCGTCTCCCCACCTCCCTCCCATGCCCCCCCCCACAGTCCTCATCCCTGTGTCTTTCATACATGTTTTTCAAAATCCATCCCCGTTTTTCCCCTTAAATTCCCTTCCCTCTCCCCTCTGGTCGCTGCCCACATGTTCTCTATTTTAGTGTCTTTGTTTTTATTCTATTTGCTTGTTTATTTGGTTATTTAGCTTCCTGTTAAAGGTGAGATCATATGGTATTTGTACTTCAATGCCTGGCCTATTTCACTCAGCATAATGCTTTCCAGTTCCATCCATGCTGTTGCAAAGGGTAGTAGCTCCTTCTTTCTATCTGCTGCATAGAATTCCATTGTGTATATGTACCACAATTTTTTTATCCATTCATTTACTGATGGGCACCTAGGTTGCTTCCAACTATTGGCTATTGTAAATTGTGCTGCTATGAACATTGTGGTGCATAGGTTCTTTGAAATTGATGTTTTAGGACTCTTGGGATATAATCCTAGCAGTGGAATTGCTGGGTCAAAAGGCAGGTTGATTTTTATTTTTCTGAGAAACTTCCATACTGTTTTCCATAATGGTCATACCAGTCTGCAATCCCACCAACAGTGAACTAAGGACCCCTTTTCCCCACAACCTCTTCAACATTTGTTGTTTGTTGCTTTGTTTATGATAGCCATCTTGACTGGTGTAAAGTGGTATCTCATTGTGGTTTTAATTTGCATCTCTCCGATAGCTAACGATATTGAGGATCTCTTCATGTGTCTCTGAATGTTCTGTATGTCCTCCTTGGAGAAGTGTCTGTTCAAGTCCTTTTCCCATTTTTTAATTGGGTTCAATGTCTTCCTAGAGTGGAGTCCTGTAAGTTCTTTGTATATTTTGGAGATTAAATCTTTATCTGAGGTATCATGGGAAAATATGTTTTCCCATACAGTTGGTTGTCTTTTTAATTTAATACTGTTTTCTTCGGCCATGCAGAAGCTTTTTATTTTAATGAGATTTGTTTATTCTTTCCTTTATATTCCTTGCTTTAGGGGACATATCAGTAAAAATTTTGCTGCGTGGAATACCTGAAATGTTCTTGCCAATGTTCTCCTCTAGGACTTTAATGGTGTCACGGCTTATATTTAAGTCTTTTATCCACCTTGAATTTATTCTGGTGTATGGTGTAAGTTGGTGCTCAAGTTTCATTTTTTGCACGTAGCTGTCCAGTTCTCCCAACACCATTTGTTGAAGAGGCTATCCCCCTTTGTCAAATATTAATTGAATGTAGAGAGTTGAGTTGATTTCTGGGCTCTCTGTTCTGTTCCATTGGTCTATGTGCCTGTTTTTATGCCAGTACCAGGCTCTTTTGATTACAGTGGCCTTGTAATACAGTTTGATATCAGGTATTGTGATCCCTCCTACTTTGTTCTTCTTTCTCAAAAGAGCAGTTGCTATTCGGGCTCATTTATGATTCCATATAAATTTTTGAAGTGTTTATTCTATGTCTGTGAAATATGCCATTGGTATTTTAATAGGTATTGCATTGAATCTGTAGATTGCTTTGGGTAGTATGGACATTTTGATGATGTTAATTCTTCCAATCCATGAACAAGGTATGTTTCCATTTGTTTGTGTCTTCCATGATTTCTTTCTTCAGTACTGTGTAGTTTTCTGCCTACAGGTTTTTTACCTCCCTGGTTAGGTTTATTCCCAGATTTTTTATTTTTCTTTTTCCTATATCAAATGGAATTTTTTTCCTTGATTTCTGCTTCTGCTGATTCATTGTTAGTATACAAAAATGCCTTTGATTTCTGGATATTAACTTTGTATCCTGCTGTTTTGCCAAATTCATTAATTAGTTCGAGCAGTTTTTGGGTAGCGTCTATAGGATTTTTCATGTACACAATCATGTCATCTGCAAACAGTGACAGTTTTGTTTCCTCCTTTCCTATTTAGATGCCTTTTATTTTCTTTTCCTGCCTGATCGCTGTGGCCAAAACTTCCAATACTATGTTGAATAGAAGTGGTGAAAGTGGACATCCTTGTCTTGTTCCTGATCTTAGTGAAAAAGCTTTTAGTTTTTGCCCATTGAGTATGATAATGGCTGTAGGTCTCTCATAAATGGCCTTTATTATATTGAGGAATGCTCCCTCTATTCCCACTTTGCTGAGTGTTTTTATCATAAATGGGTGCTATACCTTATCAAAAGCTTTTTCCGAGTCTATTGATGTGATCATGTGGATTTGTCTTTGTTTTTGTTTATGTGGTGAATTACATTTACTGATTTGCGAATGTTGAACCATCGTTGCATCCCTGGGATGAATCCCACTTCGTCGTGGTATGTAATCTTTTGAATATATTGTTGGATGCGATTTGCCAATATTTTGTTGAGGATTTTAGCATCTATGTTCATCAGTGATATTGGCCTGAAATTTTCTTTCTTTGTTGTATCTCTATCTGGTTTTGGAATTACAATGATGCTGGCTTCATAAAAGGAGTTTGGGAGTTTTCCATCCTTCTGGATTTTTTGGAATAGTCTGTGAAGAATGGGGGTTAGCCATTCTTTAAATGCTTTGTAGAATTCTCCTGTGAACCCATCTGGTCCGGGGCTTTTGTGTGATGGGCGTTTTCTGATTACTGCTTCAATTTCTTTTGCTGTTATTGGTCTATTCAGGTTTTCTACTTCTTTTTCAATGAGTTTTGGGAGATTATATTTTTCTAGAAATGTGTCCATTTCCCCTAGGTTTTCAAATTTCTTGGCATATAGTTCTTCATAGTAATTTCTTACAATCATTTCTATTTCTGTGGTATCAGTTGTGATCTCTCCCCTTTCATTTCTGATTGTGTTTATTTGTGTCTGTTCCCTTCTTTTCTTGATGAGCCTACTTAAAGGCTTGGCTATTTTGTTGATCTTTTCAAAGAACCAACTACTGGATTCATTGATTCTTAGGATTGTGCTTTCAGTCTCTATGTCATTTAGTTCTGCTCTGATCTTGGTTATTTCCTTCCTTCTACTTGTTCTGGGCTGTCTTTGTTGTTGTTACTCTAGTTCTTGCAGGCATAGGGTTAGGCTGTTTGTTTGAAATGTTTATGTCTTCTTTAGGTAGGCCTGTATTGCTATAAGCTTCCCTCTCAGGACTGCCTTTGCTGTGTCCCATAAGATTTGGGTTGTTGTGAGGTCGTTTTCATTTGTTTCCAGAAACTTTTTGATTTCTTCCCTAATTTCATTCTTGACCCATTCGTTGTTTAGTAGCATACCATTCCGTCTCCATGATTTCCAGTGCTTTGGGTTTTTTCGTTTGGGGTTGGTTTTCAATTTCAGTCCCTTGTGAGCAGAGAAGATGCTTGGTATGATTTCAATTTTCTTGACTTTGTTGAGGCTCATTTTGTGACCTGTCATGTGGTCAATTTTTGAAAATGTTCCATGTGCATTTGAAAAGAATGTGTATTTAGCTTCTTCAAGATGAAGGGCTCTATATATATCAGTTAAGTCCCTTTCATCTAGGGTGTTGTTTAATGCCACAATATCTTTGCTGATATTTTGTTTGGAAGATCTGTCCATTTTTTGATAGTGGGGTGTTCAAATCCCCTACTATAATTGTGTTGCTGTCAATATCATTCTTGAAGTCCTCTAAGATTTTCTTGATATATTTTGGTGCTCCTATGTTGGGTGCATATATATTTATGATGCTAATGTCTTCTTGTGGATTCTTCCCTTGAGTATAATGAAGTGACCTTCTGGGTCTCGCTTTATGGCCCTCTTTTTGAAGTCTATTTTGTCTGATATGAGAATTGCTACCCCAGCTTTTTTTCTTGTCCGTTTGCTTGGTAAATTTGTTTCCAGCCTTTCACTTTTAGTCTGTGATGGTCTTTTGTCCTGAGGTGGGTCTCTTGTAGCAACATATGTGTGGGTCAAGCTTTCTTATCCATTCAGCTATTCTGTGTCTTTTGATTGGACCATTTAATCCATTTACGTTTAAGGGTATTATTGATAGGTACTTATTCATTGCCATTTTTGTACCTGTGTTCTTCTCTGTCTCTCACTTTTCCTTCCTTTCCTTAAAGTAGTCCTTTTAGTATTTCTTGTAGGACTGGTTTGTTGGAGACATATTCTTTTAAACTTCTTTTGTCTTGGAAGCTCTTTATTTGGCCATCTATCTTGATTGAGAGCCTTGCTGGGTAAAGTAGCCTTGGTTGTAGGCCTCTGGTTCTCATTACTTGGAATATTTCTTGCCATTCTCTTCTTGCTTGAAGTATTTCCATTGAGAAGTCAGTAGCTAACCTTATTGGGGCTCCCTTGTATGTTACTTCTTTTTTCTCCCTTGCTGCCTTTAAGATTCTCTGTCTTGGCATTTTGCCATTTTGATGATGATGTGTCTTGAAGTGGGCCTCCTTGGGTTCCTCTTGATTGGGACTGTCTGCGATTCCTAAATTTGTGTGACTTTTTCTGTCATCAAATTAGGAAACTTTTCTCTCATTACTCTTTCAAATATGTTTTCTATTCCTTGTTCTTCTTCTTCTCCTTCTGATATCCCTATTATTCGGATATTATTACGTTTCATATTGTCTTGTATTTCTATTAATCCCTCTTCATTCTTTCTAAGTTTCTTTTCATTTTCCTGCTCTTTCTGTGAGATGCTTTCTACTTTGTCCTCCAGCTCGCTAGTCCTATCCTCCGCCTCTTCTATCCTACTTTTGAAACTCTCCACTGTGTTCTTCAATTCAGAGATTTTATTCTTCATTTCCTCTTGTCCCTTGCTGATAGTTTCTATTTCCTTTTTCATGTTGATATAGTTTGTGGTGAGGTCATTGTATCTCCCCTGTTGTTTTTGGTAGCTCATTGTGAGCTCTTTGAACTTTGTGACTACCAGTGCTTTGAATTCAATATCTGATAGTTGATTAGCTTCTATTTCATCTAACATTCTTTCTAAAGCTTTTGCTTTTTCTTTCATTTCGGGATTATTGTCTTTGTCTTCCCATTATTTGTGCGACTCTTCTTGTTGGCCTCAGCTTCTAAAATTGATCTGTTCTGACTCCCTGGGTTTATGCTGTAAATTTCTGTGGTATACTGCCTGTGAATTTCAGTGGTGCAGACTCCTTCAGGTATCTTGATGTTCTCCGTTTCCACCTACTCCTTTTATTGTGTATGTGTAATCAGTTGTAGGAGGAGGCAAAATGATTTATGACAGCATAAGAGTTTTTTATGATATTTACAGTTATAGCTGGTAGAGAGGAGATAGGCGATCTTTAGACTATATATTGTATTAACCGTATTCTTCAGACCAACTTGACACTTTTACGAGAGGATGGACAAAAGATAAGCCTCTTGTTGGGGAGGGAATTCTTGTTAGTTGTAACTAGAAAGCAGTGAGGTTTTAGATGTCAGATTTCGAGGTAAGGTGAGTATAAGGAACGGTAAATAGGTGTGGTATGTGAGCAAATAGAGGTAACCACTACAGTGATAGAGTTCAGGGACCTGTACAATGGGCTAAGATCCGGGAGATGTGTTGTGAAGTATTTACTGTTGTATAGATCAGCTATTATTTACACTAATATTACAGCAGCACTCGTATAACAATCTCTATGTGATCTGAGTAGGGGGTATAGTGCTTTAGGTAGTGTGCTAAAGGAAAACAAGTGGGGTGTAGTTTAGAGGGTTAGCAAAGCACTGTGGAGGAAAGGACAGGGGGAGCTTGTCTAGTAATACAATATACCTACTCGAGACTAAGAAGCCCCTACAGAAAAAGGAGGAATACAGAGATATTATTAAAATATAAAAGAAGTGAAAATAATGAAAAAAATATACATCTTCTCATGGCTTCTCTGCTATAGGAAGGTTAAGTTTGTTTCTCTGTCTCTACTGTTGAGATGCACCTGGAGGGAATCTTTTAATGCACTTATTGAGCATTCACATATCCTTTTTGGAAAAGCTTACTTTTATTAGATATATGATTTACCTTTTTCCCACATTCTGTGGGTTGATGTTTTCCTTTCTCACTGGTGTCCTTTAAAACACAAAAATTTTAATTTTTATGAAGCCAAATTTTTCTATTTTTCTTTGGTTGCTTGTACATTGTATCATATCTGAGAACACATTGCCTAATTCAAGATCACAAAGATTTACATCTGTGTTTTTCTCTATGAGTTTCATAGTTTTACCTTTTACATTTTGATATTTGCTTCATTTTTGAGTTATTTTTGTACATGGTGTAAGGTAGAAATTCAAATTAATTTTTCTCTTTCTATAGCTCTTGCGTAATTTGCACTCTCCAGTGAGTATCTGATCACTACTTCATGAAGTTGGCTCACGCATAACTTCTAGTTTTTGTTCACAGTTTCTGCAATTCAAGTTTTTGACTGTTTGATATTATCTATGTTTCATCTTAAGGCTTCTGTTCTTTCAAATAATAAATTTCCTAAGGCATCTTCAATCTTCAATTAAGAGTCCTGAAAAGCAAAATCTAGCTGACACTAAACACTATGAACTCTATTTGGGCAGAGCTATTGAAAAGATTCTTGGCAGCTTATTAATTGGCTTTTCTCCAGTGAAGTTACATACTTTATGCATTTACTCTTTGATAGGGGATTATATAAAACAAGATGTGGACATTTAGTATATTGAATAACATGTAGCCATTTGTCTTCTCAGAGTAGAAGTCATAGACATGTTAGAAGGTAAATTTCACACATTTCAGGCATTTGTGGTTTGATGTATCCAGTGTAAATCTCTGATTTACACTCATCATGTCTAGTTTTATAGATTGGATTTTCTGTCACCAAGCTGATTCATTTCAAGCAGGCACCAGGATAGATTCTTCATTTTTACCTTAGGCTTATAGGAAAACACTTTACGTATTTCTTTGGTTTTAGATATAACTTTTCCTTTGCACAATGAGCATCTTCCTTCATAGTTGCATGAGTATAGTTCTGCCCTCACTACCTTTTCCTGAATTGACCACACACCTATATGTGCACCACTCTATGCTGTTCATATTTATCTTCCATGTTTCTGTGCTTCACTGTCTCAGTCACTGTACCATTTGTGTCCATTTTAATGCTTTTTGTAGCTCTTATTATATGAACTCTCATTATAAGTTCTTTTTATGTATATTTTATTTGATTACAGTTGTCCTAATTTGTCCCCTTTTTATCTCCACCATCCTGCCCACCCCATACACCCACAGTCCATCTCGACACTGTTGAGATCAACGCTGTCTAATGATCATTCATACATTCTCTTTAATTAACTCCATCCCTTTTGTCCCACCATTTTCCCTCTCCCCTTTCCTTCAGCAGTTGTCAGTCTGTTCTCTATTTCCATGTCTCTTGTTCTGTTTTGCTTATTAGTTTATTTTGTTCATTAGATTCAACTTATAAATGAGATCATACGGTATCGTCTTTCATGAACTGGCTTATTTCACGTAGCATAATATTCTTCAGTTTCATCCACGGTGTTGCAAAGGACAGGGGTTCTTTCTTCTTTCTTTGCGCTGCATAGTATCCCATTGTGTAAATGTGCCACAGTTTTTTTGACCCATTCATTTACTTATGAGCACTTATATTGCTTCCAGCACTTGGCTATTGTAAATTTTGCCGCTATGAACATTGGGATGTATAGGTTCTTTTAAATTGGTGTTTTGGGATCCTTAGGGTATAATCCTAGCAGTGGTAATGCTTGGTCAAAAGGCATATTCATTTTTCGTTTTCTGAGGTAATTCCATACTGTTTTACACAGTGGATACACCAGTCGGCATTCCCACCAACTGTGCACTAGTGTTCCCTTTTCTCCACGTACTCACCAGCACTTGTTTGTTGATGTAACAATGACAGCCATTTTGGCCAGTGTGAGGTGGTATCTCATAGTGGTTTTAATTTGCACTTCTCTGATGGATAGTGATGTTGAGAACTTTTTTTATATATCTGTGGGCCATCTGTATGTCCTCCTTGGAGAAGTATTCATTCAGGTCCTTTTCCCATTTTTTTATTTTATTTATTTTATTTTATTTTTTAAATTTTATTTAGTTATTTTTCAAGTACAGTTTTTTGTCTATTTTTCCCATTCCAGCCTCCCCGCCCCTTGCTCCCCACCTCCTTCGCATTTCCACCCCCCCTTAGTTCTCGTCCCTGTGTCCTTCCTATTTGTTCCTCCAAATCCCTCCCCCTTTTTCCCCTTAACTTCCCTTCCTTCTCCCCCACTGGTCACTATCCCCTTGTTCTCTATTTCAGTGTCTTTTTTTTTTCTGCTTGCTTGTTTGTTTTGTTGTTTAGCTTCCTGTTAAAGGTGAGATCATATGGTATTTGTCTTTCAGCACCTGGCACATTTCACTCAGCATAATGCTTTCCAGTTCCATCCATGTTGTTGCAAATGGTAGTAGCTCCTTCTTTCTCTCTGCAGCATAGAATTCCATTGTATATATGTACCACAATTTTTGGATCCATTCATTTACTGATGGGCACCTAGGTTGCTTCCAACTCTTGGCTATTGTAAATTGTGCTGCTATGAACATTGTGGTGCATAGGTTCTTTGATATGGATGTTTTAGGGTTCTTAGGATAGAATCCCAGCAGTGGAATTGCTGGGTCAAAAGGCAGGTCGATTTTTATTTTTCTGAGAAAATTCCGTACTGTTTTCCATAATGGTTGTACCAGCCTGCAATCCCACCAACAGTGAACTAAGGACCCCTTTTCCCCACAACCTCCCAAACATTTGTTGTTTCTTGCTTGGTTTATGATAGCCATCCTGACTGGTGTAAAGTGGTAACTCATTGCGGTTTTAATTTGCATCTCTCTGATAGGTAACGATATTGAGCATCTCTTCATGTGTCTCTGAATGTTCTGTATGTCCTCCTTGGAGAAGTGTTTGCTCAATTCCTTTTCTCATTTTCTAATTGGGTTGGGTGTCTTCTTAGAGTGGAGTTATGTAAGTTCTTTGTATATTTTGGAGATTAAACCTTTGTCTGAGGTATCATTGGCAAATATGTTTTCCCATACAGTTGGTTGTCTTGCTAATTTAATACTGTTTTCTTTAGCCATGCAGAAGCTTTTATTTTGATGAGATCCCACTTGTTTATTCTTTCCTTTATATTCCTTACTCTAGGGGACATACCAGTAAAGAAGTTGCTGCGTGAAATATCTGAGATTTTCTTGCCAATATTCTCCTCTAGGACTTTAATGGTGTTATGACTTACATTTAAGTCTTTTATCCACCTTGAATTTATTTTGGTGTATGGTGTAAGTCTGTGCTCAAGTTTCATTTTTTTGCATGTAGCTGTCCAGTTCTCCCCACACCATTTGTTGAAGAGGCTATCTTTACTCCATTTTATGTTACTGCCCCCTTTGTCGAATATTAATTGACTGTAGAGAGTTGGGTTGATTTCTGGGCTCTCTGTTCTGTTCCATTGGTCTATGTGCCTGTTTTTATGCCAGTACCAGGCTGTTTTGATTACAGTGGCCTTGTAATACAGTTTGATATCAAGTATTGTGACCCTCCTACTTTGTTCTTCTTTCTCAAAATAGCAGCTGCTATTCGGGCTCATTTATGGTTCCATAGAAATTTTCGAAGTGTTTGTTCTATGTCTGTGAAATATGCCATTGGTACTTTAATAGGTATTGCATTGAATCTGTAGATTGCTTTGGGTAGTATGGACATTTTGATGATGTTAATTCTTCCAATCCATGAACAAGGTATATGTTTCCATTTGTTTGTGTCTTCCTTGATTTCGTTCTTCAGGGCTGTGTAGTTTTCTGCATACAGGTTTTTTACCTCCTTAGTTAGGTTTATTCCCAGATATTTTATTTTTCTTTTTGCTATATCAAATGGGATTTTTCTCTTTATTTCTGCTTCTGCTGATTCACTGTTGGTATACAAAAATGCCTTTGATTTCTGGGTATTGACTTTGTAACCAGCTGTTTTGCCAAACTCATTAATTAATTTGAGCAGTTTTTGGGTAGAGTCTATAGGATTTTCCATGTACACTATCATGTCATCTGCAAACAGTGACAGTTTTGCTTACTCCTTTCCTATTTGGATGCCTTTTATTTCCTTTTCTTGCCTGATCGCTGTGGCCAAAACTTCCAATACTATGTTGAATAGAAGTGGTGAAAGTGGACAACCTTGTCTTGTTCCTGATCTTAGTGGAAAAGCTTTTAGTTTTTTCCCATTGAGTATGATATTGGCTGTAGGTCTCTCATATATGGCCTTTATTATTTTGCAAAATGCTCCCTCTATTACCACTTTGCTGAGTGTTTTTATCATAACTTGGTGTTGTACCTTCTCGAAAGCTTTTTCTGCATCTATTGATATGATCATGTGATTTTTGTCTTTGCTTTTGTTTATGTGATGTATTACATTCCCTGATTTGCGAATATTGAACCATCCTTGCATCCCTGGGATGAATCCCATTGATCATGGTGTATGATCTTTTTTATATTGTTAGATGTGATTTGCCAATATTTTGTTGAGGATTTTAGCATCTATGTTCATCAGTGATATTGGCCTGAAGTTTTCTTTCTTTGTTGTGTCTCTATCTAGTTTTGGAATTAAGATGATGCTGGCTTCATAAAAAGAATTTAGGAGTTTTCCATCCTTCTGGATTTTCTGAAATAGTCTGTGGAGAATAGGGGTTAGCTCTTCCTTAAATGCTTTGTAGAATTTTCCTGTGAAACCATCTGGTCCGGGGCTTTTGTGTGATGGGAGTTTTTTGATTACTGCTTCAATTTATTTTGCTGTTATTGGTGTCTTTAGATTTTCTGCTTCTTTTTCACTGAGTTTTGGAAGATTGTATTTTTCTAGAAATGTGTCCATTTCCCCTAGGTTTTCAAATTTCTTGGCATACAGTTCTTCATAGTAATTTCTTACAATCTCTTCTATTTCTGTGGTATCAGTTGTAATCTCTCCTCTTTCATTTCTGATTGTGTTTATTTGTGTCTGTTCCCTTCTTTTCTTGATGAGCCTACTTAAAGGCTTGTCTATTTTGTTTATCTTCTCAAAGAACCAACTCCTGGATTCATTGATCCTTAAAATTGTGCTTTTAGTTTCTATGTCATTTAATTCTGCTCTAATCTTGGTTATTTTCTTCCTTCTGCTTGCTCTGGGCTGTCTTTGTTGTTGTTCCTCGAGTTCTTGCAGGCGTAGGGTTAGGTTGTTTGTTTGAAATGTTTCCATTTTCTTTAGGTAGGCCTGTATTGCTATAAACTTCCCTCTCAGGACTGCCTTTGCTGTGTCCCAGAAGTTTTGGGTTGTTGTGAGATCATTTTCATTTGTTTCCAGAAATGTTTTGATTTCTTCCCTAATTTCATTCTTGACCCATTCATTGTTTAATAGCATACCATTCAGTCTCCATGTTTTTGGGTGCTTTGGGCTTTTTTCTTAGGGGTCGTTTTCTAATTTCAGTCCCTTGTGGTCAGAGAAGATGCTTGGTATGATTTCAATTTTCTTGAATTTTTTGAGGCTCGTTTTGAGTCCTATCATGTGGTCTATCTTTGAAAATGTTCCATGTGCATTTGAAAAGAATGTGTATTTAGCTTCTTTGGGATGAAGGGCTCTATATATGTGTTAAGTCCATTTCATCTGGGGTGTTGTTTAATGCCACAATATCTTTGTTGATAATTTGTTTGGAAGATCTGTCCATTTTTGATAGTGGGGTGTTCAAATCCCCTACTATAATTGTGTTGCTGTCAATATCTTTCTTGAAGTCCTCTAAGATTTTCTTGATATATTTGGGTGCCCCTATGTTTGGTGCATATATGTTTACAATGCTAATGTCTTCTTGGTGGATTCTTCCCTTGAGTATAATGAAGTGACCTTCTGGGTCTCACTTTATAGCCTTTTTTTTGAAGTCTATTTTTTCTGATATGAGAATTGCTACCCCAGCTTTTATTTCTTGTCCGTTTGCTTGGAAAACTTGTTTCCAGCCTTTCACTTTTAGTCTGTGATGGTCTTTTGTCCTGAGGTGAGTCTCTTGTAGGCAGCATATGTGTGGGTCATGCTTTCTTATCCATTGAGCTATTCTGTGTCTTTTGATTGGAGAATTTAATCCATTTACATTTAAGGTTATTATTGATAGGTACTTATTCATTGCCATTTTTGTACCTGTGTTCCTCTCTGTCTCCCTCTTATCCTTTCTTCCCTTAAAGCCGTCCTTTTAGTATTTCTTGTAGAGCTGGTTTGGTGGAGGCATATTCTTTTAGACTTCTTTTGTCTTGGAAGCTCTTTATTTGGCCATCGATCTTGATTGAGAGCCTTGCTGGGTAAAGTAGCCTTGGTTGTAAGCCTCTGGTTCTCATTACTTGAAATATTTCTTGCCATTCTCTTCTTGCTTGAAGTATTTCCATTGAGAAGTCAGTAGCTAACCTTATTGGGGCTCCCTTGTATGTTACTTCTTTTTTCTCCCTTGCTGCCTTTAAGATTCTCTCTTTGTCTTGGCATTTTGCCATTTTGATGATGATGTGTCTTGAAGTGGGCCTCCTTGGGTTCCTCTTGTTTGGGACTCTCTGTGATTGCTGGATTTGTGAGACATTTTCTCTTATCAAATTAGGAAAATTTTCTCTCATTACTCGTTCAAATACGTTTTCTATTCCTTGTCTTCTTCTTCTCCTTCTGGTATCCCTATTATTCGGATATTATTACGTTTCATACTGTCTTGCATTTCTCTTAATCCCTCTTCATTCTTTCTGAGCCTCTTTTCATTTTCTTGCTCTTTCTGTGAAATGCTTTCTACCTTGTCCTCCAACTTACTAATCCTATCCTCCGTTTCATCTATCCTACTTTTGAAACTTTCTACTGTGTTCCTCAATTCGGAAATTGTATTCTTCATTTCCTCTTGTCTCTTGCTGATAGCTTCCATTTCCTTTTTGATGTTGCTGTAGTTTGCAGAGAGATCATTATAGTTCCCCTGTAGTTTCTGGTAGTTCACTGTGAGCTCTTTGAACTTTGTAATAACCAGTGCTTTGAATTCACTGTCTGAGAATTGATAGCGTCTATTTCATCTAACATTCTTTCTGAAGTTTCTGCTTTTTCTTTCATTTGGGGATTGTTTCTGTGTCTTCCCATTGTTTGAGACTCTTCTTGTTAGTCTCTGCTTCCAAAATTGATCTGTTCTGAAACACTGGTTTTATGGTGTAAACTTCTGTGGTATGATCCTTGTGAAGTTCAGTGGTGCAGACTCCTTGAAGTTTCTTGATGTTCTTCGTCTCCACCTACACTCACGCTGGTCCTCGCGCTGGTCCCTGCGTTGGTCGCCTACCACTGCTGAATGTCCCGGCTCTAGTAGCCGCATCCTCAAGCACCCAGACCCGTTACTACGACAGTGACACAGAGGCTGGGAGTGTCCCGGCTCCTGTATCTGGCTCTCTCTGCCGCCCAGGGCCGTCACAGGGGCTTGGAGTGTCCCGGCTTCCTCCGTACCTGACTCCCCGGCGTCCAGTCCCGTCGTTATGGCAGTGGCACAGGATCTGAGAACTTCCCAGCTCCCATGGCTGGCTCCTCTGCTGCGTCACAGGGGTTTGGAGAGTCCCGGCTTCTGTACCTGACTCCCTGGCATCCAGTCCCGTCGCTATGGCAGTGGCACAGGATCTGCGAAAGTCCCGGCTCCTGTAGCTGGCTCCTCAGGGTCCAGGCCTGTCTCTATGGCGGTGTCACAGGGGCCTTAGGTGTCCCAGCTCCTGCAACTGACCCTTCCGTTGCCCAGGCTGGTAGCTATGGCATGGGCACAAGGGTGACCCCGCTCTGGTTCCTGACTCCTCTGTCTCCCAGGACCGTCACAAGGGCTTGGAGTGTCCGGCTCCCGTACCTGACTCCCAGGCTCCCAGGCCTGTTGCTCTGGCAGCAGCACAGGGGCCGCGTGAGACCCAACTCCAGTAGCTTACTCTGCCGCCGTCTGGTGTTTCAGCGTCGGTCACAATCTCTGGTCTTTTAATTTCATAAATGCTGGGTAACCGATGGTTTATTGTGCTGTTTCTCTATAGATCTGCCAGGATTTTCACTCATGAGTACAGGAGCCAGTATCAGCTCCATCTTACTCCGTCGCCATCCTCCCAGCATCCTCCCCTTTTCCCATTTTTTATTGGATTCTTTATCTTCCTGGTGTTGAGTCATATAAGGTCTTTGCATATTTGGGAGATTAAATTCTTGTCTGATGTACTATTGGCAAGTATGTCTTCCTATACAGTCAGTTCCCTTTTTGTTTTACTGATGTTTTCCCTAGCCATGCAGAAACTTTTTAAATTTTTTTTATTTAAAGATTTTATTTATTTATCTTTAGAGAGAAAGGGAAGGAGAGAAATATCAATGTATGGTTGCCTCTCAGGAGTCCCCTGCTGGGAATTGGCCTGCAACCCAGGCATGTGCCCTGACTGGGAATAGAACCACGATTCTATAGTTCGCAGGCCTGCACTCAATCCACTGAGCTACACCAGCCAGGGCAAAATATTTTATTTATTTTTCTTTAGAGGGGAAGGGAAGTAGAGAGGGAGAGAAATATCAATGCATGGTTGCCTCTTGTGTGTCCCCTGCTGGGAACTGGCCTGCAACCCAGGCATGTGTCCTGGCTGGGAATCAAACTGTGATCCTCTGGGTCACAGGCCCACACTCAATCCACTGAGCTACACCAGCCAGGGCAAGAAACTTTTAAATTTGATTTAGGCTCAGTTGTTTATTTTTTCTTTTATTTCCCTTGCCCTAGGGGCAATATCAGAAAAAATATTGCTATGTGGGATATCTGAAATTTCATTGCCTGTATTTTCCATAAGGGCTTTTATGGTATCATGACTAATGTTTCAGTCTTTCATCAATTTTTATTTTGGGGTAAAGTAATGGCATACAAAGTCAATATTCAGAAATTGATGGTATTTCTGCACACCAACAATAAACTATCATAAAGAGAAACTAAGACAGGGGACTGAAGATGGTCACCAGGCAGGAGGGAGCAGATTCCACTTTCCTCTACACACAAGAGAAAAACCTAGCCTATCTATGGAGGAACAGAGCAAACAGCCAACAGTACCCCAACATAAATGAAGATAGGAGACCGAAAATTGTAGCCGACATTGAAAAGCCAGATGGTAAGGAGAGTGCTTCAGGACAATAAGATCCCTAGGACCAGGGTGGCTCCAGCCCCAGGCCTGGGGCCCACTGGGTCTGCCACAGGGTTCTTGGGAGAGAGCCAGGTCAAGGCTTGCTCCTGGGCCAAACAAGGTTTGAGCAGCACTGGGAAAGACCTGGTCCCTTGAAGTTGCAGAGAGGGGAAAAAGGACTAAGAGACAAACATATAGGGACTGTGAGCACCCATAGAGTCTGTGGGGGCTGGCTGGGGATAGTTGAGAGTTGGGCCGGGGCAGGCCCTCAAATGGATAGCCCCTGGTCTGTTTGGAGCATTGGGCAGTGTGAGAGGACAGGCCTCTGTGCAGAGTGGCAGGCTTGAGTAGGAGGAATTTCTCAAAAAGAAAAAGTGAAAAAAGAGACACTTTTTGGGGAGTTCTCCTGCAACAGCCACTCCGGCCTCCTCCCCACCCAGCCAGGAAGCATTCTTGAGGTAGTGTGGAGGGTCCTGTGAACCCCCATAGCCCTGGGAAGAGTAGACACCCAAATCTAAGGGATCAAAAGTGGCCTGGGCAAGCTTGGGCACCTGCAAACTGGGTGGAGTGGCAGAAGGCCCCTAGTCCAACCCCTAAGCCCAGGGAGAGTGCTTTCTGAGGAAGGCCTGGATGCCACACCCAAAACCCCAAAGAAAGACACCTTGCTAGCCCCAGGGAGAGCACTCGCCAGAACTTGTGGAACCTAGTAGATATAGGTTGTTGGGGATTTGGGCTGGAAGATAACTGAGCGCAGATCAGGAAGGGAGAAAAGCCAAACCAATCACCCCTCAGCCTGCTATAGCCACCAAGATCATCAAAACCAGTTAGGCCAGTTTGAAACCAACAAGAGGATTTTTAAAAGTAATTCTTTATTTTGTTATTTTTATTATTTTTTTAATCTTTCGACTCCTTTTTTCTCTCTTTACTTCTTTCTTGCTTTATTATTTCTGCCTTTCTTTCCATTTTTTCTCTTCATTCTTCCTTCTTCTTCTTTTTTAATTCCAACAAGTGAGACAAAAAAACAAAACAAAACTGGAACTGTGAAAAAACTGGAGTTGGACCAAAGAGGGATCATCCCAACAGCTGAGACAGTGAGACAAATTTCACTTTGCTACTACAGAGAAGCTGCAAGTTATTGCACATTTGTATTATTATGTTTTCATTGTTTCACATTCTTTATTTTAATAGTATTTTTCTATTCCTTTTCTTTCTGTTTACTCTTCTTTGCTTGGTTGGTTAAACTGTATCATTTGACAGGTTATCCCTGTTCTCTCTTTCATAGTGTATTGTTAATTTACTGTCCTTCACTTTACTTATGTTCATTAGCACATTACTCAAGGTCCTATACTCCCTATTCTTGTTATCCAGATCACATAAAATCTGTCATATGATTATTACTCCATTATTATTGTAAATAATAGCTGTTTTATACAATTGTAAATACTACATAACACCCCTCCCAGATCTTAGCACATATCACAGTTTCTTGAACTCTATTATTGTAGTGGTTAACTCTATTCTCTCACACTCTATACCTATTTACTATCCTTTACTCTCACCTTACCTCATAATCTTACCTCCCACAACCTCTGGCTTTCTAGATTCAACTCACAATCCTTCCCACCCCAAGAGCCTTATCTCCTTCCCACCCTTTCTATAAAGTGGCTAGTTGGGTGGAATATTATGGTTGACACTATACTTAGCAAAATGATCTCCAATATGTTCTCTACCAGCTGCTACTGTAAATATCATAGAATACACTCTGGCTGTTTTAAACCATTTTGCCTTCCCCCTCCAACTGATCACAAAAAAGAGTAGGTGGAAGCTGTGAACAGCAGGATACCTGCTGAAAGAGAAAAGCCAACTACAAAGGAACCACCAAAAAAAAACAAGAGAAACTTAAAGGAAGGAGTGGAAGTCATAGTAACCTCAATCTAGGATCTATCTGGAAATACAACTAAATACTAGAGGAATTACCCAGAACAAACAAATGAACAAGAGCAAGAGAAAAATCTTCAAAATATTGTAAACATGAAAGAACCAGCTTCAACACAACCTGCCCACACCAGCACAAGAAATAATATAAGAGGTGCCCCTGGCTGGTGTAGCTCAGTGGATTGAGCACGGGCCTGCAAACCAGAGTATCGCAGTTCGATTCCCAGTCAGGGCACATGCCTGGGTTGCAGGCCGGTTCCCTGAAGGCCAGTTCCCAGCAGGGGATGCACAAAGGGCAAACATACATTGATGTTTCTCTCCCTCTCTCCTTCCCTTCCCCTCTAAAAATAAATAAATAAAATAAAATAATTTTAAAAATGCAAGAGGTGATGGACAAAAGTAACCCTCAGTTAACCAGCTGGTGGGAATGATCTACCAAAGAAAGACCCAGCAATAATCAAAACCCAAAGACAAACAGAGAGCCACCTTAAATGACAGCCCAAGACCAGTGAACTTGGGAGATCAAGGAAACAGCACTGTTGAATCTCATAGGTATTCTACCATAGAAGTTCACACTATAAACCCAGGGAGTCAGGACAAATAAATTTAAGCATCAGAGCCTAATAAGCAGGGTCTCATCAACAATGGGAAGACAAAGAAACAAGCCCCAAATGAATGGAAAGGAGGAAGCCTCAGAAAGAATGCTAAATAAAATAGACAACTCAACTCTTAGATGTTGCATTCAAAGCAACAGTTTTCAGGAAGCTCAATGAGTTCACAGTCAATTACCAGAAAACACAGGGAAACTATATTAAACTCACTGAAAAGAATATCAACATGAAAAAAGAAATAGAAACTATCAACAAGTGCCAAGAGGAAATGAAGAATATAATTTCTGAACTCCAGAACACATGAGAAGGAATCAAAAGCAGAATTGATGAAGCGGAAGGTTGGATGAGTGAGCTGGAGAACAAAGTAGAAAAAAACACCCAGAAAGAGCAAGAAAAGGAAAAGAGGGTGAGAAAAAATGAAGAAGGATTAACAGAAATGCAGGAAAATATGAAACATCAAAATAAGAATATAATAGGGATACCAGAAGGAGAAGACGAAGAGAAAGAAATAGAAAACTAATTTGAAAAAGTAATGATGAAAAACTTCCCTAATTTGATGAGAGAAAAAGTCACATAACACAGGAAAAACAGAAAGTCCCAATCAAGAGGAACCCAAACAGGTCCACTGAAAGACACATCATCAGAAAAAATGTCTAAATTCCAAGACAAAGAGAGAATCTTAAAGGCAGCAAGGGAGAAATAAGAGTAACATACAAGGGAACCTCGATAAGGTTAGCAGGTGAATTCTCTATGGAAAAGCTCCAAGCAAGAAGTGAATGGCAAGAAATATTCTAAGTAATGACAATCAGAGGCCTTCAACCAAGGATACTTTACTCAGCAAGGCTCTCAATCAAGATAGAAGGCAAATTAAGAAGTTTCCCAAACAAAAGAAGTCTGGAAGAAAACACCTCCACCAAACAACCTCTGCTAGAGGTGCTAAAAGAACTGCTTTAAGAAAAGAAAGGAAAAGAGAGAGAGAAGAACAGAGGTACAAAAATGGCAATGAATAAGTACCTATCAATAATAACCTTAAACATAAATAGATTAAATGCTCCAATCAAAAGACACAAAATAGCTGAATGCATAAGAAAGCATGACCCACACATATGCTGCCTACAAGACACCCACCTCAGGACAAAAGACCATCACAGACTAGAAGTGAAGGGCTGGAAACAAATTTTCCAAACAAACAAACAAGAAAAAAAAAAGCCGGGGTAGCGATTATCATATCAGACAAAATAGACTTCAAAAAAGGGGCCATAAAGAGAGACCCAGAAGGTCACTTCATTATACTCAAGGGAAGAATCCACCAAGAAAACATTAACATCATAAATGTATATGCACCCAACATAGGAGCACCCAAATATATAAAGAAAATCTTAGAGCACTTCAAGAATGATATTGACAGCAACAGAATTATAATAGAAAATTTTAACATCCCACTATCAAAAATGGACAGATCTTCCAAACAAAACATCAATAAAGATATTGTGGCATTAAACAACACCCTTGATGAAATGGACCTAACTGATATATACAGAGCTCTTCATCCCAAAGAAGCGAAATACACATTCTTTTCAAATGCACATGGAACATTCTCAAAGATAGACCAAATGATAGGACTCAAAATGAGCCTCAACAAATTCAAGAAAATTGAAATCGTACCAAGCATTTTCTCTGACCACAAGGGACTGAAATTGGAAACCAACCCCAAAGGAAAATAACTCAAAACACACAAAATCATGGAGACTAAATGGCATTCTATTAAATAATGAATGAGTCAAGAATGAAATTAGGGAAGAAATCAAAAAGTTTCTGAAAGCAAATGAAAATTAACTCACAACAACCCAAAACTTATGGGACACAGTGAAGGCAGTCCTGAGAGGGAAGTTCATAGCAATACAGGCCTATCTAAAAAAGAAAGAAACGTTTCAAAGAAACAACCTAACCCTATGCCTGCAAGAGCTCCAGGAACAACAGCAAAGACAGCCTAGAGCAAGTAGAAGGAAGGAAATAGCCAAGATCAGAGCAGAATTAAATGACATAGAGACTAAAAGCACAATTGTGAAGACCAATGAATCCAGAAGCTGGTTTTTTGAAATGATAAACAAAATTGACAAGGCTTTAAGCAGGTTCATCAAGAAAAAAAAGGAGAGAGGACCCAAATAAACATAATCAGAAATGAAAGAGGAGAGATTACAACTGATACCACAGAAATAGAAGGGACTGTAAGAAATTACTATGAAGAACTGTATGCCAAGAAATTTTAAAACCTAGGTGAAATGGACAATTTCTAGAGGAATATAATCTTCCAAAACTCAATGAAGAAGAAGCAGAAAGCCTGAACAGACCAATAACAGCAGATTAAATTGGAGCAGTAATCAAAAAACTCCCATCACACAAAAGCCCTGGACCAGATGGTTTTACAGGAGAATTCTACAAAGCATTTAAGGAAGAGCTAACTCCTATTCTTTACAGACTATTCCAAAAAATCAAAAATGATGGAAGACTCCCAAACTCTTTTTATGAAGCCAGCATCATCCTAATTCCAAAACCAGATAAAGACGCAACAGGGAAAGACAACTTCAGGCCATAATTGCTGATGAACATAAGATGCTAAAATGCTCAACAAAATATTGGTGAATCACAACCAACAATATATTTAAGAGATAATACACCATGACCAAGCAGGATGCACCCCAGGGATGCAAGGATAGTTCAATATTTGCAAATCAGTAAATGTAATACCTCATATAAATAAAAGCAAAGACAAAAATCACATGATCATATCAATAGATGAGGAAAAAGCTTTTGATAAGGTACAGCATCCATTCATGATAAAAAGACTCAGCAAAGTGCGAATAGAGAGAGCATTCCTCAACATAATAAAGGCCATACACGAGAGACCTACATCACACTCAGTGGGCAAAAACTAAAATCTTTTCCACTAAGATCAAGAAGAAGACAAGGTTTTCCACTTTCACCACTTCTATTCAATATAGTATTGAAAGTTTTAGCCACAGCAATCAGGCAAGAAAAGGAAATAAAAGGCATCCAAATGGGAAAGGAGGAAACAAAAATGTCATTGTTCGAAGATGACATGATAGTGCACATGGAAAGTCCTATAGACTCTACCAAAAAACTGCTCAATGTAATAAATGAATTTGGCAAAACAGCAGGATACAATGTCAATATCCAGAAATCAAAGGCATTTTTGTATATTAACAATGAATCAGCAGAAGCAGAAATCAAGAAAAGAATCCCATTCAACATAGCAAAAATAAAAATAAAATACCTCGGAGTGAACCTAACAAAGGAGGTAAAAGACCTGTATGCAGAAAACTACACAACACTGAAGAAAGAAGTCAAGGAAACAAACAAATGGAAACATATACTGTGTTCATGGATTGGAAGAATTAACATCATCAAAATGTCCATACTACCCAAAGCAATTTACAGATTCAATGCAATACCTATTAAAGTATCAATGGCATACTTCACAGACATAGAACAAACACAGACATAGAACAAACAAAAATTTATATGGAACCATAAGTGACTCCAAATAGAAGCTACAGTTTTGAGAAAGAAGAACAAAGTAAGAGAGATCACAATATCCAATACCAAACTGTATTACAAGGCCACTGTAATCAAAATAGCCTGGTACTGGCATAAAAACAGGCACATAGACCAATGGAACAGAACAGAGAGCCCAGAAATAAACCCAAGCCTCTACAGGCAACTAATATTTGACAAAGGGGGCAGTAACATAAAATGAAGTAAAAATAGCCTCTTCAACAAATGGTGTTGGGAGAGCTGGACAGGTACATGCAAGATAATAAAATTTTAGCACCAACTTGCACCATACACAAGAATAATTTTAATGTAAATATAAAACTTAAATATAAGCCATCACACCATTAAAATCCTAGAGGAGGGCATTGGCAAAAAAAATCTCAGATATTTCACACAGCAGCATTTTTAGTGATATGCCCCATAGAGCAAGGAATATAAAGGAATGAATAAACAAATGAGATCTCATCAAAATTAAAAGCTTCTGCATGGCTAAAAAAAAACAGTATTAAGGTAAAAAGAGAACCAACTCTTCAGGAAAACACACTTGCCAATGAGACCTCAGACAAAGGTTTAATCTACAAAATATACAAAGAACTTACACGACTCCACTCTAAGACAAGCAACCCAATTAAACAGTGGGCAAAGGACTTGAACAGACACTTCTCTAAGGAGGACATACAGAGGATCCAGAGACACGCGAAAAGATGCTTAATATCGCTAGCTATCAGAGGGATGCAAATTAAAACCGCAATGAGATACCACTTTATACTGGTCAGGATGGCTATCATAAACAAAGCAACAAACAACAAATGTTGGAGAGGTTTTGGGGAAAAGGGGTCCCTAGTTCACTGTTGGTGGGATTACAGACTGGTACAACCATTATGGAAAATAGTATGGAATTTTCTCAGAAAAATAAAAATGGATCTGCCTTTCGACCCAGCAATTCCACTGTTGGGATTATATCCTTAGGACCCTGAAACAGCAATCCAAAAGAACCTATGCACACTAATGTTCATAGAAGCACAATTTACAATAGCCCAGAGTTGGAAGCAACCTAGGTGTCCATCAATAAATGAATGGATCAAAAAACTATGGTACATTTACACAATGGAATATTATGCAGCAGAAAGAAAGAGGGAGCTACTACCTTTTGCAACAGCATGGATGGAACTGGAAAGCATTATACTGAGTGAAATAAGCCAGGTGGTGAAAGACAAATACCATATGATGTCACCTTTAACAGGAACCTAAACAACAAAACAAAGAAGCAAGCAAAATATGACCAAAGACAGTGAAATGCAGAACAGGCTGACAGGGACCAGAGGTGAGAGAATTTCAGTGGAAAAGGGGAAGGATTCACAGGAACAAGTATAAAAGAACACATGGACAAAAACTAAGGTGGGGGCGAATGGGAGGGAGGTGGGGAGCACCGGGTGGGTGGGCTGGGATGGGAGTAAAAGGCAGAAAACTGTACTTGAACAATAATTTAAAAAATTTAAAAAACCTGATGTACCTAGGAGGAAATTTAATCAAGGAGGTAAAGTACTTGTAGTCAGAAAACTATAAGACACTGAAGAAGGAAATTGAGGTAGATGCAAATAAATGGAAGCATATACTCTATTCATGGATTGGAAGTATTAACATCGTCAAAATGTTCATACTACCCAAAGCAATCTATAGATTCAATGCATTTCCTATTAAATACTCATGACATACTTCAGAAATGTAGAACAAACACTTCAAAAATTTATATGGAACCAAAAAAGACCCTTAGTAGCCACAGCAATTATGAAGAAGAAGAACAAAATAAAAGGGATTACAATACATCAGATAAAACTATATTGCAAGGCCACTGTAATCAAAAAGTCTGCTACTGGCATGAAAACATATGCATAAATCAATGGAACATAATAAGTAGCCCAGGAATAAACCTATGTCTCTATGGTCAATTAATATATGACAAAGAGAGCACCAGGATACAATGGAGTATAAACAACCTTTTAAATAAATGGTGTTGGGAAAACTGGACTCATACATACAAAAAAAATGAAACTAGACCATCAATTTATACCATGCACCATTATAGATTCTTACAGATCTCAACATTTTCTCCTTAGCTTCTTTTATATCCATATATAAGTCCCAGCCCTTATTTAGTTTGTATATTAGGCTTCTAATTTCCCCGCCTTTCAGTATCATCTGTCAATCAACCTAAAACCTATAAAGCAGATATATCTCTGAAATTGTTATTCTCAATAACTTTGTTCATGGATAGTGTCACAGTGCAATCTACAATAAATTAAACAAAAGAATATTTTGAGCAATATAATCATGTTTCATCTAGTGATGTACTAAAAATCTAAATTATTAAATTATTCATCATAAGACAAAAAAAGTTATTGTCTTTGATTCTAATTAGAAAGATTTTAGGAGTTTTTTCTATAAACAGATTATATTCAAATCAATATATACATAAAAATGGACATAATTTATTAAAATTTCAGTATTCAGAATATTTATATTTTTTATTAATAATATTGAGGAAAGCCCTTGCCTGGTGGGTCAGTTGGTTGGAGTGGTACACCATAATGTTCTGGGTTAGATTTCTGGTGTGGGCACATACCTAAGTTGCAGACTCAATCTCTAGTCAGAGAATGTACAGGAGTCAACCATATGATGTCTTTTTCTTAATTTTTCTCTCCCTCTCCTCTTTCCCCTTTTTTCTAAAATCAATAAGCATATCCTCAATAGAGGATTAGAAAAGGCAAGTAGTAAATGCATGAAGCATTCTACTTTTTCTTAAAAATGTGCAAACAGCAATCACCCTATTTTCATAGAAAACAAATTTTCTGTTATAGCACAAAACATTATTTTTCCTAAGCCCTGGCTGGCATAGCTCAGTGGATTGAGCGCAGGCCTGCGAAACAAAGGATTGTGGTTCATTTCCAAGTCAGGACATATGCCTGGGTTGCAGTCCATTCCCAGCAGGGAACGCATGAGAGGCAACCATACATTGATATTTCTCTTCCTCTCTCCTTCCCTTCCCCTCTAAAGATAAATAAATAAAATCTTTAAAAAAAACATTATTTCTCCTCTCTTCCATAATCATTACTATGATTAAAACCAAATATGCTTTTGGCTAATATAAGCAAGAGGACATTTCCCCACTCTGCCTGGGGACTTGATTTGTTTCAAGCAATTGGAAAACTTTAATGGATCAAAGAGCAAATAGTGAGAAATCGATAGGTTCTTTCTATTACTTAAAGAAGCAGGATGAAAGCTTAAATAATATAATGTAAAATAAATAAGAAGATAGAAAAACAGAGGCTACAGATTTGATAAATGAGTAAAAGCTTCAATAGAAAAATTAACAATTTTAAAAGTTAGCTTCTCTGAAATAAAAATTTTGAAATAATGCAAACTGTCCAAGAAACAAGATGCACTCCACTTTACAAAGTGAAGTGCATTTGTAAATTTAAAATCAAAGCTTTCTCAGTAATAAAACAAAAGTTTGGTTAGTCAGAATCTGCTTGATCTCCAGGCCCCTATAGGTTTCAGAATCCTCTCTCATTTTCAGCCCTGAAGTGTCCTTTTCTAATTATCTCTTATATTTGGTGATACTACCATCTACATAGTCATTCACTCCAGAATCCTGTATGTTTTTTGCAATTCTTCCTTTATGTTCATCTCTTAATTACCAAATTCTAGTAACTTATTGCCCAAACATTCTTGGGTTACTTTGTGGGGGTTTTTTTTGTTTTTTTGTTTTTTGTTTTCTACTACCTCTACTACAAATAACCTCATTCAGACTTATGTAATACTTACATGAAATGCCTGAAAATGCTTCTTGATAAATCACCATGACCCCAGTCTCATCTCATGCAAATCCACACTCCACAGATCTAGCCAGAGTGATGTATCTAAACCAAGTGAGGAAACTACCACTTGGAAACCAAATCTGACCGTCTGTCCACTTTTCTAGAACCCATGGGAAAAAATGAATTTTACATTTTCAAATGGCTTTGAAAAACTCAAAGAAGAGGAATATTTTACTCTTCTTTGAAAACAATGAAAAAATATGAAGTTCATATTTCACCATCAATAAAGTTTTTTAATCCTCACCTAAGGATATATTCATTGACACTAGAGAGAGGAGAGAGGGAGAGAAACATCAGTGTGAGAGAGAAACATTGAAAGGCTGCCTCCCACACACACCCCAACCAGGGATTGAATATTCAACCCAGGTATGCACCCCGGCTGGGAATTGAACCCTCAACATTTTGGTGTACAGGACAATATTCTAACCAACTGAGCGACCTGGCCAGGGTAATAAATACTTTTACTGGAATAAGCCAACATCCCTTGCTTACTTATTGTCTGTGAGTATCTTTGTGCTTTAACAGTGGACATGAGCATTTGCAGCAGAAACCAAGGGCATCCATGAAATCTAAAATATTTACTATCTGGCCCTTTGCATAAAAATTTGCCTTCCCTTGCTCTAAAGCATAGAGACAACATATCATTCCACTGCTGAAAAACCTTTGGTCATCCTCCATCATGTGCAAGATCAGCTCAGCTCTTGAGCATGACACATAGACCTCTGCTTCCTGAACTCTATGTCCCTCTGCCTTAGCATTCTTGGTGTCATTGCCTTCCACTAACTGGGAACGCCCTCCTTGTTATGTCCCTTAAATGCCATACTTTTCCCTTTCTGCTGAGTGAAAGTTTTCTCATCCCATTAGAAGGAAAACTGAGGTCATCTCCTTTAGGAAGTCTCCTTAGACCTCCATGCCCAGGGATTTGTTCTCTCTACCAACTGTTGTCTACACACCACATTATTTTATAAACATTGACTTCTGCACATCTAAGTACCAAGCTCTGGGTCTCAAGCCCATCAGCTAGTCTTTGTTTATTATTTATTTTTTAAATTGATTTCAGAGAGAGAGAGAGAAACATCAATTTGTTGTTCCATTTATTTATGCATTCATTGGTTGATTCTTGTATGTGTCCTAACTAAGAATAGAACCCACAACCTTAGTGTAACAGAACAACCTTCTAACCATCTAAGCTACCTGGCCTTAGTGTACTCAGTGAGTATCACCATGTCTCACACTTAATATTGGCTCAGTTAGTGTTTTTTTAATAAATTAAGATCTCTAACAAATAAAGTAAGTAACAAAACAAGGTTTCAAAAGGGACTCCATATATAACTTTTAAAAATATTTTATAACAAAAATGTAACATAAATTATGTTCAAACATTTAATTTCGATAAAATATTACAAATAAGATAGTTTTCAGTTTGAGGACATTGCAGCAAGAAACATATAAATGTAAGCCAAATTATTCATAAGCAAATAAATGTTTATCATAGGCCTGAACGACACAATAAATATTTAAACAACTCAGTTTGCCATTATCAGTTATCAGGTATCACTGGCTATTAAAATTTTCTTAAATGCACTATGATTATAAATAGGGGGCAACCTCATGTAGTTGAAATAATTTATATGCACGATATTTTCTAGCAGAAACAATTTAGTGTGGTAGCATTAAATTTCTAGATGTTATCTTGTATTTCTTTTGTAAACCAAAAAACTGCATTTCAAAATAACCTGCTTTGTCACATAGAAATTACTAAAATAATCACAGTAAATACATCACAATTTAAACATCAGTTAAATTTCATATAAAAATCTAAAATTATATATATGAACTCTTAATTATAAAACAAAAGACTTCCTTTGATAACTAGGAAAGAAATCCAATGCTTTAAGTGTTTTTATTGTATTTTATTGTCTATGCTATTTTATTTTTCTTCACCTTTTTTTCCTTTGCCCACCTCCACCCAAGCCCTCTCCAGGCGATCCCCATACCTGATGCGGACTCCGACCAGAGGTGTCCAAGGTGTTGTGGATGTGACCAACAAATTCACATGGCCCACAGAAGTTCTGTGTAGAAAAAGGGATGGCATGGCCATTCTCTGAGTGAGAGAGTGCCCCGACCCTTGCCTGGACAGGCTTTTATTGCTTTTCTGGAAGCATTACCTCAAGGAAGGTCATCATTCATCACTGTCAGACAGTAATGATCAAACAATAGATAACATTCAAAGAACTGTGGGGGCTTATTCTGAGTCAGGGTCAGTTAGCTAAAGGTCCATAAAAATTTGGGAAACAAACTCCTTTTATACTTGGACCCTTATCAGAAAATTGAGGACATTCTTAGCCAAGCAGGTTTCACAGGATTTTATGCATTCTTTCTTAGTCCTGATCACCCGGGGGAAACCACCCATTCCTGCCCAGGGCTGCACAGCCCTCCAGCATTGTTTCAGGCCTAAGTCAGGCAAGGGAAGTAAGGCAGCCAAGAGATTAAGAGACTTCTCGTAGACAGAATGAGGACTCAGGTTATCTCAAAGCTGAGGGGCGAGGGTCCATCACCCCCTTTTTCTGTAGCCCCCAAGTCCTTCCCTGAGGGTCACTTCATGACCCTGCCTGTCTTAGGTTATCCCTCCCTTGAGGAATCTTAACCAGCCTTGGCTAACCAGTCATCTGCCTGAAGCCAAGCAGGGTGAAGTAAAAGGAGACAGTGCAGCACCCCTGCCAGGAAGATAAGCTTTGTCTCCTTAGTGGCTCATGGTCCCAAGGTCTCTTACTCAGCCTTAGCCATGGGGGGTTGCAGCTTCTGAAACTAGGCAAGACAGCTTGCAACATCTCCTTTTTTGTTTGTGAATGCAATTATAACTGTTAAGCCTGTGAAACCTACTATTTGCTGTTCCTGAATGCGATCTTGAAAGAACTACATTCATATACATATTAAAGAACAGATAAAGAGTGTGGGAGCGACTTTGCTCTCAAGTCCCCCCATCTGTCACAGATGAAAGTAAACACTACCAAGACATGATCTACTTGGGAAGGATAGGTGGCCAGTCTCTCAGAGGAAAAAGGCCAGGAGCCCCTTCCTCCAGAGACTTTTGTTGGGTTGTAATACACAGATATACAGGGTGGCAAGGATCAAACAGTAGATAACATTTCAAAGAAATCTGAGGGCTTAGTTGAGTTAGTGTCTGTCAGGAAAGGGGGTTTGCAGAAACTTTGGGAGATATACTCATTCCCTGCTAGAATCCTTAATATATGAATGAAAACACACTTAGCAAAGAAGGTTCCACAGGATTTTTTTAGGAATTCTTTTTCATGCCAGATTTCCCCAGATCTGCTCTAGCAAGGCAGGAGCTGCACTGTCTCTCCATCAGGTTTTCAGGCTTAAGTGGATTAGAGTCAGGAAGTGCTTCTCCCAGAGGACATGGGGACTCAGGCTATGTCGCATAGCCGGGGGCCAAGGGTCTATTGCTCGCTCTTTGTTGCAGCCCCCCAAGTCCTTTCATGATGGCCTCCCAAGTGACTGAGTCCGGCTTAGGTTGCCCCCCACTGTGAGGAACATTACCTGTCTCTGACTACCAACCATGCTTTGGGGGCAAAGGGAGGAAACTGAGGCAGTGTTCACTACCAGAGACAAGCTTTTGTCTCCTACGGCTCACATTCCAGAGGTCACTTGCTCATCCTTAGCCATGGGGGGTAGTTACAGTTCCTGAAACCAGGCAGAGCAGTTCCCAACAAAAGAGAAAGACAAGGAAACACCCAAAGGCTGCCATGACCCAAACTCATAAATTTAGTCCACCAAACCAGTTCTTAGGATTTAGGGATTCTAAATTACGTGGACAGTCTGGAACATCTTCTATTCAGTAAGGTGTTTGATGCCACTGAGCTGCTGGTGGAGCTCAAGCTGGGCTCATCAATCTGTCCTTTGAGATTGGTAGAGAATGAACCCTACAGGCAATGATGAATGTTGACTGGAATTCCACTTCAAAGTGTGACACACAGTAGAGAAGTCTGGATCAGGGCAGTCCAATGGAACAGAGCTAGGTCGAGGGCAGGTAAGCCTTTTCTATGATATGGCTTCACCCTCTTTGCCAACAGCCCCAAAGGTCCTTCTGGATAGTAAACACAAGCATACCCTCTTCCCCAAGTTAATAGTTTAACTAGGCCTTCCCATCTTCCTTCCCCTAACAGGTCTTTGTATTAGACCAAAAGGTATGGGTCTACAGGACTCTTTTGCAGAAAGTGTTTGTCTATGGGTGACTTCATATTATCATCACAATTCAAAACATTGTATGTATATATCACTATTATAGTTAAATTCCTGGGAGACATTTCCTGACTCCCCCCCCCACTTTTTTTATTTAATAGTGTTTTAAAGGTCTGGTGAGCCCTTTCAATAATTGCTTGACCTGTAGGATTATAGGGGATACTTGTTTATGCTGAATTCCCCATTTTTCTAAGAAAGCCTGGGTGGCTTGTGCAATATATCCTGGGCCATTATTAGTCTTGATTTCTTGTGGACTCGAGGCTGAAGGCCTTGAGCCAATGTGCTTTAACATTCTTTGCTGATTCCCCAGTGAGGGGAGGGACCTATGGAGCACTTGAGTAAGTGTCTGCTTGAAAAGACAGTCCCCCTTCTGTTTCTGCAAGCTGCAATGAGTTTGAGTAGTGAGTTAATTACTCCATTGTTCTCAGAACCTGGTAGTTCCTAGGTCTAGAATTTACAGTGTTTCAAAGACTTAGATGCTTATTATTCCTCTTATTTCTTTTCCCCATCCAGTTCCCTTCTTTAGTTATTTACTCTAATGTTCTTTATTTCCATGTCATACATGAATGTGGTATCTTTTTCCTTTATTCCTTCTTACCCTTTTCCTTTATAATCCTACACTTTCCTCTTCTTCACTTTCTTTTATTTTTTTAAAGATTTTATTTATTTATCTTTAGAGAGGAAGGGAAGGAGAGAAATATCAATGTATGGTTGCCTCTCATGCGTTCCCTTCTGGGAACTGGCCTGCAACCCAGGCATGTGCCCTGACTGGGAATCGAACCATGATCATGTGGTTTGCAGGCCTGCACTCAATCCACTGAACTACACCAGCCAGGGCTTTCTTCACTTTCTTAATTCTTTTTTTACAGACCATCTATGACTTACTTCATCTTTCTACAACACATACCTTTGTCTCTGTTCACAAATCTTGCATATATATTCTTTGGCTAATCCTTTCACCCTCTCTCATCCAGTCCCCTGCCTCTTCCCTCTGACAGCTGTCAGTCTGTTTTATGTATATATGCTTCTGTTTCTATTTTGTTTATTAGTTTACTTTGTTCATTAGAGTACACATATAAGTGAGATCATATGATATTTGTCTTTCATTGACTGGATTACTTCACTTGGCATAATAGTCTCCTAAGAATCTAAAAAAACAATATGGAAGAATATATACATCCTTATGTTCATAGCAGCATTATTTACAGTAGCCAAGATAAGGAAACAGCCTAAGTGCCCATCAGTAGGTAAGTGGATGAAAAATCTGTGGTACATTTACACAATGGAATACTACACAGTAGTATATAAAAAAGGAACTCTTATCTTCTGTAACAGCATGTTTTAAGTGTTTTAATCATTAATTTTTTTCTTACCCTCTCCAGAAAAGTGGATTTACAATTACATGTGAAAGCACGTTTCTTGAAAGAGAAAACTTTGTTTCAGATATGAAAAAATGCTTCTCCTTCAAATTAATTGTTTCAAACACAACACTCTGTTTTCATTGTTGCAAAGTGATACGAGAAATAGGTCCAGAGTTTAGCAGGATATATAGAAATATTTTTTCCTTTGTCATTACCTTCATAAACCCTATTAATTTTCTTGGCCTGATCTCATTTGAGGATGGAGTTGCTTTCTGTTTTCACTCTAATTTTTATATCATCAATCTCTCCTAAGTTGATAGATAATATCCTAACCATGTTCACTCATGGGTCGTTACAATGTTTTCTATCACTATTTGACTCATTTATTCCTGGAATTCTTCATTTGTAAACTTGCTATTATTCTTTTGATCAAATATTAGCTTTATTATTTTTCTTTTCTATCTAAAGACAAAACAGCTACTGTAATTTTTAGTTACATTCTTTCCCCCAAGTAGGACACATTCTCAATTCATCCAGTGCAATCTTTTTTTAACTACATAAAATAATAATGCCTCTCTGGGGGCTGAGCTGAAGCATTTGGCTCCATTTTGCACGGGCATATCACAGACTGATGGTAAGTTTTTTCCCACATGTTTGGTTTCTGCTTGACTCTTTCTCTGCACAATCTCGTCATTTGTCTCATGACTATCCCCTCTCTGTTATTGGCCTGCAGAACATACACTGTGGCCTTTACACTTTGTGTGGAAAAATCTGTTTTAAAGAAGTTAATAGGAAAAGAGAGATTGACATTTGTGGCAAATGTTTTCCTATGAGGATCCTTATTGCTGACACTTGCTTTCCTTTCCAATGACACAGTTATAATTGGTGGTCCCTGGCACTCCACTTACAATCTGTCCTCAGTGGAGACTTGTACCAAGCTGGTCTCGGTATGACTGAAAGGAAGAAGAGGAAATTGGAAAACTTAGTTTCATAATTCATGTTTATTTTGACTGCAGACCTCACGATTGGGACACATGTGATTCTGCCATTCTGAACTAACTGCATTCATGATATTAGAAATAAACATCCAGCAAGGCCAGTTGAAACATGCCTTTATGTATGGAAGGTATTAGAGGTCATGTTTTATGTGTTTCCACTCAAGAATTGGCATCTCGTGGTGTTGCCACCGTGGTGCTGTGTTATTATCAGGAACTTTATTAAATTTAACAAAAGGTTCCCCAAATACTTTCTGAATTCCTATAATGGATAAAGCAAAGTTACAGAAAATCTTAGAGTGGTTTCTTCTTTCAAGAAGTTTCCACACTTGGCACAGCAGGGCTCAGATGTATTCAGAGAATAACATAAGTGCATTTAATGTCTGCCAATAGAATCCTGTGAATATCGATATCACTTACATCTTAGTGCTCTGTATTATTACTTCACAAAAGTACATTCTATATGATCTCAGTTTAATATTATAACAGGTTACCAACTTTACAGGGGAGGATCCTGGAGAGGCCATTTCAAATTCTGTAGGTACCCCTTTTCTATCTGCTCACATTATGTTGTGAATAACTAGAATAGTAACTAATGTATTCCAATGTAATTAGTTGTTTGTTTCCCCCATTAGACTACCTTCTTTGTAGACTTATCATGGGACCTAGTAAGGTGACACTGGTTAATAAAATTATGTAGTTTCAAGTGTATAATTCAATGATCCACAATCTGTATATGGCATTGTGTGTTTACCAAACAAAGTCAAATCTTTGGTCACCTTATATTTGACCCTCTTTACCCTTTACAGCCTCCTACCTCTTGCCTCTGGTAACCACCACACAGTTGTCTGTTTATGAGTTTTTATTTGTTTGTTTTTTTTATTTGTTCATTTGTTGCTTTCAGTTTTATATCCCACATGTGAGTGAAATCATACAGTTTTTAACTTTTTCTGTTTGACTTATTTCAGTTAGCATGATATTTTCAAGTTCTATCCATGTTGTAGCAAATGGCAGTATTTCATCTTATGGCAGAGTAATATTACATTGTATAAATGTACCACATCTTCTTTATTCAGTCATCTATTAAAGGACACTTCAGTGGTATACATGTCTTGGCCACCATGAAAAAATGCTGCAATGCACACAGGAATAGATATGTCTTTGCAAATAAATATTCTTAATGTTGAAGGTAGACCCAGAATAAGGGTTTCTGGGTCATATGGTAACTCTATTCTTAAGTTTTTGAGGAGCATCCAAACTATTCATCTTTAAATTAAAGATGTCTAGCAGAGAACCTAGGATAGAATTGGAACCAAGAATTGGGTAAATGAAGGAATGAATGAAAAATGTGGAAATTGTGCTTTCACTACTGTATATTAATTGAAAAAATATTAGAAGAATCTGAGAGAAGGGGGAGAGGAAGAAAGGACTTGCTGCGGGTATGAGTTCACCTGGATCACATGGGTCTGTGGGGTGCAGCTGTCCTTCTGCACATGCCAGAGTCCAGGGAATGAGTGAGCTGAAGGAAGCACCACCCAACTGGCCAAAGGGAGAGAAAGGTCAGAGATGTGACCCCCACACATGGCTGGCCACAAGAAAATGACCTCTCATTGTGAAACTAGACTTCATACTAAATAGCCATGTATCTGACAAACAGGGCATTTAATTGTGAACTACATATATGTTTCTTATTGTTCTCATTTCATTAAAGCTGTTAATCTGTGTGGCTCACCATCATTTCATTCAGGGCTGTGTGAAAATATCACCTCTTGCGAAATGTTTTTCCTGAGTCCACATTAAGGGAAACTCACCATTCCTGCTCTAGTCCCTCTTAGCTTTTTAAAAAATATATCATGCCTCCTTACTTGGCATTGTCTATTCCTTGGCCTACTTTTTATAAGAGCAGAATCAGGGACTCAGTATGTTTCTGGAGCCAATGATGTCAGTGACAAAGACAATACCTAGTTCTTCATCCTGCATGGTTTTCTCGGACCACCTGGGAACCATGTGGTTATTTTCCTCCTCTTATAGAGTAGCCTTCTCCCAACAGAGCAGCATTAAACTAATCCAGTCAAACCTCTAACAATAAAGAGTAAATGGTCATGTCTTTAATGTCTTATTTTGGGCTGCTCCTAAACTGTGAAAGCTGAAAAAATAAACTAAGCCCCGTGACGCTTTTTGTCCATCAACACAGGGTTTCAATTTTGGCTGCATCTTTGTTTATCTCAACCAGGTTAATCTGAAGCCTTTGCTGCCCAGTGAAGGGAAGGAGTTAACAAAGCAGTGAGTTCATGAGGACTGCCCTCTGTGCACATGTGGCTTGATGTATAAGGCATTGGAGGCCGTCTGTGCCCCTCCCCTCAGGTCATAGACACTGTCCCTCAGTACTGCTTCTCCAGCAGGGACTACTCTGCTTCCACACAAGAAAGCCTCATACGTCTGATTTGAATTTCTGCCAATCATTTGCTGTATCTCTCCAAATATATTGCCAGTACAGAGACTCAGTACACACCCTTCCAGAGATCATTGTCTTTGAAATTGTAGCACATTTTACTAGGGTGGTTACCCTACTATTCTTGTTTCCTACCTTAGCCTCATATCAATTAGAAATCCATGGGTGTATCATATTCAGGATGTGTTACCAAGAGAAACTTAACTGTCAGGTTTGTTCTTCCCTTTTAGGGGGTGAAGAATGCTTTATAGATTTTTCTTATTACAGGTGATAGATGGAGGAACAGCAAAGGCAACGTGTGTGAAGGCAGGCGGGGAAACCTTTGCAAAGCACTGGGGTGCCACCCTGTGGTCATTTGGTATTTTCCAAGATATCGTGGGACTTTTTGTTCTTTCAACTCACCTACGCAATTCTTGTTCAATCACCTTCCTAAAATCCGGTTTTCCATCATCCTTGAAAAGATATATTTTTTTAATAAAACAAATAAGCTTGGACTTGGGTTTCCATCTTAGTGCAAAACCTGTGTTCTCATTTAATGTTATTGTTCCACTGGCTGCATTTACTTAAGAACATTAATGTGGCTAATTAATTATTGGAGGAAGAGGCACTATTCTAAGCAACTCATTGAAACTAACATTTAATCCTTCTGGCAGCCCTTGGTAGCAGGTGCTGCAACCACCACTATCACCCCTATTCCATTCTTTTAACCCGTTTGCAGCTTCTTCCACTGAGACCCCCTCCTCACTTCCCATTGCTGGCTGGTACCAGCCTCTACCTTCAGCAGAGCCTCCCACCTGCCATGAATGTTCTCCGTCCACAGGGTCAACCCTGGTAGGTTATACAGGTGATCCCCATTAGGGTAGTCAGGGTCCACATCATTAGCTGCAGTATCGTCCTGTACCTGGGATGCATTTGTAGTTCTTTTGCTCCAAACCTAGAGTCTGTTGTACTGGCACATCCCTTGTGAACACTCATGTAAGCTATCTCTCTTATGCTCCTTGTTATGCGGTTGGCACAGGCATCGTGAACTCTTGCCTTGTGACCATCCCCTACTGGGCGGGAGCTCAACCCTGGATTCTGACCTCATCTGAAAAGTTGAGCTAGGGTGCCTATGGTCAGCTGACATCATTCCTTCTGCCGAAATGTCCCCAATGCCAAGTTAAGCCTGCCAGAGCCAAGCTTGTTAAGCAGAGGACTTGCAGGTTCCTTAGTGAGCAGGTGCTCCCTGCATAAGCCCACCTTACTGTACCCATCTATCCTCTATCTTACAAATCCTTAGTACATGCTGTGGACAGCACAGTGGGTTTTGTACCCCAGTCAGCCCAGGTAACCCCTGCTCTCTGCAGCAGGACAACTCTCCCCCTGTGAGGCCGCCACACTCTCACAGGCATCAGACACATCCCTGTACAAAATGCTGCTGCCTGCTTTCACCATTTTTCCCAGAGTGTCCCTTAGTACAGTGATCTGAGTGGGAACTTTACATAGGGAATGGAATACATCATCACCAGCAAAAAAAAAAAAAAAAGCCCTGAATCATTTAAGCAGGAACATGCCACCGGTACTAGACACTTTGCTCTTAGAATATCCTTAAATTTAGTGTTTGATTGCATATGTGTCTAAACTCTTGGAATTAAAAAGAACTGGGGGTGTATTTTTATGTTGTTTTAATTTAAAAAACACAAAAACATATTTAGAGCCTGGTATCATGCTCTGTATACAGAAAATAACAACCTAAAGTCATGAATAATTTAGTTGAATGTTATTTATTTGAATTCTCCTTTGAGGGTACCAGTGTATTTTTAGTGTTTCTCTACAGAATTTGGGGGTTTTGCATTGAAGTCACATAATCATATATGGGTGGTATATGTTTCTAAATGTCTATTCGACCTGATGGTGCATAGCCAGTGACCCATATATGGCCTGTTTCCTTACAACCAAGGTGTCTTGTGATAATGCATACTTTTTTGCAAGAAGAATATAAAAAAGTCTAGTCACTAAAGGGTAATATAGTGTACAAGCATATGACTAAGGTAGAAACACTCAGTGCAGGGTAGTGGAAAGATTTGGAATCACAGAATGGAGTTCTAAGTCTGCCCCCTAACTTAACAGTATTTTATTTCAGGGGAAAAATTGTAAATTGGAAAAAGAATGCTCTCCATCTGGATGAGCTGTGTGTGTGTGTGTGTGTGTGTGTGTGTGTGTGTGTGTGTGATTAAAGATAATAAGTCTGGGAGGATGCTGGGAAGATGGCGACGGAGTAAGATGGAGCTGATACTAGCTCCTGTACTCATGGGTGAAAATCCTGGCAGATCTATAGAGAAACAGCACAATAAATCATCGGTTACCCAGCATTTATGAAATTAAAAGACCAGAGATTGTGACCGACACTGAAACACCAGACGGCGGCAGAGTCAGCTACTGGAGCTGGGTCTCACGCGGCCCCTGTGCTGCCGCCAGAGCAACAGGCCTGGGAGCCGGGGAGTGAGGTACGGAAGCCGGACACTGAGTCAGGAACTGGAGCGGGGACACCCTTGTGCCGATGCCATAGCTACCGGCCTGGGCAACGAACGGAAGGGTCAGTTGCAGGAGCTGGGACACCAAAGGCCCCTGTGATGCCGCCATAGAGACAGGCCTGGACCCTGAGGAGCCCTCTAGGGAGCCGGGACGTTCGCGCACTGCCATAGCAATGGGACTGGACGCCAGGGAGTCAGGTACGGAAGCCGGGACTCTCCAAACCCCTGTGACGCAGCCGAGGAGCCAGCTACGGGAGCCCGGAAGCTCTCCAATCCTGTGCCACTGCAATAGCGACTGGACTGGACACCGGGGAGTCAGGTACGGAAGCCTGGACACTCCAAACCCCTGAGACACCCCTGGGTGGCAGAGGATCCCTCTACGGGAACTGGGACTGTCTCAGCCCCTGTGCTGCTGCCATAGCGACGGGACTGGACACTGGGGAATCAGGTACGGGAGTTGGGACTTTCTAAGCCTCTGTGCCACTGCCATAGAGACAGGACTAGACGCCGGGGAGTCAGGTACGGAAACCGGGACACTCCAAGACCCTGTGACGGCCCTGGGCGGCAGAGAGAGCCAGATACGGGAGCCGGGACATTCCCAGCTTCTGTGCCACTGCCGTAGTAACGGGCCTGGGTGCTTGAGGATGCGGCTACTAGAGCCAGGACATTCAGCAGTGGTAGGGGACCAACGCAGGGACCAGCGCAAGGACCAGCGTGAGTGTAGGTGGAGACTAAGAACATCAAGAAACTTCAAGGAGCCTGCACCACTGAACTTCACAAGGATCATACCACAGAAGTTTACACCATAAAACCAGTGTTTCAGAACAGATCAATTTTGGAAGCAGAGCCTAACAAGAAGAGTCTCAAACAATGGGAAGACAAAGAAACAGTCCCCAAATGAAAGAAAAAGCAGAAACTTCAGAAAGAATGTTAGATGAAATAGACGCTGATCAACTATCAGACAGTGAATTCAAAGCACTGGTTATTACGAAGTTCAAAGAGCTCACAGTGAACTACCAGAAACTACAGGGGAACTATAATGATCTCTCTGCAAACTACAGCAACATCAAAAAGGAAATGGAAACTATCAGCAAGAGACAAGAGGAAATGAAGAATACAATTTCCGAATTGAAGTACACAGTAGAAAGTTTCCAAAGTAGGATAGATGAAGCGGAGGATAGGATTAGTGAGTTGGAGGACAAGGTAGAAAGCATCTCACAGAAAGAGCAAGAAAATGAAAAGAGGCTCAGAAAGAATGAAGAGGGATTAAGAGAAATGCAAGACAATATGAAACGTAATAATATCTGAATAATAGGAATACCAGAAGGAGAAGAACAAGAACAAGGGATAGAAAACGTATTTGAACGAGTAATGAGAGAAAATTTTCCTAATTTGATAAGAGAAAAAGTCTCACAAATCCAGGAATCACAGAGAGTCCCAACCAAGAGGAACCCAAGGAGGCCCACTGCAAGACACATCATCATCAAAATGGCAAAATTCCAAGACAAAGAGAGAATCTTAAAGGCAGCAAGGGAGAAAAAAGAAATAACATATAAGGGAGCCCCAATAAGGTTAGCTACCGACTTCTCAATGGAAACACTTCAAGCAAGAAGAGAATGGCAAGAAATATTTCAAGTAATGAGAACCAGAGGCCTACAACCAAGGCTACTTTACCCAGCAAGGCTCTCAATCAAGATAGATGGCCAAATAAAGAGCTTCCAAGACAAAAGAAGTCTAAAAGAATATGCCTCCACCAAACCAGCTCTACAAGAAATACTAAAAGGACTGCTTTAAGGGAAGGAAGGATAAGAGGGAGACAGAGAGGAACACAGGTACAAAAATGGCAATGAATAAGTACCTATCAATAATAACCTTAAACATAAATGGATTAAATGCTCCAATCAAAAGACACAGAATAGCTCAATGGATAAGAAAGCATGACCCACACATATGCTGCCTACCAGAGACTCACCTCAGGACAAAAGACCATCACGGACTAAAAGTGAAAGGCTGGAAACAAGTTTTCCAAGCAAACAGACAAGAAAAAAAAGCTGGGGTAGCAATTCTCATATCAGACAAAATAGACTTCAAAAAAAAGGCTATAAAGAGAGACCCAGAAGGTTATTTCATTATACTCAAGGGAAGAATCCACCAAGAAGACATTAACATTGTAAACATATATGCACCAAACACAGGGGCACCCAAATATATCAAGAAAATCTTAGAGGACTTTAAGAAAGATATTGACAGCAGCACAATCATAGTAGGGGATTTGAACACCCCACTATCAAAAATAGACAGATCTTCCAAACAAATTATCAACAAAGATATTGTGGCATTAAACAACACCTTAGATGAAATGGACTTAACTGATATATATAGAGCCCTTCATCCCAAAGAAGCTAAATACACATTCTTTTCAAATGCACATGGAACATTTTCAAAGATAGACCACATGATAGGACACAAAACGAGCCTCAAAAAATTCAAGAAAATTGAAATCATACCAAGCATCTTCTCTGACCACAAGGGACTGAAATTAGAAACCAACCCCAAAGAAAAAAACCCAAAGCACCCAAAAACATGGAGACTGAATGGTATGCTATTAAACAACGAATGGGTCAAGAATGAAATTAGGGAAGAAATCAAAAAGTTTTTGGAAACAAATGAAAATGATCTCACAACAACCCAAAACTTATGGGACACAGCAAAGGCAGTCCTGAGAGGGAAGTTTATAGCAATACAGGCCTACCTAAAGAAAATAGAAACATTTCAAACAAACAACCTAACCCTATGCCTGCAAGAACTCGAGGAACAACAACAAAGACAGCCCAGAGCAAGCAGAAGGAAGGAAATAACCAAGATTAGAGAAGAATTAAATGACATAGAAACTAAAAGCACAATTTTAAGGATCAGTGAATCCAGGAGTTGGTTCTTTGAGAAGATAAACAAAATAGACAAGCCTTTAAGTAGGCTTATCAAGAAAAGAAGAGAGAGGACACAAATAAACACAATCAGAAATGAAAAAGGATAGATTACAACTGATACCACAGAAATAGAAGAGATTGTAAGAAATTACTCTGAAGAACTGTATGCCAAGAAATTTGAAAACCTAGGAGAAATGGACACATTTCTAGAAAAATACAATCTTCCAAAACTCAGTGAAAAAGAAGCAGAAAATCTAAAGACACCAATAACAGCAAAAGAAATTGAAGCAGTAATCAAAAAACTCCCATCACACAAAAGCCCTGGACCAGATGGTTTCACAGGAGAATTCTATAAAGCATTTAAGGAAGAGCTAACCCCTATTCTCCACAGACTATTTCAAAAAATCCAGAAGGATGGAAAACTCCCAAACTCCTTTTATGAAGCCAGCATCATCTTACTTCCAAAACCAGATAGAGACACAACAAAGAAAGAAAACTTCAGGCCAATATCACTGATGAACATAGATGCTAAAATCCTCAACAAAATATTGGCAAATCGCATCCAACAATATATCAAAAAGATCATACACCATGATCAAGTAGGATTCATCCCAGGGATGCAAGGATGGTTCAATATTCGCAAATCAGTAAATGTAATACATCACATAAACAAAAGCAAAGACAAAAATCACATGATCATATCAATAGATGCAGAAAAAGCTTTCGATAAGGTACAACACCCATTTATGATAAAAACACTCAGCAAAGTGGGAATAGAGGGAGCATTCCTCAATATAATGAAGGCCATATATGAGAGACCTACAGCCAATATCATACTCAATGGGCAAAAACTAAAAGCTTTTTTCACTAAGATCAGGAACAAGACAAGGATGTCCACTTTCACCACTTCTATTCAATATAGTGCTGGAAGTTTTGGCCACAGCGATCAGGCAGGAAAAGGAAATAACAGGCATCCAAACTGGAAAGGAGGAAACAAAACTGTCACTGTTTGCAGATGACATGATAGTGTACATGGAAAATCCTATAGACTCTACCAAAAAACTGCCCAAACTAATTAATGAATTTGGCAGAACAGCTGGTTACAAAGTCAATATCCAGAAATCAAAGGCATTTTTGTATACCAACAGTGAACCAGCAGAAGCAGAAATAAAGAGAAAAATCCCATTTGATATAGCAAAAAGAAAAATAAAATATCTGGGAATAAACCTAACTAAGGAGGTAAAAAACCTGTATGCAGAAAACTACACAGCCCTGAAGAATGAAATCAAGGAAGACACAAACAAATGGAAACATATACCTTGTTCATAGATTGGAAGAATTAACATCATCAAAATGTCCATACTACCCAAAGCAATATACAAATTCAATGCCATACCTATTAAAGTACCAATGGCGTATTTCACAGACATAGAAAAAACACTTCAAAAATTTATATGGAACCATAAACGAGCCCGAATAGCAGCTGCTCTTTTGAGAAAGAAGAACAAAGTAGGGGGGATCACAATACCTGATATCAAACTGTATTACAAGGCCACTGTAATCAAAACAGCCTGGTACTGGCATAAAAACAGGCACATAGACCAATGGAACAGAACAGAGAGCCCAGAAATCAACCCAACTCTCTACAGTCAATTAATATTCGACAAAGGGGGCAGTAACATAAAATGGAGTAAAGATAGCCTCTTCAACAAATGGTGTTGGGAGAACTGGACAGCTACATGCAAAAAAATGAAACTTGAGCACAGACTTACACCATACACCAAAATAAATTCAAGGTGGATAAAAGACTTAAATGTAAGTCATAACACTATTAAAGTCCTAGAGGAACATTGGCAAGAAAATCTCAGATATTTCACGCAGCAACTTCTTTACTGATATGTGCCCTAGAGTAAGGAATGTAAAGGAAAGAATAAACAAATGGGATCTCATCAAAATAAAAAGCTTCTGCATGGCTAAAGAAAACAGTATTAAATTAGCAAGACAACCAACTGTATGGGAAAACATATTTGCCAATGATACATCAGACAAAGGTTTAACCTCTCTAATATATAAAGAACTTACACAACTCCACTCTAAGAAGACACCCAACCCAATTAGAAAATGGGAAAAGGACTTGAGCAAACACTTCTCCAAGGAGGACATACAGAACATTCAGAGACACATGAAGAGATGCTCAATATCATTAGCTATCAGAGAGATGCAAATTAAAACCACAATGAGATACCACTTTACACCAGTCAGGATGGCTATCATAAACAAAGCAACAAACAACAAATGTTGGAGGGGTTGTGGGGAAAAGGGGTCCTTAGTTCACTGTTGGTGGGAGTGCAGACTGGTACAACCATTATGGAAAACAGTATTGAATTTTCTCAGAAAAATAAAAATCGACCTGCCTTTTGACCCAGCAATTCCACTACTGGGATTATGTCCTAAGAATCCTAAAACATCAATATCAAATAACCTATGCACCACAATGTTCATAGCAGCACAATTTACAATAGCCAAGAGTTGGAAGCAACCTAGGTGCCCATCAGTAAATGAATGGATCAAAAAATTGTGGTACATATACCCAATGGAATTCTATGCTGCAGAGAGAAAGAAGGAGCTCCTACCCTTTGCAACAACATGGATGGAGCTGGAAAGCATTATGCTGAGTGAAATAAGCCAGGGGTTGAAAGACAAATACCATATGATCTCACCTTTAACAGGAAGCTAAACAACAAAACAAACAAACAAGCAGAAAGAAAAAACAAACAAAAAACAAAGACACTGAAATAGAGAACAAGGGATAGTGACCAGAGGGGAGAAGGAAGGGAAGTTAAGGGGAAAATGGGGGGAGGGATTTGGAGGAACAAATAGGAAGGTCACAGGGACGAGAACTAAGGGGGGTGGAAATGGGAGGGAGGTGGGGAGCAAGGGGCGGGGGAGGCTGGGATGGGAAAAATAGACAAAAAACTGTACTTGAAAAATAACTAAATAAAATTAAAAAAATAAATAAGTAAAATAAATAAAAAATAAATAAAATAAAAATTTAAAAAAAGATAATAAGTCTGAATTATCATACACACGACTTCTACATTTTACTGGTTCTACAATGACTAAATTTTTAATTCAGTAAAACTAAAACAGCATTTCTGACTCCTTTTCTATGCCTTCCTATGTCTCTCCCAATTTTTCTTTTTCTTTCTTCTCTTCTGCTTCTCTTTTCTTACCTTTCTTTCCTCCTAGAAGCATGGGTGTTACATTTTCATTGAAAGGTGCTTAACTTCCTTTCTGAGCCTCTCAGGTCAGAGTATAGATATAAACTGCAGTAATTTGATACTAACTTTACAAACATATGCAAAAGCAAATTTGGCTGGAGAGTAATTAAATATAAATCCAGGACTTCTGATGGTCTTTTAAATCTTAAAAATACATTTCATGTTCTAGGTTAAGACAAATCAACAACAACACTGATTTAGCAAAATGATAAGCCAGGAGGAAGGAGACTTTGCAGAAGTTTAGAAAAAACACTGGCCAGGTCAGCAGTCCTGGGGGAAGTGCTGGCATGTCCCTAGGTCAGGTCCGTGGCTGGGAGGTCCCTGGCTGACCATTTTCTTAAGTTTCTGAAATATAGAATAGTAAATTTTTGCTCTACCTATCTTATCCAGTTTTACTGTGAGAATAAAAGTTGACAGATACAGTACATCTGAACAGCTTTCAACAACTTTAAGGTCCTCTAATATAATTAATTATGAAAGTTGAGAAGGGTATAATTTACAATATATTTACAATATATTTTCAGCATATTAAGAAAAACTAATAATCTTCTTACCTTTATTATTTATGCATAACTTTGAGACCTTCATATGATACTGTTTTCTAATTTTTCACAGCTTCAGCGAGTCCTGCTCCTTCCAAACTTAATTTATCAGAGATTCTGAAAATATGTCTACTTTCAGATTTTTTAAACAAAACATATTTTATGTTTAGAAAAACAGGCCTCTTAAGACTATTTAACTACTATTTAAATATTTAACTTAAACATATACTTAGCTAATGACTAACTCAGTAAGTTAGTAAAATTCAGTACTTGTAAAAAATGTGAGTTATTTATGCTAAAAGACTGAAACATGAGTGACAAGCCAACTCTAAGGAAATATAATTTTATATGTATATAAATGCATACACATAAATATAAACGCCATAGAAGGGATGAAAATATGTATAATTGCATAATTTGTGATCAAAACTAGAGAATGTTAAAAGGGTAGACTGTTAGGTCGCAAACTATCAATCAATAGCAAAAATAAGAAACCAATGTTTTTCTCAAGCTGTTGGGCAGATGTCTTGGAGACACCACATCATGGAATGTTTACTGCTGTATGATGTTGGAGTGCTTATTAATTCAGAACCAGTGCTTGAGGGCATCATAGTAATACCTGTATTTTGAAACCTTTTTCCTTTGTATGGTTATAGATCAGGCCGATTCAGACATGTGCACTTGGTAAGTAATTTTCTGGTCTACAAAAGTTATTTCACCAAGCATATTTTCCTTTAAGAGGGTCACACCAAGATATACCATAATGAAATTTCCAAAGGTTAAAGATAAACAGATAATCTTAAAAGCAGCAAGAGAAAAGAGAGAGTTACCTACAAAGGAGTGCCCATATGACTATCAGCTGATTTCTCAAAAGAAACCTTGCAGGCAAGAAGGGGCTGGTAAGAAATATTCAAAGTCATGAAAGGCAAAGACCTACATCCAAGATTACTCTATCCAGCAAAACTATAATTTAGAGTGGAAGGACAGATAAAGTGCTTCCCAGATAATGTCAAGTTAAACGAGTACATCATCACCAAGCCCTTATTACATGAAATGTTAAAGGGACTTATCTAAGAAAAAGAAGATAACAACTACAAGTAGTAAAATGAGAACAAATACAACTATCAACAACTGAACATAAAAAACAAAAAACAGACTAAGCAAACAACTAGAATGGGAACAGAATCACAGAAATGGAGATCACATGTAGGGTTATCAGTAGGTATGGGGAGGGAATAAGAAGCATAACTGGTACAAAATAGGCAGGAAGAGGTTGAGAATAGTGTACAAAATGTAAAAGCCAAGGGACTTCTTTGTACAATCCATGGACATGACCTAAGCAGGGGGAATCCTAGAAGGAATGGGGGTGCCAGGTGGAGTGGGATAAAGGGGAGAAAAAAATGAGGCAACTGTAACAGAATCAATAAGATATACTTAAATAAATATAATATCTAATAATTTTTTCAAATGTGTCCTAACATCCCTGAACTCATAGCTGGACAGAATCCCCATAATAGTGTAAGCTCTGCTCACGGCCATTGGGGAACTGTGGGAAGCAGACCATTCAGTCAGCCAGGGCAGCTGATCTACCTTCCCTGGACTACAAGCTGTTTTCTCCTCACCTGGTGAGGAACCTGTAGGTCCAGAGTGTGTGGGTACTCAGAAACTGCATCTGACTTCTCAACAGATGTTTCTCTGTTGACAGTCAAAACTTTGATAAAATACAATTTTAAAAAACTCCTAGAAAGATAAAATTCATTAAAAAATGTAAACTGTAAATTTCTAATCTTTTATTCTTAGCTTCTAGAGACATAAAATTATTTGGTCGAGTGGCTGTGATGTTTCTAAGCTCTTACTCTTTATTTTTATAGCTATGTCCTCAAGTTCCAGTAGAAGATAGTAGGCTGAAAGTGAACAGCACTGTTCTAAACAACAATGCCCATTCTCAGGACCCATATATTTCCTCCCAGGAGGTCCAAAGCCAGCTTCAAGGACCTGGAGCCTCTTATCCACATTCATTCTAGGGGTGAAGGAAGCTATCCGTGGGATTGTTTTTTTGGTTGTTTCAAGTAGTCAAATATATTTATTATTTTCTTATTGTTTCTGGCTCTGGTGTAATCTGCGAAACTTATAAAATGCTACTTGTTACATAAACAATATCAGAGTGGTCCATGAGTTGTCTGTGGTCAACCAAGTCATCAATACCTAGCAACATCAATTACCAGAATGAACAAACATCAGAGTCACAGAGACAAGCACAGTTCCTGTGCTGACATCTCCTGTTTACAGGCTTAATTAATAGTCTGCATGGGAGAGGGGAGGGACTTTCAGTAGAAAAGGGGAAGGATTTACAGGAACTAATATAAAATACACATGGACAAAAACTAAGGAGGGTGGAAATGGGAAGGAGGTGGGGAGCACTGGAGGGGTGGGCTGGGATGGGAGTAAAAGACAGAAAACTACTTGAACAACAATTAAATTTTAAAAAAGTGAACTAAAGAAAAATGTACAGAGAATCAACAGAGATGGAAAGGAAACTAGGACTCAAATCAACAATTTGGACTATAAGGAAGCAATAAACATCCAGCCAGAATAGAATGAAGAAACAAGAATTCAAAAAAAAAAAAAAAACAGGAGGAGCTTAAGAACTAAACCCAAATCTATTAAAAATAGTCAATTTTGGCACAGTAAAGTCTTATTTGGAAATAGCACATCCATGACATTTCTTCTGTGTATTGTTTACTTCAAGGAATCTTTGATTGTAAATGTTTTGGCAGAAAACTCATGTGATATTTTTCTGACTTTTAATGATGAAAATCCTGATAACAGAATATCATGATTAAGCCACTGACTCTTACTTGGTACCTTATTCAGTCCTTGTGCTACCATTATTCCCATTTAAGATGACAAAATATAGACACAGAGAGGTTAAGTAAGTTTTCTAAGGTCACTGAGCAATGGAGTAGACAACAGTTCAATGCAGAAAATTGGTAATTGGTCCCAATAAATAAACTATATAATTACAGTTTATAAGCCAAGGAAAACAATTAAAAAATAGAAGTATAACTGAGCTATTGACTAAGGAAATCCAGAAAAACATTATACATGTGTCTTTCTAGCTTGTCAGTTATTACTTCTGAATCACTGAAACAGCATTTTTTTGAAGGACACTTATTATCTATGTATTACTAATTGTATACAATTATATAAATTGTCCAGAATGGAAACAAGTTACCATAATCAACTTTTTTGATATTTTTATTAATATTCAAATACAGTTGTCTCCATTTTTTCAGCACCATATTCCCCCACCCACCAACCCCCACCTCTCACCCTCAACTCTACCCCCATTTGGCTTGTACATGGGGTCCTTTATACATGTTTTACCACCCCTTTCCATTCCTTCCCACATTATTTCCATCCCCCTACCCCTCTGGTTACTTTCAGTTTGTTCTTAATTTTAATGTCTCTGACTATATTTCACCTACTTGTTTGTTTGTTAATTGGTTCCACTTACAGGTGAGACCATATGGTATTTGTATTTTACTACCTGGCTTACTTAGCATAATGCTCTCCAGTTTCATCCATACTGTCACACAGGGTAGGAGCTCCTTCTTTCTTTCTGCTGTGTAGTATTTCATTATGTAAATGTACTACAGTTTTTGATCCACTCATTTACTGATGGGCACCTAGACTGCTTCCAGCACTAGGCTATTGTGAATTCTGCTACTATGAACAGAGGGATGCATAGGTTCTTTTGAATTAGTGTTTCAGGATTCATCGGGTATAATCCCAGCCCTGGAATTTCTCGGTCACAAGCAATTCTATTTTTAGTTTTTTGAGGAAATTACATACTGTTTTCCACAGTGGCTGCATCAGTCTGCATTCCTACCAACAGTGCACTAGGGTTCCCTTTTTTCCACATCCTCTCCAACACTTGTTTATTGATTTGTTTATTATGGCCATTTTGACTGGTGTGAAGTATCATCTCATTGTGGTTTTAATTTTCATCTCTCTGGTGGCTTGTGATGCTGAACATATATATCTGGGCCCTCTGTATGTTCTTTTTGGAGAAGTGTCTATTCAAGTACTTTGTGCATTTTTTAAATTGGGCTGTTTGCCTTCCTGGAGTGGAGTCATGTGAGTTCTTTATATAATTTGGAGATCATTGGCAAATGTTTTCCCGTATGATTAGTTCTTTTTTTCATTTTAATGCTGTTTTCTTTAGCCATACAGAAGTTTTTCATTTTGATGATATTCCATGTATTTATTCTTTCTTTTATGTATCTTACTCTAGGGGATATATTGGTGAAAAATACTGTTGTGTGGAATATCTGGGATTTCTTGCCTATGTTATCCTCTAGGACTTATATGGTGTCACAACTTATACTTAGGTCTTTTATCCACCTTAATTTATTTCTGTGTATGGTGAAAGTTGGTGATTGAGCTTTATTTTTTTGCATGTAGCTGACAAGCTCTCCCAACATCAATTGTTGAAGAGGCTATTTATTCCATTTTATGCTTCTGCCCCCTATGTTGAATATTAATTAACCATAGAGACTTGGGTTTATTCTGGGCTTTCTAGTCTGTTCCATTAGTCTATGTGTCTGTTCCTATGCAAGTACCAGGCTGTTTTGATTACAGTGGCCTTGTAATACAGTTTGATATTGGGTATTATGATCCCTCCTACTTTGTTTTTCTTCTTCAAAATTGCTCTGAACCTATTCAGGGTCATTTATGGTTCTATATAAATTTTTGAAGAGTTTGTTCTATATCTGTGAAATATGCCATTGGTACTTTAACAGGAATTGCATTTAATCTATAAATCACTTTAGGTAGTATGGCCATTTTGATTATGTTACTTCTTCCAATCCATGAACATGGTACATGCTTCCATTTGTTTGTTTCTTCCTTAATTTCTTTCTTCATTGTTGTGTAGTTTTCTGAGTAAAGGTCTTTTACCTCCTTGGTAAGGTTTATTCCTGGGTACTTTATTATTCTTTTTGCTATAGCAAATGGGACATTTTCCCTAATTTCTGTTTCTAATATTTTACTATTTGTATACAAAATGCCTTCAAATTCTGAATATTGATTTTGTATCCCATTATTTTGCCAAATTCACTTATTAGGTTGAGTAGTTTTTTGGTGTTCATAGGGTTTTCTATGTACACTATCATTCCATCTGCAAACAATGACAGTTTTACTTTCTCCTTTCCAATTTGAGTGCCTTTTATTTCTTCTTCTTGTCTGAGTGCTGTGTCTAGGACTTCCAATACTATGTTGAGTAGAAGTGCTGAAAGCAGACATTCTTGTCTTGTTGTGGATCTTAGTGGCAAAGTTTTTAGTTTTTGTTCATTGAGTATGATGTTGGCTGTAGGTTTTTCATATGTGACCTTTATCCTGTTGAGGTATGCATCTCTCTACTCCCACTCTGCTGAGTGTTTTTATCATAAATGGTTCTGTACCTTATCAAATGCTTTTTCCACATCTATTGATATGATCATGTGATTTTTGTCTTTGATTTTGTTTATGTGAAATATTACATTTATTGATTTATGAAATTGTACCATCCTTGCCTCACTGGTATGAATCCCACTTGACCATGGTGCATGATCTTTTTAACGTATTGCTGGATGTGGTTCCCAAGTACTTTGTTGAACATTTTAGCATCTATGCTCATCAGTGATATTGGCCTGTAGTTTTCTTTCTTTGTTGTGTCTTGTCTGTTTTGGGGACTAGGATGATGCTGGCTTCATAAAACAAGTTTGGGAGTCTTCACTCTTATTGAATTTTTTAGAATTAATGAGAAGTATAAGTGCTTGCTCTTCCTTAAGTATTTTGTAAATTCTCTCATGAAACTGTCCACTCCAGGGCTTTTGTGTGATGGAAGTCTTTTGATTATTGCTTCAATTTCTCCAGCTGTTATCAGCCTCTTCAGGTTTTCTGCTTCTTCATTCAATTTTGGAAGATTGTGTTCTTTTAGAAATTTGTCCATTTCACACAGGTTTTTAAATTTCTTGGCATATAGTTCTTTGTAGTAATTTTCTTACAATCCTTTGTATTTCTGTGATATCAGTTGTAATCTCTCTTTCATTTCTGATTGTGTTTATTTGGTTCTTCCCTCTTTTCTTCTTCATTAATTAGTCTGCTTAAACACTTGTTCATATTGTTTATCTTTTCAGAGAACCAGCTCCTGGGTTTAATGATACTTAGAATTGTGCCTTTAGTCTGTATGTCATTTAGTTCTGCTCTGATCTTGGTTATTTCCTTCCTTCTACCTGTTCTGGGCTTTCTTTGTTATTGTTCCTGCAGTTCTTATAGATGTAGGGTTAGGTTTGTTTATTTGAAATGTTTCTATCTGTTTTCTATCTGTACTATGAACTTCCCTCTTGGGACTGCCTTCACTGTGTCCCATAAGTTTTGGACTGTTGTGAGTTCATTTTTATTTGTTGCCAGAAACTTTTTGATTTTTTCCTTGATCTCATTATTAACTCATTCATTGTTCAATAGCATGCTATTCAAACTCTATGAGGTTGGGTGTTTTTGAGTTTTTCCTTGAGGTTGGTTTTTAGTTTCAGGTCCTTGTGGTCTGAAGAGATGCCTAATATGATTTCAATTTTCCTAAATTTTTGAGGCTTGTTTTGTGTCCTATCATATAATATATTTTTGAAACTGTTCTATGTGCATTTCAAAAGAATGTGTATTTTGCTTCTTTGGTGTGAAAGGTTCTATATATATTAGTTAAGTCCATTTGATCTAGGGCATAGTTCATGTTTAATATCCTTGTTGATATTTTGTTTGGAAGATCTATCCATTTTTGACTGTGGAGTATTAAAATTCTGCAGTATAAGTGTGTTGCTGTCTATAGTTTTATTTAAGTCCTCCAAGATTTTCCTTTTATATTTGGGTGCTTCTATGTTGTGTGTGTATATATTTACTATATTTATGTCTTCTTGGTGAATTCTTCCCTTGAGTATTATGAAGTATCCTTCTGTTTCTCTTCTTATGGCCTTTTGTTTTGAAGTCTATTTTGTCAGATATAAGTATTGCTACCATAGCTTTTTTCCCTGTCCATTTGCTTGGTATATTTTTTACAACTGTTCACTTTTATGAATCTGCATTGAATGGCTAGAGACTTTTCTTAGAGCAATGATTCCTTAACTGTATTATGTAACAGAATTACAGATAAAAATACTATTAAAATTAGATTTGCAGGGCTGCACCCCTAGATATCTGAACGACTTTTCCTGGGTTGGGTACAATTTCCTGCACTAAGGTGTGTTTGGTGCAAGCTTGTTTGTGCAGGTTTTATTTCTAGGGGCCAGCTGTCAGAGAAAACTCACGTCCTATTGAAAAATGCTGGAAAATTGCTCACAATCTCTCTCCAAATGGAAGAGGAATCCACCACACTAAAAAGGCAAGAAGAAACTCATGTTTACATATGACTAGCATTAGACAAACATCATTTATTAAAACAAAGCAGTGATGTATTTGATAGCATGTTTGCAAAGTTTCAGCTCTTGAATGTCTTAGCAATATTTGCAAAACAGCAGAGTAGTAGTGAGGCCATAATGTAAGAGTAATGGTTATACTAAGCTCAAGTTCATATGCCTGCTGTGGCAACTTCCCTGCTTGGGTCCTCCCTTTCAAGTAAAAGCTGAACAATTTATGAGCTTTTGTCCCCTAATTAGTCATCAAGCCTCAGTGCTTTTGTCTATAAAAGCAACCCATTAATAGTACCTACCATATAGACTCAATATTAGCATTATTGTTTGTTAAAATTACTTTCCAATGGTAATAAAGTTGAAGCACTATCTCTATGTCCACCTCACAGTAGGGACTCAGTTTGTCTTAGCTGTTGCTGTTATTATTACTATTAGTATTATTCTCAGTGTAGGTTTTAATGTCGATGTCAGAATTAATCTTACAGGGACAGAGAAAAAGTGAGTCTCTCTACTCTCAAATTTGGTGCTAAAATTAAGAACAAATTCATAAAGGCTACCACTCAGTATGGGTCTTTCCTGGCTTGAGGTTGCTTTACACAATCTGAAGACGCAAAGTTGGAGGGATGGTCCTTGGTTTTTGTCTAACCAAACTTGCCAGGTAGTGTCTGGTCTGCGCTCTTTGACCTTCCTCGAGGGGAAGTTACTAAAGTTACCTGAGAAATAGTTTATACATTATTATATGTTTGAGTCTAGAAGGGACCTTCAATGTCATTTAGTTTCTGCTGATGCTGAAATCCAAGTATACCCACAAGTAAAAGAGCTGAGACCATGGTCATATGTTTCTTCCTTTTTTTCTTCTTCCCTTTTCTTCTTTTGAAATATTTATATATTTTATTTATTTTTAATTAAGTGTATTAGGGTGACACTAGTTAATAAGATTGCATTGGTTTAAAATGTACTATTTTGTGATATGTGATCTGTATGTTGCATTGGGGTGCCCACCATCAAAAGTCAAATCATTTTCTGTCACCATATATTTGACCCACTTTACTTTTTGCTACCCCCCACCACCTTCCTTCTCATAACCACCATCTGTTGTCTGTGTCCATGAGTTTTTGTGTTTTTCTTGTTTGTTTAGTCATTGCTTTCAGTTTTATATCCAACATGTGAGTGAAATTATGACTCTTAGCTTTTTCTGACTCACTTATTTTCTTAGCATGATATTTTCAAAATCTATCCATGTTGTCGCAAATAGCAGTATTTCATCTTTTCTTCTGGCTGAGTAGTATCCCACTGAATGTATGTATAACATTTTCTTCATCCAATTCTCTACTGAAGGACACTTTGGTTGCATCCAATTTCTTGGCCACCACAAATAATGCTGCAATGAATGTACTGGTACATAACTTTAAGAATAAATGTTTTCAAATTTTTCAGGTAGGTACTCAGACCTGAACAGGCATTTCTCCCAAGAAGGCATACAAATTGCAAACAGATATATAAAAAGATGCTCAACTTCGCTAGCTATTAGGAAAATGCAAATCAAAACTATAATGAGATACCACCTCACCCCTATTAGAAAGGCTATTATCAACACAACAGGTAATGAATGACATGTGTTGGAGAGGTTACTGAGAAAATGTAACCCTCATTCACTGCTGGTGGGAATGTAGACTGGCACAGCCACTATGGAAATTAGCACCGTGGTTTCTAAAAAAATTAATAATAGAGCTACCAGGGATATTGACATATTTTAGCTCCAAGGAGGGTATGGCATGGATGTCTCACATGGTATTTCCCAACCTCAATAAAAGTGTATCTTCATGACACTTGCCCTTAATCAATGACAGCAAAAAACATCATCCCTGGCTGGGTGGCTAAGTTGGACGGAGTGTCGACCTATACACCAAAAGGCTGTGGGTTTGATCCCTGGTTGGGGTGTGTATGGGAGGCAACCAGTCAATGTTTCTCACATCAATGTTTCTCTCTCTTCCTTCCTCTCTCTCTAAAACCAATAAACATATCTTTAGATGAGGATTTTTAAAAATTCTTATAAAACTGGTTGTGGAAGCAGAATATTACATTTTCTTGTTTGCTGTTATATTTCCAGTCTTTTTCACAGTCCCTAATGTATAATAGGTATCTCAGAAATATTTCACAAGTAAGCATAAGTAAATTTCCTTTTAAGTTAGAACCATCTCATAAAGTTCCACATTAACATACTTTGTAAAATTTTATGTGTGTTTTTCTAAAATGTATAATTACTCTTTTACTCAATTCCTTTACAAAACTTAGTTAATTTTGCCTGTGTTAGTTTGCCTCAAAGAATTGTTATGGATTATTTCTCGTATTAGTTTTTATTTCCTGACACCATCAGCGTTAAGGAGCCCTATTTCCTGCTATCATGTTAAAAACACTTCAAAGAAAAATAAAAAGAGAAGAAAGTAAGGGAAAGCCAGACAGTGTCATAGTGTGAGACTTTGCACATGATAAGCAGTCAATTTTGCCATGAATTTGTATACTACCTTATTCCAGAAAAGAATGACAGCTGCTTAAACTCTCAACAAAAGTGTTATAGAGTTAAATCAAGTTTGATTCATCAGTTTAAACAATCTACTGCAGTTCTAAGTCAATATATTCTATGACAACATGACTAGATAATGAATCTAGAACTTTCATAACATACAGGACTTTGTTAAAAACAATTTCATTGTTAAAATATTTGTCTAATGACATCAACCTTTGATGCACTGATTTAGGCTGCAGCTGGCAATGATCCCACGAATGCAAACAGGGTGGGTCTCAATTCCAGTCCCCCACCAAGCAGTGACTATTAACAATACTAATACATGCAGTGTCAGCCCTAGGTGAACTCTTGAATTCTCGCACTGCTGATTCAGCCATGATTTTCCAGTACTTCCTCTGTGAAATTTCTTTACTGTGAACCTTTGCAAAGGCTGCTCTAGTCAGAGTACAAGCTGCTTATGAGATTATAGCTACATAATTATTATTAATAATATGAATAATTTTATTTAAATGTTTGAGTGAAAATCACAGAGGCATGGCATTAACTAGGAGAGGCCACAACAAGCTGAGATTCTTTTGTTGTTGTTGTTGTTGTTCAAGTACAATAGTCTCCATTTCCCGCCCCCTGACCAATCCCCGCCCACCATAGTTATCCCTGCTTCCCACCCTTGAACCTACCCCCTTTGGCTTTGTCCATGTGTCCTTTTCATACATCCCTTGACAACCTTTCCCCTGCCCATATCCTCTCCCACCTCCTCTCTGGTTACTGTCAGTTTGTTCTTAATTTCAGTGTCTCTGGTTATATTTTGCTTGCTTATTTGTTTTGTTGATTAGGTTCCATGTATAAGTGAGATCATATGGTATTTGTCTTTCACCACCTGACTTATTTTACTTAGCATATTGCTCTCCAGATTCGTCCAAGCTGTCGCGAAGGGTAGGAGCTCCTCCTTTCTGCTGCAGAAACAAGTTGGTATTCTTGGATTAGTGATAGAATTGCCTCCCCGCACTGGCTGGTGTGGGGAGGAAATTGAAGGCAGACAGAGCAATGAGCAAACATGGAGCTGTTTGGTGTAGGAGGGGGAGGAAAAGAGTTGTTTGCAGCCAGAAAGCAGTGAGGATCTGCTTAGGTGGGGAGAGGATCCAACCTGGGGAGAATCAGTGGGGAAGAATATAGAGGTGTTTGCTTCATGGGTGATGTCAAATAAACCCGAGAGTGTTTTGTGTGTGTATGTTCACAATTCACTCCCAGACACAAACAGTTATTTATTGGATCTGACTATGTTCCAGACATTGAAACATTTTATAACTTAATTGGGACCATTAAACTCTGAGCAGGTTTTTACGCAGTGTGCTAGCATTTCTTGGAAGATGGGAAGAAAATGTCTTTGGGGCTAATGTGTCCATGGTATCAGGTCACGTGCTCAGCAGTGTCTTGTGGGTATTAGTGTCATTAGTCTAGATAAATCCCTTTAAAGACCATAACTGTCCCACAGGAAATGTTGGGGCCCCAGTGTGGTGTGTGGACACTTCCAACATCACATTCCCAGGGTCACAGACAGTCCATAAAAGAAATAATGGCACTGAAAGCAGCAGAAATACTTTCAGTCTGAATAGACATACCCTTGTTTCAAGTTGTAAGATTTGAAGTATTTATCTCATTAATTGTATTAAAAAAAACTATTAATAGATTGATTTATTATCGTAAGATCTGAAGTCTTTTGTAAAAGTAAGAATTAAACTCTACACCTTTTTAAGCAGTCACTTAAAAGTTAATTGGATATCTCTTTTTCTATATAGCGGTGTAAAGAATTGGACACCTCACATATGCTTTAAAATTTAAGAAGCTAATGGCTAACTCAGAGTCAGTTATGATTATAATATGTACAGTTCTTACAAACACAGGATTGAAATGATGAATCTCACTGAAATTAAGACATGGCCCCCAATAGAGAACTTTTGTTAGTTTTACTTCATCATCAAATATTAGCTCTGTTCCATTACATGGCTATGTGTGAAGTTCAATTTGTTCTGTTTCATCGTTTAAAAAACCTTCAGTGGAAACAATTAATGATTCAAATTATTAGGAAGTTTAGTGGTAAGGATAAATGTGTTTGTGACATTGATGACTCCCAAAATTAGTATCGTCACAAACATTTTATCCCTGAGGTCTCTTGTAGCACAGAGGTAAGTCACCAGCAATGAGCAAAAGTCAACTTATATTCTCTTAATATTGAGATTATTACCCACTTTGGTTGCAATTCTTTTGGAAAAGTGTATAGGAAGAAATTCTCAACTGATTTTAAGGAGAGGGTGTAAAGTGGCAAGACGGAATTATGAATTACAAACGATTTTTTTAAAGATTTTTGTCGTTCACTAGGTTAAAGCACACAGGAGGGAAGAAACTAAGTTACTGATGAGACCATTGACATATAGAGCATGGAGAAATTCCAGGATGGGCCACCAGGCAGCTGCATTTTCTTAATTCTTCCTCATTTTACCCCCCTGAAGGATTTGTCAATAAAATTCTGAAATATCTTACGAACAGAAAATTGGCTCACTTCATCTACTGATGTATTATTACTTTCTGACCACATGAGGGCTTGCTTGCTCCACATTCCCAGGTTCTGAGTTTCGGAAAAATCTGTCCAGGTAGACTAGCTGTAAATAAAGATATTTAATCTATCTGAATATTCCTCTGAAAAAAATTAGGTTCCATTTAACAAAGATAATGAAAGTTAATTCAGTGAATATTCACAAACAGCAGCAGATCATTTCGAATGATATTTGAGATTGCTGAAAAATATTAATTAATTTAGGAACATTGTTTTTCAAAGTTCTGAAAAGAGACACTGAGAAAGCACAAATATATAACTGCTAGAGAACAGAATGCTGTTTCTAGTGATTGATTTAATACAAACTTTGTTTAAATCAAGTTTTGAATTTATTTAAAATAATCGAGTAATTGTACACAAATATATCATCGTGACATTTACTGATGTATGTTTCTGTGAAGTTTTAATGCATTTACCAGAGAATATGAGGCTTTGCATTTTGATGAGCAATGGGTTATATAAGTAATAACGATGACATCTGTCTGGTGAAGCACCTTATGTTTTGCAGTATCCCAAGCTTTATTTCATGTGAAGCTGAGGATCCATTAAATCCTTACTCTGGGGAAAATTCAAAGTCTTAACATATTTGGGACAAAGTAAAAATTGGTAGCATTACCTCCCTTCAGCTTGTATGTTTATACCATCCTCAGAGAACCCTTGTTTTTTATTTGTAACCTAAATACGTAAGAATGCTTTTAAACTATTGCTGCAATAGGTCATGATTCTTGTCTTTTCTGGACTGGATTGAATAACCTAACAAGGGCTTCTAAAATATGAAAATTCAGCATTCCAATCCCCAGTTCAAAGAATCCTATTTGTTCTGACTAAGCAGGCAGTACTTTTGGGAAGATGCTATCTCTAGACCACAAAACTTCCTAGTTGTCTGCTCAGACTTTGGGCCCTGGCATCCCTCTGCTAGGTAAAATCTCTGTGTGATACATTATTTAGAGGCAGCCTCAGTGGTTATACCTGCATTCCTGATGTCACTTTCACCTAAGGTCTATCTCACCACTGTCCAGAAAGAAGTCTTATTGAATTCAACAGTAGCCAGATTGATAGAGTAATGGACATTTTTTAGTTTTTATCTCAGAGTCTCTGGCAAATGTGCATAAGGTTACTTTCTTCCTGTGACATGGTGTTCTCAGGTTTTTTTTTAATTAATTTTATTTAGTTATTTTTCGAGTACAGTTTTTTTGTCTATTTCTCCCATCCCAGCCTCCCTCACCCCTTGCTCCCCACCTCCCTCCCATATCCACCCCCCTTAGTTCTCGTCCCTGTGACCTTCCTATTTGTTCCTCCAAATCCCTCCCCCTTTTTCCCCTTAAATTCCCTTCCCTCTCCCCTCTGGTCACTATTCCCTTGTTCTCTATTTCAGTGTCTTTGTTTTTTTTTTTTTTTTTTCTGCTTGCTTGTTTGTTTTGTTGTTTAGCTTCCTGTTAAAGGTGAGATCATATGGTATTTGTCTTTCAGCACCTGGCCTATTTCACTCAGCATAATGCTTTCCAGTTCCATCCATGTTGTTGCAAAAGGTAGTAGCTCCTTCTTTCTCTCTGCTACACAGAATTCCATTGTGTATATGTACCACAATTTTTTGATCCATTCATTTACTGATGGGCACCTAGGTTACTTCCAACTCTTGGCTATTGTAAATTGTGCTGCTATGAACATTGTGGTGAATGGGTTATTTGATATTGATGTTTTAGGATTCTTAGGATATAATCCTAGCAGTGGAATAGCTGGGTCAAAAGGCAGGTTGATTTTTATTTTTCTGAGAAACTTCCATACTGTTTTCCATAATGGTTGTACCAGTCTGCAATCCCACCAGCAGTGAACTAAGGACCCCTTTTCCCCATACCCTCTCCAACATTTGTTGTTTGTTGCTTTGTTTATGATAGCCATCCTGACTGGTGTAAAGTGGTATCTCATTGTGGTTTTAATTTGCATTTCTCTGATAGCTAACGATATTGAGCATCTCTTCATGTGTCTCTGGATGTTCTGTATGTCCTCCTTGGAGAAGTGTTTGTTCAAGTCCTTTTCCCATTTTTTAATTGGGTTGGGTGTCTTCTTAGAGTGGAGTCGTGTAAGTTCTTTGTATATTTTGGAGATTAAACCTTTGTCTGAGGTATCATTGGCAAATATGTTTTCCCATACAGTTGGTTGTCTTGCTAATTTAATACTGTTTTCTTTAGCCACGCAGAAGCTTTTTATTTTAATGAGATCCCATTTGCTTATTCTTTCCTTTATATTCCTTGCTCTAGGGGACATATCAGTAAAAATGTTGCTGCGTGAAATATCTGAGATTTTCTTGCCAATGTTCCTCTAGGACTTTAATGGTGTCACAGCTTATATTTAAGTCTTTTATCCACCTTGAATTTATTTTGGTGTATGGTGTAAGTTGGTGCTCAAGTTTCATTTTATTGCACATAGCTGTCCAGTTCCCCCAACACCATTTGTTGAAGAGGCTATCTTTACTCCATTTTAGGTTACTATCCCCTTTGTTGAATATTAATTGACTGTAGAGAGTTGGGTTGATTTCTGGGCTCTCTGTTCTGTTCCATTGCTCTATGTGCCTGTTTTTATTTCAGTACCAGGCTGTTTTGATTATGGTGGCCTTGTAATACAGTTTGGTATCAGGTATTGTGATCCCTCCTACTTTGTTCTTCTTTCTCAAAAGTGCAGCTGCTATTCGGGGTCATTTATGGTTCCATATAAATTTTAGAAGTGTTTGTTCTATGTCTGTGAAATATGCCATTGGTATTTTAATAGGTATTGCAATGAATGTGTATATTGCTTTGGGTAGTGTGGACATTTTGATGATGTTAATTCTTCCAATCCATGAACAAGGTATATGTTTCCATTTGTTTGTGTCTTCCTTGATTTCTTTCTTCAGGGCTGTGTAGTTTTCTGCATACAGGTTTTTTACCTCCTTAGGTTTATTCCCAGATTTTTTATTTTTCTTTTTGCTATATTAAATGAGATTTTTTCTTGATTTCTGCGTCTGCTGATTCATTGTTGGTATACAAAAATGCCTTTGATTTCTGGATATTGACTTTGTAACCTGCTGTTTTGCCAAAATCATTAATTAGTTCGAGCAGTTTTTGGGTAGAGTCTATAGGATTTTCCATGTACACTATCATGTCATCTGCAAACAGTGACAGTTTTGCTTACTCCTTTCCTATTTGGATGCCTTTTATTTCCTTTTCTTGCCTCATTGCTGTGGCTAAAACTTCCAATACTATATTGAATAGAAGTGGTGAAAGTGGACATCCTTGTCTTGTTCCTGATCTTAGTGGAAAAGCTTTTAGTTTTTTCCCATTAAGTATGATGTTGGCTGTAGGTCTCTCATATATGGCCTTTATTATTTTGAGAAATGCTCCCTGTATTCCCACTTTGCTGAGTGTTTTTATCATAAATGGGTGTTGTACTTTATCAAAAACTTTTTCCACATCTATTGATATGATCATGTGATTTTTGTCTTTGCTTTTGTTTATGTGATGTATTACATTTACTGATTTCTGAATATTGAACCATCCTTGCATACCTGGGATGAATCCCACTTGGTCTAGGTGTATGATCTTTCTTATATTGTTGCATGTGATTTGCCAATATTTTGTTGAGGATTTTAGCATCTATGTTCATCAGTGATATTGGCCTGAAGTTTTCTTTCTTTGTTGTGTCTCTATCTGGTTTTGGAACTAAGATGACGCTGGCTTCATAAAAAGAATTTGGGAGTTTTCCATCCTTCTGGATTTTTTGGAATAGTATGTGGAGAATAGGGGTTAGCTGTTCCTTAAATGCTTTGTAGCATTCTCCTGTGAAACCATCTGCTCCAGGGCTTTTGTGTGATGGGAGTTTTTTGATTAATGCTTCAATTTATTTTGCTGTTATTGGTGTCTTTAGATTTTCTGCTTCTTTTTCAGAAGCAGAAGTTTTGGAAGATTGTATTTTTCTAGAGATGTGTCCATTTCCCCTAGGTTTTCAAATTTCTTGGCATACAGTTCTTCATAGTAATTTCTTACAATCCCTTCTATTTCTGTGGTATCAGTTGCAATCTCTCCTCTTTCATTTCTGATTGTGTTTATTTGTGTCCTCTCTCTTCTTTTCTTGATGAGCCTACTTAAAGGTTTGTCTATTTTGTTGATCTTCTCAAAGAACCAACTCCTGGATTCATTGATCCTTAGAATTGTGCTTTTAGTTTCTATTTCATTTAATTCTGCTCTAATCTTGGTTATTTCCTTCCTTCTGCTTGCTCTGGGCTGTCTTTGTTGTTGTTCCTCCAGTTCTTGCAGGCATAGGGTTAGGTTGTTTGTTTGAAATGTTTCTATCTTCTTTACGTAGGCCTGTATTGCTATAAACTTCCCTCTCAGGCCTGCCTTTGCTGTGTTCCATAAGTTTTGGGTTGTTGTGATGTCATTTTCATTTGTATCCAAAAACTTTTTGATTTCTTCCCTAATTTCATTCTTGACCCATTCATTGTTTAATAGCATACCATTCAGTCTCCATGATTTTGGGTGCTTTGGGTGTTTTTGTTTGGGGTTGGTTTTTAATTTCAGTCCCTTGTGGTCAGAGAAGATGCTTGGTATTATTTCAATTTTCTTGAATTTGCTGAGGCTCTTTTTGTGTCCTATCATATGGTCTGTCTTTGAAAGTGTTCCATGTGCCTTTGAAAAGAATGTGTATTTAGCATCTTTGGGATGAAGGGCTCTCTATATATCAGTTAAGTCCATTTCATCTAGGGTGTTGTTTAATGCCGCAATGTCTTTGTTGATATTTTATTTGGAAGATCTGTCCTTTTTTGATAGTGGGGTGTTAAAATCCCCTACTATAATTGTGTTGCTATCAATATCTTTCTTGTAGTCCTCTAAGATTTGCTTGATATATTTGGGTGCCCCTATGTTTGGTGCATATATGTTTACAATGTTAATATCTTCTTTTTGGATTCTTCCCTTGAGTATAATGAAGTGACCTTCTGGGTCTCTCTTTATTGCCCTTTTCTTGAAGTCTATTTTGTCCGATATGAGAATTGCTACCCCAGCTTTTTTTTCTTGTCCGTTTGCTTGGAAAACTTGTTTCCAGCCTTTCACTTTTAGTCCGTGATGGTCTTTTGTCCTGAGGTGGGTCTCTTGTAGGCAGCATATGTGTGGGTCATGCTTTCTTATCCATTGAGCTATTCTGTGTCTTTTGATTGGAGCATTTAATCCATTTACGTTTAAGGTTATTATTGATAGGTACTTATTCATTGCCATTTTTGTACCTGTGTTCCTCTGTGTCTCCCTCTTATCCTTCCTTCCCTTAAAGCATTCCTGTTAGTATTTCTTGTAGAGCTGGTTTGGTGGAGGCATATTCTTTTAGGCTTTTCTCTTGGAAGCTCTTTATTTGGCCAACTATCTTGATTGAGAGCCTTTCTGGGTAAAGTAGCCTTGGTTGTAGGCCTCTGGTTCTCATTACTTGGAATATTTCTTGCCATTCTCTTCTTGCTTGGAGTGTTTCCATTGAGAAGTCAGTAGCTAACCTTATTGGTGCTCCCTTGTATGTTACTTCTTTTTTCTCCCTTTCTGCCTATAAGATTCTCTCTTTGTCTTTGCATTTTGCCCTTTTGATGATGATGCGTCTTGAAGTGGGTTCCTCTTGATTGGGAGTGTCTGTGATTTCTGGATTTGTGTGACTTTTTCTCTTATCAAATTAGGGAAATTTTCTCTCACTACTCGTTCAAATGCGTTTTCTATCCCTTGTTCTTCTTCTTCTCCTTCTGGTATTCCTATTATTCGAATATTATTACGTTTCATATTCTTTTGCATTTCTCTTAATCCCTCTTCATTCTTTCTGAGCCTCTTTTCATTTTCTTGCTCTTTCTTGAGATGCTTTCTGCCTTGTCCTCCAACTCACTAATCCTATCCTCCGCTTCATCTACCCTACTTTTGAAACTATCTACTGTGTTCTTCAATTCAGAAATTGTATTCTTCATTTGCTCTTGTCCCTTGCTGATAGTTTCCATTTCCTTTTTCATGTTGATATAGTTTGCAGAGAGATCATTGTAGTTCCCCTGTAGTTTCTGGTAGTTCACTGTAAGCTCTTTGAACTTCGTTATAACCAGTGCTTTGAATTCACTATCTGATAGTTGATTAGCCTCTATTTCATCTAACATTCTTTCTGAAGTTTCTGTTTTTTCTTTCATTTGGGGATTGTTTCTTTGTCTTCCCATTGTTTGAGACTCTTCTTGTTAGTCTCCGCTTCTAAAATTGATCTGTTCTGAAACCCTGGTTTTATGGTGTGAACTTCTGTGGTATGAGCCTTGTGAAGTTCAGTGGTGCAGACTCCTTGAAGTTTCTTGATGTTCTTCGTCTCCACCTACTCTCACACTGGTCCTCGCACTGGTCCCTGTGTTGTTTGCCTACCACTGCTGAATGTCCTGGCTCTAGTAGCCTCCTCCTCAAGTGCCCAGGCCTGTTACTATGGCAGCTGCACAGGGCCTGGGAATGTCCCGGCTCTCGTAGGAGCTCCTCTGCCGCCCAGGGCCGTCACAGGGGTTTGGAGTGTCCCAGCTTCTGTACCTGACTCTCCAGCATCCAGTCCTATTTCTATGGCAGTGGCACAGAGGCTTAGAATGTCCCAACTCCAGTACCTGACTCCACAGCATCCAGACCTCTCGCTATGGGAGTGGCACAGGGGCTGAGAATGCCTCAGCTGTGTAGCTGACTCCTCTGCCTCCCAGGACCCTCACAGGGGTTTGGAGCATCCCGGCTGCCTACCTGACTCCCCAGTGTCCAGTCCCATCCCTATGGTAGCGTCACAGGGGCTGAGAATGTCCTGGCTCCTGTAGCTGGCTCCTCTGCCGCCCAGGGCCGCCACAGGGGTTTGAAGTGTCCCGGCTTCCGTACCTGACTCCCTGGCATCCAGTCTAAATACTTCACTCTGCCGCTGACTGGACCCTAAGCGTCCATCACAATCGTTGCTCTCCCAATTTCGTAAGTGCTGTGGATCTGTTAGTTGATTGCGCTATTTCTCAGTAGCTCTACCAGGATTTTCACCCATGTGTATGGGAGCTGGAATCTGCTCCATCCTACTCAGTCACCATCTTCTTAACACCTCCCGGAGCATCAGGCAGTTTTCTGCAAGATGGGGCGAGAAGTGAGAAAGCAAAATCTTTGCTTCAGTTACACAAACTCCCTCTCCTTCTCAGAGAAACTTGAGAGCTCGTTCTCAGTTTTTTGCAACATTTCAGGTCAGTCTTTCTCAGTTTCCTTCACTTTTGACTCAACATTATAATGAAAAGATATTGAAAGAAATTACTTCATTAAGGGACCCACTGAACTTTGTTATAAAGTGGAAAAGATGAATAATACAATTTCCCTTTTATGTCCATGTTTTTCCTCAGTAAAGTTCATCTTCACATTAGGAAGTGTAAGAATTGGTGTTGGGGGGAGAATGTTTTCTTGCTCCAGTTTCTTTACTAAACTGGGAAGCAAGGGGTCATTACTGTGATGTCAGTCTACAAAGGAGAACAGAAATGTAAATGTTAATAGGGAACAATCAGTATTTAATAAACTCATCTGCATTTGCAAGGAATAAAATCCTGCAATGCAGAAAGAAAAACCTGCACATAAGATTACATTTTTAATAATCAAGGAACTTAAGATAGTATTAGAAAACTGAAACATGTACATGTTTGTATTGTCAAGAGCTAAAAATGACTGTTTTAATTACTGTAGCTTCATTATATACTTTGAAATTAAGAAGTATGGTGCCTTCAGCTTGATTCTTCTTTCTCCAGACTGTTTTAGCACTTTGGGATCCTTTGGGATTCATTTGGAAATGAATTCTAGAATTGTATTTTCTATTTCTGTAAAAAATCCCATAAAAATGTTAGTAGGCATTGTGTTTAATCTGTGAATTGTTTTAGGCAATATGAGCATTTTAACAATATTAAGTCTTCCATTGCATGAACATGGGATATCTTTCCATTTGTCTGTGTCTTTCTTTCATAAATATTTTGTAGTTTTGAGTATACAACTCTTTCACTCTTTCACAAGTTTATTCCTATACATTTTATTTTTCTGAAACATTGTAAATGAAATTATTTTCTTAGTTGCCTTTATGGGTTTCGAACTGGCTGCAAGACAGACATATGGACCAATGGTTCAGAACAGAGAACCCAAACTGAATCCACACATTATATAGTCAACTCATCTTCAACAAGGATGCAAAATAACACACAATTAAGAAAGAATAGTCAGTCTCTTCAACAAATAAGAACACTTGATACTTACCTGAAAAAGCATTAATTTGGACCCTTATCTTCTACCCTACACAGAAATGAGCTCTAAATCAAAGACTTAAACTTAAGAGCTAAAACTATAAAGCACCTAGAAGAAACAAAGAAGCTTCTTGACATTGGTTTTGGCAATTACTTCCTGGGTATGACACCAAAAGCAAGGCAAAAACCTCAAGCATGGACAAGTGGGACTCCATCAAACTGTAAATCTTTTATACAGGAAAGGAAATAATCAACAGAGTAAAAAGTCAATCTGCAGAATTAGGAAAAATGTCTTCAAATTATATATCTGACAAGGGTTATTATCGGAGACATATTTTTGTAAAACATCAATAGAAAAAAGTAAGTAACCTAATTAAAAATAGGTGACAGAGACCCCAGATGGCAGAGAAGTAAGTAGAAGCTACACTAACCTCAGCTGTAAAATGCATCAGAGTTTCTGCCCATCAGGGAAACACAACTAAAAATACAGAGAGCCTCTTAAAGGACCAATGAACAATATTTTGTTTACAAGCAATTACCCTGGATTCTGGCAGAGGTAAGGCAGACTAGACTAGAGACACACGAGAAGAGTCTGGATTGGTGGCTCTGGGGAGAGAACTGAAGGGTCAGTCACCAGGAACCCTGTGCTGAGTCATTTCCCCACACAGCAAAGGTTATCTTTCTTGGGCAGAGCACACACTTCAGAGTTGCATCAGCCTGAGGAAAAGCATTAGCCCCACAACATGAGTCCCTCTTGCTCCTTCTAGTGGAGTTTCACCCAGGCTATTCAGTATAGTTGGAGACTATTCAGAGATTAAGCCTAACAACAAAGGCAGATCTCTGAAAGCTCTGAGACTTTAGTTGACTGTCTTCTCAGTCTGGTGCTGGTAAAGGCCAGCCTTGATCACTCTGCACACACATACATAGCAGAAAGAGTAACAAGCTGTGGACCACAGATAGGTCCAAAAAGGTTGCCCAGGGTCAGTTACAGGCAGTGTCTTCCATAGGTCAGCAGTAGAGTCTTTGCAGATAACCAGAATACACAGAAATGAATACAAAGTACCAGCCAAACTATGAACACATAGAAACAGACCCAAAATGGAAGAACAAAAAAATCCTACAACGAAGGACTAAATGAAATGGAGGCAAGCAATCTGTCAGATATAGAGATTAGAATAATGATTATAAGGATACTCAACAGAAGATGGTGACTAGGTAAGAGGGAGCAGATTCCACTTTTCCCTACACACAGGAGAGAAACCTGGCTGATCTACAAAGGAACAGAGCAGACAGCCAACAGTACCCCAGCATATATGGATATGGGAGATCAAAAATTGTAGCAGACATTGAAAAAAAACAGATGGTAAGGAGAGTGCATCAGGACAATAAGGGCCCAGGAATCAGTGTGGGGACCAAGAGGCTGTGGCCCAGACCTGGGACCTGCTGGGCCAGCCACAGGGCTCTCAGGAGGGAGCTCAGTGGGCACTCCCTCCCCAGCCAAGCGAGGTTTGAGCAGCACCAGGAGAGACCTGGCTGCTTGAAGTCGCAGAGAGAGGAGTAAGGACCGAGTGGCAAACACATGAGGGCTGCGAGCACCCAGCCATAGCCCCAGGAAGAGTATGTGCCCAAGCCTGTGTGACCAGAGGTGGCCAAGCCTGGCACCTGTACCCATAACCCAGGGAGAGAGAGCGTTGTGGAACACCCAGAGACCACACCCCTGGACTCAGAGAGAGCATGCATGCCTCTGGAGACCCAGAGACCTCACCAGTAAAACCCTACTCCTCAGCCTGCTACAGCCAGCAAGAACAGAAAAACCAGTCTGGCCAGTTTGAAAACAGAAAGAGGGGTTTGTGTGTATGTGTGTGTGTTTGTTTTTTGTTTGTTTGATTTTTAAAGTAAGTTTTTATTTTTTATTATTTTTATATCTCTATTTATTTTGCTTCTCTTTCCTTCTTTCTGCTTTTATTCCTTGTTCCTATCTTTCTGATATTATCTCTTATTTAGCCAGCTTTTTTTTCTTTTTGAAATATTGACAACTGAGACAAAAGAACCTGGAACTGTGAAAAGACCAGAGTTGAACCCAAAGAGGGGGGAATCCCAATAGCTGACACAGAGAGACAAATTTCACTTTGCTATTACAGAGAACCTGCAAAATATTGCATATTTGTACTATTATTTTTTCATTATTCTCACATCTTGTATTTGAATACTATTTTTCTATTCCTCTTCTTTCTGTTTAGTTTTCTTTGCTTGGCTGTTTATATTGTATTGTTTGACAGGTTTCCCCTGTTCTCTCATTCATAGTGTATTGCTAACTTACTGTCCTTCACTTCATCTGTGTTCCATTAGCACACTACTGAAGGTCTGATACTCCCTATTCTTGGTATCTCGATCTCATATATTCTGTCATATGATTGTTGATCTAATATTACTGTAAATAATAACTGTTCCATACAATTATAAATGCTTCACAACACCACTCCCAGATCTTAGCCCACTTCACAGTTTCCTGAACTCTGTTACTGTAGTGATTAACTCTATTCTCTCACACACTATGCCTATTTACTATCCTTTACTCTCACCTTACCTCAGAATCTGACCTCCCACAACCTCATTGCTTTCTAGATCCAACTCACAATCCTTCCCTCCCCAACAGGAGTCTTATCTTCTTTCCATCCTTTTAAAAAACTAGCTAGTTTGGTGGAATGTCACAGTTAACACTATACATAGCCAAAGGATCTCCCATCCCTTCCGTACCACCTGCTACTCTAAATAGCCTAAATTACTCTCTTGCTGTTGTAAATCATTTTGCCTTATCCCTCCAACTGATCACAAAAAAAGAGTAGGTGGAAGCAGTAAACACCAGGATACCCGAATGAGACTGCACAACTGAATCTCACAGGTATTCTACCACAGAAGTTCTCACCATAAACCCAGGAAATCAAAACGGATCAATCTAAGAAGCTGAGGCAAACAAGAAGAGTCTCACAAAAAATGGGAAGACAAAGAAACAATCCCCAAATGAAAGATAAGAAGGAAGCCTCAGAAAGAATGTCACATGAAATAGAGGCAATTCAGCTCTCAGATATTGAGTTCAAAGCAATGGTTATCAGGAAGCTCAATGAGCTCACAGTGAATTACCAGAAATTACAGAGAAACTAAAATAAACTCACTGCAAACTATATCAACATAAAAAAAGAAATGAAAACTATCAAGAAGGGCTGAGAGAAAATTAAGAACACAATATCTGAACTGCAGAACAAAGTAGAAGGAATCAAAAGCAGGATCAATGAAGCATAAGATTGGATCAGTGAGCAGCAGAGCAAAGTAGAAAAAAAAACCCAGAAAGAGCAATAAAATGAAAAGAGTCTCAGAAAGAATAAAGAGGGTTTAAGAGAAATGCAAGACAATATGAAACATAATAATATCCATATAATATTGATACCAGAAGAAGAAGAAGAGAAAGAGATAGAAAAACCATTTGAAAAAGTAATGATGGAAAACTTTCCTAATTTGATGAAAGAAAAAGTCACACAAATTCAGGAAACAGAGAATTCCGATCAAGAGGAATCCAAAGAGGCACACTTCAAGACACATAACCATTAAAATGGCAAAATTCCAAGACAGAGAAAGAATCTTAAAGGCAGCAAGGAAGAAGAAGGAAATAACATCCAAGACAGCCCTGATAAAGTTAGGTGCTGACTTCTCAATAAAAACGCTCCAAGCCAGAAGAGAATGGCAAGAAATATTTCAAGTAATGAGAACCAGAGGCCTGCAACCAAGGCTACTTTACTCAGCAAGGCTCTCAATCAAGATAGAAGGCCAAATAAGAAGTTTCCCAGACAAAAGAAGTCTAAAACAATACACCTCCATCAAAACAGCTCTGCAAGAGATGATAAAGAGACTGCTTTAAGTAACAGAAGGAGAAGAGAGAGAGGAAGACAAGTATGAAAATGGTAATTAATAAGTATCTATCAGTAATAATCTTAAATGTAAATGGATTAAGTGCTCCAATCAAAAGACACAGAATAGCTGAATGGATAAGAAAGCATGACCCACACATTTGCTGCCTACAAGAGACACACCTCAGGACAAAAGACCTACACAGACTAAAAGTAAAGGGTTAGAAACAAACTTTCCAGGCAAACGAACACACACACAAAAAAAAAGCTGGAGTAGCAATACTCATATCAGACAAAATAGACTTCAAAAAAAAATCATAAAGAGAGACCTAGAAGGTCACTTCATGATACCCAAAGGAAGAATCCACCAAGAAGACATGAATATTGTAAATGTGTATTTTCACCCAACATAGGAGCACCCAAATACATTAAAAAAAATCTTAGAGGACTTCAAGACAGATATTGACAGCAACACAATTATAGTAGGAGATTTTAACACCCCATTGTCAAAAATGGACAGATCTTCTGAACAAAATACCAACAAAGATATTGTGGCATTGAACAATGCCCTAGACAAAATGGACTTAACTGATATATATAGAGAGAGCTTTTCATCTCAAAGAAGCTAAATACACATTCTTTTCAAATGCACATTTTCAAAGATAGACCACATGATAGGAAACAAAGCTAGACTTAACAAATTCAAGAAAATTTCAATTATATGAAGCATTTTTTCTGACCACAAGGGACTTAAACTAGAGACCAACCCCAAGGGAAAAAACAAACTAATGGAGATAGCATGCTGTTAAACAATGAGTGGGTCAAGAATGAAATTAGGGAAGAAATCAAAAAGTTTCTGGAAACAAATGAAAATTAACTCACAACAACCCAAAACTTATGGGACACAGCAAAGGCAGTCCTGAGAGGGAAGTTCATAGTGATATACACCTGCCTAAAAAAAAATAGAAACATTTCAAACAAACAACTTAACAGTATGCCTACAAGAATTTGAGGAACAACAACAAAGACAGCCCAGAGCTAGTAGAAGGAAAAAAGTAACCAAGATCAGAGCAGAATTAAATGACATAGAGACCAAAAGCACAATTCTAAGGATCAGTGAATTCAGGAGCTGGTTCTTTGAAAAGATAAACAAAATTGACAAGCTTTTAAGGAGGTTCATCAAGAAAAGAAGAGAGAGGACACACATTTCTAGAGAAGTATAATCTTCCAAAACTGAGTGAGAAAGGAGAAAGCCCGAACAGACCAATAACAGCAGATAAAACTGAAGCAGTAACCAAAAAACTCCAGACACACAAAAACTCTGGACCAGATGGTTTCACAGGAGAATTCTACAAAATATTTAAGTAAAAGCTAACCCCTATCCTTCACAGACTATGCCAAAAATTCAAAGTGATGGAAGAGTCCCAAACTCTTTTTATGAAGCCAGCATCATACTAATTGAAAAATCAGATAGAGACACAACAAAGGAAGAAAACTTAAGGCCAATATTGCTGAAGAACATAGACACTAAAATCCTCAACAAAATACTGGCAAACTGCATCCAGCAATACATTAAAAAGTCATACACCATCACCAAGTGGAATTCATCCCAGGGATGCAAGGATGGTTCAACATTCACAAATCAGTAAATGTAATACAGCACATAAATAAAAGCAAAAACAAAAAACATGTGATAATATCAATAGGTGTGAAAAAAGCATTTAATAAGGTACAGCATCCATTTATGATAAAAACGCTCAGCAAAGTGGGAATAGAGGGTGCATTCCTCAACATAATAAAGGCCATTTATGAGAGACTGATAGCCAACATCATACTCAGCGGTCAAAAACTGAAATTATTTCCACTAAGATCAGGAACAAGACAAAGTTGTTCACTTTTGCCACTTCTATTCAACATAGTATTAGAAGTCCAAGCCACAGCAATTAGACAAGAAAAAAATAACAGGCATCCAAACTGAAAAGTAGGAAGCAAAACTGTCATTGTTTGCAGATGACATGATAGTGTACATAGAAAATCCTATAGACTCCACCCAAAAACTGCTTGACCTAATAAGTGAATTTGGCAAACAGTGGGATACAAAGTCAATATCCAGAAATCAAAGGCATTTTTGTATACCAACAATGAAACAGCAGAAGCAGAATTCCAGAAAAAAAATCTCATTAAATATAGCAAGAAGAAAAATAAAATACCTAGCAGTAAACCTAGCCAAAGAGGTAAAAGACCTATAGTCAGAAAACTACACAACACTGAAGAAAGAAATCAAGGAAAACAAGAACAAATGGAAACATATATTGTGTTAATGGATTAGAAGAATTAACATCATCAAAATATCCATACTACTCAAAGCAATTTACAGATTCAATGTAATACCTATTAAAGTACAAATGGCATATTTCACAGACATAGAACAAAGACTTCAAAATTTATATGGAACCATAAATTACCCCAAATAGTAGCTGCAATTTTGAAAAAGAATAGCAAAGTGGGAGAGATCACAATACCTTATACCAAACTGTACTTCAAGGCCACTGTAATCAAAACAGTCTGGTACTGGCATAAAAACAGGCACATGAACCAGTGGAACAGAACAGAGAGCCCAGAAATAAACCCAAGTTTCTATGGTCAATTAAAGTTTGACAAAGGGGGAAGCAACATAAAATGAAGTAAAGATAGCCTCTTCAACAAATGTCGTGAGAATTGGACAGGTACGTGCAAAAAAATAATAAAACTCGAGCTCCAACTTACACTATACACCAAAACAAAATCAAGGTGGATAAAAGATTTAAATATAAGCCATGACACCATTGAAGTCTTAGAGGAGAATATAGGCAGGATAATCTCAGATATTTCATGCAGCAACATTTTTACTGAAATGTCCCCTAGAGCAAGAGACTTAAAGGAAACAATAAACAAATGGGATCTCATTAAAATTAAAAGCTTCTTCCCAGCTAAAGAAAACAGTATTAAAATAAAAAGAGAACCAACTGTATGGAAAAACATATTTGCCAACAATACCTCAGACAAAGGTTTAATCTCCAAAATATACAAAGAACTTACACAACTCCACTTTAAGAACACAAGCAACCCAATTAAAAAGTGGGCAAAGGACTGGAACAGATAATTCTCCAAGGAGGATATACGGATAATCCAGATACGCATGAAAAGATGCTCAGTATTGCTAGCTATCAGAGAGATACAACTTAAAACCACAATGAGATATCACCTCACACCAGTCAGAATGGCCATCATAAACAAAGCAACAAACAACAAGTGTTGGAGAGGTTGTAGAGAAAAGAGAACCCTAGAGCACTGTTGGTGGGATTGTGGACTTATACAACCACTATGGAGAGCACTATGGAATTTTCTCTGAAAACTCAAAATGAATCTGCTTTTTGACCCAGCAATTCCAGTGCTAGAATTATATCCTAAGAACCCGGAAACACCAATCCAAAAGAACCTATGCACCCCAATGTTCATAGCAGCACGATTTACAATAGCCAAGTATGGGAAGCAACCTAGGTGCCCATCAGTAAATGAATGGATCAAAAAACTATGGTGCATTTACACAATGGAATTCTATGCAGCAGAAAGAAAGCAGGAGGTCCTACCCTTTTCAATAGCATGGAGACAACTGGTAAGCATTTTGCTAAAGGAAATAAGCCAGGTAGTGAAAGACAAATATCACATGATCTCACCTTTGGGAGGAATGTAAACAACAAAACAATCAAAGAAGGAAAATATAACCAAAGACACTGATATACAGAACAGGCTGAGAGTGATCAGAAGAGAGATGGGAGAGAATATCAGGGGAAAGGGAGAGGGGTTTGTAGGAACAAATATAGAAGACACATGGACAAAAACTATGGGGGGTGGAAATGGGAGGGCAGTGGGGATGGCTAGGTGGGTGGGCTGGGATAGGAATAAAAGACAGAAAACTGTACTTGAACATCAATTAAAATTTTTAAAAAAATTTTAAAGGATATTCAACTGCACAGTAAAAAGACATATAAACTATAAAAAAGAACCAATGAGAAGCAAAGAATGCAATATCAGAAATAAATAATACAGTGGAAGGAATAAACAGTAGGTTACATGAAGCAGAGGATAGAGTCAGCAATTTGGAAGACAAGGTAGAATAAAACACCCAAGGAGAGCAGTAAAAAGAAAAAAAGAATTTTAAAAATGAGGACAGCTTAAAAAACATTTCGGACAATATGAAACACAACAATATCATAGAGGAGAGTTAGCAAAGGATCGAGAAAATATTTGAGAAATAATGTTCAAAAACTTCCCTAATCTTGTAAAGGAACCAGTTACACAAGCCCAGGAATCTCAGAGAGTCCCAAACAAGTTGGACCCAATAAGGCCTACACTGAGACCCATCCTAATTAGAATGGCAAAGCTTAAAGACAGGGAGAGAATCCTAAAAGCTTCAAGAGAATAGTAATTAGTTACCTACAGGGGAGCTCTAATTCTGTCATCTCATTTCTCCACAAAAACATTTCAGGTCAGGAGTGGTGTGAAATATTCAAAGTGATGAAAAGCAAGGACTTACAACCAAGGCTACTTTACCCAGTGAAGCTATCATTTAAAATTGAAGGATAAATAAAGGGCTTCCCAGACAAGAAAAACCTAAAGGAGTTTGTTAACTCCAAACCAGTGCTGCCACAAATGTTAAAGGGTTTGCTTTAAGAAAATGAAGAAGAAAAAGAAAAAAACATGGAAATAGTTAAAAAATAAAATGGCAACAAATGTACATCCATTAATAATCACCTTAAATGTAATGGCTTATATGCTCTGACCAAAAAATAGGATAGTTAAATGAATAAGAAACCAAGACCTGTATATGTGCTGCCTCCAAGAGACCCATATCAATTCGAAAGATACACACAGACCAAAAGTAAAGTGATAGGAAAAATATTTTATGCACATAGAATGGGAAAAAAGCTTGAGTAGCAATACCTATGTCTGACAAAATAGACTTTAAAATCAAGACTCTAGTAAGATACAAGGAAGGACAATACATAATGATAAAGGGAACAATCAAACAAGAGGATAAAATATTTGTAAACATTTAAGCATCCAATATAGCAGCACCTATAGGTGTTGTTACATGTATACATGTAACTTTTGGTAGATATAAAAGGAGAGATGGACAGAAATACAATCATAGTTGGGGATTTAAACACCCCATTGATTTCAATGGATAGGTCATTCAGACAACATCAAACAAGGAGACAGAGCCTTAAAACAACACACTAGATCAAATGAATTTAATTGATATCTTCAAAACATTCCATCCCAAAGCAGCAGAATGTACATACTTTTCCAGTGCACATGGAATGTTTTCTAGGATAGACCACAAAACAAGTCTCAATAAATTTAAGAAGATTGAAATCATATCAAGAATTTTTTCTGATCACAATGCTATGAAACTAGAACTCAATCACAAGAACACTGAAAAAGACACAAAGACATGGAAGCTAAATAACATCTTATTAAACAATGAATGAGTAAACAATGAGATCAAAGAAATTATCAAAAGATACCTTGAAATTAAAATGAGAACATGACAACCCAAAATCAGTGGGGCAAAGGGAAAATGATCTCATGATGAATACATAGCATCAGAGGAGGTGGGTTTGGCTGGGGTTGGGGGAGGTGGATGGGGGGAAATGCATGCAACTGCAATAAACAGCAATAAAGTAATTAAAAAAAAGAAACATGAAAAACCACAAATAAACAACCTAACATTATACTTAAAAAACTCGAAAAAGAACAACAAAGCCCAAAGTGAGTAAAAGTAAAGAAATAATAAAGATAAGAGCAGAAGTAAGTGAGAGTCTAAAAAAATAATACAAAAGATCAATGAAGAGATTTTCCTTGAAAAGATAAAGAAGATTGACAAACCTTTAACTGAATCAGCTAGAAAAAAAGAGAAAGGGCCTAAATAAATAAAATCAGATATGAAAGAGAAGACATAACAACTGACTTTAAAGAAATACAAAGGATTATAAGAAAATATTATTAATAACTATATGCCAACAAACTGGACAACCTGGATGAAATGGATAAATTCCTAGAAACCTACAATATTCCAAAATTAAATCAGGAAGAAACAGAAAATCTGAATAGACAGATTACACCTAGTAAAATTGAAGCAGTAATAATAATAATAATAACCTCCCAATAAACAAAAGCTCTGGACCTGATGACATCACAAGTGAATTTTACCAAACATTTTGAGAATAACTAACACATCTTCTTCTCAAACTACTTCAAAAAATTCAAAAGTAAGGGAAGACTCCCAAGCTCATTTTAGTAGGCCAGCATTATTCTAAATCCAAAACTAGACACTGACACCACAAAAAAAAGTATAGGCCAGTGTCCCTGATGAACATAGATGCTAAACTCCTGAACAAAATATTAGCAAAATAAAGACAGCTATACATCAAAAACATAATACACCATGATTAAGTGAAATTTATTCCTGGAATGTAAGGTTGGTACAACATTCACAAATCGATAAATGTTATACACAAACAATATTAAGGATAAAAACCATATGGTCATATCAACAGATGCAGAAAATCATTCAGTAAAACTCAGCACCGATTTATGATGAAAATTCTGAGCAAAGTAGGAATAGAGAAAACATACCTAAATATAATAAAGGTCACATATGACAAACCCATGGCCAGCATGATACACAACTGGAAAAACTACAAGTCTTCCCCTTAAGTTCAGGAACAAAACAGAGATGTCTACTTTCACCTCTCATATTCAACATAGTCCTGGAAGTCCACCCATAGCAATAAAACATGAAGAAGAAGAAGTAAAAGGCACCCAAATGGTAAAGGAAGAAGTAAAACTGGCTTTATTTTCAGATGACATGATTCTATACATAGAGAACCTGAGAGATTCCAGCAACAAACTACTAGAACTGATAAATGAATTCAGCAAAATAGCAGGGTGTAAGATTAATATCCAGAAATTAGTTGCATTTTATATGCCAATAGTGAAATAACAGAAAGGGAAATTGAGAAAACAATTTCATTCGTGTGCTTCAAAAAGATCTTAAACCACCTAGGAATAAATCTAACCGAGAATATGAAATGCCTGTACTCAGAAAATTATAAGACACTGAAGAAATGAACTGAGGTAGATACAAATAAGTGAAACCATATACTGTGTGCATGGATAGGAAAAATTAACATCATTAAAATTCCCAAGCTACTCAAAACAATCTATAGATTCATTGCAATCCTAGCAAGTTTCCAATGATGTCTTTAGCAGAGCTAGAACAAAAATTTATATGGAATCATAAAAAGCCCCACATAGCAACAGCAATTCTGAGAAAGAACAAGTTTAGAGGGATCACACTACCTCTATAGTAGTGTAGTGATACTATACTATAGTATAGTATCAAATTATACTATAAGGCCACAGATGGGCCAAAATGGGATGGTATGGCATAAAACAGACCCATCAATCAATGGAACAGAATAGAGATCCCAGAAATAAACTCATACCTTTAGAGTTAATTAATACTCAACAGAGGAAACAAGCACATGCAATGCATTAAAAATAGTCTATTCAGTAAGTGCTGCTGGGAAAATTGAACAGATAAATACAAAAAAAAAAAGAAAGAAAAAGAAAGAAAGAAACTAGACCACCTTCTTACACCACACACAAAAATAAATTCATAATTGCTTAAAGACTTAGATGTTAGACTTGAAACCATAAAAACTCTAGAAGAAAATACAGGCAGTAAAATCTCAGACCTTTTCAGCAATATTGTATCTAATATATCTTCCCAGGCAAGGAAAAATAAACAAATGGGACTGCACCAAACTGAATATTTTTGGCACAGCAAAGGAAGCTAGCAACCAAATATTCCGCCAAGATGGAGGCATAGGTGGAAACACTTTGTGTCCTTACACAATCAAATCTAAAAACAAAGTTTTAACAATAATAAACGCAACCAAATCACACAGAAAATCAAACAATATGAGGTCTGAAAACAACGGACTGCTCAGCTAAACCGGTGAGAGAGGCAAAGCCAGCAGTGGAGCGGGTCAGGCAAAAAAGATCCCCTGACCCGGGCAGCTTGGGCACAGATCCCAGGTTTGGGCTAGCTACAGGTGGACCCAGGGAAGAGGCACGCTGGCTGTCTGCAATCGGTTGCGCATTTGCACGCAGATAAACCAGTGAAGAGGCGAGCATTGAGACAGATCGCGCTGGCCCTGGTGGGGCAGGACGACGGGCTTGCACGTTTGTGCTCAGATAAACAGTCGGGGGCAAGCGGTGAGGTGGACTGGGCGAGCAGAGAGGACCGCCATTGCTTCCTCTCTGACCCCAGCACCACACACAGCATCACAAACCAGTGACCTGGGTGGCCCCAACTTGGTGAACATCTAAGGCGCCTCGCCTCACACGTAACAGGTGCGAACAGATCAAAACATGGCTCAAGAACTCAGAGCCCCAGAGCCAATAAATCTAAGCAATGAAGAAATAGCTAAACTTTCAGATGCACAGTTCAAAACACTGGTGATCAGGATGCTCACAGAACTGGTTGATTTTAGACACAAATTAGAGGAACATATGAAGGCTAAACTAATTGAAATGAATGGCAATGCACAGGAAACCAATAGTAATGGAAAGGAAACTGGGACTCAAATCAAGGGAGCAGACCAGAAGGAAGGAAAAAATGACCAAACAGAAAAATATGAATTTTTTTGGCATTTTTAGCATTTTTGGCATCAATGTTTTGAAAGGCACATGGAAGATTTTCAAAGATAGACCACATAATAGGACATAAAACAAGACTCAACAAATTCAAGAAAATTGAAACCATGTCAAGTATTTTCTCAGACAAAAAGAGAAACCAACCTCAAGGAAAAAACTCAAACACTCAAATTCTTGGAGATTGAATTTCATGCTATTAAATAATGAATGGATTAATAATGAGATCAAGGAAGAACTCAAAAAGTTTCTGGAAACAAATGAAAATGAACCCACAACAGACCAAAACTTACAGGACAAAGTGAAAGGAGTCCCTAGAGGCAAGTTCATAGTGATACAGGCCTGCCTAAAAAAGATAGAAACATCTCAAACAAACGATTTAACAGTATGCCTACAAGAATTTGAGGAACAACAACAAAGACAGCCCAGAGCTAGTAGAAGGAAAAAAGTAACCAAGATCAGAGCAGAATTAAATGATGTAGAAACTAAAAGAACGATCCACAGTATTAATAATTTTCAGGAGCTGATTCTTTGAAAAGATAAACAAAATGCACAAGTCTTTAAGGACACTCATAAAGAAAAGAAGAGAGAGGACCCAAATAATCAAAATCAGCAATGAAAGAGGAGAGATTACAACTGACATCACAGAAATTCAAAGGATTGTAAGAACTTACTATGAACAACTATATGCCAAGAAATTTGACAACCTGTGCAAAATGAACAAATTTCTAGAAAATATATAACTTTACAAAACTGAATGAAAGCAGCAAAAGCCTTAAGACACTGATAACAGCTGATGAAATCAAATCAGTAATCAGAAAACTTCCATCACACAAAACCCCTGGAGCAGATACTTTCATGGGAGAATTTTATAAAATATTTAAGGAAGAGCAAATGTTTATACTTCACAGACAATTCTAAAAAATCCAACAAGAGGGAAGACTCCCAAACACTTTTTATGAAGTCAGCATAATACTAATCTCAGAACCAGATAAAAACACAACAAAGAAAGAAAACTACAGGCCAATATTGCTGATTAACATAGATGCTAAAGTCTTCAATAAAATATTGGCAAACCACATCTAGCAATATGTTAAAAAGGTTATATACCATGGTCAAGTGAGATTCATCCCAGAAGGATGGTACAACATTCACAAATCAATAAATGTAATACATCACATAAACAAAAGATAAAAATCACATGATCAGATCATATTAATAGATGCAGAAATATCATTTGATAAGGTGCTAATAGTATTTGATAAATAGCATTTGATAAGGTTTTTATCATACCATTTATGATAAAAACACTCAGCAAAGTGGGAGTAGAGGGAGCATATCTCAACATGATAAAGGTCATATATGAAAACCTACAGACAACATCATAGTCAATGGGCAAAAACTCAAAACTTTCCCACTAAGATCAGGAACAAGTGTGTCTGCTTTCATCACTTCTATTCAACATAGTATTGGAAGTCCTATCCTCACTCATCAGACAAGAGAAAGAATTAAAAGGCATCCAAAGTGGAAAAGAAGAAGTAAAACTGTCATTGTTTGCAGTTGACATGATAGTGTACATTGAAAATCCTATAGACTCCACCAAAAAATACTTAATCTAATAAGTGAATTATGCAAAACAGCAGGATACAAAATCAATACTCAGAAATCAAAGCATTTTTGTACACCAACAATGAAATATTAAACAGCAATAAGGGGGGAAAATCCATTGTCTATAGCAACAAGAAAAATAAAGTACCTAGAAATAAACCTAACCAAGGAGGTAAAGAACCTGTAGTCAGAAAACTGCACAACACTGAAGAAAGAAATTAAGGAAGACAGAAACAAATGGAAGCATGTACCATGTTCATGGATTGGAAGAATTAACATTGTCAAAATTTCCACACTACCCAAAAAGATTTATAGATTCAGTGGATTCCCTATTAAAATACCAATGATGTATTTCACAGATATAGAAAAACATTTCAAAAATATATGTGGAACTATAAATGATCCCAAATAGCCACAGCAATCTTGAGAGAGAAGAACAAGGTAGGAGGATTCATGATGCCTGACTTCAAACTACATTACAAGGGCACAGTAAACAAAGAGTCTAATACTGACATAAGAACAAACACATAGATCAAATGGATCAATTTATTTCAAGACTGTCTGTTCTCAAAGTCTAGAAATAAACCCAAGTCTCTGAGTTTGATTAAAATTCAACAAAGAAGGCAGAAGCATAAAATGGAGTAAAAGTACCTTCTTCAACAAATGGTGTTGAGAGATGTGGACAGCTATACACACAAAAAAAAATAAAGTTGACCACCAACTTACACTGAACACAAAAGAACCTCTAGGTGAATAAAAGATTTAAATATAAGTTGTGACACCATAAACATTGTGGAAAACAACATAGGCAGGAAAATCTCAGATATTCTACACATCAATATTTTCACTGATGTGTCCCCTAAAGCAAGGGACTTAAATGAAAGAATAAACAAATGGGACTGCATCAAAATAAAAAGCTTCTGCCTGGCTAAAGAAAACATCATCCAAATGAAATAAGAAGTAATTATATTGAAAAGTATATTTGCCAATTATACCTTGGAAAAAGGTTTGTTCTCCAAAACTCATATGACTTTGCATGAGGAAGACAACCCAACTAAAAAATGGGCAAAGGGCCTGAACAGATACTTCTTCAAGGAGGACATACAGAGGCCCCAGAGATATATGAAAGAATGCTCAGCATCTACAGCCATGAGAGAGATGCAAATTAAAACCACAGTGAGGTACCAATTCACACTGGTGAGAATAGCCATCAAAAACAAATCGACAAACAACAAGGGTTGGATGTTGAGAAAACGGAAACTTACTGAACTATTGGTGGGAACACAGACTGGTATAGCCACTGTGAAAAACAATATGGAATTTCCTCAAACACTGAAAATGGAGACTTCTGCCAAGATGGAGGCATAGGTGGAGACACCGTGCTTTCTCACACAACCAAGTTTAGAGACAACAAAATATTAGCAACAGAAAACATAGTCAGAACACAGAAAATTGAACTTTTTGGAAGTCCGATAACAATGAATTCGTCAGCCTGACCCGTAAGAGGGGCAAAACCAGAAGCTGGTGGAGCAGGGTTGCACAGGAAAACTCGGTCAGACAGACTCAGGCGCGTGGATCCCAGGCATGGGGTTGCAAAGGGCCGACCCAGTGAGCAACCTAGTGAGCGTGACCCAGTGAGTGACAGGCAGATCCGGCGAGGGTGAAGGGCAGTCAGTTGAATATGATGGCACATTCCTGCACAGATAGACAGGCGAGAGAGTGGGCAGTGAGACGGGACCGAGCGGGTCCCAGGCACCAGAGGCAGCAGAGACAGCCGCCATTTCCTGGCTCTGACCCTGCCCCCCACAGCATCACACCTACCTCCCCGCGGAGAGGGGGACGCCATTTTCCCACTCTGACCCTGCCCCCACATACAGCATAACAACCCAGTGACCCCACCATGGAGGCCCCGCCCTGCCCCTAGGGCTCTGCTCCTCATACTTAATGGGCGCAAACAGACCAAAAATGGCTCAAGAAGATGTCAAAGCCCCAGAGCCTATAAAACTAAGTGATGAAGAAATAGCAAAACTTTCAGATGCACAGTTCATAACACTGGTGATCAGGATGCTCACAAAACTGGTTGATTTTAGTCACAAATTAGAGGACTATATGAAGGCTAAACTAATTGAAATGAATGGCAATGCACAGGAAACCAATAGTAATGGAAAAGAAACTGGGACTCAAATCAAAGGAGTGGACATAAAAATGACCAACCAGAAAAGAATGAAGAAACAAGAATTTAAAAAAATGAGGAGAGACTTAGGAACCTCCAGGACATCTTTAAATGCTCCAACATCTGAATTATAGGGGTACCAGAATGTGAAGAGGAACAGCCACCAGTGGAAAAATTATTTGAACAAATAATAAAGGAGAATTTCCCCAATCTGGCAAAGGAAATAGACTTCCAGGAAATCCAGGAAGCTCAGAGTCCCAAAGAAGTTGGACCCAAGGAGGAACACAACAAGGCATATCATCATTACATTAGCCAAGATTAAACTGAAGGAGAGAATCCTAGAAGCAGCAAGAGCTAAGGGGACAGTCACCTACAAAGGAGTTCCCATCAGACTGTCAGCTGATTTCTCAAAAGAGACCTTACAGGCAAGAAGGGGCTGGAAAGAGGTATTCCAAGTCATGAAATCCAAAGACCTACAACAAAGATTGATCTATCCAAGAAAACTTTCATTTAGAATGGAAGGGCAGATAAAGTGCTTCTCAGATAAGATCAAATTCAAGGAGTTCATCATCACCAAGCCCTTATTATATGAAGTGTTAAAGGGACCTACCTAAGAAAAAGAAGATAAAAAATATGAACAGTGAAAGGACAGCAAACTCGCAGTTAGTAACAACCACATCTAAAACAAAAGCAAGCTAAAAGGACAGCTAGATCAGGAGCAGAACCATAGAAATGAAGATCACATGGAGGGTTAGCAACAGGGGAGTGGGAGGAGAAGGGGGGAGAAGGTACAGAAAATTAGTAGCATAGATGATAGGTAGAAAATAGATAGGGGGAGGGCAAGAATAGTATGGGAAATATAGAATCCAAAGAACTTGAGACACATGGTCATAAACTAAAGGGGGGGAATGGTAGGGGTGGGGAGTGCAGGGTGGAGGGGAATGAAGGGGGAGTAGAACAACTGTAATGGCATAATCAATAAAATAAAAATTAAAAACAACTGAAAATGGAACTGCCTTTTGAACCAGCAATTCCACTGCTGGGATTATATCTTAAGAGCCCTGAAGCACCAATCCATAATAACCTGTGCACCCCAATGTTGATAGCAGCAGAATTTACAGTAGGCAAGTGCTAGAAGCAATCTAAGTGCCCACCATTAATGGAGTGGATCAAAAAACTATGGCACATTCACACAATGGAGTACTTACTACACAGCAGAAAGAAAGAAGGTACTACTACCCTTCATGACAGCATGGATGGAACTGGAGAGCATTAGACTAAGTGAAATAAGCTAGGTGGTGAAAGACAAATACAACATGATCTTCTGTAAGTGGAGCCTATCAAGAAAACAAACAAGTAATCAAAATATAACCAAAGACATTGAAATAAAGAACAAACTGACAGTAACCAGAGGGGATAGGGAAGGTGATAATGGAGGAAAAAAGTGAAGGGTCACCAAGAAACATGTATAAAGGACATGTGGACAAAGCCAAAGGGGGTAAAATCAAGATCTGAGATGGGGATGTGTGGGGTGGGGGCAGTTGTGGTGGGACAATGGAGAAAACTGTTCTTGAACAAAAAATAATTACAAGAAAACAGCAGACCGGTGAACTTAATACTACTCCATGTAAAATTCTAGATGGCATGCACTTATTTTAGAAACATTGCAGGAGAAAAGTAGGGGTCATGAGATGGCAGCATGAACTCAATCAATATCCCCACACCCTTTTCTTTATGGTATTACTAGGTTGATAACTCAGATAAAGGCTCTTAGAGTGCCTCTGCATTTCAGCAAAATCCAAGTTATTTTCTCTTTTTGGTTACTGAAAATCTAGTAAAATATTTTTAATATGAACTTAGATTAGATTACAATTTCTCATGATAAGTTCTCATATCCATGATTTCCAAATTGAAATATGATTACACACATAAATAATATAATGTGCTATGATCACATTGATGCTTGTGCTGTGCCCAAACACATCTGCCTGCCAGTCACATTCTTCCATCATCGGATCTGACTGAGGTGAACCACTATCTTTCATGAAGACTTTCACCTAAAACAATAGAAATAAATCTGTTTCTCTCTGCCATTCCCACAGTATTTGTCATTTTCTGACATTATAAAGCCTATTCATAAAATGTTAGTGCCATTAGCCTAGCCTGTGGGCTGCTGGAGCCATAATTCCACATTTACTCAGCTTTATATTCTCCATGACTCATAACAGCCTGTGTGTGCAACCAATTCATTTGCTCACCACAAAACCTTCTAGGCTTTCTATTTGCAAGGTATTGAAGTTTCAACAGTAAATAAGACATTCACAATGATAGCTAATAACAACAAATAAATATTGATTGCATTAAAGATTTTACTTGTATAGTTTCATATTAGTAGCAGCCTCTGCTGGCAAGAACACAGCCATGAACCTGAGAAAAGGGAAAAGTTCCCTAAATGCTGATTTTTAAAAAAAATGCCATAAAGACAATTTCTGCTCTGTAGGAGGTTCAGTATTCAGGTTAGATTAAATTTAAGGGTAACATCTGTACAATTAAATTTAGGGAGTGATAGTGTTAGTCATTTGGTTTCCACAGTCAGCTGTCCACCTCCCTGGGTCCAGGAACCATGACTGTCACCAGAACTAGGTAGAATCACTTGGAGCAGACTTGATGGCACATTATAAAGTATCAGCAGTTAGGGATTATGTAGGGCAAATAATAATTATCACAAGCAAGCCCTTTAAGGAGAGGGTAACCAGTCCTGTTGAGTAGGATAGAACCAAAGGTGAATGTGCCTTCCACAGACACACCTTTATAACTATAAAATTATTTTTTAATCTTTGCCTTGTTATTCTTCATTTTAAAGTATACACACACACACACACACACACACACACACACACACATATATATATATATATTGGGGGGCAAATTTTTATTTAATTATTTTTCAACTAGAGTATTCTGTCTTTTACTCCCATCCCAGCCCACCCCCCCATGCCCCCCTCCTCCCTCCCATTTCCATCCCCCTTAGTTGTTGTCCATGTGTCCTTTATACTAGTTCCTGTAAATACTTCCCCTTTTTCCCCTGAAATTCTCTCCCCTCTTGTCACTGTCCCCCTTTTAAAGTATGTTTTATTGATTATACTATTATAGTTGTCCCATTTTTCTCCCTTTTATCCCTTCTTTGCCAGTGTCCCTCCTTCTTTGCCAGATGGCTTCTTTGAACCATCTTTCACCAGTATCCCTCCATCTTAGTGCATGTCCATGGGTTGTACATATAAGTTCTTTTGATTCTCCACTTCCTATACTATTCTTAACCTCCTCTGTCTATTTTATACCTACCCATTATGCTTCTTATTCCCTGTAACTTTTCCCCCATTCTCCACTCCCCCCTTCCCTGCTGATAAGCCTACATGTGATCTCCATTTTTTGTGATTCCATTCCTGTTCTAGTTGTTTGCTTAGTCTGTTTTCATTTTTTAGATTCAGTTGTTGATAGTTGTGAGTTTGGTTTCATTTGTTATCTTCTTCTTTTTCTTAGATAAGTTCCTTTAACATTTCATATCATCAGGGCTTGGTGATGATGAACTCCTTTACGTAAACTTCACCTTATCTGGGAAGCACTTTATCTGCCCTTACATTCTAAATGATAGCTTTACTAGATAGAGTAATTTTGGATGAGGTCTTTGCCTTTATGACTTCAAATACATCTTTCCTGCCCCTTTTTGCCTCCAAGGTTTCTTTTGAGAATCAGATGATAGTCTCATGAGAACTCCTTTGTAGGTAACTGTCTCCTTTTTTCTTGCTGCTTTTAAGATTCTCTCCTTATCTTTCACCTTAGGCAATGTAGTTATGATGTGCCTTGGTGTGTTCCTCCTTGGGTCCAACTTCTTTGGGATTCTCTAGGCTTCCTGGACTTCCTGGAAGTTTATTTCCTTTGCTAGATTGGGGATGTTTTTCTTCATTATTTGTTCAAATAAGTTTTAAATATCTTTTGGTTTCTCTTCTCCTTCAAGTATGGCCCTGACTTCAACGTTGGAAGGCTTAAAGTTGTCCCAAGGTCCCTGAGCCTCTCCTCATATTTTTACATTCTTGTTTCTTACTTGTGTTCCAGTTGGATGCTTATTTCTTCCTCTTGTTCCAAATCCTTGATTTGAGTCCCAGATTCCCTCCCTTCACTGTTGGTTCCCTATATATTTTTATTTATTTCACTTTGTGTAGCCTTCATTTCTTCCTTCATTTTGTGACCAAGCCAATCAATTCTGTGAGCATACTGATTACCAGTGGTTTCAACTCAGCATCAGCTAGGTTGTCTATCTTCTAATCACATAGTTCTTTTTTCTGGAATTTTGATCTGTGTTTTCATTCAGGCCATATCTCTTTATCTTGGTGCACCTGTTACGAGGTAAGGGGTGGAGCCTTAGGTATTCTCCAGGGCGGGGCAGCCCTCTTTGGTGCATTGTGGTGCTGTCTGTGGGAGAGGGTCAGAGAGGGAATGCTGCTTGCTCAGCTCTCATCCCACTTTCTCTCACTTCGCTCACTTCTCACAAGTGGATTGTGCCATTTCAGGTGCTGATTCCCAGGTAAGTGGGTTTGTGTACATTTTAGGACCCTGTGGGCCTCTCCAAGGGACTCTCCTGTGAGACTGGGAGTTTCTCCCTCTGCTGAAACTCCAAAGAATTTTACATCCAGGGATTTTGGGTCATTAGTTACCCTCACTGAAACCCTGGGTTTCGAGTTCTGTCTTGCTCCTCTGTTCTCAGCTTGTGTGCAGGTTTAATATAGGATCTCCCAACTGGTCCTTCAGCCACCACCTTGCCCTCATTTCTTTCTCCCCCTGCTGCCTGGCTGCACCCCTCCTACCTCTCTGGATGAATGTTTCTTTAACTCCTTGGTTGCTGGACTTCCATGGGAATGATTTTCTGGCAGTTCTTTGTTTTTAAGTTGGTTATTATCCTTCTTTTGGTTGTGTGAGGAAATGAAGCATTTCTGCCTACTCTTCCATCTTGGATGGAACTTGCACTTACCTTATTGACAAATGGTCATTCCATGCTTGCTTGTTGGATTGATTTCTTTTTGATGAAGAAAATCCTGCCATGAAAATGTTTGCCATAAAAATATGTTATGCAAAGTAACATGCATTTTTCATAATGAGAAAAAATATATAGCAGAATTACAGTGTATCTTTAAATTTACTTTAAAATAAGATAATATCTAATGCTCCTCATAGAAAAAAAATCCTCACTGCTTCTTTCTCACCATTTAACCCCAAGGCAGTGGCTGTTTTTCCTGACTTTCTAACTATTCTGCTATTTCTCATCTTTGTCTATGCAAAGATGGAGGTTACTGTCATATCTGAAAATTAAAATGAGGAGATAGACTACTTCCCTTCCAGAAAATGAGCGTAGAGTCATAGGTAGGGTTGGTGAACTTAATTATACCATTAAAGGTTTCCATGCTTTAACTTCCAACATTCTGTGAGCCTCTGTGTGAGAGACAAAGTATTCTTTCATTTGATGGAAGGATCCAGAGAAGACCCCTGCTCTCTAAGGTAGGCATGAATACATGGGCTTTTACCTCCTTCCCTTCATCCTGCAAGAAGGCATCACAGAGAACTTTCAAAGATCTAGGTGTTATTGCAATGACACATATATACTGATGCCACAAATAAGAGGGGCATTTCTCATCATGTGCTTATTACACAAAGGTCATTCAGCAGAAATGTCTTCAATATCAGAGAAGTGGATGGTCACAGGAGAGCATGTTAGCTGCCCCTATTTCCTACTTAATTCAGAAGAACTGAAAGAAAAGACACTTTGTTCTCTTGAGGGGTTTAAGTTAATGATACATTGGGGACAATTTTGTCATGCACAGGATTAAAGTTTCATAATTTGTGGTAGTAAAAAGAGCACTTAAAGTGTCCTGGCTTCAAATCCTTACTTTGCTATTGACTAGATACTCATTCATTTACTCATTCATCTATTCACAAGTGTTTATTAAGCAACTACTATGTGCCAGGCCCTGTTCAGGTGTTAGGATGGCAGTCATAAGCAAAATACAGAACTCCTGTTGTCATACTGTGGATGTAGATAGATAATAAACAAATTACATATAAAACATATAGTATATTATAGTGATAAGTACTAAACAGTGAGAGGGGTTAAGAAGTTTTGGGGGACATGTGTTAAAAATTTTAGGCAAGATAGCTCAAAAAGGACTTACTGAAAAAGTGACATTTGAAGTGTAATCCTGAAAGCCATGGGGGCTTCATGCTGATATGTTGAGTCTCAGCACTTAGTTTGCTCTCCTGTAATTGTGAGAAAGATCAAATGGAATGATTTGTGTGAAAGTATCTGGCTAAGTAATATTACCTAACTGGTGCTCTTTACATAGGCATATTTTTGATGGCCAGGGACAAAATCAGAACCATAGAGGATTGTGTCAATGGCTCCCAACAGAATTTAATGCTTTTTAAAAAAAGACATTTGACGGGGCCAGTCATCCTGGTGATGATGATTTTGGCTCTGATTAGATGTTTCAGCAGAACAAACCTGTGGAAATGGACTCCTGCAATCATTAATTGGTGAGTTCTTATTAGTAATTCAAAGGCAACATCAGTCTGAGGGTAAACCTCTCAACGTATCCACACCCATCGACTGCTGTCAGTGTTGATAGCTCAAACAACTCATCACTGAGGAAAAATGAGGGGAAAAGTTTACGTATTATTCATTCAGTGCTAATATGTTTATGGTCTGATTAGAAAGGAAAGCAATGCAGTAAATAGATGGCTCCAGAGGACAGGTTGCTTCTCACTGCATGGCCCCAATTCCTTTGTGATGATCTCCTGTGCAAGGATTCTGATTCCTTTCTTCTGACTGTGATAAGCTCTCCTCATACTTGGTGAATTATTAACGTAAGAAAAAGAAAAACTTTATGTTAAACATACATCATTATACATGCAGTAAATACTTACAAATCTTTAAAAAGTATATTTAAACACTGCAAATTTCAAATGAGTTAGAAAGGAAAAATTTAAATGTAATGTTTTACAGTCATAAGAGAAACATTGTCAATGGTTCAGTAAAAATATTATATATGTTATTTGAATATACATCCAATATATTTAACTCAATTATGAGTGTGTGTATTTATATGTACATATACATGTACACACGCATACATGCTTTAATAATATTGGAATAGCTTAACAAAACTATATGGCATTTCTGGCTACGTATCTGGGGAGGTTTCCTCACCACATCCTTTGTCACTGGAGTAAAGTTTGTCTAGATTGAAGGCATCATGTCCTATTCATCCACCAGCCTTTCAGCATCATAACACAACATAGTTTTCATTCATTAAGTAAATATTTGTGAACTGAAATCTCCTACAGTGATAGCTTGCTTTCAAGACCTCTCACCATTTATTTTTATAAACAGTTTAGTAATTAATAATAATCCAACTTTTCTTAGATATACAAACTGAATGCATATGTTTTGTCCAAAATTCATTACAAGTCTTCAGTTCACGAAACATAGGAACTTATAAAATTATTTCATTCATTTAGAATAATTCCAGGCAATATGGAGAGCACATTATAAATGTTGTTATTATGATTATTAATATTGTTAACATTATTAATATAGTTAATTGTTGTAATGAGATTGATAACATGTACAAAGCCACAACTTTAGATTGTTTATTTCTAGACACAAGCCATGAAGATAAAATATGTATTACATTAAATAAATTCTAATTTTAAGGCAAATAGGAAAATTTATTGAAACACAGAAATGTAAATATGCTTCAGATTCTAGGGTTTGAGAGCAATTAAGTTTAGAGACAGAAGGAAATGCTTTCCATGTGAGATATAAAGTGTCTGGAGTTATTTCTTAGGAAAAGTTCAGTGTCAAAAGTAAACAACATAATATGTAAATTTGCCATTTGAAATACATTATAGACCATATAACTATTGAAAATTAGACAATTTTATAAAATTCTGCATACTCTATGAGAAATAGTTAAAATGTCAAATTCTATGGACAAAGCCTGGGAGAGAAGAGCAGGTTGATCAGATTAAGATAATTTAAAGGACTAGAGAATGAGTCTGCCTATCTTGACTCTCAGAAAATGAGAATATTTCAACAAGTCTGCATAGAAAGCCTCTTAGGATTTTTCCTGGCAGTCTCAAATCTGTATTCAACATGAGAGTTGAGCACTATTAAATAAGTATCATCAGGATGCCAGTTCCTGATGACCTTCAGGAATCTGCAGGGTAAAGGGATTTGGTGTTGATGTGTTTCCACACATAGTTCTGACCTCCAACTATAATTTTAAGAGGAAAGGAAAAGTTTAAATCCCTCTACCAAAGAAACTTTTGTTATAAAAAATTACCATATTGAAGCAATCAATCTGATACCTAAAAACTTAGAAATCCTTTCTAATATTATGATACATAGATTGTACAAACCTTGTATTCCTGGGATAAATCCCACAGGTTGATACATATTTGGTTGAGGATTTTACCATCTATGTTCATCAGGGACAATGGCCTATAATTTTCTTTTCCTTTTTTATGGCATATTTATCTGGGTTGGGATTAGGATAATGTTGGCCTTGTAAAATGTGTTTGGAAACCTTCCATCTTGTTGATTTTATGAAATAATTAGAGAAGGATAGGTGTTAGTTCTTCTCAAGATGTTTAATAAAATTTACCTGTGAAGCCATCTGATCCAGGGCTTTTGTTTGTTGGGAGTTGCTTTTTTAAATATATTTTGTTGACTATGCTATTACAGTTATTCCATTTCCCCTCCTTTATCCCCCTCCACCCTGCATACCCCCTCCCACCCGAATCCCCCACTTTAGTTCACGTCCGTGGGTTGTGCATATAGGTTCTTTGGCTTCTACTTTCCCAATACTATTCTTAACCTCCCCCTGTCTATTTTTTTCCTAACCATTTATGCTACTTATTCTCTGTACCTTTTCCCCTTCTCTCCCTCTCCTATTGCCCCTGCTGATACCTTCCATGTGATCTCCATTTCTGTGATTCTGTTCCTGTTCTAATTGTTTTCTTAGTTTGTTTTTATTTTTTTAGGTTCCATGGTTGATAGTTGTGAATTTGTTTTCATTTTAGTGTTCATAGTTTTGATCTTCTTTTTCTCAAATAAGTCTCTTGTAATAAGTCCCTTATATTACATTTCATATAATAAGGGCTCAGTGATAATGAACTCCTTTAATTTGACCTTATCTGGGAAGCACTTTATCTTCTCTTTCATTCTAAATGATAGCTTTTCTGGATAAAATAATCTTGGATGTAGGTCCTTGCCTTTCATGACTTTGAATACTTCTTTCCTGCTCCTTCTGGCCTGCAAAGTTTCTTTTGAGAAATCAGCTGACAGTCTGATGGGAACTCCTTTGTAGGTAACTGCCTCCTTTCCTCTTGCTGCTTTTAAGATTCTCTTCTTTTCTTTGGTCTTGGATAATGTAATTATGATGTGCCTTGGTGTTTTCCTCTTTGGGTCCAACTTCTCTGGGGCTCTCTGAGCTTCCTGGACTTCCTGGAAGTCTATTTTCTTTGCCAGATTGGGGAAGTTCTCTTTTATTATTTGTTCAAATAAATTTTCCACTTGTTGCTCTTCCTCTTCCCCTTCTGGCACCTCTATGTTTCACATGTTGGAATCTTTAAAGACGTCCTGAAGATTCCTAAGCCTCTCCTAATTTTTTTGGAATTCTTGCTTCTTCATTCTGTTCTAATTAAATGCTTATTTCTTCCTTCTGCTCCAAATAGTTTATTTGAGGCACAGTTTTGTTTCCTTCACTTTTGGTTCTCTGTACATTTTCCTTTATTTCACTTTTTATAGAGTTTATTTTTTCATCTATTTTGTGACCATATTTAACCAATTCTGTGAGCATCCTAATTACCAGTATTTTGAACTGTGCATCTGATACTTTGGCTATCTGTTTGCCACTTATTTGTCATTTTTCTGGAGCTTTGATCTGTTCTTTCATTTGGGCCATTTTTTTTTCATTTAGGTGCACCTGTTACATAGTAAGGGGAAGAGCCTTGGGCATTCATTAGGGAGGGACAACTTATGACATGTATTTTGATGCTGTATGTGGAGGAAGGGTCTGAGAGGAAACAGTGACACTCACTCTTCTCTCTGCCAGATTTTGGTCACTTCTCCTCCTGCCCACTATCAAATTGGGCCCTGGTGATTCCTGGGTTGGTGGGTTTGTGTACATTCCAGGACCCTGTGGGTCTCTCCAACAAACTCTCCTGTGAGGCTGGGAGTTTCTCCTGCTGCCTCAACCCTCACAGGTGGTTTCAGTCAGAGGTTTTGAAGTTTTATTTCCCTGTAATGGAACCCTGGGTTGGGTGGTCTATCTCGCTCCCCAGTTGTTCCTCCAAGTTTATCTGCATGCAAATGTGGAATGGCCCAGTCTGCAAGCCACTGCCTCATCTGGTCCATCAGCCACCACCTTGCCATGAGTCCTTCCCACCTAGCTACTCATCTCCGCCACTCTTACTGGTCTGGATAAATGTTTCTTCTTTAACTCTTTGGTTGTCAGACTTCCGTACAGTTTGATTTTGTCATTTCTGGATGTTTTTACTTTTTAAACTTGTTGTTGTCCTTGTTTTGGTTGTGTGAGGAGGCACAGTGTGTCTATCAATGCCTCCATCTTAGGCAGAGGTCCCATTGGGAGTTTTTTAATTACTGCTTCAATTTCACTAGGTGTAATTTTTCTATTCAGATTCTGATTCTTCCTGATTTATTTTTGGAAGATTGTATGTTTCTAGGAATTTATCTATTTCACCAAGTTTGTCCAGTTTGTAAGCATATAGTTGTTCATAACATTTTCTTATAGTCCTTTGTATTTCTTTGGTGTCAGTTGTTATTTCTCCACTTTTATTTGTGCTTTTATTTATTTGTGTCTTTTCTCTATTTTTCCTGATGAGTCTGGTTAAACATTTGTCAATCTTGCTTATTTTTTCAAAGAACAAGCTCTTGAATTCATTGAACTTTTGTGTCATTCTTTTAGACTCTATTTAAATTATTTCTCCTCTGATATTTAATACTTCCCTCTACTCACTTTGGGCTTTTTTGGTTGTTTGTTTTCAAGTGTAAAGTTAGATTGTTTATTTGAGCTTTTTCTTGTTTTTTGAGATAGGCCTATAATGCTATGAATTTTCTTCTTAGGACTCCTTTCCCTGTGTCCCACACATTTTGGGTTGTTGTATTCTTGTTTTCATTTGGTTAAAGTTATCTTTTTATTTTTTTCTTTGATCTTCTTATTGACCCATTCATTGTTTAATAACATAATTTATTATTATATCACTTCAACTATTATGATTTGAGCTTAAAAATAAAATAAGGCTCACAATGCTGTTTATGCCAGGGTGTGTTCAGAGCCATTGCTGGTTACTTTGATATTTACCAGTTGACTGTAGTTCTACACTAATATGGCCTTACAGTGACTTAGCCCAAGTTCCCTTTCACTAACTTCTACAATAATTGAACATAATTCTCTTCCATCTTTTCTTAGACCTCATTCCTGAAATGCCTCTGTTCTGGATATGGGCTAATTTTCATCTAAATAAGTACTCCCAAGCTATTATGAGTTAGGTTTTATTACTACACATGATGTATCTAAAATAGCTCATGTAATGTGTTTAATTTTATTCAAAAGTGGCAGGTATGCTGTGATTCAATTTGAGATCAGCCCAGCTCTTGATCTCTTACCCCATCTATCCTGATATCTGGGATAGTTCTGATTTATGACCTTCCACTTTATCATTTTTTTCCACCAAAGTGTCCTACTTTGGGGTGATACATGCTATAGTCAGTCTAGGTCACTCTAAGGAACCAGGATTATTTAATCAGGATTCTGACACAGCACCAATTTACCAGAAAGCTAGAAATGTGACTTCTATTTAAGTTACAGAAACTATGAGGCTCAGTAATGAGTGTTAATGTCTTTATTTCCTTCACTGTCTCTAAGAACTCCAAGATTCTACTGTTGTGCATGAAAGATGAATGTAAACTTACTCAAAATTGAATGTGGATTTCCTATAAATTGGGGAAATCATGAAAATTAAAGAGCACATTGTCTATGTGTTTTTAAATACATAAATGCCCATAAAATGAGTAAAATTCATTATGGCTTACTATGCATTTTGTTTAAGGAATCATATAACATGAATCAATTGACTCTTTTCCCACTGAGGATCTAAAGTGTCCTGTAAGGTTTTCTATCCCATTTTGCTTGACTCCAATTATAATCATATAGCTCATATCATTCTTAAACACATAGGACAATAAAAAATGTTTTAAGTGGCAAAAAGGAACTCACTTTAAGATGCTGATTCAGGTTTCACAAAATGCTACAGATGATTCCAGATACCACATTGCAAGAGTACAAAAAATTCCAGCTGCTGACACTGTCAAGATTGTTTTCACTGTATTTTTAAAGCATACTAAAAATCTATACATTTTCACCAACCAGGCAGAGTCTGATAAACCCAGAAATTGCTGTGCTGTTTCAATGGCAGCTCCTTTTTTGAAGTGTATAATTGGTGTTGGGTTTTCCTCAGTCTCTTGTACCCTCAAAAACTGTCTAGGGAAGTGCCTGGTACCAAGTAGTTGCTTATTAAATGTTTGTTCATTCATCCAATTTATTTTCTTTTATTGGCAAACAAAAAAGTTCTCTCACAATAAAAATTTCCAACAGCTCGACAGAATTGTGATGAAAAGGACAGGTCCCTGTCTGCCTGCCTGGGATCCTAGTACCCCTGGGATGAAAATGATCAGAGTTTCCTGGTGACTTTAAGCAGTCAGAGCATCCATGAAGAAACTGTTTCACTCGCAGCCCTATATTAGTGAAGGAGGCTTAATAGAGTATACATAGATACAGAGAACAGATTGATGGTGGTCAGGTGGGAGCAGGACTGGGGTGCTGGGTGAAAGAGGTAAAAGAATAAAAAAACATAAATTGGGGCCTAGGTAGGTTAGCTCAGTTGGCTAGAGCATCATCTCCATACACCAAGGCTACAGGTTCAATCCCCAATCAGAGCACATACAAGAACCAACCAACGAATGCATAAATAAGTGGAACAACAAATCAGTCTTTCTCTCTCTCTCAAAAGTACAATTAATAAAAAAGAAGCACAAATTAGTAATTATACAATAGTCTTGGGAATGTAAAGAACAACATAGAGAATATAGTCAATAATACTGTAATAACTGTAGGGTGCCAATTGGGTGCAGGAAATATCAGGGGAACACCATGGAAGATATATAAACATCTAGCCACTATGTGATACACCTGAAACTAACACAAAATAATATTGATGTAAACTGTAATTTTGTAATTTATTTTTTAATTTTTTTATTATTTTTTATTTAATTATTGTTCAAGTACAGTTTTCTGTCTTTTATTCCTATTCCAGCCCAGCCCCCTAGTGCTCCCCACCTCCCTCCCATTTCTACCTCCATTAGTTTTTGTCCATGTATTCTTTATACTTGTTCCTGTGAATCCTTCCCCTTTTCCCCTGAAATTTCCTCTTCTCTCCCCTCTGGTCAGTGTCAGCCTGTTCTGTATTTCAGTGTCTTTGGTTATATTTTGCTTCCTTGTTTGTTTTGTTGTTTGCATTCCTGTTAAAGGCGAGATCATATGGTATTTGTTTTTTACCACCTGGCTCATTTCACTCAGCATAATGATTTCCAGTTCCATCTATGCTGTTTCAAAGGGTAGGAGCTCCTGCTTTCTTTCTGCTGCATAGAATTTCATTGTGTAAATGTAGCATAGGTTTTGGACCCATTCATTTACTGAAGGGCACCTAGGTTGCTTCCAGCTCTTGGCTATTGTACATTGTGCTGCTATGAACATTGGAGTGCATAGGTTCTTCTGGACTGGTGTTTCTGGGTTCTCAGGATATAATCCTAGCACTGGAATTGCTGGGTCAAAAGGCAGGTCCACTTTTAGTTTTCTGAGAAAATTCCACACTGCTTTCAATAGTGCTTGTACCAGTCTGCAATCCCACCAACAGTGAGCTAGGGTCTCATTTTCCCCACAATCTCTCCAATGCTTGTTGTTTGTTGCTTTGTTTATGATGGCCATTCTGACCAGTGTAAAGTGGTATCTCATTGTGATTTTAATTTGCATCTCTCTGATAGCTAGTGATATTGAACATATTTTCATGTGTCTCTGGATCCTCTGTATATCCTCCTTGGAAAAGTGTCTGTTCAAGTCCTTTGCCCACTTTTTAATTGGGTTGCTTGTGTTCTTAAAGTGAAGTCGTGTAAGTTCTTTGTTTATTTGGGAGATTAAACCCTTGTCTGAGGTATTATTGGCAAATATGTTTTCCCATACAGTTGGTTCTCTTTGTAATTTAAAATTTTAAAATGAAAATCACTTCATTTAAATAAAATAAAACAAGGGCTGGTTAAAAAAGGTATACATTAGTGAGTCTTTAAAGAGCAGAAGGGTGTCCACGTGCAGGTGAATGCTTTCAGCAGGTTTAAAAAAGACACATGGAAGAAGGATGGAAGAAGTTGAGTAGTAAAACAGTAGAGAAAGTTCTATCCTGAGAGAATTGGGATGGAATGGTCAGTTTTCACTGAAAGATAACCTTTCTAAAAATGAGGGAATAAACCAAGAACAGAGGTAGGAGATCCAAGAAATTGTGGATCCAATTTCAAATGAGATGTAATAAAGCTAGAGTTTGAGCAGACCTGTTGAATGACGTGGGACCACCATACAGAGGAGCAGCTGGAGAAGGGATTTAGGGAGAGGATCTATCACAAAAGGAGGGATTCCTTTATTTTCTGCTATCCTTTGTTTTATTAGGTATATGTCTATTTTGAAAGTATGAAAGGATTTCTCTGTGAAAGCATCTTTTTCTGTCACTCTCTCTTTCTTATTCCTGGTAATTTTGAAAATATATACACAGCAAATTGTGGATAAGCCATTTGTTTTAGCAACAGCAGAAAGTACACCAAGCCCAGTGATCACATAGGAAGAGGTTCAGACAATTTGTTGCAAGGTGATGGATTATTTATGCATGTAGCTCAGATGAGAACTGACCACATGGAGCTGAAGCCCTGCGCCCTGGGAGATGAAGCCTCTCTGTGTGACCCAAACAAGCATAGAAAGATACAAATAAGGAAAAGTGAGGGAAAGAGTGCTTCGAACTGAATATGTCTCCTAAAAATTGATATGCTGAATCCTAACCCCCAATGTGATGGAGTTAGGAGGTGGAGGGCCTTTGGGATATGATTAGGTCATAAGGGTTCCATTCTCAGGAATGGGGTCAGTGTCCTTATAAAAGGGACTCCAGAGAGATTTTCTCCCCTTTTCTTCCATGTGACAATACAATGACAAGTTAGCAATCTGCAACCTGGAAGAGGACTCTAACCACAGTCCAAGTATGCTGGCATCCTAATCTCAGACTTTCAAGACTGTCAGAAATAAATTTCTGTTGCTTAAAGGCCACCCAGTGTGTGGTATTTAGTCATAAAAACCCAACTGACTAAGACAAATAGAAAGAGATGTAGATTGACATTTTGTGGTTAGGAATTTTCAGATATAGCAGTGAAGAAACAAGGCATTGGGAAAGAAGTTGGGGCAGGAAAAAGAGAAATAGGACAGCATCTCAGTCTTCTATAAAATCAGACTCTTCTTTTGGTCTGTTTGTCAGTTAGCAGCTAGATATGGGTTCTGAGAAAAGATAAGGATTCTGCAGTAAGAGTGAACAGCAATCTTGCTAGGTTGACTATGACTTGTTTCCAAGGAAGTTGGGATGACTGAGAAGTGGCTCCTGGTGAATTTTCCTTTAGTGTTGATGACCGTGTGTTCACATTCTGTTCATTGTCCTGTCTCCAGGCTCTAGGCCAAGGTGCTAGTCAGACAAACACAGAAGACTGGGTTCTCTCCACAAAGCTGACTTTGGGATAGAAATTTGTATGAGGGGTGTGTGAGAAACTGCCATTGTCATTTGGCAGGCAGAAGCAAAATTGGGCAGGGGGACAAGGGTATGCTGATCCAATAGCTGGTACCCCGGGAGGGACCAAAGTCAAAACTGTCTGAGTTGTTCTTCACTGGGCCAAAAATGGGAGGACATTTATTCTGCTGCCTTGTCAGTCATCTGCAGAAGGCCACCTCTGATGTGTGTGCCTCTAGTCAGTCTGACTAATGGCTGTCAGTTGAGCACCGGGTGCATTTCCAGCTTCTGAGGCAGCTTATTCCTTAAAAGGTATCTAAGCAGTATCATAATGTACTTGAGATATCAAGAGAACTTCACAATGACAGAGGCAGCAAATAAAAAAACAGAAGAGCTATTAAATCTATGATGATGGGCTAGGAGGAAAGGGATGGTCAATGAAGAAAACAGAATACCCATTGTGCTTTACATAGTCACAATAACATAAACATTGTTTATTGCTTTTGCCTTTCACAGTCAACCTGTTTAAATTCAGAAGATTGATGATTATAAGACCAAATGCATTTGTTCCCCACATTAATGATTAAAACTGTAGACAAATGATGTTTGGAAGTTGAAAGTGAAAAGGAGTGACAGAGAAGGTAGGAATACAAGGTAAAGTGGGAAAGCAAATATATTCTCTACATTATTAGGACAGCTATGTTAGCAGGATATCTTATTTAAATAGGATATGACACAGAAGTTTAGGTAAATTAATCAAATACATGTCGTTTCTGTAGTGAAATAAAGAGTGGCATGACTATACTGAAAGGAAAGACCTGTGAGAAACAGTGGATGTGGAAATGACCTATCTTGTATGATCAGAGCAGAAAGTCAAAATATATCATGGACCTAGCTAAATCAAAGGAAGCCACAGAACCACATCATTTAGGGAACTGTAAGAAAACTCCCGGGGGGACTTCTGCCAAGATGGAGGCATAGGTGGATGTGCCGTACCTTCTCACACAACCAAGATTAGAGAGAACTAAATATTAGCAATAGAAAACACAGCCAGAACACGGAAAATTGAACTTTTCGGAAGTCCGTTAACAACAAATTCTTCAGCCTGACCGGTAAGGGGCGAAACCAGCGTCTGGCGGAGCAGGGTTGCACAGGAGGACTTGGCCAGACGGACTCAGGTCCGCGGAATCCAGGCGCAGGGTCGGACCTAGTGAGCGACCGAGCAAGCGACCAGGCGAGCGACCACAGGGGAGACAGCGGGGCAGCGGAGCTGCGTGTTGACTGAGGTCGCGCATTTGTGCGCGGGTGGACAGGCCAGGGAGTGGGCGGTTGGACCAGGCCCGGCAGGTCCCCACACAAGCGGCAGTGGAGGGCACTGCCATTTCCCTGCTCTGACCCCACCTCCACATACAGCGTCATAACCCAGCGACTCTGAGTGGCCCGGCCCAGGTGAACCACCTAAGGCACTGCTCCTCCGCACCCAGCTGTGAGAAGCGGCAGAGGGGGTCGCCATTTCCCTGCTCTGGCCATGCCCCCACATACAGCGTCACAACCCAGTGACCTGGGAATCCAAGGTGCCGCTTCTCACACTTAAAGGGCCGAACAGACCAAGAATGGCGCAGGAGGATCTCAGAGCCCCAGAGCCAATAGATCTAAGCGATGAGGAAATAGCAAAACTCACAGCTGCACAGTTTAAAACATTGGTGATCAGGATCCTCACAGAACTGGTTGATTATACCCACAAATTAGACAAATATATGAAGGCGAAACTAATTGAAATGAATGGAATTGCACAGGACACCAATAGCAATGAAAAGGAAACTGGGACTCAAATCAATGGAGTGGACCAGAAGAAAGCAAATAATGGCCAAACAGAAAAGAGTCAAGAAGCAAGAATTCAAAGAAATGAGGAGAGTCTTAGGAACCTCCAGGACATCTTTAAATGCTCCAACATCCGAATTATAGGGGTACCAGAAGGGGGAAAGGCACAGCCACCAGTGGAAAACTTATTTGAACAAATAATAAAGAAGAATTTCCCCAATCTGGCAAAGGAAATAGACTTCCAGGAAATCCAGGAAGCTCAGAGAGTCCCAAAGAAGTTGGACCCAAGAAGGAACACATCAAGGCACATCATAATTACATTAGCCAAAATTAAAATGAAGGAGAGAATCCTAGAAGCAGCAAGAAATAAGGGGACAGTCACCTATAAAGGAGTCCCCATCAGACTGTCAGTGGATTTCTCAAAAGAGACCTTACAGGCAAGAAGGGGCTGGAAAGAGGTATTCCAAGTCATGAAAGCTAAAGACCTACAACCAAGATTGCTCTATCCAGCAAAACTTTCATTTAGAATGGAAGGACAGATAAAGTGCTTCTCAGATAAGATCAAATTCAAGGAGTTCATCATCACCAAGCCCTTATTATATGAAATGTTAAAGGGACTTATCTGAAGAAAAAGAAGTTAAAGAAACATGAACAGTGAAAGGACAACAAACTCACAGTTATTAACAACCACACCTAAAACAAAAGCAAACTAAAAGGACAGCTAGATCAGGAGTGGAAACATAGAAATGAAGATCTCAAGGAGGGTTAGCAACAGGGGAGTGGGAGGAGGAGAAGGGAGGAGAAGGTACAGAAAATAAGTAGCATAGACAGTAGATAGAAAATAGATGGGGGGCAAGAATAGCATGGGAAATATAGAATCTAAAGGACTTGAGACACATGGTCATAAACTAAAGGGGGGGTAATGGTGGGGTGAGGGGTAGGGTGGAGGGGAATAAAGGGGAATAGAACAACTGTAACAGCATAATCAATTAAAAAAAGAATAAATAAACAATTTTTATAAATGAAAAAAAAAAACTCCCGGAGAATTTTAAAAAAGCTGTTATAAAAGGATTGTCCCTAATGAAAAATACCAAAAGTAAAGAGGAGTGAGGCATACAATGATTACTTTTATTTATGCCTTTTATGCTATTTAAATTCCTAAATATTTTTATATTTTTATAAATATAAATATTTTTTAAATTTAAAAATGTTTCTAGAAATTGTGTGCATAAAAGTACACTTACATACACACATACAGTCTTTGCTGATGTTCTGCAGCTCACCAGGTTATGAAGTATTTTTTCATATTAGCTTATTTGTTATCCAAAACTTATTGACTAGAACATATTCAGTAAATGAATCATTGCAGTCATTATCCACATTCTTTCTACAAAGCATCAGTCAGAGCATAATACCCAAACTTCCTGCAGGCACTTTATACCACAAACACATGGGTCAACTACTCTTTCAACTTTGAAACTGCTCTGATGTTCATGGTACCCCACTATGTACAAGAAACACAAAGAAAAATAAAACATGGCTCTGGCCTTGGGACTGTTGCAGTGTGGAAGTGCTGGAATACTGAGATTAGAAGTCATAGCTCTCAATAGAGTACACACTATCTGCCCCATCTCACCTGGCTCATGCCTCACTTCTTGATTCTGTATTTTATTGTATTTTTTATTATTTCATTTTATTTTTTATTGTTTTTCAAGTATAGTTGTCTTCATTCCCCCTCACCATTCCTCCAACCCCAGCCATCCCCACCTCCCATCCCTGATCCCAATGCCCCTTGGTTTTGTTCATATGTCCTTTTTAGATGTTCCTGAAAACCCTTCCCCCTTCCCCCCTATTATCTCCTCTCAACTCCCCTCTGGTTACTATCAGTCTGTTGACTATATTTTAAATAAAAGGCATCATGGCATTTGCCCATTTTATTAAATGTTGATATCCTAGTAGACCATGCATAGTCTCTGCTTGGACAGAGTTTTTGGAGTTTCCCATTTCAAACACTTGTGCTTTTGAAGCATGTTTCTGATCAACTCTGCCCAAAGGAAATGTCAAGGATTCATAATACCTGCCCCAGATGGTATAGCAGGTCACCTATATAGTCTGAGCATCAAGTAAAGACTGTGCTCCCATTATCAGTGCAGCAGGTGTGTTTAACTTTGCTTCATACCATAGATTAGTAACTGGCAAATTATTTTTTAAAAGATGTGCTTATTAAATAAACATAACCTCATTTATTTTCAATCAAATACTAACTTTAAATATTTTACTTCTTAATGCATGTCTGTAAATAGAGCATGTCACAAACTAAAAGAGTGCACCGAACCGGATTCTTAGTCCTTTCACTCTCTGTTTATATACATCTTCCTTATTTAGTCTGAAAAAACTCCCAGTAAGGTGGTGCTGATTCTCATTTATTTGGCATCAATGTTTTGAGAGATTGTGCCTCCACAGCAGGGTGTAGTTTTTTCACTTTCTGGCATCTCCTCTATTTTTCCATTGATGAAATATAATAACCCTATCTTTCTTCTCTTTTACCCTGACTTCCCACAGCAATTAAGATTGTGATTATGGATTTCTCTCTGAGATAAGTTCTGATTTTTTTCTCCTGAAAAGACATCTAAAGGACTTCTAAGGTCTTTTGATTTGTTTTTTTACTTTTCTAATTTAAAGAATTATTCATAACTCTTTTGACTGGCATTCAACTCACTTCCAGTACAATGCTTATAAACCAGTTAGAAAAGGCCTCAGGAAGGAAACATCAGGAATCTGATATTTCTTAAATAGATGATTACAAAAACATTAGTATTTTAATAATTTATTCTCACCAAGAAGTTCTCGTCTCTAGAAATGTGTTTATCACCGCTTGGCTTATTTCACTCAGCATAAATACCATATGATCTCACCTTTAACAGGAACCTAAACAAGCAAGCAAAATATAACCAAAGACACTAAAATACAGAACAGGCAGACAAGGACCAGAGGGGAGAGGGGAGGGAATTTCATGGGAAAAGGGGAAGGATTTACCAGAACAAGTATAAAGGACACATGGACAAAATCTAAAAGGGGTGGAAATGGGAGGGAGGTGGGGAGCACTGGGGGGAGTGGGCTGGGATGAGAGTAAAAAGACAGAAAACTGTACTTGAAAAATAATTAAATAAAAAAATAAAATAGAAATGTATTCATCTAATACTCTTGAAGAAATTTTCACAGATCTTGCTTTACAGAATTTTTAGAATGAGAAGAGATCTTAGATGTTGGACACTTTAAATTTCTCATTATTCAGGTGATGAAACTGAGGTCTACAGAAAGGTGAGCTCTTCTGGCCTGTGCAGGTTTCCTGGTCCCTGCTCACTGCTCTTTATCCAGACCACATTTTTCATCATCCATCCAAATACCACTTTCTCTGTGGTTCTCTCCAGCCTCCCCACTTCTGCCAGGGCTGGGCTATACCACCAGATGACTAAACAGGTAAGTATGAAAAAAGGTTGTTCTTATTATCATTATCTCATCAAAACTAAATAATCCTGGCAGACAAAACTATTTACCTTTTATCCCTAGCATTTTTTAGCATGTACTTGGTACTCTATTAATATGAGTTAAATGGTCCCTTTTCTGCCTGTAGTGTGTGGTTCATTCTTGTTTATCAGAAAACAGAAGAGTTCAAGATCACAGAAGATTCTCTTCAGAGTAAACACACCTTGACTGAAATTGTTCCTTAGATTTAGCCTCACTTATTGTTACTTAAAATTTAATAACAAAGTATATACCAATGCTTTAGAAAGCAAAAAGGTGGGGGGAGATACATGGAATTCAGTACTATCTACTTTTAAGTAGACTTCAGAACTTTTTTCTTTTCACATTTTTAATTTTCTTTCTCTTTATTTTTTTATGTTGTTAAAGTAAAGTTATCTCTATTTCTCCCCTACCCTGCCTCCCAAGCACAGCTCTTCTCCACATCTCACCTTTCATCCTTGCCCCTTTGGCTTTGTCCATGTGCCCTTTATACATGTTCCCAGTTGACCCTTTCCCATTTTCCCCCATTTTCTCATCCCACCAACACTCTGGTTACTGTCAGTTTGTTCTTTATATCAATTACTCTGGTTATATTTTTATTGCTTTTTTGTTTTGTTTAGGTTCAACTTATAGAAGACATCATACAGTATTTGTTTTTCCCACATGGCTTATTAAATTTAGCATAATGCCCTGTAGATCAAACCATGCTGTTGCAAAAAGTAGGAGCTCTTTCTTTCTTTCTGCTGCATAGAATTTTCATTGTGTAAATGTACCATTATTTTTTGATGCATTACTTTAATGATGGGCAATTAGGTTGCTTCCAGCAATTGACTACTGTAATTTATGTTACTATGAACATTGGGGTGCATAGCTTATTTTAAATTGGTGTTTCAGGATTTCTAGGTTGTAATCCCAGCAGTGGAATTGCCAGGTCAAAAGGCAGTTACATTTTTAGTTTTCTGATATTCCATACTGTTTTCCACAGTGGCTACACCAGTCTGCATTCCCACCAGCAGTGCAGTAGGGTTCACTTTTCACCACAACCTCGCCAGCACTTGTTCTTTGTTGATTTGTTTATGATGCCCATTCTGACTGGTGTGCAGTACTATCTCATTGTGGTTTTCTAGCCTCTTTGCTTGACTTTCAGGGAACCACCATGTGCTCACATGACCTCTTCTTTGTTCTTGAGATCAGGGAGAGAAAGCTCTCTGGTGTCTCTTCCTTTTTTTAAAGATTTTATTTATTTATTTTTAAAAAGTGAGAAAGGGAAAAAGAAAGAAAGGAAGAGAAACAGAGAAAGTGTGGTTGCTTCTCATGCATCCCCTACAGGGGACGTGACTTGCAACCCAGGCATGTGTCCTAGACTGTGAATCCAACCGGCAACCCTTTGCTTCACATGCCCACACTCAATCCACTGAGCTACACCAGCCAGGACCCATGTTTCTTATAAGGAACCTAATCCTATCATGGGGCCCCACACTGTGAGCTCATCCAATCTTAACCATCTCCCAAAAGCCCTTTCCTCAAATATCATAGCATTTGGGGTTAGGGCTTTGACACACATCTTTGTAAAAGGAGAGAAAAAGGCCACTGTCATAATAAAGGGTAATAATAATGAAGCCTTGAGCTGAAGCTGATAAGATTCATGGAAAGAATAAATAGGAGCTATAAGGTTAAATCAATGGTTTTTGGTGATTAATTGATGGGAACTGAGAGAGAAAAAGCGATCCATTTTTTCCCCATCTTCATTGCATTCATCAACTTCAGGCTACTAAGAGAAGCTGCTTCACTGGTCTTTGTCCTGATTTCTTCCCTGAACTTTACCCAGCCCTCCCCCCAGTGCCCTCCCCTGCACCTCTCCCCATAATGGTGCTGCAGGCTTCTTTCCCGCACAGGGTGTATGCATATCCTTGTGGAAAAAACAAGTACACAAACAAATACAGCCCAACATGCTCAGTCCTCCTGAATCACAGAGAAAGTCAGGAGTGAAGTGCAGTCAGAAACACAACATATACTTTTCCCAAATCACTGCACTGTGAAAAACTGTGCAATTAAAAAAAACAGCACTAATAAGAAATTCAGGGTTTGGAGCACAACACTCAAAAATTTCATTAATGACATGTTTTTAAAAAAGTGATAAGAGCCTAATGAAAAATAAGAATGGTAGTATTGTCCTTGAACACAGAACACAAACATCTGATGCCCCCCCCAAAAAAGAGTAATATCTTTACTTACAAAATATACAGTTTCACAGATACACAACTTTGCTGCTTTCATAAATGAACTTTATAATTGCACAGAACCATATAAAGCATGTTAAGTGTGTGGTCTGGTCAAAGCCAATGGGAAGGGCCTGCTTTTAGGGTGATTTCTTTATCTCCCTAACTTCATCAGCCACCAACCAGGAGCCCCTGTATGGGCCTACTTTGAATAAAACTGATTGCTACTGCCAGCTCAATTCACACAAAACCAAGGCATTTCTATTTCTTAGACACCACCCACAGGGACAGAACTGTTAAAAAAACAAAAAGGAAATGAAGAAACAGAAATTGAGATAAATATCTAAAGTTTTCTAGTAGTCACCAGGCATTTCTTTATATATAATATATGTATATTAATATATAATATGCATTGTATATAATGCATATAATGTAAGTGTATATACAATGTACTGAATATACATTATATTGTATATAATGTTCATGATACATTATGTATATAATATAATTATATGTGATATATACATTATATGTGATATGCATGTTTATGTAATTAATATGTACTGTATATTATGTATTGATATACATTATGTACATATGTAGTTAGGAGATATATACATAATGCAACAGGGAAATGTTACCATAAATCTTCAATTTGCTCCTGGAGTTAGAAGGATTGTAGTTGTGAGTGGTAAGTGATTGAGAGGAAAAGAAGGGATGGAGAGCTGAACACAGGAACTGGGGGAGCATGTCTGGGTTTTGTGGACGAATGGTGTTTTCCCACCTGCCTCTAGTTCAGTAGGTGTCCTCTTTTGCATTCACCTAATGTTTCTAGTGAGGGAAATCATATATAAGCAACTTCAGACTAGTTACTTATATTAATCACATTGGAACAAATTCATGGTTTCAAAGCAAGCAATATAGTAGAACAGAGTATAATTGTGCCCAGAGCAGTTAGAAAAAGCATCACAAACATAGAACATGAGCAAGTTTTGAAGCATGTGCTGGCAGAGAAGAGGAAGGGAACTAGGCATAAAGAGAATATCATATTCGTCCAGTTGTCCAATGTGTGGTTTTCCATATTAATTCACTATAGTTTTTCTTTTCTGAAAATTATCTTCTCTTAGTAGTTGCCCTAGTTTGTTCCTTTTTCCAACATTTAATACTTCATTTTTCATAATTTTGGAGTAAATTATTTTTCTTTTATTCTTGTGTAATTTACTAGTACAACACTGCAAATGCCTTCTTTGCTAATGACTGAATTGGTATGCCTAGATGTAGAATATTACAAACAGTCCTACCAGGTCAAAAAATTAGGAAATGATATTTATATACTAGAAATGACTAAAATGGCAACTTTAAGAATTCCAGTTAATAGGTAATCTGTTTTCATTTTATCCATATTCTGAAATAATACAAACTGAAGGCCAAAATTAATATTCAAATGTTCAATTTTACCAAAGAAATATTGCTCTTGGGGGTTTAATTGAACTTACTCTGTTGCAAGTTAATAAAATGTGTTCTTATATTACATGAATGTATTAAATAAATTAATAATCATTTATTGTCTGTCACAATATGATTTTTGGGATTGTAATTCTATTTTATTTCAATTCACACATTACTATTTCTAGTGCAACCTCCTGTGCTGAGCATAGTGGATATGTACTCAGTACTGTTCTGATGAATGCACCCTGATGTGAAAAAATACTTTAAAGTAAAACAGTATTATTTTATTTACTCAAATGACTGTGCTCATTGATTTTCTGATAGAAATGGTCTTTTTGTTTCACATGGATAATCAAAAATTTTTAGAGTGTAATCCTTTGAGGACATTGTAATCTAAGTCTTCCATAATTTATTTCTTCATAGTGACAAATATCTTTAATGGATGGAGTAGTCACCATCCATTAAAAATGGTGACTTAAAGAGATACAAAGCACTGTAATAATGAAAACATGCATTGCATGGTCAGCAAAACCACTGTGCCTTCTCAAACTCCATGTCATACATGGTGTTCTGTAGGGTCTATGATGTGTTCTACAGTAGTGTTCTAGATGCCTCCTTTTATTTTCTAAAAAAAAATTATACTATGTTATTGTTCTGCTTATTCATTAATTCTTTAGCTAAATTTCAAAGACACTTGTTTTGAAATATTTTATTGTTTATGCTATTACAGTTGTTCCAATTTCCCACCTTTGCCTCTCTCCACCCAGCCCACCCCTCACTTTCATAGTCAATCCTCATACTGTTGTCCATATCCATTGGGTTCTTCATATGTGTTCTTTGACTAGTTTCTTCACCTTCTTTCAACCAGTTCCTGCCTCCCTCCTCCTCTATTATAGCTATCAGTCTGTTCAATGATTCTATGCTTCCAATTCTATTTTTTCTTTAGTTTATTGTGTTCATTAGATTCTTCTTATAAATGAGGTCATATGGTATTTGTCTTTCATCAAATGGCTTATTTCACTTAGCAGAATAGTCTTCAGGTCTATCGATGCTGTGGCAAAAGGTAAGAAAGAATGCCTTCTTTCTTTCTGCTGCACAGTATTCCATTGTGAGAATGTACAAGTTGTTTTTTTTATCCACTAATATAATAATAGGCGCTTGGGTTGTTTCCAAATCTTGGCTAATATAAATAGTGCTTTTATAAACATGGGGGTGCAAATTTTTTTGAATTTGTGTTTTGGGATTCTTCAGGTATATTACCAGCAGTGGAATCACTGAGTCTAAAGGCAGTTCCATTTTTAGTTTTCTGAGGAAATTCCATACTGTTTTCCACAGTGGCTTCACCAGTCTGCATTCACACCAACAGTGCACCTAGGGCTCCCTTTTCTCCACATCCTCTCCAAGACTTGTTGTTCTTCAAGGAGGACATGGCCCATAGACATATAAAAGATTCTCAACATCACTCGCCATCAAAGATGCAAATTAAAACCACAATGAGATATCACCTTACACCTGCCAAAATGGCCATCATTAAAAAATCGACACTTGTTTTACAGGAATCTCTAAGACAGTTGTTACCCTCCAGGGACTATTGTGTAGAACTTTGGTTCTTCATTTCAGTCTGCCACCTGTCCCTTTGCTTATTTCACATATCTCACTGTGCTCACTTTGGGTACTTTACATATGGGAAAAATATGAGAAAGATATTAAGTGCTTACCAGTTAATCTTACTACTCTTTATCAGGACACATCAAAGAAAAAAGGATTAAAATGGGTAAATGAGAAATCTAAGTATTCCATTCATTCATTTATCCAGCCCTTCCCTTCAAAACCCATTGAATAACTTAGCTACTTCTCTATTCCTCATATGTTTTCCCTCTAACTTTAGAATGAATATTTGTGAAATAAAACAATGCTGGATAAAGCTTACCTTCATATTTCAAATAATGTGATATGTTTCATAGTATAGAATGTATGTGGAAGAGACCTTGAAAGGTATGAAGAAAGTCAACTATGTGTCCAAAGATAAGATGCAAATAAAGTAAATCAGAAATTACTAATGTAAAAAATATATATATAATAAAGGAGAAGATAGAATCAGTATTGAAGTTTTAAGGCTAAATATTAAATGACTAAAACAAATCCAGAAAAATGATATGAAGTGTGGATGGTAAATGACTCAGTTTTTAGAGATAGCATCTGTTATTTTATATATTTTTATGAATTTATCAGTGCAGTGAAGGCAGACAAAGGTGAATCTTTTGGTGAGAAAAAAAAAAGACATAACTGCTTTAAAATGGTGTGATTGCCAGAATTCTTATCCTTATAAAAAATGATCTTAGAGGTTAAAAGGAAAAGCTGTCCAGCATCTGTAAGCATTTTATAGTTAGAAAATTCTTAACAACATGGGAAAAGCACTGTGTGGAGAATTTCCACATGGCTGGTATTTATTAAGTCTTGAAGTTGAAATTACTTTCTTCAGTGTTATCAGAATGTGTACATTTTTATTCCGTGTCAAGATAACTTTATAAAATATCTGGAAATGTTCTGGGATGAGCTATTGCCCCTGAAGGAAAGCCAAAGGGACTGTGGTTTCTGTCACAGATAAAGTATTATATTCTGATTTCAAGCAGGTTTATTTCTCTCCACACAGCTCTCTTAAGATCTGATCTGGGACAGTACAACCATCTCTGGCTAGCTGAAAGTATATAGATTATATTTTGGCTTTCTCAATCTTTTTGCTGGAGGAAAATTAAATTCTGCATTTTAATGTAAACAGTTTATATTCATTCCTAAGTAGTTGAACTAAGAGTGAATTAAGCAAGGCTATAATAAGATTCAAAAGTGAAGAGTAAGACCTCTAAATTTTTATCTGATTATATCTCTAAGGAACTAAGCTCAGCTCCATTTAATTTAAGGAAGATTAGGAGCACACCTCCTGAACTACAGATGCTGGCAGTCTTAGTCCCCCATAGACTAGTGGGGAGATGGGAGGACTATCACAGAGGGATGGAAGCCCAAGTGCTGTGAAAACCACGGAGTGAGTGGATCTAACTCTCCTGGGGAAAAGGCTGGGAGGGTGGTACACAGAAAGAAAGTGCAGGCATAGCAGCGATGCTAATACCAGTGCAATAGGAAAGTAATGTCTGAGCTCTGTCATGTGCATAGATCCAGACAGCTAAACAGAGAAATATTAGCAAGTCAAGTGCAGAGAACCATAAAAAGGATGATGTATCAGGACTGCATTGGATTTCTTCTAGAAATGATAGTCTGGTGCAACATTGAAAAATCAACCAAAACATTTTAGAATAACTAAGAAAAAACATAGTCATCCATAGATGCAGAAAACTATATGATCAAATTCAAGATTTCATCATGTTACCAATTCTTAGACATAGAAGGGAATATATTTACTGTAACAAAGAGCCTCTGAAAATAACATATATTCATATAAGATCAAAGTTATACTTAGTGATAAATTGTTGAAACTTCTTGCCCTAAATGAAGAGAGAGAGAAGGTTTACTCATATCCATTATTACACTGGATGTCACAGACACTGCAGAAGTAATAAAAACTTTCTCTATTGACAGATGTTTTTTAATATAGCTTATTGATTATGCTATTACAGTTGTCCCATTTCCTCCACTCTACACACCCCCTCCCACCCACATTCCCACACTTTAGTTCATGTCCATGTGTCATACTTATAAGTTCTTTGGCTTCTACATTTCCTATACTATTCTTACCCTCCTCCTTTCTATTTTCTACGATCTATGCTACTTATTCTCTGTACCTTTTCCCCCTCTCCCTATCCCATTCCCTTGTTGATAACCCACCATGTGATCTCCATTTCTGTGGTTCTGCTCCTGTTACAGATGTTTGCTTAGGGTTTTTGTTTGTTTGTTTGTTTTTGTCTTAGGTGTGGTTGTTAATAATTGCTAGTTTGTGGTCATTTTACTGTACATGTTTTTTATCTTCTTTTTCTTAGATAAATCTCCTTAACATTTCATATAATAAGGGCTTGGTAATGATGAACTCCTTGAATGTGACCTTATCTGAGAAGCACTTTATCTGGTCTTCCATTCTAAATGAAAGCTTTGCTGGATAGAGCAATCTTGGATGTAGGTCCTTGCCTTTCATGACTTGGAATACTTCTTTCCAGCCCCTTCTTGCCTGTAAGGTCTCTTTTGAGAAATCAGCTGACAGTCTGATGAGAACTCCTTTGTAGGTGACTGTCCCCTTATCTCTTGCTGCTTCTAGGATTCTCTCCTTCGTTTTAATCTTGGGTAATGTAATTATGATGTGCCTTGATGTGTTCCTTCTTGGGTCCAACTTCTTTGGGACTCTCTGAGCTTCCTGGATTTCTGGAAGTCTATTTCCTTTGCCAGATTGGGGAAGTTCTCCTTTATTATTTGTTCAAATAAGTTTTCCACTGGTGGCTGTTCCTCTTCACATTCTGGTACCCCTATAATTCAGATGTTGGAACGTTTAAAGATGTCCTGAAGGTTCCTAAGTCTCTCCTCATTTTTTTTTGAATTCTTGTTTCTTCATCCTTTTCTGTTTGGTCATTTTTTTCCTTCTTCTGGTCCACTCCTTTGATTTGAGTCCCAGTTTCCTTTCCATCACTATTGGTTCCCTGTACATTTTTCTCTATTTCACTTAGCATAGCCTTCACTTTTTCATCTAATTTGCAAAGAAATTCAACCAATTCTGTGAGCATCCTGATTACCAGGGTTTTGAACCCTGCATCTAATAGGTTGGCTATCTCTAGTCACTTAGTTGTATTTTTTTCTGGAACTTTGATCTGTTCTTTCATTTGAGCCTTTTTTTTTGTCTTCACACGCCTGTTACATAGTGAGTGGTGGAGCCTTAGGTATTCACCAGGGCAGGGTAACTCACATCGCTGGGTTGTGATGCTGTATGTGGGGAACAATGGCATTTGCTTTGCTCTCTGCTGGATTCCGGTCACTTCCCCCACTTTCCACAGGCAAATTGGGCCCTTCTGGTGCTGGCTCCCTTGTGGGTGGGTTTGTGTACATTCTAGGACCATGTGGGTCTTTCCAATGAACTCTCCTGTGAGGCTGGGAGTTTCTCCCAGCACCCCAATCCCCCACAGGTGTTTTCAATCAGTGATTTGAGGTTTTATTTCCCTGGGCTGGGACCCTGGGTTGTGCAGTCTGTCTCGCTCCCCAGTTTTGCATGGTTTATCTACGCACAAATGTGGGACTGCCTGGTCTGCCAGCTGCCTTGCATACTATTCTCTGTTCCACAATCTGCCGCCTCACTGGGTTCACCAGCCGCTGCTTTGCTATCAGCCCTCTCTGCCCCAGCTGCCAGACTCCACCCTCTGTACTGGTCTGGATGAATGTGTCTTCTTTAACTCCTAGGTTGTCAGACTTTCATACAGTTCAATTTTCTGAATTGTTGTTGTCCTTCTTTTGGTTGTGTGAGGAGGCCCAGTGTGTCTACTTATACCTCTATCTTGGCTTGAAGTCTATTAACAGATGATTTGATTGATATATAGTAACTCTAAAACACTCTAGACTGATTTAATATTTTAGAATTAGTGTAGCAATTCTAAAAGGTCAATATGCAGAGTCAAAATTTTCTATATACCATCAAAATTAATAAAATGTAGAACATGGAATTTTAAAGGCACATTATTTAACATAGTTTCAAAAGTTCCAATATTATAGAATAAATTGAACTGAAGATGTGGGCAGCCTCTACACTGGAACCTGCAGAACCTGTTCATAGAGTTGAAGACCTACTATTATAATATTTCCCACTAAATTGATCTCTAGATTCAATGCAATCCTAATCATAATCCCTAAAAGTTTTTAAGTCAAAACTGACAAGCTAATTCTAAAATTTAATATGGAAATACAGAAGACTAAGAATACAAAACCACTCTTGAAACAAAAAAAAGATAGTAGACTTAAACCACTAGATATCAAGATTTATTGTTATATAAAGTTATAATAATTTGGCCATGTGTGTGGTCATGTAGGACAGATATACCAACAGATAAGTGGAACTCAGTATGGAATTCAGAAATATTGGGTTGGCCAAAGAGTCTGTTTAGTTTTTTACTGTAAAATAAAAGAAGATTTTTAATTTTCACCAATAATTTTATTGATTTGACTATTTCAAGCATGTTGGTTATCTCCTGCCTGGTATAACACTGATTGTTCTCAATTAAATTCTTGATTTGATCACTATAAACTTCAATTATTCTACCCAACCACAGAGAATAGTCCAGCAAGAAATCTCCAGTATGAAACCTCACAAACCACTTTTAATACTTTTGATTAGTCACAGCACCTTCTCCATACACTGTGTTTCAGTTGCATTTTTAACTTTCTTGAAATAGTAAAGCATAATATGATGAAAATGTGTATTTTCTTTCATCTTCAATATAAATTGACTACACAAAAATTCACCAGTTTTGATAAGTTTTTTAATGCATGCTGATATGACAGCTGTCACAATACAATCTAACAAAATTGTTTTAAATGATGTTCAAACAACTAAGTGCTACAAGAATCGTCTCATGGAGATAAAGCAAAAAAATTGGCCAACTCAATAGATTAAAAAATATCAGATTATATGATTCATAACAGGAGACAGTGCACAGCAGCAAGGAAAGGGTAGTTTGTAAAACTTTATGGGATAAATTATATCTTTATTTTTTTAAGTGCTAATATTTACCCCCTACCTCACACCATAAAAAATTAATTTCAATTGGAGATCAAAATGTGAAAATAATAAAACTTTTGAAAGTAATCATAGGATCATATTTTCACTCCCTTGGTGAGTGCAAAGTTTCCTTAAAGAGATCAGAAAATAATAACTACCATAGGAAAAAATTTGAAAAATTGGACCTTACTAAAATTAAGAGCTTGAGATTAACAAGTACATTATTTATAGAATGAAAAGAAAGCTACAGTGTAGATGATTGTATAATATGAAAAAGTACTCATCAAGAATTTTTAAAGAATTTCCATAAATCAAATTTGAAGGAAAAAACACTGAATACAACAGAGAAATAGAAAAAAAACTGAAATAGCTCTTTAGAAAAGAGGCTATATGAATGAAGAAAACACAATGGTTTTCAACCTCATTAGTCCCTAGGTAGATGCAAATTAAAATTATAGTGATATCAGAATACACACCCACCAAAATGATTAAAATAAATCTACTGACAAACATTGCCAAGGATGTGGAACACCTAGAACTCCCATGCACTACTGGTGGGGGAGTAAACTGATAAAAGTACTTTGGAAAACATTATATAGCTACAATAATTAAAGCAAATGTTTGGTCATATCTAAAAGGCTGATAATACATTATATTATGAATTAATGATTTTGATGTAAATATATACAGCCTAAAATGTGCTTCTCAAAAAACTTGTATAAATATATTCATAAAGAGTGTTATTTCTAATAGCTGCAAACTAGAAGACACAGAAAGTCCAACAGTAGAATGGACAAAAAATTATAGTGTATTGATACAATCAAATATTATGTAGCAATAAAAATTAACAGATTGTTATGTCACCCACCAACATATTTAAATATCACACACATAATTTTAAGCATAAACAGACAAAAGAGTATACTTAGTATAATTCTACTTATAGAAAGCTCAAAAATAGATTCTACTAAATTATGCTGTTATTAGTTGGTGTAGTAGTTAACTCTGGGAAGAGATGACTAGGAAAAGACAGGGAGGGGATGATTTCTTGATCTGGGTACTGCATAGTGTATCAGTCTGCACATGTGTCCAGCTCTGAATACTCCTCTGTATATGTTATCACAGTTATTCAGAGAAGTTTCATAATTTCTGACAGTGTATATTATTTGAGGCAAAGGAATGTGTTAAATGAACATACATAACCATTCTTGTATTCTACCTTAGTCCTCACTGATAGTGATTGTGATGGACAGGTACACAGCATCCATCCCCAACTCTTTCTCATATTCCTCTCTCTTCATCCAAAACAAGGAAGCTCAAAATAAATAGCATGAACGAGCTGTTTTGTGTATGTAGGTTATAATAGGCACAGCCTAGACCATAGTTGAGCTATTGTTTCCTAATCCCCCAGGTGCATTACATGTAACAATGACAATAGTGGCATGACAGAGACTTTTGTATATGCAAACGTGGTTTCCCAAGCTCAGAAATGACAGTAGCTCCCCTAACTGGTGGGTTGTGCATCATAGCTTTGAGAGTCATTGATGAAAGGTCAACTTTAAGTCTATTTCTCCATTTTTCTCAGTGATTGTAAGCTTTTTCATGCCTTGTAGTAAATTTCTCCTGTATGAACTGCCTATAGGTGGGTCGATTCTCTACAACTAATTCCTGATTGACAAGAAAAGAACACAGTCAACATTCTCTACAAGGATCAAATATTTTAACTAAATGGAAAACAACATTTAGCCTGTTCTGTAATTAAAGTTTAATCCTGGCTCTCTTATCTGTGATTGTATGGACTAGTAACTGAAAATTCAGTTAGTTCAGTTTCATCACCCTACTCTTGAAAACTTTCAAACGTCAAGCTCTATCTTTATTAAGAAAATAGTATCCTCATGGGGGAGGGGGTGTGCAGGGTGGAGGGGAATGAAGGGGGGAAATAGAACAACTATAATGGTATAATCTATAAAATTTTTAAAAAATTGAAAACAAAAATAAAAACAGAACATATACATTCTTTAAAAAAAAAGAAAGAAAATAGTATCCTCAAAGTAAATATCAGGGTTTGCCTGAGAAACACACCAATTAGGTGTCATTGTGTGCCATTAAACAGTGAATTGTAATTTACCTTCTCTCACTTGTTCATCATACCTAGTCATTCGTTTGCCCTGTGATAGTAAACCAACAGGTGCGAGGGCCTAGATATGATTTACTCCCATTAGAGATTAGAGAAGTATAAAAGTTGTAATGGTTCCTCACACAAATGTGCACATATACATACATGAAATCACACATGAAGTATTGAACAACATGTCAATTTCTTTAGTTAAAGGGTAGAAAATAATTTCCTTAAAAATCAGAAAAGAAGCTATTGGTGATTAACTTAGTTTTCTCTCATGGATTTATGCCATATTTAACACTACTTTTTGCAATATAATGACTTTTAAGTGACATCATGTATGCATGCCCCTTGATTGATTGTTTCTTAATTCACTATTTCACAGCTAGTATAATGTTTTATTGAGCACCTACTAAGTACAAAGTATGTTGGGCACTATGGTAGACATTGCTACATAAAAAAGTAATTCTATCCTAAAGACCCTATAATATTGTGGGAAAGGCAGACATAAATATTTACATTTAGTTACAAAAAACACACTATAATTTGTTTTTGTACATTGTGGTCAATATTATAAATAATTGTTATGTAGATATAAAAGAGGGATATTACAAAATGAGAGTATTGGAGAGTTAAGACAGATATTTTGTTTGAGTTGAAAAGATGGAGATTACAAAATGAGAGTATTGAAGAGTTAAGACAGATGTTTTGTTTGAGTTTGTTTAGTATTGAATAAAATACCTTTCAAAAATAAACACCATGGCGGCCAAGATGCAGGAGTAGGTGGAAATACTGTACGTCCTCTCACAACCAAATTTAAGGACAACAGAGATTTAGAAACAAAACACAACCAGAACAGACAAATAATTGAACTGTACCAAAGTCTGACAACAAGGAACTGTTCATCCAAACCAGTAAGAGGGGCAGAGTTGGTGGCTGGTGGAGAGGTATCCCAGCAGGAAGAGGCCATGGTTGGCAAACAGGTTGCGGGGAGGAAATGAGCAAATGTGCACCAGTAAGGTGCACAAGGTGGTTGGCTGACCAAACACACACATTCTTGCACAGATAAACCAGGCCAAAAATGGGCAGTGAGACAACCCGTGCAACCCAGTGCCCCAGAACCAGGAAATAAAGCCTAAAACACTGACTGAAAAAAACTTTTGGGGGTTGAGGTGCTGAGAGAGGCTTCCACCCTTACAGGAGAAGTTCGTTGGAGAGACCCACAAGGTCCTAGAACATATAAAAGCCCACCCACCCAGGAACCAGCACCAGAAGTGCCCAATTTGCTTGTGGGAAGTGGAAGGGGGGACCAAAATCCAAGAGAGAGCAGAACAAGCACCATTGCTCCCTCTCTGACCCTGCCCTCATATACAGCATCACAACCCAGCCACTGGGTTGACCTACCCTGGTGAACACCTAAGGCTCTGCCCCCCATACATAACAGGCATGAACAGACCAAACAAAACATTATGGCTCAAACAGAAGAACAGATCAAAGCCCCAGAGCCAATAATTCTAAGCAACAAAGAGATACCCAACCTATCAGATGCACAGTTCTAAACACTGGTGATCAGGATGCTCACAGAACTGGTCGATTTTGGTTGCAAATTAGATGAAACAATGAAGGCTACACTAAGTGACATGAGGCAAAATGCACAGGGAACCAATAGTGATGGAAAGGAAACAGACTCAAATCAATGGAGTGAACCAGAAGGAAGAAAGAAACAACCAAACAGAAAAGAATGAAGAAACAAGAATTCAAAAAAAAATGAGGAGAGACTTAGGAACCTTCAGGACATCTTTAAACGTTCCAACATCCAAATTATAGGGGTACCAGAAGGGGAAGAGAAATAGCAGCAATTGGAAAACTTACTTCAACAAATAATAAAGGAGAACTTCCCCAATCTGGCAAAGGAAATAGACTTCCAGAAATCCAGGAAGCTCAGAGAGTCCCAAAGAAGTTGGACCCAAGAAGGAACAACACATCAAGGCACATCATAATTACATTACCCAAGATTAAAACGAAGGAGAGAATCCTAGAAGCAGCAAGAGATAAGGGGACAGTCATCTACGAAGGAGTTCTCATCAGACTGTCAGCTGATTTCTCAAAAGAGACCTTACAGGCAAGAAGGGGCTGTAAAGAAGTATTCCAAGTCATGAAAGGCAAGGACCTACATCCAAGATTGCTCTATCCAGCAAAGCTTTCATTTAGAATGGAAGACCAGATAAAGTGCTTCTCAGGTAAGGTCATGTTCAAGGAGTTTATTATCACCAAGCCCTTATTATATAAAATGTTAAGGGGACTTATCTAAGAAAAAGAAGATAAAAAAATATGAACAGTGAAAGGACAGCAAATTCACAGTTATTAACAACCACACCTAAAACACAAACAAACTAAACAAACAACTAGAACAGGAGCGGAGCCACAGAAATGGAGATCAAATGGAGGGTTAGCAACAGGGGAGTGGGAGCAGATCAGGGCAGAAGATGCAGAGAATAAGTAGCATAGATGGTGGGGAGGAAATAGACAGGGGGAGGGCAAGAATAGCATGGGAAATGTAGAAGCTAAAGAACTTATGATACATGGACATGAACTACATGAAGGGAACATGGCGGGGAGGGGGTGTACAGGGTGGAGAGGATTGAAGGGAGGAAATGTGACAACTGCAATGGCATAATCAATAACATATATTTAAAAAATAAACACCGTGAAGAAATATTATTTTTATTGTTGTTCAAGTAGTTGTCTCCATTTTTCTCCAACAACTCTCCCCTGCCTCACCCATTCCTGCCTCCTACCCAGGATCCTACTCCCTTTGTCTTTGTCCATGTGTCCTTTATACATATTCCTTGATGACCCTTCTCCTATTTTACCCCATTATCTCTCTCCCCCCTACCCTCTGGTTACTGTCAGTTTGTTCTTTACTTCAATGTCTCTGGTTATATTTTGGTTGCTTGCTTGTTTTGTTGATTAGTTTCCACTTATAGGTGAGATCATATGGTATTCGTCTTTCATGACCTGACTTATTTCACTTAGCATAATGCTCTTCAGTTCCATTCATGCTGTTACAAAGGGTAGAAGCTTCTTGTTTCTTTCTGCTGCATAGAATTCCACTGTGTAAATGTACCATAGTGTTTTGATTCCCTCATTTACTGATGGGCACTTAGGATTCTTCCAGTACTTCACTATTGTAAATTGTGCTGCTATGAACATTGGGGTGCAATGGTTTTTTGAATTCCCCATTTAAAAAAATAGACAAAGAACCAAAACAGACATTTCTACAAGGAGAACATATAGAGGGCCCAGAGACATATGAAAGGATGTTCAACATAACTAGCCATCAGAGAGATGCAAATTAAAACCACAATGAGATACTACTTCACACCAGTCAGAATGGCCATCAATCAAATCAACAAACAACAAGTACTGGAGAGGTTGTGGAGAAAAGGGAACCTTAGTACACTTTTGGTGGGATTGAAGAATGGTGCAGCCACTATGGAAAATGGTGTGGAATTTCCTCAGAAAACTAAAAATGGAACTGCCTTTTGACCTGGCAATTCTACTGCTGAAGAAATATTATTAAAAGACAATTAGGTTCATGGAACATCCTAAGTCTCTGTGCCTTGCCCATGTTAATAGGGTGGACAGTGGGGAAAGATAAAATAGATGGTTGAGGCAAGAGAATGGGTGATCATAAATGTCAGGTTAATAATGTTAAATTTTATTATCTAGCTATTTGGAAGCCACTTAAGGTACTTAGATCTGATGGTGTTAGAAAGAACATTCCAGAAATAATGTGAAAAGTCTTGACCAATTGAAACAATGGATCTGAGAGCCCTCTACATTACTAGTGGATAGATTTGCATGGGAAAGAGCGGTGGTAATAGTAATGGGGAGGAGCAACTTGTGTAAGAGAGCTGTATCAGTAAATTAGTAATAATGGAAGTAGTTATGGGTAAAGGAACAGTAGAAAACTTGAATATGGTGTATCATTCCCTCAATGTGGTAGACAGAACAAGGTTCCCCTTGAGACATCCATGTCCTAACCCCCAGTTCCTGTAAATAGCTGAACATAAATGGCAAAAGAGACTTTGCACATGTGGTTAACTTGGATATTTTGGGATGTGGAGAGCTTTTCCTGGATTATCTGCATAGACCATGTAATTACAATGGTCTTATAAGACTGAGGCAGGAGGGACATAGTTAGGAGATGGAGATATGAAAATGGAATCCACTATTGAGGTGATGTACATTGCAGATGAGGAAGAAGACATAAGTCAGAAAATGTCAGCAGCTTCTAGAAGCTTGGAAAAGTGAGAAAATGGATCCTCCTGATCCTACTCTGAAGCTTCCAGATGAATTGCAGTACTGCATACAAGTTAATTTTAGATTGATCTTGGCTCACATTTTTATGATGTCCTCTAAGCCTGATAGACTTTATTCCACTTTCACTGAAATTTCCCAGGATGTCTTGTGCAATGATCTCAATGGAATGAGGTCTTGTCAGATACTTGCTGGAGTATTACCTGACTTTCTAACATTACTCACTGCCACTTTTCAAAACTAGAGCTAGAACATGTAACAGAATCCTGGATACATTTATCCTCCCGGCTACGGACAGATATGTTAACTGCTATCTTCATCAAAACATTTTCTAAAACTTTTGAATTCACACAACCTCTATTATTAGAAAATAAAATTTCAAGATTAGACCATGACTGCCTATTTCCTTCTGCCTCCTTGTGTTTGGTACAAGTATGTACTCTACAAGTATTTGTGGAGTAATGAGGCATATAATTCTATTGTCTGTTAGAATTCTATTGTCTCTTGTCTATTAACTCTCATTGTCTTAATTTGTGTAATGAACAATTGTTTGGAGTATAATTAAAATCAATAACAAACTACCTAAGAATAACATCTATCAACATGATTTCTTGAATACCAATTGTGTACCATCATCCATTTAGACACGAACATATTTCTATAAGCTTCCCACAGATCTCAGTAACTCTCTCACAGATACTTCCTGGTTACCATTACTCTATTCTTTCAACAATCCTTCCACAACACCCACACATAGCCTCAGGGAAGAGTGGCCCAACACTTGAGTAAAGGGGTGTTTTTTTATACACTGTCATTTTCTCAGAACTACAAATATACTTTCAGAGCATCTATTTTTGGTTACATTTTTTAATATAATTTTTTAGTTAATGCCTGTATTCCCCATTAAAGTAAAAGTCATGTGATTACATGATCTAAGTGCATAATGTGAGTACACAAAGTGTATGTGTTGGATATACAAAAAAAGTTAAATTAATTTAATTTCAATGAGTAATCATAGGTGGAATCCTAAATTTTATAATGAGTCAGGTTAATCTGATCCAGGTAAAAACCTAGGTATTTATATTACTGGAAACACATACCATCCACTGAATATAATACCCCCACATACCTCCACCAGAATATAGTAAAAGCAAAACACAGAATTTTCTCTCATTGAATCAAGGTCAGGTAGTAAAAGCTGGTATTTCAGATCATTTTCTGTATATTATTTTTCTGCAAACATTTCACTTGGTAGTCTTAGAATATGGAAACAAAAGCTTTCTAAAATTGAATAATCACTTTCTCACATGCTATATTTGTGATCATATCTTCTGAGCCCACTAAAGACTCATTTAAATATTTATTGTGAAGTCCAGGTGGACTGCTTTACAAGGTGTGACTTAAAGATAAAACAAGATACAGTGTTCACTCAACTAAAGGAGACAGTTTGGGAAATAAAATTGAAACTCTCTTCCACTCACAGCCCCTCTTTCTATATCCAAGATCATTTAGATAAAGATCTAAAGATTTTTTTTAATAGTAAGAGACTTGTGAATTTTATTTACATGTTTCCTGTTCACATACTTCTATGCTAGTAATGACCAATGCAGAGTTTATTCAAATACTTGTTCTTGAACACATGTGAGAGGTCAGAGACTATCCAGGTAGTTTCAAGTCCATCAGCAGAGACAAATACACACAAAATGAGGATAGGAGCAGGATCTCTGAAATGCCCTTGACTATACAATGCTAAATTATACCTTAAAACTTAGTCTATTCAACTCAGCAGGCTGAAGTAGCTCATCAATGTGATAATTATAATTAAGTATGAACAGAAAGGGAATTAGGAGAACAGGACTGCTGTGGATTCTTCTCTGTAGACAGGCTAAAATGAATAAAATTAATACATATTTAAACTATTTTATGTTGGAAATTTTTAGAAATTTTAGAGTAACAATTATGATAGAATCATTAGAAACCCAAGTATACTTAATGTGATCCATAAATAGCTAGTATGTTTTAAAAGTCCATGAAGAATCACACATCTCAGTATTGGTCTTTGTCTATTTTAAACATTATGTTTAATTTAATTAAAGTTACTGGGATGACATTGACTAAAAAAAGTGTATAAAATTTAAGTGTACAATTCTATACAGCATCTGTACATTGCATTGTATGCCTACCACCCAAGATCTAGTCTTCTTCCACCACTATTTTCCCCCATTTACCCTCTCTACCTATCTCCATCTCCCCTTCCCCTCTATTAATCACCATACTGTTGTCTGTGTCTATGAGTTATTTTATATAGTTCCTTCTCCTTTTTTACCAGCCCCCAAGCCCCACTCTCCTCTGACAGCTGTCAGTCTGTTCTCTGTATCTATGAGTCTGTTTCTATTTTGTTTGTTTATTTTGTTTATTAGTTTCCATTTATAAATGAAATTATATGGTATTTGTCTTTCTCTGACTGGCTTATTTTACTTAACATAATGCCATCTAAGTCTATCCATGCTGTTGTAAAAGTTAAGGCTTTCTTCTTTTTTACAGCTGAGTAACATTCTATTGTATAAATGTTCCACATTCAAGATTAACTTAATTGTATATGCTTTACTCTTCCTTTTTTAAAAATTGTTTTAGCAACCAAATATTTAGACACATACATTTTATTGTTTCTGAATCATAAATAATATTGTATCTTATCAAATGCTTTTTCTGCATCTCTTGATAAGACTATATGATCTTTATTCTTTGTTTAGTTAATGTGGTGCATTACATTGGTAGATTAGCATATGTTGAATGATCCTTGTCCCCTTGAAATAAACCCCACTTGACCATCATGTAGTATTTTTTAATGTATTGTTGTATTTAGTTTGTACCAAATTATCATATGTTGAGTGGTTTGTGCCAGACAAACCATTCTTTTGTCTGGTTTGTACCACAGACAAACCATTCTCTGACCTCTCACATGTGTTCAAGAACAAGTATTTGAATAAACTCTGCACTGATCATTACTAGCATAGAAGTATGTGAACAGGAAACATGTAAATAAAATTCAAATTTTGTCTAGGATTTTTGCATCCATGTTCATCAGAGATATTGGTCTATAGTTTTCTTTTCTAATGTTATACTTGTCAACTTTTGGTATCGGGGTTATGTTAACCTCATAAAATGCATTAGGAAGTATTGCCTCAAACCCTCTCCAAATTCAAACTCAATGGTGAAAAACTGAAAGCTTTTCCTCTAAAATCAGAAATAAAACAAGGATGCCCACCCTCACTTCTCTTATTTAATACAGTTCTGGAAGTCCTGGAAAGAGCAATTTCACAAGAGAAAGACATAAAGGGCATCCAAAGTGGGAAAAAAGAAGTAAAAGTGTCACCTTTTTGCAGATGACATTATTCTGTATATAGATAATCCTAAAGACAACCAAAAAACTATAGGAATAGTAAAAACAATAAACAAATACAGTAAAGTTGCAGGGCCCAAAATCAATGTATAAAATTCCACTGCTTTCCTAAATGCTAACAGTGAAACTTCAGAAAGAGAAATGATTTTTAAAAATTCCTTTTGGGATTGCAAACAAAAGAATAAACTATCTAGGAATAAACTCAACAAAGGATGTGAAGGATACATATGTGAAAAACTACAAAGCATTATTAAAAGAGATTTGAAAAGACAAAATGACATGAATTTGAAGAATCAACATAGTTAAAGTAGTCATATTACCCAAAACAATATACAAATTTAATGCAAATTCTATCAAAATTCCAATGGCATTTTCTGAAGAAATAGAACAAAACAAATGTTAGATTTATATAGAACCACAAAAGACCCCAAGTAGCCAAAGCAATTTTGAGAAAAAAGAACATAGCCAGAGGTGTCACACTATCTTCAAATTATAGTATAAAGCTATGATAATCAAAACAGCATGGTGTTGAAAAAAAAAACAGACACATAAATCAGTAGAACAGAATTGAGGACCCAGAAATAAAGCCACGAGTATATAGGCAAATAATTTTTGAAAAGGAATAAAAAACACACAATGAAGAAAAGAAATCTTCAATAAATGGTGCTGAGAGAAATGAAATGTCACATGCAAAAAAATGAAATGAAGATAGTTTGTTCCTTTGAAACAAAATTAATTCAAAATGGATCAAAGACCTAAACATAAGATCTGAAAAACAAAGTACATACAAGAAAACATAGGTGCTAAACTTATGAACTTTGATAGAGAACAATTTGATGCCAAAGAAAGAAAGTAAAGGCAGAAATTCTTAAATGACACTTTATCAAACTGCAAAGCTTTTTCACACACAAAAAAACCTGACCAAAAAAATAGAAAGGCAACGAACAGAATGGGAGATATTTTCAAACAACACCTTCAATAAGGGGCAATATCCAAAATATATGAAGAAGTCATACAACTCAAAACCAAACAAGCAATCTAGTTAAAAAGCGGACAGAGGAGCTTAACAGACAGACACCTCTCCTAAAAATATACAAATGGCCAATAGATATATGAAAAAATGTTTAACTTCACTAGTTATTAGGAAAATGCAAATCAAAATTACAGTAAAATACCACATTACACCCATTAGAATGACCATTATCAACAAGACAAGTAATGACAAGTGCTGGAGAGGTTACAGAGAAAAAGAAACTCTCATTCGCTGCCAGCGTAAATGTAGACTTGTAAAACTACTATGAAAAATAGTATCGTGGTTCCTCAAAAATTTAAGAATAGAGTTACCATATGACCCAGCAATCCCTCTTCTGGGTATCTAACACAGGGAACTGAAAACGCTAATTCATGAAGATAATATGCACCCCAATATTCATTGTTGCATTACTCACAGTGGTCAAGACATGGAGGCAACCAAAATTTATTTTGATAGAGGATTGGATAAAGAAGATTTGGTACATATATACAGTGGAATACAACACAGTCATAAGAAAACATGAAATACTGCAATGTGTGACAACATGGATGAATCTTGAGAATATTGTGCTAGGCAAAATACATCAGTCAGGAAAAGCTAAGACTCATATGAGTTCACTCATATGTAGAATATAAAACTGAAACTCACAGACACAGACAGACAACAGCATGGTGGTTACCAGAGGGAAGGGGGTGTGGGTTGGGTGTGGAGTCGACCTAATATATGGTGATGGAAGATGCTTTGACTTTGAGTGGTGAGAACACAATGTGATATAAAGATTATGTATCATAGAAATGTACACTTGAACCTATAATATGACCCTATGAACCAATGTCACCCCAATAAATTTAATAAAAGTAAATAAAATAGACCCAGCCAATGGATGTGATTTTAAAAAGATATAAGATCAATGGAGAGAAGGGGTTTAAGATGGCGTCAGAGTAAGTGGGAGTGGATTCTAGCTCCCGCACTCCTGGGTGAAAATCCTGGCAGATCTATAGAAAAGCAGCGCACTAATCCATCAGTTATCCAGCATTTGTGAAATTAAAAGAACAGAGACTGTGTTGGACGCTGAAACACCACAAAGCAGCAGGTCAGTGGGGTCTTGGGGACCAGAGTAAAGACAAAGCAGCACCGAGGGCTAGCACCCCAGGCCAGGTGGCCCTGGTGCTGCCTCTACAGCCAGGGTCCAGAGCCATTGGTCTGAGACCAACACCAGAGAGGTCTACCACAGGAGCCTGGGCACCCAGCGGCCCCAGTGGCCACCAGTGTGGGCCAGCAGCTCCTCCGCTTCCCATATAAGCAAAATTGGACAACACCTGGCAGAGACTTGTCTGCTTGCCAGCTTGCATTATCAGGGAGGGGTACAAAGACATAGGGCCCAGTTCAACTGCGAACTCTGTGATCGCAAGCCTGGGAGAATTGAGAGACATATTGGCCTCACGGGCCTGGCTGGGGACTGAGCTGGACTGAGAGACAGGCTGTCTGGAGAGTTTCGTTTTGTTTTATTTTTTTATTGAAAGTGGACTGAGGTGTTCTCCTGCCAGGGCAGCTTGGCTTGGTTCCTATCCGGCCTTGCAGCGAGCCAGGGGGAGAGTGGAGGCATTTGGGGACTAGCCACACAAATGGGAAGCGCCCTGGTGGAAGAGGAGGCCTCGATCCACCACCAGGGGACTGGGAAGCCCGCTGCCGGTTACACCAGTCCCAGAAGGACGAGCTTGCGGGCGCAGAGAATTCGGAGAGGCGCCGCAGGACAAAGACGCTCCCTGCCGGTTTCCTGCTCGCATGCATAGCCGGACTCTTGCGCGCACTGGCGCAGAGATCTTTGAGTTGGGGCTACTGGACCTAGAAGCCCCAGACGGTTTCTTTCGCACCAGGCCCCCACAAATCTAAAACCATATTAATTTCTTAAACTTTTTTCCCTTTTTTATAACTTTTGCATATTATAACCTTATATATTTTTTAAATTTATCACTGCTTTATCTTTCTATACTTTGTTCCTCTCCTTTCTTTTTCCCTGTTTTAGTCCTTCTCCCTTTCCTCTTAAACTCATTGCTTTCGCCTCCCCTCTCCTGCCTTTTCGTTTGATTGTATGTTGCTTCATTTCCTTTTACCCGCAAGAGACACAAACAACTAGGAACTGTGAAAGGACCAGAATGGGACCTGAAGAGGGGGCATCTCAACAGTAGAGACAGAGAAACAAACTTCACCTTCCTATAGCAGAGAAGCCACGAGGAGATGCATTTTTTTCATTATTTTCACCTCTTTTATATTTTAATAATATCTCTCTATTCCTCCTCTTTCTGTAGAGGCTTCTTAGTCTCGAGTAGGTATATTGTATTATTAGACAGGCTCCCCCTGTCCTTTCCTCCACAGTGCTTTGCTAACCCTCTAAACTACACGCCACTTGTTTTCCTTTAGCACACTACCTAAAGCACTATACACCCTACTCAGACAGATCACATAGAGATTGTTATACAAGTGCTGCTCTAATATTAGTGTAAATAATAGCTGATCTATGCAACAGCAAATAGTTCACAACACATCTCCCGGATCTTAACCCATTGTACAGGTCCCTGAACTCTATCACTGTAGTGGTTACCTCTATTTGCTCACACACCACACCTATTTACCGTTCCTTATACTCACCTTACCCCAAAATCTGACCATCTAAAACCTCACTGCTTTCTAGTTACAACTAACAAGACTTCCCTCCCCAACAAGAGGCTTATCTTTTGTCCATCCTCTCATAAAAGTGTCAAGTTGGGCTGAAGAATACAGTTAATACAATATATAGTCTAAAGATCGCCTATCTCCTCTCTACCAGCTGTGACTGTAAATATCATAAAAAACTCTTATGCTGTCATAAACCATTTTGCCTCCTCCTACAACTGATTACACGTACACAATAAAAGGAGTAGGTGGAAACGGAGAACATCAAGATACCTGAAGGAGTCTGTACCACTGAAATTCACAGGCAGTATACCACAGAAGTTCACAGCATAAACCCAGGGAGTCAGAACAGATCAATTTTAGAAGCTGAGGCCAACAAGAAGAGTTGCACAAACAATGGGAAGACAAAGAAACAATCCCCGCTTAAAAGAAAAAGAAGAGGCTTCAGAAAGAATGTTAGATTAAATAGAAGCTAATCAACTAACAGATAGTGAATTCAAAGCACTGCTAGTCATGTAGTTCAAAGAGCTCACAATGAGCTACCAAAAACTACATGGGAGATACAATGACGTCACCACAAACTATATCAACATAAAAAAGGAAATAGAAACTATCAGCAAGGGACAAGAGGAAATGAAGAATACAATCTCTGAATTGAAGAACCTGATATCAAACTGTATTGCAAAGCCACTGTAATCAAAACAGCCTGGTACTGGCATAAAAACAGGCACATAGACCAATGGAACAGAACAGAGAGCCCAGAAATCAACCCAACTCTCTATAGTCAGTTAATATTTGACAAAGGGGGCAGTAACATCAAATGGAGTAAAGATAGCCTCTTCAACAAATGGTGCTGGGAGAACTGGACAAAAAATGAAACGAGCACCAACTTACACCATACACCAAAATAAATTCAAGGTGGATAAAAGACTTAAATATAAGCCGTGACACCATTAAAGTCCTAGAGGAGAACATCGGCAAGAAAATCTCAGATATTCCACACAGCAACATTTTTACCGATATGTCCCCTAGAGCAAGGAATATACAGGAAAGAATAAACAAATGGGATCTCATCAAAATAAATAGCTTCTGCATGGCCAAAGAAAACAGTATTAAATTAAAAAGACAACCAACTGTATGGGAAAACATATTTGCCAATGATACCTCAGACAAAGCTTTAATCTCCAAAATATACAAAGAACTTACAGGACTCCACTCTAGGAAGACATCGAGCCAAATTAAAAAATGGGAAAAGGACTTGAACAGACACTTCTTCAAGGAGGACATACAGAATATCCAGAGACACATAAAGAGATGCTCAATATTGTTAGCTATCAGAGAAATGCAAATTAAAACCACAATGAGATACCACTTTACACCAGTCAGGATGGCTATCATAAATAAAGCAACCAACAATAAATGTTGGAGAGGTTGTGGGGAAAAGGGGTCCTTAGTTCACTGCTGGTGGGATTGCAGACTGGTACAACCATTATGGAAAACAGTATGGAATTTTCTCAGAAAAATAAAAATCGTCCTGCCTTTTGACCCAGCAATTCCACTTCTAGGATTATATACCAAGAATCCTAAAACATCACTATCAAAGAACCTATGCACCACAATGTTCATAGCAGGACAATGTACTACAGCCAAGAGTTGGAAACAACCTAGTTGCCCATCAGTAAATGAATGGATTCAAAAAATTGTGGTACATATACACAATGGAATTCTATGCAGCAGAGAGAAAGAAGGAGCTACTACCCTTTGCAACAGCATGGATGGAACTGGAAAGCATTATGCTGAGTGAAATAGGCCAGGCATTGAAGGACAAATACCATATGATCTCACCTTTAACAGGAAGCTAAATAACAAAATAAACAAGCAAATAGAATAAAAACAAAGACACTAAAATAGAGAACAAGTGGGCAGCGACCAGAGGGGAGAGGGAAGGGAATTTAAGGGGAAAAACGGGGAGGGATTTTGAAGAACAAGTATGAAAGACACAGGGATGAGGACTGTGGGGGGGTGGCAATGGGAGGGAGGTGGGGAGATGGTGCGGAGGGGGGGCTGTGATGGGAGAAATTGACAAGAAAAAATTGTACTTGAAAAATAACTAAATAAATTTTTAAAAAATCAAAAAAAGATATAAGATCATTATCTTAACACATGCAAATTTATCCAGATATGAATGTGAAAATAATATTTCCAAGAAAACAAAACTAAGTCTGATAATTATAGTTAGTTCAACACAAAGAAAATATAAAAGTAAGATAAGATGGAAAGGAAATTGTACAAAGAAAGAGAAGCAGCAAAAGGGAGAATACCTCAAAACAATGACCATCAGCTCAGAGAAATACAATCCATTATAAATTGAGTTATAGAGGAGAAACATTTCAACTGTGTTGAATATTTGGAAGTATTAAATATTTCAAAAATAATGATTTATCCGTTTTGCAGTTCCTCTTTTATTGTTCAAATACAATTGTCTCCATTCCCCCCCACCTGCCCCCACAACACCCACCCCCTTCTCACACCCTCAATCCTACTCTCCTTTGGCTTTGTCCATGGGTCCTTTATACATGTTCCTTGACAACCCTTCCCTTTCTTTCCCCCATTATCCTTCTTCCTCCCTTCTGTTTACTGTCAGTTTGTTATTTATTTCCATGTCTCTGGTTATATTTTGCTTCCTTGTTTGCTTTATTGATTAGGTTTCCTTAATAGGTGAGGTCATATGGTATTTTTCCTTCAACATGTACCTTACTTCACTTAGTATAATACTATCCAGTTCCATCAAAAAATAATGATGATTTCAAAGACTTCTTTGAGACCAGAGCACTAGAGAAAGCCCAAAGAAATAAATAATAAATTAATATGAGCCAACTATAGTTTACAAAAAAATTAGAAAAGTCTTTTGAAGATACATAAAAACATTTAATGAACCAATTATGGGGGGAAAGTCCAGAATGATGCTTATTTCCCTAATTTGAACCAGTATTACAAATAAAGACTTGGACCTAATATTAGAAAATTTTGTTTTCTCAGATTTAAAAAATAACAATGATAGGTACACTAATAATCATGAAATGGCAAGAAAATATTTATCTTTTTAAAATAAAATACCTTCTATTTCAATATTAATTTGGTATGTTAATATGACAGCCATTGAATATTTTAATAAATAACTATTTTTATATTTCCCACTAAAAGGACATCACTTCCCTTTGGCAAATAAATGTGGGCACAGTTTCAGAGGCATTTGACAAGACAGCAGCTCAACAAAGACATACAAAAATTATAGACATATTTTTAATTATGGAAGAGAGGGATTGGTGGTTATGCTGGGGTTTAAAATTATTTGGTTGTTATCCCTGAAAATACCTGAGGAAAAGACTTTTGTCAGGAATTTATAGGTGTTGTACTAGCAAGGAGTTGTTTCAATAAAGAAGACAGAATTTGTATCTGAGGGGAGAAAAGGCAGAGCGACCAGAGGGACAGTTGGCCTAATAGTAAGAGAAGGTTCAGTCTGTCCATTCATCATCAGAGAATAACATAGAGAAAGGTTAATTTGGGTCATGTTCTGTCCAACCTGAGAAAAGCTGCCCAAAGGAAAATTCAGATATCACTTGTATCACTTCAGGAAATAATTTCAGGGGTCATGTGTTCAGAGGGAAAGTCTCTGAGATAACTCTTGGGACCCCTTGCACTTGAACCTCTGTTAGAGTGCCTGGTTCAAAGTGATTGCTTGAGGTCCTGCCCCTAATGGCCTTTCAGTCCCATTCAGCAAATGTGTTAAGAGCTGTGTGTTGGATTTCAGGCATCAAGAAGTGAGGAATGAGGGCAACATACTTCTTTATATGTTTAGTTTTAATTCTCTATTGTTTTATTATGTTTCTAAAGTATAAATATGACATGGTTCAAGTTAAATATTTCTACACAGTCTATGTTCTATGTCTTGATATAATTCTTTTAAAATGATCAAAATGAACAGGTTACAATTTTTAATTCTCACCTACATATATGTTTTTTATTGACTTTTAGAGAAAGGGGGATGAGAGTGAGAAACATTGATTGGTTGCCTCCCATACACATCCTGACCAGGGACTGAACCCACAACTTTTTGGATGCTCCAACCAACTGAACCACGCAGCCAGATCAAAATTATAATTTTTAAATCAGAGAAGAATTTCAGAACTCCGAATAGGCTAATTATTTGATACTCTTGAGTGTGGGGGTCCCCTCAGGTCTCCCTGCCCACCATGGATGTTATGTTTACTACCAAGACATGATCTGCTTGGGGAGGAGAAGTGGCCAGTTTCTCAGAGGAAAAAGGCCAGGGGCCCCTTTCTCCAGGGGATTTTATTGGGTTGTAATACAAACAGTAGATAACATTTCAAAGAAATCCGAGGGCTTAGTCTGAGTCAGTGTCTGTCAGGAAAAGAGTTTGCAAAAACTTTGGGAGACATACTCATTTCCTACTTGGACCCTTAACATATGAATGAAAGCACTCTTAGCAAAGCAGTTTTCACAGAATTTTTTGGAATTCTTTCTTATGCCAGATTTTCCCTGAATACCACTCTAGCAAAGCAAGGAGCTGCACCTCCTCCCCATCAGGTTTTCAGGCTTAAGTGGATTAGAGCCAGGAGGTGCTTCTCCCAGAGGACATGGGACTCAGACTATGTCACATAGCCAGGGGGCAAGGGTCCATTGCTCCCTCTTTGTTGCAGCCCCCCAAGTCCTTCCATGATGGCCTCCCAAGTGATCAAGTCTGGCTTAGGTTGCCCCTCTCTCTTTGAGGAGTCTTATCTGTCATTGACTTCCAACCATGCTTTGGGGACAGGGAGAGGAAACTGAGGCAACATTCACTACCAGAGACAAGCTTTTCATCTTCAATGGCTTACCTTCTGGAGTTCACTTGCTCATCCTTAGCCATGGGTGGTAATTACAATTTCTGAAACCAGGCAGAGTGGTCCCCAACACTTGGGTAATCTTTAAATACCACTTTAGTGTTTTATTTGGAGTAAAAACAAGGATCAGGGCATGAGGAGAGGCAGGTTAGGTTATATATCCCCTGCTGCAGAGCTACATGGAGCTCTGTTGTCCCAAGAGGTTTGCTATAGTTCTGAACTTGAATGTCCAAAAAAAAAAAAAACCTTAGAAGACTTTTCCCTTGTGTACCCTGAGGCCCTTCAACCTCCTGTGGAATGTCATATTGTGCTGGCTCTGAGGTGTCGGTATTTTCAAGCATGGTGTTTTCTCTTGCTCCCTGTGAGACTTTTGTCAGAAGCTTTCATCTCTCAGCCTCATTTGATGTAAATATAAAATGAGGACAATAATACTAAAATGAGGGTGATGATAATCATTCATCCATCCATAATAGGATTGCTGAAATGCATTTCAGCATTTAATGAGTAATAGTTTTAGGTTTTGTGGTTTATTAATTTATAACATAGGTAACTTATTGAGGAGATTTTACTTACTGGTTATGACTTTGGTTCAGTAAATTTAAAATGTACCTTTACATCTGTGAATATATACAATATTCAAATCAGCAAACTCATTCAAATTAACCTTAGGACCTAAAGATAGAAAGAAAATAACAAGTATTTGGTTTAAGTAAGAAAATAACTTCTGTCAATGAGTGTGAATTTCACCATTGTCTGAAATCACTGAAAAATAAACTGTGTGTATTGTCTTTATAATTTAAATTTTTTGGTGATCCAAGATGCTGGAGGAGTAAGTGGAAGCTACATTAACCTCCTCTTAGGAAAAATCCGAAATTACTACTCAATTATAGAAATATTATTCTGAATAACCAACTGGTTGGTTATTCTCTCCAACTACCAGTTGGAGAGAAGCTTTATAACCATGGACAATTGGAAGAAACCACTTCAGCACAATGTAACTGTCAGGGAGTGTGGAGGAGATACCAGATTGCTGGCTGTTCTTCCATGGGTGGCAGCTGAAGTCCTGCAGGGATATTTCAGGGGCCAGAAAGTTTCCCCTGGGAAGTTTGGGGTCTAAACCTCAAGCTGGACTCCCCAGCCCACAGTACCAGAGCTGGAAAGAAACCCAGATAGCATCCAATTGTGAAAAGCAATAGGGTGTCTTTCTGTGAGGGGGAGATAACCGGAAGATGCAGAGGGTCTCTGAAAGGGCCAACACACAAAATATCATTTACAGCCACTTACCCTGGGCTCCTGCAGAGGGAAGGCAGTGTGGACCAGAGATGCTGAGGTGAGTCTGGGTTTTTTGTCTTTGGTGAGAGAACCGAAAGAACAGCTATGAAGAACCCTATGCTGAGCCATTACCCATACTGCAGAAGCCATCTTTCTCAGGCCAATCACTCCACTCCAACAGCCATCACCCTGGGGGGAAGCAGTAGCCCTGATCACAGGAATTATTCTGCCCAAGACTGTGGTGCTCAAACTGCACTGCTGATCACAGCTTGATCAGATAGATTAACAGAAAATCATTTTTAAGCATCTGATTTGTTTAGCATTTAAGGCAGAAAATACAAAGAAGCAGCCAAAATGGGAGACAAAGAAACAAGCCCCAAATGAAAAAATAAGAGAAATCTCTAGAAGAACTAGATGAAATGTAGACAAGCAATTTAGCAGATAGTTTATAGTAATGTGTGTACAGATATTCATCAACATAAAAAAAGACATAGAAACTATAAAAAAAGACTGTTCCAAAATAAAGAATTCAATATCTGAGGTAAACAATACACTGGAAGGAATAAACAGTAGGTTAGATGAAGCAGAGGACAGAATAAGTGTTTTGGAAGACAAGGTAGAAAAAACACCATGGCAGAGCAGCAAAAAGAAAAAAGAACTTAAAAAATGAGGAGAGCTTAAGAAACATTTTGGATAACATGAAACATAACAACATTGTGGGAATACTATCATGGAAATATGAAAAGGAGAAAAGAATGAGCAAGGGATAAAGGACCTCTTTGAAGAAATGACAGAAAACACCCCTAAACTGTTGGAGTAAAATGTCACACAAGTCCTGGAAGCTCAGAGAGTCTTTAACAATTTGGACCCAAACAGGCCTATACCTAGACACATCATAATCAAAATGGCAAAGCATAAAAACAAGGAGAGAATACCAAAACACACAAAAGCAGGCAATTACCTACAAGGGAGCATCAGTTAGACCATCATGTGATTAATCAACAGATATTTCAGGCCAGAAGGGAGTGGCATTAAATATTTAATGTGATAAAAAACAAGAACCTGCAACAAGGCTAATTTACCCAGTGAGGCTATCATTTAAAAATAAGGAGCTTCTCAGATGAGAAAAAGCTAAAGGAGTTTGTTAACACCAAACTACTACTGCAACATAGGTTAAAGGGCTTGCTTTAAGAAGAAAAAAAAGAGAGAAAGAAAAAAAAAACATGGGAAAATAGTCTAACAATAAAATGAAACTACATACCTATCTATCAATAATCACCTTAAATGTAAATGTTTTAAATGCTCCAACCAAAAGACAAAGGGTAGCTGAATGGATAAGAAAAGAAGACCCATATATATGCTGCCTCCAAGAGACCCGTGTTAGATTAATAGATATACAGACTAAAAGTAAAGAGATAGAAAAAGATATTTCATGCGAGTGGAAAATTTAAAAAGCAGAGGTAGCGGTGCTTATATCCAACAAAATAGACTTTAAAATTAAGCTATAATAAAGACAAAGAAGGATACTACATAATGGTAAAGGAAACAATTCAATAAGAGTCCATAACCCTGGTAAATATTTATACACCCACCCAATAAATTGAATAAATAAATATTTATACACCCAATATAAGTACACCTAAATATGTAAAGCAAATCTTGATGGACATAAAAGGAGACATAGACAGAAACACGGTCATAGTTGGGGATTTTAACACCCCATTGACTTCAATGGACAGATCTTCCAGGCATAAATGACACACTATAGCAAAAGGATTTAATTGATATCTTCAGATCATTTCAACCCAAAGCAGAAGAATATACATACTTTTCAAGTGCATTTAGAACATTTTCTAGGATAGGTAGGCCACATGTTGGGACACAGAACAAGTCTCAATAAATTTAAGATTGAAATCATATCAAGCATCTCTGACCACAATGCTATGAATCTAGAAATGAATCATAAGAAGAACATTGAAAAACACATGAAGACATGGGAGCTAAATAGCATGTTATTAAACAATGGATGGATCAACAACAAGATCGAGGAAGAAATCAAAAGCTACCTTGAAACAAATGAAAATGAAGATACAACAATCCAAAATCTGTGGACACTGGTAATGTAATTTTAAGAAGGAAATTCATAGCATTAATAGGCCTATCTCCCCCCCACCAAAAAAAAAAAAAAGGGTCAAATAAACAATCTAACTTCACACTTAAAGGAACTTGAAAACTGATGTGTGCACCGGCCCACAGTGCCTGCAGCATCATGGATGATATGAGACAAATTCACATGGACTACCAAGTCCTATGGAGGAAAAGGGACAGCACAGCTACTCTCTCAAGTGAGGAGCACCTCAGAACTCCCTCAAGTGAGGAGCTCCTCAGAGCATCTCAAGAGGAGAGCAGTCTGACCCTTGCCTAGACAGGCTTTTATTGGGTTTAATTTGCACAGGAATACAGGTAAAGTTCATTAATCATTGTCAGGCAGTAAGGATGAAACGATAGATAACATAAAAAAAAACTATTAGGGCTTCTTCTGAGTCAGGGTCTATCAGCTAAAAGGCTATAAAACTTTGGGAAACAAACTCATTTTCTGCTTGGGCCTTCATTAAACTAAGAACATTCTTGGCAGAGCACGCTTCACAGGATTTTACATATCCTTTCTCAGGCCTGATCACTCAGGGAGCCTGCCCTTTCCAGCCTAGGGCTGCAAAGCCCTCTGTCATTGTTTCAGGCTTAAGTCAAGCAGAGGAGGCAAATAGCCAGGGAATTTTCAAAGACTTCTTGTGGACTCAGGGGAGTCAGGCTTCTTCAAAGCTGAGGGGTGAGGGTCCATCACCTCCTTTTTCCATAGCCCCCCAAGTCCTTTCCTGAGGCCTCCATGTGATCATGCCTATCTTAGGTCATTCCCCTCTTGGGGAATCATACCCATCATTGGCTAACTTATCGAGCACTGGGGGCCAGTTATGAAAAAAGGAGCAGAAGTGGCCCTCCTACCAGGGAGATAAGCTTTGTCTCCTTAGTGGCTTAAGGTCCGAAGGTCACTCACTCAGCTTTAGCCATGGGTTTACAGGGTTTACAGCTCCTAAAACCAGGCAGGGAGGTTCCCAACAGAAAACAACCAACCAACAAAGTCCAATGTGAGTAAAAAGAAGGAAATAATCAAGACCAGAGCAGAAATAAACAAAATAGAGTCTAAAAAATTATACAAAAAGCAAATGAATCCAACAACTTGTTCTTTGAAAAGATAAACAAGATTGACAAACCTTTAACCACACTTATCAAAAAAAAATACAGAAAAGACACAAATAAATAAAAGCACAAATAGAAGAAATATCAACTGACATCAAAGAAATACAAAGGATTGTAAGAAAGTATTATGGACAACTATACGCCAACAAACTGAACAACCCAGACAAAATAGATACTTTCCTAGAAACATACAGACTTTCAAAATAAATCAGGAAGAATCAGAAAATCTGAATAGACAGATTACATCTAGTAAAATTGAAGCAGTAATCAAAAAAACTCCCAACAAACAAAAGCCCTTGACCAGATGGCTTCACAGGTGAATTTTAACAAACATTAAGAACTAAAATCTATCTTTCTCAAACCATTTCATAAAATTCAAAAGGAGAGAAGGTTCCCAAATTAATTTTATGTGGACAGTATCATCCTAATTCCAAAACCAAATAAACATTCTGCAAAGAAAGAAAATAATAGGCCAATATCGCTGATGAACAAAGATGCTAAAATCCTCAACAAAATATTAGCAAAGTAAATAAAGAAATGCATCAAAAAGACAATACACCGTGACGAAGTGGGATTTATTCTGGGAATGAAAGTTAGATACAACATTTGCAAATCAATACATGAGATTCATGACATAAACAAAATGAAAGATAAAAACCACATGATCATATCAATAGATGCAGAAAAAACATTTGATATAATCCAGCATGCATTTATAATCAAGATTGTCAGAAAAGTGGGAATAAAGGGAACATACCTAAACATAATAGAGGCCATATATAATAAACACACTGCCAACATCATGCTCAAGGGGTATCAACTATAAGTTTTCCCTTAAGGTCAGGAACAAGACAAGGGTATATGCTTTTATCTCCCTTATTCAATATAGTACTGGAAGTCTTAACTATAGTAATCAGATAAGAAGAAAAAATAAAGGCATCCAAATTGGAAAGGAAGAAGTAAAACTGTTTTTATTTGCAGATGACACAGTTTTGTATATAGAGAACCCCAAAGATTCTATCAAGAAACTACTAGAAGTGATAAATGAATTCAGCAGAGTAGCAGGATACAAAATTAATATCCATAAATCCATTGCATTTTTATATGCAAATGACAAACTAACAGAAAGAGAAATTAAGAAAATGATCCCATACGCATTGCTTCAAAAAGAATAAAATACCTAGGAATAAACTTAACTAAGGATTCAAAAGAACTTTACCTGGAAAAATATAAGACACTGAAGAAAGAAATCAAACAAGATACAAGTAAATGGAAGCACACATACCCTGTTCATGGATAGGAAGAATTAACATCATTAAAATGTCCGTATTACCAAAGCATTTTATATATTCAATACAATTCCCATCAAGATTTTAATACATATTTTACAGAAGTAGAACAAATATTTCAAAAACTATATAGAACTACATAAGGTCCTGCAGAGCAACAGTGATCCTGAGAAAGAACAAAATTGGAGGAATCACATTATCTAATATCAAACTATACTACAAGACCATAGTTAGTAATCAAAACAACATTGTACTGGCATAAAAACAAACACATATATCAATGAAACAGAATAGAGAGCCCAGAAATAGTCAAATAGCCACAACTTTATAGTCAGATTAATGTTTGACAGAGGAAGCAAGAACATACAATGGGCTACCTATAGTTTATCCAGTAAATAGTGTGGGGAAAATCGGACAGATATATGCAGAAAAATGAAACTAGACCACCTTCTTACCCAAGACACAAGAATAAATTTAAAGTGGATGAAAGACTTAAATGTTAGACACGAAACCTTAAAAATCCTAGAACAAAACATAGGCATCAAAATCTTATATATTGCTAATAGAAACTTCTTACTAGATATATCAGCCCAGGCAAGGGAAACCAAGGAAAAAATAAACAAATGTGTCTTTATCAAACTGAAATGTTTTTGCCCAACAAAGAAAAACACCAAAAAAATAAAAAGACAACCCACACTCTGGGAGAACACATTTTCTGATATATCTGAAAAGGGGTTAATATCCAAAATTTATAAAGTACTTATAAAACTCAACCCCCCCAAAACAAAGAACCCAATTAAAAAATGGGCCAAGGACCGGAATAGACAATTCTCCAAAGAAGATATATGGATGACCGACAGACATATAGAAAGATGTTCAAAGACACTAATCATCAGAGAAGTGCAAATTAAAACCACAAGGAGATATCATCTCACATCTGTCAGAATGGCTATCATCAATAAATCAATAACAACATGTGCTGGTAAGGTTGTAAAGAAATGGGAACCCTTCTGCACTGTTGGTGGAAATGCAGACTGGTGCTTCAAAAATTAAAATTGGATCTACTTTTTTTAATATTAAATTTTATTTAGTTACTTTTCAAGTACATTTTTTTTATCTATTTCTCCCATCCCACCCCACCCCCCCGCCCGGTCTCCGAGGGGGGAGACTGGATCTACTTTTTGACCCAGCAATCCCACTTCTGGGAATATATCCGAAGGAACCCAGAACACTAATTCAAAAGAACATAAACACCCTTATTTCCATTGCAGCATTATGTACATTTGCCAAGATATGGAAGCAGCCTAAGTGTCCATCAGTAAATGAGTGGATGAAATAACTATGGGACATTTACACAATGAAATTCTATTCGGCTGAAAAAAAAAGAAAATTTTGCCTTTTGTATTGGCATGAATGGATCTAGAGAATATTAGGCCACATGAAATAAGCCTGTCAGAGGATGGCAAACACCATATTAGTTCACTCATATGTGGAATCTAGTGAACAAACTAAACTAACAAGCAAAAAAGAGACAGACTCATAGATGGAGAGGAGATGACAGCTAGTTAGTGGGATGGGTGAGGGTGGAAGGATTGAGCAAAAAGGAAAAGGACTTATGGACATGGACAACAGTGTGGTGACTGCTAGGGCAGGGGGATATAAGGGGACTAAATAGTAATGGAAAAAAATACAATAAATATTAAAAAAAACAAAAAAATACTACTTTGCAAAAAAAGCTTGTTTGTGAAAGTCATTTATTCAGGAAAATATTTACTGAGAGCCTACTTTGTGCCTGCAGATATCTGACCTTGGACAGATATCTCTGAGTAAAAGATAGCTCAATTCTCAGAAATTTTATGTTTTGATAGGCAGAGGCAGACAAAGAAAAGCCAACAAGTGAATACAGACTATTTCAAATGACTATAAAGCACTGTGGGAAAAAAATGAAGCAGGGAGGAGCTTGTGGAATGTGAGGTATATTATTTGTTAATCATAAAAGTCCTACTTATTTGATTTATTGAAGTATTTTAATCTCAGTAGTAGAGAAAATGCAAGGAAAATTTTTGTCATGCTTTACATTGTATGTGGATAAATACAGATACTGACAATGACTTATAGTAAGATACAAGCACAGTGGTAAGGCCTGCTATTACTAAACAGTGTGGCTCATTCATCCCCAGTCAATGAAAACAGATAGACATCCTGCTGAAAACTCATTGGAGTACTCTTAATATCTATGATCATGAAATATAGTGATTACTTAAGTGTAAAAATATCCTTGACACAAAAAATTCTAGTAAGAAGGCTTGTGGAGTTAATCTCTTCTGCTATCAATAAATAACATGAGTTTGTTTCACCAGAAAGCAATGTTGGCCATCAAATATGTCTTTTGTTATTAACTACAAGATGAAAATTGAAGCATAATCAGGAAGACTTAGTATAAATCCTTCTGTATTTTAACTAAGAACTGTGTTTCAGACTCCATAATTGCCCATAAAGGAGATTTGAAATCATGCACTTTTGAGTATATGGGTGGTATGTGTCACTTTTTGAGTGGAAAGGATAAGACACAAAGACAGAACTACACGGTTCAATAGAGTAATCCAAATACTGGGAAAATAGAGTTCTAAAGACTCCAATAAGGCAGTGGGTACAGATGAGCCTCTCCCAAGAGCAGGGAGAGTGGTCAGCACACACTAGACAGGCCTAGGTATCAAGAAAACATGTCATTCCTGCTTTGCCTGAGAAGTAGTCAGTCTAGAGAAACAGATAATACTATCCAGCAGAAAGAAAGGAGCTTGTATCCTTTGCAATAGCATGGATGGAACTGGAAAGTATTATGCTAAGTGAAATAAGCCAGGTGGTGAAAGACAAATGCCATATGATCTCACCTATAAATGGAACCTAATCAACAAAACAAACAATCAAGCAAAATATAACCAGAGGCATTGCAATTAAGAACAAACTGACAATAACCAGAGGGGAATAGAGAGGAGATAATGGGGGTAAAAGGGGGGAGGGTTTTCAGGAACATCCCTAAAGGACACATGGACAAAACCAATAGCGGGTAGGATCAAGGGTGGGAAATGGGGATCATTGGGGTGTGGGGAATGGTGGGGGGAATGAATAAAACTGTATTTGAACAAGAATTTAAAAAGTTAAAAAAACTAAAAGTGATAATTGCTTTGATAAATTAACATGCAAAGCAGTGGGAGCTCATGGATGGAAAGAATTGAGCAGATATTCAACATAAAACACAAATTTAAATATTCTAGAGTGGCTGCAGACATAGGAACCGAAAGGATAGTTTGTAATTCTGGAAATATCAAACAAGAGCATTTAGATTTCAGATTTGGATTTTTCCAGTTTTTATGTTTTTGTTAAATATATGAATTTGGTCTCAGTTCAACATTGCTTCAAGCATAGCACTTGAATGGTGCAGATTTTATTAGAGAATTTCACTTATGTCAGTTGGATGAAGGAAGTGCCATTTTCCTCCAGCAGATTTGCATTACATACAGTGGTGACAGGCAGTGGCGTCTCCCCCGTAATTTTATGAGAATGGTATTACCCTGGCTTTCACTGTGTGATCACTGGTACCTCCTGTGAGTGAGCAACATTCATACTGCAAAGCACGAGCCCAATCCAGCTCTTTGTCTGTGTGGACAAAGCAGTTACTCCTTATAAAGTCGGATTTTTTCAGAATGACCATGTACAGAAGCAAACGCAGACATCAAAGATGTAAGTAAATTCTGACCCAACTTTTTCTTGAAACAGTGGTGGGAGAAACATACCTGATTTGTTAGGAGACTAACCATGACTTCTTCAGATCCTAGGAGGAGAAAAATATTGTAGTTTTTATCACACTAGCTTTTATCTTTCTCTCTGTTACATGCTGGAAAGATGTTGGGTGAGAGAAGGGAGAAATCACTTGTTACTATGGAAACCCTTGGAAAGATTTACAAAATCAACAGAGAAACTGTTCAAATGCAATTTCAGTCCAGCTCTGCATCCTTCATTCAGGCATGATCACTAAGTAGTACTCTCTCCCTTTCTCTCTCTGTCTCTCTCTCTCTCACTCACTCTCAGCTTTTATAGGAGTGATAGATTTTGTCTCCTAGAAGTCTATTGAAAGGTTTGGGAAGTGAGCCTAAAACTTCTATTTTTCATCCAATTTTAATTATAACTCTCAGAGGAAATAAAACACTTCAGAATGGTGGGAGACTGTTAATTATGAATGATAGGCTGAATGTTTAACAGGATATTATTCACTGTCAAACTTCTTGGTCCAGGGCATATTTGTAACATAATTCACAACAGGCACCATTTCAAAAGGTTAAAAGTAGTAAGCTGTGATCTACCCCTAAAGGAGCTGATTCTGACAGAAATATCACAGTTAACTCTGGCTGAAAGTCCAGAACAAAGATGTTTATGGGACTGTGGGCAGGCATTCAGATTTACCTGAAAATCAGAGTTTTATTATAATAGTTTTATGGTAAAGCACTGTGCCTGTTAGGAAAAGCTCTCCAACCACATCTCTCTCTAGCAAGCCTGGCTTTTTATCACTTAATCTTCTGTGGTGTCTAAAGTAAATGTTACCTATTGAGCCCAGTGGTCCTGCATTTACTGTCTTAGGTAACTACAACTTGTCCCATTGTCAAAGTCAACATTCTTTGTATTTAACCAGAAGTCTTTACGTGTTATCAAATATTTAAAACACAGAAAGACCATCAGCAGCAATTACTATATCAAGGCCAAATAACAGTAGAAACCTAGTCTTTTTTAGTGGGGTAATGTATTCTTTCATCCATCGTCACCTACAACCTGAACACTAATATTTCTCTTGTTGAAGGAAGTTTGTTGTGCCACAGAGCACTCTGAGGGCACTCTGAGTTGAATTTCAATGCCTTATTCCTTTTCTTTCTTGTATTTGAGGAAAAAATGTGTGATAACAGCTACTTTTTCTTACAAAAACAATTGGTGCAAAACCAACAAGGCTATTGCTACTTCCTTGTGATTTCCTTCTACAAGAATGAATCTAAGTGATGCCCCTTTTCTCTCATGACTTATACACCCCCTCATTTTTTCCATGTGGATAATCCTCACTTCAATGCATATGGCAAATGACAGATTCACAGAAAAACTGTGCTGAGTCTCTCCCTGAAGTGTGCTTACTAAAATCTGAGATTAAGCAGCAGGAAGAAATGATGAATTACATGAGGCAAGTCAGAAGATGTATAATTATACAGCTAGAACACAGGAAGGTGTACTAACTGGTTTAGTTTTTTAAAATCCAATGTGTTATTTATGTTTAGCTGTATCAGTTAGCTGTATTATACTGCATTAACTGTTCTATATTCTAAGCATATAAAATATTGGATAGCAGAAATGTAATAAAATTAAAGTATAAATAAAGCTTAGGAACAAAAGCAAATGGAAACCTTAAATAAATGTCTATCTTACATTAACTATATTTGCAAAAGTATAAATTAATACAACTGTTTGCTATCTAATGAATATATAACATATCTGAATTATCCCTCACTAAATCCAGAGCATTTCCATTTTAAATCATATATTTTATATGTGTTTGCTCATGTAAAGGCACAAACTATTCTAGAGGCAATTTTAATCCTATTACAGCAATAACTGCACATTTAAAATCTCAATGTAATATGGGAAAGAAGAAAAGTATTCTTATGATGTCTTTAAAATTAAAAATGTACATAAATAAAATTTTCAATATTTTCATTTTATAAAGATTCAATATGATAACATCTAATAAAAATAGTACAACTTTCTTTGAGAGAACCTGACAAGAGAATAGCAAAGGTGCCTGGAGCTCCACCAGAGGTTTAAAGAGGGGCAGAACAAATACACTTATAAAAGATATTTAAAGATATAAACTTCACTAAGCCTCTGAAAATTCATGAGGGACTTTGAGATACATTCCTCCTGTTGAGGTTGGTTATTTATAATTCCCTGAGGAGGAGGAGAGGGGAGGTTGGAGAAATTGCTGTGGAAAATGAAACAGCCTTCATGTTCATTCATATAGTAGAACTTTCTGGTATGTAACTGCATAATTACTGTCAATTAGATACAGAACAGGGCTAGGGGTGGGCATTAAAAATACTTGCCTATGCCAGACATTGTTTTTACCAGAGCCAAATAGGTAGAAACCACTTTAAGAAACTTTAATATATGGAAACCTATTTTTACAAATTAGATTGAGGTGGAATCATCATTTGTATAACTTTTTAAAAGTTTAAGTATGGAATTTTTTCACATATATTACATCATTCTATTTCTTAAAATGTGGAGTTTGTGTTTATACTTTCAATAACTCATGTGATATATGTATAAAACAAGGTATACCTATAACTTCCCTTTCTGAAATTCCAGATGACCTTGAGAAAACATCTGTTTGTTTTTTTAAGAACAAACTGACATTAACCAGAGGGGAGGTGCGAGGCAATAAAGGCGGGGGAAAGAGGGAAAGGTTTTCAGGAACAACTACAAAAGACACACGGACAAAACCAAAGGGGGTAGTATCAAGTGTAGGAAGTGGGGATGACTGGGATTGGGGGGTTGGGGGGGAAATGGAGACAACTGTACTTGAACAACAATTTAAAAAGTTAAAAAAATACATAAAGATAAATTCTTAAAGGTGAGTATGTTTTTTAAATATATACTTAGAGAAGCATTAGAGTAGGATCCATATGATATTAGATATAGGTTTTTGAAAATGCTGCAATCCCCATACCACAGCAAATAAAACAGTGTACCTCTAATTCTAGGTGTGTAATATTTTATCTTATTTTACTAAATAACAGCAGATATTGTTTTCTGATTGCTAATGATAATTTTAGGTGACCTTATCCATCTTATTATGGGAATACTTGATGAGATCACTTCAGGAACCTGAATACCAATCATTGGTCTCTCCCTGTAATCTTGGCCAATGTCTGTTATCTTTGTTGGTTGCAATATTTTTCTCCATAACTTCAGTGGACAATGTACAGATATTTTCTAAAGTGTCTTCATCTCTAACCCTCAGCATTTTCACAACACAGTTTTCATTATATGAGTCTTTTCCTCAAAGACATTTTATGGTTCCCATTGCCTAGACTGGGGCTCTGGGCCCATGTGCTCACATGTGCATTGCCATGGGCTTACTGGAGGAGGTCCTAGAATACATAGGAACATTAATCATTGTCTGTATAATGGTGAAAAATATATTTATATGTATATATATCCATATGTATCACACACACATATATAGACATATACTAATGTTCCTTCTAAAGTGATATGTTTAATTAATAAAATATATTTAAAAGGTAGTACTAAATTTGTATAAGTATGCCATATATTTTATATTTTATTTAAAATAATATGTCACATTAGATATAATTATGTTTAAATGTTTAAAGAAATTGTTCTTGTATTCCCAAATATTGAGAGTCACGGAACTGGAAAATTAAATACAAGCATGACATTATCACACAGACATTTACATCATCATCTCTCACTGAATACTGCCTTCCTGATGTCCTCTAGTTCTAGGCTTGATCAGACTATGTGATTGTCCCTGGCTTTGCTCACACATCTCTTGTTAAAGGACAGCCTCACTAACATCTTAATGTAGAGAAATCATTTCACTCAAAGGCCACATCCTTCTTAAAGGTCTCTCCCATTTCCAAGTCAAATTTCTCTTTCTCTTCTCTCTTTTCAGATAATTATATTTTGATTCCACTTCCTATTATTCTCTCTTGTACATTGAAATTTATGTGTTGATTCCACTCTTGGCTCTATTTTTTTTTATGTGAGGTACATTTTATTCTTGTTTGAAGTGTCTTCAGAGCGTAAGTCCAATGGTTTACCCATAAAAATCCACACCTGTTTAATGAAGTTTAGTCACTTAAATAAATAGTTATTGATCACCTATTATATTACTTTCCAGACACCATTCTTATGCTATGACTGTAGCAATGTACAAACCAAAGTTCTATTGGGGAAAGGAAAATTAAATGTAAATATGAGTAAATGTATAATATTCTATGTGATGCTAAGTACTATGGAGAAAAACAAAGCAAGCTAGAGGGAAAGACAATTTGGGAAGGTAGAGTAGGGAACTGCTCTTTTCTATAAGATAAATAGGAAAAGTCTCTGTGATTAAAGTGACATTTGATCAGACACTCACAAAAAAAATGAGGTGGTAACTTCTGCTTCTTCCTAAATAGGTCCAAGCACAAAGAGTGTGGGCAAAGTCCCTGGGGTTCTTGTAATATTGGAGGACAACAGTGGAGTCAACAAACAGAGTTACTGAAAAGAAATGACATCATAAATCACCAGGCCATTGGATGGGGAGAGTAAGACATAGAATTAAATAGAACAATACATGTATTTGTAACCAAATTCAGATATAATATGTATGGATTAACTTTTTTAAAAAAAATTATTGTTGTTCAGTTACAGTTGTCCTCATTCCCCCCTATATTACTCTCCCCTGACTTACCCACGCACCCATCTTCCACTTTCCATTCCCTCCACTGTTGTCTTTGTCCATAGGTCCTTTATACAATGTTCCTTGACTTGACCCTTCCACTTCTTTCCCCCATTATCCCAGTCCCTGCTCCCCTCTGGTTACTGTCAGTTCGTTCTTTATTTCCATGTCTCTGATTCTATTTTGCTTGCTTGTTGTTTTTTTTGTTGTTGTTGTTGATTAGGTTCTTCTAGATGACTATGAAGTAGTTTTATTATGAAAATAATAAAAATGAAATTTTAAAATAAGTACACTTTATATTAGTCAAGGCATCCAATATTAATTGAAGGAGAATTGAACTATGGTCATCCAGACCCAGAAAAATATTTTCTGAACAAGAATATTTTCTGATTTATCTTCTTATCAATATTTTTATATTCTTGATATATTAAACCTCTCTCTTACTAAAAATCTTGCTATGAAAAACAAATAAGTTTATAGTTTGATGGAGTTCTTGTGTGGCTTCTTAAGGCATTGGCAGGAAGAAACTCCTAATTGGTACAGAATTGATATGTTAGTGATCAAGCTGGATAATTGGTTTGATGTTCTGGAATTCTTGGAATAGGGGCTGCCTTGATTGTCACATGCATCTCTATTACTACATTTTGCTTTATATAAATCTTAATTGAAGCATTTTGAAATTAATAAAAATAGAATAGCAAATATAAAAATGGATTATCATTCAAAACAAATATATATGTTGATAACACAGGTAATTGTGCAAATGAAAGTAAGCATCATTCTTCATTCCCTAATTAGATCACACCTCAAATGTTGATATTATTTATTACAAAACCAGTTGAAGATCCATATGATCTAGGTTAAAAATATTTTTTTTAATTTATGCTAAACAAATGATTTGAGGCTTAACAGGTAAGGTTCTCTAGAAGACACTATTAAATTCAATCCTTGATTTTTAAATTATTAATGTTTGTTGAGAACTACAGTCTGACCTCTGAAATTTCTTCCTTCAAATTCCTTATGTGAAATTTATAACTAGCATAGACTGAGAACTTATAATGTTGTACTTTCTTTCATGGACTGAAGTCTGAACAGGTGGAATCAGGATGGTCTGGTTGGGCATGCTTAATGGAACCATAGTCACAGTTTGGGAGCAGCGATGTACAAAGGCTGGCTGATGAAACCCTTGGTACATATCAGTCTACCTCTCCTTCTGTATCATGTGCTTTGCTTTTACAGACTCCAGCCTATGACTGGGTGCCCTAAAATAATACTTTTATATTTTCTCTCTCTCTTTCTCTCTTGCTTGCTGTCACTGTCACTCTTATTCTTCCATATATTTTTCTATTTCGCAATGATCCCAATAATCAAAGTTCACTTTTATAGAAGGTGACAATTTGTATATTTTCTTTGAACTAGGCTTTCATACACCACCTTCTTGTTTAGTTTTTCTCTTCTGAGAATCTGTGATGCACATTTATCTAGACCTACACAGAAACCTTGGTGTTGACCCTGCCCCTCCTACCCAAGTTGTTCAGATTAATGTTCTCTACAGAAAGGCATTCACTTCCCAAAGAATGTTACAGTTAAAAATGTTAGGGGTTTGGATCTCTTGAGAACACATGATACATGTAAAGCAGCTACACTCAGAATAATATTGGTGTTAAAGTAGATATCAATGTATATATTTAAAATCCTGCCACATGTGCAGAGATTTTTACATGGTGATAAAACAATATGGCCATTCAAACACCCTGATAGAGAGGGGAAACATATGAAGGAGTCTCTGTGTAGTCTAACATAACCTGCCTTGAGAAACTTAGAAAATAACTTTCTTAAAAGACCTTGTCTCGTGTAATTATGTTTTTGAACAGTCTATCTATTTGGTTAGGCTACATTAAATTGTAATTTTTAAGTGAAAATTAGTAGTTTCATATCATTAAATCTAAATACCAGCTATCACAAAACTCAGCCAAAAAAAGGGGGAGCAGGTAAGTGAAAAGTCATTGCATGAACATTAGTTGGCATTAAAATTCAAGGTCTTATACAAATCTTTAATTAATTTAACTGTTTATTGAACATTATTAAGCTTCAAAGCTCTTGACAATGATGTTAAAATGTGGTATTATCTATAGCATATTTTATTTTATACTTCCACTATCAATTTATGAGTTTTAATTTCATTTCACACTAAATAAAGTCAAGGGCATTTTTAATTAAACTAAGGATGAGTACTTGGTGCACTAAAAGAACATAGGTAAGGATATGTATTTGCTGCTGTTCTTTTGGGTATGTAAGGTTAAACCTACCACAAAGGAATAGAAAGTATGTATTAAGACTTGTCTGCTTAGATTAATTAGATGACTTTTCTTTTGCAAGTGACCTATCTAACTAATCTTTAATACCATCAAAATGCTAGAAATTGTTTACCTTACACCAAACTTAAGTGGTTATTATAAAATTTTGAATCCTGGTGGAAATGGGAGGGAGGTGGGGAGGAAGGGGCAGGGGAGGCTGGGATGGGAGAAATAGACAAAAAAATTACACTTGAAAAATAACCAAATAAAATTTTAAAAAAATTTTTGAATTTTATGTACCTATCAATAATGACCTTAAATGTAAATGAATTAAATGCTTCAATCAAAAGACATAAGGTAGCTGAATGAGTAAGAAAACATGACCTGCACATATGCTGCCTACAAGAGAACCAATTCAGTGCAAAAAAACTACACAGACTGAAAGTGGAGGACTGGAAAAAATTACTCCAAGAAAATTGACAGGGGAAAAAAAAGATAGCAATACTTATATCGGACAAAATAAACTTCAAAATAAAAGCCATAATAAGTGATATGGAAAGATACTTCATAATACTCAAGGGAAGAGCTTATCAAAAATACATATTTATTGTAAACATATATTCTCCTAACATAGGAGCACCCAAAAGTACAAGAAAAATCTTGTAGGGCTTCTAAACAACAAAACAAAGAAGCAAGCAAAATATAACCAAAGACACTAAAATAGAGAATAGGGGGAGAGTGACCAGAGGGGAGAGGGGAGAAAATTTCAAGGGGAGAAGGGGAAGGATTTATAGGAAGTAGTATAAAGGACACATGGACAAAAACTAAGGGGGGGTGGAAATGGGAGGGAGGTGGGGAGCACTGGGGGGGGTTGGGATGGGAGTAAAAGAGAGAAACTTGTACTTGAACAATAATTAAATTTTAAAAAGTTATTCTGAAAAAAAATTGTAGGACTTCAAGAATGATATAGAGAGTAATACACTTATACTAGGGGATTTTAACACCTCACTCTCAGCAATTATAGATCTCCCAAACAGAATATCAACAAGGATATTGTGCAAATGTACAACCCATTAGATCAAATGGACTTATGTAATGTATACAGAACCTTTCATCTCAAAGAAATAAAATACACATTATTTTCAAATGCACATGATAGGTAAAAAACAAGCACCAACAAATTCAAAAAAATTGAAATTGTATCAAGAATTTTCTTGGACCACAAGGGCCTGAAACTAGAAACAAACCTCAAGGGAAAAACTCAAAACATTCAAACTCATGGAGACTGAATAGTATGCTATTAAACTATCAAACAATGAAGATTTAGCAATAAAATTGAAGAAAAAATTATCACAACCCTCTCTCCTTCCCTTCCCCTCTAAAGATAAATAAATAAAAAATCTTTAAAAAAAAAAATAAATAAAATAAAAGTTTCTGGAAACAAATGAAAATGAACACACAATAGTCCAAAACTTGTGTGACACAGCAAAGGCAGTCCTGAAAGGGAAGTTCATAGCAATACAAGCCTACTGAAAAAAGATAGAAACATTTCAAATGAACAACCTAACCCTACATCTACAAGAACTGGAAGAACAGCAACAAAGTCCAGAGCAGGTAGAATAAAGGAGATAATAAAGATCAGGGCAAAATTAAATGGAATAGAGACTAAAAGAATATTTCAAAAGGTCAGTAAATCAAGGAGTTGGTTCTCTTAAAAGATAAACAAAATCTACAAGCTTTTATCCAGATTCATCAAGGAAAAAAAGGGAGAAAACCTAAATAAATAAAATCAGAAATGAAAAAGGAAAAATTACAACTGATACCCCAGAAATACAAAGGATTGTAAGAAATTACTATGAACAACTATATGCCAAGAAATTTGAAAACCTGGGTGAAATGGACAAATTTCTAAAAAAAAATATAATCTTCCAAAACTGAATAAAGAAGAAGCAGAAAGCCTAAACAGACCAATAACAGCTGGTGATATCAAAGCAGTAATCAAAAAACTCCTGGCACATGAAAGCCCTGGGCCAGGCAGATTCACAGAATAATTCTAGAAAACATTTAAGGAAGAGATAACCCCTATTCTTCTCAGACTATTAAAAAAAATCCAGGAAGAGGGAAGACTCCGAAAATATTTTTTAATTTTTTATTTATTTTTTGTTTGTTTTTCAAGTGCAGTTGTTTCCATTTTTACTGCACCACACCACCAGCCCCACCCATTTTCACCTCCAACCCTCACATCCACCCCTTTAGTTTTGTCCATGTCTCCTTCATACATGTATCTTGATGCCCCCTGTTATCTTATTCCCTATTATCCCTGTCTTCCCTCCTCTCTGGTTACTGTCAGTTTGTTATTTATCTCAATATCTCTGGTTGTATTTTGCTTGCTTATATAATTCATTGATTGGTTCCACTTGCAGGTGGGATTATATGATATTTGTCCCTCACCACATGGCTTGTTTTGCTTAGCGCAATACTTTCCAGTTTCATCCTGCTGTCACAAAGGGTAGGAGATCCTTCTATCTCTTTGCTGTGTAGCATTCCATAAACTTTTTTATGAAGCAAAAATCAACCTAATTGTAAAACCAGATAAAAACACAACAAAGAAAGAAAACTACAGGCCAATATTGCTGATGAACACAGACACTGAAATCCTCAATGAAATATTGACAAACCACATGCAGCAGTGCATTAAAAAAATTGTATACCATAAGCAAGTGGGATTCATCCCAGAGATGAAAACATGGTATAATATTTGCAATCAATAAATGTAATATATCACATAAACAAAAGGAAAGAGAAAAATCACATGAACATATCAATAGAAGCAGAAAAAGGATTTGATAAGGTACCCATTTATTTTTTAAAATATTTTCTTTTTTTTAGAGAGAGGGGAAGGGAAGGAGAAATAGTGGGAAAGAAACATCAATGTGTGGTTGCCTCTCATGTGTCCCCTACTGGGGACCTGGCCTGCAACCCAGGCATGTGCCCTGACTGGGAATCAAACCAGCGACCCTTTGCTTCACAGGCCCATGCTCAATCCACAGAGCTACACGAGCCAGGGCTGTAAGGTACCCATTTATGATAAAAAAACACTTAGCAAAGTGGGAATAGAGGGAGCATTCCTCAACATGATAAAGGCCACATATGAAAAACCTACACCCATTATCATACTCAGTGGACAAAAACTAAAAGCTTTTCCACAAATCAGGAAAAAAGCAAGGATATCCTCTTTCACCACTTCTATTCAATATTGTATTGGAAGTTCTACCCACAGCAACCTAGACAAGAAAAAAAGAAGTCTCTAAATCAGAAAGAAGGAAATAATCCTTTCATTGTTTGCACATGACATGATAGTGTACATAGAAAACCCTATTGACTCCACCAAAAAGTGCTCTACCTAATAAGTGGATCTGGCAAAGCAGTATGATACAAAGTCAGTATTCAGATATCAAAGACATTTTGTACACCAACAATGAAATATTAGAAACAGAAATCAGGAAAAAAATCCCATTTGCTATAGTAACAAGAAAAATAAAGTACCTAGGAATACACCTTACTAAGGAGGTGAAAGACCTGTACTCAGAAAACTACACAATACTGAAGAAAGAAATTAATGAAGACACAAATAAATTAAAGCATATACCATGTTTGTGGATTGGAAAAATTAACATCATCAAAATATCCATACTACCCAAATCAATTGGCATCTCCAAATCAATCTATAGATTCAAATAAATCTCTATTATAATACCACTGACATATTTTAGAGATATAGAACAAGCATTTCAGAAATTTATATGAAAACATAAATGACCCCAAATACCTGAAGCAGTTTTGAGAAAGAAGAACAAAGTAAGAAGGATCACAATACCTGACATCAAACTAGATTACAAGCATGCTGTAATCAAAACAGTCAAGTACTGGCATAAAAACATACACATAGATCAATGGAACAGAATAGAGAGCTCAGAAATAAACACATGTCTCTACAGTCAATTAATATTTGACAAAGGGGTAGAAACATAAAATGGAGTAAAAATAGCCTCTTCAACAAATGTTGTTGAGATATCTGGGCCGCTACATGAAAAAAAAATCACCAACTCAATCACCAACTTACACCATACACAAAAATAAACTCAAGATGGATAAAAGACTTTACTATAAGCCTCAACACTGTAAAAGTCATAGAGGAGAACATAGGCAGGAAATCTAAGATATTCCACACAGCAATATTTTCACATATATGTCCCCTAGAACAAGGGACATAAAGAAAAGAATAAACAAATGGGACTTCTCAAATTAAAAAGTTTTTGTATGGCTAAAGAAAACATCAGCAAAATTAAAGGGAACCAACTTGTATGGAAAAACATTTCCTGATACCTCAGACAAGGATTTGCTCTCCAAAATATATGAAGAACTCACACAACTCCACTCCAGGAAGACAAAAACTACAGTTTAAAAAAAAAGCATAATACCTAAGCAAATACTTCTTCAAGGAGGACATACATGAGACCTACACACATATGATAGGATGCTCAGCATCACTAGCCATCAAAGAGATGCCAATTAAAACCAAAATGAGATATCATTTCACACCAATCAGAATGGCCATCATAAACAAATCAACAAACAAATGCTTCTGAGGTTGTGGGGAAAAGGGACCCCTAGTAGAGTGTTGGTAGGAATGCAAACTAGTGCAGCCACTGTGGAAAACAGTATGGAATATCCTCAGAAAACTAAAACTGGAATTGCCTTTTGACCCAACAATTCCACTGCTGGTATACCCTAAGAATGCTGAAACACCAATTCAGAGGAACCTATGCACCCCAATGTTCATAGCAGCATGACTTATAATAGCCAAGTGTTGGAAGCAGCCTAAGCACCCATCAGTAAATTACTTGATAAAAAGACTATGGTACATATACACAATGGAATATAACATAGCAGAAAGAAAGAACGAGCTGCTACCCTTTGCAACAGCATGGATGGATCTCAAGAGCATTATGCTAAGTGAAATAAACCAGGCAGTAAAAGACAAATATCATATGATCTTACCTATAAGTGGAACCTAATTAACAAACAAACAAGCAAGCAAAACATAACCAAAGACATTGAAATAAAGAACAAACTGACAGTAACCAGAGTTGGGGGCAGGAGGAAGATAATAGGGGATAGGAAGATAAAAAGGGGAAAGGTCATTAAGGAACATATATAAAGTACCCATGGACAAAACCAAGCACAGGTAGGATTGAGGTGGGAGATGGGGATGGGTGGGATGAAGGAGAGTGGTGAGGGAAAAATTGAGACAACTGTACTTGAAAAACAATATAAAAATAAACATAAATATGAGTAGAAGGAAAAAATGTGTCATGCAGATCATAGATGTTTGTTTCTAAGACTTTCTTTTGGGTCTATGGAAATAGGCCTATAAAAACTGGAACCATGTGAAATTAACCAGTTCTCATATCAAAAAACATTTTTCCATCAGGTTAATTGCACCCTAAGTTGGTTTTGTCTTATGGAAATAATCATCTCAAATTTTAGTTGTTTGGGGAGGCTACTAATCATTAGTAATACTATTTCTCCTCAATTACTACTGACAAGAATTAAATCAACTGTTGTAGTAATTTACCATATACTTTAAGCACAGGGAAGTAAGTCTTGACTTGTTTATTGGGGGTTAAAGGAGCAAGTGGCTTGGGGATTTAAATTCTCAGTAAGTTGCTTGCATTAATAATTTTACTCATATCAACTTAAAATATTTGTTGTAGTACTGTTTCTAAGAACATATTCTAAATATTGTCATCCAGTGAAATCACAACAGGTCAATGTAACTTCATCTGGGACCAGGTCATTCCATCTGAAAATACATGTCATGAAGCAACGGTGACTATCCCATTCATCTCTGAGACTAACACACCAATCAATGTCATAGACTGAACTGCAAATGAGACTTTTAGCAATTCTTAGCTTTGGAGACTGTTGTGTAGTGAAGATTTTCTTTATATATCGTTGTAGCTTTTCAGGCACTTAATAACAGTATAGCTTTATCACAAATGCTTGCCACTGACATATTTATGTGGCAGTAAGTTAATTTGACATACTCTTTATGAAATCATATATGTCTTTCAGTCATTAGGGAGTGTTCATGACTATTACACAAAATGGCATAACTTAAATAAAATTATAAACGTATTCCCTATATTTATTTGTCATGACTAACATTCATAGAATTCTTTTGGTTGTTATGTCTTGGGAATTTTATTATCTTCCATCTAAATATGTAAAATAGTAGGAGCCTTCAGTCAGGTTATTATCTATTGTTAAAATTTTGTTGTATTTATTGGATGGCAGTATACTATGTCTCCATTACCTATCCTAATTTGAACAAAATTTAACTGCCAAATATCCTGATAAATTAATAAGTCTAGAGGTAATCTTAGTTGATAAGTAAGCATCTTCTCTTTGTGTTATTAAGTAACAGTGTTATTAGTTATTCCTTTGAGTTACTATGGGCCAGTTCCTACATTGGTATTAATGGAAATCCTTAATATTATTAACTGATCTAATTAGTTGTCATAGTGAACAAATTTTTCATCATTGCACAAAAACATATTAGTAAACGCTGAGTAATTTTATGACTTTAAAAAATTTAGAATAAATTTCTTGGCTGGGTATTATCTTACTTTGCAAATTCATTTTCTGCCATTCCACTTTCTGTATTCCAGTTTAGTGTATGATGTTGAATTTTCTTCCTGTTCTCCATTATTATCCCTGTAGGTTGCTTTTGGAGGTGTCCAACCTTTTAGGGTGTCTGCACTACACTGGAAAAAGAAGAGTTGTCTTAAGCCATACATTAAGTATATTTTGTCACATAATCACACACACAAATCTCATAATTTCTTAAGTAAATTTATGATTTTATGTTGGGACACCTTCACAGCCATCCTGGGCTGCATAGGGCCCATGGAACACAGGCTGGACACCCCTGTTTTTCATCCCACAGATGCCAGCTAAGATAATCACCTCTTACAAGTTGATTTCTCTAAGCTCCTAGGGGCTAGTAGAGTTTATCTTTCTATGTATTCCTTTGTACGCTATGAGTGTCTTGAATGTGAACTATAATGCATTAAGTAATTTGGCTATACCCCCAGAAGACAGATCCCTGTGTGTGTCCCCAGTGTGGTCTGGCACTAGGATGTCCTTGATCCACAGTTGCTGAGGGTTGAAAGGAATAATCATTACTTATGAACATTTCTCAGCAACTAGAAATTTCAGCCACTTGCCCCAAGTAAACATTATGGTGTAGTCTATTGATAAAACATATTTTGCCTTTTTATATTCACAAACCTCCATAGGTGATGTGCATCTGCTAAGGTCTTCTTATTCTCAGCTCTTAGGATTGATTATAATGTCTACTAATATCTCTGTTTTCCTTATTTCATAAGAAGTATTAAAAATAATTTTAAAATACTTATACTGTGTGCTAAGTAATTGAATAGTCTTTAGCAAAAATTTAAGGTACACTTAGAAAGTAACATAAAATGCATAGTATGACTTTCTCCCAAAGACTCCCGTTGCAATAATCATTGAGCAATCAGGCTGGTTTCTAGTTACTTTGAAGCTTCCAGATGCTGTGTTATTATGTTTTAAGAACTGAAAACTTATGGCTGATAACACATTCAGAATTAAAGCTTGCCTCTCTACATGATGAGTGTCTCCCCCATCCAGGATTGGCTTTGTTGCTAGGTTTCATTATTCCTTAAATAAATTTTGTGTCAGCGGAATAAATTCTTTCTCTACAGATTTGTAGCTATTAATCTCAATGGGAGCTCAGTGATTGATTTTTTTCAGACCTCAGCATCACAAAGACATAGACTAGAAGGGTAACTTGAACCAAGTGCAGGACATACTGGTTGAATTTATGAAAATTAAGACTTCATGACATATACAATAAATCTGTGTCACAAATTTGTTATGGCACTTTTAAGTTCGAGGATATAATTAGAATGGTCATATAAAGTACCTTCACTGCCTAACTTCTATTCCCTTCTTTCATTCTTCTTTCCTTTATTCTTACTACCTAGTAATAATAATAATGGGAAATTCTTGAATGGTAGCTAGAAGTGACCTCATTTCCAAAGCATTTAAAGTCATTGCAGGTGAAGCTGTCTTATGAACTTTCAGTGTTTCTAAAGTGTATGTACAATCTGTGCCAATAAAGAATAGCATATATTAAATTGATCCAAATGGGTACAATCCAAACTTTTTTTCATATTGGCAAGTTTCTGACATAAAATCTTAGAATAAAATGAAAAGCTGTTAGAATAGTGCAGAGAAGTGGGAAGGATCCCCATGCAACACTTTTCTCTTTTTTCTTAGTATAATGGAGCTTTTCAAGATTTTTATGAAAGAGTCATTTTACCTCCTAGACTTGGTAATTGGAAAAAAGTTAAAGCTCTTAGAGGAGCAATAAAGAACTTAATAAAGAATTAAAAACAAAATATTATGCACTTTGTAAGTTTATTTCAGACTTCTTTTGTGAGTTGGTTGGAGCACCAAGCTAATGCATCCAAGGTCATAGGAGTGAACTCTATCGGGCACCAGTGGTTTACTCTCATTCTGGATCAGAGATCACTATGGTCACCCTGAACAACCATCCTTCAAAAAAGGACCTGGTTCTTAGATAACAGTGAATGAAAACGGGAAGACAGACCAGACTAGGGCTAGTATTCAGTCACCATAGCTACAGTGTCTCAATGTGAATATATTGTTCTAAGTAAATATATGTATTATATGTTACATATAATTTATATCATATTGTCTGTGTCACCTTTAGATACAAAAAAGAACATACCTATGTTTGAATAAACTACTATTTTTTTTCATTTTAATTTGTGAGAGTGGTAAAATTCAGCCTGCTTAGCTTTCTTTTTGATCAAGTGTCTAGTTTATACATTTGAAATTTCATAGAATACAAAATATCTCCAATTTCAAAATAGCTTGCTTCACAGAAGGATGCAAAGTTAGTTTCAATTTCCCTTTTTCATCTTTTCATTTTAGCAGGTATACATTAAATTTTAGAAACTTTAAAGGACACTGAACTAGTAAATTATGTAGCCCTTCCTAGAGGCAGTTGAATATGATTAAATTTCTGTGAGATGTGTTACTTTTGAGCAGGTTTCTACAGCATATATACTAAAAAATATTACTTTCTTAACCAGGAGAGAATCTAAGATTTGTTTCATTCACATGGGTTTAGGGACTGATTTCAGTAGAACTCATAGGAAAATTTTTATTCTATCTAGCTTGGACAACAGTGTACTGTGGCATATTTTTTTTTAATTAAGCATGAGTCTTACACTCCTACTAACAGTGTAAACCACAAACTACAGATTTATTTTGAGTTTGAGCATAAAGTTTTCATGTGCATCACACTTAATCACAGTGTCTAATAAACTTAAATTCAGGTGGACAGAATGGTTAGGACTTCCATTTGATTCTATGCTCCATTTTTTAATAAACATAACCTAATAATGATGTGGAATCAAGTAAAAAGGCTGCAGAGCTATGTAGGTTAACTCCCACATTTGGTAGAGAAAGGCAGGGTTTGTTTCATGCTCGCCAGAAGTAGATACGTGCGGGGGCAACTTCTTTCACTAGGTTCCCCCAGTACCACGGACACCCGTGAATGAATAAATACAGTTGAGACATGCTGGATCTGTTTGGGGATGGAGGAGTGGGCTGTGGCCAGTTTCTCAGGGGAGACAAAGGCCAGCAGCAGCCAGTTGCTTTTTCCAGGAGAAAAAGGCTTTGAGCACCCTCTTCCATAGCCTTTTATTGGGTTGTAATACACAGGAATACAAGGCAACGAGGATCAAACAGTAGATAACATTACAAAGAAATCTGAGGGCTTACTATGAGTCAGTGTCTGTCAGGAAGAGAGTTGCAGAAACTTTGGGAGACATACTCATTTCCTCTAGGACCCTTATCATATGAATGAAAGCATTCTTAGCAGAGCAGATTTCACAGGTTTATCAGCAAATCTTTGTGATGCCAGATTGTTCCCCAGGACATGCTCTAGCAAGGCAAGGAGCTGCACCTCTCCCCATCAGGTATTCAGGCTTAAGGGGATTAGAGCCATGAAGTACCTCTCCCAGAGAACATGGGGACCTGGGCTTTGACAAAGCTGGGGGGTGGTGAGAGTCCATTACTCTTTGTTACAGCCCCCTCAGTCCTTCCATGAAGGCCTCCCAAGTGATTGAGTTTGGCTTAGGTTGCCCCCTGCTGTTAGGGGTCTTAACCATCATTGACTTCCGACCAAGCTTTGGGGGCAGGGAGAGGGACTGAGGCAGTGTTTGCTACCAGAGACAGGCTTTGTCTCCTGTGGCTGGCATTCCAAAGGTTGTCTCTCGCCCTTAGCCACAAGGGGTAGAGATACAATTCCTAAAATCAGGCAGAGCAGTCTACAACAGATACGTATCAATGTGCATGCCCACCCTCTTTCTTTGGGGAACAGAGAGTTTATTTTGCACTGTTCATTTTTTAAATAATAATAATAATGTTGTTATGAAAAAGCTAAGGTTTAAAAGAAATCCACATGACAATATTCTTATATTTTAATAATTAATATCAAATTAAAGAATATTATAATAGTCCATGGTTTATAATTCTATAAATTTCTTTTACATAATTCTATATATTTATATAATTCTATAAATTACAATATTCTTATATATTCTTATACATATAAGTATATATTATAATATATATAGTTATAATAGTCTATGACTTTTCCACTGCCTGAGATCTGCTAAAACTATTACCATTCTTTAATCATCTGAGTACCAATGTTATTAAACTATGTTTTGTCAAAAAATGTAATTTTCATCTTTCAGGATGTGGCCTAAGCACAGTTTTTTTTCTTCTATATATAACATAATGCCAAGGTCATTAATTAATATATGAAAGCATATTGTCATGACAGAGACCAGCCAAGAATGGACCTAGGCCACACTTGTTTCTCTTCCCATTACTATAGAAATGAGATTAGTGATAATGGTAGTTAATTATTTTGAACTATAAATCCAATCAATCTAGTCAGTTCACCAAGGAGAAAGGATAATATTAAACAAGAATTTTGACAAGATTGGAATGAGCTACTAAAATACATTAATTAGTTTGATGCACGTGTTAAAGCAAACTAATATGACAAACTAATTTGACAAAGCAAAGCCATGTCTGTCATATCCTTTAGTAGATAATATATCTGTTCACACATGAAAAATGTTCCTTTGAAAATAATGATTTTCTGTTCCTTTAATAACAATTTTTGTATTCTCCATGTTCTAGTTGGTTGTTAATATTATGTAAAATATGTCTGTGAGTCCTTAATTTAGAAATATGCATTATTCTGAGAGATAATAAAGTTGCCAAACCCAGCTGTGTGGAACTCATAATGAATAATACAAATTTCTATGTACTCTGCTCATAAACATTGGAAATGATAAAAAGTTTAATCTAGTTGTAAACAACCTGCATGACTATACTTTGTGTTTTTATTCTGGATGCATATAGGAGTAGCAAACATATTTAATAATATTGAGCAATCAAAGCTTGAAGTCTTCAAGCTTTGATTTTAAAATCAAATCTTTAAATTTAAATTTAAAATGGGGGTTATGAAAATAATTATGCTTCACAAGCACATAGGTTTATATTTTTATTGGATATAGAACACTAAAGTATTAACAGCTCACAAAAACTTTAAGACAACTAAAATATTTACTATGAAAGTAAACCCAAATATGTAAAATGGTCTTAGAACAACTTAAATATATAAAATCAAGAAATCCTCAAGCATTGATCATTTTCAATAACTATATTGATAGATAAATTGCTCACTGGTAGCATAATTGATTGAGATTACACTTACGTAACTATATATTAGGAATTTTAGTCCTTTGTAATGTCTTTCCTACAGATAATGGTTGAAAAAAATAGGGAAAGTTCAAAAGAGGTGTTTTAGTTACTGCTTAGCAGTTTATGTGATTTTTGTGGACTATAACTAATGGACAATTGTGGGGGAAACTTTGTGCACAAGTCCCCCTGTCCACCACAGATGAAAATAAAACTGCCAAGACATGATCTGCTTGGGGAGGAGAGGTGGTCAGTCTCTCAAAGGAGAAGGACCAAGAGCCCCTTCCTCAATGGCTTTTAATAGGTTCATAACACACAGGAATACTGGTAAATCTCATCAGTCAATGTCAGGTGGCAAGGATAAAACAATATATAACATTTCAAAGAAATCTTAGGGCTTAATCTGAGTCAGTGTCTATCAGGTAAGGGGGTTGCAAAAACTTTGGGATACATAAGCATTTCCTGCTTGGACCCTTATCATATGAATGAAAGCACTCTTAGCAAATCAGGCTTCACAGAACTTTACAAATTCTTTCTTATGCCCGATCACCCCAGAACCTGCTCTAGCCAGCAGAGGACTGCACCACCCTCCCCATCATAGGTTTTCAGGTTTAAGTGTATTAGAGCCAGAAAGCTCTTCTCCCAGATGGAAATGGGGACTCAGGCTATGTCAGAATAGCCGGGGGCTGAGGGTCCATCACCCCCTCTTTGCTGCAGTACCCGGAGTCCTTCCTTGAAGGCCTCCCAAGTGATTGTGTCTGGCTTAGGTTGCTCCTCCTCTGAGGGGTCTTACCTGTCATTAACTAACTGACCAAGCTTTGGGGGCCAGAGATGAATGAAGCAGAAGCAGCACTCCTGCCAGGAGATAAGCTGGGTCTCCTTAGTAGCTCACAGTCCAGAGGTTGCTCACTCAGCCTTATCCATGGGGGGCAATTAGAACTCCTGAAATCAGGCAGAGTGGTTCCCAACAGATAATCACTAATCTAAAATCATTAGAGGTTTATTTAGACTTTTGAAAGAAAAAAATTGCTCTAAGCCACATCAACCAACAAGATGTACAAAACAAAAAATGGCTTAAATCCACATTTCAAAAAAAAATGTGTACCATATATAAAATACCAAAAAAAAAGATGTATAAAGAATCTATTTTCACCCTGGCTAGTGTGGCTCAGTGTATTGAACACCAGCCTGCAAAACAAAAGGTTGCCAGTTTGATTCCCTTTCAGGATATGTTCCTGGGTTACAGGCCAGGTCCCCAGTTGGAGACAAGCAAAATGCAGTCAATTGATGTTTCTCTCTCACATTGAGGGTTCTCTTCTTCTTTTTCTTCCCTCCTCTCATCTCTCTGAAAAAAATAAATAAAATATTTTTAAATAATCTACTTTCTTATTCATGGTATAAGATAGCCAATTTCAAAAATGTTCTATATTTTTCTCCTCTTATCAGATTTTCCCCAAGTACTTTTTATAGCTCCAGTCCAAAATCCTTTCAGCTTTTACATGATAAAAGTATTGAATTCATTAATCTGTTTGGCAAACATGTATTCAATGAAAAAAACTTTTTGCTGGGCCTTGTAGGGGCCCTAAATACATGAGATGGTGTTCATTCTCAAAAGTTTACACAAACACAATATAAACTGGTGCAGGAAATCCCCTCACAGTCCTGAGAAAATAAGATTATTTTGCTTCAGTATTAGAGCTTGAAGTACTGGAAGACTGTGGTCATTGGATGTAGGAAGGAGGCTATAGAATGAAACAGAAAAGCAGATTTGTGATGGACGTGCAGCTAAACATGGCTTGCCTCCTTACACAACCACAGCAAAAATTGCCACTAAACTACAAAAAAATCGTCACCAAGAATCACCAGAAAATTTATCTGTGTAGATGTCTGATGACCAAAAAATTTAAAAAGATGCATTTATTTATACAGGTAGGAGGGGAGGAGATGTGGAGACGTAGAGACATGGAGACACAGAATGGGTGGTCCCACGCCCACATGTGGTGGGTAAAATTCAGGAGGGATACCTCAGGAGTGAGGGATCTCAGCCTCACCCCAGAACACCCAACCCAAGGCTCTGGTGTCAGGTACGTAAGTCTGCATAACTTCTGGCTATTAAACCAGTGGAGATTGGGGCAGCAGAAGAAATGAATTCTCAAGCATCTCCTCTTAAAGGGCCCATAGTGGACTTAGGACTTATGCAGACTCACTCCCTCTGGTCTCCACCACCAGAGCTGTAGCTGGAAGGACACCGGTGGCAAACAGGAAGAAACTGAGATGTCTGGCATCAGGGAAAGTGCCAAAGGACAGCTTTCTCCTGGGAAAAAAAGCGCCAGAGGCCAGGAACCAGCCATTGTTCTCTTTCTGAGCCCTCCTCTACACAGAGCCACAGAGCAATGACATCATATCTGAGTCTCCCAACAACCTGGTTGACATGAGTTGCCCTTCTCTGAGATTACCTAAGAATCCACTGCATCCAAGTAATCTGTATGCTTTTCTACAATAGGCCACACTATTAAGACATGGAGTCAAAGCAGCTCTACCTAATACATACAAACAAACACAGAGAGGCCGCCAAAATGAAAAGACAAAGAAATATGGCCCAAACGAAAGAACAAAACTCCATAAAAAGAACTAAACAAAAATGGAAATAAGCAATCTATTAGATGCAGAGTTCAAAACACTGGTTATTAAGATGCTCCAGGAATCACTTGGGTACTTAAACAGCATAAACAAGACCTGGCAGAAATGAAGGTTATTCTAAGTGAAATGAAAAAAAAATTACAGGAAACAACAGTTATGTGAATGAAACTCAGAATCAAATCAATGATTTGGAACATTAGGAAGAAAAAAAAAACACTCAATCAGAATACCAAGAATAAAAAAGAAACCCCCAAAATGAAGATAGGCTAAAGAGCCTCTGGGACAATTTCAAATATACCAACATTCAAATAATACAGGTGTGAGAAGGAGAAGGTAAAGAGCAAGAAATTGAAAACTTATTTGAAAAAATAATGAAAGAAAACTTCCCTAACTTGGTGAAGGAAATGGACATACAAGTCCAGGAAGTACAGAGTCCCAAACAAGATGGATTTGACAAGGACCATACCAAGACACATCATAATTAAAGTTATGCCAAAAGTTAAAGATAAAGAGAGAATCTTAAAAGTAGCAAGAGATTTCCAAGAGTTACCTACAAAGGAGTTCTCATAAGACTCCTTTGATTTTTCCTCCTGATTTCTCAAAAGAAGCTGCTTACAGGCTAGAAGGAACTGGCAAGAAGTATTCAATGTGATGAAAAGCAAGAACCTACAGCCTAGATTATGCTATCCAGTAAAGTTATCATTAAGAATGGAAAGGCAGATAAAGTGCTTCCCAGACAAAGTAAAGTAGTTCATCATCACCAAGCCATTGTTACATGATATGTTAAAGGGACTTATTTAATAAAAAGAAGAGCCCTGGCTGGCATAGCTCAGTGGATTGAGCGCGGGCCTGCGAACCAGAGTATCGCGGTTCGATTCCCAGTCAGGGCACATGCCTGGGTTGCAGGCCAGTTCCCAGCAGGGGACTCACGAGAGGCAACCACACATTGATGTTTCTCTCCCACTCTTTCTCCTTCCCTTCCCCTCTCTCTAAAAGTAAATAAATAAAATATTTAAAAGAAAAAGAAAATCAAAACTATGAACCTAATCAATAAAACAAATAAGCAAGCAAAATATAAGCAAAATATAACCAGAGGCATTGAAATAAACAAACTGGTAGTAACCAGAGGGGAGGTTAGAAGGGAGATTGGGGGAAGGGTTGTCAAGGACAATGTATAAATGACACATGGACAAAGCCAAAGGTGGGTAAGATGGAGGATGGGAGGGAAGATGGCTCGAGTAGGGGGATAGAGACAACTGTACTTGAACAATAGTAAAAAAACTGTGAAGATTAAAATGGCAATAAATTCACAACTGTCAACAACTAAATCTAAATAACAAACTAAGCAAATCCAGCAGAACAGAATCATAGATATGTAGATCATTTGGAGGGTTATCAGTTGGGAAGTGGAATGAGAAATAAGGAAAAAGGGAAAAAGGTGCATGAATTAAGAAGCATAACTGATAGATAGAAAATAGACAAGATGATATTAAGAATAGCATAGAAAATGCAGTAGCCAAAGAACTTATATGCATGATCCATGCACATGAACTAGGGGGACAGATTGCTAAAGGGATTGGGGGTTACCAGGTGGAGAGAGACAAAAAGAAAGAAAAAATTGGGACAGCTCTATTAGCAAAATCAATACAATATATTCTAAAAATAAAATGTTTTAAGGTTTAAGTAACACCTAAAAAGTGATAAGATGTAATTTACTTGACAAGCCTAATTTAATAATCATAATTTTAAATGCTTATTTTGATATATTAATACACTTTCTATGCTAGTCCTTTTGAGGCCAAGAGTAAGATATGAATTTAAGGAAAACTCAGAATGATCAATAAAAATGGAGATTGTGGCCCACCATATCACTAAGTGATTCTTTTGATATAGTGATGCTACAGCTATCAAGGAAACAGGTGTTGTGAAGAGAGTTCAGAGGAACCACTAGCTTTGGTTCAGGAAGTGAATCTAGGGCAATAAACCAGAATTGCACTCAGCTTTGGTCCTGGCATTTGTATATCATTTGTCAGAGCTCAGGAGTTACTTATTAAAAGCTAAATTTGGGGGGATGACACAACTTATTATAATTATATAAGTTTCAAGTATACAATTCTACAATCCATCATCTGTATATTGTAGTACGTTCACCACCCCACATCACCTAAATGGTGATGGAAGGAGATGAAGGAGGATAAATCCCCCCTTTACACTTTTTTTACCTCTCCATTCCATTTCCCATCTAGTAACCACCACTCTGTTGTCTATGTCTATGAGTTTGTTTTATTTGTTTGTTGCTTTTTGTTTTGTATCCCACATATGAGTGAAATCAATGGTTCTTGTCCTTCTCTGTCTGACTTATTTTGCATAGCATGGATGCAGACTCTGGCTGGCAGGATCCGTGTGTTATGGCTGCAATGAGAAGTCCTGTGGAGAAAAAGGGATGGCATGGCCACTCTCTAAGTGAAAGAGAGGGCCCCAACCTCTGCCTGGAAAGGCTTTTATTGCTTTTCTGGGTATATTACATTGAGGATGTTCCTCATTTACTATGCACAGGTTCACTGCAGGTGATTACCTTTTACAAATAACAAAGAAAAGAATGTTGCTAATTACTTCAAAGAGAAGGATTTTGCTGACCAAGGAGAAAAGTGGTCAAACTGGTTACATTCCATATTTGGGAGGTTTAACACAGATTTTAGGAAGTTACTTTAGAGATACACAGTAAACATTTTCCTGCCTCAATTCAGGGTGAGGGAGTTTTACAAAAGCAAGTCTCATAGCAGCCTAGGTACAATGCAGGCCTGACTCCCCATGGGAAAACCTATCCATGGGCCTGGCTCCTGTGTGCCAGACCTCATTTCCCATTGCCTTTTCTGAGTGGAAGCTGGGCTACATTCCCACACCATGCAGAACAACCCTATATAGCATGATACTCGCAAGAAATACCCATGTTGTCACAGATGCCAGTTCATCTTTTCTTATGGCTGAGTGATATTCCCTTGTACTTATGTACCACATCTTCTTTATAAGATATACTTTCTTATTCACCTATTTCATACAAAATTTCCTCATGTCATCAAATTAGTAAATTCACCTAGCCTAACTGTAGCATCCCTTTCTATTCTGACAGCCATGGTTTTATCCCTGATCTGCCTACCTCATCATGTAGAGTTGAGCCCAAATGCTTTATGTGAAGGTATATCATTTTAAAAAATGTGATATTAGTGTTAAAACTGGAAACAGAGTGATGGAATCAGTTTTAAAGATGCAGCAAGTAGGAAAATGATACATTGGTGTTCACAAGAAAAACACCCCTAAAATTTAGCCTGAGATTTAAAGTACTGGCCTTGGAATTGAGAGGTCCAAAGTTTGAATTCCTCTGTACCCTGCTAGCCTGTTTGATCCTCTGTATATTAGTAATGACAACAGGGTTTCCATCATATGATGGTTTTGTTAAATGAGCAAATACCTGTAAAACCTTTAGTCCTGTACATAGCCACAGTGACCAGCTAACAAATGGCAGTCAGCACAGCAACCCCTTGTCTGGACATTCAGCCACATGTAAGAGATGTGAGTGATGAGCCTGCACCTCAAGTGTCATCCACCATTGGATTAAATACTCAAAGGACACTAACAGGTTAAAAAGCCAGAACTATGGTTAGCTATTACTGCAAAATATGAGTTTTGGCATATATACAAAGGGGATTTTTTTTGTTTGTTTCAAAATAAATGCCATTTTTTAATTTGGGGACATTGTTACAATTAAGTCTTGCTCTTTTGTAGGAACTGCATGATTTATGAATACAAACTGTAATATGCAATTTCTGTACAGTCTTTTTTAATCAACCAGTGGGCAGCCAAACGTATTCCTGCCTATACTGGAATCAGTTTCATTGTTAATTCCATTTTCTACCCCCATTGTGCATATCACCACATAATCTAAATCACTGACAAATCAATTTAAAGTGAAAAAATTACTCATCTTTAAAAAATAATAATTGGCTAAAAGAACAAATTTGCTTATATTTTCTGTTTTCATTAGTTTGACCCTAAGAATATTTATGACAACAACAAATTTTTCTTTCATTTTTAAGGTTTAGCCTCATAAAAGTCTTTCACTAACTATTTCTTTATTGTTAAAATTACATAATATAAAGCAGTTATGTTTGGAGTATTATGGATATAAATATCAAGATTCCAGAGCAAAAAGGTTTATGTTATTTATTACATGTATATAAATAGAATTTTACAAGCAATACATTTAGTCCTGGAATGCCAGAATGCACTCTATTGTTTTTGATATTCTGCTCTTGTCAGCCACTAAAGACATGTTGATGATTCTGATTAGCATAATCTGATCAGGGGGGACTTCCACCAAGATGTAGGCATAGGTGGAAGCACTGTGCCTTCTCACACAACCAAGTTTAAAAACAACAAAGTTATAACAACCAAAACACAGCCAAACCACAGAAAATTGAACTATATGGAAGTCTGACAACAACGAACCCTTCAGCCAAACCAGTAAGAGGGGCAGAGCCAGCAGCAGAGCAGGGTCAGGCAGGAAAGATCCATTGGACTGACCCAGGCACGCAACCCAGGCATGTCAGCAGCCGTGGGCAGATCCCAGGTGTGGAGTAGCGGGAGGGCCCACTGAGGGTGCAAGGTGGTGGACTCACTGAAGGCTGACCATGGTCACACATTTACGCACAGATAAACTGGTGAAGGAGCGAGCAGTGAGACAGACTGTGCAGGCCCCAGTGGCAGGAAGAGGCAGAGGGGACCACTATTGTCCCTCTCTGACCCTGCCTCCACATACAGCATCACAAGTCAGCCACCTGGGTGGCCCTACCCTGGTGAACAACTAAGGTTCCACTCCTCATACATAATAGGCATGAACAGATCAAAACATGGCTCAAGAACAACTCAGATCCCAGAGCTGATAAATCTAAGTGACAAAGAAATAGCCAAACTTTCAGATGCAGAGTTCTAAACCCTGGTGATCAGGATGCTCACAGAACTGGTTGATTATAGCTATAAATTAGACAAATATATGAAGGCAAAACTAATTGAAGTGAATGGAATTGCACAGAAAACCAATAGCGATGAAAAGGAAACTGGGACTCAAATCAATGGAGTGGACCAGAAGAAAGCAAATAATGGCCAAACAGAAAAGAGTCAAGAAGCAAGAATTCAAAGAAATGAGGAGAGCCTTAGGAACCTCCAGGACATCTTTAAATGCTCCAACATCTGAATTATAGGGGTACCAGAAGGGGGAAAGGCACAGCCACCAGTGGAAAACTTATTTGAACAAATAATAAAGGAGAATTTCCCCAATCTGGCAAAGGAAATAGACTTCCAGGAAATCCAGGAAGCTCAGAGAGTACCAAAGAAGTTGGACCCAAGAAGGAACACACCAAGGCACATCATCATTACATTAGCCAAGATTAAAATGAAGGAGAGAATCCTAGAAGCAGCAAGAGCTAAGGGGACAGTCACCTACAAAGGAGTCCCCATCAGACTATCAGCGGATTTCTCAAAAGAGACCTTACAGGCAAGAAGGGGCTGGAAAGAGGTATTCCAAGTCATGAAATCCAAAGACCTACAACCAAGATTGCTCTATCCAGCAAAACTTTCATTTAGAATGGAAGGACAGATAAAGTGCTTCTCAGATAAGATCAAATTCAAGGAGTTCATTATCACCAAGCCCTCATTATATGAAATGTTAAAGGGACTTATTGAAGAAAAAGAAGTTAAAGAAACATGAACAATGAAAGGACAACAAACTCACAGTTATTAACAACCACATCTAAAACAAAAGCAAACTGAAAAAAAACAGCTAGATCAGGAGTGGAAACATAGAAATGAAGATCTCAAGGAGGGTTAGCAACAGGGGAGTGGGAGGAGGAGAAGGGAGGAGAAGGTACAGAAAATAAGTAGCATAGACAGTAGATAGAAAATAGATGGGGGGGACAAGAATAGCATGGGAAATATAGAATCTAAAGAACTTGAGACACATGGACATAAACTAAAGAGGGGGTAATGATGGGGATGGGGGGGTAGGGTGGAGGGGAATGAAGGGGGGAATAGAACAACTGTAACAGCATAATCAATAAAAAATTTTAAAAAAACATGAATGGTTTGGAAGTACTGTAATATAGTACTAGTTATACCAAGGCACCCAGTAATAAACATGGAAAGAACCAACATTAAATAATTAATTTTCAATAAAACACATGAGTTTATAGAAGACTAATGTAAATATGCTGTTGTATGTTTCATGGCTTAAAACACAATAAAATATACAAATGTGAGATATATATATATATATATATATATATATATATATATAAAATCTTCCCATTTTTTCAGGAAGTTCAGAGACATTTTTACTGGCCACGAAAGGACAAAAGAAAAGTTTCACCTATCATATTGATGGACTGCCCATCAACACCTCAGACACTTCCAGGTGCTGAGAGAAACAATGACCCTCCAAAATTAGCTCGGATGTCAGCAGCCTCGATAATGAATTTGTTGTATTTTTGCCTGTGGTGCTGTCTCAAGTTCTTTACCTGTATCAATGTCTGCCACAAAGGGGTCATGCAATTAAATTAATGAAGGACAGAGGAGAGAGATCCTGTCCAACTCATAATGCAGTTTCTTGATTTGAAAACCAGTGCAACTTATACATGAAGAATTTTTAAATCCCTGTCAATATATTCTACAAATTATATTATTCATGGCTTCTAAAATTAAAGAGAACCCAGTTTCACAATTTATCAGTCACCCTTTACCCCAATAGGAGTTTCCCAAGTGCCATCTCCCAGGTAAACCTCAGCTTATCTGCACCTGTTCATCTAAACAGGTTAGCCTCTAACCTGGTTGTACTTTAATGTTCCACTTCCTTTCTTTGAGTGGTGTGCTTGACTGGAACTCTGACATTATAACCTTTTTATGAGGACCTCACACAATGAGGTTCTCTCCAGCCATTATTTAAGATTTGGGTTGAATTTGAACCAACCTTCCTTAAAAAGAGGATAATGCTGTCCAGCTAAGAGTAAAAAATTTGCTTCTTTGCTCAAGACCCAGAAAGAGAAAATAAGCATTTGGAGGTGTTATTCAGGATGTTGCAATTTTATTCCTGACCTTGCTTCTTGGAGATGAGCTTTTCTGTCAGTCCCCAAATACCACAAAGTCAAACATTATTTCCTAAAATATTCTCCCCAAACTGAAATACTCAAACACTAATTATAGACAGACATTCCTAGCAATGTGAGAGACATGGAAGGCAGATTTGAGACCAGTTCATTTTAATTGAATTGGGAACAAATAAGTACAATAATTAGTACACTATTCCAATTTTTTCTCAATGCTGTAAATATACTCATATACTAGGAAGAGTTAGTGTTCTTTCCAAAGAAGCCTGTATTCCACATCAGCACAAAAAGTATGTGTTAAGTATCTTGACAACCAGCTCTGCATAAGGTGTTTGATACAGTAGTCAAACCACTGCATCTTTTATGATAAGAAGATAACATAAAAGCCCATCATCTCTTCTTAGCAAGTACAATTTGGGCAATTACTTAAAGCAAGCAAAAGGACAGTATAAGACACAATTACAGACCATGGAAATTTTAGTAATATTTCTATATTATAAAAAGTAAGAGATTGAAAAAGCTTTATGAGTTCGTTGAAATGCATGTGCAAAGTGTGTACAAATAGCTTAGATTTTTTATATTACTTACCATCTCTGATTGTTATTAGATACTTGTTTCTGTTTTCACAGAACTATAATTCCCTTAAATAAAAACTTAGAGGTCCATTCTCAGGAAGTTTACAATTGAATATAATTGTTGATTCAAAATTTTATGACTTCTCAAAAAATACTCATTTTATTGTATTTTAGTGTCTACAGATGTAAGCCTTTTCACCTAATGTTTAGAGCAATTATTGTTTTTCATGTTATCTACTTCATGACAGATATCACATATCCCTTCACCAAGCCATAATATGAAAGTATTTTTGAAATAAATATTTTATTATTTTTCACCAAATTTTGAAATACAGAGAGTTCCTAAAATTAGTACTAAAATAAGACTACATTCATGGAGTACTTATCAGCCAGGTTCTCTACAAGGGCAATTTTAATTTTACAGATGAAGAAATTGTGGCTTAAGAGGTTAAGAGACCCAATGTAGCAAAGGAGTAAGTGGAAGCTTCACTAACCTCCTCCCAGGGCAAATCTGGAATTACAACTAAATTTTAAAAAATCATTCTGAATAATCAACTTAATAATAGCTGGAGAGAAGCCTTACAACCACAGACAGACAGAAAAAGCCACATCACCACACTGTGACTGGTAGGGAATGCAGAGGAGGCAAAAGAGGGCTGACTGGGATGCCACATGCAACAGCTGAAGTCCTGCAAGGATTTTCAGTGGCTGGTGGTTTGGCCCTGAGAAGTGTGGGGCCTAAACACCAATCTGAGCTCCAAAGCCTACAGCACAAAAACCAGGAAAGGATAACATCCAGTTGTGAAAATCATTAGGGTTTCTGTCTGCCATGGATAGAAGATTGGAGATACAGAGACAAAAAGGGTCAATGCATAAAATCCCATTTACAGCCGCTTACCCTGGGCTCCAGCAGAAGGAGGGCAGAAGAGACTAGAAACTCTTGAGGAGAGTCTAGGGCTGATGGCTCTGGGGAAAAAGCCACAGTTGCCAGATTTCCCATGCTGAGTCATTCCCCATACTTCAGGAGCCACCTATCTCAGTCAGAAAAAGGTGTTATTAGCTTGAAGGGAAGCAGTAGCCATACCTACAGGAATTACTCTGTTACACACTGTGGTGCTTAAGCCTTGATGCTGAAGAGAAGAGCTCGAAGACATTCACAGATTAACTCTACAGAAGGCGTACAGGAAGAGGCAGATTGTTTAGAGCTCTGAGTCTTGTGGGCCTTGTGGTAGTAAAATCCAGTCTCAGTGTTCAGCCTTATTCCTTCTGAATATGCCCAGGCCCAGCAAAGGGAGCTAGATGCTATGGATCACTGATAGCTCCAAAATGATTGTCCATGGCCAGTCACAAGCAGGGTTTGACTTAGTTGTATACCAGAGTCTTACAGATCTACTTAATTCATAGAAACAAATAAAGCAGCCACAATGTGAAGACACAGACACCAAATGAAAAAACAAGAGAATTATTTAGAGGAAGTGTTGGATGACATGGAGGCAAGCAATTTATCAGTTAGTTTAGAGTAATGATTATAAGAATACTCAAGAGCATGAAAAAAACATAGAAACCATAAAAAAGACTGCTCGGAAATAAAGAATGTGACATCTGAGATAAATAATACACTGCAAAGAATAAACAGTAAGGTAGATAAAAGAAGATGATTGAATCAGTGATTCGGAAGACAAGGTCCAAGAAAACACCCAGGCACAACAGCACAAGAAAAAAAGAATTTTTTTAAAAAGAGGAGAGCTTAAAAAACATTTTGGACATGAAACATAACAACATCTGCATCATGGGAATTAAATAACAAGAAGAGAGCAAGCAAGGGATCAAGGACCTATTTCAAGAAATAATGACTGAAAACTTCCCTCATCTCATGAAGGATAAAGACAGAAGTATAGGAAGCTCAGAGAGACCCAAACAATTCGGACCCAAAGACATATCATATTATAATTAAAATAAGAATGCTTAAATACAAGAAGAGAATCATAAAAGCCACAAGAGAAAAGAAGATAATTACCTGCAAGGGAGCACCAATTAGACTGTTTCCTGATTTCTCTACAGAAACATTTCAAGCAAGAAGAAACTGGCATGAAATATTCAAGGTGATGAAAACCAGGGACCTACAACCAAGGCTACTTTACCCAGTGAGACTACCATTTAAAATCAGAGAAATAAAGAGCTTCCCAGACAAGAAAAAGCTAAAGGTGTTTCTTAACACAAAACCAGTACTGCAACAAGTGCTAAGGGGCTTGCTTTAAGAAGAAGAAAAGGGAAAAAAAATAAAGGAAAATACTCTAACAATAAAATGGCACAAAATTTATATCTATCAATAAACACCTTAGAGATAGTAGTGAGGTAGGTGGGAGCTGAACTCACTTGCCCATGCACTGAACTGGAACACCTAGCTAACCTTCTGAAGAACAGAGTGAACAGCCAATAGAATCCCAGCTTATATGTAGTTTGGAAGCCAATGATTGCAGAGTACATTAAATAAACAAGCAAGCAAAATGTAACCAGAGACATTGAAATAAAGTACAAATTGACAGTAACCAGAGGGGAGGTGGGAGAGGATAATGGGGGGGGGCAAGGGGGAAGGTTGTCAAGGAATATGCATAAGGGACCCATGGACAAAGCCAAAGGGGGATAAGATCAAAGGTGGGAAGTGTGAATGGCTAAGGTGGGGAGGAGTGGAGAAAGGAAAATGGAGACAACTGTACTTGAACAACAATAAAAAAGAAAGAAAAAAAAGATAGTTAGGAGATTGCATAGGCCAAAGAAGGTCCCTGGGACATTCCCTGGAACCATGGCTGCTGTGGTCCCTGGGCCAGAAACAAGGGACCACAGCTGCTGCAGGAGCTTTGGAAGAGAGCAGGATCAGCAATTTTAACTATGAAGCTCCCTCCCCTCCTAGAACAGGGTAGCCTATCCAGCACCAGAAGTGACCTGGATGCCTTAAGTCATTGCGGGGGGGGGGGGGGATAAAGATGCAGTGGGAGACCTACAGAAGCAGTGTTGCCCAGCTGCGACTCGGTCACCAGCTGAGACAGTACCAGAAAAATTTTGAAGCTGGGTGATGCTTGGAGATGGGAGAAAAGTTGGGCCACGATGGACGCTGATCCACATAGTCTTGGAACTGGTCAGAGAGTTGGACTGCGTGAAAAGAGCAGGATGGTGCAAACATGGAGAATTCACTAAAAAAAAAAAAGCTCTCAGGCACAGTACAAGGAACTCTGGCATGCCTCTGCTAGGCCAGCAAAAAGGGAGGAGGGGTGTAAGTTGTTACCACTCAGTGCACCTCATGGACTAATCAAAGGGGTGGCATAATGAGGTGGATTAAAGGTGCCACCCTGGCACATATGGACAGTGGGGCCACGCAATGCTGTGAGGGCTTGGGCTGGAGACTGGATTCCTGTGAATATTGCAGCCCAAATGCAGCCACCAACTCAGAACTACAGGAAAGGAAAAAACAATGGAGCCCAGTCCCCCTCTGTGAGCATCATCCAGGAAGACCAGAAGAACCCATTTGGTAGGTTTAAAGTCAACAGGACTCTTTTTTTTCTTCCAGGTAAAATAATAACCTGGAGCTTTGAAAGACAGATTCAGAGAGAAATCAGAAGATTAACTCCAACAACTGATACAAAATTCACTTTGCTATCCTATGGAAGTTGCATTTTATTTTTTACTTTTTATATTTTAATTTTTTGTTATTATTATTTTTTATTTTATTTTTATTTCTTTTTCTTCCATATAGTTTTCTTTGTTTAATTTCATTGTTTGATTGGTTTTCTTTGTTCTCCCTCTCATAATGCATTTTAATTTCCTTCACATCATTTGTATTCCATTAACAAACTATTCTTGGTCTTTTAATTTTTTTCTCCATAAATTACTTTATTGTCATTTGATTACAGTTTGCATTTTCTCCCCACCACTCCCCTCTACCCCAGCCAAACCCACCTCCCTCCCTTGCTTGCATTCTCCCCTTTGGTTATGTCCATGTGTCCTTTATAGTAGTTCCTGAAAACACTTCTCTCCTCACTGTCCCCTCCTCTCTCCCCTCTGGCTATTGTTAGATTGTTCTTAATTTCAATGCCTCTGGTCATATTTTGTTTGCTTTTTTCTTTCGTTAATTAGGTTCCAGTTAAAGATGATATCATGTGGTATTTGTCCCTCAGTGCATGGCTTATTACACTTTGCATAATGCTCTCCAGTTCCATCCATGCTGGCTCAGAGGATATAAGCTCCTTCATTCCCTCTGCAGGGTAGAATTCCATTGTGTAAATATACTACAGATTTTTGGGCCACTTATTTGCTGATGGGCACTTAGGTTGCTTTCAGCACTTGGCTATTGTAATTAGTGCTGCTATGAACATTGGGGTGCATACAGTCTTTTGGATTGGTATTTCAGGGGTCTTAGAGTATAATACCAGCAGTGGAATTGCTGGGTCAAAAGGCAATTCCATTTTTAGTTTTCTGAGGAAATTCATACTGTTTTCCACAGTAGCTGCACCAGTCTGCATTCCCACCAACAGTGCAATAGGGTTCCCTTTTCATCCTCTCCAACACTTGTTTGAGATTTGTTTATGATGACCATTCTGACCAGTGTGGAGTGGTATCTCATTGTGGTTTTAATTTACATCTCCCTGATGTCTAGTGATGCTGAGCATTTTTTCATATGTCTCTGGGCCCTCTGTATGTCCTCCTTGAAGAAGTCTCTGTTCAAATCTTATGCCCATTTCTTAATTGGGTTGCTTGTCTTCTTAGGGTTGTGTAAGTTCTTTATATATTTTAGAGATCAAACCCTTGCATGAGGTATCATTGGCAAATATGTTCTCCCATATAGTTGGTTCTCTTTTTATTTTAATGCTGTTTTCTTTAGCCATGAAAAAGCTTTTTAATTTGATGAGGTACCATTTGTTTATTCTTTCCTTTATGTTCCTTGCTTTAGGAGACATATCACTGAACATGTTTCTGTGTGGAATGTCTGAGATTTTCCTGTGAATGTTTTTTCCTAGGAATTTTATGGTGTCATGACTTATTTTTAAGTTTTTTATCCACCTTAAATTTTTTTGTGTGTATGTAAGTTGGTGATTTTTATTTATTTATTTTTTGCATGTAGAAATCCAGATCTCCCAACACCATTTGTTGAAGAGACTATTTTTACTGTTTTATGCTTCTTCCCTCTTTGTCAAATATTGATTGACCATAGACACCAGTTTATTTCTGGGCTCTCTGTTCTGTTCCATTGGTGTATATGCCTGTTTTTTATGCCAGTACCAGGCTTGTTTTGATTACAGTGAGCTTGTAATACAGTTTGATATCATGTATTGTGATCTCTCTTGCTTTGTTCTTCTTTCTCAAAATTGCTGCAGATAATCAGGGTCATTTATGTTCCATATAAATTTCTGAAATGCTTGTTCTATATTTGTGAAATATATCATTGGTTATTTAATAGGAATTGTGGTGAATCTACAAATCACTTTGGGTAGTACTGGCATTTTGATGATGTTAAATCTTTCAGTCCATGAGCATAATATATGCTTTCATCTGTTTGTGTCTTACTTAATTTCTTTATTCAGTGTTGTGTAGTTTTGAGTATAGGTCATTTACCTCCTTGGCTAGGTTTATTCCTAGATACTTTATTTTTCTTGTTGCTATATCAAATGAGATTTTTTTCTGATTTATGTTTCTGATATTTCATTGTTAGTGTACAAAAGTGCCTTTCATTTCTGAGTATTGACTTTGTATCCGCTGTTCTGCCAAATTCACTTGTTAAGTCAAGTAGTTTTTTGGTGGGGTCTATAGGATTTTTTTATGTACACTATCATGTAACCTGCAAACAATGACAGTTTGAATTTCTCATTTCCAATTTGGAGGCCTGTTATTTTTTCTTGTCTGATTGCTTTGGCTAGGACATCCAATACTATGTTGAATAGGAGTGGTAAAAGTGGGCATCCTTGTCCTGTTCCTGATCTTAATGGGAAAGCTCTAAGTTTTTGTCAACTGAGTATGATGTTGGCTGTATTTCTATTATATATGGCCTTCATTATGTTGAGAAATAGTCCCTCTAGTCCCACTTTGTTGAGTGTCTTTATCATAAATGGTTGCTGTACCTTATCAAATGCTTTTTCTGCATCTATTAATAGGATCATGTGATTTTTGTGTTTTGTGTTGTTTATGTGGTGTGTTATGTTTATTGATTTGCAAATATCATACCATCTTTACATCCCTTGAATGAATCCCACTTCATCATGGTGTAGGATATTTTTAGTGTATTGCTGAAGGCAGTTTGCCAATATTTTGTTGAGGATTTTAGCATTTATTTTTATGAGTAATATTGGCCTGAATTTGTTTTTATTTTTTGTGTCTTTATCTGGTTTTGAAATTAGGATGATGCTGGCTTCATAAAAAAGAGTTTGGGAGTCTTCCATATTTTTCAATTTTTTGGAATAATCTGTGAAAAATTAGGGTTAACTTTTCATTAAATGCTTTGAGGAATTCTCCTGTGAAACTTTCCAGTCCAGAGCTTTTGTGTGTTGGGAGGTTTTTTTTTTTTTAATTTCTGCTTCAATTTTGTCAGTTGTTATAGGTCTGTTAAGGCTTTCTGCTTCTTCACTGAGTTTTGGAATATTATATTTCTCTAGAAATTTATCCATTTCACCAAGTTTTTAAATTTTTTGAAAAACATTGTTCTTCTATGAGGAACTATATACATTTCTTGGCATATAGTTCTTCATAGTAATTTCTTACACTCCCTTGTATTTCTATGGTATCAGTTGTAATCTCTCCTCTTTCATTTCTGATTGTGTTTAATGGGTCTTCTATTTTTTTTTCTTGATGTGCTTGCTGAAAGGCTTGCTGATTTTGATTATCTTTTCAAAGAACCAGTTTCAGAATTCATTGATCCTTAGAACTGTGCTTTTGGTCTCTATGTCATTTAATTCTGCTCTGATCTTGTTTATTTCCTTCCTTCTACTTGCTCTAGTTTGTCTTTGTTGTTGTTCCTTGAGTTCCTGTAGGCATAAGGTTAGGTTGTTTATTTGAAATGTTTCTCTCTCTTTTAGGTAGGCCTGTATCACTATGAACTTCCCTCTCAGGACTGCCTTCACTGTGTCCCATAAAGTTTGTATTGTTGTGAGTTTATTTTTTAATTTCCTGAAACTTTTTGATTTCTTCCCTAATCTCATTCTTAACCCATTCATTGTTTAATAGCACACTATTCAATCTCCATGAGTTTGAGTGTTTGGATTTTTTTTCCTTTGGGTTGTTTTCTAGTTTTTGTCCCTTGTGGTCAGAGAAAATGCCTGATATAATTTCAATTTTCCTGAATATGTTGAGGCTTGTTTTGTCTCCTATCATATGGTCTCTCTTTGAAAATGTTTCATGTGCAGTTGGAAAAAAATGTGCATTTTGCTTCTATGGGATGAAAGGCTCTCTATATATCAGTTAAGTACATTTCATCTAGGGCATTTTTCAATGCCACGATATCTTTGTTGATATTTTATTCGGAAGATCTATCCATTTTTGACAATGGGGTGTTAAAATCTATAATTGTGTTGCTGCCAATATCTTTCTTGAAGTCCTCAAGGTTTTCTTTATATATTTGGATACTCCTATGTTGGGTGCATATATATTTACAATATTTATGTCTCCTTGATGGATTCTTCCCTTGAGTATTATGAAGTCACTCTCTGGGTCTCTTTTTATGGCTCTTGTTTTGAAGTCTATTTTGTCCAGTGTGGATATTGCTAACCCAGCTTTCCCCCGCCCTGTTTGTTTGCATGGAATATTTGTTTCTGGTCCTTTGCTTTTAGTCTGTGTAGGTATTTTGTTCTGAGGTAGATCTTTTGTAGACAGCATATGTGTGGGTAATGTTTTCTTTTTCATCCCAGTATTCTGCGTCTTTTTAGTGGGGCATTTAATCCATTTATATTTAAGGTTATTATTTAAGGTACTTATTCATTGCCATTTTTCATACTGTGTTCCTTTCTCTTTCACTGTTTTCTTCTTGTTCTTAGAGCAAACCCTTTAGTATCTTTTGCAGTGCTGGTTTAGAGGAGGTATATTTTTTAGGCTTCTTTTGTCTTGGAAGCTTCTTATTTGGCCTTCCATTTTAATTGAGAGCCTTCCTGAATAGTGTAGTCTTGGTTGTGGGCCTCTGTTTCTCATTACTTGGAATATTTCTTGTTATTCTCTTCTTGCTTGGAGTGTTTCCATTGAGAAGTCAGCAGCTAACCTTATTGGGGCTCCCCTGCATGTTATTTTCTGTTTTTCCCTTGCTGCCTTTAAGATTCTCTCTTTATCTTGGAACTTTTGCATTTTAATTATGATGTGTCTTGAAGTGGGCCTCTTTGGGTTCCTCTTGATTGGGACTCTCTGTGTTTCCTGGATGTGTGTGACTTTTTTCTCATCAAGTTAGGGAAGTTTCCCATCAGTATATTTTCAAACAGGTTTTCTATTCCTTGGTCTTTTTCTCCTTCTGGTATCCCTATTATATGGATATTATTACATTTTATGTTGTCTTTCATTTCCCTTAAACCCTCTTCATTCTTTCTGAGTCTCTTTTTCTTTTCTTGCTCATTCTAGGCTTTTTATTTCTACCTTGTCTTCCAGCTTGCTGATCTGATCTTCTGCTTCATGGATCCTGCTTTTGATTCCTTCTACTATGTTCTTCAGTTCAGAACTTGTATTCTTTACTTCATCTTGGACCTCATTGATAGTTTCTTTTTTCTTTTTTTATGTTGATATAGTTTGCAGTGAGTTCATTGCAATTTCCCTGTAGTTTTTGGTAATTCTCTGTGAGCTCATTTAGCATCCTGATAACCATTGCTTTGAACACAATATCTGATCACTGAGTTGCCTCTATTTCATTTAGCATTCTTTCTGAGGCATTCTCCTTTCCTTTCATTTGGGGATTGTTTCTTAATCTTCCCAATTTTTTTTGAGTCTCTTCTTGTTAGCCTCTGCTTCTTAAATTGATCTATTCTGTATCCCTGGGTTTATGGTGTGAACTTGTATGTTAGAAAATCTGTGAGATTCAGTGGTGCAGTCTCATTGATCTTCTGATCTCACTTGTCTTGGGCTGTTGTTTATGTTGGTTCTGTACATCTTTGGGTTTTGACTGTTGTTGGTTCTTTCTTTGGTGAGTCCTTCTCACCAGCTGGTTAACTTAGGGTCACTCCATCCACTACTTCTTGTATTCTGTTGTGTAGGTGTGGGCCGATTCTGTTGAAGCTAGTTCTTGTGTGTGTACAAGGTTTTGAGGATTCTCTCTTGCTCTTGTTCAGTTGTTTGTTTTGAGTAATTTATTTGCCACTTAGTTATATTTCCAGATAGGTCCTGGGTTGAGTTAGCATGACTTCTATTTCCTCCTCCACCTTCTTCTGTTGTTATCTATTGGTTGTTCCTTTGTTGGTGGGGTTATCCTTCCAGCAGCTACCCTGGTGTTTACAATTTCCACCTACTCTTTTTTGTGATCAATTAGAGGGGGAAGGCAAAATGGTTTAAGAAAGCCGAAGTGTATTCTATGATAGTTAAAGTACCAAGCCATAGAGAAGGGATAGGAAATCCTTTGGATATGTATAATGTTAACCATGATATTTCACTCAACTGGTCACTTATAAGAAAGGTGCGAAGTAGATAAGACTCTTGTTGGGGGAGGGAAGGATTGTGAGTTGTGTCTAGAAAGCAGTGAGCTTATGGAGGGTCAGATTATGAGGCAAAGTGATAATAAAGGATAGAACATAGGTGTAGTGTATGAGAGAATAGAGTTAACTGCAATGGTAATAAAGTTCAGGAAACTGTAAAGTAGGCTAAGACCTGGGAGTGGTGCTGTGTAGTATTTACAATTGTATGTAACAACAATTATGTGCAATAATAATGGAACAACAATCATATGACAGACTCTATGTGTTCTGGATAAAAAGAATAGGAAGTTTAGGACCTAGAATAGTGTGCTAATAAAACACAAGTGAAGTGAAAGGCAGTAAATTAAAAATACACTATGAATGAGACAACAAGAGAAAGGAGTTAAACAATACAATTTAACCAACCAAGCAAAAAAAAGACTAAACAGATAGAAGAGAAACGCAAAAATACTAATAAAATGAAAGATGTAAGAATAATTAAAAATAATAATACAAATATACAGTAATGTGCATGTTCTCTGGAGTAGCTAAGTGAAATTTGCCTCACTGTCCCAGCTGTTAGGGTGACCCCTCTTTGGGTCCAGCTCTGCTCTTTTCACAGTTCTAGGTTTTATTGTCTCACTTGTAGGAATTTTTTTTAAAAAGAGAAAGATGGAGGAAAAGATAAAAAGGGAGAGAAAGGAAGAAAGAATAAAATAGAGAAGGAAAGAGAAGAAGTTAATAGAAAAAATTATTTTGAAGGAAGATATCCTCCTGCTGGCCTCAAATTGTCCAAGCCATTTTTGCTGGTCTTCTTGGTTGCAGCAAGCTGAGGGGGGGATTGGTTTTGCTTTTCTCTCTTCCTGAGAGGCACTCTTCACCATTGCCCAGCCTCTAGCCCAGTTCCTTGGTGTACTGCAGGGCCCCCATTTCCCTTCTGGACCTAGCCTAGACCTTCAGTCCACCAGTTGCACTATTGTTGAGTTCTACCAACTAGGGGCAATTTACACACCCACTTCTTGCTCTTCGCTATCCTAGATGCTAGTGACTCTCAGTGCTCTTTCAGGCTAGTTCAGCCCCCTCACTGTGTTAAGGCTTCCTGGGGATTGCTGACTCCTTGAGCCCTGCAGTGCTCCTCTGCAAGGGCACTCTGCTTGCCTCTTAGAGAAATGGTTGGCCCAGAAGGGCAGGGGCACTACCAGGGCTGCTGCTGCAGATGCCAGTGTGTGCTTCCACTGCTGTTTCCCTGGGGGCACAGCGGTTGGATGTGAGGTGCCTCTGGGTGGTGGGGTCAGGAGCACTTTGTCCAGGGCCTGCAGGTGTTGAGGGATGATCAGCTGCCAGTCCCACAAGTTCTGTTTCACAGTCACAGATGCTGCTGGCTTATGTGCAGGGACTTCAGTGGTGCACCCTCTCCCCAGGACTTTGGATGTGGGCACAGGGCCTTCTGAGGTGCTCACTCTCCCTGGGGTTTCAGTTGTTAGCACAGGGCCTTCTGCACCACTACAGGAGTGCCACATGGCTGGGTGGGGAGAAGGCTCAGTTGGCTGCTGCAGGAGGATTCCACAAACAGCCCCTGAATGTCTCTTTTTTCACTTTTAATTTTTGAAAAACTTCTCCTGCTAAAACCTGCTGCTCTCACACAGCCCAATTCTCCAACCACACTGGGGACTATCTGGGTTAGTGCCCCATTGAAGCCCAATTCTCAGTTCTTCCTGGCACACACAGCTCCTTTGCCACTTTGTCCTTATTCCCCTCCCTGTGACTTCAAGCAACCAGGTCTCTCCTGCTGCTGCTCAAACTTTGGCAGGGAATGGAGTGGTTGACCTGGCTCTGTCCCAAGAATGCTGCTGCAGAACCAGCAGGCACCAAGATTGGGCTGCTGCCACTCTGGTACTAATTTCCATTCTTTTTATTCAGACCATATATTTTTGTCATATTCTAATTGTTCTAATTTCCACATAGCACCCTTCCCTGGTCTTGGTCCATTTCACTATATGCTTGAGCTTTACTACTGTTGTGGTTAATTTCATTCTCTCACACACTACTCCTAGTTTCTGGCCCTTATTCTCATTATATCTCACCACCTAACCTCACATAAGTACTCTGCTTTCTGAAATCAGATCAATTTCTCCTCTAACATGAGTATTATCTCTTTTGCACATTTTATAAAAGGTGATTAGTTGGGTGAAATATCATGGTTATTGCTATACTTCTCTAAAGGATTTCCTATCTGTTTTCTACTTGTTGGTACTTTAAATCCCATAAAATACTGTCCTGCTGTCTTAATCCATTTCACCTTTGCCCTGCCACTGATCACATACAACATAAGGTGGGAGTTATGAATATGGTAAACTCACTGGAGGAAAGAACCCACCAACAAAGGAGCCACCAACAGGTAAAATCCAAGTATAACAAGAGAGCCCACACAAACAGAAGACAGGGTGACCCTAGAGCATCCACAAGGAGATCAAAGAGAATACGCCACTGAGTTTCACAGAACTCCTATCATAGAAGTTCACTGTGTGAAGACAGCTAGCAAAGAAGAGTGTGGGGAATCATGGAAACAAAGAGACTCAACTAGGACTTCCAGCCAAGATGGAAGTGTAGCTGGACATACTGTACCTCCTCGCACAACCAAATTTAAGGATAACAAAGATTTAGACACAAAAACACAACCAAAACAGACGGAAAATTGATCTGTATGAAAGTCCAACAAAAATGAACCATTCATCCAGACGGGTAAGAGGGGCAGAGTTGGCAGCTAGAGGAGCGGGGTCACAGCAGGGAAAAACAGTGGCTTCCAGGCCATCCTAGGCATGCAGGGGGTGGTTGGCAGATCCCAGGCATGGGGTGGCAATGGGCAGACCCAATGAGGACACAAGGCAGCTAGCTGCCCGTGGTCACAAATTCATGTGCAAATAAACCAAACAAAAACAAAAAACAAACAAACAACAACAAAAAAACAGACACTGACACAGACCACGCAACCCAGGGCCCCAGCGATGGAAATTAAAACCTAAACTTTCAGTTTAGAAAGACTTTCGGGGGTTGAGGTGCCAGGAGAGGCTCCCAGCCTCACAGGAGGGACCCACAGGGGCCTGGAACATACACAAGTCTATCCACCCAGCAACCAGCACTAGAAGGGCCCAATTTGCTAGTGGGAAGCGGCAGATAGGACCAAAATCTAAGAGATAGTGGAACAGAGTGCTCCCTCTCTGACCCTTTCCCCGCATACAGCGTCACAACCCAGTAGCTGTGTTGCCCCACCCTTGTGAACACCTAAGGCTCTGTCCCTCATACATAACAAGTGCAAAAGACCAAAACATCATGGCTCAAGCAGAAGAACAGCTTAAAGCCCCACAGTCAATACTTCTAAGCAACAAAGAGATACCCAACCTATCAGGTACACAATTCAAAACACTGGTGATCAGGATGCTCACAGAACTGGTTGATTTTAGCTACAAATTAGATGAAAAAATGAAGGCTACACTAAGTGAAATGAGGCAAAATGCACAGGGAACCAACAGTGATGGAAAGAAAACTGGGACTCAAATCAATGGAGTGGACCAGAAGGAAGAAAGAAACAACCAAACAGAAAAAAAAAAAAACAAGAATTCAAAAAAATGAGGAGAGGCTTAGAAACCTTCAGGACATCTTTAAACGTTCCAACATCTGAATTATAGGGGTACCAGAAGGGGAAGAAGAACAGCAATGAGTGGAAAAGTTATTTGAACAAATAATAAAGGAGAACTTCCCCAATCTGGCAAAGACTTCCAGGAAATCCAGGAAGCTCAGAGAGTACCAAAGAAGTTGGACCCAAGAAGGAACACACCAAGGCACATCATCATTACATTACCAAAGATTAAAATGAAGGAGAGAATTCTAGAAGCAGCAAGAGCTAAGGGGACAGTCACCTACAAAGGAGTCCCCATCAGACTGTCAGTGGATTTCTCAAAAGAGACCTTACAGGCAAGAAGGGCCTGGGAAGAAGTATGTCAAGTCATGAAATCCAAAGACCTACAACCAAGATTGCTCTATCCAGCAAAGCTTTCATTTAGAATGGAAGGAAAGATAAAGTGCTTCTCAGATAAGATCAAATTCAAGGAGTTTGTCATCACCAAGCCCTTATTATATGAAATGTTAAAGGGACTTACCTAAGAAAAAGAAAATAAAAAATATGAACAGTGAAAGGACAGCAAACTCACAGTTATTAACAACCACACCTAAACCAAAAGCAAACTAAAAGGACAGCTAGATCAGGAGCAGAACCATAGAAATGAAGATCACATGGAGGGTTAGCAACAGGGGAGTGGGAGGAGGAGAAGGTACAGAAAATAAGTAACATAGATGGTAGGTAGAAAATAGATAGGAGGAGGGCAAGAATAGTAGGAGAAATATAGAATCTAAAGAACTTGAGACATGTGGTCATAAACTAAAGGGGGAATGGTGGGGGAGGGGTGTGCAGGGTGGAGGGAAATGAAGGGGGGGAATAGAATAACTGTAATGGCACAGTCAATAAGATATGTTAAAAAATAAAAATTAAATTTAAAAAAGAGAGAAAGGACCCAAATAAACAAAAGGAAAAAATGAAAGGAGAGAGATTACAACTGATACCACAAAAATACAAAGGATTATAAGAAATTATTATGAACAATTGTATGCCAAGAAATTTGAAAACTAGAGTGAAATGGATAAATTTCTGGAAAAATATAATATTCTAAAACTGAATGATGAAGAAGGAGAAAGCCTGAACAGAAGGAAACCCTGGACAAAACTGAAGCAGTAATCAAAAAATTCCTGGCACACAAAAGCCCAAAACCAGATGGTTGCACAGGATAGTTTTGCAAAGCATTTAAGGAAGATATAAGCCCTATCTTTCTCAGACTATTCCAAAAAATCCAAGAAGAAAGAAGACTCCAAACTCCTTTTATAAAGCTAGCATTTTCCTAACTCCAAAACCAAATACAGACACAACAAAGAGAGAAAACTAAAGGCCAATATTGTTGATGAACATAGACATGGAAATCCTCAACAAAATATTAACAAACTGCATCCAGCAAGATATTAAAAAGATCACACACCATGGTCAAGTGGGATTCATCCCAGGGATGTAAGGATGGTACAATATTCGCAAATCAATAAACATAATGTATCACACAAAGAAAAGGAAAAACAAAAATCACATGATCATATCAATAGATGCAGAAAAAGCATTTCATAAGTTACAGCGCCCATTTATAATAAAAACACTCAGCAAAGTGGGAGTAGGAGGAGCATATCTCAACATAATAAAGGCCATATAAGAGAAATCTATAGCCAGCATCATACTCAATGGGCAAAAACTGAAACCTTTCCCATTAAGATTAGGAACAAGAAAAGATTAGTAACAAGAACAAGGATGTCTTCTTTCACCACTTCTATTTATCATTGTATTGGCACTTCTACTCACTTCTACTCACAGCAATCTAACAATAACAAAAAAAGAAATAAAAGTCATTCAAATTGCAGAGGAGGAAGCAAAACTCTCATTGTTTACAGATGACATAACTGTGCACATAAAAAATTCTACAGACTCCACCAAAAATGTACTCACCTAATAAATGAACTGGGCAATACAGAAGAATACCTAGTCAATATTCAGAAACTGAAGGTGTTTTTGTACACCCACAATGAAGTATCAGAAACTGAAATCAGGAAAAAACATCCCATTTTGTATAGAAGAAAAAAAGGAACTTAGGAATAAAACTTACCAAAGAGGTACAAGAGCCGTACTCAGAAAACTACACAACACTGAAGAAAGAAATCAAGGAAGACACAAATAAATGGAAAAATATACCATTTTCATGGATTGGAAGAATTTACATCAACAAAATATCCATATTACACAAAGAAATTTATAAATTCAATGCAATTCTCATTAAAATACTAATGACATATTTCACATATATAAAACAAACATTTCAAAAATTTAAATGGAAACATAAAGGACCCCCAAACAGCCACAGCAATTTTGAAAAACAAGAGCAAAGTAGAAAGGATCACAATACATGATGTTAAACTATATTACAAGGCCATGCTAATCAAAACAGTCTGATACTGGCATAAAAACAGACACATAGACCAGTGGGACACAATAGATTTCCCATAAACAAACCCAAGACTCTATGGTCAATTAATATTAAACAAAAAGTGCAGAAACATAAAATGGAGTAAAAATAGCATCTTCAACAAATGTTGTTGGAAGATCTGGACAGTTACATGAAAAAAAAAATGAAACTCCACCACAACTTACACCATACACAAGAATACATTCAAGATGAATAAAAGACTTAAATATAAGTCCCAATAGCATAGAAGTGCTAGAGAAAAACATAGAGAAGAAAGTATCAAATATGCTATGCAGCAATATTTTCATAGATATGTCCTCTAGAGAAAGAGACATAAAAGAAAGAATATGTAAATGGGACCACATCAAAATAAAAAGTTTCTGCGTGGCTAAAGAAAAGAATGGGAAAATGAAAAGAAAAGCAATCATATGAAAAATATTTTTGAAAATGATACTTTGGACCAGAGTTTGATCTCCAAAACATATGAAGAACTCACACAACTCCACTCCAGAAAGACAAACAAACCAATTTAAAAATGGGCAAAGGATCTAAACAGATACTTCTCCAAGGAAGACATACAGTGGGCCCAGAGATATATGAAAGGATGCTCAACATCACTAGCCATCAGAGAGATGCAAATTAAAAATACAATGAGATAACCCTTCACACCAGTCAGAATGGCCATCAACAAACAAGTGCTGGCAAGGAGAAAAGAGGACCCTAGTGTCCCACTGGTGAGAATCCAAACTATGGATTCAGTGCAGCCACTGTGGAAAACAGTATGGAATGTCCCAGAAAACTAAAACTGAAATTTCCTTTTGACCCAGCTATACCACTGATAGAATTATAACCTAAGAATCCTGAAATACCAATTCAAAAGAATCTGTCTATTCACCCCAATGTTTGTAGCAGCGTAATTCCCAATATCCAAGTGTTGGTAGCAACCTAAGCGCCCATTAGTAAATTAGTGGACAAAAAAATCTATGATACATTTTCACAATGGAATACTATGTAACAGAAAGGAGGTGCTCCTACTCTTCAAGACAGCATGAATGGAACTGAAGAACATTATGCTAAATTTAAAAAAAAAAAGCCAGGCATTGATAGATACCATATATCTCCCTACAATCCCTACAATCCCTACAATCCAAGACCTGGATTGGATAGCTTCACAAATGAATTTTGCCAAACAGTCCTAGAAGAACTAACACCTTTCCTTTTCAAACTATTTCATGTAATTCAAGAGGAGGGAAAGCTCCCAAACTCATTTTACAAGGCCTGCATTATTCTAAATCCAAAACTAGATAAAGATGCTACAAAGAAAGGAAATTACAGACCAATGTCCCTGATGGACATAGACACTAAATGCTCAATAAAATTAGCAAATTCAATACAGCAATGTTCAAAAAGATTATACATTATGACCAAGTGGGATTTATTCTGGGAATGAAAGATTGGTACAACATGCACAAATCAATAAATATAATTAACCACATAAACAAAATAAAGACTATAAACCATATGATCATATCAATAGATGTGCAAAAAAGCATTTGATGAATTCCAGCACACATATATTTAATAAAATCAAGTTTCTATATGATAAAAATAATCACCAAACTGGGAATAAAGGGAATATACCTAAATGCAATAAAGAAATATATGATATATCCATCATCTTTTAATACTTTTACCCTCTCTCTTCTTCTTTCTTGTTTTATTCCTTCTTCCTTTCTTTCCAAACTTACCACTTTTTCCTCCTTTCTGCTGCCTTTTTTTTCTCCCTCCCCCACAAGTGAGACAAAAAACTTGGAACTGCAAAAGGACCAGAGCTGGACCCAAAGAAGGGGCATCCCAACAGTAGAGACAGAGGGACAAATTTCACTTTGCTATAGCAGGAAAACTACAAGTTACTGCATGTTTGTATTGTTTTTCATTATTTTTTATTATTCTTATATCTTTTATTTTAATAGTATCTTTGTATTCCTCCTTTTTCTGTATAGTCTTCTGTACCTTGGCTGGATATATTGTATCACTTGACAGGTATCCCCTGTCCCCTCATTCATAGTGTATTGCTAATTTATTGTCCTTTACTTCCCCTTGCTCCATCAGAACACTATCAAAGGTCCAGTACTTCCTAATCTTGGTATCTCATAGATTCTGTCACACGATTGTTGCTCTAATATTATTGTAAATAATAGTTGTTGCATACTATTGTAAATACTACACAACCCCCCTCCAGATCTTAGCCCACTTCATTGTTGCCTGAACTGTAATACTGTAGTGGTTAACTCTATTTCTCTCACACTACACCTATTCACTATCCTTTATTCTCACCTTACCTCAGAATCTGAACTCCCAAAACCTCACTGCTTTCTAGATCCAACTCACAAACCTTCTCTACTCACCAAGAACATTATCTTCTGTCCATCCTTTCTAAAAAGTGGCTAATGGGGTTGAAGATTAAGGTTATCACTATACATAGCCAAAGGATCTCCTATCTCTTCTCTACTGACTACTACTATAAATATCACAGAATACTCTCCTGCTGTCATAAACCATTTTGCCTTCCCCTTTAACTGATCACAGAAGAAAAAGTGTAGGTGGAAGCAGCGAACACCAGGATACCTACTGGAAGAGGAAACCCAACAACAAAGGAACCACCAACAGATAAGAACAGAAGAAAGTGAAGGAGAGAGTGGAAACCGCACAAACCTCAATCCAAGACCTATCTGGGAATACAATTAAACAGAGGAGAAACTACCCAGGGGAAACAACGGAATAAGACCAAAGAGAATCCTCAAAACCCTGTACATGCAGAAGGACTAGCTTCAACACAAACTGCTCTCACCAACAAAACAAATTAAAATGGTTAATGCAAAGAGGGACCATCAGTTCACCAGGTGGTGGGAATAACCCACAAAAGAAATAACCAAAAACAAACAAACAAACCCAAAGACAAACTCAGAGCCAACATAAAGGACAGCCCAAGACCACTGAGCTGTAGAGATCAAGGAGAGTACACCACTGAATCTCACAGCTGTTATACCACCGAAGTTCACACCATAAACCCAGGAAGCCAGAACAAATAAATTTAAGAAGCAGAAGATCAGATAAGCAAGTTGGAGGGCAAAGTGAAAAAAAAAAAAAAAACAACTTCCAGAAACAGCAAGGAAAAAAAAAGAGGCTCAGAAAGAATGAAGAGGGATTAAGAGAATTGCAAGACTGTATGAAAGGTAATAATATCTGAATAATAGGGGTACCAGAAAGAGAAAAAGAAGAGCAAGAGATAGAAAATCTATTTGAAAAAGTAATGATGGAAAACTTCTCTAATTTGATGAGAGAAAAAGTCACACGAATCTAATAATCACAGAGAGTCTCAATCAAGAGGAACCCAAAGAGGCCCACTTCAAGACACATCATCATTAAAGTGGCAAAATTCCAAGACAAAGAGAGAATCTTAAAGGCAGTAAGAGAAAAACAGAAAGTAACATACAAGGGAGCCCCGATAAAGCTAGAAGCTGACTTCTCAATGGAAACACTCCAAGACAGAAGAGAATGGCAAGAAATATTCCAAGTAATGAGAACCAGAGGCCTTCAACCAAGGTTACTTTACCAAGCAAGGCTCTCAATCAAGATAGAAGGCCAAATAAAAAGCTTCCGAGGCAAAAGAAGTTTAAAAGAATACACCTCCACCAAACCAGCTCTGCAAGAAATACTGAAAGGTCTGCTTCAAGGAAAGAAAGGAGAAGAGACAGACAATGAGAAGCACAGGTATAAATATGACAATGAATAAATACCTATCAATAATAACCTTAAATGTAAATAGATTAAATGCTCCAACCAAAAGGCACAGAATAGCTGAATGGATAAGAAAGCATGACCCACACATTTTCTGCCTACAAGAGACCCACCTCAGGACAAAAGACCTACACAGACTAAAAGTGAAGGGCAGGAAACAAATTTTCAAAGCAAACGGAAAAGAAAAAAAAGCCGGGGTAGCAATACTCATATCAGACAAAATAAACTTCAAAAAAAGGGCCATAAAGAGAAACCCAGAAGGTCACTTCCTAATACTCAAGGGAAGAATCGACCAAGAAGACATAAACATTGTAAATATATATGCACCCAACATAGGAGCACCCAAATGTATAAAGAAAATCTTAGAGGACTTCAAGAAAGATATTGACGGCAACACAATTATAGTAGGGGGTTTTAACACCCCGATGTCAAAAATGGACAGATCTTCCAAATGTAAGGAAGACAAATGAGAGGCAACCACACATTGATGTTTCTCTCCCACTCTTTCTTCTGTCCTTCCCTTCTCTCTAAAAATAAATAAATTTTAAAAAAACAGTATGGAATTTCTCTAGAAATCTAAAAATAAAAATGCCTTTTGACCTAGCAATTCTACTGCTAGGATTATATCCTAAGAACCCTGAAACACCAATCCTAAAGAACCTATGCACTCCAGTGTTCATAGCAGCACAATTTACAATAGCCAAGAGTTGGAAGCAACCTAGGTGTCCATCAGTAAATGAATGGATCCAAAAATTATGATACATATACACAATGGAATTTTATACAGAAGAAAGAAAGGAGTTCCTACCCTTTGCAACAGCATGGATGGAACTGAAAAGCATTATTCTGATTGAAATAAGCCAGGCAGTGAAAGACAAATACCATATGAACTCACCTTTAACAGGAAGCTAAACAACAAAACAAACAAGAAAGCAAAATATAACCAAAGACACTGAAATAGAGAACAGGCTGACAGGGACCAGAGAGGAGAGGGGAGGGAATTCCAGGGGACAAGAAGAAGGATTTACAGGGACTAGTATAAAGTACACATGGAGAAAAACTAAGGGTGGTGGAAATGGGAGGGAGGTGGGGAGCACTGGGGGGTGGGCCTGGATGGGAGAAAAAGACAAAAAACTGTACTTGAACAACAATTAAATTTTTAAAAATGAAATTAATTACATGCTTATGATTTTATAATAAAAAGGGGTGTTATTTTTGGCAGACCCTTTTTATATAAATATAGACATAAATATATGCAAAAAATGTTCATACTGCCTAAAGCCATCTGTAGTTTCAATATAATTTCTATTCAGATGCAAATGTATTTTACAGAAGTATAACAAATATTTTAAAAATTTATATGGATTCACAAAAGACCCAGCATACCAACAGCAATCCTGAGAAAAAAGAAAGTTGGAGGAATCATGCTGCCCTAATATCAGATTATACTGTAAAGCCATAGTAATCAAAATGGCATCATACTGGCATAAAAATAGACAGACACATTGGAATGGATCAATGGAACAGAATCTACAGCCCAGAAATAAACCCACACCTTTATAGTTGATTAATATTCAACAGAGGAATTAAGCACATACAAAGGGGCTAATGATAGTTCATTTAATAAATTATGTTGGGAAAATTGGACAAACACAGGCAGAAAAATGAAATTATACTATTTTCTTACACCATACACAAGAATAAATTCAAAATGGAGTAAAGACTTATGTGTTAGACCTGAAATCATAAATATCACAGAAGAAAACATAGGCAGCAAAATCTCAGGCATTGCTTGTAGAAATATTTTATGGATATATCTCCCCAAGCAAGAAAAACAATGGAAAAATAAGTGAACAGGACTATATGAAACTAAAAAGTTTTGCATAGCAAGATAAATCATCAATACAATAAAAAGACAACCCATGGAATGGGAGAATATATTTGCTAATACATCTGATAGTTGGCTAATATCCAAAATTTATAAAGAATGTACAAAACTCTACACTAAAAAAAAATAACACAAATAAAACATGGGCAAAAAACGTGTATAGACACTTCTCCAAAAAAGACATACAGAAAGCCAAAAGACATGTGAAAATGTTCTCAATGTCACTAATCATCAGAGAAATGCAAATAGAAATTTCAGGGAGATATAACCTCACACCTATCACAATGTCTATCCTTAATAAATTAACAAACAACAGGTGTGGGCAAGAATGTGGTGAAAGGAGAACCCTTTTTGCACTGTTGGTAGGAATGCAGATTTGTGCAGCCACTGTGGAAAGCAGTATGGAGATAACTTCAAACAATTTAAAATGCATCTGCTTTTTGACCCAGTGCTTTGACCCTGCTTTTTGATGCCACTTCTGGGAATATATGCAAATGAACTCAAAACACCAATTTGAAAGGACATAAGCACCCCTGTTTACTGCACCATTATTTACTATCACCAAGATATGGAAACAGCACAAATATCCATCAGTAGATGAGTAAATAAAACAACTATTGGACTTTTACACAATAAAGTACCACTCATCTATAACAAATAAGAAGAAAAAGAAAATTCAATCCCTTGCGACGGTATGGAGGGATCTGGAAAACATTATGCTAAATGAAATAAGATAGTCAGAGAAAGACAAATACCATATGATTTTACTCATATGTGGAATCTAATGAACAAACTGACCTGACAAGGAAAATGGGGACAGATACATAGATGGAGAGCAGGATGACAGCTAGTGGGGAAAGACAAGTAAGAAATGGAGGGATTGAACAAAAAGAAAAGAGGACTCATGCACATCGACAACAATGTGGTGATTGCTGGGAAAGAGAGATATAAGGGGACTAAGTGGTAATGGAAAAAATACAATAAGATTAAGTGTAAAATAAGTAAAATTTAAAAATAGAAATTTAAGGATTTTGTAGAAGTCAATGAAAAGGACACAATTTTTATTCTGAAAGTTTAAATTTGTATGTTGCTTCTTCTGTAGTTCCCACTGAGAATTAAGTTCACTGGTCTGTTACACTTGGCTAAAAATATTCAGATCTTAATGCTGTGATTTCCTTTTTTTGGTTCCTAAATAATTATCAAATGCTTTTGTTGGCTCATAATCAATTGTCAAATGCTTCACATTGTATTATCACTGAAAAGAGAACCATCTCAGATATTAGTTAACCAATTTAATTAAAGGGGTCATACTTTAGTATGAAAAAAACAGTACAATTAAGGGAAAATAGAAACATGTAAAATAAGATAATATAAGTAAAACTTGACAAGTGCTAAGGAAATAAATAGTATATATATATATATATATATATATGCACATATATATATACATATATACATATATATGAAGAGATATGGATTACAGAAAATGTTTTTGTTGTTCAAGCACAGTTGTCTCCATTTTCACCCCATCACCCCCCCACCCCAACCATCTGCACTTCCCATCCTCAATCCTTCCCCCCTTTGGCTTTGTCCATGTGTCCTTATGCGTGCTCCTTGACAACCCTTCCCTCTTTCCCCCACTATCCCGTGCCAACTCCCCTCTGGTTACTGTCTGTTTGTTCTTTATTTCAATGTCTCTGGTTATATTTTGCTTGCTTGTTTGTTTTGTTGATTTGGTTACACTTATAGGTGAGATCATATGGTATTTGTCTTTCAGCACCTGGCTTATTTCACTTAGCATAATGCTCTCCAGATCTATCCATGCTGTCACAAAGGGCAAGAATTTCTCCTTTGTTTCTGCTGCATAGTATTCCATCCTGTAAATGTATCATTTTTTTTTATTCACTCATTTAATTATGGCCACATAGGTTGCTTCCAGCACTTAGAAATTTTTCAAGGGGAAATACTTTGATCTATGTTTTGAAAAAAAATAATTGATATTATTAAGCAGGAAAGAGTGATATTTTAGATAGAATAAATAGTTTGAACAAAATCCTGATGGAAATAATTAGCAATATATTTAGAGATGAAGTGGTTCACTTGAAGGAAGCTGATGAAACATAGTTAATATTTTTTACCTATATATATATATATATATATATCTTTTTATTTAATTATTTTTCAACTATAGTGTTCTGTTTTTTACTCCAATCCCAGCCCATCCCCCATGCCCCCCACCTCCCTCCCATTTCCACCCTCCTTAGTTGTTGTCCATGTGTCCTTTATACTAGTTCCTGTAAATCCTTCCCTTTTTTCTCCTGAAATTCCCTCCCCTCTGGTAGCTGTCCCCCTGTTCTCTATTTCAGTATCGTTGTTTTTCTTTTGCTTGCTTGTTTGTTTTGTGGTTTAGCTTCCTGTTAAAGGTGAGATCATATGGTATTTGTCTTTCACCGCCTGGCTTATTTCACTCAGCATAATGCTTTCCAGTTCCATCCATGTTGTTGCAAAGGGTAAGAGCTCCTTCTTTCTTTCTGCCGCATAGAATTCCATTGTGTATATGTACCATAATCTTTTGATCCATTCATTTACTGATGGGCACCTAGTTTGCTTATATTAATGAAAGATCACCTGGGAAAATGTGGCTGAGGACTGTTAGTTGAGTATGACTTAAATGGAATCTTGAAGGTTAAACCTTGATACAAAAGACAGTCAAAAGTATCTGGGATACCTTAGTAAAAAGAGTGAAATGCTCTTCAAAAGGGATCAAAATAAACATATGTAAGATGAACAAGAGAAAATCAAAGTATGAACCCATGTCTGTATGTTGTGATGGGTTTGAGAGCAGTGGCTTAACTGATAGGAAAGAGTCTTTGTATTACGAAGGCTTAGTTCCTGCATAAACATGGACAATAAGGAGAGGTGAAGAATGAGTTCAAGAATCATGATGTAATAGAATGAAAAATTAGGAAGGCAATGTGGTGCTTGTGCTGATGAAAGAGCATTTAGAAAGGTGTGTTTAAGGAAGGAAGATGCCAGTTTAATTTTCTACATTTTACTTTGGGTATGTGTTCTGTCCCTCTGGAAACAAAAGACTTAAAATACTAAATGAAAGGTTTTGAAAGGTCTAGATTCATCCATAGAAAGATAGTTTTGAAATTTGGAACATCAGTTATGTTCTTCAGGATGAAACTCTGAGAAAGAAAGACGAAGGACTAGGAATGGAGGGTTTTTGTTAAAAGTCCAGCCCTGGCTGGTGTAGCTCAGTGGATTGAGCATGGGCCTGTGAAGCAAAGGGTCACTGGTTCAATTCCAAGTCAGGGCACATGCCTGGGTTGTGGGCCAGGTCCCCAGTGGGGGCCATGTAAGAGGCAACCACACATTGATGTTTCTCTCCCACTCTTTCTTCTTCCCTTCCCCTCTCTCTATAAATAAATAAATAAATAAACAAACAAACAAATAAATAAATAAATAAAAGTCCAGACAAGGACTTATATAACAAAGTACAATTTATATTAAAAAGAAAGTCAGTGATTTAAAGGAAACATTTTAAGGCTTTATTGGTATGTCCATGACATGTTAATGCATTTCCTAACTTGCATTATAACTCCAGAGGTTAAAAAAATTAAACTCTAGCCCTGGCTGGTGTAGCTCAGTGGATTGAGCACGGGCCTGTGAACCAGACAATCACAGTTCGATTCCCGGTCAGGGCACATTCCTGGGTTGCAGGCCAGTTCCCTGCAGGCCAATTCCCAGCAGGGGACACACGAAAGGCAACCATACATTGATGTTTCTCTCCCTCTCTCCTTCCCTTTCCCTCTAAAGATAAATAAATAAAATATTTTAAAAAATTAAACTCTAAAATCGAATTGTATAGTATGTGAAGTTGATGGCTCCATACAAACATCTGAGAAGTTCCTGTGTCATTCTTTCCCAAGCTTAGTAATTGGAAACTAGCCTGCCTAGTCTTAGCTGGATGGTTCAGTGATGACAAATACTTGTAAATGCATAGGTGATGAGAGAACTATGTTCCTAATGTAACCTAAGTACAAAAGGGCACCTATTTGGAGTGTTATGATAATTCTACACCAATATATTATAGTATCTGTGGCTTGAAGCATCTTGTAAGAAAAATAAAGAAGGAAATAAGGGAAAGCAAGAAGGAAGAAGGAAGTTTGTTTTTTATTTTATATTAGGAAGCCATTAGAAAAGAAGGTAGAGTTCGTAAAGCCAAACTCTCCAAAATGGCCTTGAGTGAGAGGCTGGTCATAGGGTTCTTACTCCTCTTCTATGTAGCACTGTACACAGCACCTAGAGTTTCATACTCTAAGTGAGACTCGGGAAAGAGCTGGAGAAAAAAAGACATTGTGTCTAGTGCAGCAGGTAGAAAGATGAGGGTAAAAACCCAATGAGCCCTACTGGACATCACTTGCTGTGGTCTCCTATGAGTATCTCACCACTCCCACCATCTGCACCTCTGCTAAGGCTACCAAGAATGCCTTTGTAATTCACAGGAGAAAATGTCACCTTGAAAAAAATAAGTTGCACCACAACATACAGCCCCATCCATAGGCCCTCGTTGTCAAAAGGCAAGGCTTAGTTTAACAAGATTTATATTTTACAACCTTCTTAATTGCATATTCTTTTAGCTGGTAGTTAACTAAAATATGGGCCAGTATCACCCAAGGTTTGGAATTTAGACTGACCTATTGTTTCCAAGGCCATATTTTTTTCATTTTTGTTCTCCTGCACTTGAGACTGATGTGGGGCAGGGTGTGTGGTGGGGAGGGGAGTTGCTGAGGTTAAGGGAAGATAAAGAAGAGGTGAAAAGGTGCAAATGAGAAGTTGATAACCATATATGGATTAATTTTTAAGAGCTCAAACATCCTTAATAACCTTGTCTATTAAAATTTTAGATAGGGAAATCCTGCCAAGGCTATGGACAGGCATTAGACTCTAGCCTTATGAATTTAATGGCTTAATAGCCAGTATAACATTAAACACCTCATGGGCAATTGGTTAGCACTTTTATATATAATTTTAAAAGCTTTTATCAATAAAAGTAGTGAGTATTCAGATAATACAATATACTTAAAATTTTGAGACATTTCAAACTACCAGTAATTTTTTTCTTGAGAAATATCTTTAGCAAATAGTACAAGTTCAGCATGGGATAAAAGCTCATTAAATGAAAAAAAGTAAGTATTATTGTAGTCCATGAAGTTAATTGGAAGAAAAACATTATTTCAAAAGATTAATCCTAAGAAGTTAACTATATGCAAAAAAAGCAGAGGAATACATCATAGAATTGATTCAAGTTGTTTCTCAAGTTGCTTCAGTCCTCTGCATTCAGTGACATGTGTCATAAGGAAGCTCTAGGGAGTGAGAAAGATCTAGAGAAAATTGGGAAAGGTGGACACCACGTCCTCCAAGTCAATGATTCTGATGTGTCCCAGGCATTAAAAGCTAGGAGATGCAGGTATAGAGGACCACCCCCTAGGGAAACCCATCTTCCCAGAATAATACACTACCTGTGGGTCTTGTGGGTGCTGGAGAAACATTGCAAAGAACCAGACTGAACTTTAGCAGTCAGATTAGGATATCCATCAGCCTACTTATACACCCAGTTTAAATCAGGAAAAAGTAGTGAGCTGTCTGAGATTCTATGTGCTCCCAGAGTGGAAAATCATTTAAGACAGAGTTAATGCTACTTATTAACCAAGTGTGCTGGCTGACCAGCATTACACTTGTCATTATTCAATCTATTCAGCCCTTTTTTGGTGCCTGATAAAGTTATTTCTCTTTTTATATTTCTTGGCAATCCCACAGAAATAAATTACTGTCACAGTACCTACGAGTTTTAAAAATGAATTCAATAATTCAATAATAATTCAATGTTTTTGTAGTACATTTTATAGCTGTAACACTTGCTAACTTCAGGTAAATTGACTGCAGGATTAATGTTATCATTTCTATCAAAAACATTTCACAGCTTTAAAATGACAGTATTCTAAAATAAGAGTGATTCCCCAACATGAGATAAAACTAAATGGAGATGGTTTTTACTCTGTTCTTTCCTCTGCTTCAAAGGTCGTTTTGCAGTTGATTTCTCTTCCTGCCTTCATCATTTGAAATAGAATTTGACCACTGTATCAGAAAAATCCAAGAAACTCCAAAGGAAATGTCCTTTTAGCTTTTTTTGGTGATTCCTTCCCCTCACCAAGCTAAAAGTGTCTCTTTGGAAACATTGTAAATTTCTGCTCAATATTTAAAGATACATTGGTCTAAGAAAAGTGTTCCAATGTTTTGGTCACCAGTTACATTCATAGTTGGAGATTCCCCAATGTACTGTCCTAGACGCACTGCAGAAGAATAGTTTGAGGCATAAGATCTCCAAGCTTATTAAGAAAACCGAGAGCATCTGGTCACTTTATGCAAGTGCTGTAACCCAGGAAGAATACCACAACATAGAATGTCTAGAAATAAGTATGCATTTTTTAGTTACTAATCAAAAGAAAATTAGACAGAGAGATACCACTCAGTGTTAAAAAAAATTCTGACCCATGCAACTACATAAATGAACCTTTGAAAACATGATGATTAGTTAAATAGACAAGAAAAGTGTTGTATAATTCCAATAATAAGAGCTACAGAGATTTTCAAACTCTTAGAAACAGATGGTGGGGTAAGGGTTGTCTGGGCTGGGGGGCTGGGGACTGGAGAGTGTTGAATGGGTATGGAGTTCCATTTGGAAAGAAAATAAAGTTCTGGGAATGATGGTGGGGATGATTGCACATCAGGGTGAAATGTGCTTAATGCCACTAAATTACACACTTAGAAATGATTAATATGGTAAATTTTATTATATACATTTTATTACAATTTTAAAACTGAAAATAAAAGGAAATGAGAGTGATAGATACTGAAGAATTGTGAGAGGGATGGAAAAAGAGATAATGGATAACTCCTTAGCTACTGCCCATTATGCAACCCATCATTCTGAGCTCCAAGCTCCAAGACAACCCTGATCCTACAGATCCTGGTCCCACTCTGGCTAGACAAGATCAGGGGACAGTATGAGCCCCACTGTGTGACATCCAGACACAAACCAAGTGCTGCTGGATGGAACCTGACATTTTCTTGCCATGGTAGATCTCAGCCAAGCAAAGCATAAAACCAAGCTGTGGAGCCTGAAAAAGGTCAACTTAGCCCAGTACACTAAGTACACCAGCCACTCATCTCAGTAGGGAAGACCAGATTCCATCGATTGTACAGCAGTCTCACTAAACACTCAGCTCAATCAAGTGTTGTTATGTATCACACTTTAAGAATTGTTAATTCACATTACACACAATGAGATCAATGTCATTCAAGGTTTTTAAAATTTTATTTATTTAATTATTTTTCAGGTACAGTTTTCTGTCTGTTACTCCTATCCCAGCCCACCCCCTTAGTGTTCCCCACCTCCCTCCCATTTCCACCCCCCTCTTAGTTTTCGTCCATGTGTCCTTTATACTAGTTCCTGTAAACCCTTCACCTTTTCCCCTGAAATTCTTTCCCCTCTGCCCTCTGGTCACTGTCAGCCTGTTCTCTATTTCAGTGTCTTTGGTTATATTTTGCTTTCTTGTTTGTTTTGTTGTTTGCATTCCTGTTAAAGGTGAGATCATATGATATTTGTCTTTCAACACCTGGCTTTTTTCACTCAGCATAATGCTTTCCAGTTCCATCCATGCTGTTGCAAACGGTAGGAGCTCCTTCTTTCTCTCTGCTGCATAGAATTCCATTGTGTAAATGTACCATAGTTTTTTAATCCATTCATTTACTGATGGACACCTAGGTTGCTTCCAACTCTTGGCTATTGTAAATTGTGCTGCTATGAACATTGGGGTGCATAGGTTCTTTGAAATTGATGTTTCAGGATTCTTAGGATATAATCCTAGCAATGGAATTGCTGGGTCAAAAGGCAGGTCTATTTTTTAGTTTTCTAAGAAAATTCCATACTGTTTTCCATAGTGGTTGTACAAGTCTGCAACCCCACCATCAATGAACTAGGGTCCCCTTTTCTCCACAACCTCTCCAATACTTGTTTATTGCTTTGTTTATGATGGTCATTCTGACCAGTGTAAAGTGGTATCTCACTGTGATTTTAATTTGCATCTCTCTGATAGCTAGTGACATTGAGCATCTTTTCATGTGTCTCTGGGTCCTCTATATGTCCTCCTTGGAAAAATGTCTGTTCAAGTCCTGTGCCCATTTTTTGATTAGGTCACTTGTCTTCTTAGAGTGGAGTTGTGTAAGTTCTTTGTTTATTTTGGATATTAAACCCTTGTCTGAGGTATCATTGCCAAATGTGTTTTCCCATATAGTTTGTTCTCTTTTTATTTTAAAATGGTTTTTAAAGGAGTCTCACTATCTGTGGGCCAGGATTGTCTTGTTTTGCTGATGTTGAAATTGGGCAAGGCATCTCCTGTGAGGAAGCAGAGACCTGGGAGATGAGGTGGCACCCCAGATTCAGATCTTCCATCTACAGAACAGACAAGGGCAGAGGATGGCAATAGGGCCAGCGAGGTACAGGCAGTTTAGTCATGGTTCCTGGTGCAAAACTGACTCTGTTCCACAGGAAGTAATAGAGTGAGAGGGATTAAGCATAGTAGTGTGAATGTTTCTGTTTGTGCATGTGAGTTCATTTAGAGGAACATTGGGGGACATAGGAACTCACCCAGAAGAGCTGAGCCAAATAGAAACATAGCCCACCCCTAAAAACATACCACCCCATGCAAACACACACAAATACATCAGAAACATACACACATCACCCCCAAACACACACACATACACACACACATCTCAAACACACACACTCCTTAAATATTTATCACTCTCTCAGTCAGCAGCCACCTCAGTATATTCATATATGATGTCACAACCATTCATAAGATTTCTGACCCCACCTCATCCACTTTATAGTACCTTACAAGCTACCCCCTTCAAAGGTCACCTTCTACAAATAAGTGTCAGGCCTTTTTTTTTAAAGACAGTGTCATATTTACTATAATGCTTATTTATCTCTTAAGTTTCACATGTGTGAAACAGTGCTACCAGTTTTATTAGGATCTTTTTTAATAGATCTCTGGTAAAGTTTTGAGTTCCATGCAATTTTTTCAGAAGCCCTGTAATTTAATTGTGTCACATAGCAAGTACAGTGATATCAAGGACATAAGTGCTATGACAGAGGAATTCACTCCCCAACACCCAGTGACTCCTTTATTGTTCTACAACTCTCCAGTCACCTTCATAAGGCTTCCACTTGCTGGGGAGGCTTCTACTGTTGTGAGGGAACTCACTTAGGCTAGGGATGCCCTTTCATGCTCTATCCTTCAAGAATCCCAAACAAAACTGGCCAAAACCCTGTCATTTTGTTTTTCCTTTCAACCCAGTTATTGGCTCTATGATGTATGTATATCACTACCTACCTCCTACTTCTGTTGCTGTGTCCTCCCTCCCATATACCCTGGGGATAAACCACTATTTTTTATCTTACCTGGCATGAACTTTTCCTCCTATTATTCCTCTTCCATTGGCAAACAGCCTCATGATTAAGGCAGGTTCATGGGAAAATAACTACTCCAGCTATGGGACGATGAGTCTGCAGGTATGTCTCAATATTTACTAAGAATAAAGGAACAGAGAAAATCCTTTTATCTCTGAACAAAACCTGGTATTCAAGATAATTTTCTGGCTGCAGTTTCAAAAATCCTACCATGGATATCAAAACATGAAAGTGGACTGTTTTTCTCTTTACATTCCTGTAGTAGCAAAGAGAATCCTCCCCAAAAGCAGTAGATATCTCTCACAGAATAAGGAGCATCACTCAGAAGGAAATGTTTAATTAAAATATTAATGTTTTCAAGAAATATTACTTCTGCAACAGGTATATGACCTTCTCTTTAGGTTGGTATAGATACAATATATTCTATCAGAAAGAGAAAATATATAAACATTGGAAAATATATAGAACTGTGAAATTTTAATGATGTTTTGAGCACCCTGAGAAAAATATTACCTTTCTAAAGTTCTGATTCAAGTCCAACAACTTTTCTGAGAGTAGTTTTCTACTGCAGGAAGAACATACCAGTTTCTTATCCAGTCATAGCCCAAGCATGGCATTCGGTCAAGAGAAGTGACCAATGCTGATCTATGAGGATAGTCCTGAGTCCTTTGTGTTTTATCTGACTGTACCACCACACACCACTCTCATTCTTACAGGTTGTTCTTAGAAAAGTACATTCTCTTTAGTCCCTTTTAAGAAATGATATTAACATGGTCTAGTGGTTCCCCAAAATAGCTCTGCAAGAAATGAACTCAATGCATAAAGCTGAAGGAATATTTATAAATCTGTCAGAAGATACTTAAATCTCATACACTCAGTAGCAATAAAGTCATTTAAACAATTAACAAAATGTACTTAATAACCAAAAAATAGGCTATTATTTAACATTTTTAATGTCTAATTTGAATTTTATTGGTAGATATTTTAAATACGTAATTTAAATTAATATTCCTTTTGTTAAAGTTATACATTCAGGTCTTAATTTCTTAAGAACTTAGGTTCATTCATCTTAGATACTCAATTCAATTTATATACTTGGTAATTATATTAAAATAAGAATGCTTACATGTTATTTGATTAATGTTTAAATTAATTATCTTTTAAGAGATTCAACTGCTTTATAAAGTTAACCACATTTACAGTTAATTATATTTTCTTGAGTATTTATGACTGACACTAAATCTATAACTTTAGTAACACTAATTCTCTCAATATTTTAAATACCAGAAAGAGACTTATAAACCTAGCATGCAAACTTTTTGTAAGCAGTTCTTATAAACATTATTAAAGTATAATTATTTCAAATAAATAAATTAAATGGATAACACTAAATACTTTAAAGTTAACTGAAAAATATAGTTATAGCTTGATTTCATTTGTTACTTCTCTAGTTATTTTTTAATCTTTTCAGCATTTTAAAAATACTTAGGCAAAGAGAAGTTTTGATTGTAGACAGAATCCAAGATGATGATATATATTTATTTATCTTATTATCACATATCTGAAGCCAAAGAGAAATTTTGAACCCTACATTATTTCAGGTTCTAACATATTACAAATTATATGTAACATTGTGAAATGTTACATGTAATTCGTAACATAACAAATTACATGCAAACATCTTGAAATTTAGAGTTGGTTTCTAAATGGTAGGTCAAAAACAAAGTCCATGTATTTAGCAGAAAATAAGTTTCACAACTTAAAAAACCACTTTATCCTGTTGAACCTTTATTTCTTTAGCTGGTAAAGTTTTGACTAGTTTAGCAGCTAAAGTTATTTCTTTAGCTGTTTTTAGCTGATGGAGTAGGGAAGCATAGTTTTATAACCCCACTTAAGTTCCAGGTAAATCTTAAACCCCTGGAAGGCATTCAGCTAATCTTCTTACTTCCTGCAGGATTCTGATTTCTTGTGACAGTATTTTTCTTTTCTAACTCTTGGCCATGATTCAACAGACAGTTGATGAACAGAAGCATGTTTGCAGGTAGAAATGGTAGGTCTGGAATGGAATGGTAAGCACAGTTTTCCCAACTGTAAAAAAAAAAAATGCAGCTCTTGGTCACCATCATATGAGCTTAAATAATATTTGGATAATATGGAAGGAAGATGTGTAAGAAAGGAGAGGAGAAACTCAGATAAAATTTGAAATCTAGTTTTTGTCTGGTTTTTCACCTTTGGGAAAATCTTTAAGGACAAGATGGTCTCTTATAATCCTGCCCCATGGCCCTATATCAAAAATTCTTGGATGTATTTTAGAAAACAAAGGAAGTGATATATCTTCTTGAACATTTTTTAAGCCAGTAGCTACTACAGCAAAAAAAAAGAGTATAGTTTACAGCAAAACTTCTCTGTCTCTTGTTGTCATTCTAAATAAATGGATCACTTCAAATAGACCAACTATGCTAATATTTGGTCTTTTCTTCAGAATCTGGAATCTGCTCCTGCTTGAGTACAAATGTTTAATTAATAATTGTTTGAGGCCCTGGCTGGCACAGCTCAGTGGATTGAGCGTGGGCCTGAGAACCAGAGTATTGAGGTTCGATTCCCAGTCAGGACACATGCCTGGGTTGCAGGCCAGTTCCCAGCAGGGGACGCATGAGAAGCAACCATACATTGATGTTTCTCTCCTACTCTTTCTCCTTCCCTTCCCCTCTCTCGAAAAATAAATAAATAAAATATTTTTTAAAAATAATAATTGTTTGATAATATAGAAAACTATGTAACCATGATCAAAATTTTCCAAATACTGTTACGAATGCCAAACATCACTTTTTAACTTATTAATTGTACTTTGATACAAATTTGACTCAATGCAAAATATCATTGAGCAGGTATTCTCCCGTTTTTGTTTTCTGTCCTTTATGTCCTCCTTTCCTATTTCCCATGGTAATTCTCAGCTGCCCAAACATCTGCTTTTTTGCCGTTAATGCAATCGTTTTTGTTTTTGCTACTTTCGGAAGTGAGAATTCTCTGTGATGGTATCAGCACTGCTCTGACACTGGACCCACACAATCAATTAACCTCCCCATTGTTTAATAACTACTGTATATTGCCATGTATAATGAATACTTTTTGCCCAAAGTTTTGAGGGAAAAATAAAGATGCACATTATATATGAGTAGTATTGATTCTGATTCTATATAAATATTTTTAATTCTTTTATTTATGTGTGTGCATTGAAAATGTAACTCTAGAAGGCAATAAAATACTTTTGTTCTTGTGTTTCGTAATTTTTGTTATATAACATTTCTTGTACCATAATATGTTAAAAAATAAATATTAAAATTCTTTTATAATACAAAAACAAGTATCAATCAATCAATCAATCAATCAATAACTGAATTTAAAATTAAAACATTGTTTTGAAAGTATGGGCCAAAACCTTGGGTGTGCATTATACACAGCAAAATATGGTAGTTAAGGGAGACAGTGAAGTTAAACTAAGTTTATGTGCCATATGTTTAGTGGAATGGAGATTGAAATATAGACAGAGGAACTGTTTGATAGCAGGTCATGGGAAGTGAAAGAAAATAAGTATAACCTTTTTTCAATGTTCCTTACCCCAGACATTATAATTGTTTAAAACCTTTTCACTTCCATCCATATTATTTTAATAGTGTCTTAACTGATGTCTCTAATAGATTGCTTATAGCACTTTCCCTCCAATCTTGTGGCAACATCACTTTACTTAAACACAATTCTTGATCTGTTATCCTTCTTTTCAGGTATGTATTCACTTATTTCACAAATCACTTTTAAGCCCTTATTATGTGCTGAGGAACTGTTAGGCTCTGTCTCTTAGAGAAGGTCACTAATGTATATAATGTTCTTACATGATGGAACAAGAAATCCAAACAGAGTAGGTAAAGAACCCTTACTAAGAAGTCAGAAAAAATTGTCTACAGGCAATTAAACTAAGTTTTCAACTAGTGAGGCCAAAAAAAATCACAGGCCACAAATTAGTAAGAGAAAGAACTTAGTATCTTTGGGTATCTATATAACATCTGCAATATTGTAAAAAAAAACAACAACACAACTTTTCATTTAACATTATTAGAATCAATTTTTGGGTAAATGGTTAAAGAGAAAAATCTTTTTTTAATGACACATTGATATTGTACTACAGATTAGGCAACTATAAAAGCAGGCTGTGATTTTTTAAAAGATTTTATTTATTTATTTTTAGACAGAGGAAAGGGGAGGGAGAAAGAGAGGGAGAGAAACATCAGTGTAAGGTTTCCTCGCATATGTCTCCAACTGGGGACCTGGCCCACAACCCAAGCATGTGCCCTGACTGGGAACTGAACCTTTGTTTCACAGACTCATGTTCAATCCCCTGAGCTACACCAGCCAGGGCAACGTTCAGTGATTTTAACAGAAATTCTGTGTGACAGAAATTCTTTCACACATGGAAGTCTGAGTGCAGCTCTCAGGACTGATTAGGTAGCTTGTGGGGACATGGGCACTTTCTCTCTCACCATTATTTTACCCCTAGAGTGTTGTCCTTCTGTTCATGGCTGAAGATGGTCACTTAATCATTCCAGCCAGTGTGTGGGGCATTGACCCACCGGCTCTCAGGCCTCCTCTTTCTTCCCTGCATTTACTTTTCTTACGTGAGGAGGAGAGGAGATGAAAGAACTATAGACACATTTGTCTGTTTTTTAGCCCATTTTATGTGATCATGATAAGTACAAGTGATTGCCCAAAACAACTCTCTTGATAAGGAGTTCAGTGTTTGTTGAGACTGGGTCTTTGTTCTGATACCTAGTTAATGCATCACTCCAAAATATTCTGATGTGTGTACCTTTTTGCCCCCATGTTGAGACAATTTCAGTCAATCCTAGGGCCACCAATCTCACTACTCTTCATGGGTAATTCATGCTTGTTGATGAACCCATAAGAGTCTGGATTGAAATTATGAATTCTTGGCCCTCTCAACTTGACCATCCCCCCAGCTCCCTGTCTACTCTGCAGGTAGCACCAGTAAGTTCAAACAAGTTAAGTGATTAAGTCATCACTCAAGGAGGGAAGCTGAATATCAATCTTCCTTTTACATCAAAATCCTCACACTTCATGAGTGATTTTCTGGTATCTCCAGTTGAGTAGCAGTCCCTCCTTTCTCAGTACGAAGACAGAAGGAGAGAATGGTTCATAAGGGGTGTGTACCCCAAAGTACACCCAAATACTTTGGTGTATACACCTCTGCCTATCCCAATACTTTCTCTTTTCTTGAATTTGGGATAGAGAAATAAGGGAGAGGGTGCTAAATGGCATCCAGTAGGCCTGGAAGGGTAGATGACATAATAAGAATAACCAAAACAGTTAACTATGGAGTATATTCTATGCCAAGCTCTAAGTGTTTTACACATATTAACTTATTTAATTCCTCCCCAAAGAATTATGAGGTAAAACAATTTTTTTGATGGATGAGGTTAGGCAATTTATCCTTTTCTAATCTAATAAGTACTGAACTAGAATGTGATCCAAGCCTGGTTCTAAGACCAGCTATGAATATATTGATGCTTAGGCACTGTGGAACATTGAAGTACAACTGTAGAGGTGACATAGGGAGAGGGTAGACCTGCTGTGTGAAAAGCTGTTGGAAACAGGCAAAGCTACATAAGTTTTCTATTGATCTATGAAAGAGGGGTGGGAACAGAATAAAATACTGGTGGGGTTCATCAGATAAAGAACGAGCTGTATCCTCTACAAACAGATACTGTCTTCTAAACTGAGTAGCAGTCTTTTTGTGTAGACATGCTGTTGACCCCATATTAGTCTTTCTTGTAGTAACTGTACACATAGATTTTCTGTTGACATACTGTCAACAGAAGCATCTTCTCAAGGCATCAAGGACACTAATGTATAGCAGGTCCTTTAAATCCCAATAGTTCCCATTTTATATTTACTGTATCATTGTGTCACATGTCCGCTGTCACCATAAAGAAACTGGACTTCAGCCTTGCATGTCTAATTTAAACATTTAATATATTCTAGGTAGAACTGGCAAGGATTTGTGTTTATAGAATAAGTAGATCTTGTAACATGGTTGAATTAGTATGTGTGTAAGTGCTGTTTCTGTATAAAACTGCTTTTTTTAGGAAATAGTTATCTGTCAATCTTAGGTTGTTTTATAATATTAAAGCATGCATATTTAAATATTAATACAAAGGTAATAGAATTATGTGGTCACAGTAGAAAACCAAGATGATTCCAGTTCTATGATACTGAGACTAAATTTCTAATGTAATTAGTTTACTTATTCTTTACTGAAAGTGTTTTCTGACTTGACAGCTATTATAAAAAAAGGTAATATATTGTACATTGTTTAAAAAAATCTCTTACCAAGTGTTCTTAACAGTTGACAATGTCATTAAGCTAAAACTATTGAAGACAGAGTTTTAAATCATGTGAGCTGTGGTTAATCTGAACTTTTCCAAAAAGGTTTACAGAATATTTGTTATAATTTATTGTCATGAATAAATAGAAGCAACCAACATTTTTATGAATGTTTAAAATTAGTAATATACCTATAAAGCATAGGGACATACATTATCTGGGCCAATATGCCATGAATTTGGTTACCCTAGTGGCAGTCACAATGGTCAACCCTATAAAAAACAATAGGGATATTTAAAATATGGAGTGATGAAATGTGCCAGATATGTTTTTAGATGAGTAATTTCTAATAAAAAGGAAAAGAAATAGATTACAGAAAAAACAGAGGTTTGAGGTAGAGAGGTACAAATTTATTGATAGGTGCCCCTCAAAGTGAAGAGATAGATTGTGGGGTCATCCTCCAAAACCACCCAGACAACTTAGGTGAACTGTGTAGTCCCTCAGTGGTGGTCCCTTTCCTTTCCATGGAGAGAAGCTAACACATATTAACACATTCAAACTGAAACAGAACCATTGAGTTCTATTGACTGATGCCAATAAAATAAAACATAACTCCTAATGCCAGAGTTTTATGAAAAGGAAAAGAACTATTTATTTTAAAGTTATACAGGTTCAGAACCATGGCAGAATTCTGTTTTAAGAACCAAAGTCCCTTAAAACTAAATACCATAAACACACACAGTCCTTCCTCCCCTTGCCAAACCAGGCCAGTCAGAGGTATCATCTCTCAAGAAAAAAACAATAATAACAACAACAACAACAACAAAAGTCTGTAGCTTAGCTAGGCAGATTCCCATTTTAATGTCCCAGCTTCTCCCAGTCATCCATGCCTGGCTAGGCCCCTGCTCTTAATTCAAAACCACATGCCCCCTCCTCATGGAGAGTTGATGAGGGTCCTTCTGCATCCTTTTAAACAGCATGGCCAAGATTCCTGCATGGATGCCACATCCTGCTATTCTGCTCCTTTCTAAGATGCACGGCAGAGACTTCCTAAGAGAGCATGGCTACCCTGCACTTGGGTTTAAATCCTCACCCTGCTCCTCCTATATAACCCTGTTTCCAATTCCTCCCACAAAGGATTATACCTGCCAGTACTCTGGTTTCTTCTGCCTTTCTTGGCTGCCATTGTTAGCCTGGGGAGGCTTGGCCCTGTGATATAGGAGAAACTCCTTTCTGCTCTGTGCAGGCGCAGCCACCAGGGGACTGCCTCTGGCTGCATCACAGGTTAAAGTCCTGCCCATTTCCCTGGTTCCCAGTGAGTGGTCTAGCTCAGCACCTTGTTACAAAATGACAGTAAAATCCTAGTTACCAACCACATTTACAATAGAAAAATAATTGCTTTGCCATCTTTGAATTGTCACTTTTCTAAGAGTAAATATTGATGGCTAATGCCACTTGATGTGCTTATTTTAGGAAGCCACTAGTAACTCATGCCTGTCTTCCCAACAGTGAAACTTTTTTTAAAGCATTTTTAAAATTTAATTATTGTTCAAGTACAGTTTTCTAACTTTTACTCCCATCCCAACCTACCCTCCCCAGTGCTCCCCACCTCCCTTCCATTTCTACCCCCCTTAGTTTTTGTCCATGTGTCCTTTATATTTTATACTTGTTCCTGTGAATCCTTCCCCTTTTCCCCTGAAATTCTCTTCCCTCTCCCCTCTGGTCAATGTCAGCCTGTTCTCTATTTCAGTGTCTTTGGTTATATTTTGCTTGCTTGTTTTTACAACATAATTTATGTAACATTTCATATTGATCCTGGAGCCTACACTGATGTGAAGAGCAATGTATATAATTAATTATGGTTTTATTTTTATAGTCATATCACTGACACTGTTTTCTTATCATGATTTATCTAAGCTTCATGTGCCAGGCTATGACATTACAAAAGGCTGTTCCAGCTTTTCATCAGCAGAAGCAATTAATGTGTAGATGGGCATGTTTTCCTCAGCATAATGGAAACATATTCTGATTACTCTGTGAATTAAATCACAATTACTGCTCTTTTTTAAATGTACAAAAATATTTTTCTTCTTTCCCTATTTTTTACTTGATTAAGGGATAGTGAATTGAAATTTTATTCTTATTTGAAATTTCTTGTGGTGCTATGTCTTGTCCCCCTCTTAATGAGATAATGATGATGTAACAGGGTGCAGCCAAGAAGGGGGCCCCAAATAGGGATTTGTAATGGTATCCAGAACTCAAGGTGTCCAGGGAATATTAGAATGTTAAATAGGATGTCCTCACTCCTTCCCCCCAACTGGTGTAAGTTAGAGGAAGGGACCTATGGAGCTGGAACATGCAGAGCTGTTTTGTACAGTAATGGCTTTGCAGCTAACCTCTGGCATGGCCATTTAACATATCTATAACCTTCTACTGGTGTCACAGATGTGTTAAATAGCTGTGGGCATGCTATGAGCCAGAGTGATGGGAGTGACTTCCATCCAAGATATAACTGGGAGGTAACTCCCCCTGATTACAGCACCTGAGTGAGAGCTTGGAGAAAACTGGCTCCATTCATGGGGCCACACTTGCCCAGACTTATTATGGCAGCCCAGAAAAGCTAGAAGAATACAGGAATGCTGGCAGGTGTAACTAACTGTGGGAGGAGTCGGAAATGGGCTTGCAGAGGAAGACTAGCCCAGGGATTTAAACTCAGGCACGGCAGTCATAGTAGAGGAGGATCACACTGCTTTGTCATCTTATTGGGACCACAGGGCTTTGGCAGAGTGAGGACCCTGCAGCTTAGGTAAAAGTCAGGATCACATGACTTTGGAAGTGCTTCCTTTTTGCCATGTAGATAGTGCTGGGAGCCTGAATCACAAACTTCTACTTCTTTCCTGAGATACGGTATCCCAGACTTGGAAAGAGGTAGAAGGAAGGACTATGTGTGTTTGTGGGGATTCTAAAGAACTTTAGTCTGTATAACTTTTAAATAAATAATAATTCCTTTCTTTTTCACCAATCTCTGGCATTGAGAGGCATCTTTCCTCTGGTGGAGAGCAAAGCAAACCTAGTAGGGGGGAGAAACCCCTGAAGAAAAAGGGGGGGTCCTTTCAATAATAGTATATCATACACACATGCCTCAGGTCTGTTCTGTAACAATGACATATGGATTTACACACTAGTGAGGTAAAATTTAAGGAGAAAAAGGGCTCTTGATAAGGAAAATTTCATATCCTCTGTGTAAAAACAAGGATGTAAACTGTTATTGTTGAATACAAGTAGACTATAGAAATATTTTTGATAATATGTGATATCAAATATTCCTATTACAATAGAGGCCATTACAAAATAAAAGTACATAATCCGTTTCCACTGAAAATTTTCTTAGAAGTTAGTTTCAAAAGATAAAACTAGTTATGATTTCACAGAGAAAACAATAATGGATATTAATTTATAGAAAGGCATTTTCCCTATTTCAACATTTAAGAAAGGAAATTCATTCAACTTCATGGGGAAAGCATTTGTAGTTTCAATTTGCTTTTCTTCTATATTTGCCCATCGAGATGATTTATATACAAGTGAACATTAAGCTGGACTTGGGGAATTATATTTTAGGAATGAAGGAGTGTGGATTTATTAACTAACAATTCCATTTAAAAGAAGCTGTGATCTGAATGTCAGTAAAATTAAATAAGATGTGGAAAGAGAACTTGCCTACTTGTTCTCTACTATAGTGTGGCTAGTACACATATTTGGCTAGCTGAGACAAATTCCACTGATAAAGAAAAAAGAAAAAGATACTTTAATTTAATAATCATTTTCAAGTTGAAATTCAACATAAAAGTATTATAAAGGGAATGGTTATTTTCACTATTCAGTAGTTATGCAGATATGTATATAAATGAAAATCATTAAATTTTGTAAATTGCAATCTAGAAAATATTTCTATATAACAAATTAAGGAACACATTAATTTATCTCAGTTTGTGGCATGCTTTGTTCCACAAAGTATAGACTTTACAGGAAAAGCAAAAATATAAGAGAAGAAAGAACAGAGGAAAATAGAGGTTAATTGCCTCTATTGACTCACAATGGTTTTGACACCTCTGATCCATTAAAATATGTGTAAAAGTAAATGAATGTATTCTGAGTAAAGTGATTTTTGAGAAATTTTATTGTAAACACTGAAGTTTTAATTCCATTTTTAATCTGAAAAAATCTGACTATTTATAGATGTGTCAGCTTTTATATGTGTTCATTGTTATGGTAAACTATTAGAAGATTTTCTCATGACTTTTGATGGAATGTGTAAATTCACATCAGAGTTGATTTGGAGCAATACTCTCCTATCATTCTTTCCTGATTAATTTCTATTTTTTGGTAGATAAGTAAAATTTAGAGTAATTGTACTAGATAGCTGGTGCTACACAAGTTATCCCAAAACCTCACAGTCTCAAATAACAACATGTATTATTTCACAATTTCTATGGGCTGAAAATCTCAGGATATCTTACATGCTTCCCTGGCTGGTTCTGGCTTAGAATCTCTTGCAAGGAAACCATCAGGGTGATAGGTGGGGCTTCAGTCACTTAAGGGTTTGAAGGACAGAATATTCTTTGAAGTCATCCATGTGGTTGCTAGCAGGGCTCAGTTCCTCAGCATGTGGCCTGTCCACAGGGTGTCTGGTGATATGCTTTTAGATCCTTTAGTGTGAGAAACAAATCTAAGAGAAAGTGAGAATTTGCCCAAGATGAAAAACCCAGTCTTTTTATAACCCAATCCAGAAAGTGTCATCTCATTTCTACACATTATATTCACTAGAATTGATTCACTAAATCCATCCTACACCCAAGCAGAGAACATAGCATTATATTAGTTTTCTTTTGTTGCTAGAACAAATTACCATAAACTTAGAGTCTAAGAAAATTATTTAAATTTAGTATCTTATGGTTCAGTAGGTCAAAAGTCTAAAACAGGTCTTGCAGGGCAAAAACTAAGGTGTCAGCAGGGCCATGTTTCTATCTGGAGATTCTTGGAAAGATACTTCCCTGTCTTTCCCAGCTTCTAGAGGCTTCCACCATCCTTTCCTCATGGCCCCATTCTCCCATTCCCAAAGTCAACAGAGGTGAGCAGAGCCCTTCTCACATTACATTGTTGTGACCTTCTCTTCCTGCTTCTTCCAAATTTAAGGACCATTGTTATTGCACTGGGCCCACTCCCAGAATGTAGGATAATCTTTGTTAAAATCAGCTAATTCCCCTTTGTATATAACATAACATATTTATAGGTTTCCAGAATTAAGGTATGCATGTCTTCAAGGAACTATTATTCCGCCAACTGTAGGTGTGAAAGAGTTTGTGGACATCTTTTTTTTATTGTACTTTTTTTATTGTTTTTCAAGTACCGTTCTCTTCTTTTTCCCCCACCCCTCCCTGCACCCAGCCATCCCCACTTCCCACCTGTGATCCTACCCCACTTTGGTTATTTCCATGTGTCCTTTATTTCCAGTGTTTGTGAAAACACTTCCCCACCAATATCTCCACCAAACTCTCCTCTGGCCACTGTCCATTTGTTCTTAATGTCAATGTCTTTGGTTATATTTTCATTGCTTGTTTGTTTTGTTGATTAGGTTTCACTTTAAGAAGAGATCATATGGTATTTGTTTTCACCACCTGGCTTATTTCACTTAGCATAATGCTCTCCAGATTTATCCATGCTATCATGAAGAGGGGGGGCTTCTTTTTTTCTTTCTGTTGCATAGTATTTCATTGAGTAAATGTGCCAGAGTTTTCTGATCCACTCATTTACTTATATGCAATTAGCTTAGTTCCAGCACTTGGCTATTGTAAATTTTGCTGCTATAAACATCGAGGTACATAAGTTCTTTTACATTGGTGTCTCAGGACTCTTAGGGTATAATCCTAGTGGTGGAATTTTCAAGTCAAAAGGCAGTTTTATTTTTAGTTTTCTGAGGAAATTCTGTACTGTTTTCCACAGTGGCTGTTCCAGTCTGCATTTCCACCAACAGTGCAACAGGGTTCCCTTTTCTCCACATCCTCTCCAATACTTGTTGTTTCTTGATTTGTTTATGATGCCCATTCTGACCAATGTGAATGGGTATCTCATTGTGGTTTTAATTTGCATGTCTATGATGACCAGTGATGCTGAGAATCTTTTCATGTGTCTCTGTGCCCTCTGTATTTCCTCCTTGGAGAAGCGCCTGTTCAAATCCTTTGCCCGTTTTGTAACTGGGTTGCTTGTCTTCCTAAAATGGAGTCATGTTGAGTTCTTTATATATTTTGGAGATCAAACCCTTGTCTGAAGGTATCATTGACAAATATATTTCCCCATACAGGTAGTTCTCTTTTTATTTTAATGCAATTTTCTTTTGCCATGCTGAAGCTTTTTATGTTCATGAGATTCCATTTGTTTATTTTGTCTTTTATAGCCCTTGCTCTAGGGATATAGTGAAAATATTGCTATGTGGAATATCTGGGATTTTCTTGCCTATGTTTTCCTCTATGACTTATATGGTGTCAGGACTTACATTTAAGTCTTTTATCTACCTTAACTTTATTTTTGTATGCGGTATAAGTTGGTGATTGAGCTTCTTTTTCTTTTTTGCATGTAGCTGTACAGCTTGCCCAACACCATTTGCTGAAAAGGCTATTTTTACTCCATTTTATGCTTCTGACCCCTTTACCAAATGTTAATTAACCATAGAAACTTGGGTTTATTTCTGGACTCTCCAATCTGTTCCATTGGTCTATGTGTCTGTTCTTACACCAGTACAGGGCTGCATCTATTACAGTGGCCCTGTAATACAGTTTGATATTAGGTTGTGATCCCTCCTATATTGTACTTTTTTTCTCAAGATTGCTTCAGCTATTCAGCATCATTTATGGTTCCATATATATTTTTGAAATGTTTGTTCTATGTCTGTAAAATGTGTCATTGGTACTTCAGTAGGGATAGCATTTAATCTATAAATTGCTTTGGGTAGTATGGACATTTTGATGATATTAATTCTTCCAATCCATGAACATTTTTAGTCCATGAACATGTTTTCATTTGTTTGTGTCTTCCTTAATTTCTTTCTTCAGTGTTGCGTAGTTTTCTGCATACAGGTCTTTTACCTCCTTGGTTAGGTTTATTCCTAGGTATTTTATTTTTATTTTGCTATATCGAATGGGATTTTTTCTTAATTTCTGCTTTTGCTGTTTTATTTTTAGTATACAAAAATGCCTTTGATTTTTAAATGTTGACTTTGTGTCCCATTGTTTCACCAAATTCACTTATTGAGCAGTTTTTTAAATGTAGTCTGTAGAATTTTCTATGTACACCACCATGTCCTCTGTAAACAATGACAGTTTTGCTTCCTTCTTTCCAATTTGGAGGCCTTGTATTTATTTTTCTTGTCTGCTTGCTGTCGCCAGGAGTTCCAATACTATGTTGAATAGAAGTGGTGAAAGTAGACATTTTTGTCTTGTTCCTCATCTTAGTGGGAAAGCTCTTACTTTTTACCCATAAAGTATGATGTTGGCTGTATGTCTCTCATATGTGGCCCTTATTATGTTGAGGAATGTTCCATCTATTCCCACTATGCTGAGTAGTTTTATCATAAATGGGTGCTGTAACTTATCAAATGCTTTTTCTGCATCTGTTGATATGATCATGTGATTTTTGTCTTTCCTTTGTTTATGTAATGTATTGAGTTTATTGATTTGCAAATATTGTACCATCCTCACATCCCTGAGATGAATCACACTGGAGCATGGTATGTGATCTTTTTAATGTATTGCTGGATGCATTTTGCAAATATGTTATTGAGAATTTTAGCATCTATGCTAATCAGTGATATGGGCCTGTAGTTTTCTTTCTTTGTTGTGTCTTTATCTAGTTTTGGGGTTAGGATGATACTGGCTTCAAAATAGTTTGGAAGTCATCTGTCTTCTTGAATTTTTTGGAATACTTTGTGAGGGATAGGGGTTATGTCTTCCTTTAATTCTTTGTAGAATTCTCCTGTGAAACCATCCAGGCCAGGGTTTTTATGCGCCAGGAGTTTTTTTTTTTTATTACTGCTTTAATTTCATCAGCTGTTATTGGTCTTCTCAGCATTTCTGCTTCATCTTGATTCAGTTTGGAAAGATTATATTTTTCTAGAAGACTATCCATTTCACCCAGGTTTTCAAATATCTTGGCATATAGTTCTTCGTATAATTTCTTACAATCCTTTGCATTTTTCTTGTGTCAGTTGTAACCTCTATGCTTTCATTTCTTATTTTTTTATTTGAGTCCTCTCTCTTTTTTCCTTGATGAGTCTGCTTAAAGACTTGTTGATTTTGTTATCTTTACAGTGAAGCAGATCCTGGATTTGTTGATCCTTAGAACTGTGCTTTTAGTCACTATGTCATTTAATTCTGCTCCGATCTTGGTTATTTCCTTCCTACTACTTGCTCTGGGCTGTCTTTGTTGTTTTTCCTCCAGTTCTTGTAGATGTAGGGTTAGGTTGTTTATTTGAAATGTTTCTATCTTTTTTAGGTAGTCCTGTATTGCTATGAACTTCCCTCTCAGAACTGTCTTCATTTTCTCCTATAAGTTTTGGGCTGCTGTGAATTCATTTTCATTTGTTTCCAGATACTTTCTGGTTTCTTCCTTGACATTCTTAAACCATTCATTGTTTAATAGCGTGCTAATCACTCTCCATTAATTTGATTGTTTTTGAGTTTTTTCCTTGATGTTAGTTTCTTGTTTCAGATGCTTGTGGTCAGAGAAAAAATGCTTGATATGACCTCAATTTTCTTCAATTTGTTGAGAGTTGGTTTGTGTCTTATCATATGGTCTATCTTTGGAAATGTTTCGTGTGCATTTAAAAAGAATGTGTATTTTGCTTCTTTGGGATGAAAGATTATATATATATTGTTAACTCCATCTCATCTAGGTCATTGTTCAATGGTGCAATATCTTTTGTTGATATTCTGTTTGGAAGATCTATCCATTTTTGACATTGAGGTGTTAAAATAACCTACTATAATTGTGTTGCTCTTAATATCTTTCTTGAAGTCCTCCAAGGTTTTCCTTATGTATTTGTGTGCTCCTATGTTGGGTGCATATATATTTATAATGTTTATATCTTCTCATTGGATTCTTCCCTTGAGTGTTATGAAGTGGCCTTCTGGGTCTCTTTTTATGGCCCTTGTTTTGAAGTCTATTTTGTCTGATGTGAGTATTGTTACCACAGTTTTTTTTCCTGTTCATTTGCTTGGAACCTATTTTTCCAACCATTCACTTTTAGTACCTGCAGGGATTTTGTCCTGATGTAGGTCTCTTTCAGGCAGCATATGTGTGGGTAATGATTTCTTACCCATTCAACTAATCTATGTCTCTTGATTGGAGCATTTAAACAATTTACATTTAAAGTTATTATTGATAGGTACTTGTTCATTGCTATTTTACTTCATTTGTACCAGTGTTCCTCTCTCTCTCTCTCTCTCTCTCTCTCTCTCTCTCTCTTTCTCTCTCTCTCTCATTCTTTCATCCTTTTCTTAAAGCAGACACTTTAGCATCTCTTGCAGAACTGATTTAAAGGTGGTATATTCTTGGACCCTTCTTTTGTCTAGGAAACCTCTTATTTCACCTTCTATTTTAATTGAGAGCCTTTTTAGATAGAGTAGTCTCAGTTGTAGGTCTTTGTTTTCCATTACTTGGAATATTTCTTGCCATTCCCTTCTGGCTTGGAGGAAGTCAGCTGCTAGCCTGATTGGGTGTCTCATATGTTACTTCCTGTTTCTTCCCCTTGTGCCTTCAAGATTCTGTGATTTTCTTGGAATTTTGCCATTTTATTTTTATGTGTGTGGATTTTTATTGATTATACTATTACAGTTTTTTCAATTTTCCCCTTCTATACCTCATCTGCCCTGCTCCTCCAAACCCTTCAGCATTCCTCTCCCCTTAGTTCATGTCCATGGGTTGCACATATAAATTATTTGAGTTCTCTGTTTTCTATACCATTTTTATCTCTTCCCACCTATTTTATGCCTACTAATTATGTTCCTTCTTCCCTGTACATTTTACGCCATCCCTACTTTCTCCTTTCCCATCGAAATCCCTCCATGTGATGTCCATTTCTCTGATTCTGTTCCCATTCTGGTTCTTTGCTTAGTTTTTCTTTTCTTTTAGTTTCATTTGTTAATAGTTGTGACTTTGTTGTCATTTTACTGTTCATAGTTTTTATCATTCTCTTTTTCCTAGATAAGTCCTTTTAACATTTCCTATAATAAGGGCTTGGTGATGTTGAACTCCTTTAACTTGACCTTATCTGGGAAGCACTTTATCTACCCTTCCATTCTAAATGAAAGCTTTGCTGCATAGATTAATCTTGGGTGTAGTTCCTTACTTTTCATGATTTCAAATACTTCTTTCCAGCCCCTTCTTGCCTGTTAGATTTGTTTTGAGAAATCAGCTATGGGCTGACTATGGGCACTCCTTTGTAGGTGACTGTCTGCTTTTCTTTTGCTGCTTTTCCGATTCTCTATCTTTAATCTTGGGTAACTTAATGATGATGTACTTCGGTGTGTTCCTCTTTGGGTACAACTTGTTTGGGACTCCCTGAGCAACTTGGACTTCCTGGAAGTCTATTTCCTTCTCCAGGCAGAGAAGTTTTTCTTTGTTATATGTTCAAAGAAGTGTTCAATTTATTGCTGCTGTTTTTCTCCTTTTGGCACCCCTATAATTCAGATGTTTAAAGGTTTCAGGTTGTCCCAGAGGTTTGTAAGACTCTCTTCACTTTTATGAATTCTTGTTTCTTCATTTTGTTCTGTTTGGATGTTTATTTTTCACTTTTGTTCTACATTTTTGCTTTGAATTTCCTTCCTGTCACTGTTGGTTCCCTGAATATTTTGCATACTTCGCTTTGGGTATCCTTCAATTGTTCTTTCATTTTTTGACTAAGCTCAATCATTTCTGTGAGCACTTTGATTGCCAGGGCTTTAAATTCTCCATCAGATAGGTTGACCATTTCCTCATCACTTAGTTCTCTTTTAGAGATTTTGCTCTGTTCTTTCATTTGGGCCATATTTCTTTGTCTTGGAGCAAATAATAAGTTGTAAGGGGGTGAGGCCTTAGGTATTCATCAGGGCAGGACAACCCTCTTTGTTGCACTGTGGCACTGCCTGTAGAGGAGGAACCAGAGAGGGAACAATGCAGCTCACCTGCTGGGTTGTAGCCCACATTTCAAGGAACTCTCCTGTGAGAATAGGAGTTTCTCCCACTGCAGCAACCACCATAGTGAACAGTCAACTCTGAGTCTCAGTTTTGCCTTCAGCCAGGCTCACCTGCATGGTCTGTCCCTTTGCCAAGGTTTTTTTTTCTCAGCTGGCCCTGCCCCCTTGGTCTGTTACCTCGTCACTGCTAGTTCTTACTGCTCTGGTGGTTCTGGCTGACTTTTTCTTTAATTTCTCAGTTGTTATAGTTCCATGCAGTTTGATTTTCTGGCACTTCTGGTTGTTTATTGATTTTAGATTCGTTGTTATTCTTCTTTTGGTTGTGCAAGGAACCAAAGGCTTTCTATCTATTGCCTCTGTCTTAGCCAGGACTCTGGAATTTTACCATTTTAATTATGATGTGTCTTTAAATGGGCCTCTTTGGGTTCCTCTTGTTGGGACCTTCTGTGCTTCCTGGATTTGTGTGACTTTTTCTCTCATCAAATTAGGGAGGTTTTCCATCATTCCTTTTTCAAATAATTTTTCTATCCCTTGCTCTTCTTCTCCTTCTAGTATCCCTATTATTCAGATAGTATTATGTTTCATGTTGTCTTGCAGTTCCCTTACATCTTTTCATTATTTCTGAGTCTTTTTTCCTTTGTTGCTCTTTCTGGGTGTTTTTTCTACCTGGTCCTCCACCTCAATGAACCCATCCTCTGCTTCATCTAGACTGCTTTTGATTCTTTCCACTGTGTTCTTTAGTTCATAAATTGTACTCTTCTTTTCCTCTTGGCCCTTGCTGATAGTTTCTATTTCCTTTTTTATGTTGATATAGTTTGCTGTGAGTTTATTGTAGTTCCCCTGTAGTTTCTAGTAGCTCATTGTGAGCTCTTTGAACTTCCTGATAACCAGTGCTTTGAATTCAACATCTGATAGCTGGCTTGCCTCTATTTCATCTAGCATTCTTTCTGAGGCTTTCTCCTTTCCTTTCATTTGAGGTTTCTTTCTTTGCCTTCCCATTGTTTGTGAGACTCTTCTTGTTAACCTCTGCTTCTGAAATTAATTTGTTCTGACTCCCTGGGTTTGTGTTGTGAAGTTGTAGGTAGGAGTACGGTAGGAGACCTGTGATATTCAGTGGTGCAGTCTCTTTGACCTCCTGAACCTGCTGCTCTTGGGATGCCATTTATGTTGGCTCTTTGCATGTCTTTGGGTTTTGATTGTTATTTGGTCATTCTTTGGTGGGTCTTTCCCTCCAGCTTGTTGACTGAGGGTCAGTCCACATACCATGTCTTATATGCTCTTGTATGCGCTTCTGCTGCCAGAATAAAACCACAAACCCACATTCCCAAAGATATCTCCTCTCACAATCTCAGTATCAACAGCAAAGGAACCAGTATTAATAAGGGTGTGAAGAGATTAAGATATTATTAGAAAGGAGAGAAATAAGCTATAGTATATATTCTAGTGCCTTATTATGCACAGTGGCTTATTATTATTTGCTGGAAAAGAAATGAATGTTAAAAAGTTATGCCAAATAGAGATTACTAATTATAGAAAAGACCACAGTGGATTTTGTCTCAGTAGTCTTTAAAGATTTTGTTTATTTATCTTTAGAGGGGAAGGAGAGAGGGAGAGAAACGTCAATGTATGGTTGCCTCTAGTGCGTCCCCTGCTGGGAACTGGCCTGCAACCCAGGCATGTGCCCTGACTGGGAATTGAACTGCGATCCCTTGATTCACAGGCTCGTGCTCAATCCACTGAGCTACACCAGCCAGGGTTCGTCTCAGTAGTCTTCAGTATTTACCAATTTTTTTTGGGGGGGTCTGCATCTGGTGGTGTCAGATGTTGACCCTGTCTGACATTAGGCAGCCTGCTCTGAGACTGCCAGACATCTGCTGTCTATAATTGTCTCCTTCAGTTGTTAACTTTGTACTAGTCAGTAACTAGTTACTTTGCACTCAGTAGTCAGGCTTAAGCCTCATAGAGTGGGACAGAATTCCTCCTGCTGTCAGGGCTATTGTTTCCTCTCAGGCTGCTGCTTCTCAGAGGGGAGTGAGTGGTCTGCTACACAGGGTGGCTGCTGCAGTATAGGAGACGATTCAGCACTGGCAACCTGGTGTCCACTTTCTCAGTTCTCTCCCCTTAGTCTCCCTCCCCTGACTCAACCATTTCTAGTCCACTCTGCCACCCCTTTTCCAGGGGGTTACTTCTGCTGCTTTCGTAATTTAGTAATTAATCTAGTAATTACTAGATTAATTAATCTCCTTTAGTAATTAATCTAGTCTCTCTACACTCAGCAGTCAGGCTTAAGCACCAAAGAACCTGGGCTGAGTCTCTCTTGTGAGTGGGGCTATTGTTTCACCTCAGGCTGCTGGCACTTGGAGGGAAGCAGTCTTCTTGAGCACAATGAATGCCGCCATTTTGGGGATGACTCAGTACCATGTTCCCTGTGGCTACTCTCCCCAAAGCTTCCATCCCCAGTTTCTCCTCAGGCATCTCCAGCCCACTCTGCTCCTGCCTTTGCTGTAATCCCAGGTAAGTGACAGCAAATGAAAATTTGTGCATTGGCCCTGCAAACAGCTCTTTGTGTCTCCAGACTTCCATCACTGGCAGAGAGCAACTGTGCTCCTTTTTGCCACTGGTTGTTATTTGTGTACTTTTTGAGCTCTAATGTTCTAGGCTGGGGATCCCAGCTTAGGATTTAGACCTCATTCTTGTCAGGAGTGTCTAAACTGCTGCTTAATTATCCCTCTGGTGCTGCCACTCACAGCCAGCCCTCTCAAGTCTCCACCACACTACTTACCAGACAGGTTGTGCCAAAGCAGGCTCTTCTGTCTGTCCAAGGTCATATGGTTGTTCTCTTCCTATTGTTCAGTTCTTCATTCTGTGTGATTTCTCCACAGTTTAATTGTAATTTCTGATTGATCCTGGGAGGAGGTTATTTGTGGCTTTCACTCACTCCTCTGTCATCTTGCCCTCTCTATAATCTCTTTTAACTACCACAGTAAAAAATTACTATAAAATAATGCTCCTCAAATCTGAATCCTTCTTAAATGTACACATTCAAGATTCTGTCCCTTCATGATACTCATTAGAAGCTAATGGGTGCTGACTCATGTAGCAGACACAAGCCATTCAATGCGCAATGGAAATAAACATTTCCACCTTTTTTTTCCCTCAAGTACATGCAGTTGCCAAGAGCTGTAGAGTAATATTTCTATCCTTAACCAAGAAAAGGTACTTGGGGTAGTTGGAGAAATGGCCTCTGGAGTATGAGGGATCTAGCTTGAGTGTGGTTCCTACCAGAATACTAACTAGGCAACTTCATGCAAGTTACCATCTCTGTTGCCTAAGGTTTTACACTTGTACATTAGGAAAGTGATATTGAAATTGAAAATATGTGCCAGTTAGTTTACAACTCAGAAATGTATTATTTATTTAGTTTTCTCTGTTTTCCAAAATCTAGTATATTTTCATAAAATTGTGCCCATTAACCCCACTACCAACTTTTCATGTTAACTTTTTCCCACAAATGCCTATAAGTCACTAATAAATAATATTTATTTAGAGTCATATTCTTGACCTCCAACCAATGATTTGCACCTCTGAGCCTTTGAAACATCAAGAATTCCTTTTGAAAATAGAACTATCATATGGTCCAGCAATTTCACTTCTGCTTATTTATCCCAAGAAGACAAAAAAACAGTGACTCATAGAGATATTTGTACCAGATTATTTTGAAAATTATTTTTTAATGTATGTGAAATGTGACCAACTGTTAAATGATGTAAAAATGCCAGCAACTATTATGATCATCAAAGGTGATGTTTAAAAGAACATTATTCTATTCTAAGCCTTTAAACTAAATTAAAACTTAAGTAAGTTTCTTCCCTAGAACCTGTATGTTAGTGTTCGTAATCCTCAATACTTTCTTTTCAAAACAGTTAAAAATAAAATACTTAAAAATAATTGAAGGAGGGTATTTAAGCGTAAATGTATTTCATATAAGGACTTCTCGAACTTGAATGCACATAGCAGTCACCTGGATGTCTTGTTAAAATGCAGATTCTGATTTATTGAGCTGGAATGCAACCTAGAGTCTGCATTTCAAACAAATTCCAACATGATCCAAATATTGCTTGTGGGCTGAGCAGACTTTAACTGGCAGAGTTGTGTACCACTCTCCATACAAAACACACTTAGCTGCCTTTGACATTTTATTATGTTTATGAATTATAAAATACCTAGTACTGTAGCTTTGGTATTTTAAACATTATATTTGAAGTGACTCCAAAAAGGACCTGAGAAAATAAGTCCATATATACACATATGAAAGAGATAAATTAGAAATGGAAGGGAGCAACTAGAAGCAATAGCTGAATTTTAGGGTCTGCTTTGCTTCACTGATGAAAACCTGATATTTCTCAAGGAAACCGATTATCCAGACTCCTTTTTGGTTGAATTTCACATTCCTTAAGCAGTATTATATCCTCAAGAATGAAATTAAACAGACTCTTGGGATACAAAGAAATTAATAATGTTAAGCTTATGCATTCATAATGAACATATGGCTAAGATTATTTTTCACCAGGTATTTTTTGTTAATTATTATAGCAGTTGTCTTCACTGTTGAGGTCAATAGATCATTAAGTATATCTTTAAAATTGTTAAGCAAGGTCCTAAACATATTTATGATGCTGCTGATGAACATTTACTCAAATTTTATGTTTAATTCATTTGGTTTCTAGGGGTTTTATTTCAATAAAACATGTCCTTCAACTTTTGTAGAGATTTGAGAGTTGTTCATGAAATGTAGAAAACCATTCTTCAAAAACTTTACTCTAGATAAATTAAGATACCAAGTAATAGGGGAAAATGTGATACAAATTAAAAGTTTTAGGAATTAATCACACTTGATAGTTACTTCCATTTGGTGTTTGCTTTGTATTTGTGGGAAAGTGTGCTTATGCTCTTTGTTAAATCACTTTAAACTAGATGTTGAGTAAACAAGCACCAAAGCCACAGAGTTTTATTTAGTTTTGTTGCCAATTACATTTTATGGTCAATCAAAGTTATTTTGACAATTGGCTAGTGAGAGATTTAATGGGAGATAAAAGCAACAAAAGAAAAGAAATAGGTCTCTGTAGCTCAACAGATAGAACTAAGGCTTTTGCAGAGTTAGCTGATGGATGTGAGTATATGGTTCTACTCATAACCAGCAGCTCGTACGCTAAGAATGGACTCTTATTATTGTCAAAAGACAATAAATTTTAAAAGGGTAGCTAAGTATGAATACATGCACACTTCTTTTTACTTCAATTTTGGTTGGGGGGAAAGTAGTCACAGGCAATGATCAGCTTACCAGGTAATTAGTGGTAAGTTCAACTTTCCACTTTTATTTGTCCTTGCAGACAGAACCCATGAGCACAGAGTATTTTCTGCTAACAAATGGGAGTCTGGCCAACCAGTGACCTTTACATTAGCAATCTAATAACCAGAGGCCATCCTGCCATAGCGCTGACTCAGAACTAATTTATGAAACTAGGTCCAAATGCTCATTAAGATGGTCACAATTCAGTGACTGTCCAGTAAAATGATACTACAGTTTCAGTTTTGTAACAGTGAATATTTAAACATACCATTTAGGACATACATATTTCAGATGTTAAAACTAGCTTTGATTATGCAAAGGGAAAAACAACAAGGTTAGAAAGCCATTTGCTTTTGTACAAAATGGGCACTACTGTCACTCAGCTTCAGGCTCAAAATGCTTCCAACGTTCCCCTTTTAGAGCACAGGGTGAGCTGGGCTTGCATTTGCAAGTCTGGTGCATTCTTTCCTTAGGGTAAGAGCACCTCTAGGTATCCCTATCTAACCACAGGTTGTGACCCTACCTAGACAAGAAATCTCAGGCAGCTCAGTTGAGAGTCAAATGGATTTCCCCATTGCTGCCAGAAAATCTCCCACAGCATTCCTTCAATCACACAGCCTCCCATGATGCCAGAACTCCTGGAACTCAGAGCTCATTGGTGTACATGCTGCTTTCCACAGAGAGGCTGGGTTTGAGTGGAAGAGAAAATGTGACATCCAAATGTGGTTAAGAGCCATGAGACAGTAGGGAATGTTCTACACAGTCTGATGGTGCTATAGTTCCTAGTTGTCACTAATGCTCAGACTGTCCTATCCCAAAGCAGGGTTCCCGTCTCTCACTAGTTCAGTGCCTGGCAATGGACCAAGTTCAATAATAGGCAGCTGTTGTGAAATGAGATAATGACATCATTATAGGAGTGATTTAATTTCTCTGTCTCTCAAACATCTTTATACATGATATGAGAATAATGATCCCCACTCTGCTTATTTCACAGGATTTTTGTGAGGATTTAAGCTAATAATAACTGCAAAACACATTTTAATGGTGTGGTGCTTATCATACTGTAATGTATGGTTTTAAGACTTCATTCATCAAGTTTAACAGTCTGTTTTCTTTATCTCCTGAATTTTTATTCAATGGAACAGGAATGACTCCCTAAATCTTCCAAATGTGGACAACAAAACTTTAAATGACTTTTTCCTGGCAATCTCTATGCCATGGCTGAATTATTTAAACATTTACTTGATCCTAGGGAAGGGAGCAAAACAGAAAAATTCCAAGAAAAATAATATTTCTCTTTGCTAATTCCTTTAAATTTGTGTTCTTTTAATTCTTTTGTGCATCTAAAAATCATATTAGTAATGTAGATGCTTTATTATTCAATGACATAGACATCACTTTGATATCAAGGTTAAATTTCTCTAGGCGTGACAGACACCTACCTGCAGGGACCACAAGTGGTAGAGGTGGATAGCAAGTGCTCATTTATTGTAACAGTGTAAATAATAAGTAATTTAGAAGATTAAATTGACTTTTTAAATGAGGATATTCCAAATTAGATACTTGACAAAAAATAAATGTAAAATATTTTTCTATATATTTCAAGGTGTCTCATAAATTAGTATCCCAGAAGCACTCTTTTTGGCTGGATATTACATAGGAGTGCTGTCCCAAAATATCTCTATGTTCACAAATATATAAAAACATTTGAGTGAAAGGTAACTGAATGGTTCTTTTTCCAGAATCTTATGCTTTAATATACATTACAAATATCTGAGAAAAGGATATATTATGACATTTTTAACAGCTTGTTTTATCACATACCTAATAGGATCTTCCAAACACTGTTCAGATAAATACCACACTAGGAAATGCTGCCCAAGTATGTCTGGCTAGCCTCACAACAAACCATGCAAGGATACACCTGCTGGTCTGAGTTGACTAAAAGACTTTTTGAGCACCTGCTGGACAAACACTTGGCTGGAGACTGAAGGTCATAAGAAGTGGAGTGAAATTATTACTTCCCTATAGAAGCCCCAAGTCAAAGGAATAGTCAAGTCAGTCCCACTGGAACAATAGAATAAGTGGAATGGGGGAGTGGACAGGAGAGTCTTACCTGCTTGGGTGTAGAGTTCAAGGTATATTCCAGAGTCAAATCATAAAACAATGGAATGCTCTATCAATTCTAGTAGTATGCTACCTAGAATTAGCCATGTAAACATATTTCCACATGCTGGCTGTCATTCCTGAAGATGACACTTTACAAAAGCAACTGACTCCCCTCTGCTATGTTTCATGTACCTCAAATCCTGAGAAGTTCAGTTTATTGATTTCTTCCAGTCTATAACTTTCTAGTTATTTCTGCCATGGTATATTGATATTGTTTATTTAGTTTAAAGAAGAAAAGAAAAATCATTAAAATTTTTAGAACATTTAATATATTTTAAGCAATTCACTGTGAAGGTATAGTTGGTAGCTCAACAATTGTTTTTTACTTTTTTATTCAATTTATTGGGATGATGTTAGTTAATAAAATTATATAGTTTTCAGGTATACAATTGTATAATACATCATCTGTATATTCTATTGTGTATTTGTGTATTCATTCCCCTAGGTCAAGTCTCCTTCTGTCATCATTTATCTTCTTTTTACCCTCTTCTACCTCCCCCAACAAAATATTTTTCAAATGTTTTAATCTGAAGTTTAATATTAGAAGGATAATTTTGGATTAAATTTTATCTTTTCCATGTATTTCTTCATGCTAACTTGAAATATTGGAACCTCAAAATAGATATGTTCCATTCTATAAGCTTCTCAGTTCGTCTGTAGATAGACTCATAATGTCACATGCCTGTCCTCCCTCCACATGGAAATCTGCTGTGTTGTCATCACTTGAACATGGGCAAAGCTTTAGCTCCCTCTGCTTTGTCCTTGTGCCTGGAAAAGGGGTCCGGGCAGTTTCTCCACACAGGTGAACCCAAATAGAAACTCTTCAAGAGATTGCTTTTAATGGTGCTTACTCAGTTTTACTAACTTTTTCTACAAAAATGTGATCCCAATACTCAGAGACTACAGTCCATCAGCTTGGTATACTTCCAGAGGTGTGTCTGTATAACATACAAGACTGCAACTAGAATTTTGTGGACTATCTCAAAAGAACTTGTGGAAAGTTATTTAACCCACATCCTTTTTTGAGGACACTATCAGATTTCTAAATATCAGTATTTTGGTATGAATCTGTTTGAAAATTCAAGAATTTAAGAAATGACACCTTAACTTCTGTACCCTAATATTCTGCTCCAAAGCCTCTATCTCAAGGGTGTTGAACTCATTTTTACCAGGGCCCCATCAGCCTCACGATGTCCTTCAAAGGGACAAATGTAATTTCAACTCCTTAACAGTTAAGGGGTAGTTACATTTATACTGTCCTAAAATTACTTCAGCCCTTTGAAGGTAACCGCAAGGCTGATGTGACCCCTGGTGAAAATGAGTTTGACACCCCTGCCTTATCTTATCAGAGTGGCATAAAATGGAACTTTGGTCATTCTTCTTGCCTCACCTGTAAGTCATTTACAGACTACCAAGATAATCAAGGAAGAAAGCCTCAGTGGTCTCTCTGTCACCAACCACACAGTGTACTGTTAAGAGTCCATTTACTTGGTTTTTATGGTCCCTTTGAGGCAAATAGGTCTAGAAACATGACAACCTAACCTTTGGCTTCTAAAGAAACTGGGTCATTCTGAAGACACAATTAAATTTTGTCTTTATAAATTTCAATATAAAGGAAATGTTCCTTCATCACATCCTTGGCAAAACTTTATGGTCATTGATTACCTGAGCTCCCTGACTACTGTCCCTTGTTCTTTGACCACAGTCAACCCCTTTCACCCTCATCCCTGTCCACTACCATCAGATTTTTTATGATGGCCAGTAAAGCAGTGTGAAATATCTTAATTTGCATATTTTAGAATAGATTTCCATACACTAAAAGGGAAATTATGCCTTTGAACAGCATTCAATGTTTGTAAGGACATTTCTTGCTAGCTTTTAAAAAGAAATACATTATATTTATCTACAAACATTGGTTATCTTCACTAAGGGTAGCTCAACTATCCTTAATACAGTGTATTGAGTCCACTCCACAAGAAATAAAAGTCTTCTCTTTCTTTTCTTGTAAAATGTCCCTCACTTCTTTCAAAATTTTCTTTAAGTTTGTCTCATTTAGATTTTACTTTTTATCATCCTTTGAAAATGTTACCTGTATTAAATATAATGGTTTATGTCGTTTCTCCAACTTTTGTCACCCAACTTTCCAATTTCCTATGTTTTACACATTTTTTTAAAGATTGATATTGGTCAATTGTATGCAAATACTCTTTGTCATGTGTTTAAGCTTCTTCTTTTAGCTTAATAACTTGTCAGAGTTTTAGTTCCTGTAGCAAAGGATGTGTTTCTCTATCTCCCTTTTCTTTCCCCTCTTGCTGTCCCTCTTCATTTTTGGTTAGCATTTCTCATTCCCTTACCTTGTTCAATATTTAATTTTTTAACTAATTACAGTCTTGCAATGTGTTATGTATTATTCTTAATTATTATGTCTGTTGCCTAAAAATCTATTTTTTTCCTGTAGAAGATGACTTCTACAAGGCTGTGTGTCTAACCTGCTCAGTACATAATGTAACTCAAATAGTGCCTGGCCTACAGTAGGTGCTCAATAAATACTTGTTGAATAAATGAATGACATGTAACATTTGCACCAACAAATAGCAGAAAGAAAAATCAAACTTCTTGTTTTACTTTCATCAAATGGTTTCATATTTTCTTAACCCATGATATTTCATTTTATGCTTCCAGATATCAATATGGCAGGAGAACCCAAGCCCTACAGAGCAAAACCTGGAAACAAGAGGCCCCTTTCTGCACTTTATAGGTGAGTAAGTACTATGTTCCAATATGTAGTAGTGAAAATGTTGGCCAGCTTTAAAAGGCAATATACATAACCCATAAGGAATCAAAAAAGGAGAAATCTTCATTGGCATAAAGTACAACAAAATGCTGGTGGTAAACACATAAATACACACAGCATTGACTGTGATCTTGGATGCCTAACCTTGTCATCACTTAAACTTCTACAAGATATTTCATTAATAAAATCTAATAAAAATCTCCCATGACTATCTGACAAGTAGGGAGAAGGTCAGTATTTGTTGACTATGGCATGTCATGTACTGTAGTTTCCCACAAGTTGTTTGTTTAATCTAATATTTACAGCAATGCTGTAATGTAGAATTGCAACTCTCATCTTAGAGATCAAGAAGCTGATCTGCAGTTTCTGAGAGATTCCCCTGGTCATACCACTGGGAAATGATGGCACCAGTTTTGACTCATGCTTTTCAACACCACACTCTGAATTCTATCCACCTGGTCATCAGCCTCATTTGTGAGAGAGTACATGTTCCTTGCATTCCCATTTCCCCCAAACAATACAGTCTTTTGCTTTTCCAGAGAGATAGATTTGATTTGATTCCTTTAATGTTTCTTAATATTCATTGGTTTGAGTCAATTTAACATTCTGGTTTCCCTCACTATTTTCCCCTTCTATTTATCAGTTTCCAGACTTATAATCTCAATACCAGCTGGATAGATTACACTATATTTAGCATCTTTATTGTTCTGTGTGTACCTTTCTTAAATTAAATAAACTTTGGTCAAATTGAAGAAGAAAACAAAAATAAATTCTTGGCACTTTTCTTTTTTAAAAAAACAGCCATTTTGAAAAAAGTTATGTGCTACTATTAAGCCGTGTGTCCCACTTCATGTACATTTTCCATAGGTTTCTGTGCTGCAAGTACTGACTTTGCATCTCTCTTTGCTAAATTCACTGCTAAATGTAGCCACCTGTCCCAGGCTATTAAGATCTCCTATCATCCAATTAATTCGGTGTAGGGGCAACTTTTCTCACAAGTCCCCACGTCTGCCATGGATGAAAGTAAACATGACATGACATGATCTGCTTGGGGAGGAGAGGTGGCTGATCCCTCAGAAGGGAAGGGCCATGAGCAGTGGCCAGTTTCTCAGGGGGAAAAGGCATTGAGTCCCTTCCTCCAAGGGCTTTTATTGGGTTGTAATACACAGGAATACAGGGTGGCAAGGATCAAACAGTAGATAACATTTCAAAAAAATCTGAGGGCTTAGTCTGAGTCAGTGTCTGTCAGGAAGAAAGTTTTGCAGAAACTTTAGGGTTTCCTGCTCAGACCGTTAACATATGAATGAAAGTACTCTTAGCAGAGCAGACTTCACAGGTTTTTCAGGAATTCATTGTGCTGCCAAATTTTTCCTGGGATCTGCTCTGGCAAGGCAAGGAGTTGCACCCCTCCCCAACAGGTATTCTGGCTTAAGTGGATTAGAGCCAGGAAGTGCTTCTCCAAGAGGACATGGGGACTAGGGCTATGTCACATAGCCAGGGTGGCACGAGTTCACTGCTCACTCTTTGTTGCAGCCCCCTAGTCTTTCCATGATGGCCTCCCAAGTAGTCAAGTCTGGCTTAGGTTGCTCTCCACTGTGAGGAGACTTACTACTCATGGACTTCTGACCATGCTTTGGGGGCAGGGACAGGAAATTGAGGCAGAATTTCCTACCAGAAACAAGCTTTGTCTCCTGTGGCTCACATTCTGGAGGTCACTTGCTCATCCTTAGCCATGGGGGTGGGGGATGTTAGGGCTACAATTCCTGAAACCAGGCAGAGCAGTCCCCAACAATTCGGGCCTCTCCCAGATTTATATCTTCACTCTATCAGTGCCCACATCCAATGAGCTAATGCAAAGGTTGAACAAGGCCCCTTTTCCCCTGATATCATTTGGATAAAGGAGAATTGAGTTATACATGTCACAACTGATTATGTGTGATCACAACTGATACAACATAATGGGCTCAAAAGATATCTTGGAGCTGTATCCTATTCTCTGAAAATGAGCATTTATTTTTTCTTCAGCCACTCATGGCCTCATTTCCCAAACTATGTAAGACAAAAGGGTCAGAACTAGGTGACTTCTGAGGTTCTATTCATGCCTAATACCCCAATGCTCGCTAATGAATGGCCATCAGAAATCTTAAAAGGTATTTTGGAAATGTACATTAATTGAGCTTATTATTTTATTTGTGTAAATTTATTTAATTTTAACAGGGCTTTTTAACATAAAATTGAAAGCAACAGGAATTAACAAATGCTGATAATTGGTCATAGGGCAGTATGGCTGTGAAAAGTTGGAGGTAAGGTCATCAACCAAAGGAAATGTTTATACAGCTGAGAAATAAAAATTATTTTCTGATTGGATTCATTTATAAATAGATGCACAGAGCTGCATCTAATGCAAAACATTTGAAAGGCCAATATTTAAGTTATTAAAAATAATAAATGGCCTTCTTTCTTATCAAAGAGTCACCACTATCCATGCAATGATGTTAATTTTCCCATTTTCCCTGTTCTTAGAGTGATTTGATTTTCTTATGAGAATAGATGCTTATGAGAAAAAATAAATATCTTTGTAACTGTTATTTCTCTATTACTAAGTTATGTTGAATTGTGAATTTGAAAGATGAGAACCAGAAGTTCATTTTAATATGACATATTGTACACAAACCACAATAGTGGGAAAATACATATTAATGCTATTTTTATCTGTTTACATAAATGCCGAGATGCACTGAAATTGCCAACTGGAAACAAAAGGAACAAGGAGGGTAGAGTGCCTCTGAGAAAGCCTTTCACTCATGCTTTCTCATCCTTATATAAGCTTAATAAGAACAATATCTCATTTTTGTGTAAATCAACTGTGTTTTTATAGTTATTATCTGTTCACCACCCAACTTCAGGTTGGTGTTATGTGCCTGGCTTTATTGATGAGAAAAGTAAGCTTCCAAGAAAAGAAAGGATTTACCTGGAGCCAGGTAATAAGATCTAGAACTGAACTCTGGTGGGCAGCCTTCAAGTCTGGTGATCTTGCTACTCGCTTACAGCTATCTCCTCACCTGCTGTCATCTAAAGAGCACTGCTTATAAAAAGCAGAGATTCCTGCCAACCAAAACAATTAATCAGTTATATTTTTGTCCATGACTACATTGTATGTCACATAAGAACATGTGTTACCACCTATTTGTGTGACCACAGATAAGTGGTTTGATAGGCACAGGTTTGGCACAGGTTTGAGGTTCAAGTTCTTTATCTAACTTAACAGTTGTGTAATTTTCTTTGTAGAGTGAAACTCAGTGTAGGGAATGTGAAGGTGGTAGCTGCTGAAGAGAGGTGCTTTCTGCTTTCCTGTTCTTTGCATCTTTGGGTCTGTTTTACCTATAAAGTGAAAGGGCTGGAATGATGTCATTTGTTCATTCATTCACTCATACAAGACATATTTATTGTGTGTTTCTTATAGTCTGGGCACTGTGGTAGCTGATTTTCTTGGCACAGAAAAATGCCCAGGTTGCAGAGGGCAAAGAGAGAAGATAATGAAATAATAGTAATTAATTTTTATGGTTATTGGCAACCTCTGATTTATGTCTCTGTATTCATTTGCTTAGTTGGGGTGGAAATTACTTGCCATCAGACTTTCCTCCCCACCTATGTCCATTTCTTCACCATCATCAACCACAAAGCAGTATTGACATGGACTATCCACTGAGACATCACTTGACTTATTACTGCTAGTAATGAAGCTTTTGATTTAGCCCAACAGGCTGTCCTAAGCACTTTCCATGTGCTAAATTAACATGGTATACAGAGAAGACACAAAATGTTTTTAAAACACAGTGCAACTATGAAATATTTCTTCTGTTATAAGTGAATTAGGTATATGAGGTCTGTACAGAAAAAGCCCAGTCACTTTTAAGAAAACAAGAATGATTTATGGGACATTGATGTAACCTGGCATCCAAGAAGAGTGGAGTGGAATGCACATGTGTGAACAATAATGGCTTCACTGTACTAGTCAGTGCAGGTGGTAAAATCCATTGAGTGAGCATGTGTACTGTGTGGCCCTCACATTCAAAATGACTGAGCAAGTAGAACAATGAATCTGCATCAAATTTTGCATGAAGCTTGACCATTCCTCTGCAGAAATTATTCAGATGATTCAGAAGGCTTTCAGGGACAATGCAATGAGTGCAGCACAAATCAAAGTGTGGCATAAATACCTCAAAGATGGTCAAGAATCTGTTGAAAGTGATCCACATTCTGGAATTTGTCCAATAAGCCAAACACCTGAGAATGTTGAACATGTATGGGCTACAATCAACAAAGTTTGGCTACCCAAGTGATTCAGCCCCCTACAGCCCAGATTTGCCACCCTGCAACTTCTGGCTTTTCCCAAAACTAAAATCACCTTTGAAAGGGAAGAGATTTCAGACTGTTGGTGAGATTCAAGAAAAGATAATGGGGCAGCTGATGGCGATTCCAACAAACGATTTTACAGAGTGTTTTTGAACAGTAGAAGAGATGCTGGGAGAACCATGTGAAGTTCCAAGGTGCCTACTTTGAAGAGGACTGAGGCATCATCATCCTATGTACAATGTTTCTTGTATCTTGTATCTTCTTTAACTAATGTTCTTATGTTTTATAATTATGTGCCTGGATACTTTCTGGACAGATGTTGTACATATAAATAAAGTATATCAGTGAACATAAATTCATTCCGTGCTAAAGACAAATGAGAGCAGTGCTGATTCTGCCAACAGAGAAGGGGGTGGGAAGTCTGGAGGCCATTTTAGCTGGCTTCTGAACAAGCAGGCAGTCACTCGGCAGACAAAGGGGAGAGCACACAAGACAGAGTATGCACAGAGCACAGGCAGAGACCAAGAAGAGCCTCTTGTGATGGAGCTAAGCTAGACCACTTGCAAATAATGAGTAACTGAAATGTTATGGTGACCCGGCATGTCTGGAACCCTGTAGGTCTGCACATCAAATTAAAGCAATACAGATTTTATTCTGCAGGCAACAAGGAGCCATTTGAATGTGGTGAGTGAGTAGAAATGGGATGTAGGTGAGTGAAAGTCACAGAAATGTCCAAGGTTTACAGCTTAGGCAGTTGGGGGAATTATCACATGGCTCTGATGAATAAATAAGAAAGACATGGTAAGTGGCAGTCTGCTGTGTAGGGTTGAGGTTGAGGGAAATTATTTCTCTCTTGGACATAAATTCATAAAGACAAACAATTCATGAATATAGCAATTGAAATAAAAATGTCTCTCATTAGAGGCCATTTGTATAGCAAAGATAATTAGTCATTTGTACATTCTATAAATATTAGACCTTGTCCTAATGGCGAACAGCAAAAGCATTCTCTGGAGATAATATTGTAACATTTAATAACTGGCTACTTCAAATGTGCTGTGTCCATTACACTATGTCTGTGGTGTTCCAAAATAATGATGCTCTCCCAGAAAGTGGGTTTACCAGCATGCTAAGTTCTAATTAGTGCTAAATCATTGCTGAATGAGAAGAATTATGTGATGGTTTCACCTGCTTGTAGAGGAGACAGGCCTTTCCTCTCTGATTTGAGAAAAGCTGACAATTTATCAGAGATGAATAAGATTGGGTTTTTATTCACTTAACTGCAGCCATCCTAGCTCAGAAAGACATAGAAAATATAACACTTTACCCCACTCATTGCATGGATATTAGTCAGTATCATTTCCAACTGTGGTCTATGACATTCTATAGATACTTTTCATAGCAACTTTCCCACCCAAGAAAGGTGACCATGGGAATCAAAATTGTCACAAGATAAGCTATAGTATTATCATTTTAAGGTCATAACAATCGGTGGTAGTAATCATAAGTGGGGTTATGTTATAGGAACTTCAGTGATCAAAAAACTTACAGAACACAGGCCAAGCAAGGTGACTGTTCAGCAAATTCTGGTTATTTGACACTTGATCTTAGTAAGTCTTATTATCACCTTTCCTGGTGATTCTATCACATCATGGAAAGGAGATCCTCAGGGGACCTAAAATGTCCCCTACAACCTTGAATGGAAATGAAAGTAATAGAAGCTAATTTCAGCTAATGCTAAATAGCAAAAATCAATATGGAAGAAAAGTCTCCTGGACACCTTTGCTGCATCAACTTGCTCTGTGTGCTGAGAAATGTTTGACAATTACTTGTTGATTACTTTAAGTACTTTCTATCTCCTTTTATAATGTCAAGGATAATACACACTCACTTTCAGAAGCTTCATGCTTTCTGTTTCAATACCTCTCTTTGCACTAGTAACAGTTTCATTTCACTTACCCAGTCAGATGGGCCCACTCAGAAAGTAATCCAGGGGTAGACTCTTGTTTTAAATGGAGTACAAGGACATCAAGAAAATGTTGCTCCTGTTCCTGCACTACATCCTGTCCTTCTGAAATGGACACAAACCTCAGCACTGACACACCCACGAAGGTCATTTGAAGCTAGACTGTTTGAGTTCTTTGTATATTCTGGATATTAACCCCTTATTTGATGTATCATTGGCAAAAACGTTCTTCCATTTGGTAGGTTGTCTTTTTATTTTGTTAATGGTTTCCTTTGCTATGCAAAATTTTAGTCTGATGTAATCCTATTTGTTTATATATTTTCCCTTACCCAAGCAGATATATCAAAAACTATTACTAAGAGTGATGTCAAAGTGTGTACTGGATATTCCTCTAGGAATTTTGTGGCTTTGATCTTATATTTAAGTTTTTAATCTATTCTGAGTTTATTCTTGTATATGGTGTAAGGAAGTGGTCTAGTTTCATTTTTCTGCATATATCTATCCCAATACCATTTACTGAATGCACTGTCTTTACTTCATTGTAAGTTGTAAACATACCTCCTTTGTCATAGACTATTTTCTCATATACATGTGAGTTTATTTCTGGGCTCCCTATTCTGTTCTATTGATCTATGTATCTGTTTTTATGTCAGCAACATGCTGCTTTTATTACCATAACCCTGCAGTATAGGTTGATATCAGGTAGCATAACACCTCTAACTTTGTTATTCTTTCTCAAGGTTTCATATAATTTTTTAAAGTAGGTTGTTACAGGGTCTGTGTAGCAACCACAGTCTCTTAGTCTCTTTTTTGGCTCCTTATTCAATATCTTCAACCAAATTACAGGTATGGAAAAGCGCTATTGCCAATATGTGCAACAGAAAATACAAAAAAACAAAAGTCCACTTCTAACACTCAAAGCTGAATATTTAAACATCTAAGTAACTGAGGGTTAGTTTCCTTTAATTCACACTTCCCAAGTGAACTGTTAATTCCCATTAAAGCAGAAAAGGTCCCACTTACTCTTTTTTGGATAGTTTTAATTGTTGAAATGTGTTCAATAAGCATGTTTGGTAGAAAGAGTGTTAGACATGCCTGGCACGTAAAGATAGAATAGAAGTTTTCTGAAAGGTGATATATTTAATGAGCCTGGATCTGTTACAGATGTTCTACAAATTTTAGTTACTCTCATTCTAATGATTATTCAAAGAAAAGGTCAGTAATAAAATATTTAAAGAAATTATTTTAAAGAAGCCTTGGGCTATGATAGTGTTGCTAAAACTCACACAGGCAACTAAATATGTCAGCAGTTCCTACAATTGCCTTAAGAAGAATTTTTAAAGATTATTTATAGTATGTCACTCATATTTCACATAAACAAATTTATAAACCTTTTAATTTAACATACTTGAAGAGACAGTTCCAGCTGAGATGGAGATGCAGGTAGAAACCCTTCACTTCCTCACACAACGAAAAGGAGGATAACAAGCAATCTAAGATCAATAAACAACAACAAAAAAAGGCCAGAAAAATCAAACTGCATGGAACTTTGACAACCAAGGAATTGAAGAAAAAAATCAACCAAAGCAACCAGACTGGTAAGGCAGCAGACCATGCAGGCCGACTCAGAAAAACCAAGGCAAGGCAGCAAACTGGGTAGGCGGGGCTGGCTGAAGGCAAAACTGAGACTCAGAGTTGACTGTGGACTATGGTGGTTGCTGCAGTGGGGGAAACTTCCAGTCTCACCATAGAGTCCAATGGAAAGTACGCTAGAGCCAAGGGGGTGAGCTGCATTGTTTCCTCTCTGGCCCCTTCCTCACAAGCTTCACTATAGTATAATAAAGAGGGTTGCGTGCCCTAGTGAATACCTGAAACCACACCCCCTTACAACTTATCAGTTGCTCCAAGACAGAAATATGGCCCAAATGAAAGAAAAGAGCAAAGTTTCAGAAAGAGAGATAAGTGTTGAGGAGACAGTCAACGTATCTGATGGAGAATTTAAAGCCTTGGTAATCAAAATGCTCACAGAACTGATGGCGCTTGGTTGAAAAATGAAAAAAAAAAAAACGAAAGATAACCAAAATGAAATAAAGTAAAATATTCAGGGAACAAACAGTGATAGGAAGGAAACCAGGACTCAAAGCAATGATTTGGAACAAAATGAAGAAATAAACATCCAAATAGAACAAAATGAAGAAAGAAGAAATAAAAAAAGTGAAGTCTTACAAACCTTTGGGACAACCTGAAACATTCCAATATCCAAATTATAGGGATGCTAGAAGGAGAAGAACAAGAGCAAGAAATTAAAAAATTTGTTTGAACAAATAATGAAGGAAAACTTCCACAATCTAGGGAAAGAAATAGACTTCTAGGAAGTCCAGGAAAATCAGAGAGTCCCAAAGAAGTTGTACCCAAAGAAGAACACACCAAGGCACATCATCATTAAGTTACCCAAGATTAAATATAAAGAGTCCTAAAAGAAGCAAGAGGAAAGGAGAGAGTGACCTGCAAAGGAGTGCCCATAGGCTATCAGTTGATTTCTCAAAACTAACCTACCAGGCAAGAAGGGCCTGGAAAGAAGTATTTGAAGTCATGAAAGGCAAAGACCTACATCCAATATGACTATTCAGCAAAGCTATCATTTAGAATGGAAGGACAGACAAAATGCTTCCCAGATAAGGTCAAGTAAATGGAGTTCATCATCACCAAGCCATTATTATATGAAATGTTAAAGGGACTTATATAAAAAAATAAGATCAAAACTATGAACAGTAAAATGACAACAAATTGAAATTATCGACAAATGAGCCCAAAAGCAAAGAAAAACAAGAAAACAAAAGCTAAGCAAACAACTAGAACAGGAACAGAATCAGAGAAATGGACATCACACAGAGGGATTTCAGTGGGGAGGGGAAGAAAAGGAATCAGGGGAAAGATACAGGGAAGAAGAAGCATAATTAGTAGGCATAAAATAGATGGAGAGAAATTAAAAATGGTATAGGAAACAGAGGACTCAAAGAACTTATATGTACGACCCATGGACATGAACTAGGAGAAATGCTGGAGAGTTAGGAGGTGCAGGGTGGAAGGGGGATAAAGGGAGAATTTGGGAAAACTAATAGCATACTCAATAAAAAATACTTTTATCTAAAAAACCTACAATATAATACAAAAATTATGTGAGGTTAAAAAAAACTAAAAATAAAACACTTGAAGAAATGCTGACATAATACCCATTAAAGTAGACATGCTGCAAGTACTTCTCTGTTAGGCTAAAGAATGACCAATTTGCAGTCTTCTATTATGTTTTTATGCACAAACATCCATGAATCCCTTCTTGAATATGAGAAGAGCATGGTGATGGAAAGAGGAAACTGGGTTGTGTCATTTCTTAACACCAAGTATTAGCAAGCAAATATAACCAGAAACTGAAATAAAGAACAAATTGACAGTACCAGAGGGAAGGGAGGAGAGGAATAATGGGGGAAAATAATGTAAGGTCCATCAACAAACATGTATAAAGAAAACATGAACAAAGCCAAAGAGAGTAGTTCAAGGGTAGGAGGAGGGGATGGGTGGGACAGGGGATGTGGAGGTGTGAAAATGGACACAACTGTACTTGAACAGCAATAAAAAAAACAAATAAAAATAAAAATCAGAAAGAAATTTCATGCTTTTATATAGGAAAACAAATATAACCCAGTCCACACATGTTATCAGGGTAAACAATAACCAGTCCTCAAAATCAGAGAACTGGACAGCACTATTTACCATACATAGTTCACCATAAGCTCACCTGGTAATTTGGGTGACCATCTGTTTTAACCAATTGGCAGCTGGTTCTATCTAGAGAAAAGTTAACATCTCATATCTTTAGGACAGGTAGTGATTTTGCAACTTGGAGTCAGGTGTCCACCAAAACCAGGCCCCACTCTCTGCTCTTCCTTGGAGACTGGGAGATGGGGTGCTATCTTACCCAATACCCACATTTCAGAGATGGCCTCCAGGTTTTCAAGAAAAGGCATTCTTGGGTCATGAAGGCCTATCTAATCTTTGAAAGGATTTATATTTTTTTCAAAGAGAGGATAAAGTTTTCACAATGCAAAATTTCTAAAGTAAAGAAAACAGAGGGGAAGGAAATCTTTTTCCTTATTTCTAAGAGAGTATTAAGTTTTAAGTTTTTAGGTTTTTGTCTGAAATTTTTTTAAAGCTCAGTGGTATTTAAGGACTAGGTTTTTCAAGGACTGGGGTTTAAGGAGTGATGGGAAGTTCCTTTTATTAAGCTCCTTCCCAGAGGGTGTGACGTTTTGTGCCACCTCACTGATGGCTCCTCTGAAGCACTGGCTCCCCTGTCATATTGCTGTCACGCACACAAGGACGCTTCATGGCCACACTGACCACTTCTCTTCTAACAACTGGAAAAACAGAAATAAGAAACATGTCATGATGTAGAAGAATATCTGAGCCATGCAAAATGTGAGGAGAAAAGATGGATTGAGTATCTGTCCTATAGATGGATGTAGTAGATTAATGAGAAACTAGACAGTCATTATTTTATAAAATGTACTAGTTCTATTATCTTTATAAAATTGTATTTCCTGCATCAATTCAAGTGTGAAAATACTGATCACAATCATAAGCTAAGAGAGAAGACCGAGTTTTAGGAAGATTTTTTGAAGTTTTAATTATGAGCAAATTAAAAAGTGAAGCTTATAAGTTTATTACTTTGGGGTGGCTTTAAATATATTGATTAGAAGACAGAGTACACATTTTAATAAAAATTACTTAAATTACTTGTTTTCTTTGTAAAAGTAATTTTCTGATTCAGTTATAGGTACTAAAAAGGAAGCAAAATGCCTCACTTTTCAAAGTCTAGATAAATGAGGGGAAAAGAAGCAGCCAAATCTCACTAGTTTATGTCAGCCATGCATGATGAATGCTTCTCTCCAAAATATTTTTTTAAGAAATTCATTAATTCTATAAAACTTTCAAAATTCCTTCTTACTGGAATGATGACATGATTGATAATTTATCCTTGTTGATATTGTTAAAAATCAGAATACTCAGAGTGTAAGGGATCTTCCAAATCCTAGTGTTGACATGGAGTTCATGGATGTCTGTGAGATTGGATAAAAGCACAAGGGGCTTGTTTGAGTGAAACTAGATGCTACATCATTTGCATTTCAATATTTGTTTGAAACATCTCTCTGAGAAAATCTCTACTAGAACTACTCCATCCCAGAAAACATTAGTGTTCGTCACAGTGAGCTGGATTAGAAATCAGAAAACCTGCATCCACAGTATGGAAGCCAGCTAGTTGACAAACTTCTTTTAAGCAACCAACCAGTTTTAAGCCCAAATTTCTCATAACGACACAAAGGAGTAGAGCTAAGCCACTCCTTAGTGTATTCTCATTTCTAACATTCTCTTCTAGAAAGATCTAAATCTTTCCATTTCAAAAAGAAATTCCATTTTTGAAAATGTATCTAAAAAATTCTATTTTAAAAATGTAAAATAAATAGAAAATGTTCTCCAAATGTTCTTTGTAGTTTTATTTATAATACTGAGTAATGTAATCTGACCAAAATATCATACAGTAGTGGGTATGGCACTTCTACTAGATGAAATATTTAAAATAAGATGTTCATTCTGACATGGGAAAAGTTTTAAGATTCGAGTAACCAAAAAAAGAAAATAAAAATTATACGAACAGCATATTATTATATAAAGAGTACATATTCTATAAACAGACAACCAAAACCATTTAATAAGTGAAACAAACAAACAGAAAAAATAGAGATCAAACTATTAACTCTCACTGTTTTTGAACATGGAGAATATGGATTTTTGTAATTTTAATACCTAGTATGCATTTTATTTAATGAGAATTCTAAAACCAAAATAAGTAAAAAAAGAGATTTAAAAGCTAGATTTTTTCTGTTATAGCCAATAAACACCCCAGAAAATCACTCACGCAGGCGACATGAGGATTCTTTGTCATTATTGTGCAAACCAGCTCAACAGTTATAGCCCTTCATCTCAGTGCTACACTCCATTAGTCAGCATGGTTATTAGAAAAGTTGATTTTCTGAAAGGGCAATTTTATTAACATGAGTCTCTCAGGTTCAGCAGCCCTGGTGTGGAGAAGCAGTCACTGTCAGTCACCACACAGCAGGGTCAGGAGCTCAGGACAGTAGGAGGTGGAGCAGCTGACATCATCTAATCTTCAAAAAAGAAAAAGTCAAAATTCAAGAGCCCTTAAGTTATGCAATAAAATAAGTAATCAGGAACACAGAGTGATAGCAGGTATGACTACAGGTTAGTGAGTCAGTAATGACAGTGGCACCTGCCCCAGAGTAACCACCCTTCACTGTATCAAAAGCTCAGTTTTTTGCCACTGCTGCTTTGAAAGGGCATAATGGACAGGGCATACACATGACTGGGAAAGGGACAGGACTATGACCTCAACTCTTAGCAGTGATAATTTATGGCTGCAGAACAAGCCATGCTGAGGAGTATAAGGACAGTAAATGGATCAGAATGTGCTTTTTAAGAAAGTGATACACTAACAAATAGCTCAGTTTGAAATGGAAATAGAGGATGAACCATGAAATACAGAAGTCATGTGTGAAATAGCATTTTGAATTGGATTGCTGAGCAGCTGTTAGAGGCACTTTAAGTCTCTTCTTACTAAAATTGTTCACATCAAGTTGAAAACATCATGGAAATTTAGTGAAAATTATAGAAGAATTTTAGTGGCATTGTCACTTCTAATTTTTTTCACCTCTGAAAATATCTTGTTTATTTATGCTTATATCTTTTTTATTGAAGCTATTACGGTGACATTATTCACAAAACCACACTGAAGATTGTCCTTCCCTCATTTTTCTGTTTATGATCTCAACTCAATGTTGCAAATGTCATGTTTAGAGGGAATTATATTTATAATGTGATACCAAAGAAACAAAAAGCAAGAAAAATAGTGTTATGCGTAGGTGGGGTACAATGTGGGTAGCCAGATATTACACAGTCTCCACTCAATCCAGTTGGAGAGAGTTGCCATCATAGGGCTGGTCAGTGAATTCCAGGTCCCATGCTACAGACCCAGATTCAAAACAAAGCTCCAGGCCTGCAATCTGGGTGAAAAGGGCTGGGAAGACAGCCAGGCAACCTGGTCAACTGCTCTGCGTGACAGATCTTGGGATGGCAACCATTAGAACTTACTAGGAGCTGAAGCAACAAAAATTGGTAGAGAGAAAACAACAACAAATTAGTAGGAAGAGAAACAAAGGTCTCTTGCGGTCAGCCTGGAGAGTATGTGGAGGAGCTGGTGACTTAGAGAAGAATTTCTGTCCCAGCATTTCTGAGTGGACTACACAATCTCAAGCCCACAAGGATAACTTAACTTTAAGCCTCTATTAACAATACTGTCTCACGATTGACCACACTCAACCTGTATTAGATTCTCTGTGGATCTGGTGGAGGAGAAAAATAACAAAGAATCAGTAACTAGTCATTTATCAATTATTAAGCACCTACTGGGCATTGTTCTGGGCACTGAGGCTACACCAGTTAACAAAATAAATAAGAATTCCTGACCTTGGCTTCAGGAGTGAGGTAAGTGATAATTAACAAAATTAAACAATTAACTTAAGAAACTGTGAGAAGGTAAGAGGTGCTAAGCAGAGGGGCTAGGAAGATGAGGGTGTTGCTATCTTGAATAGGGTGCTCAGTGAAGACCAAGCTGAGAAGGTGATACTGAGCCAAGACTTAAAGGAGGTGATGAGCAGGCAGGTAAGGTTTTACCTAGTGGAAAAGCATTCTGGGTAGAGGGACTATGGGCACAAAGGTCCTAAAGCAGAAGCCTACCCACATGTTTAATAAAAAACAGAAGGCCAGTATTTCTGAAGCTGAGTCAGGCAAAGCTAGGGAACTGCAAGAAGTGAGCAGGTGGTGGTAGATATGTAGTGAATGACAGTGTCAAACCATGTAAAACCTTACGGACAAAGTACTTCAGCTTTTACTAGAGTGAAATGGGGAGCCTTTGGAAGGTTTTAAACAAAAGTGTACTGTGGCAGACCATACATTTTAGAGATCATTTGAGCTCTATGTTGAGAATAGGTTAGGGAAAAAAGAAGGAACGGGAAAACAGGCAGAAGGTGATGGTGACTCAGGTAATGGCTGTGGAAAAACTGGTGATTATGTCATGGATGTTTTGAAAATAGAGCCAACAAACTTGCTGAAAGATTGGATGTGGACTGTGAGAGAAAGAACAGGGTTAAGGATATCTACTGCTTGATGAAATTTACTGGCTTAAAAATAAATCTTCCTCTTTGTCCTGTCCACCAACCTGGGCTGAATTTGGTTGGGCAGTTCTACTCTCTGTGGTAACACCTCAGGTGTGCCAGTGAGGGCTGCCTGGAACAGCTCTGAGCCAAGCATCTCTCTCTGCATGGTCTTTCCAAGTAGTTAGCTTCAATGCCCTCATAGCACAATGGTCTCAGAGTGATCAGTCTTACATAGTGACTGAGTTAAAGAAGAAGCAGATGCCTGCCCTCCGAGAACCTAGGGTGGAAGTTCCACAATGTTACATCTGAGGGCAAGTTACAAGTCTAGTCCATGTACAAGATGAGGGCACATGGACTTCACCTCTGGATCAGTGAGGGGAAGGAATTCATTATGGCTGGACTGTCCACCACAAGTAACTCCAAGGTTTGGGGACCACGCATCTGAATACATGAAGTTGCAATTACATGGAATGAGCAGTACTTGCAATGAAGGTTGGAGCAGACCAGGTGGGAGGTGGAAATGAGTTCAGCTTTTGAACATGTGAAAGTCAGGATATCTGTTAGATAGTTGAATGGAGACATCAAGACAAGAGTTGTCACAGCATGGACTTCAGGGAGCTGGTAGGACTGAATATGCTCATTTGTGAGTCACCAGCATGAGGTTGGTACTCACAGCCACGATACTAGAAAAGAACAAACCTAAATGAAGTAATTCAAAAGAGAAAGAGAAATGAGGGGACTTCCACAAAGATGGAGGCATAGGTGGAGACGCCGTACTTTCTCACACAACCAAGTTTAGAGACAACTAAATATTAGCAACAGAAAACACAACCAGAACACAGAAAATTGAACTTTTCGGAAGTCTGATAACAACAAATTCTTCAGCCTGACCGGTAAGAGGGGCGAAACCAGCAGCTGGCAGAGCGGGGTAGCACAGGAAAACTCGGTCAGACAGACTCAGACACACAGAACCCAGGTGCGAAGTTGGACCTAGTGAGCGACCCAGCGAAAGACCGCAGGGAAATAGTGAGGGAGCAGGGCTGTGGGTTGACTGGGGTCCCGCATTGGTGCGCAGATAGACAAGCGAGGGAGTGGGCAATTAGATGGGACCCAGCGGCGAGTGGCAGCAGAGGGCGCTGCCATTTCCCCACTCTGACCCCGCCTTCACATACAGCATCATAACCTAGCGACCTGAGTGGCCCGCCCTGGTGAACCACCTAAGGCTTGCTCCTCACCCAGAGGCTCAAAACAGCAGAGGGGGTCACCATTTCCCCGCTCTGACCACACCCCCACATACAGCATCACAATCCAGCAACTTGGGAGTCCAAGGCTCCCCTCTTCATACTTAACAGGTGTGAACAGACCAAAAATGGCTCAAGAAGATCTCAAAGACCCAGAGCCTATAAATCTAAGCAATGAAGAAATAGCAAAACTCTCAGATGCACAGTTTAAAACACTGGTGATCAGGATCCTCACAGAACTGGTTGATTATAGCCACAAATTAGAGAAACATATGAAGGTGAAACTAATTGAAATGAATGGAATTGCACAGGAAAGCAATAGCGGTGAAAAGGAAACTGGGACTCAAATCAATGGAGTGGACCAGAAGAAAGCAAATAATGGCCAAACAGAAAAGAATCAAGAAGCAAGAATTCAAAAAAATGAGGAGAGTCTTAGGAACCTCCAGGACATCTTTAAATGCTCCAACATCCGAATTATAGGGGTACCAGAAGGGGGAAAGGCACAGCCACCAGGGGAAAACTTATTTGAATAAATAATAAAGGAGAATTTCCCCAATCTGGCAAAGGAAATAGACTTCCAGGAAATCCAGGAACCTCAGAGAGTCCCAAAGAAGTTGGACCCAAGAAGAAACACATCAAGGCACATCATAATTACATTGGCCAAGATTAAAATGAAGGAGAGAATCCTAGAAGCAGCAAGAGCTAAGGGGACAGTCACCTACAAAGGAGTCCCCATCAGACTGTCAGCAGATTTCTCAAAAGAGACCTTACAGGCAAGAAGGGGCTGAAAAGAGGTATTCCAAGTCATGACATCCAAAGACCTACAACCAAGATTGCTCTATCCAGCAAAACTTTCATTTAGAATGGAAGGACAGATAAAGTGCTTCTCAGATAAGATCAAATTCAAGGAGTTCATCATCACCAAGCCCTTATTATATGAAATGTTAAAGGGACTTATCTAAGAAAAAGAAGTTAAAAAAAAAGATGAACAGTGAAGGGACAGCAAACTCACAGTTATTAACAACCACACCTAAAACAAAAGCAAACTAAAAGGACAGCTAAATCAGGAGTGGAAACAAAGAAATGAAGATCTCAAGGAGGGTTAGCAACAGGGGAGTGGGAGGAAGAGAAGGGGGGAGAAGGTACAGAAAATAAGTAGCATAGACAGTAGATAGAAGATAGATGGGGGCAAGAATAGTATGAGAAATATAGAATCTAAAGAACTTGAGACACATGGTCATAAACTAAAGAGGGGTAATGGTGGGGACGGGGGGTAGGGTGGAGGGGAATGAAAGGGTGGAATAGAACAACTGTAATGGCATAATCGATAAAATTTTTTTTAAAAGAAAAATAAAAAAAATTTTTTAAAGAGAAAGGGAAGAAATCCAAGGACTGAGCTGTAGAACATACTGGTATTCAAAGTCAGGAAACTAGCAAACATGCCAGAAGACAACTAAAGAGATAGCCAAAGTGAGTAATAGGAAACCCAGTGACAAAAGTGTTTGGAGGAAGAAGTAGTTAATTGGGTCAAGCAGTCTTCCAAAGTTCATATTAACTAGCAACTTATCTGGGTATCATAAATTGTGAGATCACTCTCAGGATTAGAGACTTTGACAAGATTGTATCTATCAGATTTGGGGTCATGGCTCATGGTCAATGCCTCACAGCTAACTTAGGAAGCAGCCCAGAAGAGAATGGCTCCTAGAACTATAAACCTATGCTCTTGTGAGACATCTGTACCTACGGGGGTAGAGGGACACTAACATGCAGCCCCTCACCAGTCTTGTTGAGCTATCAACATGCCTGGAAGTGGTAATAAAGAGTAATCCAGGTAGGTGATCAGCATCACAAAATTTTTTCAGCATGTGGCAGTTGAAATCATTAAATTCTGACTTTTAGTTCCAGGATTTAATTTTTCAAAAATCTGGGTGAAGGCATTGGGTGTGGGTAAAAGACTATGGGTCTAAAAGCAGCTGAGGTTACCCAGATAGGAACTTGAGTGGGCGAATAATTTGTTAGTCACATGTGTCAGTAGGAAGGAGGCAGCAGTACAGTTAAGCAAGACATGCAAAAATGAGTTGTTTCCAAGCCTGTATTAGACATTAACTACATCTGAGGCTAAATAATTTTCATTTGTTTCACTAAGAGAATGTGGAGGAGAGTTCCAGCTAAGATGGAGGCATAGGTAGAAACCCTTTGCTTCCTCGCACAACTAAAAGGAGGATAACAACCAATCTAAAATCAATAAACAACCAGAAGTGCCAGAAAATCAAACTGCATGGAGCTCTGACAACCAAGGAATTAAAGAAACAGTCAACCAGAACAACCACACTGGTGTGCCCAGACAAAGAAATATGGCCCAAATGAAAGAAAAGAGCAAAGTTTCAGAAAGAGAGATAAATGTTGAAGAGACAACCAATATATCTGACGGAGAATTTAAAGCCCTGGTAATCAAAATGCTCACAGAACTGATGGAACTTGGTTGGAAAAATGAAAAAAACAAATGAAAGATACCCAAAATGAAATAAAGCAAAATATTCAGGGAACCAACTGTGATAGGAAGGAAACCGGGACTCAAAGCAATGATTTGGAACAAAAGAAAAAATAAACATTCAACCAAAACAGAATGAAGAAACAAAAATTCAAAAAAATGAAGAGAGGCTGAAGAATCTCTGGGACAACCTAAAACTTTCCAATATCTGAATTATAGGGATGCCAGAAGGAGAAGAACAAGAGAAAGACATTAAAAACTCATTTGAACAAATAGTGAAAGAGAACTTCTCCCACCTGGAGAAGGAAATAGACTTCCAGGTAGTCCAGGAAGCTCAAAGAGTTCCAAAGAAGTTGGACTCAAAGAGAGGAACACAGCAAGGCACATCATCATTAAGTTACCCAAGATTAAATATAAATAAAGAGTCCTAAACGAAGCAAGATGAAAGGAGAGAGTTACCTAGAAAGGAGTTCCCATAAGACTATCAGCTGATTTTTCAAAACCAACCTAACAGGGAAGAAGGGCCTGGAAAGAAGTACTTGAAGTCATGAAAGGCAAGGACCTATATTCAAGATTACTCTATCTGGCAAAGCTTTCATTTAGAATGGAAGTACAGATAAAGTTTTTCCCAGACAAGGTCAAATTAAAGGATTTCATCCAGAGGGTTGGATAGTGGAGGGCTGGGGGATGCAGGGTGGAAGGGGGATAAAAGGGGAAGAAATTGGGAAAACTGTAATAGCATAATCATTAAAATATACTTTTAAAAAGTATGGGAAAAAAGAACACGGAGGAGAAAGTGGTTGCACCTGGGACCTATACAGGTGTGAGTATGGGGCACTGGTATAAGGTATGGATGTGGGAGGGGGTGGGTGAAGGAGGTGAGAACAAAAGTCAACTGTTCATCTCAATTTACTAGGGCTGCCATATGAATACATATTTTGTGTCATTTAGCACCATTCACACTGCACAACATATTACCACTGGCCATCAGAAGACTGAATAGGATTGTATTGACTCTGATGCCTTATACTGGGTGGGGGGACAAAATAAATGACTCAGGGTTCTGCAGAGAGCAGGACCGTGGATTGAAATCTGAAATGGGATGACTGACTGATGACCTGCTTCCTCTGTCAGCACTCTTGGCAGGTACCAGGTCTCCACTGGATTTACCAGCTATTAGCCAAGAACAGCCTGAGACAAGTGAAAGAGACAGTTGAGCAGCCACTGGCTAGTGCATCATAAATTCAATTCCTTTCACCACACATGGTTGGAACTGAGATGAGCAAATTCACCAATGTGAAAATAATTGAATTAAAAAGCATTTACAGGAACTAGTATAAAGGACACATGGAAAACAAATAAGGGGGGTCGAAATGGGAGGGAGGTGGGGAGCATGGGGGGATGGGCTGGGATGGGAGTAAAAGACAAAAAACTGTACTTGAAAAATAATTAAATAAAAAATGAAAAAACATTAAATCATTTCTCTCATTTGAATGGAAAGGTTAGCAGAGTTGTGTGCGTCCCCTTCCAGCGTGAGAGGTGGTAATATCACTTTTGGAGTCACAGCACAGCAAGGGTGACTTTGTCCTCTGTCCTGGCCACCCCTACCCCAGCCATGCCCCTTGGCTGTTGGACTAAGTCTCTAGTTTTCCTGGGGAGTCTGACAGTGCTTAGGTTTTTTTCTTGCCAAGAGGATGTTCTCTTTCCTTCATATTCATTCCTCTAGCTGCAATTCATTCCCTGGGAAAGTTAGAAGAGTACATGGGAGATGAGTGCCACAGCATCCATTTCCAACACAGGAAATTTGTAACTCTGAGTGTTGGCATCACACTGAGATTCTCTCTGACACCTCAGGTGTAATTCACCTGTTTAACCTGTCTCTGGGAGTAAGGAACTCAAATAGTGGTGACAGGAAATGGAACTTTCCTGGGGCTCTGGTGAGAGCTGGAAGCAGGCATTTCAGCTAAGCAACACAAGCCCTTGGTAAAATGCATCCCAGAAAATGGAGGGGAAGCTGCTTTTCCTCCAGAGAAATGGAATCTATTGTAGACAAATCCTTAGCTTTAGGTGACTCTGATGTTCTTTGAATGGCTAACAAATAACATATAGTAAAATGTTCTAAATATACTATAATATTAAGAAACCAAGGTCTTAATCAGACTGCCTGAGTCATCATCTTCCACTATGACTTTGTAGCTTTAAGGTCTTGGGAGAGTTACTCAACCCCTCTCTGCCTCAGTTTTCTATGTAAAAAAATAGAGACAATAATGGTACCAACATCACAGGGAGACTATGAGTATTAAATGTGCTAAAATGCTTAGACTAGCTTGTCAAATTCCTAATATTGACTATTATATAAAGTATTAAATATAGAAGATGATTTGCACACATTGGCAGAGGAACTATATGCCTAGAAATCTAGCTTCTCCTGCAGACTTTACCTCTCTCTATTTCTGTAGCATCTATCAGCCCAGAATGGATAAATATCCATTCTTGTTCTTTGCTTTCTTATCTGTGAAGTAGACATGGGTTAATTACAGCCCTCTTACAACTGTGGGCCTAAGTAGTTTTTAAAATTCTTGTCAACATGTTGTTCCCAGCAGCCAGCATCAATTAGTGAGAAAGTGACACAAAAATTAAAACCTTTTTGACCTCTCAGCTTTCAGAGCATACAAGCTTTTAAGGAAATGATTGCTCCCATGGTCTCCCAAAGCTCTGTCTTGCCACAGCCTTCTCAATGTGGTTGACAGGATACCATAAAAAGCTACAGTTGGGGTAATCCTTGGACATCTATTTTAACACTGTGCCATTGTATGTAGCCACTCCTGGAAAAGAGCTCTACCTGCCACAAGAATACCCTCAGAGTGCCTGATCATGGCCAGTGAACTAAGCATCTTTTTTTTTAAATCACAGTTTACATTCACTATTATTCTGTATTAGTTTCAGATGTAACATATAGCATAGTAGCATATGTTACATATATTACATATATGTAGTAACATATAGCATAGTGGTTAGACAATTGTGTACTTTACAGAGAGTTCCTTTGATATATCCAGTACCCACCTGGCCCCATGCATAGTTATGATTTTATTGACTCTGTTCCTCATGCTGTACTTTACGAGACAGGGACTGTTCTGTAACTGAACTCTTGGTCACTGAATCATGCTCAGATTTCTTTGGGCGGGTGGGCATGTAGTGCCCATACTGACCAGTGCTGCTTCACACAATGAGCACTAGGGAAATTTGTCCTCCTCACAGGTTCCTTGCTCCTTATAGTAGAAGCCTGGGTTGCTCTTGCTTTTGTTTTTAGTTTTTTCTTTTCAGATGGTGAAAGGAGAGTCAAAAGACAGATTCTAATTTTCACCGGATGTCAAAAATCCATCTACAGGTATCTATGAATAGTCTGTCCCTATGACACATGGACGACTTTTACTTGTTTTAATCTTTTAGCAATAAATGAATTTTTAAGGATACTGATAGAATGTTGAGGTGTTTTAATATGCAAAATGTTAAGTACAAAAAAACATCTAAGAATCACAAGGGCTTCTCTTTGATCAAAATTATTATCTTTTGGCCACATTTAGCAAGTGCCTTGTAAAAACAGTGTGTTTTAACTCCGGCTGGTGTAGCTCAGTGGCTTGAGCATGGGCCTTTGAACCAAAAGATCATGGTTCAATTCCCAGTCAGGGCACATGCCTGGGTTGCAGGCCAGTTCCCAGCAGGGGACACATGAGAGGCAACCATACACTGAAATTTCTCTCTCTCTCTCTCTCCTTCCCTTCCCCTCTAAAGACAAATAAATAAAACCTTTTTAAAAAGTGTGTTTAAGTCACAAGGTCTTGGAATGATGAAAATGTCATGGAGATGTGTTTAGACTATAAATAGTTAACAATGAAATAGAGACTAAACTTTATACATCAAAATATGGTTTCTATAATTCTCAAAGAGGCTATTAAGCTTTTTGTAAAACAGGGTGTCAGATATTCCCTATGTAACAAGCAATTGGGTGGCTAAGTGTTAACCCGCCATGACCTGGACACCATCTCAGGGATGGTTCTACCAATAATACCTGCAGCTGCTATGAGGACACACTGCAGAAAGAAGGTTACTGGAGAGATGACTCTAATAGCCTACATGAAAGATGATGATCATGTGGACTGCAATGATGGGGACTGAGAGGTTGACCAAAAGGACTTTGGCAGTGGAAACAATGGAACTAGGGGAGTCTGCTGCATGTGAGTGTTATTGGCAAGGACTTAATGAGAAACATTCTAGTCTTTATAGCTTAGTCACCTGAATGGCTAATGACGCCTTTGAGTAGGATTTAAACAGAACAATGAGGGAGGTAGGCAAGGAATTTACTTTGGGATGTGTTGAGGGGCACATGTAGACACACTTCATATATGGAGTAATGCCATAGATGAAAGTTTCTAAACATCCAGAATGTTGAAAACATTTGAAATCAGATAAGATCTCTCAATAGAATTACAAAAGAATGAAGAGAAGACATAAGGCAATGCCATAGAGGACATGTAAACAAAACAAACAAAACAAATTGGTTAGATGCAACATGCCACACAGATATGAGCCCATGAACCTGGGGGCTGGAATACCTAAATTCAAATCCTGTCTCCACCACCTTTTAACTGTGACCTTGAGCAAGACACTTAGTATATTTGGGTATCACTGTCCTCAATTGTACAATGAAATCTACCTCAGAGAGTATCATGATGCTTAAATAAATCAATGTTTATCAAGCATTTTGAGTAATGTCTGTCTCTCAGTAAATACAGTTTAGTTTTTCATTGTATTTAAATACATAATATTATAAATTCTTTAGCCCCAAATATTGATCTTAATTTTAGATTCTATTTTATTTCTCTACCGTGACTATTTTTGGAAGGCTATAGTTTGTTTATGTTATTCTACTCATAATTCTAGTGGAGCCTGGATGAAGTATTATTAAATTCATTACCTATTTTCTATTAAAAGTAAATCTTAGGAAAGATAAAATAAATTATTTTCTTCACAAAATAAGTACCTTATTAAAAACTCAGAAAGGATCTCTCTGGACATATTGCAATGTAATCATCTGTTTCTAAGGCTTAAATTGATTAACAGTTTTCTCCAAAGGGATGTTCCTCCCAGTAGTTTTCTTCTTTTACTTATTCTTTTCACTTTTCAGGACTAAAATGACAAAAGTGAGTTTTTTCCTATGTTGAAGCCATTTCAGTTCTTAGAGTTATGACCCATCTTTGGTACAGTTGTGGCCATCCTGGCTGGCTCTGTGCCAGGAACCCTTCAGATTGTTCTGAATACATAATTTCATATTTTTCACAATAGACCCTTGAGCTGGCTATGATATTTGCTATATCATAATGAGAAAAATGTAAAAATTTCTGAATCACCTCAAGGATAAGGAAATTAATGAACCACAGATGAGCAGTTGGTTACAAAGCACAACATCATTCAATGTGGGTCACTTGTCACATTTCTGAGGATGACATATGAGGTAGGATGGCCTGATGATGACTTCTCACTAACATTTTCTGTTCTATGCCACCACTGAAAATGCTTGTGAGCTCTGACACCTGGGGCTTGTCTTCACTGGATAATTTTCTTTCTGCTCAGCTCAGAGCACCAGCAAGCTCCCCGACATTGCCCTATTAGAAGGCTTAACACAAAACTGTCAGGAGCTTCTTGTCTAAGCAGGGAGGCATGTTTAGTGTTCTTTCCAGTTTTTATGGAACTCTCAGTTAACCTTTTCATCCAGGACTGTCGTCCTGAGAATATATCATAGTGATAAAAGTAACAGAAGCACAGACAGGATTATCCCCATAAGATAAATATGTCAAGATTGGCTTTAAGAAGGTTTTGGAGAAACTCAAAATATAAACAGATCACACATAGATGGAAGGAAGGGAAAAAATTAGTACTTATACAGAAATGGAATGCTAAAGACACCAAGTCAAAGCTAAGCCACATTTGTGTAAACAATAAGTAGACAAATTTCCAGCAATAAAGTGGTTGGTAAGAGAAGCAATAATGAACAACATGGAAACTTGGGGTTTTTTGAAGGGCTTTCACATGACAACTATAAGTTTAGAAATCATCATATGGTTATTGAAATTTTCAGGAGGGGTTGTGTTGCCACCCTTCATGGCCAGACAGGTTCATGATATTCATACAGATGCAATAATATTCGTGGAACCATTGGGATGTCTGGCATGCCTTTATTCACCAGTGAGCAAGCCATGCATGGTGAAAGCTACCTGTCTATCTGCATGTCTCAAGTCATGACCCTTGCTCCCCACTGTGGCACCTATCACCTTGCCTGTCCCTCATCATCATTGCCTCCAGCAGGGAGTCTCTACCTATTTAAGTATTAGAAGGAAACAAAGCCAGCAAGATGCCAGAACATTATACAATATGACATAATTCTGCACATGAGAGCCCACTTCATGTTATGGGAACAGTTTATCGAACTCAGTCTCAAAGCTATGAGAATGCTAGTTATCAGGTGCCTATGGGAACACTGATAGGCTATGGGAACACTGCTTCCCTTAGCTATACAGACACCTAGGTGAGGAAACCAGACTGCCTCCACCTACCCTACAAGGATGGTGACATATATGTAAACAAGATATTTTAAAACATGAAGGCTTTTTTTTAATCTTAAGCACCAGGATTTAGATTAAAATGTCTTCAATATTTGCCTACATGTAACCTATAATCATATGACAAAAATATAAAAATAAAGTGGCCAATATATAAATTATCAACTGGTCTCCTTAACTATTAATTAGGAAATATTTAGAAGGAAATACTTTTCTGATCGATTTACCTTTTCAAAGAGTATACAGTTAATTTATGAAAAAGAAAACTCACTGGATGCAGTCCAAACTACTTTATAGTGAGAAAAGTAAGCCCTAGAATATTTATTAAGTGGCTTGCTCAAGATGCCACAACCAAACACAGACTTCAGAATTATATTCTCCCTTAATATATGGGAGCTACAAAAAATACCTGGTTCTTAGGAGACACAAGGAGGCAAGAAGACCCTCATCTGTGACCTGACTCCTCCTGCCCTGTGTGGTATTTCTGCCACTAAGTGACCAGGAGTGTCATGATGTTTAGATCTTGCTGGAAGACTTACTGGAAATAAATTATTCAATCAATATATAGCCAACTGCATTGTACACTCTAATATGCCAATAATTTTTGTAATTAAAAATTACATAAAAACTTCTACAAAAAAACACTGTAAAACAGAAAATAAGAAAATAGAGTGTGGAGGATGTTGAGATGGTAGAGAAGTAATTGAAAGTTACACTGATCTCCTCCCAGGACCAAACTAGAATTAAACTAAATTATAGAAAAATCATCCTGAATAACCAACTAAAGAGTAGCTGGATAGAAGCCTTATAACCAAGAACAGAGGGAAGAAACCACTTCACCACAGCGAGGTGGTAGGGAGTACAGAGGAGGTATGAGAGGACTGGCTAGGTTCCTACAGGTGGCAGATAAAGTGCCAGAGGAATATTTTAGTGGCTGTGGGCAGGGTGCCCCTCAGAAGTGTGGGGTCTAAACCCCAAGCTGAGCTCTCCAGCGTATAGCACCAGAAGTGGGAAAGGAACACTAATAATATCCAGTTGTGAAAAGGAGTTTCTGCCTGCCAGGAAGAAAAGGAGATACAGAAAGCCTCCTAAAGGACCAATGCACAAAGTCTCATTTGCAGCCACTTAACCTGGTCTCCACCAGAGGGAGGGTTGTGTGGACTAGAGATGCATGAGGAAAGTCTGGTTTTGGTGGCTCTGGAAAGAGAACTGAAGAAATAGCTACTAGGTAGGATCCCTGTGCTGAGTCATTTCCCATATTGCAGAAACCATCTTTTTCAGACAGAGAACTCCCTTCTAAGTGGCATCAGCCTGAGGGGAAGCAATATCTCCACCCACAGAAATTTCTCTTGTCCCACCTTGTGGACCTTCAGCCAAGCTGCTGAGTATACCTGGTGACTAGGTCAATGATTAAGTCCAGGAGCAAAGGCAGATCCTTGGGAGCTCTGAGACTTTACCTGACCCTCCCCCAGGCCTAGTGCTGGTAAAAGGTGGTATTGGTGCACAGCCTGGTCCTTTCTGCATACATGAAGGCCCAGCAGAGGGAGCCACAAGTTTTGGATGGCTGATAGCTCCAAACAGGTTGCCCAGTGCCAGTCACAGGCAGCATCTGTTGTAGGACTACAGTAGAGTCTTTGCAGATGTACCTAACCCATAGAAACAAGTACAAAGATACAGTCAATATGGAAAGATAAAGAAATAGCCACAAATGAAAAAATAAAAGACTTCCCCAGGAGAAGAACCAAATGAAATGGAGGCAAGAAATTCATCTTATATATAACTGAGTAATGACTAAGTATACTGAAAAAAGACAGAAACAATTAAAAAACAATCATAAATAAAGAGTGCAATATCTAAAGCAGAGGACTGAATCAGTGATTTGGAAGAAAAGGTGGAAAAACACCCAACCAGGGCAACAAAAAGAACAAAGAATTATAAAACAAGGAGAAGAGCTTAAGAAAGCTTTGGGAGAACATGAAGTGTAACAACATCCCCATCACAAGATTATCAGATGAAGAAGAGAATAAGCAAAGAACCAAGAACCTATTTGAAGAAATAATAACTGAAAACTTCCCTAATCTGGTGAAGGAACAAGACACACAAGTCCAAGAAGCTCAGAGAGTACCAAACAAGATAAACCCAAAGAGGCCTACACCAAGACACATCATAAATAAATTGGCAAAGCTAGAAAACAAGGAGAAAATCCTAAAAGCAGAAATAGAAAACTAGATAGTTACCTACATAGAAGCTCAAATTAAACTGTCGTTTTGTTTCTCAACAAAAACATTTCAGGCCAGAAGAGACTGGCATGAAATATTCAAGGTACAATTGAAGTAGAAATAGAGCTTCTCAGACACGAAAAAGCTAAAAGAGTTTTTTTAACACCAAACCAGTGCTGCTGCAAATGTTAAAAGGTTTGCTTTAAGACAGAATTTTCTGTCTTAAAGGTTTGCTTTAAAGTTTGCTTTAAAATGGCTAACTCATTTTCACTGGGGGCCACATTAGCCTCATGGTTGCCTTCAAAGAACCAAATGTAATTTCAACTCCTTAAAAGTTAAGTAGTGGTTACATTTATACACTCTAAAATTATTTCAGCCATTTGAAGTCAAATATGAGGCTGATATGGCCCCCTGTGAAAATGAGTTTGATATCTCTGCTTTAAGAAGAGGAAGAAGAAGGAGGAGAAGGAGAAGAAAAGGAAACATAGGAAAATAGTTAAAATACAAAATGGCAATAAATGCATACCTATCAATAATCACTTTAACTGTTAAATGCTCCTACAAAAAGACATGGGGTAGCTGAAATGATAAGAAAATAAAATCCACAGAGACCCAACTAAGATGGATGATATTTCATGCAAATGGAAAAAAACTTGGGTAGCAATATTTTTATTCAACAAAATAAACTTTAAAACCAAGGCTATACTAAGAGACAAAGAAGGACACTACATAATGATCAAAGGAAGAATTCAACATTTGTGGACCCAACATAGGAGCACCTAAGTATGTAAAGTAAATCTTGATGGACATAAAGGTAGAGATCAACAGAAATATAATGATAGTAAGGAATTTTAAAACCCCAGTGACTTCAATGGATAGATCTTCCAGACAGAAATTCAACAAGGAGACAGGGGCCTTAAATGACACACTAGATCATGTTGGGAACCACTCTGCCTGGTTTCAGGAGTTGTAACTGCCCCCCATGGCTAAGACTGAGTGAGGGACCTCCAGAACGCAATCCACTAAGGAGACAAAGCTTGTCTCTGGTAGCAAACACTGCTTCATCCCCCTGCCCCCAATGTATGGTCAGATAGTCTATGATGGGTAAGACTCCTCATAGGAGGGGCAACCTAAGCCAAACAGGATCGATCATTTGGGAGGCCATCATGGAAAAACTCGGGGGACTGCACAAAGAGGGAGTAATGGACCCTCACCCTCTGGCTATTCTGACATAGCCCAAGTCCCCATGTCCTCTGGCATAAGCCCTTCCTGGCTCTAATCTACTTAAGCCTGAAAACCTATGATGGGGAAGGCGGTGCAGCCCTTTGCCAGCTAGAGTGGGATCTGAGGTTATCAGGCCTAAGAAAGAATATGTAAAATCCTGTGAAACCTGCTTTGTTTGGAATGCTCTCATTTAAATGATGGGGGTCCAAGCAAGAATTTTGTTCTTCAAAGTTTTATGGCCCGTTAGCTATCTGACCCTGACTGAGAATAAGCCCTCATAATTGTTTGAATGCTATCTATTGTTTGATCCTTACCTGTATTCTTGTGCAAATGAACCCAATAAAAGCCCCTTGAGGAAGGGGCTCTTAGCCTTTCTCCTCTAAGAGATTAGCTACCTTTCCTCCCTGAGCCCATCTTGTCTTGGTAGTTTCATTTTCATCATGGTGGATGGGGATACTTTGCGGGCAAAGTTGCCCCCACATCCGATGCCGGAACAGAGACCTGATGATCCAGGATGGGCTTTGATCCAGAGGCTACAAGCCATCGCCATGAACAGCATGCTTAAGTGGATGGAAATTAGCGCTTCTCCCAGAAAACATGGGGACTCAGGCTATGTCAGAATAGCCAGGGGGCAAGGGTCCATCACTCCCTCTTTGTTGAAGTCCCCTGAGTCCTTCTATGATGGCCTCCCAAGTGATTTTGTCTGGCTTAGGTTGCCCCCCTTTGAGGAGTCTTACCCATCTCTGACTATCCGATCATGTATTGGGGGCAGGAGGGTGATGCAGAAGCAGTGTTTGCTACCAGAGACAAGCTATGTCTCCTTAGTGGCTCTCATTCTGGAGGTCGCTCACTCAGTCTTAGCCATGGGGGGCAGTTACAACTCCTGAAACTAGGCAGAGCAGTTTCCAACAAGATCAAATGGATTTAATTGTTATCTTCAGAGCATTTCACCCCAAAGTAGCAGAATATACATAATTTTCAAGTCCACATGGAATGTTTTCTAGGATGGACCACATGTTAGGATGCAAAACAAGTCTCAATAAATTTAAGAAGACTGAAACTATTAAGCATATTCTCTGAACACAATGCTATGAAACTAAAAATCAATCACAAGGGCACTGAAAAATACAAGACATTGAAGCTAAATAACATATTATTACACAATGAATGGACAACAATGAGCTCAAGGAAGAAATAAAAAAAAAATACTTTGAAACAAATGAAACAACAACCCAAAACCTGTGGGACATAGGAATAGCACTGCTAGAGGGAAATTTGAAGCATTATAGACCTATAAAAAATAAACCAAGAGAAAGCTCAAATAAACAATCTAACTTTACACTTATAGAGACTTCAAAAAGAACAACAAAGTTCAAAGTGAGTAGTTGAAATGAAATAATAGAGATCAGGACAAAAATAAAAGATATAGGGTTTTAAAAAGTTATACAAAAGATCAATGAATCCAAGAGCTGCTTCTTTGAAGGTACAAATCAGAATTAGACTAATATCCTAATGCAGCCTTCAAATGCTACATCCTATACTAAATTTCTCTCATTCTTTTTAGCCTCACTATTAATCCATCTAGAGTCTGAATTAGTCTAGATTAGGTCTTAATTATTATTGATAGCTTTTGACTGGTGCTAAATTATGTATTTTTGTATCAACAAGTATAATAATTCTGTCAGATTTATGCAAAAGCAATTTTAAGTGCATAGCATATTGTTATATTAAAATATTTTTTAAATATGTTTTCACAGACTTGAGTCAAAGGGGCCTTTCCTATCTGTTGGGTGAGTATATGTCTAAATATTTTAAATCTCAATTTTTTAAATTAATTTTTAATTCAAATTAACAAGGTTTATTGATATGGTATTTCAATCATTTAATCCCATATTCAGATTCATAATATATCATTGAATGCATCACCATTTAGCTAATCTGCATTTTATAAAGACTTAAGTAACATGTAATCTGACCTGTTTTGTGACCTCAAAAATTTAGCTAATGAATGTATAAAAATTGTGTATCCTCAATATGCAACAAACAGCATTGACAGTAATTATCTATATTCTCATCATATAAACATGCTCAGGTTGGCTCTAAAAATTCCTCTCAACTACACCTTCACTGTTTCCTAATCTGTCGACTTATCTTTGCAGTTTTCTTTCAGTGTTTCTTTCCCTGTTTTCTCTAAATCTACTCCCAAAATCTCTAGCTGTTCTCTCTTTTCTCATTTCATCTTTATTTCTCTACTCTACTCACCATGACAGCCTGTCTGAACACAGGGGTGATGGTATCATCCCAAGTCACAATACATGATCTAATAATAATATATTGTTGAAAAGAACACATGTACAGTTTTCAGGCATTTAGAACTAGTTAAGAATGAGCAAAGTTTTTTTTAACAGCTCTATCCAATAATCCTTTGAGTATATTATAATGTCCAGTTAAAGGACTTCTGCACGCTCAGTATTACGGTCGATGTTGTAAAAGTTTCAGAAAATGTTGGACCATGTAATGTCTGACTTTGAAGAAGTTGTGTGGTATTTTATTTTTTAAAATGACATCTAGGTGGTCACTGTACTCATGCTCAATAACCAAAAACATGGATGGGGTTAGATTTTTAAACGAGCACATTAATTTTTTTATGACTTTGTTTGTGGCCTTTGAATATTTCTGCCACACATTGAGCACATGGTTCCCTGCCTTCTCCTACTCCTCATAAAAGAATCTTAGGAAGCCATTGCAATCACAGGAATCAAAATAATTGTTTGGAATACTGGGGGGAAATGGAGCAAATAATTTATTGGAGTTCATGAAGAGTGGAAGGTCAAGTTGATCTGGTCCAAAGAAATTATTAGAGCATGTTTCTTTCATTGGTCATCCAATGCTATTGTTAAAAATCTTTCAGCCTGAAGAAATCTTTTTTTTTATTGTTGTTCAAGTACGGTTGTGTGCCTCCACAACCCACCACTCTCACCCAACCCCAGCCATCCCCACCTCCTTCCCCTGATTCCACCCCACCTTGGTTTTGTCCATGTGTCCTCTAGAGTTGTTCCTGAAAACCCTTCCCCCCTCCCGTTATCCTTCCACCCCCCCTGATTATTGTCAAATTGTTCTTTATTTCAATGTCTCTGATTATATTTTGCTTGTTTGTTTGTTTTATTGATTAGTTTCCACTTAAAGGTGAGATCATATGGCATTTCTCTTTCACTGCCTGGCTTATTTCACTTAGCATAATGTGCTCCAGTTCCATCCATGGAGGAAATATTTTATTTGGAATGCATGCATGTCCTGCCCTCCAATTAAGGGGGCTGAAATAGCTTCATTTTATGCCTCACCTAGTATGGTTTCTCAGAGGCATTCCCTGTCCTCCAACTACTCTGAAGTCATTTTTTATTGCATACCCTCATTAATCTTTGTTTTAAACTTATCGGGATTTAGAACTCAATAGTAGAGCCCTGAGAAAAAAGTTTCCAAAGAAGAATAATTTATAACTCAGCAAATACTCAAAATGGGAAAACATACTTGGCAGAAGATGATATGACTTAGATATGACCTAGGTATGACTTAGTTATGATTTAGATATTGAACATAGATAGAACTTAAAAGTAAACTGGGATGAAACCAAAGATTTTATCCAAAGATTTTTGCTGACTGGATATTTCACCCAAAGATTTCTGTTGACTGGACATTTTATGTCATAGGGAAATTTCTTTATTCCCCTTCAAGTAAATGATTTTAAATAAAATTGTCCAAAAGTATTTATGAATCTTTCTCATGACCCTTTTCAGTAGGAGAACAGGGTACTGGTAACCATAAGAGACACACAATATCCTACCAGGAAATATGTAATCTACTGTCAGAACCATTATTCAAAGTTGTGACTTTTATTTAGTTGCTTGTCAAAGGGGATAAATGCATGGTGTATAGTCTATAATATCAGTGGGCATGTGAGTATATAATATTGGGTTCTTCTAGGACTTTTCACACCTCCTGTAGATTATTTTAATCCTATGTTGAATAAAAAATATATATTAATGAAAAATTCAGTGCTAAATATTTCACACTGCAGCCCATTGCCTGCTAGTACCTTAAAAACTGGTTAATATGTACTTTTAAAAATGTCTCTCACCCTCATAGGCTCTGACCCTTACAAACTAGCTGTGTGAGTTTAGGCAGTTACTTAAACTCCCAAGCTTCTGGTCCTTATTTGTGAAGTGGAGATTAATAACAAAATTCAGATCAAGTATTTAGCACTGCTCTTGACACATAGGAATTATTCATAAATGTTAGCTATTATTATTGTTCTAGAGCTGTATTCTTGTGTTATGCTCTAAAAAGTCAGTCTAAAAATAAAACTCCACGCTTCTGCAGGCCATGCTTTGACTTACTTGTGGAAACCAAAAACAGTTTTTTTGTTGTTGTTTTTTAAAAGATTTTATTTATTTATCTTTAGAGGAGAAGGGAAGGAGAGAAATATCAATGTATGGTTGCCTCTCATGGGTCCCCTGCTGGGAACTGGCTTGCAACCTAGGCATGTGCCCTGACTGGGAATCGAACCACAATCCTCTGGTTCACAGGCCTGCACTCAGTCCACTGAGCTACACCAGCCAGGGCCAAAAGAACTTTTTTACAAAGCAGAGAAAAAACTAATTGTTCATGAAATAAGCTATCAAATAATATAAGTAAAAATATTCTGTTTCATATTTCAAAAATTAACTCTAATAATTGTTATTTAAATTATTTGAATGAAAAGAAATATTGATAAATTTTGACGTGCATCTCTTCCTAGTGTAAATATGGAAGCAAATTTCTTCTTGTGTAAATGTGCTATAAGAATTATGAAATAACATTTTTAAATGTCAACATAAATTCAATCTGAACATACCAATCGATAAATTTGTCAAAGACAGTCAAAACACAAGGAAATATTTGCTTATAGAAAAGATCAGGGGAGTTTGAAAGGAAATCTCAGATTTCAGACCTTCAACCCTATGTTGATAAAAGGACTTTTATATGCACAAGTCAGTGGTTAATAAAATAATGTCACTAGGAAAAATAAAATATAAACTTCAGTCCAGCATGAGTTATGAAGAATCATCCTACACTCTGATTCTGTTTCTCAGGGTGGGTCAATACATGCAGTATCTTCCAGGGATAGCTAGCAATTCTGGTACCAGACAGACATGGAAACCACTGTCTACATCACGCTGCATCCTCCCCATCATTCCCTTACAGCCATGCATAGGTTTATATTTTAAATTATTATAAATATAGCCCTTAATATGTATTACATATATTATTTATTATAAATGTACAATATAAAATACTTTTATATAAATAAAATAAATTTGATTAAAAGATTTAAAAATGGAAAAATTTTCCTATCTCACCTGACAGTTAAAAGTACCAGCTGAACAGCCTTGAATTTCAGCACAGAGTGTAGACTTGTGTGCTAGATGAGTATTAAGTGGCTGGTATTCTGTTCATCCTCCAACCACTACATTTTAAAGCAATTATAAGAACTCTCCTGGCAAGCACTTTCCCTTATGTGGCATCAGATAGATTCTGATTTTGGAACTAAGCTGGGTGAAAAGAGGCATCAAGTTTACATTTATAGAAGTGAACAAAAATGGAGTAATCATTCCAGTTAAGATTCTAAATCTTAGTTTGAAACCAGCTTTGCATTGAAAAAGCTTTTCACAGTCTTTTAATGAACAATACAGGGGAGTGGAGAAGGAAGTTCCTATTCTTTTGCTATCCAAGAGTCACAGTATAAAAGTACATGTTGGTACAGTACCTGAGTCCTCTTCTAGTATAAGTGGCTGTTGACATTGCAAACCTTGAGCCACTTAAAAAATATACTCACAGCACTAAATGAAAATCTACATGTAAATTATTTCTTCTTACCCCTTTAGCTGAAGTTGACCTTTTTAAAAGAAGACTTTGATATGAATTGGTTATATTTTAGAACTGAAACTTTGATTCATATACATTTTTAGTGGATGAATTTTTGCATGAGTGGCCTTATTATGAGAATGATTATTTATTATGTAGTAAAAACCTTTTTCAGGCCTTTTAACTGTATTACAATAATTTAAATAATTCAGACTAATTTAAAATTCTACTGATATAGCTCAGAATATATTTGTTTTCAAGCTTGGCTGACAGGCATTCAAAAACACACTCAGAATGCAAATACCAATAAGTATATTGATCTCTTTTGAGGCACTGGCTCTGTGAGTGAGCTGATCCTGGTCCAGCAAAGCTTGATCTCCTGATCTCTGAGACCCATCTACTCAGTCGAAACCAGAGGGCATGACTGCTATTTTTATATAATGCAATATTTTTTAGCCTTTATAAAGAAAAAAAATTCTGCCATTTCTCATGACATGAGTGAACCTGGAGGACATTATAGTAAATGAAATAAGTCAGATGCCAGACACAGAAAGACAAACACTGCATGATCTCACTCACATGTGGAAGCTAAGATAGCTGAACTAAGAACCAGCGGTTGAATAAAACAGTGGTTGCCAAGGAGGTGGGGAATTGGGAATACAAAGTTTAGTTACACACTGAAACTTTGAGTTCTGGGAACTACCATACTGCATGGTAACTATCATTAATAGCACTGTATTTTATACTTGAAATTTGCTTTTTTTTTTTAAGTAGATCTTAAGTGTTCTCAACCCCCAGAAAAGAACTATGTGAGGTGATAGATAGGTTAATTAGCTTGATTGTGGAAATCATTTCACAATATGTATGTGTAGAAAAGCATCACATTGTATATCTTAAATATATACAGTTTCCATTTGTCAAAAATAGAATCTGTAAAAAAAACAAACAAAATGCCTGATAAAATATTGTCTTTAAAAATATCAGAATCAGTGAGTGATGGGGTGATGTCTTAGAGGTTTTTCAATTGAACTTTGTGGGATCATGATGACCATAGGATGTGCTGAAATCCAGATGTAGTGTCAAATTAAGGGAAGGGTAACAAGAAACTGTCCCTAAGCTTTAAATACACCTGTCATTATGGAGTCACCAGTGGCCAAATTAATGCCTATTTTTGATGGTGTGGTTTCAATTTCCTCTACATCTCCAGGAAAACAAACATAAAAAGACAAAGCCATTTTCTCCTTCTAGAAACCTATTTTCTTACTTTTTAGACTCTGCCACCACAATATTAATGACTCCTTCAGCAACAGTGCTTGTGTTATTTTTCCAAGGCCCTGCAGGCTGCTTCTCTGGCGAGTGCACAGATTTTCTGTGATCTAAAGTGGTTAAACTTTCAAGCCTGATGCTACATTGTCATTTTAATTTATCAACCTGCCACTCCATCAAATGCTATAAAAACACGTGAAATCTTAAGCCAGACATGTATTGCTGCACCTGTCAGTGGTACTCTTCTGTACCTGTCAAGATCATTTAAACTTCCTTTGATGGCATATACAATATCACTAATAAATTGGGTAATCAATCATGTATGTGTGTATTTCGGTCTTAAATGCATGGGGGGCAGGATGCATTTCTCAGAAGTGAGAAATCATGGCTCCTCAATAATAAATACAGCAGAACCATTAAACACAACCTTCCTCAGTCCTCCCAATTAAAAATTTCTTATGAAACAGAGGACCTGACTGTGATGGAAACAACTTTTATTTCTTCTGTGAAATGTTCTCCTCAAGGAAAAAAAGTAATTGTTGATCACAGCAGGCAGGAAGAATCTTACTCAGAGGGAAGAAAATACATAGCATTGTTAAGTAGGTTTATCTAAGTTCTGCATGTAAAGAAAGCAGTGGTGCAATACTTTATAACTGATGATATTTTAAAATAGTGTCATCAGCACTTCCATGACTATTTCATTTGTTCATGCAATAAAGTGTCACAATTAAGCCAAATATCACAGTCCATATCAGTGGAATGCTTTACTTGGAGAATTGAAATCATTACATATCACAAGCAACCTCCCCCCCAAATTTGGATGGCATCACTGATCATCAAAAATTAAGGTGTTTCAAAAGCAATTTATTGTTTGAGATATTATATATATATATATATATATATATATATATATATACACACACACACACACACTAATGAGAAGTCTAATGAGAATTCCTTTAGAAACTCGGGGGGATTTATGATCACTTTATATCACATGATTATAAATTAGCCAAACTAATTTATAGATATCTTTTTCTTTTTTTAATAACTACCAACTTATTTTATCTTTTAATATATTTTATTGATTATGCTATTATAGTTATCCCATTTCCCCCTGTTTATTCCCCTCTGCCCTACATACCTATTCCCACCCACATCCCCCTCTCTTAGTTCATGCATGTCCACGGGTCATACATACAGGTTTTTTGGATTCTACATTTCCTATACTATTCTTAACCTCCCCCTTTATATTTTCTATCTACTATTTATGCTACTTATTGTCTGTACATTTTCCCCCATTCCTCCCCTTCCTTCCCCACTGCTAACCCTTTACATGATCTTCATTTCTGTGATTCTGCTCCTGCTCTAGTTGTTTGCTTAGTTTGTTCTTATTTTTTGTTTTGTTTTATTTGGGGGGGGGGCTGGGGAAGTTTGGTTGTTGATAGTTGTGAGTTTGTTGTCATTTTACTGTTCAGATTTTTTATCTTCTTTTTCTTAGATAAGTTCCTTTAACATTTCATATAATAAGCGCTGGGTGATGATGAACTCTTTTAACTTCACTTTATCTGGGAAGCATTTCTTCTGCGTTCCCATTCTAAATGATAGCTTTGCTGGATAGAGCCATCTTGGATATAGATCCTTACATTTCATGACTTCAAATACTTCTTCCCAGTCCCTTCTGGCCTGCCAGGTTTTTTTTTCCAGAAATCAGCTGATAGTCTTATGGGAACTCCTTTGTAGGTAAGTGTCTCTTCTCTTGCTGCTTTTAAGATTCTCTCCTTATCTTTAATCTTGGGTAACTTAATTGTGATGTGCTTTGGTGTGTGCTTCCTTAGGTGCAACTTCTTTGGGACTCTCTGAGCTTCCTGGACTTCCTAGAAGTCTATTTCCTTTGCCAGATTAGGAAAGCTCTCCTTCATTATTTGTTCAAACAAACAAGTTTTCAAGTTCTTGCTCTTCCTCTTCTCCTTCTGGCACCCCTATGATTCAGGCATTGGAATGTTTAAAGTTTTCCTGGAAGTTCCTAAGACTCCCCTCATTTTTTTGAATTCTTGTTTATTCATTCTTATTCTATTTGAATGTTTATTTCTTTCTTCTGGTCCAAACTGTTGATTTGAGTCCCGGTTTCCTTCCAATCACTGTTGGTTTCCTGTACATTTTCCTTTATTTTACTTTTCATATCCTTCATTTTTTCCTGAATTGTGTGACCATACTCAACCAATTCTGCTGAGCACCTGATTACCAGTGTTTTCAACTCTGCATCTGAGAGGTTGGCTATCTCTTCTTGCTTAATTGCATTTTTTCTGGAGCTTTGATCTGTTCTTTAATTTGGGCCATTTTTTTTGTCTCAGCATGCCTGTTACTAGTAAGGGGCAGAGCCTTAGGTATTCCCCAGGTCCAGGCAATGCATGCTGCTGTGTTATGGCAATGTATGTGGGCAGGGGTCAAGAGAGAACAATGCCACTTGTTCACCTCTCTGTTGGTTTTCAGTCACTTTCCCCACTACCCACAAGAAAATTGGACCCTTCTGGTGCTGATTCCCAGATGGGTGGTTTTGTGTACATTCTAGGACCCTGTGGGTCTCTCTAGCGAACTCTCTTGCAAGGCTGGGAGTTCCTCCCACCTCCTCAACTCCCACAAGTTGTTTCAGTCAGAGTTTTTTTTAAATATATTTTATTAATTATGCCATTACATTTGTTCTTTATTTTTCTACACCAGAACCCTGGGTTGCGTAGTCTTTCTTGCACCCCATTTGTTCCTCCTGGCTTATCTGCATGCAAATGTGGGACTTCCCTCTCCTCCAGCCACCACTTTGCCTGGCCTATTAGCTGCTGCCTTGCCACAAGTCCTGTCCACCTAATTGCCCATCTACATACCTCCTACTGTTCTGGATGAATGTTTCTTCTTTAACTCCTTGGTTGTCATAGTTTCACACAGTTCAATTTTCTGTCAGTTTTGGTTGTTTTTTGTTTTTAAATTTGTTGTTGTACTTCTTTTGATTGTGTGATGAGGCACAGTGTATCTATGTACGCCTCCATCTTGGCTGGAAGTCTTAATTTATAGATATTTTTATGTATGAAAATAAATAACTAAACTTGACATAAGTAGAGTCTCACTCACGGGAACTACTCTGAAGTGATGTATGATGGAATCATATCTAAAACAATGGAAAACTTTATGGGTGTATTAACTTACACTAGGGCCATTGTTTCCTTTATGACACCAGTGCTGTTTCATGAAACATGAGTTTCTTCAGGTGACTTGACACCTGAAGTCTGATTGATAAAAGGTATATTTATTTAATGATATGCATAGAAATGATGACTTAGATTATTTATCTGTTATATGTAGAAATACCGCAAAAAGAGAGTGCTGTTGGTTCCATTTTAACTAAGATCTTGGTCTCATATACTTTTAAAAGCTGTCCTAAAAACAATCCCTCACTGGAAATTAGTCTGCAAAATAAAGTGTTTTGATTTCTTTATTTGAAATCAATTCACCTCAAAGGAAAGAAAATTAAGCTTACTTGGAAAGAATAATTTCACCTTATTTTAACTTCACAAAATGTACGTAACGTTGACTTTCCAACTGAGTCATATTTGATTATCTAAATATTTTCCTGACAATAAAAACAGCATTCATCTTAGAGGGCTCAAAGTATTGATTAGCCTTTATTTTCTGTTGTTTGATGACTCTTTACTGATTTTTATAGAGAGAAGATAGTTATTTTAAGTCCTATAACTCTTTTAATATGGGAAAACTGAGGTACAGAGATGTGGGGAAACCTCCATAACAATACATAGCATATTGTTAGCCATTCCGGAATGGAGTCAAGCCTGAGGCTTTTGCCTGAAAAGCTTTAATTTTCCTATAGCCATATTACCCGGAATGCACTCGATCTTCTCTAAAAAGCTGCAATTTCACGCATAATGGCAATTTATGTTCTAGTTTATTCATTCATTCATTTATTATTTATTTATTTATTCATTTATTTATTGTTTTAGCATACAGAAAGTAATCTTTCTGTAATCTTTAAAGTCTCCACGTCAAACCTAAATGATGGTTTTGATAAAAGGAAACATTTTACTGAAATCAAAATATAATTCTTATACTATTTAATTTTAGACAGTCCAATAACATGAAAACAATGCAATCTAAAAATTATATTACATAAATCTGTATTTGAAAAACTACTACTTAAGCATTATAATCCTATTCAACTTAAAATTGAGCCACGGAAGCATCAATTAAATAACAGAAGTAATATTTGAGAGAAAAAATCAAAATTACTTTATAGAGAGAAGATGCAGGCCTCTGCCTAGCCATGGTGCTGGGTATTTGGGTCCAGAGGTTCTGAAAGAGGCATTAAACCTTCATGGAAACCCTGATCCTTCAGCCTTCCCAACATGATCTTCCTCCTTCCTGGGGGACCTGGTATCCCAGGGGCTCCTCTGGTACTTCTGGACCTCTGTGGACTGTGCGGGGAACATCAGGTGCAAAATGTCCATTTGGGAAAGGCTTGGACTTGAACAGGACATTAACCAATACTTGTCTGATGTGATCATTTTCCTAGCTTGTTGAGCTGTCTTTAGGCTGACAGTTGCCATCAACCTTTCTCTCTCTTTTTTAAAAGATTTTATTTATTTATAGAGAGAGGGGAAGGAAGAATGAAAGAGAAAGAAAGAAACATGTGTGTTTGCTTCTGGCATGCCTCCCACCAGGATCCTGGCCAGTAACCCAGGCATGTGCCCTAACTGGGAATTGAACCACCAATCCTTTGGATCACAGGCCAATGCTCAGTCCACTGAGCCACACCAGCCAAAGTGCCATCCACTTTTCTTGAGCTCTTTCCTCATAGGAAAAAATATTGTTTTGACAAAAGATGGTTCTTCAATCTCTTTGCCATGATTTCCTCCATTCTCCAGTAGAAGCTAAGCTTCTTCTGATGAGAATACTTCATGTATCTATACACCTGGTGACACTTCTTCTCAATTTCCAGGCAGTGACTTTGCCCCTTGACTGATTATCTCAGAAGCTACTACATGTACTATTGGTGTAATTCTGGCAGCATCTGAAGTTGCAACCAGAGCTTCTGAGTCTCTTTTATACTGAAAAAATTTCGGACTCCAGAGATCCTTGTTCTTTTTTGAGATGGTCCCTTTGACCCACTATCATGTCATTCATTTTATTTTTATCACAGAGTTTTATGCATATATTTTCAGTTTTGTATACTTTCATTTATTTTTTTCACACACACTTTTTATTAAATAAAATAAACACACAGAAGACTGAATATAAGTGTGTGAAGAATTTATAGACAGTATCTGACAGTGCACAGCTCTATAAATATTTCATTACATTTTTAAAAAATTTTCTTTATTCTTGCTCAGTTACATTTGTTTGTATTTACCCCCTGCCCCTCCTCTCAACCCACCTCCTACCCTTGCTTCCACCCCTCCATTAGTTTTGTCCATATGTCCTTCATAGTTGTCCTTTATAGTTGAGAAAATTCCATATTGTTTTCCACAGTGGCTGCAACAGTCTGCATTCCCACCAATACTGAAAAAGGGTTTCCTTTTCTCCACATCTTTTTTAACTTGTTGTTTGTTGATTTGTTTGTGATGGCCATTCTGACTGGCGTGAGGTGGTATCTCATTATGGTTTTAATATGCATATCTTTGATGGCCAGTGATGCTGAGCATATTTTCATATGTATCTGGGCCCTCTGTATGTCCTCCTTGGTATCATTGGCAAATATGTTTTTCATACAGTTGGTTGTCTTTTTATTTTAATGCTGTTTTCTTTGGCCATGAAAAAGGTTTTTTTAATTTGATGAGGTGCATTTGTTTATTCTTTTCTTTATGTACCTTGCTCTAGGGAAACATATTAGTGGAAATATTGCTTCATGGAATGTCTGATATTTTATGGCCATGTTTTACTTTAGGACTTTTATAGTTATGACTTATAGTTAATCTTTTATCCAGCTTGAATTTATTTTGCGTGTGGTGTAAGTTGGTGATTGAGTTTCGTTTTTTTTCTTTTTGCATTTTGCTTTCCAGATCTCCCAACACCATTTGTTGAAGAGGCTATTTTTACTCCATTTTATGCTTTTTCCCTCTTTGTCAAATATTAATTGACCGTGGAGACCTGGGTTTATTTCCGGGATCTCTGTTGTGTTCCATTGCATTTTGTGTCTGTTTTTATGCCAGTACCAGGCTGTTTTGATTACTGTGGCTGTGTAATACAATTTGATATCATGTATTATAATTCCTCCTACTTTGTTATCTCTCAAAATTGTTTATGATTCCACATAAATTTTTGAAATGTTTGTTCTATATCTGTGAAATATGTCATTGGGTCTCTAACAGGGATGGTGTTGAATCTCTAAATTGCTTTGGGTAGTATGGACATTTTGATCATTTTGATTCTTCCAAACCATGAGCTTGGTACATGCTTTTATCTGTTTGTGTCTTACTTAATTTCTTTCTCCAGTTTATGTAGTTTTCTGTATAGGTCTTTTACATCCTTGGTTAGGTTTATTCCTAGGTACTTTATTTTTCTTGTTGCTATATCAAAAGGGATTTTCCCCCTGATTTCTGTTTATGATATTTCATTATTGGTGTACAAAAATGCCTTTGATTTCTGATTATTGACTTTGTATCCAGACGTTTTGCTAAATTCACTTATTAGATTGAGTAGTTTTTTGGTGGAGTCTATAGGATTTTCCATGTACACTATCATCAGCAAAAAATGACAGTTTTGCTCTCTGCTTTCCAATTTAGTTGCCTTTTACTTCTTTTTCTTGTCTGCTTGCTGTGGCTAGGACTTCCAACACTATGTTGAATAGGAGTGGTAAAAGTGGACACCCATGTCTTGTTCCTGATCTTAGTGGGAAAGCTCTAAGTTTTTATCCATTGAGTATGATAGTGGCCATAGGTCTTTAATATATAAACTTTATTATGTTGAGGAATGCTCCCTATATTTCCACTTTGCTGAGCATTTTTTGTCATAAATGGGTGCTGTACCTTATCACATGCTTTTCCCCATCTATTAATATGCTCATATGATTTTTGTTTTTCCTTTTGTTTATGTGATGTATTATGCTTATTGATTTGCGAATATTGTGCCATCCTGCATTCCTGGGATGAATCCCACTTGGTCATGGTGTACAATCTTTTCAACTATTGCTGGATGCAGTTTGCCAATATTTGTTGAGAATTTTAGTGTCTATGTTCATCAGTGATATTGCCTGAAGTTTTCTTTCTTTGTTGTGTCTTTATCTGGTTTTGAGACTAGGACAATGCTGCCTTCATAAAAAGAGTTTGGGAGTCATCCATCTTCTTTGACTTTTTTGGAATAGTCTGTGAAGGAAAGGGGTTAAATGTCCTTAAATACTTTGTAAAAAGTTTCTTGGAAACTGTCAGATCCAGGGCTTTCGTGTTTGGACTTTTTTTTTTTTAATTACAGCTTAAATTTTCTCAGCTCTTATTGGTCTGTTCAGGCTTTCTCCTTTCTCACTCAGTTTTGGAAGATTATATTTTTCTAGAAAATTGTCCATTTTACCTAGGTTCAAATTTCTTGGCATACAGTTCTTCATAGTAATTTCTTACAATCCTTTGTATTTCTGTGGTATCAGTTGTAATCTTTCCTCTTTCATTTCTGATTGTGTTTATTTGGGTCCTTACTCTTCTTTTCTTGATGAGTTTGCTTAAAGTCTTGCAATTTTATTTATCTTTTCAAAGAACCAGCTCCTGAATTTATTGATTCTTAGAATTGTGCTTTTAGTCTCTATGTCATTTAATTCTGCTTTGATCTTGGTTATTTCCTTCCTTCTACTTGCTCCTGACTGTCTTTGCTGTTGTTCCTACAGTTATTGTAGGTGTAGGGTTAGGTTGTTTATTTGATTTTTTTTTTTTTACGTAGGCCTGTATGACTATGATCTTCTCTGTCAGGGCTGTCTTTGCTGTGTCCCATAAATTTTGAATTGTTGTGAGTTCATTTTCATTTGTTTCCAGAAACTTTTTTATTTATTCCATAATCTTATTCTTAAACCATTTATTGTTTAGTAGCATGATATTCAATCTCAATGATTTTGAGTGTTTGAGTTTTTTCCTAAAGATTGGTTTCTAGTTTCAGTAGCTTGTGGCCAGAGAATATGCTTGGTATGATTTCAGTTTTTTTGAAATTGTTGAGGCTCGTTTTGTGTCCTATTATATGGTATATCTTTGAAAATGTTCCATATAGATTTGAAAAGAAAGTGTGTTTTACTCCTTTAGGATGAAGGCTCTGTATATATCAATTCAGTCCATGTGATCTAGAACATTGTTCAATGTCTCAATATCTTTGTTGATGTTTTGTTTGGAAGATCTATCCATTTTTGGCAGTGGGGTGTTGAAATCCCCTACAATAATTGTTTTGCTCTCAATATCTTTCTTGAAATTCTCCTAGATTTTCTTTATGTATTTGGGTGCTCCTATGTTGGGTACATATATATTTATAATGTTTATGTCTTCTGGATGGATTCTTCCCTTGAGTGTTATAAAATGTCCCTCTGGGTCTTTTTTATATAGCCCTTGTTTTGAAGTCTATTTTGTCTGATATGACTATTGCTACCCTGGCTTCTTTTTCCTGTGTGTTTACTTGGAATATTTTTTCAGCCCTTCACTTTCAGTCTGTGTAGGTATTTTGTTCTGAGGTGTGTCTCTTGTAGGCAGCATATGTGTGTGTCATGATTTCTTAACCATTCTGCTACTCTATGAGTTTTGATTGAAGCATTTAATCAATTTATGTTTAATGTTATTATTAATAGGTACTAATTCATTGCCATTTTTATACCTGTGTTCCTCTCTCACTCTTTTTTTTTTCTTAAAGCAGACCCTTTCACATATCTTGCAGAGCTAGTTTGGAAGAGATGTATTCTTTGAGAATTCTTTTGTCTGGGAAACTCCTTATTTCACTTTCCATTTTAATTCAGAGCCTTGCTAGATAGAATACTCTTGGTTGCAGGCCATTGTTTTTTATTACCTGGAATATTTCTTGCCCTTCCTTTCTAGCTTGTAGTGTTTCCATCGAAAAGTTAGCTACTAGTCTTATCAGGGCTCCATTGTATGTTACTTCCTGTTTTTCTCTTGCCGCCTTTAAGATTCTCTTTTTGTCTTAGAATTTTGACATTTTAATGATGATGTGTCTTGAAGTGGACCCCTTTGGGTTCCTCTTGATTGGGACTCTCTGTGTTTCCTGGATTTCTATGACATTTTCTCTCATCAAATTATGAAAATTTTCCATCATTATTTTTTCAAACAGGTTTTCTATTCCTTGCTCCTCTTCTTCTCCTCCTTCTCATATCCCTATTATACAGATATTATTACCTTTTGTATTTTTCTGCATTTTTTCTTAGTCCCTGTTCATTCTTTCTGAGCCTCTTTTCATTCTCTTGCTCTTTCTGGGCGTTTTTTCTACTTTGCCCTCCAGCTCACTGATCTGATCTTCTGCTTCATCAATCCTGATTTTGATTCCTTCTACTGTGTTCTTCAGTTCAGAAATTGTATTCTTTATTTCCTCTTGACCTTTGTTGGTAGTTTTTATTTCCTTTTTCATGTTGATATAGTTTGTGATGAGTTCATTGCAGTTTCCCTGTAGTTTCTGGTAATTTACTGTGAGCTGGTTGGGCTTCCTGATAACCATTGCTTTGTACTCAATATCTGATAGTTGACTTACCTCTGTTTCATTTAGCATTCTTCCTGAGGCTTCCTCCTTTCCTTTCATTTGGGGATTGTTTTTTTGTCTTCCCATTGTTTGTGAGACTATTCTTGTTAGCTTCAGCTTCTTAAATTGATCTGTTCTGACACCCAGGGTTTACAGTGTGAACTTCTGTGGTTGGAGAACTGTGAGATTCAGTAGTACAGTCTCCTTGATCTCCCAAACTTGTTGCTCTTGGGCTGTCATGTATGTTGAATCTCTGGATTTCTTTTGTTTTTGATTGTTGTTCAGTCATTCTTTAGTGGGTCCTTCCCTCCAGCTGGTTAACTGATGATCACTCCACCCATCATGTCTTGTATTATGTTGTTCAGGTGTGGAAAGTTTGTGTTGAAGCTGTTTCTTCTGTCTGTCCAAGGTTTTGAGGCTTCTCTCTCACTATTGTTCAGTTGTTTTTCTGGGTAATTTCTCCACCTTTTAGTTATAATTCCAGATTGCTCCTGGGTGGAGGTTAGTGTGGCTTTTACTGACTCCTTCTCTTTCTTCTGTTATTATCTGTTGGTAGATTCTTTATTGGTGAGTTCTCTCTTCCAGAAGCTATACTGGTGTTCACAACTCTCACTTACTTTTTATGTGATTGGTCAAAAGGGAAGGCAAAATGGATTAAGACAACAGGAGTGTATTCTATAGGACTTAAAGTAGCAACCTGTAGAGAAGAGACAGGAGATCCTTTGGATAATCATGTTAACTATGGTATTTTGCCCAACTATCCACTTTTTTGACAGGGTAGAAAAAAGATAAGACTCTTTTGGGAACGGGAAGAATTGTGAGTTGGATCCAGAAAGCTATGATCTTAGGGGAAGTCATATTATGAGATATAGTGAGAGTAAGGAATAGAAAATAGGTGTAGAGTGCAAGAGAATACAGTTAACCACAACAGTAATAAAGTTGCAGAAGAGAGTGAAATGAGCTGAGATCCAGGAGAGATGCTGCATAGTATTTACAATTTTATGGAACAACAATTATTTATGATAGTAATGGAGTAAAAATCATATGACAGAATCTCTGTGATCTGAATAACAAGAATAGGAAGTACACAACCTAGAGTAGTGTGCAATTAGAACAGAAGTGAACTGAAAAAAGGAAATTAAAATTACGCTATGAAAGAGAGAAGGAAAACCAGTCAAACAATTTAATTAAGCAAACAGAAGGAAGAAAGCTAAACAGAAAGAAGAGAAATAAGAAATACTAATAAAATAAAAGAAGTAAAAATAATAAAAAATAATAATAATGCAAATAAATAATACTTGCAAGTTCTCTGGAATAGCAAAGTGAAATTTGCCTCAGATTCTCGGTTGTTGGGATGCCTCCTCTTTAAGTCTGACTCTGGTCCTTTCACAGCTCCAGGTTTTATTGCCTCGTTTGTGAGGAAAAGAGAGAGAGAGAGAGAGAAAGAAGAAGGAAGGAAGGAAGGAAGGAAGGAAGGAAGGAAGGAAGGAAGGAAGGAAGGAAGGAAGGAAGGAAGGAAGGAAGGAAGGAAGGAAAACCTCCTGCTGGCTTTAAAGTGGCCAAGGAAGTTCTGCTGATTGTCTTGGCTGCAGTAGGCTGAGGTGGATTGGGTTTTGCTTTTCTCCCTTCCTGTGGGTTTTGTGCTCATGGGGGCCAGTTCTAAGCTGCACTCTTCACAGTTGCCCAGCCTCCAGCCCAGTTCCTCAGTTCACTGTCAGGCCCCCCAGGCCCTTCTGTGCCAGGTCTATGCCTTCAGTCAACCAATTGTGTGGTCCTTGATGTGCACCAATTAGAGGCAACTCACAGACCACCTTCTAGCTCTTTGCTGTCCTAGGTGCTAGGGACTCTCAAAGTTTCCTCAGGGTAATTCAGCTCCCCCATTGAGTTAAGTCTTTCTGGGGACTGCTTACCCTCTGAAGGTTGATGCTTTCCTCTGTTGGGGGGCACCTTCACGTTCCTCTTAGGGAGCCAGTCTGGCCCCTCAGGATGACAGTGCCACAGTGGCTGCTGCAGTAGACAGGGGAAGATGCCTCTGGGGCTACAGCTGTGAGTGCACGGCCTCTGCTGCTGCAGTGACAGGGCTAGGGGGGCATAGCCTTTGCAATGGCTAGATGAGACTTGCAACACTGCAACCACAGGCCCGCGTAGGGGCCCTCCACTGCTGAGGCCACAGGGAGGTCAGAGGTGGGCCATCTCAAGGCTGTGGGGCATTCAGGGGTGCAACCGGGAAAGGTTGGGCAGCCACTCTGGGAGAATTCCTCTGTGGAAGAATTTCTTAAATAGCCACTGAGAGCCTTTTTAAAAAAAAAAAAAATTTCTCCTGTTCAAGCCTGCTGTTCCAATCAAGTGCCTGGCCTCTTACACATCCCAACTTTCCAACCAGACTGTAGACTATCTGGGCCAGGGTCCATCATGGCCCAACTCTCCTCCCTTGTCCAGGTGTCACATGGCTTACCAATTTCTCTGGTAGTGACCCAGACAGCATCCACAGTCTCAGAAGGTGAACACTGCCCCTGTTTGTTTGCCACTTCATATTTATTCCCCCCAGTGACTTCAAGCATCCAGGTCCATCCTGGTGCTGCTCAAACTTCCCTGTTTGGCAGGGGAGGGAGCTGTTTACCTGGCTGTCTTCCAAGAATCCTGTGGTCAGCCTGGCAGGCACCAGACCTGGGGCTATAGCCACCTAATTCTCGCACTTGTTCCAGGAACTTTATCATCCCAAAGCAATCTCCTTACCATCTGATTTTTCAATGTCCTCTACAGTTTTGGCCTCCAACCTTCATGTATGCTAGGATGCTGTTGGCTGTTCACTCTGTTCCTCCGACGATTGGCTACGTGTTCTACCTGTGTGCAGTGGGAAGTAGATTCTACTCCCACCTATCTCGCCACCATCTTATTGTTTTGTATTAAATTAGCAGCCAATATTATAGTCTTCACATTGGCTTCCAATGAGGAGGTGGGGTGATGGTCACTTCCCACATCTCTCTTTTCCTCTGCTTCCAAGGTACCAGCCTCTACAGGACCTTCTTTCAGGAGCTGGAGCCTCTGAATAGCCTTCAGCAGGATTCCAGCGAGAGAAATGAAGTGGTTCTCTTAGTCGGTTGCTATTGCACCACTCCTTTGAGCACTCAAACCCATTCACTCCTCCATCCTTCACTTGCATTCTTCACATTCTGAGAAGAGCAGCTCTAGACTCTAGAATGAATGAATGAATGAATGAATGTGCATATTCAAGCCATCCTTGATTTTCTTCTGAAGATGTTGAACATTGTTCTCAGATGTTTTGAAGATGCATTTTGCATTGGTCACTTGGGATTGGTGCAATTCTAATGTCTCTGGCAGTGACCATATCCCTTGTTGAAGGTGAACCATCATCAGTCAGTTGTGCTTTTTTTTTTTTTTTGCTTTTCTCCAGAAAGTCCTCCACATCATGGCAATGTGTTCAGTTTTTTATTCAGTGCCAGAAAACAGGGTTTGTAACCTTGGAGCACTGCCCACCACCACAGGTCTGGAGGACTTCTTTGTAGGTTTGTATTGTCAGTCCAGTCTTCTTCCAGACTTTTCCATGGAATTCATTCTGCTCAGAGTACCTTCTAACCACCTCTGTGCTATGAAAACCACCAGAGCAACACAGATCAGGATCTCCCAGGGAAACCCAAGATATCTTGGCCTTGTCCCAGTTTCAGACACCACCAGTGGGACATCCCACAGCTGCACCAGGACCAGCACAGAAATTTGGTGGCAAGTAGCAAGCCCTCCCCAGTTCCACAGGTAACACAGCTCTTCCCCTGATTGCCAGTGTCCTCTCGGCTATGACTGACCACAGAAAACCCTGAAGAGTGTTCCATCTCTTACATGAACCAATGCCAGGCAAATGGGGCAAACCATTATTAGGACTGGGGCAGGAGGAGGCCAGCCAGGTCCTAGAAAACAATGCTTTCTAACTGCTGTGCTCATGGTGCGTATAGGAAGTGATATTACCTATGCAGTACTTTTGGGTAGTAGACAGGGTGGATTGCAGCTGAGGGTCATATGGGTCTGTCCAGCAAACCTAGAGAGTCACAGTGGCTGTGTCACGCCCCCTCCTCTGCATGTGAGTATGTCTCACCCTTGGATAAGGCTCACTCTCCTTATTTCAAGGTTCCTTTTGTCACTGGGAAGGCTGATCTTCTCTATAAAGGTGTCAGGAATCACCTTTCTCTAAGACTCCCTCCTCTGTCCTTGTGTTTCGTCAGTGTTTGTATATGAACAGAGGACTAAAGGTTCTCTCTAAATGAACTAAAAAAACATTCAATTAGGATTCAGAAGAAACCCATCACAACTGGCAGGTCTTACAAGTTCATGGCTTTTGTGAAGCCAGTTTACCCTCATTAAACTAAGTATTCCTGGATGAGGTGACTTAGAGACACAGCCTCCTTCCCAATATGGCCCCTCAACCCTCAGTTCATGGCCCCAGGGCTGCCATAGGGACAGTCTCCTACCTCCAACTTATCTTCAGCATGTACCTCTGTAGAGGAAGGGCTAGCATTGCTACCTTTTGCTTCTTTAAGTCCCATCCTCCTCTCCTAGTGTCTCTCTGTTGAGTCCAGCACAAAATCTCTTGGTGCATTCCTGAGACTCTGCCATGAGCAGCCTGTGGAAGTTTTAAGCAAAAGAGTGACACAATGATCTGACTGATGTTTAGAAAGATTTGGGTAGAGAGATTGGGGAAAGGGTGTCAAAAATGAAGGAAAGGATTGGAGACCATTGCAGTTAGTGGTCCAGATCTGAGTAAATGGTGTAGGCAAGCCTAAGGAGGTAGCCTCAGCATTTGAATCAAGGAGCTGAATTCAGGATTACTGGAGGTAAATGTGGTACTTGATGGCACTCAATAAATACGTTGTGACTATACAGTTTATGGGCAATATTTCACAACCAGGTGATGTCTGCTATAACAGAAACTCTCCATGACTTTGTAGCCAGCTCTGCAAAAAGGAGGCATTCATTTTCAGTGCTCAGCCCCATACTGTCTTCCCAGGAGTCCCAGAGACACAGTGGGAGCATCTCAGAGACACAATAGGAACAGCTCAGACAAGAAGGGTTGGGAATCAGAAGGCCAGGAGGGCATAGTGCCAGCCCTGTATCTACTGAATGCAGTGGGTATTGATCTTATCTGCACATGACAGAAGGTATTCATATTAGTCTGTTATATGTTTCCTCGTTGTTTTTTATGGTTGTATAATATTTTCTAAGATGAACATTCCAAAATTTTTTGACCAGTTTCCTACTGCTGGACAGGCAGTTTGGCCATATTTGCCACAATTTGATCCAGCTATTCAATTTTTTTAAATTGATCTGACAAATAATCTCACTTCATTGATTTCTTTTTTCTTTTCTTTTTTCCACATCATATTCAAATGGCTTTGCTGATAATTGAAGTGACTCCCCAATATCATTTTCACTGACTTCATGAATCTGGCATTCTATATAAGATCTCCATTTTCACACCTGGGCTCCTACAGAGGGAGGGCAGAGCTGACTAGAATTGCCTGAGGAGAGACTTGGGTTTGTGACTCTGGGGATAAATATGAGGGGTACAGCCTCCAAAACCCTTGAGCTGCACCCCACTCCTACACCCCAGACACCATCTTTCTTCTACTTTATAAACTCTTAAGAGTTCTGTATTTACTTCAATCCTCATGAATGTCTAAATAATAGCTTTAATTACTCAGGAAAATAATTATGTACATAAAATTTATTTACTGCTTTTAGAGGCTAATTTGTATATAAAAGTGCTGGCAAAAGTTTTGAAGCCTCACTTAACTGATAGCTGCCAAATACTAGCAAAAGCCCAGCATCACTTGCACTTCAAGAGCTTATCAGGGGGAGAAATAAGTTGAGCAGCTAGCTATATTTTGGCATTCCAACTAAGGTAGATATTAAGATAAAAAATTAACCACCGAATGTTTCACGGTTTTAGAAATCTTATTGTTTCTTTGGTAAAAAATTTTACTGGGTCACATTCAGAACTCACCATTAGATTCTGAAGGCCATGTTCAGCTTCAAAATTACATGACAGGTTTGATTCATGTCATTTTGGAAACCCTTGGTAGGAAACTCTTGAATCTATTTTCCCCTTCACCTCAGTGAAAAACATATAAAGACCCACAGTTTCCATTATTTTTCAACATTAAACTAAAATAAGTCCTTTTCTTATTTAAAACATTTTAGTTTACCCTCTGTGAGAAAACTGAGCATCCCAGATAACCTGAAGATTTCAATAAACCACTAGGACACTAACCCATCATCATACTCCAATGAGACCTAACAATTACCAAGGCCCGTACACACATATACATGCAATTTTCAGTCAAATATTTGGTGCCTTGCTCATAAATATGAGCAACCAGCCAAAAATTGACAGATATTTGAGAAAATCCTCCAACATAAAAGAAAGAAACATCAAATAAAATCATAATTCCACAGAAATAGAGAAAAATAGAAAGTATAAAACTTAACAAAAAAAACTAAAAACCTATAATTAATATCCCTGGATATAGGAAAATGCCATATTTCTATGAAAAGTATATTATTAAAAATACATATATGGTTAATAGGAAAATTCTTAGATATTAAAAACATTATAGCATACATAGAAAAAATTGAATAAAAGTGTGGAATAGGAACTTAAAAGATAAAACTGTCAAAGACATGGAAAGAAATAAAATGATTTAAAACAATTAGAGACTTACTCCAGGATTCCAGTGTCTAGTAATAGTTGTTTCACAAAGAGAAAACACAGGACATTATCAAATAAGAAATGCAAGAACTTCCCTAAAATTGAAAGATGGAGGTTTTCACATAGAAAAATACTCAGCACAGTGAGTAAAAACAGAACTCAAATGAAGGCAAATAAATTAATATAGATAAGAAGGCCTTAAACTCTGGTGGAGTAGCTCCAGAGTTTAGATACAGAGTTTAGATACAGCCTCATCCCCATACATAAAAGTTGTGGGTTTGATCCCCAGCCAGGGCACATATAAAACATTAGATATCTCTCTCTTTTTTTTTTTGCTCTCTCTCTTCCTTCCTTTCTCTCTCTAAAAACCAATAAATACTTTTTTAAAGGAGGATCTTAAACCTTCAAAAAGAGAAATTAAAGTCACATTCAAAGACAAGTATCTAACAAAATAACGTCAAACTTCTCAACATTAGAAAATTGTGGTTATAGAAGAAGCAGAAAGTGTGAATAGACCCATAACAGCTGAAGAAATTGAAGCAGTAATCAAAAATCTTCAACCACACAAAAGCCCTGGACTAGATAATTTCACAGGAGAATTTTACAAAGCATTTAATGATAAGCTAACCCCCATCCTTCACAGACTATTCCAAAAAATTCAAGAAGATGGAAGACTCCAAAGCTCTTTTTATGAGACCAGGATCATCCTAATTGCAAAACCAGATAAAGACACAACAAAGAAAGAAAACTTCAGGCCAATATCACTGATGAACATAGAGGCTAAAATCCTCAACAAATACTGGCAAACTGCATCCAGCAGTCGTTAAAAAGATCATACACCATGAGAAAGTGGGATTCATCCCAGGGGTGCAAGGATAATACAATACTTGCAAATCAATAAACATAATACATCACATAAGCAAAAGGAAAGATGAAAATTGCATAATCATATCAATAGATGGGGAAAAGCATGTCATAAGGTACAGCAACCATTTATGATAAAAAACACTCAGCAAAGTGGGAATAGAGAGAGCATTCTTCAACATAATAAAGGCCATATATGACAAACCAACAGCCACCATCATACTCAATGGACAAAAACCTAGAGCTTTCCCACTAAGATCAGGAACAAGACAAGGCTGTCCACTTTCACCACTCATAGTGCTGGAAGTCCTAGCCACAGTAAGAATACAAGAAAAAAAAGGCATTCAAATTAGAAAAGATGAAACAACACTGTCATTGTTTGTAGATGACATGATAGTGTACATAGAAAATCCTATAGACTCTATCAAAAAAAATGCTCTCCATAATAAATGAATTTGGAAGAAGAGTGGGATAAAAGTCAATATTCAGAAATCAAAGACATTTTTGTATACCAACACTGAAATATCAGAAAAGGATGAGGAAAAAAATCCATTTGATTTAGCAACAAGAAAAATAAAATACCTAGGAATAAACCCAACCAAGGAGGTAAAAGACTTTTACTCAGAAAACTACACACCACAGAAGAAAGAAATTAGGAAAGGCATAAACAGGACTGGCTGGTGTGGCTCAGTGGATTGAGAGCTGGCCTATTAGTCAAAGGGTCACCGGTTCAATTCCCAGTCAGAGCACATGCCTGTGTTACAGGCCAGGTTCCCAGTATGGGTCATGTGAGAGTAAACCACACACTGATGTTTCTCCCCTTCTCTTTCTCCCTCCTTCCTTCTCTCTCTAAAAATAAGTAAATTTAATCTTTAAAAAAAGACACAAACAAATGTAAACATATACTGTGTTCATGGATTGGAAGAATTAACATCATAAAATGTCCAAACTACCCAAAGCAATTTACAGATTTAGTGCAATCCCTATTAAAGTACCAATGGCGTATTTCACAGATATAGAACAAATACTTAAAAAGCTTATATAAAATCATAAATTACCTCCAATAACCACAGCAATTTTGCAAAAGAAGAACTAAGTAGAAGGGATCATAATACTTAACGTCAAACTGTATTAGAAGGACACTGTAGTCAAAACAGCCTGGTACGGGCATATGAACAAACACATGGACCAATGGAACAGACCAGAGAGCCCAGAAATAAACCCAAGTCTCTACAGTCAATTAATATTTGGAAAATAAAGGCAGCAACATAAAACGGAGTAAAAATAGCCTCTTCAACAAATGGTGTTGGGAGACCTGGCCAGCTACATGCAAAAAAAAAAAAAAAGAAAGAAGAAAAGAAAAAAAGAAACTTGAGCACCAACTTAACACTGTACACAAAATAAATTCAAGGCGGATAAAAGACTTATCTATAAGCCATAACACCATTAAAGTCCTGGAGGAAAACATAGGCAGGAAAATCTCAGATATCCCATGCAGCAATATTTTCACTGATATGTCCCCCTAGAGCAAGGGACATAAATGAAAGAATAAACAAATGGGACTTCATCAAAATAAAAAGCTTTTGCATGGCTAAATCAAACAGCTCTAAAATGAAAAGAGAACCAACTGTATGGAAAAACATATTTGCCAATAATACCTTCACACAAGGGTTTGATTCCAAAATATATAAACAACTCACATGATTCCACTCTAAGAGGAAAAGCAACCCAAATAAAAAATGGGCAAAGTACTTGAACAGACACTTCCTCAAAGGAGTACATACAGAGGGCCCAGAGACATATGAAAATATGCTCAGCATCACTAGCCATCAAAGACATGCAAATTAAAACCACAGTGAGATACCACTTCACACTGGTCAGAATGGCCTTTATAAACAAATCAACAAACAAGTGTTGGACAGGTTATGGAGAGAAGGGATCCCTAGTGTACTGCTGGTGGGATTGTAGATTGGTGCAACCACTATGGAAAACAGTATGGAATTTTCTCAGAAAACTAAAAATGGAAATTCCTTTTGACCTGGCAATTCCACTGCAGGAATTATATTCTAAGAACTCTGAAACACCAGTCCAAAAGTTATGTACTCCAATATTCATAGCAGTACTATACCCAAGTGCTGGAAGCAACCTAAGTGCCCATTGGTAAATGAATGGATGAAAAAACTATGGTACATTTACACAATGGAATTCTACACAGCAGAAAGAATGAAGGAGCTCCTACCCTTTGCCACAGCATGGATGAAACTGGAAAGCATCATGATAAGTGAATAAGCGATGCAGTGAAGGACAAATACCATATGATCTCATCTTTAACTGGAACATAATCAACAAAACAAACAAACAAGCAAAATGTAACCTGAGACATTGAAATTGGGAACTACCTGACAGTAACCAGAAGGGAGAGGGCAGGAAATAAAGGGGGGAAAGGGTTAAAGGTTTACAGGAACAACTATGGAGGACACATGGACAATAACCAGGGGAGTGGAAAGAGAGGAGAGAGGTAGGGAAGGCTGGGGTGATGGGGAGGGGTGGGGGGAAAAAGCAGAAAACTGTACTTGAACAACAATGAAAATCAAAGTTTTTTTTAAGATTTTATTTATTTATCTTTAGAGGGAAAGGGAAGGAGAGAGGGAGAGAAACATCAGTGTATGGTTGCCTTTTGTGCGTCCCCTGCTGGGAATTGGCCTGCAGGGAACTGGCCTGCAACCCAGGCATGTGCCCTGACTGGGAATCGAACTGTGATTGTCTGGTTTGCAAGCCCGTGCTCAATCCACTGAGCTACACCAGCCAGGGCTGTATTTTTTAAAAAGCTGATTAACCCAAACTAAGTGTAGAGTTTGGAAAAAGTAAACTATAAATTAGTTGAATTATTAAAAAAATCAGCAAATTAGTTGTTTTTTTAAGACTAATAAATAGGTCACTAACAAGGCTGATGAAGAATAGGTACAATTAACCTATAAGGAATGAAAAGGTGTTCATCACTACATCATTAAAATGATGTTAAGACAATGTTAACAATTCTATAGCACTAAATTTAAAATTTTCAATTAAACAAAAAGCTTTCAAAATGTTATAATTTTTAAAAGACATAGAACATCAATAAAATGTTGTATTTCAAGAAAAGAAAAAGAAAATTATGCTTATAGAATAATAATTTAATACTAAGTTTTGAAAACCAAGGACATGTGTGCCACAAACACAGTATTTAAGATTGCCAAAAACTTCAAGATATTTTGAATAATCAATGTGAAAAAAGCTATCATCTTAATTTTAAGTGATTTTACTATTATTTCTTCTTGTTTTGGGGACCACATGTATTTTATTTAACTAGTTTTTTAACTTAAAATATACTATAAGGAATGTCTAAAATTTTATCAAATGCCTCTTTGGCATCTACTGAAGAAAATCATATTTTTTTCCTTTTGTTTCTTTTAGTGCCAGATTATGTTTACAGATGTTCAGACTTCAACCCAATATTAATTTTCTCTCTCTAATTTAGATTTGCTTATGATGTTGCTTTTCTTCAAATGAGATTAAGGCTGAGTTCATTTCTTTTGCATTTTTCCTCTTTAACAGTGAAAGCATGTAAAACTATAAATTTTTCTGAGTCAGGTTCTCACTGTGTCCCATAGGTTTTAGAATAAGTGTTCTTATTTCTTCCTAGATAATATAGGAAGAAATGGAGTCAAAGATATTGGTACTAGTTCCAAAGACAGAGGGTGCCGGACTTGGTCACCCCCTTCTATACCAAGTATGAGAAGAGCATCATTTTCCATGCTGGCAATGGAATTTTATCTTTGTAATTTGATCTTATTAATTCTCTGTTCTATGACATCCATAGCAGATGGTTTTAAGGCTCTTCTTGAGGCATGCATGCCTGTTACCCATGGTTGTGCTAGATCACTTGATGCTTTGCCTCTAATGATTCCCTCTACTGATTCTTATCTCTGTCCCAAACTGTGCAGCTCAAGGTATTATTAATGCATTCTTCTGTGTCTTGGTTGTTTAGTAGTAATATTTTTCCTTGTCACTGCTGCTCTTTTATACTCATTCTGCTTCTGGGGCCACAGTGAACAAATTCAGTCCTTTTTCCACTAATCAACCTTTTTCATATCTCTGCAATTGTCTGCCGTTCTTCCTAAAGCCTCTCTTCTCCAGACCAAACATCCCTTATTTAGTCTAACCATCTTTGTTATAGGGTCATTGCTTTGAAACTGCTTGCCATCCTAAGTTCCTTCATCTTCATACATTCTGGTTTCTTAAAACATGTCTGAAACCTTCCTGAAATACACTAAGCTAAATATTTCCAAGGATGCATTAAAAGTGAAGGTTCAGTAGAATAATTAATCTCCTCTTTAAAGTTGTTAATTAATCTCCATTAACTTTATGGTAGTGAAATCTTAGTACTGAATATTGACAAAATTGACTAAACATTTCTTAAATCAATATCTGGTAAGGCACAGACAATATGAGCTGTGCTCTGAACCTCAATAGATCCTGTTGATGCCTTGGTTCTCTAATTTTAAAACTCAGGATAATATTAATACAAAGTCAGGATTTTAAGACAATTAAATAATTTGATATATGTAAAGAACCTAGAAGAGTTATAGATAAATGCTAAATACTGAGTAAGTGTTCACTGTTAACATTATTATAATTGTTGTTGTTATTATTATTATCCTTACCGAAGAACATTTTTCATTGTTTTTTAGAGAGAGAGAAAGGAGAGAGGGAGGGAGAGAGAGAAACATTGATGTGAGAAAAATATGGATTGATTGCCACCCATATGCACCTGGACTAAGGATTGTACATGCCCTAGCTGGGGATGGAACCCATAACTTTTCACTTATGAGAGAATACTCCAACCAACCGAGCCACACCAGCCAGGGCACAAATATATAAACTATAAGAATTCTTACACTGGTTTATATCAGTCAGGGTCCAGTCAGGGGACTGGTGACAGACACCACATCAGTCGTTTTAAAAGGAGAATTTAGTTTAGCCTTCATATGTTCCTCGAACTTGTGACTAAAATCCACCAGGTCTATGAGCATCCTGATCACGTGTTTTGAACTGTGCATCTGAAAGTTTAGCTATTTCTTCGTCACTTAGAGTTATGGGCTCTGGAGCTTTGAGATCTTCTTGAATCATTTTTGGCCTGTCCTCGCCAATTAAGTATGAGGAGCACAGCCTTAGGGGCGGAGTGGGGCCTCCAGGGTGGGGTTGCTGGGTTGTGATGCTGTATGTGGGGGCTGGGTCAGAGGGGGAAAATGGTGGCCCCCTCTCCTGCCTCCTGCTGCTGGGGCCTGCTCAGTCCCGTCTCACTGCCCACTCCCTCGCCAGTCTACCTGCGCAGGAATGCGCCACCACAGTCAACCCACCGCCCTGCGCCCTCACTGGATCCACCGGTTGCTCACTGGGTTGCTCGCTGGGTCTGTGCTTGGCAACCCCATGCCTGGGATCCATGTGCCTGAGTCCCTCTGACTGAGTTTTTCTGTGCAACCCTGCTCCACCAGCTGCTGGTTTCACCCCTCTTACCCATCAGGCTGAAGCATTCATTGTTATCAGACTTCCAAAAAGATCAATTTTCGGTGTTCTGGCTGTGTCTTCTGTTGCTAATATTTTGTTGTCTCTAAACTTGGTTGTGTGAGAAAGCACGGTGTCTCCACCTATGCCTCCATCTTGGCAGAACTGCACAGGAAACCAATAGTGATGAAAAGGAAACTGGGACTCAAATCAAGAGACTGAACCAGAAGGATGGAAAAAATGACCAAACAGGAAAATATAAAGAAACAAAAATTCAAAAAAATGAGGAGAGGAAGATGGCCATAGAGTAGGATGGAGCGGGCTCTAGCTCCCGTACTCATGAGTGAAAATCCTCACAGATCTATAAAGAAACAGGACAATAAACCATTGGTTACCCAGAATTTATGAAATTAAAACACCAGAGACTGTGACCAATGCAGAAACACCAGACAGCAGCAGAGTCAGCTACAGGAGCTGGGACACACACAGCCCCTGTGCCACCGCCATGGCAATGGGCCTGGGAGCCAGGCAGTCAGGTGCGGGAGCCGAACACTCCAAGCCCCTGTGACGGACCTGGGCACCCAGAGGAGTCAGCTAAAGGGGCCGGGACACTGAAGGCTCCTGTGCCGCTGCCATAGAGATGGGCCTGGGCACCAGGGAGTCAGCTACGAGAGCCGGGACACCTGCAGCCCCTGTGATGGACCTGGACGCCAGAGGAGTCAGCTATGGGAGCTGGGACACTCCTGGCCCCTGAGCCGCTGCCATAACAACGAGACTGGGTGCTGAGAAGTCAGCTGTTGGCGCCAGGGAGTTAGCTATCAGAGCTAGGTCATGTGCAGCTCCTGTGCCGCTGCCATAGCAACGGGTCTGGGAGCTGGAGGAGTTGGCTACAGGAGCCGGAACACTCAGCAGTGTTAGGCGACCAGCGCAGGGACCAGCACGAGGACCAGCGTGAGAGTAGGTGGAGATGGAGAACTCAAGATACCTGAAGGAGTCCGCACCATTGACGTTCACAGATACTATACCACAGAAGTTCACACCATAAATCCAGGGAGTCAGAACATATTAATTTTAGAAGCTGAGACTAACAAGAAGAGTCTCAAACAAGGGGAAGACAAAGAAACAATCCCCAAATGAAAGAAAAAGCAGAAACTTCAGAAAGAATGTTACATGAAATAGAGGCTAATCAGATAGTAAATTCAAAGCACTGGTTATTACGAAGTTCAAAGAGCTCACAATGAGCTATCAGAAACCACAGGGGAACTACGATGATCTCTCTGCAGACTACATCAACATGAAAAAATAGAAAATATCAGCAAGGGACAAGAGGAAAAGAAGAATACAATTTCTGAATTGAAGAACACAGTAGATAGTTTCAAAAGTAGGATAGATGAGGAAGAACATCAGATTAGCGAGTTGGAAGACAAAGTAGAAAGCATCTCACAGAAAAACCAAGAAAATGAAAAGAGGCTCAGAAAGAATGAAGAGGGATTAAGAGAAATGCAAGAAAATATGAAACGTAATAATATCCGAATAATAGGAATACCAGAAGGAGAAGAAGAAGAACAAGGGAAAGAATACCTATTTGAAATAGTAATGAGAAAAAAATTCCCTAATTTAATGTGAGAAAAAGTCACACAAATCCAGGAATCACAGAGAGTCCCAATCAAGAGGAACCCAAGGAGGCCCACTTCAAGACACATCATCATCAAAATGGCAAAATGCCAAGACAAAGAGAGAATCTTAAAGGCAGCAAGGGAGAAAAAAGAAGTAACATACAAGGGAGCTCCAATAAGGTTAGCTACTGACTTCTCAATGGAAACACTCCAAGCAAGAAGAGAATGGCAAGAAATATTCCAAGTAACGAGAACCAGAGGCCTACAACCAAGGCTACTTTACCCAGCAAGACTCTCAATCAAGATAGAAGGCCAAATAAAGAGGTTCCAAGACAAAAGAAGCCTAAAAGAACACGCCTCCACCAAACCAGCTTTAGAAGAAATACTAAAAGGACTGCTTTAAGGGAAGGAAGGAAAAGAGGGAGACAGAGAGGAACACAGGTACAAAATGGCAATGAATAAGTACCTATCAATAATAACCTTAAATGTAAATGGTTTAAATGTTCCAATCAAAAGACACAGAATAGCTGAATGCATAAGAAAGCATGGCCCACACATATGCTGCCTACAAGAGACCCACCTCAGGACAAAAGACCTACACAGACTAAAAGTGAAAGGCTGGAAACAAGTTTTCCAAGCAAACGGACAAGAAAAAAAATTGGGATAGGGATTCTCATGTCAGACAAAATAGACTTCAAAAAAAGGGCCATAAAGAGAAACCGAGAAGGTCACTTCATTATACTCAAGGGAAAAACCCACCAAGAAGAGAATAACATCGTAAATATATATGCACCAAACATAGGGGAACCCAAATATATTAAGAAAATCTTAGAGGACTTTAAGAAACATATTGACAGCAACACAATTATAGTAGGAGATTTTAACACCCCACTGTCAAAAATGGACAGATCTTCCAAACAAAATATCAACAAAGATATTGCGGCATTAAACAACACCCTAGATGAAATGAACTTAACTGATATGTATAGAGTCATTCATCCCAAAGAAGCTAAATACACATTCTTTTCAAATGCACATGGAACATGTTCAAATTAGACCACAAGATAGGACACAAAATGAGCCTCAACAAATTCAAGAAAATTGAAATCATACCAAGCTTCTTCTCTGACCACAAGGGACTGAAATTGGAAACCAACCCCAAAGGAAAAAACCCAAAGCACCCAAAATCATGGAGACTGAATGGTATGCTACTAAACAACGAATGGGTCAAGAATGAAATTAGGGAAGAAATCAAAACGTTTCTGGAAAGAAATGAAAATGAACCAATAACAACCCAAAACTTATGAGACACAGTGAAGGCAGTCTTGAGAGGGAAGTTTATAGCAATACAGGCCTACCTAAAGAACACAGAAACTTTTCAAACAACCTAACCCTATGCTTGCAATACAACGAGAAACAACAACAAAGACAGCCCAAAGCAAGCAGAAGGAAGGAAATAACCAAGATTAGAGCAGAATTAAATGACATAGAAACTAAAAGCACAATTCTAAGGATCAGTGAATCCAGCAGTTGGTTCTTTGAGAAGATAAACAAAATACACAAGCCTTTAAGTAGGCTCATCAAGAAAAGAAGGGGAAGGACACAAACATAATCAGAAATGAAAGAGGAGAGATTACAACTGATACCGCAGAAATAGAAAGGATTGTAAGAAATCACTTTGAAGAACTGTGTGCCAAGAAATTTGAAAACCTAGGGGAAATGGACACGTTTCTAGAAAAATGCAATCTTCCAAAACTCAATGAAAAAGAAGCAGAAAATGTAAACTCATAATAACAGCAAAAGAAATTGAGCAGTACTCAAAAAAACTCCCATCACACAAAAGCTGGACCTGATGGTTTCACAGGAGAATTCTACAAAGCATTTAAGGAAGAGCTAACCCCTATTCTCCACAGACTATTCCAAAAAATCCAGAAGGATGGAAAACTCCCAAATTCCTTTTATGAAGCCAGCATCATCCTAATTCCAAAACCAGATAAAGACACAACAAAGAAAGAAAACTCAGGCCAATATTGCTGATGAACATACAAGCTAAAATCCTCAACAAAATACTGGCAAATCGCATCCAACAATATATCAAAAAGGTCATACACCATGACCAAGTGGGATTCATCCCAAGAATGCAAGGATGGTTCAGTATTTGCAAATCAGTAAATGTAATACGTCACATAAACAAAAGCAAAGACAAAAACCACATGATCATATCAATAGACTCAGAAAAAAAGCTTTTGATAAGGTACAACACCCATTTAGGATTAAAAACACTCAACAAAGTGGGAATAAAGGGAGCATTCCTCAATATAATAAAGGCTATATATGAGAGACCTAGTGCCAACATCATACTCAATGGGCAAAAACTAAAAGCTTTTCCACTAAGATCAGGAACAAGACAAGGATGTCCACTTTCACCACTTTTATTCAATATAGTATTGGAAGTTTTAGCCACAGCCATCAGGCAAGAAAAAGAAATAAAAGGCATCCAAATAGGAAAGGAGGAAGCAAAACTGTCACTGTTTGCAGGTGACATGATAGTGTACCTGGAAAATCCTGTAGACTCTACCCAAAAACTGCTCGAGCTAATTAATGAATTTGGCAAAACAGCGGGTTACACAGTCAATATCCGGAAATCAAAGGCATTTTTGTATACCAACAATGAATCAGCAGAAGCAGAAATCAAGGAAAAAATCCCATTCAATATAGCAAAAAGAAAAATAAAATATCTGGGAATAAACCTAACTAAGGAGGTAAAAGACCTGTATGCAGAAAACCACACAGCCCTGAAGAAAGAAATCAAGGAAGACACAAACAAATGGAAACATATACCCTTTTCATGAATTGGAAAAATTAACATCATCAAAATGTCCATACTACCCAAAGCAATCTACAGATTCAATGCAATACCTATTAAAGTACCAATGGCATATTTCACAGACATAGAACAAACACTTCAAAAATTTATATGGAACCATAAACGACCCAGAATAGCAGCTGCACTTTTGAGAAAGAAGAACAAAGTAGGAGGGATCACAATACCTGATATCAAACTGTATTACAAGGCCACTGTAATCAAAACAACCTGGTACTGGCATAAAAATATACACATAGAACAATGGAACAGAACAGAGAGCCCAGAAATCAACCCAACTCTCTACAGTCAATTAATATTTGACAAAGGGGGCAGTAACATAAAATGGAGTAAAGATAGCCTCTTCAACAAATGGTACTGGGGGAACTGGACAGCTACATGCAAAAAAATGAAACTTGAGCACCAACTTACAGCATACACCCAAATAAATTCAAGGTGGATAAAAGACTTAAATATAAGCCGTGACACCATTAAAGTCCTAGAGGAGAACATTGGCAAGAAAATCTCAGATATTCCACGCAGCAACATTTTTACCCATATGTCCCTAGAGCAAGAAATATAAAGGAAAGAATAAACAAATGGGATCTCATCAAAATAAAAAGCTTCTGCGTGGCTAAAGAAAACAGTATTAAATTAAAAAGTCAACCAACTGTATGGAGAAACATATTTCTCAATTATACCTCAGACAAAGGTTTAATCTCCAAAATATAGAAAGAACTTACACAACTCCACTCTAAGAAGACAACCAACCCAATTAAAAAATGGGAAAAGGACTTGAACAGACACTTCTCCAAGGACGACAGACAGAACATCCAGAGACACATGAAGAAATGCTCCATATCGTTAGGTATCAGAGAGATGCAAATTAAAACCACAGTGAAGGCCCTGGCTAGTTTAGCTCCGTGGATTGAGCACAGGCCTGCGAACCAGACAATTGTGGTTCGATTCCCAGTCAGGGCACATGCCTAGGTTGCAGACCAGTTCCCTGCAGGCCAATTCCCAGCAGGGGATGCACAAAAGGCAACCATACATTGATGTTTCTCTCCCTCTCTCCTTCCCTTCCCCTCTAAATATAAATAAATAAAATATTTTAAAAAACACCATGAGATACCACTTTACACTGGTCAGGATGGCTATCATAAACAAAGCAACTAACAACAAATGTTGGAGAGGTTGTGGGGAAAAGAGGTCCTTAGTTCACTGTTGGTGGGATTGAAGACTGGTACAACCATTATGGAAGACAGATGGAATTTTCCCAGAAAAATAAAAATCAACCTGCCTTTTGACCCAGCAATTCCACTGCTAGGATTATATCATAAGAATCCTAAAACATCTATTTCAAAGGACCTATGCACTACAATGTTCATAGGAGCACAATTTACAATAGCCAAGAGTTGGAAGCAACCTAGTTGCCCATCAGTAAATGAATGGATCAAAAAATTATGTTACATATACACAATGGAATTATATGCCCCAGAAAAAAGGAGCTACTACCCTTTGCAACAACATGATGGAACTGGAAAGCATTATGCTGAGTGAAATAGGCCAGGTGTTGAAAGACAAATACCATATGATCTCACCTTTAACAGGAAGCTAAACAACAAAACAAGCAAGCAAGCAGAATAAAAACAAAGACACTGAAATAGAGATCAGTAGGACAGTGACCAGAGGGAAGAGAGAAGGGAATTTAAGGGGAAAAAAGGGGAGTGATTTGGAGGAACAAATATGAAGGACACAGGGATGAGAACTAAGGGGGGTGGAGATGGTAGGGAGGTGGGGAGCATCGGGCGGGGGGGGGGCTGGGGTGGGAGAAATAGACAAAAAACTGTACTTGAAAAATAACTAAATAAAATTAAAGAAAAAAGAAAATAAATCAGTTATTAAGAAAAATGAGGAGAGACTTAGGAACCTCCAGGACATCTTTAAAGGCTTCAACATCCAAATTATAGGGGTACCAGAAGGGGAAGAGGAACAACCACCAGGGGAAACCTTATTTGAACAAATAATAAAGGAGAACTTCCCCAATCTGGCAAAGAAAATAGACTTCCAGGAAATCCAGGAAGCTCAGAGAGTCCCAAAGAAGTTGAACCCAAGAAGGAACACACCAAGGCACATCATAATTACATTATGTTGTAATTATGAAGACTAAAATGAAGGAGAGAATCCTAGAAGCAGCAAGAGATAAGGGGACAGTCACCTACAAAGGAGTTCTCATCAGACTGTCAGCTGATTTCTCACAAGGGACATTACAGGCAAGAGGGGGCTGGGAAGAGGTATTCCAAGTCACAAAATCCAAAGACCTACAACCAAGATTACTCTATCCAGCAAAACTTTCATTTAGAATGGAAGGACAGATAAAGTGCTCCTCAGATAAGATCTAAATCAAGGAGTTCATCACCACATTTATTATATGAAATGTTAAAGGGACTTATCTAAGAAAAAGAAGATAAAAATATGATCAGTGAAAGGACAGCAAACTCACAGTTATTAACAACCACATCTAAAACAAAAGCAAACTAAAAGGACAGCTAGATCAGAAGCGGAAACAGAAATGAAGATCACATGGAGGGTTAGCAAGAAGGGAGTGGGGAGAGAAGGGGGGAGAAGGTACAGAAAATAAGTAGCATAGATGGTAGGTAGAAAATAGATAGGGGGAGGGCAAGAATAGTATGGGAAATATAGAATGTAAAGAACTTGAGACACATGGTCATAAACTAAAGGGGGAGAATGGTAGGGGTGGTGCAGGGTGGAGGGGAATGAAGGGGGAATAGAACAACTGTAATGGCATAATCAATAAAATAAAAATTAAAAAACAGAGAATTTAGTATGAGGAATTTTTAAGTAGTAAAATATGGTTAGCTACTTTAAAAAGGTTAAAGAGACAGCAGAAGTCTATCAGGATGAAAATTTAGGGAACCATCCCTGGGTGGTTGGCTCAGTTGGTTAGAGTGATATTCTGTACACCAAAATGTTGTGAGTTCAGTTCCCTAGACTGTAAATTCAGTCCCCAGCCGGTACACATACGGGAGGCCAACAATCAATATTTCTTTCTCTCTCTTCCTCACTTTCTCTCTAAAATCAATGAATATATCCTTAAGTGAGGACTAAAAACAAACAAAAAAAAGAGAAAAGAAAGGAAGGGAAAAGAAAAGCAAATGAGAGAACCCTTACTGTCTCTGTGGCTGAGGAAGAGAACCAAAGAAGAAATAAACCAGGAGTGTCTGACTCTTGTCTGGGCTAAGAGTCACAGCCCACTGCAGAGGGTGTGTGGCTACAGCTCACTGGTGAGGGCAGGGGAGTTTGTTGTGGTATTGGTGGGCTGGGGGTAATTAGTAGGCACCCTCCTGCTAGGGTGTCATTGAGCATCTATGGATGGGTCCTCTACATGGTGCTGACCCCATGCAGGAGAAGCAAGAAGAAAAGCACATGGAACCTGGAAAATAGAAGCCCATCCTCTTTTATGCCTTTCAGTTCCCTCTAGCGCCCCCTGGAAGACACTAATAGTGCTTACTGGGTTTACAAGATCCAGTTCCATGTTATCACAATGCAAGTTATCACAATGCAAGACCAACAACAAAAAAAGTGGATTGAGAGCTGATAGGCAATAAATTGATGTTTGCTGGAAGAAAGGTCTAACTCAACATGGAAGCTGTAATGGTTAAAATTCTAATACTAATATTCAGGTGTTTGAAAATTGTAATGTAGATACTTTGTTTTCTTACAAAAGTAATAATAACAGTAAATGTTAAAAGAGAAAGTTCCGCAAACCTGTAACACTTAAATCAAAAAATGTCTCCTGGGTAACTATACACACCCTGTCTTTTCAGACTTCCCCATCTAGTGAGGTAGAGACATAATGGACAATTACATATAATATGTTCAGCTAGAGGTGTGCATAAGAAGCAATAAGAATGAGATCTGCACATTTATGACTAAGTTCAGTTAATGCAAAGAGATGGATCATTTTTTCCAGGATTTTGACATGAGTCCTTTTGGAATATTTTACTCTGTAAACTTCAGTGTCAAGAAAGAGAAAAAGAGGCCTGGCTGGTGTAGCTCAGTGGATTGAGCATGGGGCTGTGAAGCAAAGGATCACCAGTTCGGTTCCCAGCCAGGGCACATGCCTAGGTTACAGGCCAGTCCCCAGTAGGAGACACATGAGAGGCAACCACATATTGATGTTTCTCTCCCACTCTTTTTCCTTCCTTTCCCCTCTCTCTAAAATAAATAAATAAATAAATAAAATATTTTTTAAAAAGAGAAGGAAAGAAAGAAAGAAAGAAAGAAAGAAAGAAAGAAAGAAAGAAAGAAAGAAAGAAAGAAATTCAGACAAATTAGATTAAGTTCAAAGAAGGAAGATAAGAATGATTAATGGAATGGAGAGATTGATTTGTGAAGGAAAAGGCTAACAGAAATAAATCTATATAGAATAGCTATTTTATAAAAGCAGCAGACAGCTGACAAACTTGAGTCCAATACAAATACAAAAACACAAAAATAATAACACAAACATGCCCTGGCCAGTGTGGCTCAGTGGATTGAACTACCACCTGCAAACCAAAGGGTCACCAGTTTGATTCCCCAGTCAGAGCACATGTCTGGATTGCAGGTCAGGTTCCCTCTAGGGGAGGCATGAGAGGCAAGCACACACTGATGTTTCTCTGGCTCTCTTCCTCCCTCCCTTCCCCTCTGTAAAAATAAATAAAATATTAAAAAAATAATAACACAAATAAAACAGAATAAAAAATAAACAATAGCATAGTAGGTGGAATTTAGTATAACTCAACACATTTTTAATTGCAGAAGATGTGTTAGGCCTTTAAGGATGGATGCATATTCAGCACAAAGAAGATACAACACACTGACAGATATACATCTTGAGCAAAGCCCCTGAGCAAAGCCCCTAACAGGAAACTTTCTTTTGAGCAGCCAGTCCAGTTAATCAAAATTTTACAGAAACAGGAGCATACAATATACTATTACCAAAGTTACCCCCACTAGGTTCACATTGTCCTCCACCAGGGGAAAGACATCTCTCAATGCCAGAGATTTGTGAAAAGGAAAGAAAATGTTTATTTAAAGCTATACAAACTTACAGTAGTGACCCAATGTCTTCATTAAAATTTAAAGCCCTTTAGAATACCTACAGATGCACACGGTGCTTCCTTCTCCCTCTGCCCCAAACCGGGGTACCATATCTCAGGAAAAGTAGAGGTCCATGATCCAGGCTCCTGGCACCATCAGCTGTGTCGCCACCAAGATCTTCAGTTAATCCAAAGCCATGTGGCACCTTCTCGTGTCCCACCAACAAAAGTCCTTGCACCCCTTTTCCAGGCAAAATCTCTCCTACTTCTTAAGCCATGTTGCCAAAGGGATCACCCCAAAGCTATAGGGTCCCCACTCAGACCAAAGCTGCATTGTTCCCTGCATCAAAGCTGCAGGGGTCCGAACTCTGGCAGAACCACATGGTTCTCTCCTCACATGGCTGCCAAGTCTGGGTTTAGATCCCCACGCCAACCTTCCTCTCTACCCCCATTTCTGACTCCTCCTACAATCAGTTATACCTGCCAGCATTCCTGTATTATTCCAGGTTTACTGGGCTGCCATCATGAGTCTGGTCAGGTGTGGCCCCATGTCATGGAGCCAATCTTCTCCAAGCTCCCATGCAGGCACTATAACTCAGGACACCTGCCCCCCGTTACATCGTGCTGGATGGAAGTCACTTCCATCCCCATGGTTCAAGGCATGGCCACAGCTATTTAACATTTCTCTGAAACCAGTTAAAGGTTATAGATATATTAAATGACCATTCCAGAGGCTAGCTGCAAAGCTGTTGCTGTAGAAAACATCTCTGTGTGTTCCTGCTCCATGTGTCCCTTCCTTCAACTCACACCGGTTGCCGGGAAGGAGTGAGGACATCCTATATATCATTCTAATATTCTCTGGACACCTTGAGTTCTGGAACCCACTCCAAATCCCTATTTGGGGCCCCCTCCTGGCTGCACCCTGTTACAAAAAGACTATGTAGAGAGAGGAGGATCTCTCCCGGAGAGCAAAGAGCTTCTCTGAGCCACAGAGAAAGTAGGTGCTGGGAACTGCTGAATGTTTAAAGAATAATCAAACAGAATGTTGGAAGGAGCAGCTGCATTTTGGAGACAAATGAAGTTTGAAGAGTCTGAAGGTTAGCTGTAGGCCATGTAAGGTAGTTGGAGAGCTGTTGCTGTTCTTTATTTTGACACTTTGTAAAAGAATGCTTTTAAGTCATTAGCATTCATAGCCATGGTGTGTGGAAGAGGAGGAGATACTTAGGACCAGGAATGCAGGGTGGGAGATAATCTCACTGGTCCAGGCAAGCTATATATCTCTAGGCAAGGCCTTCAAAATAACTGGATATTTGGTTCACCTGTTCTCATATTTATAGTTCTCGCATTAAATGTGTCAAGATATTTACACAAACTAAATTTTCATTCTCATGGTATTTTATAAAGTAATCATGAATTGAAGATGATTATATTGTATATATGCACATATATTTATTTTCATTCATTCTAGACCAAAAGACAGAAGTAAAAACTAAACAGAGTTTTGGAATTACATGTGTAAATATTCTTCCTAAGAGAACATAGCATAGGAAATAGTAACAAACACACCCTATTCAGGGTGATACTTCCAAAATCAAAATATCTGTATTAACTCATCCAGAAGAGAAAAAATTCATTTTTTTCTTCTCTTTCTCCCTCGATCCCAGAATTCACTGTTCACGTATCTTTCGATCAAAGTAATCATCATTTAGATGTGCGAGACAGTAAACTTGACTCCTAGCATCTAAGAGACCAGAACTCTTACAGGGGCTGCATGGGTTGTTTTAATCTTTTGAACTTCTCAGTCACTTTATCTTTTTTTTAAATTAATTTTATTTAGTTATTTTTCAAGTACAGTTTTTTTGTCTATTTCTCCCATCCCAGTCTCCCCCGCCCAGTGCTCCCCACCTCCCTCCCATTTCCACCCCCCTTAGTTCTCGTCCCTGCATCCTTCCTATTTGTTCCTCCAAATCCCTCCCCCTTTTTCCCCTTAACTTCCCTTCCCTCTCCTCTCTGGTCACTGTCCCCTTGTTCTCTATTTCAATGTCTTTGGTTTTTTTTTTTCCTGCTTGCTTGTTTGTTTTGTTGTTTAGCTTCCTGTTAAAGGTGAGATCATATGGTATTTGTCTTTCAACACCTGGCCTATTTCACTCAGCATAATGCTTTCCAGTTCCATCCATGTTGTTGCAAAAGGTAGTAGCTCCTTCTTTCTCTCTGCTGCATAGAATTCCATTTTAAGCAGTCAGGTCCTGGTTCACAATCAGCCTGGAATTTTACAAATCCTTTAGGTTCCTGTCAGACTCTTTCCCCAATCCAAAGGTCCTTGGTAATAAATCAAGTATTTTGTCAAAGAGATTTAGACTAACTAACCTAATTCATTGTTTTTGAATCTTAAATCTATGTATGATTGTGTAGCTACTACACATATACACACACTCCAAATTAAATTTACTGATTTATACAAATGAAAATAGACAGATTTTCACTGTTCTTCTTTTTTACCTTCTTTTTCTTAGATAAGTCCCTTTAACATTTCATATAATAAGGACTTTGTGATGATGAACTCCTTAAATTTGATCTTATCTGAGAAGCACTTTATCTGTCCTTCCATTCTAAATGAAAGCTTTGCTGGAGAGAGCAATCTTGGTTGTAGGTCTTTGGATTTCATGACTTGGAATACTTCTTTCCAGCCCCTTCTTACCTGTAAGTCCCTTTTGAGAAATCAGCTGACAGTCTGATGGGAACTCCTTTGTAGGTGACTGTCCCCTTATCTCTTGCTGCTTCTAGGATTCTCTCCTTCATTTTAATCTTCATAATTACAACATAATGTAATTATGATGTGCCTTGGTGTGTTCCTTCTTGGGTCCAACTTCTTTGGGACTCTCTGAGCTTCCTGGATTTCCTGGAAGTCTATTTTCTTTGCCAGAATGGGGAAGTTCTTTTATTATTTGTTCAAATAAGGTTTCCACTCGTGACTGCAAACTCACAGTTATCAACAACCACACCTAAAACAAAAGCAAATTTAAGAGGACAGCTGGATCAGGAGTGAACCATAGAAATGAAGATCACATGGAGGGTAATAACAGGGAAGTGGGAGATGGAGAAGGGGGGAGAAGGTACAGAAAATAAGTAGCATAGACAGTAGATAGAAAATAGATAGGGGAGGGTAAGAATAGTAGGGGAAATATAGAATCTAAAGAACTTGAGACACGTGCTCATGAACTAAAGGGGGGGAATGGTGGGAGAGGGGTGTGTAGTGTGGAGGGGAATGGTGGGGGGAAATAGAACAAATGTAATGGCATAATCAATAAAATAAAAAATATATTAAAAAAAGAAAATAGATTTTTCCATGTACTATCTTGGTGAAGTTTATAAATTTGTTCAACTATATGCATATACTTAAATAAATTTATATAGAGTCTGTCTGAAAAAAGTCCAGCCATTGTTAGTAAAATGAGAATGGTTTGGGTGACATTGATGTAACCTGACAGCCAAGGAGAGTAGACTGGGATGCACATGCATGAACAATGATGACTTCACTCTACTAGTCAGTGAGGGTTTAAACACCATTGAGTGACTAAATGTACTTACTATGTGGCTGTCACATTCAAAATGACTGAGTGAGTAGAGCAATGAATCTGCATCAAATTTTGTATTAAGCTTGAACATGCCTCAGCAGGAACTATTCCAGTGATTCAGAGGGCCACAGTTATGGACAACTAGTGATTGGCAGCCTCATCATGACAACACATCTGATCATGTATCACATCTCGTGTAGAGATGTTTTATGAAATCAAATCACCCAGGTGACTCAGCCCCCCCATAGACCAGATTTGGTGCCCTATGACTTCTGGCTTTTCCAACTAAAATCACCTTTGAAAAGGAAGAGATTTCAAATTGTCAATGAGATTCAAGAGAATATGATGGGGCAGCTGATGGAGATTGGGAGAACTGTGTGAGGTCCCAAGGGGGCCTAATTTGAAGGGGACTGCAGCATTATTGTCCTATGTACAATATTTTTATATTTTCTTCAATAAATGTCTATATTTTTCATGTTATATTGCTCAATATTTTCTGGACAGACCTCGTATACTCTAAAAGTTGGATGCCTACACCAAATTTTATGACAAATTAGAAGCAGAATGTGTAGGTGCATCTGAGGACCCTTCTTGACTCATGGAGAAGTATGCTCTGGATGCATTCATTTCTCCCATGGGTATGGTGAAGAAGAGCTATACTAAAGAGAGAGAATGAACTCCCTAAATTATCACATTCACCATGCTTGCTTCACATTACTCTACTGCTAATGCTTGGCCTGCTAGGAGGACTACCTGTTAAACATTCAAAAGGACCAGTTCAAATGCCATCACTGTCATGAAGACTTGCTTGATCCTTGTGTCTGACTAACCATGTCCTATAAGCTCTCCAAGTAGTTTTTATTTTTATTTCAGCACTTATCAAATTCTGCTTTGAATTATGGTAATATGTGCATTTGTCTGATCCCTTACACTTTGGATGACTTTCCTTGCATTTAGAAGCCATGTTCTGCCAATATTATCCACAACTCCCAGTATTATGCTTAAAATAAGTACTCAATAATTGATTATTCAATTTACTTTAGAGAGCTCAATGTAGTAATTAAGAAGACTCCAGTGACAGTCATTATCACCACAATATCTGTTAAGAAATCATTAATGTGTTCCTTCCTTGTCCTAAAAAGTTTAAAATTCTTTAGATTATTATTTTATTTTTTATAGATGTTGGAATACAGTTGTCTCCATTTTCCTACCATCATTTTCCCCCACCCTACCCACATCCACCTCCTACCCTCAATCCCATGTCCCCTTGGTTCCACCCATGAGCCCCTCTTACGGGTTCATTTATATCCTTTTCCCTTCTTCCCCACATTATTTCCTTCTCCCCTGTCCTCTGGTCACTGTCAGATCATTGTTGATTTCAATGTCTCTAGCTATATTTTGCTTGCCAGTTTATTTTGTTAATTCGGTTTCACTTATAGGTGAGACCATATGGTATTTGTCTTTCACTGCCTGGCTTACTTCACTTAGCATAATGCTCCCCAGTTCCATCCATGTTGTCATGAAGGGTGGGAGCTCCTTCTCTCTTTCTGCTGCATATTATTCCATTGTACATATACCACATTTTATTGATCCACTCATTTACTGATGGCCAGCTAGGCTGCTTCCAATGCTTGGCTATTGTAAATTGTTCTGCTATGAACAAACAATCAATTAAAAAATGGGCAAAGGATCTAAACAAATACTTCTCCAAGGAGGACATACAGAGGACCCAGAGACATATGAAAAGGTACTTGGCATCACTACCCATCAGAGAGGTACATATTAAAACCTCAATGAAATACCACTTCACACTGGTCAGAATGACCATCATAAACAAATCAACAAAACATAAGTGCTGGTGGGGTTGTGGAGAAAAGGAAACCCTAGTGCAATGTTGGTGGGAATGCAAGCTGGTGTAGACTCCATGGAAAACAGTATGGAATTTCCTCAAGAAACTAGAAATGGAATTGCCTTTAGATTATATTTTAATGAAATTTTGTGATGAAAAATAACAAAAAATACTCTGTGTATTAGTCTACTCATATGAAGCTGGTTTATGAATTCAAAGGGATTAGAGAAAATTGGTCTCGTATATTGCAGAACCCAATGAGTTGTAATTTTTTCTTCTATAAATGAAAAAGTTTACATGAAATTCTAGGAACATTACTGGGTCTCATTTAACTGTCAGTAATAAAAGAAAAGTTGTGTGTGTCCATGTGTGTGCATGACTCTCAACAATTACTTTACCAATTCTGATTTCTCATTAAATTTTGAAGGAATCTGAGCAAACAGAATAAAGATATATTGAAAAGAACAATAAAAGTCATAAATGTGTACCACATTTCAGATTGAAAATACAAAGTATTTATATTAGATGTTCAAAATTTTGTTCCACTTTTCCAGAAAGTCAAATACTTGACCCTTGCCATTGACCTTGCCCTGAAACAACAAAAACTTTGATATTTACTGGACTTAGTTATCTCCTGGACAATGCCCTAAATAATCTAACTTGCTATCATTTTGTTTTCAGTAGCCTAATAACCAGATTGGCATACAAAATTATTGCAATGAAATTTGCCAAAGTTTCTCTCTGAAAAACCAAAAGAGATTAGCCCCAAGCAAAACGGCAGCAACTCTTGGCTTATAAAGGGAAAAGGGGATATTTTAAAATATGAAAGACAAGTTGTTTTTTTTTTTGGCAGTAATTTCTAAGATATATAAAATACCTTAGAAATTTAATGTGACTCCTGAAAATGCCATTTTGATAGCTAATTTTCAGTAGAAGTTTAAACAGAAAGAAAAAGGAGGGATTTTTATGAAAGAGATACAATCCACGGGAGGAAAAAATAAAGACAAATAAATGAATTCAGGAGGACAGCATAAATGCCCAGGAAAGTATAAGGAACAGACATCAGATATGCCCCAGGGTGTTCTCTCTTTATCTCCTTGGATCTCTTCATTTCCTTGAGAACCCAGCCTGATTTTATAGCTTATGACCTGAGCCAGCAACATCCTGGTATGTCTGCTAAAAGTTCAAACCACTAACACAAAAGTAGACGTGTCATAATCACAAAGACAGGTCTGTTTGTTCATTTCATTTCATTATTAAATTCACAGGTAAATTTGAGTTCATAATGGCAGATGATGGGGCTTGGAGGTCAAATAGTTCTGGAGGCTCAGCTGTCACCTATTTTTGTAAATATGCCTTAACAGTCATAATAAAAAAATAAGCAGATTGAACAAGTTAATTTAAGTAGCCACGAAAAAATATTTAAAAAGGTTATTTTTCTCATGCATTTTAAAATTACCAGAAGGCTGTTTAATTATTGAAGTATTTCTTAAAGGTTGAAGACACATGAGTGGAATGAATTATCACTGTCATCTACATTAAGAACACATTAATTGGTTATGTGCCACAGTTTTATCTTGCCATTAGGCTGTGCTGTCTGAGGTTATAATAGAAAAATGGTTTCAGAAAAAAAAGATTATAAAGCATAATTTCCATTTCTCAAGTGTCTGTCAACAGACTAATGGCTATAGAAAATGTGGTACATATACAATGGAATATTATCCAGCCACGAAAAAGAAGAACCTCCTGCTACTTGTGACAACATGGATGGATCTTGAGGGCATTATGCTAAGTGAATAAGTCAGACAGAGAAAAACAAATACTTTACAATATCACTTACATGTGGAATCAGAAAAAAAATCTAAGAAACAAAGAGTGGAATGGTGCCAGTAAGTGCCTGGGAATGGGGAAGATGGGGAGACCTTGGTTCAAGGGTACAAACTTCAAGTTATTACATGAACACATTCTTGAAAATACTCAAACATAAGATAAAATGATGATTAGTCATGATAAATGTGAGTAAAAGTACCATAACTTTAGACAAAAATTTGTGTATGCCTATATACATATACACATATATATACAGTGTAATATTATTCAGTCATAACAAGAAATGAAATTCTGTTATGTGCTACAATATGGATAAAACTTGAAAACATTGTGATAAGTGAAATAAGTCAGACAAAAAATATACTGTATAATTTTACTTATTAAAGAACCTAGAATAGGCAAATTCATAAAGACATGAAGTAGAATGGAGGTTATCAGGGGCTGGGGAGAGGGGGGACAGATTTTCTGTTTGGAATTATGAAAAATTCTAGAAGTGGATAGAGGTAATGTTCACACAACATTGTAAATGTACTTAATGGGACTTAATTGTATACTTTAAAAGGGTTAGCCCTGGCTGACATGGCTCAGTGAATTGAGGACCAGACTGAGAAGCAAAGAGTTTCTGGTTTGATTCCCAGTCAGGGCACATGCCTGGGTTGTGGGCCAGGTCCCCACTAGGGGGTGCATGAGAGGCAACCACACATTGATGTGTCTCCTCCTCTCTTCCCCTCTCTCTAAGAATAAATAAATAAAATGTTTTTTAAAAAGGGTTAAGATGATAAAATTTATGGCAATTAAAATAAATGACTAAACATTTTAAAAAATCACTTCCTCATAGAGCAGATATTCTGTTCACAGTGAGATTAAATGTCTAACACCTTGGACGTGGTTACACAGTCCCATAAAAAGCTCCATATGTGAATTCAGAGATTTTTTTTCTCCAGTCTCAGCTCTATCACTTCCTAGTAGTAAAAATTTGAGTAAGTCGCCAAGGTCCTTTGTGCTTTATTTTCTTCCAGTTACAGTATCCAACAAAATTCTTTTCAGGGCAAAAGTAAAAGAAAATTATTCATAGGAATTGCTTTATAAACTCACACAACTTTACTAGTGCATGGGGGCAATTTATATTGTATATTCCTCTAAGGTGTTTAGTCATGAAAGTCTTATCACTAAAATATATTTATTACTTGCTATTTAAATACTCTATAATATTGTTTTTATTGGTAAGATTCAGCCAAAGTGGCTTTAGACATTTTTTCTCTATGAAAAGTATCAAATCATAGTTTATAGAGTAAAAAAAAAAAAAAGCTAATTTTCTGAGGAAACACATTCCTAGTTACCATTCTTAGAGTGAATAGGTCACTAAACTTTTTCATTCATGCTATTTCTGTACCTTTTGTTCATTGTTTAACCTCATTGTACATACCATAGGAAGGAGGGACAACTATATTTTATCTTGTGTAGAAAATAAATGATCTTCAATTTACTTAATTACAATATTTTGTAAAGATTTTATATATTCATTTTTTTAGAGAGAGAGGAAAGAAGGGGGAAAGAGAGGCAGAGAAACATGAATGTGTGGTTGCCTCTTGTGCACCCCCTACTGGGGACCTGGCCCACAACCGAGGTATGTGCCTTGCCTGGGAATCTAACTGGTGACCCTTTGGTTCATAGGCCAGCACTCAACCCACTAAGCCACACCAGCCAGTGCTAATTACAAGTATTTTAAAAACATACTTTGCTGCATGCCCTCATCTTCTATTCCAACCATTTTCAGTCTCTAACATTATCAGACACATGACAGTACTTTGATGTGGCATGTTATCCAATGAAACATCATGTAAAACTCTTTAGATACATAATTACATTGAAATATAAGTAGTTAAAAAGTGACTTAAATTATTTGATAGAACATCATAAATTAGCACCAAAATCAATGTGGTTGAAACAAATATCAACTAATTTTTTGTTTCCCCCTTAGTGGTTACATCTTTGACTATGAATACTACAGAGATGATTTCTACAATCGGTATGTAAATTTTCCTTCTAGTTTTCCTTTGATTTAAATTGTCTTTTAAGTATTTTGTACATTTCATTCACAGATATTCTTGATTAATATGTCTATAATAATATTTTATAGTAAAAAAAAGAAAATACTAAGTTCCCCCAAATATGACTTAACCAGATTTTCCTATTTTCATTGTATTCACCGAAGTAAGTGCTAAGTGCTAAAAATAGCCTAAGTACCCATCAGTGGATGACTAGATTAAAAAAGTGTGGTACATTTTCACAATGAAATACTGTACATCAGAAAGAAAGAAACTCCTACCTTTCATGAGAGCATGGATGGAACTAGAGAATATTATGCTAAGTGAGATAAGCTAGATGGTGAAAAACAAATATTACATGATCTCAGCTAGAAGAGGAACCTAATGAACAAAACAAACAAATGAGCAAAAAAGAACCAGAGGCATAGAAACAAGGAACAGACTGACAGCAACCAGAGAGGAGAGAGGAGGAGGATAAGGGTGGAAAGAAGGGGAAGGGACTAGTCAAAGAACATACATGAATAATCTATGGACATGGACAACAGGGTGAAGAATGACTGTGGGAGTCAGGGGTGGGTTGGGCAGAGGAGGACAAAGAGAAAAAAACTGGGACAAACTATAATAGAACAACAAAATAATTATAAAAAATAAAGTAAAACTTGGACTTTTAAGATTTTGGAGGTGCTTAAGCCTAAAATTTGTTGTCTGATGTTTAGATAATATTTCAGAGATTTAATTAACCAATATTATTTTCCGGGTCCTTTATTGACTTAGAATTCCTCAAGATATTTTTTTAAGCTCAGAAAATGACTTCAACCTTCTAAAATACATCTATTTTTATGTGACACATTGAAAATGCTAAATTGGTTAGATTCAGCAAAATATACTATACACTTGATCTGCATAGTAGTGTGGGACCATAAAAGGAAATGATGCAAAGTGATGTTAATAAATCAGCGGGAAAAAAATAAGACTTTCTATGCTCTTTACAAATATTTATTAAAACATTAAAAACTCTCTTATTATAGGTTATAAATTTGTAGGAGAAATATTAAACTAATAGTTATTTAGTACACTATTATTTAAAACATTAAAAATATTGAGAGTTAATGTGTTTTGTTTTTTTTGTAAAAAATACTTATCTAAAATAGTTTGAGCAGTGTTTTCTTCTTGTGTAACTTACAGTATGGAGCCAGCAGCTGTTTCGTGCCTGGTGAGTTGTACAACTCCTAAGGGTGGATCAGCTTGGAGGATTTATCAGTGTTGAGAACTGTGTCCCAGGTCTTTAATGGGGAATTCGCTCCCTTTGTCACTTCTGGGATATCTTCCTTAATTTTCATCAGATCACAACCACTTTCCTATTTATGTCAATATGTTTGCTTTTTCTAAATTCCTCTAGCTCCACATTTAGAGTTTCAACTGGAAGCAGGTCAATCACCTCGGTATTAACTTTTTGTCCCATAATTACATTATATATTTTAATTTCACTGCCAATGGTATAATCTTCGGTTCTTGATGCTCTTTCATCTTTGTTGACTAGTTCCCTCTTTTGGTAATCCATTTTTGTAAAATGTTCCCTGATTCCTTATGAAACAGGAGACAATACCATCTGACATCTCCTGTCTATGTGACCTGAGTGAGAGACGAAAGCAACACATCATTGACAGTCTTTAAAAGAAATGATGTAGACTTCCACCAAGATGGAGACATAGGTGGAGGAACCACCTTGCCTCTGTGCACAACCAAATCTAAGAACAACTATTTTTAACAACAATCACAACCAAGCCACATGGAAAATCGACAATACGGAGTCCAAAGACATCTAAATGCTCAGCTAAACTGGTAAGAGAAGCGAAACCAGCAGCGGAGCAGGTTAGCAAGAAAAAATTCCCGGGTGGTGCACGGAGCACAAGCAGCCGAAGGCGCTGATCGAGAGCTAGCTACCGAGCGCACAGGGAAGAGGCGTGGCGGGCTGTCTGTGATCTGTCGGTCAGTCGCGCATCTGCGTGGGGAGAAACCAGTGAGAAGGGAAGCCTGCACGGGGCAGCAGGCTCGCACAATTCCGATTGGATAAACAAGGGCGAGTGCTGTGACTGGACGGGCTGGGCTAGCGGAGAGGAACGCCATTGCTCCTTCTCTGACCACACCCCCACACACAGCATCACAAACCAGCGACCTGGGTTGCCCCGTCCTGGTAAACAACTAAGGCTTGGCTCCGCTTACTTGACAGCACGAATAGACCAAAAATGGCTCTAGGACAACTCAGAGCCCCAGAGCAAATAAATCTAAGCAATGAAGAAATAGCCAGTCTTTCAGATGCACAGTTCAAAACACTGGTTATCAGGATCCTTACAGAACTGGTTGATTTTAGTCACAAATTAGAGGAACATATGGAAGCTAAACTAATTGAAATGAATGGTAATAAAAAGGAAACCAATAGTAATGGAAAGAAAATTGGGACTCAAACCAAGGGTATGGACCAGAAGGAAGAAAAAAATGATCAAACAGAAAAGAATGAAGAAATAAGAATTCAGAAAAATGAGGAGAAGCTTAGGAACCTCCAGGACATCTTTAAACGTTTCAACATCTGAATTATAGGGGTACCAGAAGGGGGAAAGGAACAGCCACCAGTGGAAAACTTATTTGCACAAATAATAAAGGAAAATTTCCCCAATCTGGCAAAGGAAATAGACTTCCGGGAAATCCAGGAAGCTCAGAGAGTCCCAAAGAAGTTGGACCCAAGAAGGAACACACCAAGGCACATCATCATTACATTAGCCAAGATTAAAATGAAGGAGAGAATCCTAGAAGCAGCAAGAGCTAAGGGGACAGTCACCTACAAAGGAGTTCCCATCAGACTGTCAGCGGATTTCTCAAAAGAGACCTTACAGGCAAGAAGGGGCTGGAAAGAGGTATTCCAAGTCATGAAAACCAAAGACCTACAACCAAGATTGCTCTACCCAGCAAAGTTTTCATTTAGAATGGAAGGACAGATAAAGTGCTTCTCAGATAAGACCAAATTCAAGGAGTTCATCATCACCAAGCCCTTATTATATGAAATGTTAAAGGGACTTACCTAAGAAAAAGAAGATAAAAAAGATAAACAGTGAAAGGACAGCAAACTCACAGTTAGTAACAACCACACCTAAAACAAAAGCAAACTAAGAGGACAGCTAGATCAGGAGCAGAACCATAGAAATGAAGATCTCATGGAGGGTTAGCAACAGGGGAGTGGGAGGAGGAGAAGGGGGGAGAAGGTACAGAAAATAAGTAGCATAGACAGTAGATAGAAAATAGATAGGGGGGAGGGTAAGAATAGTAGGGGAAATACAGAATCTAAAGAATTTGAGACATGTGTGCATGAACTAAAGGGGGAAATGGGGGGAGGGGTATGCAGGGTGGAGGGGAATGGAGGGGGGAATAGAGCAAATGTAATGGCATAATCAATTAAAAAAATTTAAAAAAAAAGAAATGATGTGACTGATGGCTGATCATGAGGCATCATGATGTATGGACTGAAAACCTAGCTAAGTTTGGACATTATAAAATTTCTCACAGATAATATATTGTGGAAACTAAAATTTGATTTGTGCTTTTAGGGGACTGGTGTTATTTAATTAAACATTGGTTGAAATTCAAAAATATACAAAGCAAAAACTCACTGTACATAGATCATTGGAGGCCCCAAAATGATGTAAATATCTCTTAGGCCTTAAATTATAAATTTTATTCAGTTTTGCTTATCTTTGTATCCATAGGTACCTTCATGAAATCTAACACACAATGGAAACCCAGTTTGTACTATTAAGTCACCTCCTTACATTTAAATGGACTATGGTTTTTCCAAAAGTCACACAGTTAATGAGTACAAAACTGCAAACATAACCTATCAATTTAGATTCAATAACCCCCTATATGAATATGCAGGACAGAGTCGAGTTAAATAACAGGAGGAAGCTTTACCTAAGTGGAAACCACACCCACAATCACACCTTTATGACCAGCATGTCTACTTCACTAACTAGTCCCTCGTGACCAAATATGAATTTTTAAGAATTATTTTCTCAAACTATTTCTGTTATTTCTATAAAATATATTACTTTATTTTAAATATTAAATACTTGTAATAACTTGTCCTTAAAAGTGACGTGAAGTTCCGACAGCCTTAAAATAATTTATTTGCTATTAAGGAGACATAACATTTAGATGATATTCAAACTATTTGAAAATTTTAGTGTTTAACAATTGAAAAGACATTACTAATGAAGGTTTTTTTTCAAGTTACAGAACAATGTCCTAGTTTCTTTTTTTTCTTTTTTCAGGTTTTTTTTTTTTAATTTTATTTAGTTATTTTTCAAGTACGGTTTTTTTGTCTATTTCTCTGATCTCAGCCCCCAAACCCCATGCTCCCCACCTCCTTCCCTTTATCACACCCCTTAGTTCTCATCCCTGTGTCCTTCCTATTTGTTCCTCCAAATCACTCCCCTTTTTTCCCCTTAAATTCCCTTCCCTCACCCCTCTGGTCACTGTCCCCTTGTTCTCTATTTCAGTGTCTTTGTTTTTATTCTGCTTGCTTCTTTGTTTTGTTGTTTAGCTTCCTGTTAAAGGTGCGATCATATGGCATTCTTTCAACACCTGGTCTATTTCACTCAGCATAATCCTTTCCAGTTCCATCCATGTTGTTGCAAAGGGTAGTAGCTCCTTCTTTCTCTCTGCTGCATAGAATTCCATTGTGTATATGTACCACAATTTTTTGAATCCATTCATTTACTGATGGGCAACTAGGTTGTTTCCAACTCTTGGCTGTAGTACATTGTCCTGCTATGAACATTGTGGTGCATAGGTTCTTTGAAATTGATGTTTTAGGATTCTTAGGATATAATCCTAGCAATGGAATTGCTGGGTCAAAAGGCAAGTCAATTTTTATTTTTCTGAGAAAATTCCATACTGTTTTCCATAATAGTTGTACCAGTCTGCAATCCCACCCACAGTGACCTAAGACCAATTTTCCCCACAATCTCTCCAACATTTGATGTTTGTTGCTTTGTTTATGATAGCCATCCTGACCGGTGTAAAGTGGAATCTCGTTATGGTTTTAATTTGCATCTCTCTGATAGCTAACAATATTGAGCATCTCTTCATGTGTCTCTGGATGTTCCGTATGTCGTCCTTGGAGAACTGTCAGTTCTAGTCCTTTTCCCATTTTTTAATTGGGTTGGTTGTCTTCTTAGAGTGGAGTTGTGTAAGTTCTTTCTATATTTTGGAGATTAAACCTTTGTCTGAGGTATCATTGAGAAATATGTTTCTCCATACAGTTGGTTGACTTTTTAATTTAATACTGTTTTCTTTAGCCACGCAGAAGCTTTTCATTTTGATGAGATCCCATTTGTTTATTCTTTCCTTTATATTTCTTGCTCTAGGGACATATGGGTAAAAATGTTGCTGCGTGGAATATCTGAGATTTTCTTGCCAATGTTCTCCTCTAGGACTTTAATGGTGTCACGGCTTATATTTAAGTCTTTTATCCACCTTGAATTTATTTGGGTGTATGCTGTAAGTTGGTGCTCAAGTTTCATTTTTTTGCATGTAGCTGTCCAGTTCCCCCAGTACCATTTGTTGAAGAGGCTATCTTTACTCCATTTTATGTTACTGCCCCCTTTGTCAAATATTAATTGACTGTAGAGAGTTGGGTTGATTTCTGGGCTCTCTGTTCTGTTCCATCGTTCTATGTGTATATTTTTATGCCAGTACCAGGTTGTTTTGATTACAGTGGCCTTGTAATACAGTTTGATATCAGGTATTGTGATCCCTCCTACTTTGTTCTTCTTTCTCAAAAGTGCAGCTGCTATTCTGGGTCGTTTATGGTTCCATATAAATTTTTGAAGTGTTTGTTCTATGTCTGTGAAATATGCCATTGGTACTTTAATAGGTATTGCATTGAATCTGTAGATTGCTTTGGGTAGTATGGACATTTTGATGATGTAAATTCTTCCAATTCATGAAAAGGGTATATGTTTCCATTTGTTTGTGTCTTCCTTGATTTCTTTCTTCAGGGCTGTGTGGTTTTCTGCATACAGGTCTTTTACCTCCTTAGTTAGGTTTATTCCCAGATATTTTATTTTTCTTTTTGCTATATTGAATGGGATTTTTTCCTTGATTTCTGCTTCTGCTGATTCAAATGCCTTTGATTTCTGCATATTAACTTTGTAACCCGCTGTTTTGCCGAATTCATTAATTAGTTTGAGCAGTTTTTTGGTAGAGTCTACAGGATTTTCCAGGTACACTATCTTGTCATCTGCAAACAGTGACAGTTTTGCTTACTCCTTTCCTATTTGAATGCCTTTCATTTCCTTTTCTTGTCTGATTGCTGTGGCTAAAACTTCCAATACTATATTGAATAGAAATGGTGAAAGTGGACAATCTTGTCTTGTTCCTGATCTTAGTGGAAAAGCTTTTAGTTTTTGCCCATTGAGTATGATGTTGGCGCTAGGTCTCTCACATATGGCCTTTATTATATTGAGGAATGCTCCCTGTATTCCCACTTTGCTGAGTGTTTTTATCATAAATGGGTGTTGTACCTTATCAAAAGCTTTTTTTCTGAGTCTATTTATATGATCATGTGGTTTTTGTCTTTGCTTTTGTTTATGTGACGTATTACATTTACTGATTTGCAAATATCAAACCAACCTTGCATTCTTGGGATGAATCCCACTTGGTCATGGTGGATGATCTTTTTGATATATTGTTGGGTGTGATTTGCCAATATTTTGTGGAGGATTTTAGCTTGTATGTTCATCAGCAATATTGGCCTGAAGTTTTCTTTCTTTGTTGTGTCTTTATCTGGTTTTGGAATTAGGATGATGCTGGCTTCATAAAAAGAATTTGGGAGTTTTCCATTCTTCTGGATTTTTTTGGAATAGTCTGTGGAGAATAGGGGTTAGCTCTTCCTTAAATGCTTTGTAGAATTCTCCTGTGAAACCATCTGGTCCAGGGCTTTTGTGTGATGGGAGTTTTTTGATTACTGCTTCCATTTCTTTTGCTGATATTGGCGTGTTTAGATTTTCTGTTCCTTTTTCACTGAGTTTTGGAAGATTATATTTTTCTAGAAATGTGTCCATTTCACCTAGGTTTTCAAATTTCTTGGCATACAGTTCTTCATAGTAGTTTCTTACAATCCCTTCTATTTCTGTGGTATCAGTTGTAATCTCTCCTCTTTCATTTATGATTGTGTTTATTTGTGTCCGTTCCCTTCTTTTCTTGATGAGCCTACTTAAAGGCTTGTCTATTTTGTTGATCTTCTCAAAGAACCAACTCCTGGATTCATTGATCCATAGAATTATGCTTTTAGTTTCTATGTCATTTAATTCTGCTCTAATCTTGGTTATTTGCTTCTTTCTGCTTGCTCTGGGCTGTCTTTGTTGTTGTTCCTCTAGTTCTTGCAGGCGTAGGGTTAGGTTGTTTGTTTGAAATGTTTCTTTGCTCTTTAGGTAGGCCTCTATTGCTATAAACTTCTCTCTCAGAACTGCCTTGGCTGTGTCCCATAGGTTTTGGGTTGTTGTGAGTTCGTTTTCATTTGTTTCCAGAAACGTTTTGATTTCTTTCCCTAATTTCATTCTTGACCCATTTGTTGTTTAATAGAATACCATTCAGTCTCCATGATTTTGGGTGCTTTGGGTTTTTTCCTTTGGGGTTGGTTTCCAATTTCAGTCTCTTGTGGTCAGAGAAGAAGCTTGGTATGATTTCAATTTTCTTGAATTTGTTGAGGCTCATTTTGTGTCCTATCATGGGGTCTATCTTTGAAAATGTTCCATGTGCATTTGAAAAGAATGTGTATTTAGCTTCTTTGGGATGAATGACTCTATACATATCAGTTAAGTTCATTTCATCTAGGGTGTTGTTTAATGCTGCAATATCTTTGTTGATATTTTGTTTGGAAAATCTGTCCATTTTTCATAGTGGGGTGATAAAATCCCCTACTATAATTGTGTTGCTGTCAATAACTCTCTTGGAGTCCTCTAAGATTTTCTTGATATACTTGGGTGCCCCTTGTTTGGTGCATATATGTTTACAATGTTAATGTCTTCTTTGTAGATTCTTCCCTTGAGTATAATCAAGTGACCCTCTGGGTCTCTCTTTATGGCCCTTTTTTTGAAGTCTATTTTCTCCGATATGATAATTGCTACCCCAGCTTTTTTTCTTGTCTATTTGCTTGAAAAACTTGTTTCCAGCCTTTCACTTTTAGTCTGTGATGGCTTTTTGTCCTGAGGTGGGTCTCTTGTAGGCAGCATATGTGTGGGTCATGCTTTCTTATGCATTCAGCTATTCTGTGTCTTTTGATTGGAACATTTAAACCATTTACATTTAAGGTTATTATTGATAGGTACTTATTCATTGCCATTTTTGTACCTGTGTTCCTCTCTGTCTCCCTCTTTTCCTTCCTTCCCTTAAAGCAGTCCTTTTAATATTTCTTCTAAAGCTGGTTTGGTGGAGGCGTATTCTTTTAGGCTTCTTTTGTCTTGGAAGCTCTTTATTTGGCCTTCTATCTTGATTGAGAGCCTTGCTGGGTAAAGTAGCCTTGGTTTCAGGCCTCTGGTTCTCATTACTTGCAATATTTCTTGCCATTCTCTTCTTGCTTGGAGTGTTTCCATTGAGAAGTCAGTAGCTAACCTTATTGGGGCTCCCTTGTATGTTACTTCTTTTTTCTCCCTTTCTGCCTTTAAGATTCTCTCTTTGTCTTGGCATTTTGCCATTTTGATGATGATGTGTCTTGAAGTGGGCCTCCTTGGGTTCCTCTTGATTGGGACTCTCTGTGATTCCTGGATTTGTGTGACTTTTTCTCACATTAAATTAGGGAAATTTTCTCTCATTACTCGTTCAAATACATTTTCTATCCCTTGTTCTTCTTCTTCTCCTTCTGGTATTTCTATTATTTGGATATTATTATGTTTCATATTGTGTTATATTTCTCTTAATCCCTCTTCATTCTTTCTGAGCCTCTTTTCATTTTCTTGCTCTCTCTGTGAGACGCTTTCCACCTTGTCCTCTAACTCACTAATCCTATCCTCTGCCTCATCTATCCTACTTTTGAAACTTTCTACTCTGTTCTTCAATTCAGAAATTGTATTCTTCATTTCCTTTTGTCCCTTGCTGATATTTTCTTTTTTTTTTCATGTTGATGTAGTTTGCAGAGAGATCATTTTAGTTCCCCTGTAGTTTCTGATAGCTCATTGTGAGCTCTTTGAACTTCGTAATAACCAGTGCTTTGAATTCACTATCTGATAGTTGATTAACCTCTATTTCATCTAACAATCTTTCTGAAGTTTCTGCTTTTTCTTCCATTTGGGGATTGTTTCTTTGGCTTCGCATTGTTTGAGACTCTTCTTGGTAGTCTCAGCTTCTAAAATTGATCTGTTCTGACACCCTGGTTTATGGTGTGACCTTCTGTGGTATGATACCTGCGAAGTTCAGTGGTGCAGACTCCTTCAACTTTGTTGATGTTCTCCGTCTCCACCTACTCTTATGCTAGTCCTCACCCTGGTCCCCGCGCTGGTCGCCTACCATTGTTGAATGTCCCGGCTCCAGTAGCTGACTCCCTGGTGTCCAGTACCGTCGCTATGGAAGCAGCACAGGGGCCAAGAGTGCCCCAGCTCCCATAGCTAACTCCTCTGGCACCCAGGCCGGTCACTTGGGTTTGGAATATCTGGCTCCCGTAGCTGACTCCTTGGCGTTCAGGCCCCTCTTTATGGCAGCGGTACAGGGGCCTCTAGTGTCCCGGCTCCAGTAGCTTACTCTTTTGGCTCCAAGGACTGTCACAGGGGTTTGGAGTGTCCTGGCTTCCGTACCTGACTCCCAGCATCCAGGTCCTTCTCTATGGTGGTGGCACAGGGGCCTCCAGTGTCCCAGCTCCTGCAACTGACTCTTCTGTTCCCCAGGCCCGTAGCTATGGCAGCGGCACAGGGGCTGAGAATGTCCCAGCTTCAGTATCTGACTCCCTGGCTCCCAGGCCTGTTGCTATGGTGGCAGCACAGGGGCCATGTGTGTCCCAGCTCCAGTAGCTGACTCTGCCGCTGTCTGGTGTTTCAGAGTTGGTCACAGTCTCTTGTCTTTTAATTTCATAAATGCTGGGTAACTTATGGTTTATTGTGCTGTTTCTCTATAGATCTGCCAGGACTTTCACCCTTGAGTACCACAGCTAGAATCAGCTCTGTCTTACTCCATCACCATCTTCCCAGCATCTTCTTGAGTGGTTATTCTAAACTTGAATCTTTTTATATCACACAAAGCATTGAGCAGTAATTTACAGCAGTTGATGACTTTTTTTCTAAAAAGTCAAGTATGGCTCTAAATGAAGGTGAGGACCTCACTGAAAATTTTGGAAGAGTTTAAAGACAGAAAACAAATAGTAATTATTTATTTACCAGTCTCAATCAAAGTGATTCTTTAAAAATAATTTTCTGCCCTGGCTGGTGTAGCTTAATGGATTGAGTGCAGGCCTGTGAACCAAATAACCATGGTTCAGTTCCCAATCAGGGCACATGCTTGCGTTGCAGGCAAGTTCCCATCAGGGTATGCACAAGAGGCAACCATACATTGATATTTCTCTCCCACTCTTCCCTTCCCTCTAAAGATAAGTAAATAAAATCTTTTAAAAATTTGTCTTCTGATCAGTTGTAACCAAAAACTTATTTGAAGTCAGAGTAGAAATTATAAGAGAATTTCTTCCCTAATTTCATTCTTGACCAATTCGTTGTTTAATAGTATGCTATTCAATCTCCATGATTTTGAGTGTTTTTGTTTTTTTTTTTTTTCCTTTGGGGTTGGTTTCCAGTTTCAGTCCCTTGTGGTCACAGAAAATGCTTGATATTATTTCAGTTTTCTTGAATATGTTGAGGCCCATTTTGAGTCCTGTAATATGGTCTATCTTTGAAAATGTTCCATGTGCATTTGAAAAAAATGTGTATATATCAGCTCTGGGGCTTTGAGTTCTACTTGAGCCATGTTTTGGTCTTTTTGTGTCTGTTACATAGAGGATCAGAGCCTTAGGTGTTCACCAGGGCAGGGCTACCCAGGTCGCTGGGTTGTGGTGCTCTATGTGGGGGCAGGGTCACTGGGACTCAAATCAAGGGAATGGACCAGAAGAAAGAAAAAAATGACCAAACAAAAAAATATGAGGACTTCTGCAAAGGTGGAGACATAGGTGGGAACACTTTTCATCCTCACACAACCAAATCTAAAAACAACAAAGTTTTAACAATAATGAACACAACCAAACCACACAGAAAATCAAATATGGAGTCCAGAAATAACGGACCACTCAGCTAAACCGGTGAGAGGGGTGAAAACAGCAGCAGATCCAGACAGGCAAAAAAGATCCGGGCGGTGCGCAGGCAGCCGGGGGCGCAGATCCCAGGTGCAGGCTAGCTACTGGCAGAACCCACGGAAGAGGCGCTGCTGGCTGTCTGCAGTCGGTCTCTCTTGTGCACGCAGATAAACCAGTGAAGAGTCCAGCGTTAAGACAGATCTCCCAGGCCCCAGCAACTGGCGCAGGGCGGCAGACTCGTACAGTTGCGCTCAGATAAGCAGGTGGGGGCGAGCTGTGAGGAGGAGTGGGCAAGTGGAGAGGACCACCATTGCTCCCTCTCTGACCCCGCCTCCGCATGCAGCATCACAAACCTGCCACCTGGATGACCTGGCCCTGGTGAACAACTAAGGCGCCTGTCCTCAGACATAACAGGCATGAACAGATCAAAACATGGCTCAAGAACAACTCAGAGCCCCAGAGCAAATAAATCTAAGCAGTGAAGACATAGTCAAACTTTCAGATGCACAGTTCAAAACACTGGTGATCAGGATGCTCACAGAATTGGTTGATTATAGTCACAAATTAGAGGGATATATAAAGCCTAATTAATTAAAATTAATGGAAATGCACAGGAAACCAATAGTAATGGAAAGGAAACTAGGACTCAAATTAAAGGAGTGGACCAGAAAGAGGAAAAAAATGACCAAACAGAAAAGGATGAAGAAACAAGAATTCAAAAAAAAATGAGAAGAGGCTTGGGAACCTCCAGGACATCTTTAGATGCTCCAACATCCGAATTTTAGGGGTACCAGAAGGGGAAGAGGAACACCCACAAGTGGAACACTTATTTGAACAAATAATAAAGAAGAATTTCCCCAATCTGGCAAAGGAAATAGACTTCCAGGAAATTCAGGAATCTCAGAGAATCCCAAAGAAGTTGGACCCAAGAAGGAACACACCAAGGCACATCAGAATTACATTAGCCAAGATTAAAATGAAGGAGAGAGTCCTAGAAGCAGCAAGAGCTAAGGGGACAGTCACCTACAAAGGAGTTCCCATCAGACTGTCAGCTGATTTCTCAAAAGAGACCTTACAGGCAAGAAGGGGCTGGAAAGAAGTATTCCAAGTCATGAAATCCAAAGACCTACATCCAAATTTGCTCTATCTAGCAAAGCTTTCATTTAGAATGGAAGGGCAGATAAAGCGCTTCTCAGATAAGATCAAATTCAAGAAGCTCATCATCACCAAGCCCTTAATATATGAAATGTTAAAGGGACTTACCTAAGAAAAAGAAGATGAACAGGGAAAGGACAGCAAACTTACAGTTATTAACAAACACACCTAAAACAAAAGCAAACTAAGAAGACAGCTAGATCAGGAGCAGAACCATAGAAATGGTCATAAACTAAAGGGAGGGAATGGTGGGGGAGGGGTGTGCAGGGTGGAGAGAAATGAAGGGGGGAATAGAACAACTGTAATGGCATAATCAATAAAATATATTTAAAAAAGAAAAGAATGTATATTTAGCTTTTTTGAGATGAAGGGCTCTATATATATATCATTTAAGTCCATTTCATCTAGGGTGTTGTTTAATGTCACAATAAACCCAAGTCTTTATGGGCAATTAATAATCAACAAAGAGGGCAGTAACATAAAATGGAGCAAAAACAGCCTCTTCAACAAATGGTGTTGGGAGAACTGGACAGCTATGTGCAAAAAAATGACTCTTGAGCACCAACTTACACCATACACCAAAATAAATTCAAGGTGGATAAAAGATTTAAATATAAGCTGCAACACCATTAACACTCTAGAGGAGAACATTGGCAGTAAAATCTCAGATATTTCACGCAGCAACATTTTTACTGATATGTCCCTTAGAGCAAGGGACATAAAGGAAACAATAAACAAATCGGATCTCATCAAAATAAAAAGCTTCTGCATGGCTAAAGAAAACAGTATTAAGATAAAAAGAGAACCAACTCTTTGGGAAAACATATTTGCTAAATGATACCTCAGACAAGGGTTTAATCTCCAAAATATACAAAGAACTCACATGACTCCACTCTAAGAAGACAACCAACCCAATTAAAAAATGGGCAAAGGACTTTAACAGACACTTCTCCACGGAGGACATACAGAGGATCCAGAGACACATGAAAACATGCTCAATATTGCTAGCTATCAGAGAGATGCAAATTAAAACAACAATGAGATACCACTTTACACCGGTCAGAATGGCCATCATAAACAAAGCAACAAATATCAAGTACTCGAGAGGTTGTGGAGAAAAGGGGACCCTAGTTCACTGTGGGTGGGATTGCAGACTGGTACAACCATTATGGAAAGCAGCATGGAATTTTCTCAGGAAACTAAAAATGAATATGGCTTTTGACCCAGCAATTTCACTGTTAGAAGTATATCCTAAGAACCCTGACACATCAATCCAAAAGAACTTATGCACCCCAATGTTCATAGCAGCACAATGTACAACAGCCAAGCATTGGAAGCAACCTAGGTGCCCAGCAGTAAATGAATGGATTCAAGAACTATGGTACATTTACACAATGGAATTCTATGCAGCAGAAAAAAAGAAGGAGCTCCTACCCATTGCAACAGTATGGATGGAACTAGAAAACATTATGCTGAGTGAAATAAGCCAGGTGGTAAAAGACAAATACCATATGATCTCATGTTTAACAGAAACCTAAACAACAAAACAAACAAGCAAGTAGAATATAACCAAAGACACTGAAATAGAGAGGCTGACAGGGACCAGAGCAGAGAGGGGAGGGGATTTCAGGGTAGAAGGGGAAGGATTCACAGGAACAAGAATAAAGGACACATGGACAAAAACTAAGGGGGGTGGAAATGGGAGAGAGGTAGGGAGCACTGTGGTGGGTGGGCTGGGATGGGAGTAAAAGACAGAAAACTGTACTTGAACAATAACTAAATAAAAAATGCTTAAAAAACATTGCAACAAGAACAACAAAAAAGAAATTATAGGAGAATTTATGAATTTTGAATTGTTCAAACAGTAGAAAGAAGATATACCAAAAGGCTATAAAAATTATTTATGTGGATTTTAAATATATCCTTGTTTAAAAATAAATAGGCATCTTAATTTGGTTTTATAGACTACACAGTCTGTCCAGAAAGTATTCAGCCACACACTATGAAAAATAGAGATCTTTACTGAAGAAGATACAAGATACAAGAAACATTGTATATAGAACAAGGACACCTCAGTCTTCTTCAAAGTAGGCACCTTGGGACCTCGCAGGTCTTCCAACATCTCTTCCATTGTTCAAAACACTCTGCAAAATCCTTTGTTGGAATCGTCATCAGCTGCTCCATCATATTTTCCCTAATCTCATTGATGGTCTGAAATTTCTTTTCTTAAAAGGTGGTTTTAGTTTGGGGAAAAGCCAGAGGTCACAGGGCACCAAATATGATCTGTAAGGGGGCTGAGTCACCTAGCTGATTTGATGTTTTGCCAAAAATCTCTGGACAAGATATGACATGTGAGCAGGCATGTTGTCATGATGAAGCTGCCAATCACAGCTATTGCCCATAGCTGTAGCCATTTTCATTATACTGAATCTGTCAATCAAGGAAGAACATTGAGGTAGTCCTCCTTATTAATTGTTTGGCTTGGAGGGAAATACTCATGATGGACAACAATAAAAAAACCACAATTAACATGGTCATGATCTTGCTGTGACTTTCCCATACCTTCTTCAGGCATGGATAACCAGGCAACTTCCACTGGGATGTCTGAGCCTTCACTTTCAGAGCATAGCTGTAGACCTACCATTTATCTCTGGTTATGACCTACTTGAGGAAATCTTGTTCATGGGTAGAGGTTTGAATCAAGTTATTTGCAACTGCAGTGCAATATTCCTTCTGCTGTGGTAGCAGAAGCTATAGAACAAATTTTACCATGGCGCAATTCATGACAAGATTCTGTATCAAAATCTTGGACACAGTAGTTTTTGGAATCCCCAGATGAGCTTCTACTTCTTGTACTGTCAGTCATTGATCTTTGTTGTTTGCAGCCTGTACACATTCAACATTTTCAGGTGTTCTGCTTGTTTCAGGCCTTCCAGAACATGGATCACTTTCCATAGATTGTCAACCATCTTTAAAATGTTCACACCACATTTTTATTTGCACTGCCCTCATTGCGTTTTCTCCAAAAGCCTTCTGAATCATCTGAATAGTTGCACCAAGGAATGTTCAAGCTCAATGCATAATTTGATGCAGATTTGTTGCTCTACTATCTCAATTATTTTGAGTGCAATAGCCACAAAATACACATGCTCACTCAACAGTGTCTACCTCCCCCACTGACTAGTACAGTGAAGTCATCATTGTTCATGCACATGTATTCCAGTCCACTCTCCTTGGCTTCCGGGTTATATTGATGTAATGCAAACTATTCTTGTTATATAGATAATGGCTGGACTTTTTCCAGAAAGACCTCATACATGTCTCAGAAGTTATGCAGCCCTGAAGAGGAGTGTTCAAGGTTGAATCAACTCACAGAGAAAAATTTTCCCTGGTCCCCTGGTTATTGATTACATACTTGTCTTAAGGCCCCAGTGAGAACATGGCCACTGAACCTGTTTTCAGGTTTTGACTTTGGGCAACCCAATTATTTAGCCCTTGGTCCAGTTCACATTTTTTTATTAGCATTAAGCACATAATGACTATAAGCTTTGATTCTTAAATATAAAAAATTAAGAAGTCTTTCCATGAAGAAAATTTAGAAAAAACGGGTAATTGTCAATTCTTGAGCTCACTATTTATCTAAAATAAAAATTTGGTGTTCAGTGACAAAAATATATGCAAGTATTGCATTTTCAATTTTTTCTTGAATTTTAAAATTGCATTAGCTGACAGTGAAAAATAAGCATTCAGTTAAAAGTCCACCAGGCAATGATTTATTAGGATGTGGTATATCTACCTGAGAAAATGCATCACAGTAGTTAAAATAATCTTAGGATGAACACTGACCAGGCTTGAGAATGTTTTTAATATAGACCAAAGAGAATTAGCCAGAAAGTATGTGAAAAATATGGATACTTGTGGAAAAAAGATTAGAGAATACTGGTAGTTGTTTGACAGTGTGAGACTGGGAGTTGTTTTTATTTTTCATGTACTTTTCCTAAAATGTCGCTTTATTATTGTTAAAGTTTACTAATAACAAAGTTTAATAAAAAAATCAAAATTCTGTTCATTTTATGTCAACAAGTCAGTAAGTTGCCTTTGTCTAAAACACAGCTATTTTTATAGTTAATGTCCTTAGGTTTTTCTAGAAATAAGTTATGTTTATTTTATCAAGTAAGTCAATATTAAAATTATTTACCAGTTTTTATTTTTGCTACATAATAAAAACTACATGTCTCTAATATTATTAAAGGAAACAAAATTCCAAACAATAAATGGGCACATGAATAGTAGATATATTTATGAAAAAGAATAATTTAAATCCTCAAATTTCCTTCAAAAGATGCTTTTATTGAAATATAACTACATTTATTTGTTTAATGCTTGAGAGAACATCTTTAGAGTTCTTTAAAATAGACCTTGGGGAAGGAAAAAATATGTTTGGCTTTATTGTAAACCTTTATTTATTTTATCAATAAATATTAGGAGAAAAACAGTATTTGTAGGTTTTTACAGTTTTATTTTAAAATAGATATCGGAGAAGGAAAACTTATGTGTTTGGCTATATTATAAATCATTATCTATTTGACCAGTATGTATATACAGGGGAAAAACAGTATTCTGACTAAACAATATTGGGGAAAATGGACAACCATTAAAGAAAATTAGAGGAAATCTACATAATTCTAAGAGTGGAAATAAATAAGAGGAAAAAGGAAAATTTAAAGTTTTAACTGACCTTTGAGATTTGGATCCCACTTCATCTCGTTGGATTGCAGGCTCTGTTTGTGTTCGTATATAAACATAGATGGAATATTTCCTTTGTCTCAACCCTATATAACACTTTGTGAAGGCAAAATTTGTTTGAATTGCAATACACAGAATTCTGATTAGAAGCCAATGTGCAGATCCCCCTCATTGCTGTCTTTCACCCACTTCCCCCTACATTTACAATAGAAGAATCCCCACATACCATTTCAGTCCCCTTTGCCATTTTTACCATGCTATGATTTTATGCATTAGGGTAGTACCCAGTCTTCCTTCCTTTTATTTTTGGTCAATTCAAGTACACCCAGTGAAACTCCCCAATGCCATTAAATTTTGTGAAGTTAAAAATGATGCCCTTCTACAAAAAACAAAGACACTGAAATAGAGAACAAGGGATAGTGACCAGAGGGGAGAAGGAAGGGAAGTTAAGGGGAAAATGGGGGAGGGATTTGGAGGAACAAATAAGAAGGACACAGGGACAAGAACTAAGGGGGGTGGAAATGGGAGGGAGGTGGGGAGCAAGGGGCGGGGGAGGCTGGGATGGGAAAAATAGACAAAAAACTGTACTTGAAAAATAACTAAATAAAATTATTTAAAAAATGATGCCCTTCTGTGAAATGCTCATACCTTTCTTTGGCTGTTTTGGGGTTTTGTGTAAATTGCAAATCACTATTAAAAAGTTAAGTTCTGATGCTTCGTATCATCTCGTCAGGGTGACAAAAAGAATTGGTAAAACTGCACCCGGTTCCTTGTTGAGAGGGAGTCATCCACTTTTGAAGCAACTCACCAAAATTTTCAGTGAATGGGGCTATGCTCTATATAATTTATCAACAAAGGACACAACACATACTGAGAATATTACTATAATGAGTGTTACACACCAAAATACGTCACAAATGCAACTGTCTGTTCTCAACATAAGATCAGGCCTGGCCAACATTGGAGGCTTTGTGATCCTTGACTGGGAAAGGAGAAGAAATGTTGCTAGACATTTCAGTTCCCTATAACATTATTTGATTGAGTTGTAACTGAATTAGCAATGAATACGGCAGTTTTATTTGGCCTGAATTTTCATTATAGCACTCTTACATCATTATCTATTTTAGCTGTACTGTAGATATTTTCTTTATCAAATGTTTAGATTTGCTTATTTAATGAACCTGCTATATTGCACTTTCAAGGCCTAGCAGAATGATTCTCTGAAAGAGCTTGTCTTTAATCTCAGCAGCATTGTGTCTATCCTGGAAGAGAGATAAATCAATTGCTGTATTTTCTTCTCCCTCAATAGCTTTGGGTGTTGTAGCTCATGAAAACTGCCCTCATACTTTGATTGACTGACTTAAGCTGTCCTGCGACTTCAACATGTAAATAAGTAATGTAGACATTGTTCATGGCAGAAATGAGGGGTAGGCTTCGTTCACCTTTCTGATTCTCCAGCCCATATGGAGGAATGGTGTTCATAATCCTTGTCAGCCATCTTGCCCACACTAAGAAGTGGGCTGTATGTGGGGATACCCACACCTCTTCTTTGAGAACAGTTCTTTGCCTCTAGTGATTTTAGCTAATCGGCAGAGGATGGCACCTCCCTTGAATTCTCTCATTTCATTTCTTTTCCTTTCTAGATATCTCTTAGTTTTTCCACAGTATGTCTCCAAAATGTGTTTGAACATTTTAGCCTTCGTGTGGTGTACATTCCTTACACTAAGTTCTGTTTTAAATGTGGTTTATGCTACTTTCTTTTCTACAACTGAATGAAAAGACGTATACTATTTCTTTTCCCACAACTGAATGAATATTTGAAAACCTGCCTATCTCAATTGTTATTGTATTTCATATCTTATTCTCCAAATACAATTATTCCATTTGTATCTATAAATGTAAATATGTAATTTTATGTAAGAACCTATTATAAAATGCTCTTAAAATTTCTCATCCTATTTTAGTTTTCTCATCTCTAACTTTTATGCTGGATTATTTCTATTGACTATTTTAAAGAAATTATGAGAATATAATCTGCAAAACAGTGTCATAGTAAATATGTAACTGACACATGCACTGACCAGCAGTGCCCACAGTGTCATGGATGAGACATGAGACAAATTCACATGGACTAGAGTCCTGTGGAGGAAAAGGGATGGCACAGCTACTTCCTCAAGTGGGGAGTGCCTCAGGACGACCTGGCAATTCTCTCAAGGGGAGAGTGCACTGACCCTTGCCTAGACAGGCTTCTATTGTTTTTTTGGTTTTTTTTTTTGCACAGGAGTTCAGGTACAACTTATTAATCATTGTCAGGCAGAAAACAGTAGATAGTATACAAAGAACCACTAGGATTTTTTCTAAGTCAGGGTCTATTAGCTAAAAGGCTACAGAACTTTGGGAAAACAAACTCATTTCTTGCTCAGAACTTTATCATTTAACTAAAAGCATTCTTAGAGAAGCAGACTTCACAAGATTGTCAGGACAATCTTTCTTATGCCGGATCATCTCGGACCCCTCTCTAGCAAGGCAAAGGGCTGCACCACCTTCCTCATCATAGGTTTTCAGGCTTAAGTGGATTAGAGCCAGAAAGTGCTTCTCCCAGACAGAAATGGGGACTAGGGCTATGTCACAAGAGCTGGGGGGCAAGGGTCCATCACTTCCTCTTTGTTGCAGCCCTGCAGCCCCCCAAGTCCTTCCATGATGGCCTCCCAGATGATCATGTGTGACTTAGGTTGCCCCTCTCTCTGAGGAGTCTTATCTGTCAAGGACTAACCGACCATGCTTTGGGGCAGGGGAGTAAGTAGAGGCAGCGTTTGCTACCAGAGACAAGCTTTATCTCCTTGTGGCTCGCATTCTGGAGGTTGCTCACTCAGCCTTACATATGGGGAGTTTACCAGGCAGAGTGGTTCCCAACATGTAACAATCATCATTCTAAAGTGATAACACTATTTTTGTATAATGCATAACATAATAACACATGTGTTTCAGGGCATATAATTTTGAATAAATGAGTAAATCCTCATATCCTCATATTTTTCCTCTGAACTTTTATATTTCTCAAATGTTGTAAGTCATGTAAAAACTTGTGTATGCAATATAAATAATAGAAAGCTATTGAATCTATGAGTTGCATATTTATACAAATGAGTAAATTTTATTCCTTTTATTATTTAATGGAAATGTTTTAATTGCAGTACATATCATTTTTCACTATTTAAAAAAATCTTCTAAGAGTTTTAGTGGTATATTTACTGTTAAAAAATTTTCAATAACCAACCATACAAATATCTCTAGTCTCCATTAGCACGTCCACCAGATGGTCAGAATAATAAAAAGATTTCCTGATGAATATTCCCACAAGTACTTCAATCAACAGTTTTGTCTCATGCTAGATCATTCCAGTCAAAGTCAGTCCCCTTTCTTCTACAGGGGAGTATTCCCTCTCTTAAAAATGCTTTGAGCAGTGGTGTCAAACTCATTTTCACTGGGGGCCACATCAGCTTTTTGGTTGCCTTCTAAGGGACAAATATAATTTCAACTCCTTAACAGTTAAGGAGTAGTTAGTTACATTTATATAGTCCTAAAATTATTTTGGCCCAAAGCCAACCACGAGGCTGATGTGTTCTCTGGTGAAAATGAGTTTGACACCCTTGGCCTAAACAGAGGTATGCATTTTATTGATTCATCTCTCACAGCTGCTTTTTTTTAAGCTCATCTTCTCATTTTCTTTCCTTCTGAGTTATTTTCCTTGTTTAATTATATTTTATTGACTATGCTATTACAGTTTCCCAATTTTTTCCTCTTTGCTCTGCTCCACCCAGTGCCCCCCACTCCCTCAGGCAATCTCCACACCATTGTTCATGTCCATAGGTGATGCATATGAGTTCTTTGGCTGTTCCATTTCTTATTCTGCACTTTACATCCCCATGGCTTTAACTATGTATTTACACTTCTTAATCCTCTCACTTCTTTGGCCATTCCCCCACACCCTTTCCCATCTATCAACAACCAAAATGGTCTCTGTATCCATGAGTCTGTCTCTATTCTTTTTGTCTCCTTAGTTTGTTTTTTAGATTCAATTGTTGATAGACACGTATTTATTACCATTTTATGGTTCATGGTTTTGATCTATATTTTCTTAAATAAGCCCCCTTAATATTTTATATAATAATGGTTTAGTGATGACAAACTTCTTTAGTTTTTTTCTTATCTGAGAAGCTCTTTATCTGTCCTTCAATTCTAAATGATAGCTTTACTGGGTAGACCAATCTTGGCTATAGGTTTCCATTTTTCATGACTTTGAATATTTCTTGTCAATCCCTTCTAGCCTGCAAAGTTTATTTTGGGAAATCAGCTGACGGTCTTATTTGAACTCCCCTGTAGATAACTAGCTTCTTTTCTCTTGCTGCTTTTAAGATTCTCTATTTTTTCTTTAACCATTTGCTTTTTAATTGTGACATGTCTTATATATGGCTCACATATATCTATGATATGTGAGAGCCTCTTTGCATCCATCTTGTTTGGGACTCTATGTGCTTCCTGGACTTGCATGTTTATTTCCTTCACTAAATTAAGAAATTTTTCTTTCTTATTTTTTTCCAAATAGATTTTCACTTTCTTGCTCTTTCTCTTTTCCTTCTGGCACCACTATGATGAGAATGTTGGAATGCTTGAAGTTGTCCCAGAGGCTGCTTACACTGTTGTTTTATTTGGGGGGATTCTCTTTTCTTCTTGCTGTTCTGATTAGTTGTTTTTTGCTTCCTTATTTTGAAATCATTGATTTGATTCTCAGCTTCATCCACTCTACCATTGTTTCCCTGTAAATTGGTCTTTATTTTAATTAGTGTATCCTTTGTTTCTGACTGGATTTTTTTTATGCTGCTGAGGTCCTCGCTAATTTCCTTGAGCATCCTTATAACCAGTACTTTGAACTCTGCATATGGTACATTGATTTTATTCATTTTGTTTTGTTATTTTTCTGGAGTTTTGTTCTAGTCTTTCATTTGGGCCATGTTTCTTTTTTTCCTGATTTTGGCAGCCTTCCTGTGTTTGTTTCTATGTATTATGTAGAATTGCTAAGACTCTCCATCTTGTTAGCATGGCCTAATGTAGTAGGTGTCATGTAGGATCTAGTAGCACAGCTTCCCATATCACTCAAGCTGGGAACTCAAGGTGCCCCCTTTGTGTGGGCTGAGTACACCTTCCTCTTATAGTTGAGACTTGATTATTGCTGGAAGGTGAGTGGGATGGATTTACCCAGGCCTGTCAGGTTCAAGGACTTGCTATAACCACTGACTACCAACCTCTGCTCTCCATGGAGAATTAGCTGTGCAGGGACAAGGTACTGGTGCTCTGACATAGTCTGTAGCTGTCCGCTGGGTATGCAGGCTCTGGGGTTTCCCAGGTGGTGCAGACCAAGGTCCACTCCCACTTGTGTTCTACCTATGGCTGCCCTATATGAGCTCTAAAGCAATCTGAGATGTGTGCTACTTGTACTGGGCTTGAAGGTGCTAAGAGAAGTCAAGGTTTCCATCTAGGCTGCCAAGTTGGGGCCACTTAGCAAGAGGTGCAGGTACTGAGGGCCTATTGAGTCCAGCTGCTTGTTTGACAGGATTTAGGAAGTTGTGAAGCATAAGCCAAGACAAACCATTCATATGAAAAAGTCACTGTTAACAGTTTAAGTGGGCTCATAATTTGGGTGGGATAAAGTCTCGGGGGGATCTCCAGGGTAGGGCAAAGAGTGTTAGCCAGGTTGATAGAATCTTGTATTGTGACCCTCCAAGGCCAAGAAGGTTCATGGTATTCGTGCAAACAGAAAATATCCATGGAGCCACTGGGATGTCTGATATACCTTTATTCATGGGTGGGTGAGCCATGCACACTGCAAGCTGCGTATCTATCTGCATGTTTTATGTCATGGCCCCTGCTCCCCAGCATGGCAGTTTGTGTGTCTCTCATCATCATTGCCTCCAGCAGGAAGTCCCTACCTGTTGAAGTACTAGAGGGGAATAGAGCCAGCAAGATGCCAGAAATTATATAACATAACATAATTCTGTGCATGCAAGCCTACTTCATGTTATGGGAACAGTTTATTGGACCCAGTCTCAAGGCTATGAGAGCACCAGTTATTAGACCCCTCCAAGGCTATGGGAACATTGTTTTCCTTAGCTACTCAGACACCCGAGTGAGGAAGCCAGGCTGCCTCCACTTATTCCACAAGTCTCAAATATGGTACCCCCTGCTGGCTCTGTGTCTCTGGGGGGAAGGCTCAGCAAAGGGACAATGGACTCTGCCCGCCTCTCTGTCTGAGAGAAAACTGTTCCCCAGCTCTTAGCCCAATGCCAGACACTCCAGTTCCTCCATATATGCCACCTATGCTTTGCAAGCTACTACCCTGGTGCTAAAGCTCAGAGGGAATGAGTGTGTTTGTATGTTCTTTAAGAACAACTGTGTGAGAATCCAGCATTTTCCTCCACTGACACAATCCCTACTGGATTTTGCAGCCAGAAATTATATGGATTTATCTCCCTGGCACTGGAATCTTGGGCCAGGGGACCTGGTGTGGGGCTGGGACCCTTCACTACCAAAATATCCCTCTGAAATTTTTATCCACCACATGTAGATGTAGGACTTGCCCATTCCATGTTTCCACCTCCTTCCTACCATCTGGATAGATGTGATTTCCTCAATTCTGTAGTTGTCAGACTTCCATTCAACTCAGCCTGTGATGGTTCTGAGTGATGGTTCTGAGTGATGGGTCTTCTGTATTTTAGTTGCAATTCTGATGTGGTTGTGCATGGAGGTGAGCTGTATTTACATATGCCATCATCCTGAATGGAAGTTCCTAAGCTATTTGCTGATTGGACAAAACTTTTCTTTGTTCCTGATTTTCCATGATCTTTTCTTTTTTTCATGCTAGTGTGCTGCTAGGTGTCTGATATGTAGATGGGAGATTTCTGTTCCTAAGAAGGGTAAATTGGTGAAACCAAGAAAACAAATTATGCTGATACAAGTATAATCTGAATAAATCACATAGTATATTTATGGCCTATAATGTGTGACACATGAGCTCATATTGGTGATCAAGATACTAATGTCCACAAGGCATAGGCTGTATTTTTATTTCTTTTAAAAAATGAACCTTTCAACAAGTGCCCATTTCTAAATATTAAAGAATACCAATAACCAAAGCATTTATTAACGTTTTCTACAAGGTCATTCTCTTAATCACTTCCCATATTTGATGGAACACTGAGGCATAAGCATATCTTATTAAATCTGTGTTTGGTGCAGGTTATTTGATTACCATGGCCGTGTTCCTCCACCTCCCCGTGCAGTTATCCCACTGAAGCGCCCCAGGGTAGCTGTCACAACAACACGCAGAGGAAAAGGAGTCTTTTCCATGAAAGGTGGATCCAGATCTACCATCAGCGGGTCCTCTTCATCATGCTCTAAATGTAAGTAATCTACTTTTTTTCTTTTAAAGAAGGGTGGAGATAAATATCATTGCATGGATGCCTATATTCAATAGTTAACCAAACAGTTATGGAATGTCTGCTGTGTATAAAATACTAGAGAAATATAAAATGGATAAAAAATGGTATCTGCTTCCTATCAAAATATATGGGAAAGAAGAAGAAATAGATACAAATATGACTGATGAGAACTCAGGACCAATTTGAAAACTGTTTTATCTGGGAAAATAATGAGCTGTTGACTCACTTAGCTTGTGCCATATTAAAGTCCCAAAATAGAATATAATGATTTTAGTGAATAAATTATTGCACTTTTGAATAAAACGCATATATTACTTTTCATAGACACAATATGCCAAATTAGTGCAGTTATGAGTATTTGAAAATGCATTAAGATAATTAATATAGGCAAATTACATAGGAGAGACTTTAAAAGCATCTTACCATGCTATTCTAGAATTATTTTGAGAGTTATGTGCCTGAAAACATATTTAATGTCATAAAAATAAAATATTTGCATAATTTTACATCATTAAAAAGTAAGACATAAAATGTCTCACTAAACACACTTCTAAATTTTTACATACACTGATTCAGAAAAAAAATTCTAATTTTTTTATTAGAATAATATTCCTAAGGGAAGGAAAGATCTGCCTTCTTTGAGATTACATTCTATCAAAGAAGAGATAGACAATAAGCAAACAAATTAAAATATGAGATAGTATAGGGTAGATCACCACTATGTCCAAGAATAAAGTATAATAAAGCAACAGAGAAAGATGGAAGAACTCTACATCATAGGAGAGACTGTGACAACCTCTTGGACCTGGTGATATGCGAGCAGAGACCTCAGGAAAGTTCACGAGTATGAAAGTGCTCTGAAGCTATCAGAGCAGAGCATTCTTGGCAGAAAGAATGGTGAACAGACATGTTAAATTGGCATAGTCAGGGAACAGTGAAGGAGCCAGTGAGGTGCAGCAGAGCCAGGGAGGAAGTGTAGCTGATAATTAGCGCAAAAAAATAGAAGGAGACAAGATTCAGTGCAGCTTGGGAGGCCCTTGTAAGGTCTTTGTGGTTGCTTGGCATTCCAACCCTTTAAGACACATAAGGCAAATACTGTTATCCCAATTTATTGATAAGTAAACACAGAGAGGTCACATGGCTAGTAAATGGTAGAGCTAAGACTGCAACCTGGACCTCTTCTTATACTATATGCTATGTCTACTGTAGAACACTGCCCTTTACCTTTCAGTAATATCAGAAGTGCCAAGACAGAATCACTGCTGAAATACTTTGTTTTCACATGAAAATATCCAAAAAAGTAGTTCAGAAAGCAGGAAAGCACTGATGCTTTGGTGATGCTGACAAAAGATTAGTGTGCTCAGAATGTGACTCAGAATTTGACTTAGCTACTATCACCTAAATAGCAATTTAAATAGATTTACAGATCTTTCTGTACTTATCTACCCATTTGTCTATCTGCTCTGTGAGTAGATAAACAATTCCTTTTTAAATTCTTAGTAATAAAAGAAAATGGTTTCAGAAGCAATCCCTAACCAGTGTTATATGCTCTCGATTATTCTCAAAAGCAAAGAAAGTTTTGAATTGGTTCTTGCTGTGAAAAATTGAATGTTAAATTGCCTTCTAGGTTTACAGAACATTTTTTCTACTATGGTAATATTAACTTAATTTCAAACATAAATATTAAATGTCTGTGGATTCTTTGTCATGTAGTCACTTTTAAGACAAAGTTTATCAATAGAAACATTAATGACCCATTGGCCACAGCAATTCCTCATTGTGTAAGAGTGTTCTTGGCTTTATAGGACAGTTACATTCCTGATCTCCACATACAAATGCAAATGGCAAGTATCAGCCTTTGTAACAAATAGAAATGTCTTCTCACTATGGAAATGTTCCCTAAGGAGCCTTTTTCCAATAAGTGCAGCTTAACTGTGTAGAATCAGCTGCATGGTAACCTTATACTGTCTACCCGAACATGTAGAAAAAACTGGTGTTGTCAGCTCTGATGTCAGAGAAAGATCTTTGAAGAAATGGTCATTCAAAGTGTCACCTGAAAGGAGTATGGGTAGGGTGAAGTATGGTGAAGAAGAGGACCAAGCATGGAAGGAGACTTCAAAGCCTAGGTAACATTTGAGCTGAATGTTTAAGAATTAAAGTGCATGTACTAGGAAGAATAAGAGAGTGGTGCAAACCAATAAAAACCACAGAAACAAAAGTTTGGATGCTGAAAACATGACACAGAAAAGGAGTTATGAGTAGTGTGGCCAGAGCTGTAAAGGAGGAGGCAAAGAGAAAAGATTGGGAGCCAATTGAGAAGTAAGACAGTATTCTCAGATCCTCACACTCATAATTTTTAAATTGCAAAATTCACACATCTAATAATTATATCTAATTGCCCAATCTCCCCACTTGTCTACATCAGGGGACTATTATGAAACAATTGTACAACAGCAAATCAATTAAAAGTATTCAGTATTATTCTTAGTAAGAGAAATATTCCTTGGTTGCGATATCTAACACTATTGAGATTTAATTTAATTTTAATATACATTAAAAAGGTGTTCTAGTCAATGTGATGTGTCTTTAAATACCAGAAGTATGGCTTTTGAATGAATGGTTGAGGTAGAATTGGGAAAAAATGCAAAATGGTATTTGCTAAAGGCAGGTGTTCTTTTCTTACTTTTTTTGTCACAGTGCTTATGATAATGGAAAAGAATATTTCCACACTAGTTTTCTTTCTGCACTTTTTGTTTGCTTATATAACTTCATATTTCATAGTCAGCTTCAATATAGTGCCCAGCACATACATGAAGCTTTTAATCAACTTTGGTGGTCTGCTTGAAATTGGCATACAGTAACCATAGCTATATACACATACCTACAGATTGTGTGTTATTTGCTAAGTGTTTTCTGTGTTCAACATGCTGAGCTAAGTCCTACTAAGAATGGAGTGGGAGACTTCTGGCCAAGGTGGAGGTGGAGGTAGATACACTTTCCTGCTCACACAACTAAAAGGAGGACAACAATAAAGTAAAAACAGAAAATAACCAGAACTTCCAGAAAATCTAACTGTATGGAAATCCAACAACCAAGAAACTAAAGAAGCAACATTCATTAAAACCAGTAAGAGAGGCAGAGACAGGCAGCCAGGGTAGAGTACTGGAGGCCAGGTGGCAGCTGGTGGAGTGGGCAGTCCCAAATTTGTGTGTGGATAAACCCAGAGGAGCAACTGGAGAGCAAAACAGACCACACAACCCAGGGTTCCAGCTTGGGGAAATAAAGCCTCAAAACCTCTGACTGGAAAAACCTGTGAGGGTTGAGGCAACTGGAGAAGCTCCCATCCTCACAGGAGTGTTCCTTGAAAAAACCCACAGGGTCTTAGAATGTACACAAACCCACCCACTTGGGAATCAGCAACAGAAGGGCCCAATTTGCTTGTGGGTAGCAGAGGAAGTGACTAAAAGTAGGCAGAAAACTGAACAGCAGCATTGTTTCCTCTTGGACCCCCTCGCCCACGTGCAGCACCACAGCTCAGCAAAGTAGATTGCCCCATTTTGGTGAATATGTAAGATTCTGCCCCATACTAAGTAATAGGCATGCCAAGACAAAAAAATATGGCCCAAATGAAAGAACAGATCAAAGCTCCAGAAAGAATACAACTAAGAGATAAAGAGATAGCCAACTTCTCAGAGGCAGAGTTAAAAACACTGGTAATCAGGATGCTCAACAGAATTGGTTGAGAATGGTCACAAAATAGAGTAAAAAGTGAAGGCTATGAAAAGTGAAACAAAGGAAGATGTACAGGGAACCAACAGTGAAGAGAAGGAAACTGGGACTCAAATCAATGGTTTGGAGCAGAAGGAAGAGATAAACATTCCACCAGAACAAAATGAAGAAACAATAATTCAAAAAATATGAGGAGAGGTTTAGGAACCTCCAGGACAACTTTAAACCTTCCAAAATGTGAAACATAGGGGTGCCAGAAGGAGAAGAGGAAGAGATAGATTTTTTTTTTAAATGAAGGAGAACTTCCCCACTCTGGCAAAGGAAATAGACTTTGAGGAAGTCCAGGAAGCTCAAAGAGTCCAAAAAAAGTTAGACCAAGGAAGCACATAGCAAGGCACATAATAATTACATTAGCCAAGATTAAAGATAAGGAGAGAATCTTAAAAGCAGCAAGAGAAAATGAGACACTTACCTACAAAGGAACTTCCATAAGACTATCAGCTGATTTCTCAAAAGAAACCTTGCAGGCCAGAAGGGACTGGGAAGAAGTATTTGAAGTCATGAAAGGCAAGGACCTACATCCAAGATGACTCTGTCCAGCAAAGCTATCATTTAGAATGGAAAGGGCAGATAAAGTGCTTCCCAGATAAGGTCAAGTTAAAGGATTTCATCATCACTAAGCCTTCATTATATGAAATGTTAAAAGGACTTAAATAAGAAAAAGATTATCAAAACTATGAACAGTAAAGTGACAACAAACTCACAGCTATCAGCAACCAAACCTAAAAATACAAAAACAAAACAAAAATGAATTAAGCAAATAACTACAACAGGAATATATTCACAGAAATAGAGATCACATGAAGGGTTATCAGTGGGGAGGGAGACGGGAAGGAAGAGGGAAAACATACAGGAAATGAGAAGCATAAATCATAGGTACAAAATAGATGGGGAGGTTAAGAATAGTGTGGGAAATGGAAAAGCCAAAGAAGTTATATGTATAACCCATGGACATGAACTAAAGTGGGGGAATGATGATGGAAGATGGGTACAGGGTGGAAGGAAATAAAGGGGAGAAAAAAATGAGATAACTGTAACAACATAATCAATAAAATATATTAAAAATAAAAAATAAATATAATAATTGGAAAAATATCTTCTGCTTCTACCATTTATTGGCACGGATAATGTTGCGGGCGTGGTGCTAATTGCTTTATGTGCATTATCTCAATAAATTTTCACAACAAGAATGGAAGTTGTAGATGGTGAACCAAAGTCTGAGCTGTTACAAGTGATTCCCCTAGGGACATAGGTGTGTAGTAGAGTCTATCAGGTTCCACACACTAATTGGGTAGCACTAACTTTTCTATTCAAGTGAAGAGTTTTCTTTGAAAGGAAATAGAATGCATACTTGGGATTATCCTTTGGAGCAGACTGTGAATACTAGTTTAGAGAGTTAGGTTTGTGCACATATGAGTGTTTCTGGTATTTTTTCCTATAAAATTTGGGACATTTAGAATTTTCAGCAGGAAAGGCTTATCACATGTACATATTATCTGAGGGCCCCATAAAAGAGGCTTGGCAGATAGAAAGCAGAAGCCCAATGATGAGTGTAATTAAAATGCACAAGAACCTGGCTAGTGTAGCTCAGTGGATTGAATGCAGGCCTGCGAATCAAAAGATCGTGGTTCGATTCCCAGTCAGGGCACACACCTGGGTTGCAGGCCAGTTCCCAGCAGGGGACACATGAGAAGCAACCATACATTGATATTTCTCTTCCTCTCTCCTTCCTTCCCCTTCTAAAGATTAATTAATTAACTAATTAATTAATTAATTATTTTAAATGCACAAGAAATAAGAAAAGAAAAAAATGGACAGGGGTGCTTTGGACCTAAGACTCATCTGAATTCTAAACTGATTTTTTTTAAATATCATAAATCAAAGTTGCAAACAATTTTTTAATTCAAAGCTAAGAAATGTGTCATGAAGTATATGCCAATTTTGATGGAATAGGTAAAAATCAACAGGGAATTACTGTCATCCACCAAGCAGTAGAGAAATTGTTAACAGGGGTTTTAAAGGGTAGAAAAAAAAAAGGCAGAGAAGAGAGAAAGCACAGAGATGGCTCATCCTAGGGATCCCTTCTGGAATCCAGGCACAAGAGCAGAAATTTCCAGGCTCTTTGAGCACTTGTTGCCAGTCATTCCAAGAAAGGAACCAGGCAACCTACACAGGGCTGCAGACCAATTCACCATGCCATGTTAAGGGCCAGGACAGAGAGACAAAACCTGTGTGGTTACATCCTTGTTGTCTCTAAACTCAAAGAGTATTAACTAATTAGATTTCAACTTCATAGTGATCGAGTTTTGATCAAAAGTGTTCCTATAATACTGGACATGAATCTATACAAAGGAAACCTTAACTCCCTGCACACTTACAAGTTCTTACTTGGTGAGTCCAGATTTGTCATTGGTTTTTAATGTAGTTTCCATAAAACTGGGCATTTGTGGTTTATTTATTTTTTTAAAGAGATAGACTAAAATTAGTCCTGGGCTGAGGAGTGGCTCCACTTATTAAGAAATCTAGTCTGTTACTTTCCAGCCATATCCTTATTTCTCCTGCACTGAAAGCTAATGCCATAAGATAAAATATGTTCTATTAAATTTAAGATCTCTTAAATATAAATTTATGAGATTTAAGTAAAACTACATTATATGCTTTCATCAAAGGGAATCGAAATAATTCTTCAAAGAATCAGTTTGCAATTGTAACAGATGGTGTTTTTCAAATTTAGCTGCAATTCAACAATGACACTTCTATGTCTAAAATAATTAACCTAAGGAGCAATTCTCTACTTTAAACTATATTCTCCTTTAGGTTGGGTTTTCTAGAGTAGGAACACTACTCTATGGGCCCCCTGATTCCTGCAGTTTTTATTTTGTAAACTACTTTACAAGTAAAATTATTTTTGTATGAAAAACTTGTGATTTTATCATAGAAAAGGATGTTTTATTTTTATATTGGAAAAAAACTGTTCTTCCTTTGAGCAATTATTTATGTGAATGCATAATTAATCATGTATATTATATGTTGTATCTTAGTTGACAAATAACTCTATCTCAAGCAAATACAGATTGCACTTAGTTTTTGTTATTTGTAATAAATTTCCTGAAGACTAAGAATTGAGCTAAACACTCAGTTTCATCCAGAATTTCTGGGGAATATACAAGTTGAGATCTTTATAAAATTGAAAGGAAAAGTAACAAAGAGTAGTTGCTGACCTCAAGATCAATGCCCCAGACCTTGAGCATAGCTCTCTGCTGAGGCACAGACATCCCAAAATCCACCTAGTAAATGCTCACTGCAAAGTGTAGCTGGTCCATAATGACAAGTTTAAGATCTTTAGGCTCTGGTTATTGTGGGTTAATGACAACATTTCCAAAGGTTCTCATCAAAGTGAGAAAATAAGGATGGTACAGTAAAATTTTCATAAACATTAACATATTTCATTTAATGGAGTGTTTAGTAAATATGAAATTGTCCTTTTATTAAATCCTTTTCTTTATAATTATAGTTGATAGTAGAATGTTTACAAACATTGTTATTTTACATTCTTACTTGGCAAAATGAAAAATTGTCAATCTTCTATTGGTACCATTTTTTTAATCTTTGAAACTACAGTAAACAGCAAAAGCCTGGAATGAGAACTATTACTGTAAAAATACTAATGGGAACTTCAGTGAATTTTCTTTCCCTCTAGCATCAGGGATTTAAAAAAATAGGCAAAACCCACTACCTGTTTCTTTTGTATTTTTGTTTGATTTTAACAGGTCAAGTAGCAAGCGTTCTGTGAGCTAGAGAAACTTCTCTAACGTCTAACACATTTTAGAAGATAAATGTGGTATCTTGATTTCAATCAGTCAGCAAAGAACTAAATTAAAAAGATCATTGAGTACTAAAATATGCATTACAGCATGGTCCTAAAAGTAGCACTAATACACCTGTCATGCTTTAATCCTCCCTCAATCTGGGTCCATTTTAGTTACTCAACTATTGGCCAAAACTGAATTAACACAGTTATTTTATAAAGTATTTCTAGATCCCACCCTGGATGGTGTGGTTCAGTGGGTTGAGTGCTGGCCTGTGAACCAAAAGGTCACCAGTTTGATTCCCAGTCAGGGCACATGCTTGGGTTGTGGGCTGGCATGAGAGGCAACAACACATCAGTGTTCACACATGGATGTTTCTCTCCCTCTCTTTCACCCTCCCTTCTCCTCTCTCTAAAAAAAATATTTTTTAAATATTTCTAGATCCCTCTATCTTTTTGCATAAACTTTGGTGCTTACCTCACAGAGAAACACTATTTGTAATCAAGTTACTTGTATTCTAGAATAAGCTGCAGGTAATGAGGACCTGATAAGACTTGAAAAGTACCATTGGAGGTTTCACACCATCTGGAGAAAACGCAGGGTGACTGGGAGATGCATGCTGAGTGTGGTACCTTTGAATTTCTGTTGCTTTCTGTCCCTTTCCCCCTTTCCAGTGAAATCAGATGAGTTACAGACAATCAAGAAAGAATTAACGCAGATCAAAACAAAAATTGACTCCTTGCTAGGGCGCCTGGAGAAGATTGAAAAGCAGCAGAAGGCAGAGGCAGGTAAGTGAACAGGGTGTGGCCACAGATGTGCCAGAATGAAACCAAAGACACTGTCAATCACAGACACAGGCAGAGCCAGAGGCGCTGGCAGGAGTTAATAGAGTTTAATATGGATCCAACATAAAGTTTATAAAGCTATGGTTGCAACAGTGGGATATGATCTTTCACTTTTCAGAGAACATGTGCCAATTTGTTTAAAATTTATATATTAACAAAAGGAAAAGTGAAAATGTATGCTGATGTTAATAAGTAATAGTTGGATCTTAATTGGAAGTTGATTATCTCAATATCAAATAATCTTTAAGAAAATAAAGTCAATTCATGAAATAATGCTATCAGGCTACAAATAAAATTCTATATAATTAAATTAACTGCAGCAAAATTTAACAGATTTCATAACCGTGATTATGAAGCTCAACTCCCATGACTGCAACCTGCAAAATTTTAGGACCCAGTTTAGAATCTCACCACCCACAATGTCCCTGTGTCCCTGGCCTCCCCCAGGCAAGTCACTGATTACATGTTTTCCCACATCACGTCTCCTCTGAATTATCAACCCTGACCTTAATTTTTAGTTGTCTTCTCATATGAATCTAATGCCCTTTTCCTGTGTCTACAGATATGGTTTAGAATCATAGAATATGAGAACTGGGATAAACCTGGAGGTGACCCAGTACCCATGCTGACATTTGGTTGTACAGCTTTAGATCCTCTAAGGATCCTTAGAGACAAGAGGAGGTTAGAGGGCATAGGAGGTGAATGAACTTGTGTCTCTCCAGTCTAGCCTTTGCTCCAAGATGGGTACTGTCACCTCCATCTGTTTTATCCACTAGGATTCAACATACAACTTCATTTGTAAAAAGTTTCACTTAAAAAATAAATAATACAGTTTTGAAAGCCATTGCTGCAATCTAGCTGCCTCACTTTCCCAGGAGAAAACAAAGCTCAAGGAAGCAAACAGATTTTTCCACAACCACATAACCAGTTAATGATAGCCCAGCCTAGGTCTTGTGGGTAAGTCCACTCTCCTTTCCTATTTGTAGTGTCAATCTCAGATGCTACCAGAACCTTGTCCCAGGATTACACTATCATGAGGCTACCTGGGAAGTCTTCCTTAGGGAGAACCTGCTAGAATGTGGGCCCTGAGCTATGTATGACACAGAGGAGCCAGCCTTTTGGTAGTCACCCTCAAGGTATTGAGGGCTGAGGAAAAAGCAGATTTTCTGTGATAAGGCACATGGGGCCTATGAGAGATAGGAATAAATTAGGGCTCAAATGCCTCCCACCACTGCTTGAGGCTCACTCAAATGAGCACAGTGACTATGCCTCACATTGTGAGAAATGACAAGGCATCCTATGGAAGTTCTGTCTCACAGTCACACATTGGGTAAAGTGGGAGACACCTGGGATTGGTGGTAACACAGGCATATCCAGGCATATCCAGGCATATCCAGGCATTTCCTGCCAGGTTCCTGCCACTTGTCTACCCAGCACATGGCAGAGTCTCCCTGACTTGTTTTAAGTTCATATGAATGACAAACCAGAGAGAAAAGAATCATGTTTATTAAAAAATTATATTTCAAATATATTTTCTACTGAGCAAAGATACACTGCCTATACTTCCTACTAGAGAAATGAAGGCTTTAGGAAGTTTGTCACGTGTTGTCTGTGTCAGTAATCTAAAGCATTTCTGGAACAAAAATATCCTGTGATGTTCCTTAAATCAATATTTTCTTTTGAGGAACTTCTGTAAAATTTGTTGTTATGTAAAACCACGCCTATAGCAAAGAACATTGATAAGCAATTTCTCCTTGAGTTTAAAGGATTGTGAAGAACTCATTTAAATATAAATCACCTCAAAAAGAAAATGTGATACTTTAATCCATCTTATTAGACCATCTGCTTTCCTGCAATGAATAATACCTTCCACATCTCTTTTTTGGGAGATCTTCTGTAAACATAACACCAAAATTCAAAGCTCCCATTTCCTTTTCACGAGATACTCAGTATCCTCCTATTAAATTTAAGGGGCACTTATTTTCATGCTTGTTTGCAATCTAATTGTTTGGTAGCTAACATTGACTTTTATTATTACTGTTATATTTATCTCTCATTCCCAATTTACTCTTAGTCATTTAATGATGAAAGTTTCTAGCATAGAAGTAGTTGCAGAAAGGAGACTGTGGGGCAAGCCACCCAACACAGACCTTTCCTGGAGTTCAAATTTCAGAGTGCCAGCTTTTCTTCTATTTTGTTGGAACTGAATTCCTAAGCTAGCAGGAATAATTATAATGAAGTATAATTACAATATTTTGGGTTCTCTGTACCTTAAACTGCTTCTAGTAGATATTAGTGTGGTATTCAGTTTCTTCCTTTGGGATTAGAAACTTCCCAAGAAAAATGTCATGTCTTCTCCTTCTAACTCTCCCCCTATAATCTACTACATCCTAGGCAGGACTGAGCAAGTCTTTGACTTCTCTTGAGGTCTCATGGCCTTCCTGTGTAAGCTAGAGAAATGGGTTATAGAGTCAAATGTATTCCCAACTGTTAAATTATAATTAGTGTGAATCCACCATGCTTTTGTTATTTCTTCTATTGGGTAATTCAAATAACAACTTTGGAATGTAATGACTATTTATTGAAAACAACAAATACGAATAACAGTTAACATCAGGTTACCCTATAATTGTAGCTAGGTGATTTTTTTCTAGAAAAACCCACATGTAAATAGCCACATTTTTGTGGTTTACACAGTGATGTTAAATGACCCAAAAGAGTGAAAGGAGAGAAAAGAAAAACTAAAGACCGGATATTGTACAGTGGACACAATTAATTATTCCATTGGCAACCACGTTTTTTTAAATCACCTTTCAGGAATACAATCTTTGCTATTAAAAGGTGATTAAATATTTTTAGTTCCATTTTATTCTCAGGGATATACCTAATATATGGCATATGAGAGTCAATCTGACATATGACATATGCCAGTCAATCTCTCTTGGACAATTCCAACGATAATAAATGTTAACGTTAATGTTAATGTTAATGTTAATGTTAATGTTAATGTTAATGTTAATGTTAATGTTAATGTTAATGTTAATGTTAGACCTAATCATTAGAGAGGTTACCAGAGTCCTACTGGATAGATTCATCCTGCCATATGCTTGGTAAAAGATACAAAATGATACAGATACAAAGTCCAAGATACATTGATGTCCAAGAATGGAATATTATAAATAAATGTTGAAATATATGGTTTCTTTAGAAATATTGGACTTTCAATACTGCTACTCATTTTATACATGGTATACACTTTAAAGTTTGTTAATATCTTTATGCCTCCAGTAAATGCATTGATGCCATTTGCTTGGTCACACCTGTGTCTCAGATACCTGTGGTAAGTTTTCTTTTCTGAGACAAAGGTACTTTGATTTCCCTTGGTTTAGTTATCATTTTCATGTCCCTGAAAACCAAACTTAATATCTAATCCGTTGTGAATACAACAGTCAATTAAATATTTAATAATAGCTATAATGTCCTTACCTTTCCACAATCTTTGAATAGAGAGTCAATATAATTAATTGTCCCACAGATTGTCAACTTAGCTGCATTCAAATTTTGCCCACAACATCTTCTTTTCTACAGATACCTCTCAGTAATTCCTTCAGTTGCTTCTCACTAATTGGGTTTTGCATCTTGAACCACCACCATCTCTCTTCTCTGACCATTCTGTAGTTTGCCAACCACAGATTTTGGCTCTCAGAGGGGAAGATGCCACTCTAGTGTGACCTAGCTGTTGCCTATAATGGAACTATGTTTCTGTTCTGATACCTTACCGCCATTTACAGTTTGGGTCAATTGTTGATGCTTCTGATTAGAGATGTTGTAGTAATCACACATATTGAGCTCTGCTCCCTTCTGAAACCGCATTAAAATTATGATGGGATTTTTTAAATGAAAATCCCTCATTTTAAGGAGAATGGACACAAAGCTGAAGAAGTCAGACAGCATATGGGGAAGTGGACCTCACTTAGCACATCTGAAAAATACATGTCTCATCTTAGTCACTGAATTCCCAAAATTTCAGCATTAAAGGCATCATACTCCTCAAGAATTGAGAGAGAAGCCCTGGCTGGTGAAGCTCAATGGATTGAGCACTGACCTGTGAACCAAAGGGTTGATTCCCAGCCAGGGCACATGCCTGGGTTGAGGGCCAGGTCCCTAGTAGGTGGCATGTGATATGCAACCACACATTGATGTTTCTATCCCTCTTTCCTTCTCTTTCCCTTCTCTAAAAGTAAATAAATAAAATCTTTAAAAAAAGAACAAAGAGAGAGAATGGCAGAAAATCTGTTGAGGAAACAGATTCTAGTATTGTACTTCCAACTGTTCCTGACCCAGTAGAAGGCTGGTGAAGTATCTTTTAGACCATTACTGTAGAAATTCCAAGAGTTTTCTCCCCATTATGAGCCAGATTCTGGGTAGTCACTGGAAGAGCTCTTAATTGGAAATATTAGCAGCCTGAGATAAAAGATTTAAAGATACTGGCATGGGCACCACCAAAGGAAATGGTCAGCCAGATCACCCATGCTTACAACACTGTTGAGTCAATATGAGTCAATATTCTCATAACCCACTATAACCATGCACTGACAAGAATTGTCAGACAGTAGAAAAGATATAACATAAAAAGCAAATACCAATAAATAAAAAATAAATTGGAAGAAACAAAGATTGTGCAGGAAGAATTTTTTTAAATAAAACCCATTGATTAATACCCTCTGAGGGAAAGAGAAGAGATTGCATTCATGAAACAAGTATGTGAAACATAAACTGAGTGTTCAGATGGCAGGTAAAAGAGCTTTTCAGAAATTGACATATGATGGAATAAATAAATAACTCAACACAGCACTGGAAGATAAATTGGAGAAATTCTCCAAGAAAATATAGAAGAAAACAGAAGTGGAAAATAGAAGGCAAGTGAGTCGGGATTGTGTGACAGAACTGAATCCTCAGCCTCCTAAATATAATGTCAACAGTGCACAGACTGATCAAGAAGTAGCAATATAGCCCTGGCCAGTGTAGCTCACTTGGTTGAAGTGCCATCCCATAACCAGAAGTTTGCAGGGTCAATTGCTGGTTAGGGCACACACCTAGGTTTGATCCCCAGCCCAGGTGTGTATGATCCCAGGTCTGGTGCATACAGAAGGAGGCAAATCGGTGTTTCTCTCTCACATCCATGTTTCTTTCTCTGCCTTCCTCTCTCCCCTTTTCTGCTGCTAAAAAAGCAATAAAAAATGTCCTCAGTTAAGAAATAAAAAAATTACCAGTAAAAACAAGTTATATAGAATTATAACAGGGTTGCCCAAGGTGGTTGGAAGGTGGCGACAGAGTAGGAGGGAGCAGATTCCACTTCCCCCTACATACAGGAGAAAAACCTGGCTGATCTATGGAGGGACAAAGCAAACAGCCAATGGTACCACAGCATATATGAAAATAAGATACCAGAAATTATACTGGACTCTGAAAAACCAGAAGGTAAGGAGACTACTTCAGGACAATAAGGTCCCAGGGACCACCACAGGGACCTGGCTGTAGCCCCAGGCCTGGCGCTGGGTGCCAGGCACCTGGCACTGAGTCTACAATGGACTTTTGGGAGATAAGGGCCTGCCTCAGGGTCCTAGGGAGAGAGCCAGATCATCTTCTCCCTCCTTCCCCCACCAAGCAGGGTTTGAGCAGCACCAGGAGAGACTTTGTTGCCTGAAGTTGCAGAGAGGCAAATAATGACAAAGAGGCAAACACACAAGGGCCATGATCACCTGCAGAGTCTGTGGTCGTGGGCTTGGGAGAGTTGAGAGCTCCACAGTGACAAGCACTGACCCTGATAGTCACCGATCTGGCTGGCGAATTGGGATATACTGAATGGCTGGTATGAGGAATTTCTTAAAAAGTAAAACTGTTGGGGGATTCTCCTGACACAGCCTCTGGGCTTACTCCCCACCCAGTCAGTAGCAATCCTGTGGTTGCGCAGAAGTCCCTGCATTTCCCCATAGCACTGGGAAGGGTTCAGGGTTCACACACAAACCCATGAGACCCAGGCAGCCTGGTTGGCGCATGTGCCCACCCGCACCCCAGCCCATGGTAATGACCCCTGGGGAAAGAGCTCTCTAAAGAAGACCTGGATCACCCACCTGGGGCACTGCGGAGAGGTGCCAGCCTAGCTCTTGGGAGAGTGCTCCCAAGACTGGCTGAGTACACAAGAAAGGCCATACCAATTGCCCCTCAGCCTGCTACAGCAAGCAAGAGCAGAAAACCTGGTTTGGCCAGTTTGAAACCAACAATAGGTGATTTTTTTTAACTAATCTTTTATTTTTTATTTTTATTATTGTTTTATCTTTTAATACTTTTTTCCTTTCTTTCCTTCTTTCTCCTTTTATTCCTACTTTCTTTCTTTCCAATTTTATTTCTTCTTCCTCCCTTCTCCTGCCTTTTTTTTAAATACCCACAAGTGAGATAAAAAACTTGGAACTCTGAAAGGACCAGAGTTGGACCCAAAGAGGGGGCATCCCAACAGTTGAGACAGTGAGACAAATTTCACTGTGCTACTGCAGAGAAACTATAAGCTACTGCATTTTGTATTATTATTTTTTGTTCATTATTCTTACATCTTTTATTTTAATTGTATTTTTGTATTCCTCTTCTTTCTGTATAGTTTTCTTTGCATGGCTGGTTATAATGTATCATTTGACAGGGTTCCCCTGTTCTCTCTTCCACAGTGTATTGCTAATTTACTATCCTTCACATCATTTGTGTTCCTTTAGCACACTACTCAAAGGTCTATACCCCCTATTTATGTTATCCAGATCACATAGATATTGTCATATGATTGTTGCTCTAATATTATTGTGAATAATAGCTGTTCCATACAATTGTAAAAATGTCACAACACCCTTCCCGAATCTTAGCCCACTTCACAGTCTCCTGAATTCTATTACTATAGTGGTTAACTCTATTCTCTCACACACTACACCTATTTACTATCCATTACTCTCACCTTACCTCAGAATCTGACCTCCCACAACCTCACTGCTTTCTAGATCCAACTCTCAAGCCTTCCCTCCCCAAAAAGAGTCTTATCATCTGTCCATACTTTCTAAAATGTGGCTAGTTGGGTTGAAGATCATGGTTAACACTATACATAGCCAAAGGATCTCCTATCTTTTCTCTCCTGGCAACTACTGTAAATATCATAGACTACTCTCCTGCTGTCATAAACTATTTTACCTTCCCCTCCAAATAATCACAAAAAAAGAATAAATGAAAGCAATGAACACTAGAATACCCACTGAATGAGGAAACCCAACAACAAAGAAACCACCAACAGATAACAACAGAAGAAGGTGAAGGAGGGAGTGGAAACCATACAAACCTCAATCCAGGACCTATCTGGAAATACAATTAATAGTGAAAAAATACTCAATACAAAAAACTGAACAAAAGCAAAAGAGAACCCTCAAAATCTTGTACACACAGAAGAACTACCTTCAACACAATGTGCCCTCACCAGCACAACAAATTACAAGAGGTGGTGGACAGCGTGACCACCAGATATCCAACTGGTGGGAAGGATCCACAAAAGAAAAACCAAAAACATACAAAACCCAACGACAAAAACAGAGATAACTTAAAGGACACCCCATGACCATTAAGCTTGGGACATCAAAGAGACCACACAATTAAATCTCGCAGTTATTCTACCACAGAAGTTCACACCATAAATCGAGGGAGCCAGAAGAATTTAATTTAAGAAGCTGAATCTAACAAGAAGAGTCTCACAAACAATGGGAAGACAAAGAACCAATACCCAAATGAAAAAAAAAGAAGGAAGCCTCAGAAAGAATGCTAGATGGAATAGAGGCGAGTCAACTATCAGATATTGAATTCAAAGCACTGGTTATCAGGAAGTTCAAAGAGCTCACAATGAGCTACCAGAAGATACAGGGGAAGTACAATGAACTCACTGAAAACTACATCAACATGAAAAAGGTAATAGAAATGATCAAAAAGTGCCAAGAGGAAATGAACAATACAATATATGAACTGAAGAATATATTAGAAGGAATCAAAAGCAGGATTGATGAAGCAGAAGATTGGATCAGTGAGTTGGAGGGAAAAGTAGAAAAAAACACCCAGAAGGAGCAAGAAAAGAAAAAGAGATTCAGAAAGAATAGAGAGGGATTAAGAGAAATGGAGGACAATATGAAACATAGTAATATTTGAATAATAGGGATACCAGAAGCAGAAGAAGAAGAGCAACGGATAGAAAGCCTATTTGAAAAAGTAATAAAAAACTTCCCTACTTGATGAGAGCAAAATTTACACAACTCTGGGAAACGCAGACAGTCCAAATCAACAGGTACCCAAAGAGGCTCACTTCAAGAAACATCATAATTAAAATGGCAAAATTCTAAGACAAAGAGACCATCTGAAAGGCAGCAGGAAGAACAGGAAGGAACATACAAGGGAGCCCAAATAAGGTTAGCTGCTGACTTCTCAATGGAAAAACTCCAAGCAAGAAGAGAATGGCAAGAAATATTCCAAGTAAGGAGAACCAGAGGCCTGCAACCAAGATTACTTTACCCAGCAAGGCTCTCAGTCAAGATAGAAGGCTACCCCTGGCTGGTGTAGCTCAGTGGACTGGGCACGGGCCTGCAAAACAAACAACCACAGTTCAATTCCCAGTCAGGGAAAATACCTGGGTTGCAGGACAGTTCCCAGCAGGGGATGCATGAGAGGCAACCACACATTGATATTTCTCTCCCCCTCTCTCCTTCTCTTCCCCCTTCTCTAAAAATGAATAAATAAAATCTTTAAAAAACAGTTAGAAGGCCAAATAAAGATCCTCCAAGACAAAAGAAGTATAAAAGAATACTCCTCCACAAAACCAGCTATGCAAGAGATGCTAAAGGGACTGCTTTAAGAAAAGTAAGGAAAAGAGAGAAAGAAAGGAACACAGGTGCAAAAATGGCAATAAATAAGTACCTTAAATAATAACCTTAAAAGTAAATGGATTAAATGCTCCAATCAAAAAACATAGAATAATTGAATGGATAAGAAAGCATGACCCACACATTTGCTGCCTACAAGAGACCCACCTCAGGACAAAAGACCTACACAGATTAAAAGTGAAGGACTGGAAACAAATTTTCCAAGCAAACAGACAGGAAAAAAAGCTGGGGTAGAATTATTCATATCAAACAAAATAAACTTCAAAAAAGGGGCCATAACAAAGACCCAGAAGGTCATTTCATAATACTCAAGGGAAGAATGCACCATGAAGACTTAAACATTGTAAATATATATGCACCCAACATAGAAGCACCGAAATACATAAAGAAAATCTAGGAGAACTGCAAGAAAGTTATTGACAGCAACACAATTATCGTAGGGGATTTTAACACCACACTGTCAAAAATAGACAGATCTTCCAAACAAAACATCAACAAAGATATTGTGACATTAAACAGTGTTCTAGATGAAATGAACTTAACTGATATATAGCTAAAGCCTTTCATCCCAAAGACTAAATACACATTCTTTTCAAATGCACATGGAACATATTCAAAGAGAGACTACATGATAGAACACAAAACAAGCCTCAAGAAATTCAAGGAAATTGAAATCATACTAAGCATTTTCTCTGACTACAAGGGACTGAAACTACATACCAACCCCAAGGGAAAAAACCCAAAGCACTCAAAATCATGAAGATTGAATAGCATGCAGGTCAAGACTGGAATTAGAAAGGAAATTTAAACTTTCTGGAAACAAGTGAAAGTGAACTCAAAACAACCCAAAACTTATGGAACACAGTGAAGGCAGTCCTGAAAGGGAAGTTCATAGTGATACGGGCCTACCTAAAAAAGGTAGAAACATTTCAAACAAAGAACCTAACCCTATGCCTACAAGAACTAGAGGAACAACAATAAAGACAGCCCAGAGCAAATAGAAGGAAGGAAATAACCAAGATCAGAGCAGAATTCAATGACATAGAGACTAAAGACACAATTCTAAGGATCAATAAATCCAGGAGCTGGTTCTTTGAAAAGGTAAACAAAATTGGCAAGCCTTTAAGCAGGCTCATCAAGAAAAGAAGAGAGAGGACCCAAATAAACACAATTGGAAATGAAAGAGGAGATATTACAACTGACACCACAGAAATACAAAGCGTTGTAAGAAATTACTATGAAGAACTGTATGCCAAGAAATTTGAAAACCTAGGTGAAATGGACAAATTTCTAGAGAAATATAATCTTCCAAAATTCAATGAAGAAGAAGCAGAAAGCCTGAACAGACCAATAACAACAGCTGAAATCGAAGCAGTAATAAAAACAAAACTCCCCCCCCCAAAAAAAATCCCTGGACCAGATGGTTTCACAGAAGAATTCTAAAGAGAACTTAAGGAAGAGTTAACCCCAATCCTTCAAACACTATTCTAAAAAATCCAAAATCCAAAATAATTCCAATATCAGATAAAGACACAACAATGAAAGAAAATTTCAGGCCAACATTGCCGATAAACATAGACGCTAAAATCTTCAACAAAATATTGTCACACTGAATCCAACAATACAATACAAAGATAATACACCATGACCAAGTGGAATTCATCCCAGGGATTCAAGGATGGTTCAATATTTGCACATCAGTAAATGTAATACCTCACATAAACAAAAACAAAGAAAAACTTCACATGATCATATCAATAAATATGGAAAAAGCATTTGATAAGGTACAACACCCATTTTTGATGAAAATATTCAGCAAAGTGGGAATAGAGGGAGCATTCCTCAACATAATAAAGGCCATATATCAGACACCTACAGCCAACATCATACTCAATGGGCAAAAACTAAAATCTTTTTCACTAAGATCAGGAACAAGTCAAGGTGGTCCACTTTCACCACTTCTATTAAACATAGTATTGGAAGTTTTAGCCACAGCAATCAAACAAGAAAAGGAAATAAAAGGCATCCTAATGGGAAAGGAGAAAACAAAACTGTCACTGTTTGCAGATGATGTGATAGTGTACATGGAAAATTCTACAGATTCTACTCCAAAACTGCTCAACTTAATAAATGAATTTGGAAAAACAGCAGGATACAACTCAATATCCAGAAATCAAAGGTATTTTGTATACCAACAGTGAAACAGCAGAAGCAGAACAAAAAATAATCCCAGTCAATATAGCAAAAAGAAAAATAAAATACCTAGGAATAGACCTAACCAAGGAGGTAAGAGACCTGTATACAGAAAATTAGACAACACTGAAGAAAGAAATCAAGAAAGACACAAACAAATGGAAACATATACCATATTCATGGATTAGAAGAATTAACATCATCAAAATGTCCATACACCTCACAGCAATTTACAGATTCAATGCAATATCTATTAAAGTACCCATGGCATATTTCCCAGACATACAATGAACACTACAAAAATTTATATGGAACCTTAAACAACCCCAAATCTCAGCTGCAATTTTGAGAAAGAAGAAAAAAGTAGGAAGGATCACAATACCTGATACCTTCTGATACCTGATCACAATAACTATCTTACAAGGCCACTGTAATCAAAGCAGCCTGGTATTCTCATTCAAACAGGCACGTAGACCAAAGGAACATAACAGAGATCCCAGAAATAAACCCAAGTCAATTAATATTCAACAGTCTGTATAGTCAATTAATATTCAACAAAGGGGGCAGCAACATAAAATGGAGTAAAAATAACCTCTTCAACAAATGATGTTGGGAGAACTGGACATGCAAAAAAAGAAAAAAAAAACTTGAGCACCAACTGACACCATACACCAAAATAAATTCAAGGTGGATAAAAGACTTAAATATAAGCCATGACACTATTAAAATCCTAGAGGAGAACATAGGCAGGAAAATCTCAGATATTTCATGCAGCAACATTTTTACTGATATGTCCCCTAGAGCAAGGGACCTAAAGGAAACAATAAACAAAAGGGATCTCATCAAAACAAAAAGCTTCTGCATGGCTAAAGAAAACAGTATTAAAATAAAAAGAGAACCAACTGTATGGAGAAACATATTTGCCAATGATACCTCAGACAAAGGTTTAATCTCCAGAATATATAAAGAATTTGTATGACTCCATGCTAAGAAGACAAGCAACCCAATTAAAAAGTGGGCAAAGGACTTTAACAGACAGTTCTCCAAGGAGGACACACACAGGATCCAGAGACACATGAAAAGATAATCAATATCGTTGGCTATCAGAGAGATGCAAATTAAAATCACAATGAGACACCACTTCACACCAGTCAGAATAGCCATCATAAACAAAGCAACAAATAACAAGTGTTGGAGAGGTTGTGGAGAAAAGGGGACCCTAGTTCACTGTTGGTGGGATTGCAGACTGATACAACCATTGTGGAAAACAGTATGGAATTTTCTCAGAAAACTAGAAATGAATATACCTTTGACCCAGCAATTCCACTGTTAGGAGTATATCCTAAGAACCCTGAAACACCAATCCAAAAGAACCTATGCACCCCAATGTTCATAGCAGCACAATGTACAATAGCCAAGCATTGGAAGCAACCTAGGTGCCCAGCAGTAAATGAATGGATTCAAGAACTATGGTACATTTACACAATGGAATTCTATGCAGCAGAAAGAAAGAAGGAGCTCCTACCATTTGCAACAGCATGGATGGAACTGAAAAGCATTATGCTGAGTGAAATAATCCAGTTGGTGACAGATACTATATGATCTCACCTTTAACAGGAACCTAAACAACAATACAGACAAGCCAGCAAGATATAACCAAAGACACTGAAATAGAGAACAGGCTGGCAGGAACCAGAGGAGAGAGGGGAGGGAATTTCAGGGGAAAGGGGAATAAGGGTTTGAAGGAATGAGTATAAAGGACACATGGACAAAAACTAAGGGGTGTGGAAATGGGATGGAGGTGGGGAGCACTTGGGAGGGTGAGCTGGGATGGGAGTAAAATACAGAAAACTGTACTTGAACAATAATTAAAATAAATAAATTTTTAAAAGAATTATTAGAGCATATATTTAAAAGAATCGGCTGAGTGGAAAGTATTTAAGTAGCATAATATGTTGTGCAGGTAGGAACAGGAGTGTTATTTTTATTTTTATTTTTTTTATTTTTCTTTTTAATTTTATTTGGTTACTTTTCAAGTACATTTTTTTTCTCTTCCCCCCCCCGCCCGGTCTCCCCCCTCCCTCCCATTCCCCCCCCCCCCAGTCCTCATCCCTGTGTCATTCATACTTGTTCCTCAAAATCCCTCCCCCCTTTTTCCCCTTAAGTTCCCTTCCCTCTCCCCTCTGGTCGCTGCCCACTTGTTCTCTATTTCAGCGTCTTTGTTTTTATTCTGTTTGCTTGTTTGTTTTATTCTTTAGCTTCCTGTCAAAGGTGAGATCATATGGTATTTGTCCTTCAATGCCTGGCCTATTTCACTCAGCATAATGCTTTCCAGTTCCATCCATGTTGTTGCAAAAGGTAGTAGCTCCTTCTTTCTCTCTGCTGCATAAAATTCCATGGTGTATATGTACCACAATTTTTGGATCCATTCATTTACTGATGGGCACCTAGGTTGCTTCCAACTCTTGGCTATTGTAAATTGTGCTGCTATGAACATTGTGGTGCATAGGTTCTTTGAAATTGATGTTTTAGGATTCTTGGGGTATAATCCTAGCAGTGGAATTGCTGGGTCAAAAGGCAGGTCAATTTTTATTTTTCTGAGAAAATTCCATACTGTTTTCCATAATGGTTGTACCAGTCTACAATCCCACCAACAGTGAACTAAGGTCCCCTTTTCCCCACACCCTCTCCAACATTTGTTGTTTGTTGCTTTGTCTATTATAGCCATCCTGACTGGTGTAAAGTGGTATCTCATTGTGGTTTTAATTTGCATCTCTCTGATAGCTAACGATATTGAGCATCTCTTCATGTGTCTCTGGATGTGTTATTTTTAATAACAACTCTCACAGAAACATTGGACTTCAAAAATCAAATGTTTCAAAGAACCTAAATTTGCATGTGTGATAGGGAAGAAATTTATTTGTCTTTAGTAACTGGATCAAAACTTTGTCAACTGCTATGGAAATCTTCCTATAGCTATTCCTCAGAAAACTGTAAAAAAAAATGGAACTGGACTTGTTAAAAAGTGGCAAGGAAGACTTGATTCAAAACTATTGCATAGAAGTCAAGACTATTGTGATAAGGATAGAACTCGAACTCCACTACACTAATACAAAAGGCAGGGGAAATTGTAAACACTGAAGAAAGCTAATGGAAAAGTATTGGAGAATATCAGTGAGGAGGTTAGTCAGTAGGCCCAGGGCATTTTTGTTTGCTAAGTGACTCATGGAAGATAGCCTTCTACTGTCCCACTGATACTGGAGGTAGTGTCCCTTCTCGATAGTTTCATTTCAAAGGGATGGTTTCTGAGTCTTGAGAAAACATGTCTCAATTATAAAAGATCTACATTTCAAAGGAGCAGAGAAAGAATTTACAATGGCAAGTTCTCTAAAGTAAATGCTCGAAGAAAAAGGCTGTCAGGACCTACAGTCAGGAAGAAAACTGCCAGAAGTTTAGTAAGGCTGAGGGCAACATTAAGGCCCTTGGGAGTAACTCAATCACAGTCTTTCAAAATTGGATTCTTTTTCCTCATTTTCTAATCTAAGTATAGTTTCTAATCTAAATATAGTCTTGTCTGTGCCCTGCCTCTGTCACGTCAGAATGACTTAAACCCTGCAAATCAAACTGCCAACCTCAACACTTCAATTTTTTCTATAGCCAATGTTGCAACATCTTACCTTTGATTTCTCTTTACTCTACTGCTGTCTGTTTTTCTCAAAGCTACTGCTAATACTCAACCCTCATCAACTTTTGCTGGGTCTGTTACACCTTTTTTCAAAAACTTTATTGAGGTGTGTTTTACAAAGTGTACATTTTACCTCTTTCAAGAGTACAATTCAGTGACTTAGTAATTTTACCAAGTGGTATAATCATCACCATAAGTCAGCACATTTTCACCCCTAAATCTTCACCAGGTGTCTCCACTGCTCATTGCTCCTTTGTTTCCTAATTTGCCTTCCTCTTGGAAGACACTTCTGAGGTCTCAGGAACCACACAGAATAGGCTCACATCCTACCACACATCTGGTCCCAAATTTTCTAGCTGCACAACATTTGGAAAGGGCCTTATAAAAGTTATTAAAAATAATATATATAATCCTTATGTATATTGGGAAAATTAATATATAATCCTTTAAATTAAAGAAAATCTCAGTAATTTTTTGAATGATTGACACTGAATTTGTGGTGACCTTAACAATCCAAGGCATTTTGTGTGCACAAGTTGGAAAACATTTTCTCCAAAAATGAGCTTAGGTAATTGACATGTTACTCTATGTAACTTTCCTGATGCTCATTTATGTTCTTGCTAGCAAACCAGCCATAACAAGTGGCATCTTTCTAAAAGGCATTATTGAGTGAAATTCATATTATATACAGGTGCTGTAGAATTTTTTTAATGTAGTTGATACTGGTATGCAAAACCAATGGTTCTGGGATACAGCTTGGCTTCGATGAATAAATGTGACTGTTTTTGTATCAACATTCCTTCTAACCATCTGCTAAGTGCAATTTAGCTAACAATTAAGCCAGTATGTCAAAAAACTTAATTGCCATTTAACCAGTCTCAGATTATATTAATGATAATAGCTATGCAACAAACTGAGTTTTATAAACATGTTTTGAACATAAATTCCAATAATTCTAACTTGTTTTCTAAATCATATGTAGCTTTTAAAATAGAAACGAGACATGCAGGAAAAAAAGTCCACCATGAAGACTGATATTTAAGATCACATTACCACACTTCGTGGTTTTTATAGAGCCCGAGGCATTTTCTATTACACGGAGTGTTTACCTATAACCTTGTTTTCTTTTCTTTTAATTGATTGGTTGACTTTTAGAGAGTGTGGAAGGGAGGAAGAGAGAGAAAAATATCACTTTGTTGTTCCACTTATTTACACAATCATGACCAGGGATCAAACCCACAACACTGGTGTACCAGGATGATGCTCTAACCAACTGAGCTACCTGGCCAGAGCACTAATCATGTTCACATCTTCCATTTTGACAGTTATTGCTCACCTCTAACAAGTGCCCCTAACTAAACTAATTCCTTCTTGAATTTAAAACAGTCTTATTACAGAAGTGAGCTAAAACATTTTCAATGTCTCAAATAGACCAACCTTAAGGGGAAATTTCCACTTTCACACTTATTAGCTGTGTGACCTTACTGGACACCTTACTGGATGGATATATGCTTCTGTTTCTCTATCTGTGGAGTAATAAACAAGCCAACCATACAAGATGTTTCAAGGCCTGAAAATAGTAAATTTTTCAGTCAGCATTTTGTATGCACTTGCTAACTTGCAACCATAACAAACCTTTTTTTTCTATTGAAATCCATAATTTACAATCTTCTGCTAGAATATTCTCAGACCCCACATTTAACTTTGATTTAGTGGTATGCAGCTGTGCTATAGAATGTTGTAAGGAGGTTCTTTTTAAATTCTCTTTGGATTCAATAATCATTGCATGTAAGAGTCTGATTTAGCCACCAGGAATGCAAAGATAAATAAACATGTTTCTGGACCCCAAAAGCTTTACTAGTAAAGACATAACTGTGTTCAAATACATAAAATACATTCACACTCATACAATAAAAAGTAAAAGTGAAAGTAGGAAGAATGTTATAATAATAAAATATTATGATAAATATTAAGATAAATTGTTGTGAAGTTAAGAATAAACTAAAAACTATTATTCATTTATAGTGAAAGTAAAGTTAGATAATTATTGATAAAAATATAAAAGTTACTTTTTCTTTTTAGTTAAACAAGATAATTACTGGATTAAACCCACCGATGAAACTGAACCAGCAGTTTTATAAACTTGCAGTTTAATAAACATGTGTGATTTTGTTCATGGAACCTATTTGCTCAGTGATATATCATTTCCATTGAGTCCATGACACAAGTCTACAAATCCACATGTTACTAAAGCAAATCATGAGTCACAGGATTTTTGTTGCAATGAACTACATTAAAACACAACAACTTTTGAAATAAGCCATCAGAAAATTTACATAGAGGTTACATATTAATACAATAAAAGAAAGTAACTGGAAACACTCTACCTGCCTAAACAGAAATTAAGGGGCTATCTAAGCCCAAGTTGTCTTTGGAATATACGATTCTTTTTTTAAATTTTATTTTAATTGTTGTTCAAGCACAGTTTTCTCCCTTTAACCCCCATCCCAGCCCATTCACCCAGCCCTCTCCACTTTCCTCCCATTTTTACCCCCCTTCGTTTTTGTCCATGTGTCCTTTCTCCTTGTTTCCACAAACCCTTCCCCTTTTCTGCTGAAATTCCCTCCCTTCTCCCCTCTGATCACTGTCAGCCTGTTCTCTATTTTAGTGTCTTTGGTTATATTTTGCTGGCTTGTTTGTTTGGTTGATTAGGTTTCTGTTAAAGGTGAGATCATATGGGATTTGTCTTTTACCACCTGGCTCATTTCACTCAGCATAATGCTTTCCAGTTCCATCTATGCTGTTGCAAAGGGTAGGAACTCCTTCTTTCTTTCTGCTGCATAGAATTCCATTGTGTAAATGTACCATAGTTTTTTTAATCTATTCATTTACTGCTGTGCACCTAGGTTGCTTCCAATGCTTGGCTATTGTACATTGTGCTGCTATGAACATTAGGGTGCATAGGTTCTTTGGATTGGTGTTTCAGGGTTCTTAGGATATAATCCTAGCAGTGGAATATCTGGGTCAAAAGGCAGATTCATTTTTAGTTTTCTGAGAAAATTCCATACTGTTTTCCATAATGGTTGTATCAGTCTGCAATCCCACCAACAGCGAACTAGGGTCCCCTTTTCTCCACAACCTCTCCAACACTTGTTATTTATTGCTTTGTTTATGATGGCTATTCTGACTGGTGTGAAGTGGTATCTCATTGTGATTAATTTCCATCTCTCTGATAGCTAGCAATACAAGTCCTTTGCCCATTTTTAAATTGAATTACTTGTCTTCTTAGAGTACAGTTCTGTGAGTTCTTTATATATTTTGGAGATTAAACCTTTGTCTGAGGTATCATTGGCAAATATGTTTCTCCATACAGTTGGTTCTCTTTTTATTTTAATACTGTTTTCTTTAGCCATGCAGAAGCTTTTTGTTTTGATGAGATCCCTTTTGTTTATTGTTTCCTTTAGGTCCCTTGCTCTAGGGGACATATCAATAAAAATGTTGCTGCGTGAAATATCTGAGATTTTCCTGCCTATGTTCTCCTCTAGGACTTTAATAGTGTCATGGCTTATATTTAAGTCTTTTATCCACCTTGAATTTATTTTGGTGTATGGTGTCAGTTGGTTCTCAAGTTTTATTTTTTTTGCATGTCCAGTTCTCCCAACATCATTTGTTGAAGAGGCTATTTTTACTCCATCTTAAGTTGCTGTCCTCTTTGTCAAATATTAATTGAGCATAAAGACTTGGGTGTATTTCTGGGATCTCTGTTATGTTCCTTTGGTCTATGTGCCTGTTTGAATGAGAGTACCAGGCTGCTTTGATTACAGTGGCCTTGTAATACAGTTTGGTACCAGGTATTGTGATCCCTCCTACTTTATTCTTCTTTCTCAAAATTGCAGCTGCTATTTGGGGTCATTTATGATTCCATATAATTTTTCGAAATGTATTTTGTATATCTGGGAAATATGCCATTGGTACTTTAATAGGTATTGCATTGAATCTGTAAATTGCTGTGAGATGTATGGACATTTTGATTATCTTAATTCCTCTGATCCATGAACATGGTATATGTTTCCATTTGTTTGTGTCTTCCTTGATTTGTTTATTCAGTGAGGTGTAGTTTTCTGAGTATAGGTCTTTTACTTCCTTAGGTTTATTCCTAGGTGCTTTATTTTTCTTGTTGCTATATCAAATAGGATTTTTTTTTTGATTTCTGCTTCTGCTGTCTAATGGTTGGTATACGAAAATGCCTTTGATCTCTGGATATTGACTTTATATCTTGCTGGTTTTTCAAATTAATTTATTAGATCAAGCAGTTTTGGGGTGGAGTTTGTAGGATTTTCCATGTATACTATCATGTAATCTACAAACAATAAGAGTTTTGTTTCCTCCTTTCCCATTTGGATGCCTTTTATTTCCTTTTCTTGTCTGATTGCTGTGGCTAAAGCTTCCAATACTATGTTGAATAGAAGTGGTGAAAGTGGACCACCTTGTCTTGTTCCTGATCTTAGTGAAAAAGATTTTAGTTTTTGCCCATTGAGTATGATGTTGGCTGTAGGTGTCTGATATATGGCCTTTATTATGTTGAGGAATGCTCCCTCTATTCCCACTTTGCTGAATATTTTCATCAAAAATGGGTGTTGTACCTTATCAAATGCTTTTTCCATATTTATTGATATGATCATGTGAAGTTTTTCTTTGTTTTTGTTTATGTGAGGTATTACATTTACTGATGTGCAAATATTGAACCATCCTTGAATCCCTGGGATGAATTCCACTTGGTCATGGTGTATGATCTTTTTAGTGTATTGCTGGATTTGGTTTGACAATATTTTGTTGAGAATTTTAGTGTCTATATTTATCAGTGATATTGGCCTGAAGTTATTGGGTCTTTATCCGGTTTTGGAATTAGGATGATGCTGGCTTCATAAAAAAAGTTTGGGGACTTCCGCCAAGATGGAGGCATAGGTGGATGTGCCGTGCCTTCTCACACAACCAAGTTTAGAGACATCTAAATATTAGCAACAGAAAACACAGCCAGAACACGGAAAATTGAACTTTTCGGAAGTCCGTTAATAACAAATTCTTCAGCCTGACCGGTAAGGGGCGAAACCAGTGGCTGGTGAGGGGTTGCACGGGAGGACTCGGTCAGACGGACTCAGGCGCGGAATCCAGACGCGCAGAATCCAGGCGCAGGGTTGGAGCTAGTGAGAGACCGAGCGAGCCACCAGGCAAGCTACTGCGAAGGAGACAGCAGGGAAGCGGTGCTGCATGTTGACTGTGGTCGCCCATTTGTGCGCGAGCAGACAGGCAAGGGAGTGGGTAGTTGGACCGGGGCCCCTGTGGTCCCCGCAGCAAGAGGCTGTGGAGGGCGCTGCCATTTCCCCGCTCTGACCACGCCGCCACATACAGCATCACAACCCAGCGACCTTGGAGTCCAAGGCACCGCTGCTCACACTTAAAGGGCCAGAAAAGACCAAAAATGTCGTAAGTTCTCAAAGCCCCAGAGCCCATAGATCTAAGCGATGAAGAAATAGCAAAACTCTCAGACACACAGTTTAAAACACTGGTCATCAGGATCCTCACAGAACTGGTTGATTATACCGAAAAATTAGACAAATATATGAAGGCGAAACTAATTGAAATGAATGGAATTGCACAGGACACCAATAGCAATGAAAAGGAAACTGGGACTCAAATCAATGGAGTGGACCAGAAGAAAGCAAATAATGGCCAAACAGAAAAGAGTCAGGAAGCAAGAATTCAAAGAAATGAGGAGAGTCTTAGGAACCTCCAGGATATCTTTAAATGCTCCAACATCCGAATTATAGGGGTACCAGAAGGGGAAAGGCACAGCCACCAGTGGAAAACTTACTTGAACAAATAATAAAGGACAATTTCCCCAATCTGGCAAAGGAAATAGACTTCCAGGAAATCCAGGAAGCTCAGAGAGTCCCAAAGAAGTTGGACCCAAGAAGGAACACACCAAGGCACATCATAATTACATTAGCCAAAATTAAAATGAAGGAGAGAATCCTAGAAGCAGCAAGAGCTAAGGGGACAGTCACCTACAAAGGAGTCCCCATCAGACTGTCAGATTTCTCAAAAGAGACCTTACAGGCAAGAAGGGGCTGGAAAGAGGTATTCCAAGTCATGAAATCCAAAGACCAACAACCAAGATTGCTCTATCCAGCAAAACTTTCATTTAGAATGGAAGGACAGATAAGGTGCTTCTCAGATAAGATCAAATTCAAGGAGTTCATCATCACCAAGCCCTTATTATATGAAATGTTAAAGGGACTTATCTAAGAAAAAGAAGTTAAAGAAACATGAACAGTGAAAGGACAACAAACTCACAGTTATTAACAACCACACCTAAAACAAAAGCAAACTAAAAGGACAGCTAGATCAGGAGTGGAAACATAGAAATGAAGATCTCAAGGAGGGTTAGCAACAGGGGAGTGGGAGGAGGAGATGGGGGGGAGGTACAGAAAATAAGTAGCATAGACAGTAGATAGAAAATAGATGGGGGGGGGCAAGAATAGCATGGGAAATATAGAATCTAAAGGACTTGAGACACATGGTCATAAACTAAAGGGGGGGTAATGGTGGGGATGGGGGGGTAGGGTGGAGGGGAATGAAGATGAAGGGGGGAATAGAACAACTGTAACAGCATAATCAATAAAAAAATAAAAAAAAGTTTGGAAGTCTTCCATCATTTTGGATTTTTTGGAATAGTCTTTGAAGGATAGGGGATAGTTCTTATTGAAATGCTTTGTAGAATTCTCCTGTGAAACTATCTGGTCCAGGGCTTTTGTGCTTCGGGAGATTTTTGATTACTGCTTCAATTTTATCTGCTGTTATTGGTCTGTTCAGGCTTTCTGCTTCTTCATTGAATTTTGGAAGATTATATTTCTCTAGAAATTTGTCCATTTCACCTGGGTTTTCAAATTTCTCGGTATACAGTTATTCATAGTAATTTCTTAAAATGCTTTGTACTTCTTTAGTGTCAGTTGTAATCTCTCCTCTTTCATTTCTGACTGTTTTTTTTGGCTCCTCTCTCTTCTTTTCTTGATGAACCTGCTTACAGGCTTGTCTATTTTGTTTATCTTTTCAAAAAAACATCTCCTGGATTTATTGATCCTTAGAATAGCAATTTTAGTCTCTATGTCATTTAATTCTTCTCTGATCTTGGTTATTTCCTTCCTTCTACTTGCTCTGGGCTACCTTTATTGTTGTTCCTCGAGTTCTTGTAGGCATAGGGTTAGGTTGTTTGTTTGAAATGTTTCTACCTTTTTTAGGTAGGCCTGTACCACTATGAGCTTTTCTCTCAGGACTGCCTTCACTGTGTTCCATAAGTTTTGGGTTGTTTTGATTTCATTTTTATTTGTTTCCAGAAAGTTTTAATTTCTTTTCTAATTTTATTCTTTTTGTTTCTGTTTTTGTTTTGTTTTTTTATTCAATCTTTATTGTATTTTTTCATTACCATTTAGTCCCCTTATATCTCCCTTCCCACATCAATCACTACACTGTTGTTGATATCCATGATTCCTTTTTTCTTTTTGCTCAATCCCTCCTCCCCTTAACATATCCCCACAACTAGCTGTCTTCTATCCTCCATCTATGAGTCTGTCTCTGTTTTGCTTGTTAGTTCAGTTTGTTCATTAGATTCCATATATTAGTGAAATCATATGGTATTTGTCTTTCTCTGACTGGCTTATTTCACTTGGCATAATGTTCTCCAGGCCCATCCATTCATTGCAAAGAGTAAAATATTCTTCTTTTTTATGACCAAGCAGAATTCCATTATTGTTTTACTCACTCATCTATTGATGGACACATGGGCTGATTCCATATTTTGGTGATTGTAAATTATGCTGCAATAAACATAGGGGTGCTTTTGTTTTTTCAAATTAGTGTTTTGGATTTTTTCAGATACATTCCCAGAAGTGGGATTGCTAGATCAACAGACAGATCCATTTTTACTTTTTTGAGGTATCTCCACACTTTTTTCACAGTAGCTGCACCAGTCTGCATTTCCACCAACAGTGCAAAAGGGTTCCCCTTTCTCCATATTCTCACCACCACTTATTTGTAGATAGATTGGTAATAGCCATTCTGACTGGTGTGAGATGGCATCTCAATGTGGTTTTAATTTGTATTTCTCTGATGATTAGTGACTTGAGCATATTTTCATATGTATATTGGCCATCTGGATGTCCTCTTTAGAAAAGTATGTATTCAGGTTCCTTGCACATTTTTTGTTTATTTTTTAAAATTATTTTTCAAGTACAGTTTTCTGTCTTTTACTCCCATCCCAGCCCATCCTCTGTGCTCCTCCCTCCCTCCCATTTTCACCCCTTTTAGCTGTTGCCCATGTGTACTTTATACTAGTTCCTCTAAATCCCTTCCCCTAAAGAACAAAACAGACAAGCAAGCAAAATAAAAACAAAGACACTGAAATAGAGAACAGGGGACAACGACCAGAGGGAAGAGGGGAGGGAATCCAATTTAATTCTTGACCCATTCATTGTTTAATAGCATGCTATTCAATCTCCATGGTCTTGGGTGTTTGGGGTTTTTCCCCTTGTGGTTGGTTTCTAGTTTCAGTTCCTTGTGGCCAGAGACAATGCTTAGTATGATTTCAATTTCCTTGAATTTTTTCAGGCTTATTTTGTGTTCTATCATGTAGTCTCTCTTTGAAAATATTCCATGTGCATTTGAAAAGAATGTGTATTTAGTCTTTGGGATGAAAGGCTTTAGCTATATATCAGTTAAGTTCATTTTCTCTAGGGCACTGTTCAATGCCACAATACCTTTGTTGATATTTTGTTTGGAAGATCTGTCCATTTTTGACAGTGGGGTGTTAAAATTCTCCACTATAATTGTGTTGCTATCAATATCTTTCTTGAAGTCCTCCTAGATATTCTTTATGTATTTGGGTGCTCCTATGTTGGGTGCATATATATTTACAATGTTTATGTCTTCATGGTGCATTCTTCCCTTGAGTATTATGAAGTGACCTCTGGGTCTTTGTTATGGCCCTTTTTTTTGAAGTGTATTTTGGCTGATATGAGCATTGCTACCCTGGCTATTTTTCCTGTCTGTTTGCTTGGAAAATTTGTTTCCAGCCTTTCACTTTTAATCTGTGTAGGTCTTTTGTCCTGAGGTGGGTCTCTTGTAGGCAGCAAATGTGTGGGTCATGCTTTCTTATCCATTCAGTTATTTTATGTCTTTTGATTGGAGCATTTAATCCATTTACTTTTAAGGTTATTATTTAAGGTACTTATTTATTGCCATTTTCATACCTGTGTCTGTCTCTTTTCCTTCCTTTCCTTAAAGCAGTCCTTTTAGCATCTCTTGCATTGCTGGTTTGGTGGAGGTGTATTCTTTTAGACTTATTTTGTCTTGGAAGCTCTTTATTTGGCCTTCTATCTTGATTGAGAGCCGTGCTGAGTAAAGTAGCCTTGGTTGCAGGCCTCTGGTTCTCATTACTTGGAATATTTCTTGCCATTCTCTTCTGTCTTGGAGTGTTTCCATTGAGAAGTCAGCTTCTAGCTTTATCGGGGTTCCCTTGTATGTTACTTTCTGTTTCTCCCTTACTGCCTTTAATATTCTCTCTTTGTCTTGGAATTTTGCCACTTTAATGATGATGTGTCTTGAAGTGGCCCTCTTTGGATTCCTCTTGATTTGGACTCTCTCCATTTCCTGGACTTGTGTGACTTTTTCTCTCAACTAATAGGAAAGTTTTCCATCATTACTTTTTCAAACAGGTTTCCTGTCCCATGCTCTTCTTCTTTTCCTTCTGGTATCCCTATAATTACATTTCATATTTCCTGCATTTCCCTCAATTCCTCTTCATTCTTTCCTCTTCTTTCTCTTTCTGTTTTTTTTTCTATCTTGTCCTACAGCTCACTGATCTGATATCCTGCTTCATCAATTCTGCTTTTGATTTTTTTCTCCTGTGTTCTTCATTTCATATATTGTAATCTTCATTTCCTCTTGGCCCTTATTGATAGTTTCTATTTCCTTTTTCATGTTAGTTTCACTGTAGTGTCTGGTAATTCACTGTGGGCTTATTGAGCTTCCTAATAATCATTGCTTTGAACTCAATATCTGATAGTTGAGTCGCCTCTATTTCATTTAGCATTCTTTCTGAGGCATCCTCAGCTCCTTTCATTTGGGGATTGTTCCTATTTCATCTCGTTGTTTGTGAGACTTTTCTTGTCAGCCTCAGATTCTTAAATTGATCTCTTCTGGCTCCCTGGATTCATGGGGTGATTTTATGTGGTAGGCTACCAGTGAGATTCAGTGGTCCTGTCTCCTTGATCTCCCAAGCTCACTGATTTTGGGCTGTCATTTATGTTGCCTCTGTGTTTATCTTTGGGCTTTGATTTGTGTTGGTTTTTTCTTTGGTAGGTCCTTTTCACCAGCTGGTTAACTGAGGGTAACTCTGTCCACCACCCCTTGTAATTTGTTGTGCTGGTGAGGGCGGGTTGTGTTGAAGCTGGTACTTCTGTGTGTACAAGGCTTTGAGGATTCTCTTTTGCTCTTGTTCAGTTGTTTGTACTGGGTAATTTCTCCACTATTTAGTTGTATTTCCAGCTAGGTCCTGCATTGAGTTCAACGTGGCTTCTACTCCCTCATTCACCTTCTTCTGTTGTTATGTGTTGGTAGTTTCTTTGTTGGTGGGTTTCCTCTTTCAGCAAATATCCTGGTATTCACAGCTTCCACCTACCCATCTGATTTTTCAATGCCCCCTACAATTTTTGGTCTCCTATCTTCATATATGCTAGGATACTGTTGGCTGTTTGCTCTGTTCCTCTGTAGATCATTTAGGTTTTTCTCCCGTGTTTAGTGGGAAGTGGAGTCTGGAACATACGATTCTTGATGATAAATAGTGATTAATTATTTTGACCTGAACAATTTATCTGGACACGTAATCAATGTAGATTTAACTAAAAAAACTATTTAGAATCGTTTATGATAATGTGTTCATGTGGCCTTTATAGATTAAAAACATTCACCTTGTTCTTCATTTGAGAATATCACAACTTTTTGAAGGATTTCTTATGCTCATCTTTTAGAGAAGAAAAGTACACTTAACAGGGCTAGTAATTGACAAACATATTTATCTCAAGTGCTATATTCCCTTTAATATCTCATATTATCCCTCCTCTGTATAAAGTATTCAGTGAAGGCTATTGAGCACATAAAAATATGTCTAAAAATTGACTCGTGGTTTTCATTTCACAAAAGACCAACACCTGTATCTTCCCCTTTGAAGGCAATAGCTCAAGTTTCAAGGAAACTTCAACACTAATGAGAATACAAAAGACAATAATAGAACTAATTATAAAAGCCTTTTATCTGGGCATCAGTTGATCAAAGGAGGAGAAAGTGCATTCAGCTAGCAAGATCAGCAAAGTTAGCTTGAACCCCAGAGATAACTGAAAAAATTCAAACTCAAAGCTAAATGAGGACTATGTATCTTTAATGTCTAGTCCCAATCAGTTCTCTGAAAATCTGCTATGCTGCTTTGGCTAGAGATTTTTCTAGAGGAAAAAAAACAGAATATTGCTTTCAACTTCCAAAAAATTATGATTGTCAGAAAAATATATCTGAAACTACTAGAGAAGAAATGGGTATGTAGACCAAGTGAATTTCCAATATATAATATCAATTTTAAACAAGAGTCCATTTATGTTATTAACAAAAAAACACAATAAACTAAAATTGAGAAAGTTGGGCTTTAAGAAGTGTGGCAAGGTTTGGAACAGTTTTCAGTTTACAGTTGATCCTTAAACAATACAGGGGGTACAGGTACTAACTACCCCCCATGCAGTCAAAAATTCACATGTGACTTTTGACTCACCAAAAACTTAACTATAGCTCTGTCTGAGTGGTTCAGTTAATTGGAGCATTGTCTGGTTCACCAAAAATTTGTGGGTTCCATCCCCGGTCAAGGCACATACCTATGTTGTGGGTTTGGTCCCCAGTCAGGAGGCAACCAATTGCTATTTCTCTCTGACATCAATGTTTCTCTCTCTCTCTCTCAAATCAATAAATATGTCCTTGCATGAGGATTGAAAAAACTGTAGCTGTAATAATAACCTACTGTTGACTGAAGTCTTACCTATAACACAAATGGTTAACATATATTTTGCATGTTATATGTATTATATACAGTATTCTTACAATAGAATAAGCTACAGAAAATGCTATTAAGAAAATTACAAGAAAGGTAAAGTACATTTACAGTATTGTATGTGTTTATATTAAATATCCAACTATAAGTGAACCCACACATTTCAAACACATATTGTTCAAGGGTCAACTGTATGGAATAATTGCCTGATCCCAAATCTCCACATCTCTCTCTTTCTTGAAATATCAACCTCAGTACTTAAGAGCCAGGGTATTTGAACAAGCAGCATGATCACCTAGAGTGGCTAGAAATGAGGGGTCAGGTAATAAGGACAAAAAACACTTTTAGGAAAAAGAGAATGGAGGGCCAAACCAGAGTATCCAAACTATTGGGCAGTCCAAGGGACAAACAATGGCAGAGGCAATAGGGTAGAGCAAAAGGTGTGATTAATGGCAGAGGATTCCAAAGTTTTCAGTGCTCAAACCAGTCTGCCCATCACAGCTTTTTCTCAGAGGGTGCTGGTCATGGGTGTGCAGGTCAGCCAGCAGAAGTTAAAGTTTAAAATTGTAGAGGGCAGTGTGATATGTGGAAGGGAGAGGAGATGAATGAAGCATAGCAATTTTGTCTGGGAGACTTTGTTTGTTTGTTTCTTATTAAAATATATTTGACATATAACATGGTATAAATTTAAGGTTTTTTGCTCAAATCCTCAACTTCTTTTTTTAAGAATTTATTTATTTATTTATTTTTAGAGAGGAAGGGAAGGAGAGAGGGAGAGAAACATCAATGCATGGTTGCCTCTCATATGTCCCCTGCTGGGAACTGGCCTGCAACCCAGGCATGTGCCCTGACCGGGAATCCAAGTGGCAACCCTTTGATTTGCAGGCCTGCACTCAATCCACTGAGCTACATCAGCCAGGGCTTCAAATCCTCAACTTCTAATCACCCTCTCCTACTATCATCTGCTCTCTCTCTCTTTTTTTTTAGGGGTTGGAATAATTAAGCTCTACTCTCTTAGCAAGTTTGATGACTGTAATACCATATTGTCTTTATTCAGTCTATTGTGCATTAGGTCTCTAGGGCTTATATACTACTTGTTGCAAATTTGTAAGCTTAAACAACATCTGTCCTATCTTCTCCCCGACCCCCAGACCTCCAGCAATGACCGTTTTAATCTCTGCTTTTACAAGTTTGGCTTTTTAGATTCCACATATAAGTGGAATAGTACTTGTCTTTCTCTTTCTGACTTACTTCACTTAGTATAATGTGCTCAAGATCAATAGCAATTAAACTTAGGATATTTGGGGTCTATATCTTTTGCCTAATTTGCCTTTCTTTTAATACAGGTACCTGGGTCATCTTCTCTAGCTTAAAACACTTTTTAAATTTAACTTCCTACTTCCCTATTTAATTTCGATGGTAATTTTCTAGATTCAGAAAAATATCTTGGTTAAGTTTTATAATAACCACTTTAGATGACTTTCTCTGCTTCATATATTTGAGCACTTATTGTTTGCAAATCACTATACTAAGCACTCGGATTTACTACAGTTATGTAGTAGTGATCCTAATTGTAAGGATGAGAAAACTTAGCCTCATGAAAGCTTCCCATTTCACTGCATAGCATTACAAAGATGGAAAAGGAGGAGGCTCGGTGTTGAACATAGTTCCCCTAATATCAGAATTTTACTCTCAACCACTGCTGTGACCAACATCCACCAACAGAATGTAGACTAAAATTTCAAAGGATTGTCCACATAGACATGTTATTTGAAAAATAACATACTTGCCTTTGTGATTTTTTTCTTCAGTGAGATTTTGGCCTTTTCACATAGATTTGAACTTGTCATTGAGCTTTCTCATCCTCTTTTTTCAAATGAACAAGTTCTGTGCTTTACCTAATTTTTTCTCTCCCTTCTCTTTCTTCCGTGTATTTTCTCCTCGAAGAGAATATTCTTATTAGAAAGCACTATATACACAGTGAGACAAAAGTAAGTTTACAGTTGTTCATATGTAAAATAATACAATAATTAATAAGTAATCATACAAGAATAAGCTAAACTTTTCCCCCCATCCTGTATAGCTAAAAAGATCAATGTATCTTTGTACATTTTTACTTCTTTATCTACTAGTATAATCTGGATTCTCTGTTTTTTCTAATTCAATTACAAATGATTAAGCATACATGTGAAATAGATATATAATAATATACATGACTGAATAAATTTGACTGAAATATAATATGACCTTATCTTCCTCACACCCTTTACAGTACACAGAGTTTACTCTCTTATAGATTATTTTGGGTTTTTTTTTCATGATTTATCCAAATGGATCATGAGCAACTCAAGGTAGTAGTCATTTGCTTTTTCCCCCCACCAGAAGCTCAGAAGAAGCAATTAGAAGAAAGTATAGAGCTGATCCAAGATGAATGTGTGTCAGAGAATGCAGATCACTCTACAGAGGAGCCTGCTGAAGGAGCGCCAGACATGGATGGAGGAGAGATGACTGATGGGATAGAGGAGGACTTCGATGAAGATGGGGGTCATGAGCTGGTAGGAACAAAATATTTGGTGTCCACACCTTTTGTGAATAGCACAAGCATGTCAGCAGCTTATTCATTTTAGAAGAAAGATTAAGTATTTGAGGCTAATTTTTTTATGAATTTATTCAAGGCAACATCAGTACAGTTCTTTGCACATAATAAGTGCTCAATACATCTTTGCTAACTTAAAATAGAAGGGAGTAAATGAAAAAATGGGACTATTGTATATGAGATTAGGTATACTTTAACTTCCAAGTGGAAGATTTATTTCCCAAATGCTCCATCGTGAAAGGAAACTTGTGTTTGTACAATTACATGTGAACTTACATGGATGTAAAATCCAGGTAATACAACCATTTACAGGGAGTTACCTGGTGCTTTGACTCATCTAAGAGCATCATTTGCTGTGAATGACTGTCTGTGGTTGTTGCATGGCCAGCAGTCCTTCCTGTACTCTGCTCATTAACATGGCCCTGTGGTATTTGGCCAGGTCACATTCTCTGTGCCTGCACTGCTGAATAACCAGTACTTATGAGCTGGGGGATTAGCTAAGGCTTTATTCTTTACATGTTTTATTCTCCCGATGGCATCATCATTATATTGCTCACTTCCAGATGTTCTTTTCTCTGTAACACACTGGGGACTTGGTAAATATATGGTGATGAGGATGCTCATTGTCATATTTTATCAACCATGAAATTAGACATTCTCTCCTAAGGGACTGACTAATAACAATGATGAGAGGGCAGGTATATGTATATGTGTGTATCTGCCAACTCTCAAATATCAATGAAAGCATCATTGAATTTGACTTATCCCAGATAATATCAGATCCTAGTTTGTTTTGATAGCTATTATCACTTACTAATTTTGTCAGATAGTTGTTGCTTTGTCATGATAACCACCCTAAGTTAGTAGTTTGACTTACATAGTTCTACAAAAGGGACCTCCTCAAAAAAGGAATTATCTTCTGGAGTGCAGGTCCTTTGTGGTATAGGCTTACCCTGCTAGGTGAGTGTCCTAACAACCCATCTGTATTGGTGTACCAACTGGCATTGTTGTGGGGCTGCATTTGGCTTCTGTTAAATTTTTTAAGACAACACATTTTCCCATTTTATAATGGGTGATTTATGAGTACACCCACCCACATCACACTGAGTGTTCAGCAGTTTTTGACCAAAACCATGACCCCCATGCCCCATCCTCCCTATTCACCAGATCTCATTCCAAAAAACTACCTTTTGTTTCCCCAGATGAAAAACATCCTCAAAAGGAAACATTTTTCCAATGTGGAAGAGGTGAAACAAAAAACAACAGAAACACTAAAAGGCATCAAAATCGATGAGTTTAAAAACTCTTTTGAGCAGTGAGAAAAAATATCTCAGTGTACTACATCAAATGGGGAGTACTTTGAAGGTGACTGAAGTTTAAACATGTAAAAATAAATACACATTTTTTTATAAATAAACTCCAGGGATTTGGGGGCCTCCACTTGCATTCCAACATTGATTTTTACATTCCAACTTTGTTGAAATTGCACAGTACCTTCATTTAAACTTTTCCAATATGAGCTTTTAAGAACCACCCTTATTTCTACAAGTCTCCATCAGGCTGAAAGATTTAAGTTCCTTTCTTAGAATTGCTTTGACTATAGGAATCTGTTGAAAGGGAACTACAATGAATGAAGAACGAAGTTTCTCAACTTCTCCTTAACCAGGACTTTAATTCCACAACACAGGTTTTTTTCAACCTGTTTTAATCAGACTTATGTTGTCGCCATTCCATTGTGACTGCTCTCACTGAAGTATCTGTAGGCTTCCATATTGCCATTTCCAATAGTTAACCCTCTGTTCTTACTTTAATTTATTTGTCAGCAGAATTTGGCTGAGAATTGGTTACAAGTTGCTCATTCTCACTTTCCTCTGCTGGAAACTTTCCCTCTAGACTGGAGCAGCCCAGGGCTTTGTCCTGAGCCACCTCTTCCTTTGGCATAATTTCCCAAGGTGACCTCATCAAATACCAGGGCATTAAATATTATCTATAGGCCAGAGATTCCTAAATCTAGATTCCTATTTCTGGTCTCTTCCTGGGATTCTAGACTCAAGCATTTAAATGCCCATTTCCTCATAGATCTCCAATAAATATCTGAAATGTAACATGCCAGAAATAGTCTTGATTTTGTCCCAGCCAACTTATTCCTTTCCCATCTTCCTCATTCTTATAAAAATATCGTCATCCATGCAGTGATTAACACCAAAAAAGACTAGGATTACCTCTGTTTCTCTCTACCTTCCCCATTAATTCTACCTCCAAATCACAGCCCAAAGCTAGCCACTTTTTCATGTCAGTTATGCAGTCCATTCTCTCCACAGGAAGGATAAAAATCTTTATAAAATATACATCTGACGATACTACTCCCTTGCTTGAAAACCTACAGTGCTTTTATCACACTTAAAATCAAAACCCACTAGTGCATGAATGTAAGTGATGATGACACTGGGAGAAAGACAGTGACAGAAAGAAAACATGGTGAAGATGATAGTATATGTCTGACTAAGGATTGCTGTGGGAATGAATGTCTAGGAAGCACAACTTGGCACAGAGTTGACATGCCAGTAAAAATTTTGCTAAGTGTTTTTTTGGAGGGCATTTGTATCTTTTATATGTTTTGTTTTATTGTGTCCTATAATGTCATTCATTTAACTTTGTTAGCCCTGATGTTTCTAAGCATATTCAATTATGGTATACTTAGGTTATAGTAATACTACTAATAAAAATTTCCCAGGTGCATATGAACTCTGCATAGTTTTAGTGCCTTCCCCACTGCCCCCACCCACAGGCTCTCCCAGGAAGTATCTCAGCTATATCAGGAACAGGGCTGAAAGCATGTTTCCCTTCTGCCCCTGGAGGGCACCATCTTGCCAGTCTTGGCTGCTGCTCTTTGCCCATATGACTGGCTCTTCTGCACCCAGGGAAGTACCCACAAAGTGCACCTGGGGCAGAGTCACTTCAAATCCCTTCAGACCTCAGTGTAAAACCACACCAGGGTCAGATAAAAGCTGAAAGAATGAAACCCCTCTCCCCAGCTCCAACCTGGATATGGCACCCAGAGCCCAGAGTGATACAGACTGAAAGCTGAACCTATGAAATCCACCATTAGAAAAACCAGCCACTAGAGTTTTTACCTCAATATTTGCAGGACCTCCCAGCTTCTGCCCTGTTTCTCTGCATAATGGTCTCCAAAAAGTAGCCAGTGTGGTTCTTAAACCTTAAGCCAGGCCACATCATTCTGCTTTAAACTCAGTAGCTGTCTGCCTCACTCAGAGTAGATACTCAATCTCACGGTAGTCTCCAAAGCCCTGCTCTGATCTTCTCTGCTCCCTGTCTGATCTGACTTTGAGTTCTCACTCCTAGGGGCAGCCCAGTGGCCTCCATGCTCACCGTTCAGCTTCTGCCTCAGGGCCTATTCTCTTGCTATATCCCTAAATGTGCAGAATGGGAAGGTGGAGTCCACCTCGTAAAGGGCCTTATGCTTTGTTAAATGTTTTAAGTTCATCCAACAAATTCCATGTAAGTAAATTGGGAATTGCCTGGACATAAGAGAGAATGAGGATGCAATGCAACCTAGATGTGTGAGGCAAATTTTTTTAGACTAAAGAGAAGTAGGGTTTTTAGATTCAGGAAATAAAAATAAAGAACACCCAGTGAAATCTGCATTTCAGATCCCTTTTTTTAAATATGAGAACTAGATCTTCTTTTTTATTTGTATCCATTTTTTTTACTTTTTCCTTTACTATTTATCCCCCTTATACTCCCCTCCTCCCAAAATCACCATACTGTTGTCCATGTTCATGAGTCCTTTTTTTTTCTGCTCAATCCCTCCAACCCCTAACCTATCCCCCAGACTTGTCAGCCTGCTTTCTATCTACAAGTCTGTCTCTATTTTACTTGTTAGTTCAGTTTGTTCATTAGATTCCACAAATGAGTAAAATTGTATGGCATTTGTCTTTTTCTAACTGGCTTATTTCACTTAGCATAATGTTTTCTAGGTCCATCCGTCATCACAAAGGGTAAAATTTTCTTCTTTTTTATGGCTGGGTTGTATTCCATTGTGTAAATGTCCCATAGTTGTTTTATCCACTCATCATCTACTGATGGATACTTGGGCTGCTTCCATACCTTGGTGATTATAAATAATGGTTCAGTTAACATATTGGTATTTTCATTCTTTCAAATCAGCACTTTAGGTTTCTTCATATAAGTTCCCAGAAGTGGGATCATTGGGTCATAAGACAGTTCTATTTTTAATTTTTTGAAGCATCTTTATACTGCTTTCCACAGCGCCTGCACCAATTTGCACTACCAAAAGTACAAACGTGTTCCCTTTTCTCCAAATCCTCACCATCACTTGTTTGTTGATTTAGTCACAATAGCCATTCTAACTGGTGTGAAGTGATATTATAACTTATAGAACTTAACACCAAAAAAACACAACAATTCAATTAAACAATGGACATGGACTTGAATAGACATATGAAAAGATGCTCAATATCACTAATCAACAAAAAAATGCAAATTAAAACCACAATGAAGATTACTTTTTAATATAATCATGTCCCAAATATTACAAGACACGCTGCTAAGAAAAAGATAGTAATCTCTCTGAAACTCAAATTCAACTTAAACTTCCTGTAATATATCTGGTAACTCTCCACAGAAATACATTAGAATACTGGCCTTGAACAAAAATTTTAACTTCTTCCAGACTCTGTGTTGTCATCTGTGAAACTGGAATGAATACACACCTCATAGGGATCTTGGAAGGACTAAATGAACTTCACTAAATAAAGACTCTGACACAATATGAAGAAAGAATTTGCAGCCATTATTGTCATTATTGTGATTATCATCACCTTATTTTGCAAATGAAGCTTTCAATAAAGAATTACATTTCCAGCAACATAATCTTTGTATGGAATTTTGCATCTTTAGAGTCTCTAGAGGTTCAAGTTTGTTAAGAAGCACTTCCTATTAAATAAGAAATCCCTCAGGAAACAAATGAAATATTCATCCTTTTCATTTTTTTCCATTTTATACTTGCTGAAAATCAATTCAAAAGATTGTTTCTTTGCCTTTTGGCTAAGATCAAGTGTAGAATCAATTCAAAAGAATTCCTTTTGAAGTTTTCTTCTTACAACTGAAAAAAAAGATAATGCTAATGTAGCCTATGATAATATGCAGGGGCGACCTTTGCCACCAGCCACCCGGTCCACCACAGATGAAAGTAAACATGACATGACATGATTGGCTTGGGGAAGAGAAGTGGCCGATCCCTCAAGAAAGAAGGGCCATAAGCAGTGGCCAATCTCTCAGGGGAAAAAGGTGTTGAGCCCCTTCTTTCAAAGGCTTTTATTGGGTTGTAATACACAGGAATACAGGGCAGCAAGAATCAAATAGTAGATAACATTTCAAAGAAATCTGAGGACCTAGTTTGAGTCACTGCCTGTCAGGAAACAAATTTTCAGAAATTTTGGGGGATATACTCATTTGGGTTGCAGAAACTTTGGGAGACATACTCATTTCTTGCTTGGACCCTTATCATGTGTATGAAAGCACTGTTAGCAGAGAAGATTTCACAGGATTATTCAGGAAGTCTTATGCCAGATTTCCCCAGATCCTCTCTAGCAAGGCAAGGAGCTGAACCCCTCCCCAACAGATTTTCAGGCTTAAGTGGATTACAGCCGAGAGGCACTTCTCCTAGAGGATATGGGGCTATGTCACATAGCCAGGGGACAAGAGTCCATTGCTCTTTGTTGCAGCCCACCCCCCCCGAGTTTTCCATCATGGCCTCCCAAGTGGTCAAGTCTGGTTTAGGTTGCTCCCCTCTGTGAGGAGACTTACCCGTCATGGACTTCCGACCATGCTTTGGGTGCAGGGAGAGGAAACTGAGGCAGCATTTGCTACCAGAGACAGGCTTTATCTCCTGTGGCTCACATTCCAGAGGTCACTCATTCATCCTTAGCCATGGGGTGGGGGGCAGGGGGGTCGGTTAGGGCTACAATTCCTGAAACCAGGCAGAGCGGTCCACAACAATAATATATGCCTTTAATTTTAGCTTTTGCTGTAGATTTGCTCTCTTGCTCATGTTAGTAACATGAGCTACCAACTTAGTAACAGATGGTCAGTCGTGGTTTTAAAGAATCTGAGCATGTAAGAAACCTTATGTATCCCATTTTCTATAGTCATTGAGCAACTCATTCATTAAAACAATAGCCAAAAATAATTTTAATAAAATAATGGGAACTCAGTAATGTGCCAGATACTTAGTCTCTAAAGACTCAAAGATCAAGTAGTTTCTGATTTTATAGAACTTTTGCTGTATAGGAGAAAGAATGCTGAAGCCAGAACACAGAAACAGATATTTAACAAAACTGTGAAAAGTGCAATTATCACATGAAACATGACAACATTGTGTGGGAGGTAAAATGACAGAAGTGGAACAGACTACTCAAAGGTCATGGCATTCAAGCTTGTTCTTAAAGAATTAAGAAGCATGTGTGAGAAAAACAAAAGTTAGATGGCATCACCAACAGATAATAAAACATTCCAGTAAAGAAGGCCCTAAGGAACTTGATATCTGTTGAGAAAGTGGCTGGTTAGTGTGGCTGAAGCAGTAGTTCTCAGGAATTGGTCTCAGGACCAGCAGCATCCCATCAGTGGAAACTTGTTGGAAATCAAATTCTCAGGGAAAAAAAAAGTCTCAGGATCTACCCCAGACTCACTGAATCAGAAACTGTGAGAATAGACCTCAGCAATCTGTGTTTTAACAAGCCACCCCAGTGATGCTGTGTTTCCTGGTGATTCTGAAGCCTACTAAAGTTTAAGAACCACCACTGGACTAAAGTAACAGGGATTTCAAACCCAGATGCACAGAGAATCACCAAGGTGCTTTTTCATAAAAGGGTGTCTTGAGCTGTAATGATAAAATTAGAATCCTTGGTTGTGGGGACCAAGCAAAAGTCCAAAGATTTTTTTGTGTGTGTAGAACAAGGATTAAGAACTCTGGACATAGAGGTCATGCTCTACAAAGAAGAAGCATAAGTGGATATTGCACCAAAAGAGTGATCACAGGAAATCCCACTCAAAATCATTAGTCTTCAGGAAAATAGAAATTTAAATACAATAAGGTAATACTCCACACCCTCCAGAATGGCCAAAGTTGACTGATATGAGCAAATGTGGGAGAGATGTGGAGAGCTGAAACTCTACACTATTGGTAGGCAGATGCAATGCTACAACCACTCAGAAATGTCTGGCAATGTCTTCTAAAACCAGACACGATGAGCCCCAGTTCAACTCCAGAGTCTTCAAGAGAAATGAAAATATATACCTAAAAAGTATTTGCATAAGAATGCTTTAGCAGCTTTACTCATGGTATTAAAAACTGGAAACAGTTCACCAATCAGGAAGGGGATATGCAGTGTGTTTTTATTCATACAAAAGACACCACTCATCAGTAAAATGGAACATACCACTGAGCCATGCAACAGCATGGAAAGATCTCAACAGTGTGCTCACAAAAGGAGACTTGCAAAAAGAGAACAATACGGTATCAATGCATCTAAATGAACAGAGGCTGCCTGGAGCATGAGAGTGATGGGCAGGGATTAATCTTTCTGCAGTGTCATTCTTTCTTATCTTGGGAAGCATCCACATTGATTTCAAAATCCATCTCTAATACTACACCATTCTAGAAACCTCCCTGATATCTTCACAGCTCAAACAAACCCCTATTAGTACACTCACTTCCTTGTTGATACTACTTTTTTGTAAATGTCTTCTTTGCAAAAACCATATAAAACAGAGAGCCACAAGTAAACAAACAAATGCATTGACACAGACAACAGTATGGTGGTTACCAAAAGGAAAGGGGGGTGGGAAGAATGTTAAGGGAGTCAAAATATAGTAATGAAGAAGGTTAGAGTTTGGGTGATGAGTACATGATGTCATGGACAGATGATGTATTTTATCATTGTACACTTGAAAAATGTCTCTCTCTCCAGCTACACACTAGGCTGGATGACTTCTTGGTTTGGGATCCCTCATGCACAGCACAGTTTCCAGCATATGCTCAGGCATGGAGGATAAAGGAGACTGATTACCTGGTGGGCTCTGAACACTGTATTATACCCACAGGCACACACTCTTCCTTCTTCCTTGAATACCCTCCCCACTCACTATTTTGTCTGTACATCCTGTGTCCTCAATACCACTGTCACTCATCATCAATTAATCCCTGAACAAGGTCCGCAAACTGTCCCTGTCACTTTTGGCTTGCTTCTCTCTTTATACCATACTTTGTACATATTTCATCATATTTAACATGCTTTATTGTAATTAGTTATTTTCCTTCTTTCTTGCTCAATAGTTTATGCATTTCTCGGAGCTAATTTTATTTGGTGTTTTTTCCTTACTATGGTATTTAGCACATGCTAATGAATATTGTTAAAGAGAGGAAAATATGCTAAGCCCCCTCTTCATTTTTAAGCACATTTTATTGTGTATTGTAATCAGATCATGTTCTAAATATTACTTTTGTATGCATGCCCACTGTAACTTAGAGGATTCTTACACAAAGCAGGGAAGCAAAGAGCTTTTGTTGTAACCACTAGGTCACTCAAGCAGCAGGCTGCATCTTAGGGGCACTGACAAGGAGGAGGCTTAAATCAGCACATCTAAGTCCCACAGAAGAATTGACTCTGTTGTGTAGTTGGTTTTACATCATTACATCCCATGAGTAATACAAATGCAAATTTAAAGTCATCTGAATTTAGTCAGCAAAGCTAGAACACTGAGTTACAAAACAAACTAAAAAATAAGCCTCTCTCTCACTTGCGAGCTACAATTTTTAAGCCCAAACATTTCAGAGAAAGCTGTAAGTCGCAAGTTCATAAGAAAATAAACTTCAGAGGATTCAGAATTAAAGGATACCCAGATACATATGGCAGAGCCTGTGACCCCAAATACAGGCAGAAGAGCAATGTGGTCATTAGAAAATGGGCTCTAGACCTAAGGGTGTTTGAAATGTTAAAGGTATTGTGGCTGCAATGCAATTTCCAAAGTGCTCTAATGATGTTAAAAGGTAAATAGTATAGAGTATAGATTCAAACAAAATAAAATATTTCTACCACCCCGCAGCTTCTATTAGAGAGAAACAAAAGAAGAGAATAGAAATGTTCTGAAGTCCTTTGCAAATAAAGCAATCCAAAAATGATCCTTAAATACACTTAAAAAAAAGGAAAATGACCTACTTTTCTAGAAATGATAGAGGTAAATAGAACAATCTGAAGTGTTAATGAGGTCAGATTTCAGAAGTCTAGTTATGAAAATCGTTGGGGAAATAAAGCAATTCTGCCAAACCAAAAAGACTTTTCCTGACAAAATGGAAAGAATACAATATTCTATAAAATATTGTATATTAGTACAATAAATAATTTGAGTAAACATTCACAGATTTACATGTGTATAAAATAGTATCAAAGTGACTACACTGATTTTTTATTATATTTTATTGATTATGCCGTTACATTTGTCCCAATTTTTCTTCTTTGTCCCACTCCACCCAGTACCCCACACTCCTTCAGGTAATCCCCACACCTTTGTTCATGTCCATGGGTCATGGATATAAGTTCTTGGACTGCCTCACTTCCTATCTCATGAATATTCTGTAACTACCTAATTGTACTTCTTAATTCCCTTACCTCTTCAGCCTTTCCCCTGAATTCCCTCCTATCTCACAATCATCAAAATACTCTCCATATCCATTCTGTCTCTGTTTTCCTTGTTTGCTTAGTTTGTTTTTTTAGATTCAATTATTGATAGATACATTTTATTGTTCACAATTTTGATCTTCTTTTTCTTAAATAAATCCCTGTAACATTTCATATAATAATGGTTTAGGGATGATAAATTTCTTCATCACTAAAGAAATTAGCTTTTTCTCCTGGCTAGGATAGCTCAGTGGATTGAGCAAGGGCTTGTGAAACACACGATCCTGGTTCAATTCCCAGTCAGGGTACATGCCTGGGTTGCAGGCCAGTTCCCAGCAGGGGATGCACGAGAGGCATCCATACATTGATATTTCTCTCCCTCTCTCCTTCCCTTCCCCTCTAAAGATAAATAAATAATTTTTTTAAAAAGAACACACTAATTTTAAAAAAAGGAAATTAGCTTTTTCTTCTCTGAGAATCTCCTTATCTGCCCTTCAATTTTGAATGACACCTGTGCTAGGTAGAGCAATCTTAGCTGTGGGCCCCTGCTTTTCACAACTTTGAATATTTCTTGCCAATCCTTCTCACCTGCAAGGTTTCTTTTGAGAAATTATCTGACAGTAATATGTGAACTCCCCTGTAGGTAACTAACTGCTTTTTGCTTGCTGTTTTTAAGATTCTTTCTTTATCTGTAATCTTTGGCATTTTAATTATGATATGTCTTGATGTAGACCTGTTTGTATTCATCTTATTTGGGACTCTCTGTGCTTCCTGGACTTGCATGTCTATTTCCTTCACTAAATTAAGAAAATTTTTTCTTATTTTTTTGCAAACAGATTCCCATTTGTTTGCTCTTTCTCTTCTTTTTTGGCACCCCTATAATAAAAATGTTGGTGTGCTTGAAGTTGTCCTAGAGGCTCCTTATACTATCCTCATTTCTTTGGATTCTTTTTTTTCCTTCCTGTTCTGATTAGTTGTTTTTTCTTCCTTATTTTAAAATAATTGATTTGATTCTGTGCTTCATTCACTTTACTATTGGTTCCCTATAAATTGTTCTTCATTTCAATTAATGTATCCTTTATTTCTAACTGGATTTTTATGAGGTCCTCACTAATTTTCTTGAGCATCAATAACCAGTGCTTTGAACTCTGCATCTGATAGATAGCTTCTCTCCATTTTGTTTAGTTATTTTTCTGGAATTTTGAACTGTTTTTTTACTTGGGCCATTATTCTTTGTCTCCTCATTTTGACATCCCCCCTGTGTTTGTTTCTATGTATTAGGTAGAACTACTATGACCTTCTCTATCGGTAGCATAACCTAGTGTAGTAGGTGTCCAGTGGCACAGCCTCCCTTATCACCCAAGCTGGGTACTCAAGGTGAGCCCTTTGTTTGGGCTGAGTACACACTCCTCTTATAGTTGAGCCTTGGTTGCTGTTGGCAGGTCAATGGGAGGGATTTGCCCAAACCAGTGAGCTGCACAGACCAGCTATGACAACTGGCCACCAACCTTTGCCCTCTGCAGATGGTCAGCTGTGCAGGTGCTGATTCCACAGACCATGACTTACTTAACCATGACTCTGGAGACCACTGAGTCTGCCTTTTGAGTGTGTCACTGATGGACTTTGTTGAGTGGTGGTGCTCTGAAACTGTCTATAGCTTTCTATTGGATGCACAGGCTCTGGGGTTTTGTGGATGGTGCTGGCTAAGGTCAGCCATTGCCTGTGTTCTGTCTGAAGCCACTTGGCATAAGCTATAATGTGATCTGCAGATGGGTGCTACTTATGTTTAGCTTGTAGTTACCCAAGGAAGGCTAGGCTATAAACCAAGGCCAGCTGCTAGCATTGGACCTGGAGCAACTTAGCAAGAGGTTCGGGGACTGTAGGCTTGCTGAGGTCAGCTGTTGGTTGTTTAAGAGGATTTAGGAAGACCTGAAGGATGAACCAACACCACCCATTTATAAGGAAAAATCACTGCTAATATCTTGGGTGGACCTATAAGTTGGGTGGGGTGGAGCCTCAAAGCATCAACAGTATGGGGTAAACAATGTGAGACGGGTAATGGAGTCTCAGATGTGGCACCCAGATGCTGGCTCTGTGGCTCTGTGGCTCTGTGGCTCTGTGGCTCTGTGGAGTGAGGGCTCAGCAAAAGGCCATGGATAGAACCTGAGATAGAACCTTGAAGTTCTATCTGGGAGAAAGTTGTTCCCCAGCCCTTTCCCTGATTCCAGATGCTTCAGTTCTTTTCTGTATGGCACTGGTGCCTTTCTAGCTGCTATCTCATTGCTGGAGTTCAGAGGGAGTGAGTCTGAGTTAAATTCCTGTGTGGGCCCATTAAGAGCAACTGCTTGGGATTCCAGCAATATCTTCCACCAACTCATCTTATCCTTGCTGTTTTTTACAGACAGAAGTTATGGGGACTTTTCTTCCTGGCACTGAAGCCCTGGGATGGAAGGCCTGGTATAAGGCTGACACCCTTTGCTTCTGAGAGATCCCTCCCAATATTTAGGCATCATACATGTTAGCAGCATGTGATTTCTTCTTTAATTCCATAGTTGTCAGACTTCAATTTACTCAATTTCTGATGGTTCTGAATGATGATTGTCCTATAGTTTTGTTGTAATTTTGATGTGGTTGTATGAGGAGGCAAGCTGCATTTACTTATGCCTCCAACTTGACTGAAAGAGACTACAATGTTAATATCAAAGAAAAATTGGACTAAATGGAGTTAAACAGGCAGGAAGATCTTAGTCAAGATTGGCAATAGAGACCATGACTTGTAATGGAGTATCAAGGTTAAACTCAATTCCACCAAAACAAAGCACAACTATTTTTTAAGCACTGGGTCAGCAGGGTGAAAAGGAGTGGAAGACATTAGAGGGGAAAGTGGTCACAGTGACTGAGCCATCTATGTTTGTTAATTGTCAGTTATATAAATTAGGATTTTATTCTCCCAAAGAGACATGGAGATAGGAAACTCTATCTTCTTTTTAAATTAAATTTATTGAGGTAACATTGGTTAATAAGATTACATCAGTTTTTAGTGTATAATTCTATGATACATCATTGTGTGCCCACCACCCAAAGTCAAATCTTTTTCTGTCAACATATATTTGACCCATTTACCCTTCACTACCTCCATCCCTCTTCTTTCTGGTTACATTATAAGTTGTCTGTTTGTTTGTCTTATTTGTTCATTTGTAGCCTTGAGTTTTATATCCCACATATGAGTGAAATCATGTGGTTCTTAACTGTTTCTGTCTGACTTATTTTGCTTAGCATAACATTCTCAAGTTCCATCCATGTTGTAGCAAATGGCATTATTTTATTTTTTTCTTGTGTATGAGTAGTATTTCATTGTATAGAGGATGAAGCAAAAGTAGGTTTTCAGTTTTTTATGTGAAAAATAATACAATAATTAAGACATAATGATACAAGAATAAACTCTATGTTTTGTACACTCACAACTATAAATCTACTTTTGCCCCACCCTATATATGTATCACATTTTCTTTATCCATTCAATTGAAATACACTTTGGTTGTTTCTATGTCTTGACCACCATGAATAATGCTGCAATGAACATATTTCAAAAGGATGGCTCCCAGTTCCTTAAGAAAGCAATACCTGAGTTGTAAAACTGGCAAAAGTCAGGGAGAAAATTTACATCTAAAAGGTGCAGAGAAACAATTTCAAATTTAAAGTTCTCTAAAGTCAATGTCTGAGAAAATGGAGGTTGGAGGCCTGTAGTCAGTAAGAAACTTGTCTAATGTTTAGTCACACTGAGGATAAGTTAAGGCCATCTTGGTTTTTAGGACAGAATCTCACACATCTTATACAGCAAAGCAGAACAATTATTTTCCCAGAGACAAAAAAACTGATGCTCACATTCTTCTGTACAATTCCTAAGACATCTCAGAACTACATGGTTACATAATTAAAAACAAATATGGACTTAGACTGAAGATGTTTTAGTCAAAGGATTATTACAAGGGAGGATGGAACTCTTGAAACTCAAAACATTGACATTAGGATCTATAAGTATCTCAACAGTTGGGCTATCTCAAAAAGGCTTGTCATTATATAGAGGTATAAACAAGGCTAGAATGAACTGGATGTGGAGAAGTGTGGTGAACAGATTCCATATTAGATAGTAGACCATCTCATGTTTGACTCTGGTTCCAGCCTGTTTTCCAGAAGGCACCCTTCTAGAGGGCTGTACATGGGCCAAGGGTGATAGGGGGCCAAGGTCCTGGATAGATAGAAGCTTAGACAAAGATTGGTGAATGAGCATTTTATTCTCTTTAATCAACAGGGATAAAACAAGTAATCTAATCATTTATGTGACCAAGAATGGGAATTTGGAGGTCTATGTTTAACCATGTGAATCTTACCTGAGCCATGTGGGGAAGGATGGTTCTTCACAGTACACCATTCCCAGAATGAAAGGGATGAAATAGGGGTGAACCTTAATTTTTACTCTTCTTTCAAGATTAGAGGACAGGTAAAATTCAACATCATCATATATCAGATTTATTTGGCCCATGATCTTGGGCCTATTCTTTCTACACCATAAACACTGGCAAATCAAAAGTGAGAGGAAGGACCCAGATTCACTAGCTCCCTGAAGAGACGCTCTAAGGAAAGGAGCAGGGAGAAATTGGTCTCTGCCTTTTTTTTTTTCATGAAGAAAAGCCTTCTCATTTACCCTTAAAATTGCAAATGTTCTCTATAAGTATGAGTCTGTTTCTATTTTGTTTGTTAGTTTATTTTGTTTATTAGGCAGGCAAGGTATTGGGGGCTGGGTGATAAAAGCAAAGGAAAAAAATAACTCACTTATCAGAGGGAAATGAGGTTGTGGGGAGGTAGAAGTGGGTAAATGGAAGATAAATGTTGATGGAAAGAGACTTGACTTGGGGTGGTAAACATATAATATAATATACAGATGATCTATTACAGAGTTGTACACATGAAACCTATATAATTTAATTAACCAACCCAATAAATTTAATAAAATATATATTTTATAAAGTGAAGATTTAAGTTTAGCAATGCAGTTCAAAGAAGAGTTATTTGGGTTTTAGATTCAGATAGACAAGTCTTTTAATAGCTGTAGGACCTAAAGGCAAATCATTGAGTCTCAGAGGCTCACTTCCACACATGTTAAAGGAATTTTTTGCAGGATATTATAAGATGATTACATAAGACCATGCTTATTAAAAAACCTCTACTATAAATTTATGTGAATGGCAAACTTAATCTCTCCCCTTGAGAAACTAAATTTAGTGAAAATGCCAGTTGTAGAAAATTTTAATACTTTGGAAAGGAAAACAATTAAATGATTTGGTTACACTATTTTTGCTCCCTTGTGAAGTTCATTGTCTTAAAATTCTAGCATATTCTATTAGCAATGTTATCTCACACCTCAACATACTCTTCTGAGATAATCTCCATTGACCTGAAGCACAGGGGTTTGTAGGCTAACAGAACCATTTGAAAGGTCTGAGAAAAGTTACATTGATTTCAGTTTGGGAGCAACTTTCATGGGGAAACTAGAAAGAAATGAACTGATCAAGAAGATGTAAAAGAGGGAACATAATTATCCCATTTAGAGAGAAGGATTTGTCTATCATTTATTTCACCATACATAATCAGACTTAACAAAGTCTAGATTTTTGTATTTCAGTCTTTGGATATCACTCAGTCTTCACCCCCAGCCCTCACCATTGTAGTGTTGATCCTCTCATATTAAGTGATTCCTATCCAGTTGATCAAACCCATACACATTTTATTATAAGTTCTACAGGGTATAGTTGTCATATTCTGGCTGCCTAAGAGGTAACTGCCATTCTTTCCTTAAAATTGAGGAAGATATTAGATACTAATATTGTAACATGCAGTTTTTAAAATAGCCCACACATATTGATGTTCAGAACACCTATTTTTGTGTAGCTGGATAAACCCCAAACCTAGTTCTGATATTGTCTAGCCAAGCAACATTAAATCAGTAAACTCTTCTTATATTCTGAGAGGCAAAAACATATTTCTCTGCTTGTAAATTATTCCCAAATCCCAAAGGGCAATAACTATTGGACAGAGGGTATCTGTGATGTTAAAGAGTTTTGCGTAACAGTAACAATTTAACCTATATATGTGTATTTCCATCCATGACATTTTTATTCAGACAGCCAACAAATACTTATTAAGTAATTATTATTCTCAGATAGTATTCTGAACAGTAGTGAAAAGTTGTGAATAAGAAAGAAAAATTCTATGTTTGGAGTGGAGCGTTTTTCACTCTCAGATGAAAGCTTATATTCTAGTTACAGACTCATTCTAAAACCCAGGCTTCAATATGAACAAATTCCATAAAGATAACACAACGACTAGGTATTTCATTTATACTTGATTATTCATTGTTAAAGAACCTTCACTATTTTTTAAATTATTTTATTGTTGTTCAATTACAGCTGTCTACATTTACCTGCCACCACTCCACCCCACCCCACCCAAAGACAACTCCCTCCCCTGCTTCCACCCTGCCCCTTGGTTTTGTCCACATGTCCTTTGTACTTGTTTCTGAAAACCCTTCACCCCGTTTTTCCCTCCTACCTCCATCCTGGTTACTGTCAGATTGTTCTTAATTTCAATGTCTCTGGTTATGTTTTACTTGCTTTTTTATTTTGTTGATTAGATTCCACTTAAAGATGAAATCATATGGTATTTTTCTTTCACTGCCTAGCTTATTTCATTTAGCATAATGCTCTACAGTTCCATCCATGCTGTCACAAAGGGTAAGAGCTCCTTCTTTCTCTCTGCTGCATAGTATTCCATTGTGTAAATGTACCATAGTTTTCTGACTCATTCATTTACTGATGGTCACTTAGGTTGCTTCCAGCACTATTACTTAAATTTGAACTTGCCGATTAAAATATTAAGAATTCACTGGAGAAGATGATATGATGGATATTTTAAATAAACAGCTTATTAAGGGCATATAAGAATATTTTCTTAAAAATGATACAATACACACAGTATAGCAACAGTATGGTGATTACCACAAGGAAAGGAGGGTGGGGGTTGATAAATGTTCATACAGAGAGACTTGCCTTGTGGTGAACACACAATACAACATACAGATGATGTATTAAAGAATCGTACACTTGATGTACATAGAAAACCCTATAGACTCCACCAAAAAACTATTCAACCTAAGAAGCAAATTTGTCAAAATATCAGGGTTCAAAGTCAACACTCAGAAATCAAAGGTGTTTTTATATACCAACAATGAAAGATCAGAATCAGAAATCAGGGGGGGAAAGTCCCATTAGCTATAACAACAAGAATAATAAAGTACCTAGGAATAAACCTTACCAAGGAGGTGAAAGACCTGCACTCAGAAAACTGTACAACACTGAAGAAGAAATTAAGGAAAACACAAATAAATGGAAGTATATACTGTGTTTATGTATTGGAAAACTTAACATCATCAAAATGTTCATATTACCACAAGCTATTTACTAATTCAATGAAATCCCTATTGAAATAACAGTGACATACTTTACAGATAAAGAACAAACATTTTAGAAATTTATATGGAATGAACCCAAATAGCAGCAGCAATTTTCAGAAAGATGAGCAAAGCAGGAGGGTCGCAATACCAGATATCAAATTATAGTACAATGCCACTGTTATCAAAACAGTATGGTACTGGCATAAGAATAGACACAGAGACCAATGGAACAGAATAGAGAGCCCAGAAATAAATCCAAGTCTTTATGGTCAATTAATATTTGACAAAGTGAGCAGGAGCATAAAATGAAGTAAAAATAGCATTTTCAATAAATGGCGTGAGAGCTGGACAACTACATGCAAAAAGAATGAAACTTTCACTGTTCATGTTTCTTTAACTTCTTTTTCTTAGATAAGTCCCTTTAACATTTCATATAATAAGGGCTTGGTGATGATGAACTCCTTGAATTTGATCTTATCTGAGAAGCACTTTATCTGTCCTTCCATTCTAAATGAAAGTTTTGCTGGATAGAGCAATCTTGGTTGTAGGTCTTTGGATTTCATGACTTGGAATACCTCTTTCCAGCCCCTTCTTGCCTGGAAGGTCTCTTTTGAGAAATCCGCTAAAACGAAAGCAAACTAAAAGGACAGCTAGATCAGGAGTGGAAACATAGAAATGAAGATCTCAAGGAGGGTTAGCAACAGGGGAGTGGGAGGAGGAGAAGGGGGGAGAAGGTACAGAAAATAAGTAGCATAGACAGTAGATAGAAAATAGATGGGGGGGCAAGAATAGCATGGGAAATATAGAATCTAAAGGACTTGAGACACATGGTCATAAACTAAAGGGGGGGTAATGGTGGGGATGGGGGAGTAATGTGGAGGGGAATGAAAGGGGGAATAGAACAACTGTAACAGCATAATCAATAAAAAAAATTTTTTTAAAGAAAAAAAAGAATGAAACTTGATCACCACACACAAAAATAAATTCAAGGTGGATAAAATACAAATATAAGTCATGACACCATAAAAACCCTAGAGGAGAAGATAGGCAAGAAGATCTCAGATATTCCATATAGCAATATTTTCACTGATATACCCCTAGAACAAGGGACATAAAAGAAAGAATAAACAAATAGGATCTCATCAATATAAAAAGCTTCTGCATGACTAAAGAAAATAGCATTAAAATAAAAAGACAATCAAACATATGGGAAAACATATTTGCCAATGATACCTTCAGACAAGGGTTTGATCTCCAAAATATACAAAGAACTCACATAACTCCACTCAGGGAAGACAAACAATCCAATTAAAAATGGACAAAGGACAGGAACAGACATTTCTCCAAGGAGGACACATAAAGGGTCCAGAGACATATGAAAAGATGCTCAGCATCACTAGCCATCAGACAGATGCAAATTAAAACCACAATGAGATACCAATTCACACTGGTCAGAATAGCCATCATAAACAAATTAACACACAATAAGTTCTGGCAGGGTTGTGGAGAAAAGGGAACCCTAGTGTACTGTTGGTGGGAATGTGAACTGGTGCAGCCTCTGTGGAAAATAGTATGGAATTTACTCAAAAAGCTAAAAGTGAAACTGCCTGTAGACCACCAGTGTATCCCACTGCTGGGATTAAACCTTAAGAATCCTGAAACACCAATTCAAATGAACCTATGCACCACAATGTTCATAGCAGCACAATTTATAATATCAAATGCTGGAAGCAACCTAAGTGCCCATCGGTAAATGAATGGATCAAAAAACTGTGGTGCATTTATGCAATGGAATACTGCACAGCAGAAAGAAAGGAGCTCCTACCCTTCACAACAGCATGGATAGAACTGAAAAGCATTATGCTAAGTGAAATAAGCCAAGCAGTAAAAGAGAACTACCATACAATCTCACCTGTAAGTGGAACCTAATCAAAAAACAAAGAAGCAAAATACAACCAGAGTCTTAGGGTCAATATGGAGGTGTATGTAGACAGTGTGCCTCCTCACACAACCAAAATTAAGGACATCAAAAATTTAGAAACAAACAAAAAAAAACACCCAGATCTGACAGAAAACTGAACTGTACGAAAGTCTGACAACTATTCTTCCAGACGGGTAAGAGGGACAGAGTCGGGGGCCAGTGGAGATGGGTCACAGCAGGAAAAAGTAGTGGTTGGTGGTCCCAGGCACTCATGTGGTGGCTGGCAGACCCCAGGCATGCAGGAGGCAGCTTGCAGACTCCGGGCACCAGGTGGCAACGGCCAGACCCAGTGAGGCGCGCAAGGCTGCTGGCTGACCGAGAACACACATTCACACACAGATAAACCAGGCAAAAACAAGGAGTGAGACAGACCTCACAACCCAGGGCCCCAGGGCCAGGGAATAAAGCCTAAAAGCACCAATTGAAAACACTTGTGGGGGTTGAGGTGCTGGAAGATACTCCCAGCCTCATAGGACAGTTTGTTGGAGAGACCCACAGGGTCTTAGAACCTATACAAGCCCACCCACCCAGGAAGCAGCACCAGAAGGGCTCAATTTGCTTGTAGGAAGTGGCTGAAGGAACTGAAATATGAGCGCAGAGCAAATTCCATTATTCCCTCTCTGACCCCGCCTCCACATACAGCATCAGAACCCAGCGAGGTGGGTTGTCCCACCCCAGTGAACACCTAAGGTTCTGTCCCTCACTATATAATAGTTGTACCCCCCAAAATGGCTCTAATGAAAGAACAGATCAAAACCCCAGAGCCAATACTTCTAAGCAACCAAGACATAGCCAAATTATCAGATGAACAGTTCAAAGCACAGGTGATCAGGATGCTCTCAGAATTGGTTGATTTTGGTTGCAAATTAGATGAAAAAATGAAGGCAACACTAAGTGAAATGAAGGAAAACCCACAGGAAACCAATAGTGATTGGAAGAAAACTGGGACTCAAATCAATGGAGTGGACCAGAAGGAAAAAAGAAACAAACAAACAGAAAAGAATGAAGAAACAACAATTCAAAAAAATGAGGAGAGGTTTAGGAACCTTCTGGACATATCTTTAAACGTTCCAACATCCAAATTGTAGGGGTAGCAGAAGGGGAAGAAGAACAGCAACAAGTAGAAAAGTTATCTGAACAAATAATAAAGGAGAATTTCCCCAATCTGGCAAAGGAAATAGACTTCCAGGAAATCCAGGAAGCTCAGAGAGTCCCAAAGAAGTTGGACCCAAGAAGGAACACATCAAGGCACATCATCATTACATTAGCCAAGATTAAAATGAAGGACAGAATCCTAGAAGCAGTAAGAGATAAGGGGACAGTCACCTACAAAGGAGTTCCCATCAGACTGCCAGATAATTTCTCAGGGCTGGAAAGAAGTATTCCAAGTCATGAAAGGCAAGGACCTACATCCAAGATTGCTCTCTCCAGCAACGCTTTCATTTAGAATGGAAGGACAGATGAAGCACTTCTCAGATAAGGTCAAGTTCAAACAGTTCATCACCACCAAGCCCTTATTACATGAAATATTAAAGGGACTTATCTAAGAAAAAAGAAAAAAGATGAACAGTGAAAGGACAGCAAACTCACAGTTATTAACAACCACACCTAAAACCAAAACAAACTAAGCAAACAACTAGAACAGGAACAGAACCACAGAAATGGAGACCACATGGAGGGTTAGCAACAGGGGAATTGGAGAAAGGAGAGAGGGAGAAAAGGTACAGAGCATAAGTAGCATAGATGGTAGGTAGAAAATATACAGGAGGAGGGCATGAATAGTATGGGAAATGTAGAAGCTAAAGAACTTATGACACATGGGCATGAACTAACGGGGGAAAATGTGAGTAGGAGGGGGTGTGTAGAGTGGAGGAAAATGAAGGGGGGGAAATGGGACAACTGTAATAGCATAATCAATAAAATATATTTTAAAAATACAACCAGGCCCTGGCTGGTGTAGCTCAGTGGATTGAGCGCGGGCCTGTGAACCAGACAATCGCGGTTCGATTCCCAGTCAGGGCACATGCCTGGGTTGCAGGCTGGTTCCCTGCAGGCCAGTTCCCAGCAGGGGATGCACAAAAGGCAACCATACATTGATGTTTCTCTCCCTCTCTCTGTCCCCTTCCCCTCTAAAGATAAATAAATAAATAAAATCTTTAAAAAAAAACATCTGAAAAATACAACCAGGGACACTGAAATAAAGAACAAATTGACAGTTACCAGAGAGGAGGGGGAAGGGTGACAATAGGGGAAGGGCCATTAAGGAACATGTCTAAAGGACACATGGACAAAGCCAAAGGAGGTAGGTTTGAGGGTAGGAAATGGGGATGTGTGGGGCAAGGGGTATTGTGGGGTAAAAATGGAGACAACTGTAATTGAACAGCAAGAACAACCAAAAACTTCTGAAAAAAAAAGAATTGTACACTTGAAACCTATATAATTTTATTAATCAATCTCACCAAGATAAATTCAATAAAAAATTCTAAAAGAATATAATCACAAGTTAAATTTTGTTAATCTCTAGATTTAAGGAAACCAGTATTAAAACAATATGTGATGTTAAAAAATGCTAACATTTGCATGGTACTTTAAGAAGTAAAATTGGCTTGAGAAAATAATGTAAAGCACCAGGGAACCAAAAGAATTTTATTTCCACAAGAAAATAATTTTGAAATATATAACACAGTGTTTATGGGTATGCTTACCAAAGCTCATTACATATTCTTGTAAATGTTTCCATTTTTCTGACAGTCATTCATGAGAAATAATTCACCAATTGTCTAGTAAGTGTAGATTTGCTTGGTTTGACTATAAAGGGATTATTTTAACTAGTTTTCTCCTGTTTATGGGGAAACACAAATATTCTACAAATTACATTGGGTAAAAGGACATTTAAAAAAATAACCATGGAAATATCATTTGGAGTCATAAAAATTTAACCACACTTTGTCTATATTCCCTTCCTGTTTTTTTAAGCATTAAATGAATTTTTTTATTATTCCTTTTATTTAAGAAAAGCAGAAGGATGAAATAATAAAGCATCAACTAATGAAACAGCAAGAGGATATTTTGTGAATTGATAGACACAAGAAATAATTCTTTGAGAAAATTAAGTAAACAAACCTATGACAAATATAACTGCAACAAAAAAAGAAAATTTAAAATAAGAAAGAGAGTATAGTGTCACATATGTTGAGAATAACACTACTATTCTGGAAGCTGTGTTCAATACCTCAGTCACTGGACATGAGGAAGGACAGCTACTGCTTTTCAGCAGAAAGCGAGATGGTGATAGTCTACAGAGGGATGGAGAAGATCATTCCGGAATAAAAGAGAAAGAACTTTGATGTTCCCTAACACAAACTGAACATTATAATGTCTGATTTTTTCTAGTAAAATTTTTAAGTATGATAAATGCCTAATTGTAGATTCAGCTGAACTTTTTAAAAACTTGATACAATCATGCTAAATTTCCAATGGAAACAGTTTATGAAATTATCCTTCCAGGTATTATAATAAACATTAAAGATTTCCAACTAAACATTATAGACAATATTAACAATTAGCATGTCAGTCAACAGAATGGATTAATGACAACCATAGCCTAGTAGTCATGAGACTAGTCTTATAGCAGAAGATGGCAAATTCACCCCTTGGGCCAAACCTAATTTTTCCCTTGTTTTTTTTAATAAAGTTTTGGTGGGACCTAGACATGTCCATTTGTTTACTAACTAGCATTTGTGCTATAATAGCAAAGTTGAGTAGTTTTGAGGGAGTCTGTATGGCTCTCAAAAACCTGAAATATTCATCATCTGTTTTTTTTAAGTTTGCTGATACATTTCTTTTTTTAAAAATTTTTTAAATACATTTTATTAACTATGCCATTACAGTTGTTTTATTCCCCCCTTCATTCCCCTCCACCCTGCACACCCCCTCCCTCACCACTCCCCCCCCGTTAGTTTATGACCACATATCTCAAGTTCTTTAGATTCTATATTTCCCATACTATTCTTGCCCTCCCCCTATCTATTTTCTACCTACCATCTATGCTACTTATTTTCTGTACCTTCTCCCCCCTTCTCCTTCTCCCACTCCCCTTTTGCTAACACTCCATGTGATCTTCATTTCTATGGTTCTGCTCCTAATCTAGCTGTCCTCTTAGTTTACTTTTGTTTTAGGTGTGGTTGTTAATAACTGTGAGTTCGCTATCCTTTCACTGTTCAGCTTTTTAATCTTCTTTTTCTTAGGTAAGTCCCTTTAACATTTCATATAATAAGGGCTTGGTGATGATGAACTCCTTGAATTTGATCTTATCTGAGAAGCACTTGATCTGCCCTTCCATTCTAAATGAAAGCTTTGCTGGATAGATCAATCTTGGATGTAGGTCTTTGGATTTCATGACTTGGAATACTTCTTTCCAGCCTCTTCTTGCCTGTAAGGTCTCTTTTGAGAAATCAGCTGACAGTCTGATGGGAACTCCTTTGTAGGTGACTGTCCCCTTAGCTCTTGCTGCTTCTAGGATTCTCTCCTTCATTTTAATTTTAGCTAATATAATGATGATGTGCCTTGGTGTGTTCCTTCTTGGGTCCAACTTCTTTGGGACTCTCTGAGCTTCCTGGATTTCCTGGAAGTCTATTGCCTTTTTCAGATTAGTGAAGTTCTCCTTTATTATTTGTTCAAATAAGATTTCCACTCGTGGCTGTTTCTCTTCCCTTTCTGGTACCCTTATAATTCCAATGTTGGAATGTTTAAAGATGTCCTGAAGGTTCCTAAACCTCTCCTCATTTTTTTGAATTCTTGTTTCTTCATCCTTTTCTGTTTGGTCATTTTTTTCTTCCTTCTGGTCCACTCCTTTGATATGAGTCCCAGTTTCCTTTCCATCACTATTGGTTTCCTGTGCATTGCCATTCATTTCAATTAGTTTAGCCTTCATATGTTCCTCTAATTTGTGACTAAAATCAACCAGTTCTGAGAGCATCCTGATCACCAGTGTTTTGAACTGTGCATCTGAAAGTTTAGCTATTTCTTCATTGCTTAGATTTATCAGCTCTGGGGCTCTGAGTTGTTCTTGAGCCATGTTTTGATCTGTTCATGCCTGTTATGTCTGAGGAGAGGAGCCTTAGTTGTTCACCAGGGCCAGGGCCCCCAGGTCGCTGGTTTGTGAGGCTGTATGTGGGGTTAGGGTCGGAGAGGGACAATGGCAGTTCCCTCTGCCACTTTCTGCCACTGGGGCCTGCGCAGTCCATCTCACTGCTCGCTCCTTCACCAGTTTATCTGCGCACAAATGTGTGACCGTGATCAGCCCTCAGTGTGTCCACTGCCTTGTGCCCTCAGTGGGTCCGCCCACTTCTCCGCACCTGGGATCTGCCCAGGGCTGCTGGCGCACCTGGGTCTCACCTCAGGGTCGGTCTCGTGGATCTTTCCTGCCTGACCCCGCTCTGCTGCTGGCTCTGCCCCTCTTACAGGTTTGGCTGAAGGGGTCATTGTTGTCAGACTTTCATGTAGTTCAATTTTCTGTGATTTGGCTGCATTTTTGTTGCTAAAATTTTGTTGTTTTTAAACTTAGTTGTGCGAGAAGTTACAATGCTTCCACCTATGCCTCCATCTTGGTGGAAGTCTTTTTTCACTTGCTGGTTTTTAATGCTGCCTTTGTGACCAGAGGCTTGTTATATACATATTCCATTAAGTTCTCTGGTGCTTTCCACTACCTACTGTTTTTAAATGGACAATTGTGTGTCAGTGAAAAGTACTGACACAGAGGTCAGGAGAGCACACTCCCCAAATTAGTTTAACCAGATAAAAATCAGTGTCTTACACCTTTCTTACATGTCTTTATATTCAAAGAATACTCATAGACATCATTTCCTTCATCCTGTTAAGTTGTGTTGGGTCCCTAACACAATATTGATATAGTCCTTGAATTTTCTGGCACAAACATTATATGAATACTAAATTTATCTTTAAATTATCATCATTTTCCTTCTAGATCTTCATGGTAGTCACACAACCTATTTTCTATAATATTGAATCTACAAAAATTCTAGAACCTTTAGTTATATGGTTTTTTTCTGAATCTAAATTGTTGGGCAGAGCAAAATTTGATATGGCACTATAAAAGCCGTTTCTCACTTGTATCAGGCAATTCATTAATCTAAAGTGTTATAACATATTAAAATAACACAGGATTATGTTACAACATTGTATATACTGGATAGATTAATACTGTTTCCAGGGAAAGGTTACTTAACTATAGACACTGACCTCCCCCAATTGCCTTTTCCAGAGGTCATTGAACTTAGTGTCCTAAGCATTTTATCTGACAAATTACTAACAATTTTTTTAAGTTTTGGATTTTTAATGCTTCAAATATAGTTGATTTATTACCCAGTGTAATATTTTATTGATTATTTTTCCAGCTATTTTTAAAAATATTAAGTATGATTAACCTTAAAAGCTCCTCAGAATAATAAGAAATAAATAAGTAAAATATTCTCTTCATTTAATAAATATCAGTGGAAGAAATATGTACTTGAACAACAATAACAAAACAAATCTGTATTCAAGCAAGCTAAGAAAGTCACTAACAACAGTACTTCTATTAGAACTAATGTCATATCTGTTCATTGCACTGAATCTAATAGTCTGTGACAGAGAAATAGCAGAAGGTAGGAAAGCATTTCATTAAATCAGAAACTGAAAGAAAGGGAAAAGTGGCTTGATTTTTTCAATTTTATTCCTGGTTTCACAGAATCACAGTGGAAAAGAGAATAATTGTCTAAATGGTGCTGACATTTTACAATTCTTTCCCATATTTTGGAAGTTAATTTTTTAAAAAAGCATTTTCCTAGGATAGCACAAAAGTTAATCCATGTAGTGTTCAAGTTACAAAGAGGCTTCTCAATTCACCCAACTGCTCTGTGAGCCTTTGTCTCCCAAACAGCCAGGAACTGAGTCTACTGCTCCACTGCGTTAAACCTCAAACAGGTGCAGACGAGGCTCCCAGCAGCCATACACCACTCAGGATCTTCCCTCATAAACCTTGGCTATCTCTACCATGGCTCTGAATATGGAAAAACCACAAGTTCTAAGGTAGCCAGAGAGGAAATGACAGTTCAGGCCTTTGGAAAGGTGATAAGAATTCTTATCCAGCAAAACCAGGTAAGTATTCCGGATCCCATTTCCATGTTTTCTCTTTTGTTCCATTTTTAGGAATACATTTTCATAATGATAGGTAACACTTTCTAAAAGCAGACTTAGCTAGCCTGGGGTCTGTGGGTCTGTCTACTGGAAGTAATAGCTCCGCCTGCCTTTTAAAGTGGGTGAAATGGATTAAGTGGTGGAATTGGTTTGGGCCTTCGTTGTATCAGAAATATGTAAAAATGGCTTATCTTTAAAAAGGCAGAACAGTTATCTGCTTACTTAAAAAGAAAGGCAGAAAGCTGAGAAAGTAGGGTACAACAAAATACAACACGCACACACACCACATGGAAAGACAGAAGACACTTTGATTTCACTCTAAGACAAAAACAATACTTCTTCGATTTCCACTACCTTCCAAGAATAATGCAGAGTTTTTTAATGTACATTATTTCATTTATTGCCTAGCTGCCTTTGGGAGTAGGTATTTTACAAATAACTGATTTTAGAAAGCTTAACATCCCTCAGGTCATGCTGCTAATAAAAAGTAAAATGTAGATTCAGCAGGGTCGATATGGTCCTAGAACGATTACATATTTTCACATTAGTGTTTATAAATTTTATTAATTTTAATTTATGTTGTACCCTAATGATTTTTGCCATATCTATATACCACTGGTCATACTTTTAGCCTAAATTTTGTATTAAATTGACTTTTTTACTTAAATGTTTTTAAAACTAAACTTTAGTTCATCCCAATAAATGAAAAACCAAGTATTTCTTTGGATAAGTAGGTGGTATAGTTAAAATTAATATAAAGAAAAGGCAAAACTTTTTAATATAGGTTGGTAGTTTTTATGACCAAAAAAAAAAAAAAACAGTTTCCACTGTCTGTCTGTCTGCCTCTGTCAGGACTTGCATAAACAGAAACTCTCTAATGCAATCAGAGCCCTGAGGAGGGTCATTCTCTCCCTGTCTAGTATTCTGAATGCAGATTTCACAGAACAACATCCTGGCCCTCTAGCACTGTATGCACCACTCTGGAAACTCAGTGCCCCATTGTGCTGACCTGCACCTCATGCTCAATGCAGTGATAACTCCAAATTACATTCTGTTGGGGTGTCACCCTTCTGCAGTCACTGCCTTGCATACCTTCATATTTAAAGTTGGCAGAATCTCTGCATGCAAATTGACTTATTAGCTCACATTAGGAAAGTGCCAAATTTTATAGAACTTGAGACCTCAGAATTAATAAGAATGCGAGTGCATTTTCATGCTCAGACAATTTCAGGAGTCAAATGCCCTTTGGTCCCCATTGGCTGGTAGCTGGGAAGCCCTCACCTGGCCTCTCTTTAGGACATGTGCTAAAGAAATACCAAATTATAGTTATCAAAATAGGACATCGCCTTCTCAGATCTCCTCATTTTAGTAGAGAAAGTCTGTGATACAAGAACAACACTCAAAAGTGAGACAGATGTAAATATTTTACGCATATTTGTTTCTGTAGAACACAAATAAGCTGCCAGCCTGATGTCCAAGTGCTCCTGGATGCTCATAAATATCTTTTAGAGGCCTGTTAGTGTTACATTTACACAGATGTGAAGTCTTAACATTCCTAGGGATATTATATATCTGCCCAAAGCAAATGGGACTAAATGACTCCAGAAATGCTGACATATATGATTGATTTTTGCATAAACTTTCTGTGTATAACACAGAAGCAGAGTGAGCATTAGCTGCTGAAATATAATACATTCCAGGCAAAAATGATTTTGAGAGATTAGGCATGATGTGAATTACTTTAAACAAAATAGGAGAGAATGTCTGTAGCACACAGTTAATGAGTGTCAACACTGCACAGCTGTAGCCCTGAGTTGGCCACTCAGCCACTATGTGACTTGAGCAAGTGATTTACCTCTCTTTCCCTGTTTCCTTATCAGTAAATGGAGATAGTAATAGCACTGTCCTCCTCCTATTGGTGTGAGCAATAAATGAGATAAAGCATTTAAAATTACTTAAAAGAGGGCTTGGCATACACTAAGCCCTCAGTATGTGTTAATTTTTAACCCAAAAAAATCAAACCTACAAAACAGTAAAACAGTGATAAGCGTTCTTAAAGAAGCCGGGTATAGTCAGAAGAAAATTTCTTTTTTTTTTTCATTTGAAATACAAAGTAATTTATTTATTTATTTTTTAAAAAAATTTTATTTAGTTATTTTTCAAGTACAGTTTTTTTGTCTATTTTCCCATCCCAGCCCACCCCACCCCGTGCTCCCCACCTCCCTCCCATTTCCACCCCCCTTAGTTCTCATCCCTGTGTCCCTCATATTTGTTCCTCCAAATCCCTCCCCTTAAATTTAAGTACTGATATTAAGTAACAAAGTTTTTCATTGAACTATCTCTGTAAACATAAAATGAGTATATCTAGAAGTTAATTAGGTTGAGAAAGGTCAGCCATATCATTGATTTTTTCCCTGTGTGAGGTATGGTATTTTCTTAAGGTCTGTAAAATGATAAAATTGGTTATTACCTTTCATAGCCAAAATGGGTCTTGACAATGTGATAATTATATGAAAAAATTTAGTAACTGTTAGCAGTTATTATTGCTTTACAGCTCTGAAGGCATTTATACACCTGTAGGTAGAAAAAAATGAAATAGAAATCCAGTTACAAAACAGCATTGCCCATCACCCCCTAAAAATAATTCCATAAAGTTCATTTAAAATGTATTAAGGCTATAAGCAAATATGCAAGCAAATATTTTCAATTCTTTTTTGTGACCAGAAGCTAATTCCCTGTGCTTTTACACTTGCCTATATTGTTAGCAGAAAAATAAATCTCCAAAATAGTGTCCTAGGTGCCCTCCCTATCGACGTCCCAAAACTCACCTACCAAAACCCCCTTAGACCAAATGCAACTCCAAAGGCCCATAAGTCAATTGAAACTTTCTGTCCAAACCTTCCTCAGAATCACTATTTCCCACTAAGGAGCCAGGTGTCTTAGAGGCATGCTATGTCCCTCCATACCTGTGTGTCTGTTCTGTGATGTTTTATTTCTAATTAAGTATTTATCTTAATGTGGCCTTCAAGTCAGGGCAGGAGAGTACAGCTCTGGACTGGACTTATGTAACCACTTTCAACAACACCCTGGGCAATAAGCTGTCTTTCCTTGTGCTTTGGCTTCTCTCCATTATGATGAGTGTGTATAAAATGCTGTAACAATAATGTCTAGTTTCAGAAGTACAGTGCAGATGTATTATACTTATGTGCCCAGTCATACCACACAGTGTTTACTCAGCTAACCCCGAGAGGGGCAGATGATACAACAGAAACCAGGCAGACACGGTGTCCACAGTCACATCAATGAACATATGATGTTTCAAAGCATTCTGTTCAGGCCTTTAAAGTGTGACTTACTAGAGGAATTTGATTACAAAGGAAAAATCTCTTCAAATAAAAAGTTCATTTTCTGATTTGGGGATAGATTTGTTCACAGAAATCCTCTAGGAGAAAACTCAGCTTATGTTAAATGATTTCATCGATGTATTGAATTAAAGTGCTCCAAGCTCCTATTTATCATGACTCATACAAGAATTATCATGTAAATGATACCATTTCTAAATTGTATTTTGTCTTACCATAGACAAAGGAAAACATGGACCAGTGAACTAGTATCCAAAATATATTCTTTTTTATTGAATTTACTGGGGTAATATTGATTAATAAAACCATACAGGTTTCAAATGTACAACTCAATAACACATCATCTGCATACTGCATCATGCACTCACCACTCAAGTCAAGTCTCTTCCATCCCCCCTTCGACCTCCTCCCCCTCCCACCATCCCCCTTTCTCTCTGGCAATCACCACATTGTTGTCTGCATCTGTTTTGTTGTTTCATTTTGTTTTGCTTAATTCATTTGCTTTTTTCACGTAGCCCCCAATCCCTTCTCCTCTGATAGCTGTCAGTCTATTCTATGTATCTATGAGTCTGTTTCTTTTGTTTATTCATGTATTTTTTCTTTAGATTCCACATGTAAGTGGAATCATATGTTTTTTGTCTTTCTGTCTTATTTTAGCTAGCATAGTATCCTTCAGATCCATTCATGCTATTGCCAAGGGTGAGATTTCTTTCTTTCTTAATGGTGAATAGTACTCCATTGTGTAAATGTACCACAGCTTTTTTATTCACTCCTCTACTAATGGACACTTGGGCTGCTTCCAAATCTTGGCTTTTGTGAATAATAAAAACCATTATTAACAGAGGGGTGCATATATTCTTCTGAATTAGTATTTCAGGTTTCTTCAGACATATTCCCAAAAGTGGAATTGCTGGGTCATAAGGCAGTTCCAGTTTTAATGTTTAAAAGAAATTCCCATACTGTTTTCCACAGTGGCTGGACTAGTCTGCATTCCCACAAACAATGGACTAGGGTTCCCTTTTCTCCACATCCTCACCAGCACTTGTTGCTTGTTGATTTATTGATGATAGCCATTCTTACAGGTGTGAGGTAGTCTTATTATGGTTTTAATTTTCATTTCTCTGATGACTAGTGCTGCTGGGCATCTTTTCTTATGTCTATTGGCAATCTTTATGTCCTCTTTGGAAAAGTGTCTAGTCAAGCCCTCTGCTCATATTTTAAATTGGATCGTTTGTTTTCTTGCTGTTGAGGTGTATGGTTCTTTATAAATTTTGGAAATAAACCCCTTATTAGATGTGTCATTGGTGAATATGTTCTTCCATTCAGCGGGTTGTCTTTTTATTTTGTTGATGGTTTCCTGTGTTATATGAAAACTTTTTAGTTTGATGTAGTACCATTTGTTTATTTTTTCTCTTGTTTCCCTTGCCTAAGGAGATACATAAGAAAAACAATTGCTATGAGAAATGTCCAAGATTTCACTGCCTGTATTTTCTTCTAGGATTTTCATGGTTCAAGTTTTACATTTAAGTCATTGATCCATTTTGAGTTTATTCTTGTGTATGGTATAAGGAGCTGTTCTGGTTTCATTTTTAATGTATTTATCCAATTTTTCCCAATACTGTTTATTTAATAGATTGTCTTTACCCCATGGTATGTTCTTAGCTCCTTTGTCGAATACTAAATGATCATAAAGACATGGTTTTACTTCTGGACTCGCTATTCTGCTCCAGTTATCTATATGCCCATTTTTATGCCAATACCATGCTGTTTTGATTACTATGGCCTCATAGTACAGTTTGATAGCAGACAATACCTCTAGTTTTGTTCTTCTTTCCCAAGATTGTTGAGGATATTCAGGGTTTTTGTGGTTTCATATAAATTTTTGGAATATTTGTCATAGTTCTGTGAGATATGCCATTAGTATTTTAGTAGGCATTGTGTTGACTGTATAGATTGCTTTGGATAGTATGAACATTTTAATGATGTTAATTCTTCTATTCCAAGAACATACTATGTGCTTCAACTTATTTGACTCTCAATTTCTTTCTTTAATGTCCTATATATTTTTTCAAATATAGGTCTTTTACTTCCTTGGTTAAATATATCCCTAGTTCCCTTTTTTATTTTATTTTTTTGCAGTTGTAAGTAGAATTGTTTTTTAGTTTCTCTTTCTGATAGTACATTATTGGTGTATAAAAATGCCACCAATTTCTGAATATTAATTTTGTATTCTGTTATTACTGAATTTATTTATCAGCTCTAGTAGTTCTTGGGTGGAGTCTTTTAGTGTTTTCTGTATACAGTATCATGTCATTGGCAAATAATAACAGTTTTACTTACTCCCTTCCAATTTGGATGCCTTTTATTTCTTTTTTTTTTTTCTGTATGATTTCTGTGGCTTGGACTTCCAGTACTATATTGACTAAGAGTGCTAAAAACAGACATCCCTATCTTGTTCCTGATCTTAAAGGAAACACTTGTAGTTTTTGCCCACTGAGTATGGTGTTGGTTGTGGTTTTGTCATATATGGCCTTTATTATGTTGAGGTATGTTCCCTCTATTCACACTTTGCCCATAATATATTTCAAGATGTTTATATGATAAAGTTACCACCAAAGATATGACAGAATTGATCATATGTAAGACAGAGGGCACCCAATTTTCAATTTCCTAAGCATCTGTTACAATTTTGGAATTCTTTTTAATAATTGTGAAAATCCAAGGAAGTATAAGACTCTAAAATCTCTTTTAAATAATCCAGGATTCTTTTATATCCAGAATGATTAGAGTGCTAATAGTTTTTTAATAATATTCCAAAACATTAAACCTTAATAATTTTTGAAATTAACAATATTTCTGTAATACACTGATAAAAAGCAAGGGTTTATTACTAGAATGATAGCATACTCATTTCTTGACTATTTTACTTGCACTTTCAAATTAATTTCACTCCATTTTAAAGTTGAACCTATTTTATTTATATTGTAAATTTTGACTGATATATACACTAAATTTAATTAAATTAAATGAGAATTATTAAATAGCCATGACCACCTCTCTTAAGCTATTCTGATGAAAAATTACTTGTAAAATTCCCAAGTGCTTTTAAAATTAAACCTCTAAATCACATTTTACTGATAGATACAAAATGATTTTTAAAGTGTTTCTTTTTGGGGTGGCAAAACCAATTATCCAAAGAACTGTGGAAAACAGTAAAATGGGTAAAATTTTAAATTTTATAATAATCTTAGCATTAATCATCATTTGGCTTCTAGTACTGGAATTAACTTAAGCAATTTGGATTATTATCTGAAAATTATCATTATCATTTTCAGCGGTAAGAGTAAGTAAAGATTGCTAGACATTATACAGGGTTGGGCAAAAGTAGGCTTCCAGTTGTTCACATGGAAAATAATTCAGTAATTAATAAACAATAAAGCAAGAATAAACTGTTTTAAGTACTCACAACTGTAAACCTACTTTTGCCCCACCCTGTGAATTAGCATGACAAAGCAGAAATAAATGTTTGATAAAACATGTTATGTACCAAATAAAATTACTATAGTTTATCGATTGAACTAGTCAACTATGATTGTCAGTGAGCCCCAAACCCTCAAATATAGTCATAATTATCATAAAATACTATCAGGGAATAGTTTGGGGAGAAAATCTAAAAATGTTAATATATGTGTAACACTGCATGCCAGTTCTGATAATCATAAAATTGACCAATGTGATTAATTTTCTTCAGTATTAAATGAATTAAGTTTTTATGCAGACATTTTAAATAAAATTATGTAACATGTTTAGATAATTTCACTCTAAAGTTATTTTTATCTCAATCAAATGCATTTTCACAACATAAAAGGTCCTTTTAGGTAGATGCTTAAAACAAGAGTAATTAAAATGATTTGGAATTAGTTCAAGATAGAACTTTTAAAAAGACCCAATCACTTCTGCCCTGGCCAGGTGGTTTAGTTGGTTGCAGTGTCATCCTACACAACAAAAGGTTGTGGGTTCAATTCCTGTTCAGGGCACATGCCTAGATTACTGGCTTCATCCCTGATCAGGGCATGTACAGGAGGCAGGCAACCAATTGATCTCTCTCACATTGATGTTTCTCTCTCTCTCTATCTTTCTACCTCTATCTCTACCTCTACTTCTATCTCTATCTCTCAGCAACAAAAATATATCTTTGAGTAAGAATTTAAAAAAATCTAGGCATTTCCACAACACATTAAAGAAAGGCAAGTGATAAGTCATGTGCGAGTCCTCAAAGTTCCCCAGTAATTCCACATCTCTTTTCCCACTCACCATCAGGCACCTATGTAACCTATGTATTAATATTTTCACATCCCAGATTAGTTCATCTGTATTAGAGTTACTGCTGGGCCCAGTCTGCCTCCCTACTCTTCTCATTGCCATAACTGGGCAAAGAGAATATTAGGAAAAACACTTATCTTCAATAAAGCAGCCTGGGTTAGAGTTAGTCTTGACACTCTATGATCCAGGAATTAATGAATAACCTGAGGATTATTCTTGCCCAACCACCTGCCTCATTGGTTTGCAATGAAAATATACATATAAAGTATTTTATAAACCTCCACACACTATATCAACAGGCGTTATTGTGATGGCTATGACCCTGCCCACAGTCCTAGCCCAGATTCTAAGAATAACTGAAACCCAATCTAAACTTAGAGCCAATTAAGGGAGCATTAGCTAAGAAATTCAGATGCCTTGAACTCTTAAAACATTCTTGCTGTTTCACTTGCTGCAAGCTTATTACAGTTATTGTAGGTTTATTCTAATAAATGGAGCCTGCTTTATTACTGAGAACGAATGGGATCCCCTCCAAAATACAAATAAATAAATCAAAACAAGAAAGTCTTATTCTTCAGATTCCTGCTTCAATGTTTATGGGAGACCGTTCTGTATGGCATGGGCCCAGCTCCCTCTCAGAAAGGCCAATGGAAAGCGAGGTTGATGCACAGGACCCATGGCTACAGATAGGCTCTCTCATAGGGAATTAGGCCTGCATTGTATCTAGGCTGCTTTGAGACTTGCTTTTTGCTGAAACTCCCTCACCTTGAATTGAGGCAGAAAACATTTACTGCATATTTTTTAAGTAATTTCCTAAAATCTGTGCTAAAACTTCCAAGGACAGTGTAACCAGTTCAACAACTTTTCCCTTTGCATTTGCAAATAACCTTCTTCTGTGATGTGATTAGCAGCATCCTGCCCTTTGTTTTCTTTAAAAAGTAACCACCTAAAGTGAATCTGTGCATAGTAAATGAGGACCATCCTCAACATAATGTGCCCAGAAAAGCAATAAAGGCTTGTCAAGGCAAGGGTCAGCAGGCTCTCCTCTCAAGAGAGTGGCCATGCTGTCCCTTTTCCTCCACAGGACTCGGCAGTCTGTGTGAATTTGTTCTATCTTATCCATAACGCCACAGACCTCAAGAGCTGGGGTTTGGCATCAATGTTCTAATAGCAATCCACTTCCCCACAACTTGATAACTACCTTCCTCTCTCTCTCATCATCTTAGGAACTTTGACCTGAATTCATGTCCCAAAGACAGGATTCTCCTGGAACCTCCATTTCTCCCAAGTTTTGCTAGACTGCCCATCTTGTCTCCACACTCTCTAGGGCTCTCTAGGTTTTGACTCAATGTATATAATTCAGATGTTTCAATTTTTAGACTCAGGGTAGCAAATTACTTTCTAACCATGACTATCTACAAATGGAGCCTGTGTGGTCAAATTATGTGTCCCTAGAGATAACCAAGCCAGAGCTTCCATTATTTTCTAGTTAAATCCCAAAGACCCAGAATCCTTTAGCCTTTCAGTACAATGCTCTTTTTATGTTCTGGTCACTGAGATCTTAATTTTTAGAGTTAAAATCTTAGTAAACACCTGATGGGCTTCTTTCCAAGTGTGTGGCAGGTTACTACACTTTTATCTTCTCCTTTTTTCCTTCCTCCTCCCCCCAAACCCCAAATGGCCATCAAAGCCACCAAGAACTATACAATAAAGTTATTGCCTTCATTTGTTACCATGCCAGTAAATCACTAGCCATCTTGGTTTTCATTCTATTACAGTTTTGGTAATGTGATTCTTTTAGTCTAAACATAGAATGCAATTTTGGTTCCAAGAGCTTATTAATAGAAGGTAACCTGTAAGTTATAATGCAGAGCAGCAGCTTCGAATCTATGTTATTTAAAAATTTAAATTGAATTGTGTCTTATTTGTAATGAGAGATTTTTTAAAAAGACAAATGTATTCACATTGTTTATAATGAGTGGATGGCTAAACAATTACTCAGTGAACATGATCAGTAGTGTAAAACTTAATAAACAGAAATATTATGTAAATTGGCATTGGGAGAGCCTGTAGGGGAGGATGTCATGCCCTACTTGGATCAGAGCACAACTGGAAGAGCTCTGTTGTAATAACTCTCCCAACTTCTCTTTTCCCTCTATAAAAGTTTCCTCTCTTTTTTTGCTCTGGATTCATATCTGGTTTATCATCAGAATGCATGAGCCTAATTGTAATTCTCTGTTTTTCCCAAATAAACCTATTTTGCTGGAGGAATATCTGGCTGTCCATGTGTTTAAGATCAACATTGGTAACAATGAATACAGAGAATTCCTACTGATAAGGTTCTGCTTTTCTATAAAATGTTCTAAAACCTGTATTAACCACATACTTTGTTTCACATTTTTTGCTCTTATAAATAAATGGTACATAAAAATACAGGTTATCTGTACTTTTAAAATTACTAATTAGTTATGAATCTCAATTAGAAAAGAGAACATAACATTTCCGATGTTAAGGAAGTCACAAGGCTTCTTTAAAATATGATTTTTTGGTAGAGCTGTAAATAAGATGTATTTATTCCTCATCCTGTTGTACCTATTGTACTTCAAATATGTTAATGTATGAGGTTTGAAATTAAATGTTTTTCCCTGTGGATTAATACTATCCTTTTTACCTTTGTCAAGTAGAAGTAAGTCACTTGGTTCAATACAGTCTAGGCTCAATGAGTGGCTCATATTTTGTTGTTTTTCAGAAATGGAAGAGATTGAGAGTTCAAAAAACATTCAGTATCAGGAAATTTTGTTTTAAAAGCATTTAGGCTCCTATGCAGCCAGCAGATAAATTACCCACTATACAGGAGCCTCCCATTATACCAAACCAGTCAGCACCTTGAGTGACTGTCATTCTTGAGGAACAGGCAGCAAGAATGTCATGGTCATCCCCTTTGGTCTGAGCATTAGAAGCAAACAACAAGCCTTTCCCTGGACTAGAAGTTCTATGGAAAGCTTGATGAACATGTTTGCTAGTTTTCGGGTAAGGAAAATTATAGTCATGACTTGTAGCCATATAATTAGCAGCACCTACTAGATAAGGCACTATACATGAAGCTTTTGCTTTCTACTCCTGATGCAAAAAAAAACATTGTTTGAAGCTTTAGGCGAGGAAATAATACTACAATAAATTATTTTCAAACCTACCATTCTCCTTCCTAAGAGAGTGATTTTATGTAATCATTTATAATCAAGGAGCAAAGGTATGGGTAAGAGAAATCATACTGGGGTAATGGAATATGCACAAAAAAACTGTAGGTTGTCATTTTCTTTTTAACAGGATGGGTATTTGCCAAACAATCTTTTGAGATGATCAGAGTGGTAGAAGACTATACTAAATTAATATCACTTGACATGATTTAACTCAAAGAAAGACAATGATAGTAAACTTTACCTACACAGTAGGCATAGTATTTCAAGCATGTCCCATCTGTAGGGAAAGAAATCTACTGAGGCCTTGGAGAAAGAGTGCATTTGCAAGATAACAAGCCTTAGATCTGTCCTGAACACAGGCATCATCAATCAAAACCCAAAAGTCACAAGGTCTGATGTTTACATGTCCACATCATTCTACAGGTGAAATTTAATTTATTAAGGTATTAATTTTCACATTGATATGAATATTTTGGGGTTTGTGCATACAGGAAATGTATAAAACTTTATGCTGCACAACCGCTTTGTTACATAAGTTTGAACTTTTGTGCTCTAAAGACTAATCAGCACTTCTCACGTACCTGGACAACCCTGGAATTCATTCCATGAAGAACACATTTGAATAACATGTTATTTTTAAAAATACACACATGTGATAAAAAATACAAGGTCTGTCAAGAAGTTATCCAACAATGTAATAGAAATATACAGACATTTATTGAACAAGATACAAGAAACATTGTACATAGGACAATGACACCTCAGTCTCCTTCAAAGTAGGTACCTTGGGACCTCACAAAGTTCTCTCAATCTCCATCAGCTGCCCCATCATATTTTCCTGAATCTTATCAAAGGGCTGAAATCTCTTCCCTTGAAAAGGTGATTTTATTTTGGTGGAAAAAACAGAAGTCCCATGGCACCAAATCTGGGCTGTAGCGGGGCTGAGTCACCTAGGTGATTTGATGTTCTGCAAAAAAAGTCTGCATAAGAGGTGATACATGAGCACATGTGTCTCATGATTAAGCTGCCAATCACTAGTTGCCCATAGCTGCAGCCTTCTGAATTACCCAAATAGATTCTGCAGAGGAATGTTTAAGCTTAACACAAAATTTTATGCAGATTTGTTGCTCTACTTAATCATTTTGAATATGACAGCCACACAGTACACATGCCCACTCAATGGTGATGTCTACTACCCCCACTGACTAGTACAGTTAAGTCATCATTGTTCTTATTTATGCGTTCTGTCCACTCTCCTTGGATGCCAGATTACACTGATGTCATGCAAACCACTCTCATTATATTAACAATGGCTGCACTTTTTCCAGACAGATTTCATAAATAGCATAGTATCAACATGGGGATGATGAGAGGAAGGAGAGAAAAAAAGAGTGACAGAGAACATCAAAATACCAAACTGTACTCAGCATTACCCATGAAAGTTTCTTATCTAAAGCTGTAAGTGTTTTCATTGCTTGTGACTGGAGAGAAAACTATTAATGATATTTATTCCATTTTTTTAACTGCTTGATTTGTGAAAATTTGAAAATCAAAATTGTTAGGCATTTATTATTAGGATTCTATTTATAAGTATAGCACATTTACAAAATACTTCTAGGAGTACTTTAAAAAATGACTGTCCCAAATTAGTTCATTTAATGCATTCAAACATTGTAAATGACATTCATAAACTTTATATTGTGTTTTTAAGTACTCCATTTGTCTGGTTCAACAAAATTATTCTGGGAAAAAATAATTCTTAAAATCTAATAAATTAAATGTATCAACATGATGACCTAAAGTAGACTTTCCAATATCATGCACAAACATAAGATTAGGACATAAGACTTCAAATCATAAAACCGAAATCCTGCCTGATTGGTGTGGCTCAGTCAGTTGGATATCAGTCCCACAGACTAATAGGTCACTGGTTCAATTCCTGGTCAGGGCACATGCTTGGGTTATGAGCCAGGTTCCCTGTTTGGGGGTGAATGAGAGACAACTGACTAATGTTTCTCTCCCTCTCTATCTACCTCCCTTCCCCTCTTTTGTTTATTAAAAAATAAATAAAAATAAGATGTTTTTTAAATGTTTTTAAATCTTATGTCTCAATCAGTTTTTTTTCTTATAAAGCCTCTTTTTAGAGGTTTTGGGAGGATCTGATAATAAATTTATTGAGGTGACATTGGTTAACAAATTATATAAGTTTCTGGTGTACAGTTCTATTACACATCATCTGTATATTGTTATGTGCTCACCACCCAAAGTCTAGTCTCCTTCCATCATCATAAATTTGACCTCCTTTGCCCTCTTCATTCTCCCCTCACCCCTTTCTCCTTGGTAACCATCATGTTGTTGTCTGTGTCTATGAATATTTTTGTCTGTTTTTCTTGTTTATTAATTTTTGTTTGCTGTACGTGAGTGAAATCATATGGTTCTTGATTTTTCTCTTATGACATATTTCATGTTACATGATATTCTCAAGGTCTATTTATGTTGTTATAAATAGCAGGATTTAATCCTTTTTATGTGTGAGTAGTATTACATTGTATATACATACCACATCTTCTCTACCCAATCATCTATTGATGGACACTTTCGTTGTTTCCATGTCTTAGCCATCATGAATAATGATGCAATGAACATAAATGTACATATATTTTTACAAATAAATGTTTTCAAATTTTGGAGGTAGATACTGGAAGAGGGGTTCTGAGTCATACAGTAACTCTATTCTTAACTTCTTGAGGAACCACAATGCTGTTTTCCATAGTGGCTGTACCAGCTTATATTTCCAACAGCAGCAAATGAGGGTTTTATTTTCTCTGCAACCATCCAACACTTGTTATTATTTGACTTGTTTATAATAGCCATTCTAACAGGTGTGAGGTATTATCTCACTGTAGTTTTGATTTGCATTTCCCTAATGAGTAGTAAAGTTGAGCATTTTTTCATATATCTGTTGGCCATTTGTATGTTTTCTTGAGAGAAGTGTCTGTTCAGGTCCTCTGCCCATTTATTAATCGTATTTTTTGTTGTTGTATGAATTTTTTATATATTTTGGATAATAACCACTTATCATAGCTATTGTTTACAAATATGTTCTATTCAGTTGATTGCCTTTTTGTTTTGCTAATGATTTATTTTGCTGTGCAGAAGTTTTCTAGCTTAATAGAGTCTTATTCATTTATCTTTGCTTTTACTTCTCTTGCCTTTTGGATGAAATTCATCAAAACCTAAGACCAATGTCTATAAATTTAGATTCAGTGTTTTCTTCTATGTTCTATATTTAGCTCTTGGATTCATTTTGAATTATTTTTTTTTAATTTATTGAGTTATTTTTCAAGTACAGTTTTCTTTTGTCAATTTCTCCCATCCCAACCCCCCCTCCACCCCGTCTCCCCACCTCCCTCCCATCCCCTCCCTCCCCACAGACCTCATCCCTGTGTCTTTCATACTTGTGGTGACAAATAGCAATCTAGTTTTATTCTTTTGCATATGGCTTTCTAATTTTCCCAGTACCATTTATTCATGAGTCTTTCTTTTCTCCATTGTATGTTTTTTGATCCTTCATAAAAAATTATTTTCCCATATACATGTGTATTTATTTCTGGGCTTTCAATTCTGTTCATTGGTCTGTGTGTCTGTTTTTATGTCAATATCATAATAAAGTCCATATATCACAAACCTTTAGCTAATATACTCAATGGTAAGAAAACTGAGAGCTTTTCCTCTGAGAGCAGGAACAAGACACTCTCACCACTGTAATTCAACATAGTACTAGAAGTCCTGGCCAACCAACCAGGCAAGAGAAAGAAGTAAAAGGCATCCAAATTAGAAATGAAAAAGTAAAATTGCAGCTTTTTGTAGAAATGATTCTTTATATAGAAAACCCTAAAGACTCCACACAAAAAAAAAACTATTCAAAATAATAAACAAACACAGTAAACCTTCAGGATACAAAATCAAGTACAAAAAAACCATTGCATTTCTATATACTAAAATTAAATTTCAGAAAAAGAAATGAAAAAAAACAATCCCTTTCACATTTTTGACGAAAAGAATAAAATGCCTACAAATAAACTTAACCAAGGAAGTGAAGGACCTATATAATGAAAATTAATAAACATTACTTAAAGAAATTCAAGAAGATAGAAAGAAATGGAAAGATATCCTGTGCTCAAGGACTGGAAGAATCACATAGTTATAATGGGCATATTAATCAAAGCAGTATACATATTTAATGCAATCCCCTTCAAAGTTACAATGGCATTTTAAAAATTTGTATGAAATCACAAGAGATCCTGAATGGACATGTCAATGTCTATGTAATCAATTTTTAATTGCATATTCTAAACTGAAATCACAAGACTGCTACATGAATAGCCTAAGTTCTCTTAAGTAATACAAATATTTATGGTATATCAAATGTTCACAGATTGTTTTTCTTAACACAAAAATATTAGTAATCTGGTTTCTCTTTTTGTAAACATTTGACTTTCAATCCTAAATCTTCCTAGAATTAAATGAGATAAATCCTAATTAACTAAAATTAGAGATATATATATTCTTAATTCTGAAAGCTGCACACCTATGAGGAAAACACCATCCAGTTACAGAGTTCCTTTCAACCTGAGATCTTGGCCAGGTATGAGACTTGGAGCTGCAGACATCCAGAACAATTCTTACTACCCCAACTTCAGCACTAGTGTTTTTCATCATCTCTATGTCACAGGCTTCAGTTTGGCAATAAAAGGTCAAGTTATCTAATTATCTGATTACTCCTAGGAGCCAGCAATGGTTGGCAGTCTTCAACCATCAGGTGGGCCTGAAAAACTTCCTTCCAAGAAATAAAGAGCCCACACAACCTATGCTGCTCTTACCACCTTGTATGAAAGTATCATTCCCTGTTTCAAGCTAAATGAATGTTCTTTTGCTCTGCTTAATTGTGTATATAAGGGACCCTCAAACATGCTCCCAGCTTTTAGTGTTTCAAACCCAATGAGGGACAGGGAGTGGTCCTACTGCAGCAAGAGGGGGGGTATACATTAATCAAATAACTAGCTCTGAGGAACTAACTAGCTGCATGCCTGCGAGGAACTAACTAGCTGTGAGGGACCAGCACACAGTATTGGGGCTGTCAGCATTGTTCCACCCAATGCTTGACCATATTATCTTTTCCTTGAGAACTCTGACACCAAAATACAATATTTGGGGTCCTCTCTTGAGATTGACAACCAGAGTATCATATTCTGCCCCCAAGACTAATAACTTATGCAAGATTTTAGTCACAACAGCAACTCCAATCTCCATTGATTCTTTGATTAGTGTGTCTTTGACTCTTAAGACATAAACATAGATTTCTAATTGAACTCCTGAAGTCCTTTGAAGTTGATGGAATAATGTGTACTTATTTTTTTACCTAAATAGAAAGACCTGGAACTTGATAGGACTCTAAGATCAATAAATGCCTTTCCCTACTACAGAAATCTTGCATTATTTTATTTTTCTTTTCATCTTCAATTTTTCAATTCAATTATGAAACCAATTGAATTTTGGCTCCTATATGGTGTTTCTGGCTTGTGGTTGCATCATGAGGCCTTCACAGCCCTTACTGTTTCTAGCTTTTTTTGTTTGCCACCAAGATTCTGTTGCTCATATCAGGAATTTTATTGTCATTTTATTCCAAAAGCATAGGGCTGGGGATGCATTGTTCAAAGCCTCTTAGAGGGAAAGTCCTCTATGCTCACTCTTGTTAGGCACAGCAAAGATTCTTAAACAACCCACAGTTCTTTCCCTTAGCTTAGAATTTCAAGATTTTTTGCTCTGGTTTGGACAGGAGCTCGGGCTAAAAAATAATTGCTGATTTCAGGCATTAAATTAGCTGGACTTAAAAAATTATAGCATGCTATAAATATAAATGATCTTAGTATTGCCTTCAACAAAGGATATAAAACCTAGACTTCTCTAAAAATCCAATTCTTCTTTTATCCTTCTCCTGATGCAGTCTTGAAATCTAACTTACACATATGCATGCTACCAACAGTGAAACACAAGTTTCTATCGTTTAAAATACTTTTTTTTCCCTCAGTTTCTACAGGTAAAGTGATCTGAATTGAATGATGCAAACACAAACGAGAGACTCTGACAACCCCCAGAAATGTGAAAGGAGGTTCCTTACTGGATAGCAGCATCTTTGGCTCAAGTTATATAAATACCCAAATAAATAACAAGAACGGTATTATTCAATCTTAGACATTTTATTTCTTCTATGTTCTAAGCTGTATAATTGACAGGCTTTTATGGATTAGATTGTAAATGTGTGTTTCCCTTTACTGATTATGCTTGGAGGGTTTTTTTGTCTTAAAGTCTTAAAATGTGAAAGATATTATGAACGATAAGGGAGACACTGTAAACAAATGTATATTTGTAAAAGCTATTTTTATGACTAGCATGTTTTACCATTGATCATATACAAAGTCAGGTGATATTGCAGTTCTATGTTTAAAGCTTATTTCCAACAATGTTATGTAAGAAAAGATACATCATATGCTAGTTTTTATAATTTATTTTTAATTTATAGTTTAAGCAACTTCAGATCATAAGGAAAAAAATACTTGAAAAGGTTATATTTCTGCCCTCTATAAGCATCATTTTTATTATAAAGAATACAAATATTTCAGATGTGATTCAAGAGTTATAGGATTGTCGGTTTGACCTGTGATTAAATTCAGTATTCTCTGATTTACTGAACTGTAATGACCCTATTGTTACTGGATACTTCAGTTGGGGTGGGAGATTCCATGGATAGATTTTCATGTCAGTGCAGGTGGGAAAGTAAAGGATGGTCTTGTCTTTGGATCCAAATGTTTAAATTAGTATGGACATACCTTCACTCCATCTCCTGTGACAAGCAGCTCTCCATCCTTGAGCACCACAAGTGTTTTCCAGAAGCTACTAGCTGTTGTCTTGTGCTATGAAAATGAAAGACCTCAACTTCACAGACTGTAGGAGAATTTAGTGTATTTTTTTACTTTTTTCTTTACCTTTTTTACTGATGATTGAGTACAGTTGTCTCCATTTTCCCACCACCACTTTCCCCCACCCTACCCATGCCCACCTCCCACCTTCAATCTCACCCCACCTTAGCTCTATCCATGGGTCCCTCATACATGTTTATTTACATCCCTTTCCCTTCTTTCCCATGTTATTTCCCTCTCCCTTCCCCTCTGGTTACTGTCAGTTGGTTGTTGATTTCAGTGTCTCTGGCTATATTTTGCTTGCCAGTTTGGTTAATTAGGTTCTACTTATAGGTGAGATCATATGCTATTTGTCTTTCACCGCCTGACTTATTTCACTTAGCATAATGCTCCCCAGTTGCATCCATGTTGTTTGAAAGGGTAGGAGCTCCTTCTTTCCTTCTGCTGTGTAGTATTCCATTATGTAAATGTACTATATTTTATCGATCCATTCATTTACTGATGAGCACTTAGGTTGCTTCTCGTACTTGGCTATTGTAAATTGTGCTGCTATGAACATTTTGGTGTATAGGTTCTTCTGAATTGGTGTTTCAGGACTCTTAAGGTTTAATCCCAGCAGTGAGACACACTGGTCTAAAGGCAGTTTCATTTCTTAGCTTTTTGAGGAAATGCCATACTATTTTCCACAGAGGCTGCACCAGTTCACATCCCCACCAACAGTACACTAGGGTTCCCTTTTCTCCACAACCCTGCCAGAACTTATTGTGTGTTAATTTGTTTATAATGGTTCTGACTGGTGTGAAGTGTGATCTCATTGTAGTTTTAATTTGCATCTCTTTTATGGCTAGTGATGCTGAGCATCCTTTCATATGTCTCTGAGCCCTCCATGTGTCCTCCTTGGAGAAGTGTCTGTTCATGTCCTTTGCCCATTTTTTTCAATTGAATTGTTTGTCTTTCCTGAATAGAGTTGTGTGGGTTCTTTATACATTTTGGAGATCAAACCCTTGTCCAAGATATCATTGGCAAATATATTTTCTCATACAGTTGGTTCCTTTTTCATTTTGCTAATGTTTTCTTTAGCTGTGCAGAAGCTTTTTATTTTGATGAGATCCTATTTGTTTATGCTTTCCTTTATATCCCTTGTTCTAGGGGACATATCAGTGAAAATATTGTTGCATGGAATATCTGATATTTTCCTGCCTATCTTCTCTTCCAGGACTTTTATGGTATCACAACTTATATTTAAGTCTTCTATCCATCTTGAGTTTATTTTTGTGTATGATGTAAGTTGGTGGTTGAGTTTCTTTTTTTTTTTTTTGCATGTATCTGTCTAGCTCTCCCCCAAACCATTTGTTGAAGAGGCTATTTTGATTCCACTTTATGTTTCTGTCCCCTTTGTCAAATATTAATTGACCATAGTAACTTGGGTTTATTCCTGGGCTCTCTACTCTGTTCCATTGATCTATGTGTCTGTTCTTATGCCAGTACCAGACTGTTTTGATTAGTATAATTTCTTAATAAAATCTGTTTCTTTTCAAGCAAAGGTTGTGTGTATCTTTCTTTTGAGATACCCTGAGTTTTAATGTTCAGTTTGGATTATTTTTTAAGTCACTGTAATGCCAGGATATCAGTACAGTAATGAAAGTAGCATAAGTTTACTAAAATGTATATGTCTGATATTCCCACACTCTTCATAGAGTGACTTGTGGAACACGTGAATTTGCCATGGGATAGAAAGCCAAGTGGTAGCCTTCAGTCCTTGATGGAAGTCACACTCTGGTTTACACTTCTACAAGGCATGTTTTTTTTTTAATTCAGATATAGAAATTTTAAGAAAACTATTCTGGATAGAAAGCAAAACTATGTCCACATAGGTATTTATGTCCAACCCAAACTCAACCACTAAATTTGCAAGTTTCTCACTAAAGACCAGAAAGAAGATATGTAATATCACCAAGATACTTAGTTGGATTGAGGCCTCCTTTTTACAAAAAAAAAAAAATATTGAGTGTAAGATAACATTGAAAAGGTTTATTTTTGTACTTTAATCTCTTTTAAGCTAATTTATAATCTTTTTCTGTGTCTTTCAAATATAAATAATGAAAATTATACAATTTCATCCAATAAAGATTATTACAAAAAACTGAAATAGTAAAAACATTCATTAGAAATTTGCACACTAGAATTTAGGGCCTTGATTCTAGGACTTCCCCTCTGGGAAAATGTGAAACCCATAATGTGTACACTGTTTTCGGCTATAGTGAAGACGCAAGAATTTGTGGCTGCTGTGACTGAATTCTGAAGATGAAGAGAATTTGCCTGTGTTCCTATAAAAGAATAAAATCATCTGAGTGATTTCTTGGTTTGCTGCCAAACAAATACATGTGCCCGAGATGACCCGGTGCTCCAGAGAGGAAGTGTGTCACAGGTACTGAGCATTAACAAATACATAGGTGGGTACCTTTCCCAACATGGTACTTGTCTGTCCTCATGGTAATCAATAAATGATGTAACAATTATAATCTGACATTATTAAATATTTACAGTATAATACCTTCCCAGACATTCATCAATGGTTCTCAAAATGAAGTAAACAATTAAAATCTGTAAAATTATTCTTCATTACTGGAGTTCATGTTCTCCTATCAGGCCTTGAATTTGGACATGGTGGGTCTTTCCCTGTATAGTTACCAATTCCTAACTTCAAAATTCTTTTTGATGATGAAGGTGGAATGATATATATGCCAGAGTAACAGAATATAGATTGTTTGGGATTACAATCCCTAAAGGTTTAGTTTAGTAATCTAAAAGGAAGCTTTTAAGAGATGAGGAGGGAAGCATGGACTTCTAAAAATGCAATTAGTCCCAGAAAACAAAAATGCTAAGGGAAAGCAAAGGAATATTACTCACTGTCTTCAGTTCCAAAAAAATGTAGGAAAATAGGTCACCACTTGGGAAGTCAGGTAAACTGGTCACTAGTGACAATGTGAAGGGAAAAATACCAATTTTGATTACATCATCTTCAACAAAATAATTTTCAAACACACAATAAATTTAGATAGAAATGAAGCAGGAGATAAAGACAAAACTATTTTAAATGGCTTAAAGTTCAGAGAACAGGAATTACAAACGCAAATGCCAGTAGATAATAAATATAAATTTGAGAGGCATGCCTGAAATAAGTTAGTGGACATTCAATGCATCTGTGTGGATGAGGAGGCCTCCAACTCTCCATTCCAGGGACTGCCAGACTCAGAAATTCAGACCTAAACTAGTCAGGTCTCCCGACTTCTCAAGAAAAGGTAGACATCCAGAGTTTCCAATGAGATATCCTACTTTGTTTTGTTTTAATGTGAATCTCTAGGTGAATGAAACCATATCTGTGATTTAGATCTAAGATTTAATGGTTGTAAAATGCACAAAGTAAACTTACAGTAATGAGCAGCAACAAATTCAGGATTACCTCTGGTGAGATAAGAGACAATAAAATAGGGGTATTCAATAACATCTATATTGTTTAATTTATCGGTAAAATATTTATTTTTTAATTTTATTTATTTATTTATCTTTAGAAAGGAAGGGAAGGAGAGAAGGAGAGAAACATCAATGTATGGTTGCCTCTGGTGCATCCCCTGCTGGGAACTGGCCTGCAACCCAGGCATATGCCCCAACGGGGAATCGAACCTTGATCCCCTGGTTCACAGGCCCATGCTCAACCCACTGAACTACACCAGCCAGGGTATCAGTAAAATATTTAAATCAAATGTTTTAAATCAAACAAATAGCTAACAAGTTTTGGTAAAACTAAGAATAGGTTACTTTGAAAATTTCCTGTCTCTCCAAAATAGGGAAACCTGAAGTTCTGATAGGAAAATTCTGCTCAAAATCACTATATCCAACAAACCTGCAATAACATGTGTGTAAAGGCACCAGATATATAAAGCCTTAGATCATAAACTATTCATACTGAAATCCTAAAAGCATTCTGAAACAATTTACCTTAAGTATTGTACCACACAATTAAAAACAAAGTGCAAGAAACATTTTTAGAAAAAATATCTAATGAAGACCACTCAAATTTAATGAGAGTTGCATATACATAATTATTACAATGATATTTATAAAATGGAATATAAAAGAGCAAATAGAAACATTCTTTAAAATATGATTTATAGCTAAATATAATTGCAGCTAACAACCTGCTTTTATAATTTCAGATTGAATTAATACAATTGATTAAGAGAAGAGGAGGAAATATGTTAAACGTATCCTTTTGTGGACAACAAAAGGGTCACATACTGAACCTGATGAGCTCAGGGGAGGCCTGCATGACAGGCTTAACAAACTCAGAGACCTAAAGTAACCACATAGGATGTTCTGAAGTTAAAACTTTCTAACTAAAAGTGAGTCATGGTGGGTAGTCACATCCTAGGCCAGTATCTTCCTGGGCAAAAATCAATCTTTACTTTAACTGAGTCTTTTATCTTTTTGCATCTACAATAACATACCTTTGAAATCAGAGTGATCTCCTCTATACCCCTCAAGGTACAACCTCCCACCATGGAACCCCTTACTGATATCTTGTTCCCTGCATACCTTCTCTATGCACTGTCAATGTTAATTTTTAACTATCCCAAACCCACCAAAGTCAAAGAAGTGTTTGCTTATTCTTTTCACTTTTTATCCAACTTCACAGATTCCCCACCTCCCTTACCTACCACCAATGGATTTTATGTAAACCTTTTACCCCTCCTCCTTTAATTATACTGTAAAAAATAAGGTGAAAAAATGCTGTTTTCTGGAGCATTTCCTCAGTCTCTATAGATTTTTTCCCAGAAATTGTCATTGATTTGGCTCAAGTAAACTAATACAAATGTTTTACAGGTTTGGACCAATACTATCTAGGTCCATTTACCTAACAAACAGTGACTGAGCATATATTGTGTGTCAGGCACTCCTCTTGGTCCTTAGGATACATCAGTGAACAAAAGAGATGAAACCCTCCACCCAGGTAATGTTTAAAATCTTGATATTTTTCTACATAATCCTATAGAAATATTGTTAGTATGATTCTTTAACAATGGTGATATAATCCTGAGGGTAACAGAAATGGGTGAAGTGACAATTCTGCTTTCTCCCCTTTGGAAAAAAACCTATGATCATCAGCCCCACAGATGTTAACAACCCATCAGTATCGGGACCCAAATAAATGCCCAGTGCATTCACACCAGTAGAACAAGGCTGAGTTCCATAAAGCAGAGCAGAAGCTTTATTCTTTAATCAGGGAATGGAGAAGAGTTAGATCATACTCTCATTTCATAGGCTGAAGCAATGGTGATTTAATTCTTTCAGGAGCTTAGTCCTTCTTGTGTTGTACTTGGCCCTTTTGCATACAGTCCTCTTTATACACAATGCACCATATCCATCTTTGTTGTTGTACTTGGCCCTCTTCATTTTCAGTCAGAAATTCTTTTCAGTTCCTGTAGGCAAGCATAGCTGGTGGCATTAAGTTTTGAGAAATGTTAGGGTCTTTTAAACAATACCCTAGTAACAACTGCATGAGGATTAATGAGAAAGTGGCATGGACATCACTACAACTACATTTGCTCTAAGTAGCCATCTTTTTCTAATATATTCTGTGCCCCTGATTAATCCCAGATTGGGATTATACAACGATGTGTTTGTGCCATCTGCAATCCTGAAACAAATAAATAGCTAATAAACACGAGACTGCAAGTTAAAGTAACACTGAAATTCTGTTTTACAACTTTAAAACAGAGAATATTAAAGAATAATAATATTCAGCTGCGGCTAGGAGTCAGTTCGAGTTAAACTCTTAAATTTTTATGTTTAAGCAGTCCCATAAAATGCTAGTGGAAGCAATAATTGGAAAACTTTCTGGAAATGAATTTGAAAATATATTGCAATATGTTTCAAGAACATTAACAAATTTTGTAACTATTAAAATTGTAATTATGTAGAATTTCTAATGAAATGGTGTAAAGTTTAGGAAAAAGAAGGATAAAATTATACATACAGGATTCCTTCACCCATAAAAAGAAAAAGAATTGTGGAATTATAACTGTTTTTCCCCATCTTTACACTTTTCTGAACTTTGAATATATTCAGGTTTTGGTCACCAGAAGGTGGTATTGTTCACAGAAATGGATGAGTCAAGAAGAGAATGGGACATAATGTATTTGATTTTAGACATGTTGGGTATAGGAGACTATCAACATATCCAATATGAAAATCTCAGCATTAAATGGGCTAAATATTATGAAAGTAACCAAAACTTAAACTGCTGTTTTGAAAGTAATCTACAGAGACATCATGAAAAGCTGAAGGAATGAACAAAACCACCAATAACTGGGAACAGAGAGGACCAAGGGCCTAGAACCTCTTCAAAGTTTACTAGTGAAAATGGAAAAGGTAGAGAAGTTGGTGACTAAAATACAAACATGTACCCACAATATCCATACCACATGTATTAGTGGAAAAAAGTTGATTTCACTGAACTGGAAACCATTTTATTGAAATAGAGATGGTCATCTTATAATAATCCATATAATTTGGAAAAATGTCAGGAAAAATAATTAGCAGACTTCAACAGTTTGCTATAAATTGTTGCAAGTATTCTTAAATGTTTTAGATGAAGTACTCCTTGTATTGGAGACATCACAATGTTTACATTTCACATAGATTACAATGCATCACCTTCTTGACAAGTCACACCTTTTCTAGGATGACACATCTTTGACTCTCAAATCTCAGTCTCAATTCCTACTTCCTAATTTCTCTTTGGAAACCAATCGACACTTAGTGTAATGTTTTTCTCTTATTTTTAAATATATTTTATTAATTATACTATTATAGTTGTCCCATTTTTCTCCCCTTTGTTCCCTTCCACCCTGTACCCCACTCCCACCACCATTCCCCCACCTTAGTTATGTCCATTTGTCATACATACAAGTTCTTTGGCTTCTCCATTCCCCATACTATTCTTAACCTCTACCTGTCTATTTGGTACCTACAATTTATGCTTTTTATTCCCTGTACCATTTCCCCCATTCTTCCCCCACCCCCTCCCACTGATAACCCTCCATGTGATCTTCATTTATGTGATTCTGTTCCTGTTCTAGTTGTTCACTTAGTTTGTTTTTACTTTGTTTTTAGGTTCGGTTGTTGATAATTGTGAGTTTTTGTAATTTTATTGTTCATTTATTTTATGTTTTTTCCCTTAGATAGGTCACTGAAACATTTCATGTAATGTGGGGACAACTTTTCCCTCAAGTTCCCCCATCTGCCAGGGTGAAAGTAAATACTACCGAGACATGATCTGCTTGGGGAACAGAGGTGGCCAGTTTCTCAGAGGAAAAAGGCCAGGAGCCCCTTCCTCCAGGGGCTTTTATTGGATTGTAATACACAGAAATACAGGGTGGCAAGGATCAAACAGTAGAAAACATTTCAAAGAAATCTGAGGGCTTGGTCTTAGTCAGTGTCTGTCAGGAAAAGGGGGGTGCAGAAACTTTGGGAGACACTCATTTCCTGCTCAGACCCTTAACATATGAATAAAAACACTCTTAGCAAAGCAGGTTTTACAGGATTTTTAGGAATTCTTTCTTATACCAGATTTACCCCGGATACACTATAGCAAGGCAAGGAGCTGCACCACCTCCCCATCACAGGTTTTCAAGCTTAAGTGGATTAGAGTCAGGAACTGCTTCTCCGAGAGGACATGGGGACTCAGGCTATGTCAGAATAGCCGAGGAGCAAGGGTCCATTGCTCCGTCTTTGTTACAGCTTCCCGAGTCCTTCCATGATACCTTTCCAAGTGATCATGTCTAGCTTAGGTTGTCCCTTGCTGTGAGGAGTCTTACCTGTCTCTGACTAGCTGACCATGCTTTGGGGGCAAGGGAATAAGCTGAGGCAGTGTTTGCTACCAGAGATAAGCTTTGTCTCTTGCGGCTTGACTTCGGGAAGTCGCTCACTTATCCTTAGTCATGGGGGGTAGTTACAATTCCTGAAACCAGGCAGAGCGGTTCCCAACAATGTAATAAGGGCTTGGTGATTATTAATGCCTTTGACATAATTTTATCTAAGAAACACTTTATCTGCCCTTCCTTTCTAAATGAAAGTTTTGCTGGAGACAGTAATCTTGGATATAGGTTTTTGCCTTTCAGGATTTCAAATACTTCTTTCCAGCTCCTTCTTGCCTGTAAGATTTCTTCTGAGAATTCAGCTGGCAGTCTTATGGGCACTCCTTTGTAGGCAATTCTCTTCTTTCCTCTAACAGCTTTTAAGATCCTCTCCTTATCTTTAATCTTAGCTAATGTAATTATCATATGTCTTGTGTGCTTCCTCGGGTCCAACTTCTTTGGGATTCTCTGAGCTTCCTGTACTTCCTGAAAGTCTATTTCATTTGCCACTTTGGGGAAATTCTCCTTCATTATATTTTCAATTTCTTACTCTTCTTCTTCTCCTTCTGGCACCCCTATGATTCAGCTGTTGTAATGTTTAAAGTTAACCCAGAGGTTCCTAAGCCTCTCCTTTTTTTTTTTTTGGAATTCTTTTTTCTTCAATCTGTTCTGGTTAAATGTTTATTTCTTCCTTCTGCTCCAAACTGTTGATCTGAGTCCCAGTTTCCTTCCCATCATTGTTGGTTCCTTGTGTATTTTCCTTTATTTTACTTTTCATAGACTTCACTTTTCCTCTATTTTGTCACCATACTCAACCATTTCTGTGAGCATCTTGATTTTCAGTGTTTTGAACTGTGCATCTGAACAGTTGGTTATCTCCTCATCGCTGAATTGTATTTTTTATGGGGCTTTGATCTGTTCCTTCATTTGGGCCACATTTTTTTGTCTTGGCACACCTTTTATGTAGTAAGGGTGGAGCCTTAGATATTCACCAGGGTGAGACAACGCCCTAGCTGTGGCATTGTGGTGCTGTCTGTGGGGAAGGAATCCAAGAGGGAACAATGGCCTTGTTCAGCTCTCCACCAGCTTTAGTCACTTCCACAACCCAGAATTAAATTTGGCCTTTCTGGTACTGCTTTCCATGTGGGGGTATTTTATACGTTCTAGGACCCTGTGGTTCTCTTCAACAAATTCTCCTCTGAGGCTGGGAGTTTCTCTCGCCACCTCAATTCCCATAGTTTTTTTCAGTCAGAGGTTTTGAGGCTTTATTTACCCATCCTGGAACCCTGGGTTGAGCAGTCTTTCTAGCTTCCCAGTTGTTCCCTCTGGTTTATCTGCACAAAAATGTGGGACCTCCCTCTCTGCCAGCTTCTGCCTCAATTGGTCCACTAGCTGCCACCTTGCCAGCCCCAGTCCTCCAGTTCCTTCATGTCCTCTCCACCCTGGCTGCCCATCTTTTGCCCCTACTACTGGTCTGGATGAATGTTTCTTCTTTAACTCCTTGGTTGTCAGACTTCTATACAGTTCGATTTTCTGAGAGTTCTATTTTTTTAAATTTGTTGTTGTCCTTCTTTTGGTTGTGCAAGGAGGCAAAGTGTATATACCTATGCTTCCATCTTGGCTGGAAGTCCACTTAGTGTAATCTTGGGTAGATAAAGACTGCATGCATTAACTGGTGTTCAGAGCTAAGAGAAGAGGTCAAGACAATAAGAGAAAAATCCATAAAATATGCTAAGCCAATTTATCAGAAATAGAAGAAAGTCTAAGTTTTGTTTAGTACAACCTCTCTTGGAAAAAGAACTGTATCCACTAACAGCAGTAATACAGGATGGGGTGTCATCCTAGTACTTTAGATCTTCTCTTCTGCTCAAGAAAGATTCAAATGAGGCTTCAATCTCTAGATATCCTTCCCCATTCTTCCTTCATTTACCTTCACATACACATACACACAGAAGTCTTTAATGGTCATCTATTAGGAAAAAAATAAATTTTTAGCTTGTCACAGGTACATGACCAGATTATGTACTTCCTAGAGGGTTTAGTCTATAGGTGAAACTAGCCGAATAAGCAATATGGTTTCCTGCCTATTTTGTTCATTAATGATATGCCAGATAATCTGTAATCTGCTCAAAATGTGCCTTCTAAGTATAGTGCTACCTGTAACTCTGCCCATGCCTGGTAAGCTAACACCAAACTCCTCTGCAAATTGTAACCAACAGCTACTCACAGGTTTCACAGTTTTTTGACTCCTTGCTGTATAGCATTACTACTATTGGAGCCAGATAAATTTTAAAAATTTAGAAACATCTGGCCATCCAGAGCACTTTGGTTCTCTCAGCTTCTCTCCTTTGTAGTGGCCTCCAAACAAAGAGAGCATCTCTGTGTGATCAGCTTTGCTGTCAATTTTCTATTCCAGTGAAAGAAGTTTTTATGTAAAAATCCTCCCCAGAGTCATAATTCCCCTTCATGCCTTGGGTTCTGTTTACATTATTTTTAGATATCTTAAAAATTCTATTTTCAACCTTACTCTTGGGAGAAAGTATTAACAACTTTGTAATAATTTTCATCACTTTGTGCTAAGGCTGAAAGTACCCACTCTTTACAGACAAATGAAAAAACAATCTTGGAGCCATCATCCTTTTACGATTCATCCAAAGTCTATGCAGAACACTGGCTTTCTCTTTCCTTTCCTGAATTTTGTTCATTTTTTAAAAATTTTATTTTAATTCTTGTTCAGTACAGTTTTCTCCCTTTAACCCCCATCCTGGCCCACACCCCCCAGCCCTCCCCACCTGCCATTTCCACTCCCCATAGTTTTTGTCCATGTTTCCGTTACACTTGTTCCTTTAAATCCTTCCCCTTTTCCCCTGAAATTCCCCTGGAAACTCCCTCCCCTCTCCTCTCTGGTCACTGTCAGCCTGTTCTCTGTTTCAGTGTCTTTGATTATATTGTGCTTGTTTGTTTGTTTTATTGTTTAGGTTCCTGTTAAAGATGAAATCATATGGTATTTGTTCCTGACTGCCTGGCTTACTTCGCTTAGCATAACGCTTTCCAGTTCCATCTATGCTTTTGCTAAGGGTAGGAGCTCCTTCTTTCTTTCTACTGCATTGAGTTCCATTGTGTAAATGTACCATAGTTTGCTGATCCATTCATTTACTGATGGACACCTAGGTTGCTTCCAGTACTTGGCTATTGTAAATTGTGCTACTAGGAACATTGGGGTGCTAAGGATATTTTGAATTGGTGTTTTAAGGTTCTTAGGATATAATCCTAGCACTGAAATTGCTGGGTCAAAAGGAAGATCCATTTTTTTCTTTTCTGAGAAAATTCCATACTGTTTTCCATAGTGGTTGTACCACTCTGCAATTCCAGCAACATTGCACTAGGGTTCCCTTTTCTCCACAACCTCTCCAACACTTTTTGTTTGTTGATTTGTTCATGATGGCCATTCTGACTGGTGTGAAGTGGTATCTCATTGTGGTTTTAATTTGCATCTCTCTGATAGCTAGCAATACTGAGCATCTTTTCATGTCTGTGGATCCTCTGTACATCCTCCTTAGAGAAGTGTCTGTTCAAGTCCTTTGCCCATTTTTTAATTGGGTATCTTGTCTTCTTAGACAAGCTCTTAGAGAACTTTTTAGCTGTCCAGTTCTCCCAACACCATTTGTTGAAGAGGCTATTTTTACTCCATTTTATGTTACTGCCCCCTTTGTCGAATATTAATTGACTGTAGAGAGTTGGGTTTATTTCTGGGCTCTTTGTTCTGTTCCATTGGTCCATGTGCCTGTTTTTATGCCAGTACCAGGCTGTTTTGACTACAGAGGCCTTGTAATACAGTTTGGTATCAGGTATTGTGATCCTTCCTACTTTGCTCTTCTTTCTCAGAATTGCAGCAGGTATTTGGGGTCATTTATGAATGGTTCCATATAAATTTCTGAATTTATTCAAAAATTATAAATTTACCCTGTCTGGTGTAGCTCATTGGATTGAGTACAGGCCTGCCAACCAAAAGATCATGGTTCAATTCCCCATCGGGGCACATGCCTAGGTTGCAGGCCAGTTCCCAGCAGGGGATGCAACAAAAACAACCATACATTGATATTTTTCTCCTTCACTCCTTCCCTTCCCTTCTAAAGATAAATAAATTAAATTAAAAAAATAAAATACAATAAAAATGTTCTTCAAAAATATATATAAATTTATATGTTTGCTGTATGTCTATGAATTATGCCATTGGTACTTTAATAGGTATAGTAATATCTTTCCTACAAATTGCTTTGGGTAGTATGGACATTTTGATGATTTTAATTCTTCTGAAGCATGAACTCAGTATATGTTTCCATTTGTTTGTATCTTCCTTGATTTCTGTCTTCAGTGTGGTATAATTTTCTGTATACAGGTCTTTTACCTCTTGGGTTAGGTTTATTCCTAGGTATTTTATGTTTGTTTTTGCTATATTAAATGAGATTTTTTTTACTTGATTTCTGCTTCTGCTGTTTCATTGTTGGTATACAACAACTAACATTATTTCTGAATATTGACTTTGTATCTCACTGTTTGACCAAATTTACTTATTACATCAAGCAGTTTTTTGGCCAAGTCTAGAATTTTCTATATACACTATGATGTCATCTGCAAACATTGACGGTTTTGTTTTCTCCTTTACCATTTGAATGCCTTTTATTTCCTTTTCCTGTCTGATAGCTGTGGCTAAAACTTCCAATACTATATTGAATAGAAGTGGTGAAAGTGGACAATCTTGTCTTGTTCCTGATCTTAGTGGAAAAGCTTTTAGTTTTTGCCCATTGAGTATGATGTTGGCTGTAGGTCTCTCATATATGGCCTTTATTATGTTAAGGAATGCTCCCTCTATTCCCACTTTGCTGAGTGTTTTTATCATAATTGGGTGCTATACCTTATCAAATGCTTTTTCCACATCTACTGATATGATCATGTGGTTTTTGTCTTTGCTTTTGTTTAAGTGATGTATTACATTTACTGATGTGCAAATATCAAACCATCCTTGCATCCCTGGGATGAATCCCACTTGGTCATGGTATATGATCTTTTTAATGTATTGTTGGATGGGGTTTGCCAATATTTTGTTGAGGATTTTAGTGTCTATGTTCCTTAGCAATATTGGCCTGAAGTTTTCTTTCTTTGTTGTGTCTTTTATCTGGTTTTGGGATTAAGATGATGCTGACTTCATAAAAAGAGTTTGGGGGGTCTTCCATCATTTCAGATATTTTGGAATAGTCTGTGAAGGATAGGGTTTATTTCTTCCTTAAATGCTTTGTAGAATTGTCCTGTGAAACCATCTGGTCCAGGGCTTTTCTGTGTGGGGAATTTTTTCATTCCTGCTTCAATTTAATTTGCTGTTATTGGTCTGTTCAGGCTTTCTGCTTCTCCATTGAGTTTTGGAAGATTATATTTTTCTAGAAACTCATCCAGTTCATCAAGTTTTTCAAATATCTTGGCATACAGCTCTTTGTATTAATTTCTTACAATCTTTTGTATTTCTGTGGTGTCAGTTGTAATCTCTCCTCTTTCATTTCCGACTGTGTTTATTTGGGTCCTCTCTCTTTTTTTCTTGATGAGTGTGCTTAAAGGCTTTTCAATTTTCTTCATTTTTTTTAAAGAACCAGCTCCTGGATTCATTGATCCTTAGAATTGTCCTTTTAGTCTCTATGTCATTGAATTCTGCTTTGATATTGGTTATTTCCTTCCAGGAAAGGAAATAACCTATGTCAATGTAGACATAGGGTTAGGTTGTTTGTTTGAAATGTTTCTACCTTTTTTAGGTAGGCCTGTATCACTATGAACTTCCCTCTCAAGACTGCCTTCACTGTGTCCCATAAATTTTGGGTTGTTGTGAATTCATTATCATTTGTTTCCAGAAACTTTTTGATTTCCTCTCTACTTTTATTTTTGACCCATTCATTGTTTAATAGCATGCTATTCAATCTCCATGATTTAGAGTGTTTTAGGTTTTTTTTTTCTTGGAATTGGTTTCTAGTTTCAGTCCCTTGTGTTTAGAGAAAATGCTTGGTATGATTTCAATTTTCTTGAATTTGTTGGGGCTTATTTTTTGTTTTATTGTATGGTCTAGCTTCAAAAATGTTCCCTGTGCATTTGAGAAGAATGTGTATTTAGCTTCTTTGGGATGAAGGGCTCTCTATATATATCAGTTAAGTCCATTTCCGCTAGGGCATTGTTAAATGCCACATTATCTTTGTTGATATTTTGTTCAAAAGAAATGCCCATTTTTGACAGTGGGGTGTTAAAATCCCCTACTGTAATTGTGTTGCTGTCAGTATCTTTCCTAAAATCCTCTAAAATTTTCTTTATGTATTTGGTTGTTTCTATGTTGGGTCCATATATATTTACAATGTTTATGTCTTCTTGGGGGATCTTTCCCTTGAGTATTATGAAGTGACCTTCTGGGTCTCTCTTTATGGCCTTTTTTTGAAGTCTATTTTGTCTGATATGACTATTGCTATCCTGACTTTTTTTTTGTCCTGTCCATTTACTTTGAAAATTTGTTTCCATCTCTTCACTTTTAGTCTGTGTAGTTCTTTTGTCCTGAGGTGGGTCTCTTGTAGGCAGCATGTGTGTGGGTCATGCTTTCTCATCAATTCAGCTATTCTGTGTCTTTTGATTGAAGCATTTTAACCATTTATGTTTAAGGTTATTATTAATAGGTACTTATTCATTGCCATTTTTGTACCTGTGTTCCTCTCTCTCTCTCTCTCTCTCTCTCTCTCTCTCTCTCTCTTTTTCCTCCTTTCCTTAAAGCAGTCCCTTTAGCATCTCTTGCATAGCTGGTTTTGTGTAGGTGTATTCTTTTAGACTTCTTTTGTCTGGGAAGCTCCTTATTTAGCCTTCTATCTTGATTGAAATCCTTGCTGGGTAAAGTATCCTTGGTTGCATGCCTCTGGCTCTCATTACTTGAATATTTCTTGCCATTATCTTCTGGCTTGGAGCTTTTCTGTTGAGAAGACACCTTCTAACCTAATTGGGGCTCCCTTGTATGTTACTTCCTATTTCTCCCTTGCTGCCTTTAAGATTCTCTCTTTGTCTTGGAATTTTGCCATTTTAATTATGATGTATCCTGAGGTGGGCCTTTTTGAGTTCCTTTTTACTGTGACTCTGTTGTTCCTGGATTTGTGTGACTTTTTCTCTCATTAAATTAGTAAAGTTTTCTATCATTACTTTTTCAAACAAGTTTTCTATGTCTTGCTCTTCTTCTTCTCCTTCTGGTATCCCTGTTATACAGATATTATTATGTTTCATATTTTCCTGCACTTCTCTTAATCCCTTTTCATTCTTCCTGAGCCTCTTTTCCTTTTCTTGCTCTTTCTGTGTGTTTTTTTTCTACTTTGTCCTTCAGCTCACTGATCTTGCTTTTGATTCCTTCTACTGTGTTCTTCAGTTCAGAAGTTGTATTCTTCATTTCCTCTTGGCCTTTGTCGATGGTTTCTATTTCCTTTTTCGTGTTGATATAGTTTGCAGTGAGTTCATTATAGTTCCCCTGTTGTTTCTGGTAATTCACCGTGACCTCACTGAGCTTCCTGATAACCAGTGCTTTGAACTCAATATATGGTAGTTGAGTTGCCTCTATTTCATTTAGCACTCTTCCTGAAGCTTCCTCCTTTTCTTTCATTTGGGGATTGTTTCTTTGTCATCCCATTGTTTATGAGACTCTTCTTTTTAGTCTCAGCTTCTTAAATTGATCTGTTCTGGCTTCCTGGGTTTATAGTGTGAAATTCTGTGGTAGAATACCTGTGAGAATCAGTGCTGCAGTCTCCTTCAGGTATCCTGGTGTTAACAGCTTCCACCTACTCTTTTTTGTGATCAGTTGGAGGAGTAAGGCAAAATGGTTTAAGACAGCAAGACAGCATTTTAGGATATTTAAAGTAGCAGCTAGTAGAGAAGAGATAGGAGATCATTTGGCTATGTATAGTATTAACCGTGATCTTCAACCCAACTAGCCACATTTTAGAAAGTATGGACAGATGATAAGACTCTTGTTGGGAAGGGAAGGATTGTGAGTTGAATCTAGAAAGCAGAGAGGTTGTAGGCGGTCAGATTCTGAGGTAAGGTGAGAATAATGGATAGTAAATAGGTGTAGTATGTGAGAGAATAGAGTTAACCAGGACAGTAATAGAGTGCAGGAAACTGTGAAGTGGGCTAAGATCCAGGAGGGGTGTTGTGACTTTTTACAATTGTATGGAACAGCTATTATTTACAATAATATTAGAGCAACAATCATATGACAGAATCTACGAGATCTAGATAACAAAATTAGGTATTATAGGACCTTGATTAGTGTGCTAATGGAACACAAGCAAAGGACAGTAAATTAGCAATATACTATGAATGAGGTAGCAGGGGAAATCTGTCAAATGATACAATATAATCAGCCAAGCAAAGAAGACTATACAGAAAGGAGAGGAATTCAAAAATACTATTAAAATAAAAGATGTAAAAATAATAATGCAAATATGCAATAATTTTAGGTTCTCTGAAATAGCAAAGTGAAATTTGTTTCACTGTCTCAGCTGTTGGGATGCCCCCTCTTTGGGTCCAACTCTGGTATTTTCACATTTTCAGGTGTTTTTGTCTCACTTATGGGTATTTAAAAAGAAAATAAAGAAAAAATCAGAAGAAGAGATAAAATTAGAAAAAAGGAAGGAGAATAAAACAAGAAAGAGAAGGAAAAGGAATTAAGAGACATAAAAATAATTAAAAGATTAAATAAAAATTACTTTAAAAAATTGAACAAACAAACAAAAAAAACTTCTTGCTGGTTTCAAACTGGCCAAACTGGTTTTTCTGGTCTTGCTGGTTGCAGCAGGCTGAGGGGAATTGGTATCACTTTATTCCCCTCCTGTTCAACACTCAGTCAGCCTTGCATGTACTCTCCCCAGGGCTAGCCTGGCACCTTGTGTGTGTGATCCTAATCTTGCCAAGCATGCAGGTGTGGGCTCCAGGCCTCCTGTGGAGCTCGAACTCTCCTGGGGTTTATGGGTGTCAGCTCCCGGTCTTCCACAAAGCACACTCTCCCTGAGTTTCAGGCCCAGGCACACAGCCAGGCTGCCTCTGTTCCCATAGGCTCAGGCGTGCACTATTCCCTGGGCTATGCGTGGGTGCTCACAGTCCCTGTGTGTTTGCCACTTAGTACTTATTCTCCTGAGGGAGAGATTGACCCAGCTGTCTCCCAAGAGCCCTGTGACAGACCGGGATGGCAACAGGCCTGGGGCTGCAGCCTCCCTGGTCCCTGAGTTGGTCCCTGGGCCCTTATTGTCCTGAAGAACTCTCCTTACTCCCTAGTTTTTCAATGTGCTCTACAGTTTTTTATCTCCTATTTTTATATATATTGTGGTACTATGGGCTATTTGCTCTGTTCCTCTGTAGATCGGATAGGTTTTTCTCCTGTGTGTAGGGGGAAGTGGAATCTGCTCCCTCCTACTACACTGCCATCTTCCTTCTCTTCAAATTTTTTTTTTGCTAAGGCATTAAATTCCTTCTTGACGACTGTAGGATTCAAAGCAATTCAAATAAGATTAGTTCATTTTACTTATTATAAAAAAAGCTTTATCCTCTAAATAGTGTTAAAACCATAATAAAACTCCCAGAAACCAAATAAATTTTTACTGACTTTTGTTCATTTTGGTAACTTTTACCTTGTCTGACTGGCAACATCATGTAAGTTGTGGGGGCGCTACTCTGCAAGTGCCCCCGGTGCCATGGACAGGCATGAATGAATATGAATATGGCTGAGACAAGATGGATCTGTTTGGGGATGGAGGGAGTGGGCTGTGGCCAGTTTCTCAGGGGAGACAAAGGCCAGCAGTGGCCAGTTTCTCCGAGGAGAAAAAGGCCCCAAGTGCCTTTCCCCATAGCCTTTTATTGGGTTGTAATACACAAGAATACTGGGAGGCAAGGATCAAACAGTAGATAACATTACAAAGAAATTTGAGGGTTTACTATGAGTCAGTGTCTGTCAGTAAGAAAGTTGCAGAAACTTTGGGAGACATACTCATTTCCTCTCAGACCCTTATGACATGAATGAAAGCACTCAGCATACCAGATTTCACAGGTTTATCAGGAAGTCTTTGTGATGCCAAATTTTTCTGCAGGACATGCTCTAGCAAAGCAAGGAGCTGCACCTCTCCCCAACAGGTATTCGGGCTTAAGAGGATTAGAGCCAGGAAGTGCTTCTCCCAGAGAACATGGGGACTTGGGCTTTGTCAAAGGCAGGCGGCAAGAGTCTATTGCTCTTTGTTGCAGCCCCCGCCCCGAGTCCTTCCACAAAGTCCTCACAAGTGATCGAGTCTGGCTTAGGTTGCCCCCCCCCCGGCTGTGAGGGGTCTTACCTGTCATTGACTTCTGACCAAGCTTTGGGGGCAGGGAGAGGAACTGAGGCAGCGTTTGCTACCAGAGACAAGCTTTGCCTTCTGCAGCTGGCATTCCAAAGGTTGTCTCTTGCCCTTAGCCACAAGGGGTAGAGATACAATTCCTAAAACTAAGCAGAGCGGTCTACAGTGAGTTACTCAGCCTGGCATCAAAGAGGCCTATGTTATTTCAGCACATTTTTAGTTTACCGATATGCAGCCTTCTCTGTTAAATAGAATACATATTCTTGCCACCTGAATATCTCAAATGCACAAATGTCATTACATCACTTTCCTTGTTCAAGAAAAAAATTACAATTTAAAACCTCAGTGGCTTGCCATTACCTAAATCCTCAATTTATGTTAATGGCCCATTCCTCCAGAATGCCTCCAGAATTCCAGAATGCTAAATTCCTCCAGAATTTAAGGTCCAAAATATCTGTAATCAACATATACACCTGGGCTTCTCTTTCCCTACTTTGATGTTGCTAGCAAAGACCAAAACATAATAACCTTTCTTTCATTTCAGAATGAAAAAATATTTTAAATATTCATAAATAGTCATTATAACTTATACACTATCTAGCTAGAAAACTACATTCTGCTCTGGCAGCCATCAATGTTCATTTTTATTTAATAAAACTATATTTGTGCACATACATCTATATACATCCCATTTCACTAGGACCTAAGTTGGGCACTGTTGATTATTGTCTATTCATTCTTCTAACTTGGATCTCAAGGACCAGGATCCCCTCCTGGTTGGTCTTGTATGTGTACTCACTGGTTTATAGTAGGTCCAGGGATGCAGTTTCAACTTTCTTACTAGGACTTATGCTCATCTTTTCCTTTATACCGAGTGTAAGTCCCTATATATGGGACTTCACTTCAAGGTCGCCTTTCACACCTGATTCAAACCATGCACAGAGACGCAGACCCAATAACTAAGACACAAATTAACAAACACCTATCAATAATTGTAACACTGTAATTATGAAAAATGTTCTGACACTCAGATGTTTTAATCTCTGAATTTTATCGTATTGTTAACGTCATCAGTAAAGCTCATAGATCACATACAATGAATGAGATTAGACTCTTTCATCACATAATCAACAAAAATTCAATCCTTTTGCAAAGCTGGCAAATAGTAACCTTTCTCTTTCTCATAGGCCAATTAAATTGTCATTTTCATTTTTGTGTGTAACTTTTAAATTATTTTAATATATTTTATTGATTATGCTATGACAATTGTCTCAATATTCTCCCTTGCCCCCCTGCACCCAGTACCCACATTCTCTCCAACAATTCCCCCTTAGTTCATGTCCATGGGTTGTGCATATAACTTCTTTGGCTCCTCCATTTTCTACACTATTCTTAACATCTCCACATCTATTTTCTACCTACCAATTATGTTTCTTAATCTCTGTATTCGTTCTTCCATTCTCCCCTACTCTCTTCCCCATCCCAGCTGATAACCCACCAAATGATCTCTATATCTATTATCTATTCCAGTTATGGAATAAAATATTCCATATTCTATTGACATTCCTGTGATTCAGATGTTGGTACATTTGGAATTGTCCCAGAGACTCTTTATGCTATCCTTTTTTTTAATTCTTTTTTCTTCTTCTTGTTCTGCTTGAATGATTATTTCTTCCTTATGTTCCAAATCATTGATCTGAATCTTGGTATCATTTCTTCTGTTGTTGGTTCCTTGTAGATTGTTCTTTATTTCATTTAATGTAACTTTCATTTCTGCCTGGGTGTTTTGTAAGCTGTTGTTGCACTCTGAGTTCTTTGAGCATCCTGATAACCAATGTTTTGAATTCTGTATCTGTTGGTTGGTTATCTCTGTTTTGTTTAGTTATTTTTCTGGTGTTTTCTTCTGTTCTTTCACTTGACCCATATTTTTGGTCTCCTCGATTTGGAAGCCTCTCTGTGTATTAGGTAGAGCTGCTTTGACTTCCTGTCTTAGTAGCATAGCCTACTGTAGAAAAGGCACCTGTGAATTATATGGAGCAGAGCCTTAGGTAATCACCAGGGTGGATCAACCCACTTCACTGCTTTGTTGTACTTTGTGTGGGGAGGACTCAGGGAGGGGACAATGCTACTACCTGACTTCTGGAGTTTTCCCAGCACTTGCCCTGTTTCCAGTCACTTCACTTACTCCCTGTGTGCGACTGGTGCCCTTCTAGCTGTTGCCCTGTTGCTGAATTCCAGAGGGGGTGGGCCTCTGTAAGTTCTAAGTCCATATGGACCTTTTAAGTAGTCTCCTGAAAATCCATCACGTTCTTCTGCTACCCCAACCTCCACTGGTATTTACAGTCAGAAGTTACAGGAATTTGTCTTCCTGGCACTGGAACCCTGGGCTGTGTATTCTCACTTGGAACTGAGGTCCTTCCCTCCTGATTTTTAAGCACTACATGTGAATGAGGGACCACCCATTCCACCATCTGTCTATGCCACATTGTGTCTCCACACTTCTCCACCCATCTCCACATCTCTGCCCCTCTGACCTGTCCGTATGAATATGGCTTCTTTAAATCCTTGGTTGTTGGACTTCCGCAGCTCAATATTCTTATGGTCCTGGGTGTTAGTTGTTTTGAGGTATGGTTGTAATTTTTTCTACAGTTGTGTAGGGCAGGGAAGCAAAGCATGTTGCCTATACCTCCATCTTAACCAAAAGTCTATGTGTAATTTAAACAAAGCAGTGAGGCTGTGTCCATGAGCATTTGTTGAATACCTGTTTCATGTATATCCCTACCTAATGGACCAATACTGAAAAGCAGTTCAAAGCAGTGTTCAAGCTATAGCCTAAAAGAAAAGATAAAATAAGTAAAGACTATTTCAATTCATATTCCAGAGAAAGGGCTTCTTCTTTTTCTGAAGTATGCAACAGCCAAGGATATCAGTGTTTGATGACCTGAAATCAATATTTCAAGAAAGAAATGCAGCTTCTACCTTAAAGCAAAGGCTAGCCAAAAAGGATAAGGACCAACTGAATGCTCACTTCTAAAAACCCCACATTTGCACACAAGACCTCACAATTTGGGAGGCCTGAGGAGGGCTAAGTTACAAAACATTTTTCTCACTTTCATTACTTCCCAGGATTCCTGAATGACAGTTTCAGCAGGTGTTAGGGCACATTGTGCTAAAATGCTATGTTACTCCTTAGAGGGCTCCATGTGGAGGCAAGAGATTCAACTACAGGTGGTCTGTCAGGCCCTGACTGAGAAGTGGGTAAAGCTGTGAAGCAAAATGCTATGTAAAGTGCTTATTTTTGGTGGCTTAACAAAGCAGTCATCATGTACAAGGTTCTGTTTTCCTTTGTTGAGACTACATCTGTCTGAGCTCCAAACTGTGGACCAGTGCATGTTCTGAGAGTAGTGACTGGCCTCCAATCATTGTATTTTATTTATTATGTGAACAGCAAAAAAAAGGGTTCTCTGAAAAGTAACCTCACAGGCTTATCTGATCATAAATTTCTAAGTGGGCAGATAATGGTATGTTGTCACAGCCTGGGCATGAACCTTTTTAATAAAAGGTTTATCTTTTTAGTAAAAGCCTTAAGCAAGCCCTGTCCACTGTTTCTGTGCATCTAGGTTAACACACCTTTGGAATAAACTGTAATCACCCACAAGAGAGCACATAATCTTGTGATCTAGCTTGTAATCCAAACCCTGCTTTGCTTTCTCCTACCTTTAAGTAATCTTTCTTCAGTTCTCTCCTTAATTTCAAATTCATAAAAGCTGGTGCAAAATTGTTATTCTCTGTGGCATTTGAGCTCTTGCTCCCAAGCATATGTTGTTAGTTTGGCTCAAACTCTTATAAAAAAATTTCTAAAAGTTTGAACATTTCTTATACCACAGTTGGTTTCAAAAAGCAGCTTCTCCTATATCAATATAAATTTGATAGTATGATAAGAGAAAGCAGAGATATCTGAAAAGTTATGTGTTCCAAACTAAAGCAGTTGGTTTTCATGAGCACATAAATGCTCATTCGTATGTGAACAGGCGTTTGCAGCAAAGAAAGTGAAGGTTTATTTAAGGAATGGCAGCAAGCTTGGAGACACAGGTGAGCTCATGCTCTAAAACAGGGGTGTCAAATTCATTTTCGCCAGAGGCCACATCAGCCTTTGCAGTTGCCTCCAAACGGCTGAATGTAATTTCAACTCCCTAACAGTTAAGGAGTAGTTACATTTATACAGTCCTAAAATTATTTCGGCCCTTTGAAGGCAACCGCAAGGCTGATGTGGCCCCTGGTGAAAATGAATTTGATACCCCTGCTCTAAACCTAGCTCCCTGATGGCCTATGCACACACAAAAAAGATTGTATATGGAAAAATGATTAATTGTGGTGGCTAAGGGAGTTGGGATTGTGGGCTCTACTTACTGGTTGGACCCAGGGTAGGGATAGTTGACAGTTGTTTCCGGTCCTCCTGTCAGCCATAACGTTCTTTCCAGTTTCATGAGAGCATGATTGAATGCTTGTCTGCTTTCATGGGCCTGGGGCTGAAACACAACGGAGGTCAACTTGTTATCTCTAGTTTGAGCAAAACTCTGTTTCTGTGATCAACAGACCTGAGGCTTTGTTCTTACGACTGTTCTAAGTGCTTAATGGTTAAGAGTATGTGAATGGACAAAAAAAAGAAAGGGACATGTTAAAGAAATGGAGTTTCTGCATGAAACTTCATTTCATGAAGTTACATTAACATTCTTTTGGGTTGTGGTGAAGATTAAACAGAGTAATCTTTCTTTATTCCACACCTGGAATAAAATTGCCTAGAACAACTGGGCTGGAGGGTTGCAGCCCAAGTTGGGCGCTCTGGCTATGGTGGCACCAGCACCCAGAAAGCTCTCCTCCAGGTGCTCTGATGGGGTATGGAGGTGGTGGCGGAGCCCAGAGCAGTGGCTGGAGCCACAGAGGCAGAGGTGGCTGAGGCTGCAGGAGAGCCCAAGGGGATACAGCAGCAGGCAGGAGGGACAGTGTCTTGAGCCCCTTTCGTCCCTCAGCCAACAAGTGAACCCATACGGGTAACTAGTGCTCAGATGTGGGTGAATCTTTTAGGTGCTGGAGTAAATTGAAATAAGATTGATGGGAAACCAAACACCTACTTCTTAGAACTGTGGAAACAGTTGCAAGCTGACCGATATTTCTTGCAGCCCCAGAAGAAGGAAGGAAAGGAAAAACCTGGGGTGGTGACCCAAGGGGCCTATCCTGTCCACCTGGAGGACCACATGGCTATGCCAACCTCCTGAGAAGAGGGAGGAGATATCCATTGGAAATTGGAATGGGGGAGGGCCAAGGATCCCATCTGCAGGGGACGGACAGGAACTGAAGGCTGCATGTAGAATTGGCCATCAATGGATCCCTACAAAGGTCCAGCTGGTCCTGGCTGTAGTAGATGCCAGAGCAGAGTCTATGCTCCTGTATGGAAACCCCGAGAAGTTTCCAGGGCCTAAGGCCTCTATTGATGGTTACAGGGTGCATAGTATAAAGGTGAAGGCCATGCAGTTCCCTCTGGGTATTGGGCATTTTCTCCCCAATAATTATACTGGGGAGCAAATAAATATGCTGTTTATGTGTCCCTCATCCCTGAGTATATCCTAGGCATTGATGTGCTCCAAGAATTATGGCTGCAAACTGTGAGGGAGTTCTGCTTGACAGTGAAAGCAGTAAAAGATATTTTGTAGGGTCATTCGGAGCACCCCCCATTCACCATGATGGGCATTGCCACTGGTGCCATCCCTACAACAGTGACGTCAGAGAAATAGTACTGGCTGCCTGAAGGCCATGAGGATGTCTCAGCCACTATAGAAGAAATAGAAGCTAGCCCCTTCTGTGAAAAGTAGGCACCTATTTTCTCAGACACCTGGTACACTGATGGGTCCAGCAGAAGCCAGCCTGCCATGTGGACTGCTGTATCAATCCAACCAGAAACAGATATAATCTGGTTAGATACTGAAGTATGTGTGAATAGCTAGTAGGCAGAACTGGGAGCCATGTGGCTCATGGCTACAAATGAAGCACCATCCATGACTATTTGCACAGATAGTTAAGTGGTATAGACAGCCACTTGGATGTGGCCTTGAGAAATAAAGGCCCCCCATATGCATCGAATGGCTCTTGTTGCCCCTTGGAGAGAAGTTGTGGAGAGAAACTTGCAAATAGTGCCCTGGGCGATTGGGATATGGCCTCTCTATGGTAAGTGGAGGCAGTCTGGCTTCCTGACTCAGTGTCTGGGTAACTAAGGGAAGCAGTGTTGCCATAGCCTGGAATGGTCCTGATAACTAATGTTCTCATAGCCTTGAGACTGGGTTCAATAAATTGTTCCCATATCATGAAGTAGGCTCGCATGCTCAGAATTATGTTATGTTATGTTATGTTATGTTATGTTATGTTATGTTATGGCATTTTTCCAGTCCTTTGCTCCCCTGTAGTACTTAAACAAGTAGGGGCTTCTCACATGCAAGAGAGGCACATGCAAGGGGACAGGTGCCACAATGGGTGCCACACTGGAAAGCAAGGGCTATGACATTTGCCATGCAGAGACATGTAAATAGACACACAGTTTGCAGTGTGTGTGGCTCACCCACCCATGAATAAAGGCATGCCAGACATCCCCCTGGCTCTGAGAATATTTTTCCATCTGTACAAATACCATGAAACTTCCTCGACTTGAATGGAGCAACACAGCCCCCAATCTTAAAGGTGACATACCCGGGACCAGCAGACCATGGAATGCTTCTCTGTGGCACCTTTGTGATATCCTTATGGATCATTATGCGTTCTCCACTGTTGTTGTAAGTAGATGCTGACCCCCGAGTTGAGGCACAAAAGGTATGGTATTCACACCCAGAAAGGCTCCCTCAGCCAGCCACTGTCTTATGGGCTGACCAGAAACTTGCTTAAATGTTGCCTGAGAGTTGTGACTTGCCATTGTTAGTTTTAATAATTGCTTTGTCTTTTCACCCTAGGGTGTAAATTAAGACCTTGGTGGGCTGGGTACATACCTATCCTCAGTGGCTAAACAATCAGCATGCTGGGTCTGCACTGAACTCTCCTGAACAAATCTGCTGGACTCCCATGGTACATCTCTCCAGCTTCTGTCTCAAATTGGACTTGGTTATAGCACCAGTGGAATAGTGCACATGGCTTGTGGAATATTACCTGGACTGATATCCACGCAGGAGCACAGCAGCGGAATGACGGCACTGGCTGTTAGTCAGCTACTCCATATGGGATGACTCAGGGTGGCTCATGGCTAAGGCCATGGATTTGTCTGGACAAGCCCCTCTCTGTACTGAAAATCTCAAAGGACAAGCCCAAATGTGCTAGATTTCAACAGGTCTGTATCAGAAGCATACTCTTAAGCATGACTGGGAGGTATGTAATAACACATGGGCTGCAGTTCCTACTGGGGCCCTTTGGGTATGTGACCCATATGGGTGGCCTTATCTGTGCAGAAACTGAACTGGCTATTGTAGCTGGTGGTGGGTCCTTGCTATGTGCAGGGAGGCAGTGCCTGTCTCCTAGTCACTTGTTGGCTGTAGTTTATACTACTATGTGGTATATGGGTGCAGGGCTTTGCCCTCCTCACCAAGGAACCCTCATGGAATACACCCACATGTAGATCGTATGGTGAGGAACCCTGCAAGGGGTGGATTGTAGAGAACACGCTCCTTCACCCAGATGTCCAGGAGACTGTGGCTTGGCAGTGTTCATGTGTCCTTGAGTAAGGGTATGCATGCATAGAATAAAGCTCTTTTATATAACTGAAGGTCAGTATTGGCACTTTACTGGCTTTATGTGCACTTAGTATGTAAGGGAGTCAGGACTTCCCTCAGGGTGACTTGAGGATTGTGGCACACGGGGATCACCCCACCCTAGAGTAAAGGCATGTAAGACATCCCAATGGCTCCATGAATATTCTTCCATCTGCCCAAATCCCATATGAACCTGCCCACCCCTGAACAGCTTGCAAGACAAAAAGAGATCAAGAAATGGTGTTGAAAACTGTTGTATGTGCAGACCAGCACAATCCATTCTGATAAGGACCTCAAATCTGGTCAAGCAATGGTCTTGTGTGTGTCATCCTGGTTTTCATCTTCATTGTTTTACATCATCCTGATTTTATGTAGGTCAGCAAATCTGCCAGATCTGGGATGGCTGAAAGTCAGTGTCTGTATCTTTTGCAGTTAATTCCTAGAATGCTTATGCAAAAACGCTGTTTATTTGCAAGCTACATATTAGTCAATATCAACATTTACTGAAGCAATATCAAACGAATGGAGGGGCGGATTAAAATTTCCCATTATTACATTCATAAGAAGGTCTGACACAACAGCATTTCTAGAAAACTATGCAAGCATAAGGGTAGTTTGAATTTGTTCCTGTGGTAATTCCGTTCTTGTCTCTAGAGAAGCCCTGGTCAAAAGGATAAATGGTGACAAGAGGAGACTAGACTTTGGATGTTGAGCACACAATGCAGTGTGCAGATGATATATTGTAGACTTGTACACTTGAAACCTATATAATTTTATTGACCAATGTAACCCCAATAAATTAAATTTAAAAAGAAGGAAGTTTTGCTAACTAGTAATTAAACTAACTCTTCATCTGAAGTTCCTGAGGCACTCTGTATTAGCTTATCTTCCTTGTTTATCAAAAATGCATAAAGTCCTGCTTCTTGCCATGATAGGATACCAGGGATTGGAACAAAAAATCTGAAAAAAAAATAAAACAACAGCTTAAAAGATGTTGGACATAGCTAAATGAAGAGAGTGATCACATGAAACAAGTGGAGGGAGACCCACAATTGCTCCAGCTTAGTCTTTGGAGATAGTTTCTAGGTGGTGGCAGTGAGGGGGTACCCAGGAAGAACCCTGAGCTTGTCTTCTTGAATTGAAGTTGTTAGAGCTAGGAGTTCTGGAAAGTCAAAATGGCTATCATTTACAGAGCTATGTACAGAAGATACAAGAGCTACACACAAAGAGGACTTAAGAGATCACAAGAGGCTCTTCCTCAAGTGCCAGGTCTAAAGCTGATCAGCATTTGTGCATGAGGGAACTACCTAAACTTGAAAACACACAAAAAAGGGAATAGTGCCTGGAAATATACTAGTGCTACTAACAGCGCCAATATCCAACAGTTACAGTGGGGAACTTTATAATCCACTGGATGTTGGTTACAGTATTAAAAAGGATCTTGCCTCAGCAGTGGGGAAAAGTCAACCCAGGACTCAATGCTAGTCTGGTGCCACTTAACAAACATTATAAGAAGACTCAGAGTATCTAACTGTTTTCTGTCATTAAATCAAAACTCATCAGCCATAAAAAGTACAGAAGACTTCCAGCCAAGATGGAAGCATAGGTAAACACACTGTGCTTCCTCCCACAACTAAAAGAAAGACAACAACAATTTTGGGAAGAAAAAAAAACAACCAGAACTAACAGAAAATTGAACTGTATGGAAGTCTAACAACCAAGGATTTAAAGAAGAAATATTCATCCAAATTGGTAGGAGAGGCAAAGACAAGCAGCCAGGGTGGAAGAGACTTGCAGCAAGGTGGCACATGGAGGACTGTGGTAGGCAAGGCAGTTGCTGATGGAGTGGGTGGTCTATGTTTCCATGCAGGTAAACCAGGAGGAACAATTGAAGAGCAAGAAAGACCATGCAACTCAGGGTTCTAGTGCTGGAAAATAAAGCTTCAAAACCTCTGTCTGATAAAACCTGTGAGGGTTGAGGCAGTGGGAGAAACTCCCAGACTCACAGGAAAGTTCATTGAAGAGACCAACAGGGTCCTAGAACATACGCAAACACCCCCACATGGGAATCAGAACCAGAAGGGCCCAATTTGCTTTTAGGTAGCAGTGGAAGTGACTAAAAGCTGGCAGAGAGCTGAACAAGCCACTGTTTCCTCACAGACTCTTCTCCCACACACAGCACCACAACACAGCAAAGCAGTTGCCCCACCCTGGTGAATACCTAAGGCTCAACCTCTTACTATATAACAGACTCACCGAGGCAAAAAAATATATATGGCCCAAATGAAAGAACAGATCAAAGTTCCTGAAAAAATACAACTAAGAGACAAAAAGATAGCCAACCTATCAGGTGCACAGTTCAAAAAACTAGTAATCGGGATACTCACAGAAATGGTTGAGTATGGTCACAAAATAAAGGAAACAGTGAAAACTATGAAAAGTGAAATAAAGGAAAATGCACAGGGAACCAACAGTGGTCCCAGGAAACTGGGACTCAAATTAACATTTTGGAACAGAAGGAAGAAATAAACATTCAATCAGAACAGAATGAAGAACCAAGGATTCAAAAAAATGAGGAGAGACTTAGGAACCTCCAGGACATCTTTAAACGCTCCAACATCCGAATTATAGAGGTACTAGAAGGGGAAGAGAAAGAGCAAGTGGAAAACTTATTTGAACAAATAATAAAAGAGAACTTTCCCAATCTGGCAAAGGCAATAGACTTCCAGGAAATCCAGGAAGCTCAGAGAGTCCCAAAGAAGTTGGACCCAAGAAGGAACACACCAGGGCACATCATAATTACATTAGCCAAGATGAGAGATAAAGAGAGAATCTTAAAAGCAGCAAGAGAAAAGGAGACAGTTACCTACAAAAAAGTACCCATAAGACTGTCAGTTGATTTCTCAAAAGAAAACTTGCAGGCAAGAGGGGCTGGAACAAAGTATTCCAAGTCATGAAAGGCAAGGACCTACATCCAAGATTACTCTCTCCAGCAAAGCTTACATTTAGAATGGAAGGAAAGTTAAAGTGCTTCCCAAATAAGGTCAAGTTAAAAGAGTTCATCATCACCCAGCCTTTATTATATGAAGTGTTAAAGGGATTTATCTAAAAAAAAGAAGGTAAAAAATATAAACAGTAAAATGACAACAAATTCACAATTATCAACAACCAAACCTGAAAAAACAAAAACAAAAATCAACTAAGAAAACAACTAGAACAGGAACAGAATCACATAAATGGTGATGATATGGAGGGTTATCAGTGGAGGAGGGGTCAGAGGGGAGAAAGGAAGAGAAGGTGCAGGGAATAAGAAGCATAAATTTTAGGTACAAAATAGACAAAGAGAGGAAAAGAAGAGTATGGAAAATGAAGAAGCCAAAGAAATTATATATATGATCCACGGACATCATCTAAAAGGGGGCAATGTGAGTGGGAGGGGGTATGCAGGGTAGAAGATAATGAAAAGAGGAAAATGGGGCAGCTGTAATAGTATAATCAATAAAACACATTTAAAAAATATAGAAGGTATGACACATAAATAAATGGAGAGAAATAAATCAAATAGAATAGAACCAAAAAATGATACAGATGACAGAATTATCAGACGATATCATAATAGTTATTTTATTCCCCATGTTCAAGAAGATAGAAGAAATTTGAATGTGCTAAGTTGAGACATGAAATATATTTTTAAATACCCAATTCAAGCTTCTAGAAATAAAAAAATTATATCTGAAATGAAAAATACACTGGTGAGATTAACAGTAGATTAGGCATTTTTAAAGAGATTAGTGAATTTTAATATATATCAATTAATAATCTCCAGGATTTGTGTATATTTTTTAAAAGGATATATTATTATTTTGTACCTGGTTTAACCAGTTATGCAGACCGATTTTAGTTACATGACCAGTGGCTTTAGGGGAATGACAAATGTGTTATAAATGATACCATGACCCCATAATAAATTCATGTGTTGGCTCCCCTGGGGAAAGCTCTCTTTTGTGGTTTATAATCTGGAAGCCTTTTCCTATGTAAAGAAAAAGCCCTGTGAGCTGTGCCTGAGAGTTTCACTCCTTCTGATATTTCCTGTGTTATCTTTCTCCTGCTGTGCCATATCCCTCATCTGTATTAAAGTCTTACATAAATATACCCTGCATAGTTTTGTGTTCAGTTGTAACACTGTGTAATTGAAGAAAATGCACAGGGTTGTTTTTGTTTGTTTGTTTGTTTTTAGGAAAGGGAAGTAGATTGAGGTATATGATAATTATTTAAGATAGGATGACAGAAAGATAGAAGCAGATTGTATTTTTGTGTTTCTCGTGTGGGAATAGAAGGAAATGGGAGAGAGGTGATGTAGTGAGGAATATGGACCCTCAGGTCAGAACTCTGTCCATTTACTTACTGTGTGACCTGAGCAATTTGCCTGCCTCTTCTGTATCTTAATTTCTCCATCAGTGTCTGGAAGATCTGGCAAATAGTAAACACTATATGACTATGTTATTAATTTGGTTCCAGTGCTATTCATAGCCTCACTGACATCTAAAAAAACCCTTATCTTATTAATTATACTAATAATTTTATTCTTATAATTGGGGTTAAATATTTATTTTAATAAATTAAAAACAAAACAAGAAAATGATACAAGAAAGACTGTATGTCACAGTGAATATAGTGTCTTTTATCTCCAAATCTTTCACTTTTATAGTTATTTTCTTTCCCATAAACACCAATTTTTAAAAAGCAGTTTTTTTCAACAGGCCTACAATAAATTACTTGTTTTTATCTTAAATAATATAAAAGCAAATGTATTTATAATAGAGTTATAGAAGATATTCTGGAATGAATAGAAAGAAAATTGAGCAATTCACTGCGGAGAACAATGAGTACAAGGGTGAAATAAATCTCTTCTTTTAAGTCACTAAATGAACTTAGAATTATTTACTGAACCTTGGATGACTGCAGCAAGAAAAGGGACAGAATAATTTATATCACTGCATTAGCCTGGAATGTTTGAATATTATTGAGTCATTGCTGCCTGCTCCACCAGCTCAAGTGCTTATCTGTCTACACCCAGTTGTGAATAAACCCACAGTACATTTAGTACTGTTTCTCAATTTCAACTGTAAGGCAGTCAATAGACTGCATTTTAAAGTATGCTGCCTGCAGGTCACATTTCAAAAGTGAAAAATGCTAATTCATGTTAATAAAAATATAATTTATTAGTGAATTTATTTAGAGGGAATGTCAAATGAATCAGACTGTGAAAAGTCTCAGATTTTACTCTAATGATTTTGCCTGTTGTTATTTTATTGATACTGACAGATCCCTGGGTCAGAGTAAAAGCCCTTAATAAATATGTCTTCACATTTATGCTTTGGGAAAAATCATGAAACATTTATAAAGCTGACTAGGATTTAGGTCACAAAGCAAACCTCAATAAAAATACTAAATTTTTTTCTCATAACACACTATAGTATAATTAGAAAGCTATAACAAAATTGGGCCTCCAAAGCTCATACATTTAGAAAAATAACAAACACTCATGAACAATTCATGGGTTAAAATCATGACTATTACTAAATAATTAGAACTACCTATAAAATGCAACTAAATTAATATTTAAAGGTGAATTATGGGCCTGAATGCATATATTAAAATATAACAAACAGCCCTAGCCAGTGTGGCTCAGTTGGTTGGAGAGTCATCCTATACACCAAAAGGTCACAGGTTTGATTTCCAAACAGGGCACATACCGAGGGTACAGATTCAATCCTCAGGGCACTTTCAAGAATGCAACCAATAGATGCTTCTGTGTCACTTCAAGTTTCTCTCAAAAAGTTTCTCTCAAAGTTTTCCTCAAAATCAGTGAAATAAAAAATGTCCTTGGGTGAGAATATATATATATTTATATTTGTGTATGTGTAGTATATATATGTGTGTGTGTAAATATATAACAAATATTGTGAATTATGGTCTATGCAAGTAATTCAAGACTTAAAAAAAGACAAAAGACTAAACCCAAATAAGAGGAGATGAATATTGAAAGCAGTTTTAATTAATGAAATAGAAAGCAAAGAAATGATAGAGGATAGTATCAAACACAGATGTTTCTTAAAATATTAATAAAACAAATAAATCTCTGCCATGATTGATCAATACAAAAAAAGAATAAATAAATTAGCTCTATAGCAATAAAATTTTATTATTTAGATAATACTCACTGCTAATAAACTTCAAAAGATCAATGACTTAACAAAGTAACTTTCTTCCAGCTGAGGCAAACATTCTGGTCAGTGGAATGCCCTCCACCTCAGAGCTTTAATGTCCCCAAGAGCTTATGAGTCTTCATCTAGACTAAATATTTTTCTTAAAGGGTCAAATACTAAATCTCTCAGGCTTTGCAGCTGATCTGTGGCATTTGCTACATATTTCTTTTTTAAAGTCTTAAAAATATAAAAGATATCCTTAATTCACAAATGACAAAAATTAACCAAGGACCAGATTTATTGCATAGAGAGCATTTTCCTATTTCTGATCTACATGCGAGAAGAGAAAAGATAAAGTAAAAAAAAATCCTTTAACCAGCTTGACTGATAGGTGACTTATATTATACTGCTTAAATTCCACTAACAGCAATTAATTTCAGCCCTGGCTTGTGCCACTCAGTGGATTGAGTGCTAGCCTGCAAACCAAAGGATTGATGGCTTGATTCCCAGTCAGGGCATATGCCTAGGTTGTGGGTCCGGTCCCCAGTGGGGTGGTGGGGGTTCACATGAGAGGAAATCACAAGTTGATGTTTCTCCTCCTCTCTTTCTCCATCCCTTCCCCTCTCTCTAAAAATAATTTTAAAAATCTTAAAAAAAAAATAGTTCCAGAACTCTAAGTGGGTACAAGGTAGCTGGAATGGTCCTTCACAGAGAAAATTCCACATAAAAGAAAAGGGAGCACACTTTTCAGTGGAAACTTAGCCACATCTGAAACCAATATAAAGAAAGAAATAACTAATTTTTTTTAAAAATCAAATTATACAAAATTTATCATGATCACATAGGGTATTTCTCAGTATTGCAAGAAAACCTTAAAATAAAAATATAATTCAACATTTAAAAATATTAAAAGAAAAATTCTATGACTACCTTATTTGATTAAGAAAAACTGAGAAAATAGAATATTTATTCACAATATAAACTCTTATCAGTTACCTTTAATGTGACAATGAACATCTATTAAAAGCCTAGATAAGTACTTGTCCTCATCTCTAGTCAATATTACAAAGAGGTTCTAGCTTTGTATGTGCCATATTCAACACTAGCCAATGCAATAAAACAAAATAAGAAAATAAACACAACTGAAGATTATTATTTTTATTTATTGCTATTCAGTTGCAGTTGTCCTGTCTTTTTCTCTATTGCTCACCCATACTCCATTCCCAACACTCCCAAAGTCAGTCCCACCCCAGTGGCCGTGCTCCTGAGTCCTCTATTCGTGTTCCTTTGCTTGCCCCTGCTTCTCCTTTTCCTCATTATTCTACTACCCTCTTCTCTCTGATCATTGTCAGTTTGTTCTTTACTTCCATATCTCTGGTTCTATTCTGCTCATTTGTTTGTTTTCTTCATTACATTCCACTTATACATGAGATCATATGGTATTTGTCTTTCACCATTTGTTGCAAAGGGTGGGATCTCCTTCTTTTTTTTTTTTTGCTGTGTAGTATTCCCTTGTGTAAATATACCACAGTTTTTTGATTCACTCATTTACTAATGGGCACTTGGGCTGTTTTCAGCACTTAGCTATTGTAAACAACACTGCCATGAACATTATAATGCGTAAGTTCTTTTGAACTGGTGATTCAGGGTTCTTATAGTATAGAACCAGCAGTGGGATCGCTAGATCTAAAGGCAGCTCCATTTTTATTTTATTGAGCAAATTCCATACTGTTTCCCACAGTGGCTGCACCAGTTTACATTCCCACCAAGAGAACTAGGGTTCCCCCTTCTCCACAACATCGCCAGCACTGGTTATTTGTTGGCTTCTTAATGATGGCCATTCTGACCAGTGTGAAGTGGTATCTCATTGTGGTTTTAATTTGCATGTCTAATGGCTAATGATGTTGAGCACTGTTTCCATGGGCTCACTGTATGTCCTCCTTGGAGAAGTGTCTATTCAGGTCCTTTGTCCACTTTTTAAGTAGATTGCTTCTCTTCCTGATGTAGAGTTATGTGAGTACTTTATATGTTTTGGAGACCAAACCCTTGCTCCAGGTATAATTGGCAAATATATTTTCCCATATGGTTGGTTCCCTTTCCATTTTCTTGTTGTTTTCTTGAGTTGTGCAGAAGATTTTGAATATGATGTAGTTCCATGTTCATTCTCTCCTTTATATCCCTTGCCATAGGGTGTGTATTGGTGAAAATATTGCAGCATGGAATATCTGAAGCTTTCCTGTCCATGTTTTCCTAAGACTTTAATGGTGTCATGACTTACACTTAAGTCTTTTATCCATCTTGAGTTTATTTTTGTGTATGGCTTAAGTTGGTGGTTGAGTTTCATTTTTTGCATGTAGCTGTCCAGATCTCCAAACACCACTTGCTAAAGAGGCTATTTTTACTCAGTTTTATGCTTCTGCTTCTTTGTCAAATATTAATTGCCAATAAGACTCGGGAATATTTCTGGGATCTCTAGTCCACTGGTCTATGTATCTGTTCTTATGCCAGTACCAAACTGCTTTGATTAAAGTGATCTTTTAATAAAGCTTGATATCAGGAATTGTGATCACTCCTACTTTGTTCTTCTTTCTCAGAATTGCTGTGGCTATTCAGGGTCATTTAGGGTTCCATATCATTTTTGAAATGTTTGTTCTGTAGCTATGAAATATGTCATTGGTATTTTAATAGAGATTGTGTTGATTCTATAAATTGCTTTGGGTAGTATGGACATTTTGATGATGTTAATTCTTCCAATCCATGAATGTGGTATAATGCTTCCATTTATTTTTGTCTTCCTTAATTTCTTTCTTCAGTGTTGTATAGTTTTTTTAGTATAGGTCTTTTACTTCTTTGGTTAGGTTTTTCCTAGGTACTTTATTTCTCTTCCTGCTATAGAAAATGGAAATTTTTTCCGTGATTTCAAATTCTGACATTTTATTAGTGGTGAACAAAAATGCCTTTGACTTCTCAATATTGACTCTGTATGCTGGCATTTTGCCAAATTCACTTATTAGGTCAGGTAGTTTTTTGGTGGAGTCTATAGGGTTTTCTATGTATATTATCATGTCCTCTGCAAACAATGACAGAATTACTTTCTTCCTTTCTATTCAGGATGACTTTTATTTCTTTTTTCCTCTGATTACTGTAGATAGAACTTCCAATACTATGTTGAATAGAAGTGGTGAAAGTGGACACCCTTGTATTGTTCCTGATCTTAATGAGAAAGTTTTAGTTTTTTTCCTTTGAGTATAATATTGGCTGTAGGTTTCTCATATATGGCTTTTATTATGTTAAGGTATACTCCCTCCATTTCCACTATCGTGAGTGTTTTCTATCATAAATGGGTGCTGTAACTTTTCAAATGCTTTTTCCACATCAATTGAAATGATCATGTGATTTTTGTCTTTTGTTTATGTTATGTATTAATGTTTATTGATTTGCAAATGTTTTAATATATTTATTGATTATGATATTACAGTTGTCACATTTTCCCTCTCTATACCCCTCTGCCCTGCATACCCCTTCCCACCCACATTCTCCTCCTTTAGTTTATGTCCACGGGTCATACGTATAATTTCTATGGCTTTGACATTTTCTATACTATTCCTTACCTCCCCCTGTCTATTTTCTACTACCATTTATGCTACTTATGATCTGCACCTTTTCCTCCTCTCTCCCCCTTTCACTCTCCCTCAGATAACCCTCCATGTGATCTTCATTTCTGTGATAATGTTTCTGTTCTTGTTGTTTGCTTAGTTTGTTTTTGTTTTAGGTGTGGTTGCTAATAACTGTGAGTTTTTTGTAATTTTACTGTTTGTTTATTTTATCTTCCTTTTCTTAGATAAGTCTCTTTAACATTTTATATAATAGGGCTGGGTGATGAACAACTTTAACTTGACCTTATCTGGGAAGCACTTTATCTTTCCTTCCATTCTAAATGTAAGCTTTGCTGGAGAGAGTAATCTTGGATGTAGGTCCTTGCCTTTCATGACTTGGAATACTTTGTTCCAGCCCCTTCTTGTCTGCAAGGTTTCTTTTGAGAAATCAGCTGACAGTTTTATGGGCACTTTTTTGTAGGTAACTGTCTCCTTTTCTCTTGCTGCTTTTAAGATTCTCTCTTTATCTCTCATCTTGGCTAATGTAATGATGATGTGCCTTTGTGTGTGCTTTCTTGGGTCCAACTTCTTTGGAACTCTCTGGACTTCCTGGACTTCCTGAAACTCTTTACTTTCCCAGATTGGGGGAGTTCTTCTTCATTATGTTTTCAAATAAGTTTTCAATTGCTTGCTCTTTCCTTTCTCCTTCTGACACTCTATGATTCAGATGTTAAAATGTTTAAAGATGTCCTGGAGGTTCCCAAGTCTCTCCTCATTTTTTTATTCTGGTTCTTTATTCTGTTCTGGTTGAATGTTTCTTTCTTCCTTCTGTTCCACACCGTGGATTTGATCCCAGTTTCCTCCCCGTTACTGTTGATTCCTTGTGCATTTTCCTTGATTTCGCTTAGCATAGCCTTCATTTTTTCATCTAATTTGTAACCATATTCAACCAATTCTGTGAGCATCCTTAATTACCAGTGTTTTGAACTGTGCACCTGATAGGTTGGCTATCTCTTTGTCACTTAGTTATATTTTTTTCTGTAGCTATGATCTGTGCTTTCATTTGGGTAATTTTTCTTTTTCTTTCTTTTCTTTTTTTTTTTTTTTGTATTAGTGCACCTGTTATGTAGTAACTGTTCACCAGGGCAGGGCAACCCACCTCACTGTGTTGTGACACTGTATGTGAGTGAGGGGTCCAAGAGGGAACAGTGCCACTGCTCTGCTCTCTGCCAGTTTTCAGTCACTTCCCCCACTGCCCACTAGTAGTGGGACCCTTCTGGTGCTGATTCCTGGGTGGGTGGGCTTGTGTACATTCTAAGACCCTTTTGGTCTCTCCAATGAACTTTCCTGTGAGGCTGGGGGTTTCTCCCTCTGCCACCTCAACCCCCACAGGTATTTTCGATAAGAGGTTTGAGGGTTTATGTCCCCATACTGGAACCCTGGGTTGCAAGGTCTGTCTCACTCTCCAGTTGTTCCTTGTGGTTTATCTGCATGGGAATGTGGGACCACCAATTCTTCAATCCTCCACCTCACTGTTCCACCAGTGAGGTGCCTTGCCAACCCCAGTCCTCTAGCTGCTACCTTGCTGTGAGTCTCGCCCATTTCTGCCTCCTCTACTGGTCTGGATGTATGTTTCTTCTTTAACTCCTTAGTTGTCAGATCCATACAGTTCTATTTTCTGTCATCATGGGTTATTTTTTGTTTTTAAAGTTGTTTCTGTCCTTCTTTTGGTTGTGTGAGGAGGCACAGTGTGTCTACCTATGCCTCCATCTTGGCCAGAAGTCCCTGATTTGCAAATATTGTGCCATCCACACATCTCTGGAAAGAATCCCACTTGATCATGGTGTATAATATTTTTAATGTATTACTGGATCCAGTTTGACAATATTTTATTGAGGATTTTAGCACCTATGTTCATAAGCAATATTGGCCTATAGTATTCTCTTTTCTTTAAATGTTTTATTTATTTTCAGAGAGAAGGGAAGAAAGGGAGAAAGAAAGGAGAGAAACACCAATATGTGATTGACCCTCATGCACCCCCTACTGGAGACCTGGCCTACAACCCAGGCATATGTCCTCAGAATCATATAGGCAAACTTTCGGTTCGCAGGACATCATTCAATCCACTGAGCAACACCAACCAGGGCTGGTCTGTAGTTTTCTTTCTTTGTTATGTTTTGAAATTTGGATAATACAGGCCTCATAAAAAGTTTTAGAATCTTTGGCCTTCCTGTATTTTTTGAAATAGTTTCAGAAAGATAGGTGTCAGCTCTTCTCTAATTGTTTGGTATTATTCCCCTGTGATTCAATTTGTATGAGGGATTTTGTGTGCTGGAAGTTTCTTGATTACTGCTTCAATTTCACTTGCTGTTATCAGTCTATTCAGGCTTCTCCTTCTTCTTGATTCAGTTTTGGAAGATTATGTGTTTCTTGAAATTTGTACAATTCACCCAGTTCTTCAAATTTCTTGGCATATAGTTATTCATAGTAAGTTCTTATGATCCTTTGTATTTCTCTGGTATCAGATATAATTTCACCTCTTTTGTTTTGACTTTATTTATTTCAATCATCTCTCTTTTCTTCTTGATGAGTATGGTTAAATGGTTGTTCATTTTGTTTATCTTTTCAGAAAACCAGCTCCTGGATTTATTGACTGTTTGGATTGTTCTTTTACTGTCTATGTTATTTAATTCTGCTCTGCTCTTGATTATTTCCTTCCTTCTACTTGCTCTGTGTCTGTTTGTTGTTGTTCCTCCAGTTCTTGTAAATGTCGGGTTTGGTTGTTTATTTGAAATATTTCTATCTTTTGTAGGTGGGCCTGTGTCACTATGAACTTTCCTTTCAGGACTGCCTTTGCTATGTTCCATAGGTTTTGGACTGTTGTGTGTTCCTCTTCATTTTTTTCTAGGAAGTTTTTAATTTCTTCCTTGATCTCATTATTTACCATTCATTGTTAAATAACAAGTTATTCAGTCTCCACATATTTGTCTGTTTTTTACTTTTTTCCTTGACATTGGTTCTGGTTTCAACCCTTGTGGTTTGAGAAAATGCTTGATAGGATTTCAATTTTCTTGAATTTGTTGAGGCTTGTTTTGAGTTTTATCATGAGGTCTATCTTAGAAAATGTCCCATGTGTATTTGAAAATAATGTATATATTACTTTTCTAGGGCAAAAGGTTCTCTATATATTGGTTAAGCCCATTCATTCAGTGACACAAAGTCTTGTTAATTCTTTGTTTGGAAGATCTGTCCATTGATGACAGTAGAAGGTAAAATCCCCTACTAAAAGTGTGTTGCTGTCTATATCTTTCTTGAAGTCCTTCAGAATTTTCTTTATATATTTGGCTGCTGCCATGTTAGGTTCATATTTGTTTACAATGTTTGTAGCTTCCTGATTGATTCTTCCCTTTCAAATTATGAAATGCCCTTCTTCATCTCTTTTTATGGCCATTGTTTTGAAATATATTTTGTCTAATTATTGCTACCCTGGCTTTTTTTTTTTCACTGTCTGTTTGCTTGGAATATTTTTTTTCAACCCATTACTTTCAGTCTGTGTAGGTAATTTCTTCTGATGTAGGCAGTCTGTAGGGTCTCTTGTAGGCAGCATATATGCGGGTCATATTTTCTTATCCATTCAGCTCCCCTATGTCTTTTGATTGGAGCATTTAATCTATTAACATCTAAAGTTATTATTGATAGATAGTTATTCTTTTTCCCCTTTGTACCTGTTTTCCACTTTCTCATCCTCTTTTTCTTTATTTTCTTAAAGCAGTCCCTTTAGCATATCTTGTAATGCTGGCTTAGTGGATTTGTGTTCTTTTAACCATCTTTTGTTTGGGAAATTCCTTATTTCACCATTTGTTTTCATGGAGAGGCTTGCTGGGTAGATTAAGCAGGACTTTGCTTTTCATTACTTGGAATACTTCTTGCCATCCCTTTCTGGCTTATAGTGTTTCTGTTGAGAAGCCAGCTGCTAGCCTTATTGGAGCTGCCTTATATGTTACATCCTCTTTCTCTCTTGCTGATTTTAAAATTCTCTTTATCTTAAAATTTGGCCTTTTGATTATGATGTATTTTGGAGTAGGTCTCTTTGGGTTCATCTTGATTGGGATCCTCAGTGCTTCCTGGACTTACATGGCTTTTCCCCGCTCCAAGTTAGGGAATTTTTTCTGTCATTATTTTTCAAACAGGTTTTCTATCTCTTGCTCCTTTTCTTCTCCTATTTATATTCCAGTGATGTTAATGTTGTTAAGTTTCATGTTGTCCTGACATTCCTTTAATCTATCTTCATACATTTTGAGTGTTTTTTTCATGGTGTTGTTCTACCTGGGTATTTCTTTCTACATTGTCTTCCAGCTCACTAATTTGGTCCTCTGCTTCATGCAGCCTGCTTGTAATTTATTTTAGTGTATTTTTAATTCAAATATTCTATTATTCATTTCTTCCTGGTTCTTGTTCATAGCTTCTATTTCCTTCATAGCTTCTATTTCCTTCTTCATGCTATTGTAGTTCCCACTCATTTCTTTGTAGTTGTCACTGAGTTCCTTATAACCACTTTTTGAATTCTATGTCTGATAGATTGCTTGTCTTAATTTACTTTAGCTCTGTTACTGTGGCTTCTTCCATTCCTTTTGACTGAGTGTTCTTTCTTTGTCTCCCCGTTTTAGGTGACTCCTTTTGTTTGTTTCAGCATCTCAAGATGCTCTGTTTTGCCTGCCTATCTTCATGGGGTGGACTTCTGTGGGACTCCATGGTGCAATCTCTTTGATCTCCTTGTCTGCATGCTCTAGGGTTGCCCTTTCCTTCATTCATGTGGGCTCTCCTGCTGTACTTGGGTTTTACTTGTTGGTTGCTTCTTTTTTGGTGGGTTCTCTCCTCTAGTGGTCTTAGCAGTAGTCGCAATTCCCACCTTGTCTTGTGCGCTGTTATACAGGTTTTGCATTATTACCAGACAAACAAACCTACACCAGCAAAAAGTACCTCCCTATCACATCAGCAATCTCAATCGTAATTGAGCAAAGATTAATAAAGCTGAAGAGATATTATGGATATTATAAGCTATGCCAAAGGGAATATGAGATGACTAAAAGAGGGTAAAATATTATTAGTGGTAAAAGGAAGGAAAATTGATAAAAATCAGGATAGCACTGAGGCCAAGAAAGGAAGAGAACAAAATTTAAAATGTAAGTAAAACACAAAACGTCATGGGAACAATGAGGTAAGAATAGAGAAGCGAATACTATGATGTTTGAAGTCAAATTGGAAAGGTATTAGGCCAACAAGGTCAAAATTGCAACAACAACAAAAAAACAGAGCAGAGTTGATAGCAACAACAGCTGAATGAAGTTTAATAAAGGTGTTACGGGAATAGGAATATTTTACAAAAGCAAAAAGTGAATACAAGATGTCTACTGTAAAGAAAAATGATTTTGATAGGGTGGGGGAAGCAAACTAATAAAAGGAAGGAGTAAATCCCAGTTTGAGAGAGGAGGGGAAATGAAATAAAATTCCTCATTCAATTGATCAGGGGCAGGGAGAAGGTGAACTGGAATAAGACAGGGGGAGAGTATTTTATGGGATTTAAAGTACAAATAAATGGTGAACAAATAGGAGTTCCATTGAAGAAATATAGTAATAATCATGGTATTTTTCCCAACTAGCCACTTTATAAAAGGTAGAAAAAATAATACTTTATAAGAGGAGAAATAGAATGTGAGCTGACTTAAAAAGAAGAGTGCTTATGAAAAGTTAGATGGAAGAGAAATAGCAAGTGTAAGTGATAGGAATATGGCATAGTGTGAGAGAAAATAAAGCTTACAACAACAGTAATAAAGCTCAGGAAGATGACAAAATTGACTAAGACCAGGGAAAGGTACACTGTTGGTACTATTTGGAATAACAATAATATGATAAGACAATATGTAATTGGAATAAAAAGTAAAAAACCAAGAGTAGTGAGTTATTTGGATAATGAGTGAAGTGAAAGAAGAAGAATTAAAATACAATATGAAAGGAAAAAACAAACAAATGAACAGAAAACTAAAAAAAAAAACTCGAAAGAATTTAAAAAACACAAAATTCTGGTGAAGAGCAATGTAAAATTTGTCTCAGCTGTTGGTATTCATTTTTTGACTCCTTTCTGAATCTGTCTCCGATTTTCTCACAAATCTAGGTCTTTCTTACTCTTGAAAAAAAAAAAGCTCCCAGATGCTGAAGGCCACCCAGACAGTTTTGCAGGTCTTCCTGGCTCCTGCACTCAGTAGGGGGTTGGGCTTTTTTTCTCTTTTGGATGGTTTGGCAACTAAGGGGGCTCAGTCTTGGCTATAATAATCACATGTGCCCATTTTCCAGCCCAGTGCCCTCAGAGCACTCTGAGGCCCACACTCTCTACTCTGCTCAGTTGCACTGGTATGGCACCCATAAACCACCTTGCTTTGCACCCCTTTGATCAATCTGTGAGGTGGACTAAGTGGGAGGAAATTGCACCCACAATTCTACTTCCTTTTTGGCCCAGAAGCAGCGCATGTGAGGTCTGTCCCTGCCCAGTGCACCTCAGTTCCCCTTTAGAAAAAAGTCTCCGTGGGCACCGCTGCCACTCCAGGCCACTGTCCAGCTTTTCACACAGTTTAACTCTCTGGCAAGTCCAGAGTCTATCTCAGTCATGGCCAGTCATGGCTCACTTCTCCTAGCTCCAGGTGCCTCCAACACCCCCCACCACCACTCTCTGGCACTGCCCCAGCCTGCAACTGCCACCCCAGACTAGGTGTTCCACCAGCTGTGTGTGCATGCTTGCTCTTTTTCCCCTGCCTACCCCATGACTTTACCTATTTTCAAGTCTGCCCTAGCACAGGTTTGGGATTCCCCCTTCCCAACCCTAGGAAGAGAGGGAACCACTAGGGTGCTATTATTTACCCAGCTTTCCTCCTCCCATATAGTTTCTGCAGCAGCTGCTGTTTCTGGCACCATGCTTGGGGACTTTCCTCATCAGCTGATACAATCTTCTTACTGCCTGTTTCAAAGCATCCTTTGCACAGTTTGACTTCCAAACTTCATATCAGGTAAGATTCTGTTGACTGTTTACTTAGTTTTTCAGGAGATCAGCTAAGTGTCCCAGTTGGGTGCAGGAGCATGTGGGCTCAGCTCCCATCTACTTCATGCCATCTTCTGTGTCCCACTGAAATTATTTAAGGACAAGTGATGGTATAGAAATATTTTTTGTAATTCATATAACTTTAAAAAACAAGCTTCAACAAAACAAAAATGAAAAGATCAACAGTTTATGTAAGAAAGGTTAAAGGATAAGAATAGACCATTCATAGAAAAAAATAGAATGTCTAGTAAATATATTTTTTAAATAGAAATTAAACAATATGGAATTGCTACTTCTAACTAATCATACTGAAAAAAAGAGCATTTTATGTTTGACAGTACCATGTCTCTTGATGTTGGGAGCGAATAATAGTCACTGTGGTTGAGGTGGAAATTAGCTGACTTCTGTGGAGAACAATTACTCAACATGTAGTAAAATTTCAGATTTGTGCATATTGGAACCCAGTGATTCAGGCCTCTCATTGTTGCATGCTGTTAGGAAAACCTTCAAATAACATGGTTTAGAGTGCCAACTTGACCTTTTATTATTTCAAATATAAAAGCTAATCTATACCAAAAATAGCAATCCTTAGGAGACATCTTAAAAGTGAAGCTCATCTTTTAAACATTTGAAAAACTTTTTTGGAAAAAATTAAATTTGATTTTAGAATGCAATAAGACACACTATAGTTGAAATGGGAACCACTAGACAATCCCTAACTTCTCATTAGGGCTTCTCATGTAAATCAAGTCATATAATGAACAGCTGACAAATGCAAAATCTTTTGAGAGTGAAGCCAGACATTTCAAACACCCAAAGCAAGAAAAGACCTTCTCTCTTTTAAAGAAATAATACTGTCTTTTATTTAAAAGGACATTTTTTTAAAAAGGACACTTTTAAAGAAAAGACATCAAGGACACTCTGACCTCCAAAAATGGTAACAGTAGCTGCAAAGAGCAGAGGGTTCTGAGGGGTGGCACCTCTTTAGAAGTGACGGTAAATAATTTGTTTAAGGATCCAGGAAATAATGTTTTTTCTTTAAGTTGCTATCACCAATTGAATATTGTCACTATACAATACTGCCTCAAATCAGCTCCAAAATGTGAAGTAATTCAGGGAGAAAAATGCATTTTGAAGTACCTAGCTTCCTATAAAGGTGACCTATCAACAACTACTTAATGGTTATTCATTGGAATTAAATAGTGATACAAGAAGACACAGAGGAACCACAATTCTCAGCAAGATGGTCGGAAAAAAATATTAGGAAGCCCAATCCCTTTTGTCTAGATGTAAAGTTGAGGCTCATGAGCAAGAAAAAATAGATTCCTTTTTTTTTCTATAAATATGACCAATTCACTGCAGTTAATGATCTAATTATAATGAATGTCTTCTTTTAAAGAGAAGAAATTTCCATTATTTATGTGCTTTTATACATGGCTAACACCATAATATAGAAAATTTTAAATTTATCAGGATGTTATACAGTCACTTTCAAAGATGAAAGACTATAGCTCCTTAGATAGTAGAAATAAAATACCTGAGAATAACCCATATGTATGTTAAAACAGAATTTGTAAAAATGAAGCCTGCCATATAGCAGAAGAAATTATCTCATTTTAAAATCCTCATGTCTTCATTTCTCAGAACCTCAATTATAAACTTACCTTTTTTTTAATTGATTATGCTGTTACAGTTGTTCTATTCCCCCCTTCATTCCCCTCCCCCCTGTCCCCCCACCCCCACCATTACCCCCCTTTAGTTTATGTCCATGTGTCTCAAGTCCTTTAGGTTCTATATTTCCCATGCTATTCTTGCCCCCCCCATCTATTTTCTATCTACTGTCTATGCTACTTAACTTACCTTTTTTAGTGACCAATAACTATATTGAGGGTATTTTTTTTGGTATTTTTTGACTTGTCTATCTGTATTTCCACTTCCGAGAATAGAAATCTACAGCACAGCCTTTTCCATAATAAGCCCAAAACAATTGACACTGTTCTATCAAAACATAAGTACAAAAACTTTCAATTTTATGTGAAATGTAAAATAGAAACCCTTTGTTAGCAAATCAAAATACTTGGATGATAACCTTTATATCTCTCCAATTGATTAAATTAGGGCATTAGGACTATAAATTGATAAGAGGAACCTCTGCCTTTGCCCAATACAAAGTAAACTGACCACCTTTCCAACTATCTATTTCCTTGCATTAAAAGGAAGAGTCGCTGATATGCATCCCCAAAATGTAAAGGTTTTAAAACCTTATTATTCTATAAAGGATTAGTTTTTCTATAGTGTTCTTACTTGTTATTTTGATTATGGAACTAGACATTCACAACCTAAAGACCAGTGTGTGTGTGTGTGTGTGTGTGTGTGTGTGTGTGTGTGTGTGTGTTGGAGGAAACAATGGTGAACTGCAGTGTGGACAGGAAATGTGACAGCATCCCCACACACACCTTTCTGGAACAGCTGCCCTTAGAAATGCCACCAGAAATAGCACTTGTCCTCGAAGTGGCCATTGTTCTAAAACTTCACCCCTGAAATTTTTTGGAGGACACACATGCTTGTCCTTTTGTTTATGTAACATATTACATTAATTAATTTGCAAATATTGTACCATCCTTACATCCCTGGGATGAAACCCTCTTGATCGTGGTGTATGATCTTTTTAATGTATTGTTGGCTGCAGTTTGCCAATATTTTGTTAAGGATTTTAGCATCTATGTTCATCAGAGATATTGGCCTGAAGTTTTCTTTCTTTGTTGTGTCTTTATCTGGTTTGGGGATTAGGATAGGGCTGGCTTCATAAAAAGAATCTGGGAGTGGTCTGTCTTGGATTTTTTGGAGTAGCCTGTGAAAGACAGAGGTTAGTTCATGCTTAAATGCTTTGTAAAATTCATCTGTGAAATTGTCCAGTTCAGGGCTTTTGTGTGCCAGGAACTTTTTGATTACTGCTTCAGTTTTGTCAGCTGTTATTGATCTATTCTGGCTTTCTGCCTCTTCTTCATTCAGTTTTGGAAAAGTGTATTTTTCTGGAAATTTGTCTATTTCACCTAGGTTTTCAAATTTCTTGGCATACAGTTCTTCGTAGTAATTTTTTACAATCCTTTGTATTTCCATGGTATCAGTTATAATCTCTCCTCTTTCATTTCTGATTGTATTTATTTTGTTTCTCTCTCTCCCTCTCTTTTTGATCAGTCTGCTTAAAGCTTGTCAATTTTGTTTATCTTTTCAAAGAACCACATCCTGAATTTATAGATCCTTAAAATGTTCTTTTAGTTTCTACGTCATTTAATTCTTTTCTCATATTGATGATTTTCTTCCTTCTACTTCCTATGGGCTGTCTTCGTTTTTCCTGAAGTTCATGTAGGTGTAGGGTTAGGTTGTTTCATTCAAATGTTTCAATCTTTTTAAAATAGGCTTGTATTGCTATACACTTTCCTCTCAGCACTGCTTTTACTATGTCCCATAAATTTTGGGTTGTTCTGAGTTCATTTTCATTTCTTTCCAGATAATTTTTTATTTCTTCCTTTATCTCATTATTAATTCATTCATTGTTTAGAAGCATGCTATTCAATCTCCATGAGTCTGAGTGTTTTTGAGTTTTTTCCTTGAGGTTGGTTTCCACCTTCAGTTCCTTGTGATCTGAGAACATGCTTGATATTGTTGCATTTTTTTAAATTTTTCGAGGCTTGTTTTCTGTCCTATCATATGGTCTATCATTAAAAATATTCCATGTGAACTTGAAAAGTATGTGTAATTTGCTTCTTTGCGATGAAAAGATCTAAATATATCAGATAAGTCCATTCATCTAGGACATTGTTCATTGCCACAATATCTTTGTTGATATTTTGTTTGGAAGATCTATTCACTTTTGACAGTGGGGTATTAAAATCCCCTACTATAATTGTGTTGCTGTCAATATTTTTCTTGAAGTCTCCCAGGATTTTCCTTATATATTTGAGTGCTCCTGTGTTGGCTACATATATAGTTACAATGTTTATGTCTTCTGGATGGTTTCTTCCCTTGAATTATGAACTGGCCTCCCAAGTCTCCTTTTATGGCCCTTATTTTGCAGTCTATTTTGTCTGATATGAGTATTCCTAGCCTGGCTTTTTTTCTCTTTCCTGTATGTTTGTTTGAAATATTTTTTCCCAAAACTTCACCTTCAGTCTCTATAGGTCTTTTGTTCTGAGGTGAGTCTCTTGTAAGCAGCATATGTGTGGGTCACGCTTTCTTATCAGCTATTCTGTATCTTTTGATTGCAGCATTTAATCCATGTACATTTAAGGTTATTATTGATAGGTACTTATGCATTGCCATTTTACTTCCTTTGTACCTGTGTTCCTTTCTCTTTCACTCTTTTCTTTCTTTTCTTAAAGTAGTCCCTTTAGCATTCTTGCAGTGCTGATTTGGTGGAGGTGTATTCTTTGAGTTTCTTTTGTCAGGGAAACTCCTTATTTGGCATTCTATTTTAATTGAGAGCCTTGGGTAGATAAATCTTGGTTGCAGGCATTTGTTTTTTTTTTATTACTTGGAATATTTCTTGCCATTCTTTTCTTGCTTGGAGTGTTTCCATTGAGAAGTCAGTAGCTATCCTTATTGGGCTCCCTTGCATGTTACTTCCTGCTTCTCCCTTGCTGCCTTTAAAATTCTCTCTTTGTCTTGGAATTTTGCCATTTTGATGATGATGTGTCTTGGAGTGGGGCTCTTTGGGTTACTCTTGACTGGCATCTTCTGTGCTTCCTGGATTTGTGTGAATTTTTCCCTCATCAGATTAGGGAAGTTTTCCATCATTATTTTTTCAAACAGGTTTTCTATCCCTTACTCTTCTTCTTCTCCTCTGGTATTCCTATTATATGGATATTATTATGTTTCATGTTGTCCTGCAGTTCCCTTAACACCTGTTCATTCTTTCTGAGTCTTTTTTCCCTTTTCTTGCTCTTTCTGCATGTTTTTTCTACCTTGTCACCCAGCTCACTTATTTGATCCACTGTTTCATCTAAACTGTTTTTTATTCCATTATGCTCTTCAATTAAGAAATTGTATTCTTTATTTCCTCTTAGCTCTTGTTGATAGTTTCTATTTTCTTATTTATGTTAATATAGTTTGCAGTGAGTTCATATTAGTTTTCCTGTAGTTTTGGAAATTCTCAGTGAGCTCATTGAGCTTCCTTATAACCATTCCTTTGAATTCAATATCTGATATTTGAGTTTCTTCTATTTCATTTACCATTCTTCCTGAGGCTCTCTCTTTTTCTTTCATTTGGAGTTTCTTTGTTTTCCCATTGTTTGTGAGACACTTCTTTTTTTTTTTGACCCACTAATTTTATTTATTTTTAAATGAAATTTAATGATTATGCCATTACAGTTGTTCTGTTTCCCCCCTTCATTCCCCTCCACCCTTACACCCTCTCCCCCACCATTTCTTCTCTTTAGTTTATGACCATGTGTCTCAAGTTCTTTAGATTCTATATTTCCCCTACTATTCTTGCCCTCCCCCATCTATTTTCTACCTACCATCTATGCTACTTATTTTCTGTACCTTCTCCCCCCTTTTCCTTCTCCCACTCCCCTGTTGCTAACCCTCCGTGTAATCTTCTTTTCTCTGGTTCTTCTCCTGATCTAGCTGTCCTCTTAGTTTGCTTTTGTTTTAGATGTGGTTGTTAATAACTGTGAGTTTGCTGTCCTTGCACTGTTCGTATTTTTATCTTCTTTTTCTTAGATAAGTCCCTTTAACATTTCATATAATAAGGGCTTGGTGATGATGAACATCTTGAATTTGATCTTATCTGAGAAGCACTTGATCTGCCCTTCCATTCTAAATGAAAGCTTTGCTGGATAGAGCAATCTTGGTTGTAGGTCTTTAGATTTCATGACTTGGAATACCTCTTTCCAACCCCTTCTTGTCTGTAAGGTCTCTTTTGAGAAATCATCTGGCAGTCCGATGGGAACTCCTTTGTAGGTGACTGTCCCCTTATCTCTCACTGCTTCTAGGATTCTGTCCTTCATTTTAATCTTGGCTAATGTAATGATGATGTGCCTCGGTGTATTCCTTCTTGGGTCCAACTTCTTTGGGACTCTTTGAGCTTCCTGGATTTCCTGGAAGTCTATTTCCTTTGCCAGATTGGGGAAATTCTCCTTTATTATTTGTTCAAATAAGTTTTCCACTGGTGGCTATTCCTCTTCCCCTTCTGGTACCCCTATAATTCGGATGTTGGAGCGTTTAAAGATGTCCTGGAGGTTCCTAAGCCTCTCCTCATTTTTTTGAATTCTTGTTTCTTCATATTTTCCTGTTTGGTCATTTTTTTCTTCCTTCTGGTCCACTCCCTTGATTCCAGTCCCAGTTTCCTTTCCATCACTATTGATTTCCTGTGCATTTCCCTTCATTTCAATTAGTTTAGCCTTCATTTGTTCCTCTAATTTGTGACTAAAATCAACCAGCTCTATGAGCATCCTGATCACCAGTGTTTTGAACTGTGCATCTGATAGGTTGGCAATTTCTTGGTCACTTAGAGTTATCCCCTCCAGGGGTTTGAGTTCTTCTTGAGCCTTACGTATGAGGAGGGGAGCCTTAGGTGTTCACCCGGGTGGGGCCACTCAGGACGCTGGTTTGTGAGGCTGTATGTGGGGGCAGGGTCAGAGAGGGGGCAGTAGCAGTCCCTCTGCTTCTTTCCGCTACTGGGGCCTGCTTGGTCTGTCTCACTGCTTGCTCCTTCGCTGATTATCTGCGCACAAATGTGTGACCACGGTCAGCCTGCCACCTTGTGCCTTCACTGGGTCTGCCCATCTCAACACCACACCTGAGATCTTCCCTCAGGTGCCTGTGTGCCTGGGTTGGGGGATCTTTTTTGCCCAACCCGCTCCACTGCTGACTCCATTCCTCTTACCGGTCTGGCTGATTGGTTCGTTGTTGTCGAACTTTCATATAGTCCAATTTTCTGTGGTTTGGCTATGTTTTTTGTTGCTAAAACTTTGTTGTTCTTAAATTTGGTTGTGCGAGAAGGCACAATGTTTCCACCTACGCCTCCATCTTGGCAGAAGTCCTGGGGTTGTGAGACACTTCTTGTTAGCCTCTGCTTCTTAAATTGATCTGTTTTGGCTTCCTGGGTTTGTGGCGTGAACTTCTATGGTAGGAGACCTGTGAGGTTCAGTGGTGAAGTCTCCTTCATCTCCTGAGCTTGCTGTTCTTGGCATGTAATTTATGTTGGCTCTCTGGATGTATTTGAGTTTTGACTGTTGTTGGATTTTCTTTAGGGGTCCTTCCCTCCAATTCACTGATTGAGGGTCACTCTGACCACCATGTCTTGTATGCTGTTGTGCCAGTGTGAACAGGTTGTATTGAAGCTTATTTTTCTTTCTGTTTGAAGTTTTGAGGCTTCTCTCTCACTATTGTTATTTTTTTTCTGGGTAATTTCTTCAGTGTTTAGTTGTAATTCCACATTAGTCCTGGGTGGAGGTTAATGTGGCTTCCACTCACTTGTCTGCCATCTTCCTTTATTTTCTGTTGATGCTTTCTTTGTTGGTGGATCTATTTTATAGCAGGTATATTAGTATTCAAAGCTCTCACCTACTCTTTTATGTGATTAGTTGGAGGGATAAGCCAAAATGGATTAAGACAGCATGAATGTATTCTATGGGATTTAATATACCAACATGTAGAGAAGAGATAGGAGATCCTTTGGATAATGTTAACCATGATATTTCACCTAATTAGCCATTTTTTGTAAACAGTGGAAAAGACATAAGGCTCTTGTTAGAGGGGGGAAGAATTATGAGCCAAATCCAGAAAACAAAATGCTTGCGGGAGGTCAGATTATGAGATATAGTGAAAGTAAAGGATAGAAAATAGGTTTAGTGTGCAAGAGAATAGAATTAACCACAACAGTAATAAAGCTCCGGAAGATAGTGAAATGGGCTAAGATCAGGGTGGGGTACTGTGTAATATTACAATTATATGCAACAACAATTAGCTACAGTAATACTGGAAGAATAACAATATGAGAGAAATGATATGACCTGAATAACAAGAACAGGAAGTACACGACCTAGAATAGTGTGGTATTGGAACACAAGTGCAGTGAAAGAAGGAAAATTAAATTACAATTTGAAAGAGAGAACAAGGAAAACCAAACAATGAAATAAACAAAGAAATAAAATGAAGAAAACTAAACAGAAAGAGGAGAAATAGAAAAATACTAGTAAAATAAAAGAAGTAAAAATAATGAAAAAATAATAATAGAAACAATAACATGCAAGTTCTGAGGAATAGCAAAGTGAAATTTGTCTCAGTTTCTCAGCTGTTGGGGTTATCCTTAAGTTCCCCCTTTGGGTGTATCTCTGAACCTTTCACAGTTCTAGGTCTTAATGTCTCACTTGGGGGAGAAAAAATAAACAAAAATAAGCCTCCTGCTAACTTTAAACTTGCCAAGGGAGTTCTGCTGGTCTTCCTGGATGCTGCAAGATGAAGGGAACTGGGTTTTGCTTTTCTCCCTTCCTATGGTTTTGCAATGATGGGACCCAGGTCTGGGTGGCAATGTTCACAGTTGCCCAGCCTCCAACCCAGGTCTTCCATAAGCTGACAGACCCCCACTGCCTGTCTGCACCAGGCTGGTCCCTTCAATCCATCAGTTGTGCTGTTCTTGAGGTATACTACTCCCTCTTTGCTGTCCTAGGTGCCAGGCACTCTCAAACTCTCTTCAGGGTAGTTCAGCTCCCCCACTGAGTTAAGTCTTTCTGAGGACTGCTAACCTCCTGAACCCTGCTGCTCTCCTCTGCAGGGGGTGCTTCCTCCTTTCTTGAATGGAGCCAGCCAGACTGCACTGAGGTGGGGGTGGCAGAAGGGGACAGGGGCAGAGGCTGCAGAATTGTCTAAACAGTGACAGAGAGCCTTTTTAAAAAAAAATAAAACCATTGTTTTCAAGTCTGCCACTTTTAACAAGCACTCAACCTCTCTCACATAGCTCCACTTTCCAACCAGACTGGAGACTATCTGGGTTAGGGTCTGTCACAGTCCAACTCTCCTCCCTTCTCCAGAAGTCACCCAGCTCCTCAGCTTCTCTGGTAATGACACAGCCAGAATCCACAGTCCTAACTGGTGAGTACCACCCCTGTGCATCTCCCACTTTGTCTTTATTTTTCCCCCTCCCCGAGAGGCTTCAACCATCCAGGTCCATCCTGGTACAGCTCTGTACTCCCTGTTTGGCAGGGGAGGGAGCTGTCGATTTGGCTCTTGTCCATGGATCCTGCAGTAGCCCTGGTCCCCACACTGGTCCCAGGAACCTTATCATCCCAATGCAATCTCCTTACTGTCTGTTTTTCAATGTTCTCTACAATTCTGGCCTCCAGTCTTCCTATATGCTGGGATTCCGTTGGCTGTTCACTGTGTTCCTTAGAAGATCAGGTAGGTGTTCCACCTGTGCACAGGGGAAAGTGGGCTCCACTACCACCTACCTCGCAGCCATCTTCTCTAAAAATGGGGAAGATGACCTCTAAAAGCACTGACTGCCTATGGTCATCTCTATCAGGATCCCTCCTTGCTGAAAATGTCCTGCCTGGTCTATTTTCATTTTCATGCTTAGCTCCTGAAATCATTTATCATCTCAATTTTATGTTTTTTCAATTAATAAAAAAGAGATAACTTTCAGGAGGCTGAAACTAATATTCAAATTGCCCCTGTATTATAGATCAAGGTTCCTTAACAGTAATAATGTTGTAATTTTGTACATGTGCATGTTTGTATATAAATCTACAACATAGTCATTTATAAAAATATTTTTTCTTGGTTCCATTTCTATGGAGAACACTGAATAACACAGTAACTTGGTCTTTTGGAGGTGAAACCTGGTAAGAGGAGAAGGAAGACCTGGGTAAACATCTTTAGTCAAATATAAAATCTGGTTCACAAATATATGCTGAATTACTCTGAGCTAGTCAGTGGCAGAATATATAAAAGCTATAATTTGGCTCTTCTATGTTTTACATTCAATTTTCAAAAAAGAAATTTAGTTGTTACCCTCAGGTCACAGGCAGGGCTTACTTTATTCCTCCTAAGCTGTACATGAATATAGGCCATTTTATTAACTCTACTTGTCTATGAAATAAAACAACTGAATCCCTGCAGTGCTGCTTCTTAGGTCTCCTACCTATACCTCCATTAACTGGGTAATAAAATTTGTCTTCTGTTTCACATTTAATCTGTACATTCCTGAAGAAGTTTGCCCTTTGCTTGTGTCACATCATTAAAAATGAAAATTATGTTTTTAGGATGCCCTTCCCTGCAAGTTTCCAGATAACTTGGGTAAATTTTGGAAGGTCGAAGTGAAAGTCTTCATCATAGTCACAGCTGCAACAGCCCCAGCAGGCCCCATGTTATTTTTCATTCTATTCCCTATTCTTCTAACAATTTCTATTCTTTTCCCTCATAAATGTAACCATCCTTCTACATTATATCTATTCCTTTTACTGTGAGATAAATTCCTCACAGTAAATTTAACACAGAAGTTAAATTACTGAGTCAAAAGTCTAATATTTTCCATTTTCTAAGTACTGCCATTTTGGCCCATAAAAACACTTCTCTAGCCCTGGCTGGTGTGCCTCAGTGGAATCAGTGCTGGCCTGTGAACCAAAGTGTTGCTATTTTGATTCCCAGTCAAGGTACATGCCTGGGTTGGGAGGTCAGGTCCTCAGTAGGGGGTGTGTGAGAGGCAGCCACACATTGATGTTTCTCTCCCTCTCTTTCTACCTCCCTTCCCCTCTCTCTAAAAATAAATAAATAAAATATTTTTAAAAAGCACTTATCCACAACTTTGTAAACATTGGATATTGTTCTGAGCTGAATAAAGACCCCCAGAGAAACCTAGGTCCTGTGCAATCTGTACAATTGTCCATTGCTGATCACTATATTTCTGCAAAACCCACAGACTCATTTTGCACTTACCTCATATAAACCATGTCCTCAGGCCCTAACCAGTCCTGTTCCTACAGAGGTCATGCTGTTTTTTGTTTGTTTGTTTGTTTGTTTGTTTGTTTTAGGTTCTAGCTTCTTGCCAAGAATCCACAAAAACCTGGGACTTTTCCCAATGAACTATGGGAGCTGAGACAGTCCTGCCTCCTCAGTGTTAAACATGGGCTGAAATTATTCAGTATGTGGTTATCGGGTCTCCTGTCTCTCTTTTAATTAAGTATCAGTTAACAGAGAGTAAAGATTACTAAAAGATTTTCTTTCTTGTCTCTTTTTCTTCTTCCTAGGCCACTTTCTACTACTTTTTCCAGCCTTAACACAAGGTTTGTGAGAAGTCTATTTCATGATAACCAGTGGTTGCTGGGTGGGAGTGAGAAAGTGATATTTCAAAACACCATTCATGATCCTTTTTCTTATACCTTAAGCCAATTGACATTCTGAAATGTCAACTTAAACAGAGACAACTCATCAATGAAATCAAATACTTTCTTTTAACTATTAAAATTCAATATCTGCATAAAATATGCACATGTAACATTTTTCTGCATCATTTCTTTTTAAATCATGAAACTATTTTAATTGAAAGAAAAAATATTCTACTATCTTCTTTTCTAATTTCCAGATGGTTGATTTGAAAGAATTGACCTGGAACCACCCTAAGGATTTCCTATGAGTATTTAAAACTGTTTAGGAAATGCTCTAACTTCAGAGCTTCTTCCAATGTCTATACTTTTAGAGATAAGGGATGGTGCCATAGATCCTTTGGTACAGAACATCAACTCTAAAATTATGCTCTGCAAACTGAGATACTTTCTGGGAATCTCAAAGGTCAAAAATATTTTCATGAAACTACTAAAACATTTTTTATCTTTTTCACTATTTTGACATTTGTACACAGATGGTGCTAAAAGCAATGGTGGGTGAGAACTCAATTCCTCAGCCTGAATCAAGGCAGTGGCATGAGCTTCATCTTTTCATCACTTTTACCCACTCTCAACTTAAAAAAAAAAATCCCAATATCACTGAAGAATGTCTTTGATGATGCAATAAAATAATGAATTTGAATACGTATCAATTAAAACTCTCTAGCATATTTGTATATTATTAAAAGGATATATTAATATTTGGGGCAAATTTGGTCTTCCACCACATAGTTCTCCAATAATGACTTTTCTGGTGAACTCAGTCTTAGTGGTGATATTAACGAATGTGACTTTTTAAATATTGTATGATAAAATATGTCACCATTTGGAAAATCTGCATGACTCAGTGAACCAAAACTTTCCAAAAAAACAAAATATGATGTTACAAAATCACACATGGGTAAAAAATTCCAAAGTGAGCTATGTTGTGGATTTTGATAAGAGAGTAGAAAAACTCATTGATATAAGTTCAGATTCCACAATGAAGTATCCTTTAAGAACCTATCACTTGTTGAGTTTTTCTGAAAAAGCAAAAAGTATCCACAGTGATCTAAAAAGGATACAAAAACACAGAACAATTTCATTCTTGTTTTAAAAACCTGAATTTATTCCATCAAGATCCACTAGATGAATGTAGAAACTGTACACAGCTGAAATGAGCCACATAGGATGCACAGGACATATCCCAGGAACACAGAGACACCTGGTTCATATCCATTGTCACAGTGTTCCAGTCAACTTCACATCACCAGCCACCACCACTACACAAAAATTCTCAGCCTATTTTGTATTTTTCCTCTATGTTATGTGTTCTTTTCTGTCTTCATGTCTTTTCTTCCCTCTCTCTCTCTTTCCTCAGCCATGGGGTGGTGGGGCTGGGAAATGGGTGAGTGGGCCTGGTAGGCACTCAGTTCAACAAACAAATCTCAGGTCTCTTTCAAAGTAGAGTGTGCTCAATTTATTTTAGTATTTATTCATTTTTAACTATTTAATGTGTACACCTGTGCTCCCCTGCTTCTCAGATTCCTATCCAGTGTTTTTCGTGTCATTGAATTTTGAAGTGCTATATCCCTAATCTCATTTTATTATAATCTCATTTTCATTTCCAAACCCTGTGGTTTTTCTAGCACAATGTAACACTGCTTAGTGCTTTTTAGGAATGCAGGTGTGCTATTACAGTCCTCCCAGAGCATCATGTTTTCTTCATAATCTTTTTCAAATGCTTTCTATACTTCATAAACTTCATTCAGATATCTTCCTATACTTCAACCAAAACACCACATTGCAAAGGCTTAAGTGCTTGAGAATTCACTGTCTTCTATTAAAACAGACATTAAAAAGATGTATGAAAGTGTGAAATGTTACCATACTTATTAAAATTATTTTGTTTGGGAAAATATAGGTTTTTTTAGTCAAAATGTTAACTACAATGGGATTATTATTGTTTATTTAAATGAATTAGTATATAAATACTTTAAATGTTTCTTTTAATTCCTAGAAGAATAAATATCAGTAGATAGAAACTACATAAAGAAAAGCTCACTAGAGACCTCAGTATTTTAAGAGTATAAGAAGGCATCACCAAAACTATGTTCTAGGGGAACTACAGTCTCAAGAATACAGAATTCAACTCCCAGATAGAAATACAAAACTTCTGAGGAATCTCTCATTTTCCATCTAAATTGCAACTCTAAATTCTGTCCTCAGGCACAGTGTGGGCAACTCACATATCAAATATTGACCCGTTAGATTTAAAAGAAAATGATCATCTTTTTTTCATAGTCTACTGGAAATTCTATTTACTATATGTTGTTCCACAATTTGTTTTAAAAAAATTATATAATAGTAGTCATTCCATATTCCATTTTACAGGAAAAAATTTACAATGAAAATTGTTAACCTCTCTGCTCAATTTTTCCTATTCTCATGCTATCAGGTAAGTCAACTCTTTTTTAAACATTGTTTTACTGAAAGTTATCTCCATTCCCCCCCACACACACACACTCTTCTGCACCCTACCCATGCCCACCTCCCATTGTCAATACTACCCCCCTTTGGACCAGGAAAAAAATCCCATGTGCTATAGCAACAAGAAAAATAAAGTACCAAGGAATAAACCTAACCACAGTGGTAACAGACCTGTATTCAGAAAACTACACAACACTGAAGAATGAAATTAAAGAAGACGCAAATAAATGGAAGCATATACCATGTTCATGGATAAGAAGAATTAATATCATCAAAATGTACACACTGCCCAAAGCAATTTATATATTCAAAGAAATCTATAATATACATTATTTTGAAAATTGAGTTGGTAACCTATTTTGTGGGTAGTAGATAGGGAAGCTTTGGGACAGTATAATAGCAGTGAGCCATTTTTATTTCTGCTTGTACATCAATTCTTAGACAATATTGATTTTTAAAAATTGAATCACTCATTCCATAAAATTTGCAAAAAAGAAAAATGTATAATGGCACACACATAAAAAATAACCCACTACATAATACTGGGTGAACATAGATAAAGTCAGTGAGGCAGAAGTTTCAAAAATACTTCATGAAAAGTTCTTGCTTGATCATTTTAGATTTGCTGGCAGCCCCCTGTCCCATACTCACCTCTCATTTCTACTTTTTGGTAGATAATCCTCCTCTCCCTTATCCTGAAGATGGCAATACAATCATTCTACCAGTAAATTACTTTTATTTTGAAAACTGATGTTATTGAGATACCTAATTATTATTGTTTCTGAGGGAAAGTATACAGATAGTTCCTTTCCTCCACTTGTGGGACCTGAGGAAAATACCTGAAAGCAGCTAAGAGCCAAGCAAGTGGTATTGTTCCCTCTCTGATCACTTCTCCACACACAGCACCACAACACAGTGCAGGGGGTTGCCTTGTACTGGTGAATATCTAAGACTCTGCCCCTTACAATGTAACTGGTGCAACAAGACAAATAAATATGGTCCAAATTAAAGAATAGATCAAAACTCCAGAAAAAGAACTAAGCAACAAGGAGATAGCCAACCTATCAGATTCAGAGCTCAAAACACTGGTAATCAGGATGCTAACATGAATGACTGAGTAGTATCACAAAATAGAGGAATAAATGAAGGCTATGCAATGTGAAATTTAAAAAAAACATATAGGGAACCAATAATGGAGGGGAGGGAACTGGAACTCAAATCAATTATTTGGAACAGAGTGAAGAAATAACCATTCAACTGGAACAGATTGAAGAAACAAGAATTCAAATCAATTAGGAGAGGCTTAGGAACTTCTGGGACAACTTTAAACATTCCAATATCCAAATCATAGTGGTGCCAGAAGGAGAAAAAGAAGAGCAAGAAATCGAAAACTTATTTGAAAAAATAATGAAGGAACATTTCCTCAATCTCACAAAGGAACTAGACATGCAAGTCCAGGAAACTCAGAGAGTTCCAAAGAAGTTGTATCCAAGGAGAAATACACCAAGACACATCATAATGATACTAGTGAAGATGAAAGGTAAGAAGAGAGTCTAAAAAGCAGCAAGAGAAAAGGAGAGAGTTACCTACAAAAGAGTTCCCATAAGATTATCAGCTGATTTCTAAAAAGAAAACTTTCAGGCAAGAAGGGACTGGAAAGAAGTATTCTCAGTCATGAAAAGCAAGGACCTATACCGAAGAGTATTTTATCCAGCAAAGCTAACAATTAGCATGGAAGGGCAGATTTAGTGATTCCCAGATAAGGTCAAGTTAAAAGAGTTCATCATTACCAAACCTTTATTATATGAAATATTTAAAGGACATATCCAAGAAATGGAAGATCAAAACTATGAATGGTAAAATGACAACAAACTCACAACTGCCAACAACTGAACATAAAAAACAAAAACAAAAACAAACTAAGCAAACAAACAACTGGAACAGGAACAGAAACACAAAAATGGAGATGACATGAAGGGTTATTAGTAGGTAGGGGAAGGGGGGAGTATGGGGGGAAAATGTACAGGGAATAAGAAGCATGATTATTTAGTACAGAATAGACAGGAAGAGCTTAAGAATAGTATAAGAAATGGAGAAGCCAAAGAATTTATATATACAACCAATGGATATGAACTAAGGGGGGAAATGCTGGAGGCAGGGAGGTGCAAGGAGGAGGGGGAGAAAGAGGAGAAAAATGGACAACTGTAATAGCATAATCAAAATATACTTAAAAATAAGAATAAACACTTCTCTTAAAACAACACAGTTGTTTTTACTCTTGCCTTTCTTCAGGGACTCAACATAGGAAAACCATCATGTTAAACCTCAAAAATTTAAAATCTTTTCTCTCAGATCCAAAAACCTAAGCTGCAGCCAGTTTCCTCAGCTCTTTAGGTATTAATACAAAGTTGAGGCTGTGAGGTCCTGCCAAAATTTCCCAAAGTCAGGAATGCAAGTCATCTGAATAGCTCAATAGATAACCTGTATCACTATGCATTTTCTTTCTAAGGTCACAAGATATGCCCTTTAGAGTTAATCATTGCAGATGTCAAATGAAATCTTCAGATAAGAAACAGAGTAGAGTACATGAAAGACAAAAATTTGAGGAAGCATATCTCTTGTTTGGACTTGAAAGATGAATTTCTAAATAGAACCAACTGACTGACTTCCCCAATACTTGGGGAGCTTGGGGAAGAGTAGTAATATAAACTTACAAGTGCACATCTAAATATATAAAGTTATAAATCAAGCCATACACTCTTAAATAAGATGTGTTATATCCTCCTAACTCTAAAGTGTTGGGCTTCTCAGAATGAGTTTTCTGAGTATACACCCCAATTTTTGAGGAATGTGCATTCCTAAAAACCTAAGAAGTTTGTAAGTAGAGTAGTGTCTTATTAGTGCTGGTTAGTAACCATACATTATTACTGGGAAAGTAGCAGAGAACTACTCTTATCTGCCTTAATTGCTTTGAAACAGTCACAGAAATTTAGTCTGTTAACAACTGAGCTTGGGGGAGGCTGGATAACTTGGAAAAATGTACTATATCAGTGTCACAGGTGAGACTAAGGGTGGGCAGACAAGCTCATTAATCATGGCTTTTCTCTTACTGATTATAGAAAAACATAAAATTCAAGGCTGCTAAGTGGAACTACAGAATTTATTTCACAAAATCACTGAATCTCCTAAAAGAACATCATTGAACCATGACTAAAGAGTAATATGATTCTTTCAAGGGGATTTCTTTCCAGTAATTTTATTAGTGAAACTGTGGCAAACAGCATTTTAATGGAAGTTGTACTCTGATTTTTTACAAGTGATGTGTCTATGAATGCATCATTTTTGTTAGGTAAAAAAAAGTAAAGAAGATGAATCACTTCATTAAATTATCACCCAAAACATAACTTAAGAGATAATTATTTAAAGTAACAATAAAAAATTCTTCCATAAATCCACATGCAAAACAAAAAGGGAAAGTAATATACTGAATGAATTGGTTGCATTTGTCTCATTAATATGAAATGGTAAAATTTCTTATGGTATACATATGATAATAGTGTAGTAAGGTAATGTAACTGTCTTTTTTAAAATATAAGAACATGTATGTCTAAATGTGTTAGACTTTTGCAAAACTTTTGGAAGTCAGGTGGCATCAGATGAAAAGAAAATGATGTCCAACCACCAAACATAACCCTGCAATACTTCCCATATTCAAGCTGTTTCTGTGCCCCTTTTAGAATCACTGTCTAAGTCTGTAGCATATTCTTTTATGTGAATGTAGTGGTGGAAAGTGTTCATCATTTTGATAGCCTTTTATTTTTGGAACAATAAAAAATTCATTTCTTTTCTTCTCTATGAAGAACTATATGACAAGAAATTTGAAAACCTGGGTGAAATGGACAAATTTCTAGAAAAATAGAATCTTCCAAAACTCGATGAAGAAAAAGCAGAAAGCCTGAAAAGACCAGTAACAGTTGATTAAATCAAAGCAGTAATAAAAAACTCCCAGCACACAAAAGCCCTGGACTGAATGGTTTCACAGAAATTTACAAAATACTAAAGCAAGGGCTAACCCCTATCCTTAGACTATTCAAATAAATAGTCTATTAAAAATAGTCTATAAATAGACTATTCAAAAAAATCCAAAAAGATGGAAGACACCCAAATTCTTTATATGAAGCCAGCCCTATCCTAATGCCAAACCAGATAAGAACACAACAAAGAAAGAAAACTTCAGGCCAATATCCCTGATGAACATAGATGCAAAAATCCTTAACAAAATATTGGCAAACAGCATCCAGCAATACATTAAAAAGATCATACACCATGATCAAGTGGGATTCATCCCAGGGATGCAAGGATGGTACAATATTCGCAAATCAATTAAGTAATATGTCACATACACAAAAGTAAAGACAAAAATCACATGATCATAGCAATAGATGGGGAAAAAGCATTTGATAAGGTACCACATCAACTTATGACAAAAACAGTCAGCAAAGTGGGAACAGAGGGAGCATTCCTCAACATAATAAAGGCCATATACGAGAGACCTATAGCCACCATCATGCTCAATGGGAAAAACTAAAAGCTTTCCCACTAATATCAGGAACGAGAAAAACATGTCTGCCTTTACCACTCCTGTTCAACATAGTATTGGAAGTCCTAGCCACAGCTATCAGACAAGAAAAAAAAAATAACAGGCATCCAAATTGGAAAGGAGGAAGCAAAACTGTCATTTTTTGCAGATGACATGATAGTATACATAGAAAATCCTATAGACTCCACCAAAAAACTACTCGACCTAATAAGTGAATTTGGCAAAACCATCAGTATACAAAGTCAATATTCAGAAATTAAAGACATTTTTGTACACCAACAATGAAATATCAGAAAAAAGAAATCAGTGGGGAAAATCCCATTTGCTATAGCAACAAGAAAAATAAAGTACCTAGGAATAAACCTAACCAAGGAGGTAAAATACCTGTGTTCAGAATAGTACACAACACTGAAGAAAGAAATGAAGAAAGACACAAACAAATGGAAGCATGTGCCATGATCATGGATTGGAAGAATTAGCATCATAAAATATCCATACTGCCCAAAATAATATATATTTTCAATGCAATATCAATTAAAGTACCAATGACATATTACACAGATATAGAACTAACATTTTAATAATTTATATGGAACCATTAACAACCCCCAGTAGCTGGAGCAATTTTTAGAAAGAACAAAGTAGGGGGATCACAATACCTGATATCAAACAGTATCACACAGCCACTGTAATCAAAACAGCCTGATACTATCATAAGAAAAGACACATAGAGCAATAGAACAGATTAGAGAGCCCAAAAATAATCCTAAATCTCTATGTTCAATTAATATTTGACAAAAGGGGGCACAAGCATAAAGCAAAGTAAAAATAGCCTCTTCAAGAAATGATGTTGGGAGATCTGGACAGCTACATGCAAAAAAAAATGAAACTCAATCACCAACTTACACCATACACAAAAATAAATTCAAGGTTTTTAAAAGAGTTAATTATAAGTCATGACACCATAAAAATCCTACAGGAGAACATAGGCAAAAAAATGTCATGTGTTTCACACAACAATATTTTAACAGATATGTCCCCTAGAGCAAGGGACATAATGAAAAGAATAAACAAATGAGACCTCGTCAAATTAAAAAGCTTCTTCACAGCTAAAGAAAAGAGCTTTAAAATGAAAAGAGAATCAACTGTATGGGCAAACATATTTGCCAATAATACCTCAGACAAGTGTTTGGTATGCAAAATATACAGAGAGCTCACACAACTCCACTCCAAAACAACCCAATTAGAAAATGGGCAAAGGATCTGAACAGACAATTCTCCAAGGAGGATGTAGAGAGGACCCAGAGACATATGAAAAGATGCTCAGCATCACTAGCTGTTGGGAACTGCCAACTTGGTTTCAGGAGCTGTAACTCCACCATGGGTAAAACTGAATGAGTGACCTTGGGACCAGAAGCCACTAAGGAAACATAGCTTATCTCCCTGTCAGGGGCACTGCCTCTGCTCCTTTTACTTCACGGTGCCTGGCCCCAAATGCTTGATTGGTTAGCCAGTGACAGGTAAGATTCTTCAAGGGAGGGATGACCTAAGACAGGCATGACCCTGGGGGCCCCCAGGGAAGGACCTGGGGGCTACAGAAAAGGGGTGATGGACTCTTACCCCTTGGCTTTGACCCAGCCTGAGTCCTCATTCTGTCTTGAGAAGTCCCCTAATATCTTGGCTGCCTTACTTCCCCTGCCTGACTTAAGCCTGAAATAATGCCTTAAGCCTGAAACAATGCCGGTGGTGGGTGCAACCTTGTGCTGGAAAGGGTGGGTTCCCTATGGTGATCAGGCCTAAGAAAGAATATGTAAAATCCTGTGAAAACTGCTTTGTTTAGAATGCTCAATTAAATGATAAGTGTATAAGCAGGAAGTGAGTTTGTTCCCCAAAGTTTTATGGGCATTAACTATCCGACCCTGACTCAAAATAGGCCCTTAGAGTTCTTTGTATATTATCTATTGTTTGATCTTTACTGACTGATAATGATTGATGAGCTTTAGGTATACACACTGTATTCCTATGCAAATTGAATCCAATAAAAGCTTGTCAAGGCAAGGGTCACTTGCACTGCCCTCTTGAGAGGGTGGCTGTGGTACTCTGAGGCTTGCTCTCCCCTTGAGAGAGAAGTCAAGCTGTCTCTTTTCCTTCACAGGACTCGGTAGTCCACGTGAATTTATTTAGTCTCATCCATAATGCCACAGACACTGTGGTCTGGTGTCCACATCAACTAGCCATCAGAGAGATGTAAAACTACAATGAGATGCTACTTCACACTGGTCAGAATGGCCATCATAAGCAAATCAAGAAAAAACAAATGTTGGAGAGGATGTGGAAAAAAGGAAATCCTAGTGCAGTATTGGTGGGAATGCAGACTGGTGTAGCCACTGTGAAAAACACTATGGAATTTCCTCAGAAAAATAAAAATAGAACTTTCTTTTGACCCAGCAAGTCCACTGTTGCGATGATACCCTAAGAGCCCTGAAACACCAATCCAAAGGAACCTGTGTACCTGAATGTGGGGGCAACTTTGCCTGCAAGTCCCCCAGTCCACCAAAGGTGAAAGTAACACTACCAAGATATGATCTGCTTGGGAAAAAGAGTTGGCCAATTTCTCAGAGGAAAAAGGCCAAGAGCCCCTTCCTCAAGGGGTTTTTATTGGGTTGTAATACACAGGAATACAGGCAGTAAGGATCAAACTGTAGGTAACATTTCAAAGAAATCTGAGAGCTTAGTCTGAGTCAGTGTCTGTCAGGGAAGGGGACTGCAGAAACTTCGGGAGACATACTCATTTCCTACTCAGACCCTTAACATATAAATGAAAGTACTCTTAGCAAACCAGGCTTCACAGGACTTTTAGGAATTCTTTCTTATGCCAGATCACCCCGGATCCTGCTCTAGCTGGACAAAGGGTTGCACCACCTTCCCCATCACAAGTTTTCAGGCTTAAGTGGATTAGAGCCAGGAAGCACTTCTCCCAGAGGACATGGGGACTCAGGCTATGTCAGAATAGCCGGGGAGCGAGAGTCCATCACTCCTTCTTTGTTGCAGCCCTCTGAGTCCTTCCATGATGGCCTCTCAAGTGATCAAGTCTGGCTTAGGTTGCCCCTCCTCTGAGGAGTCTTACCCATCATGGACTAACCGACCTTGCTTTGGGCAAGGAGAATGAAGCAGAGGCAGCGTTTGCTACAAGAAACGAGCTTTGTCTCCTTTGTGGCTCGTATTCCGGAGGTTGCTCACTCAGCCTTAGCCATAGGGAGTAGTTACAACTCCTGAAACCAGGCAGAGCGGTTCCCCCCAACACCTGAATGTTCATAGCAACACAATTTATCTTAGCCAAGTGCTAGAAGCAACCTAAGTACCCATCAATAAATGAATGGAAGAAAAACTGTGGTACATTTACATAATGGAATACAATGCAACAGAAAGAAAGAAGGAAAGAAAGAAAGAAGAAAGGAAGAAAGAAAGAAAGAAAGAAAGAAAGAAAGAAAAGAAAGAAAGAAAGAAAGAAAGAAAGAAAGAAAGAAAGAAAGAAAGAAAGAAAGAAAGAAAGAAAGAAAGAAAGAAAGAAAGAAAGAAAGAAAGAAAGAAAGAAAGAGAGAGAAGAAAGAAAGAGTTTCTACCCTGTGTGATAGATAGCATGGATGAAACTGGAGAGCATTATGCTAAGTGAAATAAGTCAGGTGATGAAAGACAAATACCATGTAATCAAGAAAACAAACAGGCAAGCAAAATATAACCAGAGACATTGAATTAAGAACAAATGGACAGTAACCAGAGGGGAGGTGGGAGGGGATAATGAGGGGGAAATGGGGAAGTAGTTTTAGAAACATCCATAAAGGACACATGGATGAAACCAAAGGGTGGTAGGATCAAGGGTGGAAAGTGGGGATGGCAGGGTATGGGAAGTGGTAAGGGAAAATGGAGATAACTGTACTTGAACAACAATATAAAAAGTTAAAAAAACTGTATAAGTTTTCAGCAGAATGGCAGTCCAGACCTCAGAAAAATGGTGGATTTTTTTTTAGGGGGGGTGTTTTCTGTTTTTGCGGAGTGAGTGTGATGGAACATGGCGGGGTGTGTACATTAGTAGTGTTACAATCTTTCCATGGTCTGCTATCCAAAGAGCAATTGCCATTCAAATGTAGATATTTCATATCCTGGTTTCTGTTATCAGGCTTGGAGGTGAGAGTACAAATATCGATCATTCCCACTGACAGCAATAAACTCTGAAGGAGAGGCACCAGCTGGATTTTATGGGACCTGTCAAAGGGTTTCTCAATTACCATTTTCTAAATTCACGCACCTAAAAACAACAACAGAGTTTTCTGGTGAATATTCCCTTAAAGAGGAGCTGTAATATTTTTAAATAATTATGAAAAATGTTATAGACTAACTTGAGAAAAAATAGTATCTGTGTATATAACTTTATTTAATGTGGAATTGAATAGCCCATTCATTATAATTTATAGTTGTTGGATTATACTGTACATTAGATCCTTAATGAACAGAAGCTCTCTGTGTGAAAGTCTTAATGACTTTATCAGCATAAAAATGGTGATGCTTTTTAGATTTTCATTCTATATGGAAAGTTTCTGATGTGTAATGTAAGATTATTTGTTCATGTAAAGAATCTTCATTGCTTTCTAAATAAATCATTATATTACAGACTCAGCCCAGAGTTATCACTGCTCAACCTCTCTGATTTGCTTTTGGTACAATAGCTCTAGAAAATGTTTTTTTCCTTGAAAGCAGCATCCAGGAGATGAGGATGTTAAATAATTGCAGATATAGTTCCATGAAGTTGAGAAAAATAAAATTGTAATGACAAATGATAAAAATGAATGCAAATATATTAAAAAGTAAGGTTTTCATAAAATTTATCTGCTTTTCATAGACTTCCATCTACTATACAAACTTCTTCTGCTTGTTGTTGCTTGAATTCAAATACTTCTGCATACCCATGTTGAATTGTTAGTTCACCCAGCATTGTTCATGGAACAGAGCAGGTAAGAAGAAGCAAATTATGTCAGTGAGATTACCACTGGTTACTTAAAATGCTGCAGAAGAAATCAGGCTATCAATTATTAGCATTACTGCAAGCAGCACTACTCTGCAAGAGCATTTCCACTGGCCACTGCAACTGGCAGTAATGATGGCTACACTTACCACTGCTTGCCAGGTTCTGTCCAAGGTGCTTTATGTATTTAAACATTTAATGCTCACAATGCCCTCTGAAGTAGGAACCACTGTTATTCTCATTTTATAGATGAAAACATTGAGGTCTAAAGTGGTCAAGTAACAACAGACAAAATTATATTTATCAAAATCAAAAATGTTCATAAGGAAGACAAGCTGTCAAAGACAAAAATAAACTATGTTTATATGAACAAGACAGAGACACTCAAGATAAACACTCCCCCAGACTAATTGGGCAACAGGCCTGATGTTCATCAGAAATCTTACTATAGGCAAAAACAATATACTCTTTCCAAGTAATCAAATTTCAACTTACACAGGGGACTACATCACCATATATCCATTTCAAGAAATGATCATTTGAATGTACAAATATACATGGAGGGAACGTATTGTTTAGAGGTTAACAGGATTAGGTCCTAAAATGGAATTTTAATTAGAATAATAGGGAAAAGATCATTTTATTGGCAGGAATTGAATAAATGTGTTAGTTGAAAAACAATTAAAGAATCACTGCCTGCTTCTTAATTAACTTAAATCAAAGATAAGTTCTTGTGGGCCTTGAAATGCTCATCTGTTAGAAACATTAAATGGCTATAATTCAGTGATTTTAGTTAACCGGTGTGCCATAGGAATTTTTAGAACATGCAATACCCAACTATTTAGTCAGGGGCACTCACCTTTTTTTCTTTAGATTGTCAAATTAAAAAAAAATGACAATGGCCAATACAACAGCCATCTGGTTTGAATGAATCAAAATTATACCTTGTTCTTTTTATCAGATCGGCAAAAAATACAATATATATTTTGTACGCCACCGAATTTTAGTAATTAGTTTATGTGTCATAAAATAAGAAAGGTTAAAAATATCTGCCCTACCCTGACTGGTGTGGCTCAGTGGATTGAGAACCGGACTATGAAGCAGAAGGTCGCTGGTTCGATTCCCAGGCAGGGCACATGCCTGGGTTGCAGGCCAGGTTCCCCAATGTGGGGAGCATTGAAAGGCAACCCCAGAGACTTCCGCCAAGATGGAGGTATAGGTGGATGTGCCGTGCCTTCTCACACAACCAAGTTTAGGGACAACTAAATATTAGCATCAGAAAACACAACCAGAACACGGAAAATTGAACTTTTTGGAAGTCCGTTAACAACAAATTCTTCAGCCCGACCAGTAAGGGGCGAAACTGGCGTCTCATGAGGGGTTGCACAGGAGGACTCCAGTCGGACGGACCCAGGCGCGGAATCCAGACGCGCGAATCCAAACGCACGGGTTCCAAACGCAGGATTGGACCTAGTAAGCGACCGAGCAACCCACCGGGTGAGCGACTGCTGAGGAGACAGTGGGGAGGCGGTGCTGCGTGTTGACTGTGGTTGCCTATCTGCCGGCGAGCGGACAGGCGAGGGAGTGGGCGGTTGGACCGGGCCGGCGGTCCCCGTGGCTGGCGTGCAGCAGTAGAGGGCGCCGCCATTTCCCCGCTCTGACCACGCCCCCACATACAGCGTCACAACCCAGCCACCTGGGAGTCCAAGGCGCCGCTTCTCACATTTAAAGGGCCAGAACAGACCAAAAATGTCGCAGGAAGACCTCAAAGCCCCAGAGATAAATCTAAGCGACGAAGAAATAGCAAAACTCTCAGACGCACAGTTTAAAACACTGGTCATCAGGATCCTCACAGAACTGGATGATTATACCGACAAATTAGACAAACATATGAAGGCTAAACTAATTGAAATGAATGGAATTCCACAGGAAACCCATAGAGATGAAAAGGAAACTGGGACTCAAATCAATGGAGTGGACCAGAAGAAAGCAAATAATGGCCAAACAGAAAAGAGTCAAGGAGCAAGAATTCAAAGAAATGAGGAGAGTCTTAGGAACCTCCAGGACATCTTTAAACGCTCCAACATCCGAATTATAGGGGTACCAGAAGGGGAAAAGACACAACCACCAGTGGAAAAATTATTTGAACAAATAATAAAAGAAAATTTCCCCAATCTGACAAAGAAAATAGACTTCCAAGAAATCCAAGAAGCTCAGAGAGTACCAAAAAAGTTGGACTCAAGAAGAAACACACCAAGGCATATCATAATTACATTAGCCAAAATTAAAATGAAGGAGAGAATCCTAGAAGCAGCAAGAGCTAAGGGGACAATCACCTACAAAGGAGTCCCCATCAGACTGTCAGCAGATTTCTCAAAAGAGACCTTACAGGCAAGAAGGGGCTGGAAAGAGGTATTCCAAGTCATGACATCCAAAGACCTACAACCAAGATTGCTCTATCCAGCAAAACTTTCATTTAGAATGGAAGGACAGATAAAGTGCTTCTCAGATAAGATCAAATTCAAGGAGTTCATCATCACCAAGCCCTTATTATATGAAATGTTAAAGGGACTTATCGAAGAAAAAGAAGTTAAAGAAACATGAACAGTGAAAGGACAACAAGCTCACAGTTATTAACAACCACACCTAAAACAAAAGCAAACTAAAAGGACAGCTAGATCAGGAGTGGAAACATAGAAATGAAGATCTCAAGGAGGGTTAGCAACAGGGGAGTGGGAGGAGGAGATGGGCGGAGAAGGTACAGAAAATAAGTAGCATAGACAGTAGATAGAAAATAGATGGGGGGGGCAAGAATAGCATGGGAAATATAGAACCTAAAGGACTTGAGACACATGGACATGAACTAAAGGGGGGTAATGGTGGGGATGGGGGGGCAGGGTGGAGGGGAATGAAGGGGGGAATAGAACAACTGTAACAGCATAATCAATTAAAAAAAATAAATTTAAAAAAAAAAGAAAAAGATACATTAAAAAGAACTTCACTAAAAAAAAAAAAAAAAGAAAGGCAACCCCACATTGATGTTTCTCTCCCTCTCTCTCTCTCTCTCTCCCTACCTCTCTGTCCAGAAATAGATAAATGAAATCTTTTAAAAATAAATAAAATCTTTTTAAAAAGTGCTGCCCTAATTGATTGCATATAACTCATTACTCAATATCATTCAAACAATTACTGAATTCCTAATATTAACAATTAATTATCCACATATTATAGTCAAAGTTGTGCTGCATTGACCAAGTGTTAAAAATTAATCCAAGTTATTGGCAATATTAAATTATAGGCTTTATGGTCAAACCCTTTTAAGCAGTGTTGAGCTGTGTTTTGCAGTTCTTTTATATGAATGTTTAGATTTTTTTTCAGAAATGGTTATATTGAGGTAATGTATAAATGACATATAACAATTATAAAGCAATTAATTAAATATTTTAAGTGGTAGATTATTAACTACTGCTTTTTGGACAAAATTTCAAAGAATTAAAAAAGGAGGAAGACCACCCACAGCTGAAGAATTTTGGGAAGGGTTCCTTCTGCCCATGGCAGGTGAGGTGGACACAGTGGGCAGTCAATGTATGAATGTCAGTGAGGAGAGGCACTCATGACAGGAAGCACCAGAGTTGTGTCTGTATATAGACACCATTATGCACCTCTATGACTAAGTGTTATCTCTCACCTATTAATTAGTCAAAAATATTGCTTACAATGTGCACTGGCAGGGGCAAGCAAATGTGTTATATTATTAGTGGAGTTTTACATCACATTCATCTGAATAAAGAGTTGCTGATTATTCCTATTATCCATTTCATGATTACAGGGTCTTCCACTAAATCTCCTGTTCTTTAGTGAAAGGACTAGATAATTTTGGAGCTTTATGCATAAAATTCAAAAGTTATATTGGTTTTTGAGAAAAACAAGAGAGTTTAAAAAATACTTTTGTCATTTCCACATTCTTTATTAAACTAAGCACATAGCCATTAAGTAGATATATTTGTTTTTTAAACTTGATTTTTTAGGGAAAATGTTTTTGAGTACAGCAGATAATTTTGCAAAAAAAAATAGAGATTAGTGGGCACAGAATAATTGCAAAGTAAAGTTCAGTATTTTTTTAACTCTTATAAAAATTAGTTTCAAGTAAAAAAGATTTTCCCCCTTTAAAGCCATTAATCATAAACAAAAAGCAGCAGAGGGCAGCATGGAAAAGGGTTGCAGATTAATTTCTCTACTCCAAGGAGCTCTGGGAGTTTCAGAGTAAGTGTGAAATCACAGCACTTTAAACAAAGGGCCCTTTATGTGCGCCTTAGTTTCAAAATTCATGTTGCAGGTTTGGAAACTTCATTGTCACTGGTTAATTAAATTTTAGAATTAAAGGGTGTATGTTTTATAGAGTTCCTTTCATTACAATTTAACCATAATTCCATTCTGCAAATCCACACAAACACATGGAGTAAACTCTTGAAAACCCACTTCTCTTTCTCCTGAGTGCTCCTTGCTGCCCTGCATCTAAGTTAAGGTTCAACTCTCCAAGCTTCCCACAATCCATGGGCCATGCATGAGCATGTCACTGTCACTCCAGTTGGTGTCAAAACTATTATAAAGAATTTGTTATGTCATCAGACAAGGCCTATGGTGAGTGCATGGGTGCCATGTAAAGGAAAGCAAAGTGACAGAGGATGCACAGGATGAGCTTTAACTGGAAGAGCAAGTCTGCCATCCAAATGTCCCAGTTTGCTAATTTGTTAGGTATCTTAACCATGCAGCATGTCCACAAGAGCAGAGCAAGAAGGTGTACATATTGATACTCATTCAGGAAGATGGTGTGTGCGTTCATCTTCTAAACATAGTATATTTATACACACATATACAATATATGTAACTGTGTTTTTGCACATGGCCAAATCTCCACAGGGACATGTCAATGGATGTCACATTCACAGACATTTCCCCAAGACTTAAATGTGTGAGGGAGACTTGTTCCATCTCAGTAGCCTCCTGCTCAAACTTCTCAACAATTGATTCTTAATTCTGTTTATCTTCTCTTTTTACAGTCCCAAATTTCCAATATATATTTATTTGGGAATATATATAAAATTATAATAGATTCCCAAATTATATATAGAATATATTATTTGAATATAATATATTCAAATATATAGAATATATTGAATAGAATATATAATAGAATATACTATAGAATATATTAGAATATATTCCATATAAAATATATATTCTATATAGAATATATAGAGAATATAATAGAATATGCTATAGAAGATATTATATAGAATACAATATATATTATATATTCCCAAATTATAATAGAATATATCCCTAATATACACCCAGAGTTTTTAAGCAGTCCTTTGAGTGTTTGCACAGTCAGTCTTTGTATCTATTATCCACATAAAAGATGATGTATGGACCAGTGAAAATGGTGTATGGATCATTCTACATGTCACTCATAGTTCTTTGAGCACTGTCTTTGGTTTAGAACTACACACTTAAGAATAAACATTTTTTTTAAAGTAGAGGATATACTGTACTGTGAAAATTCATCGGAATGACAAAAGGACCCAGAATTATGTTATATAAGGGAAAAATGGGACAGGAAAAAGGGAATCAGGGCCAGAAAAAGAAAAGATTTGGGATGTCATTTGGAAAAGGAAGAAAAGAGGAGCAATGGGGTGGAAATTACAGATACAGATTTAGAGTCACCTGAAAAGAAAAACTCATAAGAGTGGTTCATGTGAGATCTAATGCCCAGGAGGGAGAGCATGTCCATTCCTGGAAGTGGGTGAGGAAAATAAGAGAAGTGTCCATCTGGAAAACTTGGAGCTCTTTGTCTGAATGCTTCCTACAATCTCTTCAGTCATAATGTCTCTGATTCTTCCCCCTGTTGTGAAATGAGTAACCAAAGCTCTCAACTGCAAATTCGACTGGCCATGGATTCTTTACCACAATAGGCAGGAAACATGAGTCTTCTCCAAACTTCAGTATTCTCCAATTATTAAAAATGTTAATCTAAGTTCTATAATTGTAAGTTTTTCTTAATTCTTCTTTGTTAAAATATCAAAAACATTTTTGATTCAAAGTAGTTGAATGCTTTTCCATTTTCCCATATGAATGATCTCTTCAATAAAACATATTTCTAACACCTTACGAGGTTTCCATCTTCTGGTATATAGCCCTAATTCCCAAGAAAAGGAAAGGGCTCATTTGAGAATGTCCCATTAGGCTATGATTACAGCATTGATGAAGAGCAGACCAGCTGGGAACACCATCTCTGGCACTAAACAGGCATGATTTCTCTTTCAGGCCATGCCACTAACTTCACTGCATGGACTTGTGCCTCCCATTTTTCCTGGCCGAGCCACTGCTTCTTCATCTGTAAAATATAGATAACACCACTTCCTAACTCATACTGTTATTATAAATTAAATAATAAGATAATACATACAAAATATCTACCATGTTGACATACAGCAGTTATTCAGTAATAGAACTATTATTGCTGCTGCTATCATTGTTGAAGATTAACCCAAGAACATGAAATAATTTGTTGTTTTTGTCAAATAGGTGTAAAAAATTAAGACAAACAGGAAAATCAGATGGTAGCCCAAAGTTAACAACCTTGCCCTTCATATTTTATTTAATAGATCATATACTTTCCTCATAATATAAATATTTTCTACATATATAGCTAAAAATTTTGATTAAAACAAAAAAAAATTAAAGGATCTAAATTGACACTTAATAGTGTCATACCATTAGTATTATTTTTCAATTCATTAACTATATTCTACTGTTCCATGAGTAATATAATTCATGTTGAACCAACATATTAGAAATATTCATTGAAGACAAAGTACTCATGCTAAAACACAATGTGTAAAAGCTCAAACAAAATAGTTGTAAAAGCTCTAAAATTAATTCCAAATATTAAAAATTCTTTCAGATTGAAGAGAGTAAAAACATAGCACTATTTTTTCAAGCCAAAATGCATCACAAAGAAAATGTGAAATTATTCATGGAGATCTCAGGAAGACTGACGGGATTAATACATCTATGAAGAAACACAGGCCCCTTGGCCCTAGATGAAAGCAGAGCACAAGCGGTTAAGAGCCTGGACCTTGGACCTAGAAAGACCTGGGTCAGTTTCCAGCCTGCCCTTTCTACCTGCATGAAATGGTGCCAGTCCTCGCCATCTCTAAATCTTAGATTCCTTTTCTATAAAATGAATGTAAAAATGAACATGCCTCATGGGGTTGCTACTTGGCAGAGTAACTGCCCATAGCAATTATTAGCAAAAGAATGATCAAAATTAAGCTTGTTTAAGCCAGATAGATGACTACTTTCCCTACTTATTCAAGGGTCAGCAAGAAACAATTTCTGCTCAAAAGGATTCAACTCCAAGGGTGATCTGACTGCACAAAGCTAATCAGGGGGAAAGGGATCCTCTAGAGAAAAATGGCTGTAAGCACAAAATGCCTAGTTTCAACTCTATTTTATTAACACAATGGAAGAAATTGAAAGAAATCTGGCAACATAGTTCTTAAAATGAAATTTTTCTCCCATCACGTCAATGGTACTTTTCAACACTCAAGTAAAAAGACACACTTGGAACCCAGATAGACCCATTTGGAACCCTGAGTAGACCCATTTGGAACCCAGTCTACCACAAAAAGCAAATTGGAGGGAAAAGAGATTTTCTGTGTTGTCAATCCAAGTCATCAAATGAGAATATGTCAATAATTCTCAAAAAAGGACTATTGATATAACAATTGTCATTTTTGAGACAGTTATTTGAGAAGTGTCATGCTGTTTATCAGAATCAGAAATTAAGTGACTCTTCCTGAACACTATAGAGTAAAATTAATGAGCTCCCTTCACAGTTGACGATATGGAATAGGGGAAGAGAGGTGATTTGTTTGTTAGGTGCATTCAAATTTAAAACAGAAAAACTACCCTGTAAATAAATGTCTCAGAGGCATAAAATTATTTTTATTAAAAAGTTATTCTTTAGATCAAGCATTTCATCTTTACTTCTACCTTTTGGAGTATATCAAAATTTTGGCCTTCCAATTTAAATATGATAAATTTAACTATCACAGAGCCAAATATATTTTATTAAGGAAACAACAATCTCAGAGGCCAAGTATTGCAATTTTAAATTTAGTCACTGCAAAATGACACAGAAAACTAAATGACATTCAGAATCAGCAGACTTCGCAATATAGGAAAAGAATTAGCTGTGCTGGGTTTTAACACTGACACCTTTCATTACATCTAATCTCTGACAAGTCAGGCTCTCTGAACTCCACTTTCTCTTTTGTCCAATGGATATAACAATAAATACCTGCAAAGTTGCTGTGTTGGAATACAAATACATACAAATACCTAGCATTTCATAGGCTCTATTCATCTCAGATTGACAAGGAAATCTCATATTTCCATTGTGAATTTGCTGCCTGGGTCCAGATTTGGCATTTGTGACTGTTGACTTCATAGGTGTCTTCCTGCTCACCAGGATCAGGGGACTGACTACAGCTTCCAGATAGATGCAGGTAGACAGAATCAGATCTGACCAGTGTGGACTGTCCCTGTTGGGAAAATGTACTGCTCATGCTGGACTCCAGCTCTGTAAGGATCCTGCAAACACCCCTGGGAGAGTGAACTCCCTGTGAGAGCCTGAGCCAAAGGCAAAGCTTGGTGGAGGCAATGGGCCAGGAATTCAGGAAGGGCTCAGGTGTGCAGGCTCATTGGAGAGGGCTAGGAGAAAGAGAAGTTCCAGCCTTATCTGACGTGGTCCTGACACCTTTTATTCTAGAGGTCCACGCAGACATGTGGACGCTTTCTCTAGAACCCTCATCCATTAGTCAATACACTTGATGCCACCAAATCTTTTCTACTCTTTCAGCACATGGAAAAGTTTCTTACAGTCTATGGAGGCTCCAACTGACTGTTTTGTTTCCATAAAATCCTAAAAGAGAACTTGATTTTCTTTCCTACCAACAAACAGTTAATGTTTCTGTTATGGTCTCTCTCCCAGCCCAGGGCCAAATATCCAGTCACCTCTCCATCTAGAGGATGTATCTTACCCTTTTGTACTTTCTAAAAACTAATTTCTTCATCCCAGCCTATCTTCGTCAGATAATGGCTTTCCTCTGTCAAGAACTGGTTCTAATGAATAAATTATAAACTTGATATATTACAGTTGCTTCCCCTTAGCCACATCTTAGCAATCACTCGCCCTCTATAGGGATGTGGCAAACAAAATTTCTTCAGAAACTGTTCCAAGTAAAAATTTAGTAATCACTGACCCATCTGGAACTTCTAGCCAAGATGGAGGCATAGGTAGACACACTGTGCCTCCTTGCACAACCAAAAGAAGGACAACAACAAATTAAAAAACATAAAACAACCAGAATTGCCAGAAAATTGAACTGTATGGAAGTGTGACAACCAAGGAGTTAGAAAAGAAACATTAATCTAAACTGGTAGGAGGAGCAGAGACAGGAAGCCAGGTGGAGAGGACTCAAGACAAGGTGGCAGCAAGAGGACCAGGGCAAGCAAGGTGGTGGCTGGCAGAGTAGGCAGTCCCACATTCACATGCAGATAAACCAGGAGGAACAATTGGGGAGTGAAACAGACTGTGCAACCCAGGGTTCCAGTCCAGGAAAATAAAGCCTCAAAAGCTCTGACTGAAAAAACCTATGGGATTGCAGCAGCAGGAGAAACTCCCAGCTTCCCAGGAGAGTTCATTGGAGAGAACCACAGGGTCCTAGAACGTACACAAGCCCACCCACCTGGGAATCAGCACCAGAAGGGCCTGTTTGGACTGTGGGTAGCAGGGGAAGTGATTGAAAAACAGTAGAGAGTGGAGCAAGCAGTACTGTTCCCTCTCAGACCCCTCCCCCACATATAGCGTCACAGTGCAGTGAGGTGGATTGCCCAGCCCTGGTGAATACCTAAGGCTCTGCCCCTTACTACGTAACTGGCACGCCAAGACAAAAAAAAAAAAGAAAAGAAAAAGGTCTACAGGGAAGAACAGATCAAAGATCCAGAAAAATTACAAGTAAATGATGAAGAGATAGCAAACTTATCAGATGCATAGTTCAAAACACTGGTAATCAGGGTGCTCACAGAATTGGTTTAGTATGGTTGCAAAATAGAGGAAAGAGTGAAGGCTATGAAAAGTGAATTAAAGGAAAATACACAGGGAACCAACAGTGATGGGAAGGAAAGCAGGGCTCAAATCAGTGCTTTGGACCAGAAGGAAGAAATAAACATTCAACCAGAACAGAATGAGGGAGGATTAGGAGCCAACCTTCAACCTGCCATGGCAGCTCTGGTAGCTGGTTGGCTGTCACCCCAGACACCTCTGGAGAGGTCCAGTTGAGGAGGAAGCAGGGGTGTCACCAGCCTGGTCTTTTGCCTAGGCTCTCCATGGATGCTTACAGAGCACTACAGAGATCCCAATTAAGAACTTAGAAGAGAAGAGGAAAAAGATATTATTCCGACCCCTACAATATATTGAGCATATTTAAGCACTACACAAATGACATAAAGCTTTGATTTAGCTCCTAATGTTGTTATCAGCAATTGTGTCCAAAGTACATGACTCTTTGAGGACCATGTGAAAGTCTAAGGTTAGGGATGCTACATGTGTGCTTTCAGAGCAGTAGTGTGAGAAAGCTTGAAGTGGGATGGCAGGATGGCCTCATCCTTATGATAGTAACCCCAGTAATCCCAACAATTGGGATCAGAAATTGCATTGTAGACCTCGTAAACTTTATAAACATTCAAGTACTCCCTCATGTGTTGCTAAAGGAGTTGTTGACCACACCATGAGTCCACATGGTGCTAGTGGGGCACATGAAATATCAAGAGATAGACAAAGGTCAAGTGACAGATCATGAGATTCATCTTATGAAAGAACAGAATCTCAGCTCACTCCTTGTATTAGAAATGTTACTTCTCCTACATGACAGCACCATGTTGAATGAGAAAAAGATCACGGTTCCTCTCATCTAAGCAATCCTCACCATAAAAAAGTTTCTCCAGTTGGTTCCAGTAGCAGGGCTGGGAACAGCAGCAGAAACAGTAGTCAGTCAAGTTCAGATGGTAACTGTAATACATCTGGGGAGATACTGTTTGTATATTGAGATATAAAAGAAGGAGCTCGGAATGTAAGAATGTCAGAACAAGTGACACTAATAGTGGATAACACTAGATATGTTGTGGACCAATACATTTTTACTGTACAGCCAAATACAATGTTGGGCAAAATGTTTGGATCTGGCAAAGAACATAATTTCACACGTCCCAATGAGAAGGAAGAGTATGAGATGGCAGAGGGAATTGGCTCCACTGTATTTTGAGCTATTCTGGATTACTATAAAACAGGAGTAATCTGCTATGCTGATGACATATCTATTTCTGAATTGAGAGAAGCATGTGACTCTTTATATCTCTTGAATATAGTACTATTAAATGTGAGATCTTGGTGCCCTAATGCATGAATTATCAAATGATGGTACTCATAGACAGTTTAAATTTTATCTGGAAGAAATGATCCTGCCTCTCATGGTAGCTAGTGCCCAGAGTGGGGAAAGAGAATGCCACATAGTGGTGCTTACCAATGATGGTGTAGTTGATTGGTATAAAGAGTATCCACCCCAGATAGGAGAAGAATATTCACAAATTATTTATAGCACAAAATTATATAATTTTTTCAAGTACATTGAAAACAGAGATGTGGCCAAATCAGTTTTGAAAGAGTGGGATCATAAGAAGAATAGATTGGGAATAGAAGTTTATCATAATGATAAGGAAAAAATAAAGAAAAAGCCTGGGGGCCACCCAGAAGTGATTTACCACTATGTCCGAAGACCATTTATTCAAATGTCCTGGGAGAAGGAAGAAGGAAAGAGTCAGCATGTAGACTTTCAGTGCATAAAAAGTGCACCAACCTTGCAGCAGCTGCCACAGACATTCCCCAGGACCAGCTTGTAGTCGTGCTCCCAACTCTGCAAGTGGATGAGCTGAATAGGCTCCCCATTTTATCCCCCTTCCAGCAACAATGACCTCAGTCCCGATGCACAAAATCCTATGCTGTGATGCCTATATTCCTCAAAACCATAGCATGCTACTCTTCACAGTGACGCTGCACTCTTCTTATTCTGCACTGCAAGGCCACTCCTTTCATCATGAGATGCACATAACAGTGTTTAGGATATTGCAGTGTACCCTTTTTTAAAGACCAAGATAGCCGAATGGTTTTTTAAATGAGTACAACTCTAGCTTCCTGAGATTCTAATTATATAAATGTATTTGTTTACCAGTGGGTTTGTGAAATTGGTTCTTTGTATGGGGGAACAGTCTTTTTTTCACACAACTAGGTCTTTTCAGAAGTGGTGGAAATTGGCCACTGGGGCACTTTCAGTCTAGATTGATATTCATCACACCCCAGATAAAATGCAGAATATTACATACTTGCACTTTATAAATGATGGCTAAATAGTATTGTTTAAGCCATTTTTATAGTTGTGATGCAAAATGTAACTTAAATAAGTGCTTCTATAAAAGAAATCCTTCAGTAGAATGTGTACAATTTACTGCCCATGATGAGCAAAAAATGAATATTTATCATTGGGCTTATTTGAATGAATAAAATGAGATTCAATGTCCATATCTTAACAGTTCAGTTACCTCCAATGCTGTTTTTAATCTTTTAGAGTGAGTCACATGCAGGGAATGTGAACATCATGGGTGGCTTATTATCCAGTCTGCCTTACCCTTAATCTGTTCACAGGTATTTATTTACTAATGATTTTTTCTTAATAGTTAAGAGGTAGAAAAATTAAGTGTTTGCTCTTTATTTACTAAATAATTATAAACTTATTTTTATCAAAATAAAAATTTTATTATTTTCATGTTAAAAAACAGAATGAGAAAACAAGAATTAAAAAAAATGAAGAGTGGCTTAGGAACCTCTGGGACACCTTTAAATGTTCCAATATCCAAATCATAGGGGTGCCAAAAGGAGAAGAGCAAGAGTAAGAAATTGAAAACTTATTTGAAAACATAATAAAGGAACACTTCCCTAACCTGGCAAAGGAAATAGACTTCTAGGAAGTCCAAAAAGCTCAGAGAGACCCAAAAAAGTTGGACCCAAGAAGGAACACACCAAGGCACATCATAATTATATTAGCCAAGATTAAAGATAAGGAGAGTATCTTAAAAGCAGCAAAAGAAAAGGAGATAGTTACCTACAAAGGAGTGCCTAAAAGACTGTCAGCTGATTTCTCAAAATAAACTTTGCAGGCAAGAAGGGGCTGGAAACAAGTATTCCAAGTCATGAAAGGCAAAGATCTACAACTTCGATTACTCTGTCCAGCAAAGCTATCATTTAGAATGGAAGGGCATTTAGAATGGGAAGTGTTTCCCAGATAAGGTCAAGTTACAGTTCATCATCACCAAGCCCTTATTATATGAAATGTTAAAGTGGCTTTTCTAAGAAAAAGAAGATAAAAATTAACAATAAAATGACCAAAAAACCTCACAGTTATTAACAACCACACCTAAAGCAAAAACAAAAACAAACTAAGCAAACAACTAGAACAGGAACAGAATCACAGATATGAGAATCACATGGAGGGTTATGTGCAGGAGTGGGAAAGGGAGAGAGGTGGAAAAGGTACAGAGAATAAGTAACATAAATGGTAGACAGAAAATAGGCAGGGGGAGGTTAAGAATAGTATAGGAAATGTGGAACCCAAAGATCTTATACGTACCACCCATGGACATGAACTAAAGGGGGGATATGTGGGTGGGTGGGGGTGTTCAGGGCAGAGGGGAATAAAGGGGAGGAAATGGGACAACTGTAATAGCATAATCAATAAATATATTTAAAAAAAGAAAATGTCTAATTCCACTGAAGGTAACAAAAACCTTTCTTGTATATTTCTAAATGTTTTAAAAATTTTATGATAATATCATGCTAATGCATTAATGTTATAACACTAATGCATTTTCTATAAAATATTCTATAAATTTATTTGCAAGTATATTTTCTGTGCATCCTACTAAATATTCTGATTGTTCTTCAACATTACCTTATAAGGACATAATCTCTAACAGAACAGTGTCTAACAAATTTGTTCATAAGTTTCATTGAGGGTGCTTGGTTTTTTAATTTTTAAAAGAATTTATTATTGTTCAATTACCGTTGTTCCATTTTTTCCCACATTACTCTTCCTTGCTCTACTCACCTCCCATATGGTACATTCCAACTGCCCCTTTGTCTTTGTCCATGGGTCCTTTATATATGTTCCTTGGCATGACCCTTTCCTTTTTCCCTGTTATATCTCTAACCCTGCCCCTCTGGTCATGGTCAATTTTCTCTTTATTCCTATGTCTCTGGTTCTATTTTGCTTGCTTGTTTGTTTTGTTGATTAGGTTCCAATTATAGGTGAGATCATATGGCATATGTCCTTCACTGCCTGGCTTATTTCACTTAGCATAATGCTCTCCAGATCCATCTATGCTGTCCCAAAGGGTAGGAGCTCCTTCTTTCTGTCTGCAGCATTGTATTCCATTGTGTAAATGTACCAGTTTTTTCATCCACTCATTTACTGATGGGAACTTAGGCTATTTTCAGCATTTGACTATTATAAATAATGCTTCTATGAACATGGGGCCCATAGGTTCTTTTGAATTGGTGTTTCAGGATTCTTAGGGTATAATCCCAACAGCAAAATTGCTAGTCAAAAGGCAGTTCCATTTTTAGTTTTGGGGGGAAATTTCATACTGTTTTCCACAGTGGCTGCACCAGTCTGCATTACTACCAATAATGTATTAGGGTTGCCTTTTCTCCACAGTCTCACCAGCACTTGTTGTTTGTTGATTTGCTTATGATGGCATTTCTGGCTAGTGTGAAGTGGCATCTCACTGTGGTTTAATTTGCATCTCTCTGATGGCTAGTGATGCTCAGCACCCTTTTATATGTTTATGGATCCTCTGCATGTTCTCCTTGGAGAAGTATCTGTTCAGGTCCTTTGCCCATTTTTTAACTGGAATTTTGGACTTCCTGGAGTGTGGTCATGGAGTTCTTTATATATTTTGGAGATGAAACCCTTGTCCAAGGTACCATTGGCAAATATATTTTCACATGCAGTTAGTTCCCTTTTCATTTTGCTGATGTTTTCTTTAACCATGCAGAAGGTTTAGAAGTTGATGCAGTCCTATTTGTTTATTCTTTCCTTTATATCCCTTGCCCTAGGGTACATATCAGCAAAGATATTGCTGTGTAGGATATCTATTTTACTGTCTCTAGGACTTTTATGCTCTTACCACCTATCTTTAAGTCATTCGTTCATCTTGAGTTTATTTTGGTATATGGTGAAAGTTGGTTGTCTATGTTGATTTTTTTGTATGTATTTGTACAGATTCAGGACCATTTACTCTATTTTATGTTTCTGCCCTCTTTATTGAATATTAATTGACTGTAGGCACATAGGTTTATTTCTGGGCTCTCTGTTCTATGCCATTGATTCATGAGTCTATTCTTATGCCACTACCAGACTGTTTTGATCAGGTATTGTGATCCCTTCTACTTTTTTTTCCCCTCAAAATTGCTGTGGCTATTTGGGGTCATTCATGACTCAGTATCAATTTCTGAAATGTTTTATCTATACTTGTGAAATATGTCACTGGTATTTTCGTAGTGATTATGTTGAATCTATAGATTGGTTTGGGTAGTATACACATTTTGATGATGTTAATTCTTCCAATCCATGAACATGGTACATGTTTCCATTTGTTTGTGTCTTCCTTGATTTTTTTTCTTCAGTGTTGTGTAGTTTTCTGATATAGTACTTTTACCTTCTTGGTTAGGTTTATTCCTAGGTACCTTACTTTTCTTGTTGCTATAGTAAATTGAATATTTTCCTAGTTTCTTTTTCTGATATTCCACTGTTGGTATACAAAAATGCCTTCAATTTCTGAATATTGGTTTTGTATCCTGCTGTCTTGCTAAATTTAGTTTTTTTTGGAGGAACTTATGGGGTTTTCTATGTACACTATCATGTCATCAGCAAATAATGATAGTTTTAATTCCTCCTTTCCAATTTGGAGGCCTTTTATTTCTATTTCTTGTCTGATCACTGTGGCTAGAACTTCCAATACCATGTTCAATAGAAGTGATGAAAGCATACAATCTTGTCTTGTTCATGACCTTAGGAGCAAAACTTTTAGCTTTTGCCCATTGAGTATAATATTGGCTATAGGATTCTTGTATATGGCCCTTATTAGGTTGAGGTATGATCCCTCTATTCCCACTTTGCTGAGTGTTTTTATAATAAATGATAGCTGGATTTTTTCAAATGTTTTTTCAGCATCTATTGATATGGTTATATAATTTTAGTCTCTCCTTTTGTTTATGTGATATATCATGTTTATTGATTTGCAAATATTGTAATAGCATTGCATCCCTGAATAATCCTACTTGATCATACTGTATGATCTTTTTAATATATTGCTGGATCTGGTTTGCAAATATTTTGTTGAGGATTTTAGCATCTATATTTACCAGTGATGTTGTCCTGTAGTTTTCTCTCACTGTTGTTTCTCTATCTGTTTTTGAATTAGGATGGCGCTGGCTTCATAAAAAGACTTTGGGAGGCATCCCTGTTCTGGCATATTTTAGAACAGTTTGAGTAGAACAGGAGTTAGTTCTTCTCTAAATGTTTTGTAAAATTCTCATGTGAAGCCATCTGGTCCAGAGCTTTTGTGTGCCAGGAGTTTTTTGATTACTGCTTCAATTATCTAGCTGTTATCAGTCTATTCACGCTTTATTCTTCTTCTTGTTTCTGTTTTGAAAGATTATTGTTCTTGAAATTTGCCTATTTCACCCAGATTGGTAAATATCTTGACCTATAATTTTTTGTAGTAGTTTCTTATGCTCCTTCATATTTCTTTGGTATTGGTTGTAATTTATGCTCTTTTGTTTCTGATTTTATTTATGTGGGTCTCTCCTTTTTTCTTGATGAGTCTGGCTAAAGTCTTGTCATTTCAAAGAATCATCTCCTATATTTATTGATCCTTTGAATAGTTCTTTTAGTCTCATTGTCATTTAATTTGGCTTTGATCTTGATTATTTTCTTCTTTCCACTTTCTCTAGGCTGTCTCTGTTGTTGTTCCTCTGTTTTTTGTGGATGTAGGGTTAGGCTTTTCATTTGAATTTTTAAAATCTTTTTTAGATAACCCTGTATTACTCTGTATGACTTTCCATCTCAGGACTCCCTTCACCATGTCCCATAAGTTTTGATTTGTTGTGAGTTCATTTTTATTTGTTTCCAGAAACTTTTTGATTTTTTTCTTAATCTCATTCTTAATCCATTCATTGTTTAACAGCATGCTATTCAATCTCCATGAGTTTGAGTGTTTTTGAATATTTCCTTGAGCTTGGTTTCCCGTTTCAAGCCCTTATTGTCTGAGCAAATGCTTGATATAATTTCAATGTTCTTGAATTCCGAAGCTTGTTTTGTGCCTTACCATGTGGTCTATCTTTGAAAATGTCCCATGTGCATTTGAAAAGAATCTGTATTTTGCTGCTTTGGGGTGAAATGCTCTGTATATATCAATTAAGTCCATCTGATCTAGTGTGGTATTCAGTGCCACAATACCTTTGTTGATTCTTTGTTTGGAAGATATGTCCACTGTTATCATTGGGATGTTCAAATCCTGTGCTGTAAGTGTGTTGCTGTCTATATCTTTCCTGAAGTCCTTCAAGATTTTTCTTATATATTTGGGTGCCCGTAAGTTGGATGTATATATGTTTAGAATATTTATGTCCTATATGGATTCTTCCTTTGAGTATTATGAAGTGTCCTTCTGTGCCTATTTTTATGCCCTATTTTTTTTAAGTCTATTTTGTCTGATATAAGTATCACTATCCTGGCTTTTTCTTCCTGTCAATTTCATTGGACTATTTTTTTCCCAACCATTCACTCTCAGTCTGTGCAAGTCTTTTCTTCTGAGGTCAGTCTTTTGTAGGCAGTATATGTGCAGCTCATATTTTCTCATCCATTCAACCATTCTATGACATTTGATTGGAGAATTTAATCCATTTACATTTAAGGTTATTACTGATAGGTACTTATTCATTGCCATATTCTCTACCTGTGTTTCTCTCTCTTTCTTGCTCTGTTTCTCTCACTCTTTCTTGCTCTCACTCTCTCTCCCTCTCTCTCTTTCTTGTTTTATGTAACAGTCCCTTTAGCATCTCTTGCAGTGGTGGCTTTGTGGAGACATACTCTTTTAGGTTTCTTTTCTCTGGGAAGCTCTTTGATTCACCATCTATTTTATTTGAGAGCCTTGCTGGATAGAATAATCTTGGTTATGGGTCCTTGTTTTTCATTATCCGCAATAGTCCTGCCAAGCCCTTCTGGCTTGTAGTGTTTCTGTTGAGAAATACACTAATAGCTTTTTTTGGGAACTCCCTTGTATGTTACTTGCTGTTTCTCCCTTGCCACCTTTAAAAGTCTCTCTTTGTCTATAACATAGCATTTGAATTTGGCATTTAAATTATGATGTGTTCTGGAATAAGTCTCTTTAGGTTCATCTTGTTTGGGGATCCTCTGTGCTTTCTGAATTTGTATGACTTTTCCACTTACCAAATTAGGAAAGTATTCAGTCATTAATTTTTCAAACAGGTTTTCTTTTTTTTTTTAAGTGCATTTTATTGATTATGCTAATACAATTGTCCCATGTCTTCCCCTTTATTCACCTCCATCCTACATATCCCCTCCTACCATTCTCCCCCCACCTTAGTTTATGTCTATGGGTCATACATATAAGTTCTTTGGCTTCTTCATTTCCTATACTATTCTTAACTTACCCCTGTCTATTTTGTACTTACCATTTATGCTTCCTATTCCCTGCATCTTTTCTCCATTCTCCCCATTCCTGTCTTCGCTGATAACTCTCCATGTGATCTCCACTTCTGTGTTACTGTTACTGTTCTACTTCTTTGCTTAGTTTATTTTTGTTTTGTAACTAATGTTCACTTGTTGCTAGTTGTGAATTTGTTGTCATTTTACTGTTTATACTTATCATCTTCTTCTTTTTCTTAGATATGTCCCTTTAAACTTTCATATAATAAGGGCTTAGTGATGATGAACTCCTTTAACTTTACCTTATCTGGGAAGCACTTTATCTGTCTTTCCATTCTAAATGATAACTCTGCTGTATAGAGTAATCTTGGATGTAGGTCCTTGCCTTTCATGATTTTAAATACTTCTTTCAAACCCTTTTTGACTATAAGGTTTCTTTTGACAAATCAGCTGGTGGTCTTATGGGAACTCTTTTGTAGGTAACTCCTTTTCTCTTGCTGCTTTTAAGACCCTCTTCTTACCTTCGATCTTGGCTGATTTAACTATGATGTGTCTTGGTGTGTTCCCCGCTTGGGTTCAATTTCTTTGGGAGTCTGTGAGCTTCCTGTACTTCCTGGAAGTGTATTTCCTTCGCTAGATTGAGGAAGTTCTTCATATTTTTAAAAATGTTTTCGATTTCTTGCTCTTTCTCTTCTTCTGGTATCATTATGATTAGAATGTTAGAATGTTTAAAGTTGTCCTGTAGATTCATAAGCCCGTCCTCATTGTTTTGAATTCTTGTTTCTTCATTCTGTTCTGGTTGGCTATTTAGTTCTCCCTTTTATTCCAAATCATTGATTTGTGTCCTGGTTTCCTTCCCTTCACTATTGGTTTCCTGTATATTCTTCCTTATTTCACTTTGTATAGCCTTCACTGCTTCTTCTATTTTGCATCTATACTCAGCCATTTTTGTGAGCATCCTGATTATCAGTGTTTTGAACTCTGCATCTGATAGGTTGGCTATCTCCTCATTGCTTAGTTCTTGTTCTAGAGATTTGACCTGTTCTTTCATTTGGGCCATATTGGTTTGTCTCTGTGTACCTGTTACGTTGTAAGGGGCACAGCTTTAGGTATTTGCCAAGGCAGGGCAATCCACTTTGCTGTGCTGTGGGATTGGTCACAGAGGGAACACTGCCTTCGGTCACTTCTTCTGCTACCCATAAGCAAATTTGGCATTTCTGGGGTTGATTTCCAGGTGGGTCGATTTCTGTACATTCTAGGACCCTGTGGATCTCTACAGTGAACTCTCCTGTAAATCTGGGACTTGTGCCCATTGCCACAACCCCCACAGTTTTTTTTACATACAGAACTTTTTAAGTTTAAATTTCCCAGCTGAAACCCTGGGTTTCATGGTTTGTCTCACTCCCCAGTTGTTCCTCATGTATGTGTACATGAATGTGGGACCACCAGGTCTGCCAGGCCCCTCCTCACCCTCCTGGTCTGTTGCCTTGCCACATGTCCTTTTAGCCCCCACTGCTCACCTTACCCCTTCCTACCAGTCTGAATGAATGTTTCTTCTTTAACTCTTTGGTTGAAAAGCTTCCATATAGTCCAATTTTCTGGCAGTGTTGTTTGCTTGTTTTTTGATTTGTTTGTTTTCAAATGTGTTATTCTCCTTCTTTTGGTTGTGTGAGGAATGAAAGCATATCTACCTATGCCTCCAACTTGGCCAGAAGTCTCAAAAAGGTTTTCTATCCCTTGTTCCTTTTCTTTTTCTTTTCATATTCCTATGGTGGGATGTTGTTATGTTTCATGTTCTGCTGAAGTTCTCTTAAACTATCTTTATTCATGTTGAGTCTTTTTGCATTTTTTCTTTCTGCCTGTGTATTTCTATCACATCTTCCAGCTCGCCTATTTGGTCCTCTGCTTCATCCGGCCTGCTTCTAATTCCTTCTAGTGTATTTTTCATTTCAGGTATTGTACTCTCCATTTCTCCCTGGTCTTTGTTCATAGTTTCTATTTCTCTTTTCATGCTGTTGTTATTTCCACTTAGTTCCTTGTAGTTACGACTGAGTTCCTGGAGCATATTATAACTATTTTTTGAATTCTACATCTGATAAATTGCTTGCTTCAATTTTACTTAGCTCCATTTCTGGGGATTTCTTCATTTCTTTCAATTAGGTGTTCTTCCTCTGTCTCCCAATTTTAGGTGACTTTTTTGTTTGTTTTTGTGTCTCAGGATGCTCTGCTTTGCCTGCCCATTTTTTGTGTGGGGGACTTCTGTAGTGGGAGTTCTTTGTCACTCAGTGGTGTAGTTTCTTTGATATCCTGATCTGGGTGCTCTAGGTTTCCCCTTTATTTCACTTGTGCAGTTCTCTTGTTGTACTTGGGCTTTGCTTGTTGACAGTTCATTCATTGGTGGATTATCCCACACAGCTGGATGACTGGTAGTCATAACTGCTGCCATGTCTTGTGTGCTGTTGTATAGGTATTGGTTAACAAAGCAATATTTTCAGAAAACCAAACACACCAGAAAAAATACTCCCTACCACCCCAGCAATATCAGTAGCAATTGGGCAGAGATTAATAAAGGTGAATAGAGACTAAGAATATTATAAGATAGGAAAAAGGATATATGAGATGACTAAAAAAGGAAAGTGATATTGAGTGAGTAGAGGGAGGAAAAATAATAAGAGTTGGGAGGAGAAATGAGGCAAAGAAAGGGAGAGAATAAAATTTAAAATGTAAGTAAAACAGGGAAGAGCAATGGGGAAAATGGAGCAAGAAAGGGGAAAAGTATACTATGAAGTTTGAAGTATAATTAAAAAGTTACTAAACCAGCTGGGAGAAAATTGCAGAAAAACCACAGCAGAGTCAATAATGACAGCCTAGTGAAGATTAATAAAGGTGGAAAGGATATAAGAATATTATTCAAAGGAGAAGAGTGAATGTGAGATGTCTACAGTAAAGAAAAAAATATTCTTAATAGATGATGAAGGAAAACTAATAAGCATAAGAAACAGAACCCAGGATAAAAAGGGGTGAAATTTAAATAAAATTCCTAACTCAACTGATCAAAGGCAGGTGGAAGGCAAAATGGAGTAAGACTGGGGGGGCATCTTGTGAGATTTGAACTGCAATCAAATAGTGAACAAATAGGAATATTATTGGAGCAGAACAGCAGTGACCACGATATCCTTTCCCAACTAGTTACGTTTTATAAAGGTGGAAAGGAAATAAGACTAATGTAAGGGGGGGAGAGAATATGAGCTGACTTAGGAAGGAAGAATGCTTTTACCAGGATAGATGAAGGAGAAATAGTAAGAGTAAGAGTAAGGAATAGGAACATAGTATAATGTGGGAGAAAATAGAGTTTACAACAATGATGAGAAAGGTCAGGCAGAAGGCAAAATGGAGTAAGGCCAGGGAAGGGTGCAATATGAAATTTGAAATAACAATAATATTAAATATATATATAATCTGAATTTAAAAATACAAAATAAAAGACCAAGAGTAATGAGTTAGTTGGAATGCAACTGAAGCAAAAGAAAAAATATTAAAAGGCTATATGAAAGGAAGAAAACATGCAAGTTCTGAGGAAGAGCGAGGTGAAATTCATTTCAACTGTTGGTGTTCACCTTCTGACTTCCTTCTGGATCCATCTCTGGTTTTTTATCAACTCAAGGTCGATAAAAACCGACCCATCCTGTCGGTGGGTCATCCAACTCCTGTTAACACTACCTGTATCTACTTCATCTGTTTCCAGAGGGACTGTCTGTTGTGATTGAGAGGCTGGGGCCTCTGTGTCTCCCCTAGGAGGCACTGTTCTGTCATCTAGGAAAATTGTGGATGTGTTCTACCTGCCTGTACACCTTCCATCTTGGTCTGTTGCAGTTTATTTTCAATAATGTATAGTTTCTGATTAAATAGCTGTCCTTTTCACAGAGGTGGGCAGGGGAAGTGTCAGCTCAATCCTGCTTGGTATGGCCTGCCACTCTGTGCAAGCCATGGCTGGGCAGAGTCCTGAATTCCCCTTTCTGCACACATTCTGAGCTTCTTGCTTTGATGGCCTCAGTGAAATAGGTTCCTAGGACCCAGTGTACTTTGTCTCCCTGTGAGGATTTCAAAATGGGCCCCTTTAGGCATTCCTCTTGGTCTCTTTCTTTTGTGGACGAAATGCTTCTTGCAAGGTTGTTAAGCCTGCCCAGCTAGTTTTGCACATCTTCTCCCCACTGCCTCCCACCCTCCACTCCTGCAGGAGGTGGGGGCTGGGTATAATCTTCCCTTCCCTGTGGTCACCAAGGAAAGTGGTTCAGTCAGGCTTTAAATAATCTTAGGTATGCCCTGACCGGTGTAGCTCAGTGGATTGAGCGCGGGCCCGTGAACCACACGATAGTGGTTCGATTCCCAGCCAGGGCACATGCCTGGGTTGCGGGCCAGTTCCCAGCCGGGGACTCATGAGAGGCAACCACACATTGATATTTCTCTCCTTCTCTCCTTCCCTTCCCCTCTAAAGATAAATAAATAAAATCTTTAAAAAAATAATAATAATCTCAGGTGTGCAGCTCCCGACTCACTGCCCTCACAGCATACAGTGGCCTATACTCTCCATTCTGTGCAGCCGCACTGGGCTGAGGCCAAGAAATCACTTCACTCTACACCTTTTTGATCAGTATACACAAATGTATGGAGTGGGAGAAAATCACATCCATAATCATTTTTCCTTGTTGGCAGGGCAGCTGTGCATACGCAATCTGGGGGCTGGCATGCCTCAGCTCCCCTTTAAAACAATGTCTCTCTGGGTGCTCCCACTGTAGCTCCGTGTTACTGTCTGGCTTCTCATACACATCACCTATAGGGTAAATAGAGTCAGTCAGGCTCCCTCAACTGGATGTCCGGGCAACTAAGAGAAGCAGTATTCCCATAACCTTGAGAATGGATCCACATGTGCAGAATTACACTTTGTTATACAATATCTTATCATCCTGCAGGCTTTGTGTGCATTTAGTATATAAGGGAGTTGGGACTTCCTGCAGCACAACAAGTGGCTTGTGGCAGGCATGGATCTCGCATCCTTGAACAAAGGTGTGTCAGGCATTCTCACAGCTCTGTAAATTTTCTTCCATCTGCCCAAATCCTGTATGAACCTGCCTGGCCTTGAAAGGCTGCAAGACACCACCTCTCCAAAATTCAAGAGTCTTTCACTGTCATGGCTAGCTGTGGCCCTCCTCCTCCACCACATCCAGGTACAGATAGTATCTCTCTCACTCTCAGGCACTCTCCTGGTTGGCACTCTCCTGCTGCAGCTACAAGTGTGCAGCTAGCTGTGTGTGTGTGCAGCCTAGTTCTTCCCAATGACTTTTTATATCCAAGTCACTCCTGGCCTAGGTCTGGGGATTCCCTGTCCTGGGAGGGGAGGGGGCTGCTAAGCTACAATCTCTGACAGATGTAGGTGCCCCAGCTGTAGGCACTACAGAGCTGCTAGCAGTGAGACTACTGGCTCCATGTCTGGGGATTTTCCCTGTCCACCCATAAAGCTTCCTTGCTGCCTGTTTAGAGTCTTCTGTATTCTTTGGCTTCCAAACTTCATATCAGCTAAGATTCCGTTGACTGTTCACTTAATTTTTCAGAAAATTACCTAAGTGTCCGAGTCAGGTACAGGAACGAATAGACTTGGCTCCCACATTCTTGGCCTCCATCTTCCACCTCCCTTCTAAATTTTTAAGATCCTTATGTTATTTCTGTACCTTTGTTAAGTTATATTGTATAGTGCGATAGCATCCTTTGAAACATCAAAACTTTAGCAGCAAAGTGATCAACAACAATAAACTGAGGTCTGTCACAAGGAAGAGCAAAGAGAGCTGATACACCAAAGGCTGAAATATCAGTAAATGTGGGGGAGAGCAAGATAAGATCAGGAGCCACAGTGATATCCAAATCCAAAGAGTAAATCTATATAAAATTTTGCATGAGTGCCCAAACTGCACAAATGGGCAAGAGCAGAGAGTTAAGAAACAAATCTGGGAGATTGAGGTAAATTTCTAGCACCATATTCTTGAAAGAGAGAGTCTTTATTCTCATAAATGCTAAATCTCAGTCACACACACCAGTCCATTGAAATATTTTTCTACTATTACTATCCTAAGTCCCCTATCCCTCCTAGCCAGTCCAGCATTCCAGTGGCTGAAGTAATAATACCTGACACAGCAGAGAAGCCCCCAAACCCTTTTTCAGCCCCACAGCCCACAACTAGTCTAACTGCTTTATTCCCACATCCTACTGGTGGTTAAGTACAGTGGTTAATAATCGTGCCCACAGGTTGCCTCTGCTGACCTTTCACGGTGCTCTTAACCATTCTGTTATAACAGCATTTAAATTTATGTCTTATTAACCTGAAAATGTCATCCATATCCTTATCTTTGCATTATGACTATAAAATGACATACAGTAGTCAATGGGGGTTGCAGTTGATTCTGTCAATTCTTAACTGAAAAATATTTTGCTACTTCTTTTCTACTAATTCCTGTGCAGCTTCCTTCTAAATGCTTCTAAAAGAGCCAAAAAGTTTTCATTGGACATTTATTTATCTCTAAGGGACTATAGTAGAGGCTATTATATATAAACATAGAGCTAAACAGAGCAGCACAGTTGAAACAAGACTATTTTATTACATACTGGTGCAATGTTCCCCTCTTCCCCATGGGCCTATTATCAACTCATAATTCCAGTTTCCTCTGGAAATTCTGTTTCTTTTTGAAATGGTTGGATTTTCTCAATAAAACAACCCAGATAAATTCATTTCGTATCAGCATACCTGTGGGGCATGAAATTAGAGAGCTGCTTACACTAGATGACTGGGAAAAGCCTGGGAAATCCTTTTACAACCTTGCTCTCGGTGTCCTTCATGAAAACGGGTATATAGATGAGATCAGAGTGTTTCCAACTTTGTAACAGCATAAAACTCTCTTCAAAGAAAATGTTGCTTGAAAGGTGAACAGGTAAGCAGGGCTTCTCCTGCCTGGGGAGGGGGAGGCACAGTAGTGTCGGCTTGAACCCTCATCTTCCTCCCAGTAAACTGTGAGATACCCTCAAGGAACTACTTAAGATTCAACAAAACACAGTGTGAAATCCACCAAATATATGATCACTAAGATGTAAAATTCTAAAAACCCTAAAAATTCTATGAAGTTATACGATATATTCCTACTGCTTGGGTTTTTCACTTAGACCAAAGTAAGACTCCAATGATAAAGGCCACATTACTATAGATTCATAGCAGAGAAAAATATTATATTATCCACAATATAAAAGAAATGACAAGAAGTAGGCAAAGCCATGCAATTTTAACTCATTCTGAATCTTATAATTCTAACGAAATGTCAATTGAAGATAAAGTAATATTAGGAAAATAAAATAATTATAATAAAGGTCACATTGACCATTAGCATTTAGCTGTGGTGTTTATGTGTGTGTATATATATATACACACACACATTTATACATACTTATACATGCTTTGTATATTTATATATTCATACATATTCCTCTTCCAAATTTTCCTTTGATTGTTTTATTTTGGGAGCTTCTTTGTCCTTCACTAGCTCTAATAAATTTTTTTTAGATTTTAATTTATATTTAAAGAGAGAGGAAGGAAAGGAGAAAGAGAGGGAGAGAAATATCAATGTGTGGTTGCCTCTCATGCACCCCCTACTGGGGACCTGGCCCACAACCCAGGCAGGTGCCCTGACTGGGAATAGCAGTTCACTGAACTACACCAGCCAAGGCCTGTCACTCACTAGATCTAAGTTAGACCGCCAAAGCCACTATTCCTATACACTGATTTCAGTTATTCCTTGGTGAACATTTTTAGTCCAATGATTTGAGCAAGTTGAGAATAGTTAGAAACTTCACAAGATCTAATCATACTGCAAGGGTGACAATTATCTGTTACAAATGTAAATGCAATCACAATATTAGTGTGCTTACAATAATTCTTAGCTGCCCACCTGCCCTAGACTCAATCCAAGACCTTTCATGATAGGACCCTGGGAAGCTCACCAACCTTGTATGCCACTCTCCCCCTACCCACTTTTGTCCTTAAGTGGCATCATGGCCTTGTCTCTGTTCCACATCCTCTCCCATCCCTCAGCCTTGAAAGAGCATGTTTTCAACCAGCTGCTTTTCCAGTCTTCATCCTGCAGACCCAGAGTCAACCTCACTTCTTCAGAAGCCTTCTTTCATGCAGTTTGTGGTAGGTATCCTGATCTACATCCCAGTAGTATCTCATGTCTGCTAGGGCGGGCAGGGATAGGAGGAAACCCCAGCTGGACTACAGCCAAGATGGCCCCCGGACTACAAATCAAGATGGCCAAAGATCAAAATGGCGCCTGGAAAAGCCAGCTGACGTCCAATCAGAGAGTCAGAAGGGCGGGCTTTACCAAAAGGGACACCCGCACAGCACCCTGAGTCCGAGGCCCACCAATGCTGTGTCGCGGCTTTGTTCAGAGGGGACCAATCCCCAGCTCCTGCAGGAGGCCTATGGAAATAAAACCCCACCATTTCTCCTATTCAGGGTAGGAGATTCTCTGATCTCCTCTGAAGAGCAGGGAACCTCATCCGGGAGCATCTACCTCAATAAAGCTCTATATATTGCCTATTTTTGTGGCTGATTGGCATTTTTTCCTCCACAGAGCCTGAAAGAAACCTTTCAATGTCTTTTCACAAACTTTGTGTATTTGAAACTGTTCCAACTTATCATCTGTAATCATTGTTTTGTTTCCAAATTCTTGATGCCAGTAAATTGCCTGTGGACAGGGCCATGTCTGCATTGCTTACCCCTAAGGCCCCAGCACCTCTCACAGTACCTGGCACTTAGCAGATATTCAATAAAAGTTTATTGACAATAAAGAACACTTAGAAAATTTACAATTTTTGAATTTATTCCTGAATGTCCAGTAGTGATTTTAGAAGCAGAGCACTACCAGCTAACCAATAAACTAATAACAGTTAAGCCTGTAAATATTTTCAATATTTCTGATTGAGGGGGCATATCAGATATTATTTCAGTAGTTATGGCTCCAGAGTTGAGCCATAACTTGGACTCAGAGAGCAATCTAATGAGGAGGTTCTTTGACTTTCTTTAGGTATTTTCTTCCTTCTGGAATGTCATGCATTGTCAGAGCTCCCCTGACCTAGCGGGACTCTGCTCAGTCATCAGTAACTTCCTTCCAGGACACTACCCTACTACCCATAGCAGTTGCAGTCAGCTTCAATGCTTCCTAATGTTACCTGACCTTGAGTGCCAAGTTCTTGAGTCTTAATGTCATAAAAATGAGCACTCCAGTCCGTACAAGATCAAGCTGTTAGGGGGTGAGGAGAAGAGCTGAGATGTTTGCTTAAACTAGATGTTTATTTTTAGACTTAGGCAGAAAACCACACCTGGCCGTGGGCAGATGTTCCAGGGAGTTTAGCCAAGGCCTTGAAGTAATCTCTTGGCCTTGAAGTAATCTCTCGGACACCCGTTAGGGGAAAATTTTTACCTCAAGTCATGGCCTTGTCTTTGCAGAAAAGTATCCATTGTAGTAAGCAGAGATATGTGTGTGTCCTCTCAAAATAGCCAATTGCTAACAGCTACGTCTGCTTCTGTATTTGCTTGCTTGCTTGCTCACCCCAATAAAAACCCCAGGCTGTAAGCGCCAGGCGCGACTCTCATTTGCAGCCATTTTGGCACTCGTATGTCTCCGGAGGCACCCCGAGAGTTCGCCCCTGCGCAGGTAAAACTTTGAAACTTTGGCCAATAAAACACCTCTGACTACCCAGCAGTCTCTGACCCTTCTTGCTCGCAAGGACGGGATGTAACAAAGCAGATAGAGTTAATTGAAAAGAGCTTGTGCACAAGGGAGTTGGACAGAAGAGCAAAGTTGAACTCCCTGAGAGATATTGGGAATGGCTTATACAGGGCCCTCGGATCGGTTTAAGGCTGGGAATGAGGATGAGGTTAATTGTCCCGTGATTGTCATCAGACTAAAGTTGATTCCCAGGTAGTCACAGATGTTTTCCATGGTCAGTGGACCAACTGAAGGGCCTGTAAAATAATGCTTACACAAACATTTGTTACCATTGGACAAAACAACTATTTTGCAGAACTGATGTTAAGAAAGGATGTCATTGTACATTCTTTACATTAAGGATGGTTAGGTTAAATTCGTGTAATTTAACTGAAAGCAAGGAGTCATGGTCAGGCTTGTAAGACTTTAGTTCCTTCAGTCAGGGTAGAGACCAGTATTAATTACCTTTGCATTGTCTCATCAGTGCTCACCCCGTCTGACTGTTTCTCCCACTGACTGTGAAAGCTCCCAGGACAAGAATCGGCTCCCTGACTCCTGCTGCAGAGGGCAGGCGAGGCATTGGAAGGCATATTCAATGTTAACTAACCGTGGCCAGTGGAAGCCAACTTCTGTCTACGTAAGGCTTTAGGAAGCAAATATAAACTGTTGTGAAACCGTTTCCAGACGTCAGTGCCGCTACGCAAAAAAATGACACAGAAAAACCAAATAAAGGACTCATTTGTTTTCCACACTGCACACCAAAAACTGCTCACTTTAAGTCAAGTGCCCGACTTGGCGCCACGGCCCCGTTAAAAGAAGGGAAGCCTCTGACGCGGAAGGCGCGACTTCCTCCCGCCCGATTAGCGGCGCAGGCTCGGCACGCAGGGAAAGTGCGGCGGGCGGTTGGAGGAAGCCCGGCCCCGCCCAGTAGGCCGCAACGGGTGGTGTGTTCCTGGCGGTCTCACGGGGAGCCGGGAGGGCGTTGAAACAGCGCTCCGTGTCCATGGAGGCACCCGGGCAGGCGGAAGTGGAGCAGGAGGATGGCGATAGCAGCTACGGGGACCTGTGCTGCATGGACAAAGGCCTGCGGAGGTGAAGGGCGTTCGGGAGACGGGCGTCTGCCCCGGGACTTAATCCCAAAGTGTCCGCGGCGGTGCGGGGGCCGCGCCCCCTCCGACCCCAGACGTCGTGGTGGGTGGCAGACTCGGCGTCCTCCCTGCTTTGCCAGGTCCCCCATCTCCGTTGATCCTGCCTGTCCTAGCGCTGGCCCTTCTTAGACCCTAACCCCATCGGCAACTGAGGAGCCACATTCACCCCCCCCCCCTTCGTTGGCAGTGCTTCGGGTCTTTTTCCCCGGTTCCAGCTTGTCCTTTGCAGAGCCCTTCCATGCTGTGTCCTCATACTTTTTGCAAGTACTAAGCTTAACCCTTTTGAGGTCACCGATTCCCTCTTTGGTGCAGCCCAGTCTTGTGCATGGCGTACCTGGCTGTTTCTGTGTGTTACTAACTGGCCCCTGCCCAACTGTTCAGCCAGATCTCTTTCTTAACCGTTTCCCCACCGACAGTCTAATTTGCTAGGCTGCATCACAGCAGGTCCAGCCTCTGCTCTTCTGTTCCTTTGCACGTGCTTTTTCTTTGAGAGCCTGACTGCTCATAACTAAACCGTCTTGCTCTGGATCCTGGTCTAAACTTTGCCAGAAGACCCCAGGAAGACGGTTTTTTTTCAAAGCAATATTTCTCTTTAATAGTAACTGTCATATACTGAATGCCATCTGTGTGCTCATGTCACATATATTATCACCAGTCCTCAACAACAATTCTGCAAGGTGTTAATTTTACAAGTGACAGATCTGAGATTTAGAATATAAATAACTGTTCCAGCCTCATGCACCCGATGGGCGATTGAGTTCACACCTTTTTCTAATTTCCCTGTCTGCTTTTTGTACTCTGCCATGTGACCTGCACAATACTAATTTACAGAAATTCAGATGTTTCAGAAAGCAAATGGTTGTCATTAGGAGCACGTCTTAATTGCATGAAGTCTGGACTACATAATAGCTCAGTAAATGACAGATGCTAGATAATTGGGAAAATTTCAGTCATAGAGATTGCTAGTTTGACTTGTAGAAATGCTGCATCTTTTTCTTCAGGGGTACACAAAACATGGAGCAGATGACATGTCATTGTGTGTCCTGGTTCCCTACTGTGCCTCTGTCCAACTCTCCTCAACTATGTGTAATAGTTTGTATTCCTGGAACTGTTCTCTTGAGAGAGGTTCTGGTTTAAATGGCAATAATTGAAAGAATGAAAGATGAGTTCATTTAGGGGTGGTACACTTCAAACGTCAAGGAGGGAAGATAGGCACTTTTCCAGTAGAAATAGCAATACCTACTGGTTTCTTTAGAAATTGGCTGCACTCTGGGTTAAGTAGCCATTCTGGCCAGTGAAGTAGGATTACAAACCCCAGAGCCAAATCTGGATTTTTACTGGCTCAGTTAGGTAATAACTACAATAACTTGGACACGTTACCTAATTTCTGTAAACTTTAGTTTTCTTGTGATACCTACTTTTTAGAATTTTGAGAATTGAATAAGATGAGGAAACTGAGGCTTAGAGAGGTTAACTCATTTACTCAGGTAACTGTAGAAGAAGTGTTAGAGTGCAGATTTGAGCTGGGCTGTTAGGATCCAAGGCCTTTACACTGATGCCTTTACAGGGTGTGATGATTTTGCATAGAGAAGCTAGAAATGCCTAGGATTAGTTGCCTCTGCTGAGTGGGTTTCTTGTTTATGTAAATGGTCCAAAATACTGGTTTGTGATACAAATCACTATACCGTATGAAACATTTCAGGGCTACTACACGTAGAATTTCATTATAGAATGAGTAGAGGTCACACTTATCTACATGCTGCTGGGTTAATTTTAATTTTTTGGTCATGATTTCAAAATCCATTTTTACCTATTTTTGATAATACATATTTTGTTTTATAGCATATCAGAGTTATCCTTAGATTCAACCCTCCATGCCATCAATCTGCATTGCAACAACATCTCGAAGATTGAAGCCATCGATCATGTTTGGAATTTGCAACACTTAGATCTGTCATCTAATCAAATAAGTCAAATCGAAGGGCTAAGCACACTGACAAAACTACGCACTTTAAATTTGTCCTGCAATTTGATCACAAGAATAGAAGGTTTGATTTTAATGTAATCTTTTGAATAAGGAAGATCATTTAAGTCCATTTCTTTTCCTTCCCAAAAGAATGGGATGAGCATTACACTTTTGAAAACTGGCTCAAATTTATTATATAAAATTTTTACTTCTAGCAAAGTTATCAGTCTTTTTAGAGTATTTTGTAAAATACCAATAAAATGGATTTCACTATTATTTAATTTGAGACTGTAGATACTCTTCAAAAGAGTGCAAACTAGAATTATAGTATTATGTAGCTTTAATTAATTATTTGAAACCTATAAAAGCTTTATTTTATTTTATTTTATTTTAGGTCTTGAAGCACTAATTAATCTGACTAGACTGAATTTATCCTATAACCACATAAATGATCTTAGTGGTAAGTAGATGTACTTAATTTTTCTATAATGGTGAATATTTGCCACATGTGGTGAATTAGATTGAGCTCAGCATGTTGAAAATCTGAATAATCCAATTTCTGACCAAAAACCTCATCTAGAGAATGTGTTGGTGCCATAGCTACAGCCGAATGAAAAATTGGAACAAAAACTAGAGTGATTCATAACAGCAAATACTTGGTTAGGAAGGACCTCATTTGGGGGAAATAATATTTTAGTCTTAGATAATTAATGGATATACTATTATATAGAGAGGAAGAATTCCAACAGAACTTTTTACAGTGATGAAAATATTCTATACCTCTGCCATCTGGGGTAACACCCAATAGCCAGATGTGGCTTTTGAGCACTTGAAATGTGCCTAGTGCACTGAGGAACTGAATTTGTTATTTTATTTTATTTTAATAAAATATTTATTTAAGATTACAAAGCCACCAATGGTTGTTCTATCATATTGGACAATATATGTGTATAGCATCCCAAAGGCTCTAGTCAATTGAGGACCAAATATATATATTTTTCTTTTTGACTTTAGCATTCATAATTATTCTTGAAATAACCAGTTAGACCTGGCAGTTCCTCTAATTATCTTGTAATCTTTATCAGTATTTGAAATGACCTTATTCATTTGTTTGTTTCTCCCTACTAGAAAAATACTACCCAACATTAAGTGTTTACTATACAAAAAAAAACTTGGTAGCAAGTTCTGAGGCAGGAAAGAAACAACCAGTTGCACCCCTATGTTCATAGCAGCATTACTTACAACAGCCAAGATTTGGCAACACCCCAAGTGCCATCAGTGGAGGAGTGGATTAAAAAGCTGTAGTACAATGGAATACTTCACAGCCATAAAAAAAAGAAGGAAATCTTCCCCTTTGTGATAGCATGGATGTACCTGGAGAACATTATGCTAAGTGAAATAAGCTAGTCAGAGGAAGATAAGTACCATATGATTTCACTCATATGTGGAATATAATGAACAAAATGGACTAGCAAGCAAAATAGAGAAATAGCCAATGCTTCAGGGGGTACGCAGGCTGGTTGCAAGGCTCTGGTGCACCACAGCTGAGCCAAGTCAGAGGCTGCCCAGAGATGGATTTCTTAGCATCACCATACCCTGGGTAAGCAGGGGCTACAGATATTACCAGGGAATTAAATCAAAGGATTGCTGTTTGTATTTTATACCCAAACCAAAAATTGAAGTATACTCAGTGCCTGCTTATGAAAAACGATCCTGGAGCCATTGTTTATGCTGTTCTATCTGTGTGGCTTAGAGAGGCCCATTTGTTTTGTTTGAGGAGAACCAGACTCCAGGAACCTCTGTTCTTTAAAAACAACAGTTGACTCATCTGAACCCTCCTGATGAGATGCAGCTTTCACAGCAAGTCATCACTCATGCTGCTGCTTTGCCTCTTGAAATAGAACCCACATAAAAATGTTTAGTGAGCTGTTGGGCAGTTGCTGCTGTGGCATCAGCAGGGGTTTTTTTTTGGCTTGCAGGTTTGATACCTCTTCATGGAATCAAACATAAACTTAGATACATTGACCTGCACAGTAACTGCATAGACAGCATTCACCACTTACTTCAGTGTGTGGTGGGCTTGCACTTCCTGACGAATCTTGTTCTGGAGAAGGATAGCGAGGATAATCCTGTCTGCCGTGTACCAGGTGGGAACAACTAACAATGTTCAAATTTTTGTTAATGGTGTTCAAAGCAACTGGTGTTTTAACCTGCTTTTATTTGTCTTAAGCTTTGTAACTTTTTATTACGTATTTGGAAAAATATACTTGCAAATAAATTGTTTCATTTAGACAAACTAAATTGCTGTTAAAAGAAAAATAGTGTGAACAGGTTAGTAATTATATTTAGACAGCTATATTTGATAACCAAGTGCCTCAAAATTAAATTATATCATGATATATTTTATAGTATAATATTGCAGCTGTAGGTGATGTATCTGGTAGCTGATGAATCTAGTTGATTCTAAAAGTAATTAATGTTTTTTAATGTCTGACTTTTCATTTTGAATGATTTGTTTCTAAGGGTACAGAGCAGTTATGCTCCAGACCTTGCCACAGCTTCGAATTCTGGATTGCAAGAACATATTTGGTGAACCAGTAAATATGTCACAAATAAATTCATCGAGTCTACAGTGTTTTGAAGGTCTTTTGGATAATTTAGTTTCAGCTGATTCTCCCCTAAATATAAGTGAAGACGAGGTATAGTATTGGTTTTTTTCCTAATATGGAGGTAACTTCAGCTTTTAACTCATAAACACAAATGTTAAGGATTTGGGTTGTATCTGTCCTAGATCATTGACATCATGCCAGTGGAGACAGCCCCCATCGATGAAGTGGCTCCCCTGGATCAGTTTGCCAGTATACCGACTGACACTGGTTTGCCGTCCTTTATGTCTGTCTGTCCGTCTTCTGAGCCAGAGAAGGTTAATCATGAAGGCGATTTTCAGAATGAGATGACACTTCAGAAATTAGATGATCAGTTTTTACAGCTTCTTAATGAAGTAACTATTTTTTCTATTTTTCTAAGCAGTGTGTTTGTTGAATAAATAGTAATTCAGAAAATTTAAAACAAAAAATGGGTACAAGTGGACCAATTAGAAGCAATGTCTTTTTTGCATCCATGTGTTTGCTTATTTTTGTCTTTTCTAGGAACAGAATTGTTATAGTACTAGTGGTAGGAAAAGGTGATACCCTTTCTTCCCTCGTTTTCCTTGTCATCCTCCTTCAAACCTTCATTATGTAATTTCTGTTGTGCTTCACATTATTTCCAGTAACCTACCTATATTATTTCAAACTAAAGGAAATGGAACTCTCTGGATTTGTGCATGTTAACATGGGGAATTGTGAATCACTTTTGAACTCTCCTCTCTCTTAGTTGTTTGATGGTCAGAACCACTTGTGGGACTCACAGCTGAATTCAAGTTCATTTATATACTTTCTGCTTCAACTTCTATTTCCAGTAGACCTTCTCCAAATTAATCTCTACTTCCCTAAGATGCTCATTCTTTTTTATCCTTTACACTGATTTTTAGAATCTTTGAACCTGTGAATGAACTTACTTCCTGGAACTTACTGCTGTTTGCGTCTGCAACCCTTGCTCCAACAATCTTGTTCTGACCTACAGGCAGGTGTTCTCTTGACCACCACACCTCCCAGCACGCACCAGACTATTACTTTATCCCCTACCTAGATGTAGGGTAGATAGGTTGTGGATAGGCCAGAGAGGCTAGGCTGTTAGTCTAATGTCAGTTTTGCCTCAAAATTTATAATTTTAATATTTAATGCTTTTTTCTCTGAAGATGGGGTGGGGATGGGAAACAGAATAATTATGGGATGTTTACAAGTTCAGTGGGTTTTTAATCATCCTGAACTATTTTTGTAGCTATGACACTAACAATGCTAAATAAACAAAGTCTGCCCTAGATGAGTGAGTGAGTGACTGAGGCTCCAGGGATTCTTCATGCCAGAGAGCCCAGAAGTTTATTTCATCAGGGCCACAGGTGGAGACAGTGATAGAGTTGGGGCACAGTGCTGGCCTAATGTTCTTTGATATCGCTGATGACATATTGCTAAACTTTCAACACCTTCATATCCTCAGGTTTCCTCTCCATCTTGTCTAATGGCCAATTCTTCAACCAATGTTAAAACTAATATTTTAGCTTAAGTTAAATTTGAAGTAAACTTTGTAGCTTTTCTTACACTATCATATCATTCTTACTACAACCCAGTCAAGTAGGTAGGATATATATGTCAGTGTTCTTGTTACATGGAAAAAAACCCAGAAATTTATCTAAGAGTTATTTGTTAGTAAGATGGAATTGAGCTTCAATCCCATATTTTCTGATACCTACTCTATGACCTGGAAACCAATGCATGGATTATGTCTATCCCTAGTTTGGTTTTGTTGCTGTGTAGAGTTCTACTGAATGAATATACCAGCATTTATTTTTCATTAACTTCTTGAGGTTCCAATGAGTTATTTCTAGGTTTATGATCATTACTGTACAAGTCTTTTTGTGAACTTATGTCTTCATTTTTCTTCAGTAAATAGCTAGAAGTTGAATTTCTGGATTCTAGGCTAGGTCTGTATACAGTTACGTAAGAAACATAGGAAACTGCCAGAGATTACGTGAATTGTCAGTACATTTCAATTCCACCAACAGTGCAGAAGCAACTGTCCAGTTTCCCACATCCTCACCAGTGTGAGTGTAAGCACTGATCTTATTTTAGCCATTCTTTTGGCTTTGTTCGGGTATTCATTGTGACTTTAATTTGAATATCACTAATGATTGTCAGTGTTGAGCACTTTTTATGTGTTTACTGAATATTCGTAAATCTTTTGTGAAGTGTCTTTTCAAACTTCTTGCTCATATTTTTATTGAGTTGTTAGTCTCTTACTGGGTTGAAAGAATTCATTGTATTTTCTGCATTCTAATGTCAGATATTTGTCAAATATTTGTGAATATTTTCTCTCAGATTGTGGATTCCATATTCATTTATTTTATTGAAGCCCAGTTTATCTTTTTTTTTTTTAGATTATTGCTTTCTGTGAATTTTAAAACTGTTAGGTATCCCCAGCTCACAAAGATACTTCCCTGTGTTATTCTCTAAAAAGCTATGGTTTTACTTTTGCACTAACATCTGTGTCTGGTGAGGCAGGGTTGATATTGGATATCCATACTCCATATGAATGCTCAGTTCTCCCGGCACCACTTGCTGGAAAGGCTTTTTTCCCCTGGGTTATTTTGGTGCCTGTTGAAAAAAGTCACATGACCTCACAAACTACAGAATCTGTATCTGATCTTTTTTTCTGTTTCTTTGATCCATTTTTTGATCCTATGCCAGAACCATACTGTCTTTTTTTTTTGGTTGGATAGCACATCTTATTTTATTTTGTTTTATTTTTTTTCTTTAGAACCATAGTGTCTTGATTTTTGTTTCTTCACAGTACTTTTGAAAGTCTGTTAATGTAAGTCTTCCAAAATTTTTTTAAATATATTTTTAAATTTTTTTATTGATTATGCTGTTACAGTTGTTCTATTCCCCCCTTCATTCCCCTCCACCCTACCCCCCATCCCCACCATTACCCCCCCTTTAGTTTATGACCATGTGTCTCAAGTTCTTTAGATTCTATATTTCCCATGCTATTCTTGCCCCCCTTCTATTTTCTATCTACTGTCTATGCTACTTATTTTCTGTACCTTCTCCTCCTCCCACTCCCCTGTTGCTAACCCTCCTTAGATCTTCATTTCTATGTTTCCACTCCTGATCTAGCTGTCCTTTTAGTTTGCTTTTGTTTTAGGTGTGGTTGTTACTAACTGTGAGTTTGTTGTCCTTTCACTGTTCATGTTTCTTTAACTTCTTTTTCTTCGATAAGTCCCTTTAACATTTCATATAATAAGGGCTTGGTGATGATGAACTCCTTGAATTTGATCTTATCTGAGAAGCACCTTATCTGTCCTTCCATTCTAAATGAAAGTTTTGCTGGATAGAGCAATCTTGGTTGTAGGTCTTTGGATTTCATCACTTGGAATACCTCTTTCCAGCCCCTTCTTGCCTGTAAGGTCTCTTTTGAGAAATCTGCTGACAGTCTGATGGGGACTCCTTTGTAGGTGACTGTCCCCTTATCTCTTACTGCTTCTAGGATTCTCTCCTTCATTTTAATTTTGGCTAATGTAATGATGATGTGCCTTGGTGTGCTCCTTCTTGGGTCCAACTTCTTTGGTACTCTCTGAGCTTCCTGGATTTCCTGGAAGTCTATTTCCTTTGCCAGATTGGGGAAATTCTCCCTTATTATTTGTTCAAATAAGTTTTCCACTGGTGGCTGTGCCTTTCCCCCTTCTGGTACCCCTATAATTCGGATGTTGGAGCGTTTAAAGATGTCCTGGAGGTTCCTAAGCCTCTCCTCATTTTTTTGAATTCTTGCTTCTTCACTTTTTTCTGTTTGGCCATTATTTGCTTTCTTCTGGTCCACTCCATTGATTTGAGTCCCAGTTTCCTTTTCATCGCTGTTGGTTTCCCGTGCAATTCCATTCATTTCAATTAGTTTCGCCTTCATATATTTGTCTAATTTGTGGCTATAATCAACCAGTTCTGTGAGGATCCTGATGACCAGTATTTTAAATTGTGCGTCTGAGAGTTTTGCTATTTCTTCATCGCTCAGATCTATGGGCTCTGGGGCTTTGAGATCTTCTTGCAACATTTTTGGTCTGTTCTGGCCCTTTAAGTGTGAGAAGCGGTGCCTTGGACTCCCAGGTCGCTGGGTTGTGACGCTGTATGTGGGGGCGTGGTCAGAGCGGGGAAATGGCCACCCCCTCTGCTGTTTCTCACAGCTGGGTGAGGATCAGCATCTTAGGTGGTTCACCTGGGCCGGGCCACTCAGAGTTGCTGAGTTATGATGCTGCATGTGGAGGTGGGGTCAGAGCAGGGAAATGGCAGCGCCCTCTGCTGCCGCTTGCAGTGGGGACCCACCGGGCCGGTCCAACCGCCCACTCCCTCGCCTGTCCGCTGCGCACAAATGTGCGACCACAGTCAACACATAGCACCGCTCCCCGGCTGTCTCTCCCCCCCCCCCTGCTGTCGCTCGCCTGGTCGCTCACTAGGTCCTACCCTGCGCCTGGATTCCGCGCCTCTGGATTCCGCGCCTGAGTCCGTCTGACCGAGACCTCCTGTGCAACCCCGCTTCACCAGCTGCTGGTTTCGCCCCTTACCAGTCAGGCTGAAGAATTTGTTGTTAACGGACTTACAAAAAGTTCAATTTTCCGTGTTCTGGCTGTGTTTTCTGTTGCTAATATTTAATTGTCTCTAAACTTGGTTGTGTGAGAGGGCACGGCACATCCACCTATGCCTCCATCTTGGCGGAAGTCCTCTTTTTTTTTTCAAAATTACTTTGGGTATTCTAGATTCTTTGCATTTCTTTAAGCTTTAGAATCAGCTTGTCTGTTTCTTGAAAGTTGGTGTCTTAATACTGAGTCTTAAATCTGAACATATCTCTATTGTTTCGATTCTTTTATTGTTTTCAGCAGTAGTTTCCAACATTCAGGTTTTACATATCTTTTATTAAATTTGTTCCTAAGAATTTTGTTTTATAACATGATTATAACTGAACAATTTTTGTAGTTTTGTGTCCCAATTGATGGCTGCTTGTGTGTAAAAATGTAGTTGATTCTTGTATACTTAATTTGTATCCTGTGACCTTTCTAAACTTATTAGTTCTGGTCCTTGTTTTATATATTTCTTATGATTTTCTACATAAACAATCATGTAGAGACTATTATTCTTTTCTGATCTTCATGCTGTTCCTTTTTGCTTTATTGCAACAGCTAGGGTCTCCAGTGTAGTGTGAAGAAAAATGGTGAGGTGGGCACTTTTCCTGGTTTCAGAGCATGCTCTGTCTATATCACCTTTCGGTGTGCTGCTGTTAGTTGCACGTTGTGCATAAATGTTCTTCATCAAATGAAGTTCACTTCTTTTCTCAATGTGCTGAATTTTTTGATAATGTTGATTTTTTTCTTGCAATGTTTTTGCGTCTATTGAAGTGATCATATGGTTTTCCTCTATATTCATATAATAGAGTGAATTACATTGATTTTCTAATGTTAAATGTTGCATTTTTGGCATAAACCTCATTTAATTATGATATATTACACTTTTTATATATTCCTGAAATCAATTTGTTGGTGTATTATAAGGGTTTTTATGTCTTTGCTCATGAGGGTCATTGATTTATGCTTTTACTGTAGGGTCTTTAGTTTTAATGTTATGGGTTAATGGTGCCTACATAAATGAGTTGAGAACAATTCCCTCCTTCTGTTTCCTAAGAGTTTTGTAAGATTGGAATTATTTCTTCCTTAAATGTTCTAGAACTGACCAGCGAAATCATCTAGGGCTGGGAGTTTCTTAATAATGAATTCAATTTCTTTATTAACTCTAAGACAACTCTTTTTTTTTCTTAGTCAATTTAGCTGGGAGTGTTACTGATTTCTACAGAGATCAGCTTTGTTTATTATATGTACTTTTACTACACTGTCGATTTCTACGTTTTATTATTCTACTTTTAATTTACTCATTTTCTAGCTTCTTTTTTATTTTGTTCAAATACAATTTTTTATTTTTATTAAGTATATGTTATTAATTATGCTATTACAGTTGTCCCTTTTTTTTCACACTTTTATTTCCCTGTGCCCTGCATACCCATTCCTACCAGCATTCCTCTCCTCAGTTCATGTCTGTGAATCAGATATATAAGTTCTTTGGTTTCTGCACTTCCTACACTATTCTTAACCTCCCTCTATTTTGAACCTACCATTAATGCTTCTTATTCCCTGTACCTTTTCCCCCATTCTCCCCCCTCCGCCTCCCTGATGATAATCCTCCATGTGTTCTCTATTTCTGTGGTTCTGTTCTTACTCTAGTTGTTTGCTTAGTTTGTTTTTGTTTTTTTTAGGTTCAGTTATTGATAGTTGTGAGTTTGTTCTCATTTACTGTTCATATTTTTGATTGTCTTTTTCTTAAATAAATCCCTTTAACATTTTATATAATAAAGGCTTAGTGATGATGAAATCCTTTAACTTGACCTTACCTGGGAAGCACTTTATCTGCCTTTCCATTCTAAATGATAGCTTTGCTGGGTAGAATAATCTCCGATGTAGGTCCTTGCCTTTCATGACTTTGAATACTTGTTTCCAGCCCCTTCTTGCCTGCAAGGTTTCTTTTGAGAAATCAGCTGACAGTCTTATGGGAACTCCTTTGTAGGTAACTGTCTCCTTTCCTCTTGCTGCTTTTAAGGTCCCCTCCTTATCTTTAATCTTGGCTAATGTAATTATGATGTGCCTTGGTGTGTTCCTTCTTGGGTCCAACTTCCTTGGGACTTTCTGAGCTCTCCGGATATCCTGGAAGTCTATTTCCTTTGCCAGATTAGGGAAGTTCTTTTTCATTATGTTTTAAAATCAGTTTTCAATTTCTTGCTCTTGCTCTTCTCCTTCTGGCACCCCTATGATTTGGATGTTGGAACATTTAAGGGTGTCCCAGAGGTTCCTAAGGCTCTCATCATGTTTTTGAATTCTTGTTTCTTCACTCTGTTCTCGTTGAATGTTTAGTTCTTCCTTCTGCTCCAAATTGTTGAGTCCTGGTTTCCTTCCCATCACTGTTGGTTCCCTGTATATTTTTCTTTATTTCACTCTTCATAGCTTTCACTTCTTCTTATATTTTGCAACCCTACTCAACCATTTCTGTGAGCATCCTGATTACCAACGTTCTGAACTCTGCATCTGAGAGGTTGGCTATCTGTTCATCGCTTAGTTCTATTTTTCGAATTTTTGCTCTGTTCTTCATTTAGGCCATATTTTTTTTCTTGGCACTCCTGTTACATTGTAAGGGATAGAACCTTAGGTATTCACCAGGGCAAGGCAACCCACTTGGCTTCCTTTTAGTGCCATATGTGGGGGGAGGGGCCGTAGAGAGAACAATGCCTACTGCTTGGCTCTCAGCTGGCTTTCATTCACTTCCTCTGCTACCCACAAGCAAATTGGGTCTTTCTGATGCTCATTTCCTGGTGGGTAAGTTTGGTACAATCTAGGACCCTGTGGGTCTCTCCAAGGTACTTTCCTGTGAGGCTAGGGGTTTCTCCTACTGTCACAATTCCCGTGGATTTTTATGGTCAGAGGTTTTGAGGCTTTCTTTTCTGGCACTGGAATCCAGGGTTGAGCAGTCTGTCTTCCTACTGTTCCTCCTGTTTATCCACATGCAAATGCTAGATGTACAGCTGCTGCCTTGCCATGCATCTTCTCCATCCTGGCTGCGCATCTCTACCCCTCCTCGCAGTCTGAATGAATGTTTCTTCAACTTCTGGGTTGTTGGACTTCCATACAGTTCGATTTTCTGGCAATTCTGCTTGGTTATTTTTCGTTTTTAAATTTGTTGTTGTCCTTCTTTTGGTTGTGTGAGAAGGCAAAGAGTATCTACTTACCCTTCAATCTTGGCTTGAAGCCAAATTAAATTCCATTTTCTATCTTCATAATGTAAGTGCTGGACTTCCGGCCAAGATGGAGGCATAGGTGGAAACACTGCCTCCTCGCACAACCAAGTTTAAAGACAACAAAACTGACAGAAAATTAAACTGTATGGAAGTCTGATAACAACAAACCATTCATCCAGACCGGTCAGAGGGGTGGAGTCAGCGGCTGGTGGAGAGGAGTCGTGCGGGGAAAAAGTGGCCAGACCAACCCAGGTGCACAGGCGGCAGTTGGCAGATCCCAGGTGTGGGGTGGCAACAGGCAGACCCAGTGAGGGTGCAAGGCGGGCAGGCTGACCATGGTCACACATTCGCGTGCAGATAAACCAGGCAGGTTCAAAAACTGTCAGTGACCCTGGTTGGTGTAGCTCAGTGGATTGGGCGCAGGCCTGCGAACCAAAAGATCATGAGTGGAATCCCAGTCAGAGCACATGCCTGGGATGCAGGCCAGTTCCTAGCAGGGGCCAGTTACCAGCAGGGGACACATGAGAAGCAACCATACATTGATATTTCTCTACCTCTCTCCTTCCCTTCCCTTCTAAAGATAAATAAATAAAATTAAAAATATATATAGGCCAGTGGAAAGAGATGAAACTAAAACTCATTTTATTAAAAAAAAAAAAAAACAGTCAGTGAGACAGACCATGCAACCCAGGGCCCCAGAAAAAGGAAATAAAGCCTAAAAGCATCAACTGGAAAAACTTTGGGGGTTGAGGAGCCAGGAGAGGCTCCCGGCCTCCCAGGAAAGTTCCTTGGGGAGACCTACAGGGTCCTAGAATGTACACAAGCCTACCCACCCAGGAACCAGCACCAGAAGGGCCCAAAGGGAGCAGCAGAGGGGACCAAAATCCAAGAGAGCACAGAACAAAAGCCATTGCCCCTCTCTGACCCTGCCCCCACATACAGTGTCATAACCCAGCTACTGGGTTGCTCCACCCTGGTGAACACCTAAGCCCCTTCCCTCATACATAACAAGTGCAAACAGACCAAAACATTATGGCTGAAGCAGAAGAACAGCTCAAAGCCCCAGAGCCAGTACTTCTAAGCAACAAAAAGATAGCCAACCTATCAGATGCACAGTTCAAAACACTGGTAGTCAGGATGCTCACAGAACTGGTTGATTTTAGTTGCAAATTAGATGAACAAGTGATGGCTAAACTAAGTGAAATGAAGGAAAATGCACAGGGAACCAATAGTGATGGAAAGGAAACTGTACTCAAATCAATGGAGTGGACCAGAAGGAAGAAAAAAATGACCAAACAGAAAAGAATGAAAAAGGAAGAATTCAAAAAAAATGAGGAGAGTCTTAGGAACCTTCAGGACATCTTTAAATGTTCCAACATCCGAATTATAGGGGTAGCAGAAGGGGAAGAAGAACAGCAACAAGTGGAAAAGTTATTTGAACAAATAATAAAGGAGAACTTCCCCAATCTGGCAAAGGAAATAGACTTCCGGGAAGTCCAGGAAGCTCAGAGAGTCCCCAAGAAGTTGGACCCAAGAAGGAACACACCAAGGCACATCATCATTACATTAGCCAAGATTAAAATGAAGGAGAGAATCCTAGAAGCAGTAAGAGATAAGGGGACAGTCACCTACTAAGGAGTTCCCATCAGACTGTCAGTGGATTTCTCAAAAGAGACCTGACAGGCAAAAAGCGGCTAGAAAGAAGTATTCCAAGTGATGAAATCCAAAGACCTACAACCAAGATTACTCTATCCAGCTAAGCTTTCATTTAGAATGGAAGGGCAGATAAAGGGTTTCTCAGATAAGTTCAAGTTCAAACAGTTCATCATCACCAAGCCCTTATTATATGAAATGTTAAAGGGACTTATCTAAGAAAAAGAAAATAAAAAATATGAACAGTGAAAGGACAGCAAGCTCAAGGTTATTAACAACCACACCTAAAACAAAAGCAAACTAAGAGGACAGGAGCGAAACCATAGAAATGGAGATTACATGGAGGGTTAGCAACAGGGAAGTGGGAGGATGAGAAGGGGGAAGAAGGTACAGAGAATAATTAGCATAGATGGTAGGTAGAAAATAGGGGGAGGGGAAGAATAGTATGGGAAATATAGAAGCTAAAGAACTTGTGACTCATGGACATAAACTAAAGGGGGAAATGGTGGGGGGCGTGTGCAGGGTGGAAGGGAATGAAAGGGAAATGGGACAACTGTAATGGCATAATCAATAAAATATATTAAAAAATAATGTAAGGGCTTAGGTTATTGATTTTGGACATGTTTTCTAAATCATTTAAAATGATGAATATTTTTTAAAGCACTGCTTAAACCACTTTTGACAGATTATTTTTTAATTTTTTAGCTAGAAATATTGTCTGATTGCTTTTATACTTTCTTTATCCAAGAATTATTTTGAAGTGCCTTATTTACTTCTGTTTTTTTTTTTTTTAAGATTTTATTTATTTATTTATAGAGGGGAAGGAGAGAGGGAGAGAAACATCCATGTATGGTTGCCTTTTGTGCATCCTCTGCTGGAAACTGGCCTGCAGGGGAGCAGTCTGCAACCCAGGCATGTGCCCTGACTGGGACTTGAACCGAGATCCTTTGATTCGCAGGCCTGAGCTCTATCCACTGAGCTACACCAGCCAGGGCTACTTCTGTTTTTATCAGAGAACATGTTCTGGATAATATCTCTCTTGATTTGCTCTGACCTCTTCCATTGGCCAGCATACACCTATCTTGGTGGGTTATCATCTGTGCATTTGAACGGTATGTGTATCCTGCAGTTGTGACATGAGGATGGGATGCTTGATAGTATTTTCAGATGTTTCATATCTTCGCTGACTTGGTTTTGAGTTCTGTTGTTTGCATGTGAGATGTTATAACGTCCAACTATGATTGTGGATTTGTCTTTTCTATTTGTCCCTTTAACTTTCTTAACATTCACTCCTGGTTTTCAGCAGTTCGACCACATTGTGCTTGAGGATAGTTTTCTTCATGTTATTCTGCCTAAGGTTTGTTTCTCTGAGCATTTTAAATCTTTAAATTATGTCCTTATCCATATAGGAAAATGTGGACATTATTTCTTCAAATATTTTCATGTCCCATTCTCTCTCCTCCTCTTATTCAGATCGATCCCACTTAATCTTCTGATATTGAACCACAGATCCCTAAAACTCTAAGCATCTATCTTACCAACTTTTTTCCTTTATATTCTTTCTATTGAGTAATTTCCACTGAACTGTCTTCAAGTTCACATATTCTTACTTTTGTTAACTCATTTTTCTGTGAAGCCCAGCCAGTAAATTTTTACGTCAGGCATTTTATTTTTCACTATGAAATTCTCTCTTTCTAAAAATAATTTCTATTTCTTTGCTGAATTTTCTTCTCTCTTTATGACAAGCATAATTTTTATATCATTGAGCAGAGCTATGATTACTGTTTTAAAGTCATTATCTCTTATTTGGACATTTGGGTTCCCCCAGGTTAGGTCTTCGTTGATTGCCTTTTCTCAGGAGAGTAGATCATACTTTCCTGGTTCTTCTTATGGTGTCATTGGCTTTTATTCCTGATATTGTGAATGTTACGTTATGGAAACCTGATACTATCATGAATTTCCAAAGAGTTCAGTATTTTTGTTGTGGCAAGCATTTAACTTGGTTTAATTTAAACTATTACTTTGTCTCTTGGGCTGCTGAATTTTGTCCCTTATGGGGCTTCTTGCAATTTCTGTACTGTGTTCTGACTATTCAGAACCCAAAACCTGGTTTTTCTACCTGAATTTAAGACTTTTACCAGGTATATCCAACCTTTTGGTGTCTCTGGGCCACACTGGAAGAAGAAGAGCTGTCCTGGGCTACACATTAGGTACACAAACACTAATGAAAACTATGAGCAAAAAAAAAATGTTTTCAGTAAATTTACAATTTTGTGTTAAGCTGCATACATAGCCACCGTAGGCCACATGTAGCCTGCAGGCCACAGTTTGGACACCCCTGCGTGATACTACGCTTTGTGATATGTTCTCAAGCTAAATACCAGAAAGACAAAAATAACTCATTGTTATTTTCCAAATTGTTAACTCTTCCTTAGAATAAGACTGTTCACCTTTCAGGGCCTCCAAATAGTTTCTGTTCATGGTTTTGTTTGTATTTTTTCCAGAGTTTATCATTGTTACCTTGAGAGAGTCAACCTTGGAGGAACTCACTTGTCATACAAGAGACAGAATACCTGTATTTAATTCCAAACATACTTTATAAACCTTTAATCTTATAAAAGGTCATCATATTTTAGGAGATTTCAAATTTTAGTCTTTTTTAAAGAATTATATTTATTTATTTTTAGGCAGAGGGGAAGGGTAGAAAAAGAGGGAGAGAAACATCAATGTGTGCTTGCCTCTCATGTGCCCCACACTGGGGACCCTGGCCCGCAACCCAGGCATGTACCCTGACTGGGAATTGAACCGGTGATCTTTTGCTTTGCAGGCTGGTGCTCAATTCACTGAGCCACACCAGCCAGGGTATAAAATTTTAGTCTTTTATACCACATCAACCTCTTAACAAACTTTATTGGTTTTTTAATTCTAGACTTCTAGTTCTTTAATAGACAGTGTTCCTGAGAAAGACCTAAGACCAAAAAGAGACACAGATATGACTTCTGAAAGTGACTATGGAAACAGAAAAGAATGTAATAGAAAAATTCCTAGAAGATCAAAAATCCCATATTATTCCAAAACAATTCAGACTATTAAGCACCACAATAAAAACAACAACCCGTTTATAAGGTACGTGTTTCAGTTTTAGAAATTGAAATAAGGCACACGGAAGTTAATATTCTGGCTTCTTCCTTAGTTATCTTGTGGTTGATATTATTTTACTTTTCTAATGCCAGTGATATGAGTTTCAGCCTTGCTAGTTCAGATTTGGTCAGTATGTTCTTATAAATTTATACAGAAAGATACCTTTATCTGTGATAGATTGTCCTTTTGTTGTAAAAAACAAACACTGCCCATTTATCTGGGTTATTGTCTATGTTTGCAGTTGTAATCGTAAAATGAAACAGCCTTTCTTTAAAGAGTTGTATGTAAGATCATCTCTAGCAAACTGTAACAGATTAGAGGAAACTGAAGAGCAAAAGACCGAACTAATTAAAGTGGACAACAGCAGCTCCGAAGACAACACATACCGGGTAGGATTTAAGAGATTCAGGAAAAATGAATGTGAATAATCTTCTTTTTAAAAAGATTTTATTTATTTATTTTAGAGAGAGGGGAAGATAGGGAGAAAGAGAAGGAGAGAAACATTGATGTGTGAGAGAAACATCGATTGGTTGCCTCTTGTAAATGCCCAACCAGGGACCAGGTGCTCAATACAGGCATGTGCCCTGCCTAGGAATTGAACTGGCAACCTTTGGCTTTGCAGACAATGCTCAACCCACTGAGCCATGCCACCCAGGGCGAATGTGAATAGTTTTAAATGAAGTTAGTTCCAGAAAAATAGTTCGTGCTTTTATAAGCACAAAAGATTGTATATATTTCTATTGGAGTGGTTATTTTATTTTTTTCTTCCTGGTTTCTATATTTAGTGTGATATTATTACTTTTATAATTTATAAAGGAATGGAAATTACATGTTTATTTAAGATCAGATTTCACTGAAATTGTGTTAAATAATTATGGAAGAAGAAACTTGTTTAAATTTTCAAATTCCTATTTCTTAAGCAGTGGTTACTAACTTTTGGGCCTCAGACATTTTTAAATATCTAAGGAAATCTAGTGGTCTTCTCAGAGAAGTCTACATTTATGCACACTCACAAAATGTGTGTAAAGTCAGAGACTCTTCCAAAACCCAGTTTTGGACCCATGGATTCCAGATTAAGAGGCACTTAAGAATTTAAAAATTCTTTAGTATTTGCTTTAATCATTTTCAAGTGTTAAGAATTTTTAGTACACATTTATTTCTTTGTGATTTTATTAACTTGCCCTAATTTTATTTGTGAAGTACTTGTTTTGGGTGAAACGTGCACTCTTCTTCCAATACCATAATTGCTTTTTAAGGTGTTTCTCACCTTTCACGCTGTTGATTTCCTCCTTTTATATTCAAGTGTAGAGGCTTTAATATTGAGAGAAACAACAGTAATTGTCATTATGGTCGTAATGGCAGCTAACACTTCTTGAGTGGTCATTCAGTGATGGGCACTGTTAATGTATGCTTCACTTATCTTAATTTGCTTAATTCTCTCACAGCCCTCTGAATGAGATGCTGTTATTTCCATATTGTAAAAGAGAACATTGGGGCAATGAGAGATTAGGTAACTTTTCCAAGTTCACATAACACTACTATTTTCTTTCAGATACTTGTTGAACAACTAGACCAGGAGAGAGAGAAGAGATGGAAAGCTGAACAAGCTGAGAAGAAACTTATGGATTATATTGATGAACTACATAAACATGCAAATGAAAAAAAAGATATCCATAGTCTTGCTCTACTCACCACAAATAGGTAAGGGGAAAGTCTACACCTGGAGCTAGCTTATCATCCAAACAACAGTAAATTCACAGCTGGAATATCTTTGTTTAAACCAGCTATAGTGAGACTAAAACAATGTATGTCAGGGGTGTCAAACTCATTTTCACCAGGGGCCACATCAGCCTCACGGTTACCTTCAAAGGGCCAAGTGTAATTTTAAGACTATATAAATGTAACTACTCCTTGACTAGGGGCAAAGAGCTTGGCGCTACTGCTGAGTAGAAACAAGGTGCCAGGCCAGATAAAACAAGGTAGAGGGCCGGATTTGGCCCTTGTGTTTGCCACCTGTGGTGTATGTGGTTTCAGTTCAAATTGAACTAATTATATTTGAAGATTTAGTGCTTCATCAGCTTGTTGCATAAACAAAGAATTCAGGCCACATTTATTTCAGCCGTCTAGCTGGAGGCATCAGACAGATTAGTAAATCTTCCAGGTAAAACCAGCAAGAGTTCTTGGAAGGAACAGGCTGTTCCTCATTCATACTGCTGGCTCTTTTTTTATATTTTAATCCTCACCCAAGGATATGTTGGTTGATTTTTAGAGAGAGAGAAACATCAATTGGCTGCCTTCCTTATGCACTATGACTAAGGATTGAACCTGCAATCCAGGTATCTACCCTGACCGGGGACCAGACCTGCAACATTGTGTATAGGACAATGCTCCAACTAACTGAGCCACCCAGCCAGGGCTCATGCTGTTGACTTTTAAGCCCACACCTAGCACAGTGCCTGAAACAAATGTTAAGTAAAGTTTTGCAATTGAATAAAGTTCACATAAGATAAAGTTTCATTAACTCATTGTGTTTTTCCTTTTGACACAACATTAGTTTCAGGAGTGGGAAAGAGACATATTTTTCTGCTTTTCAGCCTTTTAAAAAATTTTGATGAGTTAGAAACATGCTTCAAATCTGCTTATCTACTGTGAGCTTAGAGGTTGACCACAGTTTTTGTCCTTTTTTATGTATAATGTACATGTGTGATTTCTACTTTAGGTTAAAGGAAATTATTTTTAAAGAAAGAAATTCCAAAGTGCAACTTGAAATTATGGTTCACAGACTTCAAAACGAAATTAAAAAACTAACTATTGAATTAATTAAAGCAAGAGATCAGCAAGAAGATTACATCAGGCACTTGAGAACCCTGGAGAGAACTTTAGAAAAGATGGAGAGGCAGAAAGGACAGCAGCAAGCAGCCCAGGTATTTTTCTGTTCTGTCTGTTAGTCACTGAGATAACATCCAGTCCTGGCTGTGTACTGAAGCAACTCTGCTTATATGGTAGACTCAGACATGTTAGAATGGGCAAAAATTAAATGGTATGGCAGTTTAGTTTGTGGAGTTACTTCTGAATTAAGGCTCCTGGTACTCACGAGGCAACCAGAAGTCTTGGTGGATATATTGTAAGTTTTTGGGCTTGTGTTTCAAAAGCCAGTATTTAAAGTCTCTTTGGGGCACCTGAAGGTATTACTTTTATGTTTTTATTGAATTTATTGGGATGACATTGGTTAATAAAATTATATAGGTTGCAGGTGTATAATTCTATATTATACCATTTGTATTTTGTACTGTTTTCACCACCCACAATCAAGTCTCCTTCCCTTGCTACTTATCCCCTCTTTACCCACTTTCCCTCTGGTAATCACCATACTGTTTTCTGTCCATGAGGTTTTTTGCTTTTGTTTTGTTTTGTTTTGTTTTTGCTTAATTCCTTCAACTTTTTAACCCCACCTATCAGTCCCCCTCTCCTTTGATAGCTGTCAGTATATTCTCTGTATCTTTGAGCCTATTTCTGTTTTGTTCTGAAGTTATTTCACCTTTTTGGGTGAGAATTTTGAGTAAGATCTGTATGTGAAAAGGAGAGTGTGTCTGATGCTTGTGAAGCTGTACCTCATGTGACCACGGTATCATTCTCCTATGACATTTTGAAAATCAATTTGGGCACTAGGCTCCATTATTTAAAAGGAACTTTTCTTTGGGTGATTGGTATTAAAATAGAAGCAGGAAGAATCTGAAGAATGTAATTGTGTGTCTTCTCCTCAGATGCGGCTTGTTGAAGAGGTGGAACTCAAAGCTGCAGCTGCTGATGAAGAAATAAGCTTACTGCGAACTTCCCTTCATCAAGAAAAGGAGCAGGTACAGCAGCTTCATGAGCTTCTTGCACTGAAAGAACAAGAGCACAGGTAAATGAAAATGAACTGGGAAATGTTGCCATTCAAGTACAGGAAAGAAGCCACTTGATTTCTCCCCACTCCCCAAACACCAGCTAGGGACTGAGCAGTAGAAAGGCCATTGGCAGAGCTCCTGAGGGGATGTGCTTGTCCAAGTCGGTTTCTAATGCAGGTGGCACCTTACAGATACACAGGTGACATTACTGAGGTGTGAGCTACAATAGGGAAGATGTGTTTGCATTTCTGTAAACCCAACACAAAACTGTTTTAATGGACCTCCAGGTCACTACATGTTCAATTATTCCATGCTTTTTACTCCTGTGAAACAGGTATTAACAGACTTTTTTTTGTGAAGGGTCGGATATAAAGTATTTCAGGCTTTGCAGGGCACACCTAACTGCCTTTACTGAAGACAGAATATAAGCCAGCTGGTGTGGCTGTGTGCCAATAAAAGTTTGTTTCCAGAAAAGGGCACAGGCCAGCTGGGTCCACGGGCTGCAGTGTACCTCCTGTGCCATCTGAGTCCGCAGTGATGGGGACACTTTCAGCTGCTTATCTTCTAATACCCTCAGCTAATTCTGTGATTTCATGCATAAATTAAATGTAGATGCTCTGGGGAAAATTGACATCCTATGTGTGGGCAGGACAGCTACAAAAGATTGAGGGAAATAATTTAAAAATATAAAATTTTGTACTTCCTTTACAGATATTTTTAAACTTCTTGTTCTAATTTAAAGAAACCAAAATCAGAAACAATGGATTTTATATTATAAGCTTGATTTAATTGAGAAAAATAGTGGAAAACTCTAAGGAATGAGCTCACATTTAAAGAAAATGTAATAGTTCAGGGATCCTGAACTATCTCTGTGAACCTAGATATGGGGCACACCTCTGATACCCATCCCCACTGAAAACACTGTCAACTATAACTCATAATCCTTCTTTGTACTATCCCAGTTTCTGTGTGAAAGTGAAGAACTCATCTTAAATTAAAATTAGGAAATATAGACTATTTAATTACTATTTAAAGACATTTAAAAGGGAGGAAGATGGTGGCAAGGTAGGAAGGAGCGGGTTCCACTTCCCCCTACACATGGGAGAAAAACCTGGCCGATCTACAAAGAAAGAGAGCAAATAGCCAACAGTACCCCAGCATATATGAAGATAGGAGACCAAAAATTATAGCGGACATTGAAAAACCAGACGGTAAAGAGAGTGCTTCAGGACAATAAGGTCCCAGGGACCAGCACGGGAAGCAGGGCAGCTGCAGCCCCAGGCCCGGCGCCCAACAGTTCTGCCACAGGGTTCTTGGGAGAGACCTGGGTCAACTGCTCCCTCCCTGGCCAAACAAGGTTTGAGCAGCACCGGAAGAGACCTGGTTGCTTGAAGTCACAGAGAGGGGAATAAGGACTAAGTGGCAAAGACACAGGGGCCGTGAGCAACAATGGAGTCTGTGGACACTGGCTGGGGAGAGTTGAGAGTCAGGCCATGATGGGCCCTGACCCCGATAGTCCCTGGTCTGGTTGGGGAATTGGGCCGCGTGAGAGTCCAGGCCACTGTACAGTGGCAGGCTTGAGTTGGAGGAATTTCTCAAAAAGAAAAAATAAAAAAAGAGACACTGGGGAATTCTCCTGCAGCAGCCACTCTGGCCTCCTCCCCACCCAGCTAGGCAGTGCTCCCCAGGTGGCGCAGAAGACCATTTGTGCACTCCTGTAACCCTGGGAAGGGTGCGCAACTGAACCTGAGACACTTGAGGCGGCCTGGCTGAGCTCAGGTGCCTGCAACCCAGGTAGAGTGGTAGAAGGCTCCCAACCCACACCTGTAACCCCAGGGAGAGTGCACTCTGAGGAAGGCCTGGATCCCATACCCAAAGCCCCAGAGAGAGGCACCAAGCTAGCCCTGGGTAGAGTGTGCACCCTAGGCTGACTGAATGCCAGTGAGGAAGGGAGAAAAGCGAAACCAACCACCCCTCAGTTTGCTGCATCCATCAAGACCAACAAAACCAGTTTGGCCAGTTTGAAACCAGCAACAGGATTTTTTTTAAAGCAATTCTTTACTTTTTAATTTTTATTATTTTTATATCTCTCAATTCCATTTTCTTCTCTTTCCCTCTTTCTTGTTTTATTCCCTCTGCCTTTCTTTCCAATTTCATCTCTTCTTCCTTCTTCTTTTCTTTTTTCAATACCCAAGAGTGAGACAAAAAACCCTGGAACTGTGAAAAGACCAGACTTGGGCCCAAAGAGGGGGCATCCCAACAGCTGAGACAGTGAGACAAATTTCACTTTGCTATTACAGAGAACCTGGAAGTTATTGCATATTTGTATTATTATTTTTTATTATTCTTACATCTTTTATTTTAATAGTATTTTGTATTCCTCTTCTTTCTATTTAGACTTCTTTGCTTGGCTGATTCAACTGTATCATTTGTTAGGTTTCCATGTTCTCTCATACTGTATTGCTAATTTTCATAGTGTATTGCTAACTTGTGTTCCATTAGCACACTACTCAAGGTCCTATACTCCCTATTCTTGTTATCCAGATCACATAGATTCTCTCATATGATTCTTGCTCTAATGTTATTGTAAATAATAGCTGTTCCATACAATTGCAAATACTACACAAAACCCCTCTCAGATCTTAGCTTACTTCACGTTTTCCTGAATTCTATTACTATAGTGGTTAATTCTATTCTCTCACACACTACACCTATTTACTATTCTTTACTCTGACCTTACCTCAGAATCTGACTTCCCACAACTTCATTCCCTTCTAGATCGAAGTTACAACCCTTACCTCACCAACAAGAGTCTTATGTTATCTTCAACCTTTCTAAAAAGTAGCTAGTTGGGTGGAATATCACAGTTAACACTATACATAGGCAAAGAATCTCCCATCTTTTCTTTACCGGCTGATACTGTAAATATTATAGAATACTCTCTTGCTGTATTAAACCATTTTGCCTTCCCCTTCAACTGATTACAAAAAGAATAGGTGGTGAGCACCAGGACACCCACTGGAAGAGGCCAACCCAGCAACAAAGGAACCACCAACAGAGAACAACAGAAGAAGGTGAGGGAGGGAGTGGAAGCCACACTAATCTCAATCCAGGACCTATCTGGAAATACAACTAAATAGTGGAGAAATTACCCAGAACAAACAAATGAACAAGAGCAAGAGAGAATCCTCCAAACCTTGTACACATGGCAGAACCAGTTTCAACACAACCTGCCTACACCAGCACAACAAAATACAAGAGGTGACAGACAGAGTGACCCTCAGTTAACCACCTGATGGGAAGAACCCACCAAAGAAAGAACCAACAACAATCAAAGCCCAAAGACAAACAGAGCCAACTTAAACAACAGCCCAAGACCAGTGAGCTTGGGAGATCAAGGAGACTGCACCAGTGAATCTCACAGATATTCTACCGTAGAAGTTCACACCATAAAAGAAGGAAGCCAGAACAAATCAATTGAGGAAGCTGAGGCTAACAAGAAGTATCTCACAAACAATGGGAAGACAAAGAAACAATCCCCAAACGAAAGGAAAGGAGGAAGCCTCAGAAAGAATGTTAGATGAAATAGAGGCAAGTCAATTATCAGATATTGAGTTCAAAGCAATGGTTATCAGGAAGCTCAGTGAGCTCACAGTGAATTACCAGAAATTACAGGAAACTATAATGAACTCATTGCAAACTATATCAACATGAAAAAGGAAATAGAAACTATCAACAAGGGCCCAGAAGAAATGAAGAACACAATATCTCAACTGAAGAACACAGTAGAAGGAATCAAAAGGATTGATGAAGGAAAAGATCAGACAAAGTAGAAAAAAAGAACCAGAAACAGCAAGAAAAGGAGAAAAGGCTCAGAAAGAATGAAGAGAAATTAAGAAAAACGCAGGACAATATGAAACGCAATAATAGCCATATAATATTGATGCCAGAAGGAGAAGAAGAAGACCAAGACATAGAAAACCTATTTGAAAAAGTCAAACTTCCCTAATTTGATGAGAGAAAAAGTCACACAAATCCAGGAAACACAGAGTCCTAATCAAGAGGAACCCAAAGAAGCCCACTTCAAGACACATCTTAATTAAAATGGCAAAATTCCAAGACAAAGAGAGAATCTTAAAGGCAGAAAGGGAGAAACAGGAACTAACATACAAGAGAGCCCCAGTAAGGCTAGCAGCTGACTTCTCAATGGAAACACTCCAAGCCAGAAGAGAATGGCACGAAATATTCCAAGTAATGAGAACCAGAGGCCAGCAACCAAGGCTGCTTTACCCAGCAAGGCTCTCCATCAAGATAGAGGCCAAATAAGGAGCTTGCTAGACAAAAGAAGTCTAAAAGAATACGCCTCCACCAGACCAGCTCTGCAAGAGATGCTAAAGGGACTGCTTTAAGGAGCAGAAGGAAAGAGAGAGAGAGGGCAACAGAAGTATGGAAATGGCAATGAATAAGTACCTATCAATAAGAACCTTAAATGTAAATGGATTAAATGCTCTAATCAAAAGACATACAATAGCTGAATGGATAAGAAAGCATGACCCACACATATGCTCATATGCTGCCTACAAGAGACCCACCTCAGGACAAAAGACCTACACAGACTGAAAGTGAAAGTCTGGAAACAAATTTCCCAAGCTAACAGACAGGAAAAAAAGCCAGGTAGCAATATTCATATCAGACAAATTAGACTTCAAAAAAAGGGCCATAAAGAGAGACCCAGAAGTCACTTCATAATACTCAAGGGAAGAATCCACCAAGAAGACATAAACATTGTAAATATATATATATATGCCCCCAACATAGGAGCACCCAAATGCATAGAGAAAATCTTAGAGGATTTCAAGAAATACTGACAGGAAAACAATTATAGTAAGGGATTTTAACACCCCACTGTCAAAAATGGACAGACCTTCTAAACAAAATATCAACAAAGGTACTGTGGCATTGAACAACGCCCTAGATGAAATGGACTTAACTGATATATACAGAGCCCTTCATCCGAAAGGAGCTAAATACACATTCTTTTCAAATGCACATGGAATATTTTCAAAGATAGACCACATGATAGGACACAAAACAAGCCTCAATAAATTCAAGAACATTGAAATCATACCAAGCATTTTCTCCAACCACAAGGGATTGAAACTAGAAACCAACCCCAAGGGAAAAAACCCAAAACACTCAAAATCTTGGAGATTGAATAGCATGCTATTAGACAGCAAATGGGTCAAGAATGAGATAAGGAAAGAAATCAAAAAGTTTCTGAAAACAAATGAAAATGAACTCACAACAACCCTAAATTTATGGGACACAGCAAAGACAGTCCTGAGAGGGAAGTTCTAGTGATACAGGCCTACCAAAAAAAAAAAAAAAAAAAGAAATGTTTCAAACAAACAACCTAACCCTATTTCTACAATAACTAGAAGAACAACAAAGACAGCCCAGAGCAAGTAGAAGGAAGGAAATAACCAAGATCAGAGCAGGAGTAAATGACATAGAGACTAAAAGCACAATTCTAGGGAACAATGAATCCAAGAGTTAGTTCTTTGAAAAGGTAAACAAAATCGACAAGCCTTTAAGCAGGCTCATCAAGAAGAAAAGAGAGACGACTCAAAGAAACACAACAGGAGATGAAAGAGGAGAGATTACAACTGATACCACAGAAATACAAAGGATTGTAAGAAATTACTACAAAGAGCTGTATGCCAAGAAATTTGAAAACCAAGGTGAAATGGATATATTTCTAGAAAAATATAATCTTCTAAAACTTAATGAAGAAGAAGCAGAAAGCCTGAACAGACCAATAATAGCAGATGAAATTGAGACAGTAATCAAAAATCTCCCAACACACAAAAGCCCTGGACTAGATGGTTTCACAGGAGAATTCTACAGAGCATTTAAGAAAAAGCTAACTCCTGTCCTTCACAGACTATTCAAAAAAATCCAGAATGATGGAAGACTCCCAAACTTTTTATGAAGGCAGCATCATCCTAATCTCAAAACCAGATAAAGACCCAACAAAAAAAAGAAAACTTCAGGCCAATATTGCTGAGGAACATAGACACTAAAATCCTCAACAAAATATTGGCAAACCGCATCCAACAATACATTAAAAGGATCATACACCATGGCCAAGTGGGATTCATCCCAGGGATACAAAGATGGTATAATATTCGCAAATCAATAAATATAATACATCACATAAACAAAAGCAAAGATGAAAACCACATGATCATATTAATAGATGCCAAAAAAGCATTTAATAAGGTATAGCACCCATTTATTATATAAGCAATCAGCAAAGTGGGAATAAAGGGAGCATTCCTCAACACAATAAAGGCTACATATGAGAGACCTACAACCAACAACATAATAAATGGGCACAAACTAAAATCTTTTCCACTAAGATCAGGAACAAGACAAGGTTGTCCACTTTCACCACTTCTATTCAACATAGTATTGGAAATTTTAGCCACAGTGATCAGACAAGAAAAGGAAATAAAAGGCATCCAAATAGGAAAGGAGGAAACAAAACTGTCTTCATTTGCAGATGACATGATAGTGTACATGGAAAATCCTATAGACTCTGCCAGAAAACTGCTCGACCTAATAAATGAATTTGGCAAACCAGCGGGATACAAAGTTAATATCCAGAAATCAAAGGCATTTTCGTATACCAACAATGAAACAGCACAAGGAGAAATTAAGAAAAAAATTTCATTTGATAATAGCAAAAAGAAAAATGAAATACCTAGGAATAAACCTAACCAAGGAGGTAAAAGACTTGTACTCAGAAAACTACACAACAGTGAAGAAAGAAATCAAGGAAGACACAAAACAAATGAAAACATGTACTGTGTTCATGGATCAAAAGAATTAACATCATCAAAATGTCCATACTTCTCACAGCAATTTATAGATTCAATTCAAACCTTATTAAAAAGTACCAATGGCATATTTTACAGACATGGAGGAAACCCTTCAAAAATTCATATGGGATCATTAACAACCCTGAATAGCTGCTGCAATTTTGAGAAAGAAGAGCAAAGTAGGAGGGATCACAATACGTGATACCAAACTGTAATCAGAACAGCCTGGTAGTGGCATAAAAACAGGCATATAGACCAATGGAACAGAATAGAGAACTCAGAAATAAACCCAAGTCTCTATGGTCAATTAATATTAAAAAAAGTGGGGGCAGCAAAATAAACTGGAATAAAAATAGCCCCTTCAACAAATGGTGTTGGGAGAAATGGATAGCTACATACAAAAAAAATGAAACTCAAGCACCAACTTACACCATACAGAAAAATAAGTTCAAGATGGATAAAAGATGTAACTATAAGCCAAGACACCATTAAAGTACTATGGGAGAACATAGGCAGGAAAATCTCAGATATTTCACATGGCAACATTTTCACTGATGTGTCCCCTAGAACAAAGGACATAAGGGAAAGAATAATCATCAAAATAAAAAGCTTCTGCACGGGTAAAGAAAACAGTATTAAAATAAAAAAGAACCAAATGTATGGGAAAACATTTGCCAATGATACCTCAGAGAAGGGTTTAATCTCCAAAATATGTAAAGAACTCATACAACTCCACTCTAAGAAGACAAGCAACCCAATTAAACAATGGGCAAAGGACTTGAAGAACAGATACTTCCCCAAGGAGGACATGCAGGGCATCCTGAGACAGATGCTCAGTATCACTAGCTATCAGATGAAAATTAAAACCACAATGAGATACCACTTCTCACCAGTCAGAATGGCCATCATAAACAAAGCAACAAACAAGTATTGGAGAGATTGTGGAGAAAAGGGAACCATAGTGCTTTGTTGATGGGATTGCAGAGTGGTACAACCACTATGGAAAACAGTATGGAATTTTCTAAGAAAAAAAAAATTGGATCTGCCTTTTGACCCAGCAGTTCCACTGCTAGGATTATATCCTAAGAACCCTGAAACACCAATCCAAAAGAACCATGCACCCTAATGTACCTAGCAGTACAATTTACAATAGCCAAGTGCTAGAAGCAATCTAGGTGTCCATCAGTAAATGAATGGATCAAAAACTATGGTACATTTACACAATGGAATTCTATGCAGCAGAAAGAAAGCAGGAGCTCCTGCCCTTTGCAACAGCATGGATGGAACTGGAAAGCATTATGCTAAGCAACATGAGCCAGGCACTGAAGACAAATACCATATGATCTCACCTTTAACAGGAATCTAATCATCAAAACAAACAAACAAGGGAAATATAACCAAAGACACTGAAATAGAGAACAGGCAGACAGTGACCAGAGGGGAGGATATTTCAGGGGAGAAGGGGAAGGGTCTGCAGGAACAAATATAAAGAACACATGGACAAAACGAAGAGGAGGTGGAAATGGGAGGGAGGTGGGGAGCACTGGAGGGGTGGGCTGGGATGGGGGTAAAGAGCAGAAAACTGTACTTTAACTACAATTAAAATAAAAATTAAAGACATTTAAAAGTCTACTTTCCAGGTGAACAACATCCTGTGATTTTTATCTGTTTTTCATTCTAGGAAAGAACTTGAAACAAGGGAGTTTTTTAATGATGCTGAGTTCCAGGAAGCCTTAGCCAAGGAAGTAGCTAAAGAAGAGACAAAGCATGAGCAAGAGATAAAAGAATACCAAGAAAAAATTCACACATTAAACCAGCAGTACCTGGATTTAGAGAATGAATTTCGTATAGCTTTAACTCTTGAAGCCAGAAGATTTAAAGATGTAAGAATTGGTATTTAGGTTTTTATTGAAAAACAGAACCAGCAACATAGGATTTGATGAGAGAACCACACTTTTTACAGTTCTAGCTCTTTTGACATGTTGGCTGTCTGACCTTAAGCAGATCACTTAAAATCTTAGAGCCTTAATTGTTTTGCTGAAATAATAACTGCTTGTCAGTGTTGTTCTGAAAACCAATGAGATTGTAAATGGTCAGGTATAGAGAGGATTGGGAAACCTGAATCTGCAGTTTCTGTAGGGCAGGCATTGGCATACTAAACCTCGGCTTCGGCCTCTGTCTAGTGTTACTAGAAAACAGCTATGCTGTTGTATACTTTCAACACAGATCACCTGGCGTAGCCTACAAAGCCAGTTATCTGAATTTTCTTGTGCTAAATCTCTGTGATTCTAAACATGAAAGAAGTAAACTGTTTCCAGAAACAAATATTTTCTAAGTATTTGGAGAACTAATATTTATAATGCAATTTTGAAATATAGGTTAAAGATGGTTTTGAAAGTGTTGCAACTGAATTAGCAAAGAGCAAACATGCTCTTGTTTGGGCACAACGGAAAGAAAACGAGTCTTCCTCTTTGATTGAAGATCTGACATGCATGGTGAAGGAGCAGAAGACAAAACTTGCAGAAGTTTCCAAATTAAAACAGGAAACAGCAGCAAATTTGCAGGTAAGACATTGTAATATTTTCTTTTCAAATTGTTTCATCATCTTCTCAAGAGCCTGAAGTAATTTTTAGGAAGTGCACAATTTTAACAAAAACTAATTACGTATTTGATGCCTATGAGAAAAGTAATAAAACTAGGATAATAATGTGATTTCAGAATGTGCTCTTTACACTAAAATAGTATTTAAATAAAATAAGTGAATTAATTTTAAGAAACATAGTAACTTGGTACCAGTTGCACAGTGATAGAGCAAAAATTCTGATGGAGATACTCAAATAGTTGAAGTTTGGGAAATAGCCCATTGAGTCCCTGGTACTACTTTTGTGGCAGTGGTAATTTTTTAGTATAACTACTATAATAATTTTTAAATTAATTTCTGTTATTGCCATTTTAAACTTTAGGGATATTTTGCCCAAAAGGACTTCCTTCCTGCAAGTGACCTTTAGACTGCTGATGTAAATGCTGAGAAATTTTTAGTGTTATAGGTTTAGTTCCTTTCTTAGGGTATTAGAATAAACTCAGTGTTAGAAGGAGAAGCCTCTTATCATTTGACTTTTTATTCCCTCACCTACATTTGTCTTTAGTTAATAAAACTAAAACTTTCTCTGATATAAAATTGAGGAACATTGACTTGGTATGTGCTTAAATAACATTTTTTTCTTATAAAATGCAAAAAGTAGAAAATAAAGGATTCAAATATAATTATTTTGCATTTTTTCAATGTTTTTTGGGAGTATACAGAATCAAATCAACACACTTGAAATCCTGATTGAAGATGACAAGCAGAAGAGTATCCAAATCGAACTTCTCAAGCATGAAAAGGTCCAGCTTATTTCTGAGCTAGCAGCCAAGGAATCACTAATTTATGGCTTAAGGACAGAAAGAAAAGTGTGGGGACATGAGCTGGCACAACAGGGTAAAATTCTCAAATTTTGAAAGGGAAAATAGCCCATTTTTTTAAACAAACAAATCTGTGTAATAGAGAGAAAAGGGCTCTCCTGCCCCTACAACCTAGAGCGGTGGCCACACTCTCCATGCACCTCTTGGAAACAGGAAATAGGTTATAGTACCAATTATGAGTTATTACTCTGATTCTTTCATTGTTGCAGTTCTTCCTAGTATAATTGGGTTACTTTTCTCAACAGGTATACCTCTAGAGTGCTCTCTGTTGAACGAGTTATTGAAAATAATTACTTCCTATACAGTGATTTTGCATTATTTGTACAGATTCAACAGCATTCAGGTTTTTTCTAAAAATGTTAACAGTTATCTTGTTATACATGGAGAAATGTGAAATGGTCTAGCGATGAAAACCACTGTCTGCTTAGGTAAACTTACCTTTAGTCCATTCCCTTTCCAATTGCAGTACAAGAAGAGATGGCTCATTTTAGGACTTTCATGGATACTTGACAGATATTGGTTTTAATGTAGCATGGTTCATCTGTCATTCCACATAGGAATATTTTTCAAGTGGTGTGGGTTGGTTGTGTGCCATACATGACCAATTGAATGTGACCACCTGCCTGAGGTACTTGTTCTTAGTTTGTTGTTTTAGGTTTTCAAATAGCAACAGGTGTTTAAAAGACCTTTTTGTTCTCTGGCCCTTTCCTCTTCATATTGTGCTAATCTATCTTCTTTTTTTAATCAGTTCTTCTGTCTTACTTTATTATATGTTGTTAAAATGTGTGCGTTCATAAAATACAAATTCTTCATGGCCTTCTAAAGTTTGTTACTGGTGATGTTTGTTTCTCAGGATCCTCTCTAGCCCAGGACCGTGGGAAACTAGAGGCGCAGATTGAAAGTTTATGTAGAGAAAATGAATCTCTACGGAAGGCAAATGAGCGTGACAGTGACACGTTAAGAATTAAGTGCAAAATCATAGAAGACCAAACTGAGACTATCAGAAAATTAAAAGTTGTAAGTTTGATGTTTTATTTTGGGGAAAAGGGCATATGGCAGGTTTGAAAAACTGTGGATGAGAATATCCCATTAATGCTTGTCTCTGAATCCCAACTATTGTGATTTTTAGGACAGATTATCATTTGTTTCCTTTTGTAGTATTTGCCCCTTTGCTTTTAAAAATGGTATTGGGCACTCATTTATTAACTTAAAATTACTTTCACTTCAAAATTTTATGGAGAATGTTCTTAGGGCCCTTTGAAATAACTGGAAATAGCGTCAATGAAAGGTTAGGAATCACAAGAAAATTAATGTTTTATATGTTTAAAATATTCTTTTAAAGCATTCTTTAGTATCATTCAATATTGCTAACTCACTTCTCAAAGGTGTGACAAACCTGCTGTCCTTAAAGGTATACGAACAGATTACAAGATTCATCCTAGTTCCCAGGGACACTGTGTGTACCCTTTTCTTCAGTTGGGCCTATCTTGGGAGAATACTAACAAATATCACTTGTTTCAAAGCATCTTACATGAAAATTCTCCAGAAAAATTTTCTGAAAATTATCTTGGGCATTAAATCAAACTGAATTTCAAAATTTTATTCTAAAGGTTATATCTTAAAGTGTAAAACTGAAAAGGTTTTTTTTTTTTTTATGGAAACTTCTAAATGCAGTTATCACTCATAAAATTAGGAACTCACTCTTTAGAGAAATTATAACTACCTAGGATAAGATTTCCTTCCTTAGTCGTTTTTAAGAAACTTCTTGAGAACTTAATTTTACCATGTACAGAAAATAAAGAAACCTATCTATCCCCATATTGCTTTATCCATAGCTAGATGTAGGTATGAATGCTTGAACTATCCTTAACTCAGTTGAAAATTTGGTCTCAGTCAATATTTCAGACTTCCGCCAAGATGGAGGCATAGGTGGATATCCGTGCCTTCTCACACAACCAAGTTTAGAGACAACTAAATATTAGCAACAGAAAACACAGCCAGAACACAGAAAATTGAATATTTCGGAAGTCTGTTAACAACAAATTCTTCAGTCTGACTGGTAAGGGGCGAAACCAGCAGCTGGTGAAGCGGGGTTGCACAGGAGGTCTCGGTCAGACGGAGTCAGGCGAGGAATCCAGGCTCAGGGTTGGACCTAGTGAGCGACCCAGTGAGTGACCAAACGAGCGACCGCGGGGAAACAGCAAGGGAGCAGGGCTGCGGGTTGACTGTGGTCACGCATTTGTGCGCGGATAGACAAGCGAGGGAGTGGGCTATTGGACCGAGACCCAGCAGGACCCCGCGGCAAGCGGGGAGGGCGCCGCCATTTCCCTGCTCTGACCCCACTTCCACATACTCCATCATAACCCAGCGACTCTGAGTGGCCCGGCCCTGGTGAACCACCTAAGATGCTGATCCTCACCCAGCTGTGAGAAACAGCAGAGGGGGGTCGCCATTTCCCCGCTCTGACCACGCCCCCACATACAGCGTCACAATCCAGCGACCTGGGAGTCCAAGGCACCGCTTCTCACACTTAAAGGGCCAGAACAGACCAAAAATGTTGCAAGAAGATCTCAAAGCCCCAGAGCCCATAGATCTGAGTGATGAAGAAATAGCAAAACTCTCAGACGCACAGTTTAAAACACTGGTCATCAGGATCCTCACAGAACTGGTTGATTATAGCCACAAATTAGACAAATATATGAAGGCGAAACTAATTGAAATGAATGGAATTGCATGGGAAACCAACAGCGATGAAAAGGAAACTGGGACTCAAATCAATGGAGTGGACCAGAAGAAAGCAAATAATGGCCAAACAGAAAAGAGTCAAGGAGCAAGAATTCAAAGAAATGAGGAGAGTCTTAGGAACCTCCAGGACATCTTTAAACGCTCCAACATCCGAATTATAGGGGTACCAGAAGGGGAAAGGCACAGCCACCAGTGGAAAACTTACTTGAACAAATAATAAAGGAGAATTTCCCCAATCTGGCAAAGGAAATAGACTTCCAGGAAATCCAGGAAGCTCAGAGAGTCCCAAAGAAGTTGGACCCAAGAAGGAACACACCAAGGCACATCATCATTACATTAGCCAAAATTAAAATGAAGGAGAGAATCCTAGAAGCAGTAAGAGATAAGGGGACAGTCACCTACAAAGGAGTCCCCATCAGACTGTCAGTGGATTTCTCAAAAGAGACCTTACAGGCAAGAAGGGGCTGGAAAGAGGTATTCCAAGTCATGAAATCCAAAGACCTACAACCAAAATTACTCTATCCAGCAAAACTTTCATTTAGAATGGAAGGACAGATAAAATGCTTCTCAGATAAGATCAAATTCAAGGAGTTCATCATCACCAAGCCCTTATTATATGAAATGTTAAAGGGACTTATCTAAGAAAAAGAAGTTAAAGAAACATGAACAGGGAAAGGACAACAAACTCACAGTTATTAACAACCACACCTAAAACAAAAGCAAACTAAAAGGACAGCTAGATCAGGAGTGGAAACATAGAAATGAAGATCTAAGGAGGGTTAGCAACAGGGGAGTGGGAGGAGGAGAAGGGGGGGAGAAGGTACAGAAAATAAGTAGCATAGACGTAGATAGAAAATAGATGGGGGGGCAAGAATAGCATGGGAAATATAGAATCTAAAGAACTTGAGACACATGGTCATAAACTAAAGGGGGGGTAATGGTGGGGATGGGGGGGTAGGGTGGAGGGGAATGAACGGGGGAATAGAACAACTGTAACAGCATAATCAATAAAACATTAAATTAAAAAAATATTTCAAATATACTGGTCATATGTGCCAACCTGCACTGAAAATTAATAAAATTTTTTAGAAGTAGGCCTTTTTTCTTGTTTTAAAAATCTAGCCAAGCTTGTTTTCTTTTAAATTAAAGTAATATATGAAATAGAAAGACTAGTGATTTGTATTTAAATTTCACAAAGCAGGTGATACATTTGGTACAGTACATTGTGTTTGACTTAACCACAGAGTAAGTCTGATGCCTTCTCAATCTGAGCAGAGTTTTAGAAGGAAATGAAAAAATGACAGTGGAGCCAAACAACAGATAGATTTTAGTTTTAGATTTTTAGTAAAATATACAAAAGATTTTTAGATTTTAACTCAATATTTTTTCTCCACAATCTAATACATTTACTTTAAAGAACATTCTATCAGCCTCAAAGATAGGAGTGCTAACGGTACTTTCCAACTAATCATGTAAATACAGAGGTAGCCAGGCATAATTTCTTTCAGCAGTAAAGTCAGTGTTAGGTAGCCTAGGTGGCTTAGAAGGGACCCAGAACCAGAAAAGTCCAATTAATGGCTAAGGGCTTTTATTCAAGGTGGAACACTTTATCGGGTAGGCTGGGTCTGCATGGATGGCAGCCCCAAGGGCAAAGGTAGAAGAGTTCTTAAAGTGTGTAGCCGACCCTTGGGGGGAGATGAATCATCTTGCTGATCTGCTCTAGACGTCCTGGGTATCTGATCAGGAAGAGCTTATTCTGATGAAAGAGAGAGGAAGGGCAGGTGGAGGCAGAGAGGATTCAACTGGTTTCCAGCAGGATGCTAGGGGCTATGCCTCAGTTGCTTCTGATATGGGAAATCTCATGGTCAGGTGTTTAGCTGGTGATGGGTTAGGCCCAGGTCCCAATACATTCTAAACAGTCAATATAGCTAATAACTTAAAGGGATAATGACCTAATCAGCAAAATTTGGAGTTTAATGTTTTCAACTAAGTAGATTCTATAATTAGCTTCTGATTATGGAAGTCAGAAACAGATCTATTTTTTTAAATTCTGTTCTCCATGTATTATTTTGGTACTTTTCAGTATATATGGATCATAAGACTCTGATGCTGCAATGTTATTATTAATAGGGTTCTTTTATAAGAACCCTTTATGGCTTTTGTGGTTCCTTGATAATATATACCAAGACTACTTACTCCTAAGTAGTTCAGGGAGTTGTGTGAGAAAATAAACAATTCATGACTTATGCAGATGTTGGTCAAGACTACCTGACTACCTTTGCTTAGAATTTTTAGTTCTGTAACACTGTGAGGAACTGAACCACCTTCTGTATGAGACTTAAGAATATGTACTTAAATTAGATTTGTCCAGCATCTGTTTGCTGCCATCTTTTCAAGAGGAACAAAAGGCAAAGGTAACTGGGGCAGGGGAGAATCAGGGCAAAAGTAAGATCCACTTCCATCTTCTCACCTGCAACCCAATGCCAGTGTGGAGCAGGCTGCCCCAGAGGCCCAGACAGCCCAATTCAGAAGACTAAGTTCATTGGGATAAACAGCCTATGTGAGGCCTAGAATCTGCAACACTGCACAGAGCCTCAGGTGGTTTGATCTTCCCATGAGTCTGAGAATTATGACAGAAGACATAATAAAAGGAAGTTTGGAGAGATATAAAGCTTGTTTGCATGTGACATTTTAGTAGCGATGAAATAATCATTTTAAAGTATTTGCACAGTAGAAATAGTTTGATTTATGCCATTGCATCCGGTGAACATCAGCTTTTGCTGTATGCTATTGGCCACATAGGGTTTTCTTTCTTTCCCTGTCATGAGAACACAGATTCTTTCAAATGCAAAATCATGTTAATTGAAATTTTCATTCTGCTGCTTTCTCTTTCCCTTCTACTCCCCCTGTGTGAGTAACAATTACTAACTTCATGAAATGGAAAGTGTGAATAGGACAAAAAGTTTCTTTGTTAATAGCCCTTAAAGTAGTAGTGATGTTTCTTAGTGACTGTGATAAACAATATTCTGTAAATCTTTTCTAAAACACTCATTGAACATTCTATTTATTTCTAATTTGTAGTTTTTATAATAATTTTAAACCATATCTAATTAATTAGGAAATGAGACACTCGAGATTAATAAAGTATTGATTATTTTCTTGAAGTGTTTACAGGAAAGAGAGGAACAAGTCAAAATATTACAGGAAAAGATCACTGAAATACAGAAATGTACTCAAGAACAACTCGATGAAAAATCTTCACAATTAGATGACATAATTGAGAAACTAGAAAGACACAATGAAAGGAAAGAAAAACTAAAACAGCAGTTGCAGATAAAGGAATTAGAACTTGAAGAAATTAGAAAAGCTTACAGGTATTCTCCATTATTTCCCATTGAGAAGTAAAATGTGGCTTAATAATTTTGTATAACCGATTTTATCTCTAACATTATCTCTTCTCATTCAGTACACTTAATCAAAAGTGGCATGATAAAGGAGAACTTCTCTGTAATCTGGAAGTGCAAGTAAAAGAAGTGAAAGAGAAATTTGAAAACAAGGAAAGGAAACTCAAAGCAGAGAGAGACAAAAGTATTGAACTACAAAAGTAAGCATTAAGTCCTCAAGTAGCAGGGCCCTCTGTTTTAAAAGGAAACACTGGGTTGGGATTGGTGAGATGCACAAAAAGAAAGAGGGAGGGGGAGAAAAGGAGGGAGGAAGCTAAAATCATGTTGGAGGCAGTTATTTGGCAAATACTTTCTTTCCCTTCCATCATTCCATCTGTTTTCATGCTGTTTGATTGAAAGCAGCCAGTGGTATTTTTGGCCATTGTATGTGGGCTTCAGAGGAGTAAGTTGCCTGACCTCTGTGGGCACTGAGTTACAGAAGCAACAGCTGATTTCAAAGGGGAAGAAAATGTTCCAGGGTGCTGGTTGTGTGGGTTTCATAAATGTTCTAGAGGAAATGCAGGTTTTACCTTCGAAGGTCTATAGCTAAACCTGTTAAAATAATTTATAAAGTTGATTGCCTTTGAAATAGGTAGTGCAGTTTCATGATCAGTCTCATGCTGAGATACAGAGTGCTACAGACAGCAGGGCACATAGACTCCCACAGGGGTGGTTCCCATTCCAGCATATCTCATAGGACCTGGAGTTAGATTCCTCAGATTTTAACTCCATGAAATTGAACGCGTTAATCCTCTCCAGAAAGGTTTCATTGATTGACAGTATTTACTCATTTGTCTGCTAACACACCCCGTTACACTTTGTTTTTAACCAACTGTTCCAGAGTCCTTAGCTTGGAACCTGTTCAACTTCCCCTGCCTGTCACAGCTTTGCAACTGGCAGTCCTTTAGATACTGTAAGAAAGAATCATCCTTATAAATAGCAATTCCTAAACTTAATAAAAATCATAAAGCCTGACAAGTTTTAGAATTCCTTATATTTCATTGTTAAGCATGTCATTCATTTATGGCAAAACAATAGACCTGATTTTATGTGTTAATGCCTTTATGACTAAGATTGGTATATATGATTTTTAATTCAATGGAATTTTAATAAAATGAGTTCCAGCCCTGGCTGGTGTAGCTCAGTGGATTGAGCACGGGCCTGCGAACCAGACAATCGCGGTTCGATTCCCAGTCAGGGCACATGCCTGGGTTGCAGACCAGTTCCTTGCAGGCCAATTCCCAGCAGGGGACGCATGAAAGGCAACCATACATTGATGTTTCTCTCCCTCTCTCCTTCCCTTCCCCTCTAAAGATAAATAAATAAAATCTTAAAAAAAAAAATGAGTTCCTGTTAATAAAAACATTTTTATTTGTATAGCTCTTTAATGTATAAATTGATTTTTTTCTTGTATTTTATTTTGGACCCAGCAGTGAGGTTGGCAGAACAGCCAGGATTATTCTGTTTTTATAGTGAAAAACCTCAGTGTAGAATTTAACTTGCCTTCAGTTACATGGTTACTGTGTTGTAACTGGAAATAAAAGAGGCTCTGATTTGTGGTCCTAATGTTCAGTCTGCTGTTTCTATGGGTGATGCCCAAACCGAAAATGTTTTCATTATGGACTTAACTTTTTACATAAAATCATATTTACTATAAAGAATTGGCATTTTGCCCTAAGCTTTTAGCACTAAAATTTTGTGAATGCTTCTTAATGTGTTTATTAACCTAGGATTTTATCTAATAAGCATTAGCACAGGGAAGCCAGACATACCTGTTTCTAAATGTAAACCTGCCTGTGGTTTATTTCTCAAATTATTATCATACTGCAAATACATGGAGGGAAAAAGAACTGATGATAGATATCTGTGAAGGTGCTTATAAATAATTTCCTTAGACTCAGAATAAATGAGAACCAGAGCACTCAAAACTTTTAGAGGGTAGGATTGTAACAAATATGCAAAGGTTATCCTACCCTATTCTGCTGCTAATTGGTTCTGCTGTATGGTGAACTGCTGGTATCTCCCCAGAGTTACCTGAGGTAGCCCTTAAAGTAGTAGTGATGTTTCTTAGTGACTGTGATAAACAATATTCTGTAAATCTTTTCTAAAACACTCATTGAACATTCTATTTATTTCTAATTTGTTGTTTTTATAATAATTTTAAACCATATCTAATTAATTAGGAAATGAGACACCCGAGATTAATAAAGTATTGATTATTTTCTTGTATTTATACAAAGATAACTCTTTGCTATTTAATGGAGTTATGCTTCTATTAAAACATGCTTGTCGTCCTGGCCAGGTGGTTCAGTTGGTTGGAGCATCAGCCTGTGCACCAAAAGATAGTGGGTTTAATTCCCAGTCGGGCACATTCCTAGGTTGTGGATTCAGTCCACATTCTGGGCAGGTATGGGATGCAGCTGACTGATGTTTCTCTCTCTCCCTTCCTCTCTAAAATCAATAATGTATCCTCAGGCGAGTATTTTTTAAAAATGAATATACAAGCTGCCATCTCAGAAGAAAAACATCCTAACTTTTATGCACAGAGATGTGTCTTTTTTTTCTGTTTTTAAGGGATGCTATGGAGAAGCTTCATAGTATGGATGATGCCTTTAAAAAACAAGTTGAAGCAATTGTTGAAGCTCATCAAGCTGAAATTATACAACTGGAAAATGAAAAGCAGAAATATGTTGATTCTGCAAATTTAAAGGTACTGTAAATAAAATATACTTTGATTATGAGTATTGAATTGTAACAGCTAAATAAATTGAAAATTATAAAGAAAAAAGGCAGTATAATTTAATAACCAAACAGATATGAAGAATGTTGCCAAAACTATCATGAAGCCAGGCCAAAATATTGGTAATTCTTAGATCACTTGTAAAATAGAATTCTAATTAAACCAAAATTGAAAGTTTGATTCTGGCATGTACCTGCTCTGTGATCTCTCAATAAAAATTGCCATCTCCCTAACCAGTCTCAAAGCAAAGCCCATTTGCTTACACATAAGCAGGGTGAGAACTGAATGTATTAAATACAATCCATCACTACTCTGGAAAAATTCTCAAGAAGTATTTTGTTAATAATTAGGGTTCAGGACTATCAAGTTTATCATATTAATATCACTTACAAAGGAGCTTTTAATAATACATGTACATGAGCTTCCCCCTGAAATTTTCATTCACTAAGTCTGGGATCAAATCCAGGTATTTTTATTTATTTATTTTAAAGATTTTATTTATTTATTTTTAGAGAGAAGGGAAAGAAAGGAGAAAGAGAGGGAGAGAAACATCAATGTGTGGTTACCTCTGGTGTGCCCCATACTGGGGACCTGGCCCGCAACTCAAGCATGTGCCCCGACTGGGAATCGAACCTGTAGTCCTTTGGTTCGCAGGCTGGCGGTACTCAATCTACTGAGCCACACCAGCCAGACCAGATCCAGGTATTTTCAAAACTCCGCACTTGATTCAGATGTGAATCCTATGTTGAGATCTGCCAGCTGAGCAGACAGTTATGAAATTTCATTTTTCCCTGATTTTGAAGTGGTAGTAAGAAACAGATACAGTAGTCCCCTCCCTGCAAATTCACCCTTTTGCTTTCTGAGGTTTCAGTTACCTACAGTCAATTGTGGTTTAAAATAGTAAGTAGGAAATTCCAGAAATAATTCATAAGTTTTCAATTGAACACCATTCTGAGTAGCATGATGAAATCTATCCTGCCCTGGATGTGAATCATCTTTTTATCCAGCGTCTCCACGTTGTATGTACTCCCTTTCCATTAGCATTAGTAGCCACCTTGGTGATCGGATCGACTGTTACGATATCACAGTATCACAGTGCTTGTATTCAAGTAACATATATTTTACTTAATAATGGCCCCAAAGTGCAAGAGTTGTGATGCTGGCAACTGGGACATGCCAAAGAGAAGCCATAAAGAGCTTCCATTAAGTGGAAAAGTGAACATTCTTGACTTCATAAGGAAAGAAAAAAATCGTATGCTGAGGTTGCTGAAATCTACATTAAGAATGACTCTTCTATCATGAAATTCTGAAGAAGGAAAAAGAAATTTGTGCTAGTTTTGCTGTTGTACCTCAAACTGCAAGAGTTATGGCCACAGAGTGTGAGGAGTGCTTAGCTAAGATGAAAAAGGCATTAAATTTGTGGTTGGAAGACACAAACAGAAATGTGTTCTGATTGATGGCAATGTGTTGCTCAGAAAGCACTGAGCCTATGTGAGGACTTCAGCAAGGGAGCCCCTGAAATGAGTGACATGAAGCCATTTACTGCAAGTGAGGGATGGTCACAGATCAGGAATAGGTTTGGCATTTTATCTCACATCATCTCAAGAATAAGAAGGGTAAGCTGGTGTAGCTCAGTGGATTGAGCGCAGGTCTGCGAACCAGACGATCGCGGTTCAATTCCCAGTCAGGGCGCATGCCTCGGTTGCAGGCCAGTTTCCAGCAGGGGATGCACTAGAGGCAACCATACATTGATGTTTCTCTCCCTCTCTCCTTCCCCTCTAAAAATAAATAAAATCTTTAAAAAAAAAAGAAGGGTGAGTATAGTGCAGTAAGATGTTTTGAGAGAGATCACATCAAATAACTTATAGTATATTGCTCTGATTATTTTATCATTAATCTCTTGCTGTGCCTCTTTTCTAAATTAAGCTTTTATCATATATATGTACATGTAGGAAAAAACTATAGTATATATGGGGTTTGATACTATCTGTGGTTTTAGGCAGCCACTGAGGGGTCGTGGAACTTATCCCCATGAATAAGTGGGATGACTGTCTTCTGTAAGACTGGAGACTCAGAAATGAGCAGATGGAAAAGAGTCAAACAACAGAAAGAGAAAAGCATATTCCATATCGTTATAATTGCGGTGGTTTGATTAGTGGATATTGATTGTCCTCAGGAGTCTGTGAAGATAGATGGATGAGGGCTTTGGAAATAATCACAATTAATAAGGAAGTGTAATTTCTTCAGAATCTTTATTTCATGTCAAGTCAGCAGATGATTCATATGTTTTATTTAAAGCTGAGGAGTGTTGGCCAGGGTTTATTAGGTACTAAGTAAAGCATAAGGTTAGGTGCCCTTGGCTAAAGGGAAAACATTGAGTTCTGATTTGGACCCCTCCTGCTGATACAGTGTAATATGAAAGGGATATGTCTTTTCAGGAGTTCGAGTAATGGCACCAGAGCTTACATATGACAATCAAGAAAAAAAAAAGGAGAAATACTAGCTTTCTGAGGGAGAAAGAACAGGAAATCTGTATTAGATATTAGGAAAAGGGACAGGCCTTGTGATAGTTCTATATGTATCATAGAAGAGAGTTTCAACCAGAAATTAATAGTACCAATTACAGAAAATTCTAGGAAAGTGTAGGTTAGGAATAAATGATAAAATGACCTCTCAAATAGAAGGTACTTTATAACCACCAACAGCAACTGTAGAAATGCAGTAAGAAACTTTACTATAGTATTAGAGAGGGAAGATTAGGTCAGGTTTGAAAGTCCTTAAGGGTCTTGTGTTTAAGGTAAATTCATGTCTCAGCCCTCACTGCATCACAGGAAAGTGCAAAGATTAAGCCAGAAGACTTTCTGTCCAGACATGCTACTGAGAAGCTGCACAACTTTCAACAGATTTTGTTAAGCTCTAAAATAGAGTTTAAATAAATTACCATGTGTTCATTACCTGAACTTATGAGAAATAGGTAATATACATGTATGTACTTTGTATCCAGCATAAACATCATATTCCTAATTAGTATTTGAACAAGTTACCTTTTACCAACGTCTTTGCTTTAAATAAATGTCACAGTTGCAAAGTGCATAGAATCAATTTTTGACTTTTTTCTTTCAGAATGCATTTTAAAATCTATTTAAGAAATTTACATTTAAAATTTATATTTGATTTAGGTTCATCAGGTTGAAGAAGAAATGCGTGAACTTCTGCAAGAAAACTGCAAGAACAAAAAAGCAATGGAAGCAAAAATTAAGCAACTAGCTTTTGCGCTAAATGAAATTCAGCGAGACTTGTAATGGTTCTGAGAATGAATTTAATTGAAATGGGCCAGCTGACCTGTTGTAAAAATGATTAAATATTGTAATAGTAGTAACTGCTACGACTTTGAAATGTCTCTTTCTACACATTCCATTCTGATATTTTAAAAGACTTAAAAAAGTATTTAATTGTATATGTAGGTTTTTATAACAAATTGTTGATAAATGTGTATTAGAAAAACCTATCAAAATGACTAGACTTTAAGACACTTTGTTTCTGTGCTATACATTGTGTGATAATTACACATTTGCCTATAAATATGTAAATGAACATTACCTTAGCTTTTAACTATATTAGGGAAAGTATTTTAACAATTGTTGCCTTATTGTATTGATGAAGAACTAATTATATTCGTTGGTTGTCTTTTAGTTGATGTAGCTCCATTCTTTCAAAATGCTCATACAGCCCTGGCTGGCAAGCTCAGTGGATTGAGCATGGGCCTGTGAATCAGAGGGTCGCTGGTTCAATTCCCAGTCTAGGGCACATGCCTAGGTTGCAAGCCAGGTCCCCAGTGTGGGGCACGTGAGAGGCAACCACACATTGATGTTTCTATCCCTCTCTTTCTCCTCCCCTCTCTCTAAAATAAATAAAATCTTTTTAAAAAATGCTCATACATACAGCCAAAAGGTATCTGAAATCTGTATGATCAAAAGATGTGACACTCAAGAAAGCATATATTGCCATCTCCACATCACTCATAATGACCCCTTTTTTATGATATCTATGACTTTTTTATTAAAGATTACATTTAAGGTTTCATAAACATTGTTCCTCAAGAGAAACACTACTCTTCCACCCTCATTTTTCATGTTAATCATTGTATATATGAAGAGAATTCTTATTTTGCAACTGGAAACAGTTTTCTTTCATTAGTCTGGTCATTTATTACTCTTTTGCTTTTGTCATCTCTTATGTTCCTATGTATACAGAACAAAAACCTAAATACTATTGTCCTCACTATTTTTGAAAGAGAATATGATACTATGTTTTTAACAAATATCCAGTGAACTAAGTTTTAAAAATTAAATGGAATCAGAAAACAATGTAAATACTTTTAAGAGAGAAGATTGCATTTCATTATGGGCAAGCTTCACACTGACATCTGTGGGATAGCACTGAGCATACCAAGGTGGAATGGAAGTAGGGGGAGGGGAGGACATAAGAAATCTTTGGGAAAATAATAACTGAAAAAGATCAACCTACAGACCTAATAATTTACATAAAACCCAGGTCAAATATGAAGAGAACCACACCTACACACTTTATAGTCAAACTGTTGGGAAAATCTTGAAAGCAACTAGAAAATATGGTTTATCTCATATAGAGGAGCAATATAATTAACAATTGACCTCATCAGAAACAGTGGAGGCCCAAAGGTAGAAGATGACATATTCGAAGTGTGGAAAGACAAGGAACTGTCAGTCTAGATTGCTACATCCTTCAGAGGAAAGAGAAAATGTATAGTCTAGCCCAACTGCCTGGAAAAAAAATGTTAAAGACTGTCCTAAAGGCTAAAAGGAAATGTTATCAGACAGTAACTCAAATCCACTGGAAGAAATAAAGAATATTGGGAACAAATGTGGGTTAATTTTTACATGACATTTTAAGTATATTTTTCTTCTATTGGAAGACTATATAAAGCAATTATAACACTTGGATTTATAGCAAATATAGATGTGATATGTGAAAAAATAGCATGAATTGGAAGAGGGAAATGCAGTTATATATTAGTAACTTATTTTACCAAGTTAGTTCTGATCTAAAGAAGACTGATAAATTAAAATGCATACTGTAATCATAGTTAAAATGTCAACAGAGCAGGTTCTGTAAGGGAGAGCATGAGGAACTCTGCTGGCCTGTTTCCTAGCAAAACAACCCTAACTGCTAAAGATTTTAAAACATCCACTTAAAGACTGAAAATTGTCCTAAGAGCATATAGCAAGTAAAGACATTCATTGAATAAGATTTACTAAATCTCTGTCAACAGCAAAAGCCTGAAGCACTGAACCACATCTATCTCCCGTCACCTTCTGCTCATCCTAATGGAAATTCCTTGGTGATGGTTGTGGCCAAGAAGCTAGGTTTCCTATCCACTGAATTCCATCAGTCGCCAGGCTCGGCGGTCTGACAGCCTTTCCCCTGAGCTTGAGCCAGCAAAAGTCACTACAATCAGCAATGAAAACAAGGACATAATAATAATGGGACTGGAGGAAACTGGGAGTTGATAACTATGTTCATTGTCTTCACGGTGATAATTTCATGACAAATTAAGTTTAATAAATATGTGCATGTTTTACATGTCAATTTTACTTAAATGAAGTGGTTTAAAAACAAAAAAATTCCATTGGCAATGTCATCAAAAAGGAAGTTATTAGGTTATATTTAACAAAGGAAGGACGAATCTTAAGTACAAAACATTGTTAGAAAGCTATTCATGGGTTGGAAGACTTGAGCTGTCTTCCAACCCGTGAATTAGTTCCTCAATTTTATCTACGTTGGGGATTAGTTGCCCAAATTTATCTACGGATTCAGTACAATCCTTATCAAACCCCCAGCTTGTTTGAAGAAGTTTCTAAAATGATCCTAAAATTCAAAAAATTAAAGGGAACTAAAGTAGCTAAAACCATGTAGGAAAAGGAAAACAAAGTTGGGAAACGGACATTCCTGATTTCAAAACTTACTAGAAAAACCAGTAACCGAGACTCTCACTGGCATAAAGATGGATATGCACGTTGATGGGATTCAAGAGTCTGGAAACTACCCGCTTGGTGCGGGGGTGGGGGAAGCTATGGAGCTCTGGAGCTGAGGAACTCTGGAGCTGAGAAGCTGCGGCTAGCCTGCTGGAAACGCTGGCTCCGCCCCTTCCTCTAAGGCCCCACCCTCTTCCTCCGCTCCTATCCAAGCCTCGGTGCGTCTCCCAGCAACCGCGGCTGGCGTCACTTCCTGCCATTTAAACTTGGCGTCGGCGGGGCGCACTCGGGGATGGCGGCGGCCCAGCCCGGGAGCACTGGGCAGGCGGCGCAGCAAGGCCAGGCTGAGAGTCACCGGCCGACCCCGTCGTCTCCCGCTCCGCCATTGCAACTTGGGGGCCCGGTGGGCGGGAGCAGCCGGCACGAGAAGAGCCTGGGGCTGCTTACCGCGAAGTTCGTGTCGCTTCTTCAGGAGGCGCAGGACGGCGTGCTGGACCTCAAGGCGGTGAGCACGCCCCCAAGGGAAGCGGGGGGCGGGGGCAGAATCGGCGGGGGGAGGGGATGCTGGCCTAGAACCTGACCCGCCGCGTGGCCACAGCCCGGTCCGCGCTTCACAAAGAGCTGCTGTCCCGCGCTTTGGGCCCGCTTCCAGAGGTTACCGCTGTTGGGACTCGGTGGTTTCCATGGGTTGTTCTGATGGCCACCGTACCGGCTTTGTTCAAAACAAAAACAAAAGTTATTTAACCACACATTCCGGATGAACGAAGGAAAAAAATGTGACACCCCCCTCCCCCCGCCTCCTGCCCACAAAAATAATGGTAACGAAATCCTCTTCCTGGCCCACTTTTCATGGTCCTGCAGTTGTGGGGGACGTTCGGTGTGTGTGACTTGTTTCGGCACCAGTCGCAAATCTCTAAGGTGGGCTTTTACATGTCAAGAGAAGGGCTCCTCTGTTCCTTTGAAGTCGCTTGTGTCGTGAGGGCGCGCCCAGGCCTGGGCTCCAAGGCAGGTCCTTCAAACGACAACCTGCACAAGGCTGGTGGTGACACACAGTGACCTGACCGCCCCAACCAGAGTTTGCCAGCCAGGATGCAACAGCACGTAGGGACACAAGGTGACCGCCTCAGTAAAAAATCACCCAGCGCCAAGTTTAAGTAGGAACCAGGCTGTAACACACAAATGACACTAAGTACTAAGCAATCAGTTGCACTCACTTCAGACGCGCCCCCACCCCAGGCACTGTCGTGAGCCTAGGCTAACACCGAGCGCTTTACCCGCACCCATGGGAGTCCAGGACGCCCATCTGGCTGGACAGTGTAACTGTGGCCACCGGAATATCCCCTGACATTCACCTCTGAGAATCACCTCTGAGATTGCCCTGGGTGGGGTATTGCAGGTCCTCGCTTCCCCAGGTGTCCTCGGTGTTCAGTGTAGTGGCTGTGACTTGTCTGTCTCTGCTTTGAGCAAATGGGCCTACTGCATGTGTTTTGCATGAAGTGTTTTTGAGGTTCCCACCTGTGCAAATTCCTGTCCTCATTTCCCACAGCCCCTTCCCTCCCTAAATGGCTTTGTGGCAAATAAACCATAATAAAATGGTCATGAACAATAATGCATTCTGTTTAAAAATTTCAGTTATGAGGATGTTACAATAACACAACTTACAAACTCCTATTGAAAATCTAGAAATTCAGCTGTGGCCTGTAACTTGAGTAAAAGGAATACCACAAGTTTGGGGTTTTCCAGATAGAACTGAACTCTGAGGGCTGACTTGGAGTGGAGGGTTTCGCCCTCCACTTGCCTGGGAATATGACACAGCTGAGACCCATGTGCCCTTGGGTTCTTTGGCTTCCTTGCGTTCCATGAAATTGCTCTCTGGAGTCACAGGGCCAGTGAGCAGGAACTGGATTTGATATTTATTCACAGTTTCCTAAAAGTGCGGAGGTTTCTGCAATAACATTGTCTTATTAGTGATTTTTACTTCTAGAGAGCAATCACTTACATTTGTATGAAAAAATATATATTTTTCATTCATTTATATATGGGCATGTAAAATCTTATGTATCAAAAATTCTTACATTGAAATCTTTCCAGTGATGTTTCCTACTGTGTACCATAGTAAAACATCATTAACACATTGTAAATTTTTTTTCTTTTTTGGTATTTTATCATTAACACATTTTTGACATTTCCTCTAATGTAAAATTATAAAATCACATTTTTTTCTTACATTTTTACTTTGGGGGGTCTATTTCATCATAAGTTACTGACACCTTTGAGTTATATACTTGATATTTTTAAAGAAGCGTCATTTTTTGTGAATATCATGAATATGAAAATTATAACAACCTTCATATCCACATATCTTGGATACCATAAAATATCCAAGACCATATGTATGTTGTTTCTTTTCTAACTTGTGACCTATACAATACTACTGAACAGTAAGACAATAAAAATGAACTTCCACTGTAAAAGCTTATGCAGTTTATTAAAAATCAAGAAATAAAAAATGGAGCAAATTTAAAGCATGTGCATTTCAAAAATTCTGAGTCCAGTAGTAGGGAATGCACTAAATAATTTCTAGGAGAGATTTCTGTGGGCCTGGGTGCTAACTTGGAGATAAAACACTTAATGTACTACTTCTGTGGGGAGCTTTTGTGCCTCTGAAGTAAGCTGTTTCTTAGTTTTTAATTTCCTATCTGATTAATGTTCCCTACAGTCTCAATTGAGAGCACATAGTAGCCTCTTCCAGGAACTCTTTCTTACTGGCTTCCACCTAACCTCTTTTTTCTATGTGACTTTAATTTTTTAAACCTTGTTGTACAACTTGTCACTACAGTCTCAAGCCTTAGACATATATACAACTTTTTGTTACTGTTTATTATTTTCAATGAATAAATATGTGGAACTAAAGATGTTCCTTTTTCATACCATTTTATACACTCCAGGTAAAAGCAACTGTGGATCAGTGGTACCTGAACTGCTCCTTCAGGGCAGTTACATAGCTGGAGAACTTTTAACTGTATACCTATTTAAGTCTTTTTCAAAGTATGGAAGCACATTTGAAAATGTTTTGCCACAAATGTATTTCACAAATACATAATTAATGCCAAATTCTACCTGAGTATTCATTAACTTTCTGAATTTGTTTCCTATGAAACAGAATGATGGCTACTTTACAAAACAATTATGACCATTGAATTAGGTAATATCTGTGAAAGATCTATAATGATTATCCCATTACTGGTTTATAAAAGTTCTATATTAATTTTCTCTGTGTTTGAAATTAGTTAAAAACCTAAGATGGACATAGCACATTGTGGGACACAGTTGAAAATGTGTTCACTCAGGTTTTTTGAAATTCTCATTAAAATATTTCATGGGCAGCCCTGGCCAGGTGGCTCAGTTCGTTGGCACATCCGTCCTGTACCCCAGAAAGGGGGATTTGATTCCCAGTCAGGGCACATACCTGGGTTGGGGGTTCAATCTCCTGTCAGGAGGCAACTGATCCATATTTTTCTCCCACATTCATGTCTGTCTCTGTCTCTCTGTCCCCCCTCTCTCTCTAAAATCAATAAACATAACCTCTGATGAGGATTAAAAATACATATATATATAAAATAAACATATATAAAGTTATATACACACATATTTCATCGGCAGACTTGCTGTGTTACATGGGGTCATACCACCTTTCTTTCCAGACCACCACTTCGTGTGTGGACATGTGAGTGATAAATTGGTCATATGTAGTGAGTTTTGCATGTTTGTGGATTTGGATGCAGTCACATTTGTTTGTGATGCCCCACAGCACAAACACTTGAGAACACATGTATTGACAGCTGTACTTCAGAGAACAGCCTACTTGCACTGCAGAACCTGAGAGACAGGATATTTCTCTAGTTACTCTTTCATGTTCAGGACCTCATGCCATCAGAACATCCTTGGGCAAATGAACTGCAACTAATCCTAAACAAATAAAGCTACCTTGGGATCTGTCCCTCCTCCCAGAGCTCAAGATGGACTCTTTTAAAATGCACATGGGATAAAGCCCTGTTAAGCCCTTGTAAGGGATCTCCTAATTTTGTCTTGCCCAACTCCTAGCAGCATCACTGGATTGGATTTTGTTCCACCTGTACACATCACTTTGCTCACAATTGGTGACACTGTTAGAACAGGATTTCATGTTTGGAAGGGAGATCTATTCCTCCTGAGGGTTACATTTGCTTGTATATTTTCCTAAAAGTGGAGTTAGTGTGGTACAATTAGATGCTTCTGTCATGGGTGTATAAATCAAATCCTGTAACTCAACAACCTGAAGCACATGACTAGCTGAGGATGCGCCACTCTGCCCTGTGCATATCTCATCAGTACCCAGGCCCATCTCCAGGGGTGGAGAAAACCAATGATGCTGGAGTGTCAATGAAGCTCATTGCAGGGACAGCAGGGGCCCAGCATTCCTTCCGTTTTTCCCTCCTGCTCCTCAGGGGAATTTCACACTCTCTTCTCAGCCATTACCTCCCCTCCCCCTTCACTGCACCCCCATTGATGAGAAAATAAAAAGCCACCAAAAGGAGACATCCTGCCTCTCTCTACCTGTCTACCATCATACCGGCACCTTTATTGAAAGAACACTTATACCCACAGTTCCCTGCAGCTGCTGCCCAAGAGGCCCTGGTATTGTCCAGCTAGGACATGGTCCTCAGTGGTCCTTCCATGGTCCTCTCCAGGGATCAGTTGTCAGTGCTTCTGATTCCCTGACAGCAGTTCTTGAGGCATTTATCTTTTCTCTTCCCCTGGGCTTCCAGGACCTCCTCTCACCTTCTCCGACTTTAGGGCCAGCTGCCCCTTGTTACCCCTAGTCGACACATGAACACCTTGGCATGCCCTGCTCCATCCTGACTTACCATTGTGGGTATGGCTGCTAATGTGCAAGCCTCCTACAGGTCCTATCCATGTATGCTTTTGGGCATACATGTTGGCCATTTATATGCTCATGTGCTTAGAAGAGTATTTAGGAAATAATGTTGAGTTTTAGAAATCAAGGGTTAACCTTGGTAGTTAAGTGGTAAGAAATTTTGAAAATTGAGCAAAAACCGACATCTGATGGCCCTTTGCCTAGTGACCTAAGAGAGCTCTTGTGGTCTGGTTCATGCAAACTAGTCCTGGTGCTCTAACCAGTGAACTATAGTACTGCTGTATATGAGTACTTGGCTGTGGGTGACCCAGCAGCCTTGGAGGCCTGGACTCCCTCTCAAGGGGCCTCATCAGAGGAAAGGGAGAAATGTACCCACAACTCCAATTTCTACAGTTAACTTGGCAGCGACTGCCGCTCCTCAGGAAAACAATCTCACATGACACAACAGAAACTCTTGTGAAGGCAGATAAAACAGAAGGGGATTGCTGAGCACAAGGGAAGAGGGCGCCAGTGAGACCAGGCTTGGTCCTACTTACAATAGTCTGGATGGAAGAGCCTTACTTGCAGTTCTCTCTTGTCTCTGCCACATCCCACTGACTCTCCTGTCCACTGTCTGAGGCATGGATCCCCTCCCAGGACACCTGAGTGACTAGGCAGGAGTAACCTGGACATTTTGGTGGCACAACAAATGGATTGCTAGGACTGACATTGCACCTGTAGGTTCCAGATGTCTGTGAGGTGAGCTGTTGGTCACACATGCTCCCATGGAGGGAGGGTCCAGCTTGCAGAACTGGGTTTTATAGGAGCTGCTTTTTTACACAATCAAGAAAGTAGTGATGCCCCCAGATGGCTGATAAACCAGTACATGAAGCACATTGTCATTCACACATTTAGATAACTTGCTAACTGTTGTCAGTAAGGACACAAAGGTGTTTTTTCATGACTGCCATGAATTTGAGAATGTGACTGCACTTTCAGGTAGGCTCTTGACTAATCCACTGAAAAAGAGCTGTGGGGTCCCCCTTCTTTAAGTTTCCATTCATTATCTTAGGGAACAAGTGTCAGAAATACGAGTGAGGAACTAGTTAGAGGAACTGTCAGCATTCCTCAATTCAGTCATAACTTAAATGTTTTTATTGAACTTGTCAAAAATGAGTAAGGGTACCAAGCTCTTGTGTATATACCATTTGCTGGTACCATCTTGAACTAGAGCGTGATGCCATGTGTTCAGTTTTCACTGTGAGTTTAAAAAATGCTGATAGTGTATTTCAAGTTTTCACCATGTGAGTATCCATCCTTCAAAATTTCCCCACAAATATGTTGACTGAATTATTTTAAAAACTGCCGAGATATAATTGTTCAAAATTTCCTAAGAAGAATTGAAGTTGTCTCTAGACAAGACTTTACAAACAGAGAAATGAGATATGACAGGGTCGGCAGTTTGCAGCCCCAGGATTAGTCCATGAGATGATACAAAGTGTTCTCCCTATTCTTTTATTTCTGTGGGCTTTGTGTCCTGACCTTTTTGTTTTCTTCTCATTTCAACATCTGCTGGCTTTTAAATGGAATAATTTATGTGGTCTTCCCAGGGTGTGAGAGCTGCTTTGAACACACCCAGTCCTTGTTCCCATCAGCTGCCTGGGTCAGATCTGGGATTGGGCTTTCATGCTGTGAATTTAGTAACCAATGTTTGGGCTTTAAAGTGTGAATTGTAATTTATGTTATTGATCTTTGTTTCACTGGCCCCCGCCCTGCCTGTTTTTCTTTAAAACAGGCTGCAGATACTTTGGCTGTGAGGCAAAAAAGAAGAATTTATGATATCACCAATGTCTTAGAAGGAATTGACCTGATTGAAAAAAAGTCAAAAAATAGCATCCAGTGGAAGTAAGTTATAAATCAGTGCTCTGTTCTAAAACCCTGCTTTTTCTTCCCAGTGCTCTGTAAAATTCGTCGTTCCACTGTCTCTCCTAAGTTCTCTGGCCACACAGTGAGTCCCACTTTTCCAGGGACCTGCCTCTCAGGGCTTCTGTGCACCTCCCCATATGTCATTGCTCCTGAGTTAGGCCATTCCCTTGCTCTCTGCTGTTTAATTTATACTCTCCAAATTCAAATTGTAGCCCACATTTGGCACATCCTGCACACTGCTTTGTGTTCTTAATCCCTCTCCACCTAAGTGTTTGTTGGCCAGTTAAGTAATATAAATGCCTTGCGAGCAGAAACTACATCTTAATATGTAGAAATATGGACATTATAAATAATAATTCATCGAAACACATTTTTTCCTGTTAATTTTGGTGTGATTCTATAGTACTTTTGAATGTGACAGATACTTTGTTTCACAAATTTGTTTCTTTGGCCTTAGTTTTTTTTTTTCTCTTTAGTCAAAATCTCACTCTAATATTTAAAGGTTATAATTGATTTTATCTGTATCTCAGTGTACCTGTGAGATATCCCAGTGTGACTGTTTGGCCATGACAACTTTTTGTGCATCTGTCACCAGCCTGACCTTCCTGGTGACAAAAAGCACTCTAAAACATTGAGAATTTTTGTAATTTTGTTGTTCTTGACAAAAAATACTCTAAGCAAACACGTTCAGAGGTATGGTATTTAAATTTATTAATCCTTAATTTTTAGAAGAGTGGAAAGGTTTTTGTCTTGAATACATTGCTAATCAAATCAATCTTATTACCATAAAAAGCAAGTGATGTTAACCTGGGTATAATATGGGGATGTTGATTCTCACCTGTTTTTAAGAGGTGTAGGTGCTGGCTGCAACACTAAAGAGGTCCTGGAGAGACTGCGAGATCTCAAAGCTGAGATTGAGGACCTGGAACTGAAGGAAAGAGAACTGGATCAGCAGAAGTCATGGCTTCAGCAAAGCATCAAAAATGTGATGGATGATTCCATTAACAATAGATATCCTTTTCCATAAGTTACACGTGCACATATAGCCAGAGACGATACGTTATCTGAAATTTTTCCAGGTAGAAGATTGGGTACTTTGTTGTACTTTTTTTTTAAATTTTTATTTATTTATCTTTAGAAGGGAAGGGAAGGAGAGAAGGAGAGAAATCTCAGTGTGTGGTTGCTTCTGGTGCATCCCTTGCTGGGAACTGGCCCCTGCTGGGAACTGGCCTGCAACCCACACATGTGCCCTGACTGGGAATCGAACCGCAGTCCTTAGGTTCGCAGGCCTGAGCTCAATCCACTGAGCTACACCAGCCAGGGCTTGTTGTACTTTTTTTAGAAATTTAAGTTTAGGAAGTAAATATAACATTTTAGTGTTATGTTTTTAATAATTTAAAGGTTTTATAGTATTTTAGTCTTATATAGTAAGTCTTATATAGTAACATCATCCCTGTATTGCATTGAGAAAAAAAATTTCATCTACTTTTTTTTTTTTAAGATTTTATTTATCTTTAGAGGGGAAGGGGAGAGGGAGAGAAACATCAATGTATGGTTGCCTCTTGTGCGTCCCCCGCTGGGAACTGGCCCGCAACCCAGGCATGTGCCCTGACTGGGAATCAAACTGCGGTTGTTTGGTTCGCAGGCCTGCGCTCAATCCACTGAAGCTACACCAGCCAGGGCCCAAATTTCATCTACTTTTAGTTTACCCATTGATAGGATGTGATACACAAGCCAGTATGCTCAGGGCAACTGTGAACTTTAGATGTCATTGTGAAGTGCATAGGTTATTAATAAATCATTATGTTCCATGCTCTGAAGTGACAGTCAGCCACTCTAAGAGTTTTGAAAAATTAATGTTGGTTGGAAGGTGAAATATCATGAGCTTTGAAATCAGTCAAGGATACTTTCAGCATGATACTAAGATGGTAGGGTTCCAAGGCTGTATATCCTGTGTATCTTGTCATCTTCGGAAAGATGGGTGATACACTCCATGTTTCTTATAATTGCTGTTCTCTTAAGTATCTGTGAAGCTCATGATTCATGAGCATACCTGTGCTCTATGGAACATTTAACTGCATCGATCTCGTACCTTCATGAGCTTCTGACTAGGGTATACAGTTGTGTTTTATGTTGTCTTGTCCTGGATGCACAAGTCCATGATCTCGTTTGTTATTTTCTTTCTGTGGGTAGGAGCTCCTTAAGTTTTATAACAGTGGGTTTTCAAGATGGGTACTGTGGAGCCCCATGAACCTATTGAATTAACTGATCTTGGACCTTGCTGCACTGCTTTCCAAGGTTCTGGTCACTCCCAGTTCCCAAAATCATGGCCTAGGAAAGTTCTGGATGTGGAGATTTCTGTGGTTGTGGCTTCCTTTTCCCCATCAGTACCTCTCCTCCAGAAGCCTGTCTCCTTGATGAATAGGTTTTCCATCTGTCTACCAAGGATCATCAGATATCACAGAAATCTAAAGTGGCTTCTTCTCAGAGCCCAGGGTGAACTTTCCTTTTGGGGACCTTTGTTTGTCTTTGATTTTTCAGACTGAAGACTTCTGTTCTTTTTAGTCTGATGATAGCTAGGAGCCCCACAAGCATTTGTCATATTGTTTATTTTGGCTTCTGATTTATTATCTTAATGGAAATGCCTAGACCTTGATACAAATTTGTTCCTTAACTCTTACGACAGTACATTTTCCTATGTAACTCATGAGGATATCTGCAGTTGCTTTAATGGTAAGTATATTTTTCCTCAGCTCAGCCCATTTACTGCAGTGAATCAGAATCCTTTGTGCTCCCCAGTCATTATTGTCAGCAGTGGACACCTCATCTCACTCTTCAGTATGCCATATTCGTATGCCACTCATATTTCTGTTCCCGTGACAGTAACCGCTTTTCACAGGTCACATTACTTGTCTGCATTGGTGGCCATAAATTGGGTGGGAGGGGCAGCCAGGTCAGAGAGGGATGAAGCAACAATAGTCTCAGTCACAGTTTCAGTTAGTGGTGGAACTTGAATATGAACACTATGCTCATCAGCTCTGTTTATAAAACTGCAGCAAGTGTGCTGGTTACAAATGGAACACAGAAAGCATGAGGACAATTAGGGGATCGGTTTATAATCAGGAAAACTGTTCCTTACCCCATCCACCCCACCTCGTGATCTCCCCTGAAATGACAACATAGTGGATTAATAGCTGAAAGGGTGGGGCTGTGTGCCTGTCATTGTATCTGACACAAATAAATGAAATTGTGCATGTACATTTTATTTAATTGTGCCTATCAAGAGCATAGCCTGTCACTGACTTTTCAGGCAGATGTATGGCTATTTCCTCAATTGGCCACCATGGGGGGAGTCTTCTCAGTCTTCCTCAGAGACAGCCGTAGAATTTGCTTCACAAGTAAGCTCAATTAAATTGAAGATTTCAGTGTGTCACACTTTATCTCTGATGTTCCCAGTCATTTAAGTAGTTTAAATCAAGTAAACAATGTGATTTAATTGAGCTTAAAAGGTTTCCAGAGTCTCAAACTTAACATGAGACTGAATGAAAGCAAAATTAACTTGAGGTAGACTTATTAACTTCAACTTAGAACTTATAATAGATCTAACACTGTGCGTTTACCCTGTTCTGAGGAAGCCCAGTTTCCCCATGCCCGAGCCTGGGATTTAAACCCAAGTGTTCTGACTCCAGGATCCACCTTGTTGCCATTCTATTCTTGGATCGATGGTATTTCCTAAAATGTGAAAATCTTTGTTTCTTTCTGATTTTTTTTGACAGGTGACACACTTTTGGCCATTCAGGCACCTTCTGGTACACAACTGGAGGTTCCTATTCCAGAAATGGTACATGGGGGACTTGTTACAATGGACCTGCTGTCTCAAGAGACACAAATGTGTTTTCTTTCACTGAACATGAGCTAATTGTGTGTGAGCACCATCAGGTTGTCTGTTTAGGGTATTGGATATTAATTTGGGTGTCTTTATTACTTTAGTAAAATTGTAGATGTGACTGAATGAATTTTCTAACATTTTACTTTTTATTTGATTTTATTAGGCTACAGGATATCAAGGGATGAGTCAAGATATAATAAATAATCTTAAAACAGCAAAAAATTTTGTTTCACTATGTCTGTAACTGATGTACCAATCTTGACTGAAGAAGTTCAGTTTAAATATCAACAATAATAGATTGCTTTAAAATCAGGCCTTTTTAAAAACATTTTTTTGGCCTATTCAGTCAATAATACTTACTGACTGTGTAGTATATATTTTACGATTTTAGTTTTGGATTCAGAATTCCTAAAACTGATTTGAAAGCTGTACCAACCAAAGAAGGAGTAGAAAAATAATAACTCTCATTCACCTTGCTGCCTCAGCTACTCTAGAGGTTTGTTTTTAGGCATCTATATGACTGGATTCTGAAGCCTTAGGATGTAGATAACCTTTTAAAATACGGGGGTGGTGCACTTACATGTCTGTAGGAAAAGTAGTGTTTTTTATTTTGCTGACTGTAAATCAGAGAGTTTGACTTGTTAAATGGTTGCCATTTAACAAAGTGTGTTGAGGTGACAATTTCCACAGCAGCCTACAACCGGGGTGGTGTTCACACATAGGGAGAATGTGAGGAGTGATTATATTAAAAATGGAAGATTGCCATAATTCTACAAATGAGAGCTTTTGATGCTGTTTTTGAAAATAGCTTGCTTTTGGGGACAGGTCAGGTGGCTTAGAATCTTAATATCATGTCCTATTCTTGGGCTCCACTCTTGTCTTGACTTACTGCCTCTCTTTTGTTGTGCAAATTTACTTAGTCCCTAGTAACTTTATCTCATTTTTAATGTTAATATTTATTCATTTGGTTATACTTAACAACTTCAAGGGTCAGAATGGACAGAAGAAATACCAGATCAACCTAAAGAGTCATTCGGGCCCCATCCACGTGCTACTTATAAATAAAGAGTCCAGTTCATCTCAGCCCATGGTTTTTCCAGTCCCCCCACCAGATGACCTCACACAGCCCTCCTCTCAGCCCTCTACTCCCGGGACTCCGCACAAGCCCAGCCCAGCCACTCGAAGGCCCCCTGTGCAGCCCACATCTGAAAAGGACCAGGGCCCCCAGCATGTGCCGGCCACAGACTTAGCTTCAGGTGGGCCCAGAGCCTTTATTTTAGAAAGTCATAGCTTGTCATGTGACTCTGTTATCTGATACAGGAAGGAAGTAGGAAGCTTAGTTTAATCAACGTGTATTAATTTAGTGTCTGTATGTGTTCAGCAAGTGGACAGGTTTTATGAGGGAGATTTAAAAACCTGTCCTTTTATATATATTTTTTAATACTGTATTTATTTTTAGAGAGAGGGGAGCAGAGGGAGAGAAACATTGATGTGGGAGAGATGCATCGATTGGTTGCCTCTCACACCCCTTCAATTGGGGACCTGGCCCACACCCAGGCATGTGCCCGGACTGGGAATTGAACCTGCAACCTTTTGGTTAACAGGCCAGCACTCAAATCTACTGATCCACACCAGCGAGGGCTATATTATTTATTATATGTTTGATTGTAATTATATGTATTATCATGTTTTTTAATTATTACTACAGATTTAAGATACGTATTTTTTACACACACAATCTGATTGTATATTCAGAAACATACAATGTGGTAGAATGTTATGTGGTTGAAACTGTGTAGAACTAAATACTCAGGAAAAGAATGATGTTTAATGGGTCTAAAGCTCAGTTTTCTTTAGGATTCCATTTTCAGAAGTAGTCAGCATCCTTGTCACTATTTAATACGTCTGTTTTTATATGAGGTTTTACTTTGTACAGTTATCTCTCAGTTCCTCGAGGACAAATTATTGACATGTGCTCTAACCACCTTGAAGAACAGTCAGACTACAGAGTATACAGTGACATGCCTCCTTTCTTCAGTCTTTATTGCTGTATCTGGAGAGCATACTTGCTCAGTGAATGACAATCAATGCCCATCTAGTCAGAGTGCTGCAGATTATTCCAACCTGCACTGTGCAGTTTTATTTGTACCTTGGAACATGTCCTGGGTTGTAGCAGGAGTCTGCTGCCCTGGCTGTTCACGGTAGTGCAGGGTGAGGCTGTAAGGGTCTGAGAGCACATAGAATATCACTCAGTGTAGAGTTCCCACACCCTCCCTCCTATGCTCCCTATAAGAATTTCTACCTTAGGGCATAGGGATGCACAAAAGCAAATGTGGTCCTTAAAAAGCCTGTCCTCTTAAGTATAATCTAAAGGGGGTGAAGAAAGCAAGCAAGCTCTGTAAGGTTTAACTCAGACCCAGTTAGTACATTGGCTTCCACTAGCATTCAAAAAATTCTGAGAAGCTAATATATGTATATGATTTTATACTTGGAATAGTAAGGAAAGTAATTTGGGGTTGGATTGAAGAAGGTCTTATATGTGAGACCGAGTGAGGAGGTAGTGGATAGCCAGTGAGGGTCTGTGACCAGGGAAGTGGCTTGTGGAGGACTACACAGAGTGCTGAGTGCTGGACAGACATGATTAGGGCGAATATGCCTGGGAAGCAGAAGGCAGAGGTACTTGTGCAGCTGAGAACCTTAAGGCCAAAGAAGTGTGGTGACAGTGGGTATAGAAAGAGAAATAAATCATAGGTGAGAAATACTGTTTAGGCAAAATAAGTACTATCTGATGCGTGAGATGTGGAGATGAAGCTAATAGGAGGAATGGAAAGTGACAACTGCCCAAGGTCAGGTGATGCAGAATTACAGTACCACTCACTGGCTGTAAAACCTAGGAGTCTGTTTTGGGAGGAGGATGAGGCTTTTGGTCTACATCTTGAGTTTGTAAGTTTAAAAGGAGAGGAGGTGTGAATGAAAATATCTTTCCATAAAGTTCCAGTATATAACTTTGTGCTGTTAAGCTGCTGCTGATTAAGTATAATTACATTTAGTGTATATTGTGTTGAAATACAACTAACTGCCTTTACTGTTACAGAAATGACACAAAACATTTATCACATTTCTCTTTCCAGCAGGATCTATTAGTGGAGATATCATTGATGAGTTGATGTCTTCTGATGGTAAGTAATTTAAAATTTTACTAACTACCTTATAAGCAATAATGCTTTTCTGGAATTTATAATGGCACATAATTTATTGTTTACTTAATTTACTATGATGTCATAAAAATTCTCCTTTAATAACATTTTAGAGTAAATTACAGGCATCCTCTTGCATTTGTCTTTGCCTCTGTTTCAAGGGAAGAGTCCATAAGGGGACACTTACCCCGCACTGAGTAAACTTCTAAGTGGGTGGCACACTAGCCCTTTCACTCCTCGAGAATCTGGCCAAGAACACTAAAATAATATAAGTGCACAGGTAACCAGTCTGAAAACTCAGCTTTGTGCCCTAGCTGGTGTGACTCGGCTGGTGCATTGTACCGTAGACAAAGGTCATGGGTTTTGATCCCTGGTTGGGGTCCCTACAAGAAGACAACCCATCAGTGTTTATCTTTCCCTTCCTCTCTCTCTAAAAGCAATGAAAAAAATGGCTTTAGGTGAGGGTGGGGGAACAGCTTTGTAAGTCATCCCACTACCATGGGACATGAAGTTGACTGCACTGTTCCTGATATGGGCCATGTTATCATCTAATCTAAAATCCTCTTAAAAATCAGCAGCTACAATATTGTAATTACTTCACTGATAATGCTTGATTTCACCTTTCTATAAGTTCTTGGATTTAGAGTCCTGGCCCCTAACAACTATAGCTGAGACCTGGGAAGGAACAGTTGTTACATTAGCAAATAGAACTGTAACCACTTCGATTCCTTTAGCATTTCTGAAGAAAGAGAACACCAACACTTATTTTATTTTTTTATTCAAGAAAAGTCATATTTATTTTATTTTTTAATATACTTTATTGATTATGCCATTACAGTTGTCTCATTTCTCCCTTTATTCCCCTCCATCCTGCACACCCCCTCCCCCTACATTCCCCCTTTAATTCATATCCATGTGTCACAAGTTCTTTAGCTTCTACATTTCCCATACTATTCTTGCCCTCCCCCTGTCTATTTTCTACCTACCATCTATGCTACTTATTCTCTCTACTTTCTTCCCCCTTCTCCTCCTCCCACTCCCCTGTTGCTAACCCTCCAGGTGATCTCCATTGCTGTGGCTCTGCTCCTGATCTAGCTGTCCACTTAGTTTGCTTTTGTTTTAGGTGTGGTTGTTAATAACTGTAAGTTTGCTATCCTTTCACTGTTCATATTTTTTTAATCTTTTTCTTAGTTAAGCCCCTTTAACATTTCATGTAATAAGGGCTTGGTGATGATGAACTGTTTGAACTTGACCCTATCTGAGAAGCACTTATCTGTCCTTCCATTCTAAATGAAAGTTTTGTTGGGTAGAGCAAACTTGGATGTAGGTCTTTGGATTTCATGACTTAGAATACTTCATCCCAGCCCCTTCTTGCCTGTAAGGTCTCTTTTGAGAAATCATCTGGCAGTCTGATGGGAATTCCTTTGTAGGTGACTGTCCCCTTATCTCTTACTGCTTCTAGGATTCTGTCCTTCATTTTAATCTTAGCTAATGTAATTATGATGTGCCTTGGTGTGTTCCTTCTTGGGTCCAACTTCTTGGGGACTTTCTGAGCTTCTTGGACTTCCTGGAAGTCTATTTCCTTTGCCAGATTGGGGAAGTTCTCCTTTATTATTTGTTCAAATAACTTTTCCACTTGTTGCTGTTCTTCTTCCCCTTCTGCTACCCCTATAATTAAGATGTTGGAACATTTAAAGATGTCCTGGAGGTTCCTAAGCCTCTCCTCATTTTTTTGAATTCTTGTTTCTTCATTCTTTTCTGATTGCGTGTTTCTTTCTTCCTTCTGGTCCACTCCATTGATTTTAGTCCGTTTTGTTTCCATCACTATTGGTTCCCCCTGCATTTTGCTTCATTTCACTTAGTGTAGCCATCATTTGTTCATCTAATTTGCGACTAAAATCAACCAGTTCTGTGAGCATCCTGATCACCAGTGTTTTGAACTGTGCATCTGATAGGTTGGCTATGTCTTGGTTGCTTAGAAGTATTGGCTCTGGGGCTTTGACCTGTTCTTCTCCTTGAGCCATAATGTTTTGGTTTGCACCTGTTACGTATGAGGGGCAGAGCCTTAGGTGTTCACGGGGGGGGGGGGTCTACCCAGTCACTGGGTTGTGACTGGGGCGGGGTCAGAGAGGGAGCAGTGGGGTTTGTTCTTCTCTCTTGAATTTTGGTCCCCTCTGCTGCTTCCCACAAGCAAATTGGGTCCTTCTGGTGCTGGTTCCCGGGTGTGTGGGCTTGTGTACATTCTAGGACCCTGTGGGTCTCCCCAACGAAGTTTCCTGTGAGGCTGGGAGCCTCTCCCAGCACCTCAACCCCCGAGTTTTTCCAGTCAGTGCTTTTAGGCTTTATTTCCTGTTGCTGGGTTACATGGTCTGTCTCACCGTTTTTAAACCTTCCTGGTTTATCTGCACGTGAAAGTGTGTCCACGGTCAGCCAACCGCCTTACGCCCCCTCTTACCGGTCTGGATGAATGGTTCGTTGTTGGATTGGTACAGTTCAATTTTCTGTCTATTTTGGTTGGTTTTTTGTTTCTAAATCTTTGTTGTCCTTAAATTTGGTTGTGTGAGGAGGTACAGTGTTTCCACCTACACCTCAACATCTTCAGAACACCAACACTTATTAACCTAAGTCTACTTTATTCTGTTTTCAAAGTAGTAGCTCATTTAGCAAATGAGAGAACATACTTGAACTCATGTTTTTTAATCATGTTATTTTAGTGACAAGTCAACCAATAAAAATTATAACCTATTTCTGAAGCTTATGCTTATAATCAATGCATAATTATCTTTAAATAGTCTTTCAAAATATACATTAGGCACAAGCCATTCATTTGATAATTGCTTTTCCCGTTGTATTTTTAAATTCTTGTATAATATAGAAACCATAATTTAATGGACAGTTTTGTGTTTTGTGTTTGGAGAAGCCGTCATTAACCCTGATCTTGTGCTGTTTGCAGTGTTTCCTCTCCTCCGGCTCTCTCCAACCCCAGCAGATGACTACAACTTTAATTTAGATGATAATGAAGGAGTGTGTGACCTGTTCGATGTCCAGATACTGAATTATTAGATTCCATGGAAACCTGGGACTGTTATCTACCTCTAACTGTGTAATATTGTAGACTTCCTAATAATCTAAGTATTTATAATGAACATAACACCTGCTTAGTTTGCTGATTCTTAAGTCTCCTTCCCTAATACTTTCCCGCTTCATAAAACTTCAACCATGAACACAAAGGGCTCTGTTCCTTCAGGTGAAAGTGATTTAAAACCCCACACACCCCACCCTCTAGTAACTACATTCTGGGACTTCAACTTTTCTGACTCCTGTTTGTTACTCTAATGAGGAAAGTTAAAATAGGCTTAAGGTGATCAGAAAATTAAAATGTTGGCCAAGGACTCATCATTTATTTGTGTTGTGCTTGTATTGCCACAAAAATTTCCATATTTCTGTGTGTTCCAATCCAGACAGACATTCACTGCCACATATAAATTGAAGGGTGTACACTTAAATATCGTCACTGTTTCCATGAACAGTTTGTGAAGTGCCTTCTATTTTAGCACTTTAAGTTTATCGTGTTTGGTTGACTTCTGGCATTCTACTTTCCTAGATTATAGGAAAGATATGTTTATGTAGTTTGTTTTTAAAATGTGCCAATGCCTGTACATTAACAAGATTTTTAAAAATAAAAATGTATAAAACATTTAGTTTATTGGTGTTTTGGGGGAATTTGACGCATCACCAGTGCATTACAACTGAGCCATTAATCTTGTAGCTTCTTCAACATTAACTGGTTCATTTTCATGACACTGCTGAGGAATCTGGAGGGAGGAAAGCGTTACACAGTAGTTAAAAGTTTTGATAAGAAAGGTGGACAAAATGACATGATCTAGTATCCAATTTAATTTCTTGTAGTCATACCTTTGGAAATAGAACAGTTAAGTTCTCATGTTCACACTCAATGGTTTATGAATATGCTATACATACTGTATAGCCATGTATACCAGAGAGCCAAGTACTAAAAATTACATGCAACTTACAGCTCAGGAAATTTGGGATTTAATTTATTAGTATTCAGTTTAGTAAAAGGAAATGATTTCTACCCACCAGCTGTTTCTGCAGAGGTTCGAGGGAAAGGCCTTTTGAGAAGTGAGCAAGCTCCTTCTGTATGTCAACAAAAGCTTTATTCATTCTGTTAACTTTTTCATCATTCATAATGTTTATCTTTTTAAAAAAGAAAAAAAAATTAATCCATGATCTCCTGACCATTAAAGTTAAAATATATTCAATCTTAATTTAACCTTTTTAAGCCTAAAAGCTAAAAAATGTAACCAATTTGCAGGGAGGATTTACACCAAAACTTTTAGTCTTATTGGGGAATTTTAGACAAAAAGGTTCTACTTTTTTTAAAAGAATTATGTGGAATACTCCATACCTTGACTTGACTGATATAAGCAGACCAAAGCATAGACCACACTCCTAAATAGAGCTGTCATCTCTTACCTGTGAAACAAGGAGCCTGGATCCCCTGCTTAGTGTCCTGCTAACATTAGTACCTCTTAGCCCCTCCTTGGCCTGATGGAAGTCACTGGCAATCAAGCCAACCACGTTGGCAGCCCCCCTCTATTAAATGTGAACAGTGGAGTAGTGGTTCTATTCTTCCTGCTGCTCCCAAGCCATTTCTCCTTCAAAACTCATATCCTGTGTACCTTATACCCCTGGACCTATTATCTTCTCCTTCCCTTCCCCACTGTCACCTGTGAACTCCAGAATTACTTGCTCCTTCATGAAAGTTGTTGAACCTCGGCTCACTGATCTCTTAGGCCTGATGTCACTGCTTAGTAGCTTCAACAGAACTAACCCTATGGCCTCGTCATCTCCTAGCCTCATTCACCTAGTTTATTCACAATTCTTAAATCTCACTAAACCTCAAATTCCATTATTTTTCACTTCCCTACCCTCACTTTTCCCTTTAGGCAGCACAAATTCCATGACCATTATTTCTCCAATCACTTAACTCTCCTTAACTTCTCTCCCTTAGTCATACTTGCTTAGCAACCTAGTCAACTCTCAGACTTTCCTGAGCCTACAACTGAAGCCATAGAAAATCATAATTAGGTGAGTGGCTTTTCTTTAAATCCATGGCCACAAACTTCAATCTACCATTTACATGGTGCCTGGCAACCTTATGCCCTCCTCACATAAGTTAGGCTCCTTTCTAAGAGAACACCACCAGGCTGCCTAACCGTGTACTTTCCTCTCCACCATTTCCCACCAGCATATATGAAGCTTCCAGCACTTTTACGTCATGAAATAATATTCAGGATCTTTGCTATCCACTGCCTGGGAAATGCTGCTCCCAGCGCCTCCCTGCTCTAGCTCCTTATCCCTCAGGTCTTGGGTCCAATGTCAACTCTGAAGATAACTGTCACTCCAAATCCCCATATTACCCAGCTTTACTTCGTTTATAGGATTTCCAGTCATAAAACTGCTCAATCAGAAAGCTGAACTCAACTAGTACATGAAAACTGAAAAATTAAATGTTACATTTCAATGGGCTATTAGGATTATTACCAAGACCCGACGAGTTGCCACCACATATTACTTAAACTTCAAAACATTTTCTCTAGTAATATACTATATCTTAGTGAAGAAATTTCCCGTTTCCCAAATATTTTCAGTAAAAACAAAGAAGATAAGCTCCTTTTGAGATTTTGCATTCTAAGAAATATTTTATCTTCATTTGACATGTTCTCAAATATGTGAGTTCAGAGATAAGAACTGATTTTAATAACAGGTTTCTTTCTTTTTCTGTGTTCTAATAAAGCACTCAAACTGTTATTTGGAGCCTCACACATTCACAATTATTTCCTTTTTTTACATTTGGATTCAAGAAAGGGATGTTATTTTTCTCCATTTTTTAAAACAAATAACTCCTTCTGCCCTTGTAGGAAAGGCTAACAACCTGTTTTAAATAAAAGGATTCAAATTCTCAGTGGCTTGACCATTATGCTTTGCTTGTGAACATTAAAGTCAGGATGCTTAATACTCACCTTCTTAAGCTTAGTGGTAACTGGTTTTGCTTTACTCTTAACCTTAAAGTTTTTCTGGCTGGCTATGTGAAATACATTCCTGGACTTCTGCCCTTTTCGTTTATTCTTGGCCATTGTCTAGAAAAGAAAAGGAGCTCAATTAAGCTGCCCACATTTGTGACTAAATCAGTTTTTAGAGTAAAGGGACCAATTAAGATCTAAGAAATTCCACCAACAGTGCACTATGGTTGAAGACAAATACCGTATGATCTCACCTTTCACAGGAACCTAATCAACAAAACAAACAGACAAGCAAAATATAACCAAAGACACTGAAATAGAGAACACACTGACAGGGACCAGAGGAGAGAGAACTTCAGGGGAAAGGGGGAAGTGTTTGCAGGAACAAGTATAAAGGACACATAAACAAAAACAAGGGATGGGGGGATGAGAGGGAGGTGGGGAGGGCTGGGGGTGGGCTGGGATGGGAGTAAAAGGCAGAAAACTACTTGAACAATAATTAAAATAAAATTTAAAATTAAGAAAATTCCATCTTACTGCTGATTATTTTTTTAATAAATATATTTTATTTATTTATTTTTAGAGGGGAAGGGAGGGAGAAAGATGGAGAGAACATCAGTGTGTGGATGCCATTTGTGTGCCTCGCACTGGAGACCTGGTATGCAATCCAGGCACCTGCCCTGACTGGGAATCAAACTGATGAACCTTCAGTTTGCAGAGCACCATTCAATCCACTGAGCCACACCAGTGAGGGATACTGCTGTTTTTTTTTTTTAATTTGCTGTATGTATTAAATTATTTCCATGTCTTTTCTGCTGTTGGAGTGCAGAGTACTTATCTAATTCTTTTCTGCATCTCCAGCACATGGCCCATAGAAGACGTCACATTCATTTCTGCTGGTTGAATTATTAACATCAACACAACAGTTTTGTCGACTCCCTACAGCACATCCCACCAAGTGAACCATCACCATCCATCCAGCTAGATCATATGCTACTATATCACCCTGGTGCACATCATACCCTAGGGCTGACTCCTTCCTTCTTTCCATTTTTGTCTACTTACCCCACTTCCTCTCCTGTGTGCCCCTCCTCAAAATCAGTAATTAATCTTGCACTTCCTACCTCCCCTCCCTTAAATTACTTACACGATTTTTGGGTCACCTCTCTATGAAAAGCTCTTGCTTTGAAACTTGAGATATTCTTTGTTCTATAGCCAGATGTGCACTAAGCCTGTAAATTCAACCTTAGACACATCTCTCCAATCTATCTTTAACAATGAACATGAATAATTTTAAAAATACTAATAGTTAAGGACTTCCAGCCCAAATGAAGGCATAGGTAGATACACTTTGCCTCCTCCCACAAGCAACAGGACAACAAATATAAAAACAAAAAACTACAATTGCCAGAAAATCGAACTATGTGGAAGTCTGACAACAAAGGAGTTAAGGAAGAAACATTTATCCACACTGGTAGGAGGGGCGGAGATGGGCAGACAGGATACCCAGCAGGGCAGCAGCTGGAGGACTGGGTGGGAGAGGCAGCAGCTGCTCCACCCAGTGGTCCCATTCTCACATGCAGATAAACCAGGAGGAACAACTGGGGAGTGAGACAAACCCCACAACCCAGGGTGCCAGTGGAGAAAAGGAAAGCCTCAAAACCTCTGGTTGTAAGAACCTGAGGGAATTGTGGCAGCAGAAGAAACTCCCAGCCTCACAGGAGAGTTCACTGAGACACACAGGGTCCTAGAACATACACAAACCAAACCACCTGGGATCAGCACCAGAAGGGCCTGATTTGCTTGTGGGAAGCAGGACAAGTGACTGAAAGCAGACCCAGAGTCAGGCAAGGGGCATTGTTCCCTTTCGGGCCCCTCCCCCACATACAGCACCACAACGCAGTGACATGGGTTGCCTTGCCCTGGCATATACCTAAGGCTCCACCTCTTAGAACACAACAGGCACCCAAAGACAAAAAAAAATGGCCCAAATGAAAGAACAGATCAAAGATCCAAAAACAGACCTAAGCAAGGAAGAGATAGCCAACCTACTAGATGCAGAGTTCAAAACACTAGTAATCAGGATGCTCACAGGAAAGGTTGAGTAAGGTCACAAAATAGAGGAAGAAGTGAAGGCTATGCAAAGTGAAATAAAGAAAAACATACAGGGAACCAACAGTGATGGGAAGGAAACTGGGACTCAAACAATTTGGAGCAGAAGGAAGAAATAACATTCAACCAGAACAGAATGAAGAAAAAATAATTCAAAAAAAATGAGAAGGCCCTGGCTGGTATGGCTCAATAGACTGAGTGTCAGCCTGCGAACCAAAGGATGCCAGGTATGACTCCCAGTCAGGGCACATGCCTAGGTTGCTCAGACCAGGTCTCCAGTAGGGGGAGTGTGAGAGACAACCATACATTGATGTTTCTTTCCTTCTCTTTCTCCCTCCCTTTCCCTCTGTCTCAAAATAAATAAATAAAACGTTTTTTAAAAATGAGGAGAGGCTTAGAAACCTCTGGGGCACCTTTAAATATTCCAACATCCAAATCACAGGGGTGCCAGAAGGAGAAGAACAAGATCAAGAAATTGAAAACTTATTTGAAAAAAATCATGAAGGAGAACTGCCTTAATCTGGCAAAGGAAGTAGCCTTTGGGGAAGTCCAGGAAGCTCAGAGAGCCCCGAAGCTGGACCTAAGGAAGCACACACCAAGGCACATCATCATTACATTACTCAAGATTAAAGATAAGGAGAGATTAAAAACAGCAACAGAAAAGGAGTTCCCAGAATACTATTAGCTGATTTCTCAAAAGAAACCTTACAGGCAAGAAGGGGCTGGACAGAAGTATTCCAAGTCATGAAAGGCAAGGACCTACATCCAAGATTACTCTATCCAGCAAAGCTATCATTTAGAATGGAAGGGTAGATAAAGTGCTTCCCAGACAAGGTTAAGTTAAAGGAGTTCATCATAACCAAGCCCTTATTATATAAAATGTTAAAGGGACTTATCTATGAAAAAAAAGATCACAAGTGAAGTGACAACAAACTCCCAACTCTCAACAACTGAACCTAAAAAAAAGAACAAACTAAGCAAACAACTAGAACAGGAACAGAATTACAGAAATGGAGAACACATGGTGGGTTATTAGTGGGGATGGGGCAGGGGAGCATGGGGCAACAGTACAAGGAATAAGAAGCATAAATTGTAGGTACGAAGTAGACAGGGGGAGGTTAAAAATAGTGTGGGAAATGGAGAAATCAAAGAACTTGTATGCACAACACATGGACATGAACTAAGGGTTGGGAATGATGGTGGGTGGAGGGGAATAGAGGAGAGAAAAAATGGGACAACTTTAATAGCATAATCGATAAAATACATTTAAAAATATTAATAATTAAGATTTGCTGGGCTCTTACTAGGTGTACCATGCTTACGTTTTATATGCTTTGACTAATTTACTCCTCATAACACTTTGATGGGGGTACTGTTTATCCCCATTTTACAAATCAACTAAAAAGAAAAACTGATGCAAAGGGAAGTTAATGTGCCCATTATCACACTGGGAATAATCAGGTAACATCAAGATTCAAAGGTAGATCTAGTGGCCTCTCCTGTACAGGGAGGGGCATAGTAGGTTTACAGTTGTAAGTATGTGAGACAGTTTGTTCTTGTATTATTTATTAATTATTGTATTATTTTCCCTACGGAAAACTAAACCTACCTTTGGCCAACCCTATATAAATAAAAATGCAATACAAAAATATGACATAATATTTACAGAGTTACTGCTATAGGCCCTAGGTACATTTGGTTGGACTATTGGCTGGGCAAACCATACCTATAGTCCAAATCAGGTCAGGTACCTGTCTTTGTAAAAGTTTTATTAGAATACAGCTATGATCAATCGACTGTGTATTGTCTATGGATGCTTTCCTGCTAAAACTGTGGCCCACATAGCCTAAAGTATTTACTATCTGGCCCTTTATAGAAAGATTGCCCACCCCTGGCATGAGCCACATGCATTAAAGTCTGTCCAGCATAACCCATGAAATGAATCTTCCAGTGTTAAAAACCTGTGACGGCTCCTCTAGGGCACAAGAAGCAATATGCTGTCTTTACTGCTGGAACCCCGGATCCACCATACATCTGCCACCTCTCCATATGCACCCACCTGCTCTGCATATTGTTCTCTGAAGATACTTGAACATTCTCGTTTTCTTCCCTTTGCTCACACTGTACCTCTTGACTAAAGTTTATATCCTCCATGTTTGACCTCAAACAAGTATGTAACAGCAACGCTTTTAACCCCAACAGTACTTAAAAAAACGAACGCGATAAAAAATACATAAATATAGAAGAAACTGAACATACACATAATAAATCCCCCCAAAATTAAATAATCTACAATCCATTCAATATTAACCAAAATCCAACCACTCATCTAGTACTCATTAATCAATTACTATTATTTACCAGGTATGGCACACACAAAATGACAAAGGCAGTCAAAGGCAGGTTCAGGAAGAAGGTAATATTCTATCTGGGGAGACAGGAAATATCCCTGACCACCACGTGGAAACCATGGTAACAACAGACATGACCAAAAATTGGTCTCCGGCCCAGGGCCGAGGCCCACCGACCGGACAGCCTCAGAAGTCAGCCTGAAAGAGCACGGAGGATCCGGACCCAGGCAGCGGTGCAAGGACCGCCAGTCCCGCCCCGGCCCCGAAACTACCCACCAACCTCTCACCTGACGAACTTCAGACACTCTCACGCGGCCGTCCCAGCTCTCCACACAGCACAGCTGTAGGGCTTCGGCCGAGGTAGCCAATTAAGCTTTCTCTCATAGTTTGGGATTCCGCCCACCGAGTAGTGCCCCGCCCACAAAGCGAAATCCTACTCGTGAATCGTCGGAAGACAAGCCAACCAATCAGAGCCCAGCCAACCGATTAGAGCCCTGCCCACAAAGCTGCACCGGACTCGCAGAGCGAAGGCCCAATCAGTAAATGAAACCCTGCCCACTAATGAAACGGACGTGTTTCCGCGCTTCGGCTGGTTCCCGCCTCCTGACGTAGTTGCGCCCACATTTGTTTCCCAGCACTGTAACTTCCGAACAGTAACGCCGCGCCCCCAAGCTCAATGCCCGCCCGTCACAGGAAGTCTAGCCCGGCGTGTCCCAGGCCTTCGCGTTAGAAACGCGTATTGGTCAAGTCTTGTGTCCACGGTTAAAGTGTGGTCATTGCAAAGGATTTAGGAGAGGACATGTGTAGGGAACTGCAGGCTCAGGAGGAAGTGAGACTGAGAATGAGTTTTTGGGTCCTATTATCTTCATCTCTGGCATGCAAGCAGGTCTGGGTCTACATGTTCTGCATATAGTGTCTCTTAGAGATGAAACTGCAGGGAGCCAGAGAAGGCAAAGTCAGGCCATGATTGATGTACGTATTCTGTTTTTTTTTTTTTAATTAAGTTTACTTAGTTATTTTTCAAGTACAGTTTTTTGTCTATTTCTCCCATCCCAGCCTCCCCCGCCCCTTGCTCCCCACCTCCCTCCCATTTCCACCCCCCTTAGTTCTCATCCCTGTGTCCCTCCTATTTGTTCCTCCAAATCCCTCCCCCATTTTCCCCTTAACTTCCCTTCCTTCTCCCCTCTGGTCACTGTCCCCTTGTTCTCTGTTTCAGTGTCTTTTTTTTTTTTTTTTCTGCTTGCTTGTTTGGTTGTTTAGCTTCCTGTTAAAGGTGAGATCATATGGTATTTGTCTTTCAGCACCTGGCCTATTTCACTCAGCATAATGCTTTCCAGTTCCATCCATGTTGTGGCAAAAGGCAGTCTGCTTTCCTGCTACTTCACCTGGCTGGCTAGTCCCAGAATGCTTTGTGCTCAGGCAACTAGCAAATATGCCAATATTGATACTTATAAATTCATTTGTAATCTAACCTATGTAATCCACAGTCTTCTCTATCCCAAATTTTTATGTATCTCCTACAAACCCGTCAGTAAATGAATGGATCAAAAAATTGTGATACATATACACAATGGAATTCTATGCAGCAGAGAGAAAGAAGGAGCTCCTACCCTTTGCAACAACATGGATGGAACTGGAAAGCATTATGCTGAGTGAAATAGGCCAGGGGTTGAAAGACAAATACCATATGATCTCACCTTTAACAGGAAGCTAAACAACAAAACAAACAAGCAAGCAGAATAAAAACAAAGACACTGAAATAAGGGGACAGTGACCAGAGGGGAGAGGGAAGGGAATTTAAGGGGGAAAAAGGGGAGGGATTTGGAGAAGCAAATATGAAGGACACAGGGACGAGATCTAAGGGGGGGTGGAAATGGGAGGGAGGTGGGGAGCACGGGGTGGGGGGAGCTGGGATGGGAGAAACAGGCAAAAAACTGTACTTGAAAAATAACTAAATAAAATTATTGAGAAAAAAAAAGAAACGCGTATTGGTCACCTAGCTAAAGAAATGTCACCCTAGCTGTGGTCTGGGCCTCTGCTCCGGCTATGTTTTTGCTCCCAGGAGGGGGTGCGCATACCCCAGGCGGTGTCCACATAGGAGGAGTCAAGGTGCTTCAGAGCAGTGTGCAGAACAGCAGAGGAGGGCAGGGCCTTATGAAGATGTTGTCATTTGAGTATCAGGGAGTTTCAAAAACGCAGAGGAAATGATAGGGGACTCAAGAATTGGAAAATTTTAGTTTAAGGTAAATAGTAAGTCTAGGAGGTAATGCATATGTTAAAGCTATTGTTTCAGGAACTGTAGAAAAGGCCCACTGCTCCTGAGAGATACAGTTGACTTCCTGGGCTACTGCTAGAGCTTACCATCTGGGGAGCAAGTGGAGGCATCCGGGCCACTGTGTTCCAGGAAGAGACAACCACCCGCCCAAGGTACAGCTAACTGCCCAGCACAAGAACGCTGCAGTTTCACCTAAATTTTCCCTGAATTTCAAAAACCCTTACAGCACCTTCCTTATTCCGTTTTAAAAACACTGGCTTGGAAAGAAAAGGTAAGACAGTTTGTTAGGGTAAGAACCCACCATCTTCTCAGATTGCTGGCCATCTGAATAACATTCCCATAAAAATTCAATCCCTGTCTTTGCTTATTAGATTCTGTACCAGATAGGCACCCTGAATTCCAATGATGTCTTTCCTGTTTCAGGAACACATCTGCCTTTGGGCTGTGTGTGTGTGCAAACTTCCCAGTTAAGACCTCTGGGCTGACTTTTCTAGGAAAGTGATCCCATGCTTCCAAGAGCATCTCTATGTAAAAGTGTCATGTGTTTTGCTAATCCTTTTGTTGCCATCGTAGAAAAGCCACGTTTCAAAGGTACAGGTACCGATGTTTCTGTATCATTTAAAATAGAAGATAGTTAACTTTTTAGTGAAGGAAAATGACTCCCTTCTGCAGGATACAGGTCTCAGGTGTTAGCTGTTCACTCTGCGTTTACTTTGTTTCTTTTTTTTTTTTTTTTTTTACTGCTTTACAGTTCCAATTATTTTCCCCTCAGTCCCTTTCTGCCCAGCCTGCCCCACCACTTCTACAGTCAATCCCCACCCCATTGTTAGGTCCATGAGTCTTTCATATAGGTTCATTGACTAATCCTTCACCTTCTTTCAAACAGCCCCCCACCCTCCCTCCTCCCCTCTTACCTCCATCAGTCTATTCTTTGATTCTCTGCCTCTGGTTGTATTTTACTCATTGTTTTATTTTGTTCATTAGATCCCTCTTATAAGTGAGATCATATGGTATTTGTCTTTCACTGACTGGCTTATTTCACTTACCATGATAATCTTTCATTCCATCCATGCTGTCACAAAAAGTAGGAATTACTTCTTTCTGCTGCAGAGTATACTCCATTATGTATATGTACCACAGTTTTTTAATCCACTCAAAAGAACTTATGTATCCCTATGTTCATAGCAGTGCTATTTGGAATAGCCAAGAGTTGGAATCACTCTGCATTTTCTATAATTCAAACGTCACATGACTTGTATGTCTGCTTGTATGCAATCATCCATGCAGTCTGCCAGGTCTTTTACTATATCACATTTGTATCCCACCCAGGGTTCTGTAATTCCAGTGCATGGAGTTGTGACATAACATTTCCTCAATGACAGAAAATCCTCTGATGTGTAAGAAGCAGGGACTGTAGCCAGTCCATGGAAAACGACTCTAAAATACCTAGAGAAACACCTTTTTATCTCTGTTCCTTGAAGCCATTGGTTCTCCACAAATACATTTTCAATTTAAAGAAGCAGATCTTATCCAGAGTAATCTCCTGGCCAAATACCTAGAAATCCAGAATCTGAACTAATGACAGTCACCAAGGACGTATGCAATAGCTGAAGGTTGGGAACAATCAAATACATATCAGAAAGACCATAAAAATATTTAAAGGGTACATAAAGTTCTTTTACAATTTTTATGAGGCTTGGTTAAAATGAAAGTAATGGTTAAAAAGAACAGGAATTGTGAAGCAGCAGGTACATGTTTAAAACCCAGAAGATCAGCAAGGGCAAAGAAGGATGTGTGTTATTAAATTAGGATTTGACACTCTAAATTTCAGCAGTGTTTAAAGAAAAAAATGATGCTTGCTTTGTAATTATCAAGTTTAGTTGATAAGTAAACATTAAAACTTTCTAAAGCTCAACAGTGATTTTGTTTTTCAGTTAAAATTGTTAGTTTTCACAGACCAAAGTCGACAATTCTTGACCCTCTGTGGTGTTTTAGAACCCTGTTGTGCTGAAGTTTTGCCAAGAATTACATGGGTGTCTATACTATGATTAAATACAACCAAAACCAAACATGTAGCTCCTTAAAAACTTCTTTTTCTCCTTTTGTATTGTAAAAGTCATGGAGAGTCATTTAGAAATTTGGAAATTCAAAAAAGCATAAAGAAGAAATGCACCACCAGCCATAACTGGGTTCTGATCTAGCTCACCATCTTCTTTGCCTCACTCAGATTGTTCTAACAGCTTCCTAACTGGTTCCCTTGCTTTCATCTGTACCCAGCCCAGCTGCCAGGGTAGTCCTGCTTCAGTAGCGATCCGATCATGTCATTCATCAGCTCCAAACTTCTGATGTTCCCACATTACTCAGAATAAAAGCCAAGCCTGCAGCCGCTCTGTGGCCCCCTCTGTATGCACCAATCCCCACTGCTTTCTCACTGTCATCTAATCATGGTAGGTGTGTGTTCCCACTTCTCTGGACCATCTGCCAGGGTATTTGCCCCTAAATATCTGCTAGGCTCCTCCCTCACCTCTCAGATCTTATTTAAAAAGGCATCTTTTCAGAGAGGGCTTCATGACTACCTCTAAAATCAGGGGTTCTCCTACTCCTCTACCCTTGTCCTGCTATGCCATTATTATCATATCACATATAGTTTATGTATTTTGCTTATTATCTATCTTCTGCCAGAATGTAAGCTCCATAAAGGCAGAACTTTTCTATCTGGTTTTGTTTTCTCTGCTGTATTTATTTTTCTAAAGTGTAACAAGTCACTCAAAAACTGAGTTTCTTGAAACAACAGTCATTATTTATTATTTCACGATTTCTGTGGGGAGGGACATTGGAAAGGGCTTGTCTGGATGGATCTGGTTCAGGTCTTTTATGAGATTTCAGTTAGATGTTGGCTGAGCTGCAGTCACCTCATGGCTCAGCTGGGGATAGGGATTGGCTAGCCAGGCACATTGCTCAGGGCTGCCACTGGCGCTGGCCACTGCCAGGTACCTGACTCCTTTTAGAAGGATATTTCTTCAGGCCTGAGTGTCCCCATGACACAGAAGCTGACAGCCCCCAGACTGAGGATCCAAGAGAGAAAGACATTGCAATGTCTCTTGTGACTTGGACTTCGGAGTCACACACTGTCACTTTGCCAGTCTGATTCAGGGAAGAAGGAGATGCCACAAGGGGCTGGCTATGCAGCTGTTCTATCCCCTGTGCTGGAAACAGTGCCAGCACATAAAGAGAACCCAACAAATATTTTTGAACAATGAAGGTATTCCATCACTCAGATTTTTAAAAATATTTCTTTGCAGCATTTTTTCTATGCAAATATACTATGTTGTTAATGAAAAATGAGAATTATCTCTAGATACAAATGTATAAATATAAGCACAAACAAGTATACTTTTAAATGTGATATTTCATGTCTTTATAAAATTACATCTTTTTGATATATAATAAGTTATTCCAATTCTTATCATTTGCATTTCTGTTTCTAGATTTTTTTTCTGTTATAACTCCATTATGATGAACACCATTTTACATAAAGCTTTGTAGGGAGCATGTCTGGGAATTGTAAAAGGTTATGAACATTTACAATATAGCAATAGAATAACACTGACTGATTTATTGAGTTCAAGGAATAATTAACTAAATTCTTTGACAGCTGGATTATTTTGGCCTGAATTATCAGGACGTTTCAACATTGATCTGATGTCTATACAACTTCACTTCCTTTTAAATAATCTTATCTCTCTCCTTTTCTTTTTCATACTTTACTTTTGTGATATGCTCAAATAAGATATGAAGCACTAAAAATAGGATATGGACAAATTATTTAAAAACTGTATGAGAAGACACAGAATAGAAATGTACGATGTAGGGTTTTAGCAATGAATGTATTCGTGTCTGACAATAAATGACAGAATGCTTGCCTCCAGTTTCTAAAACTGGAATCTGAGAAGTATCTTGAGCCATGATTCACTGGAGTTACCCTTTCAATTTTTGTCAGAGAATTCTCCTTCTGACATGAAACCTGGGTCATTGACCAAGTCCTTTAGCCCCTTGGGCGTTTGTTCAGTCTTTCAGTGAGCTCTCTCCTGGGCAGCTTGCATTATACACCCCCACGGTAAGGTAACCTGAAGAATGGGAAGGTACAATAATAGAAAGTCCATACGTCAGCTCCATAAAATCAACACCCTTCCCAAGATAGCAAATTATAAGACATTACTGTGGTTAATAAGTCCCAGCTGTGCACAACACAGGATGCAGTAAAAGCAAGAAACAGGCACTACTGGAGAGCACTTTGGACTTGGGACTCTGCAGACTGGCACTATGTCCCACTGTGTGACTGTCATGTCTGGGTAATGGAGGAATCTTGCTCAGTAATTTTTTTCTGCTTGGTAAAATCAGATGAAAATAGCCACTTGGGTTCACATTTAGGCTTTCCAGAAGAAGTACTTGGGAAAAATGTGTACCTCAGAGAGCCCTTGCATATGCTCTAATAAAACAATATCAATTCATTCATTATCAACAACATTACTTTGATTTTCCCTTACTATATTACTACACTTCATTAAACATTTATATGTCAGAGGTTATAACTTATGAGTACAGCTTATAACATACAGTATCTGATGCTTTCAAGAGCTGAATAAGCATGTTTGCTGCACAGAAGTTGGGCTGGATCCAGTTGGTTCAAGAGTGAAGTGGAGATGATGACTGTGGCCTTGGTCAGAAATCCTGGGCTCACTGGTCATGTTAGTCTTTTACTTGTTTGTATCCGATAGTTGTGAATCTGGAAATGGCTCTTTTTTAAGAAGAAAACCCACAAATAGTTATGAAGGGTTATTTGGCAAGTTAATGGGTTAATTGACTCAAAATTTTTTTGAAAAAAATTAATATGTACAGAAAAATTGTAAAAATACTCTTTTGAGCATCCACATATCCTTCAGTTGGATCCATCAGTTACTGACCAAGACATGTGTGAGTCAGTTGCAGGCACCAGGGTACTTCAGCCTGATGGCTTCGGCATTCATATTCTACAGCCTCCCCATCACATCACCTACAAAAATTATCATCAATTCAATGAAACCACCTACATGCTGTCCATGTCAACATTTCTCCAATTGACCCAAAGCATCTATTTTAGCTTCCCTCCACCCTCCTCACCAGTGTAGGACTTAACTGAGAATCACACATTGTGTTTGGTTTTTATGTATATTTTGTCTCTGAATCCTGGACTGTGTAAATATTCTGTTTGCCTATAGCCTTTTGTCCAGAAATTTTAACTCCCATGACTGATCATTGCCTGAACCAGATATTACATTGGCCTTTCAAAAATGATTGTTTTAAAAATTTATCATTTTATCTGTATCCAGTAGCTGGCATTCTCTCATAAAGAAGCATTCTCTCTCTCACTCTCTCTCTCTCTCTCTGGACTCATGGATATTTTGGGGGGAAGGATATTATAATCTATTACAATTATTCTTTTTGATGGCCGAATGATCCCAAATTTGGTATGGGACCTCCCATAATCTAGCTCCTGTGTGGTATTGTATATTTTACATGACTCTGTTAGTTTTTTGTGAGTTTGCCTTTTTTTAAGACTTTATTTTTTAATAATAACTTTAGGTTCATAGAAATACTGAGAAGAAAGTACAGAGATTCCCCATATAATCCCTGCCCCTATGAATGCATTGCTTCCTCCATTATTAACTCCTCCCACCAAAGGGTACATTTGTTATGAATGATGAAGCTACATTAACATCCTATTATCACCCCAAGTTCATAGCTTACCTTAGGTTCATTTTTGGTGCTGTACATTCTGTGGGTTTGGAAAGGTGCATAATGACATGCATCCATCATTATAGAATCATAGAGATTATTTTCACTGTCCTATAATCCTCTGTGCTCTTTGTCCCCTATCTCCCCAGCCCTTGACAACCACTGATCTCTTTACTGTCACCATAGTTTTGCCTTTTCCAGAATGTCACATAGTTGAAATCATACAGTATGTTGCCTTTTCAGATTGGCTTCTTCCAATTAGCAATATGCATTAAATGTGCCTCTGTGTCTTTTCATGGTTTCATAGCTCACTTCTTTTTAGTGCTGAATACTATTCCACTGTCTCGATGAACCACAGTTTAATCATCCATTCACCTACTGATGGCTATTTTGGGTGCTTCCAAGATTTGGCAATTTTGAACAAAGCTGCTATAAACAGTTTTCAGCTCATTTGGATCATAGAAAAAGTATGTTTTGTTTTGTAAGAAACCACCAAGACAGCATTCTTCCCATGCTGTCTCTCGCCGCAGGAGGAAAGATGGTATTTAAACATCCACTCTTTCCTCTTCATGGAAGTTCCATGCCATCAAGAGGCCCTTTGCACTAGTTTGTTCATAAAAAACACTGCAGAGTTCAATCTGAAATTTCAAAGGGACCAAACTCAAAGCCTTAGTCTCTGGGACAGTAATTATAGTCTCAGTGGATCACACTGTGTCTTTTTTTCACTGGGAGCTCAACAGAGCCACCCTTCCAAAACAGAAAATTCACTTCAGTCCAGGGCAGCCAGGCCACTGAGCATCCAGAACAGGCTTGAACACCCTGCTCCTGTGGGATGCAAAAGACAGCAGAATTGGGCACCCAGCCACAGTATGCAGAGGATGAGGGAGAGCCAGCAGGATGTGGGTGTGGGAGGGACCTGCGGGCCGCTCTGCGGGACCAAGAACAGTCACTGAGCCCTTCTGACTCTCTGGCGTTTGGAGTATCTTCCTTAGCAGATGCTGGGAAGACGTCGTGTAAAATGTGGATAAACGCGCTGGCCTAACCAGGGCATGCCCTTGATGAATACTGCTGTTACTTTTGTGCTTTGCCACCGTCCCGGTTGTTCTGGGCTTGAACCCCCACCAGGGCCACCTCTGGTGACTCACCATCTGGGGCAGCCTACAGGCAACTCTTCCTTCTCCCGGGACTCATGCAGCAGGCGGGAAGTCCCTGGAGCCTTTTTCCTCCTTCCCTCTTCCCCTCCCATCCACCCACCTTTTTCTGGGTTCAGAGCAGCAGGGGACTCAGGACCCTGACTCAGCCAGTCCTGCTTGCCTCCTCTGGCGGCATACCGAGCACCCCTCTGCCTACGGGCCAAGTGCGCACACCACCCCCACTTCTGCAGCTCCGCCCAAGCTCCCTGCTATCTTGCCCTTCCACCCTCCTGCCAGGACCATGTCGCGGCTCAGCTGGGGGTATGCGGAGCACAACGGTGAGCGCCCCTCGACAGACGGGCCTGGGGAGGCAGGGGTTTGGGGGCCTGGAGTCCCATTTAGAGCACACGGTCCCCTGGATACCAGGGTCCCCTGCCCTGAGGCCGTCGCGGACCGTGTGCAGGGGTGGCTCGTGGGGTGTTGGTACTAGGTTGGCAGCCTGCCGGGGGCTTACAGACCCCAAACTTCACTTTGGTCTGTGCACTGCCCTTCAGAAGAGGACAGTGTGGGGGGACTTGCCCTAGTGACAGCACCTTTGGGTTAAAGGTGGTCTGAGGACACAGTTTAATGACTCGAGGACAACTTTCCTTTCAGTCTTGTAAGCTCATTATTCACTCCGGGGAAACAAATAATGGAAAACACGGGGAAATATATTTAAGAAATTTGAATAACTTGAATTGCATTTCTGAAAATTCAGGCTGCCTTCTTGACAACCTCAAGACTGCTGGTTTCTGGGTAACTATGACACTTGCCACCTCCCTGAGTTCTTACTTGGCTCAGACTCAGGTTCTTTCTGGAAGGTAAAGGTGGAGTTCAGGCTTCTTCCAGTCTTCCCCTTCTCTCCTGTGGCACACACCCTGGGAACACTGAGGATCAGCAAAGCGTTACTGAAATTAAAACACGCGGGCAAAATGCATTTACTGATGGGTGCAGCAGTAATTAGGCATGTACAATGCTTTTCTTCTTATCTATTTTAACTATCAAAAGTAAAACGTTTTCTTATTTTTTATATTAAATTGGACTAAACTTATTGTTTCAAATACGTTTATTTAAACTAATTGCAAAGTGACACCGATAAAAGCCTTATAGTGAATTGCTTTCAAAATTAGTCCTAGGAATAATAGTGATAGTAATGTTTTTCGACTAATATGTTTATTATTGAACGGTACTCTATAGAGTATAGTTTTATAAAAACTTTCACACACAAAAAGAAAATTTTCCTTTTTTTTTTTTTAACTTCACCAGAGGACATTTTTTCCTCATTGCTTTTTACAGACAGAGCAAGGGAGATAGAGAAACATCCACTGGTTGCCTCCTATATACACCTGGACCAGGGATCAAACCCCACAATCTAGGCATGTGCTGAGTCTCAAAAATCCACAACTCTTTAGTTCCAGAGCTGTGCTGGCCAGGGCAGAAAAGTTTCACTTCTAACTTTAGCCTTTTGAAGTTATGATTAACTTGCTAATTGAAAAAGGCAGCAGGTAAAATTTAAGACTTTAAAAATGAAACAAATAATTTGGGTAGATTACTTTTTGATGAAGCCTACAATTATAATCTTACATTCTGCTAATTTCTAATTTATGTTTGGATGTTTTTTTAATTTTCCTTTCCATTGGAAAAATTTGTATTATTATCTTTTTAATTTTCACCCTACGATATGTTTATTGATTTTTAAAGAGAGAGGAGGGGAGAGAGGGGAGAGATGGTCAGGGACGGAGAAACATCAATGTGAAAGAAAAATATGATCACTTGCCTCCCATACCCACCACAACCTAGGTATGTGCCATAACCAGGAATGGAACCTGTAACCTTTTGGACAACACTCCAACCAACTGAACCACCTGGCTAGGGTTGTATTATTATTATTAATTAATAGTTACTATGGAACAATAGTAATTATGGTTAGGAAAAATGATTTTTTGATCAATGAGTACTGATTACTTTCTAGTATGTTAGAAAACATTGAAGCTGTCTTTAGAAAGTTTAAAAATCCTTTTCAGGAAAGCCATGAGCAAAAACTGATTTCATAGTTCTTTACAAATTGTTGGGCCATTCCCTGCTTTAGAAGCAATAGCAAAGACTCACCTGTGCCAAAAATTTTGCTGGACGTTATGCACCCTGGCTGGTGGATCTCATGTTTTTTTTCCTGCTTAGACTGATAAAGGCCATGAATGAACAGGTGACATGAGGCCTTGGAAGGGGGCAACCACCTCCACAAACAACTTAGAATATCTTCCACTAAACTTAGATACATTTATTGGCTTAGTTTAGAAAGTGTGACAGTTACTGAAAACTGTGTATCACTATGAATATTCAAAAGCTCCAGAATCAAAGGAAGAAACAACATATGAGGTCTGTCCAGAAAATGTCCAACCATTTGTTAATATAATGAGAATAGTTTCTGGGATATCAATGTAACCTGGCAACCAAGGAGAGTGGACTGGAATGCTAGAATGTGCATGTGTGAACAATGGCAGCTTCACTGTACTAGTCAGTGGGAGTGATAGATGCCATTGAGTGAGTATGTATGTGTACTGTGTGGCCATCACATTCAAAATGACTGAGCAAGTAGAGCAATGAATCTGTATCAAATTTTGTGTTAAACTTGAACATTTCTCCACAGAAACTATTTTGATGGTTCAGTAGGCTGCAGCTATGGGCAACTGGTGATTGGCAGCTTCATCATGACAAAATGCCCACTCATGTATCATATCACATGCACAGTTTTTGGTGAAACATCAAATCATCCGAGAGACTCAGCCCAGCTTTTGGGTCTTGTGACTTCTGGCTTTTCCCAAAGCCAAAATCAGCTTTGAACGGGAAGAGATTTCAGACCTTTGATGAGATTCATGAAAATAGATGGGCCAGCTGATGCTAACTGTGAGAACCATGTGAAGCTCCAAGGTGCCTACTTTGAAGGAGACTGAGGTGACATTGCCCTATGTACAATGTTTCTTGTATCCTGTATCTTCTTCAGTAAATGTTTCTATTTTTCATAGAAACATGGCTGGATGCCTTCTGGACAGACCTCATATATCTCTCCTTATGAACCATGTTTAAATGTTTTTAAAGTTGAAGCTTTTGAAAAACTTTTTAAAAAGGGGTCTCTTAAAAGGTAGGGGAATGAACCTACCCTAGTATTTAATATTTAAAATTGAGTATTTCAAAATGGTTCTGGTTATAAAGAACTAGAAAGAGGAGAGTAATTAGGAGAAAAAACTTTCCTGATTGGAAAAAAGTCAACAACATGTTGTGACACATGCATTGCATATTTGAAATCTAATTCTCTCTATGTTAAGTCATACTTGATGGCTGTGAAGTAGAAAACTTGAACATTAAAAAAGAAAAAGGACTAGCCCTGGCTGGTATAGCTCAGTGGACTGAGCACAGGCCTGCAAACCAAAGAGTTGCTGGTTCAATTCCCAGGCTAGGCTACATGCCCAGGCTAGGCTACATGCCCTGCACCTGCAGGGGGGCGCACATGAGAGGCAACCACACATTGATGTTTCTCTCCCTCTCTTTCTCTTTCCCTTCCCTTCTCTCAAAAAATAAATAAAACCTTTTTTTTTAAAAAAGACTAGATTGTATACATTGAGAGTACTAGAAAGGTATATGAGAATACTTAATAAATAAGGAATAGTAATTCTTTTTCTGTAGTAAGTTGTAAGCAAGAACTTCCAATGTTCAAGTTGCCTTGAAGTCCAAAATTTCAGATTTGTGAGAGAAGAACTTTTGTGTGTGTGGGCGTGTATTCATGTTGGGATGTTTTGTACCCGAAGCTTATGTAAAGGAAGGCATTTATGCTTTCTTTTTTGCCAAAATGAGTAATCAGGGACATGAGATTTAGAGATCAAAGTTGTTACTAATTGTGATATTTTTACCTTTCATGAAATATTATTATCAAGCTTATCTTCTTAAAATATTTGTGTTGTTAGTCACCAGTGTTTAGCTATTTGTCATGCTGTATCATTTTTACAAGCATTTGAGTTTTGGGGAAACCAGGTAAGTTGGCTGGTGAGAAGGGAAGAGCTTACTTAGCCAGTGGCCCTGAGCTTTTCTTAGCTGGTGGTGGCTGTGTTGGCTACAGATCAGTTGAGGAGACAATAACCTCCTACCTGGAAGTGATGAGGCTCTGTCCATGGACCTGGAGCTTTCTTAGAGCTGCCACCTTGCTGTTGGTATTGAGAGGCAGAACTCACACTGGGTCTCCCAGAGAAATGCAGAGACTAGACAAGGAAATTGTTGGCCTATTGGTTCACATTAATTTATCAAACATGTCTGCTTTGGGAACTTGATGCAGATTTTTGCATTTGAGTAGAGGATCAGGGTGACCATTGTCCTGTGTTTTGAAATTCAAATGTAGCATTGGCAAAATAACCACAGAAGGACATCCTGAAATGTAGAAAAAGAATAATAAATTGTTACCTGACTGTACTGCAGATCATCTACAATACTACATTTCCTAACATGGCGCAGCCATGGTATTGGATTATCCTGTGTGAGAATTTATATATTGCCTGTTGCACATCACAGGTCATTGAGTAAGAGCTGGGTGATACCTGAAGATACCACCAAGTGATGGAAGAAAGAAGGAGGAATTCTTAAGAACTCACCCTCTGTGCTTATTCATAAACTTGGTGTGCTCTGCAGCTACCACAGCTCATTCTTGGAGCTGAGACTGAACCTCATTGTTCTCAGTGAAGAATTGTACTGTTGTTTTTAGTTTGGTAGAACAGTACCTTTGGAAAGTATCTTATAAAGTGTACATGCTCTTTTGTCTGCAAGGGTTTGTTTAATTCTGAAAATGAATGAAGGTAAACTAGAAAGTTTCCATACCTATAATAAGAGCAACTAGTCTTTTAAAAACATCAACCGTAAATGTGAAGGTCTTGAAGAGGAAAACCTTATTTTATTAATCCTTGTTCTCTCTTCAATCTCAGGCACAATGCATTGTGTACAAGTATCTGTTGAATGAAATCACTTGTTTAGTCCTTTTCTTTTGGTCTCCTGTATTCAAGGTCCTGTTCACTGGAATGAACTTTTCCCTATAGCTGATGGGGACCAGCAATCCCCAATTGAGATTAAAACCAAGGAAGTGAAGTATGACTCTTCCCTCCAACCACTTTGTATCAAGTATGATGCAAGCTCAGCAAAAATCATCAGTAACAGTGGTCATTCCTTCAACGTTGACTTTGATGACACAGAGGACAAATCAGGTTGGCTTTTGGGGGGGAGAAATGAGGAGTTTGGATGATTGGACAGTACCTTCTTTCCTCTCATATTTGAAACACCTATGCATTGTATAACCTTGTTAATACTTTGCTGGAACTTGTAATAAAAGTTCTGTTTGAAGTTCATTGGACAGTGTCTTTCACACTGTCAATAAATAATGGACTGGCCGAATAAAACTTTAGTATTATTTATATATAACAAATTAGCTAAATGAAGTAGAAAAGAGTGTTTCCTTAAAATGAATAATTAGTCCTTCAAACACAACTACAGTCCAGATAAATAGATGGTATAGAGTTTAAAAGTAAGATGAGAGAGATTAGAATAAAATTTTAAGGCTTTTCACAAATTACTTTTACCTTTAGTTTAATATTAGGGTGACACTGTATTTGCTCTATTAATGTTACATATAGTTAAAATTTTTAATTCTTAAAGGAAAGAAAGTTTTCACTTACTAAGCTCAGCTTTGGTTTAATAATTACATAAATATTTTCCATATTAATGTGATGCTATATTGTTAATAAAAATCATAAGCCCATAAAATTTCTTCCTCATACTTGTTAAATTTGTAAAAGTGATTCATATTATTCGGAGCATTGCAAAAATGCACAAAGAAAGATTAACACTTGGTATTTTCAAATTTTGGGGGGAGGGAGGGACCTTGCTTTTCATATATGGGCAATTGTCTTTTTTTCATGCACTCATTTGAATTTGAGTTAATAAAGATGGTTGATATCATGGGCTCATAGATATGATCATACAGTAAGTTATCTAAGGCTTTCAATGTAAAGTTATACCACCCACAATCATAGTTGGTTACTCTTTATAATATCTCAGATGTTTAAAAAAAAACTGAGGCTACACTGCTAGTTCTAGAATAAGAAGTGATTAGATTGTACTTCACCATTATACTCATTGGTCCTAGGGTATGCTCTTTGGTGATTCCCAATTGGTGATTCCCAGGTCACTTCATAGCAACCTTGCACTTATGCCAGTGTATTTATTGATTGGGTACAGTATTGAGGACACAAAGAAACAAGATAGATCCACCTTAAATGAGTTTGTATCCTAATGGGACAGACAGAAGCTGTATGAAGAGACGAATGTGATGGTTTTTAAATTAGTTTTTTTTCTGATTGTGTTGCCAGCCTTGCTTATTATTCAATGTAGATTATTACAATGTAGTTTCAAAAAAGGGGTAGGATTTGCAAGTTACTAACAATGTTAAAAGTCAAATGAGAGTTTTCTAGTCAAGCTGGCAGCGTAGGCAGATATAGCTCACCTCTTCACACAACCACATCAAAATTACAACTAAAATATACAAAAACAATCACTCAGAACTGCCAGAAATTGAGTTGAATGGAAGCCTGACAACTATGGAATTGAATAAACCACATCCATCCAGACTGGTAAGAGGGATGCTGATGTGGAACAGTCTAATCCTACACCAAGTTGGTGGATAAAACTTTGGGAGGGATATCTTGGGAGTGAGGAGTCCCAGCCTTACACCAGGCCACTCAGCCAGGGTTGCAGTGCCAGGAAGATAAGTCCCCACAACTTCCTCTTAAAGAACCCACACATAGAATCACCTATTCAGACTCATTCCCGCTGAACTCCAGCACCAAGATAGCAGCTTAAATGGCACCAGCATATTGGAAGAAATGAAGTATCTGGCATGAAGACAAGCAGAGGTCATTGTCTCTTTTCTAAAACCTACGCAGCAAGCTGGTGCCATATCTGAGATTCCATCAGCCTGGCTAATGCTGTTTGATTCATCTTGGTGATCCCCAGAAACTCTGCCCCCTCCACCAAGCCGCTTTTCCATATGAATGGCTGATCTTGGCTCATGCAGCACAACTTTCTAAATCCTCTCAAACCAGCAACAACTGGCCTCTGTGAGCCCCAGGTGCCACAACCAGTAAGGCTGGATCAGCCAGGCCCGGAGGGAAGGTGATGGGTGATTAAGAAATAGTCAAAGCAGGGTCAGGTGGAGTCCCTTCTCTGGGATACAGAGGAGGGAACTGTTTATTGGTGAAGTCAGACTGTATATATTGAGTAAGCATTGAAGCAGGGTTTGAGAAAAACAAACCAAGGACTCCTGCCAAGATTGAGGCATAGGTGGATACGTCGTGCTTTCCCACACAACCAGTTTAGAGACAACTAAATATTAGCAAGAAAACACAGCCAGAACACAGAAAATTGAACTTTTCGGAAGTCTGTTAACAAATTCTTCAGCCTGACCGGTAGGGGGCGAAACCAGCAGTTGGCAGAGCAGGGTAGCACAGGAAAACTTGATCAGACGGACTCAGGCGCGTGGAATCCAGGCGCAGGGTTGGACCTAGTAAGAGACCCAGCGACCGTGGGGAAACAGCGAGGGAGAAGGGCTGTGGGTTGACTGTGGTGGCACATTTGTGTGCGGATAGACAAGTGAGGGAGTGGGCGATTGGACTAGGACCAAGCGGGTACCCTCAGCAAGTGGTAGTGGAGGACGCCGCCATTTCCTCGCTCTGACCCCACCTCCACATACAGCTTCATAACCCAGCAACTCTGAGTGGCCCGGCCCTGGTGAACCATCTAAGGCTCTGCTCCTCACCCAGCTGTGAGAATCAGCAGAGGGGGCCGCCATTTCCCTGCTCTGACCATGCCCCCACATACAGCGTCACAACCCAGTCACCTGGGAGTCCAAGGCTCCGCTCCTCATACTTAATGGGAGCAAACAGACCAAAAATGGCTCAAGAAGATCTCAAAGCCCCAGAGCCTATAAATCTAAGCGATGAAGAAATAGCAAAACTCTCAGACGCACAGTATAAACACTGGTGATCAAGATCCTCACAGAACTGGTTGATTATAGCCACAAATTAGAGAAACATATGAAGGCAAAACTAATTGAAATGAATGGAATTGCACAGGGAACCAATAGCGATGAAAAGGAAACCGGGACTCAAATCAATGGAGTGCACCAGAAGAAAGCAAATAATGGCCAAACAGAAAAGTGAAGAAGCAAGAATTCAGAAAAATGAGGAGAGTCTTAGGAACCTCCAGGACATCTTTAAATGCTCCAACATCTGAATTATAGGGGTGCCAGAAGGGGGAAAGGCACAGCCACCAGTGGAAAACTTATTTGAACAAATAATAAAGGAGAATTTCCCCAATCTGGCAAAGGAAATAGACTTCCAGGAAATCCAGGAAGCTCAGAGAGTCCCAAAGAAGTTGGACCCAAGAAGGAACACACCAAGGCACATCATAATTACATTAGCCAAGATTAAAATGAAGGAGAGAATCCTAGAAGCAGCAAGAGATAAGGGGACAGTCACCTACAAAGGAGTTCCTATCAGACTGTCAGCAGATTTCTTAAAAGAGATCTTACAGGCAAGAAGGGGCTGGAAAGAAGTATTCCAAGTCATGACATCCAAAGACCTACAACCAAGATTGCTCTATCCAACAAAACTTTCATTTAGAATGGAAGGACAGATAAAGTGCTTCCCAGATAAGATCAAATTCAAGGAGTTCATCATCACCAAGCCCTTATTATATGAAATGTTAAAGGGACTTACCTAAGAAAAAGAAGTTAAAAAAACATGAACAGTGAAAGGACAGCAAACTCACAGTTATTAACAACCACACCTAAAAGAAAAGCAAACTAAAAGGACAGCTAGATCAGGAGTGGAAACATAGAAATGAAGATCTCAAGGAGGGTTAGCAACAGGGGAGTGGGAGGAGGAGAAGGGGGGAGAAGGTACAGAAAATAAGTAGCATAGACGGTAGATAGAAAATAGATGGGGGGCAAGAATAGTATGGGAAATATAGAATCTAAAGAACTTGAGACACAGGGTCATAAACTAAAGGGGGGGTAATTGTGGGAATGGGGGTAGGGTGGAGGGGAATGAAGGGGGGAATAGAACAACTGTAATGGCATAATCAGTAAAAAATTAAATTAAAAATTTTTTTAAATTAAAAAAAAGAAATATGCAAAGTCATGAGAAGCAGGGAAATACAGCCAAAGTTGCTCTATCCAGCAAAGATATCATTTCAAATCAAAGGGCAGATAAAGAGCTTCCCAGACAAGAAAAAAAACTAAAGGTGTTCATCATCACCAAATTGTTATAGGAAATGTTAGAAGAACTTATTTAAAGAAAAGAAGATCAAAACTATGAACAGTAAAATGGCAAGAATATCTATTTATAAACAATTGAATTTAAAAATTAAACCAAGCAAGCAAGAAGAACAGAGACAGAATCATGGATATGGAGAATATTTTGATGGTTGTCAGATGGGAGGAGGTGTGGGGGAATGGTTGAAGAGGTGAGGGGATTAAGAAGTACAAATAAATAGTTACAGAATAGCCATGGGGATGTACCATACAGTATAGGAAATGGAGCAACCAAAGAACTTATATGCATGACCCATGGACATAAACAATGGCAGGAGAATTTCCTCAGGGAGTGGGGATGCTTGGTGGAGGATGGCAAAGAAGGAAAATCAGGATAACTGTAATAGCATAATCATTAAAATATAATTTTAAATAAATAATAAAAAGAAAAAAGTCAAATGCAATAGAGTACCACATATGTTTCTAGTTTTACAAAATCTTTGAACTTTGAGGTGTATAGCAAATAACAGTGACCCTTTTACTAAGATATTACATGTTCCCCAATATTTTGTGGCATTTAACTCTGGTTTCTTAACCTGTGTAGACCTCTTATCTGAGTGCATTATTTGAAATAGATTTTTAAAAATTTTTTGAATGAAATGGTAAATGAACTCTCTATGTCAAGTGTGATTTTGGAGAAATGATCTTTTATTTTTAGACTTAAGATGGAGACAGTGATATATATTTACTCATCTCAGCTGGATAATAAGATGAATAAATTGACATTTGACAGCACTAAATAATTCTCATTAAAATAACTTTGCCACCATTACTTTTTTATACCATAGTTTAACTGTTTTATTACAAACTATCTCAAAGTCAGTGCTGAGTTAACTGTGATATTTTGATTTTCCCCACCCTGTGCAAAGCCCTGCTCTGAGAGGTAGTCTTCACATTAGGCATTTTCTGTTCATGGTCATAGGTTGGATATTTTAGAGGAAACACTCACATGTGGAGTCCAGTTATGTAAAGTGTCAGGCAAGCTTTGCTGTGTAACTAAGTGGAGCTGTGCTAATCTGAGTTTAAACTCTGGATTCAAAGCAGGCTTGCCAGAGATCAGCCATGATGCTTGGACTTTCCTCTGATGATGTGTATTTTTTGGTATCATGGTCTTTCTCCAGAGTCAGCTTGTTCATGTCTTTTCCCAAAGTCAATTCCACACTGATTACTTGAGCTATCTGATCTGGGTTTTAGTGGTGAAAGGATGACTTTCTGGTTCAGCTCAGATCTTACTGTGTCACAGAAGAGAAAAAACAGAACAACCGATGTGTTGATTTCACTTAACGACCACTGCATCCATGCTGTGTGCCGTCACTTAGAGACATGTGCCTTCAAGTTATTTATCTGTGAACCATCTTGGAGAGCTGGACTGCTCCATGGAGTTCACGATGCACCCTGCACATCATGTCCTTATGCACAGAGCCTGACCACCCTCCAGGAAACAGAATAAATCCTTAACATGTTCCATACAACCTGTATTTTGAACTCTCTCACTTTTCAAAATGTTTTCACTCCTCATACACTTAAAAGTCGGATGCCTGTCAGCAAACTCAGTGGCACATTTGTGAAACTTCCTTGGAGGACATGGACATGTTGAGAAATTCAGGGAGATGTTGTAGGTTGTGGAGCACACGGAAACATTTTATCTTGCTAATAATTTAAAGTATGTTCATGTTTAGTTCTGTATGGAGGTCCACTCGCTGGAAGATACAGATTGCGACAATTTCACCTGCACTGGGGTTCTGCTGATGACCATGGCTCTGAGCATGTGGTGGATGGAGTGAGGTATGCTGCTGAGGTAAGCCATCTGATGCAGGTTCATGACTCAGAGCTGTCCTCTCTAGTGGGAGGAAAGGGACATGGAGAATGACTTCCTCTACCCCCAATAAGTCCCATGCCTGTTAGGTATCTCAGTCTATGAAATTGCTTTATTCCATCAGTATAAAAGTTTGTCAGTGTAAGAGCTGTGAATGGCCCTTCCAAGCCTTAGAGCAACTCTGAGAGTTGGGGTCTTGTGCCCATTGTAAAAATGAGTAAACTGGACACTAGGGCAGATTAAATAACCGATCCAGGAAGCATCAGGTCTATCTGATACCAGTTACAGACTCTTTCTACAATGTCTGTCCTATTTCCTGAAAGGCCAGTGAGAAGGGAGAGGAAGGTTTGTTTTAGGCCCAACTGAGTGCATATTTGGTCCAGACACAGATATATGTTTATATCAGATAAATCCCATATTACAGTGGTGATAATAAATGACAAAGTTCCTCTTGTAGAAAAAAGCAAAGACACAAACTCTTCAACTCTCTATTACTTCTACATTTACAAGTATGAAATGGGACCTTTGTCAGTCATTTAGTTGCCAGTAAAATAGAACACAATAAAGTGTCTCTGACTTCTCTTTTTACTGGGAAGTTATTCCTTCTTTTTATGATTATATTCATTAAGTATATTCTACTTTTTCTAATCCTATGGCTAAAAGACAAATCATACCATGCTCAAGTTTTAATATAGTTAAATATGGCTAACTCCTAACTTTACCATGAGACTGAGACATAAGTGAATTATCATATGACTCAGCCAAGGCTATTTCAGAGTGAATTGCATGGCCCGAGAGCCTAGGCAGACAGAGAATATTCTAGCAGGTTCCTTCATTTTCTCAAGGTTACTGAACTTGGGAGTTAGACCCTCCTTTGTAGCACATGTACATGTGCTGTTTAGGGCTATTAACCAAAGGTCCATTTGCCTCCTGAAGCTTTTTTTTTTTTTTTTGAGACCAGGGGCTCCCAGTACAGGAACTGCTCTGTGACAATGAAAAGAGATGCCCAAAATGTGGAGAGTGGGACCCTGAGTTCGTATGGTGCGTTAGTTTATATTGTCAAGTAGTTTCCATGTCTCAACATATTCTATACCTCAAAACCTCTGTGAGGCAGAAGAGCTGGCTTTGAGTCACTGACATGTCATTTTCTGAAGCAGCCCTGGAAAAGTGGTTCCATCTTCCACACACTTAAAAGTGGTCACTCAGGGAGGTTATTGTGAGTTGACATGGTCTCCCAAGAATGACCCCATTATCCTTAGTTGTGCCCAGAGGCTCAGAATTCTGACTTGCAAGGACTATTTGTAGAGTTCCTTTTTTTTTTTTTTTTTAAGATTTTATTTATTTATCTTTAGAGGGGAAGGGAAGGAGAGAGGAAGAGAAACATCACTGTATGGTTGCCTTTTGTGCACCCCCTGCTGGGAAGTGGCCTGCGGGGGACCAGCCTGCAACCCAGGACTGTGCCCTGGCTGGGAATTGAACCGAGATTGTCTGGTTCATAGGCCCTCGCTCAATCCACTGAGCTACACCAGCCAGGGCTTGTAGAGTTCCTTTTGAAGTGGGTAAGGCTTTGACTGGAATTGCTTACTGGGATTCAATGTGTATTAGAGGATTTTTCTCATTGCATTAGTTTATTTGTCTCTGAACTCCTGCATTCCTTCATTTACTCTAAGAACTCATTGAGATGCCAGTCATCCTCCACCTTTGCCCAGCTTACCATGCTTGTCCCAAAGGGAGTACCCGGCAGAAGTAGGGACAGTCAGGGATGCATTTATTTGGAGAAGCAGGAGTGAGGCAGGGAGTGGGACAGACAACAGTGGTTTTGCCCAGAGTCATGTGTGGCTCAGGCTGGGAGAGAGTCCACACTCTGGAAAGAGAGAATGCAGTGTGATTAGAGCATAGACCACAGTGGGTGTGGCACAAGCTCGGTGGCTGAGGCTGGTAGGGCTGTGAACTGTCCTAAGTCACTGATTGTCTTTAAGTTGCACCTATTTTTGCAATTAAAATTTTTGAATGGTATTTTGAAGTACAAAAATGATCACAGCTCTGGGTGAGTCCAGGTGACAGTACTGGTGGCCAGATGGCTGGTGAGAGGTGCAACATCCATGGGATTCATTGGTTGATGGGAATTGCATGCGACAGAGGAAGGAGGCAGGTATATGCTGTGACATAGGGATGCTGCTAGAGAAGGAGGGATCTGGTGACAGCTCAGGGTTGGCATGGTGCTACAAGCAGACAGTAACTACATGAATGGTAAAGGGTAAATTCTCTGACAGGAACATTGTCATGTAATTCTGTACAGTGGCTGAGTGCTTAGGAAGGGCCCCTTTGAAATGCTATGTGAATTGAGACTGAATGACCAGAAGCCACTCTGAGAAAATCCATCAAGAGAGAGAATAGTAGGTACAAGTGTTCTTGGGCAGGAATGAGGTCAGTATTTTTGAGAAGACAAAGTTGTTGGCTTCTAGGATTGGAATTAATGGGAGAATCATAGCCATGTCCTGGAGATGTAGGGGGGGCAATGCCACACCATGTCAGCTGTGTAGGGTCCGGCAAGCAGTTAGGGTTCACCATCTGAAACAGTCATAAAGGTGTAGCAGGACAAAGATGGTGGGAGATTTTGAGCAGGGAGGTGACAGTGCTATGCTCTACATTTTATAAACACAACTAGCTCTCTGTGGAGAAGAGGCTTGGCTAACTGGGAACTCTGAAGACAGAATTAGAAGGTTGTGGAAGCAGTTTTTTCAGCTACTTTTGTACCTGACTTCAGGACCATCATCATGTTGTGTCCTCTTAATAAACAAAAAGAAAGAGAGAAAAACAAAAGGAAAAAACATTTAAAGCTGTAATATATCAAATTAATTTGATTTGGAGCTGAATCCAATGGGTTGTGATGCTACAGACAATTGACGAAATGTAGATCCTAAAAAGCTTTATTCCAAGAGTTATGTGTCTAGGAAAAATAAGCTAACAGTCACAGCATGTTTGGAACTTTATCTGATTACAGTTTATGCCTAGTATACATAAGTATGTTAAATATGTAGTTGAGTGTAAAGCTATGTTTTCAACATTATGGTGTTTTTTGGCATACTAAGCATATTCTATGTCAATAATACACAGTTTAAAAATACTCGAGTTGAATGATACTATTATTCAGAAATTGTTTTCAAATATGGGAGAATCTTAATCATTTCTATTTTTGCACTGGCTACAATAACTTTTTGTCCTAGAGCTCAAATCACTTCAGCTGTCAGTGTTAGTCAGGAAATGTGAGTTTTCTCTTTCTCAGTTCAAACACAAATGCTAATGGGGGTGACACTAGCTCCTCTGAAGGTATTGCAGACAGTTAAGTGAGGTATGTGGGAGAGAGAAGAACTCATTTAAAACAAATGAAAGATTTTTCTTGCTCTAATTTCCCATAAGGTTTCAAACAGCTGCTGCCCTTGAACTGGTGGAAGGATATATAGGTTCTTCTCTCTTTGGTTACACATTCATTTTCTAATCAGTGGTGGTCATAAAATAAGGAGTTGCTTCCCATGTTTCTGTCTGTGGTGTCATCTCTTACCAAGTGTGCTGGTGCGTGGGCATCAACACTGACATCCTTTCCTGGCCCTCCTGGTGGAGTATTACCCATCTCCTGTGAGCTGAATGGAGTGTGTTTCATCATCCAGTGTCTCAGGGTTTCTTCCTCCCACTATTTCACTACTTGGAATGTGGAAAACACGGTCTCTCTGTCTGGGTAGCCAGTCTTCCTCCACTGTTTGTGATGGGGAATGTGTACTGTTTCATAGTTTTATAGTTCACTGCTTATGGTCATTCTTCATTATTCAGATACCCCCCATATTAGTTGCCCATAAGATGTAAGTTACATTTAAAGAGTGAGATAAAAACATGTCTGAGTATGCTAAATTCTCTAACAGTTAGCTAGAAAGGTGATTTGTGCCTGAAGCCCTTCATGTTTCCTCCCTGAAGGGTCAGAGAAGTCACTTGAAGGATGTCTCATCTAAACTGGTCCTTCTCACAGGTCCTTGGACAACATGACCTGGTCATGACCTTGGCCACATCATCAGGGTGTGTCACATTGTCTTGTGGCTTCCATTTCAGTTTGTGCTTCTTTTAACCAGGAATGCAGACTTTCCAGGAGTGGCTATCTGCCTTACTGTATGTTATTCTGCAGCCTGTTCACTTGTCCATATCTTTGGGATACTGTGTTGCATACGGTGAGAGGACATGTGGGACGACTTTGAGTTTGGCAGAAGGCCAGATGCACTGGGGATGAGTTTGGAAGTTGGTGAAGCCACTTTTTTGGAGTTCCGGGTTCTCTACTACCCCCCTCCCCATCTTTCTCCCCCATCCTCAGTAGGACCAGCTGCCTCTCCTTTTCTTCCTCTGACACTTCTGTTTCCAGGGCCCAAAGCCTCTTAATCCCTATTAAAATGTGACCTTAGTAAAGAATCTGAACATAATCCAAAGAGGTAGTAAGTGTGTACTCTTATGAGGAATTCACATTTTCAAGCCATAAAAAGTCTTCAGCTACAGTGATGAGCATGTGACTGGGGAGTCCCAAGAACCACTGGCACCATCTTCATTGCAGCATTGTCCCTGGGTGCCCACTGACTTCCCCACCTGCCTCTCGGTCTTGACTCTGCCACCAGCTGGGGTCTGATCTCAGACTGCCCAATTGCAGTCTTGGGTGCAGGACATGTGGGAGCCCTAAGTTACTTCAGAGCAGTGGCTGAAGACTGGGCTCCAGGGGTGTGTCAGGAAGCTTTGGAGCCCTTCTAAACAGCAATGTAGACATGAATGTGTATAATACATTATACATATAAATGCACAGCCCCAGAACATCTGTATATATGCTTCATTTACATTTATGTTTTTTAAAATGTTTTAAAAAATAATGTTGGAGTGAAGCTGTGTTCTTCCTTCCCAGCTCCATGTTGTTCACTGGAATTCTGACAAATACCCCAGCTTCGTGGAGGCAGCTCATGAGCCTGATGGACTAGCTGTCTTGGGAGTATTTTTACAGGTGAGAACTCACTGGTTTCACTTGAAATAATTAATCAGTTGTGTTGGGTAGAGTTACAGTCATGGAGCAGACATTCTACCATTTTTTAATAGCAAACTATTTCTAGGTTTGATGTTTTCCTTGTGAAATGGATATTAAAATTCTATATGTTTATGGTTTATCTCAGGGCCCAGAACTACCCTGGGAGCTTTGTCTTATGATCCCTCCTGTTGTCCACTGATCATTTTTATTGACTAGCAGCAACAATAGTAGTGCCCAAAGGAACAACTAAGCAGAAATTTTTATTCTAGGTTCTTCTGATTGCATAGCATTTAGGGACACAGGGGAGAGTGGAGCTTAACTACCTGATTCTTGAAGCACTGGTTTGACCACAGTGGCTTGTTGTCCCAAATGCAATGACCATTTTTTTGTTGTATTTTTGTGTCTTATTTACATGTAGTCAGACAGGTATTGCTGTGGTCACATCTGTGGTTGGGTGTGGCAGCTCTACTCCTACTGGGACCGCATTCTTGTAGGGTGTTCCTTTTTGTTCCAACACCCACTCTAATAGGAAAGAAGTACGTATATTTTTCTGATGAATTCTGCTCAGGATGACACAGCCTTGATTCAGGACCTCCAGTCATTTCAGGATGAATGTGGGAGATGTTTTTTTCTCTAATGTTTTGATGTCACAATAGTCCATTTGGGTTGAGGGTCTGAAAGTCACACCTGGTTTCATAGTCCAGATATGATGGGAGTTTCCTAAGCCAGATTTCTCTCAAGGTCAACTGCATCTGAAACATTCATACAGCTGAAGAAATAGGAAGCTGTTACTACCAGTTTGGGAGTGAAACTTATAGTTTGGCCAAGAAGCCCTTGTAATATTATCTGGTTTAGATTCTTTAAGCAGAATAAGGCCAAAGGTAAAAAGAGAGTTTCATTATAAAATAACCACTGTTCTGGGCTGCTTTAGTTTAGTTTCATTTTGTTTTATTTTGTTCTGTTTTTTAAGGAATTTTAAAATAGTGGCTGAAATAGAATAATTCAGACCTGATCTGAGACAGTAACCACTTGTTATAAAATTTCATGTTTTCAGATTGGTGAATTTAATCCCCAACTGCAAAAGATTATTGACCTTTTGGATTCCATTAAAGAAAAGGTAAAATTAATTCCTGTTGGCTAATGACTAATATATTCACTGTTTTCAGCTGAATTCTCTTACCTCTTTTTAAAAATGTAGGCCTGAGATAGCATATATGCTGCCTTCTTTGAAGCAGATTGGAGCAACCTTGACCAATAGAGCAGAAATAATCTGTCACCATTTACCTCCTGAAATTGATTTATGCATAATTATTTTCTGTTATTGGAGTTTTCCAAAATAAGCCTTTAGCTGAAACACATTTTAAAACCACTTATGTGAAAACAAATCTTGTCCTTCTCAAATAAATCTAAGCAATGCCTGACTTCCTCTAAATGTTTTAGATTAAGGCAGATTCTCTTTTTAAAATATAAAAGACAGCACTGAGTAATTCTATGAATTAATAAATTCCAGTGAAGTTAATATTTCATTGGAAGTATGTTTTTGAGGTCTCTGGAAAGTTTTCCTAATGTAATCTGTGGCATTCTCTTTTCTGCCCCAGGGTAAACAAACTCGATTCACGAATTTTGACCCATTATGCCTGTTTCCGCCATCCTGGGATTACTGGACTTACCCTGGGTCTCTTACGGTCCCACCTCTTCTTGAGAGTGTCACATGGATTGTTTTAAAACAACCTATAAGTATCAGCTCTCAACAGGTACATCACTTCTCCAGGATCATCTGATCCCCTAGAGGAGCGATTTTCAACCTTCTCATCTCATGACACACATAAACTAATTACTAAAGTTCTGTGATACACCAAAAATATATTTTTTGCCAATCTGACAAAAATAGGTGTAATTTTTATTTATTCCCACTGGATGGCTATTGTTGTATTGGATGCTGTCATTTTATTATTTGACAATCTACAAGAAAAGAGGTCAGTGCCCCTGACTAAGTTGTCAGGTATTGCATGTTTTAAAGATTCTTGTGGCACACCAGTTGAAAATCGCTGCCCTAGAGGAAACTGGGCTGATTTTTTAAAAAATCCTGCTCTAATTTCTGCTACAAAATGAAGCCTGTGCTTTCCCCTCATTAATTAACTGGTGGTTGCACCAGATGAGATTTATGTCCCATTCTTTTTTGACCTTCTGAGATTTGGTGATTTCTTTCCCACCTCTCAGAGATGCCATGTCCATGGGCACACTGGTGGATGTGAGGTGCCTTGCTGAAGGCATCATTGTTTGCTTCTGCTTCCTTTTGTTTGGCCTAGGAAATAAATGAGCTGATATAAAAGAAAAATCAGGAGAGATGCTGCTCTTAAAAGGTGGCATTCTCTTTTTGACCTCAGTCCCTAGACCTGCCCCTCCTACAGGGTTCACATTCAGAACAGACAGTGAGAGCAGCCACAGATGTGGGTGCCCACTGAGTGTAAGAAGAAATCTATGTGATTTTTTGCCTTTTGTTGACATAGCTTTTGTGGGGCTGCCTTAGGAGCATTAAGCATTTACTAATAGGTTATGGGTGGCCCCTTGTGCTTTTCTTGTGAAAACACTTCCCCACTCACTTTTCTGATAAGTCTGCAGGCTCAGGGTGCCATTGCCCAAAGGCTCTGCTCAGGGGCTAGGAACCCTGTGACTGACCCACTTGACAGGTAGTAGACAGGTAGGTACACTGGGATGCTGTGCTTAGTAGGTTTTATTTTTTTTCCTTTTTGAATTACATGTGCAAAACCTTAGCAAGAACACAGTATAGTAATTTTTGCAGCTAATAAAGCCTTTCTGTTTGGGGCTGGCCCACCCGCCTACCTGTCTATTTTTCCCCCAAAGACTAGAGCTAGTTGATTTTTACCAAGAGAATGTGAGGGAATATTTCCCTTTGTGTGAGGAACACATGTAAATTCTGTTGACTTTGTCTTTAGGATAAAAGCCAAATAATACCTGGGACATACTTAATTAAAAATTTTACAAAGGTGTGGACAGAAATCCAGTTTGACTGACACAAAAATTCTTGTGAATTTATTCCATTATAAAGAAAGTGAGCTGTGTAATGAGAATAATGACCTATCACTGAGTCAGTGGCCTTACTAGTGGATTTTATTTTATCCCCTTCATGTGCCAAAGTGATTACTTTCACAATTCATTGTTAAATTTGAAGAGTTAGAGAAATAGTAATAGTTAAAACATTATAATATCAAGGCAGTAATAGTAAAGGGATCATGTTTTTTTCTGATATTTCAAAGGTATTTTTATTTCTTAAAGCCACTTGGAAAATAGCTTTTTAGAAGTCCACATGTGATTTGAAAGAGATACATCAAAATATATATTTGTTTCTTAAAATGCATAAAGTTAATCTAATCAAGAATAACTTTTTGCAAGTCTTGAAATTATGGTTGCCTGGCTGTGGATTCACTACTGTATCTTTTTTGAAGCTCAATTAATTAATGTTAATTATTAATTTGTTTTTGTGTAATACAGTATTTAAAATAGCCGAATTTTAGAGCTTTAGTGTGATTGATAATACACTTTCAAGCATTCACTTAAACATACTGTAGCAGAAACACTTTCGGACATTTTTTGTAACTAGATTGAAATTATTATCTGAGTAATAATCCAAATTATTACAATGTGATGTTATAGTGATTTTAAGACAAGAATAAAGGAAAAGATGAAATAATATAACAATAAAGGATTGAAATTTTACAAGTTCAATCTCAATCTTAATCATGAGAAAAACATCAGACAAAGCCCAATTAAGGAACATTCTGCAAAATACCTGATCAGTACGCCTCAAAACTGTCAGTGTCATAGGAAAACAAGGGAAGTCTGAGAAATTGTCATAATAAAGAAATGCTCAGAGACTTCTGGCCAAGATGGAGGTGTAGGTGGGAACACTGTGGCTCCTCCCACAACCAAGTTTAAAGGCAACAAAGTTTAGTAACAAAAATGCAGCCAAAACACAGAAAATTGAACTGTACAGAAGTCCAACAACGACGAATCATTCAGCCAGACTGGTAAGAGGGGCGAAGTCAGCGGTGGAGTGGGGTCATGCTGGAAAAGGTGGCTGCCAACCCAGGAGCCTTAGCGGCGGTGGGTGGATACCCAGCTCCAGTGGCAATGGGAGGACCTACTGAGTGCGGAGGGTGGCTGGCTGACCACAGTCACGCATTCCAGAGCAGATAAACCAAGCAAAGTAATGAACAGTGAGACAGACCGCTCAGGCTAGGGCCCCAGCTATGGGAATTAGAACCCGAAAGTACCAATTGGAAAGACTTTTGGGGTTGAGGTGCCAGGAGAGTTCGTTGGAGAGACCCACAGGGTCCTGGAGGGTGCACAGGCCCACACACCGAGGAGCCAGTACCACGGGGGTCAGTTTGCTTGTGGGAAGCAGCAGAGGGGGCCAAAATCTGAGAGAGAGGGTGCAGAACAAATGCCATTGCCCCTCTCTGACCCCGCCCCCACATAGAGCATCACAAACCAGTGACCTGGGTGGCCATGCCCTAGTGAACACCTACGGCTCCGCCCTTCATATGTAAAGGGTACAAACATACCAAAACATTATGGCTCAAGAACAGCTCAGAGCCCCAGAACCAATAATTCTAAGCAACCAAGAGATAGCCAAACTATCAGATGCGTACTTCAAAACACTGGTGATCAGGATGCTCACAGAACTGGTTGAGTTCAGTCACAAATTAGAGGAACATATGAAGGCTAAACTAACTTAAATGAAAGGAAATGCACAGGAAACCAATAGGGATGGAAAGGAAACTGGAACTCAAATCAAGGGAGTGAACCAGAAGGAAAAAAAAAATGACCAAACAGAAAAGAATAAAGAAACAAGAATTCAAAAAAATGAGGAGAGGCTTGGGAATCTCCAGGACATCTTTAAACGTTCCAACATCCAAATTATAGGGGTACCAGAAGGGGAAGAGGAACAGCCACAAGTGGAAAACTTACCTGAACAAATAATAAAAGAGAACTTTCCAATCTGGCAAAGGAAATAGACTCCCAGGAAATCCAGGAAGCTCAGAGAGTCCCAAAGAAGTTGGACCCAAGGAGGAACACACCAAGGCACATCATAATTACATTAGCCAAGATTAAAATGAAGGAGAGAATCCTAGAAGCAGCAAGAGATAAGGGGACAGTCACCTACAAAGGAGTTCCCATCAGACTGTCAGCAGATTTCTCAAAAGAGACCTTACAGGCAAGAAGGGGCTGGAAAGAAGTATTCCAAGTCATGAAATCCAAAGACCTACATCCAAGACTGATCTATCCAGCAAAGCTTTCATTTAGAATGGAAGGACAGATAAAGTGCTTCTCAGATCAAATTCAAGGAGTACATCATCACCAAGCCCTTATTATATGAAATGTTAAAGGGACTTACCTAAGAAAAAGAAGATAAAAAAGATGAACAGTGAAAGGACAGCAAACTCACAGTTATTAACAACCACACCTAAAACAAAAGCAAACTAAGAGGACAGCTAGATCAGGAGCAGAACCATAGAAATGGAAATCACATGGAGGGTTAGCAACAGGGGAGTTGGAGAAGGAGAAGGGGGGAGGAGTTACAGAAAATAAGTAGCATAGATGGTAGGTAGAAAATAGACAGGGGAGGGCAAGAATAATATGGGAAATATAGAATCTAAAGAACTTGTGACACATGGACATAAACAAAAGGAGGGAATGGTGGGGGAGGGGTGTTCAGGGTAGAGGGGAATGAAGGGGGGAATAGGACAACTGTAATGGCATAATCAATAAAATATATTAAAAAAATAAAGAAATGCTCAAGGAGACATAACTACTAAGTGTAATGCCATTTCCCGGTGGGATCCTGGAGCAGAGAAAAACATTAGGTACAAACAAAGGAAATCTAAATAAAGGATGTACTTAGTAGTTAAGGATAAGATTAATATTGGTTCATTAATTTTGAAAATGTAACATACTAGTACAAAATTGTAATAATAGAATAAATTGAGTGTGAGGTGTATGAGAAACCTTTGTACTAACTTTGCATATTATGGAAATCTAAAACTGTTATAAACATACATTTAAAAATCCAACACATGAGAGGGTTGATAAGATTATTCAGTTGCCAGGCTCTTTTATATAAAATAAAATGAATATATCTCTTGTGCATGCCACTGACCTAAGAAGTACTTTCCAGAACATGATTTTTAGTCTTGATGATGGCAGCTCTTTGTTTTTGAAGTTGATGGAAAATGTCATTTTTTAATTTTTAAAAGATTTCATTTATTTATTTTTAGAGAGAGGGGAAAGAAAGGAGATAGAAGGGGAAAGAAACATCAGTGTGTGGTTGCCTCTCACATGTCCCCTACTAGGGACCTGGCCCACAACCCAGGCATGTGCCCTGATTGGGAATTGAACCAGAAACCCTTTGCTTTGCAGGATGGCACTCAATCCACTGAACCACACCAACCAGGCCATTTTTTAAATTTTTTAATCCAACCATAAATCCTCTTTCTAGTAAGTTGGTGCCAGTTTTTCCCATTGCTCTTTTTTGTCAAGTCACTGGTTGACCTAAAGGTCAGATTCTATGGTTTTCTTCTTTTTTTCTTTTTCTTTTTCTTTTTCTTTTTCTTTTTCTTTTTCTTTTTCTTTTTCTTTTTCTTTTTCTTTTTCTTTTTCTTGATTCAAGTCCATTTTTCTTCCCAGAGTCACTTACTAAAATGCTTGATTTAACTGCCAGGCCAGGGAACAGGTACTCTGTTTTTTGACACTTTGAGTAACAGATCTGTCATTTTCTTTGGCAGGCTGACTTTTCTTTCCAAGTCTCTTTGGGGATATCCTAAATTATCTACATTGGCTTATTCATCTGCTGAAATTCAATGTGTAAGATACTTGACTTTAATTCTAGGTTTCTTTTAAAAAATTTTTTTTGTGTGATATTATTTGCATATAACAACATTCATGAATTTCAGTGCACAGTTCATGGTTGTGGTTATTGTATATTACTGTGCAATAAAGCAACCACTACCACTACAATCAAGGTAAAGAATACATCTCTGGCCAAGAGGGTTTCCTCATACTCCTTTGCATTCCATTCACCCATGGCCTTGGGACACCACTGAGATACTGTCACTAGAATTTTATTCAAATAGAGTCATACAGATATACACTTCTGTGCTGATTTCTTTTGCTTAGTATAGTGTTTTAAAGACTCATCCAATTTACTTATTTTTGTTACTAATATTCTATGGTACAAATATTACCATAACTCTTTTTTAAAAAATCTGTTTACTGATTGATAGATATTGTGGTAGCTTTTAGTTTGGAGATGTTATGAATGTAGCTATCCATATTTATATGTTAGGAATAATTGCCATACACACTTTTCTGTGAACACATTTTTATGTCTTGGCAATATTTAGGACTGTCATTACTAGGTAAACTCATGTTTGATGTTGTAAGGCACTGACATATTGTCTTCTTTTTTTCCCAAAGAAATTTTTCTCTTGTTTAATTACAGTTCCCATTTTATCCAATTACTTTCCCCCACCCAATCCACCCACACCTTCCACAGTCAATCCTCCCCATCCCTATTTTCATTTTCCATGAGTCCTTTATACATGTTCCTTGATGACCCTTCCCCTTCTTGCCCCTGTTATCCCCCTCCTGCAATCCCTGGTTACTGTCAAGTTGTTCTTTATTTCCAAGTCTCCGGTTCTATTTTGCTTGTTTGTTTGTTTTGTTGATTAGGTTCCACTTATAGGTGAGATTATACAATATTTGTCTTTCACCGCCTGGCTTTTTTTCACTTAGCATACTGCTATACAGTTCTATCCATGATGTTGAGAAGGGTAGGACTCCTTTCTTTCTACTTCATAGAATTCCATTGTGTAAATGTACCACAGTTTTTTGACCCATTCAATTACTGATGGGCACTTAGAATTCTTCCAACATGTGGCTATTGTAAATTGTGCTGCTATGAACATTGGGGTGCATAGGTTCTTTTGAACTGGTGTCTCAGGGTTCTTAAGTTATAATCCCAGCAGTGGAATTGCCAGATCAAAAGGCAGTTACATCTTTGATTTTTTAAGGAAATTTCATACTGTTTTTCACAGTGGCTGCACCAGTCTGCATTCCCACCAGCAGTGCTCTGGGATTCCCTTTTATCCACATCCTCTCCAGCACTTGTTTCTTGATTTGTTTTTGATGACCATCATGACTGCTGTGAAGTGGTATCTCATTGTGGTTTTAATTTGCATCTCTCTGATGGCTTCTGATACTGAGCATTCTTTCACATGCCCCTAGGCTCTCTCTATGTCCTCCTTGGATAAGTGTCTGTTTAAGTCTTTTGCCCATTTTTTAATCAGATTGTTTGTCTTCCTGGTGTAGAGTCATGTGAGTACTTTATATATTTAGGAGATCAAACCCTTGTCTCAGGTATCACTGGCAAATATATTTTCCCATATGGTTGGTTCCCTTTTAATTTTGCTGATTTTTTCTTTAGCTGTGCAGAAGCTTTTTGATTTGATGAGGTCCCATTTGTTTATTCTTTCCTTTATGTCCCTTGCTCTAGGGAACACATTGGGGAAAATATTGCTGGGTAGAATATCTGAAAGTCTCCTGCCTATGTTCTCTAGGACTTTTATGGTGTTATGGCTTATGTTTAAGTCTTTTATCAACCTCGAATTTGTTTTTGTGTATGGTATAAATTTGTGATCAAGTTTCATTTTTTTTGCATGTAGCTGTCCATATCTCCCAACATCATTTCTTGAAGAGGCTATTTTTACTTTGCTTTATTCTTGTGATCCCTTTGTTGAATATTAATTAACCACAGAAACATGAATTTATTTCTGGGCTTTCCATTCTGTTCTATTGATCTATGTGTCTGTTCTTATGCCAGTACCAGACTGTTTTGATTACCATGGCCTTGTAATATACTTTGATATCATGTATTGTGATCCCTCCTACTTCGTTCTTCTCTCTCAAAATTTCTGTAGCTATTTGGGGTTGTTTATGGTTGCATACAATTTTTTGAAATGTTTGCTCTTTATCCGTGAAATATGTCATTGGTATTTTCATAGGGATTGACTTGAATCTATAGATTGCTTTGGGTTGTTTGGACATTTTGATGATGCTAATTCTTAGAATCCATGAACATGGTATATGCTTCTATTTATTTGAGTCTTCCTTAATTTCTTTCTTCAAGTTGTGTAGTTTTCTGAGTACAGGTCTTTTTTTATACTTCTTTGGTTAGGTTTATTTCTAGATACTTTATTTTTCTTATTGCTATATCAAATGAGATTTTTTTCCTGATTTCTGTTTCTGATGTTTCATTGTTGGTATACAAAAATGCCCTTGATTTCTGGATATTGACTTTGTATTCCACTGTTTTGCCAAATTCACTTATTAGGTCAAGCAGGGTTTTCTATGTACACTATCATGTCATCTGCAAACAATGACAGTTTTGCTCCCTCTTTTCCAATTTGGATGCCTTTTATTTCTTTTTTCTTGTCTGCTTGCTATGGCTAGGCATTCCAATACTATGCTGAGTAGAAGTGGTGAAAGCAGACACAGTTGTCTTGATATTAGTGGGAAAACCTTTAGGTTTTGCTCATTGAGTAAAATGTTGTTTATAGGTTTCTCCTATATGGCTTTTATTATGTTGAGGTATGCTCCCTCTACTTTTACTTCGATGAGGTTTTTTTTTCATATATGGGTACTATACCTTATCAAATGCTTTTTCCCCATCTATTGATATGATCATGTGATTTTTGTCTTTCCTTTTGTTTATGTGATCAATTGCGTTTATTGAATTGTGAATATTGTACCATCCTTGCATCTCTGGGATGAATTCCACTTGATTATGGTGTATGATCTTTTTGCTGTATTGCTGGATCCAGTTTGCCAATATCTTGTGGAGGATTTTAGCATCTATGTTCATCAGTGATATTGGCCTGCAGTTTTCTTTCTTTGTTGTGTATTTGTCTGGTTTCAGAATCAGGATGATGGTGGCCTCCTAAAAAGAGTATGGAAGTCTTCCCTCTTTTTGGGTTTCTTGGCATAGTTTGAGAAGGATCAGGGTTAGCTCTTTCTTAAATGTTTGGAAAAATTCTCCTGTGAAATTTCTTGGTCTAGGGCTTTTGTGTACCACAATTTTTTTTATTACTGCTTCAATTTTACTAGCTTTTCTTGGTCTTTTCAGGCTTTCTGCTTCTTGATTTAGTTCAGAAGGATTATGTTTCCAGAAATTTGTCCATTTCACCCATATTTTCAAATTTCTTGGCATATAGTTTTTTGTAGTAATTTCTTACAATCCCTTGTATTTCTGGGGTATCAGTTGTAATTTCTCTTCTTTCATTTCTTTTTTTTTAAATCTTTTAAAATATATTTTATTGCTGTTCAATTACAGTTGTCTGCCTTTTCTTCCCACCAATCCCTCCTACCCCAGCCAAACCCACCTTCTTCCCTTACTTCTAACCACCCCCCTTGATTTTATTTATGTATCCTTTATAGTAGCTCCTAAAAACCCTTCCCCTCATTACCCTTTGTTCCTTCTCCTCCGGTTACTGTCAGATTGTTCTCTCTTTTTTTTTTGAATTTTATTATTTTTATTTTAAATATATTTTATTAATTATGCCATTACAGTTGTTCTATTCCCCCCTTCATTCCCCTCCACCCTGCACACCCCTCCCCCACCATTCTCCCCTTTAGTTTATGACAACGTGTCTCAAGTTCTTTAGATTCTATATTTCCCATATTATTCTTGCCCTCCCCCTATCTATTTCCTACCTACCATCTATGCTACTTATTTTCTGTAACTTCTCCCCCCTTCTCCTTCTCCAACTCCCCTGTTGCTAACCCTCCATGTGATTTCCATTTCTATGGTTCTGCTCCTGATCTAGCTGTCCTCTTAGTTTGCTTTTGTTTTAGGTGTGGTTGTTAATAACTGTGAGTTTGCTGTCCTTTCACTGTTCATCTTTTTTATCTTCTTTTTCTTAGGTAAGTCCCTTTAACATTTCATAGAATAAGGGCTTGGTGATGATGAACTTCTTGAATTTGACCTTATCTGAGAAGCACTTTATCTGTCCTTCCATTCTAAATGAAAGCTTTGCTGGATAGATCAATCTTAGATGTAGGTCTTTGGATTTCATGACTTGGAATACTTCTTTCCAGCCCCTTCTTGCCTGTAAGGTCTCTTTTGAGAAATCTGCTGACAGTCTGATGGGAACTCCTTTGTAGGTGACTGTCCCCTTATCTCTTGCTGCTTCTAGGATTCTCTCCTTCATTTTAATCTTGGCTAATGTAATTATGATGTGCCTTGGTGTGTTCCTCCTTGGGTCCAACTTCTTTGGGACTCTCTGAGCTTCCTGGATTTCCTGGAAGTCTATTTCCTTTGCCAGATTGGGGAAATTCTCTTTTATTGTTTGTTCAAATAACTTTTTCACTCATGGCTGTTTTTCTTCCCCTTCTGGTACCCCTATAATTTGGATGTTGGAACATTTAAAGATGTCCTGAAGATTCCTAAGCCTCTCCTCATTTTTTTGAATTCTTGTTTCTTTATTCTTTTCTGTTTGGTCATTTTTTTCCTCCTTCTGGTCTACTCCTTTGATTTGAGTCCCAGTTTCCTTTTCATTACTATTGGTTTCATGTCCATTCCCATCCATTTCAATTAGTTTAGCCTTCATATGTTCCTCTAATTTGTGACTGAACTCAACCAGTTCTGTGAGCATCCTGATCACCAGTGTTTTGAAGTACGCATCTGAAAGTTTGACTATCTCTTGATTGCTTAGATTTATCAGCTCTGGGGCTCTGAATTGTTCTTGAGCCATGTTTTGATCTGTTTGTGCCTGTTACGTAGGAGGAGCAGAGCCTTAGTTGTTCACCAGGGTGGGGCCACCCAGGTCACTGGCTTGTGATGCTGTATGTGGGGGCGGGGTCAAAGAGGTACAATGGTGGTTCCCTCTGCTGCTTCCTGCATCTGGGGCCTGCAAGGTCTGTTTCACTGCTAGCTCCTTTACCAGTTTATCTGTGCACGAATGTGTGACCATGATCAGCCCTCAGTGTGTCCACCACCTTGCGCCCTCAGTAGGTCAGCCTACTTCTCCACACCTGGGATCCACCCACGGCTGCCGGCACACCTGGGTCATGTGCCCGGGTTGGTCCTGTGGATCTTTCCTGCCTGACCCCGCTCTGCTGCTGACTCTGCTCCTCTTACTGGTTTGGCTGAAGGACTCGTTGTTGTCAGACTTCCGTGTAGTTCAATTTTCTGTGGTTTGGCTGCATTTTTGTAGCTAAAACTTTGTTGTTTTTAAACTTAGTTGTGCGAGAAGGTGCAGTGCTTCCACCTATGCTTCCATCTTGGCGGAAATCCCTCCTCTTTCATTTCTGATTTTATTTACTTGGGTACTTTCTTTTTTTTCTTGATGAGTCTGGTTAAAGGCTTGTCCATTTTGTTAATCTTTTCAAAGAACCAGCTCCTGGATTTATTGATCATTTGAATTGTTCTTTTATTCTCTATGTCATTTAATTCTGTTCTAATCACAATTATTTCATTCCTTCTACTTGCTCTGGGCTTTGTTTGTTGTTGTTCCTCCACTTCTTGTAGATGTGGGGTTGAGTTGTTTATTTAAAATCTTTCTATATTTTTTAGGTAGGCCTGTATTGCTATGAACTTCCCTCTCAGGACTGCCTTTGCTGTATCTCATAGGTTTTGGACTGTCTTATGTTGTTTTCATTTGTTTCCGGAAGCTTTTTGATTTCTTCCTTGATCTCATTATTAACCCATTCATTTTTAATACCATGCTATGCAGTCTCCATGAGTTTGAATGTTTTGAGTTTTTTTCCCCTGAGGTTGGTTTCTCATTTCAAACCCTTGTGGTCCGAGAAAACACTTGAAATGATTTCAATTTTCTTGAATTTTGGATGGCTTGTTTTGTGTCCTATCATGTGATCTATCTTTGAAAATATTACATTTGAAAAGAATATGTATTTTGCTTCTTTGGGATGAAAGGCTCTATATATGTCAGTTAAGTCCATATGACCTAAGACATTGTTCAGTATTTCAATATCTTTGTTGATAGTTTGTTTGGAAGATCTATTCATTGTTTACAGTGGGGTATTAAAACCCCCTACTATAATTGTGTTGCTCTCAATATCTTTCTTGACATCTCCAAGATTTTCCTTATATATTTGGGTGCTCCTATGTTGGGTGCATATATATTTACAATATTTATGTCTTCTTTATGGATTCTTCCCTTGAGTATTATGAAGTGTTCTTCTGGGTCTCTTTTTATGGCCTTTGTTTTGAGGTTTGTTTTGTGTGATATAAGTATTGCTATCCTGGCCTTTTTTTTTCTGTCTATTTGTTTGGAATATTTTTTTCCAACCCTTCACTTTCAGTCTGTGTAGGTCTTTTGTTCTGAGGTGGGTCTCTTATAGGCACTATATGTTTGGGTAATGTTTTCTTATCCATTCAGCTACCCTATGTCTTTTGATTGGAGCATTTAACCCATTTACATTTATAGTTTATTGATAGGTATTTATTCGTTTTTCCTCTTTGTATCTGGTTTCCTCTCTTATATGTGTGCATGCTCTTTTTCTTTAATTTCTTAAAGCAGTCTCTTTAGCATATCTTGAAATGTCGGTTTGTTAGAAGGGTATTCTTTTAGCCTTCTTTTGTCTGGGAAACTCCTTATTTCACCTTCCATTTTAATTGAGAGCCTTTCTGTGTAGTGTACTCTTGGTTGCAGGCCTTTGCTTTTCATTACTTGGAATATTTCTTTCAACTCCCTTCTGACTTTTGTTTCTGTTGAGAAGTAAGCTGCTAGCTTTATCAGAGCTCCCTTATATGTTTTTTTTTCCATATCTCCTTTGCTGCCTTTAAGATTTTCTCTTTGTCTTTGGATTTTGCCATTTTAATTATCATTAAATAGTTAATCATAATTAAATGTTTCTTGGAGTTGGCCTGTTTGGGCTCATCCTGACTGGGACCCTACATACTTCCTGGACTTGTATGACCTTTTCTCTCATCAAATTAGGGAAGTTTTCCATCATTACTTTTTCAAACAAGTTTTCTATCCCTTGCTCCTCTTCTTCTCCTGGTATCCCTATTATGTGGATATTATTACATTTCATGTCCTGAAGTTCCCTTAAGCCCTCTTCATTCTTTTTGTGTCTTTTTTTCCTTTTCTTGATCTTTCTAGGAATTTTTTTCCACTTTGTCCTCCAGCTCACTGATCCGATTCTGTGTTATCGAGCCTGCCTTTGATTCCTTCTACTATGTTCTTCCTTTCAGAAATTGTATACTTCATTTTCTCATGGATTTGTTGACAGTTTCTATCTACTTTTTCTTGCTGATGTAGTTCTCAATAAGTTCCTTGCAGCTTCCCTGCAGTTTTTGGTAATTCTTACTGAGCTTATTGAGCCTTTTTTAACCATCGTTTTGAACTCAATATCTGATAGTTGACTTGCCTCTATTTCATTTAGCACTGTTTCTGAGAATTCCTTTTTTTTTTTGGACTGGGAGTTGTTTCTTTGCCTTCCCATTTTGGGGGAGATTCTTCTTGTTTGCCTCTTCTTCTTAAATTGATCTGCTTTGACTCCCTGAATTTGTGGTGTGAACTTCTATGGTAGGAGACCTGTGTGATTCAGTGGTGCAGTATTCTTGATCTCCTGAACTTTATGGTTTGGGATGCCTTTTATACCATTTATGTTGGCTTTCTGGATGTAATTGGGTTTTGATTGTTGGGCCACTCTTTGGTGGATCCTTCCCTCCAGCTGATTGACTGAGGGTCACTCTGCCCACCACAACACCTTGTATGCTCTTGTGCAGGTACTGCCAAAAAAACCCCACAAAGCCCCAAAACAAACCCACACCCACCAAAATAACTCCCTCCCTCAATCTCACTATGAACAGCAAGTTAACAAGTATTAATAAGGGTGTAAAGAGATTAAGATTATTATAGGAAAGGAGAGTGAATATGAGATGGCCTACTAAAAGAAAAATGATTTTGAGAGGGTAGAGGGAGGAGCATGAATAAGAATTGAGAATCAAAACAATACAAAGAGAAAAAGTAAAATTTGTATAGTAAATAAAAAAGGAAATGAAGAAGGTAGTTATGAATAAGGGGAGGGGAGTGTATAGTATTAGGTTTAAAAAGATATTAACATAATATAAAGTGATAGAAAAAAAAGAAAGGAAAAATTAAATAAGTAATAAAAATATAGGAGCCTTATTAGAGAGAAAGAGCTACCACAGCACTATCAACAACAAATGAGCTAAAATTAATATAGGTGGGATGGGAATAACAGGGAAAAAAGAAAGAAAGAATAGCTTAAGAGATGTTAGAGGAATGGGAAGTGATTTCGAGATGAGAGAGGGAGAGGGAATACTGAGTAAGGAATGAAAACCAGGCCAAGACAAGGAAAAATTGAAATTTGAGATGAAAAGGAGAAAGAAAAAAGGGGGAAAAGGAAAAATGACAGGATGAAAGAGAAAAATAAGAAAGGAAAATAGGCCAGACAGGGAAAAATTAAAATTTGAGATAAAAAAAAGAGTAGGAGAAAGGGACAATAAAGTTTGATATTGAAATGCAAAATTAGTGAAGATCTAGAGATAAAATTTAAAAAAATTAAACAACAACTACCCTGTCCATAACCAATATGCAAAGATTGCTAAAGGTTGAGAGAAAATGTGGACATTTTGAAAGTGGGAAAAAGAATGTGAGATGACCATTGACAAGAAAATTGGTTTTGAAAGGCTGAATGGGAGACAAATAAGAGTGTGTAATGAAGACATGTTGTAGCAAAAGAGAAAATAAAATTTAAATGAAAATAGGGGAAAGGAGAAGGTGAAATGAAGTAATAGAAGGGAGAGGCAAAATATATGAATTGAAATAAACTATAGTATAAAATATAGTGACTTAATATGCAAAACTTGAAGGACAAGAAATGAATGTTAAAAAGCTATGCAGGAGAGAAAATATCACAAATCATGGAGAAGACCACAGTGGATTTCATCTTGGTAGCATCTAGTATTTACCACTGTTTATTATTTCTGGATCTGCCTGTGGTGATTTCAGATGTTGGCCCCGTCTGAGACATCCAGGAGTCTACTGTCTGTGGCTGTCTCCTTCAGTTGTTAATCTAGTCAGACTGCACTCAGCAGTTAGGCTTCTACCACAGGGTGGGGCAAATATCTCCTGGGGGAGGGGCTAGTGCTTCCCATCAGGCTGCTGCCATGGGGGGTAGGGGGTTCTGCCTGACCAAGTAGTCTGCTGCCCATATGAGGGATGACTTGGCACTGGGATCCTAGAGTCTATTTTCTCAGCTCTCTCCCCAAAGCCTCCATCTCCAGGCTTTCTTCAGCCTTCTCTATCCCACTCTGCCCCTGCTTTTGCTGGAACCCCAGGTAAATGGCTGCAAATAAAATTTTGTGTGTTGGCCCTTTAAATGTCTCTGCATCTCCAGACTTCCATTTCTGGCAGAGTACAATTCTGCCACTTTTTACCACTGGATGTTATCTGTATACTTTTTGGGCTCTGGTGCTCTAGACTGGGGATCCCAGCTTAGGGTTTAGATCCCACACTTCTCAGGGGGATCCAACTGGCTGCTTAAGTATCCTTCCAGTGCTGCTGCCTGTGGGTACACAGCCAGCCTTCTTGAGTCTCCACTGTACTTTTTTATAGTCAGTTCTGAAAATGATTCCTGTCTGTCCAAGGTTATAATAAGGGTTCTCTCTCACTGTTGTCCAGTTGTTTATTCCAGGTGATTTCTCCACAATACAGTTGTAATTTCTGATTGGTCCTGGGAGAAGGTTAGTGTGACCTCTATTCACTCCTCCACCATCTTGGGACCCACCATATTGTCTTCTAAAGGTTTGTTCCTTCTTCTATCCTTAGCATTAATGAGATTTCTAGTTGGTTCACATACTCATCAGCACTTGGTACTGTTCATCTTTAACTTTAATCATTCTAGTGTGTCTGTGTGATTTTAATATGCATTGACCTGATGTCTAGTCATGTTGAGCACTTTTTCATATGCTTATTGGCTATGTATATAATCTCTTGTGAAGCATCTGTTCAAATCATTTGATCATTTTAAACTTGGGTTGTGTGTCATCTCATTATTGACTTGCAATAGCTCTTTGTACAATCTGGATAAAAAAACCATTTTTCTTTCTTTAAGGTGTGCTTCATTATTTTTATTTCTTTATGGTACAACATAACATTTAAATTTTATAATAAAGGATAAGTAGGGAAGTACTTCTCAAATTGCATTATGGAAAAAAGTCACTTGGAAACCCTGTTCAATGAAGATATGCAAATTTTGATTCAGCAGATGGGGACAGGTGCTAAAGTTATACATTTATTTTTTTTTTAGGTTTTTATTTTTATTTTCAATTACAGTTGTCTGCATTTACCTCCCACCTCTCCCTCCACCACCCTAGCCATCCCCACCTCCCTTCCTTGCTTCCACCCCACCTTGGTTTTGTCCATGTGTCTTTTATAGTTGTTCCTGAAAACCCTTCCCTGCTTACCCCCATTATCCCTTCCCACCTCCCCTCTGGTTACTGTCAGATTATTCTTAATCTCAATGTTTCTGGTTATATTTTTCTTGCTTGTTTGTTTAGGTTCCAGTTAAAGGTGAGATTATGTGGTATTTGTCCCTCACTGCCTGGCTTATTTTACTTAACATAATGCCCTCCAGTTCTATGAATGCTGTTGCAAAGGGTAGGAGCTCCTTCTTTCTTTCTGCTGTGTAGTATTCCATTGTGTAAGTGTACCATAGTTTTTTGATCCATTCATTTACTGATAGGCACTTAGGTTGCTTCCAATGCTTGACTATTGTAAATTGTGCTGCTATGAACATTGGGGTGCACAGGTTCTTTTGGATTGGTGTTTCAGGGTTCTTAGGATATAATCCCAGGAGTGATAATTGCTAGGTCAAAAGGCAGTTCTATTTTTAGTTTTCTGAAAAAGCCCCTTTTCAATACATGGTTTTATAAAAGTTTTTTCACAGTCTGTGGATTGCTTTTTTTTTTTACTGTGTTTTTTTGAAGAGAAAAAGTTCTTCATTTTAATTCAATCCATTCTATCAACTTATCTTTTATATTTGTGCAAAATAACTATGTTTGAGAAGTTTTTACCTAACTATAGGGGACAAATTATTTTTCTACATTAAGTAATAGTTTTAGCTTTTACATTTAAGTCTTTGATTATTTATGAGTTAAATTTTATATATGCTGTATATCATTCTCTCTTTCTTTTCCTTTTGATATTCTAATTAAACCTATATTTAACCTTTTAATATTATCCTTTAAGCTCTATTAAAAATTTTTATCTCTGTTCTTCACTGTGGATAATTTCTATCTATCTGCATTCAAGTTCATATGCTTTCTTCTGACATATCAATATGACTGTTAAGTTTATCCAGTGAACTTTTTAAAATATATTTTATCGATTATGACATTACAGTTCTATTTCCCCCTTCATTCCCCTCCACCCTGCACACCCCCTCCCCCATCCCCCTTTAGTTTATGACCAAGTGTCTCAAGTTCTTTAGATTCTATATTTCCCATACTATTCTTGCCCTCCCCCTATCTATTTTCTACCTACCATCTATGCTACTTCTTTTCTGTACCGTCTCCCCCCTTCTCCTGCCACTCCCCTATTGCTAGCCCTCCATGTGATTTCCATTTCTATGGTTCTGCTCCTGATCTAGCTGTCCTTTTAGTTTGCTTTTTTTTTAGGTATACTTGTTAATAACTGTGAGTTTGCTGTCCTTTCACTGTTCATGTTTTTTATCTTCTTTTTCTTAGGTAAGTCCCTTTAACATTTCATATAATAGGGGCTTGGTGATGATGAACTCCTTAAATTTGATCTTATCTGAGAAGCACTTTATCTGTCCTTCCATTCTAAATGAAAGCTTTGCTGGATAGATCAATCTTGGATGTAGGTCTTTGGATTTCATGACTTGGAATACTTCTTTCCATCCCTTTCTTGCCTGTAAGGTCTCTTTTGAGAAATCTGCTGACAGCCTGATGGGAACTCCTTTGTAGGTGACTGTCCCCTTATCTCTTGCTGCTTCTAGAATCCTCTCCTTCATTTTAATCTTGGCTAATGTAATGATGATGTGCCTTAGTGTGTTCCTCCTTGGGTCCAACTTCTTTGGGACTCTCTGAGCTTCCTGGATTTCCTGGGAGTCTATTTCCTTTGCCAGATTGGGGAAGTTCTCCTTTATTATTTATTCAAATAAGTTTTCCACTTGTGGCTGTTCCTCTTCCCCTTCTGGTACCCTGTAATTTGGATGTTGGAATGTTTAAAGATGTTCTGAAGGTTCCTAAGCCTCTCCTCATTTTTTTGAATTCTTGTTTCTTCATCCTTTTCTGTTTGGTCATTTTTTTCCTCTTTCTGATCTGCTTCATTGATTTGAGTCCCAGTTTCCTTTTCATTACTATTGGTTTCATGTCCATTCCCATTCATTTCAATTAGTTTAGCCTTTATATGTTCCTCTAATTTGGGACTATAATCAACCAGTTCTGTGAGCATCCTGATCACCAGTGTTTTGAAGTGTGCATCTGAAAGTTTGGCTATCTCTTGGTCGCTTAGATTTATCGGCTCTGGGGCTCTGCATTGTTCTTGAGCCATGTTTTGATCTGTTCATGCCTGTTACGTAGGAGGAGCAGAGCCTTAAATGTTCACCAGGGCAGGGCCACCCAGGTCGCTGGTTTGTGATGTTGCATGTGGGGGCGGGGTCAGAGAGGGACAATGGTGGTCCCCTCTGCCACTTTCGCCACTGGGGCCTGCATGGTCTGTCTCACTGCTAGCTCCTTCACCAGTTTATCTGCCCTCGAATGTGTGGCTGTGGTCAGCCCTCAGTGGATCCACCACCTTGTGCCCTCAGTAGGTCAGCCTACTTCTCCACACCTGGGATCCACCCACGGCTGTTGGCACACCTGGGTTGCATGCCTGGGTTGGTCCAGTGGATCTTTCCTGCCTGACCCCGCTCTGCCGCTGGCTCTGCCCCTCTTACTGGTTTGGCTGAAGGGTTCGTTGTTGTCAGACTTCCATATAGTTCAATTTTCTGTGGTTTGGCTGCATTTTTGTTGCTAAAACTTTGTTGTTTTTAAACTTCGTTGTGCAAGAAGGTGCAGTGCTTCTACCTATGTCTTCATCTTGGCGGAAGTCTGAACTTTTTGTTTTAAAATATTTTTAGTTCTAAAATTTTTATTTGGCTTTCTTTTATTATTTCTGTTTTCTGCTGAGACTTCCCATTACTCTGCTGAAATTTCTCATACATCAAAAAAGATGCTTTTTAAAATTTCATGTAGCCAATTTTATACCCTGTAAGTTTCACATTTGGTTCATTGGGTTGGACAGTTTTAATTTTTCTTTTTTTGAGAATGTGTTCCATTTTCTTTATGTTGAGTGATTTTTTATTCTATGTATTATGAATGTTAAGATATAGAGATTCTGGATTCTGTTATTTTTCTCTGATGAGTATTGTTTCCTTGGTGTTAGCCCATAATTTTCTTAGCTAGGCTTGAACTGCAGTCTTTTTTCTTGTGCTGCAGGTCTTATCTCAGTTCAGCCCTACATGGTTTGTGGGTATAGAGTTGGAAATCACTCTCTGGCTCATTTTTTGTAAAACAGGTATCCCCATTGCAGACTCCACCCAGTTTCTGGTGATAAACTGGAGAGACAGGAACTCACTGTATAGATCCCACCACTTTTTCCTTCAGCATGAACACTGCTGAGTCCCTGTGCTTATGTTCCTGCTGCAGTTCCAGTAGCCAGTTGCTTTTGCACCATATCTGGTATTAGAGTCATTTTCTACATGGAGGTTGTCTGCAGAATTTTGGTCCAGCATATCTGGAAGCAAAACTCCTAGTGTCCTTTTTTAATAGTAAAATTTTATATTTCATATTAGTGATAATTAATGACCTAAGAATGTTTTTCTTAATTCTGCATCTTTAGACTAGTTATGAAACAAGGAAAGAATTCATTCACTTGAACATTAATTTTAACTCAATATATAAAATTCTGTATGATTAGCTTTGAAATTAAATTTCTAAACTACATATACCTACGTAGTACAAGTTAACTCTTGTACTACAAGAGTTAGTACAAGTTAACTCTAAGAGGTAGTACAAGTTAACTCTAAAACTGTTTAGTAATTGCTAATTCATGCAAGAGATACAAAGAGGTATTAAAAAGTAGCCCTTGTCCTCCAGTAAGTTTATAATCTAACAGAGCAGATAAAAGGAATGCATAAAAACTGTGGCAACATGGCTGTTCCTGATACTAGAAGAGAACATAGGTATATGGGGAGTCCAGAAGGGGGAAGATGATTTTTCATTGGAGAAATCAGAAAAAAACTTCATGAAATACCTGGTATGTGGGCTGGTCAGAAGATGACTATGGGCTGGGGGGAATCATGAAGAAGGGGAATTTCAAGAAGAAGCACCAGGGAAGGGAAAGTGGTGAATCTATACCTGAGGTTCTCAAACTTCAGTGCCTGCAAGAATGACCTAGGAAATCTTGTCAGAATGTTGATCCTTGGGCCTTAGCAGAAATTCTGATTCAGAAGCTCTGGGAGATGATGTAGGTACATGAATTTTTAAAATCACCCAAAATATTTTCATTTCGGTGTTCAGGGACCACTTGTCACCAAAGTTGCTGAGAGTGGGAAATGTGTATAGAAGTGACAGGAGATAATCTAGGTTAGTTGGAACTGGGTGGTAGAGATTCTCAGAAGTCTTGGTAACAAGTTTGTTTTGGGGCCTTTACAGAGGTAGAAATGTCACTTATTTTAGAGTTATACTTTCAGATATTTATACCTGAAATCATATAGTATTAAGAATTTACATCAAAATTCAGTTGGGCAGGCAGGAGGTAGAGAGAAAGGGTGAGTGTGGATGATGTTAACTTGGCCACATGCGGATAGGTAATTGTTAAAGCTGGTGATGGGTTCACTATGCTTCATTATTCTACATGTGTGCATGTTTGAAAGTTTTCATAATAATAAGTAAATAAAAAGAGATTGGGGGGAAAATGGTGGAAAAAAAGGAAAGAACAGACAAAGTTAGAGATGCACTAAGGTGCTGTGGCTTGTTTGCCAGATGGCTTGTCTATAAACCTTCCTTGCTATCCTTCAAGTTTCTTATCTTTAAATGGGGATAACAGTACATAATTGACTGGGTTGTTTGGGAGATTAAGTGAGATAATGTAATGTAAAGCACTTAGCACAGTGCCTGTCCTACCATGTTCCATAATAGAGCTTATTTTTATTATGATTCAACTTTGGCAGACATTTGAGCACCAGAGTGACAGAAATCTATTTAGAAAGCACTAGAAAAGAGTACAGGGTCCAGCAGAAGTAACTCTTGCTTGAGTATGGTTAGTAGGGTACCATAATCATGTCTCATATGAAATGGACAGCTATTGGAACATTTCACCTGAAATGTCACATGGTGTGCTTGAGTGTGACATTGTTATGTTACAGAATTACATGCTTATGGTTTTGTAATAAAAGAGGGGCATTACTTGTGCCAGACCCTGTATTTCTGTTTACTGGGGTTACTACACAAGGAAATGAAAATTGCAGTATTGAGCCAGAGAAAATAGCAAAACAGGTCACACCCACCTGAGCCTTCAGGCTCACCTGGGAGGCCCCTGCCCAGAGCTAGGTGAATGAGGAGTCTACTTTAGTGACGGAGGGGTAGATTTTTTGCCTGAACGAAGCCAGGGCACCGAAGGGATGAGACTGTTAGGGACCAGCCAAGGTATGCATTTCAAGGCCAGAGCAGTGGCAGGGGACACCTGTGCAGTAAAGGGGCATGTATGAGATCGTGGCCACTTAACTTGGAGGTTAGGATATGCAGACAATAAAAACCCTAAGCCAAAGGTGAATAGCTAAAGATTTTATTAAGCAAGAGCAAAGCAAAAGCAAGAATCAAGATCATACATCACCAGATGGGAAATCATCAACACCTGAACATAGACACTGGGGAATCCCAGAGACAGCATTTGGGGTCCGACTGGGAAAGTTCCAAGCAAAGCATCCTTCTCTCAGGTGAGATTCCAAAGTCTCACTTTGGGGGCTGTGGTTAAATATGTTTTAGACAAAAGTGGCTATGCACCAAAGGCCTTGTGTGACTTGACTAACCAACAGGTACCTCTGGGAGAAGGGCCAATTCTCCCTGGGAGACAGCATGCCTATATTTTCATTCTTACAATAAAGGTCATGGCTCGGGCATAAATAGGGAGAATTCCTAATGTCCCTTTAATCTGTCAACACCAGAGCTAAGAGAAGCAAATATAAGTGGGGACTGGCAGATGCAGGGCCTACCTTACTGGGCTAAGTAAGTGGGAGGCAGATTCAGAGTGAGGAATTGAAGGGGTTTAATGGGACATCAAGACAGGCTCAGGAAGTCTTACCAAAATGATCAACCAGGTCAGAGAAAGTTCTAGAGTAAGTTCCACCCTGAGACCCATGAAGCTAATGTATCAGAGAGGTAGGGAGCCATGGTGAACTTGCAGGGGGGTAAGAAGCGGAGAGGGGGATTTTGAGAGACTCTTCAGTTTCCCTGGGAGGCTGGTTGTGCTCTGTGAGACTGGTGAGGCAGTGCCCTGATTCGGAACTCTGGATTCCTATACAGCCTCCCACCTGGAATGGCTGCTTCACACAGACTGGGGTTACTGGGGTTTGCACTAAGCTGGGGGAGTCTTCCCTGTGGCCTCTGCTGTTTGACTTTTCTAAGAATAACCTGTCTCATCTGGCTTTAGCTGCAATGGTTTAGTCTAATGAAACATGAATGATATAGCAAGTTGTAAATACTTGTATTATCCTTTCCAAACCTATGCCCTTTTAAAGGACACCTCAAAATATCACTTGTGGAAATGCACAGCTGCTTGTACATGACCTGAACTTACCTCCACAAAGTGTGGTTACAAGCTTCCTTTTACATGAAGGACCCTCCCTGCCTCTGCCTCCCAGTCTGGCAAGTGCTCTGTGAGAAATGGTTTAGGTTCATGATGGTTATGAGAACCTAACTGATGGGTCCTGGTCTGAATTTGCTTGACTTAGTGATTAAGTAACTAGCAAAGCTTAGAGAATGGAGGCTCTCATTCTCAGTAATTTAATTATTTGTTTTAACTCAAAACAGCAAAACAAACACAAAAAACTTACTTGTATTAACTGGCAATATATTTTTGGTGAACATTTCTTTTAATATTTACTTATTTTTAGAAAGAGGGAAAAGGAGGGAGAAAAACATCAGTATGAGAAATATTCATCAACTGCCTCTTGCACACAGCCCGAGGGGGGACCAAATCTGCGGCCCAAGCATGTGCCTTGACTGGGAATCGAACCAGTGCAGTGGTCTTTCACTTTATGTGATGATCCCTAAATAACTGAGCCATGCTGACCAGAGCTTGGTGAACATTTTTAAGACAGTAAAATTACTCAAGGCATTTACCCTATATTTATTTTACTGCTGTAGACCTGTGCTAAATCTAACTAATCATATTAAACATGCTTATAATAACATGCTTATAAAAACTTTTCAGAAATTCAGAATAGTGACACTGATTTATATTTATTGATATGCAAAGATGTATATGCACAGGGAGGGGCAAAAGTAGGTTTACAGTTCTTATGGAAAATAATGGAATAATTAATAATATAAGAATAAACTGTGTGTTTTATATACTCACAGCTGTAAACTCACTTTTTTATACCCTGTATATAAAAAATAAGGTTTTAGAAGAACATTTTTGTTAAGCTAATTTTTTGTAATAAAACATCTCAAATATGTGTGTGTTTGTTTATACATAGAAAAATACTTTATAATATGGTTACATCTTGTGATGTGGTTACTAGTAATCTCTATTTTTTTCTTGATACTTGGGTATTGTATGAAATTTGTAAGGGAAGTAAGCTTTTTGTAATAAGAGAAATTAATCCCTTTTGGTGAGAAATATGTGTATACCACTTAAATTGTGCTTAAACATTATCAGAGATTGAAAGGCCTCAGGCTTTCTCCACAGATAGTCATTTACAAGGCACAAACATGTTGAAAACAAGCAACATATTCTAGTTAGAGGAAAATAATACTTAAAAATCAAAATGTTTCAGAGAACATGGTTCTTGTGAAAATTGGGCCTGTGTGATACTGGGGAGCTTACAAATGTTCAGTGTGATTCCAAGAGCTGAAGACACCCCCTGAGGTGACCTAATCTAAGGCTGCACTTCATGCTGAGGAAAGTGAAGCCAAGGTAATATAGGTTGTGGCAGAACCAGACCTGGGTCCTTGCTCAGGAAGCCTGAGCCCCATTCCACTGTCCCTTTCTGCCTTTGAGGTGACACCCTCTGATTTCTGGATATGTACACTTCAAACATTCCAAATGTTTCCTCTCATGACTTTGCTCTTCAAGCAAAGAATGCTGATATACTTAATTTTTGAAGCCATATGTATTTGTACACTGGTGAGAATTTAGCAAAAGAGTTGCTTTATCAGGTATGACCTATAACTTAGAAAATTTCATTGCAATATTTTTAGTTCCTGGTAGATGAAAGGTGATGTTTCTCAGCTTTCTGTGCAGGTCACTGCACTAACACTGCTCACTTTATATGTTGACACAGTCTTCTCTTCTCACTGACAGCTGGCCACATTCCGCACCCTCCTCTGCACCACGGAGGGCGAAGCAGCCACCTTCTTGCTAAGCAATCACCGTCCACCTCAGCCTCTGAAGGGCCGACGAGTGAGGGCCTCATTCCACTAAATGCTGTTGCCAGTGGACCACCCCCAAATGTGCCTGCAGAGAGAAAACAAAACCAATTGGGACACAAAAATTCCTACTGATGGTTCTTTCCTAGAATTCTAGTTTGCAGGTACCATTGTACTATCAGCCTCAGGAACTATCAGCCAAGAAAATCAGATCTCTTTAATCAAACCGAGTTGACTTGTCTGTCTCAGATTTGCACTCTTGGGTCTTCAAGCAGAAAACACTGTGTTATATGTGTTAAAACCCATGAAATATGTCCTCTTCAACCTGAGGGAAAACATGCTGGCATGGCAAACCTTAGAATGTATGAAATATTTCCCTTGTTTTATAGACCAAATAAATCATGTCTCTCTGTGATGTTTGTGAAAAACTTAAATTCATTTCCAGAATAATAGAATTGGAACACCTTTTCCTAAACAACTGATTCTGCTTAATGTCTTGATATCATTCTAGTTCATAAAAAGTTGATAATGTTTCCAATTTTAAAGAGAATTTGATTTTGATTATGTTGCTGATTCATGATGCCTTTGCCAAAATGAACAATATGAGAGTTGTTGGGAGCAGTGGTGGAATATAGCCACCTCCTGTGTCTACTGCATGCTCAGCAATAGCCCACACAATTTTGGTGAAGAATTCTTCAGGATGTAAGTGTCTGTTTAAACTTGAATGAATTGTTATACATCACATTCACTGGTGATGTTAATGATAAACTGGCTAAAGACTGATGAGATGCAGTGCTGGCCGACTCAGAGCAAGAGGTCCTTTGAAAGGGGGAGCTCACAGACACAGTGCAAGCTGCTGAGGCATGGCGATGCATGGCTTACTCTGCCCTGCATTTTGGCCACAGGGCATGCCATCTCTGCAGCTCATTTTTCTGTCAATGGCTGGGAAAACTTACCTGGGGCTTAGATAAATGTACAAGCTGTCCATATACCCACCCATTTCTGGGGCAAAACCCACCTCCCCTTAATCATGTCCTTTGGTCTTTAAGTAATTTTGCAAAGTGGCTCTTGATGTTCACTTTAACCTATTACTCTCGTATATTTTGTATTTGTTTTGGGTGAAGGAGGATGGGGTGGGGGGATCTCTATGCTCTTTCTGGTACAAGGAGTGGCATTATTCATTAACTTAGTAACCACACAGACTTGACTTAGTAACCATTAGACTTGACCACATGCTGTTATCTTCTGAGAGAAGTTTAACCAAGTTTCCTTGATTTTGATGATTTGTTTAGGACACCCCTCTTCTGAGTGTAGACTTTGTAATTGAAAATATTCTGATAGTCTCCTTGACAAGGTGTCAGTAACTTGTGTAATGACGATGCACGTGGTTGCAAAAGACAGGCTCCTAGAGACTGAGGCTAACGTCTTAGTCACTGTGATTCTTACCCTCCCCAAACTCCCACCCCAGTATCCAGCTTGAGACCTTGCAGAGAATTCTAAGGTTGTAGTAAATATCTAATGAATCAACTATTTTTTTCTAATTTTATTTTGTCTTTGGTAATTCTCTTACTGCTTGGGATCAATGCCCCGTAAGTCAATGTAACAAGTAAAATGTAAGCTCTCTTGAAAGTGGTTTCTTCTTAAAGGAGTACTTATTAAATCTGCTTGTGTAACCAGCTATTCTAATGGTTTTAAAAATACCAATGGGAAGGCGCTTCTTTAGTTTAGAAAGACATATTGTAAAGTATCCTAGTCTGAGAAAGAAGTGTTTTAAACTCAGAGAAGGTAAGATGTTGTACCTGTGTGGAGTGGGGATTCTAATTACTGGGTGTGAGAGGTACCTCTTTGTAACTTGTGGTTTCTGCTACAGTGTTGGGTTGGTTCAATGGTACGAATTGGATTTTCATGGACTAAAAATGTTACCTTGAAGATTATCTACTAATTTATTTCTCTCTCAGAGGCTAAAGCTGTCAGGACGTGTTCAAGTTGTTATCTTCTGAGACTATTAAAGAACTGTAAAAGCTAGTAGAGTTCTCTCTTGTTTCCCACAACATATATTGTATGTATGTTTGTTAGGCATTCGTATTTTAATTTAAATTGGATTCAACCACAATAAAGAATGCAAGACAAACTTTGAACTGTATCAGGGACTGTATCTGCAAGACACAGAATGAAATTACATTTTTACACTTTTTATTTAGAAAATAATTTCAAACAGAAAAACTGCAAGCAGAGCAAAAAACATTCTTGTTCTGAATTATTTGAGAGTGAGTTGCCAACCTGCTGCTACAAATGTGAATGTGTCCTGTGAGCTGGCACGTTTACCCAATATGACATGAAACATCTGACCATGAGGTGGACTGGCCTGTCATCACCTTCCTCCCTAGAGAGTAGGTATCATTTCTCAGTCTGTCTTTGCTCTTCAGGACCCTACTCTTTTGAAGATAATAGGCAAATTATTTTTTAAGATTTTACTTATTTATTTTTACAGAATAGAGAAGGGAGGAAGAAAGAGAGGGAGAGAAACATTGATGCAAGAGAGAAACATCAACTGGTTGCTTTTTGTACACACCCCAACCAGAGCAATGCCCTCAACCCAGGCATATGCCCTAACTGGGAATTGAACCAGCAGTCTTTTACTCTGAAGGACAATGCCCCACCAACTGGCCCACACTGGTCAGGGCAAAGGCCAGTTATTTTGTAGAATGTCCCTCAATTTGGGTTTGATCCCTGCTTCACTGAGATTAGATTACGATTATGCGTGGGTAGCAGGGCTATCCCCAGAACAATGCCCATGCTGCATCTCCTTCACTGCCTGTGATCAGGAAACCTCCTCTGACTTTTCTTATAGTATACACTCACTTTTATCACTGGCTAAGGTGATGTCTGTGAGGCTTCTCCACTGTGCTTACTATTTTATCCTCTGTAGGAAACATATTTGTGCAAGGATGTGCACTGAGATCATGTAAATAATCCTGTACCTCATTAAACTTATAATTTATTCACTTATTTCCACTATGGACCTAGCAATTTTTATTTCATTCAATGTACTCTAGTCTATTATCGTTATTGGCAACTTTTTTCACTGGCAGATTGTTTTTAATTCGGCCAATAGGATTGTCTTTGAGCTGGCCTGTGTCCTTCAACGTGTTTCTACTTCCTTGCTTTCTGATGCAATTTGCTATAAAAGGTGAATCACAATCCCATCATCTCACATTATCTGACACAGGATTAGTTATTCTGTTTCAGATACTTGTGGGTTCACTCTTCCTTTCTGGCCCTTCCTCACTTTTACTGTTACATCTTTCTTACCACTTTACTTCCCAACATGAACTCCAAGCCAACCAATTTGTGTTAATTTCTGCTTAGGTTCTGGAGGAACTGTATCATTTTCTCTAAATTAAGGTTGAGTCCTTAAATTTGAGTGCAAACTACATACTGTTGTCACTCGAGGTCCTGGCCGAGAAGTTCCCTGGATTTTGCCAACATAAATCTTTCACCTGTGTTTGCTTCTAACATACTGTGTCACTCCTGTTCTGAGCACTCAGTTTTAAAAAGCTCCTTCCCAGCCCTTTCCCTTCTCCTGATCATATATTTCTGTGAGGTCTGACCATGAATTCCATGTCTTTGTGCCACATCCTTTCCCAGGCACCTTGTATTTTACTGCCCTCCCTCTCATCCCCCTCCTTTACCCTCACAGAGTGTCTAGGGCCCTGTCCAAGTTCTAGCTTCTCTCAGAAAAAGGCAATAATCTATCTTGGCAGATTAGTGATGATCTAGCTTTCTTACTAGGTCATGGCAATGTAAAAGGGAATGTGTGTCTGGGTGTAAGTCAAGGGGTTATTTTCTTAAGGAATTTTGTAGATTGATACATCTTGATAAAATACTTCAGGTCCAGAGTCAAGCCCTTACTTCTACAAGGTCAGAAACCTAATTTGTTAACAAAATAAATTCCTTTTGCAGGTACAGACGCCATAACTGAGTTTATAAGTCTTATACATAGAGCAAAAGTCAAGTTATTAATGCATAATGAAGAATGCAAATCTTGCATTAGGTGGAATATTCCAATCAGCATGATAGTTCATCAGAATCAGCAGTTGGCTTGGCAAGTATGGAACTCAGAACAAAGGATACAAATAGAAGTAAGTGTTTTATATTATCAGATCTGGAATAGTCTGAAAACTCCAACTCACCAAAGGGGGATTTTCAAAATGACTTCATAAAAATAGAATTTCGTTGGCTGTACCTCCCAGAATTATCTCTAAAATATGGATTATTTTTCTAAGAGGACTAAAATACTTCGTCTATTGGATAATGTTTTCTTAATGTTAGATTATGCTTGGATAAACTCCATTAATATGTACTTCTGTGGTATTCCATTTTCTATTCTTCTGTGACAAACCAATTTTTCCCTGGTTCTTTGAATGTGTCAATACAGTCACTCAAATCAAGTAGTTTCAAATCTAAAGGACACTCTGACCTTTAAGAAAATTTTTTATGTCTGCTCTTATCTATAAGGTATAGATTATAAGACTCTATAGAGCTCTTTGGCTAATGTATAGAACTTTAAACTTCTTCTTATTTTCAGATTTTTTGGAAAGTCCCAGTACAGTCCCCAAGTACACACTGTTGATGTTACAGTATCAAAAATGATGTTTCATTTTTTTGCAGAAAAAAAAAAAGAAAATTATATAGCATACCTAAAATAATTTAATATAGCCTGTTTCTTCATTTCACCCTGTTTTATTTTCATGGAAATTTTCTTCCAGGAAAACTTAGCTTTTGATGCAGATGAGAAGCTGTAAGATAAAATCAAGAATACAGATGACATGAGAGGCACTGATTGATCCATTTCAGTTAGGCTAGTCACAATTCTGTGACCAAGTAGATATTTTGTAGGTATAGAGACTTTAGAAGACAATTTTCGGGGTTGTTATATAATAAGAATCTTTGGGATCCACAAAACTCCTACAGCCCTGATCCCGAGGGTTTCCCCATTATTGTTCACCTAACCTTTCCCTTGACGTGGCAACTATGCCCACTAGACATCTGCAGTGAGGCAGTGAAACAACAGGGCCCCAGCCCTTATATACTTGCTCCTGTTACATCACTTTACTGTCTGAGCTTTTTTCTTTAGAAACTGGTGCTTGACATACATGGGCTTGGAGTGCTCCAAATAAACAAGGAAATCTTCTGTTGTGTTTGTAGTTTTTCAGAGGTGCACATTTAGCCATTTGCTCACTCACCACGAGTCTGAAATTCGAGCCCCAGTGATTCTTCTACTTAATGGACTCTAAAGGGGAAGGATTCACAGGAACAAGTATAAGAACCATATGGACACAAACTAAGGTGGCAGTGGGGAGGGATGGAAGGGAGATGGGGAGCACTTGGGGGGTGGGCTGGGATGGGAGTAAAAGACAGAAAACTGTACTTGAATAACAATTAAAAATAAATAAATAAATAAAAATAAAATACAATCTCTGTAAAAATTAAAAAAAAAAAAGAAAAAGCAAAAGCAAATCTTAATCAGGTTTCTAACCAATATAGTCAAAGAGGAGGCAGAGAGTTCTGTTTTCTTGATTATGAGGATATACTTTCTATGGCAGGCAAAAATCTCCTTGTCACGGGTAATGAAAATATATCCTTGTTAACAATTAGTAAGATGTAAAGGATATAGGGACACACTCCATTTGAAAATTTTAATAAAAGAAAGAACTGAGATAATATCTATTACTTTCTAGTGTTCAATAGTAAATACTTGAATTAGTCCCTCTGATTACTGTTTATTGTAAATGTGTTAATTTACCACCAAGTCAGGTAATATTTTCAAATAACTTGACTCAAATGCTGTTGTTCTGTGATAATTTCATACAGGTGAGCTTACCTGTGAATACTCTGCAACTAAGTCATAAACAAAGCCAAAGTTGTCTCTACTGCTCCTGTCCACATCCTTTACTCCCCCTTTGTCTTGGCACAGAATCCAAGAAATACCATATGCATCAATTTAATGACTTACCAGACATACATACACACACGTGCACCCAGATGTGTGTGTGGGTGTGTGTCTCCACCTCTTCTGTCCTCCACTGAGATAGCTGGTTTCCTCTCTCCCCTCCATCTACTCCTTTATGGTTTGTACTTCTTTCTCTACTTCATTCCTTCTCTGGTGATTTTTTTCTGACCCATGACTTTATATAACATTCACTATATTGATTATACCTATATTCATATCTCTAACCCCAGACCTTTCCCTGAACTTCTAACAGTCCAGCTGCCTTTGGGATAGCCCCCTGGCATGTGTGATAGACACCTGACAACCCAACCACCCATCCACAACAGAAACCTCCATTCCTCTGACCTCCCCCTCCCAGGAGTGTTATGTCAGCAAACGGCATAAGCAGATCCTCAAGACTCACAACCATGTTCAACCGTGTCTTTGAACCACAGCCATCTGTGAGCAAGACCTGAGGACTCTTCTACCACAGGGCTTCCTGCTTCTCTTGCTCCCTGGTCTTCTCCTCACAGCTACTTGCTCAGCAACCACTAGGAAGAAAACTCAAGTCCTAAGTTGGTTTACAGGGCTCTACGTGGTCTGTGCATCTGCTGCCCCACTCTCAGCTGCTGTCCCATGCTCTGGTCTCCAACCCCCACATTTCTTCTCCCTCTGCAGGCCTCCTGACCTTCATATCTGACATTTTGTGCTAGAAGCCCCTCCCCTGGATTTTCACATGGCTCATCCTCATTTCTTCCAATGTCACTTCCTCAAAGAGGTTTTCCCTAACTGCTCCCAAGTTGCACTGTTATTCTGTTTCTCCTGACCTTGCTTTATGTTCTTCTGTAGCACTTAACATAAGGCACAGAACATTAAACTATTGATTTCTAATGTTGTCTTTCTGTCTCTACCACCAGAATGTAACTTGTTAAGAACAGGGTTTTTATTTGTTTAACCAGTGTTCCCAGCATCCAGTAGTGCTTGGCTTATGATAGATATCAATAAATATTTAGTGAGCAAATGAATATTTTTCCATGTACATTTAACATAACATACATAGTTGTTCAAAGGGCTCAAACTTACAACTAGAAGATGAATAAGTCCTGGGGTATAAAGCCCATCCTAGTGATAACAGTCAACAATAACTGTATTATAAAGTTCAAAGTTGCTGAAAGACTAGGTCATAAATATTATCACCACAGAAAAGGAAAGGTGATTACATGAAGTGGTAGAACTAAACCTACAGTGGAAATCACATTGTAATATGTAAAGATATCAAACCAACACACTACATTTTAAACTTACAGTGTTATATGTCAATTACATCTCCATTGTTAATGGATTAACAATATAATCTTTAATTTTCTGGTTTAGTTTTGTGCTTCTGTAGAAGATCGGGTATAGAGTTATAATTGTATATTAACTTTGCTTTATATAGAGCATGCAGAATTTCATAAATACTTTAGAAATATATCTTTAAAAATACTTTAGAAAGAAGTCTTTAGGATGTTAGTGCAAGAATGAATATACACACACATATACAATATATATTCACAAGTTATTTTTCAATAGTGCTTTAGTACCTTGAAAAGCTTCCAAAAGTTTTTTTGCAATGTTCAAGGGTATAACTCTTACTGCCAGTCAGTGGATTCACTCCAAGACCCTCACTCATAATTCAGTGAATGCTATGTTTTCATTGTCAGGTTGTAGCTTTGCCTTGGACCCCTTACCATTCAGAACAATACTACCAGGGTGAAGCTCAGAGGGGATAGGGGGGAAGATGTCCTCACAGTAAATAGCCACTATTTGAAACGGATAATATGCAGCAAAAGAAAAAAGAGTATTTTAACAGGAATTAAAGAAACTTTAAGAGAAAAAATTAGCATAATCTCCCTAAAGGGTGAAAAGGGCAGGTGTTAGACAAGAGGAGGTTGTTTCTTTGTTAATCGCAAGTGGTGCTGTTGGAAAAGAAAAGCTGTTTTGCTCTACTGGCTTGGACTGGCTGGCAGGAAATTGGACAACATGCCTTTAACACGTGACCAGAGCTTTGCCCCTGTCTGTGGTTGCTGGGCTCCAGTCCCCCAAGGGATCCCTCTCCTCCTTCACTTCTAAGTGTTTCCAGGGAATGTCTCATTTGAACTCAAGGTTAACTTAAATCAGCTCACACTAGCTGTCCTCTAATGCACTCTCACCTCCCCCAGCTGCATCTCCAGGCCACCATCCCTGCTGGGAGCATCCTACCACCTGCCCGGATGTCCTTACTCTTCTGGGGCTTGTCTCTCCTCCAGAGACTCTATGAGGCCAACTCTAAGCTCTTATTTCTGCAGGATTTTGGATCTAAGGTTAAGGGCAGTGGCTGAGAAGAAAGTACCTATTCTCATCTGGAGGAAGGAAGAGGAAGAGCAGTGGTGGTGAGTCTCTGCACAGCTCCAGGTCTCACTTTCCTACCCCCAACCCCAACACACACACAAAGCAGAATAGTATCAACATAACAAACATGTCATGCCTCTGAGAGGCGCTGAAGCACGCAATAGAGTTTTCACAGGCCCAGCACCCTCAGTACCTGTCAACTAGGAAGACAGAGTAATAAAGTAATTCCAGGTGCCTTCTAGATTTGGACGCTAGGTGTCACTGCTCATGTTTGATACCCGAAGTCACATTTAAAAAGTCCTAAAGAAAAAAGAGGGTAGGGGGAGATTGATTTGGTAAGAACATAAGCCTGGAAGCTTTTCTCTAAATACTACATTAAAGGTGAGTCAGCCTTAGAAAAACTGTGAGGCTTTAATCAACGTATTTAGACAGCAAGTTTACCAGTGCAGTTTGCAGAGTCACTGAGTGGTGTCGATACAAAAGTGATGCTGATGCTGTCTGTATTTAAGAAGCTGGCTGCTTCTGATGTGACCCTGAAATTAAAGGCTTGGATGCAGATATGTAGGAGGCATTAGCAAACAGCTGCATAACAGGAGGAAAAAGACAGATAAAGCATCCTACTGCCTCTGTACCTTCACACATGGCTTAACAACCAGGGCAAGTTCAGAGAAATGCATTGATAGGTGATTTCATTATTGTGCGAATATCATAAAGGCATATACACAGATTTTGATGTTCTAGCCTGCTGCACACCTGGGCTACACGGTGTAGTCATTGCTCCTGGGCTACAAGCGTACACAGCACATTACTGCACAAACAACGTGAGATTAGTAAAGCACAAGAGAAAATGTCATTGAGAGACATGGTAAACATGAGATGTGTGAGGCTGTTGCTGGTATAACACAGCTACTGTTTACAGCAAACTTACACTCTAAAATAACAATCAAAATTATAGTATAGTAAATACACCAACCAGTAACACAGTTACTTATTATCATTATTAAGTGTTATGTAGTGTGTACATAACTGTATGTGTTATACTTTTATATGACTGGCAGTGCAGTAGGTCTCTTTGCAGCAGCAATACCACGAACATGTAAGTAACAATGCTAAGATGTCAGCATGGCCAAGATGTCAGCATGACTGTGACATCAGCACTCCTGGGCTCTCTAGATGTAGAAATTCCTCACTACATTGCAGTCTGTTGGGTGCACCATGGTATGTGGGCCTGATGTTGACCAAAATGTCCTTAGGAGGTACATGACCCTATTTGTATGGTAGGTAGCATTATCTAAACATGGATCTTCTTCCGTTTCAATATGTAGTCAATGTATTTACATATTTAAACTTTATTTTAAGTCCCTTCTCTGATCTTTGTATCTATATCAGGTTAAAGGAAAAACTACAGCCTAAAGTAAAAATTTCTGGGGTCAGGATCCATGTGAGATGGAGCTTTGAATCCCTGTACTGAGTGTACTTACTGCATTGGAGGTCTGAGGAGGGAAATGCTATTTTCTCAAGGGGTAGGTCTGGAAGCACCCCAACTGCTGAGTTCTGGGGTGTCTCAGCTCCAGCCTACAGAGCTGGGCAGGAACCTACTGCCCTGAGTGAAAAAAAAATGGAATCTCTCTTTTTTAATCACAACTGAGTCCAATGAGTGATGATATTATTTATAACAGCTAAAACCTGCTGACTCTTCTCAGCACTGTGCACAAATCAACTTATTGAACATTTGGGACATGGGCACTGTCATTATTTCCATTTTACAGATGAGAATGCCTGAATCATCAGGGCAGTACCAGGAAATGTTAATGTATTTAACTCATGTAGATAGTGGATTTAAATCATCACATTAAAGGCAAGAAAAAAAGATAAAATCACTCATATTCTCACTTCCACACCAATTAACAACTCTGATCATTTTGCCTTGTAGTGATTAAAAAGTGAATCTCTAGTGCATTTTGCTCTTATAAAGGTTTGATATTCTTTTTTAAACTTTTTATGAATTGAATAAAGCAGTGGAGTATTGAAGGAACCAGATGAATCAGATGTGACTTCGTGCTTGTGAATCGCACATTTGCAGTAATTTCCGATGCACTTGATAATGTGAGGGGCAAGGGATGCTTTCTAAAGCGTGACTTTACTTTCCTCAGTCAAGCATGTAAACCCTCTCACCGGCCTTCCGGACTTCGAGCTCAGCAGAGAACAGTGCAGCTACACCATTCTGTCATCTTCAGGTGACATCAGCCAGGGCAAGGTAGTGGCCCAAGATTGAGGAATGTCAGACACTGTCCCAAAGTGGCAATCTCTCTTCTCATAAAGCAGAGACATTCCAGTGTCCACAGATGCCAACAATAAGAATGACACAAACAAGGAAAGAATGCCTTTATTAAATATGTGTCTGAGAAGATGCCCAGATTTTAACTGGGAGTAATGTTTGTCTTTTCACATAGAAAATTTTATGTTAAGTCTGTCTCTGTGGGGCACAGTTGGGATTGGACTAATGGGGCTGCAGAATCCCCAACCTCACACATTCCCTAGGGTCCCAGAACTGTGTGTACCATGAAGGTGTCCTTGGAGCAGGGACTCATACTTACCCATGGTCCCCACTCAGGCTGTCACCATCCACCTTTCTTGCCTTCAGCTGCTGCCTCACCCTTGAACTCATCATCTCTAAAACGCAGGGCTAGTGATGTTCCCTGGCCACTCATTTGGTGATGGCCACAGCCTCATAGCAGAGTCCAACCCCTCCAGAGTTTCTGCCGGCAGGCTCTCCAGCACTGGCCCTCTGTGCTGTGTCCAGACACACCTGCCATTCTCTGGGAACACACCCTGTTCCTCCTCCTTCTTCTCACACATGCTTCTTTCTCTCCCATTAAATCTCATTCCTCCATTTCTTTGTCCTGAAAACCGGCGTATCCTGGTTGCTCTGTGTCTTTCTTTGTAGGGCAGAGCTACGGCTCCTCATCTCAGCCTTGACTGCTCTGTTCACACTCAGCCCACCTTAAATGCAGGTGCCTCTAGCTGTCTCTTTCACTCTTGGCTGATGGCAGCTCCTCAGGGACGGGTGTATGTGAGGTCTACTTCATGTTTCCATCCCCAGAACTAACATGTTTCAGGCACGTAGTAGTGTTCAGGCACATTAAATATTATTGAACAAACCCATTTATTTGTAAATAGGTTATAACTTCTGGTATATTAATAAAAAGTAAGTAGTGGTTATTCACCAGTATTTGTTAGTTACATATTTGTCTGTCCTTTACTGAGTCCCCGCTCTATGCCAGGCACTATGAAAGGTGCTGGTGTGCAAAGATGAGCAGACATTGTTCCTGAGCTGAAGCCACCAGTCTTTTGAGAGAGATGGACTTGTAAATGTGAATTGTGGCCACTCATTTATTCTGTAATAGAAAGATGTTCTTAAATTTGGATGGTTTTCCTTCATGAAATTAGAGTGGATAGGGGCATTTAAAGAGTGTAAATAGCAAAAATACATAGATGACATCTAATTTCTCATCTGTACTTCCCAGAAAAAGGTGTGTTTAAGAGTAATTCCTCTTTCCTTTACTAGCAAGGATACAATCCTAGTGTTTCTTCTGGAGGTGCTGGGTATTTGGAGTGGCACTATTCTCCCACAGCAGCCACTCTGCCACAGCCTGGACTGAGAGACAAGAGCAGGGGTGCTAGGAATGGACACCTGAGAGAGGCAGCTTCCTTCAGGGTGACAGCCCCACCTAGACTCTGTGGGCCCAGCAATTCACAGCCTGGCACCAATGTGTGGCATCATCATGCACATCCTCAGCATCTTGGAGCAGAATTTAACAAGTAAGCATAGGAGTCTTGCATCAGACTTTGATTTTAGTATCAGCCTATCTCACAGGCTTAGAGCAAGAGTTTACTAGAGTTTGGCCAAGCAAACCAGTTATAAATGAACTGTGTTAGGTAAAGGGACAGCCTGAGATAGTTAACTGGTACTTGGTAAAGGTCAGAAATTCCTCTAAGGGACAGATGCAGAGACAGCTATCACTCTTTCCCATCAGAAGGAAGACAATCTAGGTGACTAGACTAGACATCAGGAAATGAGGTAAGTCAGCCCTTATATTGAACAGGAGGACATTAAAACATTCAAAATCCCAGGGCAAATAGAATGAACCCAATAACCTGGCTCTTACTTTGGAAGCCAAATGTTTTACCAGCAAATTGCCCAGGTAACTTCTGCATGGTGTGTGAGCTGATGTTCTAGAATAGCATGGAACTGCTAGAAGTACATATGGAACCCTTAAGACAGTTCACTATTTCCTTACCTGTATTGTTAGTTTTCTTTGCTCATATTTTGAGAGTGAGTTTTTTAAAGATTATTTTGAGAGTGAGCTTTTAAAATATTAAGTGAGCTTTTTTCCTCTACTGCAGCAATTGTATCACAATGTGAGACAATATGATCCTGTGAGGGGCATGCCCTTGAAGACACTGTAGGCACTAATGTCAACTCTACAGTAGAGGGAAGTGGACTTCATTGGGCCATGGGAGTGAGTATTAGCTCCAGATGTGAACATTCAAACCATTAACATAGGATGGACTGGAAAATCAGAAGAGTTTATTAAGAAGATTTTCAGCAAAGCAACAATAAGCTCTTCATAATATAAATAATAATATTTATCATTTACCAATCTTTCTGTGGTGTTATTTGCAACCATTTAAATGTATTGTCTTTTTTCCCTCCCTTGTCTCCTTTCTTAAAGTTCAATACAGCTTTTTGAAAAAAAAAATATGATGCCTTTTACCAGCACTATCCATAAAAGAGTAACAGGCACAATGGAAATTTAGTCTGTCAATGTGTAATGTGAGACTGTAAAATTGTCCTGGATAATAACAAAAGAGCTAAGTCTTGGCTTCATAACTGAACCATGACTTGCACAATGCTTATGTAGACTGGGTATTGAGTTTGAGATCAGAGAGCTTTATAAGATAGGCGTAGGGCAAAGCATTCCCTGTGAGTATTGTATGGAGGTATCTCTGCTCATTTTTATTAAAAATCGTTGAATTGCTCAAAATTCTGATAGGTAGAATAATGGCTTTTACAGATGCCCACATCCTAATACTTAGAATCCACAACTCAGTTACCTGAGTTACCTCACGTGGCAAAAGGGACTTTACAAATGTGAATAAAGGTAAAGACTTTGAGGTGGAAAATTATCTCAGTATTCCATGTGGGTCCAATCTAATCACATAAATCTTTGAAAGCAGAGAATCATTCCTAGTAGTGATTTATTTATTTTTAATTAAAAAATACGACTTCTGGCCAAGATGGAGGCATAGGTAGATACACTTTCCCTCCTCACACAACCAAATGAAAGACAACAAAAAATTTAAAAAACAACCAGAAATGCCAGAAAATTGAACTGTATGGAATTTTGACAACCAAAGACTTAAAGAAGAAACATTCATCCAAGCCAGTAGGAGGGGCAGAGATAGGCAGCTGGGATGGAAAGTACTTGTGGCAATATGGTGGCTGGTGGAGCAGGCAGTCTCATATTTGCATGCAGATAAATCAGGAGGAACAACTGAGGACTGAGATGAACCCCACAACCCAGAGTTCCAGTGCAGAGAAATAAAGTCTGAAAACCTCGGACTGAAAAGATCTGTGGGGGTTGCGGCAGCAGCGAGAGCAATTCCCAGCCTCACAGGAGAGTTCATTGGAGATACCCACAGGGTCCTAGTATGTACAAAAACCCACCCACCCAAGAATCAGCACTAGAAGGGCCCAATTTGCTTGTTGGTAGTCCCAGAAATGACTGAAAGCTGCCAAGAGCTGAGCAAAAGGCATTATTTCCTCTCAGACCCTTTCTCCACATACAGTGCTACAGTGCAGTGAAGTAGGTTGCCCTGTCCTGGAGAATACCCAAGGCTTCACCCCTTACTATGTAGCAGGCAAGCCCAGATGAAAAGAAAATATGGCCCAAATGAAAGAACAGTTTAATCTCCAGAAAAAAATGCAGCTAAGTGAAGAAGAGATAGCTAACCTCTCAGATGCAGGGTTCAAAACACTGGTAATCAGAAAGCTAACAGAAATTGTTGAGTATGGTCACAAAATAGAGGGAAAAGTGAAGGGTATGAAAAGTGAAATACAGGAAAATGTACAGGGAACCAATAGTGAAGGGAAGGAAACCAGGACTCAAATCAATGGTTTGGAGCAGAAGGAAGAAATAAACATTCAACCAGAACAGAATGAAGAAACAAGAATTCAAAAAAATGAGGAGAGGCTTAGGACCCTCCAGGACAACTTTAAATGTTCTAACATCCAAATCATAGGGGTACCAGAAGGAGAAGAGCAAGAGTAAGATTACAAATTTTATTTGAAAACATAGTGAAGCAGAACCTCTCCAATCTGGCAAAGGAAATTGACTTCTGGGAAGTCCAGGAAGCTCAGAGAGTCCCAAAGAAGTTGGAGCCTAGGAGGAACACATCAAGGCACATCATAATTTCATTAGCCAATATTGAAGATAAGGAAAGAAACTGAAAAGTAGCAAGAGAAAAGGATACAGTTAGTTAAAGGAGTTCCCATAAGACTATCAGCTGATTTATCAAAGACCTTGCAGGCAAGAAAGGGCTGGAAAGAAGTAGTCCAAGTCATGAAAGGCAAGAACCTACACAAGATTGCTCTATCCAGCAAAACTATCATTTAGAATGGAAGGAAAGATAAAGTGCTTCCAACATAAGGTCAAGTTAAAGGAATTCACGATCACCAAGCCCTTGTTATATGAAATGTTAAAAGGACTTAACTAAGAAAAAGAAGAAGATCAAAAATACAAACAGTAAAATTACAACAAACTCATAGCTACCAACAACCAAACCTAAAACAAAAACATAAACAAAAATGAACTAAGTAAACAACTAGAAAAGAAAAGATTTAAGAAATAAAGGTCACATGAAGGATTATCAGTGGGGAGCAGTAAGGGGAGAGAATGGAGGAAATGGTACAGGGAACAAGAAGCATAAATTGTAAGTACAAAATAGACAGTGGGGAGGTTAAGAATAGTAAGGGAAATGGCGAAGCCAAAGTACTTATCTGTATGACCCATGGGCAGCAACTAAGGTAGGGGAATGATGGTGGATGGGGGGTACAGGGTATAGGGGAATAAAAAAATTGTTTTTTACTATTTTTCCCTAGCTTTGTTGAGGTATATTTGACAAATAATAATACATACTTAAGTTATGTGATATGATTTTTAAAATATTTTATTTATTTATTTTTAGAGAGAGCAAAAGAGAGGGAGAAAGAGAAAATAATCAAAGGTTGCCTCTCACATATGTCTTAACTGGAAACTTGGCCCACAAACCAGGCATTTGCCCTGATTGGGAATTGAACCTGTGACCTTTAGCTTTGTGGGATGAGCTCAACCAACTGAGCCATGCCAGTCAGGGCTATTCAATGTGATTTTTAATATGTAGAACATGATGATTTTATATATATATATATATATACACTATGAAAAGATTACCATAATCAAGTTAATGGTTACCTTTTTGCTTGTGTGTTAAGAATTGCTACTCTCTCAGCAAATTTTAGGTATATAAAACAGTATTATTAGGTATATTAACTATTATTAATCATACTGTATATAAGATCCCCAGAACTTACTCATATATAACTAGAAGCTTCTACCAACATCTTCTCAATTCCCCCACCCCATAGCCACTGGTAACCACTATTTGACCCTGTTTCTATAAGTTCACCTTTTTAGATTTAATATAAAAGTGAGATTGTGTAGTATTTGTCTTTCTGTATTTCACTTAGAATAATGTTCTTTGGGTTCATCTATGTTGTCACAAATGACAGAATTTCTTTTTTCATGGTTGAATAAATTATGGTACATTATTGTATATGACATACACAGGGGTGGGCATAAATAGTTGTGAGTATGCAAAACAGAGGTCATTCTTGTATTTATTAATTATATGGATACACATTTACTTTATCTACTTATCTGTTGCCAAACATTTAGGTTATTTTCATATTCAAATATTATGAATGATTATGCAGTGAATGTAGGAGTGCAGATATATTTTGAGATACCGATTTCATTACCATAGATATTTATCCATAAGTGGGTTTGCTTGGTCATATGGCAGTTCAATTTTTAATTTTTTTGAGAAACCTCCATACTATTTTTCATAATGACTATACCAGTCTGCACTCCCACCAACAGTAGATGAGTTCCATTTTCTCCACAACCTCATCAACACCTGTTATCTCTTGTCTTTTGCGTGATAGCTATTCTAATAGGTGTGAAGTGATATCTCATTGTAGTTTTGATTTGTATTTCCCTGATAATTAGTAATATTGAGCACCTTTTTATGTACCTGTTGGCCATTTGTATGTGTGTGCTTTAAAGATGGTGGCAACAGATATGAGCCAAGGAATGCAGGTGACCTCTGGAAGCTGCAAAAGTTAAATAGATTCACTCTTAGAGTTTCCAAAATAGGAATTCAGCCTTGCTAATAATTTGATTTTTGCTCAATGAGAGCTATGTAGAATTTCTTCTACAGGGATGTACTATAATAATCATAAATACCTGACAAAACAGAATGACCTCTGTTTTGCATACTCACAACTATTTATGCCCACCCCTTTGTATGTCATATACAATAATGTACTGTAATTTATTCAACCATGAAAAAAGAAATTCTGCTATTTGTGACAACATAGATGAACCCAAAGGACATTATTCTAAGTGAAATAGGCCAATACAGAAAGACAAATACTACACGATCTACTTTTATATTAAATCTAAAACTCCTGACAAAAGGAGTTGGGTCTGATGCATAGAAGGATGCAGTGCACATTTCCTTGTGGTTCTTCATGGGGCTGTGGGCAGGAGTTCCCACCCAGTCCAGTGGCTCAGTTGTAGGAATTTAACTGTTCTGTTGTAATAAGGAGGAAATAAATCTTCAGCTCCTCCCTGAAAAATCTGTAGATCATACAAATTTCCCTCAGCTGATTTTTCTACTTCATTGCTGAAAATTAACATTTACTGATCACTTTACAAAGCATCTCATTTGATCTTCACAAGTATCCTGGTTTGTATCATTTCTATTTTACATGAGAAAAACTCCAGGTCACAAGTTAACAGAAACTAGGGGTAAGATGTTAAATGGTCCATCCATCAGGGTTGAGAAAGGGCTCAAAGCTACCACAATACCAGGAAGATTCTCTTTCATTCTCAAAACAGATAGTTTGTACCATAAACCAGTCATTCTCTTTCCTAATCTTATTACATATCCTTGAGTATTGAGACACAAGAAAGATTTCTAAAGATTAAAAAGACAACCAACTGTATGGGAAAGCATATTTGCCAATGATACCTGAGACAAACATTTAATCTCCAAAATATACAAAGAACTCACACGACTGCACTCTAAAAAGACAACTAACCCAATTAAAAAATGGGAGCAGACACTTCTCCAAGGAGGACATACAGAAGATCCAGAGACACATGAAAAGATGCTCAATATTGCTATCAGAGAGATGAAAATTAAAACCATAATGAGATACCACTTTACACCAGTCAGGATGGCTATCATAAAAAAAGCAACAAACAACAAATGTTGGAGCTGTTGTGGGGAAAAGAGGACCCTAGTTCACAGTTGGTGGGATTGCAGACTGGTACAACCATTATGGAAAACATGGAATTTTCTCAGAAAACTAAAAATGGACCTGCCTTTTGACCCAGCAATTCCACTGATGGGATTATATCCTAAGGACCCTGAAACACCAATCTCAAAGAACCTATGCACCCCAATGTTCATAGCAGCACAATTTACAATAGCCAAGAGTTAGTCGGAAGCAACCTAGGTGCCTGGCAATAAATGAATGGATCACAAAATTATGGTACATATACACAATAGAATTCTATGCGGCAGAGAGAAAGAAGGAACTACTGCCCTTTGCAACAACATGGATGGAACTGGAAAGTATTATGCTGAGTGAAATAAGCCAAGTGTTGAAAGACAAGTACCATATGATCTCACCTTTAACAGGGAGCTAAACAACAAAACAAACAAGCAAGCAAAATAAAAACAAAGACATTGAAATAGAGAACAGGGGGACATCAACTAGAGGGGAGAGGGGAGGGAATTTAAGGGGAAAAAGGGGAGGGATTTAGAGGAACAAGTATAAAGGACACAGGGACAATAACTAAGGGGGGTGGAAATGGGAGGGAGGTGGGGAGCATGGGGTGGGGTGGGCTGGGATGGGAGAAATAGGCAGAAAACTGTACTTGAAAAATAATTAAATAAAAAAATGCTGACAATTAAAGCCCTATCTCAGAAAAAAAAAAAAAAGATTTTCTCCAAAATCTGGGTTTTCTTTTACATGTGTGGAACAAAAATGAATATATATTACTTTCTCAAAACTGTTTTTGAACATATTTTTAAAATTTAAAAAATGAGAGTTAATGCAGCCTCAGGTTAGCTGATATTTCCTAACTTCATTACAGTGGTTTTCACCCTTTTCATAGCAGGAAGCCCAGCTCTCCTGGAAACCAGTAGTATCAGCTATTGTTTCATTCAAATAACATGAGTTAACCTGCTATATATAGAAATATACACACTTAAAAAATATGGTTGAAATATTGCACAGTGCGGGAAAGGCATTTTTTTCTATACTACCAGAAACTGAAAGTATGAAAAGGAGAATTAGCTACTGAAACATAATTCTAAAAGTATTTTTCAAATTTACTTAAGTCTTCTAACCATAATAATTCAGATGCAAGAGAAGGAGAATTTTTATGAATGAACTTAAGAAAAAATCATCTTTATGGAGATATAATCCCTACACCATACAATTCACCCCATGGAAAGTATACAATTCAATATTTTTTGGTATTGCATTATTGGTTTTTAAAAATTGTAATAATATATATATATCAAAATTTTCTGGTTTTGACCATTTTTATGCGTAAATGTAGTGACATTCATTATACTTACAATGTTGTGTAACTGTAACCACTGTTTCCAAAACATTTTCATCACCACAAAAGGGGACTCTGTACCCATTAACCAATAATTCTACATTTCTTCCTCCTTCCAGCCTTGGTAACCTCTAATCCACTTTCTGTTTTTATGAATTTATCCATTTTAGATATTTTGTTTAAGTAGACTCATATAATATTTTTTTTGTCTGATTTATTTACTTACCATAGTGTTTTCAAGGTTTATTCAGGTGCAACCTATATCAGGACTTCATTTCTTTTTATGGCTGAATAATATTTCATTGCATGTATAACCACATTTTGTTTATCCATTTATTATTGTTGGACATTTGGGTTGCTTCCACTTTTCAGCTGTTGAGAATGATGCAGTTATGAATATTAGCCTGCAAGTATCTGTCTGAGTCCTTGCTTTTGATTCTATGGGGTATATATGTATCTAGGAGTAGAGTTGCTGGACCATATAGCAGTTTTATATTTAGTATAATGTGGGGGCGACTTCTTCGAGAGTCCCCCCAATGCCACAGACGTGTGTGAATGAATAAATATATGGCTGAGACAAGTTGAGATCTGTTTAGGGAGGAGGAGTGGGCTGTGTCCAGTTTCTCAGGGGAGACAAAGGCCAGCAGTGGCCAGTTGCTTTTTCCAGGAGAAAAAGGCCTTGAGCACCCTCTTCCATAGCCTTTTACTGGGTTGTAATACACAGGAATACAGGGCAGCAAGGATCAAACGGTAGATAACATTTCAAAGCAATATGAGGGCTTCAAAGTCTGAGTCAGTGTCTGTCAGGAAGAAAGTTGCAGAAACTTTGGGAGACATACTCATTTCCTCTAGGACCCTTATCGTGTGAATGAAAGCACTCTTAGCAGAGCAGATTTTACAGGTTTATCAGCAAATCTTTGTGATGCCAGATTTTTCCCCAGGGCACTCTCTGGCAAGGCAAGGAACAGCACCTCTCCCCAACAGGTATTCAGGCGTAAGGGGATTAGAACCAGGAAGTGCTTCTCCCAGAGAAGATGGGGACTTGGTCAAAGCTGGGGGTGGTGGTGAGAGTCCATTGCTCTTTGTTGCAGCCCCCCTTCCCGGAGTCCTTCCATGAAGGCCTCCCAAGTGATCGAGTCTGGCTTAGGTTGCGATCACTGTGAGGGGTCTTACCTGTCATTGACTTCTGACCAAGCTTTGGGGGCAGGGAGAGGAAACTGAGGCAGCATTTGCTACCAGAGACAAGCTTTGTCTCCTGGGGATGGCATTCCAAACGTCATCTCTTGCCCTTAGCCACAAGAAGTAGAGATACAATTCCTAAAATCAAGCAGAGCAGTCTACAGTATAACAGTATAACAGTTATACTGTACAACAGTATAACAGTTTTCTACAGTGGATGTATATTTTTACATGATCACCAGCAATGTACAAGGGTTCCAATTTCTTCGCATTTCCCAACCTCATCTAGTAGGTGTAATGTAGTATCTCATGTGGTTTTGTGCCAATAAGCTTTTAAGCTTCAAGCAGTTGCTGAAATTTTTGACTACCATGAATGGAAACTATTTAAGTTGTCTTTCCATGATGTTAAGGTTGGATTATTCCTTCCGTCAATTTCCCTCAGTTTTGTGCATGCTAAATCATTATCAGGTATTTACTATGACTCCCCCAGTTACCTTCATATCTCCAGTGTTCTGTCTCTGGCTCTGTTTTAGGAAGACCCAGCCATCTAAGAGGAGATTCAGGCACAGAGAATAAACTGTAGATGGATGAATTTTGTGCAATAAAGAAGTGTGTGTAATATATAGAAGAAAGAGAGGACTTCCAGTCAAGATGGTGGCATAGGTAAACACAGCTCACCTCCTTCCATAATCACATCAAAATTACAACTAAAATATAGAACAGCCATCACTCAGAAACATTAGAAATTGAGTTGAATGGAAGTCTGACAACTACAAAATTGAAGAAACTACATCTATTCAGATTGATAGGAGGGGTGGAGATGTGGAAGGGGATGGTCCCACATCCATATGTGGTGGATAAAAATTATGCAGGGATATCTTGGGAGTGAGGAGTCACAGCCCCACACCATGCCCTAAAGCCCAGGGTTCCAGTGCCAGAGAAATCAGTCCCCATAATTCTGTCTGGAAAAACCAGTGGGAATTGAGATGCTGGAAGAAACTCGCAGGGTCCTAAGCACTTCCCTTTAAAGAACCTGTACACAGACTTGCTCAGATTCACTCTCTCTGAGCTCCAGCACAAGGGTAGCAGCTTGAAAGGCACTTAGTGGCATTTAGGGAGGAACTGAAGTATACGGCAACAAGGTGGGAGCTGGAGGAGAGCTTTCTTCCAGACAAAAAGGTGGGCAGAATGCACTGTCCCTTTTCTGAGCCCTCCACTGATAGAGCCACAGAACCCACAGGTGGGTGTCATATCTGATACTCTAGTACCCTGGCTAATAATGATTATCTCCACCCTGGAGATCCCCTGAGACTCTGTCCCAGTCAACATACAGGCCTACCCAAACTGTTAACCATGATTTTTACATATGAATGGCTTGTCTTGGCTCATGCTTCGCCACTTCCTAAATTCTTTCAAGCAATCAACAGCTGGCTTCAGTGAGCCCCTAGTCCATGTACTTCTTGTAAGTGTCCCCAGGCCCAACATTACCAGCAGCCAGCCTAGATTCACAGCTTGGATCACAGCTTCGCCTGGGAATCTCCAAACCCAGTAAAAGTAGCAGCCATCTCAGATTGCTTTATAGCTCAGGCAGGATGGCCCATGCAGAACACAGATAGGGGCTGACTTTGGACTGTACCACCTGGGGAAACCCCAGAGCCTGCACACCCAGTGGACAGCTGCAGACCACATTGGAGCACTACCACCCTGCCTCTACACAGCTGATGCTCAATGTAGGGTGGAAGTTGGTGGTTGTTGGTCAGTGGTCACAGCCAGTCCTTGCAACTGACTGGCCTGGATAAATACCCCCATTGATCTACCAAGAGTAATCAAGTCTTAACTCTAAAAGAAGGTGTACACAATCCATGAAAGGGTGCACCTAGAGTATCCAGCTTGGGTAATAGGTAAGGTAGTACCAGTGGACCCTATAGAATACCTACTACATTAGGCCACGCTACCAAGACAGGGAGTCATAGTAACTCTACATAATACATAGGAACAAACACAAGGAGGCTGACAAAATAGGGAAACAAAGATTAAAATCTTAGTAGTAGTAGTCTTTGGGTAGTAGGATAATGGACATATTTTATTCATTCATAGGATTATTTACACTTCATAAATTTTATACAACAAACTTGTTTACAGTCCCATATCTTCCACTCACACATCCTGGAAAATCCCACACTTCACAATTCTGCTCACGAAGGAGCTGCTTCTGCATATTTACAATGTCATACCTCCAGGTCTCCACAGGTTCAGAAGACAGCATAGCATTCTGGGTAACCTTTAAAGAGTTCTGAATTCTTCCTAGAGAAGACAAGCAATATAGAATCCCATAGGGCAGCAGATGCCCAAGATGAAGATGGTTCAGCAATGATAAGTCATCCTGGTTTGATCACGGAAAAGGAGACTGTTGCTAGTTACTGCTGTTGGATACCTTTGTGTTCTGTATTTTTTTTTAAGCTCAGAATTATTAGGGCAATGTTTCCACTCCAGATGATTCAACAAGGGACACCCACCCAAATTCAGAGCTCAGTGTGATTACTACCAAATATTAAAAGCTTTCCTAGGTAAGAGTCTAGCTCTTGCCAACGTAATCAATTCTTATACATGACTTACATGTTCAGGAAGTAAGCAAACAGAGCTGTGGTAACTTTAATGTTCTACAAAGGCACTGACTCAGAGTTCATTTCAGCAGAGTATCATCTTTCAGTTAATTTGTTAATTGAATGTCTGAATCATCTTTTTTCCACACTGATACTTTAGCTGATCTAATTGCACTCAGGCTGTCAATAGGGTACAGTGGTAAGGAATGAGATGACTACTCCTTAGTTCATCTGTATATTTATTTAGAAGATTTAAATAAAATACTAAAACTGAATTTTAAAATGTTATACCACAAAGTGAAATGTGGGCATTTTAAAAATTAATTTTTTAAACTTTTTTATTGATTATGCCATTACATTTGTTCTATTCCCCTCTCCACCCTGCATGCCCCTCCCCCACCATTTCCCCCTTTAGTTCATGAACACGTGTCTCAAATCTTTAGATTCTGTATTTCCCCTACTATTCTTACCCTCCCCCTATCTATTTTCTATCTACTGTCTATGCTACTTATTTTCTGTACCTTCTCTTCCCCTCTCCTTCTCTCACTCCCCTGTTGCTAATCCTCCACGTGATCTTCATTTCTATGATTCACTCCTGATCCAGCTGTCCTCTTAATTTGGTTTTGTTTTAGGTGTGGTTGTTGATAACTGTGAGTTCGCTGTCCTTTCACTGTTCATCTTTTTTATCTTCTTTTTCTTAGGTAAGTCCCTTTAACATTTCATATAATAAGGGCTTGGTGATGATGAACTCCTTGAATCTGATCTTATCTGAGAAGCACTATATCTGTCCTTCCATTCTAAATGAAAACTTTGCTGGATAGAGCAAACTTGGTTGTAGGTCTTTGGTTTTCATGACTTGGAATACTTCTTTCCAGCCCCTTCTTGCCTGTAAGGTCTCTTTTAAGAAATCTGCTGACAGTCTGATGGGAACTCCTTTGTAGGTGACTGTCCCCTTAGCTCTTGCTGCTTCTAGGATTCTCTCCTTCATTTTAATCTTGGCTAATGTAATGATGATGTGCCTTGGTGTGTTCCTCCTTGGGTCCAACTTCTTTGGGACTCTCTGAGCTTCCTGGATTTCCTGGGAGTCTATTTCCTTTGCCAGATTGGAAAGTTCTCTTTTATTATTTGTTCAGGTAAGTTTTCCACTTGTGGCTGTTCCTCTTCCCCTTCTGGTACCCCTATAATTTGGATGTTGGAACATTTAAAGATGTCCTGGAGATTCCCAAGCCTCTCCTCATTTTTTTTTGCATTCTTGTTTCTTCATTCTTTTCTGTTTGGCCATTATTTGCTTCCTTCTGGTCCACTCCATTGATTTGAGTCCCAGACTCCTTTCCATTACTATTGGTATCCTTTGCATTACCATTCATTTCAATTAGTTTAGCTTTCATATGTTTCTTTATTTTGTGACTAAAATCAACCAGTTCTGTGAGGATCCTGATACCCAGTGTATTGAACTGTGCATCTGAAAGTTTGGCTATTTCCTCATCGCTTAGATTTATCGGCTCTGGGGCTCTGAGTTGTTCTTGAGCCATTTTTGGTCTGTTTGCGCCGGTAAGTAAGTAAGAGGGGCTAAGCCTTAGTTGTTTACTAGGGCGGGGCCACCCAGGTCGCTGGTTTGTGGTGCTGTGTGTGGGAGCGGGGTCAGAGAGGGAGCAATGGCGGTCCTGTCCGCTAGCCCAGTTTGTCCCATCCCACCAGTGGCCCCGGCCTGTTTATCCAAGCAGAATTGTGGGAGCCTGCTGCCCCATGCCCTGCGGTCTCAATACTAGCCTCTTCACTGGTTTATCTGCAGGCTGCTGCGCGACCTACCGCAGACAGCCAGCTGCGCCTCTTCCCTGCCTGCGCCCATAGCTAGCCTGTGATCCGCGCCTTCGGCTGCTTGCGAGCCACCAGGTCAAGGATCTTTGTGGTCAAATGGCTTCGCTGCTGGCTTACCCGTTTAGCCCAGCATTTCATCCTTTTTTTTTTTTTTCGGACTCCATATTGTCGATTTTCTGTGTGGTCTGGTTGTGTTTATCGTTGTTAAAAATAGTTGTTCTTAGATTTGGTTGTGCACTGAAGCAAGGTGGGTCCACCTACGCCACCATTTTGGCGGAAGTCCCTAAAAATTAATTTGTAAAGTTACTTCTGAAACAGGTTGGGCTGAGCAGGTAAGTGTTTGGTCTCTAAACCTGTTTTTTCAGAGTTGCCCACTCACAGGGTCCTGAAGGGAAATACAACAGATCTAAAAGCATCAGGGCACAGATGAAGGAGGATGTTTAAAAAATGAAACTATACAGACAAGAGTTAGGTTCTTTCCTCAAGCAGGTTGAGAGTGTTTAAGGAAAGAAGCGTATCTTCATCTCAGTAAACTGGAAAATGATTAAGAACTTCCAGTGGATTTGGGAATTTTAGCAAGGCCTTTCTAACGAGCGCTTAAAGTTTTTTGTACCCAAGTTCTTACCTAAACTTAATCAACTTTCTCTCTTTCTCTTAAGAATATCTCTTTTAAAAGACAATATTTGCATGCATTGAATATGGGTATTGCATTTTGTTCTTTAATATGCAGTTCTTTAGAATATTCTTCAAAAATTACTAATCTCAAGAAATTATCCCCAGTTTGCACATAAGAAAATGAGGTGCGGAGGGCTGCTTTAATCTGTCTACTAATCTGATTTCCCTCCTCCCAATTTGCCCCACTCCAGTCCATCCTCTTTTCCTGATCATGTTCTTTTAAGTGGACTTATTCCATTTGTAAAGTTTAGGAAATGGAAGATTTTGGAAGTTAATAAGGAACACTAGCATAGTTTCTTTTTTTTTTTAAGATTTTATTTATCTTCAGAGGGGAAGGAGAGAAGGAGAGAAACATCAATGTATGGTTGCCTATAGTGCATTCCCTGCTGGGAATTGGCCTGCAACCCAGGCATGTGCCCTGACTGGGAATCGAACCGCGATCCTCTGGTTCGCAGACCTGCGCTCAATCCACTGAACTACACCAGCCAGGGCACTAGCGTAGTTTCTATGTAAGCCTTGCTACTCTCCCATGAGAATTCTGGCAGACATATGTTTGTTTCCACAAATCTGTTTTATTTTTTTCTATCCCAAGAACAACAAAATTTCACCCGGAACAGAAGCAAAACAAACTTACCTTATTAACAAAGGAATTATCTGTATAAATGAATAAAATTTATGGAGTACCTACTATGGGTTAGGGAGTTGGAAAGTGGTGGTGAAATAGAATCCCTGACCTCATGGAGGTCACAAATACCTGTCAGTAATTACATGTGTGGTGAGTGCTGGGGAGAAGGGCTCCATGGGGACATTGATTGCTTTCATTCTTTCTCTTTCTTTAATGACTTCTCTTAAAAGTTACTGTTATTTGTGCCTCTGTGGTCTATGATATACACTCTAGGTACAGCAAACAAATTCTTAAAGAATATACAGTGAATATATAAACAGGATGAAGTGCCCACAGAAGAAAAATTGCATTTCAAGATGCAATGTTCTTGGGGTTCTCTCTGTTCCTTTTGTAGATCCTTCCTTTGGTTCTGGCAGGTAAATTGTTGTGGACTGTTCTGCCTGGTTTTAGGAATTGTAACTCTACCCCCTATGGAAAGTATAAGCGAGCAATGAACTCTGGAATTCGAGCTACAGGAGACAAGGCTTGTCTCTGGTAGCAAACGCTGCCTCAGTTTCCTCCTGCCCCCAAAGCCTGGTTGGAAGTCAATGACAGGTAAGACCCCTCACAGCGGGGCGGGGGGGGGCAACCTAGGCCAGACATGATCACTTGGGAGGCCATAATGGAAGGACTCAGGGGGTCTGCAACAAAGAGCAATGGACTTTTGCCCCCACCCCAGCTTTGAGATAGCCCGAGTCCCCAAGTCCTCTGGGAGAAGCGCTTCCTGGCTCCAATCCCCTTAAGCCTGAATACCTGATGCGAAGAGGTGCAGCTCCTTGCCTTGCCAGAGTGCCCTGGGGAAAAATCTGGCATCACAAAGATTTGCTGATAAACCTGTAAAATCTGCTCTGCTAAGAGTGCTTTCATTCACATGATAAGGGTCCTAGAGGAAATGAGTATATCTCCCAAAGTTTCTGCAACCCCCTTTCTTGACAGACACTGACTCAGACTAAACCCTCATATTTCTTTGAAATGTTATCTACTGTTTGATCCTTGCTGCCCTGTATTCCTGTGTATTACAACCCAATAAAAGCCCTTGGAAGAAGGGGCTCAATGCCTTTTTCCCCTGAGAAACTGGCCACTGCTCAAGGCCATTTTCCTCTGGGAAACTGTCCACCTCTCCTTCCCAAATAGATCATATCATGTATCTGTCATGTTTACTCTCATTCGTGGCACACAGGTGGACTTGCGAGGAAAGTCACCCCCACAGTAAATGGCCAGTTTATGGATTTGGTACAAATCTATGACATTCCTAGTATGACATCATCCTCTTGACCAAATCTCATGTGTAGTGTTCTTGCTTCAGCAGGGAAATGGCTGGTCCTCTCCTTCTATGCATGATTCCTCCAGTGACATTTCCTCTACTTCCCACTATGTTTTTCTGACTACACTGTGGAGTTCAGAATATCAGCATGAACAAATAATTTTTCAGTACCCCTGGATTTATACTTAAATCTCTCTTCTGTCTGGCCCGGTAAGCAGGTACATTTTTTGAAACCTCTGCCTGTTGATTTTATTGTCCTGTTAGATTATAACATCTTTGTAGGTAGAGAATGTCTCACGAAAAGTTTATGAACTTAATGACATAGAAAACAGTGAGAAGTCACTTAGTCACAATCATCTATGGTGCTATAATAATTCTCATTTGTTCTGGAAAGGAGCATGGAAATCATCATCTAAGCTCTGAACATGACCTAAGTAATTTCATATAATTTTTTTCACCAGGAAGATACTCATAATTCTCATGTACTTCCTTTACCATAGAATAAGTACAATAGTACTCATAAAATACTGCAATATCCAAGGTCATTTAGGAGCATGCTGCATTTCTAGGGGCTAATATTTAAGCTCCTTGCTTTTAAACACACTTAGCAATAAAATGACTTTTTTTACTTATTGCCTACTAAACTTTTATTGTTTTGTTGTTGAGATCCAAAATATGTTTTTCCTTTGAAATCTTTTAATGACAATTTAAGAAAATTTAGTTTCTAGAGAAACCTAAGAATGTGTTAAGATGACTTCACTAGGCATTTATTTAGCTAAAATGTGCAGTCACAGCTCTAAGTCTTTGCAAATATTAATGAATTTATTAATTCATTTATTATTTCAATGCTAATAACAACACTTAACAACATTCTTGGTATTTCTACTTTGTAGATGAGGAAACTGAGGGGCTGAGAGGTTAAAATAAATACTCCAGGTTAGAAGAAAATCAGAGCCAGGATTTCTACCCGGGCAATTACAGTTAGGAATTCATGATCTTAGTGTTGCCTTGTTTTATTTATGTATTAATTCAACCAATTACTTAACTCCTACACATGTGTGGCAAGTTGCCTAGGCAATTAGGTTCCAAAGATAAAGTCTTAGTTTGGTGGTGAAGAGACATTTGGGAAAAGAGACAATGTTGGCTATCCATAGAAGACACATGCATAGTGGCTATAGAATCTGAGTGGAGATGCAGTGTAACCAAAGGCCTATTTGTAAGATGTGAGGGGCTAGGGAAGAGGTGGAACACCACATTCCATATGTCCAAATATTTGAACATTATAAGTCAAATTTCACAAAGCTGCTTTTATAATGAAAAACATAGAAAGTATGTGTAAATCCATGAATTTTTATTACTAAAAGTTGGCAGAATATCAGAAACAACTGAATTTAAATATTAATAGCATGTCTCTGTATTCTGTTTAAGGGCTCTGTTTGAGTAATAAAATAAAAATAAAAATAATTCATAAATAAAATTTATTTATCCCACAAATGAATGTTATGTCCTTAATTTTATCAAAATAACGAATAATTTTATAACCAAAATTTTCTCATAATTATATAGTATTGTGTCTAAATATATATTTTGTTCAAAGCATATAAAATTTTAATATATCACCAAATTGTAAATGAAAATAAGTGCTCAAAATTTAAATTATTTTCATAATTTTTCAAAAATTTCTTTTTGAAAAGTATTAATAGTTATACATAAAAATAAAATATAAAAGAAAACTTACAAATTTTAATTGGCTAAAGCTGATATTTGTAATTTAATGTTTTGAAAATGCAAATAATTTTTTTAATTAATTAATTAATTATTTTTTAGAGAAAGGGGAAAGGAGTGAGAATGAGAGGGAGAGAAACATTGATGTGAGGTGGTTGCCTCTTGCACATGCCCTGATGGGGCTGAACCCACAACCCAGGCAGGCATGTATGTGCCCTGACTGACTGGCAATTAAACCAGTCACATTTCACTTTGCTGGACAGTGCTCAAACAACTGAGCCACACTAATGAGGGATTTAAATCAATTTTACTGAATACTTTTATAAAAATAAAATGATTTTGGATTCTAGAAACCAATGTCCATGTAGTTGCTAATCTGATTGATGAGTCACATCTTTATACAAATTTAAGAGTCAAGTGATTTGTTTAAAGTTTCAAAACATTCCTTATTTGCCCTGTACAACTTTTGTGAATACTCACTAATTCATGAGTAGCTGTGGAACTGTAAATTTGAACACATAGCCAAATAAGAAAATGGGAACTTGGTTGTACTGGGAATCACGGCTTCTTTTTGTGGGAATTTACTGCCCATGCTATCTGGAAAGCGTGATGACTGAGGTCTCTCAGTCACTTAAGCAAAATTGCTGGTTGGATTCTCCCCACATTCTTCAGCAGTGTTTCCCACATTGGCAGTAGCAAAACCCACAGACCTCTGCGTTGTCCAGCTGAAGTGCTTTATGCTTGAGGGACATATATATGGAACCATGTTTCCTTGGAGCTTGAGTCATGCTAGTCCTGAGAGCAGATGTTCAGGATTGTGACTCTTGCCCAATGCTGAGCACCAGATCCTTAAAGAAGTGTCTGTCTGTTCTTTCTTGAACTTGTTCTTATGATGTGTGAAGGCCTCCTCAGTGCAGGGCCCAACCCAGGGTCCTTCTTGCTTGGGTCTGTGTGAAACACTGTGTACTCACTACCTAAAGACCAAGGAATTTTTTAGATGAGGCAGATGTTTGTTTGCACCTTGGAGACAGAGCCATGTGGGGTGTGATGTTGACAGTGTATGCAAAGACACTGAGGTATTAGGTATTGTGGCTGGTTCAGGGAACTTCAGACACGTCTGGAATACAGGGAACTACCAGAGAGTGGTGGGAGGTGAAGTAGAATTACACTGAGAGATAGAGGTCATAAGAGCCATTTGGAGTTTATCCTGAAACAAAGAAGACATTACAGCGTTTTTACAGGGGAGGAACTAGTTTACATAAAATCCTGCCCTGGAGAAGGCCAAGAACAGAGGCAGAGACACCAACTGGGGCAGCCATGGTGCCAGGGAAAACAATGACCTTGACAGAGCTGTGGAAATGGAAATGGCAAGTAAGGTTAGGATTCTGGAATGAGGTACTGTTGGTGGGCCTAGCATATTATGGTTGTTGAGTAAATGTTTGTTGGAGTGAATTGTACCCACAGCATTTTAACAACCCTATCACATGTCTTTATTTCCATGTGAATTAATATGAAGATATTGTTTTAATACTTTGAATTGCAAAGTGAGTACATTCTTTCCAAGCAGAGACTGATAGTCATACAGAGAAGTACCCAGTGAAACAGTTCTGATATTGTTGCACAATTGTATTTAGTCCAAGTATGAAAAGCTTCTTGGCCTCTGCCTCCTTGAGTCAAAGGAATGCATCACACAAGTCCATCAAGTCACAGAAAATTGGGTTACAATGTATACTGCTTATCAGGAATTTTCTGGGCAGACTGCACTGTCCTCCAGCTCTCTTTGATTAGACTCAGCTTTGCCAAGCAGGAAACATTTGGAATCCTCCTGAGTTTCTGAATATTCAGTAACATTATAGAATTCTCTCTTTGCTCTTTAAAGTGATGATTTTTTTTTACTAATAAACCACATGGAACCTATAATGACTTGTGCTTTATCTGACTTCATGTAACCTGGGTGGGTCCACACTTCCAATGCTTTAATTGTGTTCAGAGGACCCAGAACCAGAGAATAAAGTGATCCTTTTTGTGCCTGGTGGTCAGAGCTCCTCTCTTGCTCAGAAATTTTCTGGTGGATGAGGAGGGCTTGTGCAATCTTTACCAAGCCAGAGCAGACATGTCATTTGCCTCTTTTTGGCTAATCATGGTCAACTGCCTGGGCTGTGGAGTGACTGTACCTCATGAACAGAGCATGGAAGACGCTGGCTTCTTCTACATGCCCTAGTAGGCAGAAGGAACTAGTTTGCTGAAAAAGAAACATTTATTTTTAAGGTTCAATTTATTGAGGACCCAGCATATCTCAAATGTTATTCTAAAAACTTTACACGCATTAATTCATTTAATTCTCATAAGAACCAAATTCGACATTCAAATTTGTATTCTACATAAGAAAACATTGACACTTTACAGAGGTGAGGACACCTCATTGGGATTACAACATGTAAGGGGTGGCTGACATTCCATAAGGCTGGGTTTTAAAGCTATATCTGTTTAATTCCTTCCACCATCAACAGATGCCTGTTGGCCTGCAGTTGACTCTGTTTTCTAGAGGGTTGGATTTGTGGATCTGGTTTGGTCTGACTCACATGAGCAGTTGTCAAGCTTAATCCTCAGGCTCACTGCATGCCAACCCTGCAGGCTCAGGTGGCCAAAGCATTTACAGTGACAGCAGCAAGCAATGCTTTGCCAGATGATTTCCCTCCTAATATTTCATATTTGGTAAAAAAAAAACTTTAAGCTAAGCCAATATATTAACCAACATATTTGAAAAAAAGACAACCCCCTTTTTGACTACGTGATGACATGGTGATTCACCAACTTTCATAAAGGATAGTAATTCTTTTAAAGTTTGAGGCACACTTTGTTTTCTTTTTAAATATATTTTATTGATTATGCTATTACAGTTGTCCTATTTCCCCCCTTATTTCCTCTCAGCCTACAATCCCCCTCCCTCCCACATTCTGCACTCCTCCCTTAGTCATACCCATGGGTCGTACATATAAGTTCTTTGGCTTCTTCACTTCCTATGCTATTCTTAACCTCCTCCTGTCTATTTTGTACCTACCATTCATGATATTTATTCCCTGTATCTTTTTCCCCATTCTCCCTTCTTCCCCTCCCCACTGATAACCCTCCATGTGATCTCCATGGAGGATCCCCATGACTGGGAATTGAACCTGCAACTTTCTGGTGCACAGGTCTACATTCCAGCCAACTAAGCCACCCAGCCAGAACCCAAGTGTCATTTTAAATGATTAAATTGTTTTTTTAAAGGGTTGAAAATGCTTTTAATTTTTTATCTTATAACTAATTTTTTCAAGTACAGTTGTCTCCATTTCCCCCCACCCCAGCCATCTCTACTTCCCACCCTTGATCATACCCCCCCTTTGATTTTGTCCCTGTGTCTTTTATACATGTTCCTGAAAACCCTTCCTCCTTTGCCCCTCTCATCTCCCCTCTGGTTACTGTCAGTTTGTTCTTAATTTCAGTTTAATGTGCTTCTCATGTTGCTCCCTAACTTCCCTTCCCCATCAAAAGTGGTATTGTTTAGAATGGTGAGATAAAGCTTTTTTTTTTTTTTTTTTTGGTAGAAAAGTGGATTGTGGAGAATCAACATTCCACATTAGCTTGGGCATTTCTGCAGTGAGACAGCTGGAAATCCCATGAATTGATTTCAATGGTAGGATGGCTTCCCTGGGTTTCACAGCTCTCATTTCTTTCAAACTGATCTTTCTCTTCACAGGTATGAGATGTCTTACCAGCTTTATTTTTTCCAGTGGATGTGTTTGTCCCCAACCATAACCAGCTTCTCTCCATGTTTGGACTTTTGCACTTGCTATCCCCTTTGGATTGCTCTGAATTTAGATCTTTGCACAGAGATGACATTTGTGACCGCCCAAACATCTCCATTATATAATTCTGCCTTATTTCTTCCACAGCATTTGTTGCATCCTGAAATTAATTTGCTTACTTCATGTATATAACCATCTCTCAAATGATAATAGGACCTTGAGTATATTTTAACCACTGTTCGTTTGATTTATAATATGCCTGGAAAACAGTGGTGCCCAATAAATACTCAGAGAATGAATAAATAGTCATTTTTAAATTCAATGATTGTATTTTATAAAAACTTAGAGGGGAAGAATGTTCTGCAGGGCTTGCAATGGCCCAAATGTGCTAATCTGAACTCAGGGATGTGTAACACAGTGATGTGTGGACCTGTACAGAATGAGATTTGCTGCAGGTGAACTCATGCTCATATTTGGAACTAAGAAAAAAGCCTTTCCCTTCTCAGTTCTATTCATGGGAAGGATGAAGTGAACCATCTGTGTTTGTCACTCATTGCCAGGAGAGTGGAAAGTTGGTCTTTGTGTAAAAATTTAACTCCTACAATGTAGTTTGAACTTTTTGACTTATGAATTTCAAAAATTTATGGCTTTTTATCACTGTAATCACTCTAACACTTTCAACCTTGTATTTCCTATCTTGGAACATTTTATATTTATTTTTAGGGCAATTTTTAAATCTACTGATGAGTACTTTTTATTAACAATTAAGTCAAATCTGCATTGGTGGCTATTTTAATCCACAGCATAGAGGCATTCTCAGTTTCTTACAATTTCATGCCTATGCAAACATTAACTTTTAAATATACCTGGTTGACTCTCATGTTTATTGAAATTAACTGCTTGGACAGATATACTGAGACACTAAGAATACAATTTGGTAAATTTCGAGCTAATGGTTAGGAATTTCTTCTACTGGATGAATGGGCTACCTGAATGGGTTAATTGTATTCTTACATTTATTTTTACAAATGACCAAAATACTATTTGTATCTTATTTTCTATGACTGTTTGGGGGACTTGATGAGTCCTTCTATAACAGATGACACTATTATGCAGTATTTTTCACCTAAAAAACAAGCATAATCTTTTGTAAACAGATGTAAATGTGCAGTATTTACAAATCTCTCCTCAAAAAGAGATTGTTTTTAACTTTCAAGTAAATACATGATTAAATAAAATAAAATAATTCAAATTATTACATGTGGCCAGAAATGCAAACTATTGCATAACAGAAATCTGCTTGCTACAGATTTAACCAAATCCTCCATGTAACTATGCAAGGAGATAAGTTCTCAAGTATAAATATTAAGGGAGATAAAGGTCAGATAAATTAGTCACCTTGACATAACATCTTTTGTGCAAACTTTTTGAGGGTCCACCTACATAAAAGTTATCTAAAGATTTTTTTAGAAGTTTCTGCTGACTCTCCTAGTAGTTGTGTTATCTCTCAAACTCTTTCATCAAAGACTAGATTTCTAAAACACACTTGTAATTGAATGCGACCTTTATTAAACCAGTAGTTTTTAAATATATGGTTGGTAGATCACTTGTCTCAGACTTTCATGGGTGTGGATTAAAATGCACATGTATGTCTCATCCAATCCTTCACTTTTGTGAAGTGACCCAAACTAATTTGGAAGGCTAACAATGATCGAGCTTTTTCAGTAAGTATTGGTAGTCTTTTTAAACATATCTGGAGGCTATATACATCTACCTCCACAATCTAATTACCCAAAGATATATTTCAATGAAAGCAGACCAAACTTGAATTTGACTAAACTCCCCAAGTGTATATTTGTTCTTAGCCAACAGTTACAAAATAGTCATTCAACTTGTCAGGAAGGCTGGCTGCAAGTGAAGCTCACCTATCAGCACCTGGCATGAAGGACTCACTGTAAATAGGTTTTGATGACATCAGGGCTGGTGATCTTGGTTGCAGGTCAGACAGCTGGGTTCTGTGGGGCCTAGATTGACATGCTACAGTGATGTCACTCAAGGGCAGGACTTGTCCACTCATGTGTCTCATTTATTCAAGAGCAAATTCTTCCTAGTCAGTCACTACTCTTGATACCACTAATGAGTATAAAATTATTTCTGGCAGAGAAGATGGTGGGGAGATAGGTGGGAGCAGAGTCTACTTCCCTCTGTGCACAGGTGAAACATCTAGCTGATCTTCTGAGGAACAGAGCAAACAGCCAATGGTAAACTAGCATATATGAAGGTTGGAGGCCAAAACTGTAGATGACATTAAAAAACAAATAGTAAGGAGGATTGCTTTGTGACAGTAAGGTCCCTCGGACCAGCACAGGGACCAGGGCAGCTGAAGCTCCAGGCCTGGTGCCTGCCAGGTCTGCCTCAGAATTCTTGGAAGAGAGCCAAATCAACAGCTCCCTCCCCTGCCAAATAGGCAGGTTAGAGCAACACCAGGATGAACATGGATGCTTGAAGTCACTGGGGGGAATAAAGATGAAGTGGCAAACGCGCAGGGGCAGTGTTCATCTGCTGGGACTATGGACACCAGCTGGGTCATTACCAGAGAAATTAGGGAGCTGGGTGACACCTGGAGAAGGGACAAGAGTTGGGCCACAATGGACCCTTACCCAGATAGTGTCTGATCTGGTCAGAAAGTTAGGATGTGTGAGAGGCAGGTCGCTTGTTAGGAGTAGCAGGCTTGAACAGGAGGATTTTGTTTTTAAAAAGGCTCTCAATGGCTATTTAGGGAACTCTCCCACAATGGCCACACCTGCCTCCCCATCAGTGCCCCTGAAACCACCAGAGCCTTGGCCACCGCCTGACCCCTGCCACCACGACTACAGATGCACTGCTACCCTCCAACCAGCTGCAGCGGTAGAGGGTGCCTGCCCACACCCACAGCCACAGAGGTGTGTGCCTGCACCCACCACCACAGGCATGATGGCACCCCTACCCTTCCGGGACCAGACAGGTTCACTAAGAGGAAGGAAGAGGCACCCCCTGCAGAGGAGAGCAGCAGGGCTCAGGGATTTAGCAGTCCCCAGAAAGACTTAACTCAGTTGGGAAGCCAAACTACCCTGAAGAGACTTTGAGAGTGCCTGGCACCAAGGACAGCAAAGAGTGAGAAGGTGGTGTTTTAGTTGCCCCTAACTGATGCACCTCAAGGGCAGCACAACTGGCGTACTGAGGGCACAGTCTTGGTGCAGAAGGGTACTGGGGGCCTGGGAACAAGCTAGGGAATAGGGCTAGAAGATGGGCAACTGTGAATAGAGCCACCCAAACCTGGCCCCCATCTAGTAAAACCATAAAAAGGGAGAAAATCGAAACCCAACCCTCTTGAGCCTGCTGTAACCAGGAAGACAAGCAGAACTCACTTCGCCTGTTTAAAGCCAGGAAGAGGGTTTTTTTCTTAACATTTTTCCCCAACAAGTGAGAAATAAGACCTAGAGCTGCGAAAGGACCAGAGTCAGACCCAAAGAGGGGTCATTCCAACAATTGAGAAACTGAGAAAAATTTCCCTTTGCTATTCCAGAGAACTTGCAAGTTTTTCTTCATTTGTATTATTATTATTTTAAATTCTTTTATTTTATTAGTATTTTTCTATTTCTCTTCTCTCTCTATTTAGTTTTCTGCAATTTGTTTGTTTAATTGCATTGTTGACTGCTTTTCCTTGTTCTCTCTTTCATAGTATATTTTTAATTTTTCTTCTTTCACTTCACTTCTTTAGGTTGTGTACTTCCTATTCTTGTTATTCAAATCTCATAGATTCTGTTATATGATTGTTGTTCAAGCATTATTGTAAATAATTGTTGTCCATACAATTGCAAATACTACACAGCACCCCTCCCAGCCCATTTCATTGTCTTCCAGAACTTTATTACTGCTGTAGTTAACTTTATTCTCTCACATACTGTACCTATTTTCTATCCCTTTCTCTCACAATATCTCATAATATGACCTCCCACAAGCTCACTGTTTCCTGAATTAAACTCACAATCCTTCCCCCCTCTAACAAGGGTCTTATGTTTTTTCCACTCTTTCTAAAAGTTGGCTAGTTGGGTGAAATATCAAGGTTAACAACTGTACTTATCCAAAGGGTAAGTACAGTGTTGGTACTTTATTCTTTATGTGTTGATACTTTAAATCCCATAGAATACATTCACACTGTCTTCATCCATTTTGCCTTCCCCATCTAACTGACCACACAAAATAGTAGGTGGGAGCTGTGAACACCAATATACCTGCTTAAAGAGAGAACCCGCCAGCAAAGAAATCACCAACAAATAATAAAGGAAGATGGTGAAGGAGTGAGTGAAAGCCACACTAACCTCAACCCAGGAGCAATCTGCAATTACAACTAAATGGTGGAGAAATCACCCCAAACAAAAAAACTGAACCATAGTGAGAGTGAAGCCTCAAAACTTTGGATGGACAGAAGAACCAGCTTTGACACAACTTGTCTGCACCTGCACAACAGCATATAAGACATGGTAGGCATAGTGACCCTCAGTTAACCAGCTGGAGGAAAGGACCCACCAAAGAAAGACCCACCAACAACCACAACCAAAAGATATCCAGAGAGACAACATAAACAACAGTCCAAGAGCAGCAAGTTCAGGAGACCAAAGAGAATGCACCACTGAATCTCACAGGTCTCCTACCATGGAACTTTACACCAAACCTAGAGAGTCAGAACAGATTAATTTAAGAAGCGGAGGCTAATAAGAAGAGTCTCACAAACACTAGGAAGACAAACGAACAAAACCCAAATGAAAGAAAAGGAGAAAACCACAGAAAGAATGCTAAATGAAATAGAGACAAGTCAACAATCAGATATTGAATTCAAAGCAATGGTTATACAGAAACTCAATGAGCTCACAGAGAATTTCCAAAAACTACAGGGAATCTACAATGAACTCACTGCAAATGATATCAACATAAAAAAGGAAATAGAAACTATCAACAAGAGCCAAGAGAAAATGAAGAATACAATTTCTGAATTAAAGAACACAGAAGGAATCAAAAGCAGGCTTAAGGAAGGAGAAGATCAAATCACCTAGCTGGAGGACAAGGTAGAAAAAAAACATGCAGAAAGAGCAAGAAAAGGAAAAAAAGACTCAGAAAGAATGAACAGGTGTCAAGGGAACAGCAGGACAACATGAAACATAATAATATTCATATAATAGGGATACCAGAAGCAGAAAAAGAAGAGCAAGGAATACAAAACCTGTTTGAAAAAGTAATGGTGGAAAACTTCCCTGATTTCATGAGAGAAAAAGTCACACAAATTTAGGAAACACAGAAGATCCCAGTCAAGAGGAACCTAATGAGGCCCACTTCAAGACACATTATAATTAAAATGGCAAAATTCCAAGACGAAGAAAGAATCTTAAAAGCAGCAAGGGAGAAACAGGAAGTAACATACAAAAGAGCCCCAATAAGACTAGCAGCTGACTTCTCAATGGACATGCTTCTAGCCAGAAAGGAATGGTAAGAAATATTACAAGTAATATAAAATAAAGGATTACAACCAAAACTAGTCTATCCAGCAAGGCCAAATAAGGAGCTCCCAGTAGAAGACTCAAAGAATACATCTCCTCCAAACCAGCTCTGCAAGAGATGCTAAAGGGTCTCCTTTAAGAAAAAGAAAAAAGAGAGAGAAAGAGAGGAAAACAGGTACAAAAGGAAGTAAAATGGCAATGAATCGGTACCTCTCAATAATAACCTTAAATGTACAGGATTAAATGCTCCAATCAAAAGAAATAGAATAGTTGAGTGGATAAGAAATCATGACCCATCCATATGCAGGCTGAAACTGAAAGGCTGGAAACAAATAATCCAAGCAAACAGAGAGGGGAAAAAAAGCCAGGGTAGAAATACTCATATCAGATAAAACAGACTTCAAAACAAGGGCCATAAAAAGAGACTGAGAAGGTCATTTCATAAAACTCAAGGGAAGAATTCATCAAGAAGATATAAACATTGTAAATATATATGCATCTAATATAGGAGCACCCAAAGACATAAGGAAAATCTTGGAAGACTTCAAGAAAGTTATTGAGAGAAACACAATTATACTAGGGGATTGCAACACCCTGCTGTCAAAAACAGATAAATCTTACAAAAAAAATATCAACAAAGATAGTGAGGTATTGAACAGATCAAATGAGCTTAACTCATATATTGAAAACTTTTCATCCAAAGAAATAAAATACACATTCTTTTCAAATGCATATGAAACATTTTCAAAGATAGACCATATGATAGGACACAAAACAAGCCTCAAAAAATTCAAGAAGATTGAAATCATATCAAGCATTTTTCTAACCATAAGGGACTGAAAGCAGAAACCAACTTCAAGGGCAAAAAAATAAAAATACTCAAACTCATGGAGATTAAATAGCATGCTATTAAAAAATGAATGGGTCAAGAATGAGATTAAGGAAGAAATCAAAAAGTTTCCAGAAACAAATGAAAATGAACTCACAACAACCCAAAACTTATATGACATAGTGAAGGCAGACCTGAGAGGCAAGTTCATAGCAATAAAGGACTATCTAAAAAAATAGAAACATTTCAAAGAAACAACCTATCCCTACACCTACAAGAACTGGAGGAACAACAACAAAAAAGCCCAGAGAAAGTAGAAGAAAGGAAAAATAATCAAGACCAGAGCAGAATTAAATGACATAGAGACTAAAAGCACAATTCTAAGGATCAATGAATCCAGGAGATGGTTCTTTGAAAAGAGAAACAACATCAACAAGCCTGCAAAAAGACTCATCTAAAAAAAAAGTGAGAAGACCCAAATAAACACAATTAGAAATGAAAGACAAGATTTAAAATGATACCACAGAAATACAAAGGATTGTAAGAAATTGGTACAAACAACTATATGCCAAGAAATTTGAAACCTGGATGAAATGGACAAATTTCTAGAAGAATACGATTTTCCAAAACTGGATGAAGAAGAAGCAGAAAGCCTGAACAGACCAATAACAACAGATGAAATTGAAGCAGTAACCAAAAAAAAAAAAAAACCCTCCTGACATACAAAAGCTCTAAACCAGATGGTTTCACAGGAGAATTCTACAAAGCATTTAAGGAAGAGCTAACCCCTATCCTCAGAGACTATTCCAAAAAATACAAGAATATGTAAGACTCCCAAATTCTTTTTAGGATGAAGCCAGCATCATCCTAATCCAAAAACCAAATAAAGAAACAACAAAGACAGAAAACTACAGGCCAATATTGCTGATGAACATAGATGCTAAAATCCTCAACAGATATTGGCTAACCTGATCCAGTGATAAATTGAAAAGATCATACACCATAATCAAGTGGGATTCATCCCAAGAATGCAAGGATGGTACAATATTTGCAAATCAATCAATGTAATACATTACATAAACAAAATGAAAGACAAAAATTACATGATCATATTAATAAGTGGGAAAAAAGCATTTGATAAGGAACAGCACCCATTTATGATAAAAACAATCAGAAAAGTGAAAATAGAGGGAGCATTCCTCAATATAATAAAGACCATGTACGAGAAACCTATAGCCAACTTCACACTCAAGGGGCAAAAACTAAAAACTTTCTCACTAAGATCAGAAAAAAGACAAGGATGTCTGTTTCACCACTCCTATTCAACATAGTAGTGGAAGTCCTAGCCACAGCAATCAAACAAGAAAAAGAAATAAAACACATCTAAATTGGAAAGGAGGAAGCAAAACTGTCATTGTTTGCAGATGACATGATAGTGTACACAGAAAATTCTATAGGCTCCAGCAAAAAAATACTTGACCTAGTAAGTGAATTTGGCAAACCAGCAAGCTATAGTATCAATATTCAGAAATAGAAGGCATTTTTGTACCTCAGCAATGAAATATCAGAAAGAGCAATCAGGAAAAAAATCCCATTTGCTATAGCAACAAGAAAAATAAAATACCTAGAAATAAACCTATCCAAGGATGAAAAAGATCTATACTTGGAAAGCTACACAACATTGAAGAAAGAAATTAAGGGACACACAAGCAAGTGAAAGTATGTACCATGTTCTTGGATTAGAAGAATTAACATCATCAAAATGTCCATACTACTGAAAGCAATCTATATGTTCAATGCAATCCCTATTAAAGTACCAATGGTGTATTTCATAGATATAGAACAAACATTTTTAAAAAAACTATAAAGAACTATAAATGACCCTGAATAGCCACAGCAATTTTGAGAAAGAAGAACAAAGTAGGAGGGATCATAATACCTGATATCAAACTGTATTACAAGGGTACTGTAATCAAAACAGACTTGTACTGGCATAAGAATAGACATATAGACCAATGGAACAAAACAGAGAGCCCAGAAATAAACCCCAGTATCTATTTGACAAAGGGGGCAGAAGGATAAAATAGAGTTAAAATAGCCTTTTCAACAAATGGTGTTAGAAGATCGGGACAGCTACCTGCTAAAAAATGAAACTCAATCATCAATTTACACCATACACAAAAATAAACTCAAGGTGAATAAAAATTTAAAAATAAGTCACAACACCATAAAAGTTCTACAGGAGAACATAGGCAGTGAAATCTCAGATATTCCACACAGTAATGTTTTCACCCATATGTCCCCTAGAGCAGGGTACATAAAGGAACATAAAGTGTTAGCACATAAAGGTACATAAAGTGTTGGAAGCAACCTAAGTGCCCATTAGTAAATGAGTGGATAAAAAAACAGTAGTACACTTACACAATGGAATACTACACAGCAGAAAGAAAGGAGGTCTTACACTTCACAACAGCCAGGATGAAACTGAAGAGCATTATGGTAAGTGAAATAAGCCAGGCAGTGACGGACAAATACTATATGATCTTACCTTTAACCAAAACCAATCAACAAAATAAACAACTAAGCAAAATATAACCAAAAACACTGAAATTAAGAACAATCTGACAGTAATCAAAGGGGAGATGGGAGGGGATAATGGGGGTAAGTGGGGAAGGGTTTTCAGGAACAACTATAAAGGATCATGGACCAAACCAAGGTGGGGTGGAAGCAGCAGAAGGAGGTGGGGATAGCTGGGGTAGGAGGCAGTGGTGAGGGGTAAATGCAGACAACTGTACTTGAACAACAATAAAATAATTTTTTAAAAAATGTATATAAAATAAAATTATTTTTCACATCTTTTGTAGTAAATTAGAAGATGTCCAGTGCTAATTTAGTATTAAACCTTCCAGTGGCAAATACACCCACTTCTGAAGGTGTAACATCCTGGGTAGAATGCTAGTACACATTCCTTTTTTCTTTTTTTAAAAATATTTTATTTATTTATTTTCAGAGGGGAAGGAGAAAGAGAGGGAGAGAAACATCAATGTGTTGTTGCCTCTCATGTGTCCCCCATTGGGAACTGGCCTGCAACCCAGGCATGTGCCCTGACTGAGAATCAAACTGCGATTGTCTGGTTCGCAGGCCCACGCTCAATCCACTGAGCTACACCAGCCAGGGCTCTTTTTTCTTTTTTTTCACTTTTTAAAAATATATTTTATTAATTATGCTATCACAGTTGTCTCAGTCTCCCCCCTCACTCCCCTCAAACCTGCACACCCCTTCCCACCCACATTTCCCCCCTTTAGTTTATGTCCATGTGTCATACTTAAAAGTTCTTTAGCTTCTACATTTCCCATACTATTCTTGCCCTCCCCTTATTTATTTTCTACCTACCATCTATGTTACTTATTCTCTGTACATTTTCCCCATCTCTCCTCCTCCCACTCCCCTGTTGCTAACCCTCGATGTGATCTTCATTTCTGTGGTTCTGTCCCTGTTCTAGTTGTTCGCTTAGTTTGCTTTTGTTTTTGTTTTGGGTGTGGTTGTTAATACTTCCAAGTTTGCTGTCATTTTACTGTACATGTTTTCTACCTTCTTTTTCTTAAATAAGTCCCTTTAACATTTCATATAATAAGGGCTTGGTGATAATGAATTCCTTTAACTTGACCTTATCTGGGAATCACTTTAACTGCCCTTCCATTCTAAATGAAAGCTTTGCTGGATAGAGTAATCTTGGATGTAGGTCCTTGGCTTTCATGACTTGGAATACTTTTTTTCCAGCATCTCTTGCCTCTAAGGTTTCTTTTGAGAAATCAGCTGACAGTCTTATGGGCACTCCTTTGTAGATAACTCTCTCATTTTTGTCTTGCTGCCTTTAAGATTCTCTCCTTATCTTTCATCTTGGCTAAGATAATTATGATGTGCCTTGGTGTATGCTTCCTTGGGTCCAACTTTTTTGGGACTCTCCGAGCTTCCTGGATTTCTTGAAAGTTTATTGCCTTTGCCAGATTGGAGAAGTGCTCCTTTATTATTTGTTCAAATAACTTTTCCACTTGTTGCTCTTCCTCTTCTCCTTATTCTACCCCTATAATTTGGATTTTGGAATGTTTAAAGATGTCCTAAAGGTTCCTAAGCCTCTCCTCATTTTTTAAAAATTCTTGTTTCTCCATTCTGTTCTGATTGCATGTTTCTTTCTTCCTTCTGGTCCACTCTATTCATTTGAGTCCCAGTTTCCATCCCATCACTATTGGTTCCCTGTACATTTTCCTTTGTTTCGCTTACCTTAACCTTCATTTTTTTCATCTAATTTGTGACCAAATTCAACCAATTCTGTGGGCATCCTGATTACCAGTGTCTTGCACTGTGCATCTGATAAATTGGCTATCTCTCTGTTGCTTAGTTGTATTTTTTCTGGAGCTTTGATCTGTTCTTTCATTTGGTTCAGTTTTGTTTTGTTTGTTTGTTTGCCTTCATGCACCTGTTACCTCATGAGGGGCAGAGCCTTAGGTGTTCACCTGGGCAGGGCAACCCACCTCACAGGGTTGTGACACTGTATGTGGGGAAGGTCTGAGAGGAAACAATGGTGCTTGCTCTGCTCTCTGCCAGATTTCAGTCACTTCCTCCTTTTCCCCCCAAGCAAACTGGGCTCTTCTGGTGGTGATTCCCAAGTAGGTGGTTTTGTGTATATTCTGGACCCTGTGGGTCTCTCCAACAAACTCTCCTGTGAGGCTGGGTGTTTCTACCATCAGCTCAATCCCCACAGGGGTTTTCAATTGGTGATATGAGGCTTTATCCCCCTACACTGGAACCCTGGGTTGTGCAGTCTATCTTACTCCCCAGTTTTGCCTGGTTTATCTGTGAATGAATGTGGAATCGCCTGGTGTGCCAGCTGCCTTGTGCCCCTGATGCCTTCACAATCTGCCACCTCATTGGGTATGCCTGCTGCTGCCTTTGTTGCCTGGGATCTGCCCACCACCACTTTGCCGTGACCCCTCTCCACCAGGTCGCCTGACCCCGCCCCTCTCACTGGTCTGGATGAATGTGTCTACTTTAGCTCCTTGGTTGTTGAACTTCCATACAGTTCAATTTTTTGTTGATACTTGTTGTTTTTTCTTTCTGTTGATAATTGTTGTTGTCCTTATTTTGGTTGTGTGAGGAGGCCCAGTGTGTCTACCTATGCCTCCATCTTGGTCGGAAGTCCCTATTAAGCATTCTTATTATGCATTAGATTATATGAACAAAAACATTATTTGTACTGAAGTAATATGTAAATATAACACCTATTGTATCTAAATTTCTGCACACGAGGCCTGGGAACCTGCATTTTTTACAAACATTCTCAAGTGGTATTTTAAAAATACATTTGGTTACTTTTACAAATACTTTTTAAAGACCCTAAATGTTATCTTTCTCATGCTTTCTCCTTTAGGAACAATACTGAATTTCCACTGCCACTTCAAAAAATACTGTTTTATTAAATTAATCTTTCCCCCATAATATTTCTTAAATTCCTTTTTTAACATATTTTTATTTTATTGATCATGCCATTACATTTGTTCTGTTTCCCCCCTTCATTCCCCTCCACCCTGCACACCCCTCCCCCACCATTCCCCCCCTTTAGTTCATGAACACATGTCTCAAGTTCTTTAGATTCTATATTTCCCATACTATTCTTGCCCTCCCCCTATCTATTTTCTATCTACTGTCTATGCTACTTACTTTCTGTACCTTCTCCCCCCTTCTCCTCCTCCCACTCCCCTGTTGCTAACCCTCCATGTGATCTTCATTTCTATGATTCTACTCCTGATCTAGCTGTCCTCTTAATTTGCTTTTGTTTTAGGTGTGGTTGTTAATAACTGTGAGTTTGCTGTCCTTTCACTGTTCATCTTTTTTATCTTCTTTTTCTTAGGTAAGTCCCTTTAACATTTCATATAATAAGGGCTTGGTGATGATGAACTCCTTGAATCTGATCTTATCTGAGAAGCACTTTATCTGTCCTTCCATTCTAAATGAAAGCTTTGTTGGATAGAGCAATCTTGGTTGTAGGTCTTTGATTTTCATGACTTGGAATACCTCTTTCCAGCCCCTTCTTGCCTGTAGGGTCTCCTTTGAGAAATCGGCTGACAGTCTGATGGAAACTCCTTTGTAGGTGACTGTCCCCTTATCTTTTGCTGCTTCTAGGATTCTCTCCTTCATTTTAATCTTGGCTAATATAATGATGTGCCTTGGTGTGTTCCTTCTTGGGTCCAACTTCTTTGGGACTCTCTGAGCTTCCTGAATTTCCTGGAAGTCTATTTCCTCTGCCAGAATGGGGAAGTTCTCTTTTATTATTTGTTCAAATAAGGTTTCCACTCGTGACTGTTCCTCTTCCCTTTCTGGTACTCCTATAATTCAGATGTTGGAGCATTTAAAGATGTCCTGGAGGTTCCTAAGCCTCTCCTCATTTTTTTGAATTCTTGTTTCTTCATATTTTTCTGTTTGGTCCTTTTTTCCTTCCCTCTGGTCTGCTCCCTTGATTTGAGTCCCACTTTCCTTTCCATTACTATTGGTTTCCTGTGCATTTCTCTTCATTTCAATTAGTTTAGCCTTCATATGTTCCTCTAATTTGTGACTAAAATCACCAGAATTTTGAACTGTGCATCTGAAAGTTTAGCTATTTCTTCATTGCTTAGATTTATCAGCTCTGGGGTTCTGAGTTTTTCTTGAGCCACGTTTTGATCTGTTTGTGCCTGTTACGTATGAGGAGCAGAGCCTTAGGTGTTCACCAGGGCGGGGCCACCCAGGTCGCTGGTTTGTGACACTGTATGTGGGGGCAGGGTCAGAGAGGGAGCAATGGCGGTCCTCTCCGCTCGCCCCTGCCTGTTTATGTGAGCGCAAATGTGTGAGCCCGACGCCCTGTGCTGGGGCCTGTGTGGTCTGTCTCAATGCTCGTCTGGTCACTGGTTTATCTGTGTGCAAATGGATGACCTGAGACAGCCAGCCCTGCCAGCCTCACTGCGCCTTCCCTGGGTCCGCCCGTAGCTACTCCGCACCTGGGATCCGCGCCCTAGGCTGCCTGCAGGCTGCCTGGGTCGGGGGATCTTTTTTGCCTGACGTGCTCCACTGCTGGCTTCGCCCCTCTCACCCATTTAGCTGAGCGATCTGCTGTTTTCAGAGTCCATATTGTTTGATTTTCTGTGGTTGGGTTGCGTTTATTGTTGTTAAAATTTTGTTGTTTTTAGATTTGGTTGTGTGAGGAAGCAAAGTATTTCCACCTATGCCTCCAATTGGCGGAAGTCCCTCTTAAAGTCTTTAATGTTTTTACTAGTACCCAATTCTAGAGAAGAAATTCTTTTTTACATTTATTTTTTGTAATGCCCTTTTATCCAGTGGGTCAGCATGGTAAATACATGGTGCTGACTTGCTCAGTAGTGGGATTTGGATAAAATGCTTAAGAAAGGCTTAATAACCAAATGCTACTTGTAGTGGAAATACTAATTGCTACTTGCAGGAGATTATCTTAACTAATCATTGTCCTGGTTGGCCTATCAAATAAAATGGGCCAGAGCACTAATTGAACCAAGGGTCTGCAGAATACCATGTTATTCAATGGTGGAGTGCCCAGAAGTATTGTACACAGGTCTTGTTTATTGATCTTAAACAGTGAACACAGACCCCTGTGGGGGTAAAGACATATCCACAGTAACTCTTCCATCTCTAAAGACTGTCTTTTTTTCCAGCCATTTTCAGGTGTTAGCATTAACTAAAATTCTCTATCTGCTTACCCTATGATCTGGATAATATTATTTTTAATGTGAACTTGATTAATAATAATACTCACCTTGAAGAGAATTTTATGAGGATGAGAGAAAGGCACATAACTGATGTACCATTAGAGACTGCTATTATTTTTTTACTGAATATACTGGTAATAATGGAAAACCACATGGACTCTGGTTAAGTAGGTGGAAGAGAGTGAAGAAGGACACGAGACTGTATCAGAACTCCCGAGACTTTGTTAAATGAAGTAATTGCCTAATCAGCCTCAAAAGCATGGGACATAATTCTCTCCAGGGCTTTTTCTAAGAAATGGGCAAGGAGTAAATGGAATGATTACAGTCCTTCTCTAGACAAAAATTCTTTTTTTCAAAATAGCCCATCAAATGAGGGCTTTTACTCACTGTACTTTTGCTCATCTGATCTTATTTATGGCTTTGGAGAAGTGTGTAGAATAACTATGAGCATTCCTATTATAAAATGAAGAAAAAGGCTTTCAGAAATGAAGACCCTGAGCCACTTATCCAAGGTCAGATGTAAGAGTGAGAATGCCAGATCTTCAAATGGTGCCAAATGTTCATTCCACTAAGACAATTTATAAAAATCAAACTAACAAAAGGTTTTTTTCCCCTATCACTTTGTACTTCATTACTGCAAGAGTTCAGTGATCTGGTGATCTATTACCCTGAAACGGCCATTTGTAATTTCCCTAAAATATACCTTTAACACCACACCTTCAATACAGACAGGACTTGTTTTTGTCCATGGGGGTCCAGGTATGATGTGGGCCATTAGCTCTCCTGAATGAGTGCGTGCTCTGGTGTTTGTGTCTCAAAATCCATCCTCTCCAGACCCATGAAGCATGATACACATCTCTCCAGCATTTTTGTGAAGAAACCAATACATGACTTAAACTCCTTATTTCCAGTGTAGTTGGTAAACACATATTTCCACAAAAATCAACTTCATGTCTCCCAGTCCTGGGGTGAAGGATCAGAGCACAGGATGTAACATAACAAATCTTCCTTCCTTCTATTTCCAGGGCTAGGGGAAAAAAAGTAAGTTTTAATGAGACGTCTCACAACAAGATTTCAGAGAAGATACAAGATACCTGTCTTTTAACTAAAGACAAAATAGCAAAATTTTAATGAAAGTCCTCTTTGATCCTGTCTCTTTTATACAAAAGACTACTCTGGTAATTAATTTAGTTAGTATAGGCCATGTGTTTTACTCTGAGTTTGCTCTGTTTTTCTATTTGTTTTCCAAGTTGTTCCAAACAAGTAGGAGCTACTCAAAAATATGTTATACTAAGCTGATCTCCGAAATGGGTTTGGCAAGTAGGTGAAGAATTTTAAGGACTCTGAAAGATCTCTGACAGAGGGCATGTGGTCTTCCATGGTTTCTTAGGGCTTCTTTAGCTTCTGGAATCAGAAAACTTTGGATAGGTTGCTTGGGCAGAGGTTCTCAACTGTAACTTGAAAGGTATTGGCTTTCAAATCCCCAGGGTTTAGAGTGGAAAGTGCCCAATGAAAGCCTCCTGACCACATCCCCTTATACCTAGTTTATCTGGCCCTGGGGCAGTTTCTTAATAGGTAACTCTCAGACATTGCAATAATATTCCTAAGTCCTCTAAGACAGTCCTAGATTCTCTTTAACTAGCCAGTAAAGTTCTATATAACCTTTGTACAGCTGCCCGAGGATGACAAAATGAGAGAATGACATGTTGGCAAGTTTTCTATCATTAGCTAGGAGGGAGCTGGAAACAGTCTGGTGAGAAAGAATGCCAGGAAAATCACCTCCCAGGTTCATGTCAATAATTCTTTTAAAGTGGCAACCCATGGGGGTTCATAGGGGCCCAAGTGGCTAAAGACCAAGCTCCAGTTGGAATGCCACTTTAGAGCACAGACTTTCCAGAACAAAGAGGCTGATTTTATGCACTGACTTGATCTGGGGGTGGAGAATTCCAAGCAGTGCTATCAATTCTTCCTGTTGGTCAGCCCTGGGGTGCTAGTTGGCTTCCATTACATGTTGTCACAGTGTGTCTTTTGTGCTCCTGCCTGGCTCCAGTTCTCAGAGACCCCTGTGGAGCTGGAAGTGTTCTGCTGTGTGGTGCTTGCAGCTGGCACCTGCAGTTGCTATGCTTTTATGTCTTGATTTTGTTTTTGGTGAAGATTGTGTTTGGAGGCCTCCCCTGACTTCTGATATTACACACATAGTGCCAAATTGTTTGCTGCTGAACATGATATGATTAGTAAAGGCCAGTGGCTTCTTCCAGAAAAGCATCGATCCTTTCTGGGCATGGGGCTGACAGTACCCAGTGTTTTGGTTACTATAATGTTTTTAAAATAATCATTTTTAGCTTTAAAATAAGAGGAGGCAAATAAAACTTGGCTTAAGGGCTTGAGTCCTTAAAACATAAAGGTGGAGTGGTGAGGAAGAAAGGAGTCACCTTTTAGCAGCAGCTAAACTAATTCTGAAAAAAAGAAAGATGATATCTTTTATCAGACCAAATATGAGCAGCAATGTTGTGACCTGATGAACATGCCTTTTGCATGAGATAAGTATGACTGACATTCACTCAAAAAACAGTCCAGGGGAGAGAAATGCTGATGGTAATAGACATGACCTTTCAGTGCTGTGGCTGCTGGCATTGCCTGAGGGTAACCCTAGATCACCATTTTTTCCTTTGGATGTCACAGAGACTGATGGGGCAGGTGTCCTGCCTAAAACAACTGATTTATGATGATCTGTGTTCAGTTTCCTTCCCGTTTGCCTCTTCAACCTGAACTTGACAATCCAGGCCTTTGTACTACCTCTGCAGAGATCCTACAGGTGGGACCTGATATAGTATTTGTCACTTTAAGGCTGCTATTGAACCAGCACAAAGATTGATGATCAATAGATGCACCTTGGAGATTCTGACTATGGCTATTGAATCCAAGAGGACTGAAAAACAACTCTGACAGAGGATCTTGCAGTTGGGCACTGCCTTTAGTCCCACAACACCAGTTGTGGAATTTATTTTGTGACACAATTACACAATGCCACTAAAATCACCAGCCTGCACCATCATGGCTGACCCAAAATCATTCAATCCAACTTCAGGGAACTGATGGTGAAGGTGTGTTGAGGTCACCATGACCAATGGCTTCTTAGGGGGTAAAATTGGGGTACACACACTGGATGTAGGAGGGGTGAGAATATCATTCTGTCTTGCTACATGTAGCCTGTGCACTTACAAAATCTTGTGTCTCCCATGTGTCCTCAGCAGAAAAAATGCTTAAAGCCAGTCCAGGGCCAATGTCATAGTCTGTTCTTGAATGGACATCTGTGAAGCTGTTCTTCTCTGGAAATTGACCTCTCTTCCTAGTACCAGCTTGAATGGCAAACCTGTACCTTTGTACTGGGTTTCAGTCTTGTCTGATGCCATCTGAGCAGCTTTGCTCTCTAGACCTAAGCCCAAGTCCCCTTCCCCCTACTCTACCCCAGGCTCTGACCTTGCCTTTGGCTTTGGTCACCACAGACCCTCAGGGCTCCTGCTCACCAGTCCAGCCCATCTTCAAGTCCATTTTTTTCCTTTTTTCCCCTGATTCTGTGACCTGACACTGACCAAAGGTTGAGTCCAGGCCCAGGTGATTGCTTGGACCAGAGGCTGAGAGTTCAGGCCAAGGAATAATACTGCATGGGGACCCCAGCAGCAGGAGGGCAGTGCAGGCTGGCCTGATCCAGCAGCAAAGGTCAGTACATGCTCTCCAGTGATCAAAATGGGAGGAAAAACATCCAACCTAAATGAGAACACAGTGAAACTAAGAACAGGACCTGTTAGCTATGAGTCACTCTAATGACACATAATGAGAGAAGACTGTGTATTTGTGTAGCATTTGAGCTTGGAGTTCTCCATATTACAAAAATCATGTACATATATTTTTATTTGTAACTTTAATTTTTAATGGATAATATATTCATGGTGTTCTAAATTGAAAGGAATAAAAGGCTACTAAAAACCTCTTGCTCCTCTCCTCTAGCCCAGAGAGAACCAAGCCAATTTCTTTCATATTCTTTTAGAGGTATTTCATGCCTAACATGACAATAAATGGATCTGTTTTCTCATTTTAAAAACACAGATACTATCTATAATCGCTTTTTGGTCTTTACCTTTTCCCCTTAGCATGTTGAAATGTGGCTGTATTACTACTTAAAGAACACTTCTATGGGGACTTCACAATATTCTATTGTATAGATCACCACTCTTTATTTAGCTATCCCCATTGGTGGATTTTAGGTTACTGCTAGTCATTATAAACAATGTTGAAATTAATGGCATATTTTACTGGGACCTGAGAAAAGAAGTACTGTATAAAGGTGGAGTGATGATATTAAAACCTTATAAATGTAGGTTTTCATTCTTTTCAATGTATTTTCAGCTTTTTTTTACTAAGATTCTAATAGTGACCCTTATGTGGAGGGAAAAGTGGTCTATGCATTTAGTCTTCCTTTTACTTAATGTGATTCCCATGACAACATGGGGATGAATATAATGATCTTTGTTTCACAAATGAAGAGATTGAGGCCCAGATATTTTTCCACTTGTCTTAAATCACACACCAAAGTGGCTGTATTGATATTTGATCCCTCCAGGTCAAGGGCTCTTCCCACCACATTCAGGAGTATTAAGATTGAAAACGTATTTCATTTTATTACTTAATGCTACTAAGAATAGAAGAGGAGAAAGAATGTGCCTTCTTCCCACAACTCTCCTAAAGCTGATCCACAGGGAGTGTTGATCTCAGGAGATGCTCCTATGAAGCTCCAGAGAGGACCTGAAGCCTCAGTACTTACCCTGACCCTCTGTCTGTACAATTGGAAGCAGATGTTTAAACTAATTGAACCTCAATTTTCTTTTTTGTAAAACATAAATAATAAAAGCAACCTTACAGAGTTGTAAGCCTGACTAATGATGTATATTAAGTGCCTGATGAAAAGTAAGTCCCTCCACTGTTGGTTCCCTGTAGATTTTTCTTTATATCACTTAAGGTAAGCGAAATAATTCTTTCTGAGTCTTTTTATGCTGTTGCCATGCTTAGTGAGTTCTTAGAAAATCCTAATAACCAGTGTTTTGAACTCTGCATCTGATATATTGATTATCTCCATATTGTTTAGTTCTTTTTTGGGGGGTTTGTTCTGTTCTTTCATTTGGGCCATATTTCTGTGTTTCCTCAATTTGGCAGTCTCCCTGTGTTTGTTTCTGTGTATTGGGTAGAGCTTCTTTGACACCTTGCCTTAGCAGCATGGTCTATTGTAGAAAAGGCACCCATCTGGATGAATGTGGCTTCTTTAAACCCTTGGCTGTTGGACATCCATACAGCTCAATTTTCTGACACTTCTGGATGATATTTGTTTTGTGGTCTAGTTTGAATTTTTTTCTGTAGTTGTGTGAGGAGGTGAGTTGTGTTTACCTATGCCTCCATTTTGACTGGTAGTCTCTAACACATTATATTTTTGAGGCATAAAGCATGAATAGTCATAACAAATGGAATAAACCACTTGTATAAAGAAATTTGCATCCACTTAGGTTTTACTGAAAAATTAGCTCAGGTCAAGTCAGTTCAGTTTTTTCCAGAAAAAACTTTTGGTTTTTAGCAAGTTTTGGATTTCAGAGTTGGGAGCAAGGCACAGTGGTCTGTATTTCCATTTCCTATTCTAAATGGGTCACCACAATAGAAGCGGGGGTGGTAGGAAGATCATCATATTCAGATTTATATGGGTCTGAAGGCCCCATCTATGATTTAGTCCTTGAATAACATTGTGGAAGTTGCTTGACCTCAGCAAGTCTCTGCCTTCTCATCTGAAAGTTGGAGGAGAGAACTCCTACATTGTAGGACTGTAGTGAGAGGAGGTGATAATACGCTTCATGTGTCTGGTATGTGGAAAGCACACTATGATTGAAAACTGCTATCATTGTTTACAGTAAGTAGTGTCTAATGAAACATCATTAAATCTTTTTTTAATAAAGTATTTGAAGGTAGCAGGAGAAAGGGTTAGGAATTTTTTGTAAGAATCCCAGGAAAGTCCTCTATGGAAAAATGGTCAAGACTTTGGGGCTTTCTCTCTGGGATTTAAATTTATTGAAAACTGTTGGGCAGGGCTGACCTTAAATGTGGAATCAGGGAATTTCTGAAAATGCCCTTCAATGAAGCTCCCAGAAGGAATCCAACCCAGCCTAGAGACAAGGGCAGCAGAAGTTATTGTTATCAAGAACCAGACACAGGAACCTGCCCCACCCAGCACAACAGGCCCCTGTGGTCACACTTCCAGCTATGGAGTAACTGTGCATGCATGTATCCTTTCTATTAGCAGTTATTTTGAATGTTGAATAAGCATAATCTATTAAAACATTTCAGAAACATTCAGACACAATACTATCTTCACAGAATTAGTTTATTGGGGACTTAAGTAAAGAAATGTGGTGAGTTCTCCTAAGGAGTAAATGAGGTGGGGAGTGATGAGGGCAAGCTGACCACTTTCCATTGGGCAGACAGAGAAACCCTAAAGTAGTAAGAGAGCATGAGGGTAAGAGGAGAAGCTACCAGCTGTGCCAAGAGGACACAGGAAAGGGCAGGTGAGAGAGGGCTTCAGTGCAGGGGCATGAACAGGGTCTTATCTGAAACTCGCAGCCTCTACACTACAGAGCCTTATCATCATTCAGGCTTCAGTGCCTTCCCCTCAGAAGGCCTTCCTGACCTCACTTCACTTCACTGCTCCACTCTGCCAGGCAAGCGCTTTCTACCCACTACCCTGATTGATTTCTCCAGAGCTCTTCTCAACATCTAAAGTTACCTGGTTTATTTCTGCTCTTGCTAATTGTGTGCTTCCCCTCTTCAGAAGGGAATATTCACCACAGCCCTGAGCATTCTGCCCAGTATTGATGGGTTTAAAAACACTGGCTGAATGAACAAAAGAAGAGACTGTGAAAACACCCTGAGGTGAAAAAGAGCTTGATGTATTCTGGGAAATAAGTCAGACTTTTGGGTTTGGTCACATTGCTGGCCACCAGGAATCCACTGAATCTGCTGCCTCCTGGAATCCATGTCCTCATGGAACCCCCACCATACTGATGGTGGGCTTGGTCACATGACATTTTTGACCAATGGGAAATCAGCAGATAACAAAAGCAGAAGCTTTGTTAGTGTGTGATTAGAACACACATAAACCACATGAGAAAGCCTTGCCTTATTTCTACCTTTTTCAAGAGAAAATACTACTTGGAGAGCTAGGCTATATTATCCCAGGGTTTCAAATGGACTTGAAATTAGAAAAGTTGGAGTGCGTGCTGCCTGTCACTACAAGAACCAATAACTAGAGACAAGGACTGAATGTTTTTCTTTCTTTTTTTAAAATTTAATTATTTTTCAAGTGCAGATTTCTGTTTTTTACTCCCATCTCAGCCCAACTCTCAGTGCTCCCCACCTCCCTCCCATTTCTACCCCCTTTAGTTTTTGTCCATGTGTCTTTTATACTTGTTCCTGTGAATCCTTCCTCATTTCTCCTGAAATTCCTTCCCCTCTTCCCTCTGGTCACTGTGAACCTGATCTCTATTTCAGTGTCTTTGGTTATATTTTGCTTGCTTGTTTGTTTTGTTGTTTAGGTTCCTGTTAAAGGTGAGATCATATGGTATTTGTCTTTCACCACCTGGCTTATTTCACTCAGCATAATACTTTCCAGTTCCATCCATGCTGTTGCAAAGGGTAGGAGCTCCTGCTTTCTTTCTGCTGCATAGAATTCCATTGTGTATATGTACCATAGTTTTTGGATCCATTCATTTACTGATGGGCCCCTAGGTTGCTTCCATCTCTTGGCTATTGTAAATTGTGCTCCTATGAACATTGGGGTGCATAGGTTTTTTTGGACTGGTGTTTCAGGGTTCTTAGGATATACTGCTTGCAGTGGAATTGCTGGGTCAAAAGGCAGGTTCATTTCTAGTTTTCTGAGAAAATTCCATACTGTTTTCCATAATGGTTGTACCAGTCTGTAGTCCTACCAACAGTGAACTAGTGTCCCGTTTTCCCCACAACCTCTCCAACACTTCTTGTTTGTTGCTTTGATTATGATGGCCATTCTGACCAGTGTAAAGTGGTATCTCATTGTGATTTTAATTTGCATCTCTCTGATAGCTAGCGATATTGAGGATCTTTTCATGTGTCTCTGGATCCTGTGTGTGTCCTTCTTGTAGAAGTGTCTGTTGAAGACCTCTGCCCATTTTTTAATTGGGTTGCTTGTCTTCTTAGAGTGGAGTCGTGTAAGTTCTTTGTATATTTTGGAGATTAAACCTTTGTCTGAGGTATCATTGGCAAATATATTTTTCCATACAGTTGGTTTTATTTTTATTTTAATACTATTTTTTAGCCATGCAGAAGCTTTTTATTTTGATGAGATCTGATTTGTTTATTGTTTCCTTTATGTCCCTTGTTCTAGGGGACATATCAGTAAAAATGTTGCTGTGTGAAATATCTGAGATTTTCTTGCCAATGTTCTCCTCAAGGACTTTAATGGTGTCACAGCTTATATTTAAGTCTTTTATCCACCTTAAATTTATTTGGGTGTATGGTGTAAGTTGGTGCTCAAGTTTTATTTTTTTGCACATAACTGTCCAGTTCTCCCAACACCATTTGTTGAAGAGGCTATTTTTACTCCATTTTATATTACTGCCCCTTTGTGGAATATTAATTGCCTGTAGAGATTTGGGTTTATTTCTGGGCTCTCTGTTCTGTTCCATTGGTCTGTGTGCCTGTTTTTATGCCAGTACCAGGCCATTTTGATTACAGTGGCCTTGTAATACAGTTTGGTATCAGGTATTGTGATTCCTCCTACTTTGTTCTTCTTTCTCAAATTGCAGCTGCTATTCGGGTTCATTTATGGTTCCATATACATTTTTGAAGTATTTGGTCTATGTCTGTGAAATAGCCCATTGGTACTTTAATAGGTATTGCATTGAATCTGTAAATTGCTTTGGGTAGTATGGACAGTTTGATGATGTTAATTCTTCCAGTTCATGAACATGATATATGTTTCCATTTGTTTGTGTCTTCCTTAGTTTCTTTCTTCAGTGTTGCATAGTTTTCTGCATACAGGTCTTTTACCTCCTTGGTTAGGTTTATTCCTAGGTATTTTATTTTTCTTTTTGCTATATCGAATGGGATTTTTTTCTTGATTTCTGCTTCTGTTGTTCCATTGTTGGTATACAAAAACGCTTGATTTCTGGATATTGACTTTGTATCCTGCTGTTTTGTCAAATTTATTTATGAGGTTGAGCAGTTTTAGAGTGGAGTCTATAGGATTTTCTCTGTACACTATCATGTTATCTGCAAACAGTGACAGTTTTGTTTCCTCCTTTCTGATTTGAGGGGTTTTTATTTCCTTTTCTTGTCTGATCACTGTGGCTAAAATTTCCAATACTGTATGGAATAGAAGAGGTGAAGGTGGACAACCGTGTCTTGGTTTTGATTTTAGTAGAAAAGATTTAATTTCTTGTCCATTGAGTATGATGTTGGCCGTTGGTCTCTCATATATCACCTTTATTATGTTGAGGAATGCTCCCTCTATTCCCACTTTGCTTAGTGTTTTTATTACAAATGGGTGCTGTCCCTTATCAAATGCTTCTTCTGCTTCTATTTTTATGATCATGTGATTTTTATCTTTGCTTTTTTTATGTTATGTATTACATTTACTGATTTATGAATATTGAACCATCATCCTTGCATCCTTGGATTGAATTCCACTTGGTCATGGTGTATGATCTTTTTAATGTATTGTTGGATATGATTAGCCAATATTTTGTTGAGGATTTTAGTGTCTATGTTCATCAGTGATATTGGCCTGAAGTTTTCTTTCTTTGTTGTGTCTTTATCTGGTTTTGGAATTAGGGTGATGCTGGCTTCATAAAAAGAGGTTGGGAGTCTTCCATCCTTTTGGATTTTTTGGAATAGTCTGCGAAGAATGGAGGTTAGCTCTTCCTTAAATGCTTTGTAGAATTTTCCTGTGAACCTGTCTGGTCCAGGTCTTTTGTGTGATGGGAGTTTTTTGATTGCTGTTTCAATGTCATCTGCTGTTATTGGTCTGTTCAGGCTTTCTGCTTCTTCATTGAATCTTTGAAGATTATATTTTTCTAGAAATTTGTCCATTTCACCTAGGTTTTCAAATTTTTTGGCATGCAGTTCCTCATAGTAATTTTTTACAATCCCTTCTATTTTTGTGGTATCAGTTGTAATCTCTCTCATTTCTGATTGTGTTTATTTGGGTCCTCTCCCTTCTTTTCTTGATGAGCTTACTTAAAGGCTTGTAGATTTTGCTTATCTTTTCAAAAAACCAGCTCCTGCATTCATTGATTCTTAGAATTATGCTTTTAGTTTCTATGTCATTTAATTCTGCTCTGATCTTGGTTATTTCCTTTCTTCTACTTTATCTGGGCTTTTTTGTTGTTGTTGTTCCTCAAGTTCTTATAGGTGTAGGGTTAGGTTGTTTCTTTGAAATATTTCTATCGTTTTTTTAGAAACATAGGCCTGTATTGCTATGAACTTCCCTCTCAGGACTGGCTTCGCTGTGTCCCATAAGTTTTGGGTTGTTGTGAGTTCATTTTTATTTGTTTCCAGAAACTTTTGATTTCTTCCCTAATTTCATTCTTGACCCATTTATTGTTTAATAGCATGCCATTCAATCTCTATGATTTTGAGTGTTTTGGGCTTTTTCCTTTGGGGTTGGTTTCTAGTTTCAGTCCTTGTGGTCTGAGAAAATTTTGGGATGATTTCAATCTTCTTGAATTTGTTGAGGCTTGTTTTGTGTCCTATCATGTAGTCTATCTCTAAAAATGGTCCATGTGCATTTGAAAAGAATGTGTATTTAGTTTATTGGATGAAGGGCTCTATATATATCAGTTAAGTCCATTTCTTCTAGGGCATTGTTTAATGCCACAATGTCTTTGTTGATATTTTGTTTGGAAGAGCTGTCCATTTTTGACAGTGGGGTGTTAAAATCCCCTACTATAATTGTGTTGCTGTTAATATCTTTCTTGAAGTCCTCTAAGATTTTCTTGATATATTTGGTTGCTCCTATGTTGGGTGCATATATATTTACAATGTTAATGTCTTCTTGGTGGATTCTTCCCTTGAGTATTATGAAGTGACCTATTGGATCTCTCTTTATTGCCCTCTTTTTGAAGTCTATTTTGTGTGATATGAGTATTGCTAACTCGGCTTTTTTTTTCTTGTGTGTTTGCTTGGAAAATATGTTTCCAGCCCTTCACTTTTAGTGTATGTAGGTCTTTTGTCCTGAGGTGTGCCTCTTGTAGGCAGCATATGTGTGGGTCATGCTTTCTTATCCATTCAGCTATTCTATGCCTTTTGATTGGAGCATTCAATCCATTAATATTTAAGGTTATTATTGATAGGTACTATTCATTGCCACTTTTGTACCTGTGTTCCTCTCTGTCTCTCTCCTTTCCTTCCTTTCCTAAAGCAGTCCTTTTAGCACCTCTTGCAGAGCTGGTTTGGTGGAGGCATATTCTTTTAGACTTCTTTTGTCTTGGAAGCTCTTTATTTGGCCTTCTATCTTGATTGAGAGCCATGGTTGGTAAAGTAGCCTTGGTTTCAGGCCTCTGATTCTCATTACTTGAAATATTTTCTTGCCATTCTCTTCTTGTTTGGAGTGTTCCATGGAGAAGTCAGTAGCTAACCTTATTGGGGCTCCCTTCAATGTTACTTCCTTTTTCCTCTCTTGCTGCCTTTAAGATTGTCTCTTTGTCTTGGAATTTTGCCATTTGAATGATGATGTGTCTTGAAGTGGGCCTCTTTGGGTTCCTCTTGATTGGGACCCTCTGTGATTTCTGGATTTGTGTAACTTTTTCTCTCATCAAATTAGAGAAGTTTTCCTTCATTACTTTTTCAAATAGGTTTTTTATCCCTTGCTCTTCTTCTTCTCTTTCTGGTATCCCTATTATTTGGATATTATTACGTTTCATATTGTCTTGCATTTCTCTTAATCCTTCTTCATTCTTTCTGAGCCTCTTTTCCTTTTCTTACTCTTTCTGGAAGTTTTTTTCTACTTTGTACTCCACCTCACTGATCTCGATCTTCTGCTTCATCGATCCTGCTTTTGATTTCTTCTACTGTGTTCTTCAGTTCAGAAATTGTATTCTTCATATCCTTTTGGTCCTTGCTGATGATTTCTATTTTCTTTTTCATGTTGATATAGTTTGAAATGAGTTTATTGTAGCTCCCCTGTAGTTTCTGGTAGGTCATTGTGAGCTCTTTGATCTTCCTGGTAACCAGTGCTTTGAATTCAATATCTGATAGTTGACTTGCCTCTATTTTATGTAACATTCTTTCTGAGGCTTCCTTCTTTCCTTTCATTTGGGGATTGTTTATTTTGTCTTCCCATTGTTTGTTAGAGTTTTGTTGTTGGCCTTAGCCTCTTAAATTGATCTGTTCTGGCTCCCTGGGTTAATGGTGTGAACTTCTGTGGTAGTATACCTGTGAAATTCAGTGGTCTAGTCTTCTTTGGGTATCCTGGTGTTCTCCGTTGCCACCTACTCCTTTTGCGTGTATGTGTAATCAGTTGGAGGGGGAGGCAAAATGGCTTATGACAGCGGGAGAGTATTTTATGATATATACAGTCACAGCTAGTAGAGAAGTGATAGAAGACCTTAGGCTATGTATAGTGTTAACCATAATCTTCAACCCAACTTGCCACTTTTAAGAAAGGAAGGATAAAAGATAAGTCTTTTGTTGGCGAGGGAAGGCTTGTCAGTTGGATCTAGAAAGATGTGGGGTTGTAGGAGGTCAGATTCTGAGGTAAGGTGAGAGTAAAGGATAGTAAATAGGTGTGGTGTGTGACCAAATAGAGTTCATCAGTACAGTAATAGAATTCAGGAAACTGTGAAGTGGGCTAAGATCTGGGAGTGGTGTTGTGAAGTATTTACGGTTTTATAGAACAGGTATTATTTATAATAATGTTAGAGCAACAATCATATGCCAGACTCTATGTGATCAAGGTAACATGAATAGAGGGCATAGAACTTTGGGTAGTGTGCTAAACGAAAACAAGTGACGCGAAGTATAGAAAATTAGGAATACGCTGTGGAGGAGAGAACAGGGGAAACCTGTCAAATGATACATTATAACCAGTGAAGCCAAAGAAGCCTATTCAGCAAGAGGAGGAATACAAAAACACTATTCAAATATGGAAACAGTGAGAATAATGAAAAAAAATAATAATACAAATACGCAGCAACTTGTGGCTTCTCTGCTATAACAAAGTGAAATTTGTCTCTCTGTCTCTACTGTTGGGATGCCCCCTGTTTGGGTCCAGCTCTGTTTTTTTCACAGTTCCAAGTCGTTTGTGTCACTTGTGGGTAAAAAAAAAAAAAAAAAAGGCAGGAGAAGGGAGGGGAAAAAGCAATAAGTTTGGAAAGAAAGGAAGAATGAATAAAACAGGAAAGAAGAAAAGAGAGGAAAAAAGTATTGAAAGATAAAACAGTAATAAAATTAAAAAGATAAAAGATTACTTGAAATTAAAAAAAAACAAAAAAAACATCTCTTGTTGGTTTCAAACTGGCCAAACTGATTTTTCTGGCTGCAGCAGAAGCCAGAGGAATGATTGGTGTGGTCTTTCTGGGAGCCTTCTCCCAAGTGCCAGCCCAGAGCCTCTCCCCAGCATGCCATGAAAAGGATCTAGGTCTTCCTCAGAGTACTTTCCCCGGGGGGTCATAGCCATGGGCTGGGTTACGTGGTGCATGTGTGCATGCCGGCCAGGCTGCCTGGATCCCATGGGTTCAGGTGCAGACCTGTCCCAGTTCTGTGGGGGAACTCCAGGCCCTCCATCCAACCTCTGGATAGCTGCCAGGCAGGGTGGGGAGCAGGCCAAGCGGCTGTTGCAAGAGAATCCTTCAGTTTACTTTCCAAAAACTTTCTCCTTAAGAAAGCCTTCCTCTCAGCACAACCTAATTCCCCAGCCAGACCAGTGACTATCAGAGTCCCAACACTGCACCTCTCAATTTTCCCAAGCTGGCGACCACAGAGTCCAGAGTTGATTTCAGACCTTTGTCCTTATCACCCTCTCTGTAAACTCAAGCCAACAGGTCTCTCCTGGTGCCCAACCTTCTCTGGGGAGGGAGGGAGCTGATAACCCAGCTCTCTCCCAAGGACCCTTCAGCAGGCCCAGAGCTCCCAAAGAGTCTGTGGTAGACCACTGGGTGCCCGGTGCTGGGTGCCAGCCAAGGCCGCTGTTGCTTCTGTCTTTGCTCAGGTCCCTTAGACTCTACTGTCCTGTAGCTGTCTCCTTACCATCTGTTTTTTCAGTGTCTGTTACAGTTTATGGTCTCTTATTTTCATATATACTGGGGAACTGTTGGCTGTTTGCACTGTTCCTCCCATGTGTTTGTGCAAATCGGCCAGGATTTTCTCCCATGTGTTTGTGCAAATGAAATCTGTTCTGTCCTACTCCATCACCATGTTCCCTCAGTCCTAGACTAAATCTTTATGGACACTTTATTTATTTTTTAATATATTTTATTGATTATGCCATTACAGTTGTTTTATTTCCCCCCTTCATTCACCTCCATCCTGCACACCCCCTCCCCCACCACTCCCCCCTTTAGTTTATGACCACATGTTTTAAGTTCTTTAGATTCTATATTTCCCCTACTATTCTTGCCCACCCCCTATTTATTTTCTACCTACCATCTATCCTAATTATTTTCTGTACCTTCTCCCCCCTTCTGCTTCTCCCACTCCCCTGTTGCTAACCCTCCATGTGATCTTCATTTCTCTGGTTCTGCTCCTGATCTAGCTGTCCTCTTAGTTTGCTTTTGTTTTAGGTATGGTTCTTCATAACTGTGAGTTTGCTGTCCTTTCACTGTTCATATTTTTTATCTTCTTTTTCTTAGGTAAGTCCCTTTAACATTTCATATAATAAGGGCTTGGTGATGATGAACATCTTGAATTTGACCTTATCTGAGAAGCACCTTATCTGTCCTTCCATTCTCAATGAAAGCTTTGCTGGATAGAGCAATCTTGGTTGTAGGTCTTTGGATTTCATGACTTGGAATACTTCTTTCCAGCCCCTTCTTGCCTGTGAGGTCTCTTTTGAGAAGTCAGCTGACAGTCTGATGGGAACTTTTTTGTAGGTGACTGTCCCCTTATCTCTTGCTGCTTCTAGGATTCTCTCCTTCATTTTAATCTTGGCTAATGTAATGATGATGTGCCTTGGTGTGTTCCTTCTTGGGTCCAACTTCTTTGGAACTCTCTGAGCTTTCCTGGAAGTCTATTTCCTTTGCCAGATTGGGGAAGTTCTCCTTTATTATTTGTTCAAATAACTTTTCCACCTGTTGCTCTTTCTCTTCCCCTTCTGGTACCCCTATAATTCATATGTTGGAGCATTTAAAGATGTTCTGGAGGTTCCTATGCCTCTCCTCCTTTTTTTGAATTCTTGTTTCTTCATATTTTTCTGTTTGGTCATTTTTTTCTTCCTTCTGGTCCACTCCCTTGATTTCAGTCCCAGTTTCTTTTCCATCACTATTGGTTTCCTGTGCATTTCCATTCATTTCAATTAGTTTAGCCTTCATTTGTTCCTCTAATTTGTGACTAAAATCAACCAGTTCTGAGAGCATCCTGATCACCAGTGTTTTGAACTGTGCATCTGGAAGTTTGGCTATTTCTTCGTCGTTTAGAGTTATGGGCTCTGAGGCTTTGAGTTCTACTTGAGCCATGTTTTGATCTGTTTGTGCCTGTTAGATATGAGGAGCAGAGCCTTAGTTGTTCACCAGGGTGGGGCCACCCAGGTCTCTGGGTTGTGATACTTTCTGTGGGGGCAGGGTCAGAGAGGGGCAATGACAGTCCCCTCTGCTGCTTTCTGCCACTGGGGCCTGCATTGTCATTGTCACTGCTCGCTCTTTTGCCTGGTTTATCTGAGTGCAAATGTGTGACCACGGTCAGCCTGCTGCCTTGCGCCCTCAGTGGGTCTGCCCATTGCTACTCTATACCTGGGATCTATCCATGGCTGCCTGTGCACCTGGATCTCATGCCTGGGTCTATCCAGTGGATCTTTTCTGCCTGACCCTGCTCTGCTGCTGGCTCCACCCCTCTTACTGCTCTGGCAGAACGGTTCATTGTTGTCGGAATTCTGTATAGTTCAATTTTCTGTGTTTTGGCTGTATTTTTTGTTACTAAAACTTTGTTGTCTTTAAACTTGGTTGTGCGAGAAGGCACAATTTTTCCACCTATGCCTCCATCTTGGCAGAAGTCTGTACAAGTTTTTTCTTTGTAGTTACTGTGAGGTTCACGTATAACATTCTATATATAACGGTCTCTTTTACATTGATAGCAAACTAAATGTGAACACATTCCAAAGCTTTACACCTTTACTTCTTCCTTATGTTTTGTATTTTAATGGCACATTTTATACCTTTCTATATTATGCTTCCCTTAATAATTATTGTAATTTTAGTTTTACTTCTCTTGTTTTATTAACATTTAAGGTTATTTTTTACTTTTACCATTTTAATTTAATGTGCCTTGGTATAGTTCAATCTGGGTTTATATTATCTGGAACTCTCTGGGCTTCCTGGGTGTGTTGCAACCATTCAAAGCCAGATAGGTTCACTCTGTATTTGGACAGGAGAAAATGCATGGAGCCGTGTAGATGCTTGACACGCCTTTCTTTATACAAGTATGGGTGATCCACGCATGCTGCAAGCCATGTGTCCCACTGTGTGAGTCACATGTGTTCCCCAACAGGAAGCCCCTAACTCCCTAATATATTAACTGTACACAAAGCCAACAGGGAGCCACAATATTGTATAATACAGTATGATTCTTCACATGCTGACCCATTCAAGGTTATGGGAACAGTTTATTGGACCCAGTGTCAATGTTATGGGTACGCAGCTTATCTTAGTTCCCCAGACATCTGGGTGAGGAAGCCAGACTGCTTCCATTTACATGATGCTGGGACTGGATGTCTGCTTCTTTTCCAAGATTAGAGAAGTTTTTAGCATTTGTTTTTTTTAAATAATTTTTTGATCCTCTCTATCTTTGCCTCTGGGACACCTATATTGCAAATGTTATTCTTCTTGATGTTGTCCCAGAGGCCCCTTATGATATTATCACTGTTTGAAATTGCTTTTTCATTTAGCTGCTCTGTCTGGGTACATTCATTGTTTTGTCTTCCAGCTCACTGATTAATATGCACATCTACTTCATCTAGTCTGCTGTGGAACCCCTCTAGTGTATTGTTTCAGTTCTGTTATAACTTCTGTCTTGTATTTTTGTTTTACATTTTCTATCTCTTTGTTTAAGTTCTATGTTCATCTATTTTTTTTCCTGAGTGTGGTGAGCTTGGTGTGCTCTCCCTGCTTGTTTATGGCATGGCTGCTGAGTGGGGACAGGACATGGTATGCTTACCTCACTGTTGTGGCACAGGGAAGGTGGGCCATGGTGTACTGCCCTGGCCTGATGGCAGAGAAGCTGCCCTGTGGAGTGAGCAGGGCTTAGGATATTTACCTGGTTCAGTTGTGGTATGGATGACCGCGGGGCAGGCAGGGGTGGAGAGCTTGCCCAGCGTAGTTGCTGCATGGAGTGGGTGGAGAATGCCTTCTAGTATTAGCAGGAAGGTCCTCAAAAATGGCACCAGCCAACTCTGTTACCAGCATGTTAGGATGACATTGCAAAAATGACACCCACCAGCAGATCTGTCCCTGCAGAAAGTCCCAGTAGATTATTTTTTTCCCTGGCAGTTGCTATAAGTTTAGTAAGTGTGCCTCCTGTACTTATTGTCTAGATGTTACAGAACAGGCCTGGGGTGATAGTGAATGATATACTATTACCAAATGGACTCCTCTCCTCTTCTTCCAGGGCCCCCTGTACTAAGTTTGCCTTGCCTACCACAAGGGAATTATAGCTTTCAATGTTAGAGATTGGGGAAAAGGAAAGGAATTATTTATTCAAAAGTTATACAGACTTAAGAGTAATGACTTAATTTCTTCATTAAAATCCCAAATTCTCTTAAAACACCCATAAACACACACAGTCCTTCCTCCCCCACTTTGCCCAGTCTGGGGTACCATATCTCAGGAAAAGAAATAGAGGTCTGTGCCTCAGGTAGCCCCTGATTCTTAGTAGTCCGTGGTCAGCCACAGCAGGCCTCCCTTGGTTCCCAGCACCATCAGCTCTGTCACCACCACAAACTCCAGTTCTTAATCCAAACCTAAGTGGTACCTTCTCATGGCCCACCAGCAAGAGTCCTTTCACCCCTTTCCTTCCTGCAGCATGTCTCTTGAATTCTTCCAAACTGCTAAGAGAGAACTCTCCATTGCTGCTACACCTTGCTTCCCAGCTTCCTAACTGCGTGGCAAGGGAACTCCAAAGCCATGTGGTTTTCACTTCTTGCTAAAGCCATGAAGCCCTAACCTAGCATGTTTACCATGCTTGAGTTTAAATCCCAGTGCCAATCTTCCTATGCAGCCCCATTTCCAACTCCTCCCACAGTTGACTACATCTATCAGCATTCCCGTATTTTTTCAGCTTTACTGGGCTGCCATAATAAGTCTGGGCAGGCATGGTCCCCTAATGTTGAGCCAATCATCTCCAAGCTCTCATGCAGGCACTGTAACCAGGGGGAGTTGCCTCCTCGTTACATCATGGGTTGAGGTCACTCCAATCTCCCTGGCTCAAAGCATGGCCATAGCTATTTAACATATCCATGACACCAGTTAAAAGTTATAGATGTGTTAAATTATCATTCCTGAGGTTAGTTGCAAAACTGTTGATATGCAGAACAACTCTCAATGGCCCTGTTCCATGTGTTCCATCCCCCATGTAGGGGTGAAGACACCGTATTTTTTATTATTTCCTGGACACCTTGAGTTTTGGACCCCACTATAAATTCCTATTTGGGGGCCCCCTGGCTGTACCCTGTTACATAGGTACTTTCACTCTGCTGTGTTTGCACTGAATCTCAGGGTGAACAGCTCTGGGCATGTGCCCTTTAATAGCAGGTTCTTCAAGACTGGTTTGTTAGAGTACAAACCCATCATCTTCTCAGATTGTCAGCTGAATAAAGTCCCCAAAAAGGTCCCTGTCCCTGCTTATTGGGTCTGGTGGGTGACAGGCAGCATGAACACAGGCTTTTCCAGTTTCATATTCTAGTGATTCCACTAAGACAGACTTTGGGACTGTCTGGAACTCCAAGTATGACCCACACTGACTCTAGGAGACCATAAGCAGTTCCATCTTTGTGCCTCAGGAGGACTGCAAGCAATTCCAGATGGTATTTGAGACATTGTACTTGAGAGTGAAATGACTACCACCTAGGATACAGCTAAAGACCATCACCCAGGGTGAGAATGCAGCAGGGTTTGTTTTTTTTTTTAATCCAATAAACTTTTCCCTGAATTCAGAACCCCTTACCTATACTTTGTTCTCTTTATAAAAAGGGCCATTTAAAAATGGAATTTAAGATGGTCTGTTAGGGTACAAACCTGCAGTCTTCTTGGATTGCCAGCCATTTGAATTAAAGTGCCCATAAAGATTAAAAAACAAAACAAATTAGCAGGTTCTTCATTCCCAACTGTCCTATGGTTCTCCTAGATTTAATCTTCATTAATTCTGTAAAATAGTCATTTTGCGGGCTTATCTTCTCAGTATCAAATCCAAGGGTCAGGGTGCCTGATGTGGGGCACAGTGCCTTCACTCCTCAGAGGAGAATTCCATATTTGTTTTGATCCCTCCCAGCTGTGGGTCTTCATGTTTAGGTGGGGCCCCAGGGGAGATTCTGTATCTGCTCTCTTGCCTATCTCAATGCATTTCTTTTATCTTTCATTGTGGAGGCAATATTTATGTAGCTGTCAGATTCTTTTTAGAGGAAAGTTATTCCACATTCAGCTGTATATTTGTTGTCTCTGTGGGAAGAGTGAGCTCAGGGTCTTTGTATGCTGCCATCTTTGACCCAGTCTCACTGGTCCATTAACTTTCAACAGCTTCCCATTTCTGTATGTAAAAAGTAAAATTGCTTCCTGGTATTCAAAGGCCTCAGATCTACTTTTCCATCTTAGGTTTTGCTAGTTCCCTTTATATTTGTTTATCTTTAAGGAAAGCAGGACTAAATGTTATTCCCAAATTGATTCTGTGTCTCTCTACCATCAAGCTCTGCCTTGTGCTGCTTTTTCATGGAAACCACCCAGCATCCTGTTCTGAATATACATATCCACTTGTGAAAATCTAACCTATTACTCAAAGTGCATTTTGTATGATATGCATATCTCCTTATTGAGTCTTTTATGAAATCCATACTGTCTCAATTTGGAAAAGATGTCTATGTGGCTAAAGAATTTGTTTTGTGTCTTTCTTATGATACTTCTCCTAATTCAAACCTTGGTTATATTTATGCATATACTTGTCTGGTAGATTATAAGATTCCTGGAATTTCCCACTATCCTTAGCAGATAAAAAAAACTTGTTAAATTTTAGATGGATAAACAAGTAAATTGAATTTGTTAATTTCTTTGCATAGGAAGTCTGCAATGCCATGAATAAGCCATTGAAGTCCACAAGAATAAGATCCACCTGGAAATGAAATTAAAAATTTCAATCAGGTATAATGGCTAAAATGACACCCAGCTAGGAAATCTCATCTCTGAAAAATGTTCTAGAATCTTACTACACTATTTTCAGGAGAGAGATACCATCCCCTCACCTAAGACTTGGTCTAATCTTAGTACCAGAAATCTTAACCTTCCTAACTAGAGAATAAATATGTTTCAAAATTTAATAGCTCATGAACTGTGACAGAGCTGGGAATATTGAGTTAGCCTGGGTGTTAGCCACCCACAGAGCCAGCTGAAGGGCAGGTGGACAGAGCTGCTGGAGAAGGCTGGGGAGAGAGTGCTCACTCTGCTCCTGGTACTGGGTCAGAAGGCAGCCCTCTGCCCTCTTTTTGTGGCCAAGAGATGGATGAGGAAGCACACAGATCCAAGATGATATGGAGAGATGGGGGGACTAATGGAGTTCAGAGGAAGAGTCTGGGATCAGAGATGAAATGGGTTATAGGAAGCAGGATGATTAGTTTGATCATCATCAGTCTGTAAAACAGTAAAGGTGTCTGAACTGAGTTATAACATTTGCTTTGAAAGACAATATTACCTCAGTTATAAAAAAGAATAACTGTTCTGGACTGCTCTGCCTGGTTTCAAGAACTGTAACTCTACCCTCTGTGGCTAAAGATGAGCAAGTGACCTCTGTATTGTGGGCCACAGGAGACAAAGCTTGTCTCTGGTAGCAAATGCTGTCTCAGTTTCCTCCCTGCCCCCAAAGCATAGTCGGAAGTCCATGACAGGTAAGTCTCCTCACAGAGAGAGGGGTAACCTAAGCCAGACTTGATTACTTGGAGGGTTGGGGGGCTGCCCCAGCCATCATGGACTGGGGGGCTGCAACAAAGTGAGCAATAAACCCTTGCCCCCCCCCCACCCACCCCTGGCTATGTGACATAGCCCTAGTCCCCATGTCCTCTGGGAAAAGCGCTTCCTGGCTCTAATCCACGAAACCCTGAATACCTGATGGGGAGGGGTGCAGCTCCTTGCCTTGACAGAGCAGATCCTGGGAGAAAAACCTGGCATCACAAAGAATTCCTTAAAATCCTGTGAAACCTTTTCTGCTAAGAGTGCTTTCATTCATATGTTAAGGGTCCAAGCAGGAAACCCTAAAGTTTCTGCAAAACTCCCTTCCTGACAGACTCTGATTCAGACTAAGCCCTCAAATTTCTTTGAAATGTTATCTACTATTTGATCTTTGCTGCCCTGTGAGGAGACTTACCTGTCATGGACTTCCGACTATGCTTTGGGGGCAGGGAGGAAACTGAGGCAGCATTTGCTACCAGAGACAAGCTTTGTCTCCTGTGTATTACAACCCAATAAAAGCCCCTGGAGGAAGGAGCTTGAGGACTTAGTCCCCTGGGAAACTGATCACTGCTCAAGGCCTTTTTTTTGGAGAAACTGGCCACTTCTCCCCAAGCAGATCATGTCTCAGTAGTGTTTACTTTCATTGTGGTGGACATGGGGACTTGGGGGAAAAGTTGCCTTCTCAAATAACTTCTATATTCCACACAAGATTACCTGAAGAGTAAACAAACAGGTGCCTCATTTTAGTACAACATAAAAAATTTGCAGGCACGTGAATCTGGAAGTAGACAGCTTCAGCTCCACCACAATGGATGATGAAAGATAGAATTAAGTTGTTCTGAAATGTTGCCTGACCTGATAAAGCTCTATGACTTAAGAAAGTGAAGCCTGCCTGGCTGGACACAACTTCCCTAATATGATTATGGTAAAAGGAATTTCTCACATTGCAAGCTGGGAAGTCATGGTCTTCATGCAAAAGCATTGTGGACACACCCACACACAAAATTTAGACTTTAAGATTAGCATTCGGAAGAACTGGTAGATCACTTAGTAGATTTTGCTTGTGTTTTATTCCAAATAACTTAATAAAGGGTTGATCCACATTTAATAGTTAAATGATTTTCTCACCTTTACCTTCAAAGTAGTGTGGACTTGTTCATTTATTTTTAAGTTCATGGAGAACAACTTTGGCCACTATCTTTGGGCACACAGATGAAGAAAACACAAAGAACTGGGAAACCAGACTGATTGCAATCTGTGACCTCCCTCCTTGTCAGGGTCCCATTGGCAAGATTCATCCAGTAGAATCAGCAAGTCCAGGGTACAGGGGGAAACTGGTTTCTAGCACTTCTGGGGAAGAATTGCAACCCTGAGCAGAACTTGTTAATACACACAGTTGGGGAAGGTGAAGCCCACTGTGCCCTTTTCCCACTGAAACAGAGACACATCACCTTTGCCCCTTTGTTCACCTGTGGCCAATAGGGTGTGAATGAAAATCAAAATGATGAGAAGCCATAGGGCCTGAGGGAGGGCATGGAGGTAGAGCAAAATTCACAACCATGATAATACTATTTGTGGAAATAAAACATGCTATAATCACTAGTTTATAATATTTATTTGAATTTAAAATGGACATAAAGTTGGGTCCCAATATGGAGCTCATTGCCACTAAAAATTTAACAAGAATAATTTGAGATATATCTAAAGGATGCTATTGACACAGAGTTTATAAGATCAGGCATTTCAAAATAACTTAAAGGCTGATAAATGAAATTGTAATAGTAGGCAACTGCATTTGTGGTACTTTAAGTATAAAAAGTGAAGTGCAGAGGAACTAATTTTGTATATAAAACAAAGAAGTTGTGACCCATCAAATTCCAAATCCAAATTTGTTTAACCTTGACTGGTTAATCATCTTGAAAACGATTCACACCAGTGCCTTAATGGCAGGAAATGGTTTAAGATGTTCACTTCATTCAGTCACATCAGTGTTTTATATGATGATTTTAAATTTAAAGTGCCATAAATAAGGGGATGCGTTTTCATTGATGTATTAGCATGGACATGAGTGTTTTCTCATACATGCATCTAAATTTCAGAGTTTTTATGAACCACAAGGCCCACCTCAGAATGGGATTCCCAAATATTTCAGATTTTAGTTTTCCATGTAACACACCCAAGCAGAAATCAGCTCAGTGAAGGAAGTAACCAAAAACGCATGCCATCTACCCTATCTTATTCTTTGGGGCACCAAAATCTGGTCAGAAGTAGGTAGAGTCCACTCAGTACAATATTTCTCTTAAGAAATACCCAAAGAAAGAGTTCTGGCCAAGATGGAGGCATAGGTAGAAATCCTTTGCTTCCTCACACAACCAAAAGGAGGATAACAACCGATCTAAAATCAATAAACAACCAGAAGTACCAGAAAATCAAACTGCATGGAACTCTGACAACCAAGAAATTAAAGAAACAATCAACCAGACCAGCCAGACTGGTGTGATGAGACAAAGAAATAGGGCTCAAATGAAAGAACAGAACAAGACTTCAGAAAGAGAGCTAAGCAATGAGGGGATAGCTAACCTATCTGATGGAGAGTTCAAAGCCCTGGTAATCAAAATGCTCACAGAATTGATTAAGCTTGGTTGCAAAATGAAAGACACCCAAAGTGAAATAAAGCAAAATATTCAGGGAACCAAAAGTGACAGAAAGGAAACCAGAATTCTAATCAACAATTTGGAACAAAAGGAAGAAATAATCATCCAACTGGAGCAGAATGAAGAAACAAGAATTCAGAAAAATGAAGAGAAGCTTAGGAACCTCTGGGACAACTTTAAACATTCCAATACCTGAATTATAGGAGTGCCAGAAGGAGAAGAACAAGATCAAGAAATTGAAAACTCATTTGAACAAACGATGAAGGAAAACTTCCCCAATCTGTGAGGGAAATAGACTTCCAGGAAGTCCAGGGAGCCCAGAGAGTCCCAAAGATGTTGGACCCAAGAAAGCACACACCAAAGCACATCATAATTACATTAGCCAAGATTAAAGATAAGGAGAGAATCTTAAAAACAGCAAGAGGAAAGACATTTACCTACAAAGAAGTTCCCATAAGTTCTTTCTCAAAAGAATCCTTACAGGCAAGAAGGGGTTGGAAAGAAGTTTTCGAAGTCATGAAAGGCGAGGACCTTTGTACCCAGCAAAGCTATCATTCAGAACAGAAGGGCAGATAAAGTGCTTCCCAGATAAGGTCAATTTAAATGAGTTCATCATCACCAAGCCATTATTATATGAAATGTTAAAGGAACTTATCTAAGAAATTGAAGATCAAAAACTATGAACAGTAAAATGACAACAAACACAACTATCACCAAATGAACCTGGAAAAAAGAAAAATAATGAAAACAAAAACTAAGCAAATAGTTCAGGAACAAAATCAGAGAAATGGAGGAGGGTTTTCACTGGGGAGAGGAAGGAGACTAATAGGAGAGAAAAGGAACGGGGAATAAGAAGCATAACTGGTAGGCTTAAAATGGATGGGGAGAGGTCAAAATTGGTATAGGAAACAGAGAATTCAAGGAACTTATAAGTACAGCCCATGGACATGAACTAAGGGGGGAATGCTGGAGGGTTGGAGGATGCAGGGTGGAGAAGAGATTGAGGGGGAAAATTGGGAAAACTGTAATAGCATAATCAATAAAATATACTTAAAAAAGAAATACCCAAAGATATCCTTTGATTTATAAATTTATGAGGCAATATAATCATTTGCTTAGCATGAATGAGCATTAAAGAAAGAATAACGATTTTACTATTGATAAGAACTTAATTGTACGAAGTGATTATAAAGCAGCAAAGTTCTGATAGATACTTTTAGTTCTGCACAAATAAAGTTTTAAACTCCAGGGAAGACCCAGGTTTTGGGGAGCCATCTTTGGAAAAAATGTATTTTACATGCAGTAGGTAGCTATTATTAAAAATAAAGCAAAGCAAATCAAAACATAAAATAACAAGTGTCAGCAATGATGTTGAAAAATTGGAACCTTTGTGTATTGCTTCTGGGAATATAAGGGAAACATGAGAGTGGTTGCAACTTGCCCCAGGGGAGATAGCAATTTGGAATATGTGTGAATTTCTCAATACTTTCTTCTCTAGCCAGACATCAACTAGATAAATGTGTGTTGTAGGGTATGTGGAAGTAGGCTGATGGCAAGTCCAACAGTTACAGAGAGTCAACGTGTGAGAGGCCACTCCAGTCTGATGTACATATAGGTCAGAGGTCTGTTCTTGAATCCAAGGTGTGGGGGCAATTTTACCTTTTTGTAGTGTTTTGCAAAGCAAGAGGAGTAGACACTTCAGGAGAGGAGAGATAGGTGGAGGTGTTGGTGTTGCAAATGGTGAGGGGGAAAGAAGAGGATGAGAATGAGTGGTTTGAGCCTTGGGAAGTCAGCAGAATTCTGTCAGCCCTAGGAGGGTGCACAGGGTGGATACTGTGGTAAAGTTACACTTTAGTCAGGAGAGGTGATGATGGTATTAGCAGTATCCTGATCCTTGGAAGCACTGTGTTGACATTGGACTTGACCCCATAGGGGCTTAACATGGTAGAGGGTTGAATTACAATCATGGGGGAGAACTTAGAGTTTTTCAGGTATCACAAAGCAGACCTGAGCTGTGCAGCAAGCAAAATCACTCAGACCTTGCTTGTCCCACTTTTAAAAACAGGATTCAGTAGTATAATTGGTCACACAATTTAGTGCATAACTAAAGGGGTAAAACACAGTCCCTGTCCTCAGGGATGTCACAGTCTAGCAGTCAGACATAGGGAGAGGTATGATTGCCCCATGATTTGTTTGATGACAGACACAAGCATGTGCTGCTTAACAGTCGTCCCTTAGACTGCAGGTGACTGTGGTGGAGCTCTCATGCAGAGATTTCCTTAGACAGGTACAAGTTAACCAAGTAATATGGTGAGAGAGATGGCAAAGATTATCCCAGACAGAGCATGCAATGTCCAAGAGCACAGTTGAGACAAAGAGAATGATTTAGAGAATTATACATACAACTCCAAGGGACTGTCATGTTCACGCAGCAGGATTATTTATTAATAATGTACCCAGTACATGGGCAGTTGCTGTTCAGATGCTTTGCATTTTCCCAAGATCAAAGGTAACATTGGAGTTGGATAAGATGGAGCCAAAACTTTTTTATTTTAAAGATTTTATTTATTTATTTTTTAGAAAGACGAGAAGGGAGGGAGAAAGACAAGGAGAGAAACATCAGTGTGTGGTGACCTCTCATGTGCTCCCCACTGGAGACCTGTCCTGCCACCTAGGCATGTGACCTGACTGGGAATCAAACTGATGACCCTTTGGTTCACAGGCTGGCACTCAATCTACTGAGCCATACCAGCCAGAGCCAGGCCACACCAGCCAGGGCCAGGCCCAAAACTTCTGATTCCATGAATTCCATGTTCTTCCTTATCTTTTCTCCTTCCATGATAATACAGAAGGAATTCTTGAGTTAGATAGGGAGTTGGACAAAATAACCTGTAAGCTTTGTGGTTGTATTCCATGAATAACAACACAATAATGCCCTGATTTCACAAATAGTACTTTGATGGCTCCTGACACTCTTGGATGGTGTATTCTCTACACCTGTCTGGAGACACTATAAAGATGGGAATTGAATGTCAACTTCAAACATGCACAGGAATGTTTTAATATCTTGTTCTTACATCAATGCCAGAGCCAGGCTGGCTGAAGGTCACTGGAGAGGATGTGTAGCTGGGCTGAAAGAATCTGAGCTGGGCAATATTTGAAAGCATAGACAACTGCTCTACTCAGGAGTGATGGCCATGCACTGACCATATTTGAGGCAGACACTAAAAAAAAAGGGAAAGTGTCCAAGGCCAGGACACTGGGCATCAGCAGTAGGATGAAAATATAGTTCCAAATCTATTTAACTCATTAACACACTGAAACCTCCTTTGCAAGGTCACTAGGTTATTCATCGGCTTATCACCAAAAGTGAAAAAGAGAACTCTGAATCATTCCAGTGATTTTATTTTTTTCTTTAGTCAACAGTTTTTATTTCTTATAAAGAGAAGCTGCCCATTATAATCCATCTTCAGGGTGACTTTATTTAAATTTTAGAAGACAAACTTGGATATATGTTCAAAGAAGAAACCTTTCTAAAAAGCTTCTTTACTAGAAGGTAACAGGAATAGGAAACAAATATGTGAAAAATTTAATCCATGACTAACTGGAATGCAGTCATGTTAATTTCCAGGGTTTTTTTCTTTTTAAAAGGCATATACACAGTTTTCTTCCCTATTTTCTCATTCTCTATGAGGTTTTTAGTAGCTGGACAACAGCCAGGTAAAAACAAAAGGAGAGACATAGAATACAGATAATTTATAAATTCTGTGTTCAGATTTTACTTTAGTTTAGAACTGGTTATTAATATCTTAGGGGAAATTGATTTTACATTTAAAATATTTTATAATATGATTATTATGGAAAAATATAAAATGCTTCGAAATCAGTCCTGATGTCAGAGTGGTACTAAAACTAAAGCATCAACTCTCAAGTAAGAAAACTCTCTAAAAATAAAGCTATTCTCCATAAATCTTGGAGAAATGGGAGAAGGGTAAGTTGATTACTTAAGTTAGTGAATTTCAACCTTTCTCATCTCATGACACACATAAATTTACTAATTTACTTATTAGTAAAATTCTGTGGCATGCCAAAAATATATTTTATTTTTTGTCAACCTGACAAAAATATCGGTATAGTTTTGATTCATTCACATCAGAGAGCTATTGTTGTGTTGGCTGTTGTCATTTTTTTATTTGACAATCTAAGGAAAAAGAGGTCAGTGCCCCTGACTAATCAGGTATTGCATGTTTTAAAAATTCTTGTGGCACACTTGTTAAAAATCAGTCTCCTAAATCATCATTTCAAAAGCTGCCATGCCTATAAATATACAATTAATCAATCTTGCCCTTAGATTCAGTGCCATGGCTGTAGCTTTTTGATCCCGGATTTTAATCAGCCATTTGGAACTATCACTCAAAATCCAGGACTCTGAAGCCAGAGTATAAAAACCCTTGTTGGCGATGATGACATCTAAGAGGACAACTGACTCCACCTGAAATTTAAGTGTGGCTTCAGGCTCCCTTAACGTCCAGTACATGTCATCATCACTGGCTTTCTCTGACTACCTTGTCTTGTGGGAAATATGATTATATATTTATATAACACTAAGCTTAGTTCTGATAAAAGAGAGACAGGTGCAATAAAGACGAGCTAAATCTATTAGAAGATATATGATGAACTAAGCAATCTAAGATAAGTATTGTCCTAATAATGTCTCTCTTTTGGGAGTATAATTTTACATTGTTAGTTTATTCACAGCATGCAGATTCCATGTTGGCAGGTGTTGATTATTAGGACTCTGCTGTGCAAAAGCAAGTCCTCTGCCAGAGGGCTGGGTTCCACCTGAAGTAGTCACAAAAACGGGCCATTGACAAAGTTCCCAATGTTTCTCAGACTTAGTTTCCCTATCTGTAAAAGTGATTATAAGTACCAACTTCACAGGGTGCTTTTAAGGCTTAATTAAATAAGATCATGCTTTAAAGTGCAGAATGCCTGGAATTCAGCAAAGGACCATGTTTTGATGGAAGAGTGGTCTTTGTGTCAGATAAAAGGATGGGTAGGGAAAGGTAATTTGGGAGTCAAGGAGGGTGAAGCCTGGTCAACTCATATTGTCTGAAACTGCAGACTTGTATCATGGGTGGGTAACGGGCGAGGGGCAGAGATTATGAGGTTTTTGAGAGAAACAAGAGTATGAGGCAAGAAGGCTCCCTAGCAGAGAGTTTTCACAGACTAACCAGAGCATAGCTGAATTATTTTACATAATGGAATCCCATGCCTCAGAGAAAAAAAGTATTAAGATTTTCAGAGCAGGAAGTTTCAAAGTTCACCAATTGGAAAACAGTCTGGTAGTTTCTTGCAAAACTAAGCATACTCTTATCATATGACCCAGCAACCCCTTAAGCTGAAAACTGATGTTCACACAAAAAACCTTCATATGGATGTTTATAGCAGTTTTATTCATAGTTGCCAAAACTTGAAAGCAATCAAGATATCCTAGAATAGGTGAATGGATAAATAAACTTTGGGCTATGCAGACAATGGGATATTATTCAGTGCTTAAAAATATAAAAGGGCAATCAAGCCATGAAGAGACATGGAGGAAACTTAAATGCCTATGACTAAGTGAAAGGAGCCAATCTAGAAAGGCTTTATGTGTAATTCCAACAATGTGATATTCTGGAAAGAGCAAAACTATGGAGAGTAAAAAGATTGCTGATTGTCAGGAGTTAGAGAGACAGGAGGGAGACTAGGCAGAGAACAGAGGATTTTCAGAGCAGTGAAACTATTCTGTCTGATAGTATAATGATGCCATACATTCAAAACCCATAGGTTGTACAATGCTGAGAGGGAACCCTAATGTAAACTGTGGGTTTTGGATGACAAAGATGTGTTAGTATAAGTTATAACAAATGTCCCATCTAGTGAAGAATGTTGATAGTGGGAGAGATTGTATGCACAGGAGCAGAGGGTACATTGGAACTCTGTACTTTCTGCTCAATTTTGCTGTGCACCTAAAGTTGCTGTAAAAAATAAAGTCTACTTTTTTCAAATAAGTCAATCATCAGCATTTTAAAATTTTGTTCCTGTTCTTCTCTTGGAAAGTCTAAGCTAATGATGAGTATTTAAAGCTCCAGAGGAAATGCGCATCTAATTCTTCACTCCTAGGCTGACATAGCAATTCTTCCCCCCAAAATGAAGTGGTCAGTCTCAGGGTGGCCCATAGCTTGTGAGACCTGTGATGGAAAGTTCAAGCCAAGTGGGAAAGACTTGTGTCAATCAGATTATTTCTCTTGGAAATCAGAGTTCAGAAACATAAACTGGAAAAATTCTCAGACAGCAGCAGAAGTTGGTGGGTCAGTCTGAGAGAGAGGCCCTGAAAGAGGTAGACCAGAATCTCAAGAAGTTGAACATAAGTGTCCATGGAGATCACAGGGCAGGGAACAAGCTTGACTCCTGCAGGTGATGGGACAAGTCACATGGTTATCACCCTTCCAATTCCTTTCTTTATAACATAGCAGTTCTGGGGTTCCTGTCTTCAGAGTTTTTTAACTAAGGATTCTGTTGGCCTTATCTTTGTAACTTTGTTATTTCCTACCATCACTTGAACTATCTGGATGGAGTCTTTATTCCATGAATTCCAAAATACCTACTTACCATGGGTGCCATGAAAAGGGAAGAACACACTGTAACATAAAACAAATTCAGCCTTGGCTGGCATAGCTCAGTGGATTGAGCTCAGGCCTGCAAACCAAAAGATTGCGGTTTGATTCCCAGTCAGGGCAAATGCCTGAGTTGCAGACCAGTTCCCAGCAGGGGATGCACGAGAGGCAACCATACACTAATATTTCTCTCCCTCTCTCTTTCCCTTCCCCTCTGAAGATAAAAATAAAAAATTTAAAAAAAAATTAAAAAAACAAATTCAATCCATGAACTTATCAAGTCATCTCCTCTGGTCAGAAAATACACCCTGTGAACAGGAATTGCAGATAGTAATCAAACATGCTTGCCAAGACAGAATTACTATGGAATGAAAATCCCCAATAAGAATATGCCTTCTGGTTTCTAGATAAGTAAAAAAAATAAAGTCTTGATAAATCTGATCACTTAGGGGTTACCTCTCCCACAAATCTTTGCATTGACCCTAGCTCATTTCTTTTATAGGCTTAATTAACATGCTTTTTATCACCTCAATGCTGGCATAATGCTAACACACAACAGAAAGGTATGTAAAATATTGTCCTCACTTGTGTTATATCATATTTCTATATCTTTATTTTATGAGTGTAGAGCTTCATTGATAAGAGATAAACTCTTAGTAGAAAATTAATCTAGTTGTGCAACTAAAATGTGTAGCCTTGACTTAGAGAGCCCTGGATGCTTTAAGCTGGTCTTTCCTCGCGAGGAGCTTACAATCTAGTGGATACAGAAAAGTAAAATAAATTAAATATAATGTGACAACTTGAAAGTGCTAAGAAGCAGGAAGGAGAGAGTAAGTAACATTGAGGTGAGAGAGAGAGAAGATAAATGAGGGAGACCCTAGTCTATTGCAGTGTTGCTGAGTTTGGCAAGGGCACATGGAGTTGTAAGGACAAGGACAGGGATCAAAATGTTAGCAATATGATGTTATATTAATGATTGTGGACCAAATTTAGACATTCTAAGCACAGAAAATAGCATCTTGAAAAATACTGAAGCAGTGAAAGAACACTTGGGGGGCAGGAACTGTCAGCAGTTGGGTTGTTTTATCAGTTGTGTTTGGTCACACTAAAGTCACACTGTATACTAAATCATCCTAAATTCAATGACTTACAACCAGTATTTCATATATTTTATGAATTTGTAGGTAGTTGGGAGAGTGCATGGGTCTACTGCATTCTGCCCATCTAAGCAGGGCTCACTCATGTGTCTGGGATCAGCTGGGACCCTCCCAGAGCTGGGAGCTGGCTCACCTATAAGTCCCCCATTAGGGTGACTTTGTCTCTGCCCTGTGTGAAAGCTCATCTTCCACCAGACTGACTTGTATTTGGTTCTAAGAGAGGCAGGAGTCTATGAGAGAGTAGAAGTACACAGGTCACTTGAAGAAAATACACGAGACCAGCATGCCATCCCACTGTCTGAACAAAGCAAGTCTCTAGGTTAGTCCAGATGGAGGGAGTGGAGCAATCCATGGACACTGCACAGTCACCTAGCAGAGTGTACAGTGTAAGGAATAGGGGCCTTGTTCATCATGAGTCTGTGTCACCAGGAAGGGATAGAAGGGGCTTGTTACAGAGTGGTGGGAAGTGAGTTGAGAGGTGTATGGTTCCCAGGCCTGGTAAGTGGAGGGAATAAATGTGAACTGGTATAGGTCAAAACAGGCTTGAGGTATTAGAGGCAGAGCCATGCTAGGATCAGTTTCTCACTTTGGTATTATGACACTGGCAGCAGTATGGAGGATTGGGGGAAGGATCACATCTTTTCCTTGTAAACAAATATCTGGAATGAAACTGCATCATTTCCATTTATTTATATCCCACCTCATTCCTAAGAGAGATGATGCTTCAACTCTTCCATAGCTGCTACCAAAAACACATGCACATGTGCCTGTGGACTTCTAAAAAGACTTTGGCGAAGCCCAAGTGGACTTTTGCCCAAAGGCAATTTTGGAAGTCTGTCATTGTCTGTTTCAGCTGAGCATCAAGCACTAAAGGCCCAGGGCCTCTGGCCAAAGAATATTCCCGGAGGTGAAATAAATAGAGGTGAATTTGGCTGCTTGAAGACACATGTCAGCTCTTTATTTAGTACTCTGTTTCCATGGTGGCTGAGAAGAAAGAAACGTACAGTGGAGGGTGAGTTCAAAAAGAATATCTGTCATTCTGGTCATCTTGGAAGACACTGTCGTGATCCACTTAGCAGATTCAGAAATACACTGGTAATACTGACCGCTTGTGGGACCAAACTCAAGTAGCAAGAAGGTCTACGGATTTGAAAGAAGTAACCATGAAGCCAAAGTAGCTTGTCAGCCTGCTGCTCTCTTACAAAAAACCTGAAAATGTCTATTTTGCTTTTGTTCTTATACTACATTTGGAAGCAAAGGAGAAGTGAGGTGAGGAACACTTGGGTTTTCATGGAGGTTCTTCCTGAAATTTAGTTGGTTTGTTTATAATACACAAGAGAGAAAAATTATTTCTTGAGCTCAATGTTAATCTATGCAGTAAATCCTATATTTTCAGAATTAACATTATTTGAACTATTTGACTTTACCAGTCATGAATTTATTTACAGAAGACACATGTGTAGTTCTTGCTAAATACAGGGCCACAGAGATGACCTTTGTTCTTGAGTTCCTCCCAGGTAGACACAGAATCAGAAAAAGGGCCATAGACCTTTCTAAGTGCTAGAATTTAAGTATGAACAAAATGCTATGAGGCCACAGAAAAGAGGGCAATTGTTTTTCTTCATATTCCTGTCCTTTGCCTCAGTGCTTATATTCTTGGGACAAAAGGCAAAATCGAAGAGTGGTCTTGTTGCTCACAGGGACCTCTGTTAACAGATGATGGGCTATACTTCAAGCTGGTCCTGACATGCAGACTTCCTCCACCCAAATGGTTCCAGAGTGCTGGCAACACTACATGGCGCATGTAGTGTCTACATGTAGACAGTTTATGAAACTGGAGGGCAATGAAGTTCAGGGCTTGTGCTGCCTGTTATCACCCAGCCAAAAAGGAGAGACAGGGATTGGATTATAATTGTGAACCAGGATAGTAAGAAGCTAAAAAGAATTCCTTGACAAGTGGAATAGGGAAACTGAGACAGATAGGTAAACACAATGGCCAAGCAATTTACAGTCAGATACAAAATGTCACCTTCCTAGAGATAACACCTAGGCCTCAGTTGTGTTTCAGCTCCAGGCCCAGAAAAGCCCAGGTGGGTGACACCAGAACCAACTGTAATGACTAAAGACCACTGAACAATCAGAGGGGGCCATAATCCTGAAAGCACACATCTGGAGAAATGATGAGTGTTCTTCTGAAATCCTCCCCTGAGACCTCTAAGATTCTTGCCTGCAATAAAGAGATAAAAGCCTCAAGACAAAGGACCCAGTGCATGAACTCCTCCTCCAGGGAGCTGCCAGTGACATCTTCTTTTTCCTTCTCCCCTTGCTCCCTACTTCTTTCTTCAAAACACTTGACTCCTAAACTCTAAGGCAATGGGAAGTTGGCAGCTTGTCCCAGCTTAATCCTCTGAACCTGTCCCTAGGCCCCATTTCTCTGACTTCCCAGTGAGCTAAGGCAGTCCCACCTAGGCTCTTCTGTTGCTTCTATGCTAAACCTTTCTTGCCACCTTCAGCAGGCCCATTCTCTCACGTGAGAGTGTACTAATAAAATGCATACTCATCCACTTTTGTCTCTCTGATCTGTAATTCTGCACTGCATCAGTGAGAAAAACCGAGCTTACAGTTAACACTTGCACTTTTATTAATATCAGAGGCTAGGAGTCTGAGAAGGTGGTGGATTAAAACCCTAACAATCCTTAAGCTTTCATAAGCAAGTTTATGTAGGGGAAATGTAAAAATTTGGGAGAGGGAAATTCCTAGGGGGAGAGCAGATGCACTGTTTCTCTTGGGAAGGGGAGCTGAAAGGGAAGTCCTCAGCTTCTTCCAAAGCTGGTTCTGATGTTATCTCATGTTATCTCTCCATTTGCATTAGAATGGGGGGTTATGTATTCTTTGGTTATGGAGGAGATATATAAACAAACCATTTACTCTCAAGAGTCCTTGGTCAGGAGCAATAGGGTCTTACAATTCACTAGCTGGCCGAAAATTGCTCATACTGTTTAGCCTTGTTTAATTTTCTTATCTCAGTTTCCCCATTTCACTTGCCCAGGAATTTTATTAGCTTGTTATAATTCTGTCTCATTTACATATTTGTCTCCTTATCATGACAAAGATGATGCTCATTGTTAGGGTATGTAAGTCCTCCACTGTCTTGTGCAACCCAAGTTCATGCCTATTTTCCCAGAGTATTTATTAACACCCTCCTCAAAGGGTACTGGTTTGGATGATAAATTATGTGGTCACTGTACTAATACTAATGACAGCTCCTCAGCTAAACTGGGCAACCGAGATGGTTTTTTTCCAGTAAGGATGCTTTGTATGCATGCCAGGTTATACACAGTCCTTTCACAATCCCTTTATTGACCAGGGAAATGAACTTTCACCATGTCTGCCCAAGGTAAGTGTTGTCTCTGGTTATGCAATGAAGTTTCCCTCAGGGCAGAGGTCACTGCCCTTTGTGGAGATCAGACCCCTGGGGACCTGTCCCTGGGCACTCATCAGGAGAGACTGGACCTCAAGAGCTGTGTGATACCAGCCTTGTAAAGGGGAGTTGAGAACGCCCCCTTGTATACTTTGCACTTTAAGGAAGATTCATATACCCATCTTGAATGTTCATCACTATGTTATTTTACACTTTTATATTTGTTAGATACTTGTCACGCTTCCTAAATTATGCTGAAAATAAAAGTTTTGAAGAGAATTGTACAATGTTTTATTCTAGTAGAATAAAGCATTTTATCTTTTGCATATGTGAGGGAGGGGCAGGGATATGGGTCTCTCTTTGCTTTTCCTGTCACAAACCAAACATAGATTTTTCATATAAATTGCTATTTTTCCACAAACTGTTCCTGAGTACAGATTAGATGTGACTCAACCATTCTGTGTTTAGCTTGTCAGTTTTTATGATTTGGATTTCTGTAGGCACTACTATTTGAGATGGGTCTAGTCTGAGTTCTATTATTGCATGAATAGCTGGAAAGACAGGCTTTGGTCTTCAGGACAGTTTGGAGTCTGATCTCTGCCAGGAGCTGTGCAACATCAGTGCATCATTTTTCATGTGGGGGATAGTAGGCTCTGGCTTTTTGTGTTGACATAAGGACCATGAAAGGGTTTTATGTCTAGTAGATGCTCGCAACACATGCTACCATATTTTTTGATGTGCACTCATGTTTTTGGCCTAAACTGTCAGGAAAAAAATCTTTTGTTTTAATTTTTTAATTTGATTTCTTAATTTATATTTAGAAACAAAACTGATGATCATATTCCCAGGTATTATTTTGCATATGGCTATCATTATTGCTTTCTACAGGTACATTTTAATGCATAAGCATAAATAAAAGAATTAAAAACATTTATATACATATGGAATTAGCACCACTTATATATAATGTGCATCTTTATTTTTCCCTCAAAAATTTGGGCAAAAACTGTGCATTATACATGGTAAAATAGGGGTGATTTATACCTCTTTCCATCCTACTAAAGAGAACATCACCCCCAATATTTGGAATCCTGCTGCTTTGCGATTTTAGGGATTTTATCTCAGCTTCATGAAACTCCCTGTAATAAAAAATTCTTTGACTATAAACACCCTTAGACACAATATAAATGTCCTTGGTGGAATGCCACCAATACTTCTCCAGGCTTCATATTTAGGAGACTCTTTTGCTAATTCAAATGACAGGTCAATGGTAAAGAAGTAAAAAATGGGTAGGCTATTTCTATTTTTGCATATAAAATAATGAATTTAACATTTGTTAGTTAACTTAGTTTTCAAAATTAGCTGAAATAGAGGGAAACTCCCCCAACTTGAGAGAGAGCACTTATAAACAACCCACAGCTAACATGAAACTTAAAGGGGAAACACTGAAAGCTTTCTCCTCAAATCAGGAACAGGGCAAGGATATATGCTCTCAGTACTGCAACATTCAATGTACAATCCAATATTGTACTGGAGACATAGCCAGTGCAATTAATCAAGAAAAAACAGTTCATGGAACTAGTTTACTAATCAAAAAGTATCCTGTAAATTAAGAGAGAGAAGCTCAGGCAGTATGTGACGAAGCAAGAATTTGAACCCAGTTATGTTTGGCTTGTAAGCCCATGAGAATGGGAATGAAGTGACCATGTAATTAGGGAGACTCACAAAGAGTTGGCTAACTCTAGGCAGAGAAAAATTAATTCGTGGACTCATCTCAACCCAAAGGGACAGGCTTCTGCCTAAGACTGGATCTTATTTGATAGACTTATCAACAACTTAGATGAAGACACAGAGGGAAGGCAGGCAGGCCACATTTGTTGACACAAAGCTGGACGTGATCATTAATATGCTAAAAAAAAGAGTCAGGATTCAAAAAGGTTTTGTCAGACTGGAACTCTGAGCTGACAGTAATACTGGATGCAGGGGCAATGGCTTAATGGCTATTCACATGAAAAAGACTTGGATGTTTTAATTGAGAGCAAGCTCAGTGTGATCTGAAGGTGTGAGCCAGAAAACTGAGGTGCCTTATCCTGTGTTAAAAGAATTACAAAGTCCGGAAAAAGGAAGGTCATTGCTCTTCTGGTCACTGCTCTTATCACACATTTCTAAAGTATATTGTTCAGATTTTTTCAGCTGTTTTTCAGAAGAGAATGATCAGCAAAGTGAACCAAGTCACTAGGGGTGTTTAGCTCAATATGAAAATGCAGGCAATTCAGTGGGCAATGGGAGAAGAGAAGTAACATGGCCATTTGCAAAGATTTGAAGGGATATCTTACAGCTGATGGTTTAATCCAATTGTTTATTTACTTTTTAAGTATATTTTATTGATTATAATATTACAGTTGTCTCAGTTTTTCTTCTTTATCCCCCTTCTGCCCTGCTTCATCCCCCATTCTGCAGCATTCCCTCGCTTAATTCGTGTCCATGCTACATATAAGTTCTTTAGCTTATCTGTTTCCTATACTATTCTTAAACTCCCCCCATCTATTTTATGTCTATTTTCTTATTCCCTGAAACCTTTCCCGAATTCTTCCCCTCCCCGTTCCCACTGGCCCCCACTCCTTATTGTTAGTTGCTTTAGTCAAAATTTCATTTTACTTTTCATAGTTTTTATTTTCTCCTTTTTCTTAGATAAGTCCCTTTAACATTTCATGTAATAAGGGCTTGGTGATGATGAATGCCTTTAACTTCACCTTATCTGGGAAGCATTTTATCTTCCCTTCTATTTAAAATGATAGCTTTGCTGGTTAGAGTAATCTTGGACGTAGGTCCTTGCCTTTCATGAGTTGGAATACTTTTTTTTCAGCCCCTCCTTGCCTCTAAGGTTTCTTTTGAGAAATCAGCTGATAGTCTTATGGGAACTCCTTTGTAGGTAACTGTCTTTTCTCTTGCTGCTTTTAAGATTCTCTCCTTATCTTTCATCTCGATTAATGTAATGATGATGTGCCTTCTTGAGTCCAACTTTTTTGGGACTCTTTGAGCTTCCTGGACTTGCTGAAAGTCTAGTTCTTTTATCAGATCGGGGAAGTTTTTCTTCATTATTTTTTCAAATAAGTTTTCAATTTCTTGCTCTTCTTCTGGCACACCGATAATTCAAATGTTGTAGAGTTTAAAGTTGTCCCATTGGTTCCTAAGCCTCTCCTCATTTTTTAAAAAAATTCTATTTCTTCATTCTGTTTTGGTTGGATGTTTATTTTTTTCTTTTTGTTCTAGATCATTGATTTGAGTCCTGGTTTCTTTTCCTCCACTGTTGGCTCCCTGTATATATTTGCTTTATTTCATCCTTCATTTTGTGACAAAGCTCAGTGAATTTTGTGAGCATCCTGATTGCCAGTGTTTTGAACTCTGCAAGTTATCTATCTCCTCATTATTTAGCTCTTTTTCTGGAATTTTGATCCGTTCTTTTTTGGGGCCATATTTCTTTGTCTTGCTCCTGTTATGTTATACAGGGGTGAATCATTAGGTATGCACCAGGCTAGGTCAACCCTCTTTGCTGCATTGTGGTGCTGTCCGTGGGGGAGGGGTCAGAGATGGAACAATGCCTCTCTGCTCTAGCCCTACTTTCCAATTCTCCTGTGAGACTGGGAGTTTCTCCCGCCATCTCAACCCCCACAGTGTTTTAGAGCCTGAGGTTTTGAGTCTTTAATTTCCTGTTCAACCAGCCCTGCCTCTCCTGCAAGGTCTGCTACCTTGCCACACACCCTTTCTGCTTGGCTTCCCATCTCTGCCCCTCCTACCACTCTGGATGAATATTTCTTTAACTCCTTGGTTGTTGGAGTTCCATGCAGTTTGATTTTCTGGTACTTTTGATTGTATATGGCTTTTAAATTGGTTCTTATCCTTTGTTTGGTTGTGTGAGAAAGTGAAGCATTTTTACCTATGCCTCCATCTTGGCTGGAACTCTAATTCTGTTTAATGGACAAAACTGGGGCCCAAATGAGAGAGGAAGAAAGACTTATGCTCACAAAATTATTTTTAAAAACAGAGTTGTGCAAAATGGAATAATCTCCTTTGTAATTTGGGTAGCAGATGTTCATTGGAATCATTTGGGAATGAGAGTCTGGATGACCATTTGTAATAATTTAGAGGTGATTTCTGGAACTTCATTGAAGTTTGGGTTCAAGGACCCATAAGATCCTTTGAACTCAAAGGGCCAATAACAGTGTTAATAATAACCATTATTATTATATCAGCTAACATAAATTGAGGAAGATATTAAAGTAAATATTCTATATGCACTATCATATTTAGTTCTCTGAAGAACTTGATTAAGTATCTTATTATTCACATTTTATAGACCAAGAAAACAGGGGCCTTACATAGGTAGGGTAACTTGATCAAGGACACATGGCATGTGAGTAGAGAACCAGCTCTCAAACTCAGTGCACTGTCATTTCAGAGCCTCAAATCTTAAATGCTCTTTCTAAAAACTCTTTCAATCTCTGTTATTTAATGTATTATGATAAGTTGATGTGATAATTTGGCTCAGAGTCCATCTGTTCAGAGTGAACATATATTGGAGGCTATCATATTATTATATACTTGAATAATACAAAGTCAACAGGAACTCTTTTCTTTGTGAAGAGTAAATGCCTATCCAAGGGAATTTCAAGATCAACATGTTCAGTGTTTAAAGAAGCAAATGGCTAAGCTCATATTTTCATTCTTGGATTATTTTGAATGAGGCATTGCCAGAGAACACAAAAGCAGATAGCTTGGTTTCAGATTTTCATTCCTGAATTGGGATTTCAGTAGCCCTGCCATGGGAGCAGATACTTTCCAAAGAATGGAAGGACCAAGGGATGGAAATTATCATACTGATTCTTGTGCTAGGCAGATGAATTTCCAGCAGCTTGTATGATTTTGTTTTCCTATAAATAGGAACCAGTGACTGATAGGTGCTCTCTTATATGTAGTTTGGAAGAATATGTGTTTAACTTCAATGTGTAGGCCCCACCATAAAACTAAGTCTTTGGGAAATGTTTTGCTTTAATAAGTTCTTGTCTAGTTCAGAGTGACTTTGGGACATCAAATCAGAAATAAATTCTTTTATTCATTCATTTATTCATTATAGGAAACAAACAAATAAGTGCAATAACTATACATTTGACAAGTAGAAGAATATATATATGTGTGTGTGTGTATATATATAATGCTCTCATAAGTCCTAGGAAGGAGGATCTGCTTAGGTAGAGTAGCCAACCAAGGCCACTGTGAGTTGGTGACAGCTAAGCTAAAGCCTGAGAGATGGGAAAAAAATTGCCTGTGCACACCTCAGGGTGGGGCTCTCTAGGTAGAAGACACAGCAGGATAAGAGTTTCATATACTCTAGGAAAAACAGAAGAGACGGCAAGAGTCCAGATGAGGAATATCTATGGCTTGGACTGGAAATGGAAATGATTGAATTAAGTGGGGGCATATTTTGGAAGTTGAAATCAGACACTATGATGGACTCTCTACATATATACAATACCCTAGGTATGCTGCACATGCATAGAAATAACTTGACTCCCTATTACAGTTCTGCATACTCTTCCAAAATCTTTAACTTGTTTCAGCTTCTGTCCAACACTATTATTATGGTGACTTTTATTTACATATGATTGACATATTATATCTTACTAGTTTCAGGTGCATGTCGTAGTGATTCATTACAAACTACCAGACCTAATATAAATAAGCTGTGTGCATGTAATGTACAACATAGGGAATAGAGTGAAATCTTTTGAGCAAAAACAATTCATTTTCCTTAATGCAAGAGAAGGGAATTGTCCTTGATGATTCACTTACTTTTAGTTGGAAACTCCCCTTTCTCTCTACCTGTCCTTCCCCACAGCATTCCTTCCTCTTGCCTGCCTGCCTTCAACACTATTCGTCATATGGTCACTTGATGTCAAGCCCTGGGGTAGGTATTGGGCATTTGGTTAGGAGCAAGACAGTCCTGGTTACTGCCTTAAGAAGTGTTCATTTAATTGGGAGCTGACTAACCCAGGACAAAAATTTATCTACTTTATATTTCTATATCTTTACAGTGAGTACGGACTACATGCTTATAAACACCAGGCAGTATTCTAAGCACCTCACAACCCTTTCTACTAATGAGTTGACTCTGAGGGAAGTAACTAGCCCTAAGTATGTGTCTGAGCTGGGGTTGCTGGCCAGGTCCTAGAAGTCTGAGTTCTAACTCTTAATTACAATGTTTTGTGGCCTCTCCAATTCTAGCTGTAAAATGTAGACCAGCAGGGACAATATTAATGATCTATTTGTTACCCTAAGTCTATCAGTGATAACTATTCCATTTTTCTACATTTCTATTTTCTTGTTTCAATGATCACCATGTTGAAATGCAGGAGTTGTGAATCTTCTTTCTTCCTCCATGTGCATACATGCAAATCCCTCTCATAGAATGATAAATTTTATTTGAGATCTGTAACTCTATCACAAGAAGAAAATGTCTTACTGGAATCATAATAATGCAAATTGTCATTCTCCAACTGGCTTCCTACCTTCACTCCCACCCACTCCATTCCCTGTGTGATGATCAGAGTGATCTCAAAGGGGATTTGGGATGTGTTCTAATCAGTGTTACACTCTCTGACAACTTGGTATTGCCCCAAAGTATTTACCAACTCTTCACTGTGGCCTACAATGGCCCTTCCAGGCCTGGCCTGGCCACCATCTTTTTCAAGCTCCCTCTCCTGGGATTCTTGCCCTCCAGCCATGATATTCTTAAGTTCTCTCCACCTCAAATGCTCTTCCTTGCACTCTTCCAATGGTTGATGCTTGTCTACACTTGAGTTCTTTTATTCACCTCTTCCACAAACTCTTCCATAATAATTATATATAGAGTCCCTTTTTTCTAACCTCCCCCATAGACTCTTCTCTATCTGCCATGATGAAAACTTTTTTGACTTGCATTTTAGTCAGCACCACTCTTCTGGAATGTAAGTTCAGTGAGGAGCAAATTCTCTCTTGCTCCAAAATATCTCTTTAGACCCAGACAGAGCTTTGCACAAAGGAAATATTAAATAGTAGTGTCAAGTACATGAATAAATGATATTCTTTCACTGCTACTACATTCAGTATATATGCTTTTAGAAACCTTTGCAAACATATAGTTTCATTTTGAATTCATTCATTTGGTCATCAAATGTAGTCAAGGAAGCTTCAGAAAGAATGGTTACTGGGATCAGGAGTCACCAGTACAAGAGGCTGGAAAACAATGTCAGACCAGTCACTGAGCTGAATAAATATGCTTTTGCACTCTAATGACCTAAAAACTATGAAAAGGAATATAGTAACCTCAGAAGTTTCTGTCTGCTGGTTGGCAAAAAACCAGCAGAGAAATAAAATTGGTGCTAAAATTTTGACATGTCATTTATTGACACCTGTAGTAAAATCTAAATTAAAATATATATGCTCAAGTCAAAGTATATTAACCTTGTAAAATAAAATGTTATTTTTTATATTTTATTTTGTTCAATTCAACAGTTATACCTCGAATTTTTATTACTCTATATTCAAAGAAAAATAAAATTCTTTACAGTGCAATAATGAGAAACTCTTTCTAGTTTACCACTGCCAAAAATAAGTATTTTTTGTTTACTTTAATTAGTACCTTACAAAAATCAAAGTAGATTTTAGTAACAACATGCCAGTGATGTGAAGTGTGAAGAAATAGTTGTTCCTGATTCATAACTTATGGAATCATTTTGTTAATTCAGTTTGGGGCTTGGGTCACTTCTCAGTCATGGCAAGGGGACATTTGTGTATTGTCAGCCAAGGGTGGCTGTCACTTGTGTCTCTCATCACCCATCCCAGATGAGGTAGTGCTGCTGGTTGCAATCTGAGCACTGAATCCCAACAACAAAGCTCATTACTCATCCTATCAATCAAATATCAATCTGGGAAGTTTGTGACTTAGGCCAAAGGTGAAAAGATCTGGTCAGCTACTCCCCTCAGGCTCAGTTCTGATCCCTGTGTGAAAAAAATAATAATTTAAAAAACAAATTGTGAGGCCAAATATTGTGTTGGCCAAAAAGTTTTAGTTTTGTCAATATGATGACTCTAGTAGAGATTACTTGTCTTTTTTAAAAATATATTTTATTAGAGGACTTCCACCAAGATGGAGGCGTAGGTGGAAACGGTGTACCTTCTCGCACAACCAAGTTTAAAAACAACAAAGTTTTAGCAACCAAAAATGCAGCCAACCACAGAAAATTGAACTATACTGAAGCCCGACAACAACGAACCATTCAGCCAGACCGGTAAGATGAGCAGAGACAGCAGTGGAGCAGAGTCGAGCAAAAAAGATCCACTGGACCAACCCAGGCATGCGACCCAGGCACACAGGCAGCCAAGGACGAATCCCAGGTGTGGAGTAGCATTGGGTGGACACACTGAGGGCGCAAGGCAGCAGGCTGACCGTGGTCACATATTCGCACTCAGACAAACCGGGTGAAGGAGTGAGCAGTGCGACTGACAATGCAGGCCCCAGTGGCGGGAAGCAGCAGAGGGGACTGCCATTGCCCCTCTCTGACCCCGCCCCCACAGAAAGTGTCACAACCCAGCAACCTGGGTGGCCCCAGCCTGGTGAACATCTAAGGATCCTCTCCTCATATGTAACAGGCACAAACAGATCAAAACATGGCTCAAGAACAACTCAGAGCCCCAGACCTGATAAATCTAAGCAATGAATAAATAGCCAAACTTTCAGATGCACAGTTCAAAACACTGGTGATCAGGATGCTCACAGAACTGGTTGATTTTAGTCACAAATTAGAGGAACATACGAAGGTTAAAGTAATTGAAATGACGGGAAATGCACAGGAAAGCAATAGTGATGGAAAGGAAACTGGGACTGAAATCAAGGGAGTGGACCAGAAGGAAGAAAAAAAATGACCAAACAGAAAGATATGAAGAAACAAGAATTCAAAAAAAGGAGGAGAGGCATAGGAACCTCCAGGACATCTTTAAATGCTCCAACATTTGAATTACAGGGGTACCAGAAGGGGAAGAAAAAGAGAAAGAGCAACAGGTGGAAAAGTTATTTGAACAAATAATAAAGGAGAACTTCCCCAAATTGGCAAAGGCAGTAGACTTCCAGGAAAGCTCAAAGAGTTCCAAAAATGTTGGACCCAAGAAGGAACACACCAAGGCACATCATAATTATATTAGCCAAGATTAAAATAAAGGAGAGAATCCTAGAAGCAGCAAGAGATACGGGGACAGTCATCTCCAAAGGAGTTCCTATCAGACTGTCAGAGGATTTCTCAAAAGAGACCTTACAGGCAAGAGGGAAGAAGTATTCCAAGTCATGAAATCCAAAGACCTACAACCAAGATTGATCTATCCAGCAAAGCTTTCATTTAGAATGGAAGGACAGATAAGGTGCTTCTCAGATAAGATCAAATTGAAGGAGTTCATCATCACCAAGCCCTTATTATATGAAATGTTAAAGGGACTTACCTAAGAAAAAGAAGATAAAAAAGATGAACAGTGAAAGGACAGCAAACTCACAGTTATTAACAACCACACCTAAAACAAAAGAAAACTAAGAGGACAGCTAGATCAGGAGTAGAACCATAGAAATGAAGATCACCTGCAGGGGTAGCACCAGGAGAGTGGGAGAAGGAGAAGGGGGAATAAGGTACAGAAAATAAGTAGCATAGATGGTAGGCAGAAAATAGATAGGGGGAGGGCAAGAATAGTATGGGAAATATAGAATCTAAAGAACTTGAGACATGTGGACATAAACTAAAGGGAGGGGAATGGTGGGGGAGAGGTGTGCAGGGTGGAGGGGAATAAAGGGGTGAATAGAATAACTGTAATTGCACAATCAATAAAATATATATTTAAAAATAAAATAAAAATAAATAAATAAATATATAAAATAAAAATATATTTTATTGATTATGCTATCACAGTTGTCTCATTTTCTGCCATTCATGCCCCTCCATCCTGCACACCCCCTACCACCCGCATTCTTTCCCTTTAGTTCATGTTCATGGGTCACACTTATAAGTTCTTTGGCTTCTACATTTTCTATACAATTCTTACCCTCCCCCTGTCTATTTTCTCCCAACCATTTATGCTGCTTATTCTCTGTACCTTTTTCTTCTCTTTCCCCATTTTACTCCCCTATTGATAACCCTCCATGTGATCTCCATTTCTGTGATTCTGTTCCTGTTCTAGTTGTTTGCTTAGTTTGCTTTGGTTTTTGTTTTAGGTGTGATTGTTAATTGTGAATTTTTGTCATTTTACTGTTCGCACTTTTTAATCTTCTTTTTCTGAGATAAATCCCTTTAACATTTTATATAATAAGGGCTGAAAAATAATGAACTCCTTTAACTTGACCTTATCTGGGAAGCACTTTATCTGCCCTTACATTCTAAATGAAAGCTTTGCTGGATAGAGCAATCTTGGATGTAGGTCCTTGCCTTTCATGACTTGGAATACTTCTTTCCAGCCCCTTCTTGCCTGCAAGGTCTCTTTTAAGAAATCAGCTGAGAGTCTTATGGGAACTCCTTTGTAAGTAACTGTCTCCTTTTCTCTTGATGCTTTTAAGATTCTCTCCTCATCTTTCATTTTGGCTAGTGCAATTATGATGTGCCTTGGTGTTTTCCTACTTGAGTCCAAATTTTTTGGAACACTCTGAGCTTCCTGGACTTCCTAGAAGTCTATCTGCTTTGCCAGATTAGGGCAGTTCTCCATTATTTTTTTCACATAAGTTTTCAATTTCTTGCTCTTCTTCTCCTCCTTGTACCCCTATGATTCAGATGTTGGAACATTTAAAGATGTCCTGGAAGTTCCTAAACCTCTCCTCATTTTTTGAATTCTTGTTTCTTCATTATTTTCTGTTTGGTTGTTTCTTTTTTCTTTCTGGTCCACTCCATTGATTTGAGTCTCAGTTTTGTTCCCATTACTATTGGTTCCCTGTGCATTTCCTTCATTTCACTTAGTGTAGCCTTCATTTTTCATCTAATTTGCAACCAAATTCAACTAATTCTGTGAGCATCCTGATTACCAGTGTTTTGAACTGTGCATCTGATAGCTTGGCTATCTCTTCATTGCCTAATGGTATTTTTTTTGGAGCTTTGATGTATTCTTTCATTTGGGCCATTTTTTTTTGTCTTGATGCGTCTGTTACATATAAGGGGTGGAGCCTTTGGTATTCACCAGGGCAGGGCAACCTATGTTGCTTCATTGTGATGATGTATGTGGGGAAGGGGTCCAAGAGGGAGCAATGGTGCATGCTCCACTCTCTCTGCTGGATTTCAGTCACTTCCCCCACTACCCACAAGCAAAGTGGGCCCTTCTGGTGCTGATTCCTGTGTGGGTGGGCTTGTGTACATTCTAGGACCCTGTTGGTCTCTCTAACAAACTCTCTTGTAAGGCCGGAAGTTTTTTTCCACTGCCACCTCAACCCCTACATGTGTTTTCAATCAGTGGTTTGAGGCTTTATTTCCCCCACACTGGAGCCCTGGGTTGCACAGTCTGTTTTGCTCCCCAGCTGTTCCTCCTGGTTGATCTGCATGCAAATGTTGAATCGCCCACTCCACAAGCCACTGCTTCACTGGATCTGCCAGCTGCCACTTTACCTGTTCCATTCCTCCAGCCACCGCCTTGCCCTGAGTCCTCTCTGCCAAGCTGCCCGTCTCTGCCCCTCCTACCAGTCTGGATGAATGTATTTTCTTTAACTCCTTGTTTGTCAAACTTCCATACAGTTTGATTTTCTGTTAGTTCTGGTTGATTTTTGTTTTTAAATTACTGTTGTCCTTTTGGTTGTGTGAGGAGGCACGGTGTGTCTACCTGCATCTCCATCTTGGGTGGAAGTTTTGATTAGTTGTCTTTAACTTCATTCAAAACAATTTTGTTATGTTGTTTTGTGATAGCTATTATATCAGCATGCATTTAACATACACTTATCAAAATTGATGAATTTTTGTACAACCATTTTAATATTGAAGATGAAAAAAATATACATTTTCTATGTATTATACTTTATTAGTTCAAGAAAGGTAAAAATGCCACTGAAACACACATAAAAAAAGATTTGTGTAATGTATGGAGAAGGTGCTGTGACTGGCCAAACTTGTCAAAAGTGGTTTGTGAAGTTTCTTGGCACTATTGATATTTTGGTCAAATAATTCTTTGCTGTAGGGGTGTCTTATGCATTGGAAAATGTTTGTTTAGCAGCAGCTCTGGCCTCTACTCATTAGAAGCCATAGTGGGAAATAGCTGACATATTCAAAATATCCAAATCAAGGAAATTATTGGTAAAAATGAAAAATGTCTTTCATTTTATGTAAAAAAAACTACACAGACTTTTCGGCCAATCCAATATAATACTTGCCATGCATTGACCCAAGGCCTGTTTATTGTGGGAAGAGCCCCATGCATCAGTCTGGCTGTGAGCAAGGTATTCCTGTGTTCTCGTATCCAGGATACACAGCAAGGTTCATCTTTTCCCTTTGAGTGGAAATTTCTCTGTGTGAATTATTCGTCTTTTCTAAGCCTCCTTGGCAGCTTAGAAAAAAGAATGTCTGGCTTTCTAAGAAGAAGTCAATCATAAATGATTACTACTGTACATGAAACTGAAAGCAAAAAATCTGGTTCACTTGGGCACCCTTGAGGATTCAAGCTGTGAATGGACAAAGGGATAAACTATCAGTAGAACCTGGAGTTTAATACGGGATTAACTGGGGAGGCAGCCAGACAGATCTCTGAGAAGGAGCAGCACACTCTGGTCTCTGATTGTGTTATTTCCCATCCAGCCCACTGTGGTCCCACTGGTTCTTGTTTGTCCTTATGCATCAAGTAGAGATTGAAACTTAGTTGACTTTGAAATGTGGGTTTGCTTTCCAGTTTTTTTCATGTTGTTGATGTTTGTAAATATTAAATAACAATGACTAGGTTCTCTGGTCTAAACAGTGAGATATGAAAGCTTTCATTGACCTAAGAAAGAAGCTCTGACTCTTCAAAAATTGCAATTCATTTTTACATTTCATACAAGTACTTCTTGTTTGTTTACACTCTATTATCAGTAGGATAGTCTGAAGAGACTAGTTATAGTTTCTTTTCAATATTTTGTTTTAATTTTAAAATAGATTGAATATTACAAAATAATTTGTTTTAGTATTGAATATGAATTCCTTAAGTTATTTTGAATACTCATGAGATACTTCAGAACTTCCAGCCATGATGGAAGCATAGGTAGACACACTGCCTCCTTGCACAACCAATAGAAGGACAACAACAAATTTAAAAACAAAAAACAACCAGAACTACCAGAAAATTGAACTGTATGGAAGTCCAACAACCAAGGAGTTAAAGAAGAAACACTTATCAAGACCAGAAAGAGTGGTGGCGATGGGCAGCTGGAATGGAGAGGACTCGTGACTTAGGGCAGCTGATGGAGCAGGCTAGGTGGTGTCTGGCAGAGCAGGCAGTCCCACATTTCCATGCAGATAAACTGAGATGAACAACTGGGGAGCAAAACAGACCTCACAATCCAGGGTCCCAGTGTTGGGAAATAAAGCCTCAAAACCTCTGACTGATAAAACCTGTGAGGGTTGTGGCATTGGGAGAAACTCCCAGCCTCACAGGGGAGTTAATTGGAAAGAACCACAGGGTTCTAAAACATACACAAACCCTCCCCCCTGGTAATAAGCACCAGAAGGGCCCAATTTGCTGTAGATAGCCCCAGAAGTGACTGAAAGCTGGCATACAGTGGAGCAAGTGGCACTGTTTCCTCTCAGACCTCTGCCCAACTGACAGCATCACAACACAGCAACCTGGGTTGCCCTACCCTGGTGACCACCTAAGGCTCCACCCCTTACTACATAGCAGGCTCACTGAAACAAGAAAAAAATGGCCCAAATAAAAGACAAAATCAAAACTCCAGAAAAAATACAGCTAAGAGATGAAGAGATAGCCAACTTGTCAGATTCACAGTTCAAAACACTGGTAATTCACACACTGGAAGCTCACAGAATTTGTTGAGTATGGTTGCAAAATAGAGAAAAAATGAAGGCTATGAAGAATGAAATAAAGAGAAATGCACAGGGAACCAACAGTGACAGGAAGGCAACTGGGACTCAGATCAATGGTTTAGAGCAGAAGGAAGAAATAAACATTCAATGAGAACAGAATGAAGAAACAACAATTCAAAAAAGTGAGGAGAGGCTTAGTAACCTCCAGGACATCTTTAAACATTCCAACATCTAAATCATATGGGTACAAGGAGGAGAAGAAGAGCAAGAAATTGAAAACTTATGTAAAAAAAAATAGTGGAGAACTGCCCTAATCTGGCAAAGGAAATAGACTTCTAGGAATTCCAGGAAGCTCAGAGTGTCCCAAAAAAGTTGGACTCAAGGAGGAACACACCAAGGCACATCATAATTGCACTAGCCAAAATGAAAGATGAGGAGAGAATCTTAAAAGCATCAAGAGAAAAGGAGACAGTTACTTACAAAGGAGTTCCCATAAGACTCTCAGCTGACTTCTCAAAAGAGACCTTACAGGCAAGAAGGGGCTATAAATTATTTGAAATCATGAAAGGCAAGGACCTACAACCAAGATCACTCCATCCAGCAGTGCTATCCCTTACCAGAGAAGGGCAGATAAAGTGTTTCCCAGATAAGTTCAAGTTAGAGGAATTAATTATCACCAAGGCTTTATTATGTGAAATGTTAAAGGGACTTATCTAAGAAAAAAAAGATCAGAACTATGAACAGTAAAATGACAACAAACTCACAACTTTTAACAACTGAACCTAAAAAAAAACATAAACCAAAGCAAACTAAGCAAACAACTAGAACAGGAACAGAATCACAGACATGGAAATCACATGCAGGGTTGTCAGTGGGGGAGTGGGAAGGCTATATAGGGAGAAAAGGTACAGGGAGTGAGTAGCATAAATGGTAGGTAGAAAATAGACAGGGGGAGGTTAAGAATTATATAGGAAATATAAAGTCCAAGGAACTTATATGTACAACCCATGGACATGAACTAAAGGGGGGGGAATGCAGGTGAGAAGGTGTTGGGAACTGCCCTTCCTGGTTTCAGAAGCTGTAACCCCTCATGGCTAATGCTGAGTAAAAGACCTTGGGACCATAAGCCACTAAGGAGACAAAGCTTATCTTTCTGGCAGGGGTGCCACCTCTGCCCCCTTTTAGTTCACCCTGCTTGGCCCCAGGCAGATAATTGGTTAGTCAAAGACCAGTAAGATTGTTCAAGGGAGGGATGACTTAAGACAGGCATGGTCATGAAGGGGCCGTTAGGGAAAGACTTGGGGGGCTATAGAAAAAGGGGATGATAGACCTTCACCCCTTGGCTTGGACATAGCCTGAGTTCTCATTCTGTATGCAAGAAATCTCCTAATCTCTTACCTGCCTTACTTTCCCTGCCTGACTTAAGTCTGAAACCATGCTGGAGGGTGGTGCAGCCCTGGACAGGAACAAGGTGGTTCCTCAGAGTGATACGGCCTAAGAAAGAATTCATGAAATCCTGTGAAACCTGCTTTGTTAAGAATGCCCTTAATTTTCTGTTAAGGGTCCAAAGCATAAAATGAATTTGTTTCCCAAAGTTTTATGGCCCTCTAGCTAACTGATCCTTACTCAGAATAAGCCCTCATAGTTCTTTGAATGTTATCTATTGTTTGATCATTATTGACTGACAATGATGAATGAGGACCTTCTTTGATGTAATGCTCCCAGAAAGCAATAAAAGCTTGTCCAGGCAAGGGTTGGGTCACTCTTTCACTTAGAGGGTGGCCATGCTGTCTCTTCTCTCCACAAGACTTCTGTAATCCATGTTAATTTGTTCATCACATCCACAACACTCTGGACACCACTGGCCAGAGTCTGCATCAAGAAGGGCTATGCAGGGTAAAGGGGAATAAGGGGGAGGGGGAATGGGATGACTGTAATAGCATAATCAATAAAATATATTTAAAATAGATTGGATCTTACAAAATAACTTGCTTTAGTGTTGAATATAAATTCCTTAAGTTCTTTTAAATATACCTGATACTTCAAATGTGTGAAGAAAAACGCATTGTATTTCAGCTAATTCTGATATGAAACTGTGATTCCAAAAGTTTCAGTTCTAGTTATACACTGAATTAGCTCCAGGAAAACATTTATGCTAGCAAGTAAAAGATAACATGTGTTCTAGACATCAATACTTACATTGATTTCACTCAACACTGTTAGTTCTACAGGATTTCTTATGATTAGCATGCATGCTGTATTCTACCTTTTCGAGGCCACAGAAAAAGAATACTGTTATCTACTTTTTTGAGAGATAGGGAGCTGGCATTTCAGAGATGATATATTAAAATTTTTATCATAAACATTCCTCTGCCAAAACTCACGTACCAGAGCACAAAAATCCATAGCTCAAAGCAACTCTTCACTCTCCAAATGGAATCCTCCTTCCAATTTTATGTTATCTACAATGAGGATGTATCATAATCATTTTAAAGACCATAAAATTCACCATATTGCATTCTTGTGTTTTTCTTGACTGTGATAATTGTCAATTAAGAAAGTTTCTGGCTTGAGAAAATTTACCTCAAAATTTCATATTAATTTTCAGTGGTTTAAAACCAAAGACCAAACTATATGCCAGGAATTTCTGGTGACTCTCATTTATAAGATAAATTAACATTATATCATACAAGATAATTTTTTCTGAATAAATTATAAATCAAAAGGATGTATTAGGTTCAATAAAACAAAGTAACAAACTATATTATAGAACCATAACTAAACAGAAATTACGAGCTTTTTCTTCCTACAATGACAAGATCATCTTTATCATTTATAGGCAAAATCAGGAGTATCCAAATAATTTTTTCTAAAGACAAATAATAATGAATCATGTCTAGGTTTTAGGTTATGAAGCAGGCTGAAACAGTGTTGATGAGATTTTTAAGACAGAGTTCATGGTAGTTTAATGGACAGCATTTTTTTTTTCTTAGCAGAACTTACATTGGAGGAAATGGAGATACTAAGTAGCATTTTATGGAGAAAAAAAATTAGTTTTAAAATACTGAAAATTGGATATAGGAATAGCCTGGTAAAAGGATACAAACTTTCAGCTATAAGATGAATAAGATTTGAGGATCTAATATAACTCCGTTTTGTGTAATTGAAATTTGCTAAGAGGCAGAACTTAAATGTTTTTACACACACATGAAAATAAATAGGTGAGGTGATGGATGTGTTAATTAACTAGATGAGAGGAACCCTTTCACAGTGTAGATGTATATAAAATCATCACAATGTATACTTTATTTTTATAATAATTTACCTCATGTTTTCCTAAATTTACACAAAAATAAATGATGTACATTTTAAATAGCTTACAACTTTATTTGTTAATTATACCTCAATTAAGCTAAAAATATTGAAATTGTACAATTATATCAAGATAAGATATTTTAAGAATAGATTACTTAAAATTAATTATTTATTTGGAATAAATAGGATAAAATAGCTGTGTGGTGTATTCCACTAATTCTAAGATTCCTACTGGTCTTGATTACTTAATTTTTGAAAAATAAGGAAATACTGGATGACATTAAAGGCCATAAAAATTCAAGTAATGCATATGTTTTCTGGTTTGTTATTCAGAAATTTGATAAAAAATCATCTCTATTGTCTCTCTTTTTTAAGGGTTTTATTTATTTATTTTTAGAGAAAGGGGAAGGGAGGGAGAAAGGGAGAGAGCAAAACACCAATATGAGAGACAAGCATCAATTGGCTGACTCTCACACATGCCCCATCTGGGGACTGAGCCCAAAACCTAGGCATGTGCCCTGGACAGGAATTGAACTGGCAACCTTTGGCTTTGGGGGACAACACCCAATCAACTTAGTCACACCAGCCAGGGTTCGAGTGTCTCTTAATGCCTTTAAGAATCCACGATTTCTGATTTACCAGGTTCATGCTTTGCAAATTAGCCCTTGTATTGCTGAACACTCCCAACTCTTAAATATTTATTCAAGTAAATTTGTAAAGTTATGATAAATGAGTTTATCCTATTTGTAAAGTTATGATAATGGTAAATGAGAAGTGTGAGTTATCAAGTACTTGCACATGTGTTACCTCATTTGGTGCTAATTATTGAGTAAAGTGTCCAGGACAGTTATGATTATTCTGAGAATTCACCTGATCAGCCCAGGGTAGCAATACTTTACAGGAGAAAGTAGACTTGAGATTGTTCTAGCTTCTATAGAAGTGAGGTTGCTGCTTGATTTTCCCCAGGAAAACAAAATAATTCACTTCAAAAAAAAGTTAAAATAACACACAAAAAAGGGCTGAAGTATGGATGAGTATGGACAGGAAGGTTGGGGGAAGGCTGTCAACCAGGTAGAGCAGGCATCTGAAGACTCCTGAATGCCATTTAGAGGAGCTGAATTTCATTTTAATAACTTTTTGTCAAATAATATACCAGAGAAATATTAGGCCTTGTTGGAATATTTTAAAAAATTCTTATCACAGTTAATTTTCTTACATAAGATGAATACATTTCGTTTGGAATTGGTCACACTTGGTTAAAAAGTTAACTTGCACACCCACTGTGTGAAGGATCCTGGCTTTGGTGAGCAGCAGCCCAGTGGTGTCAGGAAAGTTGAGAGCTGAATCTTCCACAGAAAAGCTGTCTGCAGGTCAGCCTGGGCTCTGCTGTGTGCAGCCAGAGGCACTGCTTGCAATAGACAAGGATTGAGGGTAAGTTAGGGTAGGTGACTTCCTGGAGAGACACTGGAGAAAATGAACAAGATCAAAGAAGGTACTAAGTTGTGGAATGACAAACATACTATCTGCACTGTGCTGAAGCTTTGCTGCATGATCTCATGTAAGCCACACAGACCCCTGGAAGTCAGGCATCACTCTTGCTATTTCTCAGAGGACATGTCTGACACCAAAGATAAATTTGGGCACATGGCCATCTATGTGCTATGAAATGTCAAAACAAAACACAATCCCACTTGTTAATTTTACAGCCAAAAACTATTCTTAAGTTATTGAAAACTGGACTTGGCAATCTAAATTTGATCTTAAGCAAAAGTATCATGAAGTTTAACTAATGAATTTTCCTCTGTTTATCTTGCAATTACTATATTTTATGTTTTAAAAATATTTTATTTACTTACTTTTAGAAAGTGGGGAAGGAAGGGAGAGAAACATCAATGTGTGGTTGCCTCTCACATACCCCCCTACTGGGGACTTGGCCTGAAACCCAGACATGCGTCCTGACTGAGAATTGACCCTTTGGTTCACAGTTGGGAGCTCAGTCCACTGAGCCATACCATCCAGGGAACAATTACTATATTTTATAAGAAGAGTTTGTGTTTGTTAAGAGTTTGAACTTATGAACCTCGATGATCACATCTTATTGTATAAATAGGAGGCTCTCACACTTACATTCATACTCTCACCCTCAAGTAAAGTGACTATCTCATATGGATGCATATAGTTGGAGACACCAGTTGGGACAAGGCTACAGGCTGCTTACTGACATATTTGCCATGAACAAGAGCCAAATTTTAAGGTCTCATCCAAGTAGCTCAGCTGTCACTGGTGTCAAACTTGAGAACCGAGCCTGTTATATTCACTTATAAAATGGTGAGCCAAACTTTCTGAAAATAATTCTTTTGGGGGTGGGGGAAGAAAAAAATGATATTTTCAAGGAAGAATGTAAATGTTATATTATGTATGACTGTGAAATAAATTAATTTAAAATTTTGATTTTGATTAGATTTGATTTTATTGGTTTTATTTCATTTTTATCACATTTCTTTGATTTAATATTTATATTTTAATATTGTATTTATTAAATTTTATTTTATATTTGTTTTTATATTTCTATCTTAAAATTTGTTCTATAAAAATAAAAATGTAGTAAAAATATATGCTTCTATAGCATATAAAATATTTAAACACAATTATGCAATTATTTCAAATTTATGCTTTGATTGCAGGGGTGAATAAAGAGGCAATTTCTCCTTTTTTTTTCCTCTGGTGCTGTAGAAGCACCAAATGATATAAACTTGCAGATTTAGCTCAGTTATATTATCCAGTATTTTACAAAATAAAATGCCAAATTAAGAGTAAAAATATATTTAAATTTTATCATCTTAGATCTTCTGTATTTTTAACATACAACCTAGTTGAAACTTCCACAAACAGACACCCTTACCCCCAAACTTCTGTTTACCCAAATTACTCTCTTGGGTTGCCCTTTTTATATTCAACTCTCTCTTTCTCTCCCCGCCTCTGTATGGATATATTCATTTTGGGGGAAAAATTCTACAAATAATGTCAACTTTCCATTAACCATGCTGGGAGAAGTGCTGTTAGGATGCTTGGAAATCACTTGTGGTTAAGCATTCCTAGTTATTTTGCTGGCATTATTTATCTCAATGTATACCTAATGGTTTTCTTGTTTAAGCCACTCCAGAGATCTTAATGTCTTAGGTAGAATTTATCTCTACTCTGTTGACTGGGCATTTTGAAATTTATTGATAAATATGCTGAAGTAAATCAATTAAGAGGTAGATGATAAATTTGTGGTTTCTGAAAAGTGTATTGTGATCTGAAATGACATGTTTTGATCTAAAGTTCAAATTTTATTAACTTTTTATGAGAAAGTACAATGAAAACACCAACGATTTTAAGATAGCACATGTAAAACTATTAAATATTTAATTTTGCAAATATTACCCATTGTTCATTTGAAATTATGTACCATTGTCCATTGTTCAAGTCTTCTATGCCTGAACAGTAACACTGTGATAAATTCCTAGGTTATTGGCTCTTCTTGGTATAAAAATTTATTAAACTCAAAAAAATGTACTTGAAAAGTAACTAAATAAAATTTAATATTAAAAAAAGAAAGAAAAAAATTTATTAAACTCTTTATCTATATTAAATAACATGAAATTATATTTTAACCATACATATCAGAAAAAGAAAGAGTATAACAATTTAATGAGTTGGAACAGGATCATATTTTGCTGATACACATAATTATACCCTCAGTAAGAAATATAAAACATGTTTATCAAACACAGACTGCACATCACATTATCACAGCAAAAGCAGAAAATGGGCCTGGACAGGCCAACTGAACAGACTTTCTATTCCAACCCTGACATTTGAGGGCTCAGAGTCTAAGGACATTTGCTTTGCTGTGTTTGCCTGAATTTTCCAAACTATCTAGTTCTTGATTCCACACAACTATTGTGTGGATCAAATAACCCGCATCACAAAAATACCCTGGGGTGTGACTCCCCTGGTGTCCAGGTTATGAGTGTGCTCAATCATTCCACATGCCTTGGAGATGAGCTAGCTTGTACCATGATGAGAGAATTCCTTTTCAACCTTTGTAATTCCCAAATACAAAATATCAACATCAATAAAAGTCAGAGTAAATAAGGATATGTAGACTGCAACCTTGTTCAAGAAAGCACTGACATTGTTTGTTTTTTCTTGCTGTCTTTTTAAAATTATTGGTGGTTTACAACCAAGAAGAAATTTAGCATATAAATAGCTACTACACTGACTTCTTTGAAAATACATTTCTGGCATGCAGCTGTGCATCGGCCAGCTCTCTCCTTTCGCCTGGTTCATCACATTAAAATAAATAAATAAATAAATAAATAAATAAATAAATAAACAAATAAATGAATGAATGAATGAACGATTGAATTAATGAATTAATAACTTGGGAGATGGAGGGAAAAAAATCAAAGCAATCTGAAAACCTTCCACTTAGATTTTTCTCCCAATTTTTCAATATGTCTTGGAGAGTGAGGTCATTCGTTTTACACCACAGACTCGCTTTATGTCCTAGCCGTTCACATTGCAGAATATTATGACTTTGTGAGCAGAGGAGCTGCTCAGGGAGTGGGGGTCACAGCTGCAGGCTCCTGCTCTGAATTCACCGGGTTCCCGGCCCCGCCCGTGTCCTGGCCAAGAGGATCCTGAGTCTGAGCAGGAACGCCACCTGCTGCAGCTCCAGGACAGGCCTCTGTCCTCAGACTCCAAGGATAACAGAGTTGGGGACCTGCCCTACCAACCCTCCCTCCCATCAGTGTTCCTAGAACTTTCCAAGTCGCCTGCACGGGAGGCTCGCACCCGCCAGGCAAGCCTATTCCTTCCAGCAGGCTTCACAGGGTAGGGGGAACGCGCAGCTACTTCCAGGGTAGCCCTCAGCGCCCCCGGGGGTCTTAAGTGAAGGCTAAGCATGGCGATGACACTCTGTCCCTCCCCAAAAAGTAATGCAACGGGGGACATGGGGGACCAGGCAAAAGGCATCACAGATCCAGGGGACGAGTCAGGAGGGAAGTGGCATTCGGGACCTCCACCCACCCCACCAGACAGCTGTCTAGCCTTTGTCATTCAATGGCCTCCCCGACACCGCCTCCAGAATATCACTCCAACCAGTTTAGCCTCCTGCCCCCACACTAACCTAATAAGGCCATGAGGGGGTGTGGAGACTTGTATAAAAGGCGCTGCTCGTGCGGGGACTCCGCAGAGCAGGCAGGAGCCGCCCGGCAAGAGGACGATCATGGCCAAGGAGTGGGGCTACGCCAGCCACAATGGTGAGTCCCCGACGTGCCTGAGGCGCACTGCATTGCACAGAGAGTGGACAACTACAGAAAACACCGTGGGGGAAGGGTTTGGATTGGACTTTCACAGCACACTTACCCAGTGCCAAAGCCGCAGACCCTTCCTTCCTTTTGTCTTGGAAGTTCTCCCTAGTGTAGAGTTGCTATTACTTTAAGAGAGAACTAGGCTCACAGAGGCTGGGTAACTGACAAGAGCACACATCCTCTGAGAAGTCAATCATCACAGGTCCAGTTCTGAGTGTCCCTAAAATTCCTGGCATTGGAGGGGCCCTCACCTCTCCGAGTCTGGTGCAGGTGTAGGAGCCCCTTCTCTGCCTGCAGCAGAGATAATGCCCACATAGGATAATACCCATCTGCCACAAGGTAATGCTCTGAAAACCACCTGTGGTCAGTACTTTTCTTTCAGCTGGATGACAGAAGATGGATTTGGTCAAAGTAGGGGTGAAGTCCATTTCAAAAAGAAGCTTTTTGAGACTGTATTCTTGAGCAAGCAGAGGGAAGGCAAGGAGTTAGAGTCTTCAGGTATACTAGTAACACACTTGTCTCACACTCCAAACCTTGGGTTGCCCCATCTGAAATCCAAAAACTTGTATACTCACTGCAGGTTTAATCAACTAGCAAATGATTTTGGATTGTGCTACTGAATTAATAAATCCCCTCAACTTGATGTCATAGGTCCTGACCACTGGCATGAGCTTTACCCAAATGCCAAGGGAGATAATCAGTCACCCATCGAGCTGCATACTAAGGACATTAAGTATGACCCTTCTCTGCTGCCATGGTCAGTTTCTTATGACCCTGGCTCTTGCAAGACCATCCTCAACAATGGGAAAACCTGCAGGGTTGTGTTTGATGATACTTTCGATCGTTCAAGTAAGTATGACCCTCAGATTGAGTACATGGAGGTTTCAACATCAGTACAGGCAAATGTAACTTATCGCACAGTCACAGAGTTAGTGGGGAGAGGGGATATTTCATCTCTGAAAGTGGAGACAATATTTTGGCTTTGCTCTGGTTTTGAAGAAGTACATGTGTGCACTGAAAAGGGATGTGCCCCCCATGGCATTTTGCTGCTGCAGCATGGCTTATGCCCAGGGTAAAAGTTGCTTGCACCCCTGAGATGGAGATGGGTAAGGAGGTAGTGGCACTGAGCTGAGGTGAGTGCTGAGTGTTCTCCATGCTCTGATGGCCCACACTCAAGACTTCTTCCCAAGTTTGGCAGAGATTCCATTCTACAAAGCAGGGGACATAACAAAGAAACAAAGTGGGTCATACTTCCCCTGGTGTGTAGTGGGGGCCAATCTGGGGAGGGAACAGGGCCATTGTATTAATTAAATAAGGGCAAGAAGACTTATCCTCAATGCTTTATCAGGGCTTATCTAATTAATCTTTTTGGTGAGTGTTTTTGAAGTATTTGACAATTTCTTTTTGTGTTTGTGGAAAAATGAAAACTCACATGTTTACAAGAAACTCTTTATTTTACCTATACTATTAAGCAAATCAGGGAAATAAAAACACATTAATTAGAAATGCATTATTTCTCTGTACATAAGGTAAGAATATTCCTTGAATATTTTTGTGCTTGATGTACACTAATATATCTTATAACATCTTATAATGTTTGTAAAAAAGCTTAAATTATTCTTATTGATGTACATAAATGAATATTCTAAATGATGTCATAAAGAATAATAGTCATAATTCTAAGTCAGGAATATCATAGAAATTTGTATTTTCTTAAGCAATAATGTCATATTGCTATCTGTTACTTTTTTCTCCCTTCTCTATGTAAATCAAGTTCCATTTTGAAGGATAAACATCAAAATTAAACAGTATCTATTAAGTTGGACCACATGGAAATGCCATTGTGGTAAGCAAAAATCATGTAGTTAATTCTAATAAATTGGACTCATGAGATAATGACTGTTCCTATTGGTTGGACAAGAAAATGCAATAAATCAAGCCACTCATTTCTACGTGAATAAGCTCATTTGAGCCACAATTTATTGTTTCAGAAGTATGTATACTGTGGTTTCAGTGGGTCGGTCACCTCAGCACTGATAGGTAATAAGTTCTTTCTAGAACTGAATTCTATTTTGATCCAGCTTATACTGCTAAATCTTGATTTTTAAGGTTTCTGGATAGTTTCCAACATCATTTAAGAAATATTTCAACCTCTAAATCACTCCCCAAGCTGAGTGACATGATACCAAATTAAGTGACAGGTTTGAGGTATCCAGACAACAAGTTCCAATTCATGCTACCAAGAATTATTTAGTTTAGCTGTCCACACTGATTGATTTCCTGGGAAACTTTTGACTTTCCCATTTCATCTTATCCAAACAGACATAGTTTAAATTAGACATGGGCGAAAGCTCTTCCTTGGAATCTTAAAACAAAGTATAGTTAGTTGGACACAAGGTGCAGAGAAAGAATTTACATTTTCTCAGTGCTTGCCATGCTGGGCACTGTGATGAACAGTTAAAGTCCTTAATCTCATTTAATCTTCAGAGCAGCTCAGAAAGGTTAGTATTATTATCATCTTCATGGAGATATAAAAACAGGTTCATAGAAATTTAGCAACCTGCCTCAGGGCACACAACTATCGAGGTGTGGACAACATCTGGAACCTAATCTGTCAGGCTCTCAAATGTGAGTCACATCTTCCCACTGCACCATGTGACCAACCCACGATTTAGTTTTCTATATCTTTACTGTTCATTTGTTATATTACTTTTATTTTCATAATGTTAAATTGACATTTTAAAATAATAAAATGAGCAAACAAATAAGACATAAGGGAGAGACCACTGACTTTGAGGTATCCCCAAACTTTCTTTTGTGAGAAAGGGGCCAATGTGTGGCCCACCCATATGCCCATCATGCCTTGTCCATCAGAGCACATGTTTAAAGTGGGGATCAGGAAGGGGGGTGAGTTCACTGTTGAACCATCTTCTCTGAATCACAGTGCTGAGGGGTGGTCCTCTCAGTGGACCCTACCGGCTCCGCCAGTTCCACCTGCACTGGGGTTCCTCTGATGATCACGGCTCTGAGCACACTGTGGATGGAGTCAAGTATGCAGCAGAGGTAGGAGGCACAGCTGTCACTTACTTTGGGGCTCACACAGTGAGGAATGTAAAAGCCATGAAGCTGCATCCACCACTTCTGCATCAAGCCTGTAGTTGTGAAAGGAGCTGTAATCATTGCAGCAGGAGCCAAAGCTGCCCAACATTCTAGGCTAGACAGTTAAGGGAGGACAGGGCCATCAGCACCATGGGGGAAGGCTTTTGAGGTTATTTTAAGAACTTGAATAGCAGGCAAATAGAAAAATAAAAGACCGGGGCCCCAAAGAGACTGAAAAGATAAAGGTAACTAACACTTACTAAGTGCTTACAAGAATTAACTTGTATGATCCTCTCAGCAACTCTACAAAACAGGTTATAAATGAAAAAAGCGAGGCACAGACAAGTCACCTAGCCAAGGAGTGCTAGACCTAGGGCTCTGCCTTATGCATACAGGCATCTGAATTTATTCTCTTGTCCAGTACCCTAAGCTGCCTTTCTTTTTAAGGAATGTAGTGCTTTAAAAATAGCATTCAGTAATTTTGACTAGTGCTCATTTTCTTGTCTCTTAAAGAAGAGTGTGCATAACTGTGTATGTGATTATACATACACATATTTATTCACACATTTAGATACACACAAAAGTTAATATGAGGAAATACTACCCTTTGTCTCAGTTAACCCATTTAAAAAAGCATGATTTGTAGCTCAGCTTAAGGCAACAAATTCCAAGGAATTAAGACTATAACCTCCTGCATGTTCTCTCCATAAAGCCAAGTCTTTAAGAGATTACAAGTGCCCAGGGGGTGAGCATCATGCCATTTTTCTCACTCTACTCTTTCCTCAGGCGGGCTCCAGTCAGCATAGGAATTTAGGAGCACTATGCACACTTTCTTAGACAGCTGAATTGTTGGTTAAGCCAACTCTGGAAGACCCTAAATAGTTCCCCGTGGAAATCCCATTTCTCCACAGCTCATCTGTAGAGCCAGAGGCAGGACAGATTAACTATGGTGAATGTCTCTAAACATCTTCCTCTATTGTTGAACAGCTTTGTATGTTTCTTACAAATGTGTCCAAGGTTTGCAGTTTGACCTCTGTGCATGGAGTTATCTCACACTTTGACTTTGAACAGAATAGTTTTAATTGCTATGAACTATTGTATTTTCTTGCCATTCTATATAGCTCAATATGGGCCTCTGACTAATTTAACTGGTGCCTACATTCTAAATTGGGATTTGGTTATCATTGGCTGCGAAAAGGAAGTAGATATAAAAATGCTCATGTCCCTCTTTTTTCCTCCCCTGCTTCTTAATGAATTGTGACTTTAGGATGTTAGCAGATTCCTGTTTTGTAGCTCTGTGTTTCACTGGTTCAGAAAAAAAAGTAATGCTATGCAAAACTAAAACAAGTCTTTGGGTTAAAAGTTCAATTTTTATTCATTGTTTATTACAAAGTCCTAAATCTATTTACCCTAATTTTATATATATTTGAAACCATTAAAATATCACTAAAATATTGCATGTTAATATTTAGAATTTTGTCACCATCTATGAAAGCATTTGGCAACCTTAGACTGAATAATTATTGAGTTTTTTGTGAATAGTTTGATGCTTGCTTCCTCCCACTAGGAATTTACCTTACAACATGCATTCTGTGTTTCCAGCTGCATTTGGTTCACTGGAATCCAAAGTACAATACGTTTGCAGAAGCTCTGAAGCAACCCGATGGAACAGCTGTGGTTGGCATTTTTCTGAAGGTGAGGTAAAAATTGATATGTTATTTATTCTCAAATTGACTTCCTTACCCAAGCTTAGGATAGCATGAGTTTCACTCCCTCCTTTTGTTTAAAGGGGAGAAAAGTGAATTTCAGTATTCATTTAACTAATTAAGGTATGTCTGTTAAGATCAGCTCAAAATGTTTGCTTTCTCTTAAAAATGTACCTTTTGTTTTATTTCTCAAGTTGTAGATCCATAGAGTGCATGTGGGTAGGGTGGGCCAAGGTCAAGTTTTTGAAGGTACTCACTGTGGTGTTGATGAGGGCAGGACCCATTATTCTTTCCCACTATTCATACCCATTGCCCTGGAGATAGGTATGAACCAACAAAGGAGTTGTTGGGGATGCTGTGATACCCAGGGCCTGGCTGCACATTCCTGTGGTTTAGTGTGGCCACTGACCTCATGGTCCCAGCTGAGACAGCACAGGGAATATGTGTGTTGTTGAGCCAGCATTGGTTTGAGAGGACTTAGTATCATCAACACAAGAATTTAGTGGTAACATAATCTAGATTGTAAACTAGGAGTGAAAAATCTACCTTCTTTCTTTTCAAATGACTTAATCTGTCTTACATTCTTAATTCACTGGGTCATTTCCCTGCTTCAATTCAACACAACAGGAAGTGGAGTAGATCTGAGTGAAAAGACAGTGAGTTTAATTGTAGATACCTTGAGTCCATCCTAGTTGTAATTCTATTTTTTTAAAAAATTGAATGACTTTGAAGAGAAGGTAAAGGACATAGAAGCAGATCAACATGTAATTTTGTGGTTCTGTACTTTAGAGGCTTGGAGTCCAAGTTTAGTTCAGCAAATATGTACTCTAAAATTTAGGGAGAGATGTAAACTTATGTTTTTGCTTATAAAACACTGGCTGCAGATAGATGGACCAAAACTGGTTTTTAAGAGAATACCAAATTATAGAGAAGGAAAAAATGTAATTAGTGTTTTTCTATTTTCTTACAGATAGGACGTGAGAAGGGCGAATTCCAGCTGATTCTTGATGCACTGGATAAAATTAAAACAAAGGTAAAAAAATATTCACTTTTCCTCTAAGGTCAGAAAGCAAGGTCTGTTAATTTTTTCTTTTTACATTTCAAGTGTATTTCTTTCATCTAAAGTGTGTTACTAAGTTTGATGAATATGCTAAGCACATATATAAAAATACATGACATTATATTTGTGTGCTTATAGTTTTTAAAGCAATTTCACATGCATAAGCTTATTTAATGCTCACTGTCAGTCTGTCAGATAATTACTTTCACAGTAAAGTGGATGAAAGTGGTCATCCACCAGTATATGCACACACACCACATACATGTGCATACCACATTAATACACACTATATTGCACACACACACTACATACTAGAGGCACACACATGCATACATACCATATGTACAAACATGCACATATACCTACAGCACATGGACATATACATTTGTAGAGGTAACATGTTTGGCTCTTGAGGTTGCCCTTTCTCTCTTGGGCAGCACCTATATATTTTTCACTTTAACCACAGACTCTTCTAATTAACAGACTTATTTTAATTATCTTTGGGACTGTTATAATCAAATACTAGTACTTTTTACCACCATAGAAAGTAAATATTCAGTATCAATATAAATGTGAGCCAGTTTTTTATCATTAAGACCAAAAGCATTACTGATATGATTTATTTCTTTTGTGTTTTAGATATGTTTCTCCTTTTTGTTGTGATAGAATTACAGTTCTATTGACAGTTAAAAAGGAATAAATATTACAATGACTGTCCCAGATAAAGTCAGACCACACAGGCATGCTTTCCCCTTCGCTCTTTATCTGAAAGACATGCACTTAGTTTAAAAGTTCCATTTTCTCTAATGCCTTTGAATATATTATGACAAATACTGTGGTGATGGCCTTGGGGAGGGTGGTATGAGTGCTCATAGCACCCATTTATCTCACCTTCCTACCTTACCTGCCCATCTGCTCTGCAGGGCAAGGAGGCACCCTTCACAAACTTTGATCCATCCTGCCTGTTCCCCGCCTGTAGAGACTACTGGACCTATCATGGCTCCTTCACCACACCACCCTGTGAGGAGTGCATTGTGTGGCTATTGCTAAAGGAACCTCTAACCGTGAGCTCCGACCAGGTGAGGTATGCATAGGACTCATTACTGGCTGGCTCCATGGAAACATATACCAAATTGAAAGTATCCAGCTGCCTCACAGATGCTCACAGAGTAGCTCTACATGAGAGGTTTCATAAGTGGCCCTGGTAGTTACAGTGAGCCTGTTCAACTTCCTACAACTTGACTTCCTAAGGGTACCAGGATAATACACATTGTTTCAAGGGGGTTATCATGCTGAATGATGACCAAGTTTATCCTCTTGAAACACTTAAGGGTTTTGATTAACCAGTTAGTCTTTGTTAATTTGGCAGCAACCAAGTACAGAACACTGGTTAGGAAATGGGAGGGCAACTCCCGGCCTAGGGAGAAGGGTGCCAATGAAAGAGATTTGTCATTCTATGAGGTGTATTCTGTTTCTTCAATCTTACAGGTAAGTACACTGAAACTCAGAGAAGGTAAGTAATTTGCTCATGGTCATAAAACCAAGTGCAGAGATGGAGATTCTACCTCTGGTCTGTCTGCTTCTAGTTCCTTTGACTTCTCTGTTCAGTCCTCCCTTCTTACTATTCATCTAAAGAATGCCCTGGTAACATATATTAAAGAAACTCTCAAGAAAAGACTTGGAGAAAAGGAGTGGGCAGGGAAATGGAGAAGAGCAGATTAAAGCAGGTGGACAGCACACAGACTGGAACCTCAGTAGGTAATGTCTAATAGTCAATTCAGTTCCCAGAGTCCCTGTCCCTAACACAGATGCTTCTTTATTTCTACGACTTGTGGACTCATATACACATGGTCATTTTTATCATCAAACCAGGTTTAACCATTAGGTTCACCGGTATAAATATTTTAAAAGAGAAATGAAATTATCTTAAGGAGAAAAGCTGAAAGTGTTTTTATGCAGAAATATAGCATTACTGGTAAGAATTTCCTAAATTCTTTTCCCTTAAGATCATCTATCATCTGCAAATTTAAAATGTGGCATGACTGTCATTTCTTACTGCCCTTTAAAACATAACCAGTGAATGCCATTTACTTACATGTATTATTTGCACCAACACTGTCCGCCCTCCTATATGAGGTATATACTCCACATTGAACAGTCAGATGAAAAGAATTGTTTCAGAATTCAGGAGGAAAGGCTGGAGGGCATGGCAGGGCAATTCAGGAGGGCATGGCAGTCCTGTATTTAAAAAAGTCTTTTTACATAAAAATAAAAGGTCTATATCACCAGGAATGGGTCTTCTGGTAACTCTGTACTGAACAAGGGGAGCATGTATTGTGGGTTGCTTGTCTTATTTAAAAACTATCAGTTCATAACTCTGTCTCACACACTTATGTCCACTTGGTCCAATGTGGACCTGACCACCTTCTCTTGCCCCTTGTAGATGGCCAAGCTGCGCAGCCTCCTGTCCAGTGCTGAGAACGAGCCCCCGGTTCCCTTGGTGGGGAACTGGCGCCCCCCACAGCCCATCAAGGGCAGGGTGGTGAGATCCTCCTTCAAATGAGCCCTCACAGGAAGGGAAACCTGCCCTGGAGAGCTTGGTTCCTGGCCTACTTTCGGTGCTCTTTACTCCAAGTGTATTTCAGTTTCCACATTGAGCAATGAATGAAAGAGATGCAATCACCAAAAAACCAAAGTTACTGATGACAGGGTTGAATAAGAAAACATCTGGCATTTGTAATAATCACCTTTCTTATAAACGTAGCATTCACAGTAAGGTTTCAAAGAAGATGAAACAGAGTAGAGATACAGAAAAAGGGCTGTTGGGCACCATTTTTCTTTCATCACAAATTTCACAAAACTTCAATTTCACTATTTTCATATTGTGCATTGTAGATATTAATGAAATTGTGAATAATGCTATATGTAGGTATAGAGGTGTATGGAAATCATCTGACAATTAACCATAAGCAAATATAACTGATTATGGACACCAAGGATTGAGATGATAAATGTCTTAACACAAATAAAACCAACAAGAGGTCCACGATGTATTAAAATTCTAGATCCTGTAAAAATGACCTGGTTTTGATTATCAGTGAAAGGAAAATACATCTGACCAGGGGTTTAAGAAAAAAATATGATCTGGTGTTTGAATTTTTTCTTCATAAGTATGGTTGACTTTATCCTAATATTTTCTTTTACCTGAAGGAGGGCCATTTATTTTTAACTTTACTACTTTGATTTTTGCATGCTTATTAAAATAAAACTTCCTCTGCTATCTTTCTAATCTGAGAGTGGAGTTAATAATTCCTGGTGCATGCAAGAGTGAACGCCTGAACTCATAGTAAGGCAAATGGGCTGATCATCTAAACTAATAAAGACTTGAATGCAGAGTTCAGTGTTGTGATTTTTTAAATAAAAAGAGATAGCACATGACAAGGCAGAGTAAAACTAAGAATGGCAAACTTTGTACATCTGTGTTGATAACTGAGAGGTGACAATAATGAACCCAAAGTCTGAGTTGAATTGGATGACACCTCCCCCTCAGACCAGTGAAGGCAGTTGGTGGAAGCCTTCCAAGGAAGTTGCAGACAAAAAATGGGACATGTGGCCATGAATCTGAGAGTGCACAGTAGTCTCCATCCTGAAAGCCGGTTTAGGATTTGAGATTCATATCACAGGTGCTCTGGAAGGACAGGGAATAACCCTGGTCCAAACACATCAAAAGACCATCCACTTCAACCTTCAGAACATTTACTGTCTTTAGACATGAAGTCTAACATCGCGGTTAGTGGCTTTGATATGTGTTTCATCACCTCACTGGCTGGTATGCTAACTTACTTTAAAAAACAGCAGCAACTTGTTACTCTGCAGAATGAAGTGGCATTGGGTCAGGAGAGTCCTGTGAGGCTGGAAGTCAGGTGACAAGAGTCCTGGGAGTTGAAAGTAATTTAATAGATCATCTTTTTGGTGAAACTAAAATAGATTGGTCGGTGAGAACTGGATGTGTTAATTAAATCTCTTGAAATTAGGAGGTGTGATGCTTTCATTAATTGGTGGTGATACACAGCTGATTCTCTTTCAAGTAGTCTTTTCATAGTCATGCTGGAGTGCTATATGTCCAGCATATACCCCATGTAAGACACAAACATAGTGTCAGCCAGAAAGGTTCAATTGTGCAGGCTCCACAGGCTAGAATAGTTTTAAGAGAAAAATCTGTTCAGGGTAGCCATCTCCCTGGTCCATGAGCTCCATCAGGTATAGATATGAGTCTGGACACTGACATTCCCCTTATTCTCTAGTACTGTGCCTTGGACTTAGTACACATTCAATAAATATTCAGTGAGTAAATGATGAACCCAGGACAAATACCTTCTTGAACAAAATATTGCTTGACATGATTGAAACTTACTGGTTTTGCTCATCTTAGTTTAGTTCTTTTTGGAAAATGATTTCTTTAGGTTCAGGCATTAGCTTTCCAGTAAAACATTATCCCCCATTAGTGTGGGTCATTACTAAATGCCCACAACTGTCAAAACTTCTTCCCAACTACTTCCTGGGCTCAAACTGCTGAGTCCTTTGGAATACAGTATTCTTATGCTGTATATTATATACTACATGCTATATATTATATAAAGTATCCATTCAAATGCTGAGGCCACACTTTGTCCTCATTCAGTGGGGGCAATTTTCCTGGTTGTGTGCAGGCTTCCAAACAATGGTATTTCAGATGCACACAGCGCCCAGGAAATTGAGGCTAGGAGCTTCTGGGATGACCAGGTGTCTGCATCGGTCACCTTCTGTTCTGCAGAGTAGAATCACTGCAGGTATTTTTAAATTTCAACATAGGACAGAAACTAATTGGAACTGTGTCATAATATTTAGATGATTATATCCTTAGAAGTCTGTGAGTAGGCCATCAGAATTAACAATTTGTTGAATTTGAGCACTGCTAGTTTCCAGGGTGCAACTTTTAATGGGGAGATGATATATTTATGAAGTGATAAGTGACTCTCCAGGACCACTTATCCAAAATTCTTTGTGTTTGTGCAGATGATCAGAATGTGTTCTATGCAGAACATGTAAGACTGCAGGTTTCAGGGTCTACCTGTGATTCCTTATCTAACTAAATAGTTGGAATTAACTCTAAACAAGCTGGAATGCGTGTGAAAAATCATTATGCCTATTATTCAAGTAAAAATGGAAAGAAATAAAATTTATCTAAAAGAAATTCATATGGCTCAAAACTACACATAGAAAAATTAATTATATGTCAGTTTCTCTTCTATTATCTGTTTATTTGGTATAAAAGAGGAATTCTAGAATGAGCATATTTTATTATTGTAGCAGAGGAAGAGTAAGTGAGAATGGTAAGAAAAAAGAATGATACATTTTTTCATATTTAATATATGCAAATTTAATTATTTTTAAAAACTAACCTAAGGCAGCACTTAAAGATAGAAATGAAGATCTCAAGGAGGGTTAGCAACAGGGGAGTGGGAGGAGGAGAAGGGGGGAGAAGGTACAGAAAATAAGTAGCATAGACAGTAGATAGAAAATAGATGGGGGGGCAAGAATAGCATGGGAAATATAGAATCTAAAGGACTTGAGACACATGGTCATAAACTAAAGGGGGGTAATGGTGGGGATGAGGGGTAGGGGGGGGGGGAATAAAGGGGGAATAGAACAACTGTAACAGCATAATCAATAAAAAAATTAAAAAAAAAAGAATAAACTTTTTGACACAATAAAAAAAAAAGGATTTAAAAAGCAAGTGAGACTGCAAGACCATGTTTGCAAGTTATTTTTATTTGGGTCACTAGATGGCAGCACAATAACTACAAAAATGCCTGAAATAAAAAGTCATGCTGTTTTATTGCTGTTAGTTTTAGAGCTATGGGGTTTGTTGTTCTATTCCTGAATACCTTATCTACTCTTCTCAAATACTTAGCCATTATATCTATCTACAAAGAAAAGGTGGTAAGGTATTGTTACATATTTTGAAGAATTTTAATAGTCAAAAATGAGTTCTGAGAGATTCAATGATAGTAATTATTAAACTAAAACTTAAATGCATGAGAAAGAAATGTTCTACAGCCCCTGTTCAGAACCCTGGGCTCAACTCTCATGCACATTCATTAAATGTGCATCCTCAGGCGTATTCATTTCCCCATGTCTCAGTTTCCCCATCTGTGAATAAGAAGGATGTATTACCTGTCCAGAGGGTTGTTTTAAGTATTAAACGAGTTAAGTAAATTAATACAAAACTCTTAGACTAGTTACTCTAGCAGATCATAAACTCAGTAGGAGTGAACAAGGATCTTTTGTACATTGATTGTACTTCAACTGAGAAAAGTTATAATGGTTCATTCAATACCTAAGATATTTTCTTTCCTTATGTATCTGTTAATAACATCATAAACCCTCATGTTGTCAATTTAGATAATACTGTAGGAGTTACTATAACAAGCTTTCCTAATGGACTCCTTTCTGTGCTTGTCATTTAAAAATAAGCCAATGACTTGTCCCATATAATGTGCCCAAACCAGAAACCAGCACAATGTTAGAGGGGTGGCCCAGGGAAGACTGGAAGATCTTCCTGAGGAAGGTTCTGCCCAGAGTCAACACCTTACCTGAGCACATGTACAGTGGACAAAACACCCAGAAAATAAACCTAGAATAGAGGTGAGATGACAGGTGTGACTTCTGTTTTAATGACTTCATTGTTGACTGGGCAGAACTTTGGTGCCCTGCACAAAGTAGAAAGTTATAATCATCATAACTATGGCAGGTCTCCTGCCATGAAATTAACTTGAGGCTTCTCTGGGCACATCAAAGAATCGGAATCCTGTGTGAGACAAACACATCAACCTGAGAGATGAGTTTATACTTTTGGAGATGACTCAATCCCATTGCACACACACAGACACAAAGACCAGGCATAAAATCCAGGATCGGGGGAAGACTGGGAGCTAATAAATTTGTTTGAATTTGAAGGTGCTTAGTGGCAGCCAGCTGACAACTTGACCAGGTAATAATCACAGGTAATCAGCAGGGGAGACAGCGAGTCTAAGGACTCTAAGAGTGTGGTCACAAGGGACCCCTGAATGCAGCAGCATAAAATCCAGTGATTTAAGAGCTAATTTTAGCCATGAGACTTGACTCTGAGCAGTAAACAATCAGATGCTCCCTTGTTTTTAAATTTTCCCCAGGTAGAGGAGGGGCCTAGGAGCTCAACAAAAATATTTTGGTTATTAAATGTTCATATTCTCTGTTTCAACATGTCTATAAATTTCTATCATACTCACTGAACTCATTTAAAATTTGAATGGTTCCTAACACATTTGTTCAAGGGGCTTCTTTCCTCCAAGGACACTTAACTCCCATTAAAGTATATTAGAAATGCAGTGTTTGAAAACTATGCAACCTTGACTCATAGAATTCACACTTCTGCTCTCGGGTGTGAATGGCTTGATGGGATACTTGAGGCAGACACTAGGACACGTGGAGTGATCAGGGTGCAAGGAGAGGGCTTGTCTAGATAGGGAGATTGTGCAAGCCAAACAGGAGGCAGAAAGCAGGGCCCATCCTGGGAAGAACTAAGATCTAACTAAGCAAGAAGTGTGCAGGTAAAAAGTTAGTCATAAAGAGGCTACTCTTCAGTGAAGAGATAAAATTGGGTTATTGCACTGGAAACCAATTTTAGAAATAAGAATAATACTTTTAAATTCTACCTGTGATGTGAGTTGATGTGTGTGTGAGAGAGAGAAGTGAGCAATGAGGGTCAGATGGCTTTAAGAAGGTAAGGACTCTACCCTCCACCTGTCTTGTTAGGCTCCAGTACCTAACATAGCATCTGAAACCTAGTCAGTGCTCAAAAAGTATTTGTTGAATTGAAGGAGGAATGTGCAGATAGATGGACAGATGGATGAAGGAAGGAAGGAAAGGATGGATGGATGACGGATGGATAGATAAATCAATGAGGATCCTAAAGTGCCGAGTGGCACTCTAAGACTATGAGCTGGTATAAGCTCTCTCCCCACCCAGGAAAGTCAGAAGCGGACATCCCAAGAGTTCTTGGAGCAGCGATCCCAGGGGTTTCTACTGCTACCACCTAGGCTTCTCTGTAAAGAGACTGTGGATGGTAGAAGAGAATAGCTTAATATAGACCCAAATCCTGCCATTTACAAATTTAAATTTTAAAAATACATTTAACTTAGGATAGAAGACTCAGGCTTTAAAAATCTATAAAAGACATCCTCTACCCAGAAATTTATCTCCTTTAGCACCTGTGCTTCTACTTGCAAATCGAAGAGGCAGGTTGGCAATGAGCCTATGACACTAGACTCTGGTGGCAGTAATTGGCAGTTTATCCCTGACCTTGAACTTGGGTACTTTTTCCTCAGTTTTGTCACTTGTGACTTTTGCTCTCAATGTACTCAGCTTTGCGTCTGAAGATCCCACAGTAATTGATCACAGGTAATACAGATAAGTCTTCCTAACTCAAAGTCTTGTCATGGCCAGAGATATGCAAAGTAGAATGACTTTGAAAATTCAATAAGTATTTTCAACTAACACATTCCTCCCCACCCCAACCAACCAGATAGCCAATTCAGGTAAATTCCTGACCTCCACAAACAACACAGACTATATGCCACATATGTACTTGTGCACTTGTAAATACTACCTAGAGCTTATTTATCATATATAGTTGAGAATTACTTAGGGGGTAAAAAAAACATTTCACTCAAACAGTGAATTTACCAGAAATAAAACTCAGGGTTTATTTTGGGTGGTGGGAATGTTATTTTGTGGCTCACCTCATAACTTAATTACATTAACTGCATGCCTATTATAATTTTTAAAAATTTAAACAAGTATTTTAATATTTAATCAGAGGAGGTCTAATTTCTTCCTTTTAATTTGTTTTCTCTAACAAAGAGCTTGTTTTCAAGATGATAAGGTGTACTAAGCCTCTTGTGCAGAGAAACTTAATTGATATGAAACATTGATTAAGCCCCCAGAGGGGGACCATGTTCCAGAGGAGTTTGAAAATAACCACAAGATGTCAAAAAGAAAGTCTGCAACTTACTAAGAGAGTAGAGTTCTTAGTTGGGCAAAAGCATTCTGTATATAAATATATAACTTTATATATATAACTTTGATATATAACTTTAGAAGTACACACAAGTGACTTTAAAACCCTCTTATTGAGAGGATTTCATATTTTTCAAAGGTGTTTATGTGTAGAGTATGAACAAATAGAACAAAGTCAAGGAACTACTTAGAAATATCAAGGAGAAGAAGACATAGAAAAGGGTGACTTCTACATATTACTCTAGAGAAATTGCAGGAAACATGGCAGTCACGCCCAGAGGGAAGGGCTTATCAGGCATGACTTTGGTGCCCAGCACACTGGGCATGAGTACATGGTAAATGGTGATATCAGTGCCATAGGGAAGAAGGAACAGATAGCAGAGCCAAGGGCACAAGCAACCTGCAAAACGTGGCTCGGGTCTCTTGTGCTCCTTGGCCAACAATGACTCCACACTCTGTGGATGATGCAGGCTACTACGGCACAGGGTTAGAACATGAACCCCTATTATAGGGCTTAAAAAGAAATGACAGACACACAGTGCTATACCAGTATGTATGCATGTGTGTGTATATGTATATAGGCATACCTATGCCTCTATATGTATATGTGTATACATATATATATACATACAAAATATAAATAAGTAAACATATTTAGAGGATAAAAAAATCTGTAAGTAGAAGTACATTTATCTTCTTCCTGCTGGAGGAGAGTGTCCATAACCTGAACCCCAAAGGGTGAGCCTTCTGCTAACAAGACCAGGCTACAAGGTTCCCCTGCGGTTGGTAGTCTTGGTTCTGTTCTATTGGTCCTTCACAGCATGGGCCACTGTTTATTCACTGTCTTACTAAGCAGGGACTCACTGACAGTGGATCCAGAAGAACCTAAGTTGGGGAGGGAAAGGTTGTTTTGCCTCTCAGGTATGACATTGGCAAATCCTGACTCTTTTCCTTGATCAGGAGGAAACATTTACTTCTAATGCCCACATTTTTCCTTGCATGGAAAAGAGCTCAGTTGATCTTGTTTCTAAAAGGGAGTAAAAAATTCCCTATGCATGGTGGTAATTTATAAGCAAAAGAGAAGTTTCATCATGTGATGAAGTTACTACTAAATTAAGGAAATTGTGATGATTCCAGAAGGAAGGCCAGCATGGGAAGTGTGCACAAACACATGGCAATCTTAAGATGCAGAGGTGCCATTTTATGCTTTTCTATTGAATTCAACCAACAAAAGATGCCTGAGGGTATACCCTGGGAAATGCACCGTCCTAAGGCTCATATGTGAGCTGACACATAGGTAACTTTTTTCAGACTTTTTACAAAGGCATCCTTATAGAACAATATTCTTAAATGGGATTTTGATCTTGATGTCTTGATTTTGGATTGAATACTTTGTTTGAAGGACTGTCCTGTGCATTGCTGGGTGTTCAGCAGCACCCTGGACCAGCAGCACACACCCCCCTAGATGTGACAACCAAATGTCTCCAGACATTATCCACATTCTTTGTGGGGCAAAATTGCCTCCAGCTGAGAATCGGTGCTCTAAGACCAGGTGGACTTTCCTTCTTATTAAATTGTACTATTTCTTGCTGCCACATTTGGGAGCTTCGTGGAACATAAAATATTTAAAATGCATAAGTTTCATTTTTTTCTAGTGACATTTTCCCACTTATCTTTCCATTCCTGTTCTGATTAAACTTGAAACTGGGTAACAATATTTCAGTTCTTCAACTTCTCTTAAAAACTCAGTAGATTTAATTATAGAACGTTTAAATGTTTCTAGCTAACGCACCTTTAGAAACTACTACATAGTTAAAAGTCTGAAAAGCAATTTACCAAGGGCAGGTAACTTCATCTGCTTGTTGGACGCGGAATTAGTGCTGTCTCTGGCCGCTTCAGTAGTAAGGCGGGAGGGTGGTAGGAACCCCTAATAATGCTCAGTGCGTTTGCTAGGGCTGCCATGCAGAGCTCTGTATTCACATCCCTGACACGTGGGTGTCCATCACCCCTGGGCCTTCCTGGGTTTCCTTCCGCAGCCGGCCAGCGGGGGGCGCCGGGCTCTCAGCATCCAGACTCCGGGAACGCATCCCTGTAGTCCCAAGGTCACAGCTCCGGAAGGAGCTTCCCAGCTGAGGTGGGGACAAAGAGGGTGGCTCTAGAGGCTGAGACCCCAGTGCGGGTGGGGTCCACTAGGCTCGTTGCCAGGAATACCAGTCACAATGAGCCGGGGTGGAAAGGCGCGGGGCCCGGGGCCGCACAGTGGGCGCCGCCACTGGACTCAGCGCCGGGGAGGGAGGGTGAGCGTCGGAGCCCGCAGCCCCGCAAGACCCGGAGCTCGGAGCCTGTGCAGCCCAAGGACCCGGGCGCGGCCACGGGAGAAGTGAGTCCAGCGCAGCGAGCGCAACCAAAGGGCACTGTCCCCGCCCGCCCCGCCCGCCCCGTGCGCCGGAACTGCACGTCCGCCCTCACCTCCCCGCCACCGGGTCCTCCCGGCCCCCTCCCCGGACCACCCCCGGCACAAAGTTGGCGGGAGCCTATAAAAGTCATTGACCGCGACTGCGAACACACAGTGCCGGCCTTTAGCAGCTCCTGCTGGACCCGCTCCAACTCCTGCCCTGCCCGACCCGCCACACCACCATGTCCCACCACTGGGGATACGGCCCCGACAACGGTGAGTACACGAGATCCTGGCCAGGCCCTACAACTGCCCAGACCGCGCTGCCCAGACCGCGCTGCCCAGGTGCCCCGGCGCGGGGCGCCCAGTGTGTCCCAGCCCAGCCTGGGCACCATGCACGGGGCGCCCGCTGCCCCGGTTTGGTCTCAGGCTCGTTATCCCCGCAGTCGACGCGCACAAGGCGCGGGCGGAGGTGGGGGGTGCAGCCTTAGAGCGAGACGCTGAGACAGTCCCTCCTGGGTCCCGATCCGGGGACCGTCCTACCTGAACCTAAGAAAAGCGAGGACAGGTTGTAACTGAAAACGTTAGGCGTTGATGACAGAGAAATTAGGGACTCCTCGTCCCCTTGACCCAAAACTTACCCACCCCCAACCCCCATCCTCAGCGCTACCTGTAGCTAAAGCTCTGGGCACCACCTGTCCCCGGGGATTTCGGGGGGCTGGTTAGAACCCATTGCGCCGATCTGAGTTTACCCTTTATCTCTGTACCCTAATGTTAGCGGATCATCAGGATCTGGGTTTTACCAGCCGCGGACGCAGTTTCTGTGAGCCAGCAGACAAAACAGCAAGATGAGTCTTTGGGAGTTTGGAGCTTTGGGGATCATGGCTGTTAAGGGAGCTCCAGGCCTGGGCCAAGCACCAAGTCAGAAGGATTGCAGTTCGGGACTGCTAGGTGTCTGAAGTGAGCTCACACATCCTAAATCCCAGCCACCAGCTTGTCCTTAGTGCCTGCCTGTTGCTGCATTTCAGTAAAACAAGTGTGAACATAGCTAATAGTTGCATGGCTCTCACTGTTTAAAAGCTTTCCACGTACGGATGTCCATTCTCACAACAATCTCTCTACAGGTAGATGATATTATTAACCCATAAATAGGGAAACGGAGGCACAGTGTTTTCCCAGCGGTTACTCAGTGGCACCGCCAAACTGGGAACTGAGCATTACTGCCCTTTTTAGGAGTGTGGGTGTGTCTGTCCCCACACTGGGGGCCTCACACATCCCTTCTCTCCCTTCTCAACCTAGGACCTGAGCACTGGTACAAGGACTTTCCCATTGCCAAGGGCAACCGCCAGTCCCCTATTGATATAGACACCAAAGCAGCCCTTCATGATCCAGAGCTGAAGCCTCTGCGTGTTTCCTACGAGGGGGCAACATCTAGGAGAATTATCAACAATGGTCACGCTTTTAACGTGGAGTTTGATGACTCCCAGGACAATGCAGGTTAGTGTTTTAAAAAATAACTAGTGCTTTTTATCCAGAACCTGTTTTCCCAGATGAGTGGGTGACGGCTTCTCAGCCCTGGAAGAGCCACTCTGGGAACTGTCACAGGTGCCAGGCTCAGAAGGACAGGCTGGTGACCTTGAAGTGACCTTGGGCTGTTTCTCTCTGAAATGTAAGCACTGAGAAGCAGGGATATGCCTCTGAAAAGTCACAAAAGGCAAGGTCCCCAGCCTTTGCCTTTGCCTTTCTTGCCATTGCTGGCAAGAAAGACCAGCAATGATGAGTTTGGCAAAATTAGAGCTGTTAAGATTCTGTCTAAAATGTTTGTTTTCCAGAATGGGTGCCTATCCAATAAAAAGTACATTTGAATGTGATCTTCAAGGTAACAGTGAGGAGAGTGATGAAAACCTGACAATTTAAAACACCAAAATTCTTGGAAACAATATTTCTGAGTATTTTCTGGTCTTTGGGCTGGTATGATAAAGGTGGCAAGTGTGTCTTGGTATCTACCTAGAAATTCATTGCACAGATGGAGAAGGTTTAGAGTTGGTGGGTATACTTGGCCCATTAGGGACAAAACCAATTGCCATAATTTGTTTGTAATGAGCTGTTTACAGGATGCCCATTGAAAAATTTTTTCTTGTTTAGAAATAGAACATCCTATTCAGACATAATAGCAGCCTTCTTTGCCACTAATAAAATCCACTGGTGGATTTTATCACCAGCACCCTATTTTCCCAGATTCTATCTTCTGAAAGTCTTTGAATGCTACTGTAAACTCTTGAGGTTTGGCACTATGGGAGTGGGGGGAGTGTTGGAAGAAAAAGAGAAAAAGTATTTGATAGTGCTGTCAAAACTCTGCAGTAATAACCTATAGTACCAATACACAAATGTAATCATAGCCATTATATTCAAGGTGACAGTTCCTTTTTAGTACCTATCCAATGCATTTGGTACAGTTTTTAAAAAAAACTGTTCTTTCCTATCCTTTTCCCTTTTAAACATTTTTTGACAGTTGGTTTTCTAAAGTAGTGATTTTGGAAGACAATTCTATGGATAATAATGCAGAAATAGTGTGAAAATGTTTTTAACCTGTGCCCCGAGTCACCTCACCCGGTATACACACACACTCAATGTACATGTGCACACATGCACAGGGACACACGTTCTGTCATAGTGTCATATTTACTAAATTTTGAGTATTAGATTCAGTGGAGGGTGTTCATGGGAAATACTCCTTTAGAGTTCCTGCTGTATTGCCTTTCCAAGCATGCTTCCTGATGGTTAAAGAAACAGTGCTCTGATGATTAAATTAAATGTAAGGGAAACAATTTCTTTCCTTTATGAAAGAACACAATAGGTTTAGATTGTAATAGGATAAGGCCAAATGTCTTAGTAGTTTCATACGTATAGAAACCATTATGTTTAGTTATTTAAAAACCAAAAGAAGTCAGCTACTTTAGTCTATAGTTGTCAGCTGTTATTTTGTTTTTTTTTAAAAAGACACAATGAACATTCAGTGTTGCCAATGAAATCTTTATTTTCAGTGACTGTACCAATTACATACCTTACTGGATGCTACATAGAATACAATATAAAATTAAATGCCAGCTGATTGCTTAAAAAGCATTTTTTTTAACAATGAGGAAGCAATGGAACAGAGATAAACTGTTTTAGTAATATGTATTTTTGGAAAGTGTTTTGCAGCATTTAGTCTGGCAACTGTGAGCCTAGACTGGGGTCAGACAGACCTGGGTACAAGTTCCAGTTCTGCCACTAACTAGGCCAGTGGTCCTGAGAATGGCAGTAACCTGACTTAAGCTTTCATGTTCTTACCTGTGAAAATTGGAGTAATAGTAGTTTCTACCACAGAGAAAGAGTTTTTAATGAGCTCTAAGATTATCTCCCATCACTTGATGGTATTTTAAATTTTTGTTTTTCAATGTTTCTGAATGTCCCATTTATTATTAAAGCATGTACTGATTTCATATATGACATTACTATATAGTTATACATCTTACCATGAATCTGTCAAGTTCTGGTGGATTTCTACACAAGAAGTAACTAATTAGAGCTTTCTACTTGTCTTGTGAGTAACACTTATTATTAAAGTGGTGGCAGAGTTCAGACTGTAAAACATGAAAAGCAAGTGGTTTAGGTAGGGGCTCAAACCCACATCTTTAGAGACACATGCATGCTTCACTTAATTCTTATTTTAAAACTTCTTACTAACACAATGAAATGCAAGGTAAGCCAGGCACCCTGAGGGCAGGATGGAGGCCCTGTCTGATCTCTGCCATGTGTCCAGAGCCCACGCTTGGGTGCCTGACCTAGCAGGATGGGGAAGTAATAGGCTCTGACAGTCACTTTGATAAGTGCAACAGGGAAGTATTTCAGGGACTACAGAAACATAAGAAGGCTTGAGAGCTGGCCTGAGTCAGTCAGGAAAGCCTTTCCAGGGTAAGTAAAGCTTATGCTAAGACATGGAGGGGAATCCAGGTGAAGGAAATAGGTAGGACAGGGGACTTTCAAGAGCACAGTACCTGCTCTGGACAGGCAAGGATGCTGTTGAAAGGAACAAGTGGAAGGCAGGAAGACTTTCAAGAGCACAGTACCTGCTCTCTTTATATTTGAAAGACTCCTTTGTTACTCTGACCAAACACTGCAACATCTTCAGTTGTTTTGGTTAAACAGGGAAGCAATATATTTCCTAGAATGCTGAATGAATTAAACATTGATGTTACAGGAAAATACATCTACAAAATTCAAAAGCAAAACCAAAGCAATTGTACCATGCAAAAAAACAAACAAAAAAAAACCCACTCTTTAAACTTTTTTAAAAAATATCCTAGAGTCTCAGGTTAGCACTTAAAATAAACATGAAGAAACAGACACCAGAATGTAAGAAACCTGCTCATCACATCCTTCCCAGTTTGTTGGAGTGAGACTAGATGACGATCACCTAGAAATAGAAACAGAATAAAAATCTTTGACAATAACCATAGTTAATATTTAGTGTGTACATACCATGTTTAAAAAATGATATACTTTTCTGTACACATAAGTCTCAAAATAATTTATCAGTTTGGTCACTCAAAATTTTAAATCGACAGTTTAACACCTCTTTTTGTTAGGAGTTATTGTTATAGTGTTAACATTTTTTCTATTCTTTGCCACTTATTTTGTACTTTTAAATTCTCAAGTTCATTTCCTTTTCTCCCACTCAACGAAATTTCAGTCTTGTAGAACTTCTCAGAGATTCGGATTTTCAAATGTATCCTAAATTTTATCAAATATTTGGTAACCAGACTTAAATATTTGGGAATCAGGGAATGGGCTGGCAGAATTTATTGCTGTATAAGCTTGAGGAAATTCTTTGTACGTGTGGAGTTAGTTAATAGTAAGATCACACCTAAGATTGTTTGTGTGAAACTGGAAGCTTGGGTTAAAGCTCTCATCAAGCTTCTAAATTCCTTTAAAAATAAACCACCTTAAATTAATGAAAAATCATTAACTCTGTTAGGGTTTCTTTTTAATTATTAAAAATTACTTTCCCTGCTTGAGATCTTTTATTACTGGCTTTATCTGAGAAAGAAAAGAATACTAGTTACAATTACAAATTCCTGCTAACTTAATTAACTTTTGCCAATGAGTCTAAAACTCTCTTGCTTTATTGCAAAGTTAGAGGCAAATATCATTGAAAAATCAATGCCTCAGTTATTGGCTAACCTATACACAACTCTCATCATTTGTTCTTTTTAGAAACTGGAATATTTTTACCTGTTTATCTTAATTCAAGAAAGAAGAAGGAAGACAGCTGAGTTCTCCTGGGTTCAGCACAAGCAGACCATGGTCTGGATGATATGCTGGACCCTCCTACCAGACTCCTGCTTGCTTTTCAGGGATTTGCTTTTGAAGATTTAAAACTTGCTTTCCACAAACAATCTTAGGTGAAAAGGAAACATAACCATAACAAATGGAAGGGCTTGCCATGCAAACTGTTCATGGTGTGAGCACAACCCTACCTGCAGAATTGACCACCTCTGAATTCAATTATAAGGGGTGAAGGGACTTTCGCTGGTGGGCCCATGTAGTTTTGCCTTAAGAACTGGAGATCACAGGAACATAGCTGATGGTGCTGGGGACTGCCAGAGGCCTGCCCAACTGAGCACGGATTAGTGGGAGGAACCAGGAGTCGAGGCTAGCTTCTTTTTCTTTTTCCAGAGATGCAGTACCCCTGACTGTCCTGGTTGGGCAAAGTGGGGGAAGGCAGGATTGTTTGTGTGTATTTGTGGTTGTTTTAAAGGGGCTCAGGGATTTTAATGGTGACATTCCTCCGTTACTCTAAACCTGTATAACTTTTGAGTAAATAGTTCCTTTCTGTGTTTTTTTCTTTAGTTCTTTTCACACACACACACACACACACACAAAAAGGAGAAAAAAAATGTGGGCATCTTTTTCTTAGTTTTGTTGATATTGACATTCATTTTTATAACAGTAGGTAGGTCAAGGGTTATGAATTACTGCTGAGAAAGCAATAGAGGAATATATTATTTAGAAATTTTCCAATTATTCATAGAGAAGATCATTTACCTGCTGGAACTGTTCTGTTTTTAGTGGACTTACTTATTTACTTCATCAATAGGAAACCCCTTAAATTATAATTTTGAACTAAAGATTACTGGGTTAGTTTACTTATGCTTTGAATCTAGGAGAGATTCAAGAAGATAATCTAAAAGAGAGATTATTGACATCCACTAGGTCTTTAGAGTTTGTCATTTGGATGCATTTTATGTTCAGCAGTAATGAAGTGAATGGGAAGAAAAAAATTAAAAATGTTAAATTTTCTGTTTTTAATTTGTATATTTGGCCTGATTTATCTTAGTATGACTGTGGGAATGTCTTAATTTTCACAAATAACATATACTTCACATAATTTTTTCATGTAAACTATATAGGAAGACAGAGTAGCCTACAATATACTTGGTACTTGTTTTGTGTTACATATTCAATTGGTACAACTCATGACAGATTATGAAAATTTAAACCAATTGCAGATCTTGGTATAGAGATTTGAATTTAAGTTCAGAAGAAAACCCACATCTATTTGTCCATTCCTCATGGAATACATGTCTGTGATACAGTGAACTGTTGGCTCATCAGAGCCCCACTACATGTCCAAATTTTAGAGAGAGAAAATTATGCAATTAGAAATTTCTTCTATTTTTTAAAATTATTTTTACATTAGAAAAGCAGGTTTTTTATTTTAAATTGGGAGAGTTTGGACAGTGACTTGTGGCGATCAAAATAAGTAAGTAAATAAGTAGATCCAGAATATGGTATCCACTTTTTGTCATTCAGCCAAATGTTGTCTTTTCTGTTTCTCAAATAAAAAGATATATGCTGCCTTTATTATAATTTATGGAAACATTAGTATAACAATGTTCTTGAGGGATTTCATTGACTAGAATTCAGGCTAAGAATTTTTTAGCAATAACCAACTAGTTGAAGATGACCAGAAATGCTGCTTTTGATAGCAATACACTTTAACAACTTAATAATCCTTTCTAATTACAATAGGTTTCCAATTATATAGCAACATACTTTTAATAGGAGCAAAAACAGGTATCTGGTAGTAACAGATTAGCACTGATAATCACTGAACTCAAAGAGCTTCTTTTCTATTTTCTTTTCTTTTAGTATTAGTAAGTCTTATTTAATAAAGGCTCATATATACTTGCCTAATTCTAAATGTTCTCTAAAATAATTAGGATAGACTCTTAAGATCTGCAAGGGAGTGAATAAGAAATAACACTAAGTGAACAAGCTTTAGTGTCTTTAAATTTTAAGATTCTATGGTTCTTTGCAGAAAGGAGATACATTTACAAAGATCAGTTATCTCAGATGCTTATTTTGATTTTATTTAACTTATTCTGCTACTTGGTAAAATTTATGATGTTACAAGTGGATTTTTTTGATCAGCCAGCCAGTTAGTAGCTTTAAAAAGTTACAAAGGAGTTAATTTCAACATCAATTTATTTCATAAGCAAATATTTTGTTTTAAGGGTATATCACAAGAAATGGGAATTCTCTCATTTTTGAAAAAGCCTATTTGGGTTGATAAGGCTAATTTTTTCCTACAGAATTATGTGCTTAAAAATTTACAATTAATTGCTTTTAAGTTTGAAGAGGTGTGATTTTATCAAAATACTTGCAAATTCATGTTTCCTAACAAATCTGTAAAATAACACTATTTATAATTTGTTCTTTTTTAATTTTTATACTTTCTTTTCTTCTGCCCCATTGAAAGGCAGAGCTGGCAGCCAGAGATTGTATCAGGAGCCACAGAAAGACTCTCCACTTATATCTTGCATCAGCTTTATATTTCCTATGAATAAATGAGTGTATGTTGCTAACCTTGTGAGCACACTTAGGTAAAGTGCAGCCAGCAAACTTTGCTGTATGGCCAGACTTTGTCCATTTGTTTTGCAAAGCCAGAGTAAATTTTGGCTTATTATTTTATGAATTATAAATCAAAGCTAATAAAGTACCTTTATGAGAAAGGATGTTTTAGTCCCATTTCTGAAAAAATAAAATAAAATTGAAGTCGTAGAATTAAACTAATTTTAAAAGATTTAAAATATAATGGTTAAACCCTGCTCAGGTGGCTCATTTGGTTGGAGCATTGTCCTGTACACCCAAAGATTGCAGGTTTGATTCCCAGTCAGGGCACATACCTAGGATGGGAATTTTATCCTTGGTCCAGGTTCATACAGGAGGCAACCCATCAATGTCTCTCTCACATCAATGTTTCTGTCTTTCTCTCTCTCCCCCACTTCTCTTCTCTCTCTAAAAGCAATAAAACATATCCTCAAGTGAGGTTTAAAAATATATAAATATATATACTGGTTAAATTTCATTAATACATATAATTCAGACACAAGTGTCACAGAGGGGATGGGGAAGCAATGATTTCTTACTATTTTAGTCCTCTCTTAAGACACAGGTAATTTATAATCTATAGATAGACTGAGGTCTAACAATATAATTTCTAGTACAGATCTTACTGTAACAAAATTCTGTTAATATCAAAATAGTAGAACCATGAGATGGTTATTAAAATTAGAGTTTGAAGTTGTTGGAGGTAATAGTAGGTGATCAATACTTAGTGTAGTAATCAACAATTGGTTGTGTCCATTTAAACAGATGAGGAAGTTAAAGTCAGAAACGTTACATAAAAATTTTTAAGGGACAAAGCTAGTCAGTAGCTTTTGAACTTGGATTATCACTGCTCCTAAATAATTTGGAAAGCCTGTGTGAGGAAAATTAGATTTTATAGGCTTAAGATCAAGAATGCTTATATTTCAGAAATTCTGGCATGTAGGACTGGTATGAGAGGTTAGCTGAGTCTCTGTGGGACAGTCCTCAGGCACTGGAGAGAGATGTTCCCACATTTGCATGAGTGTGCAGGAGACTGCCTCTGGCTAGCAAGGCCTGGAAACTTACTTCCTCTGTGACTCACAAGTTATTAGTTCCCTTAAAATTTCTGCTCTCTGACCCTGAACATGTGATTCCAAAGCAAACCCAGAAGAGAAGTGTCACTGTGCTTAGAAAACAGATGGGAAAAGCATTCATCCTGTAAGCAAAACATGTGAGGAAAAAAAATAGTTGAAAAGATTTTGTTCAGCACTGTGGACGAAACCTGAGTCTGGATTTCATTTTCAGAGTGAAAAATGTTGTTACAGGCATAAATGTAGTATGTACTATAAAATAGGATTTAAATGTAATTTTATAGTTTTTGTTTCATGAGCACATATTTGAGTATGTATGTGTATACAAATGTGTATATACATATATATTTTTTTATATTTCAGTGCTGAAGGGAGGACCCCTCACTGACACCTACAGACTGATTCAGTTCCACTTTCACTGGGGTTCATCTGATGGGCACGGCTCTGAGCACACTGTGGATAAAAAGAAGTATGCTGCAGAGGTAACATATGTTTACTTTCTTCCTGGGAAAAATACAAAGTGACATTAGCATTAATTTCAAAAGCTTAATTTTGTAAGTTTGACTCAAACCTTGGGAACTACTTTAACAAAAGACCTTTACATTTACCTATCACCTGCCTTTCTTTGTGGTGCTACAAGTCACACTGCAAAAGCTTCTTTCTCTACTACCTCCAAGGACAGTGTTTGTATGAAGTGAATGAATTCAAGTGGGAGGACCTTGTTTTCATATAAATCTAGAAACAAATGTGTCTTCCCTCAGAATATGCAGCTCCTTGTTGATAAAATCACTTGCTAGTATGCCAAATGGTGGGTAATTAGAAATAAATGAGAGAAAAGTTTATATTTAAAATTGCCTACTTTTTTGGGACCTTTAGCTATGCGAAGAGCCCACTGGGGACCATCTGTATCTCTTCTTCTATACGTCATCACTGTTTGTGGTTTGTCTCTGCGGCAGCTTCACTTGGTTCATTGGAATACCAAGTATGAGGATTTCGGAAAAGCTGTGAAACAACCTGATGGACTGGCTGTTTTGGGTGTTTTTTTGAAGGTTAGTAGATGGCCCAATTCTTCCTGTGCCTGTTTTCAGAAAAGAGTAGCCAGATAAGACATTTCTAGCAAATAGGACATTCTACTGAGAGCCTGGGAAATGCCATTGGCTCTGAAATATTTTCAGGCTTACTTCATATATGCCAGTAAGAGTGAAAATGGGACAGAAGACAATTTGAGCAATGTTTATTGGGTACTATTTAGATGTAAATGTGAAGATCTGTCTGGGCTGTAAATGGTGAAATGAGGAAGAGGTATACTGTCCATGTACACTGGTTTTCTTTTTTTTTTTAATTCAAACTTAAGCTAGATAGTGCTGTTTATGGTAGATAATTGTGAGAGAGGGACAAACTTTCCTCTGCCTCCAAGGTTCTTCTGCCTGGTCTGATAATTAGATATACATGAGACAAGAGAAAATAACCAAATTCAATGCACACATATGTATGGGAACCCTATATACATGAGAGAGTCAGAGACCCACATGGTGGTGCGGTTCAGAAAGAAAGAGAACAGGAGTGTGTAAAACACCCTGAGCTATGGATGAGGTAAGGTGCCCTGGGGGCTTCAAAATGTCATTGCAGGATGATAAGAAGCAAGTCCTACTCCATGGCTATGTCAAAAGAGGTTTTTCTGATAATCACTTATGGACAAGGGGTCTTGTTCAAATTTTTTTGGATAGTTCAGGTAGAGGGGCAGAAGTTCTGAGTCTACAGCTAAAGTTAACTTTAGCTAAAAAAATCTGCATGCCACAGAGTCATATCAGGGAGTTACTCATTTGGACCCCACACAATGCTAAATGAAGACCAACCAGGTATTACAAGGGTAAGGAAAGTGGCTCCATATTGGAGAATTTCAGACTACAGTAGACAAACAGGTTGAGCTGCCCTCTAGACACTTGTGAAGCCAGTGGAGAACTGCCGGGGCTGGTGAGTCATGGGCCCAGAACTATGTCAAGGTAGAAGCTATGTGTGTATGAAATCATCCAAGGAAAGCACAAAGAGGAAGATATGGCTGCTGAGCAAGCAGCCCTGAGGAACTAAAAAGTGTAAGGCATTTAGGGCTGCAAGAAAGATGCTGATTACCTGATGAAAGGAACATAACGGTCAAGAGGGATTCAGGAGACAGGAGGGCAGAAGGAAAGCCAAAGGAGAATGTTCAAAGTGAGGGAGGGCTATAGGTAAAATCCTGCCATAAGATTAAGGTGAGCACTTGAGACTTCTGCCAAGATGGAGGCATAGGTGGATGTGCCGTGCCTTCTCACACAACCAAGTTTAGAGACAACTAAATATTAGCAACAGAAAGCACAGCCAGAACACGGAAAATTGAACTTTTCGGAAGTCCGTTAACAACAAATTCTTCAGCCTGACCGGTAAGGGACGAAATCAGCAGCTGGTGAAGTAGGGTTGCACAGGAGGACTCGGTCAGACAGACTCAGGCGCAGAATCCAGACGCGCGGAATCCAGGTGCAGGGTTGGACCTAGTGAGCGACCGAGCGAGCCACCAGGCGAGCGACCCGGGGGAGACAGCGGGGGAGCGGTGCTGCGTGTTGACTGTGGTTGCGCATTTCTGCCCGGGCGGACAGGCAAGGGAGAGGGCGGTTGGACTGGGGCCGGGCAGGTCCTCGCAGCAAGCGGCAGTGGAGGGCGCCGCCATTTCCCCGCTCTGACCCCACCTCCACATACAGCGTCATAACCCAGCGACTCTGAGTGGCCCGGCCCAGGTGAACCACCTAAGGCGCTGCTCCTCACCCAGCTGTGAGAAACAGCAGAAAGGGTCGCCATTTCCCCGCTCTGACCCCACCTCCACATACAGCATCACAACCCAACTACCTGGAAGTCCAAGGCGCCGCTTCTCACACTTAAAGGGCGCGAACAGACCAAAAATGTCGCAAGAAGATCTCAAAGCCCCAGAGCCCATAGATCTAAGTGATGAAGAAATAGCAAAACTCTCAGACGCACAGTTTAAAACACTGGTCATCAGGATCCTCACAGAACTGGTTGATTATAGCCACAAATTAGACAAATATATGAAGGCAAAACTAATTGAAATGAATGGAATTGCACAGGACACCAATAGCAATGAAAAGGAAACTGGGACTCAAATCAATGGAGTGGACCAGAAGAAAGCAAATAATGGCCAAACAGAAAAGAGTGAAGAAGCAAGAATTCAAAAAAAATGAGGAGGGTCTTAGGAACCTCCAGGACATCTTTAAACACTCCAGCATCTGAATTATAGGGGTACCAGAAGGGGGAAAGGCACAGCCACCAGTGGAAAATTTATTTGAACAAATAATAAAGGAGAATTTCCCCAATATGGCAAAGGAAATAGACTTCCAGGAAATCCAGGAAACTCAGAGAGTCCCAAAGAAGTTGGACCCAAGAAGGAACACACCAAGGCACATCATAATTACATTAGCCAAAATTAAAATGAAGGAGAGAATCCTAGAAGCAGCAAGAGATAAGGGGACAGTCACCTACAAAGGAGTCCCCATCAGACTGTCAGAGGATTTCTCAAAAGAGACCTTACAGGCAAGAAGGGGCTGGAAAGAGGTATTCCAAGTCATGAAATCCAAAGACCTACAACCAAGATTGCTCTATCCAGCAAAACTTTCATTTAGAATGAAAGGACAGATAAGGCGCTTCTCAGATAAGATTAAATTCAAGGAGTTCATCATCACCAAGCCTTTATTATATGAAATGTTAAAGGGACTTATCGAAGAAAAAGAAGTTAAAGAAACATGAACAGTGAAAGGACAGCAAACTCACAGTTATTAACAACCACACCTAAAACAAAAGCAAACTAAAAGGACAGCTAGATCAGGAGTGGAAACATAGAAATGAAGATCTCAAGGAGGGTTAGCAACAGGGGAGTAGGAGGAGGAGAAGGGGGGAGAAGGTACAGAAAATAAGTAGCATAGACAGTAGATAGAAAATAGAAGGGGGGCAAGAATAGCATGGGAAATATAGAATCTAAAGGACTTGAGACACATGGTCATAAACTAAAGGGGGGGGTAATGGTGGGGTTGGGGGGGTAGGGTGGAGGGGAATGAAAAAGGGAATAGAACAACTGTAACAGCATAATCAATAAAAAAATAAAAAAAAAAGATTAAGGTGAGCACTTGACCAGTGTTCTTTCTTTGCAGTTGGAAGGCACTGCAAAGTGCCCTCTCAACACTTAGTTGAGAGGGTTGTTTCAGAGGAACTGAAAGCAAAGAAGCCAGGGTGGTTGTCAGCTTTAGTACGAAGGTCATGGTGCCTGTGTAATCACACTAAGGCTGACAGGTGCCACCTAGCAAGTGCAGGGTTTTGGTTTACTATTTGGAGAAACTTTATAATAGAGCTGCCCAAATCCAAACTGATATTGTATCACCTGGAAAACAATATCTTGTCTCTTGTGTCTTTCTATAGATTGGCGATGCCAAACCAATCCTACAGAAGGTTGTTGATGCACTGAGTTCCATTAAAACAAAGGTACAGTCAAATTTTCTGCCACTTCCTAATAGGGTATCTGTTTTCCTTAACCTACTGGTTTTCAAAAATGCTTTTGTTCAAATTGGATAGTTTCAGTTTGAAAAGTGGTGTTTGGATGAGAGATTAATAAAGGTTAAATGTTGCTTATATATTTATTTAACTCTTATTTATCCAAGAGTTGATTCTTATGTTAGTCTAATTTTTAGACTTGTGCTTATGTATTCTTACTTCTGTTCATTCTACCATCCATATACAAGAGTCAGAGACTCATAATTGAAAGGAGACTAACAGATCATCTGCTCAGTCATTTACACAATAGCTATTTTTTGAGTACTTACTCTGTGCCAGTCACTTAATATTGGGTTGGCCAAAAAGTTCATTTAGTCTTTTTCATAAAATAAATGATTCATTTTTATTTTCACCAATAACTTTATTAATTTGGAATTTTAAGAATGTCGCTGTCTCCCACATAGTATAGCAATGATTTTACTCACTTAATGTCTCAATTTGACTGCTGTGAATTTCAACTAGTCTACCCGATTGCAGAACATTGTCCAGCAAGAGATCTCCAGCATGGTGTAGTTGTTGTAAAACAGACAAGTGTGTTGATCTGTGTGCAGTGTAACATCTACTTTTTCCTGGCCCATTGTGTCCCTTGAAGGGTTCTCTGCCTCCTGCTGGGTCCAATGTGGCCTTTGCCTGCTGGCCTTGAATGTTCTCTAGGTGGTCCCCAAAGGATTGTCTGTTAGGTACAGACCACACTTCCAGAGCCACTTCTGCCAAGAGCCCATGTCTTCTGTGTGACTCCAGCAGACTTCACCTGCCAGTGGGTTTGGAATTGGACCCGCTGTAGAGGTGACCTCTGTGTGGACAGGAATCCTCTGCGAAGGGCACTTGCAGTCCTTTTATGTGACCACATCTCCTTCACTGGATGAGTATTCTAGAACTGCAGGGTGATAGAGCTGGAAGGGCCACCCTCCCCCGACAGAGTCTCAATGTACAGAAACTCCTGGAGGCTCAGGGAGGACTTCTGTATGGTGTTTGTGACCCTGCTGGGAGTAGCATCCAGGATTCCTAAATCCAGATCTTTCCTCCTACCGGCCACCTTCCTCTTAATAAAGTCTGTTTTGCCCCCCCGAAAAAATAAATCTCCAGCATGAAACTTCACAAACCATTTTTGACATTTTCAATCAGTCATAGCACCTTCTCATATACTAACTACACAAATCTGTTTTTGTATCTCAGTTGTGTTTTTATTTTTCTTGAAATAATAAAGCATAATATGCTGAAAATGTTGTGCATTCTCTTTCATCTTCAATATTCAAATGGCAACACAAAAATTCACCAATTTTGATACAATTTTTAAAATGCACACTGATATGACAGCTGTCATAATACGATTTAACAAAATTGTTTTGAATAAAGTTAAAGACAGCTAAGTGCTACTAGAGCCATCTTAGGGGAAAAAACTTTTTTTTTTGCCAATCCACTACAAAGTAAACACAATAAATAAGGCCCCCCTTCATTGAGGTTTATATTCTGTGACCTCCTTGAATTGATTCAACCCATTTTTAAACCCTTTCTATACCACAGCTGTACTGAGGTCATTGGGCATCTTTGTAAACTGAACATTGCAATCACCAGTGGCGGCCCTTGTTTGAAGGTCATACTGACAAATTGAAGCAGTTTCTATCTTCTGAAATGCTCACCTGTTATTTTTAGTTTGATGCCCTTGAATTATATAGAATAAACCTGATCTGAAAACACTGATTCAAAAAGATACCTGCACCCCCATGTTCACTGCAGCATTTTTTATAATACAGTAGCCTGGAAGACATGAAAATAGCCTAAGTGCCTACCAATGAATGAACAGATAAAGAAGATGTGAAATGTAATTCAGCCATAAAAAGAATGAAATCTTACCATTTGTGACAACATGGGTAGTCCTTGAGGACATTAGGCTAAGTGAAATTAGTTAGGTTCTCATGTTTATCTCTGCCAATCTATATTTCCCAGGCAAATGTTTTCTATTAAGCTCTTTTTGTTTTATTTTCTGGTGAATGTGGACCTCTCTTAAAAAATAGTTTTGTGGTTTTATTACTTATTCCTGCCTCCTATTCCAATCACATGACACTTTTAACTCTGTTTGCCTTGTGCCAGGGTAAAAGTGCCACCTTCACTGGCTTTGACCCTCATGGGCTCCTTCCTGTGAGTTTGGACTACTGGACCTACCCAGGCTCCCTGACCACTCCTCCTCTCCTGGAGTGCGTGACCTGGATTGTGCTCAGGGAACCCATCAGCGTGAGCAGTGAACAGGTCAGTTTTCTCCATAAGGTGTATGCAGTCAAGGTACAGGAGTTGTGGAGTCAGACAGACCTGGTGTCATCCTCCTGATGCTTCTGGTTGTGGAATTGGTATGCACAGAGCTGGACAAATAAACATGCAATTAAACATTGTTATTAATCATAACCTTAGACCATAGAATTGGACAAAAGTGAGGATAGGTGAGGAAAATGTGTATCGCCTAATAAATACTTCTTTTGTGAACACTGAGAAAACAAAGGCCAAAGGCAATGAGATTTCATGTTCAAGGTTACATGGTATCAGGATAATCCTCAGCTTCCTGCTCACTCATATTGAGCTTACTGTCATTTCATTTATGTCCAAGTGTTCCTGAATTTTAATGAAGGGGAGAGTCAGGCCTTGGAGAGAAGGTATCTATTAAAACTCAGTCCATGTAGCTGGAGCAACTGGGACAGACATCGTACCTCCCCTACATGGTATGGTGGTCTGCGATGGTCAAGTGATTAATGTGTTGCAGTCACTGTGGTACCGATGCAGGTCACTATCATCAACTTAGACTGAAGTTGAATTCATAGGGGTGACTGTGGGAATATTACTGAACCAAAGTGATCAGGCAAAAGGCTATTAACTCATGCCCCCTAACCTTCTTCAGTTAGATCAAATCTCATTTAGGGAAAGGGAAGAACCACTTTTCAAAACAACCTCCGAGAATGTAGAAGATAGATTGAGAGATACCTATGTCCCTCATGGGGCCAGGGAACAAATTTAAAAGGGAATAAAAATCAATCAAGACAAGGACTGAACTCCCAGCCTGGGACCACTCATTCCTGTGTTTCTGTATATTTAAGCAGAGACACAAGGGTATCTTTCTATTGCTGAGCTTATAGATCCTGGATCACTTTATCTAATTGTGGGAATTCTGTAGTTTATCTTCCCTGGGGCAGAAAACAAAATTTTAATTTGCATCTAGAATTGTTATTATTTCACATCCTAGAGGCATCATATAGGCTTTTGATTATAAAATCAAAAGGAAAACATAAAGCTAACTGAAAATGTCCTTCCAAACGACAGCAACAATTTTGTGTTCATTTGATAGAAATGACGTTTTTAAATAAAATCATATGTAATCTATATAATCTATATATGATTATGTAGCTACTGGGAATCACACTAAATATGAGCATGGGTATATGGTGCTGCAAATATTTGGGGGAATGTATTTCAAGATGTAATGGAACAATTGAGTCAATACTGTTTCTAAACTATCATTTTTAATTTTTAAATCTTTTATTGTGTTTTTTAGATGATGAAGTTCCGTCAGCTTAACTTCAATGGGGAGGGGGAATCAGAAATACCCATGGTGGACAACTGGCGTCCAACGCAGCCTCTGCATAGCCGGCAGGTCAGGGCATTCATTAAATGAGATGGTCCCAGAGCCAGTGTCCCATAGCAAGTCTTGGGGTTTTCCTGCAGCTGGACACAAATCTACTGAGTGAATTGGACCCTGGTTTCTCGGTGTCTGGTTTTCTACACCTTTCATCTGTCACCTGATATGCTTACTATTAAAGTGGGAAGAACTAGACCAGATATCATGCTTGATAGAATTGCTGTGACAGGTGCTTTGCTTACAGGTGTGGCCATTTTGTAACAATGAATATAATTAAAGAGACAGGAAAAGGTACCTTGACTTTGGTCACAACATGTGGATAATGAGCACTCACACTAAAATGTTATTTTTAATAAGCAGGAAAGTAGATTGAGCTCAAATCCATATCATGAGATAAATTAAGCTGTGTGATATAAATCAGGTAAAATATTCACAATTTTGTGCAACATAACCCAGACAAAATAAATTTTCCAGACTCCAAGATGTTGTATGAAAGAGACACTTTAAAATTCTTATATATTTATAGCAAAGTTATCTTAAATATGAATTCTGTTGTAATTTAGTGACTTTTGAATTACAGAGATATAAGTGAGGTATTATCTGTAGAAATTGTTATAATTATGGTTGTGGTACAGAGCATATTTCCATCCAGATAATATATCCTAAATTAATAAATGTTGTATTTTAGATATATTCTCTAATAAAATATGAAATTCTTCTTTGGATGACTGTATTTTATGCTTGGTAGTACATAATAATGGTGGAGCAAATGCGTACTTTATAATTCACATTAATTCATTGTTAATAATAAGTCATCATAGTTGGCTTACTCATGACTGAAGGCATCTCCACAAAAGAAAAAACCCGAAGGTCATTTCTTATTTGCATCAGCGAAGAGAAGGTGGCACATACTAAGTTAGTATATGCCCCTTGGAAATAAAATAAATGACATCTCAGTTTATTCTGGTGTAAACACATGTTTTGGATATTGTATCTCTGTTCCCACATGGGTCCACACAGAGGGTGTGCTTGGGTGACTGGGAAATGTGCCTTAATTTGCATACTATCTCCTAGTCCTTGTTGACCTCTGATGTGGAGTGGCTGGCCTACCCTCACTCAGGCGTGCACCTGTGTGTGCTGACATCTGCTTCATCTGGTTTTGGAGGGATCAATATCTGAATTTATCCTTGCTGGTTACCAAGTCCTTATCATGACCTAGGGAACAGAGTATAAGGGACATCCTCTTCAGAGGAAGAATCCCATAAGAACAGCCTGCCTTTTCTGACCCAATCATGTGTTCATGCTTCCCTCAACACCCAAATATGATTCTGAAAAGGCCTGGAGCACAGGGACATGGGCTGTGACATCTTCCTCCCTCTTTCCTCACCCTTTTCACAGTGGGTCAGAAAGCTGGCTGTCCCTTCTTCTCATAGGACAGGAGCATCCCTCACATAAGCAGCACTAACTAGGAACATTCCCCAAGGTCATAAGAGCAGATGGGATGCACAGAAGGAAAAAATGGTTTCACTACAGGGAATGTGGGTGATGGTTACACAACAATGTGAATGTGCTTAATACTACTTAATATTTAAGTAGTATTAATACAGTTAAAAGTAAAATGGTAAAATTTATGATTTTTTAAAAAGTCTAATGAAAATTACTTTTATATTATCTAGTGGTTCATTCCTTACTTGTCAGTTGAAAACAGGCATATTTTGCACAAAAACAAGCAGGGATTTATAAATCCCACTTAAAAGTTGGAGAGGCCCTCACTCAAGCCTGTGGCATCAACAGGAGGGAGACTTAAAGATGACAAATGCCACATGGTCTTGCTGGGTTCTGCAGTGTGATGGCTAGATTCGATGTCACACTTTTCGTCTCTCAGCTTCACAAACTGGGGCAAATTCTTTAATCTCTTTAAATCTCCTTTTCTTCATCTGTAACACAAGGATTATAATACTAGCCATCACATCAAATTCCTGTGAGGGAATGTATGTAAAATACATGTTAGCAGGCTTAGAAACACTAAAAAATATCAAATATGGTTAGTAAGAACAACTATGGGCCCAAAAAGTGATTAAAAGTGAAAAGTGTTAATTATTAATACAACACAGGTCAGGTCACTGCTTACAAACACTGTGAATGACGATATCATCTTCCTCTGTTCCTCCTGGTTCTCAGAACACTCTCTATCTCCTTTCTTGTATGCTACTCCCAAAATTCATGCATGTCCTGACCACTCTTTGAAGTATTTTTTTATTTATAGGAACCAAAAATACCAGGTGTATGAAAAGCAAGTGTTTGGAACAGTTCTGCCTGGTTTCAGGAGTTGTAACTACCTCCCATGGTTAAGGATGAGTGAGCAACATCCAGAATACGAGCCACAAGGAGACAAAGCTTGTCTCTGGTAGCAAACGCTGCCTCTGCTTCTGCCCCCTGCCCCCAAATCATGGTCGGTTAGTCCATGTCAGGTAAGACTCCTCAGAGGAGGGGCAACCTAAGCCAGACAAGATCACTTGGGAGGCCATCATGGAAGGACTCGAAGGGCTGCAACAAAGAGGGAGTGATGGACCCTTGCCCCCTGGCTATTCTGACATAGCCTGAGTCCCCATGTCCTCTGGTAGAAGCTCCTGCTAGCTCTAATCCACTTAAGCCTAAAAACCTGTGATGAGGGAGGCAGTGCAGCTCCTTGCCTTGCTAGAGCAGTATCCGGGGTAATCGGGCATAAGAAAGAATTCCTAAAAGCCTTGTGAAACCTGCTTTGCTAAGAGTGCTTTTATTCATGTCTTAAGGGTCCAACAGGAAATGAGTATGTCTCCCAAAGTTTCTGCAACCCCCTTACCTGAAAGACACTGACTCAGACTAAGCCCTCAGATTTCTTTGAAATGTTATCTACTATTTGATCCTTGCTGCCCTGTATTCCTGTGTATTACAACCCAATAAAAGCTCCTGGAGGAAGGGGCTCCAGGCCTTTTTCCTCTGAGAAAATGGCCACCTCTCCTCCCCAAGCAGATCATGTCTTGGTAGTGTTACATTCATCCATGGTAGACAGGAGGGACTTGTGGGCAAAGTTGCCCCCACAAACAAGCATTTCTCCCATTTGCTTCCAAGTCTAGAAAACACTTATGCAACCAGAAAATAAAATCCACTTGCTTCCTTACTGCACTACCTTCTGGAACATACATTGAAAGGTACATTTTAAAACTTTAAAAAAATATATTTTATTGATTATGCCATTACAGTTGTCTCATTCCGCCCTTCATTCCCCTCCTGCCTCCCCCTCCCCCCACACTCCCCCCTTTAGTTCATGTTCATGTGTCACAAGTTCTTTAGCTTCTACATTTCCCATACTATTCCTTCCCTCCTCCTGTCTCTTTTCTACCTACCATCTATGCTACTTATTCTCTGTACCTTCTCCCCCCCATCCTCCTCCCACTCCCCTGTTGCTAACCTTCCATGTGATCTCCATTTTTGTGGCTCTGCTTCTGATCTAGCCATCCTCTTAGTTTGCTTTTGTTTTAGGTGTGGTTGTTAATAACTATGAGCTTGCTATCCTTTCACTGTTCATATTTTTTATCTTCTTTTTGTTAGAAAAGTCCCTTTAACATTTCATATAATAAGGGCTTGGTGATGTTGAACTATTTGAACTTGACCTTATCTGAGAAGCAATTTATCTGCCCTTCCATTCTAAATGAGAGCTTTACTAGATAGAGCAATCTTGGATATAGGTCTTTGGATTTCATGACTTGGAATACTTCTTTCCAGCCCCATCTTGCCTGTAAAGTCTCTTTTGAGAAATCAGCTGACAGTTTGATGGAAACTCCTTTGTAGATGACTGTCCCCTTATCTCTTGCGGCTTCTAGGATTCTCTCCTTCATTTTAATCTTGGCTAATATAATTATGATGTGCCTTGGTGTGCTCCTCCTTGGGTCCAACTTCTTTGGAACTCTCTGAGCTTCCTGGATTTCCTGGAAGTCTACTGCCTTTACCAGATTGGGGAAGTTCTCTTTTATTATTTGTTCAAATAAGTTTTCCACTTGTGGCTGTTCCTCTTCCCATTCTGGTACCCCTACAATTTGGATGTTGGAATGTTTAAATATGTCCTGGAGGTTCCTAAGCCTGTCCTCATTTTTTGAATTCTTGTTTCTTCACTCTTTTCTGTTTGTTTCTTTCTTTCTTCCTTCTGGTTTACTCCATTGATTTGAGTCCCAGTTTTGTTTCCATCATATTGGTTCCCTGTGAATTTTCCTTCATTTCACTTAGTGTAGCTTTAATTTTTACATCTAATTTGTGACTAAAATCAATCAGTTCTGTGAGCATCCTGATCACCAGTGTTTTGAACTGTGCATCTGATAGGTTGGCTATCTCTTTGTTGCTTAGAAGTATTGGCTCTGGGGCTTTGAGCTGTTCTTCTGCTTGAGCCATAATGTTTTGGTCTGTTTGTACCTGATGCATACGAGGGGCAGAGACTTACTGTTCACCAGGGCGGTCTACCCAGTCGCTGGGTTGTGACTGGGGGCAGGGTCAGATAGGGAGCAATGGTGTTTGTTCTGCTCTCTCTTGGACTTGGTCCCCTCTGCTGCTTCCCACAAGCAAATTGGGCCCTTCTGGTGTTGGTTCCCAGGTGTGTGGGCTTGTATACATTCTAGGACCCTGTGGGTCTCCACAGTGAACTCTCCTGTGAGTCTGGGAGCCTCTCCTGGCACCTCAACCCCAGAAAGTTTTTTCAATTGGTGCTTTTAGGCTTTATTTCTCCTTGCTGGGGCCCTGGGTTACATAGTCTGTCTCACTGACTGTTTTTAAACCTGCCTGATTTATCTACATGAGAATGTGTTTCCTTGGTCAGCCAGCTGCCTTGTGAGCCTTGCTGGGTTATTGTCCCACACTTTTTTCTTCTGGGACCCCTCTCCACTGGCCACCAACTCTGCCCCTCTTACCAGTCTGGATGAATGGTTCATTGTTGTCGGACTTTGAAACAGTTCAATTTTCTGTTTGTTTTGGTTGTGTTTTTGTTTCTAAATCTTTGTTGTCCTTAAATTTGGTTGTGTAAGGAGGTACAGTGTTTTCACTTACACCTCCATCTTGGCCAGAAGTCCATTTAAAAACTTTTATTGATCAAGGAAACCAAACTGGAGTCTCTCCCATTAGGCTGACAGAACAAGCATGCAGTTCCTGGGCAGGTAGACAAGCTCCCAACTGCCAAGATTTCCTCCCCTTTGCTCTCACTTTAACTTTTTTGAAAGGTAGACAATAAACTATTTCATATTGACATTTTTGCTTGTTTTATTACTGACCACTCTGGGAGAAATTAATGACTCCTGAGAGCTTATGTGACAATAACATATAGCTGTCAGCTTTGAGGAAAACAATATTTCAAATGCATTACTACTTTCAATATGGGTTAATAAATAAGGTGTCAGAAACACATAAAAAAAACAAGAGTGTTTTGAATAATAAAGAGAAATTTAGAGCACAAAGTATAGCTGTTAGAGTTATACTGAGACACGGATATTCCAACTATGTGGCCTTGGATACATTGTTTAATGATTCAGATCTGTTCCTTCACCAGAAGTGAGGATCAAAATATCTATCAGAGTGTTGACGACAAATAAGTGGGACATGGTCAAAGGGCAGTGCAGCCTGGCTCATAGGAAGTGCTCAGTAGATAGTTGTTCTTATACATTTACTAAAAATAAGGTCTGTTTTCTTATCAGACAAAACAAAGGCCATGTTCTCACCTGAGGATCACAGCATAGAATCACAGCAGCCTCCACCTGACTCATTCAGATAGAGGTTCCTCTTCCTCATTCAGGAAGAGGTTCAGAATGTGAGTTCAGCTAGGCTGCCATGTTTGAACACTAGCTGTGCTGTCCCTCACTGTGAGATGATGAATAAGATATGTAACTTATCCTGGTTTCAATTTCCTCATCGTTCAGTAGAGATAATTGGGGTACCTACTGGTTAGGGTTGTTCTGAAGATTTAAAGAGTTATCTCAGGTAAAACTTTTAACACCATTCTTTGTTAATGGTGAGTGCTCAATAAGTGTATGCTAAGGTGATTAAGAATTTATTGACTCACCCTTACAGAGATACATTTCATAATGTAGTAGCTGGGTGTTTTCCAGATTCATGAAAATACATAATTGAATAGGTGAGCATAGAGTTGCCTCCCACATCCATGCTGAGGCTTTCATATCTAAACAAAATTGGCTGTGCTACAATCCCAGTGGAATTCCGATTTTTCAGAGTAACAACTCAAGGAACATCTCTGAGGCTGAATGCCATCCATGGGCAAATGGTCTATTAACTATGAAATTATAGCCCTGGAATGAATGTTGGGGGACACAAGCATTGGAGGGAAAGCTAGAGCTGTCAAGGGCTGACAGGTGCCACCACTGATTTTTCTGCTCATTTAGTTGAGTTCAATTAGCAGTTTGGGAGGAGGCATTCCCAAGTGCTTCCACAGTCTTTTCTAGCATGCCAGTTAGCAAGCCTTTAGTGAATTTGCTTCATTTTTATTTGCCTACCTCTCAGGTGAATTTGTTAGCTACAAAAGAGTTGCTCTAGCCATGAAGTTACAAGAAGTGTTTTTAGAAATTTTTTCTGTCCTTTAAATAATTCATGGAATACATATAACTAATTTTAATGACTACATCAGAAATTCAATATAAATTTGAGACAAGCACAATCTAGAGTCCCTGTGTGTTTATATTGTATATAAATTTATGTATTAACAAGAAGCATTTTCACAGAATATTTCTGTAGGTGCCAAAATGAACAAAGTAAACACTTATCAAGCTACACTTATGTCCCTGATGGCTTAAAAAGTATTTTCTGAGAAACTTCCATTTTGGGGGAAGCAATGAGTCTCCTACCCATGTCCTGTGTTTCAGCAGCACTGTGTTAGTCCAGGGTCTCTGTTACCATGAAGCAGAGCTGTTTCTGCATGCATTGGAACAGAATATGGTGACCAGTCTGCCACAGTTTTATAATATGTAGAGAAAATCAAGTTGTAACAGCTCTGTTAGTTATTTCATTACTTCATTTATCTGACATTTATTGCATGTCTATGATGTACTACGCACTGTGCTAGGTGCTGGGGGAAAGATTAGTAAAACATAAAGTTTGACCTTAATACAATTTGCTGTTTGCACCATGCAAACATAATGGTTGAACATGCAAGTGTTGATTAAATATAGATGTTTTTCCAGATTCACTGAAAGAATCTCCAACTACTTTAGCTGAAAAAATTTCTTTTAGATACCTCAGTAAAACAAAGGAGAAATATGCATTGATCTAATGACACAATGTAATTGGAGAAAATGGATCTCAATTATGCTTAAAGAATTAAAAATGGCAGTATAATGTTCTCTTCAGGTAAAATAACAAATTGTTTAGAAAAGTAAATACATAAATGAGGCCTCAGTTTCACTCATTTAGTACCATAAGATCTACGAATGCAAAAAAGAAGCAGTATTTTTCTTAACAAGCTTTATATTTTTAAGGTCAGCCAGCATTGAATGAATGCCTGCTGTGTGTTGTTACTATTTCACAGGCATTTTCCATTCTACTTGTGTGACAGTAAGTGACTAATTTAACCCTCATGGGTATCAGTTGCCCATCTGTAAAGCAAGGATGTTAATCATACCTTCCTCAACACATTGTTATAAAGATCAAGTAAGATATATTGAGAAAGCACTTGGCACAGTGGCATGTATGTGGTAACTTCAATAAATGTTTATTGAATCTGAGTCTGTCATGTAACTTTCCCTATTACTCTTAGAATCAGACTGGAGGACTTTTACAAAATCGTAGGTGCTTCAAAACTGAAATTCCGACTTCTGCCAAGATGGAGGCATAGGTGGAGACACCGTGCTTTCTCATACAACCAAGTTTAGAGACAACAAAATATTAGCAACAGAAAACACAGCCAGAACACAGAAAATTGAACTTTTCAGAAGTCCGATAACAATGAATGCTTCAGCCGGACCAGCACAAACAGACCAAAAATGGCTCAAGAAGATCTCAAAGCCCCAGAGCCCATAACTCTAAGCGACAAAGAAATAGCAAAACTTTCAGATGCACAGTTCAAACCACTGGTGATCAGTATGCTCACAGAACTGGTTGATTTTAGTCACAAATTAGAGGAACATATGAAGGCTAAACTAATTGAAACGAAGAGAATTGGACAGGAAACCAATAGTGATGAAAAGGAAACCAATAGTGATGAAAAGGAAACTCGGACTCAAATCAAGGGAATGAACCAGAAGGAAGGAAAAAATGACCAAACAGAAAAATATGAAGAAACAAGAATTGAAAAAAGGAGGAGAGGCTTAAAAACCTCCAGGACATCTTTAAATGCTCCAACATCTGAATTATAGGAGTATCAGAAGGGGGAAAGAAACAGCCACCAGTGGAAAACTTATTTGAACAAATAATAAAGGAGAATTCCCCCAATCTGGCAAAGGAAATAGACTTCCAGGAAATCCAGGAAGCTCAGAGAGTCCCAAAAAAGTTGGACCCAAGAAGAAACACATGAAGGCACATCATCATTACATTAGCCAAGATTAAAATGAAGGAGAGAATCCTAGAAGCAGCAAGAGATAAGGGGACAGTTACCTACAAAGGAGTTCCCATCAGACTGTCAGCGGATTTCTCAAAAGAGACCTTACAGGCAAGAAAGGGATGGAAAGAGGTATTCCAAGTCATGAAATCCAAAGACCTACAGCCAAGATTGCTCTATCTAGCAAAACTTTCATTTAGAATGGAAGGGCAGATAAAGTGCTTCTCAGATAAGATCAAATTCAAGGAGTTCATCATCACCAAGCCCTTATTATATGAAATGTTAAAGGGACTTATCTAAGAAAAAGAAGATAAAAAATATGAACAGTGAAAGGACAGCAAACTCACAGTTATTAATAACCACATCTAAAACAAAAGCAAACTAAAAGGACAGCTAGATCAGAAGAGGAAACATAGAAATGAAGATCTCATGGAGAGTTAGCAACAGGGGAGTAGGAGGAGGAGAAGGGGGGAGAAGGTACAGAAAATAAGTAGCATAGATGGTAGGTAGAAAATAGATAGGGGGAGGGCAAGAATAGTATGGGAAATATAGAATCTAAAGAACTTGAGACACATGGTCATAAACTAAAGGGAGGAATGGTGGGGGTGGGGGAGTGCAGGGTGGAGGGGAATGAAGGAGGGAATAGAACAACTGTAATGGCATAATCAATAAAATAAAAATTTTAAAAAACTGAAATTTCCTCCACAGCCTTATTAAAAACACATATTGTCAGAAACAGGCAAACTCTTTTTTTCACAGAGACTATAATATAGAAAGTTATAATAAATAGATGAAAATAAAAATAAATTATTGCTTGGATTACATTTTAAACAAATTCTTCTTTTTTTGAAATCAAAAACTTTATTTTTAAATATTTTATTTATTTATTTTTCAAGAGGAAGAAGGGAGGGAGAAAGAAAAGGAGAGGAACATTACTGTGTGGTTACCTCTCATGTGCCCCTACTGGGGACCTGGCCTGCAACCTAGGCACATGCCCTGACTGGGAATCAAACTTGCAACCCTTTGGTTTGCAGGCTGGCATTCAATCCACTGAGCCATACCAACCAGGTAAACTAATTATTCTTAAATGTATTTGAAATGATTGTATGTTCTCCATGAACACAAAAGGAGCTAATCTTTTATATCTTTTCTCTATCCTGCATTGCTTTGGGTAAAAATGAAAGTTATTAACTTAAGCAGCCAGGCACATTCCCTATTTTGGGTGCTAAAGTTTAAATCTCTTATAAAATGATGTATTTATCCTGCAATCAATTTAGTCTGTAAAATATGAACAAATATACCAACATATTATGTGGCTTAAATGTTGAAAACTCTGTAGATACTACATATAGATTAAATTGTAGACTTATTTATTTTAAATTTATGTTCTGTTTCTGAACAGAAAGGAACAAATGATTGAAAGTATAGAACACAAAGGATTGAAAGTTGCAATAAGACATTGAAACAATGTTACCCCAATAAATTCAGTTAAGCAGGACACTGAAACATAAACCAAGTAAATCAATGAATCCATCAGAAACCAAAACGACACATGCTTGTTGGTTCTTGAGGAAAGTCTGCTTGTCTTCCAGAGGGGAAGGTGGATGCTGCTGCCCCTGCTCTGTTCTCATGGACTTAAATCTCTCAGGCAGTGGAGCATTTTGAGCCTGTGGGAGTTGGGGGAAAAGGGAGGACTCCTACACAGCTTACAGCAATAAGGTGCCATTGAAATCCCACTGAGGCATGTTGTTAATGTGGATTTGGCATGAATGAGTAATAATATTTTAAGACACAGATCACCTACCATGTGGCAGAGTTGAAAGTGAGGAGAGGGCCAAGCACTGAGCCTGGCATGAGGAATTGCACAGGCTTCTTGGTGACTAACTGAATGAATGAATTGAAAAATTCCCTTCTCCATAAGGGACCCCTAGTGCACTGTTGTTGGCATTGCGGACTGGTACAACCACTATGAAAAACACTATGGAATTTTCTCAGAAAACTAAAAATGAACCTGCCTTTTGACCCAGCAATTCCATTGCTAGGATTATATCCTAAGAACCCTGAAACACTAATTCAAAAGAACCTATGCACCCCAATGTTCATAACAGCACAATTTACAACAGCCAAGAGCTGGAAGCAACCTAGGTGCCCGTCAGTAAATGAATGGATTAAAAATTGTGGTACATTTACACAATGGAATTCTATGCAGCAGAAAGAAAGAGCTCCTTTCTTTCCCTTTGCAACAGCTTGGTTGGAACTGGAAGCATAATGCTGAGTGAAATAAGCCAGGCAGTGAAAGACAAATACCATATGATCTCACCTTTAACAGGAACCTAAACAACAAAACAAACAAGCAAAATATAATCAAAGACACTGAAATAGAGAACAGGCTGACAGCGTCCAGAAGGGAAAAGGGAGGAAATTTCAGGGGAAAAGGGAAAGGGTTTACAGGAACAAGTATAAAAGAAACATAGACAAAAACTAGGGGGGTGGAAATGGGAGGGAGGGGGTAGGGCTGGGTGGGTGAGCTGGGATGGGAGTACAAAACAGAAAACTGTACTTGAACAACAATTAAAATTTTTAAAACTTAGAAAAAATTTTCTTCTCCAGCCAGTGGAGCTCAAGAGACCAGGTCGTTATTGCATATGCCAAATAGCACCTAGCCTGAAGTTTGACCAAAATCTAGACAGACCTCCTCTCTGCCTCTGCCTCACTGAAGGCACTAACAGATTTGAAAGGAGGTTGCTTAGTGGGTTTGATGACTTTTTTGTGAAGCTGACAGGATTTCTTAGAGACTTAATTTCATACAAAACACTGTGAATGCTTTTGTTTTCAATGAACAACTGCTCACACCAAATAGGGACTAAGTACTCCTGTGGTGAATACCTAAATTTACCATTTTGGTTAGGTTAGCACATTTTTTTCCCTCAGAAGAGGTAATAAAATCTTCCCTAGATGCTCAGATACTGTTCTTGTCTCTCTAAAAAAAAATAGTCATAAAAAAAAGAAAGAAAATTCAGCATGGATGGTTAGTGGCAGAGTTGGCTCTGCTTCTGTGCTTCTACATCAGGAGTGATTTGCCAGTGTTGATGAAGAAGGCTCAACTTACTGATTTGTTTCGATAACTCTTCCCTGTACCAATAAATCTTCCCAGTACTACTGAGGAGTTGCTGCTGTAGCAGGCCTGTCTCCATGGGCGTCATAAGGAGCATCTCTGTCCTCAATTGCCACAGGGTGACATCACTGAGAATCTAGGAGATGGGAACCCTCAACTTTGCTGAATTTAATTTTCTCAAACAACAGGGTAGTCTGGGAGCCAGTTGCACTAATGTCTTCAGAACAAAGTTTCTCTTAAAAACCATGAGAGAATACTATGAAAAGACACATTTTTTAAATCTGAAATTCGAGCAAAATTCAGTGTTTGAGTCTTCCATAAAATCACAGAAATAGGGAGTTGGATTTACCATCACTTTAGGCTTCTGCCTACAAGTTATTTTTAACCTCTTGTGTATTTTTTTGGCTCCACATTATGCCCCTGCCCATTTCCTGTGGATAAAGCTGAACAAAAGAACATAGAAAGGAGTTTAGGAATTGAAGCAGTCACCAGAGCTGTCTCTCTGACACCCTTCTGTTTCTGCTTGGTGTCCAGCCTGTGGTAGTGGGAGGAGGGGTTCAGCCTCTCACATGTCTGGTGGGAAGCCCTGAGTGGTCCAAGGTCAGGGTAGGTTCACCCTCTGTCATGGTGATTGGCATAAGGTGCCCAGGGATGAACCCAGAAGGGCAGACATTTCTCTAGTAAAGTCTACAATGGAAACATGGCCCAATTCAAACCAAAGAGTTTTGTAGTTTTTGTTGAGGAGCGAGGGTTGCTTGCTTTTCAGAGAGTTACTCAAAGCAATAATCTCTTCCTTGACATTGTGTGCATGAGTGTGACATCTCAACAGGCTGAGACATTCTGCCTCCATGAGGGAGGGGTCCATCTGAAGACAAAATCAAAACAACTGGAAAAGAACATGAAAATGGAATGAAACTCTGAAGCCACCAGCACCTGAGGACCCAGTTACATGAGCCCATCAACCTCCTGTCACAGTTGAACCCATTTCAGGAAGGGTTGTCAGTGACTCGTGACAGAAAACACTCAAAATGGCATTAACTGTGATTATAAGACTTCTTTTAATTTTCCTTTGTAATTCACATTGATTAAAAAGAGTTGCACAAATGATTTATGCAGAGAAATTCTTTGATTTGAAAGGTCAACTCTACCTATGGTACGTAAATAGGGTCATAATGTTTGATATCTTTGACAAAAAAAATCCACCCATTATTAAAAGGATTTTGATTGGGCTCTTCTTGTAAGTATAGCTCAGGTTTCCTACTATAAAGATGGAGTTTATGTAATGTTAAAATCCTTGACCCAGGCAACCAGAGATATAGTCAGACCATTTCAGATATGATTGAAAATATGCTCAGAGATGAATAATTCTAATTTTAGCTTATTATTTCCATTGTCCTTTCTCAGGAGGTTTTAGGAAACTTGTTTTACCTTGACAAAATTCACTATCAATACTCTCTAGAAATAACTATAAAAATTAACAACCCTATTGGAAGGGTCTCTATTAGAACAGTAGATAACAGCTGTGGTGAAAAATATTAAAATACATGTAGTCAAAAAAATTAAAATACTTCTCTTCCTTTTATAGAAAATAAAAGTTACATGTGGGAACAAATGCTACACTCCTAATTTAGCTGGCGTATTGTCAATAATGAAATCAATTGAAGCTTTAATTACATCATACTTTGCTAATGCAACATTTGTATCATTGCTTTTAGGGTGGAAGAAAAAGCTAACTTAAATAGTTGCTTAATAATTAATTCACCTTCTCAAACAGACCAGAGCACTCAGGAGTGAGATAAACTGCTAGGATCACAAAACTGAATTATACATGTGTGATGTGTGTACTTCTTATGAATCTCTCAGTTTTTTCCTTCTTTTCTCTAGGGAATTGGATTGATAGTATTAATAGGCAACTCTGTCTTTTATTTGAATCCTGTCATTACATTAAATTTTTGTCTAATAAAAAGGTTTCTATAAAGTGTGATCCATTCCCCTTCTCAGGCCTAAAGGTTCTAGTACATTACTCAGATGAGAAAAAGTCATTTTGAAGATGAATTAATGTATCTGAAGATGTCAGAGAAACTTGTGATGTCCTTGTAGCTGGGTTCTGAACCTGTCTGGGTGTAATTGAGCTGCATGCCTCAGACATCAAACTGTTAAGACTGACAGTACTCAGTGTGGTTAAAACATAGATGAAAAAGCCTTTGTTTGTTATAGGACAAGGGAAGCAGAGTACCAGAATCAGTATATTCCTGTAAAGTCTTAGTTTTATATTTTTGGTTATATACTGCTTGATGAACAGAATAAGAAATAGAATAAAAAACTTTATTTCAAACACAGAATTATATACAGGTTATGTTATGGTTCTTAATTTGTAGGTTTTAGTATATATACAGTGCCTAGAATAAATCTGGTAATAAACCTTTGTTAATTAAATCCTTGCCAATTAAACTAATTAGAATCACATTGAATGTATTATATTTATGAACATAATATATCTGCCTATTTTCATCAAAGATTTGAGTAGGTTTTAAAAATACAATAAAATGAGACTTCATGTCAAGATGGTGGCATAGGTAAACACTGCTCACCTCCAACCACATCAAAATTACACCTAAAGTATAGAAGAACCATCACTCAGATCTGTCAGAAATATAATTTAATGGAAGTTTGACAACTACAAAATTAAAGAAACTACATCCATCCAGACTCATAGGAGGGGCAGAGATGCAGTATGGGCTAGTCCCAGATGCACTTGTTGTGGATAAAAATTCAGGAGAGATATCTCAGGACTGAGGAGCCCCAGACCCACACCCAGCCACCAGCCCAGGGTTCCAGTGCTAGGAAAATAAGTTCCCATAATTTCTGACTGCAAACACCAGGAGGACTGAGTTTGTGGAATAAACCCCTGCAGTGCCAAGCAGTTCCTATTAAAGAACCCACACATAGACTTAGGCTTACTCCTTCTGAGTTCTAGCATCATGGTAGCAGCTTGAAAGGCACCAGTAACACAGAGTAGAACTGAAGTGTCTGGCATCAATGCAAGAGTGGGGTGAGAGCTTTCTCCCAGACAGAAATGGAGGGAAAGGCCATTGCCCCTTTTCTGAACCCTCCCTCCACAGAATCACAGAGCCAGGAGGCTGGTGCCATAACCCAGACTTCATCAACCTGGCTAACTCTGCCCTGCCCTGGAGATCCTCTGAGACTACCTCTCACCCAAAGTACAGACCCACCCAAGCTATTAATAGTGACTTTTCCATATGAGTGGATAGTCATGGCTGAAGCTTCACAACTTTCTAAAGCCTCTCAAATAAGCAACAGCCAACTTTAGGAAGTTCCCACCTCCTGTACTACTTGCTAAGTGCACCCAGGACAAACAATAGCAGCTGCCAACCTAGATCCACAGTTTGGCCTCACCTGGGAATCTCCAAACCCACCACAAGTAGCAGCCATCTCAGACTGCTTTACAACTCAGTCAGGGTGGCCCCAGGCAGAACACAGATGGGGGCTGACCTTGGCCTGCTCCTCCTAGAAAATCCCAGGGCCAGCACATCCAGTGGACAGCTTCAGACCACAGCAGAGCACCACCACCCTGCCCCCACACACTTGGTCCTCCACAGAGGGCAGAAGGTGGTTGTAAGTGGTCACAGCCAATCTTTGAAGCTCATTGGCCTGGGTAAATTCCTCCCATTGACCTGCCAAGAGCGATCAAACCTCAACTACAAGAGGAGGGTGTACTCAGCACACGTGAAGGGCACACCTTGAGTACACAGCTTGAGTGATAGGAGAGGCTATGCCACTGGATACTATATTAGGCCACATTACCAAGACAGGGGGTCATAGAAGCTCTACCTAATATACAGAAACAAACACACGGAGGCTACCAAAGTGAGGAGACCAATAAACATGGCCCAAATGAAAGAACTGGTCAAAACTCCAGAAAAAAGAGCTTAAAAAAATAGGAGTTAAGCAATCTATCAGATGCAGACTTCCAGCCAAGATGGAGGAGTAGGTGGAGATGCTGTACCTTCTCACACAACCAAATTTAAGAACAACAAAGATTTAGGAACAAAAACACAACCAGAACAGACAGACAATTGAACTGAACAGAAGTCTGACAACGACGAACCATTCATCCAGACTGGTAAGAGGGCCAGAGAGGGGTTCCAAAAGCAAGAGGTGGTGGTTAGCAGACCTGGGTACTGGCCAGCAAACCCAGTGAGGCGTGCAAGGCAGTTGGCTGATCACAGAAACACATTTTCGTGCAGATAAACCAGGCAAAAAATGGGCAGTGAGACAAACCTCGCAACCCAGGGCCCCAGAACCAGGAAATAAAGCCTAAAAGCACTGACTGAAAAAACTTTTGGAGGTTGACGTGCTGGGAGAGGCTCCCAGCCTCACAGGAGACTTTGTTGGAGAGACTCACAGGGTCCTAAAATGTACACAAGCCCACCTACCCAGGAGCCAGCACCAGAAGGGCCCAATTTGCTTGTGGGAAGTGGCAGAGGGGACCAAAATCTGAGAAATAGCAGAACAAGTGCCATTGCTCCCTCTCTGACCCTGCCCCCACATACAGCATCACAACCCAGCAACTGGGTTGACCCGCCCTGGTGAACACCTAAGGCTCTGCCCCTCATATGTAACAGGTGTGACCTGACCAAAAATGGCTCAATCAGACGAATAAATCAAAGCCCCAGAGCCAATACTTTTAAGTGACCAAGAGGTAGCCAACCTATCAGATGCACAGTTCAAAGCACTGGTGATCAGGATGCTCACATTACTGGTTGATTTTAGTCACAAATTAGATGAAGAAATGAAGGCTACACTAAGTGAAATGAAGAAAATGCACAGGGAACCAATAATGATGAAAACAAAACTGGGACTCAAATCAATGGAGTGGACCAGAAGGAAGAAAGAAGCAATCTATTAGATGCAGAGTTTAAAACACTGGTTATAAGGATGCTCAAGGAGCTCAGTGAGGACCTCAGGAGCATAAAAAAGATCTAATCAGAAACAAAAAAATTCATTAGTTAAAATAAAGAATGGTTCACAGGGAAACAACAATAGAGTGGATGAAGCCAAGAATCAAATCAATGATTTGGAACATAAGGAAGAAAAAACAACCAATCAGAACAACAAGAAGAAAAAAGAATCCAGAAAAATAAGGATAGTATAAGCAGCCTCTGGGACAGCTTCAAGGATTCTGACATTCATGTCATAGGAGTGCCAGAAGGTGAGGAAAAAGAGCAAGAAATTGGAAATCTATTTGAAAAAATAATGAAAGAAAACTTTCCTAATTTGCTGAAGGAAATAGACATGCAAGTCCAGGAAGCAAAGAGTCCCAAACAAGATGCATGCAAAGAGGACCACCCCAAAATATAGCATAATTAAAATGTCACAGGTTAAAGACAAAGAGAGAATCATGAAAGCAGCAAGAGAAAAGCAGTTAGTTACCTTCAGGGGAGTTTCCATAAGACTGTCAACTGATCTCTCAAAAGAAACTTTGCAGGTTAGAAGGGATTGACTAGAAATATTCAAAGTCATGAAAAGCAGGGACCTACAGCCAACATTGTTTTATCCAGCAAAGATATCATTTAGAATTGAAGAGCAGATAAAGAGCTTCCCAGACAAGACAAAACTAAAGGAATTCATCATCACCAAAGTATTATTTTATGAAATGTTAAATGGACTTATTTAAGAAAAAGAAGAAGATCAAAACCATGAACAATAAAGTGGCAAAAATACAAATCTATCAACAATTAAATCTAAAAAAAGCAAACTAGGCAAATGAGAAGAACAGAGACAGAATCATGGATACAGAACATTTTGATGGTTGCCAGGTGGTTGTGAGGTAATGGGTGAAGAGGTGAGGGGATTAAGAAGTACAAATAGGTAGTTACAGAATAGCCATGGGGATGTAAACTACACATAGAAAATGGAGTAGACAACGAACTTGTATGCATGACCCATGAACATGAACAATGGTGTGGGAATTGCCTGAGAGAGTGGGGGGTGCTGTGTAGAGGAAAACAAAGGGGAAAATCTCAGGACAACAGCAATAGCATAATCAATAAAATATTTTTTTAAATAAGAACTCACCCTAAAAAAATAGAGAAGGTATTGGAACTGGAATTATTTATGTTAGAGTGACTGAATTTGTACCATAGATGTGGGTCCTGAGAAAGTTAATTACTATATATATATATATATATATATATATATATATATATCCACCTTATACCCATGCATAATATATAATATAATACATAATAATATATCTGAATTACATATTTAATATATTCTACACTTTATAGTCTAAAAAATATAGAGGATAAGCATTTCCTGGGAAATTGTCTGTGTATTTAATGGTTTTAAACAATATTTCCTGAGATTAATGAAAATTACAGTTTCCATTCTTTATCTTTTATCTACAAAAGTACAGAAAAGTACTAGATTTAGTTGGTCACTAGAAGATGGTCTGGGAGATTACAATGAATGATGAATTACTACTTTAAAGTAGATCTTGAATAATGGAAATGTCCTCCCTTTTTTGAAAGCTGGTTATCAACTAAGATGAATCACTAGTAATCTTTACTTCATTGTGAATTGGCAGGAAAACAATAAATTGCCTCATAGGAGATTGAAGAATAAGGTTTCAAGGATATTATTGCTCCTTCCTGAAACCTAAAGAAACTCACTGAAATAGAGAATTCAGAACTTTCATTTCTTCAAATTGCAAAAGGACAAATGGAGAAGAAGCCAGGATATTAGTTTGACTGTACACAAAACAACTTGAGGCAGTTACAAAGGCAGTCAGTAATATAACAAAATCATGAAAGTTAAAGTAACATCCAAAAAAGAAAGGCAATAATTCCTGTCATGGGCTGAATCTTGTCCCTCCAAAATTTATATGTTGAATCCTAGCAACCATATCTCAGAATATGACTGTATTTGGAGAGAGCCTTTAGAGAAGAGACTAAAGTAAATGAGGTCATTGAGATAGGCACTAGGACTGGAGTCCTTATAAGAAGAGGACATTACAACAGAGACACACAGAGAAAAAACCAGGCTAGGACTTAGGCAGAAAGTGGTATCTACAAGCCAAGGAGGGAGGCTCAGAATTAAACCAACCAGCTGACATTTTGATCTTGGACTACTAGCCTCCAGAACTGTGAAGAAATAAATTTCTGTTATTTAAGTCACTTGGACTGTGATTTGTTTTACAGCCCTAGGAGACTAATCCCCTTCTAGGGGATTAGTCCCCTGTCCCCTAGGAAACAGTCCCCTACACCAAGAACTGTCCCAAAAGTTCACACAAAAGAGGGAGACCCATAACTTTTTCCCTTGGATCCATAAAGTCTCTTACATTTGGACCGAGCTTGTAATTTTCGAAGCTGCTTCACTTGTGGGGAAGCACTTCACTTTTACCACTCATGCTATTACACCTTTATTGAGAGGAATGCTTGCTCTACATAAAGGAACGTTATCTGAAAAGACATACTACATAATGGTACAGAGGGTATGCAGAGATTTGTATAACCACAAAGTACTTGGGGAAAGAAAGGGATATCTAATGGGGAATTTTAGGAAGATGAATTTATAATTTACAATGTGAAACCCCCTGCATAATTCCCACTTGGATGTCTCCAAGAGCTTTTCAGTAGAGATCTTCATTACTTTTCAATGATTTTTGTAGCTGGAATTGTATTTCTTTCTCTCTCTCTCTCTCTCCCTTTCTTTTGTGCTTTCTCTTTCATCATACCAAACTAGGATAGGTATTACAATGGGGTACTTTTCTTTGAATCACAATTGTTTTCCTTTAGGTTCACTGAGAAGTGAGCTAGAGTAAGGATTCAACCTTGCAAACTACAGCAACTAGTCAGAATACCTGGAACTCTCCAGATCTCAAAATACAACTCCCATACAAAGTCTACTGGATAAAGTAATACCTCTTAACATAAGTCACTCTTAGGACTAAAAAGAAATCAGTCTCTCCCTCTCATTCTTTCTACTTTTCTTTTACCATCCATATTTGCATCCATCTATTCATCCATTTATCCATCTGTTTACATACCTGTCCATATGTTCTACTGAGAAGTTTCTATACACTGATTTCTGGTTACAAACTCTTCCTGCATGATAGTTCTAAGTGAGAAGAACTATCCATAGTTAAAATAAAACTGTGAAAATGTTTGTAGCTCAAATTCCTCACAGGCTGAGGGGCTCACTGTCCCTCACCCTCATGACAAATGGAGCCAAAGGGTAAAGTAGCTAAAAATGACACAACCTTTAACCAGAATGCCTTCCCTGTTGTCTTTGCTACATATGCCCCAGTCTGAGCTTCTTCATATTGTGATAACCTTAGGTCAGCAAGACTCCTTACTCAGAAGCTCAGAACTCCAAAAGTAAGTGTCCCAGGAGAATGAGGCAGAAGTGCATGACATTTTGATGCTCTAGCTCAGAAGTCATAAGGTGTCATTTCCACCACGCTTTACTAGTTGAGATGGTTACAGAGTCCTGGCCAGATTCAAGGGGAGAGGACATGGACCTACCTGACCTCTCAGTGAAAGAAATGTCAGCATCTTGTTGTGAGAAGAGCCTATGGGTGAGAGACACCACTGTGACTGTCTTTTGAAGATACAGCCCACTGCTGGGAGAACAGTAGAGCTGCAGAACCTCAGACAAGTTTTGCGACTTCTGAGGGTAGAGAGAACTTTCTCACTTCCTCATCTGTTCGGGCACAGCCCCCTGACTGTTCTCTCCCCTGTCGTAGCACAAACAGGAACAGCTGGGCAGAGATGACATGTATAGTTCCCAGCAGACGGGGGGGCCACAGAAATCTTTATAGTAGGTAGGGAGAATGGCCATATTTCCTCATGCTTCTGAAAGATGGAGAAACAAGCCGAAAGAGGAATGTGGGTGCGAGAAAGCCTACATGTTGTGAAGAACATCTTGATTGTGAAGAAGGAATGGTTTGCTCCACAGGAAAGTGGTGCCAACTTGAACATGAAGCAGATGGGGTCACAGCCACATCAGGAAGGGTTAATGGGCTTGAAGTGGGAAGTGGGTAAAAGACTGAGGGCAGGTACATCAGGTATTCACGACTTGAGAATGTGTTGTCTTTCCAGTGCTGCCAGTGTGGAAGATACCCAGCAATGGCCACCACATCTGAGTCTGAAGATCCCTTAACACCTGAGGTATACACAGCCTCCAGGGGGAGAAAAGAGGAGGAAAAGTCCTGAAATGACCAAGGTTGTTGTGTGTAAGTGACCAAATTTAATTGGAGCTCAACATATAATCTTTATCTTGCATTACAGAAAAAATAAGGAATGTGACCTTTTTTTTTTACATCTGGGGTTTTGGCTTGCACAGATCATACCCACTGTATAACTATCCCCTACCTGATGGGTATTTAACTTGTTTTAATTTTTTCACTGTAGAAAATATGTGGCATTATGATGTACACATACTTATACATATGTTTACTTCTCTAGAAAAGTCACTTGGAAGCACAACTTCAATTGATTCTTTGCTCTTTTCTACAAGGGACTGTCCCACCCAAACATTTACCTGGAACAATTTTTATCATTTTACTGGAATGTGGTCTACTGGAAGACAAGAGTTTTTGTATATTCTGTGTGGTTTGTGTACAATCAATGTTTATTCAACAAATAACTCACATTCATATATCAAATTACCCTATGCTTTCTTTTCAAATGTTTATCTTTGAGATGTTTCATGAGCCACTTATTGTTAAGATAGTTTTCTAGTTCCTGAAAATGAAATAAATGGCAGAGCAGAGGCAAAGCAGAGTGAGAGGACAAGCTAGCATTCAGGAACATTGGTTCCATCACCAGTGAGGCTGTGATTTTTATGACATTGCTGGCAGGCTGGAGGAGGTTTGGTTTTCTAATACATACTCTTAGCAGGTATCATGTCTGGTTCCCCCACCCATCTCCATCAATATGTATGCAGAGGTTGTCACTGTGAATTTAAACATGGATTGACAAGAACAAATGCAAGATATCTAAGTTGAGATTTATAGGAATAAGGAGGCTAGAATGAAAGAAGGAACATAGCTGCCTTTAACTATGTTTTGCCTGGGACCACCTTACCTGAGACTGGAGATGACAGAGGTCACACTTACAGAACTCGATGACTTGACAGTTGGATTTCATCTGTGAATATCACTTGTTCTCTACTTCTCCAGATTTTGTTAGTCAAGTGCAACAAGTTCACCAGACAAGGGCTCTGCCTAATTGCACTTGATGGAGAAAACCTGCTATTTCATTAGATGGAAGTAAGAGTGTGATGGAAGTTACTATTGTGATGTCACTGAGATGTTCAGGTTTCAAAGCTTTTTCAATCCATGTCAGCCCCAGTGAGAAAATCAGGCAGAGAGGATCATGTAACAAATGACTATAACAAACCAAGGAAAATGCAGGCCAGGATTTTTATCAAAAGTATATTAAAATATAGATGATTTTTTTAGTGAGTTTGAAATTTAAACTTTGAACTAAATAAAAAATAATAAAGTTTAAACTAAATATAACCATGGAGTTTACATACCTTTAGAGGGAAGCACAGGTTGCCAAAGTACCCTCAAGGCTGTTGCTGAGACTTTTAAAACACAATGCTTTTTTCCCTTTCTCTAAATCAATAAACATAGCAAAGGTCTCTCACAAATACTCTCAGAGAAAAAAATGCAGGATGAGTGAAATAATATAAGGAAAATCTACATGAAAACTTAAATTTATTTTCATCCTTATTTACTTCTCATGGTCAATTGGTCTGCAGATACACCAGTAATTTATTTTTTTCTGGATCTGGGTTATGTGTGTATTTCTATGAGGGAGGCCCTGAGCATTTCAGAAAGGCATTAAGGAAGTTGTTCTTCAAGCTTTCTCCACCTAGACCTGAATGATCATTGAGAAAGTAATGAAAAACAAACTTTAACACTTATGTTACTAAATCAGGCTTAGATGAAAAAAGAACAGGTAAACTACACTAAAGTGAAGTAACATAGTAAGACTGATAATTCATTTCTACTTCTCAGTCCTTCAGCCTACATATTTAATACCAAATGTCCAAAGAATATGCAACACATTAGGAAAGTATACATGAATGACATATTAGTCATTATTGTGTCAAAACAAAAGGCCACTGAGTATAAAAGTCAACCTAATATTTTATCAAGTAAGTTTTTAAAAGTTTTAAAATTATTATGTAAATTTTTAATCATACATGAAAACCTACAATAAATAATGAAGTTCCAAGTACTTGTCATTCAGTTTCAACAATTATCAGGTCATGACTAATCTTGTTTCCCTTATAACCCATTCTTGTGCACACGCCTCCATATTATTTTGAAGCGACTTCAGATACCATATGCTCTTATTCATAAACAATTTCCTAAACAAAATTTCAATTTTTGTAAACAATTTGTTTGAATCATAACCCAATTAAAATCTATGTATTACAAGTGAAAAAAAAGAAAGGCATTAACAATGCAGAACTTTATCACACTGAACAGACCCCAGGAGTCTCTTGTGTCATAGGGCTCATTCTCAATCTCCAGGTCTCAGTTTGCTTGCTTTTCAATAGTGATTGTATTCCAGTGTGTTTTGGGCACTTGCTACATGCCTGGCAACTTACATATATATGATGGTTAATTCTCATAATGACTTTATGACCTGGGTGCCAATAGAAGCCCATTTTAGAGATAGAGAAATTAAGACATGGTGTGCTAAAGTCATATGCCCTTAGTTGTTGCACTGTGTGGATGGGATTAAAATCCAGGTAGCCTGTCTCCAAGGCCTCTGCTTAACTAGAGTGCAATCTATCTTGCCCATTTACAGGCCTTCCTTTGTGCCTGCTTGGACCTTAGTCCTGCCCTATCCTGGCCCTTTTAAAACTGTTCTGCAGCTGGCCTGTCAGATTCCTATGTCTCTTCACTAGACTACGAGCAACTTGAAGGCCTGGATATTTTTTAGTCATGGTGGTCTTGACTGCTTCATAGTACATGAGGAATAACATTTCTGAGTGAATGGTTTCCCTCCTCATGATAATAGTAGTGAAGAACCTTAACGCCAGGTGCCTGGATTCAAATCTTGGTGCTGGTACTTGCTGTGTGATTGTGGCCAAATCATGAACCTCCTGACACGTTGTTTAGGGAGGAGGTAGTACCTGATTCCCAGGCTTGTACAGACTACACATGAGAGGTGGAGAGCTTCAGCAGCCCTGGAACACTGGGGATATGTAACCAGGGCTCCAGCTCATACATAGATTTCTTACACCCATGTAAAGGAAATTTAAAGTCCTGTTACTCAAGGTCAATTAGGATTCAGAGGAAGATGAAGTGTTAACAAACGACATCTTATGTAAGAGATGACTATTCACAACTTTGCAAGCAGAATTTTCATACATGATAAACAGAATCCTCTGCTATACCTCATGTTTAGAGCCACCATTAATAACATCTGAAAATACTACCTGTAAATCTCAAAGAATTACCTCCAACACTAGCTCCTCTAAGTGGCTGAGCAGAAAGAAGGATTCCAGCAGCTTTTTATTTAATTATTTAATTTTTTATTCTTGATTATTACTTCTATTACAGTTGTCTCAATTATTCCCCCTTTGACTTCCTCCTCCCAGCCCACTGTCAACTCCCATAGTCAATCTCCATATTGTTGTCCATGCCCATGGATCATTCATACATGTTCTTTGACTAGTCTCTTCCCCGTATTCCCACCATTCCCCATTCCCCTCTGGCAGCTGTCAGTCTGTTCCAGGTTTCTGTGTTTCTCATTCTGTTTTGCTCTTTAGTTCATTTTGTTCACTAGGTGTCACATAGAAGTGAGATCATACAGTATTTGTCATTCACTGACTGGCTTATTTCACTTAACATAATAGCCTCCACTTCCATCATGCTGTTTGCAAAAGGTAGGATTCCTTCTTCTTTATTTCTGCTGCATAGCATTCCATTAGGTAAATGTACCACATTTATTTGTATTTTTATTTTTTTACTTTAATTGTTGTTCAAGTACAGTTTTCTGCCTTTTACTTCCACCTCAGCCCACCTTCCAGGCCCTGCCCACCTCCACCTTGTTTTTGTCCATGTGTCCTTCATACTTGTTCCTATGAACCCTTCCCCTTTTCCCCTAAAATTCCCTCCCCTGTCCCCTCTGGTCATTGCCAGCCTGTTCTCTATTTCTGTGTCTTTGGTTATATTTTGCTTGTTTGTCTGTTTGCATGATTAGATTTCTGTTAAAGGTGAGATCATATGGTATTTGTCTTTCACCACCTGGCTTACTTCACTTAGCATAATGCTTTCCAGTTTCAACCATGTTGTTGCAAAGGGTAGGAGCGCCTTTCTTTCTGCTGCATAGAATTCAATTGTGTAAGTTTACCATAGATTTTTGATCTATTCATTTACTGACGGGCACCTAGGTTGCTTCCAACTCTTGGATATTGTAAATTGTGCTGCTATGAACATTAGGGTGCACAGGTTCTTTTGGATTGGTATTTCAGGGTTCTTAGGATATAATCCTGGCAATGGAATCGCTGGGTCAAAGGCAGGTCCATTTTTAATTTTTTGAGGAAATTACATACTGTTTTCCATAGTGGCTGCACCAGTCTACATTCCCACCAAAAATGTAGTAGGGTTCCCTTTTCTCCATAACCTCTCATGCACTTGTTGTTTGTTGATTTGTTAATGATGGCCATTCTGACCAGTGTGAAGTGGTATCTCATTGTGGTTTTAATTTGCATCTCTCTGATAGCTAGCAATACTGAGCATCTTTTCATGTGTACTCATCTTTCCATATATACTCTGTATGTCCTCCTTGGAGAAGTGTCTGTTCAGGTCCTGTGCCTGTTTTTTAATTAGTTTGTTTTTCTGGTGTTGAGTCATATGAGTTCTTTATATATCTTGGAGATTAAACCCTTGTCCAATGTACCATTGTTGAATATTTCATCCCATAGAGTCAGTTCCCTTTTCATTTTGATAATGGTTTCCTTAGCCATGCATAGGCTTTTTAATTTGATGTAGTCTCATTTCTTATTTTTTTATTTCTCTCACTTAAGGATATATATCAGCAAAAAATATTGCTACATGGTATGTCTGAAATTTTACTGCCTAATTTTCCACTAGGATTTTTATGATATCATGGCTTATATTTAAGTCCTTTATCCATTTTGTGTTTATTCTGCTGTATGGTGTAAGGTGGTTGTCTAGTTTCATTTTTTTGTATGTATCAATCCAGTTCTCCCAACACCATTTATTGAAGATGCTATTTTACAGCATTTTATTTTAATGACCCTTTTGTCAAATATTAATTGACTGTAGAGACTTAGGTTTATTTCTGGGGTCTCTATTCTATTCCATTGATCTATGCATCTGTTCTTATGTCAGTACCAGGCTGTCTTGATTACATTGGCCTTGTAATATAGTTTGATGTCAGGTATTGTGATCCCTTCAATGTTGTGCTTCTTTCTCAAGATAGCTAAGGCTATTTGGGGTCTTTTTTAGCTTCAAATACATTTTCGTAATATTTGTTCTAGATCAGTGAAATATGCTATTGGTATTTTAATAAGAATTTTGTTGAATCTATAGATTGCTTTGGGTAGTATGGATCTTTTATTTATGTTAATTATTCCAATCTATGAATATTGTATATGCTTCCATTTATTTGTATCTTCCTCAGCTTCTTTTAAAATATATTTTATTGATTATGCTATTACAGTTGTCCCATTTTTCCTCCCTTTATTCCCCTCTACCCTGTACTCCCTCCTTCCACCATCATTCCCCCACCTTAGTTCATGTCCATGGGTCATATGTATAAGTTCTTCAGCTTCTCATTTACCATACTATTCTTAATCTCCCCCTGCCTGTTTTGTATCTACCATTTATGTTTCTTATTCCCTGTACCTTTTTCCCCATTCTCCCCACTCCGCTTTCCCATTGATAACCCTCCATGAGATCTCTATTTCTGTGAATCTGTTCCTATTCTACTTGTTTGCTTAGTTCATTTTTACTCTTTTAGGTATGGTTGTTGATAGTTGCGAGTTTGTTGTCATTTTACTGTTTATATTTTTTATCTTCTCCTTTTTCTTAGATAAGTCCCTTTAACATTTCATATAATAAGGGTTTGGTGATGATAAACTCTTTTAACTTGACCTTATCTTGGAAGTACTTTATCTGCCTTTCCATTCTAAATGATAGCTTTGCTGGATAGAGTAATCTTGGATGTAGGTCCTTGCCTTTCATGACTTGGAATACTTTTTTCCAGCCCCTTCTTGCCTGCAAGGTTTCTTTTGAGAAATCAGCTGATAGTCTTATGGGCACTCCTTTGTAGGTAACTGTCTCCTTTTCTCTTGCTGCTTTTAAGGGTCTGTCCTTACCTTTCATCTTGGGTAATGTAATGATGATGTGCCTTGGCGTGTGCTTCCTTGGGTCCAACTTCTTTGGAACTCTCTGAGCTTCCTGGACTTCCTGGAAGTCTATTTACTTTGCCAAAATAGGGAGGTTCTCCATTATATTTTCAAAAATTTTTCAATTTCTTGCTCTTCCTCTTCTCCTTCTGGCATCCCTATGACTTGGAGGTTGGAATGTTTAAAGTTGTCCTGGAAGTTCCTAAGCCTCCCCTCATTTTTTTGAATTCTTTTTTATTAATTCTGTTCTTGCTGAGTGTTTATTTCTTCCTTCTGGTTCAACCCATTGATTCGAGTACCTGTTTCCTTCCTGTCACTGTTGATTTCTTGTATATTTTTCTTTATTTCAGAGCCATCACTTTTTCCTCTATTTTGTGATCATAGTCAACCATTTCTGTGAGCATCTTGACTACCAGTGTTTTGAACTCTGCACCTGATAGGTTGTTAACTTTTCATCACTTAGTTGTAATTTTTTGTAACTTTGATCTATTCTTTTATTTGGGCCATATTTTTCTTTTGTCTCAGCACTCCTGTAATGTAGTAAGGGGCAGACTCTTAGGTATTCATCAGGACTGGGAAACCCACCAGCTGTATAGTGGCACTGTGTATGAGGGTGGGATGTGCTGTAGAGAACAACGCCTCTTGCTTTGCTCTTGGTTGGCTTTCAGTCACTTTCTGTACTACCCACTAGCAAATTTGGCCCATCTGGGGCTGATTCTGGGTAGGTGGTTTTGTGTACATTCTAGGTCCCCATGAGTCTCTCCAATGAACTCTTTTGTGAGTATGGCAGTTTCTCCTGCAGCCTCAACTCTCCCAGGTTTTTTCAGTCAGAGGATTTTAGACTTTATTTCCCCACACTGGAAGGTTGCACAGTCTGTCTTGCTCACCAGTTGTTCCTCCTGTTTATCTGCACACAAATGTGGGACCTCCAGCTCCACGAGCTGCTACCTTGCCTGAGTCTGCTTCACCCCAGCTGTCTGTCTTTGCCCCTTCTATTGTTCTGGATAAATATTTCTCCTTTAACTCCTTGGTTGTTAGGCTTCCATACAGTTTGATCTTCTGGCAGTTCTGGGGTGTTTTTGTTTTGAAATTTGTTGTTTCCCTTCTTTAGGTTGTACAAGGACAAAGTGTATCTACCCATGCCTCCATCTTGGCTGGAAGTTTCTTTTCCTCAATTTCTATCTTCAGTGTTCTATAGTTTTTTGAATACAGGTCTAGTACTGACTTCATTAATTTTAGTCCTAGTTACTTAATTTTTTTCTTGTTGCTATAGTAAATGGGATTTTTCTTAGTTTCTCTTTCTGATAGTTTATTGTTGGTATACAAAAATGCCATCAATTTCTGGATATCGACATTGTATCATGCTACTTTGCCAAAGTGGAGCCTATAGATTTTTCTATGTACACTATTATGTCATCTGTGAATAATGACAGTTTTATTTTCTCCTTTCCAATTTGGATGCCTGGCACCTTTTTAAAAATACTGGCTCACTGGCCTTACTCCTAGAGACTACCTATTTCCTTCCTGTAACTGTTGGTTTCTTCAGACCTGAGTGGGAATAAGGAGTTTGCATGTAAGGATTCATGTGTTGGTTTTTTCTTTTGAATGTGGAAGTCACTCATCTAAGAGAGTTCTGTTTTACCCAGCTACATTATGCTCTTATCCATCCCTGTGTTTTGAGGAATGCCAGGCAAAGTCAGGCCAGAGCTCAGAGGTCACCCCAGCATAGGCTCTGCCCTGGGCTTCACTTTCACACTCCCTCTACCATCTGAGGGCTTCCCACCAGCCACACTCAGCCATTTCTTCTGGGATTAATGAGTATTAATATTTAATCTTGTTGAGAGTAAAAACTGTGGTTGAGGTTATTGATTCAAAAAGTTTTTATAAACACTGTAGCTTTTAAAGCAATCAAAGCAGGTAAATTATTCATTTACAGTAAATAATGAAGATTCCAAAATCATTGAATTAGTCTCAGACATACCACCAACAGCTTATATATTTTTATCCCACCAAAAGCTTATATATTTTTTCTTATGTGAATTCATTTGCTCATCATAATAACCTCTTAGGTGGCATAATTTTACAATTTTGTTGACTATAAAACAGACATTGATTTGGAGAAGCTGAATAAGTTGTACAAGATCCTGGCCAGTCAAAGGCAGAACTCAGGTTCAAGTTATTTTCTGATTTTATGTCCAGACCTCTGTCCCCTTCACCAGACTGATAGAGGGGCATTTCTCTCTTCTACAATAAAAATACATTAAAGTTGGGTTTGTCTAATGTGTTATTCATTTTTCACCACATTTTGGCCAAACTTACTTCTCAATAGACAAAGTTTTTGTTGTCAGAATTACTGGCCAGCCCCCATAGTGAGTGGCAGTGAACTCTAGCCACATAGCCAGAGTGACTCGAACATCAGCCCATTTCTAACAGTCCTTGGAAGAGAAGAAATGTCTTTACCACTTTGCTAAGCAGTTGAGAGACACTGCCTTGAGGGTTCCATAGCTTTCTTCCTCTATTCAGGCATTTCACCACATAACTCCAAAAACATTGCTTACTTTTTTCTCTTAGTTGATCACTTTTAATACATGTGGAGATTAATTCTTCCCCATTAGACACACAAAAATCTGGGGAGCCCTCTGCGTGGCCCTCAGCTGCTTGCGACCCATCTTTTTGGATCAGATTCCCTTCTCACCTGGCTTTGGATGCTGCCACAGAAAGGGGACATCTGTAATCCCCATGTGAATAAAATAAAACCCTCAAAATACATGACCAAGCATTTCTGACCTATTTTATAAAATATAGATGGGATGAAGTAGCTTAATGACTGAGGTAATTTCCCAACCTCCCCCCATTTTCCATTTTCATTCATTCATTTATTCCATGCATGCTTTTTAAAAGGAAGCTATGAAAAAACACTTTATTAAGCACTAGGGATTATTAAATAGCTGCTATCTGCCCTTGAGAAGTGATTTATAAAAGCAACCTAGTAAATCCAGACTCAATGCCTGTGCAAGTTTCTGTGGGGAGCATAGCTGGGGCCAGAGACACAGGGTTACAGGACAAATGAAAGCTTCCTGGAGAGGGTACCACTTAGTTTATTCTTTTTATTTAATCCCTACCTATATCCTGCTCCCAGAAGTATAGACCACTTTGAAGTTGTTAACCAAATCTGAGCATAGTACCTTGTTTGCTGTGAGTAATCAGAATGGTGTAGAGATAACATGTGTTATGGGTTGGATTTTGTCCTCCACCCCAAAAGATATGTTCTAACCTTAGAAAGTGGCTTTATTTGGAAATAGGGTTTTTACACAGGTAGTCAAGTTAAAATGAGATTAGAGTGGGCTGTATCTAACCCAACATGACTGGTGTCCTTATAAAAATGGGAAATTTAAGCAGAAAACTAGACACACACAGAGGAAAGGTGATGTGAAGACACACAGGAGAAAGCCATGTGAAGGTAAAGTGTTAGAGAACACGTTTGTGAACCAAGGACACTGAAGATGCCCGTCAACCACCAGAGCTGGCAACAGGCAGGAAGATTCTCTGCTATAGGTGCAACGGGAAGTGCAGGCTTGCCTTGATGTTGAACTTTGAGTCTCCAGAACTGTGTGACAATGTGTTTTTGTGATTTTAAGCTACTTGTTTGTCGTAGTGCTTGGCTAGAGCCCCTATGAAACTATGCAGCATGATGTAATGTATTTTATTATTTAGTGGGTTCTTAAGAATGATCTAATGCCAATGCTTTACTATTTGCTCAGAATAATTTCAAACATAGGAGAACATGTGGAAAGGAAGAGTCAAAATTCATCTGTTTATTTTGTATAGGCTGGAGGAGCCTGACAAATGTGATGGAGGGCAACACTTTTGCCTGTGGTTCATTTTTAGTAGTGACCATAGGAAGTACTGATGAAAACGGGCCCAGGTCACTTAATAGGACCGAGAAAAAAACATCGCACAAAGGATTTCAAGTGCTGCCCCAGTTTTTCAAGGGAAAACAGTGGCAGCCTTCCTGTGGTCAAGGGGCTCTTTCAAATGTTGATGATTGTTACTGTGCAAAGCAAAGGTTAGAACAATATAGGAAGCTCCAGTATTCCAGAATCCTGGATGTGACCATTTACTGCCTGCTGGGAATAAAATATATATTTTAAATTGAGAAACTTGTAGCTGAAACCCAACATCCAACACCAAAAGTTTTTTTTTTCTTAAGGTCTGTATGTTCTATTATCTACTCAACCAATTTTGAAGTCTCTAAAAATCAACCCAAACTCTTAAACATTTCTATCATCCAAAGAAACACAAAAGCTGTAGTGTGCAAACCACAGTCAAGATGTGCAATAACCTAAAACACACTCAAAGTACACCTGTGTATAAAGCAGGAACAGTAGTCTTAGCAGCCATGTCTAAGGGACTTGCCAGAAGATGAGATCCACAGTGCCTTTTGGAGACAGACATTTATGGCCACATAAACAATGAGTATAGCTTTTGTTTCAAAAAATTTCTGGGTCAGTTATTAAACAATGAATGGGTAGACAACAAGATCAAGGAAGAAATCAGAAAATTTCTGGAAGCAAATTAAAATGAACATACAATAGCCCAAAATCTATGAATGCAGAGAAGGCAGTCCTGAGAGGGAAGTTCATAACAATATAGGCCTACCTATAAAAGATAGAAAATCTCAAATAAACAACCTACCCTTGCATCTCCAAGATCTGGAGAAACAAAAATGAACAAACCCCAGAGCAAATAGAAGGGAGGAAATAATCAAGATCAGAGCAGAATGCAATGACATAGAGACTAAAAGAACAATTAAAAGAACCAATAAATCCAGGAGCTTGTTCTTTGAAGAGGTGAGCAGAATGAACAATCTTTTAACCAGATTCATCAAGAAAAACAGAGTACCCAAATAAATAAAATCTGAAACAAAAGACAAAAAATTACAACCAATAGCACAGAAATACAAAGGATTGTAAGAAATTACTACAATTGTAAGAAATTATTACTTGTCATATTACTAATATGCCAGGAAATTTGAAAACCTGGGTGAAATGGACAAGTTTCTAGAACAATATAATCCTCAAAAACTGAATCAAGAAGAAGCGGAAAGCCTGAATAGACTGATAACAGCTAGTGAAAGTGAAGCAGTAATCAAAAAACTCCCAACACACAAAACCCCTGTACTGGATGGTTTCACAGGAGAATTTTACAAAATGTTTAAGAAAGAGCTAACCTTGATTCTTCTCAAACTATTCCAAAAATTCAAGAAGAAGGAAGACTCTCAAACTCTTTTTATGAAGCCAGCATTATCCTAATCCCCAAACCAGATAACGACACAACAAAGAAAGAAAACTGTAGGCCAGTATCACTGATGAACATAGATGTGAAAATCCTCAACAAAATACTGGCAAACAAGATCCAGCAATATATTAAGAAAATCATATACCATGATCAAATGGGATTCAGCCCACGGATGTAAGGTTGGTACAATATTCACAAGTCAGTAAATGTAATACATACCTAAAAAAAAGGAAAGGCTGAAATCACATGATCATATCAATAGTTGTGAAAAAGCATTTGATAAGGCACAGCACCCATTTATGATAAAAACATTAAGCAAAGTGGGAGTATAGGGAGCATTCCTCAACACAATAAAGGCCACATATGAGAAACCTATAGCCAACATCAGACTCAACTGGCAAAAACTAAAAGCCTTCCCTATAACATCAGGAACAAGACAAGGTTATCCGCCTTCATCACTTCATCTAGCCACAGTGATCAGACAAGGAAAAGAAATAAAAAGCATCCAAATTGGAAAGGAGAAAGCAAAACTGTCATTGTTTGCAGATGACATGATAGTGTACATAGAAAACACTGTAGATGCCATGAAAAAAACTACTAGACCTTATTAAACAAAATAACTTATTAAGTAAATTTGGCAAAACAGAGGGATACAAAGTCAATATTCAAAAATCGAAGGCATTTTTGTACACCAACAGCAAAATATCAAAATAGAAGTCAGGAAAAAAATCCAAGGTGCTATAGCAATGAGAAAAATAAAATACCTAGGAATAAATTTAACCAAGGAGGTAAAAGACCTGTACTCATAAAACTACACAACACTGAAGAAAGAAATTAAGGAAGACACAAATAAATGGAAGCATATACCATGTTCATGGATTGGAAGAACTAACACCATTAAAATGTCCATACTACCCAAAGCAATTTATAGATTCAATGCAACCCCTATTAAAGTACCAATGACATACTTCACAGTTACAGAACAAACATTTCAAAAATTTATATGGAACCATAAGTGACCCTGAATAGTCTCAGCAATTCTGAGAAATAATAACAACATTGGAGGGATCCCAATACATGACACCAAAGTATATTACATGGCCACTGTAATCAAAATAGCCTGGTACTGGTATAAGAAGAGACACATAGATCAATGGAACAGAATAGAGAGCCCAGAAATAAACCCGTGTCTCTATGGGCAATTAATATTCAACAAAGGGGACAGGAGCATAAAATGGAGTAAAAATAGCCTCTTCAACAAATGGTGTTGGGTGATATGGACAGCTCCATGCAAAAATAAAACTCGATCACCAACTTACACTATTTACCAAAATTAACTCAAAATGGATGAAAAATTTATGTATAAGTCATGACATCATGAAAGTCCTAGAGGATAACATAGGCAGGAAAATCTCAGATATCCCATGCAGCAATATTTTCACTGATATGTTCCCTATGGTAAGGAGTATAAAGAAAAGAATAAACAAATGAGAGTACATCAAATTAAAAAGCTGCACAGCTAAACAAAACATCAGCAAAATTAAAAGGGAACCAACTACATGAGAATATATATTTCCCAACAATACCTCAGACAAGGGTTTGATCTCCAGATATATAAAGAACTCACTCTACTTTGCACCAAGAAGACAAACAATCCAATTTTTAAAGTGGGCAAATTACCTGATTAGATACTCCTCAAGCAGGACACTAGTGGAGCTGTGGAGCAAAGGGACCCCTAGTACACTGTTGGTGGAAATGCAGACTGGTGCAGCCACTATGGAAAACAGTATGGAATTGCCTCAGAAAACTAAAAATGAAACTGTCTTTTGACCCATGAATTCCACTGCTGAGATTATATCCTAAGAGTCATGAAACACCAATTCAAAAGAACCTATGCACCCCTATTACCAGAGCAGCATTATTTATAATACCCAAGTGTTAGAAACAGTCTAACTGTCCATCAGTAAACAACTGGATCAAACAACTGATACATTTACATAATGGAATACTACACAGCAGAAAGACAGAAGGATCCTACCCTTTGCAACAGCATGGTTAGAATTGGAGAATATTATGCTAAGTGAAATAAGCCAGGCAGTGAAAGACAAATATCATGTGATCTCACCTATAAGTAGATGCTTATTAACAAAACAAACAAGTAAAATAAAGCCAGAGACATTGAAATAAATAACAAACTGTCAGTAACAAGAGGTGAGGGGGCTGGTGGATAATGGGGGAAAGAAGGGGAAGAGCCAAGTAAGAACATGTATAAAGGACTCTTAGACAAGGACAATTGGGTGGGTATTGACTGTGGGGGGTTTTGGGGCAGGGGAGAACAACAGGGGATATATTGGGACAATTTTAATTGAATAACAGTAAGAAATAAAAACCAAACCAAACAAACAAACAAATTTCTGGTTCATATGTTTGTAGTCATGATGTATGGACCCAAACTTTGGGGTTTTACTATCTGTTGACCTGTACATGTTTTTTTAAGGAGGATTTTGTCACTGCTTCCTTTCAGGGGGTTCTCCTGTGAGTGGCCATTCCTGTCAGGCATTTATCTTAGTTACAGCACTTTCTCAACTGGCTGCCTCTCCCTCAGCAATCAGTCACCCATCTGCACATCAGGTTTTCTTGTACAACTGACTCCTCTGTAAAAGCCTATTATGAGAGCAGGTAATTATGAAGAAATACTTCATGGATAGATAGTCAGTATGATAAAAATAAAAATAGTCACTGATGAGCACTTATTTCATGCCACTGCACTGAGACCTTTACCGTTTGTGTGTTTATAGCCACATCATGGTTGCTATTTTCTTTATTTTGAAGAAGAGGTAGAGCTGGTATGTGAACCACTTTGATCCCAAAGTGGTTTCCCTTTGTCCTCACAATAAAGTGGTTCTTCCCAGAGAGCTGCATGTTTGTAGTGTATTACTTTGGCCATTTATTAATTATTTTTACATAAACATACCATAGCTCAACTTTACAGGATAGCATTGCAAAATATTCCCAAGAATATCCACAGAAAACAAGGACCCATCATAAATTACTCCCAGATTTCTTGGTCTAAAAGGCTGAGATTCTTCTAACTATTTTGTTTATCTCAAGGACTCTTAATGTCATCTAGCTGATCCTGCATTCTTCTGCGCTTTGGCTGCTGGAAGTACACAGACAACTGTCAACAGCCTCTAGCTGTTGTAAATTTCTATTTCTGTATGTCAGTTTAACCATACACTTATTATATTCCTACCTATATTTTCCTTTTGTCCCAATGCTCTCATTTATTTATTTAATTTTCATTTTTTATTTTTTAAATATTTTGTTGATCATGCTATTACAGCTGTCCCAATTTTCTCTACTTTGCTGGCAATCCTACTCCCTCAGGCACTCCCCACTCCCTCAGGCAATTCCCACACCATTGTTCATGTTCATGGGTCATGCATACAAGTTCGTTGTCTACTCCATTTTCTATGTGTAGTTTACATCCCCATGGCTATTCTGTAACTACCTATTTGTACTTCTTAATCCCCTCACCTCTTCACCCATTACCTCACAACCACCTGGCAACCATCAAAATGTTCTGTATCCATGATTCTGTCTCTGTTCTTCTCATTTGCCTAGTTTGCTTTTTTTTAGATTTAATTGTTGATAGATTTGTATTTTTGCCACTTTATTGTTCATGGTTTTGATCTTCTTCTTTTTCTTAAATAAGTCCATTTAACATTTCATAAAATAATACTTTGGTGATGATGAATTCCTTTAGTTTTGTCTTGTCTGGGAAGCTCTTTATCTGCTCTTCAATTCTAAATGATATCTTTGCTGGGTAAAACAATGTTGGCTGTAGGTCCCTGCTTTTCATGACTTTGAATATTTCTAGTCAATCCCTTCTAACCTGCAAAGTTTCTTTTGAGAGATCAGTTGACAGTCTTATGGAAACTCCCCTGAAGGTAACTAACTGCTTTTCTCTTGCTGCTTTCATGATTCTCTCTTTGTCTTTAACCTGTGACATTTTAATTATGCTATATTTTGGGGTGGTCCTCTTTGCATGCATCTTGTTTGGGACTCTTTGCTTCCTGGACTTGCATGTCTATTTCCTTCAGCAAATTAGGAAAGTTTTCTTTCATTATTTTTTTCAAATAGATTTCCAATTTCTTGCTCTTTTTCCTCACCTTCTGGCACTCCTATGACATGAATGTCAGAATCCTTGAAGCTGTCCCAGAGGCTGCTTATACTATCCTTATTTTTCTGGATTCTTTTTTCTTCTTGTTGTTCTGATTGGTTGTTTTTTCTTCCTTATGTTCCAAATCATTGATTTGATTCTTGGCTTCATCCACTCTATTGTTGTTTCCCTGTGAACCATTCTTTATTTTAACTAATGAATTTTTTTGTTTCTGATTAGATCTTTTTTATGCTCCTGAGGTCCTCACTGAGCTCCTTGAGCATCCTTATAACCAGTGTTTTAAACTCTGCATCTAATAGATTGCTTCTTTCTTCCTTCTGGTCCACTCCATTGATTTGAGTCCCAGTTTTGTTTTCATCATTATTGGTTCCCTGTGCATTTTCTTCATTTCACTTAGTGTAGCCTTCATTTCTTCATCTAATTTGTGACTAAAATCAACCAGTAATGTGAGCATCCTGATCACCAGTGCTTTGAACTGTGCATCTGATAGGTTGGCTACCTCTTGGTCACTTAAAAGTATTGGCTCTGGGGCTTTGATTTATTCGTCTGATTGAGCCATTTTTGGTCAGGTCACACCTGTTACATATGAGGGGCAGAGCCTTAGGTGTTCACCAGGGCGGGTCAACCCAGTTGCTGGGTTGTGATGCTGTATGTGGGGGCAGGGTCAGAGAGGGAGCAATGGCACTTGTTCTGCTATTTCTCAGATTTTGGTCCCCTCTGCCACTTCCCACAAGCAAATTGGGCCCTTCTGGTGCTGGCTCCTGGGTAGGTGGGCTTGTGTACATTTTAGGACCCTGTGAGTCTCTCCAACAAAGTCTCCTGTGAGGCTGGGAGCCTCTCCCAGCACGTCAACCTCCAAAAGTTTTTTCAGTCAGTGCTTTTAGGCTTTATTTCCTGGTTCTGGGGCCCTGGGTTGCGAGGTTTGTCTCACTGCCCATTTTTTGCCTGGTTTATCTGCACGAAAATGTGTTTCTGTGATCAGCCAACTGCCTTGCACGCCTCACTGGGTTTGCTGGCCAGTACCCAGGTCTGCTAACCACCACCTCTTGCTTTTGGAACCCCTCTCTGGCCCTCTTACCAGTCTGGATGAATGGTTCGTCGTTGTCAGACTTCTGTTCAGTTCAATTGTCTGTCTGTTCTGGTTGTGTTTTTGTTCCTAAATCTTTGTTGTTCTTAAATTTGGTTGTGTGAGAAGGTACAGCATCTCCACCTACTCCTCCATCTTGGCTGGAAGTCTGCATCTGATAGATTGCTTAACTCCTATTTTTTTAAGCTCTTTTTTCTGGAGTTTTGACCAGTTCTTTCATTTGGGCCATGTTTATTGGTCTCCTCACTTTGGTAGCCTCCGTGTGTTTGTTTCTGTATATTAGGTAGAGCTTCTATGACCCCCTGTCTTGGTAATGTGGCCTAATATAGTATCCAGTGGCATAGCCTCTCCTATCACTCAAGCTGTGTACTCAAGGTGTGCCCTTCACGTGTGCTGAGTACACCCTCCTCTTGTAGTTGAGGTTTGATCGCTCTTGGCAGGTCAATGGGAGGAATTTACCCAGGCCAATGAGCTTCAAAGATTGGCTGTGACCACTTACAACCACCTTCTGCCCTCTGTGGAGGACCAAGTGGGGGGGGCAGGGTGGTGGTGCTCTGCTGTGGTCTGAAGCTGTCCACTGGATGTGCTGGCCCTGGGATTTTCTAGGAGGAGCAGGCCAAGGTCAGCCCCCATCTGTGTTCTGCCTGGGGCCACCCTGACTGAGTTATAAAGCAGTCTGAGATGGCTGCTACTTGTGGTGGGATTGGAGATTCCCAGGTGAGGCCAAACTGTGATCTAGGCCAATCTAGGATAGATACTGCTAGTGCTGTGTCTGGGGCTCACTGAGGCCAATTTTTGCCTATTTGATAGAATTTAGGTAGTTGTGAAGCATGATCCAAGACCAGCCATTCTTAGTCTGGAAAAGCAGCTTGGGTGAGTCCATAGGGTGGATGGGGAAGACTCTGTGGAAATTTCCAAGACAGTTGTAAAAATTTTAGCCAGGTTGATGGAGCCTCAGGTATGGCATGAGTTTGCCAGCTCTATGGGAGGAAAATTTAGAAAAGGGGCAATGGCCTCTGCTCCCATTGATGCCAGACACTTCAGTTTTCCTTTTATATCACTGGTGCCCTTCAAGCTGCTACCCCAGTGCTAGATTTCAGAGTGTGTAAGTCTGAGTAGGTGAGTGTGGGTGTGGATTCTTTAAAATGAACTGCCTTGGTTTTTATCTCTTCTTCCACCAACTCAATCTCTTCTGGTTTTTGTAGCCAAGAGTTGTGAAAATTTATCTTCCTGGCACTGGAACCCGAGGTTAGGAGGCCTGGTGTATGGCTGGGACTCCTCATTCCTGAGGTATCCCTCCTGAATTTTTATCCACCAGACAAGGTGAGAGACCAGCCATTCCACATCTGCATCCCTCCTAGCAGTTCAGATGGATGTGGTTTCTTTATTTTTGTATTTGTCAGACTTCCATTCAACTCAATTTCTGATGGTTCTGAGTCATAATTGTTCTATTTTAGTATAATTCTGATGTGGCTGTGTGAAGAGGTGAGCTATGTCTTTTCACACCACCATCTTGACCCTCCACTAGTTCCTTAAAACTTACCCCTGATGGAGAAAAAGTTCAACTTCCTTACTAAGTATTTAGAGAGACCTGAGCCCAACTGAAAGTTGAGCTCAAAGAGATATATGTCATCATATTGAACTGAAAATCAACCCTTCTTTCTGTATACTAACTGTCTCTACTGACTTAGGTGCCCACATCTGACTCCTCCAGTTAGCTTGATAGATTTTAGTTGCCTCAATGGCAAGGTCCCCAGATACATATCCATATGCCCCTGAAATTGGACAACAATTCCAATGTGGGCTTTTGCCACATAGACAACACCTTATATCGAGAACTTTCTATGAAGAGATTCTCTTGACACCATCTTTTTCTAATCCTACAATAGTGATGTTTGCTAATTATAACCATGGCAGCTAGGAATGAGTGACCAGAAGGTAAATAAAGGCAGGGTCCTCATCATTTCAATCTAACAAAGAACTTAATACGGGAGGCTAAAACCAAAGGAAAACATATCTCACCTGTTTATCCAGTAGTCCTGACCTGGTTTAATAAGTCTGACAGGCATTCCAAGCAACATAAATAAACTTTAATAGTTCAGGAGTAGGGGAGGCCTTGAAAGTCTGTGTATCATCTTTCAAAGCTGGAAAAAGAAAAACCTTGAGACTGCATTCTTTCCAAGGCCTGGAAGGGGGCAAGGGAGGGGTCTATAGTGCCCAAAGAAAACCCCATAAAACAATTTTGGTTAACTGCCTGCCTCCCATCACATATACAAAATGAACAAATAGAGTCTAGAGCAAGATAAGGATTCAGGCTAACAGACCCCACACATACCTGTGTTTAGCACATCTCCCTGGTGGGCAGCTGATCATCAGTCAATATGTAACTTCTTCGCCCCCATCCCACCAACTATATAAGTCCTCAAGAAAAAGGACTCACTCTCTTGGCTCTTTCACCACATGGTGGGGTTCCCTGGACAGCTGACCTCTGGCCAGGGAGCCCCTGGCAACCAGGCCCCTGGCTACCCCTTTTTGGCCACCTAGCCTCTGGCCACCCTGCTCTTGCCAACCTTGCTTTGCTTTTCCATTAGAACTTAGCACTAATAAAATCTGCTTGTAGGCTAGTAGGCTTGCTGGTTTGTAATTCTTTACTGTGCCAGCAAGAAGAACCAAGTTTCTATGAGTTTCTCTCATAATATAGATATAATTTTTCTAATTCTAGAAGTGAAAAGACTGAACTGCATCAAGGTTAAGTAATGGCTAAGGTACAGTGCTGGTAAGTGGTAATTCTAAAATTAGGACTCAGACATTTCAGATTTTTAAAAACTTGTTTTTTTTATTTTTAAAGATTGTATTTATTTATTTTTAGAGAGAGGGGAAGGGAGGGAGAAAGAGAAGAAGAGTAATATCCATGTGTTGTTGTCTCTCCTGTGCCCCCCACTGGGAACCCAGCACCCAACCAAGCATGTGCCCTGACTGGTAATTGAACCAACAACCCTTTGGTTCTTGGGCTGGCATTCAATCTCCTGAGCCACACCAGCCAGGGCAGATTTTTAAGAAGATTTATAAGATTTTATTTGAGCCAAACTGATAATATGCCTAGAAGCATGATCTCAACAGATTGATAAATGCTTTCAGAATCCAGACATTTTAGAATCAAGTCTAGGGTTGAGAGATCCTCTGTCTTTTGGGGGTGTGAAACCAATGACACCCTCTCCTCTCTGTTATCTAATTGCTGGTTTTACAATGGTTGAGGAAAAATTTGTGAGAACTAGAACCTTGTCTACCATTGGGATCCACTATGAATTTGTGACTAGTTAACAAGGAGAGAGAAAAGGATAGAAGGCAAATTACAAGAAAAAACTAAAACATTCCAAATAAGAAGACCAAGGGGAGCTGGAGACCTGTGTCCAGTAAGGGGCTATTACTGAAACTCATTGTCATATCAGAAGGTTTGTGGTTAATCATAGTGAGGTCTCATGTATGTGTCCCACACAGCTCTGCTGACTACTACACTCACACAGCTAATCCTGAGGATAAAGAGGCTACCACCTCATTTTCCAGAGGTTTACCAGCAGACCATCACGTGATGCTTTGCAGTGAGTACAAAAAGCAGTGCTCCTGAGAACATTACCAGACTACTACTCAGCCTGCTCAGATAGAGCATTGTGAGCCCTGGTATGCAGACACCACAGGGAGGATGGAGCCACGCCAAGTAATAAGCCCACAGACATAGTCCCTGGAGACTAACAGGAAGAGACAGGAGAGGGGCCCTGTCTCTTCCTATTACGGAAGAGTTTGGCTGAATGGTGTCATTGGGCTGAATGCTGAGTCTAAACAATGCAATGGCCAGAATTTGGCTGAATGGTGTCATTGAGCTGAATGCTGAGTCTAAACAATGCAATGGCCTCATTTGAATCCACAAGCCAATGAGGTCAGGAGACAGACAACATAGTTTTGACTTTAAGAATAACAGCTTGTGGTTTTGTGCCTGGCTAGTGATTCCAAGGATAAGATGAAAAGAGATTTGCTGTTCAAAATAAATTTTGTTCATCCCAAGTCTTAGTACCACTGACAGACTCTATAACAGCATGCATAAATTCCTTCTTTATTAAATTCTCCTGTGGCCAAAGCTGGGCTAGAGGCCTGGTCTACCAGTAAAATATCATTCTCTCTTCAGACAGTGTTATATGTTTGGCAGTACTTACTGGTTTATTTTTATTTTCAGAGTTTGAAATATTCATTTGTAAAGATTACATTTCAGATGTCATTTGAGAGGTATTAACATTTGCTTATTAAAGGTTTACGGACTGAGAACTTAAAGATTTTCCCCTTTATAAATTACTCAGTATTGACTGAGGCCCAAAGAACACTTGGGCCCAGAGCTCCTGAGTTTACATTTATGTGAGGCTCTGTCTTCCTGCTGCTGTCTTTCATGGGAGAGATTTTTCTAGGTCCCACTTTGAACTCCAGGCCCAGGGAATCTCTGAGAAAACCATTTCTTTGAAGAAAAAAAATGAAAGAATCTGTTTTCCAGTTGTCCATCACTACAGAGACCCAACACTGGGATCATTTGGTTTCCAAGAGGAAATCTCATCTTTGAAGTGATTGCTGTGAAATGTTTGTTTCCTTTCCTTATTATCTAAAGGAGAAGTGAAAGTTATATTTCAACTGTCATTTATTCTGTGGATCTTTTTCCCTATTGTAAAACCTAATTAGGAAGCCTCTTACTTAACCTACTTGCCTTTCAGAACAGGGAAAATTCAAGTTCAGGGTTAACTAGACCTCCTCCTCTGGTCCATTTAATTATGGAAGTAAGGAATAAAACCTGTAAATAATCTGTGCTTATATAGAACTTTCTTTGGATTCTGAAAAAGGCTTTTAAAATTTTCAGATGTTATAAATTAAAAAAAAACTTTTATAAAAAATATATTTGCGCCCTGGCTGGCATAGCTCGGTGGATTGAGCGCGGGCCTGCGAACCAGAGTATCAAGGTTCGATTCCTAGTCAGGGCACATGCCTGGGTTGCAAGCCAGTTCCCAGCAGGGGATGCATGAGAGGCAACCATACGTTGATGTTTCTCTCCCACTCTTTCTCCTTCCCTTCCCCTCTCTCGAAAAATAAATAAATAAAATATTTAAAAAATATATATTTGCCTTCATAGCTAAAGTGGTGGGAAGGAAAGTAAGATCACTGACTTAAATTTTAAAAGTCAAAATTTTGCCATTTATGAGAACCCTGTTTCGGGAAGGAAGAATAGTGCACCTCAGGCAGCAGCCATTCTACCTTGTCTCTAATACTTGAGATTTGTGTGCTGTCTTTACATCTGAGTAGCTGCAGGCCCACCCCTCCCCCTCTTATCCTGGCAGGTGTTTGCACAGGAGTCCTTTATAGGAACAGCTCTGGGATCCCTGGAGAGGAAGGGCCTAGTGGTCACAAGGAAACAGATTTTAAAGTGAAAACAAATGTTTTCACATTCCAAAATATGATAAGTTATAGAACTTGAAAGAACAAAGAGGACTTTGACACTAAATTTCAATAGCAAATAGATACAATTCCACTGATCACTAGAACTGTCTCAAAACTTATCAAATTTTTAAAATCATGCTGTATTTTTGACAAAGATAATGTATTTGAAACTCTTTAATTATATATAACCTTATGAAAATTCCTAGATGCATCAAGTATACTATTCTACTTTTATATAAAAAATCAAGTATTAATTTCTTCCAAGTACTTAAAATTTATCTTTGATCATTTGGTTATATATATTTATTTTATATACCTAAGAATTCAAACTTTCAATTAAAAATTATGACTCTAAGGGTTAGGAAGCTAATAACTGCTAAATATATGTGCAGCAATTCAACCATTGTAATAACATTTCATGCCTGCTTTAAAATACGAAGTGAGAAAAAGAGCAGGGTGTCCAGAATTCACAGGGCTGAGAAGCCAGTATTTCTATGGTTCATGTAAATAATTTCTTGAGAATAAGCAATATGTGATTCACTATTTCTTTTTCTTACTTTTTGTGCTTTATTTGCATGGATAAATTTAAGCATGGTGTCTACTTCCTGTTTTCAAAGAAAAATTTATCTTTTAAAGTGGAAATACTTATGATTTCAGAATTAGGAAAATACTAACTTGACCAATGAAAGGATTTTCAGAAGTGAGCTTGATGAGTAAGATCCTAGTCAAAGTACAGGCAAGTATTCACATTTCCTTATAAAGAAATATTCCAAGGAGCCACTATTGGCAAAACGTGTTCATCCTTGTAAAGAGGCAGGACATGAAACACAGCTCCATGAATCAGGAAATAATGGTTATAGTGTAAGTATGCCAGATCTTCAAGAAAAGCAAGATTTGTTTCTGTAAAATAACAGTTAAAAAAATGAATAATTGATGCACCAATATCTAACTTTGGGAAGGAAAAAACAATGATGTAGAAGAGGGGAGAAAAAGCACTGGGTGATTATCAGTAAATATTCTTAGTTAAATAAATAGATAATATTAGAAAAATACTTGAATGAAAATGATGAGTTCAAGAATCAGGCAATTGATGCAGAAAACAAAATAATCAGATCATCTGTTTATGATAGGAGGAAGAAACGAAAGCCCTAAACTGTAAAAACAAATTTCTTATGATTTTTGCATTATACTTTTAAAAATTATTTAAGCACTACAATTTATTTCTACTTCTAAATAGGAATAGGAGAAGCTAAAAAAATCCTTTAATTGTAAAATAACTCAAATTTGTAGAACTAATTATTTATTTAAAACCATGGAAGAAAGTATTGTAATTTAGAATTATAATAATCTATGCATCCAAGAGTGTGGGCCCAGTGCCTTGAATTTAGTTGGGGGATGTGAATGGCTATTGTAACTAACCCAGAGGACACCACAGTTTGAACAGCTTAGACACAACACATTTTCAGTTTTTTGAATGAAAGTCAATTTGTCAGTAATGTTTAAAGCCCTCTATGTACACAGTATTGAAGTAGACATGAAACTATGAAAGAAATAAGAAAAACACTGATTCTGTTTCAAGAAACTTGCTAATATGACCAAATTTTCTATGGATAGTTCCTTGTGTGTTATTTTCTCCAATGAGCTTTGAAAAATACAGAAAAAAACCCAATATTATGAAAGACAAAAGGAAACAATTAGAAATTGTTTTAATAAAGCCTTCTTGCTTATAATTTGTGCAGGAAATATCTACTACAAAGTCTTTATTTTATGACTAGGGTACACAGTATGTACACGTAGCGTTGGTCCACTGTGATGCAGCACCCAAAGACACTTTCCCACACAGTTTAGGAACACGGCAACATGAGAAGATCTCTAAGAATTCTTAGGCAAGAATTGGATCATGCACAAGTTATTACAGCTTGTTTTGTGTGGGGTGAGCTCAGGCCACTGAGTGGACCTACTATGGGCAGTCTGCCCATCACTGCTTAGACACTGCTTAAACTCATCCTGGCTTGTGTTATGGCCTCAGCAGTCCAGTTGGTCTTGGTCTTGGCCCTTCCATCTCATTTCCTGGAATCACACTACCTTATATTTTTTACTTGCTTTCCTGTCTTCCTTTTTTTGTGTGTGGGGTATTGGTAGTTGTTTTTCCCCATGTTTTCCTCCATCCTTTCCTTGGTTCTATTCTTAAATTTTGGGGCTTAACCTAACCTAGCACTGATATTCTAATTCTGCTCCAGAATCAGAAGCAGAATTCTGGGTATGTTCATTGTGGACATAGCATAGTTCCTTATAACAGTTCCTTTATTTAAAAAAAATATAAGCTACATATCTCAAATCTTATATTTCCCTCTGATCTCAATATCTTGGCTCCCCTTCCTTCTCAACTATTATGCTGATACAAAGTTTATTTTCGGAGCTCTGTAATCACCCCATTGTGGGAGAAGATGAATTTTACTCATGGCAGATGATATTACATACCCTGTTGGGTGACACTTAAATAAAGCAGAGTCTTGTATAATTATCCAAGTGCACTGTTTATCTAAATAATTCCACCTAAAATCTTTCATTTCCTGAATTAGTGGTTCTCCATATTGGTACCATTAAACATGAAGACACCAAATGCTAATACTGAAAATTCCAGTGTCCAGGCTACTAGCCTATGTTGTTTCTCCCTGAGACAGTCACCAAGGTCCTTAATATACAAAATAAATGAGATCCATGTCAGCCCAAAACTAATTTTTGTGCTGAAAAAGGTGCCATTGCCAAGAACAAGGAGGGAAGCTTGCATTCCAATCTCGTGTTTCTTTGTTCTCTTAGTAAAGGACAGGTCTCGCAGTCCCACATCACTCACCTCTTGCCAGTTAAAGCATCCAACCCTCACCTTCTGGAGTAAAGCTCCTCCATCCACCAAACCCAGTTCCTCCTCCTTTGAGTCAGGGAGTCAAGTCTGGTTCAGGCACAACTACTAGGAAACAGGCTCTTGTCTTATTTCTCTTCATGACCATATCCCCACCTGTCTACTCCTCCATGCCTGGGGCACTAGGTACATTGCCAAGGTACAGATGAATTCTCTCTGTGACTAATGATTTGTCTGGCTATAACACCTATGTTGGAAACAAACCTCCAAGGATAAGAGTCCTGTTGTTGAGTGCTGGATGAGAATGCACTGAACGTGCCATTCTGTGTGAAGGCTGCCACATCCTCCCTTGTGCTCCACTCCATGTGTTACCTCCTCAGTCAGTCCTCTATGGGACTCAGAGAGCCCCATCTGCCTATGCACACCTTTCTTTCCTGACCACTTCAAGCTCAGTCTCAGCCAGTCACTGCATTTTTCATACTCCTGCTGAGTACTCATATTTGGAGACCAGGACTAATGTAAGTCAGTGAAATTATAGTTACAAATTTTACAGGAGGCTAAAAATCATACAGTATACACATATTACCGTGCCCAAGGCAGCAATACTTCTTCCTATGCCCAGAGTAGTTGGTCTTTATTTTCCATGGAAAATTGTTAATGTGGTTAGTACTCATTTGTGTATTTTGTTTCATTTTCCTGATTTAATGAATGTGAGAGTCATTTGTTGGTTTTCCAATGAACTTTTATCTCAGCTTATCAGAATGTTCAAAAAAAGGTATCGTACTGACCAACTGGATTTCATAGTGACAAGGACTCAACAAAGTCCCCTTTGAGTCGTCCCCTTGGAGAAACATTTCTAAGATATAATTTTGGGGGGCCTTACTAAAAAATATATATTAATGGGTTGATTTTTACTTTGAGGATTTTGACTCTTGCCATGGTTCCAAGCACTGGATAATTAAGGTCAAATTTCTTCATTCTTTCAATGTTTACTGTGTAGCAGGCCCTTATGAGGAATAGACTCTGCCTTAAGAAACCTGAAGTCCAACAGGGGAATATAATTTGTGAAGTCATGGTGCAGAATGCAAATGTAACTTTGTAGAGAAATAGGTGGTTTTTCCAAGGATCAGAGTGACAGAGATTGGAGAATGTTGGGGTAAACAATGAAGCATGTGCATTCACTCATCCCACAATCACTGAGCTCTTCCTGGGTGCTAGGACTCTCTTCTAGGCCTTGAGTTACAGCAGTGAAAAACAGTGTTCCCACACCCATTAGTTTACTTTCTAGAGATGGGGGCAGCAGACAATAGATAGCATACCATGCCCAGTGGGATAAATGGCAGAAAGAGCAATACAGAAAAGTGGAGCTGAGGAAGAGGGAGATCTCGGGGCAACAGAGAGCTGGTTGCTGACCCTCAATTCCCAGGGCCACCTTGGGGATGGTGTCATTGGAGCAGAGACACTGTGGTGGGAACTCCACCCACAGGGCCCCCCCAGCCACCATGGGTGAGAATAAGTCTATGAAGACATGATCTACTTGGAGAGAAAAGGTGGCCAATCTCTCGAAGGAGGACCAACAGCCTTTTCATCAATGGGCTTTTGGGGGGGGGGTTAAATTTGCACAGAAATACAGGTAAAGCTCATCAATCATTGTCAGGCAGTAAGGACCAAACAATAGATAACATACAAAGAACTGCAAGGGCTTATTCTAACTGAGGGTCAGTTAGCTAAGGGGCTATAAAACTTTGGGAAACAAACTCATTTCCTGCTCAGACCCTTATCAGAAAATTGAGGGCATTCTTAACAAAGTGGGTTTCACAGGATTTTATGTATTCTTAGGCCTGATCACTCCAGGAACCCGCCCTTTCTAGCACAGGGCTGCACTGCCCTCTGTCATTGTTTCAGGCTTCAGTCAGGCAGAGGAAGTAAGGCAGCCAAGAGATTAGGAGACTTCTGGCAGACAGAACGATGACTCAGGCTATGTCAAAGCTGAGGGTCGAGGGTCCATCATCCCCTTTTTCTATAGCCCCTCAAGTCCTTCCCTGGGGGGGTCCTTTGTGACCATGCCTGTCTTAGGTTGTCCTTCCCTTGGGGAATCTTACTCATCATTGGCTAACCAGTCAGGTTCAGGGCCAAGCAGGGTGAAATAAAGGGGGGAGAGGCAGCACCCCTGCCAGGGAGATAAGCTTTGTCTTCTTAGTGGTTTGTGGTCCCAAGGTCTCTCACTCAGTCTTAGTTAGCCACGGAGGGTTACAGCTTCTGAAACCAGGCAGGGTGGTTCCCAGCAAGACCTGAAGTGAGAAGGAGGGAATGTGTAAACAGAGAGGGAAGAGTGATTCAGGAGGATAGAACAGTGTGGAAGTCCTGAGATGTGAACATCCCTAAGTGTCTAGAAGCTGGTAGGGCTTCACAGGGGAGTTTTGCAGGAAAGTGGGGAGGAAACCAAGCCAGGGGACATGGGGCATCTATGTGCTTTCAGTGCCCCACCTCAGTCTTCTCCATACCCTCAACTCTCCAATTTTCTTTTCTTGTTGTATTCTTCCACAAGGAGCAACTGAAAAGGAAAAAATGTCACTAAAGGGTGTTGGTGAGCTGAATTGAATTTACTTGAAGTAGAACGGCACTACATTGTTCTGTATTTAATTCTTAAGTAATTTCATGTGGGCTCTTATCTCTCCCAAATTATATAATATTTCATCAAAATCACAAAATAGTATTCTATTTTTTCCTAATTCCCAAGAGCACTTAGATCCTAGAAGACCTCATAGTCTATTACTGAATGGATGAGTCAACCTTTAAAGATGTGTTTTATCATAGACAATAACCACTGAGAGGTCATACTTCTGTTCTGGTGTGAATTCCATCCCTCATTATCCAGGCTTTTATGCCCATTCATACCCCACTCAACTGGCCTGAGATTGTAGTGAGATTGTAACCATATGTTGTCTAAGGGACACAGAGAAATCTGGAGATATGGGGGGACATTAATATTTTTCTCTCAAGATTATATATATGTTACATATATTTGTTTCAGTGTGTTCTATACATATCAAATAATTATGCTTTCATTTTTACCATGTTGTGGCAATAGAGAAATTTAAATTTTTACCTATTAAAACTTATGATACTTTTATTTTATGAATTCTATGTTTGGCTCCTACAACAGAAATGCCCTTTCTACTCTAAAGCTAGAAAACCATTCTTCCTCATACCTTAGTGAATTTATTTATTCTTATTAAAATATTAGAACCATTTGAAATATTTTTATTTGACTATTGCCATTTTTTAAAGTTTTAAAAATTGTTGTTCAAGTAGTTATTTCCACTTGATGTAAAAAATAAAGTAATAATTTCATTTTATTTTTTCCAGAGGGCTTCACTGTATCAAAACCATGAATTGATTCTTCCCCTCACTGAGTAAATGGATAGTGTCTCCTTAGCAGATTTCCAGAAGGCAAAAGTGTCATTCAGTCCACTGAAGTTGATTTAGTCATGTTGCCATTTATTTACTCAGATTGAAAACATTCTCAACTTTTAATAAAATGTTTTCTCTCCCAGGAATGTTCCACCCCCACCATGCTGGCAAGAAACCAATTCACAAAGTTCTTGAGAATGGAAGTCACTTACCCATTGTGTGGTTGTTATTTACAGCTAAACTGCCATCTTCCTCAGTTTCTACATGTATCTGGATCCATTTCAACTGTGTCCAGACATATTATTGTCCTGAACTTTATTTCTTTACTGTAAAAAATATTAGATAAGCAAAACTTTTTATTTATTTTATTTTTATTTTTTATTCTCACATGAAGACATTTTTATTCAAAGACATTTTATTTTATTTTTTTTAGATAAAGAGAGGAAGGGAGAGAGGGAAACATTAATGTGACAGAAGCATCAGTTGATTTCCTTAGCATGCTCCCAGACCAGGGATGTGTGTTGGGATTGGGATGAACCCACAATCAAGGTATGTGCCCTGACCAGGAATGGAACCCGCAACCTTTCACTTACCCGCTGACACTCCAACCAGTAAGCTACACTGGTCAGAGCAGGCAAGCAAGATATTTATCTTTCTGTCAAACCCTAACATGATCTTGAACCAGTTTGGTCTTTAACTTAGTTTGATAGTACTTGTAAATATTTCTATTTTATTTTGTCTACCAAGCCATGAATTGTAAGAGCCAGCAATTATGCAAGGCTGCTTCTAAAATTACTCATAACAGTCCTCCCCAACAGTGTTCACTCCTGGGTAATCCCACCCCTTCTGTGTGGGCTGGACCTAGCCACTCATTTCTAATGAATGGAATGTGGCAGAAGGGGTAATTGATATGTTACTTCTGAGATTAAAGTCTAAAAACTCAGACATCTGTCTTCCTGGTGCTCTCTTCCTTTTGCAGTCTTCTCGCTCACCTTGATGATGATACAAACAGCCGTGTTGGAAAAGTCTATGTGACAAGAAATAAGGGCAACCTTCAGCCACAGCCTACAAGAAATTGGATTGGACCAACAAACCCATAAAGGGGCTTGGAAGTATCTCTTTCCCTAGGGAAAACTTGAGATAACCTTAAATTCAGCCTTGAGAGAGACCCTTAGGGAAAACAGCAGCCAAGCCGTACCCAGGGTCCTGAACTTCTGAAATTGAGTTAGTACATGTCATTGTTTTCCATTAGGTTTGGGGCTAATTTTTATGGAGTGATGGATAGCTAATACAACAAATAAAGAACTGGGTAATTATATTAAATAATATTATTATGAATACATCTTAAAATATTATTAAAGTTATAGTGGTATGAAAGCATGTATTGTTAATTATAATAGCATTATAATAGAAAGCTAACATTGCTAGTGAGTTTTAGATGTGAAAAAATCACACTTCTAAGACTTTCATTACTTTATAATCTTTACCAGAACTCAAGAGAAAAGTTAATGTAACTACATTTCTGTAACATGTCCCTTTCTACTTTTTGTCCATCCACACACTCTTAATGTTTAAGCACTTAGGACATCAGATTCTGATCAACATCAAATTCTCTTAAGAACAAAGCCACAGGTCTGTCCACTGCAGAAAGAGAGTTTAATCTAAAGAGTTAACATCTTGACTTCAATTGTGTTTCAGCCCCAGACCCATGAAAGGGACTGACTCTTCGGACCACACCCTCACTTGCCATGGCTGACATCAGACCTGACATAATCATTAACTATTCCTACCCTGCGTCCAATCAATGAGTAGAACCCATGACCCCTGAGTCCCTTACATAGTACATTCTTTAGAAGCCTCCAGGGAGTCGGATCTTTGAGCACAAGCTCACCGGTGCACTGACTGAGCTTGGTGCCATCTCCTTAAAAATAAACTTTTACTTGCTAGGCTGAAAATTCCTATTTGTATTTGGGCTTATTTTTTTTTAAGAAAGAGAAAGGATTAATTCGTTGATTCTTATATGTCTCTTACTAGGGGATGAAAAATGAAACCTTGGTATATCGAGATGACACTATAACCAACTACGCCATCCACTCAGCCAGGGCCATGTTTGATTGGGCAAATGAACCCCTGTAGTCTGATAACCTTAACACATTTCTTTGCATTTACTGAGGAGAAAACAAATGTTGAGATGTACAGAAGCTAAATTGGAGCCCAAAACCTATACTCTTTTTTTAATATATGTTACTGATTATGCTATTACAGGTGCCACATTTTTTCTCCCCTTTATTCCACTCTCTCCTGTACCCCCGCCCTCACCATCATTCACCCACCTTAGTTCATGTCCATGGGTCATATATATCAGTTCTTTGGCTTCTCTTTTCCCATACTATTCTTAAACTCCCCCTACCTATATTGTATCTACCATTTATGCTTCTTATTCCCTGCACCTTTTTCCACATTCTCCCCACTCCCCTTCCCCACTGATAACCTTCCACATGATCTCTATTTCTGTGAATCTGTTCCTAGTGTAGTTGTTTTGCTTAGTTCATTTTTACTCTTTTAGGTATGGTTGTTGATAGTTGTGAGTTTGTTGTCATTTTACTGTTTATATTTTTTATCTTCTCCTTTTTCTTAGATAAGTCCCTTTAACATTTCATGTAATAAGGGTTTGGTGATGATAAACTCTTTTAACTTGACCTTATCTTGGAAGTACTTTATCTGCCCTTCCATTCTAAATGATAGCTTTGCTGGATAGAGTAATCTTGGATGTGGGTCCTTGCCTTTCATGAATTTGAATACTTTTTTCCAGCCCCTTCTTGCCTGCAAGGTCTCTTTTGAGAAATCAGCTGATAGTCTTATGGGCACTCCTTTGTAGGTAACTGTCTCCTTTTCTCTTGCTGCTTTTAAGGGTCTCTCCCTATCTTTCATCTTGGGTAATGTAATAATGATGTGCCTTGGTGTGTGCTTTCTTGGGTCCAACATTTTGGGGACCCTCTGAGCTTCCTGGACTTTCTGGACTTTCCTTTGCCAGAATAGGAAAGTTCTCCTTCATTATATTTCTAAATAAGTTTTCAATTTCTTTCTCTTCCTCTTCTTCTGGCACACCTATAATTCGAAGGTTGGAATGTTTAAAGTTGTCCTGGAAGTTCCTAAGCCTCTCTTCATTTTGCTGAATTCTTGTTTCTTCATTCTGTTCTTGTGAGTGTTTATTTCTTCCTTCTGGTCCAAACCGTTGATTTGAGTACCCGTTTCCCTCCTGTCACTGTTGGTTCTCTGTACATTTTCCTTTATTTCACTTAGCACAGCCTTCATTTTTCATCTAATTTGTGACCATATTCAACCAATTCTATTTCCATCCTGATTACCAATGTTTTGAACTCTGCATCTGAGAAGTTGGCTTTCTCTTCATCGCTGGTGTTGTATTTTTTCTGGAGCTTTGATCTGTTCTTTCATTTGAGCCATTTTTGTTTTGTCTCAGCATATAGTAAGAGGTGGAGTCTTAGCTGTTCACCGGGGCAGGGAAACCCACCTCACTGTGTTGTGATGCTGTATATGAGGGAGGTGTCCAAGAGAGAACAGTGCCACTTGCTGCTCTCTTCACTGGTTTTCAGTCAATTCCCCCAACATCCACAATCAAATTGGATGCTTCTGGTGCTGATTCCCAGGTGGGTGGTTTTGTGTACGTTCTAGGACTTTGTGGGTCTCCCCAGCAACCTCTCCTGTGAGTCTGGGAGTTTCTCCTGCTGCCACCTCAACCCCCTCAGGTGTTTTCAATCAGAGGTTTGAGGCTTCATTTACCCACACTGGGACCCTGGGTCGAGTAGTCTGTCTCACTCCCCAGTTATTTCTCCCAGTTTATCTGTACTCAATTGTGGAACCACCCAGTCTGCCAGCTGCCACCTTACCCACCCGGGTCTTCAGCAGCCACCTTGCCAAGATGCCTCTCCACCTGGGTGCTCGTCACTACCTCTCCTACCAGTCTGGATGAATGTTTCTTTAGTTCCTTGGTTGTCAGACTTCCATACAGTTCAATTTTCCATTCGTTCTGGTTGATTTTTGTTTCTAAACTTGTCATTTTTTTGGTCGTGCAAGGAGGCACAGTGTGTCTACCTGTGCCTGCAACTTGACCGGAGGTCTTGGGGTATAATCTTTTACTGGGGTGGGGAGTGGTGAATGGCTACCTGGTAGTATCTACCAGCATTGAAGTCCAAAATTTACAATGGCAAACCCTTTGCCCAGAAGTTTCATCTAGGAATCCCTTAGAACAGCTGATATGAAAACACTGAAACATTTTTGCACCAGCTATTCAGAAAAAAATCAAAGTGCAAAATACAATGTCATTTGATACCAACAAACAGAAGTCAGATAAGCATCTTTATATTCTTTATATTTTTCATGTGCAAGAGAAGAGGCCTGCAAAAATATAGTTATGAGGCAAAGGGAAGTTTAGGGCTCTAATATTTTATTCTATAGATTTCTACATTATTTGTTTTAATCATGTATATATCACTTTGTTATTTTTAAAAGCAATTTTAAAAAGAAGATAGTAGTTTTCCTACTGTGTCATGTTTTCTTGGGAGAAAAATTGCTCAGAAAAAGCAGAGCGGTGTAAACTGAGCAAAGACCTCGGATTTGGCTTGGCTCTGTGTCTAACGTGTCCTATGACTGGGCTTCAGTAGGCCCATCCTCAGCTTTCCTTATTCATCTAAAAAGTAGGAGATTAGAGCTATATGGTCACTAATATTCCTTTATTTTAAAAATTTATGAACACAGATCTATTTTTTTAGGTTTTATGATATAACAAACACACAAACATGACTTTGAAGTTCGAATGACATTTATTTCTTTTTTAATTATTTTTCAGGTACAGTTGTCTCCATTTTCCTCCCACAACTTTCCCCTGCCCCACCCATTTAGAAAATATACATCAAACAATATGCATGAGAATTAAATATACCTTAATTATAGCATGTAGGCAAATATTTTAACCCAAAAAGGTTGACTTGTCTCTTTCCTCTTAATAAAGGTTGTTCCTAGTTGAAATAATGACTGTGTTATCATTTCACTGTAAATGAAATGTACACTGTAAAATGTACATTTTACATACAAATGAACTTTGTATGTAAAATCAAAGTTAATGATATGTTTACTTGCCTTGTATTTTGAGATCCTCTTGTAAGGGTGAAACTTCTGGAAAAGCAAAATGGATTGCTAATTATTAATTCCAGTGTGGATCATAGAAGGGCCTGGCAGCTTCCTATTCAATGAGACAGGCTCCTGAGTCTACCAGAAATCCTGACGTGTGCTGTGAGTAAAGCCCTGATTTATGACACTTATATTAATCAGGGCTAAGAAACTGGTCAGAAGCAAGAGGAGTTAGGACTATAGACTCTTCTTTGGCATGTACCTTTTCCCAGGGGCACTGTCAACCTAAGACAGTGTGGGCAGGCCTCTCCAGGCAGCTCAGCCCACACCTCCCAGTTGCCCTGTGGCCAGTTACTTCACAGGTACCCTGCCTGCCAGTCTCTCCAAGTCCTGAGGGTTAGTAACTCCTAACTTACTGTTTCTTTTTATTGTTGTTTAAGTACAGTTGTTTCCATTTTCATCACACCATGGCCCCCTGCACCACCAATGCTGCCTTCCACCCTCAAATCTACCACCTTTGGCTTTGTCCATGTGTCCTTTATACATATCCCTTGAGAGGCCTTCCCTTATTTTCCCCCATTATCCCTTTCTTGCCTCCCCTTTGGTTGCTGTCAGTCTGTTCATAATTTCAATGTCTCTGGTTATATTTTGCTTGCTAGTATGTTTTGTTGATTAGGATCCACTTATAGGAGAGATCATACAGTATTTGTCCCTCACTGCCTGGATTATTTCATTTAGCTTTATGTTCTCCAGTACGATCTACACTGTTGCAAAGGGTAGGAGCTCCTTCTTTCTTTCTGCTGTATAGTATTCCATTGTGTAAATGTACCACAGTTTATTTATCCACTCATTTACTGATGGGCCTTTAGGTTACTTCCAGCACTTGGCTATTATAAATTGTGCTGCTATGAACATTGAGATACATAGGTTCTTTTGGATTGGTGTTTCAGGATTATTAGGGTATAATCCCAGCAGTGGTATTGCCAGGTCAAAAGGCAGTTCCATTGTTAGTTTTCTGAGGAAATTTCATACTGTTTTCCACAGTGGCTTTACCAGTCTGCATTCCCACCAACAGTGCACTAGGGGTCCCTTTTCTGCACAACCTCTCCAGCACTTGTCATTTGTTGATTTATTAATGATAGCCATTCTGACTGTTGTGAAGTAGTAACACATTGTGGTTTTAATTTCCATTTCTCTGATGGTTAGAGATGCTGAGCAATCTTTCATATGAATGGGGCCTCTGTATATCCTCCTTGGAGAAGTGTCTGTTCAAGTCCTTTGCCCATTTTTCAAGTGGGTTATTTGTGTTCCTGGTGTGAAGCATGTGAATTCTTTATATATTTTGGAGATCAGACCCATGTCCAAGGTATCATTAGCGAATATATTTTCCCATATGGCTGTTCATTTTACTGCTGATCCATATATCTCTTCTTTTTAAAAAAATAAATAATATCTTTTAAAAAAGATTTTTATTTATTTATCTTTCTAAGGGAAGGAGAGAGGGAGAAAAATATCAATGTGTGGTTGCCTCTCATGAGTCCCCTGCTGGGAACTGGCTTGCAACCCAGGCACGTGCCCTGACTGGGAATCAAACCTGTGGTTGTTTGGTTCCCAGGCTTGTGCTCAATTCACTGAGCTATACCAGCCAGAGCCATGTATCTTTTCTTATGCCAGTCAACTTTTTTTATTGCCATTGCATTATAATATAGTTTATATCAGGTATTGTGATCCCTCCTACTTTGTTCTTCTTTCTCAAAATTGCTGCAGCTATACAGGGTCATTTATGATTCCATATAAATTTTTGAAATGTTTGTTCTTTATCTGTGAAATATGTCATTGGTATTTTAATAGGGATTGCACTGAGTCTATAAATTGCTTTGGGTAGTATGGATATTTTAATGATGTTAATTTTCTAATCCATGGACATGGTATATGCTTCCATTTATTTGGGTCTACCTTAATTTTTTTCTTCAAGTTGTATAGTTTTCTGAGTATAGGTCTTATCCACTTGGTTAGGTTTATTACTAGGTACTTTATTTTTCTTGTTGTTATAGCAAGTGGAATTTTTTTCCTGATTTGTTTCTGATATTTTATTGTTGTTGTGTACAAAAATGCCTTCATTTATTAATATTGACTTTGTATCCTGCTGTCTTGCCAAATTCACTTATTAGGTCCAGTAGTTTGTTTTGGTGGTGTTGATAGGATTTTCTGTGTACACTATCATGTCATCTGCAAACAATGAGAGTTTTACTTCCTCCTTTCAAGTTTGGATGCCTTTTAATTCTTTTTTATTTTTATTTTTATTTTTTGTCTGATGGCTATGGTTAGGACTCCAACATTATGCTGAATAGAAATGATGGAAGTAGACATCCTTGTCTTGTTCCTGATCTTAGTGGGGAAATATTTTCATTTTTGCCCATTGAGCATGATGTTGGGTGTAGATTTCTCATATATGGCCTTTAGTAAGTTGAGGTATGCTCCCTCTACTCCCAATTTCTTGAGTGTTTTCATCAGAAATGGGTGCTGTACCTTATCACATGCTTTTTCTGCATCTAATGATATGATCATGTGATTTTTGTCTTTCCTTTTGTTTATGTGAAGTATTATGTTTATTGATTTGTGAATATTGTACCATCCTTGCATCCATGGGATTAATGACACTTGATCGTGGTTTATGATCTTTTTAATGTATTTCTGAATGCTGTTTGCCAATATTCTGTTGAGGATTTTAGTGTCTATATTCATCAGTGATATTGGCCTACAGTTTTCTTTCTTTGCTGTGTCTTTATCTTGTTTTGGAATTAGGATGATGCTGGCTTCATAAAAAGGGTTTAGGAATCTTCAATCTTCTTGGAATTTTTTGAAGGAAAATAATCTTTGAAGGATAGGGGTTAGCTCATCCTTAAATGCTTTGTAAAATTCTCCTGTGAAACCATCCAGTCCAGTGCTTTTGTGTGCCAGGAGTTTTTTGGTTACTGCTTCTATTTCAGGAGTTTTATCAGTCTGTTCAGGCTTTCTGCTTCTTGATTTATTTCTGGGACATTATATTTTTCTAGAAATGTGTCCATTTCACTCAGGTTTTCAGATTTCTTGGTGTATAGATGTTTATAGTCATTTCTTACAGTCCTTTGTATTTCTGTGGTATTAGTTGTAATCTCTCCTCTTTCATTTCTGATTTTATTTATTTTGGTCCTCTCTCTATTTTTCTCGATGAATATGCTTAAAGGCTTGTTGATTTTGTTTATCTTTCGAAAGAACCAGATCCTGGATTTATCAATCTTTAGAATTGTTCTTTTAGTCTCTATGTCATTTAATTCTGCTCTGATCTTAATTATTTCCTTCCTTATACTTCTATGGAGTTTTTTTGTTGCTGTTCCTCCAGTTCTTGTATATGTAGAGTTAGGTTGTTTATTTAAATTTTTTTCTAGTTTTTTTAGGCAGACCTTTATTTCTATGAACTTCCCTCTCAGGACTGCCTTTGGGGTAATCCATAAATTTTGGACTGTTATGTGTTCATTTCATTTGTTTTCAGAAACATTTTGATATCTTCCTTGATCTCATTATTAACCCATTAATTGTTTAATAACTTGCTGTTCAATCTCAATGTATTTGAATGTTTTTGAGTTTTTTCCTTGAGGCTCTTTCTTTATTTTTAGGCCCTTGTGGTCTGAGAAGATCTTGATATGATTTCAATTTTCTTGAAAATTTTGAGGCTTGTTTTGTGTCTGATCATGTGGTCTGTCTTTGAAAATGTATCGTGTGCATTTGAAAAGAATGTGTATTTTGCTTCTTTGAAATGAAATGTTATATATGTATATATTATATGTATATATATATATATATATATATATATATATATATATAACATATATAATCAGTTAAGCCCATTTGATCTAGTGCATTGTTCAATGTAACAATATCTTTGCTGATATTTTGTTTGGAAGATCTACCCATTTTTTGGTGTGGGGTGTTAAAATTTCCTAGTGTAAGTGTGTTGCTGTCTATATCTTTCTTGAAGTCCTCCAAGATTTTTCTTCTATATTTGGATGCTACCATGTTGGGTGCATATGTGTTTACAATGTTTATTTCTTCTTGGTAGATTCTTCCCTTGAGTGTTACAAATTATTCTTCTGTGTCTTTTTTATGGCTTTTGAAGTCCATTTTGTCTGATATAAATATTGCTACCCTGACTTTTTTTCTGTCCATTTGTTTGGAATATTTTTTCTAACCCTTCACTTTCAGACTGTGTAGATGTTTTTTCCTGAGGTCAATCTCTAGTACACAGCATATGTGCAGGTCATGTTTTCTTATCCATTTAGCTACTCTATATTTTTTGATTGAAGCGTTTAATCCATTAACATTTAAAGTTATTATTTATAGATACTTATTCATTCCCCCCCTTTTGTACCTGTGTTCCTTTCTCACTCCTTTCCTTCCTCTTCCTATAGCAGTACCTTTAGTATATCTTGCAATGCTGATTTGGTAGAGGGGTATTCTTTCAGCCTTCTTTTGTTGGGGAAACTCCTTACTTCACCTTCCATTTTAATTGGGAGCCCCACTGGGTAGATTATTTGTGGTTGCAGGCCTTTGAATTTCAGTACTTGCAATATTCCTTGCCATTCTCTCCTGGCTTGGAGTGTTTCTGTTAAGAAATCAGTTGCTAGTCTCATCAGAGCTCCTTTGTATGTTACTTCTTGTTTTTCCCTTTCTGCTTTTAAGAATCTCTCTTTGCCTTTAAAACTTAGCATTTTAACTATGATGTGTCTTGGAGTAGGCCTCTTTTGACTCATCTTGATTGGGACCCACTGCACTTCCTGAACTTACATAGCTTTTCCCCTCTCCAAGTTAGAGAATTTTTCTGCCAGTATTTTTTCAAACAGGGTTTTTATCCCTTGGTCCTTTTCTTCTCCTTCTAGTATTCCTATGATTAGAATGTTGTGTTTCATGTTGTCTTGCAGTTCCATTATGCTATCTTGATATTTTTGAGTCTTTTTTCATGGTCTGCTCTACTTGAGTATTTCTACTTCATCTTTCAGCTCACTAGTTTGGTCCTCTGCTTCATCTGTCCTGCTTGTAATTTCTTCTAGTGTTTTTTTTTTATATTATTTCAGAAATTTTATTCTTCATTTCATCCTGGTTCTTGTTTAGTTTCTATTCCCTTTTTCATACTCTTATAGTTCTCACTTATTTTTTGTAGTTGCTGTGAATTCCTTGAGCATCCTTATGCGCATCCTTTTAACCATCCTTTTGAATTCTATAGCTGATAGTTTGCTCACCTCCATTTCATTTAGCTCTTTTAGTAGGAAGTCTTTTATTCCTTTTGGTTGAAGATTCTTTCTTTGTCTCCCCATTTTAGATGATTCTTTTTGTTTGTTTCTGCATTTCCCAATGCTCTGTTTTGCTAGCTGTCTTTGTGGGGTGAATTTCTATGGTAGGAGTTCTGTGGGACTCAGAGTTGTGGCTCTTTGATCTCCTTGTCTGGATGCTCTAGGGTTGCCCTTTTTTCTCCCATTTGAGTGGGTTCTTGTTGTGCTTGTGTTTTTCCCATTGGTGGCTCCTTTGTTGGTGGGTTTTCTCCTACAACAGATTTACTGGTATTCACAATCCCACCTTATCTTGTATATGATCTGAGGTGGGGTAAAGGCAAAGTGTATCATGATAGCAGCAGAATATTGTATGGAATTTAAAGTACCAACAAGTGGAGAACAGTTTGTTCCCTGCTTTGGAGAAGTATAGCAATAACTGATATTTCATCCAATTAGCCACTTTTTTTAAAAGGTAAAAAAGAGGTAAGATGCTTGTTAGATGGGGGGAAAAGAATGTTAGCTGAAAGTGCTTATGTTAGGTTAGATAGTGAGATACAGTAAGAATAAGGGATAGAAACTTGATGTAGTGTGTGAAAGAATGAAGTTAAACATAACAGTAATAAAGCTCAGGAAGATAATAGTAAAATGAACCAAGACCAGGGAAGGGTGCAGTGTGGTAATGGGAACAACAAAAATATGAAAAGAAATACATGATCTGAATTAAAAGAATAAAAAGTAAAAGGCCAAGAGTAGTGTGTTATAAGAATATGAGTAAAGAACAGGAAGAGAAATTAAAATGCAATATGAAAGGGAGAACAAAGAAAACCAGTCAAACAATGAAATCAAACAAAACAAAAAACAACTACACAGAAGGAAGAGAAATAAAAAATAATAGTAACAAAATATAAAAAGTAAAATAAAAAATGCCAGTTCTGCAGGACAGTGAAGTGAATTTTATCTCAGTTGTTTGCATTAGCCTTCTGATCTCTCTCTGGATCTTTCTTTGATCCTTTTACAGCTCCAGATCATATTGTCTTACACTTGGAAGAAAAAAATAAAATAAAATAAAATAAAATAAAATAAAATAAAATAAAATAAAATAAAATAAAATAAAATAAAATAAAACACCCCCTAGTGACTTTGAACCTACCAAGTGGGAGCTGTTGGTCTTCCTGGATGTTGTAGGTAGAGACAGGCTGGGAACCATTTTTTTCCTTTCCTGTGTTTCTGCAATGGGGGTTCAGTATGGATTCCAATATTGACAGTTGTTTAACCTCCAGCCCAAGCCCTCAGAGCACTGTGTGACTTTCATGGTTCTTATGCACCAAGCTGATGCCTTCAATCGACCTTGCTGTGCCACCCTTTGATTAGTCTGTGAGGTGGAGCAAGTGGGAGCAACTTGCACTCCCCTCCCTCTTTACTGGTCCAGGCACTGTGCACATATAAAAATCCCTTCAGGGCAGTTTAGTTCCCCTATTAAATTAAGTCTCTCTGGGGACTGCTAATCCTCTGAGCCCCTGTTGCTCCAGTTTTTTCAGTCCAAGAGGTGCCCTGATTTGGAGCAAATTGCACCCCTCCTCTTCCCTCTTTGCTGGCCTAGCCATGGCAGGAGAGTTCCTTAAATGGCAGGTGAGAGCCTTTTTTTTAGTAAATTTCTCTTGTTTACACCCCCATTCTTAACAAGTGCCCAGCTTTTCATACAGTTCAACTGTCTTACCAGTCCCAAGACTATCTGGGTAAGGTTGCATCATGGCCCAATTCTTCTCCCATGTCTAGATGTCACCCAGATCCCCAATTTCTCTGGTACAGTCCCAGCCAGCAACTACAGTCCCAGTGGGAAAACAGCACCTCTGTGTGTCTCCCACTGTGTCTTTATTCCTCAGTGATTTCAAGCATCTAGGTCTCTCCTGGTACAGGACTTTCTTCCCTGTTCTGGAAGGGGATGGAGCTGTGAAGTTAAAATCACTGATCCAGCTCTTCTTCAAAGCTCTTGCAGCAGCTGTCCCTGCTGCCAGGCTGGGGACCACAGCAGCCTTGGTCACAGTACAGATCCCAGGGAACTTACTGTCTCTATACAATCTCCTTCCTGTCTGCTTTTCAACATCCTCTGCAATCTTTGGCTTCCAAATTTCATACAAAAGCTAGAATTGAGACTTCTGGCCAAGATGGAGGTGTAGGTAGACACACTGTGCCTCTTCACACAACCAAAATTAAGGGCAACAAAAATTCAGAAACAAACAAAAAAAACCCAGAACTGACAGAAAATTTAACTGTACAGAAATCTGACAACCATTTATCCAGACTGGTAAGAGGGGTGGAGTCAGTGGCTGGTGGAAAGGGGTCATGGCAGGAAAAAGTGGTGGCTGGCAGACCCAGTGAGGGTCCTATTCAAATACATAATCACTTTGATACATTTAACTTTTTTGGACCAGCAAGCTGCAGGCTCACCTTTCTACCCACTCACTTTTCTTTTTCAGGCATAGACATTGGAAAATTGGTGTTTTTTTAAGTAGAGCAAGCACTCTGCTAGAATAAATACTAATTTTAGCAGGTAAATAAGTATTTCTTAGGAATCACTTACTAGCTTATTTCTATAGGCATCTATTTACATGTTGGTGTCATCCACTTGGGAGTGAAATTCAGAATCTTGCCACCACACCTAGTTCAAGGACAGGCATTGGAAGCATCACAAAGCCTTGTTGAGTGACCTAATGAAGAAATGGTGCCTGGCCAGTCTGAATTTAAACTATGAAAGAATAAATCAGTGACTAGCACATAATTTAAACTATTCATGTTTAAATTGATTGAAATTTCTAGAATGCAAACTCCACAAATGCAAGGATTCCTGTTGTTTTGTCTACTGGTGGAACCCAAGTCCCACACACAGCTTCCTGACAACACTAACATGACTCCTGTCTACTGTCTTCATTAACATAACCTTCCCATTCTAGGAAAGTCAGTGTTCATTATGTTAACTTCCAGAAAGACCTGTCAACTCTCTGATAGAAAACAGAAAATTAACATAGATTTCTATGTTAATTAGTCTTTGAATTCATTGACTCAGAAATCCTCACCTTGCTCTTTCCACCAATTCTAAATTCTTTAGAATTGTGATCCTTTCCCAATCCTAATCAGACCTCCCTGCCTTAAACCAGACTTCCACTCTTCACTAGATCTGCTCCTGCCTTCTGTACTGGACACTGCTTGGCTGGGCTGGCCATGCCCCTCACTAGTAAACCCCATAAACTCGCATGGTGTCATCAACAGGTTGGATTGGTGATATTTGGGAGCCAGAACACACCTAAAACAACATTGGACCCTCAAGAAATATTAGTTGAATAGATGAGTAGATGCTAGAGAATCATATTTGTAGGGATTTTAAAAGCCTTATTAAGCCTAAATTAGAATGGAGTCAAGCCCTGTAAACCCTCTCAGTGGCCAGAGCTGAATCTGACAGCTAAGACACAACCCACTATAAGCTCAGACATGTTCCTTAGCCATGACTGACATATTCACCATATGTTTTTTATCATAAATTACTTTTCTGGAATTTAAGCCAAAGAGTACAAGTTAATGATTCATGAAAGAGCAACAAATAACTATTTTCTGACCAACCTTTCCTTAAAGTGCCTGAGGTGACATGAAGGGTCCTAATTTATTCCTCATCAGAAAATGTCTAAATGTGTATTGATTTACTTCAGATTTTTCACATTTTGATCCATTTGTTATTCCCTTTCAAGAGAAGCAAGTTTTCCCGCAGGTTTTCTAAGCTCAAATAAAGGCCTTCCTTGTTTTAGCTTTAAGGTGCTGGCTGACAGTGAAAGGCCAATTTATCAGACTCTGCACAACAGTGGCCACTAATTTTAATTCAGCCCAGAGCTTTCTGCAGCCGACAGAGAGAGAACTCTCCAACTAGTGCATTAGTTGACAGAGGAGAAAGAGAATAAAGCCAATGCCACTTTGCAAGAAAAAATTTAAATATGGGAAAGTTTCCCTGCCCATTCAGCTGGAGTTTCAATAGGGAGTAGTATGTAAGAATAACTTCAGAAAGTGTACATGTATGCCCTAAATTCCAACTGTAGTATTAAACTCCTCCTCTTCCCCAATGTCCCACAGTAAGACAGGCAGATTTGGTGTAATTTATTGTTTGCTTAGATTTTACATACAGGATGTATAAAACACCTGGAGTTTAATACAGATACAACACAAACTTCTGCATTGCATTTTTTTTGCCAAGCTGTTCAAGACTAAAATACCAAATTATGCAGGCTAACAATTTCTTTTCCTCTTTCTTCTAAGGGACAATAAGTGCGTTGGTATTTATCAGGACTCTGAAAAACATCTTAACTCTTAAGTTCACATTTTGGGAAATGGTGATAGAAGGAACATGACTTAGTTCAAGATTGTTTGCCAAGAATCCTGGAAATTCTTCTCTGGGCAGAGATCAGGGAATCAGATGGGTTACAACATCATTACCAAAATTGTGAAATAGCTTCTGTGTCTCCCAAACAGTCTGGGGCTGGGATGGCCCTAAGCTGGAGAGGTGATTCCCAAAAGCCAGACCTCTGGGCAGTTTCTGGGAATGACTCAGTCCTTCTAGGCTCCAGAGACACCTGACTCTCCAAAAAAAATAGAAGTTTATAGACCATATAGAAATATGCAGATCTAAATAGTAATTTTACCTGTGTCTGCCCAAACAGCATTGTTTTGACAAGAAGTCTCTGACTTGAGTTCTGAACTCAATATACATTTTGATAACTGATTTTCCCTTTTTATGAAATTTCCCCCTCAATTGTCACAGTCAAACCTCCCATTTTTTTGTTCCTGTGTTTACCAAACCACCTCTTTAAAAACAAACAACTATTTTTTCTTGTCATGCTAAACTTTCTATTTGATATTTTCCTATCTTTCTCCCTCTTTCTCTGCCTTCAGCCCCCATATACTAGGGAAAAGTAAAAATGGCTAAACTGTATGTTATGTGAATCAGGTGTTGACTACTGTACTGGGCGTTACCAAACCTGGCCTTATTTATCCTACATAGCAAAGCACATAGGAACCATTACAGCACAATTTAGAGTTTATAGTTTGAGGGCAGTGGGGCTGGTAGGCTGAGCTAACACAGGCCTGTGTGACCACAGAGCCCATCCACAGCCACAATGCAGGGTACATAGTGATGGTCAGATGTCTGCCCCAAATATGCCTCTGGAAAAAAGGAGTTTTTTTCAGCTGATTATTTTACAGATGCAGAAGCTCTGAAAATTACATAAAAGTTACCCTTTTGTTAAGAAACTTATAAAGGAAATGATACAGAGTGCAGCAAAGAGGGGGGCCCCCAAAAAAAGAGATTTGGAATAGGGTCCAGAACTCAAGGTGTTTAGGAAATGTTAGAAAGACATATAAGATGTCCTCACCCCTTGCCCCTCAGGTGTGAGTTGGGGGAAGGGACACATGGAGAAGGAACATGCAGAGCTGTTTTGTAAAGCAATGGCTTTGCAGCTAATCCACGGCATGGTCATTTAATATATCTATAGCCTTTGGCTGGTCACTTAGATATGTTAAATAGCTTTGGCCAGGCTCTGAGCCAGGGGGATGGAAAGAGACTTCCCCTCCCCAGGATGTAACTGGGGGACAGGCCCTCAAGTTACAGTGCCTGCGTGGGAGCTTGGAGAAGATTGGCTACAGGACATGGGTCCATACCTGCCCAGACTCACGATGGCAGTCCAGTAAACTTGGAACCATACAAAAATGCTGGCAGGTGTAACTGATTGTAGGAGAAGTTGGAAATGGGGGTACAGAGGAAGATTGGCACAGGGATCTAAACCAAGACATGGAAGCCCTTAGAAAAGAAAGCCTGCTTCTGGCAGAGTGGGGACCCCTGCAGCCATGTAAAGAAGAGAGAACCATGAGGCTTCACCAGAGTGGGGACCCCCGCAGCTTTAGTAGGGGGAACCACCATGTGGCTTTAGCAGAGAATCACCACTCAGCTTTTCAGAGTGGCGACTCCCCCCTCCCCACAGCTTCCAGGAGAGATGTGTGAGGTTTGGCCAGAGTACAGACCCCTGCAGCTTTGGTAGAAGAGGACCACGTGGCTTTGGGGTACTGCCTTTGGCCACGTGGCCTGGGAAGCAGGAGAGACTTTCCCTGGAAAATGGGTACAAAAAACTCTTGCCAATAGACCATTAGAAGGTGCCACATGGCTTTGTATTAATCAGCAATCCTGCCTGGATGGTGACACAGCTGACGGTGCCAGGAGCCTGAAACACAGATGTTTGCTTTATTTCTGGAGTTACAGTACCCTGAATTAGAGCAGGGAGATAAGGATGCACTGTGGGTGTCTGTGGGTATCCAAAAAGGACTTTGATGGTTTAATGAAGACATTAGACACTATTTTAAGTCTGTATAGCTTTAAATAAACATTTCCTTTCCTCTTCATAAATCTCTAGCATTGAGAGGGACATCTTTACTATTGGTGAGGACAATCGAGCCCAGTAGGGGGTCCTTTTGGTAGTAGTATACTGTCCTCGACCCCTGTGTTCTGTAACAGAATTTGACATTAGAAAGCAGGTCTGACCAGGAAGAGAGGTATCATCAAACGTAACTTTTGCACCTGAGAGATTTGTGGGCCACACAGGGCAACTTCTGTTCACCAAACTTGACTCTTCTCACTTTCTAGGTGAACTGCCTTCCTGCTCAGAAGCCCCAGGCTACCCCCACCCCCATTCTTAGCTCAGGAGAACACATGAGCCTCAGTTGTCTGGCTTTGTTTTGAGTCTCAGATCTTTTACATGATTAAAATTGTTTTTCTTTTCCCCTGTTAATCTGTCTTTTATTACAACAGCGTCTAACCAGCCAAGATTTCAGAAGAGGAGAGGGAACATTTTTCCCTCCCTTCCAACAGATAACCCTTGTCTCTGAGACTTTCTGTAAAAACGATGGCAGATGGGACCTACCTCTTGAAATCTGGGCAACGATTGCAAACTGGGAGGAAACAGTAGAGGACAAGTAGAGACCTTCAGCTAACTTGGTGGCTGCAATCCAGTGCAGCCTACAGACCATTTTTGCAAGACAAAAACAGCATTATCAGATTATTAGATGTTTTAGAACTGCCTGTACTAGGCAGGATTAAGCTGCCTCAAAATTTTCTAGGACACTGTCACAGCTGTTATTATTTAAATATCCTTAGAATTTATGAGCCACATAGGGAGACAATGAAGACTGAAACTTGAGTTCTACTACTTTAGAGAAAAACTACCCGTAAAAAAATCATTCCACCCCACCCACCACCATCTTGAAGCAAAACACCATCACAAGTCACCTGGAAAAGTTGATTTCAAACAGAATTGAGCATTTAATCCCCAGCATACATTTTTAAATATCTAAGGATTGCAGTAAGAATGAAGACTTTTTCACTGTTAATGTTAGCTGGTGAGTTACAGCCAGCTTCAATTATTTGAGGAAAGAAGAGAAGAAACATTTCATTGCTATTGTTGCCATGAGACATGTCCAAGCCTGTAGAGAATTTTTATGGCTTTATTTGAGCCAAACCGACAACAATTGCCAAGAAGTTAAATCTCAATGAATGGAGAAAATGCTCTGGAGAGCATCAGTTTTGCAGCTTATTTTATACATTAGAATCAAAGGGGAAGACGTGAGCCTGTTACATGAAACCCTTTGGTAATAGATTAGGGAGTTGAGAGAAAGAAAAGCAGGGAAATCTCTGAAATTAGATAAAAAGTAAAATGAAAAGATATATACTTCTTTAACATTGGTGGTTACAAGATACTTAACAATAAATATTTACAGCACAGAGAGATGGTATTAAAGGAATAAGATAACAATGAGGTTCCATCTTCTCCTGTTCTGGTGTGGAGGGAGGTTTTGCCCTGAGGGGTCTGGAGAAGATTACTCTGACATTCCAAAGGTATGTTATCCAAGATGCAAAACCTCAATAGACCGGGTGAGGTAAGGTAACAACCGACCTTTGTCAAGGAAGCTGCAGGACTAACTAGAATATGATAACTGCCATGACTTTTAATTAGAAAATTTTATATTCAGACCATCCTATATTGTTACTTCAGGTCCCTGAGTTTGTAGGCCTCATTATGCAGGCTTCCCCTGAGCTTGTCAGGTTTAGTATGTTGGCCCCTTTGCCATCCACACTACCATGATATATGTTTAACGGTCTTTCTCAAAAATAAAGAAAAGTGGGGAGGGCAAATAGCAGATGTTGTGAAAGGATTTCAGTGTAAAATGAAATTGGAGGATATAAAATGAAGACTCACACATGTGCCCTCAAACAAGTGAATCTCAAGAACAGTGACACTGACTTTCAGTCAATGACTGACATACAGAAAACCAGAAGTTATCTCCCAACCAATGAACATCCATCAATAACTCCTCCTCATCCTCAAGCCAATTCACTTCCTGCCAGAACTCTGACCGGACCCCCTTTGCACTCCTATCGCATGAACATAGCTGCCCCAAACACTCTGTGGACTTTCCTGCTACTTGGTATACTTCTTGTTTCCCAAATTACAGTTCCTTGGTTCTGGTCATTTGAGATTGCCTCAGTATACCTCTTGATTTAGGTTTACAATGTAGGCAGAGTAGAGCAATGTGACATTTTCATAAGACAGACATTCTGTGGGAAAAATCCAGATTTGGGGTTGAGCAGTTTTGTAAGGGGACCTACAAAATTTGACTACATAAAAAATTATGTCCTTAAGCTGTACAGTTTACAACTAGAAATGTGTGAATGTGCCTCTGTTTGGTAGATCTTCTGAGATCTAGTTAAAACAAACAGTGGTAAAATAAAATTCATGGTGAGATTCAGATGGAATTATAGTTTAATAAGCAAATGTTTTCATAGTGACCACAGTGATTTTTTTCCTTTTATTTCTACTACATTTCAAAGGAATTCTGAGACAGACGAGAGTGTTGAGAAGCTCTGGAATATTCCTATCTGAAATCTCACCTCAGATAACCTTCTGGGGAGGAACACTCATTTGAAATTCCAGCTGCATTACTAATGGGCTGTGACCTTAGATAAGACATCTAGCATTCCTGGGTCCCTTTTCAACTATCATAATGCTATGCTACAGTCTTCTCCTTCTATGGACCTCTGGTGCTTACCAGGTAGGGTGTCCAGTGTTTTCCCCACCTCTCAGGGCCATCTCACCCAGAGAGTTCTGGGCACCCATGTGAACCTCACACTAAAGATGTGGTCATTTTCAGGCTAAAAGAATAGGAGGTGTCACTAATTTTAGTGGCTAAAAATGATGAAAACTTTTTCATTAACAATTTGTGTGCACAATTCCCAAACTTGCTGATTTTATGACTATGCAAAAATCATTAAGGACCACAAAAATCTTTTGCTGTGTGAGTTACATATATCAAAATTTACCTTATTGGAAATTTAAGCTGAGAACTTCTAAAATTACATTTTAATTTATTTGTTCTTTAAAAGTGAAGGAGCCAGGGAAATGAGGAAGTGATTGTTCTCAATTTTAGCTGCTCGCTCGACCATAAGGACAGGGTGCACTTAAAAGAGGTACAGAGCTGATTGTGTTAAGTCAGCTCCTGGAACGCCAAGCGGGGGGGAGGGGTGGTGGTGGTAAAAAGACCACAACCACAGCATGAGGTTTAAGAGCCAATCAGCCATACTATCACGAGCTGTCCACAAGCTCTAGTAACCAGTCCTTGGTCAGATCACGCACCTTAGTATAGCCCCTGAGCCAATAGCTAACTGCCACCTTCTGCTTCTGGAAGTTGCTTGCTTGCTTGCCTCTATAAGAATCCTAGCCTGTAAGCATTAGGTGCGACTCTCATTTGCAGCCATTTTGGCACTCGTGTGTCTCCGGAGGCACCCCGAGAGTTTGCCCCTGTGCAGGTAAAACTTTGAAGCTTTGGCCAATAAAGTTCCATCTTAAACTCCTGAAGGCTTCTGACATTTGCTCTCATTGGGGTATGTTACAAAAAGTATATTGTAAAAGTGATATACTTTTTATGAAAAACAATGCTTTCCAATTAAATGTATCTAGTTAGAAGAGCATTTGGTTTTTTTTAACAAGCTATTTATTTATCTATTTATCTATCTATTTATTCATTTATTTCAAATCTCTGAAGACTTTTTACAAATTTCTATAACATCAGGCTCAATAGAGGACACCGGGATCTTCATATCTGCTTCTTCATCTGGTCTGTTGCAGTACAGTATCACATATGCAGCCTCTGAAAAACCCCACAATAACCTTATAAAACAATGATAGTAGAAAAGAAAAATAACTTCTTAGTATAATTATAAAGATGTTTTTGACCTCTTAGGGCATACGAAAGGTTTTGGAGATACCCAAGTTTCCCAGACTTTATTTTGTAATAGCTGTTCTCTATATGATGGAGTAGGTAGTCTACATTATAGAAATATATTGTGTATAAATATATCTTTATATATAAATGTTTATGTATAAGTATATACACATTATCAAAGGGTTATATAGTTATATTAATTTGGAATGAAAAGTGGCTGTTTGTAAAGATTTTTATTTTTTCTTAGAATGACCATGAAAACAGGATCTAACACAAAGGATTCCCTTACATCAAACATTTTCCTAAGAGTTTTGAAAATGTTATTTTATCTGTTCATCAAAACAACCCTATAAAATTGTGCCACTGATTTTATTATAAAATTTAACAAGTAAGAAGATTGGGCCTTGGAGTGCAAAAGTAACTTTCACAAGGTCACACCACTGGCAGACAATAGACCTGGCCATTGAGGCAGCCTAACCACAGACCACTAGGATCTTAATTTAGATACTTTAACTCCCCTTCAGAAAAGGTTTTGAAAAAATTAACTCACATAATCACAAAGATTACTAGCATTTTATTTGCAATGTCACATTTTTTTTTCTAAAAAAATTCATTTAAGCAATGCTGGAAATAAGTGGACCAAAATATTTGAAATTATTGAAGAATATCTGAATCATGGAGTTTCATTTACCATTGTCAGCAATGAATCTTGAGAAGTGAACTGTGCAAATGGTAATATGAGGCCATCATGGTTAGCAAAACCTTATAAAATATCACCTATTTCATATTTACAATGTTCTCTATTTTTTATTTTTGTGTGTATTTTATAATATGTGCATTATATTGATAGAGGAGGAAGGAAATATAGCTCATTAGTAATACACACATGTATTCAACAATTTTCCATTTAGAGGAGACTTTAATCAAAATGGTTTGGAGAACACTGTACTAGGTTTTACTACCATAATGATTCTTATTTTTTAAAAGATTTTAATTTATTTATCTTCAGAGGGGAAGGGAAGGAGAGAGGGAGAGAAATATCAGTGTATGGTTGCCTCTCATGTGTCCCCTGCTGGGAACTGGCCTGTACCCCAGGCATGTGACCTGACTGGGAATCGAACTGTGATACTCTGTTTCGCAGGTCCACACTCAATCCACTGAGCTACACCAGCCAGGGCATGATTCTTATTTTTATTATAAAATCTTGGACCCTTTCCAGCTGTAATAGTCTATGATTTTAATTTCTTATCAAGTATACTGAATTTTTAAGTATGGGTCTTAATTAAGAGTAGGAGAAAATTTCTGTTTAATTCTGCTGGTTATTATCACAGAGAAAAATGCAGGAAATTATTTTCTTTTCAGAGCCAGTACACTCATAAATATTTGGCAAATAGTGCTCAATACATGTAACTAATTATTAACTGACATGATAGCACTTATCAATAGATGTCTTACAACTACCTATTGCACTCTATGTTTTTTGCTGTGTGTTAATAACACCCATTCCCCATGTAAGCCATTCCATCCCAGAGTTCAGTCCTAATTCTTAGAGGAGCAGGTCATCTCTGCCTGAGTCCAGGGATGCATTCCACCAACCTGACCACATGGCTGATTCAGGTCAGTGAGAAGCCGGACATCGGCTGCATTTGAACCTGGGGGTTATAGGGCTTAGCTGAAAGCAGTTGGTTATGATTGTGATATTAAATTAAAACTAGTGGAGAAAGAAGGGCAGAGAAATTAATAAAGACTCTACTAATATAATGCTAAAATGATTACAATGTGATTTTCATTCAATGTTCTTTAAGAACAGCATGTTCTCAAGACCTCTTTCCATAAATAAGCTCAAACTGACAGATGGTAAGTTCTTAAAGAAAGTAAGCCTTTCTTCTCTGAGACTCAGACCCTTATTTGTGATGAGAATTGTCCCTCAGTTCAGGCAAGAAGTTTTTGGGACATAACATACTCAAACTAGTCTATTATCTCACAGAGAAGGAAGGTTGTGCATAGTTTGATTGGATTATATACTTTTTATCAGTCACATGAATAGTAACTGTAAGATTTTACATTCCTCTCTAAGAGGAAGAAAGAGGAAGGAAAAGATATTTCAAACTAGGTGTGAACTGAAAACAATCAGAAACCAAGGAGCAAGCAGAACAACAGAAATATCAAAGAGAGCCATGTTCAAGAAAACATGAACATTCATGTTTTCAAATGTTCGGAACTACATGACCAGAATGTTCTGCCGATCAGCATTCTGCACAACCAGGTGCAGATGATTACTCTGTGTAATGCCCATCCTGAACCATTGCAATGAGGATTACAGTGAAACCTCAGAATGGATCAAGTGTCTTTGGCTCTGATAACTTCAGTTTCAACATTCTTGACTTACATACCAATAATATACTCAGACAAAGTGGCTATCTGCACTTCAATCTTTCCCAGTATAGTCATAGAAAAAAATGGAAAGAACAAAAGGACCAGGACAGGAGGACAGGCAGATGGTGTGAGATGTGTGAAGAAATAGTACAAAATCCTTGGGCACAGGCAACCTCTCCAGACACAGCTGGAGGCAACGACTGTGATTTTTTTTTTTTTTTGAGAGGACAAGGATTGAGCACTGGCCTGTGAACCAAAAGGTTACTGGTTTGAGTCCTGGTCAGGGCACTTGGCTGGGTTGCAAGCCAGGTCCCTGGTTGGGGATGTGCACAAAGCAGCTAACTGATGTTTCTCTTTTACATTGATATTTCTTTCCCTCTCTTTCTACCTCTTTTCCCTTCTCTTTAAAAACAAATAAATAAAATCTTTAATTTAAAAAAAAAATTTGATCCTCTTTCTAAAAACAGTACACAAAGAATTAGCAAGTGGTAACAGAAGAGGTGTGAAGCAAGCTGTGAAAACAGCCCAGAAATAGTGGGCTATCATGATTTGCAGTCCTAATGAGGCATATTTTCTGCCTTTATGATGAGCCAGATTCAGTGTTATTATCACAGTTGAAAATCTTTTAAGAAACCTAGACTAAATGAGATGCATTTAAGTCATATATGATCAAAACAAAGCCATCCTACCAAGAATATTTATTTTCCCTAGTGTGGTTTCTTCTTCTTTGTCAATATTTGTTACCCAACCAGGTAATTGAATGATTATGATATATTTGAGTAAATACATTTTGTAAACTGTCATTAGGTTGTAATTTAGTTAACAGTCCACATAAACAAGTCTGCCTCTCATCCCATTACTCAGTGTCATTATGTTCATCTGCACTCACCATTTATGTTGTAATTGTGCGTTACTTCTCCCTTTCTCTCTTCTACTGTATATGAACACATTGAGCTATGCCCATTTTCATAAGAAGGCCCAATACTTACTGAATGTTCAATTGTTTGCCAGATTGTTTTAAGTGTCAGATCAATTATTTAACTTAACCCTCATAAAGGCTTATAACATGGGTACTTTTAGTATTCTTATTTTAGCAGTACAGACATTTAAACTCAGAGATTCATTTGCTTAAGTTTGAGAAGGAAACTAGGGAGAAGTAAAAATGAGATGTAAAGCCAGGCAGGCTGAGCCCAGCAGCCCTGCTCAGATCTCTGTGCTGCTCCAGCTATGAAGGCTCTGTGTTAGTTATGACCTAGAATATTATGAGTTAAAGTTTACTGTGTGCTTATTGTGTGCTGGTAATGGCCATCAACCCCTTTATATTTAGTAACATTTAGGTTATTAAATGTTTAGGTTACTTAGGTTTACAAACCTAAGAAGTAACTGCTAATATTATTCCAATTTTGTAGATGAGGAAGAAAGTGAAGAGGTAATTAGAGGGGCAGGCATAGAACTTTGGCTCTCTGGCTGAAGAGTTCTCAACACTGACCATGTGTGATATGCTGTGATCCCAAAAGCATGATGCATGGGGCTGTAACAGTTGGTCCTATCTCCAGACAGCAGACACTTACTGAGCTCCTCCTACAGTGCTGAGACTGCATAGTCATCAATGATCACACTTGATCTTCATCCTGATGGAAAAAGTATTAGGCACCTGAGAGGAGGCTCAGTTGGAGTCGAGAGTTAAGCACCTTTTAGCTGATTTCTCTGCAAAGAAGTAAATGAGGGAAATGGATGTGATTCTTAGTGCCTGATAAAAGGAAGGGCACCTGAAAAGATTTAATTTTTTCTCAGCCCTGAAAAATATTTCAAAAATATTTTTGAAAATTCCAAAAACATATTTTTAAAAACAAATATGTTCTCTTTTCCACACCTTACCATGCTCAAGGACAGTTTAGAAATGGGTATGAGTATCTGAGGCACAGCTCTCAACTGGTTTTATTCTTCACACTGCAAGGCTTCCAGGTTCCCTCTCTCCATAGATCTAGTTTAGTAATTATTAAGTTAGCATCATAACAGGAAATGTGCCAGGGGCTGGGGACAAATATGTGAATGGCACCCATGGCTCCAGCTCACCTAGAATTTATTGCTTGACAGTGGCCAATAAGTAGGCATAGGGCATTTGAGTGACACTGTTCCATCTCACCCTCAAACAAGTTTTACTTGAATTTGGTGCTCAAATCCAAGTGTTGCTCATTCATGTCTCAACAAGAGAAGATTGGCTACCTCCCAGCATCAGCATAATGTCCAGTATGTGGTAGGTACTCGAGTCATGTCTGCTGAGGAGGACAAGTGGCTGGATATGAAGGAGAGAAGATCAGAAGAGAGGAGGGAGGGGAAAATAAGATAGACATAAAAGACTGAAGAAGATGACAACAGGAAGGCATGCAGGCATTCTGAGCAGGTGAAAACCTGAGGTTCAGGCTCTCCCAGTTTGGGGAGTAAAGTCATCTCAAAGAAAGTAAGAAACAAGAGAAAAACATGGAAAGATTCCTTGAGTCAGATTGTGGACTTTCTTAATGAAGGTCAAGGGAGTTTGTGTGTTAGGCTATTAAACTTTTAAAAAATATATTTTATTGATTATGCTATTAAAGTTGTCCCATTTTTCCCCTTCATTCCCTCCACCCTGAACACCCTCTCCCACCCACATTCCCTCCCTCTTTAGTTCATGTCCATGTGTCATACTTATAAGTTCTTGGCTTCTACTTTTCCCATACTATTCTTACTCTCCCCCTGCCTATTTTCTAACTACCATTTATGCTACTTATTCTCTGTACCTTTCCCCCCTCTCTGCTCCTCCCACTCCCCTGTTGATAACACTCTGTGTTCTCCATTTCTGTGTTTCTGTTACTGTTCTAGTTTGCTTAGTTTGCTTTAGGTGTGGTTGTTAATTATTGTGAGTTTGCTGTCATTTTACTGTACATGTTTTATATCTTCTTTTTCTTAGATAAGTCCCTTTGACATTTTATATAATAATGGCTTGGTGATGATGAACTCCTTTAACTTGACCTTATCGGAGAGGTACTTTATCTTCCCTTGTATTCTAAATGAAAGCTTTGCTGGATAGCGCAATCTTGGGTGTGGGTTTAGTGATCTTTAATCTTGGCTAAAGTAATTATGATGTGCCTTAGTGTGTTCCTCCTTGGGTCCAACTTTTTTGGGACTCTCTGAGCTTCCTGGAATTCCTGAAAGTCTATTTTCTTTTCCAGATTGAGGAAGTACTCCTTTATTATTTGTTCAAATAACTTTTCCACTTCTTGCTCTTCCTCATATCCTTCTGGTACCCCTATAATTTGGATGTTGGAAAGTTTAAAGATGTCCTGGAGGTTCCTAAGCCTGTTCTTATTTTTTCGAATTCTTGTTTCTTCATTCTTTTCTGATTGCATGTTTCTTTCTTCCTCCCGATTTAGTCCATTGATATAAGTTCAGTTTTGTTGGGAACCACTCTGCCAGGTTTCAGGAATTGTAAGTGCCCCCCATGTGTAAGGCTGAGTGAGTGATCTCTGGAATTCGAGCCACTAAGGAGACAAAGCTTATCTCCCTGGCAGGAGTGCTGCTTCTGCTTTACTCATCTCTGGCCCCCAATGCTTGGTTAGTTAGTCAATGATGGATAAGACCCCTGGGGGGGGGCAACCTAAGCCAGACATGATCACCTGAGAGGCCCTCAAGGAAGGACTCAGGGGGCTGAAGCAAAGAGGAGGTGATGGACCCTCGGTCCCTGGATATTCTGACAAAGCCCAAGTCCCCATTTCCATCTGGGAGAAGCACTTTCTGGCTCTAAACCACTTAAGCCTAAAAAACTGTGACTGGGAAGGCAGTGCAGCAGCCCTTTGCTGGCTAGAGCCAGTTCCCGGGTGATCGGGCGTAAGAAAGAATTCCTAAAGTCCTGTGAAGCTGGTTTTGCTAAGAGTGCTTTCATTCCTATGATAAGGGTCCAAGCAGGAAATGAGTATGTCTCCCAAAGTTTTTGCAACTCCCTTACCTGACAGATACTGACTCAGATTAAGCCCTCAGATTTCTTTGAAATGTTATCTACTGTTTGATCCTTGCTGCCTGACATTGATTGATGAGCTTTACTTATATTCCTGTGTATCACAACCCAATAAAAGATGCTGAAGAAGAAGTTTTTGGCCTTTCTCCTCTGAGAGATTGGCCACCTTTCCTCCCCAAGCAGATCATGTCTTGGTAGTTTCACTTTCATCCATGGCAGATGGGGGGACTTTGCAGGCAAAGTTGTCCCCACACAGTTTCCTTCACATCACTGTTGGTTCCTGTACATTTTCCTTTATTTCACTTAGCATAGCCTTCATTTTTTTATCTAATTTGTGACCAAATTCAACCAATTCTGTGAGCATCCCGATTACCAGTGTTTTGAACTGTGCATCTGATAGGTTGGCTATCTCTTCATCGCTTAGTTGTACTTTTTATGGAGCTTTGATCTGTTCTTTCATTTGGACCATTTTTTTTCCGTCTTGATGCACCTGTTCTGTAGTGAGGGGTAGAGCCTTAGGTGTTCACCAAGGTGAGGCAACCCACCTCACTATCACACTGTATGTGGGGCAGGAATCCGAGAGTTAACGATGGCACTTGCTCTGCTCTCTCCCAGATTTAAGTCACTTCCCCTACTTCCTGCAAGTAAATTGGGCCCTTCTGGTACCAATTCCCATATGGCTGGGTCTGTGTACATCCTGGGACCCTATGGGTCTCTCCAACAAACTCTCCTGTGAGGCTGGGAGTTTCTTCTGGAACTCAACCCTCACAGGTATTTTCAGTTGATGGTTTGAGGCTTTATATCCCTGTGCTGGGACCCTAAGTTGTGCAGTCTATCTAGTTCCTCAGTTTTGCCTCATTTATCTGCACACAAATGTGGGACCGCCTGGCCCACCAGATGCCTTGCCGCACCCCTCCACAATCTACCGCTTGCCACCTTGCGCACCTGAGGTCTGCCAGCTGCCCTGCCGTGAGCTCTGTTTGTTCTGGCTCCCTGACTCCCCACTCCTGCTGGTCTGGATGAATATGTCTACTTCAACTCTTTGGTTGTTGGACTTCCAGACAGTTCAATTTTCTGTCATTAGTGGTTGTTTTTTAGTTTTTAAATTATTGTTGTCCTTATTTTGGTTGTTTGAGGAGGCACAGTGTGTCTATCTACACCTTCATCTTGGCTGGAAGTTCTGGCTATTAAACTTAAAAAATTTTTTTCTACAATTTACATTTAATATTATCTTCTATTAGTTTCAGTTATATAGCATAGTGGTTAGAGAATCATATACTTCAGTGTTTCCCCCTGATATTTCCTGTACCCACCCAGGCCCATACATAGTTATTACAATATTATGGACTATATTCCCTATGCAGTACTTCACATTTCTGACTATTCTATAACTACCATTTTGCACATCTTAATCTCTTCATCTTTTTCACCCATCTGCTGACCCCATCCCTTCTGGCAACCATCAGTCTATTCTCTGTAACTATGAGTCTGTTTCTATGTTGTCTATTTATTTATTTTGTTCTTTAGTTTTCAGATATAAGTGAAATAATATGAATTTATTATTTTCCGGCTGACTTATTTCACTTAGCATAATACCATTTAGGTCCATTTATACTTTCACAAAAGCTTACGATTATATTCCTTTTTATGGCTGAGTAGTTTTTCCATTGTATAGGAGTTGGTTTTAACTTAGAAACTGGGGAACTACTGAAAGTTTTTAAACAGAGTTATCAAAAATTAGAATTATGCTGTGGGAAAAGTGATACAAACTCCACAAGAGGAAAAATTTGTTTTGACAGTGATGCATCCTAAGCACCTAAAACAATGCCTAGCACACAGTAGTCACTTTGTAGATATGCTGTTGAATAAAAAGAAGATGCATTTGCTCTGAAAAGTCACCATGGGGTGAGGATAGTTGGCAGTTTCTTCTGACAATAAATTTTACTAAATTCTTGCACAGATATAAGGCTAATTTTTCACCCATACTTCTGCAATGAACATTTAAAATCATCATGGTCTTGGACACTGAAGAATAAAATTGAGGAAGCTACAAATAAGTGGAAGCATATGAACTATGTTGATGGATTGGAAGAACTAACATCATTAAAATGTCCATACTACCCAAAGCAATCTATAGATCCAGTGCAATCCCTATTAAAATACCAATGACATTTTTCACAAATCTAGAACAAATATTAAAAAAAAGAGCCTGAATGGCCTCAGCTATCTTGACAAAGAAGAACAAAGTTGGAAGGATCACAGTACCTGATACCAAATTACATTTTAAAGCCACTGTAATCAAAGCAGCCTGGTACTGTCATAAGAACAGACATACAGATTAGTGGAAGAGAACAGAGAGCCCAGAAATAAACATACATCTTTATGGTCAATTTAATATTTGACAAAGGAAGCAAGAGCATAAAATGGAGTAAAGACAGTTTCTTCAATAAGTAGTGTGGGGAAAACTGGAGTAGTACATGCAAAAAGTGAAACTAGACCACCTTCTTACACCACAAACTTCTTAAACTCAAAATGTATAAAATACTTAAATCTGTGTCATGATACCATAACAATCCTACAGAAAAAACATAAGCAGTAAAATCTCAGGTATCTCATATAGCAATATTTTTGCCAATATATCTTCTTGGCAAGGGAAGGAAAGGAAAAAATAAACATATGGGATTACATCAAATTAAAAAGCCCTGCACAACAACAACAAAAACAACAAAACCCATCAACAAGATGAAAAGGGATCCCACTATATTGGAGAACTGTTTTCCAATGATGCATAGGATAAGGGTTTCATTTACAAAATATCAAGTCTGTCTGGAAAAAGCCCAGCCATCATTAATACATTGAGAATGATTTGCATGACATTGATGTAACCTGGCAGCTAAGGACAGTGAACTGGAATGCACATGCATGAACAATGATCACTTCACTGTACTAGTCAGTGGGGGCAGTTGACACCATTGCATGGTGTGTGTGACCCCACTGACTGAGCATGTGTACTGTGTGACCATCACATTCAACATGACTGACTGAGTACATCAATGAAACTGTATCAGATTTTGTGTTAAGCTGGAATATTCCTCCATGGAAACTATTTGGATAATTCAGAAGGCTGCAACTATGTGTAACTGGTGATTGGCAACTTTATCACAACAATGTGCCTGCTCACGCATTATGTCTTATGCAGAGTTTCTTGGCAAAACATCAAATCACCCAGGTGACTCAGCCCTTCTACACCCTGTATTTGGTACCCTGTGACTTCTGGCTTTTTCCAAAACTATAATCACCTTTGAAAGGGAAGAGATTTCAGACCATCAGCGAGATTCAGGAAAATACAACAGTGTAGCTGATGACAGTTGGGAGAACTGTATGAGGTCCCAATGTACCTACTTTGAAGGGGACTGAGGTGTCATTGTCTTACGTACAATGTTTCTTGTATTTTGTGACTTCTTTAATAAATGTCTCAATTTTTCATATTACATGGTTGGATAACTTCTGGAAAAACTTTGTATGTAAATAATTTATACAACTGAACACCAGGAAGACAATATGATTTAAAAATGGGCAAAAGATCTGAATAAACATTTTTCCAAGGAGGACATAAAGATGACCCATAAACACATGAAAAACATGCCCAATATCACCAATCATCAGAGATGCAAATTAAAACCACAATGAGATTTCACTTCATACCTGCTAAAATTATTATCATTAATAAATCAACAAACAATCAGTGCTGATGAGGATGTAGTCAAAAGGGATCCCTAGTGCACTATTGGTGAGAATGCAGACTGGCAGAGCCACTGTGGAAAACAGTATGGAGTTTCCTTAAAAATTAAAAAATGGAAGCACATTTTGACCCAGTAATTCCACTTCTGGGACTATAACCTAAAAATCCCAAAACACCAATTCAAAAGAATATATGCACCTCCATTTCATAGCAGTGTTATTTACAAGATCTGGAAACAGCCTAAGTGTCTATCGGTAGATGAGTAGATAAGAAAGCTGTGGTACATTTACACAATGGAATACTATGCAGCAGTAAAGAAGAAGGAACTCTTATATCTTACAACAGTATGGATGGACCTGGAGACTATTGCTATATTATGCTAAGTGAAATAAGCCAGTCAGTGAAAGACAAATACCATATAATCTTACTTATATGTGGAGTATAATGAAAAAAGCAAACTAATGAGCAAAGTTGAATCAGAGGCATAAAAACATGGAACAGTTTGACAGCTGTCAGAGGGGTGGGGAACATGGGAACTGGTGGAAAGAAGGTAAACAGATTATCCAAAGGACACATACTCATGATTTGTGGATAGGTACAACAGTCTGAGTATTGCTTGAGGGAGTAGGGGCAAGCTGGTTGGAGGTTGGCAAAGGGGGAAAAATTGGGACAACTATAATAGCATAAATAATAAAATATAAAAGGTATAATTAAAAATAAAAATAAGATCATCTTGGTCTTTGCTCATTCAAAGGAAGGACCTAGTAATATATGTAAGATGGTCAGGAGTGAAGCAAAGAAATACTAATTTAAGAAAAATAATTTTGTTAAATTTATGTTACCCTGAAAGATTTTGACAGTGCTGGCAAATTTTGGTGGTTGAAGTTTTCTGAAAGATACACATACGACAAAAAAATATTTCTCACAACTTAAATAGCAATTACTTTTATAAATAACTATTGTACAAGTCTGGGCCTCGGATCTAATGGGTTCTCACACAAGATGGGCGTTAAAGCCAACAGACCTTGACTCCTGGTTTTCTTTAATCCTTTGATTATGTCCTATGATTTTGCTCCAAGTAATTTTGCTTTGACAACTTTTTTGTGTTCTAACAGAAGGACTTAATTAGTTGGGCTCATTCAGTGATTCTTAACTTTTTTCTCCTCTACCTCAATTATGATGAGTGATGTTCAAATTTGGAACACATTTATGTGGACCTATCTCTTCTATGATTATGTACAACTCTCAAAGCAGAGCAAGAGATATCATCATTTTTTTCTCCTTCAGGAAAGCATATATGCTATGGATTGAATGTTTGTTCCCCAAAATTTGCATGTTCAAACCCTAATCTTCCAAAGTAGGGGGATTAAAAGATGGGGCCTTTGGGAAATAATTGGGTCATGAGGGTGAATAGTGAATATGATTAGTGCTTTAATCAGAAGAGACACCAGAGAAATGACCTCATTGCTGTCCATGCAAGGATACAGCTAAAAGGTAGTGTATACAAGCCAGAATGCTGGCCTTTGCCAGGCATTGAATCTGCTGGCTCCTTGATCTTAGAATTCCCAGCCTCCAGATGGTGAGAAATAAGTGTCTGTTGTTTAACCTACCCAGTCCATGGTGTTTTTTGTACCAGCTAGAGCTAAGACACATATACAAATGAATTTTAGTGGGAGTAATAACATAGGAATAAACTTGAATAATTTCTATTTTTTCATCATTTATTGCAGGTATGTGTTGCTTAATGATATTGTTATGCAATTTGGTCATGTGAACATCATAAAGTACAACCTAGGTGGTACAGACTACTGCTCACCTAACTGTATAGTATACCTGTTGCTTTTTGGCTACAAACCTGTACAGCAGGTTACTGTACTGAATACTGTAGGTAGTTGTAGCATATTGGCAAGTATTTATGCATCTAAGCAGATCTAAATATAGATAATAGTGCCATAAAAATATGGTACTATTTTTTACTCCCTATTTTCTTAATAGGTACATAAATGTTGACTTTGGTTGTTACCACAGTGGAAATTAAATTTCAAATCGAACCACTGGTTAAGGTGCATCAGTAGACTGAAAAAGACTTAAGCTCCTTGAGGGCAAAAGTCTGCTAACTTTTTATCTGCTCAGACGTCTCCTCCATACCACTGTTCTTCACATGGCATTAAACAGTAATTTAAAAAGTGCTTTCTGAGTAATGGCCTGATGTAGTTACTCATATGCTCTTTATAAAAGCAAGGTAAGGCCAGAATAAATTTCAGTATCTTTGAGATTATTTAAACTTTCAAGCAGACAGAAAACTGTACTTGAACAACAATTAAAATTAAAAAGGTAAGTAATAAAATTTTAAGCAAAGTGGGCTTGATTACTCATTTCATAAGTAGACATTCTGGTGTTAAATGTATCAATGAAGGCCCTGGCTGATGTGGCTCAGTGGACTGAGTGATGGCCTGCAAACTTAAGGATCGCTGGTTCAATTCCCAGTCAGGAGCACATATCTGGGTTTCAGGCCAGATCCCAAGTAGGGAGTATGCAAGAGGCAACCACACATTGATGTTTCTCTCCCTCTCCTCTCTCTTTCCCCTCTCTCTAAAAATAAATAAATAAAATCTTTTAAAAAATGTATCCAGCCCTGGCTGGTGTAGCTCAGTGGATTGAGCATGGGCTTGCAAACCAGACAATCACGGTTCGATTCCCAGTCAGGGCACATACCGGGGTTGCAGACCGGTTCCCTCCAGGCCACTTCCCAGCAGGGGACGCATGAAAGGCAACCATACATTGATACTTCTCTCCCTCTCTCCTTCCCTTCCCCTCTAAAGATAAATAAATAAAATATTTTAAAAAATGTATCCATTAAAGAATGAGAACTAATTTAATATAGTTCAATTACACTAAAACATTAGGCAAACTTCATATTCAATATAAATGCTAAACCACCTATTAATGTAGTTACCCTGTTTGATGGCAGCTACACTCATTTTGAATATCACTATGGAAACCATACAAACTGTCTTTAGTGAAACATAATGGGTCTTTTAAAAAGTACATTCTAGAGATAGGAAGATGGTGGCCAAGAAGGTGGAAGCTGAGTTCGCTTCCTCTTGCCCCCAAATTGGATTCTCAGCTGATCTTCTGACAAATAACCTGAATACTCAACAGAATCTTAGCTAATACAAAGTTTGGAAGCCAAAGAGTACAGAAGATGCTTCACAATGGGCAGTAAGGAGATTTTATAGGTTGAAGGGGAAATACCCTGCACCTGCAGCTGTGAAAAGACTAGTCAGAAATTCCAGCTTTGTGGCTCCCTCCTCTCCCAAGACAGGGAACACCCAGACCTGTGCTGGGAGTGACTTGTGAAAACATACAAAGCTGGGGAGATCTAGGATACACATACACAGTGAACAGCACATCCATAGATGCAGTGCCAAATGCCAACTAGGAGAGTGTCAGAGAGAGAGGGACTCCCAAAGGAGAAGATGGAAGACATGAGAATCCATCCCGTGCTCTGCTGAGATGAATTCCACCTCATTCCTCTTCAGAACTGCATTATTTTTTCTGTCACAAAACCTTTGAACATTTCTTCTTTCTCTTCAATTGTATTCCAACTAATTCACTATTTTTGTCTTATTTTTTATTCTCTTTATATAGATCTTTATATTTTTTAATTTTATTTTTTATTTCAAATCTCACATTGTACCCTTCCTTTGTCTTACTCAATTTTACCTCTTTCTCCCTTTTTCTTATTTTTGTTTTAAATTTTATTTTCCTCCTTTCTATGCCTTCTTCCTATTCCTTACCCTTATTATTTTTCCTCCCTTTATCCTCTCAAAATCATCTTTCTTTCTTTCATTTAGTCACCTCACATTCTTTTTCCCTTTCTTATAATATTTTAATTTTCTTGCCACCTTTATTAATCATTGCTGTGTGGCATTGTTGTTACTGCTGGTTTTATTCATTTTTATTCCTATTAGTTCACTATTTTTTATTTCAAATTTCATAGGTTACTCTCCCCCTGTCTCACTATATTTTGCCTTCCTCCTACCCTTGTTTATTTAAGTTTGAAATTTTATTTTTTCCTTTGCTTAGCCTGGACTCTATTCCTTACTCTTATTATTTTCCCTCCCTCTATCCTCTCAAAATAATTTTTATTCACTGTAGACATTTAATGTTCTCATTTCTTTTATAATATTCTTATTCTCTTTACACCCTTATTAATCTTTCCTCATCTGTTTTTGTTATTTACCCAGTTGTGTTTTTTTCATTTTTGTTCCTATTGGTTCACAATTCTTTTTCAAACCTCATATTACGTTTTTCCTTTTTATTACTCCATTTGCCATTGCCCTTACCCTTCTTACTTATGTTTTAAATTCTGTGTTCTTCCTTTCTTCACCTTGTTTCTATTCTCTACTTTCATATTCTCCCTCCTCTTCCCTCTAAAAATCATTTTTTATCTCCTTTAGTCATCTCATATTCTGTTTTCTTATCATATAATATTCTTTATCTCTTTCCACTATTATTTATCTTTACTCAGTTGCTGCTGATATTGCTGAAGGGACAAGGGGCATTTTTGCTGGTGTGGATTTGATTTTCTTGGTAGTTTTGCTTTGTTCTTCCAGTACCTATAAAACAGCATATAAGACATTGTGGGGGTTGTGACTCTCACTCAGCCAGCCAGAAGGGAGAACCCACCAACAAATGAGCCATCAATAAGCAAAGCCCAAGTACAGCAACAAAGTCCACATAAACTACATAAAGGACATCTCTAGAGCATCTAGATCAAATCAGAGAGATTGTACCAGAGTCCCACAGATCTGCTATCACAGAAGTCTACCTCATGAGGACAGACAGTCAAAAGCAGAGCTATCTGAGACATAGAAACAGAGAGAGTCAGATAAAATGGGGAGACAAAGAAATTACCCCCAATTGAAAGGAAAAAATGAATCCCCAGAAAAAAAGACCTAAATGAATTTGAGGCAAGCAGTCTATCAGATGTGGAGTTCAAAATAATGGTTATAAGGATGCTCAAGGAAATCAGTGAGAACTATAAGGAACTATATGGGAACTAAAGAAACGTAGTAGAAACTACAGCAACATGTAAAAGGACATTGAAACTATGAATAAGAACCAGGAGAAAATGAAAATATAATTTTGGATGTGAAGAATAAACTAGAAGGAATTAAAATCAAGTTAGAGGGAGCAGAGGACTAAAACAGCAAACTAAAAGACAAGGTAGAAAAAAACACCCAGTCAGTGAAACAAAACAAAACAAAAAAGACACTAAAGAATGAGAATAGTTTAAGCAAGCTTCAGAACAACATGAAATGTAACAACATTTGCATCAGAGGAACATCAGAAGGAGAAGAAAATAAGCAAGGGATAGAAAACCTGTTTGAAAAAATAATGACAGAAAACTTCCTTAATTTGGTGAGGGAAAAAGTTACACAAGTTTGGGAAGCTCAGAGAGTACCAATCAAGATGAACTGGAAGAGACCCACTACAGATACATCATAATTAAAATGGCAAATTTTAAAGACAGATAGAAAATCTTAAAGGCAGCAAGGGTGAAAGAGCTAGTAACATGCAAGGTAGCTCCAATAAGGCTATCAACAGATTTCTCAACAGAAACAGTACAAGTCAGAAGGGACTGGTATGAAATATCCCAAATAATTAAAAGCAAGGACCAGCAACCAAGACTACACTTTCCACTAAGGCTCTCATTTAAAATGGAAGGCAAAATAAAGAGCTTCCCAGACAACAATGGGCTAAAAGAGTACATTTCCACCAAGCCAGCATTGTAAGAAATGCTAAAGGGACTGCTCTAAGAAAAAGAAGAAAGGGGGGGGGGACACAGGTACAAAGGGGAAAAATGGCAACGAACAAGAACCTATCAATAGTAACTTAAAATGTAAATGGATTAATCAGGGTGTCCAAACTTTTGGCGTCTCTGGGACACGCCAGAAGAAGAAAAGTTGTCTTGGGCCACACATTAAATACACAAACCCTAATGAAAACTGATGAGAAAAAAATGTTTTAAGTAAATTTACAGTTTTGTGTTGGGCTGCACTTATAGCCAACCTTGGCTGAATGCAGCTCACAGGTCTCAAATTGGACACCCCTGGATTAAATGGTCTAATCAAAAGACATAGAGTAGCTAATGGATAAGAAAACACAATCCATGTATATGCTATCTACAAGAGACCCACCTCAGAACAAAGGAGCTACACAGGCAGAAAGTGGAGGGATGGAAAAAATATTCTAAGCAAATTGACATTAAAAAAAAAAAAGCTGTGATGTCTTCCAGTCAAGATGGTGGCATAGGCAGACATGGCTCTATTATTGAGAACTGTCAAAAATTGAACTGAATGGAAGTCTGACAACAATGGATTTAAAGAAACCACGTCCATCCAGACTGGTAGGAGGGACAAAGACATGGAACAGATGGGTCCCTCACCCACATGTGGTGAATAAAAATTTGGGAGGGATATCTCAGAAGTGAAGAAACAGAGACCCACACCAGGCACTGGAACCATTGATCTTGCTGTTGGAAGATCAATGGTAGGGATCAATGGTTCCAGTGTCAAGGAGATAAGTCCCCACCACTTATGGATGCAAAAACCAGTGAAGATTGAGTCAGTAGAAGAAAATTCTCTAGTCTCAAGTATGTTCTCTAAAAGAACCCACTCATGAACTCATCTACTCAGACTCACTCCCTTTGAGCTCCAGCACTGGGGCAGCACCAGCTTGAAAGGCACCAGTGGTATACGGGGAGGAATTGTAGTGTCTGACATCAAGGTGAACAGAGGCCATCGTTCCTTTTCAAAATGCCCCCACAGAGACAGCAAGCTGGTACCATATCTGAGACTCCATAAACCTGGCTAAGACTTTTTGACCAGCCTTGGAGATCCCTAGAAACTCTGCCCCACCCAATTATAGGCTCACCCAAGCTGCTTTACCATATGAATGGCTGGTCTTGGCTCCTGCTTCACAACTTTCTAAATCCTATCAAATAAGCAAAAACTGGCCTCAGTGAGTTCCAGGACTATCACTAGCAGCATCCAACCTAGATTCACAGCTTGACTTCACTTGTGAATCTCCAAGCCCACCACAAGTAGCAGCCATCTCAGATGACTTTATAGCTCAGACAGGGTGGCCCTGGGCAAAACACGGGTGAGGGCTGACCTTGACCTGCACCTCCTGGGAAATGTCAGGGCCAGCACACTGAATGGACAGCTATAGACCATGTCAGAGCACCACCATTTTGCCCCTGTATAGCTGGTCCTCCACACATGGCAGAGGTTGGTGATAAGCAGTCACAGCCAATTTCTGCAGATGACTGGCCTGGGTAAATCCCTCCCATTGATCTTCCAACAGCAACCAAGACTCAACTATAAGAGGAATGTATACTCAGAAGGGCACACCTTGAGTACATGGCTTGGGTGATGAGGGAGGCCACTGGACCCTGCAGAACACCTACTATGTTAGGCCAAACTGCCAAGACACAGAGTCAAAGCAGCTCTACCTAATACATAAAAATAAACACAAAGAGGCTGCCAAAAAGAGAAGACAAAGAAACAAAACTCCAGAAAAAAGGCTAAACAAAATGAAATTAAGCAATCTATCAGGTGCAGAGTTCAAAACACTGGTTACAACGATGCTCAAGGAACTTAGTAAGGACCTCCACAGCACAAAAGACATCAGTCAGAAACAAAGCATACAGGCCTGGCTGGTGTGGCTCAGTGGATTGAGTGCTGGCCTGTGAACCAAAGGGTCATTGGTTCTTTTTTTAAAGTATTTTTTATTGATTATGCTATTACAGTTTTTTCGATTTTTCCCCTTTATCCCACCTCTGCCCTGAACCCTCTACCCCCCCCCCCGGAAATCTCCACCTTTAGTTCATGTCCATGGATTGTACATATAAGTTATTTGAGTTCTCTGTTTTCTATACCATTTTTATTTCTTTCCATCTATTTTGTGGCTACTAATTATGCTTCTTCTTCCCTGTACCTTTTCCCCCCTATTCCTCCCTTCACCTTCCCCACTGAAATCCCTCCATGTGATGTCCATTCCTTTGATTCTGTTCCTGTTCTACTTGTTTGCTTAGTTTTTGTTTTTGCTGTTTTTCTTTTCTTTTAGGTTCATTTGTTCACAGTTTTGAGTTTGTTGTCACTTTACTATTCATAGTTTTGATATTTTTCTTAGATAAGTCCCTTTAACATTTCATATAATAATGGCCTGGTGGTGAGGAACTCTTTTAACTTGACCTTATCTTGGAAGCACTTTATCTGCCTTTCCATTCTAAATGAAAGATTTTCTGGATAGAGTAATCCTGGATGGAGGTCCTTGTCTTTAATGACTTAGAATGCTTCTTTCCAGCCCCTTCTTGACTGCAAGGTTTCTTCTGAGAACTTAACTGATATTCTTATGGAAACTCCTTTGTAGGTAACTCCCTTTCTCCTGCTTCTTTTATAATTTTATCTTTACCTTTAATTTTAGGTAACTTAATGATGATGTGCTTTGGTGTGTTCCTCTGTGGGTCCAACTTCTTTGGTATTCTCTGGGTTTCCTGGACTTCCTGGAAGTCTATTACCTTCACCAGATTAGGGAAGTTTTCTTTTATTGTTTGTTCAAATAAGTTTTCAACTTCTTGCTGTCATTATTCGCCTTCTGGCACCCCTATAATTCAGATATCGGAATGTTTTAGATTGTTACAGAGGTTTGTAAGTCTCTCTTCATTTTTTTTCATTCTTGTTTCTTTGTTCTGTTCCTGTTGGATGTTTATTTTTTCCTTTTGTTCCAAATTGTTGCCTTGAGTCCTGGCTTCCTTCCTGTCACTGCTGGTTCCCTGAATATTTTGCTTTAGTTCATTTTACTATTTGTTTTTTTTATTTTTCCATATTTTTAAATTAAGCAAGGCTCAACTAAAAGAAGAGGGTGTACACAATCCACCAAAGGGTGCACCCTGAGTACCCAGCTTGGGTGATAAAGGAAGCTGTGCCACTGGACCCTACAGGACACCTACTACATTAGGCTACACTACCAAGATACAAGTCAAAGCAGCTCTACCTAATAAATAAAAACAAACACAGGGAGGCTGCCAAAATGAGAAGACAACAAACAAAAATAAAACATGACCCAAATATTTCTAGATCAAAACATTAGAAAAAGAACTAAACAAAATGGAGATAAGCAATTTTTCAGATGCAGAGTTAAAAATACTGATAATATACTCTGGTTTCTCTTCAGATCATATAACTCTTTCACCTTTTACAAAATACTGATTATAAGCATGATCAAGGAATTTAGTGAAGATCTCAGTAGAATAAAAATGATCCAGTAGAAATGAAGGATTCACTAATTGAAATTAAGAACAATTTACAAGAAATCAACAGTAGAGTGGATGAAGCCAAGAATTAAATCAATGATTTGGAACATAAAGAACCAAAAAAAAAATAACCGATCAGTAAAAACAAGAAGAAAAAATAATTTTTTAAAAATGAGGATAGTGTAGTCAGCCTGAGAGAAAACTTCAAGCATTTCAATTCACATCATAGAAGTTTCAGAAAAAGAAGAGAAAGAGCAAGAAATTGAAAATCTATTTAAAAATAATGAAAGAAAATTTCCTTTATGGTGAAGGAAATATATATGCAAGTCCAGGAAGCAAATAGAGTCCCAAACAAGATTGATATAGGCCCACACCCAAACATATAATAATTAAAATGCCAATGGTTAAAGATGAAAGAATCTTAAAAGCAGCAACAGAAAAGCAGTTACTTACCTACAGGGGAGTTCCCATAAGACTGTAAACTGATTTATCAAAAGAAACTTTGCAGGCTAGAAGGGATTGGCAAGAAATATTCAAAGTAATGAAAAGCAGGGACCTATAGCCCAGATTGTTGTACCCAACAAAGCTATCATTTATAATTGAAGGGCAGACAAAGAACTGTAGAGACAAGAAAAAAAACAGGGAGTTCATCATCACCAAATTATATGAAAAGTTAAAGAGACTTATTTAAGAAATAGAAGGTCAAAACTATGAACAACAAAATGGCAATAAATATATATCAATCAACAATTGAATCTAAAAAGCAAACAAGAACAGAGTCAGAATCATGGATACAGAGAGAGTTTTGATGGTGGCCAGATGGAAGGGCATATGGGAAAGTAGGTGAAGATGTGAAGGATTAAGAAGTACAAATAGATAGTTACAGAATAACGATGGGGATGTAAAGTACAGTATAGGAAATGAGTAGCCAAAGAACTTATATACATGACCCATGGACACAAACAATGTGGGGGTACTGCCTGAGAGAGTGAGGGTTTCTGGATGGAGGGGAGCAAAAGGGAAAATATTGAGACAACTGCTGTAATGGTATAATTAATAAAATTTAAAAAAGAGAAATCAAAACCTATGCCAGTGAAGAAATAAGTGACTGAATTCTTGAATTATTTTATGTAACTGTGCTCTGTGCATGGCTGTCTGTGACTATAAAATTTAATAGTGAGATTTGAAAAGACTTTAATTGAAATTCTAATTTTTCTATCAGAAATATATGGCAAAGGTGAGATTGTGTCTTCGAAATATTGAATATTCCTCTCCAGTATTTCAGATTTAGTTGAGAGCTCCACTAACTTTTACTTAACAATTACAAAACTAATCCAAACTGTGGGTAAAATGGGAGAACAAGCATTATTAATTAATCAAGTGGTTATGCAGATACATATAGTAATAAGGATACCATAATGATAGGTCTTATTGAATAAGCATTTACTGTGCAACAGACAGCCTTCTAAAGATTACAGATATTGCATCCCTTCAGTGCTACACAGCTTCATAAACTAGGTACATTTTTACCCTAATTTTACAAAGAGGGAGCTGAGCATAAGAGATTAAGTACTTGTATTGTTATTAGGGCAACAATGTATAGGAACTTTGACTTCAGTGTTCATACTCTAATTTCCTCATGGTTTCTATATTATGTTTAATATTGTAGAAAATGTCATAAAATATCCTCTCATAATTAAGGTAGATTGTATTATTGTCCTTATATATACAGTGCCATTCCCAGTGAAAAAGTTTGATATCCTAGCTTCATTAATGTCAGGTGTGGCCACATGATTTTGTTGGGTCAATGAAATGTCCTGCCTCCCAGCAGTGGCTCTGAAAGCTAGCTCATGGGTTACCAAGACCTCATCTTCTACTGGGAGTGGCAGGAGCCCAGAGAAGAGCTGTTCCATCTAACAGGGTCCTGTAGTAGACAAGGACACCTAGAGCACAGCAGGACCAGGGCACAGTGGATATGCAGCAAGAAATCTAATAATATACGTTTTTGGTTATAGTTACTGAGATTTTGAGATGTGGAGTTGTTTATTACTGTCCCATAACCTAGCCTCTCTACTGACACAGAAATTGGTGCCTAAACACAAAAATTGTGAAATATGTGGCAATGGCTTCAAAGCCAGACTGTAGGGAGAAAGAAACAGTTGCTTGAGGTTGGTCCAATGGTAATTCATGTTATTAAATGTTAAAATATTTCATATAACTGGCCTCTAAAACCTAGAGAGCAAGTTATGAGCAAGTAAGGAGCTCACTGCTCTAGGCTGAGAAGTTACAAAGTGCTATTCCTCAGTTGCCATCAACTGTGTTTGGCAAGGTCCATTGGACAAAGAAGCATTCAGAAAATATTGGCCATTTTGTAAGAATGAATGAAATAAAATAGGAAAAGTCAAGATGTTCAGGAACTTGCGGGGTTGGAAAAGGCACCCCATTCTCAACTATAACCCATGACTGATAAAACAGAGATGGCCTTTGGATGACAAAGGGAGCTAAATAAAATTCAGCCAAGTCCAAGTTAAGCACGGGCATTTCTCCTTTGTTAAAACCCTTAAATTGATCAATGTGATGCCTCATAAATCTTGCATTGAAATGGCTCAGAAAAAGACTGATGGGTATGGAATTTCTGAGGGAGCACGGGAGCACCAAGATACATAACTTAGTGCATAAGGAGGCCTGTCTCTGGACCAGCAGACTTATTGGAGTTAACTGGTAAGGAGCCAACTATACTGCCATGAAAATACCTTATGGACTAAAGGAAACTGACTTTCAAGACAAACCCTTACATTTCCATGGGTACAAAGCCAAGTGAAAATGCCACTTAGCCCCTCATGAGGGCATGACCCCCAGTGTCCCCTTCAGATGTCACCAGCAGGAGTGTGGATAGGAAGAATTGTCAGAGGTCAGGGTGAGAGCCCCAGGAGAATGGGGATCTCCATAGTCATTTCCGGGATACAATCAGAGAATTTTCTAGGAGTATCCCCACCCCCAGGTTATCATTCACTTACTACTCCCCAGTCTGATCTCAGACTCTTAGGCTTCCATTTACCACTCCTTTTAAAAATATTTTATTTATTTTTAGAGAAAGGAGAAGGGAAGAAGAAAGAGAAAAATAGAAACATCAATGTGTGGTTGCTTCTCATGCACCCCCCACTGGGGACCTGGCATGAAACCTAGGTATGTGCTGTAGACTGGGAATCATACTGGAACCCTCTGATTCACAGGCCCGTGCTCAACTCACTGAGCTACACCAGCCAGGGCATCACTCTTCTGAATGAGACAACTTACTGCAGTCATCCTGATTTTCTCAGCCATTGTGCAGTGGATGTATGTGGAGTTGAAAACTCATTCCTAGGTCCCCAGACCAATGAGGCCCTAGGCTGTTAGCCTGACACCATGGCTAATAAAGTTATCTCCTGTGGTGATTGAGCACATGTGTTCTACATGGGGCCTTTGAGAGAAATGAATATTGGTGATATTTGATGTAGTTCCCTGAAAGCAGATTATACTATCTCAACCCACTGACATCAGGCTTGGACATGTGGCTTTCCTTGGCCACTGAAACAAATGACACGCTCTGCCTGTTGTAGCTCAGTGGATTGAACGCGGGCCTGGGAACCAGACAATTGCGGTTCCCAGTCAGGGCACATATCTGGGTTGCAGGCCAGTTCTCTGCAGGCCAATTCCCAGCAGGGGACGCATGAAAGGCAACCATACATTGATGTTTCTCTCCATCTCCTTCCCTTCCCCTCTAAAAATAAATAAATAAAATCTTAAAAAAAAAAAAACAAATGACATGAACAGAGCCACAGCTGATTCTGACAGACTGAAGCATAAACAAGAAATAAACACTTGGAGTTACTGCTTACTACAGCACAATCTAGGCTCTCCTGAGTGATACAAGATATAGTCATTGATTATTTGAGATTTACTAAATAACTATCATATGCAGGCACTTGGGTGGCAAACAGCTGTGAAAAAAGAGTAATTGCTTTAGAGCAAAGGGGTGACTGGTTATATCTGATCTGAGTGCAGAATTCACAGTGAGTGTTCAGGATAGGAAACCAGAAAAATTCACTTATATTGCTGGGTGTTAATCATGTATGCACGTATTTTTAAACTATGAGGATTAGAGTGAGGTAGTGAGCACTCTGAAATGTGTAGTATAACTCTCAGGTGTGTATTTCTTGTCAAAATTCATGTTTTAATTTTTTATTTAGTTTTATTTTTTTTTATTTTTTTAAAATTTTACCGATTATGCCATTAAAGTTGTTCTATTTCCCCCTTCATTCCCCTCCACCCTGAACACCCCCTCCTCCACTATTCCCCCCTTTAGTTTATGGCCACATGTCTCAAGTTCTTTAGATTCTATATTTCCCATACTATTCTTGCCCTCCCCCTATCTATTTTCTATCTACTGTCTATGCTACTTACTTTTTGTACCTTCTCCCCACTTCTCCTTCTCCCACTTCCCTGTTGCTAACTCTCCATGAGATCTTCATTTCTTTGGTTCCGCTCCTAATCTAGCTGTCCTCTTAGTTTCCTCTTGTTTTAGGTGTGGTTGTTAATAACTGTGAGTTTGCTGTCTTTTCACTGTTCATCTTTTTTATCTTCTTTTTCTTAGGTAAGTCCATTGAACATTTCATATAATAAGGGCTTGGTGATGATGAACTCCTTGAATTTGATCTTATCTGAGAAGCACTTTATCTGTCCTTCCATTCTAAATGAAAGCTTTGCTGGATAGAGCAATCTTGGGTGTAGGTCTTTGGATTTCATGACTTGGAATACTTCTTTCCAGCCCCTTCTTGCCTGTAAGGTCTCTTTTGAGAAGTCTGCTGACAGTCTGATGGGAACTCCTTTGTAGGTGACTGTCCCTTTATCTCTTGCTGCTTCTAGGATTCTCTCCTTCATTTTAATCTTGGCTAATATGATGTGCCTTGGTGTGTTCCTTCTTGGGTCCAAATTCTTTGGGACTCTCTGAGTTTCCTGGATTTCCTGGAAGTCTATTTCCTTTGCCAAATTGAGGAAATTCTCCTTTATTATTTGTTCAAATAAGCTTTCCACTCATGGCTGTTCCTCTTCCCCTTCTGGTACCCCTATAATTCTGATGTTGGAACGTTTAAAGATGTCCTGGAGGTTCCTAAGCTTGTCCTCACTTTTTTGAATTCTTGTTTCTTCATATTTTTCTGTTTGGTCATTTTTTCTTCCTTGTGGTCCACTCCCTTGATTTGAGTCCCAGTTTCCTTTCCATCACCATTTCTTTCCTGTGCGTTTCCCTTCATTTCAATTAGTTTAGCCTTCATATGTTCCTCTAATTTGTGACTAAAATCAACCAGTTCTGTGAGCATCCTGATCACCAGTGTTTTGAACTGTGCATCTGAAAGTTTGGTTATTTCTTTGTCACTTAGAGTTATGGGCTCTGGGACTTTGAGTTCTTCTTGAGCCATGTTTTGATCTGTTCATGCCTGTTACATATGAGGAGGGGAGCCTTAGGTATTCACCAGGGAGGGGTGACCCAGTCGTTTATTACATTGTATGTGGGGGCGGGCCAGAGCGGGGCAATAGCGGTCCCCTCTGCTGCATCCTGCCACTGGGGCCTTTGCAGTCTGTCTCACTGCTCTCTCCTTTGCTAATTTATCTGCACACGAATATGTGACCACAGTCAGCCTGTCACCTTTTGCCCTCACTGGGTCTGCCTGTTGCAGCCCCACATCTGGGATCCACCAACCACTGACCATGCACCTAGGTTGGTCTGGCGAAGTTTTCCTGTGCAACCCGCTTTGCCAGTCACTGGCTCTGCTCCTCTTACCTGTCTAGCTGAAGGGTTCCTTCTTGTCGGACTTAGTAGTTTAATTTTCTGTGTTATGGCTGCGTATTTGTTTTACTAAAATTTTGTTGTCTTTAAATTTGGTTGTGTGAGAAGGCACAGAGTTTCCACCTATGCCTCCATCTTGGCGGAAGTCCAAAATTCACATTTTAGACTTGCAACAAGGCTTCATTGCACCAATTTTTTAAAAGCCAGGAAAGCAAAAGCATCCTCAGAGAAGCAGGGAGCCCTGGTCACCCCTGTTTGCTGCTATTTTTAGCTTGCTCTGCTCCTGTAGGATGGTCAGCATTGAATCAGGGCAACATGACATCCAGGATGGGAGTGAGACATGTGACAGACTCAGAGATTCAGAGAGTCTGTAATAAACTAATTCCTACTTTTGAAGAGATTTCATTGCGAACTCTTAAATGTCAAGATATTTTGAGTTGAGGACATACCTCACATGCCTTTGAGTGAGTGAAATAAGTCACATGGGTCTTTCTTTCTAAGAATCTCAGTTTGGGCACTGCCATGCAAATGGTACACACTCTGTAAAGGTCAGTGCTTACTAGATCTCTATTTGTGAAGATTATCTGAGCATCAAATGTATCAGAGTTTAATTTAAGTGACAGGGTCAGAAAGTGCATCCTGAGCTGTAGGTTAAAGGATTATCTCAGGAGGACAAGAGAGACTAGCTTTGATTCTTGGGTTCTTATAATCATAAAAAGGCTCAGCTTTGTCATTCTCTCAAGTTTTTGCTCAGGAATCAAAATGATTATCATAGAGTTTCTTAAATCCAGGCAAAGAGTAAATATCCTCAGACAGAAGGTTTCCTGTGTTTGGCACCAGTGAAGGGAAACCTGCTGCTCAAGGTTTAAGGTCCATTCCAGATGGTGGAGTTTAGACTCATTCATCACTCCACATGCCTCACTTCTACCCTGATGTCTCCAAAACTATCCATTGACACATAATGTACATGCTTCACTAGCCCTTTTTAGGGTACCATTCTCCTTTGCCCTGGGACAATGTATCTCCAAAATAGGGTTCAGACCACCCAACAGGGCCTAACATATACACCTAAAATTTACAAGTCCAAACTGTACAACTGCCAGGCAATTGTTATTTCTTCATCCTGGTTCTGAACAGTCAGTCTTTATTGGTTGGTCTCCATATGCAGACCAAAGTGACAGTCCCTCTGTTCACCTGCAGAGCCACAACCACAGCCTCCTTGAATAGACCTTTTCTTTACATCTGTTTTATGTTTATCCAAGATTAAGTGTTTGTCATAACAGTGCAGAGAAAAATTGTCTGCCTCATGCCTTGATACAGGACTCAGACACATGAGTGGGTTGAGGGGTGAAACTCTTCTTTTTGTTGGAAGATTCTTTGTTTCTGCTTTGCTTTTCTCCCAGGTTTCTTGACCTCGATGATGTTGACATTTTACTCCCAGTATACATATTCCTATTTATGATGACCAAAAATGCCTTTTGGGGGCAACATTACCCTAGTTGAGAATGATGGTCTAGTGGAAGACAAAATAAGTGAAAGAGACAGAAGCAGATGTCTTTGTCTAATGGCACCTTGAGGTAGCTTTCAGCTCCAATCTTTGATTCTGGAATATACTGTGCCTTACAGTTGTGAGGTGGGAAGAACTCTGGAATAATGAGGCTGTAGCCAATTGTCTGATCCTGTTCTGTCTACCAAGGACATGATCCCAGTCTATGCTTCATGTATGTGTAGCTTTGGAAGCCCATTTTTTTTCAGAGAACTAAAATTCCTCTTCCCACCCTTATCATCCAACCCTCCACCACTCAGGCAGCTATTGCTAGAAATACCTCAGATGTCCTTTGAGAGTCTCTTTTTGAGTATTTGAATACAGGGTCTGATTTCCTACATGTTTACCTACAAAGGGGAATATTACACTGAACCCATTCTTCCTTATCAGTGAACCAGAGAACTCCTCCTATATCAGTCTATACTGTGGAGGCGACTTCTCTCTGGAGTCCCCCTGGTGCCACAGACATGTGTGAATGAATAAATATGGCCGAGACAAGATGAGATCTGCTTGGGGAGGAGGAGTGGGCTGTGGCCAGTTTCTCCGAGGAGAAAAAGGCCCTGAGCGCCTTTCTCCATAGCCTTTTATTGGGTTGTAATACACAGGAATACAGGGTGGCAACGATCAAACAGTAGACAACATTTCAAAGAGATATGAGGGCTTCAGAGTCTGAGTCAGTGTCTGTCAGGAAGAGAGTTGCAGAAACTTTGGGAGACATACTCATTTCCTCTCGGACCCTTATCATATGAATGAAAGCACTCTTAGCCGAGCAGATTTCACAGGTTTATCAGGAAGTCTTTGTGATGCCAGATTTTCCCCCAGGACACGCTCTAGCAAGGCAAGGAGCTGCACCTCTCCCCATCAGGTATTCAGGCTTAAGGGGATTAGAGCCAGGAATCACTTCTCCCAGAGTACATGGTGACTTGGGCTATGTCAAAGCTGGGGGTGGGGCGAGAGTCCACTGCTCTTTGTTGCAGCCCCCCCAAGTCCTTCCATGAAGGCCTCCCAAGTGATCGAGTCTGGCTTAGGTTTCCCCCTGCTGTGAGGTATCTTACCTGTCATTGACTTCCGACCAAGCTTTGGGGGCAGGGAGAGGAACTGAGGCAACATTTGCTACCAGAGACAAGCTTTGTCTCCTGCAGCTGGCATTCCAAAGGTCGTCTCTCACCCTTAGCCACATGGGGTAGAGATACAATTCCTAAAATCAGGCAGAGCAGTCTACAACACTATACAGCAGTTCTCTTTCTTGTAAATAGCTGTATAGTAGTCCATCATATGAATACATCATAATTTATTTAACCACTCTCACAGCATACCTGTACTATTATAAAAATGTGCTGTAGTGGAAAACTTATAGGCACTACTTGATGTAGTACCTATATCAAGAAGTGGAATCACTTGGTTCAATATAATATGCATTTATAATTTTGATAAAGTAAAATTATTCTCCACAGTTGTAGTCATGATCTCCTCCCAACAACAGAATCTGATGGCACCTACTTATCCACAGTCAAGTCTGTTTCTGTGTAGTTTTAATACACATACATCTCATTATTGATGATGTTGACTAACTCCTCATATATTCGAGTCATTTTACCTTACTCTCTCTGAACCTTCTTTCATTCCTTGATCATATTTTTGGGGGGTTGTTGGATTTTTTTCTCTAGAAGCTATTATATATTATAGGGATATTTTTGATATGAGTGGCAAATATTTTTCTAATATCAACTCTTTAAAATATTTTTTCCTAAACAGATTTTTTAAGTTTTTAAATTTCTTTTTATTTTTTATTGTTGTTCAAGTACAGTTGGCTGCACTTTCCCCCCACCACTCCTCCCACCCCAGCCACTCCTACCTCCCTCCCCTGATCCCATCCCCCCTTGATTTTGTCCATGTGTCCTTTAGAAATAATCCTGAAAACCTTTCCCCCTTTCCCCCAATTATCTCTCCCACCTCCCCTCTGATTACTGTCAGTTTCTTCTTAATTTCAATGTCTCTGGTTATGTATTTTTTTTGCTTTTTTGTTTTATTGATTAGATTCCACTTAAAGGTGAGATCATATGGTATTTATCTTTCACCTCCTGACTTATTTTACTTAGCATAATGCAAATAGACTTTTAAAATATATTTTTATTTAGTCTAACAATTTTTCCATAATGATTTTTTATTTCAAGTTATAAATTTTACCATACTTTTCTTCTAATACTTTTAGTATTTCTTCTTTTTCAACATTTATATTTTTGATCCATATGGAATTCATTGTGCTAGTGAGTTATATCCAAGTTTGTGCTTCCCGAATGGTCACCCAGATATCCAACACCATATATATAAAATAACCCTTTTTCCTATATTTATTTGAGATGTCACCTTCATCTGAATTCTCTCCTAGACCTGACTTTCTATGTATGTCTGGACTTTCTGTTCATTTATGGACCTTCTATCATGTTCTCTTATTCTATCTATGCAATGCTGCCTCATTATTTCTCACATGTGCACACACACACATACACACCTTAATATTTGCTCAGACTAGTGCTCTATCACAGCTTTTTTTCTTTTCTTTTTTTCCAGAATTACTCACTGGTTTTGTTTCATTTTTGGTGTACTCATTTTTAAAGGGACCACATTAAGATAAGGAAATTTTTCAATTTTTCAGGCTTTAGCAGTTCTTCCAAGAATGGGGCTAGACTAGGGTTTCAGACTTGGAGGCCCTCATCTCTTGCATCCTGTCCACCCCTGAAGAGTACTTCAAGATCACTTACTCTCTCTCACAAAACCTTCCCATAGAATTTGGGGGGCTAGTGGGTGAAGGAGCATACATAGTAGGGAGAACCTACTCTCTTACTTTATAGAAATAGCCAATTCGAAAAGAATGCCAGACAGATAAAGTGATATGGGTTGGGGGGCTCATTCTTGAGTTACCTCAAGTGTTTGGCTTTCAAATGTGTACCTTTGAGTGAAAGTTCTCATTCCTCTGTTACCTCACTTGGATTGGTTTTTTTTTTTTTTTTTTTTACTTCACCATCTGAAATATCTTGGCTGCTTAGTTCCTTGTGCACCTGCCTGGTCAAATGGAAGCTTATGGAGTTCCTACTTTGCTAATGGCAAAGGTCAGAAACCAGACTTCCTCGGTTTTTGCATTTTCCAATGCCAACAACATTCCTGGCACCAAAGAAGCTGGCCACACATTCAGGATCTTCCTGGATTCTTTGATGGGAACCTTGTTTCTCTTTCCAGTGCAGGTATGAGAGTGTGGCTTCTGGCCATTCAGTCATTATGTGTCTCAGATTTTTCTATTAAAAGGTGGGTTCAGACTTTGTAAGTACTGTCTGAAGCATTTTAAGCCTTTTTTACCATGCTCTGACCATGATTTTTTCTTAGATTTTAATCTAAGAGCAAAAGAAATTTGTTAGTGCTGGGGCAGAGAGAGTTAATTATAGCTTTTAATTTTATATCCTAAGGTCACATGCTGACTTCAGAACTGTCTGGCCCCAAATTGCCTGCAGCTCCGATTTCTTCAAGGCTTTCTGGGACACTGCTGACTCACAACAACAACAAAAATACCACTTCAGTTTCCCTGCCTCAGGTTTCTCATTTGTAAATCCCAGTGGCTTCTACAGACCAGCTTTGAGGTATTTTTGTGATAAGCAGTGGAAAAACTATAGTAAGCTGAATTGTAGCTTCTTATTCTCCAAAGTCTAGGTGACTCTTCGGCCCAGTCAATGAATAGTCTGTTGGATTCAATATTTCTTATATTTTTGCTTTATAATCCTGTCATAAATTTAGTGTGAGAGGAAATTGTGACTTCTTAAAAGACATGTCAAAAACAACTTAATTTCTTATGTTGAGTTCTGACCTAAAGAGCGCCACCTTAAGTAAAAGCAGACCAGAAAAATGTGCAGAATCCTCACGTTTTGCAGGATCCTCAGAATCTGTGAGGACAAGAAATGGAAGCTGAATTATTGTGCTGAGATTAAAAGACACTTCACAGGGTGATGTAATGAAACTGCCCTTCTCTCATGGATGTTCTCTGCCATTTCTTAGTTCTCTTGTTACCATGGTTGTTTTTTGTTCCCTGGCAGGAAAACTGCAATAGTCTAGTTGTGGTGGGTATGCATCAAGGTGTTCCATGTCAGACCTAAAAGAACCAATGAATGTTTGACAACACCTTCTCTTTTGCTGAATCACATTGACAGCAATCAAATTGTTTTGTGTTCCAAAGGACTCCTCCAGAAAGTTTTCACAGACCATGTCAATCCGAGTCTCTCACTCTCCTGCCTTCCTGGCCTGTCCTTGCCTCTGCTCTGTGTTTCCAGGTGTTACTGTGCTGACTGTCTCTTTATAGGACAGGGGCCTTTAAGGATAGTTTTTTTCTAGTGTAATCTCACTGTCAGTGTTGTATGTATAAGATGGATACTCAAAAAAGATTTACTGATGGTATTATTATATTAGTGAGTGGATGGGTGGATGGTACCAGACTAGAAAGATATAACTGATGCTGGTGTTGGCATGAGAAAAGTGGAGGGTATTCCAGTGTAGCCCCCCAAAAATGACCTGTGAGGTCATTGTTGGCATGTTGGCCATGGGACTCCTCTGGCCATGGGCCAGAGTGTGGCTCCTCTGATTTGTGCTGGTTTGTTTTGTAAAGTCACTGAACACTAAATCAGCAAACACTGAATCATTGCTCTAGGGAAAAAGAGCTGGTTCCTTGGAACCACAACCAATCACTACACAACTTGTTTCTGTTATTCATAGAACCAGCACTCTGCTCATGTCTAAATGGAACTCACCTAACACAGGTATTTTTATCTTGGAGGCTCATTTCCACCTTCTAGCACCTAGGACAACAAGCAGTGCCCAGCACTATGTTGGGGCCGATTTAAGTAGCAAAACTACCTAAAAAAGGCAAAAATGTGAGAAACATGACACTAAATACCCTGAATAACAGAGCCATATGACAGTCTGAGAGCTAAATCAAAGAGGCAGAAAGACTCTTGTTTGACCTCAACAGGGAAATTGAGAATCATGGCACTCGAATGCTTTTCTCTTGGCACATAGCTGCTAGTGAGCATGGGAATGTCATGAGTATTGGTTTGGAGTTACCAATAAATTGTGTGAACAGGTAAAATTACAACCACAGAATCTGTGAATAGTGAGGAGTTACTGTATAATGTTCAGATGTGAAAACTTCAGGATGCTATGCTTAAATAATTGGACCCTTCTAGGGACTCCAGAGAGTCTGAGTCTCACTGGCCAGTGGATAAAGACAGGTGAAATCCCTGAAGAATGCAAAGCTTGTTAATGTTAGGATGATGGGACAGGAGCTAGTTGTATTTCAGACTTCCATAGGAAGTGAAGGCCCTGTGATCAGACAGACAACATTGGTGTTCCCAGATAGTTGCTGGTTATGTAAGTATCTCCTCATCAGCATTTCTCAGACTTTCCCATCAACATTCTTCAAAAAACAGAAGATGGTCAAAAAATATGATCCTGAGAACCTGCTCAACAAGGTGCAGTGCTGTATTCTGTTCCATAAACTCTCTGGGTTTGTTTCAGTATAAGTGTTTCATATTATTTATCACCAGATAAGCTGGCCTTCCATCAAGAGGCACCTGCCTTCTCAGCCTCCTGACCCACCTGGTAGCTCGGGGCCCTTCACTCATGTGGTCTGGTCATCCAGATTGGTGGTTGGCAGACTACAGTGTACAGCCAAGTCTGTCCTCCCTGTTTCTGGAAATAAACATTTCGTTTGACACAGCCATGTCACTCATTTATTACTGTCTGTGGCTGCTTTCACTTCCAAAGGCAAAGCTGAGTAGTTTCAAAGGAGACCATAAGGCCCACAGAGCCTTAATATTTGCTATCTGGCTCTTTACAGACACAGCTTGCCTGCCTCTGATCTAAATTATCATGTTGCTTTTTCTTTTCTTTTTAAATTATTTATTTATTTATTTTGCTTTTTATTAATAATTAATGTTTCCCAACTTTATGAAAAGAGACCCTTCCATTGTTACTAACCAGGCAAGCCTGACTTCATTAGGTCTCACTGGTCATCACTTAGATTCTGATTTTTATGGAGTGAGCCTGATTGTCAGTTGATCAGACTCCTGTAGCTGCAGCAGAATCAAACAGGAACTCAGCCTGCTGGAGTGAACCATGCACTCCAGACAAGGCCAGCCTGTTCCTTCCATTGGGATGGCCAAAGGCAGTTAATATCCTGTAAATGCAAGTGCCTCTGATGAATAGAGAGTTTCAGTATCTAGACTGCCTAGTACTGATAAACAAGGACCAAAGAATGAGTTAAACATGAAGGGAGGGCAGGGCCCAAGGAGAAAGAGAGGAGGGCATCCTGTGCTAGGTGACAGAGGGATTTGGTCAAGAGGAGGACCTGTGGGGACAGAGTACAGGCAAAGCTGTGATAGAATAGTCACCACTGTTCCAGTGGTGACTATATTTGAGGGTTTAATCTGGGATAAAAGGGAATGACAAATGGAAAGGACAGGGTTGAGCTAAAAATAGCAGATATGCTAAGGGAAAGGAAACACAGATTTGAAATAGAGCAGAAAGAAGGGACTCAGCAAAGACAGTAAACCTCTAGTGAGTTGCATCACATTGAGAAATTTTTTTCATGTCTCTGGATTAGTGCTTGGAGTTTGGGCTACTTGAATCAGTTAGAGGAAACTGAATGTGTTTAGGAAGGTGAGCTGTTCAATAGACTTTTCTCAGTACCTCTGAAATTATATATTTCTTCCCCTGAAATTGAGGGTGTTAGAGCACTATACAGAAAAGATTCCTCAGGGACCAAGAGATGGATAGTCCCAGGAACTGGGGAATGGAAAAGCAGACTGGAATTTGTGAGGGAAAGCACATCTCTTGAGCAAAGGTTGAAAACTTGCTCCTAGAAAGGCTTGGCTCACTTAAAGGGATGTGGAGACATAGTCACACCTGGGTAAATTGTAAAGATTTTGTTTTCTTAGCCTGGGCAATTTGGTGTCTGTAATTATATATATAAAATCCAATTGGCATTATGCATTATACATTATGCATCTCAAGAATTTTTATATCTGGGTAAAGCACTCCAGGTGGGTGTAATTTCATCTGGCCTTCTACAGATAAAATGACTGGCCTGGTTACTGGTATAGACTGTCTACTCCAGCTGGCTGCCACATTGGTGACAGGGTCAGGCTTAAAATGAGGATGACCAAAGGTTAACTAAGTGGTGATACAGAGACCATTAGCTCCTACTGGATCATGGAGCCACTGGTATGCTCTATGCTAGACTTCCAGATATGTGATAGACTATGATCCTTTTTTATTTTTTAGGTCATTTTGCATTGGGATGTACACCCAAATGTGCCAGGTTATTCTGTGGACACTGATGTTTTAGTGGTAATTATGACTTAGACAAAAGCTGGTTGAAAGGGCAACAAAGAAACCAGAGGCTTTTAGCAGCAGAACCCAGGCGGGCTGTCCATGCTATTGTTGATTGAATGATTTCAATGTAGGGGATGGGATGGACCCTGGGGGAGCAATTCAAACCAAGAGTAGGAGTTAAGGTTTCTAAAGGCAAAGGGACACAGATGTTGAAGACTGGAGTTGGGGGGACACTGACATAGGCAACATCGTTAAGAGAGACAGGTACAGGAAGGAAGGCTACTTCTATTAGGAAAGTTTTTTGGGGAAAAGTCAGAAGGGATATCCAAGAATGGCTATGAAAAACCAGGAGCATATGGATTCAAGGAAGCCAAGAAATGAGTTTTTAAAGGAAGCAATTATCAACTGTGTCAAAAGCAGCCAAGAGGTCAAGAAAGAGGCAAACTGTAAGTTGCCGGCTAGATTTGACCACAAGGAGGTCCATGGGAGCCATGACCAGAGTGGTTTCCATGTAGAGAGAGGAATGGGGATCAGAGGGAATAAGCCAAACAAGAAAAGGAGGTTTTATTTTGGCCCAGCTGAAGGAAAGTAGGGTGTATGTGGTAGGGGAGGGGTGAAAAGTTCCATAGAAAATTGTCCCCATTGAGAATCTCTGACATAGCAAACAATTGGGTTCCTTTAGTCCTGATTACAGTCCATATCATACAATCAGTGTTTGGAAAGGCTGATTGTAAAAGGTCCACCCTGTGTTCACATGCTGAACAATGGGCATTAAGTGGACAGGCTAGGATTTCTCAACAGTGTACTCAATTTGTTAAATTTGACTGTGAAAATAATGGTTTTCATTCCTCTATAAGACTGTTGTTTTAAGTACCTCTCTTAGCTCGATGGGCTTATTCATATAAGATGGGCCCATCTTAACTCGATGGGCTTTTAAATCAAGGTTGGAGCTTATTCAGCAAAATTTTAAACTTGTTTTATATAATGGATGAGAAATCACTCTGGCCCCACTATACAGAGAGAGAGAAAACTTCTCTAAACATTTTGATCTATCTTCTTTCTGTCTTTCTGCTGTGCACATATTTATTAGTATTTCCCATGTGCTAAGCCCTCCATTCCTCCTGGGCACATCAGAAGCAGTTGTGAAATGTGAGATTTGGCCACCTTTCCAAGAGCAAGTGAGGCCAAATCATGCAAGTCCAGGGTCAAATTCTTTGTTTAAAAATCTTATATTTTGTTCATTATGGATTTTTATACTACTTTTGACTTTTAAAAAAATCTACTGAAGTATTATATATCTTGATTACTGAGTTTTTTAGTACCCTGAGTTTTGCATCCAAGATCAAGCGCCCCCTGCCTCACTCTGGTCCTGGCCTGGTAACACCCTGGCTAAGAGATAGGCGTTGGACTCAGATGTGGTTTTGAACCCATCTCTCCCACATACTCAAAGTATTACTTGAGCTAGCTACTTGACCTCTGTGAGCTCAATCCTCATGAGTAAGGTAGAGACAATTAAATTAAGTGATTTAATACAGGCAAAGTGCTTATCCTAGCGATACCAAATAATAGAATATTACTGCAAAACAAAACGAGTAATCTAGAAAATTAGTGTCTAATTGCACTGTCCAACAGAAATTGAATATAAACCATATTATGTGACTTAAATTTTGTTTTCCAATAGTCATTTTTTAAAAGTGAAAAGCAAAATTGAAAATAATTTTAATAATGTTACTTAATCCAATATATCAGAAATGTTATTTCAACATGAAATCAATATAAAAATTACTAGTGGGTTATTTTACATTTTTTATACTTAAAGGCAGCCACATTTCAAATGCACAGAAGCCACAAGTGGCCAGTGGCTACTATATAGGGTCATATAAATCCAGTCATTCCCAGAAGATCATTATAGGTGAAAGCCATTGGAACACAAATGTGGGGGGGGAGGCATCTTCTAACTGTTTTAGTAGGAAAGTTTTGGAAAGAGCAAAATCTCCAAGTCTAGGGAAGTTTCTTTTATTGTTTAAATAACTTTCACTTGTTCATTGAAATATGAAAGGCTATGAATACTTGGGAACACAATCAGGAAAGAATACCCATTAGGAAAAGTACATTACTTCTTTAACTTATACCACTTTTTAAAAAAAGATTTTATTTATTCAGTTTTAGGGAGAAGGAGGAGGGAGGGAGAAAAGGAGAGAAACATCAATGTGCAGTTGCCTCTTGCATGCCCCCTACTGGGGACCTGGCCCACCTCCCAGGCATGTGCTCTAACTGGATATCAAACTAGCAGCCCTTTGGTTCACAGACCAGCACTCAATCCACTGAGCTACACCAGCCAGAGCTAACTTATACCACTTTATCAAACACTACTATTTGCTTATTCGCTTATTCTACTGCACTCTAAGGGCATTGTAATATTACTTATAAGCATAGTAGCCATGATTTTAAAGTACTTTGAGTTTCAAATTACTTTGCTCTCTACACCAAAAATTAATGAGCATTTGAAAGCATAAAACCCAGACACTTTACTTTTTGTGACATGTTCAGACCAAGATGGAGGAGTAGGTAGTTATACTTCAGCTCCTTGCATAACCAAGAGAAGGAAACAACCAACTTAAAAACAAAAAACAAAGAACTGCCAGAAAATTAAACTGTATGGAAGTCCAACAACCCAGGAGTTAAAGAAAAAACATTCACCCAGACTGGTAGAAGGGGCAGAGGTGGGCAGCCAAGGCAGAGAGTAGACACAGCAAGGAGGTACCTAGCAGACTGACCAGTGACACAACTGAGTACAGATAAACCAGGAGGAATGACTCGGGAGTAAGACAGACCATGTAACCCAGGGTTCCAACTAAAACCTCAGGACTTCTGGCTGTAAAAATCTGTGGGGGTTGTGGTGGCAGGAGCAATTGTCTGTCTCTTGAAAGTGGGACAAGAGCCAAGTAGCAGCATTGTTCCCTCTCTGTCCCCTCCCCCACAGATAACACCCCAATGCAGCAAACTGGGTTGCCCTGCCCTGGCAAATACCTAAGGTTCTATTTCTTGCAATGTAATAGGGACTCTGAGACAAAGAAATATGGCCCAAATGAAAAAACAAATCAGTATCTCACCTGTAAGTGGAACCTAATCAACAAAACAAACAAGCAACCAAAATATAACCAGAGACATTGACATTAAGAACAAACTGACAGCAACCAGAGGGGAGGTGGAAGGAGATAATGGGGAGGAAAGGGGGGAGGGTTTTCAGGAATATCTATAAGGGACACATGGATAACACCAAGGGGCAGTGGGATCAGGGTTGGGAGGTGGGGTGACTGGGGTGGAGGGGGAGTGTGGGGGGAATGAAGACAACTACACTTGGACAACAATAAAAAAGTTTAAAAAAGAAATAAAATAGAAAAATTTCAAATACAAATGTTGATAATAAAAAGAAGAAAGAACAGAGGAAAACTCCAGAAAAAAGAACTAAGTGATGACAACATAGCTCACCTATCAGATGCAGAGTTCAAAACACTAGTAATCAGGATGCTCACAGAAATGACTGAGTAGGGTTGCAAAATATAGGAAGAAGTGAAGGCTGTACAAAGTGAAATAAAGAAAAATATTAGGAAACTAATATTAAAAAGAAGAAAACCAGGACTCAAATCAATAATTTGGGACAAAAGGAAGAAATAAACATTTAACTGGAACAGAATAAAGAAATGAGAATTCAGCAAAAAATGAGTAGAGGCTGAAGAACCTCTAGTACAACTTGAAACATTTCAACATCCAAATCATATGGGGGGCCAGAAGCAGAGGGGAACAGTGAGAAATTGAAAACTTATTTGAAAAAATAATGAAGAAAAACTTCCTCAATCTGGCAAAGGTAATAGACATGCAAGTCCAGAAAGTTCAGGAAGTCCAAGACACATCATAGTTAAATTACTCATGATTAAAGATAAGGAGAGAATCTTAAAAGCAGCAAGAGAAAAGGAGACAGTTACCTACAAAAGAGTTCCCACTAAGACTATCAGCTGATTTCACAAAACAAAACTTACAGGCAAGAAGGGACTGGAAAGAAGTATTCAAAGTCATGAAAGGCAAGAATCTACATCCAAGATTACTGTATCCAGCAAAGATATCATTTAGAATGGAAGGGCAGATAAAGTATTTCCCAGATAAGTTCAAGTTAAAGGAGTTCATCACCCCCAAGCTCTTATCATATGAAACATTGAAGAGACTTATCTAAGAAAAAGAAGATCAAAACTATGAACTATATAATGACAACAAACTCACAACAATCAACAACTGAACTTACGAAAACAAAAACAAACTAAGGAAACACAAAGAACAGGAACAGAATCATAGAAATGGAGATCTCATGGAGGGTTATCAGCAGGGAGGGAGAGAGAGGAGAATGGGGGAATAGATAGGGGGAATAAAAAGCATAATTGGCAGGTACAAAGTTAACAGGTGGAGGTTAAGAGTAGTGTAAAAAAATGGAGAAGCCAAAGAACTTACATGTACAACCCATGGACATGAACTAAGGCAGCCGGGGGCATGCTAGAAGGAATGAGAATACTAGGTGGAGGGGAATAAAGGAAAGAAAAAAGAATGGGACAATTGTATTAACATAATTAATAAAATGTACTAAAAAGAAAAACACCCAGACACTTTTCAGACATTTCAAAGGCTCAAATAATTTAAACTTAAAAGAAAAAAAAATCCAAGTAAACTGAAAGTTGGCAATAAGTTATAATTTTAAAGAAAGTCTTGTTTAGAGCCAAATTTCTAAAAAGACATTAGGCCTGTAGTAGTATGTTTGTTTAATTCACTATGTAAAGAAAATATTTCCCAAAGAATATGGGCAGTATCTAGTTAATATAAAATTAAAAAGCTGAAATGAGAGGCAACACATGTTTATTTTACATCACAGAATTGCATTTTGGAAGCATAGATTCAGGGAGAAAACCAAATGTATCCCAATTACAGGGTGAAGACAAAGAATTTTTATGAGAAAGGGAAAATAATTACATGAAAAGAGGAAAGAAATTTCTATTGATGTTAACAAGCTGAGTTACTCTTTAAATATACATGGCTGATTATTCATTCTACAGATAAAGAGTACATAATCATTTGTTCTTATGGTCAGGATGTCTGCTTTTTTGCTGGCTTTACCAAAAAATTGTTTGGAAGACATGATTGATTTGGCCTCGTCCAAATGGCCCTGAGGTTCAAGGAGCAGGAGACTCAGGCAGTTCCTCTGGAATGGAGGACTTGGCTCCAGGTTAAAGTGGCTCCACCATCTCCCAGTTTTCTAGTTCTTAGGCATTGTTTACAATCAGAAACAATTTTGAAGAAATTAATTTCAAGTGTGTTTGCTTCCTGGACACATTTTCTCCTCCCAGTGACATCTTGACCTTCTTCACTATATATATATATATGCCACCTTATATGAGCAATGAGTGCAGACCAGGCACTGTATTTTTTGCAAAAACAAACAAAAAACACCCCCAAAGAAAACAACATAAAAAACTAGCCATACTCATGAAAGCAAGTTATCTTTCAAGCATGAAAGAAATTACTGCTGTGTGTGTGTGTGTGTGTGTGTGTGCACGCTCATAGTTTATTTATGGCATTTAACATTTTACTTCAAGACATTATTTTGGACTACATGAATTGACTCTTTTTAGAGATAGTAGGGGCAGAATATTTTTTAAAGATTTTAGTTATTTACTTTTAGAGAGAGGAGAAGGGAAGGAAAAAGACAGGGAGAGAAACATCAGTGTGTAGTTGCACACCCCCTACTGGGAACCTTATCTGCAACTCAGATGTCTTCCCTGACTGAGAATAGAACCAGCAACCCTTTGGTTCACAAGCCAGCACTCAGTTCACTGAGCCATACCATCCAGGGCAGAAGTGAAATTTCTTTACCTGAAATATGCTTTCTCCATGACCTATATGTTTTTAAGGTAAATGTTGAGTCATTCATGATGTATTTAAAAAGTCCTTTCACCAACTCTACCCTCCTGTACTGAAAATGAACATGCCAAATCATACTTAGAAATCATTTGGAAGGTTTTCCAGGTCTAGGAATATGGAAAGAAGGCCATTTAAGGTAGTGGAGCTTCACAGCTGCCCATGTGTGCCTGGCATAGTACCTCAGCCTCACCTAAGAGCTCCAGAGAAACAGAACCTCAAGCCTAGGGGTGTCAAACTCATTTTCACTGGGGGCCACATCAGCCTTGTGGTTGCCTCCAAAGGGCTGAAATAATTTTAGGACTATATAAATGTAACTACTCCTTGTTAAGGAGCTGAAATTACATTCAGCATTTTGAAGGCAACTGAGAGGCTGATGTGGCCCCCAGTGAAAATGAGTTTGACACCGCTGCTCAAGCCTCACTCAGACCAGCAGATTAGAATAAAATCCACAGGTGATTCTCATGCACATTAATGTCTGAGAAGCACTGATCTATAAAGCACAGCAGTCTCCAAAGTTTCATTTATATAATCATTGTTAAAAGAAATCATAATAAATTGTCTCATTGCTATTCTTCAAATTAAAATTAGGTTCCCACATTTAAGTAACTTTAAGGTTTCCCCTACAATAATTTATGATATCATATTGCTATTTAAAAGAATCTTTAATAAATATTAGTTTTTGAAAATGTGTTTTCACAGATTTTCCCTATGTGGAAAGTGGAGACATGGGTGTATTTTTGGCAATCTCCAGGGAAAGCTACTATGCAGGGCAGAGAGCCCTGGTCTATCTCCACAATTCCTTATTCTCAGGCCTCAGATCTTGGTGGGATTCAGAACTAACGTGCCATGTGTATGTGTGTGTGTGTGTGTGTGTGTGTGTGTTTAAATAAACCTAGCTCTGGTTCCTTTAAAACATGTGGATCCCCCTGTGGGCAGATCCATGTGAGGGCTTTCCTGCCTTATCTTGTTGCCACTGGTTCTGAGTTCTCAGCTTTATCTTTAAAGAGTCATTCCCCAGCTCTGCCCACTTCGTTCATTAATCATTTCCTTCCACACTTCTGGTCTCTTTCCAGCTTGCCAATCTTTCTGGAACTCAGGATCCTGAAAATAGTACCCCAGATGTGTCTACCTCCCTGCCCAAACAAGTCCTCAGAGATAGCCTGAAATAGCACACACCTTTTCTTGATGGGACTTCAATTTGCAGGCAGCTTTGAATCTTTTTGAATGAAAAAATTATGGAATAGCTAAATTAGATATCAAAAAGTCCAGATCACTGACTGATTTTCTACAAAGCCAGAGGTTATACTCTCCAGCCCCAGAAAATGGCTAAAAGAGGCATTTCAGGGCTATTTCTGAGTTTGAGCGCAAAGCAGGTGACACCCCTTTTCTGCCATATTTGCTTTAAAATCACCTACAAATACTTTTTGCCTGAATCATATTAAATACCAAAAAAAAAAAATAATGAATTTAACCAAACTAAATTTATTCTATAAAAAAGGTAAGAGTAAGTTAATGTATTCAAAACAATTCTGGTCAAATAATTTGCCACATAATTTAGGGAACATGCATATTTCACAACAAGGGAGCCAATCTGAATTTGGGAATACAGCTACTGGCCAGCCTCAGTGACTCCCCACCCCTGAACCTCTTGCTAAGTGGCCCCAGGCTTGGTTTGGCACTAGCAGCAAATAGCCTAGATTTACAGCTTGGCTTTGCCTGGGGATCTTCAAGCCCAACATAAGTAGCAGCCATCTCAGATTGCTTTATAGCTCAGACAGGGTGGCCCTGGGCAGAACACAGGTGGGGGCTCAACTTGGCCTACACCATCAAGGTAACCCCAGAGATGGCACACCCAGTGGACAGCTACAGGTCACATTGGAGCACTACTACCATGACTCCAGCAGAGCTGATCCTCCATGAAGAGTGGAGGTTGGTGGTCAGTGGTCACAACCAGGCCTTGCAGCTGACTAGGCTGGGTAAATTCTTCCCGTTCACCTGCCAACAGCAATCAAATCTCAACTACAAGAGGAGAGTGTACTCAACCCACAAGTAGGGTGCAACTCAAGTACTTAGTTTGAGTGATAGGGGAAGCCATTCCACTGGACCCTATGGGACACTTACTACCTTAGGCCATGCAACCAAGACAGGGAGTCATAGCAGTTCTACCGAATACATAGAAACAAACACAGGGAGGATGTCAAAATGAACAGAAAAAGAAGCATGGTCAAATGAGAGAACTGATCAAAATTCCAGAAAAAGATAAACAAAATGGAGATAAGCAATCTATCAGATGCAGAGTTCAAAACACTGGTTATAAGGATGCTCAAGAAACTTAGTGAGAATTTCAGCAACATAAAAAATATCCAGTCAGGAATGAATGATATACAAATTGAAATAAAGAACAATTTACAGGGAATCAACAGTAGAGTAGATGAAGCCAAGAATCAAATCAATGTTTTGGAACATAAGAAAGCAAAAATCAACCAATCAGAACAAAAAGAAGAAAGAATCCAAGAAAACAAGGATAAAGTAGGTAGCCTCTGGGACAACTTCAAGCTTTCCAACATACACATCATAGGAGTACCAGAAGGAGAAGAGAGAGAACAAGAAATTGGAAATCTATTTGAAAAAATAATAAAAGAAAACGTCCCCAGTTTGATGAAGGAAATAGACATGTAAGTCCAGGAAGCACAGAGAGTCCCAAATAAGATGGTTGCACAGAGGTCCACTCCAAAACACATCATAATTAAAATGCCAAAGGTTAAAAACAAAGAGCAGCAAGAGAAAAGCAGTTAGTTACCTACAGGGGAGTTCCCATAAGACTGTCAACTGATTTCTCAAAAGAAAAGTTGCAGGCTAGAAGGAACTGGCAAGAAACATTCAAAGTCATGAAAAGCAGAGATCTATGGCCAACTTGGTTTACCTACCAAAGCTATCATTTAGAATATAAGGGCAAATAAAAAGCTTCCCAGATAAGCAAAAACTAAAGGAGCTCATCACCAAACTATTATTTCATAAAATGTTGAAGGAACTTATTTTAAAAAAAAGAAGATGAAAAACAATAAAATGGCAATAAATACATATTAATCAACAACTGAATTTTAAAAAAACAAACTAAACAAATAAGAAAAACAGAAACAGAATCAGGAATATAGAGAGTGTTTTTATGGTGGCCAGAATGGGAGGATAGTGTGGGGGAATGAGTGAAGAGGTGAGGGGACTAAGTACAAATAGATAGTTACAGAATAGCCATGAGGATATAAAATATAGTATAGGAAATAGAGTAGCCAAAGAACTTATATTCATGATCCATGGTCATAAACAATGGTGGGGGTATTGCCTAAGGGACTGGGCATTGCTGGGTGGAAAGAAGCAAAGGGGGGAAAATTAGGAAAAATGTAATGGCACAATCAAAAAATATATAATAAAAAAAGATAATATGCTGCTGGAATTACTTATCTACAGGGTGGGGCAAAAGTAGATTTACAGTTGTGACTACACAAAAGTGTTTATGCCTCACCCTGCATTTTATATCTGTCTACTTGCTGGTTTTGGGGACTTTTGGTCAGTCCTTAGGTAGTACAGATACTCCTTAAAGAAGAAACAGAATCAGTTTTCTATTTGCCATCTCATGTCTAGAAAGCAGCTGTGCTGGGTTCTGCTTTCTATTTCCCAATTCACTGAGATCTTTTCACCCTCAGCCAGGCTTGCCCTCACTCAAGGTCCTGGGCTTAGTGGTCACTACAGCCCATAATCTTCTTCCCCACTAGAAAGTTCACTGATATGCTTTTTAATCTGCATTAAACCATAGAACAGGAAGGCATGCCAAGCTGGCACAGTGAGAAAACCAATGTAGACATGGGTAAAGCACTAAATGATTGATTGCCTTGAACCTTGAGTTCCTGCGGAGGAGGACTGGAAATGCCCAAGGTCCTGGATTCATTCAACTTCTTCCACCAATAACTGGAATGGTGAAGGGACCCAAAATCAAGGTGAAGGGGCAGGATAATTTGCCAGGAAATATAGTTTTCAGGAAAATGCTCAAAATGTAAAGATTAAAAGCACTTTATGAGATCTTGATGACAATATTCTCATCCAAGAGCAGGCTTAAAAATTAAACTTTTACTGGAAAGCTATCAAAATAAAGATGGGATTATTAAATGCTTTAAAATGCAAATTATCAATATTTAATTTATTTTAATTTGATGTAGCAATTTAAAACTGAAACAGGAATCTACTTTAAGTTATTTGAGAAAAGTTTTAATGTAAATGAATAAATATATTTTTTAAAAACTCTAAGTATTATTAAACAAGTTAAATAGATTTTAAAAAGACTTTAAAGAATTTCTAAAAGAAACATTTTTAAAAAGAAAAACAACAACAACACATTTTAATATATTGTTAACTCTCCATTATATAGTTCGCCTTCGCTTTGCAAAGGACAAGTCGAGACACTGAGCTGGCTTCCTTATTGCCAACTCACACATAACTCCCTTCATCCATCTTTTCTGCTTCAGGCAGCTGGGACATGCCCAGTGCAGAACTCTGCTTTCAGGGCAGCCAAGAGAAGGCTGCTGATGAAATAAACCAGCACACTGGGCCCCACATGTAATCCTTACTTCCTTAGACCAGGGCCATCCCAGGGAAGGTCAAGGCTCCAGCATATTGGGATCAGTTCTGGCTCCCCAACATTTGCTATTGGAGCCTGGATCCCCTGTACCACCCAACTGGACACGAGCAGCATGCTGGCTGGTAGGTGAGTGTGAGACCCATGGGAAAGGTGCTCGTTTTGCAGGGTGCTCACCACCATAGCCATCTGCTCCTGGAATACAGCCCCTTGCTCCCACCTGGGCTGCAGCCAGGCCAAAATTGGGCCTTCATCAATCCCATAGGAAGCCCAGGTGCTTTCTACCCAAAAGCAAAGGATAATTTCTTTCTGAATAGATTGTTTTCTATTTATGTCTAGAGAATGTTCCTTTCAGGGATGGCAACTCATTGGTCTGTTTCAGGAATGCTCAGTGTTTTCCTATCTCCCTTTAGCCTATAGTTTCAAATCTTCCCAGTACATGGAAATACTTAAGGAGCTTTTAGAGCCTATTTAGGCACAGGCCTAAAATTGTAATTTAATTGGTCCAGGGTGAGGCAAAGACTAGCTTTGAAAAGATCCCAAGGGATTTTCACATGAGCTTCAGCTGAGCTTGAAAAGTCCTCTTGAGCATTTCTGGGTATCTATGGACAATGTCAGCAGTGTGCTCAAAGCCATCTGGCCAGTCTCCAGGAGGAGCCAGCCTTTCTTCTTTCTTCTTCTGGTTGTGCCCGTTCTGTTGGGTACCTCCACCTGCCCAGTATCTCCACAGTCCTCCTATCTCTCACCAGGCATGTCTGTCTCTGCTTGTTACCAACACCACTTCCATGGGTTCTGTACTTGCTCAGAAACTACCATTGAGCTAACTAAGCACTGTCTTCTGGGTCACAGGCCTTAGGCCTCAAAACTAATAGTAATACTCCTTCACAATCCTCCTCCTATGCACCTGAACTGTTCTAGGCATTTTACATACATGACATCATTTAATCCCCATAACAACCTTATGAAGTAGGCACTATTATTATAATAATTTATAGATGAGGAGACTAAGGTGCATAGCAGTTAGATAATATGGTAATAAATTCCAAAGAGGAACCCTCAGATCCCATCCCCTATTTACTCAAACACTAATATAAATACTGCTGACCAAGGAATTTTGCAGATGGATTTAAAGTCCCAAGTCAATTTCCCTTAAGGTTCAAAGATCTACCCAAGTAAATCTGATCCAATTCAGTGAGTTCTTTAAAAACAGATTTTAAGATTTACAACCAGACAGGTTGTAGGCAAGATAGGACTCAACAGGCTACTGCTGGCTTTGAATGGTGACGAGAGTGTATGACACAGTATGGGTGGGCACTAAGGAGACACAGTGGCCGGAGTCTGACTGTAAAATGGAACCTCAGATATATAGTCACAAAAACAGGATTCTACTGAAACATGAATGACCTTGGAAGTGCATTCTTCCCCAGAACCTCCAGATGAGAGCCAGCCCACCTGACATCACAATATTGGCCCTGTTGGGCACAGGAGAGCAGAGAACCCAGGCACACCCTGCTGGACTCCTGACCTACAGAACTCTAAGCTAGAAGGTAGGTATTGTTTTCAGTCACTAAGGTAATTGGTTACAATAGAGAACTAGCCAGTGAGCAAGTAAACCAAGATTTAAACTCAAGGAACATGGGTCGAATAACATTAAAATCCCACACCCAGTGGCACTGAATGATATACCCCAGGCTGTGCTAACCCCCTCAGGACCTCCTGACAGAAGCTTTTTCATAAAGCTGAAGGTATGGATTGTGGGGGAGACTTTGCTCACAAGTACCACTATGCACCACAGATGAAAATTACCAAGATATGATCTGCTTGGGGAGGAGAGGTGGTCAATCACTCAAAGGAGGAGGACCAAGAGCCCCTTTCTCAAGGGCTTTTATTAGGTTCATAACACACAGGAATACTGGTAAAGCTCATCAATCAACATCAGGCAGCAAGGATCAATCAGTAGGTAACATTTCAAAGAAATCTGAGGGCTTTATCTGAGTCAGTGTCTGTCAGGTAAGGGGATTGCAGAAACTTTGGGAGACATACTCATTTCCTGCTTGGACCCTTATCATAGGAATGAAAACACTCTTAGCAAAGCAGGCTTCACAGGACTTTAGGAATTCTTTCTTATGCCCAATCACCCAGGAACCTGCTGTAGCCTGCAGAGGACTGCACCACCCTCCCTGTTATAGGTTTTTAGGCTTAAGTGTATCAGAGCCAGGAAGTACTTCTCCCAGATGGAAATGGGGACTCAGGCTATGTCATAATAGCCAGGGAGTAAGGGTCCATCACCCTCTCTTTGCTGCAGCCCTCTGAGTCCTTCCTTGAGGGCCTCCCAAGTGATCGTGTCTGGCTTAGGTTGCCCCTCCTCGGAGGGGTCTTACCCATCACTGACTAACCGACCAAGAGTTAGGGGCAGAGATGGATAAAGCAGAAGCAGTGATCCTGCCAGGGAGATAAACTTTGTCTCCTTACTGGCTCACAATTCGAAGGTCACTCACTCAGCCTTATCCATGGGAGGCAGTTACAGCTCCTGAAACCAGGCAGAGCAGTTTGCAACATCAGATCTGATTGTCTCCTCCTCCTGATGAAGTCTCTAGGATCCAACATGGCAGTGGAGTAGGGGAACGTTACACTCATCTCCTCCCTGGGCCAAACTGAAATTACAACTAAAATATAGAGCAATCAACCTGAATAACCAACTGAAGAAGTCTCCAGCAGTCTGCTTAATCCCAAGGCAAAACCTCTCAGTAGTTTTGCATGAGGTTCCCAGGGTCAAGTTCAGTGGAACTTAGGCTGGGATGTGAAACCTGTGTATGCAGGTGTATGGTTCTCCTTGTCAGTAATATATGTGTGTGTACATATATATATATATATAGAGAGAGAGAGAGAGAGAGATTGAGATATATATATAGAGAGAGATAGATATAGTTTAGAGATAGAGATAGAGATAGAGATAGAGATAGAGATAGAGAGAGAGAGAGATAGAGAGATAGAGGTAGAGGTAGAGGTAGAGATGATAGAGATAGAGATAGAGATAGAGATAGAGATAGAGATAGAGATAGAGATAGAGATAGAGATAGAGATAGAGATAGAGGTAGAGGTAGAGGTAGAGGTAGAGGTAGAGGTAGAGGTAGAGGTAGAGATCTCAGTGGGAAGAAGGCCAGGGTGTGCAAGACAGGACCACATTTGGCCTGCATTGGAGACCTGGTCAGGTATAAGTTCTTTTCTTTGGATTCTTTTCTTACCTTTAGTAGCACAAATCCCTGGGATGGTTACATGTTTTTCTTTCCCAGAAAACAAATACCAGTAAGTATGCAACAGTTTTCCTCTCTAAAGCTCTAAAAGATTTTATTTAAAAACTTCTTAGGCTGAATAACAGCTTTGCACCAGTAAAGAATCATCTTCATATCACAGCAGGACTGAGGTGAGAACTACAGAGGAAAACTGAGGCACACACTCGACAAGGGGGAGCTAGGTTTCTACATGAGGCTCTCCAGCATCAAAACCTCTCATTGAAAAAAAAAGGCCTGCACTTAACTTGTGTTTAAAGCACCCCTGGCAGTGTGGATCCTCCCAAGGCACAGGCTTCACCAGGGTCAAACCAGATGGCTCAGAGCTCCTTGCAAAGTCAGAATGAGATGACTCCCACTTTAGCTGGCTGTGCTGCTGTCACACGCCTACGCCTCTGGTCACATCATCAACATCAAATCTGTTTATTGATAAGTGCTTGCACATGTGGAGTCCCACAGACTTAAGACCGATTAAATAAAAATCCTGAGACAAAAATCATCTTTGTGTGAATGCATTCTTAATCATGCTTAATTAGAAAAATTAGAGCAAATATATCAAACCAATTTTCTGAAATGTCTTCTATGAATCTCTGGTCTTTTCTGATAGAGTAAATGTTTATCACATGTGAATATAAGAGATTTGTTGTTATTGTCAAGAAAGCTTACATAGATAAAGCATTTCTGGATGTTGTCATAGTTCGGTCAATGACAATGACTATTTATTTCTTGATGTTCATGAACCTGATAGTTAAGTCACATTCAGATTAAAATCTAGTTTATTCCTTCATTTGAGAGCAAAACCTTGGCTAATAAAATGACCAGATTTTTATTTTTTATTATATCCTAAAGTAAAGTTTGTGAATTTTTTAAAATTTTATTTAGTTATTTTTCGAGTACAGTTTTTTGTCTATTTCTCCCATCCCAGCCCCCCCCTGCCCCATGCTCCCCACCTCCCTCCCATTTCCTCCCCGCAGTCCTCATCCCTGTGTCTTTCATACTCGTTCCTCAAAATCGCTCCCCTTTTTTCCCCTTAAATTCCCTTCCCTCTCCCCTCTAGTCACTGCCCACTTGTTCTCTATTTCAGTGTCTTTGTTTTTATTCTGTTTGTTTGTTTGTTTTGTTGTTTAGCTTCCTGTTAAAGGTGAGATCATATGGTATTTGTCTTTCAACGCCTGGCCTATTTCACTCAGCATAATGCTTTCCAGTTCCATCCATGTTGTTGCAAAGTGAATTTTTAATATAGAAACAAAAGGGAAGAAAGAGAGCAGGCAGAAGAGGGACAATATGGTATGTTTGAATGTGTTCTGGGCTAGGAATTTGGAGACCCCAAATTTCACCCCGGCCATGTCCACAACCTCCAACTGCCCTTCCCTGGGGAAGGGAAAACCCTTCCCCATTTTTCCCCCATTATCCTCTCACTTTCTCAATTCTAATTGGCTCTCTGAACCCCAGTTTCTATATATGAGATGAATATAATATCTAAAGCACTATACAAATTTGTTGTGATTATTAATAGTCTTCTTAAATTGAGCAGTAGCATTGTGTAGTTGTCCTAGACCAAAGTGGCTGTAAGTCTTTTGTAGGAGACTGCTCTGACCTGGCCTCAGTTTTCCAAGTAACTCCCTTTCTGTTTTGCCTGAAGGGCCCTTTCTGTCAGTGTAACAATGAGACACTTCTATTCCTGCAGAGGTCATTGGTGTGGAGGTACCCACTGCAGTGGTGTGATGATCTGCCTGCAAGAGACTATGGATCCAGGAAGGTTACAAAACACCAATGTAATCATTTCATAGGCTGAGAGAATATGTCATCCAGAAAATGCCCAGTGTCCATCACACAGAATGCTTGATAAAGTGATTAGTAAAGTAATTATCAAAGGAAGAGCTTTTTATCCTCAAATGGAGCCCAGAGTCAATGACCAGGCTAGGAAAAGAAATCATTGAAATATCTCTCTTTTCATTTCTTTAGGAGGTTGTTCATCAGAATTTCTGTCTCTATGAAATCAGACCTCAAGTAAAATCTTTCTTAAGAAATGAAGTGAGAATTGACCTATGTCAGATACCTCCCTGAATATGTAATAATGCAAATTTCATCAGTGAGTAAAATTCATTCATTTTCTCACAGATTCTACCAGGCCATTGGTCAGGCTATTGATTTTTCTCCTGAAGACCTAGTGTTCCATAAATTTATCCATTTGACAAATATTCACTGAGTTCCAGGCGACATGGTAAGTCAAATATTTACTTGAGAGAAGCTGCCAATGATCAAAACATTTCCAGACATTCTTCATTTGTTTTCAGGTCCTGAGGTATGTTAGTTATCTAACACCTTTCATCCACAGGCCAGTGCTCCAACTTGGTATGATTTAGCCCTGGTAAGAACAAGACACATGTGGGCTCTCCTAACAGGGGCTCAGCAGGGATCTGGAAGATCAGTACCACCCTATCCACATAAACATGTGGAGACTTGGAGAAATGAGTGGCATTTAGAGTCAACATTCCTACCTCTAAGAACCCAGACTCTTGCCCTTTGACACCCAATTCAGTCTTTTTTTTTTTTTAATTCAATACACCAAGATCTTCAACAGTGACCTTGGGAGAGGATTTGGTATTTTGGAAACATTCAAACTTCATTGAGAACTAGTTATTATAAATAATAACCAGTTCTCAATGGTTCATAGGGGGTACATATTGTTTGTTTATTTTTTAAATAAAATCAAGGCACTGACTCTCAGGAAATGAATCACATTTTCTTGGGTGGCTAAGGAAGCAGCTATGTAGAAGTTCTGGAAAACTGGTTCTAAATTTTTGTGAGCAGGGTCAATTTCTCTAAAAGAAGCACATGTGTTTCTTTAGGACCGATTAGGAGGAGTGGTGAATTTTTGCAGGATATACAGGAATCACATTAGTTCAGGAATCTCAGTTCTGTAGCCCAGGCTTCATTTTTCCTTGGGCATACACAGATCATTTGTTGTTTACGTTTAAAACAGACAACAGAACATGGGACCTGGGATTCAATGACCACAACAATAATTTTTGCAACAAATATACAAAACAAATATTTACAAATCAAACAAACACAAGTTACAATCAAACAACCCTAACAAGAAAAAAAAAGCTCTAAACTCAATCAAGAACCAGGAATAAGGCCTTGTAAATGAAGAGAACTCTCTGGCCTTCAGTTTCTCAGGGCTGTACCCTGAGAATAGGAATGAGGCAGCTTAGACTACCATCACATAGTCCACCTTCTTTAAAGACCTTATAGTGAATAAAGTAAGCAAGAAACCCTTGGTAGTGCTTTCCAGATAAGAATTGCAGCTCTCTGGCCTCTCCATGATAAGGTCAAGTAGAAAATGTTAAGTAAGCAACTCAGGAAGGATTTGGCCTAGACCTCACTGTGGTTGCTATCTGATCAGGCTGAACCATTTCACCCTCAGGGGTAAACACAGAATGCAGAGAGTAGGAAAGCTCAAATTCACAACCTTTTATTTCTTAACTTTAATTTTTATTCCCATGGCTAAAATATGGCATACCCTCAAGATTTCTACACACCGTAACTATAAAAACAAACAAACAAAAAACAGCAATCAGTCTGCAACTGACCATTTTGCAGGAGGAAGGAAAGAGCTTATAGAAATATCAAAGGTAATTTTGACCCTTGGCACACTAGTGTTTATTTGATTTTGCTCAGGTCCTGCATCAGGAAACTCTGTAAGGCAAATTTATATGCAATGACATTGTTGGAGGTTCTGTGGAGACACAGTTCAGTGCCAGGTAAATCACCACACCAGGTTTTATCATCTATGACCCATGAAACTCAGTGAAGGGAATAAGCATTTCTAAATATCAAGGCTGATAGTGAAGAAAATGGGTGGATAAAATGAAACTGGGAAAATAACACAGTAATAGTTATCATATAGCAAACAAAGTTTGTTAAGCCCTTACTATTGGAAGAAAGCAGTTACTAAATGTTAGGCTAGATTGGCTATTTTTTAACCTTTCTCATCTCATGGTGATATGGGAAACTTTAAAAAAACCTCTGTTTAACCTTTGCTCACCCAAGACCCCAGGTGCCATAGGAGAACAATAAGGCCATCTAGGAAGAGCAGATAAAGCAGATAGCCGGATAGTCACTAGGACTAGGGCTAGCACCCCCGCAGATAGAACCAATTTTCACATTTAGCCTTTGAACTCTGCTTCTGCCCTGTAGATAGAACTAATTACCGCATTCTGCTTCTGTATCCTGCTTGGCCACGTAGATAGGAAGACCCCTAATCTATATATTCTCCAAGAATCCTTTGTTCAGGGCTCAGAATTTGGAGATTGACTCCTCTGAGCCCGTGCACATAAAAGGAATAAACCTCATACTCCAGAATCCCTCCATGTCTGGTCGCTTCATTTCCCGTAACAATGGTACACAAAAAGCAATTGCTAAAATTCTGCAGCAAAACAAAAAAACATATTTTTTTGCCGATCTAACAAAAAAAGTAGGTATAATTTTAATTCATTCATACTGGACAGCTATTATTGTGTTGGTTGTTGTCTTTTTTTACTTGACAATTTAAGGAAAAATAGGTCAGTGTCCCTGACTAGATCATCAGTTATTGCCTGTTTTAAAAATTCTTGCAGCACACTGGTTAAAAATCATGGGGCTAGAGGTTGACAACTGAAGATCAAAGTATACATAAGAGCTCTGCTGTAAAGAGTTCATCTGAAGATGTGCTGGAAACCAAAAATATTGACAGGCCCAGATTAGCTCTCTGAGAACCAGAGATGATAGGTAGGTTTCAAAAGGGTTTTCTCTATTCTCTCTGGAAATGAAACATTCTAGAATCAATGGATAATTTGCTCATTCTTTTATTATTTACATCAGTTGTGGGGGCAACTTTGCCCACCAAGTCCCCCCATCTGCCACGGATGAGAGTAAAACTACCAAGACATGATCTGGTTGGAGAGGTGACCAAACTCTCAGGGGAGAAAGGTGAAGAGCCCCTTCCTCAATGGCTTTTATTGGGTTGTAAAATACAGGAATACGGGCAGCAAGGATAAAACAGTAGATAACATTTCAAAGAACTCCGAGGGCTTAATCTGAGTCAGTGTCTGTCAGGTAAGGGGGTTGCAAAAACTTTGGAGACATACTCATTTCTTGCTCAAACCCTTATCATAGGAATGAAAGTACTCTTAGCAAAGCAGGCTTCACAGGAATTTAGGAATTCTTTCTTACACCCAATCACCCCAGGCAAGGGGCTGCACCACCTCCCCCCATCACGAGTTTTCAGGCTTAAGTGGATTAGAGCCAGGAAGCCCTTCTCCCAGAGGACATGGGGACTCGGGCTATGTCAGAATAGCTGGGGGGGGGGGTGAGGGTCCATCACTCCCTCTTTGTTGCAGCCCCCTGAGTCTTTCCAGGATGGCCTCCCAAGTGATTGTGTTTGGCTTAGCTTGCCCCCCCTCTGGGGGGTCATACCGGTCATAGACTAACTGACCAAGCATTGTGGGAAGGGGAAGAAGCAGAAGCAGCTTTGCTACAAGAGACAAGCTTTGTCTCCTTAGTGGCTTGCATTCCGAAGGTCATTTACTCAGCCTTAGCCATGGGAGGCAGTTACAACTCCTGAAACCAGGTAGAGCAGTTCCCAACAATTAGTAACTGCAAAGAGACAGGACACTATAAAATATAAGAGAATTTTCCCCCAGCCCCTTTCATTTAGAAGTCCACACAACACTCTTCATTAGAAGGCTGAGGATCTAGACAGCTTGCCATGCCCATGTCATTCCTCTCCTCAGCTGGGGTCATATGACTCACTAAACTGCCAAAGCAGGACCATTTTAGTGCTTCCTCAACTCCCCACTACCACACTCACTACAACTCCCTGGAGGGCCACTGAGAAAATGAGCTCTGGACCTGTACCACAGCTACTGCATTGCCAGCAGGCCAAACACTGACCCTCCCTTAAAAGGGAATCAATCACTCTTTCACCTGTTCCTGGTTTCACTGGCTATTACTCATAAAGAAGCTCCATTGTTAAACCAACCTGTTGTCTCCAGATTGTTTGAACCCAAAACCTATTACTTCCTTAACTCTAAGCACATTGGCTATGCTTTTGGAACACTATAATTATATGGCCTTACTTCCTCAACTTCCTCAGTGTCCCTTCCTTACCTGAGACCTGTTCTCAGAAGGGCCTATATTTCCTTCTTTTACTTTTCACTTAACTTAGGAGTGAGAAGTGGGGACAATATCTTTACTTCCCCATGCCACCCACATTTACCTACAGCTCTTCACCCCTGCAGTGGCCCTGACCCTGCCTCAGTTCTAAAAAAAAAAAAATAGTGGTCAACTAATTTATATCAAAGGAGCCAATAATATACAATGAAAAAAGGACAGTCTCTTCAATAATTGTGATGGCAAAACTGGACAGCCACATGCAAAGAAACTGGACCACTATCTTACAGCATATACAAAGCTCAACTCAAATTGGATTAAAGACAAACATAAAACATGAAACCATAAAACTCCTAGAAGAGAATGTAGGTGGTAAGCTCCTTGACATCAGTCATGGAAATATTTTTTTAAATTTCATACCAAAGCAAAATAAACATCAAACTAAAAAGAGAATGCAGGAAATTTACTCAGACACTGTTGCAATTCAGCATAAATGGCAAAAGCTTGAACTAAAGCTGCGCAGGGAAGATGGAGAGGTAATGGTTGTAAAAGATAATGCAGGGATATCCAACCTTTTGGTGTCTCTGGGCCACACTGGAAGAAGAGTTGTCTTGGGCCACACATGAAATACACAAACACTAATGAAAACTTATGAGAAAAAATATTTTAAGTAAATTTATAATTTTGTGTTAGGCTTCATTCATAGCCATCCTGGGCCATGTGCAGCCCATGGGCCACAGGTTGGACATCCCTGTAAGAGATACTAAGGGAGTAACAGTTCTAGGATGTGGTGAGTGATTGGATGTGAGGGTTGGGGGAGTGGAAGGCATCCAGCTTGGTACCCAGATTTTCAGGTTGGGAAGCTATAGGTTGGTGAGGGCATTTCTAAGATAGGAATTCAGGGCAAGGATAAGACTGAGGGCTCAACATGATGAACACAAATTTTATCATGCTGAGGAACTTAGGAGAGAAGACATTCCATAGACTTCAGGACAGATATCTAGGCTACAGATATGTATCTCAGTGTCACCAGCATATTGATGGTGGCTGGACTTCGAAGAACAAGAGGACCAAGGATGGTCAGCAAGATCAATAATATGTGTTGTATATTTTCTCAGTTCAATAAGTGGCATGAGTGTGGGTGAACTCCCTTCAACCCCAGAATCACTTCATATCCTGGGATATTCTGACTTAGTGTATTACTACTACATTATTTACCAATATAGTCGGTACTTAATAAACACCTATAAACTCTATGACTTCATGCTTTTAAAAGCCTACTGGATCAACAGAAAAAAAAATGTATGATTTATTTATAGGGATTTCTTTGAGTTATCAGCCCTTGTCAAGGGAAAGCACTGGTCTAGGAATAAGACCCTCCAGATTGTGTCCTTATTTTTGCACTAGTTCATATGTGATTGTAGAAAAACCCCTTTTCATCACTGACCTTCAGTGTCTGCACCTATAAAATCACAGGGCAGGGCCCCATCTTACTGTGCTATTTTATATTGTCCCTATCTTTTAAAAGGAGGTACCTCTCTCTCTAGTGGATTTCAACTGAAGATTTATAACCTTTCAAAAAATGTGCACAGTGCAGCAGTGCAGAACTCCTAACCAGCAAAGTCTAATGTGGTAAAGGAGGTTTATTCTCTTTGCCTAGTAATTTTCTCAGTAACATAACATAATTGTTGGGTGGGTTCTAAAAATAAAGATAGGCTAAAATGTGCATCATACCCCAGATAAATAGTGATACCAAAATAGAAGGTTTGTACAATGAGAGGGCTGAGAATGGACTGAGAACAGGAGTGAACTAATTTCTACAAAGGTGCTGCTTAGAAAATATATTGGAGAGAACATCTGACTCATGCACAATTCACTCATCGATGTGTGTTTATTTGTTTGTTTGCTTGGGGAAAAATAGTGCTGGGGAAAATTTTGCACATGTAATGATAGAGCCGGAAGGATTTGACAGTGTTTCTTTAAATATCTTTCTTTAATTTCCTATCTCTTTACATTGAAAAAGGTACCTAAAATAGAATATTGTCAACTGTTTATTTCTATTCAGAGATTAAACACACAAGACTCATGTAGGATATTTTGCTGCATCTCTAAGAAATGTTTATCTTACAAGTTTAATTGCAGCATAGCCCTATGATACATAAAGTTAACTAGTTCAAACAGAAAAAAAAAACTGTTCAAACAAATCTCAACCATCAGCTTTTGAAAGTCTTTTTAAAATTGATGTTTAGTGTATTTGAAAAAATGTAAATAAATATGGTTAAGTTAATGTTAGTAGTAGAAGTAGTAATTTTTTAAAGTTTGATATGAACATTTTCTTGTATTCCAAAGGGAATAGCTTTTATCTGACCCAAAGTAAAATGTCGTTGATGTATTTAGCAAGATTTAATTAAATTTCACAAAATTTCCATCATTATTTTGTATAACAATGTAAAAGCTAGTATAATTTGTAGTATACTTAAGAAGGTAAAATAAATATTTGTGTTTGATTAATCCAATTAATTTTAACTACTAATCTATACCTTTAATATAGTAAAGTGGCCCAAGGAATGATTGGACAACTACAACACAATGACACGTTCTATGTTGAAACACGTTTGGGGAAAAAAGTGAGTCTTCTCAGAGCCCTTACTTGTTAATGAGCATTTTCAATCCTCAAAGACAGCTTGCAAATCCCAATGACTTTGGCCATGAAAGTCCTTCTCCTGCTCCATGGTCTACTGTGAAAACTGAACCACAGGACTCACACAGCTGCTCTCCAGCTTCTGATCCCCATGGGGTCAACCTGCTCAGTACACAGCAGTTTCCAGGACCACAGGGTAGCCTCTGAATTATTTACTTTACCAGAATTGGCTTTGTCATTATAGAAGCCCCAAAGTACAGACCTTAAAAGTCTTCTCTATGAGCTGGTTTGTATATGGATATGGATATGGCATACAGTGCAGAGTGAATCTTTTTTTAGGAGGGTTCATGGAAGAAATGTTGTCCTTCCCCTGGTGCCTGTTTCTCTCTTGGATAGAGTCAGGTTTGCAGCAAAGCATCAGCCACTAACCTGGTCAGAACCAAGTCTGAATCTTGACTCTTACAAACATGCACAGAGGACTCATTATTAACCTCATTATTAACCTCATGTCTTAAAATTAGCCTCATTCCTGACTTTCCTCTTATTGCCTCTCTGACTTGGTTTCCCCAATCACAAGTTTTTCTGTCACTTGATTGAGTTATGTTATATTGATTGTATTAGTCTTTTAAGCTGGTTCCCCTACTTTGTAGGTGGGGAGGGAATGAGAAAGGAGGGAGAAAATGAAGGAAGAAAGAAGGAAAACTTCACACTTTTGTATGCCTTATGTGCCTCACTGGTTCCTTTTCCTACAAAGAACCAAAATCTTAATGTAAAAATGACTAGGAAGTTTTCACAAACAAGTAGTTTTCAAGAAGCTCCTAGTAAATGGAAAAAATTAGTTTCAACTTTACCAATGAACACGGAAGAGGTGAAGCTATACTTGAAGAGGTGGGAAGCAAAGTTTATTGGCTGTCACAAGAGAGAAAAGACAGTGCTCTGCAGGGCAGATCAAACATGAATTCTGCAGTAAGGTTCCCAAGAGAGGAAGGTCCCAGAGGAGATCAATAGGCTGGAAGGAGAAAGCTGGCTGGGTTACAAGACAACATCATTGTGGTATAACAAGAAGTGCTAGTGAGGTGGCTGAAAGATGACAGACAGGACAAAGCTGCATTTCTGAATCAGAGTTCACTTATCAGATGAGCCGAGAAGAAAGGATCCATACACACTGAGGTAATCGTGCTTTCTGAGAACAAGGCCTCGCTAGTATATAATTTGGTTTTACCCCTGTGTGCACTTAACATGTAATTGTTCTCTTGCTGGGTCATTCCTTAACATCATGACCACCTCCTCCATTGACAGAGTAAAGGGAGCATTGCTCCTTTGAACTACAATTACTAGGTTTCACCAGACTTTGCTTCTATATTGAGCTGAGGCAGAGATACATAAACACAACAGAGTTTAGCTTAGAAAGAACTTAATAACACAAACAAGAGCTGAAGGGGTAAGACAGTTGGGAATAAATATCAATACTGGAAGAGATCCATGTGGTCATCTAAACCATACTCCTTAAAGTATATCAAGGAAACAGAAGCCTGAAACCAAAAAAGTGATTTCACATTTACCAGTTCAGAAACTGTTGCTCGAAACAAACAATATAACAAAAACACAAAATGTAGTTGAGTATCAAGAATAAGATAATATCCAAATTCCCTCAGGAGTGTCTCTAGACCCAGCCTGATGGGGTTGCACCAACTGGCTCAGCCTTTCTGCCAGTACATCTATCCTCTGATTCCTAGGAGTCCCCTGGAGTGCCTCCCAGTATGAGCAGCAAGGGACTACTCTCCCTTCACATGCTACATGTCACTATCCACAGTTTCCATGGCACCTCCTAGCATTATTGTAGTGTTTTAGAGTGTGGGATCTGATCTAGCTGCCTGCATTTGAATCCTATCTCTACCCCACATTGTCTTGTGGCCTTCAGGAATCCACTTTATTCTCTCTGCACCTGTGAAATAGTAATAAATGTGTGTCTATCTAAAAAAAGACACTGTCATATAGTAAAAGAGTTTATCTACATAGAATACTTAGAAAACTACACAGCACATAGTAAATATCAGGTAGTATCTCCATTACTAATCTTAGCAAAATATTTGACTTCTGTTTTTTTAAGATTTTATTTATTTATTTTTTAGAGAGTGGGAAAGGGAGGGAGAAAGAAAAACATTATTCAGTTGCTTCTCACATGCCCCCAACCAGTGACTTGGCCTACAACCCAGGCATGTGCTCTTCTGGAAGTTTAACCAGTGACCTATGGTTTTCAGGAAGAGGCTCAACCCACTGAGCCACACCAGTCAGTGTTGAGTTCTTGAAGTTAGAGAGAATGACTTAGTTTCCTCGATCCCCAGCCCCTAGCAACAGTCCTGGCACACAGAATAGATATTCAGGAAGTGTCATATAAATAAGTGAATGGATTTATAAAGACTAAATTTTTTATTCAATTTGCAGAAGTGAAGTCGCTTAGGATCAGAATTAAATTTTTAAAATAGTGATAAAATGGAGCAGGTAAATAAGTCAAGTATGTTTTAAGGCAGGCAGACCAGTCTTTTACCAGAATGTTGTAGACTGCTCTGCCTGGTTCTAGGAATTGTATCTTGACTCCCTGTGGCTAAGGGCTAGCGACTACCTCTGGAATGCGAGCTGAAGGAGACAAAGCTTGTCTCTGGTAGCAAACGCGGCCTCAGTTTCCTCTCCCTGCCCCCAAAGTTTTGTTGAAGTCAATGACGGGTAAGACACCTCATAGCGGGTGGGTGGGGGGCAACCTAAGCCAGACTCGATCACTTGGGAGGCCTTCATGGAAGGACTCAGGAGCCTCCAATAAAGAGCAATGGACTTGCCCCCCGCCCCCCCCCCGCCAGGCTTTGACATAGCCCAGTCCCCATGTCCTTGGGGAGAAGCGCTTTCTGGCTCTAATCCCCTTAAACCTGAATACCTGATGGGGAGGGGTGCAGCTCTGCCTTGCTAGAGCCTGTCCTAGGGAAAAATCTGGCATCACAAAGACTTCCTGAAAAACCTGTGAAATCTTATCTGCTAAGAGTGCTTTCATTCATATGTTAAGGTTCCAGCAGGAAACCCTAAAACTCTATTCCTGACAGACTCTGACTTATACTAAGCCCTCAGATTGCTTTGAAATGTTACCTACTGTTTGATCCTTGCTGCCCTGTATTCCTGTGTATTACAACCCAATAAAAGCTCCTGGAGGAGGGAGCTCAATGCCGTTTTCCCCTGAGAAACTGGCCACTGCTCACAGCCTTTTCCTCTGGGAAAATGGCCACTTCTTCTCCCCAAGCAGATCACATCATATCTCAGTCATGATTACTCTCATCTATGGTGGTCTGGGGGAGTTGCAAGGAAATTCACCCCCACACCAGAATGTTGAAGATTTTTAGGAGATACTCTCTTTAATACAACCAAACCCTTAGCAGTTACCAGAATCCAGCTCCTAGGACACTAACAGAACAAGGAAGGAAAATTAAATAATTCACCATTTTATCAGAATGAGCCCATTGCCTCTTTTTACCTCATGCCTGGAAATGTTATATGAAATCTCCTTTTATATGATTAATCCTCGTTATAGTAATATTATCAGAAACCAACTTTAATAGAAATATTAATTTAATTAATGTGTTACTGTTGATTTATTCATTTAATATTAATATTAAATATTAAAAGGCAACTCAGAAATGATTAAAATTTAAGTGGAACCTGTTCCAAAATCAAGCAGGAATATTTGATCCCCTATTTCAATGAAATCTTCCCCACTCTTCCCCTGAATGGCCTGAATGGATGTTTGTCAGTGGAATAAAGGAAAGAATTATGAACTGTGTTTGTCACTAACCACCCTTGTGACAGCACAGACAATGAGAATAATCTACAGTATGTGTTTCATCCCATTTAAAGAGAAAATAAAAGTTTTCCTATTCTGCTACAGCTCTGACACTGTCTCATGAATCAACTTTTGTCCTTTCCTGGCTTTTGTTTGTTTTGTACATACGCAGCCTGGAGCTTTTGTAACCAGATACAGAAAGTTTAGTGACATGTGATTAACCCTAGTGTACAGACTTTAGTATGACAACTCTGACAAAGAACAACAGGCAGGCATTATCTATTGTGACTTAGTTTGCAAAACACAATATAGAATTGGAGCTCTTTAGAATCTGGTCTTCATGAAACAGAATTTCAAGAAAAACACGTTCTGAGAAACTCTGTAGACCATTGGATCAGTTCCCCTTTGTCAGGCAAAGAGTGTTAACTTTGGACCAGAGCTTATGGTGATAATACCATACATGTCACAGGTGACTGACCTTCAATTTTGAGACCTTAAGTTCTCCTCTGAACTTTCTGCTCCCCATCACCCATCTCTCAATCTTCCCATGGGTGTTCCATGCTCTTTTCTAGGATCACCTCCTTCATTTGGTTCTTCTTTGGATGAAACGAGAAACAAGAGCCTTGTGTCCCTAGGCCCCGGATGATCTTGCAGTCAAGTTGCTGTTTTGGAGAGAAGAGATTTGCTGGAGATATCAGCACCAAACCTACTGTAGTGCCTCTGAACCCTCAAAGAATTTTATTAAGTGTTGGCACTATTACAGATGTTCCCCATATACTTTCCTTTCCCCCTCCCTCAAATCTATACTTAGAAGTCCTGAGGTAGAGCATGACTTTTGGTGAGTAAAGGATGGCTTAGGGAAAGTTTAGAGAGTCTCCTTTGATTCTCTGGTGCCTTCCTAGTGACAGCCACCAAGGCATTCCCAATTGTCACTCAGTTCCTTCTACCTCTCAGATAATCAGACTTCTTCTCACCACTCTCAGTATGACTAATAGAACTTTCATTTACTCTCCCCAGGTTTATCTTAATAGCTTCACTTACTTATTTTGTGACTTCAGGTGACACAGAAATTTCTATTACACAATTTTTTTCTTTTCAAAATTGAGTTAATTATAGCATCCATCACAGAGGAGGTGACATCCAGATCACATTATATAAGATAATCTTTGTAACAATGTTAAACTTGGCACATGATAAATGTTCAGCAACATACTGGAAATACAATATTCCTGATACACATTTCCATGTGCTTGATTGGCTAAAAATAATTCAAGTTTTGTGTTTTAGATTATCATAAAAGACGGTGATTTTTTGTTGTTGTTGCTGAGGCAAAGTCCATTTTCCCCCAAATATAGTTCAAATCATACAGAAGAAGCGCAAAAGTGGAAGCACATGAGCAGTTATTATGTGGAAAGGACACTTTTGAATAATGACCCTAGGCATTTGAAGAATTGTAATCATAGTGTTAAATGATCACAGAACAATTATTGAGTGACTATTCACTGAAAAGAACATTTGTTCTGGAAAATACTAGAATCTTTATTCATCGTATTGCTTCTATTAATGAGGGTGGTGTCAATAAAATGTTTATAGTTGCTGTTTCTGGTTTCGGAGTTTGAAGGTAGTGACCATGTGAAAAAAAACCAGAATGAGTCCCCAGCATGGGATGTAACTGAAGGCCAAGTTGATAAAAGGCCAGAGGTGAAGACCAGGGCTATGAATGCCAGGTCTCATCAGATGACTGCATTTGGCAGAAATTTTCTCTTACCAATCACAGTAAGCTATTTGGGAAATGATAGGAACTTAGAGTGGTTGTGTGCAAATCAAAATTTAAATAAATTCTTAGTTCATCTAAAAATTACTTTACTGTTTGAGGTATAGCAAGTGGTTTAACCACTCTGAAGCTTATCTTTACTATCAAATAAAGTCTAGGGTTATTTCTAATTGATGTAGTAGAATTAAGATTGACATTTCATGGGAATTTCCAAGATGTTTCATTATCGGGCCTGTTTCTCAACCTGAACATTTGGGTTAGAGATAATTAGAATAAAGATTAGATTGATTGATTTCTACTTCCGTCAAAACCTAGGTGCCCATCAGTAAATGAATGGATCAAAAAACTATAGTACATATACACAATGGAATTCTACGTTGCAGAAAGAAAGCAGGAGCTCCTACCCTTTGCACCAGCATGGATGGAACTGGAAAGCATTATGCTGAGTGAAATAAGCCAGGCGGTGAAAGACAAATACCATATGATCTCACCTTTAACAGGAAGCTAAACAACAAAAAAACAACAAGCAAGCAAAATATAACCAAAGACACTGAAATAGAGATCAGGCAGACAGTGACCAGAGGGGAAAAGGGAGGAAATTTCAGGGGAAAAGGGGAAGGATTCACAGGAACTAGTATAAAGGACACATGGACAAAAACTAAGGGGGGTGGAAATGGGAGGGAGGTGGGGAGCACTGGGGGGGTTGGGATGGGAGTAAAAGACAGAAAACTGTACTTAAACAACAATTAAATTAAAAAAAGACAAAAAACCCAAAAACTAAATTTGTGGGATAAATTCTCTGAAAAATGTTTGGCTAATTTCACTAAAATTTAAGGCTGTATTTTCCCCTATGTTTTTAGGACAAACTTTAGCTTCTTCCTGGGTGTTAGTTCAGCATTGTATTTGGCAAGTTTCTCCTATTTCCAGATGATCCTTGCCTTTTGTTTTATGTATTTTTTAATATTGATTAGCCACAGGTCTCACTTAAGTTGAACACCAATGTATCTAGATGCCTTTGCTTCTCTTTCACTCTTCACTCACTACTCTTTCATTCAAAAGGGGGAAAAATATTTTCCACCTGTGAAAATGAAAAGAAATCCTGGATAGGTCTCTCATTTGGTTGGAGCATCACCCCTATACACTGAAAGTCTGTGGGTTCAATCCCAGATCAGATCAGGACACATACAGAAGGCAACCAATTGATGTTTCTCAAAGAAATGTTTCTCTCTCTCCCTTCCTCTCTCTCTAAAGTCAATAAAAACATATCCTCAAATGAGTTTTATTTAAAAAAATTATAGAACTACAGAGCAACAGAGCTGATCCTTGAACAACCAGAAGAATAAGGCTAAAGACTGATTGGTCCACTTTTGCTGTAACATGCAGGTACTTCCAGTTGTGCCTATTGAAGAAATCTAGAAGAACAGAGACTTAAGTAGCCCCTTCCACCAAAGTCACTTATAAAGATCAATTGAAACCAAAAGCCAGAGTGTGATAAAGAAGAAAGCTAGCATTTGAGGAAAGAAAAACCAGGTCATGTGACTCAAAGTTGCAAGCATTTCAAGTTGCCAAGAGCACCAACTGGCCCCCTGGATAATTTTACATTTAGGTATTTTTCATTCAGGTTTCACCTACTAACAGGATCTGAACTTGTCTGCACTTCCTTCATTAGGCATTAGACCTCGTGTATTTTTCCAGCTAAAGTTTAAATATCAGGTTAATTTTTAACTTTAGAAGAATGTGTTTAGAAGGACTGGTGGAACTTCAATGTTAAGTGTCCTCAGTCAATGTTAGATTAAATCATGACACAGTTAAGGCGAATGCACAACATGAACTGATTCTGCTAGAAGAACAGTGTCACAAAGGTGGTAATGAACCAAAGTTTGAAAAAATATCAAGCAAAAATAAAAAATGTTTGAGGTAAGTAAAGCTCCAGGAAAAAAAATATATCCGATGATTAAGGTGAACAGCATCATATTAATTAATGGTAAAGTGAAATGTTCCAGCATTTTCTCTGTCTGCTCTGTCAAAGGCTTAATTATCATATTGGGAAGAAGAATATTTTAAAAAGGTAATGCAAGATCCAAGATGGCAGAGAAATAAGTGAAAGCTATAGTAACCTCCTCCAGGACCAGTCTGGAATTACAACTAAATTGTAGAGAAATCACGTTGAATAACCAACCGAACACTAGCTGGAGAGAAGCCTTCCAACCATGTAAAGAGAGAAAAAAAAACACTTCTGCTTGTCCATGTGACAAGAGAAGTGTGTGAAGTAAACACTGCATCACAATATGACTGATTAGGGAGTATGGAGGAGACTCAAGAGGGCTGGCTAGGCTCACATGGACAGCCTCTGAAGTGCTAGAGGAATATTTCAGCAGCCTGGGGTCTCTCCCAGAGAAGTGTGGGGTCTAAACCCCAGGCTGGGCTCCCTAGCCTATAGCACCAGAGCCAGAAAGGAAACCAGATAACACCAACTGTGTAAAGCAGCAGGGGTACTGTGGCCCAAGAAGAGATGGCTGGAGACTCAGAGAACCTCTTAAAGGGCTAATGCACAAAATTTCATTTGTGGACACTTATCCTAGGTCCTGGCAAAGAGATTAAAGAGTGGGACTACAGGTGCCTGAGGAGAGTCTAGGGTTGGTGGCTCTGGGGAGAGAACTGAGGGAACAGCTCCCAGGATCCATTTGCTGAGTCATTCCCTGTACTGTAAAAATCATCTCTCTCAGGCCAAGTACTCCACCCTTCATGGCATCAGCCTGAGGGTAAACAATAGCTCAGCCAACAGGAATTACTATGCCTCACCCTGTGGTGCTTAAGCCTGACAGCTGACTACGGATTGATTAGATTAACAACTAATCAGTTTCCCAGATGAATAGTTTAACATCTAAGGCAGAAAATACAAAGAAGCAGCCAAAATGGGGAGAAAACAGAAATAGACCTCAAGTGAAAGAATTAGAGACTTTTCCAGAAGAACCAGATGAAATGGAAGTAAGCAATTTATCAGATAGAGAGTTTAGAGTAATGATTATAAGGATACTCAACAGCATGAAAAATAGCATAGAAACCATAAAAAAGGATCGGTCAGAAATAAGGAATGCAATATGTGAGACAAACAATACACTGGAAGGAATAAACAGTAGGACAGATGAAGCACAGGTTCGAATAACTGTTATAGAAGACTAGGTAGAAAAAAAAATAAAGAGAGAATCCTAACAGCTGCAAGAGAAAAGCAGATAGTTACATACAGGGAGCACCAACTAGACTGTTATCCCATATGTCATCAGAAACATTTCAAGCCAGAAAGGAGTGGTGTAAAATATTCAAGGTGATGAAAAGCAAGGACCTACAACCAAGGCTACTTTACCCATCTAGGCTATAATTTAAAGTTGAAGGAGAAATAAGGAGCTTACCAGATAAGAAAAAGCTAACGAGTTTGTCAACACCAAACCAATACTGCAACAAATGTTTAAGGGCTCACTTTAAGAAGAAGAAGAAAAATAGGGAAAAAAAAGAAAAGGAAAAAATAAGAAGAAAAGAGTCTAACAATAAAATGGTACTACATATCTATCTATCTATCAATAATCACCTTAAATATTAGTGGCTTAAATGCTCAAATCAAAGAACAGAGGGTAGCTGAATGGATAAGAAAATAAGACCCACATATATGCTGCCTCCAAGAGACCCATTAGATTGAAAGATGCACACAGACTAAAAGTGAAGGGTTGGAAAAAATATTTCATGCAAACAGAAAAAAAAAAGCTTGGGTAGCAGTACTTAGACCTGACAAAATAGATTTTAAAACTAAGGGTATAGTAAGAAACAAGAACACTACATAAAGGGAATGATCCAACAAGAAGACAAAGACATAACCCTAGTAAGCATTTACACACCCAACACAGGAGCACCTAAATATGTTAAGCAAATTTCGATGGATATAAAGAAAGATATACACAGAAATATAACCATAGCTGGGAATTTAAACACTTTGACTTCAACAGATAGATCTTCCAAGCAGAAAGTCAACAAGGAGACAGTGGCCTTAAAAGACACACTAGATCAAATGGATTTAATTGAGATTTTCAGAGCATTTCATCCCAAAGCAGCAGAATATACGTACTTTTTAAGTGCATATGTAACATTTTCTAGGATAAACCACATGCTAGGATATAAAACAAATCTCAATAAATATAAGAAGATTGAAATCATATCAATCTGCTTCTCTGATCCCAGTGTTATAACACTAGAAATCAATCACAAGAAGAACACTGAAAAACTTGCAAAGACATGGAAGCTAAATAACATGCTATTAAACTATGAATGGGTCAACAATGAGATATAGGAAGATATTAAAATATACCTTGAAACAAAAGAAAATGAGGAGACAATGATCCAAAATCTGTGGGACACTAGGATAGCAATCATAAGAAGGAAATTCATAGCATTATATGCTTATCTAAAAAAAAAAGGAAAGAAAGACTTCAGCCAAGATGGAGGCTAGGTGGAAGCACTGTGCCTCCTCCCACAACCAAGTTTAAAAACAATAAAGTTTTAGCAACAAAAACACAGCCAAAACCAAAGAAAATTGAACTTCACGGAAGCCTGACAACAACGAACCCTTCAGCCAAACCGATAACAGGGGCAGAGCCAGCAACACAGCGGGGTCAGGCAGGAAAGATCCACCGGACCTACACAGGCGTGTGACCCAGGCAGCCGTAGGTGGATCCCAGGTGTGGAGAAGTAGGGGGACTCACTGAAGGCTGACCATAGTCACACATTTGCATGCAGATAAACCGGTGAAGGAGGCAGTGGTGAGACAGACCTTGCAGGCCCCAGTGGCAGGAAGTGGCAGAGGGGACCGCCATTGTCCCTCTCTTACCCTGCCCCCACCTACAGCGTCACAAACCAGCAACCTGGGTGACCCTGCCCTGATAAACAACTAAGGCTCAGCTCCTCATACCTAACAGGTACTAACAGATCAAAACATGGCTCAAGAAGAACTTAGAGCCCCAGAGCCAATAAATCTAAGCAATGAAGAAATAGCCAAACATTCAGATGCACAGTTCAAAACACTGGTGATCAGGATGCTCATAGAACTGGTTGATTTTAGTCACAAATTAGAGGAACATATGAAGGCTAAACTAATTGAAATGAATGGAAATGCACAGGAAACTGAAGGAGCCAGGAAAATGAGGAAGTGATTGTTCTCAATTTTAGCTGCTTGCTCAACCATAAGGACAGGGTGCACTTAGAGGTACCAAGCTGATTGTGTTAAGTCAGCTCCTGGAACGCCAAGCGGGGGGGGGGGGGTGGTGGTGGTGGTGGTAAAAAGATCACAACCACAGCATGAGGTTTAAGAGCCAATCAGCCATACTATCATGAGCTGTCCACGAGCTCTAGTAACCAGTCCTTGGTCAGATCATGCACCTTAGTATAGCCCCTGAGCCAATAGCTAACTGCCACCTTCTGCTTCTGGAAGTTGCTTGCTTGCTCGCCTCTATAAGAATCCTAGCCTGTAAGCGCCAGGCGCAACTCTCATTTGCAGCCATTTTGGCACTCGTGTGTCTCCGGGGGCACCCCAAGAGTTCACCCCTGCGCAGGTAAAACTTTGAAACTTTGGCCAATAAAACACCTCTAACTTCCCAGCAGTCTCCGACCCTTCTTGCTTGCGAGGACGGGATGTAACATTTGGAGGCCCCAGCGAGATATAAAATCTAAATTCGGAGACTGGGTGAGCTGCTCGAGCGAACGTAACAAGGATCCTGTTTTGCAATTAGTTTGGAAGTCTAGACTGTTCGACCCTGAAGTGGTAGGTGAGACGTCACCACAATACCACCCAGGGGCTCCCGGAAGAGGGGACGCCCTTGGGAGTGGGCGACTAGGTCACTTTGTGTTTAGTTCCACTTCGTGCTGCGAGAGAATGCATGCCTGAGAACCGCGGTTCGCCTGTGTATGAGAGGAGAGTGCATGATAGGAAATTGTGGTGTTTGTTTACATGTTTTGTGTTAGCTCTGGTCATTTCTTTTCTTGTTTCTGAAATTCCTAAGGTTGTCCAGCACTTCAGGATGGGCCAGAATGGATCAGTGCCTAGGTCGCCCCTTGATTGTCTATTGAACAACTTTTCTGATTTTCAGAGGCGGGCTAGTGGATACGGTGGGCCTCTGCCTGACCCGGAGTTCCTGCGGACCCTCAGCCAGACTGAGTGGCCAACTTTTGACGTGGGGTGGCCCACCGAAGGGACTTTTGATCTCCCCCTCTTGTTTGCTGTTCGGGCCACAGTATATCGGGTGCCCCATCCTGATCAGTTTGTCTATATTGATGTCTGGGTAGATATAGCCACTGAACGTCCTGGATACATTCGGAAATGTATACAGGCTAATAAGGGGGGGAAGAGGGCAATCTGTGTAACCACAGGGCAGAAAGGTGACATAGGGGTGAAAGAAGGACCAGATGCGGGGGGGTCACGTACTGTAATTACAGCCCGACCCAGGCTATACCCCGTACTGCCTGGTCAGCCTGAGGATCCTCTGGATCCAGCCCTTGCTCCACCCTCGTATCCAACCCAGCACCTGCCAGACTCCTCCGAGGAGGGTAGAGGTGTCCAGAGTCCGCCTCATACTCCTGGCGGCACTCAGTATAGTAAAGGTACGGCCCCCCCGGACAGGGCAGATACAGTGGCCGCCGTTTTACCTCCTCAAGCAGGAGGGGCCATTTTACCCTTGTGAGAGGCCCCCGCCGCGCCGGATGCGCCGCGGGCTCCCCTGCGCTTGATCTATGTACCCTTCTCCACCAGTGATTTATACAACTGGAAGCACCAGAAACCCCCTTTCTCAGAGAAGCCGCAGGGGTTAATTTCTCTTTTAGAAACTATTTTTAGGACACACCAGCCCACTTGGGATGACTGCCAACAGATTCTGCACACCTTGTTCACCTCAGAGGAAAGGGATAGAATTATGGGAGAAGCTGCAAAAGCCATTATGGGGGAGGAGGGGGCCTCTGTGGGAGGAAGGCTAGAGCTAGAGGGTATCCTGCCCTCCCAACCTCCTAACTGGGACCCAAATTCGAGTGGTGGGAGGGAAGCGCTCCTCCAATATCACCGGGCTCTGTTGCAGGGTCTCAAGGCAGCAGCTAGGAAGCCCACTAATTTTAGTAAAGTCAGTGAAGTTGTGCAAGGACAAGATGAGTCGCCTGGGGCTTTCTTAGAGCGCTTGAGGGAGGCTTACAGGGTGTATACCCCACTAGATCCAGAGGCACCTGAAAACAGGAGATTAGTCAATATAGCCTTTGTGACGCAGACAGCCTCAGATATCAGAAAGAAGTTACAGAAGCTCGAAGGGTTTGAGGGAGAAAATATAAGCAAGCTCCTAGAAATAGCACAGAAAGTATATATAAACAGGGATGACCCAGAAGTAGGGAGAGCGAAAGAAGTGGCCAAAATCCTGCTCGCGGCACAGAAGGCACCTCCGAAAGGAAAAGGAAGTGGAAAGCAGCAGAAAGGTCAGAGACAGTGTTTAGACAAAGACCAGTGTGCCTACTGTAAGGAGAAAGGACACTGGAAACGGGATTGCCCAAAGTTAGGAGGAGCAAGTAAGGGCCCAAAGCATGGCCCGGAAGTCCTCCTCCAGACTCTGGATTGACGGGGCCAGGGCTCCATACCTATTGGCTCCCAGGAGCCCATGGTCACCTTAACTGTCGAGGGCAAGCAAATAGACTTCCTGGTCAACACAGGAGCCACTTATTCCGTCCTAAAGCAGCCCCGAGGGCAAATTCAGAAGGCAACCACCAAGACTGTAGGGGCAACGGGTGAAGCAGAAGCTTACCCATGGACAACTGCCAGAATCACGGACTTGGGTCGGGGCACGATCACTCATTCCTTCTTAGTTATCCCAGACTGTCCATACCCGCTGCTGGGGAGAGACCTGTTGCAGAAGCTCCAAGCTACTATAACCTTCAAGCAACAAGAAGACCCCGCGGCAGGAGCCAGCGTGGAGGTAACAGGTCCCCTCTCTGAGGAGTACTTGCTGGCTGCGCTCCAGGAAGAGAGGCGAGGGGACACCAGAGTCTCTGAAGCGCTGCAGTCAAAGGTACCAGGGGTGTGGGCAGAAACTAACCCGCCTGGGCTGGCCGTCCACCAGCCACCGGTGCTGGTTCAGCTGTCCAGTACAGCAAGCCCAGTCAGAATAAGACAGTACCCTGTACCAGCGCGGGCCAGGCAAGGGATTGCGAGACACTTGCGGCGCCTGCTAGAGGCAGGCATTCTAAGAGAGTGTCAGTCCGCATGGAATACCCCTTTGTTGCCTGTCCAGAAACCTGGAACCCAGGATTACCGTCCGGTGCAGGACTTGTGGGAGGTGAATGCCCGAGTCGAGACAATACACCCCACTGTCCCCAACCCGTATACGCTGTTAAGCTCCTTGCCCCCAACACATACTTATTACTCTGTTTTAGATTTGAAGGATGCCTTCTTTTGTATACCCCTGGTTCCTCAGAGCCAGGAGATTTTTGCCTTTGAATGGAACGACCCTGAAAATGGATTAGTAGGGCAGTTCACATGGACCAGACTGCCCCAGGGGTATAAAAACTCACCTACAATTTTTTTTTTTTTGCTAATTAAGTCCTTTTTATTTCATGTGAATACATCACAGTTTGTTAGCCATTCTCTCATTAAAGAACACATGGGCAAGTTTCCAACTTTTGGCTATTATAATTAAAGCTACTATATACATTCATGTACAATTTTTTGCATGAAACACATTTTAAGTCCTTTAGGATAAACACATAGGGAAATTTTAGTAGGAATTTATCAATTTTTAACACCCCCCCAAAATACAAACATTTATCTGGTGTTTTGATTGAGTATATAGATCAATTTGGGGAGAACTAAAATCTTTTTTTTTTATTTAGTTACTTTTCAAGTACATTTTTTTTCTCTCCCCCCCCCCGCCCGATCTCCCCCCTCCCTCCAATTCCCCCCCCCCAGTCCTCATCTCTGTGTCTTTCATACTTGTTCCTCAAAATCCCTCCCCCTTTTTCCCCTTAAGTTCCCTTCCCTTTCCCCTCTGGTCGCTGCCCACTTGTTCTCTATTTCAGCGTCTTTGCACATCATAATTACATTAGCCAAGATTAAAATGAAGGAGAGAATCCTAGAAGCAGCAAGAGCTAAGGGGACAGTCACCTACAAAGGAGTTCCCATCAGACTGTCAGCTGATTTCTCAAAAGAGACCTTACAGGCAAGAAGGGGCTGGACAGAGGTATTCCAAGTCATGAAAACCAAAGATCTACAACCAAGATTGCTCTACCCAGCAAAACTTTCATTTAGAATGGAAGGACAGATAAAGTGCTTCTCAGATAAGACCAAATTCAAGGAGTTCATCATCACCAAGCCCTTATTATATGAAATGTTAAAGGGACTTACCTGAGAAAAAGAAGATAAAAAAGATGAACAGTGAAAGTACAGCAAACTCAGTTATTAAGAACCACACCTAAAACAAAAGCAAACTAAGAGGACAGCTAGATCATGAGTGGAACCATAGAAATGGAGATCACATGGAGGGCTAGCAACAGGGGAGTGGGAGGAGGAGAAGGGGGGGAGAAGGTACAGAGAATAAGTAGCATAGATGATAGATAGAAAACAGAAAGGGGGTTGGTGAGAATAGTATAGAAAATATAGAAGCCAAGCCAAAGAAGTTATATCTATGATCCATGGACATGAACTAAAGCCAGCGGGGGGGGGGGGGAGGTGGATGTACAGGTGGGAGGGGAGTGAAGGAGGGAAATGGGACAACTGTAATAGCATAACTAATAAAATACATGAAAAATAAATAAATATGAAAGAGGAGAAATAACAACTAACACCAAAGAAATTCAAAGGATTGTAAGAAAATAATAAGAACAATTATGTACAAACAAACTGGACAACCTGTACAAAATGGATAAATTCCTAGGAACATACACTCTTCCAAAGTAATCAGAAAAAAATAGGGAATCTGAATAGACAGATTACACTGAAAGAAATTGAAGCAGTAATAAAAAAAAACTCCCAACAAACAAAAGCCCTGGATCAGATGGCTTCACAGGTGAATTTTAACAAATATTCTGAGAACTAATACCTCTCCTTCTCAACTATTCCATTTTATAAAATTCAAGAGGGGAGAAGTCTCCCAAACTCATTTACACTAAAAGCCAGCATTATCCTAATACAAAACCAGATAAAGACACTATGAAAAAAAGAAAATTATAGGCCAATATCCCCAATGGACATAGATGCTAAAATCTTCAGCAAAATATTTTCAAACCAAAAGCAGTAATGAATCAAAAATATCTTACACCATGATTCAGTGGGATTTAATCTGGGAATGCAAGGATGGTACACCATTCTCTAGTGAAAAATGTGATTCAGTACATAAACAAAATGAAGGGTAAAAACCATGCAATTATATCAATAAATGCAGAAAAAGATTTTCATAAAATTTAGCACCCATTTATGATAAAAACTCTCAACAAAGTGGGAATAGAAAGAACAATCTGAAACATAATAAAGGCCATATTTGACAAACCCACTGCAAGCATCATACTCAATGGGCAAACACTACAAGTGTTCCCCTCAAGATTTGGGACAAGAAGTGATATCTGCTTTCACCACTCTTATTCATCATAGTGCTGGAAATCCTAACCACAGCAATCAGATGATAAGAAAAAATAAAAGGCATCCAAATTGGAAAGGAAGAAGTAAAACTGTCATTACTTGTAGATAGCATGATACTGTACATAGGGAATTCTAAAGACTCTATCAAGAAACTACTAGAACTGGTAAATGAATTTAGCAATGTAGCAGGATACAAAATTAATATTCAGAAATCAATTGCATTTTTATATGCCAATAATGAACTGACAGAAAGAGAAATTAAGAAAACAATCACAATCACAATTTCTTCAAAAAGAATAAAATATCTAGGAATAAACCTAGCCAAGGATGTAAAAGATCTGTCCTCAGATAATCATAAGACACTGAAAAAGAAATTGAAGAAGATACAAATAAGTGGAAGCACACACAGTGTTCATAGATAAGAAGAATTGGCATCATTAAAATGTCCATTCTACCCAAAGCAATCTATAAATTCAACACAATTCCTATCCAGACACCTGTGACATATTTCACAGAACTAGAACAAATATTTCAAAAATTTATATGGAACCACAAAAGGCCCCACATAGCATCAATGATCCTGAGAAAGAAGAACAAATTTGGAGGAATCATGCTTCCTAATATCAAACTATACTATCAGGCCATAGTAATCAAAACAGTATGGTACTGGCATAAAAACAGACACATAGATCAATAGAACAGAATAGAGAGCCCAGAAATAAACCTGCATCTTTATAGTCAATTAATATTTGATAGAAGGAACAAGCACATACAGTGGGCTAGAGATAGTTTATTCAATAAATGTTTTTGGGAAAATTGGACAAATATTTACAGAAAAAAATGAAACTAGACATATTTTACACCACACACAGGAATAAAATCAAAATGGATCAAAGACTTAAATGTTACACCCAAAACTATAAAAATTCTAGAAGAAAACATACGCAGCAAAATCTCAGACAGAGCTCATAGAAATTTTTTATCAGGTACATTTCCCCAGGCAAGGGAAACAAATGGGGGGGAGGTGGGGATCACGGGGCGGTGGGGGGGGGGTGGCTGGGATGGGAGAAATAGACAAAAAACTGTACTTGAAAAATAACTAAATAAAATTTAAAAATAAATAAATAAAAGCAAATGCCTGAGGAGAAAAAAAGCAAACAAATGGGACTTAATCAGACTAAAAAGTTTTTGCACAGCAAAGGAAATTGTCAACAAAATAAAAAGACATCCCACAGAATGGGAGAACATATTGCCAAAACATCTGGTAAGGGGTTAACAACCAAAGTGGGTAACAACCAAAGTACATAAAAAACTCAACACCAGAAAAACAAACAAGCCAATTTAAAAATAAGCAGAGGACCTGAACAGACACTTCTTTAAAGAGGTCATACAGTTAGCCAGTAGACAACTAAAAAGATGCTCAGCATCACTCATTGTCAGAGAAATGCCAATAAGGTCTACAATGAGATATCATCTCACACCTGTCAGAATAGCTATCATCAAGAAATCAAAAATCAAGTGTTGGTGAGGATATGGAGAAAGGGGAACAGCTTTGCACTATTTGTGGAAATGCAGATTGGTACAGCCATTGTGGAAAGCAGTGTGGAGATAACCTCAAAAATGAAAAAAGGATCTGCTTTTTGACCCAGCAACCCCACTTCTGGGAATATACACAAAGCAACCCAAAACACTAACTCAGAAGAACATAAGCACCCCTATGTTCATTGCAGTGTTACTACAACCACCATGATATGGAAGCAGCCCAAGTGTTCATCAATAGATGAGTGGATAAAACAACTATGGGACATTTACACAATGGAATACTACTCAGCTGTAAAACAGAAGAAAATTTTACCCTTTGCAAAAGTATGGATGGACCTGGAGAATATTATGCTTAGGGAAAGAAGCCAGCCAGAGAAAGAGAAATACCATGTGATTTCACTCAATGTGAAATCTAACAAGCAAAGTGAACTAACAAGCAAAACAGACAAAGACTCATAGATGGAGAGCATATGACAACTAGTGGGGGCAGGGGAGCTGAGGGGGTGGAGGAATTGAGCAAAAAGGAAAAAGGACTCATAGACATGAACAACAGTGTAGTGAATACCGGGGGTGGGGGGGGAGGGACGTATAAGATACTAAATGGTAATGGAAAATATAATAAAGATTACATACTTTAAAAATAAAATAGAAAAAAGATGATGCAATAAAATCATAGTAGAAATTAAGGTATAAAATGGTAAGAGGACATTTTTTTAAAAATTCTAAATGAGCTTAGGTCTTTTGGAAGAACTGTCTGATAATTAAGGCCTTGCTTATTAAAAAAGTATTCAAGATTATTTATTATATATGCCTTTTGTATTAAAAGACTGATTTCTCTCACTTTTTAAATGGCTTACAAGTGGGACAGATGAGATATTCTGATGTAAACTTCTTTTCTAAATGCCAAAAAATAAAAAGAACCCACACATATGCATATAAAAATAAAATTTGTAAAACACCTATGATGTTTGCATTATAAATAATTTCTCCCCATACCAAAACTATTTATATCAGCTTCTTTTGTAAAATAACTGGAAACTTAAAGTATTTTTTCAATGGTTATAAAACATCTGTTTTGTAGTATTCCAGCCCAAAATACATAAATGAAATCTAATCACAAGGAAACATTTACAAACCCAAAGTAAATGATGTGCTATAAGAATAAGTGGCCTGAATTCTTCAAATATGTTGTGGGTGTCATGACAAACAAGTAAAACTCAAGAAAGGCTGAGAATTGATCCAGACTGAGAAAACTGAACAAACACAGCTAAATACAAAACGGGCCTTTGGCACTGGAGGCCTACTGGAGATCTGCTTTAGGGACATTAGGGGATATGGGAACCAAAATGGAATTTGGGAAGTAGGTAAGAGATATGTACCAATGCTAAATCTCTAAATTTGATTATCGCCTTGAATATATGGAAATTATCCTTGTACTGGAGTTATCATTGTTCTTAGAAAATATGCATTAAGTATTCTAGAAGAAGAAATTATAGATGCAGTCTATTGTCATATCGCTTTCTAAAACTGTAAAAACACTGTGTGCATGTATGTGTGCGGTGACAGAAAGAAAGAGAGAAGGAGAAATGATGATGAAACAAACATGGCAAAATGTGTAAAACATGGTGAGTCTGCATAAAGCACATATAGATGTCCTTTGTTCACATTTTCTAAATTAAACATTATTTTTCAAAATTAAATATTATAAAAAAATTAGGTGGGGGAAAAACAAAGACCAAAACAATCTGTAAGTCAAATTCTATCCTTGAGCTGCCTGTATGTGGCCTCTAATTTAAAATATAATTGGACTTACCTGAAACAGTTAAGGAAATAGTTCAAACTAACAAAACCCCATGGAACTGCTGTGGAACTGGAATCAAGAAAAATATAAAGCTTTGAAGCCTTCTACTTTAAGACTGATTCTGTGTTGAAATGCCCAATTGCGATTTCTTCCTAAAAATTTTAAAGAGGACAGAGGGGATAAATTTCAAAACAAGGCAATATTGTATTGCAAGAATTTCAGTTTAGGCTCAAAGACTTGATGCTTGTCAGGGGCCCTGGGAGTCAGATTATCAGCCAGCCCAGCCTTTCTCTTATCGAGGACAGTTTGAAGAGTAGAGGGTTATAGTATAGGACAGTCTTCCAGATAACAAGCTTTCTCCTTAAATGCTCTTTTATAAATGAGGATTTTTTTCTAAAATACTGCCTGTCATTAGGGCCCACTTTTACATATCTTGTTGTCATTGTGCTTCAGCTAACGGTACTAGGGTTTTATCTGTTAGTGCCACAAACACAGGATGTATGTTCAGTTTGCTGATAGAATATTGTTAAAAGGCAAGAATGTCCTTGGTTAAGGAAAAAAAAAAACATGTGAGCTTCCTGATAGAAATGCAGGTGGTTATCCAGACCCAGCTCTTCCACCAACACACCATGTAGCTCTTGATGAATCATAGCAGCAGTTATTGTGCTCTCAGTCATCTGGGTTGAATTATATCATCTCCAAGATCCATATCTAATAATCTCCACCATCTAATTCAGAATTTTATCTGCTTCCATCTCCTACTTGGGACTGGAGAACACATGGTCATTCACTCCATTGTTACCAGCTTGGACTATGCTGTCAGGAAAGGTTAGGCATGAATTCCCAGTAGATGTGTATTAATTAGCCTTCAATATCCATTTACTGTTCCACGAATATGTAAATTGAAAAAAACATAAAAAATAGACATTTAAAAGGAAGGAGACAAAAAGTAAGTTATAATCAAGACCTTACAACTCTTTTCCCACTCTGCTTTGAATACACTGTTTTGTAGAAAAAGTATAAATTGCTTCATGCATCATTTAAATGAGGATGGTCACAGTTCACCATCCTGACCTACCTTTCTCCATTGTCTCCTTACAACCTCTCCACTCCTGCCTCCAGACCACTGACCATTGTCTGAACAAGTCATGCACCCACACCTTCTCTCTATCCCAGCTTTCTCTTGTGTTTCTAGTCAGGGGACATTAAAATGTCACATACACTGCTCAATATTTAAGACCTTGATCCAAAGTCACCTGTTTTGTGAAGACTTTTTCCTCCCATCACAGCTTATCTCCCCTTCTCAGAGGATGACATGCAGGACAGTTATCCCAAGTAATTTATGTAAATTATATTATGTACATAGATTACATGAGTCTGTGAGTGCCTTTGCAAAATGTTGGTCCAAGACCAAATTGTCTTAATTTTATCTTTGTCTGATTTTTGGCACCTTGTACATGGCAAGGGCTCCATAAAAGTTTACTGAATTTAATTTTTTTAGGAAAGCTATACCCTAGAGTCTTTCAAAAGACCTTGATTTTTACAAAGCTGTGAAGGTAGCAATCCACGCAATGAAGACTGGAGGTAAAACTAGTTCTCATGCACAGTGTGTACTTAGAAGAACATCTGTCACTGAAGATAATGATTATGGTGGAATTGTGATTATGGATTTCTTCTTTCAGTCACCTCTTCCAAAGTGTTGTCCAAGGAATACTATTTCTGTGAAATATGAAAGTAAATAAAATAAATGAAAATAGTGTTTTGTAGTTAAATATGCCTGTTTCATTTTATATTTAACTGGATCACACTCATAATAACACAGCTCACAAATAAAGAATGACCATTAATCTATTATTTTTTTAAAACCATCTTTAGCTTTCTGATTCATGGGGAGTGTGGCTGAGCATCTTGTGACTGTATGAGGGACCAGAGTTACTCCAGATGGAACCTAAGTCAGGTGAGTCAGGACACACATACCCATACACACAACTATACCACCATGACTGTCAGAACCAGAGAAACTTCAAGCCTGGGAGTTAATGGATGATGTTACAGCAAAACCCATTCATGGAAGGAGGTGCATCCTTTGTGGTTACACCTTTGGATCTTCTGCATGTAAAAATAATCCTGATAGTTCCAAGGACCAATGTAGTGCCCATTGGTTAACTAGGTACTAAGCTAATAGTAAAAATAAGATTGATTGATTTTAGAACAGTGGAGGGCCTAAACCAGGGTTTCTTATTTTTTGTTATTGTTGTTTTTGTTTTATGGAGTTTTTTCCAAATAGACTTCTGTGAGAAGCTAAAGAGAGGAGCCATGAATTCCTCACAAAAAAATTGTCATGCTCTTGGGAAGCTTATATTCCCTTGGAAGCCCAGCAAAAAAGTCCCAAGCCTCCTTCCTTTCCAATGTTTTCATGGTACTCATTTATAATTCATTACTTGTGTGTCTTATTCTTTTTCAAAATCACTCTTGGGACATTTTTTTAGAACTCTGAACATTCATGTAAGGTCTCCAAAAGCATTTTAGCAGAAATAGTAAAGCCCAAGAATCAATACAAATTTCCAAACAGTTTTAGCAAACCTTTTTTTCATGAATAAACAAACATCTTGAGTTACATATTTAATAAGTTCCATGATATTCATCTTCCTAAAAAATGAAGAATACATAAAGTTAGATCAACTCTCTCCATGTTAAACCTGGACACTCCTAAGTTACCAGATGTCAGTAAGAACTTACAGATTTTTAGTTATATGGCCAATATTGAAAGCTCATGTGGCTATCTATTTGAATCAATATATATTATTTGCTTTATTAAATCTGGAAGTACAGAAAATTTTATATGAATGGTTCTGCTATAAGAAATTCTTCTTTAGAATAATACATTCACTTGTTACTACATTTTCTTAAAAAAGAAAAGCTTGCACCACAGAATTCAGCAAAAGGATTAGTAGTTCTAAGAATTCAGCTGAAGAAAGCATTAATAAGGGGGTGTTATTATTATTTTTTTAAATTTTGGTCTTTAACCTCAAAATAGAATAGCAAGTCTACAAAATCTTAAACCTATGCATGGTTGTGATTATTCTTTTTTTCTAAACTAGACACTTTAAATTATTAACTTTTAAGTAATCCATTACACTTTTAAAAAATTCAGTTGATTGTGTTCTTTCTTACAAAGCAAAAGCAATATACCAACTGGTTCAACAGGTCTGACTGAGGGAACACAAAAAACTAAAAAATTAATCAAATGATTCTAAGATATACAACTGACTTCTCATAAAACCTAAAATATAGAGAAATTTGAACAACTTGTCCAACTTTTCTGTCCTTATGTCTCCTTTGTGTTGTGTGAAGGCTTTAGAGACACAAGGTTGGTGTGTGGGCAGCCAAGTCTCAAAGGGCAGGCCATTGCTTACTGTGTTTTTGTGGGGACATTGATCTTCTCGCTCTTGCTCCCTCAAACCAAGCTCCCATTGCTCCAATAGAAACCGTGGTCTGGGAATGTAGTGCAGCAGCAACACTGCTTTGGCTGGAGGGACCCTGGCAGGAGAGTGGACGTGGAACCAGGAGAGGCTGATATGCAGAGTAGGTGACTGTCATACCAAGTAAGGGTGCAGAGAGAAACTGTGTATCTGTCCACTGTTTTGACACAGTGAGGTAAAACTGAGCCATGCTAAATGGTTGCTTGTTAATAAAATTGTTTAGTAAAATGTCTGACATTGCAATGCTCTTTATCATTAAAATGACCCAGAATCAATTATTCAGACTTCAAATGGACTTACAGGCATAGAACACTTAACTCTGGCTTATAGGTGGAAACGAGAAGATATATTCTGCCATCTGTAATTGCTGGGAGGAAACTAATTGACCCAAAGACACACCTGTCTGCATGACCTGGCTGAAACCTAAGAAGTAAACCTGTGGTTCTAGCTATAACCAGATATTTCATGCTGATGTCATGAACACCACGATGAGCACTTCCATATTAACCACAGTTTATTCTCCCTGTGATGTCAGAAATGCAATTTGTCATCACTACCACAATTCACACTCTCTTTGTATTTGAACATCTCTCAAAATAGGAAGCATCTTAATCAATGACATATTGCAAATATAATTAACAATTCTTTTTTAGTGGCACAAAAAGTAATTATCTATCTCCTAATCTACAGCATTCCACACTCAATGAAAATTAATCTTATGAGTATTAGAAATGTCATTTTGTTCACCAGCCATAGCCTATTTTACTTCCCCAACTTGTATATCAGATTATATTTTCATATGACTGTACCCCTACCCACTGGAATATTATTGTATTTTATTTTATAAATTATTATATTATACAGGGGCTGGGCAAAAGTACTTTTACAATTGTGAGTACACGAAACAGTTTTTTCTTGTGTTATTTATTAATTATTGTATTATTTTCCATTGACACAACTGTAAACCTACTTTTGCCCATTCCTGTATTTTAGTGTTCATAAAGAATTTAGTTAACAATGATGGGAAAACTATGACCCATGGAACCAAATGAGTCCAGAATTCAGAAGATTCAATTGTACTCAAGTATAAATTAGCATAATGTATTTATAGAGGTAGAGATATGGATCAATGTATCTTAAAAGATTTTCAATAAGGACTAAGTTAAAAGAATTCATTTTTCTTTATCACTAAGATACAGCTAGAAGTTTTCCTTTTTCCTATACTTTGTTAGACTTTCCAAGAAGCTTCAGGATGGTAGGAATCTCCGAGTTTTGACCATTGCATCTTCATGTGAAAGGCTTTACTGGAATACTAGAAAAATACACAGGTTTGTAAAACTAGTCTTCTCTACAGTACACATACCCATGTTTCCTGTAATAATGATGATTCATCCCACAGGATCCTCCACTGGATACTAGAGGTCCTGATTTTCCTTGAGTTTATAAGCAAGTCTCAACTGTGTTAGCCCACAATTAATCCAGAAGGTAGACAGTGTTAAACAATAGGCAACAATGCTCACCTTTAAACGTTTCTACTGAAATGCATATAAAATAATGTTTAAACTGGAAATTAATTTTCAAGATTGCACTGAGCTGAATTTCCCTTATGCTCACCCTGGCTACCTCTAGCCTGACATTACACAGGTTTTTCCTCTCTTTAGGGCCAGAGACATCCATTCATAAACAATTGTTAAATACTGGCTACATGTGGGTACTCTGCCAGCTCCGTGAAGATGCAAAAAGAAATTTCCTTCAAGGGACTTCAGCTAAATATACTCTTGTACAACACCCAGGGCCCCAACCACTTCCTGAGTTGTTGTTGGAGAGTTTTTAAAACATACTCTTTATATTGAGGCAGAACATAGTATTTTGTTCCCTTTATATTATCTGGATATCATAGGCCTAAAAATAGCATAAACATCTTTAAAGTTACAAGTATCTGGAGAAATAAGGATATTCAAACATCAATACACATTTGGTGTAAAGAATGTGTTTTTATGGTTGAAGAACAGATGACTTTTCTAAGCTCAGAAACACCAGGCCTCAGGCACTGGGAATCCAAGAAAAAGAAGCCACTTCAGACTCTGAGAAATGTGATACAAGAACTGCTATCTGTTCTCCCCTTGGTGGTGTCACAAGTACCCAGGAAGAGACTAGGAGTATTGACATAAAACCTACATGAAGCTAGGTGACAGCTTCCCCCTGGCTGTGATGATGCAGACATCATCAGACTATGCAGATAGGTAACAACATGCACATCTTCTAGACATCTGACACTGACAACAATGTGGAGGGCTGATGATGACACACATTTTATTCCTTTTTATCTTTTTTGATGATGGATGGATTAATCCAACTAAGGGATGGATTAATACATCTTGGGGTTCATAAATCACTTTTGAAAGAGACCTAATTATTCAAATAATCTTATTTTGCATTTGAATTTACCTATGTGATAATCAGTTCAAATGAATATTAGCTACAAGAATAAACAGGATCAAATAAATTTATCAAAGATTTTGGAAAAATAGGCCCTGCAAAATTTGGAATGCAAAGATGACCCATTAAATAATAAAATATCATTAAGAAAATGTTATGTTAAAAACAAGCAAATAAAGATATTGGTCATTTTACAATTATTATGAAGTTCATTCTAGTCCATCTACCACCCCAAATATATTACCTTGAGTGCTTATACTGGGTAAACAAAGTTAAGCTAATTGGAAGTTAATCCCCTAAACTGTAATTTTATTTTAAAAAATCATTTAAAAAAAGTTTTTGGATTTAAAACTTCACGTGAGAATCAAGATAGCTACACTAATTCAAATATATGGTTTCATGGATGAAAACATAGTTTAAACATTCTCAAACTGTTCATTTTAAACAAGTACACCTCATCGTATGTCAGTAATAATAAATCTGCAAAAAAAATCTCCGTACATACTTGTGAAGTTATACTAAACATGATACAACACAGTGGGCACATAGGAACATTTAAGAAAGAGTGTTTCAGAGAGTTGGTAGTATTAGTACTTCAATCATTTATTCACCTATCCTTTCTTTCAAAAGCAGAACTTACTGAAGCAGCTGTGATGAGTATAATACTAGTAGTGATTAGTCAAATCAGAGACAACTGTGAGGTTGGTGAATAATGGCAATAAAATTATATCTGCAATTTATGTAAATATGGAAATACTGCTAACTCTTCTAAATCTGGGTGGAAAATATTAAGTAGAAATCAAAGACTGTAGACAATAGAAGATAAGCATCCTACTAAAAACAGATACAGCTAATAGTAAGCATTTTTGTTTATTAAAACCTTATCAACACTTAATCCCAGATCCAAATATATTGACTATTTGATAGTCCTGGGAAGAAAAATTCCTCTTGAATTATGGAAATGTAGAATGTTACCTTCAATGACTTTTTGCTAAAGAGGTTAAATTTTTAGACTGCCTCTCATCTGAGTTAACTTCCACGTGTCTTTTTAGATAAACTCAAGAACAAACCAGGAAAAAGTATGTTTCAATGAAGTGTCATTCTAACAGGAAAAGACATGAGGTTTAAAGAATGTTTTTGGCCCATGCTCTCGCCCTTTTGAATCTTTAAATATCATAAACCAAACACCGGATAGCCAAGCATTACTGAGAGGATTTGTGTAAATAGTTCCTAAGTCTGTTGTTTGAAGTTGTGGACTGAACAGGAGATGAGATAAAGCAGGAGAAAGAATGAGAGTCCAGGATTTGAAATACAAAAAAAAAAACAAAAAAAACCAAAAAACAAAAAATGACAATGTTTGTTTTGCTTTGCACAGCTTGCATGCATCCTCAAGGCCATGCTTGTCACGCTCTACAGAAGTGCAGTGACAAGCTTGCTGTGGATTTTGCCGGTAGAAGTCAGGCTCTTCCATGGGACCACCAGGAAAGCACTCCAAGGACCCACTCATAGGAGACTGTGATATGGCAAGATGATTTATTCTGGTGGGAATAGAAGCTTCCTCCTGGGTTTCCAAAGTCCCATCTCTGTTCATTCGGCCATAGAAAAAGTCCAAATGTGTCCTCAGCAAGGCCAAAACAAACATCAGTGTCCAGTTTCTGATTCATATTAAAGTTCAGTACCTTGGGAGCTCACACAGCCTGTTGTAGGCTTGGTAGAAGATAGACCTTCATGGCCAAGCACTCCTGGAAAAGGCACAAGCACACAAGGCAAGTGCAGGTTTCTGAGAGAGAGAGATAGAAACTTGACACTTTGTTTCCCTGGCTTCCCTGGGGTTGTATTAACTTGAGTTTGGATTGGACCAGGTGCTTTTTCAAAAGAACCAATCAATTTCACAAGTTTTCAGGGGCTTTGTGATTGAGAGGTCTAGTTAGACTGACAGGCCTCTCTGCTGAGTAGGAGAGCTCACTGGCAATGCCAGGACTTCTTGGCCTTCAGTGAATGACCTCAGCACTGGGAGTTAGGCACTGGGAGTTTAGGGCTATGGCTATAAAGTGAAGGTCTTTCGGGAGGCTGTAAATATGGATTGACCCCTCCTTACATGGTCATACTTCAAGAAGATAAACACCATTCAAACTGTGAATAGCAAATTCTCCCAGTCTATAAAACTGGTTGAGAGTACAAATAGCTTCATAAAAATACAAATACCACAATACTTAATCCTGGCTTGATATATAGGGTTAGCTTATATTCACAGATATAAATATACATCTATGTCTATAAATATATTCATTTTTGGACATAAATTATCTTAGAAAATGATGTTCATAACTGTGCAAATCCACTCATCAAATTAAAAGACTTTGATATGTCTAAAAATATTTCATTTTCTGCTTAAATGATAATTTTTCTCCCTTCCCTTCAGCAATAAATGCTACAACATTGTTAATCCAGGGAACAAATATGAAAGAAAAGACATTGCTTTGAAGAAAGAACAGATAGATCCTTTCTAACAACAGCTTGAGGTGCAATTTCAAGTTCAAATTCCTGAAAAAGGAAATGAAAGGAACTCAACTCTTGAGAAAGCTCCAGGGCCAGCTTTGATCTCAATTATAAAAAGTTCTTAACAGAAAGTACATGTTTACATTTAGGATTCCAAAGGAATACACTGTGGAGTGCTTCATAAAAAGCTGCATACAGAGCAATGGATGGTTTTGTACTATTAATTAGAAAGGATTGTCTCTCTTTCTAAAGAAACTGAGGAGATTTTTAAGACTCATGTGTCACAGGGGATTAAATAGTTCCCAGCTCCGTGATCCTCAGAAGGGGAACCTATGGTGTATCTCCTGGGAGGCTGGGTCAGGGTCAGTGCTGTAACTGGGCAACCCATGTGGTATCATTGGCAAGTTCATAAACCTGTCTGTGCCTCAGTGGTCTCCTGGGAAAGGAGTGGGATCAGCTAGATCATCTGTGAGATACTTCTGTCCACAAAAACCCATGCTCTGGGTATTCTCCATGAACTACACACTCCAGTAAACATCTGCTAAAATTTAGCCTTTATAAAGTTAAAAAAACAAATGAGTAATAAGATTAAATAGAGTCATAGGCCTGAGAGTCAGTAGATATAGTTAGGGTTTATAAATGGAACAAAACATAAAATTTCATTCACCTTTTAATATTAGCGGAGACACTTTATAGATTCTGAGAATAAGTTTTATCAGACTACAATGTTTTCATCCATGCTTTCATTGGCTTCTGGCTGTCAAATGTTTTATTGAACTCAGTGAAGGAATTATTTCATATTCTCTAGGCTAATACTTTTGAGGTAATGGAAAAGATCTCAGAAGAGTATAGAGAGCAAAAAGAAGAGAGAGAGAGAAAGAGAAAAAATGTTCATAAAGTAAAATTGTCTCCTGCAGATGCTGGAGAGTACCCTGCTTCTCTTAGGAAGAATAAAAGGAAAAAAAAGCCCATGAATAACCCAATAGTTTCAACTACTAAGATATTTTGATTGGTGGGTTAAAGTGTATAAGACTTGTGTTCAGACTACAGCTGCCTTTCTTTTTGCAAGAGATTTTCTTTTTTGAGAAAACATATGCCATGTCCAGATGATTTGGGAATGAATAACCTTATTCCTGCTTCATCTCATTTTCTAGTTCCTTTCCTGTTCTTTGTAGGCCTCGGGAAAGAGGCAGGCCCAGGAGGAGGTCAGAGAGTAGTATTCATTCCAACCTGGTGCCTTAGACCCCCTAGCTGCAGACCAGCTCCCCCAGCATTAATAGCAGTAGCAGGTGAATCACTGTGCTACCCAGAGTCCCTGAAGTCTGAAGGAAGAAGAGCAGATCATCAAATCTGGTCTTCTCCCAATTTCAGGTTACCACCATCACTCTTGTCCTGTATATGGGTACCAATTGTATTACTATTTAGCAAATATTTTTCTTTAAATGGTTCACTTTTTAATTCAAAAAATGTTTAATAACAAATGACATTTTACTAACCAGTTTAATTTAACAAAAATATAAGTTAAGCATAAAAATATGTATAATGAAAACAATACAGTATTATTTAATCCCCTAAAACTGGAGTCTGATCTCATCCTCTCTCTTTGTTAACAAAGAATATTACTAAGATAACAAAGTCTTATTAATTTGGAACTGAGGCACTTGACATAATCAGAAAAATATGAAAGATAATTGAAAAGGAAGAAATATCTCACTGTATAATTCATGATTATTTAATGCCCTGTCTAAGAATTATCAATGATCTTTTCATACTAAGCAGTAGTAAAACCAAAATGGAAATAAGATATCTTTCACCAATACTGTACATAGTAATTAAAAAATCCATTTAAGCTCTGGCTGGTATAGCTCAGTGGATTGAGCGCGGGCCTGCGAACCTGACATTCGCAGTTGGATTCTCAGTCAGGGCACATGCCTGGGTTGCAGGCCGGTTCCCAGCAGGGGACTCACGAAAGGCAACCATACATTGATGTTTCTCTCCCTCTCTCCTTACTTTCCCCTCTAAAGATAAATAAATAAAATCTTTTAAAAAATAAAATAAAAATAAATATAATTCAGAATATATATTCCAGAAACTCCTTTTTTTAAAAATCCATTTATTCTACAAGACGCATAAATTTTAGATTAATACATTTGAAAGTGATCTAGTTTTTCTCTTCACCCAATATTTACTTGTGCTTCTGCACTAAATACCTCAAGAGGATTAAAAAATAAAAACAAAAGTTTTTGTCCTTGATGAAAATCTTATGAGTTGTTTTTGTAAAGAAAGCAACCACATATCAATAGAGAACAAAACAATTATTTGTTTAAATGTAAGATAACAATAATAGCTGCCCTCTATCCCTTCAATAATCAGATATTGAGCATGTACTATGGTCCAGGCTCAATATATGAATTTTAATATATAGGATGGTATTAATAATGTGTGGTGTTAAGTGCTTTCCAAACTTTATTTTATTTAATCTTTCTACCAATCCAATGAGGCAGGTACATTGTTATTTTCATTTTTGCATGAAGAAACTGAGGTTCAGAGAGAAAAATAAATAAGCCAAAAATAACACCACTGGTAATGGAAAAATAAGACTCAAAATCAGCTCTCTTACATTATTCATTGGATAGGAATACAAAAAGTCTAAAAAGGTGAGCCAGGTGAACTTTGAAGTGAGCTTTTCATTTTCCTTTTGGTTCCTGCCCATTACCAATTCTTCCACCTTTCAGATTCCCAGCATCTAGGTGAATTTGACCCCCTGTCAGCTGCTTGCATTGTCAAAAGAATGCCTCTGGAGCCCACACTCCGCCTGACCGACCGTCTGCTGTGGGGGTGGCCTAACACAGAGCCCAGTGCTGAGGAGGTTATCAGAGAGGATTATATAAAAACCCTGCACGCTGCCTTATCTGGAATGCAGGCCTGAAACTAGCACAGGAACTTAGAGGTACAGGAAATAAAAAGTATAAATGATAGGTACAAGATAGACAGGGGGAGGTTAAGAATAGTATAGGAAATGGAGAAGCCAAAGAACTTACATGTACAACCCATGAACATGAACTAAGGTGTGGGTAAATGCTGGAGGGAAGGGGGATGCAGGATGGAGGGGGAGAAAGGGGAGAAAAAATGAGACAGCAATAGCATAATCAGTCAAATATACTTAAAGTAAATAAAGTTGTTTTAAAACAGAAAACAAAAGAAAGGCTCACACCAACTATTGTACAGCCTGTTGGAGGGCCAGCAAAGACATATTGTTCTCACAATCACCATGGGGACAGAGGGTGAACTGTGTTTGTCTGAAACCTCAAGCTGGCACTAAAGTGTGACTCTAAATTGAATGAACATTTAAATTAGGAGCATGGACTAGGATATGATGAGGAGAAGGTTATCAAAAGACCCACCAGAATAGCTGGGAGGAAAGTTCAAATTGTGGTGCAGGCAGTCACAGCTGTTGGGTATTGTGTGGTGCCACATTCTGGGTGGAAAATTCAGGCACCATACTGCCATGTTTCAGGAGATAATGTCTCGGATTCAACTAAAACAGGAGTGGCCCTCCTCCCAGCAAACTGAATTTTTCCTGAACCCTCTCTAGGCATAAACTGCTGTTCTTTATACTCTCTCCTCCAACTTTCTAGTTTCACATCATTTAGATACAAAAAATATGTGACCTTCATTTAGAAATCCATGTATTTAATAGCAATTACAAGCAAAGTTAAGATAGAGTACCAATAAATATTAATATTCATTGTTTATTAGGCAGCCTAACCTGTTCCCTAGGCTAATTTCTAGCCAGAAGAAAATTAGTTGCTTTTACAAAAGAAATTGCAAACAATTACAATTGTTGGCATTAATTCGTTGTTACTACAAAGGTGGTGGGAAAATGGACAGTCACATGCAAAAGAATGAAACTTGAACTCCATCTTACACCATACATAAAATTAACTCAAAATGGATTAAAGACTTGAATCTAAGACCTGAGCCCATAAAGCTACTAGAAGAAAATATACATGGTAAGCTCCTTGACATCAGTCTTGGTGATGACTTTTTGGATTTGACACCAAAAGTAAAGGCAACAAAAATAAAAATAAGCATATGGGACTACATCAAAGTAAAAAGTTTCTGCACAACAAAAGAAATCATTAACAAATGAAAAGGCAACCTCTAGAATAGGAGAAAATTTGCAAATTATGTATCTGACAAGAGGTTAATATCCAAAATATATAAGGATCTCGTACAACTCAAACAAAACAAAAAATTCAATTTAAAAAATGGACAGAGGATTTTAATAGAGATTTTTCTAAAGAAAACATACAGATAACCAACAGGTACATGGAAAAGTGTTTAACATCACTAATCATCAGCAAAATGCAAATGAAAACCACAATGAGATACCTCACACTTCTTAGAAAGACTATCATCAAAAAGACAAAATATTACAAGTGTGGACAAGGATGTGGAGAAAAGGGAACTTCTGTGCACTGTTGGTGGGAATGTGAATTGGTGTAGCCTCTGAGGAAAACAGTATTCAGATTTCTCAAAAAATTAAAAATGGCCCTAAGATATGATCCAGAAATTTCACTTCTGGGTATTCATTTGAAAAAAAAGAAAACACTAATTCAAAAGATATATGACCCTCATGTTTACTGCAGCATTATTCACAATAGCTAAGAGATTATTCAGCCATGAAAAAGGAAGTCTTTTCATTTGAAACAACATAGATGGACCTTGAGGGCAGTATGCTAAGTGATATAACTCAGAGGAAAACAAATACTACGTGATTTCACTTATATATGGAATCTTAAAAAACAAACAAATAAAACAACCAAGCACACAGATAGAGGTGATAGCTGGGAGTGGGTGAAATTAGTGAAGGGGTCCAACAAGTACAAACTTCTAGTTATAAAATAAATAAGTCTCATATGTAATGTACATCATGATGACTATAGTTAATAATACTGTATTTTGTTTTTGAAAGTTGCTATGATTATAGATTTTAAAAGTCCTCATCATAAGAAAAATATGTGTAACTGTGTGGTGACAGATGTTAACTAAACAATATGGTGATCATTTCACAATTATACAAATATCAAATCATGTTATACACATGAAAGTGATATAATATTAATATATGTCAATTATACTCAATTTTTAAGGAAAAATATTTCTATTTTTCTAAGTGGCTGACATGAACCCACTGAAGCTGTGTAAGAGGATGCAGCCAAGGGGGGGGGGGCGCTAAATAGGGATTTTTAATGGAGTCCAGAACTCAAAGTCCAGGAAATATTAGAAAAAAAAATATATATATAGGATGTCTTCGCCCCTACAAGTCTGAGCTGGGGAATGAGAGGCATGGAGCAGGGCCATTGAAAGTATCTTTGAATAGCAACAGTTTTGAGATAACCTCTAGAATGGTCATTTAACGTATCTATAACCTTTAACTGGTTTCATAGATATGTTAAAAAGCTGTAGCTATGCTTTGACCCAGGGGGATGGGAGTGACTTCAACCCAGGATGTAACTGGAAGGTAACTCCCCCTGGTTCCAGAGCCTGCATAAGAGCTTGGAGATGATTGGTTCCACATCATGGGGCCACACCAACCCAGATTTATTACTATGGCAGCCCAGTAAAGCTGAAAAAAATATGGGAATGCTAACAGCTGTGGCCAATTGTGGGAGGAGTTGGAAATGGTGCAGCAGAGGAAGACTGGTGCTCAGATTTAAACCCAGGTGAGGCAGCTATGTGGGGTCTTTTGGGGACCATGTGGCTTGGGCAGAGAAGAACCACAGACTTCTATTTCTTTTTCTGAGATACGGTACCATGGAGTGGGCAGAGGGGCAAGGAAGAACTGTGTGTTTGTGGGTTTTCTAAAGGACTTTGGGATCTCAATGGAGACATTAAGTCATTACTCTTAAGTTTGTATAACCCTTTAAATAAATAATCCCTTTCCTCTTCACCAATCTCTGGCATGGAGAGACATCTTTCCCTGGCAGTGGGCAAGGAGACCCTAGTATGGGGTGGGGGACCCCTGGAGCACAAGGGTGGGTCCATTCTATAATAGTATGTCATTCCTCTCCCAACCCTGGGACTGTTCTGTAATGACTGCAGCAGGACCTTGAGACTAACAGAGTATTTCTCTAAATTTCACACCCACCAAGAGCTTCTGGCTGACATGGGCCACAGAGGGCATCAAATGAGGATGGAACAGCTGAGATATATAAGCCATAAAAACTGAATTTTCATTTTTTTCCTTTAAATTTATTTTAAATTACTGTTGACATTTAATATTATTTTGTATTAGTTTCAGGTATACAGCATCATGGTTAGACAATTATATACTTTACACAGTGTTTCCCCCACAACTCTAGTACTCACCTGGCACCATACATAATTATTACAATATTATTGACTATATTTTCTATGCTGTACTTTACATCCTGTGACTATTCCATAACTACCAATTTGTATTTCTCAATCCCTTCACATTTTTCACCTAGTCCCCCAACCCTCCTCCCACCTGGCAACCACCAGACTGATCTCTGTATTTATGAGTTTGTTTCTATTTGGTTTGTTCATTTGTTTTGTTCTTTTGTTCTTTCTCATTTAGATTATACATATAAATGAAATCATATGGTAGTTGTCTCTGACAGACTTCATTGAACATAATATCCTCTAGGTCCATCCATGCTGCCACAAATGAAAAAAATTTATTGTATTATTTTGTGGCTGAGTTGTATTCCATTGTGTATATGTAGCACATCTTCTTTATTCATTTATCTATCTATTGTCACTTAGATTGCTTCCATATATTGGCTATTATAAATTGACACGTGCATTGGCTTGCAGTTCCCCCAGTGTCATGGATGAGACATGAGACAAATTCACACTGACTACTGAGTCCTGTGGAGGAAAAGGGACAGCATGGCTACTCCCTCAAGAGGGGAGAGCCTCAGAACAACCTGGTCACCCTCTCAAGGGGAGATTGGCTTGGAGAGGCCTGGCAACTCTCTCTCAAGGAGAGAGAGAAAGCACTGATCCTTGCCTAGATAGGCTTTTATTAGTTTTTTTGCACAGGAGTTCAGGTACAACTTATTAATCATTATCAGGCAGTAAACAGTAATAGTCTACAAAGAACCATTAAGGCTTCTTCAAAGTCAGGGTCTGTCAGCTAAAAGGTTACAAAACTTTGAGAACATAAACTCTTTTTCTGCTCGGCCTTTATTATTTAACTAAAAGCATTCTCATCAAAGCAGGTTTCACAGGATTGTTAAGAATTCTTTCTCCTGACAGATCACCCAGGGAACTCACCATTCTCAGCACAAGGCTGCACCACATTCTGTCATTGCTTTCAGGCTTAAGTCAGGCAGAGGAGGCAGATTGCCAAAGAATTCTCAGAGACTTCTCACAGACAGACTGAGGACTCAGACTTTGTCAAAGCCGGGGGACAAAGTTCCATCACCCCCTTTCTCCATAGCCCCCCAACTCCTTCCCTTGGGCCTCCACATGATCATGCCTGTCTTAGGTGGTCCCCCCCTTGGTGATCAGTTACCCATCATTGGCTAACTGATCAAGCACTGGGGGCCAGTTATGGAAAAAGGAGCAGAAGCAGCACTCCTGCCAGGGAGATAAGCTTTGTCTCCTTAGTGGCTTATGGTCCGAAGGTCATTCACTCAGCCTTAGCCATAGTTGGTTTCAGCTCCTGAAATCAGGCAGGGCAGTCTCCAACAATAAATAATCTTTAAATTTTTATGTCTTCATTTAACATACTTTTGTAATTATTATCTACGCTCCATAGTGATTTGGTGATCCATCTACAAAAAATCAGTAACAATATGTCTGATATGAAAGCAGCTGTCTCTCACAAGTCAGGTTTCAGCTTTCTTCACTGTAGAAAGTCAGATCCAACAACCAAGTTTTGAAACAAAGATATAGCCGGGGATCTTCAGGGACTGCAGTGACACCAAGAAATATCAAAGGAAAAATTATGTTGGCTGTATGAACACCTTCCTGTTTATGCCAGGCAGGAAAAGCTGCCTCTGCTGATCCCATGCCTGGCTTTGGAAACACAGAGAAGACACAGACACTGGATAGTCATCTGTGTCAGCAATGCTCAGACATCCCCACCAGGAAAACTACAAACACCCAACATGACTCTAACTGCCACCCCCGGAGAGAATGTTAAAGACATGCATACTTTGGACTGATTTCATTTCAAAAACAAAGTTATGGTTATAATTAGTCTCCATCTTTGACAAGTGCTTTATAAAGAAGCCAAAGTTAGGTTTTCAAAGGGAGAGAGGTGTCAGGAGCTCAGAACATTCCACAAAGAAACTTCCAAATTCAGGATAAGGAAAAGGCAAGGCTTTACACTTATCTATATGAAGATTAAATCCACAGGTATCACAATAGAGCAAGACACTGCTAGCAGGAGGAATTTTAATGATGAATCACATATTTGAGACTGGGGAGAGCACTCCCTATGTGACTGGTATTTCTGTGGTAATCTGTGTTCATGTTAAATGTGAATTGGGATTGTACTAGAAAGTTGATCATGATGCCAACTTTATGGACAAGTTGGTAATATTACTAAGGAGCAGAGTATGAAATGTTCACAAATGCTTTTTTTACTTGGAGTTTGAAAATGCAAAGGCAAAAAATCTGTAGTAAAGGACCCATGAAAAACAGATGCCACATCACATACTGACACCCTCATCAGACTGGTATGGAAGCCAGGGAACTGTAGTGGACAAAATCCTGGTTCTCACATAGGCTTCTTCTGTAGGAAAAGAGTTAGGGTGTTTAAGATGAAATCTTTAGAATAACCCAGAGCCATAATGGCTTTTGCTATGTCATTTGGGGTATTTTTGGAAGTCTGTGTTGCACATCCCCTTTGAGCACAGCAGGCAGAGTAGTTCTCAGTTTAGGGCTGTTGGGTTATTGGTCTAAACACAAGCACATGCTCTGAAGTACCAGGAGGAGACACACACCGACTGCCAAGAATCCAGAGCTGGCAGAAATCCTCATAGTCCCTAAGTCAACTTTGTCCAAGGCCCAGCCCATCCTAAAAGAATTGACTTCACAGAGTTTTGCTTCACTTTCTATGTTTATATTCATGAATTCTCTCCTAATGGAAAAGGCAGAGGGTTTTAGGTCAGCAAGAGTAGCGTGAACTCCTCCTCTGCTGTCTACAAACTGTGCAATCTGGGCATATTACTTATCTTCCCTGGTCCTTCATTTTTTCCCTATAAAATGAGGATAATAATGTTATAAACTGAAAAGATTTAAAGGAGAAATAAGTGAAAAACATATGTAAAATTCACTAAATAGAATGCCTATTTCGTAACAGATAGTCCGTAAGTGTTTATTCAACTTGGAAAGTTTCCTATAAGGTTTTGTATTTGTAGAGTAGAAAACTGACTTTCTCACCTGCAATTATTGACCCAAAGGTGGAACTCTAGAGCTCTATACAAGAACATCAGTTCCCTGGGGCACAGACATGAATGCTTAGAAGATACACTTAGAGTGTTATTAGAAGGTCACTGTGCTTAATAATTAAACTGGGAAGTAAATTCATTTAGATCCAAATTCTCATTGTAGCACTTCTTAATTGTGTAATCTTGTTATTTAGTTATCATAGTGTCTCAGTTGCCTCATATGTAAAATTTATAATAATAATCATTATTAATAATGATCATTTTAATAATCTCATAGGATAGTTTTAAGTGGCTGACATATAGTATAGCTGCTGCCCATTATCCACTGGGTATAAGCTCCAAGGCCCCCACTAGACATCTGAATTGCAAATACATAGTATCAATCCTTTGTATACTATGTTTATTCCTATTCCTATAGTAGTTTAAACTACTCTAGCACTTAGGGGCCATTATGAAGTTAAAAAAAAAAGGTGACTTGAACACAAGCACTGTAATAACACAACAGTCCATCTAATAAACCAGAAGGCTACTAAGTGACTACTGGGTGGGGAGCATATACAGCCAGAGATCCTGGACAAAGGGATGATTCACATCTGCATTTTGATGGAGTGTAATGGCTCAAGATTTCATCACCTACTACTCAGAATGGTGAATAATTTAAAACCTGTACATTATTTATTTCTAGACTTCCCCATTTAATAATTTTAGACTGAGGTTGACCACATAACTGAAACCACAGAGAGCAAAACAGTGGATAAGAGCAGACTACTATCAAATCCATACACATCAAATCCATGGCAGCTTGTATTAGAATTACTATTAGTTGTTTTATTAGAATTGTTAGTAGTGATTTTTATTAATTATTCTTTCAGTATCAGAACAGCTTAGGCTATATTGTGCTGAATAACACTCCCAGAATTTTAGTGGTTAAAACAACAAAGATTTCTCTCTAGCTCATGCCATGACCAGTTGGGTTGGCAGGGACTCTGCTTATTGCTCTGGTCTTCATAGTGACAAAGCAGCCAACCTGATGGTGGACCTCTCTTACACATGCTTTCATTGTTACTATGGTAATAAATGATCCCTCTGGAGGGTCTGACACTGGCAGTTAAATGTTTAGCTATGGGTTGGCCCCCAGTCCACCTGCTAGACCAGGTTACATGACCCACTCAGATGCCCAGGGCTTGGGGAGTGGGTTCTCCCAATATCTGGATGAATTGGGGCATTTGATATTGGTTAATATTGACACAACCTAGCAAATTCTCAACTGCCTTCTTCAAGAGCATTTTCTATTTATGCTGACCTAAGCAAAAACAGAATTATTTGGGGAAATGGAAAGAGTATTACTTTTGCCTCAAAACTGAAGAATGAGAATTCCAAGCAGGAAAGGCAGAAATGTACACTACTTAAAGGGAGAAAAACAACTGTATTTGACCTCTGGATTCTTAAGACATACAAAAAACTTAAAGATAAATTACATTAAAATCATCTTGGATAATGATCTGATGTCAATAAAATGTGAATAATTACTTAAAAATTCATTCAAGAATAGCTTTTACCTTAGTTATCACAGAAAACATAAATTTTTCATTAATTCCCAGTTTATAGTAACAAAAAATGGTTCTCTTCAAGATGAAACTGTTTACCATGGGTGAATGAGATTCTTTCCCATTGTCTGAAACTGTTTAGAAATTAGCTCTTCAGTGAGCACTTTTGTGTCAACAGCCTGTGACACTTTGTTTCATTATCCTGGAGCCTGACTAGTACCACAGGACCATAGAGGCAACAGTTTGTAAACTGACAAATTCTGCATATTTAACATTGACCAATGCCTATTTCAGGTGCTCTATGGACTGAGTCCTCATCACTGATACACAAAATATTGACAGGCCTTGATCAAATTCACCTCAGAACTACCCAAGGCCAACCAACCTTGGTGTGACAAAGAATGATCTGGAAAACTTTAGCTCCAACTTCCACAACATACTTCTTTTCTCCTTTTCACAGCAATGAAATCCAAACATTCTTTTTCATTTTACTTTCTGTCCTAGCTCAATCTTCAGAATGCTTGCAAAACTGATGTTAGGGGGAAAAGGAATGGAGACAATCTCTGCTCAAAATCCTTCAGATCCCTCTTTTCATTCCACAAAAATACCTGATTACTGATGCAGGTTTCACAACCTAGACTGTGGGTTTCTCACTGTGCCCACACTTCTCAACACTGGAGTCATTAAGCAGAAGGTGGCAGTGCTCTCCTGCTATTAAATAGAACCCCTTTTCTTATTCAGTAATCACCACATTGAAACCATTTTGGAAACAATGATTTTTTTAAGACTTTTACACATGTAAAAAAAAGTCACCATGAGAGGAGTCCTGTTGTACTGAAGGATTGCCACCCAGAGCTAGCAGCCCTCCTTTGCCAAACAAAGGCCGTGATCATTTTCCTGTGCAGTTCAGTGGCAATTGGTGACCACAATGGTACTGGATTTTGTTCTGCCCTACTTCCCCTGTGCCCGACACCCCCTCCCATGCAAGCCAGACCACTAGAGCTTTAGTTCAAAATACATTTACTGTGTTAACTTAGATGCAAATGTTATATGTATTTGCACACATGTTTTTCTACTGGAAGGGCTGTAGTTCTCAGAAGATGCTCAAAATGGATTCATGATGCCTCCCAAATCTCTAAGACCCTTTGCTTTTGCTAGGTTTCTGTTATAGAGCATGCAGAGGCCAGGGCTTAGGATGTGTCTGTGTAGGCAGTAGAGCGATAGACCAGGACTGGATCCAAAAGAATGTCCAGTGGGCAACAAGCCTGAGTTACTGGTTGATCACAGAATCAGGCAAAACAATCAAAATAAGGACAAAGTGTTCCACTCCACAGGCATCCATCCTCAAACAGAGGGGATGCTGCCCGATGTTGGCAATACTTCTCTGAATGCAAACGTCAGTGCATGGACAGTCAAATTTCTTGAATGAATAGGAAAAAATAAAATAGAAATCAGGAAAGTTTAGGTTAGGTATTTTCTTTCTAAAAATACCTCTCATTTTTTTTCTGTTTCCAAGGGCCCTTGTTTATTTGGTCTGTCTCTTTTAAGACAAAGCCAGAGTGTCCAGAAAGCACAGTGCTTACTGGGGCTCTGGGGTGTTGTTCATGCAAAGATGCTTTGTCCCAGTTTCAGGTACTTATGTCTAGAACCCAAAAGAGAGGGCAGGAACTATGGGATTTGTTTCCCCTGATACATATAACTAACATCTCATCTTATTTATCAATGCTAACATTTGAGCACACTGAGTAATCTCTGAAGCAATAGGGTGAGAATAGGCTACTCTTCCTTGTGCTCCAGCAGAATTTCTGAACTGTCAGCTTCTTTTAGGCAACAGCACTTCAACTTGCCTTCTCTAAATGTGTTAGAGACCATCATGCAGAGGGGCAGCACTGCCCTTGCGGAAACCACAAACCCACATGCAGACCTCAGTTCCACTGGAAATGTACCAGTAATTGATGCCATGCCAGCAGGTGGCTTGTTTGCTCTACTTGGGGAAAGAAGAAAGAAATTCATCTCTGGCCTGGGGGCAGTTCACATCTTTACAGAGTTCATTGAGATGTAGGACTTGTAGAGGGGATGTCAGCAAAATATCTGTTTCCTGGGCAGCGATGGCATGCATTACAGGCACACATACTTAGCATGGCATGACTATTAAAGCTCAGTTTTCTGTGCATCTCCCAGAAATACTCAAATGTTTTGCAAACTAATGTCCTCATAGACATAATCTGGTCCTTTTTAAAATTTGTCTTAGACATTTTCAAATAGATGTTGACTCCTGTTGGGAGATACAAGATAGAGACCTAGCTTTTTTCACAGTCCTCCCAACCCTACTGTCTGTTACCTGTTAGCTTCATCTACTGGCATTACTTTCCTGACTCATGAAATAATTGATGTTTGTGAAACTTAGAAATAGTGTATTTTTATTCTTCACATCACAAATTTCTCTGAGCCAGAAGAAATTGAACTTAGATGCTATTTTGTTGTTCCACCAATAACCTTTTAAAATATACATGCTTTGGAAGCACACAGCCTGGGAGTTTGTGGGGTTCATTAAGAGTGATATACAAAGAATTGTACTTGAACAACAATAAAAAATGTTAAAATTAAAAATAAAAATAAGCAACCTTAAAAAAAGAGTAATATGCCTGCATCTGAAAGAGAAGCCAGCCGCAGGTGTCCGCACCCCCAGAGCAGGTCTGCCGTGTTGTTTCCTGGCCTCAGTTTATTGCTGCATCGATGGGAATCTGTTAAGTGCCGAGAAAGACAGATGATAGATGATAGATAGATAGATAGATAGATAGATAGATAGATAGATAGATAGATAGATAGATAGATAGATAGCCGAAAGTGGAGCTGGAGACAGGAGGTACCAACAGAGATGGGCATGAGTAGGCAGCAAATTCAGTGCAAGAATAATTTGTTCCTTGCCAGAGAAAAGCAAAAAGTATTTTGTGGGTTAATAATGAGCTTTGTCTTATTGATGAATCTATGAGTGTGTGGGCTGTAACCAGGGTAACAGAGTGGGCAGTGTGGTAAGTTCCTTGTGAGAGACTGACAAAGGATTCATCTGTGCATGTCTGCCCCCTGCATCAACAAGCACCTGATGCTAGGACTGAGCTCACCTGTGGGTCAGGGGTGGGGGCTTCCAGTAGCTGAAGAATCTAGCCTCATTCATCATCAGGAAAGGGGAAAATGAGTAAAATCAGAAAAGTAAGAAAATATGAAAAAAAGTAAAGTAGGGCCTGCTGGGAAAGAACATGAGTCTATTTCTAGACACACACAACTACATAATAAGAATCGGTGCATGACAGTGACTAGATTGTTCAAGACAATAGATCTTCAGCCCTTCATCACCCCAGCCAGTGCTCAAGCAGGATACTCAGCATCTCTGGTGTCTTATCCAATACCTCAACACCCTTAGTGATAATATGTATTACTATCATTGATAGTATGTAAAAGAAAAGTCTTTCTACTAAATGTGCTCAGTAACAAAATTATTTCTAGTTGAAAAAAATCATCAGCTTTATTTAGCACAGCCCATGAAGCCTGCAAACATATTTGGGAGATCCTGAGTAAAGATTCATGACTTATTGAAGTAGGAATCTCTGTGAAAAGAATTGAGACCTAATATGACTAAATATATTACTAAATTTTCACTGATCAACACATCCATGGCTTCTTCTTAAGCAGGATTTTAAATTAACCAGCTCCAGTTACCAGGTTTCTGGAGACTGAATGTGTGTCTATATATCATTCCACCATGTTCCATTCACTTTAATTCTTTAATGAGTTAAAGCTTTAAAGCTAGGATTTTAATATGAGAAGGGCTTTCCAAATTATCTCCCAAATATTAACTTGGTTATAATTAATGAAGGCTGATATTTCAAAGACAGAGTTTCTCATCAACCTGTGGACACCAGAATTTCACTCTGATGTATTTATTTTTCTGTCCTATAGAAATAAAAATGCAGACTTCTAGCCAAGATGGAGGCATAGGTGGAGACACTGTGCCTCATTGCACAACCAAATTTAAGGACAACAGAGATTTAGAAACAAAAACACAACCAGAACAGACAGAAAATTGAACTGTACCAAAATCTGACAACAACAAACCATTTATGCAGACGGGTAAGAGGGGTAGAGTCGGCAGCCAATGGAGAGGGGTCCTGGCGGGAAGAGGCAGTGGTTAGCAGAACCAGGTGCAGGGACAGATCCAGCAAACCCAGTGAGACTCACAGGGTGGTTGGCTGGCCGTGGACACACATTAGCATGCAGATAAACCAGAAAAAAAGATGGGCAGTGAGACAGACCATACAATCCAGGGCCCCAGGATCAGGAAATAAGGCCTAAAAGCCTTATTGAAGGCTTTTGGGGGTCAAGGTGCCTAGAGAAGCTTCCAGCCTCACAGGAGAGTTTGTTGGAGAGACCCACAGGGTCCTAGAATATACACAAGCCCACCCACCTGGGAACCAGCACCAGAAGGGCCCAGTTTTCTTGTAGGAAGTGGCAGAGGGAACCAAAGTCCAAGACTGCATGGCACAAGCACCATTGCTCCCTCTCTGGCCCCACCCCCACACACAGCATCACAACCCAGCAATGTGGGTTGCCCGGCCCTGGTGAACACCTAAGGCCTCACTTCTCATATGTAACAGACACGACCTGACCAAAAATGGCTCAAACAGAAGAATAAATCAAAGCTCCAGAGCCAATACTTTTAAGTGACCAAAAATTAGACAACCTATCAGATGCACAGTTCAAAACACTCGTGATTAGGATGCTCACAGAACTGGTTGATTTTGGCCACAAATTAGATGAAAAAATGAAGGCTACACTAAGTGAAATGAAGGAAAATGCACAGGGATCCAAGAGTAATGAAAAGAAAACCGGGACTCAAGTCAATGGAGTGGACCAGAAGTAAGAAACAAAGAAAGAAACAGAAAAGAATTCAAAAAAATGAGGAGAGGCTTAGGAACATCCAGGACATCTTTAAACATTACAACATTCAAATTATAGGGGTGCCAGAAGGGGAAGAGGAACAGCCACAAGTGGAAAGCTTATTTGAACAAATAATAAAGGAGAACTGCTCCAATCTGGCAAAAGAAATAGACTTCCAGGAAGTCCAGGAAGCTCAGAGAGTCCCAAAGAAGTTAGACCCAAGGAGGAACACACCAAGGCACATCATAATTACCTTTGCCAAGATTAAAATGAAGGAGAGAATCTTAAAGGCAGCAAGACAAAAATGAGAGAGTTACCCACAAATAAGTCTATAAGACCATCAGCTGATTTCTCACATGGGACCTTACAGGCAAGAAGGGTCTGGAAAGAAGTATTCCAAGTCATGAAATGCAAGGACCTACATCCAAGATTGTTCTATCCAGCTAAGCTTTCATTTAGAATGGAAGGGCAGGTAAAGTGCTTCTCAGATAAGGTCAAGTTCAAGGAGTTCATCATCACCAAGCCCTTATTATATGAAATGTTAAAGGGACTTATCTAAGAAAAAGAAGATAAAAAATATGAACAGTGAAAGGACAGCAAACTCACAGTTATTAACAACCACACCTAAAACAAAAGCAAACTAAGTGCACACCTAAAACAGGAGTGGAGCCACCGAAGTGGAGATCACATAGAAGGTTAGCAACAGGGGAGTGGGAGGAGGAGAGTGGGGGAGAAGGTACAGAGAATAAGTAGCATAGACAGTGGGGAGAAAATAGAAAGAGGGCAAGAGTAGTGTGGGAAATGTAGAAACTAAACAACTTAGGACACATGGACATGAACTAAAGGGGGGGTGGGTGGGAGAGGGTGTACAGTGTGTAGGGGAATGAAAGGGGGGAATTGGACAACTGTAATAGCATAATCAATAAAAGATTTAAAAAGAACTAAAAATGCCACTAAATGCGGCTATTAAGATGCAGGAGAGGGTCTATCAACATTCTTGCAAAAATTTTTTTAAAAGACACCAAAAAAGATATGAGAAGTGGCAGGAAGATTTTTAAAAGTGGATCATTTGGGCTTGATGACTTTTGTATTTTTTTATTGTCCATCTCTGCACCAAAAAAAAAAATGGCTTAAATGTTCTTCTCTGCCAGGAAACATGCTCTGCTTTACTGATAAACAAGGCATTCAGTAAGGCTTTGTCTTGTTTCACCACTCATCATATAAAGATTCTCTGAGAAGTCCTCATTGCAATGTAAATTTGAACACAGTTTGCTTTAAACTTCACATTCGTGAATTCAAAGAAAAGACTAGGAAGATGTATATACTATGCAAAACAAGCACAGCATGGCAGGTATAGCTATTTTAATATTACACAAAATTTGCTCTTAAGTGAAAGCATGATCAAAGATAAAATCATTTCACACTGATAGAAGATTTAATTTTTCACAAAGATACTACACTGTTAAAATTTGTAAGCAATTAATAAACTAGTCTAAAAATTCAAAGATTGAAACTTGCCAGAAACACAAGGAGAGATAGATAAATATACAAACTGCAGTTGGAGGTGTTTGTTGTTGTCATTGAAGGGGCTCCCCCACAATATTACACAGGCATTATTTTAATAAAACAAACTGTTTCCTGTATAGTGTACAATTCAATTAATTTTGACAGATGAATACAAAACTTTTCTTTTTTTAATCCTCACTGAGGACATGCTTATCGATTTTAGAGAGAGGAGATGCGAGAGAAAGAAAGAAGGAGAGAAACATCAATGTGAAGAACATACATTGGTTGCCCATTGTATGCACCCTGACAAGGGACTGAACCTCACCTTAAGTTTGTGCCCTGACCAGGAATCGAACTTGTGACCTTTTGGTTTATGGAATAATGCTCCAACCAAATGAGCCACACTGGCCAGAGAGAGACAGGACATTGCAATCTCCCCCAAAAGTTTTTTGATGTCCGTAACAGTCCATCCTTTTCTTGACTTCTGGTCTTGGGTAACCACTAATCTGCTTTGAGGATTTTTGTTTGTTTTGTTTTGTTTTATTGCCTCTACAGGTTAGTTTACCTTTTTTAGGACTTCCATAACTGACTCATACAGTCATTATTGTTTTGTGTCTGGCTTCTGTCACTCAGTATGGTGATATTAAGTCATCTGTATTCTTGAATTTATCAGTAGGTCATTTTATATTGCATAGAGGTTATTTCTTTGTATATATGTACCATGATTTGTTTACCCAGTTACCTGTTGATAAACATTGGAGTTATTTCCAGTTCTTTACTCCCCTTAAAGTTTTCTTTCCAGAAAAGGGTGGGGTTGTGATAAGGAAGAAGCATACCAGGCTTCCAGCAAAGTTCTACTGGGATATAGGTATGTGTTTAGTAATTAATCCCTGGGGTGTGTGCACAAGTTGTATTTATGTTTTTTGTCAGTATGCTAAATTTCATCAAAGAGGCAGAAAAATTAAGATAAAGTACCTGAGACTGTAACTGCATGGAAGTGATATAGTCATGATTTAGTAGAGAAAGTCAGCTCTTATAAAAAGGAATGTGGGCACTGTTGCTCAGCCCCTGTCACTTGGGAAGAAAGAGTGGTAAAAGCAGAAGAGTTATGTTGCCCAAAATTATACCATGCTCTAACCCCAGCAATAGCATCATTATTATTACTAGTACTGTTATTGTTGTTGTTATTATTAAATGACTTGAACCAAAGATTCCAATTTATCTGTTCTGTCTCGCTTGAGGGCCCTTTGCCCTAGACAGCCAGGACGCTGTGTCACCAGGTACACTTTCAATATGAAACCTGTTGTGAGGAGTGTAGGTGGCCAACACCACCAGTGGCCAAATCATCAGCCCCCGGGAAGAGGGAGTGAGCACAGACCTCCTATGCTGTACTGCACTCAGGGCTCTTCCTCCTGATCCTCATGCTCCTCAGCTCCAACCTCATACTATTTGTGGTTATTCCCACTGCTTTTGCCCACCCTCCACTTTAACTCTCAGAGAACTCTCCCCTAATAAACATCTTGCTCTTCTAACCCTGTCTTGGTGTCTTGAAGAACTAGAACTACCACATGTAGAATGGTGTTTTGATGAGCAAGAACTATGAAGACTTAAAAGACAAAAAAAAGTTGCATGAGATATTTGCAGACACTGAGATTTCTCACATGAAAGCAGCCTCATACAGGCAATGCAAGTCAATTTTTGAGTTCCAATTGGATCCTGTTTTCCCATGTAAACACAGAAGAAATTTAGAAATTTATATTTTTACCCCCCAAAATTCATGCATAGAACAATCGAATCTTCAAAATACTGTTTATTTTGCATAGTAAACTGCATATTGTTTCTCCCCTTTATTCATTTCTATATTGGATCCAAATTTTTAAAAATAAATTTTTTTTGTTTTTTTTGTTTTTTTAAATTTATTAGTGTGAACTGGTTAATAAAATTCTGTAGGTTACAGGTATAAAATTTTATAACACATCATCTGTATATTGTATTTTGTTCACCACCCCAAGTCAAGTCTCCTTCCATAGGAGACTTGGAAGTCTCCCCCTTTCCCTTCCAAGGGAAAGTCCCCCCTTTCCCTTATTCTGTCTTCCCCCACACCTCTTTCTCTCTGATAATCACCATACTGTTGTCTGTCTGTGAGGTTTTTTTAATCCTCACCAGAGGACATGCTCATTGATTTTATTTTTTTTTGTATTTTTTTATTTTATTTAGTTATTTTTCAAGTGCAGTTTTTTGTCTATTTTTCCCATCCCAGCCTCCCCCGCCCCTTGCTCCCCACCTCCCTCCCATTTCCACCCCCCTTAGTTCTCGTCCCTGTGTCCTTCCTATTTGTTCCTCCAAATCCCTCCCCCCTTTTTCCCCTTAACTTCCCTTCCTTCTCCCCTCTGGTCACTATCCCTTGTTCTCTATTTCAGTGTCTTTGTTTTTTGTTTGTTTTTTTTTCTGCTTGTTTGTTTGTTTTGTTGTTTAGCTTCCTGTTAAAGGTGAGATCATATGGTATTTGTCTTTCAACCCCTGGCCTATTTCACTCAGCATAATGCTTTCCAGTTCCATCCATGTTGTTGCAAAGGGTAGGAGCTCCTTCTTTCTCTCTGCAGCATAGAATTCCATTGTGTATATGTACCACAATTTTTGGATCCATTCATTTACTGATGGGCACCTAGGTTGCTTCCAACTCTTGGCTATTGTAAATTGTGCTGCTATGAACATTGTGGTGCATAGGTTCTTTGATATTGATGTTTTAGGATTCTTAGGATATAATCCCAGCAGTGGAATTGCTGGGTCAAAAGGCAGGTCGATTTTTATTTTTCTGAGAAAATTCCATAGTGTTTTCCATAATGGTTGTACCAGTCTGCACTCCCACCAACAGTGAACTAAGGGCCCCTTTTCCCCACAACCCCTCCAACATTTGTTGTTTGTTGCTTTGTTTATGATAGCCATCCTGACTAAAAATAAATAAATAAATAAAAATAAATTTATTAAAGACCCAATGAATCTGAACTTGCTACAATATTTCAAAATAGAGTCACCTAAAAAATGTTCTGTGTTAATTTGGAAATGTTGCTGAACGGTAGGACTCAGATAATACTGATAATTTGAGGATTACAGCAAGCAGGATATCTTTAAAATTATTTCTATCCATATTTTGTATTTTACCAAACCAGCAGCCAAATTAAAATAATTTTTATATAAACTGTGTACTGAAAAGTTCAAGAAATAAGGTAACTGTAATTAAATTTATTTTTTAAATATATTTTGTTGATTATGCAGTGACAGTTGTCCATTTTCCCCCTTTTATTCCCCTCCAATCCGCATACCCCATTCAACCCACATTCCCCAACTTTAGTTCATGTCCATGGGTCATACATATAAGTTCTTTGGCTCCTACATTTCCTATACTTACTTAACCTCCCCCTATGTTCTACCTATTATTTATGCTATTTATTCTCTGTACCTTTCCCCCCTCTCTCACCTTTCCCCTGTCCCACTGATAACTCTCCATGTGGTCTCCATTTCTATGATTATATTTCTGTTCTGGTTGTTTCCTTAGTTTGTTTTTATTTTTTATTTAGGTTCCATTGTTAGTAGCTATGAGTTTGCTGTTACTGTTCATAGTTTTTTTTAATCTTCTTTTTCCAGGTAAGTCCCTTTAACATTTCATATAAAAAGGGCTGGTTGATGATGAACTCCTTTAGCTTTACCTTGTCTGAGAAACACTTAATCTGCCCCTCAACTCTAAATAATAGTTTTGCTGGATAGATTCACCTAGGTTGTAGGTCTTCACTTTTCATGACTTTGAATACTTCTTTCCAGCCACTTCTTGCCTGTAAGATTTCTTTTTTTGAGAAGTCAGCTGATAGTTTAATGGGAACTCCTTTGTAGGTAACTGTCTCCTTCTCTCTTGCTGCTTTTGAGTCTCTCCTTATCTTTAATCTTGAGTAATGTAATTATTATGTGCCTTGGTGTGTTTCTCCTTGGGTCCAATTTCTTCGGGATTCTCTGAGCTTCTTGGACTTCCTAAAAGTCTATTTCCTTTGCCAGATTGGGGAATTTCTCCTTCCTTATTTGTTCAAACAAGTTTTCAATTTCTTGCTCTTCCTCTTCCCCTTCTGGCACCCCTATGATTTGAATGTTGAAACATTTAAAGATGTCCTGGAGGTTCCTTTTTTTTTTTTTTTTTTTGAATTCTTGTTTGTCACTCTGTTCTGGTTGAATATTTCTTTCTTCCTTGTGCTCCAAACCATTGATTTGAGTCCTGGTTTCCTTCTTATCAATACTGGTTCTCTGTAGATTTTTCTTTATTTCACATAATGCAAACTTCATTGCTGCCTGGGTCTTTTTTATGCTGTTGAAGTACCCAGTGAGTTCCTGAAGCATCCTGATAACCAGTGTTTTGCACTGTGCATCTGATAGGTTAGTTATCTCTTCGTCGCTTAGTTGTATTTTTTCTGGAGCTTTGAACTGTTCTTTCATTTGGGCCATTTCAGGGGGTGCTGGTAGTGCCTGTTACATAGGAAAAGGTGGAGCCTTAGATGCTCACCAGGGCGGGGCAACCAGTGTGGCTGCATTATGATGTTGTATGTGGGGGAGGGGTCTGAGAGGGAACAGTGCAGCTTGCTCAGCTCTTGCCAGTTTTTAGTCACATCCTGTATCCACAATCAGACTGAGGCATTCTGGTGCTGATTCCTGGGTGGGTGGGTTTGTGTACATTCTAGGACCCTGTGGGTCTCTCCAATGAACTCTCCAGTGAGGCTGAAAGTTTTTCTCATGGCAACCCCCACAGGTGTTTTCAGTCAGTGATTTTGAGGCTTTATTTCCCCACACTGGAACCCTGGGTTTTGCAGTCAACTTTGCTCCCTAGTTGTTTCTCCCAGTTTATCTGCATGCAAATGTGGGACTGCCTAGTGTGCAAGCTACTGCCTCACTGATCCTCCAGCCGCTGCCTTTCCAAGAGTCCTCTCCACTGGGCTACCTGTCTCTGCCCCTCCTACCAGTCTGGATGAATGCTTTTTCTTTAACTCCTTGGTTGTTGGACCTCCATGCAGTTTGATTTTCTGTCAGTTCTGGATGTTTTTTATTTTTAAATTTGTTGTTGTCCTTCCTTTGGTTGTGCAAGGAGGAACAGTGTGTCTACCTATGCCTCCATCTTGGCCAGTCTCTTCCCTAAATTTGTTTATTTTAAAAATAGTCATATTTTTTACAAAATATATCATTTTATAATCTTATTTTATTTTTATTTTTTAATCATTTTATTGTTTTTCAAGTACAGTCGTCTGCATTTACCCCCACCAATCCTCCCTCAAGGCTTCCATCTCCACCTCCCTTCCCTGATTCCCATCCCCCTTGGTTTTGTCCATGTGTCCTTTATAGTTGTTCTTCAAAACACTTCCCCCCATTATCCCCTCCCACCTCCCCTCTGGTTACTGTCAGAATTTTCTTAATTGCAATGTCTCTGGTTATATTTTTCTTGCTTGTTTGTTTTATTGATTAGGTTCCTGTTAAAGGTGAGATCATATGATATTTGTTTTTCACCAACTACCTTACTTCACTTGCCATAATGCTCTCCAGTTTTATCCATGCTGTCACAAAGGGTAAGAGCTCCTTCTTACTCTTTGCTGTGTAGTATTCCATTGCATAAATGTACCATAGGTTTTTGATCCACTCATTTACTGATGAACACTTGGGTTGCTTCCAGCACTTGGCTATTGTAAATTGTGCTGCTATGAGCATTGGGGTGCATAGGTTCTTTTGGATTGGTGTTTCAGGGCTCTTAGGATATAGTCCCAGTAGTGGAATTGCTAGGTCAAAAGGCACTTCCATTTTTAGATTTTTTTGCCCTCAGGAAATTTCATACTGTTTTCCACAAGGACTGCATCAGTCTGCAATCCCACCAACAGTGCACTAGGTTCCCTTTTCTCCACATCCTCTCCAACTCTTGTTGTCTATTGATTTGTTTATGATGGCCATTCTGACCAGTGTGAAGTGGTATCTCATTGTGGTTTTAATTTTCATCTCTCTGATGGCTAGTGATGCTTAGCATCTTTTCATATGTCTCTGGGCCCTGTACATGTCCTCCTTGAAGAAATATCTGTTCAAGTCTTTTGCCCATTTTTTATGTCTTCCTGGAGTGGAGTCATGTGAGTTCTTTATATATTTTGCAGATCAAGCCCTTGTCTGATGTGTCACTGACAAATATGTTTTCCCATATAGTTGGTTCTCTTCTCATTTTAATGCTGTTTTCTTTAGCCATACAGAAGCTTTTTATTTTGATGACATTCCATTTGTTTATTTCCTTTATGTCCCTTGCTTTAGGGGACATATCAGTGAAGATGTTGCTGTGTGGAATGTCTGAGATTTTCCTGCTGATATTTTCCTCTAGGACTTCTATGGTGTCACAACTTGTATGTAAGTCTTTTACCAACCTTGAATTTATTTTTGTGTATGGTGTGAGTTGGTGATTGAGTTTCATTTTTTTGGCATATAGCTGTTTAGATCCCCCAACATCACTTGTTGAAGGGCCTTTTTTTACTCTATTTTATGCTTCTCACCCCCCCCATCAAATATTCACTGACCATAAAGACTTGGGTTTATTTCTAGGCTCTTTTCTCTGTTCCAATGGTATATGTGTCCATTCTGATGCCACTACCAGAATGTTTGCAGTACAATTGCCTTGATATATGGTTTGATATCAGGGATTGTGATCCCTCCTACTTTATTCTTCTTTCTCACAATTGCTACAGCTATTCAAGGTTATTTATAATTTTATATAAATTTCTGAAATGTTTGTTCTTTCTTTGTGAAATATGTCATAGGTATTTTAATAGGAATTGCATCGAATCTATAAATTGCTTTGGGTAGTATGGATATTTTGATGATGTTAATTCTCCCAATCCATGAGCATGGTACATGCTTCCATTTGTTTGTGTCCTCCTTAATTTCTTTCTTCAGTGCTGTATAGTTTTCTGAGTACAGATCTTTTACCCCCTTGGTTAGGTTTATACCTAGGTACTTTATTTTTCTTGTTGCCATATCAAATTGGTTTTGTTTCCTGATTTCTGTTTCTGATATTTTATTGTGGGTGTACAAAAATGCCCTTGATTTCTATTGATTTTGTATCTTTCTGTCTTGCCAAATTCACTTATTATATCTAGTAGTTTTTTGTTGGAGTTGATAGGATTTTCTATGTACACTGTCATGTCATCTGCAAACAATGACAGTTTTGCTTCCTCTATTCAAATTTGTTTCCCTTTTGTTTCTTTTTATTATCTGATGGCTGTGACTAGAACTTCCAATACCATGTTGAATAGAAGTGGTGAAAGTGGACAACCTTGTCTTGTTCCTGCTCTTAGTGGGAAAGTTTTTACTTTTTGCCCATTGAGTATGATGATGGCTGTAGGTCTCTCATATATGGCCTTTATTATATTAAAGAATGCTCCCTCTATTCCCACTGTGCTAAGTGTTTTTATCATAAATGGATGCTATACCTTAACAAATGCTTTTTCCCTGTCCATTGATATGATCATGTGATTTTTGTCTTTGCTTTTGTTTATGTGATCTTTTATGTTTTTTGAATTGTTAATACTGTAACATGCTTGCATCTCTGGGATGCATGCCACATGATCATCATGTATAATCCTTTTAATGTATTGCTAGATGTGTGGTTTCCAATATTTTGTTGAGGATTTTAGCATCTATGTTCATCAGTGATATTCGCCTGAAGGTTTCATTCTTTGTTGTGTCTTTATCTGGTTTTGGGATTAGGATGATGCTGGCTTCATACAAATAGATTGGGAGCCTTCCATCATCTTGAATTTTTTGGAATAATTTGTGAAGGATAGGGGTTAACTCTTCTTTACATGCTTTGTAAAATTCTCCTGTGCAACTGTCTGGTCCAGGGCTTTTGTAGGTTTTTGATTACTGCTTCAATTTCATCTGCTGTTATTGGTCTGTTCAGGCTTTCTGCTTCTACTTTATTGAGTTTTGGAAGATTACATTTTTCTAGAAATTTGTGCATTTCACCTGAGTTTTCAAATTTCTTGACATATGATTCTTTGTAGTAATTTCTTACAATTCTTTCTATTTCTGTGATATCAGTTATAACCTCTCCTCTTTCATTTTTGATTGTGTTTATTTGTGTTGTCCCTCTTTTTTTCTTGATGAACCTGCTTAAAGGCTTGTCAATTTTGTTCTTTTCAGTGAAACAGATCCTGGATTTATTGAGCCTTGAAATTGTACTTTTAGTCTCTATGTCATTTAATTCTGCTCTGATCTTGGATACTTCCTTCCTTCTACTTGTTCTGGGATATCTTTGCTCTTTTTCCTTCTGTACTTGTAGGTGTAGGGTTAGGTGGTTTATTTGAAAGGGTTTTTTTCTTTTTTAGAGAGGCCTGTATTGCTGTAAACTTCCCTCTCAGGACTGCTTTAACTGTTTCCCATAAATTTTGGATTATTGTGAGTTCATTTTCATTGGTTTCCACAAACTTTTTTATTTCTTCCTTGATCTCACTGTTTAATAGCCTGCTATTCAATCTCCATGAGTGTGAGTGTTTTTGAATTTTTTCCTTGAGGTTGTTTCCTAGTTTCAGGCCTTTGTAGTCAGAGAAAATGCTTGATATGATTTCAATTTTCTTGAATTTGTTGAGGCTTGCTTTGTGTCCTATTATGTGGTCTATCTTTGAACATGTTCCATGTGTATTTGGAAAGAATGTATATTTTGTTTCTTTTGGAGGAAAGGCTCTCTCTATATACATATCAGTTAAGTCCATTTGATATAGGCCATTGTTCAATGCCACAGTAATTTTTTGATATTTCATTTGGAAGATCTATCCATTTTTGGCATAGGGGTATTAAAATACCCTAGTATAATGATGTTGCTATCAGTATATTTCTTGAAGCCTTCCAAGATTTTCCTTATGTATTTGGGTGCTCCTATGTTGGGTGCATGTACATTCACAATGTTTATGTCTTCTTGATTGATTCTTCCCTTAAGTATTATGAAGTAACCTCCTGGGTCTCTTTTTATGGCCCTTATTTTGAAGTCTATTTTGTCTGATATGAGTATTGCTACCCTGGCTTTCTTTTTTTGTACATTTGCTTGGAATATTTTTTCCAGCCTTCACTTTCAGCCTGCATAGGTATTTTGTTCTAAGGAGGGTCTTTCTAGGCAGCATATATGTGAGTTGATGATTTTTTATCCACTCAGCTATTCTGTCTTTTGATTGGAGCATTTAATTTGTTTGTATTTAAGGTTATTATTGATAGATACTTATTTATTGTCATTTTACTTCCTTTGTACATGTGTTCCTCTCTCTCTCACTCTTTTTTTTTCCTTTTCTTAAAGCAAACCCTTTAGCAGCTCTTGCAGTGCTGGTTTAGAGGTGGTATATTTTTTGATGCTTCTTTTGTCTGAGAAACTTTCTATTTTACCTTTCATTTTAATTGAGAGTCTTGCTGGATAGACTTGGTTGTAGGCCTTTGTTTTTCATTACTTGTAATATTTTTTTCTAATCTCTTCTTGCTTGGAGGGTTTCCATTGAGAGGTCAACTGTTAGTCTTATCAGGACTCCCTTGTATGTTACTTCTTCTTTTTCTCTTACTGCCTTTAAGATTCTCTCTTTCTTGGAATTTTGCCATTTTAATTATGATTTGTCCTGGAGTGGACCTCTTTAGGTTTCTCTTGATTGGGACTCTTTCTGTTTCCTGGATTTGTGTAACTTTTTCTCTCATGAAATTAGGAAAGTTTTCCATCATTACTTTTTGAAACAGGTTTTCTATTTCTTGCTCTTCTTCTCCTCCTGGTATCCCTATTATATTGATATTATTAGTTTCATGTTGTCCTGTAGTTCCCTTAAAACCTCTTCATTCTTTTTGTGTCCCTTTATCCTTTTCTTGCTCTTTCTGGATTTTTTTTCTATCTTGTCTTCAAGCTCTCTGATATCATCTTCTGCTTCATCTAGCCTACTTTTGGTTCCTTCTACTATGTTCTTAAATTCGAAAATTGTATTCTTCATTTCCTCTTGGCTCTTGTTGATCATTTCTATGTCCTTTTTTATGTTGATATAGTTTTCAGTGAGCTCATTATAGTTTGCCTTTAGTTTTTGGTAATTCTCAATGAGGTCATTGAGCTTCCTTATAACCATTGCTTTGAACTCAATATCTGATAGTTGACTTGCTTCTATTTCATTTAGCATTCTTTCTGAGGCTTCCCCTGTTCTTTCATTTGGGGTTTGTTTCTTTGTCTTTCCATTGTTTGTGAGACTTTTCTTGTTAGTCCCTGCTTCTTATGTTGATCTGTTCTGACTCCCTGGGCTTGTGGTGTGAACTTCTATGGTAGGAGATCTGTGAGATTCAGTGGTGCATTCTCCTTGATTTCCTGTACTTGCTGTTCTTGGGCTGTTATTTATGTTGCCTCCCTGGACGCCTTTGTGTTTTGATTGTTGTTGGTTCTTTCTTTGGTGGGTCTTTACCTCCAGCTGGTTAACTGAGGGCCAACATGCCCACCACATCTTGTATGCTATTGTGCACCTGAGGACACGTTGTATCAAAGTTGTTTCTTCTGTCTTTATGAGGTTTTGAGGCTTCTCTCTCGCTATTGTTCAGGTGTTTGTTCAGGGTAATTTCTCCACCATTTAGTTCTAATCCCAAATTGGTTCTGGATGGAGGTTAATGTGGATTCCACTCAGTCCTTCACCATCTTCTTTATTATCTGTTGGTGATTCCTTTGTTGGTGGTTCTCTCTTCCAGTAGGTGTACTGATGTTCACAGCTCCTACCTACTCTTTTTTGTGATCAATTGGAGGGGGCAAGAAAACTAGATTAAGACAGCATGAATGGAGGGAGGTTGGAATATGACAATGGAGTAGAAGGGAGCAGATTCCACTTCTCCCTAAACACAGAAGAAAAACCTGGCCAATCTATGAAGGAATAGAGCAAACAGCCAACAGTACCCCAGCATATATGAAAATAAGAGACCACAAATTGTAGCAGACACTGAAAAACCAGAAGGTAAGGAGACTGGTGCAGGAAACTAAGGTCCAAGGGACCGTCATGGGGATGTAGCTGTAGCCCCAGGCTTGGTGCCTGATGCCCAGTGCCTGGCATTGTATCTACCACAGACTCTTTGGGAGCCATGGGCCTGCCACAGAGTCCTTGGGAGAGAGCTGGGTCAACTGCTCCCTCCCTCCCCAGCCAAGCAGGGTTTGAGCAGCACCAAGAGAGACTTTTTGTTCCTTCAAGTTGCAGAGAGGGGAATAATGACAAAGAGGCAAATGCACAAGGGCCATGATCACCCACAGAGTCTGTGGTCACTGGCTTTGGAGAGTTGGAAGCCCTGCAGTGACAAGCACTGACCCTGATAGTCATCGGTTTAGCTGAAGAATTGGGATGTAATGAGCGGAAGGCTTGAAGAGGAGGAATTTCTCAAAATGTAAAACTGTTTTGGGAATTCTCCTGTGACAGCCACTCAGTTTACTCCCCACCCAGTCAGGCAGAAATCCAGAGGTTGCCTGGAAGTCCCTGCATTTCCCCATAGCACTGGGAAGGGTTCACATCCAAGCCCACAGGACCCAGGCAACCTGGCTGGTGCACACCCACTAGCACCACAGCCCACAGCGATAACCTCTGGGGGAAAGAGCACTCTAAAGAGAACCTGGATCCCCCACCTGGGACACTGGGGAGATGCTCCAGACTAGCTCTCCAGAGAGTGATTACAAAACTGGCTGAGTACACAAGAAAGGCCACACCAATTGCCCCTAAGCCTGCTGCAACAAGCAATACCAAAAAACAAACAAACAAACAAACAAAAAACAGGTTGGCCAGTTTGAAACCAACAAGAGGCATTTTTTTAAGTAATCTTTTACTTTTTAAATTTTTATTATTGTTTTGTCTTTCAATACCTTTTTCCTCTATTTTCTCCTTTGTTGTTTTATTCCACCTTTCTTTCTTTCATATTTTACCTTTTCTTTTTTCATTCTCCTGCCTTTTTAAAAAAATATCCACAAGTGAGACCAAAATCTTAGAACTGTGAAAGGATCAGAGTTGGACCCAAAGAGGGAGCAGCCCAACAGTTGAGACAATGAGACAAATTTCACTTTGCTATTGCAGAGAAATGAAAAACAACTGCATATTTGCATTATTATTATTATTTTTCATTATTCTTACATCTTTTATTTCAATAATATTTTTGTATTCCTCTTTTTCCTGTATGGTCTTCTTTGCTTGGCTGGTTATATTGTATCATTTGACAGGTTTCCCCATTCTCTCTTCCATAGTGTATTGAAATTTGCTATCCTTCACATCACTTCTGTTCCTTTAGCACACTACTCAAAGTTCTATACCCCTGTTTAAGTTATCCAGATCACATTGATTCTGTCGTATGATTGTTGCTCTAATATTATTGTAAATAAGAGCTGTTTCGTACTATTGTAAATACTACACAACACCCCTCCTGGATCTTAGCCCACTTCACAGATTCCTGAACTCTATTACTATAGTAGTTCTCTCTATTCTCTCAAACACTATACCTATTTATTATCCTTTACTCTAACCTTACCTCAGAATCTGACCTTCCACAAACTTACTGCTTTCTAGATCCAACTCTCAATCCTTTCCTCCCCCAAAAAAGAGTCTTATCTTCCCTTCATCATTTCTTAAAAGTGGCTAGTTGGGTTGAAGATCATGGTTAACACTATACATAGCCAAAAGATCTCCTATCTCTTCTCTACCAGCTGCTACTGTAAATATCATAGAATACTCTTCTGCTGTCATAAATCATTTTGCCTTCCCCTCCAACTGGTAAAAAAAAAAAGAGTAAGTGAAAGCGGTGAAAAGCATAATACTCACTGGGAGAGGAAACCCAACAACTAAGGAACCACCAACAAATAACAACAGAACAAAATAAAGGAGAGAGTGAAAACCATATAAACCTCAATCCAGGACCTATCAGGAAATGCAACTAAATAGTGGAGAAACTACCCAGTATAGACAACTGAACAAGAGCAAAAGAGAATCCTCAAAACCTTGTACACCCAGAAGAACTAGCTTCAACATAACCTGCCCTCACCAAAAAAACAAATTACAAGAGGTGGTGGACGGAGTGACCACCAGTGAACCTACTGGTGGGAAGGACCCACAAAAGAAAGACACAAAAATGATCAAAACCCAAAGAAAAAGAACAGAGCCAACTTAAAGGACAACTCAAGACCAGTGAGCTTGGGAGATCAGGAGACCACACTACTAAATCTCACAGGTATTCTACCACAGAAGTTCACACCATAAATCCAGGGAACCAGAAGAAATCAATTAAAGAAGCTGGAGATAACAAGAAGATTCTTAGAAACAGTTGAAGACAAAGAACCAACCCCCAAATGAAAGGAAAGGAGGAAGCATCAGAAAAAATACTAGATGGAATAGAGGCAACTCAACTATCAGATATTGAATTCAAAGCACTGGTTATGAGGAAGTTCAATGAGCTTACAATGAGCTACCAGAAACTACAGGGGAACTACAATGAACTCACTGCAAACTATATCAACATGAAGAAGGAAATAGAAACTACCAGCAAAGGGCAAGAGGAAATGAAGAATACAATTTCTGAACTGAAGAACACAGTAGAAGAAATCAAAAGCAGGATCAATGAAGCAGAAGATTGGATCAGCGAGTTGGAGGACAAAGTAGAAAAAAACACCCAGAAAGAGCAAGAAAGGAAAAAGGGGCTCAGAAAGAATGAACAGGGATTAAGAGAAATGCAAGACAATATGAGACATAATAATATCCAAATAATAGGGATACCAAAGGAGAAGAAGAGCAAGGGATAGAAAACCTACTTGAAAAAATAATGATGGAAAACTTTCCTAATTTGATGAGAGAAAAAGTCACACAAATCCAGGAAACACAGAGAGTCCGAATCAAGAGAAACCCAAAGAGACCCACTTTGAGACACATAGCATTAAAATGCCAAAATTCTAAGACAAAGAGAATTTTAAAGACAGCAAGAGATAAACACAAAGTAACATACAAGGGAGCTCCAATAAGGTTAGCTACTAATTTCTCAATGGAAACGCTCCAAGAAAAAGGAGCATCAGAAGAAATATTTCAAGTAATGAGAACCAGAGGCCTGCAACCAAGGCTACTTTATCCAGCAAGGCTCTCAATCAAAATAGAAAGCCAAATAAAGAGCTTCCAAGACAAAAGAAATCTAAAAGAATACACTTCCACCAAACCAGCTCTGCAAGAGATGCTAAAGGGACCACTTTAAGGAAAGGAAGGAAAAGAGAAAGGCAGAGAGGAACACAGATACAAAAATAGCAATGAATAAATATCTATGAATAATAACCTTAAATGTAAATGGATTCAATGCTCCAATCAAAAGACATAGAATAGCTGAATGGATAAGACAGCATGGCTCACACATATGCTGCCTACAAGAGACCCACTTCAGGAAAAAGACCTATACAGACTGATAGTGAAGGGCTAGAAACAAATTTTCCGAGCAAAGAGGCAGAGAAAAAAAGCTGGGGTAACAATACTCATATCAGACAAAATAGACTTCAAAAAGAGGGCCATAAAGAGAGACCCAGAAGGTCACTTCATAATAATCAAGGGAAGAATACAACCAGAAGACATAATAAACATTGTAAATATATATGCACCCAACATAGGAGCACCCAGATATATAAAGAAAATCTTAGAGGATGTCAAGAAAGTAATTGATAGCAACACAATCATAGTAGAGGGTTTTAACACCCCACTATCAAAAAATGGACAGATATTCCAAACAAAATATCAACAAAGATATGGTGGCATTGAACAACGCTCTAGATAAAATGAACTTAACTGATATATGCAGAGCCCTTCATCCCAAAGAAGCTACATACACATTATTTTCCTATGCACAGGGAACATTTTCAAAGGTAGACCACATGATAGGAAACAAAACAAGCCTCAATGAATTCAAGAAAATTGAAAATACTCCAAACATTTTCTCTGACCACAAAGGACTGAAACTAGGAACAAACCCCAAGCAAAAAACCCCAGAACACTCAAACTCATGGAGATTGAATAGCCTGTTATTAACCAATGAATGGGTCAAGAATAAAATTAGGGAAAAAATCAGAAAGTTTCTGGAAACAAATGAAAAAAAATTCACAACAACCCCAAACGTATGGGACACTGCAAAGGCAGTCCTGAGAGGGAAGTTTATAGGAATACAGGCCTACCTAAAAAAGACAGAAACATTTAAAACAAACAACCTAACCCCATGCCTGCAAAAACATGGAAAAAAAAAAAAAACAAAGACAGCCCAGAGCAAATAGAAGGAAGGAAATAACCAAGATCAGAGCAGAATTAAATGACATAGAAACTAAAAGCACAATTCTAAAAATCAATGAATCCAGGAACTGGTTCTTTGAAAAGATAAACAAACTTTTCAAGCCTTCAAGCAGTTTCATCGAGAAAAAAAGAGAAAGAACCCCAAGAAACACAATCATCAATGAGAGGGGAGAGATTACAACTGACACCACAGAAAAAGAAGGGATTGTAAGGAATTACTATGAAGAACTGTATGCCAAGAAACTTGAAAACCCAGGAGAAATGGACAAATTTCTAGAGAAATATAATCTTCCAAAACTGGATGAAGAAGGAGCAAAAACCTTGCACAGACCAATAACAGCAGATGAAATTGAAGCAGTAATCAAAAATCTCCCATCGCACAAAAGCCCTGGACCAGATGGTTTTACAGGAGAATTCTACAAATCATTTGAGGAAGAGCTAACCCCTATATTTCACAGACTATTCCAAAAAATCCAAAATGATAGAATACTCCCAAACTCTTTTTATGAAGCCAGCATCATCCTCTTTCCAAAACCAGATACAGACACAACAAAGAAAGAAAACTTCAGGCCAATATCTTTGATGAACATAGACGCTGAAATACTCAACAAAATATTGGCAAATTGCATCCAACAATACATCAAAAAGATCATACACCATGACCAAGTGGGATTCATCCCAGATATGCAAGGATGGTTCAATATTTGTAAATCAGTAAATGTAATACATAACATAAAAAAACAAAGAGAAAAATCACATGATCATAAAAATAGATGCAGAAGAAGCATTTGATAAGGGATAGTACCCATTTGTAATAAAAACACCAAGCAAAGTGGGAATAGAGGGAGCATTCCTCAACATAATAAAGGTGATATGTGAGAAATCTACAGCCAACATCATACTCAATGGGCAAAAAATTAAATCTTTTCTACTAAAATCAAAAACAAGACAAGGTTGTCCACTTTCACCTCTTCTATTCAATATAGTATTGGAAATTTTAGCCACAGTGATCAGACAAGAAAAGGAAATAAAAACCCCTCAAATCAGAAAGAAGGAAACAAAACTGTCATTGTTTGCAGATGGCATGATAGTGTACATAGAAAATCCTATAGACTCCACCCCAAAACTGCTCAACCTCATAAATGAATTTGACAAAACAGCAGGATACATAGTCAATATCCAGAAATCAAAAGCATGTTTGTACACCAACAATGGAACAACAGAAGCAGAAATCAAGAAAAAATCCCATTCAATATAGCAAAAAGAAAAATAAAATACCTAGGAATAAACCTAACCAAGGAGGTAAAAGACCTGTATGCAGAAAACTACACAGCCCTGAAGAGAGAAATCAAGGAAGACACAAACAAATGGAAACATATTCTATGCTCATGAAGTGAAAGAATTAACATCATCAAAATGTCCACACTACCCAAAGCAATTTACAGATTCAATGCAATACGTATTAAAGTTGCAATAGCATATTTCACAGAAATAGAACAAACACTTCAAAAACTTCTATGAAACCATAAATAACCCTGAATAGTAGCCGCAATTTTGAGAAAGAAGAACAAAGTAGGAGGAATCACAATATCTGATGCCAAACTATATTACAAGGCCACTGTAATCAAAACAGCCTGGTACTGGCATAAAAACAGGCACATACAACAATGAAACAGAACAGAGAGCCCAGAAATCAACCCAACTCTCTACAGTCAATTAATATTTGACAAAGGGGGCAGCAACATAAAGTGGAGTAAAGATAGCCTCTTCAACAAATGGTGTTGGGACAACTGGACAGCTACATGCAAAAAAAAATGAAATTCGAGCACCAAGTTACACCATACACCAAAAGAAATTCAAGGTGGATAAAAGACTTATATATAAGCCATGACACTATTAAAGTCCTAGAGGAGAACATAGGCAAGAAAATCTGAGATATTTCACGCAGCAACATTTTTACTGATATGTCCCCTAGAGCAAGGGACATAAAGAAAAGAATAAACAAATGGTATCTCATCAAAATAAATAGCTTCTGCGTGGCTAAAGAAAACAGTATTAAAACAAAAACAGAACCAACTGTATGGGAAAATATATTTGTTGATGATACCTCAGAGAAGGGTTTAATCTCCAAAATATACAAAGAACTTACATGAACAACTCCACTCTAAGAAGACAAGCAACTTAATTAACAAGTTAGGGAAAGGACTTGAACAGACATTTCTCCAAGGAGGACATTGAGAGACACATGAAAAGATGCTCAATATCTCTAGCTATCAGAGAGATGCAAATTAAAACCACAATGAAATACCACATTACACTGGTCAAAATGGCCATCATTAACAAAGCAACAAAAAATAAGTGTTGGAGAGGTTGTGGAAAAAAGGGGACCCTAGTTCACTGTTGGTGGGATTATAGACTGGTACAACCACTATGAAAATCAGTATGGAATTTTCTAAGAAAACTAAAAATGGAACTGCCTTTGACCCAGTAATTTCATTGCTAGGATTATATCCTAAGAATCCTGAAACACCAATCCAAAAGAACATGTGCACCCCAATGTTCATAGCAGCACAATTTACAATAGCCAAGAGCTAGAAGCCACCTAGGTGCCCGTCAGTAAATGAATGTATCAAAAAACCCTGGTACATTTACCCAGTGGAATTCTATGCAGCAGAAAGAAAGGAGTTCCTACCCTTTGCAACAGCATGGATGGAACTGGAAAGCATTGTGCTGAGTGAAGTAAGCCAGGCAGTGAAAAACAAATACCATATGATCTCACCTTTAACATGAACCTAAACAACAGAACAAACAAGCAAGCAAAATATAATCAAAGACACTGAAATAGAGAACAGGCAGACAGTGACCAGAGGGAAGAGGGGTGGGAATTTCAGGGGAAAGAAGGAAGAAGGGTTTACAGGAACAAGTATAAAGGACACATGGAGAAAAACTAAGGGGGGTAGAAATGGGAGGGAGGTGGGGAGCACTGGGAGGGTGGGCTGGGATAGGAGTAAAAGATAGAAAACTACTTGAACAACAATTAAAATAAATATATTTTTTAAAAAGTCAGCATGAATGTATTCTCTGGAATTTAAAATACCAACCTGTACAGAATAGATAGGAGAACCTTTGGATAAGTATAATGTTAACCGTAATATTTCACCCAACTAGCAACTTTTCAGAAAGGATGGAAAAAATATAAGATTCTTGTTACCTAGGGGAAGAATTGTGAGTTGAATCCAGAAAACAGTGCGCTTGTGGGCAGTCAGATTATGAGATGTGGTGAGAGCAAAGGTTAGAGAACAGGCAGTTTGTGAGAGAGTAGAGTTAGCCACAACAGTAATAAAGAAGATCCAGTGCACAGTGTAGGATTATACTTTAATATTTTCTGACCGTGACGTTGAACTGTTTCTTGGGGTTTCACATATGGTCAATCTCTTGACTGACTTTAGTTTATTTCACTGTCTGGAAGACAGTGATATGGGCTAAGATCCAGGAGGGGTGCTGTGTAGTATTTGCAATTGTATGGAACAACAATTATTTATGGTAATACTGGAACTACAATTATAAGAAAGAATCTGTATGATCTAAATAACAAGAATAGGAAGTATAGGACCTAGAGTAGTGCATTATTGGAACAGAGGTGAAGTGAAAGACAGAAAATTAAAATACAATATGAAAGAGAACACGAAAAACCAGTCAAACAATGCAATTAAACAAATAAATAAAATGAAGACAACTAACAGAAAAAAGAGAAATTAAAAAAATACTAATAAATAGAAGAAATACAAATAATGAAAAAATAATGATAATACAAATAAAAGATAACTTGCACATTTTCTGGAATAGTAAAGTGAAATTTGTCTGTTTCTCAGTTGTTGGAATTAGCCTTATGATCCTTCTTTGGGTCTGACTCTGGTCCTTTCACAGCTCCAGGTCTTGGTGGGGAAAAAAAGAAATAAAAATAAAGAAATGCCTCCTGCTGACTTTAAACTGACCAAGCCAGGTCAGCTCATTTTCCTGGCTACAGCAGGATGAGGGCAGCTGGGTTTCCTATGGTTTTGGGGGATGGCGGCCAGCTCTGGGCCACAGTCTTTACAGTTGCCCAGCCTCCAGCCTAGTTCCTCAGTCCACTGCCAGGCCCCTACTGTCCTTCTGCACCAGGCCTGCATCTTCAATCCACCAGCTGTGCTGTCCTTGGGGTGCACCAATTAGGGGCAACTCATACCCCACCTTCTTGTTCTTTGCTATCCTAAGTGCTAGGCACTCTCAAAGTTTCTTCTAGGTAGTTCATCTCCCACACTGAGTTAAGTCTTTCTGGGGATTGGTAACTCCCTGGGCCCTGCTGCTCTCTTCTGCAGGGGTGCCTCCTCCTTCCTCTTAGTGAGCTAGTCAGACTGCTCCAGGTTGAAGCTGTGGCAGTGCATGCAGGTGCACTGCCTTCACTGCTGAGGCAAGGGGAGGGGTTGGTGGACAAGAGAACAGCCAGGGTTGTCATGGTAGGGGCCAGGGCACAGCTGTAGTCAGTATGAACAGGGCAGCAGGGGTGGCTGCTGTGGGAGAGTTCCCTAAGCAATCACCAAGAGCCTTTTTTTTTAAACAAAATCCTATTCAAAGCCTGTCCCTCCTAACAAGCGCCTGGCCTCTCAAGCCAGCCCAACTTTCCAACCAGACAGGAGATTATCCAGGTCAGGGTTTCTCAGGGCCCAACTCTTCTCCCTTCTCCAGGCATCACCCGGATCCCAAGTTTCTCTGGTTCTCTGATAATGACCAAGCTGGTGTCCACAGACTCAGCCAGTGAATGCTGCCCCTGTGTGTCTGCTACTTCATCTTGATTCCCCCCAGTAACTTCAGGCATCCAGGTCCATCACCCTGCAGCTCCATCCTCCCTGTTTGGCAGGGGAGGGAGCTGTTGATCTGGCCCTCTACTAAGAATCCTATAGCAGGCTCAACAGGTGCTGGGCCTGGTGCTGCAGCAGCCCTGGTCCCTACCCTGGTCCATGCCTTGGTCCATGCCCTGGTCCCAGGGACTTTACTGGCCCAAAGCAATCTCTTTACCATCTGTTTTTCAATGTCCTCTACAGTTTTGGCCTCCAACCTTTGCTGGAGATACTGTTGACAGTTTACTGTGTTCCTCAGAAAATCAGCTAGATGTTCCACCTGTAATCAGGAGGAAGAAGACTTTGTTCCCACCTACCTTACTGCCATCTTCTGACTCCTTCATCTTACAATTATAAAAGAAACAACAAAAAATATGCTTTTAAAATGGTTGATTTTATTCCATTGTGTAAATGTGCCACATCTTTTTTATTCACCCATTTACTGGTGAGCACTTGAAAAAAGAAAATTATACCTTTTACAACAGTGTGGGTGGACCTGGAGATCCACCCATGTGCTAGGTGAAATAAGCCAGTCAGATAAAGACATATGCCATATGATCTCATACATGGATATATATATGTACACACACACATGGATATATAGATATAGTTTCCATACATTTATATGTGTGTATGTATGATATATATATATATATATATATATATTCTAATGAACAAAATAGAAGCAGAGATGAAAACATGTAACAGACTGACAGCTGTCAGAGGGGAAGAGAGTTAAAGGGCTGGATAAAAGAAAGGAAAGGTCTTATGCATGAGAATGGAGAGAAAGATAAGTGTGAGCTATGCTCCAGAAAGCAATGGGCTGTAATCACACCCTTGTTAGATAATCCTGGCTCTGAGCTATTGCAGTGGAGTATGTTGCCTTTTTTGTCTCTGGGTCTTCACTTGGGACAGAAGGTCTTCAAGACCAGAAATAATTATTCATATTCTTTACTTTGTGTATCTTTGATGTACCTGATTGTGTTCAGGCACACTGTAGGGTTATATTTCAATATTTTTTGACTGTGACCTTGAACTGTTGGCTTGGGGTTTCACATATGGTCAATCTCTTGACTGACTTAAGTTTATTTACATAATAGTCCAGTTCATTTAAAAGATAAAACCAGCCTACTTAGTCCCTGTCATTGTTTCAAAGTCACAAAATGCCAAAATTAAACCTGGGTATTTCATTACACAGAATACTCAGATCTCAAGAAGTTTAGTTTTTGAAATGATACTCTGATCTTCATCATCCTCATAACTCTTTACATTTATTGAGTAGTCACCATGGCCCAGGAACTTTGTTAAGTGCTATGTACATACTATCTTAATTAACCCACTCTTAAAAAGACTATCTTCCCACAAGACAGACACTACTAGTATTTCCATCTTAGAGATGAAGAAACTGAGGTGAACAAAAACAAAGTGAACTGCCTGAAGGCAAGCTACTGATAAGTGACACAGTGTCTATGTTGGACACAGCACTCTGGTTTCTAAGCCTGGGCTTTTAATAATTATATCCTCCAGCTCCATCAGTAGCACATTTTTTAGGCATGGAGATCTCTAAGAAGTTGCTAATACCACTCACCTCTATCTTGTTACTTCATTCGACAGACTACTATCTTTCCCTGCTGCCATATTTAGATGTATTGAGGTTGCATTTTTGTTTTCAGGGCTTTTCTTTTTTTTCTCATTTTTTTTATTTAGTTATTTTTTAAGTACAGTTTTTTGTCTATTTCTCTCATCCAAGCCCCACCCCAGCCCACACTCCACACCTCCCCCCACCCCCCCAGCCCTCGTCCCTGCGTCCCTCACATTTTTTCCCCTGATTCGCTCTCCCCTTCCCCCTTAAATTTCCTTCCCTCTCCCCTCTGGTCACTGTCCCCTTGTTCTCTATTTCAGTGTCTTTGTTTTTATTTTACTTGCTTGTTTATTTTGTTGTTTAGTTTCCTGTTAAAGGTGAGATCATATGGTGTTTGTCTTTCAACACCTAGCCTATTTCACTCAGCATAATGCTTTCCAATTCCATCCATGTTGTTGCAAAGGGTAGTAGCTCCTTCTTTTTCTCTGCTGCATAGAATTCCATTGTGTATATGTACCACTATTTTTTGATCCATTCATTTACTGTCGGGCACCTAGGTTTCCAACTCTTGGCTATTGTAAATTGTGCTGCTATGAACATTGTGGTGCATAGGTTCTTTGAAATTGATGTTTTAGGATTCTTGGGATATAATCCTAGCAGTAGAATTGCTGGGTCAAAAGGCAGGTCGATTTTTATTTTTCTGAGAAAATTCCACACTGTTTTGCATAATGGCTGTACCAGTCTACAATCCCACCAACAGTGAACTAAGGACCCCTTTTCTCCACACCCTCTCCAACATTTGTTGTTTGTTGTTTTATTTATGATAGCCATCCTGACTGGTGTAAAGTGGTATCTCATTGTGGTTTTAATTTCCATCTCTCTGATAGCTAACAATATTGAACATTTCTTCATGTGTCTCTGAACATTCTGTATGTCCTCCTTGGAGAAGTGTCTGTTCAAGTCCCTTTCCCATTTTTTAACTGGGTTAGATGTCTTCTTAGAGTGGAGTTGTTCGTGTAAGTTCTTTGTATATTTTGGAGATTAAACCCTTCTCTGAGGTATCATGGACAAATATGTTTTCCCATACAGCTGGTTGTCTTGCTAATTTAATACTGTTTTCCTTCGCCACGCAGAAGCTTTTTATTTTGATGAGCTCCCATTTGTTTATTCTTTCCTTTATATTCCTTGCTCTAGGGGACATATCAGTAAAAATGTTGCTGCGTGAAATATCTGAGATTTTCTTGCCAATGTTCTCCTCTAGGACTTTAATGGTGTCGCGGCTTATATTTAAGTCTTTTATCCACTTTGAATTTGTTTTGGTGTATGCTGTAAGTTGGTGCTCAAGTTTCATTTTTTTGCATGTAGCTGTCCAGTTCTCCCAACACCATTTGTTGAAGAGGCTATCTTTACTCCATTTTATTTTATTGCCCCCTTTGTCAAATATTAATTGACTGTAGAGAGTTGGGTTGATTTCTGGGCTCTCTGCTCTGTTCCATTGGTCTATGTGTCTGTTTTTATGCCAGTACCAGGCTGTTTTGATTACAGTGGCCTTGTAATACAGTTTGATATCAGGTATTGTAATCCCTCCTACTTTGTTCTTCTTTTTCAAAAGTGCAGCTGCTATTCGGGCTCATTTATGGTTCCATATAAATTTTTGAAGTGTTTGTTCTATGTCTGTGAAATATGCCATTGGTACTTTAATAGGTATTGCATGGAATCTGTATATTGCTTTGGGTAGTATGGACATTTTGATGATATTAATTCTTCCAATCCATGAACAAGGTATATGTTTCCATTTGTTTGTGTCTTCCCTGATTTCTTTCTTCAGTGCTGTGCAGTTTTCTGCATACAGGTCTTTTACCTCTTTGGTTAGGTTTATTCCCAGATATTTTATTTTTCTTTTTGCTATATCGAATGGGATTTTTTTCTTGATTTCTGCTTCTGCTGATTCATTGTTAATATACAAAAATGCCTTTGATTTCTGGATATTGACTTTATATCCTACTGTTTTGCCAAATTCATTAATTAGGTCGAGCAGCTTTTTAGTAGATTCTATAGGATTTTCCATGTATAGTATAATGTCATCTGCAAACAGTGACAGTTTTGTTTCCTCCTTTTCTATTTGAATGCCTTTTATTTCTTTTCTTGCCTGATCGCTGTGGCCAAAACTTCCAAAACTATATTGAATAGAAGTTGTGAAAGTGAACATCCTTGTCTTGTTCCTGATCTTAGTGGAAAAGCTTTTAATTTTTGCCCATTGAGTATGAAGCTGGCTGTAGGTCTCTCATATATGGCCTTTATTATATTGAGGAATGCTCCCTCTATTCCCACTTTGCTGAGTGTTTTTATCATAAATGGGTGCTGTACCTTATCAAAAGCCTTTTCCGCATCTATTGATATGATCATGTGGTTTTTGTCTTTGCTTTTGTTTATGTGATGTATTACATTTACTGATTTGCGAATATTGAACCATCCTTGCATCCCTGGGATGAATCCGACTTGGTCATGGTGTATGATCTTTTTGATATATTGTTGGATGCGATTTGCCAATATTTTGTTGACAATTTTAATGTCTATGTTCATCAAAGATATTGGCCTGAAGTTTTCTTTCTTTGTTGTGATTCTGTCTGGTTTTGGAATTAGGATGATGCTGGCTTCATAAAAAGAATCTGGGAGTTTTCCATCCTTCTGGACTTTTTGGAATAGTCTGTGAAGAATAGGAGTTAGCTCTTCTTTAAATGCTTTGTAGAATTCTCCTGTGAAACCATCTGGTACAGGGCTTTTGTGTGATGGGAGTTTCTTGATTACTGCTTCAATTTCTTTTGCTATTATTGGTGTGTTCAGATTTTTTGTTTTTCATCAAGTTTTCGAAGGCTATATTTTTCTAGACATGTGTCCATTTCCCCTAGGTTCTCAAATTTCTTGGCGTACAGTTCTTCATAGTAATTTATAACAATCCCTTCTATTTCTGTGGTATCAGTTGTAATCTCTCCTCTTTCATTTCTGATTGTGTTTATTTGAGTCCTCTCTCTTCTTTTCTTGATGAGCCTACTTAAAGGCTTGTCTATTTTGTTTATCTTTTCAGAGAACCAACTCCTGGATTCATTGATCTTTAGAATTGTGCTTTTACTTTCTATGTCATTAAGTTCTGCTCTGATATTGGTTATTTCCTTCCTTCTGCTTGCTCTGGGTTGTCTTTGTTGTTGTTCCTCAAGTTCTTGTAGGCGTAGGGTTAGGTTGTTTGTTTGAAATGTTTCTATCTTCTTTAGGTAGGCCTGTATTGCTATAAACTTCCCTCTCAGGACTGCCTTCGCTGTGTCCCATAAGTTTTGGGTTGTTGTGAGTTGGTTTTCATTTGTTTCCAGAAATGTTTTGATGTCTTCCCTAATTTCATTCTTGACCCATTGGTTGTTTAATAGCATACCATTCAGTCTCCACGATTTTGGGTGCTTTGGATTTTTTCCTCTGGTGTTGGTTTCCAATTTCAGTCCCTTGTGGTCAGAGAAAATGCTTGGTATGATTTCAATTTTCTTGAATTTGTTGAGGCTCGTTTTGTTTCCTATCATGTGGTCTATCTTTGAAAATGTTCCATGTGCATTTGAAAAGAATGTGTATTTAGCTTCTTTGGGATGAAGGGCTCTATATATATCAGTTAAGTCCATTTCATCTAGGGTGTTGTTTAATGCTGCAATATCTTTGTTGATATTTTGTTTGGAAGATCTGTCCATTTTTGATAGTGGGGTGTTAAAATCCCCTATTATAATTGTGTTGCTGTCAATATCTTTCTTGAAGTCCTCTAAGATTTTCTTGATATATTTTGGTGCTCCTATGTTGGGTGCATATATATTTACCATGTTAATGTCTTCTTGGTGGATTCTTTCCTTGAGTATTATGAAGTGACCTTCTGGGTCTCTCTTTATGGTCTTCTGTTTGAAGTCTATTTTGTCTGATATGAGAATTGCTACCCCAGCTTTTTTTTCTTGTCTGTTTGCTTGGTAAATTTGTTTCCAGCCTTTCACTTTTAGTCTGTGATGGTCCTTTGTCCTGAGGTGGGTCTCTTGTAGGCAACATATGTGAGGGTCATGCTTTCTTATCCATTCAGCTATTCTGTGTCTTTTGATTGGACCATTTAATCCACTTATGTTTAAGGTTATTATTGATAGGTTCTTATTCATTGCCATTTTTGTACCTGTGTTCTTCTCTGTCTCTCACTTTTCCTTCCTTTCCTTAAAGTAGTCCTTTTAGTATTTCTTGTAGGACTGGTTTGGTGGAGACATATTCTCTTAGACTTCTTTTATCTTGGAAGCTCTTTATGTGGCCTTCTATCTTGATTGAGAGCCTTGCTGGGTGAAGTAGCCATGGTTGCAGGCCTCTGGTTCTCATTACTTGGAATATTTCTTGCCATTCTCTTCTTGCTTGGAGTGTTTCCATTGAGAAGTCAGTAGCTAACCTTATTGGGGCTCCCTTGTGTGTTATTTCTTTTTTCTCCCTTGCTGCCTTTAAAATTCTCTGTTTGTCTTGGAATTTTGCCATTTTGATGATGATGTGTCTTGAAGTGGGTCTCCTTGGGTTCCTCTTGATTGGGACTCTCTGTGATTCCTGGATTTGTGTGAGTTTTTCTGTCATCAAATTAGGAAAATTTTCTCTCATTTCTCTTTCAAATATGTTTTCTACTCCTTCTTCTTCTTCTCCTCCTGGTATCCCTATTATTCAGATATTATTACGTTTCATATTGTCTTGTATATCTCTTAATCCCTCTTCATTCTTTCTAAGTTTCTTTTCATTTTCCTGCTCTTTCTGTGAGATGCTTTCTACTTTGTCCTCCAGCTCGCTAATCCTATCCTCCGCCTCTTCTATCCTACTTTTGAAACTATCTACTGTGTTCTTCAATTCAGAAATTGTATTCTTCATTTCCTCTTGTTCCTTGCTGATAGTTTCTATTTCCTTTTTCAAGTTGATATAGTTTGCGGTGAGATCATTGTCGCTCCCCTGTAGTTTTTGGTAGCTCATCGTGAGCTCTTTGAACTTCAAGACTACCCGTGCTTTGAATTCACTATGTTAGTTGATTAGATTCTATTTCATCTAACATTCTTTCTGAAGCCTCTGCTTTTTCTTTTATTTGGGGATTGTTTCTTTGTCTTCCCATTGTTTGTGAGACTCTTCTTGCTGGCCTCAGCTTCTAAAATTGATCTGTTCTGACTCCCTGGTTTTATGCTGTGAACCTCTGTGGTATACTGTCTGTGAATTTCAGTGGTGCAGGCTCCTTCAGGTATCTTGATGTTCTTTCTCCATTTCCACCTACTCCTTTTATTGTGTATGTGTAATCAGTTGTAGTAGGAGGCAAACTGGTTTATGACAGCATAAGAGTTTTTTATGATATTTACAGTCACAGCTGGTAGAGAGGAGATAAGCGATCTTTAGAGTGTATATTGTATTAACCGTATTCTTCAGCCTAACTTGACACTTTTACGAGAGGATGGACAAAAGATAAGCCTCTTGTTGGGGAGGGAAGTCTTGTTAGTTGTAACTAGAAAGCAGTGAGGTTTTAGATGGTCAGATTTTGAGGTAAGGTGAGTGTAAGGATTGGTAAATAGGTGGGGTATGTGAGCAAATCGAGTTAACCACTACAGTGATAGAATTCAGGGACCTGTACGATGGGCTAAGATCCGAGAGATGAGTTGTGAAGTATTTACTGTTGTATAGATCAGCTATTATTTACACTAATATTAGAGCAGCACTCGTATAACAATTTCTATGTGATCTGTCTGAGTAGGGGGTATAGTGCTTTAGGTAGTGTGCTAAAGGAAAACAAGTGGCATATAGTTTAGAGGGTTAGCAAAGCACTGTGGAGGAAAGGACAGGGGGAGCCTGTCTAATAATACAATATATCTACTCGAGACTAAGAAGCCTCTACAGAAAGAGGAGGAATACAGCGATATTATTAAAATATAAAAGAGGTGAAAATAATGAAAAAAATATACATCTCCTCGTGGCTTCTCTGCTATAGGAAGGTGAAGTTTGTTTCTCTGTCTCTACTGTTGAGATGCCCCCACTTCGGGTCCCATTCTGGTCCTTTCACAGTTCCTAGTTGTTTGTGCCTCTTGTGGGTAAAAGAAAATGAAGCAACATACAATCAAACGAAAAGGCAGGAGAGGGGATGCGAAAGCAATGATTTTGAGAGGAAAGGGAGAAGGACTAAAACAGGGAAAAAGAAAGGAGAGGAACAAAGTATAGAAAGATAAAGCAGTGATAAAATTAAAAAATATATAAGGTTACTAAACTAATGCACAAAAAAGTTGCTAAAAAAAAGGAAAAAAAAAACTAAAATTTTTAACCCCCCCCAAAAAAACAAGCAAACAGCAAAACAAACAAGCAAACAATAACAATAAAAACAGAGAAACCCTTCCCTTGTTTGTTTCAAACTGGCCAGCGTGGTTTTTCTAGTTGTAGCAGGATCTCTCTGTGTGCTGGGATGCGGCGCAAGTGCGCGCACCAGCCAGGCTACCAGATTGGGGTGTGGGCGCCTGCACACTTGCCGGGCACACTCCCAGGGCAGTCCGGGACTCAGCAACCGGTGCTTCCCCGTCCTCCCGCGTCTGCCCCAAAGCACTTCCCGATCCTAGTGGCGTCAGCCCAGAGTTCTCTGCGCCCCGCTAGTGGGAGAAACCGTCTGGCCAAAGATCTCTGCCCCAGTGCGGGCAATCCAGCAATGCGCTTCCCAGGATCTTAGGCGCCGCCCAGAAGTCTCCGAGCCCCACACGCGCCTGCGCCTGCCAGCAAGAAACCGGCAGGGAGCTTCTTCGGTGGCACCGCCCTGAACTCTCTGCGTGCTTGTCTTCTGGGACCTGCATAACCGGCTGTGGGCTTCCCAGTCCCCTGGCGGTGGCTCAGAGGCCTCCGCTTCCACCAGGCCTTCTGGGACCCGGAGTAACCGGCAGAGCACTTCCCAGTCCTGTGGCTAGTCCCCAACTGCCTCCACTTTTCCCCTGGCTCGCTGCAAGGCTGGATAGGAAGCAAGCCAAGCTGCCCTGGCAGGAGAACACCTCAGTCCACTTTCAATAAAAAAACAAAACAAAACAAAACTCTCCGGACAGCCTGTCTCTCATTCCCGCTCAGTCCCCAACCAGACCCGTGAGGCCAATGCGTCTCTGGATTCTCCCAGGCTTGCGATCACAGAGTCTGCAGTTGAACGGGGCCCTGTGTCTTTGTAACCCTCCCCAAAAGTGCAAGCCCGCAAGCAGACAGGTTTCTGCCTGGTGTTGTCCAGTTTTGCTGGTCTCTGCCTGGTGTTGTCCAGCGGGGAGCTGCTGGCCTGCGCTGGTGGCCACTGGGGCTGCTGGGTGCCCAAGCTCCTGTGGTAGACCTCTCTGGTATTGGTCTCAGACCGATGGTTCTGGACCCCCGCCGTAGAGGCAGCACCGGGGCCACCTGGCCTGGGCGCCAGCCCCCGACACTGCTTTGTCTCTACTCTGGTCCCCGAAACCCCACTGACCTGTGCTTTCTGGTGTTTCAGCATCCAACACAGTCTCTGTTCTTTCAATTTCACAAATGCTGGATAACTGATGGATTAGTGCGCTGCTTTTTTATAGATCACCCAGGATTTTCACCCAGGAGTGCGGGAGGTAGAATCTGCTCTGTCTTACTCCGACGCCATCTTCCTTCCAGGCCTTTTCTTAAATGAAGGAGAAAGTGGGTCGTGAAATTTAGATGCCTCTTTGATACCAGTGTTCTCATTTTACTTCTTCTCTCTGGAAATGTGCAAACATTCTAACATCCTGAATGTCATTGTGACTAAAGCTTCTGAAGCTAGAAACATTGCTCACATCACTTGTTGTTATTCACCCTACCATCAGTCCCTTAACCCTCTGCACACTCCACTCACTGCCATCATCTGCTCACCAAAGATAAAACAATGGTTCTACTACTTTTTTAAAAGATTTATTTATTTTTAGAGAGGGAAGAGAGGGAGAAAGAGACAGAGAGAGAGAGAGAGAAACATCAATGTGTGGTTGCCTCTCATGTGGCCCCCACTGGGGACCTGGCCCACAACGCAGGCATGTGCCCTGACTGGGAATCGAACCTGCGACTTTTTGGTTTGCAGTCTGTGCTCAATTAACTGAACTACACCAGCCAGGGCAGTGTTCTACTACTTTTAAGGTGGCTGATTTTTTGTGCATCTGAGGTTCAAGTAACAGCTACCAATAGCTGGCTTCTTTCCTGGACGTACAAGGTATAGGTATGTGGAGGAAGTGGACCCAGCAAGTGATTTCTGTTTTTGAAGTTGGTAGTGGCATTTGATAAACTAGAATCCTTAAGTTCCACTTGAAGACAGTTGTGACATATCAGTGCAACCCACATGGTCTAATGCAGGAAGCCACTGATCCTCAAATTACTCTATAATAACAAGAGCTGTTTATCTACCTGTGACAAAAGAACAAATTGTCCCCACTCTGCTTTGACACTCTAACTGTAGACAAATATGGAAAAAAATGTTTGTGCCTACTTACAGTTGGATTTAATAAAATGAAAGAAAGAAATTACTGCTGTTGATATTCTCAGTTATTTGTTTGTTTGTTTTTTGAGGAAACATCTGACCATATTGGCTTCAGGATAAAAGATCCCCCATACCATCTGTGCAAAGAGCTGGGTAAACTCAAATTCACCATGAAATTCAGAGGTAGAACCACTGCAGAATCTCTGAGCTTTTGTGTTTACAGGATAGTGAGGAATTTGGGCCATGGTTTGCTAATTGCACATATGACACTTTTTTTACATGCACTTTTCCTTCCAAGGTTATCACTGCAGGAGTTTGAAGACTCTGGAGACCATCACTCTCCAAAATACAGCATTTTCAACCCAAGGCATTATTTCCACAACCAAGGACCAACTCATTTTCCTCATTTAAGGGTGTGTTCTTTTTTGGTTCTTCCCAAATGTCTTTCTGGAGGTGCAAATCGGAAAAACTAAAAGTTCAGCAAATGGAATGAAAAGGAAAGGTAATTCTTCTTACATATTTTTGTACCCACTCTAAAGAAAGAGAAAGGGAGGAGGTAGGGAGGGAGAGAGAGATTTTAAAAGTATATTGGAAACTTGGTGTTAAAACTTGGTGGTAGTTATCACACTGACATCAGAAGCAAATTGGAGCCAGAGACAAATCTGCAAGGTTCACTTACGTGGAGAGCTGCCTCTCCTATGTACTCACAAAGGAGTGCTTTCCAAAACAACAATGGGGTGAAATAGATGACAGGCACCAATTCCTCATCAGGCAAGGTCAAGAGGATATTAATGTCTATCCACTAATAAAGCTGTTACACAGCATCCTGTGTTCTAAGTCATCTTGAATGCAATTGTTAGAGGGCTAAACTGTTCACACAAGATGACCAAAAAAATGAATAATTCTGAGTGATAACTTATTTGTCAGCTGACAGAATCCCACATTAGAAAGTTGGTACCTATTCATCTGTAATTCAGGAATCTGTGGTTTCTATTACATTTTCAATCATCCCCACCAGAACTAAACCATTTTCAAAATAGCAGAGTTCCCACTATAAACCAGGACAGAGTCCTGGCCTCAGCTCCTTAAGGGGTCACATGATACATGCAGTGTCCTCACATTCTTCTAGAACTGTGAGATAACACATCTGAGTGGCTCGCTGTTTCTTTGAAGCAGCAGGATAAAACTTACCAGAATCAACTTTTTTTTTCTAGGCCTAGTGTCAGAATTTGACATGGTGAAGTTATTACAGAGATCTTGGATCATTACTTTTCATTACAGAATAATACATGGCAGTACCAAATGGAAAAATCACACTTTTATTTTGTTAAACAACTATGGTGTTTTAATCCTGATATGAAAAAATAGCAGTAGAAATGTTGTTTTTACCCTTGAGTGGTTAGTTGACCTGACATGTAGATCCCCTTGACTTATTTTTTTCTAGTTTCTCACCACAAAGGCCAGAGGCCACATTTTCATTCTATATAATGCCGGCATTTTCTAGAACAGGCTATTCCAACACCTATTGAGGCCAGGGGATCATATTTCCCAACCACAGCAGCACCCAAATACTTCTCTTGGACCTTGCAACTGCCCCCTCCATCTTGACCATGGATGGGTTGGTGATGCACTTGCAAGCACTGGAATGAGCAGAGATGATGCTGCATAACCTCCAAGGCCAACTTATATTTCCCAGTGAGCTCAGATACTCCCAACAGAACCCTGGGCTGCCCTGGGAGCCATCCAACTACCTTGGGTGGCCATGCTGGGAGGGAGCCCCGTGTCACCACATCAGGCACATAGGGACATCTAGTACTTTTGTTGGAGAGCCCCCAGCCATTGCAGCCCCTGCTTGTACAGTTCAGCCACTGCCCACAGCTGCCTGAGCACCATGGCCAGATCACCCAGCCAAGCTGGATAAGAGAAAAACCTAGGCAAAAAAAAAAAAGAGACAAACACCTATTTTAGGGACTAAACACAGACCAGCTCTTAGTGGAACACACAAGATGAAGCTTCAGTGATTCTCAACCCCTGTATCAAGTTTCATGTTTTAGGCCAAAATTAACAAGACTCACAAAGCAGCAAGTGCTGTTTCTAACTGCACAGAGGCCTCATTTTCAAAATACCTTTGATAAATTTTCCCTTCTCATGCAGATGGCATTGGCAGACATAACCTGTTTGTTTTGATTGATCACCTAATATTTTTTCCGTGGAAAGGCTCCCAGCCAGCAGTGGTCCTATCATTTACATATATCATTTACATATAGTATTTACATACTATAATCTAGAGATTACAACAATACCCAGTACTCTTTAAATGACTTGCCCAGTGCCTCTAAGATAAGAGTTTATATGATTCTTTTTTCTGTGCATTTAGTAAACTCCTGTGTCTGCAGTCTGTGTCAGGCATCTGAGGAAATCAGAGATGACTTGATACAGATCCTGTCCCCAGAAGCCAATGTGGCCCTGAAAAGAGCTGTACAATGTCTTTTTTCTTTAGAAGCAAGTGACAGTTTATATAAAATCACTGTGTTGACTTTCACTCATCTTACCAGCTATTTGGCAGCTTTCATGATACTCTTTAATGTCATGGAAAATTTCTCATAGATTGTGCTGTTCTGTTTCTTTCTTAAAACAGAAGGGGGGTGGAGATCAGCAGCAGGACATCTGGCTTGTCTGCTGTGGGAAACAGGGACCAAGCACTTGGTCCACTCCATTTCTTCTTTTGATGTATTAGTCATTTCCCCAAGTCTCCAGATTATGTTTTTTTTTTTAATTTCTGAGTTTATGAAGATAATTTTGTAGTCTCACTTACAAAATTCATTTATTCATTCAGGCATTTGTTTGTTTTACTAATACTTGCTAAGTATTGACCTACTTTCTAGAAGCCCAAAGTTTTGACAGAAAGTAGACAGGAAAACCCACAATTTTAATGCAACAAGAAGCTTGATTTAATAAAGATATGTGTAAGCATGGGTAGGGGTAGAAGCAAAAGAAAGAAGTCCAGGTCCACTAGGGAGCAAAGGAAGATTTATAAGAGAGATATAAATTGAGCTGCCAGCTAGAGAACACGTAAGAGAAGCAAGAGACTTTGGAGACAGGTGTTACATTCTGGCAGCTAGAGAATGATGAGGTACAGCCCAAGCTGAGTGTAGTCAGAGTATCAAACAAAACAGCAGAGTGGCTGAAGGACCTGGACCTGATATGAGTGAGCATCTACCCTTGGAAAGGACTTGTGCTTCATAAAAAAAAAAAAGAGTTCATGTATTTATTACAGAGGAATTTGGAGAGCAAGAGAGCAAAATTCTGAGCAAGGGAGAATATAATCAGCTTTGTTTTATAAGATCTGTAGATGGATTGAACTAAACATGTGTGATGAGAGGCATCAGGAATCAAAGAGAGATGCAGACAATAGTGGGCTGTCAACATCATAGACAAAGACTTCTAGCCAAGATGGAGGCATAGGCAGACATGCTTTACCTCCTTGCACAACCATAAGAAGGATCACAACTAACCTCAAAGCAAAACACAACAGAAATGCCAGAAAATTAAACTGTATGGAAGTCTGACAACCAAGCATTTAAAAAAGAAATATTTATCCAGACAACTAGGAGGAGCAGAGATGGGAAGCCAGGGCAGAGAGGACACAGTGTGGTAGCAGCAAGGCAACCAAATGGAGGTAGTGGTGGTGGTAGATGGCAGAATAGGTGGTCTTGCATTCATGTGTGGTGGATAAAAAAGAGGAGGGACACCTCAGGAGTGAGCCATCCTAGTCCCAGGGCAGACCACTCAAACCAGGGTTCCAGCACGAGGAATATAAAGCCTCGTAACTCCTGGCTATAAAAATTAGTGGGGTTTGGAGTCGGGGAAGAAACTGCCATTCTCCCAGAAGAGTCCATTTAAAGAACCCACACAGCACTAGAATGCACACAAAACCACCCATTCTTGAATTCAGCACCAGGACAGCAGCTATAAGGGTACCAGTCTCATTTGGGAAGTGAGAGAAGTGACTGCAAATGGGACAAGAGCCGAGCAAGCAGCATCGTTTCCTTTCCTATCCCTCCTCTACATATAGTGCCACAAAGCAATGAAGCAGGTTGGTTGCCCTGCCCTAGCAAATCCCTAAGGCTCAGCCCTTACACCATCACAAGTGTGCCAAGATACAGTCAAAACAGCTCCACCTAACACACAAAAACAGGGAGACTGCCAAATTGAGGAAACAAAAAAATATGGCCCAAATGAAAGTACAGATCAAAACTCCAGAAAAAGAACTAAGTGAACCAGAGATGGCCAACCTATCAGATGCAGATCATAAACTGTTGATAAGGATGTTTTCCTTACAGATCTCACTAAGTACCACAAACACCTAAGGGAAGAAATGAAGGCTACACTGAGCGAAATAAAGAAAAATCCACAATGAATCAATAGTGAAGAAAAGGAAGTCAGAGTTCAAATCAGTGACTTGGAACATGAGGAAGAAATAAACATTCAACCAGTATAGAATAAAGAAACAAGAATTCAAAAAAATAGAGAATAAAAAGAATCTGGGACATTGCTAAACATGCCAACATTCAAATCATAGGGATGATGGAAGGAGAAGAGAAAGGGTAATTAATTGAAAACTTATTTGAAAAACTAATGAAAGAAAACTTCCCTAATTTGAAGAATCCACCAAAAAGACATTAACATCATAAATACACATGCACCAAACATAGGAGCACCCAACTATATCCAGAAAATCTTAGAGGACTTCAAGAAAGATATTGACAGCAACACAATTATAATAGGGGATTTTAACACCCCACTATCAAAAATGGACAGATCTTCCAAACAAAATATCAACAAAGATATTGCAGCATTAAACAACACCCTAGATGAAATGGACTTAACTGATATATATAGAGCCCTTCATCCCAAAGAACCTAAATACACATTCTTTTCAAATGCACATGGAACATTCTCAAAGATAGACCACATGATAGGACACAAAATTAGCCTCAAAAAATTCAAGAAAATTGAAATCAAACCAAGCATTTTCTCTGACCACAAGGGACTGAAATTGGAAACCAACCCCAGAAGAAAAAGCCCAAGGCACCCAAAATCATAAAGACTGAATAATATGCTATTAAACAACCAATGGGTCAAGAATGAAATTAGGAAAAAAATACAAACGTTTCTGGAAACAAATGAAAACGAACTCACAACAAACCAAAACTTATGGAACACAGCAAAAGCAGTTGTGAAAGAAAAGTTTATAGCAATACAGGCCTACCTAAAGAAGACAGAAAAATTTCAAACAAACAACCTAACCATGCACCTGCAAGAACTCAAGGAACAACAACAAAAACAACCCAGAGCAAATAGAAGGAAGGAAACAACCAATATCAGAGCAGAATTAAAAAACATAGAAACTAAAAGCACAATTTTAAGGATCAATGAATCCAGGAGTTGGTTCTCTGAAAAGATAAACAAAATAGACAAGCCTTTAAGTAGGCTCATCAAGAAAAGAAGAGAGAAGACACAAATAAACACAATCAGAAATGAAAAAAGGAGAGATTACAACTGATACCAAAGAAATAGAAGGCATTGTAAGAAATTACTATGAAGAACTGTGTGCCAAGAAATTTGAGAACCTAGGAAAAATGGACACATTTCTAGAAAAATACAATCTTCCAAAACTCGATGAAAAAGAAGCAGAAAATCTGAACACACGGATAACCGCAAAATAAATTGAAGCAGTAATCAAAAAATTCCCATCACACAAAAGCCCTGGTCCAGATGGTTTTACAAAAGAATTCTACAAAGCATTTAAGGAAGAGCTAACCCCTATTCTTCACAGACTATTCCAAAAAGTCCAGAAGGATGGAAAACTCCCAGATTATTTTTATGAAGCCAGCATCATCCTAATTCCAAAACCAGATAGAGACACAACAAAGAAAGAAAACTTCAGGCCAATATCTTTGATGAACATAGACATTAAAATCGTCAACAAAATATTGGCAAATCGCATCCAACAATATATCAAAAAGATCATACACCATGACCAAGTAGGATTCATCCTAGAGATGCTAGGGTGGTTCAATATTCACAAATCAGTAAATGTAATACATCACATAAACAAAAGCAAAGACAAAAACCATATGATCATATCAATAGATGCGGCAAAAGCATTGATAAGGTACAACACCCATTTATGATAAAAACACAGCAAAGTGAGAATAGAGGGAGCATTCTTCAATATAATAAAGGCCATATATGAGAGACCTACAGCCAACATCATACTCAATGGGAAAAAACTAAAAGCTTTTTCACCAAGATCAGGAACAAGACAAGGATGTTCACTTTCAATACTTCTATCCAATAGAGTATTGGAAGTTTTAGCCACAGTGATCAGGCAAGAAAAGGAAATAAGAGGTATCCAAATAGGAAAGGAGGAAGCAAAACTGTCACTGTTTGCAGATAACATGATAGTGTACATGGAAAATCCTATAGACTCTACCCCAAAACTGCTCAAACTAATTAATGAATTTGGCAAAACAGTGGGTTACAAAGTCAATATCCAGAAATCAAAGGCATTTTTGTATACCAACAGTGAATCAGCAGAAGCAGGAATCAAGGAAAAAATCCCATTCGATATAGCAAAAAGAAAAATAAAATATCTGGGAATAAACCTAACTAAGGAGGTAAAAGACCTGTATGCAAAAAACTACACAGCCCTGAAGAAAGAAATCAAGGAAGACACAAACAAATGGAAACATATACCTTGTTCATGGATTGGAAGAATTAACATCATCAAAATTTCCATACTACCCCAAGCAATTACAGATTCCATGCAATACCTATTAAAGTACCTACCAATGACATATTTCACAGACATAGAACAAACACTTCAAAAATTTATATGGAACCATAAGTGACCCTGAATAGCAGCTGCAATTTTAAGAAGAACAAAGTAGGAGGAATCACAATACATAATATCAAATTGTACTACAAGGCCACTGTAATCAAAACAGCCTGGTACTGGCATAAAAACAGGTGCATAGACCAATGGAGCAAGATGGAGAGCCCAGAAATAAACCCAACTCTCTACAGTCAATTAATATTTGACAAAGGAGGCAGTAACATAAAATGGAGTAAAGATAGCCTCTTCAACAAATGGTGTTGGGAGAACTGGACAGCTATGTGCAAAAAAATGAAACTTGAGCACCAACTTACACCATACACCAAAATAAATTCAAGGTGGATCAAAGACTTAAGTATAAGCCTTGAAACCATTAAAGTCCTAGAGGAAAACATTGGCAGGAAAATCTGAGATATTTCACGCAGCAACATTTTTACTGATATGTCCCCTAGAGCAAGGAATATAAAGGAAAGAATAAACAAATGGGATCTCATCAAAATTAAAAGTTTCTGCATGGCTAAAGAAAACAGTATTAAATTAAAAAGACAACCAACTGTATGAGAAAACATATTTGCCAATGATACCTCAGACAAGGATTTAATCTCCAAAATACACAAAGAACTTACTCAACTCCACTCTAAGAAGACAACTAACCCAATTAAAAAATGGGAAAAAGACTTGAACAGACAATTCCCCAAGGAGGACATACAGAATATCCAGAGACACATGAAGAGATGCTCAATATCATTAGCTATCAGAGAGATGCAAATTAAAACCACAATGAGATGCCACTTTACACCAGTCAGGATGGCTATCATAAACAAAGCAACAAAGAACAACTGTTGGAGAGGTTGTGGGGAAAAGGGGTCCTTAGTTCACTGTTGGTGGGATTGCAGACTGGTACAACCACTGTGAAAAGAGTAGGAAATTTTCTCAGAAAAATAAAAATTGACCTGCCTTTTGATCCAGCAATTCTACTGCTAGGATTATATCCTAAGAACCCCAAAACATCAATTTCAAAGAACCTATGCACCACAATGTTCATAGCAGCACAATTTACAATAGCCAAGAGCTGAAAGCAACCTAGGTGCCCGACAGTAAATGAACGGATCAAAAAATTGTGGTACATATACACAATGGAATTCTATGCAGCAGAGAGAAAGAAGGAACTACTACCCTTTGCAACAACATGGATGGAACTGGATAGCATTCTGCTGAGTGAAATAAGCCAGGGGTTGAAAGACAAATACCATATGATCTCACCTTTAACAGGAAACTAAACAACAAAACAGACAAGCAAGCAAAATAAAAACAAATACACTGAAATAGAGAACAGGGGGACAGCGACCAGAGGGGAGAGGGAAGGAAATTTAAGGGGGGAAATGGGAGGGATTTAGAGGAACAAGTATAAAGGACACAGGGACAATAACTAAGGGGGGTGGAAAAGGGAAGGAGGTGGGGTGCATGGGGGATGGGTGGTCTGGGATGGGAGAAATAAACAGAAAACTGTACTTGAAAAATAACTAAATTTAAAAAGATTTAATTTTAAAAACTTCAAAAGTAAGAAAAAAACTGTACTTGAAAAATAACTAAATTAAAAAAGATTTAATTTTAAAAAACTTCAAAAAAAAACCTTCCCTAATTTGAAGAAAGAAATAAACATACAAGTCTGGGAAGCACAGAGAATTCCTAACAATTTGGACTCAAAGAGGATCAAGTGACATTATAATTAAAATGACAAAGATTAAAGATATAGAGGGAATCTTAAAAGCAGCAAGAGAAAAGATGAGAGTTACCTACAAAGGAGTTCCCATGAGACCGTCAGCTGATTTCTCAAAAGAAAACTTACAGGCAAGAAGTGACTACAGTTCTTGATGAAAGGCGAAGACCTACAACCTAGATGACTGTATCCAGCAAAACTATTATTAAGAATCAAGGGAAAGATTAAGTGTTTCTCAGATAAGGTAAAGCTAAAGGAGTTCATCATCACCCAGCCCTTTTTATATGAAGTGTTAAAGAGACTTATCTAAGAAAAAGAAGAAGATCAAATCTATGAACAGTAAATGACAACAAGTTCACAACTATCAACAACTGAACCTAAAAACAAAAACAAACTAAGCAAACAACTAGAAAAGGAACAGAACCATAGAAATGAAGATCACATGAAAGGTTATTAACAGGGAGGGTGAAGGAAAAGAATGGGGGAAAAGGTACAGGGATTAAGAAGTGTGATTGGTGGGTACAAACAGACAGGAGATGTTAAGAATAGTATAGAAAATGGAGAAGCCAAAGAACTTATATGTATGACCCATGGACATGAATGAGGGGGATAGAGAGAGGGAAGGGGCATACTGGGCAGAGGGGAGCAAAGGGAAAAAATGAGACAACCGTAATAGTATAATCAACAAAATAGCCTTTAAAAAAAATGACAAAAGCCAACACTTAAAAAAAAGTTCACAAACATGGATGGAACTGGAAAGCATTATGCTGAGTGAAATAGGCCAGGCATTGAAGGACAAATACCATATGATCTCACCTTTGACAGGAAGCTAAAGAATAAAACAAACAAGCAAACAGAATAAAAACAAAGATGCTGAAATAGAGAACAAGTGGGCAGCGACCAGAGGGGAGAGGGAAGGGAACTTGAGGGGAAAAAGGGGGAGGGATTTTGAGGAACAAGTATGAAAGACACAGAGTTGAGGACTGGGGGTGGGGGGAATGGGAGGGAGGGGGAGACCGGGCGGGGGGGGGAAGGGAAAAAAAATGTACTTGAAAAGTAACTAAATTAAAAAAAAAAAAAAAGTAAAAAAAAAAAAAAAAAAGTTCACAGGCAAGAGATGATGTCCAAAACTCAACAGATGCAGTTAGACTTTGATCAGACAGTCAATATGAAATAATGAGCAGAGAAAAGCTGGATTAGAGGCATTACTCTGACAAACTCTGAGTTAGTACCTATTTTTTGGAAGGTGATATGGTAGCTGCCAGGGAGAGAAAGGTTAGAACACATGGTCCTTGTCCTAGCTTCAAGTATAAGGAGTGGGATCAATCAGGTCAGCATCACTGGCACACAACTGAATAATCATGAAAGGCTCTGGGAACAGACAGGCCAGAGTCAATCAATGACAGAGGATTTAATTTCTGATTATCACAAACACTAGGTTGCGTACCTTCTCCATGCTAGACTCTCTGCATGTACTTTATGTACACCATCTCCATATAAGATACTAAATATTACTTTTAAAAAAACTTGAGCCAATTTTAAATTATCTCTTTTCCCTCCAAATATTTGAACTACACTGACACTATTCTTATTAACAATGTGGTGAGCACATTCCTCATTTGATTGAGCAAGAAAATTTTGGCAGTTCCCAGTCCCACCTGGCTATGATTATCTAAAATACAATTATATTAATAAAACAAAAGACCTTAAAGACAACTTTTACCAAGATACATATTTGAACTGCTAACTAAAGAACCTAATTTATATTGCCCTCTTTAATGGTGGATTTAGCTCTTACTTACCAAGATTTTAAGGAAATATTAACAGATTGCCTATCGTGTCCTATGTTTGTACTCTAGTTAATAGAACAGCTGAATATTAACCACCAGTTAGTGGTTCAATATAGAACAGAGCCCATGGTCATTTTGAGTGGCATGTTCAATGGAGGCACCTGACATACATTGATCTACAGGTCCTTGTTGAGGCCCAAATGGGACCCAAAGCAGGATGCCTTTCTCAAGGACACAATCTGGCCTCCAGTGTTGTTACACTGTGTGTAGCATGGCAGGTAGACCCATGCCAATGGGGATTGTGGTTGTTCATTTGGATGGAAATCCATGGTAAAAAGCATTTAGGCCACCTCAAGTTATCTCTGAGATCCTTAGAAAACAGATGTCTATGATAGAACCTTTTATCACTCAAAAGATGTTCTGTTTCATACTTAACATATAACTTTATTAAATTCAATGAACCAGGTTTTTGTGATGGTCAAAGTCTGTCTATCTTGTTCCAGGACCATCTCTATCTACCACCCATCCAAGTGGTTTTCACAGCATTGATCACTTTCTCAGATAAACAGGAGGTTCTATAAAGGCAAGATCATGTCCTGTATTTATTCTGCAAACCCCTGTGTGCACACATGCTATGTGGACAAACTCCCTCTACATTTGGTTGGAGCACCTACTATCTAGGGACCTTAAGCAAATTCCCTTCATTCTCTAAGCTCCAGTTTGCTTGTGTGTAAAAGAATAACATCTTTTAAAAATTTAATTAGATAATAAATTTAAACAGTGCTCTGTAAACCTAAATAAAATACCAAACAAATATAATATAAAGTATATAAGTAATACACATAGTACCAAGCATGCTCATAGAAGTGAATCTCCTGTTATTGATGATCTGGACCATGAAAATGCCCACTCTTATCTTACTCAGCAAACCTCTTAGAGAAAGAATTTCTGAAAGGGGAAAAATTGTTGTAATTGATTTGTACAGTGATGTCATATGTAACAACAATCTTGTAGGATTTTTTATAATAACAATGGCAATGCTATTAATTATTTTCAGAGATTCCAGGGCTGAGGAAAACTATGCTGTTTAACATATGTTTTAATGCAAAATGCAGTCTATTTCCTCATAGATACAGAGAACAAACTGATGATTGTCAAAAGGGAGGAGTTTGGGTGAATGGATGAAAAAGGTGAAGGGATTAAGAAGTACTAATTGGTGGTTACAAAATAGTCACAGGAATATAAAGTACAGCTTAGGAAATATAGTCAATAATGCTGTGACAACAATATATGGGGCCAGGTGGGTACTAGACTTATAGAAGAATCACCTATAGATCTTCAGAGATTCCAAATGCAAAAGGGAGTGATGTCAGAAGTCTTCAGAGGGAAGAGTTTGCCGTCTTTTTCCCCAACCACTGCAGTTCACATCCTCCCAAACCCACATTGCTTAGGAAGCTGCTTGGTTTCTAATAGCACCCTAGATACCCACTGAGAGCTTGTATACTTTGGCCTGATAAACTTAAGGATAAAATATAAGGTCAATGTTCCAATAAAATCATAAATGCAACAATTATCTATAGAATTCAGCAGAGTAAACACAATTAAGATAGGCCAACATCGGTTTTGGAGGTCACCCCCAAAACAAATGGCATGTATTTAGAGAGCAACCTACAGTTGGCTATTACTCTCCCCACCATGGCTATGGCATCAGTGTAGGCCATGCTGGTACCCTGCTAGCTCCAGACTGAAAATGCAGCCCACGTGAAGAAGTCACAACTCGGAATCCACCAAAGTAAAACACATGACATCAGCAAATTTTATCTAAGTAAGACCATCATCATGATAATGACCATTCTTGACATTTTTATTTCATTCATGTATGTTATTGGGCCATTTCCAATTTTGTTTTTAATTTAGAAACCTGGACCTAGTCAAAAATCAAAATGACAACTCAGTTTCATATCTAATGATCAATCAACTATATTTACACAATGGGGGGAATAGAAGAAGAATTGCTCATATAGTGAAAAAGTAATAACTTGATCTAGACATGTACATTGGTACCTATCAAGACATCATCATTCTTTCTTCACAAGCAGAACTTGCGCAGTGTGTGAAAATAAAGCATACACTGTAACTCCCTTGCACAATTCCTAATTGCATCTGCATAGCTGAGATAAGCACTCCTTACCCCTCAGCAAACATAATGCTGTTGTGCATCCTTAGGTGTAGAAACAAAACATAACTCAGAAGCAAAAAGCAGGGTGTCTCTGCATCATGTCTGTGGCTGCAACACCCATGCTTTTCTTTCCCTTAGAAGGGACAGAGCTGCCTATGATTGACAATTCCTTTTGTTAAAAAAAAAAGTTCAACAGGAATAAGTACCTTCCCTTTGGTTTAAAATATACCAGTGTTTAAGACCATACTTTCAGGGATCATTTCTATAGTTTGCTAAAATATACCATTATGTCATGAAATCTCCAAGAATGTTCTGTTCCTGTTCATTGAACAACCCTGAATTTTATAATACCATAATATTTGTTCATCAGATGGTTGCTAGGAAGTAGTAACTGACTATTTGTGGCCATTTTTATTACAGACTAATAGAAGAAAATGTCAAAGAAAAAACTATTCGCAGATTTAAGTCAGTTCCAGAAAACACGTATTACATAGAGAGTAAGTATTTGACTTTGTTGGAATTTGTTTCTTGATTTCTTTTTCCAAGTGCAAACCCTGGCTGCAATTATGGTCATACAGTTTTCTGAGAAAGCAAACTCAGACCTTTTGGCTATTATCCAAATCTTCTTGAACTCATATTAAGTAGCTATTAATGTTTATTCTGAAAGGAAAAAGGAAGAAACTAGAAACCAAAGCTCACACAGTTAGAAAGTCACAGTGCATGCTGTCACTACCTTCAACTGCATTCAAATTCCATGTTTATATTTCTCTGCTGAAATTTTCTTCCTTTTGCTTTGGGCTAATTCCTCTCAAGAAAGGATTTGGATTGCTTGCATAACCCATGCATCATCTAGTAGTAACCAATGGGAAAATCTACTCTGAAACTCTTCATAGAATAATTGACACTGTGCAGTACTACATCTTTGGAATTATACTTAATTAGATATGCCACTTCTTATAAGGAATTAAACAATTCAAATGGTGTTTTATCACTTTTGAATTGAGCTTATCAAGTGGATTATCTCCGGCAATGGGAAGATGTGCTTCTGGATTACATATGTTGAACTTCATTGTAGACGATTCCTATTGTGTTTTAATTCTGCTATGATCACTGCTAATTCACACTTACCAGAGCAAGAGGAAGTCAGGGGTTAAGTGCTCCAACTATAGGGTCAAAGTAGCTGGGATCAAGTTTCTGTTTCTGTTCTCTACTACCTGAATGACCTTTGGCAAAATAACCCAAACTCTCTGGCCTTCTGTAAATGTTCCTGTAAAAAAGAGACAAAATGAAATAACACATGTTAAGCACTTTCAAACATGCTCAAGGAACCTTCACTGCTCAATAATGTTAGGCATTGTTAATGATTGTGAAACCTCAGAAAATGGGTAACACTTTCATCTCTACCCAGTTCTTCAATCAAACCAACAGAAACAGCTAAAGTTTTTGCACTAACAACATGGGTTTGTCCATTAGCATTTGTTGAATTCTCCCAGAAAAGATACAATACACAAACTCCCATGGGAATTTCAGAGGCCCAAGAGGGGCCACAAAAGCCCACTTACTAACTCAACAGCCATGTGTTCATCGGAAAATGGAATTTCTGTCTCATTGGAGATGCACCTAAATCATCCTTCTCTGTCAGTTCTTTGGCCTATTCTCAAATGATTTACTTAACTATTTCTGCTTTCTTTTTTAAAATACATTTTATCGATTAGGCTATTACAGTTGTCCCATTCCCCCCCCCTTATTCCCTTCCATCATGCACACCCTCTCCCACCCTCATTTCCCCCATCTTAGTTCATGTCCATGGATTGTACATATAAATTCTTCTGCTTCTACATTTCCTATACCATTCTTAACCTCCCCCTGTCTATTTCTGCTTTCTGATGGTTGTTCTTGAGCTATCTACTGTTCATTACTGGGAGAGTGACATTACAATGCATCCTAATTTATTATTCTGGTTGTGTGAGAGGTCAGAAAAGAGCTATCCATCACTGTGGAAAGCGCTGCACATTGATCTAGTGTTGAGTTTGAGAGTAGAAAGAGTGTACATTTGGAATCAAGATGTCTGGTTGATTAGTTTTAATTGACAGAAGTATCAAAAGCTGAATGCATGTTCTGCTTATTAAAGAACCGAAGCCCACAGCAGGTGTCCCAGGGATGACAGGTGTCTCAGAGGAAGGTCCCTGGGTAATGATGGGGCAGCATGTGAGTTCTGACTGGTGGGATTGGAAACACTATGATATCCTCTGTTCTCTATATTTTTCCTCAATCTGGAGCTGGCCATTGAAAAATTACTTCAAAAACACATTGACAGTGTCTATGGCTCTACATCACCTGCAGACTAAATTGGCTCCTTGCCCTTTGATTTAGTGAACACGTGCTTCACGACCATTATTAAGTGTTGTCCATATAGAGAGAGGAGTAAGTTACCAGTAATAAGTCAATGGTTCACTTTCTTTGCTTTGCTTTGTTAGTGCTAAAACATGATCTACCCATTCCAACATTAATTAAACCGATATTTTTGAATATCCACTATGTGCAAGTACATGTGTGTATGAACCATTGGGATTCAGTGATTCAGATGGACAAATACCAGCTCTTAAGAAGCTTCCATTCTGAGGGACACACAGATGAAATGACATGTGAAGTAAACAAACAACAACAAATGATTGTGATAAGGGCTACTTTGAGTTGAGGGGTTAGAAGTTAACTCTTACTGAGAAATTCAAATTTAACCCAAGATTCCATAAAAGGAGCCAGTCACAAACATTAGTCACATAAACGTCCTTCCAGCCAAATAAACAACCAGTGAGAAAGATAGAAACAAGTTTGGCATGCTTGAGAAACAGCTTCCCACAGTTAAAAATTCTCCATTTCTCTCTCTGGCTTACCTGTTCATTCTCTATGAGAATCAAGGATTGGCAGCTAGCAATTTCTGGGGACTAAAGTAATTTCCTACCCTATTCTGAAAATACCACTAAAGAGAGTGGGAGTAGGTCCTTTCTTAATATTGCTCTATTCCCAAAAAGAATAACCTAGAATGCTGGGAACCACTCTGCCTGGTTTCAGGAGTTGTAACTGCTCCCCATGGATAAGGCTAAGTGAGCGACCTTTGGACTATGAGCCACTAAGGAGACAAAGCTTATCTCCCTGGCAGGAGCGCTGCTGCTTCTGCTTCATTCATCTCTGGCCCCCAGTGCTTTGCCAGTTAGTCAGTGATGGGTAACACCCCTGGCGGGCAACCTAAACCAGACATGATCACTTAGGAGACCCTCAAGGAAGGACTCGGGGGCTGCAGCAAAGAGGGGCTGATGGACCCTCACTCCCTGGCTATTCTGACATAGCCTGAGTTCCCATTTCCATCTGGGAGAAGTGCTTCCTGGCTGTAATCCACTTAAGCCTAAAAACCTATGACGGGGAGGGCGGTGCAGTCCTCTACTGACTAGAGCAGGTTCTGGGGTGATTGGGCATAAGAAAGAATTCCTAAAGTCCTGTGAAGCCTGCTTTGCTAAGAGTGCTTTTATTCATATGATAAAGGTCTGAGCAGGAAATGAGTATGTCTCCCAAAGTTTTTGCAGCCCCCTTACCTGACAGACACTGACTCAGATAAAGCCCTCAGATTTCTTTGAAATGTTTTCTATTGTTTGATCCTTGCCGCCTGACATTGATTGATGAGCTTTACCTATATTCCTGTGTGTTATGAACCTAATAAAAGTCGTTGAGGAAGGGGTTCTTGGTCCTTCCCCTTTGAGAGATTGACCACCTCTCCTCCCCAAGCAGATCATGTCTTGGTAATTTTATTTTCATCTGTGGCAGTTGGGGGGACTTGCAGGCAAAGTTTCCCCCACACTAGAAAAAAAATTTTAACCAACTGTGGGGTGTTATTCATATTTCCATTTTATGCTAGACAATTTATATGTGTGACATGCAGTCTTCACATTAGTTTTATGATAAGAAAGGAAGTATTATCTCTATTTTATGTATAAGTAAACTTATGTATACCACTATCCAATGACTAAACTGAGATTCAAACTGAGATATCTCTGGGGACTTCTTAAAGAATACAAACAGAGGAGCAAAAAGCCAAGTCATTGATCTATTGAGAAGTAAGCTCCCATCTTTGAGTATCATACACATGACTAAGAGGTGAGTGGGAATCTCCAACTGTGTACCCATCACCAGAATAGACACATACATGCATTCATCTAGAAAAAAATTAAGCATAGAGAACTGTCTTTGATGAGGTAAGAAATTGCCTGAGAATCAGAATTTATATCTTTTTTCTTTAGCTCCTTCTTAAAAAAAGAAGCTAAAGAAAAAAAGAGTATCAACAGGGACACTGAACAATGCCATTAAGGGAGACTTTTATTTTCTTGATATGGAATTAGTCATTAAACTGAACTTTGAAGAAATTGTTATAGCTAATTTGCCATTTTGAAAGCAGGTAGATCTGAAACAGCAAGTATGTTGTGGATACAGAGTGGATCTGTGAATAAATGGAGCATCCAGATGTCTTAGGAGACAAAAGAGAAACTTAAAAGAAAAAAAAACAGTGACATAGGGAATTACCAGTTAAATATAAGCCAACAGACATTTTTAAATGACCATAACCACAGCCTTCCTTTTGATGTGAGCCCCTGGCTAAATTAATAGAGAGTGCAGCAAGGCCTCACCTACCTATGTGATCTGCCAAGACCTGGGACCCATCACCACTGCCCTGTCTGTGCATCCACACTTCTTCAGGAAAAGGCTGAGCTGTGTCATCACAGCTGCTTTTACAATGGCCTATTGAAACCTACTAAACAATAAAACTTCTTCCAGAGATAATAAATCTTTTGTTGTATAAGCTAACCAATTCTGTTAGCTTCAGATTTCTGTTGCTCCAAATCATAACTGTTTGATTATAGGAGACCATTCTGCATGGTGTGGGCCCAGCTCCCACTTGGAGATGCACAGGACTCACGCCCATGGACAGGTTCTCCTGTGGGGAATCAGGCCTACATTGTACCTAGGCCGCTTGGAGACTTGCTTTTTGCTAAAACTCCCTCACCCTGAATTGAGGCAGAAAGTGGCTATTGTAACTTCCTAAAGTCTGTGCTAAACCTCTCAGAATGGAGTATAACTGGTTCAACCACTTTTCCCTTTGCATTTTCAAATATCTTTCTTCTCTGATGTGATTAGCATAATCATTTTCTTTGTTTTCTGTAAAAGGTAACCAACTAAAGTGAACCTGTGCATAGTAAATGAGGACTATCATGTAATGTGCCCAGAAATGCAATAAAGGTTGTCAAGGCAAGGTCCAAGGCTTTTTCTCCTCCGAGAGAGAACCCATGCCATCCCGTTTTCTCCATAGGACTCGGTAGTTCATGTGAATTTCTCATGTCTCATCCACATTGTGGCAAACCCCATGAACAAGGGTCTGCATCATTTGATAATATTGTTAAAACAATTGTTAATAGTGAAATAATTTCACTTATACTCTATTTGTTGGATATATATATTACAAAAAAACCATCTAAATCATACATATTTGAATAACTACTTATGTATGTAGAATATATATTTCTATATCCTTAGAAAGATATCAAATATTAAATCAAGGGACACCAGGTTTCCAGTTTTTTTTAAAGGTACACAGCAAGTCAAAGCCCTTAGAAAATAAAAAATATTATAGCAAGAAAATATTCAAGAGATTCCAGCCAAGATGGAAGCATAGATAGAGACACTTTGCCTCCCCACACAATCAAAAGAAGGACAACAACAAAATTTTTTAAAAACTGCCAGAAGATCTAATGGTATGGAAGTCTAACCAAGAAGTTAAAGAAGAAACATCCATCCAGACTGGTAGGAGGGGAAGAGACAAGCCAACAGGGCAGAGAGGACACACAGCAAGGCAGTGGCTGGTCATCTTAAGTTTGGGTGAAGATACACCAGGAGGAACAAATCAGGACCAAGGCAGAACAACCCAGGGTTCCAGCTCAGGGTAATAAAGCCTCTAAACTTCTGACTGTAAAATCCCATGGGCTTGCAGCAGACATGCGAAATACCCAGCATCACAGGAGAGTTCATTTGGGTCCTAGAATGTACACAAACCTACCCACCCAGGAATCAGCACTAGAAGGGCACAGTTGACTTGTAGGTAGTAGGGGAAGTGACTAAAACTGGAGTGAGAGCCAAGCAAGCAACATTGTTTCTTCTCTGAGCCCTCCTCCACATACAGCACCACAACTCAGTGATGTGGGTTCCCCTGCCCAGAAAAATACCTAAGGCTCTGCCCCTTGCTAAGTAAAAGGTGTGTTGAGACAAATATGGCCCAAATAAAAGAACATATCAAAATTCCAGAAAAAGAACTAAGTGATAACAAGATAGCTAACCTATCAGGTGCAGAGTTCAAAACACTGGTAATTAAGATACTCTCAGAAATGATTCAGTATGGTGACTAAATAAAGAAAGAAATGAATGTTATACAAAGTGCAACAAAGGAAAATGTACAGGGAACCAACAGTGAAGAGAAGAAAATCGGGACTCAAATCAATGATTTGGAACAAAAGGAAGAAATAAACATCCAACTGGAACAGAATGAAGAAACAAGAATTCAGAAAAATGAGGATAGGCTGAAGAACCTCTGGAATGACTTTAAACATCCCAACATCCAAATCATAGGGGTGCCAGAAGGAGAAGAGGAAAAGCAAGAAATTAAAAACTTATTTGGAAAAATAATGAAGAAAAACGTCCCTAATCTGCTGATGGAAATAGACTTCCAGGAAGTGCAGGAAGCTCAGAGGGTCCCAAATAAGTTGGACTCAAGGAGGCACACACTAAGATACATCATAATTAAATTACTCAAGATTAAAGATAAGGAGATGATCTTAAAAGCAGCAGGAGAAAAGGAGACACTTGCCCACAAAGGAGTGCCCATAAAACTACAGGCTGATTTCTGAAAAGAAACCTTACAGGCAGAAGGGGCTGAAAAGAACTATTCAAAGTCAAGAAAGGCAAAGATCTACAACTTAGATTACTCTATCCAGAAAAACTATCATTTAGAATGGAAGGGCAGATAAAGTGCTTCCCAGATAAGGTCAAGTTAAAGGAGTTCTTCATCACCAAGCCCTTATTATAGGAAATGTTAAAGGCACTTATCTAAGAAAAAGAAGAAGATCTAAACTATGAACAGTAAAATGATGGTCAACTCACGAATATCAACAACTAAACCCATAAAACAAAAACAAAAACAAACTAAGCAAACAACTAGATTAGGAATAGAATCATACAAATGGACATCACATGGAGGGCTATCAGTGGAGAGGAGGAAGGGAGAGAATGGGGGGAAAATCTACAGGGAATAAGATTGGTAGGGAAATTGGTAGGGAATTGTGCCTACCAATTATGTTAATTGGTAGGCACAAAACAGACAGGGGGATGTTAGAATGGTATAGAAAATGCAGAAGCCCCTTTTTTTTTTTTTTTTTTTTAGGATTTTGAGGAACAAGTATGAATGACACAGAGATGAAGACTGGGGGGGGGGAATGGGAGGGAGGGGGGAGACCGGGTGGGGGGGGGAAGAGAAAAAAAAATGTACTTGAAAAGTAACCAAATAAAATTAAAAAATAAAAAAAATAAAAAAAATTATATATCTGAAAATAAATAAATAAATAAATAAAATATAAAAAAAAAAAAAAGAAAATGCAGAAGCCAAAGAACTTATATGTATGACCCATGGACATGAAATGGGGGGGGGGCAGTTAATAGGTGGAGGATTCAAGGTGGAGGGGGATAAAAAGGAGAAAAAATGGGGCAACTGTAATAACATAATAATAGTTACTTAAAAAAGAAGAGAACTTAGATCTTACTAAAACTGATATTAATTATTGCTAAAACATGATAATCAGTGGTTTGTGAAATGATATTCTGAAGAAATCAGGCTCAACTTCTGTCTACTGGTGATTTGAAAACTCAGTCAAGCATCTGACAGTAACCAGATACCAACACAATTGACCTTAGTGTGTCTGTATACACAAAGAATTATTTTTAAAAATATTTTTAGAAAGATTATTATTTACCTCAGAGTAAAATGACACTTATGACTTTGAATTTCAAAACTTTGGACCCATAAATATTTAAATAATTTAGAGTAAGACTAATATAAGAAACTCAGAAACATAGTGGGAAATCATGCCTGTTTTCCAGTTTTTATGTCATTATATATATATTTCTATGTAATTATGGAAACACATATCCAAATATTTATTATTACCCATGGTAGGAAATCAGTTAGAATAATATTTTTTCAGGCCAGAAAATATAATCTCATTCCAAAATTTTACTGAGATATCAAGGATCTTTGAAATTTAGTTAAGTATCTTCTAATCTGCTGAAATCATTGTGGTAGGGTTTTTTTTCACATGTTCATACTTTTTGTAGCCAACCTGTAGGTAACATGGAATGAATGTTTAATTATTCACCTTGAGGAATTCTGTCAGATTGAGTTTAGAGAGCATAAAGATTTACAGCAGGTACAGGGAGTCGGTGTTGCAGGTATTGTCTGCACTACATCTATGTTTCCCAATCAATGCCTCCCATGTTGTCAAGGCTACAGTGACGCACTCTGAGGCTGGAGAGAAATACAATCCTAGGTGGAAAGAATACAGATCTGTAGAACACAAATTAGTCTCTTGGATATTTTTTGATGCTTCAAAAGCTTTAAAGTTTCTGCAGTTGTGAACCCAAACCCAAATCAACCTACTGTTTTCTAGCCAATCTGCTCTTTCTTTTAACAGTTGTTCATGTAAGAGCAGGTATCTAAATATCACATAAAATTTAAGTAATTTCCAGGGGGAGAATGCAAGGAAAATTATGGTTTCAGGATATAAAAAAAATGACTGATATATTTCTACCCTGACAAATCTTGCCATAACATTATTTCTAAAATGTGCTGACAAGTGAGATGAGACCAGACTAGGAGGAGTAACAGTTGGCAGACCTTTAAATATTTTGTAAGGAACTGTAAGGAATATTCCTATAGGAATATCTAGTTTAAAACTAGCCAGTATTCCTTTTAACTGGGTGAGAGATATCGCCCTAAATTGATCTAGGTAACATTACTTGTCCCCACATACCAACTGGGAACTTCCTTTTTTGAATTAAAAGCACCATTACTTATGTCATATTTTTACAGAAGTATTACAGAATACTCCATTCCTGATTGTTTTGGTTGAATACACACACACACGTGCACACACACACAGAGAATCTGTAGAAAATGGATGATTGACCACAGTCACAATATCTAGGATTTGGGGAAGATGGAAGATGCTCAGATGGATCTGAGGAAGTAAGAACACATGAGCACTATTCACAGATGCAAACAGGTTAGTTAATTACCAGCAAGTTCACAGTTTCCACCCAAGGGAAAATGTCCTTTCTCCTAACGCACAAGCAGGATGTCTTGTTTCTGGAGACACAGGTATGGATGGGAACCCTAAACAAGGCATATTTTTATCAGTAAACAATCTATGTAAATATAATTACTAGTGTTCACTGATGGGGTGGTTGTGGGGCTTTTGGGTAAACACCAAGTGTTTCATGATGAAAAAGATATATAGATGCTTTTTTTGGAATTAAAAAAAATTGCTAAATTATATTTTATTGTTCATGCTATTACAGTTGTCCCAATATTTCCTTCTTTGTCTCTTTCCACCCAGACCCTCTCCACTCCCCCCCACACCACTGTCCATGTCCATGGGCCATGCATATATCTTCTCTTGCTATTTTATTTGCTATTCTGTCATTTATATCCCCATGACTATTCTGTAACAACCAATTTGTACTTCTTAATCTCTTCACCTTTTTTGCCCATTCTCCTGACCCTCTTCCCATCTGGCAACCATCAAAATGTTCTCTATGTCTATAATTTCGTTTCAGTTCTGCTTGTTGGTTTATTTTTTTAGCTTCAATTATTGATAGATATGTATTTATTGTCCTTTATTGTTTATATTTCTTCTTCTTCATCTTCTTCTTCTTCAAGACCCTTTAACATTTCATATAATACAAGCTTGGTGATGATGATCTCCTTTAGCTTTTCCTTATTTGGGAAGCTCTTTATCAGTCCTTTGATTCTAAATGATAGCTTTGATGGGTACAGTAATCTTGGTTTTAGGCCCTTGCTTTTAATCACTTTGAATATTTCTTACCACTCCCTTTTAGCCTGTAAAGTTTCTTTTGAGAAATCATCTGACAGTCTTATGGAGCTCCCTTGTAGGTAACTAACTGCTTTTTCTCTTGCTGCTTTTGAGATTCTCTTTTTGACTTTAACCTTTGGCATTCTAATTATAATGTGGGCCTCTTTGGGCTCATCTTTATGGGACTCTCTGTACTTCCTGAACTTGTATGTCTACTTCCTTCACCAAGTTAAGAAAGGTTTCTGTCATTATTTTTTTAAATAGGTTTTCAATTTCTTGCTCTCTCTCTTTTCCTTCCAATACCCTTATGATGTGAATATTGGCACACTTGACATTGTCCTGGAGGTTCCTTATACTATCCTCATTTTTTATATTATTTTGTTCTGATTGGTTGGGTTTTTTTTTTGTTTCCATATATTACAGAGCATTGATTTGATTCTCAGCTTAATCCACTCTCCATTGGTTCTCTGTGAATTGCTCTTTATTTCAGTTAGTGTATCCTTCATTTATTACTGGTTCTCTTTTATGGTTTTCATGTCCTTTTTTATGCTGTTGAAGTTCTCTCTGAGTTCATCTGATCTTGCCCTAAGTTCATTCAGCATTCTTATTACCAGTGTTTTGAACTCTGCATCTTGTAGATTGCTTGTCTCCATTTTGTTTAGCTCTTCTGAAATTATGTTCTGTTTTTTATTTGGGCCACTTTTTTTTGTCTTCTCATTTTGGCAGCCTCCCGTGTTTGTTTCTATATATTAGGTAGAGTTGCTATGTCTCCTGGGCTTAGTAGAGTGGCCTAATATAGTAGGTGTCCTGTAGGTTCTAGTGGCACAGCCTCCCCTATCTTCTAAGCTGGGCACTCAAAGTTCATCCACCATGTGAGCTGTATAACCCTGTGCTTGCAGTTGAGCCTTAATTGCTGTTGGAAGGTCAATGGGAGGGATTTACCTAGGCCAATCAGCTGTAAGGGCTGGCTGTGACCTCTGACCACCGAACTCTGAACACTGTGGAAGATCACCTGTGCAGTGGCTCATTCCACAGAGAAGAACTTACTTCATAAGGCTCTGGTTCCTTCTGAGTCCACACCTTGAGTGTGTCACATGTGGAGGTGGTTGGATGGTACCCTGATGTGGTCTGCAGCTGTCCACTGGGTGAGCTGGCTCTGGAGCCTCCCAGAAGTTACAGGCCAAGGTCAGCCACCACTTGTGTTCTGTGTTGGGCCACCTGGCATAAGCTTCAAAACAATCTGCAGGTGGCTGCTACTTGTGCTGGGCTTGGATGTGCCCAAGCAAGGCCAACCTATGAACTGAGGTTTGCTGCTTCTAGTGCCTCTTAGCAAGAGGAAAGGGGATCAGTGAGGCCAGATGATGCTTGTTTGGGAAGATTTAGGAAAATCTAAAACATGAACCAAAATAAGCCATTAATATGGAAGAGCCGCTGGGAGCAGCTGGATTGGCCCAAAATTTGTGTGGGACAGAGCCTCAGGGAATCACAAGGGTGAGGCAAACATTGTGATCCAGGTTGAAGGAGACTCAGATATGGGCATCCACCTGCCAGCTCTGTGGAGGGTGAGCTCAGGAGAAAAAAACAATGCCCTCGGCCAACACTCCTGTCTGGAAGAAAGCTGTCCCTCAGTTCGTGCCCTGATGCCAGACAATTCAGTTCCTTCTTGTATGTCTCCCAAGGCAGCCTTTCAAGCTGCTACTCCAGTGCATGAGATTACAGAGAGTGAGTCTCAGTAAGTGCTTGTGTGGGCCCTTTAAGAGGAACTGCCTGGCCCTGGCTGGTATAGGTCAGTGGATTCAGTGCAGGCCCATGAACCAAAGAATCAAGGTTCAATTCCCAGTCAGGGCACATGCCTGGGTTGCAAACCAGTTCCCAGCAGGGGAAACAAGAGAGGCAACCATACATTGATATTTCTTTCCCTCTCTCCTTCCCTTCCCCTCCAAAAATAAATAAATAAAATATCAAAAAAGTGTAACTGCCTGGGAATCCAGAGGTTTCTGTCTTCAACAGCCTCAGTTTCCACTGGTTTTTATACTCAGGAGTTATGAAGATTTATCTTCTTGGCTCTCAAAACCTACGCTGGGGGCCTGGTGTGGCACTGGGACCCCTTGCTCCTGAGATACCTCTCCTGCTTTTGATCTATCACATGGATGTGAAACTAGCTCATTCTGTATTTTTGTCCATCCTACCACTCTCAGTGTGATTCCTCCTTTAATTCCATAGTTGTACAACTCCCATTCAACTGATTTCTGATGGTTCTGCATATGGTTGTTCTATACTTTAGTTTAGTTTTGTTTGTTTGTTTTAGTTTATTTTTTAAATTCTTTTTTAAGTGCAGTTTTCTGCCTTTTACTCCCTTCCTGGGACACCCACCCCCATGCTCCGCACCTCCCTCCCATTTCCACTCCCCTTTAGCTGTTCTCCATGTGTCCTTTATGCTAGTTTCTGTAAATCCCTCCCCTTTTCCCCCTGAAGTTCCCACCCCTCACCCCTCTGATCGCTGCCCCCCTGTTCTCTATTTCAGTGTCTTTGTTTTTATTTTGCTTGATTGTTTGTTTTATTGTTTATGTTCCTATTAAAGGTGAGATCATATGGTATTTGTCTTTCAACACCTAGCCTATTTCACTCAGCATAATGCTTTCCAGTTCCATTCATGTTGTTGCAAAGGGTAGTAGCTCTTTCTTTCTCTCTGCTGCATAGAATTCCATTGTGTATATGTACCACAATTTTTTGATCCATTCATTTACTGATGGGCACTTAGGTTGCTTCCAGCTCTTGGCTATTGTAAATTGTGCTGCTATGAACATTGTGGTGCATAGGTTCTTTGATATTGATGTTTTAGGATTCTTAGGATATAATCCTAGCAGTGGAATTGCTGGGTCAAAAGGCAGGTCGATTTTTGTTTTTCTGAGAAAATTCCCTACTGTTTTCCACAGTGGTTATAACAGTCTGCAATCCCACCAACAGTGAACTAAGGACCCCTTTTCCCCACAACCTCTCCAACAGTTGTTCTTTGTTGCTTTGTTTATGATAGCCATCCTGACTGGTGTAAAGTGGCATCTCATTGTGGTTTTAATTTGCATCTCTCTGATAGCTAATGATATTGAGCATCTCTTCATGTGTCTCTGGATCTTCTGTATGTCCTCCTTGGGGAATTGTCCGTTCAAGTCTTTTTCCCATTTTTTAATTGGGTTAGTTGTCTTCTTAGAGTAAAGTCATGTGAGTTCTTTGTATATTTTGGAGATTAAACCTTTGTCTGATGTATCATTGGCAAATATGTTTTCCCATACAGTCAGTTGTCTTTTTATTTTAATACTGTTTTATTTTGCCACACAGAAGCTTTTAATTCTGATGAGATCCCATTTGTTTATTCTTTCCTTTATATTCCTTGCTCTAGGGGACATATCAGTAAAAATGTTGCTGCGTGGAATGTCTGAGATTTTTCTGCCAATGTTTTCCTCTAGGACTTTAATAGTGTCACAGCTTATATTTAAGTCTTTGATCCACCTTGAATTTATTTTGGTGTATGGTGTAAGTTGGTGCTCAAGTTTCATTTTTTTGCACATAGCTATCCAGTTCTCTCAACATCATTTGTTGAAGAGGCTATCTTTACTCCACTTCATGTTATTGCCTCCTTTGTCAAATATTAATTGACTGTAGAGAGTTGGGTTTATTTCTGGGCTCTCCGTTTTGCTCCATTGGTCTATGTGCCTGTTTTTATGCCAGTACCAGGCTGTTTTGATTAGAGTGGCCTTGTAGTACAATTTGATATTAGGTATTGTGATTCCTCCTACTTTGTTATTCTTTCTCAAAATTGCAGCTGCTATTCAGGGTCACTTATGGTTCCATATAAATTTTTGAAGTGTTTGTTCTATGTCTGTGAAATATGTCATTGGTACGTACTTTAACAGGTATTGCATGGAATCTGTAATTGCTTGGGGTAGTATGGACATTTTGATGATGTTAATTCTTCCAATCCATGAACACAGGTATATGTTTCCATTTGTTTGTGTCTTCCTTGATTTCTTTCTTCAGGGCTGTGTAGTTTTCTGCATACAGGTCTTTTACTTCCTTAGTTAGGTTTTTCCCAGATATTTTATTTTTGTTTTTCCTATATCAAATGGGGTTTTTTTCCTTGATTTCTTCTTCTGCTGATTCACTGTTGGTATACAAAAATGCCTTTGATTTCTGGATATTGACTTTGTAACCTGCTCTTTTGCCAAATTCATTAATTAGTTCGAGCAGTTTTGGGGTAGAGTCTATAGGATTTTCCATGTACACTATCATGTCATCTGCAAATGGTGACAGTTTTGTTTCCTCCTTTCCTATTTGGCTGCATTTTATTTCCTTTCCTTGCCTGATCACTGTGGCTAAAACTTCCAATACTATATTGAATAGAAGTGTTGAAAGTGAACATCCTTGTCTTGTTCCTGATCTTAGTGGAAAAGCTTTTAGTTTTTTCCCATTGAGTATGATGTTGGCTGTAGGTCTCTCATATATGGTCTTTATTATATTGAGGAATGCTCCCTCTATTCTCACTTTGCTGTGTTTTTATCATAAATGGGTGTTGTACCTTATCAAAGCTTTTGCCGCATCTATTGATATGATCATATGGTTTTTGTCTTTGCTTTTGTTTATGTGATGTATTACATTTACTGATTTGTGAATATTGAACCATCCTTGCATCCCTGGCATGAATCCCACTTGGTCATGGTGTATGATCTTTTTGATATATTGTTGTATGCAATTTGCCAATATTTTGTTGAGGATTTCAGCTTCTATGTTCATCAAAGATATTGGCCTGAAGTTTTCTTTCTTTGTTGTGTCTTTATCTGGTTTTGGAAAGAGGATGATGCTGGCTTCATAAAAAGAGTTTGGGAGTATTCTATCATTTTGGATTTTTTGGAGTAGTGTGTGAAGATTAGGGGTTAGCTCTTCCTTAAATGATTTTTAGAATTCTTTTGTAAAACCATCTGGACCAGGGCTTTTGTGTGATGGGAGATTTTTGATTACTGCTTCAATTTCATCTGCTGTTATTGTTCTTTGCAGGTTTTCTGCTTCTTTTTCATTGAGTTTTGGAAGATTGTATTTTTCTAGAAATGTGTCCATTTCCCCTAGGTTTTCAAATTTCTTGGCATACAGTTCTTCATAGTAATTTCTTACAATTCCTTCTATTTCTGTGGTATCAGTTGTAATCTCTCCTCTTTTAGTTCTATTGTGTTTATTTGTGTCCTCTCTCTTCTTTTCTTGATGAACCTACTTAAAGGGTTGTTTATTTTGTTCATCTTTTAAAAAAAACCAACTCCTGGATTCATTGATCCTTAGAATTGTGCTTTTAATCTCTATGTTTCTTTAATTCTGCTCTGATCTTGGTTATTTCCTTCCTTCTACTTGCTCTGGGCTGTCTTTGTTGTTGTTCTTCGAGTTCTTGCAGGTGTAGGGTTAGGTTGTTTCTTTGAAATGTTTCTATCTTCTTTAGGTAGGCCTGTATTGATCTAAACTTCCCTCTCAGGACTGCCTTAGCTGTGTCCCATAAGTTTTGGCTTGTTGTCAAATCATTTTCATTTGTTTCCAGAAACGTTTTGATTTCTTCCCTAATTTCATTCTTGACCCATTCATTGTTTAATAGCATGCCATTAAGTCTCCATGATTTTGGGTACTTTGGGTTTTTTTCTTTGGGGTTGGTTTCCAATTTCAGTCCCTTATGGTCAGAGAAGATACTTGGTATGATTTCAATTTTCTTGAATATTTTGAGGCTCGTTTTGTGTCCTATCATGTGGTCTATTTATGGAAATGTTCCATGTACATTTGAAATGAATGTGTATTTAGGTTCTTTGGGATGAAGGGCTCTATATATACCATTTAAGTTCATTTGATTTAGGGCATTGTTCGATGCCACAATATCTTTGTGGATACTTTGTTTGGAAGATCTGTCCATTTTTGACAGTGGGGTGTTAAAATCCCCTACTATAATTGTGTTGCTGTCCATATCTTTCTTGAAGTCCTCTAAAATTTTCTTTATGTATTTGGGTGTTCCTATATTGGATGCATGTTTTTATGTCTTCTTGGTGTATTCTTCCCTTGAGTATTATGAAGTGACCATCTGGGTCTCTCTTTATGGCCCTTTTTTTGAAGTCTATTTTGTCTGATATGAGAATTGCTACCCCAGCTTTTTTTTTTTCTTCTTCATTTCTTTGGGAAATTTGTTTTCTGCCTTTCACTTTTAGTCTGTGATGGTCTTTTGTCCTGAGGTGGGTCTCGTGTAGGCACCGTATGTGTGGGTCATGCTTTCTTATCCATTCACCTATTCTATGTCTTCAATTGGTGCATTTAATCCATTTATGTTCAAGGTTATTATTAATAGGTATTTATTCATTGTCATTTTTGTACCTGTATTCCTCTCTGGCTCTCTGTTTTCCTTCCTTTTCTTAAAGCAGTCCTTTTAGTATTTCTTGTAGAGCTGGTTTGGCAGAGGCAAATTGTTTTAGACTTCTTTTGTCTTGGAAGCTCTTTATTTGGCCTTCTGTCTTGATTGAGAGTCTTGCTGGGTAAAGTAGCCTTGGTTGTGGGCCTCTGCTTCTTATTACTTAGAATATTTCTTGCCATTCTCTTCTTGCTTGAAGCGTTTCCATGGAGAAGTCAGTAGCTAACCTTATTGGGGCTCCTTTGTGTGTTACTTTCTTTTTCTCCCTTGCTGCCTTTAAGATTCTCTCTTTGTCTTAGAATTTTGCCATTTTAATGATGATGTGTCTTGAGGTAGGCCTCTTTGGGTCCCTCTGTATTGGGACTCTCTGTGATTCCTGGATTTGTGTGACTTTTTCTCTCATCAAATTAGGGAAGTTTTTCCATCATTACTTTTTCAAATAATTGTTCTATCCCTTATTCTTCTTCTTCTCCTTCTGGTATTTCTATTATTCGAATATTATTACGTTTCATATTGTCTTGCATTTCTCTTAATTCCTCTTCATTCTTTCTGAGCCCCATTTCCTTTTCTTCCTCTTTCTGGAAGTTTTTTTCTACTTTGTCCTCCAACTCACTGATCCAATCCTCTGCTTCGTTGATTCTGCTTTTGATACCTTCTACTGTGTTCTTCAGTTCAGAAATTGTATTTTTCATTTCCTCTTGTCCCTTGCTAATAGTTTCTATTTCCTTTTTCATGTTGATATAGTTTTTGGTGAGTTCATTGTAATCCCCCTGTAGTTTCTGGTAGCTCATTGTGAACCCTTTGAATTTCCTGATAACCAGTGCTTTGAATTCAATATCTGATAGTGGACTTGCCTCTATTTCATCTAACATTCTTTCTGAGGCTTCCTTCTTTTCTTTTATTTGGAGATTTTTTTCTTTGTCTTCCCATTGTTTGTGAGACTCTTCTTGTTCACCTCAGCTTATTAGAGTAATCTGTTTTGACTCCCTTGGTTTATGGTGTGAACTTCTGTGGTAGAATGCCTGTGAAATTCAGTGGTGCAGTCTCCTTCAGGTATCTTGATGTTCTCCACTTCCACCTACTCCCTTTTTATGTTTGTGTCTGTGATCAGTTGGTGGGGGAGGCAAAATGTTTTACAACAGCAGAAGAGTATTTTATGATATTTACAGTCACAGTCAGTTGAGAAAAGATAGAAGATCTTTAGGCTATATATAGTGTTTACCGTAATCTTCAACCGAACTTGACACTTTTAAGAAAAGATGGACAAAAGATCAGTCTCTTTTTGGAGAGGGAAGGCTGGTGAGTTGGATGTAGAAGGTAGTGAGGTTGAGGGGCAGTCCAATTTTGAGGTAAGATGAGAGTAAAGAATAGTAAATAGGTGTAGTGTTTGAGCAAATAGAGTTAATCACTAGAGTAATAGAATTCAGGAACCTGTATAATGGGCTAAGATCCAGGAGATGTGTTGTGGAGTATTTATAGTTGTATAGAACAGCTATTATTTATGATAATATTAGAGCAGCAATCATATAACAGACTCTATGTGATCTCTCTGAGTAGGGGGTATAGAACTTTGGGAAGTGTGCTAAAGAAAAACAAGTGGCATGAAGTATAGAGGATTAGCAATACACTGTGGAGGAAAGAACAGGGGAAACCTGTCAAATAATACAATATAACCAGCCAAGACTAAGAAGCCTATACAGAAAGAGGAGGAATACAAAGATACTATTCAAATATAAAAGAAGTGAGAATAATGAAAAAATACGCAGCAACTTGTGGCTTCTCTGCTATAGCAAAGTGAAATTTGTCTCTCTGTCTCTACTGTAGTGATGCCCCCTCTTTGTTCCCACTCTGGTCTTTCCACAGTTCCCAGTTGTTAGTGTCTCTTGTGGGAAAAAAAAAAGCCATACAAAAAAAGCCAGGAGAAGGGAGGCAAAAGGGATAAGTTTGGGAAGAAAGGAAGAAGAACTAAAACAGAAAAAAGAAAGGAGAGGAAGAAAGTATTAAAAGATAAAGCAATAATAAAATTTGAAAAAATATAAAATTGCTAAAAAAAAAAGTTACTAAAGAAAGGGAAAAAACTACCAACAACAACAAAAAACTTCCCTTGTTGGTTTCAAACTGTCCAGATCGGTTTTTCTGGTTGCAGCAGGACCTCTCAGTGGGCTGGGATGCTGGCACACGTGCATGCCAGCCAGGCTACCAGACTGGGGTGTGGGTGCCTGCACACCCGCCAGGCTGCCTGGGTCCCTCAGGTTCTGGCAGGGTCCTTCCCAGACCTGTGGCCAGACTCAAAAGCCTCAGCTTTCCCCTTATATCGCCGCCGGGCTGGGTGGGAAGCAAGCCAAGCTGCCATGTCAGGAGAACACCTCAGTCCACTTTCCAAAAAAAAAACCCTCTCCAGACAGTCTGCCGCTCATGCCAGCCCAATCCCCGGCCAGACCAGTGATGACAAAGTGCCTCTCAATTCTCCTGGGCTGGTGACCACAGAGTCTGCAATTGAACATGGCCCTCTGGCTTTGTAACCCTCCCTGTAAACTCAAGCAGACAGGTCTCTGCCCTGTGTTGTCCAGCCTTGCTTAGACAGGGAGGGAGGGAGGGAGGTGCTGGCCAGTGCTGGTTGCCTACTGAGGCCGCTGGGTGTCTTGGCTCCGGTGGCAGACGCCTCTGGTGCTGGTCTCAGACCGATGCCTCTGGACCCCAACTGTGGAGGCAGCACTGGGGCCACCTGGCCAGGGTCACCAGCCACCTGCCCGGGGATGCCAGCCCCCTCTGCTCTTGACTTTACTCCAGTCCCTGAGACCCCACTGACCTGCCACTCTCTGGTCCTTCAGCATCATCACAATCTCTGGTCTTTTAATTTCATAAATGCTGGGGAACCAATGGTTTATTGTGCTGTTTCTCTGTAGATCTGCCAGGATCTTCACCCACCAGCATGTGAGCTGGAATCCTCTTTGTCCTACTCTGTCGCCATCTTCCCTCCTCTATAGTTTAGTTTTAATTTTGATATGGTTGTGTGAGGAGGTAAGCCATGTTTATCTAGGCCACCATCTTAGCTTTCCTTAGTACAAAAGCAAGTGATTTTTCCAGATATCATGAGAAAAATAAGAGTTGAAGTCTGTAATTTAAACTATTTTTTCATACTCTTCTTTTAGAAACCCATTTATAGGAGTCAGTACACTTTCTTTTTTTAATTTGCATACAGAAAACTTCAGTTTTGGGATTTTCCATTCTATAACTTTTGACAAATGCATAGTCCTGTAACTACCATCACCATAAAGATATAGAATAACCTCATCATCCCTGTGTTGTAACCACTGAAGGCCTGACAGATTCATGATATTCAAGCAGATGGAAGAATATTCAAGGAGCTATTGGGATGTCTGACATGTCTTTATTCATGAGTGGGTGAGCCACACATGCTGCAAGCTGCATGTCTCCCTGCCTGGCACCTGTCCCCCTGTGTGGCACCCCAGTGTGGCCCTTGTACCCCAGTATGAAATCCAGCAGGAAGCCCCGAGCTCCATAAGTACTGGATACAACAAAGCCAGCAAGGTACCAACAGATCTTATGTGACAAAGCTTCATACTAGACATGCATGAAGCTTCACTCAATGCTATGGGAACAGTTTGTTGGACCCAGTCTTACAGCTATGAGAACACTACTTATCAGGCCCATTATCAAGGTTATGGGAAACTGCTTCCCTAAGTTGCCCATACACCTGGGTGAGGAAGCCAGACTGCCTACGTTTACCCGATAATCCCCCAAATTTCCTCCTACTACAACTTGTAGCCACCCCACACTGAATCCCTGTGACCAATGATATGTTTTTTTCTATAGTTTAATATTTTTCAGAAAGTCCTATAATATAATAAATCACATACTATTATTTATTGCCAATATCTCCAAAATCTCAAGGAGATCTATATGCTTTTTAAAAAAAGGAAAGAATGAATTATAGATCTTATAGCTGCCAGGTGTGGTATAGTTGTTACAGTGGCATTTAGTTATTTTATAAAAATCGATGTGAAAGGAAGATGAGTCATGATTCCTAGACTCTGAACCTTTTGTTGGCCCTAAAAGATCAAGCAAACTGGAGTACACTGAGTGAAAGTAAAGGGAACCTGGATTGAATGGGGCATTGAGCCTAGGCTCCCTCTGCAACAGGAAGGGAAGTCTATGAAGGAAAGACCATTTCTAGTTGGCTCTCCTTGAGCTCGTTGTAGATACCACTCTTGATGAATGACTGAGTGGTCTTTGAAACTTTCAGAGGTGCTATGATGGAACATTTGTAGGTGAAATATGTCACTGATGTGGCTTTTGTGATGGGTTTCCAGGATCTGCAGGCCTTTGGCACTGTGGTCTCAGTGTTACTTCCTCCACTAGTCAGGGACCCTGGAGAGCTGCACTGTCTTTTGAAAATCTTGAAACCAGTTTGGTTAAAAGTTTCTTGGTTTTTCTTGAACACCAGGCATATCTTTACACCAAACGGCTCTCTTGTGCTCTGGCCGGCTGTCTGCTTTGTTGAAATGTAATGGTATCTGAGCATCCTCAGGGCTTCATGGAGGTCAGCTGTTGCTCAGAATAGCACAGTAATGTGTTTATTTGGTAAAAGGTTTTGGATAATGATAATAATGATTTTTTTAAATGTCTGTTTGTTGTGTAAAGGGCTATAAAGCACTTTTTTAGTGTAACCACAGCTAAGTAGGCTCTCTAGGGTCAGAAAGTATATTTTGATGAGTAAACTTTACTGTTGTACTGTTATCTTAGAAATATTTTACTAAATTTTATTTAAAAATATGTCTAAACCCATTGATATTAAGGATTAGAAATTCATATAAATTATTTAAATATACACAGTAAGATAATTTCTTGGAATATTAATGTTGCATTTTATTTTCTCCCACTCACTTATGCATGTCCTTTCTTCCACATTAACTCATGAAGTAAGGTTGTTTTCCTGGGAACAAAAGATTGAGAGATAGCTTGTCCATCTTTATTTTTTTTTTAAGTTATGCAAGTCACACTCTTGGTGAACATCAGGAAAAAAGCCCCAGGATAAAAACACCCCAGGTGTTATGATTAACGAGATTTGGAAAGATGCAGTACTCACATCCTCCTCTCCTCCCTTAGCTCAGAAGGAGGGTGTCTAGGAAGGGGAGAAGTTAGGGAAGGTGAGCAAGAGTTAGGAATTTTTTACAGGAGACTGGAGGTATTGGGCAGAAGAGGAGGGGACACAACAGGTCCTGTGGGGGAGCTGGGCACAGCAAGAGATTGCTGGCAACCACAGCCCTTCAAAGAAGCCCAACTTGTTGGGCCATTTGTCCCTTCACTATAGAAGACCCAGTGAATCCCAGGACACATTGATGTTCCTGCAACAGAAGGTGTGTACTCGGTACTCAAAGGGAAAGGGGAATGTGGAAGGGAAAACACCAGCCGTACACTTGGGTGAGCCTGGCTGGCAGTGAAACCAACAAAGAATGAAAGAAAAATTTTCAGCTATTGAAAACAGGCAGCCTGTTTTCAATAGAGGATCCATGTGACATAGCTAAGCATGGTAATCACTACCACAACAAAAATTTTAAGTTAAATTCTGATGCCTCTTGTTCTCTGGTCAGTGCTCATATTCTTTTTTGAAAATAATTTTAAAATTAATTTATTGAGGTGGCATTTGTTAATAAGATTATGTAGCCACCCCACACTGAATCCCTATGACCATTGATATGTTTTTCCTATAGTTTTATATTTTTCAGAATGTCCTATAATATAATAATTCACATATTATTATTTATTGCCAATATCTCCAAAATCTCAAGGTGATCTATATGCTTTTTAAAAAAGGGCTAATGCTTTTTTTCAGGGCCAATGTAGATTTTAAGTGTACATTTCTATGACACATCATCTGTGTATTGCACTGTGTTCTCACAACCAAAGGTCTAGTCTCCTTCTGTCATCATATATGTGACCCCCTTTACTCTCTTCATTTTGTCCCCATGCCCTTCCCTCTGGTAACCACCAGAGGGTTATATCTATGAGGGTTTGTCTATATCTGTGAGGGGTTTTTCTTGTCTGTCTTGCTTGTTAATTTGCTACTTTCAGTTTTATATTCCATATGTTAGTGAAATCATATGGTTCTTGACTTTTTATGTCTGACTCATTTCAATTATCATGATATTCTCAAGGTTCATCCATGTTGTCACAGTGGCAGAATTAATTTTTTCTTATGGCTGAGTAGTATTTCATTGTATGTATATACCACATCTTCTTTATCCAATCACCCATTGAGGGACCTTTGGTTGTTTTCATGTACTGGCCACTATGAATAATGCTGCAGTGAACATAAGGGTGCATCTATCTTTATGAATAAATATTCTCAAATTTGGGGGTAGACACTCAGAAGAGGAACTTCCATAGTGTTTCTAAGTAACCTCCATAGCCTTCCTTTGGTGTCTGCCTCTGTGTGTGTTAGACTCACAGCCAGTGATCAACTGACCCTAACACTGTTTTAGTGGACCCACCTGGGGACAAATTGGCACTTTAAGAGTGACATGTTAAAGATCAAAATCTGTTCTTGACTCAAGAGATATCTCACAATGGAGTTAAAGTTTTAGGAGGTTGGATGGGAACACTTGACGGAATCATGGACTCTTGATACACGAAGCAATATGGATCACTCAAAATAATTATGCTGAGTGAAAGGAGTTATATCAAAAAAGAGTACATACTGAAAGATGATTTATACAAAACTTTAGAAAATGCAAACTACACTATAGCAATAGATTGCAGACCCAATAATTGTTCAGGTACCTGAGGGAGTGGGAAGGAACAAGGAGAAAGCAAAGGGTGGAAGAGCCCTCTGGGAGGATGGATATGTCCAGTGTTCTGACTGTGCTGCCAGTGTCATGGCTGTACACATCTGTCAAACATATCAAAATTTGCACTTAAAATATGTGCAGTTCTCAGTATGTAAATTATTTTTCATTAAAGTTATAAAAATTGGACAAACAAAACTGGATGTTACCCATCCAGCCCCTTACCGGATCTGCTTTCTTTGAGCCAGCACAAACAACTACCTACCGCACCTGCTCAGAAAGTTACCTTGAGAAGTCATTACCTTTCCTTGGAGTAGATGAAACTACAAGGCTAGTAGGTAAAGTGACTTACAAAGGACACATGGTTTGAGCTGCCACCTTTACTGTCACCCACCAGGCCACAGTGCTGGGTGCCACCCTTGAGAAGTGTCTCAGAGAAACATGTTTTTTTGAGCTGCTAGCTGGTCTATGTCCATAGTACTAGCATTAGACAAGCCAACAGCAGATGTGTCTGACTCCACATCTCCTGGGGAAATGTACATTGCCAACTAAACTAGGGCATTGGACTTTACCCCTGTTGCTAAATTGGTAAGTTCTTGTGATTTGTCATTCATGTTCCTTCCCCTGTATTGTTCTCTGAGTGGTTAATAAATGTCCATTGTTTAGCCTTAAAGAAACAACAGTTTACTGACCATCCTTTTTGTGTCTTTTGGACCTGGTCCCTCCCAGATCAGGAACCTTTAGATTTAGTGATACCACTCAGCTTAACACGTCTGGATTTCAAAGCCCTTGAACCACAACAGCCTCTCTGGTTTCTCACACTCCCTCCTCATCCTGTGATGAAAGTCACAGGCTGGTCAAAGATGCCAGGCTCCTGCCCAGCCCCTTCCCACCTCTTCTTTCCCTGGTGACTGTCCTACCTGGACTATTACAGGTATCTGTTTGGTAGGGGAAGGCCCTCCACCTCTCCCCAGCCTCTCAGGTACAGGAATCCACTTTTTGTATAAGCAAAATCTCATTCCAATTATTTAATTATCTCACTATTTTCCTGCAATTGAAGATTCCTTCTATGCATAAATTGTAAAAATGGCCTGCTTAGAATATTTTTCAAGTGATGCCTCAAGCATTATTTGGTTCAATCTTCTATCATCTCTAAGAAATTAGTTATTGAGATCCTGAAGTGAAATTACTCTGGACATCAGCCTCTTCCTAACAAAGAACTGAAAAGGTACAGTACATGCTGAATCTTTTATAGAAATAGGATTTAAATGATTTAAGTGAAACTCTATAATCCTTTCTTTCTAGAAAAGATGCCATTTTCTTAACTCATCTTTACATATATATTTTTAAAAAATCAAAGTTCATCAGCATCTAAAATGCCCCATGAATTGAAGCTCCTAAAAAATGCCTTCCTCCTGCCTGGAAAATTGGATTATTCTCCCTCTGAGACCCTAGCCCTTTCTCCTTGGTTTCCTTTGCCCAAGAGCTGGTCTAATCTCTCCCCACCTGTCTCCCCTCTAATCCTGCTCATGGCCTTACACCCTGGGGTCATGCAGGGCTGTTAAACAGACATTAATTTTGTCCTGAGACAATGTACTACCTAAGGGTCTTAATGCATTTTAATATATTTTGAGGTATCCCCTCACTTTTGTTTATTTTTCCTCCTGATCCCTTCTTTCTTGGCAAGCCACACCATCCAGAAATCAATGTACCACTGCCCAGAAGCCTCAGAGAACCAGGGCTTGGGCAGTGTCTCAGTGGCACATTTGGGCTCTGCCCAGGAAGAAGATGCAGGTCAGAATTGTGAAGTCACTCCCCTGCAAATGGTAAAGGCTAATTGCTGGGTTTTTGTCCAAGGTGGCTATTGGGGCATCTTTGCTACAATGGAGGGAGGGAGATGTACAGGAGGATTAAACATGAGAGAAGGGAGAGGGGATGGGAGTTGATTTATCCAGGACTAGCTTTATCTGTGTTACTATTATCTCAATAATATTCAAGGTTGTGGTGACTGTCACAGAACCCTGGGTTAACTGAATCCATTGCTAATAGTTCTGGGGCTCTCGGTCATGTGGTGTCGTGGTACCTGCACCATATACCCCCTGCCTTGTGCAAGGCCATTGAATCCAAAGGAGATATTAAGAGTAGTAGTAGGGCAGTCCTGGAAGAGCTGGGCTTTGGTTGTATGGTCTACCTGTGGCATTTATGAACTTACTCATTCCTTGCTCATGCCAGGCATTGTGCGCCACTAGGAATGGACTAGAGCAGTATCTCACCAGCACACAATGGCAGCACTGTTACAGAACAGATCTGGTGGGGGTAGAATTATATGCTATTACTAAAGAGACCCCCCACCTTTTTTTCAGGTTTCTACCCCCTGTATTAAGTTTGCCCTGCCCACCGTCAGAGGAAAGATGTTTCTCAATGCCAGATATTGTTGAAAAGAAAATAAATTATTTATTTTAAAGTTATACAGACTTAGAGTAATGACTGTCTTCATTAAAATACTAAAGTTCTTTGGAATACCCACGAATGCACACAGTACTTCCTTCTCCCCTTTGCCCAGTCCAGGGTACCATATCTCAGGAAAAGAAGTATAAGTTTGTGATTGAGGCTCCTGGCACCATCAGCTATGTTGCCACCATGATCTCCAGGTAATCCACAAAGCTATGTGGCACCTTCTCATGGCCCACCAGCAAGAGTCCTTTCACCCCCTTTCTTCCAGGCAAAGTCTCTCCTGCTTCCTAAGCCATGTGGCAAAAGGGAGCAACCCAAAGCCACGTGTTTCCAACCTCTGCTCAAGCTGAGTGGTGATTCTCGTTACAGCTGCTGTGTCTGGGTTCAAATCCCAGCACCAATCTTCCTCTACAGTCCCATTTTCGACTCCTCCCACAATCAGTTACACCTGCCAGCATTCTTGTATTCTTCCAGCTTTACTGGGCTGCCGTAGTAAGTCCAGGAAGGCATGCCCCCATGGCATGGAACCAATCATCTCCAAGCTCTCACACAGGCACCACTGTAACCAGGGGGAGTTGCTTCCCAGTTGTATCCTGGGTTGAAGTCACTCCCATCCCACCAGCTCAAAGCATGGCCACAGCTATTTAACATATCTATGAATTCAGTTAAAGGCTATAAATATGTTAAATGACCATGCCAGAGGTTAGCTACAAAGTTGTTGCTATGCAAAACAGCTCTCCATGGTCCTGTTCCATGTATCCCATCCCCCAGCTCAGACTGGTGGGGGTGAGGACATCATATATATATTTTTTCTCTAATATTTCCTAAACACCCTGAGTTCTGGATCCCATTACAAATCCCTATTTTGGGGCCCCCCTTGGTTGCACCCAGTTATAGCCCCACGGGTGATTTATGATCAGCATCTGACTGAATAATACATTTTCAGTTTCATCCCTGGATATGAAGGTAAATAAGATACAGTTGCAGTTCTCAAGAATCTTAGTTTGGTTTGGTAGAGGGACAGACCCATAAGCAAATGACTGCAATATAATATAACAAGTGCTTTTCTTCTCCTGATTATTTAGTTTTTAGTTTTGTCTGTTTAAGACTAATCTTTCCTTTTCACTGTAAAAATTAAATCCATACAGAAACAGAGTAAAAGTAAACTACTAACAACCAGCTGTCTGAGCTCTCCCAAGGCAAAGTCTCTCGCTCTAATAACTTCTTTGACATGATTGATCTTCCAGGGCTTGGGTATTCATGCAAGCATTGCTAATAGACCGATGCAATAAACAGCCACATTCCTCTCTTTTGGTTATTTATGAGGGTAGATTTTCCTGCCACTCTAAATACAAAGGTTTGCTGCATACATACTAAGTGCTGGGTTGGACTGGTATATGTGGGAGCTGGACATATAACTATTTATTAGATGTTCCTTTTTCAAGAAACTGCACATAATTCAGTGTGGCTACATAGAGAGTGTGTGTGTTGGGGAAACCTGAGTCCCAGAGAAGTTTACCAATCTGCCCAGATTTGCTGACTCTACCTGTTCAATTAATCACTTAGCAATTCATTCATTGTCTACTTTTATATACTTATTGTAAAATAGTCCAACAGTACTGAAGTTTACATACTAGAAAAGTTCCCTTTACTTCCCCCTTTATACTTTGTAACTCATTTTCAGTTTTTTATAATGAAAAAATTTTAAGTACAAAAATATAAAGAGAATGCCACACTGAATGTCAGTCCACCACTCTACAGTCTCAGGCATGATGAGGTATCCCAGGCTTGTCTTACACATTTCTCATTCTAGACCTGAAACCAGCATTTCTCTAAGGAGCTCTCTGTCCTTTTCCTGGAATAGAGTGTCTAGAGACTAAGCAATATCTATCAACTTCCTTTTATGTAGGTTAGGGTTATGGTCTCTTACGTCATTCCCTGTCCATTAGGAGCTATGTCATAATACTGGGTTAAAGCAGTTTTCACTGATTGCATTGTTGATATCAGGTATGTAAATTACATAATGTGTTGTGATTATATTTTTATTTTTGTGCAACTTTCTTACTTCCCCCTGAGCTATTGTCTTTTTATTTGCCTAGTTTTCTATGTACCTTATATTATATACTTATTTTTCTCAAGTCACCCAGTTATTTCTTAATTGACTTTTCCTCACAAACACATCAGAAAACCTATCACCTACATTTGTTTGATTATTTGTTTTCTTCTAACATTTCTCGGTCATTCACTTCCAGCCTAGACTGGTAGCTTTCCTAGGAGACCTTAAAGCTGGACCCCGTCACTTCAACTTCTCTGTTAAATCTCTTTGTTTTCTCCTGAGTTCTTGTTTATACTCTTCCTTCTCTTATTACCTTAGTTCTGTGGAGAACATCCTCTAGAAATTGGCAGGAGAACTCCAAACCTGGAGACAGATTCACATACCTTGGTGAAGTTTCAAACAACTTGGATGACTAGAGAGGTATTTACCATTTCTCTTGATTAGTCTCTTGGCTGAGTATGGAATGCATCACTTACAATCCTTTTCATGAAGAATTTGATGATTTGCCTTTTTCCTTCCCTTCCCTCCACCAACCCCTGAAATTTCTGGTGTTGCCTTAGGAGTATAAAATTAATCTTCTACCTGATCCTTAGTAGATGGCTTTTTGTTCTCCCAGGAATCTCTGGAAATTCTCTGTATTTCCAGTGTTGTAAAATGTCCCAATCATCATTTTTTGTTGTTGTTCACTATGGTGGGTACTCAATGGGTCTTTCAGTCTAGATTCTAAGTCCTTCAGCTTTGTAAAATATTCTTGATTCTGCCTTTTACAATTTCTTCTCACCTGCCTTCTTTCTTTCCTTGGAAACTTCAATTATTAGATATTTACTTTTAAGCCGTTTACTTAAGCTGTTTTCTTGAATATTTTCTTTTTTAAGCATATTTCTTTCATTATGCTATTACAGTTGTCTTATTTTTTTCTCCCCTTTATCCCCCTCCACATTGAATCCTCCACCTATTAACTGCCCCCCCCATTTCATGTCCATGGGTCATACATATAAGTTCTTTGGCTTCTGCATTTTCTATACCATTCTAACATCCCCCTGTCTGTTTTGTGCCTTACCAATTAACATAATTGGTAGGCACAATTCCCTACCAATTTCCCTACCAATCTTATTCCCTGTAGATTTTCCCCCCATTCTCTCCCTTCCTCCTCCCCACTGATAACCCTCCATGTGATCTCCATTTGTATGATTCTATTCCTAATCTAGTTGTTTGCTTAGTTTGTTTTTGTTTTTATTTTATGGGTTTAGTTGTTGATATTTGTGAGTTGACCGTCATTTTACTGTTCATAGTTTAGATCTTCTTCTTTTTCTTAGATAAGTGCCTTTAACATTTCCTATAATAAGGGCTTGGTGATGATGAACTCCTTTAACTTGACTTTATCTGGGAAGCACTTTATCTGCCCTTCCATTCTAAATGATAGTTTTTCTGGATAGAGTAATCTAAGTTGTAGATCTTTGCCTTTCTTGACTTTGAATACTTCTTTTCAGCGCCCCCCCCTTTTTTTTTGGTGAAAATGAAATGTCTTTTTTTTTTATGGGGAAAACCATAAGGACTTTTCAGCCAACCCAATACAAGTGATTAGTGGCTACCATAGGAGACAATGGGCAGGGAAACAGCAAGGGAGCAGGGCTGCGGGTTGACTGTGGTATTGCATCCGTGCGTGGATAGACAAGCGAGGGAGTGGGCGATTGGACCGGGACCCAGCAGGCCCCAGTGGTGAGCGGCAGCAGAGGGCGCCACCATTTCCCTGCTCTGACCCTACCTACACATACAGCATCATAATCCAGCGACCTAAGTGGCCCTGCCCTGGTGAACCACTTGAGGCTCTGCTCCTCACCCAGCGGCAAGAAACAGCAGAGGGGGCTGCCATTTCCCCTCTCTGACCCCGCCCCCACATACAGTGTCACAACCCAGTGACCTGGGAGTCCAAGGCTCCCCTCCTCGTACTTAACGGGTGCGAACAGAACAAAAATGGCTCAAGAAGATCTCAAAGCCCCAGAGCCTATAAATCTAAGCGATGAAGAAATAGCACAACTCTCAGATGCACAGTTTAAAACACTGTTGATCAGGATCCTTACAGAATTGGTTGATTATAGCCACAAATTAGACATACATATGAAGGCAAAACTGATTGAAATGAATGGAATTACACAGGAAATCAATAGTGATGAAAAGGAAAATGGGTCTCAAATCAATGGAGTGGACCAGAAGAAAGCAAATAATGGCCAAACAGAAAAGAGTGAAGAAGCAAGAATTCTTTTCAGCCCCTTCTGCCTGTAAGGTTTCTTTTCAGAAATCAGCCTGTAGTTTTATGGGCACTCCTTTGTGGGCAAGTGTCTCCTTTTCTCCTGCTGCTTTTAAGATCATCTCCTTATCTTTAATCTTGAGTAATTTAATTATGATGTATCTTAGTGTGTGCCTCCTTGAGTCCAACTTATTTGGGACCCTCTGAGCTTCCTGCACTTCCTGGAAGTCTATTTCCATCAGCAGATTAGGGATGTTTTTCTTCATTATTTTTCCAAATAAGTTTTTAATTTCTTGCTTTTCCTCTTCTCCTTCTGGCACCCCTATGATTTGGATGTTGGGATGTTTAAAGTCATTCCAGAGGTTCTTCAGCCTATCCTCATTTTTCTGAATTCTTGTTTCTTCATTCTGTTCCAGTTGGATGTTTATTTCTTCCTTTTTGTTCCAAATCATTGATTTGAGTCCCGATTTTCTTCTCTTCACTGTTGGTTCCCTGTACATTTTCCTTTGTTGCACTTTGTATAACATTCATTTCTTTCTTTATTTAGTCACCATACTGAATCATTTCTGAGAGTATCTTAATTACCAGTGTTTTGAACTCTGCACCTGATAGGTTAGCTATCTTGTTATCACTTAGTTCTTTTTCTGGAATTTTGATATGTTCTTTTATTTGGGCCATATTTGTCTCAACACACCTTTTACTTAGCAAGGGGCAGAGCCTTAGGTATTTTTCTGGGCAGGGGAACCCACATCACTGAGTGTGGTGCTGTATGTGGAGGAGGGCTCAGAGAAGAAACAATGCTGCTTGCTTGGCTCTCACTACAAGTTTCAGTCACTTCCCCTACTACCTACAAGTCAACTGTGCCCTTTCAGGTACTGATTCCTGGGTGAATTAGCTTTTGTACATTCTACAATTCTGTGGGCCCCTCCAACAGAATCTCCTATGACACTGGGTGTTTCTCATGCTGCAGCAACCCACACAAGTTTTTACAGACAGAGGTTTTAAGGCTTTAGTTTTCCACACTGGAACCCTGGGTTGCAGAGCATATCTTGCTTCCCAGTTATTCTTCCCCACTTATCTGCACACAAATGTGGGACAGCCAGGTCAGCCAGCTGCAGCCTTGTGGCCCACCCTCCCCACCCTGGTTTTCAGTCTTTGCCAGTCTGGATTAATATTTCAACTGGTTTGGGGGCTTCCATACAGTTTGATTTTTCTGGCAGTTCTTTTTTTTTTAAGTTGGCTTTTTTCTTTCTTTTGGTTGTGCAATAAAGTAATATTATCTACCTATGCTTTCATTTTGGCTGGAAGCCCCCAATTTCTCTTCTGTCTGTACAGAAAACACAATATACAGAGCAGAAGTCACTGTGCTGTTAGGTAGGGTCTTTGCTGTCTGGTTTCAGAAAACTGACTGAGACAAACATCTACCTCAGCAAGATGTCAGCTTATTCTTACAAAGACTCCTTGCTGCCCCCAAAGAAGCCTGAATGCTTTTGCACCAAGGCCACCTGAAATTTTACCTGTTTCTTTAATAAATATGCTCCCACCATGTGCTTTCAAATGGAAAATGCTCCAGATTGTTCATTCTTTTTTAAGTCAACACTCACTCATTTATTTAAATTGTTATGAAACCCTTACTAGATGTCAGGCACATGTTCAGCACTGGAAATTCATCAGTGCACAAAACAGATAAAAATGCCTGCTGCATGAGCCACACATGGTAATGGAGAGAAAAAGACAAATAAATGATTCATTTGTAACATCTGTTTTTCAATCAGCAAATTTCACATATAGTTACCTGTTTAGAATAATTATCAAAAATAAACCATAACCTTTATGTTGATATAAAACACATTTTAAAGATTTTATTCAATTCCATCAATAAGCTGATGTGAAAGAGAATTCAAAAAGCAGACCCAAACTTTACAAAAAAAACCATTACATTTTCTTTGGTAAAATTAATCAGAGCTAACTTACTAAGTTTTACTTTCTGAGATTTATCCTCAGAATAAATTCTAGCCAGCAGCATACTTCTTATTAAATAATATAATTTAGTGAGGTTCAAAAAGCAGAAAATTAAATAACTGACACCAAACAGGTTTTCAAAAGTAAACAACATTTATTTTGTAAACTCTTCATCTAACGATGTGCCTATAATCATCAAGAGAGCCTGGTTTTATTGCCAGCATGCACTGTTAATAAGAGTGTCTGCTTCCAAAACATGGTGATTAAAATTGCTCATTGGAGGTCTCCAGCAAAACTAAGTTGCATCTTTCTAAGTTAAAAATCATCTTCTTCAGTTAGTTCATAGACCTAAATGTTTAGCTATTGTTTCATATTTACTATCTCTTGAGGAAATAAATGTAACCTGAATAAATGTCACTATTCTGAAGTGACAGTTATTTATTGAATAATTACCATATATTCCCAGTTTAATTTCCTCAACAACTCATGTTGTCTAGGAATTAATCATTGTCTTCATCATTAGCCAGTAAATGGTGTATCTGAGACCAAGATCAGGTGAGGTTAGCCCAATATTGAGACCCCCTTCATTTCTTTTCAGCACATCTCACTGGGCTCATAATACTCAACAATGTTCTTGTGTCCCTGGAGTATTTATTGACTTGAGAGAGAGATAAAAAGGAAGAAAGAGAGAGAGATTAGAGAATATAGATTTTTTGTTCCACTCATTTATGCATGCGTGTGTCCTGACCAGAGATTGAACCCACAACCTTGGCATATCAGAATGATGCTCTAATCAACTGAACTACCTGGCCAGTGCTTGTGGAGTGTTTAAAAGTATGAAGATTTATCAATAACTTCAACAAATTTTAAGCTTTATTTTGATAGCAAGACAAATGTAACGAGGCTATAACGAACAATTACAAGATCTAAAGCTTTGCATGCTATATGTCATGGCCTGTTCTGAATTCTTCACATGTAATTATGCATTCAATTCTTGTAAGAACCAGTTGGATGGCAGTAATCATTTCTATTTTATAGAAGAATGTCAAATAACTATTAAAACAAGGGGAATTTAAAGCCAAGAAGTCTGACATCAAAGCTCAAAATCTTATTCATTACAGGCAGAAAGACCTCTACAGGATGAATATGGAAAAAGATCTATTTTCCTTCTTTTCTCCACCCAACACAAAAGAATCTGATGATGGTAAGAATTAAGTCCCCTACCAGCATCCATTCTTACAGCATTGGAGGGAACTGGGAGACATAGTCACATAAGGGGAGATTGAGCAGAAAAGGTAATGGTTCTCATTCTTTTTTCTTCCCAGACATCAGATTTTGACTCTAACAACCAGGGCCAGGGAAGGTGTAGAGTTTGCTGGCCACTTCTGAGTGAATGCAGTTCAGTCTCAAGAAAGCTAAGAAGTTAAAGATGAGAGCAGGCCCCCCAAATTCCAATGTCAACTGGGAAATAACAACACTGAGCAGTTTCCATGACTGGGGTGGGAAGGAGAGTTTCTGTCAAGAAATTAGGTCTTTACATCCTGGAGTCACTGTGAACACTAAAGGAGGTTTTGTCTGTCAAGCGCTCCTGCAGGGCCAAGCCCAAAATGTGCTCAACCTTGGTGCTTGTAAAATACATGGACAGCCATTCTCAGTGGGCAGGCTCAGTGCCTCAGATACATCCAAGTTCTTGCCCACATTCACTGTCTTATCTAAGTCTCACAGTTTCTTATGAGCATTACTGAAACTGTTTCTCTCTGGCTCCAAGCCACAGGAGTAAGGATGGGTACTATGGAAGGACACTGGACAAGCACTTTCAAAACTGACCAATGGTGCAACGAAGCAAACCCTGACCACCAAGTAGATGTCACAGATGTCTGTGTTCTGAGCTCAGAGGAGATAAATCTCTGTGGGAGAAGTCATAAACTCATTATGACTTCTCCCACAGGAGAAGTGAAGGGATGTGAGGGGAAAGGATGTGAGGGAGCATGTCAGAAGCAGAAGCAATGGTATAGAAGTTTCAGTCAGAAGCCCATTATGAGTGTACAATCCACAAAATTGTACACTTTCACAAAAATTGCTGAATCTTGTTCTGTTAGTCCAGGTTAGAAACTGCATTGGTGTGCCAATGTAGAAAGAATGCTTATTTTCTAAAATTCCCTTTTATTCTGTGGTCTTAAACTCAACCTCCTCAGCCTCCCATTAAAGTCATTTCTCTTCCATAGTGAAAACAAAGTCTGACTTCAATATAATGTAACAAGTGCTTTTCTTCTCCTGGTTATTTATTTTTTAGTTTTGTCTGATTGCAAAATGTTTCCCTCTCTCCCTCCCTTTCACTTGAACTTCAGTTTTTATTTAAGTTTCCTCATTACTGAGCCTTCTTAGATTTTCTAATTCCCTGTCAGCAGTCATTTCTAGAATAAGGAAATTATTTACTTTTCAAAGTATTTCACTTGTATTTTTTCTTTCAGGAGGAGTAAAAACTCTCATTTTTTATTCCAAAAATATTGCCTACCTCCCCACCCCAGTCTCTTCTGTGAACACCAGTTTTGAGCTGATTTTCTGTAGACACAGTAATGGAAGCACCATGTTCTCTGAGGTGCCACAATGTAAGCAAAGCTATTACAAATTTTATTACTCAGTAGGAAAAAAGTACAGCTCTCATTCTCTGGTATTGCTTTTGCATTTTACACACAGATGAGCAGAAAACAGCAATCTGAAAATACTCTCTATCCCAACACAGGAAGTACCTGTCCTGGGGTTGGGGACCCTGCTGCTTCCTTGTGACACTTACTCCCTCAGTGAAATAACAGTCCCAAGGGGGTCATCGCTGTTAGTGGGGCCTCCCTTGCTCCTTCACATGCTTTAATTTTTCCTGTCTCCTTTTTATTGCAACTATCTTCTTAAGCCTTCAGAATTTTAACATTTTACCTTTTTCATAAAAAATATGGGTAAGCCTTCTACTTTGTGCCCCTGCTCAGGCTTTGTCAGCAGGTGAACAAGACAGTGCAGGAGATTTCAATCATTCTTGCCTCACCTCAAGGCTATGGGGTACCAGGTGGGCACAGCTGCATCTGCTCTTCCTCTCTCCTCTCTGTCTTCCTGGTCTCACCCTCCAAATGACCAGAAAGGAACCCACTACGTGGCTTACCTATGTCCAAATATCCTGATGTAATTTTCTTTAAAGATTTTATTTATTTATTTTTACATAGAGGGAAAGGGAGGGAGAGAGGGAAACATTAATGTATGCTTGCCTCTCACACACCCTCTACTGTGGACATTGCCTTCAATCCAGGCATGTGCCCTGCCTAAAAATTGAACCCATGACCCTTTGGTTCACAAGCCAGCACTCAATCCACTGAGCCACACATTGATGTGATTTTTTTTTACATGTGTTGCTTCTTTTAAAGCTAAGTGCAGACATTAGATGTGGCATTTTCTTTTTCCTACTGGGGATTTCTGAGATGGGCCTAATCAAGTCCCCGTTAGACTAGACTCTCTAGTAACTGACTGGCGGTAACTGCAGCTCTCCCTGTCACCAAGTGTATCCTCCTCTGCTCCCTGGGTACCAGCAGTGACAGCCACCCACATGGGCAACTTTGGTGGCCTTGGAACTCAGTCTCCCCACGGGAAGCAAGCAGAAAGATGTGTACAAAACCTTCTCTGCTGAGCCAGCAGCACATCATTTTCCCTCAACTTGCTCTGCACCCTCTTTGTGCCCACTACACACAACAGCACTGGCCCTGGGTGAGGGCCAGGGATGGCTGGGTGACTGACCATACTGAGCAGAGTGGCCCACGGCTCACCCAAAGATGCTGCTGTGCAAAGGGAGTAAGCTCAGTCTGTCGGAAGCCACTGTACAAGTACATTGTATACATGGATCTTTTTGCTTTTTCAGCTCTAACTGTTCCTCTGAGCAAAGACACTTATCCCATGTCCCCCTATGCTGTCCTACAGGAATGTAAAGGCCCCACAGATGTGGGAAGGGGATTCACCTTTGCCAGAAACTGCATGGGTCATTGTCCACACAACCAGGAACCAATGCTCAGTGGACTCCATCCCTGTGCAGCCCCAGCAGGTGTAGTGCAAGAATGGACACCAGCCCTGCTGGCTCAGAACAGAGAGGGAAACACACTCAGCAGCAGGGGCATCCTCCAAAAGGGGGTGAGGCTGGATGGGCCTCATGCATGTCAAGGATTGCACAGATGGAGAGGAGGGAATAGAAATTCTAAACAAGAGAGAATAAATACACTAGCAAAGAGAGAGGCCAGGAAATGACAGAGTATGGCCAGAGTAAGATGAGCATGAAGAGCGAATGGAAGAGAACCACAAATAGAGTACTGGAGACCCTTCTTGGGAAAGCAGCAGATAGGGCTGTTTTGTAAGACAATGGGAAGACATTGAAAACCTCCATGTCCAGGTCTCATAGTTCAACCAGACACAGGGAGGTATGCGTATCCTCTTGTTATATGAAATAACTTTTGTTGCTGGTAGACGACAGGTGAAAGCATTCAGTTCAGGAATTACCTGAAAGACAAGAGGTGCTTTATTGATATTGATAGTAAAGCACTAATATTATTTTCAAGTCAAGGCTGATAGAAACCATACCACTTAGTATGCCTATGAAACACCAACTTCTTCTATATCTATTTTCTAGTCTGATCAGTGAATTATAGGAAAAATATTAAGCTGATTAAAATGTATGTAGAACTATATGAATTTTAAATCTATATGAGTAAAATATTTGGTGTTTTACTCTGGTCATATTGTCGAATCAAAATGCATGCATACATGCTTTTAACTAGCATACCTAGGTTTTTATATTGCATTTAAAGAAATGCAGGTAGGAAAAATGTACATATTTTCTATTGGTTTGTGTTTAAATTACAACCTTAATGTTAGCAAATTCTCAGTAAATAATTATAAAGTAGGATATAAGTGCTCTGGTTTCTGAATTGATATAAATTTCTGGGGAAATTTATATCAATTAATTATATAATTATAATTAGTTAAAATTAATATATCAATTAATTTTAACTAATAACTTATTCTAGATTTACTCTGTGTCAGGCACTGTGCTAAGCAGTTTCATTTTCACCAAAACCCTAAAAATTAACTACAGTTACTATCCTCATTATTTTATGGGTGAATGAAGAGTAAAAGAAGTTAGGCAATTTTCCACAGAGACAATGCTCACGCACTAACACCACTAACTTCAGCCTCAGAACCATTGTGACCAGCTCATCACAGCATGGCCTACTCACCTTCCCATAAAAGGAAGCTTTAAATAATTACATGTCAGAGAGAAAGAAAGAGAGAGATGATTAATACAAGCAGATAAATGGATTCTTTCAGTCAAAAGCCAGGGAAACAAATGTGGTTTCAGACCATGCCTGCCAGATTTAGAATTCAGCAGAAACTTGGTCTGAGGTCTCAGGCAAGATCACAGAGCCCTAATGCCCTGTCCTACCTGTCTTTCAACAAGAGAATTACCTTCTTAAGAACTGCAGCCAGGGACACAGAAGAAACTCAAAAGCTTCATTTTTGCATGAATGTTTGCTTTTCCAATATGTGCATTGCAATGTGTGTATATAAGCAGAAATAAAATGCAGAGACTTAAAATACTGCCATGGTGTTGTCTGGAGCTGATAGTCTGCAAACATGATGTGTCTTTGGGACAACCTCACAGCATGGGATGGGATTCTGAGAGTGGCCAGCTCTTTAAAGGCATCTAAGATGTGTCTTAATTTATTCTAGCTCAGATACACTCCAGAATGATGGCCCCATGATGTTATTTGAACAAGAAGCATGGTTAACAGCAGCTTTAGGCCAAAACAGCTTCCAGAGACAATAAAGACAAGAAGAACCAAGCTGACCCAAAAATCCCTCCATCCTTAATTATTTCCTCTGAAAAACGTGGACACAGCATTTTCTGCTTTCTTACCTTTCAAAAGGAAATGATTCCTCTGTTTCTGGGAGTTCTGGAGATCTATGTGATGGGTGGAAAGGACTGAGGTGGTGATTAGTACATGCACATTGCTTGACCCACATTGCCTTATTTATCTTGCTGTTACATTGGTTTTTGAACTGAATTTCAAATAATCACATTCATCCCTAATAGATCAAAATTAGACAGCCATCAATAAATGCAATGAAAACATAAAGCCAATGTGATATTATTAAAATGACTCTGAGGAGGCATGAATGTGAGCCTGGACATGAGTCAGCTTTGTGAGGGTGGTGCAGAGGCAGAGGCCCAGGCAGGGCACTGTGGCAGTAGTCGGGACTCAAAGCAGCACCCTACAATGAACTGTGCCTTGTCCTATAACCTGAGGAAAGTACTTCTGTCTCCTCTTCCTTAAAAGTCATTTGGACTGCAGAAGTCATTTTCAAGTCAGACATTTACACTGCCCTTCTATATACATGCCCTTTTAACTTTGAACAACATTGCAACTTAGTTCTGACTTCATCAAGACCAAAAAAAAAAAAAAAGAAAGAAAGAAGAGGAAGAAGGAGGAAGAGAAGAAGAAGAAAGGAGAAGAATAAGAATAAGGAGGAGGAGGAGGAGGAGATTGCTTTTGCTAACATGGTGGACCTCATCAAATCAGATGAAGGCCTGAACAATAAAATCTGAGATTTCCTAGAAAAGGAATTCTCTCTCAACACTATAGTGGAGAAATCCTGTTTGAATTTTTAGCCTACCCGTGGACCTGCATACTTCACACTCAAGACTGCAATATCCACTCTTGCTTCCTGTCTTTTGTGACTTTGTAATTGACCACTCTCCCTTGACCCTATTCACCTCTCTAGACCTACAAATGAGGTCCCATATTATGTGTTCAGTAGCCTGCCATCTAGTGGTGGAAAAAGAACTCTCTGGTGGAAGGTTTTCCCTTCTGGAAAGAAAACAAAAAACAAAATATTCGACAATATAGCTTTAAGGTTAATTGTGTAGTAATATGCTCATTTTTGTATAAAATTATGAATACTTTATAAGTCACTTTTCAAATAGTGCAATGCATAATCCAGGAGTCAGAATATCTTCCTTCACTTTATTCCCCAGTTATTATTGATATATGATTCTGTTAAAAAATAAAAAATTCCTTAACCTTTCTTTCAGAATTTGGATTTCCCTTTCTTTAAGGTAATAAATCCATTCTTTATGTTCTTAAGTTCTTTGTTATTTCCAATATGTTTTATAATTCTATTTCTGTGGCAACTGAAGCATTCTTACATAAAGATATTTCCAAGAAAAAGAGAAAAAAAGCACTTCAAAAAATTTTGAAACCTATTTTGTAACAATTTTAAAAAATTTGCACACTAAGTAAAAGACTCATTTAAAAAAACATATCTTGCAGAAATAGAACTAGTTGATTAGAGTTGTATGTGGGCCCATTTTTCTTTACTAGAAAAGAAATATTTCTAATATTTGGAGATATGAAATTTAATGACTAGCCTCAAAAAGCCATTAGTTCTTCCCTATCTTTGCAGTTGGTATTACATTATATTAAATGAACTTTTAGGTCATTTAATAAGTTTTGTTAGTATAAAATCTTTCTTCCATGACATTTTCCTAGACTTATAATACGTAAAATAATGACTTTCCTTCCTATAGTACTTCATTTTGCTTAGTTCATACTTCCTCATAGAAATAGAGTTCTCGGCATAATAATGTTATTTATTATTTCTGCTGGTGAATTTTTCATCATTAATTCATCTAATTGCCACACAAACTACCACTCTAGCAGAACAGGTCCTGAAATCTCTGCCATCAAGATAGAAAAAAAATTTTAAATTAGAACTATGTGGAGAAGGATAGAAATTGTGGTAAAGTTATTACGTTTTAAATATATCTGAATTCAGGCTATACCTTGGCTATACCCTGTGTAAGGCCTGGTGCCTTCTTTCACAGAAAAGAGTTCTTCCTGATTGAATCATTGCCAGACCATGGCTCCTTGGCTGGAGGTGGAAAACACCTAGCCCAACCCCAGTAAATACATAGAAAGGATCACCAGGGTTGGGAAAGACAAGGAGCCTGACAAAAATGACACTGGGATTGTTCTGACCAAGACTGAATTTCTACCATTGCACTTCCTCATGGCCCTGACTGAGGAGCCCCCAAAGGAACCCACATACTTGGACCGCCCCTGGGACCTGCCCAAGCATAAGCTCCAGAGGATCAAGTGGTCAGAGAGAAAGGAAGATTCTGTGTGTCTTCCAGGGGATTGGGAAGTTCATTCTGCTTCTGGGATTCCTCTACTTGGTCGTGTGCTCCTTGGATGTTTTCAACAGTGCCTTCCAGCGGTTGGAAGAAAAATGGCTGTGAAGTTCATCAGCAAAAACTCTATTGTGTCCAACCCCATGGCAAGGTTGGTTATCAGGGTGATGGTGACCACCATGGTGCAGAGCTCTAGCACCTCCACGTCCATCAGTCATTAGCATGGTGGCCTCCTCAATCCTGATGGTGTAGGCTACCACCCCCATTGTCATGGGAGTCAACATTGGGACCTCCATCACCAACACCTCCGTGGTGCTCATGCAGACAGGAGACCAGACTGTTCGAAAGGGCTTTTGCCGGGGCCACTGTCCACAACTTCTTCAACTGGCTATTTGTGCTGGTGCTGCTGCCCATGGAGGCCACCACCCATTACCTGGAGGTCCTGACTAACCTGATCATTGAGTCCTCCCTGCTAAAAAAAACAGAGAAGACACCCCAGCATTTCTGAAAGTTATCACAGATCCCCTTGCAAAGCAAATCATCTAGATGGATAAAAAAAGTCATCAGCCAAAATGCAATAAACAATGAAGAAGCTCAAAAGAAGAGTTTGATCAAGATTTGGAGCAAAACCTTTACCAATGTGACTCAGATAAATGTCACCATCCCCTCCATCGAGCATATCACCTCCCCCTCCCTCTTTTGGACAGACAGTTTCTGTTGTGGACCACTCTGCCTAGTTTCAGGAATTGTAAACCACCTCCCATGTCTAAGGCTGTGAGTGATCTCTGGAATGTGAGCCACAGGAGACAAGCCTTGTCTCTGGTAGAAATGCTGCCTCAGTTTCCTCCCTGCCCCAAAGCATGGTTCGAAGTCCATGATGGGTAAGTCTCCTCACAGCGGGGAGCAACTTAAGCCAAACTTGACCACTTGGGATGCCTTCATGGAAGTACTCAGGGGGGCTGCAACAAAGAGCAATGGGCTCTTGCCCACCACCCCACCCCATCCCCCCTCGCAGCGATGGCTAGGTGACATAGCCGGAGTCCCCATGTCCTCTGGGAGAAGCACTTTCTGTCTCTAATCCCCTTAAGCCTGAATACCTGATGGGGAGGGGTGCAGCTCCTTGCCTTGCCAGAGCATGCGGTGGGGGGAGGGTTCTGGCACCACAAAGACTTCCTGAAAAACCTGTGAAATCTGCTCTGCTAAGAGTGCTTTCATTCATATGTTAAAGGTTGGAGCAGGAAACTCTAAAACTCTGTTCCTGACAGACTCTTACTCGGACTAAGCCCTCAGATTTCTTTGAAATGTTATCTACTGTTTGATCCTTGCTGCCCTGTATTCCTGTATATTACAACCCAGTAAAAGGCCCTGGAGGAAGGGGTTTGAAGCCTTTTTCCCTGAGAAAGTGGCCACTGCTCATGGCCCTTCCCTCTTGAGGGATCAGCCACCTCTCTGCCCCAAGCAGATCATGTCATGTCATGTTTACTTTCATCCATGGTGGACAGGAGGATTTGTGAGAAAAGTCACCCCCACAAGTTTCCACACCTAGACCATCAAGAGCATGACCCACTGGGAGAATATTTCCAAATGCCACCACATCTTGTGGATGCCAGCCTTGAGGATATTGTTGCTGGTGTCATTCTGCTGGAGATCTCCCTTCTACTCTGTGGCTGTCTGATCATGATTGTCAAGCTCCTGGGCTCTGTGCTCAAGGGGCAAGTACCTGTTGTCATTAAGAAGATCGTTAACACCAATTTACATTTTCCCTTTGCCTGGCTGCTGGCTATCTGGCTATCCTCATGGAGGCAGGCATGCCCTTTTTCATACAGAGCATCTCTGTGTTCACATCTACCATGACCCCACTGATAGGTATCAGTGTGATCACCACTGAGAAGGCATATTCCCTCATGCTGGGCGCCAACTTTGGCATCACCGCCACTGCTATTATGGCTGCCTTAGCCAGTCCAGGCAGTAGTCTGAGGAGCCCACTCCAGATTTCCCTGTGCCAATTTTTCTTCAACATTATAGGTGTCTTGTTGTGGTGTACAATCCCATTCACCCATCTGCCCATACTCCTGGCCAAGGGGCTGGGCAGCACCTCAGCTATGTACCACTGGCTTGCCATCTTCCATCTGGTCATCTTCTTCTGCCTGGTCCCACTGACAGTGTTTGGCCTCTTGCTGGCTGGGTGCCCAGTGCTGGCAGGTGTGTGGGTGCCCATCGGTCTCTTGATCCTTCTGGTGGTGTTGCTCAAGCTCCTGCAGTCCTGCTGCCCATGCATCCTGCCTTGTAAGCTCCAGACCTGGAACTTCCTGCCCTCATGCATGCACTCGCTGAAGCCCTGGGACCACATTCCTGCTGTCTGCTCTGCTGCCCTACATGCTGCCAATGCAGCAAGGGCTGCTAGGAACAGGAGGAGGTGCCAGGCATCCACATCAAGCCCCCCCTCAGCCCCCCACCCCTCCCAGGCCTTCAATAACACCGCCATGGTGGGAGAGGCACAGGAGGGGGTCCCTCAGTCCCAAGTGAATGCCCTGGACACAAACACCATCTTCAGCAGCACAGCCTTTTAGCAGCTGCCCCTATGCAGGAGGAGGAGCCCAAAGTCTCACAAGCTCCCTTCTGGTTCTACATGCCAATCTCCACCTCAATGAGAAATGGTATCAACAGCAGCTCTGACTCATTCCCCTTTGCACCGCAGCAACTAGAAAAATGATCCCAACACCCACCCACCCTGCACTCAGGTGGGTTGGCCAATAGTGTTACCGAACAACAAGAGGAGGTCCGAGGGAGGGGCAATACAATATTTGGCCCACCTAGGGATGCCCAAAACTGCTGTACAACAGGGGCCCCTCCCAAAAACCAAAATACTAAAATCTACTGGGCCCTTCTGTCCGCCGCCAATTGGAAACACATCTCTCAATGCCAGAGATTTGTGAAAAGGAAACAAAATGTTTATTTAATGCTATTCAGGCCTAATGCCACCACTAAAATATCAAAGTCCTTTAGGTTGTACACCTACACCCACACAGCGCTCCCTTCTCCCTCTGTCCCAACTCCGGGTACCGTAAATCAGGAAAAGAGCACACGTCTGTGTTGCAGGCCGCTGGCACCATCAGCTGTGTCACTGTGCAGGCAGGATCTCGAGTTAATCCAAAGTACTGTGGTACCCTCTCATAGTCCACTGGCAAGAGTCCTTTGTACCCAGTTCCAGTCAAAGTCTCTGTTGCTTTTCAGGCCCCGCGGCCAAAGGGGGCACCCCAAAGCCGCGTGGGCCTCTTCTACCAAAGCTGCAGGAGTCCGCACTCCACCAAAAGTATGTGGCTGTCTTCTTCACCTGGCTGCAGGGATCTCCATTCTGGCAAAGCTGCGTGGTTTTTCCCTTTCACCTGGGAAAGAGGGGTTCCACACTCTGCCAAAACCACGTGGCTCCCTCTTTCACCTCACCAACAGGGGGTCCTCACTCTGCTGAAACCGCGTGGCTCTCCCTCCATCTGGCCAAGCGGGGACCCTTCATGTCTTGGAGCCAGTCTTTTCCAAGCTCTCACCCAGGCCATCTCGCTCAGGAGCGCAGCCTCTAGTTACATTCTGAGTCCAAGCCCTTCTCCCTTCGGAGAACAGCTCATAGATCCCATCTTGAGTCCCAGCTACTACCTTCTCCCTTCTGCCTCCTTCTTCCTGGCCCCAAACTTGGCCACAGCTATTTAACATATCTATGAAACCAGTTAAAGGTTATAGATATGTTAAATAACCATTCCTCCAGAGGTTAGCTCCAAAACTGTTGCTATGCAAAATAGCTCTCAATGGCCTGGCTCTATTCATTCCTTTCCCCTGGGGGGGGGGGGGGGGTGAGGACATCTTATATGTCTCTCCAATATTTCTATACACTTTGAATTCTGGACACTTTTCTAAATCTTTTTGGGGGGCCCCCTGTCTGCACCCTGTATCAATAGAACTTATTTTCAGACTTAAACCATCCTTTTTAGAAGTCCTAAAGGAGAGATTTGTGAGAGATTTTCAAAGATGCATTCATACACATATGCTTTTCTTGTGATAAATTCTCCTTTTACCAAAGACTGACTTCAACCAACAGCAGCTGCCTCTCAGGTGTCTTGGCCCCAGAGCAGCCCAAGTCAAGGGAAATAGACCTTGCAAAACACAGGTGTGGGACTTTTTCTCTTCCCAGTGCTCCCCAAGTTCCATGACAAGGGTTTCTCACCTGATCACGTAGGTCTAGTCCAAGCATTTTATCAGCTGTGCCCTCAAGTTTCCAGGATGGAAGCCACATGGGAGCTTCAGAGAGATCCAGGATGCATTTTGGCTCACCTGTTGCTTCCTAAGAGGAGACCAATCCTGTTGCTGAACTGGGCAGCTCTTTTTAATTTGGATTTTTTGGAAGCAAAATTGACCATCATAGTTAAAGCCTAGTGCCACTTTTGGTCAGATTAAAATCATCCCTCTTGAGTCTTCTGGGAAAAAAATCTGAATTCAAAACAATATAAATTTTAAGTTATAAATAAATCAAATACTTATATAAGAGTGTGATGTATAAATTTTGTAACATTAAAAAAACTGATGTTATAAATCATAATTTACCAAATAATGTGCCAAAGAATACTACTTCTTCAGGTTGATAAAGGCATGAAGTGCCCAAGCAGAGGAAACCCTTGTCCAGTCCATTGTTTGGAAAATGCTTTTTCAAGGTTAAGCAAAGGACTTCTCAGAGATTTCATTATGGCAATATGCATTTTGATGGCACAAGATGGGACCTACTATCTACTGCATTTCTCAAACCTATTTGTTCATAGGGCTTTTCACCCCCAGCCCCACCTCATTTCACAGAACATCATGCAATGTGATAAGTCTGTGAATAAGTATGTTAAATGAAGCCAGACTGTGAAATAACAGATAAAAAATTAAAAGTAATTCACTGTTTAGGAAGAAGAAAAGAAGTGCTTACTTATATTAATGGTGAAGACATTGATGTTTGAGGGATGGGGAACAGCAGGGTTTCTGAGGCAGAGGGGGATATCAAAAAAAAAATCTCTTAGCATGAGTAACTAGAAGTCACTTGTTTAAACTCAGATGTGATATTTTCCAAATGAAAAACTGTACAGGAAAGGTAAAGCAAATGAAAAGATCCTTACTATGATTTTATGGTGACCTCTTGTGGTTCAAAGACAAAATGACCTTTCAAAAAATTCTGGCACCTTGAGCAGCAAATATTTTGAAGTTTAAATAACATTTTTCAATGTTCACCCAAACTAATACAAGTGTTATCTCTTCAGATTGATATTAGAAGAATACCTATCTTATAAATTCCTGTCATGGTTGGACTTCTGCAAAAAAATATGCATTGCATTGATGAGCAGAAAAGAAAATAATAAAGACAGAACAAAATATAAAGTATAGGAAAAATAACCATCTTGCTCAGGCAATTATTCATTTATTTTGAAGTTGATATAAAATTTAGATGATATATACTAATTAATGACCTTAAGCTTTTGAAATAAATAGTGATTTCAAGATTTTGAGCTTTTTGCCTTTGCTTTTTAGTTGATACCTACCTATATACTATATCTGAATATTATGAGTGATGATTGATTCTTTCCTAATGAGATTAAAAACTCTTGCCATTATAACAGGTTTTGCCATCAGAAATGAAATAAAATCATTGAAGAACAATAACACATTTGTTCTTCAGACTTAATTAATACTGTATAAAAACATCAGGGCAAATAGCACTTTACGAGTCACTGAGGGGATAGATTTCATGTAGCCAGCCAACAGCTGAAATACTTTTCAAAAAAAAGAAAATATTAAGAACCCCTTATAACTTTGAATTATCCAAAACCAACAAAGTGTAAGAGTTCTATCCCTAACCTCAAACAAGAACCCTTCTGGCTTAAGGGCCCAGAACATCTGATGACAATTCACAGACCCTTTCCCATCTGTGAGAAGCAAGTTAAAGCAGGGGTGTCCCTGAATCAGTGCCAAAGCATCCTGGGTTTGTTTGAAGTGCCCCTATCCTGAGCTGTCACATGCTTTCTGGTTTTTCTCACTGAAATCCACTTGAATCAGGTTGGGATTTTTTGAGGAATGTAGCAGATGTTCAATTCATGTGGCTTTAACACTTAGTTGTTTGGTACAATGTTTTTCTTGGACCAATATGGACGTTTGTTTCGTTGTGATACCTTCTAATTAGAAAAAGTCAAGTACTGGAGGAAGTTAAAAAAGGTGACCTTGGACCCACCCACAAAAACCCTCCCTGTGCTGAGCACAGCCACTCTTAGAACCTGTTGCCCATGTGCAGTGTGGGGCATGGCACCACTTACCACACTGCCCACTGTGCTGCAGAAACTTGTCTTTTTCTCAACACACATGAGGAATGGCAGAGAAATGGCGTTTCAAGGTGTGGAACATTGTACACAATGAGCCTGGGACAAAGACCACCACAGTTATATCAAAAGAACATACTAACTCTGTTTAAATGCACAATTTCATAATAATTTTTATTGAAAAACATTGGCCACTTTAGAGGATGCAAAGGCACCACCTCAGGATCTGAAGACAGAACTAATGGAGCATTTACCCTGCTTTTCTTATATGAACTTTAAACTGAGTTAACCAAGGGTTGATGTTTCAAGGCTTCTTTTTATAGAAGTATTCCAGCTAATAAATAAAGAAGGAATGAAAAATTTTAACTTAATCATTTTGTTACTTCAATGAAACTGTATTTAGATAATGATCATAAGTGGCTGCTGACATTAAAAGCTAAAGAAGGAAGGATAGGATATTATACTCTGATAGAAGTATTCAAAACAGATATGAAGTGTTCTTGAAAAAAATCTAACATAAAGTGATGTAGCTTCCAGATCTAACTACCAACTTATAGGAATAGGCTAAATGATACCTCGAGATAAAATTAGCAAATTCCAAAACTGTAGAACATGTAACCCAGTTTCTTACACAAAAAGCAGGGTAGTGGAAGGGAAGTTGTACCTACAAGAAAGCTAAGGGACTATAAACCAAATGTCATGTCTACTCACTCAAATAAACCAAGTTAAAAAAAAATAAAATTTATGTTGAGAAAATTTGAACATTGCAAATATATTTTATATTAAGTAATAACTTTATTATTATATTATAAAAAGATCTTTATCTTTTAGAGATATTCACTGAAATATTTATGGATAAAATAATAGGATATCTTGGATTTAGTTGACAAAGATTCAGAACAGGAAGGAAGGGGCCAGGCCAGAAATCAGGGATTGGAAAAATATGACTCAGGGGCCAAGTCTGGCCAATCATCTATTTTTGTAAAGAAAGTTTTATTGGAACTCAGTCACACTCATTCATTTCTCTATGGTCTGTGGCTGCTTTCTGTACTATGACCATGTTGAGTAGTTGCAACAGAGACTCTATCAACCCGCAAAGCCAAAAGTACTTACTATCTGGCACTTTACAGAGAAAGACTGCTGCAAAGCTGACCCAGCATTCACCATAAGCACATGACTGAAGCTGGGTGATGGACACATGGTGGGTAATTATGGTATTTTTTATGGTTAATTATGGTATGTTTGAAATGTCTCATAACAAAACATTTTAAAGTTTGAAACAAAAACAAACAAAAATTGCTGGATAAGCTTCTCAGGATTCTTCAACCTGCCTGCTCATAATTGATATATTTGAATAATTTAATTTTTTCAAAAAGGGACTTCTCTTTCTTTACATTAATATTCTTAAAGAAAATGAGAACAAATGTAATTTACATTTAAAAGCTGAACTGGGGAGAAGGAGATGTTTACAAAACATTCAGGCGTTTCCCCCTTCCAGTAGCAAAGCTAGGAAGGATCCTGTGTCTCTGGGTGAGACAGAACCAGCCCTGACCCCGTTCCTTTCCCTCCTCTCCCTAGTATTGGCTTCCTGGGTTGATGGGTCATCGAGCTTATTCACTGTTGTTGTAAACAAGGCTGAGCATTCTGTTTTCAAAGACACTGAAACTGGAGGAAACTAGTCACCAAAAGCCTGACTATCAGCTGCTAGATGGCTTCCTGATAACTCCTGTGCTGGCCAGCACTCTGCACACCAGTACAGGTCTTTGGGGCTCCCAGGACACCACTGTCCCAAACTGACCTGCCTGACCCAGCCTCATGCTGGAAATCACTGAGCTGTGCTTCAGTGTGGACCATGGCTACCTGGAGGGCCTAGTGCGAGGGTGCAAAGCCAGCCTCCTGACCCAGCAAGAGTACATCAACCTGGTCCATTGTGAGACCCTGGAGGATAAGCTAATATTCTTATAGTTTAGACAGGAAAAAATGCCTCTGGCCCAGGGGGACTTAAGGGAGAGGCGGTTCCCAGGGCCTGAGAGCCCAGAGCAGGTACTTAATCCCAGGGCCAGGAACTCAGGGGTCCATGAATTTGGATCAGAAAACAATTACATCTCTGTGTTCAGTGTTCTCTAGGTGAAATCTTAACAATAGAAAGTCAATATTTTCAAATCCTTATACAGTTCTGGTAGATGTTTTGAAATATCAGTTATGTTTTTACTATCGAAATTATGGAAAAGACTGTTCTTATCCTTTAATCATGATATTTAATGCCTTAATACAGGAGCACAGTATTATACATTTTAAAATATCTTGGTAACTGGCTGGTGTATATCTCCATACCTAGCCCTTTTCCATCTCTTGGGGAAGTAAAATAAAAACTTTACTCTCTGTATTTTCTTTTTTTGTGTGAATTCTTTTACAGTCCATGTTGCTGAATACCCTAACATATTGGTAGTCCATTCAGGGATATTCTCTATTTCTCCCTCTTCTCTGCCTCCTGAGACTTACAACTAGGGGAGCAGTGGACAGTTGAAGCTCTACCCAGCTAACCCCCTAACCCTGTTTCTGTGAGACCTTGAGACAGGATTATAATCCTTCTCCATCTCTCCAGACTCTATGGACACCCTCCTCCTCACCCCTTACATGGCCAGCAATTGGAGAAATCTGGAGAAACTATGTCAAGATAGAATATCTAATAAACCTGGATTGTAGGTCTGTGAAAAAATGTCACCTTCTTCAAGCACCACTCTAGCTTTCTCATCCTAAGTATCTGAGTTAGTTACAAACTCCACTAATATTCCCCAGTTAAGCACCCTGCATCATGCCTATTTTTACAATCATCACAAAGATGTTAGCTCACATTTCTATCATTGCACAGGATGTCCCTTGAAGTTAATGTTCTACGCTTTTTGAGAAAAGAGTCTACTGCTAGCTTAAAAAGACTGCAACGTCTTTTTTCCCCCAAGTAACAAAAAATCCAAGGGTAGCGATGTGGGTTGAAGTATGTTTTCCCAAAATTCATGGTTGAAGGTCTAATGCTCAGTACCTCAAAGTATGACCTTATTTGGAAATAGTATCATACAGATGTAATGACTTAAGATATGACCATACTGGATTAGGATGGATCACTACTGTAACTTAAAAGGTATCCTAATAAAAAGGGGAAATTTAGAAACAGACATGAACAAAGGGAGATAGCCATGTGCAGATGAAGGCAGAAATTCAAATGACAGTTCTATTGTATAAACCAAGGAATGCTAAAAGATTCATGGGAGATAAATGAAAACAATTATTCTCCATAGCTTTCAGAAAGAATCAACCCTGCCAACACCTTAAAACTGGGTGCCTAGCCTTCAAAATTGTAATACAATAAATTTCAGCTTCTTTTCTTTTTCCTACATGGCTACTGCATTTATTAACTGGGGTTCACAAGGCAAGAACAGTTACTATGTTGTGGAAATATTCCATCAAAAAGTCAAAAAAAGGAAGTTATTTCCTACTTTGAAAAATTTCATTTATGTCCAATACCTCATATTCAGAGTTCTCAGTTTCCCCCACAATGTCCTGTTTCTGACCTGGGTGCCATGTTGCACTTAGTTGTTCTCTCTCTTTAGACCCCTTTGGTCTGTGGCAGGTCCTCAGCTATCCCGGTCTTCGATGACCCTGTCACTTTTAAAGTGTCCTGGTCAAGTAATTTGTAGACTGCCCTTGAATCTGGATTTGTTTGATGCTTTCATGCAAGTTGACTAAGGTTTGGAATTTGGAGAACTCCACAGAGGTGATGTGCACTCTTCAGCACCTCACATCACTGTGTACAAGACACCACTACTCTGACTAACCTTCATCATCCAGTGATGGAGGGCCTGACAGGTTTTCCACTGCCAGTTACTATTCTTCCTTTTAAAATGAATAAATAGCCCTGGCTGGTGTAGCTCAGTGGATTGAGCACAAGCCTGCAAACCAGAGGATCGTGGTTCAATTCCCAGTCAGGGCACATGCCTGGGTTGCAAGCGAGTTCCTTGCAGGCCAGTTCCCAGCAGGGGACACACTAGAGGCAACCATACATTGATGTTTCTCTCCCTCTCTCCTTCCCCTATAAAAATAAATAAATATTAAAAAAATAAAATGAATAAATATCTGGAGGAGAGAAGGGATGCTTAGAGGATATGCAAATATCCCATTTCTCCTTAAATGCGTAACCACTAATTTTAGAGTTCATTAATGGATCTTGCCTGCAACAACTATTACTGTGATGTTTTTTTCCACTGAACTATACATTTTATTTTTTATTTCTTTTTTTAAATATATTTTATTGATTATGCCATTACAGTTGTTCTATTCCCCCCTTCATTCCCTCCACCCTGCACACCCCCTCCCCCACTATTCCCCCCTTTAGTTTATGACCACGTGTCTCAAGTTCTTTAGATTCTATATCTCCCCTACTATTCTTGCCCTCCCCCTATCTATTTTCTACCTACCATCTATGCTACTTATTTTCTGTACCTTCTCCCCCCTTCTCCTTCTCCTTCTCCCACTCCCCTGTTGCTAACCCTCCGTGTGATCTTCATTTCTATGGTTCTGCTCCTGATCTAGCTGTCCACTCAGTTTGCTTTTGTTTTAGGTGTGGTTGTTAATAACTGTGAGTTTGCTCTCCTTTCACTGTTCATCTTTTTTATCTTCTTTTTCTCAGGTAAGTCCCTTTAACATTTCATATAATAAGGGCTTGGTGATGATGAACTCCTTGAATTTGATCTTATCTGAGAAGCACTTTATCTGTCCTTCCATTCTAAATGAAAGCTTTCCTGGATAGAGCAATCTTGGATGTAGGTCTTTGGATTTCATGACTTGGAATACTTCTTTCCAGCCCCTCCTTGCCTGTAAGGTCTCTTTTGAGAAATCTGCTGACAGTCTGATGGGAACTCCTTTGTAGGTGACTGTCCCCTTATCTCTTGCTGCTTCTAGGATTCTCTCCTTCATTTTAATCTTTGCGAATGTAATTATGATGTGCCTTGGTGTGTTCTTTCTTGGGTCCAACTTCTTTGGGACTCTCTGAGCTTCCTGGATTTCCTGGAAGTCTATTTCCTTTGCCAGATTGGGGAAGTTCTCCTTTATTATTTGTTCAGATAAGTTTTCCACTCATGGCTGTTCCTCTTCCCCTTCTGGCACCCCTATAATTCTGATGTAACGTTTAAAGATGTTCTGGAGGTTCCTAAACCTCTCCTCATTTTTTTGATTTCTTGTTTCTACATTCTTTTCTGTTTGGTCACTTTTTTCCTCTTTCTGGTCCACTCCTTTGATTTGAGTCCCAGTTTCCTTTTCATTACTATTGGTTTCCTGTGCATTTCCATTCATTTCAATTAGTTTAGCCTTCATATGTTCCTCTAATTTGTGACTAAAATCAACCAGTTCTGTAAGCATCCTGATCACCAGTGTTTTGAACTGTGCATTTGAAAGTTTGACTATTTCTTCATCACTTAGATTTATGGTCTCTGGGGCTCTAAGTTCTTCTTGAGCCATGTTTTGATCTGTTTGTGCCAGTTTGGCTGAAGGGTTTGTTGTTGTCAGACTTCCGTGAAGTTCAATTTTCTGTGGTTTTGGCTCCATTTTTGTTGCTAAAACTTTGTTGTTTTTAAACTTGGTTGTGGGAGGAGGCACAGTGCTTCCACCTACACCTCCATCTTGGCGGAAGTCCTCTCAAAATTTCAGTTTCTTATGCCTCCCTGTGGGGGCACCTTTCCCCACAAGTCCCCCTGTCTACCATGGTTGAAAATGAAACTATTAAGACATGATCTGCTTGGGAAGGAAAGCTGGTCAATCTCTCACAGAAGAAGGACCAAAAACCTCTTCATCAATGGCTTTTACTGGGTTGTAATACACAGGAATACAGGTAAAGCTCATCAGTCACTGTCAGGTGGCAAGCATCAAACAATAGATATCATTTCAAAGAAATCTGAGGGCTTAGTCTGAGTCAGTGTCTGTCAGGCAAGGGGGCTGCAGAAACTTTGGGAGACATACTCATTTCCTGCTCAGACCCTTAACATACTAATGAAAGCACTCTTAGCAAAGCAGGCTTCACAGGACTTTAGGAACTTTTTCTTGTACCCAATCACCCTGGAACCCACTCTAGCTGGCAGAGGTCTTCACTGCTTTCCCAGTCATAGGTTTTCAGGCTTACATGGATTAGAGCCAGAAAGTACTTCTCCCAGATGGAAATGGGGACTTGGGCTATGTCAGAATAACCAGGGAGTGAGGGTCCATCATGCCCTCTTTGTTGTAGCCCCCCCAAGTCCTTCCTTGAAGGCCTCCCAAGTTGATCATGTCTGGCTTAGGTTGCCCCCCGAGGGACCTTACCCTTTACTGACTAACTGACCAAGCGTTGGGGGCAGAGATGGATGAAGCAGAAGCAGCACTGCTGCCAAAGACAAGCTTTGTCTCCTTAGTGGTTTGTAGTCCAGAGCCTTAGCCATGAGAGGTGATTACAACTCCTGAAACCAGGCAGAGTGGTCCCCAATACCTCCCCACCTCCCCACATTATTTTTAAAAATAATGAATAAATAAATAAAATAACTATAGTTATCTTGATAACTATATTTTAATATATTTGGTTTCCTTTGAAATCCCATCTATTTTTATTCTACATATTTATAAATATTATTTGGAGAAAGGTGTCACCAAATCGCCCAGGGATCTATGGCCAAAAAAATGGTAAGAATCTTGGTCCAGAGAATTTAATTCTGTCCCCAGTATCAATGCATATGAGCTTATTTAAGTTTACTTTAGGCTTCTCCTTAACTGAAGCTTTAAAAACCCACAATGGGGTCTGTGGTGAAGCCAGCCCTGATGCATAGGTCTTCAACCACTGCCAGGTGCAGGTAGATGACCTGAGGCTCCAGCCTGAGCTCAGAGTTCTTATTTGTAAAATACAATGGTGACACCTGCTTTGTCAAATTGTTTGGAGAAATAAATGGGGTCATATATGGGAGAATGTTGTTAGAATTATGAAGCACTATATAAATGGAAATTATCTATTTTTTGAAACCACTTTATTGAGGTATGATTGATATGCAAAAAACTACATATTGAATGTATACAACTTGATGTGTTTAGAGATAAGTATATGAGCAACTATCACTACAATATGCGTTTTAAACCTATTTTTCATCTACAAATATCTCCTCCCACTTCTTTATTTTTATTTGCCAGAGAGGTAGTATGTAAACTCTAGGCTCTATGCTGTACTGTAGATCCCCAGGGCTTATTCATTTTGTAAAACTGAAACTTCCTATCCTTTGACACCTCCCTATTTCCCCCTCTCTAGAAATTGTCTTTAAGCTACAGTATTTTCAAAACCTTAACAAAGATGTCACATCTATGATATACAGTATTTTTATTCTTAAAAAAACAGCTATACTACCTCATTTTGAAACATAATAAAATCAGTACTGTATGTTGATAAGAAGGTGCTTTAAAACTTCCAGATTATTCTAGAAAAAGCAAGAAAGCAGTAAGGGTCAAGACTGCCAGGAAGAGTAGCAGAATGCAAAGACAAAATGGAAAAAAATGTGAAGGTCACTTTGCAGGTTTCTTAAGTGGGCCTGAGGGTCCTGATGTCATTTGTTTATGGCTCTGAGCAGTTATAGCCAGAGTTAAGGCCAAGCTACCCAGGCTGAGAGTGACCATCTCCTTCCATTAACAATGGAAACAGCCAGAAAAAGCTTCCAGATGCTAACTAACTCTGTTGGCTACAAATAATCATAAACATAATTCCAGCTCCTAAATCACTTCAGCATATTATATGAGTCTGGAGACTGCGGAGTCTCAGTCACATATAGAAAATCTGCATAACTTGAGGTAGAAAAATTAATGGATGCAGGGCAGAATTAGTGCTTCTGAGAGAAGTCATTTGATAAATTTTGATTAGTTTTCAGTCAAGCTTTTAAATGGGCTAAGATATGCAAATTTAAACACAAACGATACATAAAATGTCTTCAGAATACACAACAATGTTTTAGCCTGCTCAATAAACAGTTCAGGGAGGAACCATTCTCCGCTTCAAAGTGGGAAGGAAAGAAAGCTTTCAGACTCTTGAAGACTTAAAGAATGAATCTTCTTAGTAAAATACACACAGATACACACATAGAATTTTCCACATGGTGTCAGGAGTGGAAGATCACCAAAGTCATTCATGTATCCTGGCTGAAGACCCTCTACACACACTGCAGCTTTGTTGTCTTTGTTTCTCATGTCTCTTTCTTTCCTCCCAAAAATGTGTTTTCAACCATTTTTGCACAACTGTGTTTGAATCCATGCAAATCTATTGTTTGAAGACTGTTAGGAATATCACTGTGAATCATGAAACTATAGACTATAATGACTGCTGAGAAAATCAGTCTAAATAAAATAAGGGTTACATGTCCTTGGTTATGACCTGAGGACACAGGGGCTATGATTAATCTAACATTCTTATTGAGTATGGAAGACAGGGATATAACTGTGTCTGTTGTTCACTGAAATGTCTATCTTTGAGGATGAGTTGAAGCCCCATGAATAGGTCCCATTCACTTGACAGCTCCATTGTGACATAGAAAATAATGTCTGCTTTGCCTGATTGTTTCACAGTAAGTTGGTAAGTAACTTGTTACTGGCTATGGTTCCTGTTGCATCAAAGAATGCACTGAGAGAAACCCAACTACCTTCTCAACTGTCCTGTTGGAACAGAAGTTAAGAACTTGGGATTTTGTTTACATCCCAAAGTTCTTATCATGCATATTTGTTGTATCATCCCAATTTGTTTATCGTGCATACAATATACACCATAAAATGATGAATAAACAAGAGTCGGTGTAACAGTATCACAAGGGTGCTATGTACTAAAGCAGACACTTTCTATAAGAGGAAAGTTAACTTGGCAAAAATAAATCCTCTGGTCTTTAAAAGAAAGGTGTCCTCTTATCAGCAAATTGTTCTAGAGCCAATTGCAAGGAACACATCAGGTTTCATGAGGATTTAGAAGACAGAAAATGAAGATTGTCCATAAAAGCTTTGAAAAGTCCCAGTATTCAAATTTGTGCAAAACTGTATGAGTGTGGTTGGAAGTACTCATATATTCCTAGGCCTTCCCCTTACTGACAAAACACAGAGTCCATTTTGACGACATTTTGACAGTCCTCCCAGGGACCAGAGAGGGAAGCTAGTCTCAAGACTGTGGAATGGGTGCTGCCTCAAGGCTGTATCCACACAAAAACCTGTAAGTTCTTTAATAGAGACTTGAACCAAAATAATAATGGTAAAGGGGCAGAAAGTAGTCTGTAAAAGAATTAACACCATCATATTTGTATTAAAATGTAATTTTTTAGAGCAATTTTAGGTTCACTGCCATGAAAACCTTCCTCCACCCCCACACTTGAGACCACTGATCTTTCTATTGTCTCCATAGTGTGGCCTTTGGCACAAGGTAAGAGCTAGAATCATAATCTGCAGCCCTTTCTGAGTGGTTGCTCCACTGACTAAGGCACATGTGAGGTTCCTCTGGGTCTTGTCAGGCCAATGCTGCTGTTTTCATCAAGTTTTTTAAATTATAAATAAGACTGTTGTAAATATTACTTCCTTTTCAAAAAAAAAAAAGACAAGGTGGTACAATGAATACTTCAGAGCTCCAGAATTTAGTAATAATGGTCTTCTCTAAAATATATGGTAGAAGTTTCCACAGCTCTAAGGTGTGGTGAGAGGACTAGGGACCTCCTCCCTTTACTCTGTCCTGTCAGTCATCTTTCTTTGGAAGAGAGGAAGAGGAGCAGATTATATCCCACTAACAATGACATCCCCATGAATATACACAACTGTCATTCCTTTCCAACTGTGCCTTCAAGTGGGACATAATTCAACAACCATATATATAGTAAGCACTTTCTAACTACAGGCAAGGAAGGTATAGATTTTTTTTAAAAAAAGTTATAGTCCCTGACCTAAAAGGACTTCCATGCTAGAGAATAAAAATAAGACCTCTTAGATGACATTTCCCTGTCCTTCCTGTCTGTTTCCAGGGCAATCAGAGATTCCTGAAGATGTTCTGTAAACTCTAAATTGTAAAATTTCTGGGAACTCCTAAGTACCTGTAAGCAGCAGTGTATCTACAACAAGAACTAGTTTCCTCTCTCTTTCTCTTGAATTCCTGAAATGATTCCCATTTCAAGGTTATGGTTAGAAATAAAAATCGTCTGGGTGGGGAGTAAGCTAGTTTGGCTGCAATACTAGAATGCCTGGAGATAAGGCTAGAATTTCAGCTGTGAAAAATGTTGAAGGAACTTGAAGATCTGATTATGGAGCTTTGAATGAGGACAAGAGACATTCCTGGTCTTTAGTCAATATTTGCATACTTGCAAAATATAAACAAGTTATTTCTCTGAGCCTTTGTTTCTTTGCCTGTGAAACAGGGGTTATTTTAACGTTAAGACACAGTGTATGTTAAAACTATTCTGCCTGTGAAGAGTCAGTTAGGAGATGGCCACAGCGACCTGGGTGGCAGCCCATGATTCTAAACTGGAGATGTAAGGAATGAGACTCAGAGGCCATTGCAGAACATGCAGTCAATGTAGGGTGATAAAGCACCAAAGAGGACTTGAAGGTTCATCACTGTAAGATGGCAGTAAATTAGCAAACGTGGAGTAAGCAGTCTGGTTTTTATAAATATTGATATATTAAAATAGGAGTAATTATAAAATGTGATGGTCAATTTCAACATATAGGTTGAAGTACCTCTGGTCAGAGAGTAAAAAGCACAGTCCTTAACCAACTGAATCAAATTATTTTGGATGTAGATGGGTACAAGTGAGAAGAAAAAGAAATTAATGTTAAGTGGTGGCTCCTACCTGCTGGCTCCTCACTTTCATTTCCTTTAATCCCCACAACAACCCAAAAGCATAGATTCTATACCCATTTTATAGATGAGGAAACTGCAGAGAGTGGGGAAAGGCAGGGCCTGAGTAAGGATAGCACCCTTCACAGGTACCTCTGGAGGGTCTTCCTTGCCTAGCCAATCTTGAAAGTGGGAGGCAAGCATGTTTCCTTTTAAAGAGAGCCCTACACAGAAAGCTGCCAGAAAACAAATACCAACGCTCATCATTTTATAAGACTGATGCCCAACAAATCACTAGAAATCCTTGTCCTGTCTCACTAGCCAAGTGATCCTGATAATTCCCTGAACCCAGTGACCAAGCCCAGTGACCAGAGACCCATTTGTCACTACAACCCTGGGTACACACCTGTACATATACACACTTTTCTGTGTGATATGCTCTGGTATTTGTTGTAAGATCCCAATCAAGGTTTTTGTTTTTCTCCTTCTGTTGCTGTTTTGGGCTGAATAAACTGATTTATTTTGTAGTCATACCATAGTTTGGAGAACATTTCATTTCCTCGTTGAATAAAGAAGGGAGAAATGCCACTTGCCACAAAACTTCTAAATGAAAAACACCATAATTTTCTGGAGTGTGCTGTGTGGCTGGGGAGATTCTGTACCAAATATCACTCAAATGAATGCCATATGAACTTTCAGTTCCTTCATTTAAGAGCCTGTTCATTCCAAGTGCATTTGACCACAGAGATACTTATTTTGATAAGCACTTGAGAAAATGCAGGGAAAAATGACTGAACCCATTTTGAAAATTATAAGTCTATACATATAAGCATCACTGTTATTATTGGCAGTCCATTGTTATCTGAGAGCAAACATTTCCAATTCTAAGATTTCCTTAGACTCTGAATACAAAGACCAAGTGTCCCTTGGGTCTTTTGGTGCTGGACCAGGAGGTCTCCTCTATTGCATTTGCCTGCCCATCACATACAGCTGTCCAGTGTTCCCATGAGTTAGGAACCACTGGACACATCTAATTGCAGGATGTCCCAGCCAGTTGAAAGTTTTGGAAGTTTTCTGCTTAAAAGAAACATATGTCATATGAGCAACATACCATGGTTTTGAAAAAAATGTCATTTGTAATTCTTCTTTTGGCAAACAGTCTTAAACTTGGAGAATGCAACTGTCAAATAGTATAAAACTCTGAACTGCCAAAAGACCTAACTAACAAAAAAGGTGTACTTTTAAAATCAGTTAATTAAATAGGTAATCGAGCAAGTATTGTTGCAGTAAACAGCTTTTTTGATGTATAATCTACTCCAGATCCTGAGGAGGAAGACCTACCACTGAATCTCATGTTTAAGAATCACAGATGCCTCCTTGCAACTACCACCCTCCCCACACACATATACAGCCCACAGCTCACAGCCCACAGCAGCTCCCTGTTGTCTCCAGGATAAAAGATGTCCTACCTAGACCTCCTTGGGATGCACTTCCTTACCTCTCTAGATTCATTTCTTACTTACCCTTCTCCCTTGAAGCTTCAACAACATGGAACTGTTGTGAGCTATGGCACCTGCCATACCTGCACTAATTCATGGGATGCCTTCCTCTGGCTCCTACCTGACACCTAAGGCTCATCTCTGACTTAGCATCCTCCAAGAAACTTTCCTCAGCTATGTTGCTCCTATCTCTGTGGACCTGGCTCTCACTGTCTGCATTGCCATTAGTTAAGGTCCTGATCTCCATCACTGAACTTAGCTGGTGGTTGAACTATCTCTTTGTGGTGCCTTTCCAATCAGATTGCATTTTCTTAGGGATAAGGAATACATCTGGCCCATTTGGGGGTCTCCTGTAGTAACAGCATATAGTAAATGCTTAATCAACATTTGAATGAAGAATCCAATTAGTTCCAAGATGGTATATTGGCCCTCATTTGTGTGGTAGATGGGGCCAAAGACATTTTTGATATTCGGATACTTAACAAAACTTTAACAATGGGTGCTTCATGAGGAGCCACAAAAAAGGAGATAACTAAGCTAGTGTAACAGCTTATTTGGAGTTAACATACTTAAGACTATGTAACATCTTTTGAAAGGTGCTATGCTAGAAGTATCATCAAAGAATTTTGAAATTCAAATGTGTGAGAAGGAATAATTCTGCGGACAGAATTCAAGCTACCACATCCAGAACAATTAATAACCTAATTTAATTGATTGGCAAGAAAATGCAGATTTTAAGTGGCTTCAGAATGAGATAAATCTGGCTTTGAATTTGTTTATCATTGTGTTGTTGAGCAAATTATTAACCTCTCTGAGCATCGGAGCTCTTATATGTAAAAGAGGATAAACACCATTCCCGCCTCATAGAATTGCCATCAGCAATAAATGAGATAATACATGCTTACTACAAAGCCTGGTACATACTAAGCACTTAGTCATTAGTAACCATTGTTCCAATGTTGATTCATTAGAGTGAGAACCTCTGGAAAAAGGTGAAGGGACTCCTGGAGAGTAGGGTGGGGTCAGTATTAACAAAAGTATAAATGCTGGAAAACATATGGTTTGCTCAGGAGTAAAGCCATAGTAAATGAAGTTGGAATTTAATTCAATTATCTGGTAGCCAAAAACGTTGTTGTTTAAAGGATGTTAGCATGGTCCTGCGGAAATGATTTTAGATTTTAAGAGTAAGGAGACCCATCTCCCAGTTCAAGCTCTGCTACTAACTCCACCTTTTCACCCCTGAGACTCAGTTTCTTAATCTATAATAAAGAGGGACTGACAGCTACCCATCCCACCTCCTACACTGCTGGCACACATTACCGATAAATGTCTCTTTCCCATCAAGCTGGGCCTTAGTTTCCTTTTCAACAGTTTTCTGAGTAGCTATTTCCAACAACTAAAACTGGCTCCAATAAAACCTACTTGCCATCTCTGCACCAGGAGATTGTTAATGTTCTTTACAGTTGTGCTAAATAAGTCTAGATTTCTTAGGTAATGAGAGTGTGTATATTGTACTGCACTAATACTGAATTATTTCTTGTTTAGGAGAAATATTACGCTCATCTAAATGATATATAGATCGCACATTAAGGTCTAATAAAGTTAAAATAATTAAATATGCATTTATAATAAAGTTAATATAAATTCCATTAATGTTGTAAAGTCTATTCATGCATGTTCAAAATGTAACCTGCTTTGGATCTCACTTAATTTAAGATCTGAAAGTTCATCTCCAGACCACTGACTATGGCAACATCTTGGCAAGTCAAATGGACCCTCTCACCATTTCCAAAATTGACACCGAGATGAAGAAAAAGTTGTACAGAGAATTTAAGCATTTCTGAATTCAGTCCCTGGAGCCCCTGAGCACATTTTTCACCTACATGATGTAAGTGGTGTTAGAAAGTCCTGGTGTGAAATCCTATCAACAGGTACAGGTGGGATCTTAGGTGGTTTTTTTGCCTAAAGATCTTTTCTATTATTTGTAGGTTTAAATATATTCAAACCCCAGCAACTGATAAGCTCAGGAGCTGTGTTTCCACCATTAGAAAACACATTTTGCTTATTTATTGACAAGATAATGTAGGTAGTGGTGGTGGCCTCTGGATAAAGTGCTTCTCTTTCCATTAATTTGGTGTTCTTTTCCTTTAAAAATTTTAAATTTATAGATTCAATGCAATTAAATGCCAATGACATATCTCACAGATAAAGAATAAACATTTTAAAAATGTTTATGGAACCATAAACAACCCTGAATAGCAGCTGCAATTTTGAGAAAGAAGAACAAAGTATGAGGGATAATTGCGTACCTGATATCAAATTATATTACAAGGTCACTGTAATCAAAAAAGTCTGGTACTGGCATAAAAACAGACACATAGATAAATGGAGCAAATAGAGAGTCCAGAAATAAACCCATGTCTCTACAGTCAATTAATATTTGACAAAGGGGGAAGAAGCATAAAACAAAGTAAAAATAGCCTCTTCAACAAATGATGTTGGGAGATCTGGATAGCTACATGCCAAACAATGAAACTCAACCACCAACTTACACCAGGCACAAAAATAAACTCAAGATGGATAAAAGATTTAAATATAAGTTGAGACACCATAAAAGTCCTAGAGGAGAACATAGGCAGGAAAATCTCAGATATTCAATGCACCAATATTTTCACTGATATGTCCCCTAGAGCAGGGTGTTGAACTCATTTTCACTAGGGGCCATATCAGACTCACAGTTTCCACAAAGGAGTGAATACAATTTTAGGACTGTGTAAATGTAACTACTCCTTAACAATTAAGCGAGAGCTTGGCACTGCCATCAGGTAGAAACAAGGTACCAGGCCAGATAAAACAAGGTGGAAGGCCAGATTTTGCCCATGGGCCTTGTGTTTGCCACCCGTGCCCCAGAACAAGGAAGGGATATAAAGGAAAGAATAAGCAAATGAGACTACATCAAATTAAAAAGCCTATCCATGCCTTAAGAAAATATAATCAAAATGAAAAAGGAACCAACCATCTGGGAAAATATATTTGCCAATGACATCTCAGACAAGGGTTTGATTTCCAAAATATATAAAGAACTCACAGAACTCCACACCAGGAAGAAAAACAATCCAATTAAAAAATGGGTAAAGGACCTGAATGGACACTTCTCCAAGGACATAGAGAGGGCCCAGAGATATATGAAAGGATGTTCAACATTACTACTGATCAAAAAGATGCAAAGTCAAACAATAATGAGATTCCACTTCACACTGGTCAGAATGGCCATCATAAAAAAATCAACAAAAAATAAGTGCTGGCCAGGTTGTGGAAAAAATGGAACCCTAGTACACTGTTGGTAGGATTGCAGAATGGTGCAGCCACTATGGAAGACAGTATGGAATTTTCTAAAAAACCTAAAAATGGAACTGCCTTTTGACCTGGCAATTTCACTGCTGGGATTATACTTTAAGAATCCTGAAACACCGATACAATTTTAGACTTCCAGCCAATATGGACATGTAGGTAGACACACTGTGCCTCCTTGCACAACCAAAATAAGGACAACAACAATTTAGAAACAAAATAATATCCAGAACTGACAGAAACTTGAACTGTATGAAAGTCCAACAACCAAAACCTTAAAATAGACACATTCATCCAGACCTGTAGGAGGGACAGTTGGGCAGCTGGCCAGAGAAGGGTGTCAGCAGAAAAAAGCAGTGACACTGGACATGCAAGGCAGCAGCTGACAAACCCCGGGCACACAAGACAGGAGAGGATGGACACTAGGCACATAGGCAGAGGCTGGCAGACAGACCCCAGGTGCAGGGTGGCAAAGAGCAGACCAAGCAAGGCAGCAATTGTGAAGCGGAACATGGCATGCAAGGCAGCTGGCTAACCAGGCAGTCCCACAATTGTGTGCAGATAAACCACATGAAAATTGTAGAATGAGATAGACTAAGCAACCAAGGGTCCAAGCACAAAGAAATAAAGCCTCAAAACATGGATTAAAAACACCTGTGGGGGTTGAGGTGCCAGGATAGACTCTCAGCCTCACAGGAGAGTTCATTGGAGAGATCAACAGGGTCCCAGAATGTACACAAACCCTCCAATATGAGAAAAGGGCCCAGTTTGCTTGAGAGAAGCAGTGGAAGGGACTGAAATCTGACAGAGAGCAGAGCAAGTGCCATTGTTTCCTCTTGGACCCCTACCCCACAAACAGCATCACAACCCAGCATTGTGAGTTGCCTTACCCTGGTGAACACCTAAGGCTCTGCCCCTCATATGTAATAGGTGAAACAAGACCAAAAAAAAAATGGCCCAAAAAGAACAGATCAAAGCTCTAGATCAAATACAACTAAGCAATGAAAAGACAGCCAACCTATCAGATGCACAGTTCAAAACACTGGTGATCAGGATGCTCACAGAACTCGTTGGTTCTGTCACAAATTAGATGAAAAAAATGAAGACTATTCTAAGTGAAATGAAGGAAAAGGCACAAGGAACCAATAGTGATGGGAAGAAAACTGGGACTCAAATCAATGGAGTGCACCAGAAGGAAGAAGAAAACAACCAACCAGAAAAGAGTGAAGAAACAAGAATTCAAAAAAAATGAGGAGAGGCTTAGGAACATCCAGGACATCTTTAAACGTTCCAACATCCAAATTATAGGGGTGCCAGAAGGGGAAGAGGAAGAGCAACAAGTGGAAAACTTATTTGAACAAATAATAAAGAAGAACTGCTCCAATCTGGCAAAGGAAATAGACTTCCAGGAAGCCCAGGAAGCTTAGAGAGTCCCAAAGAAGTTGGACTCAAAGAGGAACACACCAAGGCACATCATAATTACATCAGCCAAGATTAAAATGAAAGAGAGAACCCTAGAAGCATCAAGAGATAAGGAGACAATAACCTACAAAGGAGTTCCCATCAAACTGTCAGCAGATTTCTCAAAAGAGACCTTACAGGCAAGAAGGGGCTGGAAAGAAGTATTCCAAGTCATGAAATCCAAAGACCTACATCCAAGATTGCTCTATCCAGGAAAGCTTTCATTTAGAATGAAAGGAAAGATAAAGTGCTTCTCAGATAAGATCAAATTCAAGGAGTTCATCATCACCAAGCCCTTATTATATGAAATGTTAAAGGGATTTACCTAAGAAAAAGAAGATCAAAAAGATGAACAGTGAAAGGACAGCAAACTCACAGTTATTAACAACCACACCTAAAACAAAAGCAAACTGAGTGGACAGCTAGATCAGGAGCAGAACCATAGAAATGGAGATCATGAGGAGGGTTAGCAACAGGAAAGTGGGAGGAGGAGAAGGGGGGAGAAGGTATAGAGAATAAGTAGCATAGATGATAGGTAGAAAATAGATGGGGGGGCAAGAATAGTATGGGAAATGTAGAAGCTAAAGAACTTGTGACCCATGGACATGAACTAAAGGGATGGAATGGGGGGAGGGGGTTTGCAGGGTGGAGGAGAATGAAGGGGGGGAAATGAGACCAGTGTAATGGCATAATCAATAAGATATATTACAAAAAAGAAAATCTGACCATGATAATGGTCTAATTTTAACCTAGTCAGAAAGTTGCCAAATTTTATATGTTTTGGGTTGAAGGTCAGGTATCACAAGATGGAAATTTGCTCCAAATATATGGGGAAATTCTGTCTTTAGAATGACTCTAACTAACTATGTCAATAGTTCCTCTTAGATGATAATTCCAAGATTTATTGTTTCCTTCATAACTCTAGAATATGAAACAAGAAGGGAGCCTTAGTGTTAATTAAGCAAGCATAGTTAAAATACAGTTTCTAGAAAAAAACATACTTAAGATTTGAAGTATTTCTAGTCATTAGTTATTAGTTATATTTTAAAATGGTACATAATACAGGTGATTACAGAGCCCTAGGTAGAATGTTAATAGAAAATCTAAAGTGGAGAAGTTGTTTGGATAGTAATAATATAATGTTAATGTTGTTAGCAATGGACATTTCTTAATTTAAAAAATCTTATTTCTTCTGACATCCAAGAGGATAAGAGAGAAACAAGTATGAGAAAGCAGTCTTCATGGTTGTAAACTCTTTGAATTATTTCTTTTCATATCTCTATCTAGAATTAATAGTACAGAACAGCAACTAAATATTTGTTGAATCAATATGCAATCCTGTAATTAACATCACTTTACACAGGGCTAGAAAAATTCTTCCCAGACAACTCAGAACTCTATATTTTATATAGCACTTGAGTATTAGTGATTTTTTAGCCAATTTGTTAAAGTTAAAAACTAGAGGGAACTGCTGTTGGGTGGTCAATGCCACATGACATCAGCAAAATGTGTGTAAGAGGATTAAAGATGTTAATTTATCATCCAAGACCATGGATATGGAAATGTTTAGGTTGCCATCTCTACAACAATTCCCCACAGTGCATTACAAGATCTTTTCCCTTGTTGTCAACTTTCTGGTTAGGTATCAATCATCCACCAGGGGGCAATGACTGATTGCAGTAACCAGTTCTTCAAAGTACTGCACCTCCCCTGTCAGTTGTTCCAGGAAACAAATTTTAGGCTATCCTAGTCTGCACATACAAAAATCCATCCTGCTGCTCAGCTAGATAGCCATGGCCCTGGTTTGATTGTATCTTGTTTGCTTTATTTTTTAATGGAAAAGAAGAACGGGTGTATTTTTATTGTTGTTTCAAGTACAGTTTTCAGCCTTTCCCCCACAAATCTCCCCACCACCCCGGCTATCCTTAACTCCCTCCCCTGTTTCCACCCCACCTTGTTACTGTCCACATGTCCTTTATAATTATTACTATAACCCTGCACCCTTTTCCCCAATTATTCCCCCCACTCTCTCCTCTGGTGACTGTCAGCATGTTCTCAATTTCAGTGTCTTTGACTGTGCTTTGCTTGCTTGTTCATTTTGTTGCTTAGGTTTCTGTTATAAAGATGAAATCATATGGTATTTGTCTCACTCCCTGGCTGATTTCACTCAGCATAATGCTTTGCAGTTCCATCCATGCTGGTGCAAAGGGTAGGAGCTCCTTCTTTCTTTCTGCTGCATAGAATTCCATTGTGTAAATGTATCAGAGTTTTTTGATCCATTCATTTATGGACAGGCACCTAGGTTGCTTCCAGCACTTGGCTATTGTAAATTGCGCTGCTATGAACATTGGGGTGCATAAGTTCTTTGGGATTGGTGTTTCAGGGTTCTTAGGATATAATCCTAGCAGTGGAATTGCTGGGTCAAAAGGCAGTTCAAGTTTTACTTTCTGAGGAAATTCCATACTGTTTTCCATAATGGTTGTACCAGTCTGCAATCCCACCAACAGTGAACTAAGGTCCCCTTTTCCCCACAACCTCTCCAACACTTGTTCTTTGTTGCTTTGTTTATGATGGCCATTCTGACCAATGTAAAGTGGTATCTCATTGTGGTTTTAATTTGCATCTCTCTCATAGCTAGCGATATTGAGCATCTTTTCATGTGTCTCTGGATGACCTCTTTGGAGAAGTCATCTTGGAGAAGTTAGGCAAGTCCTTTGCCTAACTTTTTAATTATGTTGCTTTTCTTCTTACAGTGGAGTCATGTAAGTTCTTTGTATATTTTGGAGATTAAACCCTTGCCTGAGGTATCATTGACAAATATGTTTTCCCATACAGTTGGTTCTCTTTTTATTTTAATACTGTTTTCTTTAGCCATGCAGAAGCTTTTAATTTTGATGAAATCCCATTTGTTTATTCTTTCCTTTATGTCCCTTGCTCTAGGGGACATATCAGTAAAAATGTTGCTGCGTAAAATATCTGAGATTTTCCTGCCAAAGTTCTCCTCTAGGACTTTAATGGTGTCACAGCTTATATTTAAATCTTTATCCACCTTGAATTTATTTTTGGTATTGTGTAAGTTAGTGCTCGAGTTTTATTTTTTTGCACATAGCTGTCCAGTTGTCCTAACACCATTTGTTGAAGAGGCTATTTTTACTCTATTTTATGTTGCTGCCCATTTGTCAAATATTAATTGACCATAAAGACGTGAGTTTGGTTCTGGGCTCTCTGTTCTGTTTCATTGGTCTATGTGCTGTTTTGATTATAGTGGCCTTATAATACATTTTGATATCAGGTTTTGTGATCTCTTCTACTTTGCTCTTCTTTCTCAAAATTGCAGAAGCTATTCTGGATCATTTATAGTTCCATATAAATTTTTGAAGTGTTTGTTCTATGTTTGTGAAATATGCCATTGCAACTTTAATAGATATTGCACCGAATCTGTAAATGGCTTTGGGTAGTATGGACATTTTGATGATGTTAATTCTTCCAATCCATGAATATGGTATATGTTTCCATTGGTTTGTGTCTTCCTTGATTTCTTTCTTCAGGGCTGTGTAGTTTTCTGCATACAGGTCTTTTACCTCCTTGGTTAGGTTTATTCCCAGATATTTTATTTTTCTTTTTGCTATATCGAATGTATGTTTTTCTTGATTTCTGCTTCTCCTGTTTCATTGTTAGTACACAAAAATGCCTTTGATTTCTGGATATTGCTTTGTATCCTGCTGTTTTGCCAAATTTATTTAATAGGCTGAACAGTTTTGGGGTGGAGTCTAAAGAATTTTCCATGTACCTGCAAAAAGTGACAGTTTTGTTTCCTCCTTCCCAATTTTGATGCCTTCTATTTCTTTTTCTTGTCTGATCACTGTGGCTAAAACTTCCGGTACTATATTGAATAGAAGTGGTGAAAGTGGACAACTTTGTCTTGTTCCTGATCTTAGTGGAAAAGCTTTTAGTTTTTGCCCATTGAGTATGATGTTGGCTGTAGGTCTTTCATATATGCCCTTTATTATATTGAGGAATGCTTCCTGTATTCCCACTTTGCTGAGTATTTTTATAATAAATGGGTGCTGTACTTTATCAACATATTTTCCCACATCTCTTGATATGATCATGTAATTTTTGTCTTTGCTTTTGTTTATATCATGTATTATATTTACTGATTTGTGAATATTGAACCATCCTTGCATCTCTGAAATGAATCACCTTTGGTCATGGTGGATGATCTTTTTGATATATTGTTGGATGCGATTTGCCAATATTTTGTTGAGGATTTTAGCATTTATGGTCATCAATGATATTGGCCCGAAGTTCTCTTTCTTGTTGTGGCTTTGGGATTAGGATGATGCTGGCTTCATACAAAGAGTTTGAGAGTCTTCCATCATTTTGGATTTTTTGGAATAGTCTGTGAAGAATAGGGGTTAGCTCTTCTTTAAATGCTTGTAGAATTCTCCTGTGAAACCATCTGGTCCAGGTCTTTTGTGTGTTGGGAGTTTTTTTTATTACTGCTTCAATTTTGCCTGCTGTTATTGGTCTATTCAGGATTTGTGCTTCTTCTTCACTGAGTTTTGGAAGATTACATTTTTCTAGAAATTTGTCCATTTCACCTATGTTTTCAAACTTTTTGGCATACAGTTATTCATAGTAATTTGTGACAATCCTTTGTTTTTCGGTAGTGTCAGTTGTAATCTCTCCTTTTTCATTTCTGATTGTGTTTATTGGGTCCTCTCTCTTTTTATCTTGATGAGCCTGCTTAAAGGCTTGTTGATTTTGTTTATCTTTTCAAAAAACCAGCTCCTGGGTTCATTGATCCTTAGAATTGTGCTTTTAGTTTCTATGTTTTTTAATTCTGCTCTGATCTTGGTTATTTCTTTTCTTTTACTTGCTCTGGGCTGTCTTCATGCTGTTCCTCAAGTTCTTGCAGGTGTAGCATTAGGTTGTTTATTTGCTTCTATCTTTTTTAGGTAGGCCTATATTGCTATGAACTTCCCTCTCAGGACTGCCTTTGCTGTGTTTCATAAGTTTTGGGTTGTCATGAGTTCATTTTTATTTGTTTCCAGAAACTTTTTCATTTTTTTCTAGTTTCATAATTGACCCATTAATTGTTTAATAGCATGCTATTCAATCTCCATGATTTTGAGTGTTTTGGGTTTTTTTTCCTTTGTAGTTGGTTTCCCATTCCAGTCCCTTGTGGTCAGAGAAAATGCTTGGTATGATTTCAATTTTCTTGAATCTGTTGAGACTTATTTTGTGTCCTATCATGTGGTCTATCTTTGATAATGTTCTCTGTGCATTTGAAAAGAATGTGTATTTAGCTCCTTTGGGATGAAGGGCTCTATATATACCATTTAAGTTCATTTGATCTAGGGCATTGTTCAATGCCACAGTATCTTTGTTGATATTTATTTTGGAAGATGTGTTCATTTTTGACAGCGGGATGTTGAAATCCCCTACTATAATTGTGTTGCTGTCAATATTTTTTTGAAGTGCTCTAAGATTTTTTAAATATATTTGGGTGCTTCTATTTGGGTACATATATATTTGCAATGTTTATGTCTTCTTGGTGGATTCTTCCCTTGAGTATTATGAAGTGACCTTCTGGGGCTCTCTTTATGGCCCTGTTTTTGAAGTCTACTTTGTCTGATATGAGTATTGTTACCCCAGCTTTTTTTTCTCTTCCTGTTTGCTTGGAAAATTTGTTTCTATCCCTTCACTATCAGTCTGCATAGGTCTTTTGTCCTGAAGTGGGTCTCTTGTAGGCAGCATATGTGTGGGTCATGCTTTCTTATCCATTCAGCTATTCTATGTCTTTTGATTGGAGCATTTAATTCATTTATGTTTGAGGTTATTATTGATAGGTACTTATTCATTGCCATTTTTGTACCTGTATTCCTCTCTGTCTCTCTCCTTTTCTTCCTTTCCTTAAAGCAGTTCTTTCAGCATCTCTTGCAGATATGGTTTGGTGGAGGCGTTTTCTTTTAGACTTCTTTTATCTTGGAAGCTCTTTATTTGGCCTTCTACTTGATGGAGAGCCTTGCTGGGTACAGTAGCCTTGGTTGGAGGCCTCTGGTTCTCTATACTTAAAATATTTCTTGCCATTCTCTTCTTGCTTGGAGCATTTCCATTGAGAAGTCAGCAGCTAACCTTATTGGGGCTCCCTTGTATGTTACTTCCTTTTTCTCCCTTGCTGCCTTTAAGAGTCTCTCTTTGTCTTGGAATTTTGTCATTTTAATGCTGATGTGTCTGGAAGTGGGCCTCTTTGGGTTCCTTTTGATTGGGACTCTCTGTGTTTCCTGGATTTGTGTGACTTTTTCTCTCATGGAGTTAGGGAAGTTTTCCATCATTACTTTTTCAAATAATTTTTCTATCCTTTGCTCTTCTTCTTCTCCTTCTGGTATACCTATTATTACAGATATTATTCTGTTTCATGTTGTCTTGCAGCTCCCTTACCACTTGTTCATTCTTTCTGCGCCTCTTTTCTTTTCTTTTTTTAAAAATTATTTTTAAATTTATTTATTTATTTATTTTTAAATTATTTTTCAACTACAGTATTCTTTCTTTTACTCCCTTCCCAGCCCACCCCCGTGCCCCTCACCTCCCTCCCATTTCCACCCCCCTAGTAGTTGTCCATGTGTCCTTCATGCTAGTTCCTGTAAATCCTTCTTTTTTTTTTCCCTGAAATTCCCTCCCCTCGCCCCTCCAGTTGCTGTCCCCCTGTTCTCGATTTCAGTGTCATTGTTTTTATTTTGCTTGCTTGTTTGTTTTGTTGTTTAGCTTCCTGTTAACAGTGAGATCATATGGTATTTGCCTTTCACCACCTGGCTTATTTCACTCAGCATAATGCTTTCCAGTTCCATCCAAGCTGTTGCAAATGGTATGAGCTCCTTCTTTCTTCCTGCTGCGTAGAATTCCATTGTGTATATGTACCATAATTTTTTGGTCCATTCATTTACTGAGCCTCTTTTCTTTTTCATGCTCTAGCTAGGTGTTTTTATCTACCTTGTCCTCCAACTCACTGATTTCATCCTTTGCCTCATCCACCCTGCTTATAATTTCTTCTAATGTGTTTTTATTTTTGAGATTTTATTGTTCATTTATTTTTGGGTTTTGGTTTATAATTTCTATTTTTTTTCTTGCTAATGTAGTTCTCACTCAGTTTCTTGTAGTGATCTGTGAGTTCCTTGAGCATCTTTACTTACAACCACTATTTTGAATTCTATATTGGATAGTTTGGTTACCTCCAATTTGTTTAGCTCTTTTTGTGGAGAGTCTTCCAATCCTTTTGATTGCACATTCTTTTTTTGTCTCCCCATTTTAGGTGATTCTTTTTGTTTGTTTCTGTGCTTCCTGATGTTTCACTTTGCTTGCTGTTTTTGTAGAGTGAACTTCTATGGTAGGAATTCTATGAGGTTCAGTGGTGTGGCTTCTGATCTCCTTGTCCGGATACTCTAGGTTTGCCCTTTGTTCTGTTTGTGCAAGCTGTCTTGTTGTACTTGGGTTTTTACATTTTGGTGGTTCCTTTGTTGGTTGTTTTTCCTCCTCCAGCAGGTGTACTGATGTTTGTAGCTCCCACCTATTCTTGTGCGTGATTCCATGTGTATTTGCAAGAGGTTTATTTATTCTTTATTGTATTTATTGGAGTGACATTGGTTATTAAAATTATATAGGTTTTAGGAGTACAATTATATAATATATCATCTGTATATTGTATTGGGTGTTCACCACCCCAAGTCGAGTCTCTTTTCATCATCATTTATCCCTTCTTTACCTTCTTCCATGCCACTCTTACCCCTTTCACCCTGGTAATCACCTGTTTTCTGTGTCTGAGATTGTTTGGGGTATTGGCAGGGTTGGGGTGTTGCTTAACATATTAATTTATGTACTATTCATTATAAGCCAGCAGTCTTATAATCATTTTATGTGCATTAAATGTATTTAATGTGTACAATAATCCTATCAGGTGGCATTAATATTATTGGCATTTTAGAAATAAGGAAACAGATCAAGACCGTGCTTCAGTACCTGTTCCCCAAAGACCAGAGGTAACCACTCATAAGTTTGTTGCATTAACTTTCCAAATCTTTTTTGTAAGAAAATTTATATATGTGTATAAACAATAAATATATATGTATATGTATACAATTATACATACATAGTTGGTTTTATTTTTTATTTTAGAACAGGGAGATCATATTATATGTATCACATACAATTTGCCTTTTTTCACATAATCTGTTAAGAATTTTCTACATAGCACATATACATCTATCTTATTTAAAGCAAGTATTGCATTCCATTATTTTCCACATGCCATAATTTATTTAACCATTCCCCCTTTGTCCACTTAAGTGGTTTCATTTCTTTGCTCTTTCATTTAATGTTGTATTTTGAGTGTGATAAAGTGAGATCTGATCACAACTTTTCTCAACAGGGTGCAGAACAGGTAATGGTAAACACTCAACATGTTTACTAATGGAACTGACAAGAAGAATCCTTTGTTGATGTTTTCCTATGAGTTACACAATGTTCACAAACATGGCTAGAGAAGGGACAACATTGGTGCAATCCCTCTAAAGTTATAATTCTCCTCAATGAAAAAGGATAGAAAAAGCAAGGAGTAGGCAGCTATGACCCTAAAAAGGAAGCTTGAGGTAAAATTCCTTGAGCTCCACTTCCATTTACCCTGGGGAACATCAGAGTTAACATGATTGTACAAACAGAGAAGAAAATTTATTGATTGAAAAATATCACCATTGTATTTGCATACTGTGCACACATGGCTCAGGCCTCTTGGAGAACATAAAAGTGTACTGAACAAAGTCCTTGTCTTTAAAGATATTATAGCTAGTAAAGATGGGTAGGATTTGTCTCTGAATCTGTATTTGAGATGAACATATGAAATGACTTACACAAAAGCACATGACTGAACAGTGGCAGAATTAGTTCTAGAATCCAGGTATTATCTCCTTAGGTAACAAATGTTGGTGAATGAATGAGAGCTAACTATACTTCATGTTTGGCATGGTATATTGAAAATTGATTTCAACCCAGGATAAATATAAACACAATAATTTAAAGAGAATAAAATCACTTCTAACTGGAGACATTTTAAAAGTTTAATAAAAATGTGGTATTTGATTATAGTGTTAAAGGGTGGGAAAGATCTCAACTTTTAGTAATCAATGAGGAAGGGAGGCATTTAGAGAAAGTAGAAACAAATAAACTGATGTAGAAAAGGATGAGTAAATTGGAGGAATGTTTAATGTGAACTGTCAGATTAGAGTAAGATTGTAGAGAATCTGAAGTACTAGAAGAAAGTGTTCTAAAGGTTCCAAGAGCTTGGGAAACACATAATGGTTGGCATTCTTGTTCAAAAACATGCTGTTATAAGGAGTGCTGACTTCCAAGTAATTTTTCAGTATTTTATTTTGGTAGAAGAAAAATGAGTCTGAGAACAAAATTAGTTACTTTTAACAATTATTTCATTTTTCACTTTTCTCTATTTAAAAAAGGAAAACTTCAGATAAGTAAGAAATGTTACTCAAAATGTCAATTTCAGGAGGAAGCAGAAGGTTTTTGGGGATATTCTCTCAGACCAAATGGCCAGGCTGTTCCAGGTGAGCACATAGGTTAGCGTTGGACCGAACGAACCTGGAACATAATACATGTTCACCAATGTAATCAAAGAAAGCTTTCATTTGAAAATGAACACATTGAAAAAGACTTCCAACCCTACTGTCCAGGTCACTAGGAGGAACTGTAGGGGCTGTTAAGGGTAGATTAGCACATTTTATTTTTTAAATTTTGTTAAAGATTTTATTTATTTATTTTTTAGAGATAAGGGAAGGGAGGGATTAAGACAGAGAGAGAAACATTGATGTGAGAAAGAAGCATACATCAGCTGCCTCTCACATGCATACCAACTGGAGACTGAACTCACAACCCAGGCATATGCCCCAACCGGGAATCAAATCAGCCACCTTCACCTTATGGGACAATGCTCAACCAACTAAGCCATACCAGTCAGAACTAAATCAACATATTTTATGGAATTTCACTGAGGAATGAAATTATTTGACATGCACCAAGTATACTTCACATACACCCCAATCCTTTCCATAAAAAATGACTCCAGATTATGCATTTTACATTTCTGTCCCTATATATGCATTTTCCACATGGACAAGTGTGACCTGGCAAACAGCACATTATTCTGGTCACCTGGCACAGAATAAGCACTGAGAACACTGCATAACGTGATACAGACCTAGTCTCTCAGGTGGAAAGAAACTTGATATCAGGACATGGCACCTGTGATGTAGTCACAATGCTTTTATTTATTTTTTGAAGATTTATTTTATCCTCATTTGAGAGAAATGGGAGGAAAAAGAGTGAAACATGTATTTGAGGCAGTAATACCAATAGGCTGCCCCAACTGGCATCAAACCAGGATCAAGCCCGCAACTTGAGCATATGCCCTGACTGAGAGAGAATTGAAGTGGGCGACCTTTCAGTAATAGGACGATGCTCCAGCCAACTGAGCCATACCAGCCAGGGCAGGTCACAAGGCTTTTAGAAATGAATCTGTTATAATCAGTAAGTTTAGCAAGTCAGTTGCTTGCTACCCAGTCACACCCAAAGGGAGATGTTGAGGCTAAGTCTTAAAAAACCTCCATCTGACACAGGTGCCAGGCTTTTTTTATATATAAAAGCAATTATCATGAATTATGAATAACTAACCAGCATTGTTCTGAGATTAATAATTACATTCACAAAATGATAACATTAAAACTTTTAAAGTTCAGAAATCTTAAAGGAAACATCATATAGCACATGCCTAAATTGTGGGTTCAACCCTTGGTCAGAATGCGTGTGGGAGGCAGCCAATCAATGTTTCTCTCACATCAATGTTTCTCTCTCTTCTTTTCTTTCTAAAAATCAATAAACATATCCTAAGATGGGGATTAAAATAATAATTATAACAACAACAACCACACAAGGGTAACTCTAAGGCTACAATATGTAAAATAGGATGGTAACAAGTTTTATAAAATATATATAAGTGAGACTTTGGGCTAATATTGCCACAGGTAACATGATTTATGCTTTTGTGGACAGTCTAGTCTTCCACACCACACCAGGATTGATAATAACCCCTTATCTTCTATGAGCAACAGGTAAATTTAGAAAGGATTCTGTTGAGTAAAGTGTAAAACTAGAGATCTAGAAATCTTTGGCTTAATAAGAATGCAAATATGGCAAACTTTTTACATGAGAGATTACGTGGCTTATAATTTTCTGCTCCTGTTTATCCAAAGTCCAGTTTATAGGAAAACATCCTCCTCTGAGAGTGTATAACCCTTCTTGATCAAGTCACTCTACCAAGGCTCTCATACATATTGCAAACTTGATGCCACCACTTGCAGATGAGGAAATAGTTCCAGTTTAAGACTAAGGTGATGGAGCTCCCATTTGTAAGTCATTTCTGGGTTCAGAGTTAGGTGTATCTGCTTCAAAGCCTGGGTTTCTTCTACATTGACAACTCAGGATTTACAGACCATTGCTATGTGCATGGTTTCATTTGAATGTGACCATGAAAAGACAGTGATAGTCAGCCCTTTCCACTTAATTGTCCCAACCCCTTGCCTTACACCCCAACCCTCCTTCTTTTCCTGAACCAAGCCAGGCTTGACACTTTCCTGGAAATTTCTCAACACTGCAGCTGCTTTGTCAGGTGTATATTCTGAGCCATGGATTTTTTCTGTTGTCACCCATCAGTAAGATTCTCTCTTTTTCAAATGTTCTGCAAATGTATTGAAATCTCCATTTCCCTTGTGACCCCCCATGGATGAATGTCTTCCTTTTTGTGTACCTTGAATATCTCTATGGTTTGGGGAGGGCAGGTAATGCAGGTTCAAGCTCACCTCAAGGTCTGACTACAGAAGCCTGGAAGGATGTGCAAAAACCTTCCAGTTTGGCTCCTGTTTTTGGTAACTGTGTCTTCAGAAAGAACTCAACACATTTCTTCTAGACTTATTTGAGCTTCACCAAACTGTGCTCTTAGAAGACATTTCTATTCTGCTTCATGCAAGACAGGCATTTCTCAGCTACTTAATGACTCTTAAGTACCTCAATGTTTTAACCATAGAATGGTTCTTTTAACACACCAAGTCTATGGCTCTCCATCATCTGACCTTTTCACAACTGTTCCATTAGCACACAATTTGAAAGTTTATCAACAGGAAAAGTATTATAGCTCCTCTTAAGATCCTCAAACAATATTGGGTACAAAGGAGAAAGAGTAGCTCAGAGACCCAAAAAATGTCAAACTGTTGTCTGGCTTTGAGCTGTTTTATCTGAACCTAATGGGGAGCCAGAGTTTGGCCTTAATGTACAACTTTGCCTCTTTCCCACAGTGACCTGGAACAAGGTTTAAACACCTCTCAGCCTCAGGTTCTCACCTGTGAAGTGGTGATTATCATGGTCTGTACAGTACTGAATTGTGAGGTTGGGTAAGAACATGTACATATGCTTGGCACATAGTAAAAACCTCAAAAAGAGTTGCCATTAAAAATTATGGGAAAGAATAAACAAATGGGATCTCATCAAAATAAAAAGCTTCTGCGTGGCTAAAGAAAACAGTATTAAATTAGCAAGACAACCAACTATGTGGGAAAACATATTTGCCAATGATACCTCAGACAAAGGTTTAATCTCCAAAATATACAAGGAACTTACGCGACTCCACTCTAAGAAGACACCCAACCCAATTAAAAAATGGGAAAAGGACTTGAACAAACACTTCTTCAAGGAGGACATACAGAACATTCAGAGACACATGAAGAGATGCTTAATATCGTTAGCTATCAGAGAGATGCAAATTAAAACCACAATGAGATACCACTTTCCACCAGTCAGGATGGCTATCATAAACAAAGGAACAAACAACAAATGTTGGAGAGGTTGTGGGGAAAAGGGGTCCTTAGTTCACTGTTGGTGGGATTGCAGACTGGTACAACCATTATGGAAAACAGTATGGAATTTTCTCAGAAAAATAAAAATCGACCTGCCTTTTGACCCAGCAATTGCACTGCTGGGATTATATCCTAAGAATCCTAAAACATCAATATCAGAGAACCTATGCACCACAATGTTCATAGCAGCACAATTTACAATAGCCAAGAGTTGGAAGCAACCTAGGTGCCCATCAGTAAATGAATGGATCAAAAAATTGTGGTACATATACACAATGGAATTCTATGCAGCAGAGAGAAAGAAGGAGCTACTACCTTTTGCAACAACATGGATGGAACTGGAAAGCATTATGGTGAGTGAAATAGGCCAGGTGCTGAAAGACAAATACCATATGATCTCACCTTTAACAGGAAGCTAAACAACAAAACAAACAAGCAAGCAGAAAAAAAAAGAGACTGAAATAGAGAACAAGGGGATAGTGACCAGAGGGGAGAAGGAAGGGAAGTTAAGGGGAAAAAGGGGGAGGGATTTAGAGGAACAAATAGGAAGGACACAGGGACGAGAACTAAGGGGGGTGAAAATGGGAGGGAGGTGGGGAGCAAGGGGTGGGGGGAGGCTGGGATGGGAAAAATAGACAAAAAACTGTACTTGAAAAATAACTAAATAAAATTTAAAAAAATTATTTTACAACCTGATATTTTTGAAATTGAGTCACTTTCTGCATCATAATTTTAGGTGACTTCATGATTCCTGCAGGTACCATATCAGTTATAGAATAACATATTTAGGAGAGGCTATAAATGAGGATGTTTGTCTACATTGTAGACTCTGCAGTGTGAGGAGGAAAAAAATTCACTGATCAAAGAGGCACTAATCTTGGGTCTGACACCACTTAGGAGCACAGGTACCCAAAACATGAGTGCTTTGAACCAGGTAAATTCCCAGGTGTTTTTAAGCTCAAGAATTACTGAGGCACCATCAGCAGTGATTTCATTGCTAACCACCATATGAATGGCCCTGGAGGTCTGTAAAGATTAGTCTGGAGAGAATAACCTATCTTCTGGGCCCATATTCCCTGTCGCCCCAGAGAATCAATGACTATTATATACCTGGAGCATATGTGTCAAGGAGATGAGGGAGGGGATAGGAGAGACACCACCCTTTCCTAACCCTGATATAGGCTGCATTCTTACTTCATTTCCTAAACAACACTATGAGAACTGGTGTTACTGACCCATCTTAGAAACAGGGCCACTTAAATAATGAGTTGAAATAAACCAGAATCTAATCTCTATAGCTTTTTGCTATATAAGATAACAATGCTCAGTATACTCTTGTGCACATCCACACACACTCTATTGACATTGGCTGGCCATCAACATTGGCCCAATAGTCATCTGAAGATTGGGAATGCTGGCAGCTCACATCTACATTACAGGGGTGATGTCACAAAAACGAAATATCTGCTAAGGATTATTAAGCACTGGCAGCTGCCCTCTCAGGTAATAGCTTTTGAGCCCTACAGGGGCAGTTAAAGATATCATTGGAATATCATTTTCAAGAGAGAAGGATTCTAAAATTCCATAATGTCTACATTTGGCTCTACTGTTTGGGAAGTGAAGAAACTTTATAGTCATGTGCATTTTGTAAAGAGGTAATTTCCTGCTTCAAATAGCTAGACTTTTCATTGTGGCAAACTGCAAAGCCCCACCATGAAGGAGAGTCTTTCTCAGCAGGGAGTATATCCTTGCACAGGAAGTGAGTCAACCATGCATCCTGACTCCAGGACATGCCAGTGAAAGGTGTTATTTCCAAGCCCGATTTGCGGTAGTGATTGAGTCCCAACACTGTCCCTTCACTAGAGAACCTTGAGTCACCCATTGGCTGTCCTTTTGCTCTTCAGACCAACACCTCATCCTTTCACTTAAACATCTTTACTTCTCTCTCATCTTAAAAAAAAACCAATGCCTAAACTGAAAGTGAATCATCTCCTTGACTTCTGGGTGTTCATACCATTATCTTCCCCCTTCTTTAAGGCTTGCTTGTAGTTTGAATTCTGTTTGTTAAAACTCTACTTCTCACTCATTTTAAATACACAGGCAACAGGCTTCTGTCTCTTTCCTCTCCCTTCCACAAAGTCCAGAGAAGGTGTCCTCCCTGCATTCCCAGGTAACTTTTTAGTGGTTGTATCCTGTGGACACTTCATTGTCTGCTTGTACTTCCCCCTGGCCTCTGATGCTCCCACACCTTCTTCCTAGAACTCTAGAACTTCCCAGAATTCTCTGCTCTTGTTTTCCTCCTACTACTATCAGTCCTTCTTAAGTTCCATCAAGGTTCTTAAATGTTGGAATTCCCCAGAGTTCTCAGGACAGAACTCTACTCACACTAAGTTATAATTCCCAACAATGATGACTTCACCTGAAACCACCCCTCCTGGCACCCCCACTGGTGTCTGTATCCACTGTTGGCTCAGGACTGGGGCTTTGTGGGCTACTAGGCATCATCTCTGGATAGCTCCCAGACACACTGAACTCATCCTATCTTAAATCTGCCCCCACAGCACTGCTCCTCCACCAGTGCTTTCTTCCAGCTAGTGGTTCCACAACCTGAGACTTCTGTCACCCTCAACCACTAAGCAGCACAAGCGAGGGCTCAGAGGAAGAATCCAGAGTATGCTTCTCAAGTCGCTCATTTGGCAGCCATGTCATGAGAAAGATATTACCTATTGTCGCCATGGTGGTGTTGTCATGATTAAATAAAATAATTTGTGTAAAGCACCCTACTATGTAAGCATTTGCCTCTCCTTCTGTGTAATCCATATTCCACATAGACCACAATGCCACTTCTGTTTACAGGCATTAGCATCTCCTGCAAACCCTAACTGCCATACTGCACATCTTCATTGTCAGGACTTCACACCAACCTTGGCCTGCCACCTGTGCGCAGGCCCAGACAAACATCCTCCTGCTTGGAGACACTTCCCACTACCCAGCTGTCTGCCTGGATGGCTACTCATCCTGCAGGTTTCAGCTTGACCATCCTTCCTTGGGAAGTTTGGTCCCAGACAGATTGACCGTCGGGGCAACTTTGCCCTCAAGTCCCCCCATCTGCCACAGATGAAAATAATACTGCCAAGACATGATCTCCTTGGGGAGGAAAGGTGGTCAGTCTCTCAGAGGAGAAGGGCCAAGAGCCTTTTCCTCAATGGGCTTTTATTGGGTTCATTTTGCACAAGAATATAGGTAAGGATCAAATAATAGATAGCATTCAAAGAACTATGAGGGCTTATTCTCAGTCAGGGTCAGATAGCTAAAGAGCCATAAAACTTTGAGGAACAAACTTCTTGTTTGGACTCTTATCATTTAAATGAGAGCATTCTAAACAAAGCAGGTTTCACAGGATCTTATATATTCTTTCTTAGGCTTGATTACCTGGAATTCGCTCTAGCCAGCAAAGAGCTACACCGCCTTCCCAGTCATAAGTTTTTAGGCTTAAATGGATTAGAGCCAGGAAGCACTTGTCCCAGATGGAAACAGGGACTCAGGCTATGTCAGAATAACTGGGGGGGGGGGAGCGGAGTGAGGGTCTATCACTCCCTCTTTGCTGCAGCTCCCTGAGTCTTTCCTTGAGGGCCTCCCAAGTGATCATGTCTAGCTTAGGTTACCCCTCCTCTGAGGTGTCTTACCCATCACTGACTAACCAACCAAGCATTAGGGGCAGAGATGGATGAAGCAGAAGCAATGCTGCTGCCAGGGAAATAAGCTTTGTCTCCTTAGTGGCCCATAGTCCAAAGGTCACTCACTCAGCCTTATCCCTGGGGGGAAGGTACAACTCCTGAAACCAGGCAGAGCAGTTCCCAACAGCTGACAGCTGGCTCTGCACCCCCAAACTATCCTGTCATTTCTTTGACAGAGTGTGTGCACATCATTGCAATTTATTCTAGTGGATTCTGTACCCAGTCCCTCCCTCAAACTGGACACTCCATGAAGAAAGATCTGTGTCTCTGTCACTTCTTGACCTCAGTGCTTCAACTGTCCCAAGTGCTAAGCCTGTGAGTGAACAGCATTAGGATTCCAGCAGGGCTCACATGGGTAAGGAATTAACGAAACATGAATCAGGAGTCCTGGGGATAAGGAGGGGTGAGTAGGGTGGCACAGCTACAAAGTTCACCATCTGGTCTCACAGGAAAAGAAGAATACAGAATCTTTTTAATAAATAAATATTAAGTATTTAATAAAATATATTTAACTTTTAAAAATTATTTTTAAATATTTTAAATTTTGAATTCTTGATGCTGGGTTTCATCCCATATTTAAATGTTGTTTTCAAAGTCAAATAAAATGCCCTGGGTCTGCATTTCTCAACTTTTTTAGCCCATTTTCCATCCATCTTGATAAAGCAGACACCTTATACTCTCACCTCACCTCACTCCACCCATGTGACAGTTACCTGAGGGGGTCATCTTCTCATACTGTTAATCAGTTATTATAACACTGGATATGGTTTTTCCAACTCTGGTACCCTAGAGAGTCAGATATTTATTCACCCACATCTCTCACATCTCAGAGTTCAAAATGAAGAGACTCACATATTTCCCTAACCAAAGCAATAGGATTTGGTGGTTGGTTTTACCAGTGAGTGGGGTATATCTTACTTGGATGCAGAGTTGTTGCCTTTTCCAGAGTTTCCTGTTATGGCTCTATTTTTTCACATTTTTTTATTGTTGTTCAACTACAGTTGTCTCCATTTCCCTCCCCCGCCACTACCTCCTACCCCAGCCATCCCTACTTCCCACCCTTGATCCTACTCCCCTTTGGTTTTGTCTATGTGTCCTTTATACCTAATCAACAAAACAAACAAGCAAGCAAAATAAAACCAGAGACATTGAAATTAAGAACAAACTGACAGTAACCAGAGGGGAGGTGGGAGAGGGTAACGGGGAAAATGGAGAAGGGTTTTCAGGATGCAGTTATTTTCCTAATGGCAAAACCTTCTTCTACACCAGGTGCAGTTACATGATTGATAATGTGGTTCTACTGATGAATGGCACCTTGCAGAAAAAGTCTGTGAAGGAAGTTCTGAAGAAGTGTCACCCACTGGGCCATTTCACAGAAATGGAAGCTGTCAACATCACAGAGATGCCTTCTGATCTCTTCAATGCAGTCCTGGTGGAAATACTCTTAGGTATGAATATGGATGTGATGCTATTGCTGCCTCGAGTGCTATCACTGTCATTAGGAAATGTACACCCAAATCACAGTTTTTCCCATGTACTCATGTGTCATTCTATAGGAATTGCCAGAAGTGGAAGGGACATAAAGGAAACATCTATTCCAGCCCCCTCATTTCTCAGATCAAGACAAATGGAGTTATTGGATTAGCCAAAATTCCTTTGGCTTTTTTCCCATGAAAAAAAGATGCATTTTCACTTTTATTAATAACTTTATTGATTTGGATATTTTGATTATGTCGGACATCTCCCACTTGCTATAACATTGGTTTTTCTCAATGTCTGAATTTGATCAAGATCAACTTCAATGCTCTGCCCAACTGTGTAGCATCATCATACAGCAAAAACCGTCCAGCACAAAACTTCACAAACCACTTTTGACATGTTCAATCCATCACAGCACCTTCTCCCTACACTGCACAAATCTTTTTTTTTTTGCATTTCAGTTCCATTTTTACCTTTCTTGAAATAATAAAGCATAATATGGAGAAAACATGTATTTTTCTTCCCTCTTCACTATTAAAATAGGTACACAAAAATTCACCAATTTTGAGTTTTTTAAATTCATGCTGGTATGACAGCTATCACAATAGAGTGTAACCATATTGTTTTGAATGAAGTTGAAGACAGTTATGCACTACCAAAGCCACCTTATGAAAAATAACAAACTTTTTGGTCAAAGCAATACCTGCCAGGGTCACCTACAAACAATTTGTAGCTAAGAAGGAGATGAGACTCATCTCCCAAATTCCAAACCCTTGTACTTTGTACTAGACCACAGCAAATAAATGATAGAACTTATAATTTTTCAAAACATTAATTTTGTAGCTGTTTTTAGGGTTAATGCCTTCTCTTTTTATTTTAAATTATAAGAAACATTTTGTTTTGGAAAGTATAGAAATGCCATTTTTCTGAGATGCTCAGAAATGTCTAAATGACCTGAAATAGCTTTCAAAATGGTGTTGGGACAATTTGGTAAGCATTATCATTAGGAAATTTTGGATAGTAGCAACATACTGTTAATCACTTGTCAAAATACTTGCCATTTTGGACAATAAAAATAGAAAAAATGTGTCATCAAGTGTCAAATGCTAAGGGTATAGGTAACAGAGGAAGGAGGATGGGTTCACATCTGTGAACACAAAGCTGGGCTCTGCCTGGTCCCAACAAAATGACATGGGGCAATTCAGTCTCCCTTATTTCCCCCATTTTAGAGTTTTGAAAACAAAAGAAGACACTAAGTACAACTCAAAGTTTGGCACACAGTTAAGGTCACAAATGTTAAGTATTTCTATTTGATAATGAGGAGACCAGAAAGTGAGCCTTGAAGTGAACAATTCCAAGCATTGTGGAGATTAACTCAGTTAAAGTATATCCTATGTGTAGTGTAAGGCACACACATAGTAAATGCTTCATAAACAGTTTTATTGCCATCAGTGCTGTTAGGTTGATTGCATCTGTGGATTGAAATTCCACTGTCTGATGTTCACTAGTGAGCATGGGGTGGTGCATTCAAGAGATATTTCCTACTGTTTATAATCATGCTTCTGATTAATTTATTTTATATGATGACCTCTTCTCAGCTCATTATTTTAAGACTGCATGTCCGAAAATACATTAGATGAACTGAATATTGAAATACTGTGCAGTAAACTGTACAAGGTAACTATTTTTCCTAAATAGTATATTTTTCTTAATTATATAATATGTCATAACCAGAGTTTGTATTAGAAGTGATTTTAGCCAAGACCTGCAACTATGAAGTGAGGCATATTTAGAGTGTACATACATGTCAACTTTCCCAACCAGAAGATTGTTGAGAGGAAGTAACACTTTATTTTTTTCTGTATCCCCACCTCTTTACCTGGAACATAAAAGGTGTCAATTGATGGATGAATTTGAAAACGACTAGCATTTATAGTGAACCTCCTGTTGTATAGAGCTTGTCCTTCATACTATGAAGGACAGAGACAAGCCTGTCCATACAATGTTAATCTACTGACAGTGGACAACATATCAAGATAACAAACTGCACATGACATCCTCTGTACTACTTTTCATGGGCTGGCCAGCTGTCTGTCTGAACTGTGCTCCCATCATCTGAGGATTTCTGTGTAATAGGGGCTGAGTGAATTTTGTCTTTTCACTTGTATACCACAGTGTCTTTGGTCATTGTACAATGTACTTTAATAAGAAAAATTCTTCCAAATTTATTCTGAAATATGTCTGTATGGGAGAAGTGATTCAACTTCCATAAAAGCATTTAATAAGCCATGAAAAACTGGAAATTTCCAAAGGGAGCATATATTCATCTTATTGTTTCATGATCTTTCTTCTTTTTAAGTCTTACCTGGTGGCATTTTATAAATTCTGTAAGAATCACGGTGATGTCATAGCAGAAATTATGTGTCCCATTCTTGAGGTAAGGAAGATTTCTTGAAGTTTTTATGTCAAATAATGTGCTTACACTATAATAATGTGCTTACACAATAATGTGCTTAATTTATATAATCCTACTAATATTTCTTTTTCTTATAAGCTCCCTTAGCTAAAATAAAATAAGCAATATATTTTATTTTTTGTATGTCATTTGATGCCTTTAGTTATGAGTAGTATTTTCCAAGTTTACTACATCAGAGGGTTATTTGGAATGAGAAAAGAATAATGCTTATGAAAGTTTGAACATGATTCATTTTGCTGTATAGTATGTAGAAAAATTATAATTAGTTAAGAGTTTAGTAAGCTGTCCTGAGATATCCAAGTTGGCTGAGGAATAAGTGGAAGCTACACTAACCTCCTACCAGAACTAAACTGGAATTACAACTAAATTGCAGAAAAATCATCCTGAATAACCAACTGAACACTAGCTGGAGAGAAGCCTTGTAATCATGGACAGATGAGAGTAGCCACATCAGCACAATGAGACTGGTAGGGAGTGCAGAGGAGGTGTGAGAGGATTGGCTGGGCTCCCATGGGCAAGACAGCAGCTGAAGTGCTAGAGAAATATTTCAGCAGCCAGGGGGTAACCCCTGAGAAGGGCGGGATCTAGAGCTGCCCAGCCTATAGCACCAGAACTTTAAAAGAAATCCAAATAACATAAGGCTGTGAAAAGCAGCGGGGTTTCTGTCTACCAGGGAGAGATGAATGAAGTTGCAGAGTCTTTTAAAGGGCCAGCACACAAAATTCCATTTGTAGCCTCTTATCCTGGCTTATGGAAGAAGGAGGGCAGAGTGGACTAGAGATGTGTGAGGAGGTCTGGGTCTGGTGGTTCTTGGGAGAGAACTAAAGGAACAGCTACCAGAATCCATGTGCTTAGTCATTCCCCATACTGCATAGGCCATTTTTATAAGGCAGAGTACTCCTCTTCAGATGGCATCAGCCTGAGGGGAAGCATAGCTCTGCCACAGGAATTTCTCTGCTCTACCTACTGGTGCTAAAGCCATGCTTCTGAGGAGTATAGCTGGAAGACATTCACTGATTAACCCTACAGAAAGCCTGCAGGCTGAAGCAGATTTCTGGAACGTCTGAGACTTCAGCTAACCCTCTCCCAGGCATGGTGCTGATAAAACCTAGCTTGATATGCAGCCTGGTACTTTCTGCACACAAATATGCTGAGCAGAGAGAGCCACACATTGTGGATCACTGATAGCTCCAAACAGGGTGCTCAAATCCAGTCACAGTCAGGGTTTGACTTAGTTCTGCAACACAGTCTTGCATAGAAACAGACACAAAGAAACAGGCCCCAAGAAAGTAAAAGAGATATCTCCAGAAGAACTAGATGTAATGGAGGCAAGAAATTTATCAGATAGAGAGTTTGGAGTAATGATTATAAGGATACTCAACAGCATGAAAAAAGACATAGACACCATAAAAAAAGGATCAGTCAGAAATAAAGAATGCCATATCTGAAATAAACAATACACTAGAAGGAATGAACAGTAGGTTAAATGAAGCAGAGGATTAAATCAGTGATTTGGAACGCAAGATAGAAAAAAAATCAGGCAGAGCAAGTAACAAGAAAAAATAATTTAAATAAAAATGTGGAGAGCTTAAGAAACATTTTGGAAAACATGAAGTATAACAACATCTGCGTCATGGGCATGCCAAGCAGACAGGTGAACAAGCAAGGGATTGAAAACCTATTAGAAGAAATATTGATGGAAAACTTCCCTAATCTGAGGAAGGGACAAGACACAAAATTCCAGGAAACCCAGAAAGTCTAAAACAAGTTGAACACATTGAGGCATGCACTGAGACACATCATAATTAAACTGGCATGGCTTAAACACAAGGGGAGAATCTTAAAAGCTGCAAGAGGAAAGCAGGCATTGCATACAGGGAGCACCAATTAGACAGATTACTCAACAGAAGCATTTCAGGCTAGAAGGGAGTGGCATTTCAGTGTAATGAAAAGAAAGGACATAGGGGGAGGGATTTGGAGGAACAAATAGGAAGGACACAGGGATGAGAACTAAGGGGGGTGGAAATGGGAGGGAAGTGGGGAGCAAGGGGTGGGGGAGGCTGGGATGGGAAAAATAGACGAAAAACTGTACTTGAAAAGTAACTAAGTAAAATTTTTTTAAAAAAAGAAAAGAAAAGAAAGGACTTACAACCAAGGCTACTTTACCCATCAAGGCAATAATTTAAAATCCAAGGTGAGTAGCTTGGGGACTTCCGCCAAGATGGAGGCATGCCATGCCTTCTCACACAACCAAGTTTAGAGACAACTAAATATTAGCAACAGAAAACATAGCCAGAACACAGAAAATTAAACTTTTCGGAAGTCTGTTAACAACAAATTCTTCAGCCTGACCGGTAAGGGGCGAAACCAGCAGCTGGTGGAGCAGGGCTGCACAGGAAAACTCGGTCAGACGGACTCAGATGCGCAGAATCCAGGCGCAGGGTTGGATGTAGTGAGCAACCGAGCAAGTGACCAAGCCAGTGACCTCGGGGAAACAGTGAGGGAGCAGGGCTGTGGGTTGACTGTGGTAGGGCATTTGTGCATGGATAGACAAGTGAGGGAGTGGGCGATTGGACCAGGACCCAGCGGGTCCCCGTGGCAAGCAGCAGCGGAGGGCGCCGCCATTTCCCTGCTCTGACCCCACCTCCACATACAGTTTCACAACCCAGCGACTCTGAGTGGCCCAGCCCTGGTGAACCACCTAAGGCTTTGCTCCTCACCCAGCAGCAGGAAACAGCAGAGGGGGCCGCCATTTCCCCGCTCTGACCACGCCCCCACATAAGCGTCACAACCCAGCCACCTGGGAGTCCGAGGTTCCCCTCCTCACACTTAAAGGGCGCGAACAGACCAAAAATGGCTCAAGAAGATCTCAAAGCCCCAGAGCCTATAAATGTAAGCGATGAAGAAATAGCAAAACTCTCAGATGCACAGTTTAAAACACTGGTCATCAGGATCCTCACAGAACTGGTTGATTATAGCCACAGATTAGACAAATATATGAAGGTGAAACTAAATGAAATGAATGGAAATGCACAGGAAACCAATAGTAATGAAAAGGAAACTGGGACTCAAATCAAAGGAGTGGACCAGAAAGAGGAAAAAAATGACCAAACAGAAAAGAAGGAAGAAACAAGAAATCAAAAAAATGAGGAGAGGCTTAGGAACCTCCAGGACATCTTTAAATGTTACAACATCAGAATTATAGGGGTGCCAGAAGGGGAAGAGGAACAGCCATGAGTGGAAAACTTATCTGAACAAATAATAAAGGAGAACTTCCCCAATCTGGCAAAGGAAATAGACTTCCAGGAAATCCAGGAAGCTCAGAGAGTCCCAAAGAATTTGGACCCAAGAAGAAACACACCAAGGCACATCATAATTACATTCGCCAAGATTAAAATGAAGGAGAGAATTCTAGAAGCAGCAAGAGGTAAGGGGACAGTCAACTACAAAGGAGTTCCCATCAGACTGTCAGCTGATTTTTCAAAAGAGACCTTACAGGCAAGAAGGGGCTGGAAAGAGGTATTCCAAGTCATGAAACCCAAAGACTTACATCCAAGACTGATCTATCCAGCAAAGCTTTCATTTAGAATGGAAGGCAGATAGAGTGCTTCTCAGATAAGATCAAATTCAAGGAATTCATCATCACCAAGCCCTTATTATATGAAATGTTAAAGGCACTTACCTAAGAAAAAGAAGATAAAAAATATGAACAGTGAAAGGACAGCAAACTCACAGTTATTAACAACCACACCTAAAACAAAAGCAAACTAAAAGGACAGCTAGATCAGGAGTGGAAACATAGAAATGAAGATCTCAAGGAGGGTTAGCAACAGGGGAGTGGGAGGAGGAGAAGGGGGGAAAAGGTACAGAAAATAAATAGCATAGACAGTAGATAGAAAATAGATGGTGGGGGCAAGAATAGTATGGGAAATATAGAATCTAAAAAACTTGAGACACATGGTCAAAAACTAAAGGGGGGTAATGGGGATGGGGAGGTAGGGTGGAAGGGAATGAAGGGGGGAATAGAACGACTGTAATGGCATAATCAATAAAAAATAAATTTAATTTAAAAAAAGAAAAAAGAAAAGAAAAGAAAACCAAAGATGAAATAAGGAACTTCCCAGAAGATAAAAAGTTAAAGGAGATTGTTAACAACAAACCAGTAGTATGGTAACACACGTTAATGGGCTTGCTTTAAGCAGAAGAAGAAAAACAGAAAGAAAAAAAGAGAGGAAAGCATTCTAACAATAAAATGGCACTACATATGTATCTATCAATAATCACCTTAAATTTTAATGGCTTAAATGCTGCAACCCAAAGAAACAGGGTAGCTTAATGAATGAGAAAACAAGACCCTTATATATGTGGCTTCCAAGAGAACAATCTTGAGAGAACTTCCGCCAAGATGGAGGCATAGGTGGAGATACCATGCTTTCTCACACAACCAAGTTTAGAGACAACAAAATATTAGCAATAGAAAACACAGCCAGAACACAGAAAATTGAACTTTTCAGAAGTCTGATAACAAATTCTTCAGCCTGACCGGTAAGAGAGGCAAAGCCAGCAGCTGGTGGAGCAGGGTTGCACAGGAAAACTCGGTCAGATGGACTCAGGTGCGCAGATCCCAGGCATGGGGTTGCAACAGGTGGACCAAGTGAGCAACCCAGTGAGCGACCCAGTGAGTGACCATCAGACCCAGCAAGGGCACAGAGCAGTCGGGTTGACTGTGGCCACGCATTCAGGTGCAGATAGACCATTAGGGAGTGGGTGGTGAGACTGGACCCCAAGCAGACCCCAGTGGCTAGAGGCAGCAGAGGGGGCCGCCATTTCTCCGCTCTGACCCTGCCCCCACATACAGAGTCACAACCCAGCGACCTGGGTGGCCCGGCCCTGGTGAACACCTAAGGCTCCGCTCTGCATACTTAACAGGAGCGAACAGACCAAAAATGGTTCAAGAATATCTCAAAGCCCCAGAGCCCATAACTCTAAGCGATGAAGAAATAGCAAAACTTTCAGATGCACAGTTCAAAACACTGGTGATCAGGATGCTCACAGAACTGGTTGATTTTAGTCACAAATTAGAGGAACATATGAAGGCTAAACTAATTGAAATGAAAGGAATTGCACAGGAGACCAATAGTGATGAAAAGGAAACTGGGACTCAAATCAAGGGAGTGAACCAGAAGGAAGAAAAAAATGGCCAAACAGGAAAATATGAAGAAACATGAATTCAAAAAAGTGAGGAGAGTATTAGGAACCTCCAGGACATTTTAAACGTTCCAACATCCAAATTATAGGGGTACCAGAAGGCGAAAAGGAACAGCCACCAGTGGAAAACTTATTTGAACAAATAATAAAGAAGAATTTCCCCAATCTGGCAAAGGAAATAGACTTCCAGGAAATCCAGGAAGCTCAGAGAGTCCCAAAGAATTTGGACCCAAGAAGAAACACACCAAGGCACATCATAATTACATTCGCCAAGATTAAAATGAAGGAGAGAATTCTAGAAGCAGCAAGAGGTAAGGGGACAGTCAACTACAAAGGAGTTCCCATCAGACTGTCAGCTGATTTTTCAAAAGAGACCTTACAGGCAAGAAGGGGCTGGAAAGAGGTATTCCAAGTCATGAAATCCAAAGACCTACATCCAAGATTACTCTATCCAGCAAAACTTTCATTTGGAATGGAAGGACAGATAAAGTGCTTCTCAAATAACATCAAATTCAAGGAATTCATCATCACCAAGCCCTTATTATATGAAATGTTAAAGGCACTTACCTAAGAAAAAGAAGATAAAAAATATGAACAGTGAAAGGACAGCAAACTCACAGTTATTAACAACCACACCTAAAACAAAAGCAAACTAAAAGGACAGCTAGATCAGGAGTGGAAACATAGAAATGAAGATCTCAAGGAGGGTTAGCAACAGGGGAGTGGGAGGAGGAGAAGGGGGGAAAAGGTACAGAAAATAAGTAGCATAGACAGTAGGTAGAAAAATAGAGGGCAAGAATAGTATGGGAAATATAGAATCTAAAGAACTTGAGATACATGGTCATAAACTAAAGGGGGAAATGGCGGGGGTGGAGGGGAATGAAGGGGGAGTAATAGAACAACTGTAATGGCATAATCAATAAAATTTTTAAAAATGTAAAACAAAAATAAAAATTAAAAAAAAGAGAGAACAATCTTGGATTGAAAGATACACACAGACTAAAAGTAAAGAGATGGGAAAAGACATTTCATGCAAATGGAGAGGAAACAGAAGCTGGGGTAACAATACTTATATCTAACAAATTAGACTTTAAAACCAAGGCTATAGTAAGAGACAAAGAAGTACACCATGTAATGATACAGGGAATGATCCAACAAGAAGACATAACCCTTGCAATCATTCACATACCCAACATAGGAGCACCTAAATATATAAAGCAATTTTGGCAGACATAAAGGGAGAGATCCACAGAAATACAGTAGATCTGACAAGAAGACATACCATAGTAAATAAATATCTACACTAACAGCATAGGAGCACCTAAATATGTAAGGCAAATTTCAGTGGACATAAAGGGAGAGATTCACAGAAATACAGTCACAGCTGGGGTTTTGAACACCACTTTGACTTCAATGGATAAATTTTTCTATCCATTGAAAATCAACAAGGAGACAGTGGCCTTGAATGACACACTATATTAAATGGATTTAATTGATATCTTCAGAGTATTTCACCCCAAAGGAACAGAATATACGCATGGAACATTTTCTAGGATAGACCACATGTCAGAACACAAAGAAGGTCTCAATAAATTTAAGAAGATTCAAATATATAAGCACCTTCTCTAACCACAATGATATGAAGCTAGAAACCAAACACAAGAAGAACATTGAAAAATACACAAAGACATGGAAGCTAAATAACATGTTATTAAACGGTGAATGGGTCAACAACAAAATCAAGAAGTAATCAAAAGATACCTTGAAACAAATGCTTCCTTTTGTCTGAGAGAGGAAGCAAGCATATACAATGGGATAAACATAATTTATTCAATAAATGGTGTTGGGAAAAATAGACAGATATGTGCAGAAAAATGAAACTAGACCGCCTTCTTTTACCATATACAAGAATAAATTAAAAATGGATTAAAGACTTAAATGTTAGACCAGATACCATAATGATCTGAGAAGAAAACAGCAAAATCTTGGATATAGCTTATAGCAATATTTTGTCAGATATCTCTCCCTAGAAAAGGGAAACAAAATAAAAACAGTAAACAAATGGGACTATAGCTATTTTTGACTTCGGCCAAGATGGAGGCATAGGTAGACACACCGTGCTTCCTTGCACAACCAAAAGAAGGACAACAACAAGTTGGAAAACAAAAGAAAACAACCAGAACTGAAAGAAAATTGAACTGTATGGAAGTCCAACAACCTAGGAATTAAAGTAGAAACATTCATCCAGACTGGTAGGAAGGGTGGAGACAAGCAGCTGGGTGGAGAAGACTTGCAGCAAGGCAGCTGACGGAGAATGAGGGTGGGCAAGGCGGTGGCCAGCAGACAGGGCAGTCCCACATTCAAGTGCAGATAAACCAGGAGGAACAACTATGGAGCAAGACAGACCACACATCATGGGGTTCGAGTACAAGGGAATAAAACTTCAAAGCTTCTGACCAAAAACACCTGTGGGGGTTGAGGCAGCAGAGGGATAAACTCTCAGCCTCATGGGAGAGATCATTGGAGAGATCCACAGGGTCCTAGAACATACACAAGCCCAGCCACCTGGGAATCAGCACCAGAAGGGCTCAATTTGCTTGTGGGTAGCAGGGGAAGTGACTGAAAACCAGCAGAAAGCAGAGCAAGCTGCACTGTTCCCTCTCAGATCCCTCCCCTACATACAGCATCGCAAAGCAGCCGTGCTGATTGCCCTGCCCTGGTGAGCATCTAAGGCTCTGTCCCTTACTATGTAACAGGTGTGCTGAGACCAAAAAAAAAAAAAAAATGGCCCAAGTGAAAGAACAGTTCAAAGATCCAGAAAAAAATACAACTAAGGGATAACCAACCTGGCAGATACACAGTTCAAAACACTGCTTATCAGGATGTTCCAGGAACTCACTGGGTACTTCAGCAGCAAAAAACAAAACAAAACACCCCAGCAGCAATGAAGTTTGCACTATGTGAAATAAAGAAAAATCTACAGAGAACCAACATTGAGAACAAGAAAACCAGGACTCAGGTCAATGTTTTGGAGGACAAGGAATAAAGAAACATTCAACCAGAACAGAATGAAGAAACAAGAATTCAGAAAAAAATGAGGAGATGCTTAGGAACCTCCAGAACATCTTTTGATGTTCCAACATCCAAACCATAGGGGTGCCAGACATACAAGAGGAAGAGAAAGAAATGGAAAACTTGTTTGAACAAATAATGAAGGAGAACTTCCCAATCTGGCAAAGGAAATAGACTTCCAGGAAGTCCAGGAAGCTCAGAGAGTCCTGAAGAAGTTGAACCAAAGGAGGAAGACACCAAGGCACATCATTGTTACATTAGCCACGATTAAAAATAAAGAGAGACTCTTAAAAGCAGCAAGAGAAAAGGAGACAGTTACCTACAAAAGAGTTCCCATTAGACTATGAGCTTATTTCTTCAAAGAAACCTTGCAGGCAAGAAGGGGCTGGAAAGAAATATTTGAATTCATGAAATTCATGAAATTCTTGAATGCAAGAACCTACATCCATGATTAGTCTAACCAGCAAAGCTATCATTTATAATAGAAGGGCAGATGAAGTGCTTCCCAGATAAGGTCAAGTTAAAGGAGTTCACCATCACCAAACCCTTATTATATGAAGTGTTAAAGGGACTTATCTAAGAAAAAGAAGATCAAAAATATGAACAGTAAAATGACAGTCAACTCATATATATCAACATCTCAACCTAAAAAAAAATGCAAAGGCGAAAGCAAACTAAGCAAACAACTAGAACAGGAACAGAATCACAGAAATGGAGAGTCACATGGAGCATTAACAGTTAGGGAGTGGGAGGGAGATAGAGGTGGAAAAGGTACAGAGAATAAGTAACATAAATGGTAGGTAGAAAATAGGGAGAGGTTAAGAATAGTATAGAAAATGTAGAAGCCAAAGAACTTAAATGTATAACCCATGGACGTGAACTAAAGCAGGGGGAATATGAGTGGGAGGGGGTGTGCAGGGTGGATGGGGAAAAAGGGAGGAAAATGGGACAACGGTAATAGCATAATCAATAAAATATATTTAAAATGTGACTACATTAAACTATAAAGTTTTGCACAACAAAGGAAATTATCAACAAAATAAAAAGACAACCCACAGAATGGGAGAACATATTCACAGATACATCTGATAAGGGGTTAATCCAACATTTATAAAGAACTTATAAAACTCAAACCAACAACCCAGTTAAAAAATGGGCAAAGGACCTGAATAGACACTTCTTCAAAGGGAACATACAGATGTCCAATAGACATATGAAAAGATGCTCAACATCACCAATTATCAGACAAATGCAAATTAAAACCACAATAAGAAATCATCTCACACCTGTCAGAATGGTACAACAAATGTTGATGATGATGTGGAAGGTGTTGTAAGGGGACTAAATATTAATAGGAAAAATACAATAAAAATTAATAAAGTGTGGTCATTACTGTATGGTCAGAACTCTTAAGATTACCCAGCTTCCCTCCAAGGCAAGAACATGGGGCCACTGAGACCTGACAAGGTCTACAATTTAGGGGGAAAAAAGAGTAAGAGAAAAATTTGAATAACTTCATCTGCATGTATTGTAACCTAATGTTCTGAAACTGCATATGGCAAAATTAGTTCTCCTCAAAACAGCTAATCATTTAAATTTTAGTTAAATAAATTTGCTGCCCCCTGTTGAAACTCAAAGCCAAAGCAGTCCTTAAAGTAAAAAGTTTATCAGTGGGGAACTCCAAAAAATATTTTTTGTTCTTATTTATATCACATAGAATGTGGACATTGATAAATAAATAGCACTTTTTCATGGTGTGCTAATCTCAGAAAATATGCAAGTTTCTTTCAGATGTGCTGGTCACATGAATAACCTGGTGACCCCATTAATGTCCATCCTTTTGTTTTCATAAATTTAACTACTAGCCACACTAGGAGAAGCCACATTATTCATGACTCAAAATATAGTCTCTACATAATATAATTCCTATGATTTAGAAATGCTTCATATACTTCATACCAACAAAATGAGTGAAATAGGAGTTATGTTAAAACAAACAAAAGGTATACAGTGGCACTATTACTAACTAGTTAACAGTTATTATGTGCCAGATACTGTCCTAAGTGCTTTCTATACATGATTCACTTGGACTTCAAAGTAGCACAAAGAGATGAGTAGCTTAGTATCTATTTGTCAAAAGGAGCAACTGAGACACAGAGAAGGCTATAACTTTCCTGATGTCACACAGTTAATGGTAGTCTCAAGATTTGAACTCAAGCATCCTGGCTCTGGCTCCAATTCCTACATGTTTACCCACTATATTATGTTATCTCTATATTAAATTCATAATTCTTACATAAAAGTAAGTCCTAAATTATAAGCAAGATCCCATTGCATGTGCTATAAAACATTAGAACTCAATAAGAATGATGTCCCTGTAAAATAGACAGCATAGTATTAAAATGGGTCAGATTGTATGTCTCATGTCACTGTCCTCCACCTCCATTGCCACCCACCCTTCCACCCACTTCTCCTTCCAGGTGTGAACTGGCAAGAACAGGTGACCAGATAGCCCAGCTCTATTGGGTGCAACTGACAGTAATTTTGAACAAAAGTCAACAGTACACTGTTATCTTCTTGAACAACAACAAAAAAGTTGTATACTCATAATGAATAAGTATTTGTAGGCAAGCATGAAAGAGAAGACAGGAAATCTTACATAACCTGTGCCCACAGATGTCAAACCCTCTGTAAAAGATACAGGGCTTTAGAGAAATTAATCCTGCCCCATTTCATCTCCTCCATAATCAGATCCATAATGTGTGTCAAATGTCTGCTTAGGGTTGGGCAAGAACAGTGTGCCCTTTTTATAATTCCAAATTATAGTTCTTTTCACTAACAGCACAGATGTAAACACAGAGATAGAGCCTCTAAACTAGAGGAATGAAGTAAGGTCAATATACAACAACAAAAAAAGAAATTGCAGTATAATAGGGATCAAAGGAAATCATAATCAGTTAGTGAGGAAATAAAAGGGCTTTTTATGAAAAAGGTGTTTTTTATGGGACCCTTAAAAGCAGGTAGGATTTTAACAAGTTGTTACAAAATGGAGTAAGTGCATTTTAGACAAAGAGAAGACATGTTCTCAAAGCTAGAACTTAGTTCCTGGGCTTTCAGCAGCCCACTGCCTAAGTCATGGTCCTGTCCTCCTGGCAATGGCCTGTGAAGCCTGTCATGCTCAATGCCCACTTCCCTGTCTCTTCCTTGACTCCCTACTTCCCCAGCTGGGAGCTGTGACTGTGCTTTGTGGGCCTGAAGAAAGCTTCCACCCCCCTCCCTACCACCCACCACAGTGCCGGTTCTCTCCAGAAAATCATATCATCTGACCGTGAGGAAGCACACTGAAGAACTCTGAACAATTTACCTCCATGGTTTTCCCCCACCCTGATTTTTATTTCAAGGTTTCTTTTGCCAAGAATCTCCCTCTTGCCCATCTTCCCTTACCCCTGCAAGTTCTAAAATTACCAACAGGACTAGTTCTGTTCAGGGGCCAGAGGCAGCTGCCTTTGCTTCCAAATAAGGCAGCCCCTGCCTCTAGCTTACTCGTAATTTCCATGAGAGTACTCAGAAGGATCAGAAGGAACTAACTCACTTGGAAAAGGAAACACCTGTTCTCATGTAAGAGTTCCAGTAAAATCTGTGGCAAGCCTGCCTTTGTTATCAGTTAGTCAAAAGGAAGCTAATCAAAGGACATCTAAAGTAGCAGAATCATAGACCATTCTGTTGCATTCAGTAAACACTTAAGATCTTCCTACATGTCATACACTGGATATTCAAAATTGAACAATGAACAAGTGATATCACAAAGATTTTAGAGTATAGTAGGGAGAAAAATCCATGCAGATTTAAAAATAATATATTGAGTGCAGGGTGCCTCAGGTATAGAGAAGAGTTTCATAGCCCAAGGGCACCACAACAAACAGCCAAGTAAGTGGAGGAGCCCAAGAAGGCCAGGCTGAGATGAGATAGTCAGAGTAGAACCAGGAGATAGAAGAAACATAGAGCTCAAAGGAATAGAAAGAAATTTCAAGAAAAACTGGTTAGATGAACTGGAAAGGGCTGACATGGGGCTTTTTGCTCAAGTGCCAAACCCCATCACCTTACAAACAAGGAAACAATGGCCCTGAGAGGAAGATAACTTTGCCCCAAACCACATAATTCTTAGCTACACAGTTAGAGTTATTGATATTTAACTGAGGACTTAAAAAAGAAAGAAAGAAAACCAAAGCCATGTGAATCCAAATGGTAGTAGCACAAATTTTCATCATGTAAAAAAATTGCTGCTGGCAATTTTTAGCAATGATCAGAAAAGAATGTGAACATGTATGGCGTGTACCTTTTCTTCCAAACATCCCTCTAGGGATTTCCACTTACATTATCTTGTTCTGTCCCTAAATGGACCCCAACAAGTCAGTATTACCCCCATTTTTATGGAAGAGACATTTGAGACTGGTGGTGAGTAATTGAGTGGCTGGCAACTAAAGACATGTTAATAACATGTCTGCATTATAATTAGACATAGATCCAAAAGGAAAGTAAATCACTTTGAAAATGGTTTTATCTCTTTAGGGCTCTGTTTATGTCCATTAAATAGATGGATGTTTAGATGTCACTGATTTTATCTCTCAATAATTCAGTTTGAGGTGAACAGACATGCTATCATCACTCTTAACTCCTTTGGCACAGAATTAAGCAGAGATGACCAATAGGCTCTCTACCCAACCTGTGGCAAGCTCTACCCTAAGGGACTACATCTGCTGGCCCAAGCAGATGACTTCAAACAGATGAAGAGAGTAGCAGACCACTATAGAGTACATGATTCCAGGGTTCCCCAGACATCCGTATGACTTCATCGCGTGTGCCTTAGAAGGCATATATCATGTTGACACTTCTCATCTACAGCACTTGTAATATTTGTAAGGTGGAAAGCCATATCTCTTGCTGTAATTCTCTTCCAGAGAAGTATTTGTGATTCTAATCCAAGTGGGTGATCTTTAAGGTTCCTGCCATTCAAGTAATGTTTAGTTCTCCAAGTCCTTGGAGTACTTCTTTTGATGTGTTGGATAAAGCAAATTCCCCAAGAGACTGGTGTTCTGGAAATGTGAGCGCATGTCAGTGTTATGTAAGATAGCCTGACCCAGCAATTCCTTGAAGCACCCAGTGGGTAGACAGGGTCAGGTACCAAATTTCTACTTGAAATATGAGGGAGGGTATGGGTATGTCAGTTTGTGTACTTTCTGGGCTCAGTGGCCAGGAACATGGAATGAAAAGAGATATGGAGACTGAACCTTCTTCACTCAAGTCATACTCCTCCTCCCATCACATTCCTCCTAGCTTATGGGTGCAACATACAGATCCTACAGGTAACTTTACAAAGCTGAGAGGACCCTCTTCTCATCTTTCCCTATGGATTCCCAAAGCCCTCTGGGAAAGATCAAAGTCAGCAAACAATGTCTAGACCTCTGTAACATCTCATGTCACTGCAAGAGGCTTTATAGCATAATATTAAAATGTGAGCTTCTCCCCAATATCCACCTCTTTTACACGTGAACTTCCATGTGAATTTCGTTAGTTGTCATCCCAAAGAGCCCATGAACTCATACCGATGGAGCATTAATTGAGCCCTGGAGTGTGACTAATGAACCCTATGCCTGACCATGAACCTGAAATCAAATGCTGCACACTGAGGAGGATGTTTTGCCCTCAGACCTTGCAGTCTGCATCTCTCAATGGGCTGCAATCCCATCACTTTCATTCAGAAATCTTGATGTTTGTAGTGTTCTGAATAGGCTTATAAAATCGATGCATAATATCTTTATTGCTAGGAAAATATCATATATATTTATAAGAAATGAACATTTATTTTAAAATAGTCTATTTTCTTTTTAAGGTATACAAGCCTCTGTTTGAGACTGTGGGTGATGGCAGTGGGAAAAAAGTCTTTGGAAGATGTGTTTTATGAGCATGAGGTATGCTAGTCATGGAAATACTATCAGCTTATACATACTTTTTTCTTCATCTGGGGTTTAAATATCTTCTTACTTTGAGTGTCAGATCTCTGCTTGGGCAGGCCCTGTGGTTCTCATATGGTGACTTCTTTGTGGAATTGCCCAGTCCAGATAAATATGCAGAGTGGCACTCTGGGAAGAATGCAGTGTTTGCATAATGACCAAGAGAAACAACACCAGGCACAGTTGTGATCAGAGATTGTCCTCATGGTGTACATCCTGGTAGGAGCACCTCACTCCCAGTCCATCCCTTCATGGATTTAACTAGGGTTATGGTACAATTCAAGGCACAGTTATAACAGTTAGGAATTGTTCTTAAGGAAATCCATAGAGTCCATATCATTCTTTTCCTAAAAAGGAAGAAAGGTATTTAATTCATCTACAGTCAGTTTCTGGGTAGTAAGCTGGTCAACAAAAGGATTTTATTATTGTATTGTCTTGTATTTTTTTGTACCAAGTAAGGTCCTCCAAAACTAGAAATCTTTCTAGTGTATTCTATTCATTTCTCCAGACCATCAGCCCTTTTAATTCAAATGTTTGGAACAAACAGAGAACCCTGAAATTAACACAAACCATGAGGCTGCACAAGCCCCAGCAAACAGAATGGGGGGTGGGGTTCCTGTCAGTCCTACTCTGAACCTTTTCCACTGCTTTTTGTGTCTGTCAAAACAATTGAACTGTAAGTCAGGTTGCTGCAGACCATACTAGAAAATCTCATATCTCTGAGACTAAATTCCAGGGGTCTGGAATGTTGCCAGAGGAGTTAGACAGCCTAAAAACCTTTTTAAATTTTTAAAAGCTGTGACCAAGAAAAATACTTTCTTTAAACAAGATAAGCCCACTCGCTAGAAGCCAGGTAAATATAACACCAAAGTCACACACATGCAACCAAGGTTCTAAGAATCTGTGCTCACAACACTGCTAAGATTTGAAGATTGTCTTGTGGTTCTACAAGCTTACTTTTTAAACTGCTATTCTCTGGATTTAATATGCTCAAGCACAAGCCAGTTTGTAGTTTATTGCTTCATAAACAATGTAAGCCTTAAATGAGCTGATGGTCTGCATTCTTTTTTTTCCTCAGGTGAAAGTGAATGTGCTGGCATTCAACAGGCAGTTCCACTGTGGTGTGTTTTATGCTTACATTAAATTGAGGGGACAAGAAATGAGAAACATTGTGTGGATTGTAGAGTGCATCTCACAAAGACATCGGACTAAAATTAATAGCTACATTCCAACTCTGTAACCCAGCACAGGGCCTCAGATGCAGAAAAATCACAAATGTGAAGAGGAAACCATTGAGGAAAGTAAAAAGAATTGTGTTAGATTATCTAGGTTACACAGAAGGAAGCTACATGGCTCCTTTAGGAATTGCAGGCTTTCTAGAAGCATAGTAAACCAGCCCTGAAACAAAGTTCTCATTTTTCTTCCTGCAGCCTTAAATCTTGTTTCCACATTTGTGTCTCACTCTTTACCAGGCTTTAGGCATTCATCTTAATGAGCCCTTTGGTACTTCCACTATTTTTATTTTGTCGTGTTAAAAATCAAATCTAATAAAAGTGTTTTACTCAAGCTTTTCATTCTTCTCCATGGGCCCATATATTAAGTGTTTGTTTTACTTTTTAACTGTTGATCCACAAAAATCCAGAACTGTATGTTAGTTCACTTGGACCACATGTGATAGGAAAAATTTCCTTTTTTCTGATACACTCTGATCTGGTAGGCTCAGAAGAGCTGCCAGTTTTAAATCAGATTCCCTGGATGCAAGTAATGTTAAATTTGTTATTGAGGCTACAACTAATAACTCATAAAGCTTTCTCTAAACAAAAGATATAGCTCTTTCTTATGGTTCTTTCATGCTTTGCCTGAAGAAAAAATAACCTAACTAACTGTATTTTACACACTGAGAAGCATAAATCACAGGGTCAATTTGTACCTCATGGATTCTCTATAAAATTTCAGTGAAAATGGTGCACAGAGCTGCCCAAAGAAAGAAAAGCAACACACACTTCTCAAGTCCTTTCTTTCAAAATAAAAGAGATTTCTAAATAGAAAATTCATTCTTGTGTTATGGGGGAGGAAGAAACTCTCCTCTAACTTAAGGTTCTGCTGGCTGTTCTAATAATTACATAGACATGAGATAGATTAGCAAGAGAAAATAACCAAATTTAATACATATGTGCATATGAGAACCCTGCATAAATGAGAGAATCAGAGACAAAGAAGGATCTAGGTATAAAAGACATCCTGAGCTAGCGATAAGGTAAGTCAGTCACCTTGGGAGCTCCAAAGGGTCATTGCAAGATGATGAGAACAAATGTTTAGTAAATATAAGTTTTCCCTGACGTTATAGGTAGATCAAAAAGAGATTATCATTGATAATCTATTATGGGCAAAGCTCCTAATTCAAGTTCTAACTAGTTAAGGGGTGGCGGGGTCATAAATTTCTCTTGAGCCTGAAGCTAAAATTACCTAACAATCCTTGTACCATAGAGGGACGTCTTGAGGTGGTTTATTCTGAACCCCCACAAGGGGTTTCACCAGTAATAACTTTTTAAAAAGATTTTATTTATTTCTTTTTAGACAGAGTGGAAGAGAGGAAGAAAGATGGAGAGAAACATCAATGTGTGGTTGCCTCTTGCACTCTCCTTACTGGGGAGCCTGGCCTGCAACCCAGGCATGTGCCCTGACTGGGAGTCAAACCAGTCACCCTCTGCTTCGCAGTCCAGCACTCAATCCACTGAGCCACACCAGCCAGGGCTCATTAGTAATAACTCTTAAGTCTACCACTTAAAAGATACTGTCAACCACGTCAGATGTGCCAGACCTGGTGGACTAGAAGATGCCATCATAGCTAAGACTGAAATGTTTGGTACAACAGTCCTATAGAGAGCAGGACCAATAAAATGGCATTGGTTTGATCAAGATAGGATAAAGTATATAAAACAAAGTGAAGTAACTTATGTCAACTAAAATGACTGTCAGTCAGCAATGACACTTTGGTTTAAGAGGAGAATTACCTAAAAGTAAACACATCTGGCAAGGAGACATATCTGCCCACATGGTCAGAGCAGAGACATCTGGCAAGGATGGAGACATCTGGAGTCACACACTCCAGCCATAGATGGTCTGGACAAATTAACACTTGCCATCAGGGATGCCAAGACATTTAGCAAAAAGACCCAGAAGTATGGAGTACACCACTTTCAAGGTATAACTGAGGGAGGCTCCAGACCACTGCTGAGGTAGCCAAGTTCCACACACCAGAGTGTTGCTACACACTGCACTGATCTCCCTTGGCATTGGCTGCCAGAAGCTCTACCCTGCTGATCTCAGGATTTTGCCTGCCCTGCTGCCCACCTGGCTCTGGAGATTCTTCCTTGCAAGATGCTGACAACTCCCTTGCCCACTGTACTGTCTCCTGGACCTCAGACTGAGACTCTGGGACGCAAGCTCATTATGCCCCACTGATTGCTGTGTGTGTTATATTTCTCTTAGATTGTTACAGTGTGAATAGGATATTAATGCGTGTTGATGTTCTACTTTGAATGAACCTGCATTAAATAAAAGTTGAGTGGATAGCATAGTTAGAGTGTGTGACTCTTGTCTATTCCTTAGTGCTGGGCTGCTCAGCAGGCAGCTAGCTGAGCAGTTGCCTGGCTGACTTACAGGAAAGACTATATCACAAACATATGCTTGTGATAAGTCCTGCCTCTCCTTGTTCGATTCCTCTCATTCATTTTGAGTTATTTTCACTTCAGCAAATAGAAGCATTAATTCTTCTTTGTACCAACTAGAGAGCTGCTGAGAGATGTTTGTGACATAAGAAGAGGGCATCAACGTTAGTGCTTTCAGCCCTGACATCTCCCAAGAACAGAGGGTAGGAGTTTTAATGTCATTTGGACTGCTATGTGGTTATAAAGTTTACAAACTATAAATATAAAAACAGGATGTAGTCCCCCTGGCTAGTCTGGCTTAGTGGACTGAGTGCCATACTGTGAAGCAAAGGGTCACTGGTTTGATGCCCAGTCAGGGCACATGCCAAGATTGCAGGCCAAGTGTCTGGTAGGGGGCGCATGAGTGGCAACTACACATTGATGTTTCCCTCTTTCCCTTTCTCTCTCCCTGAAAATAAATAAATACGATATTTTTTAAATTTTTTAAAATAAAAATTGTGTATAGAAACTACAATATAGCTCAAACCACCTGCCCTCAGCAATTTGTTGCCCTCTTTCCTCTCACTTACATCTTCTTTATTCTGTCTGGTTTACCACCAGTCTTTGTCACCCTGGCTCTACCCCCCAGTCCCCACCACTAACAATTTAATTTTATAAATTATTAGAATAGTTATGCAGATACAGGCCCGCAGTGTGCATGGTGTTATGCATGAGATGAGATAAATTCACACAGACTACTGAGTCCTGTGGAGGAAAAGGGACAGCACGACTACTCTCTCAAGAAGAGAGCACCCAGACACTTGGTTTATTTGTTTGTTTGTTTGTTTGTTTGTTTGTTTATTGTTCAAGCACAGTTTTCTGTCTTTTACTCCAATTCCAGCCCACCCTCCCAGTGCTCCCCACCTCCCTCCAATTTCCACCCCCCTTAGTTGTTGTCTGTGTGCCCTTTATACTTGTTCCTGTGGATCCTTCCCCTTTTCCTCTGAAATTCCTTTCCCTCTCGCCTCTGGTCCCTGTCAGCCTGTTCCCTATTTCAGTGTCTTTGGTCATATTTTGCTTGCTTGCTTGTTTTGTTGTTTATGTTCCTGTTAAAGGTGAGATCATATGGTATTTGTCTTTCACCACTTGGCTTATTTCAACAAGCATATGCTTTCCAGTTCCATCCATGCTGATGCAAAGGGTAGGAGCTCCTTCTTTCTTTCTCCTGCATAGAATTGTGTAAATGTACCAGAGATTTTTTATCCATTCATTTACAGATGGGCACTAGGTTGCTTCCAACACTGGGCTATTGTAAATTGTGCTGCTATGAACATTGGGGTGCATAGGTTCTTTTTAATTGGTGTTTCAGGGTTCTTAGGATATACTCCTAGCAGTAGAATTGCTGGGTCAAAAGGCAGATCCATTCTTGGTTTTCTAAGAAAATTCTATACTGTTTTCCATGTACTAGTGGTTATATGAGTCTGCAATTCCACCAACAATGAAATAGGGTCCCCTTTTCTCCACAATCTCTCCAAACTTGTTGTTTGTTGCTTTGTTTATGATGGCCATTCTGACCAGTGTAAAGTGGTATCTCATTGTGGTTTTAATTTGCATCTCTCTGATAGCTAGAGATATTGAGCATCTTTTCATGTGTCTCTGGATCCTCTGCATGTTCTCCTTGAAGAGATATCTATTCAAGTACTTTGCCTAACTTGTTAATTAAGTTGCTTATCTTCTTACAGTGGAGTCATGTAAGTTCTTTGTATATTTTGGAGATTAAACCCTTATCTGAGGTATCATTGGCAAATATGTTTTCCCATACAGTTAATTCTCTTTTTATTTTAATACTGTTTTCTTATAGTGATGAAGAAGCTTTTTATTTTTATGAGATCCCATTTGTTTATTCTTTCCTTTATGTACCTTGCTCTAGGGGACATATTAGTGAAAATGTTGCCGCATGAAATATCTGAGATTTTCCTGCCAATGTTCTCCTCTAGGACTTTAATGGTGCCATGGCTTACATTTAAGTCTTTTATTGACCTTGAATTTATTTTGGTATATGGTGTCAGTGGGTGCTCGAATTTCATTTTTTTGCATGTAGCTGTTCAGTTCTCCCAACACCATTTGTTGAAGAGGCTATTTTTACTCTATTTCATGTTGCTGTCCCCTTTGTCGAATATTAATTAACTGTAGAGACTTGGATTTATTTCTGTGCTCTCTGTTCTGTTTCATTGGTCTATGTGCCTGTTTTTATGCCAGTACCAGGCTGTTTTTATTAGAGTGGCCTTGTAATACTATTTGGTATCAAGTATTGTGATCCCTCCTACTTTCTTCTTTTTCCTCAAAATTTCAGCTGCTATTCAGAGTCATTTATGGTTCCATATACATTTTTGAAGTGTTTGTTCTATGTCTGTGAAATATGCCATAGCAACTTTAATGGATATTGCATTGAATCTGTAAATTGCTTTGGGTAGTGTGGATATTTTGATTATGTTAATTCTTTCAATCCATGAACATGGTATATGTTTCCACTTGTTTGTGTCTTCCTTGATTTCTTTCTTCAGTGTTGTATAGTTTTCTGCATACAGATCTTTTAGCTCCTTGGTTAGGTTTATTCCTAGGTATTTTATTTTCTTTTTTGCTGTATTGAATGGGATTTTTTTCTTGATTTCTGCTTCTGTTGTTCCATTGTTGGTATACAAAAACGCCTTTGATTTCTCAATATTGACTTTGTATCCTGCTGTTCTGCCAAATTCATTTATTAGGTCAAGCAGTTTTTGGGTGGAGTCTAGAGGATTTTCTATATACACTACCATGTCATCTGCAAACAGTGACATTTTGTTTCCTTTTTTCAGATTTGAATGCCTTTTATTTCCTTTTCTTGTATGATCGCTGTGGCTAAAACTTCCAATACTATACTGAATAGAAGTGGTGAAAGTGGACAACATTGTTTTGTACCTGATCTTGAAAAGCTTTTAGTTTTTGCTCATTGAGTATGATGTTGGATGTAGGTCTCTCATATATGCCCTTTATTATATTGAGGAATGCTTCCTGTATTCCCACTTTGCTGAGTATTTTTATAATAAATGGGTGCTGTACTTTATCAAAATATTTTCCTGCATCTCTTGATATGATCATGTGATTTTTGTCTTTGCTTTTGTTTATGTCATGTATTATGTTTACTGACTTGCAAATATTGAACCATCCTTGCATCCCTGGGATGAATCCCATTTGGTCATGGTTTATAATTTTTTAATGTATTGTTGGATGTGATTTGCCAATATTTTGTTGAGAATTTTAGCATCTATATTCATCAATGATATTGGCCTGCAGTTCTCTTTCCTTGTGTCTTTATCTGGTTTGGGGATTAGGATGATGCTGGCTTCATACAAAGTTTGGGAGTCTTCCATCCTTTTGGATTTTTTGGAATAATCTGTGAAGAATAGGAATTAGCTCTTCCTTAAATGCTTTGTAGAATTCTCCTGTGAAACCAAGTGGTCCAGGGCTTTTGTGTGTTGGGAGTTTTTAGATTACTGCTTCAATTTCATCTGCTGTTATTGGTCTGTTCAGGCTTTCTGCTTGTTCTTCATTGAGTTTTTGAAGATTATATTTTTCTAGAAATTTGTCCATTTCATCCAGGGTTTTAAATCTTGGCATACAGTTCTTCATAGTAATTTCTAACAATCCTTTGTATTTCTGTGATATCAGTTGTAATCTCTTCTTTTTCATTTCTGATTGTGTTTATTTGGGTCCTCTCTCTTTTTTTCTTGATGAGCCTTCTGAAAGGCTTGTTGATTTTGTTTATCTTTTCAGAACAACAGCTCCTATGTTCATTAATCCTTAGAATTGTGGTTTTAGTCTCTATGTCATTTAATTCTGCTTTGATCTTGGTTATTTCCTTCCTTCTACTTGCTCTGGGCTCTCTTTGTTGGTGTTCCTCAAGTTCTTATAGGCATAGGGTTAGGTTGTTTGTTTGAAATGTTTCTATCTATTTTAGGTAGGCCTGTATTGCTATGAACTTCCCTCTCAAGACTGCCTTTGCCGTGTCCCATAAGTTTTGGGTTGTCATGAGTTCATTTTTATTTGTTTCCAGAAACTTTCTGATTTCTTCCCTAATTTTATTCTTGACCCACTCATTGTTTAATAGCATGCTATTCAATCTTCATGATTTTAAGTGTTTGGGGTTTTTTTTGCCTTGGAGTTGGTTTTCATTTTCAGTCTCATGTGGTCAGAGAAAATGCTTGGTATGATTTCAATTTTCTTGAATCTGTTGAGACTTGTTTTGTGTCCTATAATGTGGTCCATCTTTAAAAACATTCCCTGTGCATTTGAAAAGAATGTGTATTTAGCTTCTTTGGGATGAACGGCTCTATATATACCATTTAAGTTCGTTTGATCTAGGACATTGCTCAATGCCACAGTATCTTTGTTGATATTTATTTTGGAAGATGTGTTCATTTTTGACAGCAGGATGTTAAAATCCTCTACTATAATTGTGTTGTTGTCAATATTTTTTGCAGTGCTCTAAATTTTTTTAAATATATTTGGGTGCTCCTATTGGGGTATATATATATTTGCAATGTTTATGTCTTCTTGGTGGATTCTTCCCTTGAGTATTATGAAGTGACCTTCTGGGGCTCTCTTATGGCCCTGTTTTTGAAGTCTATTTTGTCTGATATGAGTATTGTTACCCCAGCTTTTTTTCTCTTCCTGTTTGCTTGGATAATTTGTTTGTATCCCTTCACTATCAGTCTGTATAGGTCTTTTGTCCTGAGGCGGATCTCTTGTAGGCAGCATATGTGTGGGTCATGCTTTCTTATCCATTCAGCTATTCCATGTCTTTTGATTGGAGCATTTGATTCATTTATGTTTAAGGTTATTATTGATAGGTACTTATTCATTGCCATTTTTGTACCTGTATTCCTCTCTGTCTCTCTCTTTTTCTTCCTTTCCTTAAAGCAGTTCTTTCAGCATCTCTTACAAATATGGTTTGGTGGAGGCATTTTCTTTAGACTCCTTTTTCTCAGAAGTTCTTTATTTGGCCTTCTATCTTGATGGAGAGCCTTGCTGGGTAAAGTAGCCTTGGTTGCAGGCCCCTAGTTCTCATTACTTGGAACATTTCTTGCCATTCTCTTCTTGCTTGGAGCATTTCCATTGAGAAGTCAGCAGCTAACCTTGATGGGGCTCCATTGTATGTTACTTCCCTTTTCTCACTTGCTGTCTTTAAGAGTCCCTTTTTGTCTTGGAATTTTGCCATTTTAATGCTGATGTGTCTGGAAGTGGGCCTCTTTGGGTTCTTCTTGATTGGGACTCTCTGTGTTTCCTGGATTTGTGTGACTTTTTCTCTCATGGAATTAGGGAAGTTTTCCATCATTACTTTTTCAAATAATTTTTCTATCCCTTGCTCTTCTTCTCCTTCTGATATCCCTATTATTCTGATGTTATTGTGTTTCATAATGCATATTGTCTTGCATATCTCTTAATCCCTCTTCATTTTTTCTGAGCCTCTTTTCCTTTTCTTGCTCTTTCTGGATGTTTTTTTCTACTTTGTCCTCCAACTCACTGATCCGATCTTCTGCTTCATCCATCCTGCTTTTGATTCCTTCTACTGTGTTCTTCAGTTCAGAAATTGTATTCTTCATTTCCTTCTGGCCCTTGCTGATAATCTCTATTTCCCTTTTCATGTTGATGTAGTTTTCAGTTAGTTCATTGTAGTTCCTCTGTAGTTTCTGGTAGCTCATTGTGAGCTCTTTGAACTTCCTGATAACCAGTGCTTTGAATTCAATATCTGATAGTTGACTTGCCTCTATTTTATCTAGCATTCTTTCTGAGGCTTTCTTCTTTCCTTTCATTTGGAGATTGTTTCTTCGTCTTCCCACTATTTGTAAGACTCTTCTTGTTAGCTTCAGCTTCCTCAATTGATTTGTTCTGGCTTCCTGGGTTTATGGTGTGAATTTCTGTGGTATAATACCTGTGATATTTAGTGCTGTCATCTCCTTTATCTCCCACGCTCACTGGTCTTGGGCTGTCCTTTTAGTTGGCTCTGGTTTTCCTTGAGTTTTGATCATTTTTGTGTGTTTCTTTTTTGGGTCCTTCCCACCAGCTGGTTAACTGAAGTTCCCTCTGTCCCCCACCTGTTGTAATTTGTTGTGCTGGTGAGGGCAGGTTGTGTAGAAGCTAGTTCTTCTTGGTGTACAAGGTTTTGAGGATTCTCTTTTGCTTTTGTTCAATTGTTTGTAGTGGGTAGTTTCTTCACTATTTAGTTGTATTTCCAGATAAGTCTTGGATTGAGGTTTGTGTGGCTTTCACTCCCTCTTTCACCTTTTCCTGTTGTTATCTGTTGGTGGTTCCTTTGTTGTTGGGTTTCCTCTTCCAGTAAGTACCCTGGTGTTCACTATTCTCAACTACTTTTTTTTTGTGATCATTTGGAGGGGGAGGCAAAATTGTTTATGACAGCAGGAGAGTATTGTGTGACATTTACAGTAGCATCCGGTAGAGAAGAGATAGGAGATCTTTTGGCTATGTATAGTGTTAACCGTAATCTTCAACCCAAATAGCCACTTTTAAGAAAGGATGGAAGAAAGATAAGACTCTTTTTGAGGCAAGAAGGCTTGTGAGTTGGATCTAGAAAGCAGTGAAGGTGTGGGAGGTCAAATTCTGATGTAAGGTGAGAGTAAAGGATAGTAAATAGGTGTAGTGTGTGAGAGAATAGAGTTAACCACTACAGTAATAGAGTTCAGGAAACTGAAATGGACTAAGATCCAGGAGGGGTGTTGTGAAGTCTTTACAATTTTATGGAATAGCTATTATTTACAATAATATTAGAGCAACAATCATATGACAGAATCTATGTGATCTGGATAACATAAATTGGGGGTGCAGTACTTTGAGTAGTGTGCTAAAGGAACACAAGTAACATGAAGGATAGTAATTAGCAATATACTGTGGAAGCGAGAACAGAGGAAACCTGTCAAGTGTTACAATATAACCAGCCAGACAAAGAAGACTATACAGAAAGAAGAGGAATACAAAAATACTATTGAAATAAAAGATGTAAAAATGTAAGAATAATGAAAAATAATAATAATACAAATATGCAGTCATTTGTCATTTCTCTGCAATAGCAAAGTGAAATTTGTGTCACTGTCTCAGCTGTTGGGATGTTCTTCTTTGGGTCCAACTCTGGTCCTTTCACAGTTCCAAGTTTTTTTTGTCTCAGTTGTGAGTATTAAAAAAAAGGCTAGAGTAGAGAGGAAGAAGAGATAAGTTTGGAAAGAAAGGAAGAAGGAATAAAACAAGAAATAAGGAAAGAGAGGAAAAAGGTTTTGAAAGATAAAACAATAATAAAATTAACAAAATAAAACATTACTTAAAAAAAAACAACACCTCTTGTTGGTTTCAAACTTGCCAAACTGGTTTTTCTGGTCTTGCTTGCAGCAGCAGGCTGAGGGGTGATTGGTGTGGCCTTTCTCCCTTCTCGATGTGCACTCAGCCAGTCTTATGAGCACTCTCCCAAGAACTAGTTTGGCACCTGCTAGGGAGAGGTGCCTCAGGCAGGGGATCCAGGTCTTCTTCAGAGCACTCTTTTCCTGGGGGTTGTTGCAGTGGGCTGGGGTGTGGGCGCATGTGCCAAGCCAGGCTGCCTGGGTTCCACGGGCTTGGACAGGAACCCTTCCCAGTGCCATGGGGGAATGCAGGGCCTTTCACCTGGCTGGGTGGAGAGTAGACAGAGCAGCTGTCACAGGAGAATCCCCCAAACAATTTTACTTTTTGAGAAATCCCTCCTACTCCAGCCTGCCACTCAGTGAGCCCAGTTCTCCAGCCAAACTGGTGACTATCGTGGTCAGAGCCCGGCATTGCAACTCAACTCTCCCAAGCCGGCAACCACAGACTCCGCAGTTGATTACAGCCCCTGTTTGTTTGCCTCTTTGTCCTTATTCCCCTCTCTACAACTTCAAGCAACCAGGTCTCTCCAAGTGTTTTTTCAAACTCTACTTGGCTGGGGAGGGAGGGAGCAGATGACCCTTTTCTTTCCCAAGGACCCTGCTGCAGGCCCACTGTTCCCAAAGAGTCTGTGGTAGCCCAGGCGCCGGGCCAGGGCTGAGGCTGCCGCCCCCCCCCCCACCCCCGGTCTCCAATCTGGTCCCTGGGACCTTATTGTCCTGCAGCCGTCTCCTTACTGTCTGATTTTTCAGTGTCCACTACAATATCTGGTCTCTTATTTTCATATATGCTGGGTTCTGCTGGCTGTTTAATCTGTTCCTCAGTAGATCCACCAGGTTTTTCTCCCATGTGTAGGGGGATGTGGAATCCACTCCCTCCTACTCCATGGTCATTTTCCCCAATCTCTGCCCCTTGACAGGCTTTTATTGGCTTTCTAATAGCATACATCAAAGAAGGTTTTCATTCATTTTACTCAGGTTTGCTTTAGGTAATTACTTTTTACAGATAGCAATGGAAGGGATGTTACTGATTACTTCTTACAGATTAACAAGAAAAAAGTGTTGCAAATGCAAGGGAACAATAACAGTCACAGGTCTGGTTACACTTTGGTCCTTGGGAGAGTTAACATAGACTTCAGGAAGTTACTTTAAAGATATGCAGTAAACATCTTCTGCCTGAACTCAGGGTAAGAGAGTTTTAGCGAGAGTAAGTCACAAAGTAGCCTAGGTATGATGCAGGCCTGATTTCCAATGGGAGAACTTCTTTACAGGTGTCGTCCTGCATGCTGACTTGCTTCCCACTGGTTTTCCATGTGGGTGCTGAGCTACATTTACATGCCCTGCAAAGTGGTTTCCTACAGAATAGTGAAAACGCTACCTACTTTATGTAATGAGTTAATATGAACCTGAGCATTTGCTGGATACCAGGCATATCATGCTCAGTGTAACTGAGACTTCAAGTTGAAAATACATTTGCCAGTGTTCAGCCATTAGTGCCAAACACATAAAATTATTTGGAATGTCAGTTACAAAAGCTTTAGTTCATTAAGGTTTTAAATTTAAAACATTAATAGCCAAGTTCTATCATGACATTTTAATGCCCATGATATATTGTGTTGGCCAAAAAGTCCTTTAGCTTTTTCTGTACAATGGCTATAGTAGTGCTTAGTTGCCTTTTTTTAATGCTATTTTTAAATATGTTTTATTGATTATGCCATTACAGTTATCCTATTCCCCCCTTTATTCCCCTCTACCCTGCACACCCCTCCCCCACATTCCCTCCCCCTGTCATTTATGTCCATGTGTCACAAGTTTTTTATATTCTATATTTCCCATACTATTCTTGCCCTCCACCTGTCTATTTTCTAACTATCATCTATTGTACTTATTTCTGTACCTTCTTCCTCCTTCCCCTCCTCCCACTCCCCTGTTGCTAACCCTCCATGTGATCTCCACTTCTATGGTTCTGCTCCTGATCTAACTGTCCTCTTAGATTGCTTTTATTTTAGGTGTGGTTGTTAATAACTGAGTTTGCTGTCCTTTCACTGTTCATATTTTTATCTCTTTTTTCTTAGATAAGTCCCTTTAACATTTCATATAATAAGGGCTTGGTGATGATGAACTCCTTTAACTTGACCTTATCTGAGAAGCACTTTATCTGCCCTTCCATTCTAAATGAAAGCTTTGCTGGATAGAGCAATCTTGGATGTAGGTCTTTGGATTTCATGACTTGGAATACTTTTTTCCAGCCCCTTCATGCCTGTAAGGTCTCTTTTGAGAAATCAGTTGACAGTCTGATGGGAACTCCTTTGTAGGTTATTGTCTCCTTATCTCTTGCTGCTTCTAGGATTCTCTCCTTCATTTTAATCTTGGCTAATGTAATTATGATGTGCCTTGGTGAGTTCCTTCTTGGGTCCATCTTCTTTGGGACTCTCTGAGCTTCCTGGATTTCCTGGAAGTCTATTTCCTTTGCCAGATTGGGACAGTTCTCCTTTATTATTTGTTCAAATAAGTTTTCCACTTGTGGCTGTTCCTCTTTCCCTTCTGGTACCCCTATAATTCTAATGTTGGGACTTTTAAAGATGTCCTGGAGGTTCCTAAGCCTTTCCTCATTTTTTTGAATTCTTGTTTCTTCCTTCTTTTCTGTTTGGTCATTTTTTTCCTCCTTCTGGTCCACTCCCTCGATTTGAGTCCCAGTTTCCTTTCCATCACTATTGGTTTCCTGTACATTTTCCTTCATTTCAATTAGTTTAGCCTTTATTTGTCCCTCTAATTTGTGACTTAAACCAACCAGTTCTGTGAGCATCCTGATCACCAGTATTTTGAACTGTGCATCTGATAGGTTGGCTATCTTTTGGTCACTTAGAATTATTGGCTCTGGGGCTTTGAGTTGTTCTCGAGCCATAATGTTTTGGTCTGTTTGCACCTGTTATGTATGAGGGGCAGAGCCTTAGGTGTTCACCAGGGTGGGGCCACCCAGGTCACTGGGTTATGATGCTGTATGTGGGGGTGGGATCAGAGAGGGGCAATGGCATTTGTTTCTCTCTCTCAGATTTCTTCTGTCCCCTCTGCCACTTCCCACAAGCAAATTGGGCCTTCCTGGTGCTGGTTCCCAGGTGTGTGGGCTTGTGTACTCTCCAAGAGCCTATGGGTCTCTCCAATGAACTCTCCTGGCACCTTGACCCCAAAAGCCTTTCCAATTGGTACTTTTAGGCTCTAATTCCCATTGCTGGGGCCATAGCCTAAGCAGTCTGTCTCACTGTTCTCTCCTTCATTTGGTTTATCTGTGCTCGATTGTGTGACCACAGTCAGCCAGCCTCCCTGCGCCCTCACTGGGTCTGCCTGTGGCCACTCCACACCTGGGATCCACCAACCACTGCTTACGCTCCTGGGTCAGTCTGGCCAATCTTTCCTGCCTGACCCTGCTCCGCCACTGATTCCTCCCCTCTTACAGGTCTGGCTGAATGGTTTGTTGTTATTGGACTTCCATACAGTTCAATTTTCTGTGTTTTGGCTGCGTTTTTGTTACTAAAACTTTGTTGTCTTTAAACTTGGTTGTGTGAGGAGGCACAGGGTTTCCACCTATGCCTCCATCTTCGCCGAAAGTCTGCTTAGTTGTCTTTAACTTCATTCAGAATAATTTTCCTAGATTTTATTGTGACAGCTGTCATTTCAGCATGCATTTTAAAAATCAGCCTGTTTTTCAATGCTGATGTTACTAAAGATGAAACTGCCTGTTGACCTGGCACTTCTACTACTAGGATTATATCCTAAGAACCCTGAAATACCAATCCAAAAGAACCTATGCACCCTAATGTTCATAGCAGCACAATTTATAACTGCCAAGTTATGGAGACAACCTAAGTGCCCATCGGTATATGAGTGGATCAAAAAACTATGGTACATTTACACAAAGGAATACTACACCATGGAGAGAAAGAAGCTCTTACCCATTGTGACAGCATGGATGGAACTGTAAAGCATTATGCTAAGTGAAATAGCCAGGCAGTGAAATAAAAATACCATATGATTTCACCTTTAACTGGAACCTCATCAACAAAACAAAGAAACAAGCAAAATATAGCCAATGATATTGAAATTAATAACAAACTGACAGTAACCAGAGGTGGGAGGGAAGGGGGTAATGGGGGGAAAATGTGAAGAGTTTACAGGAACAAGTATAAAGGACACATGGACAAAAACAAGGGGTGGCGGAAACAGGGGAGGGAGGTGGGAATAGCTGGGATGGTAGGGAGGAGTGGGGGGAAAGGCAGAAAACTGTACTTAGAAAACAATAAAATTCAAAAGTATTTAATAATAAATAAATAAAACATCAAAATTGGTGACTTTTTGTGCAACAATTTTAATATTGAAGATGGAAGAAGATGTGCAACACTTTTAGTGTACTATGCCTTATTATTTAAAGAAAGGTAAAAAAGCAATTGAAAATGCATAAAAACAAGATTTGTGCAGTGAATGGAGAAGGTGCTGAAACTGACCAAATGTGTTAAAAATGGTTTGCAAATTTTCTTGGTACTATTGACATTTTGGCCAAAAAGGAAAAAAAAACAACCTTTGCTGTGGGGCTGTCTTATGCATTGGAAGGTGTTTAGCAGCACCCATAGCTTCTATCCACTAGAAGCCAAAAGATGGAGATAGCTGACATACTCAAAACATCCAAATCAATAAAGTTATTGGTGAAAATGAAAAATGTGTCTTTTATTTTACAGAAAAAACTAAATGAACTTTTTGGCCAACCCAATATAATCCATCAAAAATTCTCTCACTAGTACTAATAAAGATACATATTTCTCTTTTTTTTGTATTTTTTAAAATTTTTTTATTGATTATGCTGTTACAGTTGTTCTATTCCCCCCTTCATTCCCCTCCACCCTACCCCCCCGTCCCCACCATTACCCCCCCCTTTAGTTTATGACCATGTGTCTCAAGTCCTTTAGATTCTATATTTCCCATGCTATTCTTGCCCCCCTATCTATTTTCTATCTACTGTCTATGCTACTTATTTTCTGTACCTTCTCCCCCCTTCTCCTTCTCCCACTCCCCTGTTGCTAACCCTCCTTGAGATCTTCATTTCTATGTTTCTACTCCTGATCTAGCTGTCCTTTTAGTTTGCTTTTGTTTTAAATACATATTTCTTTAATCCACCACCTAAACCTAATCCTTCATCATCTTTCATGTAAATCAGGACCATACAACTCTAACTGGCCTTTATGTTGTCATTACTCCAACTGAAGCTGTGAGGGCTTTTTAAAACCTAAAACTTTCTTACCTCTATTGTTAAAATTTTCCATGGCATCCCATTGTATTTGAAATAAAATCAAAACTTCTCTATGACCTACAAGGCTTAGGATGGTCTGCTCTTTTCTGCCTTGCTATTCTCCTGCTGACATGCCACAGCCACTATCCTACTCTCACTGGATTTTTTCACATTTCCTATACCAAGAACATGCTCCACTGAAGGCACATCCAGGCCCTTCTCTCTATATGGACTGGATTTTCACATGGTTGTCTCCTTTCCTTTAAGTTTTGACATAATCATATTGCCACATTGTCCCACTCTAGTGGGTACCTCTCTTACTGTTGGAATTGTGCAAACCACCAGAACACAGCAATACTGCATATTTACCTTCTCCCAGAGGTCCCCCAGGCTTAACGGGGTGCCTTGTACTTGTCTTTATCAGACCACCATGTTCTTTTCCTCGTAACTCTTACCATGGTTTGTAACCATACATGTGCTTGTTTGCTTGGCAACATTGACTTTACACATCTAACTGAGGTCTATGAGAGTACAAGATGTATTATTTTTATCATTTCTGTGTACTCAATATTGGCACAGAGACTGGTGTTCTGCAGCATTTAATATAAGTCTAATGAATGAATGAACAAATCCTCTACCTGGAAGATTCTATGATTCAAATCAAAGAATTGCTAAAAGAGAAACTGAGACATATTTAAAAATTTAAGAGTTCGTTTGAGCAAAAAACTATTCTAGATGTGTAGCTCCAATGAAAAGTAGTTAGAAGTGCCCCACAGACAAGGGCCAGGGAGAAAGATGTTTCTAGAGAAAGGACAGAGGCAAAGCAAGGAAATTAGTCAATTGGCTGTAGCTTAAGTGGTTTGCCTTATTTAGAAAAGACCAGTTTACTGTTGGCGATGAGCTGTTCTTCAGCTTTTGATTTCCTGACCCCAAGGCCTTCACAAGGCCAGAGGCTTGGGTTCCTTTACATAGACTGCTGAAGTATTAGAGCTGCCACAGTCAAATGGCCTCCTTGCTTAGTTTAATACTCAACAGAAGGAAAGGCCAAACCATAACTAGGCCAGGGGATCCATAAATTTCCTCTGCGACACAGACATTTTCAGTACCCAGGCAAAGCAACTAGTCTGAAGGGTTGCCACCACCTTGCTCAGTGAAAACACAGAAATACCTAGAAGGTCATGATCCTGCTGGCTCATTGCTCTTGAGTCTCCAGCATTCTTAGAGTATCAGCACATCATGACCCTCCAACACGTTTGCGGAATAAATAAACCCAGATGTGGGGTAAAGAGTACATCAGCATCCACACCTGACCCTCAGAACCAAAGGGGAACTTTGGCAAGGCCAAACCCAGCATAGCTTCCACTGAGACAGCCAGATTGTGTTCTCTGCCTGCTGTCACATAGCTCAGTGCTCACAGTCAAAGGTAGGCCAGTTTCATTGCAGGAATATATGTCAACCAAGAACCACTTAACTAAATGGAGCCCACCTCTGTGGTCCACAAACACAGGCACCCACAAATGAGAGAACTGAAAGGCAGTTAAATTCACCATAAATGTTCCATGGTGTCCCCTGCACAGCAAGATAAACCTAAGTAATGACTCCCTATCCAATTTGCCTGCTGCCCAAACACTTAACATCTACCTGAAAATTCACAGGAATCTAGAGTACATTAAGAGCTAGTTAATTCCCTTGTTTGTGGAGTATATTAAAGGAGAAAAGTCATACTGAATTATCAAGCCAGACAAACTGCTATGCGGTGTTTATTCAACTAATGACGTTATCTCTCTCCTTCAAAGCAGTCAAGACACAGAGACAAAAGCAGAAGCCCAATGAAAATTAATGAGTGTGTTAAGGGATAAAAAGAAAATGATATTTAGAAAAAAGAGAGATAAAAATCATTTCAAACAATCGCAAATGGCATTCATAGTTCCCTCCACAGTTCCCACCATCACTGAAATCATTGTCTGTCTATCCACCAGGCCCAAGCACACTACATACATCCTGTCAATAACAAAAGGACATGCTGAATGCTACTTTAAGCTAGAGAAGGAGAGTCCTAGATTGTCTGAAGTAATTGTTTGGAGAGGGTTCACATTCATTACACACTCATGGTATGCTCTCCTGATATTAGGTAGCATGTAGTCATCTGTTCAAAATGAACAATTTTCTTCACTTAAATGTGGTACCCTTGGGGAGAGAGAAGGCCATCCAGAACCAACATCTTCAGGCTCCAGTTAACATTGGGTCAACAGTGCCCAAACACAGACTAAAAGCCACACAGTGCATGAAGATTTATGAAACCTCTATAGTTATGAGATTTTTCCACATAAAGAATGATGAAAGTGCACTCTCTGTGGAATGCATTATGTCCACTCCTGGGCACCTGAACAATAAATCTGCCAAACATTTCTCAAATGTATCATTCCAAATAAGAGCTTTACAGGAGACACTCCTCAGGTTAGCTAGGTCAATAGTCTTAATCTTTTAACTTGTTGAAACTCAGGAAGACATGTGAAATATGGACCTGGCTGAAGGAAAGTCATCAGAGATGACTTTTGGACATTTTGGACACCCTGGTCATGACTCTGCTGTTTTTCTGACCATCTGTCTAGAGTCCTTTCTCCAGAACCTATTGCAGTCATGGAGAAATATTTTGAGGCTTCCCAAAGACATGGTTTGATATTTTGTGGAATCCAGATAAAGTCAGTGTTAAATGATTTCAAAGGTGAGTTTCCTTCACATCCTTCAGAGGTGAGTTACCTTCAAGACAACAGACAAGCACCTGCTTCCATGGGGTCCTTCCTTCCTAATCTACTAGTGCCTCAACCTCCAAATAAGATCCCCTTGCTCTACTGGGCAAATACAGAACATAGAGACCTCATAAATAAGCCCTTCAAATCTTGTTAGGCATTAAGCAAACACAATATTAGACTCTAAGGAATTAATTGGTTGGAGCAGAACCTTTGAGAAAAGACTGTGAGAGTCAGGACATTGAACGTATCTTCCCTATTTTCAGAACTTTGTGATCTTAGACAAGTTACTGAGCTTTTCAAATTATCTCCCCATCTGTGAAAGTGAGGTAATTATATCTACTTCTTAAGATTGCTATTGGATTTGGATGAAATATGTTTAAATGCTTAGTACACAGCCTACCAAAAGTAGGAGCTTAATAAATGTTTTATTCACACCTCCTTTGGATAGACACATTAGATTGACTTGTGCACATGACAATCTTAGTCACTAGGTTGACAGCACCTGGAAAGTGAAGACCATCTCTTAATTGCTTTTGTTTCTCAAGTTCAGAACACGATGTTTGTTTAAAATAAGTCACATGTGCTTTTTAAAAAATATGAAACGTATGTTACCAGATATTAACATATATACACATATGACTCAAATAATTTTACTTTATTCCCAGATAACAGTTGGCCAAACATTAATTCTAATAAATGAGGCCCATCATTTCCATATCAGTCTGCACAACACTGTCTGGTCTTTTTTGTACCATTTCTTCTGTTTCCAACCCAAGGCATCCCATTCCCAATTTCTGTGATCCTAGTCACCCCCTTCCAACTCTCCTGCCTCTCCCTCTCCAAGTCCCTCATCATAATGTCTGTCTGCAACTCAGCCCAGTCCTACCTCCTCCTTAGTTTCCTTGGACTCATCACTCTTTATTGAGTCTCCTTCCCTCCCATGCTCAATTCAGTCTTATAATAAATTCCAATAGATGCCTCGTTTGATGTGGCACCATGGGTTGAGTACCAGCCTGAAAACTGCTGGGTCACGGGTTCGATTCTCAGTCAGGGCACATGCCTGGGTTGAGGATTAGGTCAGTGGTTGGGGCATATGAGAAGCAACTGGTTGATGTATCTATCACACCTTGATGTTTCTGTCCCTCTTTTTCTCCCTCCCTTCCCATCTCTCTAAAAATAAATAAATAAAATATTTTTAAATAAATGAAAATTTTAAGTAAATAAATAAATTCAATAGAAAGTTAAATAAATATGTCCCCACCTCCTTATATAAAAGCCACTACATTGGATGCAAACTCTTCTTGATGTCCTGAGATACACATATAATCAGTGTACAGTATATATGCTTATGGAATTAAATTTATAGCCACCATTCTCTCTCTTTCTCTAATATATATATGAGAGAATATATGAAAGAGAGATAATTTCTCTCTCTTTTATACACATATATGCACACACATTTCTTTCTCTTTTATGCACATACATTTCTCTTTTATACACATATATACACACATTTCTCTCTCTCATATACACATATATACACACACACTACTATTAGAAAGTACCTTTCATCAACATTTCAAAATATTAAAAAGTCACAAAAAAGCAAAAAATAGTAATAGTACATTGTCGTCTCAGGGGCTAATAAGCTGAATAAGCCCACCTGCACTCCTTTAAAAAGATTACAACCAAGTGCGTGGTTTGTAGTTTTGTGGTTGCTTTTTCTGTAATTTTCCTGCCCCTTTTCTCACTGGCAGTGTAATACAGGGGTGTCACACTCATTTTCACATCAGACTCACAGTTGCCTTCAAAGGGCCAAATGTAATTTTAGGACTAAATAGTTATAACTACTCCTCAGCAATTAAGTGAGAGTTCGGCACTGCTGCTGGGTAGAAGCAAGGTGCCAGGCCAAATAAAACAAGGTGGAGGGCCGAATTCGGCCCGTGGGCCTTGTGTTTGCCACCTGTGGTGTAAAATAGAAGTTATTTTTATGACTTTTTACAGCTTTCTTCTACTGAGTCTAATTTGTTGCTCATCCAATGGAAGCAATAAAAACAAACTTCCCTATGATTGAAAGTAGCTGTGAAAGAGTAAACAGAGCCCTGCATAAGACCCTGGGCATGGGATGCAGACTTGAATCATCAGTGTGCCCTTGGGCTCCATTAAATTTTTTCTATTTTCTGAGAGTGGAGATTACTTTGTTCAATCACCTTGGTGAAGAAGTGAAGACTTCTGATAGTATTAACATTCTGGTTGATAGGAAGTGCTGGAGCTGAATAAGCTCACTGCTAATGTCTTGTGATGATCCTTGAGGACCCAGGTAGTAGAGATACCAACTGCCCAGGTATAGTACTGAACTGAGACTACAGTTCCCTGTGAGAATGTGGCAGCAGAGCCTGTTTTCCCTGGGCTCTGTCAGCCCTCTGCTGGAATTAAGCACTCCAGGCAGGCACATTTGCCTTCTGTTTCATCTGGATAGATTTCACTCTTTGGGGTTCTTGTCATATAAGGTGATGTTTATAAAAAGGCCATATCTCATAAACTCTCATCTTTAAGTGGGAGGAAGTTCACAGTATATGTCAGGCTACTAGTAAGGGAAGCTGCTCATTGGCACTGCCATGGAAATGAAATATACTACAGTGTGTACACCACATCATTTTAATTGCATAGAGGGAAAGCAGACCTAATCTCTAGAAATAATTTAAGCCAAAATTCTTTACTAGCTAGACATGACATTTCAAATTTGAAGTGAAAAGTAATTTTCTTGAGAGGTAAAAATATATCCTTATTAAAAAATATGAAAATAGAAAAAATTTTAACTGGGGTAAAACCTACTCAATGTACATTAACAGATGCAATAAATACTTTTGTTCCTAAAAAAAAATGAAAATAGGACACCTAAAAAGAAAAAAATTTTAAATTGTGTTGATATGGTTTGTAAAAAAGATTACTGTATATCTGTCTACCATTGTTTCTCCTAAATCCAATGTCTTCAGTCTGTAAAACCTGTGTGTTCAGAGTTTCACTCTGTAAATTTATAAGAGCCTAACCATTAATCCTCAGGACAGAGAATCTGCCAATGGTGTTTGCAATCCTTCCATTCTTTTATAAGTGGCGCTTTGGTTAAGAGTCTTTTATTTGCAAGCTAAAGAAACTGACTAGCAAATCTGAATGATGTAGGAGAGGGTGTTTGAAAAGCTGCTTATAAAGTCAGAGGAAGGGTAGGACACACAGACTGTGAAGAGGATAGAAATTAGAGCAGGTCCAGGAATCACAGGGTTGGTGTTTATGAATCTCCTCCAGGATATTCATGGCAGCTGACTCAGCTGAGAACTTCTGTTTCTGCATATTTCAATTTGTTTTCAAATATTTGGGGAGGGAATATTGGCCCAGACTTAGTATCTAAACCCTTGTATCTAACACAAAGGATAAGGGGTGGAGAGGGACAAGGAAGGCAGTCCAGTCAGGGATAGGCAGAGTCATGGTCACTAACAAGCAACCCCAATTTGCTTGTAATCTACTGGGGAACTTGTCCTCAGGCTCCAGACTTACATAGCTATACATAAATAATTGATTTCCCCATATTTTATCTTTTTAACTTAATGAATAATTTTAACACTTTATTAAGTACCTGTAGTATACCAGGGGAAAGATAAAACTCCAAGTATAAAAAGAGAAGTTCTCCCTCAAGACTGAGGTGGAGACATAGAAGTAGTGTGCTTAGCATCATAACAGATATAACTCAGGCTGGTGCATATTGAGAGAGTTATTAGAAGTTCTGGAGGATGCACGATGAAAGTATGGAGGCTATGTGAGATTTTGTTACATAACTGAGGAAGAGAGGCACACCCCATAGAAAGTGCATTTTCAAATCTTACAACCCCTGCTAAGGGTGAAAGAAAGAGGCAGCATGGCTCACTTGGGAGCTGTAACTAGTTTGGTAATCCTGAACTTTTTAATCTGAAGAAGACAATGAAAATTAGTCTGGAGAGAGTTCCTGAAGATTTTATTATTATGCAATATTAAGGTAAATGGACTAGACCCTTCAATAAGTAAAGGAGTTATGATTTGGACAAGTGACATGATCAAGGTTGGTTTTAGAAGAATCATGTGGGGAAGCAAGGGGAAGAAGAGTAAACAAGACAGGATCAGCTCTGACACAGCTGAGAAAATTCTCCTGCCCTATTAAGTAGATTATAGGTGGGTTTACATCATTTACCAACTAAAACACAGTTACCACTGATAGAAATATATTTAGGAAAGAGAGCTAGGAGAAAGTTTTGAAAATACAAAAAGACTGTGAACTTGTTAGTGTGCCCCAGACAGCAATCCTATTTCTGTTTGTCCACCCCTGTTCCAGGTCTCTACTGTTCCTGTGGCCTTGATCCCTGGCCACAGCTGTTTGGGCCATGAGGGACCAGTTGCCGTCTTTCTGAATCACAGGTGAGCTGATCTGATAAGGTTTTTCTGTAGGTTTTGAGTTTAGGAATATAGAGACCAAGCTGAAACTGAAGAGCCATATGCAAACTAAAAGCTGAGGAAGCCAGGGACAAGAAGAGAGGCACTCTCCCACAAAGAGAAGCAGGATGGAAGGGGACCTGTGCACCAGTGCTGTGGATGAAGGAGCTGCCATCAGTCATGTCCACCTGTGCGTTTTTCAGGAGCAGGGGCTTCAGATTAGCCAAACTTCAGTTTAAAAGAATTGCTTCTTTGAGGTTGGATCAACACACATAAAACTTCAGGCCATATTTACATGTTATTCTCACCATCAGAAAAATAACTGTTAAAGAAAGGCAAGGATTTAGAAATAATTTTTAACACTAAGATAGCCCTGGCAGGTGTGGCTCAGTAGATTGAGCACAAACCTGCTAACTGAAAGGACACTGGTTGGATTCCTGGTCAGGGCACATGTCTGGGTTGCAAGCCAGGTCCCCTGCTGGGGGCATGTGAAATCAATGTTTCTCCCACACATGTCTATCTCTCTCCCTCTCTTTATCCCTCCCATCCATCTCTCTAATAATAAATAAATAAAATCTTTTTTAAAAAAAAAGAAAGAAATCAAGTTGGAAAAAATAGTCATTCTCAAGATAAGAAAAATAAATACATTACAAGCAAATCCCCAAGGGATTCACTGTTTGGGTAGATTTCAGAAAATGTTCTATTACTGAGTTAGGGGCCAGAGATGCTTTTGTCCATGTCTTAGGCTAATTATATTCCTGATTCTCAAAATGAGTTCATATCTTCCTTTGCCCCTCCACATAACTTTCTTTATGAAACCTCTGAGAGCTTTCTTTTCTTTCTGCTTTTATATATTTCTTTGAGAGGGTGCTGAAATGCATACTTTCAGATTTTAAAACTACTACATAGCTTAGGCATGTCCTTTAATATATTTAAAATTTTCTCAAGTAAACAACAATATTTAATCCTTGATCATGATATTTAAAGGGTACACTAAGAAGTTGGCAAGAAGTAGCAGAGAGCCCTGGCCAATGTGGCTCAGTACATTGGAGAACCATCCCATACACTAAAATGTCACTGGTTCAATCCCTGGTCAGGAATATACCTGGGTTGCAGGTTTGATGCCCAGTCAGAGATCCTACAACAGGCAACCAATTGATAACTCTCTCTCAAATTTCTCTCTCCCCTAGCCTTTCCTCTTTCTCTAAAAGCAATGAAAAAATATCCTTGGGTAAAGATTAAAAAAATTAAAAAATGTAGCGGAGAGAAGGGAGGAGGTAGTTGTGAGGCAGACCAGGCACACAGGGAACCTCTGCACAATACTAGAAATGCTATTTGTCAATGAGCTTTTATTCTAACAATAAACATTATTTTTTCAACTTCACTGAACATTTTTTACTATGTTTTAAAGAGATTTGGTATTTGTGGAATGCAAGACAATTCTTTCTTAAATGTCAGAAATTCTTTCACCCATTCTACCTTGTTACAAAAATAAAAATCAGGAAAACACAGACATCTGAGATTGAATGCTGATTTGCTCAGTCCATAATGGCCTAATTTAGAGTAGCCTAAGTAGAAAATCTAAAGATAATCTACAGGTGACCCAAAATAGCAGAGGAGTAAGTGGAAACTACATCAACATCCTTCCCAGGACCAATCTAGAAATACAAGTAAACTGTAGAAAAATTATCCTGAATAACCAATGGAACACTAGCTGGAGAGAAGCTTTATAACCCAGGACAGACAGAAGAAACCACTTCACCACTACAGGACAGAGAAAGCATGAAAGGGCTGGCTGGGCTCCAACGGGCAGCAACTGAAGAGCTGGAGGGATACTTCAGTGGCTTCAGGGGCTACCCCTGAGAAGTGTAGGATCTAAACCCCAAGCCGAGTTCTCCAGCCTATAGCACTAGAACTAGAAAGGAATGCAGATAACGTCCAGCTCTGAAAAGCAGTGGGAGTTCTGTCTGCCAAGGAGAGATGGCTAGAGATGCAGAGAGCCTTTTAAAGGGTCAGTGCACAAAATTTAGTGTTCATCCACACCCTGGGCTCTGTCAGAGGGAGGAAAGAATAGACTAGAGATGTTTGAGGAGAGTCAGGGATTGGTGGCTCCAGGAAGAGAAGAACTAAAGGAACAGCCACCAGGATCCCCATGGTGAGTCATCCCCCACATTGTAGAAGCTATTTTCTCAGGTAGAGAACTCCATTCCAACAGGAATCATCCTTTGGAATAGATCCACCCAGAAGAATTACTCAGCCCCGCCCTATGGAGCTTAAGGCAGGGTACTGAATGCAGCTTGATTAGTTTAACAAACCAATCAACTTGACAAGTGATTACTTTAACAACTAAGGCAGAAAATACAAAGCAGTCAAAATGGGAAGACAAAGAAGCAGATCTCAATTTAAACAAGAGAATTCTCCAGAAAAAGAAACAGATAAAATGGAGGCAAGCAATTTATCAAACATAGTTTAGAGTAATGATTATAAGAATACTAAACAGCATAAAAAAAGACATAGAAACCATAAAAAAGGACTAGTCAGAAGTTAAGAATGCAATATCTGAAATAAATGATACACTGGAAAAAATAAACAATAGGTTAGGTGAAATAGAGGATTGAATCAGTGATTTGGAAGAAAAGGTGGAAAAAAACAACCAGGCAGAACAGAAAAAAGAATTTTAAAAAATAAGGAGAGCTCAAGAAATATTTTAAACAACATGAATTATAACAATATCCGCATCATGGGAATTCCAGAAGAAGAAAACAAGCAAGAGATCAAGAACATATTAGAAGAAATAATGACTTATAAGAAGAAATAAAGACATACAAGTCCTGGGAATTTGGACAGTCCCATACAAGTTGGACCCAACCAAGACACATCATAATTAAAATGAAAAGGCTTAAAGACAAGGAGAGAATCCTAAAAGCCACAAGAGAAAAGCAGGTAGTTACATAGATAGGTGCACCAATTAGACAGTCATCTGGATACTCAAGGGAAACACTTCAGTCCAGAAGGGAGTAATGTGAAATATTCAAGGTGATGAAAAGCAAGGACTTACAACCAAGGCTAATTTACCTGGCAAGGCTATTATTTAAAATAAGAGAAACAAGGAGCTTCCCAGAAAAGAAAAATCTAAAGAAGTTTCAGAAAAAATCTAAAAAAAACAAAACAAAACAAAACCCACCAAGTACTGCAAAAATTGTTAAAGGACTTGCTTTACAAAGAAGAAGAAGAAACAGAGAACAAAAACAGGAAAATTATCTAACAATAAAATTGCACTACCTACCTATCAATCAATAAACACCTTAAATATAAGTATATAAGTGGCTTAAATGTTCAAACAAGAAGAACATAGGGTAGCTGAATGAATAAGAAAACAAGAACCATGTATATGTTGCCTCCAAGAGAACCATCTCAGATCAGAAGTCCACAAAGACTAAAAGTAAAGGGATGGAAAAAGATATTTCATGCAAATGGAAAAGGAAGAAAACTGGGGTAGTAGTACTTATATCTAACAAAACAGACTTTAATATCAAGAGACAAAGAAGGACACTACATAATAATAAAGGGAACAATCCAAAAAGAGAATATAACCCTAGTAAACATTTACATACCCACATAGGAGCACTTAAATGTGTAAAGCAAATCTCAATGGACATAAAAGGAAAGATCCATAGAAATATAGTCATAGTTGGAGATTTTTACATCCAACTGACTTTAGTAGATAGATCTTTCAGGCAGAAAATGAACAAGGAGACAATGGCCTCTAATGACACACTAGATCAAAGAGATTTAGTTGATATCTTCAGGGCATTTCAGCCCAAAGTAGCAAGCAGCAGACTATACATACTTTTTGAGTGCATGTGGAACATTTTCTAGTATAGACCACATGTTAGGACACAAAACAAGTCTCATTAATTTAAGAAGATTCAAATCATATAAAGCATCTTCTCTGACCATAATGCTATGAAACTAGAAATCAATCACAAGAAGAATACTGAAAAACATGCAAAGTCATGGAGCTAAATAATATGTTATTAAACAATGAATGGGTCAACAACAAAATCAAGAAGAAATCAAAAGATACCTTGAAACAAATGAAAATGAGGACACTACAATCCTAAATCGGTGGGACACTGGAAAAGCAATCCTAACAGGGAAATTCATAGCATCACAGGCCTACCTCAAAAAGCAAGAAAAAGCTTAAATAAGCAATTTAACTTTACACTTGAAAGAACTTGAAGAACAACAACAAACAATGCCCAAAGTGAGTAGAAGGAAGGGAATGATAAAGAGTAAAAATAATGCCCTGGCTGGTGTAGCTCAGTGGATTGAGTGAGGGCCTGTGAACTGAAGGATTGCTGTTCGATTCCCAGTCAAGGCACATGCCTGGGTTACAGGCCAGTTCCCAGCAGGGGAGACACGCAAGAGGCAGCCATACATTTATATTTCTCTCCCTCTCTCCTTCCCTTCCCCTCTAAAGATAAATAAATAAAATCATTTAAAAAAAGAAGTAAGTTGCTCATACAAATTTTTTTAATTCAAAATAAACAAAATTAAGTCTAAAAAATGATACAAAAGATCAATGGATCCAAGGCTGTTTCTTTGAAAAAATAAACAGGATTGGCAAACCTTCAACCAAACTTGTCAAGAAAAAAGTGAAAGGACACAAATAAATAAAATCAGAAATGAAAGAGTAGAAATAACAACTGGTACCAAAGAAATACAAAGAATATAAGTGAATACTATGAACAACTATATGGCAACAACTATAAGTCAACAGACCTGGATGAAATGGATAAATTTCTAGAAACAAACAATCTTCCAAAACTAAATTAGGAAGAATCATAGAATCTGAATAGGCAGATTACACCCAGGAAATTTGAAGTAGTAATCAAAATATTCCCAACAAACCAAAGCCTGGGACCTGAGGGCTTCACAGGTGAATTTTACCAAACATTCTGAGAAAAACTAACAGCTCTTCTCAAACTATTTCATAAAATTCAAGAGGAGAGAAGGCTCCTAAACTCGTTTTACAAGGCTAGCATTATCCTAATTCCAAAATCAGGTAAAGACACTACAAAAAAAATTGTAGGCTGACATCTCTTATGAACATAGATGCTAAAATCAGTGACAAAATATTACCAAAGTGAATACAGCAATGCATCATAATGATCACACACCATGATTTAGTGGAACTTATTTCAGGACTGCAAGGTTGTTACAATATTTGCAAATCAATAAATGTGATTCGCCGCATAAACAAAATGAAGGATAAAAACCACATGATCATATCAATAGGTAAAGAAAAAGCATTTGATAAAATTTAGCATCGATGTGTGATAAAAACTCTCAGCAGAGTGGGGATAGAGGGACCATATGTAAACATCATAAAGGCTGTAGATGACAAACCTACTGCCAGCATCATACTCAATGGTCAAAAACTACAAACATTATCCTTAAGACTGGGAACAAAGTAGTAATGTCCACTCTCACTTCTTTTATTCAACATAGTACTGAAAGCCCTCGCCACAGCAATCAGACACAAAATAAATAAATAAAGGCATCCATATTGGAAAGGAAGAAGTAAATGGTCTTTATTTCCAGACATGATACTGCACATAGAAAATCCCAAAGATTCCACCAGGAAACAATTATAACTGATAAAAATAAATTCAGAAAAGTATCAGGAGACAAAATTAATATCCAGAAATCAGTTGCATTTTATATACCAATAATGAACTATCAGAAAAGGAAATGAAAATAATCCCACTCACGATTGCTTCAAAAAGAATAAAATATCCAGGAAGAAACCTAACCAAGAATACCCAATTAAAAAATTGGGTATATGAAAATATGGTCATTGTCAGTAATCATCAGAGAAATAAAAATTAAAAACACAATGAGATACCATCTCACACCTATCAGAATGTACTCAGAAAATTATGAGACACTAAAGAAAGAAACTGAAGAAGATACAAATAAGTGTGAGCACATACCATGTTCATGAAAAGGAAAAATTAACATCATTAAAATGTCAATATTAACCAAAGCAATCCATAGATTCACTGCAATTCCTACCCAAAATTTCAATTATGTATTTCACAGAACTAGAACAAATATTTCAAAAATTTATATGGGACCACAAAAGGCCCTGCAATCTTGAGAAAGAAGAACAAAGTTAAAGGTATCACACTACCTAATACCAGACTGTACTACAAGCCACAGTAATCCAAACAGCATCATACTGGCACAGAGATCAATGGAACAGAATAAAAACAGACACAGAAATCAATGGAACAGAATAAATATCTGACAAGTACACCCACGTCTTTATAGTCAATTAACATTTGACAGGGGAAGCAAGCACATACAATGGTCTAAACATAGTTCATTCAATAAATGGTGTTGGGAAAATTGGATAGATATGTGAAGAAAAATGAAACTATACCACCTTTAACACCACATGCAAGAATATATTCAAAATGGATCAAAGCCTGAAATGTTAGACCCCAAACTATAAAATTCTAGAAGACAAAATAGGCAACAAAATCTTGGATATTGCTCATACTGATTTTTAATCAAATATATCTCCCCAGGCAAGGGAAGCAAAAGAAAAAGCAAACAAATGGGGCTACAACCAACTAAAAAGATTTTGCGCAGCAAAGGAAATCATCAACAAAATATAAACAAACAAGAGAATAGGAGAATATATTCATTGATACATCTGATAAGAGGTTAATATCCAACATTTATAAAGTACATACAAAGCCCAACACCAAAAAACCCAATAAAAAATCAACAAAGAACCTGAATAGACACTGTTCCACGGAAGGCATAGAGATGGCCCATAGACATGTGAAAATACAATCATTGTCAGTAATCATCTGTGGTGAAAACTTTGCATGCAAGCCCCCCAGTCTGCCACAGATGAAAATTAAACTGCCAAGACATGATCTGCTTGGGGAGGAGAGGTGGTCAATCTCTCAGAGGGGAAGGACCAAGAGCCCCTTCCTCAAGGGCTTTTATTAGGTTCATAAAACACAAGAATACAGGTAAAGCTCATCAATCAATGTCAGGCAGCAAGGATCAAACAGTAGATAACATTTCAAAGAAATCTGAAGGCTTAATCTGATTCAGTGTCTGTCAGGTAAGGGGGTTGCAAAAACTTTGGGAGACATTCTCATTTCTTGCTTGGACCCTTATCATGTGAATGAAAACACTCTTAGCAAAACAAGCTTCACAACACTTTAGGAATTCTTTCTTATGCCAGATCACCCAGGATCACGCTCTAGCCTGCAGAGGACTGCACCACCCTCCCCATCATAGGTTTTTAGGCTTAAGTGTATCAGAGCCAGCAAGTGCTTCTCCTAGATGGAAATGGGGACTCAGGCTATATCAGAATAGCCAGGAGGTGAGGGTCCATCACCCCCTCTTTGCTGCAGCTCCCCAAGTTCTTCCTTGAGGACCACCTAAGTGATCATGTCTGGCTCAGGTTGCCCCCACTCCTAGGGGTCGTATCTGTCATTGACTAACTGACAGAGCACTGGGGGCCAGAGATGGATGAAGAAGAAGAAGCACTTCTACCAGGGAGATAAGCTTTGTCTCCTCAGTGGCTCACAGTCCAAAGGTCGCTCACTCAGCCTTATCCATGGGGCAGTTACAATTCCTGAAACCAGGCAGAGCGGTTCCCAAAATCTCCCCCTTTTTGTTTGTTAAATCAGTTGAAGCTGTTAGGCCTGTGAAACTTACTATTTGCTATTTTTTAATATGATCATGAAAAAACAACTTCTATATACATCATAAAGCACAAATAAGGATTAAAACAAGGAGGCACCCGAAGGCTGCCATAACCCAAACTTGTAAATTCAGTCTATCAAACCGGTTCTTAGGGCTTATCTATTGTAGATTATTGTTCAGAATCTGGAATACTTTTTGTTCAGTTAGGTGTTCGATGTCACTGAGCTGCTGGTGGAGTTCAAGCTGGAGTTGATTAATTTGTCCTTTAAGATTGGTAAAAAATGCTCCCTGTGGGTGATGATGAATATCTGCCCAGGAATGCTGACTGGAATTCCACCTTAATGGAGGAACACAGAGTTTAGAAAAACCAGGATCACAAGCAAGCTGTTGCCTTAAGGCAAGAGCATCCTGTCCTCTCCAAGCCAGACGATGGCAGATTCTGTGGCAGAGAGCAGAGTAAGAATTTTCTGATCAATTTGGCTTTGTGGAATCATTTGCTGAGTAGTATTAGTGAGAAAAACATCAACAGCATGCACGGTTTGAATGGATTCAGTAAGGGCTACAGATGCAGTAGTCATGGCCCCAAATTACTACAATAGCAGAAACTATGGAGGCAATAAGCATGCCTATAAGTCAGTGGGTTCTGACATGGGCAAGGGCCTTACTGAGAGCACTTAATCCTCCTTGACCAGCCCACTCCCGGGTAAGGTTATCCAGGCCTGGGCCTGTTGGAGAATAACAAATATGGTGGTAAGATTTAATTGAGTGACATTCGCACGGGTTAAACATCTGGTATATATAGTGCCAGGAGTAGTGGTAAAAGTATATACAGTAGAGGTCTCATTATACACAAGTTGAAGTACACCAAGGATGGCTACAAATAAATAAAGATGAGAAGTATATACAGTAACCCAGGTACGTTGAATATTCCAAATGTTATAGTAATCAAAGGCATTATCTTTCTTTCAGATGAGTTGAAATTGTCCTGTCTGACAGTCAACAAAAGGGAGCTTCATCTTCCAAGTAGAAGTATGCCATGGGCTAGTATGATTAAGACCCTTCATTCTGAAAATAGGGGTTCCTGCTCCTCCACTATGCCTACTAAGTTTATTGTACACTGTTAGGGGCATGGGATTTATAATTGCCGAGTCTGCTATGGCATAAATCTTCCATTTTGCACCCCAGTGTTCTGCTACTAGAGGGGTGCTAGTGATATTAATTAATGACAGCGTTTGATCACAGTATAGTTTCTAAGTGACTGGCTTGGTTGATCCACCATCTATTGGACATAAAAAAAAAGATTGGGTGGTTTGGTACTATGTCCTTGCCTTTCTTCTATAAACCCTACTGCTCCAACTAAGGAGAGATTTACTGCAGGCAGAGAGTGCTGAGTGGTATAATTAGTTATTGCATAAGCATACCACTTAGACATAATAGGCAAGCAGAGGGTATTGGTTAACACAGTAAAGCAAGCAGGCAAATGGTTAGAGACATATACAGTGCCTTCCAGAACGGACAGCCAATGATGCTTTTCCTCTAGGGAGGGAGCCAGGTGCCTCCGGTCCACTCAGTATCATTACTAAATAAAGGAAGCTCAGGATTCCACCTATGGAATTTAAACATAGGTGGGTCTATAACATGGCTCCAATATATATATGTTTGGTTTCAGAGGCTAAACTTAGCTCCCCAAGGCAGGTGAGCAGGTCCAAGATTAGGGCTACCTTGGTGAAGTTTGAAAAAAACAACTGAAAAGTAAACTAGGAACCTGTTCTTTATAGCATTCCTGACTATTACTTGTTGGATAATCTGCCCTGCTTTTGTCTTAAGAGTTTTTAGGTCACCCCAAATTACTCCCTGAGGTTGATCTGGGTGTTGCTCCTGTGGATCAGCGTTTTCTGGTGGTGGGATTCTTCTGCCATGGCCCTCGGGGACATCTGCTCCATCTGTTCCTTCAGCCAGCCTGCTTTCTGTTCAAGCTGTTGAATCCTGATGAGCTGCCACATCTGTTGTTGGGGTGGGTATGGTATGGTTTCACTCTTTTTGCTGGGAGCCACAGTGGTAGACCTGAGGGAATTGAAACACAAGCATATCCTCTTCCCCACGTTAATAGCTCAACTGGGCCTTCCCAATTTCTTTCCCATAATGGGTTCTTGTATAAGACCAAAGGGTATGGGCCTGTAAGCCTGTTTTGTATAAAGTGTTTGTCTATGGGTGACTTCAGATTATCATCACGATTCAAAAAATTGTACATATATATTGCTAGCATGGTTAAATTCCTAGGGGATGTTTTCTGACTCTCCATTTTTTGTTTGTTTAATAATGTTTTAAAGGTCTGGTGAGCTCTTTCAACAATTGCTTGACCTGTAGGATTATAGGAAATACCGGTTTTATGTTGAATTCCCATTTTTCTAAGAACGCCTGAGTGGTTTGCACAATATATCCTAAACCATTACTGGTCTTGATTTCTTGTGAATGGCCTAGGTGGTGGAAGGCCTGAAGCCAATGAGCTCTAATATTCTTCGCTGACTCCCCAGAGAGGGGAGTGGCATGCAGAGCACCTGAAGAAGTGTCTACAGATGTATGTAAATATTTTAATCTTCCAAAAGGGGAGTAATGAGTAACATCTGTCTGCCAAATCATTCGAGGTTGTAACCCTCTAGGGTTAATTCCAAGACTAGGAGGCGCTTTTGAAAGTGCTTGACAATCTGGACATTCTCTGATAATTTTCTTTGCCTGGGCCCTTGGAATATTAAACTCTTTACATAGGGCCTGACTACTTTGGTGAAAAAATTGATGAGATGTTACTGCAGATTGAAAAGTATCTGCTATGCTGATAAGGGCATTAGCCCAAGAATTACCTTCTGTCATAAGTCCAGGCAAGCCCGAATGAGATCAGATATGAGTAACAAATAAGAGTTATGCTTCCTTTTATCTGAGAGATTTGCAAGGCTAGAAATAGACTTAGTAACTGAGGCTCAATGGACCCTTTTAATAGACCCTGATCTGTATGAAGGAGTGTATACATAGTATAACCAGAATCGCAAACAAAGTTAAGAGGCTCTTTGGGCTAGTGTTGGAGGGCAAGAAGAGCCCCTGAAATTTCTGCCCACTGTGTGGAGGAATGCCCTTCAGAAAGAAAATGTTTCCACTCATTCCCTTTTTTCTAGGCGATAGCAGCTTTCCCTGTTTTTCTTGAACAGTGAATAAAGATGGTTCTAGCTTTAGAAATAGGAGTGGCGCTGAATTTTTCCCCCATACAAATATTAAGAGTGGGGAGGTTTTGGAGAAGTTTATCAGAAGGTAAGTGAATAATAAGACCACCTACAAAAACAGTGAGCACGTACTGAAATTCTAAAGATAGACTGTGAAATTGCTGTAGATACACTTGGGTGACTGGATCGTGTATAACAGCTGGGTTGTGGCCAAAAAGCTGAATAACTCTATCATGGCCTTTAATAATAAGCTGATATAGTGCAGTAATATAGGTGGTAATAGTGTGCTGGGGTTGATGGGATAAAAATAACCATTCAATCATTTTTAATTTGGGTGTCAGCTGCCCTATCAGCCCAGTGGGTGTCTTCGGAGTAGGAAAGCAAAAAAATCTGACAGGTAGTTGTCTGTCTACACTAGTTAGTTGCCTGGAAGAAAGGTATTGGTTAACTAAATCTAATTCCTGTCTAGCCTGATCACTTAAGGATCTAGGAGGATTTAAGTCTGGATCTCCTTTAAGGGTGTTGAATAAGTTGGTTAATTTCCCAGTGGTGATCCCTAAACTGGGACAGATCCAGCTGATGGTGCCTAAGAACTGTTGTAGACTGTTAAGTGTTAAAGGGATTGGCACCTGAATCTGAACCATTTGAGGCCTAACTGTACCGTGAAATAAGACATGTCCCAAATACTGCCAAGGCTGATAATTCTGTACCTTCTCTGGGGCTATTACTAGTCTTGCTGAGGAGACATTGCTTTCAAGACAGAGGTAAACTTGCTTTAGCTCTTCCTGAGAGGCTGCAGCAATTAGGATGTCATCCATGTAATGATAAATGATACTTTGAGGAAACTGAGTCCATACCGGCTGAAGGGACTGATGAACAAAATGTGGAGCAGATAGTGGAGCCATTTAACATGCTCTGTGGCAGGACTCTCCACTGGAACCTCCCTAATGGTTGAGAGTTATTAAGCACTGGGACTAAGAAGGCAAACCTCTCTCGGTCCTTCTTTGCCAGGGGAATGGTAAAGAAGCAGTCTTTTAAATCAATAAGAGACCATTCTTTTGGTATGCACTCTGGATTTGGAACTCCTGGATGAAGGGCTCCTATGGGTTGTAAGACTTCATTAATTTTTCTAAGATCATGTATAAGTCTCCATTTCCCTGTTTTCTTGGGAAATATGAAAATAGAAGTATTCCATGAGCTACTGGACAGTTCTCTGTGCCCTGCCTCTAATTGGTGTTGTACAAGCTCTTGGAAGTTTTCCTAGCCTCTACTTCTTCAGCGGCCACTGATTAACCCACACAGGTGTGTCAGACAACCAGGTGAGAGATAAAGGAAAAGCCTGGACAGTGGCCACTAAGGAAAAGGTGGCAGGGTGATTTGCACTTCACACTGAGTGAAGAGGTCCCTGCCCCAGACATTAAGTGGGATGGGGAGGCTGTAAGGTTGTATTCATCCAACAGTGAGATACTACTCACTTTACACTGGTCAGAATAGCCATCATAAACAAATCAATGAAAAATAAGTGCTGCTGAGGTTGTGGAGAAAAGGGAACCCTAGTACACTGTTGGTAAGAAGGCAGATTGATGAAGCCACTGTGGAAAACAGTATGGAATTTCTTCAAAAAGCTAAAAATGGAACTGCCTTTACACCAGTGTATCCCACTGCTGGGATTAAACCTTAAGAATCCTGAAACACCAATTCAAAAGAACCTATGCACCCCATTGTTTATAGCAACATTACTTACAATAGCCAAGTGCTGGAAACAGTCCAAGTGTCCATCAGTAAAGGAGTGGATCAAAAAACTGTGGACTATTTAGCAGAAAGAAAGGAGGAGTTCCTCCCCTGCAAAACAGCATGGGTGAAACTAGAGAGCATTATGCTAAGTGAAATAAATCAGGCAGTAAAAGACAAATATCATCATGATCTCATCTATAAGTAAAACCTAATCCATAAAACAAACAAACAAGCAAAATATAACCACAGACATGCAAATAAAGAACAAACTGACCATGACCAGAGGGGAGGGGTGAAGGGGAAGTCAAGGAACATGTATAAAGGACTCATGAACAAGGATCACAGGTGAGGATTGACTATGGTCAGCACAGGAGAGACTAATAGAGGAAAATGGGACAAGTGTAATTGAACACCAATATAAAAATTTCTTTTAAAATTTTTAAAGAAAAAGACCACAAAGGAAATAAGCCTAAAATTCATGTTTCTAAAATAGCTTTTTAAGTTGAAGAAAAATACTACTACTTGAGAAAATCTAACAAGACAAACTGAGGGTATTCTTTTATTTTCTCATCAGCACCAAAAGAACTTGGGGAAGATTAAGAAAGCAAAATATAACCAAAGACACTGAAATAGAGAACAGGCAGACAGTGAGCAGAGGGGAGAGGGGAGGGAATTTCAGGAGAAAAGGGGAAGGATTCACAGGAACTAGCACAAAGGACACATGAACAACAACTAAGGGGGGTGTAAATGAGAGGGAGTTGGGGAGCACTGGGGGGTGGGCTGGGATGGGAGTAAAAGACAGAAAACTGTACTTGAACAACAATTAAATAAATTTTAAAATAAAAATAAATAGGCAGGGGTCACCTCTCTGATAGCTTCAGGGAACAAGATAAGGACAAGCCTGTGGTTTTTTGTAAAATGACATCTCTATTCTGGAGGCAATGTTAACCTTTAGATAGTGGCCTTTTGGGACTACTAGTTCTTTGAAGAGATGTCTATCTGAGGACAGCTGAAGAGGGAATATAGGACTCTAGTCCCCACTGCTTCTGTTTTAAGATCTTTTGGGGTATAAGAAATTAAATTCTGACCTCTACCCTAATCATACCCTTGTTACATTTTTGGAACATTAACTGTATATTGTCTACAGTCTACTACCCCTCAGGTGGTGTCAGAAATTTGTCATTAAAATACTCTTTAAAGCTAAAAAAAATAAAATAAAAAAATAAAAATAAATATACTAAAAAATGCTTTTTTATTCTTAACTGTTAACTTTCATTACAAGATCCCCACACATCAGTGGAGAAGAACTGGGATAGATATCATCAATGTACCAAGCAATGCAAAACCAAGACATACGCTTTTTGCCAAGCAAAACAGAGTTTAGTTGCACAAAACAATTTCTGTGTGCCCTGAGCACTTTCCTATGTACAATATCTCATTCCACAAAGAAAGGTATCATAGGCATTTCATCATTATTCCATCATCATATGCATGTTTTTAAAGAGCCATTTTTTCATACTTTCTACTTCTGATATCTATTCATCAGACACATCATGGATGCAGATATTAAATAGTAACTGTAAGTAGTACATCAACTTCTCCAACGCAACCAACTTCAATTTAAAGTATATGGAAAACAGAAGTTCATTGAGAATGAAGTTACACACATAGATGTAGTGCGTGTGCGGAGATTTCACCAGAGGTATCAAAATCAAACATAGACTGATGGCCACGGTTACCAGTGGAAATGCCAAAAAAACCCACCTAAATACAGCAAAATCTCCCCCCAAAAATTAGATATGAAAAGCCATATAAGGTATCTTCATATTTATATAAACAAAAAAATAAGATTTAAGCTAATGATAAAAAAACTTGGCTTAAGTAGGATTTTGAGGACTAATTGTCAGGCTATTGGTTGAAGGGAATTAACATCTAGCTTCTGGCTATTAATGAGTGAAAATAATAATGACCATTTGCTAATACAAGAACTGTTTTCTGATCTAGATGACATTTACTTGTTAAGAGGGAGTTTCTAAGACTTAATGAAAGTCACAATAATGTTCCCAGGAAAACATATTCAAGCAGTAAGAAAATCACATCAAAAACAGAGTACCCTCAGATCTTCTATCAGGCTATTGATAGGCTAAGTAATTATGACTTTATAGACTCAGCATATTAAAAAAACAAAAACATTTGCTAAAAGAATTATTCCAATTTTGAGGGATTCTTAGCTTTGTCTTGGGGGAAGAAAACCCACAACCTTGAAGCCCTATCCTTGATATATGCTTTGTATTAGGATTTTAAGTGTCCTGCATCAAAGTTTATCTAACCTAAGGAGAAAATTTTCTAGGCAGTCACTTCTGAGATATCTTTAAGAGATAGATATGAATTTGTATTCCAAAAATATAACACAGCTAGTCTTGATTGATGGAACCCTTTAATTAGAAGGGCTCATTTATTTAGGGCTTAAGGTATTAACAATCTCCTTTTAATTTGTAAAATACCACTGAGAAAGAGAACTTATCATCTCACAGTTCATTATCAATTGTGAAGTAATTGAGGGGGTAGAAAATAGCACTCATATTACATCAAGACAAATTTCAACCACTTGCACACATGCTTCTCCTTGTCTTCCTTTTTGATACAAATGTGTATCAATTGTAAATATAGATAGTAATAATTATCAATGTCAGACTCTGAGTTTTGGCATGGCTTAGCTCATTTAATACAACTCACATTCTTAAGAGGTAGGCATTATTTATTCCCATTTTAGATCTGAAGAAACTAAGATCTGAGGTCAACTACCAAGATGATTCCCTGCCCCCATGGTTTCCCTGAGCACCCCCTGGAGGCCACTATGGGCAATGATCATACTGTGGTTTGGGTTCACCTGACCAGATAGATTGCCCAAAGGCAGAAGCAACTCATTCTCTTATGTGCCCAGAACACATAGCAAGGTATTTAAATATAGTTGCTTCTCATTAACTGATATTCAAACACACAACGTGTATGGTTGGTTGGATGGAAGAAGTGGAAGGGGACAGAGAAAGAAGAGTGTCAATCAGCCAAAGTTGAGATTAGATTATTGTTTTGTTTTGTTTTATTTCCACCAGAGCTCTTTCTTGTACTTTCTATTTAGTGACACTGAGGCAAACACTCTAGAAAATCCACCTAGATTTGAATTACAACTCCACTTTCTTACCAATGGTAAGAAATAGTGGTGAGAGATGCTTATCACTTGCTCTAAACCCATTTGATCACCTGCACACTGAAGTTAACATGTGCCACCACTTAGGGGGTTTTTTCACTTAGGGTTTTTAAAATGAAAATTAAACTAGATATTATATTAAAATGAGATAGACTTCCTGCCAAGATGGAGGTGTAGGTGAAAACACTGTACCTCCTCACACAACCAAATTTAAGTACACAAAAAATTAGAAACAAAAACACAACAAGAACAGACAGAAAACTGAACCATACCAAAGTCTGACAACCATTCATCCAGACCAATAAGAGGGATGGAGTCGGTGGCCAGTGGAGAGGGGTCCAGTCAGGAGGAGGTGGTGGTTAGCAGAACTGGGTGTGGGGAGGAACAAGCAAATCCAGTGAGACATGCAAGGCAGTTGGCTGACCTTGGACACAAATTCATGCACAGATAAACCAGGCAAAAAAAGGGGCAGTGAGACAGACCACAAAACCCAGAAACCCAGCAATGGGAAATAAAGCCTAAAAGCACTGATTTAAAAAAAACTTTCGGGGGTTGAGGTACTGGGAGAGGTTCTCAGCCTCACAAGAGAGTTCCTTGGAGAGAACAACAGGGTCCTAGAATGTACACAAGCCCACCCACCTGGGAACCAGCACCGGAAGGGCCCAATTTGCTTGTGGGAAGTGGCAGAGGGAACTAAAATCTGAGAGACAGCAGAGCAAGGGCCATTGCTCCGTCTCTGACCCCATGCCCAGTCAAAACTTAGTGACTTGGTTGACCCACCCTGGTGAATACCTAAGCCTCTTCCCCTCATACATAACAGGTGCAAACAGACCAAAACATTATGGCTCAAGCTGAAGAGCTCAAAGTCCCAGAGCCAATACTTTTAAGCAAAAAAGAGATACCCAACCTATCGAATGCACAATTCAAAACACTAGTGATCAGGATGCTCACAAAATTGGTTGATTTTGGTCGCAAATTATATGCAAAAATGAAGGCTGCACTAAGTAAAATGAAGGAAAATGCACAGGGAACCAATAGTGACAAAAAGGAAACTGGGACTCAAATCAGTGGAGTAAACCAAAAGGAAGAAAGAAACAACCAAACAGAAAAGAATGAAGAAACAAGAATTCAAAAAAATGAGGAGAGGCTTAGGAACATCCAGAACATCTTTAAACGTCACAACATCCGAAATATAGGGGTACCAGAAGGGGAAGAGGAAGAGCAACAAGTGGAAAACTTATTTGAACAAATAATAAAGGAGAACTTCCCCAATCTGGCAAAGGAAATAGACTTCCAGGAAATCCAGGAAGCTCAGAGAGTCCCAAAGAAGGTGGACCCAAGGAGGAACACACCAAGGCATGTCATAATTACATTAGCCAAGATTAAAATACAGGAGAGAATTCTAGAAGTAGCAAGAGATAAGGGGACAGTCACCTACAAAGGAGTTCCCATCAGACTGTCAGCTGATTTCTCAAAAGAGACCTTACAGGCAAGAAGGGGCTGGAAAGAAGTATTCCAAGTCATAAAATCCAAAGACCTACATCCAAGATTGCTCTACCCAGCAAAACTTTCATTTATAATGAAGGGGGAGATAAAGTGCTTTTCAGATAAGGTCAATTTCAAGGAATTCATCATCACCAGGCCCTTATTATATGAAATGTTAAAGGGACTTATCTAAGAAAAAGGAGATAAATATATGAACAGTGAAAGGACAGCAAACTCACAGTTATTAACAACCACACCTAAAACAAAAGCAAACTAAGCAGACAGCTAGATCAGGAGTGAAGCCACAGAAATTGAGATCACATGGAGGGGTAGCAACAGAGGAGTGGAAGGAAGGGAAGGGGGAAGAAGGTACAAAGAGTAAGTAGTATAGATGGTGGGGAGAAAATAGACAGGTGGAGGGCAAGAACAGTATGGGAAATGTAGAAGCTAAAGAACTTATGATTCATGGACATGAACTAAAGGGGGGAATGGGGGGCAGAGTGTGTGCAGGGGGAAGGGAATGAAGGGGGGAAATGGGACAAGTGTAATGACATAATCCATAAAATATATTAAAAAATAAAATTATTTTATTAAAAAATAAAATGAGATAGAATGCTTTTCTCAGCACCTCACATAAGGTAAACTGAATAAATAATAGTTAGCATTATTTTAAATTAATTAACACCTCTATTTTATTTTAACAAATATCTTAATAATATTCATGATTTGGCCTAATGAAACTATTAAAATTGGAAAGAGGCACAGCCACATATTGGCACATATAAATGTTCCACAAAATCTATGAAAAAAGCAAACATAGGTATGCAATGTATTTTTATTAAATGAATAAATAAAGGAACAAATGAGTGTCAGTAGTTTCTAGTGATTATTGGTTACTCTAAATTGTTAGATGAAATGATAACATCATATCTGAATAAATTCTGACAGAAATTTCAAAGTTACAGCTCCCCTAGAGAACTTATGACAATGTGGTAAATGGGAAAATATGAAATGTTCCACATTGAACATTGCATTATGTCACTGGTTACTTGTGGTGGACTCCATCCAGCAGAGTTCACCTGTTGTGGCTCACAACGAGAATAAATACACAGGTGATGACAATCCTGTGGATAAAGGGGGAAAAGGCATGACTACTCTCTCAAGGGGAGAGTGCCTATGGATGCCTCAGCCACTCTCTCAAGAGGGGAACACCCCAACCCTTGCTAGACAGGCTTTTATTGTTTCCCTGGGGTCTTACATCAGAGAAAGATTTATTACCTATTGCCTAGAATATTATTGTCTACATTTTAGGTACAATCAAGAAAATAAAAATAATATGCAGAGGGAAATAGTGATGAGCTGATTAGCTCTATCCTTGGGGAAATTCACACAGGCTTTGGAACTTACCTTGAAGATAGACAATACACATTTGTTGTTTGAGACCAGGGTGATAGAGTTTTAGCAAGAGCAAGCCATAACAGTCTGTATGCATTTTATAGACCTGATTCCTATGGGAAAAACTCAAGTTTGAAGGTCTGGCTCCTGCCCACCACCTCATTTCTGTCGGTTTTTTATACAGAGCTGAGATACATTTGCCAGACTAAAACAAACCTGTCCCGTACAACTACTGACAACAGTCCACTGTATCATGGGGAATAATCCTGGAGCCTCTTGTGGGAAATTTCCCTGAATTGTGTTAAGAACAGACTTTGTCTCTTAGCCTATTTGACATTTTATTTGAAAATCTTATAGGGTAATATAGCATCAAATTTTAATTTCTATAATATATTTAACATTGTCCATGGGTCTTGCATATAAGTTCTTTGTTTTCTCCATTTCCTATACTATTCTTAACATCCTCCTGTCTATTTTTGTACCTACCAATTTATGCTTTTAAAATATATTTTATTGATTATGCTATTACAATTGTCCCATTTTCCTCCCTTTATTCCCCTTCACTCTGCACACTCCCTCCCACCTGCATTCCCACCTTTTTAGTTCATGTCCAGGGGCTGTATATAGAAGGTCTTTGGCTTCTACATTTCCATACTATCTTTAACCTCCCCCTGTCTATTTTGTACCTACCATTTATGCTACTTATTCCCTGTACCTTTCCCACATTCTCCTCCTTCCACTCCCCCACTGATAACCCTCGATGTGATCTCCATTTTTGTGATTCTGTTCCTATTCTAGTTGTTTGATTACTTTGAGGGTTTTTTTTTAGGTTAGGTTGTTAATAGTTGTGTTTTCATTTTACTGTTCATATTTTTTATCTCCTTTTTCTTAGATAAGTCCCTTTAACACATCATATAATTAGGGCTTGGTGATGATGAACTCCTTTAACTTGATCTTCTCTGGGATGCACTTTATCTGCCCTTTCATTCTAAATGATAGCTTTGCTGGTTAGACTAATCATGGACGTAGGTTCTTGCCTTTCCTGACTTTGAATACTTCTTTCTAGCCCCTTCTTGCCTGCAAGGTTTCTTTTGAGAAATCAGCTGATAGTGTTATGGGAACTCCTTTGTAAGTAACAGTCTCCCTTTCTTTTGCTGCTTTTAAGATTCTTTCTCTCCTTATCTTTCATCTTGGGTAATGTAATTATGGTGTTCTCCTCCTTGGGTCCAACTTCTCTGAAACTCCCTGGGCTTCCTGGACTTCCTGAAAGTCTATTTCCTTTGCCTGACTGAGGAAGTTTTTCTTCTTTATTTTTTCACATAAGTTTTCAATTTCTTGTTCTTCCTCTTCTTCTGGCACCCCATGATTTGGATGTTGGAATATTTAAAGTTGTCCTGGAGGTTCCTAAGCCTCTATTCATTTTTTGAATTCTTGTGTCTTTATTCTATTCTGCTTGACTGTTTATTTCTTCCTTTTGATCCAAACCATTGATCTGAGTCCTACTTTTCCTTCCCTTCACTCTTGGTTCCCTATACATTTTCCTTTATTTAACTTTGCACAGCCTTCACTTTTTCCTTTATTTTGTGACCATACTTATTCTGTGAGCATTCTGATTATCAGTGTTTTAAACTGTGCATCTTAAAGGTTGGTTCTCTGTTCATCACTTAGTTATATTTTTTCTGGAGCTCTATCTATTTTCATTTGGGACAAATTTTTTTTTCTTTTTTGCCTCGATGTGCCTGTTACACAGTAAAAGGCTAAGCTTAGTATTTACCCAGTGCAGGGCAACCTCCTTGCTGTGTTGTGGTGCTGCATGTGAGGGAGGAGTCCAATAGAAAACAATGGCACTTGTTCAGCTCCCTGAATGTTTTCAGTCACTTCCACTAAGTAAATGGTGCCCTTCTGGTGCATTCCCAGGTGGATGATTTTGTGTTCCTTCTAGGATCCTTTGGGTCTTTCCAACAAACTCTTCTGTGAGGCTAGGAGTTTTACCCACTGCCTCAATCCTCACGGGTTTCTTCAGTCAGAGGTTTTGAGGCTTCATTTCCCCATACTGGAACCCTGGGTTGTACAGTCTGCCTAACTCCCCAGTTGTTCCTCCTCATTTATCCACACACAAATATGGGACCGACAACTCCCCCAGGCACCACCTCACCCAGTCCTCCAGCTGCCACCTTTCTGAGAGTCCTCTCTGCCTCGGGTGCCCACCATCTCTGCCCTTCCTACTGGTCTGGATGAATATTTCTTCTTTAACTTCTGGATTGTCACTAGTAACATTAGTAGTAACATTAGTGTCGGTAGTAACATCAGTAGTAACATTAAATGTAAATAATTAAATATTCTGACCTAAAATGCAGAGAAGGTAGAATAAATTTTTTAAAAAACAGTACACCTGGCCAGTGTGGCTCAGTTGGTTGGAGTGTTGTCCAAACACTGAAGGGTTGCAAGTTCGATTCCCAGTCAGGGTGTATGCCAAGGTTCAATCCTTGGTCCAGGCAGGTATGGGAAGTAACCAATCAATGTTTCTCTCTTGCATTGGTTTTCTTTCTTTTTTTCTCTCTTCCTCTGAAAAGCAATGGAAAAAAAAATATCCTCAGGTGAGGATTTAAAAAAATGATGCAATTATATACAGGCTATAACTGATACTGTAGATTCACAAACACAAATAGTTTAAAAGTAAAAAGATAGACATGGATATGTAATGAATACATATCCAAAAAAAGAGATTGAGAGATTATACTAAAGGAAGGCAAAATAGACTTTAAGAAAAAATTACTTCTAGACAGGAGAGATTTTACAATGATAAAAGGATAAACTTAGCAGGAATAAATAATAATTATAAGGTATAAACACCTAACAACTGAGTCACAAATACATGAAACTAAAATTGACAGAAACAGAAATTCAGCAATAGTTGTAGACTTCAACATTCTGCTATTAAAAACTGATAGAAGACAGTAGATCCCTTGCAAAGTTGGGGTAGAATGAACTAGAGACGCATGAGGAAAGACCAGGAATGAAGGCTTTGAGGAGAGAACTAAGAGAGTAGCCACCAGTATCCTGGTGCTGAGTCATTCCCCATAAGGCATCAACTATCCTGCTCAAGCAGACCACTCCCCTGGGAGTAGCAGTAGCCTGAGGGGAAACTATAGCCCCAGTCCCAGGGTGGGATTCTGTCTCTCTCTAAGGAACTTAAACCTAACTTCTGAGTGCAGAGTGACTAGATTAACAATTGAAGGAGTCAGCCACAGACAGATCTCTGGAAGTCTCAAACAGGCTGCCTAAAGTCAGACAGGGTTAATCTGACCCTGACACCTGACATCCTCAGAGGCAAATGCAGAAAGGAAAAATAGAGGTAAGTAGTAGAAGCTACCAAGACAAAATCCTCTGTGGTCTTCTCTATGATTTGAGATCTTTCCTTTCCTGTGTAGCTTTTTAACATTCATTTCTTATCCATCATGTTTGTGCATATTAAGTTACTAGATTTTATACTATAGTTTATTTCAATTCACATATTTTGCCCCTCCCTTTTCTTACTCCATTTTACCTTCTTCTTGTCATTTTCATTTTAAATTTTGTTTTCTCTCTTGCTACAACTTGCTTTCATTACATACTTTTACTGTTTCTTCCCCATCCCTCCTCTCAAAACCAATTTTCTTGTCAATGGTCATCTCATATTCTTTTCCCTGCTCTTAAAATATCCATGTTCTCTCTCTACCTTTATCAATCTTTGCTCATTGCTTGTGGATAGGGCAGTTGTTGTTGCGTTTTTTCATTTTACCTGTAGAACTTCACTAATTTTGTATTTCAAAATTCAAATTTTAATGGTTCCCTCTCCAACTCCTTTTTTAATCTCAGATTTTTATTTTGTTCTGTCTTAGCCTTTTTTTGTCTTTTTCTTCTTTTTTTCTTTCATCCTGTTCTTTTTAACATTTATGCTCTTTTTTCTTTTTACTTTTTCTCTTCATCTAAAATGTTAATTTTTTCTTGTCTTTGCCTAGTTTTCATTCCTCATTCTTAGTATTTCCTCTTCCTCTATTATCTCAACAATCTCTTCCCATTACTCTGAACTTTTCTTAAGCTTTTCTTTATTTTCTTTTTCCTTCTTCTTCCCATATCAACTATACTAATTATAGCTCATTTGTTGTTGATAGTGCTGTGGTGGATCTTTCTCTCCAGTTTGGCTCCTATTTTTTAAAAATATTTACTTACCTTTTTTCCTTCATTTTTCTTTTTCTCTCTCATTTCATTTTAGTTTCTCTTTAAACCTAATACTATACACTTTCCTTTTCTTTCACCATTCTACCTCTTCATTCTCTCTTTTATTTATGATGTAAATTTTACTTTCTTTCTTTGCATTGCTCCAACTCCCAACTTTTATTAGTGCTCCTCCCTCTACCTTCTTCTCAAAATTCTTTTCTTTCAGTAGGTCATCTCATATTCATGCTTCTTTCTTATAAGAGTCTTACTCTCTTTACACCCTTATTAATAGTGGTTTGTTTGCTACTGAGAGTGGAACTTCAGGGTGGGAGTTATTTTGCAGGTGCAGGTTTATTTCCTGAGCTTTGCGGTTTTGTTCTGGCAACACCTGCACAACAGCATATAGACTGAGGTGGGTGGAGTGAACCTCAGTCAACTAGTTGCAGGTAAGGTCTCACCAAAGAATGATTCAACAGCAATAAAAGCCCATTTACATCCAAGAGCCAACAAAAATGGCATAAAAGGCATCCCAAGATCATCATGTTCAGGAAATCATGTGACCATACCACTAAATCTCACAAGTCTTCTGCCATGGAAGTTCACACCACAAATTAAGGGAGTCAAAACAGATCAATTTAAGAAGCAGGAGCAAACAAGAAGTATCTCACAAATAATGGAAAGACTGAGAAACAGTGGCCAATTGAAAGAAAATGAGGAATCCTCAGAAAGAGTGCTAAATGAAATAGAGGCAAATCAATGATCAGATGTTGAGTTCAAAACAATGCTTATAAGTAATCTCAATGAGCTCAGTAAGAATTAGCAAAAACTTTGGGGAAACTACAAGAAACTTACTGCAACCTACACCAGCATAAAAAAAGCACTTAAATGCTATCAACAAAAGCCAAGAGGAGATAAAGAATACAATTTCTGAATTGAAGAACACAGTAGAAGAAATCAAAAGCAGGATAGATGAAGCGCAGGATAGATGAATCACAGGATCCAATCAGAAAGCTAGAGGACAAAAAAGAAAAAACCTCCCAGAAAGAGCAAGAAAAGGAAAAGAGATTCAAAAAGTCCAAAGAGGTGTTAACAAAACTGCAGGACAATATGAAACATAATAATATCCATATAATAGGGATACCAAAAGGAGAAGAAGAAGAGCAAGGGATAGAAAATCTGTTTCAAAAAAATAATAAAAAACTTCTCTAATTTGATAAGAGAAAAAGTAACACAAATCTAGAAACCACAGAGAATCCCAATTAAGAGGAACCCAAAAAAGGCCTACTGCAAGACACATAATAATTAAAATGGCAAAATTTAAAGACAAAGAGAGACTCTTAAAAGCAACAAGGGAGAAACAGAAAGTAATATACAAGGGAGCCTTGATAAGTTTTTCACCTGACTTATCAACAGAAACCCTACCCGCCAGAAAGGAATAGCAAGAACTATTCCAAGTAATGAAAATAAAAAAGGCCTGCAACCAAGATTACTCCATCCAGCAAGGTTCTCAATTAAAATAGAACATGAAATAAAGAGTTTCACAGAGAAATGAAGGCTAAAAAATATACCTCCAACAAATCAGCATTGCAAGATATGCCAAAAGGAACTGCTGTAAGAAGAGAAATAAAATGGGACTTCCACCAAGATGAAGGCGTAGGTGGAAGCACTGCACCTTCTCACACAATCAAGTTTAAAAACAACAAAATTTTAGCAACAAAAATGCAGCCAAACTACAGAAAATTGAACTACATGGAAGTCTGACAACAACCAACCCTTCAGCCAAACCAGTAAGGGGGCAGACTCAGCAGCAGAGTGGGGTCGGGCAGGAAAGATCCACTAGACCGACCTGGGCATGCAACCCAGGCAAGCCAGCAGCTGTGGGTGGATCCCAGGTGTGGAGAAGCGGGCGGACCCACTGAGGGCACAAGGTGGCAGACTCACTGAGGGCAGAACGTGGTCACACATTCGCACACAGATAAACCAGTGAAGGAGCAAGCAGTGAGACAGACCACGCAGGCCCCAGCAGCAGGAAGCGGCAGGGGGAACCACCATTGTCCCTCTCTGACCCCGCCCCCACATACAGCATCACACACCAGCAACCTGGGTGGCCCCGCCCTGGTGAACAACTAAGGCTCCACTCATACATAACAAGCATGAACAGATAAAAACACAGCTCAAAACCAACTCAGAGCCCCAAAGCCAATTGGATCTACCCAGCCAAGTGGATAAAACACTTAAAGTTGCTATACCATAAAAGTCATAGAGGAGAAAATAGGCAGGAAAACATTAGATATTCCATGCAGCAGTATTTTCACTGATATGTCCCTTGGAGCGAGGGACATAAAGGGAAGAAAAAACAAATGGGACTTCATCAAGTTAAAAAGCTTCTGCAGGGCTAATGAAAACATCAGCAAAATAAAAAAGGAACCAACTGTATGGGAAAATATATTTGCCAATGATACCTCAGACAAGGGTTTGATCTCCAAAATATGTAAAGAACTCACATGACTCCACTCCAGGAAGTCCAAACAATCCAGTTAATAAATGGGCAAAGATCCTAAACAGACACTTCTCCAAGAAGGACATACAAAGGGCCCAGAAACATATGACAAGATGCCAGCAACAATGGCCATCAGAGATATGCAAATTAAAACCTCAATGAGATACCACTTTACACTGGTCAGAATGGCCATCATAAACAAAGCAACAAACAGTAAGTGCTGGCAAGGTTGTGAAGAAAAGGGAACCCTAGTACACTGTTGGTGGGAATGCAGACTGCTGCATCCATTATGTAAAGCAGTGTGAAATTTCCTCAAACTAAAAATGGAACTACCTTTAGACCTGGCCATTCCACTGCTGGGATTATACCCTAAAAATCCTGAAATACCAATTCAAAAGAACCTATACAGTGAACCTAGTGAACTGGACTAGAAGAACCTAGTCCAGTGTTTATAGCAGTGCAATTTACATTAGTCAAGTTCTGGCAATAGCCTAAGTTACCATCAATTGGTAACTGAAGGCATTTACAAAAGAAGATACATGAATGGCTAACAAAACATAGGCCTCTGAAAAGATGCTCAACAATATTAGTCACTAGGGAAATACAAATTAAAATCACAATGAGATACGACTTCCCACCCACCAGAATAGCTATAAAAAGTCAACATCAACATATAGGAAAAAAAAACATGATATATCCATATAATGACATACTACTCAGCAAAAAAAAAAAAAAAAGAGCAATCTACTGAGATATGGGAGCCATGTAAGAGCCTCAAACAGATTATGTTAAATGAAAGAAGCCAAACAAAAGAGACCACATACAGGGTGGGGAAAAAGCAGTTGTTTATATGTAAAATAATACAAGAAATAATACAATAATTAATAATAAAATAATTACTAATACAAGAATAAACTCTGTTTCATGTACCCACAACTGTAAACCTACTTTTGCCCCATCCTGTATTGTTTGATTCCATTTATATAAAATGTCTAGAAATGGCAAATTTACAGAGATAGAGAATAGATGTGTGGTTGCCTGGGGTCAGAATTAGCACCAAGAATGATTTCAATGTACACTTGAAGTGGGTGAATTTTATGTGTCAAATATACCCCAACAAAGTTTTTTTAGGTGTAATAACATGCTATGTGAAGTATTAATTGGTATTTTCTCTGATTCTTCCTGATTTTCTATCAATCTTCAAAATATAACTAAATGGGATAAAATAGTATGTATTTCCTTATGCAATTTCCAAGGTGAAGGGGAAAAAATAGATGCTAGATTCTTCACTTTTAAACAGTGTGGGGGCAACTTTGCCCACAAAGTCCCCCCATCCACCACAGATGAAAGTGAAACTACCAAGATATGATCTGCTTGGGGAGGAGAGGTGGCTAATCTCTCAGAGGAGAAAGACAAGAGCCCCTTCCTCAACAGCTTTTATTGGGCTGTAATACACAGAAATACAGGCAGCAAGGATAAAACAGTAGATAATGTTTCAAAGAGATCTAAGGGCTTAGTCTGAGTCAATGTCTGTCAGGTAAGGGGGTTGCAGAAACTTTGGGAGACATACTCATTTCCTGCTGAGACCCTTATCATATGAATAAAAACACTCTTAGGAAAGCAGGCTTCACAGGACTTTTAGGAATTTTTTCTTATGCCCAATCACCCCGGATTCTTCTCTAGCCAGACAAGGGGCTGCACTGCCTCCCCCATCACAGGTTTTCAGGCTTAAGTGGATTAGAGCCAGGAAGTGCTTCTCCCAGAGGCCATGGGGACTCAGGCTGTGTCAGAATAGCCAGGGGGTGAGGGTCTAACACTCCCTCTTAGTTGCAGCCCCCCAAGTCCTCCCATGATGGCCTCCCAAGTGATATTGTCTGGCTTAGATTGCCCCTCCTCAGAGGAGTCCTACCCATCATTGACCAACCAACTATACATTGGGGGCAGGGGAGTAAGCAGAGACAAGCTTTGTCTCCTTGTGGCTCGCATTCCAGAGGTAGCTCAGTCAGTCTTAGCCATGGGGGGCAGTTCCCTCCCCCAATGCCTGAAGCCAGGCAGAGTGGTTCCCAACAAAACTGAAAAGGCCCTTTAGAGACAGCAAATATTTCAAAAGACCAAAAATGATCTGAGCGATTCTCAGGAGACAAGGAGTAGAGACATGAGACACCTGAGAAGGAAGAGTATTACTTGCTCTCTGAAGGACATGCCTCTTTAAGGGTGACCAACTCCAGCTCTTTCTATGTTCTTCACCTGAAAATCCTGCATCCAGGGAACCATTTTTTTTTTGAGCAAATTGAGAAAGTTGGTTGCCCTGTCCTTAGCTCATCTTTTCTGGGTTAAGTAAGTCATTGGATATTGAGGCAGGGGTATTGTTGGGAAACTAAGAATAGAATAAACTTGTGTGCTGATTTCATCTGCACCCTCAGGAAAAAGGAAAAGGGTAGGGAGATAGAGATGGTAGTGTAGCAGGTCTAGAGTGAGAGATACAATCCTCCTGAGACATCTGTTGGCTTGAAAGTTCCTTTGGGCCCCAGATAGGGCATGGAAATTAACTAGAAGAAGATATGGTTACCTTTGCAGATGGTCCTACAGCTGGGGTGGAGAGATTCTTACTCAGCAGTTCCTAGATGGGCCACCCTCAGAAAAGAAGCGGTAAGGATAAGCTCAGGGAGTCAACAGAGATGACACATTCCATCCAAGTTGCCATTGGAGAACACATCATACTTAGTCTTTGGCACAGATCTGATAGATAAATTATATAGAATATAAGGATCCAGGCAAGGACTGAACAAATCAAGACTTGGATGGGATCAGACCCTGCTTAATCATCTCCTGTGGCAGTATCATAAGCCCCCAAAAAGTAAAAATTCAACCCAGGAAAAAAGATAGCAAAAAAAAACAGTATGTGGGGGTGAAAGTGAAGGTGGGGATATCCTGAATACAATTAAATTTCAAAACCAAATGATTGAAAGATAATTTATTTTTATTTAGAAGTAACTAAAGTATATTTTATGCCTCAGGCAAATTAAGAACTTTGAGACAAAAAGCAAAGTGAATTCTCAGAAAATAATGGCATTGGCATTTGAGAAGTTTCTAAAACAAGAACTCCACCCTCCACTGAGGTTCTCAAACTTGAACTTCAGAGAATGTGGTAGGAACATTGGCCTATAGTTGCCTGGGTATCCAGGCTAGCAGTCGCAGCAACTATGTCACCACCTCCAGTCCCCAGCTGCTGAGAGTGACACCTCAGGAAACAACCCATTGTGTGTATGAGAAGACTTAGAAACTTATTAGTTAATTATTCTAATAATTTACAGAATAGGAACAAAGGTTACTTCTACAAACAGTGATTTAAAAGTTACAGATCTTTCAAAAAGCTTTCCCCTCTACTTTGGATTCTGGTTAAATAACGTCTGTTCAGATTTTCACACTGCTGTGGGCAGAGAAACCTGTTTCAATAAATTATTTTAACTTTATTTGAGTAAAAACTAGAAATTATGTTCTGTTTTGTTTCTCTCATTTACATACTAAGTGGACCTTCTTCTATGAGGAAATTGTATAAGTTGGCACTCATTATGTTTTGCTCCAAATTTTTTTCTTTTTTTAAAAATTTTTTATTGATTATGCTGTTACAGTTGTTCTATTCCCCCCTTCATTCCCCTCCACCCTACCCCACCATCCCCACCATTACCCCCCCTTTAGTTTATGACCATGTGTCTCAAGTCCTTTAGATTCTATATTTCCCATGCTATTCTTGCCCCCCCCATCTATTTTCTATCTACTGTCTATGCTACTTATTTTCTGTACCTTCTCCCCCCATCTCCTCCTCCCTCTCCCCTGTTGCTAACCCTCCTTGAGATCTTCATTTCTATGTTTCCACTCCTGATCTAGCTGTCCTTTTAGTTTGATTTTGTTTTAGGTGTGGTTGTTAATAACTGTGAGTTTGTTGTCCTTTCACTGTTCATGTTTCTTTAACTTCTTTTTCTTAGATAAGTCCCTTTAACATTTCATATAATAAGGGCTTGGTGATGATGAACTCCTTGAATTTGATTTTATCTGAGAAGCACCTTATCTGTCCTTCCATTCTAAATGAAAGTTTTGCTGGATAGAGCAATCTTGGATGTAGGTCTTTGGATTTCATGACTTGGAATACCTCTTTCCAGCCCCTTCTTGCCTGTAAGGTTTCTTTTGAGAAATCTGCTGACAGTCTGATGGGAACTCCTTTGTAGGTGACTGTCCCCTTATCTCTTGCTGCTTCTAGGATTCTCTCCTTCATTTGAATCTTGGCTAATGTAATGATGATGTGCCTTGGTGTGTTCCTTCTTGGGTCCAACTTCTTTGGGACTCTCTGAGCTTCCTGGATTTCCTGGAAGTCTATTTCCTTTGCCAGATTGGGGAAATTCTCCTTTATTATTTGTTCAAATAAGTTTTCCACTGGTGGCTGTGCCTTTCCCCCTTCTGGTACCCCTATAATTCGGATCTTGGAGCATTTAAAGATGTCCTGGAGGTTCCTAAGACTCTCCTCATTTCTTTGAATTTTTGCTTCCTGACTCTTTTCTGTTTGGCCATTATTTGCTTTCTTCTGGTCCACTCCATTGATTTGAGTCCCAGTTTCCTTTTCATTGCTATTGGTGTCCTGTGCACTTCCATTCATTTCAATTAGTTTCGCCTTCATATATTTGTCTAATTTGTCGGTATAATCAACCAGTTCTGTGAGGATCCTGATGACCAGTGTTTTAAACTGTGCGTCTGAGAGTTTTGCTATTTCTTCATCGCTTAGATCTATGGGCTCTGGGACTTTGAGTCTTGCGCCATTTTTGGTCTGTTCTGGCCCTTTAAGTGTGCGAAGCGGTACCTTGGACTCCCAGGTCGCTGGGTTGTGACGCTGTATGTGGGGGCGTGGTCAGAGCAGGGAAAATGGTGGCACCCTCTACTGCTGTTAGCCGCGGGGAACCGCAGGCCCGGGTCCAACCGCCCACTCCCTCACCTGTCTGCTTGCGCATGAGTGCGCGACCACAGTCAACATGCAGCACTGCTTCCCTGCTGTCTCCTCCGTGGTCGCTCACCTGGTGGCTCGCTCGGTCGCTCACTAGGTCCTACCCTGTGCCTGGATTCCGTGTGCCTGAGTCTGTCTGACCGAGTCCTCCTGTGCAACCCCTCACCAGCGGCTGGTTTTGCCCCTTACCGGTCAGGCTGAAGAATTTGTTGTTAACGGACTTCCGAAAAGTTCAATTTTCCGTGTTCTGGCTGTGTTTTCTGTTGCTAATATTTAATTGTCTCTAAACTTGGTTGTGTGAGAAGGCACGGCACATCCACCTATGCCTCCATCTTGGTGGAAGTCCCCTGTTTTGCTCCAAATTTAAGCGCTTTTTCTGATCTTCACTTTCAAGCATTTATAGCATACCAAATTATGTTACTTAATCCTATCATATTTCTCAGACACTGATGGAGTTATATGATTTAGCTAGTAGTTGTAGCATTAAAATACACAGTAGTTTCATACATGTGAATGGAAAAATGTTGGTAAATAATCAAATGTAATTATTGTTTGTGATCTAATGTTTTGGCTTGGATCAAACATATGCACCAGTGGCATCACGGCATGTACTTCAAACAAGAAATGTGTTTGCACAGAAAAGAAAATGAGAAAAATTACTTAAAACTGAAGATCTGAAAACTTTTCCATTATTGGTTCTGCTGTATAATATGCTGGTGAGACCTCCACAAAATTTGTAAGAAAAAGCTGTTTCCCACAAAGGTGCATAAACACTAAGAAAAACATCTAGATTATTTATGGAAAATTTATTATATTACACTGATAAAAGAACCAACCATAAGAAAACAAATGGAGAGTGGGAAGACAATAAAGACAAACAAAGATGAAGCAAAGAGTTGGTGGGAGTGAGATGAAAAAGAAATGAAAGGAGATCTAATTCATCCTTAGCTATTAATTAAATTGAACTATTCAAGTTTGGAAGTTCTTCCAGGGAGAGGTTTTTATGTTGATTTATAATATTGTTTTGAGGGAATTGGCCTGTTTATAAAAACCACTATTTGTAAAACAGTACATTGCCCAACGCATAAGAGGTGGTATTTACAATTGGACTAATGGAGAGAAAGTTGTAAACAGAAGGGGAAATGGCATACTAACAAATGCACTTTTCAATTTTAAAATTGGCCTTGAAATTTTTCTCTGCATTGAAAAATGGGACAATGCCCAGTGTGGCTTCAGGATCATAAATCTTCTATGTCTTTGACACAAGGATGTTAGGTACAGCCTTATTTTACTGTGTCAATTAGATCACATAGAGATAAAGCTATAGGACCTCTATGGTCATCTTTTTTATTGTGCCAGAGGAAGACTGAGGTCACCCTCAGTTCATACTCCTCAGAAATATTCCCTCCACTGGGTCTCTAAAGGTCTTAGATAGCCACCAGAGCTCAGACAGAACACCAGCATCAGGGACTCCAGGATGGTGGGAGGGGTAGTGTGTCCTCACATGCTTCTTTCACCAAAAAAAATTCCATAAAATTCATGGAGATTCCCCAGCTAAAGGAGCAGGAAAACTCTTGGGTCAACCAACCTGTTTTTAATTGCTAGTCCTAACTAAGATCCTTATTATGAATGAATTAAGTTCAAGAGCTCCATAATCAATTGTAAGGAATTTATTTCAAAAAAGTTTAAATGTTCTAGAAACCAGGTTAACTTTTGGTTCCTACTTTGTGTTATACCTGAGCACCAATAATGCCTTGCATTGCACACTTCTTCCTATGAGAACTCATTTGTCCTCAGTATTTGTGTCCCCAGGCAGGCAGTTGACTCAGGGCACCCAGCACATATGAGTTGAGTGATCTACATGTGCTCTGTGTGACCTTATTGAAAAGATGAGCTGGGCCAGACTCCTCTCTTTAGAAATTAGAACTGGAAAACAGAGGCAAAAACAGGAATGCTTGCAAAAAGCTGAATAGACCCATGGTAAGCAATATTTGTGCAAGACATGTTATGCCAAAGCACAAATTTACAGAGTAAATGGTGAAGGCCCAGGGAGCACTGTATGTGTGTGTTTTCTACAGGAATCAGTAAATGAGAAAACAAGACTAGTGAGTTGCCTACATTAAAGTAGTAGAAAAGTGTTGTACAAAGTTTCAAGAAATATCTGTTTAGTTTATAAAGAAGAAGAATAAAATGCTATTACAGTCTTTGAAAAAAGCTTGACCTACAATTATGAACCATCAAATGCACAGTGTTAAATTACTACCAACTTCCCTAGAAAACTAAAGTCTTTTGTAGATGAGGAATGACATTTGGAGATCAATACTCACTATTTATATAAATGTAACAAGTTCTACAAGCTGAGAACTTAGAAATCTTTTTACATTTCCTTCACTGGATTGGGGAAGTTTTCCTTCATTATTTACTCAAATCAGGTTTTAATTTCTTGCTGTTGTTCAAGTCCAGGAAGCCCATAGAATCCCAAAGAAGTTGGACCCAAAGAGGAACATACCAAGGCGCATCATCATTAAGTTACCCAAGATTAAAAGATAAGGAGAGAATCTTAAAAGTAGTGAGAGAAAAGGAGACAGTTACCTACAAAAAGTTCCCGTAAGACTATCAGCTGATTTCTCAAAAGAAACCTTGCAGGCAAGAAGGGGCTGAAAAGAAATATTCAAAGTCATAAAAGGCAAGGACCTACAACCAAGATTACTGTGTTCAGCAAAGCTATCATTTTGAATGGAAGTGCAGATAAAGTGCTTCCCACATAAGGTTAAGTTAAAGGCATTCATCATCACCACCCCATTATTATATGAAATGTTAAGGGGGCTTTTGTAAAAAAAAAACAATAAGACCAAAACTATGAACAGGAACATGACAACAAACTCACAACTATCAACAAATGAACCTAGAAAAAAAAAAATAATGAGGACTTCCACCAAGATGGAGGCATAGGTGGAAGCACTGTGCCTCCTTCCACAACCAAGTTTAAAAACAACAAAGTTTTAGCAACAAAAATGCAGCCAAAACCACAGAAAATTGAACTTCACGGAAGTCTGACAACAACAAACGCTTCAGCCAAACCAGCATGAACAGATCAAAACATGGCTCAAGAAGAACTTAGAGCCCCAGAGCCAGTAAATCTAAGCAATGAAGAAATAGCCAAACTTTCAGATGCACAGTTCAAAACACTGGTGATCAGGATGCTCACAGAACTAGTTGATTTTAGTCACAAATTAGAGGAACATATGAAGGCTAAACTAATTGAAATGAATGGAAATGCACAGGAAACCAATACTGATGGGAAGAAAACTGGGACTCAAATCAAGGGAGTGGACCAGAAAGAGAAAAAAAAATGACCAAACAGAAAAGGATGAAGAAACAAGAATTCAAAAAAATGAGGAGAGGCTTAGGAACCTCCAGGATATCTTTAAAAGTTCCAACATCCAAATTATAGGGGTACCAGAAGGGGGAAAGGAACAGCCACCAGTGGAAAACTTATTTGAACAAATAATAAAGGAGAATTTCCCCAATCTGGCAAAGGAAATAGACTTCCAGGAAATCCAGGAAGCTCAGAGAGTCCCAAAGAATTTGAACCCAAGAAGGAACACACCAAGGCACATCATCATTACATTAGCCAAGATTCAAATGAAGGAGAGAATTCTAGAAGCAGCAAGAGCTAAGGCGACAGTCACCTACAAAGAAGTCCCCATCAGACTGTCAGCAGATTTCTCAAAAGAGACCTTACAGGTGAGAATGGGCTGGAAAGAAGTATTCCAAGTCATGAAATCCAAAGACCTACATCCAAGATTACTCTACCCAGCAAAGCTTTCATTTAGAATGGAAGGGCAGATAAAGTGCTTCTCAGATAAGATCAAATTCAAGGAGTTCATCATCACCAAGCCCTTATTATATGAAATGTTAAAGGGACTTACCTAAGAAAAAGAGGATAAAAAAATGAACAGTGAAAGGACAGCAAACTCACAGTTATTAACAACCACACCTAAAACAAAAGCAAACTAAGAGGATAGCTAGATCAGAAGTAGAACCATAGAAATGAAGATCTCAAGAAGGGTTAGCAACAGGGGAGTTGGAGAAGGAGAAGGGGGGAGAAGATACAGAAAATAAGTAGCATAGATGGTAGGTAGAAAATAGGGGAAGGGCAAGAATAGTAGGGGAGACATAGAATCTAAAGAACTTGAGACATGTGGTCATAAACTAAAGGGGGGGAATGGTGGGGGAGGGGGTGTACAGGGTAGAGGGAAATTAAGGGGGAAATAGAACAACTGTAATGGCATAATTAATAAAATATATTTAAAAAATAAAAATTAAATAAAATAAATAAAATATTTAAAAATAAATAAATAAGAAAAATAATGAAAACAAAAAGTAAGCAAACAACTACACCAAACAGAATCAGAGAAATGGACATCACATGGAGCATTTTCAGTGGGGAGAGGGATGGGAGGAATGGGGAGAAAAGGTACAGGAAAGAAGAAACATAATTGGTAGGCATAAAATAGACAAGGAGAGGTCAAAAATTGTATAGGAAACAGAACTCAGAGAATTTATATGTAAACCCATGGACATGAACTAAGGGGAGGAGAATGCTGGAGGGTTGGGGGGTGCAGGTTGGAGGGGAGATAAAGGGGGAAAAGTTGGGAAAACTGTTACAGAACAGATGGGGTGGGGATGAATGATATAAAAGAACCCCCTTTTTCTCTGGGGGTTCCTCCCCACCTATTGGTTTCATTTTGCCCACCACCTGAGGAAAGACATCTCTCAATACCAGAGATCAGTGAAAAGGAAAGGAATGTATTATTTATTTGAAATAATACAAACTAAAAGTTCTCCACAAATGCGCACACTCCTCCCAGCACCCTCCATGTGGCAAAAGGGAGCACTTCTAAAGCCTTGTGGTCCCAACCAAGACACCAATGTCATGTAGTCCTAAACAGACATGTGGTCCCAAAAAGAGAGACACCCAACAGTCGCTGTGCCTTCATTTAAATCCTAGTGCCAATCTTCTTCTGTGTGAGGGTGACTTCTCCTCAAGTTACCCTGGTGCCACAGACACAAGTGAATGAATAATGACCAAGACATTCTGGATCTGTTTGGGGAGGAGGAGTGGGCTGTGGCCAGTTTCTCAAGGGAGACAAAGGCCAGCAGTGGCCAGTCTCTTCGAGGAAAAAAAGGCCCCTAGCACCCTCTTCCATAGCCTTTTATTGGGTTGTAATACACAGGACTACTGGGCAGCAAGGATCAAACAATAGATAACACTTCAAAGAAATCTGAGGGCTTCAGAGCCTGAGTCAGTGTCTGTCAGGAAGAGAGTTGCAGAAACTTTGGGAGACATACTCATTTCCTCTCAGACCCTTATCATATAAATGAAAGCACTCTTAGCAGAGCAGATTTCACAGGTTTATCAGCAAGTACTTGTGGTGCCAGATTTTTTCCCAGGACATGCTTTGGCAAGGTAAGGAGCTGCACCTCTCCCCATCAGGTATTCAGGCTTAAGGGTATTAGAGCCAGGAAGCACCTCTCCCAGAGAACATAGGGACTTGGGCTTTGTTAAAGACAGGAGGGTGAGAGTCCATTGCTCTTTGTTGCAGCCCCCTCAAGTACTTCCATGAAGGCTTCTCAAGTGATCAAGTCTGGCTTAGGTTGCCCCCTGCTATGAGGGGTCTTACCCATCATTGACTTCTGACCAAGCTTTGGGGGCAGGGAGAGGAACTGAGGCAGCGTTTACTACCAGAGACAGGCTTTGTCTCCTGCGGCTGGCATTCCAAAGGTCATCTCTCGCCCCTAGCCACAAGGGGTAGAGATACAATTCCTAAAATCAGGCAGAGCGGTCTATGACACTTCTGCAGCCTCATTTCTGGCTACTCTCACAAATGGCCACAGCTGCCAGCATTCCAGGTATGTGTGGCCCTGTAGTGTGGAGCCAATCATCTCCAAGCTCTTCTGACCCCCATTACAAATTTCTATTTGGGGCTCCACTCTTGGCTGCACCCTCTTACAAAACTGTAGTAGCATAATCAATAAAATATACCTTAAAAAAAGAGAAATATCTTCCCCCCCCAAATTTTAAACTTACTTTTTTATATTTTTCCAGATCTAAGAAGCAGGTTTTTTGGAGAATAGTGCCAAAATTTGGCTGCCCTTTTGATGCTTATCATCTAGATTGATTTACTGTATTCTTCATGTTTCGCAGTATTTCCAAATGAGTAACATTCCAGAAACTATTTATCTCAGCATAGTAATCATCTTTTTTCCTCCCACTGGCTTCACAGGTAATTTATGAAGTTCAAGGAGATCTTCAAAGAATGTCAGAAACTACCCCCCAGCCCTTACAAAAGGAATTAAGCACAGCCATTAGTATGTTATTAGACAAGTCAGGTAAAGCAAGTTAACCAACATATCAGGGATTCTCACGTTGTCTCTAGAAGACTCTTCTCTGAGTCCGTCTCTGGCTGAACATTGTGCCAGAGGCAAGACCTCACCATTCTGGCCCTGGTTCCCTATCTTACAGATATTTGGGAGAAAGAGTGATTTAACTGAATTTAGGGATGCCATGGGCCTCACAGAGCTGTGTGTTAGCACCATGACATAGGTTCTTTAGATTTATTATCATAGTTCCTTTTTTAAAAAGTCATGAGTTTGCTTTGCTTTCGGAGACAGGCAAAGGAGAACATCTCTCATGGCTCAGGAAAGATGTGGCCAGGAAAAATCAGACTTACAAACTAAGAAACTGTTTTCGGTAACTTGGACTTAGAGTGACCAGCTTAGCTCTCTGTGAGCTATTTAAAACCTCTAAATTCTCAGATAGTATCAGATCTTCTGATTACATGTTTACAAGTCAGCCTTCAAAGACTAGAGGGCTCTCTACTCCACAGCTAGAACATCTAGTGCCAGTCACCTTTACAGTAAGTGCAGACACTAATGGAGCCATCTTCATAAATATCTGTGCATGGAGATGACTGCAATTATCCCCACATTAGACACCAGCCAATAAGCTGTACTATTTTCATCATGTGCCAGCAACAGAAAATGTGGCTTAACAGTCACAATTTTATGTAAAAGACTGATATGTTTTACTTGTAAATCAATGTTACACATAACTCAATGGGTGATGTGGCTTCCAAGGCAATTAAGGGAAGTTTGATGCCTGGAAATAAAGAGATAATAATCGTGCCCCATGACACTTCTCATTTATAATTTAAGTAGCCATCAGTTATTGTGAATTTGGAGCTATAAGATTGAATCTGCAAAACTGGGGATTTATCACAACAAACCTTAAACCACAAGAATCAAAGTTTGCCATATAATTATGGTATTTGAACAGGAAATTGATGTCCCTTATTTTGAATTGAATACATACACTTCATTTCTCTAAGGCATTTGAAAATATTTTCTAAATGCATGCAGAGAAAAAGAGAGAGAAATATCCTAATATATCAGCCTCCCCCAGGAATAAAATACTAGGGTAAATATGTTGAGTGAGTAAGTGGCATTAACCTCACCTTTATCAGTAGAAACATTAAAAAAAACTAAAAAAGAATATTTTACTTTATAGCCATTACGTCCTTTTAATTAAGCATAGTTTACAAATTCAATAGAGAAAGAACTGGAAGAATCAAATATGAGCAACTCTGTTAGTTAATTAAACAATCATGCAGATATATTTTAAAGAGGAGCATGTTGCCTAAAACAATATGAAGCAACAGGAGATGGGGTACGAATCAAGGCATATTCACATAATATCTCATTTCAGAAATAAATGAACCAGATCATTTCATGATCATTGACTTAGCAGATAAAATCTTTATTTAAAATTTGGAGCATCCTCACAGAGCTGTGATTTTTTTTATAGTTTCCTGCTCTATTCATCACTCTATCAGGTAAAGAAGCATGTGATAGCAATGACAAATCAGTGATCATCATCAAAACAAAATGAATGTAAATTAAAGAATACAAAAAGTAAATGAAACATATCCCACAGAGATAAGGGCCATGCTGAAAAATAAAGCAGGGAGAGACGGTCAGAAAGTGATAGCTTGTCTTGTTTATCTCCCCTGCCAACCTAAATACAAATGAGAAAACACAAGGTTCTGAGATTTTAAGAAACTAGGCCAAGGCCTCACAGCTAACAAACATGAAAGGTGAACATTAAGGCTCTTAGCCACTGTGTAGCTCTCATGGTTATTTTTTATATTTCATTATGTTCATTATTTGATTAGAGAAGGGGACATAAAGGACTTCTGGCCTAGATTGAGGCATAGGTGGAAATACTGTGCCTACTTGCAAAACCATATTTAAGGACAACAAAGATTTAGAAACAAAAACACAATCAGAACAGACAGAAAACTGAACTGTACAGAAGTCTGACAATGAACCATTCATCGAGACCAGTAAGACCGGTCCTGGCAGGAAAAGTCAGTGGTTGACAGACCCAGGCACAGGGAGGAAACGAGCAAACCCATTGAGTTGCACAAGGCAGTTGGCTGACCTTGGACACACCTTCACACTCAGATAAACCAGGCAAAAATGGGCAGAGAGACAGCCCATACAACCCAGGGCCCCAGCGATGGAAAATAAAGCCTAAAAGCACCAATTGAAAACACTTGTGGGTGTTGAGGTGCTGGGGAAGACTACAAGCCTCACGGGAGAGGTTGTTGGAGAGACCCACAGGGTCCTAGAATGTACATAAGACCACCCATCTGGGAATCAGCACCAGAAGTCCCCAATTTGCTTGTGGGAAAAGGCAGAGGGGACTAAAATCTGAGGGACAGCAGAGCAAGCACCATTGTTCCCTCTCTGACCCTGTCCCTACATACAGCATCACAACCCAGCAGCTGGGTTGACTGGGTTGCCCCACCCCGGTGAACACCTAAGGCTTGGCCCCTCATATGTAACAGGCACTACCAGACCAAAAAATTATGGCTCAAACACAAGAACAAATCAAAGCCCCAGAGCCAACACTTTTAAGCAACCAAGAGATAGCTAGCCTATCAGATGCACTGGTGATCAGAATACTCACAGAACTGATTGATTTTGGTCGCAAATTACATGAACAAATGAAGGCTACACTAAGGGAAATGAAGAAAAATGCACAGGAAACCAATAGTGATGGAAAGAAAACTGGGACTCAAATCAATGAAGTGGGCCAGAAGGAAGAAACAAACAAACAAACAGAAAAGAATGAAGAAACAAGAATTCAAAAAAATAGGAGAGGCTTAAGAACCTTCAGGACATCTTTAAACATTTCAACATCTGAATTATAGGGGTACCAGAAGGTGAAGAGGAAGAACAACAAGTGGAAAACTTATTTGAACAAATAATAAAGGAAAACTGCCCAAATCCGACAAAGAAAATAGACTTCCAGGAAGTCCAGGAAGCTCAGAGAGTCCCAGAGAAAGTGGACCCAAAGAGAAACACACCAAGGCACATCATCATTACATTAGCCAAGATTAAAATACAGAGAGAATTCTAGAAGTAGCAAGAGCTAAGGGGACAGTCACCTACAAGGAAGTTCCCATCAGACTGTCAGTGGATTGCTCAAAAGAGACCTTACAAGCAAGAAGGGGCTGGAAAGAGGTATTCCAACTCATGAAATCCAAAGACCTACAACCAAGATTGCTCTATCCAGGAAAGCTTTCATTTAGAATGGAAGGGCAGATAAAGTGCTTCTCAGATAAGATCAAATTCAAGGAGTTCATCATCACCAAGCCCTTATTATATGAAATGTTAAAGAGACTTATCTTAAAAAAAAAAGAAGATAAAAAATGAACAGTGAAAGGACAGCAAACTCACAGTTATTAACAACCACACCTAAAACAAAAGCAAACTAAGAGGACAGCTAGATCAGGAGCAGAACCATAGAAATGGAGGTTACATGGAGGATTAGCAACAGGGGAGCGGGAGGAGGAGAAGGGAGAAGAAGGTGCAGAGAATAAGTAGCATAGATGGTAGGTAGAAAATAGACAGGGGGAGGGCAAGAGTAGTGTGAGAAATGTAGAAGGTAAAGAACATAGGACACATGGACATGAACTAAAGGGGGGAATGTGGGGGAGGGGTGTGCAGGGTGGAAGGGAATGAAGAGGGGAAAATGGGGAAACTGTAATGGCATAATCAATAAAATATATTTTTTAAAAAGAAGAAGACATAGATCAGAAGAAAGGAAATGAAAATATTGTACCTTTTAGAACTTCTAAGAGGGTAAATCACAGGATAGCATTCCTACCACTAATCTCAAAAACCTCCCCAGACCTAGCTGTGGGATTGCCTAATACCTTGTGTATCCTACCATAATCCTTATCATGCTGTATTTATAATTCTTTGTTTATTTCTAACTGTCCCATTTGGCTGAGAACTGGGTAAGGACAGGGACTATCTTTTTGTTCATTTTTATATTCACAGTCCCAAGACTATAGTTGGTGGTTGATAAATAAGTGAGCAATTGAGTTACAGTTTGACAGAAACCATTTTGAAGAAGACAGCCCCATTAGTCTTCATTCCCGGTGTTCTTACTTGCAGCCCAGAACACCCCCAGGTCACTGATTGAGAGAGGCTTCTTATTCAACCTCTCATACCCTCAGTTTCTTTATCTGCAAAGCATAGATAATAAAAATACCTAATTTTCTGCTGATGTGAGTACTAGATATGATAGTTCATGTTAAATTCTTAGCAATAAGGCTAATGTATTATAATGATTGCATATATATTGGCTGTCATTGTCATTATCGTTGTTATTATTATATTAAGTGCTTAACATAAGCGTATACTTAGAGCATCTTTTTCTGAATAGTTTAAGTCAAGAATTTTTTCATCAATAATTCTCTGCAACACGAATGTTGTCACCAACTTATTCTTTCTGTTGAAAATTCTCCTTGTCCTTTTAGGCACTGAAGACCAAATCATATTTCAAGCACAGAAGAAGGCTGACATGGTAATTGTAAGGAAGTGGGTGGACATTTAGTGGCAGAAGTTCTTGGAGCACAACTGAAGGAGCCGTTCAACTTGCCATCTGATTAAGAAGAAATGCTGAGTGCTAACTCATGAGTGAGCATTCATGGAGACATTTGTGTGCCTGACGAGCTACATCACTGCTCTTAGAAGCAGAGTCAGGACCGAAGACAGAGGGTCCATGGAGGTGTCTGCTGGGACAGTGCTCCAAGGGACTGAATGGCACCAACATGCACTGGCCTCTCATAAAATAATAATCGTCAGCATAATGAACTTAAAATGACATCATGTAGTTCAAACACTTAAATAGCTTCTGTGAGTTCATATTTGAAGAGCTTATAAGTTATTTCTTCTCCCTTCTAATATCAGCATCCCAACAGTCCCATCCTTGTTTAGTTTTCTCCCATCTCTCTTGCTTTCCATTTCCGGTAGTGACACTGATGCCAGCTGTCCTGGATTTCCTTCCCTCCACATTCATCTACAAGATCACACTCTATAGAGAATTTGTTATAATGCTTTTAAATTTTATTGTTGTTCAGGTACAGTTTTCTACCTTTTCCCCCCACCAGCCCCAGCCATCTCCATTTCCCTCTCCTGATTCCACCTCCCTTGTCCATGTCCTTTATACTTGTTCCTGAAAACCATTCACACTTTTTGCCCATTATCCTCTCCCATCTTGCCTCTGGTTACTGTCCATTTGTTCTTAATTTCAATGTCTCTCGTTATATTTTGCTTGTTTGTTTGTTTTATTGATTAGGTTCCACTTAAAGGTGAGATCATATGGCATTTGCCTTTCACTGCCTGGCTTATTTCGCTTAGCATAATGTTCTCCAGTTCCATTTCTGCTGTAGCAAAAGGCAGGAGCTCCTTCTTTCTTTCTGACCTATAGTATTTCATTGTGTAAGTCTACCACAGCTTTTTGATCCACTAATTTACTGATGGGCACTTAGGTTGCCTGTAGCACTTGACCATTGTAAATTGTGCTGCTGTGAACATTGGTGTGTATAGGATCTTTGGTATTGGTGTTTCAAGGTTCTTAGGATATACTCCTAGCAGTGGAATTGCTGGGTCAAAAGCAGATATATTTTTAATTTTCTGAGAAAATTCCATATTGTTTCCAGTGGCTACACCAGTCTGCAATCCCACCAACAGTGCACTAGGGTCCCCTTTTCTCCATAACCTCTCCAATACTTGTTGTTTGTTGCTTTGTTTATGATGATCATTCTGACTGGTGTGAAGTAGTATCTCATTGTGATTTTAATTTGCATCTCTCTGATGTCTCTTGATGTTGAACATCTTTTCATATGTCTCTGGGCCCTCTGTGTGTCCTCCTTGGTGAAGTGTCTGTTCAGATCCTTTGCCCAATTTTAATTGGGTTGTTTATCCTAGAGTGGATTATTATAAGTTCTTCATATATTTTGGAGATCAAACCCTTCTCTGAGGTATCATTTGCAAATATGTTTTCCCATATGGCTGGATCTCTTCTGATTTTAATGCAGTTTTCTTTAGCCATGCAGAAGCTTTTTATGTTGATTAGATTCCATTTGTTTATTCTTTCCTTTATGTCCCTTGCTCTAGGGGATATATCAGTGAAAATATTGCTGCATGTAATATCTGAGATTTTCCTGCCTATGTTCTCCTGAAGGACTTTTATGGTGTCATGATTTACATTTATGTCTTTTATCCACCTCGTGTTTATTTTTTATGTATGGTTTAAGTTGGTGATCAAGTTTCATTTTATTTTTTTTTGCACATAGCTATCCAGCTCTCCAAACACCATTTTTTGAAGAGGCTATTTTTACTCCATTTTACGTTTCTGCTCTCTTGTCAAATATTAATTAGCTATACAGATTTGGGTTTATTAACAGGCTCTATTCTGTTCCATTTATCCATGTGCCTGTTCTTATGCAAGGACCACCCTGTTTTGATTACAGTGGCCTTGTAAAACAGTTTGTGATGTATTAAGTTTATTGATTTGCATAAATTGTACCATTCTTGGATGTCTGGGATTAATTCCACTCAGTCATGGTGTATAATCTTTTTAACGTACTGGTGAATGTGATTTGCCAATATTTTGCTGAGGATTTTAGCAACTATGTGCATTAGCAATGTTGGCCTGATGTTTTATTTCTTTTTTTAAAATTTTTATTTAATTATTTTTCAAGTACATTTTTTGTCTATTTCTCCCATCCCAGCACCCCCGTATCCCCACCACCCTTCCATTTCCCTGCCCCCCCCAGTCCTCATCCCTATGTCTTTCATACTTGTTCCTCAAAATCCCTCCCCATTTTTCCCCTTAAATTCCCTTCCCTCTCCCCTCTGGTCACTGCCCACTTGTTCTCTATTTCAGTGTCTTTGTTTTTATTCTGTATGCTTGTTTGTTTTATTGTTTAGCTTCCTGTCAAAGGTGAGATCATATGGTATTTGTCCTTCAATGCCTGGCCTATTTCACTCAGCATAAGGCTTTCCAGTTCCATCCGTGTTGTTGGAAAGGGTAGTAGCTCCTTCTTCCTCTCTGCTGCATAGAATTCCATTGTGTATATGTACCACAATTTTTTGATCCATTCATTTACTGATGGGCACCTAGGTTGCTTCCAACTCTTGGCTATTGTAAATTGTGCTGCTATGAACATTGTGGTGCATAGGTTCTTTGATATTGATGTTTTAGGATTCTTAGGATATAATCCCAGCAGTGCAATTGCTGGGTCAAAAGGCAGGTACATTTTTAGTTTTCTGAGAAAATTCCATACTGTTTTCCATAATGGTTGTACCAGTCTGCAATCCCACCAACAGTGAACTAAGGTCCCCTTTTCCCCACACCCTCTCCAACATTTGTTGTTTGTTGCTTTGTTTATGATAGCCATCCTGACTGGTGTAAAGTGGCATCTCATTGTAGTTTTAATTTGCATCTCTCTGATAGCTAACGATATTGAGCATCTCTTCACGTGTCTCTGGATATTCTGTATGTCCTCTTTGGAGAAGTGTTTGTTCAAGTCCTTTTCCCATTTTTTAATTGGGTTAGATGTCTTCCTAGAGTGGAGTCGTGTAAGTTCTTTGTATATTTTGGAGATTATTTTTTAATTAATTTTATTTAGTTATTTTTCAAGTACAGTTTTTTGTCTATTTTTCCCATCCCAGCTTCTCCCCGCCCCTTGCTCCCCACCTCCCTCCCATTTCCACCCCCTTAGTTCTCATCCCTGTGTCCTTCCTATTTGTTCCTCCAAATCCCTCCCCCTTTTTCCCCTTAACTTCCCTTCCTTCTCCCCTCTGGTCACTGTCCCCTTGTTCTCTATTTCAGTGTCTTTGTTTTTTTTTTCTGCTTGCTTGTTTGTTTTGTTGTTTAGCTTCCTGTTAAAGGTGAGATCATATGGTATTTGTCCTTCAGCACCTGGCCTATTTCACTCAGCATAATATTTTCCAGTTCCATCCATGTTGTTGCAAAAGGTAGTAGCTCCTTCTTTCTCTCTGCAGCATAGAATTCCATTGTGTATATGTACCACAATTTTTTGATCCATTCATTTACTGATGGGCACCTAGGTTGCTTCCAACTCTTGGCTATTGTAAATTGTACTGCTATGAACATTGTGGTGCATAGGTTCTTTGATATTGATGTTTTAGGATTCTTAGGATATAATCCCAGCAGTGCAATTGCTGGGTCAAAAGGCAGGTACATTTTTAGTTTTCTGAGAAAATTCCATACTGTTTTCCATAATGGTTGTACCAGTATGCAATCCCACCAACAGTGAACTAAGGTCCCCTTTCCCCCACACCCTCTCCAACATTTGTTGTTTGTTGCTTTGTTTATGATAGCCATCCTGACCGGTGTAAAGTGATATCTCATTGTGGTTTTAATTTGCATCTCTCTGATAGCTAACAATATTGAGCATCTCTTCACGTGTCTCTGAATGTTCTGTATGTCCTCCTTGGAGAAGTGTTTGTTCAAGTCCTTTTCCCATTTTTTAATTGGGTTGGGTGTCTTCCTAGAGTGGAGTCGTGTAAGTTCTTTGTATATTTTGGAGATTAAACCTTTGTCTGAGGTATCATTGGCAAATATGTTTTCCCATACTGTTGGCTGTCTTGCTAATTTAATACTGTTTTCTTTAGCCACGCAGAAGCTTTTTATTTTGATGAGATCCCATTTGTTTATTCTTTCCTTTACATTCCTTGCTCTAGGAGACATATCGGTAAAAATGTTGCTGCGTGGAATGTCTGAGATTTTCTTGCCAATGTTCTCCTCTAGGACTTTAATGGTGTCACGGCTTATATTTAAGTCTTTTATCCACCTTGAATTTATTTTGGTGTATGGTGTAAGTTGGTGCTCAAGTTTCATTTTTTTGCACGTAGCTGTCCAGTTCTCCCAACACCATTTGCTGAAAAGGCTATCTTTACTCCATTTTATGTTATTGCCCCCTTTGTCAAATATTAATTGACTGTAGAGAGTTGGATTTATTTCTGGGCTCTCTGTTCTGTTCCATTGGTCTATGTGCCTGTTTTTATGCCAGTACCAGGCTGTTTTGATTACAGTGGCTTTGTAATACAGTTTAATATCAGGTATTGTGATCCCTCCTACTTTGTTCTTCTTTCTCAAAAGGGCAGCTGCTATTCGGGCTCGTTTATGATTCCATATAAATTTTTGAAGTGTTTGTTCTATGTCTGTGAAATATGCCATTGGTACTTTAATAGGTATTGCATGGAATCTGTATATTGCTTTGGGTAGTATGGACATTTTGATTATGTTAATTCTTACAATCCATGAACAAGGTATATGTTTCCATTTGTTTGTGTCTTCCCTGATTTCTTTCTTCCGTGCTGTGTAGTTTTCTGCATACAGGTCTTTTACCTCCTTGGTTAGGTTTATTCCCAGATATTTTATTTTTCTTTTTGCTATATCGAATGGGATTTTTTTCTTGATTTCTGCTTCTGCTGATTCATTGTTCGTATACAAAAATGCCTTTGATTTCTGGATATTGACTTTGTATCCTGCTGTTTTGCCAAATTCATTTATTAGTTCAAGCTGTTTTTGGGTAGAGTCTATAGGATTTTCCATATACAGTATCATGTCATCTGCAAACAGTGACAGTTTTGTTTCCTCCTTTCCTATTTGGATGCCTTTTATTTCCTTTTCCTGCCTGATCGCTGTGGCCAAAACTTCTAATACTATATTGAATAGAAGTGGTGAAAGTGGACATCCTTGTCTTGTTCCTGATCTTAGTGGAAAAGCTTTTAGTTTTTGCCCATTGAGTATGATATTGGCTGTAGGTCTCTCATAAATGGCCTTTATTATATTGAGGAATGCTCCCTCTATTCCCACTTTGCTGAGTGTTTTTATCATAAATGGGTGCTGTACCTTATCAAAAGCTTTTTCCGCATCTATTGATATGATCATGTGGTTTTTGTCTTTGCTTTTGATTTATGTGATGAATTACATTGACTGATTTGCGAATGTTGAACTATTCTTGCATCCCTGGGATGAATCCCACTTGGTCATAGTGTATAATCTTTTGGATATATTGTTGGATGCGATTTGCTAATATTTTGTTGAGGATTTTAGCATCTATGTTCATCAGCGATATTGGCATGAAGTTTTCTTTCTTTGTTGTATCTCTGTCTGGTTTTGGAATTAGGATGATGCTGGCTTCATAAAAAGAATCTGGGAGTTTTCCATCCTTTTGGATTTTTTGGAATAGTCTGTGAAGAATGGAGGTTAGCTCTTCCTTAAATGCTTTGTAGAATTCTGCTGTGAACCCATCTGGTCCAGGGCTTTTGTGAGATGAGAGTTTTTTGATTACTGCTTCAATTTCTTTTGCTGTTATTGGTCTATTCAGGTGTTCTACTTCTTTCTCATTGAGTTTTGGGAGATTATATTTTTATAGAAATGTGTCCATTTCCCCTAGGTTCTCAAATTTCTTGGCATACAGTTCTTTATAGTAATTTCTTACAACCCTTTCTATTTCTGTGGTATCAGTTGTAATCTCTCCTCTTTCATTTCTGATTGTGCTTATTTGTGTCTGTTCCCTTCTTTTCTTGATGAGCCTACTTAAAGGCTTGTCTATTTTTTTTATCTTTTCAGAGAACCAACTCCTGGATTCATTGATCCTTAGAATTGTGCTTTTAGTCTCTATGTCGTTTAGTTCTGCTCTGATCTTAGTTATTTCCTTCCTTCTACTTGCTTTGGGCTGTTTTTGTTGTTGTTCCTCAAGTTCTTGCAGGCATAGATTAAGGTTGTTTGTTTGAAATGTTTCTATCTTCTTTAGGTAGGCCTGTATTGCTATAAACTTCCCTCTCAGGACTGCCTTAGCTGTGTCCCATAAGTTTTGGGTTGTTGTGAGATCATTTTCATTTGTTTCCAGAAACTTTTTGATTTCTTCCCTAATTTCATTCTTGACCCATTCATTGTTTAATAGCATACCATTCAGTCTCCATGATTTTGGGTGTTTTGAGTTTTACCTTTGGGGTTGGTTTCCAATTTCAGTCCCTTGTGGTCAGAGAAAATGCTTGGTATGATTTCAGTATTCTTGAATTTGTTGAGGCTTGTTGTGTGTCCTATCATGTGGTCTATCTTTGAGAATGTTCCATGTGCATTTGAAAAGAATGTGTATTTGGCTTCTTTGGGGTTAAGAGCTTTGTATATATCAGTTAGGTCCATTTCATCAAGGGTGTTGTTTAATGCCACAATGTCTTTGTTGATATTTTGTTTGGAGGATCTGTCCATTTTTGATAGTGGGGTGTTAAACCCCCCACTATACTTTTGTTGCTGTCTATATCTTTCTTGAATTCCTCTAAGATTTTCTTTATATATGATGTTTTATTTCTTTTTTGTGTCTCTATCTGTTTTGGGGATTAGGATGATGCTGGCTTTATAAAAAGAGTTTGGGAGTTTTCCATCATTTTGGATTTTTTGGAATAGTCTGTGAAGAATAGGGGTTAGCTCTTCCTTAAATGCTTTGTAGAATTTATCTGTGAAACCATCTGGTCCAGGTCTTTTGTGTGTTGGGAGTTTTTTTTATTACTGCTTCAATTTTGCCTGCTGTTATTGGTCTATTCAGGCTTTTTGCTTCTTCTTCATCGAGTTTTGGAATATTATATTTTTCTAGAAAATTGTCCATTTCACCTAGGTTTTCAAATTTCTTGGCATACAGTTCTTCATAGTAATTTCTAACAATCCTTTGTATTTTTGTGATATCAGTTGTAATTTCTCCCCTTTCATTTCTGAGTGTGTTTATTTAGGTTCTCTCTAATTTTCTTGATGTGTCTGCTTAAAGTTTTGTCAAATTTGCTTATCTTTTCAAAGAACCAGCCCCCGGATTCATTGATCCTTAGAATTGTGCTTTTAGTCTCTATGTCATTTAACTGTGTTCTGATCTTGGTTGTTTCCTTCTTTCTACTTCCTCTGGGCTATCTTTGTTGTTGTTCTTTGAGTACTTGTACATGTAGGGTTAGGTTGCTTATTTGAAATATATCTATCTTTTTTAGGTAAGCCCGTTTTGCTATGAACTTTCATCTCAGGACTGCCTTTGCTGTGTCCCATAAGTTTTGGATTGTTACGAGTTCACTTTCATTTTCCAGAAACCTTTTGATTTCTTCTTGATCTCATTCTTAACGCATCACTGTTTAATAGCATGCTATTTAATCTCCATGAGTTTTGAGGTTTTTTCCATGAGGTTGGTTTCTAGTTTTAGGCCCTTGTGGTCAGAGAAAATGATTGATCTGATTTTAATTTTCTTGTCCTACCATGTGGTCTATTTTTGAAAATAATTCATGTGCATTTGAAAAGAATGTGTATTTAGCTTCTTTGGAATGAAGGGCTCTATATATATCAGTTAAGTCTATTTCCTCTAGGGCATTGTTCAATGCCACAATAACTTTGTTGATATTTTGTTTGGACGATCTGTCCATTTTTGAGAGTGGGGTGTTAAAATCCCCTACTATAATTGTGTTGCTGTCAATATCTTTCTTGAAGTCCTCTAAGATTTTCTTTATATATTTAGATGCTTCTATGTTGGGTGCATATATATTTACAATGTTAATGTCTTCTTGGTGTATTCTTCTCTTGAATATTATGAAGTGACCTTCTGGGTCTCTCTTTATGGCCCTTTTTTTGAAGTCTCTTTTGTCTGATATCAGTATTGGTACCCAGCTTTTTTTTTTTTGTCCTATTCATTTGTTTGGAATATTTGTTTCCAGCCCTTCACTTTTAGTCTGTGTTGTTCTTTTGTTCTGAGGTGGGTCTCTTGTAGGCAGCATGTATGTGGGTCATGATTTCCAATGCATTCAGTTATTCTATGTCTTTTGATTGGAGCATTTAATCCTTTTACATTTAAGGTTATTATTGATAGGTAATTATTCATTGCCAGTTTTTTGTACTGTGCTCCTCTCTCTCTCTCTCTCTCTCATACTTCCCCCTTCTTTTCTTATCTTTTCAGCGTCTCTTACAGAGCTGCTTTGGGGGTGATGTATTCTTTGAGGCTTCTGTTATCTGGGAAACTCTTTCTTTGGCCTTCCATTTTAACTGAGAACCTTGCTGGCTAGAGTAATCTTGGTTGCAGGCTTCTGGTTTTCACTATGTAGAGTATATCTTGCCATTCTCTTCTGGTTTGTAGCATTTCCATTGAGAAGTCAGCTGCTAACCTTATCAGGGCTCCCTTGTATGTTACTTTATGTTTCTCACTTTCTGCCTTTAAGATTCTTTCTTTGTCTTGGAATTTTCAATTGATGTTTCTTGAAGTGGACCTCTTTGGGTTCCTCTTGATTGGGACTCTCTATATTTCCTGGATTTGTGTGACTTTTTCTCTCATTATATTGGGAAAGTTTTCCATAATTACTTTTTTTTTTTAGTTTTCACAAATAACTGTATTATTATTATTATTAAATATATTTTATTAATTATGCCATTACAGTTGTTCTATTTCCCCCTTCATTCCCCTCCACCCTGCACACCCCTCTCTCACCATTCCCCCCCTTTAGTTCATGAACACATGTCTCAGGTTCTTTAGATTCTATATTTCCCCTTCTATTCTTGCCCCCCATCTGTTTTCTACCTATCATCTATGCTACTTATTTTCTGAACCTTCTCCTCCCTTCTCCTTCTCCCATTCCCCTATTGCTAACCCTCTATGTGATCTTCATTTCTATGGTTCTGCTCCTGATCTAGCTGTCCTCTTAGTTTGATTTTGTTTTAGGTGTGTGTGGCTCTTAATAACTGTGAGTTTGCTGTCCTTTCACTGTTCATCTTTTTTATTTTCTTTTCCTTAGGTAAGTCCCTTTAACATCTCATATAATAAGGGCTTGGTGATGATGAACTCCTTGAATTTGATCTTATCTGAGAAGCACTTTATCTGTTCTTCCATTCTAAATGAAAGTTTTGCTGGATAGAGCAATCTTGGTTGTAGGTCTTTGGATTTCATGACTTGGATTACTTCTTTCCAGCCCCTTCTTGCCTATAAGGTCTCTTTTGAGAAATCAGCTGACAGTCTGATGGGAACTCCTTTGTAGGTAACTGTCCCCTTATCTCTTGCTGCTTCTAGGATTCTCTCCTTCATTTTAATCTTGGATAATTAATTATGATGTGCCTTGGTGTGTTTCTTCTTGGGTCCCAACTTCTTTGGGACTCTCTGAGCTTCCTGGATTTCCTGGAAGTCTATTTCCTTTGCCAGACTGGGGAAATTCTCCTTTATTATTTGTTCAAATAAGTTTTCCACTGGTGGCTGTTTCTTTCCCCCTTCTGGTACCCATATAATTCAGATATTGGAACTTTTAAAGATGTCCTGGAGGTTCCTAAGTCTCTTCTCATATTTTTGAATTCTTTTTTCTTCATATTTTCTTGTTTGGCCATTATTTTCTTCATTCTGGTTCACTCCCTTGATTTGAGTTCCAGTTTCCTCTTCATCACTATTGGTTTGCAGTGCAATTCCCTTCATTTCAATTAATTTAGCCTTCATATGTTCCTCTAATTTGTGACTAAAATCAACCAGTTCTGTGAGCATCCTGATCACCAGTGTTTTGAACTGTGCATCTGAAAGTTTTGCTATTTCTTTGTCACTTAGATTTATGGGCTCTGGGGCTTTGAGATGTTCTTGAGCCATTTTTGGTCTGTTCGTGCCTGTTAATTAGGAGGAGCAGGCCTTAGGTGCTTACCAGGGCGGTCCCAGGTCGCTGGTTTGTGACGCTGTATGTGGGGGTGGGGTCAGAACGGGGAAATGGCAGCCCCCTCTGCTACCTCTCAATGATGCTCACTGCCCACTCCTTTGTTGGTCTATCTGCGCATGAATGTGGGACCACAGTCAACCGACCACCCTGCACCCTCGCTGGGTATGCTGGTCGCTCACTAGGTCCACCCGTTGCAACCCCACGCCTGGGATGCGGGCACCTGAGTCCGTCTGACCCAGTTTTCCTGTGCAACCCCGCTCTACCAGCTGCTGTCTTCGCCCCTCTTACCGGTCAGGTTGAAGAATTTGTTGTTATCAGACTTCCGAAAAGTTCAATTTTCTGTGTTCTGGCTGTGTTTTCTGCTGCTAATATTTTGTTGTCTCTCAACTTGGTTGTGGGAGAAAGCACAGTATCTCCACCTATGCCTCCATCTTGGCGGAAGTCCATAATTACTTTTTAAAATTATTTATTTATTTATCTTTAGAGGGGAAGGGAAGGAGAGAGAGGGAGAGAAATATCAATTTATGGTTGCCTCTCATGTGTTCCCTGCTGGGAACTGGCTTGCAACCCAGGCATGTGCCCTGACTGGGAATCGAACTGTGATACTTTGGTACACAGGCTCATGCTCAATCCACTGAGCTACATGAGCCAGGGCTCATAATTACTTTCTTCAAACAAGTTTTATATTCCTTGCTGTTCTTCTCCTTCTGGTATCCCTCTTATACAGTATATTATTTATGTTTCATGTTGTCTTTCTGTTCCCTTGCCACTTATTCATTCTTTTTGAGTCTCTTTTACTTTTTTTGCCCTTTCTGGGTGTTTTTCTCTTCTACCTTGTCCTCCAGCTCGCTGATTTGAACCTCTGCTTCATCCAGCCATCTTGTAATACCTTCCCATGTGTTTATTTTCAAGATTTTATTGTTCATTTCTTGTTATTGTTTATAGTTTATATTTTCTTTTTCATGCTGTTGGAGTTTTCACTCAGTTCCTTGTAGTTGTCTGTGAGTGACTTGAGCATCTTTATGACCATTATTTTCAATTATATATGTGATAGTTTGCTTACCTCTATTTCAGTTAGCTGTTTTAGTGGGGAGTCTTCCATGCTTTTTGATTGTATGTTCTTTTTTTAAATATATTTTTTATTTTATTGATTATGCCATTACATTTGTTCTATTCCTCCCCTCTGTTCCCCTCCACCCTACACACCCCCTCCCCCACCATTCCCCCCTTTAGTTTATGACCACGTGTCTCAAGTTCTTTAGATTCTATATTTCCCCTACTATTCTTACCCTCCCCCTATCTATTTTCTATCTACTGTCTATGCTACTTATTTTCTGTACCTTCTCCCCCCTTCTCCATCTCCCACTCCCCTGTTGCTAATCCTCTATGTTATCTTCATTTCTATGGTTCACTCCTAATCTAGCTGTCCTCTTAATTTGCTTTTCTTTTAGGTGTGGTTGTTGATAACTGTGAGTTTGCTGTCCTTTCACTGTTCATCTTTTTTATTTTCTTTTTCTTAGGTAAGTCCCTTTAATATTTCATATAATAAGGGCTTGGTGATGATGAACTCCTTGAATTTGATCTTATCTGAGAAGCACTTTATCTGTCCTTCCATTCTAAATGAAAGTTTTGCTGGGTAGAGCAATCTTGGATATAGGTCTTTGGATTTCATGACTTGGAATACCTCTTTCTAGCCCCTTCTCACCTGTAAGGTCTCTTTTGAGAAATCCACTGACAGTCTGATGGGGACTCCTTTGTAGGTAACTGCCCCTTATCTCTTTGCTTCTAGAATTCTCTCCTTCATTTGAATATTGGCTAATGTAATGATGATGTGCCTTGGTGTGTTCCTTCTTGGGTTCAAATTCTTTGGGACTCTCTGAGCTTCCTGGATTTCCTGGAAGTCTATTTCCTTTGCCAGATTGGGGAAATTCTCTTTTATTATTTGTTCAAATAAGTTTTCCACTGGTGGCTGTTCCCCTTCCCCTTCTGGTACCCCTATAATTCTGATGTTGTAACATTTAAAGATGTCCTGGAGGTTCCTAAGCCTCTCCTCATTTTTTTTGAATTCTCGTTTCTACATTCTTTTCTGTTTGGTCAGTTTTTTCCTCTTTCTGGTCCACTCCATTGATTTGTGTCCCAGTTTCCTTTTCATCACTATTGGTTTCCTGTGCATTGCCATTCATTTCAATTAGTTTAGCCTTCATATGTTCCTCTAATTTGTGACTAAAATCAACCAGTTCTGTGAGCATCCTGATCAACAGTGTTTTGAACTGTGCATCTGAAAGTTTGGCTATTTCTTCATTGCTTAGATTTATTGGCTTTGGGGCTCTGAGTTGCTCTTGACCCATGTTTTGATCTGTTTGTGCCTGTTACATATGAGGAGAGGCCCCTTAGGAGTTCACCAGGGTGGGGCTGCCCAGGTCGCTGGTTTGTGACGCTGTATGTGGTGTCAGGGTCAGAGAGGGAGCAATGGCGGTCCTCTCTGCTTGCCCGGTCCACCTCACTGCTTGCCCCTGCCTGTTTATCTGAGTGCAAATGTGGGAGCCCTTTGCCCTGCTCTGGGGCCTGCTTGGTCTGTCTCAATGCACTTCTCTTCACTGGTTTATCTGCGTGCAAAAGTGCAACCTGAGACAGCCAGCCACCCCTCGCTGTAGCTATCCCACACCTGGGATCTGCACCCTGGGTTGGTGGTGCGCCGCCCAGGTGGGGAATCGTTTTTGCCCAACCCACTCTGCTGCTGGCTTTGCCCCTCTCACCCATTTAGCTGAGCGGTTCTTTGTTTTTGGACTCTGTATCATTCAATTTTCTGTGGTTTGATTATGTTTTTTGTTGTTAAAACTTTATTGTTTTTAAATTTGTATGTGCGAGGAAGCAAAGTGTTTCCACCTACGCCTCCATCTTGGTGGAAGTCCTGATTTCAACTTCTTAATGCATTTTATTATTTCTTGTCTTAAGCCCATTAATTTTATTGATCTTTAATTTAAATTTAAATTTAACATTTTTCATTTAGACTATGATCTCATTAAAAATTATTTCCACCAATTCATACACCCATCTGCATGGATGGAAAGATGTTTGGACTAAAGTTATTTCTATATAATGGAATTAGTAGTAGTTTTTAAAACTTTTAAAACTCTTTTTTGCATCACTTAACTTTAGGGGACTGGTTTGTTTAAGTCTGGCAAATGTGACTCAGCTCTGTATGGAAAACCTACAAAATCAAAGTTGTGGGCAGGATCCAGACCTTCAAACCCTTGATGATAATCTTGCCTCATTAAACTCAAAATACTAGTTTGATGGACTCAACCTAAGACTGTGGTTCATTGGAGCCACTGGTTGTTTATTGACTGTGGAGAAAAGCAGAACAGGCATGACTACTCTCTCCAAGGGAAAGTGCCTATGGATTCCTCGGCCATACTCTCAAGAGGGGAGCACCCCGACCCTTGCTAGACAGGCTTTTATTGTTTCCCTTGGGTCTTACATCAGAGAAAGATTTATTACCTATTACATAGAATATTATGGTCTACATTTTAGGTATAATCAAGGAAATGAAAATAACATGCAGAGGGGAATGGCGATGAGCTGATTAGCTCTGTCCTTGGGAAAATTTACACAAGCTTTGGATATTATCTTGAAGATAAACATTACACATTTGTTGTTTTAGACCAGGGTGATGGAGTTTTAGCAAAAGCAAGCCATAACAATCCGTAGGCATTTTCTAGGCTTGATTCCCATGGGAAAACTCAGTTTGAGGGTCTGGCTCCTGCCCACCACTTCACTTCTGTAGGTTTTCCATACAGAGCTGATTCATATTTACCAGACTTAAACAAACCAGTCCCCTACACTTAACTTTTTTAGACTGATTCTGTTATTAAAATAAAAATAATAATGATATTAGAACAAAAACTGTTTTTTACACTCCTGGGTGTATCACTGGGTTAAGTATTTTACACTCCTTGGTGCATCACTGGGTTAAGTATATTTACTGTTGAAATATTAAAGAATGTTATATAACCAAACACCATGCCCTTGATAAAATTGTTGGTTTATAATCAAGAGATCTTTTGGTTTAGCTCTCTAGCCTAGTAGAACCTGAAGCAGCTTTTTACCATACTTGGTTTTGCCTTTAAACAATTTTTTAAAGGTTCTTTATTAAAAATGTAATGTAACCTATAAGGAAATGTCAAGAAAAAAGGTGTTGAGAAAAGTAAATTCTACAACTTCTTACAACTTCATTTTTCTAGGCATCTGAGTATTTACATTTATGTATTGAGAACATCTCTATTCATATATATATATATATATATATATATATATATATATATATATGAGATAACACTACACATATTGTTCTCTGGAAAACAGATTTGGGGATGTTGGTTTGTTCACATGCAGAAAATATATAGGGGAGAGATCTCAAGAATGACACTTGTGGGAGAATGAAGGAAACAGCCTGGACAGAGGAAACATTGAACTGTGATGCTGAGAGCATCAGTACCCAAGTCATGTTTGACAACCACAATGATTCTACTGAGGTTTATCTTAACCTAAAATACTCCATTCTTACAATGGGAGTTTACTTGCAAATTAGATCAACATTCAATTCCTTTAATGAAGCAATCTCTAAATAAACAGGTCAGAGTTCAGAGCCCAGGCTGAAAAATCCACAAGAATAATAACCGTGTATGTTTTTGATCTTCTGTATATTTATGAATAGCTTTGGACAAGTTTTTCAATGTTGATCAAGAAAATACTCTTAGTGTATGAGTAATTGCTGCAATAACACTGTATAACAAACAAATGGCTGACAAAAATAAGCATTTATTCTCGTGTTCAGGGTCTCATTTGTAGAGTAACTATAGGTCACCTGATATAAACTGGGCTCAGTGGGGTGGCTGTGCTTCTGGCATGGGTCCAGACAATAGATTACATTCAGGTGAATTCTACCTGAGGCATACTCTCTTCGTGGCATGTAACTGGAATGTCAGGACAAATCCAAATTAAGACCCAAGCACATTTAAAGTTTCTGCTCCTATCATGACAAACATTTCTTTTTTTTTTAGCATAATCAATAAAATATTTTTTGTGGTTGCGCTTTTATTTTATTTTTTATTTTAATTGTTGTTCAAGTACAGTTTTCTGTCTTTTACTCCCTTCCCAGCCCACCACCCCCAGTACTCCCCACCTACCTCCCATTTACACGACCCACCTTAGTTTTTGTCCATGTGTCCTTTATACAAGTTCCTATAAACCCTTCCCCTTTTTCCCTGAAATCACCCACCCCCATCCCCTCTGGTCACTGTCATTCTGTTCTCTATTTCAGTGTCTTTGGTTATATTCTGCTTGTTTGTTTGTTTTGTTGTTTAGATTCCTGTTAAAGGTGAGATCATATGGTATTTGTCTTTCACTGCCTGGCTTATTTCACTTAGCATAATGCTGTCCAGTTCCATCCATGCTGTTTAAAAGGGTATGAACTCCTTCTTTTTTAAATGTACCATAGTTTTTTGATCCATTCATTTACTGATGGGCACCTAGGTTGCTTGAACACTTGGCTATTGTAAATTGTGCTGCTATGAACATAGGGGTACATAAGTTCTTTTGGATTGGTGTTTCAGGGTTCTTAGGATAGAATCCTAGTAGTGGAATTGCTGGGTCAAAAGGCAGATCTATTTTTAATTTTCTGAGAAAATTTTATACTGTTTTCCATAGTGGTTGTACCAGTCTCCAATCCCACCAACAGTGCACTAGGGTTCCCTTTTCTCCATAACCTCTCCTGTAGGTGACTGGTTTGTCTTGGCCTGGCAAATGTGACTCAGCTCTGTATGGAAAACCTACAGATGTGAAGTGGTGGGCAGAACCCAGACTTGCAAACCAAATTTTCTTGTGGGAATCAGGCCTAGAAAATGCTTATAGATTGTTATAGCTTGCTCTTGCTAAAACTCCCTCACCTTAGTCTAAAGCAACAAATGTATATTGTCTATTTTCAAGGTAATTGCCAAAGTGTGTGAGCTGTCCCAAGGACAGAGCTAATCAGCTCATTGCCATCCCCCTCTGCATGTTATTTTTATTTCCTTGATTGTACCTAGAATGTAGACAATAATATTCTATGTGATAGATAAGAAATCTTTCTCTGATGTAAGACCCGAGGAAAACAATAAAAGCCTGTCTAGGCAAGGGTCGGGGTGCTCCCCTCTTGAGAGCATGGCCGAGGAATCCATAGGCACTTTCTCTTTGAGAGAGTAGTCGTGCCTGTTCTGCTTTTCTCCACAGGATTGTTGTCACCTGTGCATTCATTCTCGTCTAAGCCACAACAGGTGGACTCTGCAGGACACAGTCTTCTATGTCTGGTGCCCAGGAACAGGGACGCCAAGGCTATCAGCCAAGGCTATCAGGTTGTGGTCAACACACCAACGTGGGTGGAACTCAAGTGGGTGGAACGCGAGCAAAAGCCCAGGTAAGGGCCAACAACCCCGAGTGCTTTTTGGAGGGTGTAGGGTGTGTTGTATTTTAGGGGAAAAGGGAATTTTTCCAAGGTCACTCTCTCTGCAATTGCTGCACTCTGCACTTTCTTTAGTAAGCAGAAGCCTTGTTCTCTCTCTCTAGCAATTGCTGCACCCCGCAGGCACAGGTCCAGCATTTAAGAGCCACAAGGGCGCTCGCAGCAACAAAGATATCTGTGACAGGTATGAGTTGGACATGTGCCAGGAAAGAACACTAAGTTTCCTGCCAACTTCAAGTGAAAGCCCACACAACAAGAGGTACACTGTAAAACACACTCACAAGCCCATCCCCATGGCACAATCCCCAATCAGGTTTTAGGCTTGGGAGAGAGAGCAATGAACTTTCCTTTCAATTAGCTTTTTTTTTTTTTACAAGAGCCTCTGTGCATTCTTTCTTTAAAAGCTGCTTTTTGCAGCCCTTTTGATTCTGCCTTTTCCCTCTGCCTGCCTGTAAACAGAAAAGCAGATATTAAATGAGTGTTTCAGTTTCAACCGGACTCCAAAAATTGCTTTGAGAACTCAGAGTTAGTTAATAGGGTTGTTTATGAGTGTCTATGACACTGAAGATAACAGGCATCTCCTCCTTCCCACTTGAGATCTTAAGCATTCCTACATGAGTAGGGGTCTTGCAGAGGTATCTGGGGTTAATCCCTCATAGAGAATTCTAATCACAGTAATTTAACTCCTGGCTAGGTCAGGGAGTGCAACATAAAGGTTGGTCACCTGGTGCTTCGAGCCCCCCCTCGCAGTCTTAGATGCATGGGGAAAACCTGAAACCCAGAAGCAGGGTTAGGGTACCCTGGATACCATGCAGCCCTCCCTGACGGTTTTCACCAACAGTACATTTTTGACCCACCACACTATACTCCCCAATAGCTAATTAGATAGGGGTTACTAAGGGCTGTGGAATCTGAAAGGGCAGAAATCGAAAGTAAAACAGAACTTTTTAACAAGTATAGGCTCTCTAGAGAACCAGAGCAATGTTTTATGCTAATTTGGCAGTTTTTTAAAGCTGCTAAATATCTCCCTGATAAGGGATCATTAGACTTAGTTATTTAGGAAAAGTTGGGCAGAAGTTGAAACAGCACCAGGTGGTGTGAGATAAAGACTAGTGTCTCACTACCTCCTTTAGAGGATTTAATTTGAAAATACTAGTTTGCCTGAATTTTGTTTTTGTTTGTTTTTAAAAGTAACATCTCAGTCTCAAAATGTTTTAATAAATAGAATGAGATCTCTAATATTGTTACATCATAAAGATCCTACTCAGAAAGAATTTAAATTGATTATTAAAAAAGAAAAAGATCTTACTTCCCTCAGACAGTAAAAAAGCTCAGAAAAAAATGAGAAAATGTGTCTTTTAACCATTCTGAATTTTCTTTCTGAAGACCCAGGGACTGCTTCAGTCCTGGGAACAAGCTATGCTGAGCTTAATATCTTCTTTCCCTCTTCTTCAACCTCCCTAAAGATTTTCAAGGGCACTAGATAATTAAACAGCTCACTTTTGAGCACACTGCAAGAATGCAGTAATCACCAAGAAAAAAAAAAGTAAATGCATTTGCCAGTAGAGAAAAACTATTTCTAAAAGTTATTCATGTGTTCATAAATTTGTCAATCTAAAGCATGCTATAAGTGGGATGGGGGATGTGATGTGTTAAAGAAATATTAAGAATCCTCCTTGTTTATACTGAAGCTGTGACTTTTTATTGTAAAAATAAAATATAAGTGCACTATCTTCCAAGGAGAGCTAGCTCTTCTCCGTGAAAGACCAGGGTGAGGGAGTTTTAGCAAGAGCAAGCTATAACAATCTGTAAGCATTTTCTAGGCCTGATTCCCATGGGAAAACTCGGTTTGAGGGTCTGGCTCTTGCCCACCACTTTGCATCTATCTGTATGTTTTCCATACAGAGCTCAGTCACATTTGCCAGGCCAAGACAAACGGGTCCCCTACACTCTCCAACACTTGTTGTTTGTTGCTTTGTTTATGATAGCCATTCTGACTGGTGTGAGGTGGTATCTTATCATGGTTTTAAGTTGTATCTCTGATAGCTAGCAATACTGAGCATCTTTTCATGTGTCTCTGGATCCTCTGTATGTCCTCCTTGGAGAAGTGTCTGTTCAAGACCTTTGCCTAGTTTTTAATTGGGTTGTTTGTCTTCTTAGCATGGAGTCATGTTAAGTTCCTTATATATTTTGGAGATTAAACCCTTGTCTGTGGTACTGTTGGCAAATATGTTTTCCCATACGGTTGGTTCTCTTTTTGTTTTAATACTGTTTTCTTTAGCTGTGCAGAAGCTTTTTATTTTGATGACTTCCCATTTGTTTTTTTCTGTCCTTTATGTCCCTTGCTCTAGGGGATATATCAGTAAAACTGTTGCTGCCTGAAATATCTGAGATTTTCCTGCCTATGTTCTCCTCTAGGACTTTAATGGTGTCACAGCTTATATTTAAGTCTTTTATCCACCTTGATTTTATTTTTGTGTATGGTGTAAGTTGGTGCTTGAGTTTCTTTCTTTCTTTCTTTCTTTTTTTTTTGCATGTAACTGTCCAGTTCTCCCAACACCATTTGTTGAAGAAGCTATTTTCGTTTCATTTTATGTTGCTGCCCCTTTTATCTAATATTAATTGACCATAGAAACTTGGATTTATTTCTGGGCTCTCTCTTCTGTTCCATTGGTCCATGTGCCTGTTTCTGTTCCATTGGTCTATGTGTCCATTCCAGTACCAGGTTGTTTTAATTACTATGGACTTGTAATACAGTTTGGTATCAGGTATTGTCATCCCTCCTACTTTGCTCTTCTTTCTCAAAATTGCAGCTGCTATTTGGGGTCGTTTATGGTTCCATGTAAATTTTTGAAGTGTTTGTTCTATGTCTGTGAAATATGCCATTGGTACTTTAATAGGTATTGCATTGAATCTATAAATTGCTTTGGGTAGTATGGACATTTTGATGATGTTAATTCTTCCAACCCATGAACACAGTCTGTGTGTCCATTTGTTTGTGTCTTCCTTGATTTCTTTCTTCTGGGCTGTGTAGTTTTCCAAGTACAGATCTCTTACCTCGTTGGTTAGATTTATTCCTAGGTATTTTACTTTTCTTTTTGCTATATCAAATGGGATTTTTTTTCTTGATTTCTTCTTCTGCTGTTTCATTGTTGGCGTACAAAAATGCCTTTGATTTCTGGATATTGACTTTTTTATCTGACTGTTTTGCCAAATTCATTTATTAGGTCGAGCAGTTTTTTAGCTGAGTCTATAGGATTTTCTATGTACACCATCATGTCATGTCAACTGGCAAAGAATGACAGTTGTGTTTCCTCCTTTCTGATTTGGATGCCTTTTATTTCCATTTTTGTCTGATTGCTGGGGCTAAAACTTCCAATACTATATTGAATAGAAGTGGTGAAAGTGGACATCCTTGTCTTGTTCCTGATCTTAGTGGAAAAGATTTTAGTTTTTGCCCATTGAGTATGATGTTTGCTGTAGATCTCTCATATATGGCCTTCATTATGTTGAGGAATGCTCCCTCTATTCCCACTTTGCTGAGTGTTTTTATCATAAATGGGTGCTGTACCTTATCAAATGCTTTTTCTGCATTTATTGATATATTAATGTGATTTTTGTCTTTGCTTTTGTTTATATGATTTTTTGTTTTGTTTACATTTACTGATTTGTGAATATTGTATAATCCTTGCATCCCTGGGATGACTCCCACTTGGTCATGATGTATGATCTTTTTAATGTATTGTTGGATGTGGTTTGCCAATATTTCATTGAGGATTTTAATATCTATGTTCATCAGCGATATTGGCCTGAAGTTTTCTCTTTTTTTGCTATATCTTTATCTGGTTTGGGGATTAGGATAATGCTGGCTAATACTATATTATCTCACCTTTAACAGGAATCTAAACAACAAAACAAACAAACAAGCAAAATATAGCCAAAGACACTGAAATAGAGAACAGGCTGACCAGAGGGGAGAGAGGAAGGAAGGGTTTACAGGGACAAGTATAAAGGACACATGGGCAAAAACTAAGGAGGTTGGAAATAGGAGGGAGACTGGGGAGGGCTGGGCAGGAGGTAGCTGGTATGGGAGTAAAAGACAGAAAAATGTACTTGAATAACACTTAAATAAAAAAGAAAATTTAAATTAAAAAATTTAAATTAAAAAATAATCATAATAATAATTTAATCTCAGGCAGTGCAAGACTCTCAGTGTTCCCCTCAGTGTCACCTTGTCCCTAGTAATTGTATGAGGAAGAAGACATGGGAGGAGGGCTTTTCATAGCTTCCCAGTGTGAGGAGCATGGGTCCTTCCCAACACAATCTTCTGGCCCCCAAAGGCCTCCACCAAACACTACTTCACTAGCCTAGTCTTCAGGCTTTCAGAGTTTTGTCTCTATTATGCAGTCTAACACAATTTATGCACAATTAACTGAAAGATGCTTTTAAAATACTCCTCTATTTTTCAAATATATATGTCTGAGAACAATTTTTGCTCCTATATTTCAACTGAAACAGTATTCTGCAAAAGATCAAATGCAGGTATACATGTGAGAATGCATTTGTCTAATATCAAGCCCAACATTAAGATACTTGCAACAACGCCTTTGTAATATTTGTACTATTTTTTGGTTTTTGAAAATAGTTACTTTTCATAACAGTATGCATCTATGTTAACATATGATCAATTTACTTTTTAAAACATTTCAGTTATTAATTTTTAAAGAAAGGAGAAGGGAGGAAGAGAGAGAAGCAAATATTGATGTGAGAGAAACATTTATCAGTTGCCTCTCATATGTACCCCAACTAGGGACTGGACCCACAACCCAGGCATGTGCCCTGACCAAGAATCAAACTGGCTACATTTCACTTTGCAGGACAACACCCAACCAACTGAATCACACTGGTCAGGATTATGATGAGTTTCTTATTGATATTTTAAAGTAAATTAATAAATGCATGTTTTTAAATGTCTCATTTTTAGCTCATGATACTGTGGGGGTAAATAGATACAACCCACATTAACAAAAGCTCTTGAGAGTCCTCAATAATCAAGAATATAAAGGGTACTTTAGACCAAAAGCTTAAGAACCAGTGACATAGAGGAGAATAATCAGGACCCTGGCTTCCCATGAAGAAGCTGGATCAAACAACCTCAATCAGAGGATTAGAGACTCTGAAAACAAATATACTGCACCCTATTGTTCCCCAGCATCCTGAGTAGACAGGTCCTGCTATGAACCCACTGTTGTGTGTCTGAGTCTCTTCAGTTCTCACCCCTTCTCCAGCCTAAGCCTTTAGAATAATGTCCCACATCTTTCCAATGGGCTAACTTTGCTATGTTAGCCGGTGTTTTGAATGCATCAGGTCATACTAACAGATACAGTGTCTAATTATACTTCTTCATTGGTCTGAGTCTGAAATCTTTGTCTTACAGTCATATTCAATTGTATCCATGTGTTCCTGCTTCTGGGAGCCAACATCTCCAACACCAGGGAATCCCTCACCACAAATGAGGAATTTAAATGAAAAGCTAGGGAACCCAGTTCTGCTTTTCTTGGGCTGTTTTTCAACCAGTCCTGAACAGTAAGCTCATGAGACACCACCTAAGATTTTATATTTCTCCTTTCTGACACTATTACCTAATTTCTTTTTAACTTTTCTGGAAGAATATGGTCCCTGGGACTCTTTGTTTGCTATATTTATCATAATCAAGCTCTAGTCTTTATAAAAGATTTATAAAATCCATGAGCTGATTGCAGTTTGAGTCATAATGATACAGAATTAGGAAAGATACAGTTCTGTACAACACCTCCTTTCTCAGATGGCATTCATTGTTGGGCGTGACAGAATTACAAAGGGTAGAAAATAAAGAAAATTGACCAGGTTAATAAATTAGATGAAAACCAGCATTTTTTCAGAGAGATTTGCAATGATTACCCCAGAGAAATTTGTACTAAGGGGAGAGCAATGGTAGCCTTCAAGTGTTTAAAAGACAGAGTAGTTAGACCTCACCAGTTTGTCACCAATTTGTGAAAGCTATAGCCTTTCAGTTTTCTGAAGGTATAGAGTTCCCCTCACTGGGACTATACAAGCTGGACATGGTATGCACAGGTGAGCACCCTCCTAATTCTGAGATGCTCTCACTCCACAGTTCTTTTTGTTGTTTTTAAAACAACTTCTATGTCTGAATCAGAAACCAATGTTGTTCTAATGTAAATAACTATGCAACTGACACCATATAAAATAATTTGGAGCTTAATGTTAATAATATATAGGGGCAAAATAGCTTTAAGTATGTATTGTATTTGTAATGCATAAAAACATTAACATGCTTTCCTCTGGCATTTAAAATACAAGGAAATAAGACTATACTTTCAGGGGTCATGTGTATAAGTTGTTACTAAAATACCAGGAAATATACACAGAACAAAATAGATGAAATTTCAGATGGTGGTGCAAGAAATTGAAGAAGCCAACAGAGCAAAGCTTTTGTAACTTGAAATCAGGGCCCAAAATTGGTTTCAGGAAAGAGGCAAAGATTTTACTTTCATTAACTTTGGTTGAGTATAGTATAGATTTAATAGAGAAAGAACATGTGAGTGGGAGAGGCAGGTGATAATTTGTCAGAATAGAAAAAGGTAGGGTCTCTACCATAAAGAAAGGCAGGTTCCCTGGCAGCAGCAACCTCCACTGGGGACATGGAGCAAGTATGATCAGCTGGTGGACTGCAGCCACACTCACCTGCACATACTGAAGAAGCAGCTCTATGAATGAAGGCATTTGATTTTCATTTTAACAAAAAAAGTTCCCTTTTTTTGCTATGTAACAATATTACCTCAAACCTTGTGGTAATACATCTTTACACCTTTTAAGTTTCTTTCAGTTACAGTTTATATTCAGTATTATTTTGTATTAATATCAGGTGTATGGTATAGTGGTTAGACAATCATATACTTTACAAAATGTTGCCCCTCATATTTCCAGTACCTAAGTTATTCCAGCACCATACATAGTTATTATACTATTATTGACTATATTTCCTGTATTTTACTTCATGTCTTTATGACTATTTTGTAACTACCAATCTGTACTTCTCAATCCCTTCAACTTTTTCACCCAGTCCTCCAAACCTCTTCCCATCTGCCAATCATCAGTCTGCTTCCTGTATCTGTGAGTCCATTTGTTTTGTTTGTTGTGTTTGTTCACTTATATTGTTCTTTAGATTCCACATGTAAGTGAAATGATATGGTATTTGTGTTCTTCTGACTGACTTATTTCAATGGACATAATAACACTTAGGTATATCCATCTTGCAAGTGATAAGATTTCATTCTTTATTATGGCTGTTTATTATTCATATTTTTTATGTTTTTTTCTTCTTAAAAGAGACCCTTTAATATTTCTTATAATACTGGTTTGGTGGTGACTAAGTACTTTAGTTTTTTCTTGTCTGGGAAACTCTTTATCTGTGCTGCAATTCTGAATGATAACTTCTCTGGGTAGAGTAATCTTGCATGTGGGTCCTTGCTTTTCCTCCTTTAAATATTCCCTGCCAATCCCTCTGGCCTGCAAAGTTTCTATTGACAAATAAGGTAATAGTCTTATGGGACCTCCCCTGTTGCTAACTAACATTTCCCTTGTGTCTTTTAAGATTCTCTTTGTCTTTAACCTTTGGCATTTTAATTCTGATGTGTCATGTTGTGGGCCCCTTTGAGTTCATCTTGTTTGTGATTCTCTGCACTTCCTGGATTTGTATGTTTATTTTCTTCACCAGGTTAGGAAAGTTTTCCATCTTTATTTTTCCAAATAAGTTTTGAATTTCTTGCTCTGTCTCTTCTCTTTCCACACCCCATGATGCAAATATTGTTTCACTTGAAGTTATCACAGAGGCTTCTTACACTAACCTCATTTTTTTAGATTCTTTTTCTTTTGGTTATTCTGCTTGGGTGTTTTCTGCTTCCTTACATTCCAAATCACTGTTGTGATTCTCTGATTTATCTACTCTTACTGCTGATTCCCTGTAACTTATTCTTTTTTGAATTAGTTAATTAAATTGTTGTTCAAGTACAGTTTTCTGTCTTTTACTCCCATCCCAGCCCACCCCCCGTGCTTCCCACCTCCCTCCCATTTCCACCCCCCCTTAGTTTTTGTCCATGTTTCCTTTATACTAGTTCCTGTAAATCCTTCCACTTTTCCCCTGAAACTCCCTCCCCTCTACCCTCTGGTCACTGTCATTCTGTTCTCTATTTGAGTGTCTTTAGTTATGTTTTGCTTGTTTGTTTGCCCTGTAACTTATTCTTCATTTCAGTTAGTGTATCCCTCATTTCTGACTGATTATTTTTTTACGGTTTCTGTGTCCTTTTTTATGTTGTTGAAGTTCCTACTAAGTTCCCTGAGCATCCTTATAACCATTGTTTTGAACTCCGTAGCAGGTAGTTTGCTTGTCTCCATTTCATTTAGTGGGTTTTTTTTTTCTGGATATTTCTCCTATTCTTTCATTTGGGGCATGTTTCTTTGTCTCTCCATTTTGGCTACTTCCTTTTGTTTGTTTTTACATATTAGGTAGAGTTGCTACATGTTCTGGATTTGGTAGAGTGGCCCTGTGTAGCAGGTATCCTGTAGGGCCCAGTGACACAGCCTCCCCAGTCACCTTAGCTGGGTGCTCCAGGTGTGACCCTGTTTAGGTTGTGTACACTGTCCTGTTGTAGTTGAGCCTTGATTATTGTTACATCACTGGGAGGATTTGCCTCCCAGACTGATCAGCTATGAGGATCAGCTGCAACTACAGCAGAGGAGCTGCTATACAGGTACCAACCCTATGGAGCAGGACTTGCTTCAGTACAGCTTTGGTGTTTGCTGAGTCTACTACTTGAATGTGTTGCTTGTGGAGATAGTAGGGTTTTACTATCTCCAGTATAGTTTGAAAATGTCCACAAGGTGCACTGGCTCTGGGCCTCTTAAAATGTTCAAGGTCAGCCACCACCTCTGCCCTGCCTAGGACCACCCAACATAAGCTACAGAGTGAGCTGCAGGTAGCTGTTACTTGTGTTGGGTTTGGAGGCACCTAGGAAAGGCCAACCTGCAAACCAAAGCCAGCTGCCCCTAGTGCTGGGCCTGGGGCCACGTACCGAAAGGTATGGGGTATACAGAGGCCAGATGCTGCTTGTTTGAGAGATTTTAGGATAGTCGGAAGCATGAGGCTAGAGAGGTCATTTGTATGGAAAAGCCACTGGAAATGGCTTGGGTGTGTCAAAAGTGCTTTTTAAGCATAAGTTCTGTGCAGTTTTAAAAATGTGCCTGTTCCCTACCATATGCCAGATACTGGATATTTAGATATTATATGTATATGTATAATCTGACTCTTTTTTTTTAAAAAAAAGATGTGTGCAACTTTTACACTGATGGTTTCACTAAGGTTTATCTTTATGTAGAATTTGGAGAATATATTTCTAGATACTTCAGAGAGGAAAGTGTACAATGATAATTTTAAATATCAAGTGATTATTTCAAACTAAATGGAATAAAATTGAAAGCACATTCAAGTTCATTATAAAGAAATTCCTCTAGAGAAAGGAGAAAAACATACATTAAAATGTATCTGTGAAGGCTTGATCAGAAACCAATTTTTTCTGGCCAATAGAATAAAACCTTCTTTTAATTTTAATTGTTGTTCAAGTACAGTTTTCTGCCTTTTACTCCCATCCCCACCCAACCCCCCAACCCTCCCCACCTCCCTCCTGTTTCCACCCCTCCTTCTTTTTGTCCACATGTTCTTTATACTTGTTCCTGCAAATCCTTCCCCTTTTCCCCTGAAATTCCCTCCCCTCTCCCTTCTGGTCACTGCCAGCCTGTTCTCTATTTCATTGTCTTTGGTTATATTTTACTTGTTTGTTTTGTTGTTTAGGTTCCTGTTAAAGGTGAGACCATATGGTATTTGGAATAAAAACATTTTTTAAACAATGATATTTATAAAAATTCAGATACATTTTTATATATCTTCCTATAGAGATGTAGGAAACAACAAATGATTTAATGGGGTAAAATGCATTAATAATAAGTTGTTAGCCAAAATTGATTTTCAGAGGCATTATAGTTTTTTTTTAAGATATTGGTCCAAAAATTAACGTTTAACTAGATTGAGTAAGTAGTGACCCTCTTTTGAAATGGTGGCAGAAGACTTAGCATTCTGCTGACCAGCATACTAGAATGAATTATTTACAGGGCTTCCCAGGCAGCCAACATAAGCATCAGTGTGTCTCATCGGACAAATCTCAAGATAGGAACACACCAATGATAAAATGATACATGCACGGGCCTGCAGTGCCTGCGGCGTCATGGGCGGAATATCAAGACAAATTTACATGGACTACCGAGTCCTATGGAGGAAAGGAGATGGCACAGCTACTCCCTCAAGGGGGGAGTGCCTCAGAATGGCCTGGCCACCCTCTCAAGGGGAGAGCGCACTGACCCTTGCCTAGACAGGCTTTTATTGGTTTTTTTGCACAGGAGTTCAGGTACAACTTATTAATCATTGTCAGGCAGTAAACAGTAGATAGCATACAAAGAACTATTAGGGCTTCTTCTTAGTCAGGGTCTATTAGCTAAAGGGCTACAAGACTTTGGGAAAACAAACTCATTTTCTTTTTTTTATTTTTATTTTTATTTTTTTTAATTTTTTATTGATTATGCTGTTACAGTTCTATTCCCCCTTTCATTCCCCTCTACCCTACCCCCCCATACCCACCATTACCCCTCCTTTAGTTAATGACCATGTGTCTCAAGTCCTTTAGATTCTATATTTCCCATGCTATTCTTGCCCCCCCATCTATTTTCTATCTACTGTCTATGCTACTTATTTTCTGTACCTTCTCTCCCCTTCTCCTCCCACTCCCCTGTTGCTAACCCTCCTTGAGATCTTCATTTCTATGTTTCCACTCCTGATCTAGCTGTCCTTTTAGTTTGCTTTCCTTTTAGGTGTGGTTGTTAATAATTGTGAGTTTGTTGTCCTTTCACTGTTCATGTTTCTTTAACTTCTTTTTCTTAGATAAGTCCCTTTAACATTTCATATAATAAGGGCTTGGTGATGATGAACTCCTTGAATTTGATTTTATCTGAGAAGCACTTTATCTCCCCTTCCATTCTAAATGAAAGCTTTGCTGGATAGAGCAATCTTGGTTGTAGGTCTTTGGATTTCATGAGTTGGAATACCTCTTTCCAGCCCTTTCTTGCCTGTAAGGTCTCTTTTGAGAAATCTGCTGACAGCCTGATGGGAACTCCTTTGTAGGTGACTGTCCCCTTATCTCTTGCTGCTTCTAGGATTCTCTCCTTCATTTGAATCTTGGCTAATGTAATGATGATGTGCCTTGGTGTGTTCCTTCTTGGGTCCAACTTCTTTGGGACTCTCTGAGCTTCCTGGATTTCCTGGAAGTCTATTTCCTTTGCCAGATTGGGGAAATTCTCCTTTATTATTTGTTCAAATAAGTTTTCCACTGGTGGCTGTTCCTTTCCCCCTTCTGGTACCCCTATAATTCGGATGTTGGAGCGTTTAAAGATGTCCTGGAGGTTCCTAAGACTCTCCTCATTGCTTTGAATTCTTGCTTCTTGACTCTTTTCTATTTGGCCATTATTTGCTTTCTTCTGGTCCACTCCATTGATTTGAGTCCCAGTTTCCTTTTCATTGCTATTGGTTTCCTGTGCAATTCCATTCATTTCAATTAGTTTCGCCTTCATATATTTGTCTAATTTGTCGGTATAATCAACCAGTTCTGTGAGGATCCTGATGACCAGTGTTTTAAACTGTGCGTCTGAGAGTTTTGATATTTCTTCATTGCTTAGATCTATAGGTTCTGGGGCTTTGAGATCTTCTTGCGCCATTTTTGGTCTGTTCTGGCCCTTTAAGTGTGAGAAGTGGCGCCTTGGACTCCCAGGTGGCTGGGTTGTGACACTTATGTGGGGACGTGGTTAGAGCAGGGAAATGGCGACCCTTTCTGCTGTTTCTCACAGCTGGGTGAAGAGCAGCACCTTAGGTGGTTCACCTGGGCTGGGCCACTCAGAGTAGCTGGGTTATGATGCTGTATGTGGAGGTGGGGTCAGAGCAGGGAAATGGTGGTGCCCTCCACTGCAGCTTGCCGCGGGGACCCACCGGGGCCGGTCCAATCGCCCACTCCCTCACCTGTCCACCTGCGCACAAATGCGCGACCACAGTCAACACGCAGCCCCGCTCCCCCGCTGTCTCCCCCACGGTCGCTCACCTGGTCGCTCACTCGGTCCAACCCTGCGCCTGGATTCCGTGTGCCTGAGTCTGTCTGACCAGAGTCCTCCTGTGCAACCTCGCTTCACCAGCCGCTGGTTTCGCCCCTTACCGGTCAAGCTGAAGAATTTGTTGTTAACGGACTTCCGAAAAGTTCAATTTTCCGTGTTCTGGCTATGTTTTCTGTTGCTAATATTTAGTTGTCTCTAAACTTGGTTGTGTGAGAAGGCAGGCACATCCACCTATGCCTCCATCTTGGCGGAAGTCCCCAGACTCATTTTCTGCCCAGGCTTTTATCATTTAACTAAGAGCATTCTTAGCGAAGCAGGTTTCACAGGATTTTACATATCTTTTCTCAGGCCTGATCACTTGGGGAGCCTGCCATTCCCAGCACAGGGCTGCACCACCCTCAGTCATTGTTTTCAGGCTTAAGTCAGGCAGAGGAGGCAGATTGCCAAGGAATTCTCAGAGACTTCTCGCAGACAGACTGAGGACTCAGGCTTTGTCAAAGCCAGGGGGCGAGCGTCCAGCACCTTCTCTTTGCTGCAGCCCCCCGAGTCCTTCCTTGAGGGCCTCCCAAGTGATCATGTCTGGCTTAGGTTGCCTCCCCAAGGGATCTTACCCGTCACTGACTAACTGACCAAACGTTGGGGGCCAGAGATAAATGAGCAGTAGCAGCACTCCCCCCAGGGAGATAAGCTTTGTCTCCTTAGTGGCTTATGGTCTGAAGGTCACTCATTCAGCCTTATCCATGGGGGGCGGTTACCACTCCTGAAACCAGGCAGGGCAGTTCCCAACAATAAAACATAGAAGTAATATTTTTTTGTCTATTGTTATTCACTGTTGAAAAAGATCAACACCAAAAATAGAGAAAGAATTTGAAAACTTGGCCAAAATAATCCCTCTTAAAATCTGCCAGGAGATGCGTGAATTTCCACTATCAGTTCTCCTTTGATTTAGCACTTTGAGAATCTGACACTAAACTGTGCATCTTGGAAAAACTAAAGTCAGCGGACACTTCTGATGTATAATTTGACACAAGGGGGCCCTATCCTCTACCATATGTTCACAGCTGATCTCAGATTTTGCACCCCCTTATTAAATGTGCATTCTTTCTGGGTCTTGAAGGATTTTTGTGTTTGGTTGTCTTATGCAACTGAAAACATTACGAGGAACAGTGAATCTATTAATTGATACTTTAGAAAAAATTAATTACTAAATAAGGGAGTAAAAGATCTGAAACAACTGAAAAGAAGAAAAGCGCTAAACATGGTACACCTGAAACAGATTTCAAACACTTCTCAGTTGCTTTTGTAAATGTGTGCATGTAATACTGTTAGTAACAATAAATAATGCCAATTGAATACATTCTCTGTGTCATTGTGCTAATCCCCTCACACAAGTAGTTGATTTGAAATTAAGAGGCAAAAAACTCTGGGCCACTCTAAAGCTTCTTTCATTTCTATAGAAATGAACACAAATTAGTTCATGAGTACCTACATCCACTAATTGAAGAAAAAGATAAACTTATCCAAAGTGATTTCAGGCACTTTAAAAGAAGTAAACTCAAAATTTAATATCAGTTGGTGCAAACTTTCAACCTCCCCCTTGATATCATCTTCTCTCCAGGTGAGGAGGCAGGACTGTCAGGGTGAGATAAGGATAGGCCCAACCCCATACTTGCCTCTAGGGCTCAAAGGCCTACACTGCTCCAGTGTGATTTCTCTAGTCTGATCATAAGGCATTCAGATTACTGAATTTGTTAAAAAATTTAACTTTTCACTTGGAAACTTAAAGATAAGCCATATCTTTCATTCTAGGCTAAATCTTCTATCTCTACATTGATTCTAAGGGAGAAGCCCAGGGCAAGTACTGAAATCTCAGGAACTCCCAGGAATGAAGAATGTCTCTGTTAACGCTGCACAAGGACTATTTCCCTATGCATTCACTGTCTTATGTAGCCTGTCTAAAGCTAAAAGACTGCTGAGTAAAAAGCCTTGGATGTTCCTCCAGGAGGGCTGACTTGCAGAGCCTCAGGTTGCATTTTCCCGCATTTACACTGTCGCTCAGAGGAACAACAAAACCAACACCCACTATTAACTCCTCCACTCTTCTTCCACTAAATTCTATAATTGCTTAAGTCCAAAGATCTAGGACACACAAAGCTAGAAAAGAGGGGGAGAAAAAAATCCTACCATGTGTCACCCTTCAGGAGAAACTATAAGTAGATGGTAAAATGGAAAACCATGGAAGCCTTACTGTCAAGGGTGGATGGATGCTCTTCAAAAATTATGCTAAGTGAAATAAGCCAGGTGGTGAAAGACAAATACCATATGATTTCACCTATAAGTGGAAACTGATCAGCAAAACAAACAAGCAAGCAATATATAATCAGAGACATTGAAATGAAGAACAAACTGACAGTGACCAGAGGGGAGTGGGAAGGAGGATAACCAGGGAAAGAAAGGGAAGAGTCATCAAGGAACGTGTATAAAGGACACATGGACAAAGCCAAAAAGGGGTAGGACTGAGAGTGGGAGGGGATGTCAGTAGGGAGGGAGATAGTGAATGGGGAAAAATGGAAACAATTGCACTTGAATAACAATAAAATAATTTAATTTAAATAAAAAAACTATACCCATTGTGGAGATAATTCTATAGGGGTCTCTTAAATTTCTTCACTTGTGAGCAGAGATGCTTTTCAAGAATGTTTGTATAGCAAACAACTTGGAAGATAGAGAGGGTGCCTCTTCCAACAAGAGAAGGTGGGGTTTTTTTTTACTCTCAAATATAATAAAGATAATGACTTTCTTCAGGGAAAACGTTGTGGGATTCTGCTTGTAGTGCATTAAGAAAGAGTCAAATGTCCTAAGCTTGAAATTCCCAGAAGTGACACAGATTCATGGCAGGCACAACCTTTATCTAGGCCACTTCAATCCCTTTGTGACTTTAGGGACAAGGGCAGCAGACATGAACATGAAGCCTCTGTTGCTTTTTGTGCTGTAAGTAATAAAATTGTTTGTCTATGATCCAGGAGTATCATGTCTTCTGCCAGTATCCTTGAAATTGGCAGGCTAACTTGTGATCAGGCAAGTATGGTAAAAATCTCAGACCCTTCACAGTTCCTGACACCCATAAAATCTTATTCTTGCTTTAATGGAGCACTTACTATAACATTGTTCTATTTGAGCCCATTAATACCTACCACAGGTTGTAAATGGCTTGCAAATAGTGCATCACACAGGTTAGGCTAAGTTGTCTAATGTCAAAGCCAAATATTAGTGACTTTAACATTGGAGTATTGATACATTTTTTACAAAAAGCTCTCTGGGAATAAAAGCCCTGATTGGTAGAATTTGGCAATTTCCATAGTAAACACTCCCACCTCAACCAGTTTTAAGTCACTAAGGTGGCATCATTTCATGCAGAATTGGGAGATGAGTGCAATCATTTCCATAAGCCACCACTGGCTTTACAACAACAAAGGCTTATTTCTTGCTCATGGTACATGCTCTCTGCAGTTCAGCTTTGACTCTGTACCAGGTCATCTTCATTCCAGGATATAGGCTCAAAAGTTGCCCTTATCTGGGGCAGGTCAACTAGTGGTAGAAGGAAAACAGTAAGAGTGAAGTCATATGATGCATCTTAATGGTTCTATTCAGAATTTTATAGGGGACTCAAATGTTGGGAAAATTTTGGGTTCAAGTAATAGCTAATAAGCTTAGTAATCAATGTATGTAAAAAGCTATTGTTTCAGGAACTGAAAATATGACCCACCTTGACTCCAGGAGATCATAAGCCATTCTACCTTTGTGCCTCAGGAAGACTCCAGCGATCAAGATGGTGTCTGAGACATTTTACTCTAGGTTGAGATGCCTAATGTCCAAGACACAGATAAAGACCACCACCCAGGACACAGATAAAGACCACTGCCCAGGACACAGATGATAAAATACTGCAGCTTTTGTCTGATTAACTTTTTCCCTGAATTCCAAACCCCTTACCTACACTTTTGTTCTCCTTTTAAAAAGGGTTGGTTTAAAATGGAATTTAAGACTGTCTGTTAGGGTACAAACCCACCAACTTCTCAGATCACCAGCCATGTGAATAAAGAACCCATAAAGATTGAATCCCTGTCTCTGCTTATTGGGTCTGGAAGGTGACAGGCAACACAAACACAGGTTTTTCCAGTTTCAAATTTACATAGGTCACTGACACTCACATTTTATTTAATTTTATGCCCTTTTGCATTTAGTTGTATGAAATACCTCTTCTTTAAATGCATGTAATATCATGTGTCTAACTCAATTAAAGTACTAATACTGTTTCATAAATGTTGATTGTCATCTACTTTTTTGACTAGACTATGAACCACTTAATTGAAATAACAAACACCAAGAAAGATCCTAGTAGGAACACAAGTGGTTCTGTTCTGAACTTGTAAAGTTCAGGATGATCATATTCAAGTAAAGATGTTAAAGGGGAACTGAGATATATAAATCTGAATATTACAGGGGAAATATGAAGACATTGATCATGGTCAATGTAAGTAGTTGATATCAACAAGGGGAAAGTGTGTTCTTAGCTAAGAGATAAGGTTCCAGATTGGAAAGTGGAGAATTCTAGCATTTAGAGATAAGACAGAGAAAAAAGAGCCAGCAAAGGTCATGGTGCACTCACACAAACCTATGATATCACTAGCAACATTATAATCTATGGAACTCCATCATGACCATTACAAGCTCTGTCATATATGTGGTCTGTCCTGGAATGAGACATTGTTATGCAATGCATGACTGTATTAGTAACCTACTGGAAACAAAGGAGTAGACAAAGGGAAATTGATAAAACATGAAAGAGAGGGCATACTAAAGGGCAAAGTCCTTGAGTAGGAAAGGACACATGAGACTTTATTCCCTGGTGGCCTTTGGTAGGAAAGAGATTTTTCTCCATTGTGACCGAAGGGAAGAAAATGCAAATGAGAATTCATAGAGCAATAATGTGGATGCTTTAATATAGTACCTTCTATTTTCTCAGTGAAGTGTGAAGAAGGTCAGCAGAGTAGGCATGAAGTAGTCACCCAGAAAAAGAGGAGAGTAAGTCCACAGAGCAGTGCAGCAGTGCTAACACTGGGTCCCACATGACAGGTGTCATTACTAATGAAGGTAAATAAGGGCAGCTGCATAACTTTCTTTTGCCATATTCTGCTATTTAGTTATAGACGAAGAGTACATGAATAGCTGAGTTGGGCTTAGGCTTAGGGTTTGTCAGATAATTGCCATAGGGAGAAAAGAGGATGGGGAGGCTTTGGCTCAGGAGACATTTTAATGATGGATCATAAAACCTAAGCATGTCCCTGAGAAAATATGGGATGGGACAGATGGATAAAAATGAAGTAGTGTAATTTCTGGTTTAAAGGCCTTGGATCAAAAATGCATTATAGCAGAGGGAGTATTAACACAAGGAAAGTAGAAGGTTGGAAAGTCACACGTTTGAGATTAAATGTTGGAAAAGCTCAATCTTATAACAATACCAATATTGTAGGGACAAAAAGTTGCTTTTACCACATAATTCTACATAACCAGCTCACACCTTAGTGGTTTAAAGGAACAATCTTCTTTTTTTCTTAGAACCAAGTCCCATGGTTCTGCTGACCTGAACTGGGCCTCACTGATCAGATCTGGACTTGCTCATGCTATTTGTGGTCATCTTGCAGGCAAGTGTGGAACTAGTGGGTTCAGGATGATCTCAGCTGTAAAGACATAGTCTTTCATACCTCAGTGAACTAGCCTACATTTGTTCTTAGGAGTCAGCAAAGGTCCAGGTGAAAGTCTCATAGATGCCTGTATGCCCTCTTGGGACCCAGATTCAGGATTTATATATCATCATTTCTATTATCCTATTGGCCAAAGCAATGTTCAAGACCAGTCCAGATTCAAGAAGTGGAGATACTAATTCTCTTTGCTTCAAAAGGGTGTAGACATGGGTGGAAAAACTGAGGCCATTGTTTATGGCAACAAATCAGGACATAATTATGTTATTGCAAAGCTTACCCCTAGTCCTCCTTCTGCCACAATGAATCCATTCATAAATGCATCACATTAAATAGCATTTTGCTTGACTTCATATGGCAAGTATTTAATCCCACTCCACAAAGGGGAGGCATTTAAGCATTTGACACTGCAGAGGGCACAATGTCAGATTTGCATATAGAAAGTTTATTCTGGCAGTTAGGATAGTTGGAGAAGATAAAGTGAGGAGAGCAGTTAGAAAGCTATTGATAAATACTGAGAGTCTGATCTTGGGCAATAAGCATTAAAAAATGTCAGATTTCAGAAATATTTAGAAGAGAAAACACAGGGTTTATTGATCCATGGATGTATGTGGACAAGGACAGAGGACAAATAATGAATTCTGGACTTCTAACAGTGGGCATCTTGATGGATCCTTGAGACAGGGAGTGAAGATGATACATATCATCTTCACTGAGGCAGAAGCTGGTGTGTTCAGGCTCTGACACATGGAGTTAGAGGCAAGACTTGGGCAAATATCAAAATGGCAGGTGGAAATATGAATCTGGGTTTAGTGTACAATTTTTAAGACTACATGTAATGTTGGTTATGGAAGTAAACATGTGAAACCAGCTTATCAGTCAAGTTCTAGGAAGAAGAAAATTCAAGTTCTAAAAGGTTTATAGAAAAAGCAGGAATGAAAAATGAAGCCATGAGTATCATCAACACTAAATGGGTGGTCTTAAAAGGATGGGGGGTTCAATCATATAGGAGATGAAAAGGAGAAAACAGTGAGTAATATGAAGAAAACCAAGACAGAATAATATAATGGAACCCAAGGGAAAAGGAAGATGCAAGGAGGGCTTTCCAAGAATATAAAACAGGACACATGGAAATTAAAAACAATGAAATACTAAAAGATTCCATCACAATGATCAAAGTTCATCCAAATCAGGATGTTTTCAGTGGTGTTATGAGAAGAGCCTGGTAGTAGAGTTTGTGATTCTTCATAATGAAAAGAACAAGGTAGAAAGGACCTTGCTTGCCTTCTGGGTAAGGAAAGGTAGAGCATATCTTCTCTGCCTTGTCAGCCAGGACACGTATCTCTGAAGCCCTGAGCTACTGTGAAACAAGTGTAGGCTGTCGTAATGTGAGGAAATCCAAGCTGCAGGGTGAAGCCCTGAGAAATGCCCTGATCAACAATTCCAGCCAAAGTCCCAGCCAGGCCCACATCAACCACCAGATGCATGTGTGACTGTGTCTCCCACTGATCTCATTCCCCACCTCCAGGTCCACCTCAGCTCTGATGTCCTTTTATTTGAAGCTCCAGATGTCATGGAGCAGGGACCTTGCTGAGCCATGTTCTTATTTCTGACCTATAACCATTCATCCCTGGAATAAAACGGTGGTTTTAAGCTCCTGAATGTTGGTGCAATTTGTTAAATAGCACTAAAACATCACAGGAAGAAATTACATCTCCAGCGAGAAAAGTTTATGATGTGACAATTTTTAAAGGATCTTGAATTGCAAAATAACTTTTCTGACTTACCAGTAAACTCCAGTCTTTCCAATTTTCAGTCACTGAAAACCCTCATCAGCTGTATCTTTCCATGTTTCCCAGAATTGCATAAAAGCCCCTGCTATAATTTCCTGTTACCTCATCTCCAAAGCCTGTCCTAAATCCTGTCTGCTCTCCCAATTCCTGAGTGAGCACTTCTGATAAAGGTCATCTTTCTTTCCTATGAACTTTTTAATAGTTTCCTTGCTTTTTTTTAAATGAACATGCAGCCTGTATTACCAAATAGATCTTCCAAACCTAGAACACACATTTCCCTGTGTCATATACATTCCCTCTCTCAGATTGTTTTATTTCAGAGGTTCTCAAAAAATACCTGTTGATTAACTTAACTCTAATGCAAATATCACTACTGGATTATAAAGCTGATTATTTTATTCTGCATCTTAATAAAATTCACTCTGACTTCTTGCTTTCAAAGGACATTGTGTGGAAAGTCATCATAGAAAGTAGACATCCTCTTAGCATCTACAAAACTTCCTATTGTGAATAGAATGTTAGTTGCCTCTGATAACACCATCTGAAGAAAGATAGCTTGCAAGAATGGTGATGCTCACACTAAGAAATGATGCCATACTACATGTTCAGAAGTGCTGAGCCAAGTTTGTTTTCATTCAAACCAGTTTCTGAGAATGGAAGAGGAAGTAGGTAGGGAGGCTGACTCAGGGGAAGGCTGTGTGTTAATTGGTAAACTTGTGCTCCACACACAATGAGCCATGTGGCTGCTCTTCAAAAAAGCAAAATGTGTGGAGAAATTTCATCTGTTTCCTGAAAAAATGCTCACTTACAGTTCCCTGATAAATGTTTTATTACCTTTGAGCTCTGGGGGTTCAGAGGGGGTAGGCACTGGATAGCCATCTCAGAAGCAGGCTGGAAAGAGAACATATCTGTGGCTGACAACTCATTCAACAGAAACAAGAGGATGCATATTCTTCTCTCCAGAAGGGCACAGTTACATTTTATTGTCTTAGAACAATTGCAACATCAGAACTAAGGGCAGAATTTGGGTGTGGACAGGGTGGGAGATCAATGACTTGTTGACCCCCAGGTAAGTCTTCAAGGTTTTTAAATTTAAACATTATATTTTATTTTTTCTTTTAATAAAAATGTTCTCTTTGTTACAGCAAAAAACAAACAAAGAGCATTTACAAGATTGCCAGAAGGAATGGGCTATTTTCAACATTATACAGTTACTTATGGAGACTTCAAAAGAGAAATTTATTACTCAAGTGAATGAAATGCACTGAAAAGTTCATAGGAAAAATGTCCCACCTCCAGAATAAGTTTCTGGAAGACTTTTCTAGAGCTGGTTCCTGGAGTCCTTCCATACATGTACTTTTGGAAGCAGCTTACCCACTTTCTTGGGGTAAAATGTGGATGCTTAGGTCTGCAAGATATCAAGTGGTCTTTGAGCCACTTTCCAAGGTTCTTTATGTAGGTCTTAGGGCTCTGTACCTCACACCAGCTGATGGGAACCATCTGGACAACAGATTCTCTGTGGGCCACCACCACCACTACTTCATTTTCGGCAGTGGTCAACAGAATGGGAGATCACTTTGGCCAAGACAATGTCACCTGGGTGAAAGCTCATAAATTTCAACCTGTCTTTTTAGTAGCTTAGACCTCTTCCTTATGGATAGTTGCTCAGGAATAATTCTCTCTCTTTTTTGGTATAGTAACTTTTTTTTATAATGTATTTTATTGATTATGCCATTACAGTTGTCCCATTCCCCCCAATTCATTCCCCTCCACCTTGCACACCCCCTCCCACCCACATTCCCCTGCTTTAGTTCATGTCCATGTGTCCTAAGTTCTTTACCTTCTACATTTCCCACACTACTCTTGCCCTCCCCCTGTCTATTTTCTCCCCACCATCTATGCTACTTATTCTCCGTACCTTCTCCACCTACCCACTCCCCTGTTGCTAACCTTCCATATGATCTCCATTTCTGTGGCTCCACTCCTGTTTTAGTTGTCTGCTTAGTTTGTTTTTGTTTTAGGTGTGGGTGTTAATAACTGTGAGTTTGCTGTCCTTTCACTGTTCATATTTTTTATGTTCTTTTTCTTAGATAAGTCCCTTTAACATTTCATATAATAAGGACTTGGTGATGATGAACTCCTTTAACTTGACCTTATCTGAGAAGCACTTTATCTCCCCTTCCATTCTAAATGAAAGCTTTGCTGAACAGATCAATCTTGGATGTAGGTCTTTGGATTTCATGACTTGGAATACTTCTTTCCAGCCCCTACTTGCCTGTAAGGTCTCTTTTGAAAAATCAGCTGACAGTCTGATGGGAACTCCTTTGTAGGTGACTGTCTCCTTATCTCTTGCAGCTTCTAGGATTCTCTCCTTCATTTGAATCTTGGCTGATGTAATTATGATGTGCCTTATTATGTGCTTTCTTGGGTTCAACTTCTTTGGGACTCTCTGAGCTTCCTGGAAGTCTATTTCCTTTGCCAGATTAGGGAAATTCTCCTTTATTATTTTTTTAAATAAGTTTTCCACTTGTGGCTGTTTCTCTTCCTCTTCTGGTACCCCTATAATTCAGATGTTGGAGTATTTAAAGATGTCCTGGAGGTTCCTAAGCCTCTCCTCATTTTTTTGAATTCTTGTTTCTTCATTCTTTTCTGTTTTGTCATTTTTTCCTTCCTTCTGGTCCACTCCAATGATTTGAGTCCCAGTTTCCTTTCCATCACTATTGGTTCCCTGTGCATTTTCCTTCATTTCCCTTAGTGTACTCTTCATTGTTTTAAATCTAATTTGTGACTAAAATCAACCAGTTCTATGAGCATCTTGATTACCAATGTTTTGAACTATGCATCTGATAGGTTGGCTATCTCTTGGTTGCTTCAAAGTATTGGTTCTGGGATTTTGATTTGTTCTGTTTGATTCATAATTTTTGGTCTGGTCGCGCCTGTTACATATGAGGGGCGGAGCCTTGGGTGTTCACTGGGGTGGGGAAACCCAGCCGCTGAGCAGTGATGCTGTTATGGGGGCGGTGTCAGAGGGCATTTGCTCTTCTCTCTCTTGGATTTCAGTTCCCTCTGCCACTTCCCACAAGCAAATTGGGCCCTTCTGATGCTGGTTCCTGGGTGGGTGGGCTTGTGTACATCCTAGGACCCTGTGGGTCTCTTCAACAAACTCTCCTGTGAGGCTGGGAGTTTTTCCTGGCACCTTTTCAATTTGTGCTTTTAGGCTTCATTTACCCACACTGGAGCCCTGGGTTGTGCGGTCTGTCTCGCTGCCCATTTTTGCCTAGTTTATCTGCACGCGAATATGTGACTGGGGTCAGCCAAATGCCTTGCATGCTCTGCTCATTTCCTCCCAGTGTCCAGGGTCTGCTAGCCCTAGGCTGCCTGTGCTCCCAGGTCTGGCAGCCACTGCCTTTTTCTGCTGTGATCCCTCTCTGCTGGCCCCCGACTCGACCCCTCTTACTGGTCTGGTTGAATGGCTGTTGGACTTCTGTATAGTTCAATTTTCTGTCTGTTCTGGTTGTGTTTTTGTTTCTAAATCTTTGTTGTTCTTAATTTTGGTTGTGCAAGGAGGCACAGTGTTTTTATCTATACCTCCATCTTGGCCGGAAGTACCCATCTTCTTTTTCTTAGATAAGTCCCTTTGACATTTCATATAATAAGGGCTTGGTGATTATGAACTCCTTCAATTTGACCTTCTCTGGGGAGCACTTTATTTGCCCTTCTGTTCTCAATGACAGCTTTGCTGGGTAGAGTAATCTTGGACATAGGTCTTTGCCTTTCATGACTTCAAATACTTCTTTCCAGCCCCTTCTTGACTGCAAGGTTTCTTTTGAGAAATCAGCTGATGGTCTTATGGGAACTCTTTTGTAGATAACTATCTCCTTTTTTCTTGCTGCTTTGAAGATTCTTTCCTTATCTTTCATCTTGGGCAACATAATTGTGATGTGCCTTGCTGTTTGCTTCCTTGGGTGCAACTTCTTTGGGACTCTCTGAGCTTCCTGGAAGCCTATTTCCTTTGCCAGATTGGGGAAATTCTCCTTCATGATGTTTTCAAATAAGTTTTCAGTCTCTTGTTCTCCCTCTTCTTATTCTGGCACCCCTAAGATTTGTATGTTGGAATATTTAGGAGACTTCCACCAAGATGGAGGTTTAAGGTGGATGTGCCTGCCTCCTCACACAACCAAGTTTAGGGACAACTAAATATTAGCATCAGAAAACACAACCAGAACACGGAAAACTGAACTTTTCGGAAGTCCGCTAACAACAAATTCTTCGGCCCGACCGGTAAGGGGCGAAACCGGCCTCGGGTGAGGAGTTACAAAGGAGTCGACCCGGGCGCGGAATCCAGATGCACGAATCCAGTCGCACGGGTTCCAAACCCAGGATTGGACCTAGTGAGCGACCGAGCGGCCCACCGGGTGAGCGACTACGGAGGAGTCAGTGGGGAGGCGGTGGCAGCGAGTTGACTGAGGTTGCATGGTTGCACGCGGGTGAGGGAGTGAGCGCTTGGACAGGCGGCGGCGGCGCGGCGGCAGCGCCATTTCCCCCGCTCTGACCACGCCCCCACATACAGCGTCACAACCCAGCGACCTGGGAATCCAAGGCGCCGCTCCTCCCACTTAAAGGGCCAGAACAGACCAAAAATGTCGCAGGAAGACCTCAAAGCCCCAGAGATAAATCTAAGTGATGAAGAAATAGCAAATCTCTCAGACGCACAGTTTAAAACACTGGTCATCAGCTTCCTCATAGAGCTGGTGGACTATAGCCACAAATTAGAGAAACATATGAAGGCTAAATTAAGGGAAATGAATGGAATTCCACAGGAAAACCATAGAGATGAAAAAAAAACTGGGACTCAAATCAATGGAGTGAACCAGAAGGAAGAAAAAAATGATCAATCAGAAAGGAATGAAGAAATAAGAATTCAGAAAAATGAGGAGAAGCTTAGGAACCTCCAGGACATCTATAAACGCTCCAATATCCGAATTATAGGGGTACCAGAAGGGGGGAAAGACACAACCACCAGTGGAAAAACTATTTGAACAAATAATAAAAGAAAATTTCCCCAATCTGGCAAAGGAAATAGACTTCCAAGAAATCCAAGAAGCTCAGAGAGTACCAAAAAAGTTGGACTCAAGAAGAAACACACCAAGGCATATCATAATTACATTAGCCAAAATTAAAATGAAGGAAAGAATCCTGGAAGCAGCAAGAGGTAAGGGGACAGTCACCTACAAAGGAGTCCCCATCAGGCTGTCAGCAGATTTCTCAAAAGAGACCTTACAGGCAAGAAGGGGCTGGAAAGAAATATTCCAAGTCATGAAATCTAAAGACCTACAACCAAGATTGCTCTACCCAGCAAAACTTTCATTTAGAACGGAAGGACAGATAAGGTGCTTCTCAGATAAGACCAAATTCAAGGAGTTCATCATCACCAAGCCCTTATTATATGAAATGTTAAAGGGACTTATCTAAGAAAAAGAAGTTAAAGAAACATGAACAGTGCAAGGACAACAAACTCACAGTTATTAACAACCACACCTAAAACGAAAGCAAACTAAAAGGACAGCTAGATCAGGAGTGGAAACATAGAAATGAAGATCTCAAGGAGGGTTAGCAACAGGGGAGTGGGAGGAGGAGACGGGGGGAGAAGGTACAGAAAACAAGTAGCATAGACAGTAGATAGAAAATAGATGAGGGGGGGCAAGAATAGTATGGGAAATATAGAACCTAAAGGACTTGAGACACATGGACATAAACTAAAGGGGGGGAATGGTGGGGTTGGGGGGGCAGGGTGGAGGGGAATGAAGGGGGGAATAGAACAACTGTAACAGCGTAATGAATTCAAAAAAATAAATAAATTTATTAAAAAAAAGAAGAGTTGATTCTAAAAAGCAAAGAAAAAAAAAGAATATTTAAAGTTGTCCTGTAGATTCTTAAGCCTCTGCTCATTTTTTTGAATTCTGTTTCTTTTTTTCTGTTATGATTGGATGCTTATTTCTTTCTTTTGTTCCACATCATTGATTTGAGTCCCAGATTCCTTCTCTTCATGGTTGGTTCCCTATATGTTTTTCTTTACTTCACTTTGCATAGCCTTCACTTTTTTCTCTATTTTGTGTCAATTCACAACCATCTCTGTGAGCATCCTGATTCCCTGTATTTTGAAGTCTGTGTCTCATAAGTTGGCTATCTCTTTATTGCTTAGTTATATTTTTCCTGGAGCTTTAATCTGTTCTTTCATTTGGGATATATATATATATATATATATATATATATATATATATATATATATTTTAGCATGCCTGTTAAGTATTAAGGGGTGTAGCCTTAGGTATTCAACAGGGTGGGGCAACCCACCGTCACTGTGTTGTGGTTCTGTATGTGAAGGAGGTGTCTCAGAGGGAACAATACCTCTTGCTCAGCTCTTGGCTGGCTTTCAGTCACTTCTTCCACTACCCATAAGCAACTTGGGCCCTTCTGGAGCTGATTCCTGGGTGGGTGGTTTTGTGTACATTCTAGGACCCTGTGGGTCTCTCCCACGAACTCTCCTGTGAGGCTGGTAATTTCTCCTGCCACCTCAGTCCCCACAGGTTTTTTTCAGTCAGAGGTTTAGAGGCTTTATTTCCCTGCACTGAAACCCTGGGTTGCACCATCTGTCTTGCTCCTTAGTTGTTCCTCCTGGTTTATCCACACAGAGCAGTGGGACTGCCTGCTCCACCAGCCACCACCTTGCCCACCCTGGTCCTCCAGCCACTGCCTTGCTGCAGATCCTCTCTACCCCAGGTGACCAAGACAGAATGCATTCTACAAAGAGCATCTAGCTAGACTGGAGGAGAGGAGCTCAGAGTTCTACAAAGTCACCAGTGAACAATATCAGATAGCTGCTGAAGAGGTGGAAGCAAAGTTCAGTGAGTTTCAGACAGTTTGTTTAGATCTGCAGGCTGAAATCCTCCAGTATTACTGCCAGAATGCCCAGCAGACCCTCAACTGCTCTGCTCTGGCCAACCAGTACATGTGCTGTGTCAATCAGGCCAAACATGATTGAGAGCATGATTGAGAAGGGAGATAAAATCAACTTTCAGAACAAGCAGAATTCCTTCGATGTTAATTCCAGAGGTGGAACATTTTTTCCACTAGTGAGAAAGTAACTTATTTAAAGAGAAGACCACTAAAGAGAAGCACCAGAGAGCAGACTCAACAGAAGCATATCACAGTTTGATCAACAATGACTTAAAATGCCAAGGCCTAGATCATGGCTACATGAAGGACCTGCTGCAGTGTTAATAAACTCAAAATGTGATGACAAAATAAGAAAGCAGCTCTCTCTACCTTTTATACCTTATATTCAACTTTCTCTTCTAACAAAGCTCTGTCATTCAGCAGCTTCCCCTCCAGCAAGCCTGGGGTTGAGATCTGGGACAAGGAAACTGGGGCAAGGAGTAGAAACTGCAGCAAGTCCCCATCTCAGGCCAGCAGTGTGGGTCAGAATTATCTAGACTGTGGTGCATTGGGTTTCTCTTTATTTCTTTTCTCCCTTGACTTTGTAAGAGCCATTTCATCTTAACTTATAGCAATCATGTAAGAAGACAAAAAGGAGAGAAAATATGCCTCTTTTACTAGAATAATGTTTATGATTACAAGTGAAATAAGGCATTTTTTAACCAACATAAAGGCAACCATGGCTTATAAAAATGCTTACCAAATTTTCTTTCAAAGTTGTTTTATGAGAAATATATGTTATACTGGAGCTACTGCTTTGCCTGGAATTAAAAATTAAAAGGATACTAAGTAATTTTTTCTTACATAAAATTTGTTAACTGCATCATTGATGGGCAAGTCATTTTTCAGAGAAATTAAAGAGAAGACTGCATCAACATTGACAATTTTTATTTCATAAAAGTACAACCATTTCAAATACTGTCAAATATTTACATGAATTTATAATGACATAGGAATACCAGTGATAACAACTGCCACAGAGAAGTTTGTGGGTTTTTTCACTGGAACATACTTAAAAGAGTTGTTGGATTTAAAGACAAGTTAAGCATTTCATTTACAAAAAGCTAAATGCTTAAAATTTGTTGACCTTGGTGATGACAATAGAGAATAGAGTACTAATTAGCAAATATTTTAAAATAAGCAAATCTGACTTCCTGCCAAGATGGAGGCATAGATAGATACACTTTGCCTTCTTACAGAACCAAAAGGAGGACAACAAATTTAAAAACAAAAAATAATAAGAACTGCCAGAAAACCGAACTGTGTAGAACTCTGACAACTAAGGAATTAAAGAAGAAGCACTCATCCAGACTGGTAAGAAGGGCAGAGATGACAGCCTGGGGTGGAGATGATGTGTGTGGCAAGGCAGCAGCTGGAAGACAGGTGGGAGAGGTGATGGCTGGTGGACCAGGCAGTCCCACATTTGTGTGCAGATGAACCGGGAGGAACAACTGGGGAGTGAGACAGATTGCACAACCCAGGGTTCCAGCATGGGGAAATAAAGCCTATAAACCTCAGTTAAAACCTGTGGGGTTTGCAGTGGTGGGAGTAATTCCCAGCCTCATGGGAGAGTTTGTGGGAGAGACCCACAGGGTCCTGGAAATGCATGAGTCCACCCACTTGGGAATTGGCACCAGAAGGGCCCAATTTGCTTGTAGAAAGCTGGGAAAGTGACTGAAAGCTAGCCAATGACTGAAAAGTCGCATTGTTCCCCCTCGGATTCCTCCACACATACTGCTGTACCCCCACAACAATGCAGGGACAAGGGTTGTCCCACCCTGGTCAATACTTAAAGTTCTTCCCCTACAGCAAAACAGGTGGACTGAGACAAAGAAATATGGCCCAAAATGAAAAAAACAAATAAAAGCTCCAGGAAAAATATAACTAAGTGATGAAGAGATAGCCAGCCTATCAGACACAGACTTCAAAATACTGGGAATCAGGATGCTCGCAGAAATGGTTGTGAATGGACACAAAATAGAGAAAAAAGTGAAGGCTATGCAAAGTGAAGTAAAGAAAAATATGAAATAAAATGAAGAAATAAGCATCCAATCATAACAGAAAAAAGAAACAAGAATTCAAAAAATGAGCAGAGGCTTAAGAATACAGGACAACTTTAAATATTCCAACATACAAATCTTAAGGGTGCCAGAAAGAGAAGAGGGAGAGCAAGAGACTGAAAACTTATTTGAAAACATCATGAAGGAGAACTTCCCCAATCTGGCAAAGGAAATAGGCTTCCAGGAAGTCCAGGAAGCTCAGAGAGTCCCAAAGAAGTTGCACCCAAGGAAGCACAAAACAAAGCACATCATAATTACATTACCCAGGATCAAAAATAAGAAGAGAATCTTCAAAGCAGCAAGAGAAAAGGAAAGAGTTACCTACAAAAGAGTTCCCATAAGACCATCAGCTGATTTCTCAAAAGAAACCTTGCAGTCAAGAAGGGGCTGGAAAGAAGTATTTGAAGTCATGAAAGGCAAGGACCTATGTTCAAGATTACTCTACCCAGCAAAGCTATTATTTAGAACAGAAGGGCAGATAAAGTGCTCCCCAGAGAAGGTCAAATTGAAGGAGTTCATAATCACCAAGCCCTTATTATATGAAATGTTAAAAGGACTTATCTAAGAAAAAGAAGGTGGTCAAAACTATGAACAGTAAAATGACAACACACAACTATCAAGAACTGAACCTAAAAACATAAACAAAAACAAAACAAACTAAACAAATGTCTAACACAGGAACAGATTCACAGAAATTGAGATCACATGGGGGGTTATCAGCAGGAAGGGAGGGAGAGAATGGGGGGAAGTTACAGGGAGTAAGTAGCAGAAATGGTAGGTAAAAAATAGACAGAAGTTAAGAATAGTATGAGAAATGAAGAAGTGAAAGAACTTATATGTATGACCCATAGACATGAACTAAGGTTGGGAGATGATGCTGGATGGGGGAGGTACAGGGTGGAGAGGAATAAAGGGGGAAAAGTGGGACAATTGTGATAGCATAATCAAGAAAATATATTTAAAAAAAATAATTTGCCAAAAAAAGAGAATGCATCCTGTTTCTTTATAAATCAGTCTTTCTCCGCCAACAGCTTATCCAGGTGCTTTGCCTTAGCGCATTCCTCCTCATTTGATATCCTCTCTTGGAGAATAGCTCTGGTCAACTGCTCATTGGCAAGAACCCTTTTCTCTAGTTCTTTGCCTTGCTTAGTTGTTTCTGATTTTCAGATTCTTTCTTGGCTTGCTCCATTGCCAGCTCTTCAGTGACTCATCTTTTTCAATTCTTCATCAGAAACTCAGGCACCATGAGCATCAAAGTACTGCTGAGACTTCAAGTCTGATGGAGAGATATCCTTCATATGATTAGATCAATCACATTTTCTGTAAGCCAGATGCCCTTCAACACAGTGATGTTCTGATTCTCATCCTCCTCAAAGGTGACCTGGTGGGTGCTGGAGGTCCCACCCATGGCTTCTTTTGTCCCCACAGAGGCCTAGTGCGGACCCACGAGCACTTCAGGCCCCACACACAAAAACCTGCACAGATGTGTCTGGATGTTTGCCTTGCAGAGTGGGAGCAAGGCCACAAACCCGAGAAGCAAGCTGAGAGGAATTTTCTTGCTGAAAATTTATCTTTTGAAATGTCATCTAGCAAAGATAATTTCAGACAGAAATGCTGACATACCCTCCCAATTCTAACCCTACATAAATTCTAACACTGCCTAATGTTATAATACTTTTTTCTTAGTTTTCGGCAATGTTTTCTATGTATCTTTCCACATTGGGACAAAGGAATAGAAATGTGTTTGTGCCTCACAGTGTCATGTATTACTTCAGTCTTAATCACACTGAAAGGAAAAACAGTTTTCCTTCAAGAGGAACTTTATCAGTAAGTAGACTTGGAAATATGTATTATTAAGTTTAGTAAAATTTCATTAAAGGCCAGACTTAGTAACTCTTGACATCAAAAATTTCTGAAAAACTATAAAAGACTGTCTTTATGTTTTGAGGTGTGTAGTTTTTAATGCCTTCCTAATCATGTTACTTCTCAAGGCACAATACATGCAAGTGAGTTTCTTCATTAATAATAATAACACAAAAATTCAAATTTTAAATAGTTTCATTATAACTTTGAATCTAGGGGGATAGCACTTTTTTGTTAGATCTGATTAGACCTTGTTTAACAACATGGCTGCTGAAAGCTCATTCATAGAGACAAGTGTCATAGCTAAGGCTTTTTTTTTCTGATCAATTGTGCTTGCATTATTAATTTTATTTGCTATATCTTTGTGGGAGTTTTTTAAAGTCAGTTGTCCATTTCATGAAGGTTAGCTTAGGTAAAACTTAAGGCAGCCCAGATAACCTGCAAAGCCTCACATGGAAGGAATGGGGGGTGGTGTCCCTTTTGTCTGGGGAATGTAATTCCCACTTCCTGACTTCCTTCTATTTGACATCATGTCATGTCCTAACACCACAGTCTACCCATTTAGTAAATGTTAGTAATAATAAAATTAATTCACATATTGAAACCCAGAAAATGAAGGTTGTTCTCAAAGGATTAAATTATTTAATAAAAAGGTAAAATTATCAAATTTAAAAAATCAAGTAGATATATGATGTGATCTCAGATAGGAAAGAACTTATGAAGCAAAAAAAGTAATCAAATAAAAGAAAAATGTTATATCTAGGGTAAGATCTACATTATACTAAATTGCCTTTTGCGAATACCCCAGTAAGAAGATGACCACTGAACCAACAATAGAGTTCCATATTTTCCCATAAAAATAATATATAATGATGACTTTGAGGAATCAGTAAAGGCAGGGAGTATATAAAATGGAGTCACTTTACCAAGCTGATAAAATTATTAACATGATGAAGTTTAGGGCATAAAGAAAGATCATTCTTGTTCTAACTAGCCTGCAAACTTAAACTTTCTTGAACTTTCCAGCCCTGTGTCAATGCCTGGATGTACATCTGGACCTCATGATAGCCCTCTAATTACTCCCTGAAGTGCTCACATTTCCAGGACATCTGATGACCTCCCTGAAGAGCTCACATGTGCATCCACCCTGACATCCATTATTCAGACCACAGGGACTGACCAGATCTCCAGGCATCCATCGCCCCTACTGCCAGTTATCTGACTGATAACCATCCTGGACCAGTCCTAGGGCCAAGGGTTCTGGACTGGTGATTCTCAAGAAAGTACTTTTTAAAAAATCCCCACCCAAGTATATGTTTACTGACTTTTAGAGAGAGAGGAAGGGAAAGAGAGAAAGGGAGAGAGAGACAGAGAGAGACAGAGACATTGATGTATGAAACATCATTCAGTCGCCTTCCATATGTACTCCAACCAGGGATGGATTTCACAACCTAGGTATGTGCCCTGACTATGGATTGAATCTGTGACATTTTTGTTTATGGGACAATGCTCCAACTGCCTGAGCAACCTAGCCAGAACTGAAGAAAATACCTCTTGCCATAAGAATTTTTCACTTTGCTTTCTGCTTTGGAACACTTCTGTGTTTTTGCCTAGTTGTGTTTCCAGGTTGCAAATTCCAAGACCCTGGAACAAATCTCTATCATTTATTTCTTGCAAAGCCCCTAAATTATTTTTTAGTTTGTTTGAAAACTTAAGCACAGTGAATAATTATCATATAATGCCAAAGAATTCTATGGGAATTTGATAATAACAATAGAACATTAATTTACTATGTGTCATGTAATTCTTTTATTTGTAATAACTCATCTACTTTTTACTACCACATTATATGGTAGCAATAGAGTAGTTTCCTGGTCAAGGCATAGTCAAGTGAATTTGGCCAATTATCATAGCTTGTAAGAGGCAGCAGGATTGACTTGTCCAATTGTCACACTAGGCACAGAGCCTTGGGCTTATCATACTTTTGTGTGTTATGTGTTGTTGGGTTGTCTCCTATTAATGAGTGATGTCCACAATGTCTTATCCTCAATACCCCTGCTCAGCTCTTGTAGACTTCAGCCTATGGCTTCTTTTATAGCAGGGGTGTCAAACCCATTTTCATTGGGGGCCATGTCAGCCTCACAGTAGTCTTCAAAGGGCTGAGATAATTTTAGAACTGTATAAATGTAACTGCTCCTTAACTGTTAAAGAGTTGAAATTACATTTGGCCCTTTGAAGGCCACTGCAAGGCTGATGTGGTCCCCAGTGAAAATGAGTTTGACACCCCTGTTTTATAGTGTTGATCCATTACATATTTGAAGGATTCTTTTCCTGATGCCTTCTATTCCAAGCATTGTTGTCATTTTCAGAGAACCCTGACTCTCATTATATACCCAAAGTAGGAGAGCTTCAGTTTTGTCATTTTTTTCTTTCAGTGATGTTTCAGGCTTGCTTTGCTCTAGTCCCCGCTTGTTCATCTTCCTGGTGGTTCAGAGTATCAGTGGAGTTCTCCAACACCATATGAAAGGAAATCAGTTTTTCCCTTTCAGCCTTCTTCACTGTTCATTTATGACATCCATGCATAGTAATTGGGAATATGGGGATGTGGATAATCTTAGCTTGGTTTCTAATGACACATCTGTGCTTTTGGTGATCTTTCCTAATTCCTCCATTGCTGCACTTCCAAGTGTCAGTCTTCTCTTGATTTCTTGACTGCAGTCTCCATTTGAACTGATGATTGATCCAAGGTCAGCAAAATATTAACAATTTTGATGTCTTTGTTGTTTATGTAACAGAGTATTTCTTCCGTAGTCACAATTCATATCTTCTTGATGTTCAAATGCAATTCTGCTTTGGCACTTCCTTCTTTCATTTTCATCAGAAGTTGTTTCAAATCATTGTTATCATACTTTTGGGTCCTATAAAAATGTTTTAATTTCTTTTAAAATGAAAAGGAAAACAAATTACCAGTAATGTTAAGGCTAAAGGAAACATTTTAATGTACAATACTAATATGTTCATCTTCATATCAATACAATTATAAATATAATTTTAATATTATTTTATGGAAGAAGAGGCCCACAGAGGTAAAAGTGTCTAGGGCCCGCAAAAGTCTGAATGTGGCCCTCTGTGGCAGAGCTGCATGTTGGTCCCGACCAATGTGACATCAAATGTAGGTTTTTTCTGGGAGACAATTTGCCAATGTTTCATAAGGGCTAAAAGTATTCCTACCCCTGATTACTTTTTAAACTATGATAGTCGGGACATGGAAAATGATCTATGAAAGACATTATTTATAATTGGATTCTTTTGAAACCAAACAAACATGTAATAATAAAAGGCTGGTTCAGCCCTGGCTGGTGTAGCTCAGTGGATTGAGCGCAGGCCTGCGAACCACACGATCGCAGTTCGATTCCCAGTCAGGGCATATGCCTGGGTTGCAGGCCAGTTCCCAGCAGGGGATTCATGAGAGGCAACCATATATTGATATTTCTCTCCTTCCTTTTTTCTCTAAAGATAAATAAATAAAAATCTTAAAAAACCCTTCCTATTTCTCTTAAAAAAAAAAGGCTGGTTCAATTTTAGCTGTCAACTTAGGGGTCTAGGTGAGTACTAGGTGCTCTGAATGGAACTGAAGAAAGTAGGAAACAGAACTTGAAATTGCTGTGAGTGAGAGTGAATAGAGCAGAGAGCAGAAGGAAGCCTGTATGTATACAGAGACAGACTGTAGACCTCTGCTAGACACCTGCATTTAATGTCTGAGGGGCACTTGTGAGCGTGTTTTTGAACTTATTTTTAATGGGACTAGACAGGTGAATAAAAATGAGGGAAAAGTTAGAGGAAACTGTGCTTGGTAAAGTGGAAATCAGTGAGCACAGTCAGAGGGCTCTGAAACATTTTCATAATGGGTGACTGGACATTTGAGCATAGAGGCCTTGAACATCTTTGTCTTGAAAGTTCTGAAGGCCAATGAAAGATTTAAGCAGTGGAGTGACATGCCCAGATGCATATTTTATAATAATCATTAGAAATATGGTGTGCCACACATCCAGGGATGATGTCAGAGGACCCAGTGGAGAGAAGAGAATGTGCATTCATTCAATCAAGAGATGCTGAATGCTACAAATACAGAGTGTAATCCTATTCTTGGTACATGATTCTTTTACAAGCTTGATTATGATGGAAGAAGAGAGAGAACTAGAAATAGGTTTTAAAGTCAAGGTAAAATTTAAGACAGAAAAGACTTAAACAGCCAATTTGCTGAGGAGTTTTGCCAATGGAAAAGGTGGGGTTAAAGATATGCCAAGGAGAGAGTAGATATGCCACAGGAGAGAGCAGACAGGGAAGAGGGGCACTTTGAGAAGGAGCAGAGCTACCCAGGATGGAGACAGAAGGAACGCTAGTCAGCTTGGGCAAGTAATTGGTCAGTTTTGGGTACAGCACTTGGGCAAAAATTGTAGAAATCCATGCTTAATGGCTTTTATTATGCCTCTAAAGTAGAAGACCAGGGTGTGGATCTTAAGAAGGATTCTTCAGGGTTAATCAGGCTCAAATTCATACCTACTGCATATAAGGGAATAGCAGTGGACTTAGCTGCCAGCCTCTTGCACTGGGCTGCGCCCATGTGAGCACATCCTTATGAAAAACCTTCTGATACTGTATTTCAACCAGTGGGTTGAGACCTACCCTGTCCAACCAGAGCTGCACAGTTGCATCTTCATTTGCATCTTTATCAACCAATCAGAGTGGGTCCATAATGACCAATCAGAACACATGAATCTGACCAATCAAGACAGTATAATTTGGACCATCAAACTGTGCAAATTTGAATTCCTCATTTGCATAGAAATTGCCCAATCAGGGAACCAGAAACTTCCTATGTATATAAGGGGCCTCCCCTTGCTCTATAGGAGTACTTCTTCCTCCAGAGCTTGTGTCTCGCTAGATGCCGAACTTTTCACTTGAGTAAAATCGTTTCACCACACTCCATAAGGGACTCCATTCGTTGATTAGGTGGCACCAACCTGCTATTTTCAAGGTCATCTGATGAGTAATGTGGTCAACATGAACTGTACTTGCGAAGTATTTCTTCTGAAAGCAATAAAGAAAAAAAACACCTGTGTTTTGTGCAAGTGGGTGTGGCAGGCTGTACCACCTGAGATTCACCCGTGTCTTTACTTAGTATTTCGTCATTGTACTCCTGCAGGGCCTGGCGCAAGATTTGGTGGCCAATAAAGGGTGGTAGTCCCCTGTTGATGGCGTTTATTTACTCTTGCAGTATGTTCTGCAGCGCCCAGCTTGGACAACAGATACTCATTTAGAGCCCACCTTTGCAGTAAAGCGTTCCAGAGGACTGCTGGATCCCGAGGTCCTCCCTGGAAAACAGGCACTGCCCCGCTGCAGCCGCAAACTCAAGGCAGCAGCACGCACCTCCAAGGCAGCAGCACGCACCTCCAAGGCAGCAGCACACACCTCCAACTCTGAGAGCCTCTCTCCAGTCTCCGCCCCTCCGTAGCTCTAGCCCCGCCTCGAGGTCCAGGCCACGCCCACGACGGCTCGGTGCTCCGCCCTCCTCTCCCATTGGGTGGCCGTCCACATTCCTCCCCCCGCCCCCCCCCACCCCGGACGCCCGGAAGACTCGCTGGGGGAGACTTCCCGAGCGGTTTTGCTGATGCCTAGGCTGCGCATGCTCGGGGAAGCTAGTGGGGTCCGGCTCAGTTGGCTGGGTGGTGCGTTCTTGGGGAGGGAAGAGCAGGTCCGCGGAGGTGATCGCGGTGGGGCGGGTTTGGTGGGGAGGGTCGGGTGGCGAAAGAGCTTCCGAGCAGCTGCGGGTGGCCTAGCTGTGGGCCGCGCCTGCGGCGAGATGGCGGTCCTGGTCGCCGAGGGCTAAGGCGCCGCCGCCGCGGGGACGCGCCGCTGCGAGCTTGGGAGCTGGTGAGGACAGTGGGGCGCGGACTGGGCAGGGGGTGGGTGGAGACTCTGAGGCCGAGCTTTCGGCCCAGGCGGACCTCTCCGAAGCAGAGTCGCGAGGCTGCCGTGTGGCCCTGACGTAGGCCGGAGCGAAGTGTCCCGGTAACTCTGTTGCGCGGCTGCCCAGCTGCTCACCTTGTCCCCCTGCCACCCTGAGAGACGCCGGGTGCACTTCCTGACCGCGCTTGGTATTCCGCACCGCGTCCTGGACCGCGTTCTTCGCCGGTGTCACCTAGTCCTGGCTGCAGCCCCAGTGCACCCCACCTCCACCCCGGTGATTTGCCAGGTTCCAGTGACCTTGCAGTTTTTGCTAGCAACTGGGACTCCTCCTGCCGACCTTTACAAGATGTTAATTTTGTAGTTGGCTCATCGCTTTGCCACTTTTGAGGGAACATCCTGTGCTAGGTCCTTCCTTCACCCCGTCGCCTGGGAGTGAAGCTGCCTTCGTTCCTGTGATGACCAGACAAGACCACTCACTGCCTGTTGACATTTTTTCTCTTCCAGGCGCTTGGCGTGGCTTATTTTCTCTTGGATAAGTTTTATATATATATTTTTGTGTGTGTGCAGCCTAATGTTCAAAGGATTTTGAGTTGTGCTTTAAAATGCTATTGGTAACAGTGGTGGAAGGGAATGATGTCTGAAGTTCTCTCTCTACCTTTGGTGTTTTTACCTGAAACACCTAGTGAGCAGTTGTATGCAGGTTTTCACGAGAATTCCCACTTACTATCAATCAACCTTATCTGTGGGCACTGACTCTCTGTATTATGCAAGCAAAATGCACCCTTTAAAAAAGAAAGGCATTCTTTTATGTATGTAGTTTGTTTTTAGTCATAAAGTAGTAAATTAGCTATTATGGAAATGATTACTTTTTATAAGCAGTTAATATTTTTTCAAATTGAGTACTTAGTGGCCAAGTATTGGGAGCCACTCAGATTGAGAAGTGTGAAATAAATGAATAGTTCTTTTAGATGTAGCTTACTGACATTTTCAAATAGTTCTTCCTGGACTTTGAAAAGCAGAAAGTAAGGGCTATGTTTTGGAATCCTGGTGTGATAGAGGATGTCACAGATAAAGCCTTCAAAGAGGGGATCTACTGTTCACTCAGGAAGCCTGCAATTTCTTTTACTACTTTGCACAGTTATTAAGCATTTACTGCATGACTGTGTGAGGTATTGGGGACTATAAAGGTGAGCATGATGATGGTTTCTGCCTTCAAGGACAAGTTGGGTGGGTAGGACTATACATACATGCCTCATTTTTTTTTTTTTAATTCTCACCCAGGGATATAGGTGGTTTTTGTTGTTTTAAAGAGAGAAAGGGGGGGAAAGAAATTATTGATTTTTCTCCCATATGTGCCCCAACCATGCATGGAACCCGTATGTGTGTGCCCTGCCTGGGGGTTGAACCCTCAGCCTTTTGGTGCACAGCACTGTGCTCCAACCAGCTGAGCCACCTGGCCAGGGCTCATTTGTCTTTTCATAAATAGTTAAGGTACCTGCAGAATTCAAATTTAAAAAGGGAAAAGCCCACATCTCATTTGGGAAGGTAGGGTTTCCTGGCTTGGGAAATTTTGAAGGATGACTAAGAATCTTGACCGGTAGGGAAAGGTAATCCAAAGCAGAAAGAAGGGACTAAGAAGAGCACAGAGTTCATACATCTGAAGAGATGGAAATATTTATGTTAGGATGGAACATCAAGTATTTGTACCAGTAATGAGGATGATGAAGCTTGAAGTAAAAATTGACCAATTTATGTTTGCTTTTAATTCAGGCAGATGATCTTGGAGTTGGTAGACAGTGGGGGTTTTACCAATAACTTTGAGTTGAGAATGTAATGTAAATCTCTTTTCAGAGGGTTAATCTGGCAGCTGTTGCAGCGTGGATTGAAGTAGAGAACACTTGGATACAGAGAACACTGTAATTGCTGTGATCATAGGTAGAGAAGAGTTAAGCTATGGCTGTAAATACAGGAATGGTAAAGAGGAAGGGAGTAGTAGATTAGGCAGAATTGATGATGAGAGGGAAAATAACTTAAGGCTCAGATTCACGTTAATAGTGGTATGGTATTGAGCACATTTACAGAAGCTTTATATTTGGCATGTGTTACTTTGTAGCAGGAGTTCTCAATGTTTTGGGGATTAGTAATCCTTGGTGGAATTAAAGAATCCTGGCCTAGGAAATTTCTGTATGCACCTGTGCTTTCTGCTTAGCATTTTAGAGCACAGGTGGCAAACAAGGCCTGCTGGCCGAATCTGGCCCTTACCTTTTTTTTTTTTTTTTAATCCGGCCCAGCATCTTGTTTCTACTCAGTGGCAGCGCCAGCTCCTTGCCCCTAGTTAAGGAGTAGTTACATTTATACAGTCCGAAAATTACATTCGGCCCTTTTTCTGAGGCCGATAATGTGGCCCCCTGCCCCCGGTAAAAATGAGTATTACACCCCTGTTTTAGAGAGTCTGTGGACCACCTGAAGCTTATTCATGGAACCCCTGAGCCAGTGGGTTGACCTGGAAGCAGCTCTCAGAATTAGTTGGGGCTTTTAAAACACTAAAACTTTCAAATTCTTTTATTTACTGCTTAGAACCCTTACTGTAGAGACACACTATATTTACACCCAAGGACACTATCTCCTTTCACTTGTGTTGTTGTTTACAGTGAATTTTGACTAACTTATGTTATTTGCTATTGTGTTACAGAGCAAACTAGCCCAAGAGGTTAAATGATTTGCCCCAAATATTTCAATTGGCAAGTATGTAAATTGGAATCAGGAGTTGATTTCTTTCTTGTATGATGTATGCAATTGATTTATCATCATTGGGTATAGTTACTGCCTTTATGTGACCTTGTCAGTGAGGACTAGATGATCCTGGGAGGTTCCTTCCAGTTAACAATTTGTGATTTTTGGCTCTTAGGTTTTCATTGTACTGTGTGGACTCTTATTCTTTCCATGTGATGGAATGCTGGTGAGGCTGAGGGATGAATTGAGTGTATGGAGAGCAGGTAGTGTAATATTAGGCCAATCATTTACTTATTTCCTTTGTAATCTCAGTCTTGATGGGGGATGGGATAGGGTAGGATAAGGTGGGGTGGGAAGAGAAGTAAATGAAATTTACTTCTGGGATTGTGTGAGTATTTGGAATTATAGTTGCAGGCACAGTTTGGAGATATTGTGGGTTTGGTTCCAGACACCACAATAAAATGAGGTTTCATCTTTTTGTTGGTGAAGGTTCTTATCTTCCAATGGTTAAAAAAAAAACAGCACCTGTGAAGTGCAGTAAAGCGAGGTATGCTTCTAACTACACTCCTTTTCTCTCGGTTTTGAGGAAATTATGCAAAAGTACAAGGAACCAGGTAAGCATTATTTTGGTTATTTATTGCTATGTAACAAACAACCCTAAAACCAAAGACAATGTTTTTCTTTTCTTTTCTTTCTTTCTTTTTTTTTTTTTTTGTCACGGTTTTGCTTTCGCAGGTTGCCAGCTGGTCTCACTTGAACATTTCTTCTGGCTTTGCTGGTGGTCACTCAGTTGGCCACATTCAACTGGTAGTTCCTCTGGGTACTGGTCTCTCCTCTCTCTCTCCCTATCTCTTTTTCTTCTTCTTCCTCTTGTACCATATAATCTTGTTGTCTCAGGGCCTCTTGCTTGCCTAGTGGCCTTTCCAGAAGGATTGCTGGCCTCAAGTGGTTGCTCAGGGCTCAGAGGAGTTCAAAAGCAGTAGCAACCAGGTTTCCTTAAGCCATAGTCTTTGGAACCAGCATAACATCATTTCTGCCATATTCCATTGTTCACAGCAAGTCACAGGTCATCCCAGATTCAAGGGAGAGGGACCAGATAAGAATATGAATCCCAGGATTATACCAGACCAGTTTATTACATAAATGGGGCTTCTGGAAAACTCTTGGGAGGTGACACTTAAACTACCTAGTACTTTTAGTACTTTGTATCTAGGCCCTCTGTAAGGAAACAAGGAATAAAGTAATGCTCATCTCATCCAGGAACAGGTAAATGTCAAGACTGGAAGCTAGGTTTTTCTTACTTTATGTTCATCTTTTGTCTTTATGTCACTATCATTTTATTTTCGTAGCCTTTTTTTTTAAGTTTGGGTTATCTAAGTAGTGTTAAGGCTAACTGGAGTGAAGGAAATGAATGTTTTGTTTTTATATTATAGCTTCTGAGTGGAATAAAGAATCAACATCTCATTTAAAGAATTTAGGTGCGGCTTTGGAGCACTTTGAAGCATTTCATGTGCACTCACTCAGAAATGGGCTTCCGCATCCTAGTACAAATCTGCAGATTTCCGAAAATACTTCATTGGCTGTTGTAGGGAGGATTTTGATGCTTGACTCTACTGAGAAACATGATCATGTAGATAGGAAGGGCTAAGGCACAAAGAAGGGGACAGGTAGAAGTATGTTACAGTGTTTCTCAGTGGCTCTCCTCTCTGCTTTAAATTATTTGGGTAGTTTAAAAATGTACTAGCATTGACAGAATTGTAGGTATGGCAGATCTTTAAGAAAGATAAGTTCTTATAATAGCTGTTTAGTATGCCCATAATTTTTATTAAATAAGATGGGAGAAAACAAACTGTTGAGTCCTAACTTAAAATGGATACTCTGGCCATGTAGCATCCCCCACATGCCAAGATGTCCTACACTTGTGTTTAGTTAGTGTGGAGCAGAAGGATTAGTTAAATGAACTTAAATTAGGACAAACTTTACCTTAAAAGTAAATAAACTAAATGATTCTACACTTACAGTTGAAGAACTGAAAAGATAGGCTGTCATTTGGGATAAGAGTTGTAGCTTTAAAGTCAGGTAGAACAATGTCTGTCAATACTGCCTAAGAGTGTTGTCTCAGTTTTATCTTCTGTCAAATGTAAAGAATATCTTCCTTGCTGGGTTTTTGTAAGGATTAATTGAGATAATGTTTGTAAAGCAGAAAGTATAGTCCCTGGGACATAAGCAGCCCTTAAACCCTTTTTATTGCCTTAATAAACCCTTTTTATTGCCTTAATTCCTTATTAAGTTAAAAAATTAAATAAGTCCACTTTTCTGGGAGCCACTCATTTTGCCAAGACAGCTATTTTGGCATGAGTGGAGCTGTATATCAAATCTTACCTAATGTAAAAAGTAACTTGCTAAAATGAATCAGAGAGAGATCCAGTGTGGCTGAGCTGGTGAGGGTTTGGCTGTGCAGTCTAGGAAGGAGTTACTGTTAACACCATCATCATAGTTATGTAGGATTTTGTTAACCATAGAGATTGTTGAGTACCCATTCCAGATCTATGGTAGGGTTCCTGATTGTAGGGGTTAAGCATTTCATGTTTAACAAATAACTCAGATGTTAGTTTGAGAAGTGCTGGTAGAAACTAAACCTGTATTTGGAGTTCTGGTGCTCCCGGAGACTACTTTCTAAACTACAGCTCATGAAACATACTGTATGATGTAAATGCAAAGATAGCTTAACATCGGACCCTTTCAGAGGTTTAAAGAGACTTAAAGTAATTGCCCAGAACTTTTCCGAAGAAACCTCAGAACCTGATACATGGTGATTTCAGTAAGGAACAGGCAAGAGAAGTGATCCAGCAAGAGGCATTCCTCAGGGTCCCTCGGCCAAACAATTTCCCCATACTTCTCCAAAAGAAGAAAGTCTTTTGAATGAAGACATTTCTTTTTTTTTTAAATGCTTATGGGAACAGTTAAGTTAGACATTGTGATTAGTTATCAGATAATGTGCTTTTCACTTTGCTCAGATAAGCTACTCAAAAATAGAGATTCTGCAAGTGAAGTGTGTCTGATTTAGAATTTGATTTTAGGGTAAAAGGAGGTAGGATGCCTTGATCTGTCTGTTGTGGGGAAAGCCATTGCTTAGCAGGTGGCACTGATTTGGGAAGAAAGTCATGAGAAACAGTTTAAATTTCAAATTGATTAATGAAAAAAACCCCAAAACTTGAAACTTATTTTCTCTGAGTTTAGTTTAGGGCAGTAGTGGTGACAGTCTGTGTCTGTGTCACTTAAACCCTTTTCAGTTCTGTGACCATAGCTGTTGTTGGAACGGCAGATCTTTCGATTTGGGGCTGTTACTAGAAAAACATAACCTATGTTTATATTAGCCATATTTTTATCGTGTTAGTACATTTTGTGGTAAAAAAAAAAAAAAGCCAAACCTCCAATTCTGTCTAAATTTGAGTGGAAAGGATTAGTTGATGTTTGTTTGAGGAACCTGTTGTTTTGTGTGTTTTCACTGACTTTGTAGCCAGTGGTTTGGGGAGAAAAACAATACATTCATCTCTTTTTGTCCTGTGAGCTGTATTACGGCGTGACTATTTAGATGTGAAGACCTAGAAAGAAAGTATACATTGTATCCTTTTCCTAGGGTACAAGTTTTGGCGATTTTAACTTTTTTAAAACATTTTTTGTGATTAATTTTTTTAAGTGTGGCTATTAAAAAAGCTCAGTCCTTAAAGTAAGACATCTAGATTTTCTGGCACTCATTTTTGGCTGCGTGAGCTTAGCCATGTTCACTTTAGATTAATATTAAGCCCTAGTTTTAGCATATGTAAACGGTATTCACATGTAAAGTAGTAATAATAATAAATTCACAGATCTATTGTGTGGCTTAAACCTGACACTTGGTATTCAAAATATTCTCTAGGATGGGTTCATGTTAGCTTTTCGTTGATGTCAGACATGTTTCAAAATTACTGTTAGAAAGGTAATACACTCCATATACTATGTTACAAAAAGTTCGATTAAAGTCTAGGGCAGTGTCCTGTACTTTCTTTGGCAAATGTTTGTTAAGTGTAGGTAAATAAGGACAAAATAGCTACATGTCTGGTCAGATTTTGCCACCCAATGAGTTATGAAGGAACTTTAAGTTTTTAAAGCTTTTGGGGTTTTGGATTTATAGATAAAGGATTGTGTTCCTGTATTTTAAGCATGAGAAAAAATGCATTATTCAAGGAGCAGAATTTTAACTGTTTAATTGATTATCTCACTTAGGGAAGTTTCTGTGTTTTGATATATAAATTTGCCTCTAAGAGTGAGGATCTCTGATGAAAGTTTGTACTTGGCAGCATGCTTTAGAATTCTCAGGAAGAATATTTTTAAATAGTAAATTAACACCATGTGTCTGTTACTTGAATAAACTTAAAAATATCTTGAAATTGTGCATTTATAACAAAAACTTGAGCAGTACTGTATTCCTCTCAGCTGCCTGAATGTAATTTCAATCTGATCCTGCTTCAGATAAAGGGTTTACAGCAGGGTCTGTGACTGCTGTTGTCTGTATTGTTATGGAAGGTACAGTAGGTGGCTCTGCTAGGTGGCTCTGCCATAGGCATGGAGGTTGTGGCAAGGGTGGCTGAGGTGCTAGAGTCTGGAGGAAATTAGCACTGGTTCAGATGCTAGATGCAATGCTAGTTCCCCCCTTCATATTAGAAACCTCCTTTTACAAATAAGAAACAGAGTGGCATGTACACAGAAAGAGTTGAGGCTTGGACCTAGGTCCTCAGACTCTGAAAGCTGCCCTCCATATCATATTACCCCAACATGGTTTTCTCAAACTAGAAATTGGCACTTTGGAATAGGAGAGTTCACAGATCTCCAAGGCTGCTTAAATGTGGGCAAATTAGAATCCTTAATGTCTTTGGAAAGACTTGGGAAGTGTTTTGGATGAATGTCATGCTACCCTTGTGACCACTGCAGTGCAGAGGACAACTAGCCTCACCAGCAGGCCTGACATCTAGAGGCTTTTGACCCTGAAAAAGGGTCTCACCTCAGCTCTAGGCTTTCATGACTGCTTTCTGCCACTTCATGAGATGGAGCAAGTACTAGGTATTTGAATACCAAAATATTAAAAATTTTTGGATTTGAAGGAAAAAAAAGTCTGGTAAGCAAGACTAATTATTAAAATGCCATAAATAATTGGTCATTTGAAACAAATGACCAATTATTTATGGAAATGTTTATGTCATTTTGAAGTATGAGATTGTAATAATATAACTACATGAAGTTTGATTTTTGCAAAGTAAGAATGTTATGTTGGCCTGGATATTTTCCCCAGAACACATGGAAATGATTTCTTAAAAAGTTCCTACAGCTTAGCCCCTCTTCACTCTTCATGTGTTTACACTCTCACACATTGTCATTTTAAAGATTACTTATACTTTCTCTTTCAACCTCAAGAAAAAGCATTTTCAATGACTAGCTTAAAAGCCTCTCAAAATCACCCTACTGTGAATGTTTATGTGAAAAAAAAAAGTGAATAGTAACATTTGATTGATGTGGCAAACTGTTCATTTTAAGGCATGGGTTTAGTTCAGCATCTCTTGTTTTATATTCTGTTTTTGCAGTGTAGATGTGGTGAAAAGAGCATTGGGTTTGAGCCTAAGAATTCTGGGTTCAAAATCCTGACTCACTAGTTTTGTGGCCCTGGGCACTTTTAGTTCCTGAAACCTAATTTTCCTCATCTGTTAGTAGGAAAAATCAAGACTCTGAGGAATAATTATTAACATTAGTTTTTTATAAGGCAACTGACAAATAATAGGAGCCCGATAAGTGATCACTATTTTTCTTACTATTTTTGGAGTCAGAAACTTGATTCAGATTCCAGGTTTAAGACTGGCTATGTTTCTGCATCACTTACACACCAATTTAAGTGCAGGTGGTCTCAAGATAGGGATACTCTGTTGTCTATTCTGGCCAAGGAGTATTTACAAAAAGCCAGGGAGTGTGCTGTTTATATATTTAGTTGATTCTGTAAGTTTGGAACCCAAGTTTTAAGATGCTTAGTGTTATTTGAATCTTGTTTCTTAATTGCCATGCAGCACAGACATGGGAAACCTATGTCTACTGATAATCACTAAGGCGTGGGAAAAAGTACCAAATGCAACATTATTTGCTTGAAAAGTTTTGGTGTTTTGCCACTGTAAACATAATGTTGCATATTATAAGAAATGGAGGACATTATTAGTAAAAAAATTATCTGATTCTCATTGCTGATATTATTTGGCATTCTTCTCCATTGTCAATGTAAATAAATTTACCTTTTGAAACAGAAATAGGAATCATCTTCCTAAATTAACAATAATTAGGAAAAATAAAGTCATTCAATGCATTACAAGTAAAAATGTATTTCATTTCTCTATTATGACCTGAGGAAGAAGGGGATGGATCAAGCAGAGAAGGAAAGGTAAGTGTGATAAAAGACAATAGTAGTGCCTAAGTTTTTGTGTTGTTTTTAGAGACCATAACTGTTTGTCTTTAAAATTAGAATAGTTTGTGCTAAATTTGATGAAAGTATTTTTCTCCTCACTAATGTTTCCTAGTAAAGTACAAACATTTTTGACGACCCTTACTTACAAGGAAGGAAAACTTTTTTTTTTTGGTAAGCTGGTATAATGTATTTGATTATATATTTTTTAAAGGTGCATTTGTTTTTGAGCAACATCACCATCTTGTGGTCTTCTAGAATATTGTTGCTAAACCTATGTTTTACAACTGTAAGCATAAATTGCTCTGACGTTGGCCGAGGAATAAGTCTAGTTTGTAATGGGCAGTTCTTACTGTAAATGGAGGGTAGGGAGTAGGAAATAAATTTATTTTTACACTAGGATTGCAACTTTGAAAAAAAATGTGTACCGGAGGAAACTAATGGTATTAAAATGAAAACAGTTGTCAGTTTGGTGTCATTATGCATGATTGCTATTATTTCATGTTTTCATGAAATATGCAGTAATTTTAGTCAAGTAAGTCTAAGCTAGAAAGTATGATGTGTTCTGTGCTCCATTTCTTATTTAGTAAAATTACCCAGGCCCAGAGAATTCAGATGCCATGTCTCACCACCGGCCATTTAACAAGGTTGCTTTTGTCTAGGACAGTGTTAATCTGAGCTGGAAGCTCTTAGAGGACTATTTTCTATGTGAACTTTTGTAATTTCTTTTTCTATTTTATTGACGATTTAAAAAAATAATCAATTTGAGGAGCAAGGTAGTTTATTTAATAAAGCACCTGAAACTATATAAGGTTCTCTGGTTTCAAGCCTGCTTGTTGTTTTGAGATCAGTTGGCACTAAGAGTTCTTTATTAGCAGGCAAGCATCAAACACCCATGGGCAGCAGGCTATGAGGGAGGCATGTAGATACAGTGGTGAGGATTTGTCCTGTACTTTTTAATTTACGGTTAGTATGTAGTGAGGAAAATAAAGCTATCTTCATGAATATACAAGTTTGAAATGGGGTATCTGGATAAAAATAGATATAATTTATTGAATATGTACTATTTGCCAGGCACCATGCAAAGTACCTTTTCTTAGTGTCAGGACTCTCTTTTAGATTTGTGCTTCGCTTTTCTGGGATCAATGCATATGCACACAAAGAAGTATTTGTGTCAACCCTGAAACATCTCTGGAATAGGTTTCCTTGTACTGTAAAAGTGGTTCTGTTGTTATGGGTCTGGGAGGCTTCTATGGCTTGGTCTTGGTAGCTCACCACTATTTATAATGTTTCTATGGGAAAATTGGTACTGTGTTCTAAGCACCCATTGTTCCCCCAGACTTTTCTAAAAGTCCAATTGACATATGATTTGGGTATTAGTATATGACTTCTGAATTATTTTGAATAATTAAGGCTAGAAAATGTCAAAAGTTTAATGAGTTTTTCTCTTGTTTATATACTTGTGGCCATTTCACTATTTAGTAAGTCACCTGAGCATTTTAGATAACATTCACTTTTTTATTACACACTTTTTTAATCCTCACCTCAGGACATGCTTGTTGATTTTTTAGAGAGGAGGGAAAGGAGAGAAGGAGGAGAGAAACATCAACCAGTTGCCTCTTATACATGCCCTGATTGGGGACTGAACCTGCAACCCAGGCATGTGCCCTGACTGGGAATCAAACCTGTGACCTTTTGGTTTACAGGATGATGCTCCAATCAAGTAAGCCACTCTGGGCAGAGCTATTGGACACTTTTTCACTGAGCATTTATTTTGGATTGTGGAGATGAAATCACATTGATTAGGTGGACATGGACTTGGAGCTCAGAATTAGCAGGACAAAGATGGGAGATGATAAAGGTAGTTTACAGTCCCATTTGTACAGGATTTTCTTTGTAATGTTTTAATTTTATTGAAGTTTTACTTCTGTGCTATAAAGATACATTTTTTAAAACCTAGCCACTCTGTTTTCACAGGATTGTTTATTAATTGTGAATCTTCATTTAATACATATTAATTAGTTAGGAAAGAGTGAAACTGGGCTAGGGGCTGGAATTATAAAGATGAGTTGTACACCCAAAGGTGGATTTAGCAGGTACCAGGACCTTGACATACTGAATCCTGCTCCCTGGCATCAATCCCTGCACAGAAGTTCGTCTACTGTAGTCACCACTATTCCTTTTAGCCAGTTAGCCTGAGGGTCAGTCCCTTTCATTGATGTACCAAAGCAATCAAGGCTTAACTACAACAGGGTGCCACATACAGCCCACACAAGGGACACACCTGAGCACTGGCTCAGGTGACCAGGAAGATTGTACCACTGTGTCCTCCAAGACACCTACATGAGACCACTCTGCCAAGACTGGGAGATGTAGCAGATAGTTCTAATATGTAGAAAACAACACAGGGAATCAGCCAAAATGAACAGATATGTCCCAAATGAAAGAACAGAACAAAATTCTAGAAAAAGAAATAAATAAAATGGAGACAAGCAATCTACCAGATGCAGAGTTCAAAACACCGGTTTTATAAGGTACTCAATGATCTCAGAGAAACTTCAATAAAGAGATAGAAGACATAAAATAGAACTAGTTAGAAATTAAAATTACAATAGAACTAATGGTCGAGATGGAGATGTAGGCAGATGTGGCTTAACTTTTCACACAACCACATCAGAATTACATCAAAAATATAGAATAACCATCAAGAGGAGCAGTCAGAAATCAAGGTGGAATGGAAGTCTGACAACTATGAAATTAGAGAAACCACATCCATCCACACAAGTAGAAGAGGCGTGGACACGGAATGGTCTGGTCCCACAATCAAGTGGTGGATAAAAATTTGAGAGGGATATCTTGGGAGTGAGGAGTCCCAGCCCCACACCAGGCCCCCCAGCCCAGGGTTCCAGTGCCAGGAAGGTAAATCCCCACAACTTCTGACTGGGGATTGAGTCAGTGGGGGAAACAGTTAGAGCCCCAAGCAGTTCTTAGAGACCCTCACAGGGACTCACCTACTCAGATTCACTCCCTCTAGACTTCAGCACCAGAGTGGCGGCTTAAAGGGCACAAGTGATATACAGGGAAAAGCTGAAGTCTGGTATCAGGGCAAGCAGATGCCATTATCCCTTTTCTAAACCCTCCCCTCACAGCCGGGAAGCTGGTGCCATATCTGAGACTCCATCAACCTGACTAACACTGTTTGACCAACCTTGGAGATCCCCAGAGACTCTGCACCACCCAACTTATGACCTGCTCTGGCTGGCTGCTTTTCCATGTGAATGGCTGGTATTGGCTTATGCTTCACAACTTCCTAAATCATATCAAACAAGCAACAGCTGCCTTCAGTGAGCCCCAGGCCTGGCACCAGTGGCAGCCAGCTTCGATTCACAGCTTGGCTTTGCCTGAGAATATCTGAGCCCAGCACAAGTAGAGCCATCTCAGGTTGCTTCATAGCTCAGGAACGGTGCCCTGGGTAAAACACAGGTAGGGGTTGACCTTGGCCTGCACCACCTGGAAAACCCCAGGGTCAGCACATAGAGTGGATAGCTACAGACCACATCAGAGCACCATCACCTGCCCCTAAACAGCTGATCCTCCATGGAAGGTAGAGGTTGGTGGTAAGTGGTCACAACCAGTCCTTGCCGCCAGCTGGCCTGCAGGTAAATCCCTGCAATTGATCTGCCAGTAGCAACCAAGGTTCAACTGCAAAAGGAGGGTGTGCTCAGCCCACACAAAGGGTACACTTTAAGTTCCCTGCTTGGGTCATAGGGGAGGCTGTGCCATTCAACCCTAAAGGACACCCTCTACATTAGGCCACACTATCAAGACAAAGTCAACCTACATAGAAATAAATACAGTGAGGCTGTCAAAATGAGACAAACATGGCCCAAATGAAACAAATGAAAACCCCAGAAAAAGAGCTAAATGAAATGCAGATAAGCAATCTATCAGATGCAGAGTTCAAAACACTGGTTGTAGCCCTGGCTGGTGTAGCTCAGTGGATTGAGCACGGGCCTGCGAACCAGACAATCACGGTTCGATTCCCAGTCAGGGCACATACCGGGGTTGCAGACCAGTTCCCTGCAGGCCACTTCCCAGCAGGGGACACACGAAAGGCAACCATACATTGATGTTTCTCTCCCTCTCTCCTTCCCTTCCCCTCTAAAGATAAATAAATAAAATCTTAAAAAAAAAAATAGACATGGCCTTTTTAAAAAAAAACAAAAAAAAAAAACTGGTTGTAAGGATGCTCAAGGAGCTTAGTGAGGACCTCAGCAGCATGAAAAAGATCCAGTCATGTCCTGACTGGTGTGGCTCAGAGGACTGAGCACTGGCCTGTGAAGCAAAGGGTCGCTAGTTCAATTCCCAGTCAGAGCACATGCCTGGGTTGCAGGCCAGGTCCCCAGGAGGGGGCATGAGAGCGGCAAGCACACATTGATGTTTCTTTTCTCTCTACCTCCCTTTCCCTCTAACAATAAGTAAAATCTTAAAAGATCCAGTCACAATGAAGGATACACTAATTAATATAAAGAATGAATTGTGAGAACACAACAATAGAGTGGATGAAGCTGATACTCATACCAATGATTTGGAACATAAGGAAGCAAAAACCTATCAGAACAACAAAAAGAAAAAAGAATCTAAAAAAATGAAGGTAGTATAAGCAGCCTCTGGGACAACTTGAAGAGTTACCACATTCTCATCACAGAGGTACCAGGAGGAGAAGAGAAAGAACAAAAAGTTGGAAATCTAGATGAAAAAATAGTGAAAGAAAACTTCCCTATTTTGGTGAAGGTAACAGGCACGCAAGTCTAGGAAGCACAGAGTCCCAAACAAGATGGATGCAAAGAAGACCACTCCAAGACACATCATAATTAAAATACCAAAGGTTAAAGGTAAAGAGAGAATCTTAAAGCAGCAAGAGAAAAGCAGTTACCTAGAGGAGAGTTCCCATGAGACAGACTGTTGGCTAATTTTTCATAAGAAATTTTACAGATGAGAAGGGATTGGGAAGACATATTCAAGGTCATGAAAAGCAGGGATCTACAGCTAAGATTGCTGTATCCAGCAAAGCTATCTGAAGGGCAGATAAAGAGCTTCCCAGTCAAGAAAAACCTAAAGGAGTTCATCAACCAACTGTTAGTATATAAAATATTAAAAGGACTTAAGAAAAAAATTAAAACTATGGGCAACAAAATGGCAATAAATACATATCTATCAACAATTGAATCTAAAAATCAATCTAGGCAAACAAGAAGGACTGAGACAGAATCATGGATACAGAGAACGTTTTGTTGGTTGCCAGGTGGGATTGGGGTAGGGGAGAGTGAGTGAAGAGGTGGGTGAGGGGATTAAGAAGTACAAATAGGTACTAACAGAAAGGCATGGGGATAGCAAAAATACGGTACATACTTTACCATACCGTAAAGTATGGTATAGCAAATGGTGTAGCCAAAGAACTTATAAGCATGACCCATGGACATGAACAATGGTGGGGAGGGATTGCCTGAGAGAATGGGGGATGCTGGGTGGAGGGGGGAAAAGGGGAAACATGAGAACAACGGTAATGACAAAATGTAATTTAAAATATTGATAATAATTACATCAAACTTCAGTAACTAAAATGAATACATTAGATGGGATTAACAGATCAGATGAGAAGCAGAGGATCAAATCAGCAATCTGGATGACAAGGTAGCAGAAAACAACCAATCAGAACAGCATAAAGAAAAAAAAAATCCAAAAAACTGAGGATAGTTTAAGGGGTTTCTGGGACAACATCAAGCATAACAACACTCACATCATAGGAGTACCAGAAGGAGAAGAGAGAGCAAGGGATTAAGAGCCTGTCTGAAGAAATAATGACTGAAAATTTCCTTAATTTGGCTAAGGAAAAGGATATACATGTCCAGGAAGCACAGAGAGTCTCCAACAAGATGATCCCCACGAGGCCTACACCAGGACACATGACAATTAAAGTAACAAAGGTTAAGGACAAAGAGAAACTCTTACAAGCAGAGAAAAACAGTCACTTATGAGAGATCCCCCATAAGACTGTAAGCTTATTTCACAACAGAAACATTTCAGGCCAGAAGGGATTAGCAGGAAAATTTTGAAGTAAGGAAAAGAAAGAGCCTGCAACCAAGGCTACTCCATCCAGCAAGGCTAGCCTTTAGAATTAAAGAAATAAATAGCTTCCCAGATAAGAAAAGCTAAACCAAACCAGTATTATAAGAAATTCGAAAAGATCCTCTTTAACAAGAAGAAGTGAAAAAAGATCTTCTTTAAAAAGGAGGAAAAAAGATAAAAATGTGAATAATAAGCCCTGACTCATGTAGCTCAGTGGATTGAGTGCTGGCTTGCAAACAAGTTCCTCTTGGGGCACATGCCTAGGTTGTGGGCCAGGTCCCCGTTTAGGGTGTGTTGAGAGGCAACTGATTTATGTTTCCCTCTCTATCTCCCTCTCTTACCCTCTCTCTAAAAATAAAATATTTGAAAAATATGAATAATAAAATGGCAAAAATTACATATCAAGAAGTATTTTAAATGTAGAGTATTTTAATGTTAAGTATTTTAACATTATATGGATTAAATGTTCTAATCAAAAGACATAGGGTAGATGAATGGATAAGAAAATAAGATCCTTACATGTTTCCTACAAGAGACCCACTTGAGACCAAAAGACAGTCTGAAAGTGAAGAGATGGAAAAAGATATATAATGCAAATGGAAATTTTTAAAAAGCTGGGATAGCAATACTTACATCAGACAAAATGGACTTTAAAACAGAGACAAAGAAGGAGCTAGCAAGTCCACTTCTGGGTATTTATCCAAAGAAACCCAAACACTTAATGCAAAGATTTATGCACCCCTGTGTTCATTGCAGCATTTCCGGTAGCCAAGATATGGAAGCAACGTAAGTGTCCATGAATAGATGAATGGCTAAAGAGCTGTTACATCTATACAGTAGAATATGACTTAGCCATAAAAAAGAATAAAATCTTGCCATCTGCAATAACATGAGTGAGTCCAGAAGGTATTATGCCAAGTAAAATGGGTCAGAGAAATACGAAAGCCATGTGATCTCACCGGTAGGTGGAATCGAAAAAATAAATGAACAAACAATAGAAACAAACTAATAGATATAGACAACATTTTGTTGGTTGCTAGAAGACAGGCACTTTGGGGACTGGGGGAAAAAGGTGAAGGGATTAAGAAGTACAAATTGGTAGTTACAAAATAGTCACAGGCATGTAAAATAAAAGAATATAGTCAATAATATATTAACTATGTGTGGTGTCAGATAGGTCTAGGCCAGGGTGTCTAACCTTGTGGCATCTTTGCCTGACACTGGAAAAAGAATTGTCTTGGGCCACACATTAGATTCACAGCCATCCTGGGCCACAGGTTAGACACCCCTGGTAGACTTACTGGGTGTTAACTTGGTAAGTTATAGAAATGTGTACTCACTATGTTGTACACCTGAAACTAATATAATACTGTATGTCAACTGTTACTTGAAAATAAAAATTATTAAAAGATGAGTTGTAATAAAATTTACAGTGTCATAAGGAGATAAGTAAGGTTTCAGTGCTGTGAAACAGTAACTAGCGAGTGCAAAACTAGAGAAATGACACTTGAGTTGAATCTTGCAGGGTTATTAGAAATTAGGATGAGGATCAGTGAAGAAGTCAACTACAAGAAATTAGTGGGCAGCAGTTATTCAGGCATTATAAGCCATGATAATTAAGGAGGGATAAGGATAAATTCTACAGTAAGAAGAGCAATGTAATGATACAAATGTTTATCTTATTAAAGGAAATAAATTTATGTTAATTACATCTGATAGAATAGATGGGTTATAGAGTAATTTTCAGAGCAAGGAATTCACATAGTTTGGAAATGGTTGAGAATTGGCAGTAAAAAAGGAATCTAGAGACAGACCAAGATTTAGAACTGCTAAAAGAGAAATAGGTATATTAAGAATTTTAAGAGTTGATTTGAGCAAGAAGCTATTAGAACAGGACAGTGCCAGGCTGGAAGTGGTTAGGAATGCTTTAGGACAGGAGCCAGAGAAAGAACACAGAAAGTGCTGGAGCAATGAAGAAAATTATCTGACTGGCTGTAGCTAGAAGCTAATTGCCTGTTTGAGATTGATTGCCTTAGCATTTTGATTTCCCAACCTTGAGGCCTTTGGGAATAGATTTGGGTTTGCTTATGTAGGCCCCATGGCATAGCATTGTTAAAACTGAAAATTGTGGTGTATATGGTGCATTTCAGTTTAAGATTCTTATTATTTTCTTATTATCTTGATGTGGCAGCAGTTTTATATACTTATGAGAGAATTTTGAGATAATTGTAAAGTATAGAGATTTCTTCATGTAATTGAGAGGAGTAACACAAAAATAAAAAATGCAGTTTAATATAAACTCAGTGTACACAAGAAAATGAGATAGGTAAAACAAATGTGAAGAGAATGAATCTTCAAAAGGGGAAATGTGAGATATATCTAAAAAAGAAGTCTAGAAAGAGGCCTGGGTTTGTGTTGCTGGAAAAGAAGAGTTGCAAATTGGAGGAGGAATGAAAACAGAATCAGAAGTTTTGGGACAGGTTTAGTATTTACCTCCTCTGGTTGAAAATCTGAAATTCAATGGAGATAAAGAAGAGTAGGCATTAATGCTGACTTAGGAAATTTGGCATTTTGAAGATAAATACATTTTTGTCATCAAAAATACTACTGTGTAATGTGCCAGAGACTTGGAAATTGACAGAAAGTGTAAAAAGATGGAGAGAGAGAAAAAAAGACGAGAAAATTACATCTTATGGTTAGATGGGCATTTTTAGATTAAAATAAGCCCCCAAACTCCAATCAGCGGATAAAGGGTACTCATGGATGCCCACCTTTATTTGTCTTCTGGGAGATATGACAAGTGCTCTTCAAGTCACTGGATGGCATTTTTTGGAGGTAGTGTTCCTTTTTACCCAGTAGCACTTGTAAATTATCAAGAGGGTGATATTGCTGTGTTTTGTGTTTAAGAGGATTAATTAGTGATATTTATACAGAGAGGTCAGTATAGATAAGTAAAGGGTCTTAAGAAATCAGCTAGCTTCTACTCTAAACAGTTAAATGCGTACATTGAGACCTCAACACAGAACTTATCTCAAGGTGGAGGGAATGCACAGTGGTTGAGGAGAGAACCTGGGAAGAAAAGGCCTATGGGGTTAGGATAGGACTCAAAAGTAGTGTTAACATGACATTGTTAAAATTGAAAAGGACTGCACTTCACTTGTTTCCCTGAGACGTGTGTGAAAGTTTGAAATTCTGAAGCTGTGCAAAGTACAGTAGTGGTGTTATTGCCAGTAGGTGCTGCTGGGACCAAGGATTGCTTGCATTAAGTAGACAGTGCAAGCCCTGGCTGGTGTAGCTCAGTGGATTGAGCGCGGGCTTGCGAACCAGAGAATCGCGGTTCAATTCCCAGTCAGGGCACATACAGGGGTTGCAGACCGGTTCCCTGCAGGCCACTTCCCAGCAGGGGATGCATGAAAGGCAACCATACATTGATACTTCTCTCCCTCTCTCCTTCCCTTCCCCTCTAAAGATAAATAAATAAGTAAATAAATAAAATTTAAAACAGTATAAAAAAAAAAAAGTAGACAGTGCAGTGGTGAGATTACTGTCCAGTGACTGTAAGCAAAGGAGGGCTCCTCAAGTCCAGCTGTCATCCATACTAGGCAGTGGGATGGACATTGGCCAGATCCTGGGCCAGTGATTGTTGGTAGAGGCAGGAGACTTGGGTGGGGATGATGGTATGGAGTGGGGAAGAGCAGTAGGACTGTGTTGTCAGGAAGCTATTCAGGGAGTTGGACATTTCTTGGGGAATTTAGGAGACCACAGTGGTGACTATTGGAGTTTGGTGGATACTTCAATGAGCTGTGTTGGGAAAGCCTCCTACGCTTCTTTCTTCTCCCTGAATACAGTCCCATGTGACATTGAGGCCTCCTGATGAGCAATTCTGATAAAATGGATTTCCCCCATCTGAATATTTAGGTCATGAAGGAATGTAAACTTGAACAGAATTATGCTTTATTATAACAGGAATCCACTAGGAAAATCTCTGAGATATATCACAAAAGGTATCTACACAGTTAGAGCCATTCTGTTGTTTACTAAGGTTACCAGACACGCACCCTGGTGTGCCAGAGCTACGGGGGTTTTCCAGGAAGCAGGATTCAATCCTGGGTGGTCTGGGCAAATCAGGACACATGGTCACTCTCTTGTTTCCTGTCCCATTTTATAAACTCATCAAAATGACCAACAGTGTCTTTCTATAAATGTTCTCTCTAAGTAGAAGTAACATTCCTATATTGTTTAAAATTAGTTTCCCTACTTTGAGTTTAAATTTTTATGAAAGGCTTGTTTCCTGCTTTCAAGTTGCAGAATCAGGTATTCTAGGGCAAGGGGGCCTGCTTGTCATCTCTATCTGTGCCACAGTCATTGAGTTTGAAGATTTATGCTGTTGATGCAGTAACTTTGCCTAAATGCATGCTTTTTAACCTTCCAAGTTCTACATTCATTAAGCTAAACTTCTTCAGCATGTGAGGTGTATCATCCTGTCTTATTCCTAAAATGCTTCCTGTGGATTACTTAGCATTGTCTTCTAGTCTTGCCCTGAAGCTGGAACTCTGTCTTCTACCATTTCTGTTTTCTTACCAAGGTTACTTTACAGATAGATATGTGACAGTATTTCTCTGGCTTTTCCTGGTGTTAAAACTATGCATGGTATGCAAATTGGGTAGGATCTGTTGGTTTTTTTTTTTTAATTGTTGCTTCTGGTTAAATTGTTAAAGGTTAAATACCTTTAACCTTTGGTATTTTAATTGATTTAAGAATGACATCTGAAAATAAGCAGGCAATTAAGATATAACCTATGAGTGAGGATTTGATTGTAACCCTGGAGGACTGAAAGTGTAGTTTATTATCTACATTAAGGACTCTATTCTTTGCATTTGAATAATAATGAAACTTTATATGCTCTGAGGCATTTTTATAGGGTTGAGCTGGACATAATCAGCTTATGTATAAATGGCCATATGTTCTCAGCGTAGGTTATGACCTAAATTCATTTGGATGAATAACCAATTTGCTTAAAGTTTGTTAAAACTCAGGCTTTTTTTTTTTTCTTTTGTGCACTTGACCGAATAAGTGGCAGAATTAGAAATGAAATCCAAATAGACTCCAGAGTCTGCTCTTAAAAACTTTGTGCTGTTTGTCTCCCACAATATGTTCCTGTTCTTAACAGTACTTATCCTGGTTATGGTGCCATCATCCACCCAGATAGTGAGGCGGGACATTTTATTCTTTCAGGATCTTTCTATTAACCCTCATCTACCCCATAATCTTCTGGTCAGAGATCTTGTACAATTTTCAGGTTTTTTGTTGACACTACCAGTTGTCTCCTTCAGATAAATTCATTTAAAAACTCACTACTAACTAAGTTATTTTTCTAAAATGCAATTGTGGCTATTGAAATCCTTCAGTGTATATCAGTTATATTCAGGATAAACTGTAAAGTACTGTGCTTTGTATACTTTGAGTGCCGCATAAACTGTTCTGTGGGATTTTATGCAATTTGGACTACCCTGTTTGCCGTCAGTCTTGTTACTACACACTGTCTGTCTTTCCATCCCATTGTCCAGCCATGCCAAAGTTCTCTGAATGCTCCATATTCTCCATAATTTAAGATGCAAACCTTCTTGTGATTCCTGAAGGTTGGATTAATGACTTCCTCTTGGGTGCCCACAGTGTGCTACTTTATGTTCAGCATTTATTTCAGTAGCTGTCACACTGAAAGCTCTCTATTTGTTTACAGGTTTGTCTCACTAGACTATGAACTCCTTGAAAGAAGGAATCGTGTCTTACTCATCTTTATATCCCCAGCATCCGGTACAGTTCCTGGTGCAGAGTAAGTGATTAACATTTTTTAAAAACTAAGACTATGTTTAACTGTCAACTCCATACATATTGATAATAAATTATACCTATGTAGACCTGGCCATAATGTTGTCTTAAAAAATAGGACTGTAGACTTTTAATACTTCTGAGGCTGAGCTTCCTCATGGGTAAGATGAAATAGTACCCCCTACTTATATGGAGTTGTACTAATGCTCAAATTAGAATTTATATAGCAGAATATATATAACAGTATATTTTAAGTGCCACATACTTTATGTTATTAAAGTGTGGGAACTGTTTGTTGAAATTGATCATTTTATTTGCTTTGTATCTTCTATTTTAAGGCAAGATGGTACCATTTTTGAATCATGTTTTGCAGTTTAAAATGGCAGTTACAAGTAGAGATGTACACTGTTGAGTTGGAGGATTTATTGACATAGAACAAAGGAAGAAATAGCTTGGGGTTGGGAATCTGGGGATAGAGGCAGTACAATATTTTACCTCATTGTCACTTTTTCCCAGTCTACATAGTGTTTTAAACTTCACAGTTCTTCTCAAATAACTAATCATGTGCCTGTTTGTCTTTTTTATGCTCAGCAATTACCTTTCTATGTAATTCAGTAATAAAGTCCCTCAATTTTCTTTTAGTCTACTTCCACATGAATTAATATATTCACTTATTCTTCAGTCCTCATATGCTACTATATAGAGGAAGGAGTGTCTTTCCTTGGCAGACTAAGTTCACGTCATCCTTGAAAGCCGTGCTTTTCCTTGCTACCCTTCACAGGCTACAGACAGACCCCTCCCCATCACACCTAACAAGTTACTAATCCATGCTTTCCCGTTCTTTGCATTCTGTGCATTCTTTAACTTTTTAAAAGTTCTGTAATTTGAACATTTCAGTTTATATGTAACATGAAAGTTAATGAAAACAAGGATTTAGGTACTAACCACTCAACTTACAAACTAGGTCAATACCAACAGTTAGTTAATGGAGCACTTCTGTAGCCTGATGTTCCTGTCTTTCCTCAACCCTGAAGTAACTGCTATTCTGAATTTGTTTTTTTAAATCTCCTCTTTTAAAAATAGTATCATCACAAATGTATTTCTTTGTTTTGAGTTTAATAATTTTTGTTTATATGCTTTTTAAAACTTGCACAAGTGGTATTTTATTATAGAGGACAATCTAATTTATAAATGTTTGTACAATTCCAAGAAAACATTAAAGCATCATAAAAGAATACATAGGGAAATCTCAGTATGCACAGTCAAATTTACAGTAAGAAAATAGTGATGGAGAATTACTTTTTGACTGTGTGGATATTACAGTACCACAAAATAAAACTCCTACACACTGTGGAAATGTAGCAGAAACATTTCCATACACTGGCTTCTTTAGTTTGTGCAGAAATGTTTAGTTAGATTCATGGTGACAGCTTTTCATGTGATTGGTTCTCTTTAACCTCAGCAATTCTTCAGTGGCCTTCATTCAGTGTTTATTGGTTATATAGCTTTTGAGACTCAGGATCCACAGTGCCCCATGTTTCTGGATTTTTTTTAAATCATGGAATCATAGCATTTTTCAAAGAAAATGCAGAAGAAAACATGGGTCATGACAACCACCAAAAGAATTCATTTCTTTCTTTATGAGTTGGAAGCATTTCTTGATGGCCTCAGTATAGAATGTTAAATGTTGGAGGTGGGACTGAGTGAGAAGCAGTGTTAATACTTAGAACCCCTATTCGTTTTTCTTTTTCCTTCACTGTTATATGTTCCTGAGATCTATTTGTATTGATGCCAAAGCTCTAGTCAGTCATCTCCACTGCTGCACAATGTTCTATTACGTGTCTGATTTTTGTGTTTCTTTTTACTAAGAGTGCTTATAATTGGGGCAGATAGGTACAAAAATTTTTACAGCGTATATCTATAATTGCTCTTTGAAGGACTTGCAAATGTTCATCTGCACATGACAGTGCCACATGGTATATCTACCGGCAAGATTTTACCAATTTAAACACTTGGTACCAATGTGTAAGAGACTCTGCTTTGCCACTTTTTGGGCCATTATTTGGTACTCTCAACACTTCTAGTTTTTACTATTCTGGTGAGTTTAAAAATGTCATCTTGTGTGATCTTAACTTGTATTTCTCTGATGAATCATGACATTCTACTTTTTTTCATATACTCATTGGCCTTACAAGTTTCCTTGTCTGTATAATTCCTGTTCAGATTGTTACCCATTTGCCTACTGTGTTGTCACCCTAACAGATTGGCCTATTCACACATTAATTTTCAACCTTCTTTTCCTACAGTAAGTATTATTTAAGGCTGTAGATTTACCTATAAGTATAATTTTTAATACATCCCACAATTTTTTGTATGTGATATCTTTGTTATCCAGTTCCCAGTATGGTTTTCTTTTCAATCCTCACCTGAGGACATACTTACTGACTTTAGAGAGAGAAGGGAGGGAGAGAGCAGGAGAGAAACATTAATGTGAAAGAAAAACATCAACTGGTTGCTTCTCATATGTGCCCTGACTAGGAATCAAACCCACAACCTAGGCATGTGCCCTGAATGGAAATTGAAAATGTGAATTTCTGATTTATGGGACAATGCTCCAACTAACTGAACCACACTAGGCAGTTCCTAGACTTTTTTAAAGAAATGTCCAGTACGTTTTTTATGACCCATGAAATATTTACAAATATTTTTTCTTTCCTATTTATATATTTTAAATTTATCTTTAAAAAAAATAAATAATCTTTATTAGTTCAGGTTCACTCTTAGTATTTTCTTTTAGGCAAAAATTCATAGGTGGTTCTGACTACTGTCACTTGCATCAAATTGTGAGGCACATGTTAACTGGTTATCTTAGTGATGCTCAGTCTGATCTGTGGATTCAGATAGTGTCAGCATGATTACTTGATTGAGTGAAATAGGCCAGGTGTTGACAGACAAATACCTTATGATCTCACCTTTAACAGGAAGCTAAACAACAAAACAAACAAGAAAGCAGAATAAAAACAAAGACACTGAAATAGAGAACAAGGGGACAGTGACCAAAGGGGAGAGGGGAGGGAGTTTAAGGGGAAAAAAGGGGAGGGATTTGGAGGAACAAATAGGAAGGACACAGGGACGAGAACTAAGGGGGGTGGAAATGGGAGGGAGGTGGGGAGCACGGGGTGGGGGGGTGGGATGGGAGAAATAGACAAACAACTATACTTGAAAAATAACTAAATAAAATTTTTTAAAAAGAAAAAAATAAAATAAAAATTTCCCACCTTGATATTTGAAATTCTTCTATAAGCCTGACTGTATGTGGAAATGATTACCAAATCTAAATTATGTACATATTGAAATCAGGAAATTATAAAATAATAAAATAAAAATTTCCCAATTTTTTGCTTAATGAATGTTTTTAATATTTATTAAATCATAATTTTGACCCATATTTTATTGAGTTCTAAATTTGTGATTTTCTAATTCTGTCCTTTTCTCTTTTATTTTGAATTTCCCTTGTGAGGTAACCCTGAGATACAATTCATAAAGGAAAACAGAATAAATATTTATCTATTTTATTAATTTTCAGAGTAATTACTTGATACCCCACAGCAACCTTTGTTGATTTATGTCAATGATTTATTTTTCTTTTATAACATCTAGATTTAAATTTTTAGAATTAAATGTATATAATGTCTTTAGTCTTTTTAAAAAAAAATTATCATTATTTTATTATAGTCGCCCAAATTTTAACCCCTTTGCCCTCCTGAGCTCACTCCCACAGTCAATCCCAACACTGTTATCCATGTCCATGGGTCATTCATAGCTGTTTTTTGGCTAGTACCTTCCCTTTCTTTCCACCATTATCTCCCTACTCCTACCCCTCCCTGGTTGTTGTCAGTCTATCCTATGTTTCCATGCCTCTGGTTCTGTTTTGCTCACTAGTTTATTTTTGTTCATTAGGTTCCTTTTATAGGTGAAGATCATACGGCATTTGTCTGTCATTGACTGGCTTATTTTGCTTAGCATAATATTCTCCATTTCCACCCATGCTGTCACAAAAGGTAGTTCCTTCTTCCTTTCTGCTGCATAGTATTCCATTGTGTAAATGTGCCACAGTTTTTTGATCCATTCATTTACTGATGGGCACAGTTTGCTTCCAGCACTTGGCTATTGTAAATAGTGCTATTATGAACATAGGGGTGCATAAATTATCTTGAATTGGTGTTTCAGGATTCTTAGGGTATATTCTCAGCAGTGGAATCGCTGGGTCAAAAGACAGTTCCATTTTTAGTTTTTTGAGGAATTTCCATACTGTTTTCCACAGTGGCTGCACCAGTCTGCATTCCCACCAACAGTGCACTGGATTTCCCTTTTCCCCACATCCTTGCCATCACTTGTTTGTCGATTTGTTAATGATGGCCTTTCTGATATCTCATTGTGGTTTTAATTTGTGTCTTTGATGGCTAGTGACATTGAGCATCTTTTCATGTCTATGGGCCCTCTGTATGTTCTCCTTGGAGAAGTGTCTATCCAGGCCCTTTGTCTACTTTTTAATTTTGTTGTCTTCTTAGATGTTGAGTTGTATGAGTTCTTTATACATTTTGGAGATCAAACTTTTGTCTGATATATCATTGGAGAATATGTTCTCCCATATAATCACTTCCCTTTTCATTTTGATGATGGTTTATTTAGCCATGAAGAAGCTTTTTAATTCAGTATAGTCCCATTTTTTAATTCTTTCCTTTATTTCTCTTGCCCTGGGAGATATATTAGCAAGAATATTGCTATGTGAGATATCTGAAATTTTATTGCCTGTGTATTCCTTAGGACTTCTGTGGTGTCATGGCTTATATTTAAGTCTTTTATCCATTTTGAATTTATTCTGGTATGTGGTATAAGTTGGTGGTCTAGTTTCATTTTTTTTTTTTTTTTTTTTGCATGTACCAGTCCAGTTCTCCCAACACCATTTATCGAAGAGGCTATTTTTATTCTATTGTATCTCATGCTCCCTTTGTTAAATATTAATTGACCATAGAGACATGGATTTATTGCTGGGCTTTGTTTTGATTACCGTAGCCTTATAGTGTAGTTTGATATCAGGTATTATGATCCCTCCTACTTTGTTCTTCTTTCTTAAGATTGCTGAGGTTATTCAGGTCTTTTTTGGTTCCATAGACATTCTTGAAATATTTGTTCTACTTTTGTGAAATATGTCATTGAAATCTTGATAGGAATTGTGTTGAATCTTCACATTGCTTTGGGTAGTATGGGCATTTTAATGATGTTAATTCTTCCAATCTATGAACATGGTATGTGCTTCCATGTATTTGTATCTTCCTTAATTTCTTTCTTTAGTGTTCTATAGTTTTCTGAGTACAGATCTAAAAATTTATGTTTTATTTTTGAATTTTAACTTAATTGTATTAGGGTCAGAGACTGGGAACAACATGCTATATATTTGAAATCCAGTGTGATTTTTGTTTCATATTGTGTGTATTGTTTTTCTGTATGTCTCATGTATGCTTGTGAAGAAGGTTTATTTCTAATAGATATAAGATTCTGTGTGTGTTCATTAAATTTTACTTGTTCATAATTATTTTTCTGGTCCACTTGATCTACGAAAAATTGGAGTGTGTTGAAATTGCCCATGACAGTGGCCAATTTGTCCATTTCTTCCTGTAGTTCTAACAGTTTTTTTTAAGGCTTTTTTTTCCCTCCCCAGTAAATGTCTGGACAGAGACTTGATTTGCCCACGAATATTCCAGGGCAGAGAAAGACTTGGAGAAAGCACAGGCTGTAGAAGTGTATTCTGTATAATCTTTCCCCTTGTGTTGGTCTTCACCATCAGCTTAGAGAGTAGCATACTTCTTAAAGGCTGGATATTTCAGGTTTATTTGGCTCAGGTACAGATTTACAGTCTTTTTTTTTTTTTTTTTTAAAGATTTATTTATTTATCTTCAGAGGGGAAGGGAAGGAGAGAGAGAGAGAAACATCAATGTATGGTTGCCTTTCACGCATCCCCTGCTGGGAACTGGCCTGCAGGGAACTGGCCTGCAACCCCAGTATGTGCCCTGACTGGGAATCGAACCACGATTGTCTGGTTCGCAGGCCCGCGCTCAATCCACTGAGCTACACCAGCCAGGGCCAGATTTACAGTCTTGATCCTCCTTGCCATTCCTTCTTTCAGACTCCCTCCATAGTCTTTGTTCCCTCCACTTCGTGGACCATGGGACCCCCACTTTTGTGACACTCACCCATCTACTTGATTTGCATCTTTCCTGGTTGATCCTTCCTGAAATCATTGAGCTGCAGCAAGCCACTTCTCCATCACTCTTAGTGGATCATTGCTCTGACATCAAGCAGAAAGATGAGTACTTCACCCACACATCCTCCTGTGATATAGAGGCCAGCATTACCATTAGCAGCTGATCAGGTCTGGGGGGCTTAGAGTTGAAGAGTCCCAGTCTTCTGCATTACTGAGGGTTTCATCTTCCATAGACTTCTCACTCTTTCTCTTTTGAGCATCCTTTTCTGACTTCTGACACAAGGCTGAGGTCCCAATCTGAGATGACTTACTTGTGTCCTTGACCATTCCTGTTCCTGAGTGTCTTCACCTTGCAGTTTCAGTCATTCTAGTTTTTGATTCCCGTAGATAAGGATGGATTTCTCCTGTTCCTTTGGTAGCTGCTCTTGTGGTTCCTCTTGTCCCACAGCGGGGTCAACAGGCTTTGCCCCTCCAGGGACAAGCCACTTGGCTAGACTGGGAGGCACAAGAGGAGGAGTCATCTTCCTTAGTAGTACGCTGAGGCTTGATTAAATTTGGGTCTTTGAGAAGGACCTCTGTCATCAACCTGTGATCATCCATGACTGAAGGACCCATCTGTTGTATTGATCTTCAGCTGTCTGCTTCTTCTGTAGTTATCAGCTCCATAGTACCACTACCACACATACATCTGCCACTGCGTGTCCTGGAGTCTTTGCCTCTGCCATAGCCTCTGCAGCCTCAGTCATCACAGCAGTCTTGGCCTCCATAACTATCACCATGTTTGCCTTCAAAACTGTAGTCACCTCTCCTAGGTGCATACTCATCAGAGCTGTCTGTGGCAGTACAATTCCCACAGTCTATCCGTTTTGTCAGAATCCTGATTTCTTTTTCAGTCAAAAGAATATTTAGTTATTCTTGTCCTTATCCTGTGTTTGATCAGCCATGTCCATGGGAATTCTGTTACCTAGATTCTCTTCATGAAGCTCAGAACACTGAGCAGGGAATCTGGGTTCTCAAACCCAGCATCATTTGAACCTTTCAGGTTCTCTGGAGTGCTTGGATCGCATGATAAATGCACTGCACCAATATTTAATCCTCCAAAGAATTCCTTGGTGGAGATTTATGTCACATCACAAGTTGGGTTCCCTAGAAGCGTCATGTAGGGTAGCAATTTGGGAAGATAACTCCAGTCAGTCACTGAGTTCCCAGGCAGCCCATGGAGCAGTAGGCAGGATGCAGTGAGTAGTTGGAGCTACCATATGCATGTTGTTGTTATTGTGCCAGCTGGTTAAAACATCTTCCAGTTCATCTTGTATCCATCCAGCTGACTGGTTTGGCACGTGGATGCTTCCTCTACCAGTGTGACCATCCTCAGCTGGAAATCTGTTAGGAACATAGTTGTCTTTTTTGCTGAGGCTGCTATATGTTGGAGCAGGTGGGCAGGAGCAGAACACAAAGTTAGCCTTTATTAAGTGTGCAAACTTAGAGTTTTGTATCTACTTACTGAATTGAACCTCGTACCATTCCCTTTGTTTTCTTTAATAATGGTATTTGCTGTTATAACTAATCCCAGCTTTTTAAAATTTATATTTGCCTGGTATGTCACTTTTTATATATTTGTTTCATTCTATCAGTATTTTTCTTTTGTGTCTCTTACCTCCTGAATTTGTCCATATACATGTGTTCTAATTATTTCTATATATGGACTCTCTTACTTTGTGCATTTTGATAGTCCTGGTTATTTCTTTTTTTTCTAGCCTTTTTTATGTAATTGATTGAGTTGATTTCTTATTGTCTTCTCTTCTATTCTGTTTGAAAATTATTCCCTCTTGTTGCTTTTATGATTGTCCTTCTGATAGTGCTACAGTCTAAGGTTAAGTGGATCATAATCATATGTTGAACAATGCATGGATTTACACCTTCACTCCTTTCCTTTCTCCCTGTCCTTTCTGTACTGTATCTTTTCTGTAACTTTGTTCTACATTTTAATACTGAAAAGTGTTTTTGTTTAAATATCATAATAAGATTGTTTATAGTTACTTAATTCAGACAATGTTTATTTAGATTTACTTGTATGGTACTATTCTTTCCTTGCCTCTCAGATCATCTTCCTGTGGAAAGGATATGGGTGTGTGGATTCTACTATTTTATGAAACGTCTCTTAGATTGTCATGAAGTAAAGGTCTTTGCTTTTGGCTTATCTGGCAATGTCTTAATGCCTTCTGTGTTCCCCAGAGTTTAGTGGTAGAACCATTTTGCCTTAGTCCTTTGTAGATGCTTGTCCTACCTTCTTTATTTCCACTGTCCCTGTTGAGACTCTGCTGTCATTTTACTCCCTTATTCTGGCTGGTTTTAACATGGTCTCTGCTTTGGTATCCTGCAGTCTCAGTGCTGTGTGTCACAGGTATGAATTTCTTTTTTTCTACAGCCTCTTATATATGTTGTATTTCTTAGAATTGTGGGTAAATGTCTGTCATTGGTTCCAGAAAGTTAATTCATTTTCTCTCTTAGTTTGACCTTCTCTTTCTTCATTTTCTGGGACTATGAGTAGACAATATATGTCACATCTCATTTTTATTCTTCATGTCTTTAGCCTCTTTGGCATTTTCTATTTATTTTAGCACTCCTTTTAAATCATTTTTCAGATTTATATTAAAGTGAACTGATTCTCTCTTTAAGATTTGTCTAGTCTGAATAAATGATGGACTTTAGTTACTCATGTGTTGATATTGGTTCATTAATTAAGACAAATACAGCACACCACTCTAGGGTGTAATAATCCGGGAAACTCAGGTGTAGAGGCTAAAAGGAGGCTACTGTCTTCATAATTTTTCTGTAAATCTAAAACTATTCAAAAAAAGTAAATTATATTTTCCAAATAATGCAGTACCATTTTCATAATCTCTTTTTGCTTGACATGTTTTATCTTTTATTGCTTGAACTAATTTTAAAAGTTTATGTTTGGTAATCATAATATTTAAAGTCCTTGGATGGTTGGAAACTTATTTTTTATTTCTGCTGACTCACTCTTGGTGGCTTGCTTCCTTTAAGTTTTGTCTTTTATATCAGTGATCCCCAAAATTTTGGCACCAGGGACCAGTTTCATTGAAGACAATTTTGGGACAGGTGATGGGGGAAGATGGAGCTCAGGTGGTAATGTGAGCCAGGCTCTGTAGGCTCACCTGCCACTCACCTCCTGCTGTGCAGCTCAGTTTCTAGTAGGCCAGGGACCAGTACCATTCTGTGGCTAGGATTTGGAGACCCCATGTGCTCTTAATTGGTTCCTCTTCATCTTGGATAATCCCAGGGGATTAAATTGGGGTGCTTTTCTTTCTTTTTCTTTTCTTTTTTTTTTAGCAGCACTTTCAGATTCATCTTGTTTCTTATGGCTGTGCAGTATTTATTTATTTATTTATTTATTTATCTGGATGTGTTTTTTTTTAAGCATGTTTAAATTTCATTATTGTTCAAGTACAGTTTTCTGGTTTTTACTCCCATCCCAACCTACCTCCCCATTGATCCCCACCTCCCTCCCATTTCCACCCCCCTTAGTTTTTGTCCATGTGTCCTTTATACTTGTTCCTATGAATCCTTCCTCTTTCTCCCCTGAAATTCTCTCCCATCTTCCCTCTGGTCCCTGTCACCCTGTTCTGTATTTCAGTGTCTTTGGTTAAATTTTGCTTGCTTGTTTGTTTTGTTGTTTAGCTTCCTATTAAAGATGAGATCATAAGGTATTTGTCTTTCACCGCCTGGCTTATTTCACTCAACATAATGCTTTCCAGTTCCATCCATGCTGCTGCAAAGGGTAGTGGCTCCTTCTTTCTTTCTGCTGCATAGAATTCCATTGTGTAAATGTACCATCGTTTTTGGATCCATTCATTTATTGATGGGCACCTAGATTGCTTCCAAATCTTGGCTATTGTAAATTGTGCTGCTATGAACATTGGGGTGCATAGGTTCTTTGATATTGATGTTTTAGGATTCTTAGGATATAATCCTAGCAGTGGAATTGCTGGGTCAAAAGGCAGGTCGATTTTTAGTTTTCTTAGAAAATGCCTTACTGTTTTCCATAATGGTCTTACCAGTCTGCAATCCTGCCAACAGTGAACTAGGGACCCCTTTTCCCCACAACCTCTCCAACTTTGTTGTTTGTTGCTTTGTTTATGATGGCCATTCTGACCAGTGTAAAGTGGTATCTCATTGTGGTTTTAATTTGCATCTTTCTGATAGCTAGTGATATTGAGCATCTTTTCATGTGTCTCTGGATCCTCTGTATGTCCTCCTTGGAGAAATGTCTGTTCAAGTGCGTTGCCTAACTTGTTAATTAAGTTGCTTGTCTTCTTACAGTGGAGTCATGTAAGTTCTTTGTATATTTCGGATATTAAACGTTTGTCTGAGGTATCATTAGCAAATATGTTTTCCCATACGGTTGGTTCTCTTTTTACCTTATACTGCTTTCTTTAGCCATGCAGAAACTTTTTATTTTGATGAGATGCCATTTGTTAATTCTTTCCTTTATATCCCTTGCTCTAGGGGACCTATCAGTGAAAATGTTGCTGCCTGAAATATCTCAGATTTTCCTTCCAGTGTCATCCTCTAGGATTTTAATGTTGTCACGGCTTATATTTAAGTTTTTTATTCACCTTGAATTTATTTTGGTGTATGGTGTAAGTTGGTGCTCAAGTTTCATTTTTTTTGCATGTAGCTGTCCAGATCTCCCAACACCATTTGTTGAAGAGGCTATTTTTACTCTATTTTATGTTGCTGCCCCCTTTGCTGAATATTAATTGCCTGTAGAGATTTGGGTTTATTTCTGGTCTCTCTGTTCTGTTCCATTGGTCTGTGTGCCTGTTTTTATGCCAGTACCAGGCCGTTTTGATTACAGTGGCCTTGTAATACAGTTTGATATCAGGTATTGTGATCTCTCCTACTTTGTTCTTCTTTCTCAAAATTGCAGCTGCTATGCGGGGTCGTTTATGGTTCCATATAAATTTTTGAAGTTTTTGTTCTATGTCTGCAAAGTATGCCGTTGGTACTTTAATAGGAATTTCATTGAATCTGTAAATTGCTTTGGGTAGTGTGGACATTTTGATGATGTTAATTCTTCCCATACATGAACACAGTATGTTTTCATTTATTTGTGTTTTCTTTTTAAAAATATATTTTATTAATTATGTCAGTACAGTTGTTCTATTTCCCCCTTCATTCCCCTCCACCCTGTACACCCTCTCCCCCACCATTTCCCCCCTTTAGTTTATGACCACGTGTCTCAAGTTCTTTGATTCTATATTTCCCATACTATTCTTGCCCTCCCCCCTATTTATTTTCTACCTACCGTCTATGCTATGCTACTTATTTTCTGTACCTTCTCCCCCCTTCTCTTCCTCCCACTCCCCTGTTGCTAATGCTCCATGGGATCTTTCATTTCTGCTCCTGATTTACCTGTCCTCTTAGTTTTCTTTTGTTTTAGGGGTGGTTCTTAATAACTGAGTTTGCTATCCTTTCACTGTTCATCTTTTTTATCTTCTTTTTCTTAGATAAGTCCCTTTAATTTTTCATATAATAAGGGCTTGGTGATGATGAACTCCTTGAATTTGATCTTATCTGAGAAGCACTTGATCTGCCCTTCCATTCTAAATGAAAGCTTTGCTGGATAGATCAATCTTGGGTGTAAGTCTTTGGATTTCATGACTCAGAATACTTCTTTCCAACTCCTTCTTGCCTGTAAGGTCTCTTTTGAGAAATCTGCTGACAGTCTGATGGGAACTCCTTTGTAGGTGACTGTCCCCTTATCTCTTGCTGCTTCTAGGATTCTCTCCTTCATTTTAATCTTGGCTAATGTAATTATGATGTGCCTTGGTGTGTTCCTTCTTGGGTCCAAATTCTTTGGGACTCTCTGAGCTTCCTGGATTTCCTGGAAGTCTATTTTCTTTACCAGATTGGGGAAATTCTCTTTTATTATTTGTTCAAATAAGTTTTCCACTTGTTGCTCTTCCTCTTCCCCTTCTGGTACCCCTATAATTCAGATGTTGGAGCATTTAAAGATATCCTGGAGGTTCCTAAGCCTCTCCTCATTTTTTTGAATTCTTGTTTCTTCATCTTTTTCTGTTTGGTCACTTTTTTCCTCCTTTTGGTCCACTCCTTTGATTTGAGTCCCAGTTTCCTTTCCATTACTATTGGTTTCCTGTGCATTTCCATTCATTTCAATTAGTTTAGCCTTCATATGTTGCTCTAATTTGTGACTAAAATCAACCAGTTCTGTGAGCATACTGATCACCAGTGTTTTGAACTGTGTGTCTGAAAGTTTGGCTATTTCTTTATCACTTAGAGTTATGGGCTCTGGGGCTGTGAGTTGTTCTTGAGCCATTTTTGATCTGTTCATGCCTGTTAGGTATCAGGAGTGAAGCCTTAGTTGTTCACCAGGGTGGGGCCACCCAGGTCACTGGTTTGTGATGCTGTATGTGGGGGCAGGGTCAGAGAGGGACAATGGTGGTTCCCTCTGGTATTTCCTGCCACTGGGGCTTGCATGGTCTGTCTCACTGCTCGATCCTTCACTGGTTTATCTGCGTGCAAATGTGCGCATAACCGTGTGACCACAGTCTGCCCTCAGTGGGTCCAATGCCTTGCATCCTCAGTGGGCCCAACACCTTACGCCCTCAGTGGGTCCACCTGCTTCTCCACACCTGGGATCCACCCATGGCTGCTGGCGCACCTGGGTTGTGCAACTGGGTCGCACACCTGGGTCGAGCACCCAGGTTGGCCTGGTGGATCTTTCCTGCCTGACCCTCCTCTGCTGGGGGCTCTGCCCCTCTTACCGGTTTGGCTGAAGGGTTTGTTGTTTTCAGACTTTCATGTAGTTCAATTTTCTGTGGTTTGGCTGTGTTTTTGTTCCTAAAAATTTGTTGTTTTAAAACTTGGTTTTGTGAGAAGGTGCAGTGCTTCCACCTTTGCCTCCATCTTGGCGGAAGTCCCTTTGTGTTTTCTTTGATTTCCTTTTTCAGTGTTCTGTAGTTTTCTGTATACAGGTCTTTTACCTCCTTGGTTAGGTTTAATCCCAGATATTTTATTTTTCTCTTTGCTATATTGAATGGGTGTTTTTTTTTCTTGATTTCTGTTTCTGCTGTTTCCATTGTTGGTGTACAAAATTGCCTTTGATTTCTGGATATTCACATTGTATCCTGCTGTTTCGCCAAATTCATTTATTAGGTGGAGCAGTTTTGGGGTAGAGTCTATAGGATTTTCCATGTACACTATCATGTCATCTGCAAACAGTGACAGTTTTGCTTCCTCCTTTCCTATTTGGATACCTTTTATTTCCTTTTCTTGTCTGATCACTGTGGCTAAAATTTCCAATACTATACTGAACAGAAGTGGTGAAAGTAGACAACCTTGTCTTGTTCCTGATCTTAGTGGAAAAGCTTTATTTTTTGCCCATTGAGTAATATGTTGGCTGTAAGTCTCTCATATATGGTCTTTATTATATTGAGGAATGCTCTCTCTATTCCCACTTTGCTGAGTGTTTTTATCATAAATGGGTGCTGTACTGTATCCAAAGGTTTTGCGTATCTATTGATATGATCATGTGATTTTTGTCTTTGCTTTTGTTCGTGTGATGTATTACATTTACTGATTTGCGAATATTGAACCTTTCTTGCATCCCTGGGATTGAACCCACTTGGTCATGGTGTATGATGTTTTTAATGTGTTGTTGGATGCGATTTGCCAATATTTTGTTAAGGATTTTAACGTCTATGTTCATCAGCGATATTGGCCTAAAGTTTTCTTTCTTTGTTGTGTCTGTATCTGGTTTTGGAATTAGGATGATGCTGGCTCCATAAAAAGAGTTTGGGAGTCTTCCATCTTTTTGGATTTTTTGGAATAGTCTGTGAAGAATAGGGGTTAGCTTTTCCTTAAGTGCTTTGTAGAATTCTCCTGTGAAACCATCTAGTCCAGGGCTTTTGTGTGATGGGAGTTTTTTGATTACTGCTTCAATTTCATCTTCTGTTATTGGTCTGTTCAGGCTTTCTGCTTCTTCTTCACTGAGTTTTGGGAGATTATATTTTTCTAGAAAATTGTTCATTTCCCCTAGGTTTTCACATTTCTTGGCATAGGTTTCTTCATAGTAATTTCTTATAATTCCTTTTATTTCTATGGTGTCATTTGTAATCTCTTCTCTTTTATTTCTGATTATGTTTGAGTCCTCTCTCTCCTCTTCTTGATGAGCATACTTAAAGGCTTGTAGATTTTGTTTATCTTTTCAAAAAATCCAGCTCCTGGATTCATTGATCCTTATTCATTGATCCTATATCACTTAATTCTGCTCTGATCTTGCTTATTTCCTTCCTCCTACTTGCTCTGGGCTGTCTTTGTAGTTGTTCCTCATGTTCTTGTAGGTGTAGGGTTAGGCTGTTTGTTTGAAATGTTTCTATCTTTTTTAGGGAGACCCGTATTGCTATGAACTTCCCTCTCAGGGCTGCCTTCACTGTGTTCCATAAGTTTGGGGTTTTCATAAGTTCATTTTTATTTGTTTCTAGAAACTTTTTGATTTTTTCCCTAATTTCATTCATGACCCTTTAATTGTTTAATAGCATGCCATTCAATCTCCGTGAATTTGGGGTGATTTGGGGTTTTTCTTTGGGTTTGGTTTCCAGTTTCAGTCCCTTGTGGCCAGAGAAAATGCTTAATATGATTTCAATTTTCTTGAATTTGTTGAGGCTCGTTTTGTGTCCTATTATGTGGTCTGTCTTTGAGAATATTCCATGTGCATTTGAAAAGAATGTGTATTTAGCTTCTTTGGGATGAAGGGCTCTCTATATATATATCAGTTAACTCCATTTCATCTTGGGTGTTGTTCAATTCCACAATATCTTCATTGATATTTTGTTTGGACTATCCGTCCATTTTTGACAGTGGGGTGTTAAAATCCCCTACTATAATTGTGTTGCTGCAAATATGTTTCTTGAAGTCCTCTAAGATTTTCTTTATATATTTGGGTGCTCTTATGTTTAGTGCATATATATTTACAATGTTAATGTCTTCTTGGTGGATTCTTCCCTTGAGTATTATGAAGTGACTTTCTGGGACTCTCTTTATGGCCCTTTTCTTGAAGTCTATTTTGTCTGGTATGAGTATTGCTACCCCAGCTTTTTTTTCTTGTTTGTTTGCCTGGAGTATTTGTTTCTAGCCCTTCATTTTTAGTTGTGTAGGTCTTTTTTTTTAGTCAGGTCTCTTGTAGGCAGCATATGTGTGGGTCATGCTTTCTTATCTATTCCGCCATTCTATGTCTTTTGATTGGAGCATTTAATCTATTTACATTTAATGTTATAATTGATAGGTGCTTATTCATTGCCATTTTTGTACCTGTGTTCCTCTCTGTCTCTCTCTTTTCCTTCCTTTCTTTAAAGCAGTCCTTTTAGCATTTCTTGCAGAGCTGGTTTGGTGGTGGTGTATTCTTTTAGACTTCTTTTGTCTTGGAAACTCTTTATTTGACCTTCTATCATGATGGAGAGCCTTGCCGGGTAAAGTAGCCTTGGTTGTAGGCCTCTGGTTCTCATTACTTGGAATATTTCTTGCCATTTTCTTCTTGCTTGGAGTGTTTCCATTGAGAAGTCACCACCTGACTTTATTCGGGCTCCCTTGTATGTTACTTCTCCCCCCCGTCCATCCTGCTGCCTTTTAGAGTCTCTCTTTGTCTTGGAATTTTGCCATTTTACTGATGACGTGTCTTGAAGTGGGCCTGTTTAGGTTCCTCTTGATTGGGACTCTCTGTGATTCCTGGATTTGTTTGACTTTTTCTCTTATGAAATTAGGGAAGTTTTCCATCATTCCTTTTTCAAATAGTTTTCCTATCCCTTTTTGTTGTTCTTGTTCTTCTGGTATCCCTATCATTCAGATATTATTACGTTTCATATTGTCTTGCATTCCTCTTAATCCCTCTTCATTCTTTCTAATCCTCCTTTCCTTTTCTTGTTTTTTCTGAGAGTTTTTTCTACTTTGTCCCGCACCTTGCTAATCCAACCTTCAGCATCATCAATTCTGCTTTTGATTCCTTCCACTGTGTTCTTCAGTTCCGAAATTGTATTTTTCATTTCGTCTTGGTCTTTGCTGATAGTTTCTATTTCCTTTTTCATGTTGATACAGTTTGTGGTAAGTTCATTGTAGCTCCCCTGTAGTTTTTGGTAGCTCACTGTGAGCTCTTTGAACTTCCTGATAACCAGGGCTTTGAATTCAGTATCTGATAGTTGATTTGCTTCTATTTCATCTAACATTGTTTCTAAGGTTTCCTCCTTTTCTTTCATTTGGGAATTGTTTCTTTGTCTTCCCATTGTTTATCTTCCTGTTAGCCTCAGCTTCTTAAAGTGATCTGTTCTGACTCCCTGGGTTTATGGTTTGAACTTCTGTGGTAGTATACCTGTGAAATTCAGTGGTGCAGTCTCCTTCGGATATCCTGGTGTTCTCCTTCGGATATCCTGGTGTTCTCCACTTCCGCCTACTCCTTTTTTTTTTTTTTTAATCTTATCAGTGGGAAGGGAGGTAAAAAAATGGTTTATGACAGCAGAAGAGTATTTTTTGGTATGTGCAGTCACAGCCGGTAGGGAAGACATAGAAGATCTTTAGGCTATATATAGTGTTAACCATAATCTTCAACCTAACTTGCCACTTTTAAGAAAGGATGGAGAAAAGATAAGTCTCTTGTTGGGGAGGGAAGTCTTGTGAGTCAAATATAGAAAGCTGCGAGTTTTCGGGAGGTCAGATCCTGAGGCAAGGTGAGAATAACGGATAGTAAATAGGTTTAGTAAGTGAGCAAGTAGAGTTAATCACTACAGTAATAGAGTTCAGGAAACTGTGAAGTGGGCTAAGATCTGTGAGATGTTTTGTGAAGTATTTATAGTTATTATAGAACAGGTATTATTTACAATAATATTAGAGCAAGAATCATATGACAGACTCTGTGGTTAGGATAACATGAATAGTGGGTATAGAGCTTTGGGTAGTGTGCTAAACAAAAACAAGTGGCGTGAAGTGTAAAAATTGGCAATACACTGTGGAGGAGAGAACAGGGGAAAACTGTCAAATGATACAATATAACCACACAAGGCAAAGAAGCCTATACTGAAAGAGGAGGAATATGAAGATACTATTCAAATATAAAAGAAATGACAGTAATGAAAAAATAATAATACAAATAAACAGCAACTTGTGGCTTCTCTGCTATAACATAGTGAAATTTGTCTCTTTGTCTCTAGTGTTGGGATGTCCTGTCTTTGGGTCCAACGCTGGTCTTTTCCCAGTTCCAAATTGTTTGTGTCCCTTGTGGGTAAAAGAAAAACAAAACAAAAAAAACAATAAAAAACGTAGGAAAAGGGAGGGAAAAGCGATAAGTTTAGAAAGGAAGGAAGAAGGAATAAAACAGGTAAAAAGGAAAGGAGAGGGAAAAAGTATTGAAAGATAAAACAATAAGAAAATTTAAAAGATACAAGATGACTTAAAAACAAAACAAAACAAAACATTTCTTGGTGGTTTCAAACTGGCCAAACTGGTTTTATTTTCTGCAGTGCTGAGGGGTGATTCCTGTGGGGTTTTTGAGAGCACTCTCGGAAGAGCTAACCTGGCACCTCTCCCCAGTGCCCCAAAACTGGGGTCTAGGTTCTATTCAGACACTTACTCCTGGGGTCCTCACTGTGTCCTAGGGTGTGGCCACGAGTGCCAGCCAGGCTGTCCAGGTCCCACAGGATCTGGCACGGTCCTTCCGGTTCTGTGGGGGAACTCAAGGGCCACCGTCCATCCTCTGGATTGCTGCCAGGCTGGGTGGGGAGCAGGACAAGTGGCTGTCACAGAAGAATCCTTCAGTTTACTTTCCAAAAAATTTCTCAAGAAAGCCTGCCTCTTAGCACATTCTAATCTCCCAGCCAGACAGGTGACTATCAGAGTCAGAGCCCAACAATGCGCCTCTCAATTCTCCCAGGCTGGCGACCACAGACTCTGTGGTTGAATACAGCCCTTTGTCCTTATTACCCTCTCTGTAAACTCAAGCAGAAAGGTCTCTGCCCAGTGTTGCCCAGCCTTGCTTAGACTGGGAGGGAGGGAGCTGATGACCCAGCTCTCTCCCAAGGACCCTGTGGCAGGCCCAAGGCTCCCAAAGAGTCTGCCGTAGATCTGCCGGGTGCTTGGGCTCTCGAGGAGTCACTGGCAGATGCACTGGGTGCTGGGTGCTGGTTGCCGGCTGAGGCCACTCTGCACTGGCCAAGGCCGCTGCTGCTCTTGTCTTTGCTCAGGTCCCTGAGACCCAATTGACCTGCAGCTGTCTCCTTACCATCTGTTTTTTTCACGTTCATTACAATTTCTGGTCTCTTATTTTCATATATGCTGGGGAACTGTTGGCTGTTTGCACTGTTCTTCCATAGGTAGGCCAGGATTCTCTCCCATGTGTATGGGAAAATGGAATCCGCTCCTTCCTACTCCATGGCCATCTTCCCTCTCCTCTGGGATGCTTTTCTGAGCATGCATCTATGTTTCTGCTATGTGGTAGAGTTCCTGCTGACCTGAGCCCTCACCCTGCAGCAGGCCTAGTGCTCTGTCTCCTGATCCCAGTGCTACTACCAGCATGCACATCCAGGACAACACTTAAATCAATTTGTTTTTGCTTATTGCTCCCTATTTCCTCTGCTCTATCAACTCATTTTTTTAGATTTTTTTTCTTTTGGCTACCATTATATGGCTAAAAGTATTCTTAATAATTTCTTGAGAACATAACTGTTTGAAAAGTACATTGATTTTCATTTATCCAGGATCTGTAGGAAGACCTTTCAAAATATCTGCAAGATCTGACACAAGTAATACCCCTTTTTTATTTCAAAACCTCTTATTATAAAATCATTAGCATGTCATTTCATAACATAACAATGTCATACTCAAGCACACTATATGACATTTTAGGTGAAATGTTCAAATTGAAACGATTATTTATTATTTCCATATTACTCTACCACCCACACTCAAGCAAGCGTTACTTTTGCCAGACCGTGCATATATCAGATTACTACAGATTAAAACCCCTCAATGTCCATTGCTTTTCTTCATGTTCATTGATTTTCCAGAGCTACCATTTCCCTTGGTTTGCTTATGTGAAGAAGGCAACTGGTATACCTGCATATAGATGGCATCCTGGAGCCCATTTGCTAATCTGCAGGATGAGTGGGCCTGAATGAAGTTCCAGAACCTGTGACTAGACTACATATTAATTAACTCAGTTACTCAAATAGTGAGTAGCTGTCTCTGTTGTCTTTTCACACACACAAACACATGCTCATGTACACACATAGATATATAATATGGGCAATCATGAATAAGTGAAAAAGGTATAATGTACCTTTTAGAGTATTGGCTCCCTAAATTTGGAGAAGGCTCTAAATAGAAAACACTAAAAGCAGGGAATAATAAGACAGATATTAATATTAATATTTCTTGATCTTGACTAGAATGTTCCACTTTACCAGTAGGTTAAGGGTAGATGGAAGTTTAGCCTTAAAGTATTTGTCATGCAGAAGAAAGATGAAGTAAGTAGCTTTGTTTTGTATTTTATTCTAAAAGTGAAAGTTGGGGTGGAGGAATGAAATAGAACTTGAAAAAATATCTTGAAAATAAAAAGAAACATGCTAAATTTACTGGGGACATGCAATTGATGTAGCATTTAGACCCTAACTAGACCCTATATTTAAAAGTAGTGATGAAGGCCTGGTTGGTGTAGCTCAGTGAATTGAGTGCTGGCCTGCAAACCAGAGGGTCACCAGTTCAATTCCCAGTCAGCGCACATTGCTGGGTTATAGGCCAGGTCCCCAGTAGGGGACCACAATGTGAGAGGCAACCATACACTGATGTTTCTCTCCTTCTCTTTCTCCTTTCCCCTTTCTCTAAAAAATAAATAAAATCTTAAAAAAAGAAAGAAATGGCATCAAGAAACTTGATCCGATTTCTTCATTTAAAAATAAAATTAATAGCCCTGGCTGGCATAGCTCAGTGGATTGAGCGCGGGCCTGTGAACCAGAGTATTGCGGTTCGATTCCCAGTCAGGGCACATGCCTGGGTTGCAGGCCAGTTCCTACTAGGGAACACATAAGAGGCAACCATACATTGATATTTCTCTCCCACTCTTTCTCCTTCCCTTCCCCTCTCTCGAAAAATAAATAAATAAAACATTAAAAAATAAATAAATAAATAAAAATAAAATTAATAATAAAGGGCTTTTGTGAGGACAGTTGATGAAGTAGAACATATATTAAGTAATAGTAATATACTAATTACGTTCCTGAATTTGATCATTGTAGTGTCATTATTTAAGATAATATTTTTATTTTTAGGAAATACACACTAAATATTAAAGGGTAAAGGGGCAAGCTACTCGGGTAGCTCAGATAATACATTCAAAGAGAGACCCCCCCAAAAAACTGGAATTTATTTATAAAAAATTGTGAATTTATTCTTACATGTTTGAACTTCAGTCACCTTCAAAGTACCCTCCATTTGATGCAGTACACCTGTTGAGACATTTTGTCCACTGCTCAAAACAGTTTTCGAACTTGTCAGTTTTGATGCCTTTTAGTGCTTCTGTTGTTTTTTTGTTTCACCTTTTCCACATCAGCAAAATGTTTCCCTTTGAGGACTTTTCATTGTGGAAACTAAAAATGTGTTTCTGGGGGTAAGAGTTGGTGAATAGGGAGGGTGGGATATGGGGTCATGCCAGTTTTGGTCCAAAACTGTCAAACATTTAGCACGATGCGGGTAGGTACATTTATAAATCACCCATCATGAAACAGGCAAATAAATGTGTTGAAAGAGTCTTAAAAAAAAATTCACTGAAGCCAAATGTAACCTCTCACAACACCACCAGCTGGTACACTGATACAGATGGGTTCCTAGAATATTCACTTAGCAGGGGAAGCCTATACTACAAGTGGCCTGCCCTCCAGAAAATAATTCTTAGGGTTTTTGGGGTCCCTCCTCCTATATACATAAACATTATAATATGTGATACATAGATAAATCGACACATCACCAGGTATACTTTGTTCACATTGACTCAGATATGGTTTATTGGCCATATTTGTCTGTAATGCTTAGTAATACTTATAGTACTGAGTCTTAATTTCAAATGGTGGATAGCTCAATATATCGGCATGTGATGGGTTGAAAATATTGTATCAAATGTGGTTTCTTAATTTAACTAGTTTTAATCATATTGAAAATTACAATCTCTTGTTTAACACATGAATAAATTGAAATTTTTTATAGGTTTAAGCTGAATTGTGGGACATGGCCACTGCTTCACCAAGGTCTGATACTGGTAATAACCATAGTGGAAGGTTACAGTTGCAGGTAACTGGTAAGTTATTTTCATAACTTAAAATAGTGGTTCTCAGATGAAGCTCTCTTTTAGATTCATACTGTAGAGTATTTGTTGCAGCATGCCTCAATGATAGATACCCTCTAAAGATATTTTATTTATTCAGTAAAAATAAAGTATATATAGAACCTGTGCTGGGTGTGGAGAAGATATATCTGTCCTCTTTGATAGAAGAATTTGGATACTGGAATTAGCGTCATTAAGTTGGTCGTTAAATGATTGTTAGGATGGAGAAGGAAGCTGAAGGCCTTCTTTCCTTCTTCCCTTCTTTCATCCATTTAGCTATACATTATATCATTGGGCTAATATTATCCATTCAGTTGTTGGTGAAATATTGTTAGGTGGAATTACATATATGAAAAGAGAGGCCCTAGTTCTCCAGGAATATATAGTGGTGGGATAGGTTTGTTTTGTGTGGACAGTTACCGTGCAGAGTGATCATTAACTGGATGCAGTGAGAACCTAGAAGAAGGTGTCTTAGGTCTGCTTGGGTATTGCAGGTGGCCTATGAATATACAGAATGTGTAAGAGAAAGATTCACAGAGGGTAACACTTGAATTCCTGCAGGAATAACAGGAACTCATATCTAATTAGAGTGGCAGCAGAGAGCGTTAGAGGAAGAGGGAACAGCATTTACAAGAGCATGAAAGAGTCTTGCTTTTAACTGGGGACTTCAGATCATTCGTTCTTGTTAGTTGGAATACATGGTTCAAGGAGGAGTGGTCATTATGCTAGCAATTTTACTTCTAGAAATTTTTTTGCAGATATTGATATTGTTTGTATAAACAGTAGTTTATAATTTATAAAGTATCACTTTCATAATTACAATATATAACTTATATAGTTAAGTATTGTTTATATTTGTCTATGAACAATATGAGTATCTGTATGGTAATTTCCTTCGAGTAATATATGTTATACATGTATATATAGAGTTTTTAATATTATATAAATATATTTATAAATTATATATAAATGTGTATATACACACACACAGATTGTAATAGCAAAATACTGGTAGTGGAATTCTAGGTAGACAATGAAATTAATGAAATGATAATGTATAGCAGTAGGAGCCAAGTTCTAAGATAATATTGTTGAGTGAAAGGGCAGGGTGTGGAATAGTGTGTATAATCTCTGTACCTAGACTATTAAAAATAAGATTTGCCTCAGGAGGGTGGGAGTCAGGTACTGTGAGAAGCAGATGCTGTGTAATGCCCATGGCACTCATTATCATGAGGTTAGTAATTTCTAGTTTTCAGTGAAGAGCTAGAATATGCTTTTGTCTTACAAAGCAAAACACAAATCCTTGCTCTGTGCTGATATCAAGAGGGCAGAAAACACCCAATCAAAACAGTGAAAAAAGGAATTAAAAAAAAATGAGGAGAGTTCAAGGAACCTCTGGGACAACACCAAGTGTAACAACATTTTCATCATAGGGGTATGAGAACAAAAAGAGAGAGCAAGGGATTGAGAACCTACTTGAAGAAATAATGCCTGAAAACTTCCCTAACCTGGTAAAGGAAATAAACATACATGTCCAGGGAGTATAGAGAGTCTCAAATGAGATGAACCTAAAGATGCCCACAACAAAACACAGCATAGTTAAAATGGCAAAGGTTAAAGCCATAGAATCTTAAAAGCAGCAAGAGAAACAGTTCCCATAGACTGGCAGCTGATTTCTCAACAGAAACTTTGCAGGCCAGAAGGAAATGGCACAGAACTGTCAAAGTGATAAAAAGCAAGGGCTTATAACCAAGATTTCTCTACCTGGGAAAGCTATCATTTAGACTCATAAGAGAAATAGATAGCTTCTGAGATAAGAAAAGCTGAAGAAGATCACCACCTCCAAACCAGTATTGTTAGAGGAGGAGGAGAGGGAAGAAGAATAGGAATATCAGTAATAAAATGGTAATAATGACATACCAATCAATAATTGCTTTAAATGTAAATAGGTTAAATGCTGCAGTCAGAAGACATAGGGTGGCTGAATGGATAAGAAAACAAGACCCACACATATACTGCCTACAAAGAGACCCACTTCAGATCAAAAGATAGCTTAAAGGATAGACTGAAAGAGATGGAAAAGGGTATTTCATTTGGAAATTGAAAAAAAACTGGGTGGTAATATATATGTCAAACAAAATAGACTTTAAAACAAAGTTATAACATGAGACAAAGAAGGACCCATCAAGTGCACTTCAGGGTACTTACCAGAAGAAATCCAAAAACTAATTCAAAAAGATATATGTACTTCTGTGTTCATTGAAACATTTACAATAGCCAAGATATGGAAATAATCGAAGTGTCCAATGGTTGTACATATATACAATGGAATAAGACTCAGCTATAAAAGGGAATGAAATCTTGCCATCTGCAATAACATGAATAGTTCTAGAGAGTATCATACTAAGTACAAGGGGTCAGAGAAAGACAAAAGTCGTGTGATTTCACTGATATGTGGAATCTTTAAAACAAATGAACAAGCAAAATAGAAACAAACTCATACATACAGAGAACATTTTGATTGTTGACAGAAGGCAGGATCATTAGAGACTGGGTGAAAAAGGGGAAGGGATTAAGATGTGCAAATTGCTAGTTATAAAAACATTCCTGGCAATATAGAATATAGTATATAGGGAATATAGTCAATAATATTGTAATAAGTCTGTATGGTTTGGATGGGTGATCACTTTGTAAGTTATATAAATATGTAATCACTATGTCATACACCTGAAACTAATATAATATTGTATGTCAACTGTAATTGAAACTAAATTATTTTTAAAAAGGTTAAATCCAGAATTACAACTATATTGTGGAGAAATCACTCAGAACAAACAACTGAATAACGAGAGAGAAGTTTTATAACCTTGGACAGATAGAATAGTCAGCTTCAGCACTAACTGGTAAGGAGTGTGGTGGACACTCGAGAGGACTGGCTGGATGCTCACAGGTGGTGGTGCCATAGGGATAATAAAGTGGCTGGTAGGATCCCCCTGAGAAGAATGGGGTCTAAACTGTAAGCTAGGATCCCCAGCCTAGAGCACCAGAACCCAAAAAGTACATGGATGTCAATGAACAATGAAAAGCAGTGGGGTTGCTCTCTGCCAGAGATGGAGGGCTAGAGACACAAAAAGCCGTTTAAAGGACCAACGCACAAATTTTCATTTGCCGCCACTTACCCAGGGCTTTGGAAAAGGTGGGGCAGAGTGGAATAGAGATGCCTGAGGAAAGACTGAGCATAGGAGCTTTGGGGAGAGAGCTGAGAGACACTGGGATCCCAGTGCTGAGTCATCCCCCATACAGTAGCAGGCATTGTGCTTCAGTAGACTACTCCCTTCCAGGCAGCAGCACCCTGAGGGAAAATGATAGTCCCAATCCCAGGAGGGATTCTGCCACTCCATGTGGGACTTATGCCTGACTGCTGAGTGCAGATGACTAGTTGAACAACTGAAGGAGACAGCCAAAGACAGTAGATCCCTGACAGTCTCAGCAGCTTGCCTAAGATCTAATGGGGTCAACATCTGACATCACTAGAGGCAGACCCAGAAAGAAAAAGCAGTGGTAAATACTAGAGGCTACCAAGATGAAGCCCGTTATGGTCTTCTCCATGATTAGCAATATTTTCTTTCCTGAATAGTTTTTTAACATTCATTTCTTGTCCAGCAAGATTGTGCATATTAAGTCAATAGAATTTATACTATAGTTTATTTCCCTCCTTTCTTATAATAGTCTTATCTCTTTACACTCATTAATACTGGTTAATTTGCAGTTGATACTGAGATTGTAGGGGGAGGGGATATTTTTACAGATATTAGTTTGTTCCCCAAGCTTAGTGGTTTTGTTCTGGCAGCACCTGCGCAACAACCTACAACATGTGGTGGGTGGAATGACCCTCAGTCAACCAGCTGGAGGGAAGGACCCACCAAAGAATGACCCAACAACAATCAACAGTTGCTGTTGGCCCAACAACTTACATTGAGAGGGCCAACATAAGGGGCATCCCAAGACCATCAAGTTCAGGAGACCAAAGAGACTGCACTTCTGAATCTCACAGGTCTCCTACAATAGAATTTCACACTACAAACTCAAGGAGTCAAAAGAGATCAATTTAAGAAGCAGAAGCAAACAAGAGTCTCACAAACAATGGAAGACAAACGTGAAATGAAAGGAAATGAGGAATCCTCAGAATAAATACTGAACAAAGTAGAGGTAAAGCAGCTATCAGATATTAACTTCAAACAAAGGTTATAAAGAAGCTGAATGAGCTCACTGAGAACTACCAAAAATTGCAGGGAAACAGTGAGGAATTTACTGCACACTATAACCGCATGAAAAAGGAAATAGAAATAATCAACAAGAGCAAAGAAGACATGAAGAATATAATTTCTGAACTGAAAAACACAGTAGAAGGAATCAAACAGGATAATGAAGCAGAGGATTGAATCAGCAAGCCAGAGGACAAGGAAGAAAACAATCTTCCAGAAAAAGCAAGATAAGGAAAAAGACACAAAAAGATCAAAGAGGGGTTAAGGGAACTGCAAGACAATATGAAATGTAATAATATCTATATAGTAGGGATACCAGAAGGAGAAGAAGAGGAGCAAGGGATAACCTGTTTGACAAAGTAATGATGGAAAACTTCCCTAATTTGATGAGAGAAAAAGTCACACAAATCTAGGAAACAGAATCCCAATCAAGAGCACTTCAAGGAACATCAGAATTAAAATGGTAAAATTCCAAGGCAGAATCTTAAAGGCAGCAAATGGAGAAACTGGAAGTAACATACAAGGGAGCCACAGTAAGACTAGCAATTGACTTCTCAACAGAAACATTATAAGCCAGAAAAGAATGGCAAGATATGCTACAAGTAATGAAAAACAAAGGCCTCCAACCAAGAGAATGCTATCCAGCAAAGCTCTCAATTAAAAAAGGAGTTTCCCAGACAAAAGGAGGCTGAAAGAATACACCTCCAACAAACCAGCACTGCAAGATATGCTAAAGGGACTGCTTTAAGAAAAGGGAGAAAAAATGTGAGAGAGGAATACAGGTACAAAGGCAGTAAAATGGCAATGAATAAATACCTGTCAATAATAACCTTAAATGAAAATGGATTAAATGCTCCAATCAAAAGATATCGAGTAGCTGAATGGATAAGAAAACGACTTATACATAGGCTGACCACAAAGGACTCATTTCAGAACAAAAGACTTATACAGACTGAAAGTGAAGGGCTGGAAAAAAATATTCCAAGTAGATGGACAGGAAACAAAAGCCACGGTAGCAATACTTACATCAGACAAAATAGACTTTAAAACAAGGGCCATAAAAAGAGACCCAAAAGGACACTTCATAATACCCAAGGGAAGAATCTGTCAAGACATAAACATTGTAAATATATATGCACTTAACATAGGAGCACCCAAATATATAAGGAAATTCTTGAAGAACTTCAAGAAAGATGTAGACACTTACACTCGGGGATTTTAACACCCCACTGTTAACAATGAATACATCTTCTGAACAATATATCAACGAGGATATTGCATCATTGAATAATGCCCTAGATCAAATGAACTCAGCTGCTGTATATCGAACCTTTCGTCACAAAGAAGCAAAATACACATTGTTTTCAAAAGCACATGAAACACTTTAAAAAATAGACCACATGATAGGACAAAAAACAGGCCTCAACAGATTCAAGAATATTGATATTGTAATAGGCATTTTCTCAGACCACAAAGGCCTGAAACGAGAAACCAACCTCAAAGAAAAAATTCAAAAACACTCAAATATATGGAGACTGAATAACTTGTTATTTAACTTTGAGTGATAAACAATGAGATGAAGGAAGAAATTAAAAACGTCCTGGAAACAAATGAAAGGGAACACACAACAGTCCAAAATCTATGATACACATCAAAGGCAATGCTGCGAGGCAAGTTCATAGCTACACAGGCCCACCTACAAAAAATAGAAACATTTCAAATAAACAACTTAACCCTACATCTACAAGAACTGAAGCAACAACAACAAAGCCATCCCAGAGCAAGTAAAAGGAATGAAATAACCAAGATCAGAGCATAATCAAATTACATAGAGACTAAAAGAACGATTCTGAGGATCAGTGAATCCAGGAGCTGGTTCTTGGAAAAGATAAACAAAATTGACAAGCATTTAAGCAGACTCATCAGGGAAAAAAGACAGGACCCAAAGCATCAAAATCAGAAATGAAATAGGAGAGATTACAGCTGCTAGCCCAGAAATACAAAGAATTGTGAGAAATTACTATGAAGAATATGTGACAAGAAAGTTGAAAACCTAGGTGAAATGGACAATTTTCTAGAAAAGTATAATCTTCCAAAACTGAATAAAGAAGAAGCAGAAAGCCTGAATACACTGATAATAGCTGACAAACCCAAAGCAGTAATCAAAAAACTCCTGGAACACAAAAGCCCTGGATCAGATGGTTTCATCTGAGAATTTTAAAAACATTTAAGGAAGAATTAAGTCCTATCCTTCACAGTCTATTCCAAAAAATCCAAGAAAAGGGAAGACTCTCAAACTTTTTTTTTTTTTATGAAGCCAGCATTATCCTAATCCCAAAACCAGATAGACACAACAAAGAAGGAAACCTACAGGTAATACCACTGTTAAACAGAGACACTAAATCCTCAGCAAAATACTGACAAACCACATTCAGCAATACATTAAAAAGATCATATACCATGATGAAGTGCGATTCAGCCCAGGGATGCAAGAATGGTATAATACTCCCAAATCAATAACCGTAATGCACCACATAAACAAAAGGAAAGACAGAAATCACATCAATAGATGCAGAAAAAACTTTTGATAAGGTGCAGTGCCTTTTTAAAATAAAAACACTCAGCAAAGTGGGAATAGAGGGAGCATACCTCAAAATAATAAACGCCATATATGAGAGACATACAGCCAACATCATGCTCCACAGGCAAAAACTAAAAGCTTTCCCACAGAGATCAGGAACAAGACAAATATGTTCGCTTTCACCACTTCTATTCAACATAGTATTGGAATTCCTAGTCATAGTGATCAAACAAGAAAAAGGAAAAAAAGCTATCCAAATTGCAAAGGAGGAAGGAAAACTGTCATTATTTGCAGATTACATGATATTGTACACAGAAAATGCTATAGATTTTACAAAAAACTACTCAACCTAATAAGTGAATTTGGAAAAACAGTAGGATGCAAAGTGAATATTGAGCAATCAAAGGCTTTTTTGTACACCAACAATGAAATATCAGAAACAAAAGTTAGGAAAAAAATCCCATTTGATATAACAACAAGAAACACCTAAGGAATACCTAGGAATAAAACCTAACAAAGGAGGTAAAAGTCCTGTACTTAGAAAACTACACAACCCTGAAGAAAGAAATTAAGGAAAACACAAACAAGTGAAAGCATGTACCATGTTCATGGATTGGAAGAATTAACATCATCAAAACATCCACACTACCCAAAGCAATTTATAGATTCAACATGATCCCTTTTAAAATACCAATGACATGTTTCACAGATATAAAACGAACATTTTAAAAATTTTGGGAATCAACCCCAAATAGCTGCAGCATTTGAGAGGAAGAATAAAGTAGGAGTGAACACAATACCTGATATCAAACTTTATTACAAGGCCATTGTAATGAACACAGCCTGGTACTGACAGGAGAATAGACACTTAGATTAATGGAACGGATTAGAGAGCTCAGAAATAAACCAATGTCCCTATGGTCAATTAGCATTTGACCAAAGAGGTAAAAGCATAAAATGTAGTAAAAATTGCATCTTCACATCTTCGACAAATGGTGTTTGGTGATCTGGACAGCTACATGCAAAAAAATGAAAGTTGACCACCAACTTACACCATACACAAAAGTATATTCAAAGTGGATAAAAGACTTAAATATAAGTTTTGATACCATAAATGTCCTAGAGGAAAATATAGGTAGGAAGGTCTCAGATATTCCATGCAGCGATAGTTTCACCAATATGTCCCCTAGAGCAAAGAGTATAAAGAAATGAATAAACAAGTGGGATTTCATTTAAATTAAAAGCTCCTCATGGCTAAAGAAGACATCAGCAGAATGAAAAGGGAACCAACTATATGGGAAAACATATTTGCCAATGATACCTCGGACAAGGGTTTGATCTCCAAAATATATGATGAACTCACACACCTCCACTCCAAGAAGGCAAACAGTCCAACTTAAAAATGGCCAAAGCACTTGAACAGACACTTCTAGGAGGACATACGGAGGGTCCAGAGACATATGGAAGGATGTTCGGCATCACTAATCATGAGGGAGATGCAAATTAAAACCACAGTGAGATACTACTTCACACCAGTTAGAATGACTGTCATAACCAAATCAACAAAAACAAGTGCTGGTGAGACTGTGGAAAAAAGGGAACCCTAGTACACTGTTGTTGGTGGGAATGCAGATTGGGGCAGCCACTATGGAAAACGGTATGGAATTTCTTCAGAAAACTGAAAATGGTACTGCCTTTTGACCCAGCAATTTTACTGCCAGGGCTATACTCTTAAGAATCCAGAAACACCAATTCAAAAGAACCCGTGCACCCCAATGTTCATAGCAGCACAATTTACAATAGCCAAGTGCTGGAAGCAGCTTAAGAGCGCATTAGTAAATTAGTGGATCAAAAACTGTGGTACATTTACATGATGGAATATTATACAGTAGAAAGGTAGAAGGAGCTCCTGCCCTTTATGAGAGCATGGATAGGTCTGGAAAGCATTGTGCTAAGTGAAGTAAGCCAGGTGGTGAAATATAAGTACCATGTGATCTCACTATAAGTGGAACCTACTCAGCAAAACAAATAAGCAAGCAAAGTATAACCAGAGACATTGCAATTAAGAACAAATTGACAGTAACAAGAGGGGTAGGTGGGAGGGGATTATAAGAGGGAAAGGGAGAAGGGTTTTCAGGAACATGTATAAGGGAAACATGGACAAAGCCAAGGAAGGGTAGGATTGATGGTGAGAGGTGGTGATGGCTGGGTTGGGGGGAGTAGTCATGGGGAAATAGAGACAGATGTACTTGAATAATAAAAAAAAGAAAACAAAATAAGAAAAAAGGTTACTACAGTTAATCCTTAATGAATTTGAGGGTTGTTAGCACTGATCATCTGCATAGTTGAAAAATCTAAGGATAGCTTTTGACTCCCCCAAAACTTAACTACTCATAGCCAACTATAGACCAGAACCTTACTCATTACAGTATTTTAACACGTATTTTGTATGTCATTTGTATTATGTACTATATTCCTACAATAGTAAGCTAGAGAGAAAAAAGTTAAGAAAATCACAAGGGAGAGAAAATATATTTACAGTACTTTATGTGTTTATTGAAAAAAAAATATGGATAAGTAGACATGCCCAAATTTAAACTTGTATTGTTGAAGGGTCAACTGTAGTTCCCCAAAACTGAGACAGGGAGACTTGGGAGGTATTGGAAGGAAAGAGGGAGGTGACTGTTAGTGGGGTGTCCTTTGCGGGCAGTGACTATTTTTAAAAATCAACTGTGGTGTGGTTGCACAGGCACCATTGAGTTGTACAGTTCAAACGAGTGAACTGTTTGGTATGTGAATTATATTCCAGTAACACATTGTGAGTTTTTTAATTTTCATTAAAAAATGGGTTCTTTTTTTAAAGATTTATTAAATTTATCATTGGAGAGAGGGGAAGCGAGAAGAAAGAGAGAAGGGAAACATCAGTGTGTGGTTGCCTCTTGTGTGTGTTCCCTAATGGGGACCTGGACAGCAACCAGGCATGTACCCTGCCTGGGAATTAAACTGGCATCTTTTGTTTCATAGGCTGGCACTCAATCCACAGAGCCACACAAGCCAGGGAATCAAAAATGTTTTTGAATTTTATTTCAAATGGTTCTCGGGCATTATATTTTGTAATAGTGTTTTATTTTCATTTTTTGAAAAGAGTTTGAGTTGCAAAAACTGCACAGTTCAGTTTTTATTGATTTATTATACTGCTTTCTGGCTTCGTATATTCACTCATGATTATCATGTTTCTGTTAGTTTCTAGTGCCAAACTAAAAAGAAAAAAGAACTGGTTTGGAACAGCAATATATACAGAAGTAGTTGTAGATGGAGAAATTAAGAAAACAGCAAAATCCAATAGTTCTTCTAATCCAAAATGGGATGAACAGCTAACTGTGTAAGTACTTCATAAAAAGAATGAAAAATCTTCAGAAGGAAGTATGCTTCTTGTAATTTTTTAAAATTATTATTTTATAGGAAAACTTCATGGTAATGACTGCCATTTACCATTACAAATAGACCATTTAAATTAGGGGGGTCAAACTCATTTTCACCAGGGGCTGCATCAGCCTCACAGTTGCCTTCAAAGGGCTGAAATAATTTTAGGACTGTAACTACTCCTTAACTGTTAACGAGTTTAAATTACATTTGGCCCCTTGAAGGCAACCATGAGGCTGATGTGGCCCCCAGATGAGTTTGACATTTCTGATTTAAAAGTATAAAAAAATTGTCAATTAATTTCATTTCCTTGACAGAGGAGGCATAATAATCCTTGCTTTTGCTTTATAAAGTAAATTATTTCCAGGTAGCCATATTTTCTCTTCCTGTCTTATAAAAATAAATAGGACAGAAAATCAATTATTCTTAATTTTGGTATTTCTGAAATGTAGTGTTATAAATTTGTGTATTGTAATCAATGCCTTCAATTGTCTTAAAGCTTTTGAAATTTTTTCAAATGGAAATAAGTATTATGAAATCTCATATCATTGATGTATTGCTGGTGTTTTGGTTCACTAACTACAAAAATTCTTACCTAGCTATTAAAATCCTAATGACTCAAATAGTTTACATACAACATTTTTCCTCAAATAAACTGAATCATGACTTTAAAAAATAATTGAAGTAAACGAACCAATAGGAATTAGCAATTAGAATAATGGTATATTGTTCTATATTTTCATTATAATTTCACCCTTACAGAAATGTGACCCCACAGACCACATTGGAATTTCGTGTTTGGAGTCATCACACTTTGAAAGCAGATGCTTTATTAGGAAGAGCAACAATAGATCTGAAACAGGCTCTGTTAATACACAACAGAAAGTGTAAGTTTTTTGTTCTAACCTTTGTTTTTAAAATTTCTTTGAAACACTTTGAAAGTATCCTGAAATCCAAAAATAAAAGTATAGTTATGTATTTATCAGTGAAAATGTCAGTTATTGTCTGTAATTATAGTGTTCTATGAAATGGGAAATATTTACTGTAGTCTTCTCCATCTACAGATTTACAAAATGATGCTGGTCATTCATGACTTGCTCAAGAGTACAAGTACTTGTAGAGTTATGACTATAGCACAGTGTTTCTGATTCCTAGGTGCTTAATTTTGATTAGAAGTAGTAGAAAATTAATATGACTAATAGACAACGTTACAGAATTTAAAAATACACTTTTAATTGATCAAAGTCTTGTCTGCCTTTCATTCAGCCTCAGCTTAGCACTTAGGTTTTAGTTAGGAATCACTTGAATGAGCTTTAGTTCAGTTTGGAGGGTGTTGTGGGATTTATTTTTAAAACGAAGCAAACCAACAAAAACATGACAACTAGTGTTTTTATATTTATCTGTCCCCATTGTCAAATGAGAATTTACTCACTGGTCTAGGGGTACAAATACCTTAATTAAAAGGTATTGTGTTTTTGAGGTGTTACATTCAGAATATGTTCGATAGTTAATTGTTACTTGCATGAGCAGAGTCTGTGTGTACTGAGGGTTCCAGTGCAGGGGTGTTCTGCACTGTGTGTGTTCCATGCCTCTTTACAGAGAATAGGTTTTTAGGGATGAAGTTGGACAGGAATGTTCTGAAAGGGAGTAAAATAGATGGAGAACAGCACTTGGATCTAACGTGCCTGTAGAATGCCAGTGCAGTTTCTGGCAAGACACTTAAAAACATTGGTGGTATGAATGAATAACAGACAGGATAAAATCCTCAGAGGCAGGTTACAATATGGAGGAGGTAACTGGAACCAGAGGAAATACTTGTGGGGCTGTGATATTCCAGGGTAATTTTAGGATGCAGGAACATGGCATGGTCACAGTAGGGATCGTTTGTTACAGGAATTGAATATGACATTTATAAAACTGTGAATCACAGACAATGGAATTCATAAGCAGCTTGAAAGTAGAGACTGTTTTATTCATCTATGTTTTTCAGTGCTTTCCACTATCAACAGCCAAAGGTTTGAATAAGTTCAGATAAAATCTTACAGTGGAATCTGACTATATATGAAATAGAGCAACATTGGACACATAAGCACATGCATGCATATAGTCACATGCCCTTGCTCTTACACCCGCAGCAGTTCCTGAATTAACTTATATGGAACCCTGTTTCTCAAACTGGGGGAGGGAGGACTCTCCCTGCAGAGATAAGAATAAGTCTACAAAGATATGATCTGCTTGGGGAGGAAAAGTGGCCGATCTCTCAAAGAAGGGCCTAGAGCCTTTTCCGCAGTGGGCTTTTATTGGGTTCATTTTGCACAGGAATACAGGTAAAGCTCATTAATCATTGTCTGGCAGTAAGGATCAAACAACAGATAGCATACAGAGAACTAGGAGGGCTTATTCTGAGTCAGGGTCTGTTAGCTAAGGGGCTACAAAACTTTGGGGAACAAACTCATTTCCTGCTTGGATCCTCATCATTTAATAGAGAGCATTCTAAACAAAGCAGGCTTCACAGGATTTCACATATTCTTTCTTGGGGAACCTGCCCTTTCCAGTACAGGGCGCCACCTACCACCAGCACTGTTTCAGGCTGAAGGCATTGTTTCAGATTTAGGCAGGCAGGGGAAGTACGGCAGCCAAGAGATTAGACTTTTTGCAGACACAATGAGGACTCTGGCTATGTCAAAACCGTGGGGCGAGGGTCCATCACCCTCTTTTGCTGTAGCCCCCCAAGTCCTTCCCTGGGTCCTCCCTGTGATCATGCCTGTCTTAGGTTGTTCCCCCCTTGAGGCAGATTTTAATCAGTACTCAACTATTGCAGTAAGGAGGAGGGTTCCACTTTGTACAGAACCTACTGGACATTTCAAAGGGAGAACAAGGGAGGAGAGAGGGGCAGGTGGAATTGGGATGACTCAGAAAAGTGAAACCGCAGAAAGGGTTGATTGGTATAAATGCAGTTCAGTCACATAGTTAGAATTTTGTCCTCCCACAGGGATAGGGAGACAGAGGCCCTGGCCTTCCTGATGACAACATGTCAAAGCAGTAGCTGCTGAGTCCTTGAGAAAAACATTTGAATTGTAGGAGGTACAAATTCATCTTAGGACAGAGGAGGAATTCACCCTCGCCATAAAGCCCTTTGCAGTAAAGCTCTAATAAAGGATATTTGGGCCTATCATGGGTGTGGGCTGGAACAAGCAGACACTTCTTTGGCAGTCCTGAGCTTTCTGCAGTAGGCGGTTTGAATGGGGGCTAGGGTCATCATGAGGATTAACAGCCTAGAGCTGGTAGAAACTCTGCTAGTATTTATTCACATCTCTTAATTATTTGTGCTGAGAATTTGTAGTTTTTGTGCACCAAGTGGAGGCCTGTTTAAGAAGAGGGCTCAGAGGAGCTTGTCTTGAGCTAGGGCAAGGAGAGAATCTTTGTTACTCTGTTCATAGAGGAAAGGTGTAAGAGCAGTAAGTCCCTACTGCTCTAAGTCCCTATGCTGGCATGTATACAGAGCTGCAGTTTGTATTTCAGTTTTGAGACTGCTGGGGCGCCACTTCAAACACTCTGGAGAGGAGTGGGATGGCTGCAGTTCAGACACTGGGTTATAGTGAAATTTTTTATGGTGGCAGAAGAACCAACTTACTTTGTATCAGGGAAAGCATGTTGAAATTCATTAAGCTCACTTAAACTTGAACTTTTTCTCTTACATTGATTGAGGTAGCGAAACATCAGAGAAATGTGTCCTTTATATTGGAGGACAGAGCATAGTCAAATTTAATTTTATTTAAAAATTTGTTTTAACCTTATTTACTTAGCTGATACTAGTTATGTTTGTTTAGTTTACCAAGTCTAAAGTTATCTTTTTAAAAAATTTACTTATAATCAGCACAGAGTTATTTAAGGCATTTTAAAGCTGAGGTTTTTTTTTTTATATTCAGTGATATAAGTGCACTTCTCTTATTTAGAAAGATTTTTATGATTGAAATTATTAGGTCAAAGGGAATGGGCAGTTATAAGCCTCTGGCTGTACTGTACTTCCTGAACGGTTGTTCTAATCTGTACACGTGGCATATGAGAGTGCCCACACTAATATTTGCCACACGAGCAGATAAACATTATGAAGATTTTTTATCAAAGCATTTCCTAATATTAATAAAGTCAGATGGTTTTTTATTTTTCTTTCATCCATGATTGTCTTATTCTTTGCACTTTTTTCTTTTGGTTTGTTCATTTTTTCTTACTATAAAAGCTCTTCTCACCTCTCAGTTAATCATTTGCCTCTTGATTTTTTATCCTTTTTTTGATTTATAGAAGTTTAATATTTTTGTCATAAAAGTTCATTTATCTTTCATTTTTTTTTTATGTTCAGAAAATCCTTTCCAGTTCTATTTTAGATAGTTCTCTATTTTATTCTTACATATTTATTGCTTTGTTTCTATTCTGGGGTTTTTTATAAATTCTGAAATTTGTCTTTATATCTGATAGGCATGGGAACCTAATTTTGTCTGTGAGTTGGTGCATACTAACCCATAGTGTGATATGCTGGGATGATCTAGAGTGAGAAAGTCTGCTTTATTCTTCGGACTGTCTGTGATGTACAGGATCTGTGGCCTACTGCTTCACTTGTTTTGTTTCTGAATCTGTTACCATTATATTTATGTGTGTGTTGGCCAGCCTCCAAAGTGACCCCGACCCAGCACTCCTGCTTCTGGTCACTCCTTCGTGTGGTCTGTGTAACAGTAGGATATGGCAGAGCGATGGCACAGCGCTTCAGGGCATGGTCCTGGAAGACAGTTCAGCTTCTTCCTGGGTCTCCTGGATTCCTCACTCAGTGGGAAACATTGTAAAGATGCTATGGAGAGGCCAGATGGGGAGAACTGTGGTGCCTCTCAGCTGCATCAGCACCAACTTGCCAGCTCTGTGTATAGATTACTAGCTTCTCCAGAGTTCCTGGAGAAAAGAAATTATTATCAATAATAATGTGTGGTAATTGTCATTTTAAGTGACTAAATTGCAGGATAATTTGTTACACAGCAATAGGTAATACAGTATGCAAGTTGTTTTTAAAAATAGGTTCAAAATGTGACTCTGAGCTAAATTATTTTAAATGGGTGATATCCCTTTAAAACAAAGGCTTTTGAAGACTTTTTGTTTTCTGTGGGGAGAGAAAGCATGTATGTTATTGACAGATTCTTGATTATAGGCTAAATTGTCTAGTTTTATGCTTGGCTCCTCAGACTCTGACTATTCTATCCTATTAAAACTGAGGGAGAATTTTTAGCAGGTAGGAAGAGGTAGTAGTGTCTACCTTAGAGTTCCCAGAAGACAGCACTATCTTTATAATTTGTTTTCAGTGTATATTAAGCACCTCTGTACTATCAGAGATGGACAGAGTCTCTGTGCTGTATTGGAGGCTGCAGTGGGGGGAGGTAGGACCTGCGCCCCCCTCCTGCCCCCACCTGGCACCACCCCAATTCTGGTGTTCAGTCCATAGGAAGAAATGAGTGGGGAATGTTGGGAGCCTATGTTAGGCAGATTCATACTGCTTCCCCAAGTATAGCTCCTGAGCCTAAGGCACTTGCCTGTCTAGTGGATGAAGTCTGAGTTGGCTTGTTTCTACTGTAATAGAATTCCACCTACACACATACATGTGTAGATGGGAGTTATTTATGTGGTAGTCCCCCCATTTTATGATTCAAAATGCTAGACCCCAGTGTTCCATGTTCAGAATTGTGAGATACTGAAGGATGTCAACACCCCTTCCCCGGGCTGCAGAGCAGTCAGGTTCTGGACAGAGCAAGTTTTTGTAGCACTGATGATTTTTGCAGAGGCTGGGGTAGTGTTCAAAACCCTCCTATCCTCCCAATTGCTCCCCCCCCCCAAAAAAAAAAAGAAAGAAAGCCTTATAAACTAGAGTTAGAATTGTAGACAATGCTGATAGCAGCTTTCAAGATACTGAGCTTTTGGCTGAGAGCCAGATAGTTCAGCTTGGACTCAGGGATGCCATCAACCCACTGGCAGAATTAGATACACACCCTGACTGTGCTCAAGCCCAAACATCAATCTTAGATGAATGTCCCAGAGTGGCTCTCCATCAAAGATTGCAGGTTACAAGAACAAGCCCCATAGCAGGGGTTGGCAGCCTTTTCTGTAAAGGGCCAGAGAGTATATAGGGTGACTTTGCAGGCAGCGTGGTCTTTGTTGCAGCCATTCTGCTAACTGCCATGGTGGCAGAAAAGCAGCCCCAGAAAACATGTAAAAGAGAGAGTATGGCTATGCACAGAATAGGCAAATTCCACCTGGGGACCATGGTGGGCTCACCCCCAGAGTAAAGGTTGGAGTAGAGGAGGATGTTTAAGAGATAATGATTGTGAGGTTTTTTTAAAAATATATTTTGTTGATTATGCTAGTTGTCCCATTTTTTTCTCCCCTTTGTTCCCTTTCTCCCTGAACTTCCCCTTCCACCATCATTCCCCAACTTAATTCATGTCCATGGGTCATATATATAAGTTCTTTGGCTCCTTTATCTTTATTCCCTATACTGTTCTTAACCTCCCCCTGTATATTTTGTATCTACCATTTATGCTTCTTATTCCCTGTACCTTTTCCCCCATTCTCCCAACTCCCTCTCCCCACTGATAACCCTCCATGTGATCTCCATGTGACCTACAGTTCAGTTCATGGGAAAAAATGATTGGGGAGTGTTAGGAGCGTTCTAGTGGGGAGTATTCTAGTTGTTTGCTTAATTCCCTTTTTTGTTTGTTTTGTTTTTTTAGGTTTGGTTGTTGATAGGTGCAAGTTTGTTATTTTACTGTTCATATTTTTATCTACTTTTTCTTAGTTAAGTCCCTTTAACGTTTCATATAATAAGGGCTTGGTGATGATGAACTCCTTTAACTTGACCTTCTCTGGGAAGCACTTTATCTGCCCTTCCATTCCAAATAATAGCTTTGCTGGATAGACTAATCTTGGATATCTAATCCTTGCCTTTCATGACTTTGAATACTTCTTTGCAGCCCCTTGCCTTTAAGATCTCTTTTGAGAAATCAGCTGACAGTCTGATGGGAGCTTCTTTGTAGGTAACTGTCTACTTATCTCTTACTGCTTCTAGGATTCTCTCCATTTTTTTTTTTTTTTAGTATACATGTTTTTTTTTATTGATTATGCTGTTACAGTTGTTCTATTCCCCCTTTATTCCCCTCCACCCTACCCCTCATCCCCACCATTACCCCCTCTTTAGTTTATGACCATGTGTCTCAAGTCCTTTAGATTCTATATTTCCCATGCTATTCTTGCCCCCCCCCATCTATTTTCTATCTACTGTCTATGCTACTTATTTTCTGTACCTTCTCCCCCCCTTCTCCTCCTCCCACTCCCCTGTTGCTAACCCTCCTTCAGATCTTCATTTCTATGTTTCCACTCCTAATCTAGCTGTCCTTTTAGTTTGCTTTCGTTTTAGGTGTGGTTGTTAATAACTGTGAGTTTGTTGTCCTTTCACTGTTCATGTTTCTTTAACTTCTTTTTCTTAGATAAGTCCCTTTAACATTTCATATAATAAGGGCTTGGTGATGCTGAACTCCTTGAATTTGATCTTATCTGAGAAGCACTTTATCTGTCCTTCCATTTTAAATGAAAGTTTTGCTGGATAGAGCAATCTTGGTTGTAGGTCTTTAGATTTCATGACTTGGAATACCTCTTTCCAGCCCCTTCTTGCCTGTAAGGTCTCTTTTGAGAAATCCGCTGACAGTCTGATGGGGACTCCTTTGTAGGTGACTGTCCCCTTAGCTCTTGCTGCTTCTAGGATTCTCTCCTTCATTTGAATCTTGGCTAATGTAATGATGATGTGCCTTGGTGTGTTCCTTCTTGGGTCCAACTTCTTTGGGACTCTCTGAGCTTCCTGGATTTCCTGGCTGTCTATTTCCTTTGCCAGATTGGGGAACTTCTCCTTTATTATTTGTTCAAATAAGTTTTCCACTGGTGGCTGTGCCTTTCCCCCTTCTGGTACCCCTATAATTCGGATGTTGGAGCGTTTAAAGATGTCCTGGAGGTTCCTAAGACTCTCCTCATTTCTTTGAATTCTTGCTTCTTGACTCTTTTCTGTTTGGCCATTATTTGCTTTCTTCTGGTCCACTCCATTGATTTGAGTCCCAGTTTCCTTTTCATTGCTATTGGTGTCCTGTGCAGTTCCATTCATTTCAATTAGTTTCGCCTTCATATATTTGTCTAATTTGTCGGTATAATCAACCAGTTCTGTGAGGATCTTGATCACCAATGTTTTAAACTGTGCGTCTGTGAGTTTTGCTATTTCTTCATCGCTTAGATCTATTGGCTCTGGGGCTCTGAGATCCTCCTGCGCCATTCTTGGTCTGTTCTGGCCCTTTAAGTGTGAGAAGCGGCGCCTTGGATTCCCAGGTCGCTGGGTTGTGACGCTGTATGTGGGGGCGTGGCCAGAGCGGAGAAATGGCGACCCCCTCTGCCGCTTCTCACAGCTGGGTGCGGAGGAGCAGTGCCTTAGGTGGTTCACCTGGGCCGGGCCACTCAGAGTCGCTGGGTTATGACGTTGTGTGTGGAGGTGGGGTCAGAGCAGGGAAATGGCGGTGCCCTCCACTGCCGCTTGCCGTGGGGACCTGCCGGCCCGGTCCAACCGCCCACTCTCTCGCCTGTCCACCCGCGCACAAATGCGCAACCTCAGTCAACATGCAGCCCCGGGCCCGGCTGTCTCCCCCGCGGTTGCTCGCCTGATCGCTCGCTGGGTTGCTCACTAGGTCTGACCCTGCGCCTGGATTCCACAGGCCTGAGTGTGTCTGGCCGAGTCCTCCTGTGCAACCCTGCTCCGCCAGCCGCTGTTTTCGCACCTTACCGGTCAGGCTGAAGAATTTGTTGTTAACAGACTTCCGAAATGTTCAATTTTCCATGTTCTGGCTGTGTTTTCTGTTGCTAATATTTAGTTTTCTCTAATCTTGGTTGTGTGAGAAGGCACGGCACATCCACCTGTGCCTCCATTTTGGCGGAAGTCCTCTCTCCTTCATTTTAATCTTGGCTAATGTAATTATGATGTGCCTTGGTGTGTTCCTAGTTGGGTCCAACTTCTTTGGGACTCTCTCAGCTTCCTGGACTTCCTAGAAATCTATTTCCTTTGCCAGATTGGGGAAGTTCTCCTTCATTATGTTTTCAAATAAGTTCTCAATTTGTTGCTATTCCTCTTCTTCTTCTGGCACCCCTATGATTTGGATGTTGGAACATTTAAGTTGTCCTGGAGGTTACTAAGCCTCCCCTCATTTTTTTTTTTTTTTGGATTCTTGAACCTTCATTTTGTTATTTTTGAATGTTTATTTCTTTCTTCTTTAAACCATTGATTTGAGTCCTGGTTTCTTTCCCATAACTGTTGGTTGCCTGTACTGACACATTCACTGGCTTGCAGTGCCCACGGCATCATGGATTAGACATGAGACAAATTCACATGAACTACTGAGTCCTATGGAGGAAAAGGGACTGCGCGGCAACTCTTTCAAGGGGAGAGTGCAGTGACCCTTGCCTAGACAGGCTTTTATTGTTTTTTTTCCACAGGAGTTCAGGTACAACTTACTAATCATTGTCAGGCAGTAAACAGTAGATAGTATACAGAGAACCATTAGGACTTCTTCTGAGTCAGGTTCTATTAGCTAAAGGGCTACAAGACTTTGGGAAAACAAACTAATTTTCTTCCCGGGTCTTTTTCATTTAACTAAAAGCATTCTTAGCAAAGTAGGCTTCACAGGATTGTTAGGAATTCTTTCTTATACCAGATCACCTAGGGTCCCGCTCTAGCTGGCAAAGGGCTGCACTGCCTCCCCCATCACTGGTTTTTAGGCTTCAATGGATTAGAGCCAGGAAGTGCTTCTTCCAGAGGACATGGGGGCTATGTCAGAATTGCTGGGGGGCGAGGGTCCGTAACTCCCTCTTTGTTGCAGCCCCCCAACCCCGAGACCTTCCATGATGGCCTCCCAAGCGATCATGTCTGGCTTAGGTTGCCCCACCCCCCAGGGGGTTTTACACATCTCTGACTATCCGATCATGCTTCGGGGGCAGGGGGATGAAGCAGAGGCAGTATTTGCTACCAGAGACAAGCTTTGTCTCCTTGTGGCTCGCATTCCAGAGGTTGCTCACTCAGCCTTAGCCATGGGGGGTAGTTATAACTCCTGAAACCAGGCAGAGCAGTTCCCAATACTGTACATTTTCTTTATTTCACTTTTCATAGCTTTCACCTCTCCCTCTATGTTGTGACCATACTTACCCACGTCTATGAGCACCCTGATTACCAGTGTTTTGAACTGTGTATCTGATAGGTCGGCTATCTCTTCATCGCTTAGTTGTATTTTTTCTGGAGCTTTGATCTGTTCTTTCATTTAGGCCATATTTTTTGTCTGGGCTTGCCTGTTAAGTAGTAAGGAGCAGAGCCTTAGATATTCGCCAGGGCAGGGCAAACCACAGTGCTGCTTTGTGGTGCTGTATGTTGAGGAGTGGCCCCAAAGGGAACAATGCTGCTGGTTTTCTGCAAGTTTTCAGTCACTTCCTCTGTTACCCACAAGCAAATTGAGCCCTTCTCGTATTGATTCCTGGGTGGGTGGTTTTGTGCACATTTTAGGACCCTGTGGGTCTCTCCAACAAACTCTCCCATGAGGCTGGGAGTTACTCCTGACTCATCACCACTCACAGGTTTTTTTTCAATCATTGGTTTTAAGGCCTTATTTTCCCATGCTAGAACCCTGCGTTGCACTGTCTGCCTTGCTCCACAATTGTTCTTCTTGGTTTATCCACATGCAAATGTGGGATCACCTGCTCCGCCAGCCACCACCTTGCCTGCCCTGATCCTCCAGGCCCCACCTTGCCATGGGTCCTCTCCATCCTGGCTGCCCATATCTACCCCTCCTACTGTCTTTATGTATGTTTCCTCTTTAACTCCTTGCCTGTAGAACTTCCATACAGTTCAATTTGGGGGCAGGTCTGGTTATTTTTTGTTTTTAAATTTGTTGTTGCCCTTCTTTTGGCTGTGCGAGGAGGCAAAGTATATCTACTTATGCCTCCACCTTGACTGTAAGTTGACTGTAAGTTTTTGAACATTGATGAAAAATGTGAATTTGCAGATCTATACTATCCCAAGAAGGGTGATAAAGAGGAAGTCATACATAGACACGTCATAGTGTAATGCATGACCCCAAAGACAAAAAAAAAGGCAGCACTAGGGAAAAACAGTCATTTGCAAAAATTTATAAACTAGAATTACAGAATTAGCCATAATAGGAAACAGTAGTGGGGAGATATCTTCAAAGAGTTGAGAGAAGGTTATTACCAATGTGAAATTGCATGTCCATCAACTCTCTGGAGAATGAGAATGCAAATACTACAGATCAAAATGAGAGCATTTATCACTAAAAAGCTACACTGAAGGGATTTTGAAAGGCTGTTCTTTAAGTATCCATATGTTTTAGGAACAATAAGCTAACTCTCCAAATTGCAGATACTTTGAGTGGAGAGAGATGACAAGAGTGAAATAGAAGTGGAGTCAGTATAGTTTTCTTCAGATACAATATTGTTAGTCTAGATAAAGCTGAAATGTCTGCATTTGTATTTCTCCTACTTTCTCTTACTGTTTTTATTATTTTTTGATGTGGAGTTGAAATGAGGTGTATGGTGGTACAAATATTTGCAGTAGATATTCTGTAAGTTTTCTGTTATTGTTAACTGGTTTACATTCTGTAGAACAGAAAAAGTTGAAACAAAATGACCTTGAGTTTAAGAGCTAGATGTCTTAATAATAGGAAGGGAATATTTGGCCTTGTACATATAAATGAGAAAACTGTTGTCACAGAATTAACCATTTAGTGAGTGCTTTCTGTGTCAGATATGGGTATGAGCATTTTTTGTGGTGTTGCATATGCACTTATGGTAATCCCATTAGTTTGATGCTCTTATTATCACCATTTTACGCTGAGGAAACTGACATTCAAAGTAGTTTGACTACTAACTCCTAGTGTATCTACAAGTAGCAGAGTAGAATTAGTAACTAAACTGACTCTCACACAGAAATTTGCCTCAGCCACAGGTTTTCTGTGTGGTACCCTGGGGTGAAGAGCCTGTTGAGGTGATTGCTACACTTGTTATCTAGATACATTTATGCCTCTTGAGGTTTATGCTGTGCAAAGGGGAAACTAACAGTGCTACTGGAATGTGGTAGGGGGAGAGGAAGGTGTGGGAGAGAGCAGCTGTGGTGTAGCAGAGGGGCCCACAGACAGAAATGGAAAGTATCCCCTTCCACATGCAATTAAGTACTGAGTTAGAGTCATTCTTCATACATAGTTTTGATTTCTAAAACATATTTTGTATGTGGCAGAAGCTTTTAAATTAGGATTTTTTTTCTAGTGGAAAGAGTGAAAGAACAATTAAAACTTTCCTTGGAAAACAAGAATGGCATAGTGCAAACTGGTGAATTAACGGTTGTGCTGGATGGATTGGTGATTGAGCCAGAAAATCTAACAAGCTGCAACTCACCTCCAACCAGTAAGCTAACTGTGTGTTTTTAAAATTTAGGAAAAATCAGCAGGAAGTATATAAAAACCTAGTTTCTTTCTTTCTTATTATTCAGTAGAAATACAGCAAAATGGTGATGCCTTACATGAAAATGGAGAGCCATCAGCCAGGACAACGACCAGGTAGAATACCACATTTTAGTGTTTGTGGCAAAGTAATGTAACATTTTCTATATATGCAGTTTTTAATCCTAACCTTAGAGTTTGCCATAGAATTTAAAACATGTCATTTGGATTGAATTCCTGAGAAAGTAGTTTAAAAAACCAGCTCTACTGAGATAAAATACATACACCATAAAATCCACTCTGTTAAAGTGGACACTTCCTATTTTTGGACCATAAGACGCACCCAGGGTTTAGCGCAAAATAGGAAAAAAAAATTTTGAAGCAAAAAATGTGGTGAAATATTTAATAACATAAACATAATATTTCACCAATGTAAATGTAAACAGAACTCAACAGCAGCATTAACAACCATTATTCCTCCCAAAGGCCCCCATCCCTACCCCCACTTGCGAAGTGCACTTTATAGTTCAAAACATATGGTAAGTGGCTTTTAGTGTAATCACAGAGCTGTATACCCTTCCTTACTATCTGATTTGAGAACACTTTCATCACCCTCAAAATGAAACTCTGTCTCACAAGTACTCTGTCCCCATTCTTGCCTCCTCCCAGCCTCTGGTCTGCTTTCTATTTCAAAAGATTCTCCTGTTTTGGACATTTTATATTATAATTGTATGTGATCTTTTTTTTCTGGTTCCTCTCACTGAGCATGGTGTTTGCCCATATGATAGTGTATGTCATTGCTTCATTCTGTCATAATGCAAACGGGTTTTTAAAATCTGCGTTTAGGCATGGTTATCAGTAAATAGAAGCAGATTGTGTAAGAAAATGGGGGTCTTGCTGTCAGAATTGCAGGTCCCTGAAAATCACTGGAAGATAAGATGTGGTCTTTCCTTAGAAATCATCCTGCCATTTCAAAACTTGCTTGCATTTATGTTTGATGCCAAGTTATAGGGGCTGTTTGAAGTAACTTAAATTGGAATAAAAGCTTATAATAAATCATATATAATGGAATGAACACCTGAAATTATAGAAACATATTGCTGTTAAAGTCACTTGTTACATTGGTAGAAGCATGCTAGTATGTGACAAAATGTCACCTTTAACAATCTGCAGTCACTAACATCACTACTCTTGAATTACCATTAAATTATTCTCATAGAGCATTGAATATATATTTGGTTTAAATAAATATATTTAGTGACCATAGTATAATTCACACTGAGAAAATTAAGGACTAAAAGGGTAAGCGGTTAGTTTCATTAAAATGTATGTGTGTGTATACGTGTCTATTTTGAAATACCATTTTAAATGGTTAAAAGAGCTTGACTCATTAGCAGTCTGTAACCTAATGTTTATTGCATAGTAACACATTTTGCATCAAATATTCATTCTGCAGCCCAAGAGAACTGCAAGTGGGCTCTTTACCTGGACTTCTTGCTCGATGGCTGCGGTGGGGTGTGTACATAAGAATCACTCATGAGCTTTTGTCAGACTTTACATACCCACACTTCCTCAACATGCCCCACTGCACATGCACAGGTGACAAGGAAAGGGGGCATGACATTTCTTCATGCATCAGATACTTACGGATGCCTGTTTGATAGCAGACAGTAGTCCCAATGCTACACATGCCTGTTCCCATGGAACTTTCATTCTGGTGGATAGTGAACAACTGAGGAAATAAATTAGCTAATCAGAGAAGACTGATGAGAGCTATGGTGACAGAATGGAAGGGAGCCTGTTTTAAAGAAAGAGGTTCAGATGTTATCGCCAAGGAAGTGCCCTTAGAGCTAAAGTTAGAAAGCTAAAATGAAACTTTTGTACAGAGTTCTGAGGGAAGAGCATTCAGGCCCAGGAAATGGCAATGCTAGGACACCAAGTTTATTTCTAGTTAGTTTATGTTTTATAAATTCTTCTCACTCCAGAATATAACAATTGATTTTTTAGTAATCTTGTAGTCTTTATGACTTTACTGCCTCACATATAATAATTTTTAATAAGCATTTGAAGACTTCGCCATGCTTTTTATATTTAGTAAAATTGTTATAGTATACTTTCTGTAAGGTGAGTAAGAAGGAGCTTGGAAAATAGGTTGCAGCAGTAGACAGGGTCAGGGGCTGGTTTTTTATTTTTATTTTTTATTTTTAGAGAAAGGGGAAGGAAAGGAGAAAGAGTGGGAGAGAAACATCAAAGTATGGTTGCCTCTCATGTGTCCCCTACTGGGGACCTGGCCTGCAACCCAGGCATGTGCCCTGACTGGGAATCGAACTGGTGACTCTTTGCTTCACAGGCCCATGCTCAATCCACTGAGCTACACCAGCCAGGGCAAGGGGCTGGTTTTTGAAAAGCTCTGTTGATTATAGTCAGAAGTCTCAATCTCATTTTAAGCAGGAAAGGGACATGTTCTGATTTATATATTTTTAAAAAGTGGGGCTGCTCTATGGAAAGCAGGTAGAGTGACCTGTGTATTTGGGGAAACTCTCCTGGTCACTTACTCAGTAGCATCCTGTGGGGGCAACTGCCTGCAAAGTCTCTCCATCCACCACAGATGAAAGTGAAACTACCAAGACACGATCTGCTTGGAGAGGAGAGGTAGTCAGTTTCTCAGAGGAGAAAGACCAAGAGCCCCTTCCTCAAGGGCTTTTATTAGGTTTGTAATACACAGGAATACAGGTAAAGCTCATCAATCCATGTCAGGTGGCGAGGATCAGACAGTAGATAACATTTAAAAGAAATCTGAAGGCTTAATCTGAGTCAATGTCTGTCAGGTAAGGGGGTTGCAGAAACTTTGGGAGACATACTCATTTCCTGCTCGGACCCTTATCATAGGAATGAAAGCACTCTTAGCAAAGCAGGCTTCACAGGACTTTAGGAACTCTTTCTTATGCCTGATCACTCTGGATCTCGCTGTAGTGGGCAGAGGACTGCACCACCCTCCCCTTCATAGGTTTTTAGGCTTAAGTGGATTAGAGACAGGAAGTGCTTCTCCCAGAGGACATGGGGACTCAGGCTATGTCAGAATAGTGGGGGGGGGGGGGCGGGGCGAGGGTCCATCACTCCCTCTTTGTTGCAGTCCCCCAAGTCCTTCCATGATGGCCTCCCAAATGATCATGTCTGGCTTAGGTTGCCCCTCCTCTGAGGGGTCGTACCCCATCTCTGACTAATTGACCAAGGGTTGGGGGCAGGGGATGAAGCAGAAGCAGCACTGCTGGCAGAGACAAACTTTGTCTCCTTAGTGGTTTGTAGTCCAGAGGTCGCTCACTCAGCTTTATCCATGGTAGGCAGTTACAACTCCTGAAACCAGGCAGAGCGGTTCCCAACAGCACCCCACTCTCTATCAATTACCAATAAGATTTAAAATGTTTGATTTTTGTGGTTGTAGTTTTGTGTATACAGTGAATTTATACACTATAAATTCTAATTCTGTGGTGCAGTGTTTAGCTTTTTCTGATCATATACTCATAATTTTAGTGCTTAGTAAATAATTTACAATCAACATTTGAAGACTTTTCAGTGTCCAATAACATTAGAATAGTTTCAAATGTATTTTTATGTTTTGTAAGCATTTTGAAGAAACTTTCAGAGCATTTAAAATGAAGATTAACATTCTTAGACTTAAATAATTAAAATGTATAAATTGAATATTATTTTGAGGGATTGAATTCATTTTGATTTAGTATAGTTGTATTTGTCAGTATAGATTTATCTGCCAGTTGGGAATATACTTAGAACTGAAAATAATTTAGATGTTCATGTTAAAAAACATGCCATAAATTTGTTCATTACTCTCTGTATCTGTCAGTTTGCTTGAATGGTAAGAACTCAGTAACTATTCTTATGAAAATTCTGATGTAAAGTTATTTAATTGTACTGAACTCATTGAAGTGAGGCATGTTTTTTTTTGAAGGTTGACTCCTGAAGGTCCAAATGGAATAGATAACTGCGTACCTTCCAGCACTGTGGTGCAGAATTCATGCTGTTCACCTATAGTTAATGGAGACAGTGCACTTTCATCTCCATCTCAGGGTGCTGCCAGACCTGGAAACACACCAGCTCCCAAACCATTCACATCTGAGCCAGCCAGTGACACTGGTAAGTATGGCTGTTTGGACACATTGTGTACATGAAGACTCAGTGACACTTACGTGTCTGGGCCTATGCTCTGCTTAGTATACAGTCTTTCTTAATCCTCAGGTCTGCAATAGGAATTTTAAAATGACATTGCCTGAATTTTTTGGTAATAATTTTGAATTCTCTAGATTATTTAGGCAAGTATGCCAAAAATATATTAGTTTGGAGATCACAACATATTTCACATAGCAATAGTAATATTGATGGCTAGATTTTTAGCCTTTATGCCGCAAAAAAAAAAAATCACTAATTCATAACAGGGAATATATTTCTACAAGAACTTAAGAGAATTCATTGATCTGTCAGTAATGAATAGTTCCTTTAACCTATCTGTTAGTACTCAAATATTTCTTGGCGTGTAACTTAGTAGAAAAATGTACTGTGAGCTGATACAGCCCCCAGAGAGTTTTGTATTTTTTAAGAGTATTATCTATTATAGAAGGACTGCCTGAGGAAGAGTTCCTCTGATCCTGGTTTCCAGTGGAATCAGCTGTAAATATTGTGAATTATTTTTTACTTGATCATTATACATTAACCCTTTCAGATGAATCTCTTGAAATTAAGATATTTTAGGACTTGCTTAAGATAACTAGCACGTGTGCTTGGCTAGAGTCCCAGTCTCTTGATCCAGAGCCTGTGTTCTTTCCTGTGTTTTCTGCTCATGATAAAGTAGTAAAAAGTAGAAACATGCAGAGAAGCAATTCAGTGATTCAATGAAAATAAATGTATTTATACATAAGACAATTTGCATTTATACTCAAGTTTGGGGAGTATTTACCATCTGTTGTCCTGAAAGTTTTTGTAAACATGGAACTGATGTGAATTTTTTAAAGAATTTAATTGGCTTATTAATGCTACCTTTTAAAAATAATATGAACTTAAATATCCTAAATACCAGAGTAGGTAGAAGTTTTTTGTCATTAAAATGGCTGAAAAAATGAAGAAAATTTTCATTTAACTAGGGTAAAAGTAGTGAGCAAATGCATTTATTTTCTGCTTCTAACCTACTTTCTGGTAAGAACATTTGTCTCATATTTCTGTTAGCAAAGCAGGAAAGGAAACATCACCTTAGATTTTCCAGGATTGTCTCTAAATCAAGAACAGATCAGTTAAAATAGGTACTATCCCTGAGATTCCAACTTTTATGGACCAGAATGAAAAGACAGCATAATTTGTTAGCATCCTCAATAATTCGAAGAGTAAATACAGTAGTGAGATTCCTAGAACTCTGCCTTATGTTATTTGTTCTAGATTAAATATTACAGTTTTAAAAAATAGCCTAAGGAAGTACCTAAAGAAAGGACCAAAATCTTATTTTTTTTTAACACAAGGTTGTTTTTTTTTTAAGATTTTATTTATTTATCTTTAGAGGGGAAGGGAAGGAGAGAGGGAGAGAAACATCAATGTATGGTTGCCTCTCATGAATCCCCTGCGGGAACTGGCCTTCAACCCAGGCATGTACCCTGACTGGGAATCAAACCACGATCGTGTGGTTTGCAGGCCTGTGCTCAATCCACTGAGCTACACCAGCCAGGGCTTCAAAATTTTATTTTTTTATTATTAACATATAGAAAATGGTTTATGTGAATAAATCATAGTTCTTTACAATAAAGCGTGAATCTAGTGCTTTTTGACCAGAGGATTTTCGAGTTATCGAATATCCATCCCAAGAAACATGATGGGAAAAAACTCTAGCTATGTACCCATAAGAACTTATATTTTAAGTAGTGTAACTCTCTTGCAAACTCTTCAAAGAGGTTGTAAAAAAAGAAAAATAAAACCTTATGTGACCAAACAAATGAGTGATTTGTCCTGTGGGATTATTGTTGGATTCAGAATGGTAGATCCACTTCTATTCTTTCTGGATGTAATTAGATGGCAGGGCCAATTATTAACTAAATCCACTCCTGACTGATATAAACTATAAAAATGTCGAATGCTCATTTGGGAAAGGCTTGTACCAACACCCTCTTTCATTCTTGTCAGAACTCTCATCTAAAGTATATTGAATTTGGAGATGCAGCACTTTTTGCTAAAATATTTGGCTATTTGAGTTGATAACTGCAGGGACCCATTATCATCAGTTTGTTGCATGTTTTGGCATTTGTGTGTACACAGGTGTTAATGCAAAAGGAAGAGTCTCTTATTTATAGCCTATAATTTGTCAAGTACTTTAAGAGACTCTTTCCATTGGGAATAAATTCACTTTATTTGTCCTTGCTTGAAATCTCGAGGTGAAAATAAAACACACGTGAGGAACTAGAAATGAAGGCTTATCATAAATAATTCCCATGACATTCACCGTAACTACCAGGAACCTAAGACAATCAGAATAATAATAGCGGCTAACATTTTTGCTGTACCTGTTGTAGGCACTGTGCCTTTTTAACCAATTTAACCATCACAATAAGTCTGCAGTAGATTCTAGTTCTGGAGAGGACCTGAGGCCTCAGAGCTCATGGCTGGGAGGGGGAGGCACTGAATTGCCACCCAGCTCTGGCCCTCTGATGTGCCCTTTGCTTTCCCTACACCTGGATACGTGGGATTTTTGTAGTGTCTCGGAGTTTTGCTGTTTTTCTTTCATGCCATGATAGCCTCAAATGATTTTCCTCCAGCCATCTTAGTGATTATTTTCACCTCCTCTGATTATCGTTGGTGACATCTGACAAACAACTGCTATCATTCCATTGGCCAGTCTACAAAGGCTCTGGAACCTGCTCACTTGGTAGCAACCACTTGACCAATATCTTTTGTACTATCTGTCATCCCTTAATGGGAAGATGAATGGATGAATTCAGGTATATTTTCAAGGAATGGTAATCTCTTTTAAGCTATTACTGTAAAAATTGTATTCCTTTTTTTTAAGGACTTTAAGGACTTTAATTCCTTTAATTAAGGACTTTAAAAATTAGTTTTCATTGTTGGAGTGAGGGTAGGAATGTGCATGTTCTGTGTCTCACATATGTGTCTCCCTTACCTGTAACAAGCAAATCTCTAAAATCTTTAAAAACAAATTTTTGGGGGGCGAGGGGCTGGGGAACCCATTTGGTAGCAGAATGACTAGAACTGATTTGAGGCTGTTTTGAATTTATCATGCTTAGGATGAGTTTTCTTACCTTTTGCTGCAGAAACATTACTGTGCTTAATAACTGTGGGCCCCACACCTGCTTGGGTGTTACATATGTACAGAATGTATGTCATATCACCTTCTTAAGTTCCACAGAGTTATGAGATGTGAAACTGCCAAGGGACTGTGGGCCTGTGCAGAATAAGGAGTTTGAAGCAAAGGATTTCACCAGACAGAATGTTCATGATGGCTTCCCGCCTCTCCACCCCATTGTTTTGAGTCTTGCCTAAGGGGATCCATTCAATAAGTTTAGTTGCTGTGAATATTGATCATTATTTTAAGCTAAATAATAGGCAGTCATGATGTGGTAAAGATTAGACTCTGCTTCTCATAGGGCAAGGTGAAATCCCAGCTCTGCCACTTAACAATCAATGTGTGACATTGGTTGGACAAATTTAACTCCTCAAAATTTAGCTCCTCCATTTACAAAAAGAGGATAATACTCAACTAACTACATTATAGGATTGTTTTAAACACAATAACCTAAAAGAATTACCATAGTCCTTGGACAGTGGTAAGAATTTAAGAGAAATATTATTTTCTTTTCTACTTCTTCCCTCTTTTCCAAACCTGTAGTGTAAATAACCTTTTCTATAATATATAATTATTGTTTTATTGAGAAAATAGATCATAGTTCATTGTGGTAAGTTTTAGGTATAACTAACTGGACTTTTGTTTTGAAATATAGACTCATAGGAAGTTGCAAAGAATGTATAGGAAGGTCTCCCATTCTCTTCAGCAGGCTCCCCCCACGTTGACATCTAACATGACTGCAGTGCAGTGTCAGTGTCAGGAAATTGGAAGGAGCCCGGGCCATGGAAGGGTAAAATAAGATGTCCCTAAAAATGTGTTTCGCTGGGTTAACTGATTATCCCAGACTTCTGATAAACATGTCAATAAATTTTATTTATTTCTAGTTTTATTGAATTATAGTCAGAATGTGGCCTCCTGATTGTAGAATTGGGGGTTTTGTTTTGTCTTTTACATATGTCAGTTTTTCTAAAAATTTTTAGGGTATTTGGATGGAAAAAATTTATCTATCTACACACACACACACACACACACACACACATTAGTAGAAACACAAGTGTGTAATTTAAGTCAGGGTATCGATTGTATTATTGAAACCTCCGAAGTCCTCTGAGAACTTTGGGACAGCTCATACAAGGCCCGGTGCTCAAGGAGCAGGGAGACCACTGTAAGAGGTCAGGTGTAGTTGTGGACCAGACCAGGTAGAATCCCTGTTATGGCCATGGTCAAGGGTGTAAAATTTTCTCTGGTCATAGTGAGAATGCACCAGCATGTTTACTAGGAGAGTGAAAAATCTGTGATGTGGCTGCTATTTGGAGACTGGACGGTTGTTGGACAAGGGAGGGAGCAGGCAAACCAATCAGGAGGCTGTTATAATACAGAGATGGCAAACACAAGGCCAGAGGGCCAAAGCCAAATCTGGCCCTCCACCTTGTTTTATCCAGTCCAGCACCAAGCTCCTTGCTTCTAGTTAAGGAGTAGTTATATTTATACAGTCCTAAAATTACATTTAGCCTTCAAAGGCAACTGTGAGGCTGATGTGGCCCCCGGTGAAAATTAGTTTGACACCCTGCGATAATAGAAGCAAGAAATTGTGGGCCAGGCATAAAGTGACACGCAGAGCACAATTGATTGTGCTAATTGATATCAATATTTAATCCTCTTCCTGTTTGTAACTGTATATTATGTCTGTGCTTCAGTATGCACACAGGTTTATGACTGTTTCTTGTTCTGGATTATCTTTTCTTAAGCATTCCTCTTTTCCCGTGTAGTGTTATTTTGCTTTGAAAAGACTACTCCATCTTTTGTGGAAAATAAATGCATACCGTTGGAGAGTACATGCTAGGTGAGACCGTTCTTGTGAGTGCATATTGGGTGGGACACCCAGAATTTAGTCTCTGTGCACTTTGTCTGCATCTTCTCTGACAGTGCTGGGAGCAGAGTAATTGTGGTGGTAGTTTATTTCTCATAGTTCATTCTTGATGTTTTTCCCAAAGCAATTGTCTCCCCACCTTGGTGCAGACCAGGTCAGTCTGCCTTTGTTGTGCACTTAAGATAGACTTTTCAGTAGTACACTCTTTCCTTGCTTCTACCATGGAAGGATCTCTCTGTACAGATTTACCTAATAACCTCATTACTCTTATTTATGGATCCCTCCCCACTGCAGTGTGAACTTTGACGTGCAGTCTTCTAATTAGTTTTGTGGAATAGTCTTCTCCTCTCCAGTTTTTTTTTATTTACTTATCTTTAGAAGGGAAGGAGAGAAGGAGAGAAATGTCAATGTATGGTTGCTTCTGCTGCACCCCCTGCTGGGAACTGGCCTGCAACCCAGGCATGTACCTTAACGGGGACTTGAACCGCGATCTTTTGGTTCCCAGGCCTGTGCTCAAACCACTGAGCTACACCAGCCAGGGCTCCTTTCCAGTTTTCATTTGACTCACTTTTATAGTGACTATAGTTGAAATCACATTTAAAATGGATGCCAATGCTGGGTTATTTCTCCAGAACGTGTAGAGTGAGGCCCTGGAGCACTTCTGCATCCCCTGTGGTATGCTAGTTTAGTTAATGCCACTGAGTATCCTTACCATTGACACATACTAGCTACTATTTTCATACAAAGAGGGAGATTGAAAGGGGTCATTTAAAAAAATTTTATAACCCATGAAGACTTTTCAAAATTTATAATTTTGAGGAAAAACATTTGTTATTCTAATGTTGGTTTCTCCTTCCTTAAGGTTCTTTCTATGTAAGTGTATATTTTTTCTTAAGTTTTTATTATTCACATGTTCATCTCTAAAATGTGAGCAACAACAAATAGAATCTGCCTTATTTGATTCTCATCAATACCTGAGGTATTACAACATGTGCAGTAATTGGCTGCTTTGTCATTCCTTTCAGATTGCCTTGTTCATTTGCCCTTTGTAGTTAATGGAGAATCGACCTCACTTGCACCAACTGATGCCCCTCCTGCCATGCTGACTGCCATGGTCCCTGAGGATGGCACCTCGTCATCAAGTTGCATTGGAACCTCTAGTGAGGAGGCCCCTGTTCCAGAAATGCCAGTGTCCTTGGAACACAATGGATGCATCCTCTCTGATGGCATGATATTCGGGTCTGGAGCTGGTAGTGACCTAGACCCTGCTGCATCTGCGTCTGGAAATAGCTCTGCCTTCGAAGCAGTCAAGTTAAGGCAGCCTGGTGGTTGTGTGGAGCCTGGGGCGAACGCCAGCACAGAAACTCTGCCCTCAGGGTACGTTACCTCTCAAATGTGTGATCATGTTTGACTGTTGAATGTGTGTGTAAAACTTTTCCAGTAATGGAACTTGAAATCAAAATCTGATTCATACGATTTATTTGCTACAAAGCAAGTACCTTTCAAGGGGTGTCTAACCTTTTGGTGCCTCTGGGCTACACTGGAGGAAGAGTTGTCTTGGGCCACACATTAAGTACATTGCATCATGTAATCACAAAAAAAAATTCATAATATTTTAAGTAAATTTACAATTTTGTGTTGGGCCGCATTCATACCATCCTGGGCCACATGTGGCCTGCACAGGCTGTGGGTTTGACACCCCTGTTTTAAAACTAAGATCACACATCTTGTTGAAATACATGCAATATTAGGGGAAAAGGAAAAAAATGATTTTAATTTGCAGGACCCTCTTTTTTAAAAATATATTTTATTGATTATGCTATTACGGTTATCCCATTTTCCCCCCTTCACTCCCCTCCACCCTGCACATTCCCTCCTACCCACATTCTCCCCCTTTAGTTCGTGTCCATGTGTCATACTTATAAGTTCTTTAGTTTCTACATTTCCCATACTGTTCTTACCCTCCCCCTCTGTATTTTCTACCTACCTTCTATGCTACTTATTCTCTGTACCTTTTCCCCCTCTCTTCCCCCTTCAGCTCCCCTGTTGATAACCTGCCATGTGATCTCCATTTCTGTGAATCTGTTCCTATTCTAATTGTTTTCTGGGTTTATTTTTGTTTTTGTTTTAGGTGTGGTTGATAATAATTGTGATTTGCTGTCATTTTACTGTATATGCTTTTTATCCTTTTTTCTTAGATAAGTCCCTTTAACATTTTATATAATAGGGACTTGGTGATGATGAACTCCTTTAACTTTATTATAACTCCTTTATTATAGTTAACTTTATTTAAGTATAACTCCTTTAACCTTATCTGAGAAGCACTTTATCTGTCCTTCCATTGTAAATGAAAGTTTTGCTAGATAGAACAATCTTGGATGCCTTTCATGACTTGGAATACTTCTTTCCAGCCCCTTCTTGCCTGTAAGGTCTCTTTTGAGAAATCAGCTGACAGTCTGATGGGAACTCCTTTGTAGGTGACTGTCTACTTATCTCTTGCTGCTACTAGGACTCTCTCCTTCATTTTAATCTTGGCTAATGTAATTATAATGTACCTTGGTGTATTTCTCCTTGAGCCCAACTTGTCTGGGGCTCTCTGAGCTTCCTAGACTTCCTGGAAGTCTATTTCCTTTGCCAGATTGGGAAAGTTTTCCTTTATTATTTGTTCAGATAAGTTTCCCACTTGTTGCTCTTCCTCTTCTCCTTCTGGTACTCCTATAATTCAGATGTTGGAACATTTAAAGATGACCTGGAGGTTCCTAAGCCTCTCCTCATTTTTTTGAATTCTTGTTTCTTTATTCTTTTTTAATTGAATGTTTTTTTCTTCCTTCTGGTCCACTGCATTGATTTGAGTTCCAGTATCCTTCCCATCACTGTTGGTTTCCTGTACATTTTCCTTTACTTCACTTAGTATAGTCCTCATTTTTTTTTCATCTAATTTGCGGCCAAATTCAACCAATTCTGTGAGCATCCTGATTAGCTGTGTTTTGAACTGTACATCTGATAGGTTGGCTCTCTTCATTGCTTAGTTGTATTTTTTTGGGGGGAGCTTTGATCTGTTATTTCGTTTGGCCCATATTTTTTGTATGGGCTTGCCTGTTACATACTGAGGGGCAGAGCCTTAGGCATTCACCTGGGTGGGGCAGCCCAGCTGCTGGGTTGTGATGCTATATGTGGGGAAGGGGTTCCAGAGGGAACAGTGGTGCTTGCTCGGCTCTCTGCCAGATTTCAGTCACTTCCCCTGCTTCCCTCCAGCAAATTGGGCCCTTCTGGTTCTGATTCCCATGAGGGTGGGTTTGTGGATGTTCTAGGACCCTGTGGGTCTCTCCACCGAACTCTCCTGTGAGGCTAAGAGTTTCTCCCAGCACCTCAATCCCCACAGGTATTTTCAACTGGTGTTTTGAAGTTTATATTTCCCCACGCTGGGACCCTAGGTTGTGCAGGACCCTCTTAACTTGATTCTGGTGTATTCTTTCCTTTCCTAAGAGTGACCATGGCACCACTGATCATAACCTCAGCTCTAGACTCCTTTGTGGTCTGTTCTACACACCCCAGTCTCAAGAAAAAGCAGACATTTCCTCTGTTAATTCTGAATGCTGGGGAGTCATTATCCAGCTCCAATGATGGGCTGTTACACACTTGGGTTTTCATTACTGCTCAGCGATTCTTAACTTCTGCATTTTCCCGCCATCCTTATTCAGCATTGCAGGGTTTGCTTTGGTGAGTACTCTATATGGGTGTTCCATTTGGTCATTCACAGGTTGTTTACTCTCTGCTCGGCTCTGAAGATACTATTATTGGGCTGGCCAAAAATCCATTTAGTTTTTTTCATAAAATAATGACAAATTGTTTTCATTTTCACTAACAACTTTATTGATTTGGATATTTTGAGTTTGTTGGCTGTCTCCTGCATGGTTTAATGTTGATTGTTCTCAATTACTGTCTTAATTTAGTCACTATCAACTTCAACTGGTCTACTGTACCATGTAGCATTTTCTAGCAAGAAATCTCCAGTATGAAAGTCAGTAATGAAACTTTGCAAACCACTGTTGAAATGCAGAATCAGTTACATCACCTTCTCCATACACTGCACAAATATTTTTTTGAGTTTCAGTTGCATTTTTTACCTTTCTTGAAGTAAAGCATATATGCCAACAATGTTGCTTATTTTCTTTGGTCTTCAGTAAAAATTCACCAATTTTGGTAAGTTTTTTAAAAATGCATGCTGATATGACAGCTGTCAGAATACAGTCTAACAAAATTGTTTTGATCGAGGATAAAGACAACTAAGCACTATTGGAGCCACCTTATGGAAAAACCCAAAATAACTTTCTGGCCAACCCAATATAAATGATTCATTGTCTCTGCCTTTGAGAGTTTACTTAGTGGCTCACACTTGTAAACACGCATCCAGGATCCAGTTGGAAATGCTGGATTGGGGTCTGGATACAGGTGGAACACTGGCATGTCCGCTCTGTGCCCAGTAGCTACACCTCCAGGGTCAGGTTACAGCCCACGTGCTGTCACTACAGTCCATGGTGTGCCCACGGCTCACACTGAGACTGGAGCTGGTTTGCTCAGGCTCTCACCAGGTGTGTCCACTGCCTTCCTGGTTCCAGCTGCCATCCTCTGTACTTGTGCCCTTATGAGGGCTTGCACTGTCCCTCATGTTAGCTGTTCAGGAGCTATGTCCAGACATACCTTTCTCTGCATTTATTTTTAACCACTTACACATGGGGAAGTCCCCACTTCTGCTTCCTGCAAGCATTTCAGAACCTACACTGTCCCCCCTGCTCCTCAAAAAATCTTTCATTGTCCCTTTGTCTCCTGTCTTTGGCAGCTTATTCACTTATTCGTTATGTGTCTGCAACTGTGACACACACGAGGAGCTGTTCCTACTGTCAGGAACCTCATGGTCTAGAGGGTAAAGACAGGCAACCAGGGACATCACATTATAGTGACAGCTGTGCCAGAGTTCAATCTACGATACGGTGGGGGTGTCTTGCCACCTGATATTGAAGAAGTCTTTCTGGGAAAGGTTACCCTGAAGTGGCTTTCTCAAGAGCAGTTGAGGCAGGTGTTGGTGGGCTCACTCAGGGGAGCTGAGTACATGTTTGGGTCACTGGCATCATAGAAATGGGTAAGGCACACTCAGGAAAGAGTGTGTGTTCCTGCTGGAGTTCAGCATTGGGGAGGCAAGGTGTGAGTATGTGAAGAGTGTGGATCCCTGCAGAGGGGCTGACAGTTTGTCCTGAAAACCAGGAGTGAGTACTAAGAAGTTTTAAGTGAAGGGGTGTGTGTCATACCCGAGTGTGATGAAGGTTATGCTGGTAGTCCTGTAGACTGAGTAGGGAACAGGAGAGCAGCCAGGCTGTTCTATGAAAGAAGCAGGCATTCCAATTCAAAGCAGTGGGGACAGAAACTGACTTCTGTGGGGGCCACATCAGTGCTTCGGGCACTGTGCGTGGTCTGGACAGTAGGAGGATGTCACAGATTATGACCAGAATTTGAACACCTAATGAGGTGACTCAGTACACATGAGAATAGGAAGTATTGACATGGGCGATTATATAGTAAGAGTGAGCACTGTTTCTGGAAGGTGAGTTTTTCTAGTGTGTTTGTATAAAACTGTAAATAAGTAGCACTTACTATACACAAGATGTTAGAGTAAAATGTAGTTCTTACTTTGTGAGCTCTGGGCCACTGATCCCTGAGAGAAATTAAAATAGCCCAAACTAAGGTGGTTGTTGGCCTTTCAGGGTGATGTTAAGATGGGCCTGGGGATTAGTTGTGAGGAAAAGGAGGAACAGGAGAGTGGAGCCCACATGAGTTCTGGCTCTGGTACGACTTGGCTGGTGTAACCCAGTCAGTGTTCAAATCTACACCTTTTCCTCTTTTCCTCAAAAATTTTTTGAGTGCCTATGCCCCTGTGTTTCCTCTCTGGTTACTTACTCACTTGTTTAACTACCTGCCAGTAGCATTACAGTGTCCTCAGAAAGAGGGTTGGGTCTTAGAAATGACACCTGTGTGCTTGCTGAGTGTGACTCACCTAAGACCCTGTGTTGGCTGTGACTTGTGTGAAATGTTCCTTCTATATACATAGCTCAAGGTCAGGCTGTCTCATTCCACAGGACTTTCTTGCCCTCACCCAGTCCCCTGCCCACATCAGGCCCCTTGGTCCCAACTCTTACACTTCTATATTTTTCCTAACCCTTTCTTATGAAAATTTACAAACATGCAGAAAATTTAAAGAATTTCACAGGGAACACCTATATACCTATCACCAGATTCTACAATTGACATTTTACTGTCTGCATTATCTCATATCTCTTCATCTCTCTGTCCATCTTATTTTTAAATGCATTTCAGCAAGTTGCAGATACCAATACATTTTGCCTCACACTTCAGTTTGCATATCACTAACTGGAGTTCAGTATTTAAAAAAATTTTTAGATAAAGTTTACATAGGAAGAAGTGCACAAGTCTTAAGTGTACCATTTTGATGAGCTTTGACAAATGCATACATCTGTTAACCCAAATCCTTGTAGACATGCCGTCACCCCCAAAAGTTCTCTCAAACCTCTTTCTCCGAAAATTCTTGTAATTACTTTTAGAGAGGCAGTCACTGTTCTGACTTTTCCCACTACAGATTATAGGTTACTTTTCCCTGTTCTAGAACTTAATATTAATGGATTCATTATGAACTCTTTGAGTCAGGTTCATTTCATCAGCATGATGGGTGGAACTGGTATTGTTTTCCTTGTAGCAGTAAGATTGCCTGGTGATGTATTCTATTTTTGTGTTATCATAAGTTTTCTCTCCACTACATTGATAAAGGGATTTTTTTTCCACTTCTGCATTACTCGTGCCTAAAACCGTGTCTGCTGATTTGTTCAATAAATTAATTAGAGCTTAAGTGAGTGATTTTGAGTGAATCAGCAGTTGGGCAAAGGACCTGGCTTATAAATACCTCTGAGGAAATGCTTGACAAGGTCATAATATACTGAAAAATTAAAGGAAGATAAGAAATTAGAGGCACCATTGAATTTAACAGCAAAGAGGTTATTTGCTGCTGACCTTTGAAAAGTGGCTTTGGGAAATGATGGGAGCTGTATTCAAGTTGCTGGAAGGTGGAGCTTGGGAGATGGGGTGTGACAGCAACTCTTACACTGTCCCTGTGAACACACATGGACGTGGGTAAGAAAAGACAGAACTGGGGGCAATTGCTTGTTTTATGAGTTAAGATAGGTGAAAGGGGGTCAGCTGCTGAGGGGACGGTGGGACAGCAGGTGAGCAGGGCAGGAGAGAGGTGACTGGGACTGAGCTTGTGAGAAGGCATGGTCACTCTCTACCCTGTTATTCAGGTTTGAAACCCATAGTTATACAATCACTAACTAAATTCTATTGTTATTATTGTAATATGTTTCACAAAACTCTTCCAAATTTACTTTTTTGTTGTTTTAACAAGGTCTGTGGTAAGTAGTAGGTTTTAAATTTTTTTTTCTGCTTAGTGAGGCAGAGAGACTATATCTAAACACTAGAAAGGAGAATGTTGTGGGGTGGAGGTGATAGTGCCAGTTACAAATTAGTACTTCTCTCCAGGAAAATGAGTTCTATTGAGAAGTCTCAGTAATCAGTTCAGTAATCTGCACCTATCTTAGATAGGTGTTCATGAATTTCCACTACTAGATAATGATAGGTGTTCATGAATTTCCACTACTAGATAATGATAGGTGTTCATGAATTTCCACTACTAGATAATGATAGGTGTTCATGAATTTCCACTACTAGATAATGATAGGTGTTCATGAATTTCCACTACTAGATAATGATAGGTGTTCATGAATTTCTACTACTAGATAGGTATTCATGAATTTCCACTACTAGATAATGTGGTCTCTGGCCAATTCCAGCTTGTCACTTTTATAGGACCCATAGGCACAGCCAGAGTGCCTCCATTGCTGCTATAACCCTCTGCCTACCCCAAACTCCCCAGCCCCAAACTCCCCAGCACCTTTCTCCTTTGTTGCTGCTGAGGCTGCTCTGGTCACCACCTACACACTGAGGACTCACTTTTGGAGGTAGGGTCTTATCTGGAAGTGACAGCTCAGCTAGTTCATGCACTTGGCCAGCTGTCAGGAGAGGTTAGACAGTTTCACTGGAAAGACACGACATTGTCCAGGCTCCTCCCTCTGGGCCAGAACTTCTGTGTCCCCAGAATGTTGTCGGCGTACCCACAACCCGGGATGCCCCGCCCAGAAAAGAGGGTGGGGACACAGCAGAACTTTTCTCTCTTATTAGGTTTGTATCTACACAGTGATCTCAGTTTTGCCTCTTGTCCCCCGATGCATAAAATATTTACTATCTGGCACTTTACAGAAAATGTTTGTCTCCCCTTGATCTAGAGAATAGAATGTATAGAAAATATAAGGAAGAAATCCTAAAGTAGTTCTGAATATAATGTTCTGTGTAGCAAGAAATTTAGTTTGACAAAGATAAATTCTGTTTAGAACAAAAATACTGAATTCTGGAAGTAATGCCATTTTGAAAAAATTAAGAACCAGTGGCTAGCATAATTCAGTGCTTACCGAATATTGTTAAATGTTAAGTTGGAAATATTTGCAATTGATTTAGGATAAAACTGAAAATGGCTTTATAGCCTTTTACATGAAATAAGCACTTGGCTCTTTCCTCCCAAATCCTAGAGTATTGATAGCCAGAATTCTACCTTTCCACCCAGAAGACTGGAAGTATCTTCCACTGAAGATTCCCCCCAACCCCCCCAAAAGACAAAAACACTGCTATCTGTTTGTTCTCCAGGGAAATTGCCTCACATAGCCCTTCCATTAATCATCCCACAACCCACAAGCCCCACCCTGGCACACAAAATCCCCAGGCAATTTTTGGTCCCCTACTCATTAGACACCCAAGGGAAACCTCTTATGGAAAGAAAGAAAGAAATAAAAACAAGCAACCTAGAAAATGCTATCAGAAGAAACAGACTATTTCAATATTCTCAGAGGGATAAGAGTAGATGTAACAGAAATTAAGCAACAATATGTTATAAAAACAGAATACTCGAAGAACCAAAAGCTCTTGGAAATCTAATTCAGTGGAAGGCTTGGCTGATGAAGGTAAAGAAATTTCTCAGAAAGTAAAATAAAAAGATAAATTTATAAAATAGAAGGTCTGATAAGAGAAGTTTCAGAAAAAGAGGAAATCCTTAACAAAATAACAACAAAACTTTCACAATATGAAGGACTTGATTTTCTTTTGGAAAGGGCTCACCAAAACTCAGGTCAAGGGGAAATAAATCTGTATTAAGACACTGTTGGGAAAATTTTAGTACTTTGGGGCTGAAGAAAAAAATTCTAAGCATTTTCAGAGGTTAAGACATGGAGGCAGGCAGGTCTTATACTCCTCAGAATGGCATCAGACTTCTCAGAATCCACACAAAGGGCTCTAGGAGACCGTGGCCAGTGCCTCCGTCCTAGAGGGACATTTTCTATGACCTCGAGTTTTGTGTTCAGCTGCACTGTTGAGTGTGAGTGCAGACACCTAGGATTATACAAGTATCCTGCCCAGGTGTCCTTCTTAGGAAGCTACTAAGACTTGTGTTCTCCAACCAGGCAGAGGCAGTGAAAGTCATGGACCTGGGAAATGGTGTCTGATGAGGGCTGGAAGGGGTTCTGGTGCTTTCCCAGGGCAACAGACAAGATAAAGTACCTGTAGTTAGAATGATGATGGCTATGGAGAAGTAAGAAGGTGGAAGGGCAGGGACAGGGGAACAGCACTCATGTCCTGTTCCTGGCTCAGCTCTCAGGAGGGTTTCCATAGTCACATGAAGAAGGGCCTAGCATGTGTGTTTTGGGTACAGTTGGGAAGAGAGTAAGTGTATATGTGCATGTGTGTGCTTGTGCATGTGCCCGTGTGTGTCTGTGTGCATGTGCAGGAGACAGCTTCATCTGTACACCATGTTGAGGGAATACCTCTAGCAAGTGTGGTCTTTGCATAGGAAAAAATCATTAAAGGCCTCTCTAATCAAAAAGAAATCAGATTTAATTGGGTCCCTGTGTTTAAGAAGAAGAAAAAATATTTTCTATAATGTTTTCAAGTTGAAACTAAGAATGTTAAACCCAGAAATACCAGGTTTTTATTTTGTGTGTTTGAAATATTTCTTCTATATCGTGGTGTGGGAAGACTGGAGAGGAAGAAGTAGGGATCACAGAAGAGAAAATGAAAGTGAGTCTTCAGAGTAGAACAGAGAAGGTACAGCAGGATGTCTGTAATTTATAGGCTTCCTCTGAACCAGAGAGAGACACATGTGTGCAGAGAGAAGACACTGGTTGCACACAGAGGGAGAATGGTCAGGACACAGAAACACCATATACTTCTTCAAGGTGGTTTCTGCTGAAATCTTTTAGATACGTGGTTTTGAAATTGCAGGCAAGAATGGATATTACTTCACTGACATTTTGTGCTTTGCACTTGATACAAGGCTGAAAGTTTGTCTACCCTTGATGAAATTTCTTTCTTTCTGATGAGTTGGAAATTTGTAAATTAGTATCTTTTAAAAACTTGGCATGTTACTCTAGCTTTCTCTGGTAACTATACTTACTGAATTTCCAATTGTGTTAAGGAAAAAGAAAATGTGTAAAACTTAAAAAGCACTAATAATTGAGGAAAAAAACAACTTTATAATAGATATGTAGGCTTTTAAAGTCTGTAAATGTATATGTATATTACTGCACATTAATGTACAGATACATTAATTAAATATAAGTACAATAAAATTAAAGTTACAGATATGTTAATCTGTACATTAATGATTCTGTAACTTTACTGATTATAAGAAGGAGTCATTCTTCATATTGTCATATTTGTTGTCTTTTACTTATATTTTCACATTTTTTAAAAGGTGGGAGCAGAGGAAAGATCCTCATGGGAGAACCTATTATGTGGATCATAATACTCGAACGACCACATGGGAGAGGCCACAGCCTTTACCTCCAGGGTAAGGTGGAAGTATTACAATCTTTAGTTGTTTTATCAAATGTGGTTTTCAAGTTTACATCATATGACATAATGTGATTCTTTCATTCTGCATATTGTTTCCTTATGTTGTCTTGAAGGGCTTCCTAAGAGATTGTCAAACACTGGAATGAGTTACTGAGGGTCGTTGCAGAATTTTGGTCCAGTACCAGTCCCTGTTTAATTTTTTAAGGAATGAAAGACAATTTATTATGCATGGTTCTCATAGACAGTGATCCAAGCCCTGTTGTTCTATGGGATTTCCTGACAGATATTTGAATGGTTTACAGTGAAATCCACAGGTTACCACAAGTTAACTGCATTACACTTTAGCTGATGTTATAGAGCATTTACGTGACTGCGGATATTGTTACCTGCTAGTAATACAGTTCATGCTGTTGGGCTGTTACTGAAAGCCACTCACAAATTGATGTCCCTTGTCCTTAGTTTCATGTATTCACCTCATGAGCACACCCCACTGATAGCCAGCTTGGTTACCATTCATAGTGTCCCCATACTCTTGACTGCACTTGGCATTTCTCGTTATCATCTTTGACACTCAGGAGCTCTGTCCACTAATACAAAATGCATTCCAGTTCTAGAAAATTCAAGGCAAGGAATGTTATTTTGTAAAGTTGGTTGCTGAGAGAATTCTGAGTTTGCCATGTAAATTAATGACCACAATGGATTCGAGGTGAACTGGACCCTGGAGCATGGGTGTGTTTGGGTGTGCAGAGACTGAGAAGGACCTTCTGTTCCAAGGGACTCAGAGGGTATTCACGTGGCTCCATATGGTTCTCTGGAACGTAGCACTAGGATGTTGGGGCGTTGGGTCACTGAGGCTGGGATTGGGATGTTTTCTGAGCTATCCTTGAGAGCTGTGGCAGGTGGGATGGCATGACTGTACCTGCAGCTCACATCAGCTACAGGACGGTGGGCAAAGAACTGTCAAGACTCGAGTTAACATCTGATGTGGGGAGTGGCTGTGGGGTTGATTGCCAGGTAATCAATAAGCACTCAGTAAATGCTTATCAAAAAAGTGGGGAGAAAGTGTAGTTGGATCAATTCTGGGATGGTTCAATCTCTGGCCCCCATCAAAACCATCTTTATGTTACCAAACAAAAAAAGGAGGGTTCATCTGCCTCTTGCCAGAAGAGCCAAATTCATGAAGCAGTAGCTGGTGACAAAGGAAAGGTTTTATTCAGATGCTACATAATCTAGGAGAATGGCGGACTCTCCGTCTCAAAGTCCATCTCCTTTGTGAGACCAACAATCCTCAGCAAGACCAAAACAAAAGCCAGTGCCCAGGGTTCCTGCTCCACCTTAAAGTACATCCTTTAGAGTCTGCAGGCAGCTGCTAAGTGGTCATCCAAGTAGCTTAGCTTGTTCCCAAAGCTGCCCATTTCAGGCTCCGTCCTGGAGCCTGCTTGTGGAGCCAGTGCTGCCATGGGCCCTACAGCTGTTAGCTTCTCAAGGTTGTGTACTCCTGGGGTGGAGAACATGCCAACGCATGCTTCACCAGGTGGGCGAGAGAGCAAATCTCCCTCCCAGAGGCTATGGGCTCAGGCTGCTAAGGCCACCTGGCCCACACAGAGAACAAGTGAGTTCACTGTCTAAGTGCAGGTCACGAGCCAGTGAGCCATGAACAAGAGAGAGAGCATTCTTTGTTCCCCTGTATTTCTGTTGACTTGGATGTGGGATGGAACAGGTGCTTTCTCAAAATGACACATTTCCCAAACTTCTGTGTGCTTTGCATAGGTCCACTCCACAACCAATCCCATCTTTCCCTGGGCTATGCTGACAGGCCCCTTAGGTCTAGCATCTCTCCTGCTGCCATTTTGACTTCTCTGGCACATGTGCCTGTCTTCCCCTGGTCCCACCACCTATCTGGTACTGGAGGGGCAGGGCATAGGGCTCTTCATGTACTCAGTGTAAGAACCTCCACTTGCCACTATCTTGGACAGGGGCCTACTCCCCGGGCCAACCATCCACCAGTAATACTTGGAAATCATGTAGTAGTAGAATGGGAAGTATTTAGTTAAGATAAATAAAAAGTTACATGTTCATAGATTTTCTTTTTCTCTTTTCATCATAGGTTTTTTTCAGCTTTATTGAGATATAATTGACAAATTGTCATATATTTGAAGTGTGCAACACGATGATTTAATAATATATGTATACAGTGTAAAAATTCTCACAGTCCAGTTAATTTACACACTCTTTACCTCACATATTTCCCTTTGTCCCCCCCCCCCCCACACACACAGATTGTTTAATCATTTGCCTGTTGAAGATTTAGGTTGACTAAATCTTCTAAATCTTCTTTAGTCAGTTGACTGACTAAAATAAAGTAAGTTGCTATTACATTCATGTGTAGAATTTTGTGTAAACATAAATTTTTGTCTCTCTGGAGTAGATGCATAAGAGCACAATTGCTAGATCACATGGTAATTGTATGTTTCTTTTTTATGAAAAATGGCAAATTGTATTTCAAAATGTCTACAGTTTTATATTCCAGCCAGCAGTGTATAAAAGATTGATGTTCTCTGTATTCTTGCCAGCATTTTGTGTTAACATGATTTTTATTTTAGTTGTTCTAATATATGTTCATAGCCTTTCTGAAGAATATCCTGATTTACATTATTTTAAGTTATTTTATAATAGCTTGGACTTGGTTTTTAAATTATTTACTTGTATTAACTACTTCTCAGTGTCTTCTATTGAGAGATTGTTAATTTTTATTGTCACTTTCGGTGTTAGCTGGGAGAGAAGAGTGGATGACCGTGGCAGGGTATACTATGTGGACCACAACACCAGAACAACCACGTGGCAGCGGCCAACCCTGGAATCAGTGCGGGACTTTGAACAGTGGCAGTCACAGCGCAGCCAGCTCCAGGGTGCCCTGCAGCAATTCAATCAGCGCTACCTCTACTCAGTGAGTGCATATGGCCCCTGGGTTTGCCTCATTCTACCACACTGCATTCTATTGCATTCCATTTGATTGAGCATCATTCGGCTGCATTGTATTCCAGCGCATTGCATTCTGCTTTATTCCATTCTGCCACACTTCATTCTACTGCATTTTCCTGTGTTACATTCTACTGTACTACATTCTGCTGTGTTCATTTCGCTGCATCGTGTTTTGCATTCTGTTTACTGCACTGCATTCTATTGTATTCCATTCTACATTCTATTCTTCTGTATTTTATTCTACTGCACTGCAGTCTACTGTGTTATATTCTGCACAGCATTATAGGGTCCTTTGTAGTCAACCTTTGATAAATAATTAGCATTGTTTGTAATATAGATAACCACTTCAAGCTTTTAAAAAATTTTCTAGCATACTAAGAGAACTTACTCATTGTCCTTATTAAATGGTAGCTTCATAATTGCTATTTCTTTATAAAGTACTATGCCTTTACAGATTCCCAGTCTTCTACCTTTAATTGTGATAATTTTATTGGCTTTAAATAAAAGCAGTTAGCTCCCGATTGTACTTAAGGCTAGCTTCATTATATGCAAACTACTTTGGGTCTCTTCTGAAGTTCTGAAACAGTACTTTGCTCTCTTTTGGCCTGTCAAAGATGTTCCTGATATTGGGGATTCTTTTGTCCAAAAAAATGTAATGTACCTGAAAATTTGACCACTTGGCAATGTATTTATTGCCAGAAGTAAACATCCACAAGAAGAGTTGGGAAAAAAACCCTAAAAAAACATTGTAAATGTATTTGATCATAGGAAGGAGAAAATATAAATTTTAAGTACTGGGCATCTGTAGATAGTGTTTTGAAGCAACTTAAACCCCAAAAACAGAGGCTGGTAGATGGGCAGAAGGTAGTAAATATATGAAGAGAAAAATCAGCCTTTCTGAGTCCTGCCTGATTCATAGGTGAGTTGATGAGGTCTTTTGTACATGTGACCCCTTTCCTGCTATTTGCTTGTAACCAGGGAGGTGTGGGCCACCCATGGAGCTTACACAGAATCTATGGTGATATACATCATCTGGCTGAATATAGTAAACCAGGGATTATGTAGTGTGAGTATGTGTTTGGTGGGTCTTAGGTGTACACGGGAACACCTTGGGGACACAGGGCAGACTCGGGTAACAGGTGTGTATCAGAACTGTTCTCCTGCACATGTCAAAACATCCTGGAATGGATTGAGGGTTGGTTGTCAAAGAGCAACGCCAAGTCTGGGGAGGAATCAAAGCCAATCATCACTGGCTCAGTAATGCCATCAGGGCCCTGGGCTTTTTCTGCCCAAAGTAGCATGGCTCCTTTGTCCTCATGCTTCGTGCTTCTTACCTTCATCCTGTGCCGCTGCTCTCTTGGGGCCTCACTTACCCAGTTGAAACAGAAGGATGGAGAGGGATGTAGAAAGGAGAAGGCTTTTTCTAGCAAGCCCTTGCCCTTTTACTCAGAAATGGAGGCCCTCAGCTGGAACCTCTGCCCAGACCTTTTTGTCTAGAACGGTCATCCCACCAGCCAGACCTGTGCACAGAAGAAGAGATGGACTATTCCTAGCCAGCACATCCCTGCCCTCACAGAACAGTGGCTTTTTGTGAAGGAAAGAGGAGAAAGGAGGGACTGAGTACAGGTAGCAACAGCTCTTCCAAAGTGATAAAATGTTCATTAAGATGCATGTATGTCATCACTGAGAAATGGCTTTTCAGGTCATGATTTTACATTCATCATTCTTTTCATATTAATGGTAGAATGTTTATATGTGCTTCAGAATATATTTCTGGGTTGTAATAATGTGTAAGTATAAGTGTTTTATGTATATAATTATATAAAAGAGAATATTAAGATAACATTTATTTGTATAATGATGATACTAGAGTTTAATATTGGCTGCACTAATAGGCATTTATTTTTAAAAAGAACTATGATAATTGTGTTTTTGAACAAATAGTATTGCCTCATTTAAATACCGCAGTTCTCCTGTGCCCTTCTCTCCTCCTACCTGGTGCCTCTCGATTATTGTGGAAAGCCTAAAATGAAAACAGTGATAGTCAGGGTGTTATTTCTAAGTCATTGTAGAAACATAATAATTGATTGACTCCCCTTAACTCATGGTACTTTTAGGACTTAATATCTTGAAATTACTATATTCACATTCTTTTATATTATTTAGAACATTATTATAAAATGTGGTTCTGACGAGTGCTTTGTTTGTCTCTGCTTTTATATTAAGATCCTATTATTTTATTCTCTTCCAACCCTTTCTCCAATCAGGCTTCAATGTTAGCTGCAGAAAATGACCCCTACGGGCCTTTACCACCAGGCTGGGGTAAGCCAATATGTTGTTGGTAAAAATACCTCAAAAGTATACATAGAAATGGTTATTAAATGCTATGGTGTTCATTCTGTTTTTTAGAAAAAAGAGTAGATTCAACAGACAGAGTTTACTTCGTGAATCATAACACAAAAACCACCCAGTGGGAAGATCCGAGAACTCAAGGGTATGCATATATTACAGCCTTACTTACACCATTCTACATGTATCTACACATAGCTAGAATCAGGTAAACCTTGACTCAGATGTTTTTAGTACCAGGAAAGTGTTCACCTTTGATTGTCTCCCTTTCAGCTTACAGAATGAAGAGCCCCTGCCAGAAGGCTGGGAGATTAGGTATACTCGGGAAGGTGTGCGGTACTTTGTCGATCACAACACCAGAACGACGACATTCAAAGATCCTCGAAATGGGAAATCATCTGTGTGAGTGACGCCTGAGGTTCTTAATGCTGCTTCATTAGGATGTAGGTTAGCTGCTAAGTGAGCCTCAAATTTCACTTTAGATGAAGAAAACCTACTTAGTAATAGCCTAGAATGGGTTTGGGGCATGTAATTTCTTAACAATAACAGTAGCAAATATTTATATAGTGGCTACAGTGTGCCAAGGATTGTTCTGAGCACTTGACAGACAATTAGCTTGTTTCACTTTCCAGCAACCCCTTGAAGAAGACACTATTATTTTCCATTTACCAAGCATAGAAGCTGAGGCTTTAGGGAGTGTGCCTGATTTGGGCAGAATCACATACAGGTCATGGGGCTGGTTTCAGACCCAGGCAGTCTGTCTGCTGTTTGTGCCCTTGACCACCACATCTCAGTGCCGTGATCTCAGGGGCTCAGATACTCAAGAAGACTGAGTTTTCCAGATGAAGATATCTTTGAGGCATTTGACAGATGTTTCCTTCATCCTCACTCCTAGGTGTGAGCTCTTTGCATCACTGAGAATAGAAGCCATCATGAAAGCCTTTTTTGTAAATTCCTGCTGTCACATTTGCCTACCTGCCAGCATCTTCCCTCCTGATCTTGTCAGTGACGTGTCATTGTTCCTACCAAAGTTCAGGCCCTCTGCTGCTTCCTGGGTCTTTTTCCTTTCCTTCCCATGTAATTGTTCCAGCAGTGATCATCTTCCTGAGCTACATCATCAGTTTTTCTTTCTCCACTAAGTTGCTTTTGTCTCATAGATTAAAAATTAAAACAAAACCCCATAACTCTTCACCTTATAAATTCATTTGGTAAAAAATTATCTCTATCACTGATCTTTCTGGGGAAAAAAGCCTGAAGGAGTTGTGTCTATGTTGCTATTTCTGATTTTAGTCTAGACCAACTCTGGAACGCTCCCTTGCCTCTAAATTTGTTAAGGGCACCAGCATTGTTCATGTTGTCAGTCTGGTGCTGGCTTGCAGCCTGTCTTATGGACTTCTCAGAGCATTTGACACAGTACACCTGTCTCCAGGCAGAAGAAGGTGGGGTCTGAATGTCTGTGCTTCCTCTGTGCCTTCCTGGTCTTATCTGTCACTCTGTTTTCTGTGCACCTTTCTCTTCAGCCTCTCAACATCGAAGGAAGGTCTCAGCTCCCTCCTCAGCTACCTACACTCATTCTCCACTGTCATGGTTTTCAAAAGCATTGGTGTGCTGATAACACATAATCTTTCACTTCAAATCCTTCACTTTTAATATTTCACTTCAAATTTTGCTTCCTCTATTCAGCTGCTTCCTTGTTATCTTTGCTTATCACCCCTTCCTGTCAATTTCCATAACACTTGTACCACCAGAGATATTTCCATCTTAGCTGATGGCCACCTCACATTTAGGTGTGCTTGGGCCAAAGTCTCAATCATCCTGAGCCCCTGTTTCTTACCTGATTCTCAGTCCATCGGGAACTGTAGCTCCCTGCACTCTGACTGCTGTCTCAGGATGCTACCACCATCAAGTATCACCTGCAGTGCTGCCTGTCCTACTGCTTCCTACCCTAACCCCACACAGTGATGTTTTCCATACAGCACCTTGGCTGATTGTTTAATAAAAAATCTAAGTAAAAATTCATTCCTTTGCACTTTTGCATTTAATGGTTTCCTTCTTGGTCTGAGTAAAAAGCCAAGTCCTTACAAGGCCCCTTAGCACCTGACCCCTGGTTCTTTTCTCTTCTTCATTCTGTTCCAGCACCACTGGCCACCCAGCTGTCCCTGTAATACCTGAGGCCATTATCTGCTTCATGTGCCCCTCCCCCAGATATCTCTATGGCTGTGCCTCCATGTTTTCACACAGGTGTTGGTTTGTGAGCTCTACTCTGCTTACCTTTCTCAGCAGTGAGAGACTGTCTCTTGCTCCCCTCCTATCCTTTTTCCATACCACTTTTTTTCTTTTCAAGGAACAGGGAGACATGTCCCCTTTTTAGAAGTAGTTTACTTATTCATGCTGTTTATTGTCTGCCTCCTTCACTCCTGTTTAAGTTCTACAAATGCAGTCCTTTCATCTCTTATCAACAAAGAACACTCTTACTGTCCAGAAGGGGGCCAGTTGTATGCACACATTTTGTAACATTTGTTGAATGAATGCACCTGAATCTGGCTGCATGAGAACATTCTCCCTCCATGCCAAAGTGTTCCTGTGGAAAGGGAAAGCTCTTTGCGCTCATGTTTCAGGGTCTCTCATGAGGCAGGAGACTCAGGCCCTCCCTTGGGCATTGAGCCCTGTTTATAAAACCTGTCCCTACACGCCACCAGCTTGGCCATTTCCCTCACTGACCCACCTGTCTCTGGAGTCCCATCTTGCTGTGCTTATGTTTGTTTTAGTTTTCATCTTTGGGTTAAGGTGTGGTAGAATTGCCTCCATGTCCCTTCTCTCCAGCTCCTTTGTCCCTTAGATTTAAGTGTTATCCCTTAACCTTAAAGGTCCCTTAGACCTTTAAGAAGGTCTCTTTGAAGTGGTCTGCACTGGATGTTGGTATTTCACGTAACTGGCTCTTTATAAAACCCTGTCCAAAATACAGCCTTTGTACGTGTGCTGGTATCATGTGTCCTCACTGCGCAAGCTCCTGCTGGCCCAGCAGATGCACCCCCATTCTCTTCCAGAAAATGACTGTCCTGTGGTCATTATAGGCCTCTGGGGCACTTGTGTTAAATGTTAAAGTTGCAGCTTTAATGTGAATTAATACCTGCTCGTTCTGTTTCTCTTTAGAACTAAAGGTGGTCCACAGATTGCTTACGAACGCAGCTTTAGGTGGAAGCTTGCTCACTTCCGTTACCTGTGCCAGGTACTGCATTGCTAAATGAGTCTCATATCTTAGCATTTAATTGTATTTTTACAGAGTGTGTCTACTAAGCTTACATGATATGGTAATGCTATTTTTGTTTTTAGTCCAATGCACTACCCAGTCATGTAAAGATTAATGTGTCCCGACAGACACTGTTCGAAGATTCCTTTCAGCAGGTAAGAAAAACTTTATCAGAATAACCTAGCACAACCTGTCTTATTGTGAGGGACAGTGAAGACTTTAGATATTTTAACCTCACAGAATGCAGCTATAACAGTGACTACCTTACTGAATGCCCATTATAGTCACAATCGTAATAAACCCCATAGGGCTGGGGGGGTTGCCATGTGCATGACACTGTCATTTAATTCATCCCCACAACATCTTCCATTCCACAGGCAGAGGTGCTGGGGATGAGAAAAGTCATTCTACCATGAATGAGATTGCTAAACTAAAGCTTAAACAACTTCTGGGACAAAGTGACACATTTCGACACTTATTTTGCTAAGGCTTTTTAACTTAAACAAAAAGTCTTGGTAATACTACCAAATTAAAATTAAATAGGTATAGATACTGTTGTCATGTGAGTATTCCTTTAATAACGCTCCTGCTGATTTCTGTGTAAATATCATGCTCTAATCCAGACCTGTGTGAGCTCACTACTTAAGCTGTTAGTCCCTGCTCACCTCCCTCCCAACCCCCTTCCAGACCTATTTTTGGTAATTGATTCTTTCTGCTGACATTTTGTACCACCTAATGGACTGGAATGTCACTCCATGGGAGCACAGACTGTCTTGTAGACTGTGGTTGTGCCTGGAACAGCCTAGCACATAGCAGGTGCTCAGGAGACACTTGGTAAGCAGATAAACGAGTGTAATATGTTTACTCACCTGAGTCCTATGCAGAATATTTATTTAAAGATAAAAAATCAAAATCTTGACAGTTTGTTTTATTGTGATAAGTTGGAGAATAATTCATGCAAGTCATTTCAATCCCTGCAAAGCACTCCCATGAGGACCCAGAAGGCCCTGTGTGTACAGGTGCATGGGGACACCACAGACATGGGCCTGAAAGGAACAGAGCACTCTGAAGCCAGGATGCTTTTGTCCTACCTTACTTTGACCAGCTATTGGGAGGGGACAGCACACTTACTATAGCTACTCTTCAGACTTGTCTTTTGGTTTGAGTTAGTAAATTCTTAGCAAAGTAATTGTCAAATGATTCCACCTGTTCCAAGCTCTGTCTAGGCTTTATTTTGGTAAGGGTACATCCATATTCATGGGGGCTTTGTTTTGCTCTGTGCTTTGCCTGGGAGAATTGTGGTATATTTGATGCACAGGATTAACCCGTGCCACCCTGTGCGAGGGCCCTGACCATGCATGCCAGCCTCGGCTTGGGTTCTGACACATGTGAGGAATTCATTGTTTTCTAAAAGGGAAGTCTATTTACTAGTAACCGTAATATAAGCCATTAAGATTATGAAGTTGGTTATAGGTATTGTTTTAAGATATACTTATGTATAAAATGCATCATGTTATAAATCTTTGCTACAAACATGTTCCTTTCCTACTGAGAATGGAATGTGTGTATAAGCAGGACCCAGAACAAGATCTTCTGCTTCTGACTAGTGTTGCTAGTCAGAAAAAGTTACAAGTCACCTTTTACAAGATTTTCATGAAGTTTGGGATTGACAGGGAGAGGGAGTATTATCTAACATTAAAGCTCTCCATGTCAGACTGTTCCTCTCCTGCCACTGACCCAAAGTAGAGCCACCATTCAGTACAACAAGAGATAACATAGTGTAGCTCAGTGGATTGAGCTCGGGCCTGCGAACCAGACAATCGAGGATCGATTCCTAGTCAGGGCACGTGCCTGGCTTGCAGGCCAGTTCCCTGCAGGCCAGTTCCCAGCAGGGGATGTGCAAAGGGTAACCATACATTGATGTTTCTCTCCCTCTCTCTTTCCCTTCCCCTCTGAAGATAAAGAAATAAATTTAAAAAAAAAGAAGAGAGACATAAGAGTAAAAGAGAGCTGAGTAGCATAAGGCACACCTTGATCACTTTGTGGAACAAATCAATTGATGTTTAGAGTTAAAGGCATTGTGGTATGACATAAGGAAATGTTTAATTCTGAAAATACAGATAACATTTAAGTAGCATTGTTTGGCAGAAATTTGTGCTGTATTATTTGTGTTTAAATGTCCATGTTTCTGTTTTTAATTAGATTATGGCATTAAAACCCTATGACTTGAGGAGGCGATTATATGTAATATTTAGAGGAGAAGAAGGACTTGATTATGGTGGTTTAGCAAGGTAAAATAAAACATCTTCTAAACAGTGTGGCTTTGTTTATGCAATGGATGTATTCTTAAGAAGATACATATTTTAATAGCAATCCAATATTATTTTAAAAATTAAAATTAAAATATTTACACAGTTCTGTAGATAACCAATACTATTACTCTTGGTTACCCTATACATTTTCTCTGCACATATATAAATTTGTGTCTATTTATGAGATTTGTGCATTTCCTGGTTTTTTAAACAGAATTGATCATAAAGTGTGTACAATATAGCAACTTGGTCTTGTTGTTTTATATAATGTGAACATTTGTTATTTTATATAATTATAATTATATAATTTTATATAATATATATGCAGCTATTACTCTTTATTTAATGGCTGCACAATACTCAATTATATGGAGATATCATAATGTATGGATCAGCATACATAAAATTGTTTTCTTATTTTTCACTGTTGTAACAGTATGTGTTAGTTTTATCTTTGTGTTGTTAATCTATCCTGAATCTTTTTGAGAATAAAGTTTTCCGCATTCACTCAATATATTGTTAACAGTAGATACTTCTGAAGCAATGATTAGGATATCCTTTTAATGTTTTTTTTATTGCCTTGCCCATACATAATTTGACAATAATTTGTTTTTTTTAGCAAAACACTTCCATAAATCCTTCCAAAGAATTAAACTTGCTTTGCATAGAAACACCTCTCTTTTTGAACTTACATTGCATAAGTATACAGAGTTACAAAATCACAGCTTTACTGCAGCAGGGAAAAAGAGATGTGGAACTGGGTACCGCTGCTGGGAGTGCATAACAGGGATTATTAGTGTTGGTTGTATTAGCATATTTTCTCATCTAAAACATTATTAAAGAAGTTTTTTAAGAAAAGAAACACTATCACAATAAATGTTTATATTACATCTATCTATTGTGATATCGCAATTTCAGAAGTGCTCAAACATTAAAAAGAATGGTACATCTTAGAAATGAAATACGGCATTATTTTTACAGTGTCTGACTTTATAACATTCATTCTGGTCTGAACCCTTATTTACCTCAACTATTTTGGTTTAGTTTTATATTTTGATGGTTTTACTGCATATAGTTAGTTCCTCCATATCATAATTTTCTTATTTCCAAATTCTTTGTTTTGATTCATATGTTGGCTTTGGTTTATTTGGAAATTCAGAATTTGCAATGATGGTATATTCCTGCAGTTTTCAGAATGTGTTTTCTGTTGCTTTTGTCTATAAAGGGCAGCTTCAGCAGATGTAGATTTCTTCCCAGTGATTCTGTGGACATTGCCTCCTGTCCCCTAGTGTGAATATGAGTGTTGCCAGTGGGAGCCCAGCTCTCATAGGAAAACAGTTTTCTCTGGGGGCCCACATAGTCCTTATTCTTGAAATTTGTTGATTTCATTGTTGATTGCTTTATATCTTTTTTTAAATGAATATATTAATGCCTTTTTTAATTTAAGGGAGATTTTCTTCTTATGTCTTTAAACATTTTTCTGTTCTGCGTGTTTCATTTTTTTGAGGTACATCAGTCATGGGTATGTGAAGTCAGCCATATGTGCCTATTATTTCTTTCTCTTTGTGCTGTTCCATTTTTGTTTTGGTTTTTCTCACACCCATTCCCATGTCTGGGTTTGCAGTGCTGTCTGCCTTCTGCTGCTTTTCTGTGATTCCCTTTATTTTCTTTGCTATAGCTCATCTGCTGTCTCATGATTTATTCGAACTTTTGTTTCTCCTTAGTTATTGAGGGTGTTAAGAGAGGGGTGTGCTGAATGCGACTCTACCTCTCACTAGTTAGAATGTCTCCCTCTTTCCTGCTGTCAGGTACAGGTTAGATGCCACGTAACAGCCTTCTGAGTGGATTCCATTTTCTCTGGACTACTTTTGCTGACAGTGACCTGCAGCAACTAGAAACTTTGTTCCTAGTTTTTGTGTTTGAGCACATTCTCAACAGATCTATTTAGCCCTCTTCCCTGGGGCATGCCTTACTTCACCTACCCATTTGGTTCAGCTACTGTGTTGGGACTTGATTTAGTTTTAGGAATTGGTACCTATCGTTTCTTAGTTGATTTTATTTGGGAACTCCCTTTTCTACCTTTCAGGCATTTCTGAGATTATATTTAAAAATGTTTAGAAAAACATTTGTAAACAGCCTGCCAGGACGGATCTAGCCTGCATAGGAGTGACCCCCATTTTGATTTAAATTTTACTTGACAACATTAAAAAGAAAATTCCTGGATTATGCTTAAGAATCAAGACTTCTGGCTTCTTTAAAAAACATTAAACCCACATTGTCACCTTCTCATGTGGCATCAATTGGCTGAATCAGAGGAGCTGCCCTCCCCTGCCCCCTGTGAGCTAATGGACACTTTTACTCCTGTGCCCATCACTGCCCCTTTGTCTGAGGACTGTGATTATATGCCCATAAATAATTTTTCTTTAAAGCCATAATGACTTTGATCAGGGATACAGTAGAAAGCAAGAGTTTGTGGGTAAGTAGTAAATTAAGGCCCCTTGTTCCCAATCAACCATCACTGCAGGCATCCATGTTTAGAGCCCTGCTTTAGACATTTAGGAGCCTTTTGCAAATCAAGCTTATTTTGTCATATAAATTATTCATCTTTTTTCTAGTTGTATTTCACATATTAGACCTTTATAAATGAGGCAAAATAGGTAATTTTTGAGAATAGTAATTCTCAAAATAGTAATTTAGAGAATGTTTATCACATTTAAATATTTCACTTTTTAAATTTTAGTTCCATTTTTAATTCATTGGTGGTAAAACCAAAAGTGTTCCACAGTAGCAGTGCTGTGTATCTCTGTATCACCAGCAAATATTTATTAGAACCTAATGTGTATTGTCCTACAGTGCCTATAAAAGTTAAGATTACAAAAATATATAAAAAGGTTGCCTTTTCTTTTGAGGAGCTTATACTCTGATATATGGGGCTGGTCATCTGCCGAAAAATGATACCATTGTGAGGTTTTACCAGTTACTGGTACACATAATACTCTGGAAATAACTTTACAAAACTGCACAAAGTGGGATGGATCTAAGCAGGACTTGAAGGAAAGTGTGGGCCCTGCTGAGGTGGAGTTGGACCCAAGGGAATAGGGGATATACACAGCCAGTCTGTACAGAGTGAGAATATTAGCTATGTTAACACCAGCTTTCTATTTGGCATTGCAGAACTGGCCAGAACTTTGTATATTTGATCTGGCTTTAAGTCTATGTGCATGTGAATGCTAAGAAATTATCTTACCTTATTTTCTCTAGAGAATGGTTTTTCTTGCTCTCACATGAAGTCCTGAATCCCATGTACTGCTTGTTTGAGTATGCTGGCAAGAACAACTACTGTCTGCAGATTAACCCTGCATCTACCATCAACCCGGACCACCTTTCCTACTTCTGCTTCATCGGTCGCTTCATTGCCATGGTGAGACTGACACCATGATATTCCTTTAAAATTCACTTCTTTCAAAAATAGCAAAATGACATGCATTGCCCTTGGTTATGTCTGTTCATTGTCATGCAAGTGTCTTGTAAAGCAATGTTCAGGACAAAGGGAATAGCAAACCAGGGATGCTGAAACTGCAGTTCTGATCTCTAGTGGCTTGGCTACAGCAGAGCAGGTGCAAGTATTGTAAGAGCTCAGGCTGATGTGTACCGAGGGACCCTCCAGGCATTCCCTGAAAGACGGTGAGCAGAGAAGCAACAGGATCCAAGTAACATAGTCTGATATTGACTTTATCATGCTGACTTTGCTGCTGTGTAGAAAAGAGACTATAATCGGGGCAAAGGAGGCCCCTGGAGAAGTGGAGACGTGTGGCAGTGCAGATAAGGGACCTGAGTGGTACAGCAACTGGGTGGCAGGAAGTAGTTTGCTATTCTGTGTTTGAGCTGACAGGCTCTCAGACTACTTAGGTACAAGGTGTGAGAGAATCAAGTGCAGACCTGTGTGTCAGTTTGCAGTCCCCTTTCCTAAGGTGGTGCGGTTGTGACAAGAGCAAACTTGGGGGTTGGGGAATCAAGAATTTGGATTTGGTTTGTTAGGTTTCAGACACCTGTAGACATCCAGGTGGGGAACAAGTAGCCAGCAGACTAGTCTGGTAATAAGGGGATAGCTAGGTGAGGCTGTGCAGTTGTTTATGGAATAAGTGTGGGCAGATAGGAAGCTCAAGGACATTTATATCAGGGAGATGAGATGAGAAGAAACCAGCAAAAGATATAACGTTGAGGAGAAGAGAATCCAGTAACAATGGTTCCCAGCAAACAAAGGAAGAAAGAACAAAGAATTGTCACCTGGATCAGTGCTACTGGGCTGAGCATGATGAGGTCCGAGCAGTGACCATTTGGTGTGGCCAGGTAAGAACCAGGAGTGAAAGCCAGAGAGATATAAAGAAGCTTGCTTCAAAGGATCAGAGAGAAGCTGGGCAGTTATTAGAATTGATGTGGGATTGAGAATGGGAGGGACCTACGCATTCATCTGCTGCTGCTGCTGATGGAGTGAGAGAGGAAGGAACTGAATGAGGCCAGTGCAATGAGACCTGGACAATAAGACCCAGGAGAAGCTTAGTGTGAGCACAGAGTAGTAGTAAGCTGGTCATGAGCACCTGTGGAGACCCTGCCAGTCCTCTAATGATTGTTTCCTGGAAGAGCAGAGCCCACCACCAGCCCAGTAGGTCAGTGTGGACACAGTGGAGCATCAGCACCGCGCTGCTCTGCTCTGCACTTCACTTGGGGCTGTGGGAAGGAATCAGGCATGTGGTTGTGCACCCATTCTGGCATGTTCCAGCACCCAGCCACAAGCTGGAGGCTGAGAGTTGGATTTCACGACCTTGGGATTTTGAAAGTATGGAATCTAAAGGGAGTATACGGGGAAGTAACAGTGCAGGGCTGAAAGTGAAAAGGCAGCAGTTCTATGAATTAGGTTCCATGGAGCAGAAATGCCTGCTGTTACTACCACAGGCACTGAGCCGGGTGGAGGGGGATGTGCGTCTGAGGTGACAGAGGAATTGCAGGTACTGCTCATCACAGCACCCCTTGGCAGGTGCTGAATGTTTTTCACTAAGTTGAAGTCGAAAGTCATGGACTAAAAGCCAGCCTCAGAAAGGGCTCATCACATGGGTTCTGAAACATGTAGGACCAGGCAGTTGTATAGAGATCACAACACTGAACAGATGGAGAGGGGCCCAGACAGTCAGGGGTGACCACCACATGTCATGTGCAGCTGGGGAGGAGGGGTCAGTAGGAAGGAACATACCCGCTCACTTCCTGGCCTGGTGACATGAGGGGACAAAAAGAAATCGTACCCCTTTGAAAGGACTTTCAGGGAAGCAAGGTCCTCAGAGAAATGCCAGACTTTTGTTGGAGCAAGATGCTGGGTTTTTTTTTTGTTTGTTTTTTAATCCTCACCCAAGGATATGTTTATTGATGAGCAGGGAGAGGAGAGAGAGAGAGAGATCAATATAAGAGAAACATTGATCGGTTGCCTCTTGTACATGCCCCTATTGGGAATCAAACCCACAACCTAGGTATGTGCCCTGACTGAAGACTGAACTCATAACCTTTTGGCATATAGGACAATACTCCAACTGAGCCACCCAGCCTGGGCAAGACACTGTTTTTCTAAAGAGAAACAGTTGAGTTTCTGGGGGCTTTTGCTAGTGATGGATTGTGCACTTTAGAGGACACAGCACAATAGAGGTTGAGGACCGACGGGACTGGGCTCGCTGGGCTGGCTGTTGCCAGAACAGTGAAGGCATAATGTTCCCAGGGAGCCCTGAACACCCCCTGGGCAAAGTAGGGAAGGCCAGAAGTCAGGGAGCCCTGATGCCCTTCCTCCACTCCACGTCCAGTTAATTGAGTGTATACAGTACATTACAGTGGGGTTGGTAAAGCTCCTTTATCACCCTCTTACTTATTGATAGGACATGATGTAGCTGAATGTTCGACCTCAGTTAAATAGGTAAAACCTTGTGATTTCTCTGTAATCATTGTGTACTCAATAAGAAAATTATTTTGTAAATTTTAAAATAATTTTTGTTTTTCTTGGCAGGCACTTTTTCATGGAAAGTTTATTGATACTGGTTTCTCTTTACCATTCTACAAGCGTATGCTAAGTAAGAAACTGACGATTAAGGATTTGGAATCCATTGACACTGAATTTTATAATTCCCTTATCTGGATAAGGTTCGAAGATTTTTCTTTCAATAAGGCATTTTCTTATAACCAATTTATATGTCTTGTTGATTAGTATATATATATATATTTTATCACCTAGAGACAATGACATTGAAGAATGTGGCTTAGAAATGTACTTTTCTGTTGACATGGAGATTTTGGGAAAAGTTACTTCACATGACCTGAAGCTGGGAGGTGCCAATATCCTGGTGACTGAGGACAACAAGGATGAATACATTGGGTGAGGTTTCCAGAACATGTTGGCACTAATCCCCTGTCTACACCCCAGCTTCCTCCCTCTCTGCATTCCCTGTCATTTACCTTTTCATTGTTTTCTCTCTACTCGACCTATATACATGCTCCATCATGCTCCAGAGTTCATAGGTACTATAGTAACTTCCCTCTGTCCTTCTCTGTTCTTGAAGTAAGAGTGTGTACACTGATCTTCCTTCTTCACAACCACTGGCTTGTGTGCTCTCTGACTATGTCGGGTCACAGGTCACTGCCCTTGGTGCTCAGAGGTTGGTGCAGAGACCACAGCTGCTTCCTTGCAGATGAGTGATTGAGGTGTTCTGTGGGGCAGTGTGACATGGACCCTGGCTCTGACTGCCCCAGCAGGGTTCATCTCCTGAGGCATCTCACCAACCCTCCCACTTCCTGTCTTAATAGGTGCTCCCACACCATTTTCAAACTGTCCTCTTGAATTCCATGATCCTACAACCTGTCGTTTCTTCAATTTCTTTTTCAGTGATGCTGCCCTCCATCTCTCTCCACTTCCTAAATGTGGATCTCTGTCCAAGGTCCTTCATTCAGCCTGTTTCTCTGAGGAGTCTGCTCTCATGACCTCAGTGTTCTGTTAAAGTCAAATATGAACTTTAGAAATCATTTTCATTTGCCAGCCAGGTGAATGCATACTTTTCCAGGAAAGAACCAGGTAGTAAATATTTCAGGCAGTTTACCACTGCCATACCCTGCACTTGGAGCTCAAGCAGTGTATACAGGATGGAAACAGACCCATGTGGCTGCACTCTGATAAACTCACAGAATACACACTGAAATTTGATTTCATGTGGTTTTCAAATCATGAAGTAATATTCTTTTAATAATTTTCAACCTTTTTTTTAAATAAAAAAAAATATAAAGACTGTTCTTGGGCTGTACGAAAAGCAAATTATAGACTAGATTGGGCGCATAAGCTCCTGAACTACTAAGTGACCCACGGTAAAGATAAAGTGTCACCACCAGATTTCTCATTTTTTCTGCCATGTCTTCACCCTCCTTCTAGACTTAGGTTCTCAGTGTTATTTTTTTTCTTCCTTTCAGATTATTTGTTTGCTTTCTGTAATTGTCCCCAAAATGGGATCATATAACATACATTATTCTTAGCTTTTGCAGGTCAGGAGAACTACATTAACTTGCTTCCTAATAGTTAATCATGGTATGTCCATCCTATATTACTTGCACCATTCAGGTTGTGTCCAGGTTGAGCCACTACAGACCAGGCAGCAGAAAACTGTAAACATGAATCCAGTCATGCTGCTGCCTCTGTCCTTGTGGAGATTACCAAAAGGGGAGATTTTAGTGAAAGACTATTGAATAGACATGGCTGTGTTACTTTCTTTCTTCCTCCCCTGCAGTTGTTATGGTAGTGTCCCACACTTAGTCAGCCCTGATTCTCTGAGTGTGGAATCACCCATACCTGTTCCTCTGCACAAGTGTTGGAGCACATGGAACATTTATCACTTTTAATAGAAAAACATTCTGAAGAAAGTATATTCACAAAGGTAGTAAGGCACCCAGCTTTCTATATTTGTTAAACTTTAAGCTTTCCCTGAAGTCCAATCCAATGGTTATTAAATAACACAACCTAAGCATTTAAAAAGTGCTATTCGTGTTTTCAAACATCAGAAGCAGTTTAATGTTTGTACAATACTTACTAATTTGCTTCTTTGCCTTCTACACTTTGTGTTAAGGTAATCACTACTTTAAAAAAATCTTTTCTGTGTAGTACCTGCTACATAAGAGTTCATATCTAATCTTGAATATAAAAATTTTGGGAGGATTTTGTTCCAGTCTCTGATACAATAGCAGACTTTGATCTTGTTTTTTTTTAATCTTGGTCTTAAAATTAATGTGATAATTCTCTTTTAGTTGTGATACTTATTTTTTAGTACACAAATAGGACTGGATAGACAACCCTTTGGGAGGCGGAAGCCAGTAGTAGCAGAGGAATTGAGATATTCCAGGAATATGGCAAATAACAACAAAGAGTGGCCAGAGAGGGGCCTCAAGTTGTAGACACATTGTGAAGAAATAAAGAAACCACATTATTTCTTAAGAAACTTGGATTTTCACTAAAAACCCAACAAGATGGGATGATCAGAAGTGGTTTTGGAAGGCTAGTTATAGAATCCGTGGAGGATAAACTGAGGGGCCATAAATGGGAAGGGAGTGAAAGGGGAGGAACCCTGGGGAGGAGGTGGTCCAGGAATCTAGAACGTGGGAATTACAGACCTGAAACAGGCATGACACATAAAAGTGAAGGGATGGGTGTATGAGGACATTACAGGAATAGAATGTTCAGAGTAAGTCATTACTTAACATAGTGTGGAAATAGTAGTAAATGAAGTAGTTAATGATTGAGGTTTCTAGACTGATTGACAGTGGATGTGTTACCAGGATGTCCACAGAGAGATGAATTACAAATGTCTTCATCTCAGGAGAAAAGCAGGATTTGGGAATTTAAGAATTATTGGCTTTTCTATGATAATTGAAACTTCAGTAATTAATGGAATCATCTTTAGATAGTTGAGTAACTAGAAGAGTTGAAAAGGCAAGAGTTCTCAGTGACATTCAGTTGTAGGACAGAGGCCCTATAGGACAAATGGAGAGCCTTCAAAGAGTAGGCAGAACCAATCAGCTTGTGGTGCTACTAGGTGGAAAGGGCTCTGAGAACTGGAAATGCTCATGCCACCATCACAGGTAGCATGTCACACGAGCACAGAAAAAAGGGCACATGACTTGGCCCTTTCCAGTGCCTGGGTGACATTATGTAAAGGCAGTTATTTCTTCCTGTGGGAGGAGATGTTGAAAGCCAAACTGCAGTGGTTTAAAACTTGAGTGAATGGGAGGTGAGAAGGTGAGGACTTGAGCTAGGGCCCCCTTCTAATGAGTGGTGGCAGGCTGGGGAGGGGCAATGGACTAAAGGGGGAGTTTGGAAGAGAGCTGTCTGAGACGCATGGGGGCAGCTGGATAGAACTGAGGGCTTAAGTCACTGCTGTAGGGAAGTTTTGGAGGCAGCAAGGATGAAAGGTATCTGAAACAAGTCAAGCACCTTCCTCCTCCACACAGGGGAGGGGCGGGAAGCAGGGGATGTGGGAAGGCTGCTCCCTCCCCCAGTTTCCATGGCTGCCCCTGCACAGGGTCCTGCACACCCACCTCCCTTCCAGACCTTATAACTGCCGGATTTTCTTCCTCCTTCTTGCTTCCTTCTTCTACAGCTGTGTTATGACTCCTCCGAATGTTTTGCTTGTTTGAAATTTCTCCTTTAAATGTTAGGAAACCCTTGTGTTCTCCAGTAAATCAGTTTTGAGCCTTTTCTAACAAGTACCATAGTGTGTCCCATCTCGAGACCTGCAGACAGCATGCCCGACGTGCTTGCGACACACCATTGCTTCTCTGTGGAGGGCTATGAGTCAGGAGGAAGGGGAGTCCATTTGGTGGCTGTGGCCGCCCTTCCTGCTCATGGTGTAGCCTCATCAACAGGGAACCTCTTATGTGTTCTTCACTTTGAAAAGCATCTTGACAGCTGCACATATGCTGCTGTGATTTCCTTGTGTAGATGTGTGTTAACTCAAAAACTACACGTGTGAGGAGTGTAGATGGTAGATTTAGAAAAAAATGGAGTGTTAGAAGTTGGATTTTTGCCTAAGCCTTTTACCACATACAAGTGACCTACTTTATATGTCATCTTTATCTTCAGTTTGATGACAGAATGGCGTTTCTCTCGAGGAGTGCAAGAGCAGACCAAAGCTTTCCTGGATGGTTTCAATGAAGTTGTTCCTCTTCAGTGGCTACAGTACTTTGATGAAAAAGAATTGGAGGTGAGGCATTTTAATTAGGTATTATAAGGAGTGGGTGCAGGGGCTGCTTGGTGCTTTCGCAGAAGAATGCCCAATGGCATTTTAAATCATGTGGTACAATCTAGAATCTTCTCACTCATCCAGAAGTTTTGGGGGTATTAAATCCTAGCAATGGATAAGGGGCTCATGTTTTTTGAACTATGATGATGTCATGGGCACAAAATCATCAATCAGGCCTTCTGTAAGGCCCTCGACAGTGATTGTAACCATAATACTCATTTGGGCGAACTTTCCGATACCCTGGCTTAGTAATGAGTTACCCCAAATATCAGATTTTAAAGTCATGACTTCCTAGTGGTGTCAACTATATTTAGACTTGGTAAAAGTATATGAGCATTTTTCGGAAGGTGACAAAATACACATAACAAAATGTACCATCTTAGTCATTTTTAAGTGTACCGTTCAGTAATGTTAAGTATGTTCAAATTATTAGGCAACAGATCTCCAGAACTTCTCATCTTGAGAAACTAAAACTCTACCCATTAAACAAGTTCTCCATATTTCCCACTCCCCAGTCCATTACCACCCACCTACTATCTTGCTAGTTTGACTCCTCTTGCTATTATTTCACTTCAGTGGACTCACATAGTATCTGTCTTACTGTGACCAGCTTATTTCACTGAGCATAGTGTCCTCATGGTTCATCCATGTTGTAGCAGGTGTCAGAATTATTTTTTAAGGCTGAATCATGCTCCATTATATGTATAGGCCCCATGTTCTTTATCCATTCAGCAGCCAACGGATACTTGGGTGTCTCCACCTTTTGGTTATTGTGAATGCTGCTGCTCCGAACGTGGCCATACTAGTATCTTATATCCTGCTTTTCAGCTCTTCAGGTCTGTTCCAAGGAGTGGGATTGCTGAATCATTAAGTAATCCTGTATTCAGTTTTTTGAGGAACTGCCCCACTGTTTTCCATTCCCACCAGAGTGTACCAGAGTTCACATTTCTACACATCTTCACCTGCATTTTTACTTTTTTCCTTTATGATAGCCATCCTAATGGTGTGAAATAACATCTTATTACTGTTTTGATTTGTTTCCCTAAAGATTAGTCACTGAATTTGTGAAGTCTTTTCTTCCCATATGGGCACCAGGATAGTCCTTGGCATTTCCTCTCAGTCCATTGTAGATGCAGTGTTTTAACTTTAGCCAACTTGGATTCTTTACCAAGAAACTTGGTCTGTGCATGTAATCAAACTTGCATGTGAAAATTAGCATTTCATGTTTTATATAGTAGTACTCCTGTGTAAAAATTAACCTGCTGAAAATTCTGACTGATGTGGGAAATATATTGAATGTCAGGACTCTATGCCTGAATGACAGTATTGAATCGCTAGCCCTGGTTTACATGTTTCTTAATAGCTTGTTTAAACATGCAGAAATACATTACAAGAATGAATGGAAGATATTTTTTAGGATAGTGTTAATCATTTTTTAATCACAGACTTCACTAAGAATCTAAAGAAAATTAAACTATTCTGGGTCCTCAAAACGCATAAACCTAAAATGTTCCATAGCACCAATGAAAGCTGTCCCTGGAGGTCCCCTGGGGAAAGGGTGTTGGGTAATGGCTACAGCAGAGGCCCAGAAGGCCATGATGGGCTGGTGCTGTTCCATGGCCCTTGATGGCCTTCATGTTTTCATGTACAGCTGAGCCATAGTGGGCTGCTTACAATACATAAGGGGACTTATGTACTGTTGGGTACTGACTTGCATTTAGCTAATAGTGTACAGCTGCGATAAAACACCATCCTTTTTTGCTTTGACTTTTACTCCTAGTCTGTTCTTTCTTTTCCTCCCCTTCATTGTCTTTCTTAATCCATGAATAATATTCAATAGTGAATATTCATATCATTACTCAAAGTAATGTCTATTCATAATCATGCCCCTTTTTGTAAGTTAAAAATATTTTAAACTTTAAGATATAACAGTTATTTTATAAAAACTCTGACCATACTAGGACTAAAAGGGAGCTCTCTCACTTTGATAAAAGGCATCAATAAAGAAAAAGTTTCACATCACTGACTGTCAACTTAGGAAATCTCAAGGAACCTACCAAAAAACTATTTGAATTAATAGTGAATTTAACAAGACCGTAGGGTACAAGGTCAGTAATTGTACAAATCAACTTTTATCTTCTATTTAATACTAGCAGTGAACAATTGAAAGTCTCATTTACTGAAGCATAAAATGAACTGCCTTATTTCTTGGACTATAACACACACTCCTCCCAAATTTGGGGGGTAGGGGGTACGTCCTATAGTCCAAATGTAGTATGCCTGTCTTGCTGAGGGGTGGGGGTGGCAGTGGTGGTGGAGTAGGGTCACGGGATATTCAATATTTTACCATATTTTTTACTTCAAAAATTTTTCCTATTTTCCTCTAAAACCTAGGTGTGTCTTATGGTCTGGAGCGTCTTCTAGTCCAAAAAATACAGTACTTAAACCAAAGATATGTAAGACCTCTATCCTAAAAACTCAAAGATTGCTTAGGAAAATTAAGGGTAACTTGAATAAGAGGTATATCAGATTATATATTGAAGGATTCAGTATTGTAAAAATGTCAGTTCTCTCCAAATTAATCTGTATATTCAACACAACCCCAGTCAACATCCTAGCAGAATTTTCTGTAAAAATTGATAGGCTGATTCTAAAAAGACTAGGGAATACAAAGGCTCTAGATCAGCCAAAACAGTTTTGCAAATGGACAAACTTGGGGGCTGTGCGGTATCTGCTTTCAAGAATTGTTAGCCCTGGTAACAATGAAAGGAGAAACAAACAGATCATTGGAACATTGGAAAGTCCAGAGACAGACCCACATGTAACTGTCATTTGATATTTAACAGAAGTGATAATACATTTCAGTGGGGAAAGGGAAAGTCTTCTGAACAAAGGATGTTGGATCACCAGGATATCCACATGGAAGAAAATTACCCTCAACACTTGCCTCAGCCCATAAAAAAAAGGATTAATTAAAAATAAGTCAAACATAAATATGAAAGCTAAAAAGAAAACATGGAAGTGAAGTCTTGGTGTAGGCATTAGTTTCTTAGAGAAAACAAACAAAAAAAACTATAAACCACACAAACAGGTTAAATTTGACTTCATCAAAATTGAAATCTTCTCCTCTTCAAAGTTTTTACTTTATTAAAAGACAGCCTGCATATGGCAGCAGCTATTGACAAACGCTTGTTTAGCACAAGGACAGTGATGGCAAGTAAATGCCTGAAAGGCGTTCCTTAGTCCCTGGAAATTGCAAGTGAAAGCCCAATGAAGTCCACTTTGGGACCATTTAGTTAAACCATGTTAATACACCTCACCCTCATGCCCTGGCCTCTTAACTATTAGGTATTTATCCAAGTGAAAGGAAATATAAATCCACACAAAGACTTTTCCATAATGTTCATCACAACTTTATGCCTCAAAGCCCAAAATTTGAAGTAATCTAAATGTCCACCAACAAGTGAATGGATAATGTTATATGTTCATATAATGAAGTATACCTCAGTGATATGAAAGTGCTGGTGTCCACAGCACCAGGTATAACGTTGTGTTGGGCAGGGAACAAATAAGACTGTATATGCACACTGTGTGACATTCTTGAGAATCCAAAGTCATTGGTCACCTAGCACCAGATGAGGCTTTTGACTGCAAAGGAGATATCATGGAAACATCACATATCTCCACTGTGGTGGTAGTTACACAGGTGTGTGTATGGGACAAAGCTCATCTGACTCTATACCTAAAATGTACATCTTGTTGTCTATAAATTATAGTTCAGAGTTGATGTGTGAGGAGTATAATATGCACCATACTGTTTTGTTATGCACAAAATAGTTTCATCCCACATATAATAAATTGGTGTTATTTGAAAATTTCACATCCATAGAATATTTTAGTCCCAAATCCTGGATAAATGAAAACAGGTTAGTATCTTTTTAAGTAGATAAGAGCACAAATTTTTAAAAGGCAGAAATTCATGTTTGAAATGCATCAATAATTTGGATACCTAATTTAGGATGTATTTATAGTAAAGGGAGATACTCTTTTAACACACCTATTGTTTTCTTAAAGAATAGCTGGGTTGTTTTCTGAGTTCAGAAAACATAGGTAAGGTACTAAAGAATCTTGCATGATAATGAGCCATAAATGTTGTGGATTTGCTTACTATGACCACTGTTTGTTGTGCACGTGGAGTCATAGTTCTCATCTCCAAGTCCCGACCGTGACTGAGACTGTGCTCCGCCCACTCCAGGTCATGCTCTGTGGCATGCAGGAGGTGGACCTGGCTGACTGGCAGAGAAATACTGTATATCGGCATTACACAAGAAACAGCAAGCAGATTATTTGGTTTTGGCAGGTATTTGCTTTTATTTATTTATTTATTTTGAAACAAAGTACTTAAGATGTTCTGTAATGAAACGGCAATATAAAAGGTTTTTTAATTTACTTTTTATTATTGACACCAAGTTGAGACTTTTGGACATGGTTTTTTAGTCTTTGAATTCCAAACCAAAAGTGAGTATGTGATTTTGTTTGGGTGGTTCAGTTGGAGCATGATCCCACACAGCAAAATGTTGCATGGGCGTGGGGGGCGCGGTTAGGTCCCCAGGAAAAGCAGTTGTTTCCTAGGGTTGTGGGTTTGATACCAGCTGGGATGCGTACGGGAGGCAGCCTGTCAATGTCTGTCTTTCTCTGTCCTCTTCCTTCCTCCCTTTCTAAAATCAAACATATCCTTGGACGAGGATTTTTTTAAAAAGTGAATATATGTTAAAAGATGGCTTATTCTGACCATTTCTGGATGAAAGAATCAATGGCAGGATCTTCTTTAAGTGATTAATGGTAGTAAGTTTAGGTATAGCATTTTTTCTAGCAATATCAAAGTACTTTACAAACTCTACTTAATCCTATAAGTGAAGGAGGAAGTATGTTTTATGAGAAAGTTACAATAGACACTTAATTCATTTGAAGATGACAACATGCCTAGGGAATTAGAATAATCCACAGGGTAATACCCACCCTCTCCTTTCTCTTTCTTATCCTGAGGTTAAAGCTGCCATCAGGTGGTCTCTAGGCATCAAAGTGTTGCATACGGATCTTGATGCTACATTCTGTTTTGTATGTTCATTTGAAAATTTAAAATCTCTAGGCTAGGGGATAGTCTTCACATAAACCTAGTAACTGAGACTCACATAGTGACTGAGCTGGTTTACTGCTTCACTCTCAGGTGCAAAGATGGTCTGGGTATTTGTATTATTAGAAAAAGATTTTCCAAAAGTTGCATCTTTATGGAAGGATATGTGCCATGTGTTCATCTTACATGCAAGATGGCACATACCAGAGTACTTAGTGCAGCATTTTTGGTACACTGATGGAGACTCAATCCCCTCCTGATGTGCACCAGGAGGGGATTGAGTAAATAAACTATAATATATCCATTCTGCAATACTATGCCCTGCAATCACTCTTAAATGCAGATTAACAAAGACACTGGAGATTGGTTTCGATAGAGCATTAAGGGGAGAGGAAGGTGTATCTGTGACACTGTCTCCTGGTTCAAAGGAAAATCTGAGTATAGAGGAGCCAGCTCAGAGAAGTGGAGAGCTGAGCAGCTGGAGGCAAAAGCAAGGAAGCTACCCTTACTACCTGTGACTTCAGTCCTGAGTGCCGGGGCCTGCCATTGTTCCTTTAGGCTCATTCCCAGCCTGTTCATTTGGATGTGTCTAAATCTGAGGAGCTGATACTTGCGCCATGTAAATTCACCTGGATTGGGTTGGTTTTAGGGACAGTGGTGAGGTATATGCCAGACCCACTCGTTTGTTTCTTGTGTCTGATGGAGTATGTCAGCAGCACCACTGTGCATGGAAACACTGTGGCTGGATTAGTATATGACTTGTCTTGTGCTTCCCTAAATTTAATCGCACCTGTAAGGTACATGTCTGCTCTGAGTATCCCTGCATTCTTTGAAGATGCTCAGACCAATTCGGATCATTGTAACAGCACATTTGTGTCCTTCTTTGCAAAGAAACAGTGAACTAGATTATTTGTGGAAGAATGTATACTTTGGGTTTTCACATATGAAGAGTAAAGTTGGGAAGTGGTGCTGAGTGGGAGGAAGTGGTCATTTGGGGGGGGCGTCCCTAAAGGGAAAGTGCAGTTGTTCAGGGTAGGACAGTGGTTCAGAGCTTACCCAACCTGTGTTCTGCCACTTATTAGCCATTTGAGGACACACTGGCTGTCTAGGCCTTGTCTCCTTACATGTAATGGGGATGCTAATGTAGGACCCACCTCACAGTACTGTGAGGGCTGCACACTCAAGAAGGTCATGGCACTGTGCCGGCAGGACTCTCTGGAGGTGACAGCTGTAAAACCTGTCCTGGTTTCTTGGACCAGTGATGATATTTCTAAGTTTCTACTTCATCTCTGTAGTATTCTCAGCACAGTGTAAACTAGACCTAATAAATGGTAAATGCTGCAACCACTTTTTATCACTTTTCTTTTGAATCAATTTCATTGTTAAATTTCTTATTCTTCAAATTCACTCTTAATTATCTGGAAGAAATTTGGGAATACTTTAAATGTCTACTATTTTCATTACTAAAGACAAGTTAGCATTTATTTTACATTAATTTTGGCCTTGTTGCAGTTTGTAAAGGATACAGACAATGAGGCGAGAATGCGTCTGCTACAGTTTGTCACGGGGACCTGCCGCCTGCCCCTTGGAGGCTTCGCAGAGCTCATGGGTGAGTGCCACCTCTGTGGGTCACTTTGGTCACTGGCCTAAGGCTCATGCCTGGTGCTATATGTAAGGTGAGACAAGGAAAGTCACCCGCCTGGGTAACCACTGCTCAGCCCTTCAGGGTGACAGGGGAGCAGACTTCTGCGATTACTGGTCTTTGCACTGACGTGATGTTTGTTGCTGGGTAGAAGCCAAGTGACACTGTAGTATTATCCATGTGACATGTTATATAACTAGTTTTCAAGACCAAAAAGTTTCAAGGACCAGATAAATTTTATTTTATTTTCCTGGTTTAGGAAGTAATGGGCCTCAAAAATTTTGCATTGAAAAAGTTGGGAAAGACACCTGGTTACCAAGAAGCCACACGTGGTAAGTTGAAGAGAGTCCTAAGTGGAAGGTGAAAACCAGTGTTTTGTGTTTTTTTTAAATGTATGACCCAGTATAACTGCTAATTCATTAGCGTAGCCAGATTTCAGTGTTTAGAACACACTCATTAACGCAGTGTCCTATAACTGAGCACCACCAAATGGTTTCTAGCTAGTTAATCTGAATACTTGCAAAGTGTAGGCCTAACTAAACCAATATTTAGAGTAGCCACTGTCAGTTTGTACTCCTTGGGGAGGGCACACAAATGACAGTTCTGGGAAGTCTATGGAGGGAAACGAAGCTGAGCCATGGTAGACACAGCTGGCCTGATGGGCATGGAGCCCTCAGAAAGGGCCACGTAGGAGTGTGATAAACAGCATGCTGTGGCAATGTGGGGAATGCACTCTTTATACATGGTTGTTTGCAAATACCCTTAAGTGAGAAATTGCAGAAATGCCTGGTTTGAGTGGAACAGAGTACAAGTCAGGGGAGAGAGATAAGGGCTTTGGAAATGCAGAGTCATTACAGGTCAACTGTGCAGGACCCTGGGCTACTCTGAGGAATGTGGGTTTCACTGTAAGGGCAAGTAGAAGCTTCTAAAGTGTTTTAAGTAGCAGGTGATGAGATTCAAGGAAATCCACTGGCTAGAGGAGAGATCAAGGACAGTCAACAGGGAGACAGTACAGAACTGTCAGTGTTCCCAACAAGTGGTAGCCTGACATGGGTGGTTCTCTTTTAGTCAGAAGTATGTTCATGCTAAGCCACACTTCACCTTTTTATGGTATTCACATCTGCACGCTGGTGGCAACTGTCACCCCTTCACCAGGTCCTTGTTAACCATGTATGCTGTTGACAGCAAAAGAAAAAAAAAACCAACCCGGGTTCACTGAGGATTATACTTTATGAGGCTGTGAGAACTGACCTTGTTCATCTGGTGTCTAAGCATGTGTCTGATGATGGTGCCTGCTGTGAGGAGGCTGTTAGGCAGCTGCTTGGTTTGAAGGTTGATGCAGCTGGCTTTTTTATGAATATTCCCATTACTTCAAAGAATGACTAATAAACAGTTTATTCAGACTTGGATATTTGGCAAATACTTTCTTGAAAGTAGTGAAGTAGGTGTGTCACTTAAAGGAAAACAATTCACAGCATTGTGGGCACTGAAGGTTTTAAGCAAAAATTAGAATTTTGGAAAACTTTTATATATGCACACACATATACATACACACACCATGGGCTTGATAGCCTCCCAGCACTTTTTTGGTGAGATTAGCAGTGTTACTGATTTTTTTTTCTATTACATGATTAAATGTGTCACATTTGAAAACCCTCTAAGTTGCTGAACCAATATTTGCAAGTAACCAATATATGTCACAAAGTCATGCATGGGTCAAAAAAGATGGTTCAGAGGGCAACACAATCCAATGGATTTTACATAATGTACAAAGAGTTCTTTGATAGGATTTCATATTATATGTAACCTGGTCAAATCTAGTATAGTGTCAAAGAATAATATTCAAAATTATCAGAAAAAGTGACTAGAGTCTAGTTCCTCCTGAATATGTGGGGGACAGGTATACATTTACTAACCAAGATCATATAGTACAGCAGAGTCAGTGTACAGGTATCAGAGTCTAGAGAGTAAAAAGATTTGTGGAAATATAAAACAAGGTCATGTTTCAAAATCAATTATTTTTTAAATTTCTCAGTTTTAACTTCTAATATAGTTACAATTCACATAAACAAAAGCTGTTTGGGGTTCTCAGTACTTTTAAAGCATGAAAAGGGATCCTGTGACCAGACATTTGCACACCAGCCTAGACTAAATTGGTGAAGCCAGTAGAAGAGGAGTTGCTGAGGCAGGACAGGGCAGGGCATTCCATAACCAGAGAGAATCCCCAAGGACAGCTGAAAGGAACTGGCCTTTCCTATAACAGGAGGGAGAAAAGTTGGTTTTCACTGTAGACAGATTTTAGATTTTGTGAAAGGGAGACAGGTATCACTGTTGCTTTTTTTTTTCCAAAATATAACGTAAGGTCACTGATGGGGGTTGAAGAAAGAAACTTCAGAAAGAGTTGTCAGGAAGGCAAGGCTCATGGCTACAGGCAGGATGGGACTGCCTACTGGAAAGGGACACCAATTTACCTACTTGTGGGATGTCCCCCTATCAAAGTACAAGAAATAAGGAAGGACAAAGTTGAATTCATTCAGGGTCTGAGTTTTGATTAAGTTCGAAAGAGGGAGAGACAGGGATATAAATGCCTTTCAAGGCAGTGATTTAAATGATGGACTGTTTTTCTCTGGGAAATGTTAAGTCTGAATAGACTGCTGTAAGAAATTTGTATACATTAATAATAATGATAAATAGTATAGTAACATGTCTCTGTCCTTTTAGCTTTTAGTTTTCAAATGTGCTTTAAAAATATTGTACTAGAAATCTTCATTTTATTGAACACACATCTGATTTTGTTTCTGTTTAGTTTTAATCGCTTGGATCTCCCACCATATAAGAGTTATGAGCAACTGAAGGAGAAACTTCTTTTTGCAATAGAAGAAACAGAGGGGTTTGGACAAGAATAAATGAGGTTTCTCGTCTTGGGGAACTCTGGTGTTCACATACCCCAGCCAAGAAAAATTGCACAGATAAGTGTAAATAAGCCATTCATTCTGTACAGTGAATTTTCTGAACATCTCTGACTATAAATGTTTTCTGTTGTTACACACAGAATATACAAAAGAACTCATTCTTTTCTAATTTATTTATTATTCCCCTAAACTGACTGACCAGGAAAAAGATTACCCTTAACTTTTGCAGCAAGAGACTGTATTAAAAATAAGTATCTACATCAGCATGCTCGTAGTGGCTCTAGTTTTATAGAGCTGCTCGGCTGCATCATCACAACAGCATTCCTGCAGAGGCAGTCCGGATGCCTTCACCTCAGTTCTGCCCCCTCACATGACATATCCCATGTGGTGTGTGCAGCTGTGTGGCTGTTCAGGAAGGTACTGAGGGCCTAGGCCAAATCTGACTTTGAGTATGTTAACTAATGCTGCTGACTTTTCTGAAGACAGGTGCTCAAACCTGTCAATTTATTTTAAATAAATACAGTAGTTGAAAATTTCCCCTCTGTTGCACCACTAAGTAAATGCAGTCCATGTAATGAATGAAAGCATCCTTACGTCAAAGTCATGTACTAACAGACCCAGCACCATTCATCCTATGGAGAAGCATTGAGTTTTGTTTACATGTTCCTTTGGCATACTAGGTATTTGTGGGATTAAAAGAATCAGGCACATCTGTACTTTTGATTTTAAGTGTGATGGTCTTTTAATTCATAACGATGCAATTTGATACGTGGGGACATATAAAAGGTAACATGAACTTTTCCATTGTTGTTTTTTTTTCAAAGTTTTAGTTCATTAAACCAGATGGACTAAAGAGTTCTCAAACAAATGAGTTTAATGATTTTCTATTCATGAAAATTCTATGTATCTTATTTAAATAAGCATATAAACAATCTTTTGGTCCTTCCCCCCCTTTCCTTATAGATTATTTCTGTCCTAAGTAAAAAACTTTTTGTTTTTGTTATTAAAGCCATTTTCCGAACTACAAAGTTGTACAACAAATTAGAATGATATGATATTAATGCAACTTCAGCAAACAGGGCTTCCTAATTAATACATTTAAATATGCATCATTTAAATATGCACTGTAAATTTCATTTACTTAAAAATTTTTTATAACCACAGAAGTGACATCTTAGAATGTTAACATATTTCACTGCTGAATACATACAAAAACTATTATACAATCTGATTTCCCTAAAGTTTGTTTTGCAAAATTTTTTTATATATTACGTTGTGTTCTGTATTTTTTCAAAACTCACAGTAAAGATGCAATAAAGGCAGTGATCCAGTTGGTTGAATAGACTCCTTTCCCAAATCTTAACTGCTGCCTAAGTAATTTTTTCTTTAAATCTAACATATATGAGAGGTTATGTGATATAAGGCAGTAGAGGGTGATAACTAGTCTTCAAGTTATACCTGAAAAGAGTTCAGTGTCAGACACATAAAGGTACCCCAGCTGGATGGGTCTGTGATGACTGAAGACAGGAGGTTTTCATGGGTCTGGTCCCCTCCCCACTTCAGGTAAGAAATTATTGTGACCAAATGGGCCAGCATAATCCAGATCCGCTCTCTGGAGAGGCCTTTGCCCTTCCATGATGATGTCAGAAATGCAGGCAGCAGGATCCCCTGTCCTGACTGGTCCCAACACAGATCCCAAGGGAGGCTCAGCGACATGCAGCATCAACACATGCCAACAGATCACAGGCCCAACACACTTTCATATACCATATTAGTTGCTGGCCTTCTCTGGACAGACGCTACAAGTGGTTTTGTTCTCTCTCTGTCCTTCCTCAGCAGTTAGAACTGAAAGGTCGGAAAAACTGTTAACCTGCAGCCTTGGCTTGCCCACCTACCCAGCTCTTCTGATCCTCAGAGGCAGATAGGGTGGCATGTGTCAGCGACACTGACATTGTAATTCACCCCCCTTCAACACACATACTCTTCTTAATCCACTGAACTTAAAAGCCAAACTTGTGTTCTTTGCTTTTCCCTTGGCGGATCACATCCCCAGGTGACCTCATCAGAGGGCATTTTACCTTCTTGAGGCTCTTCTGCATCTACTCAACACTCTCCAGTCACAAGACCACAGTCCAATGCTGAGTGCAGGACATTTGTCACATGAACTCCATGGGCCTTGCCAAAGTTATCACAGTGATGCCCAAGCATAGGCCAAAAGTGTCTAGAGTGAGCTTGCACAAAAGCAAAAACTGCCACCAAAATAATGTTCTACCAACAAAGACAAGTCCAAAAGTGGTATCTCCTACTAAATTCCAACTTTACTCTCCCCAATTTTCACAAAGGAGAATGCAATCAGAAGGCCATGGTATTTAATGTACATACTGATATTCATGGTACCTCCTGACTCCAGGAATTGGGTGTTTTCTTTGTTGTAGAGTCTGAGAAAAGTCATTTTACAAAGTCGACAGTCTATAATTAAACACTCAGTTGGGAAAACTGCCAACAAGAAGTTAACTGAGAGCTTCTGGGTTCTCACAGGATAGTAGCCAATTTCCAAGTTCAGCTTTCTTGTCACAGCCTCAAAAAAGGAAACGTCCACAAGGAGGTCCTTGTAACCACCCGGCCAGTCTGTAATGCTTACAAGACAGAACACAAACATTTGTGTACACACACAGGAGGGGAAATGAGGAAAAATAAGCATCTTAAAACAGCAGTCAGTGCTGGGACAGGAGCCTAGAGGGGCTGCATAGGAAGGGGGACAGACTGGGCTCCAGAAGTCCCAAAGCAGGTCTAACCCAAAGGAAGACCTGGGGCATCATACTCCTGGGAGTCAAAAGGCAGAGACTGAGAAAGTGCATAGAACCCTGGAAGGTGCCATGTCCTAGAGGAGGGAGCTGCCCCTTAGTTACAGGGAGAAGACAAAAGCTCTGCAATAGGCTCAATGACTGCACTCCTAAGCGTCTATCCCAGAGATACGAGATGTACCTAATGATCACAGCACCAAAGATTACCATGGCTTAACTGCCTTCCAATAGATTCAGGTTAAATGAATGGGAATACCCACACAATGAAACAGTCAACAATACAAAGAAATGAACTACTGACTGACTGAACTTAGATGGATCTCAATAAGTCAGGTACTATATGAATTCTATTTATATAACTCTCCTGAAATGACAAAATTATAGATGACAGATCAGGATAGATGGAGAGGTGAGTATGACTGAACAGACAGCACCATGGAGCCTGGTGATGGTAAGGAATCTAGGACAGTCACTGAAGTCTCCAAGGTGACAAAACTGCACACATACACAAATAACACTTCAAAGTGGATCGATCTGAACAGGGTCTGACTGTGTTACAGTTATACATCACTACTGGGCAAGCAGGGCAGGACACACAGGACCTCCCCATATTAATTAGTTTTTGCAACTTATTATGAATCTATAATTATTTCAAAGTTAAAAAACACACATTTTAGCTCTGGCCGGGTACCTCAGTTGGTTAGAGGATTGTCCCAATACACCAAGGATGAAGGTTCAATCCCTAGTCAAAGCACAAACAGGCATTAACCAATGAATTAATAAATAAGTGGAACAACAATCTGACGTTTCTCCCTTTCCCTTCTTCACACACACAAATCACTCAGGAGACAGCATTTACTCAAACCTCTTACCTCCCATTTGATTACCTGCTAATTCATCTCCAGAAAATAACATTCTAAGTTACTCTAAATGAAAGTGATAAACATCAAGTTGGGCACAGAAGAGCCAACATAATTAACTGTGGGTCCTTGAAAGTCAGGTAGGCCAGTGGTTCTCAAAAGTGGGTTCAAGAGTGTCAAACTCATTTTCACTGGGGGGCCACATCAGCCTTGAGGTTGCCTTTAAAGGGCTGAAAGTAATTTGAGGACTGTATAAATAAATGTAACTACTCCTTAACTAGGGGCAAGGAGGTTGGCAGTGCCACCAGGTAGAAACAAGGTACTGGGCTGGATAAAACAATGTGGAGGGCTGGATTCTGGCCCCAGGCCGTGTGTTTGCCCCCTGTGATCTCAGACAACTGGCCTGGCTGCTTCACAGTCACAGAGAGGAAGAAAAGATGGGGGAGTGCTCTCCAAATGTAATATACAACACTTGCATCTTGGTTTTTAAGAACATAAGACATTTTGGGACACTTGAGGAATTTAAAGAACTGGGTATGAGATGATAATAAGGAATTGGATTTCTAGTTGAGATCATTGATTTGTGAAACAGGGCTGCATTATGAGATGATGAGGTATCTAGGGATGAAATATGTCATCTCCAGTTAATTTCAAGTACCAGGAATATACATGACTACACACACAGAGAAAGGCAAGGGCACTGCTTTCTTTTCTTTTGTGTCTGAGAACGCACATAAGATACAGCACATCATTCCCCTCCCCAGATCCCCACTGTGACACCAGACCCTCTGAGGAGCTCCCCACACATACACTCTCACATCCAAAATCATCCTTTTTTACAAGCTTTGGACTTTGCAGGGTGGCATCCAGCCCCAAAGAAGCAGTATTGTCTGCCTATTCAAACATCTTACATTCCACTTTTCCCTCAAGTTCTGCATTGCTTTCAACCCATAAAGTAACAGAACTTGGGCTCTGTCAAGTCCTAGATCAACCAACTTGAGACAAAGTCACATCACACACAGAGATCACTCATTTCCAGTTCCCTCCTGAGGCAGCCTGGCTCCCAGATACATCATTTAACTGCTTTACACCCAGATCGCTCAATCCCCAACCTTACTTGCACTGCCCCCTCTCTGCAAGATTTCAACTGGGAACCAGTCCAACTTGAAAATGCACCCTCATTTGCCTCTCCTCATGGGCTTTCCTTCCTGCTCCCCTCCCTCCCATGTGATCAGTCCTCAAATGCCACACCACCTAGAACTGCTAGTGTCCCAGACACATGGTAACCACCCCCTGAGCAATGGAGACACCTCTACCCTAACAGCAATTATCTCTTTTGACTTGTTCTTTGTGAAGAAACTAGAATTTTGTATATTTGTTAAATGGTCACATTAAAAAAAAACAGCCACAGAACAGTTATGGTTAACATACATATAATTTGATGAAAAGGCAGGTTTCCTAGATTTCAGGTGTTTCTCTCTTTGAAAAATTCTCAATTCTTGCCACTGAAACCTGTAAGCAGCTGAGCAGCTTCTGCCTGTATCTAAAAAGGAAAAAATACATGTTATAGACAGTAGAACTTGTGAAGTTTAAGTTCGTAAGGTAGACTGCAGTTTCTCAGTTTCCAAAAATCAGGATAGCCAATTTTAAAAGTGAAATTTCTTAGCAGTGACTCTTACACACACCAGAACCTCCCACCCACCCACCCCTTGCTGTTTATTTTAGAAATCTCATTTGATTAGCTACATACGTCAAATAGGAATAACTCACAAGGAATTTATAATATCTGTTGATAATAACTAAGCATGTTATACAGAAATTAGCATAAATGTTAACAATTCATGTTTGAAATGAACACTACTGTTTTAAACAATATGGATTTAGACAACTTATATTTTTATATAGAAACCTATCTGCCTTACTTCACTGGAGACATTACCTGTTTATCTTCCTGTGTGTGTGCTGGATAGTCCTTAGCTTTTAACAGCCAAAAAGCAGCAAGCTTTTTGTTTTGTAGCTTCAAATATGTCTTTCCTAAAAGAAGCAAGTTTTTGCTGTAGAAGTTTGGATCCACTGTTCATAAGAAAGAAAAAAAAAATCTCAGAAGAAATAGTCCTGCTCTTATTTTTAAAGGCTTTATTTTTTTTGGGTCTAAATTACAAAAATAAATTTGTGTGGTCAATAAATGATTAGGCTAACTGGGATACTCTTTTATTCAACTCTCTCTTCATTATCTACAAAAGATGTGTAAAACAAGGTAATTGAGTATAATATGCGCTAGGATTCTATTATACACACCTTTCATTTTGTCATTTCATGCCATTTTATAAAGCAGGTGCTCTATCCAGTCACTGGGAGACAAGCTACCTACCACAGGACAGGGACTCTCCTTTATCACCTTTTTCCCTGTTGTACCCTAAGTGCCTAGAACATAGCATGCACTCAGCAGACATTTCCTGAATGAGAGATTATGATACACACACTACCAACACTTACTGGATGGGAGCTGCCCATAAGCATAGATGAAACAATCTGCTCTTTTGGGATTTCTAATGAAAAGGAGGAACATGAGCACAATGAAATATGATGTAAGAAAGAAAAGATGAGAAACCAAAGAAAAAAGCAACTAACTCTAAGAGGTTATACCTGGGCTGAATGGGAGGCCGAATAGGGTTTCAAACAGAAAAGTGGAGAACATTGTTGTTGGCTGAGGGAAAAATGTCAACACAAAGCCTATGAATGAAAGCATAGTTTGGTCTCACAAACTTCATTAATTCTTTACACAGTTTCCATGTATCTGCTTGGGGACCTCTATATTCAAATCATACTTTTTCCTGGATACAATTTACCTTCATTTGCTCCTTAACCCAAAACTGTTTTACTTCTTTCATTGTTAACATATTTGCAAGATGACATGTGGATGTGCTTAAGGTTTCCTTGGGGTAAAGTGCAAGTCACTCATTTACTGATTCATCTTCCTCGTTCAGCAAATTTGCCCAGGACCAGGTTAAACAGCAAGGATGCAACTGTGAGCAAAAAAAGCCCCCATCCTCCCTGCATTTAGCTGTAGACATGCGGACAAGTATTCACACTGTGGAGTAACAAGAACCCCAATGGGAGAGCTTAAAGGTACTTAGGGCAGAGGAGGGACTTCTAGACAAGATATGGGCTACAAGGAAAGGCTGCCTCAAGTGACCTTTAAGGTAAAAGGTGAGAACAATCAGTTACCGAGGATTTTAGCTCCAGGAGAGCAACACCATGTTTTCCTCAATACTCCTAATCCTTCATTATCTAACACCCTTTTAGGAAACTTCATTCCCATATTCATATTAATGATACATAAAACTACCATCATGAGGATACCAATGGAAGGCAGTAACAGTAAATTGGAATTAATGTATTAAAGAGAGCTAGTTAACACTTAAGACAATTATTTCAGAAAAAGTGTTTTCCTTTTAAGTGCTTTGCTGTGCTGGCAGGGTGGCTTGGTTAGAGCACTGTCCTAATGTGCCAGGGTTACAGGTTCAGTCCCTAGGGTTAGGGCATACAAGAATCAATCAATGAATGCATAAATAAACAGAAAAACAAATTGATGTTTTTGTTCTCTGAAATCAGTAATTTAAAAAAAAATTTCTTTGTTATTATATAAGCATCTGAACGAGTCCATAGGAGTAGGCCCTGAAATATAATAGTCTTTAATTTTTCTGAGTAAGTTTTAGAAAAACATGTGCAAAGTTTTTGGTGTATTTGGTAACACATGCTCATGTCCATTCTCTAATTGTGTTGATATTAAAAAGGATAAACATAGGATGGGCTGGTGTCACTATGCAGGCTGCCATTTCTTCTGAGCAAGAGTGACATGAAACTCTTCTGCAGCACCGTAACTGCCCTGGTTTAAAACCAGAGTTCCCATGTAAATTCCTCTAATTAGCTGAGTGGTCTTGAATAAGACGATTATTAACCTGTGAAGTCTCTGAATTACATCAAATGAAAAACCATTCCAGAATGGCAGATCTAAGCACAGTTGGGGCTATTTCTAACTCAGGTGCTCTTTACTGAATAAAAACATTAAGAATTGTTTGACAATATGTAGTATAAAAGTGTATCAGAATAAATATTTTTGCCTTAAAATTTTATTCATAATATTATTATTCAAATGTTAATAGTAGTATCTGAAATATTTTACCTTGCTCTGCCCTTTGAAAGTAGCCTAAGGCCTGTAAAAACACAAAGAACCCAAACATAATGAAAAAGATTAAGACACACTCAGTATTAACATTTTTTCTCCCAAAATCTATTCCTGCATTAAATATAAGCGAGGAAGTAAATGAAAACACCTTAAAAATAAGGGTCAATTCATCAACAGTGAGAGCTAAAATAACAAAACTAAACATAACACTTAAATCCCCAGAGCACAGATTATGTGGGGACCCTTCTAACCATGACTTGTCCCGAGGCAGCATCACATGCAGAGGAAGGTGAAGACTGTTCACATGCAAGTGGGCTATTTTGATCTTTCTCATTTTAAGTCCTAACAATGTCACTATGAATGGGAAACTTTATCTAGTTTACCAGGGGAAACTAGATAAAAATCAAAAGCAGAATTTACTCAGTGACACACATGTTGTACCAGTGAATGTTTAAAGTCCTTTATTGTTGAAATTCCTATATAAAATGTTATTGTGAATCTGAAATTGCTTTTTCTTTTTAACTTGCTCAAACTTCTGACAACTGAATAATTAAAACTATAATTACTTTGTTGTAACAGAGCAATCTTTCTTTTTAGAATGCATAATTTTAAATAAATACTTCCCAACTGTGCTTTAATTATTATATACCTCAAGGGAAAAACAAAACATCTCCTTATGATACAAGTACTGGGAAAGCTATTTCACAACTGCCTGTTTCCCTGCTCTGAAAATTTTGTGAGGAGTAAACCCAACATGTTTGCCCAGAAATCCTTTTCAAATTTTATATTTAACAGGAAAAGCAAAAGGCTTAAGAAAATAACAGAGTATGAGCCTTTCAATAGAACTTTTCTAAAAAGGCTATCATTATAAAGTTGTGCTTTATTCTTGCAGGTAAATGACTTATGCAGAACGTGTCTATAAAACATGCTGAGGAACAGCTGCTCTATTTTCTGTTCTATTTGATGACTTTATTAAATAATAGTATAAATTTCAAATAGAAAATGAAGCTGTTAGCCATTGGTTACTTTACCTGACAATACACCAGCATTATGAGCCTCCAGCCAGAGAAACTGCACTCACAGAGTCATGGACACAGTGAAGCCTGTGCCAGCCACACTAACCAGTCCAGAGGGAGAGCCCTGCAAATGCGTCACACCTCAGAGGTCAATGCTAATTGTGCCAAGGACATCACACACCTCCTCATAGGTGGAGCTGGGAGGGGCTGCAAATAGCATGTTGGCAATTCTTCTTTGATACCAAGGCATTTCAGCAAATGTGTAACACCTAAAGAAGCAAACATTCATACATTGAATTGCACCTTATTTTCTCTTAAAGACAATCAGTCTGTTTTAACAATTCCTAGTGGACATAATACTTTGTAGGTTGACAGTCATACTGAATTATGCAGAGACTAATGTTTATAGTGACCCATCAATTAAGGTGTATATTGTGATCAAATATGAACGGTTCACAATAGTACTAGTAATAATTGTGTCATTTGCCCAGAACACTCATGTCCCAGGTGCTAAGTTCAGTGAGTTCCTTCCTCTCATCTACTTACAACTAATGAAATAGGATCATTAGTGTATGTTTTTACATGAGAAAAAACTCACAGAAGTTAAAAAGGATTAAGAAAAATGATAAAACTAAACATGATATGCATAAAAAACAATAGCAACCAACAGTTTTAAGTGCGTATGTTTATGAGACTGACGTGCTACCTGTGCTAACGAGGCACCTTAAGTGCATATGTTTAAAAGAGTGAGGAAAGTGGGCTGACATCCAAAGATCTTGACACCTTTCTGAAGTGAGCAGGAAGAAAGTGCTGGGTCTTCGACTACAGTCTGAACTCATGTTTACTCATTAGCACCTAACTCAGTGACTGCAGGCACTTGATTAGTTTAATGTCCTTTGTCCTGAAGATTTCGCTCTCTGAGAAGTTTGTTTCAGGGCAGTTTACATTGTCACCTCTTAGAAGACAATAAATACTGAGCCCTGAAGACTACACACAAAGAAGACAGTGCCAGGATTGTGTTCAGAAACTCTTCAACCAACAAGTGAACAAACTGAAGCACACTGGACAAGGTTACACAGAAACAAGATGACATTCAGACTCAGGGGACTTGTTCTCAGATACACTCAAGGTGCAGGGGTTCTCTGGGGCTCCCTCCCTGTGCACCTCCACAGTGACAGTGAACCAGTTTCACTTTGCCTAGTAAACAGTCCTATTTTCATCACAGGGAATTTTAAAGTCTACCACAACATTCTAATGCTTTTTCAGTCCTGGTACAGTCATCCTCTCTAATCCATGGTTTTCTTTCTGCATCTTCAGTTACCATGTTCAATTGTAGTCCCAAACTATTAAATGGAAAATCCAGAAATAAACAATTCATAAGTTTAAACTGCATGCCCTTCCAAGTAGTGTGATGAAATTTCGTGCGATCTGCATGACATTTCAGTCCTACCCAGGACCTGAATCATCCCTTTGTACAGTGTCCTTGCACTGTAGATGCTCCCACCCATTAGTCACTCAGCAGCCATCTGTTATTAGATCAATTGTTGAGGTATCATGTTTGTTTACAGGTCACCCTGATTTTACTTCCTAGTAACTCTGAAGCACCAATTAGTGGTGCTGGCAATTCAGATACTCCAAAGAGAAGCTGTAAGTGCTCCATTTAAGTGAAAAAGGTATGTGTAAGGGGAAAAAAACACCATATAAAGAGTTACTTACCATCTGCAATTTCAGGCAGCCACTGGGGGTCTTGGACATATGCCCTATGGATAACGGGATGACTGTACCTATTTCTAAATGATCTGAATAACAATATTTAACATGATCACAATCAAATTTAGTATTTTCTAATAATACAGGTACAACTGCTAATTAATTTAATGGATTAAAGCACTCCTGACTGCCAAGTGCTATTTAAAAATATTTTACACCTTGCTTATTTTTTTACACACTACAAAATAAGATCATACTAAACACTACTATAATATTGATTCAAAGAAATTTTCTTACCAGACGCCCATTAGGTGAATTGAGGTAGCATCTTTCGGGTTCAATTCAATTGCTTTCTAACAAGAAATGAGAAAATCGATCAGTTGTTTTTGAAATGGCAACAGGAACTTCCCTATGTTTACTGAAGAAGCCATGATTTAAAAATAATTTTTTGCAACCCTGCCTATTTCAGTTCTTCCATGATAATCCATGCCAGTTTTCCTCCCTGATTCTTTAATTGGTTAAACTTGTTTCAATACATGATTAAATAAATTGTATTGACGTTACAATATTTTATAGAGTTCAGAAAACAGTAATAGTGATTCTCAAGAAAAACATGAAATATGGAAGTAAAGCTAATTTTAACAGTAATCCATAGCTCTCATGTTTCTTTTTCTAGATTAAAACAAAAATAAGGAAGTTCTTTTTTGCCTATGTGAATAAAAAGCATTCTTTCCGAATAGAAGACCGAAGTACATAATTTTAGATAGTTTCCCGTATGCAGATTTTGGTCAACTTACCCATCTATACTTAACCAAGAAAAAATAAATACTATTCATTCACAGAATTCATCAATAGGATTATGCACAAGGTAAAAATATGTTATAAAATGTCCCTAATTTCGATTTACTATGAGACATCCTGTGTGAATTAATGTAAAGCATAAACTACAGAATAACTTTAATGAAATCTCTCCTTTTATACATTATTTTGTTGGAAACTGCTAAGGAAATCTCAGAGATTAATGTAATACCATGAAAAATAAAAGATCCCTTCTTAAAACAGACTAACTTATTTTTTCCTGTACACCAACATTTTCACTTTCAGTTGGGAATGTGTGAGATATGCATTTTCAGATATCTATCTGTATTGGTTACCTGTGTGGGCTGTGAAGCCAAACTACCTGGGTTTGAATCACAGCTCATGACTTCTAACTTTTGACCTTGGCACGTTTCTATATTTCTGCCTGGGTCTGCTCTTTGAGAGAATTAAGAAAATACTACACCTCCCCAGAGGGTTGTAGTGAAAATGAAATGAGCAAGTAATAGGAGGTGCTTAACTCAGTAATATGTTTTGTCACCATTATTTTTACTTAAGTACCAGGCACTTGATTTCTTAACATTGATCGATGTCAGTGGCAGTAGTAGAGGTGACAGAATGAGGCTAACAAGTATGACTTGGCAGAACTCTAGCTTCAATAATATGGGTAAGAATCAACATTGATCAAAAAACTTACTTTCCCATAAATATTGTGATATGACTTATAGCAAAATATATTTTGAAGTACATATACAACTTTAAGCTATCTTTCCCTATTACTATTTCTGAGTTCCACTGGAAAATTAAGCCCTACAAAAAATTATATAATTATTTTCTGCATTCTACAAGTACGGGTCTCATGCCATTCTAGATCCAAAAGAAGGAAGTTAATTCGTTGCATACATGCTGCCCTGGGCATAAGAATTCAACTTTCTTATGCAATGGGTGAGATGGGCTACTCTCAAGCAAACACAGTTTGTCTTCAAAAATAACCCATAGACAGTAATTCCTTCTGACTTTATCTATAAAAATGGACTCTGAAATGACAGTATAAATACTAAACACTGTCATTCTTAAATATACTGAACATATGTACATTTGAAAACATACACAAAACATTTTTAAAAATATAACCTATAGCCTTCACTGTTTCTTTAAAGTAAACATAAATATTTTCTTCAATTTTTCATTGTTCATACTGGAAATTATTTGTCATGTATTTCTATACCAAGGCAGAGTAATTTAGGAGATGTATCTAATGTCACTGAGAAAAATACTGGATTTCATTGAGTCTAAGATACCATAATATCTATGCCATATCATTATATCATGTATCACTAAGAAAGAAAAAGCAATTATAAGATACCACTGGCTATATAATGCAGTCTAATTTCAACGGTCTTAAAATGTGGAAAATGCATATTATTAAATGGAAATGTACACACACACGTATGTATTACTGATGCTTGAGTAAGAAGCTAGGTCTCCTGACTCCTCACTCAATGTTTTTTACACTAGTCATTAAAAAAAAAAACCAACTAGGAATTGAGACTAAGTATAGGAGACCCGTTTGTTTTGGTTCGGCAAATGTGACTCAGCTCTGTATGGAAAACCTACAGAAGCAAAGTGGTGGGCAGGAGCCAGACCCTCAAACCAAGTTTTCCCCTGGGAATCAGGCCTAGAAAATACATACAGATTGTTATGGCTTACTCTTGCTAAAACTCCCTCACCCTGGTCTAAAACGACAAATGTGTATTCTCTATCTTCAAGGTAATTTCCAAAGCCTGTATGAGTCCTCCCAAGGACAGAGCTAATCAGCTCATTGCCATTCCCTTCTGCATGTTATTTTCAGTTTCTTGATTGTACCTAAAATGTAGACAATAATAATATTCTATGTAATAGATAATAAACCCTTCTCTGACATAAGACCCCAGGAAAATAATAAAAGCCTGTCTAGGCAAGGGTTGAGGCGCTCCCCTCTTGAGGGAGTGGCCGAGGCACCCATAGGCACTCTCCCCTTGAGATAGTAGTCGTGCCTGTTCCCTTTTTCTCCACAGGCTTGTTGTCACCTGTGCATTCATTCTCATCGTCAGCCACAACAGGCGGACTCTGCTGGCCAGGGTCCACCACATCTGGTGCCCAGCAACAGGGACGCCAAGGCTATCGGCCATCGTGGTCAACACACCACCGTGGGTGGAACTCGTGCAACAGCCCAGGTAAGGGCCAACGACCCCCAGTGCTTTTGGGAGGGCACAGGGTGTGTTGTATTTTAGGGAAAAAGGGTATCTTTCCAAGGTTGCCCTCTCTTGTGACCACACTCTCTTTAGTAAGCAGAAGCCTTGCTCCCTCTCTCTCTGGCAACTGCCACACCCTGCAGGCACAGGTCCAGCACTGAAGAGCCACAAGGGTGCTTGCCGCAACAGAGACCTGTGACAAGTATGAGTTGGACATGGGCCAGGAAAGAACACTAGGTTTCCTGCCAACTGCAAGCAAAAGCCTACGCAACGAAAGGCACACTATAAAAAACACTCACAAGCCCATCCCCACAGCACAATCCCCCATCAGGTTTTAGGCTTGGGAGAGAGAGCAATGAACTTTCCTTTCAATTAGCTTTTTTTTTTTTTTAAACAAGAGCCTCTGTGCATTCTTTCTTTAAAAGCTGCTTTTTGCAGCTCTTTTGATTCTGCCTTTTCCTCTGCCTGCCTGTAAACAAAAATGCAGATAGTAAATGAATGTTGCAGTTTCAACCGGACTCCAAAGATTGCTTTGAGAACTCAGACTTAGTTAACGGGTTGTTTATGAGTGCCTCAGCCCCTTGCTGGGCACGGAAGGTAAGAGCCATCTCCTCCCTCCCGCTTGAGATCTCAAGCGTTCCTATGTGAGTAGGGGCTTTGCCGAGGTGTCTGGGGTCAATCCCTGAGACGTGTAGGGGCCTCATAGGAACTTCTAATCATAGTAATTTAACTCTGGACTCAGTCAGGGAGCACAATATAAAGGTTGGTCACCTGGTGCTTCGAGCCCCCCCCGCAGTCTTAGATGCATGGGGAAAACCTGAAACTCGTAAGCGGGGTTAGGGTACCCTGGATACCAACTAGGCAGCCCTCCCTGACGGTTTTCACCAACAGTACATTTCTGACCCACCACACTATACTCCCTAATAGCTAATTAGCTAGGGTTTAGTATAGGCTGCAGAATCTGAAACGGCAGAAATTGAAAGAAAAAAAAAAAGCTTTTAACAACAAGAATGGGCTCTAATTTATCTAAAGAACAAGAAGTCTATCTACGGGTGCTGCAGCAACTCCTCCAAGGATCAGGACATGAGGTAAAACAACATCTTATACAGCTTTTACAATTATAAAAGAATATTACCCTGCTTTCTCTGATAAGGGAACCCTAGATATTAGAGTTTGGGAAAAAGCAGGTAACAAATTAAAGGCTTTACAAGGATAGTGGATTTACTACCAGAGTTCAAAATTTAGTAACTTGGGGGACTAGTCAAGACTGGTCTCATGCCTATACGAACTAAGAAAAAGGAGTTAGTTACAAAGGAAGATATGGAGTTTAGTTCAGATGAGGAAGTAGTATATGATGCAGCAGAACAGGCTACAAGAGTCCTACCTACAGCTCCACCAGAGAACCTGTCTGATAGTAACCACTCCTTATCTTAATTATGGGAGCATTCCTCCCTGCAAGATCAGTCACCATCAAGAAAGCCAAAAAATTCAGATGAATACCCTGTTGGGATTATGAGACAATGCCTTCAGCAGGCAGCAGAGGAGGGTGATTTAGATGCTCTTTTGGCTTTTCCCATTATAATCAAGGGTCAGAGGAAAGTCCACGAGCCCCTTCCACTTTATAAGGATTGAAAAAAGAGTATTAAAGAAAATGGGCTTCAGTCTCCTTAAACTAATGGGCTATTTCAATCCATTACTGACAGTTATAAAATGGTACCTTGTGACTGGATGGCCCTCGCCAGGACTGTTTTGACCCAGGCTCAGTATACTGTTTGGTATTCAGAATACTCTCAAAGCGCTGGCATCCAAGCCACTGAGCATTCACAAATAAATAATCCTGTCACCCTCCCTATGCTGCTTGGGTCTGATAATTTTGCTACTGCTGTGGCTCATGCTAGGCTTGATCCTCATGTTTTTTATCAGACTGCTCAAATTGCTCTCAGGGCCATGAGAGCTGTACCTGATGCTCAGGGCAGGGAAATTTCTTCCTTACTAATATTCATCAAGGTGTTATGGAGGCATATACTGACTTTATTGACCACCTCCAAGAAGCCATTGACAGGCAAATAGATAATGTTAGAGCCTCCAAAGCTCTTTTGTGGCAGCTATAGCTTATGAAAATGCTAACAAGGATTGCAGGGCAATTATTGGTCCCCTGCGAGCTACCACCAAGGACATCAGTGAGTTTATCAAGGCTTGCCAAGATGTTGGCACACAGCACCATAAGGCCTCTCTCCTACCTACTCCAATTAAGGGATATTGAGATCTCAGATGTTATCACTGTGGAAAGCCTGGTCACCTGGGCAAGGACTGTTTGTCTACATCGAGAGGGGGAAAAGGTAATTACAAACTTCCCCCCAAGGATTGTCCACGCTGTGGCAGAGCAGGCACTGGGCAAGAGAATGGTCGCTCCAAATTTAACAAAAATAACCAACTGATTCAGGGAAACTTCCAGGGGGGTGCCCGTTCCAGCGCCCCCAACCCCAAATGTAGCTTTCAGAAAAACCAGTATCAGAGAATTCGAGGAAATGCAGTTTCCAACCTTTGTGCAGCCACCCATGAAAGTGCAGGGCTGGACTTGGTCACCGCCAATGAGCTCATTTTACAGGAGCAGGATCAAATAATTGTAGCTTCCACTGGTGTTTGGGGACCTCTACCCCCAGGAACAGTAGGTCTAATTTTAGGAAGATCCAGCATTACTACTACTGAAGGCATCTTTGTTCAACCAGAAGCTGTTGACTCAGATTATAAAAGAAATTAAAATCATGCTCAAAGTGTCTGACTATTATTGTATTATTCCTGCTCAGAGGCACATTGCCAGCTGCTCCTCCTCCCCTACGTAATCTCAAAGACTCAGAATAAAGTGAGGGGAGAGAGGCTTTAGCAGTACAGACAATTGATCAGTTTTCTGGACAGAATCCATTAAGCTAAATTAACCAATCTTACAAGTAAAAATAAAGAATAAAACATTTCATGGGCTCACAGATAATGGAGCCGATATCTCTGTTATCTCAAATCAGTTTTGGCCTTTCAAATGGACTTTAACCAACAGTGAAACAGTTGTTTCAGGAATTTCTCAACCTCAACTCAGTGTATAGTCTCTTAGATGTTATGGGCCAGAGGGACAGGTAGGAAAAATTTGACCATGTTTTACCTATGCCTCTTAATATCTGGAGACATGATCTCCTCAGTCAGTGGGGGATGCAAATCTCTCTCCGGCATTTTCCCTAGTGGCCACTGCTCTTATAACTCCCCTACTGCTTACTTGGCTCTCCAACACACCAGTATGGGTTGATTAGTGGCCACTTAAAGGAGAGTGACTTAAACAAACGCACCTTTTAGTCAAACAACAATTAGAAGCAGGTCATATTAAACCCTCTAACAGCCCACGGAACACACCTACTTTTGTTAAACCAAAGAAGTCTGGCTTGTTCATTTGGCAAATGAATAAGGAAGGCAAATGGAGACCTAAGGAAAATTAATGAATTCCTCCAGCCTATGCACCCCCTACAGCCAGGGGCCCCTAATCCAGCCTGTATTCCTAGAGATTGGCCACTTTTAACCATCGATTTAAAAGACTGTTTCTTCACAATTCCTTTAGCAGAAAAGGATCGAGAGGGTTTGCATTTTCTCTCCCTGTCTTTCATAACTCTCAGCCTTCACAGGGATTTTAATGGCAAGTTTTACCTCAAGGAATGCTTAATAGTCCAACTATTTGTCAGCATTTTGTTCATACAGCAATTCAGCCAGTAAGGGATCAATTCCCTGATTCAATTATCTATCATTATATGGATGATATTTTAATTGCAGCTCCCTCATAAGATATGCTAGCAAAAACTACTTCCTTTCTTTAAAACTCTGTAGCTTCTGCTGGACTGATAATTGCTCCAGTGAAGATCCAGCATTCAAAACCGTGGAAATATTTAGGTTATATCCTTTCAACAGGACAATTCGGCCTTAAGTCCTTCAAATTAGTCCACCCAAGGATTTAACTCTTAATTGCCTCCAACAACTTTTAGGAACAATTAATTGGGTGCCACCCAGGCTTGGAATACCCACTCAGCAGTTAACTCATTTATTTAATACCCTTAAAGGAGACCCAGATCTCAATTCCCCTATCAAACTGTCTTCTAAGGCCTTGCAAGAGTTAATTATAATAAATCAACATATTCAACAATGACAATTAACCAGAATTAATCTACAACTCCCTGTCCGATTTGTCTGCTTTCCAAGCTTAGGTACTCCAATAGGACTTATAGGCAACTAAATAAGGCAACAGATACCTTCATTTAACTATGATAGAGTGGCTTTTAAAAAAAAAATTTTAAGATTTTATTTATTTATCTTTAGAGGGGAAGGGAAGGAGACAGGGAGAGAAATATCAATGTATGGCTGCCTCTCATGCGTCCCCTGCTGGGAAATGGCCTGCACCCAGGTATGTGCCCTGACTGGGAATTGAACCACAATCCTCTGGTTCGCAGGCCTGTGCTCAATCTACTGAGCTATGAGTGGCTTCTTCTGTCTCATCAGCCACGACGCACCATTACCATCTATATAACTGTTGTGTCACTTCATAATAAAAGGACATGAACGAACACAGCAGTTATTTGGATATGATCCTGACTTTATTCGTATTCCCTTAACTCAGGTTTATTTACAGCAACTAACAACTCAGTCTTTAGAATTTCAGTGTGCCATAGCTGACTTTGTAGGAGGACCAGAAATTAATTTACCCTCAGATACACTGATTCAAAACATCCCATGCCTTCAGATAAGACCAGTAGAAAAAAATCAGTCCAGACCAGTAACAGGAGCAAAAACTGTATTTCTTGATGGGTCTGGAAAAACCGGATGAGCTGCTGTTGCCTGAAAAGAAGGCATTAGCTGGAAAAACTCTGTATCCTCAGGACATGCCTCTACTCAGAGGGCCAAACTTTTTGCTGCAATTATGGCCCTGCGGCAATGGCCTAAAGAAGCTTTAAATATAGTTTGTGACTCTGGATATACTGTCTATACTACTCAACATTTAGATCAGGCATTAATTAAAACTTCAGATGATTCCAATCTGCTTAACTTACTTCTGAATTTACAGTCTCTCCTTGACAAGAGAAAACGCCCCCTTTTCATTACTCCCATTCCATCTCACTCAGGCCTGCCAGGCCCCTTAGTGGATGGTTAACAATAAGATAGATGCCTTAGCGTCTTCTCTGCCTTTCAGCAAGCAGTAGCTTCTCACCAGTTTTTCATCAGAACAGCCAGGCACTTCAAAGACAGTTTGATATTCCCCATTCTCAAGCTAAGCAAATTATTAAAGAATGCCCTGACTGTCAAGCCCTTACTAAGGTACCTCCATCCACAAAAGTTAACCCTCAAGGACTAAGTTCTCAAATGATTTGGCCAACAGATGTCACTCATTATACTCCCTTTGGAAAATTCAAATACATTCACATTTCTATTGATACTTACTCTGGTGCCCTACATGCATCTGCTTTAACAGGAGAATCTGCTAAAAATATACAAACCCACTGGCTTGAAGCCTTCAGTCATTTGGGTCAGCCTCAGCAAATTTAAACTGATAATGGCCCAGGATATCTTGCCTATTCTACTCAAGCCTTCCTTCAGCACTGGAATATCCAATATAAAACAGGAATACCTTATAATCCAACTGGCCAGGCAATTATTGAACAGGCGCATCATACCTTTAAAAATCTTAAAAAACAAAAAAGGGGGACTCAGGAGTCTACCCCCCAAAATTTGACTGTTAGCTATGTTTACCTATAATTTTCTAAGTTGTGATGAATCACTCTGTACTCCAATTGAGAAACATTTTCAGGCCAAACAAGCAAAACCACCTTACCCTCAGATCTTGTACAGAGATCCTCTGGGAGATGATACTTGGCAGGGCCCTATAGACCTCTTAACATGGGGAAGAGGGTATCATGTGTTTCCATCCCCAGAGGTCCTGTCTGGTTTCCAGCTAGAAGGGTGAAGCCTCATCATGAACAAAACAGACATCAAGCTCCACCACCTAGAGATGAAAGCCAATCAGCTGACAGACCAGATGGCCCAGCTGACACTGAACAGCCAGAAGGAACACATACACCCATGATGTCGCACACAGGTTTGGATTCACCAACAAAGGGGGATGCAGACCACCTCAATATTGAGGGCCAAGGCTCAGGGGCCTCCGGTGTAGAGAGTAATAATCTTTCAGTGCCTCATAATGTTCCTCACCATATGGGGGGGACATTAAGACTCTTAATACCTAAGCTGAGAATATTCTTGTTGAAACTAAGGTCGAAGACACCCAGAAAATAGGTTTATTGCTTACTTACCAGTGCTGTCAGCCAATTCAGCTAAAACCTTGCTTTTGATTGCCATTACACTCTGCCTAGGGGGGCAGGGCCCAGCTACTAAAGTAAGTCCTCTCATATTTATTGGGCTCATATTATCAACCCACTAATATTTAAGTTGCATACCTGGTGGGGTGTTGAACTTCCCTTTTCCATTAAGGATACTCAGTGGAATGGAGGAGTATGGATGCCCCCTGATGGCCCATTAAAAGAAAGTAAGCACTGGATGTCAGTGCCAAGAGATACTACTTATGTTGCTGAATACTTACCAGTTTGTTTTTATGTTCTTACTGACACTTTGTGCTTACCTATAAGAGAAAAATTCTATGCTGCAAATTAGGAGCAGTACAGTGATTACTATCAGCTCTCTATGATAATCGCAATTGGTCTACATACCCAGAGGGGGATTTATCATACTCTCAATTCCCCTCCGGTTCCACCTTGTACTTTAGACAAAAGCCACAAAGACTCCATCTCTCGGTCTTTATGCAGAGGACCGAATGCTACTATTGCTTTTCTCCCCAGAAGTCCTTTTATAGTAGACAATTAGGGAGCTAATTGGAAAGTACTGGTTAAGTTTGGCACAACAATAGTTTCAGCTCTGCCTGAAATTCCATATACTAATATGTGGTGGGAGGGGCCCAGTACTGGGGCACCCATAATCAGAATTGTTTCTCCCAACCACACTAGCCCTTGGCATTACAACTCAGGGAAAATGGGCTTGCCTTTTATTCCTAGAAAATGTCTGTATAAAAAAAATTTTAAAAACCTCTCAGAATGGCCCTCTAAAACAAGATTGGGTCACAGTCTGTACCTCTCACCCTTACTTGTTTCTGGCAATTCCAGGGACAACTCAAGTCTTTTATAGCAAATCAGCAAAAATTTATTCTTTGCCTGTTCCTGCAGGCTCCATACATGCCAGCTGTCTTACTCATCTCGATATTACTCAGTTAAGCCTCACTACAGTTTATATAGTTAGAAGACAAACTCAGATATGGGTTCCAGTTGATGTAATCAGAGAATGGGAAGATCGCCATGGCATAATAGCACTTAACAATGCACTGGCCTCTTTAAGAGTCCAACAGTTTGTTGGCACTTTGGTTGCATTTATTGTTTCTGCTATAGTCATCGCGGCTACTGAGCCACAGCAACCGCTGCCCTCATTGGGTCAGTTCAAACTGCTCACACTGTTGATGTTCTCTTAATCAATTCCACTTTAGAAATGCTTCGGCAGGATTGATCAAGAAATCCTGACTCAACTTTCTGCAGTTGAATCAGCACTCAACTGGATCGGTGAATGCCAGGATGCGCTTGCTAGTGATCTGTCAGCAGCTGACCTGTGATCTTGGTTTCTCCAAAATGTGTGTCACCTGGAGTGATATTCAACATCACCTAAGAGGAGCTTTTTCTACTAATTTAAAAGGACAAATCAATAAATTGCAACTAGAGTTACACAAACAGTTCCAAGATATTCAACACTTAACTAAGCAGGAGACCCTTCAAACCCTTATGATAATCTTGGCTCATCAAACCCAAAGCACTGATTTAATGGACTCAACCCAAGATTGTGCGTCACTGGTGCCACTGGTTGTTTATTGATTTTAATAATGTTTTGCATATTACGATGCATTTATAAATTATTTGCCCAGGGTTGCAAAAGGGACCAGCAAGTAGCAAGTCTTGTGGGATGTGTCACCATGACAGCCTTAACAAAAAGGGAAAAAAGGGGGGAATTATAGGGCACCGGTTTGTTTTGGTCTGGCAAATGTGACTCAGCTCTGTATGGAAAACCTACAGAAGCAAAGTGGTGGGCAGAAGCCAGACCCTCAAACCAAGTTTTCCCCTGAAAATCGGGCCTAGAAAATACATACAGATTGTTATGGCTTACTCTTGCTAAAACTCCCTCACCCTGGTCTAAAACGACAAATGTGTATTCTCTATCTTCAAGGTAATCTCCAAAGCCTGTATGAGTCCTCCCAAGGACAGAGCTAATCAGCTCATTGCCATTCCCCTCTGCATGTTATTTTCAGTTTCTTGATTGCACCTAAAATGTAGACAATAATATCCTATGTAATAGATAATAAATCCTTCTCTGATATAAGACCCCAGGAAAATAATAAAAGCCTGTCTAGGCAAGGGTTGAGGCGCTCCCCTCTTGAGATAGTAGTTGTGCCTGTTCCCTTTTTCTCAACAGGCTTGTTGTCACCTGTGCATTCATTCTCGTGGTCAGCCACAACAGGCGGACTCTGCTGGCCAGGGTCCGCCACAACTATGACCAGAAAATTCAGAAAAACTGTTACGCAGACTAACATTATCCCTATACATGTTTTTGTCACTTTCTTTTGTATTTTTAAGATGGTCTAGGGGTGTCCAACCTGCAGCCATGGGCCACATGCAGCCCAGGATGGCTATGAATGCGACCCAACACAAAATTGTAAATTTACTTAAAATATTATGAGATTTGTTGTGATTACATGTTGCAAAGTATTTAATGTGTAGACCAAAATAACTCTTCTTCCAGTATGGCCCAGAGACAACCAAAAGGTTAGACACCCCTGGGTAGAATATCACAATAGAAATAAATGTGCTGGCTTTTCAATGGCAGTTTTGTTTAAAAGACAGTAGAATAGTGTGTATGTGCACCATGGAACACACAGACTTCTGGAGTCTCTGGCAGCTGAGGAAGAGCTTACAATGAATACATGAATTAACTTTAAGGGGAGGTGCTAAAACACACACAGAGAAATCAAAATATAAACAGCACTGTTACTATGGGAATGGAGCAGCAATTATTAGACTGTTAGAAAAGACCACACCTTCCAGTATGGGACCCTGCACAGTCCCCTCTCACAGACTGGCCTTGGTCAATGGGATATTACCAAGTGTGATGCAGGTTTGCACACTGGGACTTTTCCCTTGGAATGCTCACTCTTGGAAGCCAGCAATCATGCAGTAAAGAAGCATGGGCCAGCCCTGGCTGGTGTGGCTCAGTGGACTGAGCACCGGCTTGCAAAACAAAGGGTCGCTGGTTCAATTCCCAGTTAGGGCACATGCCTGGGTTGAATGCCAGGTCCCCAGTGGCGGGCATGCGAAAAACAACCACACAATGATGTTTCTCTTCCCCTCTCCCTCCCCCTGTCTAAAAATAAATGAAATCTTTTTTAAAAATTACTTAAATAAAAAAAAAGCATGGGCCAATGACTGAATGGACAGAAACCATTGAAGACAATAGGCCATCATGTACACCTGTCCCAGCCAAGGGGTCAGGTGAATGCAGTTCTCAGTCAGCTGAGCTACCCCAAACAGAACAGAAGCATTCAGTGCTGTCAACCCACAGAAGTGGCAGAAATAACCTGCTTGCACACACTAAATTTGAAGTGGTTTGTTAAATAGGGAGGAGTAAGTGAGACGAATCTACTCAGAAAGCTAATGGCCTTTTCAATTCAGCAGTACCTCAAAATGCTCCTTGATAACATAGGCATTTGCAATTTTAGCCTTGATGCCTTCATAATCTCCAACATCACTAATACAGATGGCATACCACTAAAAAATAAAAGAAAAAAAAGGTGTAAGAATAACAATACTTAGTAGTCCATTCAATACAAGGTAAAAATGAATAACTATTCCTCAGTAGACATTCTCAATCAACGAAAAATTATTGAGCATAAATACCATGTTATATACACAGAATATACGAAGAAAAGTGGTCATGGTCCTTAGGAACTCAAGGATGGCACTTCTTTATACAGAAACAGAGTACAAATCAGAGAGCCAAGAGGATTTAATCTCTGAGGAAGTTATCAACACAATATGGTAATAATTCATGTCTATGGTCTGAGTATAAATTTAGAAAAATCTGCAATTCCATAACTCATTTTATTTTCTCACCCTTTTTCTGGGAGCTACCTGTTCTCTACATCTGCATCATTATAGTATTAACAGCTGCATCTGTCAATTGTGACCTACAACCATACTTGGACAACAGACACAAACTGAGACAATCTGAGTTTCTTCTCTACGAATTGAGTACAAAATATCCAAGCTTTGTAAACACAAGTGCTGTGGAAAGTCACAGAACTCAAGATGAGAAAAGTCTTCAGTGACAAAGATGCAAAGAGGAGACCACAGCCTCAGATCAACTGAGCCAGTGTATCTGGAAGCCATTTTAAATCCACCTGCCTTTGTGTTCTGCGAAATATAACAGTTTCCAAAATAAACACCCCCCTTGTTTGTTTGAGGTTGTGGGATTTTAATTATTTTAACCAGAAAGATTTTAACAAACTACTGTTTTGCTCTATTTCCCACCAAAATACTTTGTATCCTTCAATGTTTCCTAAAAATAAAAAAGTATCATTTTTCCATACACACACACCCCTCTAATAGTCTAAATCCAGATGACTGGAGGGGTCACATGGGGTCTCAAACCCAGTGCTTTGAGCTTCTCCCACATCTCAGGGCTCTGGATAAAATTACCTTCTCCTATGCACTTAACTATCACCTACATGCAAAGCAAACACATTCTCCCTTAAGTTGGCATTTCCTGACTTACAATTAGTTAATGATTGATCATCAAGAGTTGTCAGTAGGAGGTGTGATCATGAGTGGTTTTTATTTCCATATTTGTACTCTGTTTCAATTCCCAAAATGGCTCTTGTTTATATTGAGTTTACATTACCTTAAAAGAAAACTTTTAAGCAGATATTCTAGCCAAGAAGGGATAACAGATCCTATACTTACTTTCTTAACTGAAACACTAAAACACCAGATGAAATATACTAAAGATTTTTGAGATACCTCACATAAGCAACAGTGACACCTGAGAGACAAGGTGAATCTAACTGGTTTCTCTACATTTGGGAACAAGACAAGAATTGCCACTCCAACACTGTGCTGTGAGCTCTAGCCAGGGAAGTTGGGCAAGATAAAGAAAGGAAAGAGTAAAACTATCTCTACTTATAGGTGACATGATCTTATATAGAAAACCCTAAAGACTAATGAGTCTAGCAAAGCCGTAAGATGCAAAATCAATATGCAAAAATTAGTTGCATTCCTATACACTAGCAACCAACACTCTGAAAATGAAATTAAGACAATATAAATTAGAATAGCATCAAAAAGATATGGAAGCAACCTAAGTGTCCATCAACAGACGAATGGATAAAAAGGTAGTACATAAATACAATGGAATATTGCTGAGCCCTAAAAAAAAATGAAAACTTACATTTGTAACAACATGGATGGACCTAGAGGATATTATGCTAATAAGACAGGGAGAAAAAGACAAAAGCCATGTGATTTCACTGATATGTGGAATCTATAAAACTAAACAAAACAGCCCTGACTGGTGTGGCTCAGTTGGTTGGGAATCATCCCACGAAGTGAAGGGTAGCCTGTTCGATTCCTAGTCAGGGCGCATGCCTGAGTTGTGGGTTTGGTTTCCATTTGAGTTGTGTATGAGAGGCATCCAATTCATACTTCTCTTTTACACATTTCTCTCCCTCTCTTTATCCTTGCCTTTCCCCTAAAAAATACATAATCTTAATAAAATTAAAAAATAAAACAGAAACATTCATCAATATAGAAAACAAACCAGTGGTCACCAAAGGGGGGGTGGTTTGTGAGCTGGGTGAAAAAAGTGAAGGGATTAACTACAAATTAGTAGTTATAAAACAATCACAGGGATGTAGAGTACAGCATAGGGAATGTAGTCGATGATAATGTGATAACTTTGTATGGTGGTCAGGTGGGTACTAAACTTATCAGAGGATCACTTTGTAAGATATATAAATCTCTAACTACTATTTTGTATGCCTAAAACTAATATAATATTAAATGTCATCTGCAATTGAAAAATTAATTTTTTAAAAGAATGTTAGCAAAAAAAAAAAAACAAAAAAAGCAAGACTTATCACCTGCTTTCAAAAAGTGTATGTTGCCCTGGCTGGTGTGCTTCAGTGGACTGAGTGTTAGCCTACAAACCAAAGGGCTGCCACTTCAATTCCCAGTCAGGGCACATGTGTGGGTTCTAGGCCAAGTCCGCAGTACAGAACGTGTGAGAGGCAACCACACATTGATGCTTCTCTCCCTCTCTTTCTCCCCCCACTTCCCCGGTCTAAAAATAAATAAATCTTTTTAAAAGAGAAGTATATGTTAAATATAAAGACACAAATAGATGAAAAAACAGAAAAGGATATAACATGTTAACATTAAAAGAAACTAAGAATAGCTACATTAATATCAGACATAGTTGGAATAAAATAAGTTTCTAGAGATAAAAATTATTTTATAATGATAGATGTCAATGCATCAATAAAATAAAACAATACCGAATGTTTACATTCCTAATGACAGCACTTTAAATGTACATGTGTGGCCACACACCCTCTCCATACTAGTCTCAGCTGTGCTCACGCTGGCCCTTTCTAGAATGCCTTCCACTCCTGTTTAGCATCCCACCTTTGCCCAACTTACCCAGGCCCATGTCTTCTTTCCTGAGTGGCCTTTTGCTTCCCATTCTAGCTCACTTTTCTTTCTACCCTGAACTCCCTAAGCCCTTAGTCCTCTGAACCATTGTCCCCAGGCACTTGGGCCCTATCATCATACTGTTTGGTCTTCAGCTAGAATGAGAGCTCTTTAAAACTACAGATGATGTTCTATATGACTCTGCCCTCCATCCAAATGTCTAGCAAAGAACTGGACAAAGAGGATCATGCTCACTTTGAGAATTCGGGGGTTCTATACCCTTTCCCCATGCCCAGCCTCTGCCTCATCTCTCTCAATATGACTTTTTGTTCCCATGAGAACTTCTGGCTCTTGATCTACTCCACAGATCACAATGGACAGTTACAATAGCCAGTGGGGAGCTTCAGGCTGCCAAGGAGAAAAGATGTATATAGCATATTTTGCCGTGTATAATGGACTCCCATGTATAAAGTGCACCCACGTTTCTGGCTCAAATTCTCAGGGAAAAAAGTCTTTCATTTTAATTTTTTAATTTACTTATATTTAGATACTTGTTTTTATATTATAAAGGAATTTTAGCATTCATTTTTGAACATATGGATATCATTATTGCTTTCTAGTTATACTTTTAACACATAAGCATAAATAAAATAATTGTAAACATTTATATAGATACAGAATTAGACCTACCCATGTATAATGCACATCCTTATTTTTCCCTAAAAAATCTGGGCAAAAAAGTGCATGTTACACATGGTAAAATATGGTAATTGGCCACATACCCCCAGAGCACTGCCTGAAGAGCAGGAGCTGGAATTGCTGAATTGTAGCCAGGTACAAGAACACCTTGGCTGGTCAATTCTTTGGCCACAATCACATGAATGAGGTTGCAGTCTTCTATGACAAGGAAACCCTGAGCTGGCTGCTGTCTATGTATAGTCTTTCTGGCACCTAGCACCACCACTTACATCAGCCTGAATCCTGGTTACCAGGTCTACCAAACAGATGGTGACTACCTGGGAAGCTCTCACATGGTCTTGGATCACAAGACCTACATCCTGAATCTGACTCAGGCAAATGAATGGGAAGCCACTCTGCACTGGCACCTCCTCTACAGAGCTTGAGAAAACTACAGGCTGCACAATGCACTGCCAGCTACCTGGCATGACCTGGCATACCACATGTGGGGAGACACACCGCTATTTCAGACTTTCTGGTCTCTCTACCTTAAGGGCCACACACCCTTTGATCCCTGTGGCTCACCCTACTGCCTCACTACTCTGTGTGCTCAGCTCTCAGCAAGTTCCCACAGCCCTGCTGTGTCGCCACCTGTTGTCAGATGCAAGCTTCTCTAATGTCTGGAGCTTGTGGCCATGCCCATGGCTCTACTAGCACCCAGAGTTGGGAAAGTGCATGCCTTAGGATGGGAGCAAAAACCCTGGAGGGCCACTGTGGGGAGAAGGAAGACCATATGCTGGGCCCCAAGTATACAGGGGAAACAGCATCTTCCTTCCTGGAGCTTGGTTATCAAGATATGAAGGAGGGTTGGCAGCTCTGCCTGTTCAGAGCATCTAGGCTGTTCTGGGGCAGAGGTCTCCACTGGCACTGCCATTGGCAGACCAGATGGAGGTGCCACACCAGGCCTGTGCTGGCCAGCCAGGAACACGATACTGCTGCTGCCACCTGCCTGGCTTCCAGGCATTTAAAATAAAGATAAGAGACTTGGACTCAAAGAAATTAAAAGTGAATAAATAAAAGTATACGTTATAAAAACTAATACAATTGCAAAAATCAACAGACAAAATCTATAATTATACTTGGAAATTTTACTCCACTCTCAATGACGAGTAGGACAAGTAGAAAGAAATCAGTAAGGATACAGATGACTGGATCACCACTATCAACAACTGAATCTCAACATTTCTAAGATACTTTCAACAGCAGTTGAATGAATATGCACAAAGAACATTTACAAAGATGGGACCATATTCTGAGCTTTCAAAAGTCTCAACATATTTGAAGGATCTGTATCTGTTTTCTCCTTAATATAAAACCTGTGTGTATGCACGCAAGCATGGGGGGGGGGGGTTGGGGGAGCGGGCCAGGAAACTGGCCCCTAAAGGGAGCATTTGGAAATGTCACAATGACCTGGGGCTCTACTGAGGACATTCCAACATGATAAAGTGGCGTCCTAATCCAAAACATCAATAATGCCTCATATTCTCCAGTGTCCATCAAAAACCACTGTTCTATCCCGTTAGGAAGTCCATTAAGTAGGGAGCTTATATGTGAAAAGTTATACTTGGTTTCAAAGAACAGAAATAGAATGTAAGGAAAATGAGAAAAAAATCTGTCAAGTTTTTATACTACTTTTATATCTTAGAAGTAAAGTTTTTATATCTTTAGAAGTAAAGATACAGGTAATTCATGAAAATAAGTATTCACAGAAATAATTTATCAAATCAACTCACGAAGGTAAAGTATTCAAGACTGCAGAGGAAAAAACTTCATTTTGAAAAAGTGTTATAAAAATACATTTCTTCCCTACTTTAACATAGAGAATGATCTTTCCATATAAATTAGGGATAACTGTAGTGTAGACCAGTGTAACCCTCAGGACATGGTAACCGTTGTTACTTTAGGCACCTCACCTTATGAGCTGCAAAACTTGCTTCATTTTTCTCTAGTGCTCTTTTTGCATACTCTAGGGCTTCATATACCAGGACTTTTTTCTCCGCTTCTGAGGTTCCGCTAAGCTGAGCCACATCACGTGATGCCCGAGCCAAACGCCACAGTAACTCTGCATCTTCACTAATTTGAAGTAGATATAAAACCAATACTTCAGTTCACATTTTTTAAAAACTGTCAAAGGTCACATCACTAACGACTATATATGGTCTTTCGGGACAGAGAGACTACAGCAAGCAACACGGTATCAAATGCCATTATCCACGTTAAATTTGTTATTTTTCTCTCCCAGAGCTTTATTTGATGAGAAATTTCCTACACAATATATAGTATTATACATAAACATTAACTTACTATATCTTAAATACTACCTTCCTTAGAAAATATCTTTGCATTTGAATTCTCCAACACGTGCCCTATAATATGCAATATGTAACTTGAGGCTTACTGCTTGCACTGGGCTTCAGAGAGCAAATCATGCACATTGACTTGACAAAGAGGGTCTGTTTTAAAATAAAAAATTGTTGAACCCTAGCCCCACATACAGTACCTGTCACAGAACAGATATATGATAAGTACATATTAATGAATGAGTACAATATAATCTCCAAATGAATCCATGCCACAAGACATGGCGTATTTCAAGTAAGGGCACTCAACTCCTTGAAGAACTTCCACTTAAATATAATTATATAAAATAATAAATGTTTAATAAACAAAAACAGTAATCAAAATTAAGAACTAGAAATAGTTTTAAAACTAGCCTTAAATTCCTTTTTATTAAATGTCTGCCTTTAAGTCTACTACATTATACAGAGTGAGGCAAAAGCAGGTTCACAGTTGTTAATATGGAAAATAATACAATAAAATAAATAATACAATAAACTGTTTTAGATATTCACAACTGTAAACCTACTTTTGCCTCTCCCTGCATTTCTTAACAAAAAGTGGTATTCGCATAAAAATTTTAAACTAAAGGAAGCAACAGTATATTTATAATTCAACGAATATGGAGTAACTACCTAACAGCTTACTTTTCAAGTGATTACTGAAGTGCGCTTAAAATGCCAAGCCAGCCTTCTCAAGTTACTGAGAGAACCATGGAAGGAGAGATGGGTCCTATAGACATTTAGGAAGTAAAATGATGCATCTTGAGAATCTAAGCAAGGCAGTAGAATAGGAGATGAGGTTAATCAGTGACCTGGAAATGCCTCATTTGACTCACTTTATAGGGGTGGATCTACCCCACCTCTATCTTCCCCCTAAATGAATACACACTGATACTCTGTACCAAACATGTAAACTACTTTTTAAAAAGGAGTTATTTTTAGTTTTTCTAAAGACTAAGCTTCTAACATGATACACAGATCCCATTCAATGGAGTCATATAACCACCCAAATTCATTAAAATCTTGTACCAATTAAGAAATTAATTTATAAGAAATGAAAAATACATGATATAGATGACATAAAGATATTTGGCAACTTAACTTGTATGATCCAAAGCACACTAACAAAAGAGAAAAAGGATTCCAATATTCTACTATAATAAGTAGAACCTTTTCTAAATCAATAATATACATATAGCATTTGCAAATTATTTAACAGAAGACAGAAATAGCTTGCTACAAATGCAACTCTAAGAAATATAACTTTGGTCCTGGCTGGTCGGTTCTGTGGATTGAGCCCTGGCCTGGGAACAAAAGGGTTGCCCTTTTGATTTCCAATCAGGGCACGTGCCTGGATTGCAGCCAGGTCCCCAGTAGGGGGCACTTGAGAATCAACCACTCATAGATGTTTCTCTCCCTTTCTCTCTCCCCTCCCCTCTCTCTAAATAAAATCTTTTAAAAAAAAATACTATTTTGAAGTAAAAGTCTTAAAAAAAACTATAAATATTCACAGCACTAAGACTCATTTTAAGTGTTAAATAACACGAGAACACTCTGCTCACCTTTCTTTGTACTGGATCAGCAACTGATAGAGTTTTGCCGTTTCTCCACTTTCATAGAGGTAATCAGCTTGTTGGAGTATTTCTTCAACTCTGAAGACTATAAATGAAAATAACACAGTAAAGTAGGTCTTCCCAAGCCAGATACAAACTTCTAAGAAACACAAACTCATATATAAGCAAAGAAAATTAGATCCAAAATCCTGGAGTATCTAAACACAAGTGTAATAAATTATGAAACTATCAGTCAGTGATTTATTTATAGCATGAAAAATACAAAATTAGACAACTTATTCTGGTACTAAAATTGGTATTTTTTTTTTTTTAGTGAGAACAGGAACTTTCTGTGACAAGTTATGGTACACTTGTCCTCCAGTCTTTGATGTTGCCACTGTTAAGTATCATCCACTGTAGAAAATTATAACATCCACTTACAGTACTGAAAATTACTAATTTGCATGTACTGAAACACACTGTTTTACTAGATTTGCTTTATGACCTGACTTATATAGATACTTTACAGAAAAAGAGTCAAATTTGTCATCAAAAACTTGGATGAAATCAACTGTATGGAGAATCTGAAACTTACCTGATTCACACTATACTCCAACCAATTCATTAACTACATTAGACATTACCCCCAAACACATAAACCTTATAGACAGTGTAAGCCTCTGAAGTTGACCAATTACTGGAAAAACTTAAATATAAATTTTAAGATATTCCAATTGTTACTAAAGGAGACAATGTTAATTTTGTTTTTTATAAGGGTGCTTATTAGTCAATCCTACGAATGAACCAACATTCTAATGTATTGGGTTCAATTGTTATTTATCTTGGAATGCTTTAATTAATCATAGTGTATTTGAGGTTAAATTTTTAAATTAAATTTTTTAATTTTTAAAATTAAAACCTACATCAAAAAAGAAAAAAATGAACATGAGAAAACCACATGAAGTATTTTTTATTGTTAACATCATGATATAATCATACTAGTTTAAGAAAAATCACTGTAGCTCAGTGGATTGAGCGCGGGCCTGCCAACCACACGATCGCAGTTCGATTCCAAGTCAGGGCACATGTCTGGGTTGCAGGCTGGTTCCCTGCAGGCCAGTTCCCAGCAGGGGATGCATGAAAGGCAACCATACATTGATGTTTCTCTCCCTCTCTCCTTCCCTTCCTCTCTAAAGAAATAAATAAAATCTTTAAAATAAATAAATAAATAAAAATTAAATGACAATAGCAAAGAAACCCTTAGTCTTTTTTTCTTCTTCAATCTTATCTCAATCTCTTTAGGTGATACAGTTAAATACTGAGTTAGCCAAAAATTTCATTTTTTTCCCCATAAGATGGCTCTAGTAGTGCTTAGTTGTCTTAAACTTCATTCAAAATAATTTTGTTAGATTGTATTGTGACAGCTGTCATATCAGCGTGCATTTAAGAAAGTCAAAATTGGTGAACTTTTGTGCATCATTTTAATATTGTTGTGTATATTAATATTTAATATGTGCAACATTTTTGGCATATTATGCTTTATTATTTCAAGAAAGGTTAAAATGCAATTGAAACACAAAATAAGATTTGTGCAGTGAATGAAGAAGGTGCTGTGTGACTGACTGAACCTGTCAAAAGTGGTTTGCAAAGTTTCTTGGTATTACTGTCATTTTGGCCAAAAAACTTTTTGCTGTAGGGCGGTCTCATGCATTGGAAGATATGTAGCAGCACCCCTGGCCTCTACCCACTAGGAGCCAATAGTGGGAGATAGCTGACATACTCAAAAGTTCCAGATCAATAAAGTTATTAGTGAAAATGAAAAATGTATCTTTTAAGGAAAAAAACTAAACAGACTTTTTGGCTAACCCAGTAATAACACAGTTGGTTAATTTTCTTAAGTGACTTCCATTTTATTCTATGTTTATTTTTATCAGCAGCTCATCTTCCAAATTTGGTTATGACTTTTAAAAAGAGTCAAGTAATTCAGTCAAGTAATAGTCTTAACATTCTTAGTTAATATTTTGTGGTAAACAGAACTGTGACCCTCATCATGTCCACATCCTAATCCCTGAAATATAGGGAACCAATCAGCATGGCAATGGCAAATGTAGCCCAGCACGGATCCGGAAAACCGATCAATGCGAAGCACCACACAGGAGTCAGGTGTGCAGATCAGCTTTCCCATGGGGAGCCAGGCCTGCATTGTACCTAGGCTGCTATGAGACTTGCTTTTGCTAAAAATCCCTCACCCTGAGTTAAGACTGCAGATGTTTAACGTTTATCTCTGAAGCAATTCCCTAAATTCTGTGCTAAGATGTCCCAAGGATTAAATAAAATCGAATAATTTTTATCATTCCCTTGCATTAGCTTTTTTCTTTTTTGTTGTTATCTGTAAGAAGTAATCACTTAACTAAATCTAGAAATGAGAACCTTCTTTGATGTAATGCAACTGAAAAGCAGTAAAAGCCTGTCCAGGCAAGGGCTGGCGCACTCTCCTCTTAAGAGAGTGGCTCAGCCACTCAAGTTGCTCTCCCCTTGGTGGCTGTGCCATCCCTTTTTCTCCACAGGATTTGGTAGTCTGTGTGAATTTGTGTACCGCATCCACAACACACAGACTCTGGTGGGCCGGAGTCTGCATCACTGCAACCTATAAAAATATGCAGCTTACATAATAGAGGGGAATTAAATTTACAGATGTAATTAAGGTTGCTAACCAGCTAACCTCAAACTAGGAAGTGAACTTGGATTAGCCAGGTGCATTCAGAATAATAACAAAGTCCTTAAAAGTGGGCAAGGGAAGCAGAAGAAAAAAGTCAGAGAAAGTATGACAATGGAGTTGAGGTCAGAGTGATAACGATTGTCACTATGAATAGGGAGGAAAGGGGTTTTCAGCCAAGAAATGCGGAAAGCCTCTAAAAGGTGAAAACACTGGAAATATTCTCCCCTCAAGCCTCCAAATAAAACCACAGCCCTGCTGACTCCTTGACTTGAAGAGAGTGGGACCCATCTGGGGCTTCTACACTATGAACTGGAAGATAGTAAATCACTAAGTATGCGGAAACTTGTTCATAATATTTAACATACTGACTTGGCATACTGAAATGTATATATGGCATATATAAGTAGCAAAGTCACATTTAATTCTATTCACTGATTTTGTATTCCACACCCTGAGGAGCCTAATAGAGATACTGTCCTTAACATGATCCAGGAACTCTACATTCATCACCCATGTAACTTTTTTTAAACGTAGAAATCTAGTGAATAATTTAAAATAATTTAACTTATTTGTGTGTATTATACTTTTATAACTTAAATCACTTATCTCCAATTTATTATATAGAACAGTACCATAAGCTATACTATCCAGATTTTTAAAAAATATTTTTTCCTGACTGTAAACAGAGATTTCTAAACTCATTTAGTGGATAATTTATAAGATGCACTTACTCTGATACTACAGACTCGCATAGGCACTAAGGTGGGAGCATGTAGATCACTGATATCTCTGTAAATCAGCTGTATATTTTTTTGTTTAATGCTCTGCACTTTCCCTGAAAATATTTAAAAATAAGCTATGTTACTGACATAAAGAGACCATATTCTATAAAATGGACTAAATTTTTAAAGTACATTACTTTTTTCTGTAATAGCATAATCAGTATAATTTAAAAAAGTCTTCAACATAATCAATACATATCTCAAGATAAACTGAGATATTAATTCACTCACAACTGTACAGTGAAATTTTAAATTCAGCCTAAAATGAATATGGGCAATGAATGAATTTCTGCATTTTTCAAAAAAAATTTTTTTTAAAAGGTCAATGTAAAAAGAGTCAATAATGTAACTACATGTATAAGTTAGTAAACTCAGGTTTTTCCGTTTTTCTTGCTGAGTGCACTCTGAGGCATGTGAGAGGTACCTGGACAGGGATGAAACTACTCTAAGCAGGTAAAATAGCTCTATTTCTGAAGTTCCTTAGAAGATTTAGCAGAAAATAAGTATCTAAACATTCTAGATAATCTAAGATTTCTCTAGATACTAAAAGGGTCTAAGTACCAGCAATATCTTAAAATTTAAGAAAAAATTTTCACACCAATAATCCCCAGCAGTACTGGAGACAGTGCATCTAAAAAGGGCCCTAAAGTAACACAAGGTTAGTGTAAAGGAGCACTGACCTCAGCTCTAAAGGATCTTTAATAAAGAGAAATCAAGATAAAAAGTGAAGAGACAATGGAAGTGATTTAGGAAGGTCATGCAGGTTGAGCCACTTTTAAGCATTTTAAAAGTGAACATTCTCTCTCACACTAGCATATCTCAAGGGGCTTTAAATTTTGTCTCTTTTAAGGAAATAAAAAATGCATTGAGTGTTTCAATTATTGCTGACAAGTAGGTATTTGAAACAATCTAGTGGTACACACAGACAATGTCTTAAAAATGAGTCCCACGATCCCATCCAACTAGAACGTCAAAAAACATATTATGTCCTTAGGTTAAGTTCTAAAAAAAGCTCAATTCAGAAGGATTTAATCCCATAACTGGAGAAAAAAATTAATTGGTTTCAATGAGCATGATGCAGGTTTAAAGAGAATTAAGCAGACGTTCTGATGAATGGAATTATTTGAAGACCAATTTCAAAAAATATTAAAAATAAGTATCACAGCATAGGAAAGAGAGAGAAATAACAAAGGAAAACTTATAAGGACCAATGAAGTTATATATTTTCACACAAACTTGAATCATTTTCCAAGTTATAAAAAAACAGGGCTTCTATATTTTATCAATAATTGACCTCTTTTTTTTTTAAGGGCTACATCCTGGTCTTATAAACAAATTTAATGAGCATGCCAATAAGGAAACAAAGCTAAAAAAAATCAAGGAAAGCTAAATAAACATCCATACTCTTTTATTTGCCACTCTTTTTGACCACTTGAAATATTAATTTCAAGTATTAATTGAAGTATTAATTAATATTTCAAGTGGTCAAAATATGCTTGAAAATAAGGAAAGGATTCTAAAACATAGGGTAGGTTTCATTAAAATCTCTATTATAAACACAATGAATTTAGTTTTCAGAATAAGGTATACCTTGGAATATTAAAATGTTAATTTTTCCCAAGGTTTTATTTAATGCTAGGGCTGGAACATTGAATTATTTCTGCATGTACGAGAGACCAAAATAAAAACAGAATTATCTTCTGGAGGGCAGACCACCTGTATAGGCTTCCCCCTCTAGGTGAGTGTTCTAGGAACCCATCTGTGTCAGTGTACTAGATGGCGCTGTTGTGGGAGGCTGCATTTGGCTTCAGTGAATTTTTTTTTTTGAAGACTCTTTCAACATGTTTTCTCATTTCATGATGAGTAATTTAGGAGTGCACCAGCCCACCCAAAAAGGTGCTGAGTATTCATAGGTATGTCACACATAGATGTGACCCTTGTGCCCCCACCTTCCCTATTCACCTGATTTGCCCTGAGGGACCTTGTTTGTTTGTTTGTTTGTTTGTTTATTTGTTTCTCCAGATGAAAAAAGTCCTCAGTGGGAAATGTTTTGCCAACATGGAAGAGGTGAAACAAAAAATGGTAGAAGCACTAAAAGGCATCAAAATCAATGTGTTCAAAACCTTCCGAGCAGTGGAAAAAAGTCTGAATAGGTGTACTGCATCATATGGAGAATACTTTGAAAGTGACTGAAGTTTAAGCATTTAAGACTAAATACCTAATTTTTTAATTAATTCTGGTTTATTTTGGGCTCCCCCTTGTATATACTTTTATTTTTACATTGTAGAGGAAGTTATGACTTCTTTTGAAGCATATAAGCAAACATACACATAAGCCAGCCAAAATGAATGCATTAGTATGTACTGAATAAAAGGAATCAGAACTTCTATAATACGCACATATATCATATATACTTTTGGTCCAAATAACAACTGTATACATACAGAAGGCTAGTACTTGTACATTGGAAGTAGCAGAAACATCTTTGCTGCAGTCACTTAGGAACTGTAAATAGTAAGTAACATCCAGCACCTGGAGGCTAAATAAAAAAGCTGAAGAGCTAAGTCATTCCACCCCATTTCTTTTCCCTACTTTTATGAATTTAAGTTTATTCAAATGTTCGGTATATAATCCTGTAACTACCACCTCTTTAATAAGTTCAGAATGGTAGCTTTAAATAACTATAAAGCTTGACCTCTTGAATTTGCCAAAGTTTTTTCTACAGTCTTTTTCAAACGAGCCTCCTCGTCAGGGGTCAGTGTCATCTTTGTGATTCCATTCTCTCCCAGGATACATTTATTCCACTGAGACCCTTACCAATGATGGAAATCCTAAAACTCTTCAAAATGCTCCCCTTTGATCAACTATAGATGAGCCAAAAGCCCAGTTAAAAAAACTCTTTGATGTTCACTATCTCCTAGCCACAGGTGATCACTTCTTTGTGGACATTTTCCCACTGCTCACAGTCTTCTTCTGATCCTATAACCGAGTTCAGATCCTTCAGAGGGACACCAAAAACATTTGCTTCACTGCACACAGGTGTGGGTAAAATGATACATTACAAAAAACAAAGATATAAACAGCAGTTCTCAACTACCTGCTTTTTAAAGAATACTCACAAACAAAATCAGTAACTAGTAATTTTTAGCTAATATTCTGAAATTCTTCATCTACCAGAACTTTAATATGAACAGCTATTCAAATTTCTGCTTCCTTCTCCAACTCCCTTCTTGATTAAAAAGTGGGTCCTGTGAAAAAGATCTTAACGTGTCAATGAAAAGACTTTGTCTAACTGCTAAAATTTTGGTTCTGTCTACATACACAACTTAACTAAATTTAATTTTTAAAATATAGCAATTCTTAATATTTATTTATCTATAGTATATAAATAAGAAATTTGACGTAATTCTTCTACTTTCAACCAGTTATTTGATATTTAGTACCAAATTGCATTTTTTTAAGATTTTATTTATTTACTTACTTGTTTATTTTTACACAGAGGGAAGGGTGGAAGAAAAAGGGAGAGAAGCATCAATGGGTAGTTGCCTCTCACACACCTCCTACTGGGGACTTGGCCTACATCCCAGGCATGTGCCCTGACTGGGAATCGAAACAGTGACCTTTTGGTTCGCAAGTCAGCACTCAATCCACTGAGCCACACCAGCCAGTGCTGCATTCTTTATAAATTAAGTACTTCTATCTCAAAGAAATGGAGCCTTTCTTAACTGTACCAAGAATCTCTAACACTTTAGCAATAAGGAAACAAAATAATCATTGTATCATTATAAAGTAGGGATTGACAAACTTTTTCTATACACATCTAGAGAGTAAGAACTTTAGGCTTTGTGGACCAGATACGGTCTCTGTAGGATATTCTTTGTTCCCAGCACAACCCCTCAGCCCTTTAAAAATATATCATAAAAAACATATCTGTATGTATAACCCATAGACACAGACAACAGTTTGATGATGGCCACAGGGAAGAGGGTATGGGGAATGGGTGGTATGGAAAGAGAAATGGGGGTATCTGTAATGTCTTCAATAAAAATAAAGGGAAAAAAGGTACCAATCTTAGCTCAAGGGTCCTATTAAAATTATAATGTATTAATATAGTATTTCTCACTGAAGGAGCTGCAATTATTAAGAGAAAAATATATCAGACTGACATGTAGAGGAAAGCAGAAAATAATCTAGCCTATTAACAACATCAACATCAATCTCAAAATGTATTAAAAAATAACTAAGTTATTAACCCCAAAATGACAAACATAAACCACTAGGAGTTCAGATGTTTAACTGACTTACCTTTGGCTGTGGCATAAACCACAGCAGCCGAAGAAAGAAGTTGGTAAGTTTCAAAACCCAAATAAGACAAGGCTGAGAATATAAGGCTTCTTTTGAAAGTTGGTGGGTTTCCTATCACCTGTGGAAACAATCATGGTCAGAGGTCATCAACCAGAAAATTTGAAACAACTGCTACACCAAGCAAAAATCACACCACTTTTCTCCCCCTTTCCCAAAGCAATCAATCCTAATGATACTGCTTAAAATTTAACTCATCAAATTCTTCAGTGAAACTATTTCACATTATTACTTTATAGGGAGAGCATATCCTGTTAAAAAAAAGATGTATAACATCTAAGGGAGGTAAGCTTATCTAAAAATCTGTCATGCTGGTAAGTGCTGGATTGAGGAGGCATGGATAGTATAATTGTTTGAAAAAAATATAAGACACCAACATACTGGGTTGCCCAAAAAGTCTGTTTAGTTTCTTCCTTAAAACAAAAGACACATCTTTCATTTTCACCAATAACTTTATTGATCTGGAAATTTTGAGTATGTCTGCTATGTCCCACTATTGGCTTCTAGGGAGTAGAGGCCACGGATGCTGCTAAACATCTAATGCATGAGACAGTCCCACAGCAAAAAATGTTTTGGCCAAAATGTCAATAGTAGCAAAAAACTTAGAAAATCACGTTTGACACATTCAATCAGTCACAGCAGTCCTTATTCACTGCACAAATCTTTTTTGTACTTCAGCTGCATTTTAACCTTTCTTGAAAAAATAAAGCATAATACACCAAAAATATTGCATATCTTCTTTCATACTCAATATTAAAATGGATACACAAAAATTCACCAATTTTGATTTTTTTTAATGCACACTGATATGACAGCTGTCACAGTACCATCTAACAAAATTATTTTGAATGAAGTTAAAGACAACTAAGCACTACAAGAGCCATTGTACGGTAAAAACATACAGACTTTTTGGCCAAACCAGTATCAGTCTTAAGACAACACAAGATGAAAAATATTAAATGTGGTAATTAGTACACATAAAAAATGGAAATAGCTTTAAGATATCTTTAAAAGTGATGTATAAACCCATAGTTTTCAATAAACAATATAGAGTATAGAGTATATGCTCTATATACAGCTCTATATTTGAATATAGAGTATATCCAAACAGATTTAGAAATTACTTTTTACAACTATGGCCACAATCCCCAAAACCAACAGGAAAGAAGGCATGTGTGGGTCTTGCCCCCTTTCCAGGGCAATGGCATCAGTATTTCCCTCCCTGCTGATTCATTTCGACCTCCCAGCTTGTATAATAACAAGCTGTACCATGTTGGTAAACTGGATCTTTCTCTTCTTATAGCAAAGACCTTCCTCCTGACCACATCTCCCTTCAGTCTCATTTTCTGACTTCTCTTTTCAGCAAAACTCTTTTAAAAAGTCATCTGTACTCACGACCTCCACCTCTCCCCCACATTCTTTCTCCTTAGAGCTCACACACAAAGTATCTGTAGACCACACTCCATGCAGATATCTGGCCGGTAACCAAGGGTGCTCCATTTCCTGTGGCCTTTCTCACTTCTCTTACTTGGCCCACCTCTTACTTATTTGACAGTGGTTAATTTCCTCCTGCTTTTTTTTTAAGTCATGAATGAACATTTGGGGCTTTCTTTATTTATTAATTTATTTTTAGAGAGAGAGGGATATAGAAAGAGGCAGAGAAACACCAATCAGTTGCCTCTCATACACGCCTGGACTGGTGACCAAACTGCAACCCAGGCTTGTTCCCTGAGCAGGTATCGAACCAGCAACCTTTTCCTTTGCGGACAACCAACCAGCTGAGCTACACCAATTAGGACTGGATGTATGATTTTGAAAAACCACTATACTGAGATGTATGTGTGACATACGATAAATGGCATATACATAATGTGTACCAGTTATGACACTGTACAAACCTGTAAAACCATCATCACTGGCAGAGTCAAGACAAATTGATTCTCTGTAACCAACCCAGCCTCTTTCCTCAGCACCTGTTGTTCTAACTCTTAACTCTTGGCACACTGTTCATGTGGCTTTCGAAATACTACTCTTTAGAATTTCCTGTTTCAACAGCTTGTCTCTAGTTGGTTCCTCATCTCCAATACCTCCCTGCCCAGATGAGTCTTGAGCTTAGTCCCAGACCTCCTTTTATTTGTATCATTCTGGTGATTGTACTTTGACTTCAAATGCCATGAACATGCCCAAAACCTGCACATGTAATCTGAGCTAGGATGTCTCCTCTATACTTCAGAATCCTAAATGCAGCTAGCTACCTAATCAACACTTCTCTATACATGAAGTACAACATGCATCTCATGTACATCAGCTAAGACAGCTATCACCTCCCTAACTCCATTCCTGTTTTCCCATTCAAGGTAAATTCTTCTGACTGTGCAGATTAAGAAAACAAACACATAACCCCAGAGTCATTCTTGACTCTGTTCCACCCCATACCTGATCCACAGTTTAACTTCTCTTAAGTATCTACAGTAGGAATGAGGAATGTGGCATATTGCAGCTTGTTCAGTGCCTTTCTTTACTTTCCATTTATTGATTTTAGAGAGAAAGAAAGGGGGTAGAGGGGATGAACAAACAGACATCAGTCTGTTTTTCCATTTATTTATGTATTTATTGGTCAATTCTTCTATGTGCCCCGACTGGTGACTGAACCCACAACCTTGCCATATCTGGATGACACTCCAATTAGCTAAGCTGCCCATGCCAGGGCCTGTATTTACTTTCTTGAGCATGAATATTTAGGATACTGCACATGACTGGATTCAAAACATATCAACAACAAAGTAGCAAAACTAAATTTGATATAGTCCCATTTTTAACATTGAATTTTCTGCATTTATTTTTATTTAACTAAGAGAAGCAAGATGGGGCAAGGCAATGGATATAGGTGTGTGTGTGCATGTGCATGCACACACATGGTGATGGTGGTACCTAGAAAAAGAAGAGGGCCCTGGCTAGAGTGGCTCAATGGATTCAGTGCTCGCATGCAAACCAAAATGTCTCAGTTGATTCCTAGTCATGGCACGTGTCTCCAGCTGAGGGCATGCCGAGAGGCAACCAACTGACACATCTTTTGCACATCAATATTCCTCTCCCCTTTTCTCCCTCCCTTCCTTTCTCTTTAAAAAATAAAATAAGAAAATGACTAAGATTTTATCAGGGAATCTCCTAGCTCCCAAGCTCTGGCAGGAAGATCACATAGCAGAAAAGGTTGCACGGACTTGAGGAAACTATGAATCTAGGGCAGGGGTGTCAAACTCATTTTTACCAGGGGCTACATCAGCTTTGCAGTTGCCTTCGAAGGGCTGAAATAATTGTAGGACTGTATAAATGTAACTACTGCTTAATTGTTAGGGAGATAAAATTACATTTGACCTTTCATAGGCTGATGTGGCCCCCAGTGAAAATGAGTTTGACACCCCTGATCTAGGGTGTTCAACTCTCTTTGCTGACATCATGCTGAATGAACCACATTCTCGCTTTCTTAAGAGGGAGTAATGCGCTGATAGGCAGCTGGCATTTACATGTCTTATTGCAAATTAATGAAGGAAAAGTTTGCAGTTGTACTCATCACTTCAATTACTGTAAGCAGACCTCTCGGAAAGTGGATAAAATCATGTTTCTGAAACTACAAAATCACTTAAAAGAATCAGGACTCAGTGACACTCCAAATTGCTAATGACTTGTGGACTGAGACAGCTAGAATGTGCCATTTCCCCTCATTCACCCAACACAATGCCTTTCACAGAAGGACTTCTCAAAAACATTTGTTGAACAATAGAAGAAGCTATCTCTTAAACATGTCTTCCCTTCAACATCAATTGTACTACTTCAAGCTACAAACTCATCACTACATAAAAAGAAAGGTGTCACCATCATCTCTTGGTTTCCTAACTTCCTGCCAGCTCCTCCTCCTCTTAAATGTTGGAACTCTTCCATGGTGGGTACCAGGCTTTCTTCCAGTCTTACTATTACTACAGTATTACTTAGAACTATGTGCTGCAGTTTCCTGAATCTGTAATCGCCAGCCCTGACCTCAGAAGGTAAACACCTGACCTGTCCAACTACAGTCTATTCCACACATCACCTTGGCCACCTCATCACATTCACCTTAAATAGCCTGAAACATAATTAATCTCCTTCCTGAGCCTCCAGATTGCCTTCTGTAGTCCTAGCCCAGCAAACAGCACCACTGCCCACACCGTGCTCTAGCCAGAAACTGAGACTCTTCCTTCACCCCTTCCCTCTAACCCTTACACCAAATCTATCTTTTGAGTCTGCTAAGTTTATCTCCACAACAGCCTCGGATTGCAACCACTGATTTCCAGTCCCACGGCCCCCACTACAGTTCAAACCACCATAGTGCTCACCTCTCCTATAGCAATGATCCTTACCTCATCTCCAGCATCCACTACCCTATCCATTTTTGACACTACACAAAAGTTGTTCTTAATGCAAATCTAATTTAAAAAAACATGTGTTTAAAACTCTTTCATGGTTTCTACAACCTTTAAAATAAAATCAGATTTACAAGGTTTTCAGAACTTGGCTGTGGTTGGTGGCCTCCACAGGTTCCCATTCAAAAGGATCCCAACTGAGGAGGATCCCAACACAGATCCTGCCACAGACACAGCAAATCTACAGCTACAAACCCCAAATCTAGCTGAGTGACTCCACATCAAGCGAGAAAAAAACCCATAGTGGAACAGGTGGGAAAGGCAGAAACACAGTCTTGCATAAACCCCACTCCTGACAGCAATTCACAATCACAGAACTCTTCTTTCCAAAGAGCAAAGATTTTGAACCCCACACCGGACACCCTAACTTTTGAGACCCACACCTGAAAGACAAGCCCCCGAAACATCTTGCTTAGAAGGCCAATGAGGCTGGAATCCAATTAGGCAAATGCTTAGTGAGAAACCATGTGTAAAAGACTTTCCCAGACTCACCCACCCCAGAGCCCACCACAGAGGCAGCTGACAGTTAAGGGGATGAAGTCTCTGTGAAAGAGGTTTATTCACTTAACTTAAAATTTCAGCCTGAAGGGCAAGTATCTAATATAACACACATCCAGAGACCAATGGTGACCACCCTCTCCAGGCACCAGGAAGGGTGAACACTACCATCACACTCTCCCTCCACATCACTACCATAGTTTCTGCATCTACTGCCCAGGGAATACCCCTACATCTGGCTCTGGTGACCAACAAGACCTATGTTCCTGGGTCCCAAGGGCCAATCCTTAACCAACTGTCCCACCACCAGGGCACAGCAGAGACAGCATAGCACCAGCCTTCATTTAAGCCTTCAGCAGCTGAACAGCCCAAATTAACCTCCCAAGAAACCAGCTGGAGGAACCCCACTAAGCCTCACCTGGTCTCCCCCTAACCAGCAAAACCACTTGCTGTTTTAAGCCATTAACTTCTGTGATGATTTGTTGTATAATAACAGCTAATTAAAAAACTGGTACATGCTGACTTCTTAGCTTTATTTCAGTTTACTCTCCCATTCCAGACTTCGGTCATTTTTAATTCCTTAAAAAGATCCCTGTTTCTTACCACAACACTTATACTGTTGTAATGCCCTAGCTAGTGTAGCTCAGTGGATTGGGCACAGGCCTGCAAAGCAAAGAAAGGGTCGACAGTTTGATTCCCTATCAGGGCACATGCCTGGGTTGCAGGCCAGGTCCCCAGTTTGGGGCTCGTGAGAGGCAACCACACATTAATGTTTCTCTCCCTCTTTCTCCTTCCCTTCCCCCTCTCTAAAAAAGTAAATAAAATCTTAAAAAATATTAAATACTGTTGTCCTCATCACTCTGTATCTCTCACCTCTAACTGCTCACACCTTTTCTCTTCCTTCCTCCAAGATCAAGTTTAGTGTAACTTTGCTGCCCTTTTCCTCACACCCACCATTCATTACATTTACTAAGTGGCCACCTTTCCTTCAAATTTGTAATATAAATGAGAAAAGGTTTGTTTCTTACATTCATTGTATCCTCAGCATAGAACACAGCTGTGCTCAGAGAAAACATCCAGTACAAATTTGTTGAAAAATAAACATTCCAAGATGGGTGTTATGTAATACAGATTGCAATTGGAAAAGACAAATGAAATGTTCTCTCAGCCCCTCAGAAGTAACCTTCACGCTCTGCAAACTCCTAAGAAATAAATACCTCTAGCTCAACTTACTGACTTTATTATGCTTCGAGAAAAACTTTGGAAAAAGAAAACTACAATGACCAAGGCTTGAAAATACATGAGTAACTGGTAAATCGGTAACAAAACGTAGTTACAACTCCTTAAAAATTCAGTATACCTGGAGAGAATAATCTTCGTTATTGCCTTTGGCTTAGAATGTTATTACAGCAGGTTCTGGAATAACTTTGTCATTACAAGGCTGATGAGATGCAGCAGGAACTTAACTCTTACTGTTCTGTTACACAAGTGGGCCGCACCTTATTGTGCTACACAGGTGTTTCAAATTTAACACATTGAAGGAGAGCTCCTCCAACAGAGCGAGCGCGCGCGCGCGCGCACGCGCACACACACACACACACACACACACACACACACACACACACACAAATGAGAACTCACTTAACAGCAGTGGCCTAGAGTGAAACCTGCAATGTCCCTGAGCTCTGCCCTACCTCCCACATTAAGCAAGAAGGTGCTGTATTTTCGCCTTCTGGCCTTGTCTTTTTCTACCCTGTCTATGCTGCTTCTCTAGTTTCCATGTTTTTAACACAGCAACAATAAGCAGCTCATAGCCTCGGGGGATGGTCAACCTGCCACCAAACCCGTATCTTTCCAGCTGTAAGGCTTGGACACATTATTTAACCCTACCCACCTCAGTTTCCTCTTTTTAAAAATGGTTAAAATAACATTTCTTATCCCCTACAATGGAAATGAAGATTAAATGAGGCAATGCTTAATACAATGTATGGTTACAGCAAGCCTTCAAGAAATGTTATATATCTCAGTCCTCCAGAATTTTAACTTCACCAATGCTCTGCCTCAAAAACCTGAAGCTCAGTAATTTCATGCTTAGTACTACTTCTCCCTCTCTTCCCACCCAAGTTACTTAACACTTCCCCACCCGGCTTCAAGCTTTGCAGGAAAGAAGTTGAGCCCTTCTTTCACACAGCCCCCAACCACACTAAGAAACACAGTAGGCACTCAAAAAATTTTTTAAAAGAATAACACATCCAGTTCAAATGCACTGTCACGTGCACCAGTGCCTACCCTCAGCTCCCAATCCTCCTCCGTAAATAAACCAAGGCCCAGCCAAATAGAAACGCCAGAACAGGACAATCCAAGGGCCACCTCACCGCGTCCACAAAATTGTGCAGAGAAAACGAGCTTTCATAGGAAGCGCAGGCAGAGGCTGGGGACGAGGAGCGCGCCGCCGTTTGCAGGAAGGAAAGCAGGCTTGTGTAAGGGTAACCCTTGCCTGTGTGCCTCGGTGGCCAGCACGCGCCCTCCCCGTGAGCCAGAACTCAGCAGCTACCTCTGAGCCGCTGCGTCCTTGCATACACGTTCCGCGCCCGCCGGTAACCCGCCTCGGAAGCCCAAGTCCCGGGGCTGCATTCCGCCCCGAAGGACGAAAGCGCCACAGCCGCGAAGCCAGCGCCATGACTTCCCTGCAGGATTGACTCCTCACTTAGTACCGCCCAGCCAGCAAGGGCGAGAGGAAAACCAAGTCCTTCGCTTTCCGGCCGCGCATCTTCCGGCGCTTTTACAGACGCGCGGGTCTGTGCACAAGTTCCGGTCTGGCGCAAAGTTTCGAGCTCACGGTCCGGTGGGCGGGGTTTCCTGTAGTGGGTGGGACTTGGCAGGTTTCCTGCTCCTGCATAGAGGGCAGTGGGGCGGCAAGAATTTCCTTTTTTTTTCTAGGTTTGTGGGGTGTGTTACAGTTTAGATACAGAGCTAGGTCGTGAGAAGAGAATTGGAAGCTCGGAAATAGACTCGAACGTTTAAGTCTGCAAGAAGACAAGGGCCAGTTATTTCTAGGTTTGTTGCCCTCAAAGGAAGGGTGGCTGTGCTGGGGGTTCTGGGTAGACAGATGCCGCGGGGCGGGGCGCGTCAGAGGGAAATTGAACTGACCTACCGGAGGAGGGAGACGGTCGGGAAGATGAAGGAGGAAGAGAGCCAGGCTTAGAGGTCGCTATCTGTAGCTCTGAGTCTGGTTGAAACCATGACCCCCGCAGAGACTTGGGAGGCCCCTTCAGTTCAGTAACCAATGGCCCGGATCCTAGTTCAGTGCCTGCTATGTGGGGCACAGCAAAGCTGTTTATGGGAGAGGAGGCAAGATATTGGTTTCAGCAAGTAGGGTGCATTTACATAGTCATTTTATACTACTATGATACAAAGAGAACGCCTAGTCCTGTTTCACTTGATCCTCCCCAAGTCCAGTGCTGCTACCTTGTGATTGCTGTCTCCCAACGTCCTTTTAAATCAACCACATTTCTTTTAGGATTTCATCAGTGACTTATTATTTTCTTCCCCACATTTGCTGAACCCAGAGGGAACCACTGGGTCTGCTTTCCCAGAGGGAACCACTTTTACATATTTCTGCTGGTAGTTCCCTCAATGTTGCTAAATAATAGGCTTATACCACTGGATGCCACAATAATCCTGAAATCTTAGTTTCTGGTATTTCATTCAGAGTTAAATTTTAATTACACTTTTCAGCTTGAAAAAAAACTAGCCATTGTTAATGTTTTGTCACATTTATCTTTCTTTACATATATTACATGTAGTATGTATATAATATTCCTATTTTCTGTTGTTGAACCTTTTGAGAGTAGATTACACATATGACTCTCTATGCTTACAAAGATATTCCCTTGTTTAATCCCTGAACAATGATCAAATTCAGAAAACTGACAAAATACTATTATTTAATATGTGTTTCAAAGCTGTCCTTTATATCAACTATTTCCCCAACTCAAGGTCACATCCAGATTACATATTGCATTTAATTATCTTTAATTTCTTTTAAGTCTGAAATATTTTTTCTTGGTTCAGGGCACACTGTCTTTGAGGAGCCTCAGATCCCCCCAAATCATATTCTGTCAAGATTCCTTCTCATCTGGCTTTTGGCTTTCAACTCAGAGGGGGCAAAGGTGCAACTCTTGTCCCTCATTCCAAATCCGGGTTCATCCAACACCAGCCACTTCCACAATGCTACTGAAGTTCGGCCCCAACAAGATCAAAGTCATTTGCAACTGAGGTGCACCGGTGGGGAAGTTGGTGCCACATCTACCCTGGCTCCCTAGTTTGGCCCCCTTGACCTTTCTCCAAAAAAGGTTGGTGATGACATCGCCAAAGCAACTGGTGATTGGGAGGATCTGAGGATTACAGTGAAACTGACCATTCAGAACAGACAGGTCCAAACTGAGGTAGTGCCTTCTGCCTCTGCCCTGTTTATCAAAGTCCTCAAAGAGCCACCATGAGACAGAAAGATGCAAGAAAACACACACGCACACACACACATTAAGCACAGTGGAACTATCATTTCTGCTGAGATCATCAACATTGCTGACAGAGGTGGTGCTGATCTTTAGCTAGAGAACTCTCTGGAATCATTAAAGAGATCCTGGGGATGGCCCAGTTTGTGGGCTGCAATGTGGATGCCCACACCACCCTGATGACATCAACTGTGGTGCAGTAGAATGGCCAGCTACTTAACAGGTATAAAGGAAAATATGTCAATTAAAAATCACTTGACAACCAAAAAAAAAAAAAAAAAGAGGATTCCGTCTCATTCCTCCATCCAGCTCCTTTATTCCTTTCTGTTCAGCTTTTAGCTCTCAGTCCAAATGTCACTTCAGAGAAGCTTTTTTTAACTTCCCAAATATACTTTTATATGTTTTATGGCTCTGAGCATGTTTTGTAATATTTTTACATTAGATTATTTGTTAAGAATATTTTGGAGCTGCAGTAATAACAAGTAATGTGTTGATAAGAAGTGGTAACATGTGCCTTTGCTATACTGTAAAACCAATGCCATGTCTGACTTTTGTATTATTACAAGTCCTGGCACAATTTCTTCTTTCATACAACAAATGTTTATTGCATAATGTACCTTCTACTCTTCTAGAAGTGAATGAACAATTTTAATGGAATATACATATACTCATTAGAATATATATATATATATATATATATATATATATGGGACTGTAATTAGTTGTCAAAAGATAGTAAATAAATAGTAAAATATAATTGATGATGATAAATGAAGTGGAAGATAAAGCAGGAAGCGGTAAAGAATGCATTTCTGTGTTGGTATTATAGTTTTAAATAGTCTGGTAGCCACAGAAGCCCTCACAGAGGGAAACATTTGAATAAAGACCTAAAGAAGAAGGAGAGGTTCATGAAGATATCTTGGGGCACAGCATTTTGTGTAGAAGGAAAGTGGAAAGGCCTGAACTGGGAAAGCAAGTGGCATTTTCTGTTGGGAACCACCCTGCCTGGTTTCAGGAGCTGTAACCCCCCCCCCCCCATGGCTAAACTGAGTGACCAACCTTCAGACCATAAGCCACTAAGGAGACAAAGCTTATCTCCCTGGCAGGAGTGCCGTTTCTGCTCCTTTTTCCATAACTGGCCCCCAATGCTTGATCAGTTAGCCAATGACGGGTAAGATTCCCCAAGGGGGGGATGACCTAAGGCATGATCATGTGGAGGCCCCAGGGAAGAACTTGGGGGACTATGGAGAAAGGGGGTGATGGACCTTCACCCCTCAGCTTTGACAAAGCCTGAGTCCTCATTCTGTCTGTGAGAAGTCTCCTAATTTCTTGGCTCTCTTGCCTCCTCTGCCTGACTTAAGCCTGAAACAATGACAGAGGGCAGTGCAACCTTGTGCTGGAAAGGGTGGGCTTCCCGGGAGATCAGGCCTGAGAAAGGATATGTAAAATCCTGTGAAACCTGCTTTGCTAAGAATGCTATTAATTAAACGATAAAGGTCTGAGCAGGAAATGAGTTTGTTTCTCAAAGTTTTGTAGCCTTTTAGCTAATAGACCCTGACTCAGAATAAGCCCTAATAGTTCTTTGTATGCTATCTACTGTTTGATCCTTACTGCCTGACAATAATTAATGAGCTGTACCTGTATCCCTGTGCAAATTAAATCCAATAAAAGCCTGTCAAGGTGTTGGGAACTGCTCTGCCTGGTTTTAGGAATTATAACTGTCTCCCATGGCTAAGGATAAGTGAGCGACCTCTGGAATGCAAGCCACAGGAGACAAAGCTTATCTCTGGTAGCTAACTCTGCCTCATCTTACTCCCCTGTCCCCAAAGCATGGTTGGCTAGTCAGAGACCGGTAAGACTCCTCACAGAGAGGGGCAACCTAAGCCAGACACAATCACTTGAGAGGCCATCATGGAAGGAGTTGGGGGGCTGCAACAAAGAGGAAGTGATGGACCCTCACCCCCTGGCTGTTCTGACATTGCCTGAGTCCCCATGTGCTCTGGGAGAAGCACTTCCTGGATCTAATCCACTTAAGCCTGAAAACCTATGGAGGGGGAGGTGGTGCAGTTCCTTGCCTTGCTAGAGCAGTATCCAGGGTAAATCTGGCATAAGAAAGAATTCCTAAAAATCTTGTGAAGCCTGCTTTGCTAAGAGTGTTTTCATTCATATATTAAGGGGCCAAGCAGGAAATGAGTATGTCTCCCAAAGTTTCTACAACCCCCTTTCCTGACAGACACTGACTCAGACTAAGCCCTCAGATTTCTTTGAAATGTTACCTACTGTTTGATCCTTACTGCCTGTATTCCTGTGTATTACAACCCAATAAAAGCCCCTGGAGGAAGAGGCTCCTGGCCTTTTTCCTCTGAGAAATTGGTCACCTCTCCTCCCCAAGTAGATCATGTCTTGGTAGTGTTACTTTCATCTGTGGCAGATGGGGGACTTGCAGGCAAAGTCATCCCCACATCTAGGCAAGGGTGCACGGCACTCCCCGTTGAGGGAGTAGCCGTGCTGTCCCTTTTTTTTCCTCCACAGGACTTGGTAGTCCCTGTGAATTTGTCTCATATCTCAACCACGATGCTGTGCGCACTATGAGCCGGTGCACATGTCAATTTTCCATGAACAGTAAGTCTCTTCTAGATGGGGTCCAGTGAGCAGAGGAGAGAGTACAAGAGAGAAAGTCAGAGAGGAGGTGGGGACCAAGTACTGCAGGACCTTGTGGGCATTGTAAGAACTTGGGTTTTTCTTTGTGTGGTTGTGTGTGGCATAATTTAATTTAAACATTAATTATATTCTTTTGTTTTGAAAATAGACTGAAAGGGAGCAAGTAGCAAGCAGTTACTAGAGTATTAGAATAATCTATAAAGAAATAGTGGTGGCTTGGACTAGGCTAGAAAATATGAGTTGTCAGAATCTAGGTACACTGGTTCAGTTGACAGGATTAGCAGACAGACCAGACCAGATAGAGATGGGATACAAGAAGAGTCAACAATGACTCCAAGCATTTTGACTCATACAATTGAAAGAATGTTTTGCCATTAATGGAGATAGAGAAGACTATGGGAAGAATAGATTTGAGGAGAAATTTAGTTTTTATTTGTATATTTAGTTTCAAAACAGTTGTTAGACTTCTGTGGTATCCAGCCTCAGAGAAGGCAGTCAAAGATCCTTTCCTCTTGAATTTAGTCCTTTGTGGAATCCCTCCCACATTTAATCAATATTGGCCTGTTTGACTAATAGAATATTGCAAAGGTATCTGAGTTTCTGCCTAGATCTCTTGGAGTTTTACTCTGAAGGAATCCAGTAGCCATACCCTTAGGACATTCAAGCAGCCCTGTTGAGAGGCCCACGTGGAGAGAAACTGAGGTCTCCCACCAACACACAGTACCATTGCTACTTGTGAGTATACTACCTTGGAAGTAGATCCTCCAGCCCTGTGTGATGACTGAAACCCTGCCCAATATCTTACTGCAATGTGATGAGGGACATGAGACAGAATGGTCTGCTAACCCACTCCTAAATCCCTGAACACAGAAACCATGAGAGATAATATGTGACTGTTAGTTGTAAGCCACAAAATTTGGTGTAATCCATTGAATTTTATGAACATCTCATTCATTTTAACATCCATGAAAATCTCTATTAGTTGTTCAGCTGATGCATATTTGTTCTTTGTTTCTTAAATGTTGTTATGCCTGATACATAATATGAATTTAATAAGTGTTGACTAAATGAAAAAGTGAACAAGAACATAAGTAGAATAGAATTTAGATAATAGGTTGAAGAGAAGGGATGATGCATTGAAACGAGATTGCTTGTTGGGCACTAAAAGTACACAACCATTTCCTTTTTCTTACTTCCTCCTATTTTAGTGAAGACAAAGATCATAATGGTTAGGTAAGAAAACTATGTATTCCAGAAATTTTGAAAATTACACTTAAATTAGTGGTGTGCCTGGCAACCTTCACTTAAATATCAAAGCATAATCAAGAATGAAACAAAAGGTTGAACAAAACCCTTCTCCCTCCCCATTATACTGCAATCACAAAGGCCTTGTTTCTGCTCCTGCAACTTGCAAGGTCTACTGGTGCCTTTGCCCCTGCTATCATCTCGCTGCCCTCAGATCTTTGCATGACTGCCTTTATCTTATTTTTCAGGTCTCAAATCAAATATGGCTTCCTTAGACCTTCCTTGATCCCCAGTCCAAGTAAGCTCCCATTATCCCCAAATCACCCTTATCACTTTCCCCATGGTAGTTATGGCTACCTAAAATCATCCCATTCACTTATAATAATTCACTTATTATTTGTCCTCCCTCTACGATAAAAGCTTCTGTTTGTCCTTAGTTTATCATAAATCTAGAACTATGCCTGGCACATAGTAGGAATCCAGCACATGCTGGATCCTCATGTGTCCTGATGTGATTATTTAAACATGTCACAAGCATATGTTGCCTATATAGTCTCTTATATGTCAGCTGGGCAACTGCTCAGCTTGCTGCCTGGCACCAAGGAATAGACAAGAGTCACTCAAGGTAACTATGGTATTCACTCAGATTTTATTGCATGCAGGTTTACTCAAAGTAGAACATTAACATACATGAATATCCTACTCCCACTCCAATAATCTTAGAGAAATAACACATACACACACACACACACACACACACACACACACAGCAATCAATGGGGAATAATGAGCCCAAGTCCCAGGGTCTCAGTCTGCAGGTCTGAGAGACAGCACAGTGAGCAAGGGAGTTGTCAGTATCTTACAAGGAAGGATTTCTGGAGCCAGGTAAGCAGTAGAACAGACGAAGTCCTCAACCCAGAAGGGCAGAGCCTCCAGCAGCTGATGCCAAGGGAGATCAGCATGGCATGGAGCAGCATATTGCTGCGTGGAGCTCAGCTCTCTCAGCAGTGGTGTGGGGCCTGCCTCAATTATATCTTTAAAGTGCTGGATTACACCCTTCTGGGTCTCTTGATAAGTGTCTTGGCACCTCTGATAAGTGGAGAATTTCCCCAGGAGTCTATCTATGGGTAGTCCTATTCTGCAGACATGGCTGTTCTGTTCACATGTGCAGACACCTTAGGTGTGTCTCCTTGCCAAATGTGTCTAGCATGACTTAGGTAGTTTCCCTCTTGAACCAAAGTGTCATGGCTGACTGACAGCCATCTTAGTTGACATGAGAGACTCCATCTTGTTTTATATACTTTATCCTATCTTGACTGGACCAATGCCATTTTATTAGTTCTGCTCTACACAAAACATATTTAGGTGGTTTTTTTTTTGGATTAAAAGTAAGGTTTTTAGTTAGGAAAGTCTATACTTCTTCATATGTTTCATTTTTCATTTCTATAATTTAAATAATTATCTTTTGCTCATTTTTCTATTTTTAAAAAGCAATTTGTACTGCCTGACTCATGTGGCTCAGTTGGTTGGGCACCATCCCACAAAGTGAAAGGTCACCAATTCAATTCTTAGGGCACATGCTTAGGTTCTGGTTAAGTCCCCAGGCATGCATGAGAGGCAACACAAGGATGTTTCTCTCTTACATTGATGTTTCTCTCCTTCCCTTCCTGTCTCTCTAAAAATAAATTTTAAAAATGTAAAAAATCAATTTATACTTAAGATACTAACTCTTTCTTTGACTGTTAGAGATAGATGGCAAATATTTTTTCCAATATGTTTGCCAGTTGATTTTGTGCATGTTTTCCTTGGACACAAGTTCTGTATTTCCCACAGTTTGTTTCATCAAGTGGGGCCTTTGGGGTTAGTTTACTTAGAAATGTAACTTTAGGCAAGTAGGCTGACTCTTAGTGACCAAAATTCAAGTTTCTCAATCACATTTTTTCTAATGTGAAGTGGGGATAATGGCAATGAATACGTCACAAAATTGTGAGAATTAAATTAGGGATATAAAATGGCTCAGGCAGTGCACACTGAAAGTGCTCTGAGTAAAAATGGTTATTCTGATTCTTCCTGGTTCAAGTAGTAGTATAATTTTCATATATATATATATATATATATATATATATATATATATATATAAATCCTCACTCGAGGATATGTTTATTGATTTTAGAAAGGAAGGGAAGGAGTGGGAGAAAGAAAGAACGAGAGAGACCTCTATGTGAGAGAGAAACATCTATCAGTTGCCTCTCCTCTGTGCCCCAAGCAGGGATCAAAACCGAAACCTAGCTATGTGCTCTGACAAGGAATCAAAGGGCAGCCTTCTACTGCGTGACACTCCAAGGAAATGAGCCATCTCCCCAGGACTAATTTTCTCACATATTTTAATTGTTTTGTTCTTTAGGAATTAATTTTGGTGCACCAAATAACTTACTTCGACGGGCAAAGTGAACCTGTGGCTCTGGGTGAGAAAGGTCTCATAAAAGCCTTGAAGCCTCAGCCCAACAGCAGGTGCCCATTGGCCTGGGCCAGGGCTTGGCAGGCTGTGCACCTAGCGCGCCGGCCTGCGCCTCGGGCCCCGCCCATACCCATCTCTACCTGTCTCGCCCCTTCCAGCTCAGCCGAGCCTCCTCTGCACCTCAGTTAGTTAGACTCCACTTCAGCCCACCTCCGCGTCTTCGCCCCACCCCCATCCAGTTGGCCCCGCCCACTTCCCCGCCCCCTCGTAGGCCTCACCCGGCTGGCCAGTCTTGTCTGGTTCCCGAGGCTGCTGCAGGCCGGACTTTAGACTTGCTCCCTGGTGTTCTCTGCTGAGGCGGTAGGTGAGTGCAGGCTGTACACTCGGCAGTGTGGCACCTCGGGGTAGATGGGTAGTCGCGTCCGCGCTAGGAGTGCTAGAGCAGCGCAAAGGGAGGGACAACTGGGGTGTGGTGCCTGACCTGGTGCTGGGACATGGGGCCTGCTCTGGGTGGGGCGGAAGCGCTGGACTGGCCACTTGCCTGCTCAGCTACCGTGCACTCCACCTCGATCCACAGTGTAATGTAGGTCGTGTTTTCCGTGCAGTGGCTTCTGCACTGTCAGACAGAGGAGGGCATGCGGGATGGGACCTGCGGTGGTGATTTCAGCAGACTCAATATTGAACAAGCGGTGTAAGCATTAGCCCCTCCAATACCTCCATTTACCACTTCATGTGCAATTGTTATTCCGTTTCAAGCTGGAGTCAGCAATTTACCATTAGGGCTGGAATTGAGGTCTGTAAGGTTTCACATCACAGGCTTTGGAGCTTAAAGGTAAGAACATTAGTCTTTGAAATAAATCGGGTACTGAGATCTGAAGATCTCTACTTTGAGGTTTGTTAGCTGTGTGACCTTGGGCAGGTTAACCTCTTAGGACTTGTTTCTGCATTTGTAAAGTGAAGATCAAATACTCTATGTCAGTATTGTTACGAAGACTAAATGCGATATTTGTAACACAGCAAAGTGTCTGCCTTATGTATCCTACTCTTCACTAACTGGGATCAGGGCACTCCAGCCCTGAGCACCACAAGCCAGCTCGAACAAAACTTGTGCAGGCCCAGAGCTCATTGCCCTGCCTGCTGTAACTCAGTGGATTGAGCACAGGCCTGCAAACCAAAAGGTCACTAGTTTGATACCCAGTCAAGGCACGTACCTTGATAGCCAGCCTGGTGACCAGTAGTGGGTACGAGAGGCAATCACATATAAAAAGAAATAAAAAAACAAACAAACAGTTAGTTACAGCTGCACTAGGGCAGTCATTGGTGGTACCCAGGGCCACTTTCTTTTTGCCTTTGTGAAAATTTTTTTTAAAGGCAGTTCCTTTTGGTTGATGAATTAGAAAAATACATTTCATTTTGGTTTGAAACAACTCAGATTATCAGTCTTTGGGATTGGACATGCTAAGGCTCTCTGGATAAGAAGCAACCTGGCCTGCTGGTACAGGATGTTTTCTCAGATCTAGTGCCTAAAGAATGCAAAGGGACAAGAGGTGTCAGAATGGGGACAGAAGAGGCCTTTGCCTTTTAAGGGCTGGAGACTAGACATGTCTCCTAATTTTACTTATAACTGTGAACACTTTGTAGACAATGGCTTTCATTCCCACATAGCATTAAGCAACCTAAGGATTACACACATACTCTCTAGACCACTGGCACTACTGTCCTGAATATTTCTTCCATGGCATCTGTCCTGATAACCAATTCCTGCTGACCTCAGCGCCTATCAGTTCTTGGTTCTCTAGCTTTAGACACAGCTGTGCTTTTTCTACTACAGTTAGAATTTTCTTTTTTAAAACTTTCTTCAGTCAATAAATAATTGTGCTAGAAAGTCAGCAAAAGTAAGAAGGTTAGCACTGGGTGTAAAATATGATTAAATAACATTTTGACCTTCAAAAATTTGTAATGAGCCCTGGCTGGTGTAGCTTAGTGGATTGAGCCCCTGCCTGCTAACCAAAGAGTTGCTGGTTTGTTTCCCAGTCAGGGCACATGCTTTGGTTGTTGTCCAGATCCCTAGTAGGGGACTCGTGAGAGGCAGCCACACATTGATGTTTCTCTCCCTCTCTTTCTCCTCCCTTCACCTCTCTCTAAAATTAAGTAAATAAAATCTTAAAAAATTTGTAATGAGCCACCACTGCTCATAGAAAGCATGAACTTTTAGATGGATATCTGAGTGAGGATCAGTGCCACTCTCAAGTATGAGGAGTCCAAATGTGGACATTCCTTTAATGTGCTCACTATTACCTTGACCCTGCAGGCTAGCTTCCTGTCTACTACTGCAGGGAAATTTGTTGAAACATTGGCTGAGAAGGAGGTTTAAATTAGCACCTAAAGTAAAGCATCATAAGGTCTATTTAACTACATTACTTAAGTTTCTTACATGATAATCAAAAACAGACATTATGTGTACATTTTTATAACATTCTGAAAATGACTACACTGGCTTAAATGTATTTGAAGCCCTGATTGGGTGGCTCAATTTTTTGGAATGATCCCATACACCAGAAGGTTGTGGGTTCGATCCCCAGTCAGCACACACACCTAGGTTTCAGGTTCAATCCCTGGTTAGGGTGTTTTCAGGAGGCAACTGATTCAATATTTCTCTTACATTGGTGTTTCTCTCTCCCTGTCCTTTCTCTCTCTACAGTCAATGAACATGCTCTCAAATAAGGATTAAAAAAGAAAGAAAGGAAGGAAGGAAGGAAATTTGAGCAGCTTACCAGTATGCAATCATAATTTTAAAAAGACATTAAAATTAGTCAATGTAATGATCAAAATTACCAATATAAGTTAGCTGGATAGCATATTAATACAGTTTCCCCATGAAAAATAGAAGGAAACACTACATATTCATTATAGTAAATCATTTCGAAATGCCATCTTAACAAGCGGATGTATTATGTCTGGTTCCTGTGAAAATTACCAAAGCAACAGTGTGGTTGTGCTATCCATTGTCATCAGGCCTCTTCAGTTTTCTGAGGTCAGTTTACCCTGTTCCAGACTCAGGTGATAGATAGCGTATATTAAAATAGATCCCTGCAACTGTGAAGAGGAACTTGTCTGTCCACATTTTCTTCTCTCTAGGGGGTTAGGAAGCGAAAATCAAAACAAGTATTTCCTGATTGTGTTAAAAATAGGTTTATAAAATATCTAAAATTGCCCACGCTGCCTTCAGAACTCCTTGTTCACCTTCCCTGCTTTATTTTTCTCTTTAGCACTTCCTACCACCTGCATACACTGTAATTTTACTATCTCCCTGCAGTATAACTGTGTGAGGGCAGGGATGTGTGTCTGTTTGGTTCCTTGTCCCCGAGAACCTTAGCAGAGTCTCTGGCACAATAGGCCATCTGTGAGAATGATACTGAGTGAGTGAATAGTACTAAATACTATTCAACTGTTTCTGATCAGGAAGTATGAAAGGGTTTACTGGAAAGTTACAAACAGCTGAAATAGAGTACTAAGCAACCATACAAGGAATATTCTTGAAATTGGGAAATGTATAAACATCTCACAGTCCTTGCTCAACATAGACACTTTCAGGCCTTGAGAACAAAGTCATTGTAGGTGTTGCAGCTTTGAACTGAGAGCATTTTCATATTGTTCCTCATCACGACTAGAGAGAAGACTGTAGTGACATGCAAAATGCCCGTCTGGACCAACTAAGTAGATGAGCTCCCTGAAGAAGAGGAGGGAGCCAGGTGTTAGAATTGGGCAAAGCTGGATAATGGGTGGGTGAGAAGTTCTAATTTCTGGTCCAATATCTGGGGGATTCCAGAAGGTAGGAAGTTCTTAAAATGATGGGATGGAAATAAGGAGCCCAAGCAACTTCAGTCTCCAAGGTGAATGGACCTTAACATGGCATCCAGCCTGCCTGCAGCTCAGCTGGCCAGCAGTTTTACAGAGGCCTTATAATTTAAAGATTTTTTGGCTGAAGAGCTGGAATTTTCTACTAGAAGATACAGCTCTGATTTTTATCAAGGCAGTTTTTTTTTTTTGGGGTAAAAGATGATTTATTTGGTTTATAAGTAATGGTAATAAAGTGAGGCAATGTTGAGATACTGTCATTGCATCTGACTTTTATTAACACCTCACTCAGTGCCCCTATGGTGAACTCTTTATTTGATAGGTTAGAAAATATAATCATGAAATTTCTAAAATGTATATACTGTGGGCAAGGGATTAGAAAAGTGGTATAACCAGAAAGAGATGTTAAGTAAACTCTGTAGCCTGTTATGAATCTGACAGATCTATATATATCTTAAGGGTTTTCTAGAGAAATCAAGGAAGGGGTCTTAATTAATCTCTCACTTTGTAGCAAGTAATAAGGACAGGGTGAAACTATACATACTTAGTTTTAAAATCAAGAGTGATCAAGTGTCAACACTTTTGTAGTGACTCCTGCTTTCCCCATTCTGAATGTTCAAGTATCAGCAATAGTATTACTATTTAGATAATCAGGATAACTCAAGTATCTGGAAATTTATTTTTTTATGGTAGCCAGAAACTGATTCCTTTGGCTGCGCTGAGGGTTTAGTGATGAGTGACTCTGTGCATGGTAGGAAAACTTGCCTCCTTGTCCTGCTGTGCGGACCTAGTGCACTGGGCCTGTGTTTTGTTTGTCAATGAACTTTATTTTTCCAAGTCATCACAACATAGGGAATTTGGTAATAGTTTCAAGCAAAGGTACCTAATTAGTGGGAAAGTATCTGAATATAGGTATTTTTTCAGATATGGCTTTTTCAATAGTGGAAGATGGAGACTAAATTTGGAAAACCTTATCCTTTTCTTTCTGTCTCTCTTTTTGGTTCTTATAACTTTTCTGATATTTTTCTACTTTGTTAAAAAAATACCCCTACTCCTTTAGTACCACTTTCTATACATATTTTGTGTTCACTATGATTAAATGAAAGTCATAGCACATTAACTGGAAGAGGTCTTAAGAATTATCTAAAGTGATTAAAAACTCAGATTTAATAAATGAAACACAGAGGCCTAGAGAAGTTAGACAACTGCCCATAGGCAGTGACACAGAACTATTGGCCACTTTTTTTTTTACTCTGATCCAGTGACCCTTCTGGTGGTCTCTTTTTCACACTGAAAAGGAAACATGTTTTCTCTCTATTTGTGTGCTTTAATGCTTGACTTAATTCCCTATCCCCATTTCTAGTGTCCATGGCAGGGATTAAAATACGTAGGCATCACTTTCTTAATTCATACAAGATAAACTCAGTGTAAATTCCTTTATTATAAGTTTTCTACTCTCAGAGCCTGGGTATTAAGTTCAGGACATTCCTATGAACTCATGTTGTCCTGAGATGGCCCAGAAGTACCTTCTAGAAGCTCTGAGATATTGGTGCCACATGTAGATGGTATGTGAGAGCCCAGCAAGGAGGAAATGCTTCTGTGCCCTAAGTAACCCATGATCTAATAGACTGTATTGGAGAACTGCTGTGAGGTAAATATCAACTGTCCAGTTCATGTTATTGGTGGGTGGGCACTGACTTCCCTGTAATTGTTTTGAGATAAATAATGAGGCATTTTCACCAGCCCTTGGTCCCCTCCTCTGTGTACCAACTACATAGTTGCTCAGAGAAACAAGCTCTTCTGAGAGGATTTAGGAAAATTAGCACCAATCTCTCATCAAGGCAGACTATTTCAGCCAATTAATTTTGTGTAAACTCCATAGTCTTTTATTATCATTCCAAGAAGCTCTTCATAAACAAATATGAGAAGGGTGCTCTACATCTTACTATTTAATAATAAACCATCAATACCAAGGCAATCAATTAAATATCTGAGTAGTTAATAAAATAATAATTGCTACAGTTCACAGAGTCGTGTCTGGTATGTGCTTCATGTCAGAAACCAAACACTGTCAGGTAATTTTTTAAATCTCCACTTTATAGAAATTGAAGTTCAGACAGACTGGCAAAGCAAACACACTCAAATACATAGTGGGAAAGAAATGTGAACAAAGAATACTGACTCTGAAGTTATTCTTTCTTCCACAAGAATGAGTCAGACATTGTCCTTCCTGGTGAAGGGGCTGTGCAGCCTAGTCCCTGTGCTCAGCTTACAGCAGTGGAGAGAAAGGAAGACAGAGCCCACACTTCATAGGCATCCCAGCCACTCACGGGGGCGCTGTCATTCACCATATATCTTCTTTAAATATTTTATTTATTTATCTTTAGGGGGAAGGGAAGGAAAGAGGGAGAGAATATCAGTGTATGGTTGTCTCTCGTGCATCCCCTTCTAGAAACTGGCCCGCAACATAGGCATGTGCCCTGACTGGGAATTGAACCTCGATTGTTTGGTTTGAAGGCCTGCAACTCAATCCACTGAGCTACACCAGCCAGGGTTCACAGTGTATCTTGATGAAGACCTTGAATGGGCAAAAGGTGCTGCTCGTTTTGGTTGCCTGGTGTCAGTGTGGGCAGAGCCAGGAGTCCTTGGGAGAGCAATAGACTAGTGGCCCTGGGTAGCCAGTGATGTTGTTGTTTTCATCAGAAGTGATAAAGTAATGATGTGAATGGAGGGAGGACGGCAGTGGGAGTACCTCCAGGAGCTATGAGAGGGATTGGAAGTTGACTTGGGCTGTGGGTATGGGAGGGCTCTGCAGTTGTACATGTGAGAGATTTGGGGAGTGTGCCAGAATCTCCCTGACAGCTTTACTGAGCACATTAGGCCACCGGGCCTATGTGAGATGAGGAGGAGGAAGCAGACACACTGCAGGGTTTTCATCTAGGGCCTAGAAGTGACCATGGTCCTAAAATTTTATACACTACACTTTCTTTCACATATTAACTCTTAATTTTCAATTTCTTTGAATCATTTCTGTCATATAATGTTGATTCGGGAAAGTTGGGGTAACTTGGAAAGTTGACCTGTTTAGGATTTCTAGGGGCTATTTGCGTTTCAGAAACAAAACAATTAAACCAAACTATTCTCCAGTAAGTCACCTGTGCAGTGGAGAAACTTCTGGCTGGTCCCAGGGCTCTCTCTGTCTTGCTACCATTGCTCTTTGGGGAGAAACACATAGAAGCACCTTCTGTTGACATGCCTTCTTCTGTCTGTTCAGTTGTCTCAGTCACCAAGAGTATAAAACATTTATTGTCTTCCATTGTAAAAGAATACCTTATTGTTTCTAAAATCATGTGTCATGTACCAGGTCATCATATAGAAGGAAGTGCAAAGAGCATCTTCATGGATGTTGCTGTTAACATGGTTCAAGCTGTAATGGGTTTGTAGTTTAAAATGAGCGTGCATGCAGAGCTGTTATCAGGGGATACTGCTAACAGAGGAGATTTGTGTTTTGGAAGGAATACAATAATGTAGCTGTCAGCAGTTTACTAAATGATCATACACACTTGGCAGGCTGTTTCTGTAGCTCTTCTTTGAGAAGGGGAATCATGCTTTTCTGATTGTGTGTCTCTGCTATGAGAGTGACTCCACACAGAGTTGTTATCTTCATTTCTGTGAAGTTCTCCCCATACTTGGAAATTGAGGGCTATCTGGTTGCTGGTAGACAATTCATTAGCTGCTGTGCTCCTAGGACATTAGAAACCTTGCTCATGCTACGTCCGTCCATGGAGTACTGTGTTATCCTGGGTACTACTGACATACAACTCACAACACTCTAAACTCCCTTATGGAAAAGGAAAAATGGACACACTAACCTTTATTCCTTAGATGCTATTAGATATAAAAAGTGAGGTGTACTGCACATGCCAGATGTACAGGTTTACCTGTAGGATCTCCATTTTGACTGCTAAAGAAATCTAGAAAGTCATTTTTATGAGGTCACATAATCATCACTGCAAATCTTTTGTCCCTGTTCTGCAGGAGTTCAAATGAGGTCCTTGGTGAAGGCTGGAATAATTTGGGGTGGATAAGAGAGGATCAGACACTGGAGGCAGGTAGTCCTAAAATACTACTACTACTGTTACTACTGTTACTATTACTACTCTTAAGCAGCAGCAGTAGCTTCTGGGCACTGTTTAAATATATTAAATGTATATTGCTGAACAACCAGATGAGGTAGGGTTGGTTATTATTTTCATTTTGAACATGAGGATCCCAAGAGAAAATTGAAGGTAAGGCTCTTGAGTGTACAGTACTTTGTTTGTGTGCTTCGTTGATGTAAAGTAGGGACAGGTAGGGTGGTCAGTTTTGGGTGCACTGCCTGCTCACTGATGCTTGAAGCCTTCCTTGGGAGGATTGGGTCAAAGAAGTGAAGGTAGAAGGACCAGGAGGGACTAGGCCTGTGGTTGCTCATGGTGTCTGGGGAGAGGAAGAATAGGCAGTTGTTAGAGGTGCAAAGGAGGAGAGTCACAGGTGTCAAGTGCAAGGATAAGGCCCATGTGTTTACCTTTAAGAGATGTCATGGCTGTGTAACTTCAGAGGGAGGACTGTCAGATCTCTGCTTCTGGGTTTTCTGGTGTCCCTTCTTTGTACCATTTGTGCCTCTGACAGTCTGTGTAGCACTTTTTCCTTTTTCATAAATCAGAGTAGGACAGAATGATGATTGTAGTCACACTGTCATAGGTGCTCACTAACATTGGAAACAGCTCATCTCCTGCACTGGGTGATGTAAAGATATGCTAATTTTGGTGCTAAATTCAGTATTTGTGTGTTTGGATCCAGATACTTTACTGCTATCATGTCAGTGACCCAACTTCTGAGGCACCGTAGAGTTGATTTAACACAAGTGATATCTGAAACGAGTATTTCATCCTCTTCTCCCCAGCCTGAGAACTTGCAATGACATCCACCAAGTCCTTCAGCCTTGTTCTCAGGACACTAGACTCGCATCCTGCCCACCATGACTCCCCCATCTGGATGCTCACTTCCATGACACTGAGCTGTCTTCATTATGCCCTCTCATGCCTAGCTCTCCTGTCCCTTTGTGGTCCCCTCTTTACCTGCTCACAGAATCCTCCAAGCCCAGCACTGCCAGTCTCCCTACAGTGTCTGCCCCGCACAGTCTTCCGCCTGCATCAGAGATTTCTCCCAATGTTAGTGTCTGGGCCACTTTGTCAGGACCATGTGCCGTACACTTTATAACTGTGATGCATGTAAAGTAGCAAAAAATGTCTGACTTTATAGTAAAAGGCCATGGCAGTTTCAGTTTCATTACAACATCCTGGGGAGGGGATTTCGGAGGCAAATAGGGGATTTGTGGATTTTGTTCCATATTAGGAGTAATTCTCTTCAGGGTGAAGTCCACATGCAGAGCATTGCTTTTCAAAGGAATTTCTAGCTATTGCAACTACAAAACCTATTACCTTATTCTGCTCCTTTAACTTAGGAATTTTTTAATCCTTACCTGAGGATATGTTTCTTGATTTTAAAGAGAGAGGAAGAGAGAGAGAAAGGTTGATGTGAGAGAAGCATATGGATGTGAGAGAAACACATCGATTGGTTGTCTCCCATATAGGCCCTGGCCAGGGATTGTATGCACAACCTAGGTATGTGCCCTGATCGGGAACTGAACCCGTAGTCTTTTGTGCTACAGGACAATACTTCAACTAGCTGAGCCACTCAGCCAGGGCTTATTTAGGAATCTTAAATATTAGTATTGATTTCTGACCCACATTGAGGATTGTACTATTTTCAGAGAGTCCATTGGAATAACTAAAGAGTTTCTGTAGACATGAGTTGTTTTTGACACTTGCCAAAGGACACTTCTAATCATAATCCTGATTATTTTAGGCCTGAGTAGGCATTTTGTACAGCACAGAAATCCTGTTTAAATAACAGGATCATTGATGAGTGATTTGTTCCTCTTGTCCCAGAATGTCATCCAGATCTCCAAGTGGAAGGCATAGGGCATCAAATATCCCACATTCTAAGGGCTGTCAGCGCCTCTAGTGGGGAGGCACCTTCTTCCCTCCAGGACCTGTCCTCCCACTGTGGGCCCCTACTTCATGCTGGATGCTGTGAGTGGCCTGCGAGGCAGGGAAATGTGATGCTTGTCTCCTCTTCTTGGTGACACCTTCAGTCCCTTTACCTGGTGTCAGGGAGGAAAGCAACTCACCCTCAGCGATTGTCACCTCTTAAGGCCAGTCTCTAAGGGCTATCCCCAGCCCTCTTCATATCTTGACTGGAGGTAGGGGAGAAAGGTCAATGACAGTTATGCTAACTTTGGTATTTGTGGCAAGTCTGGAGGACGAGTGAGCCATGCCTGTTTGTCAGAAGCTCTTTGTAGAATAGTGGGTCTGTTGACCTTGTCTACATTAGAACCATCTAAGGCTGAGGCTGGGTGGACCCTAAATCAGTTGCACTAATCTCTGAGCAGAGAACTCCAGCATCAGTGGTTTTGAAAACTCCTAGGTGCTTCCAGTGAGCAGCCAAGATTGAGAGCCACTTGTGTAAAATGGGCAGAGGTCGGGAAGAGAGGGTGTATTTGGTGGTCTTTTATTCCCCAGGTTTGGGTTTTAGCAAAATTCTTTGAAAACAGAAAATATCTCATTTAGCATCTTGTCAAATAAACAAATAAAAGTAATATTAAGGTTGTAGTTTAATGTGTTTTGTTTCATAGCTAAATGCTACTTGGACTTTTTTATGAATGGTAAAATATACAGGGAAGTAGAAGATTATTACTATGTCTTAGGTTATATAATAAATGAGCTTATCCCAGCAAGAGTCTGACTGAAGCAATATCAGTGACATCTGACTTGCGGGAGGCACTTGGTCTTATTCCAGCCAATTCCCTCTTAGGTCCTGTCCTGACAGTTGTCCTGAGAGTTGTGCTTCTTCACTGGGAATGATGTGCTTCTTGAAGAACCATTTCAGTGGCATCATTTCTCATTTCCTTGGTTTTCTCACAGCTCAAGAGATGGCTGCCCAGTGTGTGATGAAGGTGGAGCTGAATATTTCCTGTGACAATCTTCTGGATAAAGACATAGGGTCAAAGTCGGACCCGTTGTGCGTGTTATTTTTGAATACAAGTGGTCAGCAGTGGTATGAGGTAATATTAAATTTTATAGGTGAAAAGCCAGCTGAATTGTTTCTTTGACAACACGAGTTTAAAAATGTTAAAAATCATAAAACCATATAATCTGTTAATGCAGCATTTGGGCAGGTATGTCCTTGACTGGAATTTTTAACACACATATAGAAACTTCCTTAGCTGTCATGCCTATATTTAGTTGGATGTAGTACATAAAATTTTAAAAATTTTAAAATGCAAGTTCACTTTTGACTTGAAGAAACGTTTTTGTTTTGGGGTTGTGTACAGGTTGAGCGCACAGAAAGGATTAAGAATTGCTTGAATCCTGCATTTTCCAAGACATTTATTATTGATTACTACTTTGAAGTGGTTCAGAAATTGAAATTTGGGATTTATGACATTGATAACAAAACAGTCGAGCTGAACGATGATGACTTCTTAGGAGAATGTGAATGTACCCTTGGACAAGTAAGTATAAGTTGCTGCTCCACTGTGTTGTATGTAAATTTTAACCAAAGAATTGGACCTTTAAAATTTTTTTTTTAATTTCCAGTTACAAAAAAATTCCAATTAGAGTTTCCATTCAATATTATTTTGTATTAGTTTCAAGTGTACAGCATAGTGGCTAGATAATCATATACCTTATAAAGTATTCTCCCAATATTTCCAGTACTGATCTGACTCCATACACTGTTATCACAGTATTATTGACTGTATTTCCTATGCTGTACTTCACATCTCTGAGAAATTGGGCCTTTTCGTAAGTGCTCATTAGTTTAATTTTTAAAGTTGGAAACCATGTAATCACCTTAAGGACAAAATTCATACATCAGTATGGTGGGCTTCAGCATTATTGAATTTATTGCTTTCCTAAGGGCAGAGGCCATATGTGTTTGCATTTGGGGTGTTTATTTGACATTTCAGTATGTCACTGTGTAGCCGCTGTGTATGCATCCTTATTTTTAGTTATAAATGCCATCACAGTACCAGCAACTTCTCATGTTCTAACTGGCCTCACTGATACCTGGGGCCCACACTGGGCCCTCCTTGGCTCGTGCCTCAGCAGCTGGGCTGGTCCTCCCTTTCAACCTACAAAGGGTCCCCAGGGCCCCACTGAGCCTACTGGGTGCTCTCTCCTGTCTCTCCCAGATCACTCACCTTGTTTATCATAGCTATATCTTTCTGGTACAGACAGGTTTCATCAGGGTAGGAGTGTGTCTGTGGGCTCACAGTCTGACTTTTAAGTAGGGGTAAGGAACATTTGTTCAGAGTGAGAAAGATTTCAGGGGAAGGAGTCTTTTTTTTAAAGTTGGTGACAATTATTGCTCAGAGTTGTCTTTTAAGAGTTCATTTTCCACCCTGGCTGGTGTAGCTCAGTGAATTGAGCATGGGCCTGCAAACCACACGATCGTGGTTCGATTCCCAGTCAGGGCACATGCCTGGGTTGCAGGCCAGTTCCCAGCAGGGGACTCATGAGAGGCAACCATACATTGGTATTTCTCTCTTTCTCTCCTTCCCTTTTCCTCTAAAAGATAAATAAATAAAATCTTAAAAAAAAAAGAGTTCATTTTTCAATGTTGAATTGTTTGAAGATCATGGCATTTCCTATGTCTTGACAATATGGAGCTTATCAGTTTTCAAAAACTTTGATAAATAGTGACAAAGGGAAGTTAAAGTACTTATTATTTTTGGGAAAAAAGTGAATACAGCTAAATTTAAAATGTATATGAGAGATTATAACTGATTGAGAGCCTAGGTCTACTATATTAATCAAAATGCTATTTTTTGAGGGGGGTGGTTATACATTAAAGTTACATCAGTTAAAAACCTGAATCCCATTTGGTGAGAATTCTGAGGCCTGACCTGCCTATGAGCAATAGGGGTGAAATATTTATTTATTTTTTGTTGACTTAATCTCTATTTTTTTCTATTACCTCTAGTCCCCTTATACCTCCCTCCCCTCAACAGTCATCACTCTGTTGTTCATATCCATGAGTCCTTTTTTCCTTTTTTCTCAATCCTTCCACCCCCTCACCATCTCCCCACAAGCTGTCATCCTGCTCTCCATCTATGAATCTGTCCCCATTTTCCTTGTTAGTTCAGTTTGTTCATTAAATTCCACATATGAGTGCAGTTGTTTGGTATTTGTCTTTCTCTGACTGGCTTATTTCATTCAGCATAATGTACTCCAGGTCCAACCATCCATATTGTTGCAAAGGGTAAGATTTTCTTTTTTCATGGCCAAGTAGTAGTCCATTGTGTAACTGGACTATAGTTGCTTTGTCCACTCATCTACTGATGGACACTTGTGCTGCTTCTATATCTTGGCAATTATAAATAAAACTGCAGTGAACATTGGGCTGTTTATGTTTTTTTGAATTAGTGTTTTGGGTTCCTTCAGATATATTCCCTGAAGAGGGATTGCTGGGTCAAAAGACAGATCCATTTTTAATTTTTTGAGGTATCTATCCCCATACCGCTTTCCATAGTGGCTATACCATAGTGGCTATTCCTATCAACAGTGAAAAAGGGTTCCCCTTTCTCCACATTCTCCCCAGCACTTGTTTGTTGATTTATTGGTGACAGCTATTCTGACAGTTGTGAGATGGTATATCATTGTAGTTTTAATTTGCATTTCTCTGATGATTAGTGATGTTGAGTATCTTTTCATATGTCAATTGGCCATCTGTATGTCCTCTTTGGAGAAGTATCTATTCAGGTTCTTTGTCCATTTTTTAATTGTGCTGGGGTTTTTTTTTTTGGTGTTGAGTTTTGTAAGTACTTTATAAATTTTGGACATTAATCCCTTATCAGGTGTCAGTGAATGTTTTCCCTTTCTGTGGGTTGTCTTTTTGTTTTGTTGATGATTTCCTTTGCTGTGCAAATGTTTTTAGTTTGATTTTGTCTAATTCGTTTATATTTTCTATTTTCCCTTGCCTAGGGAAATATATTTGAAAAAATATTGCTGTGAGCAATTTCTGACATTTTGCTGCCTGTGCTTTCTTCCAGGATTTTTATAATTTTAGGTCTAACATTTAAGTTAGACTTAACTTAAATGAGTCTTTGATCCATTTTGAATTTATTCTTGTGTGTGGTGTAATAAGGTGGTACAGATTCATTTTTCTTATACATCCTTCCAATTTTCCAAACATCATTTATTGAATAAGCTATCTTTAGCCAATGGTGTGTGTTTGCTTTTTCTGTTGAATATTAATTGACTATAAAGGTGTACATTTATTTATGGGCTCTCTATTCTGTTCTCTTGATCTATAGGTTTGTTTTTATGCCAGTACTATGCTGTTTAGATTACTATGGCTTTGTAGTACTGTTTGATACTAGATAGCGTGGTTCCTCCACTTTTGTTTTTTCTCAGGATTGCTGTTGGTATGCGGGGCCTTTCATGGTTCCATATAAATGTTTGAGTTACGTGTTCTAGTTCTGTGAGGTATATCATTTGAATCTTGATAGTAGTTGCATTGAATCCATATATTTCTTGGGTAGTATGGACATTTTAATGATGTTAATTCATCCTACCCATGAACATAGTGTGTGCTTTCACTTATTTGTATCTTCCTCTAATTCCTTCTTCAGTGTCTTATAATTTTCCAAGTGCAGGTCTTTTAACATCCTTTATTAGTTTATTCATATATATATGTGTGTGTGTGTATATATATATATGTGTATATATATATATATATATATATATATATATATACATACACTTATCAATTGTGAATGGGAATGCTTTCTAAATTTCCCTTTCTGTTATCAGACTTCCCTGTCTTGTTCCCAATCTTAAGGGGAACTCATATAGTTCTTGACAGTTGAATATGATGGTGGCAGTGGGTTTGTACATACAGCCTTTATCATGTTTATGTATGCTCCCTCTAATCCTGCTTTGTTGAGAGTTTTTATCATAAATGGGTGCTGGATTTTATCAAATGCTTTTTCTGCATCTATTGATATTATCATGTGATTTTTATCCTGCATTTAGTTTATGTGGTGAATCACATTTATTGATTTGAGAATGTTGTACCAACCTTGCATTACCAGAATAAAACCCACTTGATCATGATGTGGGTTTTTGCATTGCTGTATTAGTTTGCTAATATTTTGATGAGGATTTTAGTGTCTGTTCATCGGGGATATTGGCTATAATTTTCTTTCTTTGTACTATTTTTTCCTGGTTTTGGAATTAGGATAATGCTGGTGTTGTAAAAATTGTTTGGAAGCTTTCCCTCCTGTTGAATTTTATGAAATCGTTTGAGAGGGAGTGGTGTTAATTCTTCTCGAAATGTGTGGTAAAATTGACCCATGAACCATCCAGTCCAGGGCTTTTTGTTTTGGGGAAGTTTTTTTTATTACTGCTTTAATTTCAGTAGGTATAATCTGTCTATTCAGATATCTGATTTTTCTTGATTTACTTTGGGAAGATTTTGCCTTTCTAGGAATTTATTCAGTTTGTCCATGTTGTCCTGTGTGTTGGCATGTGGTTATTTATATTTTCTTACAATCCTTTGTATTTCTTGGTGTCAGTTGTTATTTCTATTCTTTCATTCCTGATTTTATTTATTTGGGTCCTCTCTCTTTTTTCCTTGATGGGTGTAGTTAAAGGTTGTCAATCTTATTTATCTTTTCAAAGAACCAGCTCTTGGATTCATTGATCTTTTGTATTATTTTTTCCTTTCATTTGAAAGGAAATAGAGAGACTCTATTTCATTTATTTCTGCTCTGATCTTTACTATTTCCTTTTTTCTACTTATTTGGGCTTTGTTTGTTCTTTTTCAAGTTTCTTTCATGTGAATTCAGATTGTTTACTTGAGCTTTTTCTTATTTTTTGTGATAAGCCTATAATGGTATGAATTTCCTTCTTACTATTGCTTTTCCAATCCCACAGATTTTGGATTGTTGTGTTCTCATTTTTAATTCTTTCGAGGTATCTTGATTTTTCCTTGATCTCACTATTATTCATTCTTTAATAACATCCTAATTTACTTCCATATCTTGGTGAGTTTTTCAGTATTCTTCTGGTGGTTGACTTCTAGTTTCATAGAATTGTGGTCAGAGGAGATACTTGATATGATTTTCAATCTTCTTAAATTTATTGAGACTTGTTTTGTGTCCTATCAGGTCATCTATCTTAGAAAACATTTCATGTGCACTTGAAAAGTGTGTATATTCTGCTGCTTTGGTGTGAAATGCTCTGTAGATATCAATTAAATCCATTTGATCTAGTGTGCCATTTAAGATTGCTGTCTTCTTGTTGATTTTCTACCTGGAAGATCTATCCATTGAAGTCAATGGGGTGTTAAAATCCCCAACTATGACTGTATTTTTGTCAGTCTTTCATTTATGTCCATCAAGATTTGCTTTACATATTTAGGTGTTCCTATGTTGGGTGTGTGAATGTTTACTAGGGTTATATCCTCTTGCTGGATTGTTCCCTTTATTATTATGTAGTGTCCTGCTTTGTCTCTTAATATAGTCTTGGTTTTAAAGTGTATTTTGTCAAATATAAGTATAGCTACTCTAGCTTTTTTCACCTCCGTTTGCATGAAATATTTTTTCCATCCCTGTATTTTTATTCTGTGCGTATCTTTTGGTCTGAAATGAGTCTCTTGGGGACATATTTGTGGGTCTTTTTCTTATCCATTCAGCTACCTTATGTCATTCTGTTGGAGTATTTAAGCCATTTACATTTAAGGTAGTCATTGATATGTACTTTGTATTTAGTGCTATTTTATCATTAGACTATTTCCATCTGTTTTTTTTTTTAATTTCTTTTTCTTTTTCTTTTTCTTCTTCTTAAGCCATTTAACCATTGTTGTAGTACTGGCTTGGGTGTTAATAAACTCCTTCAGCTTTTTCTTGTCTGGGAAGCTCCTTTGATTTTTCCTTTGATTTTATTTTCTTGCTAAGTTAAGTAGGCTTCGTTATCGGTCCTTCCTTTTCATTATGTTGACTATTTCATGCCACTCCTTTCTGGGCAGCCATATTTCTTTTGAGAATTCAGATGATAGTCTAATTGGTGCTCCATTCTAGGTAACTACCTGTTTTTCTTTTATAGCTTTTAGGATTCTCTCCTTGTCTTTAAGCCTTGTCATTTTAATTATGATGTGTCTTGATATAGGCCTCTTTGGGTTCAACTTGTTAGGGACTCTTTGAGCTTCCTGAACTTGCGTGTCCTTTTCCTTCACCAGATCAGGGAAATTTTCAGTCATCATTTCTTCAAATAGGTTTTCAATCCCTTGCTCACTCTCTTCTTCTTCTGGTATTTCCATGATGTGGATGTTATTATGCTTCATATTGTCTAAAATGTTTCTTAAGTTCTCCTAATTTTTTGAAATTCTTTTTTCTTTTTGCTGCTGTGCTTGGGTCTGTTTTTGTTTTTTAATTGTCTTTTAAAATATTGATTCAATCCTCTGCTTTATCTAATGTACTCTTCATTCCTTCCAGTGTATTATTTATTTCAGATATTGCATTCTTCTGATTGGTCCTTTTTATGGTTTCTGTGTCTTTTTTTCATGCTATTGAGTATCCTTATAATCATTACTCTAAACTCTATCTGATAAATTGTTTGCCTTCATTTCATCTAGTTTTTCTGGTAAATTTTCTTGTTCTTTCATTTGGGTTCTGTTTCTTTGTGTTCCCATTTTGGTGGCTTTGTTGTATTTTGTGTCTTAAACTGATCAGTGATACAGTCTGAAGCTCTAATCAGCAGTCTACATAAACACCACAGGGTGGGACAGAGCAATTCCTGTGGCCAGGGCTATTGCTTCCCCTCAGGCTGATGCCACTTGGAGAAGTGTTCCGCCTGAGAAAAATGGCTTCTGTAGTATATAGAATGATTCAGTGTAGTGATCCTGGTGGCTGTTCTTTCCATTCTCTCTCCAGAGCCACCAAACCCAGACTCTCCTCAAGTATCTCTTGCCCTCCGTCTGCCACAGCCCGGGGTACGTGCTGCAAACTGAATTTTGTGCATTGGCCCTCTAAGAGGCTTCCTTTATCCTCATCCATCTTTTCCTGGCAGACAGAAAGCCTGTTGCTTTTCACAGCTTGATGTTACCTGGGTTTTTTCAGGCTCTGATGCTATAGGCTAGAGAGCCCAACTTGGTATTTAGATGTCACACTTCTCAGGGGAAATGCTCCAGCTGCTGAGATATCTCTCAGGAATTTCTGCTACCACCCGTGGCAGCCTGGCCAGCCCTCTCATGCCTCCTCTGTACTCCCTACCAGTCTCATTGTGGTGAAGCAGTGTCTTCTGTCTGTCCCTGGTTATAAGGCTTCTCTTCAGCTTATGTTCAGTTGGTTATTCAGGATGATTTCTCTACAATTTAGTTGTAATTCCAGCTTGGTCCTAGGGGGAGGTTATTGTAGCTTCCACTTATTCCCCCACCATCTTGGAACTCTCCAGTTGGTTTTAAATGTCTCCAGTATTCTTCTTCAAGCATGCCCCAACTGGTGTAGCTCAGCGGGTTGGGCATTGTCCTACAATCCAAAAAGTTTCTGGTTCAACTCCCGTTCAGGGCTTTTGCCTTTGTTGCAGGTCAGGTCCCTGGTTGGGGCGTGTGAAAGACAACTGATGATTATTTCTTTTCTTTTCTTTCTCCCTCCCCTCCCCTCCATCTAAAAATAAATAAATAAGATTTTTAAATGTGTCCATGTATTTTATAATTACTCCATCCTTACAGATGGACTTAATGACTTTATACTCAGACTTTTTTTTCAAAACCATTCAGTTTCAAATGTCACGAGATAAAGTGAAAAAGCTCTTTTTATCACTCTCTTCTTTTAATAGATTGTTTCCAGTAAGAAGTTGACTCGACCACTGGTGCTTAAAAATGGCAGACCTGCGGGTAAAGGCAGCATCACGGTAATAAGATATTTGTCTTTTGTGTAAAAAGATTTATGTAGAGGGCACACTGAAACTGTACAGGCAGGTAGGTACCTTACAACCATGCTTTATCATTTCATCTGAAGGGTGACCTCCTCCTACCCTGCTTGAGAGCAATCACAAATGGGAAATATGTGTGCCAAAAAAAGAAACACACACACACACAATTCCTTTGAGTTTTTAAGTTGTTCACAGGGTCCTGAGCAACTTGGTGATATGCCTTACTCCCGTGGAAGTATAGATTCCCCGCTTGAAAGAAACTACTTAATTATCTGAATGGGTCCACCTGGCTCAATGCAAAGCAAAGTTATCTCCTCAAAATGACAGAATTTTCAGAATGGATTTTGTTCCTGATGGGTCTCACACTGTGACATGGCCGGCACCTCTTTTTTAGTGCTCACACTCTGCTGCCCATCCTCCCAGCAGGACTTGCCAGCTGACATCTGGCCCTGGGCCAATGAATGTATATCTTATCCCAATTTAGATCCCAAGTTATATAATGCTGTGCTTTTAATGATCTTACCTTCTGGACCTTGTGTCTGGGCAATCACTCCTGGATAGTTTCTGACTTTAGCTCTGCAAATTGAAAGTTGACTCCCTGAGAGCCTCATTTTAGGATCATTTCCATCATGAAACTCATTTCCCTAAACAGCTGTTTCTCTCTTGTTTAAATTTCCTAAAGCAGTAAGAATATTCAGTCTGTAGGGGTACTAACTTTCATGGCACAGAGAACATTGTGGGTAGTTACCTTTATTGCTCTTGGGCCTTTGACAGCTAATAACTAAGTTAAGTTAAATGAAAAATAGTGATGTGATATTTCAATTGATAGGTTTTCTAGGTATGATTTCCTTACTTCTCAGGGTTTAGAGAGCTTTAGCTGGTGTTGTGACTTTCTCCAGGTCTTTGATTTCTCACTGAAATTGGGAAATCCAGTTGGGGCAACAGCCTCTAAAAAGGAAGGTGCATAATGAGATTCACCATATTTTGGGAAAATATTTATTGCATGTACATAAAAACTATAAGATAAATCTCTTAAATGTACCACTTAGTTATTAACCATTTTATGATTTATTTATATTAACACAGACTTTATATACTATTAGGTAACAGAATATCAGTACTTCCTGAGTATAGCAGAATCCCTAAAACAAGCTTTCTTTCACTTACCTTATCTGTTCTTAGATTTCAGCAGAAGAAATAAAGGATAACAGAGTGGTCTTGTTTGAAATGGAAGCAAGAAAACTGGATAATAAGGTGGGTAGGTGATGCAGACTTTAACAGGGATATATCTTGTTTGCCACACAGTGATTCTTGTTTGAGAAATATGTAATATTGCAGTTAATATAAGCTCCATCATTTGAGTATTACTTGGAATTTTAGTTTCTTCAAAATCCTGTTTTCCTGTGTGTGTGTCTCTGTGTATGTGAGTGTGTAGCTGTGTGTATATATGTGTCTGTGTATGTCTGTATGAGTGTGTGTCTTTCTCTGTATGTGTATCTGTGTGTGTGTGTAAGCAGAACTCATTTCCCCTTACTGCTTTCCTCTCAATATAATCAAAGGGTTTCTCTGGCTCAAACGAGGAGTCAATATAAGCATTAATATTATTGGAAAAGATAGAAGAGAGGGTATATTGGATTACCTTAAGGAAAAAAGCAAAAATTTCATACTTTATTAATTACAGAATTTCCTCTTTGCATTCAGAAGTCAATTTTTTAAAAAGACAACTAGAAAGCAATTGTCTTTTATTTTTTTAAGACTATTTATTTATCTTTAGAGGGGAAGGGAAGGAGGGAGGGAGAGAAATGTCCATGTATGGTTGCCTCTGGTGAGTCCCCTGCCGGGAACTGACCTGCGACCCAGGCATGCGCCTTGACTGGGAATTGAACTGTGATCCTTTAGTTCACAGGCCTACGCTCAATCCACTGAGCTATACCAGCTAGGGCCAGAAGTCAATATTTTTAATGAAGGATGAATGTATTAGATAATAATACAACAATATAGTATATTACATGGATTAGAATAATCCTTCACATGCTTTTTTACTTTATTATCCAATCAATATTCTTCATTGTATGCATCTTCTTACTCATTAGTTTGCAAACATGTTAGGCTAGTAGCTAGGGACTTTTTTTCTTGAAAAATCTAAATATATAGATAGAATAGAATAGTATTTTTAAAAAATATTATTCTATAGTATAGTATTTTTAAGAATAGAATAGTATAAAACAAAATAGTATTTTTAAAAAAAATTTATGTCCCATCACCTATCTTAAACTATTATAACTTGTGACCAGTGGCGTTACATCTCTACCCCTATTTTCTTTCCTTCTTCCCAGCCATCATACCATTTCATCTGTAAATATTCTGGTATATTTCAAAAGATTCTTAAAAATATAATTGGTTAATGTGTCTCTTAAATCATTTTAACCTGTAAACTTCCTCCGTTCTTTTTCTTCTTTCCTTCATCTCTTCCTCCCTCATTCCTTCTCTTAGTTTGTCCCTTTCTCCCTCACATCCATCTTTTCATCCATCCATCCATCCATCCTTCCTGGAATTTATTGCACAAAGAAATTGAATACTTTGTCCTGTAGAAGTTTCCACAGTGTGTATGCCTGCTTAAATCCCTTTGGTGTCGTGTAACTTGCCGCATTTTCCACCATTATTTCTTGATTTCTGTAAGCTGGTAATTGAATCTAGAGGTATGATTGGATGGTATTTTTAATTGTTGGTAAGGCAGTTTCATAGGTGGTGCCCCATAATCAGGAGGCTCACATTGTCGAGTGTGTATTTTGGGATATGATAACTACCTATACATATTGTTTTGTTAAGGGTCTGTAAAATAGTGATATCCTCATGCTATCATTGCTTCTTCATTTATCAGCGAGAAGAGGTCTATAGAGGAAAGTATTCTCCACATTGGGCATTTACTTATTTTGAGGTAAAGCTTTTACAGAAAAGGCAAGTTAAAATGTTTGCCTTTTTTCTTGTATTTACCATTTTTTGGAATAATAATTTGGTTCCCTGTTATTCTCTAAATGTGTCCAATGAGGGTTTTTTGTTTGTTGTTTATTTTTAGTATTACTGTAAACTCCATTGACTAATTCTTATTGATACTCAGAGTATTCCAACTTTGGCCTCTGGGGACCTCTTTAATTTATCTCTGAAACCATCTGGACAACCTAGGGGTCTCTGATAGCTTATTTGCCCTATGGGAGGACATGTGTTTCAGGCTTAGTTCATTCAGTCTCTGCCCCAGATTGGCACATGAAATGGTGCTATTCTGTGTGTCAGTGGAAGCTGGTACTTAACGACCTCAGGCAAGTGCTAGGGAGCTGTTTATTGTGGTTGTTCATTGTTTCTGTGGCTTCTCAGTCAGTAGTCAGATATAGGAAAGATTTTATTTTATTTTTTAAGAAAAACTAAATTCCTTTTGTCTTGTCGTATTGGGGAGAACAAGATAAATTACCAACAGCTCTACTGGAGCCATCTGAGAAAATTTGGCCAGGGTTCTTGTTCTTGCTGTGTCTGCTCAAACTGGGTGGTCTGATTAGACATATGGCTTCAACAGGGGCCACTTGTATTTCTGTCTGTACATGAAGGTGTAGCCTTTGTTAAGTTGGGCCAAGTGAACTTCCTTGAATTGCTTATTTAAGACATTTGCCTTACCATACAAACAATTCTAGCTTGCTCTTTGTACATGAAGTAAAATTAGAAAACCTCCATTATGAGTGTTTTAATGTAAGAAAAAAGAAAAACTAAATTATGAGTTTATACAATTATTTCCAATTCAGATATTCAGATATAGAATTACAGGGCTCTACTTCTTTAATTCTATATTTATACCTGTTTTTTCTTATGTTGAAAATCTTGGTTCCTAAAGATATTAACATAATTGCTTATCTGTTCTGTCTTATATAGTATCAGGTAGTTTCAGAATAAAAATATCCAGATTATAGTTAAAATATTTTTACTGGAAATGGCTTGAGCTTTCTTTGAAGTTTTTATCCTTATGGTTATATTCTACTTGGTGATACAGTCAAATACTTTTGTTTTAAAGAAATAATTCTTCTCTGATGATTATACTGTCACATTGACACATAGTAGAATTTTGCTTTCGACATTCATGAATTCCTTTAAACATTTTTTGATTTAATTTTGTTTTATAATCATAAAAGATTTACATGGTTCCAATGCCAAATCTGTATAACAAAGTATATTCAAGAAACTTAGCTTCTTTCTCTGCCTACTGTTTTTTCCTCCCACAGGTAATATTTTTAATTTATATTTTGTGGTTTAATCTTTCAATTTCCTAAAAAAACTAGGGTTTTTTGTATATATGTATATGTGTATGTATTTGTGTATCTGTATACATATACATATATATATATACATATGTATGAGGGGGAATCCAAAAAACCTGGAATTATCTCCTGGAGGGTGGGCCCCTTACAGTACAGGCTTCCCCCACTGGGTGAGTGTTCTTGGATCCCATGTACACCAGCTGATGTTGTAGTGAGAGGCTGTGTTCAGCTTCAGTGAAATATTTTTGAAGACTCATTCAACATGTTTGCTCATTTCATGATGAGTAATTTAGGAGTGCACCTACCCACACTGCACTGGGTGTTCAGCAATTTTTGGTGTGACTCCAGTGCCCTACCCTCTCTATTCACCCAATTTTGCCCTGAGCGACTTTGTCTTTGTTTCCCTGGATGAAAAATGTCCTCAGAGGAGAATGTTTTGCTGATGTAGAAGAGGTGAAACAAAAAATGGCAGAAGCACTAAAAGGCATCAAAATTGACCAGTTCAAAAACTGTTTTGAGCGCTGGAAAAAAATGTCTTGATAGGTGTATTGCATCAGATGGAGAGTACTCTGAAGGTGGCTGAAGTTTAAGCATTTAAGAATAAATACATAATTGTTTATAATAAATTCTGGATGATTTTTGGGTCCCCCCCATATGTGTATGTATCTATCAATTGAGATGTGTGTGTATGTGGTCTGTCTGTATTTGTATTTGTATTGTTCCCACCCCAGGCCCTTTGGTAAGTTTATCATACCACATGTACACTTTCCTTCACTTTCCTTTTTTCATGTAACATATTTGGAGGTCTGAGTCAGGGACTTTTAATTCTTCTTTTGGTTCTACTATTGCTAACTTAATGAACTTCTAACACTAATGAACTTTTAAACAAGGACTGTTTTCTTACCTTCAAAATGGTTATAATGCTATTTTGCCTCTGTAATAGGTTTATTTCTACAATAAGTGAGATAGGGTAGATTAGTGTGTTTTTAGAAAATTAATGTCTCTGTATAATGCTGTTAACTAGTTTTACAATATAAAATGTGGCATAGAGTGGCTTATTACATTTACTTACCATTCTTCTTGCACATAAAGTTAAATTTTAGTTCTTCCTAGTCCTCGTGTTTATATATTTTTTGACTATACTGTGTTTCTTGCTTGACAATAAACTATACTAAGTAGGGAAATGATACCCTTTGTTCTTAATTTAGTACTGAGGTTAATTCAGGACTCAAAACTCTTCAATTGAAAGACATAGCTATACATATTATTGTAGAGTTAACAGGTGTCCTTTCATTTTGACAAATAATAAGTAATGTATTCTAAGGAGTATGAAGATTTCAAAGTGAAGATAAATAAAATGAGGAAATAACCATCCATAATCTCATTACTTGAGTTTAACTTATGGGAGTGAGTTGTATATCCTTTTCTAATTTTATCTCCTATGTGTATATATGTTGAGGGTGGTGGTAAGGACAGTTTTGAGCGCTCAGTGTGCTGAGCACTGTATAAGAGTACTGTGGTAAATTACAGAAGAAAAAGATGGGTGGCCTTGAAGTAATTCTGTTGCACACTCCACATATTTACCTCTGCTCTCTTGTGTGTGGAATTGGACATAGAAGGATAATATATGGAGTCAAGACTCAGGTCCATCAGCAATTAGATATGTCATCTTAGCAAATCATTTAACCTCTCTGAATCCATTTTATTGCTGGTCCCTCAGGGAGTTAGCATGACTAGTGTTTGGAATATTGCTTACGTAAACACTACCTAGTGCTGTGTGAATGAACAATGTTAATGAAAACAGCCCAAGATATATTATATTGATGGATCATATTGATCACTATATTTTAAAGTCATCATGTTTTTTGAGAAGTAAGGACTAGGAACATATATCAGAAATACTATCACAGTTTTCCTGGTAGATGTCAGCAAGTCTGTGAGGAAGGAGATGGGTTTGTATTTACTATGGTACTGTACTCTGTATATCTGTACTCTGGGGGACAGAGTTCAGGTGTTATTAACATGTAATAGGCATAAAATGGTTTAAAGGAAAATAATGGCTTTTTCTTATTAATGTAGGATCTATTTGGAAAGTCAGATCCATACCTGGAATTCCACAAGCAGACATCCGATGGAAACTGGCTCATGATTCATCGAACAGAGGTGAACATCTGAATTTGAAAAATAGGGTTGAGGTTTCTTTCAGAATTATAGTAATCTAAATTTTTTTTCAAATTATGTTTCTATAAAAATGTCTGAGTTCACACATATATAGCCAGAGACATACAGTCAACATGCTGATTTTTTTTCTTTTAATGAGGAGGTGCTACCCTGCTTAATTATTAGTAAAGTTTTTATTTTGAAAAATTTAAAATCCTGTAAAGAACACTGTAAAGTATTCCTGTATAGTTGTACCTTCTCTCACACACACATACACGCACAGACTCACATACCTGCACATAGGTACTTCCCTTTTTCAGAGTTGTCCTGATGTTGGCTTCAGGCAACTCCTCACCTTTTAATAGTAGAGCAGGAATTTCTTGAAAACAAGAGCATTTCCCTACACAGCCATATCTGAAAGAGTTAACATGGTTTATAACAGTGTCTTCAGGCCTTTCCAGCTGTCTCACATGTTTATAAGCGTATCGTTTTGTTTTGTGCAGAATCAATCAAAGTTCACATTTTGCATTTAACTATTATGTTCCCAGTATAAGATTCTTCTTATTTTCCTACACCTCTCCACCAACAAATCTCTTGAATAATCAGACCAGCATTGAAGTAGACACCAGTCTGAAGTGTCTGCAACATTGTGGATGAGATACTAGACAAATTCACATGGACTACTGAGTCCTATGGAGGAAAAGGGATGGCATGGTCACCTCTCAAGAGGAGAGCACCCAGATGCTTGCCTTGACAGGCTTTTATTGGCTTAATTTGCATAGAAATAGAGGATGTATGTGGAAAGCTCATCAGTCATTGTCAGGCAATAATACTCAAATAGGTAACATTCAAAGAACTATGAGGGCTTATTTTGAGTCAGGGTCAGATAGCTAAAGGGCTATAAAACTTTAGGGAAACAAACTCATTTCATGCTTGGACCCTTATTGAAAACCAGGGTATTAGCAAAGCAGGTTTCACAGGATTTTATGCTTTCTTTCTTAGGCCTGATTGCCCCAGGAAGATCGCCCTTTCCAACCGCAGGGCTGCACCCTCCTTCAGCATTGTTTCAGGCTTAGGTCAAGCAGGGGAAGTGAGGTAGCCAAGAGATAGGAGACTTCTTGCAGACAGAATGAGGACTCAGGCTAAGTCAAAGCTGAGAATGCATCACCCCCTTTCTCCTTAGCCCTCAAGTCCTTCCTCGAGGGCCCTATGGTGACCATGCCTGTCTTAGGTCATCCCTCCCTTGAAGAATCTTACCCATCATTGGCTAACCGGTCATGCACTGGGGGGCAGGCAGGGTAAAGTAAAGTGGGCAGAGGCAGTGCTCCTGCCCAGGAGGTAAGCTTTGTCTCCTTAGTGGCTTAGGGTCTCAAGGTCTCTCACTCAGCCTTAGCCATAGGGGGTTACAGTTTCTGAAACCAGGCAGGGTGGTTCCCAACACAGTATGTCCAACACTCTGGAGTCCTGTGTTTCCTCACAGCTAGATTCTGCTGAGATGTGCCATCAGGACCACTCTGTGTGTCTCATGCTCTACACCAGCCTTGGACCCACAGTGTCAGGCTGCCTAGTACTGCTGAGGCCAACCTTGCCCATGTGGTTATGCTTATGACTACCCCTTTGTAATTAATAGGTGGTCTGTGGTGTGTCACTTTGAGGCTGTTCTACCTTACACCCACTGGATTTAGCACCTACCCATGATCCATACCTGAACCACTTATTATATTGGGTTATAACACAGTGATTCTTTTCTGTATTTTCTGTCCCTTCATGCATCTTAGCAGATACTCCTCTCTCACTTTCTCCTTCCTTATTTTTAGTGTCATTGTGGACTCATGGATTATTATAACATAGCATGTTCATTATTTGTAATTTGTTACTGTCACCCATTTTACTGCTCAAATTAATCCAGATTTGACTAGAGGAGTGCCTTCAAATGGCTCCTGGCTTCTTTTAACATGACCCCTAATCTTTAACTCTTTAACCATTCTCTTATTTTATATTGCAGTCTCAGTTCACCCTCAGCTTCTTCTGTGCCAGGTCTGGAACAACCCATTTCTCTGAAGCAACTATGTTCCTTTAAGAGGGTGGTGGTATTTAGCTGCCAAGATCTGAAGGCTAGATGTACTCATTGTTACTGGGATGTCATAGCATTTAGGCCTTTTTAATTTACTCAGCTGGGAAGCATAAATATATATATATGTTTTATGTATATTTAAAAATTTTAAATTATGAACTTAAGACTGTTTCTTTAACCAAATCCAACCCAGCACAGTTCTTTCTCAAACTTTCTTATTTCATATTTCAGTTTTCTATACCCTGCATTGGAAACCCTGATTTCTGACACAGGCATATCTTGTAATGAGTGGATGTATTTCCCATGTAGTTTTGTTCTTTTCTTAGCATGTATTCCAACTAAACGGTTTGTCACAGTTTTTCTATAACAGTTGTATAATATTGGCCTAGGTAGTTTTTCAGTAAAAATGTTGATTGGCCAAAGAGGTAAAGGATGAATGATTAAAGCACAGTGGAATCTAGGAAAGGCAAGAACAAAATGCTAATGAACTGAATGCTTTCCTAACTTGTCCTCAAAAATCTATTTTTATAGGTTATTAAAAACAACCTGAATCCTGTTTGGAGGCCTTTTAAAATCTCTCTTAACTCACTATGCTATGGAGATATGGATAAAACTATTAAGGTAATTTGAAATTATTTATGCAAACTCACCTCTTTTGTAAAATTGATTGATTTGATAGTATTTAAAGAGAGTACATGATGCAACAGAGACGTGTAGGATTCAGTTTTGTTCATATTTAGGAATACTAAAGTAGAGATGCTTCTGATGATAAATAGTTTGAAGATACAACATATTTGACTGATCTGTTGACCTAATGCTGAATCAAGCATTATAATTTTTATTTTACTTTTATTTTTAAAATAAAATGTCTAATATAAATTTTTCTGCCTTTTAAAAAAATTTCTTTATTCCATGAATAGGACCTTTAAGTACCCTCTTTGCCTCTGGTGTATCCCTTGTGGATAAAGCAGCTGTTGCCCCTAGCACAGCAGATAATAAAGAATGGTGGTATTCTGTTGCTTATTTCCAGAGCAAAATACAAGCACTGGAAATGTTTAGGTGGCTTCAGTTTTGGAGGATCAGGAAGGCAGAGTGGCAGAAGCAGATGCCTAAGAATTTTTTTAAATGTTCTTAATTTAACCATTTATCAAAAAATATATTATTTTAAAGATATTTTTATACTAGAGTCACTTGTGGACATAAGATACCAGATAGAAGCCTTTTCTTAGGTTCCAAAGCTGACATGGATTTTCGTTTTTGTTTTTCATAATGAATATGGTGAATACAGGGAGGCTGATGGCACGGAACAAACTGAGAATCAGATAACAGTGCAAGTCTTAACTCAGTCCTTGAAGCAGCTAAGGGATGACCTTGAGCAGGCCATCTAATGTCTTTACTTATATAATAAGGAAAATAATGTCTACACTGCAAAAAAGTGAGGATTAAATTAGCAAAAATTAAAGTTTTATAAACTCTTAAACACGGTACAGATACTGTTATTATTGAAAACTGCAAAGAACTTTAAAAAATAATGTCAGTATAAGTTGTATGGTATTTCTAACAGCAGTGGAAAGTTAGCTTTTGGGCAGGGGAGGAACAAGCTTTACTCTCAAAGTTCTGTTGGCTCGTCTCAGATACATTCAAATAGACACAAGACAAATTGGCAAGATAAATTGATCAAATTTAATTACATAGTTAGGGGAACCCTTCCTACATAAGAGAGTCACAGACACAAAGGGAAACAGGTCTAGAAGATATTCTGGGCTAGCGAGCATGTAAGACACCTTGGGGTGTTGAAAGGTCATTGAGGGATAGCGCATGTTCAGTGATTATTAGTTTGCCCTGCCATATAGACAAGTAAAAAGTCATTTCTCATGATAACTGTCATCATGGATCAGGCTCCTAAATTAATGTCTTCTAGATAATTAAGGGAGGAGCATAAATTTTTCTTCAGCCCAGAGTGTCTCAGTTGCTTTTAGCTCAAAATAACCTACATACCATGCAGGCACATACAGTACAAAATAAATAGTAGAAAAATAGCTTTAAAAATTACTTTTGAGAGCATTTAAGATCTTTCTCCCTAGCATATGTCATCAGTTTGGCTCAAATAAACTCTTATAAAAATTTTAAAAAATTTACTTATTGTACTGAATCTAGAGCTTTTGCTTTTCACATGAAAAGTAGTAAGTTGAAGCTTCGTTAGATCTGAGAAGCCAGAGAGGCCTTGAAAATATATCTAAATCAAAACTATTTGATTATAATATGTTAATGGTGAAACAATGTTTTCTAAACTTTTTCTGCACACAGTGGCTTGCGTACAGGGCTATTTTATTATAGTAAGTAAACTGGTTTTCTAAGCTTACTCTGATGTATGCCTTCCATTCTTAAAAGTTTCTTGGTTTGTTTTAATGACATACAACTTGGTTTGCTACATCATCACTGTCTGTATCTCTTTGCAATATCAGGAAGTCATACATCTGTGATTCTCTTGGTATTTGGAAACTGCTTAGAGGTGCATAAAGAGTTACAGAGCAGAGGACAGAGTTACAGTCATCAGCAGTTTCTTTGCTGCAATATGAATGTTCACTCTAGCATGTATTATCATTTTCATAACATCTAGTGACTGAGAAATAATCATGCATGCTGCCACCTTGCCTGGAGTGGGAATGCCTTAGTAGATGTGGTATTGTATGGTGTGTGAATTCTTTACATATATACTTGTGTACAGATGTATATATGCATGTGTTTCAGTTTCACAAACACCATGATACTGTTGTTTAAAGCAGACAGTAGGCTTAATATTTGAATTATTGAGAAGAGAAATTAAATGACACAGTCATTATATCATCTTCCTTCGAACGGTATCTCAACATTTGCTAGCATCATAAATGCCACATTTTTTCTTAAGCACCAAACATTTGCCTTCAATGGGGCAATATAGTGAGTTATTAGAAATTAAAATTGAAAACTATTTCTGCATTTCCTGAAGTTTCAGGCAGACTAAACATATGAACAGTATTAGCTCTTCATATGCTTTGTTTAAGTAAAATCTTGGCATTATCAAAGCTTGCTTTTGCCTTAAGTGCAAATTGTACTTTCCTGAATGCAAATCTAAAATGTAACATTCTGTTGTCCATAAATATAGGAACCTATTAAAATGAAATTATTAAAATATGACTTCCAGCCAAGATGGAGGCGTAGGTGGAAACACTGTGCCTCCTCGCACAGCCAAGTCTAAAGACAACAAAGTTTTAGTAACAAAAACGCAGCCAAAACAGAAAATTGGACTGTACAGAAGTCTGGCAACAACAAACCATTCAGCCAGACCGGTAAGAGGGGCGGAGTCAGTGGTGGAGCAGGGTCAGGCAGGAAAAATCGGTAAACCAACTCAGGAGCGCAAGCAGCAATTGGTGGATACCAGGCATGGGGTGGCAATGGGCAGACCCATTGCCACAGTGAGGGCGCAGGGTGGCTGGCTGACCGTAGTCACGCATTGGAGTGCAGATAAACCAAGTGAAGCACCGAACAGTGAGACAGACCACTCAGGCTAGGGCCCCAGCTATGGGAATTAGAGCCTGAAAGCACCAATTGGAAAGACTTTTGGGGTCAAGGTGCTGTGCCGGGAGAGTTAATTAAAAGAGACCCACAGGGTCCTGGAGGGTACACAAGCTCACACACCTGGGAACCAGCACCAAAAGGGCCCAATTTGCTGTGGGAAGTGGCAGAGGGGACAGAAATCTGATAGAGAGCAGAACAAATGCCATTGCCCCTCTCTGACCCTGCCCTCACATACAGCAACACAACCCAGTAACCTCGGTGGGCCCGCCCTGGTGAACACCTAAGGCTCCGCCCCTCATATGTAACAGGTGCAAAAAGACCAAAACATTATGGCTCAAGAACAGCTGAAAGCCCCAGAACCAATAATTCTAAGTGACCAAGAGATAGCCAAACTTTCAGAGGCACAGTTCAAAACACTGGTGATCAGGATGCTCACAGATCTGGTTAATTTTAGTCACAAATTAGAGGAACAAATGAAGGATAAACTAATTGAAATGAAGGGAAATGCACTATAACCAATAGTGATGGAAAGGAAACTGGGACTCAAATCGAGGGAGTGGACCAGAAGGAAGAAAAAAATGACCAAACAGAAAAGAATGAAGAAACAGGAATTCAAAAAAATGAGGATAGGCTTAGGAACATCCAGGACATCTTTAAACGTTCCAACATCTGGATTATAGGGGTACCAGAAGGGGAAGAGGAACAACCACAAGTGGAAAACTTATTTGAACAAATAATAAAGGAGAACTTCCCCAATCTGGCAAAGGAAATAGACTTCCAGGAAATCCAGAAAGGAAGCTTAGAGAGTCCCAAAGAAGTTGGACCGAAGAAGGAACACACAAGGCACATCATCATTATATTAGCCAAGATTAAAATGAAGGAGAGAATTCTAGAAGCAGCAGGAGATAAGGGGACAGTCACCTACAAAGGAGTGCCCATCAGACTGTCAGCTGATTTCTCAAGCAAGAAGGCTAGAAGGTGACTGGAAAGAAGTATTCCAAGTCATGAAATCCAAAGACCTACATCCAAGATTGCTCTATCCAGCAAAGCTTTCATTTAGAATGGAAGGACAGATAAAGTGCTTTCCAGATAAGGTCAAGAGGACAGCTAGATCAGGAGCAGAGCCACAGAAATGGAGATCACAAGGAGGGTTAGCAACAGGGGAGTGGGAGGAGAAGAAGAGGGGAGAAGGTACAGAGAATAAGTAGCATAGACAGTAGGTAGAAAATAGACGGGGGGAGGGCAAGAATAGTATGGGAAATATAGAATCTAAAGAACTTGTGACACATGGACATAAACGAAGGGGAGTGAGTGGTGGAGGAGAGGTGTGCAGGGTGGAGGGGAATGAAGGGGGAAAAGGACAACTAATGGCATAATCAATAAAATATATTTTAAAAATTATTAAAATATTAAGATTGTTTTTACTTTATCTTGTTTTAATTCATCTAGAAAAAAGTTAATATCATTATTTTTCTTTTCCCTGATACTTTAAGAAGTTAGAAAAAGGCCTTTTGTCTTAAAAATTAAGCATCACATATACAGGGTGAGTCAAAATCTCAGGATTGGTCAGTGGCCAAAGTGCTTTCAACCAATGAAAACTCTTAACAGTTACTCAGAATTGCAATTCTAGACCTTGTTTGTTTTTATTCATTGATCAATGGTTAGTCTTCCTGAATAAAAATGGAAATAAAGGAATGAAAGGCTTTCTGTTATGATAAGTAATTGATTCACTTCTCATACAACTAAAAAGAAAAATTTGTCAGGTGAGATGTATAAATTCTAAAATTTATGGTGAGGCTTATGAAATTTATTAATTTCATGCTATGAAATGCTATGAGTGAGCACTTTAGTTTGGTGATTAACATAATTCTGTGAAGAATGATAGCAAGATGGCATGGGGTCAATGCCAATAGCTTTTTAGATACAGGCAATCATGAGTCCTAAAAGGATTCGAGATTTGTTAGCACAGCTTTTCTTTAACTATATTGGGCCCCACACAAGGAATATCTTCCAAGACTATCTAATACCTCTGGCTACCTCACAAGCTTTTAATAGCTAATGTGTGCAGTATATATAATAAGGGTTTGTAGAAATAAGATGATCTATTTTGAAATTAAAAGCACTAAGAAGACATTGGTTATTCATTGTTCACCATAACACCTCTGCTGGCTAACAACTTACATCACCTTAAGTCTCTTGTTGCGACAGATAATTCAGGCATTCTTGTGAATATTTACTTTCCACTACATCTGACCACCTGGCACCAAACCGCATGACGAATCACACATTCAGCTCTGTGCCATTGGCTTTGAGACAGAGCACACACTGAGTGAAAGCTGCTGCTGAGGCTGGACTTCACTATCCTTATGTGGGAGCAGAGACTTCACAAGGGATTCATTACTTTTCCCCTGAGTTTTCCTTTTCATCAAAGGAGCTGTGCTCCTCAGAGTGCTGTCATCTGACTTTATCATGTCTAACCCTCATGCAAGCCCAGCCTTACCAAATGGCAGGATGAAACACTCCATGATTTTAAGTCATCTAGAATTTAATTATGCCTTTCAGCTGCCTACACACTGGCTTCCTCTCTTCCTCCAGTTAATGGCTTTTATGTGTTGGTCAGTGATAAAAGGTAAAGAAGTGGATGAGGAAGAAGTGAAATTCTGTTTCGATTTTATCAACACTTACAGAGGACATGATAGAGGTACTGGAAACTGCTTAATGTTGAAATTGAACAGTACTTGTTTTTCATCTGTCTGTGATCTGCCCTGGAACCCATCCCAGGGTCACTAGAGTTCGGAAGGGTTCCAGGAAGTCAGTTCCTACCTCACCAAGGAAACCTGCACACTGAATATATTTTTTAAAGATTTTATTTATTCTTAGAGGGTGGGAGGAGGGAGAAAGACAGGGAGAGAAACATCAATATGCAGTTGCCTCTCATGTACCCCATGTTGGGGACCTGGTCTGCAACCCAGACATGCATCCCAGCTGGGAATTGAACTGGCAGTTGTTTGATTCGAAGGCCGGTGCTCAATCCATTAAGCCACACCAGCCAGGGCCACACTGAATATTTTTACTTACTTGAACGAAAAGGGCACTTCTTGGTAAGTTCCACTGATTACAGCCAATTCTTTTTTAACACAGTTATGTTGGTTTTTATATATTTTTGTCATACTTAATTCTAGGTAGAGTGCTATGATTATGATAATGATGGGTCACATGATCTCATTGGGACATTTCAAACCACCATGACCAAACTGAAAGAAGCCTCCAGGAACTCACCTGTAAGTTGCATTTTTGTTGTTTGAAAATACCTGACAGTTTGGCCATAAGGCTAGTTTTACATTTTTTCCCTTGGCATAGCACATGTTTACCACATATTTTACTCCATAGTATATGATGCTCAGACATCTGTGAGTATTATTTGTTTAATAATCAGATGACCCAAAATTCATACTTGGGGTGTGAATTTATGTAAGATTTAGAGGTTTTGTTTTCTTGGCTATAGACAACATTCATGGTTTCATTGAAAATTCTTATTTTTCAAGTGTTTGGTATTTTATTGGTCACAAAAATTAATATCCACAGCACTGGACAAATACCTGTGTACACTTTTTTAAACCTGTATACTTCTACAGCCTGCCTCTGGCTCTTCTCTCTGATTTGTCCTTACCTATGGAAGGATGAAAGCACAGATATGGTACTTCAAATGAGGAAATATGGCTGTTATCTAATGGCTCTACTTATGTTAAGATCATGTTGTAATCAAACAAAAAAACGGGTCCAGCCACTGTTGCCACAAAGCCAAACTTGTGAGGCAGTTGCTGATGCAAAAGGAAAGAAATTTTATGCAGCTGCAGCACAATCTGGGAGAATGGCAGACTCCCATCTCAAAGCCCTTCTCAGCTGAATCAAGACAAAAGCCAATGTCCATAATTTCTGCTTCAATTTAAAGTACAGTCCTTTGGAGCCCACAGGTAGCTCTGCTAAGCTATCATAGTCCCCATCCAGGTAGCTTACCTTGTTCCAGGTTGCTATTCATTTTAGGCTCCCTCCTGGAACCTGCATGTGGAGCCCACATGGCCATGGGCACTGTGGCTGCTAGGGCTGCAAGGTCACATAATTCCTGGAGAACACACAGGTGTGCGGGCAAAAACATTCCCAGGAAGGTGAGAGAGAGAGAGAGAGAGAGAGAGAGAGAGAGAGAGAGACTCCCTCCTGGAAGCCATGGGCTACCCATAGAGAGAATAGGCAAGTGCATTATGCAAGTCCAAGTCATGAGCAAGCAAGAAAGCAAGCCCTCAAGTCATGAGCAAGAGAGAACTTCTTTGTTTCTCTGATATTACATTAGTTTAGGTATGGGATAGACCATACCTAAAGTAATGGTATGGGATAGACCAGGTGCTTTTTCAAAATGATCAATCAACTTTCCAAACTTTTGTGCACTTTGGGTGGGTCCATCTCCCAACCAATCCATTTTTTCCCCAGGTTAGATGGACTGGCCTCTTTGGTCCAGTACGTCCCCTGCACCATTTTGACTTTTGTGGCACGTGTGCCTGCCTTCCCATGGTACCACACCCAGTATGGTAGGGGTGGGGAAGGGTTTTTTCTCTATCCAATCATCTTGTTACTTTTTGTACACTTGAGCCCTCTATACTGATATTTCTAGCTTTCCATACACTCAATATAAGAACCTCCCCATGGTACCATCTTGGCCAATGGGGAGACTCCCTGGCACTCTGGGGAAACTGACTACTAGTAACAGTGTGTCTGCCTTCTCAACATATTTCTAAGAGTGCCTCTGAAACTTAGATCAAAATTTAAAAATTGAATGAATAAATTAAACTTATGAGCCATTTGGTTTAAGTAATTGGGAGAAAATGAGTTTTAAATAAACATAAAGGAACTAGAATTTTCAGTGGGTCACGGAGATCTCCAGTCTGTCCGTGCTTCTGGTCAGACAAAGCCCAGGTATTAGAAACAGCAAGTAACGAGATGCTGGTGGGATGGAGCAGAGGCTTTTGAAGTCCCACTTACGTTTTCAATGCAGACATTAATTTGGCTTTGAGTTAACTGACTTTGAATTGACACAGAAGCAAAGTTTAGCTGCAAATATTCTATTTAAAGATTTTTTTTAAGGTGTAATGAATGGAAAATGTTGAAAACCTGAATAAAGTAAAGCAGGCCTCCCAAAGGAATTAAATATGAGGAGTGGTCTGGGTTGATGTTTCACTGGGATTAGTTAATTATTTCCAGAGTCAGTAAATGACCTACTTTTAGAAGATAATGGATCATGTAAAATTTTTTGTAAATCCAGCTAATTTGTGGGAAATGAAGCTTTTAGTGTTGCTGTGGTGACAGGCCTGCTCACTCTTGTTTTTTTTTAATATATTTTATTGATTATGTTATTACAGTTGTCCCATTTTCTCCCTTAACTCCCCTCCACCATGCACCCCTCCACCCACATTCCCCCCCTTTAGTTCATGTCCATGTGTCATACTTGTAAGTTCTTTAGCTTCTACATTTCCCATACTATTCTTACCCTCTCCCTGTCTATTTTCTACCATCTATGCTACATATTCTCTGTACCTTTTCCCCCCCTCTCTTGTGATTGCCCTGTTGCTAACCCTCCATGTGATCTCCATTTCTGTAGTTCTGTTCCTGTTCTAGGTGTTTGCTTAGTTTGTTTTTGTTTTTGTTTTAGGTGTGGTTGTTAGTAATTGTGAGTTTGCTTTCATTTTACTGTACATGCTTTTTATCTTCTTTTTCTTAAATAAGTCTCTTTAACATTTCATGTAATAAGGGCTTGGCGATGATGAACTCCTTTAACTTGACCTTATCTGAGAAGCACTTTATCTGCCTTTCCATTCTAGATAATAGCTTTGCTGGATAGAGCAGTCTCCTCCTGGTTTGGATTTTGGGATGTTTAAAGATGTCCCAGAAGTTCCTAAGCCTCTCATTTTTTTTTGAATTCTTGTTTCTTCATTCTTTTCTGATTGGATGTTTCTTTCTTTTTTTTCTTTTTGAAAGTATTTTTATTGATTATGCTATTACAGTTTTCCCAAATTTTCCCCCTTTCTCCCCCCTCTACCCTGCCTCCACAACCCTCAGCATTTCCCCCATCCTTAGTTCACATGGGTTGTACGTATAAGTTCTTTGAGTCCTCTGTTTCCTATACCATAGTTTATCTTTCCCCACCTATTTTATGCCTGCTAGTTATGCTTCTTCTTCCCTGTGCCTTTTCCCCCCTATTCCTCCCTTCCCCCTCCCCACTGAACTACCTCTGTGTGATGTCCATCTCTCTGATCCTGTTCCTGTTCTGGCTGTTTGCTTAGTTTTTGTTGTTTTATCTTTTCTCTTGGGTTAATTTGTTGATAGTTATGAGTTTGTTGTCATTTCATTTTTCATATTTTTTATTTTCTTTTTTCTTAGATAAGTCCCCTTAACGTTTCATATAATAAGGGCTTGGTGATAATGAACTCCTTTAACTTGATCTTATCTGGGAAGCACTTTATCTGCCCTTCCATTCTAAATGAAAGCTTTTCTGGGTAGAGTAATCTTGGGTATAGGTCCTTGCCTTTCATGACTTCAAATACTTTTTTCAAGCCTCTTGTTGCCTGTAAGGTTTCATTTGAGAAATCAGCTGATAGCCTTATGGGAACTCCTTTGTAGGTAACTTTCTCCTTTCCTCTTGCTGCTTTTAAGATTCTCTATTTATCTTTAAGCTTGAATAACTTACTGATGATGTGCTTTGGTAGGTTCCTCTTTGGGTCCCACTTCTTTGGGACTCTGGGCTTTCTGGACTTTCTGAAAGTTTATTTCCTTTGCCAGATTAGGGAAGTTTTCCTTCATTATTTGTTCAAATAAGTTTTCAATTTCTTGGTCTTCCTCTTCTCCTTCTAGCACCCCTATAATTTGGTTATTGGAATATTTCAGATTGTCCCAAAGATTCCTCAGCCTCTCTTCATTTTTTTGGATTCTTGTTATTTTGTTCTGATCCAGATGGATGTTTATTTCTTCCTTTTGTTCCAAATCATTGCTTTGAATCCTGGTTTCCTTCTTGTCACTGTTAGTTACCTGAATATTTTGCTTTATTTCACTTAGGTATCTTTCATTTTTTGACCAAGCTCAATCAGTTCTGTGAGCATTTTGATTACCAGGGCTTTAAATTCTCCATCAGTTAGGTTGGTTGGCAATGTCCTCATCGCCTAGTTCTGAGGTTTTGCTGTTTTCTTCCATTTGAGCCATATTTCTTTGTCTTGGCACCTGATAAATTGTAAGGGGTAGGGCCTTAGGGATTTGCCCCGGTAGGGCAACCCTCTTTGCTGTGCTGCCTGTGGGGGAGGGGCCAGAAAGGGAGAAACGCAGCTCCCCTGCTTGTCCCCAATGCACTTTCCAATAGACTCTTGAGTCAGACTGGAAGTATCTCCCGCCATGGCGACCCCCCAGCTGTAGCCCACAGTCAGTTCTGAGTCTCAGTTTTCCTCTTCAGTCAGTCTCTCCTGAGCAGCTCCTACAGCTTGGCAGTCAACCTCGCCCTTCAGCCACCTCCGGAGGTTTTTCTGAGTCACCCTCCCCGCAGGGTCTGCCTTACCAGTCTGGTTGTTATGGTTGATTTTTCTTTAATTCCTTGGTTGTCGGAGTTTCATGCAGTTTGATTTTCTGGTGCTTCTGGTTTTTTATTGATTTTATATTGCTTGTTATCCTCCTTTTGGTTGTGAGAGGAGATGAAGGGTTTCTACTTATGCCTCCATCTGGACTGGAACTCCTGGATGTTTCTTTCTTCCTTCTGGTCCACTCCGTTGATTTGAGTTCCTGTTTCCTTCCTATCACTATTGGTTCCATATACATTTTCCTTTATTTCACTTAGCATAGCCCTTATTTTTTCATCTAATTTACGGCCAAATTCAACCAATTCTGTGAGCATCCTGATTACCAGTGTATTGAACTATGCATCTGATAGATTGGCTATCTCTTTGTCACTAAATTGTATTTGTTCTGGAGCTTTGATCTTTTTTTCATTTGGGCCACTTTTTTTGTCTCAATGTGCCTGTTACATGGTGAGGGGTGGAGCCGTAGGTGTTCACCGGGGTGGGGCAACCCAGTTGCTGGGTTGTGATGCTGTATGTGGGGGAGGGGTCAGAGAGGAAACAGTGGCACTTGCTCCCCTCTCTGCCAGATTTCAGTCACTTCCCCTGCTTCTGCTGAGCAAACTGGGCCCTTCTGGGGTTGATTCCCATGTGGGTGGGTTTGTGTATGTTCTAGGACCCTCCAACAAACTCTCTAGTGAGGCTGGGAGTTTCTCCCAGCATCTCAACCCCCACAGGTGTTTTCAATCAGTATTTTGAGGCTTTATTTTTCCACACTGCACCCTGGGTTTCTAGCTCTATCTTGCTCCTAAGTTTCACCCGGTTTATCTGCATGTGAATGTGGGACTACCCAGTCTGCCAGCCACCTTGTTCACTGCGCCTTTCCACAATCCACCACCTTGCTGGGTCCACCAGCTGCTACCTTGCGTGCCCTGGTCTGCCAGCCACCACTTTGCCATGACCTCTCACCACCTGAATGCCAGACTCTGCCCCTCCTACCAGTCTGGATGAATAAGTCTGCTTTAACTCCTGGTTGTTGGACTTCCACACAGTTCAATTTTCCACTGGTCCTGGTTGTTTTTTTGTTGATAAATTGTTGTTCTTATTTTGGTTATGGGAGGAGGCACAGTGTGTCTACCTGTGCCTCCATCTTGGCTAGAAGTCTTCACTCTTGTTCTTTATCACTCTTGTTCTTTAAAGGTAGGGCTCTTTTTTATCTCTGTTTTCAGTGCCTGGAACAGCATCTACCTTATGAGAGTGTGAGTACATGAAGTAATGCAGCCTTTGACTAGTGAGAATTCTATGTAGAGCATTTCTGCACCTGAAATACTCAGTATTTTGTATTTATGATGATGAGTGAGACTCTGGAAGGATCCCAGACCCTCAAAATATTTAACATACTTTCATTTTATATCATTGTATCAAATGTACTTTTTAATGTTTGGTTTTTAGAAAATTAGTAATATAGAAGTCAGCTCTTCTTTTAACCAGAAGAGCTGACCTATCAAGTATTCATTGAGTATCTCTTATGTACTTATTAGGTAAGACAGTGAGAATTTGCAGGTATAAATTTGAGGGCATTATACTCTAGCTATGAAAATAAATAATGAATGAAACAATTGAGGATAATACAAAGTATGTTAATTAGTTTTATATGGCTGCAGAAGTTTAAAGAGAGAAGTGAACATCAGAGAAGACCAGAACAGGGGAGGACATGAGCCAAGCTTTATGGATGGACAGGTGGACAGGAGGTGGGAAGGAAGACCAGTCTGTCTGGGGAAGGAAGTATACTGAGGACAACATTAGATCTATATGTAACACACATTTTCAGTGGAAAGAGATAATGTATTTTACCATGGAATTGGTCTTCATATATCTCTGTTTTCTTGTGGTAGGTTTTCTTCTTTTCTAAGCAGCGTATTTTGTTTCCTGTGAGGGTAACAACTGGAAGTAAAATAATTTAGTTTCTTTATTGTACAGAACAAGATTATTACTTAGCAGATTTGCAAAGAAATTTATATTTACAAACTATTTTAAAAGGTATATAATTTTAGGAATGCTTTTTGGAAATTTTACTATTTCATATACTTAGTAGATTATGTCATTGTTTCATAGTTGTATTTTGCAATAGACCTACATTAGGAGGTAGCTTGAGTCACTCGTTTAAATTCACATTGACATTTCTGCCCTGGCTGGTGTGGCTCAGTGGATTGAGTGCTGGCCTATAAATCAAGAGTTGCTGATTTGATTCCCAGTCAGGGCACATGCCTGGATTGTGAGCCAGGTCCCCAGTAGGAGGTGTGTGAGAGGCAACCACAAATTGATGTTTCCCTCCATTACCCTCTCTCTAAAAAAATTAGTAAATTCACATTGGCATTTCTGATATCACTAGTGATAACAAACCTTTCGTTTTTTCTTACTGCAGATTGAATTTGAATGCATAAATGAAAAAAAGAGACAGAAGAAAAAGAGCTACAAGAATTCAGGTGTCATCAGTGTGAAGCAATGTGAGGTCAGTTGACTCTGACCACTGTTCATGTAATGAGGCTCCATATCCAGTTCTGTCAGTGTGGTACATCACAGCTATATCTGGGGCAGCTGAGAATCACGTGAGCCCACACACATTAGGGAGAAAAACAGAGTAGGAAATAGTAAAGAAATATTTCAAGTAACTTTGCTTTCAAGGTATGATAACATTTTAGGAAGGACAGGATATTAAGGTTTTTCATTACTTTAGGAAATGTGAGGCCCTGTGGTATTTTTCCATTGCATTGGTGGGAATGACATTATGAATTGGGGGGAGTGATCCAAGAGATTTCTTATAAGAAACAAGTGAGCTTTTAAAAATATCTTGATTATTATGCTTATTAAAGCTGTCAATACATTAGATTGATTATTAGTTTCTTAAAATGTAAAATATTTCAGTGTTGGCTGTTTTATTCTAATCTGAACATTGCTCTAATTATCTTGAAGTAAAATCCAGTCCATGACATGTAGGGCAGGGGCCTTAAACTTAAGTGCAGGATTGGTTTCCACATGTGTGTATGAGTTTTATTCATTTAATAAACTGTTAAAATTTTTTCTCAGAGAGCTCTTTGTTTCTCTTTCTCAAGAGGAAAGCCTGCATTTTAACCATTGCTATTTGCTTTTAGATTATAGTGGAATGCACATTTCTTGACTATATTATGGGAGGATGTCAGCTGAATTTTACTGTAAGTAACTCACTGAATTTTTCAAAGTTAGTTTTGCAGGAAGAACATTTCTATTTTGCAGTGTACATTCTCTTCCTGCAAAACTGACTTTGTGCTGAAATTTACACTCTGTGTAGTCTCCCTTAGGCAGGTGGTCTGCATACATCCTGAAGCTTTCATCTGTGTTAGTAAGATCTGTTCCTTCTTTCTAACAGTAAGCAGATTGTGTACAAAGAAGTGAGTATCCTATAGTAAGTTTAATAATAAAAACAGGCATAACAAAAACAAGCCCTGCATCTAAAGTCATGGATGTAATAATTCATGGCTTAATGTATCTTGCAAATGGGAATGGTAGGCCGTTTTATGCAGAGGCTCAAATTATTTGACCATATATACCTGTGGTCTCAGGTGTTTGAGGAAACAGAGGCAGCCCTGAGAATGGATGTTTGTGTCTCATCTCCTAATGCTCTCCTAGATGTCAGTATAGGTGTCCTACCTTCACTAGTAAGGTCTGCAATTGTTACTTGCAGGTGGGAGTAGACTTCACTGGCTCCAATGGTGATCCAAGGTCTCCTGACTCCCTTCATTACATCAGCCCCAACGGTGTAAATGAGTACTTGACCGCTATCTGGTCTGTGGGACTGGTCATTCAAGATTATGATGCGTGAGTATGACTTATTTTTCTCACTCCTGGAAGGAGCAGTTTCTATTTCCTCTGCTTTTTCTCTGATCAATAGAGTTGGGGGGATAGATTGCTGGGGGAGTGACTTTCTCTTATCTTGACTTTATTTTTGTGGCAGTCCTAGGTGGGTTTTTTTTTAAGATTTTATTTATTTATTTATTTGTCTGTTTATTTATTTATTTATTTTTAGAGAGGGGAAGGGAGGGAGAAAGAGAAAGAAACATCAATGTATGGTTGCCTCTCACATACCCTCTGCTGGGTACCGGGCCCACAACCCAGACATGTGCCCTGACTGGGAATTGAACTGGCGACCCTTTGGTTCACAGGCTGGCACTCCATCCACAGAGCCACACCAGCCAGGGCACAGTCCTAGTTTTTACCTTTGACTTCTAATCATGGTCTGTGGTCATTTACAATATATTAGGTACAGTGCTTATTTAATAGCTGACTGCAATCAGCAGGCTGTTGTTTCTTTGACCTAGTTTCCTTGAGATTTACTCATTAGGGAAAATCTAGATGAAACATTCTGTAAACAATCATAGATGCTATTTCTTAACACATCTATTTCCTTGGCAGTCATAGTAAAATTATCTTAATGGTGACTTAGTGTATTAGTAATTTTTTGTTCTGGATCTGTTAAGGCACACTATAAAATTACACTTGTTTTTACCTTTTACTTTACCGCAAAAGCCCTTACTTATTGAATAGCTTTTTATTAATCTGCTATGACATTTAAAGAAGTGGGTTTTTCAGGCAAATGCAAACAAACCTGAAGCAAAGTTAGCAATCCTAGTACTAGCCTCATAGAATTTAAGGCAGAACTCATAAAAACAGTAAAAAATTACTTATAGAGCCCTTTGCTAAATAATCCAAAATGGAATATAACTATGGATATGTTTAATAACAGTATCAAAGTACTTCCATTGAAAACAGAAGTATAATAAAAATTCCAAAGTCAAAATGGGGCTTATATAAAGAATAAAACATTCACAGGGTCATTCTCTCAGACTGCTACCTGGAAGTTAACAAGAAAGGGATAACTAAAGAGAATTTACCATGTTGAAGTTTAAAAATTCTTAGGTGGTTATTAGATCCAAGAGAAGACCAAAGTGTGATATCAAGCTCTCTAGAAATGGAGGGTGATGAAAAGACTGTACATGGTACTATCTTTATGCAGAAGAATTTCTGGTCTACATGGTTTTATTTTTAAACAAGAACTGAATATAAGTGAACTAGCTTTTTAATAAAATTAAAACAAAAAAAGACATAATCATAATAGCAGATTTCATATACATGTCAGCTATTAAGTGTTGGGGATGATTTAATCACTTTATACATGATAATCACCTAATCAGATCCTCAAGGGGAGAGGGTTGCTCTTGTCACCTGCACTATGCAGAGAACACTGAGGCATGCGCAGTCCCTTATCCAGGTTCCTTGGCTGGTAATGGCAGAGGCAGCATTGAGCCTGACCAGCAACATATTCTCCCAACTGCACTAACTTCCTCTGAACAGCAAGGAATGGCTTAGAGAGTTCTAAAAAAGCCATCACATTACTAAATAAAGAAAGATGTGATTTTTTGCAAGTTGAACAAACCAAGGCAGATTTTTGCCAACAGTGACCCCCATGAAAGAGAAAACATCATTGGAATATTAGTAATGAGAGAGTGATTAAAGGTTTAATTCAAGAAAAAACATTAAAAATTATATGTTGAAACTTTCTTTTATCACATGGGAGAATCTGGATTAAAGGATAAGTTTTTGAGAAAGTTTTAACTTACCAAAGATGGCTCAAAGAGGCAGGAAACGACAATGGAGTAGGAACTATGGATGGAAGCGGACAGCCACTCCTCACAGAGGTAGCAAACCAAGACAGTTTCAGACATCAACTCCAGCAGACCTATCAGGAATGGACTCAAACCTGAGAGAGTTTAATAATAAACAATACAAGAAAGTAGCGGGAGTTCAGAAAGGTGGTCTGAGACAACATAAAATAAAAAATCAACAGTTTCTCAATAACCACCAATAACTGATAGAAGAAGTTATAGTGGATTAAAGATCACAATTCAGAATGCAATAAAAATTGAGAATGAATTTAGTTAAAGGTCTAGGATGTTTACTGAGGGAATACTACAAAATTGTACTGAGAGACAGAGAAGACTTGTTTAAACAGAAAGATATCCCATGATTCTAGATAGATGATGTGGTCACCCGCCAGCAGTGTCCTCGATATTTTGGATGAGGCCAGACAAATTTACATAGACTATCAAGTCCTGTGGAGGAAAAGGGACAGCAAGGCCACTCTCTCCCGGGGAGAGCATCCAGACCTTTGCCTTGACAAGCTTTTATTGCTTTTCTGGGCACATTACATTAAGGATGGTCCCCATTTACTATGCTTTAGGTGGTTACCTTTTACAGAAAACAAAGGAGAGGATGTTGCTAATTACATCAAAAAGAAGGATATTTGCAAATGTAAAGGGAAAAGTAGTTGAAGTGGTTATTTACACTCATCCTTGGAAGGCTTAGCATAAATTTTAGGAAGTTCTTTTAAAGATATGCAGTAAACATTTGCTGCCTCAATTCAGGGTGAGGGGAGTTTTAGCAAAAAGCAAGTCTCCAAGAAACCTAGGTACAATGCAGGCCTGATTCCCCATGGGAGAACCTATCCATGGGTGTGTACCGGATCTCGCTTTCCACTGGCCTTTCCAAGTGGGAGCTGGGCCCATCCATCCAGAATGGTATCCTATAGACAAATGCCATAATGATATAAGATATAAAGTCTCCCTAATTTAATCAACTTTAATCAAAATTGCATTGGAATCCTGACAAAATAATTCTTAAAATTTTCTAGAAGGAAAACAAATCAGAATAACCAAGAAATTTTTCAGGAAAAAAAATAAAAGAGACAGGGAATTTGTTCTGCTAGGTCGTAAAACATTTTAAAGGCATGTGAGTTAAGATTGTAGAACTAGCACATGTCCCATGGAACAAAGCAACAGTCTTGAAATAGACCCAAGTGTGTATGTGATCTTGGCATTTGATGGAGATGTCATTTCAGTGGGAAAGAGTTGCAACAGCAGTCAAACTGGACAAGAACTCAATTTGGTTAGGATACTATTCCATATAAATTACAGGCAAAACTGCTGAACTATACATATAAAAACAAAGTGGTTTTGATCAAATAGAGGTTTGTTTCCATTTTTGTTCATGGATAAAGATGAGTAGCTCATACTGAGAGGGCAGTTTTGCCTTCTTCAACCTGTAACACCCACCCCGTATTCAGTCAGCTGCAGTGGGTTCTGGGTCCTCCAGCAGTGGAAGATGAGGAAGCCGGGGCGCATGTATGTCCCTCCTGGGGACCTGTTCAGATGACTTATATTGCTGCTGTCCTGGCTGAGGAGCTTGGGTCAGCTTAGTGGATTCTGGCTTAGGTGACCTGTTACAAGGCAGAGAATGAAAAATGGAAATGGGCAAGTATTTGGTCTGCATCATATCTGGTTCCAGACTTTTCCAGATGGACCATGTTTATCAGCAAAGACAACCCTGAACATTCCCACAGAAAAATAGATGTGGATTGCTCATAGTCTGGCAGTGAGGAAACAGAAATCATGAAAAAAACTTTATTCATATTAATATTAAAACTATGAAGGAGAAGATACTGTAAACAAAGAGATAGATTCTAAACTGGGAAAAGATCTGACATGTTACATAGGTTCAGTCCACAGGAAGAGCTATTAGAGTTTACATGGAGAAGGATATCCCTGGTAGGAAATGAGTTTTTCCATTGCTGAGGTTTATTTATGTGGCAGGACGTGGGGATAAGTCCACACAGGGAATACTCGCACCCTTCACAGGCCGCTATAGATCCAGGTCCCTGACCCTTATTCCTAAACTGCTGGGGCCAAATTTTCATACATTTTGCTGCATAAATTTGAGAGTCTTCTATGTGGCATTTGTACCATGTTTCTGTGGCCAGTGTAAAAATAATCCTATTACATGGCTATGAATCATCCCATGTGAGTTGAGCTCAGGTTTTACTGCCACATGAGTTTGCTGTAAACAAATGAAAAACCTTATGGTTTTTAGGGCTTTATGGATTATATGTTTATTCAATGAAATAATATACAGTGGATAAGTAGAAAATAATATGTTATAAAATATGGGAATATGAACCCCATTTTTATCAATGTATATAAAGAGATATTTTTTCTCTCTCAAAGCACATAAAAATATTGAGAATGAGAATTGCCATATATTAACATTTCTTTCTCTGATTATTATGGGTAATCCTTGTTTTATCTTTTTTAAAGATTTAAAATTTAAAAAAAAAAGAAGAGTCTATTGGTTTTGAGTAAAGATAAAACTCTACTTTCAAAACAACTACCTTTACATTCTTTTAAATTTTCTTTTTAGTGATAAGATGTTCCCAGCATTTGGCTTTGGAGCCCAAATACCTCCTCAGTGGCAGGTAAGAGAAAATCCCGACTTAAAGATTTGTCTCTTACAGAAGCAAAACCAGCCTCATCAGCCCCTCTTTCTTCTTCAGGTTTCGCATGAATTTCCCATGAACTTTAATACATCCAACCCCTACTGTAATGGTGAGTTAAAAAACCCACATGGACATTGTAAACTGAGAAGCTCACTGGTATTTGTTTTTTTTCTTGTGATTTAAAGCTACTCAGATTCCCTCTCTAGGTTTCTTTTTCTTTTTTAATCCTTACCTAAGGATATTATTCATTGATTTGAGAAAGGGGAAAGGGGTGCAGGGGGTGGGGGGAGAGAGAGAGAAAGAGAAGCATCTGTGTGAGAGAGAAAAGTTGATCAGTTGTCTTCTGTACACGACCCAACCAGGGATCAAACCCACAATCTAGGTATGTGCCCTGACTGGGGATTGAATTCACAACCTTTAGGTAAATGTGATGATGCTCCAGCCAACTGAGTCATCCAGCCAGTACTCTAGGATTCTTTTGTGACATATTTACCTTTCTGTCACATAAAGCAGAAGAATTGCACCCAGTTGGTGAGAGTGGTGACATCACGATTATGATGATGAAGATCTCAGGCTAAATTCTTCTGCCTTAAGAGGTTTGTTTAATAGAACAACAGAATTCTCAGTCTTGAAACTAGGTCAATAAATATAGTCATATTCCTTTCATGTATAAGGCAATTTTAAGATAACCCTTCAGTGAAATGAATAGTTCATTATATGAGTCTTTTGAACCTCCTCTCAGAGGAGCAGATACTCTACAAGGAAAGTGTCCAGCACCAAGTTGCTTGTGCTCAGTCTTTCATGAGTGGGTGGGTGGCTTGAGGAGCAAAGGGCTTGGCTCTAGGAACAGCTTCCCTCAGATGCAGGAAGTAAAGGCCAGTGTTTGTGGTTCATGCTTTCCTGATACTTCAGATATCCAAGTGTTTTCCTCCTTTACCCCACTGAGCAATTAACCTACAGTGCCAACTCTCCCACAAAATTATGTAAGTTTGGAGGAGGAAAAGAAGGTGGGGATAGGGGCTTAAATTGTAGACAATAAGCTGACTTTCTGCAGTGGGTCTTATTGACAATTACAGAATGTATGGATTTTGAACAACAGAGCCTGTCCTCTCCTATTCACAAGGTACAATAGAAGCATAAACATGATGTTGGGAGACTTTGTATCAGGGTTTCTCTTGTTTCTGGAACACTTTTTCCACACAGATTAATTCAGTGCTCCTTTGACACACTTCAGTGGCTGGTGGTGACCTTTTATATCCATAGCCATTTGAAACTGGGAATATTATTATTTTCAAGAAATATGTTTTATGCTTAAGACAAAATTGGAAAGTCTTTGGAATCTGTAATTAGGTTTCATTTATTGCCAATGAATATGGATAAACTTATGTGATGATTTATTTTAGAAGTTCATTTACTCTGAGTTACATGAGCCCATCTTTGGGCTGCCATCATGTGCAGCTTTTCTACTTCTGGTTTACAGTCAGGGAAAAGTCCATTTGGTATGAGACAAAGGAGATACTGTGCAGAAAAAAAGACAGCTTTATTTTAAAGCAAGGGGAAGTTGAATTTCTTTTCCAAATTAATCATGTAATTTATTTGCCCAGAAATAAATAACATATCTTGCTTGTTCCTATAATGCAAAGGAAATATTTTGGCATAATTCAGTCTTAGTGGAGCAACTGAAGGCACTTGATATCTGTGAAGACATTTAATTAATAGTTTGACACCTTCAGACTGAAGAGCAAACTAAGATGATAGAAGTGGAAGAAGCTATTATTCCTATGGTTTGGACTCAATTTTCTACAGCATGTGTCATTGCACTAGAATCCTGCTGTTCATCTGTGTCAATATGATTTTTGTTATGAGTGGACTGACTGACCCTAGTTACAGCCTCATCTTTGCATGTAGAATATCCTCTATGTATCAGCATTATATTCTTAAGGGCTGTTCACGAGATCATTAATTTCTAAGTTCAAAGTGATTAAGGGGAGTTTATGGGAACTCCACAATTTTAAGGGGAGAGATTTGTTCCTCTGAAACTTTTAAACCAATACATGCTTCTCTTTTGTTACTCTGTCTTTTTTTGCACATTTTTAAGCAAGAAACCTGTTTGTGTTTTATATTAACAATCTTTTGAGGAAGATTACTTGATGATCTCAGTGAGTATTGTGGGGAATTTCTAGAGGTTCCAGTATCTTACCTGTGTTTGACTCTAATGTTGGGTCAGATTTAATAGTTGCACGTGTGGCACTAATGCAGCATCAGCAGTACTTTTACCCGAAATGTTGTCCAGCTTTCACCAGGTTGTGTTGCTATGATAAATAGTCTCCAGATTTCAGTGACTTACTCAGCCTCAGTTATCACTGGGCTGTAGCTCTGCTCTGTTTCTTCTGTTCGGGACTTGGGCCAAAGGAGCAGCCACTCTCTGGGATACACTGCTCTGTTGCAGAGGGAGAGCAAGCAGTGGGTCTTTTGAGACATCGGTATCCTGTCCACTGACATGCACAGCTCACAGCTGGTCCAGGCCCTGCCCAGGCCCAGCACACAGCACCCCAGCAGGCCCCGGAGTACCCAAAACCAGCAGTGGAATGTGATACCGACCCAGAAGTGTGTATGTGGAGTTCTGCAGCTTGCCATGCCATGCTTGACCTCTAAGTCAGCAATTTTTAACTGTTTTCATCTCATGTTATACATAAACTAATTACTAAAATTCTGCATCACACCAAAAATATATATTATTTGCCTATCTGACCAAAAAAAGGTATAATTTTGATTCATTCACACTGGATGGCAATTGTTGTGTTGGCTGTTGTCATTTTTTAAAAAGATTTTATTTATTTATTTTTAGAGAGGGGAAGGAAGGGAAAGGGAGAGCAACATCAATGTGTGGTTGCCTCTCAAGCGCCCCATACTGGGGAACCTGGCCCACAGCCCAGGCATGTGCCCTAACCAGGAATTGAACCAGTGACCCTTTGCTTCACAGACCAGCACTCAATCCACTGAGCCACACCTGCCAGGGCAATATTTTTTTTATTTGACAATCTAAGGGAAAAGAGGTCAGTGTCCCTGACTAAATAGTTAGGTATTTCATGTTTTAAAAATTCTTGCAGCACACTGGTTAAAAATGACTGCCATAAGTCATCGAGGAAACCCTGGACTGAAATTACCAGTAAGATTGTAGCTAGCTGGCATTTTTGTGGAGCCTCTGGTCACACACATATACAAGTATTTTTCTATCTAATCAGTCACTTTTTTCACCTCTTAAGTCAGTTTTATGATGTAGAAGCTCTTTCACAGTTCTTTTTACATCAGAGTTTCAATCCTAAAACACATTAAAATCAAGCACTGTAACAATCCTAGTGTAGATTAATGAATAATTTTTCTAGGATGAAAATAAATATTTCTCTCCCTCTCTCCCATCTCTTGTTTTAAAGATTTTTATTTATTTATGTTTAGAGGTGAAGGGAAGGAAAGAGGGAGAGAAATATCAATGTACGGTTGCCTCTCATGTATCCCCTGCTGGGGACTGACCTGCAACCCAGACATGTGCCCTGACTGGGAATCAAACTGCGATCCTTTGGTTCTCAGGCCCATGTGCAATCCACTGAGCTACACCAACCAGGGCTAAATACCTTCTACTAGGAGAGGCGAGGGTTTATTGGATTTTGAGATGCAGCAAAGCTATGAAGGTGTGTGATACACAGAGTAGGGCATGAGTAGGTTTACAGTTGTTTATATGGAAAATAATGCAATAATTGATAATACAAGAATAAACACTGTTTTGTGTGCAGATGACTGTAAGCCTACTTTTGCTCACTCCTGTATAGCTTAGAGGAACTCCTTAATATAGAACTTCTAACTATTTAAATCACTGTATGTTGATATGTACATATAATTAAATCAGCCAGGTGGTGAACAATGAATAGTTGTATTGCATGTGAAAATGTTCAATACTGTTTTTCTGGTACAGGGATCCAAGGCATCGTGGAGAGTTACCGGCTATGCCTTCCTCAGATAAAACTCTACGGACCCACGAATTTCTCCCCAATCATCAACCATGTGGCCAGGTTTGCTGCTGCAGCTACACAGCAGCAGACAGCTTCAGTAAGTGTTGTCACCAGGGCAGGGAGTTGTGGGTCATAGTTGCTCCTAGTGCCACTTATCTGTTGATTTGACTATTGCGATGTGGAAGAAAAACTGGAAATGATGGTACAGTCATCCTCAGTTTTGGAGTAATGCCTGTTGTTGTATTAGTGATCGTTACAAACAAGCAACCCTTTCATCCATGAGTCTTTTCTCTGTCTTTTGAATTAGTTTTTTGAATTGGTTCTACCCCCCATACTCCCAAATGAAGGCAGACCTAACACATAAACTAATTACTTACAACTTGAGTTGCTGTTGCAGAATTGCTCACTGTACTAAAAAGTTTTGTATCAGACAGCCCTTACCTGTAAGACCTCACATGCCATATCTCTCTTAGCTTCAGTATTCTCACAAGTCAGGTAGGGATGATGACCTCACACAGTTATCCAAAGAGTGAAATAAGATAATTCGTATCAAGTGCACAAGATCTGGGCCACAGTGAACACTCAGCACATGTTAGGTATCATTACAAATCTTACTCCCATTCCAGACTTGAGTGAACGAAATGATGGAGTCACAACTTTACAATAATAACATTTTACAACTCTCTAAAAAGATTGGTCAGAGAAGACAGAAGTGAGAGCATCCACTACCCCCATAGCCATTTTTTAAAGTGAGTGTTGTATGATAAACAGTTTTCCTGCTTTTCATTGGAGTTGTCACTTGCTCCCCTGCCTGATACTTTGACAGATTTAATACTTCAGTTAAGTCAGTATGGTTTTGCCTGTGCTTTTCCATGTCTTGCTCCCATGAATTTATGCTCACCCTATTTTGTGATCTGTTACACTTTTAATGAACCTACAGCATTTCTGTTGGTAAATTCCCTTGTCATTAGAGATTTCAGACTATTGTTAGATGGTGTCCTAGGTGGAGACTGGCAAGTAAAACAAGCAAGAAGGACACTAGTGACTCATTGAGGTGCTTATGTCAGCAGCCATTGCCTTTACTGCATGGGAGCTTAAGCTGCTCACTAGACTACTATTCTCTTTGGTAGCAATATTTTGTGCTCCTGATCATCACGGATGGTGTGATCACAGACCTGGATGAGACCAGGCAAGCTATCGTCAATGCTGCCAAGCTGCCCATGTCCATCATCATTGTTGGAGTGGGCAGTGCTGACTTCAGTGCCATGGAATTTTTGGATGGTGACAGTGGGAGTCTGCGTTCCCCATCAGGCGAGGCTGCCATCAGAGACATTGTCCAGTTTGTGCCTTTCAGACAGTTCCAGAGCGTGAGTACCATTCCTTCTACTTGCCATTCTACACCCAGATGCTTGAGTAGGTGCTAGGGCAGGTGTGGGAATGTTCCATTTGAAGAGCCCTGATCAGAGTGGGTAGTTTCACTTCAGGTTGTACACTGCCTCTTACAGTCTGTGTGATAAACCATTAAACCAGTGTTGTGAATACCTTAAAATATATTACATCTTTACCTCTATGACAACAGAAATACTCTATACAAGGATGTGATGAATTTACCAACTATAAGTTGATTTGGTGAAAATCTCTCAGGTGACTGTTTTACCCAGTTTACTCCAATGGTAACACCTTGTAAAACTGGTACATTGATACAAGCAAGTTCCCACTCCATAAAATCCATCATGTTGCCCTTTCATAGCCACACCTATTCCCTACCACCTTCATCCCTCCTTACTCCTGGTAACCAGTAATTTGGTCTTCATTTATATGATTTTGTTATTTCAAGACTGTTATAGAAATTGATTCATACAGCATATAACCTTTGGGACTGACTTTTTTACTCAGCCAAGCTGCTCCATTTATTCCTTTCATTGCTGAGCAGTATTCCATACTATGTTTGTACCAGTTTGTTTGAAGGATGTCTTCAGTTCCGAGTTTTGCCTATTGCACACAAAGCTTCTATCAACATTGCATATGGGGTTTTTTGTTCTAAAATTTTTAAACATTTTATTTATTTATTTTTAGAAAAAGGGTGGGAGAAAGAGAGGGAAGAAGCATCAATGTGTGGCTGCCTCTCATGTGCCCCTAGCTAGGGACCTAACCTGCAACTTAGGCATGTACCCTGGCTGGGAATCCAACTGGTAACTCTTTGGTTTGGAGGCTGGCGCTTAACCCACTGAGGCACACAAGCCAGGGCCTGCATTTAGGTTTTGTGTGAACATTTCTCAGGGATAAATACCCAGAAGTTACAGTTGCTGGGCCACATGATTGTTCATTGTTTCATTATTAAAGAAACTGTCAAACTTTTCCAGAGTGGTTGTGCCATTGTATATCCCCATCAGTGATGTAGAGGGCAAGATGTGGGCAGGGTATGAGATTAAGAAGCAGTAATATTGGGGGTCTTTGTGGTGATGAAACAATTGTGTATCCTGATTGTGATGGTGGTTACACGGATCTGTCCAGATGATGGACACATAGAGCTTTTGCATGTGCACACATGCAAAAATACACACATGAAAGCATGTGACACTGGTGAATCTCAGTAAGGTATGTGAACTGTACCAATGCACTGTCCCGGTTTTGACATTGTCCTGTTGTGATAGAAGCTGTTACCTTTGGAGGATACCGTGTATAGGTACATGGGACTTCTCTGTATTATTTTTTCATCTTCCTATAAATCTATAATTATTTCAAAATAAGAAGTTAAAAAAATAATACCCAGTGAATGAAAGACCCACATTTAAAAGTTAAAGACCAATAACAACAAAAAGTCATCACACACCAGAAAATACCTTGATAAATGTCAGTGGGATAGAAAGCATTCTTTAGCTTATTTCATGTTCTTGGACTGTTCCTAAGACAAGATGCAGGCCTAGGAGTGGGGATTGCTCCTCCTTACTGACTAGTGTGGTATTCTTAGTCTTCATTAGAAGAGCAGTAAACATTTGGTTGCTAACGTAGTCATCTGATTGTTTTCATTAGGCTCCCAAAGAGGCGCTGGCTCAGTGTGTCTTGGCAGAGATCCCCCAGCAGGTGGTGGGCTACTTCAACACGTACAAGCTCCTTCCTCCCAAGAACCCTGCTACTGCCACCAAGTGAAATCTCTCCTGCCTCCCCTGATGATGGACATGATGTCACATACTTTCAAACCATCATTTAGGATGTGAACCTAGTTCTCTGTGTATTCCATTTACTTAAAGCATTCTTTTTATTCTTTTTTTTTTTTTGAGAAAAAGTGCTAATTTAATATTTGCCCAATCAATTCAGTGGTTGCTTTTGACTTCTAGTAATTGCAGTCAGGCTGTTGGATTAGACACTCATGTGAGGAAAGCCAGTTTTGTTGTGATAATTGTTTACTTTCATAGGGTGAAAATGCCATTTTGAATGTTTGTTAATAGAAAAAAAGAAAACTTGTTGGGATGGTGCAGTTTCAGGTTGCTATATTTTGTGTGTCACAAGACCATGTCCATCTTGGTGACAAGGCTTCTCAAAGGAGATGACACTGGATTTATTCCTATAATAGTTCAGTGCTTTTCCAGAGGCTCCAAGTGCCCCCACCTGCACCTACGTTTGTGGCAGAGTAAATTTGGTCCAGTTCATTGTCCAGTTCACAGTGCAGCAGCAGCCACCAGGACTTCCTGCAGAGTGCTGAATGACAAGGCACACACCTGGTCCTTATGACACAGTCAGCAACCTCCTTCTAGTATAAGTAGCCATCCGTGTTTGCCGCTCAGTCCTTTTGGTGCATGCGGAACACTGTCCATGAGGTCCATGAGCTCAGGGTCTGCAACTGCAGGCAATAGCTTGTCCTAGAATCTCCATTACTAGAGCATTTTCACTGTTTTGTTTTTTTTTAATGGCTAAGATTGCTTTGTCCATGAAAACTATGAGGACCCAACCAGAATTTTATTTCCTTTTCACTTAAGAAAGACTGTGCTTATTAAGAAAGGATAGTTTTATACTTTGCTTGCTAAGGTCCCATATGTTGATTTGTACATAATTATTTGGATATTTTCTCCTTTTTTTAAGTAACATTTTTAGTCTGATTTTTAAACTCATGATAATGGTTATCAATGAATCAAAATTATACTCTCTATTTTAACAGTGTGCCATTTCCTAAGCTAGAATGTACTGTATTAAGCATAAAACCTACTATGACCAGTGTGGCTCAGTTTGAACATTGTCCCATAAACTGAAAGGTTGCCAATTCTATTCCTGGTCAGGGCACGATGTGTTTGGGTTGTGGGTTCGGTTCCCAGCTGGGGCATGTGAAAGATGAAATCGATCAATGTTTCTCACATCAGTGTTTCTCTCCTTCACTTTCTCCCTCCCTTCCCTTCTCTCTAAAAATCAATGAATAAAATCTTTTTTTTTATTTTTAAGATTTTATTTATTTATTTTTAGAGGATGGGGAAGGGAGGGAGAAAGGGAGAGAAACACCAATGTGTGGTTGCCTCTTTCACAATCCCCACTGGAGACCCGACCTGCAACCCAGGCATGTGCCCTGACTGGGAAATGAACCAGGACCTTTTGGTTCACAGGCCCACGCTCAATCCACTGAGCTACACCAGCCAGGGCTATAAAATCTTTTTTTAAAAAAAGGAAGAAAACATTTTATAACTTTGAAAAAATCCAACTTCTGCCTTAAGATGCACTTAAGGTGCACTTTACATGCTTTTTCTCACTGATTTTTACCCTTTAGAACATATTAATGAGCAAACATTTTATCATCAGAATAGATTCAGCAATGGTTATTGAGGACCCTTGTGCCAAGCATTGTGCATATCCATATATTGGCCAATCATCTTTAATAATTCAACATTAAAAATTTCATATTGATCACAAATCATCAAGTGGATGCATCCAGTGCTATGCTAATATGCCATTCAGTCCTGAAACTTGCACCAAAGCTCGTATCCCTTGTTCTGTGAAACGTCTGGTTCTTCCAAGTTTGGAGCCTTCCTTGTCCGGTGTTCTAATTTTATTTGGCTTAGATGCAACACATGAATGTTGCTGTGGTTTTCAGAATTTTGTTTTTTAAACACACTCCCAAAGCCCCTCCTTACTCCCTAATGCTAACCAGCCCTGCAGCACCAGCATCTTCTGTATGGAGTACTAGGGACCACTGGCTGTGACTGGTCATCAATCCACTGCCCAGATCACAGTACTTCTGCCACCACTGTCCAACTGGTTGGATCGTCACAATGTCATATTCTGGTTTTAACCAGAATTATTTCCTTTTTAAAATTAGTTATTTATTATTCATTTTTTATCAGATTCATCAATAGATGCTGTTTCTCATAAGAACTCTGGTTCCCACAAATTAGGGCAATGGATACCTTCTTGCAGTTTGGAATAAAAGCGGTTACAATTTGTAAATTATTTTATAAAGTCTGTACAATTCCTACATTTCACCTCATTGTGTGTGATTTACTATTATTTTATATTAAAATAGCCCCTTACCCTGTTGTGCCACCATTCATTCAAGTGTTATTAGTTCTTAAAGTGCATTTAGAGAAACGATAACCAGACATATTACAAGCATATGCTGGGACAACAGTGCCCCGGGTGGACACACTATTTCTCACACATGCCTATACAGAGGACAGTATACCCGTCAACATAGTCAGGTCATGGAGGCGTAGAGTTGGGTCCAAAGCTTACATTAGTCTGCTGTCTCTGAGCAGGTTCAGGGCCCACTGCAGAGTATGCCTCATCCTCATGTTTTGTATTGTTTGTGTGTCTCCTGGAAAGTCATCTCAGTCAATCTCTCCATGTATGTGGTTGACAGTCATAGAAGTGACACATAAGCAAGACATCTTGCTATGATTTCAAGAATTGTTTCATGCTTTTTGGATATCATCCTTGACAATAAGTATATAAGTTACAAATACAGGGTCTGGCAGAAGTAAGGCCTGCTTGAGTATGGTTGGTAGGGTAATAATATGGGTGTAACAATTTATAATTTTAATTTGAACATTTCACCTAAAATGTCATGTGGTATATTTGAATGTGGTACTGTTATGTTACAGAATTACATGTTTATGATTTTATAATAAAAAGTTTGTAATGAAATAAGGGCATTATTTGTGCTGAACCCTATTAGTTGATGTTAAACATATCTTCCATTTGAGTTCCCTTTGGATAAAGATATTTCTTGATGTGATACAATAGTGTCTTGTTTTCATTTTTATTCTTCTCTACATGTTATCAAAACCAGTAGAAAAGTTAGAAATAAAGTGAATGTAGTATGTTAAGTGGCCTGTGTTCCATATTTTACTGAATTAAAGAGTTTGGGTGATGTTAATATTTTGTGGAGTTTATTAATTTAAAAGATGTTGACTGCATTCAATATACTTTCTGGGTACAGAAGGGAAAGGTTCTCAGCTTATAGCTAGAGTGAACTGGGAAATATTGCTTCTCACATTTTACAAGTCATGTTAAGCAGGACAGAATATCCACTTAACTTTTTAAAAAGTTTTGCTTTGCTTCTGTTGCATTCATTGGGCAAGGCCCTAGGTATACAATGGTGACTGAGGCAGCTACAGTTGCTGCATTCCTAGAAATAGTGTACTGGGAGTGGGGAGGAGAATATTAAATGAGTATTATGGGGACATGAGGTCAGTGTGTGATGTAACATATCATAGGGAGACCTGACCTATCTGGCCAGCAAGGAGCACTTCCCTGAGGATGTGTTTTTTAAGTTGTTACCTGAAAGTTAGCTGGGTGAAGAAGTTTAAAAGCACTTGCAAAGATGCAAGTCAACAGCAAGTATGGAGAGAAATGTTTTAGGAAAGGAAAGATTTAAATTTTCTGGGAATATATAGTGCAGTGTGGTAGGGTCACATCTGGGGCCATCTGAGGCATGCAGGGGAGTTCAGACTCAGGCTAAGGGTCACAGCTGCCACTGAAGGCACTTCAACAAAGGGGTGGTGGGTCTGTCTTTGCCTTGGCGGTCAAATTACAGTGGAGACGCCACTGTTTGGTCATACACTTGCCACGTATCTAATCGTAGGTCAGGTTCTGAATTCTGCTTTTTCTGCCACAGCCTGCCACTACCTCAAGATATGTTAGTGTCATATCTCATGCCTGATGCTGACACAGATCCCAAGGATGCCAAACCCTTGCTTTTAGCAAGATGGGCACCCTTGTCACTTGTCACTCAGTGTGGCTGTTTTTGGCCAAATTCTCTAGGAACCTCACAGCAGGTTACAGTGTCCTTGGAGAATGATTCTGTAGCTTGGCAATTGCTTTTTTCCTCCCAAGAAGAAGTGATCAGTGAAACAAGTATAAGAGGTCATGCCTTCTGGCAACAGTTAAAGGACAGCCAGAGGATCTTTGGTGTTTCCACAAGTGGACTCACCAGGCACTGGGTTTTCACCAGCATGTTCCCAGCACTGGACTTCGAAAAATTTTAGGAGTTAGGGTTAGTACTGCAAACCAACAGGTGAAGTCACGAAGAGTAAAATTTCTAAATGACCTCAAAGACATTACCATCAAAGGAAAAGGAGACAGCATGTGACAGGAAAACAACTGGAGCAAAGATGAGGCAGCCTTTTGTGCTAGTGTCTTCTGCCTCCAGGCATGGAGATCTTGAGCACAGAGGGGAGCTCTGAACACTGCTGATGGGAGTGGCTGCCACCATCCTCCAGTCATTGCTATCTGGCTGCCCAGTGACCCAGGACAGCCCTGAAGTCCTCACAAAGCAAGACGTTTCTTGTAGCTCCTCTGTAGCCCTGTCTAACCATATCCTCTCTGCCCTGGAGCTGTGTTATCCGTTAGCTATGTACTTTCCCAAAGAAGTCCCTCCCCTCCTGACTTGATCATGCTTTATTTTTGTTAACTCCTGGCTCTCCAGTGGAAACTCACTTCCTCTAGCCATCTCAAGTGGACCTCCCACTGGGTGAGGAGGCAGGTAAATGCCCCCCTTCTACTTCAGGTAGGATTTGCCTCTGAAAACCTCCAGCTTGGACTCTCATCATCAGATCAGATGAGCTCTATTCCTTCTGGTGATCATCTTGTTCTCCACCTCACTTTGGCCTACCCCTGAGGTCATGCTCTGGACCTCTTCATTATCGCTAAGAAGCCCCTCTAAATCTCAAATTCAAGTACTTGGTCTCCCACTAACAACACACTCCAGCTCACTCCCTCTACTCCACTGGCATCTTCTGTCCACTAACCCTGCCATCTTTCCACGTGTTTCTGGTATGGACTCTGCTCCTCTTCCAGATATATCTCTTACAATCTGTGGTCCTTTGTGGACTTTCTTGCTCTGATGGGGATGTGCCTGGTGTACTCTTAGCCCATCCTGCAGGTCTCTATTCACTTGGCAGCCTGCTCCCTCACTCCTGCAGGTCTTCAGTAAGTGTCACTGCCACACTATTTTAAATTGTACCTCTTTCCCTAGTACTTTCTACCCCTCTTCCTTGTTTAGGGTTTACTTTCACGGTTTCCTGTCCTCTTCATTCACTCACATGGAAGTGTTGAGAAAGCGGGGCTTTTTGTTCATTTTCTTTACTGCTGCATTCCCAGAGCCCAGAGGAAAGTGCAGCATTTAGCCGGCTTTCCCTAGCAGACGTAGACATTGAAGGTCACATCAGGTTCTATGATGAAGCCAGAGGGGCCCCAGATAAAGAGACAGTGTCTTGAAGTCAGAGAGTGGGTGGGCTGTCAATATTGAAGATACACATGCTGTAAAATCTTTTTTATTGCATAACAATCCCTACCCACTTTATACATGGGACAGCAGAGTTCCAACTGTATTAATTCTTCAAACTCCTAGTTTAGTGAACTCTGTGGTTAGTCCCTTTCGGAAGGACAAGCAAAATCTGGAACTTTTTTCTCTGATATGGAATGTAAATATCCTAACATGGCAGACTTGACTGCCATTTTGCCCCATGAAATCTTGGGGAATGTATTATTTGAAAAGGTCATTTTTAAGGTGGAAGCTACTTATATCAAGTTCATCCAGGATCTTCATGTTTGTGATAGTGTGGTACCTTTGTTCTTGAGGTGTGCCATCTTCTTCAGTGATCCTGGACACAGGGTTTTGTTTCGTGATTTGTGTAGTGGGCTGGTAGTGGGAATCTTTAAATTCCCTTTAGAGTCTAAGATTGTGATATAAACAACAGAGGCATATTTGTATGAAGCTGGGTACAAGAAACTGCATTAGAACCTTGTTAACATGCCTCAGAATGCCCTGCATCTGAATTTTTCATTACTCAGGATTCTGGGTAGATAGGGTCCCTGTATTTCTGTACAGTCATTGTGTGTCAAGTGACGGAGGAGCAGAGCAGCAGTAAGGGTGGTTATGACCTTTCAGGGTGCCTCCCTTTCCTCACCTGGGGAGCTGTTGTCAAGAAATGTCAGGTTGTATTGCTTAATGAAGCATATTTATTTGACCTTTGCACCATCGCTTTTACTCAGAAAAGTTATAGCACAAAAAATACAGCTAATAAAAACTCATAGAGGAAAACGTCAAATTTTACTACAGTATATGCATAAGTTACCTAAGATATGAATTTTAAAAATATGAATATAAACTCATATTTTAAGTACCTTTGGTCTGATTCAATATAATAAATTCCATAGCAATGTAATGATTAATGTCTTTCAAAGATTTAAAAAATTCCTCATAGGGAGGTAAAAGAACTATTATAATTACAGAATAGGCCCAAAATACTGAAAGTACAGACTTTTTTGTTGGTGTTCTATGTAGCAATGTTTCACCTAATGCATAACTGAAAGGAAACAGAGTCTGCTATATATTATTTTATGGTTATTTAATGCCAGTGTTTAGCTAAAGATGGTTCCTAGACTATAGAGCAAGGCTCTGTTACTCCTTTTCTGTAGCAGTACTTAGAGATTGTTAGTGGATTCTGATACAACACTTGGTGTAGCTGTACACTTTAAAAGTAATTTCAAGTTTAAAGTTGTCTCTTTTAGTTAGCCCTGGCCAGTGTGGCTCAGTTGGAGCGTCCTGTAACCAAAAGGCTGTGGGTTCAATTTCCAGTCAGGGCGTGGATCTAGGTTGTGTGGGTTTGATCCCCAGTCCAGTTACGGTCTTGGTGCTTACTGGAAGCAACCAATCAATGCTTCTCTCTCACACTGATGTTTCTCTCTTTCCTTTTCTCTCTAAAAGCAATGAAAAAATGTCCTCAGCTAAGGATAAAAAAAATAAAATAAAAAAATTGTCTTTTTTTAGATAAAGAAAAGCATTGCTTATTTTGACATAAATACACGTGTTGGGTTGCCAGATTTAACAATGAAAATCCAGGACATTAAGTTTGAATTTAGATAAACAGTGAATAATGTTTTAGCATAGACATGTCCTAAATATGGCCTGGGACATACCTATTCTAAAAAGTTATCCATTACCTGATCCCTGTATTTTATCTGGCAATCCTTTCTATGTGGCAAATTGTAAAAATGGCCACACCCCTCACCTAGTCATTTAACTAGTGACAATGGACTGTGAAGGTCCAGAGAAGAGAGATGGGTTCACAGTGGTGGGGAAGAAAGAAGTTGAGGAAGCTGAGTCTACATCTCTGGCCAAGATACTGTGGGATTTATGATGTGGTGTTTAAGGTGCTAAACTCCAGTGACCCTCCACAGTTAATATCTTTACTGAAGTTTTTATAGTGTCCTCACTGGGTAGTCAGCCTGCCTTCATTTTGTGACTTTAGGGGAATAAGACTCCCTCACTGGGAACCTCACCTCTGAGCTTTGCTAACGCTGAATGTGTGAGCACTTCTAGCTGAGAAGAGTGAAAAAGTATAAAAGACTGACACCTGGAGGGCTTGTACATTGTAAAGCCAGATTATTTTAGCAAAAACCTCAGCAGTAACTTTGCAGCCTGACAGAAGTATAGAGGTGAATTCAGGACTGTGGGTCTTGCTCCATCCACATTTCATTTGGAGATTTCACTTACTCAGTTACTTTTTACTGAACACAAACTTAGTTATGCGATCCTGGAAAAAATCTTTAAAAATATTTTTAATCAGAAAATGTAGGGGAAAAAAGTTTCCCCACCCATCTTTTACTGTATGCCTACCCTTCTCTCATACTTCACATTTTTAAGCAAAGTTGGAATTAATATTATTAAAGGTAAGTTCTGAACCTGGGGTCTGTTAGGAACTAGGAAATGATAAGACCATGGTCTTTATGAAGGAGAATGAATTTATTAAGATTTCTTGGGAGAAATGTGCTTCTTATACACCTAGCAAATGAGCTGAGGACATTTAAGGCTGGGACTCAACATTTTACTCATAGTTGCTCCTGGGCCCTTCTTACCACTGTCTCTTGAATCCCCATGACATTCCCCTCATCTCATTTTTCTGTGCCTCTGTCCTACTTTTCCAACCAACAGCTGTTTCCTACCATAGTTCATGAAACTAGTGTATTAGTCTATGAGGACTGCCATCACAGCATGCCATAGCGCGGCGCTGAACACTAAGAATTTATTTTCCCATGGTTCTGGAGGTGGACAGAGCAAGATCGGTACTTGAGAGTTGGCTTCCCTGAGGCCTCTCTTCTTGTCCAGCAGGCACTGTCTTCCCCCATGTCTCTTCATACTGCTCTTCTTTGTGCACATAGCCCTGATGGATACATCAGGATAGTAGAGCTGTCTCCAGTGCCTTATATACTACAAACAAGATGGTGAGAGGTGTCTTTCCTCTCACCTCTCTGAAAACCAGCTTGATGATTTTCTGGGATATGTCTTTGAAGCAGTATGAATGAGTTCTAAGGTGTGCTGCCAGATTTTGCTAAGTCCTGCCAGAATGGCAGCTTCAACTTCACATTTGGCAGCACTTGGTATTGTTACCTGCTTTCAAATATTTCCCAGTTTGATGGATAGACGGTGGTATTCCATTTTTGTTCTCAGCAGTGTTTCTTTGAGCACAGGAAGTCAAGCATCTTTTCTATGTTCATTACCTACTTATTTTGCTTTCATGAATCTCCTATTAATATTCTTTCTGTTTAAAAAAACCCAAGTTTTCTCTCTTTATACAAAGAAAGAATAAGAGCTCATCTTTGCCTTGTTATAATTTACAGTTAAGCAGAAATCAGAAAACAATGGAGCTGTACTATGTGGTACTCCCTAATGTGCAAAGAAAGTCCCATGAGGTTAGACTCATCATGGGCTGATGTTTTTGGAGGAAGCTGGCAGAGTTAGAAGTATAGGACAGAGGCAAATGAGGAGAGACACATTCTAATTTTGCCAGGAGGCAGAGAGAAATGCCAGAGGAAGAAGGGTAGATGCTAGCTCCAGAAAAAGCAAGAAGACCAGCTTCCATGGAGGGTCTGATTGGGGCAGTGCTAAAGACATTTGAATAAATAAGATTTAATCAGTAGGAGGAACTCATAGGTGCCTGAGCAGAGAAGTCACATGGCCAAAGGGATTGCTATGGTTTGGATGTTGGTACCTTCCTCTTAGGTTTATATATTGAAATCCTAACCCCCAAAGAAGACAGTAGAAGGAGTTGCTCTGCCTTCATGAATGGGATCAGTGCTCTTATAAAAGAAACTCCAGAGGGATCCCTCGCCCCTTCTGCCACATGATGACACAGCAGGAAGGAGCCTTGTATGAATCAGGAAAAGGGCCCTCCTTCATCATGCTTGGCTGTGATTCCAGACATCTAGCCTCCAGGGGGGTGAGAAGTCAAGTTCTGCTGTTTATCAGCCACCTGTCTATGATATTTTATTACAGTAGCTCGAATGGATGAAGACTGTGGCATTTTTATTATATTTTATTGATTATCCAATTATAGTTGTCCTGATTTTTCTGCCTTTGCCCCCTGCTCCACCCAGTACTCTGTACTCCCTCAGACAATCCCCACACCATTGTTCATGTCCATTGGTCATGCATGTAAGTTCTTTAGCTACTTCATTTCCTGTACTATACTTTATATACCCATGTCTATTCTCTACCTACTTGTACTGCTTAATCCCCTCACCTCTTCACCCATTCCCCTACAACCTTTCCCATCTGGCAACCGTCAAAACATTCTGCCTATCCATGATTCTGTCTCTGTTCTTCTTGTTTGCTTAGTTTGTTTTTTAGATTCAGTTGTTGGCAGGTATGTATTTATTGCCATTTTATTGTTCATAGTTTTGATCTTCTTAAGTATGTCCCTTTATAATTTCATATAATAATGGTTTAGTGATGATGAACTCCTTCAGTTTCTTCTTGTCTGGGAAGCTCTTTATCTTCCCTTCAATTCTAAATGATAGCTTTGCTGGGTAGAACAATCATGGCTGTAGTTTTCTGCTTTTTCATCACTTTGAATAGTTCCCCCCACTGCCCATCTCTTTTACTGGATATTATTGACTTGCATATGTATTTCCTTCACCAAATTAGAAAAGTTTTCTTTCATTATATTTTCAAATAGACTTCCAATTTCTTGTTCTTTCTCTTCTTCTTCTGACATCCCTGTGATGCCAATGTTGGACCACTTGAAGTGGTGGTCCCAGAGGCTGCTTACACTATCCTTGTTTTTTTTTTGGTTTTTTTTTTTGAATTCTTTTATCTTGTTCTGACTGGTTGTTTTTGATTCTTTATGTTCCAAGTCATTGATTTTACTCTCGGCTTTATTCCCTCTACTGTTGTTTCCCTTTAAATTATTCTTTATTTCTATAATTAGAAATTTATTTCATTTCTAATTGGATCTTTTTCATGCTGTTAAGGTCCTCACTAAGTTCCTTGAGTGTCCTTATAATCAGTATTTTGATCTCTGCATGTAAAAGATTGTTTATCTCCATTTTGTTTAGTTCTTTTTCTGGAATTTTAATCTGTTCTTTCATTTGAACCATGTTTCTTTATTTCTTCATTTTGGCACCTTCCCTGTATTTGTTTCTATGTCTTAGGTAGAGCTTCCATGACTCCCTGTCTTGATAGCATGGCCTAGTGTAGTAGGTGTCCTGTAGTGTCCAGTGGCACAGCCTCACCTATTATTACCTAAGCTGGGTCCTCAAGGTGTGCCCTTCCTGTGGGCTGAGTACAGCCACCTGTTGTAGTGAAGACTCAGGGCTGTTGGCAGGTCAATGGGAGGAATTTAGCCAGGCCAGTCAGTTGCAAAGACTGGCTAGGGCCACTGACCACCATCCTCCACCTTCCATGGAGTATCAGTTGTACGGGGGCAAGGTGGTGGTGCTTTGACATTGTCTGTAGTTGTCTACTGGGTATACAGGCTCTGTGGTTTTCTGAGTGGTGCAGGGCAAGGTCAATCCCCACTGTATTTTACCAAAGGCCACTCTGCCTGAGCTATACAGCAATCTGAGATGTCTGCTACTTTTGCTAGACTTGGAGATTCTCATGTGAAGCCAAGCTATGAATATAGTCTGGCTGCTGCTGTGCAGTGCCTAGGGCCACTTAGCAAGAGGTACAGGGCTACTGGCTCACTGAGACCAGTTGTTGCTTATTTGGAAGGATTTAGAAAGTTGTGAAGCTTGAGCCAACCCAGTCATTAATGTGGAAAAGCCACTGTTAACAGTTGTACATTGGATAGGACAGAGCCTCAGGTGATCTCCAGGGCAGGGGCAATGTTGGCCAGGTTGATGGAGTTTCAGATAGGCACCCACTTGCCAGCGCTGTGGCTCTGCCCACTTTTCTTTCTGGGAAAAAGCTGTCCCTCAGCTCTTGGCTTGATACCAACCTCTTCAGTTTCTCCTTCAGTATGCTACTAGTGCCTTTCAACCTTCTACTCCAGTGCTAAAGTTCAGAGAAAGTGAGCCTGAGTAAGTTCGTGTGTGGGTTCTTTAACCCACTGATTATAAGGATTATTAGGAACTGCTTGGGACTCTAGAAGTTCTTCCACTGACTCAACCTCTGTTAATTTTTGCAACCAGAAGTTATGGGGTCTTATCTTCTTGGCACTGGTACCCTAGGCTGGGGGTCCTATTATGGGGCTGGGACTCCTTGCTCCCAAACTATACCTCTTGAATTTTTATCCACCACATGTGTATGTGAGGCCAGTACATTCCACATCTCCATCCCTCCTACCATCTGGATGGATGTGTTTTCTTTAATTCCATAGCTGTCAGACTTTCATTGAACTTGAATTCTGCTGATCTGAGTGAAGGTTGATCTATAATTTATTTGTAATTTTGATTTGGTTGTGTAAGGTGAGCCATGTTTACCTATGTTGCCATCTTGACTGGAAGTCAAATAGTGGTATTTTATCAAGATCTGATTTTTCCCATGGCAAAGGAATTGAGACTGTACACCAATGATTAGTAAAGACTATAGGTAAAAAGTGAATGTTTATTTGAACAAAAAATAATGTAGTCAGGTATTACCAGTGGAAGTGAAAAAGAAAGAATAATTAGACCTAAGAAAGGAAAAGGATTTGGTGACACTATATAAACAAAGGAAGAGGTATTGATTATTCTGAGGTCTTAGTTTGAGAGACTCGAAAATGAAAATGATAGTATCTGAAGTAGGATAGTTTCAGAGGAGCAATAAGTGACAGGAAAAGCATAAAATTGCAGTGGCATTCTATTTATATTTCTTTTTAAATATATTTTATTGATTATGCCATAACAATTGTCCCATTTCCTCCTCTTCATTTCCCTCCACACTGCATACCTCTACTCCCTTTCCCCCCTTTAGTTCATGTCCATGTGTCACAAGTTCTTTAGCTTCTATATTTCCCATACTATTTTGCTCTCCCCCTGTCTATTTTCTACCTACTGTCTATGCTACTTATTCTCTGTACCTTCTCCCCTCTTCTCCTCCTCCCACTCCCCTGTTGTTAACCCTCCACGATGGAGATCACAAGATCTCCTTTTCTATGGTTCCACTCCTGATCTATCTTTCTGCTTAGTTTGCTTTTGTTTTAGATGTGGGTGTTAATAACTGTGAGTTTGCTGTTCTTTCACTGTTCATATTTTTTATCTTCTTTTTTTTAGATAAACCCCTTTAACATTTCATATAATAAGGGCTTGGTGATGATGAACTCCTTGAATTTGACTTTATCTGGGAAGCACTTTATCTACCCTTCCATTCTAAATGAAAGCTTTGCTGGATAGAGCAATCTTGGATGTAGGTCTTTGGATTTCATGACTTGGAATACTTCTTTCCAGTCACCTTCTAGCCTTCTTGCTTGAGAAATCAGCTGACAGTCTGATGGGTACTCCTTTGTAGGTGACTGTCCCCTCATCTCCTGCTGCTTCTAGAATTCTCTCCTTCATTTTAATCTTGGCTAATGTAATGATGATGTGCCTTGGTGTGTTCCTTCTTGGGTCCAACTTCTTTGGGACTCTCTGAGCTTCCTTCCTGGATTTCCTGGAAGTCTATTTCCTTTGCCAGATTGGGGAAGTTATTTTTTATTATTTGTTCAAATAAGTTTTCCACTTGTGGTTGTTCCTCTTCCCCTTCTGGTACCCCTATAATTCAGATGTTGGCACATTTAAAGATGTCCTGAAGGTTCCTAAGCCTCTCCTCATTTTTTTGAATTCCTGTTTCTTCATCCTTTTCTGTTTGGTCATTTTTTTCCTCTTTCTGGTCCACTCCTTTGATTTGAGTCCCAGTTTTCTTTCCATTACTATTGTTTTCCTGTGCATTTTCATTCATTTCAATTAGTTTATCCGTCATTTGTTCCTCTAATTTGTGACTAAAATCAACCAGTTCTGTGAGCATCCTGATCACCAGTGTTTTGAACTGTGCATCTGAAAGTTTGGCTATTTCTTCATCACTTAGATTTATCAGCTCTGGGGCTCTGAGTTGTTCTTGAGCCATGTTTTGATCTGTTTGTGCCTGTTACGTAAGAGGAGCAGAGCCTTATATGTTCACCAGGGCAGGTTCACCAGGATCACTGTTTGTTGACGCTGTACTTAGGGGCGGGGTCAGAGAAGGACAATAGGGGTCCCCTCTGCCGATTCCTGCCACTGGGGCCTGCAAGGTCTTTCTCACCACTCACTCCTTCACTGGTTTATCTGCGTGTGAATGTGTGACTGTGATCAGCCCTCAGTGAGTCCACCGCCTTGTGCCCTCAGCGGGTCCACTGCTAATCCACACCTGCGATCCGCCCACAGCTGCCAGTGCGCCTGGGTCGTGCATTGGGTCAGTCCAGTGGATCTTTCCAGCCTGACCCCCACTCTGCTGCTGGCTCTGCCCCTATTACTGGTTTGGCTGAAGGGTTCGTTGTTGTCAGACTTCCATATACTTTAATTCTCTGTGCTTTAGCTGCGTTTTTGTTGCTAAAACTTTGTTGTTTTTAAACTTGGTTGTGCAAGAAGGCACAGTGCTTCCACCTACGCCTCCATCTTGGCGGAAGTCTTCCATTTTCACATTTTCTTTCTGGCTTTCTAATCACTCTTTCTATGCATAAATTCTCTTTTATCAAGAAAGTACTAGTTAATAATTTCTCTACATTTCTTCTAGGGGTGTTCAGCCTGTGGCCAATGGGCTGCATGTGGCCCAGGATGGCTATGAATGTGGCCCAACACAAAATTCTAAATTTACTTAAAACATTATGAGATTTTTTTTTGTGGTTATGTGTTGCAATATATTTAATATATGCCCAAAACATCTCTTCTTCCAATGTGACTCAGAGACACCAAAGTTTGGACATCCTTTCTTAAACCCTGAAAACACCAACCAAGTTTTTATATAACTCAGCATGTTTTTATGATACTCTAACACAAGATTTAGAAAATGGTGACTCTACTAAATGCTACATTTTACTGTAGTGATTGATTTATATACACATTGTTTGCTAAATGTATCTATGTTGTAGGCATTCTGGCTAATAGAATTTGTCAAAGTTGTTTCAGCAAACTGCTATTCAGTGTCCATTTTCTGGGGCTTGGAAATAGGCTTATTATACAGAACTTAATGTTATATACTAATGGCATTTATTAGAGTGGAATTGTATATGTGTTATTACTTCTGATATCAGCCTGGCTTCTTAGCCTCTGCACAGCATGAGACTCTAGTAGTTATGTTAATGCTAGCTGACTCATGAGAGCAGCTTCCTAAAGTGTACCTTATTAACTTGGAGATTTTGCAAACAGCTATTTATGTGGGTTCTGCAAATTATAGAGCTATGTTCGTTTGACAAGTGTACAGTCTGTGTTCCTACCCTCATCACTTCTTACTAATGCTGATGGTCAAATCTGGCACCTTTTGAAGCAAATGCTTGAGAACAGTTCTAAAAAATGTCCATTTGGCTTCCAAGAAGTTGAAAATTATCTGATTCCTGCCATCTAGTCAGTTGAGCCAGGTCATTGAAGCAGACTGCTGCCTTTTCAGCTGGTCTGAGGGAATACATTGGAGTTTGCATCTCCAACAAAGGACATGGCTTCTCCAGCATGTTGGAGAGAACTGCAGTTCTCTGAGACAACTGAGAGAACTCCAGCTGCAGTGTGGTGTTCTCAGGACTGTGAGTCTTGTTGAGGAACCTGACTTCCAGGGGTATTTTTGCAGGGACAGCTTACATCCATGGGCTCTCCAGCATCTCTGCTTCCCTGCAGGAGTTAATATTCATATACATAGAACATTTAACAGATACTAGCAGCACCATACAAGACTTTAACACACACACACACACACACAAATATTTTTAAGACAAAAGGTTAGTGAGTTAGAGCCAAGACTAAGGTAATCAAATGAAGGGAAGAAACATCATCAAGAAAAAAGGAAGCAGAAACACATTACCAACTGTTCAAAGCTAATGAACAGAGACAGGGATGGTTTCTTAATAATCTTCTTGTTACCACTGCATAATACACTCTGTGTTCTAGAAACAAAGCCCAGGATTGACTTGTGCCTTCTCAGGGTCCCACCCAGATCTTTCCCCATCATGAATGAAAGCCACCATACTGGGGACAATGTCTCTGGGAACTAGCGAGGTTACATCTAAGGTAATTAGACATGTAATGCTGAATCTTTCCTTTGACTTTAATTGTCAACACCCCTTCCCCAGTCTCAGCAGAAAGAGCCATGCTGATAATGAGGGAGTGACTGAGAGTTGCGCTGGGTGATGCTGCCCTCCTGATCTGCTGGGGCCTTTCCTCTGCTGGGACAAATCCTGCTCTGTGTCTGAATCTGTCTAGTGGTCTCTGCTGGCTTTCTTCCTGCATCTGCACATCCTTGTCCTCTACCTTCTCCTCTGGTGTACTCAATACTTTTTTTGAAGAAACAGTTGCAAAGAATTAGTTTTGAAATCATAACCAAATACACCAGAGTCTTTTGATTACTATACAAAGACTAAGGGTCGCCATCAAAATAGAGATGGCCTGAATTCAGTTAAGAAGGGTATCATGCACTGTCATTTGGCTGAGCTTTCTCAGGTGCTGGAGACTGGGTCTCAGCTCCACGTGTGGCTCTCAGGATCATCCGAACTGCCTTTTTGTCCCTGCCCAGGATTCTCTTCATTTTGGTCCTCATTCTCTCTGAATTAGGTGCTCAAGACTCTTTGTTTTTAAAATATTTGCTTATTTATTTAATGAAAATAACATTTTAAATATTTATTTTTTAATGAAAAGTATCAGTCAAATACCATAAAATACTATTGAAAGCGTGATTTTCCTTTTGCATAAGCTGATGGCAGATCCTCATGGAGAAACTCATATCTCTTCCCCTACAGTATTCTCCATTCCTCCTGCAGATGCCTCTACTATAGTTTTAGAACCTGTTGTATTTAGGATCAACTGTAGAAATTTCATATTGAAAAAATATACTATGCTTTTCACTGTGATACTGTGAGAGGCTTGTACCAGGTGTGAAGGTGCCTGTATGAACTGCAGAACTACACAGTGACTTACATATTTTTTTACACCATAAGTCTTTACACAAATTCTTGTGTCTACACTGATTAAATGAGGGGTTTACACTCTACTCCTATTTTTTTACCACAGTGGAGTGTGTGGAAGAGGAAGAGGCATGTTTTAGTGTCTTGAGTGTGACTTTATTTCCTTTACCAATTTTCTGCACGAGCCACAGCTACCCATTCCTTCAGTTATAGAGAAAACAATGATGAGATTAGAACACCTGGAATCCTGCTCTAAGTTTCAGTATTTGCCCTCATAGACTTATTATGAGAATCAGAAAACTATGAAAAGAAGGCAAAAAAAACCAGTAACATTTGAGTTTCTTGACATTTCTAGGAATTAGGAGACAGCACAGTTTAGGCTCAGAAGTCTGACTCCCTGAGGGACAGTTTTGTTGTCACTGATTGTCATCTCATCAAACACATTGATCTGGGTTTCAGTTTCTTTATCTATAACATGATGGGCTTGGATGAAATCTATGAGGTTACTCTGGCTTTGGATATTTGTTCACTGGCCTGTTGGTAAAATGTGTTATGTATTTATAGGTGTATATTTGTTTATACATGAGTGGTTGACTCTCATTATCCACAGTTCTTTTGTCCCAGAGCTACCATGAATGCTAAATCAGCAAATCCTGACCCATGACCCCTGGGGAATGCAGGATTAGGTTCCTTGGAGCATCTGGCTACAGTGCTTTTGTCAACTGGTCAATATGTAACCTTGTTTTATGTGTATTTCTGTTTAGAGGAACTTATTTAATAGCATTGTTGATTCATCACATTGAAGGCCCAACAGCATCACAACTCATACTTGTATAAAACTCCCCTAACACACAGATTTTCTCTGAGAGGCACGTCAGAGCATTTTTGCTCTTAGGAGCACTAGACAGCATTTCAACACTGTGCTTAGGGGCTGCTTTCAACAGGGGAAAAAATAAGTACATAATTGTGAAAAACAGAGCACTTAAGTAGGCATGAACCATCACTTGTTTAGCATGAGAGTTGCAGTGGGTCTACGGGAAATGTGTACCAGGCAACTTAAATGTTTGCTCCCCTGTACATGTGTAATCTGAAAATGACCACAGAAGCACTGTGAGTATTGGTTTTGGGGATTTGTTGGGAACCTTACACCTGGCTTCTAGCTAAAAACATTGCATTGATTACAGGAACCTGTGCGCTCCACAAGCCAATCAGCTACAGGCACATGAGGTGTCCACGAGTACCAGTTGCACCCAAGTAATCAATAAGCGGGCCCTTCTTTGTCTCAAGCTAGCCAATAGCAAGCAACCTAATCTCTCCCTCCCCCCCCCCATATATATTCCCAGTTCGGAAAAATAAAGTTTGCAGCTTGATCAGAATCTTTTGTCTTGCTGCCATTCTTCGCGCCTCTTGTCCCCCCAACTCATTTGTTCTAGGTAGGTGGTCGAGCTCCAGTTGACTGCTCCGCGGGCTGGAGCAGGGATTACAAGTAAAGAGTAGTGACCAGGCAGATTTGCAAATATAGAATCCACAAATAATGAGGATTGACTGTATCTAATGGCATTTTTTAAAACTTTTTTTATTGATTATGCCATTACATTTGTTCTATTCCCCCCTCCATTCCCCTCCACCCTGCATACCCCTCCCCCACCATTTCCCCCTTTAGTTCATGAACACGTGTCTCAAATTCTTTAGATTCTGTATTTCCCCTACTATTCTTACCCTCCCCCCTATCTATTTTCTATCTACTGTCTATGCTACTTATTTTCTGTACTTTCTCCCCCCTTCTCTTCCTCCCTCTCCCCTGTTGCTAACCCTCCATGTGATCTTCATTTCTATGGTTCTGCTCCTGATCTAGCTGTCCTCTTAGTTTGCTTTTGTTTTAGGTGTGGTTGTTAATAACTGTGAGTTTGCTGTCCTTTCACTGTTCATCTTTTTTATCTTCTTTTTCTTAGGTAAGTCCCTTTAACATTTTATAGAATAAGGGCTTGGTGATGATGAACTCCTTGAATTTGGTCTTATCTGAGAAGCACTTTATCTGTCCTTCCATTCTAAATAAAAGCTTTGCTGGATAGAGCAATCTTGGTTGTAGGTCTTTGGTTTTCATGACTTGGAATACCTCTTTCCAGCCCCTTCTTGCCTGTAAGGTCTCTTTTGAGAAATCAGCTGACAGTCTGATGGGAACTCCTTTGTAGGTGACTGTCCCCTTAGCTCTTGCTGCTTCTAGGGTTCTCTCCTTCATTTTAATCTTGGCTAATGTAATGATGATGTGCCTTGGTGTGTTTCTTCTTGGGTCCAACTTCTTTGGGACTCTCTGAGCTTCCTGGATTTCCTGGAAGTCTATTTCCTCTGCCAGAATGGGGAAGTTCTCTTTTATTATTTGTTCAAATAAGGTTTCCACTCGTGACTCTTCCCCTTCTGGTACCCCTATAATTTGAATGTTGGAATGTTTAAAGATGTCCTGGAGGTTCCTAAGCTTCTCATTTTTCTGAATTCTTATTTCTTCATTCTTTTCTGTTTGATCATTTTTTTCTTCCTTCTGGTCCACTCCCTTGATTTGAGTCCCAATCTCCTTTCCATTACTATTGGTTTCCTGTGCATTATCATTCATTTCAATTAGTTTAGCTTCCAGATGTTTCTCTAATTTGTGACTAAAATCAATCAGTTCTGTAAGGATCCTGATAACCAGTGTTTTGAACTGTGCATCTGAAAGACTGGCTATTTCTTCATCGCTTAGATCTATCGGTTCTGGGGCTCCGAGTTGTCCTAGAGCCATTTTTGGTCTATTCGAGCCGTTAAGTAAGTGGAGCGAACCCAGGTCGCTGGTTTGTGACACTGTGTGTGGGGGCATGGTCAGAGAGGGAGCAATGGCAGTCCTCTCCGCTAGCCCAGTCTGTCCAGTCGCACCACTCGTCCCGGGCCTGTTTATCTGATCGGAATTGTGCGAGCCTGCTGCCCCGGGCTTGCTCGCCTCTTCACTGGTTTATCTGCACGCAGATGCATGACCGACCGCAGACAGCCAGCCGCGTCTCTTCCCTGTGTGCTCCTGTAGCTAGCCCGCGATCTGCGCTTTCGGCTGCTTGCGCACCACCCGTTCGGGGATTTTTTTTTCCCAACCTGCTCTGCTGCTGGCTTCGCTCCTCTTACCGGTTTAGCTGAGCATTTCGTTATCTTTGGACTCTGTATTGTCAATTTTCTGTGTGGCTTGGTTGTGTTTTTTGTTGTTAAAAATAGTTGTTCTTAAATTTGGTTGTGCACGGAAGCAAGGTGGTTCCACCTACACCTCCATCTTGGTGGAAGTCCTCAATTAATGGCATTAATGCCAACTTTTTTGGCACCAGGGATCAGTTTCATGGAAGACAAATTTCCCATTGACTGGGGTGGAGGGAATTGTTTCAGGATGATTCAAGAGCATTATATTCAAGCTCCGACTACTATGTACTCCGGTTCCTAACAGACCTGGACAAGTACTAGTCTGTGGCCTGGAGGTTGGGGACCCCTGGATTACAGCCTCCATTCTCCCTACTCACCTGAATGGTTTGTTCTCTCGCCAGCTCTGTCTGTGCCTCCCAGGAGAGCTTTTAATATTTTGGGTGTTTCTGGTTTTGGTGGAAAGAGGAAGGCAAGTTCTTTTGTTGGTGAGGTCACCCCTGTGGTTGGAGCCTTCTTTTGAGAAGCACTCTGTGGACAGAGAGAAAAGCTGTGTGAGAGCACTGGCAGAGTTCTGAACACATCTCCCACAAATACTGGTATTCCCCCTAATCTGTGAAGTTTTCCATGCACAGCTGCATAGCAGTTGTTGTTAAGTGTGTATCATGGAAAAAGCTGATCATTGCTATCACCATATAATTTTTCTCCTGGATGTTACAAAATAAGACCAACTCTTCTCAAATGGGGTTTTAAAGGTGGTATCTGGCTTTCTTCATGAGGAGCTTTTCAGAATCTGTATAATGCACAAGAATTTCTTGCAGAGTCTTCTTTTCCAGAGTTAAAAGGTTGGTGAAGCCATGAGCCACCAAGTTGGCTGTTTGGCAGTTTCCTCCTGTTGCTGCCAGAAGACTAGGAGAAATAAGTATACTTTCTCACTAGTCTCACCCCCCCACCAAAGTCTATTAAAACTAAAAATCAAATTATCTTATTATTCAGTCTATAAGACACCTCTTTCCTCCCCCCCCCCAAATTTGGGAGGAATAATGGTTGTTAATGCTGCTGTTGAGTTCTGTTTACATATATATAGGTGAAATATTATGTTATTAAGTATTTTACCACATTTTTTGCTTCAAGATTTTTTTCCCTATTTTCCTCCTGTAAAACTTAGGTGTGTCTTATGGTCCAAAAAATATAGTATAATCATTCTACTCCATCAGAGATCACTTCCTATTGATGAGAGCTCAGGTGATTATGCAGAGGGTCAGGATGTGGTGGCAAGAATTTTTGATAAGTTTTGTCTCAGACTCTCACTTTGCATGAAGCCTTCAGTACCTGTGAGACTCCCATCCCAGATTCCAGAAGTACAGATTATCTCTGGACAGGGTATCTTCTATTTGTTCTGGATTCACTTTCCATTCTCCCCATCTCTGTGGGTTTGCCCTCCATCTTCCATGTGGGTGCAGCCAAATGTGAATACATTTGAATACCAGTAGAAAGTCTGAAAGCATGAGGAGAGTGGAGCCAGAGACTTTATTCCCCAGTCCTTTCCCTGCCAGGACTTAGGTCAGCAGTGGCTGCTCTTCATAGAATCCGCAGCTCCTGACGTGCAGCCCAGCCCTAACAGCACAGCTCCCACAGCACTCTCTGGGTTTCCTAATGTGCCCTCCTGTCCTGAACAGCCCCTCCATGGAAACAGCTCTCTTGCTGTCACCAGTTTCATGATGTATCACAATCCTTGTTGTGTCTCCTTAGATTTTCCTTTACTAAAGCCTTCCCAGTTACCTTACTTGAGTGCACCAACTGTTTTCTGCCCAGGCTCTGACTGACAGAGCTCTGACATCAAATCTTAATAATGCTTGATTTTATCAGTGAATCCAATCTATTTTATACTTAATACCTGAAATCACCTTGTTTTTCAATATCATAAACTACTCTGTAGTAAAGCAATTCATATACAACTTCCCACTAGAGTGTCACTGAATTTTGTCACTGAATACAAAGTGTCACTTTGTATTTCTCAGAGACATAGCTGGGCATTTTGCATCCAGGAAATGGCAAATGAATAGTGATAAAACACATGCATGAATAAAATAAGTGAATAAAAATGCTATCATTCCAGGAATGGTATATTTTCAGTAAAATAAGGGTTTGGAAAACCAGGAAAATAAGGGTTTGTCTTTGAAACCAAGGCATAAAAAACACAATTTAAATGTTTAAAAAAACACTACAGGTTGTTCAGTAAAAAGATAATAGAATAGATGGAATACCTCAGAGTCGACCAGTTAGACATGGAAAAAGAAGGCTCACATTAATAAAAAACACAATCTCAAAGGAGGCAAGGTGGTGGAGGAGTGTATGGAAGCCACACTAACCTCCTTCCAAGATCGATCTGGAATTATAACTAAATTGTTGAGAAATCACCCAGAACAAACAAATGGAACAATAGTGAAAGAGAAGCCTTATAACCACAGACAGTCAGAAGAATCAGCTTCAGCACAACCTGTTTTCAAGAGGGCTTGCTGGGCATCCACAGGTGACAGCACTGGAGGGATAATTAAGCACCCAGTTGGATCCCCCTGAGAAGAATAGGGCCTAAACCCTGAGCTAGGATCCCCAGCCTGGAATACCAGAGCCTCCAAAAGTACACAGATAACAACCAGTGATGAAAAGTGGCAGGGTTGCTCTCTACCAGAGATGGACAGCTGTTTAAAGGGCCAACAGACAAATTTTCATTTGTAGCCACTTACCTGTGATTCCAGCAACACTGGGGGCAGAATGAGCTAGAGATGCCTGAGGAGAGACTGGGAACAGAGGCTTTGGGGAGAGCACTGAGAGAGCTGCTGCTGGGATGCTGGTGCCCAGGATTCCCCAAAACGTCAGCAACCATCCTGCTCAGGGAGACCACTCCCCTCTGAGAAGCAGCAGCCTGAGGAGAAACAATAGGCCCAGTCCCAGGAGGGATCCTGCCTTGCCCTATAAGTCTTAAGCCTCACCACGAGTGCAGAGTGACTAGATTAACAACAGAAGGAAAACAGCAAAAGACAGCAGACCCCTGGCAGTCTTGGAGCAGGCTACCTAAGGTCAGATTGGGTCAACATCTGATATCACCAGAGGCGGATTCAGGGGGGAAAAAAAAACAGTGGTAAATACTAGAGGTTACTGAGATGAAAATCACTGTGGTTTTCTCCATGATTAGTGATATTTTCTAGCCTGCATAGCTTTCTAACATTCATTTCTTGCCCAGTATATATTAAGTTACTAGAAATTATACTATAGTTTATTTCTCTCCTTTCTTATAATAATTTTACTCTCTTTACACCATTATTAATACTGGCTTATTTGCTGTTGATATTGGGATTGTGGGTGTGGGGGGAGAAATATTTGTGGATATGGGTTTGTTGCCTGGGCTTCGTGGTTTGATTCTGGCAGCACCTTCACAAAAGCATACAAGATGTGATGGGTAGAGTGACCTTCAGTCAACCAGCTGGAGGAAGGACCCACCAAAGAATGACTCAACAAGAGTCAAAACCCAATTACATGCAGAAAGCCAACATAAACAACACCCCAAGAGTGGCAAGTTCAGGGGATTAAGGAGACTGCACCACTGAATCCCACAAGTCTCCTATCATAGAAGTTAACACCACAAACTCAGGGACTCAAAACAAATGAATTTAAACAGCAGAGGCAAATAAGAGGAGCCTCACAAACAATGAGAATACAAAGAAACAACCCCCAAACTATAAGAAAGGAGGAATCCTCAGAAAGAATGCTAAATGAAATAGATACAAGTCAACTATCAGATATTGAGTTCAAAACAATGGTTATAAAGCAGCTCGATGAGCTTACTGAGAATTACTAAAAACTACAGGGAAACTACAATGAATTTATTGCAAACTAAATCAGCATGAAAAAGGAAATAAAAACTATCAACAAGGTCCAAGAGGAAATGAAGAATACAATTTCCGAATTAAAGAATACAGTAGAAGGAATCAAAAGCAGACTAGATGAAGCAGAGGATTGGATCAGTGAGCTTGAGGACAAGGTAGAAAAAAACCCCCAGAAAGAGTGAAAAAAAAAAGGAAATAAGACTAAAAAAGATCGAATAGTGGTCCTGGCTGGTGTAGCTCAGTGGATTGAGCGTGGGCCTACAAACCAGAAAATCGAGGTTTGATTCCCAGTCAGGGCACATGCCAGGGTTGCGGGCCAGTCCCCTGCAGGCCAGTTTCCAGCAGGGGATGCATGAAAGGCAACCATACATTGATATTTCTCTCCCTCTCTCCTTCCCTTCCCCTCTAAAGATAAATAAATAAAATCTTTAAAAAATCGAATAGTTATTAAGGAAAATACAGGACAACATGAAATGTGATAATATTGGTATAATAGGGATACCATAAGGAGAAGATCAGGAGCAAGGGATAGACAAACTGTTTTAAAATGTAATGATGGAATATTTCCCTAATTTGATGAGACAAAATGTCACAAAAATTCAGGAAGCACAGAGGGTCCAATCAAGAGGAAACCAAAGAGGTCCACTACAAGTCACACAATTAAAATGGCAAAATTTCAAGAGAGAGAGAATATTAAAGGCAGCAAGGCAGAAACAGGAAGTAACACACAAGGGAGCCCCAATAGGACTAGGAACTGACTTCTCAATGGAAAAACTACAGGCCAGAAAGGAATGGCAAGAAATATTCCAAGTAATGAAAAGCATAGGCCTGCACCAAGAATGCAGTACCCAGCAAGGCTCTGAATTAAAATGTAAGGTGAAATAAGAAGTTTCTCAGACAAAAGAAGGCTGAAAGAATAGACCTGAACCAAACCAGCACTGCAAGTATGCTAAAGGGAATGCTTTCAGCAAAGAGAAAAAGAGTGAGAGAAAGAACATAGGTACAAAAGGAGTAAAATGGCAATGAAGAAGTACCTATCAATAATATCCTTAAACATATATAGACTAGATCCTCCAATTAACAGTCATAGAATAGCTGAGTGGATAAGAAATCATGACCCACACATATGCTGCCTACAAGAGACTCACCTTAGAACAAAAGACCTACAGAGACAGAAAGCGAAGGATTGGAAAAAATATTGCAGACAAATGGACAGGAAAAAAAAGCTGGGGTAGCAATATTTATATAAGACAAAATAGACTTCAAAACAAGGGCCATAAAAAAAGACCCAGAAGGTCACTTCATAATACTCATGGGAAGAATCCATCAAGAAGACATGTACATTATATATATATATATATATATATATATATATATATATATACACATTATATATATATACACACATATATATATACATTATATATATATATATATATATATATATATAATGTACATGTTGGGTGTATATATATATACACCCAACATAGGAGCACCCAAATATATAAAAAATCTTAGAGGACTTCAAGAAAGATATTAACAGCAACACAATTATAGTTGGAGATTTTAACACCCCATTGTCAGAAATGGACAGATCTTCCAAAAAAATCAACAAAGATATTGTGGCATTGAACAATATCCTAGATCAAATGGACTTAACTGGTATATATATAGAGAGAGCCTTTCATCCCAAAGAAGCAAAATACACATTCTTTTCAAATGCACATGGAACATTTTCAAAGATAGACCACATGATAGGACACAAAACAAGCCTCAACAAACTCAAGAAAATTGATATTACATCAAACATTTTTTTCTGACCACAAGAGACTGAAACTAGAAAACAGCCTCAAGGAAAAAACTAAAAATGTCACAAACCCATGGAGATTGAATAGCATGCTATTAACCAATGAAAGAGTCAAGAATGATATTAAGGAAGAAATCAAAAAGTTTCTGGAAACAGATGTAAGGAACTCACAACTCAAAACCTATGGGACACAGCAAAGACAGTCCTGAGGGAAGTTCATAGTGATGCAGGCCTACCTAAAAAAATAGAAATATTTCAAATAAACAACCTAATTCTACACCTACAAGAACTCAGAGAACAACAACAAACACAGCCCAGAAGAAGTAGAAAGAAGAAAATAACAAAGATCAGAACAGAATTAATTGACATAAAGATTAAAGGCACAATTCTAAGTATCCTTAAATCCAGGAACTGGTTCTTTGAAAAGATAAACAAAATTGACAAGCCTTTAAGCAGACTCATCAAGAAAAAAAGAGAGAGGATCCAGATAAACACAATCAGAAATGAAAGAGGAGCAATTACAGCCGATACCACAGAAATACAAAGGATTGTAAGAAATTACTATGAAAAACTACGTATATGCCAAGAAATTTGAAAACCTAGGTGAAATGGACAAATTTCTAGAAAAATATAATCTTCCAAACCTGAATGAATAAGAAGCAAAAAGCCAAAACAGACCAATTATAGCTGAAGAAACTGAAGAAGTAATGAAAAACTCCCAGCAGACCCAAGCCCTGGATTAGATGGTTTTACAGGAGAATTTTACAAAGCATTTAAGGAACAGCTAACTCATCCTTTACAGACCATTCCAAAAAATCTAAAAAGACAGAAGGCTCCCAAACTCTTTTTATGAAGCCAGCATCATCCTAATCCTAAAAACAGATAAAGACATAACAAAGAAAGAAAATTACAGGTCAATATTGCTGTTGAAAATACGTGCTAAAAACCTCAACAAAATATTGGCAAACCATATTCAGCAATACACTTAAAAATCAAATACCAGGATCAAGTGGGATTCATCCCAGGGATGCAAGGATGGTACAACATTTGCAAATCAATAAACATAATACATCACATAAAAAAAGAAATACAAAAATCACATGATCATGTCAATAGATGCAGAAAAAGGATTTTATAAGGTCCAGCACTCATTTATGATAAAAACACTCAGCAAAGTGGGAATAGAGGAAGCATTTATCAACATAATAGAGGCCATATGTGAGAGACACATAGCCAATATCATACTCAATGGACAATAACTAAAAGCTTTCCAACTAAGTTCAGGAATGAGACAAGGATGTCTGCTTTCACCACATCTATTGAACATAGTATTGGAAGTCCTAGCCACAGCAATCAACAAGAAAAAGTGTCCAAATTGGAAAGGAGGAAGCAATACTGTCATCGTTTGCAGATGACATGATAGTGTACATAAAAAATCCTACAGACTCCACCACAAAAATACTCAACTCAGTAAGTGAATTTGGCAAAACAATGGGATACAAAGTCAATATTCAGAAATCAGAGGTATTTTTGTACACAAACAATGAAATATCAGAAACTGGAAATATCAAAAATCAGGAAAAATATCCCATTCAGTATACCAACAAGAAAAATAAAATACATAGGAGTAAACCTAACCAAGGAGGTAAAAGACCTGTTCTCAGAAAATTACAAAACACTGAAGAAAGAAACTGAGGAAGACAAAAACAAATGCAAGCAAATGTACTATGATCTTGGATCAGAAGAATGAACATCATCAAAATGTCCATACTACCCAAAGCAATTTATAGATTCAATGCAATCCCTATTAAAGTACCAGTGACATATTTCACAGATATAGAGCAAACATTTCAAAAATTTATATGAACCATAAATGACACAGAATAACGTCAGCAATTTTGAGGAAAAAAAACAATAAAGTAGGAGGGATCACAGTACCTGGCATCAAACTGTATTACAAAGCCACTCTAATCAAAACATCCTGGTGGTGGCATAAGAAAAGACACAAAGACCAATGGAACTGAATAGAAAGCCAAAAAATAAACCCAACTCTCTATGGTCAATTAATATTCACAAAAGAGGGCAGAAGCATAAAATGGAGTAAAAATGCCTTTTCAACAAATGGTGTTGGGAGATCTGAACAGGTACATAGAGAAAAATGAAACTCAACCACCAACTTACCCTATACAGAATAATAAATTCAAAATGGATAGAAGATTTAAATATAAGTCATGACACCATAAAAATCCCTCAGTAGAACATAGAAAGGAAATCTCAGATATTCCATCCAGCAATATTTTCACCAATATGTCCCTTAGAATACAGGACATAAGAGAAAGAATAAACAAATGAGATCTCATCAAAATAAAAATTTTCCACACAGCTAAAGAAAACAGCATTAAAATGAAAAGAGAACCAAATACATGGAAAAACATATTTGCCACTGATACCTCAGACAAGGGTTTGATCTCCAAAAGATATAAAGAAGTCCCATGAGTCAACTTCAGGAATACAAACAACCCAAATAAAAAATTGGCAAAAGACCTGAACAGACACTTCTCCAAGGAGGACATACACAAAGGCCCAGACACGTATGAACAGATGTTCAGCATCAATAGCCATCAGAGAGATTCAAATTAATACCACAGTGAGATACCACTTCACACTGGTTAAAATGGTTACATACAAATCAACAAACAAGAAGTGTTGGAGAGGATGTGGAGGAAAGGGAACCCTAGTGCACTGTGGTGGAAATGCAGACTGGTGTAACTATTGTGGAAAATAGTAAGGAATTTCCTCAGAAAACTAAAAATTTAACTGCCTTTTGACCTGGCAATACAACTGGTGGTACTATATCCCAAGAATCCTGAAACACCAATCCATAAAAGCTATGCACCTGAATGTTCATAGCAGCACAATTTACAATAGCCAAGTGCTGGAAGTAACCTAAGTGACCATCAGTAAATGAATGGAACAAAAATCTATGGTACATTCATATGATGGAATACTATGCAGCAGAAAGAAAGAAAGAGCTCCTACCCTTTGTGACAGCATGAAAAGAACTGAAGACCATCATGCTAAGTGAAATAAGCCAGGAAGTTAATGATAAGTACCACATGATCTCACCTTTAATTGGAACCTAATGCACAAAACAAATGAGCAAGAAAAATATAACCAGTGACATTGAGATTAAGAACAATCTGACAGTCACCACAGGGAAGGTGGGAAGAGATAATTGGGGGGGGAGGAGGGAAGAATTTTCAGGAACATGGATAAAGAATAAAGGATACATGGACAAAACCAAGGGGAATGGAATCTGGAGAGGAAGATTGGGATGGCTGGGGTGCAGGGGAAGTGGTGGGGGGAAAATGCAGACAACCATACTTGAAAAACAGTAAATTTTTTTTAAAAATTCTGAAACACCAATCTGAAAGAACCTATGCACCCTAATGTTCATATCAGCACAAGTGCTGAAAGCAACCTCACTCCCCAACACTAAATAAACTGTGGGTCAATAAACTGTGGTAAATTTACACAATGGAATACTATGCAGCAGAAAGAAAGAAGGAGCCCCTACTTTTTGCTACTGCATGGGTAGATCTGGAGAGCATTATGCTAACTGAAATAAACCAGGTGGTGAAAGACAAATACTGTATGGTGTTACCTATGAGTAGAACCTAATCAAAACAAGCAAACAAACAAACAAATAAACAAAATATAAGCAAAGGCATTAAAATTAAGAACAAACGAACAGTAACCAGAGGGGAGGGGGGAGGAGATAGTGGCCATAAAGGGGGAAGGGTTTTCAAGGTATGTGTGTAAAAAACACATGATCAAAGCCAAAAGGGTTTTGGGTTGAGGGTGTGAGTTGGAGATGGCCATTGTGTTGGTGAGTGGTAGGGGAAAATGGAGATAACAGTACTTGAACAACAATAAAAAAAGGAATAAAAAGAAAAAAAACACAAACTCTATGGGGAGAGGAGGAAGGACAGAGACATCTCAGCAATAGGAGTGTTTGCACTTTTACAGCCCTGCATTGTGGGGTGAGATATAAGGAGCTGTGTGGCTCCTACACCTGAAGGTTTATAGCAGAGAATGTACTTCTCCAACTGCTGCTGCAGAAAGGGGAACATTCCAATTGATTAACTGTTAAAAAGTGAACAATAAAAACTAAGAGGCAATTTTAAAATGTTCTTATCATGTGTATATAAGCAAATGCCATTCTCTATTACTATAAGAAATATTTAAAATAAAGGCAAAGAAATTTCCAAACTTAACAAAAAATACCAAACCACAGATGCTGAAAACTCAGGGATTACCAAGCATAAAAAATAACAGAAACCCTCTTATATTCCTAGGCATATAAAATCAGACTCTAATAAATGAAGGACAAACAGAAAATCTTGAAAAGAACTGTAGTTCGATAGTAACAGCAGATTTTTTATAAGGAACTGCAAGTAAGAACTGTGTGAAATGATCGCCAACCTAGAATTCTAAGTATAGTGAAACTATCCTTCAGAAGTGAAGGAGACACAAAGATTTTGTTAACGAAGCAAAAACTGAGGAACTTCTTTAGCAGACCTACTCTGCAAGAAATGTTGAAAGAAGTTCTTCACAAAGAAGGAAAATGATACTGGTTAGAAGCACAGGTCTACATAAAGAATGTAAGAACTTTGGAGAAGGAGCAAATAGAAGCAAAATAATACTAAAATCTTTTATTTCTCTTAAGTTTAATTTGTCTAAAAGATAACTTTAAAAATAAAACAACGCAATCTTGGATGACTACAAAAAATGGATAAGTGAAATAATTAACATCAGTGTCCTGAAGGTGGTAGGGAAGAATTGGGAAACCCCTCTAATAGGTTCCTGCACATATGTGAAATGGTGTAGTGTTATATGAAGGCAGACTTAAATCAGCTTAAAATGTATATTGCAAAATGATAGGGCCACCACAAAACTTTTCTGAAATTAAGTATAATTGATACGTTAAGAAAAGAGACAAAATGGCATCCTATAAAATGCTCCATTAAAACCAGAGAAGATAGAAAAAGGGGAAAACCTAATGAGAGGCCACCTAGAAGCAGCAGACAGGGCCCCTTACCTGCACTATACATTAAACTTGGGTCCAGGACTTATCCAGGGCGCTTGAGGATGGAATTACTCCTCTAACACAGAACTTATACACTTGGAATCTACAATGTTGACCATGTTAATGCCTACTCATTTTGCTCAATGATTTTACATTTTTAATTTATTACTCCATGGCAAAAAACATTGACCTTTTGGCCTTTCCTGAGGTTCTCCCTAATAGGCTCTGCCTTCACCTTTTTTTCTAAGGAAGGAAAATAAAAATTTTATCTATCTATCATCTATCTATCTAATTATCTATTATCTATCTACCTATCATCCATTCATCCATCCATTATGCAATCTTTCTGTTATCTATCTATATCTATCTCTCTATCATCACAATCATCTCTTGTCACATATCTAGCCAACTTTCTATCTATTTTCCTACCTATTTCTCTATGAAATGGATGTTAATAACTTGAAGATATGATGATTGGATAAGCTTATTCATCCACATTCTGTTGCCTTGGACAGTGGGTATTCCAGTGGTGAAGCAGGTATAGATGGTATCCAGGAGCTTAACTTGGACCTCAGTATGTTTCTGTGCTGTCAGACTATGAGTGCAGAATGGAAGTAACATATTTAAATGTCAGGTTATTTTGAGATTTCTCAAGGTGTATTTTAACTTGCCTATAGGTTACACATTTGAAGTGCTTGATGAGTGTTTGAATGGAAGAAACATTTAGTTTGCCAGATGGATTTTGCCCAAACTCTTTTAGCCATGTTTAAAATAGCATTTCCCCCCTCCTGTCCACTAAATTCTTCTCCAGAATTCTACCAATGGAAACTTTCACTCATTAAGTAGCTTCGTAAGAAGATCCCTAAATATTCCCACTAAGCCCATGTAGAGTTTCTGAAAGAGCACACACTGGAGGATAAATAGTTGAAGTTAAATGGTTAGTGTCTTCATGTCACAGTGAACAGAGCAATTGGACAGAAAACACAGGAATTGCTCTAATTCTAGTTCCTCCTGTTTGCTGACTTGAAAACTTTGCTGACCTCACTTGGAAACTTAAGGACCATTTTGATTTTCACTTGATCATGTATTTATTAAGTACATGCTATGTATTCAGCATGAGGAAATGAATTTGGGCAAAAGGAGAATTTTTACAGCCTGGTATAGTTTTGTGGAAGGAACGCAGGCTTTGGAACAAGATAACTCTATCATTTATTAAGTGCATTTCTAAGTGATTATTTAATCTCTCTTTAAGGAAGCAGGGCCACCTCAATACCTGCTATAGATATCTGATCATCTCTAGACAGAAATAGTGTTTATAGATTCCAGATATTTAATTATAAAAAAATGTAAAATTTCTGGCTCAGAACTTTTAAAGCTGAATTTGTGTTATGTAGCTGTAACAAGTAACAAGTATACTAACTTTGTATAGGAGGGATGTATATGTGTATGTGTAACATAAACTGGCTCACAGGGTTGTGGAAGTTGAGGAGCTTCACACTCTATCACCTGCAAACTGGAGACCCAAAAAAGCTAGTGCTGTAACATCCCAAGGCAGAGGCCTGAGGAGGGGAGAAGGGAGAGCTGATGGTATAAGTCCATATCTGAGTCCAAAAGCCCAACAACCAGCAGTGCTGATGTCTGATGTCCAAGGGCAGGAGAAGGGGGTGTCTCAGCTCAGGCAGAGAGAGTGAAATTTACCTCCCTCTACCATTTTGTTCTATTCAAGCCCTCAACAGATTGGAGGATTCCATTTGCATTGGTGAAGGTGATGGTCTTTACTCAGTCTGCTGATTCAAATGCTATTGCTTCCCAAACATTCTCACAGCCACATCAAGAAATCATGTTGTATCAGCTATGGAGGCATTTGAAGTCTGATCAAGCTGACACATAAAATTAACCATCATAGTACTGGTATAGCTCAGGTGGATAAGTGAATGAGAGCAGCAAGTAGATGTCAGAGAGAAAAGGTACATAAGAGAGCCTGTGTATGCAAAACTCTGTACATGTCAGACACAATGGCAACATGGAGACAAGTGTGTTTGTACTTGAAACTACTGCAAGGTAAACATACGTGAACCTGGAATTTCTTTTTTTGTTTAGGAAAATTTCCATGCTTAGGCTTCTGTCAGATTTCACAGATATAAAACATGTAGCTGACTTTCCCTCAGCAGGTCTTGATTTCAGAGTTGAATTAGCCTTAAAGGAATTGATGAACAATGAAGAATCCAGGTGAAAATTCTAAGGAAACAGAGAGGAAAGAATAACATGCCCATCGTACTCTATGCCTGGTTGATTTTTATCCCTTCAAGTGCCCAGAAGAATACTCTATGATACTCTTCTAGAAAACACTGTATCAAACAAACTCATATACTAGCCTAACTGTTTGTTTAGAGTCAAAACAGCTAACAATATTATACATTACTGATCAAGACAACTGGGAGATGTAAGTTCTTACCTATATGTTCTGACTTTGAAACTGAGGTAAAGTAACTTATTTAAGAGCAAACACTTATGAGTCTTGTTGACATTATAACACAAGACCAGAGCTGACTTCAAGTCAAAGGGTCTTTTCTTTACACTTTAACACTACTGATGCTGATGAAGCCACTGCTATCGCTTAAATGTTACATATTTTCCCACAGACATTAGAAAAAGTGAGAGAGGAGAAGAGGCTGGTCAAGCTGGTGCAATGAGCTGTGCTGAGGTCTGATGATCAGCATCTTCCTGTCCTCTCTGCTGTTCCAGAGGGTGGGGGTGAGCCTTGCTTTTCATAGATTAGGGATACTGGATTAAAGTCACTTTAGGAGGAGTCCTGAGCGTGTCTGAATACATATTTAAACAATGATATTCATAATACCATTGTTCACAGAAATATGGTGAAACTTAGATGAAGTTAGGTTTTTGCTCAAGGCAAAAATGTGTTATACAATCCAAGACACTGTATACAGAGGTGTGCAGTAAAAGTACAAACACATATTTATTTTTATTTTTCTTATTTTAAGAATATTTTATTTATTATGCTATTACAGTGTCTCATCTTTTTTTATCCCTTTTATCCCCCTCCACATGGTACACCCATTCCCTCCAGCATTCCTCCATTTTGTTCATGTCCATGAGTCACACATATAAGTTCTTTAGCTTCTCCATTTCCCATACTATTCTAAACCTCCCCCTTTCTAGTTTGTACCTACCATTTATGCTTCTTATTCCCTGTACTCTTTACCTCATTCTTCCCTTTCCCCCTCCCCACTGATCTCCCTCCATGTGATATCCATATCTGTGATTCTGTTTCTGTTCTAGTTGTTTCCTTAGTTTGTTTTCCTTTTTTAGGTTCAGTTGTTGATAGTTGTGCGTTTGTTGTCATTCTCCTGTTCATAGTTTTGATCTTCTTTTTCTTAGATTAGTCCCTTTAACATTTCATATAATAAGGGCTTGGTGATGATGAACTCATTTAACTTGACCTTATCTGAGAAGCAGCTTATCTTCCCTTGTATTCTAAATGATAGCTTTGCTGGATAGAGTATTCTTGGATGTCAGCCTTTGCCTTTCATAACTTTTATTACTTCTTTCCAGTCCCTTCTTGCCTATAAGGTTTCTTTTGAAAAATCAACTGAAAGTCTTATGGAAACTCCTTTGTAGGTAACTGTCTCCTTTTCTCTTACTGCTTTTAAGATTCTCTCCTTATCTTTAATCTTGGGCAGTTTAATTATCATATGATTTGGTGTGTTCCTCTTTGAGTCCAATTTGTTTGGAACTCTCTGAGCTTCCTGGATTTGTGTGTCTATTTCCTTTGCCAGATTTCAGAAGTTTTGTTTCATTATTTTCTCAATTAAGTTTTCAATTTCTTGCTCTTTCTCCACTTTTTATGGCACTGCTATGATTCAGATGGTGGAATGTTTAAAGTTTTCCTGGAGATTCCTAAGCCTCTTCTCATTTTTTAAAAAATTCTTGTCTCTTCATTGTCTTCTGTTTGAATGTTTATTTCTTTCTTCTGCTCCAAATCATCGAGTTGAGTCCTGGTTTCCTTCCCTTCACTGTTGGTCCCCTGTATATTTTCCTCTTATTCACTTTACATAACCTTTACTTCTTCCTATATTTCATGGCAGTACTTAAGCATTTTTCTGACCATCCTGATTGCCAGTGTTTTGAACTCTGCAACTGATAGGTGGTCTATTTCCTTATTTCTTAGTTCTTTTTCTAGAGTTTTTTTTATCTGTTCTTTCATTTGTGCCTTATTTCTTTGTATCTGCACACCTGTTACATTGTAAGGTATTCATCAGGGCAAGACAACTCACTTTGCTATGTTGTGGGGCTATATGTGGGGGGAGTCAAAGAGGGAAAAATGCCACTTGCTTGGCTCTCACCCCACTTTCAAGATACTGGCAATATCTCCCACCACCACAACTCCTACATGTACAAACATGTGTTGTTTTTAACACAGACAGTGTTCACAGGTTTAAAATAGAAAATATGCAAATGAGAAGTTTTCTCCCTCAACATTAAGCAATCTTTTACATACTTCTCAGTGTATCTACTATGTCTATCTCTTAGGGAAGGCAGGGGTGTGGGTAGGGAAGAAATTCTGATGAAGAGTAACAGTTTGTAAGTAAAATAATCCAAAGAAGTAAAGGTCTGCCTTGGTACTCCCATTTTAAAAACTGAATGTTGAGAAGAAGCAGGCAAAAATTGTTTGAAGGGAAAAAAAGAGGTTTAGAATTCCTTTGATTGGAATTATTTTTCAAAATATTTGGCCTTTTCACAATGATATAAAGTAAATATAAAAAAAATTCATAGATGCCCTGGCCTGGTGGCTCTGTTGGTTGGAGCATTGTCCCATACACCAAACAGGGTGTAGGTTTGATCTTCAGTCAGGGCATATACCTAGCTAGCTTGTGGGTTTGATCCCTAGTCGAGGTACATCTGGGAAGCAACCAATGGATCTCTTTCACACTGATGTTTCTTTCTCTCTCTCTCTCTTCCTCTCTAAAAACCAATAAAAGCATATCCTTGGGTGAGGGTTTTAAAAAGTCCACAAAATTGGCAACTTGAAAAGTCAGAACTCAAATATTTTAAATGAAAACCAGACTATCTAAAAACATATAAGGATATATCAATACCTAAATTATCCTGAATTGTTATGTAAATGAAAAAAAGATGCTACCTGTTGGGAACCACCCTGCCTAGTTTTAGGAGCTACAAACCCTGCATGAATAAGGCTGAGTGAGCGACCTTCAGACTGTGAGCCACTAAGGAGACAAAGTTTATCTCCATGGCAGGAGCACTGCTTCTGCTTCATCCATCTCTGGCCCCTGATGCTTTGTCAGTTAGTCAATGATGGGTAAGACCCCTCTAAGGGGGAGCAACCTAAGCCAGACACAATCACTTGGGAGGACATCAAGGAAGGACTCAGGGGGCTACAGCAAAGAGGGGGTGATGGACCCTTGCTCCCCAGCTATTCTGACATAGCCTGAGTCCCCATTTCCATCTAGGAGAAGAGTTTTCTGGCTCTAATCCACTTAAGCCTAAAAACCTATGATGGGGAGGGCAGTGCAGTCCTCCGCCGGCTAGAGCAGGTTTAGGGGTGATCAGGCATAAGAAAGAATTCATAAAGTCCTGTGGAGCCTGCTTTGCTAAGAGTGCTTTTATTCATATGATAAGGGTCCGAGCAAGAAATGAGTGTGTCTCCCAAAGTTTTTGCAACCCCCTTACCTGACAGACACTGACTCAGATTAAGCCCTCAGATTTCTTTTAAATGTTATCTATTGTTTGATCCTTGCCACTTGACATTGATTGATGAGCTTTACCTGTATCCCTGTGTGTTACAAACCTAATAAAAGCCACTGAGGAAGGGGCTCTTGGTCCTTCTTTTTTGAGAGATTAACCACCTCTTCCCCCCAAGAAGATCATGTTTCAGTAGTTTTATTTTCATCCGTGGTGGACAGGGGGGTTTACATGCAAAGTTTCCCCCACAGCTAACAAAGGAAAAAATTAAGAAGGTAAAAGATCACATTGATGAAAATAAATAGGACCATAGAAAATCAATTTATTTAGCAAATATTTATTTAGGAGCTATTATTTTCTAGGCACTATTTAGAGAAATGCAAGTGAAAACAACCTATTAAAATGCAAAACCATTGGGAATAATAAAGTCATATCAGAGATGCTAGGGAAAAAATAGATATATACTACATGCTATATTAAAAATTGGTTCAATTTTGCTTGAAAGTAATCTGCCCATATCTGACAAGAGTTATCAAAATGTACCTACCTTTTGATCTACCTGTTTCTCTTTTGGGAATAAACCTAAAAGAAATAAAAGAGAGTCCTGGGGAAGATGGCGGTGGAGGATTCCGCTTCACCCCACGCATGGGAGAAAAACCTGGTCAATCTGTGGAGGAGCACAGCAAATAGCCAACAGTGCCCCAGCACATAGGAAAGTAGGAGTCCAGAAATTGTAGCGGACACTAAAAGACCAGACGGTGAAGAGATGGCTGCAGGTCATAAGGTCAGAGGGAACAGCTCAGACTCCGCAGGCGGAGGCTGCTGCCTCCACCAGGAACCAGGGGCCTGGGCCGGGTCTGCTGCAGACAGACTCTTTGGGAGCTAAGGGCTGGCAGCAAGGTCCTTGGGAGAGAGCAGGGTCTACCCAGCTGGGTGCAATTTGAAAAATATTGGGAGAGACCTGTTTGCTTGAAGTGTAAGAGACGAATGGGCACAAAGAAGAAAACAAGGGGGCCTTGATCACCTGTGGAGTCTGTGGGCACCGGCTTGGGAGGATTGAGAGTGTTATGTTAGGTTAGGGTTAAATTAGCAGGGAGGACGAGGCAGGCACCAGACTGTCTCAGCAAGGGAGATAAAAAAGTAAAAAAAAAAAGTAAAAGTACAACCTGCCCATGCATGACCTTGTCTTTGCATGGCCTTGTCTTTTCAGAAAAGTTTCCATTGTAGTAAGCAGAGATGTGTGTGTGTCCTCTGAAAATAGCCAATTTTTAACAGCTACGTCTGCTTCTGTATTTGCTTGCTTGCTTGCTCACCCCAATAAAAACCCCAGGCTGTAAGCGCCAGGCGCGACTCTCATTTGCAGCCATTTTGGCACTCGTGTGTCTCCGGAGGCACCCCGAGAGTTCGCCCCTGTGCAGGTAAAACTTTGTTAAGGGGAAAATGGGGGAGGGATTTGGAGGAACAAATAGGAAGGACACAGGGACGAGAACTAAGGGGTGTGGAAATGGGAGGGAGGTGGGGAGCAAGGGGCGGGGGAGGCTGGGATGGGAAAAATAGACAAAAAACTGTACTTGAAAAATAACTAAATAAAATTATTAAATTAAAAAAAAACAAAAAAAAAAACTTTGAAACTTTGGCTAATAAAACACCTCTGACTACCCAGCAGTCTCCGACCCTTCTTGCTCGCAAGGACGGGATATAACAAGAGTTATCTTTGCATTCCTCCATAGCACTGGGAAAGGTTCGCGCCCAAGCCTTTGGGGCCAGGGAAGCCCAGCTCGGCACACTCGCATCCCAGGCCCCCCGCCACCCCCCAGGCGATGACTCCCTGGGGAAAAAAAGTGCTCTAAAAAAGGATCTGGATTCCCTAGGTGGGGCACTGGGGAGAGGCACCTGACTGGATCTTGGGAGAGTGCTCAGGAGACAGGCTCAGTACACCAAGAAGGGAGAAAGGCCACCCCAATTGCTCCTCAGCCTGCTGCAGCCAGTGATAATGGAAAAAAGGTTTGGCCAGCTGGAAACCAACAAGAGGTGCTTTTTTTAAAGCACTCTTATATTTTTTAAACTTTATTATTGTTGTATCTTTCAATACTTTTTTTCTCTGTTTCCTTCTTGTTGTATTCCTTATTTTTTTCCATACTTAATGCTTTTTCCTCCCTTCTGCTACCTTTTTGTTTTGTTTTGTTTTTTGCTCCCCCCCACAAGTGAGACAAAAAACTTGGAACTGCAAAAAGACCAGAGGTGGACCAAGAGAGGGGGCATCCCAACAGTAGAGACAGAGAGATAAATTTCACTTTGCTATAGCAGAGAAACTACAAGTTACTGCATATTTGTATTATTTTTTTATTATTTTTCATTATTCTTACATCTTATATTTTAATAGTATCTTTGTATTCCTCCTCTTTTTGTATAGTCTCCTTTGCCTTGGCTGGATATATTGTATCACTTGACAGGTTCCCCTGTCCCCTCATTCATAGTCTATTGCTAGTTTACTGTTCTTTACTTTACCTGTGCTCCACCAACACACTATTGAAGGTCCAGTACTCCTTATTCTTGGTATTTCATACCTTCTGTCATATGATTGTTGCTCTAATATTATTGTAAATAATAGCTATTATATACTGTTGTAAATACTACACAACTCCCTCCCAGACCTTAGCTGACTTCATTGTTTCCTGAACTATAATACTGTACTGGCTAACTCTATTCTCTCTCACACTACACCTATTTACCATCCTTTATTCTCACCTTACCTCAGAATCTGTCCTCTCTCAACCTCACTGTTTTCTAACTCTAACTCACAAACCTTCCCTACCCAATAAGAGCTTTATCTTCTTCCCATCCTTTCTAAAAAGAGGCTAGCTGGGTTGAAGGTTACAGTTATCACTATACATACTCAAAGGATCTCCTATCTCTTCTCTAGTGTCTGCTACTATAAATATCATAGAATACTCTCCTGATGTCATAAACCACTTTTCCTTCACCTCCAACCGATCATAAAAAAAAGTAGGTGGAAGCAGTGAACACCAGGATACCCAATGGAGGAAGAAACCCAACAACAAAGGAACCATGAACAGATAACAACAGAAAAAGGTGAAGGAGAGAGTAGCAACCACACAAACCTCAACCCAAGATCTATGTGGAAATATACAACTAAACAGTGGAGAAACTACCCAGTGAAAACAACTGAATAAGAGCAAAAGAGAATCCTCAAAACACTGTGCACACAGAAGAACTAGCTTCAATGTAACCCACGCTTACCAGCACAACAAATTAAAATGGGTGGTGGACGGAGGGACCATCAGTTCACCAGCTGGTGGGAGGAACCGAAAAAAGAAACACACACAAAAAAACCAAAACCCGAAGACAAACTCAGAGCCAATTTCAAGGACAGCCCAAGAACAGTGAGCTGGGGAGATCAAGGAGATTATACCACTGAATCTCACAGGTATTATACCACAGAAGTTCATACCATAACACAGGAAGCCAAAACAAATCAATTTTAGAAAGTGAAGCTAACAAGAAGACTATGACAAACAATGGGAGATAAAGAAACAATCCCAAATGTAAGGAAAGCAGGAAACCTCCACAAGAATGCTAGATAAAACAGTGGCAAGTCAGCTATGAACTGACTGGTCATCAGGAAGCTGATAAAAGCACTGAGTTAAAAGCACTGCTTATCAAGAAGTTCAAAGAGCTCACAATGAGCTACCAGAAACTACAGGGAAATTATAATGAACTCATGGAAAACTATAGCAACATGAAAAAGGTAATAGAAACTATCGGCAAGGGCCAAGAGCAAATTAAGAATACAATTGCTGAACTGAAGAACCCAGTGGAAGGAATCAAAAGCAGGATCAATGAAGCAGAAGATCTGATCAGCGAGGTGGAGGAAAAAGTAGAAAGAAACTCCCAGAAAGAGCAAGAAAAGGAAAACAGGCTCAGAAAGAATGAAGAGGGATTAAGAGAAATGCAAGACAATACGAAATGTAATAATATTCAAATAATAGGCATAGCAGAAGGAGACAAAGAAGAGCAAGGGATAGAAAATCTATTTGAAAAAGTAATGATGGAAAACTTCCCTAATTCGATGAGAGAAAAAGTCACACAAATCCAGGAAGCACAGAGTCCCAATCAAGAGGAACCCAAAGAGGCCCACTTCAAGACACATCATCATTAAAATGGCAAAATTCCAAGACAAAGAGAGACTATTAAAGGCAGCAAGGGAGAAACAGGAAGTAACATACAAGGGAGCCCCAATAAGGTTAGCTGCTGACTTCTCAATGGAAACGCTCCAAGTAAGAAGAGAATGGCAACAAATATTCCAAGTAATGAGAACCAGAGGCCTGCAACCAATGCTGCTTTACCCAGCAAGGCTCTCAATCAAGATAGAAGGCCAAATAAAGAGCTTCCAAGACAAAAGGAGTCTAAAAGAATACACCTTCACCAAACTGGCTCTTCAAGAGATACTAAAAGGACTGCTTTAAGGAAAGGAAGGAAAAGTGAGAGACAGAGAGAAACACAGGTATAAAAATGACAATGAATAAGTACCTATCAATAATAATCTTAAATGTAAATGGATTCAACGCTCTAATAAAAAGACATAGAATAGCTGAATGGATAAGAAAACATGACCCACAGATTTGCTGCCTACAGGAGACATACCTCAGGACAAAGACCTACACAGACTAAAAGTGAAGGCCTGGACACAAATTTTCCAAGCAAACGGACAGGAAAAAAAAAGCCTGGGTAGCAATGCTCATATCGGACCAAATAGTCTTCAAAAAAAGGGCAATAAAAAGCGACCCAGAAGGTCACTTCACAATACTCAAGGGAAGAATCCACCAAAAAGACATAAACATTGCAAATATATATGCACCCAACATAGGAGCACCCAAATATATAAAGAAAATCTTAGAGGACCTCAAGAAAAATATTGACAGCAACACAATTACAGTAGGGGATTTTAACACCCCACTGTCAAAATTGGACAGATCTGCCAAACAAAATATCAACAGAGATATTGTGGCATTGAACAACGCCCTAGGTGAAATGGACTTAACTGATATATAGAGAGAGCCTTTCATCCCAAAGAAGCTAAGAACACAATCTTTTCAAATGCATATGGAACATTTTAAAAGATAGATCACATGATAGGACACAAAACAAGCTTCAACAAATTCAAGAAAATTGAAATCATACCAAGCATCTTCTCTGACCACAAGGGATTGAAACTAGAAACCAAACCCAAGGGAAAAACTCCAAAACACTCAAAATCATAGAGATTGAATAGCATGGTATTAAACAATAAATTGGTCCAGCACAAAATTAGGGAAGAAATTAAGAAGTTTCTGGAAATAAATGAAAATGAACTCATGACAACCCAAAACTTATGGGACACAGCGAAGGCAGTCCTAAGAGGGAAATTCATAGCCATACAGGCCTACCTAAAAGAGATACAAATATTTTAAACAAACAACCTAACCCTACGCCTAGAAGACCTTGAGGAACAAAAACAAAGGCAGCCCTGAGCAGCAGAAGGAAGGAAATAACCAAGATCAGAGCAGAATTAAAAAACATAGGGACTAAAAGCACAATTCTAAGGATCAATGAATCCAGGAGCTGGTTTTTTTAAAAGATAAACAAAATCGACAAACCTTTAAGCAGGCTCATCAAGAAAACAAGAGAGAGGACCCAAATAAACACAATCAGAAATGAAAAAGGAGAGATTACAACTGACACCACAGAAATACAAGGACTGTAAGAACTTACTATGAAGAACTGTAGGCCAAGAAATTTGAAAACTTAGGTGAAGTGGAAAAATTTGTAGAAAAAATATAATCTTCCAAAACTCAACGAAGAAGAAGCAGAAAACCTGAACAGACAAATAACAGCAGAAGAAATTGAAACAGTAATCAAAAAACTCCTGACACACAAAAGCCCTGGACCAGATGGTTTCACAGGAGAATTCTACAAAACATTTAAAGAAAAGCTAACCCTTATTCTTCACAGACTGTTCAAAAAAAATTTGAAAATAATGGAAGACTCCCAAACTCTTTTTATAGAACCAACATCATCCTAATCCCCAAAACAGATAAAGATACAGCAAAGAAAAAAAAAACTTCAGGCCAATACTGCTGATGAACATAGACACTAAAACCCTCTAAAAAGCATTGGCAAATCGCATCCAACAATACATTAAAAACATCATACACCATGACCAAGTGGGTTCAATCCCAGGGATGCAAGGAAGGTTCAATATTCGCAAATCAGTAAATGTGATACATCACATAAACAAAAGCATAAACAAAAATCACATGAACATATCAATAGATGCATGAAAAGCTTTTGATAAGGTACAACACCCATTCATGATAAAAACACTCAGCAAAGTGGGAATAAAGGGAGCCTTTCTCAACATAATAAAGACCATATATGAGAGACCTACAGCCAACATCACACTCGCAAAAACTAAAATCTTTTCCACTAAGATCAGGAACAAGACAAGGTTGTCCACATTTACCAGTTCTATTAAATATAGTATTGGAAGTTTTAGCCACAGTGATCAGAAAATTAAAATAAAATAAAATAAAATAAAATAAAATAAAATAAAATAAAATAAAAGGCATCCAAATCGGAAAGGAGGAAACAAAACTTTCAGTGTTTGCAGATGACATAATAGTGTACATAAAAAATCCTATAGACTCCACCAATAAAACGGCTGGACCTGATAAATGAATTTGACAAAACAGCGGGATACAAAGTCAATATGCAGAAAAATGAAAGGCATTTTTGTATACCAACAATAAAACAGCAGAAACAGAAATCAAGAAAAAAAGCCCATTGAATATAGCAAAAAGAAAAATAAAATATATGGGGAATAAAAAAAACCTGTGTGCAGAAAGCTACAGAACACTGAAGAAGGAAATGAAAGAAACCACAAAGAAATGGAAACATATACCGTGTTCATGGGTTGGAAGAATTAACATCATCAAAATGTCCATACTACCGAAAGCAATTTACACATTCAGTGTAATACCTATTAAAGTACCAATGGCATGTTTCAAAGACATAGAAAAAACACTTCAAAAATTTATAGGGAATCATTAATGGCCCCAAATAGCAGCTGCAATTTTGAGAAAGAAGAACAAAGTAGAAGAGATCACAATACCTGATACCAAACTGTATTACAAGGCCACTGTAATCAAAACAGCCTGGAAATGTCATAGAAACAGGCACATAGAACGATGAAACGGAACAGAGAGCCCAGAAGTAAACCCAAGTCTCTATAGTCAATTAATATTTGACAAAGGGGTCAGCAACATAAAATGGAGTAAAAAATCACCTCTTCAACAAGTGGTGTCGGGAGAACTGGACAGCTACATGCAAAAAAATGAAACTCGAGCACCAACTTACACCATACACCAAAATAAATTCAGGGTGGATAAAAGACTTAAATATAAGCTGTGACACCATTAAAGTCCTAGAGGAGAACATTGGCAGGAAAATCTCAGATATTTCATGCAGCAACTTTTTTACTGATATATCCCCAGAGCAAGGGACATAAAGAATAAACAAATGGGATCTCATCAAAATTAAAAGGTTTTGCATGGCTAAAAAAAACAGTATTAAAATAAAAGGAGAACCAACTGTATGGGGAAACATAATTGCCAATGATACCTCAGACAAGGGTTTAATCTCCAAAATATACAAAGAACTTACATGACTCCACTCTAAGAAGACAAGCAACCCAATTAATAAATGGGCAAAGGACTTGAACAGACACTTCTTCGAGGAGAACATATAGAGGATCCAGAGGCACATAAAAAGATCCTCAATATCATGAGCTATCAGAGAGATGCAAATTAAAACCACAATGAGATACCACTTTACACTGGTCAGAATGGCCATCATAAACAAAGCAACAAACAACAAATGTTGGAGAGGTTGTGGGGAAAAGGGGTCCTTAGTTCACTGTTGGTGGGATTGCAGACTGGTTCAACCACTATGGAAAACTGTATAGAATTTTCTCAGAAATCTAAAAATGGACTTGCCTTTTGACCCAGCAATTCCACTGCTGGGATTACATCCTAAGAACTCTAAAACACCAGTTCAAAAGAACCTATGCACTGCAATGTTCATAGCAGCACAATTTACAATAACCAAGAGCTGGAAGCAACCTAGGTGCCCTTCAGTAAATGAGTGAAGCAAAAAATTATGGTACATATACACAATGGAATTCTATGCAGCAGAAAGAAAGAAGGTGCTCCTACTCTTTGCAACAGCATAGATGGTACTGGAAAGCATTATGCTGTGTGAAATAAGCCTGGTGTTGAAAGACAAATACCATATGATCTCACCTTTAACAAGGAAGCTATCCAACAAAACAAAAAAGGAAGTGAAGTAAAACCAAATACACTGAAATAGGGAACAGGCGGACAGTGACCAGAGGGGAGAGAGGAGGGAATTTCAGGGGACGGATTTATAGGAACTAGTGTAAAGGACACATGGACAACAGCTAAGGGAGGTGGAAATGGGAGGGTGGTGGGGGGCACTGAGGGGGCTTGTCTGGGATGGGAGTAAAAGACAGAAAACTGTAATTGAACAATTAAATAAAAAAATTTTAAAGTAAAAGAAAAGCAAAGTAATTTTACAAAAGTTAACACAGCAGTGCTATTCTCAATGATAAAATACTGACAATAGGGCACAAGGCTGAGTATGCATATTTATGACAAATAATGTTCTTTAGTCCATTTTCAGAGGTGGGTTGATAATTATATTCACTTGCTTATTCAATAGCTACCAGGTAGTAAATGGGCCAGGCACTGCTGCAAGAGCTGGGAGTCTTGTGAAGAACAAATCTAATATGTCTGCCAGGATCCCAGGGAGCTGTGTCTTTATGCAAAACAGAAAAACACAGCCTCTCTGGGCACACGGAGTTTTGTGTGTGCAAAGCTGGCAAGAATAATGCCCCTTTGCCAAGTAGGAGGCAGCTTTACATTGGGGTAGGCACAGCACAGGGCTCAGGGCTCAGGAGTGGGATGCAGCCCTCACTTCATGCACAGCACAGTTAGCACAGCCATAAAGACATGGAATAAATAAATGAGCCAATAAGTGTATGATTACCCCACTATGTTCTCTGAAAGAAAGGAACACAGTCCAAGCAAAGCATGGAGCAAGGAGAACTGGGAGGTCCCACAGTGCAGGATTAAAGAGGTTCTGAAAGAGCTGTCATGAGGTGAGGGGTGGTGGGAGGAGCCTCTGGGCAGAGGCAGTGGCCTGTGCAGAAAGCTCCCTGTGGCAGCCAGGAGTGTGATACACTTAAGCAACTGTAAATTGGATTAAAGAGAGTGAGGGCATGGTGAATCAGTGAGGTAGGCAAGGGCTGGATTCAAAGGATCTGGTAGGTCTGGATAAAATCCTCTGGTCTCATTCCTCAGAACATTGCAAAAGCATTGCATGGTTTTAAGCCAAATGGTGGTGGCCTGATCATGTCTGTGTTTCCAAAAGATTACTCTGGTGGTAGAGTGGACTGGGATACAGAGGATGTGCTTGCTGGAGTGGGAGGCTTGGAGTGGCCACTGCTGTTTTCTGGGAAGAGAAGGACAAGGTAAGATGCATCTATGGCAGACACAGTGAGGCAATGACATCCACAGGCCTTGGAGGTGACTGATAACGTAGAGCAAGTAGAAGAAAGTAAATAGTGTACTTTTTGGGGGAGGGGGTAATTTCTGAAGTTAACAATTTGAAGAGTTTAGTATTATATCCCTTTCCTGGGGCTGCTTTAACTAAAAACTTCAAAACCAGTGACTTACAACAGAAGTTTATTGTTTATAGTTCTGGAGGTCAGAACTCCAAAAGCAAGCTGTCAGCAGGGATGTGCTCCCTCCAAGGACTTCAGGAGAGAATCTGTTTTGCTTCTTCCAGCTCTTGGAGGCCACAGGATTCCTTGACTACAGCTGCATCACTGCAATCTCTGCCTCGGTCTTCACCTGGCCTCTCCTCCCTACGTCTGTGTCTTCTCTTCTGTCTCGTGTGAAGACAAGGCACAAGGCATTGTCTTTGGATTTAGGGCCCTTCCCAATCTCATCTTGAGATCCTTAACTTAATTACATCTGCAAAGATTCTTTTTCTTCCCCAAATAATGTCACATTCACAGGTTCCAGGGGTTAGGGCATGAACAAATCCATTCTACCAATGACAAGAGTCACATAGATAGTCATTTATCTGCCCCAGAGGGAGGCAACCAGCACTGGTCTGTGCACATACATCAATGTCTCCACATGCCTTCTCAGAAGCACTGGAAGGTTTCCCTTCAGTTTTCAAGTATCCTAAGAAAATTTCAAAATCCAAGGGGACACACTTGCTCCTCCACCACATCCTGTGGTGCACTGTCAGTGGACACAGTCCAGATGTTTTGCTGTTGCTGTTTTGTACAGCTCACATACCTGTCAATGTGGACACAGTACATGAAAACAATCCATACTTTTAATCATTTGCTGCTGGAAACCTGTTTCCTGTCCCACTTGTTTGAAGGCCCTTGAGAAAAACAACTGTTTCCTGCTCACAAGCCATGTGTGGCCTAATCTTTGAGGCACTTCACATTATGCTGTGAGGGCCCCAAATATAATTTTCTATTATTTTTATCAAATCACAATGTACTATTTAATTAATTTAAAATGCTGACAAGGGAAATAAAAGGAAAAATAAACTAATGAGACTACAGCAAACCAAAAAGTTTTTGGGTAGCAAAGGAAAACATCAACCAAATAAAAGATAATCTACTGAATGGGAGAACACATTCACTGATACATGAGATATGGGGTTCATATCCAAAGTTTCAAAAGAACGTATAAAACTCAACACCAAAAAAACAAATAATCCAGTGGGAAAATGGGCAAAGGACTGGAATAGACACTTCTCCAAGAGGACATAGAGATGGTTAATAGACATATGAAAAAATGTTCAATGTCACTAATCATCCGAAAAATGCAAAATAGAACCACAACGCAAAAATAAAAAAAAGAGAAAGAACTCATATACATGGACTATAGTGTGTTCATGAGCCTTTTTTCATTTTTGCTCAGTCCCTCCACACCCTCACCATCTCCCCACAAACTGTCATCATGCTCTCCATCTATAAATCTGGCCCCATTTTCTTTGTTAGTTCAGTTTGTTCATTCTATTCCACATATAAGTGAAATCATATGGTATTTGTCTTTCTCTGACTGGCTTATTTCACATGGCATAGTGTTCTTTAGGTCCGTTTATGTTATTGCAAAGGGTAAGATTTTCTTCTTTTCTAGGACTGAGAATTATTCCATTGTGTAAATGTCCATAGTTGTTTTATCCAATCATCTACTGAAAGAACACTTGGATTTTTTTAATGTATCTTGGTGATTATAAGTAATGTGCAGTGAATATAGGGATGCTCATGTTCTTTTGAATTAGTGTTCGGATTCTTTTGGCTATATTGCCAGAAGTGAGATCAGTGGGACAAAAGGCAGATCCATTTTTAACTTTTTGAGATACCACCATACTGCTTTCCACAGTGTCTGCACCCATGTGCACTTCTACTAACAATGCAAGAGGATTCCCCTTCCTTCACATCCTTGCCAGCACTTGTTATTTGTTGATTTATTGATGATAGCTATTCTGACAGGTCTGAGATGACATCTCATTGTGGTTTTAATTTGCATTTCTCTGATGATTAGTGGCATTGAATATCTTTTCATGTGTCTTTTGGCCATCTTTGGATAAGTGTGTACTCAGGTCCTTTTCCCATTTTTAAATTGGGTTGTTTGTTTTTTGGTGTTGAGTTTTATAATTCTTTATAAATTTGGATATTAATTTCTTATCAGATGTATCAGCAAATATATTCTCCCATTCTGTGGGTTGTCTTTTTGTTTTATTGATGTTTCCTTTGCTATGCAAAAACTTTAGTTTTATGTAGTCCCACTTGTTTATTTTATTTTAAATTTTTTATTTAATTATTTTCCAAGTACAGTTTTCTGTCTATTTCTCCCATCCCAGCCCACCTCGCCCCATGCTCCCCACCTCCCTTCCATTTCCACCCCCCTTAGTTATTGTCCCAGGGGACGGATTTAGGGGAACATGTTTATTTTTCTTTTAGTTCCCTTGACTGGAGAGATATATCTGATAAAATAATGCTATAAGCAATGTCCAATATTTTGCTGCCTATGTTTCCTTCTAAATTTTTATGGTTTGGGGTCTAACATTTAAGTCTTTGATACAATTGAATTTATTCTTGTGTTTGGTATAAGAAGGGGATCTAGTTTCATTTTTCTGCATGTATCTGCCTAATTTACCCAACACCATATATTAAATAAACAATCCTTAGCCCATTGTACATGCTTGCTTCTTCTGTCAAATATTAATTGACTATAAAGGTCTGGATTTATTTCTGGGCTCTCTGTTCTGTTCCACTGGTCCATGTGCCTGTATTTATGCCAGTAGCAAGCTGTTTGGAGTACAGTGTCCTTGTAATACAATTTGATATCATATATTGTGATCTCTCCTACTTTGTTCTCTCTCAAAATTGCAGCAGCTTTTTGGTGTCATTTATAGTTCCATATAAATTTTTGAAGTGTTTGTTCTATATCTGTGAAATATGGTATTGGTATTTTAATTGGGATTGCATTGAATCTGTAAATTGCTTTGTGTAGTATGGACATTTTGATGATGTTAATTCTTCTGATCTATGAAACAGTATATGTTTGGAAAGAGTATATGTTTCCATTTGTTTGTATCTTCCTTGATTTCTTTCTTCAGTGTTGTGTAGATTTTCTGCACACAGGTTTTTTACAACCTTGGTTAGATTTATTCCTAGGTTTTTTTTTGCTATATCAAATTAAATTCTTTTCTTGATTTTTGCTTCTGCTGTTTTATTGTTGGTATACAAAAATGCCTTTCATTTTTCTGCATATTGACTTTGTATCCCGCTGTTTTGTCAAATTCATTTATCAGGTCCAGCCGTTTTATTGGTGGAGTCTATAGGATTTTTTATGTACACTATTATGTCATCTGCAAACACTGAAAGTTTTGTTTCCTCCTTTCCGATTTGGATGCCTTTTATTTTATTTTATTTTATTTTATTTTATTTTAATTTTCTGATCACTGTGGCTAAAACTTCCAATACTATATTTAATAGAACTGGTAAATGTGGACAACCTTGTCTTGTTCCTGATCTTAGTGGAAAAGATTTTAGTTTTTGCGAGTGTGATGTTGGCTGTAGGTCTCTCATATATGGTCTTTATTATGTTGAGAAAGGCTCCCTTTATTCCCACTTTGCTGAGTGTTTTTATCATGAATGGGTGTTGTACCTTATCAAAAGCTTTTCATGCATCTATTGATATGTTCATGTGATTTTTGTTTATGCTTTTGTTTATGTGATGTATCACATTTACTGATTTGCGAATATTGAACCTTCCTTGCATCCCTGGGATTGAACCCACTTGGTCATGGTGTATGATGTTTTTAATGTATTGTTGGATGCGATTTGCCAATACTTTTTAGAGGGTTTTAGTGTCTATGTTCATCAGCAGTATTGGCCTGAAGTTTTTTTTTTCTTTGTTGTATCTTTATCTGTTTTGGGGATTAGGATGATGTTGGTTCTATAAAAAGAGTTTGGGAGTCTTCCATTATTTTCAAATTTTTTTTGAACAGTCTGTGAAGAATAAGGGTTAGCTTTTCTTTAAATGTTTTGTAGAATTCTCCTGTGAAACCATCTGGTCCAGGGCTTTTGTGTGTCAGGAGTTTTTTGATTACTGTTTCAATTTCTTCTGCTGTTATTTGTCTGTTCAGGTTTTCTGCTTCTTCTTCGTTGAGTTTTGGAAGATTATATTTTTTCTACAAATTTTTCCACTTCACCTAAGTTTTCAAATTTCTTGGCCTACAGTTCTTCATAGTAAGTTCTTACAGTCCTTGTATTTCTGTGGTGTCAGTTGTAATCTCTCCTTTTTCATTTCTGATTGTGTTTATTTGGGTCCTCTCTCTTGTTTTCTTGATGAGCCTGCTTAAAGGTTTGTCGATTTTGTTTATCTTTTAAAAAAACCAGCTCCTGGATTCATTGATCCTTAGAATTGTGCTTTTAGTCCCTATGTTTTTTAATTCTGCTCTGATCTTGGTTATTTCCTTCCTTCTGCTGCTCAGGGCTGCCTTTGTTTTTGTTCCTCAAGGTCTTCTAGGCGTAGGGTTAGGTTGTTTGTTTAAAATATTTGTATCTCTTTTAGGTAGGCCTGTATGGCTATGAATTTCCCTCTTAGGACTGCCTTCGCTGTGTCCCATAAGTTTTGGGTTGTCATGAGTTCATTTTCATTTATTTCCAGAAACTTCTTAATTTCTTCCCTAATTTTGTGCTGGACCAATTTATTGTTTAATACCATGCTATTCAATCTCTATGATTTTGAGTGTTTTGGAGTTTTTCCCTTGGGTTTGGTTTCTAGTTTCAATCCCTTGTGGTCAGAGAAGATGCTTGGTATGATTTCAATTTTCTTGAATTTGTTGAAGCTTGTTTTGTGTCCTATCATGTGATCTATCTTTTAAAATGTTCCATATGCATTTGAAAAGATTGTGTTCTTAGCTTCTTTGGGATGAAAGGCTCTCTCTATATATCAGTTAAGTCCATTTCACCTAGGGCGTTGTTCAATGCCACAATATCTCTGTTGATATTTTGTTTGGCAGATCTGTCCAATTTTGACAGTGGGGTGTTAAAATCCCCTACTGTAATTGTGTTGCTGTCAATATTTTTCTTGAGGTCCTCTAAGATTTTCTTTATATATTTGGGTGCTCCTATGTTGGGTGCATATATATTTGCAATGTTTATGTCTTTTTGGTGGATTCTTCCCTTGAGTATTATGAAGTGACCTTCTGGGTCGCTTTTTATTGCCCTTTTTTTGAAGACTATTTGGTCCGATATGAGCATTGCTACCCAGGCTTTTTTTTTCCTGTCCGTTTGCTTGGAAAATTTGTGTCCAGGCCTTCACTTTTAGTCTGTGTAGGTCTTTGTCCTGAGGTATGTCTCCTGTAGGCAGCAAATCTGTGGGTCATGTTTTCTTATCCATTCAGCTATTCTATGTCTTTTTATTAGAGCGTTGAATCCATTTACATTTAAGATTATTATTGATAGGTACTTATTCATTGTCATTTTTATACCTGTGTTTCTCTCTGTCTCTCACTTTTCCTTCCTTTCCTTAAAGCAGTCCTTTTAGTATCTCTTGAAGAGCCAGTTTGGTGAAGGTGTATTCTTTTAGACTCCTTTTGTCTTGGAAGCTCTTTATTTGGCCTTCTATCTTGATTGAGAGCCTTGCTGGGTAAAGCAGCATTGGTTGCAGGCCTCTGGTTCTCATTACTTGGAATATTTGTTGCCATTCTCTTCTTACTTGGAGCGTTTCCATTGAGAAGTCAGCAGCTAACCTTATTGGGGCTCCCTTGTATGTTACTTCCTGTTTCTCCCTTGCTGCCTTTAATAGTCTCTCTTTGTCTTGGAATTTTGCCATTTTAATGATGATGTGTCTTGAAGTGGGCCTCTTTGGGTTCCTCTTGATTGGGACTCTGTGCTTCCTGGATTTGTGTGACTTTTTCTCTCATCGAATTAGGGAAGTTTTCCATCATTACTTTTTCAAATAGATTTTCTATCCCTTGCTCTTCTTTGTCTCCTTCTGCTATGCCTATTATTTGAATATTATTACATTTCGTATTGTCTTGCATTTCTCTTAATCCCTCTTCATTCTTTCTGAGCCTGTTTTCCTTTTCTTGCTCTTTCTGGGAGTTTCTTTCTACTTTTTCCTCCACCTCGCTGATCAGATCTTCTGCTTCATTGATCCTGCTTTTGATTCCTTCCACTGGGTTCTTCAGTTCAGCAATTGTATTCTTAATTTGCTCTTGGCCCTTGCCGATAGTTTCTATTACCTTTTTCATGTTGCTATAGTTTTCCATGAGTTCATTATAATTTCCCTGTAGTTTCTGGTAGCTCATTGTGAGCTCTTTGAACTTCTTGATAAGCAGTGCTTTTAACTCAGTGCTTTTATCAGCTTCCTGATGACCAGTCAGTTCATAGCTGACTTGCCACTGTTTTATCTAGCATTCTTGTGGAGGTTTCCTGCTTTCCTTACATTTGGGATTGTTTCTTTATCTCCCATTGTTTGTCATAGTCTTCTTGTTAGCTTCACTTTCTAAAATTGATTTGTTTTGGCTTCCTGTGTTATGGTATGAACTTCTGTGGTATAATACCTGTGAGATTCAGTGGTATAATCTCCTTGATCTCCCCAGCTCACTGTTCTTGGGCTGTCCTTGAAATTGGCTCTGAGTTTGTCTTCGGGTTTTGGTTTTTTTGTGTGTGTTTCTTTTTTCGGTTCCTCCCACCAGCTGGTGAACTGATGGTCCCTCCGTCCACCACCCATTTTAATTTGTTGTGCTGGTAAGCGTGGGTTACATTGAAGCTAGTTCTTCTGTGTGCACAGTGTTTTGAGGATTCTCTTTTGCTCTTATTCAGTTGTTTTCACTGGGTAGTTTCTCCACTGTTTAGTTGTATATTTCCACATAGATCTTGGGTTGAGGTTTGTGTGGTTGCTACTCTCTCCTTCACCTTTTTCTGTTGTTATCTGTTCATGGTTCCTTTGTTGTTGGGTTTCTTCCTCCATTGGGTATCCTGGTGTTCACTGCTTCCACCTACTTTTTTTTATGATCGGTTGGAGGTGAAGGAAAAGTGGTTTATGACATCAGGAGAGTATTCTATGATATTTATAGTAGCAGACACTAGAGAAGAGATAGGAGATCCTTTGAGTATGTATAGTGATAACTGTAACCTTCAACCCAGCTAGCCTCTTTTTAGAAAGGATGGGAAGAAGATAAAGCTCTTATTGGGTAGGGAAGGTTTGTGAGTTAGAGTTAGAAAACAGTGAGGTTGAGAGAGGACAGATTCTGAGGTAAGGTGAGAATAAAGGATGGTAAATAGGTGTAGTGTGAGAGAGAATAGAGTTAGCCAGTACAGTATTATAGTTCAGGAAACAATGAAGTCAGCTAAGGTCTGGGAGGGAGTTGTGTAGTATTTACAACAGTATATAATAGCTATTATTTACAATAATATTAGAGCAACAATCATATGACAGAATCTATGTGATCTGGATAACAAGAATAGGGAGTATAGGTCTTTGAGTAGTGTGCTAAAGGAACACAAATGATGTGAAGGACAGTAAATTAGTGATACACTATGGAAGAGAGAACAGGGGAAACTTGTCAAATGATACAATATAACCAGCCAAGGAAAGAAAACTATACAGAAAGAAGAGGAATACAAAAATACTATTAAAATAAAATATGTAAGAAAATTGAAAAAATAATAATACAAATATGCAGTAACTTGTAGTTTCTCTGCACTAGCAAAGTGAAATTTGTGTCACTGTCTCAACTGTTGGGATGCCTCCTCTTTGGCTCCAAAGCTGGTCCTTTCACAGTTTTAATTTTTTTGTCTCATTTGTGGGTATTAAACAAAAAACAGGCAGGAGAAGAAATAAAATTGGAAAGAAAGGAAGAAGGAATAAAATGAGAAAGAAGAAAAGAGAGGAAAAAGTTATTGAAAGATAAAACAATAATAAAAATTAAAAAATTATAGGTTACTTAACAAAACAAAACAAAACAAAAAAACACCTCTTGTTTGTTTCAAACTGGCCAAACTATTTTTTTCTGGTCTTGCAGGCTGTAGGAGGATGAGGGGTGATTGGCAGTGGTTTTTCTTTCTTCCCAATATTTACTCAGCTAGTCTTGTGAACACTCTCCTAAGAGTTAGTCTGGTGCCTCTCCCCAATGCCTTAGGGGGGATCCAGGTCTTCTTCAGAGAGCTCTTTCCCCAGGGGTTATTGCTATGGGCTGGGGTGCGGGCATGCGTGGGCCTGGCTAGGCTGCCTCAGTCCCGCGGGTTTGGGCATGAACCCTTCCCAGTGCTATGGGGGAATGTAACCTCAGGATTGCTGTCTGGTTGGGTGGGGAGTAGGTCCAGCCACTGTCACAGGAAAATCCCCCAAATAGTTACTTTTTGAGAAATCCTTCCTATTCAAGTCTGCCGCTCAATACAGAACAATTATCTAGCCAGATCTGTAACTATCCGGGTCAAGACGCACCACTATGTGACTCTAAACTCTCAGAAGCTGGAGCCCACAGACTCCACTGGTGAATATGGCCCCTGCGTGTTTGCGAATTTGTCCTTATTCTCCTCTCTGCAACTTCAAGCAACCAGGGCTCTCTTGTGCTGCTTAAATCCTGCTTGGCCAAGGAAGGAGGGCGCAGTTAATCCAGCTTTCTTGCAAGAACTCTGTGGCAGGCCCACCACTCCCAAAGAGTCTGTGGTAGACCCAATGCCAGAACAGTGTGCCAGGAGCAAGGCCTGGGCATATAGCCAACCTGGGCCCCACACTAGTCCCTGGGACCTTAGTGTCCTGAAGCACTCTCCTTACCGTCTGGTTTTTCAGTGTCCGCTATGATGTTTAGTCTCTTATTTTCAAATGTGCCGGGGAAATGTTGGCTGTTTGCTCTTCCTCTATACATCAGACTGGTTTTTCTCCCCTGGGTAGGGAAAAGTGGAATCTGCTCCCTTCTAGGCTATCACCATATTCCAATACTCCTAAGCTGTACTTTCATGTCTTTGGGGGCCTAGGCTTTTCTGCTGGGAAAAATGCATCGGAGAAAACTCTACCATAGAAGCTTATACTCCTTCAAAGATCACAGAGTCCTACATTAGTGTTCACTCATTTTCTCATGAAGACAAGTTCAGTACTTCTTTTCCTCTAACAAACTCCACGGAATTGATATTACTGACTATTCAACAGAATGCTTAGAATACAACATACTGTGTGAGACACAACTCATTTCATGTTCTACAGAAATGAGTACATTGATAAGGTGTTCCAATGTGTAGATTGCTTGGTGGAAAACCCACATCATGCTAAAAATTTTTATTCCTGAGTCATTTAGAATGAAACTCTTTTTTCCTGTGCTATTGGAGTGGAATTCAGTGAAAGCCCAAAAGGAGGACTTTTAGATTCACTTAGACCATCTCAACCTGTAAAGTACAAACGATGTAGTATAGTTTACAGGCATTTCTTATTTAGGCTATGCTTTTCTCAGAAAATGAATACCTTGGAGAAAATTGTGGTATACAAGCTTACTGTATCTCACAAGTGACATAGTCCTGTACATGTCTTCCTTCATTTTCTGACAGAAATGTGATTCAGAAGCTCGTTTACCTTCAAACTTACCATGAAAGTGACATTTCAGAAAACGACTTCAACTGAAGTGCTTCAAATAGTAGCTAATAATGGAAACACGATTCCTTTCAACTTCTACTGAAATGGGTACATTGACCAGCATTGTCAACACTGCAGCTGGAATTTGCTTACAATAGGCTTTGTATGAAACAGACTCATTCCTGAGGGATTTGGAAAGTTTCTAACAATTCATCACTCATATATCAGAGAGACATTAACTTGGTGACAGAAAGTGGACTGTTGGCTTTATATTACTTTCAATTGTCACAAAACTGTTTTCTCCAAACGAGGTAGTAGACTATCCATGCAGGTGGTAGTTGGGCTACACTTTTTTGATGGAAGAAAAGCATAGAAACAAATTCTACCACAGGAGCATATTCTCCTTCAAATATCACACATACCTATGCTAGCATTCACTCATCTGATCACAAAAAAATGATTTCTTCACACACACTACCCAATTAAGATTTCAGTAAGATTCTTCAACAGAATACTGAGAACCGTATGTACTATCCGAGACACCACTCACTTCCTGTTCCACTGAAAAAACAACATTCACATGGCGTTCAACAGCATAGATGACTTTTGTAGAAAACTTACTTCATGTAAAATATGTTAATTCCCAAGTGATTTAGATTAAAGGAAATATTTCACTTCTGTATTATCAGAGAGGAATGCACTTAGAGTGCAGAACTGTAGTTTTAGGTTCATATTTACCAAGACATTTACAAACCTGTAGAGCCCAAGTTACATAGTGGAATTTGCATGTGTATCTGACTTAGGCTACACTCATCTTCTGAAAAGAATACATTGGAGAGAACTGTGGTATAGATGCTTCATATATTTCACAGATCATATTGCCCTGTGAACACGATCACTCATTCTCTGACAGAAAAGAGAGTCAGAAGCTCTGTCACTATCAAACATACCATAAAAGTCATTTTTCAGAAAATAGCTCAACGCAAGTGTCAGAAACTATAGGTGTAACCAGAGACAGCATTTCTCTCAACTAATGCTGACATGAATTCATTCTCTCAGCCTTGAAACATTGTTGAAAGTGTGTGCTTAAAACCTTTTTTGTAGAAACATGCTCATTGCAGAGTAATTTATTAGAGTTCAAGGAGGTTATTACTCTTCTATCAGAGTGAAATGCACTTGGTTACTGAAAGTTGACTGCTAGCTTCATATTCATTTTGACTCCCCCAAATCTGTTTTGTCCAAATCAGTTAGTAAGCTGTACTTTCATGTCCTTGGGGAACTGGGCATTTCTGCTGAAGAAAATGCCTAGGAGAAAACTCTACTACAGAAGGTTATTCTCCTTCAAAGTTCACAGAATCCCACATCAGTGATCACTCATTTTCTTTTTTTTTAATTTTTATTTTACTGATTATGCCATTACAGTTTTTCTATTCCCCCCTTCATTCCCCTCCACACCACACCCCCCCACCCTTACCATTCCCCCCTTTAGTTTATGACCATTTGTCTTTAGTTTATGACCATGTGTTTAGTATGGGGAAATAAAGCCTCAAAGCCTGTGACTGAAAACATCTGTGGGGTTGAGGCAGCAGTGTGAGAAACTGCTAGCCTCATAGGAGAGTTTGTTGGAGAGATCCACAGTGTCATAGAACATACACAAAACCACTCACCCAGAAATTGGCAACAGAAGGGCCCAATTTGATTGTGGCTAGTGCAGGAAATGAGTGAAAACTGGCAGAAAGAAGAGAAAGTGTCAATGTTCCCTCTTGGACCACTCTCCCACAAAATGAGTCACAACAGAGCAACATGCCCCCGCTGGTGAACATCTAAGGTTCCGCCCCTTATTACATAAGGGGCACCGAGACAAAAAACAATGGCCCAAATGAAAGAACAGATCAAAGCTCCAAAAAAATACAACTAAGTGACAAAAAGATAGCCAACCTATCAGATGCTCAGTTCAAAACACTGGTAATCAGGATGCTCATAGAATTGGTTGAATATACTTATAAAATAAAGGAAAAAGTGAAGGCTATGAACAACAAAATAAAGGAAAATGTACAGGGAACCAAAAGTGAAGAGAAGGAAATTGGGACTCAAATCAATGGTTTGGAGCAGCAGAAAGAAACAAACATTCAATCAGGACAGAATGAAGAAGTAATTCAAAAAAATGATAAGAGGCTTAGGAAGCTCCAAGACACCTTCTAAGATTCCAAGATCTGAATCATAGGGATGCCATAAGGAGAAGAAGAAGAGCAAGAAACTGAAAACTTATTTGAAAAAATAATGGAGAACTTCCTCAATCTGGCAAGGGGCACAGACTTTCAGGAAGTCCAAGAAGCTCAGAGAGTCCCAAAGAAGTTGGAGCCAAGGAAGAACACACTAAGGCACATCATCCTTACATTAGCCAAGGTTAAAGATAAGGAGAGAATCTTAAAAGTGGCAGGAGAAAAGGAGACAATTACTTACAAAGGAGTTCCCATGAGACTATCAGCTGATTTCTCAAAAGAAACCTCGCAGGCAAGATTGGGCTGGAAAAAAGTATGCAAAGTCATGAAAGGCAAGGACCTACATCCAAGAGTACTCTATCCAGCAAAGCTATAATTTAGAATGGAAGGTCAGATAAAGTGCCTCCCAGATAAGGTCAAGTTAAAGGAGTTCATTGTCACTAAGCTCTTATTATATGAAATGTTAAAGGGACTTATCTAAGAAAAAGAAAATAAAAAAATATGAACAGTAAAATGACAGCAAACTCACATCTGTTAACAACCAAACCTGAAAAAAACATAAATAATGTAAGCAAACAAATAGAACAGGAACAGAATCACAGAAATGGACATCACATGTGGGGTTATCAATGGGGGAGTAGGAGAAGGAGAGAGGGGGAAAAGGTACAGAGAATAAGTAGCATAAGTGGTAGGTAGAAGATAGCCAGGGGGAGGTTAAGAATAGTATCAGAAATATAGAAGCCGAAGAACTTATATGTATAACCCATGGACATCAACTAGGGGAGGCAGATACAGGTGGGAGGGGTGTGCAGGGTGGAGGGGAATAAAGGGAGGGAAATGGGACAACTGTAATAGCATACTCAATAAAATATTAAAAGTAAATTAAAAAGTATAAAATTATATAACACAGCCCTTCTCTTTAAAATCTATGAAAATGCAGGAGAACTTTATAATCAACTTCCATGAACAGGTCCTTGGTTCTTGGAGTTTTAAACATGAGAATGAGAGGACAATGGGTTTGGGATAATCTGGCAAATGAAGGCACCAGTGACCAAAGGATATAGTGGGGATAGCCAGGTGCTCTTCTGGGGTGGGCACTATGCAGATGAAGGTACCTGGCTGGTGTAGAAAACAGAGCTGGAAAGTTGTAATGAGACTTGACAAATTCAAGTCTTCAGTTAGTCCAAAGATTAGGAGGCAAGGTATAGTAAATTGAAAAGTTATGATGATGTGAGTTTATTGTAGAGAGAAAATTTCCTAGGAACTTTTTCAAAATAAATGTTTTATTTCTCTATTATAACTGAGGTTTTCAATTCTGGTTATTAGTGGTTTTTAGACAAAGTTGGTCAATAAATGGATCTCAGTCTGTCAGACTTCAAAGTCAGTCACAATCCTTTTGTGCATAACCCATTACAGTTGTGACACCAGGAATTTTTTCCATTTTTAGTTTTTAATTGTTGTTCAGTTACATTTCCCCTTTTTATCCATTTTTTCCCTTTCCCTGTCACCCCTATTTTCACAGTCAAACTCCCCATTGTTTGTGCCCATGAATCCTCTGTAGAAGGCCACTCTGCATGGCATGGGCCCAGCTCCCAGTGGAAAGCAAGGTCCAATGCACAGGACCCACACCCACGGCTAGGTTTTCCCATGGGGAATCAGGCCTGCAATGTACCTAGGCTTCTTTGAGACTTGCTTTTGCTAAAACTCCCTCACCCTGAATTGAGGCAAAAAACATTTATTGCAAAGTAACTTCCTAAAATCCATGCTAAACCTTCCAAGGATGAGTGTAGCTGGTTCAACCACTTTTCCCTTTTCATTTGCAAATATCCTTCTTCTGTGATCTGATTAGCAGCCTCAGCTCCTTTGTTTTCTGTAAAGGTAACCACCTAAAGTGAACCTGTGAGTAGTAAATGAGGACCATCATGTAATGTACTGAGAAACCAATAAAGGCCGGTGATGGCAAGGGCCACAGCTTTTGCTCCCCTTGAAAGAAAAGCCATGCTCACCCTTTTCCTCCACAGGACTTGGTAGTCCATCTGAATTTCTCATAACCCATCCACAATGTGGCATATCCCACAAGTTGGAGTCTGCACCAGTACCCTATTCATGTTTCTTGACTTGCACCTTTTCATTATTTTCCCAGTTTCCTCCCTCCCTGCTTTCCGCTGGTCACTGTCACTTTGTTCTTTATTTCCAAGTCTCTGGTTCTATTTTGCTCATTTTTTTTGTTTTGCTGATTAGGTTCCATTTATAGATGAGATCATAAGGTATTTGTCTTTCACCACCTGACTTATTTCACTGAGCTTAATATTCTCCAGTTCCATCCAGGAAAATATTTTTAAAGGCTCTCAGAAGATATACTCAGAATCAAAAGATACATTCTTTAGGACTTTAAACCCTAGCCATCGTAACTAGTCTTAACAATTGTGAAACAGCAGAAAGTAAGCAAAATATTTGTTTGATTTTTCCTGTAAAATGGCATTAGTAAGCACATAATTGTCTAATTTCACTCAAAACAATTTTGTTACATTATATTGTGACAGCTGTCATATCAGAGTACATTAAAAATCAAAATTGGTGAATTTTTGTATAGTCTTTATGATAGTGAAGATGAAAGAAAATATGCAACATTTTCAGCACATTTTGCTTTTTTATTTCAAGAAAGGTAAAAATGCAACTGAAATACACAAAAAATTGTGCAGTGTATTGAGAAGGTGTTGTAATTGAACATACATGTCAAAGTCACTTGCAGTTTTATGCTGGAGATTTCTCTCTGGACAATGCTCCATAGTCAGGTAGTCTAGTTGAAGCTGATAGCTATCAAACAGAAATATTACTGAATAAAATTATTTGTGAAAATGAAAAATGCTCTGTTATTTTACTGAAAAAATCTATGTGGACTTTTTGGCCAACTCAATATATACAACACTCTAGCAGAATTTGTTGAAATATTAGCAAGGATGAATTTATTGGTATATAATACTAGAAGCAGTGTTTTACTTGATGTATGTTGCCATGGAGAGCAGTGTAAATATGCTGGAAAGAAAATGCTATAAAAAGGGTATGAGACCCAATGGGAAATTTAACAGGCAGGGAAAGTGTTCCTTCTTGTTTACATAAGACCAATGAAATGACTTCTTCTGTCTTTTTAAGTATATTGTATTGATCATGCTATTACAATTGTCCCATTTTTCTCCCCTTTATCCCCCTCTGCCCTGCACTCTCCCAATCTCCAGCATTCCCCCAATCTTAGTTTATGTCCATGAGTTAGTTGTACATGTAATTTTTTTGCTTCTCCATTTCCTATACTATTCTTAATGTCCCTCTGTCTATTTTGTACCTACAAATTATGCCTCTTATTCCCTGTACCTTTCCCCCTCTTCTCCACCCATTGATAACCCACCATGTGGTCTCTATTTCTGTGATTCTCTTCTGGTTCTAGTTGTTTTGTTAGTTTGTTTTTATATTTTTTAGGTTCCATTGTTTTTTGTTTTTTTTAATTTTTTTTTGTACTTGAACAATTTATTTTTTTATAATTAATTTTATTTAGTTATTTTTTAAGTACAGTTTTTTGTCTATTTTTCCCATCCCAGCCTCCCCCACCCCTTGCTCCCCACCTCCCTCCCATTTCCACCCCCCTTAGTTCTCGTCCCTGTATCCTTCCTATTTGTTCCTCCAAATCCCTCCCCCTTTTTTCCCCTTAACTTCCCTTCCTTCTCCCCTCTGGTCACTATCCCCTTGTTCTCTATTTCAGTGTCTTTTTTTTTCTGCTTGCTTGTTTGTTTTGTTGTTTAGCTTCCTGTTAAAGGTGAGATCATATGGTATTTGTCTTTCAGCACCTGGCCTATTTCACTCAGCATAATGCTTTCCAGTTCCATCCATGTTGTTGCAAAAGGTAGTAGCTCCTTCTTTCTTTCTGCAGCATAGAATTCCATTGTGTATATGTAACCACAATTTTTTGATCCATTCATTTACTGATGGGCACCTAGGTTGCTTCCAACTCTTGACTATTGTAAATTGTGCTGCTATGAACATTGTGGTGCATAGGTTCTTTGATATTGATGTTTTAGGATTCTTAGGATATAATCCCAGCAGTGGAATTGCTGGGTCAAAAGTCAGGTCGATTTTTATTTTTCTGAGAAAAATCCATACTGTTTTCCATAATGGTTATACCAGTCTGCAATCCCACCAACAGTGAACTAAGGACCCCTTTTCCCCACAACCTCTCCAACATTTGTTGTTTGTTGCTTGGTTTATGATAGCTATCCTGACTGGTGTAAAGTGGTATCTAATTGTGGTTTTAATTTGCATCTCTCTGATAGCTAACAATATTGAGCATCTCTTCATGTCTTTGTGGATGTTCTGTATGTCCTCCTTGGAGAAGTGTTTGTTCAAGTCCTTTTCCCATTTTTTAATTGGGTTGGGTGTCTTCTTAGAGTGGAGTCGTGTAAGTTCTTTGTATATTTTGGAGATTAAAACTTTGTCTGAGGTATCATTGGCAAATATGTTTTCCCATACAGTTGGTTGTCTTACTGTTTTCTCTAGCCACGCAGAAGCTTTTTATTTTGATGAGATCCCATTTGTTTATTCTTTCCTTTACATTCCTTGCTCTAGGGGACATATCAGTAAAGAAGTTGCTGCGTGAAATATCTGAGATTTTCTTGGCAATGTTCTCCTCTAGGACTTTAATGGTGTCACAACTTACATTTAAGTCTTTTATCCACCTTGAATTTATTTTGGTGTATGGTGTAAGTCTGTGCTCAAGTTTCATTTTTTTGCACGTAGCTGTCCAGTTCTCCCAACACCATAGGTTGAAGAGGCTACATTTACTCCATTTTATGTTACTGCCCCCTTTGTTGAATATTAATTGACTGTAGAGAGTTGGGTTGATTTCTGGGCTCTCTGTTCTGTTCCATTGGTCTATGTGCCTGTTTTTATGCCAGGCTGTTTTGATTACAGTGGCCTTGTAATACAGTTTGATACCAGGTACTGTGATCCCCCCTACTTTGTTCTTCTTTCTCAAAAGAGAAGCTGCTATTCGGGCTCGTTTATGGTTCCATATAAATTTTCGAAGTGTTTGTTCTATGTCTGTGAAATACACCATTGGTACTTTAATAGGTATTGCATTGAATCTGTATATTGCTTTGGGTAGTATGGACATTTTGATGATGTTAATTCTTACAATCCATGAACACGGTATGTGTTTCCATTTGTTTGTGTCTTCCTTGATTTCGTTCATCAGTGCTGTGTAGTTTTCTGCATACAGGTTTTTTACCTCCTTAGTTAGGTTTATTCCCAGATATTTTATTTTTCTTTTTGCTATATCGGATGGGATTTTTTTTCTTTATTTCTGCTTCTGCTGATTCACTATTGGTATACAAAAATGCCTTTGATTTCTGGATATTGATTTTGTAACCAGCTGTTTTGCAAAACTCATTAATTAGTTTGAGCAGTTTTTGGGTAGAGTCTATAGGATTTTCCATGTACACTATCATGTCATCTGCAAACAGTGACAGTTTTGCTTCCTCCTTTCCTATTTGGGTGCCTTTTATTTCCTTTTCTTGTCTGATCGCTGTGGCTAAAACTTCCAATACTATATTGAATAGAAGTGGTGAAAGTGGACAACCTTGTCTTGTTCCTGATCTTGGTGAAAAAGCTTTTAGTTTTTTCCCATTGAGTATGATATTGGTTGTAGGTCTCTCATATATGGCCTTTATTATTTTGAGAAAGGCTCCCTGTATTTCCACTTTGCTGAGTGTTTTGATCATAAATGGGTGTTGTACCTTATCGAAAGCTCTTTCTGCATCTATTGATAGGATCATGTGATTTTTGTCTTTGCTTTTGTTTATGTGATGTATTACATTTACTGATTTGCGAATATTGAACCATCCTTGCATCCCAGGGATGAATCCCACTTGATCATGGTATATGATCTTTTTGGTATATTGTTGGATGCGATTTGCCAATATTTTGTTGAGGATTTTAGCATCTATGTTCATCAGTGATATTGGCCTGAAGCTTTCTTTCTTTGTTGTGTCTCTATCTGGTTTTGGAATTAAGATGATGCTGGCTTCATGAAAAGAATTTGGGAGTTTTCCATCCTTCTGGATTTTTTTGGAATAGTCTGTGGAGAATAGGGGTTAGCTCTTCCTTAAATGCTTTGTAGAATTCTCCTGTGAAACCATCTGGACCAGGGCTTTTGTGTGATGGGAGTTTTTTGATTACTGCTTCAATTTCTTTTGCTGTTATTGGTGTATTTAGATTTTCTGCTTCTTTTTCACTGAGTTTTGGAAGATTGTATTTTTCTAGAAATGTGTCCATTTCCCCTAGGTTTTCAAATTTCTTGGCATACAGTTCTTCATAGTAATTTCTTACTATCCCTTCTATTTCTGTGGTATCAGCTGTAATCTCTCCTCTTTCATTTCTGATTGTGTTTATTTGTGTCCTCTCTCTTCTTTTCTTGATGAGCCTACTTAAAGGCTTGTCTATTTTGTTTATCTTCTCGAAGAACCAACTCCTGGATTCATTGATCCTTAAAATTGTGCTTTTAGTGTCTATGTCATTTAATTCTGCTCTAATCTTGGTTATTTCCTTCCTTCTGCCTGCTCTGGGCTGTCTTTGTTGTTGTTCCTCGAGTTCTCGCAGGTATAGGATTAGGTTGTTTGTTTGAAATGTTTCTATCTTCTTTAGGTAGGCTTGTATTGCTATAAACTTCCCTCTCAGGACTGCCTTCTCTGTGTCCCATAAGTTTTGGGTTGTTGTGAGATCATTTTAATTTGTTTCCAGAAACGTTTTTATTTCTTCCCTAATTTCATTCTTGACCCATTTGTTGTTTAATAGCATACCATTCAGTCTCCATGATTTTGGGTGCTTTGGGTTTTTTTCTTTGGGGTTGGTTTCCAATTTCAGTCCCTTGTGGTCAGAGAAGATGCTTGGTATGATTTCAATTTTCTTGAATTTGTTGAGGCTCATTTTTGTCCTATCATGTGGTCTATCTTTGAAAATTTTCCATGTGCATTTGAAAAGAATGTGTATTTAGCTTCTTTGGGATGAAGGGCTCTATATATATATATCAGTTAAGTCCATTTCATCTAGGGTTTTGTTTAATGCCACAGTATCTTTGTTGATAATTTGTTTGGAAGATCTGTCCATTTTTGATAGTGGGGTATTAAAATCCCCTACTATAATTGTGTTGCTGTCAATATCTTTTTTGAAGTCCTCTAAGATTTTTTTGATATATTTGGATGCCCCCATGTTTGGTGCATATACGTTTACAATGTTAATGTCTTCTTGGTGGATTCTTCCCTTAAGTATAATGAATGACCTTCTGGGTCTGTCTTTATGGTCTTTTTTTTGAAGTCTATTTTGTCCGATATGAGAATTGCTACCCCAGCTTTTTTTTCTTGTCCGTTTGCTTGGAAAACTTGTTTCCAGCCTTTCACTTTTAGTCTGTGATGGTCTTTTGTCCTGAGGTGGGCCTCTTGTAGGCAGCATATGTGTGGGTCATGCTTTCTTATCCATTCAGCTATTCTGTGTCTTTTGATTGGAGCATTTAATCCATTTACATTTAAGGTTATTATTGATAGGTACTTATTCATTGCCTTTTTCGTACCTGTGTTCCTCTCTGTCTCCCTCTTATCCTTCCTTCCCTTAAAGCAGTCCTTTTAGTATTTCTTGTAGAGCTGGTTTGGTGGAGGCGTATTCTTTTAGGCTTCTTTTGTCTTGGAAGCTCTTTATTTGGCCATCTATCTTGATTGAGAGCCTTGCTGGGTAAAGTAGCCTTGGTTGTAGGCCTCTGGTTCTCATTACTTGGAATATTTCTTGCCATTCTTTTTTTGCTTGAAGTGTTTCCATTGAGAAGTCAGTAGCTAACCTTATTGGGGCTTTCTTGTACATTATTTCTTTTTTTCTCCCTTGCTGCCTTTAAGATTCTCTCTTTGTCTTGGAATTTTGCCCTTTTGATGATGATGTGTCTTGAAGTGGGCCTCCTTGAGTTCCTCTTGATTGGGACTCTCTGTGATCTCTGGATTTGTGTGACTTTTTCTCTTATGAAATTAGGGAAATTTTCTCTCATTACTTGTTCAAATACATTTTCTATCCCTTGTTCTTCTTTTTCTCCTTCTGGTATTCCTATTGTTTGGATATTATTACGTTTCATACTGTCTTGCATTTCTATTAATCCCTCTTCATTCTTTCTGAGCCTCTTTTCATTTTCTTGCTCTTTCTGTGAGATGCTTTCTACCTTGTCCTCCAACTCACTAATCCTATCCTTTGCTTCATCTATCCTACTTTGGAAACTTTGTACTGTGTTCTTCAATTCTGAAATTGTATTCTTCATTTCCTCTTGTCTCTTGAGAAAGTTTTCATTTCCTTTTTCATGTTGCTGTAGTTTTCAGAGAGATCATTGTAGTTCCCCTGTAGTTTCTGGTAGTTCACTGTGAGCTCTTTGAACTTCATAATAACCAGTGCTTTGAATTCACTATCTGATAGTCGATCAGCCGCTATTTCATCTAACATTCTTTCTGAAGTTTCTGCTTTTTCTTTCATTTGGGGATTGTTTCTTTGTCTTCCCATTGTTTGAGACTCTTCTTGTTAGTCTCTGCTTCTAAAATTGATCTGTTCTGAAACCCTGGTTTTATGCTGTAAACTTCTGTGGTATGATCCTTGTGAAGTTCAGTGGTGCAGACTCCTTGAAGTTTCTTGATGTTCTTCCTCTCCACCTACACTCACGCTGGTCCTCGCGCTGGTCCCTGCATTGGTCGCCTACCACTGCTGAATGTCCCGGCTCTAGTAGCTGCCTCCTCAATCACCCAGACCGGTTACTACGGCAGTGGCACAGAGGCTGGGAATGTCCCGGCTCCTGTACCTGATTCCCCAGTGTCCAGTCCTGTCTCTATGTCAGTGGCATAGGGGCTGAGAACGTCCCAGTTACTGTAGCGGGCTCCTCTGCCGCCCATAGCCGTCTCAGGTGTTTGGAGTGTCCTGGCCTCCATACCTGGCTCCCCAGCATCCAGTCTCATCGCTAGGGCAGCGACACAGGAGCTGAGAACGTCCCGGCTCCCGTAGCTGGCTCCTCAGGACCCAGGCCTGTCTCTATGGCAGCATCACATGGGCCTTTGGTGTCCCAGCTTTTGCAACTGACCCTTTCATTGCCCAGGCCGGTAGCTATGGCATCGGCACAAGGGCCAAGAATGTCCCCGCTCCGGTTCCCAACTCCTCTGTCTCCTGGGACCATCACAGGGGCTTGGAGTGTCCGGCTCCCATACCTCACTCCCTGGCTCCCAGGCCTGTTGCTCTGGCGGCAGCACTGGGGCTGCATGAGAGCCAGCTCCAGTAGCTGACTCTGCCGCCGTCTGGTGTTTTAGCATCAGTCACAATCTCTGGTCTTTTAATTTCATAAATGCTGGGTAACCGATGGTTTATTGTGCTGTTTCTCTATAGATCTGCCAGGATTTTCACCCATGAGTACAGGAGCTAGCATCAGCTCCATCTTACTCCATCGCCATCTTCCCAGCATCCCCCAGGTTCCGTTGTTAACAGCCGTGAATTTGTTGTCATTTTACTTTTCATAGTTTTGATCTTTTTTCTTAGGTAAGTCCCTTTAACATTTCATATAATAAGGGCTTAGTGATGATGAACTCCTCTAACTTGACCTTATCTGGGAAGCACTTTGTCTGACCTTCCATTATAAATTATAGCTTTGCTGGATAGAGAAATCTAGGTTGTAGGTCCTTGATTTTTATGACTTTGCATACTTCTTTCCAGCCCAATCTTGCCCGCAAGGTTTCTTTTGAAAAATCAGCTGGTAGTCTCATGGGAACTCCTTTGAAGGTAACTGTCTCCTTTTCTCTCGCTGCTTTTAAGATTCTCTCCTTATCTTTAATCTGGGGTAATTTAATCATGATGTGTCTTGGTGTGTTCCTCTTTGAGACCAAATTCTTTGGCATTTTCTGAGCTCCCTGGATTTATACACCTATTACCTTTGCCAGATTGAGGAAGTTACCTTTAATTATTTTTTCAAATAAGTTTTCAATTTCTTGCTCTTCTTCTTCTTCTCCTTCTGGCACTCCTATGATTCAGATGTTGGAATCTTTACAGTTTTTGCAGAGCTTCCTAAGCCTCTCCTTTTTTTTTCTTTGAATTCTTGTTTCTCCATTCCATTCCAGTTGAATGGTAATTTCTTCAGTTCCAAATAATTGATTTGAGTCTCAGTTTTCTTTCCTTCACTTTTGTTTCCTTGGATATTTTCCTTCACTTTATATAGCTTTTACTTCTTCCTTTATTTTTCAGACATTCTCATTTATTTCTTTTTAAAATTACTTTATTGTTATTCAGTAACAGTTGTCTGCATTTTCTCCCTACCATTCCCCCTTCATCCCAGCCCAAACCACCTCCCTCCCTTGCTTCCACCCACAACCATAGTTTTGTCTATATGTTCTTTATAAGTAGTTCCTGAAAATCCTTCCCCCCATTCTCCCCTTCCCCATCCCCTCTGGCTATTGTTAGATTGTTCTTATTTCAAAGTCTCTGGTTATATTTTTGTTTGTTTTGTTGACTAGTTTCCAGTTAAAGGTGAGTTCATATGGAATTTGTTCCTTACTTCGTGGCTTATTTCACTTGGCATAATGTTCATCCATGCAGTTGCAAAGGGTAGGAACTCCTTCTTTTCTCTGCTGCATAGAATTCCATTGTGTAAATTTACCATAGTTCTTTGACCCATTCATTTACTGATGGGCACTTAGGTTTCTTCAAGCACTTGGCTATTGTAAATAGTGTTGCTATGACATTGGGGTACATAAGTTCTTTTGGATTGGTGTTGCAAGGCTCTTAGGGTATAATGCCAGCAGTGGAATTGCTGAGTCAAAAGGCATTTCCATTTTTATTTTTCTTAGGAAATTCCATACTGTTTTCTGCAGTGGCTGCACCATTCTGCATTCCCACCAACAGTACACTAGGGTTTCCTTTTCTCCACATCCTGTCCAACACTTGTTTGTTGATTAGGATGGCCATTCTGACCAGTGTGTGGTGGTTTCTCATTGTGGTTTTAATTTGCATCTCTCTGATAGGTAGCAATACTGAGAATCTTTTCATATATCTCTGGACCAGCTGTATTCCTCCTTGGGGAAGTATCTGTTCAAGTCTTTTGCCTATTTTTGAATTGGTTTGTTTGCCTTTTTGGAGTGGAGTTGTGTGAGTTCTTTATATATTTTGGACATCAAACCCTTGTCCAATGTATCATTGGCCAATAAATTTTCCCATATGTTTGGCTCTCTTTTCATTTTAATGCCAATTTCTTTAACCATGCAGAAGCTTTTTAATTTGATGATGTCCCATTTGTTTACTCTTTTCTTTATGTGACTTGCTTTAGGGAACGTATTAGTGAATATGTTGCTGCATGGAATGGCTGATATTTTCCTGATGTTTTCCTCTAGGACTTTTATAGTGTTACAACTTACATTCATGTCTTTTATCCACTTTGAATTAATTTCTGTGCATGGTGTAAGTTGGTTACTGAGTTTCATTTTTTTCTTGCATGTAGCCGTCCAGCTCTCCCAACACCATTTGTTGAAGCAACTATTTTTATTCCATTTTATGCCTCTTCCCCTTTGTCAAATATTAAATGACCATAGAGACTTGGGTTTATTTCTGGGCTCTCTGTTCTGTTCCATTGATCTATATGCTTACTTTTATTCCAGTATCAGGCTCTTTTGATTACAGTGGCCCTGTAATACAGTTTGATATCAGGTATTGTGATCCCTTCTGCTTGGTTCTTCTTTCTCAAAATTGCTGCCATTAACAAATCTCAGCCCTGGCTGGTGTAGCTCAATGGATTGAGCATGGGCCTGTGAAGTAAAGGGTCACTGGTTCGATTCCCAGTCAGGGCACATGCCTGGGTTGTAGACCAGGTCCCCAGTAGGAGACACATGAGAGGCAACCACACACTGATGTTTCTCTCCCACTCTTCTTCCCTTCCCCTCTCTCTAAAAATAAATAAAATAAAAAAAAATTGCTGCCATTATTTGGGGCTGTTTATGGTTCCAAATGCACTTCTGAAATGTTTGTTTTATATCTATGGAAATGTCATTGGTAGTTTAATAGGGATTGCTCTGAATCTCCAAATCACTTTGGGTATTATGGACATTTTTATGACATAATTTCTTCCAATCTATAAGCATCATACATGTTTCCATTTGTGTCCTCCTTAATTTTTCTTTAGTGTTGTATTGTTTTGTGAATACAGGTTTTTTACTTCCTAGGTTAGGTTTATTTCCAGGTAGTTTATTTTTTCTATTGCTATATCAACTTGGATTTTTTCCTGATTTTTATTTCTGATATTTTATTGTTGGTGTACAAAAAATGTCTTTGATTTCTTAGTATTGACATTGTATTTTGCTCTTTTGCCAAATTCATTTACTAGGTCTAGCAGTTTTTTGGTGAAGTCTATAGGATTGTCTATGTACACTATCATGTCATCTGCAAACAATGACAGTTTTGTTTGCTCCTTTCCAATTTAGATGCCTTTTGTTTTTTTCTTTGTCTGATTGTTGTGGCTAGGAACTCCAATACTGTGTTTAATAGAAGTGGTGAAAGTGGGCATCCTTGTCTTGCTTCCTGATCTTAGTGGGAAAGTTCTAAGTTTTTGCCCATTGAGTATGATGTTGTCTGTAGGTCTCCTGTATATGGCCTTTATTATGTTGATGAATTCTCCCTCTATTCCCACTTAGCTGAATGTTTTTTTTTTATCATAAATGGGTGCTGTACCTTATCCAATGCTTTCTTCTCATCTATTGATATGATCGTGTGATATTTGGCCTTCTTTTTGTTTATATGGTGTATTATGTTTATAGAATTGTGAATATTGTACCATTCTTGTATTCCTGGGATGAATTCCACTTTATCATGGTTCGTGATGCTTTTAATGTATTGCTGGATGCTGTTCATCAATATTTTGTTGAGGATTTTAGTGTCTATGTTCATCAGCAATATTGGACTGAAGTGTTCTTCATTATGTCTTTATCTGGTTTTGGGCTTGGGATGATCCTGGCTTCATAAAAAGTGTTTGGGACTCTTCCATCTACTTGAATTTTTTGAATAATCTGGGAGGATGGGGTTTAGCTCTTCCTTAAATACTTTGTAAAATTCTCCTGTGAAATCATCTGGTCCAGAGGTTTTGTTTGTTGGAAACTTTTTGATTACTGCTTCAATTTCATCTGCTATTATTGGTCTGTTCAATCTCTCTGCTTCTTCTTTCCTCAGTTTGGGAAGATTATATATTTTTACAAATTTATTTCACCTAGGTTTTCATTTTTTGGGCATATAGTTTTTTTGTAGTAATTTCTTACAATCCCTTGTGTTTTTGTGGTATCATTTTTAATCTCTCCTTTTTCATTTCTGATTGTGTTTATTTGGGTCCTCTCTCCTTTTTTTCTTAGTCTGCTTGAAAGCTTGTTGATTTTGTTTATCTTTTTAAAGAAGCAGCTCCTGGATTTATTGATTCTTAGAATTGTGCTTTTAGTGTCTATGTCATTTAATTCTGCAGTGATGTACATTATTTTCTTCATTGTATTTGCTCTGGGCTGTCTTTTGTTTTTCCTTGAGTACTTGTAGGTATAGGGTTAGGTTGTTTATTTGAAATATTTTTATATTTTTTAGGTAGTCCTGTATTGCTATGAACTTCCCTTTAGGACTGCCTTTGCTATGTCCCATAAGTTTTGGATTGTTGTGCATTCATTTTCATTTGTTTTTATAAACTTTTTGATTTCTTCCTTAATCTCATTCTTGACCTATTCATTGTTTAATAGCATGGTATTCAATTTCCATGAATTTGAGTGTTTGGGTTTTTTTTTTCTTTGAGGTTGGTTTCTAGTTTTAGTCCCTTGTGGTCAAAGAAAATGTTTGATATGATTCCAATTTTACTGAGTTTGTGGAGGCTTGTCTTGTGTCCTGTTATTTGGTCTATCTTTGAAAATATTCCATGTACACTTCAAAAGAGTAAGTATTTTGCTTCTTTGGGATGAAAGGCTGTTTATATATCAGTTAAGTAGATTTCATCTAAGGGATTGTTCAATGCCACAGTATCTTTGTTGATATTTTGTTTGGAAGATCTATTAATTTTTGACAGTGTTAAAATCCACTACCCTACCATAATTGTGTTACTCTCAATATCTTTCTTGAAGTGGGGCATGATTTTATTTATGTATTGGGTGTTTCTTTTTTGGGTGCATATATATTTACAATATTTATGTCTTCTTGATGGATTCTTCCTTTCAGTACTATGAGGTGACCTTCTGGGTCTCTTTCTATGACACTCTTTTTTTAAGTTTATTTTGTCTGATATGAATATTTTTACCTTGGCCTTTTTTCCTTGTACATTTGCTTGGAATATTTGTTTTCATTTTTTCACTTTTAGTCTGTATAGGTCTTTTGTTCTTACGTGGGTCTCTTTTAGGCAGCATATGTGTAGGTTATGTTTTCTTATCCATTCAGGTATTCTCTCTGTTTTGATTGGGGCATTTAATTTATTTGTGTTTAACATTATTATTGATAGGTACTTACTCATTGTCATATTTTCATACCTGTTTTCCTCACTCTTTCAGCATTTTTCTTCCTGTTCTTAAGGCAGGCCCTTTAGCATGTCTTGCAGCACTACTTTTATGGAGATATATTCTTTGAGCCTTCTTTTGTCTGTGAATCTCATTATTTGGTCTTCCATTTTAATTGAGAGCCTTCCAGGATAGTGTAGTCTCAGTTGCAGACCTTTGTTTTTCATTACTTGGAATATTTTGTACCCTTCCCTTCTAGCTTGTAATGTTTTCATTGAGAAGTCAGCTGCTAACCTAATTGGGGCTCCCTTGTATATTACCTCTTGTTTTTCCCTTGCTGCCTTTAAGATTTTCTCTTTATCTTGGAATTTTGCGATTTTAATTATGATGTGCCTTGAAGTAGACTTCTTTGGGTTCTTCTTGATTGGGACTTTTTGTGTTTCCTATATTTGTGTGACATTTTCACTCATCAAATTAGGAACGTTTTCCATCATTACTTTTGCAAACAGGTCTTCTATCCCTTGCTCTTCTTCTTCTCCTTTTGGTATCTCTATTATAGGGATATTATTACATTTCATGTTATTCCATATTTCTTTTAAGCCCTCTTCATTCTTTCTGAGCCTCTTTTTCTTTTCTTAATCTTTCTGGGTGTTTTTTTCTACTTTGTCCTCCAGCTCACTGATTGGATTCTGTTTCCTTCTACTGTGTTCTTCAGTTTAGAAATTGTATTCTTCATTTCCTCTTGGCCCTTGTTGATAGTTTCTATTTCCTTTTTCATGTTGATATAGTTTTCAGTGAGTTCATTGTAGTTTCTCTTTAGTTTTTGGTAATTCTCTGTGATGTCATTGAGCTTCCTGATAACCATTTCTGTGAGCTCAGTATCTGATAGTTGAGTTGCCTGAATTTCATTTAGTATTCTTTCTGAGGCTTCCTCCTTTCCTTTCATTTGGGGATTGTGTCTTTGTTTTCTCACTGTTAGTGAGACTCTTCTTGTTAGCCTCTGCATCTTATATTGATCTGTTCTGGCTCCCTGGGTTTGTGATGTGAACTTCTGTGGTAGAAGGTCTGTGAGTTTCAGTGGTACATTCTCCTTGATCTCCTGAGCTTGCTGGTCTTGGCCTGCCATTTATTTTGGCTGTGTATGACTTCGTGTTTTGATTGTTGTCAGATCTTTCTTTGGTGGGTCCTTCCCTCCAGCTGGTTAACTGAGGGTAACTTCGTCCACCACATCTTGTATTCTTTTGTGCAGGTGCTGACAGATTGTGTTGAAGCTGGTTCTTCTCTGTGTACAAGGTTTTGAGGGTTCTTTCTCACCCTTGTTCAGTTGTTTGTTCTGGATAATTTCTCCACCATTTAGTTGTATTTCCAGATTGGTCCTGGGTTGAGGTTAGTGGGTATCCACTCCCTCCTTCACTTTCTTTCTTTGTTATCTTTTGTTGATTCCTTTGTTTGTGAGTTTCCTCTTCCATCAAGTATCCTTGTGTTCACAGCTTCTACCCACTCACCTGATTTTTCAGTGTTTTGTACAATTTTTGTGTCCAATATTCATATATGCTGTAATACTGTTGGCTGGTCACTCTTTCCTCAAAAGATCTACTAGGTGCTAGGTGTTTCACCGATGTTTTGTGGGAAGTGGACTCCACTCCCACTTATCTCACTGCCATCTTCTGTCCTCATTCATTTTTATAAGCATCCTGATTACCTGTGTTTTTAACTCTGCATGTAATATGTTGACTATCTCTTGTAATTATTTATTTTTTTGGAGCTTTAATATGTTCTTTAATTTGGGCCATATTTCCTTTGTCTTTGCACACCTGTTATGTTTAAGTGGTTGAGCCTTAGGTATTTTCCAGTGTAGGGTAACCCACTTTACTGCATTGTGGCACTGTATGTGGAGGAAGAATCAGAGAAGGAACAATGCTCCTTGTTCACCTCTCATGCCACTTTTATTCACTCCCTCCACTACCCACAAGCAAATTGGGCCTTCTGGTGTTGATTCCTGAATGGGTGGGCTTGTGTACATCCTAAGACCCCATGGGCTCCTCCCCATAGACTCTCTTGTGAGACTGAGACTTTCTCCAAACTTTGAAGTCCCTGCAGATTTTTATAGTTGAGGTTTTTGAAGTTTTCTTCTCCCATCACTGGAACTGTGGGTTGTGTGGTCTTTCTTGCTTCTCAGTTGTTCTTCCAGGTTTATCTGCCCACCAATGTGGGACCACCTGGACCATGCTTTGCTGTGCACCCTCTCTGCCCCTGCTGGCCATCTCTGCCCCTGTTAAAAGTCTGGATGAATGTTTCTTCTTTAACTCCTTTGTTGTTGGACTTCCATATAGTTTGATTTTTTTGGAAAGTTTGTTGTTGTTGTTTAATTAGTTGTTATCCTTCTTTTCATTGTGTGAGGTTTTATGTCTACCTACACCTTCATCTTGGCCAGAAGCTGCAATTAACTTTTAAAAAGCATTTTAAGTGTAATTATTATTTAATTTTCAGTTTTCTGTCTTTTACTTCCATCCCAACCCACACCCCTAGTGCTCCCCACCTCCCTCCCATTTCCACCCCCTTAGTTTTTGTCCATGTGTCCTTTATACTTGTTCCTGTGAATCCTTCCTGCAATTGACTTCTGAATTTTTCTTTCATCTGACTTAGACTGTGTGATGTTCATTCTGTTCCATCTCTCTTGTGGGTTGGGATTTCCTTCTTCATTCCTGTTGCTCTTGATATTTCATTCCTCCCTCTCAGAATGCAGTGACAACACTGGTGAGAACCATGAGGAAAGGTTCTGAAGTACATAGCCTATCAGAGGGCACCCTGAGGGTTTGGCTTTATGAGGCATCAGGGAAAAGTCATCCTTTGCCTCTTGAGTCATCTATGCCTAGCTGCCTTTAAGCCATCAAGATGCCTGTGTCTTCTCTTTCCTCAGCCATTCTGTCTCACATGAGAGCCATAAACAGTGTACCTCCTCCTCTGCCTAGCAGCTTGCCAAGTGAGTGGAACTTCCTCAAAGGTCTGGCATTGTCTCCAGTGTTACTTACCCCAGATATCAAACATGGGGCTTCCCAGGGTTGGTTGGTAGGGACATTGGCAATATTATTGATGGTTTATTACTGAAATGGAAAAAAACGTGGATGTACAAATTCTGTTTTGTCCTCCTGGAGCCATTTTAGTTTTTTAGGTCTCAAGTCTTTTATGCTGTGAAATGAGGGTTGGCATGAACTCTCAGGGTTTCCATTAGCAAATATTTTTGAGGAGAAAATGCAAAGGCTTAGACAGGTAACACGAGTCTCCTCTGATCAGGCCCTTATAACTACCCAGACTCAGTCTTACTGCTTTCAAGAACTAATTAATATTTAATCTTTGTGGGGAGCATTCTCATTTAAAAATTTAAAGGGAAAAATAGAAAATTCTTATTATCTTGCTCAGAAATTTCTTCCCACTTTATTTTTATTTTGTAGTCATTGATTTACAATATCATAGAAATTATAAATATAAGGTTAAATATTTCGAAGTTTATGCAGTTGCCAGTATTTTCTTATTTTACATTGCTAGTCTAAACTGAGAACATTTTTCTCTAGACTTCTTGTCATAGCCATCAAATTTATAAACCTAATATTTGCTTACCAATATTAATAATTATTAACATGTAATAGACCTAGTGACAGCTAAGATTTAAAAGCATCTTTTAGGTAGCAAACCTAACAATTGTGACTTCTTTAATATAAAAATATATTTAATTTATTAAGTATAAAGTAAATAAGTAAGTAAATTCATATTAAATGTGGGATAAAACTATTACATTGACTGATAATTTATTTAATGTGTGTATTATTTTAATAGTATGGTAAATTTATAATATTGTTTGAAGAACCTAACCCATCTATTCTTTTAACTTCCTGGGAGAGTTAGTTTTATTAAATAAATATTTTTTAAATAAATGATCATAGTCTACAGCGAAAATGGTGCCACAGGCAGCACTTGAAACCCTGAAAAGGTGTATATATGTTTTGAATGATGTTTGACAAAGTTCTTATGTTAAACCAAATTAATTTCTACATGTTACTTTTCATATGCTTTTGTTATTGTGAAATCATTTTGCACATAATAAAGGTTTTGCATTTTAATGCAAGTTTAAATAGTATTAGATGTAACTTTCTCAAAAACCACAGCTCCTAATGTACAGATTTTATTTAGAAAAAAAGGAAAAAAGTTATCCTAGGGCAATTTTTTTAGCAGCTCAGGAAGTGCAGCGACTGGGAGTTAAGAGATCAAATAAATTTAGGATCACTGAAATGAGATATGTGCTGACCTCTGTATTATCTTCAAAGAACACTCAGCATGTGTGAAGTGATTAAAAGATGAAAAATCAGGACCAATTCAGATCTCAGAACTGAATAGAGTGTAATGGAAGCAGCAAGCCCCCAATGTCCCCTGTATAGACTCCAATTTGATGTTCTATACTGTGACTTCTCTTTGGAGACGTGTCCTGCTTGATTAATGGCTGTGTCTTTGTGCTAATTCTACCCAGTCAACAATTCCCCTTAGCAAACTCTGATGGTCTTTGCTAAAACAATGACCCATGAAAGCATTTATGAGATGTCTGCAATTTGAAATATGACTTGACCTGAATTGTAAACCAGGTATCAATGAGGGCGATTCAAATTCACTGAGGATAGCCCTGGCTGGTGTGACTTAGTGAACTGAGGATCAGATTGAGAAGCAAAAGGGTTGCTGGTTTGATTCCCAGTCAGGGCACATGCCTGGGTTGCAGGCCAGGTTTCCAGTAGGGGGTGCTTGAGAGGCAACCACAGATTAATGTTTCTCCCCATCTCTTTCTTTCTCTCTCTTCCCATCTAAAAATAAATAAAATCTTCATTTTTTAAAAAAAATCTGCATATAAATAGGAAGTTTCAGCTAAGAACCTTAAGAATTCCCAATCATTATGCACTTTCTTGTTCACATCACATGAGTTTAGGTAGGTTATCTTTACTGAGTCATGTCTACCTTGTCTATAAAATTTATATATAAGAAACATTCATCCAGTACCTTCCATAGGCATTGTGTAAGCATTTAGTACACTGTTGTCATTTCCCTTGTTTCTCACAAGAACTTTAGGAGGTCTGTAGTAGGATAATATGGCCCTCAGTAATGTCCTTCTAATCTCTGAACCTGCAGATGTCCTGTGTTGTGCAACAGTGAGGTATAGACTGCCAATTGGATGACCTTAAGGAAAGGGTCCTGCATTACAGGTGGACCCAGAGGGATCACAAAGTTCTTCCTTCATCATGGAAGTGTGATGTAGGGTGAAGAAGTTCCACTGGCCATTACTGGCTTTGAAGATGGAAATGGATTGGGGGTCATAGGCCAAGGAATTAGGGACATCTTGAGGCTAGAAAAGGAAAAGATATGGATTCTCCCCTAGAGCCTCCAGAAGAAATCTGCTCTTCTAATACCTTCATTATAACCCAGTAAGACCTTCTTCAGATTTCTGACTCCCAAACCTGTGATATAATACATTTGTGTTGATTTAGGCCAGTAAGCTTGTGTTAATTTGCTACCAAAGCAATAGGATATTAATACATGATCCATTTTACAGTTAAGAATAGTGAGGCTGAAGTTTTTTCCTAAGGTTCACACAATTGCCCTAGGGTGTACACTCTTCATAGTATCCCCCATGCAATTAATTCTCTCTGCTTATAAAAACAACAGTTAACAACACCCAAGTTTTCTCCTTGCCCAGCACCTGGAGGTGCCCTGCCCATGTTACCAGTTGAACTAAGTCTGTGCATTGTTTGCATTTGGACATTGATTTGAGGTAGGGAACTGATGGGACACCTATCAACTCTCTTCCAATTCCGTCTCCTTACTCTGAGATTCAGACTCTCAGACATTCCAAGTAGTTAAACTTCTCCACATATATTTCTGTTGGAAAAATTTCAAGTCTTCTTCCTTAGTCTCTGAATTGTGTCTCAGAAATCTGCACAACTTGCTAACCCTTTGAAAGAGATGATTGGTCTCAAAAGCAAAAGTAGACATGGAACTCTTTATTCTGATGAGAATTGCTTTAAAAGCCATATATTTATTAAACCCTAAAGTAGTTTTTACCACCTGTGGAAAACATCTGGTCTGAATGTACATATGACCTGTTATTATTAGATATTGATTTCCTGAAGAGACAGAAGTAAGAAAAATGTCTTACTATTTTTTAATAGAAAGCATGAAGCTGTCCTTTGGCATTTGGCTGAAAGGAACATCTCTACATTTACAATTAGCAGGATGGTCTCATTGGCCAGCTCTGTTTGAGTTCATAGGTTGTGCCTTTATTTAAAGGACAAGTACAAAACTTCACTTTACATTTTGACTGCATTTTATCTGGGAGAAAGCATTTCTGGTCTTATATTTCAGTAACAACAAAGGCTTCAGCTTCATGAAATTTTTGTGGGTATACCTTGCTTATTCTGATATATGAGAATGTAGAGGGGACAGGGAGCTAAAGAAATTTAGAAACAAGATGTAATCTTGTACTCTTTCTGTGAATGATTTCCTTGGCTCCTCTTTCATTTCATTGTGCACATTTACACAAAAGCTGAAAAAAAGAACTATCGCCCTTCCTAACACTTCAAGGGCATTTCCTGTAATTTGAGCATCTTTCAGTTCTTTTATAGCTAAAGATGAAAGGAGTTTTCAGGTGCATAGATATATCTGGAAAAGTGAATATTGTTCCATTTTAAAGTGCTAAACCTCAAATCCTAGGAGTGCACATAAGAAAAGAAGGGGCTTGTCAGTGAGAAGAAAGATGGAAGCAGACCATGTAATGTGTGAGAAAACAAGGCTTAAAAACAACTCAAAGAGATGAGAATGGATATTTCCAGAAGGTATACAAAATGGCAAAGATTGCTGAATGTCTGTGCATAGATTTGTGTTTGTGTAATTAATTGTAGTCCTTTGAACATCAGATAATTTATGAAAAGAAGATTGGAAAATTATTTTCTCAGCTTTATTATTCAGTGTAAAAGTTTGTTTTTCTTTATTTTTATTCGCAAAGGAGAAAGCAATGAATGTTTTGCTGCAAATAACAAGCATTTCTTCTTTTTTCTTATTACTCTTATAACTACCTTAATATATGTTTACTTTTTATTAGAAAATCATGAGTAGCCTTTAAAAATTAGGTCATGGCAACTTTGAGCTGGATTATGATGGGGGTTCAGGCAGGAATTCTTGGGGTAAATTGTAGTGCAGTTCAAATCAGATCTGATCTTTAGAGATCACCCCAGCTCATCCTTGAGTTCAGTCCACCATTTGAGAAATACCTGCCGAATTCATCCATTACATCCATCTAGACCCATCCTCCATCCCCTCTGACTGAACTGATCCCTGGTCTCCCTTCCGACATATAATGTAGACTGAATTACTTTTCTTATATAATGTTTTAAATAGGAATTTGATCTTGTTAACTCTCTACTCAAAAGTTGCCAGGGTTCTCCTCTTCTTCAAAACTTAGATTATAATCTATTTTCCTCAAATTGGCATTTAAATTTTTCATGATTTGGCCAAAGTCTGTCTCGCTAAAATCTGTCTGTGCTAGACTTTACACTTCCAATTGATCTAACTCTCCACTATAGTGAAAATGCTTGGTGGATGTTCTTTAAACCCATTTGCAACACTACTCAGCTGGACAGGATGACTTTCTAGATACGTTAAACATTCAGATGGCCACATTTAACATGTGTTCTCAGGATATAGGATGGAGTCTCAGTCTTCTAAAAGGGCATCTGGAAGAGATTTCCCTTTCAAAGAGGAGTTCTCACAGCTGCCCTGACAGTAGTCCACAGAGCCTTTGATGGCCACACATATAGTATTTCAGTTTCTAGGTTATGAAAGTAATATAGGGCATGTGCTGAATTGCCCTGGGAATAGCTTCATAGCCAACTGTAGGCTTATAAAAGTTTTTTTCTCAGCTTTTTATACTTTTTAAAAGATTTTATTTATTTATTTTTAGAGAGGAGGGAAGGGAGGAAGAAAGAGAGGGAGAGAAATATCAATGTGTGGTTGCCTGTCATGCATCCCCTACTGAGGACCTAGCCTGCAATCCAGTCATGTGCCTTGACTGGGAATTGAACTGGTGACGCTTTTGTTCACAGACCCATGCTTAATCCACTGAGCTATACCAGCAAGGGTTCAGTTTTTTTATAATTTTTATAAGCTCATTGCCTATAAATAGCCATAGGAAGGGACTAGTTAAATAGTATGTATGAATGACTCATGGACATGAACAACAGTATGGAAATTGACTGTGGGAGTGAGGATAGGGATAAGTGGAGGAGGGCAAAAGGGGAAAATTGGGACAACTGTAATTGAATAACAATCTTTTAAAAATCCACAGGAGCTGTTTGTAAGTTTTCTTTTTTAAAAATGTTTCCCATTTCTTTTTTAAGTATATTTTATTAATTATGCTATTACCATTGTCAATTTTTTCCTTGCCTTTATCACCCTTCTCCCTCTATGCACCCCGTCCAGCATTCCCCACCCCTCTTAGTTCATGTCCATTGATCGTACATTTGAGTTCTTTGAGTTCTCTGTTTCCTATACCATTATTTACTCTCCTCATCTATTTTATGCTTACAAATTATGCTTTTTATTCCCTGTACCTTTTCCCTCCATTTTCCCATTATCCCTTCTCATCAATAGCCTTTCATATAATCTCCATTTCTGTGATTTTGTTCCTGTTCTAGTTGTTTGCTTAGCTTTTTTTTTAAATTTTATTTATTTATCTTTAGAGAGGAAGGGAAGGAGAGAAGGAGAGAAACATCAATGTATGGTTGCCTCTTGTGAGTTCCCTGCTGGGAACTGGCCCGCAACCCAGGCATGTGCCCTGACTGGGAATCGAACCGCGATCGTGTGGTTCACAGGCCCGCCCTGAATCCACTGAGCTTCACCAGCCAGGGCTTAGCTTTTGTTTTTGTGTGTTCTTTTTTTTTTAGTTTCAGTTGTTGATAGCTGCGTGTTGTCATTTTATTGTTTATAGGTTTGATTTTCTATTTCTTGGATAACCCCTTAAACATCTCATATAATAAGGGCTTGGTAATGATGAATTCCTTTAACTTTATGTTATCTGGGAGGCACTTTATCTGTCCTTCCATTCTAAATGTTAGCTTTGCTGGGTAGAGTATTCTTGGATGTAGGACCTTGCCTTTCATGACTTGAATACTTCTTTCAGCCCTTTCTTGCCTGCAAGGTTCTTTTGAGAAATTAGCTGATAATCTCATGGGAATTTCTTTGTAGGTGACTGTCTCCTTTTCTCTCACAGCTTTTAAGATATTCTCCTTATCTTTAATCTGGGGTAACTTAATCATGATGTGTGTTGGTGTGTTTCTTCTTAAATCCAATTTCTTTGGGGCTCTCTGGGGTTCCTCAGCTTCCTGGAAGACTATTTCCTTCAACAGATCAGGAAAGTTTTTCTTCATTAGTTTTTCAAATAAGTTTCCAGTTTCTTGCTCTTGCTCTTCTCCTGATGGCACCCCTATGATTTGGATTTTGGGTTATTTAAAGTTGTCTAAGAGGTTCTTCAGCCTCTCCTCATTTCTTTGAATTCTTCTTTCTTCATTCTGTTCCAGTGGAATGTTTATTTCTTTCTTTTATTCCAAATTGTTGATTTGAGTCCTGGTTTCCTTCCCTTCACTCTTGGTTCCCTGTATAATTTCCTTTCTTTCACTTTGTACAATCTTCATCTCTTCTGTCATTTTGTGATGGAACTCAATTATTTCTGTGAGCATCCTGATTATCATTTTTTCTATTTTCTTTTTTTCACATTTTTTTATTGTTCAAGTACAGTTGTCCCATTTTCCCCCCCCACTTCCCCCCCCCCACCAGCCATCCCCACTTCCCACTCTTGATCCTACCCCTTTTTGGTTTTGTCCATGTGTCCATATAGATATTCCTGAAAACCCTTCCCTTTCCCTGCCCCCCCCATTATCCCCTCCCACCTTCTCTCTGTTTACTGTCAGTTTGTTCTTAATTTCAATGCCTCTGGTTATATTTTGCTGGCTTGTTTGTTTTGTTGATTAGGTTTCACTTATAGGTGAGATCATATTGATTACCAAAGTTTTGAACTCTGCATCTGATAGGCTGGCTATCTCCTTATCACTTAGTTTCATTTTTGTAGTTTTGATTTGTTCTTTTATTTGGGCCATATTCCTTTGTCTTGGAACACCTGTTACATTGTAAAAGGTGAAGCCTTAGGTATTTGCTAGGTTGGGGCAACCCTCTTCACTACCTTATGAAGCTGTCTGTGGGGCAGGGGTCAGAGAGGAAACAATTCCCTTTGCCCGACTCTCACCTCAATTTCCATCACATGCTTTCCACAAGCACATTGTTCCTTTTCAAGTGCTGATTCTTGGGTAGGCAGGTTTGTGTATGTTCTAGCACCCTCTGGGTCTCTACAACAGACTTTCCTGTGAGACTAGATGTTTCTCCCAAATTTGCACCCCCCACAGAACTTTACAGCCAGAGGTTTTGAGTCTTTAGTTTTCCACAATGACACCCATGCATTTTGCACTTTGTCTCACTCCCCAGTTGTGCCTCCTGGCTTATCCATGCATGAATGTGACAGACCCCCTGGTGTGTGTGCCAGGCCCCACTTTGCCATGAGTCTTCTCTGCCCTGCTGCCCTTCTGTGCCCCTCCTACCAGTCTAGATGAGTGTTTCTTTAACTCCTTGGTTACCAAGAGTTTTTTGAAGTTTGATTTTTCTGGCACTTCTGATCGTTTTCTGATTTTAGACTGGTTGTTATCCTACTTTTGGTTGTGTGAGGAAGCTAAGTGTTTCTACTTATGCCTCCATCTTGGCCAGAACCACTTTCCAAGTTTTCTGAAATGAACCTCTCTGCTCCAAAGGAGCCCATTTCAACATCTCTCCATAAGGTATTTGCAGTCACTTACACTCCCTCCTGGTTCAGATGGAAGTTGATAGTCAGAGATTGTTGTTTCTGTCAGCAGTGTTACCCAGCAATGTATTGACTCTTTCTTCATCTAGGCTCCAGGGAGCAGAACTGGAATGATCCCATGCTTAAGAGAAAGTTACTCTCTGAGTTGCACAGTTATACTCCTCACCATGCTCTCCTGCTTCAGCTCATATCTCCTCTGGGGATCCCTTCCCTCCACCTGTTCTATTTGGTGCTATTATTCCCATTTTTTCTTTTTAAAAAATCTTTATTTAGTTATTTTTCAAGTACAGTTTTCTGTTTATTTCTCCCATTCCAGCCCACCCCTCCCCCATGCACCCCACCTCCCTCCCATTTCTACCCCCCTTAGTTATTGTCCCTGTGTCCTTTATACTTGTTCCTCTAAATCCCTCCAATTTTTTCCGCTTAAATTCCCTCCACTTTCCCCTCTGGTGGCTGTCCCCCAGTTCTCTATTTCAGTGTCTTTGATTTTATTTTGCTTGCTTGTCAGTTTTGTTGTTTAGCTTCCTGTTAAAGGTGAGATCATTAGGCATTTGTCTTTCAACACCTGGCTTATTTCACTCAGCAGAATGCTTTCCAGTTCCATCCATGTTGTTGCAAAGGGGAGTAGCTCCTTCTTTCTCTCTGCTGCATACAAGTCCATTGTGTATATGTACCACAATTTCTTGATCCATTCATTTACTGATGGGCACCTAGGTTGCTTCCAGCTCTTGGCTATTGTAAGTTGTGCTGCTATGAACATTCTGGTGCATAGGTTCTTTGAAATTGATGTTTTGGGCTTCTTAGGATATAATCCTAGCAGTGGAATTGCTGGGTCAAAAGGCAGGTCGATTTTTATTCTTCTGAGAAAATTCCATACTGTTTTCCATAATGGTTGTTCCACTCTGCAATCCCACCAACAGTGAACTAAGGTCCCCTTTTCCCTACAACCTCTCCAACATTTGTTGTTTGTTGCTTTGTTTATGCTAGCCATTCTGACTGGTGTAAAGTGGTATCTCACTGTGGTTTTAATTTGCATCTCTCTGATAGGTAGCGATATTGAGCATCTCTTCATGTGTCTCTGGATCTTCTGTATGTCCTCCTTGGGGAAGTGTCTGTTCAAGTCCTTTTCCCATTTTTTAATTGGGTTGGTTGTCTTCTTAGAGTAGAGTCATGTAAGTTCTTTGTATATTTTGCAGATTAAACCTTTGTCTGAGGTATCCTGGGCAAATATGTTTTCCCATACAGATGGTTGTCTTTTTAATTTAATACTGTTTTATTTAGCCATGCAGAAACTTTTAATTTTGATGAGATCTCAATTTGCTTATTCTTTCCTTTATATTCCTAGCTCTAGGGGACATATCAGTAAAAATGTTGCTGTGTGAAATATATGAGATTTTCCTGCCAATGTTCTCCTCTAGGACTTTAATGGTGTCACAACTTACATTTAAGTCTTTTATCCACCTTGAATTTATTTTGGTGTATGGTGTAAGTCTGTGCTCAAGTTTCATTTTTTTGCACGTAGCTGTCCAGTTCTCCCAACACCATAGGTTGAAGAGGCTACATTTACTCCATTTTATGTTACTGCCCCCTTTGTTGAATATTAATTGACTGTAGAGAGTTGGGTTGATTTCTGAGCTCTCTGTTCTGTTTCATTGGTCTATGTGCCTGTTTTTATGCCAGTACTAGGCTGTTTTGATTACAGTGGCCTTGTAATACAGTTTGATATCAGGTATTGTGATCCCCCCTACTTTGTTCTTCTTTCTCAAAATAGCAGCTGCTATTTGGGCTCGTTTATGGTTCCATATAAATTTTCGAAGTGTTTGTTCTATGTCTGTGAAATATGCCATTGGTACTTTAATAGGTATTGCATTGAATCTGTATATTGCTTTGGGTAGTATGGACATTTTGAGGATGTTAATTCTTCCAATCCATGAACAAGGTATATGTTTCCATTAATTTGTGTCTTCCTTGATTTCTTTCTTCAGGGCTGTGTAGTTTTCTGCATACAGGTCTTTTACCTCCTTAGTTAGGTTTATTCCGAGATATTTTATTTTTCTTTTTGCTATATCGAATGAGATTTTTTCCTCGATTTCTACTTCTGCTGATTCATTGTTGGTATACAAAAATGCCTCTGATTTCCAGATATTGACTTTGTAACCTGCTGTTTGCCAAATTCATTAATTAGTTCCAGCAGTTTTTTTTTGGAAGAGTCTATAGGATTTTCCATGTACACTATCATGTCATCTGCAAACAGTGACAGTTTTGTCTCCTCCTTTCCTCTTTGGATGCCTTTTATTTCCTTTTCTTGCCTGATCGCTGTGGCTAAAACTTCCAATACCATAATGAATAGAAGTGGTGAAAGTGGACAACCTTGTCTTGTTCCTGATCTTAGTGGAAAAGATTTTAGTTTTTGCCCATTCAGTATGATGTTGGCTTTAGGTCTCTCATATATGGCCTTTATTACATTGAGGAATGCTCCCTCTATTCCCACTTTGCTGAGTGTTTTTATCATAAATGGGTGTTGTACCTTATTAAAATATTATTCTGCATCTATTGTTATTATCATGTAACTTTTGTCTTTGCTTTTGTTCATGTATTACATTTGCTGATTTGCAAATATTGAACCACCCTTGCATCCCTGGGATGAATCCCACTTGGTCATGGTGTATGACTTTTTGATATATTGTTGGATGTGATTTGCCAATATTTTGTTGAGGATTTTAGCATCTATGTTCATCAGTGATACTGGGCTGAAGTTTTCTTTCTTTGTTGTCTCTATCTGGTTTGGAATTAGGATGATTCTGGCTTCATAAAAAGAATTTGGGAGTTTTCCATCCTTCTGGATTTTTTGGAATAGTCTGTGGAGAATAGGGGTTAGCTCTTCCTTAAATGCTCTGAAGAATTCTCCTGTGAAACTATCCGGTCCATGTCTTTTGTGTGATGGGAGGTTTTTGATTACTTCTTCAATTTCTTTTGCTTTTATGGGTGTGTTTAGATTTTCTACTTCTTTTTGATTGAGTTTTGGAAGATCGTATTTTTCTAGAAATGTGTCCATTTCCCTTAGGTTTTTAAATTTCTTGGCATACAGTTCTTCATAGTAATTTCTTACAATCCTTTCTATTTCTGTGGTATCAGTTGTAATCTCTCCTCTTTCACTTCTGATTGTCTTTATTTGGGTTCTCTCTCTTCTTTTCTTGCTGAGCCTACTTAAAGGCTTGTGTACTTTGTTTATCTTCACAAAGAACCAACTCCTGGATTCAATGATCCTTAGAATTGTGCTTTTAGTGTCTACATCATTTAATTCTGTTCCGATCTTGATTATTTCCTTCCTTCTGCTAGCTCTGGGCTGTCCTTGTTGTTTCTCCAGTTCTTGCAGGTGTAGGGTTAGGTTGTTTTTTTGAAATGTTTCTGTCTTCTTTAGGTAGGCCTGTATTGCTATAAACTTCCCTCTCATGACTACCTTTCATGTGTCCTATAAGTTTTGGGTATTTGTGAAATAGTTTTCATTTGTTTCCAGAAACGTTTTGATTTCTTCCCTAATTTCATTCTTGATCTATTCATTTTATAATATACCATTTAGTCTCCATGATTTTGGGTGCTTTGGGTTTTTTCCTTTGGGGTTGGTTTCCAATTTCAGTCCCTTGTGGTCAGAGAAGATGCTTGGTATGATTTCAATTTTCTTTAATTTGTTGAGGCTCATTTTTTGTCCTATCATGTGGTCTATCTTTGAAAATGTTCCATGTGCATTTGAAAAGAATGTGTATTTAGCTTCTTTTGGATGAAGAGCTCTATATATATCAGTTAAGTCCATTTCATCTAAGGTGTTGTTTAGCGCGCAATATCTTGATATTTTATTTGGAAGATCTGTCCATTTTTGACAGTGGGGTGTTAAAATCCCCTGCTATAATTGTGTTGCCGTCAATATCTTTTTTTGAAGTCCTCTAAGATTTTCTTGATATATTTGGGTGCCCCTATGTTTGGTGCATATATATTTATGATGTTAATGTCTTCTTGGTGGATTCTTCCCTTGACTACAGTGAAGTGACCTTCTGGGTCTCACTTTATGGCCCTTTTTTTGAAATCTATTTTGTCCGATATGAGAATTGCTACCCCAGCTTTTTTTTTTCTTGTCTGTTTGCTTGGAAAACTTGTTTGTAGCTTTTCACTTTTAGTCTGTGATGGTCTTTTGTTCTGAGGTGGGTCTCTTGTAGGCAGCATATGTGTGGGTCATGCTTTCTTATCCATTCAGCTATTCTGTGTCTTTTGATTGGAGCATTTAATCCATTTACGTTTAAGGTTATTATTGATAGGTACTTATTCATTGCCATTTTTGTATGTGTGTTCCTCTCTGTCTCCCTCTTTTCCTTTCTTTCCTTAAAGCAGTCCTTTTAGTATTTCTTGTAGAGCTGGTTTGGTGGGGGTGTATTCTTTTAGGCTTCTTTTGTCTTGGAAGCTCTTTATTTGGCCTTCTATCTTGATTGAGAGCCTTGCTGGGTAAAGTAGCCTTTGCTGCAGGCCTCTGGTTCTCATTACTTGGAATATTTCTTGCCATTCTCTTCTTGCTTGGAGTGTTTCCATTGAGAAGTCAGCAGCTAACCTCATTGGGGCTCCCTTGTACATTATTTCTTTTTTTTTCTCCCTTGCTGCCTTTAAGATTCTCTCTTTGTCTTGGAATTTTGCCATTTTAACAATGATGTGTCTTGAAGTGGGCCTCTTTGGGTTCCTATTGATTGGGACTCGGTGATTCCTGGATTTGTGTGACTGTTTCTCTCATCAAATTAGGTAATTTTCTCTCATTACTCTTTCAAATACATTTTCTATCCCTTGTTCTTCTTCTCCTCCTGGTATTTCTATTATTCGGATATTATTACGTTTCATATTGTCTTGCATTTCTCTTAATCCCTAGTCATTCTTTCTGAGCCTCTTTTCATTTTTTTGCTCTTTCTGTGAGATGCTTTCTACTTTGTCCTCCAACTCGCTAATCCTATCTTCTGTCTCATCTATTCTACCTTTGAAACTTTCTACTGTGTTCTTCAATTCAGAAATTGTATTCTTAATTTCCTCTTGTCCCTTGCTGATAGTTTCTATTTCCTTTTTTATGTTGATATAGTTTGCAGAGAGATCATTGTAGTTCCCCTGTAGTTTCTAGTAGCTCATTGTGAGCTCTTTGAACTTTGTAATAACCAGTGCTTTTAATTCAATATCTGATAGTTGATTTGCCTCTATTTCATCTAACATTCTTTCTGAAGCTTTTGCTTTTTCTTTCATTTGGGGATTGTTTCTTTGTCTTCCCATTGTTTGAGACTCTTGTTAGTCTCAGCTACTAAAATTGATCTGTTCTGACTCCCTGGCTTTATGGTGTGAAGGTCTGTGGTATAATACCTGGGAATTTCAGTGGTGCAGACTCCTTCAGGTATCTTGATGTTCTCCGTCTCCACCTACTCTTGCACTGGTCCCGGAGCTGGTCGCCTACCACTGCTGAGTGTCCTGGCTCCTGTAGCTGACTCGTCCAGTTCCCAGGCCAGTCACTGTGGCAGCACTCTGCGAGTGTTCCAGCTTTTGTAGCTGACTCCATGGCGCCCAGTTCTGTCACTATGGCAGCGGCACAGGAGTGTCCAGGCTCCTGTAGCTGACTGCTCTGGTGGCCAGACACGTCACAGGGGCTGTGAGTGTCGAGTGTCCCGGCTCTCATAGCTGACTCCACCGCACTATGGCAGTGGCACAGGGCCCGCATGTGTCCCAGCTCCTGTAGCTGATGTCTGGTGTTTCAGCGTCGGTCACAATCTCTGGTCTTTTAATTTCATAAATGCTGGGTTACCGATAGTTTATTGTACTGTTTCTCTATAGATCTGCCAGGATTTTCACCCATGAGTATGGGAGCTAAAATCTGCTCCGTCCTACTCTGTCACCATCTTCCCAGCATCCCCCTCATTCCCATTTTGCTTAGTAACTGACTATAATCTCCACAAACACTCTCTAGGCTTCTGTTTCTTTTTTTTAAATTTAATTTATTTATTTTTAGAGGGAAAGGGAAGGAGAGAGGGAGAGAAATGTCAATGTATGGTTACCTCTGTTGCGTCCCCCGCCGATTACTGGCCTGCAACCCAGGCATGTGCCCTGACTGGAAATTGAACCATGATCCTCTGGTTCACAGGCCCACACTCAATCCACTGAGCTACACCAGCCAGGCCTAGGATTCCCTTTCTTATCTGAAATGTCCTTAGCCTTTTTTCTATACCCTTCCTTTTATTCCTGTTACTTGTAACTTCACATTAGTTTCCTTATGTACATGTTGGTTATGATTCTAAGTATATGAATATCTGGAGGTAAGGAGTTATCCTTTACATGTCTTTGTATTTCCAATGCTTAGCATGTAGTTGATTAATAAATAGAAAGAATAATAAATCTCACAATTTATGGGAATTTTGTGAATAAGAACCTTCTGAAAATATGCAAATAAAACATGAATCAGACACAAGATATTATTGAAATGTTGAGTGAGTCTTTCTGCCAGCCAATAGTCTTAATCTTTTCTTTAGAAGTAACTATTATGAATTTTTCTTGAGCTTTTCCATGCATATTAATATTTCTATATACATATATTACACATACATACACAGATGTGTGTATGTAAGAGTGTGTGTTTAATCTTGTTTTTTAAAACATAGGGTAAGACATTTTTATCATCCTATTTCATACCTTTATTTTTCACTTAATGTTATATATTATGAAGGCCTTTTCATATCAACACATACATGTAGACATTATTTATTTTAGTGGCTATATTGTATGTCATTGTTTGAATAACCAAAATCCTTTTAATGCATGTGCTTGTTGCTAAGCTATTGTGTCTTATCTTCCAAGCCATCCCTCCACATTTTGCTTCATGGTGCTGAGGCTGTGACTATGTAAACCACTGATTCCCCCAGGCAGCCAGTTGGCTTGCTATTAGGACCTTTCAATAGCAGATGTTAGAGCGAGATTGGAAGGCAGGAGGAAAGTGGGAGAAAGTATTGATTCTTTTTTCTTTCTGTCTTGCTTCTCCTTTTTGTGACTGTTGCTTTAGCAATGTATGTTTTTTACCCAAGCAGTGACTGTTCATTTTAGCAAAGGTTGTCCCAACATTCCCAGAAATAGCCTCATTTCATCCCCCCTCCAAATCCCAGAGCCTTCTCTGGAGCTTGTTTTCAGAAGTCTGAGCCTTGGCTTTGTAGGGCCATTTGTTTGTGTATCTAAGTTTTAGCAATTGTCATGCCCCTTTGTTTCATCAGGAGAAATTGAGATGATATTTGGTGTTCCCTTTCTGTGTCCTTAGTTCTGTAATACCCCACTGACACTGACAGCTATTTGTCTCATTTTTTCCCCCAAAAGTTACTGGTTTAGTTTCTTTTTCTTGAATTTGTTTCTAGTGTTTCACAGGGGATTTGTTTCTAGTGAGTTTACCTGTTAACATCAAATAAACATCCTGTACATACATTTTGAGTTGGTAAGCAACTGTTTCAATAGAACTGCAATTCCACAAGACACGTGCATTTTAAATTTGATAACTATTGAAAAATTGTCTACCAAAAAGTTTGTACAAACTTCCAGTGTCACCATCAATATATACAAGCTTTCATCTCACATTATTTATACTAAAATCATATACTATAAAACAAACATTTTGCCAGTAAATCATTTAAAAATAGTTTTAAATGCTCTGTAAATTCTCTAAAGCTCTAGACTGAGTTTTAGTCCTAAATGTTGTAACTCAGTGGATTGAGTTTGAGCTGCAAACCAAAGCATCACCAGTTTGATTCCCAGTCAGGGCATAATCCTGGGTTGCGGGCCAGGTCCACAGTAGCAGACCTGTGAAAGACAACAACACAGTGCTGTTTCATTCCCTGTCTTTATCCTTCCCTTCTCCCCTCTCTAAAAATAAGTATAATCTTTTTAAAAGACTGAGGTTTAGAATATTTTTATATATTTGTGGTTATTTGTATTTATTTATGTTAAAAACCTGTTTCTGTCCCTTACCCATTCATTGAGGTTTATTTTTCCTTTTATTTGAAAGGACTCTGTATCAAAGAAATATTTTTCTCTCAATGTGTTTGTGTGCATATGTGTGTTTCAGTCTCTGTGATTTTTGTGTCATACAAAGTTTTTAGAATGTCCTTATAATTTTAGTCCTCCGTTATCAATTCTTGCTTGGATAGTCATTCTTCATGCCAAGACATAAAATAATTTTCTCATGCATTATTTCAGTATTTGTACTATTTTATTTTTTAATATTAAGTTTATAAAATATTTGTTGTATCTGGAATTCATTTTGGTTTAGAAGAGTGAAGTACAGCTATAACTTAATATCTTTCCAAATGGCCAACCAATTGCTCTAACACGATTTGTTGAGTATTCTCTTTCCTATTAATTTGAAATGTTAGTTTTTATTATATTCTACATTTTTGTATGCATTCTTTATCTGTTTCTGGTATCTGTTATTTGCTTTTTTCACTTATTGTCTATTTACGTGTTCATGTTAAATTATAATTTATAAAGCATTATAATACATTTTTATATCTGATAAGATTAACTCTTACTGATTACTTTTTTATTTTATTTTTTTCACATTTTGTTTATCTTGTTCAAGTACAGATGTCTTCATTTGCGCCCCACCACTCCCCTTCAACCCAGCCATCCCCACTTCCCACTTTTGTTGCTATCCCACTTTGGTTTTGCCCACGTGTCTTTTATACATGTTCCTGAAAACCCTTCCCCATTTATTCCCATTATCCCATCCCACCTCCCTTGTTTTGTACCTCGAGAAATCTGAAACACCAATTCCAAACAAACTACGATTGATATGTCTTTCTAATTGTATTTTATAACTGTAAAAGTCATCATATGAGAAAGCTGTTGAATTTTTAAAATATATCTAAAAATTCAACAGCTTTCTCATATAATGACTTGAAACAACCCTGATTTCACAGAAATGTTGAAAGTTAAGCATATACAAACTTATTTTTCCAGAGCCATTTCACATTCCATTATCCTGAGCTATTTTAGTGTGTATTTCTTAAAAATAACATTTTCTTACATAATCAAATATATCCAGCAAAATCAGGAAATTAACACAATTAAATTACTATAATATAATCCTTAGATCCAATTTGAATTTAATCAATTATTCTGATACTGTTCTTTATACTAAAGGATCCAAGTAAAACTCTCATCTAGCATTTCATTGTTTTGCCTCTTTGGTCTCCTTCAGTATGGAATGGTTTTTCAGTTTTCCTTGCCATGATCTAAGTGCTGGGAGATTACAAGCCTGTTATTTTGTAGAAGAGTCTTCCATTTGGTTTGTCTGATATTTCCTCATGATTATGTTGAAGTATGTCATCTTTGGCAAAAATACCATAGGAGCGATTCAGTGTTCTTCTATCTTATCAAGTGGGACATAGTTTTACTTTGTCTCACTATTGATGCTTGTCCCTTTAATCAGTTGATTAAGGTGTATGGAGAGCTTGTATGTTATAAATTTACTTTCCCCTTTCACAATAGGTATTTTGTAAAGAAGTATTTTAAAGGTACTAAAATACCCCATATCTCATAAAATATTTATCAGCTAATAATGAATAAATGTAAAAACGATTTCCTTGTTTGTTCAAAATATTTTAGTGAATAACTATTGTTGCATAATTTGATGCCAAAACTGTTCACAACCTGGCTACTGGGAGTACCTTCGAGTTGGCTTGAGCATTTCCTTACTTTCTGGAACATCTTGTACTTTTTCTCTCTGTGCCCTGGAATTAGCCATTTTCCTAATGAACCTCAGCTCACTTAGGCAGAACTGTATTTAGAAGTTAAGAACCAGTTGCTGTGTGTTCACTGATGTTAGGATGTCACTGTTCCCAGAACCTCTCAGTGGACAGAGCTAACAAATGTAAATTTATGTTTATGTTCATTTGCATATTAATGAACAGATATTGAAAACCATGAGTTTACAGCAATTGTTACAATTCTAATGCAACATTACGGGCTTCATTCTGGTTTCTCCCTTTCTGAGTTTGTAATCCCTTGGCCTCTGATACTCTGCACAGACCCAGTCCTTCTACATGCTGGTCTTTACCATTGGGCACTGTACTTCTCACCTCCACCTACAGGTGATGTTGATGACTTTCTTCCTCTACTATTTTATGGCTTTAGGATTCAATTGTTTAGAGAAAGGAGCAAGTTACTGCCTACTGAGTTATTTTTGTAATCAAATACTTTAGTGAATAGTCTAATAAGTTTACAGTCTCTGTAATTCTGCTTTCTACCTATGTAACATAATATTAGCAAATATTTTTGACTCTTTTCTCTAATTTTCATCCTAATTATTTTATCAAATTGTGTTGCTCAGTACTTCCAGGAGTTTGTAACACTAGCAGATATATTTATCTTATTTTTTAATTTATGCTATTTCTGATGTTTCAATGTTAAACATGATTCAGTCTTTGGTTTAATATATTTATCAGGTTAAGAAAAATTTTTTTCTTCTTAAATTATTTAAAAACAATTTTTATTTTAAACTGTTTGCTTTGGGACTTGGGGAGAAGATGGCAATGAGATAGGTGGGAGTGGAGTCCACTTCCCCCTGCGCCTGGTGAAACACCTAGCTGATCTGAGGAACAGAGTGAACAGCCAACAGTATCCCAGCTTATATGAAGATTGGAGACCAAAAATTGTAGAGGACATTGAAAAATAAGATAGTAGGGAGAGTGCTTCAGACAATAATGTCCCTGGGACCAGCCCAGCGACCAAGCAGCCACAGCCCCAGGCCCAGGCACCTGCCAGGTTTGCCACAGGATTCCTGGGAAAGAGCCAGGTCAATGGCTCCCTCTCCAGGGAGGAGAACACCAGGAGGAAACTTTACAAACAAAGTTTCAGCAGCACCAGGAGGTACCTGGGTACTTGAAATCACAGGGGTGTAATAAGGATGAAGTGGCAAACACACAGGGGCAGCGTGTTCCCCCTGAGACTGTGGGAGCTAACTGGGAAGAGTTGGGCAGTGATGGACCCTGACCTGGTTAGTCCCTAGTTGGTTGGAGAGTTGGGCTGTGTGAGACGAGGCACAAGTTTGGAGAGGCAGGCTTGAACAGGAGGCATTTTTTCAAAAAAAAAAGAAAAAGAAAAAGGAGGCACTCAGCTGATGTTTGAGGAATTCTCCTGCAGCAGCTGCCCCCACTTCCTGCACCCCTGGCCCGGCTCAGCCACATCCTCACACCTGAAGCCCCAGGGATGGTGCACACCTGACCCTGAGGCCTGGTGGCTGCCCATCCTACCCCAGTAGCAGAGGTTGAGTGCTCATGCCTGTGGAGGGCTCCTGACCCCACAGCCCAGAGGTACCTCGCACCCATCCCCTGAACCCTGGAGGCAGCAGCAGAGGAGGCACCCTACCACAACCTCAGCAGCAGCCCTGGCAGAACTTCTACTCTGCAGGGCTGAGTGTAGGCTGAGCTCAGAAGGGCACTGGAGGCCAGCAGTGAACTGAGGAACTGGGCTGGAGGCTGGGCAACTATGAAGAGTGTGGCTCAAGAAGGCGCAAAGCAAAAGCAATACCCCCTCAAACTGCTGCAGCCAGGAAGACAAGAAGAATGGCCCTGGCTGGTTTGAAACTGGCACAAGGCTTGCTCTTTTATTTTTATTTTTTCTTTTTAATTCCTTCTTCCTTTCTTTCCTCTTTTATTCCTTCTTCTTTCATTCCTTTTCTTATTTTTTAAAAATTTCTTCTTCCTTTTTTCTCTTTTCTTCTTTTATTTCTTCTTCCTTTCTTTCCTTTTTCACTTCTTCTTCCTTCCTTATTTTTTTAAATTCCCACAAATGATACGACAAATCCTGGAGCTGTGAAAGGACCAAAGTTGTACCCAAACAGGTATCATCCCAACAACTGAGACAGTGAGACAAATTTCACTTTGTTACTCCAGAGAACTTGCAAGTTATTGTATATTTGTATTATTATTTTTTCATTAGTCTTACATCATATATTTATTAGCATTTTTGTATTTCTCTTTTTATCTTTAGTTTTCTTTGCTAGGTTTATTAAATTGCATGTTTGACTGGTTTCCCTTTTTCTCTCATTCATATTTTAAATTTTCTGTCTTTCACTTTTCTTGTGTTCCATTAGCACATTACTCTAGAGCCTGTACTTCCCATTGTTGTTATTCAGATAATATAGATTCTGTCATATGATTGTTGCTTTATTACTATTGTAAATAATTGTTATTTCATATAATTATAAACACTACACAGCAACCCTCACTGTTTCCTGAACCTTATTACTGTTGTGGTTAACTCTATTCTCTCATACACTACACTTATTTTCTATTCTTTACTCTCACTTTACCTCATAATCTGACCTCCTATAAGCTCACTGATTTCTAGATCCAACTCACAATGTCCCCCCCCCACTCTTAACAAGAGTCTTATCCTCTTCCCACCCTTTCTAAAAAGTGGCTATTTGGGTCAAATATCACAGTTAACATTATACATATACAAAAAAAAATCTCCTGTCTCTTCTCTATAGGTTAGTACTTTAAATACCATAGAACGCACTCCTGTTGTCTTAAAACTTTTTGCCTTGACCCCCCCAACTGATCACAAAAAAAGGGTAGATGGGAGCTGTGAACATCAGTATACCTGCTGGAAAAGGAAACCCAAGAACATAAGAACCACCAAAAATTAGCAACAGAAGAAGGATAAGGAGGGAGTGGAAGCCATACTAACCATCACCAAGGACAGATCTGAAAATACAACTAAATGGTGGAGAAATTATCCAGAACAAACAACTGAACAAGTGAGAGGGAAGCCTCAAAACCTTGTACACACAGAAGAACCAGCTTCAATACAACCTGTCCACACCTGCACAACAGAATATGAGACGTGGTGAATGGACTGACCCTAAATTAATTATCTGGAAGGAAGGACCCAACAAAGAAAGACCCAACAAAAGTCAAAACCCAAAGACACACAGAGATCCAACATAAACTATAGCCCAAGATGAGTGAGCTCGGGAGATCAAGGAGAATGCACCACTGAAACTCATAGGTCTTCTACCATAGAAGTTCACACCACAAATCCAGGGAGTCAGGACAGACCAGTATAAGATACAGAGGCTAACATAAGAGTCTCATGAACATTGGGAAGACAAAGAAACAATCCCCAAATGAAAGGAAAGGAGAAAGCCTCAGAAAGAATACTAAATGAAACAGAGGAAACTCATCTATCAGATACTGAGTTCAAAGCAGTGGTTATCAGGAAGCTCAATGAACTCACAGAAAATTACCAAAAACTAAAGGGAAACTACAATGAACTCACTGAAGACTATGCCAACATGAAAAAGGAAATAGAAACTATCAACAAAAGCCAAGAGGAAATGAAGAGTACAATTTCTAAACTGAAGGAAACATAAGAGGGCTCAATGAAGCAAAGAATAGGATCAGCGACCTGGAAACAAGGTAGAAAAAAACACCCAGAAAAAACAAGAAAAGGTAAAGAGTCTCAGAAAGAACAAGGGTGGGTTAAGGGAAATAATGCAGGAAAACATGAAACACAATAATACCTATATAATAGGGATACCAGAAGGAGAGGAAGTAGAAGAGCAAGGGATAGATAACCTGTTGGAAAAAGTAATGATGGAAAATATCCATAATTTGATGAGATAAAAAGTCACACAAATCCAGGAAACATGGAGAGTCCCAATCAAGAGAAACCCAAAGAAGACCACTTCAAGACACACCATACTTAAAATGGCAAAATTATAAGACAAAGAGAGAATTTTAAAAGCAGGAAGGGAAAAACAGGAGGTAACATAAAAGGGAGGCTTGATAAGACTAGCAGCTCATTTTTCAATGAAAATGCTCCAGAGCAGAAGGGAATGGCAAGAAATATTTCAATAAATGAAAACCACAAGCCTGCAACCAAGAGTACTTTACCCAGCAAGGCTCTCAATTAAAATGAAATGCCAAATAAGAAGCTTCCTAGACAAAATAAATCTCATGGTATGTATCTCCTCCAAACCAGCTGTCCAAGAGATGTTAAAGAGTCTACTTTAAGAACAAGAAGAAAAACAGGGAGAGAGAGAGAGGAATATAAGTGTAAAAAATGGCAATGAATAAGTACCCATCAATAATAATCTAAAATGTAAATTAAATGCCTGAATCAAAAGACAAAAGAATAGTTGAATGGATAAGAAAACATTACCCACACAGATGTGTGAAGGTGACTTTTCCCGCAAGTCCCCCCATCCACCATGGATGAAAGTAAACACTACCAAGACATGATCTACTTGGGGAGGAGAGGTGGCCAGTTTCTCCAAGGAACAAGTCCTTTGGCAGTGTCCAGGTTCTCAGGGGGGAAAAGGCCAGGAGGTGTCCAGTTTCTCAGAGGAAAAAGGCCTCAAGCCCCTTTCTTCAGGTGCTTTTATTGGGTTATAATACACAGGAATACAGGGTGGCAAGGATCAAGCAGTAGATAACATTTCAAAGAAATATGAGGGCTTAGTCTGAGTCAGTGTCTGTCAGAAAGGGTGTTTTGCAGAAATTTTAAGGTTTCCTGCTCAGACTCTTAACATATGAATGAAAGCACTCTTAGCAGAGCAGGTTTTGCAGTTTTTTAAGGAATTCTTTGTGTTGCCAGATTTTCCCCCAGGACACACTCTAGCAAGGCAAGGAGCTGCATCCTTCCCCATCAGGCATTCAGGCTTAAGTGGATTAGAGCCAGCAAGCACTTCTCCCAGAGGACATGGGGACTCAGGCTATGTCACATAGCAAGTGGGCAATTGTCCATTGCTTACTCTTTGTTGCAACTCCCCAAGTCCTTCCATGATGGCCTCCAAAGTGATTGAGTCTGGCTTAGGTTGTCCCACTTTCTCTGAGGACACTTACCTGTCATGGACTTCTGACTATGCTTTGGGGACATAGAGAAAACTGAGGCAGCATTTGCTACCAGAGACAAGCTTTGTCTCCTGTGGCTTGCATTCCAGAGGTCGCTTGCTCATTTTTAGCCATGGGGGGGGTAGAGTTACAATTCCTGAAACCAGGCAGAGCAGTTCTCAACACAGATGCTGCCAACAAGAGAGCCAACTCTGAACAAAAGACCTACACAGACTGAAAGTGAAGGGCTGGAAACAAATATTCCAAGCAAATGAACAGACCCCCCAAAAAACAGCTGGGGTAGCAATACTCATATCAGACAAAATAGACTTAAAATAAAAGGCCATAAAAAGACCCAGAAGGTCACTTAACAATACCCAAAAGAAGAGTTCATCAAGAAGACATAAACATTGTAAATATATATGTACACAATGTTGGTGCACCAAAATACATAAACAGTCTTAGAGGACTTCAAGAAAGATATTGACAGCAACATAATCATAGTAGGGCATATCAACACCCCACTGTCAAAAATGAATAGATCTTTCAAAAATATCAACAAAGATATTGTGGCATTGAACAATGTCCTAGATCAAATGAACTGAGCAGATACATATAGAGCTTTTCACCCAAAGCAGCAAAATACACATTCCTTTCAAATGCACATGCAACATTTTCAAAGGTAGACCACATGATAGGACACAAAACAAGTGTCAACAAATCCAAGAAAACTGAAATCATATCAAGCATTTTTTCTGACCACAAGGGACTAAACCTAGAAACCAAACTCAAGGAAAAAACTCAATATCGTCAAACTCATGGAGAGTCAATAACATACTATAAAACAATGAGTAGGTCAAGAATAAAATCAAGGAGGATTCAAAGTTTCAGGAACAAATGAAAATGAACTTTAACCAACCCCATATGGATGGGACACAGTGAAGGCAGGCCTGAGAGGGAAGTTCACAGCAATAGAAGTCTACCTAAAAAAGATAAATATTTTAAATAAACAACCTATTCCTATGCCTACAAAAACTCAAAGAACAACAATGAAGACATCCCAGATCAAGTAGAAGGAAGGAAATAATGAAGATCAGAGCAGAACTAAATGACAGAGAGACTAAAAGCACAATTCTAAGGATCAATAAATCCAGGAGCTGGTTCTTTGAAAAGATAATGAAGATTGACAAGCTTTTAAGCAGACTCATCAAGAAAAAAAGAGAGAGGACCTATATAAACACAATCAGAAATGAAAAAGGTGGCCCTGGCTGGTGTAGCTCAGTGGATTGAGTGAGGGCCAGAGAACCACAGGATCGCGGTTTGATTCCCAGTCAGGGCACATGCCTAGGTTGCAGGCCAGTTCCCAGCAGGGGACTCATGAGAGGCAACCATACATTGATATTTCTCTATTTCTCTCCTTCCCTTCCTCTCTAAAGATAAATAAATAAAATATTAAAAAAGAAATGAAAGAGGAGAGACTGTATCTGATACCACAGGAGTACAAATGTCTGTAAAAAGCTACAATAAAGAACTACATGCCGGGAACTTTGAAAACCTAGGTTAAATGAATGAATTTCTAGAAAGATATAATCTTTCAAAAGTCAGTGAGGAAAAGGCAGACCACCTGAACAAACCAATAATAGCTGATGAAATTGAAGCAGTAATAAAAAAGCTCCTAAAACACAAAACCCTGAAATAGAGGGTTTCAAAAGAGAATTTTACAAAGAATTTAAGAGAGCACTAGCCCCCATTCTTCTCAAATTATTCCAAAGTATCGAAAATGAGGGAAGACCCCCAAACTCTTTATGAAGCCAGCATCATCCTAATCCCAAAACAACATAAAGACAAAACAAAGAAAAAGAAACTTCAGGCCAATATCGCTGATGAATATAGATGCTAAAATTCTCAACAAAATATTGGCAAACTATATCCAGCAATACATTAAAAAGATCATACACCACAATCAGGTGGGATTCATCCCAGGAATGCAAGGATGGTACAATATTCACAAATCAAAAAATGTAATACATCACATAAACAAAACTAAAGACAAAAACCACATGATCATATTAACAAATGTGGAAAAGGATTTGATAGGGTACAGCACCCATTTATGATAAAAACACTCAGCAAAGTTTGAATAGAGGGAGCATTCCTCAACATAATAAAGGCCATATATGAGAGACCTACAGCCAACATTATACTCGATGGGCAAAAACCAAGAGCTTTCTCACTAAGATCAGGAACAAGACAAGGATACCTGTTTTCACCTCTCCTATTCAACATAGTATTGGAAAGTCCTGTCAAAAGCAATCTGAAAGAAAAAGAAATAAAAGGCATCCAAATTGGAAAGGAGGAAATAAAATTGTCATTGTTTGCAGATGACATGATACTCTACACAGAAAATCGTATAGACTCCACCAAAGAACTACTCCACCTAATAAATGAATTTGGAAAATCAGTGGGCTACAAAGTCAATATCCACAAATCAAAGGCATTTTTGTCCACCAGCAATGAAATATCAGAAACAGAAAACAGAAAAGATCCCATTTGATATAGCAACAGTAAAATAAAGTACCTAGGAATAAATGTAGCAGTGGGGGAGACTTTCCTTGCAAGTCCCCCCAGCTGCCACAGGTGAGAGTAAACATGACAGAGATATGATGTGATCTGCTTGGGGTGGAGAGGTGGCCATTTTCCCAGAGGAAAAAGGCTGTGAGCAGTGACTAGTTTCTTAGGGGAAAAAGGTGTTGAGCCTCCTCTATTAGGGGCTTTTATTGGGTTGTAATACACAAGAATACAGGGTGGCAAGGATCAACCAGTAGATAACATTTCAAAGAAATCTGAGGGCTTACTATGAGTCGGAGTCTGTCCGGAACAGTTTTAGGGTTTCCTGCTCCAATCCTTAACATATGAATGAAAGCACTATTAGCAGAGCAGGTTTCACAGGTTTATCAGGAATTCTCTGTGTTGCCAGATTTTCCCCTAGGACACACTCTAGCAAGGCAAGGAGCTACAACCTTCCCCATCAGGTATTCAGGCTTAAGTGGATTAGAGCCAGGAAGTGCTTCTCCCAGAGGACATGGGGACTTTGGGCTATGTCAGAGCTGGGGAGGGGGGTGAGAGTCCATTGCTCTTTGTTGCAGCCCCCTCGAAGTCCTTCCATGAAGGCCTCCCAAGTGATTGAGTCTGACTTAAGTTGCCCCCCGCTGTGAGGGGTCTTACCTGTCATTGACTTCCAACAAAGTTTTGGGGGAAGAGAGAGAAAACTGAGGCAGTGTTCCCTACCAGAGACAAGCCTTGTCTCCTGCAGCTTGTATTCCAAAGGTCATCCCTCCCCCTTAGCCACAAGGGGTCAAGATACAATTCTTAGTACCATTCCATAGCACGTAGCCACATAGGTAAAAGTCCTGTACTCAGAAAAATGCACAACACCAAAGAAAGATATTAAGGAAGACACAAACAAATGCCAACATGTACCTTGCTCATGGACTGGAAGAACTAACATAATCAAAATGGCAAAACTACCCAAAGCAATTTATAAATTCAATTCATTTCCTATTAAAGTACCAATAACATATTTCACAGATATAGAACAAACAGTTTAGAAATTTATATGGAATTATAACTGACCCCAAATTGTGGTAGCAATTTTGAGAAAGAAGAACAAAGTAGGAGGGATAACAATACATGATATAAAACTGTATTACAAGACCACTGTAATCAAATAGCCTGGTACTGGCATAAGAAGAGACACATAGACCAAGGGAACAGAACAGAGAGCCCAGAAATAAACCCAAGTCTGTATGGTCCATTAACATTTGACAAAGGGGCAAGAAACATCAAATGGAGTAAAAATAACCTCTTCAACAAATGGTGTTGGGAGATCTGTACAGATACATGCAAAAAATGAAACTCAATCACCAACTTACACCATGTACAAAAAGTAATGCAAACTGGATTAAAGAATTAAATATAAGTCATGGCATGATAAAAGTCCTAGAGGAAACCATCAACAGGAAAATCTCAGACATTCCACACAGCAACATTTTCACTGATATGTCCCTTCAAGCAAGGGACTTAAAGAAAAGAATAAACAAATGAGATCTCATGAAATTAAAAAGTTTCTCCATGGGTAAAAAAAAAATGGCATTAAAATGAAAAGAGAAACAAGTATAAGGGAAAATACATTAGCCAATGATACCTCGGACAAAGCTTTTATATCCAAAATATATAAAGAACTCATGACTCCACTCCAGGAAGATAAAAAACCCAATTAAAAATAAGCAAAAACTTGAAATGTCACTTATCCAAGGAGGACATACTGAGGAGGTCCCAGAGAAGTGTGAAAATAGGCTCAGCATCGGTAGTCATCAGAGAGATGCAAATTAAAACCACAATGAGATACCCCTTCACACCATTCAGAATGGCCACCATAAACAAATCAAAAAACAATTGTTGGAGAGGATGTGGAGAAAAGGGAACCCTAGTGCACTGTTGGTGGAAATGCAGACTGGTGCCGCCACTAAGGAAAGCAGTATATAATTTCCTCAGCCAAGAGTTGGAAGCAACCTAGGTGCCCATCAGTAAATGAATGGATCAAGAAATTGTGGTACATATACACAATGGAATTCTATGCAGCAGAGAGAAAGAAGGAGCTACTACCCTTTGCAACAACATGGATGGAACTAGAAAGCATTATGCTGAGTGAAATAAGCCAGGTGGTGAAACACAAATACCATATGGTCTCACCTTTAACAGAAAGCTAAACAACAAAATAAACAAGCAAGCAGAATAAAAACAAAGACACTGAAATAGAGAACAAGGGGACAGTGACCAGAGGGGAGAGGGAAGGGAATTTAAGGGGAAAAAAAGGGAGGGATTTGGAGGAACAAATAGAAAAGACACAGGGACGAGAACTAAGGGGGGTGGAAATGGGAGGGAGGTGGGGAGCACGGGGCGGGGGGGCTGGGATGGGAGAAATAGACAAAAAACTGTACTTGAAAAATAACTAAATAAAATTTTAAAAAATCACTATAAATAACTGTATACTGATAAATTTGAATATTTAGAAGAAATGGATCAATTCCTTGATAACCTAAAGCTTCTAAAACACAACCAAGATGAAATATATAATCTAAATAATCCTATAATAATTAAATAAATTGGATTGATACTCCTGAAAAAGAAAAAACAAGAAAACTAAAAGTGGAAATGCCTTTTAACCAGGCAATTCCACTGTTGAGATTATATCCTAAGAACACTGAAATACCAATCTAAAAGAACCTATGCACCCCAATGTTCATAGCAGCACAATTTATAACAGCCAAGTGCTTGAAACAACCTAAGTGCCCATCAGTAAATGAGTGGATAAAAAAACTATGGTACATTTACACACTGGAATTCTATGTAGCAGAAAGAAAGAAGGAACCTCTACACTTTGTGACAGGATGGATGGAACTGGAGAGCATTATACTAAGTGAAATAAACCAAGCGGTGAGGGACAAATACCATATGATCTCCACTTTAAGTGAAACCTAATCAGCAAAAGAGAAAGCATACAAAATATAACCAGAGACATTGAAATTAAGAACAATCTAACAATATCCAGAGGGGAAGAGGGAGGTTACAATGAAGGGAAGGATTTTCAGAAACTATTCTAAAGGACACAAGGACAAAACTAAGGGGGAGGCTGGAAGGAAGGGAAGGAGGTGGTTTCGCCTGGGGTGGGGGGAGTGCTGGCAGGGGAAATGCAGAGAACTGTAATTGAACAACAATAAAATATTTTTAAAAATCAATCAAAATAAGTAAAAAAATAAAATAAAATGTTTTTTAGTATTCAAGGAGTATAGGATTTTTAAATTTTTACTTGTGGTTGTTCTGTCTACCACAGTTGGTTGGAGTGTTATCCCATGGCCCATGTTGGTTCAATTCCTGGTCAGGGCACATATGTAGATTGTGAATTTCACTCCCAGTCCCAGTGTTTATGATCCTTGATGCCACTGTGTACAAGGAAACAACCATCAGCGAATCTCTATCACATTGATGTTTCTCTCTCTCCCTTCCTCTTTCTAAAATAAATGAAAAAATGTCCTTTGGTGAGAATAAAAACATATCTTGACTTATGGTAAATTATACTTTCTATTTCATAATTGAAATTTTTGAAATTACTTGGATAATTCCATCTTTATGGTATAATATTGCTCTATTAATGTATCTATGGGAACCGTATACTTATATTTACTTTTATTTGTAAATCAGATCAGTCTCTGTCTTTCTTCTCCTTTTTTGTATTTTCAAATCGTGCTGCTTTTATTTTACTTTATATTTATATTTATTTTTATTAAATACTATTGAATTTTATTATTGTTCAAGTAGTTTTCTGCCTTTCCCCCCATGCCCCTAACCCCAGACATCCCCACCTCCCTCCCCTGATTCCACCACCCTTTGTTTTTGTCAGTGTGTCTTTTATGGTAGTTCCTGAAAACCCTTCACCCATTTATCTCCATTGTCCCTTCCCCCCTCCCCTCTGGCTATTGTTAGATTGTTCTTAATTTCAATTTCTCTGGGTATATTTTGTTTGCTTGTTTGTGTTGTTGACTTAGTTCCAGTTAAAGGTGAGATTATATGTTATTCGTCCTTCATTGCCTGGCTTATCTCACTTAGTATAATGCTCTACAGGTCCATCCATCCTGTCACAAAGTGTAGGAGTTCCTTCTTTCTTTCTGCTGCATAGAATTACAATGTGTAAATGTACCATAGTTTTTTGACCCACTCATTTACTGATGGGCACTTAGGTTGCTCCAGCACTTGGCTGTTATCAATTGTGTTGCTATAAACATTGGGGTGCATAGGTTCTTTTAGATTGGTGTTCCACTGTTCTTAGGATATAATCCCAGTAGTGGAACTGCCTGGTTAAAAGACTTTTCCACTTTTAGTTTTCTGAGGAAATTCTATACTGTTTCCCATAGTGGTTGCACCAGTCTGCATGCCCACCAACAGTGCACTAGGGTTCCCTTTTCTCCACACTTTCTCAAACACTTGTTTTTTTTATTGCTTTGTTTATGATGACCATTCTGAATGGTGTGAAGTGGTATCTCCTTGTGGTTTTAATTTGCATCTCTCTGATGACTAGTGATACTGAACATTCTTTCATATGTCTTTGGACCCTCTGTATTTTTTTATTTTGAGAAGTGTCTGTTCTCAAAGAAACAGACACTTTTCTGTGTCTATTTGCCCATTTTATTTATTTGTTATTTGCCTTCTTGGAGTGGAGTTGTGTAAGTTCTTTATATATTTTGGAGCTCACACCTTTGTCTGAGGTATCATTAGCAAATATGTTTTTCCATATGGTTGGTTCTCTTTTCCTTTCAATGCTGTTTTCCTTAGCCATGTAGAAGCTTTTCATTTTAATGAGACCCCATTTGTTTATTCTTTCCTTTATGTCCCTTTTTCTAGGGGACATATCAATAAAAATGTTGCTGTATGGAATATCTGAGATTTTCCTGCAGATGTTATACTCTAGGACTTTAATAATATCCACCTTGAATTTATTTTTGTATGGTGTAAGTTGGTGGTCAATTCTCCTTTTTTTTTTGCATGTAGCTTTCCAGTTCTCCCAACACCATTTGTCAAAGAGGTTATCTTTGCTCCATTTTATGCTTTTTCCCCCTTTGTCAAATATTAATTGACCGTAGAGACTTGGGCTTATTTCTGGGTTTTCTGTTCTCTTGCACTGATCTATGTGTTTGTTCTTATGGCAGTACAAGGCTGTTTTGACTACAGCGGCCTTGTAATACATTTTGATATCAGGTATTTTGACCTGTCCTCCTTTGCTCTTTTTCCTCAAAGTTGCTGAAGGTATTTGGGGCCCTTTATAGTTGTATGTAAATTTTTTAGGTGTTTGTTCTATATCTGTGAAGTATGCCACTGTTACTTTAATAGGTATTGCATTGAATCTGTAAGTTGCTTTGGGGAATATGGACATTTTTATGATGTTAATTCTTCTGATCCATGAACACCATATACGTTTCTGTTTGTTTGTGTCTTCTTTAATTTCTTTCTTCAGTGTTGTAGTTTTCTGAGTACAGGTCTTTTACCTTTTGGGTTAGGTTTATCCCTTTGTGTTTTGTTTTCCTTGTTCCTATATCAAATGTATTTTTCTTCCTGATTTCTGTGTCTAATATATTATTGCTGGTATACAAAAGTGTCTTTGATTTGTGAATATTGACTTTGTATCCCACTTTTTTGCCAAATTCATTTATTAGGCTGAGCCATTTTTGGTGGAGTTTATAGGGCTTTCTATGTACATTATTATGTCATCTGCAAACAAAGGTAGTTTTGTTTTCTCTTTTGTAATTTTGATGACTTTTACTTCTGTTTCTTATCTGTTGTGTCTGGGACTTCCAGTATATGTTGAATAGGAATGGAGAAAGTGGACAACCTTGTCTTGATCATGATCTTAGTGAGAAAGTTTATAGTTTTTGACCATTGAGTATGATGTTGGCTATAGGTCTCTCATATATGGCTTAATTATGCAGAGGAATGGTCCCTCTATTCTCACTTTGCTGAGTGTTTTTATCATAAATGTCATTGTACCTTATCAAATGCTTCTTCTGAATCTATTGATGTGATCATGTGATTTTTGTCTTTGCTTTTGTTTATTTAATGTATTACATTAATTTATTTGAGAATATTATACCATTCTTGCAACCCTGGGAGGAATCCCAGATGATCATGATGTATGATCTTTTTAATGTATTACTGGATGTGGTTTGCCAATATTCTGTTGAGAATTTTAGTATCTATATTCATCAGCGATATTGGCCTGAAGTTTTTTTTTCTTTGTTTTGTTTTTATGTTGTTTTGGGATTAGGATGATGCTGGCCTCATAAAAAGAGTTTGGGAGTTTTATATTTTCTTGAATCGTTTTAAGAATCAGTGAATAATAAGGTTTAGTTCTTCCTTAAGTGCTTTGTAGAATTGTCCTTTAAAGCCATCTCATCCACAGCTTTTGTGTATTGGGAGCTTTTTGATTACTTCTTCAATTTTGTCAGCTGTTATTGGTCTGTTCAGTATTTTTGCTTCTTCTTTATTCAGTTTGGAAGATTATATATTTCTAGAAATTTGCCCTTTTCATCTAGGCTTTCAATTTTTTTGGTATATACTTCTTTGTTGAAATTTCTTAACAATCCTTTGTATTTCTGTTGTATCAGTTGTAGTCTCTACTCTTTCATTTCTGATTGTGTTTATTTGCATGTTCTCTCTTTTTTTTTCTTGATAAGTCTGCTTAAAGGGTTGTCAGTTTTGTTTATCTTTTCAAAGAATCAGCTCTTGGATTTATTGATCCTTAGAATTGTACTTTTAGTCTCTCTGTCATTTAGTTCTGCTCTTATCTTGGTTATTTCTTTCCTTCTACTTGCTCTGGGCTGTCATTGTTGTTGTTCTTTGAGGTCTTGTAGGCATAGGGTTAGGATTTTTATTTGAAATATTTATCTTTTTTAGGCAGGTTTGTATTGCTACAAACTTCCCTCTCAGGCCTTCTTTCACTGTGTCCTATGTATTTTTGGTTGGTTTGAGTTCATTTTCAGTTTTTCCAGAAATTTTGATTTTTTTCATGATCTCATTTTTTACCTATGCTTTGTTTAATAGCATGTTATTCAATCTCCATGGGTTTGAGAATTTTTCAGTTTTTCTCTTGAGATTGGTTTCTAGTTTCAGTCACTTATTATCAGAGAAAATGCTTGTTATGATTTCAATTTTCTTGAATTTGCTGAGGGTTGTTTTGCATCCCATCATGTGGTCTGTCTGAAAATGTTCCATGTACATTTGAACAGAATGTGCATTTTGCTTCTTTGGGATGAAAGGCTCTTTATATATATCAGTTAAATCCATATGATCTAGGACATTGTTCAATGCTACAACACCTTTGTTGGTAGTTTTTTTGGTAAGATCTATCTATTTTTGACTGTGGGGGGGGTTGATATTCCATACTATAATTGTGTTGTCATTATCTTTCTTGAAATCCTACAAAATTATCTTTATGTATTTGGGTACTCCTATGATGGGTACATAGATATTTACAATGTTTATGTCTTCTTGGTGAATTCTTCCTTTGACTATTTTGACATGACTTTTTTGGTCTTTTTTTATGGGTGTTTATTTGAAGTCAGTTTTGTTTAATATGAGTATTCCTTCCTGGCTTTTTCCCCCTGTGCTTTTGCTTAGAATATTTGTTTCCAGCCCTTCACTTTCAGTCTGTGAAGGTCTTTTGTTCTGATGTTGGTCTCTTGTAGGCCACATATGTGTGGGTCATGATTTCTTATCCATTCATCTATTGTAGGTATCTTGATTAGTGCATCTAATCCATGTATGTTTAAGGCTATTACTGATGAGTGGTTATTCATTACTGTTTTTTGTACTTGTGATCCTCTCTTTTTTTTTCCCTTTCCTAAAGCAGACCATTTAGTATCTCTTCTAGAACTGTATTTGCTGAGGCTTGTTTTGTCTGGGAAACTTCTTATTTCTCCTTACATTTTATTTATTTAGATTTTATTAATTTATGTTTAGAGGGGAAGGGAAGGAGAGAGGGAGAGAAACATCAATGTATGGTTGTCTCTTGTGTGTCCCCTGCTGGGCACTGGCCTGCAACCCAGGCATGTGCCCTGACTGGGAATCAAACTGTGATCCTCTGGTTCACAGGCTTGTGCTCAATCCACTGAGCTACACCAGCCAGGGCTCTCCTTTCATTTTTATTGAGAGCCTTTCTGGGTAGAGTATTCTTGGTTGTAAATGTTTGCTTTTCATTACTTGGAATATTTCTTGACATTCTCTTCTGGCTTGAAGCATTTCCATTGAGAAGTCAGCTGCTAGTCTTATTGTGGCTCCCTTGTATGTTACGTCCTATTTATCTCTTGCTGCCTTTAAGATTATCTCTCTGTCTTGGAATTTTTACATTTGAGTTACAATGTGTCTTGAAGTGGGCTTCTTTGGGTTCCTCTTGATTGGGAATCTGTGTTTCCTGGATTTGTGTGACTTTCTCAGTCATGGAATTAGAGATGTTTTCCATCATTACTTTTCAAGCAGGTTTTCTATCTTTTTGCCTTCTTTTTCTTTCTCTGGTAACCCTATTATATGAATTTTATTACATGTCATGTTTTCCTGCAGTTCCCTTAACTCCTCTTCATTCTTTTTAAGTCTATTTTCCTTTTCTTCTTTTTTTGGGGGGTGTTTATTTCTACCTTGTCACCCAATTCACTGATTTTATCCTCTGCTTTATTCAGCTTGCTTGTAATTTCTTCTAGTGTGATTTTCATTTCTGAGATTTTATTATTCATTCCTTCCTGGTTTCTGTTTATACTTTCTATTTTCTTTTTCATACTGTTGTATTTCTTTTTTTTTCACTTTTCTTATTTTATTTATTTATTTTTCTTTTTTAAATTTATTTAGTTATTTTTCAAGTACAGTTTTTTTTCTAACTCAGCTTTTTGTAATCGTCTGTGAGTTCCTTGAGCATCTTTGTAACCAGTATTTTGAATTCTATTTCTGATAGTTTGTTTACCTCCATTTCATTTAGTTAAGTAGGGAGTCTTCCATTTCTTTTGGCTGCATGGTTTATTTTTTTTTGTCTCCCTATTCTAGGTGACTCCTTTTGTTTGTTTCTGTGCTTCTAGACATTTTGCTTTGCTAACTGTCTGTGTATGGTGAACTTCTATGGTAGGAATTCTATGAAGTTCAGTGGTGTTGTATCTTTCATCTCCTTGTCTGGATGCTCTAGGTTTGCTCTTCTGTCTTTGTGGGGTCTTTTGTTTTACTTAGGTTTTCACCTTTAGGTGTTTTCTTTGTTGATGGTTTCTCTCCTCAAGCAGATATACTGATGTTAGCAGCTCCCACCTATTCTTGTATGTGGTCAGTGGCAGAGGGTTGGCAAAATGAATTGGCAGAGAGTATTTTATGGCATTTAAAGTACCAGCAGGTAGAGAAGAGATAGGAGAATCTTTCGGTGAGTATAGCATTAACTGTGATACTTCACTGAACTAGCCACTGTTTATAATAGGTGAAGAAGAGATAAGACTCTTATTAGAGGGGATGTGGATTGTGAGCTGAATCCAGAAAACAGAGCACTTGTGCAAAGTTAGATGATGAGATATAGTGAGAGTAAAGGTTAGAAGGTAGGTTTAATGTGGGAGAGAAATGAGTTAACCACAACAGTAATAATGCTCAGGTATAAAGTGAAGTGGGCTAAGATCAGGGAGGGTTGCTGTGTTGTATGTACAATTGTATGGAACAACAATTATTAACAATAGTACTGGAAGAAAAATAATATGACAAGAAATATATTATTTGGATAACCAGAATAGAGAGTACACGATCCAGAGTAGTGTGTTATTGGAACTTGAATGAAGTTAAAGAAGGAAAATTAAAATACTACATGAAAGAGAGAATAAGAAAAACCAGTCAAACAATTTAATTAAAAAAAGAAATAAAATGAAGAGAAGTAAACAGAAAGAAGAGAAATAAATACTAATAAAATAAAGGAAGTAAAAATAATGAAAAAAATAATAATAGCACAAATAAATAATAAAGTGCCAGTTCTATGGAATAGCAAAGTCGCATTTGCCTCGGTTTCTCAGTTTTGAGGATTAACTTTGTGCTCCCCCTTTGGATCTCTCTCTGGGCCTTCTGTTTTCTACACTGGCTGCACCAGTCTGCATTCCCACCAACAGTGCTCTAGGGTTCCATTTTCTTCATATTCTCACCAATACTTGTTGTTTGTTGATTTATTGATGTCATCCATTCTGAGAGATATAAGGTGATATCTCATTGAGGTTTTAATTTGAATTTCTCTGATGAGTAGTTATGTTGAGCATTTTTTCATATGCCTATTAACCATCTATATGTCCTCTTTGGAGAAGTGCCTGTTCAAGTCTTTTGCCCAATTCTTAATTGGGTTGTTTATCTTTCTGGTGTTATATTAGTTATTTATATATATTGGAGATTAAACCTTTATCATATGTATCGTTGGTGAATATCTTCTCCCATACAGTGAGTTCCCTCTTTGTTTTACTGATAATTCATTTAGATGTGCAGAAGCTTTTTAAGGTGATGTAGTCCCATTTTAAAAAAATTTCTCTTTTTTTCCAGTGCCTTAGAAGATATTTTGGCAGTAATATTGCTATGTCAGTAATCTGAAATTTTACTGCTTACATTTTCTTCTTCTAGGATTTTTATGGTTTTGTGACATATATTTAAGTCTTTGTCCATTTTCAGTTTATTTTTGTGTATGGTGTAAGTTCGTGGTCTAGTTTCTTTTTTTTTCTTTTTGCTGTACCAGTCCAGTTTTCCCAATACCATTTATTGAAGAGAGTGTCTTAGCTCCTTTGTATGCTCATCCCACCTTTGTTAAATATCAATTGATCACACAGGCATGGGTTTATTCCTGGGATTTGTGTTGTGTTCCATTGATCTATGTGTCTGCTGTCATGCAATACCAGCCTGTTTTGAGTACAGTGGCTTTATAGTGTAGTTTGATATGAAGTGTTGTGGTAACTCCAGATTTGTTCTTCTTTTGCAAGATTGATGAAGTTGGTTTTCTTTTTTTTTTTTGGTTCCATAGAAATTTTGGGAATGTTTGTTCTAGTTTTGTGACATATGCCATTGGTATATAGTTTCCCAAGTACGAGACTTTTATCTCCCTGGTTAAATTTATTCCTAGGTATCCTATTTTTGGTTATTGTTGCAATAGTAAATGGAATTTTTTTCTTAGTTTCTCTTTCTGATAGCTCATTATTGGCATATCAAAAGTCATCAATTTCTGAGTATTAATTTTATATCTGGCTACTTTGCTGAGTTTATCAGGTTATTATAGAGGTACTTATATATTGCCATTTTTAATATTGTATTGAGTTAAACAAAAACTCTGTGTGCTTTTTTTCAATAAATTAAAAAACACATTTTAATTTTCACGTATAGATTTTGAGCATGTCAGCTATCTCCATCATGGTAACATTGGTTATTCTCAATTAATGTCTCAATTTAATTCCTATTGACTTCAACAGGCCTATGGGACTGTGAATAATTATCTAGTCAGAAATCTCCAGTAAGAAATTTTTCAAACCACTTTTAACATGTTCTATCAGTTACAGTACCTTCTCCATATTATGCACATTTTTTTGCATTTCAGTTGTGTTTTTTACCTTTCTTGAAATAATAAGCATAACCATCCTCAAGAGAGCACATGATCTTGTTAAGTATCCTATAATCAAATCCATCTTTGCTTTCTCCCAGCTTTCATGTAACCTACCTTATGTTCTTTCCTTAATTTCAATTGCATAAAAGAAACTGCAAATGTCATTCTCTGGAACCTTTCAGATCTTTCTTCCTGGCAATTGTTGTCCATTTTGGCTCAAATAAACTTATAACAGTTCTTTAAAACATAATATACCAAAAATGTTGTTTATTTTCTTCCATCTTCAATATTAAAATGACTACACAAAAATTCACCAATTTTAAGTTTTTTAAATGCATGCTGATATGACAGCTGTCACAATACAATCTAACAAAATTGTTTCAAATGAAGTTAAAGACAATTAAGTGCTACTAGAGACATCTTATGTAAAAAGAGAAAAAAATTTTTCAGGGAAAGGTAAATTAATTTATTGGTACCTATTAATTGCCTTACAGTTTTTGTCAGAGAAGCAAGAAAATACCAGGGTTCTAAGAGGTAGAAATGAAATAGAATATATAATACTTCATTGCATTTGTGAGGAGAAAAGATAGTCTTTCTTATTCAGATAAGTAAGTGGTATTCAGGAAGGACAAGTGCATGAAGAACCCCCAGAGCAATCACCTTCAGCTGTTAGAGACCAGTATGTCATCTTCTATGATATAAGGAAGGGTGGGCAGTGGGGAAGGAAGGAGGATTCTGAAGTGCAAAGTGGGAAGGCCTCCAAGAAAGACCTTATCAATCTCGCAGTTTTGTCTTGAGTTATTCCTGTTCTGCCTGAAGTCTTTTTTCTCCCAAGATTTATTTTAGGGTACAGTTGGGTAGAAAACCATAGACAATGAGAGTTTGTGATTATACTTGTATGTTTTCAAAAAAAGTGACTGGAACTTCCAAGACCCAAAAAGAAAAAGGTTAAAGGAATTTATTATCACCAATCCAGCACTGCAAGACATGCCAAAGGACCTTCTTTAATAATAATAAGAAATATAGCTATATAGATAAACATAACTATTGTGTTGGTCAAAAATGTTCATTTTTCTTGACTCTCCCATCTCTAGTCACACCTCCAGCCAAGAAAAACAAACTTTTTGGCCAGTGCATTACCTATGTTTTTCTCTCTACATATTTTTCCTTCTTCTTAAAGAAGGTCTTTTAACATTTTTGCAGTGCTGGACTGGTGGTAATGAACTCCTTTAACCTTTTTTTTTTTTTGGTCTGGGAGGCTCTTTATTTGTCCTTTGATTTTAAATGATGGCCTTGCTGGGTAGAGCAATATAGACTGCTTGTTCTTAGCTCTCACCACTCTGAACATTTCCCACCAGTCTCTTCTGGCCTGTAGTGTTTGTGTTAAGAAATCAGCTGAGATTCTAATGGGAGCCTCCTTGTATTTAACTGAGTGTCACTTTTCTGCTGGCTTTAAAATTGTGTCTTTGTCTTCAAGCTTTGCCAATTTAATTATGATGTGCCTTAGTGTGGGTCTCTTTGGGTTCATCTTGATTGAGATTCTGTCCTTTCTGAACTGTGTGCCCTTTTTCTTCACCGGGGTAGGGAAGTTTTCTGACATTATTTCTTCAGTTAGGTTCTCTATCCCTTTCTCACACTCATCTCCTTCTGGCACTCATATGATGAGGAAGTTGTTACACTTGATGTTATTGCAACCTTAGACATTCTTTGTTTCTCTTAAGTTTCTCTGTCTTTCTTTCATTTTCTCTTTGGGTGGATACTGTCATCTTGTCCTCTTATTTGTTGATTCATCTGCTTAGTCTAACTTACTCTTGATTCTTTCTAGATAATTCTATATTTCAGATATTGTAATCTTCATTTATGACTGGTTTTTATTTATGGTTTCTATGTCATTTTTAATGCTTATTATCTCTATATTTTCACTGAAATCATCCATTTTATTCTTAAAGCATCCTTAGAACCATTATTTTAAATCTGAATTTGGTATTTGTATTGCTTTTATTTCATCTATGTATTTTAATTATTTTTGTGGAGTTTTATCTTGTTCTTTTGCTTGGCACATTTTCCTTTGTTACCCAATTTGACTGATCTCTGTGTGTTAGGTAGGTGTGCTATGTCTCCCAAATACCTGCTTTGATTGTTTTATGATAAAAGTGTGCTGCTGGGATTGGTTGCATAATTGTTTGGAACACCTGAACTCTGTGGTCCTAGAGTGTTTCCTGTGGGTTCTGTGTCTCCTTTTTGTAGTTGTGTCTTAAGTGCTGGTCACTCTTTGTGAGTAAAGTTATCCCTTCATGCTAGGCAACTATAAGAGTAACTCATTATGTCCATATGTGGGATGCTGTGCAGTTTCTGTGCCTTGTTGAGGTGTCATTCCCAGCAGGGCCTGGAGCCTACAGGAATCTCCCTTTGGGTGTACTGATTGTGTGCCTTATTGGTTCTAGCTTTGGTGTGGGTTGAAACCCATCACTGATTTTATAGGTTCTGGGTCTACTTGGATGGGATTCAGATACGGGTTGCTTTCAGACATTGTGTGTAATACTATCTCACTATAACTGGACATGCTTGTGCATTTAAGGGGCCAATTGGTAGCAGTTCTGTAAGGGATCCAAGGTGTCCTAAGGTTCGTCTTACCCTTTCAGCTGCTCTTCCACATGCTGAGGTTAATTGGTCCTTCTCTTGAGAGACTATATGATGATACCAGGCCTCTTGGGATAAGGCTAGCAGGTTTCCCACTTTGTTGGTTGTGCAGTATGTAGGGCACTTAGGGGGAGGAGAGTAGCCCTTACTCAAAACCAACACCTTAAGTCTTTGTCAGTGACTCCAGCACTTGCTTCCTCAGGGGCACTCACTGCTAGTTCAGGATGGATACATCCAGCTTTCCCTTTTTCAGGAGTGAGCTCAGCAGCTTTGGACTTAACATTGAGTAGATCAAAAGAGCCTCCCACTGGGGCTGTAGCCAGACCAGACTGCAGGGGGGGGCTATGTTCTCTGTCTCATTCTAGAATTTCAGTAAAAGGCTCAGCTCTGTTCCATTCTCAGGCAATATCCTCCAGAAATCTCACACTTGTTAGGTCCTCATTCTGAGTTTCATTTTTTCCCCAATGTAAATACACTAAGCAGGGGAATCTGGGACCTGGCAGGACTATTCTTCAGAGTTTCCCTTTTGGGGTGGTGCTTGTAACCTTGTAGGAAGAGGGTGGGCACTCCTCTTTTCCATGGCAGTGTGGGCTGAGGGTGGTTTGCCTCATTTCAAAGTAACCTAGGTGTTCAATTCTCACCTGCCTGACTCCCAGCCAATTGCTCTTGCAGGAGACATAGTCCAGATCTCTCTGCTATGTGCAGCACCTGGCGTCTATAAACTGAGCCAGGCGGGGTCCAAAAACCCCTCATTGCACAAATTTCTGATCTCTCTGGCTGATCTCAGTGGGCAAGGATCTGAAGACCCAGTGTGGCTTTACATGGCTGGGACAAGTTCAGAATGAGCCCCCCAAAATTTAGATTCTGCTAGGCTCTCCTATGCAGCAGCAGCCATGGGGGAAAAACAGCTGGTTCACAATGGGGAGCAGGGCACCACCCATACTCTTGAGAAGGGGGAACCAGTTCTTTTTCTCAAGTCACCTAGTAAGTTCTCTGTTTTGGTTTCTGCCCCACACCTCCTCAACAACCAGAGATCTTCTTTATGCCACTGCTGTCTTTAGCCCTCCAAGGCCCTATTGCAGTATTATGGTTTCTCCTGTACTTTGACCTCATATAGTACACTGTGTAGTCTGGAGTCAAAACCATAGGAGTATTTCATGCTAAACTTGCAATCTCTGATTTTCCAAGGTGTAGTAGAACCACATTTCTTCTCACCACCATTGACCCCACAGCCTCCACTTTCCATCTCGGTTGCTGTGTATTGAGGATTTATGGGGATTTGTATTGGTGAATTATGGTCCCACGGTTCTAAGGAGAGGGAGCTCTGCTACTGCAATTTCAATCTGGTCTCTCAGCCAGCAGAGTGGCTAAACAAGGGGTCCTTGCCCAACAGTATTTCCATTTGTCTTACCAGTCTCTGCAGTACCCACACCACACAACTGAGTCATGCCTGAGGCTTCACATAAAACCTCCTCAAGGAGCAAAATATCTCTCAAAGTCACTACTAGTTGCAGCCTGTAGGTGCCTCTGAAAGACGTGGGTCTAACAACCTGGTCTTTTTATCAGTCTGAGCCCCTATCCTGAGGTTTCCATGTCGGCACTGCAACAATGGAAGCTCTGCATGCTTCCAGTCTCAGTGGATCCCCCAAACTGCCCCTAACAGACAAGCAGTCAGTCAGTCTACTTATCCTGTCTTTGTTAATGTGGGCTGGTGACCATGGAACTAAGACTTCTGGTTCCAGTGGGGGAGATTATCTCCAGAGATGCAATTTCTGTCTGGTCTCAACTGCAACAGAAGTCACCCCCCAGGGTCTTTCTCCTTCTACTTATAAACCCCTTTTACCAGTGTCTACAAAGTATCGTTTTTACTCGTTGACTTTAAACCATTATATAAGAGAATATTCAGTTGATTATTCAGGTTGATTGCTAAAAGTTCAGCTGAAAATTGGGATTAGGAAAAGGAGCAAGTAGACTCAGCTTCCACCTGCTGTGATACCATAGCAATGAATACATTTTTAAAAGTTTTAGGCCAAGGGCTTCTGGCCAAGATGGAGGCATAAACAGAAACAGTTCACTTCTTCACACAACCAAAAGAAGGACAACAGCCGATTTAAAAACAAAGAACAACCAGAACTGTGAAGAAATCATTTGCATGAAGTCCAACAACCAAGGAGAAAAATAAACATTCATTCAGATTGGAAGGAATGGTGGTGACAGGCAGCCAGATCAGAGAGGACTTAGGCAAAACAAGGCAGTGCACCACCTGATTGACCCCACATTTGCACGCAGAAAAGCCAGAAGGGATTATGGGGGAGCAAGACAGACTGCAAAAATGAGGGTTTAAGCTAGGAAACCAAAGACTCAAAACCCTTAGCTGTAAAAAATCTTTGGACTTCCAGCCTTATAAGAGAGTTTATTGGAGAGGCCCACAGGGTCCTAAAATGTATACACCCACCTGGGAATCAGTACCTGAAAGGGCACAATCTGCTTATCAGAAGTGAGGGAAGTGATGGAAAGTGGATGAGAGCAGAGCAGGTAGCATTCTCTTTCACCTCTCTGATACCTCCCTCACAGATAGTGCCAAAAGGAAACAAAGATGGTTGCCTCACCCTGAGGAATACCTAAGGTTCAACCTGTTACCATTTAACAGACAAAGAAACATGGCCCAAATTAAAGAACAGATCAAAACACCAGAAAAAGAACTAAGTGGCAAGGAAATGGGAAACTTATCTGATGTTATTTTCACTCATAATCAGGATGCTCACAGAATTGATTGAACTTGGTTGCAAAATGAAGGAAGAAATGAAGGATACACAAAGTGAAATAAAGAAAAATATACAGTAACCAAGAGTGAAGGGAAGGAAACAGACTTGAATCAATGATTTGGAACAAAAAGAAGAACTAAACATCCAACTGGAACAGAATGAAGATACTGAATGCACAAAATTAAAGAGAAATTAGGAACCTATGGGACAACATTAAGCACACCAATATCTAAATCATTGGAGTACTGGAAGGAGAAGAGGAAGAGCAAGAAATTGAAAACTCATTTGAACAAATAATGAAGGTAAACTTCCCCAATCTGGCAAAGGACATAGAATTCCAGGAAGTCCAAGAAGCTCACACAGTCCCAAAGAAACTGGACCAAAGGAGGAACACACCAAGGCATATCATCATTACATTATCCAAGATTAAAGATAAGAAGAGAATCTTAAAATCAGCAAGAGGAAAGGAGATAGTCACCTACAAAGGAATCCCCATAAGTTTACCAGCTGATTTCTCAAAAGAAAGCTTACAGGCAAGAAGAGGCTGTAAAGAAGTACTTAAAGTCATAAAAGGCAAAAACCTACATCCAAGATTACTCTATCTAGCAAAGTTATCATTTAGAATGGAAGGGCAGATAAAGTGCTTCCCAGATAAGGTCAAGTTAAAAGAGTTCATCATCACCAGATCCTTATTAAATGAAATGTTAAAGAGACTTATCTAAGAAAAAGAACATCAAAAACTATGAACAATAAAATGACAACAAACTCACAACTATCAGCAACTGAACCTAAAAAAAAATAAAAGCTAAACAAACAACTACATCAGGAATAGAATCACAGAAATGTAGATCAGATGAAGGGTTATTACTGGGGTGGGGAAGTGAGAGAATGGGGAGAAAAGGTGTAGGGAATAAGAAGTGTAATAAGTAGACACATAATAGACAGGGGGAGGTTAAGAATAGTATAGAAAATGGAGAAACCAAAGAATTTATATGAACAACCCATGGCCATGAACTAAGGGGGAGGGATACTGGAGGGGGCAGGGGGCAGTGCAGTGAGGAGGGGGATAAAGGGGAGAAAAAACTGGGGCAACTGAATAGCATAATCAATAAAATACACTTTAAATGAAAAAATTTAACATTTTAGGAATGCATTAAAATACTAATTTCCTCAATACCTTTTCACTAAAGGAATGAGTTCTGTGCATGTTTCTGTTTTGGGGGGTTACTCACTACATGCACTCTCCTGGAATAAGGGAAAGTTCTATAATCATCCTAAGGATGCTGATGGTACTCGCTAGTCTGTCTTTCCTCCATCTCCTCCAAAGGATGTCAGTTTTTGTTTTTTGGCAGTTTGCTTCATGGTTATGGTTACTATCTTTCTGCTCTTATGAGATCTTGTGTGATTTGCTTACCCTTGAACTTCCCAAGGAATTGCAAACTGAATTCAGACCCTGAAGGTGCTCTGGAAAGGGGCTAATCAAAGGTGGGGACCTGCAAAGGATTAAATAAGAAAGACCAGTTTTGCAGAGAAAGAGAGACAGAGTCAGAGTCAGAGACAGGGACAGAGACAGAGACCATAAAGACTTTTTTGGACTGTCATGTCTGGAGTTCTGGAACTAGTTCACATTCTAAAGGTGTAGGATGGGGATTCTCAAAGGCTTACTTCCAGAGAAGTGACATTATATGACACATAAACTCAAGAATTTACTGGAATTAAACAAACAAATAATGCCAGACCAAATAGAACATCAATGAAAAACATGAAATTCTTTCCTTATTTTAATCACTCTATTCAATTCTGTTTGTGCTTCAAAGACTGTTAAAACCTCATATTATAGTCACAGAATTCTTTTACTATGATGGATGTTTTCAATTAAACTCTATGAACTTGGTTAATAAGATTGCACAAAATTGCTCACATTTTTAATTGAATTTTTTGTAGGGTTGAAAGTGTCTAAGCATATTGATTATGGTCAGTTGAATGCATTATGTCACATGAGTGGACAACAGAGCAGGTAAGATAGTCATGTTTATTTTGTTATTCAAGTGAATATTAAGTTTCTTTCATGAATAAAGTATAATAATAAGCTATTGTTGACTCTCATAGATACAGGATTTACCACACAGATAAAAGTACTTGTGAACTTGGTGTTATTTATCCAGATTAAGGGGACAGGACCCATACACACACAAACATGTATATGTACATAAAACAGGCTATCATCCTAAGACATTAAATATACATATATAAACATACATATGTACATGTACACACACACATATATATACATTTTTATATATCATGTTTTAGGGAAACAATATCTTGTGCCTCAAACATGACTTACTCCTAGTTGGGTCCTTTCCAGTACTTACAAAGCAGTCATCGGGCAAAAAGATATGAAGGTATTGTGTATTTGATATGATTTCAAATCCACCTGTTTATGACTTAAAATACATTGTTTTAATCCATTTGTTTATGGCAAAGATTAAGAAAGGTTGTTTTTAGAAGTAAAGTTATGTCAGGACATAAACACCTGCTTGGTTGTTGTGGGTAAGCACCCAGTGGCTCAGGTGCTGAGAGGCCCAGCTGGGGGTTTATCCACAAGACCAGACAGAGAAGTAACTATGGGAAGAGGGCCTTTAGGTTAAACACTGAGAGTTCACGAAGACTTTTAGAGAGTTTCTATATGAAAAAGGCACACTTTGCTGCACTAAACAGCTCTCTGAAAATCCTGAAATATTTACTCCTGCCCTGGCCAAGGCAAGTCTTTGGGTGGCTCTGGTTTTCCACCATGCACCAGTTCTGAAACGATAACTCTGAGAATAGCCACCCTGCCCTCCAAGACCAGCACCTTGATTCCCTAACAACAAGGGACTTTGATTTTGGAGCTGGCAGCTGAAAATCAGGTAAAGTTGGCTCTCTGAGAAACCAACTCCTATTAAGAGGTCCACCATTGTTAAATTTGGATTTTATTCCTTTTGTATCCTTTTACCTGGTACAAGTGTAAATAATCTGCCATTTGTTCGAACTATCCTATTTCTGAACTGGCTAAGATATTACCTTGTATAATATTGGCTTATGAAATTATTCCAATTCCTACAGCAAGTCTGTGATAAATCAAAAATCAACTGCTGGCAACACAAAATCAGTCTCTGGATACAATCTGCCACCCAAAACAAAATAGAATAATTTAAAACACAAATCCTGGATTCACAGGTAATGAGTAGATGAAATATAAATAAGCCAAAGAACTGTAAAATATCATGGTTCAAAGGTCAGGATTCCTAATACATATTATACTTGGAGATATAACTTTAAAAATCACTTTTTTCGGGGACGCTGGGAAGATGGCGATGGAGTAGGATGGAGCAGATTCTAGCTCCCATACTCATGGGTGAAAATACTGGCAGATCTATAGACAAACAATGCAATTAACCACCGGTTACCCAGCATTTATGAAATTCAAAGACCAGAGATTGTGACCAACGCTTAAACACCAGACAGTGGTAGAGTCAGCTACGGGAGTTGGGACATGCTCAGTCCCTGCGCTGCTGCCATAGTGACAGGACTGGATGCTGGGGAGTCAGCTATGGGAGCCAGGAAACTCAGCAGTGGCAGGTGACCATCTCAGGGATAAGTGCTAAGACCAGCGCAGGAGTAGGTGGAGACAGAGAACATCAAGATACCTGAAGGTGTCTGCACCACTGAAATTCACAGGTATTATACAACAGAACTTCACACTATAAACCCAAGGAGTCAGAACAGATCAATTTAGAAGTGGAGACTAATAAGGAGAGTCTCAAACAATAGGAAGACAAACAAACAATCCCCAAAAGAAAGAAAAAGCAGCAACTTCAGAAAAAATGTTAGATGAAATAGAGGCTAGACAATTATCAGATATTGAATTAAAAGCACTGGTTATTACAAAGTTCAAAGAGCTCACAATGAGCTACCAGAAACTATGGGGGAGCTACAATGATCTCATCCCAAACTATATTAACATGAAAAAGGAAATGGAAACTATTAGCAAGGGACAAGACAAAATGAAGAATACAATTTCCAAATAGAAGAACACGATAGAAAGTATTAAAAGTAGAATTGATGACACAGAAGATCGGATTAGCGAGTTGGAGGACAAAGTAGAAAGCATCTCACAGAAAGAGCAAGAAAATGAAAAGAGGCTCAGAAAGAATGAAGAGGGATTAAGAGAAATGCAAGACAGTATGAAACGTAATAATATCCGAATGATAGGAATACCAGAAGGAGAAGAAGAAGAACAAGGGATAGAAAATGTATTTGAACGAGTAATGAGAGAAAATTTCCCTAATTTGATGAGAGAAAAAGTCTCACAAATCCAGGAATCACAGAGAGTCCCAACCAAGAGGAACCCAAAGAGGCCCACTTCCCGACACATCATCATTAAAATGGCAAAATTCCAAGACAAAAAGAGAATCTTAAAGGCAGCAAGGGAGAAAAAAGAAGTAACCTACAAGGGAGCCCCAATGAGGTTAGCTGCTGACTTCTCAATGGAAACACTCCAAGCAAGAAGAAAATGTCAAGAAATATTCCAAGTAATGAGAACCAGAGGCCTGCAACAAAGGCTACTTTATCCAGCAAGGCTCTCAATCAAGACAGAAGGCCAAATAAAGAGCTTCCAAGACAAAAGAAGACTAAAAGAATACACCCCCACCAAACCAGCTCTACAAGAAATACTAAAAGGACTGCTTTAAGGAAAGAAAGGAAAAGAGGGAGACAGAGAGGAACACACATACAAAAATGGCAATGAATAAGTACCTATCAATAATAACCTTAAACGTAAATGGATTAAATTCTCCAATCAAAAGACACAGAATAGCTCAATGGATAAGAAAGCATGACCCACACATATGCTGCCTGCAAGAGACCCACCTCAGAAGAAAAGACCATCACAGACTAAAAGTGAAAGGATGGAAACAAATTTTCCAAGCAAACAGACAAGAAAAAAAAGCTGGGGTAGCAATCCTCATATCGGACAAAATAGATTTCAAAAAAAGGGCCATAAAGAGAGACCCAGAAGGTCACTTCATAATACTCAAGAGAAGACTCCACCAAGAAGACATTAACATCATAATTATATGCACCAAACATAAGGGCACCCAAATATATCAAGAAAATCTTAGAGGACTTTAAGAAAGATATTAACAGCAACACAATTATAGTGGGGGATTTTAACACCCCACTGTCAAAAATGGACAGATCTTCCAAACAAAATATCAACAAAGATATTGCAGCATTAAACAACACCCTAGATGAAATGGACTGAACTGATATATATATAGAACCCTTCCTCCCAGAGAAACTAAATACACATTCTTTTCAAATGTACATGGAACATTTTCAAAGATAGACCACATGATAGGACACAAAACGAGCCTCAAAAAATTCAAGAAAATTGAAATCTTACCAAGCATCTTCTCTGACCACAAAGGACTGAAATTGGAAACCAACCCCAAAGGAAAAAACCCAAAGCATGTGAAATCATGGAGACTGAATGATATGCTATTAAACAACTTTTATAGCAATACAGGCCTACCTAAAGAAGATAGAAACATTTCAAAAAAACAACCTAGACCTATGCCTGCAAGAACTCGAGTAACAACAACAAGGACAGCCCAGAGCAAGCAGAAGGAAGGAAATAACCAAGATCAGAGAAGAATTAAATGACATAGACACTAAAAGCACAATTCTAAGGATCAATGAATCCAGGAGTTGGTTCTTTGAGAAGATAAACAAAATAGACAAGCCTTTAAGTAGGCTCATCAAGAAAAGGATAGGACACAAATAAACACAATCAGAAATGAAAGAGGAGAGATTACAATTGATACCACAGAAATAGAAAAGATTGTAAGAAATTACTATAAAGAACTGTATGCCAAGAAATTTGAAAACCTAGGGGAAATGGACACATTTCTAGAAAAATACAATCTTCCAAAACTCAGTGAAAAAGAAAATCTGAACACACCAATAACAGCAAAAGAAATTAAAGAAGTAATCAAAAACCTCCCATCACACAAAAGCCCTGGACCAGATGGTTTCACAGGAGAATTCTACAAAGCATTTAAGGAGGAGCTAACCCCTATACTCCACAGACTATTCCAAAAAATCCAGAAGGATGGAAGACTCCCAGATTCTTTTTATGAACCCAGCACCATCCTAATCCCAAAACAAGATAAAGACATAACAAAGAAGGAAAACCTAAGGCCAATATTACTGATGAATATAGAAACTAAAATCCTCAACAAAATATTGGCAAATTGCATCCAACAATATATCAAAAAGATCATACACCATGACCAAGTGGGATTCATCCCAGGGATGTAAGGATGGTTCAATATTTGCAAATCAGTAAATCATCACATAACCAAAAGCAAAGACAAAAACCACATGATCATATCAATAGATGCAGAAAAAGATTTTGATAAGGTACAACACTCATTTATGATAAAAACACTCAGCAGAGTGGGGTTAGAGGGAGCATTCCTCAATATAATAAAGGGCATATGTGAGAGACCTAGAGCCAACATCACACTCAATGGGAAAAAACTAAAATCTTTTCCACTAAGATCAGGGACAAGACAAGGATGTCTACTTTCACCACTTCTATTCAATATAGTATTGGAAGATTTAGCCACAGCAATCAGGCAAGAAAAGGAAATAAAAGGCATCCAAAGAGGAAAGGAGGAAACAAAACCGTCACTGTTTGGAGATGACATGATAGTGTACATGGAAAGTCCTATAGACTCTACCCAAAAACTGCTCGAACTAATTAATGAATTTGGCAAAACAGTGGGTTACAAAGTCTTTGTTGATATTTTGTTTGGAGGATTTGTCCATTTTTGATAGTGGGGTGTTAAAATCCCCCACTATAATTGTGTTGCTGTCTATATCTTTCTTGAATTCCTCTAAGATTTTCCTTATATATTTTGGTGCTCCTATGTTGGGTGCATATATATTTATGATGTTAATGTCTTCTTGGTGGATTCTTCCCTTGAGTATTATGAAGTGACCTTCTGGGTCACTCTTTATGGCTCTTTTTTTGAGGTCTATTTTGTCTGATATGAGAATTGCTACCCCAGCTTTTTTTTCTTGTCCGTTTGCTTGGAAAATTTGTTTCCATCCTTTCACTTTTAGTCTGTGATGGTCTTTTGTCATGAGGTGGGTCTCTTGTAGGCAGCATATGTGTGGGTCATACTTTCTTATCCATGACGCTATTGTGTGTCTTTTGATTGGAGCATTTAATCCATTTACGTTTAAGGTTATTATTGATAGGTACTTATTCATTGTCATTTTTGTACCTGTGTTCCTCTCTGTCTGTCTCTTTTCCTTTCTTTCCTTAAAGCAGACCTTTTAGTATTTCTTGTAGAGCTGGCCTGGTGGCAGCAAATTCTTTTAGACTTCTTTTGTCTTGGAAACTCTTTATTTGGCCTTCTATCTTGATTGAGAGCCTTGCTGGGTAAAGTAGCCTTGGTTGTAGGCCTCTGTTTCTCATTACTTGGAATATTTCTTGCCAATCTCTTCTTGCTTGGAGTGTTTCCATTGAGAAGTCAGTGGCTAACCTTATTGGGACGCCCTTGTATGTTATTTCTTTTTTCTCCCTTGCTGCCTTTAAGATTCTCTCTTTGTCTTGGAATTTTGCCATTTTAATGATGATGTGTCGGGAAGTGGGCCTCTTTGGGTTCCTCTTGAATGGGACTCTCTGTGATTCCTGGATTTGTGTGACTTTTTCTTTTGTCAAATTAGGGAAATTTTCTCTCATTACTCTTTCAAATATGTTTTCTATCCCTTGTTCTTCTTCTTCTCCTTCTGGTATTCCTATTATTTGGATATTATTACGTTTCGTATTGTCTTGCATTTCTCTTAATCCCTCTTCATTCTTTCTGAGCCTCTTTTCCCTTTCCTGTTCTTTCTGTGAGATGCTTTCTACTTTGTCCTCCAATTCACTAATCCGATCTTCTGTTTCATCCACCCTATTTTTAATGCTTTCCACTGTGTTTTTTAATTCAGAAATTGTATTCTTCATTTCCTCTTGGCCCTTGCTAATAATTTCCATTTCCTTTTTCATGTTGATATAGTTCACAGTGAGATCATTGTAGCTTCCCTGTAGTTTCTGGTAGCTGATTGTGAGCTCTTTGAACTTCCTGATAACCAGTGCTTTGAATTCAGTATCTGATAGTTGACATGCCTCTATTTCATCTAACATTCTTTTTGAGGATTCCTCCTTTCCTTTCATTTGGGGATTGTTTCTTTGTCTTCCCATTGTTTGTGAGACTCTTCTTGTTAGCCTCAGCTTCTTAGATTAATCTGTTTTGACACCGTGGGTTTATGGTATGAACTTTTGTGGTGGAATGCCTGTGAATTTCAATGGTGCAGCCTCTTTTGGTTATCCTGTTGTTCTCTGCTTCCACCTACTCAAATATGCAGCAACTTGTGGCTTCTCTCCTACAACAATGTGCAATTTGTCTCTCTGACTCTACTATTGGGAGGCCTCTTCTATGGGTCCAGCTCTGGTCTTTTCATATTTTCAAGTTGATTCTGACTCTTGTGGATAAAAGAAAGAAATGATAAGGAAAGAAATAAAAGGAAGAAAGAAAAAAATGGTAGGGGAATGGAAGAAAGAGCAATAAGTTTAGAAAGAACAGAAAAAGAAATAAAACAGAAAATCCAGGAAAAGAGGACAAAGGTATGGAAAGATGAAACCGTAATATAGTTTAAAAGAAATGACAGATTACTTTAAAAAAGCAAAAAGATAAAGAAAAGGAATGGAGAAGGAAGAAAGGTAAAAAAAAAAAAAAAGAAAGAATAAAAATAAAATAAAAAAACCCCCAAAAACAAAAAACGCACAAACAAAAATAATCTCTCAAAAACAACCTCAGAAAAGGCAATGTCACTTGTTGGCTTCCAACTAGCCGAACCGGTTTTTCTGGTTGCAGTTGGCTGAGGGTCAATTGTTGTGATTTTTTCAGCCAGCCCCTCTCTGGATCCAGACACTTGGTGCCTCTCCTCCAGCTCCCTACAATGGGGAACTAGGACTTTCTCCTAGCGCTCCCCTCCCAGGGGTTACTGCCATAGTCTGGTTTGCTGTGTTTGCAGGCACCTGCACTGGCCTAGTTGCCTGGTTCCCTCAGGATTGAGCACAGGCCTGCCCCCGTTCAGTTGGGAAGCCCCAGACCCTCTGCCCAATCCTGGGTTTGCTGCCAAGCTGGGTGTGAAGCAGACCAGGCTGCCGTGTCTACTGGATTCAGAGCCCCAGGCTGCACCTCTGAGTTCTCCTGGGCTGGCAACCACAGAGTCTTTGGTTGGGGCCCTTTGTCCTCCGCACCCTCTCTGTAAACTCTATCAAAGAAGTCTCTCCTGGCCCCCCACCTTGCTTGGCCAGAAAGGGGGGGGGGTTTGAGTGTCTCAGCTCTTTTCCCAGGACCCCTCAGCGCCGGGGGCTTCCAGATTGTCTGAGGGGGGTAGACTGGAACCCGGGAGCCGATCTGAGGACTGGGCGCCGACCTAGAAACTCTGTGCGCTCCTCATGGCACGCTGTGTGGTGTGTATCCCTTCTGCTCCTGTGTTTGTCTGGGTCCCCTGGCCAACCTCCGGCCAAAAAAAAAAAAAACCCCTAGGGATGTAGCAGCACCACGCTGGGCCCTGGACCCAGAACTGTGTGCAGGCTGAAATCTCCTCTGCTCCCCTCTGGCTGGGTCTCTTGGCCGGTCCGGGCCCAAAAATCCTAGGGAGGGAGCTTTCTGGGTGCTGAACATTGGCCTAGGCGCCCTCAGGCACTTGCCCAGACACACTGCGTGTGGAGCGACTAGTTCCCCAAATTGCGCGCAGGCTGAAATTTCTTCCACACCTCTTTGCCTGGGCCACTCGGCCTGCCCGGCAGAAAAATCCCAGGGAGGGAGCCCTCCGGGCGCTGAAGGCTGTCCCAGGAGCCCTTGGGCTCTCGCCACAGGGCGCTGGTTCCCCTACCCTGCACGGGCTGTTTCTCCCTGCTCCGTCCCAGAGACTACTGTACCGCTGCTGTCTCCCTACCGTCTGGTTCCTCCCTGACCGATGAGGTTTCTGGTCTCTTATTTTCATATATGCTTGGCAACTGCTGGCTTGCTGGCCTCACCTCCTCCAATCGGATATGTTTCTGTCTCTTTTGTACTAGGAACTGGTAACTGCTCCGTCCTAGTCCACCGCCATCTTGAAACTCAGGGAAAGGAATTTAAGGGGATAAAAGGGGAGGGATTTAGAGGAACCAGTCAGTATAAAGGACACAAGGACAATAACTTAGGGGGGTGCAAATGGGAGGGAGGTGGGGTGCATGGGGGAAGGGTGGGTGGGATGGGAGAAATAAACAGAAAAGTGCACTTGAAAAATAACTAAATAAAAATTAATAAAAACTTTGGCTCTAGGAAAGATACTGTCAAGAAAATGAAAAGACAAGCAAGACAAAGGGGGAGGAAATATCTGCAAAAGATGCACTTAATAAAGGAGTACTACATAATATATTAAAAAAGACTCCTGAAATTCTGTTGAGTTCTGTCTTTATTGTTATAGGAAAGTGAATAATCCAATTAAAAAACGAAGCCCTGGCTGGTGTGGCTCAGTGAATTGAAGGCCAGACTGTGAACCAAAGGGTCACCAGTTCAATTCCCAGTCAGGTTACACGCCTGGGTTGCAGGTCAGGTCCCTGGTCGGGGGCACGCTAGAGGCAATGTGTAGTTACACAATGATGTTTCTCTCTCCCCCTCGTTCTCCTTCTCTAAAAATAAATAAAAAAATATTTTTTAAATGTCAAAAAATACCTAAATAAAAAATTTAAAAAACACAGCCAAAAAAAAAATCACTTCTTTTTTTGCCAACTCCTTTGCCCAACTTGGATTTTTGAAATTATTAAACTAGTCAGTTTCTTCTGTATTCATCAGTGTCCCTCCACCATCGCACCTTTCTTCACAGAGACAGGCTTTTGCCTAGTCTTTCATGGGACTGCTGAGAAAATACCCTAAGTGGCTATTCCACTTTACCCTAAAGTGGCTTTCTCCACTTTAACATATTTCTGTATCACATCCTCTTAACCATTTCAAGTTATTTCTATATTCTCATTCATCTGCCCATTACTTTTTTCTCAGAGAAAGTGAGAAGGGATTGCTTTTTTGATATCCTTCACATTTCTCCCCAGAATAATTTTTCTCCCGCACTCTTGCCTCCTCACTCCCAGTGATTTTCAGCTTCACATAAAAAATTCTGTACCTGCTATCTGGAGTCAGGTTGCTTGGTTTGAATCCTGGCACTGTTATTTCCCAGCTGTGTGACCTTGAGCCACACTTTTGTTCTTCATTGAGCCTCAGTTTATTTGTCTGCAAAACTGGGAAAATAGGAATATTAGATAATATAGTTGAATAAAGATGAAATGATCTGATACATGTAAATTACCTAGAATAGTGTCCGGCACAAAATAAAAACTAATGCTTTTTATTATTTGGGATGGGGCCATATATATCCAAAAGGTAAGAGAATGGGGTTTTGAAATCCATTTAGTTTTCATTTACACCCTATGTCTTCTGCTTTCCAATTATATGAAATAGGAAAATTGCTAAGTTTTTAGTTACTTTTAAAAAATGTTTAATTTTTAAAAAAAATTTATTTAATTGTTGTTCAAGTACAGTTTTCTGTCTTTTACTCCAGTCCCAGCCCACCTCCCCAGTGGTCCACACATCCCTCCCATTTCCACCCTCATTAGTTTTTGTCCATGTGTCCTTTATACTAATTCCTGTAAATCCTTCCCTTTTTTTCCCCTGAAATTCTCTCTCTTCTCCCCTCTGGTCACTGACCCCTCTTCTCTATTTTAGTGTCTTTATTTTTTATTTTGCTTGCTTGCTTGTTCTGTTGTTTAGCTTCCCAATAAAGGTGAGATCATATGGTATTTGTCTTTCGACACCTGGCTTATTTCATTTAGCATAATGCTTTCCAGTTCCATCCATGCTGTTGCAAAGGGTAGGAGCTCCTTCTTTCTTTCTGCTGCATAGAATTACATTGTGTATATGTACCATAATTTTTTGACCCATTAATTTGTGACGGGTACCTAGGATGCTTCCAGCACTTGCCTATTGTAAATTGTGCTGCTATGAACATTAGGGTGCATAGGTTCTTTGGGATTGGGGTGAAATTTGAGACCCAGCAGTGGAATTGCTGAGTCAAAAGGCAGGCCCATTTTTAGGTTTCTGAGAAAATTTCATGCTGTTTTCCATAGTGATTTTACCAGTCTGCAACCCCACCAACAGTGAACTAGGGACCCATTTTCACCACAATCTCTCCAACATTTGTTGTTTTTTGCTTTGTTTATGATACCCATTCTGACCTGTGTAAAGGGGTATCTCATTGTGATTTTAATTTGCATCTCTCTGATAGCTAGTGATATTGAGCATCTTTTCATGTATCTCTGGAACTTTTGTATGTCCTCCTTGAAGAAATGTCTGTTCAAGTCCTTTGCGCACTTTTTAATTGGGTTGCTTGTCTTTTTAGAGTGGAGTCTTGTAAGTTTTGTATATTTTAGAGATTAAAGCCTTGTCTGAAGTATCATTGGCAAATATGTTTTCCCATACAGTAGGTTCTCTTTTTATTTTAATACTGTTTTCTTTAGCCATGCAGAAGCTTTTTATTTTGATGAGATCCCATTTGTTTGTTCTTTCCTTTATGCCCTTTGTTCTAAGGGACATATCAGTAAAAATGTTGTTGTGTGAATTATCTGAGATTATCGTGCCTATGTTTTCCTCTAGGACTTTATATTTAATTCCCAGGTTATATTTAAGTTTTTTATCCACCTTGAATTTATTTTGGTATATGGTGTAAGTTGGTGCTCAAGTTTCATTTTTTTGCATGTAGCTGTCCAGTTCTCCCAACACCATTTGTTGAAGAGGTGAATTTTAGTCCATCTTATGTTGCTGCCCCCTTTGTCAAATATTAATTGCCAATAAAGACTTGGGTTTATTTCTGGGCTCTCTGCTTTATTCCATTGGTCTATATGCCTGTTTTTAATCCAGTACCAGGCTGTTTTGATTACAGTGGCCTTGTAATACAGTTTGGTAGCAGGTATTGTGATCTCTCCTACTTTGTTCTTCATTCTCAAAATTGCAGCTGCTATTTGGGGTCGTTTATGGTTCCATATAAATTTTTGAAGTGTTTGTTCTATGTCTCTGAAATATGCCATTGGTACTCTAATAGGTATTGCATTGAATCTGTAAATTGCTTTGGGTTGTATGGACATTTTGATGATGTTATTTCTTCAAATCTGTGAACACAGTATATGATTCCATTTGTTTGTGTCTTTCTCGATTTCTTTCTTCAGTGTTGTGTAGTTTTCTGCATACAGGTCTTTTATTTCCTTGTTTATGTTTATTCCCAGGTATTTTATTTTTATTTTTGCTATATAAAATTATTTTTTTCTTGATTTCTGCTTCTGCTGATTCATTGTTAGTATAGAAAAATGCCTTTGAATTCTGGATATTGAGTTTGTATCCTACTGTTTTGCCAAATTCATTTATTAGGTTGAGCAGTTTTTAGGTAGAGTCTATAGGATTTTTCATGTATACTATCATGTCATCTGCCAACCATGAGAGTTTTGTTTCCTCCTTTCTGATTTGGATGCCTTTTATTGTCTGATCTCTGGGGCTAAAACTTCCCATACTATATTGAATAGAAGTGGTGAAAGTGGACAACCTCGTCTTGTTTTCAATCCTAGAAAAAACTTTTAGTTTTTTCCCATTGAGTGTGATGTTGGCTGTAGGTCTCTCATATATGGTCTATATTGTACTGAGGAATGCTCCGTCTACTCCCACTTTGCTGAGTGTTTTTTATCATAAATGGGTGTTGTACCTTATCAAAGACTTTTTCTGCATCTATTGTTATGATCATGTGACTTTTGTCTTTGCTTTTGTTTATGTGATGTATTACATTCACTAATTTGCAAATATTGAACCATCCTTGTGTCTGTGGGATGAATCCCACTTGGTCATGGTGCATGATCTTTTGAATGTATTGTTGGATGTGGTTTGCCAACATTTTGTTGAGGATTTTAGTTTCTATGTTCACCAGTAATATTGGCCTGAAGTTTTCTTTCTTTGTTGTGTCTTTATCTAGTTTTGGGATTAGGATAATTCTGGCTTCATAAAAAGTGTTTGGGAGTCTTCCATCCTTTTGGACTTTTTGAAATAGTCTGTGAAGAATAGGGGTTAGCCCTTCCTTAAATATTTTGTAGAATTCTCCTGTGAAACCATCTGTTCTACGGCTTTTGTGTGTCAGGAGATTTTTGATTACTGTTTTCATTTCATCTGCTGTTATTGGTCTGTTCAGTCTCTCTGCTTCTTCACTGAGATTTGGAAGATCATATTTTTTTAGAAATTTGTCCATTTCACCTAAGTTTTCATATTTTTTGGCATACAGTTCTTCATAGTAATTTCGTACAATCCCTTGTATTACTGTGGTGTCAGTTGTAACTTCTCCTCTTTCATTTCTGATTGTGTTTATTTTGATCCTCTCTCTTCTTTTCTTGATGAGCCTGATTAAAAGCTTGTCTATTTTGTTTATCTTTACAAAAAACCTGCTCCTGTATTCTTTGATCTTTAGAATTGTGCTTTTAGTCTCTATGTCATTTAATTCTGCTCTGATCTTGGTTATTTCCTTCCTTCTACTTGTTCTGGGTTTTCTTTTTTGTTGTTCCTCGAGTTCTTGCAGGTGTAGGGTTAGGTTGTGTGTTTGAAATGTTTCTATGTTTTTTTAGGTAGGCTTCTATTACTATGAATTTCCCTCTCAGGATTGCCTTCACTGTTTCCCACAAGTTTTGGATTGTTTTGAGTTCATTTTCACTTGTTTCCCAAAACTTTTTGATTTCTTTCTTAATTTCATTCTTGACCCATTCGTTCTTTAATAGCATGCTATTCAATCTCCATGATTTTGAGTGTTTTGGGTCTTTTCTCTTGGGGGTGGTTTTCAGTTTTAGTACCTTGTGGTCGGAGAAAAAAGCTCAGGATGATTTCAATTTTTTAAAATTTTTGAGGCTTGTTTTGTGACCTATTATGGGGTCTACCTTTGAAAATTTTCTATGTACATTTGAAAAGAATGTGTATTTAGCTTCTTTGGAATGAAGGGTTATATATATATATATATATATATATATATATATATATATATATATATATAAAATCAGTTAAGTCCATTTCATTTAGGATGTTGTTCAGTGCCACAATATCTTTGTTGATATTTTGTTTGGAAGATCTGTTTATTTTTGACAGTGGGGTGTTAAAATCTGTATCTATAATTTTGTTGCTGTGAATATCTTTCTTGAAGTTCTCTAGGATTTTCTTTATAAATTTGGGTGCTCCTATGTTTGGTGCATGTATGTTTACAATGCTTATGTCTTCTTGTTGAATTCTTTCCTTGAGTATTATGAAGTGACCTTCTGCATCTCATTTTATGGCTCTTTTTTTGAAGTCTATTTTGTCTGATATCAGTGTTGCTACCCCAGCTTTTTTTTTCCTGGTTGTTTGCTTAGAAAATTTGTTTCCAGCCCCTTACTTTTAGTTTGTGTAGTTCTTTTTTTCCTGAGGTTGGGTCTTGTAGGGAACATGTGTGTGGGTCATGCTTTCTTATCAATTCAGCTATTCTATGTCTTTTGATGGGAGCATTTAATCCATTTAATCCATTCAAAGTTATTATTGATAGGTACTTATTCATTGCCATTTTTGTATCTGTGTTCCTCTCTGTCTCTCTCTTTTCCATCTTTTTCTTAAAGCAGTCCTTTTATGAAATCTTGCAGAGCTGGTTTGGTGGAAGTGTATTTTTTTAGACTTCTTTTGTCTTGGAAGCTCTTTATTTGGCCTTCTATCTTGATTGAGAGCCTTGCTGGATAAAGTAGCCTTTGTTGCAGGCCTCTGGTTCTCATTTCTTGGAATATTTCTTGCCATTCTTTTCTTGATTGGAGCATTTCCATTGAGAAATCAGCAGCTGACATAATTGGGGCTTTCTTGTATGTTACTCCCCCCCAACACTGCTGCCTTTAAGATTCACTGTCTTGAAATTTTGCCATTTTAATGATGATGTGTCTTGAAGTGGGCCTCTTTGGGTTCCTCTTGATTGGGACTTTGTATGTTTCCTGGATTTGTGTGACTTTTTCTCTAATCAAATTATGGAAATTTTCCATCATTACATTTTGATATAGATTTTCTATCCCTTGCTCCTCTTCTTCTCCTTCTGGTATCTCTATTATTTGGATATTATTATGTTTTATATTATCTTGCATTTCTCTTAATCCCTCTTCATTCTTTCTGAGCCTCTTTTCCTTTTCTTGCTCTTTGTGGGAGTTGTTTCCTACTTTGTCCTCTAACTCGCTTATCTGATATTTTGTGTCATTGATCCTGCTTTAGAGTCCTTTCACTGTATTTTTCAGTTCAGAAATTGTATTCTTCATTTCCCCTTGGCACTTGATGATAGTTTGTATTTCATTGTTTATGTTGATATAGTTTGCAGTGAGTTCATTGAAATCCCCCTGTAGTTTCTAGTAGCTCATTGTGAACCCTTTAAACTTCCTGATAACCAGTTCATTGAATTCAATATCTGATACGTGACTTGCCTCTATTTCATCTAGCATTCTTTTTGAGGCTTCCTCCTTTCCTTTCATTTGGGGATTGTTTCTTTGTCTTCCTATTGTTTGTGAGACTCTTCTTGTTAGCTTCAGCTTCCTCAATTGATTTGTTCTGGCTTCCTGGGTTTATGTTGTGAACTTCTGTGGTATAATATCTGTGAGATTTAGTGGTGTAGTTTTCTTGATTTCTCCACCTCACTGGTCTTGGGCTGTCCTTTACATTGGTCTGCGTTTGTCTTTGGATTTTGGTTTTTTTTTTAATTTTTTTATTGATTGTGCTGTTACAGTTGTTCTATTCCCCCTTTCATTCCCCTCTACCCTGCCCCCATCCCACCATTACCCCCCCTTTAGTTTATGACCATGTGTCTCAAGTCCTTTAGATTCTATATTTCCCATGCTATTCTTGCCCCCCCCCTTCTATTTTCTATCTACTGTCTATGCTACTTATTTTCTGTACCTTCTCCCCCCTTCTCCTCCTCCCACTCCCCTGTTGCTAACCCTCCTTGAGATCTTCATTTCTATGTTTCCACTCCTGATCTAGCTGTCCTTTTAGTTTGCTTTTGTTTTAGGTGTGGTTCTTAATAACTGTGAGTTTGTTGTCCTTTCACTGTTCATGTTTCTTTAACTTCTTTTTCTTAGATAAGTCCCTTTAACATTTCATATAATAAGGGCTTGGTGATGATGAACTCCTTGAATTTGATCTTATCTGAGAAGCACCTTATCTGTCCTTCCATTCTAAATGAAAGTTTTGCTGGATAGAGCAATCTTGGTTGTAGATATTTGGATTTCATGACTTGGAATACCTCTTTCCAGCCCCTTCTTGCCTGTAAGGTCTCTTTTGAGAAATCAGCTGACAGTCTGATGGGGACTCCTTTGTAGGTGACTGTCCCCTTAGCTCTTGCTGCTTCTAGGATTCTCTCCTTCATTTTAATTTTGGCTGATGTAATTATGATGTGCCTTGGTGTGTTCCTTCTTGGGTCCAACTTCTTTGGGACTCTCTGAGCTTCCTGGATTTCCTGGAAGTCTATTTTCTTTGCCAGATTGGGGAAATTCTCCTTTATTATTTGTTCAAATAAGTTTTCCACTGGTGGCTGTGCCTTTTCCCCTTCTGGTACCCCTATAATTCGGATGTTGGAACGTTTAAAGATGTCCTGGAGGTTCCTAAGACTCTCCTCATTTCTTTGAATTCTTGCTTCTTGACTCTTTTCTGTTTGGCCATTATTTGCTTTCTTCTAGTCCACTCCATTGATTTGAGTCCCAGTTTCCTTTTCATTGCTATTGGTTTCCTGTGCAATTCCATTCATTTCAATTAGTTTCGCCTTCATATGTTTGTCTAATTTGTGGCTATAATCAACGAGTTCTGTGAGGATCCTGATCACTGGTGTTTTAAACTGTGCATCTGAGAGTTTTGCTATTTCTTCATCGCTTAGATCTATGGGCTCTGGGGCTTTGAGATCTTCTTGTGACATTTTTGGTCTGTTCGCACCCTTTAAGTGTGAGAAGCGGCGCCTTGGACTCCCAGGTAGCTGGGTTATGACGCTGTATATGGAGGTGGGGTCAGAGCAGGGAAATGGCTGCGCCCTCCTATGCCGCTTGCCACAGGACCCACCGGGCCCTGGTCCAACTGCCCACTCCCTCATCTGTCCACCTGTGCACAAATGAACGACCACAGTCAACACGCAGCACTGCTCCCCCGCTGTCTCCCCCGCAGTTGCTCACCTGGTCGCTCGCTCGGTCCCTCACTAGGTCACTCACTAGGTCCAACCCTGCGCCTGGATTCTGCGCGCCTGGATTCCACGCACCTGGGTCCGTCTGACCGAGTCCTCCTGTGCAACCCCGCTTCACCAGCCTCTGGTTTTGCCCCTTACCGGTCAGGCTGAAGAATTTGTTGTTAACGGACTTCTGAAAAGTTCAATTATCCGTGTTCTGGCTGTGTTTTCTATTGCTAATATTTAGTTGTCTCTAAACTTGGTTGTGTGAGAAGGCACGGAACATCCATCTATGCCTCCATCTTGGCGGAAGTCCCAGATTTTGGTTGTTTTTTTGTCCTTTGTTTGTGGGTACTTCCCACCAGCTCTTTAAATGATGATCACTCTGTCCACCACCTCTTTTAATTTGTTGTGCTGGTGAGGGCAGGTTTTGCTGAAGCTAGTTCATCCTCATGTACAAGGTTTTGAGAATTCTCTTTTGCTCTTGTTCATTTGTTTGCACTGGGTAGTTTCTCCACTGTTTAATTGTATTTCCAGATAGGTCTTGGATTGAGGTTTGTGTGGTTTCCACTCCCTCCTTCATTTCCTTCTGTTGTTATCTGCTGGTGGTTCCTTTGTTGTTGGGTTTACTCTTCCAGTGGGTATCCTTATGTTTGCCACTTTCATTTACTCTTTTTTTTTTGTGATCAGTTGGAGGGAAGAAAAAATGGTTAATGACAGTAGGAGAGTATTCTATAATATTTACAGTGGCAGCCTGTAGAGAAGAGATAGGAGATCCTTTGGCTATGTATAGTGATAACCGTAATCTTCAACCCAACTAGCCACTTTTTAGAAAGGATGGAAAGAGTATAAGACTCTTGTTCAGTGGGGTTGGGGGGAAGGTTTGTGAGTGGGACCTAGAAAAATGTGAGGTTGTGTGAGGTAAGATTCTGAGGTAAGGTGAGAGTAAAAGATATTAAATAGGTGTAGTGTGTGAAAGAATAGAGTTAAACACTACAGTAATATAGTTCAGGCAACAAGAAAGTGGGCTAAGATATGGGGGGGTTGTTGTGCTAGTATTTACAATAGTATGGAACAGCTATTATTTACAGTAATATTTGAGCAACAACCATATGACAGAATCAATAAGATACCAAGAATAGGGAGTATCAGACCTCAGTAGTGTGCTAATAGAGCACAGGTGAAGTGAGGGACAGTAAATTAGCAATACACTATGAATGAGAAGATAGGGGAAACCTGTCAAATGACACAATAGAACCAGCCAAGGTAAAGAAGACTATGTAGAAAGAGGAGGAATACAAAGATACTATTAAAATACAAGATGTAAGAGCAATGAAAAAAATAATAATACAAATATGCAGTAAGTTGTAGTTTCTCTGCTATAGCAAAGTGAAATTTGTCTCTCTGTCTCTAGTGTTGGGATTCCCCCTCTTTGGGTGCAACTCTGGTCTTTTCACAGTTCCAACTTTTTTGTCTCACTTGTGGGTTAAAAAAAATAAGGCAGGAGAAGGGAGGAAAAAGGCATAAGTTTGGAAAGAAAGGAAGAAGGAATAAAACAAGAAAGAAGGAAACAGAGGAAAAAGGTATTGAAAGATAAAACAATAAAAAAGTTAAAAAAGTAAAATATTACTTAAAAGCAAACAAACAAACAAACAAACAAACAAACAAACACCTCTTGTTGGTTTCCAGCTGGCCAAACTGTTTTTTCTGGTCTCACTGGTTGCAGCAGGCTGAGGGGCAAATGTTGTGGCTTTTCTCCCTTCTAGGTGTACTCAGCTAGACTTTCGAACACTCTCCCAAGATCCAGTGTGGCACCTCTCCCTAGTGCCCCACCCAGGGAATCCAGGTCCTCTTCAGAGCACCCTTTGCTGGGAGTCACCACTGTGGGCTGGTGTGGGGGGAGAGGAGGGGGAGGGGTGCATGCACCTGGCCAGGCTTTCTGGCCCAGTAGGCTTGGGCTGGAACCTTTCCCGGTGCTATGGGGCAATGCAAGGCCTTCAGCCCATCCTTGGGATTGCTGCCAGGCTGGTGGATAGTAGGCCGAGTGGCTGTGGCAGGAGGATCCCCCAAGCAGTTTACATTTCAAGAAATTTCTCGCACTCAATCCTGCTGCTCAGCTCAGCCCAATCCTCCAGCCAGACCTGCGACAGTTGGGGTCAGAGTCAGACACTGAGACTCTCAATTCTCCCAAGCTAGTGACCACAAACTCCATGGGTGATCACGCTGCCCCCATGTTTGCCTCCTTGTGCCCATTCCCCTCTCTGCAACTTCAAGCAAACAGGTCTCTTCAGGTGTTGCTCAAACCGTGCCTTCTGGGGAGGGAGGGAGCTGATGATCCAACTCTTTCCCTAGGACCATGCTGTCTGCCCTAGGCTCACAAAGAGTCCAAAGCAGACCTCGCGCTGGGCCCCTGGTGCCAGGTGGGAGGCTGCCACCTCTGTGCTGGCCCCTTGGACCTTATTGACCTGCAGCCATTTCATCACTGTCTGGTTTTTTAGTGTCCGCTACAATTTCTGGTCTCCTATTTTCTTATATTCTGTGGCACTGTTGACTATTTGCTGTGTTTCTCCACAGATTGGCCAGGTTTTTTTCTCCCATGGGTGGGGGGAAGCAGAATCCTTTGTCCTACTGTGCTGCCATCTTCCACTCCTCCAATTTTTAAAATTTCTTAATATTCAGAAAGAGAAAGAGAGAGGTGGGGGGAGGGAAGAGAGAAAGAGAAAGAGAGAGGTGGGGGGAAAGGAAGGGAAGGGAAAATAAGGGAAGAGAAATCTGAGAGAAACATCAATTGGTTACCTTCTATATGCACCCCGACCAGGAATTGAACCGGCAGTCTAGGTATGTGTCCTGTCCAGAAATGGAAACCACAACCTTTTGGTGTACAGGATGATGCTCCAAACAACTGAGCAGAGCAGAGCAGGGCAGTTTTCAGTTTCTTTATGGATTGAATGGGCAGTGAAATATACCAATGCTGTAAGGTTATATAAATATAAAATGAGACAAAGACAATGTAAAGATCTTAGTACAATGTTTGGCCCGGAACAAGTATCCAATATATAACAGGTAAATGTGTAAAATAAATAACTGTAGAAAATCAGTTCCAAATAGAAAAAAAAAGGAAATAAAGATCTTGGAAAAGCTTCTAGTGATATAAGAGGTTAAATTTTTTTTTAAAAAGTAGATTCTTGGTCAATGTATCTTTGTAATAGAAGAGAAAGAATGAAAATTTCTAAAGTCATATTTTTAAATGTAATTTTATCATATTTTTTACATTGCCATTTAGTCCCCTTATATTGCTTTTCCCCTCAACAATCACCAACCCCACTGTTTTCTGTGTCCATGAATCCTTTTTCCTTTTTGCTCAATCCCTTCCCCCACTACTCACTAGCTGTCATCTGCTCTCTATCTATGAGTCTGTCTCACTTTTCCTTTATAATTCAGTTTGTTAATTAGATTCCACATATGAGTGAAATCATATTGTGTTTGTCTTTCTCTGACTGCCTTATTTCACTTAGCATAATGTTCTCCAGGTCTATTCATACTGTTGCAAAGGATAACAATTTCTACTTTCTTATGGCTGAGTAGAATTCCATTGTATAAATGTCCCATAGTTTTATCCACTCATCTATAAATGGACACTTGGGTTGCTTCCATATCTTGACAATTGTAAATAACACTTCAATGAACATAGGTGTGCTTACATTCTTTAGAGTTAGTGTTTCAGGTTCTTTCAGATATATTTCCAAAGAGCAGGTCAATTTTTAATTTCTTGTGGTATAGCCATATCACTTTCTGCAGTGGCTGCATGAAGTGTAGAATTCAGCTTTCTCCACATTCTCACTGGCACACTTTATTTGTTGATTTATTGATAATGGCAATTCTGACAGGTGTGAGATGGTGTTTCATTGTGGCTTTTATTTGCATTTCTCTGATGATTAGTGATATTGAGCATCTTTCCATTTGTCTATTGGCCACCCATCCTCCTTGGATAAGTGTCTATTCACCATTTATTTGTTTATTTATTTATTTAATTTTATTTTGTTATAGTTGCTCACTGTAAATACATATGTTGCATCTTCATGAAACAAACATGAGTTTGGGGGCAAAAGGATAGGCTAATTAGAATACAGGTTGAAAAACTGTTACTGTATCTTGACAGTGTCTGTGTCTCAGAAAAAGTCACATTTAAAGGGAATGGGCTTAAGGAGGCAAACATGGGCAAAGTTTCCGAACTTTCACTGTAGTGTGTGGCAGCTGGGCAAGCTGTGTGTGGGGGTGTTTGGGCCCTCTTCTTGCATCTTCAAACTTGTTAAGTGCTGTATTTGGGAGACCCTGCCCATTTTTTAAAATATATTTTATTGATTATGCCATTACAGTTGTTCTATTCCCCCCTTCATTCCCCTCCGCCCTGCACACCCCCCTCCCACCGTTCCCCCCTTTAGTTTATGACCACATGTCTCAAGTTCTTTAGATTCTATATCTCCCCTACTATTCTTGCCCTCCCCCTATCTATTTTCTACCTACCATCTATGCTACTTATTTTCTGTACTTTCTACCCCCTTCTCCTTCTCCCACTCCCCTGTTGCTAACCATTTTTTAATTGGAGTGCTTGTTTAACAGGTGGTGAGTTTTGTATGTACTTTATAAATTTTGAATATTAACCTCTTACCAGATGTATCAGCAAATATGTTCTCCCATTCTGTTGGTCATCGTTTTATTTTGTCGATGATGTTAATTTTTTTATTTTTATTTAGTTATTTTTCAAGCACAGTTTTCTGTTTATTTCTCCCATCCCAGTCCACCCCTCCCCCATGCACCCTACCTCCCTCCCATTTCCACCCCCCTTAGTTATTGTCCCTGTGTCCTTTATACTTGTTCCTCTAAATCCCTCCCATTTTCCCCTTAAATTCCCTCCCCTTGCCCCTCTGGTCGCTGTCCCCTTGTTCTCTATTTCACTGTCTTTGTTTGTATTTTGCTTGCTTGTTTGTTTTGTTATTTAGCTTCCTGTTAAAGGTAAGATCATATGGTACTTGTCTTTCAACACCTGGCTTATTTCACTCAGCAGAATGCTTTCCCGTTCCATCCATGTTGTTGCAAAAGGTAGGAGCTCCTTCTTTCTCTCTGCTGCATAGAATTCCAATGTGAATATGTACCACAATTTCTTGATCCATTCATTTACTGATGGGCACCTAGGTTGCTTCCAACTCTTGGCTATTGTAAATTGTGCTGCTATGAACATTGTGGTGCATAGGTTCTTTGATATTGATGTTTTAGGATTCTTAGGATATAATCCTACCAGTGGAATTGCTGGGTCAAAAGGCAGGTCGACTTTTATTTTTCTGAGAAAATTCCATACTGTTTTTCATAATGGTTGTACCAGTCTGCAATCCCACCAACAGTGAACTAAGGTCCCCTTTTCCCCACAACCTCTCCAACATTTGTTGTTTGTTGCTTTGTTTATGATAGCCATTCTGACTGGTGTAAAGTGGTATCTCAGTGCAGTTTTAATTTGCATCTCTCTGATAGGTAGCGATATTGAGCATCTCTTCATGTGTCTCTGGATCTTCTGTATGTCCTCCTTGGGGAAGTGTCTGTTCAAGTCCTTTTCCCATTTTTTAATTGGGTTGGTTGGAGTGGAGTCATGTAAGTTCTTTGTGTATTTTGCAGATTAAACCTTTGTTTGATGTATCATTGGCAAATATGGTTTCGCATACAGTTGGTTTTTTATTTAATACTGTTTTCTATAGCCATGCAGAAACTTTTAATTTTGATGAGATCCCATTTGTTTATTCCTTCCTTTACATTCCTTACTCTAGGGGACAATTCAGTAAAAATGTTGCTGCATGAAATATCTAAAATTTTCCTGCCAATGTTCTCTAGGATTTTAACGGTGTCATAGCTTATATTTCGGTCTTTTATCCACCTTGAATTTATTTTGGTGTATGGTGTAAGCTGGTGCTCAAGTTTGATTTTTTTGCATGTAGCTGTCCAGTTTCCCCAACACCATTTGTTGAAGAGGCTATTTTTACTCCATTTTATGTTATTGCCCCCTTTGTTGAATATTAATTGACTGTAGAGAGTTGGGTTGATTTCTGGGCTCTCTCTTCTGTTCCATTGGTCTATGTGCCTGTTTTTATGCCAGTACCAGGTTGTTTTGATTACAGTGGCTTTGTAATACAGTTTGATATCAGGTATTGTGATCCCTCCTACTTTGTTCTTCTTTCTCAAAATAGCAGCTGCTATTCGGGCTCATTTATGGTTCCATATAAATTTTTGAAGTGTTTTTTCTATGTCTGTGAAATATGCCATTGGTACTTTAATAGGTATTGCATGGAATCTGTATATTGCTTTGGGTAGTATGGACATTTTGATGATGTTAATTCTTACAATCCATGAACAAGGTATATGTTTCCATTTGTTTATGTCTTCCTTGATTTCTTTCTTCAGGGCTGTGTAGTTTTCTGCATACAGGTCTTTTACCTCCTTAGTTAGGTTTATTCCCAGATATTTTATTTTTGTTTTTGCTATATCAAATGGGATTTTTTTCTTGATTTCTGCTTCTGCTGATTCATTGTTGGTATACAAAAATGCCTTTGATTTCTGGATATTGACTTTGTAACCCACTGTTTTGCCAAATTCATTAATTAGTTCGAGCAGTTTTTGGGTAGAGTCTATAGGACTTTCCATGTACACTATCATGTCATCTGCAAACAGTGACAGTTTTGTCTCCTCCTTTCCTCTTTGAATGCCTTTTATTTATTTTTCTTGCCTGATCACTGTGGCTAAAACTTTTAATACTATATTGAATAGAAGTGGTGAAAGTGAACATCCTTGTGTTATTCCTGATCTTAGTGGAAAAGATTTTAGTTTTTGCCCATTCAGTATGGCTTTAGGTGTCTCATATATGGCCTTTATTATATTGAGAAATGCTCCCTCTATTTCCACTTTGCTAAGTGTTTTTTAATCATAAATGGGTGTTGTACCTTATCAAAATCTTTTTCCGGGTCTATTGATATGATCATGTGGTTTTCGTTTTTGCTTTTGTTTATGTGATGTATTACATTTACTGATTTGGGAATATTGAACCATCCTTGCATCCCTGGGATGAATCCCACTTGGTCATGGTGTATTATCTTTTTGATATATTGTTGGATGCAATTTGCGAATATTTTGTTGAGGATTTTAGCATCTATGTTCATCAGCGATATTGGCCTGAAGTTTTCTTTCTTTGTTGTGTCTCTATCTGGTTTTGGAATTAGGATGATTCTGGCTTCATAAAAAGAATTTGGGAGTCTTCCGTCCTTCTGGATTTTTTGGAATAGTCTGTGGAGAATAGGGGTTAGCTCTTCCTTAAATGCTTTGTAGAATTCTTCTGTGAAACCATCTGGTCCAGGTCTTCAATTTCTTTTGCTGTTATTGGTGTGTTCAGATTTTCTGCTTCTTTTTCATTGAGTTTTGGAAGATTGTATTTTTCTAGAAATGTGTCCATTTCCCCTAGGTTTTCAATTTTCTTGACATACAGTTCTTTATAGTAATTTCTTACAATCCCTTCTATTTCTGTGGCATCAGTTGTAATCTCTCCTCTTTCATTTCTGATTGTGTTTATTTTGATCCTCTCTCTTCTTTTCTTGATGAACCTACTTAAATGCTTGTCTATTTTATCTTCTCAAAGAACCAACTCCTGGATTCATGGATTCTTAGAATTGTGCTTTTAGTGTCTATGTCATTTAATTCTTCTCTGATCTTGCTTATTTCCTTCCTTCTGCTTGCTCTCAGCTATCTTTGTTGTTGTTCCTTGAGTTCTTGCAGCATAGGTCTAGGTTGTTTGTTTGAAATGTTTCTGTCTTCTTTAGGTAGGCCTGTATTGCTATAAACTTCCCTCTCAAGACTGCCTTCACTATGTTCCATAAGTTTTGGGTTGTTGTGAGATCATTTTCCTTTATTTCCAGAAATGTTTTGATTTCTTCCCTAATTTCATTCTTGACCCATTTGTTGTTTAATAGCATACCAGTCAGTCTCCATGCTTTCGGGTGCTTTGGGTTTTTTCCTTTGGAGTTGGTTTCCAATTTCAGTCCCTTGTGGTCAGAGAAGATGCTTGGTATAATTTCAATGTTCTTGAATTTGTGAGTCTTATTTTGTGTCCTATTATATGGTCTATCTTTGAAACTGTTCCATGTGCGTTTGAAAAGAATGTGTATTTAGCTTCTTTCAGAAGCTATATATATCAGTTAAGTCCATTTCATCTAGGGTGTTATTTAATGCCACAATATCTGGATATTTTGTTTGGAAGATCTGTCCATTTTTGACAGTGGGGTTTAAAATCCCCTACTATAATTCTGTTGCTGTCAATATCTTTCTTGAAGTCCTCTAAGATTTTCTTGATATATTTGGGTGCCCCTATGTTTGGTGCATATATATTTACGATGTTAATGTTTTCTTGGTGGATTCTTCCCTTGAGTAATGAAGGAACATTCTGGGTCTCTCTTTATAGCCCTTTTTTTGCAATCTATTTTGTCTGATATGGGAATTTCTCCCCCAACTTTTTTTCTTGTCCATTTGCTTGAAAAAGTTGTTTCTAGCCTTTCGCTTTTCGTCTGTGATGGTCTTTTGTCCTGAGGTGGGTCTCTTGTAGGCAGCATATGTGTGGGTCATGTTTTCTTATCCATTCAGCTATTCTGTGTCTTTTGATTGGAGCATTTAATCCATTTACATTTAAAGTTATTGATAGGTATTTATTCATTGCCATTTTTGTACCTGTGTTCTTCTCTGTCTCTCTCTTTTCCTTCCTATCCTTAAAGCAGTCCTTTTAGTATTTCTTGTAGAGCTGGTTTGGTGGGTGTGTATTCTTTGAGACTTCTTTTGTCTTGGAAGCTGTTTATTTGGCCTTCTGTCTTGATAGCCTTGCTGGGTAAGGTAGCCTTTGTGGTAGGCCTCTGGTTCTCATTACTTGGAATATTTCTTGCCCTTCTCTTCTTGCTTGGAGTGTTTCCATTGAGAAGTCAGTAGCTAACCTTATTGGGGCTCCTTTGTATGTCACTTCTTTTTTCTCCACTTCTGCCTTTAAGATTCTGTCTTTGTCTTGGAATTTTGGTATTAATGATAATGTGTCTTGAAGTAGGCCTCTTTGGGTTCCTCTTGATTGGGACTTTGTATGATTCCTGGATTTGTGTGACTTTTTCTCTCATCAAATTAGGGACGTTTCTGTTATTACTCTTTCAAATACATTTTCTATCCCTTGTTCTTCTTCTTCTCCTTCTGGTATTCCTATTATTCGGATATTAATACGTTTCATATTGTCTTGCATTTCTCTTAATCCCTCTTTATTCGTCCTGAGTCTCTTTTCATTTTCTTGCTCTTTCTGTGAGATGCTTTCTACTTTGTTCTTCAACTCGCTAATCTGATCTTCTGCCTCATCTATTCCACTTTTAAAACTTTCTACTGTTGTCTTCAATTCATAAATTGTATTCTTCATTTCCACTTATCCCTTACTCATAGTTTCTATTTCGTTTTTCATGTCAATGTAGTTTGCAGTGATATCATTGTAGCTCCCCCGTAGTTTCTGGTAGCTCATTGTGAGCTCTTCGATCTTTGTAATAACTAGTCCTTTGAATTCAATATCGGATATTTGACTAGTCTTTATTTTATCTAACATTCTTTCTGAAGTTGCTGCTTTTTTCTTTCATTTGGGGATTGTTTATCTGTCTTCCCATTGTTTGAGACTCTTCTTGTTAGTCTCAGCTTCTAAAATTCATCTGTTCTGACTCCCTGGGTTTATGGTGTGAACTTCTGTGGTATAATACCTGTGAATTTCAGTGGTGCAGACTCCTTCAAGTATCTTGATGTTCTCCGTCTCTACCTACTCCTGCGCTGGTCTTTGCACTTGTCCCCGAGCTGGTCACCTACCACTGCTGAGTTTCCCGGCTTCAGTAGCTGACTCCTCTGGGCCCAGGCTCATTGCTACAACAGTGACACAGGGGCCACGAGTGTCCCAGCTCCAGTAGCTGACTCCCCGGTGCCCAGGCCCGTGGCTATGGCAGTGGTGCAGGGGCCACGAGTATCCAGGCTCCCGTAGCTGACTCCCCCATGCCCAGTTTTGTCACTATGGCAGCAGCACAGTGATGATGTTCTTTGCTGTGCAAAAGCTTTGTAGTTTGAAATTTCAGTTATCTATTTTTTTCTTTTGTTTCCCTTGCCTGGGGAGATATATCTGATAAAAATTTTTATAAGCTATGTCTGAGATTTTGCTCTTAATTTTTCTTCTAGGATTTTTATGGTTTCAGATCTAATATTCAAGTGTTTGATCCATTTTGAGTTTATTCTCTTGTGCGGTGTAAGAAAGTGGTCTAGTTTCATATTTCTGTGCACATGTGTCCATATTTTCAATAACATTTATTAAATAAACGGTCTTTAGCCCATTATACATGTTCGCTTCCTCTTTCAAATATTAACTGACTATAAAGGTATGGGTTTATTTCTAGGCTCTCAGTTCTGTTCCACTGATAGATGTGTCTATTTTTATGCTAGGACCATGTTGTTTTGATTACTATGAACTTATAGCATAGTTTGATATTAGGTACCATGATTCCTCCAACTTTGTTCTTTCTCAGGATTGCTGTTGTTATGTAGCGCCTTTTGTGGTTCCATATAAGCTTTTGAGATATTTCTTCTAGTTCTGTGAAATAGGTAATTGGAATCTTGTTGGGGATTGTGTTCAATCTATAGATTGTTTTGGGTAATACTGATATTTTAATGATGTTAATTCTTCCTATCCATGAACCAGGTATATGTTTATTTTCAGACCATAAGATGCACCTAGGATTTAGAGGAGGACAATAGAAAAAGATGTTGAAGCAAAATGTGGGGTAAAATATTTAATAACATAAATAACATAATATTTCACCCCGTTAACATAAACAGAGCTCAACAGATACATTAACAACCATTATTCCTCCCAAATTTGAGGGGGAGTGCGTCTTATAGTCTAAAAATACGGTGTTTGTATCTTCAATTTATTTCTTCAGTGTCTTATAATTTTCTGAGTACAGAATTTTAACATCCTTGATTCTGTTTATTTTTAGGTATTTTATTCTTTTTGAAGCAATTGTGAATAAGACTGTTTTCCTTTCTGTTAGTTTATTATTGGCATATAAAATGCAACTGATTCCTGAATATTAATTTTACATCCTACAACTTTGCTGAATACATTAATCAGTTCTAGTAGTTCCTTGGTGGAATCTTTGAGGTTCTCTATGTACAGTATCATGCCACCTACGAATGCAGTTTTACTTCTTTCTTTCCAATTTGGATGCATTTTATTTTTTCTTCTTGTTTAATTCTTATGGCTAGGACTTTCAGTACTATGTTGAATAAGAGAGGTATAAGTGGACCTCCCTGTTTTGTTCCCAATCTTAAGGGGAACATTTGTAGTTTTTGCCCATTAAGTATGATGGTGGCAGTGGCTTTGTAATATGTGACTTTTATTGTGTTTGGATATATTCCCTGTATTTCCACTTTGCTGAGAGTTTTTATCATAAATTGGTGCTGGATTTTATCAAAAGCTTTTTCTGCCTCTATTTATATAATCATCTGGATTTTATCCTTCATTTTTTAATGTGGTAAATCACATTTATTGATTTGAAAATTTTGTACTATCCTTGCATTCCCAGAATGAGGCCCACTTGATCATGCTTTATGATCTATCTAATGCATTTCTGTATTTCATTTGCTAATATTTTGTGAAGATTATGATAATATCTATGTTCATCACATATATTGGCCTATAATTTTTTTCTTGGTAGTGTCTTTATCTGGTTTTGTCATTAAGATAATGTTGGCTGATAAAATGAGTTTGAGAGCCTTCCCTCCTCTTGAATTTTATAAAATAGTTTGGGGAAAAGAGGTGTTAGTTCTTCTTGGAATGCTTGGTAAAATTAACCTGCAAAGCCATATGGTCCAGGGCATTTGCTTGTTGGGAAGTTTTTGTTATTATTATTATTACTGCTTCAATTTCATTAGGTGTAGTTTTTCTATTGAGATTCTCTGATTCCTTCTGATTTAGTTTTGGAAGATTTTATGTCTAGGAATTTATCCATTTCATTCAGGTTATCTATTTGTTAACACATAATTGTTCGTATTTTCTTACAATGCTTTTTATTTTCTGTGTCAGTTATTATTTCTCCTCTTTCATTTCTGATTTTATTTTGGGGGTTCTTTCTTTTTTTTTTCTTGATGAGTGTGATTAAAGTTTTGTTAATCTCATGTATCTTTCCAAATAACCAGCCGTTGGATTCACTGATCTTTAATATTGCTCTTTTTAAGATGTTATTTTATTTTTTTCTGCTCTGCTCTTTATTATTTTCTTTCTTCTACTAACTTTGGCTTTGTTTGTTGTTCCTTTTTAAGTTACTTTAAGTGTAAAGTTAAACTGTTTATTTGAGCTTTTATTGTTTTTTTTCCCCGCCCTGCCCCCACGGCTCCACTCCTCATACTTAATGGGTGAGAACAGACCAAAAACGGCTCAAGAAGATCTCAAAGCCCCAGAGCCCATAAATCTAAATGATGAAGAAATAGCAAAACTTTCAGATGCACAGTTATTGTTGTTGTTTTGAGATACGGCTATAATGCCACAAATTTCCCTCTTATAATTCCTTTCCCAGTGTCCTGCAGATTTTGTGTTTTGGGGCCCTTATTTTCATTCATTTCAAGGTATTGTTTGACTTCTTCATTGATCTCTTTTTGACCCATTAATTGTTTAATAACATATTTAATTTCCCTGTCTTTGCATGTTTTTCATTGTTCTTGCAATTGATTTCTAGTTTCATAGGACTGTGGTCAGAGAAATGCTTGATATGATTTCACTTTTCTTAAATTTATTGAGACTTGTTTTGCATCCTATCAGGTGGTCTATCTTAGAAAACATTCCATGTGTACTTGCAAAGTATTTATATTCTGCTGCTTTGTGATGACATGCTCCAAAGATATCAATTAAGTCCATTTGATCTAGTGTGTCATTTAAGGCTGCTGTCTCCTTGTTACTTTTCTGCCTGGAAGATCTATCCATTAAAGTCGTTGGGTTGTTAAAACCCCCAACTATGATTGTATTTCTGACAATCTCTCCTTTTATGTCCATCAAGATTTTCCTTACATATTTAGTTGCTCCCATATTGGATGCATAAATGTTTACTAGGGTTATATCCTTTTGTTGGATTGATCCATTTATCATTATGTTGTGTCCTTCTTTGTTGCTGTAGCTTTGCTTTTAAAGTCTAGTTTTTCAGATATAAGTACTGCTACTCTAGCTTTTCCATTTATTTTCCATTTACAAGAAATATATTTTCTCATCCCTTTAATTTTAGTCTGTGTGTATTTTTCAATCTGAGTTGGGTCTCTTGGAGGCAGCATATATATGGGTCTCGTTTTCTTTTAAATATTTTATTTATTTTATTTTTAGGGAGGGGAAGAGGGGAGAAAGAGAGGGAGAGAAACATCAATGTGTGGTTTTCTTTTGAGCACCCCCTACTGGGGACCTGCCCTGCAACCCAGGCCTGTGCTGTGACTCGGAATCGAACCAGCAATCCCTTGGTTTGCAGGCCAATGCCCAATCTACTGAGCCACATTAGCCAGGGCTCTTTTCTTTTCTTTACTGTTGTTCAAGTACAGTTGTCTCCATTTTTTCCTCACCACTCCACCCCACCCACCTATCCCCACCTCACTACCTCAATCCTACTCCCTGGCTTTGTTCCTGTGTCTTTTATACATCATGTTCCTTGACTACTATATGGGTCTTGTATTCTTTTTTTTTTCTTTAAGATTTTACTTATTTATTTTTAGAGGAGAAGGGAGGGAAATATCCATGTATGATTGCCTCTTGAGCACCACTTACTGGGGACCTGGTGCACAAAACAGGCCTGTGCCCTGACTGGGAATCAATCCAGAGACTCTTGGTTCACAGGCCAGCATTCGATCCATTGAACCTCACCAGCCAGATGGGTCTTGTTTTGTTAACCGTTCAGCTACCCTGTGTCTTTTGGTTGGAGCATTTAAGCCACTTATATTTAAGGTGATTATTGATAGATTCGTATGTAGTGACATTTTATTGTTAGACTGTTTTCCTCTATTTTTTCCCTTTCTCTTCTTCTTAAAGCTAGCCTTTTAACATTGTTGCAGTACTAGTTTGTTTTTAATCTCCTTTAGTTTTTTCTTGTCTGGGAAGCTCCTTATTTATCCTTTGATTTTAAATGATGGCCTTGTTGTGTAAAGTAGTCTTGGTTGTAGGTCCTTGCTTTATACCACCTTGAACATTTCATGCCACTCCCTTCTGGCCTGAAATGTGTCTGTAAAGTAATCAGATGACAGTGTAATTGGTGGTCCCTTGTAGATAAAACCCTTGCTTTTCTCTTGAGGCTTTTAGGATTCTCTCCTTGTCTTTGAGGCTTGTCCTTTTCATTATGATGTGCCTTGGGATAGGCCTCTTTGGATCCAACTTGCTTCAGACTCTCTAATCTTCCTGGACTTGTGTACCTTTTTCCTTCACTGGATTAGAGAAGTTTTCTGTCATTATTTCTTGAAACAGATTTTCAATCCCTTTCTTGTTGTCTTTCCCTTCTGGTATTCTCATGATGAAGATGTTACATTTCATCTTGTCCAAGATGTTTCTTAACCTCTCCTCATTTTTTAAAATTCTTTTTTTCTGTGTGCTGGTCTGCTAGGGTGTTTTCTTTAAAATCACTGATTTGATCCTCTGCTTCATCTAGTGTACTATTTATTTCTTCCAATGTAGATTATTTATCTCAGATATTGCAATCTTTATTTCTGACTGATCCTTGTTTATGGTTTCTATGTCTTTTTTGATGCTGTTTAGTATCCTTATAATCATTATTCTAAACTATCTGATAAATTGCTTATTTTTATTTCATCTAGCTCTTCTGGAAAATTCTCTTGTTCTTTCATTTGGGGTCTGTTTCTTTGTCTTCCCCTTTTGGCTGCTTCTTTATATTTTCTGCTTAGATATTAAACTAACCAGCCTTTAAATTGATCAGTTGTTAATTCAATCAATCTGTAATCGGCATTCAAGCTTAAGTACCACAGGGCATGGCCAAGAAATATTCTGGGCCAGGCTAGTGCTTCCTCTAAGGCTGATGCCATTCATAGAGGAGTGCTCTGATTGAGAAGGATGGCTTCTGCTGTATGGTGAATAAATCAGCACATGGATCCTGGTTGCTATTCCCTCAGTTCTCTCCCCAGAGCCACCAACCCCAGACTCTCCTTAAGAGTCTCTGCCCTTTCTCTTCCAACCCCCAGGGTAAGTGGCTGCAAATAAAATTTTGTTCTTTGGCCCTTTAAGAAACTCTTTCCCTCCAGCCATTTATACCTGGTCAACAGAAACCCTGCTGCTTTTCACATTTGGATGTTTTCTGGGTTCTTTCCCAGCTTTAATGCTGTACCATGGGGAGCCCAGCTTGGGGTTTGGACCCCACACTTCTCAGGGGTAACCCCTGGCTTCTTAAATATCCTTCTGGCACCTCAGCTGCCACACATGAGTACTCGGCCAGCCCTCTTGCATTTGCTCTACCCCCATCAGTCAGGTGCTTAAGTGGTATCTTCTGTCTGTCCATGGTTATAAGGAATCTCTCCAGTTAGTGTTCAGTTGGTTATTCAGGATGATTTCCCTACAATTTAGTTGTAATTCCAGATTGGTCTTCAGAAATAGTTACTCCTTCTACTTAGTCCTCCACCATCTTGGGTCTCTAATGTCATATTAAGTTACATTAACATTGCATTATTTGAACCAGGTAAATCAAATTTAAAAAATTCTTAATTTACTTGTAAATTCTTAAAATATATACTATATACAGATTCTTAAAATATATACTATTTGTAAAGAACTAATAAGGTGTTTTAGGAACTTTGGCCATGAGAAAGAAAGCCATTTACAATATTTTACTATATGTTGTTATTATTTATATTAACAATAATATAAGAAAAGTCTTCTCTTAAGGATTTTTGCATTCACTGCTATGAGGCAAATATTGCCTAAGATGTTTGTCATTGTTAAATTTTAAGTAAGATGGTATTTGATAATTATTGAAATAAACTTGCAAGATTAATGTTTAGCATTTTAATAACTGACCATCTTTTTGAAGTGGTTGTCAACTAAACATTGAATCAGGCAAATATTCCAAAATCAAATATCATTACTCTACTGATGATGGATCTTGTTATTGACATTTTAAATATTTGCAGTAAATGAAACCTTGTAGGAAATAGTCACTACTTCATGAGTATTTAAAGCAGAAAACTGCACCTAGACTCCAGCCTTCAATAGGAAACACATCAGAAGTTGGCATTTACAGAAATATCCCAGATAATTGCAGTGATTTGCTGGATTTGAGAAATGCTAACTTTTTGGTCAAAGACTTCTTTATTCCAGCCCTAAAATTATAATGCATGAGATTGTCAAAATCATTGCAAAGGTTCAGATAAATATACTTTCTAGTAATGTGTATTTAAAATATATGTGAATCATTTTGGAGGAATTTTAATAGTCTGTTATGTTTTATGCAAGCCTTTAATTGATGAAAGTATAAAAAAGTTGATATGTCCATTGACCATTTGCATGTCCTCTTTGGATAAATGTCTAATCAGGTCATTTGCCCACTTTTTAATTGGATTTTTAATTTGGTATTGAGTTTTGTAAGTTCTTAATAAATTTTGGATATTAAAACCTTATTAGATGTATTGGTGAATATGTTCTCCCATTTTGTGGGTTGTGTTTTGATTTTGTTGATGATTTCCTTTGCTGTGCAAAAAATTTTTAGTTTGTTGAAGTCCCATTTATTTATTTTTTCTTTTGTTTCCCTTGCCTGGGGAGATATATCTGATAAAATAATGCTACCATCAATCTGTAATTTTTTGCTATGTTTTTTTCTGATTTTTATGGTTTTAGGTCTAATGTTAAGTCTTTGATTAAATTAAATTATTTTTTTGACAATGACTGCCATGGATTTGACAATCTTAAAAATATTTCTCTCTGAAACAAACTACAGACAATGTCATAGTGTGGGTATTTTTAAAGCATAAAAGTTTTCATATTTTTGTTATTTGCTTCTTAGACTAAATAGTATAGAATTAAATTGTATGTACTGGATTAAAAAAAACTTCCTTTGGAAGCTATTATCTGATGATACTTACCATTTAATCTCTCTCTCTTTCTCTCAAAAGCTGGAGTGCTTTGAATATCCTGTCAGCTCACGACAAGTTTATAAGGCAATATCCTAAAATATTTCTGCAGGAAAAAAACAGATTGCCCAAACTTTCCAAACAGGAGGGGACAAGGTAATGATGTCTTTTTTGAATGTGAGCTTGGTGTGTGTGTGCAGCATGGAAGGACAAGTGGACTCAAACCCTGGAAGTATTTATCATGTGAAGGGTTAAAGATGGAAAAAGAGATTGTGGGGAAGGTAGAGTCATACAGTCACTTTGCAGGAGTTTTAATGGCATGGTATGATCACTGGGACTAATAAATGTGTGTTGGTTCCTGAGTTTTTTCATTAAAGTGATTAAACAACTAACTTTATCTAATAAACATAATAAACTAAAATAATAGTAGAAATGAGTAAGATAATACAATAAATGATATAGAAAAACTGAGGAAATTGTAAATTATTATATAATACTTTATGTAATGAGGTGAATTTGATAATCTAGATGTTATTGGTTAGTTTTCTTAAAAATACGCACTTTATTTAAGAAGATAGACATTTTTAAAAATGATGGTACTACTGAAAGTTGTGAAAAGTATTCTTCAAAAGTATTTTGGAAGCAAAAAAAGAGCAAAAGTAAAAATTAAAAACCCATAGCTCAAGTGATATTGTTCAAAGTTCCTTTAAAGAAAAAGTAATTCCTATGCAATTTAATTATCCCTGAGTATACACAATGAAAAGTAGATTGTAAGTTTGCTATGCATACTCACATATAACCATAGTATCACAATTAAACAAGAATAACATCAATAAGAAATACCAATTTTAATTATTACTATATAAGCAAACACGTAAAATAAAATATAGTAGATGAAATAATGCCACAGTGTATTAGAAGATTTATACATCATAGTTGAATTGGCTTCATCTTACAAGTGTAAAGAATGCTCAATATCAAAAAAGCTATTGTTATAATTTTATAATATAAGTATCCCAAAGAGAAACTCTAGACAATACTATATATAAAAATGCATTTGATGTAATTCAATATCCATGTTTCACAGTAAAATTATGCTTTAACATCTAATGTGTGCAGTATGGGGATTGTTAAGAAATAAAAAACAGTTATGTCCAACCAGAAAGAAATCTACTGTGAAATAGCAACAAACATACCTTAAACTGAATTAGAATAAATTTTACATAATTCATCAATAAATTATAAATCTTCTCTAAGGTTCTCTCATACTAGTCCCCTTTGTAATGTGATGCACGCAAATGTGTCTAGAAGCTGAGAATAGAGCCCAGGTAATTCAGAGAAACTTTTATCAGGATGAGATCAGAGGAAACAAATCTTAATAGACACTAAATTCCTACACTATCAAAATTATTCATCAACAGTCTTCACTGATTATCATTGTCATATTCAGCACTTGATAATTCATTTAACACAAATGTCATGTGACAGATACAATAGGAAGACTTTAAAGAATGGCACCTGTCTGACTGTGGGCAGTTGGTGAGATTGCCTGATTTCAGAGCCTTTGGTAAATATTGAAAGGAGATAGTCATGTGCAAACAGAATAGAAGAAGTGCTTGATAGACCATTATATCCACTTGGAGCAATGGTACTTAAATAAAAATAATTGAAAGACCTTGATAAGATGTAGGAAAACAATTCCACTTGAGCAAAAACTATGATGAGTACAGGAGAGGAGTGAGATCAAGGACTGCTTGGAACTGTGATCATCTTCTAAAATGTATTTTATTTATGGATCAACTAGACAGAAGGCAAATTTTGATATATTCACAAATATAAAAAATAAAATGCCCAGGCACATTGATTTAAAAAGAACACTAAATTTTGACCCAGAAGACTTGTATTTGAATTTGTGTTTTGCCCAAAAGTAGCAACCTAATTTTGGCATAGTTTCTGAACATTGATTGCATTTAGTTTTTACTCAGGAAGAGAGGGTAACACTAATAGAATACTTCAGAGTTGGCATTGAAGGATTTTTTAAACTGTACTAGTTGTTATTATTATCAGGGATTTTAGTCGACAATGATTTCTGTAGATTTATACCATCTGTCCTGAAATTCTATCTCTTTTTCAAACAGGTTAGACAATAGCAGCAGAATAATATATATAATCTTAACAGCAATTTAAAAAAATCACTGAGTCACTTGCTTCAATAAATTTAATATCACCCTTTTTAACAAGAAGAAAAGATGTAGACTTTTAACAAATACATCATTTTATTTCTGGAGAAAAAAGAAGTTTAAGAAAATGATAGTAATTGAAGGTGCAAATAATAAACATTCACAGAATTGTGAAAACCTATGTTAAAGAGATATTTATTCAAAATGTCTATGTCCTCCTGATACTCTCAGCTTGCTTTGCCTGATTGCACAAGTTATTTAGTAATCTCTCATAATGTGATTTGACTTTTGTGTGATTGTAATTTTAGACTACCCATATAACATTATTGCTAGTTTTGTTAAGTAAATATAATTACTATTTCATACCATTTTCTGAAAAGCATGTAAGACACAACTTAAGTACTCAATAAATTAATCAATTAATGCATATGGACATGGTTTTGCTTTAGTCGCTTTCAGCAGTTTGGTACCTCCTGTTTGGCCTCAATGTCTGAAATACCATTAAGGATAATTCTGAATCTTTTGGCAAACTTGAGATAAATGGGCAGAACACTGGGTCCACAGGAGTCTCACTCTTTACATTTCTGCCTAAAAGTGTGCCAACTGTACCTTCACCTCCACTCCCTTCCATGGACCCCCTCTTCTCTGGAAGATAAGAAAACATACCATTTGCACTTGTGAATCCGAGCTGGAGGAGGAAGACACCCAATTACTTTGTATCAGAATTTTCTTTTTTAAAAATATTTTTTAAATTTAATTATTGTTCAAGTACAGTTTTCTGTCTTTTACTCCCATCCCAGCCCCCAACCCCAGTGCTCCCCACCTCCCTCCCATTTCCAGCCCCCTTAGTTTTTGTCCATGTTTCCTTTATACTTGTTCCTGTGAATCCTTCCTCTTTTCCCCTGAAATTCCCTCCTCTCTCCCCTCTGGTCCCTGTCTGCCTGTTCTCTATTTCAGTGTCTTTGGTTATATTTGGCTTGCTCGTTTGTTTTGTTGTTTAGTTTCCTGTTAAAGGTGAGAATTTTCATCCTTGCTAAGTTTTACTGTACTTACTATTGTAATCTATTTACAGGAGTAACTAGAGATAGTTTTAAGTAGGGTTCTACATTGCTTTTGGTGGAATGGCTGGAAGTTTTGTGAAAGAGGTAGCAGGGAAGTAATATTGGCTTTTAAATTAGTTTTGTAATTATAATCATGAATCTTTTTCCTGTATATGAGGTCTGTCCAGAAAAAATCTAGCCATTGTTAATATACAAGAACAGTTCATGTGACATTGGTGTTATCTGGAAGATAAGGAGAATGGACCGGAGTGCATGTGTATGAACAATGATGACTACACTGTACTATCAGTGGGAGCACTAGACACCACTGAGTGAACACTTACACTGTGTGGCTGACGCATTCAAAATGACTGAATGAGTACAGCAACGAATTTGCGTCAAACCTTGCATTAAGCTTAAACATTCCTCTGTGTAAACTATTCAGATGATTCAGAAGGCCACCACTATGGTCAGCTGGTGATTGGCAGCTTTATCACGACAGTGTACCCATTCATGCATTACATCTCATGTAGAGTTTTCTGGTGAAACATCAAATCACCCAGGTGATTCAGCCCTACTAAAGCCCATATTTAGTTCCATAAAAATTATAGAGTTTTCCGAAATTAAAGTTACCTTTGAAAAGGAAAAGATTTCAGATGACCGATGAGATTCAGGAAAATATGATGGGGCAGCAGATGATGACTGGGAGAAGCATGTGAGGTTCCAGCGTGCCTACTTTGAAGGGAACTGAGCCATCATTGTCTTATGCACAATGTTTTTTATATCTTGTATCTTCTTCAATACATGTCTCTATTTTTAATATTTCATGGCTGGATACCTTTTGGACAGAAATCATACTTCAGATAACTGTATTATTACTAAGCTTTAATAATCTTTGAACTTTAGATAGATTTAAAAACCTCTTTTCAGTTCATTAGTTTTGAATAGTTAGACAGATTATATGACCTCTTTTTTTCCTAACTTTTTATTGTTGTTCAAGTACAATTGTCTCCATCTCCCCCATCACTCACTACCAGCAACCTCAGCCATCTCTACCTCCCACAATCCATCCTATACCCCTTGGGCTTTCTCTTTTTTTAAATATTTTATTTTTTTAATTTGTTAATCAAGATTTTTTAAAATTTTATTTATTTATCTTTAGAAGGGAAGGGAAGGAGAGAGGGAGAGAAATATCAATGTATGGTTGCTTCTGGTGCATCCCCTTCTGGGAACTGGCCCCTGCTGAGAACTGGCCCCTGCTGGGGACTGGCCCCTGCTGGGAACTGGCCTGCAACCCAGGCATGTGCCCTAACTGGGAATCAAACCTCGATCTTTTAGTTCACAGGCCCGTGCTCAATCCACTGAGCTACACCAGCCAGGTCCCCTTGGGCTTTTTCCACGTGTCCTTTATAAGTATTCTTGGATTATCCTTCCTCCTTTTCCACTGTTATCTCTTCCCATCTCCCCTCTGGTTACTGTCAGTTTGTTCTTAATTTCAGTGTCTCTGGTTATATTATGCTTGCTTGTTTGACTTGTTGATTAGGTTCCACTTATAGGTGAGATCATATGGTATTTTTCTTTAACCACCTGACTTATTTCATTTAGCATAATGTTCCCCACTTCTATCCATGCTGTCATGAAGGGTAGTCTTTCCCTCTTTTTTTCTGCTGCATAGTGTTCCATTATGTAAATGTACCACAGTTTTTTAAAATTTTTTTCTTTTTTATTTTATTTTATTTTATATAATTTTATTTAGTTATTTTTCAAGTACAGTTTTTTGTCTATTTCTCCCATCTCGCCCCCCCCCGCCCTGGGCTCCCCACCTCCCTCTCATTTCCACCTCCCTTAGTTCTCGTCCCTGTGTCCTTCCTATTTGTTCCTACAAATCCCTCCCCCCTTTTCCCCTTAAATTCCCTTCCCTCTCCCCTCTGGTCACTGTCCCCTGGTACCACAGGTTTTTTTTTATCCACTCATTCACTGATGGGCACCTAGGTTGCTTCAAATACTTGGCTATTGTAAATTGTGCTGCTATGAACACTGGCGTGCACAGGTACTTTTGAACTGGTGTTTCGAGATTCTTAGGGTACAGTTTCAGCAGTGGAATTGCCAGATTAAAAGGGAGTTCCATTTATAGTTTTTTGAGGGAATTCCACAATGTTTTCCCCAGTAGCTGCACCAGTCCTCATTCTCACCAATATTGCATTAGGGATTCCTTTTCTTCACAACCTTGACAGAACTTGTTGTTTGTTGATTTATTAATGAAGGCCATTTTTACAAGTATGAAGTGGTATCTCACTGTTTTAATTTGCATCTCTCTGATGGTTACTGATGGGCACATTTCATGTTTGTGGGCCCTCTGTATATCTTCCTTGGAAAAGTGTCTGTTCAGGTCCTTTGCTCATTATTTTTTAAAGATTTTACTTATTTATTTTTAAAGAGAGGGGCAAGAGAGGGAGAAAGAGAAGGAGAGACACATTAATGTGTAGTAGTCTCTTGCATGCCCCTAACTGGGGACCAGGCCCACAACCCAGGCATGTTCCCTGACTGGGTATCAAACCAGTGACCCTTTGGTTCACAGTACTCAATCCACTGAGCTATACTAGCCATGGCCCCTTTGCTCATTTTTAAATTGGATTGTTTGTCTTCCTGCAGTCGAGTCATATGTGTTCTTAATGTATTTTGGAGAAAACCCTTGTCTGGGATATCATTTGCCAATATATTTTTTCATAAGATTGGATCCCTATTCATTTTGCTGATGTTTTCTTTTTTTCTAAGTCTTAATTTTTTAAAATTAAAAAATATATTTATCTTTAGAGGGGAAGGTAGGAGAGGGAGAGAAATATCAATGTATGGTTGCCTCTCATGTGTCCCCCACCGGGAATTGGCCTGCAACCCAGGCATATGCACTGACTGGGAATTGAACTGTGATCCTCTGGTTCACAGGCCCACGCTCAATCCACTGAGCTATACCAGCCAGGGCTTGATGTTTTCTTTAGCCATGCAAAAGCTTTTAATTTTGATGAAGTCCCATTTGTTTGTTCTTTTTTTTTTTAATATCCCTTGCTCTAAGGGACATATCAGTGAAAATATCGCTACATGAAATATCTCAGATTTTTCTCCCTATGTTTTCCTCCAGTACTTTTATGGTTTGACAAATTATATTTGGGCCTTTTATTAATCTTCAGTTTATTTTAGTATATGGTGTAAGTTGGTGGTCAAATTTCAATTTTTTGGATGTAGCTGTCCACATCTTCTAATAGTATTTGTTTTTTTTAAACTTTTTTTATTGTAGATGAATTTTTTTGTATCAAAATTTAATTTAATTTTATTTTTAAGCAACCTTTTTTATAGTTGATGTATAATTAACCTATTATATTAGTTTTAGGTATACAATATAATGATTCAATATATATATATTCAAGATACATGTACACATATATATTACAAAATGATCATCAGAGTAAGTGTAGTTAAATATCCATTACCTCATTTTCATTTTTTCCCACCACTCCTAACCACACTAGGCATCCCAACTTCCTAACCTTGATCCTGCCCCCATTTGGCTTTGTCCATGTATCCTTTATACATGTTCCTTGATGACCCTGTGCTCTTACCCCCCCATTATCCCTTCCCACCAATCCTCTGGTTACTGTCAGTTCTTTATTTCAATGGCTCAGGTTCCATTTTGATCACTTATTTGTTTTGTTGCTTAGCTTCCAATTATAGGTGAGATCATCTGGTATATCTTCTATTGCCTGGCTTAATAAACTTAACATGATGCTCTCCACTTCCATCCAAGCTGTCATGAAGGCTAGGAGCTCCTTTTTCTTTCTGCTGAATAGTATTCCATTACATAAATATATCACAGTTTTTTAATCCACTCATTTACAGATGGGCACCTAGGTTGCTTCAACCACTTGGCTATTGTAGATTGTGCTGCTGTGAACATTGAGGTGCATAGATTCTATGAACTGGTTGTTCAGGATTCATAGGGCTTAATTCCAGCAGTGGAATTGCTGGATCAAAAGGCAGTTCCATTTTTAGTTTTTGAGGAAATTCCATACAGTATTCCACAGTGGCTGCACCAGTCTTCATTCCCACCAACAGTGCACTATGGTTCCCTTTTCTACACAGCCTCACTAGCACTTGTTGTTTGTTGATTTGTTTATGATGGTCACTCTGACTGGTGAGAATTGGTATCTTACTGTGGCTTTAATTTGCATCTCTCTGATGGCTAGTGATACCGAACATCCTTTCATCAGTCTCTGGGCGCTCAATACATCCTCCTTTGACAAATGGTCCTTTGCCAATTTAAAAAATGAACTTTCTCTTTCTGGAGTGAAGTCCTGTGAGTTTTTCATATATTTTAGAGATCAAACCCTTGCCCAAGGTATCATTTTCAAATGTATTTCCCCATATGGTTGCTTCCCTATTCATTTTTCTGATGTTTTCTTTAGCTGTACAGAAGCTTTTTATTTTGATGAAGTTCCATTTGCTTATTCTTTCCTTTATGTATCTTGCTTTAGGAGACATATCAGTAAAAGTATTGCTTCGTGGAATATCTGAGATTTCCTGCCTATGTTCTCCTCTAGGACTATTCTGGTATCACATATTATATTTAAGTCTTTTATCCACCTTGAGGGTTTTTGTATACGGTATAAGTTGGTGGTCAAATTTCATTTTTTAAGATATAGCTGTCCACATCTTCCAACATTTGTTGAAAAGGCTATTTTTACTTCATATTATGCTTAAGCCCCCTTCTTGAATATTAATTGACCACAGAGACTCGATTTATTTCTGGGCTTTTCATTATCTTCCATTGATCTATGCATCTGCTCTTATGCCAGTACCAGACTGTTTTAATTACAGTGGCCTTGTAATATAGTTTCATATCAGGTTTGTGATCCCTACTACTTTGTTATTCTTTCTCAAAACATTTGCAGCTATCAGGGTCATTTGCAGTTCCATACAACTTTTTAAAATATTTGTTCTATATCTGTGAAATATGTCATTGATATTTTAATAGGGTTGAATTGAATATATAAATTGCTTTGGTTAGTATGGACATCTTGATGATGTTAATTATTCCAACCATGAACTGTTTATACTTCCATTTATTTTTGTCTCCCTTAGTTTCTTTCTTCGATATTGTGTAGTTTTCTGAGTATAAGTCTTTTGCTTCCTTGGTTAGGTTTATTCCTAGGTATTTTATTTTTCATGTTGCTGTATCAAATGGGATTTTTTTCTTTATTTTTGTTTCTGGTATTTCATTGTTGGTATACAAAAAGGTATTCAATTTCTGAATATTGACTGTATCCTCTTGTCTTGCCAAATTCACTTTTTAGGTTGAATAGTTTTTGTGGAGTCTATAGAATTTTCTATGTACACTATCATTTCATTTACAAACAAAGTTTTGCTTCCTTCTCTCCATTTTGGGCGCCTTTCATTTCTTTTTCTTGTCTGATCACTGTGGCTAGGACTTCCAATACTACATTGAAAAGAAGTGGTGAAAGTGGACATACTTGTCTTATTCTTGATCTCTGTGGGAAAGCTTTTAGTTTTTGCCCATTGAGTATGATGTTGGCTGTAGGTTTCTCATTTATGGACTTTGTTATTCTGAGGTATGCTCCCTTTACTCCCACTTTGCTGTGTGTTTTTATCATAAATGAGTGGTATACCTCAAAATGCTTTTTTGCCATTGGTTTATATGGTCATATGATTTTTGTCTTTCCTTTTGTTTATGTGATACATTATGTCCTTTGATTTGCAAATATTGTACCATTCTTGCATCCCTGGGATGAATCCTTCTTGATCATGTTGTGTGGTCTTTTTAATGTATAGCTGGGTGCAGTTTGCCAATATTTTGTTGAGGATTTTAGTTTAATGTTCATCAGAAATATTGACCAGTAGTTTTCTTTCTTTGTTATATCATTGTCTGGTTTGGGGAATCAAGATGATGCTTGCTTCATAAAAAGAGATTGGGAGTCTTCCATCTTTGTAGATTTTTTGGAATACTCTGTGAGGGATAGGGATATAAGCTCTTCCTTAAATGTTTTATAAAATTCTCTGTGAAACTGTCCAGTCCAGAATTTTTGTGTGCTGAGATTTTTTGATCACTGCTTCAATTTCTCCAGCTTTTATTGGTCAGTTCTGTGTTTCTGCTTCTTCTTTATAGAGTTTGGAAGATTATATTTTTTCAGTAATTTGTCCACTTCAACCAGGTTTTCAAATTCTTTGGCATTAAGTTCATTGTAGTACCTTCTTACAATCCTTTGTATTTCTTTTTTTATCTGAAGATGACCTTTATTTTATTTCCTTTTCTTTTATTGTTGTTCAAGTACAGTTGTTTCAATTTTCCCCCATGACTCCCCTCACCCCAGTCATTTCCACCTTCCATCCTCTATCCTACCATCCTTTGATATTGTTCATATGTCATGTATATGTGTTCCTTGACAACCCTTCTCCCTTCCTTCATTACCTCTCCCACCTCTCCTGTAATTTTTGTCAGTTTATTCTTAATTTCAATGTCTCTGGTTATATTTTGCTTGTTTGTTTGTTTTGTACTTCCTTGGTATCAGTTGTAATCGCTTCTCTTTCATTTCTGATTTTGTATTTTTAGGTTCTCTCTCTTTTTTTCTTCATGAGCTCACTTAAACTTTTGTCCATTTTGTTTATCTTTTCAGGGCACAGGTCCTGGATTTATTGATCCTTATAATTATTTTTTAGACTCCATTTTCTTTAATTCTGCTCTGTTTTTGATTATTTCCTTCATTGCACTTGCTCTGAGCTGCATTTGTTTTTATTTCTCAGTTCTTGTAGATGGAGGGTTAGGTTGTTTACTTGAAATGTTTCTATATTTTTTAGGTAGGCATGCTTCACTATGAAATTACCTCTCAGGACTGCCTTCACTCTGTCCCATAAGTTTGAATTGTTGTGAGTTCATTTGTTTCCAGAAACTTTTTGATTTCTTCCTTAATCTCATTATTAACCCATTCATTGTTTAATACCATACTATTCAGTCTCCATGCATTTGAGTGTTTTTGAGATTTATCCTCAAGGTTGGATTCTAGTTTCAGACCCTTGTGGTCTGAGATGTTTGATATGATTTCAGTTTTCTTGAATTTGTTGAGGCTTATTTTGTGTCTAATCATGTGGTATATCTTTGAAAATCTTCCATGTGCATTTCAAAAGAATAGGTATTTTGCATCTTTGGAATGAATCTTATATATATATATGTATATATTCAGTTAAATTCATTTGATGTAGGGCATTGTTCAATGCCACAATATACTTGTTGGTATTTTATTCGAAGATGTATCCATTGTTGACATGGGGTTTTAAAATCCCCTAGTATAAGTGTGTTGCTGTCTATATTATTTTGGAAGTCCTCCAAGATTTTCTTTCTATATCTGGGTCCTCTTATGTTGGGTGCAGATATGTTTATAATGCTTATGTCTTCTTGATGAATTCTTCCCTGAAGTATAATGAAGTGTCCTTCTATGTCTGTTTTTATGGACTTTGTTTTGAAATATATATTGTCTTATATAAGTATTCCTATGCCAGCTTTTCTTCCCTGTTAATTTGCTTGGAACATTTTCCCAGCCTTTCACTTTCAGTCTGCATAGGTTTTTTATTCTGAGGTGGATTTCTAGTAGGCAGCATATGTGTGGGTCTGTTTTTCTTATCCATTCAGTTCCCCTATGTCTTTTGATTGGTTAATTTCACCTATTCACATTTAAGGTTATTATTAATAGGTATGTATTGTCATTTTATTCCCTTTATACCTGTGTTTCTTTCTCTGTCTCACTGTTTTCCCCCTTTTCTTAAAGTAGTCCCTTTAGTATATTTTCCTGTGCTGGTTTAGTGGAGGTGTGTTCTTTCAGCCTTCTTTTGTCTGAGAAACTCCTTATTTTGCCTTCCATTTTAATTGAGAGCCTTGATAGTAGAGTAATCTTTGTTTCAGGTCTTTGTTTTTCATTACTTGGAATATTTCTTGCCATTTCCTTCTGTATTTGTAGTGTTTCCATTGAGAAGTCAGTGCTAGCCTTAAGGGGGCTTCCTTTTGGGTCACTTCCCATTTCTCCCTCTTTGCCTTTAAGATTCTCTTTTTGTCTTTTTTTTAAAATATTTTATTTATTTATCTTTATAGGGGAAGGGAAGGAGAGAGGGAGAGAAACATCAATGTGTGGTTGCCTTTCGTGCGTCCCCTGCGGGGAATTGGCCTGCAGGGACCTGGTCTGCAACCCAGGCATGTGCCCTGACTGGGAATCGAACTGCGATTGTCTGGTTCGCAGGCCCGCGCTCAATCCACTGAGCTACACCAGCCAGGGCTCTTTTTGTCTTTTAATTTTGCCATTTTCATTATGATGTGTCTTGGAGTGGGCATCTTTGGGTGCCTCTTGATTGGGACCCTCTTTTCTTCTTGGATTTGCCTGACTTATTCTCTCATCAAAATACAATAATTTTCCATCATTGCTTTTTCAAATATGTTTTCTATCTCTTGATCCTCTTCTTCTCCTTCTGATATCCCTATTATATTGATATTATTACATTTCATGTTGTCCTGCATATCCCGTAACCCCTATTTGTTCTTTTTGAGTGTTATTTCCTTTCCTTGCTCTTTCTGGGTGCTTTTCTAATTGTTCTCCAGCTTGCTGATTTGATCCTCCTCTTCATCTAGCCGGGTTTTGATTCCTTCTACTATATTCTTTCCTCCTGAAGTTGTATTCTTTATTTCCTCTTGGCTCTTGTTGATTGTTTCAGTGTCCTTTTTCATGCTGATGAAACTTGATGTGAGTTCATTCTAGTTTCCCTGTAGTTTTTGGTAATTCTCAGTGATCTCATTGAGCTTCCTTATAACCATTCCTTTGAACTCAATATCTGATAGTTGACTTGCCTCTATTTCACTTACCATTCTTTCTGAAGATTCCTGTTTTCCTTTCATTTGGGTGTTAATTTCTTTGTCTTCCCATTATTTGTGAGAATCTTTTTTTGTTTGCTTCTGCTTGTTAAATTGATCTGTTTTGACTCCCTGAGTTTGTAGTGTGAACTTCTATGGGAGGGGACCTGTGAGATTCAGTTTTGCAGTCTTACTGAACTCCTGTACTTGATGCTCTTTGGGTGCCCTTTATGCCCTTTATGATGGCTTAATGGATGTAGTTGGGTTTTGAATGTTGTTCTTCAGTGGGTCCTTCCCTCCTGCTGGTCACTTCACCCACCATATTTTTTATGCTGTTGTGCAGGTGATGACAAAACCAAACCACAAATCTTAGGGAACAAACCCACATTGAAAAAATATCCCTTCTGCAATTCCACTACCAGCAGGAAATGAACCATTATCAAGAAGGGCATAAAGAGATAAGAGTATTATAAGAAAGATAAATAAACTATAGTATAAAATCTAATAACTTAATATTCACAAATGATGACCAAGGAATAAATATTAAAAATCTATGCAGGAAAGAAGCTCAGTGGATTGAGCACGAGCCTGCGAACCAGACAATCGCGGTTTGATTCCCGGTCAGGGCACTTTCCTGGGTTGCAGGCCAGTTCCCTGCAGGCCAATTCCCAGCAGGGGATGCATGAAAGGCAACCATACATTGATGTTTCTCTCCCTCTCTACTTCCCTTCCCCTCTAAAAATAAATAAATAAGATCCTTTAAAAAATCTATGCAGGAAAGAAAATATTATCATGGAGAAGACCACAGTGGATTTCATCTCAATAGCTTCTAGAATTAACCACTGTTTTTTCCTTTCTGGATCCATCTCTGGTGATGTCAGGTGTTAACTATGTCTGACCTTAAGCAGCTGGCTCTGAGACTACCTGGGATATACTGTCTGTGGTGATCTCCTTCAGTTGTTAATTTAGTCACTCTCCACTTAGCAGTGAGTCTTAGAGAATCCCTCCTGGAGATGAGGCTATTGTTTATCCTGAGGCAGCTGCTGCTTGTAGGGGAGTGGTCTCCCTGAGCTGAATGACTGTGGTTGTAAGGGGGAATGACTCAGAACCAGAATCCCAGTGGCTACTCTTTCAGTTCTCTCCCAGAAGCCTCTGTTCCCAGTCTCTCCTCAAGTGTCTCTAGTCCACTTTGTGCCCCATTTACTAAGTATCTACTGTATGTGGCTGTTTCCTTCTGTTGTTAATCTAGTCACTCTGTACTCAGCAGTCAGGCTTAAGCACCACAGAGTTGGAACAGAGTCTCTCCTGTGGGCAGGGCTGTTTTTTCCCCTCAGGTTGCTGCTGCTCAGGGGAGTGGTCACCTGGAGTATGATGACTGTTGCAGTATGGGTGATGACTCAGCACTGGTATTCCAGTGGGTACTGTCTCAGCTTTCTCTCCAAAGCTTCCATCCCCAGTCTCTTCTCAGGCACCTCCAGCCCACTCTGCCCCTGCCTTTGCCAAAGCCCCAGGTATGTGTCTGTAAATGAAAATTTGTGCGTTGGTCTTTTAAACGGCTTTTGCATTTCCAGCTGTCCATCTCTGGCTGAGAGAAACCCTACCACTTCTTGCCACAGGCTATTATCTGTGTACTTTTGGGTTCTGGTGCTTTAGGCTGGGAGTTCCAACTCCCACACTGCTCACGGGTATCCAGCCGGTTGCTTAATTATCCTTCCAGTGCTGCTGCCTGTGGGCACCTAGCCAGCCTTTTCAAGTCTCCACTGTACTCCTTACTAGACAGTTAATGCTAGAGATTCTTTTGTCTGTCCAAGGTTATTAGACTTCTATCTCACTATTGTTTGTTTGTTCTTGGTGATTTCTCCGCAATTTAGTCGTAATTCTAGATTGGTCCTAGAAGGAGGTTAGTGTGGCTTCCATTTACTCCTCCACCATCTTACCTCTCCCCCAAATTACATAAACTCAAGCTGCATTTTTCTTATTTTGTAAATGGGGGATGACATCGTTTATGTTATATGACTAATATTAAGGAGATATGTTTGCATAATGGTTAGCAGAGTAGCCCATATAAAAGAACTCAAATTTGTATTAGAAATTAATGTGTGATGTTATTGTGAACAAAAAACCATCTGGAATGGAGTCACTACTGTCAAAGGGCCTAACATGGAGTGAGGAGGCCATTAGTGAAGTCAGATTTAGGCTTTTGAGCTTTTTATGTATGTGCTTCATGCATATTCACACTTGACTTTTACTTTCATGTTTTCAGCTAAGGCCTACCCCAGAATATTGTCCACTGGACCTGGCCAAACCATTTTAGACTAGTCAACTGCCATGTTAGACGGCCAGTAGGAAATGTTTGGAAACAATGTGTGGTTTTTGACTGTATATGCTCTGACTTTTTCTGTCTTCTCTGGAGCACATTTTAGGTTTCCTCTTGAATCTGTGACTCCCAGATTGGAATCCCTAGACACCCTGAATAAACTTTGTTTTATGTTGAAACCTCAGCTCTTTCTTATTTGATAACATTGTTTTATTCTATATAATGTTTATATTATATTTAACTTTATTTTAAAATATTCTCATGTATATAATAAGTAAAGGTGATGAATCTATGATAATTTTGGTTTTTTATAATCTCCTTCACTATTTTTTCCCCTAGGGATGGACATTATTTGTTAGATTCATTGCCTCTAGGTTTTCAGTGACCCCTTAATGTAAGTGATTGCAATGGAAAAATGAATGGGAAATACTCATATTCTTACATCTCTTGGGGACTTATGTGTGTAACATATGGTAGCACAAAAATAAAGTATGATGGTTGCTTTCAAAATGTTCATAGTTTGCCAATTGGAAACAAAAATTTTATAAAAGCACTTACAGCTAAAAAATCACTGAGAAACAAGTGTTTGGGTGTAAAGATAAGGATGTTGACCACTGACTTAAATTATTTCCTTAAATTATGTAGACTTAGTTTATTATGCTTCAATCACTTTGGACAATTATAATACCTATAGTAAAATTCTGTATGTAAACGATATTTTCTGTAATGCTCATTTTTAGATTTAACAGAGTGGCATGTTTAACTGTTCTACTGATGATGAAAGAAGAGAACTAAGGCATTGGAAATGAATATATTATTAAAATGCCAAGTTATTTCAGAACAGTGAATTTCTACTCTTGACAATAAAGTAAAAGTTCATGTCAGTAATTTGTATGTAATACAAATATGCCAGTAATATGCAATATGGTAAAATATTGTTTCCTTGTTCAGAAAACCCTCTGAAGAGACAGAAGAAACTCAGCCCCGACAATCTGACAATGACTCTCACAACATAGCTATCTATGTTAAAAAAGCACGTGGTGGTCATACTCTCTATGGATCAAAAAATATTGAAGAAAAGTTAGAAGAATTTCTAGCTATCTTAAAGAAATTGTAAGTGTTTTTAATATATTACTTTTTGTAGTTAAGTTCTTTTGAATGGCTTTTTAATTTTCTAAAGTTAGTTGTTTGCAGCTGAAGTACTGTAATTGTAATCTAGCCACTGAATTACAACAGCAGAGTAAATAAAAGGGAACTCACATCACTGCCTTGGGGTGGATTGGGTAGATAAACTAGTAAGTAAAACAGCAATGCATGTGTTAATCTACAACTCATCTTTGGTCTTCTACAGAATATGCCTTTTGTCTTCTTGTCTCCTTCATGCACTATTGTGTTCATTTTCTGTTGCTGTGTAACAAATTATCATTAACTTAGAGCTTTAAAACAACATGTTTATTATATCTCAGGGAAGAGTTTGGCCAGGTCCTCTGCTCATGTCTATAGGTTTTACTCAGATATGTGTTGGCTGCATTCCTTTCTGGAGAATGAGGTTCTCTTCCAAGCTTTCATGTGTTTTTGAAAGAATTTGGTTGTATATGGTTGTAGGTCTGAGGTTCATACTTTCTTCCTGGCTCTCAGTGGGGGTCTTATAGAGGTCCCACAGATCCTTGCTACATGGTTCTTTGTCAGACCTTATATACTGTGGAAGCTTATATCTTCAAAACCAGCCAGGGAGAGTATGTCTTTGGTTCTGCTAAGATGAAATTTCACATAACCTAATCAAGGGCCTGCAGATACCTAACCTTGGCCAGATTCTGTTGATTAGAAAAAAAATCATTGGTTTTTTTCCATATCCCAAAAAATCAGGGAGAGGGGTTTAGGGGTCATCTTAAGGTATGTTATTCATATTTGTTAATATTTCAAATCTCTTTGTGACTATGTTAATTACATTTAGAATGGGCTGTGTGCTTTATATACACACACACAGAAATAATTCTACTAAAACTTGTTTATTGATGAATAAGTTGTCAGGTCTGGAGCCCTCTGTTTATTTCTGACTAACTGAATGATTACCAGATTGATGGGCTACTTCAGTGATACAACAACACATTTTTAAAAGCAACTACCATGTACTCGCTAAAAATCTTGTCTTCTTTCTCTCTCTTTCTTTTTCTCTTTCTTTCTTTTTTTTTGAATAGAAGGAACTTTTATTCCCAAAAGAAGACAATGATTTTCTATGTTCCTGTTACCCCAGCCACTTCTTCTCTACCACCTGACACTGGTGCTGTAGTCTAAGGCTTCTGTATGCCTCTCCTTGTCACTAATCTCACTGTGTCCCCATGAGAGCACAGAAATACATCAGTGCATCCTCCAGCTGGGAGTCCTAGATCCTGAAGTTGAAGTGTTTGCTTACTTTCTGGAAGTTTACAGAGAAGTGGTTATTCATTGCATTTTGTTTCTTATATGTTTCTTAGTGGATAATGAGAACACCTCCCCATAGGGAGGCTGCTTGTACCAGCACAAATAATAATCACTGTCACTAGTTTCATATGTGCAGTCCAGGGTCACAGTCTCTGTCTCCTGCACAGACATTTCGGGTTGAGGCTGAGTGATCACCTGGGACTACTCTGGATCCTGAACTTGTTTTTATTGTTGTTCAATAACAGTTGTCTCCATTTTCCTACCACCACTTCCCTCCCATCCTCAATCCTATTCCACTTTGTCTTTGTCCATGGGTCCTTTGTACACATTGATAACTCTTCCCTTTCTTTCCTACATTAACCCCCTCCCCCTACTTGGGTTACTGTATTGTTACTCCAGCTTTTTTTTCATTCTACTTGCATGGAATTTTTTTCTTTTTATCTCTTAACTTTCAGCCTCCGTGAATCTTTTTTTCTGAGGTGGGTCTCTTGTAGACAGCATATATATGGGTCTTGTTTTCTTAACCATTCAGTTATCCTGAGCTTTTGATTGGAGCATGTAATTTATTTACATTTAAGATTATTATTGATAAGTATTTATTTATTGTGATTTTTATTCTTTATGCCTATGATCTTTCTTCTCTCTATTTCTTTTTATAGCAGCCCCTTCAACATTTCTTGCAGTGCTAGTTTTGGGGTAGTGAACTCCTTTAGACTTTTCTTCTGTCTGATAAGCTTTTTATTTCATCTTTAATTTTAAACGATAGCCTTGCTGGAGAGAGTAATCTTGGATTCAGATCCTTGTTTTTTACTTTGAATACTTCATGCCACTTACTTTTGGTGAGAAGTCAGCTGGTGGGAACTCCCTTCTAGGTAACTATGTTCCTCTCATTGCTGCCTTTAAGATTTACCCTTTTCTTTAACTTTTGCCATTTTACTTAATATATAATTTGGTGTGGGTCTGTTTGGATTTTTCTTGATTGTGATTCTCTATGCTCCTGAATTTATGTGACTTTTTCTTCACAAAGTTATGAAAGTTTTTTGTCATTATTTCTTTACACAGGTTCTCTATACCTTGATCTCTTTCCCTTCTGGGATATCCATGATGGCAGTGGTAGTTATGTTTCATGTTGTAACAAAGATACCTTAAACTATCCTCCTGCTTTTTAATTCTTTTGTCCTTTTGGTGCTCTGATTGATTTTTTCTATCTTGTCTTCTAATTAACTGATTCAATCATTTGCTTCAGCCAACCTGATTATCCCTTCCAGTGTATTCTTTATTTCAGATATGTTATTCCCTATTTCTGTCCAGTTATTTTTCATGCTTTCTACATACTTATAATGCTGTTGAGCATCCTTATAACCATTTCTCTGAACTCAGTGTCTGATAAATTGCTTGTTTCCATTTTGTTTGGCTCTTTTTCTGGAGAGTTTTTCTCTTCTTTTCTTTTGGGACTGTTTCTTTGTTTCCCCACTTGAGGGGTCTCTTTGTATTTGTTTCTATGTATTAAATAGATCTGCTATGACTCCCAGAATTGATGAAGTTGCCTTTTATAATAGATGTCCTGTGGAAAGCAGTGGTACAATCTCCTGAATCACTTGAACTGGCTGCTATAGGAATGACTTTTGTGTGTGATATGTGGGCCCTCCTGTTGGTTCTTGATTACTGTTGCCCCATTAGTGGGTGAACTCAACCCTCAAGATGGTTGACTGTGAGGCTCAACCCTCACCATGTTGTGCAAATTGTTGTACAGGTGCTTAAGGAGAGGTGGTGAAATCAGGTATGTGAGCTGTCTGGAATGGAAGAGAATTTTGAAATGCATTTGTGGCACAGGGTGAAAGGTGGGAAGGAAACATTGATTATTTTTTAACTTCTACAGCAGCTCTGAGTAAACAGTGCTAGATAGAAGGAAACATAAATTAGTTTGGAACATTAAAATAATTGGAAAGGGCACATTAGGGAGATATCACCAGAGAGAAAGTGTTGAACTAACTATAGGGCATTGTGTAACTGGAATGTGATGCAGAACAAACAGTGGGGAAAGAGAAGAGAGACAGAAAAAAGGAGAGCTGGGAGACTCCTGTTAAATTGTATATTTGAAGGCATATGAGATTGAATGTAAACTTATCATGTGTATTAGTTAGGATTTTAATTGTCAGCAACAGAAATTCTGATTAATTTTTATTTATTTTTTATTTTTTATTTTTTTCCAAATAAATTTCTTTTTTAAAATTTTTAATTCTTTTTTAAAAATTTTATTTAGTTATTTTTCAAGTACAGTTTTTTGTCTATTTTTCCCATCCCAGCCTCCCCTGCCCCTTGCTCCCCACCTCCCTCCCATTTCCACCCCCCTTAGTTCTCGTCCCTGTGTCCCTCCTATTTATTCCTCCAAATCCCTCCTTCATTTTCCCCTTAACTTCCCTTCCTTCTCCCCTCTGGTCACTATCCCCTTGTTCTCTATTTCAGTGTCTTTGTTTTTTGTTTTTTTTTTCTGCTTGCTTGTTTGTTTTGTTGTTTAGCTTCCTGTTAAAGGTGAGATCATATGGTATTTGTCTTTCAATCCCTGGCTTATTTCACTCAGCATAATGCTTTCCAGTTCCATCCATGTTGTTGCAAAGGGTAGTAGCTCCTTCTTTCTCTCTGCAGCATAGAATTCCATTGTGTATATGTACCACAATTTTTGGATCCATTCATTTACTGATGAGCACCTAGGTTGCTTCCAGCTCTTGGCTATTGTGAATTGTGCTGCTATGAACATTGTGGTGCATAGGTTCTTTGAAATTGGTGTTTTGGGGCTCTTAGGATATAATCCTAGCAGTGGAATTGCTGGATCAAAAGGCAGGTCAATTTTTATTTTTCTGAGAAAATGCCATACTGTTTTCCATAATGGTTGTACCAGTCTCCAACCCCACCAACAGTGAACTGAGTTCCCCTTTTCCCCACAACCTCTCCAACATTTGTTGTTTATTGCCTTGTTTATGATAGCCATCCTGACTGGTGTAAAGTGGTATCTCATTGTGGTTTTAATTTGCATCTCTCTGATAGCTAATGACCTTGAGCATCTCTTCATGTGTCTCTGGATCCTCTGTATGTCCTCCTTGGAGAAGTGTCTGTTCAAGTCTTTTCCCCATTTTTTATTTGGGTTGATTGTCTTCTTAGAGTGGAGTCATGTAAATTCTTTGTACATTTTGGAGATTAAACCCTTGTCTGAGGTATCATTGGCAACTATGTTTTCTCATACAGTTGATTGTCTTTTAAAATTAGTACTGTTTTCTTTAGCCAGGCAGAAGCTTTTTATTTTGATGAGATCTCATTTGTTTATTCTTTCCTTTATGTTCCTTGCTCTAGGGGACAGACATATCAGTAAAAAAGTTGCTGCGTGAAATGTCTGAGATTTTCTTGCCAATGTTCTCCTCTAGGATTTTAACGGTTTAATGGCTTATATTTAAGTCTTTTATCCACCTTGAATTTATTTTGGTGTATGGTGTAAGTTGGTGCTCAAGTTTCATTTTGTTGCATGCAGCTGTCCAGTTCTTTCAACACCATTTGTTGAAGAGGCTATTTTTAGTCCATTTTATGTTACTGTCCCCTTTGTTGAATATTAATTGACTGTAGAGAGTTGTATTATTTCTGGGCTCTCTGTTCTGTTCCATTTGTCTATGAGCCTGTTTTTATTCCAGTACCACGGTGTTTTGATTACAGTGGCCTTGTAATACAGTTTGATATCAGGTATTGTGATCCCTCCTACTTTGTTCTTCTTTCTTAAAATTGCAGCTGCTATTCAGGGTTGTTTATGGTTTCATATAAATTTTTGAAGTGTTTGTTCTATGTATGTGAAATATGCCATTGGTACTTTAAAAGGTATTGCATTGAATCTGTATATTGCTTTGGGTAGTATGGACATTTTGATGATGTTAATTCTTCCAATCCATGAACAAGGTATATGTTTCCATTTGTTTGTCTCTTCCCTGCTTTCTTTCTTCAGGGCTGTGTAGTTTTCCAGATACAGGTCTTTTACCTCCTTGGTTAGGTTTATTCCCAGATATTTTATTTTTGTTTTTGCTATGCCGAATGGGATTTTTTCCTTGATTTCTGCTTCTGCTGATTCATTGTTAGCATACAAAAATGCCTTTGATTTCTGGATATTGACTTTGTAACCTGCTGTTTTGCCAAATTCATTAATTAGGTCGAACAGTTTTGGGGTAGAGTCTATAGGATTTTCCATGTACACTATCATGTCATCTGCAAACAGTGACAGTTTTGCTTCCTCCTTTCCTATTTGGATACCTTTTATTTTCTTTTCTTCCCTGATTGCTGTGGCTAAAACTTCCAATATTATATTGAATAGAAATGGTGAAAGTGGACATCCTTGTCTTGTTCATGAACTTAGTGGAAAAGATTTGATTTTTGCCCATTCAGTATGGTGTTGGCTTTAGGTCTCTCATATATGGCCTTTATTATATTGAAGAATGGTCCCTCTATTTCCACTTTGCTGAGTGTTTTTATCATAAATGGGTGTTGTACCATATCAAAAGCCTTTTCCGTGTCTATTGATATGATCACGTGGTTTTTGTCTTTGCTTTTGTTTATGCAGTGTATTACATTTAACGATTTGTGAATGTTGAACCATCCTTACATCCCTGGGATGAATCCCACTTGGTCATGGCGTATGATCTTTTTGATATATTGTTAGATGCAATTTGCCAATATTTTGTTGAGGATTTTACTGTCTATGTTCATCAGAGATACTGGCCTGAAGTTTTCTTTCTTTGTTGTGTCTCTATCTGGTTTTGGAATTAGGATGATGCTGACTTCATAAAAAGAATTTGGGAGTCTTCCGTCCTTCTGGATTTTTTGGAATAGTCTGTGGAGAATAGGGGTTAGCTCTTCCTTAAATGCTTTGTAGAATTCTCCTGTGAAACCATCTGGTCCAAGGCTTTTGTGTGATGAGAGTTTTTTTTTTTATTACTTCTTCAATTTCTTTTGCTGTTATTGTTGTGTTCAGATTTTCTGCTTCTTTTCATTGAGCTTTGGAAGATTGTATTTTTCTAGAAATGTGTCCATTTCCCCTAGGTTTTCAAATTTCTTGGCATACAGTTCTTCATAGTAATTTCTTACAATCTCTTCTATTTCTGTGGTATCAGTTGTAATCTCTCCTTTTTCATTTCTGATTGTGTTTATTTGTGTCCTCTCTCTTCTTTTCTTGATGAGCCTACTTAAAGGCTTGTCTATTTTGTTTATCTTCTCGAAGAACCAACTCCTGGATTCATTGATCCTTAGAATTGTGCTTTTAGTTTCTATGTCATTTAATTCTGTTCCGATATTGGTTATTTCCTTCCTTCTGCTTGCTCTGGGCTGTCTTTGTTGTTGTTCCTCGAGTTCTTGCAGGTGTAGGGTTAGGTTGTTTGTTTGAAATGTTTCTATCTTCTTTAGGTAGGCCTGTATTGCCATAAACTTCCCTCTCAGGACTGCCTTCACTGTGTCCTATAAGGTTTGGGTTGTTGTGAGTTCGTTTTCATTTGTTTCCAGAAACTTTTTGATTTCTTCCCTAATTTCATTCTTGACCCATTTGTTGTTTAATAGCATACCATTCAGTCTCCATGATTTCAGGTGCTTTGGGTTTTTTTCCTTTCGTGTTGGTTTCCAATTTCCATCCCTTGTGGTCAGAGAAGATGCTTGGTATGATTTCAATTTTCTTGAATTTGTTGAGGCTCGTTTTGTGTCCTATCATGTGGCCTGTCTTTGAGATTGTTTCATGTGCATTTGAGAAGAATGTGTATTTGGCTTCTGTGGGATGAAGGGCTCTATATATATCAGTTAAGTACATTTCATCCAGGACATTGTTTAGTACCACAATATCTTTATTGATATTTTGTTTGGAAGATCTGTCAATTTTTGATAGTGGCTTGTTAAAATCCCCTAGTATAATTGTGTTCCTGTCAATATCTTTCTTGAAGTCCTCTAAGATTTTCTTGGTATATTTGTGTGTCCCTATGTTTGGTGCATATATGTTTATAATGTTAATGTCTTCCTGGTGGATTCTTCCCTTGAGTATTATGAAGTGACCTTCTGGGTCTCTCTTTATGGCCTTTTTTTTGAAGTCTATTTTGTCTGATGTGAGAATTGCTACCTCATGTCAGTTTGCCTGGAAAATTTGTTTCCAGACTTTCACTTTTAGTTTGTGATGGTCTTTTCTTCTGAGGTGGGTCTTTTTTAGGGAGCATATGTGAGGGTCTTTCCTTCTTATCCATTCAACTATTCTATGTCTTTTGATGGGAGCATTTAATCCATTTATGTTTAAGGTTATTATTGATAGGTACTTATTCATTGCCATTTTTGTACCTGTGTTCCTCTCTGTCTCTCTCTTTTCCTTCCTTTCCTTAAAGCAGTCCTTTTAGTATTTTGTATAGGACTGGTTTGGTGAAGGTACAATCTTTTAGACTTCTTTTGTCTTGGAAGCTCTTTATTTGGCCTTCTATCTTGATTGAGAGACTTGCTGGGTAAAGTAGCCTTGGTTGTAGGCCTCTGGTTCTCATTACTTGGAATATTTCTTGCCATTCTCTTCTTGCTTGGAGTGTTTCCATTGAGAAGTCAGTAGCTAACTTTATTGGGGCTCCCTTGTATGTTACTACTTTTTTCTCCCTTGCTGCATTTAAGATTCTCTCTTTGTCTTGGAATTTTGCCATTTTGATAATGATGTGTGTTGAAGTGGGCCTCCTTGGGTTCCTCTTGATTGGGACTCTCTGTGATTCCTGGATTTGTGTGACTTTTTCTCTTATCAAATTAGGGAAATTTTCTCTCATTACTCGTTCAAATACGTTTTCCATCCCTTGTCCTTCTTCTCCTTCTGGTATTCCTAGTATTTGGATATTATTATGTTTCATATTATCTTGCATTTCTCTTAATCCCTCTTCATTCTTTCTGAGTCTCTTTTCCCTTTCTTGTTTTTTCTGCAAGATGCTTTCTACTTTGTCCTCCAACTCACTAGTCCTATCTTCTGTCTCATTAACTCTATTTTTAATAGTTTCAACTGTGTTCTTCAATTCAGAAATTGTATACTTTATTTCCTCTTGGCCCTTGCTAATAGTTTCCTTTTCCTTTTTCATGTTGATATAGTTTTCTGTGAGATCATTGTAGCTCCCTTGTAGTTTCTGGTAGCTCATTTTGAGCTGTTTGAACTTTGTGATAAACAGTGCTTTGAATTCACTGTCTGATAGTTGATTATCCTCTATTTCATCTAATATTCTTTCTGAATCTTCTGCTTTTTCTTTCATTTGGGGATAGTTTCTTTGTCTTCCCATTGTTTGAGATTCTTCTTGTTAGTCTCTGCTTCTAAAATCGATCTGTTCTGACTCCCTGGGTTTATGTTGTGAACTTCTGTGGTATAATACCTATGAATTTCCGTGGTGCAGACTCCTTCAGGTATCTTGATATTCTCCGTTTCCACCTACTCCTTTTATTGTGTATGTGTAATCAGTTGGAGGGGGAGTCAAAATGGTTTATGACAGCAGATTAGTATTTTATGATATTTACAGTCACAGCCGGTAGAGAGGAGATAGGCGATCTTTAGGCTATATGTAGTATTAAGTGTATTCTTCAACCCAACTTGCCACTTTTACAAAAGGATGAACAAAAGATAAGCCTCTTTTTGGGGTGGGAAGCCTTGTTAGTTGGAGCTAGAGAGCAGTGAGGTTGCAGACGGTCAGATTTTGAGGTAAGGTGAGTGTAAAGAACAGTAAGTAGGTGTAGTGTTTGAGCAAATAGAGTTAATCACTACAGTAATATAATTCAGGGTCATGTACAATGGGCTAAGTTGTGGGAGATGTGTTGTGAAGTATTTACTGTTGTGTAGATCAGCTATTATTTACACTAATATTAGAGTAGCATTTATATAACAAACTCTATGTGATCTTTCTGAGTAGGGGGTATAGAGCTTTAGGTAGTGTGCTAAAGGGAAACAGAGGCATGTATAGAGGATTAGCAAAGCACTATGGAGGAAAGAACAGGGGGAACCTGTCTAATAGTACAATATAACCACTCAAGACTAAGAAGCCTATACAGAAAGAGGAGGAATACAGAGATACTATTAAAATATAAAAGAAGTGAGAATAATGAAAAAAATATGCAACAACTTGTGGCTTCTCTGGTATAGGAAAGTAAAATTTGTCTCTCTGTCTCTACTGCTGAGATGCCCCCTCTTCGGGTCCCACTCTGGTCTTTTCACAGTTCCCAGTTGTTTGTGTCTCTTGTGAGTAAAAGAAAACAAAGCAACAAACAAACAAACAAACAAAAAGGCAGTAGAAGGGAGGCACAAGGGATGAGTTTGAGAGGAAAGGAAGAAGGACTAAAACAGGGAAAAAGAAAGGAGAGGAACAAAGTATATAAAGATAAAGCAATAATAAAATTAAAAATATATAAGATTACTAAACAAATGCAAAATATGTTACTAAAAAGGGGGAAAAATCCAACAACAACAACAACAACAACAAAACCCCTTCCCTTGTTGGTTTCGAACTGTCCAGACTGGTTTTTCTGGTTGCAGCAGGATCTCTCTGTGGGCTGGGATGCTGGCCCAAGTGTGCGCACCAGCCAGGATACCAGACTGGGGTGTAGGCACCGACACACTCGCCAAGCTGCTTGGGTCGTACGGGTCCTGGTAGCGTCCTTCCCAGTCCTTTGGCAGGGAATCAGAAGCCTCTGCGCCTGTGTGCACCCGGCAATCTCTCTTGGACCCGAGAAACCCGCAAGGTGCTTCCCAGTCCTGGGGCGAGGACTCAAATGCCTCTGCTTTCCCCCTGGCTTGCAGCAAGGCCGGGTGGGACGCAAGCCAAGCTGCCCTGGCATGAGAACACCTCAGTCCACTTTCAAAAAAAAGAAAAAAAAACTCTCCAGACAGCCATCCTCTCAGCCCAGCCTAGTCCCCAGCCAAACCAGTGAGGACACTGAGCCTCCCAATTCTCCCAGGCTGGCAACCACAGAGTCTGCAGTTGAACACGGCCTTCTGTCTTTGTAACCCTCCCTGATAATGCAAGCAGGCTAGCAGACAGGTCTCTGCCCGGTGTTGTCCAGTTTTGCTTATACTCGGCCACCCGCCCTTGTGGCTACTGGGGCCACTGGGTGCCCAGGCTCCTTTGGCAGACACCTCTGGTGCTGGTGTCAGACCAATGGCTCTGGACCCTGACCACAGAAGCAGCACTGGGGCTGCCTGGCCAGGGGTGCTGGCCCCAAACACCGCTTTGTCGCTTTGTCTTTACTCTGGTCCCTGAGACCCCACTGACCTGCCACTGTCTTGTGTTTCAGCGTCCGTCACAATCTCTGGTCTTTTACTTTCATAATTGCTGGATAACTGATGGTTTAGTGCTCTGCTTCTCTATAGATCTGCCAGGATTTTCACCCACGAGTTCAGGAGCTAGAATCCGCTCTGTCCTATTCCGTCACCATCTTCCCAGCATCCCCCTCAATCTAATTTTTAATATACTTTGACAAGCACATATGTGTGTTCAGCATTCCACATAGAAATTGGAGTCACAGATATAGGTAATCAAAAATAAAAGTAAAATAAATTTAGATATGTATTTTTTAGTGAATGCTGTCCATTCTTCACTGAATTTAACACATCTGTTAAGTTTTCAAAATTACTATACAATAGAAATGCTTAGTAGTCAACATAAACAATTAAAATTAAAAAAATGCTTGATGTCACTAATTTATTTTTTTAGATTTTATTTATTTTTTTTGAAATTTTTGTTGATTTTATTGATTATGCCATTACAGTTGTTCTATTCCCCCTTCATTCCCCTCCACCCTGCACCCCCACCGCCATCATTCCCCCCTTTAGTTTATGACCATGTGTCTGAAGTTCTTTAGATTCTATATTTCCCATACTATTCTTGCCCTCCCCCTATCTATTTTCTACCTACCGTCTATGCTACTTAGTCCCTGTACCTTCTCCCCCCTTCTCCTCCTCCCACTCCCCTGTTGCTAACCCTCCTTGAGATCTTCATTTCTATGTTTCCACTCCTGATCTAGCTGTCCTTTTAGTTTGCTTTTGTTTTAGGTGTGGTTGTTAATAACTGTGAGTTTGCTGTCCTTTCACTGTTTATGTTTCTTTAACTTCTTTTTCTTAGATAAGTCCCTTAACATTTCATATAATAAGGGCTTGGTGATGATGAACTCCTTGAATTTGACCTTATCTGAGAAGCGCTTTATCTGTCCTTCCATTCTAAATGAGAGCTTTGCTGGATAGAGTAATCTTAGTTGTAGGTCTTTGGATTTCATTGCTTAGAATACCTCTTTCCAGCCCCTTCTTGCCTGTAAGGTCTCTTTTGAGAAATCCGCTGACAGTCTGATGGGAACTCCTTTGTAGGTGACTGTCCCCTTATCTCTTGCTGCTTCTAGGATTCTCTCCTTCATTTTAAACTTGGCTAATGTAATGATGATGTGCCTTGGTGTGTACCTTCTTGGGTCCAACTTCTTTGGGACTCTCTGAGCTTCTTGGATTTCCTGGAAGTCTATTTCCTTCGCCAGATTGGGGAAGTTCTCCTTTATTATTTGTTCAAATAAGTTTTCCACTGGTGGCTCTTCCTTTCCCCCTTCTGGTACCCGTATAATTCAGATGTGGGAACGTTTAAAGATGTCCTGGAAGTTCCTAAGTCTCTCCTTATCTTTTTGAATTCTTGTTTTTCATATTTTTCTGTTTGGTCATTTTTTTCTTCCTTTTGGTTCACTCCCTTGATTTGAGTCCCAATTTCCTTTCCATCCCTATTGATTTCTTGTGCAATTCCCTTCATTTCAATTAGTTTAGCCTTCATATGTTCCTCTAACTTGTGACTAAAATTAACCAGTTCTGTGAGCATCCTGATCACCAGTGTTTTGAACTGTGCATCTTAAAGTTTGGCTATTTCTTCATTGCTTAGAGTTATGGGCTCTAGGGCTTTGAGATCTTCTTGAGCCATTTTTGCTCTGTTCGCGCCTCTTATGTTTGAGGAGCAGAGCCTTAGATTTTCACCAGGGTGTGGCTGCCCAGGTAGCTGGTTTGTGAAGCTGTATGTGGGGGCGGGGTCAGAACAGAGAAATGGCGGCCCCCTCTGCTGCCTCTGGCTGCTGGTGCCTGCTTGGTCCCTTCTCACCACCCACTCCCTCACTGGTCTATCTTCCCAGGAATGTGTGACCACAGTCAATCTGACCACCCTGGGCCCTTGCTGGGTCTGCTGGTCACTCACTGGGTCCTCCCATTGCAACCCCATACCTGGGATTTGTGTGTTTGAGTCTTTCTGACTGAGTTTTCCTGTGCAACCTGGCTCTGCCAGCTGCTGGCTTCGCCTTTCTTACTGGTCAGGCTGAAGAATTCATTGTTATCAGACTTTCGAAAAGTTCAATTCTCTGTGTTCTGGCTGTGTTTTCTGTTGCTAATATTTTGTTGTATCTAAACTTGGTTGTGTGAGAAAGCACGGCATCTCCACTTATGCCTCCATCTTGGCGGAAGTCTCTGTCACTAATTTGTTTTAAGCTGCCGCTAAATGTTTCATTGCAGCTGGAGTTAACAGAAGTAACCATGGAAACCATCTCAAAATGCTTCATGTTTAAATGAGATTTAAAATGTTTGTTTAAAAATAGAAACACTTTGACAGCTGTAAGAATATTTATGCTTCCTCCTATTTTGATTTGATGGTGTGGCTCAGAAAATGGGAGATATAAGCGTTAAAACCAAAACAGTTTTAATTATTCTTGGCATTCTACTGCAGTACTTTGTTTTATCTTTATAGATTGGCTTAACTTGGGGAGGTAGTGAAGGAACTAGGAAAATTTCACACATCTGTCTATGTCCACAAAAATCATCTATTCCTTTTTGTTCTCTTGTCACCATATACTCTATTTTGCTCATTCTTCTCCTCTCCTATTTCTAATCTACATGAATGAAGACACTGTAAATGTAAAAGTGTTTTGGAGTGTACTCATCAGTGTACTTTGATGCTGTCAGAATTTACTCAGTGATGCAGTATGTCATGAGTATTCTTAGTTAACATACACATTTGCCATATTATCTGAAGTGGAATCTGCAGTAATTCAGCTGGACCTCAGAATGCAATTGAGACATGCAGTTCCAGCTGTAGCATCTGTGATCAAAGCAGGAAGGGGAGGATAATGATGGCTACATACTCCTATTTTATCTAGAGAAAAAATAACTTTCTCAGAAACCCTTTTCCATAACTGTATTTCTGGTTGTATCTCACAGTCAAATCTTATAGATGCTTCTAGCTTTTAAAAAATTTGAAGAAATATAAATGGACCTTTTCACCATAAATATCAAATGAGATAGGATAAGGGAATAGGGGTTAAAAATGACATTTGTAAAGTCAGTTAATAGTGAATTCTTCCAGGTATTCATAATATGAAAAATGGTGGGTGATGTCTAAGTGACATTGCAGTTTAATTAAAAAAAAAGTAATTACCAAATGATGACCTTGGGATATACTGTGTCGTGGAAATGTAATCAAAGATCCCTGGCTATTTAGGCATAAGTTGTACAGTGTTAGGTAGAACATAAACTTTTAAAATGTTTGCATCAATGTGTTGGTAGGGTGCAGAGCCTCATGGCAAGTATTCTTAGCACCTGATGATAGGGGCAGGGGAAAGATTGGGTCCTCACAGTTTCTAATGTAGACTTGAACAACTTGTGTTCAGTAGCATGCCTCACTTTGCTGTCTGCTGCCCAGATCAAATCAGGAGTCATCTGGGCTGGATAGAGGTGGCCATCAGCTCATATGCAATAAGGAGGGAAATCTGGAGACCTGATGTCTATGCTTACATTCAATCAATAGTCCTTTTTTTTCTTTTAGTCTCAACTCCATTTCCTTTAATTTTTTTAATTTTTTAATTTTAATTTTATTTTTAAATATATTTTATTGATTATGCCATTACATTTGTTCTGTTTACCCCCTTCATTCCCCTCCACCCTGCACACCCCTCCCCCACTTCCCCCCTATAGTTTATGACCACGTGTCTCAAGTTCTTTAGATTCTATATTTCCCATACTATTCCTGCCCTCCCCCTATCTATTTTCTACCTACCGTCTATGTTACTTATTTTCTGTACCTTCTCCCTCCCTTCTCCTTCTCCCACTCTCCTGTTGCTAACCCTCCATGTGATCTTCATCTCTATGGTTTGCTTCTGATCTAGCTGTCCTCTTAGTTTTCTTTTGTTTTAGGTGTGGTTGTTAATAACTGTGAGTTTGCTGTCCTTTCACTGTTCATCTTCTTTATCTTCTTTTTCTTAGGTAAGTCTCTTTAACATTTCATATAATAAGGGCTTGGTGATGATGAACTCCTTGAATTTGATCTTATCTGAGAAGCACTTTATCTGCCCTTCCACTCTAAATGAAAGCTTTGCTGGATAGAGTATTCTTGGTTGTAGGTCTTTGGTTTTCATGACTTGGAATACTTCTTCCAGCCCCTTCTTGCCTGTAAGGTCTGTTTTGAGAAATCCGCTGACAGTCTGATGGGAAGTCCTTTGTGACTGTCTCCTTATCTCTTGCTGCTGGTAGGATTCTCTCCTTCATTTTAAACTTGGCTAATGTAATGATGATGTGCCTTGGTGTGTACCTTCTTGGGTCCAACTTCTTTGGGACTCTGAGACTTCCTGGAAGTCTATTTCCTTTGCCACATTGGGGGAATTTCTCCTTTATTATTTGTTCAAATAAGTTTTCCACTGGTGGCTCTTCCTTTCCCCCTTCTGGTACCCGTATAATTCAGATGTGGGAACATTTAAAGATGTCCTGGAAGTTCCTAAGTCTCTCCTTATCTTTTTGAATTCTTGTTTTTCATATTTTTCTATTTGGTCATTTTTTTCTTCCTTTTGGTTCACTCCCTTGATTTGAGTCCCAGTTTCCTTTCCATCCCTATTGATTTCTTGTGCAATTCCCTTCATTTCAATTAGTTTAGCCTTCATCTGTTCCTCTAACTTGTGACTAAAATTAACCAGTTCTGTAAGCATCCTGATCACCAGTGTTTTGAACTGTGCATCTGAAAGTTTTGCTATTTCTTCGTTGCTTAGAGTTATGGGCTCTGGGGTTTTGAGTTCTTCTTGAGCCGTAATGTTTTGCTCTGTTCGCACCTCTTATGTTTGAGGAGCAGAGCCTTAGGTGTTCACCAGGGTGGGGTCACCCAGGTAACTAGTTTGTGAAGCTGCATGTGTGGGCGGGGTCATAGAGGGGCAATAGCAGTCCCCTCTGCTGCTTCCTGTTGCTGGGGCCTGTGCGGTGCATCTCACTGCTTGCTCCTTCACTGGTTTATCTACGTTCAAATGTGTGACTAGTGTCAGCCCTCAGTGGGTCCCCCCACTGCTACTCCACACTTGGGATTGGCCCTTGGCTGCCAGTGTGCCTGGGTTGTGCGCCCGGTCACCTCGCTCTACTGCTGGCTCTGCCCCTCTTACCGGTTTGGCTGAAGGGTTCCTTGTTGTCAGACTTCCATATAGTTCAATTTCTGTGGTTTGGCTGTGTTTTTGTTGCTAAAACTTTGTTGTTTTTAAACTTGGTTGTGTGAGAAGGCACAATGTTTCCACCTATGCCTCCATCTTGGCAGAAGTCCTCAACTCCATTTCTTTTTAATGCCTTCAGTGGGACCAGTTGTCTCTGATTCCTTAGTTTTCCCCAGGGGTTTATACATTACATCTTTTACTGTGATGGGCTTCTTCCCAGTTGTAGACCTTTAACAGAACAGAGACACTTGAAGTTAAACTTAGTTACTATTCATCTTGTTTTCATTTTCTGAGATTTTGTTGACCTCTTTTATCCACTAACTCTTCATCCATTATTTACATTTGTCTGAATTTCATTGTGTTTTTGAGTTCTTTGTGTTTTTTTTTGTGACATTCCAGGATTGAATAAACACCCATCTTTAACCTGCTATGTTCAGCTAGGAGTTTATTATTTCTTGAATATGCGGACTTTAATTATCACCAGTGATCGCTATGACTGTAGGTCTTTGGAAATTCAAAAGGGACTTTTCTATTAAAGTTCACATCTCTTTCTGACTTTCTCTTACTGAATTATGTAGTATATCACCAATTTTTTAAGCATGTTTGTACTTATAGGTTACAGTCCTTTCCTTGGCTAAGATTATATCATTTTTCTCATTATTTCTGGATATTCTTGAGATCTTCCTCTGTTTTTAATCATTTCCCAAGGTTATGTGTACTGATTTTTCTTTTTTTGTCTACAGAGAAAGGAAGGGAGGGAGAGAGAGACATCAATTGGTTGCCTATTGTATGTGCCTCAACAGGGGATTTTTAAAAATTAATAATTATGTTATTTTTTAAGTTTTACTGTTATTCAGTTATAGTTGTCCCAATTTTTACACTGTTGCTTTCCCCTAGCATGCTCACATTCCCACCCACAATCAATCTCCAATGTGTTGATCATGTCCATGGGTTATTTGTACATGTTCCTTGATCACATTGTTCCCTTTCCTTCCCTTGTTATACTCCTCCCCCAAATCCACTGGTCACTGTCATTTTGTTCCTTATTTCCATGTGTCTGTTTTTATTTAGCTTGTTGGTTTGTTTTGCTGATTTTTCTTCATTTATAGGTGAGATTATATGGTATTAGACTTTTGCTGCCTGGCTTATTTCACTTTGCATAATACTCTCCAGTTCTATCTATATTGTCATGAAAGGTAGGGGAGTTCCCTCTTTCTTTCTGCTGCATCATATTCCATTTTGTATAGATGTTCCACAGTTTTTTGATCCACTCATTTACTAATGGGCACTTAGGCTGATTCCAACATTTGGCTATTGTAAATAATGCAGCTATGAACATTGGAGTGCATAGGTTCTTTTGAATTGGTGCTTCAGGATTCATAGAGTATAATCCCAGCAGTGAAATCTATCTTTAGTTTTTTGAGCAAATTCCATACTATTTTCCACTGCAGTGTCTGCATCATTCTGCATTCTCACCAAAGTGTAGTAGGGTTCCATTTTCTCCACATCCTTGCCAGTAGTTTTTGTTTGTTGATTTGTTAATGATGCCATTCTGACCAGTGTGAAGTGGGATCTCATTGTGGTTTTAAGTTCCATCTCTCTGATGGCTAGTGATGCTAAGCATCCTGTCATATACTGTGGGACCTCTGTATGTCCTCCTTGGAAAACTGTCTTTAACTGGATTTTTGTCTTTCTGGTGTGGAGGTTTATAAACTCTTTATGTATTTTGGAGACCAAACTCTTCCTTATCTGAGGTATCATTGGTAAGTAAGGTTTTCCATATGGTTGGTGCCCTTTTTATTTTGATATTTCCTTTAGCCATGCATAGGCTTTTTAACTTGATATAATCCCATTAGTTTATTCTTTCCTTTATTTTCCTTGCATTAGGGGAAGTATAGATGAAAATACTGCTAATGGGATAATTGAAATTTTTCTGCCTATGTTTTCTTGTAGGACTTTTATGATGTCACAACTTATATTTAAGACTTTTATTCATCTTGAGTTTATTTTTGTGTATAATGCAATAGGTGGTCTAGTTTCATTTTTTTTCCTTTACCTGTCCAGATCTCCCAACACCATTTATTGAAGAGGCCATTTCTATTTCATTTTATGTTCCAGCCACCTTTGTTAACTATTAATTGACCATAGAGACATGGATTTATTTCTGGGTTCTCTATTCCCTTCCATTAATCTAGGTGTCTGTTCTTATGCCAGTGCCAGATTGTTTTATTTACAGTGGCCTCATAATATGGTTTGATATCAGGTATTGTGACCTCTCCTACTTCGTCTTCTTTCTCAAACTTGCTGAAGATATTCAAGATCATTTATGGTTTGATGTAAATTTTTCAAGTGTTTGTATTATATATATGAAATATGCCATTGGCATTTTAATGGGAATTGCATTGAATTTATAAATTGCTTTGGGGAGTGTGGACACTTTGATTATGTTAATTATTCTAATCCATGAACATGGTACATGTTTTCTTTTGTTTGTGTCTTCTTTAATTTTTTTCTTCGGTGTTGTGTAGTTTTCTGAATAAAGGTTTTTACCTTCTTGGTTAGGTTTATTCCAAGGTATTTTATTTTTCTTGTTGCTATAGCAAATGAGATTTTTTTTCCTGATTTCTGTTTCTGATATTTAATTGTTGGTAGATAAAAATGCCTTTGATTTCTGAATATTGACATTGTATCTTGCTATTTTGCCAAATTCAATTATTATGTTGAGTAATATTTTGGTGGAGTCTGGAGGGTGTTCTATGTACACTATCTCATCATCTGCAAACAATGAAAGTTTTACTTCCTCCTTTCCAATTTGGATGACATTTATTTCTTCTTACTATCTGATTGTTGTGGCTAGGTTGTCCAATATAATGTTGAAAAGAAGTGGTGAAATTTGATATCCTTGTCTTGCTTGTGATTTTGGTGTGAAAATTTTTGGTTTTTGCCCATTGAGTATGGCGTTAGCTGTAAGTCTCTTGTATATGGCCTTTATTACGGTGAGGAATGCTTCCCCTATTTCCACTTTGCTGAGTGTTTTTATCTTAAATGGGTATTTTATCTTATCAAGTGCTTTTTACTCATCTAATGATATCATGTGATTTTTGTCTTTCCTTTTGTTTATGTATGTTTATTGATTTGCAAATATTGTACCATCCTAGCATCCCTGGGGTGAATTCCACTTGGTCATGGTGTATGATCTTTTTAATGTATTGCTGGATGTGGTTTGCCAATATTTTGTGGAGGATTTTAGCTTCTATGTTTATCAGCGATATTGGCTTGCAGTTTTCTTTTCTTGTTGTGTCTTTATCTAGTATTGGGAATAGCATGATGCTGGCTGCATAAAAAGAGTTTGAAAAGTAACTAAATAAAATTTAAAAAAAAAAAGAAAAAGAATTTGAGAGTTTTCCATGTTTTTGAATTTTTTGGAAAAGTCTGTGAAGGATACGGGTTAGCACTTCCTTAAATGTTTTGTAAAATTCTCCTGTGAAACTGTCTGGTCCAGGGCTTTGTGTATTGGGAGATATTTAATTACTAATTTGATTTTATTTGCTGGTATTGGTCTGTTCAGGCTTTCTGCTTCTTCTTCATTTTGTTTTTGGGAGAGTATATATTTCTAGGAATTTAAGAGATTTTATTTTTCTACACATTTTGTAGAAACCATTTCACCCAGGTTTTCAAATTTCTTGGCACGGACGTCTCCATGGGAATTTCTTACAGTCCTTTGTATTTCTGTGGTGTCAGTTGTAATTTCTTCTCTTTCATTTCTGGTTGTGTTTATTTGGTCCTGTCTTTTTTTTCTTGATGAATCTGCTTAAAGGCTTGTTGATTTTGTTTATCTTTTTAAAGAATAAGCTCCTGGATTTATTGATCCTTAGAATTGTTTCTTTAGTGTCTATCTTGTTTAATTTTGATTTGATCTTGGTTATTTCCTTCCTTTTTCTTCCTCTTGGCTGTGTTTGTTGTTGTTCTTCTAGTTATTGTAGGTATAGGATTAGGTTGCTTATTAGAAATGTTTCTATATTTTTTTAGGTAGGCCTATATCACTTTGAACTTCCCACTCGGGATTGCCTTTGTTGTGTCCCATAAGTTTTGGATTGTTGTGAGTTCATTTCCATGTGTTACCAGAAATTTTTGATTTCTTCCTTCGTCTTATTATTAACCCATTCATTGTTTAACAGCATGCTGTTCAATCTCTTTGAGTTTGACTGTTTTTGAGCTTTTTTTTGGGGGGGGTTGGTTTCTAGTTTCAGGCCCTTGTGCTCTGAGAAGCAGTCTGTCTCTGAAAATGTTCCATATGTATTTGAAAAGAATGTATATTTTGTTTTTTTAGGATGAAAGGTTTTATACACACACACATATATTCAGTTAAGTCCATTTGATCTGGGGCATTGTTCAATATTGCAATATTCTTGTTGATATTTTGTGTGGAAATCTGTCCATTTTTGACAGAGGGGTATTAAAATTCCCTAGTATAAGTGTGTTGCTGTCTATATCTTTTTTGGAGTTTTCTAAAATTTTTCTTATGTCTTTGGGTGCTCCTATGTTGGGTGCACATATGTTTTCAATGCTTATGTGTTCTTGATGGAGCCTTCCCTTGAGTATTATGAAGTATTCTTCTGGGTTTCTTTTCACAGCTTTTGTTTTGAAGTCTATTTTGTCAGGTATAATATTGCTACCCTGACTATTTTTTTCCTTTCTGTTTGCATGGAATATTTTTTTCAGCCCTTCACTTTCAGTTTGTGTATGTCTTTTCTGAGTTGGGTCTCTTGTAGCAAGCATATGTGTGGATCATGTTTTCTTATCCAGTCAACTACCGTATGTCTTTTGATTGGAGTATTTAATACATTTACATTTAAGGTTATTGTTGATAGGTACTTATTTGTTACCATTTTACTCCCTTTGTACCTTTGTTCCTTTCTCTCTCACTATTTTTCTTCCTATTCTTAAAGTAGTCTCTGTACCATATCTTGCAATGCTGATTTGGTGGACATGTATTCTTTCAGCCTTCTTTTGTCTGGGCAGTTCCTTATATGGCCTCCCATTTTAATTGAGAGTCTGGCTGGATAGAGAAATATCAGTTGCAGGCCTCTGGTTTTTATTACTTGGAATATTTCTTGCCATTCCTTCCTGGTTTATAATGTTTCTGTTGAGAAGTCGGCTGCTGGCTTTATTGGGGTTTCCTTGTATGTTACTCCCTGCTTCTCCCTTGCTGTCTTTAAGAGTATCTCTTTGTCTTTAAATCTTGCCATTTTCATTATGATATGTTTGAAGTGAGCCTCTTTATGTTCCTCTTGATTGGAAGCTTTCTGCTTCCTAGACTTGTGATTTTTTTCTCTCGTCTAATTAGGAAAGTTTTCCATCATTACTTTTTTTTTCGTATGTATGTATGTATTTATTTAATTGTTGTTCAAGTACGGTTTTCTGTCTTTTACTCTTATCCCAGCCCACCCCCCAGTGCTCCCCACCTCTCTCCCATTTCCACCCCCCTTAGTTGTTGTTCATTTGTCCTTTATACTAGTTCCTGTTTTTCAAAGATGTTTTCTATCCCTTGCTCCTCTTCTTCTCTTTCTGGTATCCCTATTAAATGGATATTATTCATTTTCATTTTTTCCTGCATTTCCCTTAACTCCTCTTCATTCTTTTTCATTCATTTTCTTTTTCTTGCTCTTTTTGGGATGTTATTTTTCTACTTTGTCCTCCAGCTCACTGATTCAATCCTCTGCTTCATCGAACCTGCTTTGGATTCCTTCTACTATGTTCTTTAATTCAGAAATTGTATTTTTCATTTCTCCCTGGCCTTTATTGATTATTACTATGTCATTTTTTTATGCTGGTATAGTTTGTAGCAAGTTCCTTATAATTCCCCTGTAGTTTTTGGTAGTTCTCACTGAGTTCATTGAACTTCCTTATAATCATTGTTTTGAACTCATTATCTGATAGTTGACTTGTGTCTATTCCACTTAGCATCTTTCTGAGGATTCCTCCTTTCCTTTAGATTGGGGGTTGTTTCTTTGTCTTGCCCATTCTTTCCTTTCTTGTTTGCTTCTGTTTCTTAAATTGATCTGTTTTGTCTTTCTGACTTTGTGGTATAAACTTCTATAGTGGGAGGCCTGTGAGATACAGTGGTGCAGTCTTCTTGATCACCTGTACTTGATGTTTCTTGGGATGTCCTTTATACCTTTTATGCTAGTTTTCTGGATGTAATTGGGTTTTGATTGTTTTCAGGTCTTTCTTTGGTGGGTCCTTCCCTCCTGCTGGTTGGATGAGGGTCACTTTGCCCACCATGTCTTATGTGTTGTTGTACAGGTGCCACCACTGTTTTTTTTTTTTTTTTTGCTCTGCCTCTAGTGATGTGAGATATTGACCCTGTCTGACCTTAGGCATCCTGTTCGATACTTCTAGTGACTGGCTGTCACTGGCTGTCTCCTTTAATTATTAGTATGGTTCTTCTGCAGTCAGGTTTAAGCACTGTAAGGTGGGGCAGAATCCCTCCTTTGGTGGAGGCTATTTTTCTTCAGGCTGCTGCTTCGTGGAAGGGAGTGGTCTGCCTGAACAGGATGGTTGCTGTGTATGGGGTGTGGCTCTGCACCGGGATTGTGGAGGCTACTCCCTCACTTCTCTCCCCAAGATCTCTATTCCCAGTCTCTCCTCAAGTCTCTCTAGTCCACTCTGCCCCAACTTTACCAGTGATCTACTGTCTCTGGTTCTCTCCTTCAGTTGTTTATCTGGTCACTAGGACTCAGCAGTCAGGCTTAAGCACCAATGTGCCAAGGCACAAGACCTCCTGGGGTTGGGGCTATTGTTTCTCCTGAAGCTACTGCTGATCACATGGGACTGGTCTGCCTGAGCACAAAGGCTGCTGCCATCTGGGGGATGATTGAGCACAAGGATCCAGTTAACTACTCCCTTGGTTCTTTCTCTAAGGCTTCTGTCCCCAGTATCTCCTCAGGTGTTTCCAGCCCACTCTGCCCCCACATTTGCTGGAGCTCTGGGTAAGTGGCTGCAAACGAAAATTTGTGTCTTGGCCCTTTAAACAGCACTTGTGTCTCCAATCATTTGTGTGTGGCAAAGGATGACCCTGTTGCTTTTTACTGGTTGTTATCTTTCAACTTTTAGGGCTCTGGTGTTCTAGGCTGGGAATCCTAGCTCAGGGTTTAGACCCCAATCTTTGGGGATCCAACCAGCTGTTTAATTATCCCACTGGCACTGCCACCTCTGGGATCCCAGCCAGCCCTCTTGAGTCTTCACTGCACTTTTTACTGGACCAGTTGTGCAGAAGCTGGTTCTGTATGTCCAAAGTTATATGCCTTTCCCTGGCTATTACTCAGTTGTTTGTTCCAGGTGGTTTCTCCACAATTGAGTTGTAATTCCTGATTGGTCCTGGCAGGAGGTCAGTGTGACTTGCAGTCACTCCTCCACCATCTTCCTTTCTCCGAATAGTGTATTTTAAAAATGGGAAAAAGGTGAGATGACTATAATTACAAATGGTTTTGAGAGGCTGGAGTGGGGAGAAATAGTAAGAGTACATAGTAGGAATAATCATAGCACGAGAGAAAATTGAATTTAAGAGAAAAATAAGAAGGGGAAGGAAGAAGGTAACATGGAGTAGAAGGAATGATCAAAATATGTGTTTTGATATAAACTACACTATAAAACCTGGTGACACATGAGCCCCAAACTCAAAGGATAAAATATGAATGTTAAACAGCTATGCAGAAGAGAAGATAGTGCCTGCTATGCCTGTCTCAATTCTCTCTGCTTTGGTGGGTTTAATAGCTCAGGGCCCAAGGAACTATGTAGCCAGTAGTGTCTGGTGAAGAGCCCTTTCAGAGCTTTTTCTTCTATCTCCTTGGGAATGTACCCAGCAGGGAAGTCCTGAGTCTGGTCTTGCTGATCTGCAGCCTGTAATCCCACAGGTGGGGGTTGCGTTTACCTGCCTGTGAGGAGATCTGGCTGGTGCAGCAAAGCTCAGGTATTCTGCTATTGCTTTCCAGTCCCTAGCCTACTGTTCTCTTGCAGGTGGCTGGGTCTCATTTCCACATTCTGAACAGCGCTCCTCCACAGACTGTTTTGGGCCAGATTTTACTGTTCCTGCAGTGTGCTCTATAATTCTGGTTAGCAGAGCTTTTGGTTAGCAGAGCCACTGCACCTGCGCACAGTGGGGTGCGCACCAGCACAGGAGCCCCAGGTCCATGCTGAGTTTCAAGTCTCACCTCAGCTCCCCTATTAAGAGTTTCTGTGTGGTCTCAACACTATAGTGCTGGTCCCTGGAGTTTCTGTGTGCCCCCATGCTGTAGCACCAGTTCTCCAGGTGCTCTACATCCCCCCAAATCATACAATCTCTTATGTCAGGGCTGGCTACCACTTTTGAGTCTTTCACAGTTTTAGATAAAATTTCTATCTGGACTTTCTGGGATGGCCTTGGGAAGAACCCCTTAGCTATATTATAACACAGGGTAGTGGAGGAGTGCTGGCCTTGTTCCCTCCAGAGATATTCAGCCTCAGCTGGGCCTGCTACCACAGAGCTGTTTCTGGGACCCGCGCCTCCTCTTTCCATCCCGGTATATCACCATTACTGAGCCCATTCACTGATGCCCTCACTCTGTGCAGCCAGAAATACTGGGATGGGCTGGGATGCCCAGCTACGGTGCTTTCATTTAGAAAGCTGAAACTGCTGGTTCTGGGGAACTTTGCAGTCAGGCGGATTTTTTCCCACTGCAGTGCACTCCCACGTTCCTGTTTGCATCCATGCTTACTCCTAGATGCTCTCACTCACTCTCTGCTCTGTTTCCTTTCTTTTTAAGAAAATATGTTTAAGGACAGCCCAGAGCAAGTAGAAGGAAGGAAATAACCAAGATTAGAGAATAATTAAATGACATAGAGACCAAAAGCACAATTCTAAGGATCAATGAATCCTTAGAGTTGTCTTTTTGAAAAGATTAAAAAAATCGACAAGCCTTTAAGTAGGCTCATCAAGAAGAGAGAGGACTCAAATAAACACAGTCAGAAATGAAAGAGGAGAGATTACAACTGACACCACAGAAATAAAAAGGATTGTAAAAAATTACTATGAAGAACTGTATGCCAAGAAATTTGAAAACCTAGGTGAAATGGGCAAATTTTTAGAAAAATACAATCTTCCAAAACTCAATGAAGAAGAAGCAGAAAGCCTGAACAGACCAATAACAGCAGATGAAATTGAAGCAATAATAAAAAAAAAAAAAAATCACACAAAAGCCCTGGACCAGATGGTTTCACAGGAGAAGTCTACAAAGCATTTAAGGAAGAGCTAACCCCTATTCTTTACAGACTATTCCAAAAACCCCAAAAGGATAGAAGACTCCCAAACTCTTTTTATGAAGCCAGCATCATCCTAATCCCAAAACAAGATAAAGACACAACAAAGAAAGAGGGGAGAGGGAAGGGAATTCAAGGGGAAAAACGAGGATGGATTTTGAAGAACAAGTATGAAAGACAGAGGGATGAGGTCTGTGGGGAGGGGGGGATGGGAGGGAGGTGGGGAGACAGGGCGGAGGGGGGGTTGGGATGGGAGAAATTGACAAAAGAAAACTGTACTTGAAAAATAACTCAATAAATTAAAAAATAAATAAAAAAACAATTAAAAAAAAAGAAAGAAAACTTAAGGCCAATATCACTGATGAACATAGAAACTAAAATCCTCAATAAAATATTGGCAAACCACATCCAACAATACATTAAAAAGATCATACACCATGAACAAGTGGGATTCATCCAGGGATGCAAGGATGGTTCAATATTCACAAATCAGGAAATGCAATACATCACATAAACAAAAGCAAAGACAAAAATCACATGATCATATCAATAGATGCAGAAAAAAACTTTTGATAGGGTACAACACCCATTTATGATAAAAACACTCGGCAAAGTGGAAATAGAGGGACCATTCCTCAATATAATAAAGGGCATATGTGAGAGACCTACAGCCAACATCATACTCAATGGGCAAAAAGTAAAATCTTTTCCACTAAGATCAGGAACAAGACAAGGTTGTCCACTTTCACCACTTCTATTCAATATAGTATTAAAAGTTTTAGCCACAGTGATCAGGCAAGAAAAATAAATAAAAGGCATTCAAAGAGGAAAGGAGGAAACAACACTGTCACTGTTTGCAGATGACATGATAGTGTACATGGAAAGTCCTATAGACTCTACCCAAAAACTGCTCGAACTAATTAATGAATTTGGCAAAACAGTGGGATACAAAGTCAATATCCAGAAATCAAAGGCATTTTTGTATACTAACAATGAAACAGCAGAAGCAGAAATCAAGGAAAAAATCCTATTTGATATAGCAAAAATAAAAATAAAATATCTGAGAATAAACATAGCCAAAAAGGTCAAAGACCTGTATACAGAAAACTACACAACACTGAAGAAAGAAATCAAGGAAGACACAAACAAAAGGAAACATATATCTTGTTCATGGATTGGAAGAATGAACATCACCAAAATGTCCATACTACCCAAAGCAGTTTACAGATTCAGTGCAATACTTATTAAAGTACCAGTGGCATATTTCACAGACATAGAACAAACACTTCAAAAATTTATATGGAACCATAAACAACCCGGAATAGCAGCTGCAATTTTAAGAAAGAAGAACAAAGTAGGAGGGATCACAGTACCTGATATCAAACTGTATTACAAGGCCACTGTAATCAAAACACCCTGGTACTGGCATAAAAACAGGCACATAGACCAATGGAACAGAACAGAGAGCCCAGAAGTCAACCCAACTCTCTACAGTCAATTAATATTCGACAAAGGGGGCAATAACATAAAATGGAGTAAAAATAGCCTCTTCAACAAATGGTGTTGGGAGAACTGGACAGCTAAATGCAAAAAAATGAAACTTGAGCATCAAGTTACACCATAAACCAAAATAAATTGAAGGTGCACAAAAGACTTAAATATAACCCGTGGCACCATTAAAGTCCTAGAGTAGATCATTGGCAGGAAAATTTTAGATATTTCACACAGCAACATTTTTACTGATATGTCCCCTAGAGCAAGGAATATAAAGGAAAGAATAAACAAATGGGATCTCATCAAAATAATAAGCTTCTGCACAGCTAAAGAAAACAGTATTAAGATAAAAAGAGAAAGAATTGTCTGGGAAAACATATTTGCCAATGATACCTCAGAGAAGGGTTTAATCTCCAAAATATACAAACAACTTATATGACTCCACTCTGACAAGACAAGGAACCCAATTAAAAAAATGGGCGAAGGTCTTGAAGAGACACTTCTCTAAGGAGGACATACAGAGGATCCAGAGACACATGAAAAGATGCTCAATATCACTAGCTATCAGAGAGATGCAAATTAAAACCACAATGAAATAGCACTTTACACCAGTCAGAATGGCCATCATAAACAAAGCAATGAACAAGAAATGTTGGAGAGGTTGTGAGGAAAAGGGGACCCTAGTTCACTGTGGTGGCATTGCAGACTGGTATAACCACTATGGAAAACACTATGAAATTTTCTCAGAAAACTGAAAATGAATATGCCTTTTGACCCAGCAATTCCACTGTTAGGAGTATTTCCTAAGAACCCTGAAACATCAATCCTAAAGAACCTATGCATCCCAATTTTCATAGCAGCACAATTTCCAATAGCCAAGAGTTGGAAGCAACCTAGGTATCCATCAGTGAATGAATGGATCCAAAACTATGGTACATTTACACAATGGAATTCTATGCAGCAGAAAGAAAGAAGGAGCTCCTACCCTTTGCAACAGCATGGATGGAAATGGAAAGCATTATACTGAGTGAAATAAGTCAGTTGTGGAAAGACAAATACCATATGATCTCACCTTTAACAGGAAGCTAAATAACAAAACAAACACTTAAGCAAAATAAAAACAAAGACTGAAATAGAGAACAAGGGGACAGTGATCAGAGGGGAGAGGGGAGGGAATTTCAGGGGGAAAAGGGGAAGGATTCACAGGAACAAGTATAAAGGACACATGGACAAAAACTAAGGTGGCGAATGGGAGGGAGTTGGGGAGAATTGGGCAGGTTGCCTGGGATGGGAGTAAAAGAAAACTACATATATATATATATATATATATATATATATATATATATATATATATATAATTATGTTATTACAGTGGTGTCATTTTCCACCCTTTATTCTACTTTGTCCTGAACACCTTCTCCTATCCACATTCCCCCCCACCTTAGTTGATTTTTATGGGTCATACATATATGTTCTTGGACTTCTACATTTCCTATACAATTTTAACTTCCCCATGGCTATCCTCTACTTAGCTTTATGCTACTTATTTCTTATACCCTTCCCTCCATTCTTCCTTCCCCTTCCTTGTTGAAAACCTCCATGTGATGTTCTTTCTGTGATTCTGTTTTTGTTCTAGTTTGCTTAGTTTGATTTTGTTTTCATCTTTTTTTAGGTATGGTTGTTGATAGTTATGAGTTTCTTTTAATTTTGCTGGTCTCTCTTGCTTCCCAGTTGTTCTTCCCAGCTTGTTTGCATGTAAATGTGGGACCGCCTGCCCCTCCAGCCACAACTTTGCCAGGTCCTCCAACTGCCCCCTTACTGTGAGTCCTTTCTTCCCAGCTGCCTGTCTCCACTCCTCCTGTCAGTCTGGATGCATGTTTCTTCTTTACTCCTTAATTTTCAGACTTCCATAGAGTTCAATTTTTCTGCCAGTTCTGGTTGTTTTTTTTTTGTTTTAAAATTTATTGTTGTCTTTTGGTTGTGCAAGGAGATACAGTATGTATACCTATGCCTCCATCTTGGACTGAAGTCCTCCACTCTGTGTTTTGACTTTAAGTCCAGTCAGGGTTTCAGAGAAAGTGGAGAAGCCATCAGCTACTCTGTCGCCATCTTGTATTTGTCCCCAACTGTGAAACGAACTGGAATTCTAGGTATGTGACAATGATCCACCAACAGAGACACTTAGCTAGGGTATTTCGGTTTTTTAAAAAAATTTTTTGAAGTATGATTTGCTAGAAGATTATTTGTTTTATTATCCTTTTCTAAGAAACTATTTTCGGCTTTGTTTCTTCTACTTTTTTAAAGTATTATTTGAAAATGTAATAACATCTTTTGTGTTGAGTCTTAGCATATAATTTAAAAATATTTTGTAGTTTTGTCTGGATTGTTGAATTTAATGTTTAACTTAATTTCAATACTTTTATTTAAGAATAAAATCTTCTATGTAGATTAAATAAAATGTTACACTTTGTTTGGAAGTATTCTTCACTATAGAAGCATTGTTTACTATAGAAGTATTAATTTTTATGTGGTACATTATCGTGGTTCTTCATTAAAATAATTTATTGTTTCAGATTAAAAAAGCCACACAGACTTGTTTTAAAACATTCAAATATACAAAAGAGATATTTTTAGAGATTTTTCAGGCCAAAAAAGGTACAAGTAAAAGAAGTATAATCTGAATGTGTGGTAAGCATTATGAAGATAATAAGGAATGATACAGGCTAGAGAAGGACAGCAGGAGTGAAGGATAGTTTAAGCATACTGTTAAAAGGCCTCTTTGAGAGGTAGTCTTGATTTATTGGCAAATAAATATTTTAAAAATAATAAAAGTTACCATAAAACAAATATATAATAAGTAGCATTCTAAGGTGATGCTCGTGATCTCTGTCCCTGGTGTTATACCATTGTCTTCATATATCTGCAGCTGGAACCTGTGACTTACTCTTAACTGATAGCATATGGCAAAGGATGTTGCATTCATGACTTTGTTACTTTTTTTGACTTTGTATAGAAAGTCACAGAGGTAGAAAAAATGAGCCAGATAGAAATGAGCTGACTTGGCTGTGTACACTCAGGAAATGAGTTACAGAGGCAAAACAAGGGCCCTTGGAGCTTAGGAGAAAGAAAGGCAGAGGTAATGCACCTGGAGAAAGGATAAGGGGAAAAGTAGTGAGTGTGCTCTAGAGAGAAAGAGTGTGGGCCTGATTTTGTTATTTTCATTTGCACCCTCTTGCTCTGGGCTCTGTCAAAGGTTGGGGCACACTGGGATACAGAAGCCTGAGGAGAGGCTGGGTACAGAAGATTTGGGGAGGACACAGAGATAATAAACACCTCGACCCCAAGCTGAGTCATCTCACATATGGCAGCAGCCATCCTGCTTACTCATAACACTCCCCTCCAAGAGGCAGCAGCCTGAAGGGAAACAATAACCTTGACATCAGGAAGGATTCTGCCCCACTCTATGGTGCTTAAGCCTGACTGTTGAGTATACAAGTGACTAGATTAACAACTAAAGGACACAGATGCAGACCGTTCGAGTTCCCTGGAAGTCTTGAACAAGCTGCCTATGGTCAAACAGGGTCAGCATGTGACATCACCAGAGGAAGATGCAGAAAGAAAAAAGAGTGATAAATACTAGGGCTACCAAGATGAAATCCACTGTGGTCTTCTCCATGACTTGTGGTATTTTCTTTCCTGCATAGCTTTTTAACATTCATTCCTTGTCCATCAAGCTGTGCATATTCTGCCTCCTTCATTCCCTTTGTTATTCATGATCTAAATTTTACTTTTTTTCTTTGCATTGCACCAACTCCAAACACTTACTGGTGCTCCTCCTTCTCCTTCAAAATTACTTTTCTTTCAATAAGTGATATCATATTCACTGTCCTTTCTTATAATAGTCTAAAGCTCTTTACACACTTATTAATACTGGTTCATTTGCTGTTGATAGTGGGATTGCGGGGAGGAGTTATTTTTGCAGGTATGTGTTTGTTTCATGAACTTAGTGGTTTTGTTCTGGCAGCACCTGCACAACAGCATACAAGATGTGGTAAGTAGAGTGACACTCAGTCAACCAAGTTGAGGGAAAGACCTTTCAAAGAATGACTCAACCTTAATCACAAGCTAAATACACCCAGAAAGTGAAGAAAAATGGCATAAAGGGCATCCCAAGAGCATCAAGATTAGGAAACCACACCACTGAATCTCACAGATCTCCTATCATGGAAGATCACACCACAAAGTCACCGAGTTAAAACTAACCATTTTTAAAAGGATTATTTATTTATTTATTTTTATAGAGAGGGTAAGGAAGAGAGAAAGAAAGGGAGAGAAATATCAATGTGTGGTTGCCTCTCTCATTGCCCCACTGGGCATCTTGCCTGCAATCCAGGCATGTACCCTGACTGGGAATCAAACTGGCAACCTTTTTCTTTGCAGCCCACATTCAATCCACTGAGTTACGCCAACCAGGAAAAAACTGACTATTTTAAAAAGCAGAAGCAAAGAAGGTCTTACAAAAAATGGGAGGACAAAGAAACACCCTCCAAATGAAAGGAAAGGAGGAATTCTCAGGAATAGAGCTAAATGAAACAGAAGCAAGTCAACAGTCACATATTGACATCAAAATGATGGGTATAAGGAAGCTCAATGACCTACCTCAGCGAGAATTACCAGAAACTACAGGGAACCTATGAGGAACATATTGCAAACTATATCAGCGTGAAAAAGGACCTAGAAACAGTAAAAAAGACCCAAGAGGAAATGAAAAATACAATTTCTGAGTTGAAGAATATAGTAGAAGGAACCAAAAACAGCTAGATGGATCAGAGGTTTAAATCAGCAAGATAGATGACAATGTAGGAAAAAAAAAAAACTCCCAGAAAAAGGAAATAAATGAAAAAACTAAAAAACAATGAAGAGGATTAAGGAAACTGCAAGACAACATGGAACATAATAATATCTATATAATAGGGATCCCAGAAGGAGCATAAGAAGAACAAGGGATAGAAAACCTGTTTGAAAGGTAATGATGAAAAACTTCCCTAGTTTGACGAGAGAAAAAAATCACACAGGTCTATGAAGCACAGAGAGTCCTGATCAAGAGGAACCCTAAGAGGCCCATTTCAAGACACATCATAATTAAAATGGCAAAATTCCAAGACAAAGAGAGAATCTTAAAGGCAACAAGGGAGAAAGAGGAAGTAGCATACAAAGGAGCCTCAATAAGGCTAGCAGCTGACATCTCAATGGAAACATTACAAGTCATAAGGGAATGTCAAGAAGTATTTCAAGAAATGAAAAGCAAAGGACTGAAACAAAGACTACTCTACCCAGCAATGCTCTCATTTAAATGGAAGTCAAAAATAAAGAGTTTACCAAACAAAGGAAAGCTAAAAAAATATATCTCTACCAAACCACCATTGCAAGATGTGCTAAAAGGACAAATTTAAAAAGATGGAGAGAGAGAGAGAGAGAGAGAGAGAGAGAGAGAGAGAGAGAAACACAAGTACAAATGGAGTAAAATAGTAATGAATAAGTAATATCAATAATAACCTTAACAGTAAATGTATTAAATACTCCAATCAAGAGACATAGGGTAGTTGAATAGATAAGAAAACATGACCCACACATATGCTGCTTATAAGAGACACACCTCAGAACAAAAGACCTAAGCAGATTGGAAATGAAGGGTTGAAAAAAATTATCCCAAGCAACGAGAAAGGAAAAAGAATCCAGGGTAACAAATATTAGACAAAAATAGATTTTAAAACAAAGGCTGTAAAAGCATACATAGAAGGACACTTCATAATACTCAAAGGAAGAATACATGATGAAGACATAAATATTGTAAAACTTTATGCACCCAATATAAGATCACCCAAATATATAAGGCAAATCTTGGAAAACTTCAAGAAGGATATAGACAGCAGCACACTTCAGTAGGGGATTGTACCCTACTCTCAACAATAGATAGATCTTCCAAACAAAATATCAGCAAAGACATTGTGGCACTTAACAACACAGTAGATCAAATATAGTCTTTCATTCCAAAGAAGCAAAGTACCCATTCTTTTCAAATGCACATGGAACATTTTCAAAGATAGACCCTGATAGGACACAAAACAAACCTCAACAAACTCAAGAAAATTGGAATCATATCAAACATTTTCTGAGACCTAAAGAGCTTAGAAATTAGAAAGCAACCTCAAGGAAAAATTCAAAAATATTCAACTCATGGAGACCAAATAGCATGCTATTAAACAGTGAGGGATCAAGAATGAGATCAAGGAATAAATCAAAAAGTTTCTGGAATCAAATCAAAATGAACACCTAACAGTCTAAATCCTGTGGGACACAGCAAAGATAGTCCTGAGAGGGAAATTCATAACAATACATTCCTACCTAAAAAGGTAGAAACAACTCAAATAAACCACATAACCCTGTATCTACAAGAGTGGAGAAACAACAATATATTCAGCCCTGAGCAAGTAGAATGAAGGAAATAATCAAGATCAGAGCAGAATTAAACAACATAGAAACTAAAGAAACAATTCAAAGTATCAATAAATACAGAGATGGTTCTTTGAAAAGATAAACAAAATTGACAAGTCTTTAAGCAGACTTATCAAGAAAAAGAGAGAGAAGACCCAAATAAACACAATCAGAAATGAAAGAGGAGAGATTACAACTGATTCCACAGATAAAAAATGGATGGTAAGAAATTACTACAAATACTTATATGGAAGATATTTGAAGTCCTGTGTGAAGTGGATGAATTCTTAGAAAAATATAATCTTCCATAACTGAATGAAGAAGAAGCAAAAGCCTGAACAAACCAAAAACAGCTGACAAAATCAAGCAGTAATCATAAAATTCTAGCCACACAAAAGCCTTAGACTTGACTGATTCACAGGAGAATTTTACAAAACATTCAAGGTAGAGATAACCCCTATTCTTCACAGACTATTTCAAAAGATCTGAGATAAGGGAAGATTCACAAACTCTTTTCATGAGGCCAACATCATCTTAATTATAAAACCAGATAAAGACACAGCAATAAAAGAAAGCTACTGGCCAATATTGCTGATGGATGCTAAAATTTCTCAACAAAACATTGGCAAACTTCATCCAGCAATCCTTAAGAAGAGTATACACCATGATCCAATGAAATTCATCCCAGGGATGCAGGGGTGATACATTATTCAAAAATCAATAAATGTAGCTAAACAACAGAACAAACAAGCAAGCAGAAAAAAAAAAAAACAAAGACACTGAAATAGAGAACAAGGGGATAGTGACCAGAGGGGAGAAGGAAGGGAAGTTAAGGGGAAAAAGGGGGAGGGATTTGGAGGAACAAATAGGAAGGACACAGGGACGAGAACTAAGGGGGGTGGAAATGGGAGGGAGGTGGGGAGTAAGGGGCGGGGGAGGCTGGGATGGGAAAAATAGACAAAAAACTGTACTTGAAAAATAACTAAATAAAATTAATTTAAAAAATGTAATTACATATAAAATAAATAAATAAATAAATAAATCATATATAGTGACAACACAGAAAAAAATCAATAAATGTAATAATTCACATAAACTAAAAGAAAGGCAAAGTACACATAATCATATCAGTTGATATAGAAAAAGCATTTGATATGTACAGTACCGCATTATGATAAAAACATTCAGCAAAGTGGGGATAGAGGGAGCATTCCTCAACCTAATAAAGGCCATATATGAAAATCCTACAGCTAGTATCATACTCCATAGGCAAAATATAAAAGCTTTCCCTTCAAGATCAGGAACAAGACAAGTATGTCCATTTTCACCACTTCTATCGAACATAGTACAGGAATTCCTAGCTACAGCAGTTGGAGAAGAAGAAGAAAAGGCATCCAAATTGGAAAGAGGGAAGCAAAGTGTTATTGACTTCAGATGACATGAGAGTGTACATAGAAAATTCTGTAGACTCCACCAAAAACCTACTCAACATAATAAGTGAATATGTCAAAGCAGCAAGACATAAAGTCAATATTCAGAAATCAAAGGCATTTTTGTACACCAACAATAAAATACACAAAAAAATTAGGAAACATGGCATTTGCTATAGCAACAAGAAAAATTATATACCTAGGAATAAACCTAACCAAGGAGATAAAAGATTTGTACTCAGAAATCTCTATACAACACTGAAGAAAGAAATTAAGGAAGACACAAATAAATGGAAGCATGTACCATGTTCATAGATTGGAAGAATTAACATCATCAAAATGTTCATGCTACCCAAAGCAATTTATAGAAATCAACACAATCCCTATGACATTAAAATACCAATGACATATTTCACAGATATAGAAAAAACATTTCAAATATTTACATGAAACCATAAACGATCCCTAATAGTTGCAGCAATTTTGTGAAAGAAGAAAAAAGTAGAAGAACAAAACCTGACATCACATTATATTAGAAGGCTACATTCATCAGTATGGTGTGGTACCACCATAAGAGTGGACACATAGTTCAATGGAACAGAATAGAGAGCCCAGAAATAAACCTATGTCTCCATGGTAAATTAATATTAGACAAAGCAGGAACATAAAATTAAGAAAAATACCTTCTTCAACAAATGGTTTTGGGAGATCTGGATAGCTACACACAAAAATATGAAATAAAACCAGCATCTTACACCATACAGACAAACAAACTCAAGATGGACAAAAGACTTACATATAAGACACAACACCATAAAAGTCCTAGAGGTGAACATAGGCAGGAAAATCTCAGATATTCTATGCAGCAATATTTTCACCAATAGGTAACCCAGAGAAAGGAACATAAAGAAACAAATAAAGGAGACTTCATCAACATTAAAAGGTGTTGTACATCTAAAGAAAATAGCGAAATGAAAAGGAAACTAATGATATGGGAAAATACATTTGCCAATGACACCTCAGACAAGGATTTGATCTCCAAAATATATAAAGGACTCACATGACTCCTCTCCTGGAGTTAAACAACCTAATTAAAAAATGGGTAAAGGACACTTCTCCTAGGAGGATATACAGAGAGCCCAGAGGCATATGGGGAGATGCTCAGCATCAGTAGTCATGAGAGAGGTACAAATTAAAACCACAATGAGATACCATTTCACACCGGTGAGAATGGCCATAATAACCAAATCAACAAACAACAAGTGCTGGCAAGGTTGTGGAAAAAAGGAAACCCTAGTACACTGTTGGTGGGAATGCAGACCGGTGCATCTACTGTGAAAAACAGTGTGGAATGTCCTAAAACACTAAAAATGGAACTGCCTTTTGACTCAGCAATTCTACTTCTGGCATTGTACCCTATGTATCTTAAAACACCAATTCAGAATAACCTATTCACTCCAATGTTCAGAACCGCATAATTTATAATAGCCAAGTTCTGGAAGCAACCAAAATGCACAGATGGAACCAGAGAGCATTATGCTAAGTAAAATAAGCCAGGTGGTAAAAGACAAATACCATGTGATCTCACCTATCAACAAATCAAATCAACAAAACAAATAAGCAAGCAAATTATAACCAGAAACACTGATACAAAGAACAAACTGACAATAATTAGGAGTGGGGAGGGGAATTATGGGGGAAAGAAAGGGAAGGTTGGTTGAGGAACATGTATAATGGATCCTCGGATCAAGCCAAAGGGGGCTTGACTATATGGGAATTGGGAGGGGTGGGGAAGGGGAGAGTAGTGAGAGGAAAATGGACACAATTGTACTTTAATAACACTAAAAAAATAAAAACTTAATTCTAACAGATTGGAGGGAAAGACTCCCCATCTTCAAGAAAAATGACCATCCACGTTGGCACAGCTCATGGTGAGGATCATAGAGTGGTATACTGTAGGTGGTCACCTGGACCAGGGAACAGAATCTATCTGCTGTCCAGTAAAAAAAGTGGGATCCTTAGTCCCATGATTGCATGAAAATAATTTCTGACAACCATCTGAATGAGTGGGAGCATGTCCTTTCTTAGTTAAGCAGAAATTTAGCCCTGCTTACACCTTGATTGCAGCCTTGTGAAGTTATGAGTAGAGGCTACAGTTATATCCAGTCTCTTGACTCACAGGAATGGTGACATAATAAATGTGTGTTTTTTTAAGATGCAGAATTTGTGGTAATTTTATTATGCAACAGTACAGAATTAATATAGAATATGTAGGAAAATATTAACCCCTTCTTACAAAAACCCTTCCTGAAAGGAGAGAATTTGAATTTGAACAGACTGAACAATGGAAAAGAGATAATTTAGAATTAAGTCTACTATATGTAAAAACCTAATGTATTATAAAGGAACACCACAGATTATACTGTCTCCTCATCCCTGAATGTACTGATACCTACCCCATGTCACTGAGAATCACTGCCACGTCACTGAAACAAATGACAGGTAGATTAGATGTATCATACTAAGAAAAATCAAACCACAAGATAACTAAAATAAAGTAATTTTTAAATCTTACTCCATTCTACTCTTGGGAATGATAAAAATATGTCTCCAATTAAACAATGACCTACCTGATATTTAAAAACTTCTGAGGATAACAATAGTATAACTAAAGTTAAATTTATAAAAATTAAAAATGCTGTTATCAAACATTAAAAGGGTAATATATCTATCATATAGTGAGCTAATAGAATCTGAAAAAGAAAATGGATAAACAATGTCATTCACAAAAGATAAACAATTTGTAAGCTTTACATTAAAAAAGTTTTATCTATAAAGAAAGAAGCTGGTCAGCGATAGAGATTCCTTTCCTTGTTTAAAGACTGAAAGATGTGAATAGCATGGAAATACTATACTTACTATCTTTCACCCCTGTCTTGTCACCAGAAGAATTTTGGGATCCCAGGTTTCCATGGTAGTGAAACTCAGATTCCTCATTTAATAAAATACTTTTTTCCAAAAAGCTAAGTTCATGATAGCCAACCTGGATATAAAATGTACTATGGCTGCTTGCAATGAATATTGTCCTTGCTTTCCTTGTAGTAGTGGAACATTTTTTCTACTCCACACCTATCAATCAGTGCTGGTAAGCCTGAAATTTGTGCCATTCAGGAGACAAGCAGAAAACTATGAGATAAGAATTGACTAAACAGGATCAGGGCTAATCCATCATTTTAAGTGGAAATTCATTTGGATTTGGCTAACAAGAACTCCATTGACAGCAGATTGCAGATTAATACTGCAAACAGTTATATTCTTAAGATGTTTTATGATACTCACAAGTTTCTAATTTATTTTTTTCCTTATGAACATTTCTCTTCTAATCATAAAGATTAAATACTCCTAATCTCTATTCCCATTGGACTCCCAGAACAGCTTTTGTAACCACTTACACTCATTTTGAATTTACTAATGTTTTTTAATGGAGATGCTCTCACAACTTGAAACAGCTATTTAGTGGGGGTTCTTTCAGGACTAAATATGTGCCCCATTCTGAGATTTGTTTAAGTAGTATGGAGTAAGATGATGACATTCTAAATAGCTTAATTCACCTTCGTTTCATGTGTTCCAAACAAGTGTATTTCAGAGAATACAAAAATTGTGTAAGAAAAATGTTTTCCAATTAAAATGTGAAGACACATTTTCCCCAAAATCTATTTATATGTAAAAAGAAGCAGCAGCTCTGACCAAGGGCCACCCAACTCCCTAATGGTTTCTCTGCAGGCATCTCCTTAATTATCCTACACCATGGTGTTCTCAGCACAGCTGAGTCTGACAGAGAACATGAAATCATCGATGATAATCTATTTTCAACTTAGTAATGATTGCTGAGCACAGGTATTCAGTTGTCCATTGGTGAACATAAGCCTTCAGAGACATCTAAGCTATGACAGGAGCCAAATGAGAGTGAACTGAGATTGCCTTTGGCCAACATGTCCACTCTCCAGCAAGTGGTAATATTCATTCAAACATCCCAGTCAACAACAGAGATCTGCAATGATAACCAGAGTTACTTCCAGTTTTCATGTAGGTTTATATTTTTAGTATTCAAGGTAAAGTTAATTTCAATAAAAAATTCTTGACCATGCCAGCTTCTCTTAACACTAATTTTAGGCTCAAGATAACTGGTCACATCAATGCCCATGTGTGTATTTGTGTTGTGTAATGTATGTAAAGCAGTTTTGTCATCTTACTAGACTGTATTCAAAATTAAAGAAAAATTGACAGTTTTTAACAGTTAATGTTTTGATTGCTCAGTGTAAATCAGGTACCATATTAAAATGATTTATATATTATAGTTCACTTTCTCCTTAAATTTAATAGGTTTTGATATAAACCTTGGGGCTTAGGTTAAAAGTATTCTGCAACTTTACAATTCAAAGTGAAGGCAACAGGTATTATTACATGTGGAAAAAAGATTTTAGCTGATTGTAATGTTAGCACAAGCTGTCTACTGATGTGGTTCCAAGAAAATTAATATATAGCTGTATTAATAATATAACAACTGAAACACAAGAAATTCTAATGCAGGTCAGATTCACTGGAAACATAATCACTTTTGGTTATGTGTTCTGAGACTGATAAATTGCAGCTCATAGGGATGAAGGTAACCATAATAGTGAGTGGTCCACAAGCTATATCATGTGATGAACAGTTCAAAGAACTTTGGAAGTTAACTGGAGACAAGAATGCACAGGAGTAGTGTGATGGTTGGTACTAAGACCTCCTAACACAGGGACTGTATTCCTGGAAAGGGTGTATTGATTGAATCCATGTTGTAAAGGTTGTAATAGCATGGTCCACAATGACCGTATATGGATATCCAATTGCCTTAGCACCACTTATAGTAAAGACCATAAATTCTTTTTTAAGTCAAATAAATTTAATTTATTTTAAGATACAGTTTATATTCAACATTACTCTGTATTAGTTTCAGATATGCAGCAAAGTTGTTAAAAATTACAGTTACTGCTGTTTCAGGTACCTATCTGGTCCCACATATACTCATGCCAATATTAATGACTATATTCCCTATACTACAATCTACATCTCTGTGGCTGTTCTACAACTACCAATTTGTACTGCCTAATCCCTTTATGTTTTTCATTCAGCCCTCAGACCCTGATCCCCTCTGACAGCTATCAGGCTGTTCTATGAATCTGAGTCTGTTTCTATTTTGTTTGTTTATATTATTTATTAAATTTCACATATAAGTGAAATCATATGGTATTTTTCATTCTCTGACTGGCTTATTTCAGTAGGTCCATTCAAGCTATTCCAAAAGTTAAGATTTTGTTCTTCTTTAAAGGCAAGTAGTAGTCCATTGTGTAAATGTACCAGAGAATTTTTATTTGCTCGTCTACTGATGGGCACTAGGGCTGCTTCCAGATCTTGGCTATTGTAAATAGCATTGCAATAAACATAGGGATGCATATAATTTTTCAAATTAGTGCTTCAGGTTTCTTTGGATATATTCCCCAAAATGGAAATTACTGTGTCTTAAAGCAATTTTATTTTTACTTTTCAGAGAACCTCTGCACTATTTTCTATGGTTACACCAATATGCATGAGGAATGGGAAATAGTTCACATTTTTCCATATCCTCACCTACTCTAGTTGTTGGTTGGTTTATTTATAATAGACATTCTGACATGTGTGAAGTTTTAATTTGCATTTCCCTGATTAGTGATATCGAGCAACTTTCCATGTCTATTGGCCCTCTATATGTCTTCTTTGGAGAAGTGTCTATTTAGGTCTCCTTCCCACTTTTTAATTGAGTTGTTTGTCTTTCTGATATAGAGTTGTCTGAAATCTTCATAAGTTTTGGATATTAACCAAAGTTATAGATATATCACTGGAGAATATCATCTCCTGTTTAGTGAGTAAGACTAAGAATTTCCCAGCACTCTGCATTACAGTGACAACTTTGATCAAGATAAAGTGTCCATATATTAAAGCGGTTGGTTCTGGCTTACATTCACTTACACAGTCTATTGTATAGCTTTATGCTGAGGTTGTGTCATCTAACTTAACTTTATACTTATACTTGATATCTGATAAAGTTCTCAAATTTTGTTCTTTAACTGTGAAAGTCAAAATTATTTTTATCCCTTGAATCTTCATATAAAGTTTAGAATCAAATAATCAATTTCCAAAAAAAGAAGATTTGGGTTTTTATTATGTTTTCATTATGAGTGTATTGATTTTAGGAAAACTGAGATCTTTTCAATATTTATTTTCCAACTCATGAGTAAATTTATTCTTCCATTTACTTAATTTTTATAAAAATACTCTCAATTATGTTTACAGTATTTTAAAGAAAGGACTCGATATTTTTTGTTAGAATTATTTGTAGGAGTTTTATATTTTGATGCTATTATAAATGTTATATTTTAAAAATTGTATTTGATTCAATTAATGCTACTACATGGGAGTGTGATTGATTTTGGTATATTGACCTCAATTCTGTACCCAGTCGAAGTGCTTGTTAAGTCAATTTATCTGTACTCCCTCTCTTTTTCCTACGCATAAAATTTATTCTGTGAAGGTTGAGAATTTTTTTTTTTTTTTTTTTTTATATTTTTTTTGTTGTTTTTTTGTTTTTTTTAAATTTATTTAGTTATTTTTCAAGTACAGTTTTTTGTCTATTTTTCCCATCCCAGCCTCCCCTGCCCCTTGCTCCCCACCTCCCTCCCATTTCCTCCCCCCCTTAGTTCTCGTCCCTGTGTCCTTCCTATTTGTTCCCTCCAAATCCCTCCCCCTTTTTCCCCTTAACTTCCCTTCCTTCTCCCCTCTTGTCACTATCCCCTTGTTCTCTATTTCAGTGTCTTTGTTTTTTGGGGTTTTTTTTTTCTGCTTACTTGTTTGTTTTGTTGTTTAGCTTCCTGTTAAAGGTGAGATCATATGGTATTTGTCTTTCAGCACCTGGCCTATTTCACTCAGCATAATTCTTTCCAGTTCCATCCATGTTGTTGCAAAGGGTAGTAGCTCCTTCTTTCTCTCTGCAGCATAGAATTCCATTGTGTATATGTACCACAATTTTTGGATCCATTCATTTACTGATGGGCACCTAGGTTGCTTCCAACTCTTGGCTATTGTAAATTGTGCTGCTATGAACATTGTGGTGCATAGGTTCTTTGATATTGATGTTTTAGGATTCTTAGGATATAATCCTAGCAGTGGAATTGCTGGGTCAAAAGGCAGGTCGATTTTTATTTTTCTGAGAAAAATCCATACTGTTTTCCATAATGGTTGTACCAGTCTGCACTCCCACCAACAGTGAACTAAGGACCCCGTTTCCCCACAACCCCTCCAACATTTGTTGTTTGTTGCTTTGTTTATGATAGCCATCCTGACTGGTGTAAAGTGGTATCTCATTGTGGTTTTAATTTGCATCTCTCTGATAGCTAACGATATTGAGCATTTCTTCATGTGTCTCTGAATGTTCTGTATGTCCTCCTTGGAGAAGTGTTTGTTCAAGTCCTTTTCCCATTTTCTAATTGGGTTGGGTGTCTTCTTAGAGTGGAGTCGTGTAAGTTCTTTGTATATTTTAGAGATTAAACCTTTGTCTGAGGTATCATTGGCAAATATGTTTTCCCATACAGTTGGTTGTCTTGCTAATTTAATACTGTTTTCTTTAGCCATGCAGAAGCTTTTTATTTTGATGAGATCCCATTTGTTTATTCTTTCCTTTACATTCCTTGCTCTAGGGGACATATCAGTAAAGAAGTTGCTGCGTGAAATATCTGAGATTTTCTTGCCAATGTTCTCCTCTAGGACTTTAATGGTGTTATGACTTACATTTAAGTCTTTTATCCACCTTGAATTTATTTTGGTGTATGGTGTAAGTCTGTGCTCAAGTTTCATTTTTTTTGCATGTAGCTGTCCAGTTCTCCCAACACCATTTGTTGAAGAGGCTATCTTTACTCCATTTTATGTTACTGCCCCCCTTTTGTCGAATATTAATTGACTGTAGAGAGTTGGGTTGATTTCTGGGCTCTCTGTTCTGTTCCATTGGTCTATGTGCCTGTTTTTATGCCAGTACCAGGCTCTTTTGATTACAGTGGCCTTGTAATACAGTTTGATATCAGGTATTGTGATCCCCCCCACTTTGTTCTTCTTTCTCAAAAGAGCAGCTGCTATTCGAGCTCATTTATGGTTCCATATAAATTTTCGAAGTGTTTGTTCTATGTCTGTGAAATATGCCATTGGTACTTTAATAGGTATTGCATTGAATCTGTATATTGCTTTGGGTAGTATGGACATTTTGATAATGTTAATTCTTCCAATCCATGAACAAGGTATATGTTTCCATTTGTTTGTGTCTTCCTTGATTTCGTTCTTCAGGGCTGTGTAGTTTTCTGCATACAGGTTTTTTACCTCCTTGGTTAGGTTTATTCCCAGATATTTTATTTTTCTTTTTGCTATATCAAATGGGATTTTTCTCTTTATTTCTGCTTCTGCTGATTCACTGTTGGTATACAAAAATGCCTTTGATTTCTGGATATTGACTTTATAACCAGCTGTTTTGCCAAACTCATCAATTAGTTTGAGGAGTTTTTGGGTAGAGTCTATAGGATTTTCTATGTACACTATCATGTCATCTGCAAACAGTGACAGTTTTGTTTCCTCCTTTCCTATTTGGATGCCTTTTATTTCCTTTTCTTGTCTGATGGCTGTGGCTAAAACTTCCAATACTATATTGAATAAAAGTGGTGAAAGTGGACAACCTTGTCTTGTTCCTGATCTTAGTGGAAAAGCTTTTAGTTTTTTCCCGTTGAGTATGATATTGGCTGTAGGTCTCTCATATATGGCCTTTATTATTTTGAGAAATGCTCCTTGTATTCCCACTTTGCTGAGTGTTTTTATCATAAATGGGTGTTGTACCTTATCGAAAGCTTTTTCTGCATCTATTGATATGATCATGTGATTTTTGTCTTTGCTTTTGTTTATATGATGTATTACATTTACTGATTTGCGAATATTGAACCATCCTTGCATTCCTGGGATGAATCCTACTTGATCATGGTGTATGATCTTTTTGATATGTTGTTGGATGCGATTTGCCAATATTTTGTTGAGGATTTTAGCATCTATGTTCATCAGCGATATTGGCCTGAAGTTTTCTTTCTTTGTTGTGTCTCTATCTGGTTTTGGAATTAAGATGATGCTGGCTTCATAAAAAGAATTTGGGAGTTTTCCATTCTTCTGAATTTTTTGAAATAGTCTTTGGAGAATAGGGGTTAGCTCTTCCTTAAATGCTTTGTAGAATTCTCCTGTGAAACCATCTGGTCCGGGGCTTTTGTGTGATGGGAGTTTTTTGATTACTGCTTCAATTTCTTTTGCTGTTATTGGTGAATTTAGATTTTCTGCTTCTTTTTCACTGAGTTTTGGAAGATTGTATTTTTCTAGAAATGTGTCCATTTCCCCTAGGTTTTCAAATTTCTTGGCATACAGTTCTTCATAGTAATTTCTTACAATCTCTTCTATTTCTGTGGTATCAGTTGTAATCTCTCCTTTTTCATTTCTGATTGTGTTTATTTGTGTCCTCTCTCTTCTTTTCTTGATGAGCCTACTTAAAGGCTTGTCTATTTTGTTTATCTTCTCAAAGAACCAACTCCTGGATTCATTGATCCTTAAAATTGTGCTTTTAGTTTCTATGTCATTTAATTCTGCTCTAATCTTGGTTATTTCCTTCCTTCTGCTTGCTCTGGGCTGTCTTTGTTGTTGTTCCTCAAGTTCTTGCAGGCGTATGGTTAGGTTGTTTGTTTGAAATGTTTCTATCTTCTTTAGGTAGGCCTGTATTGCTATAAACTTCCCTCTCAGGACTGCCTTCTCTGTGTCCCATAAGTTTTGGGTTGTTGTGCGATCATTTTCATTTGTTTCCAGAAATGTTTTGATTTCTTCCCTAATTTCATTCTTGACCCATTCATTGTTTAATAGCATACCATTCAGTCTCCATGTTTTTGGGTGCTTTGGGTTTTTTTCTTTGGGGTTGGTTTCTAATTTCAGTGCCTTGTGGTCAGAGAAGATGCTTGGTATGATTTCAATTTTCTTGAATTTGTTGAGGCTCGTTTTGTGTCCTATCATGTGGTCTATCTTTGAGAATGTTCCATGTACATTTGAAAAGAATGTATATTTAGCTTCTTTGGGATGAAGGGCTCTATATATATCAGTTAAGTCCATTTCATCTAGGGTGTTGTTTAATGCCACAATGTCTTTTTTGATAATTTGTTTGGAAGATATGTCCATTTTTGATAGTGGGGTGTTCAAATCCCCTACTATGATTGTGTTGCTGTCAATATCTTTCTTGAAGTCCTCTAAGATTTTCTTGATATATTTGGGTGCCCCTATGTTTGGTGCATATATGTTTACAATGTTAATGTATTCTTGGTGGATTCTTCCCTTGAGTATAATGAAATGACCTTCTGGGTCTCTCTTTACAGCCTTTTTTTGAAGTCTATTTTGTCTGATATGAGAATTGCTACCCCAGCTTTTTTTCTTGTCCGTTTGCTTGGAAAACTTGTTTCCAGCCTTTCATTTTAGTCTGTGATGGTCTTTTGTCCTGAGGTGAGTCTCTTGTAGGCAGCATATGTGTGGGTCATGCTTTCTTATCCATTGAGCTATTCTGTGTCTTTTGATTGGAGAATTTAATCCATTTACGTTTAAGGTTATTATTGATAGGTACTTATTCATTGCCATTTTTGTACCTGTGTTCCTCTCTGTCTCCCTCTTATCCTTCCTTCCCTTAAAGCAGTCCTTTTAGTATTTCTTGTAGAGCTGGTTTGGTGGAGGCATATTCTTTTAGACTTCTTTTGTCTTGGAAGCTCTTTATTTGGCCTTCTATCTTGATTGAGAGCCTTGCTGGGTAAAGTAGCCTTGGTTGTAGGCCTCTGGTTCTCATTACTTGAAATATTTCTTGCCATTCTCTTCTTGCTTGAAGTGTTTCCATTGAGAAGTCGGTAGCTAACCTTATTGGGGTTCCCTTGTATGTTATTTCTTTTTTCTCCCTTGCTGCCTTTAAGATTCTCTCTTTGTCTTGGAATTTTGCCATTTTGATGATGATGTGTCTTGAGGTGGGCCTCCTTGGGTTCCTCTTGATTGGGACTCTCTGTGATTCCTGGATTTGTGAGACTTTTTCTCTTATCAAATTAGGAAAATTTTCTCTCATTACTCGTTCAAATACGTTTTCTATCCCTTGTTCTTCTTCTTCTCCTTCTGGTATTCCTATTATTCGGATATTATTACGTTTCATATTGTCTTGCATTTCTCTTAATCCCTCTTCATTCTTTCTGAGCCTCTTTTCATTTTCTTGCTCTTTCTGTGAGATGCTTTCTACCCTGTCCTCCAACTCACTAATCCTATCCTCCGCTTCATCTATCCTACTTTGGAAACTTTCTACTGTGTACTTCAATTCGGAAATTGTATTCTTCATTTCCTCTTGTCTCTTGCTGATGGTTTCCATTTCCTTTTTGATGTTGCTGTAGTTTGCAGAGAGATCATTATAATTTCCCTGTAGTTTCTGGTAGCTCACTGTGAGCTCTTTGAGCTCTTTGAACTTCGTAATAACCAGTGCTTTGAATTCACTGTCTGATAGTTGATCAGCGTCTATTTCATCTAACATTCTTTCTGAAGTTTCTGCTTTTTCTTTCATTTGGGGATTGTTTCTTTGTCTTCCCATTGTTTGAGACTCTTCTTGTTAGTCTCTGCTTCCAAAATTGATCTGTTCTGAAACACTGGTTTTATGGTGTAAACTTCTGTGGTATGTTCCTTGTGAAGTTCAGTGGTACAGACTCCTTGACGTTTCTTGATGTTCTTCGTCTCCACCTACACTCACGCTGGTCCTCGCACTGGTCTCTGCGTTGGTCGCCTACCACTGCTGAATGTCCCGGCTCTAGTAGCCGCCTCCTCAAGCACCCAGGCCCGTTACTAGGGCAGTAGCACAGAGGCTGGGAATGTCCTAGCTCCCGTATCTGGCTCTCTCTGCCGCCCAGGGCCGTCACAGGGGCTTGGAGTGTCCCGGTTTCCATACCTAACTCCCCGGCGTCTAGTCCTGTCTCTATGGCAGTGGCACAGAGGCTTAGAAAGTCCCAACTCCCGTACCTGATTCCCCAGTGTCCAATCCCCTTGCTATGGCGGCAGCACAGGGGTTGTGACCCTCCCAGTTCCCGTAGAGGGATCCTCTGCCACTTGGAGAGTCTGGGACTCTCCAAGAGGGCTTGGAGAGTCCCAGCTTCCGTACCTGACTCCCCGACGTCCAGTCCTGTCGCTATGGCAGCGGCCCAGGATTTGAGAGCTTCCCGGCTCCCGTAGCTGGCTCCTCAGCTGCGTCACAGGGGTTTGGAGAGTCCTGGCTTCGGTACCTGGCTCCCCGGCGTCCAGTCCCGTTGCTATGGCAGCGGCACAGGATTTGAGAGCTTCCAGGCTGTAGCTGGCTCCTCAGCTGCGTCACAGGGGTTTGGAGAGTCCCGGCTTCCGAACCTGACTCCCCGGCGTCCAGTCCCGTCGCTATGGCAGCGGCACAAGATTTGAGAGCTTCCCGGCTCCCGTAGCTGGCTCCTCAGCTGCGTCACAGGGGTTTGGAGAGTCCTGGCTTCGGTACCTGACTCCCCGGGGTCCAGTCCCGTCGCTATGGCAGCGGCACAAGATTTGAGAGCTTCCCGGCTCCCGTAGCTGGTTCCTCAGCTGAGTCACAGGGGCTTGGAGAGTCCCAGCTTCCGTACCTGACTCCCCGACGTCCAGTCCTGTCGCTATGGCAGCGGCCCAGGATTTGAGAGCTTCCCGGCTCCCGTAGCTGGCTCCTCAGGGTCCAGGCCTGTCTCTATGGCGGCGTCACAGGGGCCTTTGGTGTCCCAGCTCCTGCAACTGACCCTTCCGTTGCCCAGGCTAGTAGCTATGGCATCGGCACAAGGGTGTCCCCGCTCTGGTTCCTGACTCCTCTGTCTCCCAGGACCGTCACAGGGGCTTGGAGTGTCCGGCTTCCGTACCTGAGGCCCCGGCTCCCAGGCCTGTTGCTCTGGCGGCAGTACAGGGGCCGCGTGAGACCCAGCTCCGGTAGCTGACTCTGCCGCCGTCTGGTGTTTCAGCGTCGGTCACAATCTCTGGTCTTTTAATTTCATAAATGCTGGGTAACCGATGGTTTATTGTGCTGTTTCTCCATAGATCTGCCAGGATTTTCACCCATGAGTACAGGAGCTAGTATCCGCTCCATCTTACTCCGTCGCCATCTTCCCAGCATCCTCCCGAGAATTTTTTCTATTCTTTCTAATCTTTATACCATTTCCTCATAGCATTATTACTTCATTATTTTGTCTTCAGATAAATATTGGTCTTGGGTAAAACGTTGAGGGTCTCCCTCACCTCATGTGACCTTTATCACAGAAGTTAGTCTACTAACTTCTTCAAATTATTAACATATCTGCTTTCAAATAAATTCTTTCTCTTGTTTCCTATTTAAAATGTTCTATGTTCTTTTTTTCTTCCATCTCATCCTCTTTTGGATGTTTTATTATGTGATTTTTCAGTATATTTGCTTGAAAATTAATACATTATTTTATCTTTTTGTTTATTTCTCTAGAAATCACAAGTACCCTTGACTTGTCAAATTATAATGTTAATTGATACTTTTATTCTCTTCCCAGGGATGAAAATGGTCTTAGAACACTTAAATTCACTATCCTCCATCCTGAATTACATGCAGTTTTTTCCTGTGTTTTAAGCTCCAAAGGATGTTATTATTTTACATAATCAATATTATATTTTCCTTTTATTTCTATTCACATATCCAATTTCATTTGTCTGAAGAAGACTTTTTGTGTTTTCTTAGTATTTTTAAGTAACAAGCATCCATTTTTATTTGTTTGAAAATGGGAAAAATGCGGGACATCTGTAACTGAACAACAATAAGAACTTGACATTAAAAAAGGAAATGTTATGACTTATATTCAATTTTAAAGGCCACTTTCTTTGGAATGGATTTCTAGATTCTTCTGGAATATAGGCAGATTACTTATTGCTTATATTGTGTTGTTTCCCCTGGGCTTTTTTAAACTCAAAGTTTGCTGTCTTTTTAAAAATTATTGTTATTCTATTATAGTTGTCCCAATATTTTCCCTTTTGCCTTCCTCCACCCAGCCCACCCCCCATCCCACAGTATTGCTTCAGTAAAAATAGGCATTATCTACTCAAAATTTGTTCTGTTCTATTCACTCCTCTTTTGCAGCAGCAATTATATGTGTTAGATCTTCCCAACTATTACTGTCTGTAATCTCCTATAGTTTCCATTCTTTCATCTCTGCATGCTTCAATTTGACTGTTTCCCCTGATCTGTTTTGGTTTATCAATTCTATATCTGTGTTTATTCTGTATTCCCATCTATCACTTCGTACTTTAGTTGTGTTTTTCAGTTTTGTAATTTCAAATCTTTCATATACTTTATATATATATATATATATATATATATATATATATATATATATATATTTAGTTTTCTGCAGCACCTACCTTGTTTTTTGACTCTAATTATGCTTCTTTGAAATATGATAAATATAGTTTATTTTACAGCCAATGCCTGATCACTCTAATATCTAAAGTTGTTGTGCGTTTATTTATATTGTCTGTTTTTCTGCTATTTTATTCATTTATGATGTCTTCCTCCTCCTGGGCCTTGTTATTATTTTTTATGTACCAGCCACTGAATCTGAAAAATTAAAGAAACACTGTAATCCCTAGTAATATTCTCTTTTTCTAGACAGGATTTACATCACGTCTGCTGGAGCAATAGTATCTGATTAATAGTAATCAATCCAATCTAAAGAACTGAGATGATTTAACATTGGGCCATAGTTCCTCTGTGATCCTTCCTCTAGTTCACTTTTATTCTGAAGATACAGCCTTTGGACTGCCAATCAATTAATAGGGTATTTAGTAGGCACTTCCTTAGCAGGCATGTATTCCAATTTTTGTTCCTCATTTTCTACTACAAAACTTTAAAATAATGACAGATTTCTTGATCCCAAATATCAAGTTAACTTTTCTTCATGACATTATGGGTGCTCTGATGCCCTCATGTACAATAAATATTTCATATTTTGTCCAGACATTTAAATTGTCCTCTATTTTTTTCACCAAATTAAAGAGTAATTTTGGCCTTGCCCAAAGACACACGCTTAAACCTGGGGATGCTTGACTCAAAACCATTTTCCTCAGTTCTAAAGCACATACTCTTAACACATTTGTGACTCTTTCTTACTGATCCCTATGTTTAAGTTTCAAAGAACAATGTACAGTAGTGATTCCTAGATGTCACTGGAGAAATGTAGGTGACCCAGAGTGTGAACTTTAGCACAATCCTGAAACAACCTTTAGAAATTCACCATAGCAAGGGTTAGACTTCCTTTTGGGTTTAATGACCCAGGTTGTCTACATAATGGTGGTTTAAATTCTTGCATACAGTGTCACAATATCAAGTTCATGGAAGGTAGTGTATAAACCAAAATACCCTCTTATTCATTTATAGTTAAAAATAAAACTATCATGATGATTAAAACATTAATGTCAGCCAATTAGAGATTTCTATTACTGTGTAGGTGATAGGAAAAACATGAACTGTAAATAGAAGGTTATGGGTACTCAGAACAAGAATAATTTGGATGCTGTACAGGTTGCTCCAGTCCCAAAGAAAAGAGTGCTTAAATCCAAGGGCCAGTGTGTCTTTCTCCCTGGATAAGTGAGTGCAGCACTTTACAAATTTTCAGGCTTCTATATTCTATGTGCTGGGTGGCTAGCCCCTCCTTACTCCAGTCCTGCCTTCTTGACAATATGTCCAGGATACTTGATTGGAGATTGGTGTCTTTTAAAAAAATTATAGTGTGCAACCTTATATATCATAATTCCAGTTAGAGGTTCTCCAGTTTACTATTACCTGATATACTGATAAACCCATGTATTTAGGAATTTACCAGTTCTGAAAACTGCCTCTATTAGATTGTAATTTAATATATTGACCATTAGTCATTTCAAAATTGTGAATAAAACTATGTATATATATAAATTGTGAATAAAACTATATATATAGTTTTATATATAGTTTACCATTTTATATATATATAATGGTAAATGTTAACATGACCATTATATTTTATTTTAGCTTTACATTCTTCAATCTACTAATTGTGTCACAACTTGTAATATATTGATAGTTACTTCTTCATGCATTCAAGCTAGAAAGTTGGTATCTCTGGGTTTTGTTTGTAAAATAGAAACTGATTAGATGACATTGATGGATCTTCCAGATCTAAAATTTTATGGCTCTGTGATTTATGTAGATTTGAAAAAGGAATTATTCTACTGGCTGCATTTTTTAACATAGGTGCAATGCACTTGTATGCCATCATCATTTGTGACAGGCACATAGAGGACCCTCATCTCTTCTACATAATGATAAACTTGAGAGTTGAGCTTACTTGTTTGGTGACGGAATATTAAACATTTGTATATTTGGTGTTCATATGTGAACAAAGTCTTTACACATGGATCATTTGTATTAATCCCAGTGAATAGGCTTGGGGAAAATATATAAAAATACAAAGAGAAAACAGCAGTGTTTCAAAATGTGTATATGATAAGTTTTAAACATAAAGGTCTCCTCTAATAATTATGCAGTTATTATGGGATTACTAATTCTCATGGTGGTCTTTTGAATTTACTCTTGAGATCTTAAACTCCTGTGATGCTCCCAGAAAACATTCATCATACACAAGTGTAACATTTCTCCTTTGATTTTTGAAAATATGATTTATGAAGTTTTATGACATTCAGTATTATTGTCCACATTTTAATATTTAAGAAGGCTTTAATAAGGAAACTTTTTTAGGTAAAACAAAGGTTTATTTGGACTTAAAATTATCTTGGCTTGTTTTTTTTTAAATTTTTTAATTTAATTATTATTCTAGTACAGTTTTCTGTCTTTTACTCCCATCCCAGCCCCCCCAGTGCCCTCCGCCTCCCTCCTATTTCCACCCCCCCTTAGTTGTTGTCCATGTGCCCTTTATACTTGTTCCTGTAAATCCTTTCCATTTTTCCCCTGAAATTCCCTCCCCTCTCTCCTCTGGTCACTGTCCCCCTGTTCTTCATTTCAGTGTCTTTGTTTTTATTTCGCTTGCTTGTTTGTTTTGTTGTTTAGGTTCCTGTTAAAGATGAGATCATATGGTATTTGTCTTTCAACACCTGGCTTTTAATAAGGAAACCCTTAAAGTAAAAGAATCTTAGTTATAAATATTTAACATTTTCCACCTTTTTATTTTCCCTATAGTAAGTGGAGGCATTCTTTGAAAGATTTCTGGGCATTTTTTTTAAACTATAGTCTTTACAAATTATAATCAATGAGCAAAAGCCATGTTATTTCACTTCATAATTCATATTTATATTTTAATTTGCCTCTTTAATATGTGATCTCCACTGATGTATTATTTCTTTTTTATTTGTATAGATGTATTTTATTTTTAAGTACTTTATTGATTATGCTATTAAAGTTTTCTCAATTTTCTCCCTTTATCCCCCCTCCACCGTGCCCCCTAACCCTCCAGTATTCCCCCACTGTCAGTTCATGTCCATGGGTTGTGCCTATAAGTCCTTTGAATTCTGTGTTTCCTGTACCATTTTTATCTCTCCCCGTCTATGCTATGCCTACCAATTATGCTTCTTTTTCCCTGTACCTTATTCCTCCCCTTTCTCCTCCCCAATGAAAATCCTCCACGTGAGGTCCATTTCTCTGATTCTGTTCCTCTTCTAGTTGTTTGCTTAGTTTTTTTTTAAAGATTTTATTTATTTATCTTTAGAGAAGAAGGGGAGGAGAAAAGGAGAGAAATAACAATTTATGGTTGCCTCTTGTGAGTCCCCTGCTGGGAACTGGCCTGCAACTCAGGCATGTGCCCTGACTGGGAATCAGACCTTGATTGTGTGGTTTGCAGTCCCACGCTCAATCCACTGAGCTACACCAGCCAGGTGTTTGCTTAGTCTTTGGGCTTTTTTTTTCTTTCCTTTTGGGTCCATTTGTTGATAGTTGTGAGTTTGTTGTCATTTTATTGTTCATGATTTTTAATCTTTGTTTTCTTAGATAAGTCCTGTTAACATTTCATATAGTAAGGGCCTGGTGATGATGAACTCCTTTAACTTTACCATATCTGGGAAGCACTTTATCTGCCCTTCCATTCTAAATGATAACTTTGCTGGGTAGAGTAATCTTGAATGTAGGCCTATGCCTTTCATGACTTCAAATACTTCCTTCCAGCCCCTTCTTGCCTACAAGTTTTCTTTTGATAAATCAACTGATAGCCTTATGGGAACTCCTTTGTAGGTAACTGTCTTCTTTTATCTTGCTGCTTTTAAAATTCTTTATTTTTAATCTTGGGTAGCTTAATGTTGATGTGCCTTGGTGTGTTCCTTTTTGGGTCCAACTTCTTCAGGACTTTCTTGACTTCCTAGAAATATATTTCCTTCACCAGGTTGGGGAAGTTTTCCTTCATTATTTGTTGAAATAAATTTTCCATTTCTTGTTGTTGTTCTCCTCTGGCACCCCTATAATTCAGATATTGGAATGTTTCCAGTTGTCCCAGAGGTTTGTAAGTCTCTCTTCACTTTTTGAATTCTTGTTTATTCATTCTGTTCCAGTTGGGTGTTTATTTTTTGCTTTTGTTCCAAATTATTGCTTTGAGTCCTGATTTCCTTCCTGACACTGTTAGTTCCCTGAATATTTGCTTTATTTCATTTTGGGTATCTTTCATTTGTTTTTTCATTTTTGGCCAAACTCAATCAGTTCTGTGAGCATTTTGATTACCAGGGCTTTAAATTCTCCATCAGATAGGTTGGCTATCTCCTCATTTTTTAGCTTTTTTCCTGAAGTTGTGCTCTCTTCTTTTATTTGGGCCATATTTCTTTGTCTTGGGGCAGTTGTTAAGTTTTACAGGGGCAGGGCCTTAGGTATTCATCCTGGCAGGACAGCCTTCTTTGTTGCACTGTGGTGCTGACTGTGTGGGAGGGGCCAGAGAGGGAACAATGCACCTCACCTGCTTGTCTCTAGCCCACTGTTCAATGAAGTCTCATATGAGACTGGGAGTTTCTTACACTGGGAAACCCTCACTGAGGGTTGTAGTCCACAGCTCTGAGTCTTAGTTTTGCCTTCAGTCAGCCCTGCCCTTGTGGCCTCACCAGGTGAGTTCTTACCAGTCTGGTTGTTCTGGTTGATTTTTTCTTTTATTCCTTGGTTATTGGAGTTCCATGCAGTTTGATTTTCTGGCCCTTCTGGTTGTTTATTGATTTTAGATAGGTTGTTATCCTCTTTTTGGTTTTGCAAGGAGGTGAAGGGTTTCTACCTATGCCTCCATCTTGACTGGAACTCCCTAGATTCCCAATTTTGCTTATCTTTTCAAAGAAGCAGCTTCTGGACTTACTGATTCTTTGAATTGTTCTTTTAGTCTCAATGTCATTTAATTCTGCTCTGTCTCAATTATTTCCTTCCTTTTACTCACTCTGGTCTTTGTTTATTATTCTTCCAGTTCTTTTAAGTGCAGAGTTAAGTTGTTTACTTGAAATTTTCTTTTATAGGTAGGCCTTTATTGCTATGAACTTCCCTCTTAGGACTGCTTTGCTGCGTCCCATAGGGTTTGATCTGTGTGTGTCCATTTTCACTTGTTTCCAGAAATTTTGATTTTTTCTTTGATATTGTTTTTAACCCATTCATTGTTTAATAAAATATTAATTCAATTTCCTAGAATTGAATTGCTTTTGAGTTTTTTTCTTGAGGTTTGTTTCTTGTTTTAAGCCATTGTGATCCTGGAAGACACTTCATATGAATTCAGTTTTCTTGAAATTTTGAGGCTTTTTTTTTTTTGTATTCTGCAATGTGGACTATTTTTGGCAATGTTCCATGTGCATTTGAAAAGAATGTATATTTTGCTTCTTTGGGATGAAATGTACTGTATATATCAGTTAAGTCTGTTTGATCTCAAGTGTCATTCAGTGCCACAATATCCTTGTTGATATTTTGTTTGGAATATCTATCCACTGTTGACAGTGAGGTGTTAAAATCCCCTTTTTGCTGTCCATATATTTCCTCAAGTTTTCTCAGATTTTCCTTATATATTTTTGTTCTGCTATGATGGGTTCATATATGTTTGCAATATTTACATGATCTTGATAGATTCTACTCTTAAGTATTATGAAGTGTCCTTCTTTTACTCTTTTTATGGCCTTTGTTCTGAAATCTTTTTTTCTGACATAGGTCTTGCTATCCTGGCTTTTTTCCCTGTCCATTTGCTAAATAAGACCAAGGATGATTTAAGGGAACTTCAGGACAACACGAAATATTTGGAATATTTTTTCTAACCCTTCACTTGCAGTCCATGTATGTCTTTTGTTCTGAGGTGGCTCTCCTGCAGACAGCATATATGCAGATCATGTTTTCTTATTCATTATCCTATGTCTTTTTATTGGAGCATTTAATCCATTTTATATTTAAGGTGTTTTTCATACATACTTATGCATTGCTATTTTTCTCCTTTATAGCCGAGTTCCTTTCTCTCTACTCTTTTCCTTCATCTTCTTAAAGTAGTCCCTTTACCATGTTTTGCAATGCTGGTTTGGTGGAGGTATATTCTTTTAGCCTTCTTTTGTCTGGGAAAGCCCTTATTTCACCCTTCATTTTACAAGACCAGTGCTCTAACCTCTGAGCTATAGGGCCCTGCCCACCTTTCATTTTAAATGACAGCCTTGCTGGGTAGACTAGTCTTGATTGCAGGCCTTGGCTTTTCATTACTTGAGTATTTCTTATCATTCCCATGGGTTTGTATTGTTCCTGTTGAAAAATCAGTTGCTAGCCTTATCAGAGGTCCCTTGTGTATTACTGTTTCTTGCTTGCTGCCTTTAAGATTCTCTTTGTCATTAATATTTGGCATTTTAATTATGGTTTGTCTTAGAGTAGGCCTCTTTGGGTTCATCTCTTTTGAAACTTGAGTGACTTTTCCTCTCACCAAGTTAGGGAAGTTTCCTGTCATTATTTTTTCAAACAGGTTTTCTTCTTTTGTTCTCTTTTTGATATTTCTCTGATGTGAATATAGTTATGTTTCATATTGTCCTTAAGTTCCCTTAAATCATCCTTAGTCTTATTTAGTCTTTTTAAATTTTGTTGCTTTGCTTAGGGGTTTCTTTTTACATTGTCTTCCAGCTCACTGATACAGTACCCTGCTTTATCCAGCATAAGTTTTTTTTTCTAGTGTATTTTTATTTTAGATAATGTATGTTTCATTTCTTGCTGGGTCTTGTTTATAGTTTCTACTTCCCTTTTCATGCTGCTGTGGGTCCCACTAAGTTCCTTTTATTTGTCACTCAGTTCCTCAGATTCCTGGTAACCATTTAAAAAAATTATTTGTTTGATTGCTTGCTTCAATTACATTTAGCTCTTATCCTGGAGATCCTCATTCCTTTCAGTTGGGGGTTCTTTCTTTGTCTCCCCATTTTATGTAATTTTTTGTTTGTTTCTGCATCTGAGGATGGTGTGCTTTGCCTGCCTGTCTTCATGGGGTGGACTTCTGTGGCAAGAGTTCTGTTGGACTCAGTGGTGCAGTCTCTTTGATCTCCTGATCTGGATGCTCTGGAGTTATCCTTTATTCATGTGGGGTCTCTTGTTATATTTGGGCTTTGCTTATTGGTGGCTCATTCATTGGTGTGTTCTGTCTTCCAGCTGGCTGACTGGTAGTCACAACTCCCTCCATGTCTTGTATGATGTTGTACAGGTGTTTGTTAACAAGCAATATCACCAGAAAACCAAATCTATCTAGCAAGTAAACCCCCTTACCACATCAGCAAGATCAACAGCAATTGAGCAAAATTAATAAAAGTAGAGAAATTTTAAGAATATTAATAGATAAGAAAGAGAGAATATGAGATGACTAAAAAAAGGAAAAATGTAAGTGGGAAGAGTGAAGAGAAATTGTAAGAGTAGGGGATGGAAACAAGGTGAAGAAAGGGAGAAAATAAAATTATAAATGTAAGTAAAACAGGGAACACCCTGACCAGTGGTGTTTGTGGTGTTGTGGATGTGATGAACAAATTCACATGGACTGCAGAAGTCCTGTGGAGAAAAGAGACAGCACCACAATTCCCTGAGAGAGAGAGAGAGAGAGAGAGAGAGAGAGAGAGAGAGAACCTCAGCCCTTGCCTGGACAGGCTTTTGTTGCTCCCCAGTAGCATTACATCAGAGAAAGTTCTCATTCACTATAACTAGGTTTACTTCAAGTGATTACTTCTTACAGAAGACAAAGAAAATGTTGCAAATGTAAGGAAATAATAAAAGGGATTAATCTGATTACATTCTGTCCTTGGGATGGCTTAGCACAGACTTTAGTGAGTTTCTTCAGAGATATACATTAAACATCTGCAGTCTTAACTCAGGGTCAAGGAGTTTTAGCAAAAGCAAGACTTAAAGCAGGCTAGGTACAATACTGGCTTGGTTCCCCATGGGAAAGCTGATATGCATGCCTGGGTCCTGTGTGCTGCCTCGTGCCTGCTGGTTTTCCAATTTGGGCCTGGGCTACATTTGCCACAACCATGCTGAGCAGTTCTCTATAGAAGGGCAATGGCAAAAATGGAGTAAGGGAAGGGAAGAGTATACTATGAGGTTTGAGGTAAAATTAAAAAGGTATTGAACCAACAGGAACAAAATTACAGAAAAGCCACAGCAGTTTCAATAATAATGACATCTGAGTGAAGATTAATAAAGATGAAAAAGGAAAAAAATTATTATAAATGAGAAAAGTGAATATGACATGTCTGCATTAAAGAAATATGGTTTTGAGAGGATGGGAGAAGAAAACTAATAAGAGTAAGGAATAGAACCCAGGCTAAGACAGGGAAAGAAAAAAATTAAAATCCTAATTCAAATGATCAAGAGCAGGAGGAAAGCAAAATGGAGTAAGAAAAGGGAGAGTATCCTATGGGATTTAAAGTATAAACAAAGAGTGAACAAATAGGAATTATGTTGGAGAAGAATAGCAATAGCCATGATATACTCATCCAACTAGTCACAATTTATAAAGGTGCAAAGGAAATAAGACTGTTATAAGATGGGGAAAGCAATGTGAACTGACTTAGGGAAGGAAGAATGCTTTTGCAAGAATAGATGGAAGAGCCCTGGCTGGTGTGGCTCAGTGGATTGAGCGCGGGCCTGCGGAACCAGACAATCGTGGTTCAGTTCCCAGTCAGGGCACATGCCAGGGTTGCAGGCGGGTTCCCTGCAGGCCAGTTCCCAGCAGGGGACGCAAGGGGGGCAACCATACATTAATGTTTCTCTCCCTCTCTCCTTCCCTTCCCCTCTAGAGATAAATAAATAAAATCTTAAAAAAAAAGAATAGATGGAAGAGAAATAGTGAGAGTAAGGAATAGGAATGTGGCATAGCATGGGAGAAAATAAAGTTTACAGCAACAAGGAAGGTCAGAACTAGAAGGCACAATAAAGTAAGATCAGGGAAGGGTACCAAATGGGATCTGAAATAATAATATGAAAAATATATAATCTGACTAAAAAGAATAAAAACAAAAGTCATGAGTTAGTTGGAATACAGCTGAAGCAAAAGAAGGAATATTAAAATGCTACATGAAAGGAAGAAAAAAAGGAAACACAAGTTCTGAAGAGGAGTGAGGTGAAATTCATATCAGCTGTCAGTGTTTACCTTTTGACTTCTTTCTGGATCTGTCTCTGGGTTTTTATCAGTTCAAGGCCCTGAGGTGGGTCATACAACTTCTGGCAGCACCACCTGCATCTCTTTCCCCTACTTCTAGAGGGAGTTTCTGTTGCCTCTGTATCTCCCCTCAGAGACACTGTTGAGTCTTCTGGGAAAATTGTGGGTGCTTTCCCCTGGCCTACTCCTCCTGTCTTAGCCTGTCCCAGTTTATTTCCAATAATGTATAGCTTCTGATTAAATAGCTATCTGTTTCACTGGGGTGGGGGTTGGGGATGTGTAAGAGTGTCAGTTCTCTCCTGCTTGGTATAGATGGCAGCTCTGTGAGAGCTGAGCCGAGGCAGTGCCCTGAATCCCTCTTGCTGCTTACTTTTTGGACTTCCCACTTTGATGGCCTTAGTCAAATAGGTCCCTAGGACTTAGTGTACTTTGTCTCCCTGTGAGGAGTGAAAATAGGTCCTTTTAGGTGTTCGTCTTGCTGTTATACTACTGTAAAAATGCCCCCTGAAGTGTTGTTAAGCCTGCCCAGCCAGTTTTGAAGATACCCCCCACCCTTCTCCTGCAGGAGGTGGCAGCTGGGCTCAACCTTACTTTCCTGGAGGTTCTGCTAAGGAAGGGGATCCAGTCTGGACTCAAATAATCTTAGGTGCACAGTTCCCAGCACACTGCCCTCATAGCATTGTGTGGCCTGTGCTCTTTGCTCTGCATTGTTGCTCTGGGCTGGGGCTGAGAAACCACCTCACTTTTTACCCCTTTGATCAGTCTGACCAGCTGTACAGAGTGGGAGCAAATCATTCCATAATCCTGTCATATTGTTGCCAGGGCAGCTGCACCATTGAGTCCCTGCTTAACATGCCTCAGTTCCCCTTTAAAAAAATCTCTCTGGGTGTCCCCACTGAAGCTCTACTAAGCAACTGCCTGGCTCACCACACACTCCACCTGTCACAGAAGTCGAGTTAATCTCAATCAGCAGGCCAGCCATGACCCTCCTCCTCCACCAGATCCAGGCGAAGACAGTATCTCTGGCACTCTCTGGCACTCTCCTGGTCTCCTGGTATTAGCTGTGTATTTATGTAATCTGGTTGTATCCCACAACTTTGAGTATCCCAGGTGCTCCTGGCTGGGTCTTGGGGATTCCCTGCCCTAGAAGGAGAGGAAACTGCTAGGCTGCTATCTCTGACCAGGCTCTTCAATAATGCAGTTTCCTTGGCATCCAGGTAGCCAGGCAGCTGCTGCTGCTGGTACCACACCTGGGTACTTTCCCTGTCCACCTATTAAACCTCTTTACTGCCCTTTTTGAAGTCCTCTACTTTTTGGCTTCCAAACTTTGTATTACCTAAGATTCTGTTGACTGTTCACTTTGTTTTTTTGAAGATCAGCTAGGTGTTTGAGTTGGGTGCAAGAGCAAGTGGGCTCAGCTCAAACCTACTTGGACACCATCTCCTGAATTTCTGATCCAGATTGTTGAATTTTATTGAATACTCTTTTCTTTACATCTATTAAGAAGATCATGTGAGTTTTTCTTTTATTTTGTTAATTGTGAATGACATTGGTAGGTTTTTGGAGCTGAAAACATCACTTATTCTTGTTATAAACCCATGTTGGTTACACATATTATCTTTCTAATTATTGCTAGTTTAAGTTGCTAATATTTAATTTACATTTTTTGGACTTATTTTCATGAGTAAATGAGGTCTCCCATTATTCTTTCTTTGTAATATTCTTTGTTTTTAAGGATATGCTTCCCTCATAAAATGAACTATGAAATTTTTCCTACTATTCCATTTTCTGGAAGTGCCTGAGGAAGTTTGGTTTCATTTTCTTCAGCGGGAGACCCTAAATGGCTGCATAATTTAGTAGCGAGGAGCCTGGATCCTGCTCTTCCAATTACTCACTGAATCCTTTTGGGAAAAGTCCATAACTTCTGTCAGTTTGCTCATTTGTGTATGGGGATAATAGTTGTACTTTTCTCATAGGGATTTTATGAAAATTAAACAAGTTAACATTTGTAAAATATTTTTGGTTAGAATAATCTCTGGCAATAGTAAGCATTATGAAGTTAAGCACTCATTTAAAAATATCTATTCAAAAATAAAAGAAGTTGCTTTTATTGACATTTCTTCAATTATTAGTGAGGTTAAATTATATAACATGCCCATATACTGTTTGTATTTGAACTGTACATATATATGAGTTTGGGGAATATTTTCTGTTTATCTTATTTGTTTGTTTGTTAGTTTTGACTGTAATAGCTCTCTGAGAGAGACATCTTTAGCCCATGAATTTAGCTTCTGTCTTTCAAATTTCCCCTGACACACTAAAGAACAATATACAGGTCAGTGCTGTAAATCAGGCTACATTACACATGCAGCCACCCAGATGTTTCAGAAAGACGGTGAAGATGGGATGAGAGAGAGAGAGGAAGGCAGGTTGTGACTTATATAGGAAAAGCTGTAACATTCCAGCATGAAGTGAGGGGACCTACAGAGAAGCTTGAGTGACAAGGCAGGGAGCAGCTCTGATTAAACGTTTGAGAGATGCACTGGTTTCTGGAGTCCATGCAGCGTGGTGATCCATAGTGGTAATTACAGCTGCTATATTAATAGGGCTGGATACAATTTGACAGAAAGATATGGTCACTCTCCTAGTAGGACTTTTGGCTGATATTATTAGCCAAAATAATATTGGTCTAAATTTTCTATAACTTAAACACAAGGTGCTCTGATTGTAATATTAGTGTTAGGAGAATATTGATTGCATCAGTTTTCTACTCACCTGGATAGAGTGTCTTGTGGCAGTACCATGTAACTGAAATATTTATTTGAGAAATTTAGGGACAAGCATTCATGCAAAAAATGGAGATTCTATGAACTGATTTCTTTGAAACTTTCTTGAATCATTGTACATTATGTGAATGAGGAATTGAATGTCCTTAGACTTCTTAGTTTTATTGATGTCTAAAGCTATTAAATGTTTGCTCCTTGCAAACACCACCAAAATAGCCTGTGGATGAAACAGAAGGGAGTTTATTGCTCCCACAGAAAGGGAGATAAATAGTTTCTCAAAAGGGGGACAAAGGCAAGGTATGTATGGGGCTTTGAAAGACATAGCTTACACAAAATCTTTGCAATGTTTGGGCTTGGTTAGAATTAGACAGGTTTAGGATATGATATTTTAGGAGTAGATATGATAGACCCAGAGAGGCAAGAGTTTCTAAGTGATTCTTACAGTTCAGGAGATGAGGCAGGATATCTATTGTTTTTGAAGAGTACTTTTAGAAAGTTCCTGAAACATTCCTTGAATATAAATGTGATACCACTTCTTTGTGAAGAGGTTGCTGGGATAGTAATGTTAATGTTTAGAGGACTCTATAAATGTAGCTAGTTTCATTTGTCGAAGCAGTACATATATAGATAAAATACCTGTTCCAAGCAATGTCACAAGGAACAGATGCCATGGAAATAATTTGACAAACATAGAAGCCAGTGCACATGCTAGACTCCAGTTTCAATGGAGGGTGCAGGGTTCTTTGTGGTCTTGGTTCAGCCTCAGTGTCAGGCAGGCTTGTACCTGGGTCTTTAGGAGTGGGACTTTCTCAGTGATTCTGACCCTACCCCATGGTCAGATTTTCAAATGTTACTGTTTTGAAATATTGTCCCTTGCACAAGAAAAATACTATAAGCCTGCTTTGAGAGGCCAAAATACTATTTTCAAAATGATGGTTTTATGAAAGGGGAAAGAACTCTTTAAATTATGGGATTATATTTGCTAAAAATACAAATTATAAATTTGATGTCAAACCATAAAACAAAAGAAAGTATTAAAATAATGAATTTTTTAATAATCAGTATTTAGTGTTTGAGAGATCTCTGAGGTGTTGCTAATCAGATCCTTTACAGGTTCATTAATTGCATGCATTTGAAAAGTTCAGTTGCACATAAAATAAAATATGACTTAAACTGCCTCAAACTGCAAAGTAAATGCAGTTCTTCATGAAATCAACAAACCAAAGGCAGTAGAATTTCAAGTGTAGGTTGAACCAGAGGTTCATGATGCTTACCGGGATCTGCTGGCATCCTCTACAGTCCCTCCCCTTGGCTGTCTTCTGGATGTCAGTCTAATCCTTTGCCTGGCTGACCTGCCCCACACCTTACATTTGAACATGATACTGTCAATGCAAGGAAGAAGGACCAGCATTCAAGGCAAAAACTCAAGGTCCATTCTGTTTAAATTAGGTCTGGTCACATGCCAACCCTGAACCAGAGTATCCCCGAGAGGATGAAATATGGTCCCTGGACTAGCCTAACTCACAGGGTTGTTTCTGGAGACAGTGAATTCAGCTTCCTCAGAATAAAATGAAATGCAAGTGAATATCAAGGATACTTGAGAAGCATAAAATGAATGCTAGTGAAACATTTCTTGGATTTATTCTACAGGTATTTTGGGGTTTTTTTTTTTTTTTTGACTGCCTGGTGTAAACTACCAAACTAGACACTGGGGATTTAGAGTTCATGTAGAAAATTCACTGTCTGCATTCAAAAGTAGAGAAAATATGACAATACTTGGCAAAATAGAAGTAAGCATGATGTTAAAGGTATTGCCAGAGAAAAGTCTTGTAGACTCTTCTATTAATAATGAGGGGGGAGCCCTGGCTGGTGTAGCTCAGTGGATTGAGCACGGGCCTGCGAACCAGACAATCGTGGTTTGATTCCCAGTCAGGGCACATGCCTGGGTTGCAGACCAGTTCCCTGCAGGCCAATTCCCAGCAGGGGACGCATGAAAGGCAACCATACATTGATGTTTCTCTCCCTCTCTCCTTCCCTTCCCCTCTAAAGATAAATAAATAAAATCTTTAAAAAAAATAATGAGGGGGGATCCAAAAAAGCCAGAATTTGTTTATAAAAAGTTGTGCATTTATTTTTACATGTTTAAACTTCAGTCACCTTCAAAGTACTCTCCATTTGATGCAATATACCTATCAAGATTTTTTCCCACTGCTCAAAACAGTTTTTGAACTCTGATTTTGATACCTTTTAGTGCTTCTGCTGTTTTTGTTTATTTTTATTTTCCTAATTGGCAAAACATTTCCTTTTGAGGACTTTTTTCATCCAAGGAAACAAAAAAACAGTCACTTGGTGTGAGATTGGGTGAATAGGGAGGGTGGGGAACAGGGGTCACATTGTTTTTGGTCAAAAATTACTGAACACTCAGTACAGTGTAGGCAGGTGTGCTCGTAAATCACCCACCATGAAGTAGGCAAATGTGCTGATAAAGTCTTTGAAAAAAATCACTGAAGCCAAATGCAGTTTCTCACAATATCAGCTGGTACACTGAGAGATGAGTTCCTAGAACACTCACCTAGTAAAGGAAGCATGTACCACAAGGTGCACACCCTCCAGAAATTAATTCTGTTTGGGGGGTGTTCCCCCTTCATATATATTCCTACACTTTTAATATTTGAGGTCTTAGGATTATTTGAGAGGTCCCTGATCTCACCATTCTCATTTTATTGATGAAGTAACAGAGCCCAGATGTGCTACCTGATTTGACAGGTCATGTGGGCAATAGGTGGTAAAGTCCTGGAGAGAAGATAATTTTTGTCTTTGAGTCTGCTGCTCCTTTCACTAGCCCATATTTATTCTGAAAAAGAAATGATCACATTATGTGCACATAAAGTCATTTGTCACTATATAATAGCCTTTTTGAAGCGATAAATTGATTGCAAAAGTTCTATTCCCATTTCCAGAGGCCACATTTATGTGTGCCTGCTATGAATGGAACTTTCACATCGAAAGACATACTACTTTTTTCCCTTCTTTTTCAAAGACATTTTAAAAATCTTTCACCTCTGACACTGCCACTTACTAACAGTCATGAATATCAAGCAATGTTAGAGGTTAATGCACTACTAATGATAAGTTGTTGTAACTCAGTTGGCCCTTCTTGGCATTGAATGCCAAATAAAAGTTCTTTTTTATAGCAAAACTAAGCATTTTTAGTTTTATTGTGCCTCACTGAGGTTATAGGATGTTTTGTATATACATATGGTATAGTTGTTTTTCAGGATAATATGAAAAGAGCATTTGTGGGATTTATAAATGATTTTATAAAGCATTAATTAATTTACCATTTATCTTGCATCCTGACATTCCAAGTTATAACTCTTTTTAGCAGTGATATTTTTTAAAACATCATACTAAATAATTTCCTTTTAATAATATTTTATTGGGACATTTAAAAATATACTTGGAGAAAATATTTTATGTTAATAATGATAATACTATGATGATTAGAGTTACAGGGAGGAGTATATCTTGATATTGGTTTAAGTAGCTTCTTGTTACCAAAGTCCTCATGAACCCCAAAACCTTGATACTGAAAGCAAAATAATAATTTTTAAAGAAATCAATTTGTAAAACAAATCTCCTTGAAATGTTTAATGTAAGATAACAAAAAAAAAATTAAGCACTTACATTACACTTGGCATTTTTGTGAACAGGAGTATAACCCAAAGATAATTTTTAGCTTAACTTAACCAAGAGTCTTAAAATGTGGAATGAACCAAGAAAAAATATGGAATGAACGTAAGTGAACATATACAACCTTGTGGGAAATGGGCTGTAAGTAATCTGAGAACACAAGGGAAGTGTTGATTTCCATAAGGGGATTGGGAGGATGTCAAAGAAGGTTGTTTGCTGATTTTCAAAAGGGCTTACTAGGAGATGGTGAGATCATATAGAGAAGATTGGAGGAATCTTCAGTTCCTCCAATTGAAGAACATGGGTTTGGAATTATTATTTACTTTATATTTTTCTTCATATTTTTTCTTTTCTTCTATCTACATTTTATAGTAGTATTATATTTTGATAGAATTGAAACTGTTATTTGTTCATACTGTCTTTCATTAGTAGCATGTAACTATTTGATAGTACAACTGTTCAATTTCTCAGATTGAGTATTCAGATACAGTCTTAAGTTACAGATCAGAATAGGAAATTCAGGCTAAATGTATATTTTAATTTTCATTTTATTAATCTTATTCTCCTATTTTATTGGTTTTCATTGATGCAAATGTAAAATGAAAACACCTTTACAACATTTGCATTTTTAATCACTTGATTCTTTTGGAAATCCCATTCAAATAATATAATGTTTCTAGTACTTCATTTAATTACTGCTTATTAGTGTGCAGTTTGTTAGTGAAAGGGATAAATAGTACACAAGATAGAAACAAGCAATAATTTGAGGATGGACAAGGCAGAGCATGTTTTATAGAGATAGTTTCAAGTAAGATTATTTCCTTTTTATCATTTTCTAATATGACCTCTGGAGAATGTTCATTTGTCTTAAATAAGTGCTTTGTGTGGAAGTTAATAACCCTGTATGACAGATGACTGATAACAACACAGTGCTCACCAACAACTGTTGAAGATGTGGCAATGACTAGAAATGTATGAATTCATCAGAATATATGTTTCCTATATTCTACTGAATAACAACTGATGTATTTTTTAAAGTAACAAGTTTAAAATTGGGTTCAACTGGTGCAAAATGTCTACAACAGGGTTCTTAGTTTGCATTGCTTCAAAATTAATTATTTTTACCTTTTCAAATTTATTATGGAATAATTTAAATATATATATTTAAAGTGTACATTGTGATGATATACACTGTGGAACGATTACTACTTGTATATATAACAGTAGTTCTTTATATTAATTTAGTTCTACCATTTAACAATTATGGCTAGATAATTTAATTTTACTGAAGACAAAACTAACACAGAGATAAATTAGAATATGCCAGAGCAAGAGAAATATTCTGAGATAGGATATAGATTTACTGATTCCACCTCTAACTCCAGTCAACTTCTGACCTTGGAGAATAATTTGGCTTTATCTATTTTTGATAGCAGAAAAATTCTTGCTTGTCTCATACTTTCACTCCAGAGAAACTCCATGTATTAGTTAGTATGTCTGGGATTGATTTGTAACTTCAATTTTACTCATCACAGAACATTGATGAGCCCAGGGGATTCTATAATGTTGGCTCTTATATATATTATGTCATTTCCACCTCTTCCATTTATTTTGATATTCATTATTATTTACAGTGCTGGCTACTCTTCCTGTACCTGAATGCTAAGTTTAGATAATTTTTAGAGCTTATTGTTTTATTCTTATTCTATTCATTTTTTACTAGGCCATGATGACTTAGATAAAAGTCTGTAAGTTCTCATCTCATAGATTTGTAGACCCAAGTGTTACCTGTCTTCTGACCTCCAGATTCATCTATCAATTTTGAAATGATGTTCCATAGCTACCCATATTCAACATTCTCAAAAGTTAACTTATAATTTCTCCAAAACCCTGTGACTTCAAACCTGTTTCTCCCCAGGATTCTCTCTCAGTAAGATGAAGGGCCTTGTTTCATTAATGTAGTTAAAGTAAGACAGAACCTGGAGTGTCCTGTTTTCCTCCTCCTTCCTCATTCATTTTTGTCTTTTTAAAAACATATTTTATTGATTATGCTATTACAATTGCCCCATTCCCCCCTTTATTCCCCTCTGACCTGCACATCCCCTCCCTCCCACACTCCCCTCCTTTTAGTTCATGTCCATGCTTCATACATATAAATTCTTTGGCCTCTACATTTTCTATATTATTCTTAACCTCTCCCTGGATGTTTTCTAACTACAATTTATGCTACTTATAATCTGTTATAAGGGGAAAAATTACCTCTTCCCCTCTCTCCCCCTCCCACTCACCCCCTGATAATCCTCCAAGTGATCTCCATTTCTGTGATTCTGTTCCTGTTCTAGTGATTTGCTTAGTTTCTGTTTTTGTTTTAGGTGTGATTGTTAATAACTGTGAGTTTTTTGTCATTTTATTGTTCATTTTTTTTGTTCTTAGATAAGTCCCTTTAACATTTCATATAATAAGGGTTTGGTGATGATAAACTCCTTTAACTCGACCTTATCTGGAATGCACTTTATCTGCCCTTCCATTCTAAATGATAGCTTTGCTGGATAGAGTAATCTTAGATGTAGGTCCTTGCCTTTCAGGACTTTGAATACTTCTTTCCAGCCCCTTCTTGCCTGCAAGGTTTCTTTTCAGAAATCAGCTCATAGTCTTATGGGCATTCCTTTGTAGGTAACTGTCTCCTTTTCTCTTTCTGCTTTTAAGCTTCTCTCCTTATCTATAATCTTGGTTAATGTCATTATGATGTGCCTTAGTGGGTCCCCCCTTGGGTCCAACTTCTTTGGGACTCTCTGAGCTTCCTGGATTTCCTGGAAGTCTATTTCCTTTGCCAGATTGCAGAAGTTCTCCTTCATTATGTTTTCAATTAAGTTTTCAATGTTCTTCTTCTCCTTCTGGCACCCCTATGACTTGGAGGTTGGAATGTTTAAAGTTGTCCTGGAAGTTCCTAAGCCTCTCCGCATTTTTTTGAATTCTTGTTTCTTCATTGTGTTCTAATTGAATATTTCTTTCTTCCTCCTGGTCCACACTGCTTATTTGAGTCCTGGTTTCCTCCCTGTCACTGTTGGTTCTCTGTACATTTGCCTTTATATCACTTAGCATAGCTTCATTTTTTTCATCTAGTTTGTGACCATATTCAACCAATTCTATAAGCATCCTGATTACCAGTGGTTTGAACTGTTTATCTGATAGGTTGGCTATCTCTTTGTTACTTAATTGTATTTTTTTCTGGAGCTTTGATCTGTTCTTTTATTTGGGCCATTTTTTTTTGTCCTGGTGCACCTGTTATATAGTAAGGAGTGGAGCCTTAGGTGTTCACCCAGGCAGGGCAACCCACATCACTGCGTTGTTTCACTGTATGTGGGGGAGGAGTCAGAGAGGGAACAATGCCACTTGCTCTGCTCTCTGCCAGTTTTCAGTCACCTCCCCTGCTACCCACAATAAAATTGGGCCCTTTTGGTGCTAATTCCTGGGTGGATGGGCTTGTGTACATTCTAGGACCCTGTTGGTCTCTCCAATGAACTCTCCTGTGAGGACGGGAGTTTCTCCCACTGCCCCCTAAACCCCCACAGGTGTTTGTTGAGGCTTGATTTCCCCTCAATGAAACTCTGGGTTGCGAGGTCGCAGTCTGTCTTCTTCCCAAGTTGTTCCTCCTGGTTTGTCTGCACATGAATTCCTAGTCCACAATCTGCTGCTTCACCAGGTCTGCCAGTTGCTGCCTTGCCATGAGTCCTCCCTGCCTGGATGCCTGTCTTTGGCCCTCCTACTGGTCTGGATAAATGTTTCTTCTTTAACTCCTTGGTTGTTGTACTTTCATATAGTTTGACTTTGTGGTAGCTCTGGTTGTTTTTTGTTTTTAAATTTGTTGTTGTCCTTATTTTGGTTGTACGAGGAGGCACAGTGTGTCTATCTATACCTCCATGTTGGCCAGAAGTTTATCATCATGTCTGTTTCTTGAGTTTCTTATTGAGTCCCATGCCTTCACCTCATAGGTGTCTGCAACAGGGATTCTGACTGCTAATGTAGGAATCAACACCATCTTCCGTTTCCCTGACTTCTAGGATAAATGTATCCTTTTTCTTTTGTGAACTCTTGGCAACTCCTTTGCTGTCTACAATTTGGTGAAAGGGCCAATTCTTTGGAAATGACATCAATAGGGATTCCTGTTTGTGGGTTCCTTGAGTTGTTGCTAGGGGCTTGTGCAGTTGCTAATTTTCTGGCCCCCGTGAGCAACTCATGGAAGTGGTAATGACAGCATGAAGGCCACTGTGTCTGGGAGAGGATGAGTGAGGCCTGAGTCATGGAGTTGGTAGGAGGAGGGACAGTAAAGCTCTATGGCTAGGAGAGGCACTCACTTCTAGGGTCTCACCTGGAAGAGTGTATCACTTGTGGTGCTCCAGTAAAACAGAACCAGTAGGATGTATGTATATGGAGAGATTTATTTTAAGAAACTGACTGCATGCTTTTGTGACTAGGGTTCCAGCATGGCCAACCTCTCATGGGAGATCTCAGTTGCACTTGGCATCATGAGAAGTCAAGAGGCAGAACTTCTTCTTATGTGGGACCTCTGCCTTGTTTCTTAAGGCTGTCAATGGATTAGATGGGGTCTAACCATGTTATAAAGGGTAATCTGTTTAATCAAAGTCTACTGATTAAAGTGTTAATCACATCTAAACATACTTTCACTGCCACTGCTGTTTGACCAAACCACTAGACATCCTAACATGGCCAATTCGCACATAAAATTAATGATCACAGAGAGTAAATATGTCTACAGGGCATTCTAAAGGAAATTTTTGTGAGATGTATGTGCACAGCTCTTTATAAAATGCAGACAAATCTTTATCATTTTCAGATTTTCTGTTAACATTTAACACAGTGCTGATCATGTGGAGCATCAGCTTTATTTAAACAGTGTATTTAACACCTGCACACATTCAACCCATTGTTTGTCCCCCTCCAAAACCATAGATTCATTGTGTCACTCTTAATATAAACAGCCTTATTCTTAGTATCACCTATAAGCTTCTTGACAACATTTCCAACTTTATCTTATATCATTTTCTCTTATTGCCTGTGCTCTCCACATGCTCTTGGTTGGTCTATTCCATTATGTCCTTACAAAGTTCTAGTAATTCTCCCTTTCATCTTGTGTCCCAGAGACCTCTCAGCCAGTTGTTCTTGCCCCATTGATAGGGACCCATTTATTTTTCTGAATCCTCAATGGAACTTTGTTAGGGCAGCCTCCTATAATTTCAAGGACCAGGTTAATTCCTCCATTAAATGCTTCCATAACACCCTATACTGATTAGTACATTTGTTTAAAATCTGTACTCCTTTCTAGGTGTAGTAGCACACAACAACTATGCAATAGTTTTTTAATTCATGGCTGGATCCACTTCAAAATGACTTCACCTCCACAGTCTCTGCTACTACTGTCTGCTTCTCTGAGAGAGGCATTTATGACAAGCCCCCTCTCCCCCACTCTCCCTCTCATACCTCAACTACAAAGAGAAAAGAAGACTCTGTAGATGGGCAGGTTCATTGGTGACAGTGCTAGGATTTGGGATAAGCAAAGATACTTAATGCTTAGGTGTTCCACATAAAGTACCTTGGGATTCACTTTTTTACTTTTCTTCTCTCCTCCCTCCAGGCAGCTAGTTCAGTTAGAACACGTCAAGGTCACTGCAGGTGGGACGGGGACCACACTTGGAAAATGTAGGTACAAGCTCTTAGGGGAAGCTCTTAGGGCAAATCTTTCCTTTTTCTATTACTTACCTTGATGTTTCTATATTATCTAGTGCTTTTTAAGATGTAATTTTATATTTTTTCAGGTTCACTTTCATAAAGTGGTAAAAACAATTATCAACAAGAAGGAAGGCACTTCATATTTACACATTTATTCATTTCATAATGAGAATGCTAATTTTTAAAACATTTAAATCACTTCTAGTTCTGAGATATTGGATGACTCACCTGGTTCCCTGGCTGTCACTATTGAGGGTTTACTCCTAGGAACCTGTGCACACAGAGGCTGTGGTCTCTATGACTTTAATCTAGAAGGCAAATTATCAGGCATCTTTGCCTAGGGCAGTTCTGTTAAATCCACAAAACAATTTATGCATTGTGAGCAGATCTCTGTAACCTAGCAAACCATTACATTCACAACAGCAAACCCTCTTCACGTAATGATGAAAACTTCCAATTAAATGAAGGTTAATTTAGTCTGTGTTTTGTTCTCACAAAGTATATATGCAGAACAAAATAACCTAGAAGCTAGAAATTAGAATTACCTTTTCCTCTTGGGGGACTAAGGGATTGTCTAATTTGCATTTGGGTTCCTGGAAAGCCCAGTGCTTTAAGATAATACACTTGATGGCTTATACTGAACATACTAAATTGATTAGGAGATCAGCCTGTGCTCTTTTGGATAGCTTCCAATTTGAATATTGTCTTTTTTCTCATTTCCTTTACTCTAGATTAGATATCTTTTCTCTTTGATGTTATAGGCATCAATAAATAGCTTTTATTCTTAACTTGTGATTTTGCATCATAATTATTACACTGTGTGTTTGCGTCCTCTACTAAATTGCCCTTGGCAAGACAACAATCTTATTGTCCTTGTAACTAGGCCTGTGGTAAGCACTCAGTTATTCCCTTCCAGTGAGTGAGTGAATGAATGAAACTTCTTTGTTTCTTCATATTATTGAGAGTAAGCTCACTGGAAGTTCAGGATAAAGGTGCTGGTCCATCAGATTCTGATATGAATTCTTTTTCTGCCTTGCAGATGGCCATGTTCTTGCTGTGTCCTCACATGGCAGAGAGAGACTGAACTCTCTGGTAAGGACACTGTCTCTTTTCATAAGGATACTAATCCTATCTGATAGAGCCCCTCTTTATTACCTCATTTGACCTTAATTAGTAACTCCAAATACAGTCACACCAGATGCTGAGGTTTTGCCATTTGAATTTTGGGAATGGCATAATTCAGTTGATGCCATGGGCATCAATCACTTTTAATGGAAAGGCCTATTTGTAATGTTGAAAACATGATTACGTTATGAGGCATCTGAAAGAGAACTCAGTGAAATGACAACTGGGTGCCAGGTGAGGAGAAGGTGGTGTCTGTCCAGCACTGTCATTTGAGTCTGACTTCCAAATCACAGGCAACAAAATGCATTCAGGGCAGTGGAATGTTCACTGAAGGTGCCATTTTTCCTGATTCTGCTCTCTCTTTCTCTCTATCTCTCTTTTTTCTTCTCTCTCCAAGACTTTAATGTATACAGCTTCATATAATAATAATAGCATATTAAAAAGACACTCGAGAGGAGGCAAATTTAAATGCCAAAAAGTAGCATCTGATGCACTGAACAAAGTAGAAATCAATGCAAGAGGAGGAGGAAAGTCAGGGTACACCAAGAGCAGACTTAGCTGCCTTAACATGGGCTCTTTCTAGTTTGACATTTTCTTTTCAAGGACACTTCTGAGCATTAACAATTAACTTTTAATGAAAGAAAAAAGCTTATAGATTGTGTCTTGGAGGAAAGGGAAGTGTTTGGTTTTCCGAGCTTTTTTGTGTGCCATGAACTTCATTTATATAAACTTCATTTTACTTTTCCAATTCAGTTCTAACTTTGATATATCATATTCCTTATTTCTTTTAATTATGTGCTTATGTCATTTAAGACAATTTTTTGAATTACTAGTTGGACTCAAAAAATAGTCTGAGAGTAAAAAATATGCAATTTACAGAAGACTGAGGCTTGCAGTTTATGTAACATCTGTAAAAGCACATAGCTCCCAACTGGGGAAGACTGACCAAGAGAGACTGACCTCAAAGACTGTTGTTTCTCATATAAAACAGTTGTGCGAACCAAGAAAAACATTTGTTTCTTGACAATTACAGGCTCTGTCTGTCAACCATTAAAAATAATTATAGTTTTCATAATGGAACAGGAAGCCATTTTCTGCTTTGATGTGTACCTAGTAGGGAAGACCAACCTTCAAATGACAACTTTTACTTTGTTCTTCATTCGTGTTTATCATGTTGAACTTTCTCTCTTAGTGTTTTCTCTGAGGAATTTCAGTTCAATGCACGTCACCACAAACTTGACTACATGGACCAGCATTTGACCATGTTTTGCCTCCCTGTTCCCCTGTCTTAGGGGCTAACTGTTCAGAGTTCCCTGCATGAGCAGCTGAGAGTTGCACTTGTGACACCTTCCCCATGAACTGACTTCATTCCATAGGAATAGTTCTCACAGTGTTGTGACATGCAATCATTAAAAAGTATTTTACGTGGTTTGAAAATTAATGGTACATAAATACTGGGTTGACCAAAAGGTACGTTTGTTTTTTTCCATAAAATGGCTCTAGTAGTATTTAGTTGTCTTTATACTTCATTTGAAACAATTTTGTTAGATTGTATTGTAACAGCTATCATAACAGCATGCATTTAAAAAACTAACCAAAATTGATGAATTTTTGTGTAACCATTTTACTATTGAAGATGGAAGATAATATGCAACGTTTTCAGCATATTATGCTTTATTTCAAGAAAGGTAAAAATGCAGCTGAAACACAAAAATAGATCATGCAATGTATGAAGAAGGTGCTGTGACTGATTGAACACGTCAAAAGTGGTCTGTAAAGTTTTGTGCTGGAGATTTTTTTGCTGGATGATGCTCCATAGTTGGGTAGACCAGTTGACGTTGATAGTGATCAAATTGAGACTTTAATTGAGAACAATCAATGTTTTACTACATGCGAGATAGCTGACATATTAAAAATATCCAAATCAATAAAGTTATTGGTGAAAATGAAAAATGTGTCCTTTATTTTATGGGGAAAAAACAATATGGGCTTTTTTGGCCAATCTAATATGTATGTCTAAAGAGGAATATGTATGTCATTGTTATGCCACACTTAGCATATTGCTATAGAACACCTCATTTTGTAAAAAGAATTCCCAGGGATGATTAATAACTTCATTTGGAAAAAGTGTAATATGGTATGTTAAATGTGTTATTTAAAAATAAGTAATCATGCTTTTTTTATGGAAAGAATGTGGTGTTAGAACAACTTGGATTCAGATACTGACTTTTCCACATCAATGTTCTAGGGTTCTCTGGCTCATTTGAGTCTGAATTCCAAGTCACAGGCAAGACAATGCAGTTATGGCAGTGGAATGTTCACTGAAGGTGCCAAAATGAGGGGGCTTGGGTAAAACAAGGAAGCCTTGGTTTACTCAGTTCTAAAAACTTTAGGTTTTATTTTATCAAATACTATATTTGATCAAATATCTGGAATTCAGTAGAGCATGGAAGAAAGGTGGTCTTGTGAATGACTTATTGTGTTTCAGCTGAATGTACAAATACTACATTAAGTAATGAGCATCTGGGAATAATGTAAAGCTAAATAAGACTGAAAAAGTGAGGGAAGATTTTTAAAAATATATTTTATTGATTATGCCATTACAGTTCTATTTCCCACCTTCATTCCCCTCCACCCTGCAAACCCCTTCCCCAGCATTCCTCCCCTTTAGTTTATGATCACGTGTCTCAAGTTCTTTAGATTCTATATTTCCCATACTATTCTTGACCCCCCATCTATTTTCTACCTACTGTCTATGCTACTTATTTTCTGTACCTTCTCCCTTCTTCTCCTTCTCCCACTCCCCTGTTGCTAACCCTCCATGTGATCTTCATTTTTATGGTTCTGCTCCTGATCTAGCTGTCCTCTTAGTTTATTTTTGTTTTAGGTGTGGTTGTTAATAACTGTGAGTTTGCTGTCCTTTCATTGTTCATCTTTTTTATCTTCTTTTTCTTGATAAGTCCCTTTAACATTTCATATAATAAGGGCTTGGTGATTATGAACTCCTTGAATTTTATCTTATTTAAGAAGCACTTTATCTGCCCTTCCATTCTAAATGAAAGCTTTGCTGAGTAGATCAATCTTGGATGTAGGTGTTAGGTTTTCATGACTTGGAATAATTCTTTCCAGCTCCTTCTTGCCTGTAAGGTCTCTTTTGAGAAATCCACTGACAGTCTGGTGAGAACTCCTTTGTAGGTGACTGTTCCCTTATCTCTTGCTGCTTCTAGAATTCTCTCCTTCATTTTAATCTTGGCTAATGTAATTATGATGTGCCTTGATGTGTTCCTTCTTGGGTCCAACTTCTTTGGGACTCTCTGAGCTTCTTGCATTTCCTGGAAGTCTATTTCCTTTGCCAGATTGGAAAAATTCTTCTTTATTATTTGTTCAAATAAGTTTTCCACTTATGGCTGTTCCTCTTCCTTTTCTGGTTCCCCTATAACTTGGATGTTGGAATGTTTAAAAATGTCCTGGAGTTTCCTAAGCCTCTCCTCATTTTTTTTTGAATTCTTGTTTCTTCATCCTTTTCTGTTTGGTCATTTTTTTCCTCTTTCTGGTCCACTCCTTTGATTTGAGTCCCAGTTTCCTTTCCATTACTATTGGTTTCCTGTGCATTAACATTCATTTCAATTACTTTGGCCTTCATATGTTTCTTTAATTTGTGACTATAATCAACCAGTTCTGTGAGCATCCTGATCACCAGTGTTTTGAACTGTGCATCTGAAAGTTTGGCTATTTCTTCATCGCTTAGATTTATCAGTTCTGGGGCTCTGAGTTGTTCTTGAGCCATGTTTTGATCTGTTTGTGCCTGTTACATTCGAGGAGGTGTTCAGCAGGACGGGGCCACCCAGGTCGCTGATTTGTGATGCTGTATGTGGGGGCAGGGTCAGAGAGGGACAATGGCAGTCCCCTCTGCCACTTTCCGCCACTGGGGCCTGCACGGTCTGTCTCACCGCTAGCTCCTTCACGGGTTTGTCTGTGCTCGAATATGTGACCGTGGTCAGCCCTCAGTGAGTCTACCGCCTTGCACCCTCAGTGGGTCTGTCTGCTGCTACTCCACACGTGGGATCCGACTATGGCGGCCTGAGTGCCTGGGTTGTGTGCCTAGGTCGGTCTGGTGGATCTTTTCTGCCCAACCCCACTCTGCTGCTGGCTCTGCCCCTTTTACCAGTTTGGCTGAAGGGTTCGTTATTTTCAGACTTCCATATAGTTCAATTTTCTGTGGTTTGGCTGCATTTTTGTTGCTAAAACTTTGTTGTTTTTAAACTTGAATGTGTGAGAAGGTTCAGTGCTTCCACCTATGCCTCCATCTTGGCGGAAGTGGCAAAAGTGAGGGAAGAATTTTTGAAACACAAGAGTTAGAACTCGAATATATATTATCCATGAGGGGAGAAAGACTTATTAAAGACATGAAACTCTTTAGGGATAGAGACCAATATTACTCAAAAGATTATAAAACATATTATAAATTTGGATTTTTTCCAGTGATCAAAGAGAAGTCATGCAGAGTAGAGCATTTAAATATTTTGACATTTTGAACATGAGTATGACAAAACAGAACATTCAAGGAAGACAACATTTTTGTTTATCTGTGCAGCTAACATGTCTAGAATAACCAATAATAATATAATGAAGAATGTGGCTTAGGCATGTTTGGGGGATGTAACTTTAAAAGGGAATATGGTAATCAACGAGTGAGAGATATGTCTGGAATTCAGGGACAACAGCTGTAAATTTGGATGTTTTTAAAGCCACTAGGTTGGATAACATTACCAAAGAAATGCTTGTAGAAAGAAAATAGAAGTTGTGAAATAGATTCATGGCATATTTTTAGTATTAAAAAGTATGGAAGAAGAGAAAGAATCAGGAAAACAGCCTAAGGAAAAAATGCTGGTTAGTAGGAAAACAGGAGAGGTTATTTCCCTGGAAGGCAAGTGATCCCAGGAGTGTCAGATGCTGCTGGAAGTTTGGGTAAGTTGGAGACTGACAATTGACCATTGGATGTAGGTTATGGGGCCACTGGTGATGCTGACAATTTTTTTTGGTAGACTTGGGGCTGTAACTGTTGGTACGAGTGTATCTTGTCACACTAACCAATCTGCAGGTAATAGTATTTGTATAAAATGTTTAAAAAATGGTTTAAAACAAAATGACTATTTGAAGAAACTGTAAAACAACTCAAAATAGGCAAAAACTGGAGGAAATTAGATCCCTGAAAATTGAAAACTTTATTGAATGAGATTTATGTATTTGAATTTTTTAAAAAAAATTGTTTTGTTTGATGGCACTTCTCAGTCTGGATGGGGATAGCAAAAAATCCAAGTCTTAAAAGGTTGAATTATCAGAGGCCAGAGGTCAGATATGGCTGAGAAACTGGAAAATTATTGAAAAATTGCAGAGGAGGGTAAGCCTAAAATACTAGGTAGTAATTCTACCAAAGTCTTTTGTCTTCTCACTGAACTACACACGAAGGGAAGTTCCCAGTTTTTCCTGTAAAGTCAGCAGCTGAATGAAGGAAATGAGCTGAACCCTTCCTCAGATTGGATATTGGACACTGCAGATGAAATTTCTGGGCACTTATTTGGGTGCCAGCTCTTACCCTAATGAAACCAGGGCCCAGGCTCTTCCCTTTCTCACCCAACCTTCAATGAGGTCCCGCTATCTTTACAGTAGAAGAGTCATTGCTAGTGCTCATGTATTTTGTCATTGGGGAATGTCTTCACTTTGTCACTTAGTTACATAATTAGATCTACCAACCAGGACCAAAGTGCCAACAAGGACCAGACGCAGAGTGTACCTTTGACAGAGCTATTAGGGGAGAGCATGTCACTCTGTAAAACTGGTCACATTGTAACAGGAGGGATCTGGCAAGATTACTGATCCCCAAGGCAGTGTGTAAAAGCCTGTCTTCCCCCAGGAGCAAAAGAGAGGGGCCATAGGAGAAGGCTGCAGACACAACATTAAACAAGCTACAAGCTAGAGCTGTGCAGTGAACCAGCCTAGCACAAGCCAGTGTTGCCCCAGCAACCAAGCAGCATGATGTGACACAGAAAAAGGAAGTCTGCACAGATTATGCACTAGGCTAGTGAATTTGGACGGGGGAAAGACCCTCCTACTGGCTTTCACAGGTGCAGAATAAGGGGGCAGAAGATTTAAACAGAGGGAGCATGAAGACTTGCTCACATTCCTTTCCCTCTCTAGCCCTGTTGGAGGTCTGAGGGCCTAGTGTTGCTGGGCCAGTGGGCCCTGGAGACTTTGTGGCCAGATAACAAGCCCTATTCCCCACCCCATGCAAAGAAGTGGTGGCAGCACTGGTGACCAGCACTGTGCAGCACTGCTCAGCTTGGCCTGGTGCACAGATGCACTAGGAAGCTGATGGACAGAGGTATGGGGTGCAAGCACTGGGCTGGAAGGCAGCAGCCAGAGAAAAATGCAGAGTGCAATAAATAGGACACCTGCTTGCACATACTCCAAAAGATGCCTGGAGCCAGACTGTGACCAGGAACCAGCTAAGCCACCTGGATGATCATGCTACAGCCACCTATTTATCCCTCAAAATGGTACTTTTAACTGGGAAAAGGATTTCCAGGCACAGTCCTGAACTGATCTGGAAAAGGGTGGAGGGGTTATTTATCTTTGGGTGTTTTAAAGGGAATGGGTTTTGAGGCAAAAGCCCATTATTCTTCCAAAATTGTGTGACCTTTGCGTAAAAGGCTTCTTTCCTTTTACACCAAACTTCTGACTTTGAAACTTATGAGTGACAGGCAGTAGAACCCCACATGGCTGCACAGTAACAACACTGGTTTCCCTCTGATGTTCCCTGACCATGTTCTGCATTGCAACACATGGCGAGTATTTTTCACTGTTAGCATTGAAATAGTGTTTCTATAGACAACAAATTTGGGTTATAATAAAATAACAACTGTTAATTTTTTTCCTGATATTCAAGAGCTTACCTTATTTTTGCAGCATCTTCTTCCAGACCCCACACCCATGTGTTTCTCTTCCCTCTTTCTGTTCCCTCCTCCCTGTTTTCAAGCATCTATGACAAGTACACAAACCACACTGAGCTTCACTGGATGTCTTGCCAGTTTTCACTGTTGACTCTTATCCTATACTCATTGTATGAAGGTAGATGTTCTTCAGTGTCTTCTCCTGGGATACTCCTACTTTTATGAATTTTTTGAAATTTTCACCAACATCACAAAAGTATTATGGACTAAGCTAAACTCTTGACATTACCCCCCAAATCTAGATTCTAATTGTATTTTGAGTAACTCTCTCCTGTCACTGTGTTGATTTGCTTTCCACCAACCTTCCCCTTGCTCTAGAGCTTTTAGCAACATTCATTTTGCTTCATTTGTTGAATATAGAAAGCACAATCACTCTGGGGTTACTGGCTATCCCACCTCTTTGCCTGTCAAGTTCTTCTTTTATGTTTCAGTTTAAATATTAAATTTGTAGAAAGCTCTTTACCAACTATTTCTATAATGTTATCAGGTCCATTGTTCTCTATTTCAGTGTTCTGGCTGTTTTTAATAGTGCTATTTATAATAGTGAAACTGTTTTATCTGTAAGACTAAACTTTAGAAAGGTAGAAATCACTTTTATCTTATATATACCCTTGAATATCACTTTCTAATTTAGTATCTGGAGAATATACAATAAGTATTTGAAGAATGACTTTATCTTAAGGATTGTTTTTGTGGAGCCTTTATCTGATGTCTTTCAACACTGTGGTGTTGTTCTCACTAGGGTGTTTTATCAATGGATCTCAGCTGGACTTGGACCTCATATCCCTGACACCCGAACTCCTCTTTTCTGGGAACAGTTTATTTTAACACACATATTGCAATGTACCCACAAGACCTGACCAATTTGCATGCCCTCAATATATATATTACTAGTTTTGGGGTATTTTGGCTACATATTTCATATAGAAACAGCCTAAGTGCCCATCGGTAAATGAGTGGGTCAAAGAACTGTGGTACATTTACACAGTGGGATACTATGCAGCAGAAAGAAAGAAGGAACTTCTATCATTCATGACAACATGGATAGAAATGGAGAGCATTATGTTAAGTAATATAAACCAGATGGTGAAAGACAAATATCATATGCTTTCACCTATAAGTGGAACCTAATCAACAAAGCAAACAAGTGAGCAAAATAGAAGCATAGACATAAAAATGAGGAACAAACTGACAGTGACCAGAGGAGAGGTGGAAGGGGGATAATGGGGGTGTGATGGGGAAGAGTCAATCAAGAAACTTGTATAAAGGATCCATCGGTGAAGACAACAGGGGTGGGAGATTGAATGTGGAAGGTAGGGTGTGAGTAGGGCAAGGGAGAGTAATGAGGGAAAAATTGGAACAACTGTAATTGAATAACAGTAAAAAAATAAAATCATGTCACAGTTTTTGTATAACTATATAGTAATAATACATAGTTTTTTAATTGGCAGAGGAACTCTCTTCTCTCCATTAATAATGTAATAATCTTCAGTACTGGTAGTTCTCTATAGCTATATACTAAGAGTTTATAGGTAAATTAACATTACAGTCATATTTGTCCACGAAAGCTATGTTGTACATGTGATTAAGTTTCCTGCCTTGTCCTCAAACTAGTTCTTTGGCATATTGAATATGCCTTAAGTAAAATCTTGATGGTATGATTTCAAACAAGACAGCACTTAAAATGTTTTGTGTTCTATGTGTCTCAGGTCAAATTTGGATACAGAACTCTTTACATTTGTTCAAGTGGTTAGTAATTCTCAGCCAGGGTATATTAGCAGAAACACTCATGAGCTTTCTTTTCTCAGCTTTATTGAGGTATAATTGACAAGTAAAAATTATAACATACTTAAAATATGTGATGTGATAATTTAATATGTGGATACATTGTAAAGGATTCTTGTGGAGTTTTTTATTTTTTATTCATTTTAAAAATATTTTATTTATTTATTTTTAAAGTATATTTAAAACTCCACAAGAATTGGAGTTTTAAAGAATTGGAGTTTAGCATTGGTTATGCTATTACAGTTTTCCTAATTTCCTCCTTTATCCCCTCTCTGCCTTGCAACTCCCAACCTTCCAGCATTCCACCCCATCTTAGTTCATGTTCATAGGTTGTACATACAAGTTCTTTGACTTCTGTGTTTCTTATACCATTCTTAACTTTTCTTCATCTATGTTATGTCTACCAATTATGCTGCTTATTCCCTGTACCTTCCCCCTATTTTTCCCCTCTTCCCTCACTGAAAATCCTCCATGTGATGTTCGTTTCTCTGATTCTGTTCCTGTTGTAGTTGTTTGCTTAATATTTGTTTTCACTGTTCTTAATTTTTAGGTTCAGTTGTTGATAGTTTTGAGTTTGTTGTCCTTTTATTGTTCATAGTTTTTGATCTTCTTCAATTTCTTAGATAATCCATTTAACATTTCATATAATAAGGGCTTGGTGATTATGAACTCCTTTAATGACCTTATCTGAGAAGTACTTTATCTGCCTTTCCATTGTAAATGATAGTTTTGCAGGATAAAGTAATCTTGGATGTAGGTCCTTGCCTTTCATGACTTTGAATACTTCTTTCCAGTCCCTTCTTTCTGGTAAGGTGTTTACTTTATTTTATTTTATTTTTTGAGAAATCAGTTGATAGTCTTATGGGCACTCCTTTGTAGGTAACTCTCTTCTTTCCTCTTCTGCTTTTAATTTTTTCTCTTTATCTTTAATCTTGGGTAACTTAATGATGATGTGCCTTGGTGTTTTCCTCTTTGGGCTGAACTTCTTTGGGACTCTCTGGGCTTCCTGGACTTCCTGGAAGTCTATTTCCTTCATCAGATTGGGGAAGTTTTTCATTATTCATTCAAATAAGTTTTCAATTTCTTGCTGTTGATCTTCTCCTGGAACCCCTATAATTTGGATATTGGAATGCTTAAAGTTGTCCCAGAGGTTCCTAAGCCTCTCTTCTTTAGTTTGAATTCTTGTTTCTTCATTCTGTTTCAGTTAAATGTTTAGTTCTTCCTTTTGATCCAAATCATTGACTTGAGTCCTGGTTTCCTTCCTGTCACTGTTGGTTCCATGAATATTTTGCTTCATTTCTCTTTGGATTCCCTTCATTTGTTCTTTCATTTTTCAACCAAGCTCAATCAGTTCTGTGAGTATCTTGATTACCAGGGTTTTGAATTCCAGAACAGATAGGTTGTCTATCTCCTCATCTCTTAGCTCTTTCTCTGGAGTTTTGTTCTGTTCTTTCATTTGGGCCATATCTCTGTCTCAGCACAGTGGTGTGGTTGTTTTGGTTGACTGTTTTTTAATTCCTTGGTTGTCAGAGTTCCATGTAGTTAGATTTACTGGCATTTCTGGTTGTTTATTGTTTTTAGATTGGTTGTTATCTTTCTTTTGGTTATGCGAGGAAGCAAAGGGTTTCTATCTATGCATACATCTTGGCTGGAACTCTCAGATTTTATTTCTTTTTAGAGAGAGGTAAAGGCAGGGAGAAAGAGAAGGAGAGAAACATCAATGTGTTGTTGCCTCTCATGCACCCCCTAATGGGGACCTGGCCTGCAATTCAGGCATATTCCCTGACTGGGAATTGAACTGGCAACCCTTGGGCTTTGAGGCCGGCACTCAATCCACTGAGCCACAGCAACCAGAGCACGTTTTTTAATTGGACAAATGGCTAGGATTAATTGGGGGTCTCGATGGTGACTACTGGAGTCTGTGTGTTGTTTAAAAGCTTCACAGGTAAGTATGATGCATGTCTCTTAACAACCAATACCCTGAGTAATTTCTCTCAGAATTTTCTAAATTAATTTATTAAAGAAGTTTCTGAGAGTTTAGGGTAGGAAAATGTCAACAGCTTTCACTGAGTGAATCTTAAGGCAGTCCAAGTATTTTGGGTCAATGTATTAACCTACTCCATAAATTTGGGATTTTGGCACTTTTTCCTTAAATAGTAGACTATTTTCCTGTCATTCACCTGTAATCTCTTCCTATATTTATGATAAAATGGGCTTTCTGGTTTGTGTGAAGATGTTTCTATAGGTTTTCTTGGTTTACAGTGAAATACTATTCTTGAATTTCAGTCCCTTTAATCTTCTGACTTTATAGCCAAACAAATCTGATAGCTTCTGTAGGAACAAAATGAAGGCCTTCATAAGTAACCAAAAAGTCTTTGGTAAAAGTTTTATACAGCTGGAAAATATTATTTTAACTGACCCTCTACTGTATCCTGAGTGACGAAATTCATGTATTCAACTTATCTAAGTACATTATCATAATTAGATTTAATTACAGCAAAATTTGGAATATATGAATATTGCAAAATGGGTGAAACGAAATATCTTACCTCCTGTAAAGTATTTGGTGTTGCTTCTTGTTGATGGGAAACACTTGAAGGCTGAAATTAAATCCTAAGTATATTCAGCAGAGGGGGTGGTACTTCCAATCCCTGGGTCTATTTCTTTCTTTTTTATTTATTGATCTTTGAGTATATTTTATTGATTATTCTATTACAGTTTCTCAGGGATGCTGCAGGGAAATTCAAATTGAGTGCCAGATCAGCATTCCTTTGGTTGATCACAGCATTCATACATGGATGTTGAGAAATAATGACTTTGTGTGAGGTAGCTTTGGCTACTGTGGTTCACATATAGGGGCACAGTGTATTTTAAAATTAATATCTGACCTAATAAAGCATTTACTATAATTCAGCTCATATAATGCTCATTATAACATAGAATTGTTAGTATACCTGAGCTGGGTGGAAATATACAAGTCATAATTTGTTCTCTGCAGAATCCTGACTGGATAGGCTAAAAGATACCAGGTAATGAAAATGAAAAAAGTATTAATGCCACATGCTCTGTTCATTGGGAAGCTTCCCCTCTTCACTGTTTCTAAGGGTCACCCCAGAGAGAATGATGGTACAGTGACCATATGATGTTTGGTTCTGTCCTGCACATATCCATGGGGGCTTGCCATAGATCCCACACAGCTCTCATCTATTATTGATGGTATCTGTGTATGAAATCTGCTGGTATATGGTCTAAGTGTGGGAAACCTGTTCCTGTTTCCATGTCTTTTCTTGCTCTGGGCCCCATTCAAATGTGACCTTCTGTAACATCTAAGAAATTAATGAGAGCAATAGCCTCAGGGGTACTGTAGGCTACCTCCAACATGAGAAGAGGCTTTTGTATTCATGGCAGGTGACAGGAGGCACAGTAACTTGTCCTTTACCTTGAATGTTTGTCTGTGCATTCCCAGACCAGTGAAATCCTGAGATTGTAGGTCCCTGTCTCTTGTCCTCTGGAGTAAGCACCTAAGCAAGAGAATCGGGAGTGTTCATCAAGTCTCATGTGTTTGGTGTCATCAGTACAATGGGTCTATTCTGTGGAGTATCCAGATGATTTAGATCCCTTTGGACTGCCTTGTGACAGAGGTTCAATTAGACCTGGGAAAAAACAACAAATGTATGTTGTCCTTGCATGTGAGTGTCACATCCTAAGAATTTAAGATAATGAACAGTCAGAAGCAGTTTTAAAGAGTGAAAGAAAGTAATAAAGCTTTAAAAAATAATGCTGATATGCTCTTTGTTTATGTATGCAATATTTATATATGTAATCTCTCTGTTTTATATGAATATATGTAAAACATATATTTATATTTTAAAATATAGATTATGTTAGAGGTTTAAAACATTATTTAAATTAATAGTCCAAATCTGATTTCTCTAATTCAGTTCTGCTTTTCATGGAAAGAAGAATGAGTATATGAGGGGGCATCCCCCTAAACACAGTTGTCTTCTTTGGGGGTGGGCTTCTTGTAGAACAGGCTTCTGCCACAAGATGAGTATTCTAGAAACCCATCAGGGTACCAGCTGGCATTGTTGTGAAAGGCTATGTCAGGCTTCAGCAAAATTTTTTTGAAGACTTAACACATTTGCCCATTTCATGGTGGGTGATTTACTAGCACACCTGCCCACACCATGTTGAGTGTTCTGTAGTTTTGACAAGAAAATGGCATGAACCCCCATCTTCCACTATCACTATTCATCCACTCTCATGATGAATGACTGGTTTTTGTTTCCTTGGATGAAAAAAGTCCCAAAGGGAAATCTTTTGCTGATGTGGAAGGGTGAAACAAAAAAATGACAGAAGCATTAAAAGATGTCAAAATAAATGAGTTCAAGAACTGCTCTGAAACATGGAAAAAAGTCTCAATAGGTGTATTGCCTGAGATGGAGAGTACTTTGGGTACTCCATTTTGAGTGAAATGGAGAGTACTTTGAAGAGACCTTACAGGCAAGAAGGGGCTGGAAAGAGGTATTCCAAGTCATGAAATCTAAAGACCTACAACCAAGATTGCTCTATCCAGCAGAACTTTCATTTAGAATGGAAGAACAGATAAAGTGCTTCTCAGATAAGATCAAATTCAAGAAGTTCATCATCACCAAGCCCTTATTATATGAAATGTTAAAGGGACTTATCTAAGAAAAAGAAGTTAAAAAAAAAACATGAACAGTGAAAGGACAGCAAACTCACAGTTATTAACAACCACACCTAAAAGAAAAGCAAACTAAAAGGACAGCTAGATCAGGAGTGGAAACATAGAAATGAAGATCTCAAGGAGGGTTAGCAATAGGGGAGTGGGAGGAGGAGAAGCAGGGAGAAGGTACAGAAAATAAGTAGCGAGGATGCTGGGAAGATGGCGACGGAGTAAGATGGAGCGGATACTAGCTCCTGTACTCATGGGTGAAAATCCTGGCAGATCTATGGAGAAACAGCACAATAAACCATCGGTTACCCAGCATTTATGAAATTAAAAGACCAGAGATTGTGACCGACGCTGAAACACCAGACGGCGGCAGAGTCAGCTACCGGAGCTGGGTCTCACGCGGCCCCCTGTACTGCCGCCAGAGCAACAGGCCTGGGAGCCGGGGCCTCAGGTACAGAAGCCGGACACTCCAAGCCCCTGTGACGGTCCTGGGAGACAGAGGAGTCAGGAACCAGAGCGGGGACACCCTTGTGCCGATGCCATAGCTACTAGCCTGGGCAACGGAAGGGTCAGTTGCAGGAGCTGGGACACCAAAGGCCCCTGTGACGCCCCCATAGAGACAGGCCTGGACCCTGAGGAGCCAGCTACGGGAGCCGGGAAGCTCTCAAATCCTGTGTCGCTGCCATAGCGACGGGACTGGACGCCGGGGAGCCAGGTACGGAAGCCCGGACACTCCAAACCCCTGTGACGCAGCTGAGGAGCCAGCTACGGGAGCCGGGAAGCTCTCAAATCCTGTGCCGCTGCCATAGCGACGGGACTGGACGTCGGGGAGTCAGGTACGGAAGCCGGGACTCTCCAAACCCCTGTGACGCAGCTGAGGAGCCAGCTACGGGAGCCGGGAAGCTCTCAAATCCTGGGCCGCTGCCATAGCGACGGGACTGGACGTCGGGGAGTCAGGTACGGAAGCCTGGACACTCCAAACCCCTGAGACAGCCCGGGGTGGCAGAGGATCCCTCTACGGGAACTGGGAGGGTCACAACCCCTGTGCTGCTGCCATAGCAAGGGGATTGGACACTGGGGAATCAGGTACGGGAGTTGGGACTTTCTAAGCCTCTGTGCCACTGCCATAGAGACAGGACTAGACGCCGGGGAGTCAGGTACGGAAACCGGGACACTCCAAGCCCCTGTGACGGCCCTGGGCGGCAGAGAGAGCCAGATACGGGAGCCAGGACATTCCCAGCCTCTGTGCCACTGCCCTAGTAACGGGCCTGGGTGCTTGAGGAGGCGGCTACTAGAGCCGGGACATTCAGCAGTGGTAGGCGACCAACGCAGAGACCAGTGCGAGGACCAGCGTGAGTGTAGGTGGAGACGAAGAACATCAAGAAACTTCAAGGAGTCTGTACCACTGAACTTCACAAGGAACATACCACAGAAGTTTACACCATAAAACCAGTGTTTCAGAACAGATCAATTTTGGAAGCAGAGACTAACAAGAAGAGTCTCAAACAATGGGAAGACAAAGAAACAATCCCCAAATGAAAGAAAAAGCAGAAACTTCAGAAAGAATGTTAGATGAAATAGACGCTGATCAACTATCAGACAGTGAATTCAAAGCACTGGTTATTACGAAGTTCAAAGAGCTCAAAGAGCTCACAGTGAGCTACCAGAAACTACAGGGAAATTATAATGATCTCTCTGCAAACTACAGCAACATCAAAAAGGAAATGGAAACCATCAGCAAGAGACAAGAGGAAATGAAGAATACAATTTCCGAATTGAAGTACACAGTAGAAAGTTTCCAAAGTAGGATAGATGAAGCGGAGGATAGGATTAGTGAGTTGGAGGACAGGGTAGAAAGCATCTCACAGAAAGAGCAAGAAAATGAAAAGAGGCTCAGAAAGAATGAAGAGGGATTAAGAGAAATGCAAGACAATATGAAACGTAATAATATCCGAATAATAGGAATACCAGAAAGAGAAGAAGAAGAACAAGGGATAGAAAACGTATCTGAACGAGTAATGAGAGAAAATTTTCCTAATTTGATAAGAGAAAAAGTCTCACAAATCCAGGAATCACAGAGAGTCCCAATCAAGAGGAACCCAAGGAGGCCCACCTCAAGACACATCATCATCAAAATGGCAAAATTCCAAGACAAAGAGAGAATCTTAAAGGCAGCAAGGGAGAAAAAAGAAATAACATACAAGGGAGCCCCAATAAGGTTAGCTACCGACTTCTCAATGAAAACACTTCAAGCAAGAAGAGAATGGCAAGAAATATTTCAAGTAATGAGAACCAGAGGCCTACAACCAAGGCTACTTTACCCAGCAAGGCTCTCAATCAAGATAGAAGGCCAAATAAAGAGCTTCCAAGACAAAAGAAGTCTAAAAGAATATGCCTCCACCAAACCAGCTCTACAAGAAATACTAAAAGGACTGCTTTAAGGGAAGGAAGGATAAGAGGGAGACAGAGAGGAACACAGGTACAAAAATGGCAATGAATAAGTACCTATCAATAATAACCTTAAACGTAAATGGATTAAATTCTCCAATCAAAAGACACAGAATAGCTCAATGGATAAGAAAGCATGACCCACACATATGCTGCCTACAAGAGACTCACCTCAGGACAAAAGACCATCACAGACTAAAAGTGAAAGGCTGGAAACAAATTTTCCAAGCAAACGGACAAGAAAAAAAAGCTGGGGTAGCAATTCTCATATCAAACAAAATAGACTTCAAAAAAAAAGGCTGTAAAGAGAGACCCAGAAGGTCATTTCATTATACTCAAGGGAAGAATCCACCAAGAAGACATTAACATTGTAAACATATATGCACCAAACATAGGGGCACCTAAATATATCAGGAAAATCTTAGAGGACTTCAAGAAAGATATTGACAGCAACACAATCATAGTAGGGGATTTGAATACCCCACTATCAAAAATGGACAGATCTTCCAAACAAATTATCAAAAAAGATATTGTGGCATTAAACAACACCCTAGATGAAATGGACTTAACTGATATATATAGAGCCCTTCATCCCAAAGAAGCTAAATACACATTCTTTTCAAATGCACATGGAACATTCTCAAAGATAGACCACATGATAGGACACAAAAGGAGCCTCAACAAATTCAAGAAAATTGAAGTCATACCAAGCATCTTCTCTGACCACAAGGCACTGAAATTAGAAACCAACCCCAAAGAAAAAAACCCAAAGCACCCAAAAACATGGAGACTGAATGGTATGCTATTAAACAATGAATGGGTCAAGAATGAAATTAGGGAAGAAATCAAAACATTTCTGGAAACAAATGAAAATGATCGCACAACAACCCAAAACTTATGGGACACAGTGAAGGCAGTCCTGAGAGGGAAGTTTATAGCAATACAGGCCTACCTAAAGAAGATAGAAACATTTCAAACAAACAACCTAACCCTACGCCTGCAAGAACTTGAGGAACAACAACAAAGACAGCCCAGAGCAAGCAGAAGGAAGGAAATAACCAAGATTAGAGCAGAATTAAATGACATAGAAACTAAAAGCACAATTTTAAGGATCAATGAATCCAGGAGTTGGTTCTTTGAGAAGATAAACAAAATAGACAAGCCTTTAAGTAGGCTCATCAAGAAAAGAAGAGAGAGGACACAAATAAACACAATCAGAAATGAAAGAGGAGAGATTACAACTGATACCACAGAAATAGAAGAGATTGTAAGAAATTACTATGAAGAACTGTATGCCAAGAAATTTGAAAACCTAGGGGAAATGGACATATTTCTAGAAAAATACAATCTTCCAAAATTCAGTGAAAAAGAAGCAGAAAATCTAAATTCACCAATAACAGCAAAAGAAATTGAAGCAGTAATCAAAAAACTCCCATCACACAACAGCCCCGTACCAGATGGTTTCACAAAAGAATTCTACAAAGCATTTAAGGAAGAGCTAACCCCTATTCTCCACAGACTATTTCAAAAAATTCAGAAGAATGGAAAACTCCCAAATTCTTTTTATGAAGCCAGCATCATCTTAATTCCAAAACCAGATAGAGACACAACAAAGAAAGAAAACTTCAGGCCAATATCGCTGATGAACATAGATGCTAAAATCCTCAACAAAATATTGGCAAATCGCATCCAACAACATATCAAAAAGATCATACACCATGATCAAGTAGGATTCATCCCAGGAATGCAAGGATGGTTCAATATTCGCAAATCAGTAAATGTAATACATCATATAAACAAAAGCAAAGACAAAAATCACATGATCATATCAATAGATGCAGAAAAAGCTTTCGATAAGGTACAACACCCATTTATGATAAAAACACTCAGCAAAGTGGGAATACAAGGAGCATTTCTCAAAATAATAAAGGCCATATATGAGAGACCTACAGCCAATATCATACTCAACGGGAAAAAACTAAAAGCTTTTCCACTAAGATCAGGAACAAGACAAGGTTGTCCACTTTCACCACTTGTATTCAATATAGTATTGGAAGTTTTAGCCACAGCGATCAGGCAAGAAAAGGAAATAAAAGGCATCCAAATAGGAAAGGAGGAAACAAAACTGTCACTGTTTGCAGATGACATGATAGTGTACATGGAAAATCCTATAGACTCTACCCAAAAACTCCTCAAACTAATTGATGAGTTTGGCAAAACAGCTGGTTATAAAGTCAATATCCAGAAATCAAAGGCATTTTTGTATACCAACAGTGAATCAGCAGAAGCAGAAATAAAGAGAAAAATCCCATTTGATATAGCAAAAAGAAAAATAAAATATCTGGGAATAAACCTAACCAAGGAGGTAAAAAACCTGTATGCAGAAAACTACACAGCCCTGAAGAACGAAATCAAGGAAGACACAAACAAATGGAAACATATACCTTGTTCATGGATTGGAAGAATTAACATTATCAAAATGTCCATACTACCCAAAGCAATATACAGATTCAATGCAATACCTATTAAAGTACCAATGGCATATTTCACAGACATAGAACAAACACTTCGAAAATTTATATGGAACCATAAACGAGCTCGAATAGCAGCTGCTCTTTTGAGAAAGAAGAACAAAGTAGGGGGGATCACAATACCTGATATCAAACTGTATTACAAGGCCACTGTAATCAAAACAGCCTGGTACTGGCATAAAAACAGGCACATAGACCAATGGAACAGAAGAGAGAGCCCAGAAATCAACCCAACTCTCTACAGTCAATTAATATTCGACAAAGGGGGCAGTAACATAAAATGGAGTAAAGATAGCCTCTTCAACAAATGGTGTTGGGAGAACTGGACAGCTACATGCAAAAAAATGAAACTTGAGCACAGACTTACACCATACACCAAAATAAATTCAAGGTGGATAAAAGACTTAAATGTAAGTCATAACACCATTAAAGTCCTAGAGGAGAACATTGGCAAGAAAATCTCAGATATTTCACGCAGCAACTTCTTTACTGATATGTCCCCTAGAGCAAGGAATGTAAAGGAAAGAATAAACAAATGGGATCTCATCAAAATAAAAAGCTTCTGCATGGCTAAAGAAAACAGTATTAAATTAGCAAGACAACCAACTGTATGGGAAAACATATTTGCCAATGATACCTCAGACAAAGGTTTAATCTCTAACATATACAAAGAACTTACACGACTCCACTCTAAGAAGACACCCAACCCAATTAGAAAATGGGAAAAGGACTTGAACAAACACTTCTCCAAGGAGGACATACAGAACATTCAGAGACACATGAAGAGATGCTCAATATCATTAGCTATCAGAGAGATGCAAATTAAAACCACAATGAGATACCACTTTACACCAGTCAGGATGGCTATCATAAACAAAGCAACAAACAACAAATGTTGGAGGGGTTGTGGGGAAACGGGGTCCTTAGTTCACTGTTGGTGGGAGTGCAGACTGGTACAACCATTATGGAAAACAGTATGGATTTTTCTCAGAAAAATAAAAATCGACCTGCCTTTTGACCCAGCAATTCCACTGCTAGGATTATATCCTAAGAATCCTAAAACATCAATATCAAAGAACCTATGCACCACAATGTTCATAGCAGCACAATTTACAATAGCCAAGAGTTGGAAGCAACCTAGGTGCCCATCAGTAAATGAATGGATCCAAAAATTGTGGTACATATACACAATGGAATTCTATGCTGCAGAGAGAAAGAAGGAGCTACTACCCTTTGCAACAACATGGATGGAACTGGAAAGCATTATGCTGAGTGAAATAGGCCAGGTGCTGAAAGACAAATACCATATGATCTCACCTTTAACAGGAAGCTAAACAACAAAACAAACAAGTAAGCAGAAAAAAAAAACCCAAAAAACAAAGACACTGAAATAGAGAACAAGGGGATAGTGACCAGAGGGGAGAAGGAAGGGAAGTTAAGGGGAAAAAGGGGGAGGGATTTGGAGGAACAAATAGGAAGGACACAGGGACGAGAACTAAGGGGGGGGAGGAAATGGGAGGGAGGTGGGGAGCAAGGGGCAGGGGAGGCTGGGATGGGAAAAATAGACAAAAAACTGTACTTGAAAAATAACTAAATAAAATTTTAAAAAAATGTGAAAAAAAAAAAGAAAATAAGTAGCATAGACAGTAGGTAGAAAATAGATGGGGGGCAAGAATAGCATGGGAAATATAGAATCTAAAGAACTTGAGACACATGGTCATAAATTAAAGGGGGGGTAATGGTGGGGATGGGGGGTAGGGTGGAGGGGAATGAAGGGGGGAGTAGAACAACTGTAATGGCATAATCATTAAAAAAATAAATTAAAAAAAGAAGATGACTGAAGTTTAAACATGTAAGAATAAATATACAATTTTTAAAAAATAAATTCAATTTATTGGGGGTCCCCTCTCATATATGTACTGTGTATGGCAAAAAATATTTTTATGTGGGTATAGCCATCATATTTGTGAATGTGTGAGAAGAGCTTATTTGAGTTTAAGACAGTTTTCTTCTATGTTTAGTATCATTATGCTGAGCATGTAAGATTGTATCTTTATAATTTAATGAAAATTAAAAAGAGGCAAAGAAGAGGGGCAAAAGATATATTGATATTGAACCCAAAAATGTCCATTTAGTTTTTCACACTATGACAACAGTTATTTATTATGTATGTATATTCATAAAACAGTGGATGTTTCTCCAACACTGTTTTAGCCATATTTCATAATTTACGTTGTTTTTTATCATTCAATTTAAATATTTAAAATTTTCTTTCTTGAGTTTTTCTTTAACAATTTTTGTCAAAAGTGTGATTTTTTTGTCGTTAAATATTTGGTCTTTATTAGAGATATACTGTTATTTACTTCTAAATAATTTTATTATGGTCAGGGAATGTACTCTGCAGGATTTTAATGTTTTGAAGTTTATTGAGACTTGTCTTATGGCTCAAGATATCTATCTTTGTGAATTTCCCATGTTCCCTCGAAAAGAATGTGTATTCTGCAGTGTTGGTTGTCAAATTGAGTGTTTTATAATTGTCATCAAGTTCAAAGTACATGATATTGTTTGAATTACACATGAGATTTCTGTTAACATCCTAATGAATGGAAGACAATGATATTCTCTTGTATGAAATCTGTGTACTTAGAATATGAGAGAATATGTGGGCCAGAGCATGCATTTTTATTATTGATACTTTTATTCTCTTATTTTATGGAGAAAATAGAGAAACATAAGAATAGGAAAGTTTGATAAAGAACAATTATAATGATGGGACAAAGATAGAAAATCTTTGTTCTAGGTATAGGCTGTTAAATAATAAGAAAGAAAGCTATTTGGGGTGACTAGTGCATGTTTCATTCACCAGGTTGTAGAACAATACTTTTCAGAATTTCTGCCATAATTATGGTTGTGTGATAATGGGTGGTTCTTTTTTTTTCTTGAAGCCCTGTGGAAAAGAAGAAAATAAACTTGATATCTATTATATTTCAAATTTATCTGATTTAAAAAACAACAAAAATATCTAATTAGGATTATTTTTCAGTAGACTTGCTATTTTTTTCAAATACTATAACCTGAATGGTTGGTCGTCCCAGAATGGGGAAGGGCATCCCATGTCATGTTAGCTTTTCTTTGTCTCACCAGTTTAATACAGAGGGAGAATCTTTTCTACTTATTCAATTTTTGATTCACCAAGTTTCACTTAGAGCTCAAATTCCAAGTATTATCTGGGCATTTAAGAGGGTAGACACTGAGTACAGTAGAACAGTTACATAAAACAACTAAAGAGCAACTTTGAGGCACAAAAATCAGGTGTGTGCAATTTAGAAGTCATCTAGGCACCATCTCCAGATGGCTTATCTCATGGGCAATTTGACCAGATCACTTTCCTGCTGGTTTTCTGTCAAAGATCTTATCATCAACCTAGAGAAGCAAGCCAAGTTCATTCACTGCTGGCTGCCTAAATTGTGAGCATGTTTTTTTGTTTTTTGTTTTTTTAATCTCTGTGGTGTGGTCGAGCTAAATCCCTACACACATTTTTTTTTTTTTTGCTCCTTCTGCTCTTTACTGGAAACAGCATTTTCTTAAATTTCTGCTGATATACAACTGCTGATCCTTTAGTTTTAACTAGGTGGCAATTCCTCTAGGAAGTCCTTCCTAATAGCCTAGTCTGAGGTTTGTGCTCTTCTGTAACATTCACATGAAAATCCAAACATAACATCACTATCTGTTTTGGGCATCATCCTCTCCACTAGACTGTGAATTGTATGAGATTAGAGACTGTTTTCATTTCTGAATTTACATCAACCCGGACAGGCCCTGTTTAATAACAAATTCTCAATAAATGCCTGTGGGAAGAATATACAAGAACATCACTAAATGATTTCCTTAGAGATTTATAAGACAAATTATGATCAATTGAGGGAAGCTTTACTCAATAGGAGAGATTGTACTTGTCTGTGAAAGCATCCTTTTGCTAGAGAGGCTAAGGAATTCTTAACATCATGACTTTTCATTATAAATTTCTGTTTGTGGTATGAAGAAATGGCAGTGTGAAGGTTTGAAGCCCTTGCTTTTATCATGCTTTTATCATTCTTGACCTTTCTTTGTTTACTTCTTAGTCATTTCCACTCTAACTTGACCTTGGGTTTCTGTGTAAAAAGGAAGTGAGGTCACAGCAAAAATATAAAGTGGAACAGAAATAGTTGTAGATTTTATTATCATTGTTACTATAATTGTATTTTCATTACAAAAATAGAAAATAGAATCTCTGATAGGACTGGTTAAAGGAAAGAGGACAGAATAGCAAAGGATGATGTCTCTGGAAAGAAAGTGCCTCTGTTCCTCGTAGGCTAAGTTTTCACCAGAGAGACTAATCTCAGACTTAGGTGGGAGCTTGAGAGCAGGTGGGGAACCCAGGAAACCAGCAGATTGCTGCTCTTTGAATTTCTGAACCATGTGGGCATATTTGGTAATAGACAAATACACTGACCAGTTGGCACAAATCCTAAGAACCAGCAGAGAGATTCCTTCAGCTAGACTGGTGAGGGCCAATGGCTGGTGTCCAGTGACTTGAGAATCTAGCTGTGCTGGTGGGCTCACAGGTCTCTTGTGATTGGGGTGGGAGAAATTGCCACATAAGGCAGCACACCCAAGCCTGGGGACCAGAAGAGCTGGTGCCAACTGGCTAGAGGCCAAGGATTAGATTCCTAGTCTCTCTCTAGATGGCATGCATTAAAGCTTCTCCCGAGCACAAGTGGTCTAGTGGTCCAGGGAACTGTCCAGCTTTTGTTCATACCTAAAATGACAGGTTGGTAAGAATGATTGTTATTCACTCTTAGTTGAAGTGTCAGCTTAAGTTAGAGAATAATTTTCAGAGAGATCAAAGTTGTGTTTGCATTTCTGAGTTCTTGGTGCAAGAATATCTTAACTTGCTACATTAGTTTTACCGAGATCAAGCTCTAAAAAAGGAGAAGGTAAATTTGTAATTACTCGAACACAGGGACCTATTTCTCACACATAGCAGTACATTAATGCCGACACACTTCTTTTCTTCATTTATTACTGAGTATATGGCAATTAGTCCTCATATCAGTGCTTCATACACTTTATATTAACATTGACACACATGCATACAAAGAGTCTCGTTAAATAATACAGATATTCCTCTTTAACTGATGGAGAAGCTGAAGATGCCATGTAAGTTGGTTAAATCCACATGATAAATGACAGAAATGTTAAAGAAATTTACCTAATAAAAAGAAGATAAAAAATTATGAACAGTAAAATGACAACAAATTCACAACTATCAACAACTGAACCTATAAAAACAAAAATAAAAATGTAATCTGAGCAAACTAGAACAGGAACAGAACCACAGCAGTGAAAATCACATGGGGGATAATCAGTGGGGAGGGGTATGAGGGAACTCTGCACACAGAGCCTGCCCAACCCCCTGCCATCTTCCATAGATGAGAATAAGTCTACTAAGACATGATCTGCTTGGGGAAGAGAGGTGGACAATCTCTCAGAGGAGAAGGTCCTTGAGCCTGTTCCCCAGTGGGCTTTTATTCGGTTCAATTTGCATAGGAATACAGGTAAAGCTCATCAGTCATTGTCAGGCAGTGATGATCAAACAATAGATAACATTCAAGGAACTATGAGGGCTTCTGCTGATTCAGGGTCAGTTAGCTAAAGGACCGTAAAACTTTGGGAAACAAACTCTTTTCTTGCTTAGACTGTTATCAGAAAGTTGAGGACATTCTTAGCAAAGCAGATTTCAAAGGATTTTAAGCATTCTTTCTTAGGCCTGATTAGTCCAGGTAACTGTCTGTTCTTGCCCAGGGCTGTACCTGCCCTCTGGCATTGTTTCAGGCTTAAATCAGGCAGGAGAAGTAAGGCAGCCAAGAGATTAGGAGACTTATTATAGACAGAATGAGGGCTTGGGCTACATCAAAGCCAAGGTGTGAGGCTCCACCGCCCTCTTTTTCTATAGCCCCCCCCCAAGTCCTTCCTTGAGGGCCCTATTGCAACTGTGCCTGTCTTAGGTCACCCCCCCCCCCCCCCTTGAAGAATCTTATCCATCATTGTCTAACCAGTCATCTGCCTGGGGCTAAGCAGCATGAAGTAAAATGGGGCAGATGCAGTGCTTCTGCCAAGGAAATAAACTTTGTCTCCGTGGCTGCTTATGGTCCCAAGGTCTCTCACTCAGCATTAGCCATGGGGGGTTACAGCTTCTGAAACCAGGAAGGGCAGTTCCCAATAGAGTGTCAAGGGGGACAATGGTGGGTAGGGAAAAGTATAGGGAATAAGAAGCATAACAGATGGGCAGAAAAGAGATAGGGGGAGGTTAAGGATAGTATAAGAAATGGAGAAACCAATGAACTTATATGTATGGTCCATGGACATGAACTAAGGTGGGGGTGGGAATGCTGGATGGTGGAGCATGCACAAAGGAGGGGCATAGAGGGGATAAAAAAGGTTGGGACAACTGCAGTAGCATAACGAATAAAATATACTTTAAAAATATGAAATCTAAAATGAACACCAATATCTAACTAGAGCTCCAGAGAGACAGAATAAAGGAAATAGAATAGCAATATTTGAAAACATAATAGATGGTTGTTTTCCAGAAATAATGAAAGACATAAATGTACATATACTATGAAGCTGTCTAAAGAAAATCATAGCTACTTTGTAGGGAATTTATAGTACTATTATTACAAAGCTAAAATCCTAAGAGCAGTTGGGAAAAAATATCAATCACAAAGGAATGACAAATAGGCTGAGGGTAGATTTCTCAAAATAATAGAAACCAAAGTCCAGTAGATTAATAATCTTTAAAGTAATGTCAACTTCACAATTTGTACTCACTAAAAATATCTTTCACAGATTAGGGAAAAGAGACTTTTTTAATATACACAGCTCACCAAAGAAATTTTGACAAGATGTATTTTAGAAAGAAGTGAAATGATCCCAGACCCCCGGTTTGAAGTGTAAGAAGAAACCATAGGCAAATAAATAATATGGATAAAATTTATAAGTAAAATAATGTTAGTATAAAATTGTAATGAGCACGATGGAAATAATAATCTTCAATTAAATATACAAGGATGAAAATAAAAATTTCAGAAATCAAATAGTATGTAAGGAAAAGGTCAAATCAATTTAAAGTGTTTGAAAATTCTTATTATTTGTGAAGTGGTTTAATATATTGAATAACTTTAAGCTTAAGAGGTTAATATATATTCAACTATAACATTATAGAGAAGACTTTGGGATTCTATATTCTCAAACTTTGTGAGTCTTTCCTTTTAGTCTGACTCCAATCCATGGCATACAAGGCTTTCTCAATGAATCCCAACTTGTACTTAATAAAAACATTGAAGCTGTGTATTCAGCATAGGTTGTCAGTCTGCAGGCTTCTATTTTGCTACATTTGTTTACTTTCCAGAGAAAATTCTTGGCTTGTAGTTAATGCTTTGAGCTAAACCTTCAAGATGTTATTGTTTATTCCCTTTTTGTCTCTATCTTGAAAGGTGCAGTCCTGACCTCATATACTTTGAAATTTTGTTTGAATATAAATGCTATTTAGATTTTGTGTTGCCAAAACCAAATAGTCTCCAGCATCCATGCTCTATTCTATAATTATTATAATGGACATTTTAGTTTTTGCAAGTGAGATTAAATTTCTGTTGCTGCTTCTTATTCTCCTAAAAATTCTAATCTATTTATTTACTTTTATTTTAAATAATTTTATTGTTATTCTGTTACAGTTGTCCCAATTTCCTCTTTTGCCTTCCTCTTCCCATTCCACCTCTGGCTTCCACAGTCAACTCCCACACTGTTTTCTTGTCTGTGAGTCATTCATACATATTCTTTGTCTAGTCCCTTTCACTTCTTTTCACCATTATCCCTCTCTTCCCTCCTCTCTGGTCACTTTGAGTCTGTTCCATGTTTCCATGCTTGTGGATCTCTTTTGTTCATTCATTTTTTTTTTCATTAGGTTCCTCTTATAGGTGAGATCATATTTACTTACATAATAACATTTTTATATACTGCTATTGTTTTTAAAATGTTAATTCAATTACCTGCACTAGAACTAAACATCTATTTACATATTTATTTCTGTTTTTACTTTTTAAATTTCCTAATATATAATTGAGTTAACTGCATGAAAATTATATCATTAAATAATAAACTGGATGTTTTTAAGCCATTTCTCCAGTATCTTTAGTCTCAGGTTACCAAGTTGTGTTATAAACCTCACTGATGTTGAGCTACTTCATTGAGTCCATTGTCTTTAAATAATATCTTGATGCTGATAAACATAAACAGACCAAAAGCCATTTCTCCTCTTGTCCTGTATTCTGTCTTCTCTATTTTGGTCATCAGCATTGTGCTGTGACCCTGCTTACCCCAGTTAATGAACAGGAGTAATCCTGTTTTCCCTCACTCAGGCCTCTATCAGCAAGTCCTGTGAAGCAGATATTCCAACAATGTGCTGACTCTTTTCATTTCTTTACAATTTCATTGTGGCTGTAGTACCAATGTATTGAAATTTATACAATTTCAAATGTATAAAAATTACATTTATATCCTTATCCTCTTTTTAAAATTTTCAGTGGCTTACTCTGATAGTTAAAATAAAATCCAAATTCTTTGCCTGTCTGCAGAATCCTCCATTCTATCTCCCCTATCACCAGTGTGCCTTTGCTGTTAGTTGCTCCTTCTTCCTGAAATTCTCTGTTTCAGTGTTGATTATATCAAAGACTAGTCATTTCTTAGATACCTTTTAGACTATCATAGTCACCATCTCACTCTCTATTACATACTTCTATTTTTATCTCCATAACAACTTGAATTACCAGCTATTTACTTTTCGATCTGTGTATCTATCAATTATCTGTTTAATGTTCTCTTTTCCCTATTCCTAGAATATAACATCCATCAGAAGAACACTCTCATATTTATTTATTGGTGTAGTACCAATTCCTAGGACATTGACTTGTCCTTGGATATCGTTCATTAAATATTTGTTGCAAACATAAAAAAATACATTTCTGCCATTTTAAATTAATACATTTTAGTTACATGGACAATTTGTTAATATTACTTTTTTATACAAAATGTTTATTTTTATTTTTTAATTAATTAATTTATTTTTAAAATTATTTTTCAACTACAGTATTCTTTCTTTTCTCCCTTCCCAGCCCACCTCCCACATGACCCCTCCTCCCTCCCCTTTCCATCCCCCTTAGTAGTTGTCCATGTGTCCTTCATGCTAGTTCCTGTAAATCTTTCCTTTTTTTCCCCTGAAATTCCCTCCCCTCTCCCCTCCGGTAGATGTCCCCCTGTTTTCAATTTCAGTGTCATTTTTATTTTGCTTGCTTCTTTGTTTTGTTATTTAACTTCCTGTTAATGGTGAGATCATATGACATTTGTCTTTCACCACCTGGCTTATTTCACTCTGCATAATCCTTTCCAGTTCCATCCAAGCTTTTGCAAAGGGTATGAGCTCCTTCTTTCTTTCTGCTATATAGAATTCCATTGTGTATATGTACCACAATTTTTTGATCCATTCATTTACTGATGGGCACCTAGGTTGCTTCCAGCTCTTGACTATTGTAAATTGTGCTGCTATAAACATTGTAGTGCATAGGTTCTTTTGGATTGGTATCTTAGGATTCTTAGGATATAGTCCCAGCAATAGAATTGCTGGGTCATAAGGCAGGTCCATTTTTAGTATTTTTTAAAAATTTTATTTAGTTATTTTTCAAGTACAGTTTTTTGTCTATTTCTCCCATCCCAGCCCCCACCTGCCCCTTGCTTCCCACCTCCCTCCGATTTCCACACCCCTTATTTCTCATCGCTGTGTCCTTCCTATTTGTTCCTCCAAATCCCTCCCCCTTTTTTCCCCTTAAATTCTATTCCCTCTCCCCTCTGGTCACTGTCCCCTTGTTCTCTATTTCAGTGTCTTTGTTTTTATTCTGTTTGCTTGTTTGTTTTTTTCTTTAGCTTCCTGTTAAAGGTGAGATCATATGGAGTTTGTCTTTCAACACCTGGCCTATTTCACTCAGCATAATGCTTTCCAGTTCCATCCATGTTGTTGCAAAGGGTAGGAGCTCCTTCTTTCTCTCTGCTGCATAGAATTCCATTGTGTATATGTACCACAATTTTTGGATCCATTCATTTACTGATGGGCACCCAGGTTGCTTCCAACTCTTGGCTATTGTAAATTGTGCTGCTATGAACATTCTGGTGCATAGATTCTTTGAAATTGATGTTTTAAGATTCTTAGGATATAATCCTAGCAGTGGAATTGCTAGGTCAAAAGGCAGGTCGATTTTTATTTTTCTGAGAAAATTTCATACTGTTTTCCATAATGGTTGTACCAGTCTGCATTCTCACCAGCAGTGACCTAAGGACCCCTTTTCCCCACAACCTCTCCAACATTTGTTGTTTGTTGCTTTGTTTATGATAGCCATCCTGACTGGTGTAAAGTGGTATCTCATTGTGGTTTTAACTTGCATCTCTTTGATGGCTAGTGATATTGAGCATCTCTTCATGTGTCTCTGGATGTTCTGTATGTCCTCCTTGGAGAATTGTCTGTTCAAGTCTTTTTCCCATTTTTTAACTGGGTTATTTGTCTTCTTAGAGTGGAGTTGTGTAAGTTCTTTGTATATTTTGGAGATTAAACCCTTGTCTGAGGTATCATTGGCAATTATGTTTTTCCATACAGTTGGTTGTCTTTTTATTTTAATACTGTTTTCTTTAGCCATGCAGAAGCTTTTTATTTTGATGAGATGCCATTTCTTTATTCTTTTCTGTATGTTCCTCACTCAAGGATACATATCAGTAAAAAATGTGCTGCATGAAATATCTGAGATTTTCTTGCCAATATTTTCCTCTAGGATTTTAGTAGTTTCATGGCTTATATTTATGTCTTTTATCCTCCTTGAATTTATTTTGGTGTATGGTGTAAGTCGATGCTCAAGTTTCATTTTTTTGCATTTAACTGTCCAGGTCTCCCAACACCATTTGTTGAAGAGGCTATTTTTAGTCCATTTTATGTTATTGCCCCCTTTGTCAAATATTAAGTGACTGTAGAGAGTTGCATTGATTTCTGGGCTCTCTGTTCCGTTCCATTGGTCTATGTGCCTGTTTTTGTGCCAGTACCATGCTATTTTGATTACAGTGGCCTTGTAATACAATTTGATATCAGGTATTGTGATTCCTCCTACTTTGTTCTTCTTTCTCAAAATAGCAGGTGCTATTCAGGGTCACTTACGATTCTAGATAAATTTTTAAAATGTTTGTTTTATGTATGTGAAATATGCCATTGGTATTTTAATAGGTATTGCATTGAATCTGTATATTGCTTTGGGTAGTATGGACATTTTGATGATGTTAATGCTTCCAATTCATGAACACAGTATATGTTTCCATATGTTTGTGTCTCCCTTGATTGCTTTCTTCAGTGCTGTGTAGTTTTCTGCATAGAGGTCTTTTACCTCCTTGGTTAGGTTTATTCCCAGATATTTTATTTTTGTTCTTGCTATATCGAATGGTATTTTTTCTTGATTTCTGCTTCTGCTAATTTATTGTTAGTATATAAAAATGCCCTTGATTTCTGGATATTGACTTTGTAATCCGCTGTTTTACCAACTTCATTTATTAGTTCAAGCAGTTTTTGAGTAGACTGTATAGGATTTTTCATATACACTATTTTGTCATCTGCAAACAATGACAGTTTTGTTTCTTCCTTTCCAGTTTGGATGCCTTTTATTTCCTTTTCTTTTCTGATCACTGTGGCTAAAACTTGCAGTACTGTATTGAATAGAAGTGGTGAAAGTGGACAACCTTGTCTTGTCCATGATCTTAATAAAAAAGCTTTTAGTTTTTGTGCGTTGAGTATGATGCTGGCTGTAGGTCTTTCACATATGGCTTTTATTATATTGAGGAATGGTCTGTCTATTCCCACTTTGCTGAATGTTTTTATCATAAATGTGTGTTGTACCTTGTCAAAAGCTTTTTCTGCATCTATTGATATGATTGGGTGGTTTTTATCTTTGCTTTTGTTTATGTGATGTATTACATTTACTGATTTGTGAATATTGAACCATCCTTCCATCCCTGGGATGAATCCCACTTGGTCATGGTGTATGATCTTTTTGATATATTGTTGGATGCAATTTGCCAATATTTTGTTGAGGATTTTAGCATCTATGTTCATCAGCAATATTGGCTTGAAGTTTTCTTTCTTTGTTGTGTCTCTATCTGGTTTTGGAATTAGGATGATGCTGGCTTCATAAAAGGAGTTTTCCATCCTTCTGGATTTTTTGGAATAGTCTGTGAAGAACTGGGGTTAGCTCTTCCTTAAATGCTTTGTAGAATTCTCCTGTACAACCATCTGGTGCAGGGCTTTTGTTTGACGGGAGTTTTTTTTTTTTTTTATTACTGCTTCAATTTCTTTTGCTGTTATTGGTGTAATTAGATTTTCTACTTCTTTTTCACTGAGTTTTGGAAGATTGTATTTTTCTAGAAATGTGTCCATTTCCCCTAGGTTTTCAAATTTCTTGGCATACAGTTCTTCATAGTAATTTCTTACAATCCCTTCTATTTCTGTGGTATCAGTTGTAATCTCTCCTCTTTCATTTCTGATTGTGTTTATTTGTGTCCTGTCTCTTCTTTTCTTGATGAGCCTACTTAAAGGCTTGTGTATTTTGTTTATCTCTCAAAGAACCAACTCCAGTATTCATTCATCTTTAGAATTGTGCTTTTAGTCTCTATGTCATTTAATTCTGCTCTTGCCTTGGGTATCTCCTTCCTTCTATTTGCTCTGGGCTGTCTTTGTTGTTGTTCCTCGAGTTCTTGTAGGTGTAGGGTTAGGTTGTTTGTTTGAAATGTTTCTATCTTCTTTAGGTAGGCCTGTATTGCTATGAACTTCCCTCTCAGGACTGCCTTCACTGTGTCCCATAAGTTTTGAGTTGTTTTGAGATTGTTTTCCTTTGTTTCCAGATGTTTTGATTTCTTCCCTAATTTCATTCTTGACCCATTCGTTGTTCAATAGCATACCATTCAGCCTCCATGATTTTGGGTGTTTTAGGTTTTTTCCTTTGGATTTGGTTTCCAATTACAGTCCCTTGTGGTCAGAGAAAATGCTTGGTATGATTTCTATATTCTTGAATTTGTTGAGGCTTGTTTTGTGTCCTGTCATGTGGCCTGTCTTTGAGATTGTTCCATGTGCATTTGAAATGAATATGTATTTAGCTTCTTTGGGATGAAGGGCTCTGTATATATCAGTCAAGTCCATTTCATCTAGTGCACTGTTTAATGCTGCAATATCTTTTTTCATATTTTGTTTGGAAGATCTGTCCATTTTTGATAGTGGGGTGTTAAAATCCCCTAGTATAATTGTGTTGCTGTAAATATCTTTCTTGAATTCCTCTAAGATTTTCTTGATATATTTGGGTGCTCCTATGTTGGGTGCATATATATTTACAATGTTAATGTCTTCTTGGTGGATTCTTCCCTTGAGTATTATGAAGTGACCTTCTGGGTTTTTCTTTATGGCCATTTTGTTGAAGTCTATTTTGTTAGATATGAGAATTGCTACACCAGCTTTTTTTCTTGTCAATTTGTTTGGAAAATTTGTTTCCAGCCCTTCACTTTTAGTCTGTGATGTTTGTTTGTCCTGAGGTGGGTCTCTTGTAGGCAGCATATGTGTGGGTCATGCTTTCTTATCCATTGAGCTATTCTGTGTCTTTTGGTTGGAGCATTTAATCCATTTATGTTTAAAGTTATTACTGATAGGTCCTTATTCATTGCCATTTTTGTACCTGTGTTCCTCTTTGACTCTCTCTTTTCCTTCCTTTCCTTAAAGCAGTCCTTTCAGTATTTTTTGTAGGGCTGCTTTGGTGGAAGCATATTCTTTTAGACTTCTTTTTGTCTTGGAAGCTCTTTATTTGGCCTTCTATCTTGATTGAAACCTTGCTGGGTAAAGTAGCCTTGGTTGTAGGCCTCTGTTTTTCATTACTTGGAATATTTCTTGCCATTCTCTTCTTGCTTGGAGTGTTTCCATTGAGAAGTCACTAGCTAACCTTATTGGGGCTCCCTTGTATGTTACTTCTTTTTTCTCCCTTGCTGCCTTTAAGATTCTCTCTTTGTCTTGGAATTTTGCCATTTTAATGATGATGTGTCTTGAAGTGGGCCTCCTTGGGTTCCTCTTGATTGGGACTCTCTGTGATTCCTGGATTTGTGTGACTTTTTCACTCATCAAATTAGGGAAATTTTCTCTCATTACTCTTTCAAATAGGTTTTCTACCCCTTGTTCTTCTTCTTCTCCTTATGGTATTCCTATTATTCAGATATTATTATGTTTAATATTATCTTGCATTTTTCTTAATCTCTCTTCTTTCTTTCTGAGCCTCTTTTTCCTTCCCTGTTCTTTCTGGGAGATGCTTTGTACTTTGTTCTCCCACTCACTAATCTGATCTTCTGTCTCAAGTCTATTTTTAATACTTTCTCCTATGTTCTTCAATTCAGAAATAGTATTCTTCATTTCCTCTTGGCCCTTGCTAATAGTTTCCACTTCCTTTTTCATGTTGATATAGTTTGCAGTGTGATGGTTGTAGCTCCCCTGTAGTTTCTCTAGCTCATTGTGAACTCTTTGAATTTTCTGATAACCAGTGCTTTGAATTCAATATCTGATAGTTGACTTGCCTCTATTTCCTCTAACATTCTTTCTGAGGGTTCCTCCTTTCCTTTCATTTGGGGATTGTTTCTTTGTCTTCCCATTATTTTTGAGACTCTTCTTGTTAGCCTCATCTTCTTAGATTGATCTGTTTTGACTCCCTGGTTTTATGGTGTGAACTTCTGTGGTGGAATGCCTGTGAAATTCAGTGGTGCAGTCTCTTTTGGTTATCCTGTTGTTCTCTTCTTCCACCTACTCAAATATGTAGCAACTTGTGGCTTCTATTCTACAGCAAAGTGCAATTTGTCTCTCTTACTCTACTGTTCGGAGGCCTCTTCTATGGGTCCAGCTCTGGTCTTTTCATATTTTCAAGTTGTTTGTGTCTCTTGTGGGTAAAAGAAAGAAAAGACAAGGAAAGAAATAAAAGGAAGAAAAAAGGAAGGCAAGGGAATTGAGGAAAGAGGGATAAATTTGGAAAGAAAGGAAGAAGGAATAAAACAGAAAATCCGAAAAAAGAGGACAAAAGTATCGAAAGATAAAACAGTAATAAAATTTAAAAGATACAACAGATTACTTTAAAAAAGCAAAAAGATAAAGAAAAGGAAAGGAAAAAGAAGGAAAAGTAAAAAAAGAATTAAAGTAATATAAAATAAAATAAACTCCAAAACAATAACAACAACAAAACAAGGAAATGTGGCTTGTTCGTTTCAAACTAGCCAAACCGGTTTTTCTGGCTGCTGTTGGCTGAGGGTTGATTATTGTAATTTTTCTTGCAGTCCTCTCTCAGGAGCCAGACCATTGGTGCCTCTCCCCAGCTCCCTACAATGGGGAACTAGGACTTCCTCACAGTGCTCTTTTCCCAGGGGTTACCACTGTGGGTTGAATTGTGGGGCGCACGGGCACCTGCACCGTCCAAATTGCCTGGTTCCCAGTGGATCGAGCACAGACCTGCCCCCATTCTGTGGGCAAGTTCCAGGGCCTCTGCCCAACCTCAGGGTCACTGCCAGGCTGGGTGTGGAGCCGACCAGGCAGTTGTGTCTATTGGATTCAGAGCCCCACACTGTACCTATCAGATCTCCGGGGCTGGCAACCACAGAGTCCTCAGCACCCTCTCTGTAAACTCTAGCAAACAAGTCTCTCCTGGCACCCAACCTTGCTTGGTCAGAAAGGGAGGGAGTTGAGCATCTCAGCTCTTTCCCCAGAACCCCTTGGCAGGCCTGGGGCTTCCAGATAGTCTGAGGGAGATGAACTGAAAGCCGGGAGGCGATCTGAGGACTGGGCCCCACTGACCTAGAAATGCTGTGCACACATCAAGGTGCACTGCAGGGTGTGTACTGATCCCCTGAACTGTGCGCTGGCTGAAATCCCTTCTGCTCCTGTCTTTATTTGGGTCCCTTGGCAGGCCCCAGCTGAAATATCCTAGGGAGGGAGCAGCACAGGGGATTGGCCCGGCGCTGAACGTTGGCCCAAGTGCACCTGGCAATTGCCCAGATACAGTGCGTGCCGGCACTGGCCCTCCAACCATGCACCAGCTGGAATCTCTTCAGCTCCTGTCTTTGTTTTAGCAGGCCCCAGCCTCCAGACGAGTCCAAAATAGGGAGTTGCATGGGGCACTGGTCCAGAACGCTGGGTGCTGGTCAAGGGGTGCCATGTGCAGAGAGCACTGGTCCCCAGACTGTGCACCCCCTGAATTCCCTGCTGTTCCTCTCTTTGCTCCATCCCCGATACTCTACTGTACCGCTTCTGTCTCCCTACCGTCTAGTTCCTCCATGACCCATCGAGATTTCTGGTCCCTTATTTTCATATATGCTGGGCAACTGCTAGCTTGCTGGTTTCTCCTCCGCCCACCTGTTAATATGACTTTTTGTTAACAACAGCCAGTGGTCTTACATCCAAGAATTAAAATGTACATTTTGACTACATTTATAAATGTCTTCTTACATTTTTTAATTAACATAAAACTTCTTTGAAATATTGCTCAGAATAATTTCTACTAAATTGGCTGAAGTTTGAGAAATTAAAATAAAACTGTACATGAAGAGTAATTTATTCCTGTCTAATTAAATATAATGTGAATATGACACAATCTAGCCTATTTTTTAGGGCCTGAAACTGTGAACAACTTCCAGAATGATAAGTCTTAATTTTGAGCACCCAAGACAAAATAAATAAAAATGTCAAGGCAGATCCATTTAGTAGTAAATTCATCTGCATTGAAGGATTGCTTGAACTGTTTTTTTTAAAGTTATGTTACCCCCTGAGTCTTTTTCACTTTTATACTTTCTAATTCCTTGTGGTGTCATTCTTCTTTTTCATATTTTTTAGCATGCCCTATATGCTTTTATTATTTCAAGCACAATAATTTTCTAAAAAGTGTTCCTGAACTCTCTAGGCTACTTTTAGCATGCCTAATTAATTTTTCTTTGAAATTATAACACTAAAAAGGAAATACATCATTAATTAGAAAACTTTCATATATACTTCAATAATCATAAGATTAACTTTTATAAAAGTATTGTAGGAAAATGTTTTATTATTCTTATAGTGTTTTTGTAAATGAAACTCATGTAAATTAGTTATATTTCTTGTCAGAATTTAATCTTTTCCCTTCTACTCTGATTTTATACTAGATAGTAGTCTTTTATTAGAAACATTTACATTTTTCAAAAATTTTCTTGTCTTAGAGGTGATTTGTTTGTCTTGTCTTAGAGGTGATTTGATGTCATTAGTTTGGAATTATGGCATATTGGACTTTATAAATGAACATGTATACATAAATATGCATTTAAATTTGGTCATTCCCCACAGCAGTCCTATAAAACAGATTTATTGTTATTGTTTATATGACAGAACAGAGATTCACAAAAATTTATGACTTTTCTAACACACAACTAGGAAGAGGCAGAATTAGATTTGAACTTAGAGTGTTCTGTGGCATCCATGGGGGAATACTAATGTAGAGGTATGAATACACTAATATGCTGTGATCTTTCATTTATAGACCACAGATGCCTGTGGAAAATGTTGACAGGTAGCCCACCAAGCTTTTATGAGTCATGTACTGCCAAAATCCCCCAGCTCTGATGCAAAGGGGGTCTGGATCTGACTCAGAGTTCTGGTAGGTAGCCTCAGTCACTCAGACAATTTCCAGATCTAAGTACAAAGAATGAAAACAAATATGTTTGAGGCCATATTTTCAGAATTGTGTGCCAGCGAGGTGATACCACACTTAAGTGGATCCACTGTGCTATTATGACTTGGACACTGACCCACAGTGTCCATGGTATTATGGATGAGACATGAGACAAATTCACATGGACTACTGAATCCTGTGGAGGAAAAGGGATGGCACGGCTGCTCTCTCAAGAGGAGAACATGCCAGCCTTTGCCTGGACAGGCTTTTATTGGGTTCAATTAGCACAGAAATACAGGTAAAGTTCATTAATCATTGTCAGGCAGTAAGGATAAAACAATAGATAACATACAAAGAACTAGTAGGGGTTCTTCTGAGCCAGGGTCTATTAGCTAAAAGGCTACAAAACTTTGGGAAACAAACTCATTTCCTGCTCGAACCTTTATCATTTAATTGAGATCATTCTTACCAAAACAGGTTTCACAGGATTTTACATATTCTTTCCCAGACCTGATCACCAAGGAGCCTGCCCTTTCCAGCACATGGCTGCACCACCCTCTGTCATTGTTTTAGGCTTAAGTTAGGCAGTGGAAGTAAGGCAGCCTAAAGATTAGGAAACATCACAGAATGAGGACTCAGGCTTCGTCAAAGCTAAGAAGTGAAGGTCCATCACCCCCTTTCTCCATAGCCCCTTAAGTCTTTCCCTGGGGCCTCCATGAGGTCATGCCTATCTTAGGTTGTTCCCCCTTGAGGAATCTTACCTGTCATTGTCATTGGCTAATTGATCAAGCATTGGAGGCCAGCTATGAGTGAAGTAAAAAGAGCAGAAGTGGCACTCCTGCCAGGGAGATAAGCTTTGTCTCCTCAGTGACTTATGGTTCTAAGGTCACTCTCTCAGCCTTAGCCATGGTGGGGGGTTGCAGCTCCTGAAACCAGGCAGGGTGGTTTCCAACACTATTATAGCTGCAGATCAAGGGGGTCCATTTCCATGGGAAAGGCTAATTGCCTGATCAAACAATTCATTTCATTGAAAGAGGAGAAATCTTCAATCTTTTTTCTTACCCTTCCCAGCTACCATGGTCATGTGGATCCATATCCCCAGGCTGGGGTGGTGTTCTGAGCCATGTGTCTTCTGTTCATAGCCTGGTCACCTGTGCTTAGAACTAGAAGCAGATTTTTCTTTCTGTGCTTAGGTAGGACATGTCACTTATTTGTTATTACTACTGAATATGTAGTATGTGTTGGTGGTGATTATATTTAACATGGAGTTCATTGATTTCAGAAAGGAGGAGAAAACAACATCTCAGAGGTGTTGTAACTATATTGAAGGAGCAAAGGGCCTCCCATGAGTCAGGATCAGAAGACTGCTGGCATTCTTCATGCAGCCAGAGTGAACTTTTAACAATCCAAATATTTTCAGTTATTGATCTTAATAAAGCCCTGAGATAGTGTTATTTTTCCAAAATTCTTCACAATGTTTACAGTGCCCTCTGGTATTTCACCTTGCATGCCATTTTAGCATCCCTCTGGGTTTAGTATTCTCATGATTCTCTCTGTTGCGACTTCTCTGGGATCCCTTTACCAAATGTTTCTGAAACACTTGACTCTTGACCTTTGGATGTGTAATCCCTATGCCTGCAACATGGATATCCTTTCCATTACACTGCCCAACTAATTTTTCTGGTGTCACTTTACACACCAGACACTCTGGGAAATCTTTCCTGATCCTTAGATGGCATATGTGAGTGAATAGTCAGAGAGTAGAGGCTTTTCATGAGGAGACCTCAAAAATCCAAAATGTGGTTAGAAACTTTTGCTTGCCAACTGAATTTGACATGCAGTTAATACATTCTTCTGAGCACGAAAAAGAGAAAATCTGTGATCAAGTATAAGTCAGATTCCCAACAAAGTGGCCTGTCAGTTTCTCTTACAGAGAAATCAATTTCATCAATTTTGTGTCTTGGAAGCAGCTATTTCAAGTGTCTAAGCACAAAAGATGTACAAAGTCTTAAATAAAATTTCTAAACATCTGTGTATTTCAATAATCAGTGATTATCTTGCTTACTGCTATTGAGAGTGATCACAAAGCAAGATTACAGGTGATTTTTGAGGTATTTTGAGACCTTATTGTACCTTTTTGTTTGGCTTTTGTTAACTACCCAGGTCCTAGGGATGGAATTTGTCAAAGAAACTAAGAAATGCTATGTGATGAGGCACCTGTCCTAAGGTTTCTGAAAATGTTTAAGTTTGGTGTTGTAATCACAAATATGTAAATTAATGAAGCTGTTTTATGAGCCCCCCCTTAACTGCAATGAGCAATCTAGTTTAATTTTCACTCTTGTGATAAAACAAGAGGAAACCTGTTTACTCCAGTACAAGACATACTTTAATTTATTTTCCTCCATAAACAGTACATAATACTTGAAAATGATAATAAACAACTACATTCCTGTTTTATTTATTTATTTATTTTAAATTTTTATTTTAATTGTAGTTCAAGTATAGTTTTCTGCCTTTCCCCCCATACCAGCCCAAACCCCCAACCCTCCCACTTCCCTCTTGTTTCCACCCCCTCCTGTTATTGTCCATGTGTTCTGTACACTTGCTCCTGCAAACCCTTCACCCTTTTCCCCTGAAATTACCTCCCTTCTCCCCTCTGGTCACTGTCAGCCTCTTTCTCAGTTTCAGTGTCTTTGGTTATATTCTGCTTGTTTGTTTTGTTGATTAGGTTCCTGTTAAAGTTGAGATCATGTAGTATTTGTCTTTCACCACCTGGCTTATTTCACTTAGCATTATGCTTTCTTTAAAAAGCATAAACTGACAGCAACCAGAGGGGAATGGGAAAGGGATAATGGGGTGGGGGGCAGGGGAAAGGTCATCAAGGAATATGTATAAAGGACACATGGACAAAGCCAAAGGGGGGTAGGACCAAGGATGGGAGGCAGGGATGGAAAGGGTAGGGTGGAGAGGTGGGGGGAAAATGAAGACAATTGTACTTTAACAACAATAAAAAAAAGTTAAAAAACAAATAAATGAGAGACTTAGAAAAGGAATGGAGATAAAAATAAAATTAAAACATGTATATATTAAAAAATGAAAAAGGCCTGGCCTTCTCCTCAAAGAGAGACAGTTTAAAAGCCCATATTTTTAATCATAAAAGGTTTTCTTTTTAGCTTTTTGGCTGTTACTGAAAAGAATGGAAAAGAGAACCCAAATCATGCTGTGACTCTAATGTGCACTCTACAAATGAATAAACCTATTTCTGGAAAAACTGATAATAATCAATATTTGTCATAGAAATTTCAGTGATTAAATAAAATCAATTGGTATTCTGTTCATTTATCCTTCACTGATTAGGCAATTCAAAAAAAATCAGTAAGAAGGTGGTGTGCACATTAATGATTTACAATTCAAGAAAAACTCAGGTACACACTAGATTCCAGGAAAATAATTTTATAGTGAGTTACTTGAAAACATGCAGGGAAATTGATAAATAAAGGAAATTTGTGAGGAGAATCACATTTTAACTGTGTTTAATAATTTTATAAGTGTCATAAATTCTGCTTTTAAAACTATGAAGGAGACCCAGTAGTATGCATGTGTGTGTATCCCTTAATGAAAATGATCTTAGCTGAATTTTTATATCCTATTAATTTGTGGATCACAGAAGATTTAATTGAGTTTTAAAAGCCACAGACTTTAGCTGTGCAATTTCAGAAATGTTTGTGTCTCAGTCATAAGGCCATCTAGTTACAGCAGGTTTGTGGGGAGCCTAGCCAAACTCTTGTGACTGGCTAGGATATGTGTTCTAGGGATGCAGGGACAGATGTAATCAAATGTACAGACTCCCATGGACTCTGTTTCCAGCTGGTGATACACACCATTCTTGACACCATTTTATCCTCAAACTGTAAATTTGTGCCAATTAATTCCTGGCCCCTGATTCAGGCTCATTTTGCTCCTTATTCCTTATATTATATTATTTCTCCTCCCTCTCCTTTTTCCACTCCAGATTCAAAACCAGCCTGATTACTGATCCTATTTTCTTCTTGTTTTGCTTAATCACTTGACCTTAACTCAGAGGAAAATGTACCCAAGGTAATAAAGCTTAAGCTGTAAGAATAGGTAAGAAATGTGGTAAGAATATTTAGAAATATAAATGTAATAGAAGTTGATAGGCAACTAATTAATAAAAGTATTGCAATGCTTTTCTGAATTTTGTGATGTTTTAAAATCACCCAACTTTTAAAAATGTGTAATTCGTTGTGCTTTCTTCTCTTTCAAAATGTTCAAATATGTACTGACATTTTACTTTGTTAATTGTGTTCTTTTTTATGTGTCAAGCTCAACAAAACCTAGAACAGTTCCTTGCCCTAACTCTATTAGCACCATAATTCAAAATAAATGAAAATCACTATTGTGAAGATGAGGCTTAGTGTAGAGTTGAAGTGGATGGGAACCTGGGTTGTGGTATGATCTCCAGGGTGAAATCCTGGTCCCATAATTCACTAAATATACTACCTTGGATAAGTTACTCAAGACACTTAAGCTTCGACTTCTCATTTAAAAGGGGGAGATTAGATTAGAAAATGAAATTTCTTGCAGTTCCTTGTTATTGTATGGTAGATACTATAAAGAGAATAAAATATACTGGAAATCAACTAATTAATAGGAAATCCATGATGAAAGGACACTTAGCTTTCTTGTAATCTTACACCAGTCTTATGGATTCCTCACGGTGCCTTCAGCTGTATGTGTAGAGAGAAGTACATCTAATTTGGAAACTGACCTATCCTCCCACTCCTTAAACTGGTATTGTTCTGCTTTTATTGACTTTCTTTATACACACTCTGTGTAAGATTCTATTTGAACAAAGAACTCTGTGATGATGTCTGTGGGTATTTAAAATCATAGTTCTTGTCTAAAACTAGTAAAATTGCATGATAGCATTTGTAAAAATATTAAAAATTGAAGACAAGTGGTAATCTATTCTCTAGCTGACCCACATTTTCTATGTATGAATGATAAGACAGTATTGAAAAGAAAAAAGAAAACAGCAAAATCTGTTTTCTAGATTAGAGATTAAGCATTCAGTAGAAATAAATCAACAAGAAATAACTGGGAGAAATGTAATCTTCCTTCAAATTTCCAGGGACATTAGAAGACTATCAAGTTTTTCTCAGCATAGAAAACCTCCTGGGGATTTCTGTTGGGTTGATATTTTTTTAAGGAATTTTTAAAATTATTGTTCCAGTACAGTTGTTTTCATTCATCCCCAACCTCAACCATCCCAACCTCCTATCCCTCGATCCTACCCCTCTTTGGCATTGTCCATGTGCCCTTTATAAATGTTCCTTGAATATGCTTCCCCTTCCCCCACATTATCCCCTCACATCTCCCCTCTGGTTGCTGTCCATTTGTTCTTAATTTCAGTGTCTCTGGTTATATTTTGCTGCTTATTTTCTTGATTATGTGTCACTTACAGGTGAGATCATATAGTATTTGTCTTTCACTGCCTAGCTTCTTTCACTTAGCATGATTCTCTCCAGATCCATCCAAGCTGCCCCAAAGGTAGGATCTCCTTCTTTCTATCTGCTGTGTAGTATTCCATCATATAAATATACCATTCATTTCATCCACTTATATACCGATGGACACTTAAGTGCTTCCAGCACTTGGCAACTGTAAATTTTTGCTGCTATGAAGTTTGGGGTACATAGGTACTTTTAAATTGGTGTTTTAGGACTCTTAGGGTATAATCCCAGCAGTGGAATTACAGGGTCAAAATGCTATTCTATTTTTAGTGTTCTGAGGAAATTCCATACTGTTTTCAAGAGTGGCTGCACCAGTCAGTTTTCCCACCAACAATGTACTAGGGTTCCCTTTTTGCCACGAGCTTGCCAGTACTTATTGATTTGGTTATGATGGCCATTCTGGCCATATCATTCACTTTGGTATCCCATTGGGGTATTAATTTGCATCTCTCTGATGGCTAGTGATGCTGAGCATCCTTTATTAGGTCCCTCCCTATGTCCTTATTGGAGAAGTGTCTGTTCAGATCCTTTGTCTATTTTCTAATTCGATTTTTTGTCTTCCAGGAGAGGAGTCTTGTGAGTCCTTTATATATTTTAGATATCAAACATTTGTCTGAGATATAATTGGTAAATATATTTTCCCATATAGTTTGTTCCCTTTTCATTTTGCTAATGTTTAAGTCCCATTTGTTTATTCTTTTCTTTATGTTCCTTTCTATAGGGGACATATTGGTAAAAATATTACTGCATGGAATATCTGAGATTTCCTGCCTATCTTCTCCTCTAGGACTTTCATGGTACCATGACTTATATTTCAGTCATTTATCTATCTTGAGTTTATTTTTGTGTATGGTGTTAGCTGGTGGTTGAGTTTCATTTATTTGCATATAGCTAGTTGTCCAGATCTCCCAACACCATTTTTTAAAGAGTCTATTTTGATTCCATTTTAGGTTTCTGCCTCCTTTGTTGAATATTAATTGACCATAGACTTGAGTTTATTTCTGGGCTCTCTATTCTCTTTCATTGATCTATGTGTCTGTTCTTATGCCAGTACCAGTCTGTTTTGATAACCATGGCCTTGTAATATAGTTTGATGTTAGGTATGGTAATCCCACCTACTTTGTTCTTCTTTCCCAAAATTGCTGGAGCTATTCGGGGTCATTTATGGTTTCATAGACATTTTTAATGTACTCATTCTATATCTGTAAAATATGTCATTGACATTTTAATAGGAATTGCATTAAATCTATAAATTGCCTTGTGTAGTATGGACATTTTGATGATGTTAATTCTTTCAGTACATGAGCATGGTACATGTTGCCATTTGTTTGCATCTTTTTTAATTTCTTTTTTTGGCATTGTATAGTTTTCTGAGTATAGGTCTTTTACATCCATGGTTAGGCTTATTCCTAGGTACTTTATTTTTCCTGTTGCTATATCAAATAGAATTTCTTTCCTGATTTCTGTTTCTGATTTTTCATTGTTGGTGTATAAAATGCCTTTAATTTCTTAATATTGACTTTGTGTCCTGCTGTTTTGTCAAATTCACTTATTAGATTGAGTAGTTTGTTGGTGGTGTCTGTAGGTTTTATGCACACTATCATGTCACCTGCAAACAATGACAGTTTTACTTACTCCTTTCCGATTTGAATTTTTTTTCTTTGTTCTTCTTGTCTGACTGCTGTGTCTAGGACTTCCAATATGATGTCAAACAGAATTTTTGAAAGTGGACACATTTGTCTTGTTCCTGATCTTAATGGGAAAGATTTCAGTTTTTGACTATTGAGTATGAGGTTGGTTGTAGGTCTCTCATATATATGACCCTTATTATTTTGAGGAATGCTCCCTCTATTTCCACTTTGCTGAGTGTTTTTATGATGAATGAGTGCTGTAGTTTATCAAATGCTTTTTCCATATCTATTTATATGATCATATAATTTTTGTCATTCCTTTTGTTTATGGGATGTATTAAATTTATTGATTTGCAAATATTGTACCATCCTTGCTTCCTGATGATGAATCCCACTTGATCATGGTGTATGATCTTTTCAACATATTGCTGGATGTGGTTTGCCAATATTTTGTTGAAGATTTTAGCATCTATGTTCATCAGTGATATCAGCCTGTAGTTTTCTTTCTTTGTTATGTCTTTATTTGGTTTTGCTATTAAGGCGATGCTGGCTTCATAAAAAGAGTTTGGGAGTCTTTCTTGTTCTTGGATTTTTTGGAAAATTCTTTGAAGAATTGGGGTTAGCCCTTCCTTAAATGTTTTGTAAAATTCTCCTGTGAAACTATCTGGTCCAGGGCTTTTGTGTGTGTTGGGAGTTTTTTGATTACTGCTTTGATTTTTTCAACTGTTATTGGTTTATTCTGGCTTTTTGCTTCCTCTTCATTGAGTTTGGGATGATTATATTTTTTTTTCTAGAAATTTGCCCATTTCACCTAGGTTTTTAAATTTCTTGGCATATAATTCTTCATAGTAGTTTCTTATAATCCCTTGTATTTTTGTGGTGTCAATTGTAATTTCTCCTCTTTCATTTCTGATTGTGTTTATTTGGGTCTTCTCTCTTTTTTTCTTGATGAGTCAACTTAAAGGCTTGTCAGTAATGTCTATCTTTTCAAAGAACCAGCTCCTGTATTTATTGATCCTTAGAATTGTTTCTTTTAGTCTTTTTAAAAATATTGTATTTACTTATCTTTGGAGGGGAATGGAAGGAGAGAGGGAGAGAAATATCAATGTATGGTTGCCTCTCATGCATCCCCTCGTGCCCTTGACTGGAAATCAAACCTTGATCCTCTGGTCCACAGGTCTACACTCAATCCACTGAGCTACACCATCAAGGGCTGTTTCTTTAGTTTTTAGGTTGTTTAATTCTGCTCTGATTTTGATTATTTCCTTCTTTCTACTTGCTTTGGGCTACTATTGTTGTTATTCCTCCAGTTCTTGATGTAAGGTTAGGTTGTTTATTTGACATATTTCTATCTTTTTTAGGTAGGCATGCATCGCTATGAACTTCCTTCTCAGGACTGCCTTTACTGTGTCCCATAAGTTTTGGACTGTTGTGAGTTCATTTTCATTTGTTTCCAGAAACGTTATGATTACCTTCTTGATCTCATTTTTAATCCATTCATTGTTTAATAGCATGCTATTCAATCATCATGAGTTTGAGTATTTCTGTGTTTTTTTCTTGTGGTTGGTTTCTGGTTTCAGGCCCTTTTGGTCTGAGAAGATTCTTGACATGATTTGAATTTTCTTGAATTTGTTGAGACTTCTTCTGGGTCCTCTTATGTGGTCCATCTTTGAAAATGCTCCATGTGCATTCGAAACGAATGTGTATTTTGCTTCTTTGGTATTAAGAGTTCTATAAATATCAGTTAAGTGCATTTGATCTAGTGCATTGTTCAATGCTGAAATATCCTTGTTGATATTTTGTGTGTTATATCTATCCATTTTTGACAGAGAGGTATTAAAAACTCATGTATAAGTGTATTGCTGTCTATATCTTTCTTGAAGTCCTCCAAAATTTTTCTTATGTATTTGGGTGCTTGTATGTTAGGTTCATATATGTTTACAATGTTTATGTCTTCCTCATGGATTCTTCCCTTGAATATTATGCAGTGTTCTTCTGGGTGTCTTTTTATGGCTTTTAGTTTGAAGTTTATTTTGTCAGATATACATATTGCAACCCCGGCTTTATTCTTCCTGTCATTTGCAAGTAATATTTTTTCCATCTCTTCACTTTCAGTCTGTGGAGGTCTTTTGTTCTGAGGTGTGTCTGTTGTGAGGAGCATATGTGTGGGTCATGTTTTCTTATCCATTCAGCTACCCTATGTCTTTTGATTGGAGAATTTAATCTGTTTACATTTAAGGGTATTTTTCATAGATACTTATTCATTTCCATTTGACTCCCTTTGTACCTTTGTTCTTCTCACTGTTTTTCTTCCTCTTCTTTTTTATTTTTTAAAGATTTTATTTATTTATCTTTAGAAGGGAAGAGAAGGAGAAAGGGAGAAAATATCAATGTATGGTTGCCTCTCATGCATCCCCTGCTGGGAACTGGCCTGCAACCCAGGCATGTACCCTGACTGGGAATCAAACCGTGATCCTTTGGTTTGCAGGCCCATGCTCAATCCACTGAGCTATGCCAGCCAGGGGTCTTCCTCTTTTTAAAGCAGCCCCTTTAGCATATCTTGCACTGCTGGTTTGGTGGAGGTGTATTCTTTGATTGAGGCTTCTCTTGTCCAGAAAGCTCCTTATTTAACCTTCCATTTTTACTGAGAGCCTTGATGGATAGAGTAGTCTCAGTTGCAGGACTTTGTTTTTCATTACTTGGAATATTTCTTGCCATTCCCTTCTGGTTTGTAATGTTTCTGTGGAGAAGTCAGCTTCTAGTCTTATCAGGGCTCCCTTGTATGTTATCCTGTTTTTCCCTTGCTGCCTTAAGATTCTCTCTTTGTCTTGGAATTTTGTCACTTGAATTATGAACTGTCTTGAAATGGGCCTCTTAGGGTTCCTCTTGATTGGGACTGTCTCTGTTTCCTGGACTTGCGTGGTTTCTTCTCTCATGAAATTAGGGAAGTTTTCCATTACCACTTTTTAAAAATATTTTATTTATTTATCTTTAGAGGGGAAGGGAAGGAGAGAGGGAGAGAAACATCAATGTATGGTTGACCTTTTGTGCATCCCCTGCTGGGGAGTGGCCTGAAGGGAACCAGCCTACAACCCAGGCATGTGCCCTGACTGGGAATCGAACCGCGATTGTCTGGTTCGAAGGCCCGCACTCAATCCACTGAGCTACACCAGCCAGGGCTCCATTACCACTTTTTCAAACAGGTTTTCTATCCCTTGTTCCTCTTCTTCTCTTTCTGGTATCCATATCATATCAATATTATTCTGTTTCATGTTGTCCTACATTTCCCTTAACCCCTTTTCATTGTTTTTCAGTCTTGTTTCTTTTCATTGCTCTTTTTGAGGTGTTTTTCTCCTTTGTTCTCCATCTCATTGATTCGATTCTCTACTTCATCGAGCCTGCTTTTGATTTCTTCTACTGTGTTCTTCTATCAAAAAGCATATTCTTCATTTCCTCTTGGTCCTTATTGACAGTTTCTATTTCCTTTTTCATGTTGATATATTTTTTAGTAAGTTCCTTATAGTTTCCCCACAGTTTTCTCTGTGAGCTCATGAACTACTTTATAACCATTGTTTTGAACTCAGTATCTGATAGTTTACTTGCCTCTGTTTCATTTAGCATTTTCTGGGGATTTCTCGTTTTCTTTAATATTGGGGGTTGTTCCTGTTTTTGCATTGTGTTTTAGACTCATTTTATTTGCCTCTGCTTCTTAAATTGATATATTTGACTCCCTGGGTTTGTGGTGTGAACTTCTATGGTAGGAGATCTATGAGATTCAGCTGGTGCATTCTCCTTGATCACCTGAACTTGGTGTTCTTGGGATGTCATTATCTTGGCTCTCTGGATGAATTTGGGTTTTGATTATTTTAGTATCATTTTTGTAGGGTCCTTCTCTCCAGCTATTTGACTGAGGGCCACTCTACCACCCATGTCTTGTATGTTATTGTGTAGGTTCTGCCAGAAGAAAGCCACAAAGCCCAAGGTGTAATCCCACATCCACAAATATATGTACCCACTCCCCACAGTCCCACTATCAAGTGTAAATGATTCACTATTAATAAGGGTGTAAAGAGGTTAAATCTATTATATGAAAGGAGACAAACTATAGTACAAATTCTAGTTATTTAATATGCACAAACTTGTTGGACAAGAAAGGAATGTTTGAAAGCTATGCTGGAAAGAAGATATTGCTAGTCATGCAGAAGATCACTATGGATTTTATGTTGGCAGTCGTTCATACTTATCATTAATTTTTCTTTCTGGATCTGCCTCTAGTGATGTCAGATGTTGACCTCACTTCCCCATATACAGCATCAAAACCCAGCCAGGTGAATTGCCCCATCTTGACAAATATTTAAGGTTCTACCGCTTACAACATATGACGTGCATTAAGATAAAGAAAGATGGCCCAAATGAAAGGACAGGTCAAAACTTTAGGAAAAAAAAACTAAGTGATGAGGAGATAGGCAACCTATCTGATGCAGAGATTAAAACACTGATAATTAGGATGCTCACAGAATTGATTGAGCTCAGTTGTAAAATGATGGAAGAAATGAAGTTTATGCAAAGTGAAATAAAGGAAAATATACAAATGATCAATGAAGGAAAAAAGAACAATACTCAAATCAACAATTTGGAACAACAGAAAGACATAAACTTTCAACCTAAACAGAATAAAGGAACAAGGATTCAAAAATATGAGGAGTGGCTGAAGAACCTCTTGGACAAATTTAAATGCTTCAACATTTAAATCATAGGGGTGCCAGAAGGAACAGAGGAAGAGCAAGTAATTGAATATTTATTTTAACAAATGATAAAAGAAATCTTCCACAATCTAGTGAAGGAAATAGACTTCCAATGAGTCCAGGAAGCCCAGGGTGTTCCAAAGATATTAGACCCAAGAAGAAACACACCAAGACACATCATAATTAAGTTACCCAAGATTAAAGATAAGGAGAAAAACTTAAAAGCAGCAAGAAGAGAGTGTTACCTACAAAAGAGTTCCCATGAAACTACCAGATGATTTCTCAAAAGAAACCTTATAGGCAAGAAGGGTCTGGAACGAAGTATTTCATGGTATGAAAGGAAAGAACCTACCTCCAAGATTACTCTATCCAGCAAAACTATCATTTGGAATGGAAAGGCAGATAGAGTGCTTCCCAGATAAGGTCAGGTTAAAGAATTTCATTATTTCCAGGCCCTTATTATGTAAAATGTTAAAGGGACTTATCTAAGAAAAAGATATAAAATATGAACAGTAAAATAAAAAAAAAAACAACTATCAACAACTGAACCTAAAAAAACAGAACAAAAACTAAGCAAACAAGTAGAACAGGAACAGAATCACAGAAGTAAAGATCACATGGAGGGTTATCAGTTGGGAGGGGAGTGAAGAATGAGGTAAAAGGTACAGGGATTAAGAAGCATAATTGGTAGATGCAAAATAGACAGGGAGGGGTTAAGAATAGTATAGGAAATGGAGAAGCCAGAGGTCTTTTATGCACAACAAATGGACATGAACTAAGTGGGAGTAAATGCTGGAGGGTGGGGTGATGCAGGGCAGAAGGGAATACAGGAGATAAAAATTTGGGGCAACTATAATAACATAATTAATAAAATATACTTAAAAATGGTAGGAACTCAAGCAGCAGGAGGATTTTGAAAGGAAGCTAAAACTTGAAATTTTTATGAAATCCCCAAGGATCTCTTCTATTGTGTTTAATATTTTAATTGTACCTTTTAATCAGAAATAAATCAACCCCTTCATATGTTCTACTCAGATTGTTAGAGAAAATAATCTTAACCACTCTTTTTAACTTTTTTCATTAAAATTTACCTTATCTGTTCTTTTAAATTGTTTTATTTATTTTAATTGTTGTTCAAGTACAGTTTTCTGTCTTTTACTCCCATCCCAGCTCACCCACCCAGTGCTCCCCAACTCCCTTCCATTTCCACCCTTCTTAGTTTTTGTCTTTTCAACTTTATTGTTACTGTCAACACTATTACACATGTCCCCATTCTCCCACCCCTTTGCTTACCTCCATCCAGCCATCATTCTCCTTTCCTCAGGTTGTCACCACACTATTATCCATGTCTATGGGTCATGCACATATGTTCTTTGAAAAATCCCTTCACCTTCTTTCATCCAGTATCTTCCTCCCCCTCTAATGGGGTATAGAGTGTGGATTCCCTGTAAGTAGGGCATTCCATATTCCTCTCAAATTCTTCAAAAAAGACACAGGGGCATGAGGGAAAGAATGCTGACAAAGTGGAAAGCACAGCATTTGAAGCACATTGTATAACAAAGGCAAATTAACAGTTTGTGACTTTTAGAAGTGAGAAGCTGCAGAAGAAGGCTATTACCTGGGGCAAATTCAGTAATGACTACAAGAAAGTGCTCAGGCAGAGTGACTCAGTAGAATGACTTGTGACATAACCAGGGGGAAGCTCAGTGCCTGTGAGAGCTGCATGAACTGGAGGCCCCCACCCCAGATACTTGCGCATGGCTGGGAACTCTTGCCCTGACTAAATATGGCAGCCAAAATAAAGGGTAAAAAGCACTGGGGAGCCCACAAAAAATGATGGGCACTAATGTACCATAGAGAGAGCTGGATGTTTGGCTGTGCAGTAAGTTCTGAGCTGAGCATGTAAAATTGGAGCAGGCTGAGAAGAACACAAGGGCAGTCTGTCTGGAGGTCTGCCTATAGAAGACGATGGCAGAGCTGGTGAAGCTATAGCAGAACAGCCTGGCCAAGCACAAAGACACACTGGTGAGCTGATGGCTAGAGAAAAGGCAGCTCCACAGAACAGAAACTGACACTGCAAGAAAGATTCAAGATGGTGCACTAAGACTCGTGAGACATGCTTGGAGCTGAACTGGGACTGGGAATACTGAGTTGCAGTCTTCTGTCTTTCTGAAAGACTATACTTCTGAGTGGCATATTCTGAAACTCTGGCTTGGCAGAGGGAGGCAGGACTTTTCATTTTTGGGTGTTTCAAAGGGAGTGGGACTTAGTGGCAGAAATGTTCAATTACTCTAAATCTATATAACCTTTAAATAAACAACCCTTTTCCTTTTTTATCAAACTCTTGCCTTGGCAGTCATGTTCTAGGCAGTGAGCAGTTGAGCCTCACAGTTGTTCTAGAACACCATTGGCTGGTGCTATAACACTTCCTTATCTCAGACAGCTATCAGTTTTTTTCTATATATCCATGTCTCTGTTTCTCTTTTTTGGGGGGTCAGTTTATTTTGTTCATTAGATTCCACATATAAGTGAGATTATATAGTATTTATCTTTCTCTGATTGGTTCATTTCACTCAACATAATAATCTCCAGGTTCATCATCCATGCTGATGCAAAAAGTTAAATTTCCTTCTTTTTACAGCTGAGCAATATTCTATTGTGTAAATGTACCACAGCCTTTTTACCCACTTGTCTACTAATGGCTAATTGGGCTGTTCCAGATCTTGGCACTGTAAATAATGCCTCCAGGGTACCTACCATCAATAAATCAACAAGTGTTGATAAGGATGTGGAGAAAAGGTAATAATGCTCATGCACTGTTGGGGAAAATGTAAACTGGCAGCAACTGTGAAAAACAATATGGAATTTCCTCAAAAAACTAAAAATAAAGCTGCCTTTAGACCAGGCATATCCACTGCTGGGATTATACCCTAAGAACACTGAAACACCAATTCAAAATTACCGGTGTACCCCAATGTTCATAGCAGAAAAATTTAAAATAGCCAAGTGCTGGAAGCATCCTAAGTGCCCATTACTAAATGAACAGATTAAAAAAATGGTACATTTACACAACAGAGTACTACACAGAAGACAAAAAGAAGGATCTCCTACCCTTCATGAAAGCATGGTTGGAACTGGAGAGCATTATGCTAAGTGGAATAAACAAGGTGGTGAATGACCAGTACCATATCTCACCTATAAGAGGAACCTAACGAACAAAACAAACAATATAGAACCAGAGGCATGGGAACAAGGAACAGACTGACCTTCACCAGAGGGGAAGGGAGAGGAGCATAAGGGGGGAAAAAGGGGAAGGGTCTAATTAATGAACAGGTATAAATAACCCATAGACATGGACCACACGTTGGGGATTGACTTTGGGATTGGAGCATGGGAGGGGCAGAGGAAAGCAAATTGGAAAAATTGTAATGACTGTAATAAAAGAATAAAAGAGCAATAAAAAATTAAATAAAACTGCCTTTTGATCCAGTGTTTTCCCTTTTGCGAACATACCCTAAGAATCCTAAAGCACCAATTAAAAAGAATATGTGCACCCCTATGTCCTTAACCACTCTTTAATTTGAGAGCTCTTCAAATATATAAATCAGCACTATCCCACGATATCTTCACTTCCAATTAAAACTTGATTGTTTTATGACAGAATCTAGAGATACTTTCTTTAATGTGTGATGTATGAGAAATAGAAAATAATCACCATCTCTAAAATTTACTTTCATTACTGGATACATTCATAGGCCTTTCTGGTAAGGCAGTTCTGAATGAAGACTTTCTTGCAATTAGAATTACTCATTTTTTCTTGCTTGACTACAAATTTACAGGAAGCTGTGTTTTTGTTAATCTATTTTTTCCACTGAAACATTTATATATGATGAATGATCCAAAAGGATGTGGCAAAGGAAGATTATGCATTACATATGTAAAGGAAGTTCCTGCCAAGGGATAAAGGCAGAGGTTGAGAGGGAAGTTAAGAAAATTTACATTTATAGAGAGGAAATAAAGGGAAGTTTTCAGAACTGTATGTCTTGATTTACCATCAAAAAAGAAATGGTGGTAATAGTAGGTTATATGGGGTGAGTTACCATACCACTGCTTCTTTATGATCCAAACATGGCATTCCAAAAATTTGAAAGTTTTTGAGTGTAGGAAAGGTAGAAGGAATCTGAAAATGGGAATTTACTAGCAATAGGATTTTCCAGAGCAATTTGGTTAATTTATAGGAAATGTTTTGCATGCTTAGTCAGAATATGTAAATTATAAGCCCATTCATTTATTAAAATGATACTAAGCTGTAATTTTTTAGTGAATTCTAGGCTTTAACCATTATTTATTCTAATTTCTTCTGTTAGTAGTGCTTTTACCAAATAGTTTTGATTCTCCCACAACCAATGGTCATATGAACTTCCCTAACCCTTTTTCTTTAGGCACTTGAAATGTGTGTTGACCTTGAACTGTAGGAGGAGTTATGGATGTTAAAATAGATGAGATAATTTAAGATTCTATGTGGCCAGTCAGAGAAAGTTAAATACTGTATGATATCACTTATGTGTGGCATCTAATAAGCAAAATAAAGAGGTGAGCCAGACAATAACAGAGACACAGATACATGGAATAGAGTGACAGCTGTCACAGGGATGGGGAGTTGGGAGGCTCAATGAAAGAAGGTGAAGAGGTCAATTAAAAAAAGCATATATATGTATGCTTCATATGTATATGTTGTGGGTCATAGATGTGTATGGAGGTATGTGTGTGTGTATATATATATTTGTATGTGTGTATATGCATGTATATGAACCATAGACACAGAAAACAGTGTGGTTATAGCCAGAGGGAAACAGTGTGTTATAGAACAGTGGAGGGGTATGTAGAGGGGCCAAAGGGAAGATAGTGGAGACAGAAAGAGGCTTTTCTTTTGGGTATGGGTACACAATGCAATGTGCAAATGGTGTTTTATTGAATTGTACAATTGAAACCCATATTGTTTTGTGAACAATGTCACCCCAATAAATTCAATTTAAAAAACTATACTGTGTGGAGTGTAGAACTTCTAGTGGGACATAGTGGGATCTCTATATATCTTCCCCTTTCCAAAGCAGTAAAATTCTGGCCAAAATGGTCAAAATATTTTAAGAACTCTGAAAATTAATCAAGTTCTTGCAACAGTATGAGGAACGATATATTCAAGAAAAATGGCAACCCCTTGGGAAGAGGAACAGGGTTTGTGGCTTTTTCCTGACCTACATTAATCCTCTTCTCCCAGTTCTATGAGAGTCTTGAAGCCAGTAACCTTGCATCCCTGGAGGGATCTACTGGTTACAGCTCCTCAATATTGCCAGTGTGACTTGTCTGGCAGCTCCCTGGAAGAACTCCATTCATAGAACATCACTGTTGTATTACCCTGGGTAGGAAGGGGAACCTTATATTCAGAGTTGCCGCTTTATATTATCTAAAATGCTTAGTTCTCAACAAAGATTATGAAACATATGGGTAAAAAGCAGTTAACAGTCAATGATGTCCTCAGAAATTCAATGTTGATTTTTAGTAGACAAACATTTTAAAGTCAACTATTATGAATGGTTTCAAAGAAATAATGGAAACCATGTCTAACAAAGAAAAGCATGACAATAGAGCCAGTCCATCAGCAAAAGCTGGGGGCATACTGGTTCAGGCATTTAAGAAAATTTCTGACCAGTAATTACATGGCCAAAGCGTGAAAGAAGCAGAGACAGATAGTTGCACATGAGAATTAATATAGATTATAAAGTTAAAGTATGATAATGTCTCACCACAAAAATGATACCAATGCGATAGAATCTGAAAAAAGAGTAAAATACAGATTTTGGAGTTGAAAACTACAATGGCTGAATTTAAAAGAATCACCAGAGTGGATCAACAACTGATTCTAACTGGCAGAAGGAAGGTTCAGCAAACTTTCGGATAGATCAGTTGAGAATATTCACTCAAAGAGACAGAGAAAAATAAACAATATAGAAACTCAGAGACATGTGGTACCAACAAGTATACCAGCAGAAGCATGATGGGAATCCCAGAAGGGAAAAGGAGAGGAAAGGGGTAGAGAATATTTGAAAAAAGAATGGCCAAAAACATCTTAATTTGATGAAAAACATCACCTACTCATCCAATCTCAATTAACTCCAAGTAGAAGAATAACAAAAGATACAATCTTACAATGTAAGTACTGAGTTTTCTAAAAAAGGTACAGGTAATTTCCTGAAATTCATGGAGGTGCACCTTATTGTTGGGGAAAAAAATAAAACATTATCACAGGTATCCTTAAACAGCCCTTAAATAAAAACAAAATATATAACTGGGATCTCAAAAGTCAAGAATTTGTTGGTTTGCTCCTCTGTGTTTATGGTATTATCTCTCAATCTGTAATCTTTTTCTTTCTTAAAGGCCCATTCATAGGACGCAGCGTGAACACAACACTGTGTGGAAGATGCTGAAAACAATTCCAGATTTAGCTTCTCAGCTAACAGATGACAATTTGAAAACACTTAGTAAAAATGTCATTTCTGAAACCTGGGTAAAAGGCAGCACAGGTAACAGACTCTCTATAGGAACATTTGACAAGATCGAATGAATGTCACTATTTTGATTTCTCTATTAGTTATAACACAAATACTTTCACTTCACATGTTAATATTTTCCGTTTAGATATATTTCATTTGTAAGATTATGTGATGAAGTGAATTACATTTCACATACTAGCATGTATGTTTTAAAGATATACAGTAGAGTTTTTCCACTTCAAGACACATCAGAATCATCCAGAAGAGTCATTCAGACACACTGCTGTGTTCAACTCCTAAAGTTTTTCTTTCTATTAGCTTGGGATGGGGATTAATTTGCATGTCTAGTAATGTTCTGGGTGATGCTGCTAGTCTTGGGGCCACACTTTGAAAACCAATCATTGATATGTACATTTAATAATCTAGGCTTGGATTTCATGTTAAATTAGGATATTTTAACTCTATCTTTAATCAGATATTGGGGGGAAAGTCCCCTCCAGAAAGATTATAGTTTTCAAATTTAAATTCTAGTCCTTTTTAAATATATATATATATTAAGTATTTTAATAGAGGTATTTTATATTTTAATGTGAGGAAACATACAAATCAATACACATAGAGTCATACTCACCTAAACCGAGTAAAGCATAATTTTCTTTGTGTGTTTATTAAGTACCTACTAGAAGGTCAAGCTAAATTTACTTAATACATTTTTGTGTGTGTCAGGGGATCTTCCTTATTTAATTATTGCAGTAGCAAATAAAAGTAGATTATTCTCTACAGACGAGGACCTTAGAGCACAAAATATGTGCAGCATTCCTGCTTAGACTTGAATTTCAAACACTTTAGATTTAAGGATGAACTCATTCTTGAACCATCATGCCACTGGTTTGATGAAGTGGTTCGTCGGGGTCATGGCATTAAAAATCTAACTGGAAATTTGGAGAACATGTGTCTATTGAAAAGATGATATATTTTGAGAGTTTTGCCCCAACAGTTCTCTTTCATTATTAATTTCATGTAATCCAACATCAAGCAGGGACAACTAAATATTTAGGAGTTTTGCAGAGGACAAATGGTAGTGAAAGGAAAGAACAAACAAACATTCAACATTGCTTTGATATTTGTTTGAGCATAGTAATTAAAATTTTATTTGTTTTATTATAAATTCCTGAAATTATATTTATTATGGTGAAAAATATGGAAACAACTTGAATGCCTTTTAATAGGGGATGGACAGTACACATAGTGATGCAGGTACTCCATGAACTTCCAAGCATGGTTGAAAATATGAGGTAAATATGTGTATATCGATGTGAAAACTTATTGAAGACTGCAAAAAAATTAGAACTGTCAGGTTAATAAAATGATCACATATATATTTTTTATAAATACTTGAACAATATATATTTATATTAAAAACATATAGGGGTATATCCTGAAGGACAGTCCAAAAATACATATTTTTAAAGTCATTAACTCTGTGGAGGCATTGAGGGGCAGTGAATGGGAGCAATAAATTATTTCTTCTACATATACCCATATTTGTATTGAATTTTCCATAGTGAATATATATCCATTCATCCAGTGGATGGATATACACTGAATGAATGGATATACATTCATTTCAGTGCTTGTAACTACACATTTGTTTTTTTCACAAAGGTTTTTAAAGTTGCAATTAAAAGCAAATATTCTGATGGTATCTTAATAACTCTGATAATTGACTATTAAAATGTAGTTTTATTTGTCAAGAACTTTCTTTTGTTGACAAATGTAAACTTTCAATGATCATTTATATTACATAAGGCATTCTAACTCACATTTTATACTTTCAAACACTTACGAAAATTAGAAGTTTCTGTGTTTACATCTGTCAATATCAAAATTATTATCTTGAGTTTGTGAAACATCTAATTCCAACAGCTCAGATCTCTTTCATTGCCAAAACAGAAAACTCATTAAATATCTGACATTTGTAAATCTTTTTGTTCATCCAACTTAAAAAACAGGCCTAACCAGGTATTGCTCTTTTTTCTCTTCTTTCTTTTTTTAGGTTAGAGCAAAATAAAAGTATTTATTTAATTTATTTATTGGGTGATGTTGGTTAATAAAATTATATAGGTTTCAGGTGTACAATTTTATAACATATCATTTGTATATTACATTGTATATTCACCACCCCAAGACAAGTCTCCTTCCATCATGCTTTATTCACTACTTTACCTTCTTCCTTCCTTCCTATCTCATGCTATTGTCTGTATCTATGAGGGTTTTGTTTGTTTTTCATTTTTGTTTAATTCCTTCACCTTTTTCACCTAGTCCTGAAACCAACCTGCTCTCTGATAACTGTCCAACTATGAGTCTGTTTCTATTTTGTTAGTTTATTTTGTTCATTACATTCCTCATATGAGTGAAATTATATGGTACTTGTCTTCCCCCCACCTGGTTTATTTTACTCAGCATAATGTTCTCCAGGTCCATCCATGCTGTCACAAAAGGTAGTATTTTCTTTTTTACAGCCCAGTAGTATTCTGTTGTGTAAATGTACCACAGCTTTTCTGTCTACTCATCTACCAATGGACATTTGGGCTGTTTCCAAATCTAGGCTATTGTAAATAATACTTCTATAAACACTGGGGCACATATAGTCTTTCCAATTGGTGTTTTGAGATTCTTAGGATATATTCCCATAAGTGGAATCTCAGGGTCAAAATACAGTTTCATTTTTAATGTTTGAGGAAACTCCACCAGTTTGTATTCCCACCAGTGGTACATGAGGGTCCCCTTTTCTCCACATCCTTGCCAACACTTCTTGTTTGTTGACTTCTTGTTTGATGGTAGTTATTCTGGCAGGTGTGAGGTGATATTTATTGTGGTTTTAATTTGTATTTCCTTGATTAGTGATGTTGCAAATTTTTCATGTCTTTTGGCTATGTGTATCCCTTTGGAAAAATGTTTGTCTATCCTGGCCTTCTACCCATTTTTTAAATTGGATGTTTTGTTTTTTGGTGTTAAATTTTATAAAAGTTCTTTATAAATTTTGGATATGAACCCCTTATCAGATGTATCATTGGAAAATATGTCCTTCCATTCAGTGGGTTCCCTTTTCATTTTGTTGATATTTCCCTGTGCTGTGCAAAACTTTTTAATTTGATATAGTCTCATTTTTTCCCTTTGTTTTATTTGCCTGAGAAGATATATCAGAAAAACACTGCTAAGAGAAATGTCCAAGATTTTATTGCCCATGTTTTCTTTTGGGGTTTTTATGGTTTTGAGTCTTGCATTTAAATATTTTATTTATTTGGAGTTCATTCTTGTGTCTTTACTTATACATGCATTTCCTTCCTCTGCTGTTGTTGAAATTATTCCCTCATAGTCTGGCTGCTGACTTTCATACTGCTGCTGAGGTTTTGGTTTCTCACCTGCAATTTCAACAGCTGTTGACACCTTCTATCTTTTCTGGCCATAGGTTCTTTGGAATTTTATTATTTAAGGCAGCTTTCTAAACTTACCAGTACTTACTAAGCCTCTCATTCAGTTTTCTTAAACAATAAAATATTAACAGGGATAAAAATATTGTGATTTGAAGTACTGAATAACATATACATATCTGTAGTTTAACTGAAAATGATACTAGAACATGATTACTATAATAAAAATAGTATGTAGAATGTATATGGCATATAGTAGCCTATTTCTGTATGCCCATAGATATATCGTTTATTTAATTAAAGTGATCTCAAGAGTTTTTATGTCCTGGGCAGGGGACATTTTTATGCTTGGCAACCTAAAGTTCATTAAAGCTAAAATAATAATCTTGCTTGAGAATACAGTTTAATGGCTAACCTGAAATTAGAGTCTCCAACAAAATTTTATTAGTACCTCCCTTTATATTAATGTTGAAATATTCACATGAAATAATTTATGTAAGGTTTTTTTTTTCTTTTGGTACCTATATCACCTTCACTGTTTATCTGAAGTCCATTAAGTTTCACAGCATTAATTCTCTTCTATTTGTTCATTTTATTTCATTTTCTTCCAACTTTTGAGGTTATATTTCAAAATGATAACTATAGTTCCTCATTTTGATATGATTTTAAATTTATTTTAATACTCAATTTTTTATGCTACTAAATTTTTAACATTTAAAAAACCTGCATAGACTTTATTTTCTGCTGTGGTATAAATTTATTTTAACATATTGTAAAAACACAGTAGGTAAATATCACAAAAAAATGTAGTGAACATCTCTTCCATATATGCTAACCATAATTCAAATAATATGATTTTGCAAGAGAAGTAATCAAATATTTAGTCTTACCATAAATAAAGACCCTGGCTCCCAGGTTTTATTTTTTTTGATCCTGTCATATAGAAATTATTTTAAGTCCTTAGAAATAGTCTCTTATGCCCTGTATTTTAATAATATGCTTTGTGAAAAATTTAATTGTGTTTACACTTCGTTTTCTTTTTTGTGAATGTCTGGGAGAAATATATTCAGTGTTTCTGAGACTTCTAGGCAAGTCAGGTATGTGGTGAAAATTTTCATTTTGTATGACATACTAAATAGTTTAGGACATTTTATAAGCTCTTAAAAATTACTTGACTTAAAATATGTATGGTATTATTTTGACAGAAATTTTAAACATTTAAATTATTTAAATTAGGGCAATTGGAGCAAAAATTGTCTGCTTACCCAATACTATATCCCAGAAAATAAATAAAAATTCACACAATTTTTTCAAAAATTTATTCTCGCCTGCCCTGACTGGTGTGGCTCCATGAATTGATTTCTGGCCTGTGAAGAAAAGGGTTACCGGTTCAATTCCCAGTCAGGGTACATGCTTGGGTTGTGGGCCAGGTCCCCAGTAGGGGACACATGAGAGGCAACAACACACTGATGTTTCTCCCCCACTCTTTCTCCTTCCTATCCCCTTTCTCTAAAAATAAATAAATAAATAAATAAATAAATAAATAAATAAATAAATAAATAAATAAATAAATAAAATATTTTTAAAAATTATTCTTGCCTGTATCTTTTTTATCACCTAATTTTTCTTCATTCTATTTCATCTCTAAAATTTAAAGCAACAATGCATGTATTTTTGTAAACTTATTTATTATAACTCATTTCAGATAGCAAGAGTATCAATGAGTCAATGATATCTTTTACTGAAAAAGGTCAAAGGCCTTGATCTGAATATGCATGGTATGAACATGAGTAAACAATTTTGAAATAAATTTTCTTAACAATATTTCTTAGAAAGACTAAGTAAAAATTTTTGAAGTAATAGGTTTTAAGGCCATTAAAAACAATCACCAAGCCCCAGCTGGTGTAGCTCAGTGGATTGAGTGCAGGCCTGCAAACCAGAGGATCGAGGTTCGATTTCCAGTTGGGGCACATGGCTGGGTTGCAAGCCAGTTCCCTGCAGGCCAGTTCCCAGCAGGGGACGCACTGGAGGCAACCATACATTGTCATTTCTATCCCTCTTTCCTTCCCCTCCAAAGATAAATAAATAAATAAATAATTTAAAATAAAAAAAAACACCAACAATTTATAAAATTATAACTTCTGCCTTTGTGAAACATCTAGAAATATTTTAAAGAAAGTGTCAATATTGAGAGGCTATTTCAATTGAAGGTCTGAGCCAAAAATTAGGTGAAATAAATTTCTTTTCATCCCTTCCAATTAGCTCTGTAGTAATATTTATTTATTTGGTTTCTTAGAAACCTTAAAGTAAATATGATGTTTTACATGTGTTTTCTCTTCCACACACTATACAAATATTCTAAATAAGGTTATTAGGCTTGTGCCTTAAAATAATTATTCCTGGTAGGTAGATAGAGGAAAAATTGTCCCCAAGAACAAACCCCATCTCCAAATATATCTTAAAATCACAAAAGCTCTGAGAAGGCCACTCATTGCTTCTCTTATGTTATCTCTGGGGTCATTAAAATTTTACAGTGGGGTTTCCATGAATTAAATCATCTATCTAAAAATTCATGTAACTTTCTTGTATTTTCCTAGGTTTCCACTTGAGCAGAAAATAGGTCATCAGAAGTTTTTTCTCATTTTTCAGAGGACAGAATTCTAAGTGAAAAAACTTTTTTTCCTCCAGATGTTTTATGAGGTTCTTTGGATAGAAATACTACAGAAGTAGTATTAAGCTTTCATTCATTCAACTATTTGCTAAATGCCTAAAATAATTTAGTTGACGTGATGTGTTGGAGATAGGAGGACAAAATCAGAGATCCTTACTCACAAGGTTGTGGTTGCTGGGCAGAATGCAGAGTGCAAGATAGATCCTGTAAGGACAGAGCCCTGAAGAGGGCAGCAGTTAGGTTGCACAAAAGGAGGACGAAGGGCAGAAGAGCAGGAGCATCCCCCTGGTAGGTAGAGCACATACACACTCAATTTGTAGGCTAAGTAAGAACTATCCAGGTGATATGACCTTAGTCACCCAATTATAACTCTTGGAAACATTTAAATAATTTAGAATGGTTGATTTCTGTTGAAGGTCCTGTGCCCATCCCTAGCAGGGAATTCACAAACATGTTTGGCCAGGTCCCCAATAGGGGGCACATGAGAGACAACCACACATTTTTCCCTCTTTCCCCTCTCTCTAAAAATAAATAAATAAAATCTTTTAAAAAACTGTCTTCTATGTATATACACATATGTATACATTTTATTTTAGACATACTATATGTGCATACACATATATAGTACATAAATATACATATAATGCACTGCATGCATACTCCTATATATGTATGTGTTTTTTTGTGTTTGCATGTATGTGTATCTTTCGGATATTGAAATATACTTGAAAACCTGCAGAAATTAATGTTCTTTGTGACTTTTGATATTACTTAATTATCAAGTCTTAATTTCTCCATATGAAAAATGGATTAATGATAAATGACAACCTGGATTATTAAAAGAATTAGCCTTAGAGCACCTTGAACAATAGAGCACCTTAGAGCACCTTGCACCTATGGGCAATAATGGGTGTTCAGTGTGTAATGCTTGCTCTTCATGGAAAGTTTAACATATTTTGATGCCAGGAACAGATATGTTCATATTTTTGGAAATCAATAGAAAGTTTGTTTCTTAATGAGCATTTTTTTAGGAATAGCCTATCAACACACATATTAAGATTGTAAGATCATTAACCTTATGGAAAAAAATCTAGGAAAAGTTGTAGATGTAAATCTATTTAAGAACTATTATTTTGCTCTTTAATTAACAGCATCCTTTTTGATGAACTACATTTAAATCACATTCTATTTTCTAACAAATTATACTACCAAATCTCTTCCCAGTCTTCTTTTTGTTAATGTTTATACCATAAACATGTATTCTATTGACTTTTATTTGTTAACATTGTAAATGAACATATATTTCTTTTAATATATACTTTCCACTTAAAATGAAACATGATCTTTGACTAGGTCACATATAGTGTTTCACTGTACAATAATTGAAACCACATTGCTGTCAAATATATATTGAGAGAAAGGAGAGGGGGGAGGAGGTAAAGGAATGGAAGGGAGGTAAAGAAGGAGGAGGCTGGTGGGGAAGGAGAAGGAGGGAAGTAATAGATGTTAGGCTCACCCATAGGCTAGCATAGTCAGGAAGCTGTGGCTGATTGTGTTTAAATACTGCTGCTGTCTTTGAGTCAGGGCAGAATGTTTACTTTCTCAGTACCTTCAGTTTGCACAGTTGTGATATTGGAACAGTCTTTGTACCTGCTATATAGGATTGCTAAGAGGATACAAAGTGTTAGTGTATGTAATACATTTAGAATAGTGTCTGGCTCAATACACAGAAAGAGGTAAAACAAGTTTCTTATTGTCTTGTAGTAGCACATTTTCTTCCTACAATTCCCCCCACTAAGTTTGTATAATGTTTCATTCTCTTTATATAACCATAGTGTGAGAAAGTGTCACTCTTAAACACTTCAGTGCTCACACCTTGAATTTAATATTTGCTTCTGGTCCTTTATTTTTTAAGGTCCATTTTACATATAGTAATGTGTTATATTTGTTCCTGAAATATATTGCTTGATGAGTTTTGACAAATACTGTAACCCAATCCCTATTAAGGTAGAGCTTCAGTTTCACCTCAGAGAGTCACCTCCATGCTTTTCTCTGGTCTACCTCTGACCATCTGCCAGAAGCAGTTGCTCTTCTGTTTTCTTTTTTATTTTAAATAAGTGTTTAAAACTTCAGTCAGTTTAGAAGAAAGCAGAAAAGACAAGCAGTTGGCACTAAAAAAAAAACAAGGGGGAGGGTGGAAGCAAGGGAGGGAGGTGGATTTGGCTGGGTGGGGGGATGGTGGGGGAGAAAATGCAGACAACTGTAATTGAACAATAAAATACTTTTAAAAACACCATTGTTAAATAAATTATTTAAAGTTTCTATTTATAGCATGTTAATAAGCAAAGTTTAAAGCTTTGCTGTGAAAAGATCTCACAGCAATCAAATTGCTTGCTCTAATCCTGTAATGTAGACATGAACAATGGAGAGACAGCAACCTGTTCCCAAACCTTTCTCTCCCATAAGACAGTCTTCAGAAGGAATACAAGTAATTTAAGCTGCATTTCAAGTGCTCACAAATGAACAAACCTGCCAGACCTCCAAGGCACATAGCTGAACTTGAGGAACTGGGATTTACATGACCGACTGTGGAGAGTTACAATGGGGAATAGGAGAAATAATGAGGAAAAAAAACTCCTCCCCTTCCTTGTAATGATCTCCCTTCCAAAGATAAAGGAAAATTAATAGTAGGTATACATTGTAACTAATATAAAATATGCAAAATGGCTTTTTGAGGACAAGGTAAACATTTTACCATAATGTATTATAATGTACCATAATTTTGTCATAATGTATTAAATCTATGTCATAATTGTTACTATGGTTCCTTCCTGGAATGTCTCAGTTCCATTAAGAGGGTTGATTACTATAATATCAGAAAAGACATGACTTTGTGCTTCTTGTTATTTGAGTAAATTATTTGTGAATGTCTGAGTGTAGCATTAAAGGTATTGTCATTGTATAGAGGGATCTGTTGAAAGTGAAGCCAGTGTGATATGTGTGGTCATCATATCTATTTTTAAAAAGCCTGAGAAATAAAGTCTACACAATCTCTCTCTCTCATTTTTTTGGTTTCAGTTGTTGGAAATGATGGATTTTATGTAATACTAAAAGGCCTAGCTCGACCTCGAACACAGGTATATGAAAATTTGTTTGAAGAAAATGGGTCAGCCTCCTTCATTCCTCAGAGATTTCATAGCCTTGTTTCCAGTGATGACTTAGAAAACACTGTGCTTGCTGAGATGCACATGCCTGTATGTGACCTCATGGTAAGAAATGAATGTGTTTTTTTTCCATAGGCAACACTATCACTATTGCAAAATTTGATCTCTTCCAGATAAATTCACATTTCTTCAGTAAGTCATAAAATAGTTAAGATAATACATCTTTTATAATTTTTTCTTTTTTTGAAATGATTTTTATTGTAATTCTATTACAGTTGTCTCAAATTTTCCCGCTTTGCCTTCCTCTGTGCATCCCAACCCCTGCTCCCACAGTCAACTTCCACACTATTGTCCATGTCCCTGGGACATTAATACATGTTCTTTTTCCAGTCCTTTCCCCTTCTTTCCATGATTGTCCACCTCCCATCTCCCCTCTGGTTGCTTTCAGTCTGCACCCAAGGATATGACTATTGACTTTAGAGAGGGAGGGAGGGAGAAGTGTGGGGGGGGAAGAGAGAGAAAGAGAGAGATCAGTTGCCTCCCATACGTGCCCTGACCAGGGATCGAACCTGCAAGCCCTTGGTGCATGGGATGACATCCCAAACAAATGGGTCACCTAGCCAGGGATGACAATATATCTGTTAAAAATAAAAATTATGCTATTAATGTTGAAATTTGTTAAAAAATTTAATATCAGATGCTTGCAACAGCATACTTCCCACTGGAAGGGGTTTGTGAAATAATTGACAATGGGGATAAGACCAGTGTGTTTTAACCACTGAATGAGGAAGGAGAAAAATGAGGGAAAGGGAACAGGTGACTAGGGGGAGGGCAGGGAACAGATCATGAGAGGCCTTTTAAATCAAATTATGAATGTGGGCTGAGTTTGTTTATCTCAAGAGTAATGCCTAGGTCATCAAACTAAAAAGTTTTTGCAGCCCTGGATGGTGTAGCTCAGTGGACTGAGTGCAGACTGCAAACCAAAGGGTCACCAGTTCAATTCCCAGTCAGGGTTCATGCCTGGGTTGCAGGCCAGGTCCCCAATGGGGCCCACATGAGACGCAACCACACGTTGATGTTTCCCTCTCTTTTTCTCTCTCTCTTTCCCTCTCTATAAAATAAATAAAATCTTTTAAAAAAGTTTTTGCATAGCAAAGGAAATAATCAAAAACAATACAAGAGACAACCAACAGAAAGGAGACATATTCAGTGATACATCTGATAAAGGGTTTATGTAAAAAATTTATAAAGAACTTACAAAAGTCAACACCAAAAAACCAAATTACCCAATTTAAAAATGGGCAAAGGACCTGAATAGACACTTCTCCAATGGGGACATACAGATGGCCAATAGACATATGAAAGGATGCTCAATGTCACTGATCACCAGAGAAATGCAAGTAAAAACCACAATGAGATATCATCTCACACTTGTCAGAATGGTTATCATCAATAAATCAACCAACAAAAATGCTGATGAGAATGTGGAGAAAGGGGAACCATTTTGCACTCAATGGGAATGCAGACTGGTGCAGCCACTGTGAAAAGCAGTATGGAGGTACCTTAAAAAATTAAAAATGTATCTGCTTTTTGGCCCAGTGATCCCACTTCTGGGAATATATTTGAAAGAACCCAAAACACTAATTCAAAAGAGCATAATCACTCCTGTGTTTATTGCATTATTGTTTACAATCACCAAGATATGGAAGTAGTCCAAGTGTCCATCAATAGATGAGTGGATAAAACAACTACGGGACATTTACACAATGGAATACTACTCAGCCATAAAAAAGAAGAAAAATTTCCCCTTTGCAACAGTATGGTTGGACTTGAAGTACACTATTCTAAGTGAAATAAACCAGTCAGATAAAGACAAAAACCATATTATTTCATTCATATGTGGAATCTAATGAACTAACCAAAATAGGAAAATGGGGACAGACTCATAAGTCGAGAACAGGATGAGAGGTTATGGGATGAAGTTAGGAGATGGAAGGATTGAGCAAAAAGGAAAAAAGACTCGTGTACATGGACAACAGTGTAGTGATTGTTGTGATGAGGGAAGTATAACATGACTAAATGGCCATGGAAAATATACAGTAAAGATTGCAGTAAAATTAATTAATTAGTTGAACATGGTTAAAAAAAGTTGATTCTATTACATTCAGAAAGTCTTGGAGAAAGTCTTGCTAATAGGTAATATTTCAAGACCACCAGATGATCAAAGAATAAAAGTTTATTATATTTCTGGATCTTTGGGTTCAGATCTACTTTGCCTAGAATTGTGGCTAAAAATGTAGTTTTAGATTTTGGGTGGTCAAGATATTCAAAGAGGAAGAGTCAAAGAAACCAATTAAAGCTAATTATTTAGCACTGCAGAATCACAAAAGACATTGGATAGCCAAAATAATACACCGCAGGTGTGTCATAGATTGCACCATTTAATTCTGTGTAAGTGCCTTCCATGATATTCATATAATGACTAAGTCAGCTAACAACACATTTCTGAGAACATAACCCTTTGTTTAGTAATCCAAGATGACATTTTGCAATCAGGAAGTGTGATACTTCCAGCTTTGTTCTTTTTTAAGATTATTTTGGCTATTCAGGGTCTCTTCCATGATTTCATAATGTTTTAGAATTGTTTTTTTTTTTTTTAATTTCTTAAAGGAAAAGGAAGGGACAGCAAAGAGAGCAACAAACACATCAGTGTGTGACAGAAATATCATTGGTTGCAGGACCTGGCCCAAAACCCAGGCATGTGCCCTGAATGGGAATTGAACTGGTGGCCTTTAGGTTTACAAGCCAGTGCTCAATCCACTGAACCACAGCAGTCAGGGAAGAATTATTTATTTCTATTACTGTAAATTATGCCACTGAAATTTTGATAGGGTTTGCTTTGAATCTCTTTTGATAGTATGAATATTTTATTTTATTTATTGACTTTTATTGTTTTAAATTTCATTGCATATCAGTAAAATTTTATTATTTTCATTACTTGAGTCTTTTAAAAATTTATTTACTTTTTATTGTTATTCTATTACTGTTTTCCCAATTTCCCCCCTTTGCCTTCCTCCACCCAGTGCAATTTTCTTCACTCTACTCCCTTTGGGCTTTGTTTATTGCTCTTTTTCAAGTTCCTTTAAGTTTAATTGTTCATTTAAGCTTTTTCTTGTTTTGTGAGATAGGCCTATAATGCTATGAATTTTCATTTTAGGATTGCTTTCCCAGTGTCCCACAGATTTTCAATTGTTTATTCATTTTTGTTTGTGTCAAGGGATCTTTGTTTTTCTTTCTTGGATCTTGTTGAACCATTTATTGTTTAATAACATGTTATTTAGCTTCCATGTCTTTACATGTTTTTCAGTGTTCTTTTTCTGATTGATTTATAGTTTCATAGCCTTGTGGTCAGAGAAGAACCTTGATATGTATTTGCTCTTCTTAAATTTATGAAGAATTGTTTTGTGCCTTAAAATCTGATCTATCCTAGAAAATGTTCTCTGTGTACTTTTAAATGTATATTCTTATGCTTTAGTGTGAAATGCCCTGAGGATATCAATTAAATCTATTTGATTAAATGTGTTGTTTAAGGCTTTCTCTTGATATTCTGCCTGGAAGATCTATCCAATGAAGTGAATGGCGTGTTAAAATCCCCAATTATAACTCTTTCTGTCCAACTGTCCCTTTCTGTCTATCAAGGTTTTCTTCTCATAATTAGGTGCTCCTGTTCATTTATGCACCATTTATTGGGTGCATAAATGTTCAACTTGGGTTATATCCTCTTGTTGGATTGTTGCCTTTATCATTATGTAGTATACTTCTTTGTTTCTTACTTTTGTATTACTATAGTAATAGCCTATGTTTCAAAGTGTATTTCGTAATATATAAGTATTGCTATACCAACTTTTTTTTCCTTTCCATTTGCAGGAAATATCTTTTCTCATCCCTTTACTTTGTGTATATAGTTTGATCTGAGGTAGGTTTCTTGGAGGCAGCATGTATGTGGGTCTTGTTTTCTTACCCATTCAACTACCTTATGTCTTTTGGTTGGGGAATTTCAGCCTTTTATATTTCAGGTGATTCTTGATAGATATGTATTTAGTGTCCTTTTATTGTTAGACTATTTTCCTCTTTTTCTCTTTTTCTTCTTCTTTATCTTAAAGCTAGACCTTCAACATTTGTTGCTGTATTGATCTGGTGTTCACAAATTCCTTCACCTTTTTTTTTTTATTTAGGAAGTTTCTTAATTCTCCTTGGTTTTAGGTCCTTGCTTTTCTTTACCTTGAATATTTCACACATTCCCTTCTGTCCTGAAATGTTTCTGTTGACGAAACAGACATGTTTATTTTCTTCTCTGTGTTTGGGAAATTTGGTGGCATTATTTCCTTAAGTATGCTTTTTGTTTCTTTCTCTGTCTCTACTCTAGGTAGGATGCATTAGTGGTAGTGGTTCTGAGTCTGGGATGAGCATGAACCAGGGCTCAGGGACCTTGCTGGTGCCATCTCTGGGGTGCACATGATCCATTCCAAGGAAGCCCATGAATATGGACTCTGCTTTCTCTGTCAGCTGGAGTTCGTATTAGCCAAGACTGTGGTAGTCCTCAGTGAAGAGAGTCATGGTGTACTCAGTTGCTGAAGTGCTGGGGTCCTCAGTGGTGAAGGCTGCCATGGTCATTCTATTCTTTACACCCATTGAAAAACTCACAAGACAGAAGATTCTTCATGTCACTGAACTGTGTTGGCCTGGGGAATGGGATGACAGAGGTAAAATGCTTCCTTTATTTTTCTATGTGGCCATTCTCAATTTTTATGCTTCATTGGGATATTGAAGCTTCTTAATTGAACTCCAATATTCTCCCACATCTATTTTAGTTTACAGATTATTGCTAAATTACTGTTTTGTTGGGGCAAGTCTGAGTGGGATCTCTTGGTCAGTCATCTTGTTGATGTCTGTCATGCTGTTTTGATTTCCTGTCTTGGCTGAGGTGCAGGAAAAAAGAATTTCAGAGGTTTCCGCCTCATATCCCTTGCTGATATGATACTCTTACCACAAAGACCAAGAGACCATGTGAGAGCTCTGCCATCTATCCATTCAAATTATTCATTTATGGCTCATGGAAGTTGCCACAAGTTGTGTCTAGTGACCTAGTGAAACCACTTTTAATGAGACCTGGGACAAAACTTCATTGTTTTTGGTGTGTCCTCCATGTTTCCTCAGTGTAACAGATGGCTATAGTGACACTTCATGTTCCCAGATTTTAAAAATCACTACCTCAAGTTTCAGGGCTCATTATCTGGAGCTATGCTATCCTTAAAATTAAGTACTAGGCCCAGTCCTTAGATTTTTCTGTCTTCAAATGGTAGAAGAATCTTTCTTAATGTCTTGTGCTGGCAACCTTGGATTCCATTTTTCACCTTAAGCTGATGATTGATTTTCCTCAACCTTTTATTCTTTCCTCAATGTCTTGATATCTCTCAGCAACAGTCATTCTACTCTATGATTGTTGTAATTATCCCACAACATCTCAAAAGTCTGAGGTATTGTTGCTTTCAATATTGTTGCTATTCTTTTCTGCCAATAGCCCATCCCTGTTCACCACCATTAAAACTTGTATCAGTTGTACTAGTACAGCATGTCAGAGGCTATCAGTACTACAGTGATGGAATTTTATTGCAAGCTGGCTAGCAGGAAGATTATGGCTCCAATTTTTTTGTAATTCTGATAGAATATATTTTTTAAAGAATAGAAATGAAGGCAGACATTTTTAACTGTCAGAAACTCTACAGAATTTGTTCTTAACTCTGCTGAATGACAAGTCTGTGACTCTTCACTAAATTTATGTTAGATTAGTAAAAATTATATTATGATTGCTGACATAGTCCCATATATAAAGAATTATATTAATAGAACATGTTGCTCTTTGTTTAATTTTAGTAACTGAACTTTCTATATATTTATTTAATGGGACTTTTAAAGGTGAAAACATTACTACTCCCAAAGATTTGTGCATAGAAGAATTTATGTGTGCTTTTTTCACAAAAAATCAAGGGTTTTTTTCATCTACTTAGCTTCTTGCTCTCATTTGATTTTTTATTGTGCTGTATCAGAGAACCAAACTACAAAAAAGAAAAAAAAACAATGACATCTTCACTCTTCAATTTTACCCTCTAACAATTTTGTTAAAAAGGGAGCATCATCTGTGCATAGTGAACATAAATAAGAAACATACAATCTGAGGATCAAGTTCATTTTTTAATGAGATAAGTACATTTCTGAGTGAAAATGGGTAGAGTACAGATATCTGCTGCATTTACTCCATGGTGGGAACATGATAGTGCAGAACAGATATATGGAAAGGGTTTTTGTCTTTGTTTTTCTTGATATTGATTTATATATGAAATCAAAGAGCATTTTTATTCTAGTGCAGATGTGTGTCATAGGCCCATAGTGTGGCATAGCTCTTGGAGACCAGCATTTAACACAAGCTTTCTTTGTGTGTCCACTTTCTAACTGTGCTCCATTGTACAACTTACTTAATTGCTTCATCTGTAAAATTGGAATAGTCAAAGTACCTGCCATAGAAAATTTTGTGAAGTTTACATAAGAAAGAAAATGCAACCATGTTTTTGGCACAGGATATGAATTTCATAAATAATAGTGTATTATTTTGGTTATTATTATAATTGAAGCAAATCAAGCACAGTTATTAAGAATATTGCTACACACTGTAGGATAATGAATTCTTTCCCAACTTCTACCATGGTTTCTAGTCTGAAGTCAGTGTATACCCTGCTGAATATCCTGAAACACTGCCACCAAATCTGTGTCTACTGAGAGGCGATTTCCCAGTTTGGGTACATGCAATTGGTCTATCTCAGTAATGATCTCACTCAGTGTGTCAGGAGTTAAGTATTTCATCTTGTTTCCCACTTGAGAACCTCTGCCTATGGAGTCTGCCTTCAGGATCCATAACCATGGGAGGCAATTCTTATATATGATAAGGAAACACTGTTTTTCCCTCTCCTTTTCCTTACCTAAAATTCATGTCACAGCTCTTCCTTTTTTTGCTCCTGTATCTATCAAATCAGATACATAGCATGTCATGCTTCACTTCAAATCCAATTCATTAGAATTATTCACATATCATTCATTGATGATTAAGTTATAAGGAAGCTTAGTTAGTTATTCACCTTCAGTATCTACCTAATTCATGACCTTGCACCCCACCTTTGGATCTTGTTTCACATGGTTATTCAGTATTGCAATCAGTGCTAACTGATGGGTGATTTTTATGCACAATTAGTTTTTGTTAGGCTATCCAGCTTTGTCACAATCTCCAAAATTGTATTTCATTACTTACCAAATTGAGTATCAACCTTGTAGATACTCACATGCTTAATAGAATGTGTAGAATACACATGTATACCCTTATCAAGAAGGGACTATACTTCAGTTAGAGAGAGAAGGCACAGAACAAGGACATATTAAATACAATTTGAAATTATGCAGGTGAGGATTTCTGGCCAAGATGGAAGTGTAGGTAGATAAACTTTGCCTCCTTGCACAACCAAAAGACTGACAACAACAAATTTAAAAACAAAAAATAACAAGAACTGCCAGAAAATTGAACTATATGGAAGTCTGACAACCAAGGAGTTAAAGAAGAAACATTCATTCAGACTGGTAGGAGGAGTGGAGATAAGCAACCATGGAGGAAAGGATTCACAGCAAGGCAGTGGCTGGAGGATCAGACAGTACCACATTTGTGTGCAGACAAACCAAGAGGAACAACTGGGAAGGGAGATAGACTGCACAACCCACAACTCCAACATGGGGAAATAAAGCCTCAAAGCCTCTGGCTGTACAATCATTTGAGGGTTGACATGGAAGGAGAAACTCTCAGCTTTACAGGAGAGTTTGTTGGAGAGACCCACAGGGTTCTAAATTGTACACAGACTCACCCCCTTGGGAATCAGCACCAGAAGGGCCCAATTTGCTTGTGGGTGGTGGAGGAAGTAAATGCAAGCCTTCGAAAAGCTGAGAAAGCAGCATTGTTTCTTCTCAGACACCTCCTCAATGTATAGCACCACAAACCAGTGAAGTGGGTTGCCCCGCCTAGGTGAATACCTAAGGTTCTGCCCCTTACTACATAGCAGGCACTCTGAGAGAAAAAAATGGCCCAAATGAAAGAACAGATTTAAACTCCAGGAAAATACAACTAAGTGATGAAGAGATAGCCAACCTAACAGATGCAGAGTTCAAAGCACTGGTAATCAAGATGCTCACAGAAATAGTTGAGTATGGTCACAAAATAGAGAAAGAAATGATGGCTATGCAAAGTGAAATAAAGGACAATGTACATGGAACCAACAGTGACAGGAAGGAAAGCAAGACTCAAATCAATGGTTTGGACCAGAAGGAAAAAATAAACATTCAACTAGAACAGAATGGAGAAACAAAAAGTTGAAAAAAAAAAGAGGCTTAGGAACCTCTGGGACAACTTTAAACATTTCAACATCTGAATCATAGGGGTGCCAGAAGAAGAAGAGGAAGAGCAAGAAATTGAAAGCTTATTTGAAAAAATAATGAAGGAGAACTTCCCCAATCTGGCAAAAAAATATACTTCCGGGAAGTCCAGGAAGCCCAGAGAGTCCCAAAGAAGTTGTACTCAAGGAAGCATTCACCAAGGCACATTATAATTACATTACTTAAGATTAAAACTAAGTAGAGAATTTTTTAATATGTTTTATTTTGGGGGAGAATTTTTTAAAGATTTTATTTATTTATCTTTAGAAAGGATGGGAAGGAGAGAAGGAGAGAAATATCAATGTATGGTTGCCTCTTGTGAGTCCCCTTCCGGGAACTGGCTTGCAACCCAGGCATGTGCCCTGACTGGGAATAGAACCACGATCATGTGGTTTGCAGGCCCGTGCTCAATCCACTGAGCTACACCAGCCAGGGCTGAAAATTTTTAAAGTAGCAAGAGAAAGAGAGACAGTTACCTATAAAAGAATTCCCATAAGACTATTGGCAGGCCCCTCAAAAGAATCCTTACTGGCAAGAAAAGGCTGGAAAGAAGTATTCAAAGTTATGGAAGGAAAGGACCTACATTCAGAATTACTCTATCCATCAAAGCTATCATTTAGAATGGGAGGGCAGATAGAGTGCTTCCCACATAAGGTCAAGTTGAAGGAGTTCATCATTACCCAACCCTTATTATATGAAATGTTAAAGGGACCTATCCAAGAAAAAGAAGTTTATAAAAAATATGAACAATAAAATGAAAACAAACTCATAACTATTACCAGCTTAACCTAAAAAGAAACAAAAAGGAAAACAAATTAAGGAAACAACTAGAATAAGAACAGAGTTGCAGAAGTGGAGATCACAAGGAGGATTATCAGTGGGGAGGGAGAGGGGAAGCAACAGAGGAAAAAGTACAGGGAATAAGAAGCATAAATGGTAGTTATAAAATAGACAGGGGGAGGTTAATAATAATATGGAAAAATGAAGAAGCCAAGAACTTATATGTACCACCCATTGACCTGAACTGAGGGGGAGGGATGCTGGAGGGAGGGATAGAGTAGGACAGAGGAAAATAAAGGTGAGAAAAAAAATGGGACAACTGTAATAGCATAATTAATAAAATGTGTGTATGTGTGTGTGTATATATATATATATATATATATATATATATATATATATATATATGAAATAATACAGATGAGAATAAAAGAAAACAGAACTCCGTAAGGGACTATCCTCAGCTTGAATACTGGTTAGGTTGTTTATTGTCATTTGGCCTTGGGCACATTCCTTAATTTTTCTGAGGTTCAAGTTTTTTGTTTTAATCTGTAAGATCCATTTAGTGGTAGTAATAATACTAACAATATCCTTCTCATAGCTCTGATTTGAGGATTAAATAGAATAATCCATGAAAATAGTTAACACAAAAAGGACTAAAATTATTCTGCTTTGATTATTATATATTAGTGATCAGTATTAGCTGCTAAATAAATTTTGTAGATGGCATTTAATATTTGAGCTTAAAGGTAAGTGCCATAATTCTTGGTAGTTTATAAATAAAGTAGATAGATTGAGAAAATTAAGTAGATGGACTAAGCAGATCAGGGAAGGCATACTTTGTGGTTATAAAGAGCTGTTAGGAAAACTAGTAAGTCAGAATTCAAAGCATATTTTTGGTGTGACTGAATAAACTCTATGACTAGAGTGATGAATTTATCTAAGGGACTATTTTGAAGATAGGACTAGAAAAATAGGTAAAAGAGTAGAGGATATTGAATTTGAGGTTTAAAGAGTTTGTTCTTATTTGGACTCTACTTAAAACTATGGACATTGACTTATACCCACACCAGCATTTAATACAACAATTTATATGTGTCATACTTTTGAAAAAATAATTATAGAGGCACCGAGGAAGGTGCTGTGGTATATAAGAAGGAAGAATAATTGTATGATCACTGCTCTGGTCCAAGAGTAATATTATAAGTTCATTAAATACACAGTAGTTAAATTCTTAATTTGTGCTTATATAAATCAAATAGTTTAAGTATGTGATGCTAAGACCAGTGCATAAAGGATATAAAATGATATTTATTTGCATTCAGTTTTTAGCTATAATTAAATCATTTATACATATACTTCAAAAGCAGGTAAAGGCAATGAATCTATTTCCCATTTTAATTGTGTAAATCTAGTAGCTGGAGATAATATCCACATGTGCATAATCTAATTCCTTGTTACATGAAATTCGTTGATGATATTTAAATAAATGTCTATGTTTTGTGGAAATAACCCCCTCTCAAATATCATTTTTATTGGCTTTTATCAATTGCTAGCTAGTCAGTCAACATGTGTGAGTGAGGATTGGGTGGTAGCTGTGAGAAGGGTGAGAATTGGCAAAACCAATTTGGTGCCAGTATGTATGTAGCCTTAATTTGGAGTGAAAATATTTTGAGCTAGTTGATCAATCAATGGAAACCAATTTTTCAACTACAAAATATTTCTAATCCATGTTATCAATATAGATTGCATCTTTCTTAGGTGAGTATAAATGAGCCATAAGGATCTTACATTGTCCAATAAGGTTCAGGTTTTATCAGCTATTTGGAGAAAATTTGGGGGTTCTTCAGAGAAATTTATAAATGGTTGTTCCAACTCGAGAAACAAGATTTTTCCCTCAGAGAGTGGATAAATAGCAATTTCACCTTAAGTATAAAATTCAGCCAATAATTTGAAATAGAAATTGATTCCAATTAATTTTAAGTTCTGGGCCAAGCAGAATATTGGGATATTCTGATGAGTTAGGGGAAAATCATGTTTGATAAGGATAAAAAATTTATCTTTAGGATATCAAAACCTCTGCCTCCTGATTTCTGAGAATCGGTATTGCTTGGGTTTCTGGGTGTATGGTACTCTAAGCTCAGTTGCCCTCACTCTTTACTTGACTCTGCATATGAAAACACTCCTCAGTCACTCGCAGTCCTTACTTCTACTGACTTTTTACAGTTTTTGTCTAGTTTATTCATAGACTCATTTGAATGGTCCTCTGCAACTATCTTAGATGTTGCTATTCAAATGTTAAGTTGACTTGCTTAACATCAGGGAACCTTTTTTTTTCTGATGCCTACTATAGTATTCCAGGAACTTTTGAGTTTTTAGTCAGAATAAATTTAATTAAATTTAGTTTTACTTAGACAGAACCTTCAAAATATCAAATATAACTGTAAAATGAGTTTTGATTCAATTAAATAATAGAGAATAATAATAGAGAATAGAAAATAATAGCAAACTATAGCAAATGATAGAAAATTTTTATCTCCATTGGTTCATAATTTCTATTTTTATATATTTCATTTATTCCATTCATTAATTGATGTATTTAAAATATACACAATTTTTTTTATTCTTGAATAAAATATAAATATTAGAATATTCAAAAGTTTAAAAAGATACTAGGAAAATATTTCTGCTATAATAATGGAATTGAAAATTGAAACTTGATTATCTCTCTAGTCCTTTAAAAATATAATGTAGATAGTTTGTCATTTATTTACAATGATATTTATCATTAATACATGTAGTGGCCTTTTATTTTCATAGAGAGGTCAAATGGGATGTGTAACTAAAAATAAACATTAGGCCAGCAAATTTACTACTATTTGAAAATTAGAAGAAGAATAAAAATTATACTGTGAATACCTAGGAATATATTTAAATAAGGAGGTGAAAGCCTATATATATTGAAAACTATAACACATTGATCAAAGAAACTGAAGAAGACACAAGTTAATTAAAAGATACTTTGTGCTCATGGATTAGAAGAATCAATACTGTTAAAATGTCTAAACACCCCAAAGCAATCTACAAATTCAATGTAAACCCTATCAAACTGATAGTAACCAGAGGTGAGGGGTGATGGGGACAATGGGAGATAGAAGTAGCAGGGTGGTCAAGGGACATATAAGGGACCCATGAACAAAGACAATTGCAAGGGAGAATTTAATGTGGGAGGTGGGGTAAGTAGGGTGGGAAGAAGTAATGGGGGGAAATCAGGAAAACTATAATTCAACAACAATAAAAAAAGAACTACAATTATGCATAAGTGTGTGGTTCAGTTGACATCGAAGTTAATATTAAGAAGAATATCATGAAAGAAACAACAAATTGCTAATTGAACAACATTGATAATTGTTCAAGTTTGCTTTAATGTTTTCTGGACTTTTGTATTAAAGTTGTTCATTGTAGAGTAATGAGAAGCACAAAAATTAATGCCTCTTTTGATAGGTTTAGTTTCAAGACATTTAGTATGGTGTGTTAAACCTAGATAAACTCTGTTTTTCAAGGAGAATAAGTAAGTTATGAAAAGTTCTCTGCAGAGCTATTAAGAAACAACATGTGTTACATCTCTGTAACCAAAAAGGGCATGATGTGTATTGTTATTTTTTATAAAAGAAGCCTTTTGTCCACTGTGTTCAGCATGGATTGTTTCACACAAATGGGTTAGAGTGAAGAAATGCAAATGTACCATCTTAGACTACTTAAAATCAAGAAGTTGCTTAAGTTTATGAGGCAAATACCTTTATAAGAGTCTACTAATAACTTGCAGCCTGCTTTTCATTTTCTGAAAGCTATAGTGAAATGTTTGAACATGCTTAATTTTAACTCATACCAAGTGAGATTTACAAATGCTTGCTAGAAGAGACTACAGTTTCTAAATATGAGCTCTCCTTAATATGTAATGAATAATTTTGCTTTTACAGATAATATAACATATTTTTGAAAGATATTTTATAGTGTCAAAAGTAAAATACTATTTAAAAAGTGCTAAAAACACACACATATGCATGAAGTATTCCTCTAAAAAGTGGTTTTGATGGGAAATTCCCTGGACATTTTATAAAAAGAAGAGGACCTATTCCTTCATTCATTCATCCCAGCTGACCTCTAGTTCCTTACTCTTGGATCTAATTAATCCAGACCTGTCTGTCCATCGGAAGTCAGCTTATTCTTTTACAACATATAGTGTTATTAAAGGTGAAATGGCCTTTTCCACTCTAACAGCAAAGAAGCCAGTGATCCCGTACACTGTCCATGATGGTGATATTCACACTTTTCAGAGGTCACCTTTTTAGAAGGACATTATCCTCATCACTGGGGGATGGAATGTGGTCATCTGGAAGGGAGGTGTCATGATTGAACTCCTCCTTTAGTCATCCTGTGCTCCAGAAAGGTAAATCTCAGGGCACTGGTCTCTGACAAAGCTCAGTCTTCAATTTTGGCCAAAAAGATGGATACATCAATATCTGGAGGCTTCTGGAGAAAACCTATGATCCAGCCTAGTCAAAAAACATCTGTATAACTATGATCACCTACTTCAAACCTCAGACCTTTACTGCTAAGCAGCAATTTATAGCTGTAGCTGATTATTATGGGACTCTTCATATATTAGAAATTCCTTGGACATAAAGTCACCCTTCTGCTAACGAGGTATCAAGTATAAGCCACTACTTTGATAGACAAGTCAAGCACCTCAAATATGTAGAATAGTGCAAGAAAATTTGTGAGCAAGAAAAGAAAGAAATGGAGCTAGACAGGGAGAAAAAAAGTTAAGACATATCAGAAGACAAAAGAACAACTGGAGGCTGAACTGAAAATAGACTATGAGAGTTATTTGGAACTGGAAAAGACCGCCCTCATCAATCTGGGCCTTAATCAAAGTGTCACATATGATGCCATTCATGGAGATGATGTAGCAAACCTTCCTGGAGGGTTATTTGTTGGGCTTTGTTGGACCTTCTTTTCTTTTTTTTCATTATTTTTTATGTAAGATGAAGTAGTAAATTTAACATCAAATAGGTTTATTTAGAAATGGTAGGCTTTTATTTCACTGCTATTACAATTTTTGAATTATAAAAATTCCAATAGTATTTTTCAAAGAAATACAATAAATAATTTTAAAATGTATGTGGAATCACATAAAAATACCCAGATAGGCAAAATCTTGAGAAAGAACAAATCTAGAGGCACTACACTTCTTGATTTTAAGCTATATTGCAAAGGTATAATAATTAAAACATTATTTGCATTTAAATAGACCCAAAGACCAGTGGAACTAAATATACAGTCCAGAAATAATTCCATGTATATATGGTCACTTAATTTATGATGAGGGAGCCAAGAATAGACAATGGGGAAGAGATAGTCTTTTTAATAAATGGTGTTGAGAAAACTGGACAGCCACATGCAAAAGAATGAAACTAGAACACTATATTATACCATACACAAAAATTAAATCAAAAAGGATTGAAGACTTGAAACCATAAAATTAATTAGTAAGCTCCTTGACATAGGTCTTGGAGATACTTCTTTTTAAAAGTATATTATATTTTGCTAAGATTATGCTATTACATTTGTCCCAGTTTCCCCCCTTTATTCCCCTCCACCCTGCACACCCCACCCACCCATATCCCCGCCTTAGTTAATGTCCATGAGTTGTACACGTAAGTTCTTTGGATCTCCATTTCATGTACTATTAACTTTCCCTTGTCTATATTGTACCTAGCATTTATGCTTCTTATTTCCTGGACATTTTTCCCCCAATATCCACTTTTTCCCTCCCTACTGAAAACCCTCCATGTGATGTCCATTTCTCTGATTCTGTTCCTGTTGTAGTTGTTTGCTTAGTTTTTGTTTTGTTTCTTTTTAGGTTCACTTGTTGATAGTTGTGAGTTGGTTGTCATTTTACTGTTCATAGTTTTTTATCATTTTCTTTTTCTTGTATAAGTCCCTTTAACATTTCATATAAGGGCTTGATGATGATGAACTCCTTTAACCTGACCTTATATGGGAAGCACTTTTTCTGTCCTTCTATTCTAAATGATAGCTTTGCTGGATAGAGTAATCTTGGATGTAGGTCATTGCCTTTTATAACTTTGGATACTTCTTTTCAGACGCTTCTTTTTTGCCAGGTTTTCTAAAGTCTGACACCAGAGCTGTTATCAAAAATTAAGAGATGACAAGTGTCAGCAAGAATGTGGCTCATACATAGTTGGTTCAATTGTAAATTGGTGCAGCCCCTATGGAAAACAGCATGAAGGTTTCTTAAAAACTTAAAAATAGAATTACCATACAATCAAGGAATTCCACTTTTTGGAATTTACCTGAAGAAAACAAAAACACTGACTTGAAAGAATGTATGCCCTTATGTTTGTTGCAGCATTATCTAGAATAGCCAAGAAATGGCAGTGACTATAGTGTTGATTGACAGATGATTGAATAAAGAAGATGTAGTGCAATAGAATATGACTCAGCCATAAAAAAGGTGAAATCTTGCCATTCACATGGATGGACCTCAAGGGCATTATGCTAAGTGAGATAAGTCAGACAGAGAATAGGCAAATATCATATGAACTTTCTTTTTTTTTAAGATTTTATTTATTTATTTTTAGAGAGAAGGGAGGGGAAGAAGAAAGAGAGGGAGTAAAACATGAACATGTGGTTGCCTCTTGAGTTCCCCCTACTGAAGACCTGGCCTGCAACCCAGACATGTGCCCTGACTGGGAATTGAACCAGTGGCCCTTTGGTCTGCAGGCCTGTGCTCAATCCACTGAGCAACACCAGCCAGGGCCAAACAACAGATGTAATACTAGATCTCTCATTCCTAATTATATGACATTAAGAATGGCTTAACCTTTTTTAGCATCAGTTTTCTTATCTGTTGTAAAGACTAAATTATGTTAATTAGTAAAATTTACTGTGCAAGGTAGGTTTTCAATGGTTAGAAATTATTATTATTATTTTTAAAATTTTATTTAGTTATTTTTCAAGTACAGTTTTTTGTCTATTTCTCCCATCCCAGCCCACCCCGCCCTGTGCTCCCCACCTCCCTCCCATTTCCACCCCCATTAGTTCTCATCCCTGTGTCCTTCCTATTTGTTCCCCCAAATCCCTCCCCCTTTTTCCCCTTAAATTCCATTCCCTTTCCCCTCTGGTCACTGTCCCCTTGTTCTCTATTTCAGTGTCTTTGTTTTTTTCCTGCTTGCTTGTTTGTTTTGTTGTTTAGCTTCCTGTCAAAGGTGAGATCATATGGTATTTGTCTTTCAACACCTGGCTTATTTTACTCAGCATAATGCTTTCCAGTTCCATCCATATTGTTGCAAAGGGTAGGAGCTCCTTCTTTCTCTCTGCTGCATAGAATTCCATTGTGTATATGTACCACAATTTTTTGATCCATTCATTTACTGATGGGCACCTAGGTTGCTTCCAACTCTTGGCTATTGTAAATTGTGCTGCTATGAACATTGTGGTGCATAGGCTCTTTGAAATTGATGTTTTAGGATTCTTAGGATATAATCCTAGCAGTGGACTTGCTGAGTGAAAAGGCAGGTTGATTTTTATTTTTCCTAGAAATTTTCATACTGTTTTCCATAATGGTTGCACCAGCCTGCAATCCCACCAACAGTGAACTACGGTCCCCTTTCCCCCACAACCTCTCCAACATTTGTTGTTTGTTGTTTTGTTTATGATAGCCATCCTGACTGGTGTAAAGTGGTATCTCATTGTGGTTTTAATTTGCATCTCTCTGATAGCTAACAATATTGAGCATCTCTTCATGTGTCTCTGGATGTTCTGTATGTCCTCCTTGGAGAAGTATCTGTTCAAGTCCTTTTCCCATTTTTTTAATTGGGTTGGTTGTCTTCTTAGAGTGAAGTCATGTAAGTTCTTTGTATTTTGTAGATTAAACCTTTGTCTGAGGTATCATTGGCAAATATGTTTCCCCATACAGTTGGTTCTCTTTTTATTTTAATACTGTTTTCTTTAGCCATGCAGATGCTAAATAAAATTATTTAATTTTGATGAGATTCCATTTGTTTAGTCTTTCCTTTATGTCCCTTTCTCAGGGAACATATCAGTATATGATATGACCTTTAACAAGAACCTAAACAACAAAACAAACAAGCCAGCAAAATAAAAACAAAGACACTGAAATGAAGAACAGGGGGACAGTCACCAGAGGGGAGAGGGGAGGGAATTTCAGGGGAAAAGGGGAAGGATTCACAGGAATAAGTATAAAGGACACAGGGACAAAAACTAAGAGGGGTGGAAATGGGATGGAGGTGGGGAGCACTGGGGGGGTGGGCTTGGATGGGAGTAAAAGACAGAAAACTATACTTGAACAATAATTAAATAAATTTAAAAAATAAAATATACTTTATTGAAAAAAGATATATTTAATTTCATAAACATATATTTAATAGAATTAAAGGTGTCAGTCAATTTTTTATATTCACCCCAATCTTTTCTTTTTTAAAAAGGTTGCTCCTGATTTATTTGAAAGCCACCAAAATATATTGAAATATGTTGTTTTTCTCAACTTTTTAAATAGTTGAGTTAAATGATAACCAAGTTCAAGTTTATACTAGATTTAAAGTAGGTGTTAATCTCTTAACATTTATTTAGATGTTGAGAAGTGGATGAAGCTTCTGGTTTCTTAATGCTGCACATATGCTGTGAAATGCCTATCTCATAGTGTCTTCATTTTATTCTCAGGTGGTTGGTATAGGATTCCCTTTGCTCCACAACCTATCCAGCATTGTTTGTTCATTTGGTAATGATGGCTAGTCTCACTGTTGTGAAGCGGTATCTCATTGTGGTTTTAATTTGCATTTCTGTGATGGCTAGTGATGCTGAGCATCCTTTCAAATGTCTCTGGGCCCTCTGTATATCCTGCTTAAAGAAGTGTCTGCTTGGTTCCTTTGCCCATTTTTTAAATTGTGTGGTTTGTCTTCCTGGAGTGGAGTCATGTGAATTCTTTATATAATTTGGAGATCAGACCCTTGTCCAAGGTATTTTTGGAAAATGGATTTTCCCATATGGTGGGTTCCCTTTTCATTTTGCTGATGTTTTCTTCAGCCATATAGATGTCTTTATTTTGATGAAGTCCTACATGTTTGTTTTTGCTTTATGTTCCTTGCTCTAGAGCAGGGGTGACAAACTCATTTTCACCAGGTGCCACATCAGCCTCAAGGTTGCCTTCAAAGGGCCAAATGTAGAGCTCTTTGCCCTATGTTTTAGGGCATAGTTAAAGAGTAGTTACATTTATACAGTCTTATAATTACATTTGGCCCTTTGAAGGGAACCATGAGGCTGATGTGGCTGGCCCCTGGTGAAAATGAGTTTGACACCTCTGCTCTGGGGGGTGTATTGGTGAAAATATTGCTGTGTGGAATATCTGAGATTTTCCTTCTTATGTTCTTCTCTAGAACTTTTTACAGCATTGTGACTTATTTTAAACTATTTTATCCACCTTAAATTTATTTTTGTGTATGTTGTAAGTTGGTGGTCAAGTTTCATATTTTTGCATGTAGCTGTCAAAATCTCCCAAAACCATTTGTTGAAGAGGCAATTTTTACTAAATTTTATGCTCCTGCCCCCTTTGTTGAATAGTAATTGACCACAAAGACATGGGTTTATTTCTGGGTTCTCTACTATGTTTCACTGATCTGTGTGTCAGTTCTTATGCCAATACCAGAGTGTGTTGATTACAGTGTCCTTGCAATACAATTTGATATCAGATTTTGTGATCCCTCCTATTGTGTTCTTTTTCTCAGAATTTCTGAGGCTCTACAGAGTCATTTATGGTTCCATATAAATTTTTGAAATGTTTGTTCTGTAACTGTCAACAAGAGCCAAGAGGAAATTAAGAATATAATTCTGAATTGAAGAACACAGTGGAAGGAATCAAAAGCAGGCCTGATCAAGCAGAGGATTGAATAAGTAAACTGTAGGACATGATAGAAAGAAACTTCCAGGAAGAGCAAGAAAAGAAAAAAAAAGACACAGAAGGAATGTAGAGAGTTTATTGGAACTCTAAGACAATGTGAAAGGTAATGATATCCATATAATAGGGATACCAGAAGGAGAAGAAGAAGACCAAGGGACAGAAAACCTATTTGAAAAAGTAATGATGAAAAACTTTCCTAATTTGATGGGAGAAGAATTTACGCAAGTCCAGGAAGCACAGAGGATCTCAATCGAGAGGAACCCAAAGAAGCCCGCTCTAAGACATACTATAATTAAAATGGCAAAATTCAAATACATGGAGAGAATCATAAAGGCAGCAAGAGAGAAACAAGAAGTAACACACAAGAGAACCCCAATAAGTCTAGCAGCTGATTTCCAATGGAAACACTACATGCTAGAAGGGAATAATAAAAAATACTCCAAGTAATGAAAAACGAAGGTCTGAAACCAAGATTATGCTATCCAGCAAGGCTCTCAATTAAAATGGAAGGCCAAATAAGGAGCTGCCCAGACAAAAGAAGGCTAAAAGAATACACATATACCAAAGCAGCACTGCAAGATATACTAAAAGGACTGCTTTAAGAATAGGAAGAAAAACAGTGAGAGAGAAAGGAACAGAGGTACAAAGGGAGTAAAATGTCAATGAATAAGTACTTATCAATAATAACTTTAAATGTAAATGGATTAAATGCTCCAATCAAAAGATGTAGGGTAGCTGAATGGATAAGAAAACATGACCTGCATATATGCTGCCTACAAGAGACCCAACTCATAACAAAAGACTTACACCGACTGAAAGCGAAGTGTTACAAAAAAAAATATTGCAAGCAAATGGACAGGAAAAAAAGATGGGGTAGCAATACATATATCAGACAAAATAGACTTCAGAAAAATTCCATAAAAAGAAACACAGAAAGACACTTCATAATACTCAAAAGAATAACCCATCAAGAGGACATTTTGTTTTTTAAAATTCACTTTATACCTTATTGATTTTATTTTTGTATTAGAGGTTTTGAAGTTTGAAATATATTTTTCACATATTTGCAAAGTAAATATAGTTTTTAAAAAATACTTCTTTAAAATTTTAATTAGTTATTTTTCAAGTACAATTTTTTGTCTATTTCTCCCATCCCAGCCCCCCCACCCCGTGCTCCCCACCTCCCTCCCATTTCCTCCCCCCAGTCCTCATCCCTGTGTCTTTCATACTTGTTCCTCAAAATCCCTCCCCTTTTTTCCCCTTAAATTCCCTTCCCTCTCCCCTCTGGTCACTGCCCACTTGTTCTCTATTTCAGTGTCTTTGTTTTTATTCTGTTTGCTTGTTTGTTTTGTTGTTTAGCTTCCTGTTAAAGGTGAGATCATATGGTATTTGTCATTCAATGCCTGGCCTATTTCACTCAGCATATTTTTTATAGATTTTAGAGAATATAAGGGAGGGAGAAAGAGAGAAAAAGAAACATCAGTGTATGATTGCCTCTCATGGGCCACCATTGGGGACATGGTCCACAACATAAGCATGTGCCTTGACTAGTATTTGAAATGGCAATCCTTTAGTTTTCAGATTTGTTCTCAACCCACTGAGCCACACCAGCCAGGAAAATTTACAGTTTTTAAAGTAGGAAATCTGTTGACCCAGCATTACCACCAAATTTCAATTCCATACATTACATAATTGTAGTTTCTATTTTGGCTTCCTCTTTGAATAGGAAATTACTTCTAAAAAGTTTTTAAATGGTAGTTACATCTTTGTATTCTTTGCTACTATTACATATTTTTTTCTTCTTTGATATATTAAATTGTGACCTTTTCTGTTATAGTTATTTAAATGAAATTGTGAGTTAATGAAACTAGACTGACAGTTGGTTTTAAGCTTTTTTGCCACCTATTTTATTTTCTTAAATTGAATATTTTTAATATTTTCTTTCCTCCCAAGTATTTTCAGAAGCATTACTATGTATATTTATTTAGATAAGGTTTACATTCCAATCTTAATAGTATTACATGCCAGGTGTTTATTTAAAACTCTTCAAGGTGGATAAAAGACTTAAATATAAGCCTTGAAACCATTAAAGTCCTAGAGGAGAACATTGGCAGGGAAATTTCAGATATTGCACACAGCAGCATATTTACTGATATGTCCCCTAGAGCAAGGAATATAAAGGAAAGAATAAACAAATGGGATCTCATCAAAATAAAAAGCTTCTGCATGGCTAAAGAAAACAGTATTAAATTAACAAGACAACCAACTGTATGGGAAAACATATTTGCCAAGGATACCTCAGACAAAGGTTTAATCTCCAAAATATACAAAGAACTTACATGACTTCACTCTAAGAAGACAACCAACCCAATTAAAAAATGAGCAAAGGACTTGAACAGATACTTTTCCAAGGAGGACATACAGAACATCCAGAGACACATGAAGAGATGCTCAATATCATTAGCTATCAGAGAGATGCAAATTAAAACCACTTTACACCAGTCAGGATGGCTATCATAAACAAAACAACAAACAACAAATGTTGGAGAGGTTGTGGGGGAAAGGGGACCATAGTTCACTGTTGGTGGGATTGCAGGCTGGTGCAACCATTATGGAAAACAGTATGGAATTTTCTCAGAAAAATAAAAATTGACCTGCCTTTTCACCCAGCAATTCCACTGCTGGGATTATATCCCAAGAATCCTAAAACATCAATTTCAAAGAGCCTATGCACCACAATGTTCATAGCAGCACAATTTACAATAGCCAAGAGTTGGAAGCAACCTAGGTGCCCATCAGTAAATGAATGGATCAAAAAATTGTGGTACATATACACAATGGAATTCTATGCAGCAGAGAGAAAGAAGGAGCTCCTACCCTTTGCAACAATATGGATGGAACTGGAAAGCATTATACTGAGTGAAATAGGCTAGGTGTTGAAAGACAAATACCATATGATCTCACCTTTAACAGGAAGCTAAACAACAAAACAAACAAGCAAGCAGAATAAAAACAAAGACACTGAAATAGAGAACAAGGGGACAGTGACCAGAGGGGAGAGGGAATGAAATTTAAGGGGAAAAAGGGGGAGGGATTTGAAGGAACAAGTATGAAGGACACAAGGACAAGAACTAAGGGGGGTTGGTGGAAATGGGAGGGAGGTGGGGAGCACCAGGCGGGGTGGGCTGCGATGGGAGAAATAGAAAACTGTACTTGAAAAATAAGTAAATTAAAAAAAAAACTGTTGATAGGGTAAGTAATTAAATGTCTTTAACTTATCAATAAAAATAACTGTGAAGTAGGCATTATTATTTTTTCCTCCTTTACAGTAGGGGAAACCAAGGTAATAAAAAATCAATTAAATTGCTCAGAAATATACAACTCAGGAATGGTGAACTTAGAACTTGAACCTAGGCAGTCAACCTCAAAGACTGTGCATTTCACTCTCTATAACCTAACCTAATAATCACATTTCTATCTTTAATTTTTGCTTCTCATTTTGCTCCTTGAGAAAGCTCAAAAATTTTATCCAGTGTCCCCAGATATCTATCTCTTCCACTTCTTTTCTTTTAGTCATGATTTCTATTTCTTAGCAGTTTTTCTCTTTCTATTGTAAAAGTTCTACTTTATTTTTAGTACAATTTCAGTTTTTAGAATTTTCCATTTTTAAATTCCTGTACTGAATTTGAGTCATGCATTTTATCAATTTTTATTTTTTACTAATACTTTGAGAACTGAAACTCTTTGACCTGTACAATCACATTTTTAAGGAAACTTTATTTTGCTTTTATTTAAAGGTTTTTCTGCAGAATACATATCTTTTAAAAAATTGCTATTGTTCAGTACAATTGTCTTCATTTTCACCCCACCACATCCCCTTCCCCAACCATCCCCACCTCCCAACCTTGAACCTACCCCTTTTGGCTTTGTCCATACGTCTTTAGAAATGTTCCTTCATGGCCTTCCCCCTACTATCCCCTATTATCCCCTATTATCCTTCTCTGCTCTCCTCTGTGGTTATTGTCAGTTTGTTCTTGATTTCTATGTCTCTGATTGTATTTTGCTTGCTTTTTTTAAATTAGGTTTCACTTATAGGTGATATCATATGGTATTTGTCTTTCACTGTCTGGCTTATTTCATTTAGCATAATGCCCTCCAGTTCCATTCATGCTGTTGTAAAGGGTAAGAGCTCCTTCTTTCTCCTGTGTAGTATTCCATGGTGTAAATGTACCATAGTTTTTGATCCATCCATTTATTAATGAGCACTTGGGTTGCTTTCAGCACTTGGCTATTACAAATTGTGTTGCTATGAACATTGGTAGGCATGGGTTGTTTTGGACTGGTGTTTCAGGATTCTTAGGGTATAATCCCAGCAGTGGAATTGCCATGCCAAAAGGCAGTTCCATTTTCAGTTTTCTTAGAAAATTTCATACTGTTTTCCACAGTGGCTTCACCAGTCTGCATTCTCACCAAAGCTGTACTATGGCTCCCTTTTCTCTGCAAACTTGCCCGCACTTTTTTGTTGATCTGTTTATGATGGTCATTCTCACTCATGTGAAGTGGTATCTCATTGTGGTTTTAATTTGCATTTCTTTAATGGCTAGTGATGCTGAGCATCCGTTCATATGTCTCTGGGCCTCAATATATGTCCTCCATGGAGTAGTGTCTATTTGGGTCCTTTGCCTGTTGTTTTAATTGGGTTGTTTGTCTTTCCTGAGTGGAGTCATGTGAGTTCTTTATATGTTTTGGAGATCAAACTCTTGTCCAAGATGTCATTTACAAATATATTTTCCAATACATTTGGTTCCATTTTCATGTTGATGATATCTTCTTTAGACATGGAGAAGCTTTTTATTTTGATGAAGTCTCATTTGTTTTTTTTTCTTTCCATTACATTCCTTTCTCTATATGATGTATTGGTGAAAATTTTGCTCCATGGAATATCTGATATTTTCCTGCCTATGTTCTTCTCTAGGATTTTTATGGTGTTGTGACTTATGTTTAAGTATTTTATCCACCTTGAATTTATTTTTTCATATGGTATAAATTGTTGGCCAAATTTCATTTATTTGCCTGTAGCTGTCCATATCTCCCTTTTCTCCTTAGCAAATTAATCAGGAGAAGGTCTTCAAGCTACCATTATTCCCCAGTTATATTTTTTGGGTGACTAAATACATCTCTTATTTGTAAAGATCACTCTTATACCTTGCACTATTATATTAATATAATTGTTCAGTTACATTTTCTGAAAGCCCAGGGGATTCTTGGACTGATTTCTTATAGCTATAAATTTTCTTTACTTTACAACCTATTTCATCCCCAGAAAGTTTTTCAGAACTATTGTGTTAAGATTGCAATTCCTTTATTATTATTATCATTATTTTGGTTTTAAAATTTTTCTAACAGACTCAAGATGGTGACAAGATAAGGTTAAAAGCACAAGCCCACTTTTTCCAGTAGTAATTTTCCCACTATTTTCTGAAATAAGCTTACTTATGGTGTTTCATTTTCAAACTCATAATTACTAAGACTCTATCATTGATTATACTGAGAGTGGGAAGCTTTTGAGTTTAGTTCCTAGCAAACTAGATGATGTTAATAACTGTCAGAATTTTTTACAGTAATGTAAACTAACTTTTTCTTAGAGTTGTAATTCATTTTATAAAAGTTGTTTAGAGAATTTGACCTTAACCTCTGTTACCCATTAAGAGAATTTTGAATGTGTGTAATTTAAAATTCTTACCAATAATGTTTTTAAGCAATAAATATGTTATATCACATAAATGAAGAGTGGGGAAAGATGGCTCAGGAACTGGTTAATTTAGGGCTTTGACTTTCTTCCTCAAATATTTTCATTATTTCAGGTATTTCTACTCTTTATAAGTTACTTTGTATATTGTATATTGTTATGGCTTTCTGAATGGACTACAATTGTTACAGTACAGACCTGGGGCAGAGTGAATGATATAATATTATAAAAAGGGTGCCCCTGTTTCTCCAGGGGTTTGTCCCCCCATACTAGATTTTGTCTGCCCATCACCAGAGGAGAGACATCTCTCAATGCCAGAGACTGGTGAAAAGGAAAGGAATTATTTATTTAAAAGTTATACAGACTTAGAGTAATAATTTACTGTCTTCATTAAGATACAAAAGTTCTTTAGAATACCCACAGACACACATAGGCCCTAATCTCTGCCCTAATCTGGGGTACCGTATATCTCAGGAAAAGAAGTAGAAGTCCATGATTCAGGCTCCCGGTACCATCAGCTGTGTCACTGCCATGATCTCCAGTTAATCCAAAGCCATGTGGCACCCTCTCATGGCCCACCAGCAAGAGTCCTTTCACCCCTTTTCTTCTAGGCAAAGTCTCTCCTGCTTCCTAAGCCACATGGCAAAAGGGAACAACCCAAAGTTAAGTGGTGATTCTCAACTTCTTCCAAGGCCATGTGGTCCTCCCAACTCCTCCAAATCCATGTGGTACTGCCCTGGTATGGCTTCCACACCTGGATTTAAATCCCCATGCTGAATTTCCCTCTGCAGTCCCATTTCCAACTCCTCCCACAATCAGTTACACCTGCCACCATTCCTGTATTCTTCAAGCTTTACTAGGCTGCCATAGTAAGTCTAGGCAGGCCTGACCTCATTGCGTGGAAACAATCATCTCCAAGCTCTTGCACAGGCACTGTAACCAGGGAGAGTTGTTTCCTAGTTACATCCTGGGTTGAAGTCACTCCCATCCCCCTAGCTCAAAGCATGGCCACATCTATTTAACATATCTATGAAACCAGTTGAAGGCTAAAATATGTTAAATGACTATGCCATAGGTTAGCTGCAAAGCTGTTGCTATGCAACACAGCTCTGAATGGCCATGCTCCATGTGTTGCAACCCCCAGCTCAGACTGGTGGGGGTGAGGGCATCATATATATATTTTCTCTAATATTTTCTGAACACCCTGAGTTCTGGACCCCATTAAAAATCCCCATTTGGGGGACCTTTCTTGGCTGCACTCTGTTACACAATGGTCTACCTTTCAACTCAAAACTGATGGAGGTGGATGGAATAACCATTATTAGTTTAGATAAATCAATATTCAGCCCCACTTGCTTAGTCTGTGATCTCTGGACACTTTTTAGCCTGATGCTTACACAAAATAAGGCTTTTGTGAACAAGTAAGGCAGCAGTAAGTGGTGTTGAGAAGATGAGTAGATGAATGGGTTTCTGACACAGAATTCTCAGGAGTTGGGATATAGAGAGATCTAATGAAATGACTGGGGAAGAGTAGGGAGGAGCCATAGGAGGCAACCGCCTGAGGCAATGGCAAACAGTATAGGATGGGATTGGCTGAGAAACTGAAAGCCTCTGGAGTACATGAAATTATGGGTCAGAAGATTTAAAATAAAAGGAAGGCTGACACTGGCTCTCAGGCTCTCTTCCTTTAGGATGCCTGGATGATCATGTTATAGCTGTTCGCAGTTTCCAAAGGATGGTATTTTGGATGTGAGAAGAAACTCTAGGTACAGCCTAGGATCAGGCTGGCCTCTCAGAGAGTGGCAAGGTTATTTTTCTCTGGGTGTTCTAGAGCTGACAGGCTCTGAGACAGAAATCTGCCATTCTTCCCAAATTGTGTAGCTTTTGTATCTTATGTTGTTTTAGCTTGCAAACTAATCCCATAGAAATAAGACAGTTAAAAGCTAACAAGGGCAATGATAGGGGAAGTCAGAAGTTAACAATTTTAGCCTTACTCAATAGGTTTAAATGACTAATGCATGTGGGAACATGTTATTCCAAAATTGTGTAGCTTTTGAGTAAAGACTCCTTTCCTTAATCACTAAATCTTTTCCTCTGTAATTTTGCCTAGAGAGTGGTGGTGGACTGCAGGAACCCACTTGCTGTTCCATAACATTAGTATGACATTATGCAAGCCAGTATAGACATTCTGCAGATCAGCAAAGATCTATATAAAATGTAAACAGGATCCTCAAGAACATTAGTGTGATTTCCCTTGTTTTTGTAGTGTTGTATTTCAAATATTTTGAGTATTTAACGCGAATGGTGCTTCTGTATTGTAGCAATCTTAAAAATTTCATTGACTCCTTCTTTCTAGGTGCCATTTAGTGTTTGTTCTTTCCAAGTTCTGTTACTTACTATTAAATTGCAGATGGCTAGAAATATGCTTTCACTATTTTTCTCATTTTACTCTGTAGTCACTTTGGGTAGATGACTCACTGACCACCCCCCCACACACACACTAACAGACATCATCTCTTACACCAAGTACTCTTCTGTGTTTTTTAAATTATTATGTTTATGAGTAAGATATCTCGTAGAAAATATTTTTTAAGTGGTGGATTTGAAAAGCATTGTTGTGGATTCCATCTTGATTGCACTATCTGATCAGCAGATTCATATATTTCCATGTAAATTGCTGATGATGTGTCTTTGATGGAACAATGTTCATTTAGATTAAATTCACTGTGGCCCTTCTGACATCCATTTCTATTTTTTCATGCTGTTATAACCAGAGTTACATTCATTACTCTAATAAATATCATTCAATGGAGATTCAAGATATGCTAGGTCCTATATAGAAAAGTGGGAAATTCTTCTTCCTTTCTGTGTTTACTTAAACATGAAACAAAGTGTACTTTTCATTTATATTCAGTTCTGTAAAGTTGCTTGATTATTCAAAATAAATTGTTTCTATTTCCATGGTTAGATTTGCATAAATAAAGACAACATCATATCCAGATTCTGTAAACTTCCTTATAATCAGAGGAGCAATTAGTTACTTTATTTAAATAGTATGTTAATAAAAACATATAATTTATTCTTTCAATGCTTATTTTAATGTAGCTAGTTCAACAAATCTTAAGTAGTCACCAATTCATATTATGTGTTGATTACCAAGTACAGGAAAGTAAACATGAATGTGACATTGTTCACATTCTCAAATTTAAAATCTAGTGTGCACTATTTATAAAGACTTGTTAGATATCATAGGGAATGGAAAACTATGAACAACTTTTATTTCGTCTTGGAAGAGTTTACAGTGTGGTGGGGGGGCTGAAAGCATGTACCCATACAAATTATATGATGTGAAATAATCTCTATTGAACTTCTAAGTGTCCAAAACAAAATGTTCTCTGGTATGTCAGAGGTGGGGAGATTACCTTGGGTTGAGTGTCAGATAATGCCTGTTGAGAAGGGGTTTGGTCACTTCAAAGGACAGGAACAATTTGATTCTGCAGGAAAGGGGAAGGCACATATATTTTCTGTGAGGAATCCTCTTTTAATCAATTACTTTAAGTGAAAAATGAGCAAACATCTGGCAATTGTGAAGTTGGGGGATTTCAGTGGTAAATAAATAAAAAGCAGGCCTAGAGAAGAGAGAGAAATTAGAAAGTTTGGGCTGGGCCAGATTCAAGGACAGTCTCAGAAGTAAATGGAAAGCTAAGACCATAAAGTTTGTGCATATTTTCTTTATTCTCACAGGGCCATTCCCATCCTTCTTTGCCTTGCCCTTCTTTGGTAGACTCTTTTGCCCATGGTCTGTGGCTGGATTTTGCTCAGGGACAGCATGGATAGAGACCAGTTAGAAGCAGGAGAGTGGAGGTCAGGGTGCTGATTCCATGGCACCTCAGTGCCTTTCACTAGCTGATTCTGTTACATTAAGGTCCCAGCTCCTGTCATATGGCTATGTCCCAGTTTTCAGGTTCTCTTTACAGGCTTAGAGGTTTCCATGCCTGTGCCCTGCCCTTCTAGTGAAATATTTAATGTGTTGAAAGAAAAAAATCACCAACCTAGAATTCTGTACCCTTGGAAGTTATCTTTAAAAAATGATGGGAAAGTAACTCTCAGACATATGAAAATTGAGAGAAGCTGTTGCTGGTATACATGCCTTGCAATAAGTGTTAAAATAATTTTTTAGAGAGGAAGGAAATTACATATGTCACAAATTCTGGAAAGAAAAAAAGAGCATCAGAGAAGGAATAAGTGAAGATTATCATTCTCATTTTGAAAATGACAAACATAAACTCAGAAGGCTAAGTCACTTACTGAAGATCACATAGCTGGTAAGTGGCAGAGCCATTATGGGACCTCATAGTTTTTATAGAGATTCAGGGAGCTAATATTTGTAAAGCCTTAATATGTTGTCTAGCATCAGAAAACATTTTATATCTTTAGTAAAAAGACAAAAGAAACCAATGTTGCAAGATTAATATGGCAACAAAAATACTTTATTACAATATGATAGGAAATGGAGAAGTCAAAGAACTTAAATATACTACCCATGGATGTGAACTAATGGTGGGGAGCAATGATGAAGAAAGAAAGGGTAAAGGGTTGAAGGAGTTAAAGGGGAGAAAAAATGGGACAACTGTAATAGCATAATCAATAAAATATAGCTAAAAGTGATAATGATAAATAACTATAAACACATAATTTTAAATTAAGGGGACAATACTCTTATGCATAAGAAAAAAAGCAATGACTTGAATAATTATGTACTTTAGCATTTTTATAAATTTTTGTTCAAGTACAGTTGTCTCCATTTTACCACACCACTGCCCCCCACCCCAGTCATCCCCACTTCCCACTCTTCATCCTACACCTATTTGGTTTTGTCCAAGTGTCCCTTATAGATGTTTCTGAAAACCTTTCCCCCTTTTCCTACAATTAACCCCTCCCATTTCTGCTCTGGTTATTGTCAGTTTGTTCTTAATTTCAGTGTTTCTAGTTATATTTTGCTTGCTTATTTGTTTTGTTGATTAGGTTCTAGTTAAAGGTCAGATTATATAGTATTTATCTTTTACTGCCTGCTCTTTTCACTTAGCATGATGCTCTCCATTTCCATCTATGCTGTTGCAAAGGGAAGGAAATAGCAGCTTTCTGCTGCATAGTATTCCATAGTGTAAATGTACTATAGTTTTTGATCCATTCAATTACTGATGGACACTTAGGTTGCTCCCAGCACTTGGCTATTGTAAATTGTGCTGCTATGAACATTGGGGTGCATAGATTATTTTGGATTGGTGTTTCAGGGTTCTTAGGATATAATCCTAACAGTGGAATTACAGGGTCCAAAGGCAGTTCCATTTCTAGTTTTCTGAAGAAATTCTATACTGTTTCCACAGCAGATATACCAGTTTGTATTCTTACCAACACTGAAGGAGGGTAACCTTTTCTCCACAACCCTGTCAGCACTTATTGTTTGTTGATTGGTTTAGGATGGCCATTCTCACTAGTGTGTAGTACCTCATAGTGGTTTTAATTGGCATCTTTCTGATGGCTATTGATTCTGAGAATCTTCTCCTATGACTCTGGGCCCTCTGTATATCCTCTCTGGAGAAGTGTCTCTTCAAGTCTTCTGCCCATTGGTTAATTAGGTTTTTCTCTTCCTGGAGTGGAATTGTGTGAGATATTCATATATTTTGGAGATGAAACCCTTGTCCAAGATATTAATGGTAAATATATTTTCCCATACAGTTTGTTCCTTTTTCATTTTGCTATGTTTTTTAACCAAGCAGAAGCTTTTTTTATTTTGATGAAGTCCCTTTGGTTATTCTTTCCTTTATGTCCCTTGCTCTACAGAACATATCGGCGAAAATATTGCTACATGGAATATATGAGATTTTCCTGTCTATCTTCTCCAGTAGGACTTTTATGGTACAGAAACTTATGTTTAAGTCTTTTATCCATCTTTGATTTATTTTTGTTTATGGTGTAAATTCTTGGTTCAGTTTCTTTTTTTTTTTTTGCTTGAAGATGGCTAGATCCCCAACACCATTTGTTGAAGAGGCTATTTTTACTCCAGTTTATGCTGCTGACCCTTTTGTGGATATTAATTGGCTGTAGAGACTTGGGTTTATTTCTGGGCTCTGTATTCTGTTCAGTTGATCTATGTATCTGTTCTTATGCCATTACCATGTTGTTTTGATTACAGTGGCCTTGTAATATAGTTTCATATCAGGTATTGTGATTCCTCCTACTTTGTTCTTCTTTCTCAAAATTGCTGTGTCTATTCAGGTCTTTTATGGTTCCATATAAATTCTTGAAGTGATTGCTTTATGTCTCTGAAATATGTGATTGGTATTTTCATAGGGGTTTCATTGAATCTATAGATTGTTTGGGTAGTATAAACACTTTGATTATGTTAATTCTTCCAATCCATGAACAGGGTATATTTTTCTATATATTTCTGTCTTGTTTAATTTATTTCTTCAGTGTTCTGTAGTTTTCTGAGTACAGGTCTTTTATATCCTTGGTTAGGTTTATTCCATGGTATTTTATTTTTCTTACTGCTATAGCAAATGCAATGTTTCCTATTATTTTGTGATATTTAAGTTTTGGTGTACAAAATTGCCTTTGATTTCTGAGTATTGACTTTCTATTCTGCTGTTTTGCCAAATTCACTTATTATATTGAGTAATTTTTTTGTGGACTCCGTAGGGTTTTCTATGTGTACTATCGGGTCATGTACAAACAATGACAGTTTTACTTCCTCATTTCCAATTTGATGTCTTTCATTTCTTTTTCTTGTATATTTTCTGTGGCTAGGACTTCCAATGCTTTGTTAAATAGAAGTGGTGAAAGTGCGCATCCTTGCCTGTTCCTCATCTTAGTGAGAAAGATTTTAGTTTTTCTCCATTGAGTATGATGTTGTCTGTAGGTGTTTCATATATGGCCTTTATCATGTTGACAAATGCTCCCTGTATTCCCACTTTGCTAAGTGTTTTTATTATAAATGTGTGTTGTACCTTAATAAGTGCTCTTTCTTCGTCTATTGATATGATCATGTGAGTTTTGTCTTTCATTTTGTTTATGTGATGTGAATATTTGATTAGCAAATATTGTACCATCCATGCATCCCTGGGATGAATCCCACTTGATCATGGTGTATGATCTTTTTAATATATTGCTGAATGTGGTTTGCCAATATTTTGTTGAAGATTTTAACATCTGTATTCATCAGCAATATTGGCCTGAAGTTTTCCTTCTTTGTTGTGTCTTTATCTAGTTTTGAGATGATACTGCTTTCATAAAAACAGTTTGGGAGTCTTCCCTCTTCTTGGATTTTTAGAAAATTCTTTGAGGAATAGGGGTTAACTTTTCCTTAAATTTTGTGTAAAATTCTCCTTTGAAACCTCCAGTCCAGGGCTTTTGTGTGTTGGAAGTTTTTTGATTACTGATTTGATTTTGTCAGCTGTTATTGGTCTGTTTAGGCTTTGTGCTTCTTTTTCATTCTGTTTTGATAGAGTACATTTTCCTAGAAATTTGTACATTTCATATAAGTGGTCAAATATCTTGGCATATAGATCTTCATATTAATTTCTTACAATCCTTTGTATTTCTGCAGTGTCAGTTATAATTTCTCTTCTTTCATTTCTGATTTTGTTCATTTGGGTCCTGTCTCTTTTTTTCTTGATGTGTCTGCTTAAAAGCTAGCCCATTTTCTTTACCGTTTCAAAGAACCAGCTCCTGCATTTATTGATCCTTAGAATTTTAGTTCATATGTTCTTTAATTCTACTCTATTCTTGGTTATTCCCTTCCTCCCACTTGCTCTGGGGGATGTCTTTGTTGTTGTTCCTCCAGTTCTTGCAGATGGAGGGTTAGGTTGTTTATTTGAAATGTTTCTATCTGTTTTGGTAGGTCTGTATAGCTATGAACTTGCCTCTCAGGACTGCCTATCAGGACTTCCCTCTCAGGACTGCCTGTAACATGAGTATTGGATTGTTGTGAGTTCATTTTCATTTGTTTTCAGAAATTTCTTCCTTAATCTCATTTTTAACCCATTCATTGTTTAATGACATGGTATTTGATGTCAATGTGGTTGAATGTTTTAGAGTTTTTTTCCTCGAGGTTGTTTTTTAGTTTCAGGCCATTGTGGTCAATGAAAATGCTTGGTATGATTTCAATTTTCTTGAATATGTTGAGGTTTGTTTTTTGCCATATCATGTGGTCTTTATTTGAAAATATTCCATGAGCATTTGAAAAGAACGTGTAATTTTATTTCTTTGGGATGAAATGTTCTATATATACCAGTTAAGTCCACTTGATCTAGGAAATTGTTCAATGCCACAATATTTTTGTTGATATTTTGTTTTGATGATATATCTGTTTTTGATAGTGAGGTGTTAAAAACCCCTACTATATATAATTGTGTTGCTGTCAATATGCTTCTTGACATCCTCCAGGTTTTTCTTATATATTTGGGGGCATTTATATTTATAATGTTTATACATTCTTTATGAATACTTCCCTTGAGTAGTATAAAGTGTCCTCCTGGGTCTCTTTTCATGGCCTTTGTTTTCAAGTCTATTTTGTCTGATATTAGTGTTACTACCCTTGCTTTTTTTTCTCTCTATGTTTTCTTGGAATATTTTTTTTTGCCAATTCTTCACTTTCAGTCTGGGTATGTCTTTTGTTCTGAGGTTGTTCTCTTGTGTGTAGCATATGTGTGGATCATGTCTTCTTGTCCATTAAGCTATTCTATATATATTTTTTTAATTTATTTTTTTATTGATTATGCCATTACAGTTGTTCTATTCCCCCTTCATTCCCCTCCACCCCACCCCCCATCCCCACCATTACCCCCCTGTTAGTTTATGATTGAAACATTTAATCCATTTTTAAAAATTACTTTATTTTCATTCAATTACACTTGTCTGCATTTTCTCCCCACCTATTCTCCCACCCCAGCCAAACCCACCTTCCTCCCTTGCTTCTACCCTCCCCCCTTGGTTTTGTCCATGTGTCCTTTATAGTAGTTCCTGAAAACCCTTCTCCTCACTGTCCCCTAACACTTCCCCTCTGGCTATTGTTAGATTGTTCTTAATTTCAATGTCTCTGTTATATTTTGTTTGCTTTTTTCTTTTGTTGGTTATGTTTTTATCAATAATAACTTTAAATAAAAATGTTAATGCATTTTTATTTAAGGTCATTATTGATAGTTACTTATTCATTGCCACTTTTCTTCTTTCATACCTGTGTTCCTCTCTCTCACACTCTTTCTTAAAGCAGTCCCTTTATCATATCTTTTGGTGTTGGTTAGCAGGAGGTATATTCCTCGAGCCTTATTTTGTGTGAGGAAATCTTTATTTTAGCTTCCATTTTAATTGAGAGCATTGATTAATAGGGTAGCCTTGGTTTCAGGCCTTTGTTTTTTATTACTTGGAATATTTTTTGACAGTTGCTTCTGGCTTGCTGTGTTTACATTGAGAAGTCAGCTGCTAATGTCACTGGGACTCCAATGTATGTTACTTCTTCTTTCTCCCTAGCTCCCTTTAAGATACTCTCTTTGTCTTGGGATTTTGCCATTTTAATTATGATGCATCTTGTAGTGGGCCTCTTTGGGTTCCCTTTGATGTGGACCTTCTGTGTGCCCTGGATTTGTGTGATTTTTTCTCTCATCAAATTAGAGAAGTTTTCTATCATTACTTTTTCAAACCGGTTTTCTATACCTTGGTCTTCTTCTGGTATTCCTATTAAATGTATATTATTATGTTTCATATTGTCTCACAGTTCCCTTTATACCACTTCATTCCTTCTGAGTCATTTTTTCTTTTCCTGCTCTTTTTGGGAGTTTTTTTCTAACTTGTTCTCCAGCTCACTGATTCAATTTTCTGCTTCATTGAACCTGCTCACGATTCCTTTTACTATGTTCTTCAGTTCAGAAATTGTATTTCTCATTTCCTCTCGGCCCTTCTTGCTAGTTTGTATTTCTTTTTTCATGTTGATATAGTTTGCAATGAGTTCATTGTCATTTCCCTGTAGTTTTTGGCAATTCTCGGTGAGCTCATTGAGCTTCTTTACAACCATTGTCTTGAACCCAGTATCTGATAGTTGACTTGCCTCTATTTCATTTAGCATTTTTGCTATGGTTTCCTCCTTGCCTCTTGTTTGGGGTCTATTTGTCTTCCCATTTTTTTGTGAGACTCTTCTTGTTAGCCTTTGCTTCTTAAATTGATATGTTATGACTCCCTGAGTTTGCATGAACTATGGTAGAAGACATGTGAGGTTCAGTGGTACAGTCTCCTTGATCTCCTGAGCTCACTGGTCTTGGGCTGTTGTTTATGTTAGCTCTCTGTATGTCTGGGTTTTGATTATTGTTGGGTCTTTCTTTGGTGGTCCTTCCCTACAGCTGGTTGGCTGAGTGTCACTCTACCCACCACATCTTGTGTGTTGTTTTGATTACAGGTAGTGCTAATCCTTCTGTTTGTCTGAGATTATAAGGCTTTCTTGCTATTGTTCAGTTGTTCGTTTTGGGTGATTTCTCCACAGTTTAATTTTAATTCCATATTGGTCCTGGGAGGAGATTAGTGTGGTTTCCACTCACTCCTCCACTGTCTTACTTTATTATCATTTGGTGATTCATTTGTTGGTGGATTATCTATTCCATCAGGTATATTTGTGTTCACAGGTCCCACTTACTCTTGTATGTGATCAGTTGCAGGGGGAAGGCAAAATGAATTAAAACAGTGGGAAAGTACTCTGTGGGATTTAAAATGCCAACACATGGAAAGGAAATAGAAGATGCTTTGAATAAGTATAGCTTACCTGTGATATTTCACCCAACTAGCCACTTTTTATAAAAGCTGGAAAAAAAGTTAAGACTCATAAAGGGGAGAAGGCTTTTGAGCTGAATCCATAATATAGCATGCTTATGGGAGGTTGAATTATGAGATATAGTGAGAGTAAAGTATAGAAAGTGGACATAGTGTACAAGAGAATAGAGTTAACAGCCACAGTAATAATACTCTGGAAGATAGTGTAATGGTCTAAGATCTGGAGGAGTGCTGTGTAGTATTTACTATTATATGGAATAATAATTATTTATAATAATAGTGGAACAACAATAATATGATAAGAACTATATGATCTGAATAACAAGAATAGAAAGTACATGGCCAATAGCAGTGTGCTATTGGAACACAAGTGAAGTGAAAGATAGAAAATTAAAATACAATATTAAAGAGAGAACAAGAAAAGCCAGTCAAACAATGCGATTAAACAAATAAAACAATACTAAAAATAAAAGAAGGAAAATATAAAATAACAGTAATGTAAATAAACAATAACATGCAAGTTCTCTAGAATAGCAAAGTGAAATTTATCTTAATTTCTCAGTTTTTGGTGTTCACCTTGTTATCCCTCTTTGGGTCTGTTTCTAGGCCTTTCACAGCTCCAGGTCTTATTGTTCCATTTGGAGGAGAAAAAGGAAAAATAAATAGAAAAAGAAAAAAATACAAAACCTCTTAATGACTTTAAGCCTGCCATGTGAGTTCTGCTAGGCTGCCTGGATGCCACAAGCTGAAAGGAGTTGGGCTTAGCTTTTCTCCCTTCCAATGATTTTTGAGGATTGGGGCCAGGTCTGGTCCTCAATATTCACAGTTGCCCAGCCTCCACCTTAGGTTCTACAAGCACTGCCATAATCCCAGTGTCCATCTGCTCCAGGTTGGCACCTTTAATCCACCTGTTCTGCTGTCCATAAGGTGCACTAATTAGGGTCAACTCATGCCTCAACTTTTCCCTCTTTGCTGTTCTAGGTATTGGTCATTTTCAAAGTCTCTTCAGGGTAGTTCAGCTCCCCCACTGAGTTAAGTTTTTCTGCGGACTGGTAACTCCCTGAGCCCTGACACCCTCCTCTGAACAGTCTGTGCGGCATGCTACCTCCTTCCTCTTAGCGAGCCTTATGTGCCCTGTGGTGAGGGGTGGGCAATGTGGCAACAGTGGGGGCAGCCATAGTGTCAGCAGAGGGTGGGACCATAGCTGCTATGAGGGGAGAGCTGCCACCATGGCTTGAGGGGTCAGCCACTGCATTCCTTAAACTGTAAGTGAAAGCCTTTTAAAAACATAACATCCTCTTTTTTTTACATCTGCTGTTCTTAACAAGTGCCTAGCTTTTCACACAACCCAACTTTCTAACCAGACTGGAGATTATTGTTGTCAGGGCCCATTATGGCCCAAATCTTCTTCCTTCTGTAGGTGTCACCTGACTCCTCAATTTCTCTGGTAATGGTGTAGCTGAAGTCCACAGTCCCAGCTGGTGAACACCACCCCTGTGTGTCTACCACTTCATCTTTATTCTCCTCAGCGACTTCAAGCATCCCAGTCCATCTGTGTGCCACTCTATCCTCCCTATTTGTAAGGGAGGGATCTGTTGATTTCGCTCTCTTCCAAGGATTCTGTGGCAGGTGCTGGGTAGGGGCTCACAGTAGCCTTGGTCCCCACACTAGTCCCAGGGACCTTACCATCCCATTGCAATTGTGTTATCATCTATTTTTCAATGTCCTCTACAATTTTGATCTCCAACCTTCATATAAGCTGAGACTCCGTTGGTTGTTCACTCCACCTGTGCACAGGGGACAGTAGCCTCCATTCCCACCTACCTCACTGCCATCTTCTACTTTAGCATTTTGGATCTTTCCATCCCAGAGACTCTCCCATTAGCCAACTGTAGAAACCCTAGGGTTAATCTTCCTTACCATGCAGGCTGATACAAAATGTCTCCACTGAAGAAGTTCAATGATGGTGTATTTCTTCCTCAGTAAATCCATCCCTTCTTGGGCTCTTTAAGCCATGAGTTTTGAGTACCAACAGTCTGTCTTCCCATGCCCAAATATCAGTAATTAAGAACCCCAAAACATCAATTTCAAAGAACCTATGCACCACAATGTTCATAGCAGCACAATTTACAATAGCCAAGAGATGGAAGCAACTTAGGTGCCCATCAGTAAATGAAGGGATCAAGAAATTGTGGTACATATACACAATGGAATTCTATGCTGCAGAGAGAAAGAAGAAACTACTACCCTTTACAACAACATGGATGGAGCTGGAAAGCATTATGCTGAGTGAAATAAGCCAGGGGTTGAAAGACAAATACCATATGATCTCACCTTTAACAGGAACCTAAACAACAAATCTGACAAGCAAGCAAAATAAAAACAAATACACTGAAACAGAGAACAGGGGAACAGCAACCAGAGGGGAGAAGGGAGGGAATTTAAGGGGAAAAATGGGAGGGATTTAGAGGAACAAGTATAAAGGACATAGGGACAATAACTAAGGGGGGTAGAAATGGGAGGGAGGTGGGGTGCATGGGGGAGGGGTGGGCTGGAATGGGAGAAATAAACAGAAAACTGTACTTGAAAACTAAATAAAAAAATTTTAAAAAGAAAAAAACAAATATGGTTTTTATTGGGTTCAATATAGCAATTTTTTCTCTACTAACAACATAAATCTTTCCAATGCTCAATTGCTCCTTTGAGAGTCTTGATATCTCATGAAAACACATAGCAATAACTTTTTCGAAATTAGCTTTCTGTTTTTTAGAAGTTCCTCTGAAAGATTTCCTGTATAGTGTGTTGCCTTTCCTGAGAGTTATTTGATTTTTCTCTTTTTTTCAAGCAACTACATCAAAGTTTTATTCCAGTGTAACTTGACAACTTGGTTCACCTCAAGCTATTTGTAATTCTGCTATCTTACCATACTATATTTTTCTTTGGATGCAGTTCATAATTAAGCTACCAATTATTTGAGATGTATCCGAGTATAGAGATACTTGGAAGACCAAGCACATTCTTTCTGTTATATGGGACCAGGTTTGACCACAACCAGCATTTCCTCAGTGGCTGATATATTCCTCATTGGTCTGGTGCTGCCACAGGGCTAAGAAACCAGTTATAATTTCACAGGTCTGAGGTTAGTGCTTTTCTTCACCTTGATGCTAGCAAAAATTCATTTAGGTACAGTTCAAAAATTATGTTTTGTCCCTAATAAATTCTTTATTAAACACAGTATATAGAATGGATAAACATTATATTTGAATTTGATTATTAAAATAGTAGAAAAACTAGAATCAGAATGACAAAAACATTCTGAGTGAATCTCAGGACAGGCTCCTCCCCTTTAATAGCATTAATTCTCAATTGTAGATTTAATATTTTTATTCTTTACCTGCATTTAAGAATCTCATTAACATATGCCCTGGTCTACCCTGGCTAGTGTGGCTCAGTGGACTGAGTGCCAGCCTGTGAATCAAAGAGCTGCTGGTTCAATTCCCAGTCTAGGGCACATATCTGGGTTGCAAGCCAGATGCCCAGTAGTGGGGTGTGTGAGAGGCAACACACATTCATATTTATCTCTCTCTTTCTCCCCCTTTCCCTTCTTTTAAAAAATAAATTATTAAAATATTTTAAAAATATGCCCTGGTCAAAGGCAGAATGATAAATTTCAGCACCATTCTCTCGGTTGAAATAGATTACTACAAAATTTACCACTTTAGCATCTAAAATTTTTAAATACTTTACAAAGTCCTTATCTATTCTGATAAATGTCTATATTTTGGCATTTTCCTTAAGGTCAGTTCATTTCAACTTACATTTTTGAACATCTGTATGTTTGTTACAGAAATAAACAAGAAATTGTCCTTGGAGAATACGATGGTGTTGGAGAACTAGGCACCACTTTGAGAATGGGGAATGGACTTCTTAGTTTTAAGTGAAACTCTTTTATATGTATTCATTATATTATATCACCTGAAATATATAATCAATAACATGGTGGTATATAGTGGACTCAATCCTCACCATCTTTCTTCAATGACAAATAATGTTTATACAGATACTTCTTGAGTTACAATGTGGTTATGTACCCATAAACCAATCATAAATTGAAAATGAATTTAATACAAACATCACAGATTAGTCTAGCCTATGTTAAATGTTCTCAGGACACCTGTATTAGCCTACAGTTGGGCAGAATCACCTTGCTGGTGTTGCACAGAATCATGACATGTGTTATACCACATGCTATTCCGAAAAAATCAAAACTCAGAATACAGTTTGAACTAAATGTGTAATTGCTTTTGAATTATGTGAATTGCATTATGAATTAAAAAAATTATAGGTCTTACCATTTAAGTTGGGGACCAGGTACAGGACATTAAATATAGTGTCCTTGTCAACCATGATGATTATAATTTACTTCTTTAAGTTTGTCATTTGTATGAAAACTGTGTGTGTATCACAGGACTAGAAATTAATTTTTGTGGGTATTTTTCCAAAGAATTTTTAAAGGAATTGCTTATACTTATCTTCAAAAATCTATCTGCATTGAACAAACTGAAAAAGTATACAGCTAACTATTATTCCAAATCAGTAAGAAAATGTTTAATGAAGAGTTTAGTAATTCTCCACTATAATAGGTTCCAGATGGTGATAATTCCTCATAGAGGTGACTAAGACTTTCTTCAACTAACATATTAATACTCACACACAATTGTTTTCAGAAAAACCCAAGTATGTAATTGTTTTCCCAAAGGCTTCCCTTTATATTCACTAACAGTAATATCATACATAACAAGAAGGATGTATTTCTTCTGATATCAGCAGGGTGATAAACCAAAAGAGCTTTACAGCAGGCTCATTAAATTTTACCAAGAAAAGCAAAATTCCCAAGCTTTATACTTTAATCTATTAAAATAATTAGTAGAATTTACATAATACAGTTTATTTATATTTAACATAAATACAACAAGCTTGGAAACCCATTTCCAAGGCCAAAGAAAATTAGATGTAAAATATTTACAAGGAACAGACAAGCTACTAGAGGATACTCTAATTTTTAAATTTTAAATTACACAAAATCACATTTTATAGACACTCTTTTATGATATATATCATATAAAATATTATTGTCATTGTATATTAAATATTAGAAGTCATTTTCAGATATATTCTGCCATTATAGCTACATATATTTATATAATTTAGAAATCATGAAGATTATGGGGGACTTGATAGTATGAATTAAGCTCAAGATCTGAGCATGACACATTCAAATACTTTGGCAAAATATGGACTGCAACTTTTTGTTTTGAATCCAGTCTTATAAGAAAAAAACACCCAATTTGTTGTGTACTGTTTTAAGCAATTTTTCTCTACATGACAGAATTGAGTAGTTGTGACAAAGACCCTGTGGCCGGAAAAGTGAAAATTTGCTTTCCAGTCTGTCATCAAAAAGTTTGCCAGCACTTTCTCTAAGTGGAAACAACTAAAATAGCTAAAAGTGATAAAAATGTGTAAATACATTGTTAATTTGATAATAAAATAAAGAATTCAGAGAGTCATAAGTTATATTCAGTTAGAAATATTATTAACAATAAGATTCTTTAAATTACTACACAAAGTATTAATTACTTAAAAAACAAAAATATTACAATAGATTTGGGATAGTATTTTATATTTTTAATGAAGATATTTGAGAAGGCTTACATATAGGTCCATATATTAATGGACAGGAACATTCAACACTTTAAGAAAAGTCTCCTTGGATGATCTGTAGGTTTCATGCAATTCCAATGAAAAATTCGGTTTCCCTTTAGAATGGAAGGACAGATAAAGTGCTTCTCAGATAAGATCAAATTCAAGGAGTTCATCATCACCAAGCCCTTATTATATGAAATGTTAAAGGGACTTATCTAAGAAAAAGAAGTTAAAGAAACAGGAACAGTGAAAGGACAACAAACTCACAGTTATTAACAACCACACCTAAAACAAAAGCAAACTAAAAGGACAGCTAGATCAGGAGTGGAAACAAAGAAATGAAGATCTCAAGGAAGGTTAGCAACAGGGGAGTGGAAGGAGGAGAAAGGGGGAGAACGTACAGAAAATAAGTAGCATAGACAGTAGATAGAAAATAGATGGGGGGGCAAGAATAGCATGGGAAATATAGAATCTAAAGAACTTGAGACACATGGTCATAAACTAAAGGGAGGAATGGTGGGGGAGGGGGTGTGCAGGGTGGAGGGGAATGAAGGGGGGGAATAGAAAAACTGTAACAGCATAATCAATAAAAAAATTTAAAAAAAAATTGGTTTCCTTGTGGAACTTGACAAAGTGATTCTAAAAATTATACTGAAGAACAAAAGACTGAGAACAGGCCAGAGACTCATGAAAAAACACTTGTGGAAAAGGTATTTGCCTTACCAGATTTAAGACTTAACAGTGAATATATGTGATTAATACAATGTTTTTATACCCAAATGGTGGCTCATAGATGAACATACTGGCAACCAGAGGTTCCACAATTAGATCCACAGTTGCAAACACTCTATGTGAAACAGTGTGGAAGGTGGTGGAATGATGCATTAACACGAGCCAGGGCAATTTATTTTTCTATGTGGATAGAAAACTTAAAACTGTATGTTCTCCTCACATTGCACATAAACATCAATTTAGATCATAAACTTTTGGGAACCCCTCTGCCTGGTTTCAGGAGTTGTAACTGCCTCCCCTGGCTAAGGCTGAGTGAGCAACCTCCGGAATGCGAGCCACTAAGGAGACAAAGCTTATCTCTGGCAGCAGCGTTGCTTCTGCTTCATCCCCTGCCCCCAACCCTAAGGAGGGGGGCAGAGACTGATAAGACCCCTCGGGGAGGGGCAACGTAAGTCAGACACAATCACTTGAGAGGCCCTCAAGGAAGGACTCTGGGGGCTGCAGAAAAGAGGGAGTGATGGACCCTCGCTCCACCCTCCCCCCCTCCCGCCGGCTATTCGGACATAGCCTGAGTCCCCATTTCTGTCTGGGAGAAGTACTTCCTGGCTCTAATCCATTTAAGCTGAAAAACTTATTATGGGGAAGGCCGTGCTTCCCTTTGCCAGCTAGAGAGAGTTCCAGGGTGATTGGGCATAAGAAAGAATTCCTAAAGTATTGTGAAGCCTGCTTTGCTAAGAGTGCTTTTGTTCATATGATAAGGCTATGAGCAGGAAATGAGTATGTCTCCCAAAGTTTTTGCAACCCCCTTCCCTGACAGACACTCACTCAGATTAAGCCCTCAGATTTCTTTTAAATGTTATCTATTGTTTGATCCTTGCCGCCTGACATTGATTGATGAGCTTTACATGTATTCCTATGTGTTCCAAACCTAATAAAAGCCATTGAAGAAGAGGTCCTTTGTCCTTCTCCTCTGATTGACCACCTCTCCTCCCCAAGCAGGTCATGTCTTGGTAGTATTACTTTTATCCATGGTGGATGGGGAGACTTGCTGGCAAAATTGCCCCCACAAAACTTAACTGTAAAAGGAATGAACTCAAATCTTTAAGAACACATGGCAGAATTTCTTCACAATATTATGATAGCAAAAGATTGTAAAATTGAATAATTATAGAAGAAAACTATAAGGATATTTGTTGAAGTTCAAGGACCTTTTGCTCATTCCATGATACCTTACGTAAAGAAAACACAGGCACAGCTTAGGTGAAGGTATTTTTAACACACAGATGGCAAAGGATTATTGTCTGGGTCACATAATGACCTAAAAATGTAAAAGAAAAACACACTAAATATATGTCAATGTTTTTTTTTTATTTTTTTATTCTTCAATTACAGGTATCATTTTTTTTAAAGTATATTTTTTGATTATGCTATTATAGTTGTCCCACTCTTTTTTCTCCCTTTGATCCCCCTCCATCCAGTAGCCCTATTCCCTCCAGTATTTCCTCTTCTAAGTTCATGTCCATGAGATGAATATATATATTTTATATATATATATAAATTTATATATATAAATTATATATAATAAATTATAAATTATATATAATTTATATATATAAATTTAATATATAAAAAAATATATATGTATATATATAAACACACACACATACATATATATAGAGTTCTTTGGCTTCTCCATTTCCTACACTATTCTTAACTTCCCTCTATTTTCGATTTTCTACCTCACATTTATGCTTCTTATTTTCTGTACCTTTTATTTCGTTCTCCCTGTTTCCGACCCTACTGATCTCTTCCATGTAATCTCCATTTCTGTGATTCTGTTACTGTTCTAGTTGTTTGATTAGCTTTTTTTTTAGGTTCAGTTGTTGATAGTTGTGAGTATATTGTTATTTTACTGTTCACACTTTTGATCCTGTCCTTATTCTTAGATAAGTCCCCTTAACCTTTCATTTAATAACGATTTGATTATGATGAGCTCCTTTAATTTTATCTTATCAAGGGAGCATTTTATCTGCCCTTGCATTTTAAATGAAAGCTTTGCTGGATAGAGTGATCTTGGATGTGAGTACTTGCTTTTCATAATTTTGAATACTTCTTTTCAGTCCCTTCTTTCCTGTAATGTTTCTCTGAGGAATCAGCTGATAGTTTTATGAGAACACCTTTGTAGGTAACTCTCTTTTTTTTCTCTTGCTGCTTTTAAGATTCTCTAATTATTTTTAATGTTTGGCAATTTAATTATGTGTTTTAGTGTGTTACTCTGGTCCAACTTTTATGGGACTCTCTGAGCTTCCTGTACTTGTATGTCTATTTTCTTCACCAGATTGGGGTGTTTTCTTTCATTCTTTTTTCAAATAAGTTTTTGATTTCTTGCTGTTCCTCTTCTTGCACCCCTTTGATTTGGGTATTGAAATGTTTAAAGTTGTCCCAGAGGTTTCTAAACTTCTCCTCAATTTTTTGAGCTCTTATTTCTTCATTCTGTTCCAGTCGAATGTTTATTTCTTGCTGCTGTCCCCTATTGTTGAGTCCCAGTTCCCTTCCCTTCATTCTTGGTTACCAGTACATTTTAATTTATTTCACTTTGGATAGCCTTTACTTCTTTCTTTATTTTGTAACCATACTCAGTAATTTCTGTGAGCATCTTGATTACCAGTGTTTTGAACTCTGCATCTGATTGGTTGGCTCTCTTCTCATCACTTAGTTATTTTTCTGGAGTTTTCATCTGTTCTTTCATTCGGGCTGCATTTCTTTATCTCAGCACACCTGTTACATTTTAAGGAGTGGAGCCTTAGGTATTTTCCAGGCCAGGGCAACACAATTCACTGCATCACGGTACTGTATGTTAGAGAAGGGTGAAAGAGGGAAGAATGCCATTTGCTGAGCTCTTGACCAGCTTTGAAGAGACTGACATTTTCTCCCAGGGCAGAACCCCTACAGGCTTATACAGACACAGGTTCTGAGGTTTTATTTTCCCCATTTTGTAACCCTGAACTGTGAAGTCTGCTTAGCTCCCCATTGTTCCTCCCAGTTTATCTCCATGTGAATGTGCAACTGCCCAGTCATAAAACCACAGCCTTGCCACAGGTCCTCTCCATTGTCTAGGCTACCCATCTCTGCCTCTTCTACCCTTCTGGATGAATGTTTTTTCTTTAACTCCTTGGTTGTCAGACTTCCATACAGTTTAATTTTCTTATAGTTCTGAATTTTTAAAAAATTGGTTATTTTCTTCTTTTGGTTGTACAAGGAGGTAAAGCATATCTACCTACACCTCCATTTTGGCCAGAACCTTGTCCCACTTTTTACCCCTGTTGTTCTCCCCTTCCCTGCCCCCCACTGTCAATTTTTTATAGAACAAAAATTATGCATTAAGTAATTGAAAAAGCAAATGTGTTATACCACTAGCAATCTAGGAAATATGCGGGTAATAATTTTTACATTTAAAAGTAAATGTAAATAAATAAAAGTTCAATCAATAATATTACTTGCAAATTAGAAAATATTAAAAATTAGGCAATATGAAATATTGGAATATTTGTGCAGAAACAGACACTGGGTCCATTTATGGTTCAGGAAAGGGGGTGCTAGTTAGAACTTGCATCAGATGGAAAAGAGTTAAACAGATGTTAAAGTGCAAACACATTCTATAACATAAAAATTACACTATTTGTCATGTGTTTTATGGATATATTTATATATGAAATGAAGAGACTTGTATACTAATGCTCATGTTATCATTGTTTTATACCAAATACCAATAAGAACACAAGTGTTTATCAACAAAAAATAAATTGTAATTTAAGTGTAGTCATACACCAATGAAAAATGAGTGGATTACATTAATATGATTGTATTTCAAAAACTTAATGTTTAGCAAAAGCACAGAATAATATCCTAAGTTATTTATCTACTGTAGTAAAGAAAATGGAAATGTTTTCTTGCTTTGGTAAGTGACATTAATGGAGAAAGTAGGACAAAGTAGGACAAACACCCATACAAGGCTTCTCAGACCCTGTTCCTTCATAGACTTGCAGACTTTTCTACATTGCCCTTATTACCATCACTGGTATTTTAATGTTGATAAGTGATAATGAAGGTTAAGTTGCCTTTGTTTTTTGGTAGCTTAGACCATGGAGCACCTTTGGAACCCTGGAAGTTACAGCTCAGGTTCATTCAGAACTGAAGGAGTACTCAGTGGTGGCAGAAGAAGATTGTGAAATTCTTAAGATTCCTGCAAAGAATTATGCCAAGTTAAAATTGGTATGATCAAATCTAATCTATATATTAAGACAATATGGCAGTAAATTCAATAGAACTTTTGCCTCTTTGGATACATATCCATATTTCTCTTATTTTTAATTTGACTTGGCCTAAACAAGATAAATAATGTTTATTTTATGGCTGTCACTTAAACCTCTGATAGTGATGGGTAATTAAATTATAAAAATAGTTTTTATGGATATGGTATTTTATGTATATTTTTGATGACTGTGTTTTTTACGAATTTAGAATTTATTTATTCATTCATTCAATAAATATATGTTTTGGGATGTCAACATCATGTCATGTGTTAGTAATACCAGGATAACCAGAGAGACAGACCTCTACATCTTTGCAGTCTACCTTAGAAAAAATGAACTTGGGTGTGACTGACACATTGTTTCGTAATATAACTCAGGGCTGCACAACGAGGTGGTTAAAACTTAATTCTACCCCCTAATTCTGCTGCATTAACTTTTTAAATTTAAGTGTAACAATTTATTCTCTTCTAGTCAAATGCAAATTTGTCCCCTCTCCTAACAATCCCTGCCTGGCTGGCAGAGAAAGTTTGTGTCAATGACCAGTCATGCAGTGCATGGTAATGGCTAAGCCATGGCTGGATGCTCATGTGGAAAGGAAATTGGGGGAGGGATGTCCACTTTCTTGATTTGGGTCTCTAAGAGTCAGGGTTTCTTTCAATAAGATGGTTTTAGCATTGATGACACTGATAACTTTCTCAAAGTTCAACTTCCTTCCAAATTCCTGGTTTCCGAGTGATTGGCTTTAAAAACAAATTTCTTTGTATGCTTTGTTTTTATTTTCACAATATTATTACTAATTTAATACTATCAATTGAACTTTTGTGTTTAGTCTTTACTATATCAGAATTTTTGCCAAACATGCAAAAACACAGCATCTAAATTATTATGAAATGTAGAAAAATAAAGTTTTCGTAAGTGCATCTGAAGATTAAAATTTCATTATGGTTATTTCATCATAGAATGATACTTCTATAAAATCAAAAGTATTTTATTGTATTTTTATATCACATAACCTTTATTTTTCTTTTAGTGACATTTATCTGCTATCTTTTTTCTTCTCTTTAAATTACCTAATATAAAGTTTGATAATTACTTTTTTCTAGGAAAAAACAAATCTTGAAAATAAACAAATAGTGAAATTAATTCGTAAGTGTCCATATTATGAGGAATGGCCTACTTTATCCATATATGAGCTAGTTCTTCTTGTTAAATGGAAAAGATTTCCTCCAGGTCATGGTGAGTTTAATGCAATTTGGTAACTCTTATCGCATAATATTATACTATTGGAATTTGTAGTTTTTTCATAGTATTAATGTTTTATACAGTTTTTTCATGAGTGTTTGTTTAGTTTATTTAATGTTATCTTTGAATAAACCATTTATATTATTACTGGTTTTTATAAAATCATTCTTAGTTGGCCTGGAGAGTGATCTCCCCACTGTTCTTACTTGTACATCCTGTTGTCCCTTCATAGGCCTACCCTTGTCCCACCCTCAGTGTGAGGATCAAACTGAAAAAAGATAAATGCAACAAGATGTTAGGGTCATTGTTTCTTGTTCTCCTGATTGGACACCCACTTAAGCAACAAGTTAGCTTCTTCTTGCCTATGCAATGTGTTATCAGTGGAAATACAATGATAGAGAATAGGTAAGGTCAAGGTGAGTGGTACCTGCACATTTCTGATATCCAGCATGACATGGCAATGATGTGTGCATTTCTTGGGTTACATTTTCACAAGAAGTACAGGTGATATTGTGTCCTTCTGTACAATTTTTCTATCTGGGAGAGCCTACCAAATAAGAGATTCCAAGTGCTATGTAATGATTGTTTTTGTCCCACAAAGTTCAGATGTTGAACCCTTAATCCTCAATATGATGCTATTTGGAGGTGGGACCTTTGGGAAGAAATTTATTTCTGAAAATGGAGCCTTCATGAATGGGATTAGTGTCCTTATAACAAGAGATCTGAGAGGTGATGTCTTTCTCTTGGCCTTGTGAAAACATAGCAATCTGGCAGCTGTCAGCAAACCAGGTTCCTCGATCTTGGACTCTCCAGCCTCCCAAACTGTGGGAGAGTTATTTGTTGTTTTACCACTTCTCTATGGTATCTGTTATCTGACTAAGACACCAGCTTAAGAGGAACAATTGTAGTTGGGTCAGAGCCTAAACTTCCTTTGGTAAGGAATCACTCTGTTCCACAGGAGTAAGCCACCAACAAGAGAGAGCTTGGTAGTCACATACAGGGTGACCCAGTACTAACATTATAACAGAGCAGAAGTGCTTGAAAGAAACGCTTCCACTTTAAGCCTCCAGAGCCATACTTGTAGTGAGGGCTATGGAACATGGGGCAGATGAACATTCTGAATTAAGTATAAAATTGAAGTTCTAAAAAGTGAATTTGAATTGTAAGTTCCATGATGCCACTGTCCTAATAATAAACGTGTGATGGAAAAATTCTTGTATCTGAAGAAATGTCCTGTGAGAGAGTCATTCTATAATAGAATGGTGAGAATCTGCATAGTGTGGACAGAAGTTTCTTTTATTGGAAAAAGCAAATATCATCATAGTTAAGGTTTGTGCTTCAAAAACTGAGATTAGTTAATCAACAAATTCAATTTGGTGAGATTCCAAATCCTTTTCTGAATATGTTATAAATTTCAATAGTGTTGTTGCTTATATATTTTTACTTTTATTTTGTTTTTTATTATTTTACCTTTATTTTTGTTATTGAATTAGTTGTTTCCATTCCTCCCCTTTATTCTCTGCTACCCTACCCACCCCCCATCTTCCATTTTCAATCATCCCCCATTGGCTTTGTCCATGGGTCCTTTGACTTGACCCTTCCCCTTCAGCAGTACTTATCATTTTTTAAAATACAGTGTCTAGCTCTTGTTTAGTCAAAAATATATCTTTCTTTTGCTTTTAGAAGTTGAATATTGGTCATTTTGCATTTTGTTCATAAAACTTTTGCTGATGAGACATAAATGCCATTTTATTTATTTAGCCAATAGTACATATAGAAGGCAAGTAATAAATTGAGTTATAAAAAATGAGAATTGAGTACTTTTGAATTCAACATCTGTATTATATAGAAACAATTTTTTTAACGTGAATGTTTTGGTTTCATTCTGGTTTCCCCAATTGTATCAGAGATTTCAAACCTTGGCTATTGCTTTATTTTTAGGACATTTTTGTATAAGAAAATAGTATCTCAGCCTTGCCAATATACTAGGACATTAATATGTTTGAGGTGATTAAAAAAGAGGAAATAAACCATAATCAGAGACACTTTGAATATGTTACCCAAAAAATTACAATATTCACGAAAGAGAAATAATGGTGTGCTTTTAATGTATTTCATTACAAATGATAAATATTTGTCTCAGTCTAAAATATCAATCTAAAATATCTAATTTAGCATCAAAGTGATCAGAAGGTATTGATGACACAGTTTAGGAGACTAATGCTAGGTTCAAGTTCTTTTTGGAAAATATTTTTTAAAATAATGGTGGAAACTGTTTATTGCCCTGGAAAATCTGTGATGACATTGACTAAGTAAAAACAAACATTATTTTAACAAACATAAGTATGTGATGCTTACATTTATATGGTTTTAAAAATCACTTACCCTCCTTGAGGATGAATGACAGTTTTGCTAGATGATCTTCAAAGCCTCTTTCAGCTGAAATAGTATGACTCCTATAAATAAACATACCAAGGTGAAGAATAATTCCTGTGAATCTAACCTAATTTTTTATGGTACTGACAAATTTGATATATCAAAAAGAAGCATTAGATATAATACTTCTAAATTGTACTCAAGATCTGTTCTGAATTTTTATCAGAAAATGTAGAGAATATAGCTAAAATAACATCATCATTATCTAGGTTTAAAACTAGCAGTAGTGTGATTTCCGAAGCATAATTAAATGTACTTTCATCTTATTTTAGGAATGTGTATTGAATGACGTTTCAGAGAGATTAAGTTAATTATTCAAAAGGGTAATAGAATTTAGAATTAATTTTGAGTAATCTGTGAAATACATGAAGCTTATTTCTGGCATTTTCACCTTCATTAACCTAAGTCTCACTATTTTTGGGTCGGATACCAGGGGAGCCTGTGTGTAATGGGTATTTCCAATGTTGCTTGTAATTTAGGCCTATCTGGTTTATATCACACCAATGAAACTATTCACAGGTGTTATTTTTCTTAGATGTGTCAGGCTGGAAATGGCAATTAGCTGATCTCACCTGTTTTCATGTGTATTATGTGTATAAAAATGGTAAATAACTTTGCCTCAATGTACTATTGATGTACATTATATTGTGATCCTGCTTATATCTTTTTCAGGTAAGATTGATATAACAAATATAATTACCAGAGATACTAAAAATATTATAATCAATTTAGTTCTGAAAGATAAAATATGCCAATATAATATTAACAATAAACAACCTAGTCTTCCCAAATTAAAACTAGAAAATTTGAACCACAGAATTATTTATTTTGCAGCTCTACCTAATGAAAGTTAGGCATTTCATACTATAAATCCCAGCTTTTTGGTATCAGTCTCTTTCAGATCAATGAACTACATAGGGTATCAGAACTCTTAGTTCTATGACATAATCCTGAGTATCCCAGAACCAGGCTGCACTTAAGGGTTCTACTCATCCCTGTGTGACTTTGTTTCCTTATTCCTCCTTCACTGGTCTCTTTGCATTGAGTATTTTCTCATGTAACATAATAATTCACTTAATGATTTTAAAATACACTTTACTATTTAGAACAGTTTTAGGTGTACAGAAAAATTGAGGAGAAGGTACAAGGATCTCCCACATACCCCTGTCCCCAGTCTTGCATAGCATCTCCCACTATTAGCATACACTGCAAGAGTGGTACATTGGTACAATGGATGAACCTACAATGAAATATCTCCAACCAAATGCACAGTTTACATTAGGGTTCACTTCTGGGTTTAGACATTTTGTGGATTGAATAACTGTATAATGATATTTACCCACCATTATAGATATCATCATGCACAGCATTTTACTGCCATCAAAATTGTTTGAGTACCACATAGTCATTTCCATCTCCTCCCTAACTCATGGCAACCACTGATACTTTCATTATTTTTTTATGGTTTTGCTATTTTCTGAATGTTATGTAATAGGAATCATACAGCATGTAGCTTTTTCAGACTGGTTTCTTTTACTTAATAATATTCACTTAAAGCATATCAATACCTTTTAATGGTTTAATAACTAATGTTTTCCTAATGCTGAATAATATTTCATTGTTTGAATATACCACAGTTTATCTGTACACTCACCGAGTGAAGGACATTTTAATTGATTCCAGGTTTTAGCATTATAAATGAAGCTGCTATAAACATCTGCATGCAGATTTTTTTTTGTAGACAGAGTTTTCATCTCCTTTGGGTAAATGTCAAGGAGTGAAGTTACTGGATTGTATGATACAAATGTATTCAGTTTTATAAAAAAAAGCACTGTCTTGCCAAATGGCTGCACCATTTTGTATTCCGCCTAGCAGTGAATGAGAGTGTTTGTTGCTCTACATTCTTTTCAACACTGAGTATTGTCAGTACTCTAGATTTTGTCTACTTGAGTAGATTTGTAGTGTAATTTCTTTGTTTTAATTTGCATTTTTCTGATGAGGTATGTGAGAAGCCTCACAAAAAGGAAATATCCAACAGGAAGAAACTCAGTAAGTACATAATTAAATTCAACATTATCGGTCAGCTGGTTATAACGGACATCTACAAATTAATTCATCCAACAACAGCAGAGGACACATACTTCTCAAGCTCCATGGAGCATTCACCAGGACAGGCCACATTCTAGGACATAAAACACAACTTTAGAAATTAAAAAAAAATAGAAATGACAGATCTGCTCTTAGATCACAATGGAATTACCTATACAAGGAGGGTTCCCCTTCAAAATAAGGACTTATCTTCTGGAAGGTAGGCCCCTTGTAGTACATACAGGCTTCCCCTGCTAGGTGTTTTAGAAACTCATCTGTATCAGTATACCAGCTGACATTTCGGCTTTAGTGATTTTTTAAAAGATTATTTCAGTGCATTTTCCCATTTTGTTATGAGAAATTTACAATAGTAACTGCCCACACAATGCTTAATGTTGAGCAGTTTTTGACCAAAAAACAGCATGACACCTGTGACCTACCCTCTCCATTCACCCAATCTTTCCTCAAGCAACTGTATTGTATCCCAGATGAAAAAAGTCCTCAAAGGGAAACATTTTGCTGATGTAGAAGAGTTGAGACAAAAAATGGCAGAAGCAGTAAAAGGCATCAAAATTGATTCGTTCAAAACTGTTCTGAGCAGTGGAAAAAACATCTCAATAGGTGCATTGCATCAAATAGAGAGTACTTTGAAGGTGACTGAACTTTAAGCATGTAAGGATAAATACGCAGTTTTCAATAAATAAATCACAGGTTTTTTGGTAAAATTCTTCATGAATTAGTAACAGGAAGATAAATGGAAAACCTCAAAGTATGTAGAAGTTAAACAATACACTTCTAAATAATATATGGGTAAAAGAAGAAATCTTAAGATATTTAATCATTTAAATTTAATTCTATTCAATTATGTTAAAATAATTTAAAGTTTAAAATTATTAATTAAAAGTTAAATGTCAAACTCAATAAAATAATTTTAAAATTTAATCATTTAAATAATTTCATATTTTCAATTAGATATAAATTAAAACGTTTTATAAAATGTGGGAAATCTCTGCACCTTTTGCTGAAACACAGGTACATGTAACTGGGAATACAGGAATTTATGTTTCAGGGGTCCCTGGATCCAAGCTCTGAACTGATTTCACTTCAATTATTTGTTCCAGTTCTTGGTTCTGTTTTGTTTTGTGTTAGTTTTCTTTTTCAATAAGTTTCACTATGCAATGGCAAAAATAGTTATAGGGCACATTTTTGTCACAGTCAACAATCACTGTGAAATTGACTTTCCTCCTGATTGTTCCAAGATAAATGTGCTATGAATTCACTACCTGGGCTTGTGTCACATGGACACCCTGAGGACATGCAACCTGTTGTTCAACTGAAGGTAGACCACAGTCCTGCCTTGGAAAATAGTGCAACCCCACTGAACCAGGTAAATCCCAAATGGGGGAGTGTGTCTCGGCAGAGGTGCTGAAAAAACACAGACCTACATGCTCCCTCCATGTGGGGCTGTGTCATTCCATGCAGCATGAGGTAGTTTGGTGATAGGACTGCCTCCTGGGGGCCCAGATATGCTTTGACTTCCTTGTGGCTCTATGTATTAATGACCCAAACCATTTCTGCTTCTACACCCACAGTACCCTATCACTTCCAGGTTTCCAAAAATAGTATTTTATTAGGAGGGGTTTTTTTTTTTTGAGAGTGGAAGAGGGAAAGAGAGGGAGTGATGTAGGAGAGAAGGAGAGAGATGGAGAGAGAGATTTGTTTTTCCACTTATTTTATGGATTCATTTGTTGACTTCTATATGTGCCCTGAGAGGGTATCAAATGCACAACCTTCATATATCTGTAAAGTGCTCTGACAAACTGAGAAACTTGGCTAAGATTGGTCTCTAAATTACAGATTTCTCTCCAAAATTTTTTAAGGCAGATATTAATTTCTGTTTGTGTATATGCAACCTCCATCAGGTGATTCAGAAAACCTAATCTCTTGTATACAATTTTCTAAAATCTGTAGAATGAGTCTTGCCTAAAATTATCATATGAGGAGTTCTCTGGGCTTCCATAGTTCCATAGTTCCACAGTCAAGTTTACTGTGATTCATGATTCTTACAATGCACAATGTAGGCCTACCTAAAAAAGAAAGAAACATTTCAATAAACAACCTAACCCTACATCTACAAGAACTGGAGAAACAAGAAACAAAACCCAGAATGAGTAGAGAAAAGAAATAATCCAGATCAAAGAAGAATTAAGTGGCACAGATACTAAAAGAACAGTTAAAAGAATCAATAAATTCAGGAGCTTGTTCTTTAGAAAGATAAACAAAATCAACAAGCTTTAACCAAACTCATCAGGAAGAAAAGATAGAGGACCCAAATAAACAAAATTAGAAGTGAAAGAGGAGAGATTTCAACAGATAACACAGAAATATGAAAGACTGTAAGAAATTACTATGAAGAAATTTATGCCAAAGAATTTTAAAAACTAGGTGAAATGGACAAAATTTTAGAAAAATATATCTTCCAAAACTGAATGAAGAAGAAGCAGAAAGCCTGAACACCAATAATACCCGGAAACGGGGATAATGGAAGATAACAGTTGTAGGTAGGGATGCTGATGTGGGTGGGAGTGGTGGGGGGAAATGGAGACAATTGTACTTGAACAACAATAAATAAGAGAAAAATGGGGAAAATAAGTAGAGGTAGTGAGTGAAAGCTTAAAAAAAGAAAAGGAAACCCAAACTCCTGACACACAAAAGTCCAGGACGAGATGATTTGACAGGAGAATTATACAAAACATTTAAGGAAGAGCTAACCCCTATTCTTCTCAAACTATTCCAAAAAATCCATGAGGAGGAAAGGCTCCAAGACTCTTTTTATGAGGCCAGCATCATTCTTCTCCTAAAACGAGACAAAAGCACCACAAAGAAAACTACAGGCCAATATTGTTGATGAACATAGATGCTAAAATCCTCAACAAAATGTCGACAAAACACATCTGACAATACATTAAAATGATAACACATAATGATCATGTGGGTATAATCCAGGGATTCATGGATGGTACAATATCTTCAAATCAATACACATAACACATCACATAAACAGAAGGAAAGGCAAAAATCACATGATCATATCAATAGATGGGGAAAAACATTTGATAAGGTACAACACCTATTTTTGATAAAAAGATTAAAGTGGGAGTAAACAGAGTTACCTCAGCATAGTAAGAACCATATATGAGAAACCTACAGCCAACATCATACTCAGTGGGCAAAAACTAAAAGCTTTCTAGCTAAGATCAGGAAAAGACAAGGATGTCCACTTTTACCACTCCTATTCAACATAGTATTGGAAATTCTAGCCACAGTAATTAGACAACAAAAAGAAATAAAAGTCATCCAACTTGGAAAGGAGGAAGTAAAACTGTCATTGGTTGCAAATGACATGGTGCATAGAAAACCCTATAGATTCCACCAAAAAATTACTTGACCTAATAAATGACTTTGGCGCAGCAGCAGGATATAAGGTCAATATTCAGAAATCAAAGGCATTTTTGTATATCAACAATGAAACAGAAGTTAGGAGAAAACCCCATTTGTTATAGCAACAAGAAAAATAAAATACCTAGGAATAAACCTAACTAAGGAGTTAAAAGGCCTATATATAGAAAACTATAGACCACTGAAGGAAGACACAAATAAATGGAAGAATATACCATGTCAATGGACTAGAGGAATTAACATCATCAAAATGTCCATACTACCCAAAGCAATCTATAGATTCAATATAATCCCTATCAAAATACAAATAACATATTTCACAGATATAAAACAAATATTTCAAAAATTTATGTGGAACCATAAACTACCCTGAATAGCCTCAGCAACTTTGAGAAAGAAGAACAAAGTAGGAGGGATCACAATACTTGATATCAAACTATATTACAAGGCCATGGTAAACAAAACAGTCTGGTACTGGCAAAAGAACAGACACATAGACCAATGGCATAGAATAGAGTCCAGAAATAAACACAAGTCTCTGTGGTCAATTAATATTCAACAAAGGGTTACAAAAACATAAAATGGAATAAAAAACCTTCTTCTACAAATGGCATTGGGGGATCTGGACAGCTACATGCAAAAAAAATGAAATTAAACCACCAACTTACACTATACATCAAAATAAACTCAAGATGTATAAAGGACTAAAATATAAGTTGTGATACCACAATAGTCCCACAGGAGAACATGGGTAGGAAAATCTCAGATATTTCACTTAGTAATATTTTCACCAATACATCCCATAGAGCAAGGAACATAAAGCAAAGAACAAACAAATGGGACTTCATTAACAAAAATGCTTCTGCATGGCTAAAGAAAACATAAGCAAAATTAAAAGGGAACCAACTGTATGAAAAAATATATTCACTATGATACTTCAGACAAGGATTTGATCTCCAGGATATGTAAAAAACTCACATGACTCCACTCCAGGAAGACAAATGATCCAGTTAAAAAATGGGTGAAGGACCTGAACAGACAATTTTCCCAAGAAGGACATGCAGAGCACCCAGAGACATATAAAAAGATGCTCAGCATCATTAGCCATAAAATAAATGCAAATTAAAACCACAATGAGATAGCACTTCACACCATTCAGAATGGCCATCATAAACTAACCAGCAAACAGCAAGCCCTGGTGAGGTTGTGGCAAAAGGGGAACACTAGTTCACTGTTGATGGGAATGCAGCCTGGTACAGTCACTGTGTCAAACGGTATGAAATTTCCTCATAAAACTAAAAATGGAACTGCCTTTGGCCTCAGATTCTATTCTTGGGACTATACCCTAAGAATTCTGAAACTCCAATTCAAAAGAACCCATGCACCCCATTGTTCATAGCAGTGTTATTTACAATAGCTAAGTGCCCATCAATCAGTGAGTGGATCAAAAAAAACTGTTGTACATTTACACAGAGGAACACTAAGTAACAGAAAGAAAGAGGGAACTCCTACCCTTCATGACAGCATGGATGGAACTGGAGAGTATTATGCTAAGTGAAATAAGCCAAGCAGGGAAAGACAAATATTGTATGATCTCACTTATAAATGGAACATAATCAGAAAAAAAAGCAAGCAAAACAGAACCAGAGTCATGGTAATAAAGAGCAAACTGCCAGAGGTGTCCAGAGATGTGGTGGGGGGTGTCCAGAAGTGTGGTGGGAGGTGGATAACGAGGTACAGAAGGTAAAAGATCAAATCAGGAACATATATAAAGGACACATGGACACAGACAACTGGGTCGATGATTAAACATGGAAGGTGCAGGGTGCGTAGGGCAGGAAAGAGTAATGGGAAAAATGGGGACAACTGTAATTAAATAACAATACAAATTAAAAATGAAAACAATGTTTCTTGTGCATGAAAGGAGTTGTATGCTAATCATTTGTTTAAATGATTTAACAGGTTAATTTTGTTTCTACAGTTGCATTTTAAATATAAAGGACAATATATCAAGTCTTCGTACTTAGAAAACTATTTTCAATACCTCCAAAAATTTGACTAAAACTATTTTCAGTTATCTCTGTAAATGCATCTTGCAGTATTATAATTCTGAAATTTAGACACAGTAATTTTAGTTTGTTCAAAGTTAAACTTACATTCTATCTCTTGGAAATCAATGATTCGTTAATAGTGTCTCAAAGAGTTGAAGGAACTTTTAGAAATAAAAAATAGAAAATTGTGTGGGTTTGTGTTTCACAGGATATATTTCTATGAAGAAGTAATTAAAATAGTAATTCAGAGGTCAAAAGATAATGCCAGTGTATTTTATTATGGTCAAAAACATAAACATGAGATTTCCATCACAGTTTTTAAATGTAACATAATGTTACTATAAGCACAATGTTGTATAGCAGATTAGAGCTACCTTTTATGTAATGTGTCACTTTTTCTAGGCTTTCAGAATTCTCTTTGTGAGCATTTGATGGCTTCATTAAGAAGTGTCTTCTGGTCACTGTCCCCTTGTTTTCTATTTCAGTGTCTTTGTTTTTTTTTTCTGCTTGCTTGTTTGTTTTGTTGTTTAGTGACCAGAGGGGAGAGGGAAGGGAATTTAAGGGGGAAAAGAGGGAGGGATTTGGAGGAACAAATAGGAAGGACACAGGGACGAGAACTAAGGGGGGTGGAAATGGGAGGGAGGTGGGGAGCACCGGGCGGGGGAGGCTGGGATGGGAGAAATAGAAAAAAACTGTACTTGAAAAATAACTAAATAAAATTAAAAAAAAAAGAAAGTGTCTTCATTGCCCTGGCTGGGTGGCTCTTGAAACATCAATCTCATATTCCAAAAGGTTGTGAGTTAAATCCCTGGTTGAGGCATGTACAAAGGCCACCAATCTGTTTCTCTCTCCCCCATCCTCTTTCTCTAGGATCAACAAATACATCCTTGAGTGAGAATTTTAAAAAATAAAAAAGGATATGTCTGTGTTTTAATCTTTTTCAATTTATCTTAGTTGGAGTGAATTGAGCTTCCTGACTTTGTATGCACATTTCCTCCCTCAAATTTGAGAAGTTTTTAGCATGGGATATCTGCCCCTTTCTTTTTTTCATCTCATTCTGGGACTCCTACAATGTATATCTTGTTCTATTTGATGGTGTCCCATAAGTCCTTTAGGTCTCTTTCTTTTTCTTTTTTTTAAAAAATATTTTATTTATTTATCTTTAGAGGGGAAGGGAAGGAGAGAGGGAGAGAAACATCAATGTATGGTTGCCTTTCGTGCATCCCCTGCTGGGAACTGGCCTGCAGGGAACCTGCCTGCAACCCTGGCATGTGCCCTGACTGGGAATTGAACCGCGATCGTCTGGTTTGCAGGCCCGCGCTCAATCCACTGAGCTACACCAGCCAGGGTTTCTTTTTTTTTTTTTTTTAAAGATTTTATTTATTTACCTTCAGAGGAGAAGGGAAGGAGAGAGGGAGAGAAACATCAATGTATGGTTGCCTTTTGTGCATCTCCTGCTGGGAACTGTCCTGCAGGGAACAGGTCTGCAACCCAGGCATGTGCCCTGACTGGGAATCGAACCGCGATCGTCTGGTTTGCAGGCCCGCGCTCAATCCACTGAGCTACACCAGCCAGGGCTTAGGTCTCTTTATTTTTCATTATTTTTCCTTTTGCTCCTGTGCCTCAGTAAATTCAAAAGTCTCATCTTTAAGTTTGCTGATTCTTTGTATCGTCTGGTCAAGGGCTGTTAAGTCCCTCTAGTGGATTTTTCAATTCAGTTGTATTACTCTTTAATTGCAGAATGTCAGTTTGGTTCTTTTTCATAGCTTCTGTTACTCTTGATATTCTTACTTTGTTCCTGTGTCATTTTTCTTATTTAATTTAGTTGTTCCTCTGTTCTCTATTTTAATTCATTGAACATCTCTATGATGGTTATTTTGAATTACTTGTCTACTAATTTATATATCTCAATTTCTTTAGAGTTAGCTTCTTGTGATTTAATTTGTTCCTTTGAATGACCCATATTTCCTTGCTTTTTTGTATGTCTTGTTATTGTCAGTTGAAACTTTGGATTTGAAAAACAAATGCCTGTTCCAGTCTTTGTTTCACTGTTTTTCATATGGACAGCTTTCCCCAATTATCCCAGATGGATATTCTATTATCTTTTAAGCCTTTCCTGGGGATGTGTTCACTGGGCTTCCACGTGTAACCTCCTTATTGAAGAGGTTGCTAAGTCCTACAAAGAAATGCCACACAGTATTTGTGGTATGCAGCCTCTAGTGCATGGTGAACACCATGTTTCTCAGTGGATCTCAGTGTGGGACCTATTCCTGTCTTAGATCCAGGCTTAGATCCTGTCTTAGATGACAGAAATTAGTTTCCCAGGCTTCCTCCCAAAAGATCAGAATATTTTATATCTATTCTACTCCTTTCTCTACCCAGAGATAAATTGGGACTTGGTGATCTCTTTACCAGTCATGTTGGAGGTGTTCCAGCAAAAAAGTGGCATGAATTTTTCTGCCAGATTTTTTGTGGCTGGCTTTGTGCTTTCCTGGGGTATAGGAACTTCTTAACTGGTTTCTAGGTTTCTCACAAAGGCAATTGGTCTATGTAATGTCCACTTCTCTGAAGAGAAGCAGGGTCTGTGGCTTCTTAGTCCACTGTACTACTAGCTTTTTTACTTGCTGAACATATTGAGGAAGGTTGTTTTGTATTCATTCTTCATTAATTCATATACTTTCATTTGTTCAGGGTTGGTTTCTGGAGATTTATTTTGTTCCTCTATTGGGTCATTTTTCCATCCTTCTTAATGATGTTTGTAACTTGATGCTTATATATTCACATTTTAAAAAATACCCACCTCTCCCTGTCTTTATGGGCTATGTACAGGGAAAGACTTTCAATGGTTGTCTCAGCTAGAGAATCAGGGCCCTCTCAAATCTTTTCTATCAATGTGTATTCTCCATATGTGTGCCTATAGATTTTTAATTAGACGAATTTGCTGGTCACTCATAATCTCTTGCTCTCTCTGCTATGTTACCATTGGTCCTCTAAATTAAGTATCAACATGCCATCCAGTTATTTTTTGCTCTCAGCAACCCTCAAATAGCTAGGGGCTATCCACAAACAGAAAGAGTTGAAACAGAAGCCAGTCCTTCAGGCATTGTGCTGAAAAACAAAAGTATTGGATGTAGATACCAATGCTCTACCTGCTGAGGGAGGGAGTTGGTTGTACTCTGCTCTCTCTGCTGTCCATGAGCTTTCTGGAGAAGCAACAGGCTCCTAGGCATGTAATCATGAAGATAGTATATACTCAATATATACATTATGAGAAAATGGAAGATAAAGCATATGTAATATGTAATTCTGCTCTAAGATATCAAATGCTAATTTTTTCCTATATTTTTCCAGGTTTTTAATTCAGAAGCAAGTTGTTTTTGTATATCTACCAAATTTAAATAGTGTAGAGATAATGGAATGTTTTTTTTCTTTGGTTATTATAAAAGAAGCATATTCCATGTCAATAACAGTTTTGAAAATTAGAAATTTTACTAGAAGCATGGTATATTTTGTAAATAATCATAATTTATTTAAACACTTTTCTATTGATTATATTTAAGTCACCTAAAATATCTTACATGCTCAGTTTTGAATACTTAATACATACTTAACTATTTACCTGTTATTTTCTTAGGAAAATTTCTTAGAGGTATTTCTTCATTGTATATAAACATATTCTATCATTCTTGACATGTGTTGTAAATTTATTGTCAAAGTTTTAATAACTTTTTTATACATTTGGTTTGGTTTTTATTAAGGTGTTAACTTATACACAACACTAATGTGCAAGAGAATGGATTATAATGTGTATTAGAAGAAAGATCATTAACCAATGGGGGGATAGGCTAGATTTTTTTTAAAAAATAAAAAGTTTTAGGAAATAATCTGCACACATGCAAGAGTACGTTAACTTAGATATTTAAGCCTACATGTGGCAAACATTACTATAAATGAACTAATTATTAACATAAAAATAGAAATGATAATAGAAGTATATATGGGTTTACAATTTATTTTGAGATTAGGTATGTAAAAGTAATGAGATTAAGAGGAAAACAATTGTATCAAAATAACCAACACATAGTATTATAAAAGAGGATTAATATGAAAGCATTCACTTAGTCTAATAAGAAAAAGCATTAATATTCCATATTTATGTTTTTACAGATTTTATTCATTTATTTTTAGACAGAGGGGAAGAGAGGAAGAAAGAGAGAAAGAAAAACATCATTGTGTGGTTGCCTTTCTTGCACCTCCTACTGGAGACCTGGCCATAACTCAGGCATGTCCCCTGACTGGGACTCAAACCAGTTACCCTGTGGTTTGCAAATCAATACTAAATCTACTGAGCCACACCAGCCAAGGCTAATATTCCATATTTATTTAATTATTTAATATATTTTATTTAATTATTGTTCAAGTACAGTTTTCTGTCTTTTACTCCCAGCCCAGCCAACCCCTCAGTGCTCTCCACCTCCCTCTGATTCCGCCCCCCCGAAATTTTGTCCATGTGTCCTTTATACTTGATCCTGTGAATTCTGCCCCTTTTCCCCTAAAATTCCCTCCCCTCTGGTCCCTGTCAGCCTGTTCTGCATTTCAGTGTCTTTGGTTATATTTTGCTTGCTTGACTGTTTTGTTTAGGTTCCTGTTAAAGGTGAGATTATATGGTATTTGTCTTTCACCACCTGGCTTATTTCACTCAGCATAATGCTTTCCAGTTCCATCCATGCTATTGCAAACGGTAGGAGTTCCTTTCTTTCTGCTGCATAGAATTCCATTGTGTAAATGTGCCATCGTTTTTTGATACATTCATTTACTGATGGGCACTTAGGTTGCTTCCAATGCTTGGTTATTGTAAATTGTGCTGCTATGAACATTGGGGTGCATAGGTTCTTTTGGATTGGTGTTTTAGGGTTCTTAGGATATACTCCTAACAGTGGAATTGTTGGGTCAAAAGGCAGGTTCATTTCTAGTTTTCTTAGAAAATCCCGTACTGTTTTTCATAAAGGTTGTACTAGTCTCCAATCCCACCAAGAGTGAACTAGGGTCCCTTTTTCCCCACAACCTCTCCAACACTTGTTGTTCTTGCTTTGTTTATGATGGCCATTTTGACCTGTGTAAAGTGGTAACTCATTGTGGTTTTAATTTGGATCTCTCTGATAAATAGAGATATTGAGTACCTTTTCATGCGTCTCTGGATCCTCTGTATGTCCTGCTTGGAGAAGTATCTTTTCAAGTCCTTTGCCCAATTTTTAATTGGGTTGGGTGTCTTCTTAGAGTGCAGTCATGTGAGTTCTTTGTATATTTTGGAGATTAAACCTTTGTCTGAGGTATCATTGGCAAATATGTTTTCCCAAACAGTTGGTTTTCTTTTTATCTTAATACTGTTTTCTTCAGCTTTGCAGAAGCTTTTTATTTTAATGAGATTCCATTTGTTCATTCTTTCTTTTATGTACCTTGCTCTAGGGGACATATCAGTGAAAATGTTGCTGCATGTAATATCTGAGATTTTCCTGCCAATGCTCTCCTCTAGGACTTTAATGGTTTCAAGGCTTGTATTTAAGCCTTTTATTCACCTTGAATTTATTTGGGTGTATGGTGTAAGTTGGTGCTCAAGTTTCATTTTTTTTTTTTTTTTTTGCCCATAGCTGTCCAGTTCTCCCAACATCATTTGTTAAAGAGGATTTTTTTACTCCACTTTATGTTGCTGTCCCATTGTCCAATTTTAACTGAGCATGAGGCTTGGGTTTATTTCTGGGCTCTCTGTTCTGTTCCATTGGTCTATGTGCCTGTTTTTATGCCAGTACCAGGCTGATTTGACTACAGTGGCCTTGTAATACAGTTTGGTATCAGATATTGTGATCCCTCCTACTTTGTTCTTCTTTCTCAAAGTTGCCGCTGCTATTCGAGGTCATTTATGGTTCCATATAAATTTTTGAAGTGTTTTTTCTATGTCTGGGAAATATGCCATTGGTACTTTAATAGGTATTGCATTGAATCTGTAAATTGCTTTGGTTAGTATGGACAATATTTTATATTTAAAAATAGAAAAGATTTATTATTTTTTAATACTTGTTTTGAAAAATGGTAAAATAATAAAATCAACAATTTTCACACTTTTTATCAAAATATTATGCACAAGCAAGAAAAATATAACCAGAGACATTGGAATTAACAATCTGACAGTAACCAGGGGGAGGTGGAAGGTGATGATGGGGGACAAGGCGGGAAGAGATTTCAGAAACAACTACAAAGGACACATGGACAAAACCAATGTGCAATGGAATCAAGGGAGGGAGGTGGGAATGGGTGGGATGTGTGGGGGAGTGGTGAAGGGTAAATGTAGACAACAATAATTGAACAACAATAACGTAAAAAATTTTTTAAAATAACTAGAAAAAATATGTTTTTATACCCTAATGTGAAAGCTTCTGATTAGAATTTTAAAAAATCTAGTTATTGTAAGCCAACTTGGCTAAAACCTAAACATACTTAAACGTCTTCCTACCTTGTATATTTACTTCTTTTACTACTTATGTGTTATTTTGAAAATGTTCAAAAAACACCTTAAATTAAACATTAAAAATTTAAAAAAAATCATGCACAAAATTTAAGAATGGGTTATCAATAGGTATACTAAAGTGTGATTTTGCATAAACATCATATAGAGTTATTGAACTAATTTACATGTAAATAATCAATGTTCTGAAGTCATGTAATACATTCTATACAAATGATTTATCTATACTAGCCCAGATTACATTGGAATATGTCAAGTGGAATATCTCTTGAATCAAAATTATTATTCCATTAATGAAGAAAATCATTATTGCAATTAATGAATGAATTTAATTATTATGTGTACTAGGTACAAATGATAAATGTGTCAGATTATCTGTGTAATTTCTTGGGCCAGTCCATTTAGTATGCAATTATTCATCTCTGAAAAATAATGCTGCTTAAGTAATTGAACTAAAATTAATTCAGTTGGTTAGGCAAGGCCAGAATGAAGTAACTAATCAGTATATAACTGTTAAGTGAACAATACCATGATTAGTTAGAATTAATTATTAAAATATAAGATTGTTAGAAACTTTTCTTTTTCTACACAAAGGTAAAAATAATTTTCTTCTATTAACTTCATGCTATTTATAAAGAAGAGTCTCTTGCAGATTAGCTTAGATGATCTCTTCGGTCTTCAAGAACCCTGTTAGTAAAGTTCACTTTGCCATTTTAAATGAAAACAGAATCATGATTCCACATGTCAGACTAAACAAATATATTTACTTTTCCTAATATACAACATATCACTGAAATGAAATATACACAATTACTAATCTAGTTAACTCACTACTCTTCTATATATGTATATATCAAGATTTATCACAGTTCTAGGAATAAAGGTGTTATCAGTAAATCAGAAATATATTTGGAAATCAGTAATTATATAATTCTTATTATTAAACATCTAATTAATTCCTAGTGTTTTCAACTAAATTGTCTGGTGATCAACCACTCCTTCCCGGAAGGAAGTTCTCTGTGGATTGTTCACCCAAACATAATTTGTTCAACTATATTTTCCCCATAGAATAAAAATTTTGAGTACCCCACTGAAAACACATATTAAGGGGGGGATTTGTATATATTCTATTGAGAGCTTTTAGTAATCTCATTAGTGAGGGAAATCTTCGAAGCCTGGGATGAATATTAATTAATTTAGAAAAAAAATTATTTCCATCTACTTAAAACAATTTATAGGTTCAACATAACCCTTATTAAAATAACAATGACATATTTCACAGATATAAAAGAAACATTTCAAAAATTTATGTGGACTATTAATGACCCTGAATAGCCTCAGCACTTTTGAGAAAGAAGAACAAAGTAGGATCATAACAATACCTGATATCAATCTATGTTACAAGTCCAAAATAAAATAAAAATAGACTGGTACTGGTATAAGAACAGACACATAGATCAGTGGAACAAAATAGAGAGCACAGAAATAAAGCCAAGTTTCTATGATCAATGAATATTTGACAAAGAAGGCAGGATCATAAAATGGAGTAAAAATAGCCTCTTCAACAAATGGTGTTAGGAGACTTGCATAGCTACATGCAAAAAATGAAACTCCACCATCAACATGTGCCATACACCAAAATAATCGCAAGGTGGATAAAAGACTTAAATATAAGTCATGAAACTATAAATGCCCTAGAGAAGAACATAGACATGAAAATCTCAGATATTCCATGCAGCACTATTTTCACCAATATTTTCCCTAGAGCAAGGGATATAAAGGAAAGAATAAAAAATTAGGATTTGATCAAAATAAAAAAACATCTGCATGGCTGAAGAAAACATCAGCAAAATGAAAAGAGAATGAAACATATAGAAACACATATTTGCTAATGATACATCAGACAAAGGTCTAATCTTCAAATATATGTAAAGAGCCCACACTACTCCACATCTGGAAGACAGGCAATCAAAATAAAAAATGGGCAAAGGGCATGAACAGATATTATTCTAAGAGAACATTCAGAGGGCCCATAGACATGAAAAAAATGCTCAGCACCACAAGCCTTCAGAGAGATGCAAATTAAAACCACAATGAAATACCAGTTTACACCAGTCAGGATGGCCATTATAACCAAACCAACAAATGAGTGCTGATGAGGTGTGGAGAAAATGGAACCCTGGTACTCTAGACTGTTGCAGCCACTGTGGCAATCAGTATGAAATTTCCTCAAAAAACTAAAAATAGAAGTGTCTTTTGACCTAGGATAGGAATTCCACCACTGTGATTATATCCTAAGAATCCCAAAACACCAATTGAAAAGAACCTATGTACTCTGATGTTCATAGCAGCACAATTTACAACAGCAAAGTACTGGATGCAGCCTAAGTGCCCATTAGTAAATGGGTAGATTTAAAAAAAAACTGTTCTACATAGAAAATCCTATAGACTACACCAAAAAACTGCTTGACCCAATAAATGGATTTGGCAAAACAGCGGATGCAAAGTCAATATTCAGAAACCAAAGGCATTTTTGTATACCAACAATGAAATATCAGAAACAAATAAAAAATCCTATTTGCTATAGCAACAAGAAAAATAAAATACCTAGGAATATACCTAACAAAGGAGGTAAAAGATCTGTACTCAGAAGAAATGCTGAGTATACTAACTACACAATAGTGAAGGTAGAAATCAAGGAAGACACAAACAAGTGGAAACACATACCATGATCATGGATTGGAAGAATAAACATCATCAAAATGTCCAAACTACCAAAAGCAATTTACAGACTCAATGCGGTACCTATTAAAGTACCAAAGGCATATTTCACAGACATAGAACAAACACATTAAAATTTATATGGAACCATAAATGACACTGAATAGCTGCAGTAATTTTTAGAAAGAAGAACAAAGCAGGAGGGACCACAATACCTAATGTCAAACTATTCTAAGACCACTGTAATCAAAACAGCCTGGTACTGGCATAAGAACACACACATAGACCAATGGAACAGAACAGAGAGCCCAGAAATAAACCCAGGTCTCTATAGTCAATTAATATCTGACAAGGGGGGCTGTGGCAGAAAATGGAGCAAAAATAGCCTTGTCAACAAATGGTGTTGGGAGAGCTGGACAACTACATGCAAAAAAAAAAAAAAAACACCCCACCTTAATCACCAACTTACACCATACACAAAAATAAATTCAAGTTGTATAAAAGACTTAAATATAAGTCATGATACCATTAAAGTCCTAGAAGAGAACATAGGCAGGAAAAATCTCAGATATTCCGTGCAGCAATAGTTTTACTGAAATGTCCTCTAGAGCAAGGGAAATAAAGAAAAGAATAAACAAATGGGATCTCATCAAAATAAAAAGCTTCTGCTGGCTAAAGAAAACAGTACTAATTTTAAAAGACAACCAACTGTATGGGAAAATACATTTGCCAATGATACCTCAGACAAGGGTTTGATCTCAAAATATATTTAAAAAACTCACATGACTCCACTCTAGGAAGACAAAACAATTAAAAATTGGGCAAAGGACTTGAACAGACAGTTCTCCAAGGACAGTATATAGAGGGTCCAGGGACATATGAAAAAATGCTGAGTACCACTAGCTATCAGAAAGATGAAAATTAAACCCATAATGATATAGCACTTCACACCAGTGAGAATGGCCATCATAAAAAAAGCAACAAACCAGAGTTGGAGAGGCTGTAGAGAAAAGGGAACTCTAGTGCATTGTTGGTAGGATTGCAAACTTGTGCAACCACTATGGAAAACAGTATGGGATTTCCTAAAAAAAACTAAAAATGGAACTGTCTTTGGACCCGAAAATTCCACTGCTAGGATTATAGCCTAAGAACACTGAAACACCAATCCAAAAGGTCCTATGCACCCCAATGTTCATAGCAGCACAAGTGCAGGAAGCAACCTAAATGCCCATCAGTAAATAAATGCATCAACCCCCCAAAAAAACTATGGTACATTTATATAATGGAATTCTATGAAGCAAAGAAGGAGCTCCTATGGTTTATGACAGCATGGATGTAACTGTTGAGCATTATGTTGAGTGAAATAAGCCAGGCAGTGAAAGACCAATACCAGATGATCTCACCTTTAACATGAACCTAATCATCAAAATGAGCAAGCAAGCAAAATATAACCAAAGGCACTGAAATTGAGAACAGGCTGATAGTGGCCAGAAGGGAGAGGGGAGGGGATTATAGGGAGAAAAGGTGAAGGATTTGCAGGAACAGTTATAAAGGACACACGGACAATGACTAGGAGGGGTGGAAATGGAAGGCAAGTGGGGAGTGGTAGGGGGAAAAGGTATAAAACTGTAGTTGAACAACAATAAAAAACTATTAAAAAACTGTTGTACATTTATATAATGGAACATTATGCAGCAGAGAAAAAGGAGTTTCTGCTTTTTGAAATAGCATGGATGGATCTGGACCGCATTACGCTAAGTGAAATATGCCAGGCAAAGAAAGACAAATACCATATGATCTCACTTATAAGTGCAACCTAATCAAAAAAACAAACAAGTGAACAAAATACAACCAGATATATTGAAATAAAGAGCAAAGTGACAGTAACCAGAAGGGAGTGAAGAGAGGGGCAATGGTGGAAAGAAGGGGAAGGTTCATCAAGGAACATCTATAAAGGATATATGGACACAGCCAAAGCAGGGTAGGTAGGATTGAGGGTGGGAGGTGGGGGTTGTGGGGATAAAGTGGTTTGGGGAAAGTAGAGACAACTCTACCTGAACAAAAATAAGAAGAAAATAGGTTTAGTTTCCTTCCCCCTGCAAGCATTTAGGATAACACAGTATAATTCAAAATAAAATGTAATGTCTCCGAGGTGGTATGTATTTTAGCCTTACTACCAGGAGCTATGGTTAGTCACTTTCAGAGACTTTCTTTTCTTTTTATTTGCTTCATTTCACTCAGCACTATAACCAGGAGTGGAACATTTCTCCAGACTTCCTGTATTGGGTGGGCTTTTCTAGCTCATCCCTGAGAGTATTCCCTTTGGGCTTTTGGGAGATTGTCCAGAGTTTCTAATCATGTGGTTGTTCACTTTTTATTTCTAGCTTTTGAGATTTTTTGTTGGTTTTTACAACCTTAGATTGTTAAATATTTTATTCAGAGTTTCATAAAAATCAAAGCCACCATATCTTGAACTTCCTCATGTGCTTAGTTTACTTTTTGAGGGAAATTGGAATTTATTATTGAGATTTTGCATTCATTTTTACAAATGTATATTGAGTGTCTACTATGCAGATACATGAGTGAACAAAAAATAAAGGTTTTTTTCTCAATGGATCTAGAGACTATAATAGACAATAAGCACGAGAAGTAAATCAGTAAATTGGTATGTTAGTCACAAAACCATGGAAAACAGCAGAGTGGGGTGAGAACCTCGAATAGCAGGTTAAACTGTAGGGTGAAGTGGAAGTCAGGGTTGAGCTCATTGAGAAGAGACATGAGACAGTGGAGATGAGGGTATGGCTTTTGTGGCCTTGGGTCTGGAAGTCTAGTCTGGATGAATCTACCTGTCTCTTCACCTGTGAAGGGTTTGAGCCTGAGCATTTATCCAGCATGGGCACTAGGAGATGGAGTGGGAAATGTGGGGAGAATGAGGAGAGAGAAGGACAACCAGATCTAATACCAAGTCAACCCTTCTTTATCTGCCCTGTTGGGTAGTGAGTCATACATTGCCATTTTATGTGAAAAAACTTTATAAATGTATTATTTTGGTAAGTTGTTTACTTGCAATAATTTCTGAGGCATGTTGAAATTTTAAAAATTCTTCCATCTCTCTCTCTCTCTGGATTTCCTCTACCAATAATTAATTTGCATGTAACTTTTTTTGCAAATAAAAGATTTATAAGATTAGAGAAATGTTCATTTAGATTTTTATTTCTCATGCAATGTAACAGTTACTTACTATACATGAGGGTTTTACATATAGTATACATTACAAAAATGACAAATTTCAATGTGCCATGAATTGAAAATTAAACAACCAATGATTAGTTCTTCTGATATGCATTTCTATTTAGGATCTGCCTCTATTTAGCCATATAGGTGTCTACACATAAATGTGCATTTCTTCTTTTTTCCTATCCTCACCTGAGGACATTTTTTTTTCATTGCTTTCAGAGATGAAGGAAGGGAGAGAGGGAGAAACATTGATGTGAGAGAGAAGTATAGATCAGTGGCCTCCCACATGCAACCAGCTGGGGGATCATTGCTGAAGACCACAAGTTGGACACCCTTGCCAGGTTTTAGAACATGAGTCTGAGTTTCAACAGGCTTTTTAAAACCTGATTTTTAAAAGATTTTATTTATTTATTTTTAGAGAGGAAGGGAAGGAGAGAAGGAGAGAAATATCAATGTATGGTTGCCTTTCATGAGTCCCTTGCTGGGAACTGGACTGCAACCCAGGCATGTGCCCTGACTGGGAATCGAACCGTAATCATGTGGTTCACAGGCCAGCACTCAATCCACTGAGCTACACCAGCCAGGGCTAGAACCTGATTTTAAATACAAATTACTTTCACTTCCTGAACAATAATGAATATGACCTTTAAATAATAATACATAAAATTTCATCTATATAGTCCATGACCAAATCTTTTCGAGTAAAATTGTGTTATAATCCTTTGGATATTTCTATGTTGAGGAAACAGTGAGGAGTTTACAACATTTATCTTGACATCTTTGGCAGTTGCTGGGAATGGGAACCAGAGACTGAATCAGTAAAGCTAGAAAACACAGTGAGGGGACATCAAGTCTGTCACAGGCAATAGGTATGACTTTTTTCTAAGCAACCGTACTATTTAAAATTTCTGATAATGGAGACAATTATACTTAAAAAACAATATAAAAAAGGTGAAAAAACACCTTATGTTCTCTCAGTGCTCCTCACAATGTGGCCTAATAATATTTAAAATACATTAACAAGTAAATATTTTGGTGTATGGTGTAAGTTGGTGCTCAATTTTCATTTTTTTGCATGTAGCTGTCCAGTTCTCCCAGCACCATTTGTTGAAGAGGCTATCTTTACTCCATTTTATGTTACTGCCCCCTTTGTCAAATGTTAATTGACCATGGAGACTTGGGCTCTCTGTTCTGTTCCATTGGTCTATGTGCCTGTTTTTCTGCCAGTACCAGGCTGTTTTGATTACAGTGGCTTGTAATACAGTTTGGTACCAGGTCTTGTGATCCTCCTACTTTGTTCTTCTTTCTCAAAATTGCAGCTGCTATTTGGGATCGTTTATGGTTCCATATAAATTTTCGAAGTAATTGCTCTATGTCTGTGAAGTATGTCATTAGTACTTTAATAGGTATTGCATTGAATCTATAAATTGCTTTGGATAGTGTGAATATTTTGATGATGTTAATTCTTCCGATCCATGAACATGGTATATATTTCTATTTCTTTGTGTCTTCTTTGATTTCTTTCTTTAGTGTTGTGTAGTTTTCTCTATACAGGTTTTGTAGTTCCTTGGTTGGGTTTATTCCTAGGTATTTTATTTTTCTTGTTGCTATATGAAATGAGATTTTTTTCTTGATTTCTCCTTCTGCTGTTTCATTGTTAGTATACAAAAATGCCTTTGATTTCTGTATATTGACTATGTATCCTGCTGTTTTGCCAAATTCATTTATTAGGTGGAGCAGTTTTGGGGTAGATTCTATAGGATTTTCCATGTACACTATCATGTCATCTGCAAACAATGACAGTTTTGTTTCCTCCTTTCTGATTTGGTTCCCTTTTATTTCCTTTTCTTGTCTGATCACTGTGGCTAAAACTTCCAATACTATATTGAATACAAGTGGTAAAAGTGGACAACCTTGTCTTGTTCCTGATCTTAGTGGGAAAGATTTTAGTTTTTCCCCATTGAGTATGATGTTTGCTTTCTCTCATATATGGCCTTTATTATATTGAGGAATGCTCCCTGTATTCCCACTTTGCTGAGTGTTTTTATTATAAATGAGTGTTGTACCTTATCAAAAGCTTTTCCCCCATCTATTGATATGATCATGTGATTTTTGTCTTTGCTTTTGTTTATATGATGTATTACATTTATTGATTTGTGAATACTGAACCATTCTTGCATCCCTGAGATGAATCCCACTTTGTCATGGTGTATGATCTTTTTAATGTATTGTTGGATGCAGTTTGCCAATATTTTGTTGAGGATTTTAGCCTCTATGTCCATCAGCGATATTCGCCTGAAGTTCTCTTTCTTTGTTGTATCTTTGTCTGTTTTGGGTATTAGTATGATGCTGGCTTCATACAAAGAGTTTGGGAGTCTTCCATTATTTTGGATTTTTTGGAAGAGTCTGTGAATAATAGGGGTTAGCTCTTCCTTAAATGCTTTGTATAATTCTTCTGTGAAACCATCTGGTCCATGGCTTTTGTGCTTCAGGAGTTTTTTAATTACTGCTTCAATTTCATCTGCTGTTATTGGTTTATTCAGACTTTCTGCTTCTTCATCATTGAGTTTTGGAAGATTATATTTTTCTAAAAATTTTTCCATTTCACCTAAATGTTCAAAATACATTCAAGGTGAATAAAATACTTAAATATAAGCCATTATACCATTAAAGTCCTAAAGGAGAACATTGGCAAGAAAACCTCAGATATTTCTCCCAGCAACATTTTTACTGGCATGTCCCCTAGACCAAGGGACATAAAGGAAAGAATAAACAAATGGGACCTTATGAAAATTACAAGCTTTTTCACTCAGCATAATGCTTTCCAGTTCCATACATGCTGTTGCAATTCTATCCATGCTGCATAGAATTCCATTGTGTATATGTACCATAATTTTTTGATCCATTCATTTACTGAGCATTATGCTGAGTGAAATAAGCCAGGCATTAAAAGACAAATACCATATGATCCCACCTTTAACAGGAAGCTAAACAACAAAACAAACAAGCAAGCAAAATAGAAATAACAATACTGAAACAGAGAACAGGGGGACAATGAACAGAGGGGAGAGGGGAGAGGATTTCAAGAGGAAAATGGGTAGAATTTACAGGAACTAGTATAAAGGACACATGGACAACAACTAAGGGAGGTGAAAATGAGAGGGAAGTGGGGGTTATGGGGGGTGGGCTGGGATGGGAGTAAAAGACAGAATACTGTGGTTGAAAAAGAATTAAAAATAAAGAAATAATAATAAAAGAAAGTAAAGAAAAAGTAAAAAAACACACAAGCTTTTGCATGGGAAAGAAAACAGTATGAAAATAAAAAGAGAACCAAATATATGGAAAAACATATTTGCCAATGATATCTCAAACAAGGGTATAATCTCCAAAATATACAAAGAACTTACATGACTCCACTCTAAGAAGACAACCAAACCAATTAAAAAATGGGAAAAGGACTTCAACAGACACTTCCCCAAGGAGGACATACAGAAGATCCAGAGACACATGAAAAGATGCTCAATATCATTAGCTATCAGAGAGATGCAAATTAAAATCACAATGAGATACCACCTTACACCAGTCAGAATGGCTATCATAAACAAAGCAACAAACAACAAATGTTGGAGAGGTTGTGGGGAAAAGAGGACCCTAGTTCACTGTTGGTGGGATTTCAGACTGGTACAACCTTTATGGAAAACAGTATGGGATTTTTCTAAGAAAACTAGAAATGAACCTGCCTTTTGACCCAACAATTCCACTGTTAGGAGTATATCCTAAGAACCCTAAAACACCAATCCAAAAGAACCTATGCACCCCAAAGTTCATAGCAGCACAATTTACACCAAGAGATGGAAGCAACCTAGGTGCCCATCAGTAAGTGAATGGATAAAAAAAGTATGGTACATTTACACAATGAAATTCTATGCAGCAGAAAGAAAGAAGGAGCTCCTACACTTTGCAACAGCTTGGATGGACATGGAAAACATTATGGTGAGTGAAATAAGCCAGGCATTGAAAGACAAATACCATATGATCGCATCTTTAACAGGAAGCTAAACAACAAAACAAACAAGCAAACAAAATATAAGGAAAGACACTGAGATAGAGAACAGGCAGATAGTGACCAGAGGGGAGAGGGGAGAGAATTTCAGGGGAAAAACGGGAAGGATTTACAGGAACAAGTATAAAGGACACATGGACAACAACTAAGGGGGGTAGAAATGGAGGGAGGTGGGGAGCATTGGGGAGGTGGGCTGGAATCGGAGTAAAAGACAGAAAACTGTTGTTGAACAACAATTAAATAAATACATTATTTAATAACCCAAGGAAATAAATGTCTAGAAAGTTTATTTCCTAAAAATAAAAATAAATAAAATAAAAATTTTAATTTAAGTGTGGCAAAATACACTTTTGTCATTAAACTTGATTGATTAGATGAAAAGAGTTCCAATGCATTGTCTACTAAGATTATTAGAATCAATCACTCTTAGAATGACATGGTTTCATTAGATTCCTCTTATAGCTGAGTTCATATGGTATTTGTCTTTTACTGCCTACCCTATTTCACTTAGCATAATGCTCTCCAGTTCCTTCCATGAAGTCACAATAGATAGGAGTTTATTCTTTCTCTCTGCTGTGTCCATTGTATAAATATACTCCAGTTTTTTGATCCAATAGACTTGTTATGGGAACTTAGGCTGTTTACATTAGCCAGCCTACTTGACTATTGTAAATAGTGCTACTATGAACATAGGGGTGCATATATTTTTTAAATTAGTGTTTTGAGATACTTAGGGCATATTTATAGTAGTGGAATCACTGGGTCAAAAGGCAGACCTATTATTATTTTTTTTTTAGGAAATTCCATACTGTTTTCCACAGTGGCTGCACCAGTTTGCATTCACACCAACAGTGCACTAGGATTTCCCTTTCTCTGCATCCTTGCCAGCATTTGTTGTTTGTTGATTTATTAATAATGGCCATTTGGGGAGGTGAAAGGTGATATCTCATTGTGGTTTTCATCTGTATCTCTCTGATGGCTAGTGATGTTGAGCATCTTTTCATATGTCTATGAGCTCACCTATAACAGTAATGTAATGAACAAATAAACTAATGAACAAAATAGAACCACAGGCATGAAAACATGAAACAGACTGAAAGTGACCTGAGAGGAGGGGGAGGACGATAATGGTGGAAAGAAGGGGAAGGAACTAGACAAAGAACATGTATGAATGACCTAGAGACATGGACAACAGTGTGGGAATTGACTGTGGGAGCAAGATTGGGATGAGCAGAGGAGGGAAAATGGGGAGAAATTGGACCAGTAGAATAATAATAAAAATGATTTAATAAAAAATAGAAAAGCCCTGGCTGGTGTAGCTCAGTGGATTGAGTGGGGGCCTGCGAACCAGACAATCCTGGTTCAATTCCCAGTCAGGGCACATGTCTGGGTTGCAAGCCAATTCCCAGTGAGGGACACATGAGAGGCAACCATACATTGATATTTCTCCCCCTCTCTCCTTCCCTTCCACTCTAAAGATAAATAAATAAAATAAAATAAATAGAAAAAAAGAATGACATTGCTTCATCATAGGTTGGCTGCAGTGGGTCAGCTTTGTTGTAACCTGTCTTTCAACACAAGGTCCCTTCCTTCATTGACATTATGGGTGCTTCTCTGTGGTCCATAGAGGGCTTGGCTTTCAGGTAAAAACTTAGAGCAGTGCAGCCCTGCAGACATTGAGAAGAAAGGTTTCATTAGTGTCTAAGTGCATCCTTTCTTACCTGTGACATTGTCAGTATGCTCCATGTCTTGTTATTTCCAATTGATTTACCGATTGACTGAAAGAAGAAAAGCAGTCTCTACCATCATACAACCTTTTGGAAGAAGATCACTCTACTTTTATGAGTCAACCTATGAGAAAATTTCCCTTTTCTGTACAATTTACACAGAATTCTACAGACAGTGTGCTTTGATATCTTAAGATAACTTTGTAATATCATTGTTTGGCTGGAAGAAACATAGTATAAGACATTATATGTGTTACCACAATAATTTATTTAAGCAAAATAAATGATTACTGTTAGTATCATAACCTTTTAATTTTTGTACTATAAACTTGGAGTTCTGAATATATGAGGAAAGGGAGATTACATATTCTCATATACATGTCAGCAAAAGTATTGAAATGCCACTTGATTTATCATAAAGTATTTTTCCATTGTATGTTGGTGGTTATTTTATTTTATTTTTTGGCTTATGGTTACCTTGTTCTTTAGTTACCTCACTTTTTAACTATAATTTTAAAAGAGGTATGCTATACTCCAGCTTATTATTTTAATAACATCAATATTTTTTGTGTTATACATAACTCATTTTTAGTTCCTAAAATGAATTTTTAAATTTTGTTTATTAAATTTATTGGGGTATCATTGGTTAATAAGATCATACAGGTTTCAAGTGTACATTTCTATGACACTTGATCTGTATAATGCACTGTGTGCCCACCACCTAAAGTCACCATCTTCTGTCACCATGACAGAAGACACTCCACCACTCCTAAACTCCCCTCACTCCCTTCCCTCTGGCTACCACTACACTACTGTCTGTGTCCAAAAGTTTCAGTTTTATATCACATATATGAGTGGAATCACATAGCATCCTTAGCTTAATTCTGACTTATTTCATGTAGCATAATATACCCAAGGTCCATTCATGTAATGACATGGTAGTATTTTGTATTTTCTTATGACTGAGTAGATATGTACTCTTATATAATATGAAATGAATACTTTGAATTATCAAAAAGTTGTTTTGTCTACTTTAAAAACCATGGAAAGATACATATGTGTCTTTATATTTATATTACCCCTGTTATGTTTAGTATTTTCAGAAAAATGAACAAAATAAAAATTAAGTTGAAAATAACAAATTTAATCAATATAAGCCTAATTCATTTTAATTTAATTTAATTTAAATTTAATTCAATTTCAATCTTGTTAATAATTGAAGTGTGTTTTATTCCAATAGCTTTTTTATATTTATAATTTTTAATATTTTTATTAATTATGCTATGACAGTTGTCCCATTTTTTTCTCCCCATTATTCCCCTCTTCCCTGTACCCCTCCACCCATCAGCAATCCCTTACCTTGGTTTATGTTTATGGGTCATACATATACGTTTCTTGGCTACTCCATTTCTCATACTATTCTTAACCTCCCCCTGTTTATTTTGTATCTACAATTTATGCTTCTTATTCCCTGTGCCTTTTCTCCCATTTCCCCCCTCCACCTCCCTTCTGATAACCCTCCATGTGATCTCCATTTCTGTGAATCTGTTCTTGTTATAGTTGTTTGCTTAGTTCATCTTTGTTATTGTTTTTTAGATTTGGTTGTTGATAGTTAGGCTTTTGTTCTCATTTTACTGTTCACATTTTTATAAGCTTATTTTTATTAGGTAAGTCCCTTTACTATTTCATATAATAAGGGCTTGGTGATGATGAACTCTTTTAAGTTGACCTTTTCTGAGAAGCACTTTATATGCCCTCCCATTCTAAATGATAGCTTTGCTGGGTAAAGTAATCTTGGGTGTAGGTTCTTGCCTTTCATGGGTTCAAACACTTTTTTTTTCAGCCCCTTCTTGCCTGTAAGGTTTCTTTTGAGAAATCAGCTGATATTCTTATAGGAACACCTTTGTAGGTAACTGTCTCCTTTTCTCTTGCTGCTTTTAAGTTTTCTCCTTATCTTTAATCTTGGGTAACTTAATCATGATGTGTCCTGGTATGTGCTTCCTTGGGTCCGTATTCTTTGGGACTCTGAGCTTCCTGGACTTCCTGGAAGTCTATTTCCCTTTTCAGATTTGGGATGTTCTCCTTCACTATGTTCTCAATTTCTTGATCTTCCTTATCTTCTCCTGGCACATCTATGATTTAGATGTTGGAACATTTAAAGTTGTCCCCAGTGTTGCTATGCCTCCCCATACTTTTTGAATTCTTGTTTCTTCATTCTGTTCTGTTTGAATGTATATTTCTTCCTTCTGGTCCAAACCACTCATTTGAGTCCCAGTTTCCTTCCCATCATTGTTGGTTCTCTGTACACTTTCTTTTATTTTCCTTTGCATAGCCTTCATTTTTTCCTCTATTTTTTGACCATACTCAGCCATTTCTGTGAGCTTTCTGATTACCAGTGTTTTGAACTCTTCATCTGATAGGTTGGCCATCTCTTCATTGCTTAGTTCAATTTCTGGAGCTTTGATCTGTTCTTTCATTTGGGCAATATTTTTTTTTTGTCTCAGCATGCCAGTTATGTAGTAAGGGGTGAAACCTTAGTTATTCACCATTTATAATTAATGAATAATGTTATTTTTTGTCTTAATATCTAAAATAATTTCCTGTAGAAAAGAATGTGTAAATTAATAAATTATCTCTCTTTTTTTCAGTGATAGTGGAGAGTGGAAATATAATTTCTTTTGTGGCTTATATCAGTTCTGGACATTGTAACATTTATAAAAATATCATAGGACTTTTGAAACTACAGTCAAAAAAAGTGGTAAGTTTTAAACTTATATATTCTCTTTAATTCATTAATCTTATCTAATGAATAAAGGATGTTGAACATCTTTTCATGTGCTTTTTGGATATTTATAATTTGTCTTATTACATAAAATTTATAATTATTTTTGACATTTTTGTTGGGTTCTTTTGTCCTTATTGATCAGCTGTAAGGTAGAATATAAGGTATGTTGTAAGATATATTGAGTTGTGATCAATATACCAATGACAAAAGTGCCTAATGACCCAATCAGCACATTAAAAGATGCTTAACATTCGTATTCATCAGACAAATGCTAATTAAATCCAAAACAAGATATCACTATAAGCATATCATATTGGCTAAAATACACTTAACTTATCACCCAGGAATTTTACCCTAGATGTTTACTCAAGAGAAATGAAATTATATGCCTACAAAAAAACCCTACATGAATCTTCATAAATCAAAAATTGTAAGTAATCCAAATGTCCATCAACAGTTGAATAGGCAGTAATATTGTAGTGTGTTCTGACACACTAACATAGTGTGACAACGGAATGCCATATCTAACAAGAAGAAATAATGATGCATGCAAGAATGCGGATGTCTCAACACATTAGACTAGGCAAAAGCATCAAAACTGATAGAGTACATGCTATGTGATTCCCATTTCCTGAAGTTCTAGAACAGGCAAAACACTAATTAATGCATAATGATATAAAAGTTAGAACTAAGCCTACTTAGTTGGTCAGGTAGTCTTCAATGAATTCAATTTATCAAGTAAACTTAACTGAATTCTGCTGTACTAATTATAGTCAGTGTAAAGATTTGCTGTTTATAAAAAGTGGCAAATCTTCAAGTTAGATACTGGCTTTGGACCCCTTTTTAGAGTTCCTATCATGGCCCTATTCTGAGGGCTATACTCTTTTTTCTTGTTCTCTCATTCTTTTTTAAAAAAATATATTTTATTGATTATTCCATTACAGTTGTTCTATTCCCCCCTTCATTCCCCTCCACCCTGAACACCCCCTCCCCCACCACTCCCCTTTTAGTTTATGACCACGTGTCTCAAGTTCTTTAGATTCTGTATTTCCCATACTAATCTTGCCCTACCCCTATCTATTTTCTACCTACCATCTATGCTACTTATTTTCTGTACCTTCTCCCCCCTTCTCCTTCTCCCACTCCATACTAACCCTCCATGTGATCTTCATTTCTATGGTTCTGCTCCTAATCTAGCTGTCCTCTTAGTTTGTTTTTGTTTTAGGTGTGGTTGTTAATAACTGTGAGTTTGCTGTCCTTTCACTGTTCATCTTTTTTATCTTCTTTTTCTTAGATAAGTCCCTTTAACATTTCATATAATAAGGGCTTGGTGATGATGAACTTCTTGAATTTGATCTTACCTGAGAAGCACATTATCTGTCCTTCCATTCTAACTGAGAGCTCTGCTGGATAGATCAATCTTGGATGTAGGTCTTTGGATTTCATGACTTGGAATACTTCTTTCCAGCCCCTTCTTGCCTGTAAGGTCTCTTTTGAGAAATCAGCTGACAGTCTGATGGGAACTCCTTTGTAGGTGACTGTCCCCTTATCTCTTGCTGCTTCTAGAATTCTCTCCTTCATTTTAATCTTGGCTAATATAATGATGATGTGCCTTGGTGTGTTCCTCTCATTCTTTTTTAAATCTTACTGCTCACTAATTCATTCCTGTGTCAATGAAAATGTACTAAGCTAAGTTCACAAAAATGGCATCTTAGAGCTTTAAAAAACAGAATAAGTTAAATATTTTCTTAAAATCTTGGCAGATTAAAAAACTATATTTGCACAGCACTAAACAACAGTACTTTCAATTATGTTAGGCATGCTGAAGTTGTCTTTCAAGTTGCTACTCGACTAGTATAATTTAAATATATGTGAAAGTAAATGTTTTCTCTGGTTTCCATGAAATTTCAATTTATTTTAAATACCACACACCAAAATGATTTATGAACAAAATTTTTGATAGAAATAATATTTATTCATGATATAAAAGTAGTTTAATTAAACACCAATTATTTATGTCTCTTACAGAAAAAAATTAAAAAACTTGTTTATATGGGTCAGCTGAAGAAGCAGGAGTCCTTTGGTGAGATTAGTGTTCTTCTTCAGGATCCTTTCCCATGCACAGTAATCACTGGAGACAAGGTTGAAATGGCAGTCATTGAAGATAAGGATCTACTGGGTAGATATAAAAGTGTCTTTTTATTTTAACTGTGATTCCATTTTATTTGTGGAGTTTTTGACAAGAGTGAACATATTTCACAGAAATTGGGACACTCAAGTAAGTATAGGTGTAGATATGTATGTTATTTACAGAGACAACATATGCTACTTTAGAATATATTAGAAATATTCCAACAAACTGATTTGAAATTACTAAAACATCTCTAATTTCCAAATCAAGTGTGTACTATCTGCCAATGTACAGTCTAGATCAAGTGTATATGAAGATCTAGACTGTATATAGACTGTATCTAGCTTGTTTTCAAGCCTTCATCTGAAATTTTAGAACTCTAGTAATATTAAAAGGACAATTATGCAACTACCTGTTTTTGGCTATCCAACATTGCACATCCATGCAGTTGGAATATGCAATTTAGTATAAAGGATGAATGAACAGGGGTAAGTCAAAACATAATTGGTTAATAAAGGAAAGTATAATTTTATGTACAATAAAACTAAAAATGTTAAATGCTGATTAAGGGGTTAAATAAGAGAGGAGAAACAAATAGAAATTAACATGGGTGGGATATTTGCTTTAAATAAACTCAATTAAAAAGATTTCCATAATTTTCCATAGATGACTTGACTGAATCCCCTTATCTTGAATTTCAAGTATTTATAGTGTTTCTCTTAGAGAGTATGTGCCCTCTCTGAACTGTTATTTGGCTTAATTTTATGTTCATGTATTTATTTACAGAAGTTATAAATTTGAAATAGCTTTGATTAATTTTCTTTCCTTCTGTGACATTCACATACAGCTCTCCCCCTCAAAGTAAATATCAATTAAAATAATTATTAACCACCAATTAAAATTACAATGTTCTTACTTGATAAAAGTTAGGTTTATCTTTTCCTGTATAATTATGTTAACTGGTGCCAGGCAAATACACTGTACTCTCTTATATAAAACAACATTTTGCACATGAGAGTACTTCTTCAAAGTATGTGTTAGTTTTTTTTTTGGCCATCTGGCAACCTAAAATTCAAATAGATGGTATAGTATGAGCATTTTTGCTGTTTATATTTTAAATGTCATTTTCTGGTTTGTTCATCTATGACTGATATTATAAAGCTACTGACAAACTCTGTGTCCAATTAGTTAAGCATCCCAAACAAAAAAACATTCTTGAGAACTCTATTTGGCTTGTTCTTTATTTCTACATTCTAATTATTTTATATTTTATTGCAAAAAAGTAAAAATAAAAAAGGCTAAATAATTTTACTGAAAAATTTAATAGTTAATTTTGTTGGAGGAATCATCTTCATACATTGATGCAGACTCTGACCAGCAGTGTCTGTGTTGTCATGGATGTGATGAACAAATTCACATAGATTGCAGAATTCCTGTGGAGAAAAAGGACAGTATGGCCACTCTCTGAGTGAGAGAGCACCCCAACCCTTGGACAAGCTTTTATTGTTTTTCTGGGAACATTACATTAAAGAAAGTCTGTTCATTATGCTTAGGTTTGCTTTAGGTGATTACTTTTTACAGACAACAAGGAAAAGGATGTTGCTGATTACTTCTTATAGATAACAAAGAAAAGAATGTTGCAAATTTGAGGGGGAAGGTGGTTGAACTGGGTACACTCCTTCGTTGGGAAGTTTAGCACAGACTTTAGGAAGTTAGTTCAAAGATATGCATTAAACATTTTCTGCCTTAATTCAGGGTGAGGGAATTTCAGCAAAAGCAAGCTGCAAAGCAGCCTAGGCACAATGCAGGCCTGGTTCCCCATGGGAAAGCTGATCTGTGGACTTGGCTCCTATATGCTGCCTTGCATCTGTCTGTTTTCCTAACCAGGGCTGAGCTACCACTGCCACATGGACTGGTTCCCTCTAACACATGAAAAAAAGATCATATTTATATTTTCAATTCATATTACTTTATTTTGTTTCCATTTCACTTCTTTTATCATTGAATTATGAATTCATCTCTGAAAATTAATATAAGGCAAGACTCAAGGAAAAATAAAGTGTGCCTTAAAAATATGAAATTGAAGACAAATGAAAATGTTAAACTAAAGTAAAAAACATTAGCAAATCCATAATATGTGATCTTGCTATCAAGATGATATTGTTGTTTTTATCTGCTATAGTACATTGGTGTTAGGAATCATTCTTTATATTTAAAGCGGTCCATTAAAAATAAATAAAAATTAAATAGAACCAGTATTATCCAATAGAATCTTCAGTCATATGTTTATTACATTATCTGTACTTCCTAATCTATCAAAGATTGTTAAATATAGTAATATTTTTGGAACTGTAAAAAGTATTACTGAAAAAATAAATGTCATATCTTTTCCCAAGCATATAGGTCACACTTTATATTTGCTCCCTTGTAAATTATATGAAAAAAAGGAATATTATTTAATGATCCAGTTTATCAAAAGTCATTAGTACTTAAAAGAGAGTCATGCCTTTACTATATCTGTTCTTGGAGATAGCATAAAGGACCAAGAAGCATAAAAGACCATATATAAGTTCATTCTTTCTCTGGAGATACATATATAATCATCTCTATATAATCATAGAGGAAACATGCAGTAATTAGATTAGCAATATTTAAAACAACTCAAACAGTGATTTCTTTGTTCACTTAGCTTAACTTTTAGAAAATAACTTGCTTTGTAATCTTTGTGCATATTTCTCAGATGTTACCTGAAGCATCTAAATAAAAAATGAGAAAACAGGCCTGGGTGGTATAGCTCAGTGGATTGAGTGCAGGCTGCCACCAAAGGGTTATGGTTCAATTCCCAGTCAGGGCACATGCCTGGGTTCCAGGCCAGACCCTGAGTAGTGGGCATATGAGAGGCAACCACCCATTATTTCTTTCCCTTTTTCCTTCCCTTCTTTCTCTCTAAAGTTAAATAAGTAATTTTTTAAAATAAGAAAACAGAGCTATTATTAAATTTAGCAAATTTAAATATACTTTATTTTCAATAAATGTTATTGTGAATACAGTTTATCTGTTTATTATTTTATGAATGTAATATATTTTTGTCCATATGCAGAACTGAGGAAACATGCAGTAATTAGATTAGCATCTCAAATTATTAGATTAAAATTATGCATGTTAGCTATTTTAATTTTATTGCTATCTGAAATTCTCATTACTTTAAAACAAGTGTCTTACTTGATAATGAGAAATAACATTTTTTAGATAAAAATGAATTGCCTGTGTTATTAAAGATACCTAATTCAACCACACATGATAGAAAAATAAGGGGTATCTCTGGACTTTTTAAAATTTAAATATTTTGTTTGTGTTATTACAGTTGTCCCAATTATTCCTTTACCCCCTCCCACCCAGCCCATCCCACTCCCACAATCCATCCTCACACCATGTCCATGTCCATGTCCATGGGACTTTCACATAGGGTCTTTGACTAATTCCTTCACCTTCTCTAAACCAGTTTCCCACCTCACCCTCCCCTCTCACAGCTGTCAGTCTGTTCCATTCCTATGCCTCTGGTTCTGTTTTGCCTCTTAGTTTATTTTGTTCATTAGACTCAATTTATAAGGGAGATCATATGATATTTGTCTTTCACTGTCAGGCTTATTTCATGCATTATTAGCATAATAGTCTCCACTTCCATCCATTCTCTAGCAAAAGGTAAGGATTCAATTTTTTACTGCTGTGTAGTATTTCATTGTGTAAGATGTATCAAAGGTATCTTACCCACTCATTTATTAATGGACATTTTGGCTTCTTCCAAATTTGGCTACTTTAAACAGTGGTGCTATGAGCATAGGGGTGCATATATTCTCTTTCATTGGTGTTTTAAGATTCTTAGGACATATTCCCAGTAGTGGAATCTCTAAGCAAAAAGGCCAGTCCATTTTTAATTTTTTGAGGAAATTCCATACTGTTTTCCACAGTGGCTGCACCAGTCTGTATTCACACCAACTGCACTAGGGTTCCCTTTTCTCCACATCCTCACCAGTACTTTTTTGTTGTTGTTGTTGATTTATTAGTGGTGGCCATTTTGGCAGGTGCGAAGTGATACCTTATTGTGGTTTTAATCTGCATTTCTCCTATGGCTAGTGATGTTAAGCATTTTTATATGCCTGTGAGCCACTTGTATGTCCTCCTCAAAGCAATATCTATTCATGCCCTTTGCTCATTTTTTATTGTATTATTTGTCTTTCTGTTATTGAGTCATATGAGTTCTTTATATGTTTTGGAGGTTAAAACCTTCTCTGATGGATGTTGGCAAATATGTTCTCTCATTCAGTGGATTGTCTTTTCATTTTGATGATGATCTCTATAGCTGTGCAGGAGCTTTTTAATTTGACAAGTCCCATTTGTTTATTTTTTCATTTGTTTCCCTTGTCCTAGGATATGTATCATCAAAAATATTTTTATGCAAGACATCTGAAATTTTGCTGCCTATGTTTTCCTCTAAGATTTTTATGGCATCATGACTTATTTTTAAGTATTTTATTAATTTTGAGTTTATTGTGGTATATGGTGTAAGGTGGTGGTTCAGTTTCATTTTTTTGTATGTACCAGTCCAGTTTCCTAGTACCATTTTTTGAAGGGGCCATCTTTACTTCACTGTATGCTATTGCCTCATTTGTCAAGTATTAATTTACTACAAATGTGGGTTTATTTCTTGGTGCTCTGTTTTGTTCCACTTCTCTGTGTCTATTCTTGTGTCAATACCAAACTGTTTAATTACAGTGGCCTTATAGTATAGTTTTATATCTGGTGTTTTGATCTCTCCAACTTTGTTCTTCTTCAGGACTTCTGAGGATATTAAGGGTATTTCATTGGTTCCATATAAGTTTTTGGAATGTTTGTTCTAGATCCATGAAATATTTCATTTGTATTTTAATAAGAATTATATTCAAACTATAGATTGCTTGGGTAGTATGGACATTTTAATATGTTAATTCTTCCAATCCATGAAAATGATATATTATTTCCCTTATTTGTATTTTCATCACTTCTCTTCAGTGTCCAATAGTTTTCAGAGTACAGATATTTTACCACTTTGGTTAAATTTATTCCTAGGTCATTTTTGTTGTAGCTATTTTTGTTACAAAGTAAATGGAAGTTACTTTCTTTAGTTTCTCTTTATAATAGTTCATTATTGGTATATAAAAATGCTATTGATTTCTGAACATTGACTTTGTATCCTGCTACTTTGCAAAAATCATTTATTAGGTCAAGTAGTTTATTAGTGGAGCCAGTGGGGTATTTTATGCACAATATGATGTCATCTGTGAATAATGACAGTTTCACTTCCTCTTTGCCAATTTGGATGACTCTTAGTTATTCTTCTTGCTTGATCATTGTAGGTTGAGTTTTCATTACAATGTTGAATAAGAGTGGTGAAAGGAGACATCCCTGTCTTCCTTATCTCAAGGGACAGAGTTTTGGTTTTTGCTCATTGAGTATGATGTTCACAGTACATTTTTTTGTATGTGGTCTTTATTATGATGAGACATGCTCCATTTATTCCCACTTTGTTGAGTATTTTTACCATAAATGGGTGCTGAATTTTTCAAATGCTTTTTCAGCATCTATTGGTATGATGATGTGATTTTTGTCTTTCACTTGGTTTATGTGTTATATCACATTTATTGATTTTTGAATATTGTGCCAAGCTTGCATCCGTGGGATAAATCCCACTTGATTGTGGTATATGATCTTTTTAATGTATTGCTAGATCCTGTGTGCTAATATTTTTATCAGGATTTAAATATCTATGTACATTTAGGATACTGGCTTGTAGTCTTCTTTCTTTTGTTGGGTCTTTAAATGATTTTGAGATTAGGATAATGCTAGCCTCGTAAAATTAGTTTGGAAGTCTTCCCTCTTCTTGAATGTTTTGGAATAATTTGAGAAGGATAGGTGTTATTTTTTCTTTTAATGATTGGTAAAATTTGCCTGTAATCCACCTGGTCCATAAAATTTGTTTCCTGGGAGTTTTTTTTTTTTTTTTAATTATTATTGCTTCATTGGGGGATGGGGCACGCAGGATTCTGGAGGGTTGGAGAAAAACAGCAAAAGATCATTGCTTTGCCCCTGCGAGCAGCTTGCTCTTCTCAGAGAAGATGGCTGCTGTAGAATCCAGGTACATTCTGGCACAGAAATCCCCACAGCTTCTACCTCACTTCTCTTTTCATTGCCTTTCACTCTAGACTATCCTCTCACAACTCCAGTCTGTACCACCTTCCCTTTCTCTGAGCCCAAGGTGTGTGGCTGAAAATACAAAACATGTGCCTTTGCCCCTTTAGAAAAAAGAATAGTGGCTTTGTCTTCAATGGGCTCTGTCTCCACCCAGATAGCGAAACCCCATAGCCTTTCACCTCTGTATGCTACCTGGTCTGCTGATTTAGCACTGGTACTCTGTGTTTGGGAGCCTGGTTTGGGGTCTCGGCTCCTCTCTGCTCAAGCAGAAGCTCCCACAGCCATGCTGTGCCTGCAGCCTACTGCCAATATGAACGAAGTGGACCCTTTTCCATCCCCACCCTTCCTACAGGTCTGGAAGTGGGTTCTACCCATCCTTGGTTAAAAGTATTCTTCCATTTATTTAGGGTGGCTGTTCCCCTTCTTAGTTTTATTTCTAGTTTGCTTCTGGGAGAAGGTATGTGAAAGACCTTCCTACTCTGCCACCATCTTGCAACTCCCCCTGAGCTCTGGATTTAAGTTGTATTTCCTCAAAGGAGAATTCCAAATCCAAGGTGACACTGATACTGTTGACCTAAACAAAAGTCAGCTAAGTCTAAGTACTCTCCAGCAAATGGATTTATTCAGAAACAACAAAGCACTGCAATTTGGAATATGCAACTATGGAAGGCCATGAGCTAGTTTGCTAAAACATAGGAAAGGCAGCTCTTTGGTAGACAGGAGGAGAAAGTCCTCCTTGTCCTGCTTTGTGATGGACTGAGGGTGAGATTTCCTCCTTCTGTCCTCCCACTTCATTTTAAATTTGGTTTCTTGTTACTCATCTAGTATAGTACAAACTATCTGAAAGTGTTTGTTTTTATAAATTATGTAATTATATATGTTTATTTTTAATACTAAAAATATGTTTATTGATTTTAGAGAGAGAGGATGGGAGAGAAAAAATCAATGTGAGAGAAACATCAATTTGTTGCCTCCCATAAATTCTTTTACCAGTGATCGAATTTTCAACCTAGGTATGTGCCCTGACCTGGGAATTACACCCCCAACATCACAGTACATGGAATGATGGTCCAACCAATTGAGCCACACCAGCCAAGGCAAAAGTGTTTGTTTTAAAACAGTGAAAATGCCCCAACACTTTTCTTTTCTTTTCTTTTCTTTTATCATTTAATTATTTTTCAAGTACACTTTTCTGTCTTTTACTCCCATCCCAGCCCATCTCCCATGCTCCCCAACTCCCGCCCATATCCACCCCCCTTAGCTGTTGTCCATGTGTTCTTTGTACTAGTTCCTCTAAATCCCTCCCCTTTTCCCCTTGAAATTCACTCCCCTCACCCCTCTGGTCACTGTCCCCCTGTTCTCCATTGCAGCTTTTATTTTGCTTGCTTGTTTGTTTTGTTGTTTAGGTTCCTGTTAAAGGTGAGATAGTATAGTATTTGTCTCACTGCCTGGCTTATTTCACTCAGCATAACGCTTTCCAGTTCCATCCATGCTGTTGCAAATGGTAAGAGCTCCTTCTTTCTTTCTGCTGCATAGAATTCCATTGTGTAAATGTACCATGGTTTTTGGATCCATTCATTTACTGATGGGCGCCTAGGTTGCTTCCAACTCTTGACTATTGTACATTGTGCTGCTGTGAACATTGGGGTGCATAGGTTCTTTTGGATTGGTGTTTCACGGTTCTTAAGATCTAATCCTAGCAGTGGAATTGCTGCGTCAAAAGGCAGGTTCATTTCTAGTTTTCTTAGAAAATTTCATAGTGTTTTCCATAGTGGGTGTAGCAGTCTGCAATCCCACCAACAGTGAACTAGGGTCCTCTTTTCCCCACAACCTCTCCAAAACTTGTTCTTTGTTGCTTTGTTTATGATGGTCATTTTGACTCGGGTCAAGTGGTATCTCATTGTGGTTTTAAGTTGCATTTCTCTGATAGCTAGCGATATTGAGCATCTTTTTACGTGTCTCTGGATCCTCTGTGTGTGCTCCTTGGAGAAGTATCTGTTCAAGTCTTTTCCCCACCTTTTAATTGAGCTGGTTGTCTTCTTAGAGTGGAGTCATGTAAGTTCTTTGTATATTTTGGAGATGAAACCCTTGTCTGAGGTATCATTGGCAAATATGTTTTCCCATACAGTTGGTTCTCTTTTTATTTTAATACTGTTTTCATTAGCCATGTAGAAGCTTTTAATTTTAATGAGATCCCATTTGTTTAGTCTTTCCTTTATGTCCCGTTCTCTAGGGAACATATCAGTAAAATGTTGCTGCTTGAAATAACTGAGATTTTCCTGGTTGTGTTCTCCTCTGGGACTTTAATGATTTCGTGGCTTATATTTAAGCCTTTTATCCACCTTGAATTTATTTCGGTGTACGATATAAATTGGTCCTCAAGTTACATTTTTTTGAACATAGGTGTCCAGTTCTCCCAACACCATTTGTTGAAGAGGCTATCTTTACTCCATTTTATGTTACTGCCCCCTTTATTGAATATTAATTGACTGTAGAGAGTAGGGTTTATTTCTGGGCTCTCTGTTCTGTTCCATTGGTCTATGTGCCTGTTTTTATGCCAGTACCAGGCTGTATTGGTTACAGTGACCTTGTAATACAGTTTGATATCAGGTATTGTGATCCCTCCTACTTTGTTCTTCTTTCTCAAAATAGCAGCTGCTATTCGGGCTCATTTATGGTTCCATATAAATTTTTGAAGTGTTTGTTCTATGTCTATGAAATATGCCATTGGTACTTTAATAGGTATTGCATTGAATCTGTATATTGCTTTGGGTAGTATGGCCATTTTGAGGATGTTAATTCTTCCAATCCATGAACAAGGTATATGTTTCCATTTGTTTGTGTCTTCCCTGATTTCTTTCTTCAGTGCTGTGTAGTTTTCTGCATACAGGTCTTTTACCTCTTTGGTTAGGTTTATTCCCAGATATTTTATTTTTCTTTTTGCTATATCGAATGGGATTTTTACCTTGATTTCTGCTTCTGCTGATTCATTGTTAGTATACAAGAATGCCTTTAATTTCCAGATATTGACTTTCTAACCCACTGTTTTGCCAAACTCATTAATTAGTTCGAGCAATTTTTGGGTAGAGTCTATAAGATTTTCCATGTACACTATCATGTCATCTGCAAACAGTGACAGTTTTGCTTCCTCCTTTCCTATTTGAATGCCTTTTATTTCATCTTCTTGCCTGATCCCCGTGGCTAAAATTTCCAATACTATATCGAATAGAAGTCGTGAAACTGGACATTCTTGTCTTGTTCCTGATCTTAGTGGAAAAGCTTTTAGTTTTTGCCCATTGAGTATGATGTTGGCTGTAGGTCTCTCATACATGGCCTTTATTATATTGAGGAATGCTCCCTCTATTCCCACTTTGCTGAGAGTTTGTATCATAAATGGGTGTTGTACCTTATTAAAAGCTTTTTCCACATCTATTGATATGATCATGTGGTTTTTGTCTTTGCTTTTGCTTATGTGATGTATTACATTTACTGATTTGTGAATGTTGAACCATCCTTGCATCCCTGGGATGAATCTCACTTGGTCATGGTGTATGATCTTTTTGATATATTGTTGGATGCAATTTGCCAATATTTTGTTGAGGATTTTAGCAATTATGTTCATCAGAGATATTGGCCTGAAGTTCTCTTTCTTTGTTGTGTCTCTATCTGGTTTTGGAATTAGTATGATGCTGGCTTCATACAAAGAGTTTGGGAGTCTTCCATTATTTTGGATTTTTTGGAAGAGTCTGTGGAGAATAGGGGTTAGCTCTTCCTAAAATGCTTTGTAGAATTCTCCTGTGAAACCATCTGGTCCAGGGCTTTTGTGTGATGGGAGTTTTTTGATTACTACTTCAATTTCTTTTGCTGTTATTGGTGTATTTAGATTTTCTGCTTCTTTTTCACTGAGTTTTGGAAGATTGTATTTTTCTAGAAATGTGTTCATTTCCCCTAGGCTTTCAAATTTCTTGGCATACAGTTCTTCATAGTAATTTCTTACAATCCCTTCTATTTCTGTGGTATCAGTTTTAATCTCTGTTTCATTTCTGATTGTGTTTATTTGTGTCCTCTCTCTTCTTTTCTTGATGAGCCTACTTAAAGGCTTGTCTATTTTGTTTGTCTTCTCAAAGAACCAACTCCTGGATTCATTGATCCTTAGAATTGTGCTTTTAGTTTCTATGTCATTTAATTCTGCTCTAATCTTGGTTATTTCCTTCCTTCTGCTTGCTCTGGGCTGTCTTTGTTGTTGTTCCTCAAGTTCTTGCAGGCGTAGGGTTAGGTTGTTGGTTTGAAATGTTTCTATCTTCTTTAGGTAGGCCTGTATTGCTATAAACTTCCCTCTCAGGACTGCCTTCTCTGTGTCCCATAAGTTTTGGGTTGTTGTGAGATCATTTTCATTTGTTTCCAGAAACATTTTGATTTCTTCCCTAATTTCATTCTTGACCCATTCATTGTTTAATAGCATACCATTTAGTCTCCATGATTTGGGGTGCTTTGAGTTTTTTCCTTTGGGGTTATTTTCCAATTTCAGTTCCTTGTGGTGAGAGAAGATGCTTGGTATGATTTCAATTTTCTTGAATTTTTTTAGTCTAGTTTTGTGTGCTATCATGTGGTCTGTCTTTGAAAATGTTCCATGTGAATTTGAAAAGAATGTGTATTGAGCTTCTTTGGGATGAAGGGCTCTATATATATTAGTTAAGTCCATTTCATCTAGGGTGTTGTTTAATGCCACAATATCTTTGTTGATAATTTGTTTGGAAGATCTGTCCATTTTTGATAGTGGGGTGTTAAAATCCCCTACTATAATTATGTTGCTGTCAATATCTTTCTTGAAGTCTTCTAAGATTTTCTTGATATATTTGGGTGCCCCCATGTTTGGTGCATATATATTTATAACGTTAATGTCTTCTTGGTGAATTCTTCCCTTGAGTATAATGAAGTGACCTTCTGGGTCTGTCTTTATGGCCCCTTTTTTGAAATCTATTTTGTCTGATATGAGAATTGCTACCCCAACTTTCTTTTCTTGTCCGTTTGCTTGGAAAACTTGTTTCCATCCCTTCACTTTTAGTCTGTGATGGTCTTTTGTCCTGAGGTGGGTCTCTTGTAGGCAGCATATGTGTGGGTCATGCTTTCTTATCCATTGAGCTATTGTGTGTCTTTTGATTGGAGCATTTAATCCATTTATATTTAAGGTTATTATGGATAGGTACTTATTCATTGCCATTTTTGTACCTGTGTTCCTCTCTGTCTCCCACTTTTCCTTCCTTCCCTTAAAGTAGTCCTTTTAGTATTTCTTGTAGAGCTGGTTTGATGGAGGCACATTCTTTTAGACTTCTTTTTGTCTTGGAAGCTCTTTATTTGGCCTTCTATTTTTATTGAGAGCCTTTCTGGGTAAAGTGACCTTGGTTGCAGGACTCTGGTTCTCATTACTTGGAATATTTCTTGCCATTCTCTTTTTGCTTGGAGTGTTCCCATTGAGAAGTCAGTAGCTAACCTTATTGGGGCTCCCTTGTATGTTATTTCTTGTTTCTCCCTTGCTGCCTTTAAGATTCTCTCTTTGTCTTGGAATTTTGCCATTTTCATGATGATGTGTCTTGAGATGGGCTTCCTTGGGTTTTTCTTGATTGGGAATCTCTGTGATTCCTGGATTTGTGTGACTTTTTCTCTCATCAAATTAGGGAAATTTTTCTCTCATTGCTCTTTCAAATACATTTTCTATCCCTTCTTCTTCTTCTTCTCCTTCTGGTATTCCTATTATTCGGATATTATTACATTTCATATTGTCTTGCATTTCTCTTAATCCCTCTTCATTCTTTCTGAGCCTGTTTTCATTTTTTTGCTCTTTCTGTGAGATGCTTTGTACTTTGTCCTCCAACTCGCTAATGCTATCCTCTGCCTCATCTATCCTACTTTTGAAATTTTCTACTGTGTTCTTCAATTCGGAAATTGTATTCTTCATTTCGTCTTGTCCCTTGCTGATAGTTTCTATTTCCTTTTTCATGTTGATGTAGTCTGTAGAGATATCATTGTAGTTCCCCTGTAGTTTCTGATAGCTCATTGTGAGCTCTTTGAACTTCATAATAACCAGTGCTTTGAATTCACTCTCTGATAGTTGATTAGCCTCTATTTCATCTAACATTTATTCTGAAGTTTCTGCTTTTTCTTTCATTTTGTGATTGTTTCTTTGTCTTCCCATTGTTTGAGACTCTTCTTATTAGTCTCAGTTTCTATAATTGATCTGTTCTGACTCCCTGGGTTAATGGTGTGAACTTCTGTGGTACAATACCTGTGAATTTCAGTGGTGCAGACGCCTTCAGGTATCTTGATGTTCTCTGTCTCCACCTACTCTCACACTGGTCCCTGCGCTGGTCCCCGTGCTTGTTGCCTACCACTGCTGAGTGTCCCAGGTCCCATAGCTGATTCCCCCGTGCCCAGGCCTAAAGCTATGGCAGGGGCACAGGAACCAAGAATCCACTGGTCCCGTAGCTGACTCCTCTGGTGCCCAGGTCTGTCACAGGGGCTTGGAGTGTCTGGCTTTCATTCCTAACTCTCCGGTTCCCTGGCCCATTGCTATGGCAGCAGCACAGGGGCTGCGTGTGTCCCAGCTCCTGTAGCTGACTCTGCCGCTGTCTGGTGTTTCAGCATCGGTCACAATCTCTGGTCTTTTAATTTCATAAATGCTGGGTAACTAATGGTTTATTGCACTGTTTCTCTATAGATCTGCCAGGATTTTCACCCATGAGTATGGGAGCTAGAATCAGCTCTGTCCTACTCCATCACCATCTTCACAGCATCGGTCCTCCTTTTCTTTTCTGATTGCTGTGGCTAAAACTTCCAACACTATATTGAATACAAGTGGTGAAAGTGGACAACCTTGTCTTGATTCTGATCTTGGTGGAAAAGCTTTCAGTTCTTTCTCCATTTAGTATGATGTTGGCTGTAGGTCTCTCATATATGACCTTTATTATATTGAGGAATGCTCCCTCTATTCCCCCTTTGCTGAGTGTTTTTATCATAAATGGGTGTTGTACTTATCAATAGCTTTTTTGCTTCTATTGATATGGTCAAGTGATTTTTGTCTTTGTTTTTGTTTATGATGTATTACATTTACTGATTTGTGAATATTATATCTTGTTTTCTTAAATAAGTTTCTTTAGAATTTAATGTAATAATGGTTTGGTGATGATGAACTCTTTTGATTTCTTTGTGCCTTGGAAGTAGTTTATCTGCCCTTCAATTTTAAATGATATCTTTTCTGGGTAAACCAGGCTTGGTTGTAGGTCTCTTCTTTTCATGACTTTGAATATTTCTTGTCAATCCCTTCTATACTGCAAAGTTCCTTTTGAGAAATCAGCTAACAGTCTCATAAGAACTGCCATGTAGGTAACTGACTGTTTTTCTCTTCCTACTTTTAAGCTCATCTTTTTACTTTTAACCTTTGGTAGTTTGATTTTTATGTGTCTTAGAGTGGTCATTTTTTCATCCCTTTTGTTTGGGACACTGTGCTTCCTGGACATGGACATCTATTTCATTAACCAAATTAGGGAAGTTTTCTTTCATTATTTTTTCAAGTAGATTTCCAATTTCTTGTTTTTTCTCTTCTCTTGGCATCCCTATGATGCAAATGTTTGAACACTTGAAACTATCCCAGAGGCTGCTTACACTATCAGTAAAGTGGTCTCTTTCGGTAAGGGGAATGGGGTCTGAGGGTTCGCTGAGTCTGGCTACTGCTTGTTTAAAAAGATTTAGGAATATGTGAAGCATGAAAGCATGAGAGCATGAATCAAGACCAGCCACTCATATGGAAAATCCATGGTTAACAGTTTGGGTGGGACCGTTTTGGGGGTAGGATGGAATCTCAGGGTGTATCCAGGGTGCAGCAAACAGTGTCAGCCAGGTTGATAGAATCTCAGATGTTGCGCCTGCCTGCCAGCTCTGTGACTCTGTGTGGGGAGGTTTCAGAAAAGGGAAAATAGCCCACATTTCTGTCTAGGATAAGTCTGTCCCCCAGCTCCTGCCTTGAGGCCAGACACTTCCATTCCTCCCTGTATGCCATTGGTGCCTTTCAAGGTGCTACTGGGGGACTGGAGCTCAGAGGATCTGAGTCTAAGTCTGTGTATGGGTTATTTAATGGGAGCTGCATGGGACTCTAGAAGTTTCTTCCACCAACTCAATCCCTGCTGGTTTTTGCAGCAAGAAGTTATGGAGATTTATTTTCCTGTCAGTGGAACCCTGAGTTGGGAGACCTGGTATGAGGCTGGGATTATTCACTCCTTAGATATCCCTCTTGAATTTTTATTCACCACATATATGGATGTGGGACCAGCCCATTATGCATCTCTGCCCCTCCTACCAGTCTGGATGGATATGGTTTCTGTAATTTCATAGTTGTCAGACTTCCATTCATCTTACTTTCTGGTGGTTCTGCATGATGGCTGTTCGATATTTTAGTTGCAATTTTGATGTGGTTGTGAAAGGAGGTGAGCAGTGTTTATCTATGCCACCATCTTGATGGGAAGCCATAAGTTCTTTCAATGATAAATAAAGGTAAAAATTGTGTATTTTTTAAGTTAATGGGCTTAAATAGTGGCTGATATTTCTCTCTCAAGGAAAAAGAAAGTAAATTGGACTTTCCTGAAGATGATGATTAGTGGCCCAAAATTATGGAAGTATGGAACTGCATCCAGGTGAAGCCACCAACCACATAGGTGATATTGAAATATATAGTTGAGTCTATGGCCATACCACCCTGAACATGCCCAATCTTGTCTGAAGTGCATAGTTGACCCTGACTAAAGTAATGTTATTTGAAATGTAACCAGGCAGAATTTTGGTTTTAAAGCACCATCACAGCAGATTTCCAGATGTATCTTTTGCTTTCTTGACATGAAACACTTTATAACAATAATTTATTTAGTTTTGGTCCTGAAATCAGAGATTTCAATTTTTCAGGGTTCCAATTATATGATGTCTTAATCACTAATGTATTTTCACCAAGAATTTGTATGAAAGTTTATATAAAATTATTGTGTACTATTCATATAGAAAATGCTTTGTTTGTTTCAAAATTATAATTGCCTCCAAATAAAAGAAAATTATTGTAAAATTTAGGCTAGTAGGAAGTTACTAAGCCACATCTGAGTGCCTTTCTGGTTTAGCAGGCAATATAATATTAATCAAATATCAAATTCAAACCAACCAAAACACTGATAAAAATTCTGTATTTCTTAAACTTATTTTAGATTAGTTCACATAAAATTTCAGGTCAAGCTTTGTATAAATCTTATGCTTTAATATTTTTAGAAAGACTCCAAATGTATGTGTTACAAATATAATTTTATAAACATAATTAATAGTATTTCCTGATGCTTTAATATTTATATTGCAAAACCTGTCTTCATTGTTAGAAACTACAATAGTTTGCATCTCATTATGTGCTAGAGTTTCTTATAGTTCTAGCTATACATTTATAGTGTAGTATTTTTATCTTTTGTTAATATATTATTTATCAAAATTAATCCCCTACAGACTACTAACCCCTTACAAAATAATTAATGAAAAAGAAAATCAGAATACAGGAAATACTGTTTTTCATCCATCAATGTGTCATGGGCATTATATCCACTATGTGAGATATTGTGCCTTAGTGTTTTCCTAGAGTATTTGTGATATTGTATCTTGGCTGATTGCTAAATATTGATTGTTACTCAATTTTTTAAAATAATGCATGTGATTGAGTAAAATGTGTTCTGTAAATAATTTGATAAAATCACTTCTATTGACAGAGTTACTCACAAATAAGAAAATGTTTAAAGCTTGACTCTTTGAACCAAGATCCTCATAAGGACAATTTTAGTAAAAGAAGGTGTCACTGAGGAGTTTGTTCTCATTATGGGTATTCACATCTTGTTCTGTGTTCTTTGAGTGGTCAGTCTGCAGGGCAGACATAGGTTCAACAACCTCCCCTCTATCTCTTGAGTATAGAGGAAGGTTGAATTATAAATCCATTCTGCAGTTAGGTTGGAGCCATGTTAGGCTTTGGTAAATGGAATAGAGAGAAATAATTGTAGCCTGGTAGTAAAAGATGTAATCCTCTTTAATCTCACATACTGTCTGGAGGTAACATGTGCTGGGATAGTGAAACCACCGTGATGGAACTTCCACCACGATGGTGGAAGCCTAGGTCCTGGCACCCTCCTCCTGATGGAATTGCCCAGAAAAATAGTTCAGTCAGGCACATCTGTATGGTACTTTGTATGAATGTCAAATAAATATTTGTTGAATTAAGCAACTAAGATCTTTATTTGTTTATTACAGCAACTAGCAAGTGCTATCCTGAGTCATACAAGTGGCAAAAATGCAAGATTTTATGAGAACTTTAAAACATAAAAATTCCCAAATTGGGACATAAAATGAAGGTACTTTTCATGATGACTCATATTTTTAACATTAAAAAATCTTCTACACAAATATAATTTCATATCACATTTAGGAATAAAATACATATAGGAATAAAAAGGGATATATTTAGTTTTAGAATAAATTTCAAAATAAAATAATTTAATCTCTAAATTATTTTTAGATTGTATTGTAAAAAAAGCATCATTCATACAAGAGATGATAGAGATATATATGCATCTCTTTTAAAAGTTAATGTACTGTAACAATCCCCTAGCAAAATATTTTAATTAATTAATTAATTTATTTTTCTAGGAAAAGGAAAGGAGAGGGAGAGAAAGATGAATGTGTGATTGCCTGTTGTATGATTCTTCTGAGGACCTGGCCCACAACACAGGCATGTGTCCTAGACTGGGAATCAAACTGGCAACCCTTTGTTTTGCAGGCACTCAACCACTCACTAATCCACACCAGCCAGGGCAAATGTTTTTGAAAATAGCTTATTGAGAATTTATGGGTAATGGGGAAAGCAACTGAAATCAGGCTGAAAGCAAAGCAAGTGGCACTGGTCCCTCTCAGACTCCTCTCCCACATATAGTACCAGAATTGTAGCAACATGGGTCGCCCTTCCCAGGTGAATACCTAAGTCTTCATCCCTTACAACATAACAGGCATGCCGAGACAAAGAAATATGGCACAAATGAAAGAACAGATCAAAGTTCCAAAAGTAGAACTAAGTGATGAAGAAATAGGCAACCTATATAAGATGCACAGTTTAAAACACTGGTAATCAGGATACTTAGAGAAACTATTGAATAACGTCACAAAATAAAGAAAAATGTGAAGGCTATGCAAAGCGAAATAAAGGAAAATGTACAGGAACCAACAGTCACAGGAAGGAAACTGGGACTCAAATCAACACTTTGAACAGAAGGAAGAAATAAACACTCAACCAGAACAGAATGAAGAAACAGAATTAAAAAAAATGAGCAGAGGCTAAGGAAACTGGGACAACTTTCAAAGTTCCAACACCCAACTCATAGGGGTGCCAGAAAAAGAAGAGGAAGAGCAAGAAATTGAAAACTTATTTGAAAAAATAATGGAGAATTTCTCCATCTGGTATAGGAAATAGACTTCCAGGAAGTCCAGGAAGTGCAGAGTGTCCTGAAGAATTTGGACCCAAGGAAGCACACATCAAGGCACATCATAATTACATTAGCCAAGATGAAAGATAAGGACAGAATCTTTAAAGCAGCAAAATAAAAGGAGACAGTTACCTACAAAGGAATTCCCATACGACTATTGGTTGATTTCTGAAAAGAAACCATGCAGGCAAGAAGGAGCTAGAAAGAAGTATTCGAAGTCATGAAAGGCAAGGATCTATATCCAAGAGTACTCTATCCAGCAAAGCTATCATTTAGAAGGGAAGGGTAGATAAAGTGCTTCTCAGATAAGGTCAAGTTAAAGGAGTTCATCATCACCAAGCTCTTATTATATAAAATGTTAAAGGGACTTATTTAAGAAAAGGATGATCAAAACTATCAACAGTAAAATGACAACAAACACAACTATTAGCAAATGAATCTTAACACATACACACACATACACAAACTGAGCAAACAGAACAGGAACAGAATAACAAAATTGGAGGGTTATCAGTAAGTTGGAGAAAGGAGAATGGGGGAAAAGCTATAGGGGTAAGAAGCATAAATGACATTCCCCTGATAAAATAGACAGGGGAAGATTAAGAACAGTATAGAAAATGAAGAAGCCAAAGGACTTATATGCATTACCCACGGACATGAACTTAGGTGGGGGTGAATGCTGGTGGGGACTTTGCAGGGCAGAGTGGAATAAAGGGGACAAAAATGGGACAACTGTAATACCATTATCAATAAAATATACTCTAAAAAGAACTTATTTCATAGTTATATATTTCCAGAACCTAACCAAAGGTCCAGAGTAGACTGCATGTTCTCTATTAGCATACAGAGGAATAAATAGAATTGAGTACATTTTGAGGAGAAAGCAAAAATTTAGACCAACCAGTAATCAAAATCATCTTCAATAGACTATGTCACATAAGGTCTTTCAGGATTTAGTATAAAATGACCTAGAGATGTTTGCAAAGTTATCAGTTGAGCTACTGAGAAAGTTCACAATGACCATCTTTTCCAAAGGCAAATAATTAATTATATTCAATCTTTATGTTTAGTGTAGGAATTAAACAGATTCTCTTCTCTTAGGATGCTATTTCAGAGGGACTTAATTAAGGCTATTGGATTGAAATCTTAGTTTAGAAACCATTGTATGTTCTCAAAGAATGAAATTCCTTACAATATACAAGAAAAGTACATACTTTATTTATTTTAACAATATCCTTGCACATGTAAAATTTCACAAAAATTATTGTTAGTTACCACATATTAGAAGTTAAATTCAAGTTAAAAATTTCAAGATCTATTCCAATGGAATACTGGATTCATACCCTAAATTTCCCCTGATCCGCTTGTAGCAAATTAATTCGTGGCTCTCTGTTCATCTATTTTCAAGCCTTGAATCTACTGGAAAGATTTTGGTAAGAGGTATATAGGTCTCTTAGAAGGGTTATTGCACTGAAAAAATAGGAAATTATATTTAAAAAGGAACGATAACATTAAATAAGTGCTGTGATATAAGTGTGACTTTTTTCTGGGCCTGAAAGAAAGCAAGCATGAATACATTGATGGGAGGGAGAAAGATAAAGAAAATTTGGGGGAAAATTTGTAACTACCAATGAGAGATCTGGACTGCACATTGACTTTTCAGAACAGAATGAGTAAAGAAGTCATCCTTCAGACTCCAGACCCTTCAGACTCCAGAGCCCAGTGCATAATCTATGAGTTAGTTTACGAAGTGATCAGCTAAGTGAAGAAAGTTCAACCAACCACTCCGACATTAAAAGAATAATGATAACAATGTTAATAGTAACTTATAGTGATATCTTTTTACCATAGTTTTTCCATGATCATTTCCCCTTTATTTCCCTTTTACTCCTGCAACCACCATACTGTTGTCCATGTCCATGAGTCTTATCTTTATAAGCTACATGTTTATTTTTGTACACATGATCAAAAAGCAGGTTTTTTCATCTGTAATCATCCAGGCTGAGCATTTTATGAACTTGCTACTGTGCCAGGAACTATTAAAAATTAGAACTGCCTTAAAGATTACAGGTGAGCTTAATGATATAAAGTAAGACCAATAATGATACAAAGCACTGTTAAATGTCAAATAATTGTTCCCAACTCTACACATATTAGCTGTTTAGATGAAGTGATAGTCAGTTGGCTGGGAATGAAAAGAGGTAGGACATACAATTTTATATAGATTCAGACCCATCATACAATTAAAGTTCAGAAAATTGAATCCTAAACAGGAAACATCTTACTGTCCCATTTACATTTTTTACCTTCTTTCCACTTTTATCATCTCCCTTTCTCCATCTTTGTATCCCTCAAATCTGTCTTTCACACATGCCATCCCCAGGCACATGTATACATACACATACAAGAATAGATAATAAGAGGCTGGAATAACTATTTTTTTATTATTTTGTTTGGTTATATCTGCATCTCCAAAGCTGTGATGAAAAAAATGTATGCTTACCCATAGATGGTGTTTGTAGTTTACTTTCAGAATTCTTAATATTCAAGAACTGTATTTTACTTTTCTGGTTAGAAGGTTGTTATCCATACATCAAAAGGAGACATGAATTCTTCATTATTTTTAATGAAAACATTTCATTTAGGTTTCAGATTATTTTTTTAAAGATTTTATTTATTTATTTTTAGAGAGAGGGGAAGGGAGGGAAGAAGAGGAAGAGAAACACCAATGTGTGGTTGCTTCTTATACACCTCACACTGGGAACTTGGCCTGAAACCCAGGCATGTGCCATGACTGGGAATCAAACCAGTAATCCTTTGGTTTGCAGGCCGGTGTTCAATCCACTGAGGCATACCAGCCAGGGAAGGTTTCAGATTATTAACACATTTGATTCAGTCATCTTAATTTTTTAAATTTTATGGCTCTTTCTCTACTGACTCAATAAAAAAGAAACAGGAAAAAGGAAATATCATATTTATGAGGTCTAAAGATATACCTTTATTATTTTCATTATTGCTATGATGAAGCAAATCAAGATGGGACATTATTTATTTTCTTTTAAGTAAAGACACTAAACTACCAAATTAAATAATTGAATTAAAGTAAAACAATAGTTTTAATATTTTGTTCCCACTGTTCTTGATAAACATAGGTCAACAGCTTTAAGTGTTTTTGCTTAATGCTTTCTCATTGACAATATAATGATATGAAGTTAAATATATGCTTTGAGCTTGGTATATCTGACTACAGACTGCTTGATAAATATTTAACATGATAGCTATTATAGATTAACTTAATTTAAAGATTGTGCAGATATATAATTGCTCATATGCATGTGATGTTGCCATAGAATTTTTTTCAGTATAAAAAAATTTTTTTTTGCTGTAACTATGGCTTTTATTTTTTATATTTTTTATTTTTTAATTTATTTCATTGTTTAATTACAGTTCTATTCATTTCCCCCCATTGCTCTCCCCTGCCCTACCCACCTCCAACTTCCACATTCAATCTTCTTGCTGTTGTTCTTTCCATGAGTCCTTTGTACATGTTCCTTGACTTGATCTTTATCCTTCTTTCCCTTGTTATCCCACTCCCTTGACTCTGGTCACTGTCAGTTTATCTTTCACTGCCTGATTTACTTCACTTAGCATAACACTTTCCAGTTCCATCCCTACTGTTGCAAAGGGTAGGAGTTCCTTCTTTCTTTCTGCTGTGTAGTATTCCATTGTGTAAATGTACTACAGTTTTTTTGATTCACTCATTTACTGATGGGCATTTAGTCTGTTTTCAGCATTTGGCTATTGTAAATAAAGCTGCTGTGAACATTCTGGTGTATAGTTTCTTTTGAGCTGCTGTTTCAAGATTCTTAGGGTATAACCCTAGCAGTGGAATTGCCGAGTCAATTGGCAGTACCATTTTCAATTTTTTTGAGAAAATTCCAACTATTTTCCACAGTGGCTGCACCAGTCTGCATTCCTACCAAGAGTGTACTAGGATTCCCTGTGCTACACAACTTTGCCAGCACTTTTTTTTGTTGATTTGTTTATGATGGCTATTCTAACCAGTGTGAGGTGGTATCTCACTGTGGTTTTAATTTGCATCTCTTTGATAGCTAGTGATGCTCAGCATCCTCTCATATGTCTCTGGGCCCTCTGTATTTCCTCCTCGAAGAAGTATTTGTTAAGGTCCATTGTCCATTTTTAAAAATATTTTATTTATTTATCTTTAGAGGGGAAGGTAAGGAGAGAAGGAGAGAAATATCAATGTATGGTTGCCTCTCATGGGTCCCCTGCTGGGGACTGGCCTGCAACCCAGGCATGTTCCCTGACTGGGAATTGCATCATGATCCTTTGGTTTGCAGGCCTGCGCTCAATCCACTGAGCTACACCAGCCAGGGCTGTCCATTTTTTTTTTAAATTGGGTTGTTTGTCTTCCTAGAGTGGTGTTGTGTGAGTTCTTTATATATTTTGGAAGTCAAACCCTTGTCCGAGGTATCATTGGCAAATATGTTTAACCATATGGTTGGTTCCTTTTCATTTTACTATTGTTTTCTTTAACCATGCAGAAGCCTTTTAATTTGATGAAGTCTCATTTGTTTGTTCTTTCTTTGATATCCCTTGCTCTAGGGGACATATTGGTGAAAATATTGCTGGTGAAATATCTGAGATTTTCTTGCCTATGTTCTCCTCCACTACTTTTATGATATCAAGACTTATATTTAAGTCTTTTATCCATCTTGAGTCATATTTCTGTATAGTGTGAGTTGATAATTGACTTTCATTTTTTTCATGTACCTGTTCAGATCACCCAATACCATTTATTGAAGAGGCTATTTTTACTCAATTTTATGCTCCTTCCCCCTTTGTCAAGTATTAATTGACTATGGAGACTTGGGTTTATTTCTGGGCTCTCAATTCTGTTCCATTGGTCTATGTGTCTGTTCTTATGACAGTACCAGACTGTTTTGATTACAGTAGCTTTGTAATATAGTTTTATACCAGGTATTGTTATCCCTCCTACTTTGCTCTACTTTTTCAAAATTCCTGAGGTTATTCAGGGTCATTTATGGTTGTATATAAATTTTTAAAAATAATTTTATTTAGTTATTTTTTAAGTACAGTTTTTTGTCTATTTCTCCCATCCCAGTCCCCCCTGCCCCATGCTCCCCACCTCCCTCCCATTTCCACTCCCCTTAGTTCTCGTCCCTGTGTCCTTCCTATTTGTTCCTCCAAATCCCTCCCATTTTTCCCCCTTAAATTCCCTCCCCTCTCCCCTCTGGTCACTGTCCCCTTGTTCTCTATTTCAGTGTCTTTGTTTTTATTTTGCTTGCTTGTTTGTTTTGTTGTTTAGCTTCCTGTTAAAGGTGAGATCATATGGTATTTGTCTTTCAACACCTGGCCTATTTCCCTCAGTGTATATAAATTTTTAAATGTTTATTCTATATATGTGAAATATGTCGTTGGTATTTTAATGGGGATCGCACTGAATATATAAATTGAGTTGGGTAGTATGGACATTTTGATTATACTAATTCTTCCAATCCATGAACATGGTATATACTTACATTTATTCGTGTCTTCCTTAATTTCCTTCTACAGTGTTGTGTAGTTTTCTGAATACAGGTCTTTTTCCCCCCCTTGGTTAGGTTTATTCTTATGTACTTTATTTTTCTTGTTGCTATAGGAGATGGAATTTTTTTGTAAATTTCTGTTTCTGATATTTAATTTGTGTACAAAAATGCCTTTGATTTCTGAATATTGACATTGTATCCTACAGTTTTGTCAAATTCACTTATTAGGTCACACAGTTTTTTGGTGCAGTGCCATTTGCTTCTATGTACACTACTAGGTCATCTGCAAACAGTGACAGCTTTACTTCCTCCTTTCCAATTTGGATGTCTTTTATTTATTTTTGTTGTGTAACTATGGTTATTAGAACTCAAGTTTGGAGAGGATGGAGACAAATAATATTTTACAGTATATTAAACATAATGCAACATACTGAATTATAAGCCTTCAATGACAAAAATAGTCTTTTTTGGTAGCTCTTCCTTTTGTAATAAATATATTTTAAATAGTAAAAATTTATTTTAACATTATTGTTATAGAAAATGTATAATACCTAAAAGTAGTAAAAATAAATAATATCATATCTGAAAGTAGTAGAATTCCTCTTGAAATCTCCTCACTTCCCATTCTTAAGGTAATAAAACATATTTTAAAATTTTCTTCAAGACCTTAATTATGCATTTATATAATTTTTGTGCAAAAATTTAAATATTAATATAAATTAGGCTTATGAACATAAATTATAGACTTTGATCTTCAATGTAGCTCTTTTTTTATTGTTGTTCAAGTACAGTTTTCTGTCTTTTCCCCTACCCCTCCCCACCACTTCACCCCTCCCTATGTCCCTCCCATTTCTACTTCCCCATTATTGTCCATGTGTCCTTTGTAATTGTTCCTGAAAACCCTTCTCCTTTTCTCCTGAAATTTCCTCCCCTCTCCCCTCTGGTTACTGTCAGCCTGTTATTTCACTGTCTTTGGTTATATTTTGCTTTTTTGTTTGTGTTGTTGATTAGGTTTTTGTTAAAGGTGAGATCATACAGTATTTGTCTTTCACAGTCTGGCTTATCTCCCTTAGCATAATGCTTTCCAGTTACATCCATGCTGTCACAAAGGGCAGCAGCTCCTTTTTTCTTTCTGCTGCACAGAATTTCATTGTATAAATGTACCATAGTTTTTTTGGTCCATTCATTTACTGATGGACTCTTAGGTTGCTTCCAGCATGTGGCTATTGTAAATTGTGCTGCTATGAACATTGGAGTGTATAGGGTCGTTTGGATTTGTGTTTCAGGATTCTTAGGATATAATCCTAGCAGTAAGCCAAGAAATTCATTTAGTTTTTTCCATATGATGGCTCTAGTAGTGATTCATTGTCTCTAACTTCATTCATAACAATTTAGTTACAATTTAATTGTATTGTGACAGCTCTCATATCAACGTGCATTTAAGAGAATTATTAAAATAGGTAAATTTTTGTGCAGTCATTTTAATGTTTAAGATGGAAGAAAATATGCAACCTTTCCTGCACATTTATGTTTATTATTTCAAGAAACATAGAAACATAATGGAAATGCAAAAATAGATTTGTGCATTTTATGTTGAAGGTGCTATGACTGATCAAATATATTTAAACATAGTTAAGTTCTGTCTTTTGCTATTGTCAAGAGCTTTACTTGTTTGTTTTTATGTCTTGAATAGAAATCTTGAGGAGTACAAAAAAGTACATTATTTCATTAAATTTTTTTAATTAAAAAAATAATAATCCTAGCAGTGAAATTGCCAGGTCAAAAGGCCGTTTCATTTTTAGTTTTCTGAGAAAATTTCATACTCTTCTCAATAGTGGTTGCACCAGTCTGCAATCCTACCAACAGTGCACCAATTTACCTTTCTAAATTGTATATGTAGGATGTGTTATTCATTTTATGTATATAGGACTAATGTTTTCTTTACAAATTACTCCATTATATACAGCATATAATGCACTATACATGCATTATGGTTCATTTGAATATTCTTTATAATCATTTATATTATTTATAACTTCTGGTATAAGATATCTTTCTGTCTATGTTTTCTTGCACATTTATATTCCCATAGTCTGTCTGTGGAGGGGGAGTTACTTATCCATACTTCATGAAAGTTTAAATTTTGTATATATTGTCAAATTTCATACTATAGAGCACTACTAAATTCTATGACACTGCAGGATATTCAAATCCCTGTTCCCCACACCGACAGTGAATATATAATTTCTTTAGACTTTTTCATTGGGTAGTTTAAAATTGTCTTCCATATCTTTGGATTCCATATTTATAAATTTACTTACTCACTAAAATTGATTGTTAGCTCCAAATGAATTTTCATTATGCTTTCTGGCTCATTTATGGCCATGCTCAGATCCATGAAGAGTTGGAACTACTAAAGACCATGTCCCACCTGTTCCATCCTTACAAATAAGGGATAGAGCTCTCTGATGTACCTCTTTGTTTCTACTCTCAAGCTGTTTATTCCTGTTTTCCACATTTTGTACTTGTTGGTGATTTCACTGTCTCAGATGCCCTAATGTGTAGCACTGAGGTACCATTTGGTGTCCTCAGTGCCTGAGGGCTGCAAAGTTCTTTAGATAAACTTTGTTCAGGCCTGAGTTACAGGTCTATGGGTTGTGAGCTCAAAATTAGTAAGTCAACAATGTTTATTCAATAAAATTTCTTTAAACAGAAACATCCATGAAACACGCTGATGTATTGATTAGTGGATGAAAATGTAACTAGAGCTTCACAGAAACCTGATCATATATTTATTATTTTACTTTTTACTTCTTAATTATTAATGTTTTAGAATATCCTTCATATATTTATTTGATGTATTTATTTATATTACCTGTTTATAGCTTTTGTCTGTTTTCTTTACATTGTTCCTTTTTTATCAGTTTGTGTGAGTTTTCTTTACATTAGTAACACTAAGAGTTTTCCTGAGAAATACATTGGAAATATTTTTCCTAGTCCAATCATTGTCATTTTTCTGATATTTTTCAACAGCCCTTATTTAATATAAAGAGAGAGATTCTCTCTTTCACATTTTATGGCTCCTTGGTTTTGTGTCTCATGTGCTATAATTCTTTTTGTGTGTGTTGTTTGTTTGTTTTTACATAGTTCTGTGAATTATCTAGATTTTTGAAATGTAATATAAGGATCATTTATACTCTCAACAATAATGTATATCTAAATTCCCTAATATTGTTTATTTAATAGTTTACTATTTTATCATTGTTTTCAGGTGCAAATTTTAAATTTGTATTTTTGGTCTGTTTTTGGTCTCTTGACAATTTGCCTTGTTACTTTATTATATGAAAGGTTAGAATGCTGTTACAATTATTCTTATTTTGTAGTGCAGCTTTATATTTGTTGGCTACTCCTGTATCGCAGATATCATTTGTTTTCTAAGGGTGAAGTCAGAGTGCTGGGAAATACTTGTGAAAGGGAACATATTCCTAAACTGTGATTTTCTCCATAGTTACCAGACAGTTCATGACAATAGACCTTCTCTTTTTCTGTTACTGTTGAAGATTTAGTGAAATTACATTTTTTTCATTCACAGTCTTCAGAATTTCATATAGAGTATCTTCCTTTTAGCAAAACATGGAATTACTTTATGGGTGCAATTGTGGTCATAGCTTCAATTAGTCATCAATTGACAATTAAGTTATAATGATCCATATTTTTTAACTTTTTAGGGTCATCTATATATTGTGGTCTAAATTATACCTGTGTTATAGAAAAATGTCTTTCTTCAAATATTACCTTATTATATTAACAAATTTGAAGTATTTTTATATCCTTTACATATATATTTCTTAGAGACATCTAAATATTTATGTATGGATTTTATTAGTTAACTTTTTAAGAAGTAAACTGGTTTTTTTTTTCATTTCTGGAAACACTTAAGTTAATTCCTATGTGTTGATATATATTGGACACTGTTTTTAGAGAAAATAGACTTCCAGAGAAAATAGAACCTACCTAGTTTTATATGAGCTGCTTGTGAGAAGTTTGTTAGTCTGTATCAGAAATGTAATAAATATGTTCTATATCTGAGTAGTATAAAGTTAGCATGCATTAAATAAATATTTCCATGATTCCTTTCATGTTTTTCAAATTCTGTTCAGCATATTGTTATTTTCAGCTGGACACATTTTCATAAAATCATAGATCTCTTTCCATAATCCATATTTTCTCTAAAACCAATCAATCATCTGCTTTTATTTGATTCCAAGCATGCCTTTCCCCACTCCAAGTATTGTGATTTTCATACATCATGTCTTGTGCAGAGATTTTTGGCAAAACTTCAAATCACCCTGGTGATGACTCAGTCCTGCTACAGCCCAGATTTGCCACCATGTGACTTCTGGCTTTTCCCAAAACTAAAATCACTTCTGAAGGGAAGAGATTTCAGACCATCAATGAGTTTCAGGAAAATATTACATGGAAGTTAATGGCTATTAAAAGAACTGTGTGAGATCCCAAGGTGCATACTTTGAAGGGACTGAGGCATCATTGTCCTATGTACAATGTCTCTTGTAACTTCAATAAATGTCTCTATTTCTCACATTACATGGCTGGATACCTTGTGAAGAGAGAGAGAGGGAGAAAAAGAGTAAGAGAGAGAAGTGTTCTTTTAGTAGGACATTTGTCTTAGTTGTCAGATTGTTATTCAATAATTAAGCATTTAATTAAATCAAGGACACTTTTTTAACAGAGATTAAAGATAATAGATAAAAATATTTCTATTTATTTGCTCCATCATAATAGAACAACCTTATGTGTATTTTTCCTTCTGTGCCATGTTTTTTAGTTACTTCACCAGTTAAACCTAACATAATTGAATAGGAAATGATTATTTTGTTATTTTTTTGTGTTTATTTTAGCTATAAATATAACTCATTGAAATTAACAAGCAAGAACTTTAAGGAAGCTGCCTAATGCATGCTATTCCTAATGATGCTGTGACTAAGGGTGGTGAGACCAAGGATTTTGAGACCCAAAATGCCAGGAGTAAGAATGCTAAGACTAAAATGCTGGGCCTAAGAATGTTAAGACTAAGGATGCTGGAATTAAGGATTCTGGGACCAATGATATGCCCATTCTAAAGATGCTGGAACTAAGGATGCCTGTTTACTAAGGCAGCATCAGCCTTGTGCACTAAGCACACACATGATATTACTTTAGGGGCTCTTAAATGTTCTTCCAAAAATTCTCTTTCCAGCTTTCATCAGTTCCTCTCACCTGTTCAATCTGTGACTTCTAATTCACTTCATGTGATATAAACTTATCTGGAAAAAAGCATTATGTTTTTTTGTGTGTTAGAGCTTTGGCTCTGGAATGAAACTTTCAGGTTCTAAGTGTTTGACCTACACCTTTATTATCAGTTATCTGGATAATGTATGAACCCACTTTATAGCTCCCCATGCAAAAGGGTCAGTCAAATATTGGGGTGTTTCTCATAATAGTTAACACTTGGAAGACCCAAACCCTGATCCACTGAGAAAGCTGCTCAGAGCCAGGTCTTGAAGGCTCTCTGTTGTGCCAATCCTCAGGTATTTGGTAGTGAGAGGTCATAGTGTCTAGAGCAGCTGACATGCTTTGTGGGACACTTAGGTTGTGTTGACAGTAATTATTTAATTCAGTGAGGAAATATTTCAAATATTTCAATATTTTAATTGGTTCAGTTGAACCAGATCCTCAAGAACAATCACTCTTGATATTAAATTATTTAAATCAGAACTTTTCCTGACATGTTTTAAAGGAAAACAGTAATGTCAGGAAAACATAAAAGGAAAGAAATAACCATTGGAAGGGTAAAGAAAAATTGAAGTTTCTATGACATGTCACCTCCTTTACAGAATGATATTCAGTGGTCACATCAGCAATATCACCTTATGTTCATTGTTGAAGTGACCCTGGTGAAGCTTCATCTCCTTTATTCTTTCCAGTTACTTCTCACCAAAAGCCTTTTCTATTCAAGCTAACCAGATATAGGTTCTCTGTTTTACAGTGGAGATTACTGCTAAGGAATCTCTACCAAGTCTTGCGTACTTCCACTGATATCCCCTAATGTAGGACTGATTCACTGAAGGACTCCATTATTCCTGGGTAGAAATAGATTTTTTGATAAATTTGGTTAACTTGTGGGTTGTTGGCTTATTGTACACTTGGAATAAGAGTAATGTCTTCAGAGACTTGTTAGGAAAATATCAGAATGTTGCAGTGTGTTAATTAATTATTATGGCCATCATTAAGATCTTTTCAGAAAGAGATAAGGAATTAAAAATTTTAATAACCATTTTCATACTTGTTGCCTTCCAAGATGAATGAAATACTGATCACTTGATTCTTTGCATTAGTGGAAAATATACTTCTATCCAAATTTAAAGTCTAATATAATTACCTTTGGACTCTTAACCCTTTTCCAGGTACCTCTGCTTTGTCCATAGTTTCAATTTTGGTTGCACATGACTTTTTAAAAAAATGATGATGCTTTGTTCTCAGTCCATGAAATTCTTATTTTATTTATTTTTCTTAGAGAGTGGTTTGAGCATTGGTTTTACAAATAATCACTAGGTAATTCTTGAAGCATAATTCTTTCTCATTGAAGGATTCTCTGGAATGTAGCCTGGAGGACAGAATAATATCTCATATTTTGATTTATTTCAGTTTGAAACATTCATTTGTGAACTAGAGGGTAGTTGGCACCCAAGGCTTGCTGTGAGGAAACAAATTCTCATGTTCAGAGACTGTGCAGGTATGTGATCCTCGGGTGTGGTTTTTGGCCAACTAAACAAGCCTGAAACAAACACATGATGCTTAGTGAAGTTTTTAAGATAATTATGTTGAAATAAAGTGTGACCTTAATGTTCTGTATTTTTATTCTTGTGACAATGAAGTTAATTGTATGTAAATTACTTAGCATAGTGCTTCACACAAAGTTATGATAATAATAATAATTATCATTATTACTGCTCTTACTATTATCCTCCCCATGTCTCCTCACCAGCATTGTGAACATCGAGAGCTAGAGAGCAGGTGTGTTCTGAGCAAGTCTAGTAAATAGTGCCACCACAATGTTAGTGTGTTCCTCACATGCTGCAACACAAATGAGATGATAAAAGTTTTCTGGACCTACTGGATGCTCTTAACTTAAGGAAAATTTTATTGTCAGTAATAATTAGGGTACCAGAGTCAGTCTCTGAAGGCTACCCTTACATGTCCTCACAGTGTTATTTACTGACAGTACAAATAGCACAGTTTCAACAGTAAACAACCATGATTTATTGACCCAGAGTTTGTTTTAGCATGTCTTTCAGATGTCCCAACTAACTGGAGGCTCTATAATGGCATGGATTGCTGGCAGGTTTCTGTGAGGGATTCAGCAGGGGATTGTCTGACAAAGGCCACCATAAGTGAGGGATTGAGATTGAGAAGCCAGAGGAAGGGGTAAGGAGGCCATTCCCAGGGAAGATATAGGAGCACAATTAGGGCCAAGGTGATGAGTTCAGAAGTGGGAATAGCTTGTTCATGGTGCAGTGGAGTCTTGAATTAGTGACTGTGATATCTGTAAAACTGCAGCAATTCAGAAATGAATTGCCCACTTCTTTTTGTCACTGTTATTTCCATTTGTGCTTTGGTACTTAAAAATGTTTAACTATCTAAGTGCTTTTTTACTTTTTTAAAAAACTTTAAACCTAGTCTTATTTCCCAAATCCTGCCCCAACATTTCCTTTTATTGGATGAGATTTATGGTTTTGAATTTATTTGGCAAGAACTAGTTATTTTTCTTGAGGAAAATTCCTTCAAATCAATTAATGTGACCCATGCTGGTCTTGAAATATTCCCAAATGTTTTGTTTATAGGTATTTTTCTTGTTGATTGAATTTATGGCTTATGTGGAACATGGGTCTGCAGTGTCCACAGTGCTTCTATCTGTGTGTAAGTTTGCACTCACTTGTCTGTACACCTGGGGAAGGAGGAATATAATGTCTTCTTTCCAGTGTGTAAGGATATATAGCAACTGCCTTTTCTTGGGTTAACTGTCTGGATCATTCATTGGCTGCTAACAGGTCATGCTTTTATTTAACTGTGTTCTGAAGGCTTCAATTTTCCCTTGATGTAGCGACATTCTGAAATGGAACCTTTGCTTCATTTCTATACATATATTTGTCTGGAGCCACACCTGCTCACTGATGGCAAGCCCTTTGATCACAGCCAGCCTCAGTTACATCTAGAAAGAGATAGGAAACTATTTCTGAGTTGTAAAATTTCTATCACACAGTGATAGGTTAAAGGAAACCCCTCAGTGTGGGGTTAAAGAAAAAATAAATTATTTTAGTTCATTTAAGAATTTAAAAAGCCCTTGCTGGTGTAGCTCAGTGAATTGCACATGAGCGTGCAAACCAAAGGATTGCAGTTCAATTCCCAGTCAGGGCACAAGCCTGGGCTGCAGGCCAGTTCCCAGCAGGGAATGCAGGAGAGGCAACCATACATTGATATTTCTCTCTTCTCTCCTTCCCTTCCTCCTCTAGAAATAAATAAATAAGACCTTTAAAAAAAGAATTAAACAAATGGTTCTGTTTGAATTTCTACTTGGAGAAAATATACTCATTGTAGAGAATAGAAGGATGAGTGTAACAAAATAAATAAATGGGAAGCATTGGGATGAAAGAGTCTTAGTGCAAATCCCTTGAGAAGGGTTTGGGAAGCTGTTTGATATTTTTAAAGCAAGTACTTAATCTATATAAGTCCTCTTACTAAAATCAATAGTATTGCAATGACTTTTACAACAAAATGTCATTTTTTACATGTACTTTTAAAATTATTTAATTATTGTTCAAGTACAGTTTTCTGTTTTTTTCTCCCATCCCAGCCCACCCCCCAGTGCTCCCCACCTCCCTCCCATTTCCAGCCCCCTTAGTTGTTGTTCATGTGTTCTTTATACTAGTTCTTGTAAATCCTTCCCCCTTTTCCCCTGAAATTCCCGCCCCTTTCCCCTCTGGTCACTGTCCCCTTGTTCTCTATTTCAGTGTCTTTCTTTTTATTTTGCTTGCTTGTTTGTTTTGTTGTATAGCTTCCTGTTAAAGGTGAGATCATATGGTATTTGACTTTCAACACCTGACTTATTTCACTCAGCACAATACTTTCTGTTCCATCCATGCTATTGCAAAGGGTAGGAGCTCCTTCTTTCCTTCTTCTGCACAGAATTCCATTGTGTATATGTACCATAATTTTTTGATCCATTCATTTACTGATGGGCACCTAGGTTGCTTCCAACTCTTGGCTATTGTAAATTGTGCTGCTATGAACATTGGGGTGCATAGGTTCTTTTGGATTGGTGTTTTAGGGTTCTTAAGATATAATCCCAGCAGTGGAATTGCTGGATAAAAAGGCAGGTCCATTTTTAGTCTTTTTAGAAAATTTTATACTGTTTTCCACAGTGGTTGTACCAGTCTGCAATCCCACCAACAATGAATTAGGGCCCCCTCTTCTACACAACCTCTTCAAAACTTGTTGTTTGTTGCTTTGTTTATGATGGTCATTCTTAGCAGTGTAAAGGGGTATCTCATTGTAGATTTAATTTGCATATCTCTGATAGCTAGTGATACTGAGCATCTTTTCATGTGTCTCTGGACCTTCTGTATGTCCTCCTTGGAGAAATGTCTGTTCAAGTCCTTTGCCCACTTTTTTTTTAAACTTTTTTTATTGATTATGCCATTAAATTTGTTCTATTCCCCCCCTCTGTTCCCCTCCACCCTGCACATCCCTCCCCCACCATTTCCCCCTTTAGTTCATGAACACGTGTCTCAAATTCTTTAGATTCTGTATTTCCCCTACTATTCTTACCCTCCCCCTATCTATTTTCTATCTACTGTCTATGCTACTTATTTTCTGTACCTTCTCACCCCTTCTCCTCCTCCCACTCCCCTGTTGCTAACCCTCCATGTGATCTTCATTTCTATGGTTCTGCTCCTGATCTAGCTGTCCTCTTAGTTTGCTTTTGTTTTAGGTGTGGTTGTTACTAACTGAGTTTGCTGTCCTTTCACTGTTCATCTTTTTTTTCTTCTTTGCCCACTTTTTAATTGGGTTGCTTGTTTAAGTTCTTAGAGTGGAGTCGTGTAAATTCTTTGTATATTTTGGAGATTAAACCCTTGTCTGAGGTATCATTGGCAAATATGTTTTCCCATACAGAGTTGGTTCTCTTTTTATTTCAATACTGTGTTCTTTAGCCATGCAAAAGCTTTTAATTTTGATGAGATTCCATTTGTTTATTCTTTCCTTTTTGTCCCTTGCTCTAGGGGACATATCAGTAAAAAAGTTGCTGCGTGAAATATCTGATTTTCCTGCCAATGTCCTCCTCTACGACTTTAATGGTGTCATGGCTTATATTTAAGCCTTTTATCCACCTTGAATATATTTTGGTGTATGGTGTAAGTTGGTGCTCGAGTTTCATTTTTTTGCATATAGCTGTCCAGTTCTCCCAACACCATTTGTTGAAGAGGCTATTATTAGTCCATTTTATGTTGCTGCCCCCTTTGTCGAATATTAATTGGCTGTAGAGATTTGGTTTTATTTCTGGGCTCTCTGTTCTGTTCCATTGGTCTATGTGCCTGTTTTTATGCTAGTACCAGGCTGTTTTGATTACAGTGACCTTGTAATACACTTTAGTATCAGGTATTGTAATCCTCGTACTTTTCTTTCTCAAAACTGCAGCAACTGTTTGGGATCATTTGTGATTCCATATAAATTTTTGAAGTGTTTGTTCTATGTATGTGAAATATGCCATTGGTACTTTAATAGGTATTGCATTGAATCTGTAAATTGCTCTGGGTAGTATGGACATTTTGATGATGTTAATTCTTCTAATCCATGAACATGGAATTTGTTTCCATGTGTTTGTGTCTTCCTTGATTTCTTTCTTCAGTGTTGTGTAGTTTTCTGCATACAGGTCTTTTACCTCCTTAGTTAGGTTTATTCCTAGGTATTTTATTTTTATTTTTGCTATATCAAATGGGATTTTTTTATTTCTGCTTCTGCTGTTTCATTGTTGGTATACAAAAATGCTTTGTATTTCTGGATATTGACTGTGTATCATACTGTTTTGCCAAATTCATTTATTAGGTTGAGCAGTTGTTTTGGTGGAGGCTATAGGATTTTCCATGTACACTATCATGTCATCTGCAAACAGTGACAATTTTGTTTCCTCCTTTCTGATTTGGTTCCCTTTTATTTCCTTTTCTTATCTGATCATTATGGCTTAAACTTCCAATACTGTATTGAATAGAAGTGGTGAAAGTGGACATCCTTATCTTGTTCCTGATCTTAGTAGAAAAGCTTTTAGTTTTTGCCCATTCAGTATGATGTTGGCTGTAGGTCCTCATATATGGCCTTTATTATACTGAGGAATTCTCCCCCTATTCCCACTTTGCTGAGTGTTTTTATCATAAATGGGTGTTGTACCTTATCAAAAGCTTTTTCCACATCTATTGATATGATCATATATTTTTTGTCTTTGCTTTTGTTTATATGATGTATTACATATATTGATTTGTGAATATTGAACCATTCTTGCATCCCTGAGATGAATCCCAGTTGATTATGGTGTATGATGTTTTTAATGTATTGTTGGATGGGGTTTGCCAATATTTTGTTGAGGATTTTAGCATCTATGTTCATCAGTGCTATTGGCCTGAAGTTTCCTTTCTTTGTTGTGTCTTTATCTGTTTTAGGGATTAGGATGATGCTGATTTCATAAAAAGAGTTTGGGAGTCTTCCATCATTTTGGATTTTTTTTAATAGTCTATGAAGGATAGGGATTAGCTCTTCCTTAAATGTTTTGTAGAATTCTTCTGTGAAACCATCTGGGCCTTGGCTTTTGTGTTTCGGGAGTTTAGTTATAACTGCTTCAATTTCATCTTCTGTTATTGGTTTGTTCAGGCTTTCTTCTTCTTCATTGAGTTTTGGAAGATTATATTTTTCTATAAATCTGTCCATTTTGTCTAGGTTTTCAAATTTCTTGGCATACAGATCCTCATGGTAATTTCTTACATTTCTTTGTATTTCTGTGGTGTCAGTTGTAATCTGTCCCCTTTCATTTCTGATAGTGTTTATTTGGGTCTTTTCTCTCTCTCTCTTTTTTTTTTTTCTTGATGGGTCTCCTTAAAGGCTTGTCCATTTTGTTTATCTTTTCAAAAAACCAGCTCCCAGATTCATTGATCCTTAGAATTTTGGTTTTGGATTCTATATAATTTAATTGTACTCTGATCTTGGTTATTTCCTTCCTTCTACTTGCTCTGGGCTGTCTTTGTTGTTTGTTTCTTAAGTTCGTGTAGGTGTAGGGTTAGGTTGCTTGTGGAAATGTTTCGATTTTTTGTAGGTAGGTGTGCATCACTATGATCTTCCCTCTCAGGACTGCCTTTTCTGTGTCCCATAAGTTTTGTATTGTGGTGAGTTCATTTTAGTTTGTTTCCAGAAACTTTTTGATTTTTTCCCTGATTTCATTCTTGAATCATTTGTTGTTTAAGAGCATGCCATTCTATCTCCATAATTTTCAGTGTTTTGGGTTTTTCCTTTGGAGTTGGATTCCAGTTTTATTCCCTCGTGGTCAGAGAAAATGCTTCATGTGATTTCAATGTTCTTGAATCTGTTGAGGCTTGTTTTGTGTCCTATCATGTGGTCTATCTTTGAAAATATTCCATGTGCATTTGAAAAGAATGTGTATTTAGCTTCTTTGGGATGAAGGGCTCTCTGTATATCAGTTAAGTTCATTTCATCAAGGGTTTTGTTTAATGTCACAATATCTTTGTTGGCTAGTTTTGAAGATCGGTCCATTTTTGACAGTGGGGTATTAAAATCCCCTACTATAATTGTGTTGTTGTCAATATTTTTCTTGAAGTCCTCTAAGATTTTCTGTATTTATTTGGTTGCTATTATATTGGGCACATATATATTTACAATGTTTATGTCCTCTTGGTGGATTCTTCCGTTGAGTATTATGAAGTGACTTTGTGGGTCTCTCTTTATGGTCCTTTTTTTTTTGAAGTCTATTTTGTCTAATGTGAGTGTTTCTACCCCAACTTCTTTTTTTCTGTGTTTGGTTAGAGTATTTGTTTGCCGCCCTTTACTTTCAGTCTGTGTAGTTCTTTTGTCCTGAGGTGGGTCTCTTGTAGGTAACATATGTATGGGTCATGCTTTCTTATCCATTCCGCTATTCTATATCTTTTGATTAGAGCATTTAATCCTTTTACATTTGAGGTTATTATTGATAGATACTTATTCATTGTCATTTTTATACCTGTGTTCCTCTCTCTCTTTTTCTTCTTTTTCTTAAAGGAGTCTCTTTAGTATCTCTTGCAGAGCTGGTTTGGTGGGAGTGTGTTCTTTTAGACTTCGTATGTTTGGGAATCTCCCTATTTGGTTTTCTATCTTAATTGAATGCCTTGCTGGGTAAGATAGCCTTGGTTGCAGGCCTCTGGTTCTCATTATTTGGAATATTTCTTGCCATTCTCTTCTTGATTGGAGCATTTCCATTGAGAAGTCAGCAGCTAACCTTATTGGGGCTCCCTTATATGTTACTTCCTGTTTCTCCCTTGCTGCTTTTAAGATTCTTTCTTTGCCTTGGTATTTTGCCATTTTAATTATAATGTGTCTTGATGTGGGCCTCTTTGGGTTCCTGTTGATTGCAACTTTCTCTTTTCTGGATTTGTGTGACTTTTTCTCTCATCCAATCAGGGAAGTTTTTCATCATTAATTTTTCAAATACGTTTTTTATCCCTTGCTCTACTTCTTCTCCTACTTCTGGTACCCCTATTATACAAATATTGTTATGTTTCTTATTATCCTGCATGTCTCTTTATCCCTCTCCATTCTTTCAAAACCTCTTTTATTTTTTTTCTTTCTCTTTCTGGGTGTTTTTTTTCCTACTTTGTCTTCTTGCTCTCTTATCTGATCTTCTGCTTCATCCATCCTGCTTTTCATTCCTTCCTATGGTGTTCTTCAGTTCAGAAATTGTGTTCTTCATTTTCTCTTGGCCCTTGTTAATAATTTCTATTTTTATTTCATGTTGATACAGTTTGCAGTGAGTTCATTGTAGTTTACCTGTAGTTTCTAGTAATTCATTGTGAGCTCATTGAGTTTCCTGATAACCATTGCTTTTAACTCAATATCTGATAGTTGAGTTGTGTTTATTTCATTTAGCATTCTTTCTGAGGATTCCTCCTTCTTTTTCATTTGGGGATTGTTTCTTTGTCTTCCCATTGTTTGTGAGACTATTCTTGTTAGCTTCAGCTTCTTAAATTGATCTGTTCTGGCTCCCTGGGTTTATGGTGTGAACTTATGTGGTAGAAGACCTGTAAGATTGAGTGGTGCATTCTTCTTGATCTCCCAGTCTCTGTGGTCTTGGGGTGTCATTTAAGTTGTCTCTGTGTTTTTCTTTGTGTTTTGATTGTTGTTGGGTCTCTCTTTGGTGGGTCCCCTCCAGTAGCTGTTTAACTGAGGGTCAATCTGTCCTCTACCTTTTGCATTTTGTTGCGCTGATGAGGGCAGGTTTTGTTGAAGCTGGTTCTTCCATGTGTATAAGGTTTTGAAGATTCTCTCTTGCTTTTGTTTAATTGTTTATTTTGGGTAATTTCTCCACTATTTAGTTGTATTTCCAGATAGGTCCTGAATTGGGGTTAGTGTGGTTTTTACTCCCTCCTTCACCTTCTTCTCTTGTTATCTGTTGGTGGTTCCTTTGTTGTTGGATTTTCTCTTCCAGTGGGTATCCAGGTGTTCACAGCTTCCACTTACTCTCTTTTGTGATCAGTTGGAGAGGGAAGGCAAAATGGTTTAAGGCAGCAAGAGAGTATTCTATGATATTTACAGTAGCAGCTGGCAGAGGAGATTGGAGATCCTTTGGCTACCTATGGTGTTAACTGTGATCTTTCACCCAACCAGCTGATTTTTCAAAAGGGCAGAAAGAAGATAAGACTTGTTTTGGTGAGGGCAGTTTTGTGAGTTGGATCTAGAAAGCAGTGAAGTTGTGGTAGGTCAGATTCTTAGGTAAAGTGAGAGTAAAGGATAGTAAATAGATATAGTGTGTTAGATAATAGAGTTAACCACTACAGTAATAGAATTCAGAAAATTGTGAAGTTGGCTAAGACCTGGGAGGGGTGTTATGAAATATTTACAATTGTATGGAACAGCTATTATTTACAACAATATTAGGGTCACAATCATATAACAGAATATATATAATCTGGATAACAACAATAGGGAATATAGGACCACAGAACACAAGTGAAGGACAGTAAATTAGCAATATGCTATGAAAGAGAGATCAGGAGAAACCTGTCAAATGATACAATATAACCAGCCAAGCAAAGCAGACTATGCAAAAAGGAAATACAAAAATGCTGTTAAAATAAAAGATGTAAGAATAATGAAAAATAGTAATAATACAAATATACAATAACTTGCAGTTTCTCTGTAATAGCAAAGTGAAATTTGTCTCACTGTCTCAACTTTTGTGATGCCCTTTCTTTGGGTGCAACTCTGGTCTCTTCACAGTTCCAGGTTTTTTGTTGTTGTTGTCTCGCTTGTGGGTATTTAAAAAGAAAAAGAAAGCATAAGAAGAAAGGGAGAAGAGATAAAATTGGAAAGAAAGGAAGAAGGATTAAAACTATAAAGAAGAAAAAAGAGAAAAAAGAACTGAAAGATTAAACAAAAACATAAGACTGGGAGGGGGGAAAGGGGGAGACGCGGGGGGGGGAAGAGGGAAAAAAAATGTACTTGAAAAGTAACTAAATAAATAAAAAAAAACATAATTACATTTTACAAATAAACTAATTATTTTAAAAAAAAAGTAAAAGAAAATAAAAAAGCCTTTTGGTTTCACAGTGGCCAAGCCGGTTTTTCTGGTCTTGTTGGTTGCAGCAGGCTGAAGGGTGATTGTTATGGCTTTTCTTCCTCCACGATCTGCACTCAGTCAGCCTTGTGTGCACTCTCCAGGGAGCTAGCCTGGCACCTCTCCCTATCACCTTGGGTGTGGGATCCAGGCCTTCCCCAGTGCACACTTTCCCCAGGGTTCCCACTGTAGCCTGGTGTGCTGGTGTGTGTGCCTTGTCAGGCTGCCTGTGTCCCATAGGTGTGCACCTTTCCCAGTGCAGTGGGGGTGCACAGGGTCTTCCATACAACCTTCCTTGCAGCCCAGCTGGGTTGGCCGGAACTATTTCTGCAGAATTCCCCAAACAGTGTAACTCTTCTCACTTTTTCTTTTTTTAAAATATATTTTACTGATTGTGCCATTACAGTTGTTCTATTCCCCCCTTCATTCCCCATCCACCCTGCACACCCCCTCCCCCACCACTCCCCCCTTTAATTTATGACCACGTGTCTCAAGTTCTTTAGATTCTATATTTCCCCTACTATTCTTGCTGTCCCCCTATCTATTTTCTATCTACAGTCTATGCTACTTATTTTCTGTACCTTCTCCCCCCTTCTCCATCTCCCACTCCCCTGTTGCTAACCCTGCATGTGATCTTCATTTCTATGGTTCTGCTCCTGATCTAGCTGTCCTCTTAGTTTGCTCTTCTTTTAGGTGTGGTTGTTAATAACTGTGTGTTTGCTGTCCTTTCACTGTTCATCTTTTTTATCTTCTTTTTCTTAGATAAGTCCCTTTAACATTTCATATAATAAGGGCTTGGTGATGATGAACTCCTTGAATTTGATCTTATCTGAGAAGCACTTTATCTGCCCTTCCACTCTAAATGAAAGCTTTGCTGGATAGAGTAATCTTGGTTGTAGGTCTTTGGATTTCATGACTTGGAATACTTCTTTCCAGCCCCTTCTTGCCTGCAATGTCTCTTTGGAGAAATCCACAGACAGTCTGATGGGAACTCCTTTGTAGGTGACTGTCCCCTTATCTCTTGCTGCTTCTAGGATTCTCTCCTTCATTTTAATCTTGGCTAATGTAATGATGATGTGCCTTGGTGTGTTCCTTCTTGGGTCCAACTTCTTTGGGACTCTCTGAGCTTCCTGGATTTCCTGGAAGTCTATTTCCCTTTCCAGATTGGGGAAGTTCTCCTTTATTATTTGTTCAGATAAGATTTTCACTTGTGGTTGTTCCTCTTTCCCTTCTGGTTCTCCTATAATTCAGATGTTGGAATGTTTAATGATGTCCTGGAGGTTCCTAAGCCTCTCCTCATTTTTTTTGAATTCTTGTTTCTTCATCCTTTTCTGTTTGGTCATTTTTTTCTTTCTTCTGGTCCACTCCTTTGATTTGAGTCCCAGTTTCCTTTCCATTACTATTGGTTTTCAGTGCATTTCCCTTCATTTCAATTAGTTTAGCCTTCATATGTTCCTCTAATTTGTGACTAAAATTGTGACTTTTTCTTTTTGAGAAATTCCTCCTACTCAAGCCTGCCACTCCATACAGTGGCCTGGCATCTCCCACAGCCCAATTATCCAGCCAGACCATAACTATCAGGGTCATGGCCCATCACTTTGTGACTCTCAACTCTCTCCAACCAGGGTCCACAGACTCGGTGGGTGCTCACAGCCCCTGTGTGTTTTCCCCTTAGTCCTTATTCCCCTCTTTGTGACTTCAAGCAACCAGGTCTTAGGGGTCTGCTCAAATTTTGTCTGGGGAGGGAGCACTTTCTCTAGCTCTCTCCCAAGGGTCCTGTGACAGAACGGCTTGCTGGACCTGGGACTGCAGCCACCCTGGTCTTTGCCTCTGCCCCTGGGACCTTATTGTCCTGAAGCACTCTCCTTAGTGTCTGTTTTTTTGATGTCCGCTACAATTTTTGGTCTCTTATTTTCATATATGCTGAGGTACTGTTGGCTGTTTGCTCTTTTACTCCATGGATTGGCTAAGATTTTCTCCTGCATGTAGGGGGAAGTGGAATCTGCTCCCTCTTACCCCGACACCATCTTCCTTTCAATATATCAGGTTATATTAGTATTTAAAAATGTTTCTATATATTTCACCATATTTTACTGAAAAATGAAAAACACCATATAATTATGGTTTTTAGAAACCCTTAGTTTTCCCATTTTTTTTTGTTCAGTGAACTCAGTCAGGTACAGTGCCATTTATATTAAGATTTCTAACCTTCATGTAAGCACTACAATAAAGGTATGTCACCCATCAAAACTCACATCTTGTTGCTTAGTCTGATGTTCCTTTCTCTGTCAGCTTTCCTGAGGTCTCTGAAACTATGAAGAAAAGGAAACAATAATTCTTTTATGGCTCTCATAAGCAATGGAATGGAATTACAGTCTTTCTTCATCCACCTATGCAAAGGATGCCTCTTATAAAAATATTAGAAAGGAGGAGGAAAATTTTTCACATGTCAGAACTGACTGCTATTCAAAGTTGGGGTCTTGTGGGGGACCAGTTTGTTTAAGTCTGGCAAATGCAACTCAGCTCTTAATGGAAAACCTACAGAAGTGAAGTGGTGGGCAGGAGCAGACCTTCAAACTGAGTTTCCCCCTGGGAATCAGGCCTAGAAAATGCATACAGATTGTTATGGCTTGCTCTTGCTGAAACTCCATCACCCTGGTCTAAAACAACAAGTGTGTATTGTCTATCTTCAAGGTAATTTCCAAAGCCTGTATGAGTTCTCCCAAGGACAGAGCTAATCAGCTCATTATCATTCCCCTCTGCATGTTATTTTTATTTTCTTGATTGTATATAAAATGTAAACAATAATATTCTATGTAATAGATAATAAATCTTTCTTTCATATAAGACCCCAGGAAAACAATAAAAGCCTGTCTAGGCAAGGGTTGCTCCCCTCTTGAGGGAGTGGCCAAGGCACCCATAAGCAATCTTCCCTTGAGAGAGTAGTCATGCCTGTTCCCTTTTTCTCCACTGGATTGTTGTCACCTGTGCATTCATTCTCCCTTTAAGCCACAACAGGTGGACTCTGATGGCCAGGGTCTGCCACAGAATCTCCCCACTTTAGCTGTCCCTTTGTAGCCATGATTTGAGGTGAGAGAAGTCATCCATCTGAAATGAAATCTGCTTATTGAATGACCACTCACTTCCAGACAATTTTTCCCACTTTTTACACTTTATTTTTGACAGTATTACAGATGTCCCCTTTTACCTCCATTTTTCCCATCTCTACCCAATCCTCACCCCCACTTCCCTCTGGCCATCACCACACTGTTGTCTGTGTCTCTGGGTTATGTATAAATGTTCTTTGATGAATCCCTTCACCTTCCAATCTCTCTCCCTTCTAATAACTGTCAGTTTGTTCCATATATCTATGCTTCTGTTTCTATTTTGTTCATCAGGTTATTTTGTTCTTTAGATTCCACATATAAATGAGATGGTATTTGTCTTTCTCTGAGTGGCTATCTCACTTAGCATAATAATCTCTGGATCCATCCATACCATCACAAAAAATAAAAGGTCCTTCTTTTTTACAGCCATGTAGTAGCACTTCATTGTGTAAATGTACTACAGCTTTTTTATTCATTTAGGCTATTGATGGGCACTAAGGCTAGGCCCATATCTTGACTGTTATAAACAACACTGCTATGAATATAAGGGTGCATATGTTCTTTGAAATTGGTGTTTTGTGTGTCTAAGGATATATTCCTGGAAGCAAGACCACTGGCTCAGAAGGCAATTCCATCTTTAATTATTTGATGAAACTTTCTACTATTTGCAACAATGGCTGAGCCAACCTGCATTCCCACCAACAGTGCAGTCTCTTCAATAAATGATATTAGGAAAATTGAACTGGACAAAAACTAAAACTAGATCACTAACTTATACCATACACAAGAATAAACTCGAAATGGATAAAAGACTTAAATTTTAAGTTGAGAAATAATAAAAATCCTAGAAGAACGCATAGGCAATAAAATCTCAGACAACTCTTGTAGTAATATTTTTGCCAATATATCTCCTAGGAAAAAGAAAACAAAGGAAAAATAAAGAAATGAGGTTTCCTCAAACTAAAGATCTTCTCCACAGCTAAAAAAAAAATCCATTAACAAAATGAAAAGGGAAATATGTATGAGAGAACATATTTGCCATGTGATAATGGATTAGATTCCAAAACATATAAAGAGTTTATACTACTCAACACCAGAAAGTGAAACAATCCAATGAAAAAATGGGGAAAGGACCTGAGTAGACACTTATCCAAAGAAGACATAAAGATGACCCATAAACATAAAAATGCACTAATCATCAGAGAGATGCAAATTAAAACGACATTGAGGGGGGATGCTGGGAAGATGGCAGTGGAGTAGGATGGAGCTAATGCTAGCTCCTGTACTCATGGGTGAAAATCCTATAGAGAAACAGCACAATAAACCATCGGTTACCCAGCATTTATGAAATTAAAAGACCAGAGATTGTGACTGATGCTGAAACACCAGACAGCGGCAGAGTCACCTACTGGAGCTGGGACACATGCGGCCCCTGTGCTGATGCCATAGCTACCAGCCTGGACAACAGAAGAGTCAGCTGCAAGAGCAGGGACACCTGAGGCCCCTGCGACGTCACCATAGAGATGGACCTGAGCACTGGGGAGTCGGGTACAGAGGCTGGGATGCTCCAAACCCCTGTGACGGCCCTGAGCGGCAGAGGAGCCAGCTACGGGAGCCAGGACATTCTCAGCCCCTGTGCCACTCCCATAGCGACAGGTCTGGACGCTGGGGAGTCAGGTACCAGAGCTGGGACATTCTAAGCCTCTATGCCACTGCCATAGAGACAGGACTGGACGCTGGGGAGTCAGGTACGGAAGCCAAGACACTCTAAACCCCTGTGATGGGGGCAGAGTGAGTCAGCTACGGGAGCCGGAACATTCTTGGATCCTGTGCCCCTGCCGTAGTAATGGGCCTGGGTGCTTGAGGAGGCAGCCACTAGAGTCGGGACATTCAGCAGTGGTAGGCGACCAACACAGGGACCAGCGTGAGGACTAGAGTGAGAGTAGGTGGAGACAGAGAACATCAAGAAACTTCAAGGAGTCTGCACCTCTGAACTTCACAAGGATCATACCACAGAAGTTCACACCATAAAATCAGAGTTTCAGAACAGATCAATTTTAGAAGCAGAGAATAACAAGAAGAGTCTCATAAACAATGGGAAGACAAAGAAACAATCACAAAATGAAAGAAAGAGCAGAAACTTCAGAAGGAATGTTAGATGAAATAGAGGCTAATCAACTATCAGAGAGTGAATTCAAAGCACTGGTTATTACAAAGTTCAAAGAGCTCACAGTGAACTACCAGAAACTACAGGGGGACTACAATGATCTCTCTGCAAACTACATCAACATGAAAAAGGAAATGGAAACTATCACCAAGGGACAAGAGGAAATGAAGAATACAATTTTGGAATTGAAGAACATAGTAGAAAGTTTCAAAAGTAGAATAGATGAGGGAGAGATCAGATTAATGAGTTGGAGGACAAAGTAGAAAGCATCTCACAGAAAGAGCAAGAAAATAAAAAGAGGCTCAGAAAGAATGAAGAGAGATTAAGAGAAATGCAAGACAATTGAAACATAATAATAGCCAAATAATAGGAATAGCAGAAGGAGAAGAAGAAGAACAAGGGATAGAAAACGTATTTGAACAAGTAATGAGAGAAAATTTCCCTAATTTGATAAGAGAAAAAGTCACACAAATCCAGGAATCACAGAGAATCCCAATCAAGAGGAACCCAAGGAGGCCCACTTCAAGACACATCATCATCAAAATGGCAAAATCCAAGACAAAGAGAAAATCTTAAAGGCAGCAAGGGAGAAAAAAGAAGTAACATACAAGGGAGCCCCAATAAGGTTAGCTACTGACTTCTCAATGGAAACACTCCAAGCAAGAAGAGGATGTCAAGAAATATTCCAAGTAATGAGAACCAGAGGCCTACAACCAAGGCTACTTTATCCAGCAAGGCTCTCAATGAAGATAGATGGCGAAATAAAGAGCTTCCAAGAGAAAAGAAGCCTAAAAGAATACGCCTCCATCAAACCAGCTCTACAAGAAATACTAAAAGGACTTCTTTAAGGGTAGGAAGGATAAGAGGGAGACAGAGATGAACACAGGTACGAAAATGGCAATGAATAAGTACCTATCAATAATAACGTTAAATGTAAATGGATTAAATGCTCCAATCAAAAGACACAGAATAGCTGAATGGATAAGAAAGCATGACCCACACATATGCTGCCTACAAGAGACCCACCTCAGGACAAAAGACAATCACAGACTAAAAGTGAAAGGCTGGAAACAAATTTTCCAAGCAAATAGACAAGAAAAAAAAGCTGGGGTAGCAATTCTCATATCGGACAAAATAGACTTCAAAAAAAAAGGCCATAAAGACAGACCCAGAAGGTCACTTCATTATACTCAAGGGAAGAATCCACCAAGAAGACATTAACATTGTAAATATATATGCACCAAACATGGGGGCACCCAAATATATCAAGAAAATCTTAGAGGACTTCAAGAAAGATATTGACAGCAACACAATAATAGTAGGGGATTTTAATACCCCACTATCAAAAATGGACAGATCTTCCAAACAAATTACCATCAAAGATATTGTGGCATTAAACAACACCCTAGATGAAATGGACTTAACTGATATATAGAGAGCCCTTCATCCCAAAGAAGCTCAATACACATTCTTTTCAAATGCACATGGAACATTTTCAAAGTTAGACCACATGATAGCACACAAAACTAGACTAAAAAAATTCAAGAAAATTGAAATCATACCAAGCATCTTCTCTGACCACAAGGGACTGAAATTGGAAACCAACCCCAAAGAAAAAACCCAAAGCACCCAAAAACATGGAGACTGAATGGTATGGTATTAAACAACAAATGGGTCAAGAATGAAATTAGGGAAGAAATCAAAACATTTCTGGAAACAAATGAAAATGATCTCACAACAACCCAAAACTTATGGGACAAAGCCAAGGCAGTCCTGAGAGGGAAGTTTATAGCAATACAGGCCTACCTAAAGAAGATAGAAACATTTCAAACAAACAACCTAACCCTACACCTGCAAGAACTCAAGGAACAACAACAAAGACAGCCCAGAGCAAGCAGAAGGAAGGAAATAACCAAGATTAGAGCAGAATTAAATGACATAGAAACTAAAAGCACAATTCTAAGGATCAATGAATCCAGGAGTTGGTTCTTTGAGAAGACAAACAAAATAGACAAGCCTTTAAGTAGGCTCATCAAGAAAAGAAGAGAGAGGACTCAAATAAACACAATCAGAAATGAAAGGGGAGAGATTACAACTGATACCACAGAAATAGAAGGGATTGTAAGAAATTACTATGAAGAACTGTATGCCAAGAAATTTGAAAACCTAGGGGAAATGGACACATTTTTAGAAAAATACAATCTTCCAAAACTCAGTGAAAAAGAAGCAGAACATCTAAATACACCAATAACAGCAAGAGAAATTGAAGCAGTAATCAAAAAACTCCCATCACACAAAAGCCCTGGACCAGATGGTTTCACAGGAGAATTCTACAAAGCATTTAAGGAAGAGCTAACCCCTATTCTCCACAGACTATTGCAAAAAATCCAGAAGGATGGAAAACTCCCAAATTCTTTCTATGAAGCCAGCATCATCCTAATTTCAAAACCAGATAGAGACACAACAAAGAAAGAAGACTTTTGGCCAATATCTCTGATGAACATAGATGCTAAAATCCTCAACAAAATATTGGCAAATTGCATCCAACAATATATCAAAAAGATCATACACCAAGACCAAGTGGGATTCATCCCAGGTATGCAAGGATGGTTCAACATTCACAAATCAGTAAATGTAATACATCACATAAACAAAAGCAAAGACAAAAACCACATGATCATATCAATAGATGCGAAAAAAGCTTTTGATAAGGTACAACACCCATTTATGATAAAAACACTCAGCAACTGGGAATACAGGTAGCATTTCTCAAAATAATAAAGGCCATATATGAGAGGCCTACAGCCAATATCATGCTCAATGGGAGAAAACTAAAAGCTTTTCCACTAAGATCAGAAACAAGACAAGGATGTCCACTTTCACCACTTCTATTCAATATAGTATTGGAAGTTTTGGCCACAGCGATCAGACAAGAAAAGGAAATAGAAGGCATCCAAATAGGAAAGGAGGAAGCAAAACTGTCACTCTTTGCAGATGACATAATAGTGTACATGGAAAATCCTATAGACTCTACCCAAAAACTGCTCAAACTAATTAATGAATTTGGCAAAACAGCTGGTTACAAAGTCAATATCCAGAAATCAAAGGCATTTTTGTATACCAACGATGAATCAGCCGAAGCAGAAATCAAGGAAAAAATCCCAGGCGATATAGCAAAAAGAAAAATAAAATATCTGGGAATAAACCTAACTAAGGAGGTAAAAATCCTGTATGCAGAAAACTACCCAGCCCTGAAGAAAGAAATCAAGGAAGACACACAAAAAAAAATGGAAACATATACCTTGTTCATGGATTGGAAGAATTAACATCATCAAAATGTCTATACTACCCAAAGCAATATACACATTCAATGCAATACCTATTAAAGTACCAATGGCATATTTCACAGACATAGAACAAAAACTACAAAAATTTATATGGAACCATAAATGACCCAGAATAGCAGCTGCACTTTGAGAAAGAAGAACAAAGTAGAAGGGATCACAATACCTGATATCACACTGTATTACAAGGCCACTGTAATCAAAACAGTCTGGTACTGGCATAAAAACAGTCATATAGACCAATGGAACAGAACAGAGAGCCCAGAAATCAACCCAACTCCCTACCGTCAGTTAATATTTGACGAAGGGGGCAGTACCATTAAATCATGTGAAGATAGCCTCTTCAACAAATGGTGCTGGGAGAATTGGACAGCTACGTGCAAAAACATGAAACTTAAGCACCAACTTACACCATATACCAAAATGAATTCAAGATGGATAAAAGACTTAAATATAAGCCGTGACACCATTAAAGTACTAGAGGAGAACATCGGCAAGAAAATCTCAGATATTTCATGCAGCAAAGGAAAGAATAAACAAATGGTATCTCATCAAAATAAAAAGCTTCTGTGTGGCTAAAGAAAACAGTATTGAATTAGCAAGACAGCCAACTGTATGGGAAAATATAATTGCCAATGATACCTCAGACAAGGGTTTAATCTCCAAAATATACAAAGAACTTACATGGCTCCACTCTAAGAAGACACCCAACCCAATTAAAAAATGGGAAAAGGACTTGAACAGACACTTCTCCAAGGAGGACATACAGAACATCCACAAACACATGAGGAGATGTTTAATATTGTTAGCTGTCATAGAGATGCAAATTAAAACCACAATGAGATACCACTGTACACCGGTCAGAATGGCTATCATAAACAAAGCAACAAACAACAAATGTTGGAGAGGGTGTGGGGAAAAGGGGACCTTAGTTCACTGTTGGTGGGATTGCAGACTGGTACAACCATTATGGAAAACAGTATGGAATTTTCTCAGAAAAATAAAAATCAACCTGCCTTTTGACCCAGCAATTCCACTGCTAGGATTATATCCTAAGAATCCTAAAACATCAATATCAAAGAACCTATGCACCACAATGTTCATAGCAGCACAATTTACAATAGCCAAGAGTTGAAAGCAACCTAGGTGCCCATCAGTAAATGAATAGATCAAAAATTGTGGTATATATACACAATGGAATTCTACGCAGCAGAAAGAAAGAAGGAGCTACTACCTTTTGCAACAACATGGGTGGAATTTGAAAGCATTATGCTGAGTGAAATGGGCCAGGTGCTGAAAGACAAATACCATATGATCTCACCTTTGACAGGAAGCTAAACAACAAAACAAACAAGCAAGCAGAAAAAAAAAAAGAAAACCAAAGACACTGAAATAGAGAACAAGGGGACAGTGACCAGAGGGGAGAGGGAAGGGAAGTTAAGGGGAAAAAGGGGGAGGGATTTTGAGGGACAAATAGGAAGGACACAGGGATGAGAACTAAGGGGAGTGGAAATGAGAGGGAGGTGGGGAGCAAGGGGTGGGGGTGGCTGGGATGGGAGAAATAGACAAAAAACTGTATTTGAAAAATAACTAAATAAAATTAATAATAATTAAAAAAACCACATTGAGATGTCACTTTATACTTTTGAAAATGGTTATTATTAATCAATCAAAAACCAACAAGTGTTGGTGAGGCTGTGGAGAAAAGGGAACCCTAGTGCACTGTACGCCAGACTATTTTTTCCTATTCAAATACAATTTGATAGTTAAAAGCACATCAAAATGTAAAGTTGTAAGCAAACCGTATCTGCCTCTTAATATAATTTTTATTTAGCTACATATTTCTTCTCTTGTATAAGTTACTTGATATTATAAGGTATTAATTAAATGCAATATCATAATATGGATAAACTAAAGTTGGTATAATAATGAATTTTAATGCTAGCATTGATTACTACCTATTAACATATATAAGAAAGTTCCTACACTTTGTATACCCATCAAGTTGAGGAAAAATCCATATAACTTTGTGTTCTGCCTTAAGTTAATGAAAAAAATAGTAGAAACTGTATCTATAACTTACAATGAGATAATTATTTGAGTTTCTTTGACTTCCTTCTTGCACCAGACGATTTCATTTCCATGACCTGCTCACAGACCCAGAAGAGAGTACTCATTTCTATATCTTTCAGTTGGACCTGGGATATACTCTTAACCTAATGTAAACAAATTTATAGGTTTGGACAAACATATGACCTTTTCTAAATATATAAATGTTGTAAATGCTGGGGCCAATTGGCAGTTTCCTGAATTGCAAGGTTAAGTGAACTTGCTCTGTAAAACAAGGCAGTAAGGGCCTGAATGGACATGGAAGGAGGTATGAGAGAGACATTATAGTCCCCAGCATAAGGATAGCATCCTGGCCTCTTCTTCTTGATCTCACATTAGAGTCTGCTGTATTGTTATGTATGATTTTTTTAGTCATACATTGTTTTTACTTTAGTTGGTTTGAATATGTTCTAATCATTATAATCAAAGGAGGTTCAACTATAAACTACTCCACTGTTTTTTTAAATTCTGTAATTCAGAACAACTTGTGATATTATTCAAGTTATGTAATGATTTTTATTAATATAACTGTTAAGTATACTATAAGATTGGTTAATAGTTTTTGTGGTGTTATGTAGTATGTTTTGAAATTGACATCCTTACCTTAAAAATATTAGTGAATGCTTCATATAGTCCAATGTTGGGAGGGGAGAAAGATAGTATAAAGATTATATAAACCTAAAGAGGAAGAATGAATAGAACAACTTAATAATTGACAGCTTAAAACTGAGTGGGTTGTGCATGAAATATCATGGTCTCATTTTTTATTACACACACATATTTATAAATGTTATTTATAATACATTGGTGCTAGTAAAAAAGACATAGTTATAAAGCTATTTATTATGAAAAGAAACAAATTATTCAGTGGTAGTCAGCAAAGATTCTGGTTCTTTATGCCTTTTCATGTAGTTGTCCTCCATCTTTTGGCTTCAATCCTTGATCTTGATATTCCAGGCATCCAAGAGGCTGATGCAGACCCTGAGATTCAACTCATCCTCATTCAAAGCATGGGGGGAGGCGTTGTCTTTCCTAGATTGTTTTTATTTTGTTAGTCATTTAAAAAATTTTAATTACAGTTAACATATATTATTATATTAGTTTCAGTAGTATACCCCTATGGTTAAATATTACATAACTTAATAAGTGATCATCCTGATAATTTTTACAGCCATTTGATACCATACCTAGTTATTAGACCATTATTGACTATATTCTCTCTGTTGTACTTTATATCCTCATGACTCATCTGTAAGAAATGATTTAAATTTCTTAATCCCTTCACCATTTTTGATTATCCTGCACACTCCCCTCCAATCTGGCAACCATTGAAACATTCTCTCTATCTATAATTCTGTTTTTGTTCTGCTTTTTCATTTATTTATTTTTTTTAATGTTCAGTTGTTGGTAGATATGTATTTATTGCTACTTAATTGTTCATAACTACTAAACAATTTCTAATTTCTGAATATGATGTTAGACATGTAAATTAAATTAAATAATTATACTGAAATTCTCTGTGATGATTTGGGTATCTTTGACTATGAACTCAAGAAGAAGTATCAATAAATAATTTTATTATTATGGGAAATTTGATTTCATCTTCTATATGAAAAACTGGTAAAATAATTAGTAACTTCTCTACTTTTTGTCTATTTTTATTACTTTTTTCAGTGCAATTTTTTTCTTTTATTTAATTATTTTTCAAGTACAGTTTTCTGTCTATTACTTTTGATGATATTTTAAATATTTTCTTTGCCTTTTCCCCAGAATTAGATCCAGTGACCCAGCAACTTATGCTCCAAACAGCTAAACCAACTTTTGGCCATCTTACAGATGTAAGTAAAAAGCTCAAGTTATAATATCGCTATACATGGTAGTTAAATGCAAGCATCTTTATTTAATTTTAGTAGCAAGGCTATAATATCAACTCTAGAAAATAATGGAACAGGATATTTGTAGAAGTTTTTTAAATGACTCATCTACTTACTTATGTGTTTTAATGTTACTTGTGGTAATATTTTTGGTAACGTGGAGATTTATAACAGACTAAACAAAGTTATAGCCTTTCTCAACAAAAGTATACCATATAATTAGCCTTACACAGAAGAGTTTCATCGAATTTTTTCTAGTACTTTTACAGTTTGAGATCTTATGTTTTAGTCTTTAATTCAGTAAGGTAAGGACAAACAGCGTAATCGCATGTATGAGCTACATAAATTAGGGTCATGGAAGAAAAAAGAATTGTGGTTTTCAGTGGCTGGAGGAAAAGAAAATGTGAGTTGCTAATCCACAGGTATAAAATCTCAGTTATGGAGATAAGTATGTTCTAGAGATTTACTATATGACATTGTGTCTATAACAATGCAGTATTGCACACATATATCTGTTAAGAGGGTAAATCTTGTGATAAATGTTTTTACCACAAAATAATTAAAAAGTTTTGCATTTTTAAGAATGATACTTAAAAGCTGTGAACCATTATTTTTTTAGTTTTAACACTTATCTTTTATGTTAAAAATATTACTCCTAGCCCTAGCTGGTGTAGCTAAGTAGATTGAGCACGGGCCTGTGAAGCAAAGGGTCGCCGGTTTGATTTCCAGTTAGGGCACATTCCTGGGTTGCAGGTGAGGTCCCCAGTAGGGGACACATGAGAGGCAACCACACATTGATGTTTCTCTCACACTCTTTCTCCTTACCTTCCCCTCTCTCTAAAAATAAACAAATAAAATATTAAAAAATATTACTCCTAGTTGGAATAAATATACCCTATGCCAATCCTTATAAAACTTATATTATACTATAGAATGCACAGAAGACTGTTATAAGTGAGACCATGTTGGAATAGTTAGCTCATGCTAGAATATTGAATAACTTAAACAAGAGATATGAAGAAAATCTTGAATAAGTTTATGGTATAATGAAGAACATGTAGAAAATTCAAATAATTAACATTTCAGAAGATCTGGGGAAGGCCAGATGGCTGGATGAGATTACTCCACGTGAATGAAAGGCAGATCACAAGGCCACATGCCTGGAATGGGTGTGTTCATAAGGGTGGCAGTCTATGATGTGTGATATGACAAAATGGTAGCCTAGTCCAAGGGAGGAGGAAACAGGTTCATAGTTCAACCAAACAGGGTTTTTTGAGGACCAGAACAGTTAAGGGAATTTTTAAAGACTAACATGTTTATAGTGTGGTACTGGGTGGTTGCCCTACCCTATGTCCCCCTACCACAAAACCCTTCATGACATCCACACAGATCCCTCTGATGCCTTCAGTGCTTTCTCATGATTGAAGTTGAACACATGTTTAGTTTCTCTTTAAGACTAAAGTGTGGTACAAAGGGAACATCTGGGTTGCATTTTGAGAACTCATCTGAGATTTGTAAACAAAGGTGAAACTCATGATATTTTGGATTAAATCGTTATGAGGAAAAGGAGGCCAGAGTGTTCATTCACTGTGTTTGCCAAATGACACAAGCCATGGTGGTTGCTGGCATGTGACTTCATGGAAGAGGGATGTTATAAAATGAACATTTGTTAAGTGCAGTTTAATACTGAGAGATCAAGTAAGGGAATAAATATATGTGCCATTTTATGTATTTGAGTGAGAGAATTAAGAACTATTATTCTTAGGTTTGACATTAGTGATGAATACAAAATTGAAACACATCAGGAAAACAATTTCTTAAGATATTAAAAATATTTTCAGGATTATAATGATGTGTTCATGGCAGATGTGACCTGTGAGTTTTCCTGAAGAAGGTATTCTAGTGTGTGATTGGTCATCAAACAAATGTTAGAATAATTTGTTGTGGTCAAAAGCTACACAAAAATAGAGAAATGTATGGGAATATAATGCTAGTGACATAAGAAAATAATTTGATTTGTAGTTAGAATATGCCACTGAAATGCTCGAGAGTAGCAAGTATAAAGCAGAGAAATGAGATTAGAAAATCATTTGCAAAGACAGTGCCAGGAATTACATTAGGTAGACATATCTCTATGTTGGGGGCAGTATATTAAAAAATGGAAAGTAACTTAGTTTAAGCTACAAGATTCTGATTATAAGTAAAAAAACAGGTAATAAAAGACTCTTACATATATCTTAAAATTAATGACTTTGTAATAAACCTTCTGATAACATATGGAGGAAATATTGGACCTACCTAGAGATAGCCACTTCAAAAGCAATTTATAAATTAGCTTTCCTGGAAAGACCTCAAATTCATTAAAACCCAAAACCTCTTTCCTGATATCTGTCTCTCAGTAAATCTTATTCAGGAGGAAGGAGATTAGAAGTAATAAAGCTTGCCCTCAGTGGATAAAATGGAATATGTGACTTGAAACATCAGTAGTCAGTTCAAAGTGGCCCATCTGTGAATTACTAACATGTGCTCAGCTGCCTAAGGCCTAAGTGGTGGACCACAAGAAGACACTGACCTCCTAACTTGCCATGGACACTGGAACTGCCCACTAATTTAATTCTGGTCCTGTGGTCCTCCCATGTAGAACTTCTGTGATCCCCTGAGATGTGAAGAAGCAGATTTAAAAAAAAACAAAAAACAGACTTCCAAGCCTCGGGGAAGTAAAGACACAAAGCCATCCATCTGGGTTGTTTAAAGGGTAGAAACTCTATTTTTGCCCTCGAGAAATTAAGCTCATGGACTGAGAGGCATTTGAAACAAGGCAGAGATATTAATGTGGGACTCATGAGGAGGAATTCCACATAAAGATGTTTCTGGTAGGTTGGGCTATGGCTCTGAGGATGCCTGTGAGTGGGTCAGGATTGGATTTGTGAGTTCACCTAGAAACTTCTCCTTCTGTAACAATAATTGCACATTCCTTGAGCTTGAACTTGGGATACAAAACTGAGCTCTGCTGATAATACTGAGCTTTGCCTGACTCTACTGAGAAGGACAGTCCAGAGTCTTGAGAAAATATTTTCTTCACAGCTTAATCATCAGATATGTATGGGACATGAGCCCAAAAGAGGCCATTGAAATGTCGTGGGTATCCCAAGGCTGGGAGAGTAGTCTAAGCCAGCAGCCAGTGGAACTCTGGGCATAACAAGGAAACCCTAGGGTTACAAAACATTTATGGAACAATGGCTTTTGAGGGAGATGCAGATATTCTTGTTTGGTAAATATATAAATGAGAAAGAGAGGTGTTATTTTCAGGGTTGGTAGAGGTAGGAAGTGTTGGGGTGAAGGCTGGAACAGCCACCAGTGGATATAGAGACCTGGATACACATCCCGGGGACCTAACCATAAAGGGGATGTGAGATATGGAGGGAACAGACATTTAACAGACAGCACAAAAAGCAAAGTGTACCAAGGAGAAAATCTAGGTTGGAAGTGTGGCCACAGAGAGACTTAGAAGAAAGTACACATTTCTAATGGAACTCTGAATTGTATGTGATTGCAGCTTTAAAGTAAACATTCTGCTTTCCTTTAAAATCTTCAATTACTTACTAATGATTTTGATGTGATGTTTTTATGCTGAGGGGAAAAAGTTGCTGACTCCAACTTCCAATTTGTTGGAGCAAGAACAGATGTGCAATAAAAGACAACCATACGTGTGAAACCATGTAGCATAGCAAACAAACATCCACCCAACTCTCCAATGTGTTAATGATCATGCAAAGACTAATTTTAGATTCTGTATTTTTCATCATTTCATCACTGATGCTGCTTGAAATAGAGGCATCTATTCTTCTGCTTTGCATAAGATAACATTATTTTGTTAACTAATTGTGGAAGAATACATATATATGTGTGTGTGCATATACATATATATGTGTCTTTGTGTGTATGTGTATATATGTGTGTATATACACACACATATAAATTATATATATAATATATATAAGTTATATATATATATATATATATATATATATATATATATATGACATTTAAGCAGTTTATTTACACTGGTCAGCATTTTTCCACAGACCTGGAATTATTCTGACTGCTTTATAAAAAAAAATGGGAGTTTCAGACACAGCTCAGGAATGCCTGAATGATTATTGGAATTTTAAATGAAGTCACATTCTTGAATGTGATGCCTCAAAGGGCCAGCTTTAGGGTTCATCTTGTCCCTTTTCCCCACTTATCTGCTCAAAGTGTGCTTAGTTCCCATGTGTTTACATCTAAAAACTATTATTTTACATTTTATAATTAATCTACAATTGATCTATATTGTATATGATGTGAATTTTAGGTTAAGTATTGTGTTTTTGTTTTGCAAATATTTATTCAGTTTCCCAGATCCATGTATCAAAAAGACTGTCCTTCACAAATAAGCTACATTGCTACCATAGTTATAAATAAACTGGCTACATATGTGTGTCTATTTATGTATTGTCCTTTTTAAAATATAGGTACAAACAATGTTTATCCCCACACCAATGAAACAATGGCTTAATTTTGAAGAACATAAGTTTTTTAACTTCATTCATATAGTAAATCCACTTTGTTCTTCATGATTGTTTTGTCAATGACCATCCTCTTTAAATTTTCATTTAAATTTTACAATAAAGTTAAGTTATCATTATCCACCAAATAACTTCCTAGGACTTTAAGGCGTTCTATTCATCTTTGCTTTTCAGCAGTTTTATTTTGATGAGCTTATATTTGGTTTTGGGTCTTTTTCACTTTTTAAAAATTTTATTATTGTTCAAGTATAGTTGTCTGCCTTTTCCCCCCTGCCTTTTCCCACACTGACCCTAGCCAAACCCACCTCCTTCCTCTGATACCACCCCAATTGATTTTGTCCATATGTCTGTCCTTTGTAGTTGTTCCTGAAAACACTTCACCCTTTTTCCCCTATTACCCCCTTCTACTTCTCCTCTGGTTACTGTCAGATTGTTCTTTTTTAAAAATATGTTTAATTGATTATGCCATTACAGTTGTCCCATTCCCCCCCTTCATTGCCTTCTACCCTGTATACCCATTGTCCCCATCCCCCCTTTAGTTCATGTCCATGTGTCACAAGTTCTTTAGATTCTATAAATCACATACTATTCTTGTCTTCTCCCCTTTCTATTTTCTACCTACCATCTATGCTACTTAGTCTCTGTAACTTCTCCCCCCCACACTCCCCTGTTGCTAAACCTCCATGTGATCTCCATTTCTATGGTTCTGCTCCTGATCTAACTGCCTGCTTAGTTTGCTTTTGTTTTAGGTGTGGTTGTTAATAACTGTGAGTTTGCTGACCTTTCACTGTTCATATTTTTATCTTCTTTTTCTTAGAAAAAAAGATTTTTCTTAATTTCAATGTCTCTGGTTATATTTTCCTTGCTTGTTTCTTTTGTTAATTAGATTCCACTTAAAGGTGACATCATATAGTATTATTCCTATTTATTCCATTTATGCTTCAAAGCTTTTTGAACCTATGGGTCTACATCTTCACTTAGTTTTGGAAAATTCTCACCTAGGACTTTTCCAAATGATTCTGTACCATTTTTTTCTTCTTCATTTCAGATTTCCTTTAAATTTATGTGAGAAAATTTCACTCCTTTAACCTTTCTCTTGAAATTTCTTTTTTATTTATTTTTATTTTCATTTTATTGATTGTGCCATTACAATTGTTCTATTCCCCCCTTCATTCCCCTCCACCCTGCACCCCCCACCCCTACCATCCCTCCCTTTAGTTTATGACCATGTGTCTCAAATTCTTTAGATTATATATTTCCCCTACTATTCTTGCCCTCCCCGCATCTATTTTCTACCTACCATCTATGCTACTTATTTTTTGTACCTTCTTCCCCCTTCTCCATCTCCCACTCCCCTGTTGCTAACCCTGCATGTGATCTTCATTTCTATGGTTCTGCTCCTCATCTAGCTGTCCTCTTAGTTTGCTTTTGTTTTAGATGTGGTTGTTAATAACTGTGAGTTTGCTGTCCTTTCACTGTTCATCTTTTTTATCTTCTTTTTCTTAGATAAGTCCCTTTAACATTTCATATAATAAGGGCTTGGTGACAATGAACTCCTTGAATTTGATCTTATCTGAGAAGCACTTTATCTGTCCTTTCATTCTAAATGAAAGTTTTGCTGAATAGAGCAATCTTGGTTGTAGGTCTTTGAATTCATGACTTGGAATATCTCTTTCCAGCCCCTTCTTGCCTGTAAGGTCTCTTTTGAGAAATCCACTGACAGACTGATGGGAACTCGTTTGTAGCTGACTGTCCCCTTAGCTCTTGCTGCTTCTAGGATTCCCTCCTTCATTTTAATCTTGGCTAATGTAATGATGATGTGCCTTGGTGTGTTTCTTCTTGGGTCCAACTTCTTTGGGACTCTCTGAGCTTCCTGGATTTCCTGGAAGTCTATTTCCCTTTCCAGATTGGGGAAATTCTTCTTTATTATTTGTTCAAATAAGTTTTCCACTGGTGGCTCTTCCTTTCCCCCTCCTGGTACCCCTACAATTGGAGGCATAGGTGGAGACGCTGTGCTTTCTCACACAACCAAGTTTAGAGACCACAAAATATTAGCAATAGAAAACATAGCCAGAACACAGAAAATTGAACTTTTCGGAAGTCTGATAACAACAAACGCTTTGGCCTGACCAGTAAGAGGGGCAAAACCAGCAGCTGGAGGAGCGGGGTTGCACAGGAAAACTTGGTCAGAGGGACTCAGGCATGCGGATTTCAGGAGTGGGGTTGCAAAGGGTGAACCCAGTGAGCGACCCAGTGAGCGCGACCCAGTGAGTAACCAGCAGATAGCGAGGGTGTGGGGAGGCAGGTTGACTGTGGTGGCGCATTCCTGCACAGATAGATTGGCCAGGGAGTGGGCAGTGAGATGGGATTGAGCAGCGGGGGTAGCAGAGGGGACTGCCATTTCCCCACTCTGACCCCAACCCCACATACAGCTTCACAAACCAGCGACCCTGCTCTGGAGGACCCTCCCTGCCCCTAAGGCTCCACTCCTCATACTTAACGGGTGCGAACACACCAAAAATGGCTCAAGAAGATCTCAAAGCCCCAGAGCCCATAACTAAGCGACCAAGAAATAGCAAAACTTTCAGATGCACAGTTCAAAACACTGGTGATCAGGATGCTCACAGAACTGGTTGATTTTAGTCACAAATTAAAGGAACATATGAAGGCTAAACTAATTGAAATGAAGGGAATTGCACAGGAAACCAATAGTGATGAAAAGGAAACTGGGACTCAAGTCAAGAGAGTGAACCAGAAGGAAGGAAAAAATGACCAAACAGAAAAATATGAAGAAACAAGAATTCAAAAAAAATGAGGAGAGAGTTAGGAACCTCCAGGATATCTTTAAATACTCCAACGTCTGAATTATAGTTGAAATTTCTTTATATATTGAGATATGTTCACTCTCTACCACTTTCTTGAGAATTTTTATCATAAGTGTATGTCATATGTTGCCAAATGCTTCTTCTGCAAAGATTCAGATACTGTGTGATTTTCAGCCTTCATTTTGTTAATGTGGTGTATCCTATTGACTGATTTGTAGAGGTTGAATCATACCTTTATCCCTGGAATAAGCCTTCCACAATGATGGTGTATTCATGAAGGTCATACTTTTTAATGTATTTTTTAACATATTTTGCTTATATTGTATTCAGGATTTTTACATCTGTATTCCTTGGAGATATTGGACTATACTTCTTTTCTTTTTGTGGTATCCTTGCCTGGTTTTGTTATTAAGGTAATGTTGGTCTTGTAAATTGTGTATGTAAGTGTTACCTCCTCTTTTATTTTCAGAAGAATATTAAAAGCAATGACATCAATTCTTTCTTTTTATTTTAGTTTTTTTATTTAATTATTGTTCAAGTACAGTTTTCTTTTACTCCCATCCCAGCCCACCCACCACAGTGCTCCCCACCTCCCTCCCATTTCCACTCCCCTTAGTTGTTGTCCATGTATCCTTTATATTAGTTCCTGTAAATGCTTCCGTTTTTTCCCTGAAATTCCCTCCCCTCTCCCCTCTGGTCACCGTCCCCCTGTTCTCTATTTCAGTGTCTTTGTTTTTATTTTGCTTGCTTGTTTGTTTTGTTGCTAGCTTCCTGTTGAAGGTGAGATCATATGGTATTTGTCTTTCAACACTTGGCTTATTTCACTCAGCACAATGCTTTCCAGTTCCATCCATGCTGTTGCAAAGGGTAGGAGCTCCTTCTTTCTTTCTGCTGCATAGAATTTCATTGCATATATGTACCATAATTTTTTGATCCATTCATTTACTGATGGGTACCTAGGTTGCTTCCATCTCTTGGCTATTGTAAATTGTGCTGCTATAAATATTGGGGGACCAGTCTTTTGGACTGGTGTTTTAGGCTTCTTAGGATATAATCCTTGTCTGATTGCTGTGGCTAGGAGTTCCAATCCTATGTTGAATAAAAGTGGTGAAAGTGGACATCCTTGTCTTGTTGCTGACCTCAGTGGGAAAGCTTTTAGTTTTTGTCCACTGAGTATGAGGTTGGCTGTAGGTCTCTCATATATGTCCATTATTATGTTGAAACCATTATTATATTGAGGTATACTCCCCCTACTCCCACTTTGCTGAGTGTTTTTACCATAAATGGGTGCTATACCATATCAAATGCTTTTTCTACATCTATCAATATGATCATGTGATTTTTGTCTTTTCTTTTGTTTATATGATGTGTTATGTTTATTGATTTTTGTGTTTATTGTGTACCATGTTTGTATCCCTGGGATGAAATACACTTGATCATGGTGTATGGTCTTTTTAATGTATTGCTGGATGTGATTAGCCAGTACTTTGTTTTGGATTTTAGTGTCTATGTTCATCAGTGATATTAGTTTGTAGTTTTCTTTCTTTGTTGTATCTCTGTCTGGTTTTGGGATTAAGATAATGCTGGAATCATAAAAAGAGTTTGGAAGTGTTTCCTCTTCTTCAATTTTTTGGAAAAGTCTGAGAAGTATAGGGTTTATCTCTTTCTTAAATATTTTGTAAGTTTCTCCTGTGAAACCATCTGGTCCAGGGATATTGTATGATGGGAATTTTTGGATTACTGCTTCAATTTTGTCAGCTGTTATTGGTGTGTTCAGGCTTTCTGCTTCTTCATTCAGCTTTGGAAGATTATAATTTTCTAGAATTTTTCCATGTCACCCAGTTTTTCAAATTTCTTGGCACATAGTTCTTTGTAGTAATTTCTTACAATCCTTTTTATTTCTGTATTATCAGTTGTAACCTCTCCTCCTTCAGTTTTAATTTTGTTTATTTGGGTCCTCTCTCTTTCTTTCTTGATGAGTCTGCTCAAGGGCTTGTCAGTTTTTTGGGTTTTTTTTTTTTTTTTTTTTTTTTTTAGTTTTACAAAGAACCAGCTTCTGGATTTATTTGTCCTATGAATTGTTCTTTAAGTCTCTATGTCATTTAATTCTGCTCTGATCTTAGTTATTTCCTTCCTTCTACTTGATCCAGGCTGTCTTTGTTGTTGTTATCCCAGTTTGTGTAGATGGAGGGGTAGGTTGTTTATTTGGAATGTTTCTGGGCTTTTTTATATAGGTCTGAATTGTTATGAAATTCCTTCTCAGCACTGCCTTTTCTGCGTCCCACAGGATTTGGACTGTTGTGTGTTTATTTTCATTTGTTTCCAGAAACTTTTTTTTATTTCTTCCTTGATCTTATTCTTAACCCATTCATTGTTTAATAGCAAATAATTCAGTCTCCATAAATTTTAGTGTTTTTGAGTTTTTTCATTGAGGTTGGTTTCTAGTTTCAGGTCCTTGTGGTCTCTGAAGATGTTTCATATGATTTCAAATATCTTGATTTGTTGAGGCTTGTTGTGTGTCCTATCATGTATTCTCATTTGAAAATGTTCCATGTGCATTTGAGAAGAATGTGTATTTTGCTTCTTTGAGATCAAAGATTCTATATATATCAGGTAAGTGCATTTGATCTAGGGCACTGCTCAATGCTGCAATATCCTTGTTGATATTTTGTTTGAAAGATATATTCATTGATGAATGTGAGATATTAAAATTCCCTAGTATAAGCGTCTGTATATTTCTTGAAGTTCTCCAAGATTTTCTTTATGTATTTGGGTGCTCCAATGTTGGGTTCATATATGTTTATAATATTTATGTCTTCTTGACAGATTTTTCCCTTCAGCATTGTGAAGTGTCCTCTGGGTCTCTTTTTATGGCCTTTGTTTTAAAGTCTATTTTATCAGATATAAGTGTTGTAACCTGGCTTTTTTTCCTGTCCATTTGCTTGGAATATTTTTTCCAACCCTTCACCTTCAATCTGTGCTGGTCTTTAGTTCTGAGGTGGGTGTCCTTTAGGCAGCATATGTGTGAGTCATGTTTTCCTATTAATTCAGCTACCCTATGTCTTTTGATTGCAATATTTAATCCATTTACATTTGATCTTATTATTGATAAGTACTTATACCTTGTCATTTTGCTCCATTTGAAGCTTTTGTTCCTTTCTCTCTCAGTGGATTTTTTTCCTTTTCTTAAACCAGTGTCTTTACCATATCTTGCAATGATATTTTGGTGAAGGTATATATTTTTTTCACCTTCTTTTGTCTGGGGGGCTCCTTATTTGGCCTTCCATTTTCATTGAGAGCCTTGCTGGGTACAGTAGTCTCAGTTGCAGGCTTTTGCTTATAGTATTCCTTTTTATTACCTTTTGACTTGTAATGTTTCTGTTGAGAAGTCACCTGCTAGTCCAATTGGGGCTTCCTGTATGTTATTTCCTGTTTCTCCCTTACTGTCTCTGCAACTCTCACTTTGTCTTTAAATTTTGCCATTTTAATTATGATGTGTCTTGGAGTAGGACTCTTTGGATTCCTCTTGATTGGTACCTTCTCTGCTTCCTGGATTTGTGTGGCTTTTTCTTTCATAAAATGGGAAGTTTTCAATCATTACTTTTTCAAACAAGTGTTCTATTCCTTAATCCTGTTCTTCTTCTGGTATCCCTATTATACAGATATTATTCTGTTTCATGTTGTAACACAGTTCCCATAGTCCCTCTTCATTGTTTTGAGTGTTTTTCACTTTTTTCTCATTTTAGGAGTTTTTTTCTTCCTTGTCCTCCAGCTCACTGATTCGATAATTTACTTTCATAGAGCCTGCTTTTGATTCTTTTACTGTGTTCTTTAATTAGGAAGTTAAATTCTTCCTTTTTCTTTGCCTTTGTTGATTGTTTCTATGTTCTTTTTTTTTTTTTTTTTTTTTTTTGGCTGATGTAGTTTGCAGTAAGTTTCTCATAGGTTCCCTATTGTTTTTGGTGAAAATTTTCACTGAGGTCATTGACCTTCCTTATAATAATTGTTTTGAACTCAGTATCTGATAGTTGACTTGCCTCTATTTCACTTAGCATTTTTTGAGGATTCATTCTTTCTTTTAGATTAGGAGCTGTTTCTTTGTCTTTCCATTGTTTGTGGGACTCCTCTTGTTTGCTTCTGCTTCTTAAATTGATCTATTTTGCCTTTTTGACTCTGTGGTGTGAATCTCTATGTTAGGAGGCTTGTGAGATTCAGTGGTGCAGTCTCCTTGATCACTCAAACTTTATGCTCTTGAAATACCCTTTATGCCTTTTATGCTGTTTCTCTGGATAATAATGGGTTTTGATTGGTGTTGGGTCTTTGTGTGGTGGGTCCTCCCTCTAGCTGGTTGACTGAGGGTCACTCTGCCCATGTCTTGTGTGCTCTTGTGAAGGTGCTTCCAGAACAAAATCACAAATTCCAGGAAAGAAGCCCACATCCACAAATGTACCCCCCAAATACCACTTTCAACCCCAAATGAACCAGTGTTAATAAGGGTGTAATAAGGTTAAGACTATTATAACAAAGGAAAGAAAATATGAGGTGACCTACTGAAAGAAAAATTATTTTGAGAAGGTAGAATTAGGAGCACTAATAAGATTTGGGAGTTTGAGCAATGGAAAGAGAAAATAAAATTTACCTCATGAATAAGAAAAGGAATGAAGAATGTGGAATGAAGTATGAGAAGGTAAGCATATAATCTTAGGTTTAAACAGAAATTAAAATAATATAAAATAAAATGAAGTGAGAGAGTAAGAGAAAAAGAAAGGCAAGAATAGTAAATAATTAATAAAATATAGGAGCCAATCTGAAGAGAAAGATCCACCACAGTGCTATCAATGACAAATAGGCTAAAATTAATATAGGTGGTATGGGAATAAGAGCAGAAAAAGAAACACAGAAATGTCCCAGGGATGTTTTGAGTAATGGAAAGTGATTTTGAAATGATAGAGAGGGAATACTAAAGGTGAGGAAAAAAGCAGGCTAACAGAGGGAAAGATTAAATTTGTGATGTAATGAAAGATAAACAGTAAAAAGGAGAAAAAAGAGAAATAAAATGGAAGGATGAAAGAGAAATTGAAGAAAAAAGAAAAAGAAACAGGCTAAGATGGCAAAAATTAAAATTTGAGATGAAAAAAGATTAGAAGTGGGGACCAGTAAAATTTGATATTTGAAATACAGATTAGTGAAGCTCTAGAGATAAAATTGAAGGAAATAATGCAACATCAACTACCTTACCCACAACCAATTTGTAAAGATTGTTAAAAGTAGAGAGATAACACAGGTATTTTAAGAGCAGGGACTAAGGATGTGAAATGACCCTTGACAAGATAATTGGTTTTGTATGTCTGGATGAGGAAGAAATAGTAAGACTGAAGAATGGAATCAAGTTGTAGCTAGAAAGAAAACAAAATTTGAAATGAAAATTATGCGAGGAGAGAGGAAGGTAAAATGGGCTAAAAAGTGGGAGAGGAAACATGTGAATTGAAATAAACTATAATATAAAATCTAGTAACTTAATATGTACAAACTTGCTGGATAAGAAATGAATGTTAAAAAGCTATGCAGGAAAGAAAAGATCACAAATCATCAAGAAGACCACAGTGTCTTTTATCTCAGTAGTCTCTTGTATTTATGACTGTTTTTTTCTTTCTGGATCTGCCTCTAGTGATGTCAAATGTTGACCCCATCTGACCTTAGGCAGCCTGTTTGATACTTGCAGTGATCTGCTGTCCTTGGCTGTCTCCCTTGGTTGTTAATCTGCTCACTCTGCACTCAGCAGTCAGGTTTAAGCACCACAGGGTGAGGCCAAATCTCTCCTGAAGTGGAAGCTATAGTTGCCCTTCAGGCTGCTGCTTCTCAAAAGGGAGTGGTCGGCCTGAGCAGGATGGTTGCTATGTATGGGTTTTGGCTTTGCACCAGTATCATGAAGAATACTCTTTCACTTCTCTCCCCAAGATCTCCATCCCCAGCCTCTCCTCAAGTCTCTGTAGTTCACTCTTCCCACCCCCCTACCAGGGATCTGTTGTCTCTGGCTATCTTCTTTGGTTGTTAATCTGGTCACTCTGCACTCAGCACTCTGACTTAAGTACCACAGGGCCAGGGCAGATACCCTTCTGGGGTCAGGGTTATTGTTTCCCCTCAGGCTACTGCTGCTTGGAGAGGAGTTGTCTGCCTGAGCCTGATCTTGGTGTCTACTATCTCAGTTCTCTCCCCCAAGCTTCAGTCCTTAGTCTCTCCTCAGGTATCATCAGTTCATTCTGCCCCCGCCTTTTCCAGAGCCCAGGGTAAGTGAATGCAAATGAAAAGTTGTGTGTTGGCCCTTTAAATGGCTCTGATGTCTCCATCTGTCTCTTTCTGTAGCCCTGCCACTTTTCACTGCTGGTTGTTATCTGTCTACTGACACGGGCACTGGCCTGCAGTGCCTGCGGTGTTATGAATGGAAAATCAAGACAAATTTACACAGACTACCAAGTCCTGTGGAGGAAAAGGGATAGCACGGCTACTTTCTCAAAAGGGGGAGAGACTCAGAATGGCCTGGCCACCCTCTCAAGGGGAGAGTACTCCCACCCTTGCCTAGACAGGCTTTGATTTTTTTTGGGGGGGGGCAGGAGTTCAGGTACAACTTATTAAATCATTGTTAGGCAGTTAAATAGTAGATAGTATACAAAGAGCTATTAGGGCTCCTTCTAAGTCAGGGTCTGTCAGCTAAAAGGCTACAGAACTTTGGGAAAACAAACTCATTTTCTGCTCGGGCTTTTATCATTTAATTAAGAGAATTCTTAGCAATGCAGGCTTCACAGGATTTTACATATCCTTTCTCAGGCATGATCACCCAGGGAGCCTGCCCTTTCCAGCACAGGGCTGCACCGTCCTCAGTCATTGTTTTCAGGCCTAAGTCAGGCAGAGGAGGCAGATAGCCAAGGAATTCTCAGATACTTCTCTCAGACAGACTGAGGACTCAGGTTTCATCAAAGCCGAGGGGCAAGGGTCCATCACCCTCTTTCTCCATAGCCCCCCAAGTACTTCCCTGGGGCCTCCACATGATCATGTCTGTCCTAGGTCAATCCTCCCTTGAGGAATTTTACCTGTCATTGGCTAACCGACCAAGTACTAGAGGCCCATTATGGAAAAAAGAGCAGAAGCAGCACTCCTGCCAGGGAGATAAGTTTTGTCTCCTTAGTGGCTTATGGTCCAAAGGTCACTCACTCAGCCTTAGCCATGGGGGGTTATAGCTCCTGAAACCAGGCAGGGCAGTTCCCAACAGTCTACTTGTTTGGTTCTGGTGCTCTAGGCTGGGAATCCTAGCTCAGGGTTTAAATCCATCTTTTCAGGGGGATGCAACTGGCTTCTTAATTATCCCTTCAGCACTGCCACCTATGGGCATCAAACCAGCCCTCTCCAATCTCTACTGCACTCCTTACCAGACAGGTTGTTGTGAAGCTGGTTCTTCTCTCTGTCCTGAGTTATATTACTTCTCTGTGGCTATTGCTCAGTTGTTTGTTCCAGCTTACTTCTCCACAATTGAGTTCTCGCTATCTTTCTAGCAGAAGCCTTTCATCCAGGCTTCTCCAGGCAGGATTCTCCCTCTGTATTTCCATGGACAGGGTAGGGTGGGGTGACCACCCACTGGTCTCCACAATGTAGCAGCATGTGAGAGATGCTGGCTTTTCTCTATTGCCTTTTTTTTTCCTGCCACAGGCAGGGAATGGATGAGGTCTCCTCCACCAGCCTCCAATGAAAAGGACCTCTCAGGTTTGGGGAAGAAAATAATGCAGGGGCTCTGGGTGAGTGTCTCTGATCTTGCCTTTTTTCAGAAGGATGTTTCCCCAGGAAGTTTGTACCTCCCTCCTAAATCCCCAGTTTCAGAAGGCTTCGACAACAGAGCTCTCTTAAGAAAATGCTTGTCATGGCAACAGCTCCAGCCAACATGGCGAGATTTAGTGTTTGTTTGTTTCTTTTTTAGACATGGGGAGGGGAAGAGGAAAGAGAGGGAGAGAAAAATTGATTTGAGAGAGAAACATCCATTGGTTGTTTCTTGCACACAGCCTGATGGGGGACTGAACTAACAGCCTCGGTATGTATTCTGACAGGGAGTTAAACAGCTACCTTTCACTTTGTGGGGCTCTGCCCAACCAATTAACTCACACTGGTAAGGACTTTTTTTTATTGATCTTTTCTTTTTTTTACCTGTATTTCATTTATTATAACTCTGCTCTTTGTTATTTCTTTCCTTCTACTTGCATAGTGACTCTAAGTATAGATATATGAGAGAAAGAATTTGAGAGATGGGGTGAGAGAAAGAATTTTTCAAGTTGACCACATGATGGAGATCAAGTGATGATACAAATTAACCAAGTAGTAATTACCTTAATCCTGAAAGGTCTTACACTTAAAAACTGAAATGCAGTGTGGTATGACCACTGCTTCCTTCACTTTATTATTTTTACATTCTTGTAGACATTTGTATTAAAGTATACTTAAATGTGTATAGTACAAGTATACAGTTTATGCAAGTATACAGTACAGGTCAGTGACAAAAGGCATGGGACCACTGCAGGGTTCAAAATGTGCACTATAGGGAACATTCATTGCCAGCACCCCAAAGCTTCCCTCATTTCTACCCTATAACATTTATCTCTCCTCAGTGGTAACAATTAGTTCCACTTTCCCATCATAGGCTACTTTTACCTGCATTAAACTTTATATAAGTGGAATTATATAATATGCATTATTTTGTCCTTGGCTTGCCCTCCTTATATTATGTCTCTGTCTGATGTTTATCCATGCTGTTATATGTAGAAGATTTTAGGTATTTTTGTTGATAAATGGAAGTACTTGGTATAAATATGCTACCATTAATGATACATGTATATACAATTGACTTTACCACAAATGACTTTTGGGTTTTTTCAAGTTTTGGTTGTTAAGAATGATGCTGTTGGATCCAGTTCCAGGTAAGATGGAGTAAGCACACTCCTCCCTGTCATTCACATAATGAACCTTGGCTAGTGAGGCATCAAGAAGCTATGGAGCATTCTAAAATTATATAGTGCCAAATAGATGGGGAAAGAAAACACTATTTCAAACCAACAGTGAGCTTACCAGAGGCAAAATGAAAGGAATGTGAGTTTATAAATTTGTTCAAAAATTTCCTGAGCTCATATTTGAGCTAGAAATGCATAGATCTGTTCCTGATCACCATCTAAAGAGACTGAGAATTAGCCAGTGGACAGGCCACCCCAGGCTGGCCATAGGTGGTACATTGGCACTTCAACATCTCTGAAAACTTAAGTGACAGTTTCTAGCCAGTCTCTTGCTTCCTTAAACAAAAATGAGTTTATTCTCAATAGGATTTAAATGAACACATACACACACACTCACATATTTAATTAATATAAATATGTATATATAATTTTGGTGAACATAATAATGACACATGCATAATGACAGATTTAACTTTTTTTTATTTCTTACATTAAAAACTATTCCTTGAATTATTGTGTTGGCTAGCATGTCTAGTACAACATTTAGGAGAAGTTTCAGTATTTTCCCCTGTGAACTGCTTGTAAACATATTAGTGTATTGTCTTTGTCAGATCAAGAAAATCCCCTACAACTGTGGATTGCTAAGGGTTTTTTGTTTTTTTTATCACAACCAGCATTAAGTTTTACCAAATATTTGTTCTGGATCTATTGAAGGGATACTAAATTTTGTCTTTATTTTTTAAAGATGAGATACTGAGTTTCTCACATATTCAATTAATGTTGTCCTACTATAACAAAACCAATTTGCTGTTATTTTGTTATAATACTAAATTGGACACCATAATTCCTTATTTAAATATTTTGGCATCTACTTACCAACAAATAAATGGAACTGTGAACCTTGGCTAGTGTGGCTTAGTGGATTGAATACTGGCCTGTGAACCAAAAGGTTGCTATTGATTCCCAGCCAGGGCACATGCCAGGGTTGTGGGCCAGGCCCTTGGTGGTAGAACACGTGAAAGGCAACCACACATTGATGTATCTCTCCCTCTCCTGCTCCCTCCCTTTCCCTATCTCTAAAAATAAATGTAAATCTTAAAAAAAAAACATGGAACTCTGTGTGATGAGAGATGTGTTAATTGTGTTAGTTAACTTGATTATGGTAAGTACTTCATCACCTATATCATGTGTATCAAATCATCAGTTTGTGAACTTTAACTATTTACAATTTTATTTTTCAGGTATACCTCAGTTAAGCAGGGGAAAATAAAATACTATTGGAAATATGAAACATTTAGGCACACTGAAAACTAAAAATAATTGTTAAGAAAAACTAAAGAAGACAAATATATGTAGAGATATACCATGTTCATGGATCGAAAGACTCAAAACTATTAACATGCCAATTGCCATTTTGATTTATAGTTAAACACAATTACAATACAAATTCCAGGGTAATTTTCTCTAGAAATTAACAAATTAATCATAAAAATTAACATGAAAATGCAAAGTATACAGAATAGCCAAAACACTTTAGAATTATATGCAATAATTTTACGTAGATGAGCATAATTTAGGGACTGATGGACTACGTTTCCAGACATACTATAGAGCTGAATAGATCAAGTGATATGGACATGGGAATACACATGAATCACTGGAACAAAATGTATGATATAGAAGTAGACTCATGCACATATGGTAAACAAAGTCACCAAAGTACTTTAGTAAAGAAAAGATAATCTTTTCAACATTCTGTGCTGGAATTATTAGATATACATATGAAAAAAATATTTATTCTGTTACCCCACTTCATATATACGATTTAACTAAAGAATTTCAAAACTACAAAAAATAAGAAAACATAGGTATAAACATGTATATCTTGGAGTAGACAAAGATTTATTAAACAAAAGACAAAAACATGAAGCATATAAAGAAAAACAGTAATAAACTATATTTTAATTTTGAACTATAAAATAAAAAATTTCTGCTCTTCTAAAATTAGATAATGTTAAAGTTTCCATAACTCTGAATATATGAAAAAACTGAACTGTACACTTCAATAGCATAAACTTTGTTGTATGCAGGTTATATCTTATTAAAACTCATAAAAGACAATGAATACGATAAAAAGTAAACCACACACCAGGAGAACATATTTGCAAAATATTCATGCGATAAAAGGCTTTTATTTAGAATACAAACCATCTCTTATAGAGGAAAAACAAAGGAAGATAGACTAATTAAAACAAGGTCAAAATTTGAACACATATGTCAGAAAATACCATGTACAAAAAGTCAAAAAGCACATAATAAAGTGGTCAACATAATTAATCCTCAAGATAATAAATAATAAAGCTATAAGATACTGCTACATATATAAGAAATAAAACTAAAATGATATATCACCACACATGTAATAAGTTTCTGAAAAAGAACAGAGTTGTAGAAATCATGCTACCTAATATGAAACTATATTGTATGGACATAGTAATCAAAATAGCATGGTACTGGCATAAAAACAGACACATAGATCATTAAAACAAAATAGAGGGCCCCAAAATTAACTCACACCATTATAGTCAATTAATATTCAACAGAGGAAGCAAGCACATACAATGGGCTAAAGATAGTTTATTCAAAAAATGGTGTTGGGAAAATTGAAAAGATATGTGCAGAAAAATGAAACTGAACAACCTTTTTATAGCATGCACAGGAATACATTCAAAATGGATCAAAGACTTAAATATTACACATGATACTATGAAAGTCATAAAAAACAACCTAGACAGCAAAATCTCAGATATTGCTTATAGCAATGTTTTATCAGACAGGTCTCCATAGGCAAAGAAAACAAAATAAATAGGACTACAGCAAACTAAAAAGGTTTTGTACAGCAAAGAAAAACATCAAAAAATAAATAAAAAGACAACCATAGAATGGGAGAACATATTAGCCAATACATCTGATAAGGGGTTAATATCCAAAATTTATAAAGTCCTTAACAAAATTCAACACCAAACAACCCAATTAAAAAATGAGCAGAGTACCTGAATACACAGTCTTCCAAAGAGCACATACACATGGCCAAGAGCACAATATACATGTGAAAAAATGCTCAACGTCACAAATCATCAGAGAAATGCAAATTAAAACCACAATTAGATATCATCTCACACCTGTAAGAATGGCTATCATCAATAAATCAACCACAGAAAAAGTACTAGTGAGGATGTGGAGAAAGCAGAACCATTTTTGCACTGTTAGATGGAACGCAGATTGGTGCAACCACTGTGGAAAGCAGTATGGAGATTTCAAAAAACTAAAAATAGATCTGCCATTTGACCCAGCAATCCCACTTCTGGGAATATATTCAAAGGACCCAAACACTAATTTGAAAGAATATAAATACACCTTTGGTCTTTGCAGCATTATTTACAATCACCAAGATACCAAAATATGGAAGCAGCTCAAGAATCCATCAATAGATAAGCGGATAAAACAACTATAGGACATGGACTACTACTTGACTGTAAAAATACAAGAACAATTTACCTTTGTTACAGTGTGGATGGACCTGAACAACATTATACAAAGTGAAATAAGCTAGTCAGAGATCAACAAATACCATATGATTTAAGAGGACTAAATGGTAATGGAAAAAATACAATAAACAAACAAACAAAAAAGACGGACAATATTAAGAATTGGAAAGAATGTGAAACTACTGAAATTCTTGTATATTGTTGGTGGGCATAAATTAGGATACAACCTCTTTGAAAAACAATCCAGAAAAATTATAGAAGCTATGAATGACATTATTTTCCTCCATAGAGAAGTATACTATTTTTCTAGTTAGCAGAGAGGTTAGAGGAAAATCACCTTGATTTAATCACCACTGATCTATTTTCAGGTTTCCCTTCTGGTGTGTATAATTCTAGTGTCTCATAGCCTGAAATTCTTTCAAAAGCATCTCATTCTTGGAGCTATGTGTTTTAAAAATGTAGTCTAAAATTTTTTCCAACATGAGGGATAAAATTATGAAGGTTATAGCCCTTTTCTTTAAGGAACTCAGAATTAAGAGTTGAACATAACTAATTTAATGCCAGTGAACAGCAAAATTGGTTTATTTTATGGCACTGGGGGTGACATTACAGAGCCACCAACATACTTTTATTTTCAATCTTCTCTACTTTAGATTTTGAAATATTAAAAAATATGTATCTTCTCTGTTGACTACATCAGTAAATTGTGAAGCTTACTCACAGATATCATATATCATTAATACAATAATCCTCTGGCTTCTTTGAGCTTCTATAGTAGGGCAAGAATGCATTCTTACCAAGAACAATGGGACCAGAGAAAGGACTGCTGATTCTGAAAGTGGATATTACAGAGATTATAGATGGAGTGATTCTACACGAAGCATTTCATCTCAGCCCTGAATAACAAACAGGCTTTGGCAGTGTAGATGGTAGGAAGTGATAAGATGAGCTATACTTCGAGCACCATATAAATCATTGATTCACTGTAGCCCAAGTTGAAATGGAGAGAATATGATGGGTATTTATAGCAGGTATATAGAGTCTGAGTTGTCTGGTGTCATATTTTGCAAGTGACTTGATTTTTATTTCATTTTTTTAAAAGATTTTATTAATTTATTTTTAGACAGAGGGCAAGGGAGAAAGAAAGAGGGATAGAAACATCAATATGTGATTGCCTTTCATATGCCCCCTACTGGGGACCTGGTCTGCAACCCAGGCATGTACCCCAACTGGGAATCAAACCAGTGACCCTCTGGTTCACAGGCTGACACTCAATCTACTGAGCCACATCAGCCAGGCCAACAAGTGACTTGATTTTTATATAGTCAGACCTCCCACCATTATTAGGATTTCATTGAAATGTTTACATTGGAGTGGTTACTCATGCCAGGTCTACTTAGTTCAGTGACTTCCATACAGGTATATTGAAATGGCATAATAAATTATAATTCATCAATGATGGAACTCAAATAAAATCTATAACCTTTATGTGACATTGACCTTTGATATTTTTGGAGGGTTTTCTATATATACATACATTCACAATGGGTGCTCCTACTAAGACTCCCAAAATCTTTAGTCTCTTGCACTGTTTTTGTTGGCTAGTTGGGTTGGTTGGTTGGTCTGTTTGTTTTTTCTTGACCTGACAGAGCCACCGTTCATTGAACTTCTGGGCACATGTAACGGACATCTGTTCAGCTGAGCTTTTAGTAATTGGCATATTAATTAAAAGTAAGTTTTCACTTTTAACATTTTGTTTGTTTTTCATGATACATATGCCCTGTAGCATTTCACACGGGTGTTGTCTTCAACATCTCAAATACACAAAACAAGCTATTCATTATGACTTCTGGACTTAAAGTCATACATGATGTCCCTTAAATGCTTTCTTTCACCTTTTTCTGGAGAGAATATTATGAGATTTTCTCCAGGATAAAGATTAGCTCAGTCTGTTTCCTGTACGTGTCACATCTGCACTCTCTCAGTGTAGCCCTGCTGGGGTCACCAGGGTCAGTGTGAAGGCTGTAGTTTTCATAAAGTAAGAAAGCTTGATTACATTCTACAGCCAAAAGTGTATTACCCAATTTTCTACTTTTAAATCAGAATTTTGATGTTTTTATTACTCACAGTAATGCCAACCAGAAAATAATCAGGACAAATTTGAGCTAAGTTATAAGCCATTCAGGGTCTCGGTGGATGCAGGAGGAAGGAGACCCCAGTCCTTCCTTTGCAATTGTGGCTTTTAAAGAGATATGATAGATAGCTTGTGAGAAGAAGCAGTAAAGCTATGAATAATGACAGTGAAATGCAGAACAAGAGCAAAAACTGCGATGACTATTTCCAAATACCTACATAACCTGTTGGGAATTTTTCCTCTGTTTATTTTTTCCTCTTCTATCCAGAAGGGTTGTCCATTCCTGAAAATACTGAAGGTTGTAGGAGGAGGAACTGAGCTTTAACATAGTTCTATATCAGACATAAAGGTATTGAAAAAATGAAGATTGATCATGTTTTATAGAGAGAGACACAGATAAAATGGAGATATTTAATATTACCCAAAAGTCTTACACATTTTTACATTTAAATACAATGCTTAATATTCCAACATGGACAAATACATACTAGGACCCGTATGATAATATTTATTAAATGCCTTACATTAAATAACTTAAATCTTCACAAGTCTATAAATGAGTTACTACTGTTAATTCTGTTTTCAGGATAAGGAAATGGAGGTACAGGAAGTTAGCTAAATGCCCCAGGGTCACCTGCCTACTGCAGTCCTTGGCTAGAATTTGAGGCCAGGCTATGGCTCCAGGGCCCCTGGCTCCTATCCACTAAGTTCCATATCTTGAGTAATCCCTTTTAGAAATGTCACATTTTATACTAGTATTTTCTACTTGGGAGCTATAGGTAAACTTGAGTGACCCACACTTTGATTTAAATATGGCACAATCTTGTTTTCTTTAATCTAGCTGACACCTTGTGCTATCTTCATTTATCTCTTGCATTATTTAATATTTAAAATGTCTAAGCCTTGCATCCTTAACAAGAGTATACATTTTAAAAGGAAAGGTAATGCTTTTTGTTTCCATTTACATAAAATTATATTCCAATTATAGGTGGCATACAAAATTATATTAGTTTCAGCCATGGCTGGTGGCTCAGTGGGTTGAGTGCCAGCCTGCAAACCAAAAGGTCACCTGTTCGATCCCTGGTCAGGACACATGCCTGGAATGTGAGCCAGGTCCCCAGTTGAGGGTATGTGAGAGAAAACCAATTGAGGTTTCTATCAAAATTATATTAGTTTCAGGTGGAAAACATAGTGATTAGACATTTCTATATTGTACAAAATATCATTCTAGTATAAGTCGAGTATCACCTGGGGGCAATACTTTTTTTTTTTTTTTTTACTTCAGAAACTCTGGAACAGCTCTCAGCTTGGTTTCTTGTGCAAGGTAGATAAATATCCTTAACTCATTGAAAACAAAAACAGGCAGTGAATTGATCTCAATAATTTAGTTGAGATTGAAACATGATATAGATTAGGCAATCCAGGTTAAATCACATTTGTTAATGATTTCCTATGTGATTCAATCATCCTGATATACTTCTCAAGTCATGTCTCCCTAAGCATACAATTTTCCTCATTGATTTATATTTCAGAATCTTGCAAACTTTGTTCTCAGAACCTTTTCAATAATGGCAGACGGGCAAAGGAATTCAATGAAATGTTACTTATAGATCACATCCCTTCAACAATTGCAAATGATTTAGAAAGTATTGGGCAAATGTGGATAATACAACCCCTAAACTACCTCCCCAAACTATAATCCATTCATTTGTAACCATAGTTTACAGTTCAGAATCAGAGGGACTCAGCTAAGATAAGCCCACTTACGATTCAGCCCTGCTGACTTCAGGGACCTCTCCTGTCATTTACTCTTCTCTACTTTGTGCTCTACTAGGCCAAACTGTGAGACTTTCCTGAATGCCTCATCTTATTTCACACCTCTGTGCCTTTGCCTATGTTATATTCTCATCTTTCCAACTTGGCAGGAGAGTCATCTTTCAGATCCCATCCATGGGAAATATTATCTCCCTAAAGCCTTCCCAAAGCTGCTCACCTGTCAGGCAGGCTCATCTCTCTCCTACTTCATTCTGCCTCTGTGCCTGGCATCTCATTTAACTTCAATTACCTTCCTTTCTGCTAAAACATTAGCTGTTTAAGTGTGTATGTCTTCCCTTGTCCATTTCTGACCATTACTGAGGGTTAGCATGAGTGAGCAGGAGTCCACCTCATCCAGGGGACTGATTACTATCAATCTTAGAATGTGTTTTTTATATGTTAAAAGTTAATTGGTGTTTTAAATAGAAATATAAAAGCATGAAGTATAAAATTCTCGCAAGTGCAGTGTGTCCTAGTTCCAGTAACACAATTATGTTTCAATTCCTTATTACAAACAATGAAAGGCCCATTTTCTGATAATAAATGCTCTTACAAAAAATTACTACTGAATTGGTTTGATGTCCAGTCTTGGAACAGGAAAATCACATTATTCTTTCTCAAAATCCTCTTGGTAACCATGAGTAATTGATTTGACAGCTCATCTTCACAGACTTAGGTTCTTGTTATCATAATGCCAACTTGCATCTTGCTAGAACTTGTCACTGTCAGTGCCTGTCAATGATTACCTGTAAGGTGGGCAGTATGCCTGGAGTGAGTGGAAAGACAGAGTATATTTCATATACTCGAATAACTTTAAAACCTAAGCATAAGATGCATTTCTATTTTTACTTTAGTAAAGAAATAAAATAAATAGCATATCTGACTGAAAACAGTTCAACTACTGTTTAATCAATTTCTTTATATTTTAGGATGACAAAATTGGGTTTGAGATAATTTTGGGTTAAAAATAACTTCTTTATACATTTTAAATGCTTTTGGATATATATTGGTTTCTTTTTCCAAAATCTTAACTTATTTTTTCAATGATAATATATATAACAGATAACAGACAAAAACTAAGGCTCTTCCTGACTCCTAGTATTTTCTCTTCTTAACAAAATATTGCTGCTGGAAACCCATAAGAAATCACAAAACATGTCATTTAGTGATCCAGATACATGCTTCCATTTCCCAAATCAAAACTAGTATTCATATGCAAGTTGAAAATAAGTTTGGTACATTAAAACATAAAAAATGAAGACATCAAAAAAATCCAAGTGAGAAAAAAGCATACCAAAAGACCTAAAAAACAGCCCTGGCTGGTGTAGCTTAGTAGATTGAGTTCAGGCCTGTGAACCAAAGGGTTGCCAAGTTTGATTCCCAGTGAAGGCACATGCCTGGGTTGTGGGCCAGGTACCCAGTGGGGGGCACTTGAAAGGCACCCCCCTCTTTTCCACCTTTGCTTCTACTCTCTCTAAAAATAGATAAAATATTCAAGAAAGAAAGACTTAAGAAACAGAAGAAATTTAAAGATACAAATAAATATTATCAGTCATAGAAATGTGGCTTTGAAATATCTAAAATCAGAAATTATTGACCAGAAAAGAGCAACAGAATTTCAGAAGTTAACACTTTTGCACCAATTTTCCAGATGAATTTAAAAAGAGCATTAGATGAAATAGAAAAAACAAATAGCATATCGCCATATTTTATCTGTGTATGTATGTTTGTATTGTCAAACTCATGTTGAATTGAAAAGTGGAATGTACTCTTGGCTGCTTCAGGGCCATGTGTGAAGCTTAGTTTCTTTGGCCTGGAACCTACCTGGACACCTGAACTGAAGCTCATCACTCACCATTCTATTGTGGAAATACTTTGTTCTGAAGATCCATACTGCATTCAGCCATGCTGAGTGTGAAGAGAAGTTCTAAGAGGCCACTGAGTATATTTATTAAGTGACTAGTATCCCAAGCAAATATTCCTTTGCAAGAAAGGTATTATTTTTATACATAACATTTATATATATGATTATCATTATCTTTGCTTATCAGATTCCACGTAAGTTCTATCTTACACAGTATTTTTCTAGTCTGTCTTGCTATCAACACTTGCATTCTTCCATCCCTGTACAAATGTATATATCTCACTAGATATATTCACCCCATCTAAAAATTATGCACCCTCTCTAGCTTGGTTCTCATACATAAGAGATACTAAGAAAATATTAAACAGATGTTGGGAACTGCTCTGCCTGGTTTCAGGAGTTGTAATTGCTCCCCATGGCTAAGGATGAGTGAGAGATCTCCGGAATGCAAGGCACAAAGAAGACAAAGCTTGTCTTTGGCAGCAAGCACTGCTTATTCTTCATTCCCTGCCCCCAGTGCATGGTCAGATAGCCCATGACGGTAAGACCCCTCAGAGGAGGGGCAACCTAAGCCAGACACGTTCACTTGGGAGGCCATCATGGAAGGACTTGGGGGGCTGCAACAAAAAGGGAGTGATGGATCCTCACCTCGTGGCTATTCTGACATAGCCTAAGTCCCCATGACCTCTTGGAGAAATGCTTCCTGGCTATAATCCACTTAAGCCTGAAAATCTATGATGGAGGAAGTGGTACAGCCCCTTGCTGGGATTCGAGGTGATTGGGCACAAGAAAGAGTTCCTAAAAGTCCTGTGAAACCTGCTTTGTTTAGAATGCTCTCATTTAAATGATAAGGGTCCAAGCAAGAAGTTTGTTCCTCAAAGCTTTATGGCTCTTTAGCTATCTGACCTTGACTGAGAATAAGCCGGCATAGTTCTTTGAATACTATCTATTGTGTGATCCTTGCCTGTAGTCTTGTGCAAAATGAACCCAATAAAAGCCAATAGAGGAAAAGGCTCTCGGCCTTTTTCCTCCAAGAGACTGGCCACCTCTCCTTCTCAAGCAGATCATGTCTTGGTGATTCACTTTCTTGTTTTTTTATTTAGTTATTTTTCAAGTACATTTTTTTGTCTATTTCTCCTTTCCAAGCCTCCCCCACCCCGTGCTCCCCACCTCCCTCCCATTTCCACCCCCACCTTAGTTCTTGCCCCTGTGTCCTTCCTATTTGTTCCTCCAAATCCCTCCCCATTTTTCCCCTTAAATTCCCTCCCCTTTCCCCTCTGGTCACTGTCCCCTTATTCTCTATTTCAGTGTCTTTGTTTTTTTCCTGCTTGTTTGTTTGTTTTGTTGTTTAGCTTCCTGTTAAAGGTGAGATCATATGGTATGTATCTTTCAGCACCTGGCCTATTTCACTCAGCATAATGCTTTCCAGTTCCATCCATGTTGTTGCAAAGGGTAGGAGCTCCTTCTTTCTCTCTGCTGCATAGAATTCCATTATGTATATGTAGCACAATTTTGGATCCATTCATTTACTGATGGGCACCTAGGTTGCTTCCAACTCTTGGATATAGTAAATTGTGCTGCTATGAACATTGTGGTGCATAGGTTCTTTGAAATTGATGTTTTAGGATTCCTAGGATATAATCCTAGCAGTGGAATTGCTGGGTCAAAAGGCAGGTCGATTTTTATTTTTCTGAGAAAATTCCATACTGTTTTCCATAATGGTTGCATCAGTCTGCAATCCCACCAACAGTGAACTAAGGTCCCTTTTTCCCCACAACCTCTTCAACATTTGTTGTTTGTTGCTTGGTTTATGATAGCCATCCTGACTGGTGTAAAGTGGTATCTCATTGTGGTTTTAATTTGCATCTCTCTGATACCTAACGATATTGAGCATCTCTTCATGTGTTTGTGGATGTTCTGTATGTCCTCCTTGGAGAAGTGCCTGTTCAAGTCCTTTTCCCATTTTTTAATTGGTTTGGTTGTCTTCTTAGAGTGGAGGCGTGTAAGTTTTTTGTATATTTTGTAGATTCAACCTTTGTCTGAGGTATTATTGGCAAATATGTTTTCCCATACAGTTGGTTGTCTTTTTAATTTAATACTGTTTTCTTTAGCCATGCAGAAGCTTTTTATTTTGATGAGATACCATTTGTTTATTCTTTCCTTTATATTCCTTCCTCTAGGGGACATATCACTAAAAAATGTTGCTGTGCGAAATATCTGAGATTTTCTTGCCAATGTTCTCCTCTAGGACTTTACTGGTGTCACAGCTTATATTTAAGTCTTTTATCCACCTTGAATTTATTTTGGTGTATGGTGTAAATCTGTGCTCAAGTTTCATTTTTTTGCATGTAGCTGTCCAGTTCTCCCAACAGCATTTGTTGAAGAGGCTATCTTTACTCCATTTTATGGTACTGACCCCTTTGTCAAATATTAACTGACTGTAGAGAGTTGGGTTGATTTCTGGGCTCTCCGTTCTAATCCACTGGTCTATGTGCCTGTTTTTATGCCAGTACCAAGCTGTTTTGATTACAGTGTTCTTGTAGTACAGTTTGATATCAGGTATTGTGATCCCTCCTACTTTGTTCTTCTTTCTCAAAAGAGCAGCTGCTATTTGGGCTCATTTATGGTTTCGTATAAATTTTTGAAGTGTTTGTTCTATGTCTGTGAAATATGCCATTGGTACTTTAATAGGTATTGCACTGAATGTGTATATTGCTTTGGGTAGTATGGACATTTTGATGATGTTAATTCTTCCAATCCATAAACAAGGTATATGTTTCCATTTGTTTATGTCTTCCTTGATTTCTTTCTTCAGAGCTGTGTAGTTTTCTGCATACAGGTTTTTTATTAGGTTTATTCCCAGGTATTTTATTTTTCTTTTTGCTATATCGAATGGGATTTTTTCCTTGATTTCTGCTTCTGCTGATTCATTGTTGGTATACAAAAATGCCTTTAATTTCCAGATATTGACTTTCTAACACACTGTTTTGCCAAATTCATTAGTTTGATCAATTTTGGGGTAGAGTGTATAAGATTTTCCATGTACACTATCATGTAATCTGCAAACAGTGACAGTTTTGCTTCCTCCTTTCCTATTTGGATGCCTTCTATTTCCCTTTCTTGCCTGATCCTTGTGGCTAAAACTTCCAATACTATATTGACTAGAAGTGGTTAAAGTGGACATCCTTGTCTTGTTCCCGATTGTAGTGGAAAAGCTTTTAGTTTTTGCCCATTGAGTATGATATTGGCTGTAGGTCTCACATATATGGCCTTTATTATATTGAGGAATGCTCCCTCTATTCCCACTTTGCTGAGTGTTTTTATCATAAATGGGTGTTGTACCTTATCAAAAGTGTTTTCCCCATCTATTGATATGATCATGTGGTTTTTGTCTTTGCTTTTGTTTATGTGATGTATTACATTTACTGATTTGTGAATATTGAACCATCCTTCCATCCTTGGGATGAATCCCACTTGGTCATGGTGTATGACCTTTTTAATATATCGTTGGATGTGATTTGCCAATATTTTGTTGAGGATTTTAGCATCTATGTTCATCAGAGATATTGGCCTGAAGTTTTCTTTCTTTGTTGTGTCTCTATCTGGTTTTGGAATTAGGATGATGCTGGCTTCATGAAAAGAATTTGGGAGGGAGAAAAAGACAAAAAACTGTACTTGAAAAATAACTAAATAAAATTAGAAAAAGAAGAATTTGGGAGTTTTCCATCCTTCTGGATTTTTTGGAATAGTCTGTGGGGAGTAGGGGTTAGCTCTTCCTTAAATGCTTTGTAGAATTTTCCTGTGAAACTATCTAGTCAAGGGCTTTTGTGTGATGTGAGTTTTTTGATTACTGCTTCAATTTCTTTTGCTGTTATTGGTGTGTTTAGATTTTCTGCTTCTTTTTCACTGAGTTTTGGAAGATTGTATTTTTCTAAAAATGTGTCCATTTCCCCTAGGTTTTGAAATTTCTTGGCATACAGTTCTTCATAGTAATTTTTTACAGTGCCTTCTATTTCTGTGGTATCAGTTGTAATCTCTCCTCTTTCATTTCTGACTGTGTTTATTTGTGTCTTCTCTCTTCTTTTCTTGATGAGCCTACTTAAAGGCTTGTCTATTTTGTTTATCTTCTCAAGAAGCAACTCCTGGATTCATTGATCCTTAGAATTGTGCTTTTAGTTTCTATGTTATTTAATTCTGCTCTAATCTTGGTTATTTCCTTCCTTCTGCTTGCTCTGGGCTGTCTTTGTTGTTGTTCCTCGAATTCTTGCAGGTGTAGGGTTAGGTTGTTGGTTTGAAATGTTTCTATCTTCCTTAGGTAGGCCTGTATTGCTATAAACTTCCCTCTCAGGACTGCCTTTACTGTGTCCCATAAGTTTTGGGTTGTTGTGAATTCGTTTTCATTTGTTTCCAGAAACGTTTTGATTTCTTCCCTAATTTCACTCTTGACCCATTTGTTGTTTAATAGCATACCAGTCAGTCTACATGATTTGGGCTGCTTTGGGTTTCTTTCTTTGGGGTTGGTTTCCAATTTCAGTCCCTTGTGGTCAGAGAAGATGCTTGGTATGATTTCAATTTTCTGGAATTTGTTGGGGCTCGTTTTGTGTCCTGTCATGTGGTCTATCTTTGAAAATGTTCCATGTGCATTTGAAAATAGTGTATTTTTAGCTTCTTTGGGATGAAGGGCTCTCTATATATCAGTTAAGTCCATTTTATCTAGGGCGTTGTTTAATGCCACAATATCTTTGTTGATAATTTGTTTGGAAGATCTGTCCATTTTTGATAGTGGGGTGTTAAAATCCCCTACTATAATTGTGTTGCTGTCAATATCTTTCTTGAAGTCCTCGAAGATTTTGTTGATATATTTGGGTGCCCCCATGTTTGGTGCATATATGTTTAAAATGTTAATGTCTACTTGGTGGATTCTTCCTTTGAGTATAATGAAGTGACCTTCTGGGTCTCTCTTTATGGCTTTTTTTTTTTAAGTCTATTTTGTCTGATATGAGAATTGCTACCCCAGCTTTTTTTTCTTGTCCGTTTGCTTGGAAAACTTGTTTCCATCCCTTCACTTTTAGTCTGTGATGGTCTTTTGTCCTGAGCTGGGTCTCTTGTAGGCAGCATATATGTGGGTCATGCTTTCTTATCCATTGAGCTATTGTGTGTCTTTTGATTGGAGCATTTAATCCATTTACATTTAAGGTTATTGTTGATAGGTACTTATTCATTGCCATTTTTGTAATGCCCCCTGTGTTCCTCTGTCTCCCTCTTTTCTTTCCTTCCCTTAAAGCAGGCCTTTTAGTATTTCTTGTAGAGCTGGTTTGGTGGAGGCATATTTTTTTAGACTTATTTTATCTTGGAAGCTCTTTATTTGGCCTTCTGTCTTGATTGAGAGCCTTGCTGGGTAAAGTAGCCTTGGTTGTAGACCTCTGGTTCTCATTACTTGGAATATTTCTTGCCATTCTCTTCTTGCTTGGGTGTTTCCATTGAGAAGTCAGTAGCTAACCTTATTGGGACTCCCTTGTATGTTATTTCTTTTTTTCTCCCTTGCTGCCTTTAAGATTCTCTCTTTGTCTTGGAATTTTGCCATTTTGATGATGATGTGTCTTAAAGTGGGACTGTTTGTGTTCTTCTTGATTGGGACTCTGTGTGATTCCTGGATTTGTGAAACTTTTTCTCTTATCAAATTAGGGAAATTTTCTCTCATTACTCTTTGAAATACATTTTGTATCCCTTGTTCTTCTTCTTCTCTTTCTGGTATTCCTATTATTCGGATATTATTATGTTTCATACTGTCTTGCATTTCTCTTTATCCCTCTTCATTCTTTCTGAGCCTCTTTTCATTTTCTTGCTCTTTCTGTGAGATGCTTTCTAGTTTGTCCTCCAACTCACTAATCCATTCCACTGCCTCATCTATCCTACTTTTAAAACTTTCCACTGTGTTCTTCAATTTAGAAATTGTATTTTTCATTTCCTCTTGTCCCTTGCTGATATTTTCTATTTCCTTTTTCATGTTGATGTAGTTTGCAGAGAAATCATTGTATTTCCTCTGTAGTTTGTGATAGCTCATTGTGAGCTCTTTGAACTTGGTAATACCCAGTGCTTTGAATTCACTCTCTGATAGTTGATTAGCCTCTATTTCATCTAACATTCTTTCTGAAGTTTCTGGTTTTTCTTTCATTTGGGGATTGTTTCTTTGCCTTCCCATTGTTTGAGACTCCTCTTTAGTCTCAGCTTCTAAAATTGATCTGTTCTGACAGCCTGGGTTTATGGTCTGAACTTCTGTGGTATGATACCTGTGAATTTCAGTGGTACAGACTCCTTCAAGTATGTTGATGTTCTCCGTCTCCACCTACTCTCAAGCTGGTCCTTGCACTGGTCCTTGTGCTGGTCACCTACCACTGCTGAATGTCCCGGCTCTCGTACCTGACTCTTCCAGCACCCAGGCCCACAGCTATGGCAGCGGCACAGGGGCTGAGAATGTCCCAGCTCCTGTACCTGACTCCTCTGGTGCCCAGGACCTTCACAGGGTCTTGGAGTGTCCGGCTCCCATACTTGACTCCCTGGCTGCCAGGCCTGCTGCTATGGCAGAGGCTGGTGATTCACTTTCATCCATGGTACATCGGGGGACTTCCTGGCAAAGTTGCCCCCACAAAGAGAAATATTTATATGATTATACTGAAGAAAACTTTCCTCTGGACATAGTTCTGAATAAAAATGTACAGTTGGCATTTTTTAAATTGTAAGTACATATATAAAGTTGAACAACAAAGACTGACACATTATTTTTTGTTTAGTTTTCCATTTCACAGGTACCCATTTCTTTCATTGTCATTTTTATGGTAGCTAATAGAAGCAAATCAATTTATTTTCTTCACAACAGCAAAATATTAGTCATAGATGTTAGACTCTGACTAATGATGGAATGTAGCACTAAGCTTTGAAAAAACAAATATAGCTATTTACTTGATAGAGCGATGATTCAAAAGCTACAAGAGTATTTTCTACGCTTCTGCCCACATTATTAAATTCTAAGTACAATTCTCAGAGTAGAAAAGTTCTTGGGAAAAGACAACTTAAAGACTTTTATCTGTTATTACTGTGATTGTTTTTCTGTAAAATAAAAGGATACATTTGTTTAAATAAATTTAAAATATTTTCTGCACATAAAAATTTCTAGTAATTCATATCTTAATAACTAGTTTGCTCTAGTACTACACGTATATTTTTTTCCTGAAAAAATTATCTTGCCTAGTGAAATATCATGAGATAGAAGCATTACTACTTTTTTCAAAAGAATAAATTCAAGTAACAAAATATGAAGTGATATGATGTCTATTTGGAATTGCAAGAGAGGTTGAAGTTCAAAGATTTTATTATTGGGTATGTTATTTTTACCACAGTTTTTCATGTTAAAAATTATGTCACAAATGCCAAGTATGTTGGTTCTCATCTCACATGTTTTTCTGAGAAATAGCTCAAGCATTCTTAAAGGAGAGCTGACAATTTGATTGAAAAAGTTATAGAATTTAGGACTTCTGGCCAAGATGGAGGCATAGGTACATACACTGTGCCTCCTCATTCAACTGAAAGAAGGACAACAACAAATTTAAAAACAAAAAATAAAAAGAAGTACCAGAAAATCAAACTCTATGGAAATCTGACAACCAAAAATGTAAATAAGAAACATTCATCCAGATAAGTAGGAGGGACAGAGACCAGCAGTCTGTGTAGAAAGGACTCTCTGCAAGGCAGCAACTGGTGGATCAGGCAAGGAGGCAGCTGAAGGACTAGGTCAGGTGAGGCTGGCAGCTGGCAGAATGGGTTGTCTCACATTAACATGTAGATAAAATGGGAGGAACAAATGGAGAACAAGACAGAGTGTGCAACCCGGGGTTCCAGCATGGGAAAAGGAAGCCTCAAAACCTCTGACTGAAAAAACCTGAGGGAGTTGACGTGGCAGGAGAAACTCCCATCTTCATAGAAGAATTCATTGGTGAGAACAACAAGGTCCTAAAACATACACAAAACCACCCACCCAGGAATCATCACCAGAAGGTCCCAATTTGCTTGTGGGTAGTGGCAGAAGTGACTGAAAGCTGGACAAGAACTGAGAAAGCATCATTGATCCCTCTCAGACAGCTTCCCCCCACACATAGCTCCACAACCCAGTGAAGCAGGATTTCTTGCCCTGGTGAATACTGAAGGCTCTGTCCCTTACTACATAATAGGGACTCTGGGACCAAAAATTATGACCCAAATGAAAGAACAGATCTGAGCTCCAGAAAAAAATACAACTAAGCAATGAAGAGGTAGTGAACCTATCAGATACACAGTTCAAAACACTGGTAATCGGGGTGCTCACAGAATTCGTTGAATATGGTCACAAAATAGAGGAAAAAATGAAGGCTATGAAAAGTGAAATAAAGGAAAATGCACGGGGATCCAAGAGTGAGGGGAAGGAAACTGGGACTCTAATCAATGGTTTGGACCAGAAGGAAGAGATAAACATCAACCAGACAGAATAAAAAAACAAGAATTCAAAAAAGTGTGGAGAGGCTTAGTAACATTGGGGACAACTTTAAATGTTCCAACATCTGAATCATAGGGATGCCAGAAGGAGATGAGGAAAAGCAAGAAATGGAAAACATAATGAAGGAGAATTTCCCTAATCTGGCAAAGGAAATAGACTTCCAGGAAGTCCAGGAGCTCAGAGAGTCCAAAAAAGTTGGACCCAAAGGACACACCAAGGCACATTTTAGTTACATTACCCAAGATAAAAGAAAAAGAGAAAATCTTATAAGCAGCAAGAGAATAGGAAACACTTACCTACGAAGAAGTTTCTGTGAGACTATCAGCTGATTTCTCAAAAGAAACCTTATAGGCAAGAAGGGGCTGGAAAGAAGTATTCAAAGTCAAAAAAGTCAAGGACCTATATCCAAGATTACTCTTTCCAGAAAATCTGTCATTTAGAATGGAAGGGCAGATAACTTGCTTCCCAGGTAAGGTCATGTTAAAGGAGTTCATCATCACCAAACCTTTATTATATGAAATGTTAAGAGGATTTATCTAAGAAAAAGAAGATGATCAAAACTATGAGCAGTAAAATGACAATAAACTTACAACTATCAACCATTGAGCCTAAAAAAAACAAAACAAAAATAAAAACAAACTAAGCAAACAACTAGCACAGGAACAGAATCACAGAAATGGAGATTACATGGATGGTTGTAAGCAGGTAGGTGGAGGCAAGAAGAATGGGGGAAAAGGGACAGTGAGTAAGAAGCATAAATGTTAGTTACAAAATAGTTAGGGGAAGGTTAAGAATAGTATCAGAAACGTAGAAGCCAAAGAACTTATGTGTATGACCCATGGACATGATCTATAAGCAGGGGTGTGGGGGTGGGGTGGTAGGACAGTGCAGGGTAAAGGGGAATGGGACAACTATAATGCACAATCAATAAAATTTATTTAAAGAACAAAAACAAATTTAAAAAGAATATGTAGAATATATAGGAGCAAAATAGAATAAGCTTGAAAGAAAGAAAAGAGATGTTTTCATGATTACTTTTTAATTTAATTTTTAAACCATGTTGGCAAATCACCTGTGAAAAATTAAATTTGAAATTGGGTAAGAAAAAAACCAACAGAATAGGGAAAAATCTAAAAGATAAATATGATAGGGAAAATAATTATACCTCACAATTTCCACTCTCTAATTCCTAGGACCTATGAATATGTTACCTCACATTACAAAGAGACTTTGCACAGGTGATTTATATTGTGGACCTTCAGATAGGAAGATTATTCAGGTGGACCCAACCTAATTTTATGAGTTCTTAAAAGTAGAGAACTTTTTCTGGATGTGATAATAAAATGTTTATATAGAAAATATGGACTTCAAACCTTAACTATACATAAAGAAGGGGAACAATCCAAGACAGATGAAATACTTAAACATATCTTAGAACTATAAAATTTCTAGAGTGAAGCATAAGAGAATACATTTATGACCTTGCTGTGGGAAAATATTTAATAGAAAGGACACATAAATCATTAACATTTTTTCTAAAATGATAAACCTGTCTTCAGCAATATCAATACCTGCTCATCAAAAGACATAATAAAATCAATCAGACCACAGATTGGTAGAAATAAGCACATCACATAAATCTGAATAGGAAACATCTGGAGAATATATAAATCACTCCTATATAAACAGAAATAAAATGAAATACCCAATTACAAAGTGGGCAAAGGATTTGAACAAACACTTCACAGAAAATGATATGGGAATGACCATTAAGCACAAGAAAAAGTCTTCAATTAATCATTAGAAAAATTTATTTTAAAGCCACAATTAGATACTACTTCACATGTAATAGAATTGCTAACATTTTAAGGTGAGTAAAGAAAGTCTAAAAATGTTTCTATGGAAAAAATGAATCTCGACCCCTATTCTCACTCTGTACAAAAATAAAAAGAAAACCAATACAGATCCAATGATTAAACCTAAAACCCAGAGCAATAAATCTAGAAGAAAACATGGAATATCTGGTGATCTTGCTGTCATAGGTTGGCATGAGGCAGGATGAAGGGTAATTTGAACTACTGTCTATTGCTGGTGTTAGTATGAAAATGAACAACCAGCTTAGAGGGATCTTGGACAATTTCTTATAAAGTTAGACATACATTTACCCTATGACCCAGCATTTTCACTCCTAAACATTTAACACGAGTGTAAAAAAAATCCACAAATATTTTTACAAGAATTTCCATAGCACCCTAAGTCTCAATAATTAAAAAACTGAAAAATGCATATATCTATTAACAGGAAAATGAATCAACAATTTGAGCTTTATTATTTCAATCGAATACTACACAGAAATAAAAAGTAACAAACTGACACATACAACTCCAATGAGAACCTTGCAAATATGCAAAGTGAACAAATCCAGTAACAAAAAAGTACATATAGTACAATTTCACTTAGTAAAATAGTCAAAAATAAGCTACAGGGACAAAAGTAAGAAAGTGATTGCTTCTGTGAAAAGGGATGTGGTTGAAAAAGGTTATAAGGGAAATTTTCAGGGTTACAGTTTTTTTTTAATCTTATTTTGGGTGATGGTTACGCATGTATACAATTGTCAAAGTCTAACCAGGAAGCATGGAGTCTGGCTGCTTATTGCCATCCATACACATACTACAAAAATTTTTGAGGAAGGAAACAGGTTTTTATTAGTAGAAAACCTGATTTAATAGGGCTGGAAACATTCCAAGCCAACCTCATTTGCAAATCACAATAAATCAGCTACCCCCAGGAAGACTAAAGTCCAAAACCAAACCCAGAAATTCCCCATTATTGCTTGTATATTATTTTGGAGCTCAGGCCAGCTATGCAAATAGGTCTCCATCCTCCCTGGGGTATGCACTTCTGGATTTTAGAGTCGCCATCATCTCACAGCAGCTCTCTCTCACTCAGGGTTTGGATTGTGCTTCTAAATCACTCCAGACAGTCATGCAAAAGAAGCTTCATTTTGAGTAATTTCCAGGTCATGCCTCTGTGAGAGCTTTCAGTTTCCATGCGCTACTCACTGGGCATGAGAGTGGAAGCAGTCCAGGACTCAGGTGCCATGCTGCACCAGGCTGTCAAAGGCTGGGACCAGAGGAGGCATGCATCACAGCATGGGACCCTGCCTAAAGGATCTGGCTACTAACAATGTGGGGGCTAAGCCCTGAGTGGTCCCAGCATCTTTTGCTCCCACCAACAGATGATCAGCAATGATGGGGACCACTGTCACCAGGCTCCCACTGGTGGAATGTACCTGCAGCTGGTGGTCCTATCCCTGGCCCATGCTAGAGCTATCACTGACAGGCTCATGCTGCATGGGCCGCTGATGCCCTAGGAAACAGGAATGAATGAACTGGCCAAGCTGGAGGTGCAGGCTGCTAGCAGGTGGCAGCTGTTACCCCTCACTGTAGGGGAGGGGTGAATGGCCCATTGCAGCACCATGTTCCCAAGCTACCAGCCATAACTTCCTCCCCTCCCCTCCTACTGGAGCTTGTTGTGCTCCAGGCTGACCCTTGAGTGTTCAGGGTGAGGCCCAGGGAACATTCTGGGGTCACCTAATCCCCCTGGCCCAGGGTCAGGACTTCTAGCCCCTGTCAGCTGGAAGGATGGGAGAATCCAAGAGAGTGGCATTTCAGCATGCTCTCTTTTTAAGGCTCCCCCAGAATCTCCTATGGGGACAGCATGAATCAGCCTGGTTGCCCAGGCATGTTTGCTGGTTTGTGCTGTCCCTGGTGCCTCCCAATACCCCTCACCTCGTTTCCAGAGGCGGGGTTTCCCGCATTACAAAAGCCCGTGAACTGAAAGTGTAAGAGAAGTACATTTTATTTTATGTATTTTATGCTTCTATTAGAATATATGTTGGCTGAAATATCACTTGTAAAGGATTGTTTAGGGTTAAACCTTAATTCAGGTGACTGATATTCAATGGTTGTTTCTCAAATATAAGATATAGTGGCACTGATTATGAAGATGACCCCATTCCATCCTCCTTGCAAAAAAGAAAGGAAGGAAAGGAGGGAGGGAAGGAAGAAAGAAAATAAAATGAGTAGATTTCTTTCCTCTTTCATTTAGTTAACAAACATTTATTGAGCACCTACTGTTTCTCACTGAAGATTTGGTAAACAAGTCCAGTGACTCACAAGCTTTTACCAGGAGAAACAAAAACATACTGTACAATGTCATGTGTTCCACCAGGAAGTTCACACCAAGAAGCTGATGTCTGAGTATGGTAATAATGAATAATGGGGAAGCCACTTGAAACTTTTGAGATTAAGAAATTATTGTAATTATTATAATGTTGCAAATAAATTACCTTCTCATGCCATTATCTTTTATTTTGTTATTTTATGTAGAAATAGTATGAAGATAATAAAATTAGTTATTTTTAAAAATTGAATGGATCTTTTATTTTTGGAAAGAAAGTAGTTTTGGCTGCAGTATATAGATTGGAATGTGGGGTATTATTATCTAATACATGAATAAAATGCTGCTCTTACAAAACCAAATAATGCCACCAGGAAATTTGACGCTCATGGGTCAGCAGTTCTTACATATACCACAGGGTCCAGGATTCCACTCCTCAGTGTGTTACCCCAAATATCAGCTAATCTTGAACATCTGATTTCCATTTTCATTAAAAGAGGTCTAATTTAGACTGCCAAAGAGAGAGTGGGGTCATTAGTGTTACACAAGGTGAAATTCTCAGAAGATTATCAAGTGATGAGTAATGTCAGGAAAATCATAGGCACTACAGTTTTTGTCACACTAGGTTTTTGTCCTAAGGTTTTTGTCACATCCTAAGGTTTTTGTCACACTAGGAGTCATGGCAGGCATGGTTTCAAAAGAGATGGTTTCATCCACAAATGAAAACAAAAGTGCTTTTATATAGCATTTACCACCCCGGAATCATTGTAAGCTGGTATCTTCTGAATGTTGAAGTAAAACCATAAGTAGAGAACAAGCTAATATACTTGTGTGCCTGCTGAATTACCAAGGTCTGAGTGGTATTTAGTGTAGTTTGAATTCATAGGTGTTTGGTGAAAATAAATAATTCATGTGACTATTAATTTGTTTATTTGATTATTTTGTTAACTATATCAACTTGTCTATCATATTGAACAACTGGAAACTTACTACTTGATGTCAAAGACCATATAGCTGAAGAGAAATAAACTGTTGTATATTATATGTCTTTAATATCCTCATTATATGTGTTAATGTATGACATCAGATTCATTATCATTTGATTGTTTTAATCATACATGGCCTATGAGGTACTATTAGATTTTGATATGAATAGTTGAAATATAAAAATGGTGCAGTCTTTTCTTAAATGTTCTTATATTCATGTGTTTAATTATGCCCAAAGTGTAAAAATATCCTTTTACATGTGATAACTAAAACCTCTGTGAGAGACTATTAATTAGTAAGATAGTCGTTAGTTTTTATTTATATATGTATTATATAATCATTTATGCAACATAGCAGTACACCTGTATCCATTCATTATGTTCACAATTTGAATTTAAATACAATAAAAAACAAATGATTATGTACACAAAAAAATGAATGGGCAATCTTAATATGACTTAACACTAGAGAAGTCATGTTGGCCAAATCTTTCTCTCTTTCTTTCTATGTTGATGAGAGAGAGAGGGGACTGGGGGAAGAGAGAGAGATCTGTTGTTCCACTTAGTTATGCATTTATTGGTTAATTCTTGCATGTGCCTTGATCAGAGATTAGACCCACAACCTTGTTATATTGTGATGATGAGCTACCAGACCAGGACCCAAGTCTTCATTTTAAAAATGGGAGCAACTCTAATTTCATCCTCTTTTTCTTAGTTGTTTTTTACTGTACAAAATGAAAGTGTCATTAAGATGTGAGAATACCTGGAAAGACTCCTGTGTGTGTGTGTGTGTGTGTCTTGATCAATATGACTAAATTATTTATATGCTTGAAAAGTTTTCTGATAAGCTGCCAATAGGACTATATTTTAATACCCTGTTTGTCTTCAAAGACTTGAGTCTACCTCGCTATCTGACACATTGTCAAATAAGGCCACCTAACACTTTATTGCGAGCCCATTAACCTCCTTTGTGATGATTTACCAGCTTCCCACACTTGTTCACACTCAAAATTTGCTTTGATTATAAAGATGGTGGTTTAAATAAAAGTACAAAATACTAAATAATTAAACAAATTTTGTCCCCTTTAATCAATCTAATTTTATGTTTTCTTGAAGGAGGATGTCAGAAATGAATATTTGCAAAAGGAACAGCAAAAGGAATGGAAAGATTTCAAGGTATATTACTACATATTGCAATGAAATATATAGGATAATTGATCATTCTTTCCTCGTGTTAGACTGCATTAAATTAGTGATAACCTTTTTGGAAAGCATGAATATTAAGGAAAACAAAATAATTACAATAAATGTATGTTTAAGAAGGAAAAATGTGCATTAAGTTAAGCACTGTGCATTTATTCCTTTAGTTATTGCTTTTCTTATTTTATGGAAGTGGAAGGTAGGGACTGGAGAGAATAAGAAACTTGTTCAGGTCACACAGATAATTAATCCAACTTTCATTTGTCCAGTTTGAGATCCAGTGAGTTCTTTGTAATTTTATGGAGCTTTCTACAAGGACTGTAGAATATGGTTGGCACGTGAGGATTGAACTGTTTTTCTTTTGTAATATATATGTCAAAGAAAAAATAGTGATCGTGGTCATTTTCACACTGCTGTGAGATTACTTCAATCTGGAGCACTTTGAAAAATTGACTGCCAGAAACATCATCACTGTTAGCATCTCCTCTATCACCTGTCCAATACCTTCTCCTAGATATATAGAGTGGATGAACTCCTTTAACCAGCTCATTTGTATATATCTTTAAGTGTTCTTAGAAACAAAAAAGAGGGTAACTGAAGATTATGACACAGTTGAGACATAGTCTCCAAAATATGGAGACAAACCTACAACATAAAGATCTATGACAACCTTTAAAGTAGCAACTTCTCTTTATTTTTCTGGCTGACAGAGTAAAATGAGATATGAGACATCAGCAGTTCCACTGTTAGGAGTATATCCTAAGAACCTAAAACACCAATCCAAAAGAACCTATGCACCTCAATGTTCATAGCAGCACAATGTACAATAGCCAAGCATTGGAAGCAACCTAAGAGTCCATCAGTAAATGAATGGACCAAAAAACTATGGTACATTTATACAATGAAATTCTATGCAGCAGAAAGAAAGCAGGAGCTCCTACCCTTTGCAACAGCATGGATGGAACTGGAAAGTATTATGCTGAGTGAAATAAGCCAGGTGGTGAAAGACAAATACCATATGATCTCACCTTTAACAGGAACCTATACAACAAAACAAACAAGCAAGCAAAATATAACCAAAGGCACTGAAATAGAGAACAGGCTGACAGGGACCAGAGGGGAGAGGGGAGGGAATTTCAGGGGAAAGGGGAATAAGGGTTTGCAGGAACAAGTATAAAGGACACATGGACAAAAACTAAGGTGGGGGGGAATGGGAGGGAGGTGGGGAGCACTGGGGGGTGGGCTGGGATGAGAGTACAAGACAGAAAACTGTACTTGAAAAATAATTAAATAAATTAAAAAATATATATTAAAAAAAGAAAGTGAAAGTGGCAGGCAGAGATTCTAAGTAGGACATTTAATTTAAAAAAAGGCTTCTCCAGTGGCATCCTCACACAATTAGAAGAAGGACAATGGTTTTCTGAACAGTTCAGTGTCAGAAATGATAATTCTATTTTTAATGTTTTGAGGAATTTCTGTACTATTTTCTAAAATAGCTACACCAATGTACATTCCAACTAAGAATGTGAAAGTGTTCACTTTTCTCCACATCCTCACAGCACTTGCTATTTCATGTCTTTAATAACAGCCATTCTAACAGGTTTGAAGTAATATCTCATCATAGTTTTGATTTACATTTCCCTGATGATTAGTGATGCTGAGTATCTTTTCATGTACCTGTTGTTCATGTGTATGTCTTCTTTAGAAAAATATGTGTTCATTTTTCTTGCTCAGTTTTTAATGAATTGTTTGTGCCTTTTTTTACTATAGACTTCTTTATATATTTTGGGTATTAACTTCCATCAGATACATGATCTGCAAAGAAATAAAAGGCATCTAAATCAGAAAGAAAGTGAAACTGTCTCCCTTTGTTGATAACATAATACTATATGTAGAAAACCTTAAGATGTCACCAAAAACCCATTAAAATTTTTAAATCCAGTAAATTCACAGAATATAAAGTCAATAGACAAAAATCAGCTATATATATTTGTACACTGATAATGAACTATCAGAAAGAGAAATGAAGAAAACAATACTATTTACAATTATTTAAAAAGAACAAAATATTTATGAATACATTTAACCAAAGAGGTCAAAGGCACTGAAAACTATATGACACTGAAAAAATAAATAAAGACACAAGTAAATGCAAAGATATCCCATTCGTGCTCATGGATTGGAAGAGTTAATATTCTTAAAATATCCATACCACCAAAAGCAATCTTTAGATTTAATTCAATTCCTATCAAATTTTCAATGGTGGCATTTTTCACAGAAATAAAATAAAGAATCCTAAAATTTGTATGGAACCACCAAATACCCCAAATAGCCAAAGCAATCTTGAGAAAAAACAGCAAAGCTGGAGGCATCATGCTTTCTCATTTCAAACTGTACTGCAAAACTGTAGCAATAAAAACAATATAATATTTATGAGCATAAAGAATAGACACATAGATAAATGGATCAAAATAGAGACCCAAAATAAACCCACACATGTATGACCAATTAATTTATCACAAAGGAGCCAAGATTATACAATGGGGTAAGGGCAGTCTAGTTAATAACATGTTGGGAAAAGTGGACAGCCACAGGTGAAAGAGTGACACTAGATCACTATTTTACATAACACCAAATATCAGCTCAGAGTGATTTCAAGTTATGTTCAGACTTGAACATAAGACCTAAAACCATGAGGCTCCTAGGAGAAAACATAGGGGTTTAAACTCCTTAACAATGGTCTTTCCAATGATTTTTTGGATTTGACACCAAAAGTAAAGGCAATGAAAATAAAATTAAACAAGTCGGTAAAGAAACCATTAAAATGAAAAAGCAGCCTACAGAATGGGAGAAGGCATTTGCAAACTCAGTAAGTTTTATAATAATGAGTTTATTTGTATAAGAAAGATGTTTGAGGAATTGACAAACATCTATTAAAGAATTTGTATATTTTTGTGGATGCATCAGTAAAGACCTAGCTTCAGATAGAATATTATGCACACATTTGTGTGTTTTATTTTTGTCCAGAGTTCTATACATTTGTTAATACATTTTTATTATATATTTCCAAGATAAATACATAAACTAACTTTATAAATAAACTATTCATTTTCCTGAAGAAAGTCATTTGCCTTTGGATGATCTCTAGTTTTTCCCATCTTGGTTACAGGAACTTCAGATTCTTGAGAATCCAAACCCTACCACTGCCTGCTCCCTTGTCTGTCTGTAGGTGAAACTAGTTATCACAGTGGAGCTACTTCTTTGATACTGAGCTTGTCCATTTCTCAACTGCGGCTTTTAATAGAAGACATAATCATCTGGGAAACATAAATGCAGTCTCTGGAGAAAGCTGAGTCCTTCTGAGAATGATTGCCTGATGGGCCAAGTTCTCCTGAGTAGTTCATAGTGAAAGATATGTTTAAAGAAGTGGAAATAGGAGGGAGGTGGGGAGCACTTGGTGGGGGGGGGGGCTGGGATGGGAGTAAAGACAGAAAACTGTACTTGAACAATAATGTTTTCAAAAAGCATTTAAAAAATAAATAAAGTGGAATTAGAAAAAAAAGAAGTGGACATATAGACAGATTTTACTCTCTGTGTTTCACTTGGCAATCTTTGTCCTCACTGAGCTGTTTTTTTTTATAATTAATTTTATTTAGTTATTTTTCAAGTACAGTTTTTTTGTCTATTTTTACCATCCCAGCCTCCCCCACCGCTTGCTCCCCACCTCCCTTCCATTTCCACCCCACTAAGTTCTTGTCCCTGTGTCCTTCCTATTTGTTCCTCCAAATCCCTCCCCCTTTTTTCCCTTAACTTCCTTTCCTTCTCCCCACTGGTCACTGTCCCTTTCTTCTCTATTTCAGTGTCTTTGTTTTTTTTCTGCTTGCTTGTTTGTTTTGTTGTTTAGCTTCCTGTTAAAGGTGGGATCATATGGTATTTGTCTTTCAGCACCTGGCCTATTTCACTCAGCATAATGCTTTCCAGTTCCATCCATGTTGTTGCAAAGGGTAGTAGCTCCTTCTTTCTCTCTGCTGCATAGAATTCCATTGTGTATATGTAGCACAATTTTTTGATCCATTCATTTACTAATGGGCACCTAGGTTGCTTCCAACTCTTGGCTATTGTAAATTGTGCTGCTATGAATATTTTGGTGCATAGGTTCTTTGAAATTGATGTTTTAGGATTCTTAGGATATAATCCTAGCACTGGAATTGCTAGGTCAAAAGGCAGGTCGATTTTTATTTTTCTGAGAAAAATTCATACTGTTTTCCATAATGGTTGTACCAGTCTGCAATCCCACCAACAGTGGACTAAGGACCCCTTTTCCCCACACCCTCTCCAACATTTGTTGTTTGTTGCTTGGTTTATGATAGCCATCCTGACTGGCGTAAACTGGTATCTCACTGTAATTTTAATTTGCATCTCTCTGATAGCTAATGATATTGAGCATCTCTTCATGTGTCTCTGAATGTTCTGTATGTCCTCCTTGGAGAAGTGTTTGTTCAAGTCCTTTTCCCATTTTTTAATTGGGTTGGGTGTCATTTTAGAGTGGATTCCTGTAAGTTCTTTGTATATTTTGGAGATTAAACCTTTGTCTGAGGTATCATTGGCAAATATGTTTTCCCATACAGTTGGTTGTCTTTTTAATTTAATACTGTTTTCTTTAGCCATGCAGAAGCTTTTTATTTTGATGAGATCCCATTTGTTTATTCTTTCCTTTATATTCTTTGCTCTAGGGGATATATCAGTAAATAAGTTGCTGAGTGAAATATCTGAGATTTTCTTGCCAATGTTCTCCTCTAGCACTTTAATGGTGTCACGACTTACATTTAAGTCTTTTATCCACCTTGAATTTATTTTGGTGTATGGTGTAAGTCTGTGCTCCAGTTTCACTTTTTTTGCATGTAGCTGTCCAGTTCTCCCAACAGCATTTGTTGAAGAGGCTACCTTTGCTCCATTTTATGTTACTGCCCCCTTTGTCAAATCTTAACTGACTATAGAAAGTTGGGTTGATTTCTGGGCTCTCTGTTCTGTTCCATGGGTCTATGTGCCTGTTTTTATGCCAGTACCAGGCTGTTTTGATTACAGTGGCCTTGTAATACAGTTTGATATCAGGTATTGTGGTCCCTGCTACTTTGTTCTTCTTTCTCAAAAGAGCAGCTGCTATTTGGGCTCATTTATGGTCACATATAAATTTTTTTAAAATTTTTATTTAGTTATTTTTCAAGTACATTTTTTGTCTATTTCTCCCATCCCAGCCCCCCCCCGCCCTGTCTTGCCCCTCTCGGCCATTCCCTTCCCCCAGTCCTCATCCCTGTGTATTTCATACTTGTTCCTCAAAATCCCTCCCAATTTTTCCCCTTAAATTCCCTTATCTCTCCCCTCTGGTCGCTGCCCCCTTGTTCTCTATTTCAGTGTCTTTGTTTTTATTCTGATTGCTTGTTTGTTTTATTGTTTAGCTTCCTGTCAAAGGTGAGATCATATGGTATTTGTCTTTCAATGCTTGGCCTATTTCACTCAGCATAATGCTTTCCAGTTCCATCCATGTTGTTGCAAAGGGTAGTAGCTCCTTCATCCTCTCTGCTGCATAGAATTCCATTGTGTATACGTACCACAATTTTTTTGATCCATTCGTTTACTGATGGACACCTAGGTTGCTTCCAACTCTTGGCTATTGTAAATTGTGCTGCTATGAACATTGTGGTGCATAGGTTCTTTGAAATTGATGTTTTAGGATTCTTGGGGTATAATTCTAGCAGTGGAATTGCTGGGTCAAAAGGCAGGTCGATTTTTATTCTTCTGAGAAAATTCCATACTGTTTTCCATAATGGTTGTACCAGTCTGCAATCCCACCAACAGTGAACTAAGGTCCCCTTTTCCCCACAACCTATCCAACATTTGTTGTTTGTTGCTTTGTTCATGATAGCCATTCTGACTGGTGTAAAGTGGTATCTCATTGTGGTTTTAATTTGCATCTCTCTTATCGCTAATGATATAGAGCATCTCTTCATGTATCTCTGGATATTTTGTATGTCCTCTTTGGAGAAGTGTCTGTTCAAGTCCTTTTCCCATTTTTTAATTGGGTTCAATGTCTTCCTAGAGTGGAGTTGTTTAAGTTCTTTGTATATTTTGGAGATTAAACCTTTGTCTGAGGTATCATTGGCAAATATGTTTTCCCATACAGTTGGTTGTCTTGCTAATTTAATACTGTTTTCTTTAGCCATGCAAAAGCTTTTTATTTTGATGAGATCCCATTTGTTTATTCTTTCCTTTATATTCTTTGCTCTAGGGGATATATCAGTAAATAAGTTGCTGAGTGAAATATCTGAGATTTTCTTGCCAGTGTTCTCCTCTAGCATTTTAATGGTGTCACGACTTACATTTAAGTCTTTTATCCACCTTGAATTTATTTTAGTGTATGGTGTAAATCTGTGCTCCAGTTTCATTTTTTTGCATGTAGCTGTCCAGTTCTCCCAACAGCATTTGTTGAAGAGGCTACCTTTACTCCATTTTATGTTACTGCCCCCTTTGTCAAATATTAACTGACTGTAGAGAGTTGGGTTGATTTCTGGGCTCTCTGTTCTGTTCCATGGGTCTATGTGCCTGTTTTTATGCCAGTACCAGGCTTTTTTGATTACAGTGGCCTTGTAATACAGTTTGATATCAGGTATTGTGGTCCCCGCTACTTTGTTCTTCTTTCTCAAAAGAGCAGCTGCTAATCGGGCTCGTTTATGGTTCCATATAAATTTTTGAAGTGTTTGTTCTATGTCTGTGTAATATGCCATTGGTACGTTAATGGGTATTGCATTGAATCTGTAGATTGCTTTGGGTAGTATGGACATTTTGATGATGTTAATTCTTCCAATCCATGAAAAAGGTATATGTTACCATTTGTTCGTGTCTTCCTTGATATCTTTCTTCAGGGCTGTGTAGTTTTCTGCATACAGGTTTTTTACCTCCTTAGTTAGGTTTATTCCCAGATATTTTATTTTTCTTTTTGCTATATTGAATGGGACTTTTTCCTTGATTCCTGCTTTTCCTGATTCACTGTTGGTATACAAAAATTCCTTCGATTTCTGGATATTGACTGTGTAACCAGCTGTTTTGCCAAATTCATTAATTAGTTTGATCAATTTTGGGTAGAGTCTATAGGAATTTCCATGTACACTATCATGTCATCTGCAAACAGTGACAGTTTTGCTTCCTCCTTTCCTATTTGGGTGCCTTTTATTTCCTTTTATTACCTGATAGCTGTGGCTAAAACTTCCAATACTATATTGAATAGAAGTGGTGAAAGTGGACATCCTTGTCTTGTTCCTGATCTTAGTGGAAAAGCTTTTAGTTTTTGCCCATTGAGTATGATATTGGCTGTAGATCTCTCATATATGGCCTTTATTATTTTGAGAAATGCTCCTTGTATTCCCACTTTGCTGAGTGTTTTTTATCATAAATGGGTGTTGTACCTTATCGAAAGCTTTTTCCTCAACTATTGATATGATTATGTGATTTTTGTCTTTGCTTTTGTTTATGTGATGTATTACATTTACTGGTTTGTGAATATTGAACCATCCTTGCATACCTGGGATGAATCCCACTTGGTCATGGTGTATGATCTTTTTGATATATTGTTGGATGCGATTTGCCAATATTTTGTTGAGGATTTTAGCATCTATGTTCATCAGAGATATTGGCCTGAAGTTCTCTTATTTGTTGTGTCTCTATCTGGTTTTGGAATTAAGATGATGCTGGCTTCATAAAACAAATTTGGGAGTTTTCCATCCTTCTGGATTTTTTGGAATAGTCTGTGGAGAATAGGGGTTAGCTCTTCCTTAAATGCTTTGTAGAATTCTCCTGTGAACCCATCTGGTCTGGGCTTTTGTGTGATGGGAGTGTTTTGATTACTGCTTCAATTTCTTTTTCTGTTAGTGGTGTGTTCAGATTTTCTGTTTCTTTTTTATTAAGTTTTGGAAGATTGTATTTTTCTAGAAATGTGTCCATTTCCCCTAGGTTTTCAAATTTCTTCGCATACAGTTCTTCATAATAATTTCTTACAATACTTTCTATTTCTCTGGTATCAGTCGTAATCTCTCCTCTTTCATTTCTGACTGTGTTTATTTTAGTCCTCTCTCTTCTTTTCTTCATGAGCCTACTTAAAGGCTTGTGCATTTTGTTTATCTTCTCAAAGAACCAACTCCTGGATTCATTGATCCTTAAAATTGTGCTTTTAGTTTCTATATCATTTAATTCTGCTCTAATCTTGGTTATTTCCTTTCTTCTGCTTGCTCTTGGCTCTCTTTTTTGTTGTTCCTCGAGTTCTTGCAGGCGTAGAGTAAGGTTGTTTGTTTGAAATATTTCTATCTTCTTTAGGTAGGCCTGTATTGCTATAAACTTCCCTCTCAGGACTGCCTTTACTGTGTCCCATAAGTTTTGGGGTGTTGTGAGATCATTTTCATTTGTTTCCAGAAATGTTTTGTCTTCCCTAATTTCACTCTTGACCCATTGGTTGTTTAATAGCACACCATTCAGTCTCCATGATTTTGGGTGCTTTGGGTTTTTTTCTTTGGGGTTGGTTTTCAATTTCATTCCCTTGTGGTCAGAGAAGATGCTTGATATGATTTCAATTTTCTTGAACTTGTTGAGGCTCATTTTGTGTCCTATCTTGTGGTCTAATTTGAAAATGTTCCATGTGCATTTGAAAAGAATGTGTATTTAGCTCCTTTGGGATGAAGGGCTCTATATATATTCGTTAAGTCCATTTCATCTAGGGTGTTGTTTAATGCCACAATATCTTTGTTGATAATTTGTTTGGAAGATCTGTCCATTTTTGATAGTGGGGTGTTAAAATCCCCTACTATAATTGTGTTGCTGTGAATATCTTTCTTGAAGTCCTCAAAGATTTTGTTGATATATTTGGGTGCCCCCATGTTTGGTGCATATATGTTTACAATGTTAATGTCTTCTTGGTGGATTCTTCCCTTGAGTATTATGAAGAGACCTTCTGGATCTCTCTTTATGGCCTTTTTTTTTTTGAAGTCTATTTTGTCCGATATGAGAATTGCTACCCCAGCTTTTTTTTCTTGTCCGTTTTCTTGGAAAACTTGTTTCCATCCCTTCACTTTTAGTCTGTGATGGTCTTTTGTCCTGAGGTGGGTCTCTTGTAGGCCGCATATATGTGGGTCATGCTTTCTTATCCATTGAGCTATTGTGTGTCTTTTGATTGGAGCATTTAATCCATTTACATTTAAGGTTATTATTGATAGGTACTTATTCATTGCCAATTTTGTACCTGTGTTCCTCTCTGTCTCCCTCTTTTCCTTCCTTCCCTTAAAGCAGTCCTTTTAGTATTTCTTGTAGAGCTGGTTTGGTGGGGGGGGTATTCTTTTAGGCTTCTTTTGTCTTGGAAGCTCTTTATTTGGCCTTCTATCTTGATTGAGAGCCTTGCTGGGTAAAGTAGCCTTGGTTGTAGACCTCTGGTTCTCATTACTTGAAATATTTCTTGTCATTCTCTTCTTGCTTGAAGTGTTTCCATTGAGAAGTCAGTAGCTAACCTTATTGGGGCTCCCTTGTATGTTATTTCTTTTTTCTCCCTTGCTGTCTTTAATAGTCTCTCTTTGTCTTGGAATTTTGCCGTTTTGATGATGATGTGTCTTGAAGTGGGCCTCCTTGGGTTCCTTTTGATTGGGACTCTCTGTGATTCCTGGATTTGTGAGACTTTTTTCTTTTGTCAAATTAGGGAAATTTTCTCTCATTACTCTTTCAAATACGTTTTCTATCCGTTGTTTTTCTTCTTCTCCTTCTGGTATTCCTATTATTCGGATATTATTATGTTTCATATTGTCTTGCATTTCTCTTAATCCCTCTTCATTCTTTCTGAGTCTGTTTTCATTTTTTTGCTCTTTCTGTGAGATGCTTTCTACTTTGTTCTCCAACTCGCTAATGCTATCCTCTGCCTCATCTATCCTACTTTTGAAACTTTCTACTGTGTTCTTCAATTCGGAAATTGTATTCTTCATTTTCTCTCGTCTCTTGCTGATAGTTTCCATTTCCTTTTTCATGTTGATGTAGTTTGCAGAGAGATCATTGTAGTTCCCCTGTAGATTCTGGTAGTTCACTGTGAGCTCTTTCAACTTGGTAATAACCAGTGCTTTGAATTCACTATCTGATAGTTGATTAGCCTCTAGTTCATCTAACATTCTTTCTGAAGTTTCTGTTTTTTTCTTCATTTGGGGATTGTTTTTTTTCTTCCCATTGTTTGAGACTCTTCTTGTTAGTCTCTGCTTCTAAAATTGATCTGTTCTGAAACCCTGGTTTTATGGTGTGAACTTCTGTGATATGATCCTTGTGAAGTTCAGTGGTGCAAATTCCTTGAAGTTTCTTGATGTTCTTCGTCTCCACCTACTCTCACGCTGGTCCTCGCGCTGGTCCCTTCGTTGATTGCCTACCACTGCTGAATGTCCCAGCTCTCGTAGCTGCCTCCTCAAGCACCCAGGCCCGTTACTACGGCAGTGGCACAGCGGCTGGGAATGTCCAAGCTTCCGTACCTGACTCCCGGCGTCTAGTCCTGTCTCTATGGCAGTGGCACAGAGGCTTAGAATGTCCCAACTCGGGTACCTGATTCCCCAGCATCCAGTCCCGTGGCTATCGCGGCTGCGCAGGGGCTGAGAACGTCCCGGCTCTGCTAGCTGGCTCCTCAGGGCCTAGGCTTGTCTCTATGGTGGCGTCACAGGGGCCTTTGGTGTCCCAGCTCCTGCAACTGACCCTTCCGTTCGTTGCCCAGGCCTGTAGCTATGGCATTGGCACAGGGGCCGAGAATGTCCCAGCTCCGGTTCCTGACTCCTCTGTCTCCCAGGACCGTCACAGGGGCTTGGAGTGTCCGGCTCCCGTACCTGACTCCCTGGCTCCCAGGCCTATTGCTCTGGCAGCAGCACAGGGGCTGCGTGAGACCCAGCTCCAGTAGCTGACTCTGCCACCGTCTGGTGTTTCAGCGTTGGTCACAATCTCTGGTCTTTTAATTTCATAAATGCTGGGTAACCGATGGTTTATTGTGCTGTTTCTCTATAGAACTGCCAGGATTTTCACCCATGAGTACAGGAACTAGCATCAGCTCCGTCTTACTCCGTCGCCATCTTCCCAGCATCCCTGAACTGTTTTTTTTTTTAACAATGACATCTTACATGATTCATATGACTAGACTTTTAATAGAAAAACCTGATGGTTTTCCTAGGATTTGGAAAGAGGATGCACAGGGAGGCTGTTATAAAGTTTTTGCCCATTTTGAAGCAAAGCAATAAATAATGCTTTGAGTCCAATGTGCTCTAAAAATGGAGAAGGTCTGAGTGTTTGAATTAATTTTCTAGTGCAAGGAAAAAATGCAAGTGCTATATCAGCTTGTGTTTTGCCTTTTGGCTTACCAAAACACTCAATATCTATTTGCCATCTCCTGTGTGTGTGCCTCTTTCTTAAAACTATGCTTTAATTTATTGCCCACTAAGCTCATTAACTCCAGTTTCTTTCTCACGTTTGTTGCCAAACACAGTCAGGTTTTTCATATAAAAATATCCTAAGAGATAGTGAGGTTCTAACACAGGCTGGAACATGGATGAACTTGAGTACATTATGCTCAGTGAAATAAGGCAGAAAAAATGGACAAATATCTATGATTCCACTCATATGGTACCTAGAATAGTCTAATTCTATCCTCTATTAATAGAGATTGTTTAATAGGAACAGAGTGTCAGTTTGGGAAGATGAAAGTTTTGGAGATGATGGTGGTGATAGTTACACAACAATGCAGATGTATTTAATGCCACTGAACTGTACACTTACTAAGGGGTAATGGAAAATGTTATGTTAGCTATATTTTACCATATTGAAGAAAGAGAGAGAGAGAGGAATGCACATACACAGATAATATACATAGGCGGAAAGAAAAATAGCAGAGAAAGACAGAAAGAGAGAGCATATAACTACATAAGACAAGTTCATACATTTCAGACCATTTCTAATTTTGGAGAAAGATAATATTTTTTATTTTAGCCATTTTTAATCATTAAAACTTAATGGCCTAAATTGAATAAGTAGTGACACTCTATAGTAACACATCTTACATAACAATAAGTCAACAAAAATATAACTATTTTGAAGCCATAGCCCTTTAAAAATGAATCTCTAACAAAGTAAATTACAAAGAATAAAAAGAGTAAAGGACCCATTGACAAAGACAACAGGGGCGAGGATTGACTGTGGGAGGTGGGGGTGGGTAGGGTGGGGGAGAGTAATGGGGAGAAATGGGGACAACTGTAATAGAATAAATAAATAAATATATAAATGTGACAAAAAAGAAAACAGTAAAATGAATGCTGCTAGCATCTGATTTTCTAACTCCCAATGGCACTGCATTCATAATGACACTTCCATGGAAAAATATTTATGACCACTCCTGGAAAATAGAAGATATGGAGAATGGTGTTCATGTGGTTGCCAGTAAAGACAGAGGAGTATTTGAAGAGTTTCTAGAAAATTTTCTAAAGAAATTGGAGTTTTATATGTTCCACAAAAATTAGGAACTGTGCCCATAGCCCTGCAGTGCCAGCTGAGGTGGCACACATTAGAGAGAACTGTGTGGGACAACTGGAGAGGGCAGACCACAGACAGTGTTTCAAAGTGACAGTCACCCACAGTTAGGAGAGGTGGGCATAGAGCAGGATATGCGATAGTGACCCTGTGGAGACCAGATGTTCTTGCAAAGGCTTACATTGCATTAGACCCATGACATTGACACTATATGAGATAACCAGAATGACTTTTAGAGTAGGCTAAATTTAACTAAGAAAAATGAAAGGACTACTACTTTTTTATACTTTATAATAAAGTAAATTTTAAACCACTAAATGAGTTTACTTTTTCCTGAAAAAACTTATTAAAGTTATGTTATATCTTACTATCAATGGTTTCTATGTATACTTTGAGAAATAATATCAATTCAAAAGAACCTAGGCACTCCAGTGTTTATAGCAGCAAAATTTACAATAACCAAGTGTTGGAAGCAATCTAAGTGCCCATCAGTAAATGAGTGGATCAAAAATCTATGGTACACTTAGTCAGTGGAATACTATGCAGCAGGAATAAAGAAGGAGCTCCTATCCTTTGCAATATAACGGATGGAACTGGAGAGCATTATGTAAAGTGAAATAAGCCAGGCAGTGAAACACAAATACCATATGATCTCGCCTATAAGTGGAACCTAATCAACAAAGCAAACAAGGAAGCAAAATGTAACTAGAGACATTGAAATAAAGAACAAACTGACAGAAACAGATGAGAGGGAGGAAGAGGGGATAACAGGGGAAAGATGAGTAAGGTTGTCAAGGAACATGTATTAAGGGCCCATGGACAAAGCTAAAGGTGGGTAGGATTAAAGGTGGGATGTATGGGTGGGTGGTGAGGGAAAACTGGAGACAACTGTGCTTGAACAATAATTTTAAAAAAAACAGCACAATCAAAAAATAAATCTTTTTGAAAGATGAAAAATAGATTTATTTTGTTCAAATATGGGACCATGAAATTTACAAAATATTTTAACTTAGCTCTCTGTAAAGTCATAAATGTTTGGTGCTAAAGTACAGTAAGTTTTATTAAACCAGTGCTCTTACTATTATTTTCTTTATGTCTTATGACCTGTCCTTTGGCAAGGCTTTACTGGTCTCCTTTGTGTTAATTAAATCTGTTATTATAAATTATCTGCTATTGTTTTTGCAAATGTAGCAATATAAATCAAAGGTTAGTAACCAAACATAAGGCATTTTGATACTCATGCAAAGCAAATGCTGTTTCTGTTTGTATCTGCTTCTGACAACAAAGAATTCATGATTCCCACACCCAGTACTTATATATTTCTCTGACATTCTGCTGTTCTTTTGGTCAAGATATTTGTTCCTTTTTACTTTTAGTTATTATTATCAGATTCTAAGTTGTGTGGGTTTTGTGGGCTCTTAAGTAGGATTATGCTATATTTAGAGATTTTATTGTGTGGTTTTATTTTATTGTGTGGTGAAGACTGAATTGGTGTCAAATTGGAGTTTTAGCACATAAGTTTATTTATTTATTTGATTCTGATCCCCTACCCCACCTCCTTCGTCAACTGTCAGCTTGTTCTCTGTTCTATGGGTCTATTTCTCTTTAGTGTTGTATATTCATTTGCTTTGTTTACTCGAATTCCATATATAAGTGAAATCACATGGTATTTGCCTTTTACCATCTATTTCATTGAATACAATGTACTCTAGGTTCATTAATGTTGTCTCAAATGGCAAGATTTTATTCTTTTTATGACTTAGTCACATTCCATTGCATATATGCATCACATCTTTGTTCACTTAACAAAGTGATGGTCACTTAGGCTGAAACATCCATCCAAAAGAACTTAGGAATACAAATGATCATACCAGTATTACATACAATAGTCAAGTGTTGAAAACAGCTTAAGTGCTCAACAGTAAATGAGTGGATCAAAAAACTGTGGCACATTTACACGATGGAATACTACACAGCAGAAAGAAGGAGCTCCTACCCTTTGCAACAGCATAGATGGAACTGGAGAGTATTATGCTGATTGAAATAAAACAGGCAACAAAAGATAAATGCCACATGATTTCACCGGTAAGTGGGACCCCAATGTACAAAACAAACAATGAGCACAATAGAACCAGGAACATGGAAATAAAGAACAAACTGACAGTGACCAGTGGGAAGGGAGGAGGGGGATAACAGGTAAAGGAGGGGCGAAGGTCTGGTCAAGGAACATGTATAAAGGACCCATGGACAAGAACAATGGGGTCAAGAATGATGGTGGGAGTGGGGGTATGGTCTTGGCAGGGGAGAGCAATGGTGTGTGGGGGGATTGGGACTGCTGTAATTGAACAATTTTTAAAAAAATTATAAATATAAGTAAGTGGATAAATAAATACTGCTGCAATAAACCTAGGAGCACATAAATACTTTCAAAATAGTGTTTTAGGTTTCTTTGGATATATTCCCAGGAGCAGAATCACTGGGTCATAAAGCAGTTACACTTTAAATTTTTTGAGAGAACTCCATACTATTTTCCACAGTAGCTGTACCAGTCTCCATTTCCACCAACAGTGTGCAAGGGTTCCATTTTCTCCACATTTCTGACAGCACATGTTGTTTGTTGATTTACTGATGATAGCCATTCTGGAAGGTGTGAAGTAATATCTCATTGTGGTCTTATTTTGCATTTCCCTGATGGTTAGTGACAATGAACCAGGGCACCACTGTTGAGTTGTATGACTCACAGGTTATTGACATTTTCAAGCCTTAATTTGGGGATTCTCAATCCATGGAATACTAGTTCCTTATGTTCTTGATATTCAGATCTCAGTGAAACTCATGTTAAAAATAGCACAAATAATTAATTCTTCCTTTTCTCTTTAATATCAGCCATAAGAAGATAAACTATATGCCCTATGTAAAGAGTACCAGAATCTCAAAATAAAGTATGCTTTATAAACTCAAAGTTGCAATCTTTCCTCATTTTCTTGTTTTTAAAAGTTTTTAAAAAGTAGGTCCATTGAGAAATGATTCGTAGTTAGGAATTTCTAAGAGTTTTTTTATAAAAATTGTGTATAAATTATATCTTCTATATACTTTGTTTAGGTGAAAACTTCTATCTTTATAAGTTTTAAGAGATTTTTTTTTTGTTCTACAGAATTTATACTTCTCATGCTATTATAGGTTATAAAGTTTAGGAGTGACAGGATTAATTATCTCTAATCATCCTTTCTTTTTAGGATAATACAATGAAAAATTCCTTGTATTATAATGGAATTATTCCAGGCTTCGGAAAATGGAACCATAACTGGACAAGCATTCCCAGGAATCTCAAGGACACCCTAGTCAGTTATTAAAGTCATCACTTCACAAAAGCTAGAATTTCAGTATGGATTAATTTTTGTTTAGTTTGTAATTGGAATTCACTATAATTGTCTGCTAAAGTACTGTAAATGTCTATTTATCTCTGCAATCTTCCTATTAATGTATTCATATAAATACATTCCTACTAATATATTTATGTTGGATGATTGAATCTTTTAATTCACTTAGTTGTTTTTTTCTTTACCAGGATCCTTTATCATAAAATAATATAAAATATCTTCCATAACAAATTTTATAAATTAAAAATTTAAAATAAGATTTCTGACATCTGTATCCCAATATATACACTTAAATACTATGCATTGGCTTATTAAATTAAGTATAAAATTGAAACCAAAATAGAAAACTTGTTGTTGCTTTCCAAAACCTGTAAGACAATACATGTTTTTACCATCTAAACTTGTTTGCAAAATACAGCTTATTTTCTCTGCATCCTGTAGTATGCATGTATTTAAGACAGCTTAGTTCATTTAGATTGCTATAAAAATACTACACACTGGGTGGCTTATATATAGCAGAAACATATTTTTCACAGTTCTGCAAGCTGTAAAATCTAAGATCAAGATACCAATGTTGTCATGTTCTAGTGAGGAACTTCTTTCTGGTCAATAGTTTGTACCTTCTCTGCATGTCGTCAGATGCTGGAAGGGGCTGTTTGGGTCTCTCATAAATAAGAGCACTAATCCCCTCCATGGAGACACCACCTCTATGAACTAAGCACCTTCCAGAGGCTATTGGGCAATGGTGAGGGGTGACATAAACATTCAAACCATAGTGTATACAAATAGAATTTCTACTCAGAATTGTTATTTAAAAAGTATTTCATAGAGTTAGACTCCCCTGTCTCATTGTTTTACCTGTATTCTTGAGTTTGACTATTTTATAATGTAAAATGGGAGTAAATGGGAGCCCATGTTAAAGAGGGTGGTCTACTCACAGTGAAGTAAGCCAAGGGTTAATAATTGGTGAGGAGGGTAGCCAAGGGATTGACTAAGTCATAGCAGGTAGGCTGCAAAACAAAAGCTTTCCCTTTCTGAGGGAAAGCTCTAACTTTTTGCTCATTGATTATGATGTTAGCTGTAGGTCTTTTATACATGGCCTTTATTATTTTGAAGAATGCTCCCTCTATTTCCACTTTGCTAAATGTTTTTATCATAAATGAATGCTGTACTATGTGAAATGCTTTTTCCTCATCTATTGATATGGTCGTGTGATTTTTTTCTTCTCTTTTGTTTATGTGATATATTATGTTTATTGATTTGTGAATATTGTACCATCCTCACATCCCTGGGATGAATCCCACTTGATTGTGGTGTATGATCTTTTTAATGTGTTGCCGGATGCTGTTTGCCAATATTTTGTTCAGGATTTTAGCATTAGCAATATTGGCCTGTAGTTTTCCTTCTTTGTTATGTCTTTATCTGGTTTTGGAATTAGGATGATGCTGGCTTCATGAAAAGAGTTTGAAGTCTTTCCACTTTGTGGATTTATTTTAATAAACTGAGGTAAATGGTTAGATTTTCCTTAAATGTTTTTTGTAAAATTCTCCTGTGAAACCATCCAATCCAGGGATATTTTTGTGCTGGGATTTTTTTATTGTTATTGCTTTGACTTCATCAGCTGTTATTGGTCTGTTCATGCTTTTTGCTTCTTCTTCATTCAGTGTTGAAAGACTATTCTTTTCTAGATATTTGCCATTTCATCCAGGTTTTCAAATTTCTTGGCATATAATTCTTCACAATTTCTTGAATTCCTTTGTATTTCTTTGGTATCAGTTTGAATCTGTCTTTTTTCATTTCCGATTATTTTATTTTGGGTCATCTCTTTTTCTGTTTCTTTTTTTAATTTTTATTTTATTGATTATGCCATTACAGTTGTTCTATTCCCCCCTTCATTCCCCTCCACCCTGCACCCCCCGCCCCCACCATTCCTCCCTTTAGTTTATGACCATGTGTCTCAAGTTCTTTAGATTCTATATTTCCTATACTATTCTTGCCCTCCCCCTATCTATTTTCTACCTTCTTAATGGGTCTGCTTAAAGACTTCTCAATTCTGTTTACCTTTTCAAAGAATCAGCTCTCATCATTATTGATCCTTTGTATTGTTCTTTTATTTGCTATGTCATTTAATTTTGCTCTGATCTTAGTTATTTCCTTCCTTCTATTTGCTTTAGACTTTGTTTGTTGTTGTTTCTCCAGTAATTGTAGATGTAAGATTGGTTTGTTTATTTGAAATGTTTCCATCTTTTTTAGGTAGGCCTGTATATCTATGAACTTACCTCTCATGACTGCCTACACTGTGTCCCATTACTTTTGGACTGTTGTGAGTTCATGTTCATTTTCAGAAACCTTCTGATTTATTCCTTGATTTCATTATTAACACATTCATTGTCTAATAGTATGCTATTCAATCTCCATGAATTTGAGTGTTTTTGAGTTTTCTCCTTCAGGTTGGTTTTTGGTTTCAGTCTCTTGTGGTCTGAGAAATTGTTTGATATGATTTTAGTTTTCTTGCACTTGTTGAAACTTCTTTTGTGTCTCATCATGTGGTATATATTTAAACATGTTCCATGTGCATTTCAAAAGAATGTGTATTATCTTCTTTGGTATGGAAGGTTCTATATATATATCATTAAGACCATTTGATCTAGGGCATTATTAAAGTCCTCTAGTATAAGATGCTCCTATCTATACCTTTCTTGAAGTCCTCCTTCTATGTTTGGGTGCTCCTATGTTGGGTGAAGATATGTTTACCATCTTTATGTTGTCTTGGTGGATTCTTCCCTTGACTATTATGTAGTGTTCTTCAGTGTCTCTTTTTATAGCTTTTGTTTTGAAGTAAATTTTGTCTAATGTAAGTATTGCTTTCTCAGCTTTTTTACTGTCTACATGCTTTGAATATTTTTCCAGCCCTTCACTTTTAGCCTCTGTAAGTATTTTGTTCTGAGGAGGGTCTCTTGTGGGCAGCATATATGTGGGTCATGCTTTCTTATCCATTCAGCTACTCTATGTCTTTTGATTGGAGGACTTAATCCAATAACATTTAAGGTTATTACTGACAGATTCTTATTTATTTTCCCCCCTTTATACCTGTGTTCCTCTCTAATTCATTCTTTCCCTTCCTCTTCTTAAAGCAGTCTCTTTAGCATACCCTGCAATGCTCTTTTGGGGGATGTGTATTCTTCGAGCCTAGTTGCTCTGGGAAACTCCTTATATTACCTTCCATTTTAATTGAGAGCCTCTGTGGGTAGAGTAGTCTTGGTTTCAGGCCTTTGTTTTTCATTACTTGGAATATTTCTTGCCATTCTCTTTTGGCTTATAGTGTTTTTTTATTGAGAAATCAGCTGCTAACCTTATCAGAGTGCCCTTGTATGTTACTTTTTATTTCTCCCTTGCTGCTTTGAAGATTCTCTGTTTGTCTCAAAACTTGACATTTTTATTTATATTGTGTCTTGGAGTAGGCGCCTTGGGTTCATCTTAATTGGGACTCTATATGCTTCCTGAATTTGTGTGGTTTTTCCCCTATCCAGGTTTGGAAAGTTTTATGTCATGTTTTTTTCAAACAGGATTTCTCTATCTTGTTTATTTTCTTCTTCTGTTTTTCCCATGATTTGTATGTTGTCTTTCCATACCCTTAAGCTATCTTCATATTTTAAGCCCTTTTTTTATTCAGCTGTTTTACCTGAGTACTTATTTCTACCGTGTCCTCCTGCTCAGTAACTCGATCCTCTGCTTCATCCAGCCTACTTGTAATTCGTGCCAGTGTATTTTTTATTTTAAAATTGTATATTTCATTACTTCTTGGTTCATGTTTATAGTTTCTATTTCCTTTTTCATAGTTTTGTAGTTCCTACTTAGTTCCTTGGAGTTGACTGTGAGTTTCTTGAGCATTCTTACAACCATTCTTTTTAATTCATCTGATAGTTTACTTGCCTTCATTTCCTTTAGCTCTTTAAGTGGGGAGTCTTCCATTCCTTTTGATTGCAGGTTCTTTCTTTGTCTCCAGGCTTTAGGTGAGTCTTTTTTTTTTTCCTGGGATTCCCAATGCTCTGCTTTGCCAGCTGTCTTCATAGGGTGATTTTTTGTGGTAGGAGTTCTGTGGGACTCAGTGGTGTGGTCTCTGATTTTTTTGTCTGAATGCTCTAGGGTTGCCCTTTTTTCCTTTGTGTGGGCTCTCTTGTTGTACTTGGGTTTTACCTGTGGGTGGCTCTTTTGTTGGTGGGTTCTCTTCTATAGTGGGTTTACTGGTATTAACAGCTCTCACCTTATCCTGTATGTGATCATGCACAGGGTGAAGGCAAAAAGAACTAAGAGAGAGGGAGAGTATTCTATGGGATTTAAGTACCAAAAAGTTGAGAACATACAGGAGATCCTTTGGAGAAGTAAAGTAATAATCATGATATTTCACCCAACTAGCCACTTTTTATAAAAAGTAAACAGAGATAAGTCTCTTATTAGAAGGGAAAAATGTGAAATTACTCCAGAAAGCAGAGCACTAGATGGTGAGAAATAGTGAGAGTAAGGGCTAGAAACATTGCATAGTGGGGGAGAGAATAAAGTTAACCACAATAGTAATAAAACTCCAGAAGATAGTGAAGTGGCCCAAGGCCAGGGAAGGGTGATGCATGAGATTTGAAACAACAGTAATATGACAAGAAATATATGATCTGAATAAAAAGGATATATAAAGTAAAAGACCAAGAGTAGTGTGTTTTTGGAATATGAATGAAATGAAAAAAGAAAAATTAAAATGCAATATGAAAAGGAAAACAAAGAAAACCAGGAAAACAATGAAATCTAAAAAAAACAAACATAACAAGGAAACCTAAATGGAAAAAATAAAAAAGATAAAAATAACAAAAATATAATAAAAAAATAAAATGAAAGTTCTATAAGATAGCAACGTAAAATTTGATTTAGTTGTTGATATTAGCCTTCCAATCTCTCTGAGATCTGTCTTTGGTCCTTTCACAGCTCTAAGTCTTATTGTCGCACACATGGAAAAAAAAAAGCCTCCTGCTGACTTTAAACCCATTAAGGTGTTCTGCTACTCTTACTGAATGTTGCTGGCAGAGCAGGGCTAGGCTCTGTTTTTCTTTTCCTCTGGTTTTGGGAAGATGAGATCTAGGTTTGGACTATAATATTGGTGTTCAACCTCCAGCCCAAGGCCCCAGAACTCTGTGCAGCCCCCACTGTCCATATGTGCCAGACCAGAGCCTTTAATTCACCTCATTGTGCCATCCTTTGATTAGTCTGTGAGGTGCAATGAGTGGAAGCAATTCATATCCCTCCTTTTCCCTCTTTGCTTCTCTGGGCACTGCATACATGCAAAGTCCCTTCAGGGCTATTTACTTCTCCTATTAAATGAAGTCTCTCTGAGAACTGCTACCCCTTGAGCCCCTGCTGCCTGACTTTGATCAGTCCATGAGGCACCCTGATTTAGAACAAATTGCTCCCTTCCTCCTCGTTTGCTGGCCTGGCCAATGCACAAGAGAGGTCCTTGCATAGTGGCCATGAGCCTTTTTTGAGCAAGGCCTTGGTTCACGTGCCCTTCCTCTACAAGCATCTGGCTTTTCACACAGCCCAACTTTCTGACCAGTCCTGAGACTATCTGAGTCAGCTGCAGCTCAAATCTTCTCCCATCTCCAGGGCTTCTCAGGCTTCCCATTTTCTCTGGTACTGTCCCAGCCAGTGACTACAATCCCAGCTGGGAAAAGCCACCTTCCGTGTGTTTCCCACAGTGTATTTATCCCCCGGAGACTTTGGGGACTTTGAGCATCCAGTTCTCTCCTGTCTCTGGGACTGGCTTCCCTGTTCTGGCCAGGGGGGGAACTTCGCAGTTACAATCCCTGACTCTTATCTCCTCCAAAGTTTCTATGGCAGCCATGGTCCCTGGCACAGAGCCTAGAGACAACAGCAGCCAGGGTCCCAGGTGCAGTGTGTGGAGACCTTTCCATTGGACTACAAAATCTCCTTACTGTCTGTTTTTAAACATCCTCTGCAATCTTTGGCTTTCAAAATTTATATAAGTTGGGATTCCATTGTGTGTTCACTCTATTTTTTCAGAAGATTGGTGAGCTGTCCCATTTGGGTGCATGAGCAAGTAGGTTCAGCTCCCACCTACTTCTCTGCCAACTTTAAGACCTAACATATTTTTAATTATTTAACAGCCTATGATAGAGAAGTTTGTCTAGTTGTATCTGTATGCCTTGTAATGGTGCAACATTAAATCCTGTCTCTTACTTCTGCTGACCCTTGACATGGAACTAAGATGTGGGGCAGGCACTATGCACTAAGGAGATGTAAGAGCAGATGCGCTCTGAATTGTTCAGGGACTCAGTTGTAGATTTTAATTATCCTCAAAGAAGAAGGGGTAGAGATGAAGTTAGATATAGAAATAGAAGTATACTATTTATAAAATGACCGTTTTGTAGATAGGTAGGTAGATAGAAGCAAATAGATAAACAGATAGATATGACATCTAGATTTCTGGTAATTTTATTTGTACATTTCTGGTTAAAGTGGAGTATCTCTCTTCTATTAAAGTCAAACACACAAATACATCCAATTTTGCTTTTCAAGCTAGTTCCTATGATTTAGACAATCCCTCGCTTATCCTCTCTCTTCTCCATTCTCAATGTCTCCCTCCATATTAGTCTATGTCAGCATACAGACTTGCAGGATTCTAAATCTCCCCACTACAACCCGCATAATAACCAATCTTATCCCTCACCACAAACCATTAATGCTTGGCTAACATCACTGTAAATAGACAACTCTCTTTAAAATGGACTCCAATGTCCTCACTCCCATTCACCACTTTACATTATGAAATAGTCAAACTCATGAATACAAGTAAAACAATAATATATGGAACAGCCATATGCTCTGCACTTTAATTTAAGAAATAATAACACAGAATGCACTCTTTCCAACAGAATTGAAATCAGTAGTTACTACTGGGAAAATTTGGTTATATTGAAGAATTATGGAAAATTATATATATATCATTTCTATATATGCATATGTGTGTAAATATTATAATTTTAAGCCATGTAATGAAATTCATATTTTGGAATATTATACATTAAATCATTGATAAATTGAAATTCTATATCTACTTCCTGGCATAAACTACAACCAGAAGCGATCTGTACATTGTCCAGAATTTTTAATTTTTTTTTGTTTGTACTACAAAACTTTATGTACTGTGAGAACATAATTAAATAAGTACAGTATCTGGCAAAAGTAGGTTTACAGTTGTGAATGCTGGAAAGTTTATTCTTATGTTATTATTTATTAATTATTGTATTATGTTCCACGCTAACAACTGTAAACCTTTTTTTTTTGCCCCATCTTGTATTTAAAATACAGTCTTTTAAAAAAATTTTATTTAATTATTTTTCAAGGACATTTTTTGTCTATTTCTCCATTCCCAGCCCCCCCAGCCCCGTCTCCCCACCTCCCTCCCATTCCCCCCCACCCAGTCCTCATCCCTGCATCTTTCATACTTGTTCCTCAAAATCCCTCCCCATTTTTCCCCTTAAATTCCCTTCCCTCTCCCCTCTGGTCGCTGCCCCCTTGTTCTCTATTTCAGTGTCTTTGTTTTTATTCTGTTTGCTTGTTTGTTTTATTGTTTAGCTTCCTGTCAAAGGTGAGATCATATGGTATTTGTCCTTCAATGCCTGGCCTATTTCACTCAGCATAATGCTTTCCAGTTCCATCCATGTTGTTGCAAAGGGTAGTAGCTCCTTCTTCCTCTCTGCTGCATAGCATTCCATTGTGTATATGTACCACAATTTTTGGATCCATTCATTTACTGATGGGCACCTAGGTTGCTTTCAACTCTTGGCTATTGTAAATTTTCCTGCTATGTACATTGTGGTGCATAGGTTCTTTGATATTGATGTTTTAGGATTCTTAGGATATAATCCTAGCAGTGGAATTGCTGGCTCAAAAGTCAGGTCGATTTTTATTTTTCTGAGAAAATTCCATACTGTTTTCCATAATGGTTGTACCAGTCTGCAATCCCACCAACAATGGACTAAGGACCCCTTTTCCCCACAACCTCTCCAACATTTGTTGTTTGTTGCTTTGTTTTTATAGCCATCCTGACTGGTGTAAAGTGGTATCTCATTGTGGTTTTAATTTGCATCTCTCTGATAGCTAACGATATTGAGCATCTCTTCATGTGTCTCTGGATGTTCTGTATGTCCTCCTTGGGGAAGAGTCTGTTCAAGTCCTTTTCCCATTTTTCAATTGGGTTACATGTCTTCCTAGAGTGGAGTCCTATAAGTTCTTTGCATATTTTGGAGATTAAACCTTTGTCTGAGGTATCATTGGCAAATATGTTTTCCCATACAGTTGATGTCTTTTTAATTTAATACTGTTTCCTTTAGCCATGAAGAAGCTTTTTATTTTGATGAGATCCCATTTGTTTATTCTTTCCTTTATATTCCTTGCTCTAGGGGACATATCCGTAAAAATGTTGCTGCGTGGAATATCTGAGATTTTCTTGCCAATGTTCTCCTCTAGGACTTTAATGGTATCATGGCTTATATTTAAGTCTTTTATCCACCTTGAATTTATTTTGGTGTATGGTGTAAGTTGGTGCTCAATTTTCATTGTTTTCAACATAGCTGTCCAGTTCTCCCAACACCATTTGCTGGAGAGGCTACCTTTGCTCCATTTTATGTTACTGACCCCTTTGTCAAATACTAATTGACTGTAGAGAGTTGGTTTGATTTCTGGGCTCTCTGTTCTGTTCCATTGGTGTATGTGACTGTTTTTATGCCAGTACCAGGCTTTTTTGATTACAGTGGCTTTGTAATACAGTTTGATATCAGGTATTGTGGTCCCTCCTACTTTGTTCTTCTTTCTCAAAAGAGCAGCTGCTATTTGGGCTTGTTTATGATTCCATATAAATTTTTGAAGTGTTTGTTCTATGTCTGTGTAATATGCCATTTGTACTTTAATAGGTATTGCATTGAATCTGTAGATTGCTTTGGGTAGTATGGACATTTTGATGATGTTAATTCTTCCAATCCATGAACAAGGTATATGTTTCCATTTGTTTGTGTCTTCCCTGATTTCTTTCTTCAGTGCTGTGTAGTTTTCTGCATACAGGTCTTTTACCTCCTTGGTTAGGTTTATTCCCAGATATTTCTTTTTCTTTTTGCTATATCAAATGGGATTTTTTCCTTGATTTCTGCTTCTCCTGATTCATTGTTTGTATACAAAAATGCCTTTGATTTCTGGATATTGACTTTGTATCCTGCTGTTTTGCCAAATTCATTAATTAGTTTGAGCAGTTTTGGGGTAGAGTCTATAGGATTTTCCATGTACACTATCATGTCATCTGCAAACAGTGACAGTTTTGTTTCCTCCTTTCCTATTTGGATACCTTTTATTTCCTTTTCCTGCCTGATCACTGTGGCCAAAACTTCTAATACTATATTGAATAGAAGTGGTGAAAGTGGACATTCTTGTCTTGTTACTGATTGTAGTGGAAAAGCTTTTAGTTTTTGCCCATTGAGTATGATATTGGCTGTAAGTCTCTCATAAATGGCCTTTATTATATTGAGGAATGCTCCCTCTATTCCCACTTTGCTGAGTGTTTTTATCATAAATGGGTGTTGTACCTTATCAAAAACTTTTTTCGCATCTATTGATATCATCATGTGGTTTTTGTCTTTGCTTTTGTTTACGTGATGAATTACATCAACTGATTTATGAATGTTGAACCATCCTTGTATCCCTGGGATGAATCTCACTTGGTCATGGTGTATAATCTTTTGGATATATTGTTGGATGCGATTTGCTAATATTTTGTTGAGGATTTTAGTGTCTATGTTCATCAGTGATATTGGCCTGAAGTTTTCTTTCTTTGTTGTGTCTCTATCTGGTTTTGGAATTAGGATGATGCTGGCTTCATAAAAAGAGTTTGGGAATTTTCCATTTTTTGTATTTTTTGGAATAGTCTGTGAAGAATAGGGGTTAGCTCTTCCTTAAATGCTTTGTAGAATTCTCCTGTGAATCCATCTGGTCCGGGGCTTTTGTGTGATGGGAGTTTTTTGATTACTGCTTCAATTTCTTTTGCTGTTATTGGTCTATTCAGGTGTTCTACTTCTTTTCCATTGAGTTTTGGGAGATTGTATTTTCCTCGAAATGTGTCCATTTCCCCTAGGTGCTAAAATTTCTTGGCATACAGTTCTTCATAGTAATTTCTTCAAAACCTTTCTATTTCTCTGGTATCAGTTGTAATCTCTCCTCTTTCATTTCTGATTGTGTTTATTTGTGTCTGTTCCCTTCTTTTCTTGATGAGCCTACTTAAAGGCTTGTCTATTTTGTTTATCTTCTCAAAGAACCAACTCCTGGATTCATTGATCCTTCGAATTGTGCTTTTAGTCTCTATGTCATTTAGTTCTGCTCTGACCTTAGTTATTTCCTTCCTTCTACTTACTTTGGGCTGTCTTTGTTGTTGTTCCTGGAGTTCTTGCAGGCGTAGAGTAAGGTTGTTTGTTTGAAATGTTTCTATCTTCTTTAGGTAGGCCTGTGTTGCTATAAACTTCCCTCTCAGGACTGCCTTCTCTGTGTCCCATAAGTTTTGGGTTATTGTGAGATTGTTTTCATTTGTTTCCAGAAACGTTTTGATTTCTTCCCTAATTTCATTCTTGACCCATTCATTGTTTAATAGCATACCATTCAGTCTCCATGATTTTGGGTGTTTTGGGTTTTTTTCTTTGGGGTTGGTTTCCAGTTTCAGTCCCTTGTGGTCAGAGAAAATGCTTGGTATGATTTCAATATTCTTGAATTTGTTGAGGCTTGTTTTGTGTCCTGTCATGTGGTCTATCTTTCAGAATGTTCCATGTGCATTTGAAAATAATGTGTATTTATCTTCTTTGGGGTGAAGAGCTCTGTATATATCAGTTAGGTTCATTTAATCAAGGGTGTTGTTTAATTCCACAATGTCTTTGTTGATCATTTGTTTGGAAGATCTGCCCATTTTTGATAGTGGGGTGTTAAAATCCCCCACTATATTTGTGTTGCTGTCTATATCTTTCTTGAAGTCCTCTAAGATTTTCTTTACACATTTTGGTACTCCTATGTTGGGTGCATATATATTTATGATGTTAATTTCTTCTTAGTGGATTCTTCCCTTGAGTATTATGAAGTGACCTTCTGGGTCACTCTTCATGGCTCTTTTTTTGAAGTCTATTTTGTCTGATATGAGAATTGCTACCCCAGCTTTTTTTTCTTGTCCATTTGCGTGGAAAATTTGTTTCCAGCCTTTCACTTTTAGTCTGTGATGGTCTTTTGTCCTGAGGTGGGTCTCTTGTAGGCAGCATATGTGTGGGGCATACTTTCTTATCCATGACGCTATTCTGTGTCTTTTGATTGGAGCATTTAATCCATTTACATTTAAGGTTATTATTGATAGGAACTTATGCATTGCAATTTTTGTACCTGCGTTCCTCTCTGTCTGTCTCTTTTCCTTCCTTCCCTTAAAGCAGACCTTTTAGTATTTCTTGCAGCGCTGGCTTGGTGGCAGCAAATTCTTTTAGACTTCTTTTGTCTTGGAAGCTCTTTATTTGTCCATCTATCTTGATTGAGAGCCTTGCTGGGTAAAGTAGCCTTGGTTGTAGGCCTCTGTTTCTCATTACTTGGAATATTTCTTGCCATTCTCTTCTTGCTTGGAGTGTTTCCATTGAGAAGTCAGTGGCTAACCTTATTGGGGCTCCCTTGTATGTTACTTCTTTTTTCTCCCTAACTGCCTTTAATAGTCTCTCTTTGTCTTGGAATTTTGCCATTTTAATGATGATGTGTCTTGAAGTGGGCCTCCTTGGGTTCCTCTTGAATGGGTCTCTGTGTGATTTCTGGATTTGTGTGACTTTTTCTTTTATCAAATTAGGGAAATTTTCTCTCATTACTCTTTCAAATATGTTTTCTATCCCTTGTTCTTATTCTTCTCCTTCTGGTATTACTATTATTTGGATATTATTACATTTCATATTATCTTGCATTTCTCTTAATCCCTCTTCATTCTTTCTGAGCCTCTTTTCCCTTTCCTGTTCTTTCTGTGAAATGCTTTCTACTTTGTCCTCCAATTCACTAATCCTATCTTCTGTTTCATCTACCCTATTTTTAATGCTTACTACTGTGTTTTTTAATTCAGAAATTGTATTCTTCATTTCCTCTTGGCCCTTGCTAATAATTTCCATTTCCTTTTACATCTTGATATAGTTCGCAGTGAGATCATTGTAACTCCCCTGTAGTTTCTGGTAGCTGATTGTGAGCTCTATGAACTTCCTGATAACCAGTGCTTTGAATTCAGTATCTGATAGTTGACTTGTCTCTATTTCATCTAACATTCTTTCTGAGGGTTTCTCCTTTCCTTTCATTTTGGGATTGTTTGTTTGTCTTCCTATTGTTTGTGAGACTCTTCTGGTTAGCCTCAGCTTCTTAGATTAATATGTTTTGACACCCTGGGTTTATGGTGTGAACTTTTGTGGTGGAATGCCTGTGAATTTCAGTGGTGCAGTCTCTTTTGGTTATCTTGTCATTCTGTGCTTCCACCTACTCAAATGTGCAGCAACTTTTGGCTTCTTTCCTACAGCAATGTGTAATTTGTCTCTCTGACTCTACTATTGGGAAGCCTGTTTTATGGGTCCAGCTCTGGTCTTTTCATATTTTCAAGTCGATTGTGACTCTTGTGGGTAAAAGAAAGAAATGACAAGGAAAGAAATAAAAGAAAGAAAGAAAAGAATGGTAGGGGAATGGAAGAAAGAACAATAAGTTTAGAAAGAAAAGAAGAAATAAAACAGAAAATCCGGGAAAAGAGGACAAAAGTATGGAAAGATGAAGCAGTAATAAAATTTAATAGAAATAACAGATTACTTTAAAAAACAAAAAGATAAAGAAAAGGAATGGAGAAGGAAGAAAGGTAAAAAAAAAGAAAGAGTAAAAATAAAATAAAGTTAAAAAAAAACCAAAAAACAAAAAACGCACAACATCAAAAACAACTCAAAAACAACATCAGAAAAGGAAATGTCACTTGTTGGCTTCAAACTAGCCAAACCGTTTTTTCTGGTTGCAGTTGGCTGAGGGTCGATTGTTGTGATTTTTTCAGCCAGCCCCTCTCAGGATCCAGACACTTGGCACCTCTCCCCAGCTCCCTACAATGGGGAACTAGGACTTCCTCACAGCGCTCCCCTCCCAGGGGTTACCACCATAGGCTGGTTTGCTGTGTTTGCAGGCACCTGCACTGGCCTAGTTGCCTGGTTCCCTCGGGATTGAGCACAGGCCTGCCCCCCTTCCGTTGGGAAGCCCCAGGCCCTCTGCCCAATCCTGGGCTCGCTGCCAAACTGGGTGTGAAGCAGACCAGGCTGCCGTGTCTACAGGATTCAGAGCCCCAGGCTGCACCTCTGAGTTCTCCTGGTCTGGCACCCACAGAGTCCTTAGTTGGGGCCCTTTGTCCTTTGCACCCTCTCTGCAAAATCTATGAAACAAGTCTCTCCTGGCACCCCACCTTGCTTGGCCAGAAAGGGAGGGGGTTGAGGGTCTCAGCTCTTTTCCCAGGACCCCTCAGTGCCTGGGGATTCCATATAGTCTGAGGGGGGTGGACTGGAAGCTGGGAGCTGATCTGAGGACCGGGCGCTGACCTAGAAACTCTGTGCGCACATCATGGCACGCTGCGTGGTGTGTATCCCTTCGGCTCCTACGTTTGTCTGGGTCCCCTGGCCAACCTCCGCCAAAAAAACCCTAGGGATGGAGCAGCACCATGCCGGGCGCTGGACCCAGGACTGTGTGCAGGCTGAAATCTTCTCTGCTCCCCTCTGGTTGGGTCTCTTTGCAGGCCCCCGGCCCAAAAATCCTAGGGAGGGAGCCATCTGGGTGCTGAAGGCTGTCCCATGGGCCGTTGGGCTCTCGCCACTGGGTGCTGGTTCCCCTACCCTGCACCGGCTATTTCTCTTTGCTCAGTCCCAGAGACTACTGTACCGCTGCTGTCTCCCTACTGTCTGGTTCCTCCGTGACCGATGAGGTTTCTGGTCTCTTATTTTCATATATGCTTGGCAACTGCTGGCTTGCTGGTTTCTCCTCTGGTCAGACAGGTTTCTCTCCCTTTCATACTAGGAACTGGTATCTGCTCCATCCTAGTCCACCACCATCTTGAAAGCCCACAGAATTTTTATTTTTATTTTTGATGAGTAGAACAAGTGCTTGGAGAAATCTTCAGTAGGATCTAAAAGCAGAAAACACCTATTTTGTATGATTTTTTTCAATCTGAATGTTTTGCTGTTTAAACCCATGATTGTAGTGTGACAATACTTTGGAGGCTCATCTTTCTCCTTTTAAAGACCTCAAAGTATTCAACAAAACTTCCATGAGATAACAGCTTTATTTGTACACATTAACTTATGTACTGAGTAATTACATTGTGTAATTGCATAATGATAATATGCATAAAAGTGTTTCTAAGATTTGCAATAATTGAATGTAAGGGGGACTTTCTAGGCACATACCTTTTGGTCTTTTTCCATATTAATCACTATATTTTTATGTAGGAAGTGCATAGTACTGGTTAATTTGATGAATTTATAAAATAGTGATAAGTTGAGAAAGTTTTTACAGTAATAATAGTAAACATAATCAAGGACTGCTGAGCCTTTGAATGGACTAACTCACTTAATTTAAACCCATTTGAAGTAGGTTCTATTATTTATTACTCCCCACCTTACAGATAAGAAACTGAAAACACATGGAGATTAGTAGTTTAGTAAATGTTAATAAATGTTCTTTTGTGTTTGTCAGTTTGTTTCTGATGAGAATCATAAGGATAAGTCTAAGTCATATTAAACCAACCAATAGATATTTACATTTTCAAGGCTTTGCTATACCTGTCAATGGAAATAAAGACATTTCTGGCTATATCATGTGATTTCACTCATTACTGCAGATAATATATTTCCTTAGTAGTTGGTTGCTACAAGAGGTCCCTGACAACCCCCAGCAATCCTTAGCATTTGAACTGGTATTTGTTCCGAAACTACCATAAACAGTAGAGGCGTTTCTTCACATTTTTCTGCTTTTCTGTTTTAATAACTTTTATGGCATGCTGCTTAATACATTCCTTTTATAAATAATGGAGTCTCAGGCATAGTTTCTTTAAAGCTTTCATGCTTAGAAAACCAAGAAAATGCATTATCTTATGTACAAATTACTGTCTGAAGGAATTTTTCAAGCTCTTGTCTTTTAAATAAAATAAAATATAGGAGTTGATTCCTGTTCACATAAGTGCAGAATATTGACAGTATAAAGTATATTGAATTACCATGAAATTATAAGATAATAGTTCTAGAAGTTTCTTCAGAAAACTTCTGTTCAAGCTTCCTTTAGTCAGATAAACATAAGAAATACTTTGTAAAAATATTTTTCTAGTCTCTTTTTCAATATCTCCAAGAAGGAAAACTCAGGAAACCACCAGAATACCTCATTTAAATGATTTTTGGTTACACAATAAAAAAAAGAAACATTTACTTATACAAACCAAAGTCACCCATAACTTTTATTGAATGACTACTCATTCTTTTCCCCTCCAGACTAAAAAAACAAAAGTCTTTTCATGTTTCTTCTTAGGAGCTTAGAATTATCTTTTTTGACCATTTTGTTACTCATTACTCTCTTTTTTTTAAATGGGATACCCAGCCCTGGCTGGTGTGCTCAGTGGATTGAGCACAGGCCTATGAACCAAAGGGTTACTAGTTCGACTCCTAGTCAGGGCACATGCCTGGGCTGTGGCCAGGTCCCTGGTATGAGGCACATGAGAGGCAACCACACAGTGATATAACCCCCTCTCTCTCTTTCTCCTTCTCTTCCCTTCTTTCTAAAATTAAATTTAAAAATCTTTAATAAAATAAAATAGAATGGAATAGCCAAAATTGAAATTTTTACTACTCAATTCTTGTAGAATAATGCAACACAGTTATGTTATCCTTCAGTCACTGTGAATTTTGGTGATATCAGAACAAAACAATTGAATTTTGCTATTTTTCATGTTTTTCCTCCCATTTTTATCTAACCTTAGTGTTTCTACTATATTAACTATAATTATGGCATTTCTTATTCAGAGATCAGAGGACTGTCTTTTCTTTGACAGGACCTTAATTAATGTTTTTTATTTCACAAAGCATCAATAATAATAAAAAAAAATTGCCATTTTCCCCCAGCATGTAATTTTCCCAATATTTAATTGCTCTTCTCCTTTTACTTAATTTTATTTTTCAGATATTTTAATGATTCAAAATTTGTCCTCTCTGTCTCTAAATTCCAGAATTTTTTTCATGGCACTCTTCCTATATTAACTGAATTTGTCAGTGGAATATTTTTGTGCATTTTAAGTGATAGAATACTACATTCATTGTGGAAATAAAACAAACTAGATTTGGAAATGAGGAAGGCAGAATTCTATCATTTCCTATAAAATGTCATTGTAGATAAAAAATGGGCAAAAGACATACAGAAGGCCCAAAAACATATGAAAAGATGCTCATCATCACTAGCCATCACAGAGATGAAAATTAAAACCACAATGAGATACCACCTCATCCGGTCAGAATGGCCAACATAAACAAATCAGCAAACAAGTTCTGGAGAACATGCAGAGAAAAGGGAACCCTAGTGCACTGTTGGTAGAAATGCAGACTGGTGCAGCCACTGTAGAAATAGTAAGAAATTTCCTCAGAAAACTAAAAATAGAAGTACCTTTTCACCCAGCAATTCCACTGCTGGAATTATACCCTAAGAGCCCTGAAACACCAATCCAAAAGAACCTATGCACCCCAATTTATAGCAGCACAATTTATAATAGCCAAGTGCTGGAAGCAACCTAGGTGCCCATCAGTAAACACGTGGATAAAGAAACCATGGTACATTTACACAATGGAATTCTATGTAGCAGAGAGAAAGAAGAAGCTCCTACCCTTTGTGACAGCATGGATAGAACTGGAGAGCATTATGCTAAGTTAAATAAGCCAGGAGGTGAGGGACAAATACCATATGATCTCACCTTTAACTGTAACATAATCAACAAAAGAAAAAAGCAAACAAAATATAACCAGAGTCATTGAAATTAAGAACAATCTAACAATAGCCAGAGGGGAGGGGGTAGAGGAGAAGGGTTTTCAGGAACTACTGTTCCTGAAAGGACACATGGAGAAAACAAGGGGGAGGGTGGAAGTAAGGAAGGGAAGTGGATTTGGCTAGGGTAGGGGTAGTGGGGGGAAAATTCAGACAATTGTAATTGAACAACAATAAAATAATTTTTAAATATCATTGTAGAAAAAACCAAAAACAAACAAACAAACACATAAATCTACCATGGCCAACATGGTAAAAATCATGGGTTGGGCATAGTTCTGTTAAGTGAAAGTCCACTGATTCGATTCCGTTAGGGAATATACCTGGATTGGGGCACATAGGTGAGGCAACCAATTGCTGTTGCTTTCTCACAATGATGTTTCTCTCTTTCTCTGTCTCCCTACCTTCCCCTCTATTTAAATAAATAAATAAAATATTAAAAAAATATACACCAAAGTTCTGAGTTTGTCCCTATATTGTATTCAGTAACTGTTTTGTAACTATCTGTATTCAGTGTCTGTTTTGTAACTAACTATATTCATTGTCTGTTTGGTAACAAATATCATGGTATGTGAATTTTATGATCATGAAATATTTACACAGATGAAATGTGTTATTTGAACTTAAAAGATAATGAAATGACTTTATAGAGAACCCTTGAAGTATGTTATCAGATCTTTAATCTAAGAAGGAAATAAAGTGATACTCAATTTTCAGCAGTATATTGAAGTGGACAGTTGAAACTCAGGGGACACAGAGTTGTATTTTGAAGTTTAAGTAGATTACTGAAAGAAATAAGGATGAGAAGATCTCTATCTTAAAACAACATGCTAGTAAGCTGGACTTCAAAAATTCAGAGTAGTCTGAATGTTTGCTTCTTAAGCCCTACTTTCATTTCTTAAATTTTATCTTTTATTTGCATGTTTTTTCATATTTTCTATTTTCTGCATCTATTTTTTAATATATTTTATTGATTTGCTATTACAGTTGTCCCATTTCCCCCCTTAATTCCTCTCAACCCTGTACACCCTCTCCCACTCACATTCCCCCTTTTTAGTTCATGTCCATGTGTCATAAGTTCTTTAGCTTCTAAATTTCCCATACTATTTTTGCCCTCCCCCTGTCTATTTTCTACCATCTATGCTACTTATTTTTTGTAACTTTTCCCCCTCTCTCCCCCTCCCACTCTCCTGTTGCTGACCCTCCATGTGATCTTCATCTCTGTGGTTCTGTTCCTCTTCTAGTTGTTTGCTTAGTTTGTTTTTGTTTTTGTTTTCGATGTAGCTGTTAATAATTATGAGTTTGCTGTCATTTTACCATACATGTTTTTTATTTTCTTTTTCTTAGATAAATCCCTTTAACATGTCACATAATAAGGGCTTGGTGATGATGAACTGCTTTAACTTGACCTCATGTGAGAAGCACTTTATCTGCCCTTCCATTCTAAATGAAAGCTTTGCTGAGTAGAGCAATCTTGAATTACGTCCTTGCCTTTCATGGCTTGGAATACTTCTTTCCAGCCCCTTCTTGCCTGTAAGGTCTCTTTTGAGAAATCAGCTGACAGTCTGATGGGAACTCCTTTGTGGGTAACTGCCTCCTTATCCCTTGCTGCTTCTAGGATTCTCTCCTTCATTTTAATCTTGGGTAATGCAAATATGACGTGTCTTGGTGTGTTCCTCTTTGGGTCCAACTTTTTTGGGACTCTGAGATTTCTGGACTTCCTGGAAGTCTATTTGCTTTGCCAGATTGGGGAAGTTCTCTTTTATTATTTGTTCAAATAACTTTTCCATTTGTTGCTCTTTCTCTTCCCCTTCTTTAGATGGGGAAGAGACCCCTATAATTTAGATGCTGGAATGTTTAAAGATGTTTTGGAGGTTCCTAAGTCTCTCATTATTTTTTTTTGAATTATTGTTTCTTCATTCTTTTCTGGTTGAATCTTTCTTTCTTTCTTCTGGTCCACTCTATTGATGTGAGTCCCAGTTTTCTTCCCATTACTACTGGTTCCCTGTACATAATCCTTTATTTCACTTAGCATAGCCTTCATTTTTTCATCTAATCTGTGACCAAATTCAACCAATTCTATGAGCATACTGATCACCAGTGCTTTGACCTGTGCATATAATAGGTTGGCTATCTCTTCATTGCTTAGTTGTGTTTGTTCTGAAGCTTTGATCTGTTCTATTTGCACCAATTTTTTTTCTTGATGCACCTGTTATTTATTAGGGGTGGAGCTTTAGGTGTTCACTAGTGGGGGCCAACCCAGTAGCTGGGTCTTGAGGCTGTATGTGGGGTCAAGTTTTAAGAGGGAACAATGGAGCTTATGTCACTCTCTGTCAAATTTCAGTCCCTACCCCTACTTCCCCCAAGCAAACTGGGCCCTTCTGGTGCTGATTTCTTTGTGGGTGGGCTTGTGTATGTTCTAGGACCCTGTGGGTCTCTCCAGTAAACTCTCCTGTGAGGCTGGGAGTCTATTCTGGCACCTGAACCCCCACAGGGGTTTTTGATCCATGTTTTGAAGCTTTATTTCCTCGTACTGGAGCCCTGCGTTGCGTGGTCTGTCTGACTCTTCAGTTTCGCCTGGTTTATGTGTACATGAATATGTGTCCACCCAGTCACCCAGCAGCCTTGTGTGCCTTGCTGGGTCTGCCCACTGCCACCTCATGCCTGGGGTCTGTCAGCTAGCTACCTTCTGCACACCCAAGATATGCCTGCTGCCATCTTGTGTGCCAAGGGTCCATCTGTTTCTGCCTGCAAGCTCGGGGTTCACAAGACATTGCTCTTTTTGCTGTGACTCCTCTCCACCCAGCTGCCCAACTCCACCCTTACTACAGGTCTTGATAAATGTGTCTATTTTAACTCTTTGGTTGTCTGACTTCCAGTTCCATTTTCTGTCAGTTATGTGCTTTTTTTTTCTTTGTTTCTATATTTTTGTTGTCCTTATGTTGGTTGTGCAAGGAGACACAGTGTGTCTACCTACGCCTCCATCTTGGTCAGAAATTTCACACCTATTTTTATCGCTGACTGTCTGCTCTGACACTAGCATCCCTGTCATAGACAGAAGGCCACGGCTCCTGTGTCCTACCTTCTGAGCAGGCTGCCCCACAAAGATGATGATCTCAGGGACAAGTGACATAGTTGGAGGCTAATGAAAGATCCCTCTATGGTACATATGGAGATAAAGTAACTGCCTGAGATGAGTTACATAGAAAGCACCGGATGCAGACTATTTTACCAAATGAAAGAATATGGTCCTCTCACTAAATATAGCTGGCCTTCTGTGATGTGAACTACATCCCAGTTACAATAAAAAGTTATTTTTATCAAAACAAAGTTATTTATATTTACCTATTAGGCATTTTAACAGTCCTTAAATTGCCCATCTCTGGGTATATAGGAGCATAACATTGAAATGGTTAGAATCTGCAATTTCCTCCCCTCTATTTCAGTGTTATGTTTTGCTTGTTTGTTTGTTTTGTTGATTAGGTTACTGTTAAAGGTGAGATCATATGGTATTTGTCTTTCACTGCCTGGCTTATTTCTGCCTTTACATGATACTCTCCTGTTACATGCATACCATTGCAAAACGTAGGAGCTTTTTTCTCTCTTGCATAGAATTCCATTGTGTAAATGTACCATAGTTTTTTGATCCATTCATTTCCTGATGGGCACCTAGGTTGCTTCCAGAACTTGGTTATTGTAAATTATGCTGCTATTGTGAATTGTGCTGCACCTGAACCCCTGCAGGGGGTTGCATTGGGGTGCATAAATTCTTTTGGATTGGTGTTTCAGGGTTCTTAGGGTATAATGCCAGCAGTGAAATTGCTGGGTTAAAAGGAAGAACCATTTTTAGTTTTCCAAGAAAATTCCATACTCTTTTTCACAGTGGTCATACCAGTCTGCAATCCTACCAACAGTGCTCTAGAGTTCCCTTTTCTCAAAAAACCTCCAACACTTGTTGTTTGTTGCTTTGTTTATGATGGCCATTCTGACTGGTATAAAGTGGTATCTCATTGTAATTTTAATTTGCATCTCTCTGATAGCTAGCAATACTGAGCATCTTTTCACGTATCTCTGCATCCTCTGTATGTCCTGCTTGGAGACGTCTCTGTTCGAGTCCTTTGCCCATTTTTAATTGGATTGCTTATCTTCTTAGGGTAAAGTTGTGTGAATTCTTTACACATTTTGGAGATTAAACCCTTGTCTGAGGTATCATTGGCAAATATATTTCCCATATTGTTGGCTCTTTTTATTTTAATATTGTTTTTTTAGTTGTGTAGAAGCTTTTTATTTTGATGACATCACATTTATTTTCTTCTTTATGCCCCTTACTCTAGGGGACATATCAGTGAAAATGTTGCTGTGTGTAATATCTGGGATTTTCCTTCCTATGTTCTCTTCTAGGACATTAATGGTGCCATGGCTTTCATTTGAATATTTTATCCACCTTGAATTTATTTTTGTGTATGATGTAAGTTGGTGCTTGAGTTTCATTTTTTTGCATGTAGCTGTCCAGTTCTCCCAACACCATTTGTTGAAGAGGATTTCTTTACTCCATTTTATGTTGCTGTCCCTTTGTCCAATATTAATTGACTGTAGAGAGATGGGTTTATTTCTGGGCTCTCTGTTCTGTTCCATTGGTCTATGTGCCTGTTTTTATGCCAGTACCAGGCTGTTTGGATAACATTGGTCTTGTAATACAGTTTAGTATCAGGTATTGTGATTCCTCCTACTTTGTTCTTCTTTCTCAAAATTGCAGCAGGTATTTTGTATCATTTATGGTTCCACATAAATTTTTGAAGTGTTTGTTCTATGTCTGTGAAATATGCCATTGGTACTTTGATAGGTATTGCATTGAATGTGTCAGTTGCTTTGGGTAGTATGGCTATTTTGGTGATGCTAATTCTTCCAATCCATGAACATGGTATATGTTTCCATTTGTTTGTATATTCCTTGATTTCTTTCTTCAGTGTTGTGTAGTTTTTTGCATATAGATCTTTTAGCTGATTTGTTAGGTTTATTCCTAGGTTTTTTGTTGTTGTTCTTGCTATATCAAATAGGATTTTTCTTCTTGATTTCTGCTTCTGCTATTTCATTGTTGGTATACAAAAATGCCTTTTATTTCTAAATATTGACTTTGTATTCTGCTGTTTTTGCCAAATTGATTTATTAGGTCAAGCAGTTTTTTGGTGGAGTCTGTACCATTTTCTATGTACATTATCATGTCATCTGCAAACAATCACAATTTTGTCTCCTTCTTTCTGATTTTGATGCCTTTTATTTCCTTTTCTTGTCTGATTGCTGTGGCTAAATGTTTCAATACTATGTTGAATAGAAGTGGTGAAAGTGGGCAACCTTGTCTTGTTCCTGATCTTAGTGGAAAGGATTTTAGTTTTTTCCCAGTGAGTATGACACTGGCTGTAGGTCTCTCATATATGGCCATTATTATGTTGAGAAATGTTCTCTCTATTCCCATTTTGCTGAGTGTTTTTATCATAAATGGGTGCTATACCTTATCAAATACTTTTTCCACATCTATTGATATGATCATGTGATTTTTGTCTTTTCTTTTGTTTATCCAATGTATTACACTTATTGATTTGTGAATATTGAACCATCCTTGCATCCCTGGGATGAATCTCATTTGGTCATGGTGTATGATCCTTTTAATGCATTGTTGCATGTAGTTTGCCAATATATTGTTGAGGATGTTAGTGACTCTGTTCATCAGTGATATTGGCCTGAAGTGTTCTTTCTTTGTTGTGTCTTTATATGGTTTTGGAATTAGGATGATGCTGGCTTCATAAAAAGAGTTTTGGAGTCTTCCATAATTTTGGATTTTTTGGAATAATCTGTGAAGGATAGGGGTTAGCTTTTCCTTAAATGGGAAAAGGGTAAGAGTTTATAGGAACAAGTATGAAGGACACCTGGACAAAAACAAGGAGGGTGGAAATGGGAGGGAGATGGGGAAGACTGGTGGGTGGGCTAGGATGTAAGTAAAAAGCAGAAAACTGTACTTGAACAACAATTAAAAATCATAGTAAAAAGAAATGGTTAGAATCTGCATTTGAAAAACAATGCAAAAAGCAAATGGTGTTACTAATAGTAATACCCACTCTGTTACTACTTTGATTCTTATTACATAAATTCTGAATTATTCTTTCATTGGTATTGTTTGTCCCCTCTCTATAAAGTTGAGTTTGAGTAGCTACCAGACTCATTTTCAGATACATTTTTAAAATATCTGTAACAGGAGGAATGTGAATTCTAAGATTCAGTGGAGGCATAGCAAAATCAGGAATCAGGTCTTAGATGGGAAGAGCATAAGCTGCGTTTCAGTTTACTAGTGAGACAGGTTTTTACTTATGGTATTTTGCATTGTTTCTTTGCTTTGCTCTGAAAAATAAAGGAGAGTTGAACAGATTTCTCAGGTGAGAAAGACATAGAAAGAAACAAAAAGAGAGAAGTGCTTTCTGAGAGGCAGTGACTTACCATTACTGCTTAGAAGTCATCGGTTTTCTCTTTAGCTCAACAGCTCCGGGAGAGGACTTAGGAAATGGGAATTTGATTGATTCAGGTTACAGAATATACAGAGCTTCTTAAACAAAATTATAAGGAAATTTAGAGGATTTTGAAGAGGGGAAAAGAAGAGCTTATTTAAGGTGAACAAGTAGAATAAAGTGCATCCAGGTAAAGCACTAGTACACAGAAAGGAAAGAATGGAGGTTGGGACTTAATCCTACTGCAATTCTAGTACACATATGAGAATAAGAAAACTCAAGAGCTGGAAGCAGAGAAGCAGCCAACAGATGTGGTACCAAGTTTAAAGTTCAGAACTTAGGACCCCTAACAATCCAAGACTAAATCTTATTTATGTAGTTTAGCTATGTCTGGCTCCTAGAAGAGTGACATGTTCAAGAAATGTTTACTGACTGAAGATAAGTTTATCAAATTTTAAAAGAGTAACATGACATTATGCTTATAATGGAATGCTTTGGAATACATTTTTTAAAAAAATTTCAGTAGTCTCCATACATGAAAAGATGCTCATCATCACTAGCCATCACAGAGATGAAAATTAAAACCATAATGAGATACCACCTCATCCGGTCAGAATGGCCAACATAAACAAATCAGCAAACAAGTTCTGGAGAACATGCAGAGAAAAGGGAACCCTAGTGCACTGTTGGTAGAAATGCAGACTGGTGCAGCCACTGTGGAAATAGTAAGAAATTTCCTCAGAAAACTAAAAATAGAAGTGCCTTTTCACCCAGCAATTCCACTGCTGGAATTGTACCCTAAGAGCCCTGAAACACCAATCCAAAAGAACCTATGCACCCCAATTTATAGCAGCACAAATTTATAATAGCCAAGTGCTGGAAGCAAACTAGGTGCCCATCAGTAAATGAGTGGATAAAGAAACCCTGGTACAGGACTTCCACCAAGATGGAGGTGTAGGTGGAAGACTGAGCCTTCTCACACAACCAAGTATAAAAACAACAAAATTTTAGCAACAAAAACACAGCCAAACCACAGAAAATTGAACTACATGGAAATCTGACAAAAATGAACCCTTCAGCCAAACTGATAAACCAGTGAAGGAGCCAGGAGTGAGATGGACCTCACAGGCCCCAGTGGCAGGAAGTGGCAGAGGGAACCACCACTGTCCCTCTCTGACCCCGCCCCCACACACAGTGTCACAAACCAGAGACCTGGGTAGACCTGCCCTGGTGAACAACTAAGGCTCTGCTCTTCATATGTAACAGGCACAAACAGATCAAAACATGGCTCAAGAACAACTCAGAGCCCCAGAGCCAATAAATCTAAGTGGTGAAGAAATAGCCAAACTTTCAGATGCACAGTTCAAAACACTGGTATCAGGATGCTCACAGAACTGGTTAATTTTAGTCACAAATTAGAGGAACAAATGAAGGCTAAACTAATTGAAATGAAGAGAAATACACAGGAAACCAATAGTAATGGGAAGGAAACTGGGACTCAAATCAAAGGAGTGGACCAGAAGGAAATAAAAAATGACCAGTCAGAAAAGGATGAAGAAACAAGAATTCAAAAAAAAAAAATGAGGAGAGGCTTAGGAACCTTCAGGACATCTTTAAATGTTCTAACATTCAAATTATAGGGGTACCAGAAGGGGAAGAGGAGTAGCCATGAGTGGAAAACTTATTTGAACAAATAATAAAGGAGAACTTCCCCAATCTGACAAAGGAAATAGACTTCCAGGAAATCCAGGAAGCTCAGAGAGTCCCAAAGAAGTTAGACCCAAGAAGGAACACACCAAGGCACATCATCATTACATTAGTCAAGATTAAAATGAAGGAGAGAATCCTAGAAGCAGCAAGAAATAAGGGGACTGTCACCTACAAAGAAGTTCCCATCAGACTGTCAGCTGATTTCTCAAAAGAGACCTTACAGGCAAGAAGGGGCTGGAAAGAAGTATTCCAAGTCATGAAATCCAAAGACCTACATCCAAGATTGATCTATCCAGCAAACCTTTCATTTAGAATAGAAGAGCAGATAAAGTGCTTCTCAGATAAGATCAAATTCAAGGAGTTCATTGTCACCAAGCCCTTATTATATGAAATGTTAAAGGGACTTATCTAAGAAAAAGAAGATAAAAAAGATGAACAGTGAAAGGACAGCAAACTCACAGTTATTAAGAACCACACCTAAAACAAAAGCAAATTAAGAGGACAGCTAGATCAGGAGTGAGTCATATAAATGAAGATCACATGGAGGGTTAGCAACAGGGGAGTGGGAGAAGGAGAAGGGGGGAGAAGGTACAGAAAATAAGTAACATAGATGGTAGGTAGAAAATAGATAGAGGGGAGGGCAAGAATAGTATGGGAAATATAGAATCTAAACAACTTGAGACGTGTGGTAGTAAACTAAAGGGGGGGAATGGTGGGGGATGGGTGTGCAGGGTGGAGGGGAATGAAGGGGAGAAATAGAACAACTGTAATGGCATAATTAATAAAATATATTTAAGAAAAGAAACCATGGGACATTTACACTATGGAATTCTATGTGGCAGAGAGAAATAAGGAGCTCCTACCCTTTGTGACAGCATGGATAGAACTGGAGAGCATTATGCTAAGTTAAATAAGCCAAGAGGTGAGGGACAAATACCATATAATCTCACCTTTAACTGGAACATAATCAACAAAAGAAAATATAACTGGAGTCATTTAAATTATGAAAAATCTAACAAGAGCCAGAGTGGAGGGGGGAGGGGACAGGAGAAGGGTTTTCAGGAACTACTATAAAGGACACATGGAGAAAACAAGGGGGAGGGTGGAAGCAGGGGAGAGAGTTGGGTTTGGATAGAGTAGGGGAGTGGGGGGAGAAAATGAAAACAGCTGTAGTTGAACAACAAGAAAATAATTTTTTAAAAATTCAGTTGTCTCTAAATTTATATTTACCCATCTGAATGAAATATACTTTATAACTGGTAGTTTCACAAATTAAATCAATAAAGAATTGCTAGAATGTGTGAAATTTTCTTAACACAGACAAGAATGACCCTGCTTCTGCTATGATCACTCTGGAATAAGAATCCACATCTAAATTCATACATGCTACCTTTGTAGACAATCAGCAAACCATAAACCTCAGTAGTTTATAAAATTTGTTTTCCTAAATGAACTCTAGTTTTCAATCAAATTATTTTTGGCTCACCTTTTAAAAATCACTACAGTCAGACAAAATAATCTCCATTGAAAGTATGGCCTATTAATGTAATACAATAATTTTGACAAGCAAATGTAATTAACTATATTATTACTTAGGACACTTTGAACTGTAACTAAAACTCTAACAAAGTGTTAAGCATACTTATATTACTTTCTTACACAACACTATGCCCTTAGATAGAAGACTCCAAGGTTCATAAGTTCAATGCCCCATAAGCATTTATTCTCCCCTTTCTGCCACTTTCAACAAGTCAGCTTTATCTTCCAAGGCCACTTTCTTTAGCAGACTTACCCTCCTGTTAGACCTACAGGTTTTACCTCTGGATCTAGGGATGGGACTAGGCTTCCATGAAATGTCAGTCTATGTGGAAGAGATGTTTAAGGAAATCTGATGTTCTTTTAGAAGTAATGAGGTTATAGAGTATGGATGTTGACCTCCAATCTATGAGTTCTGAGCAGCAGCTGGTCCCAGAAACAAAACACCTGGACAAGGAGAACTGAGAGAACTGGATAAAAAATGTGTACAACCAGAAGCAAGAAGTATCTTGGAATTCCCCTGTGGTCTGTAGTTGTGGGAGGTTTTTGTAGAAATTATGATGGAGTCTATGAAAAACAGGGTAGACACAGAAGTCAGAGAGTGTTCTTATTTTCATCCTAGATGAAAATGTATTAGGTGCTGGATTTATATAGAAATAGTGAGAACAAGAGAGGAGCAAATAGCGACATAACTTCAGAAGCTGGAAAGTAAATAGATTTTAACTGACTTACAAAGATGTGAAGTATAAATTCTAAACTAAGGTGCATTGGTCTTCAAAAGAGAGATATCAACAGGTTTGGGAAATGACATCTCCAGATTATTCCTTGCAGCCCAGTTGCTCAGTCAACAGCTAGCTGAGCTGTTGCCTGGCTGACTTATAGGAAAAGCTGTATAGTGAACATATGCTCAAAACACTTGACTGGTTGGTTTTCCCTGTAGTATCACGGAAGTCTAAATACTGATTCCCAGGAAAGGATAAAAATTAAGGCCCCTGGGCAAGTGACACCAACACCGAGGGACTTTATGTCATAACAAATTATTCGAGAGAAAATTCAATATTAAAGGATATGTATGTCCAGGAATTTCAAGGAATTAGAAGGCCAAGCTCAGGAAAGAAAAGAGGCATCTCTGCAATGTCATTGAAGAAGATCTTAGCATGAAGGCTTACAATCATAGAGATGGCTACAGTTGTCAAAAGACAGATCTGCCGAAGGTCTTTCTCACCTGGTCTCTGTCATTATGTCATATTTATAATGCAAGGAAAGCACTAGAGTCTGTGTTCACCAAATATAATAAAGACGAAGGACAGAGTAGTGGCCAGAAAATAAAGACTCCAACTTAGAGAAAAGGTAAAGGAAATTGTCCATGTATGACAGTGAAAGAAATAGTGTGACAATATTTTTATAATAGGACTGGAGAGTAACAGAAGTAGGTACAAACAGAATGGAGTTTCCTAGAAGATGCCTCCAAGAAAAGAAAATGAAGCAACTGAATTGCCCAATATTTCCCATTAAGAAATGTTTACTGAGGAACCACTGGAAATAAACAAAGAAGTTACAAAGAAAATAACAAAGAAAAAAGAAATTTTTGACTTTAAGAAAAGCACATGCCTGCTAGGATAACTATTAAAAAAATGACAAGTGAAAGTGGCATAATAAAAGAAATGGTGCTTCTGGTCTGATGAAGAGGCAGTGTTGCAGAACTCACTCACAGGACCTGATCTTAGAGATGTAAGTGGAAGCAAAGACCTTAGTCACGTGCAGTCCTTATCAGTTACATAATAATGTGCCATAGGATCACAAATGTGAGGAGCATACTGACTACTCCTTCCAATCCCTTCAGATTACAGAGAAGACAGTAGAAAACCATAGTCACCAATTGAGTTTCTAGGTCACCAGGTTGAACACAAGCATTATCGTTACATACTTCTCTGCCACCGATGTTAGGCATAACTGTCCTTCTACATGTTTTTGTTTACTTGGATTCCTAAGAGGCAATGGGATCATATTAATTTCCCCTAGATATTCCCAGCAAAAGAAAAAAGTGGTGATTTCATTCTTTAATACATTTTATAAACAAACTTTGTATGCAGTATACCATTTCCCATTTTCAGGTTTCTTTTCAAAAGAACTTTAAAATTTATTTTTAATGATAATTTACATTAAATATTTTAATAGATAATCTTTATTACATTTTCCATTACCATTTAATCCTCTTATACTCCCCTGTCCCCAGCAATCACTACAATGTTATCCATGTCTATGAGTCCTTTTTCCTTTTTTTCAATCTCTCCACCCCCTAACCACTATCTGTCATCTGTTCTCTATCTATGAGTCTGTCTCTATTTTGCTAGTTAGTTAGTTTCAGGTGTACAGCATAGTGGTTAGACAATCATATACTTTACAAAGTGGTTCCCCCTGATATATTTCCAGTATGCATATGGTACTATATATAGTTATCACAATATAATTGATAATATGGGCAAAGAACCTGAATAGACCCTTCTCCAAAAAGGACATAAAGATGGCCAATAGACATAGGAAAAATATTCAATGTAACTAATCATCAGAGAGACTTAATTTAAAACCACAATGAGATATCACTACACACACATCAGAATGGCTACCATCAACAAAAAACAAGCTGTGATAAGAATGTGAAGAAGAGGCAACCTTAGTGAACTGTTGGTGAGCATTCAGACTGGTGCAACCACTGTGGAAAATAGTATAGAATTTCCTGAAAATATTAAAAATGGAACTACCACATCACCCAGTAATTCCACTTCTGAATACATAACCAAAAAAATTCAAAATACTAATTCAAAAAGACATATGCATTCTCATGTTCAGGTTTTTTCTCAGTTTTTCAGAGAGATTGAGGGCTGTGAGAAGTCTTGTAAGAAATTTGTGAGAAGTTTAATATCACTTATTACAATGACTCCTCTTAGTTGTTACCCAAGTACCGGTATTTCTTGGATCACATATTGGCTGATTTACCTTAATACTAATATTAATTCCCTCAGCCTTTGTTTATTTGTTTTCAGTTTCTCATATCATGTCCTTCTATTTGGTGAAGAGGCCTTGTGTTTAGAGAAAGTAGCCACATAAGCTCAATTTCAAAACTGAAGTTTTAGTTCCTGGTCTTGAATAATCTCAAAAATATAAAAGGCCTTTTTAGGAAAACAAGAATAATTTATTGGAACGGCATAAGTTTTTAAACTTATATAACTAGTTTATAATAGTTACCAGACAAAGAAATAACAATTTAAAGTAAATTTTTTATTAAAAAAAAAAACAACCAGATGTTCAAATATGTTCAAAACAGCCAGATCTGCCTTCTGGTGCTCCCTCAAAACAAAGCTGCTTCCTTTTGAACATGTGAGCCAACACACTGAAATTCTTTTCTTGGTCAGAAGCCTCATATAATATTGCAGACATATCTAGTATTGCACACCCAGCCCTATTCCAACAAAACTGTACTCTGTTTTTTAAAGTCAGGAATTTGAGGTCTTACTGGAAAACCTGCCTCAGAACAACCTGTGACAGCTCCAAGGACTTTGACTGTCAGTGAATCTGGGCTGTTTCAACTTTTAAAAGCTGTACTAGATGCTGTTTTGCAGAAGGACTTTGAATTTCAGCTTATTCTCCCTAAGGCTTCCTGTCTTTAATTATGCATAAAATGAAACAACTAAACAAACTTTTATTATTGCCACTCCTGAAATACCTGGGGATGTGTGTAGGAATGTGCATGAGTATGTATGTGGGTGAGTGTGTGCAACTGTGTGTATGTGAGTGATAAGTGTGTGCAAGTATGAATACATGTGTGTGTGAGTGTGCAGGTACATTGTATGTGCCTGTCTTTGTTTACATCTGTGGTGTGGGTGAGTGCATGTGAGTTTGTGTGAGTTGTGAGGGTCTGAGAGAATGTGTGTAAGTGAATATGTGTCAGTATGACTGTGTGCATGTGAGTGTGCATGTGTATGATTGTGTATGTGAACATATTTGAGTGTTATGTGCACATGTCACTATGAGTGTGTGTTTTGTGTAGGTATGAATGTATGTCAGTGTAAGTATTGTGTGTGAGTCTGTGTTCAGCTAGCATTCAATCTAGCCCCCATCTCTCATAATCTACTTATAATTAGAATTGAAAAGGCAGATAAAAAGATATAAAATCAATCTGACAGAATGCAAGACTGATCTCTCCATTGACATTTTATGTTCTATTCATGTTCTGTTCATGTTCGTTCTCCTGGAAATTCATAGAATTCAGTAAGGTTGCGGCTACTGCCTCCAAATTTTATAAATAATATTCATTTTGCTGTTTCTCTACTTCAGACCTAACATGCTCAGTGGTATCTCATATTGGATTCTTTACTAACTGGGCACAATTCTTTCTCATTGCTTTTAAAGGATCTTAAACTCTTCTAAATAAGCATTTGTATAATACATAGATTTATTTTAGAAAACAACTGATTAGTGTACTCTTCTGTCCAAAGTAACTTTGTAGCATTCTTCATTGTATTTCTCATCCATTGGCATATACATTTGAATTGTGAAGTCAATATTTAAATTTTTTCTAGAGGTAAAAACCATTAAGAATGCATATAGTTATAAAACCATTTGGGAAAGCACAGACCACAATCCATGAAATTGTTATGAACATATTATTCATTTCAATAAGCACCTTGATAACTCAGAGACCTCAAACTGTGTCAGAATTTTAAAAATTTGAGACTTGATGGTTACAAAGATCCAAATGTACCACATATTTGCCACCAGTACACTAGACTTAACTATGTTTTTTTTTTTAATCTGAATCAGTAGTTCCTGAAAACCTTCTCCCAACTGTCTCATCTGCCCTCCCCTCTGGCTATTGTTAGTTTGTTCTTATTTTCAATGTCTCTGGTTATATTTTGTTTGCTTTTTTTCTTTTGTTGATTATGTTCCAGTTAAAGGTGAGATTATATGGTATATTTGTCCCTTACCACCTAGCTTATTTCACCTAGCATAATGCTCTCCAGCTCCATCTATGCTCTCACAAAGGGTAGGAGCTCCTCCTTTCTCTCTGCTGCATAGAACTTCATTGTGTAAATGTACCACAGTTTTTTATCCACTCATTTACTGAAGGGCACTTAGGTTGTTTCTAGCACTTGGCTATGTGTGGCTAAAAAAAACAGCATTAAGGCCTGGCTGGTGTAGCTCAGTGGACTGAGCATGGGCCTGCAAACCAAAGGGTTGCTGGTTTTAGTTAGGGCACATGCCTGGGTTGTGGGCCAGGTCCTCAACAGGGGCTGTGCAAGAGGCAACCACACATTGAGTTTCCCTCCCCCTCTTTCTACTTCCCTCCCTCTCTAAAACAAACAAATAAAACCTTAAAAACAGAAAACAGCATTAAAATGAAAAGAGAACAAACTATATGGGAAAAACATATTTGCTAATGATACCCCAGACACGGGTTTGATCTCCAAAATATATAAAGAAATTACACAACTCCACTCCAGGAAGACAAAAAAAATTAAAAATGGGCAAAAGGGATGCTGGGAAGATGGCGACAGAGTAGGATGGAGCTGATACTAGCTCCTGTACTCATGGGTGAAAATCCTGGCAGATCTATAGAGAAACAGCACAATAAACCATCGGTTACCCAGCATTTATGAAATTAAAAGACCAGAGATTGTGACCGACGCTGAAACACCAGACGGCGGCAGAGTCAGCTACTGGAGGTGGGTCTCACACGGCCCCTGTGCTGCCGCCAGAGCAACAGGCCTGGGAGCCAGGGAATCAGGTACGGAAGCCGGACACTCCAAGCCCCTGATGGTCCTGGGAGACAGAGGAGTCAGGAACCGAAGCGGGGACACCCTTGTGCCGATGCCATAGCTACCGGCCTGGGCAACAGAAGGGTCAGTTGCAAGAGCTGGGACACCAAAGGCCCCTGTGACGCCGCCATAGAGACAGGCCTGGACCCTGAGGAGCCAGCTATGGGAGCCGGGACATTACCAGCCTCTGTGCCACTGCCATGGTAACGGGCCTGGGTGCTTGAGGAGGCGGCTACTAGAGCCGGGATATTCAGCAGTGGTAGGGGACCAACGCAGGGACCAGCGCGAGGACCAGCGTGAGTGTAGGTAGAGACTAAGAACATCAAGAAACTTCAAGGAGTCTGCACCACTGAACTTCACAAGGATCATACCACAGAAGTTTACACCATAAAACCAGTGTTTCAGAACAGATCAATTTTGGAAGCAGAGACTAACAAGAAGAGTCTCAAACAATGGGAAGACAAAGAAACAATCCCCAAGTGAAAGAAAAAGCAGAAACTTCAGAAAGAATGTTAGATGAAATAGACGCTGATCAACTATCAGACAGTGAATTCAAAGCACTGGTTATTACGAAGTTCAAAGAGCTCACAGTGAACTACCAGAAACTACAGGGGAACTATAATGATCTCTCTGCAAACTACAGCAACATCAAAAAGCAAATGGAAACTATCAGCAAGAGACAAGAGGAAATGAAAAATACAATTTACGAATTGAAGTACACAGTAGAAAGTTTCCAAAGTAGGATAGATGAAGCGGAGGATAGGATTAGTGAGTTGGAGGACAAGGTAGAAAGCATCTTACAGAAAGAGCAAGAAAATGAAAAGAGGCTCAGAAAGAATGAAGAGGGGTTAAGAGAAATGCAAGACAATATGAAACGTAATAATATCCGAATAATAGGAATACCAGAAGGAGAAGAAGAAGAACAAGGGATAGAAAACGTATTTGAACGAGTAATGAGAGAAAATTTCCCTAATTTGATAAGAGAAAAAGTCTCACAAATCCAGGAATCACAGAGAGTACCAACCAAGAGGAACCCAAGGAGGCCCACTTCAAGACACATCATCATCAAAATGGCAAAATTCCAAGACAAACAGAGAATCTTAAAGGCAGCAAGGGAGAAAAAAGAAATAACATACAAGGGAGCCCCAATAAAGTTAGCTACCGACTTCTCAATGGAAACACTTCAAGCAAGAAGAGAATGGCAAGAAATATTCCAAGTAATGAGAACCAGAGGCCTACAACCAAGGCTACTTTACCCAGCAAGGCTCTCAATCAAGATAGATGGACAAATAAAGAGCTTCCAAGACAAAAGAAGGCTAAAAGACTATGCCTCCACCAAACCAGCTCTACAAGAAATACTAAAAGGACTGCTTTAAGGGAAGGAAGGATAAGAGGGAGACAGAGAGGAACACAGGTACAAAAATGGCAATGAATAAGTACCTATCAATAATAACCTTAAATTTAAATGGATTAAATTCTCCAATCAAAAGACACAGAATAGCTCAATGGATAAGAAAGCATGACCCACACATATGCTGCCTACAAGAGACTCACCTCAGGACAAAAGACCATCACAGACTAAAAGTGAAAGGCTGGAAACAAGTTTTCCAAGCAAACGGACAAGAAAAAAAAGCTGGGGTAGCAATTCTCATATCGGACAAAATAGACTTCAAAAAAAAGGCTATAAAGAGAGACCCAGAAGGTCATTTCATTATACTCAAGGGAAGAATCCACCAAGAAGACATTAACATTGTATACATATATGCACCAAACATAGGGGCACCCAAATATATCAAGAAAATCTTAGAGGACTTCAAGAAAGATATTGACAGCAACACAATCACAGTAGGGGATTTGAACACCCCACTATCAAAAATGGATAGATCTTCCAAAAAATTATCAACAAAGATATTGTGGCATTAAACAACACCCTAGATGAAATGGACTTAACTGATATATATAGAGCCCTTCATCCCAAAGAAGCTAAATAGACATTCTTTTCAAATGCACATGGAACATTTTCAAAGATAGACCCCATGATACGACACAAAACGAGCCTCAAAAAATTCAAGAAAATTGAAATCATACCAAGCATCTTCTCTGACCACAAGGGACTGAAATTAGAAACCAACGCCAAAGAAAAAAACCCAAAGCACCCAAAAACATGGAGACTGAATGGTATGCTATTAAACAATGAATGGGTCAAGAATGAAATTAGGGAAGAAATCAAAACATTTCTGGAAACAAATGAAAATGATCTGACAACAACCCAAAACTTATGGGACACAGTGGAGGCAGTCCTGAGAGGGAAGTTTATAGCAATACAGGCCTACCTAAAGAAAATAGAAACATTTCAAACAAACAACCTAACCCTACGCCTGCAAGAACTCGAGGAAGAACAACAAAGACAGCCCAGAGCAAGCAGAAGGAAGGAAATAACCAAGATTAGAGCAGAATTAAATGACACAGAAACTAAAAGCACAATTTTAAGGATCAGTGAATCCAGCAGTTGGTTCTTTGAGAAGATAACCAAAATAGACAAGCCTTTAAGTAGGCTCATCAAGAAAAGAAGGGAATGTACACAAGTAAACACAATCAGAAATGAAAGAGGAGAGATTACAACTGATACCAGAGAAATAGAAAGGATTGTAAGAAATTTCTATGAAGAACTGTATGCCAAGAAATTTGAAAACCTAGGGGAAATGGACACATTTCTAGAAAAATACAATCTTCCAAAACTCAATGAAAAAGAAGCAGAAAATCTAAATACACCAATAACAGCAAAAGAAATTGAAGCAGTAATCAAAAAACTCCCATCACACAAAAGCCCCGGACCAGATGGTTTCACAGGAGAATTCTACAAAGCATTTAAGGAAGAGCTGACCCCTATTCTCCACAGACTATTGCAAAAAATCCAGAAGGATGGAAAACTCCCAAATTCTTTTTATGAAGCCAGCATCATCTTAATTCCAAAACCAGATAGAGACACAATAAAAAAGAAAACTTCAGGCCAATATCGCTGATGAACATAGATGCTAAAATCCTTAACAAAATATTGGCAAATCACATCCAACAATATATCAAAAAGATCATACACCATGATCAAGTAGGATTCATCCCAGGGATGGAAGGATGGTTCAATATTCGCAAATCAGTAAATGTAATACATCACATAAACAAAAGCAAAGACAAAAATCACATGATCATATCAATAGATGCGGAAAAAGCTTTCGATAAGGTACAACACCCATTTATGATAAAAACACTCAGCAAAGTGGGAATACAGGGAGCATTTCTCAAAATAATAAAGGCCATTTATGAGAAACCTACAGCCAATATCATACTCAATGGGCAAAAACTAAAAGCTTTTCCACTAAGATCAGGAACAAGACAAGGATGTCCACTTTCACCACTTCTATTCAATATAGTATTGGAAGTTTTAGGCACAGCGATCAGGCAAGAAAAGGAAATAAAAGGCATCCAAATAGGAAAGGAGGAAGCAAAACTGTCACTGTTTGCAGATGACATGATAGTGTACATGGAAAATCCTATAGACTCTACCCAAAAACTGCTCAAACTAATTAATGAGTTTGGCAAAACAGCAGGATACAAAGTCAATATCCAGAAATCAAAGGCATTTTTGTATACCAACAATGAATCAGCAGAAGCAGAAATAAAGAGAAAAATCCCATTTGATATAGCAAAAGAAAAATAAAATATCTGGGAATAAACCTAACTAAGGAGGTAAAAACCTGTATGCAGAAAACTACACAGCCCTGAAGAAAGAAATCAAGGAAGACACAAACAAATGGAAACATATACCTTGTTCATGGATTGGAAGAATTAACATCATCAAAATGTCTATACTACCCAAAGCAATATACAGATTCAATGCAATACCTATTCAAGTACCAATGGCATATTTCACAGACATAGAACAAACACTTCAAAAATTTATATGGGACCATAAACGATCCCGAATAGCAGCTGCTCTTTTGAGAAAGAAGAACAAAGTAGGAGGGATCACAATACCTGATATCAAACTGTATTCCAAGGCCACTGTAATCAAAACAGCCTGGTACTGGCATAAAAACAGGCACATAGACCAATGGAACAGAACAGAGAGCCCAGAAATCAACCCAACTCTCTACAGTCAATTAATATTCGACAAAGGGGGCAGTAACATAAAATGGAGTATAGATAGCCTCTTCAACAAATGCTGTTGGGAGAACTGGACAGCTACATGCAAAAAAATGAAACTTGAGCACAGACTTACACCATACACCAAAATAAATTCAAGGTGGATAAAAGACTTAAATGTAAGTCATAACACCATTAAAGTCCTAGAGGAGAACATTGGCAAGAAAATCTCAGATATTTCACGCAGAAACTTCTTTACTGATATGTCCCCTAGAGTAAGGAATGTAAAGGAAAGAATAAACAAATGGGATCTCATCAAAATAAAAAGCTTCTGCATGGCTAAAGAAAACAGTATTAAATTAAAAAGACAACCAACTGTATGGGAAAACATATTTGCCAATGATACCTCAGACAAAGGTTTAATCTCTAACATATACAAAGAACTTACATGACTCCACTCTCAGAAGACACCCAACCCAATTAGAAAATGGGAAAAGGACTTGAGCAAACACTTCTCCGAGGAGGACATACAGAACATTCAGAGACACATGAAGAGATGCTCAATATCATTAGCTATCAGAGAGATGCAAATTAAAACCACAATGAGATACCACTTTACACCAGTCAGGATGGCTATCATAAACAAAGCAACAAACAACAAATGTTGGAGGGGTTGTGGGGAAAAACGGTCCTTAGTTCACTGTTGGTGGGAGTGCAGACTGGTACAACCATTATGGAAAACAGTATGGAATTTTCTCAGAAAAATAAAAATCGACCTGCCTTTTGACCCAGCAATTCCACTGCTGGGATTATATCCTAAGAATCCTAAAACATCAATATCAAAGAACCTATGCACCACAATGTTCATAGCAGCACAATTTACAATAGCCAAGAGTTGGAAGCAACCTAGGTGCCCATCAGTAAATGAATGGATCCAAAAATTGTGGTACATATACACAATGGAATTCTATGCTGCAGAGAGAAAGAAGGAGCTACTACCCTTTGCAACAACATGGATGGAACTGGAAAGCATTATGCTGAGTGAAATAAGCCAGGGCTTGAAAGACAAAAACCATATGATCTCACCTTTAACAGGAAGCTAAACAACAAAACAAACAAGCAAGCAGAAAAAAAAACAACAAAAAACAAAGACACTGAAATAGAGAACAAGGGGATAGTGACCAGAGGGGAGAAGGAAGGGACGTTAAGGGGAAAATGGGGGAAGGATTTGGAGGAACAAATAGGAAGGACACAGGGACGAGAACTAAGGGGGGTGGAAATGGGAGGGAGGTGGGGAGCAAGGGACAGGGGAGGCTGGGATGGGAAAAATAGACAAAAAACTGTACTTGAAAAATAACTAAATAAATAAATTTTAAAAAATTTTTAAAAAAATGGGCAAAAGACTTGAATAGACACTTCTCCAAGGAGGATATACAGAGGATGCAGAGACACATGAAAAGATGCTCAGCATCACTAGCCATCACAGAGATACAAATTAAAACAACAAAGAGATACCACTTCAAACTGGTCAAAATGGCCATCATAAACAAATCAACAAGTGTTGGAGAGGATGTGGAGAAAAGGGAACCCTAGTGCACTCTTGGTGGGAATGCAGACTGGTGCAGCCACTGTGGAAAACAGTATGAAATTTCTTCAGAAAACTAAAAATAGAACTTCCCTTTCACCCAACAATTCCACTGATGGCATTATACCCTAAGATCCCCTGAAACACCAATCCGAAAGAACCTATGCACCCCAATGTTCATAGCAGGAAAATTTCCAACTGTCATTTTATTAACCACATAGCAGTGAGCTGTCTCCTATCATCTGATAAGAAAGAGCTTTACAGAATATCTTTCATGCTAGATAGGTAATAGTCCTTGTTTACATTTCATCTTTGTACAATTACAAAGAAAATGAATACTCAAGGCTCTAATTCTGATGGCCAGACCTAGGGATGTGGTGCAGATAAAACTGTCGGTATGGTGAGAATTTCCATTAATGTGTAGAAACAAATATTTCACAAATCAATTTAATTGATAGTAAATCCTTAGATACTTATAAAGGCAATATTTCAATTGAATCATCTGTGAAACATGAAGCTTTGTTAATAAAAATTCCAATATTGGTTATAGTGTAGATATTTTGATTCCACTATCAGGAATTACTAAAGAGTTTCCAATTAAAAAAAAAAAGTCCAGTTTGGACTTTTGGCTTGTCTAGGTATTAGAAGTGTTAAACACACACACACAATACACAATTTCTGACTTTTCCTATGGTTGAATGTTGTTTGTGGAAGAAGACAGTGATTCCCAATGTATGACACTATAATCAGAAGCATCAGCATCACCTGAATCTCACAAAAATGCAAATTCTGGGACCCCAACAGTGATCTGCTGAATCAGAAATCCCAGAAGGGAGTCCAAGAAATACATACAGACTTTAAAAGTGATTTGTGCCCTGGCTCGTATAGATCAATGGATTGAGTATGGGCCTGTGATGCAAAGGGTCACTGGTTCAATTCCCAGTCAGGGCACATGCCTGGGTTGCAGGCCAGGTCCCTGGTAGGGGGCACTTGAGAGGCAACCACACATTGATATTTCTCTTCCATTCTTTCTCCTTCCCTTCCCCTCTCTCTAAAAATAAATAAATATATATATTAAAACAAATAAAAAATAAAAGTGATTTGTGACTCTGATGCACTCTATTTGAGACTTGCAATATAATTCTTTTTTTAAATTAATTTTATTTAGTTATTTTTTGAGTACAGTTTTTTGTCTATTTCTCCTTTCCAAGCCTCCCCCACCCTGTGCTCCCCACCTCCCTCCCATTTCCACCCCCCTCAGTTCTTGTCCCTGTGTCCTTCCTATTTGTGCCTCCAAATCCCTCCCCCTTTCTCCCCTTAACTTTCCTTCCTTCTCCCCTATGGTCACTGTCCCCTTGTTCTCTATTTCAGTGTCTTTGTTTTTTTTTTTCTGCTTGCTTGTTTGTTTTGTTGTTTAGCTTCCTGTTAAAGGTGAGATCATATGGTATTTGTCTTTCAGCACCTGGCCTATTTCACTCAGCATAATGCTTTCCAGTTCCACCCATGTTGTTGCAAAAGGTAGTAGCTCCTTTCTCTCTGCAGCATAGAATTCCATTGTGTATATGTACCACAATTTTTGGATCCATTCATTTACTGATGGGCACCTAGGTTGCTTCCAACTCTTGGCTATTGTAAATTGTGCTGCTATGAACATTGTGGAGCTACGGGAGCTAGAATCAGCTCCGTCCTTCTCCGTCCTACTCTGTCCCCATCTTCCCAGCATCCCCCTCCTGCAAGAATTTTTAAAACATACAGTACCTAATTATTTAGTCAGGGGCACTGACCTCTTTTCCTTTAGATTGTCAAATTAAAAAAAAAAAAAGAAAACAGCCAACACAACAGTAACTGTCCAGTGTGAATGCATCAAAATTATAACTATTTTTGTCGGGTTGGCAAAAAAATATATATTTTTTGGTACACTCCAGAATACTAGTATTTAGTTAATATGTGCCATGAAATGAAAAGAAAATGTCGATCTATATGATTACTATTAGGGGCAGCAATATTTACATCATAATATGTATATCAAAACATGTATTTATAAGTACTAATGCCATATCAAAGTTTCCTCAATGATTTTGCATGATGAAGAGGAAGGTAAAGAATATACATACATGTTTACTGTAGGTGAAGCAATGAAAAAGTCTCTCACATTATAAATAATAATCATTATTGGTTTAATTGTGTGCCTCAGTAACAAGCACTGTACTTTTGGGAAAATGGTTTGTAAGTAGTACTTGATTAATGATAGATCAGCCATATTCTGTGACTATCAACCACTTACATGGTGGAAGCCTATATGTACTTCCTGAATGACAGAAAATTGTCCCTGCAGATTTAAACAATCCTCAAAAGCTAGTATTGAAAGCAATGAATTTTTTTTCAATCCTCACCTGAGGACATGTTTATTGATCTTAGATGAGGGGAAGGGAGGGAAAAACAGAGGGACAGAAACATGAATGTGAGAGAGAAACATCAATTAGTTGCTTTTCTTATACACCCTGAGTAGGGACTGAACCAGGAATGTAGGCATGTACCCTGACCAATAATCAAATCATGACCTTCTGGTTAGTGAGATGACACCCAACCAACTGAGCAACAGCAGCCAGGGCAAAATATTTTTACTTTTTTTTAAAATTATTTTTATCCTAATCTGAGGAATGTCTTATTGCTTTTTTAGAGAGAGAGGAAAAGAGAGAGATAAATATCAGTGTGAGAAACATTGGTCGGTCGCCTCTCGTACTCACCCACACTGAGGACACAACCCACAACCTAGGCATGTGCCACAACTGAGAATTGAACCTGAAACCCTTCAGTTAAGGGTGATGCTTCAACCAACTGAGCCACACTGGCCAGGTGATGAGTTTCGTTTGTACAGCTGACCGACTATTAAACAAATGAGTTAAAATCAAATTTAAAGAACGTAGTAAAAGCCAGTGATGATACAAATTTTCTTAAATTGCTTATACAGAGAATTAGTGGCAGGCTTTTTGGTCTACATTAAAAGAGCTCATTGAAATGTGTCAGGTCTCTTGTGTGCATTATGACAAAATTCACAATGTCAGGAAATATGATAACATTTAGAATTGTGTGGACAGTTTTGATTTCAAGTAGTTAAAGCCCATGTCAGATAAACAGAATTAATTTCAGGCAACATTATCCAAAATCTTTTAAGTGGTCATTTCATAATTTCCTTAATCCAGTACATGTATGATTTAGGGAAGACACAAAGAACACCTCACAAGGTAGAGTGCACTCCTAGACATCAGTCCAATGTGGAGCACAAGCTCTTCTTTTATCTAGTCATGTATTATTTTTGCCAAATATGAAAGTTTAAATAAAATCATATAAAAGAAGATGGCCATCACTACTGAACAGGCACCCAAAAGGACCTGTCATCAATGTTTACATTTTGGCAGAGAGACATTTTGACCATTTCCCTTTAGTTTTATAAAAACACTCCGGGCTGATAACATTTCACTGTGCTAAAAAATATAATTTTATTGCAGTTTTTATCTCTCTTAACATAATATCCCCCAAAACAGAATACATAAATTGAATTTCTAAGTCATTCAATATTTTAAAGCAGAACCCTTTTGTTTCAAATGGAATCTTGCTCACATATATATTAAGAAACTCAAATGTAGAAGTTTATTAATATTTGTTTAAAATAGACATTCAGTATTATGATAGAGTAGTATTATTTTCACTTTTTCCTAAAATTTTTAAAGCTTTTGTCATATGATTGTTATACAGTTTGCCTTATTTGACCTGCTTTGTGATGTGTTTTATTAATAGGTCACTTAAATTATAATCACTATTGGGTTGTTTTTAGGGCAAATTATATTTGCTCATGATAGATTACTATCTTACTATTCACTTAAATTTAATTTAATAGATTTTCATAAGCAGTATTGATTGTTATTCTTTAACTAGGGATGTTGTTCATGTTTTGACACCAAAATACCATTAATATTAGAAAATACACATGAATATTTAGAATTTTTTTCTGTGTTCTGCACCTTATATAGGATTTTTAGATGTATTTTAAGCAAAATAGGTGTTGTTAGTGACTTTGAAAGGTCTAAGCTAAAAAGTTAGTCTATGCTGGCTTCATGGATTCTGAAAGAAGACACAATACACTTGGGTCAGAGACACAGGGCTTTGTTACTCAAAGTCCAGCAGGAACAATGAGCTTCATCTGCATTGGCTCCCCCACCCTTAATGTCCCATAGGTACCATGTGTAGCAGCACAGGCAAAGGTGCACACTCAAGGTTCTGTCACAGCAGAGGGGCTCTAAGTTTACAGAAATACCCTCTATTAAAGAGCCGTTAACAAAGTTGCCCCAGCTTTGCCTTGGAGAGAGAGATTATCTTTATTATTCTGGACAGCAAACAAATCTGCCTTCTCTACCACTCTTGAGGTAGTGTCGGTGGGAGACACTATCTCTACCTCCCAGAGTCATCCACTGGAAAGCCATTTTTGAAAAGCTTCTGGTGGTTTTTGACTCAGAGCAGCTCAGAAGATAAGTAGAAACATTTATGCAAAGTTCTAACAATCACTTTTGTTCCAAATACATCTTAAATTTTGTCTTCACTGTATAATCTACCTTTTACTTATACCCTTTATATCTCATATTTACATTTAACTATTTTTCTTTGCTCCTTTCTAGTTTCATGATTAAACCAAGAACATAATTCTGGATGAATATGCCTGTTGTGCACACCACTGTGGGTCCCATTTGAGGATGTCTGCTCTGTGCTTGAGACATTTTATTTTAGAAAGTATAGCCATTCCTCTAAAATGTTGTTTTAGTCTTATCTAATGGTATTTTAAATTAAACAACTGAGTTCTCTACATCCTTAACCAGCAGGTATCTTAAACCGATTTTGTGCCCACCCACCAGCAAATGAATGTCTCTATGTAATGCTCCTAAAGATTTCTGTGGGGCTTCACATTAGCCTTAATCTTGATTTCCTTCCTTTTCTCTCCAGAATGATTGAATGCAAGTACATAAATAAATATTGATATCTTATTTCAATGCACTGTGACCAAGGTACAGGATGCAGAACACCTTCTAGAACTGAGCCAGGCAGTGGGGTAAAATGATGAGCTAGAACAAAAGAGAGGTTGCCCCTGTAAAGCTAGCAGACAGGACATAGCTATCAGAACATGTTTTTTACAATTAAAATTTTGCGATATTTAGTAAGGTTATTTTGGTTATTTATTGTTTCTCATTAGATAAACTCCATAATTGGAGTTTTGTCCACTAGTATTTTCCACTACTAATATTCCTATCCACATGTTGCCTTACTGCTGTTCTCTTGCCTCCTAACTTGGCATGAAGTAGAAATTCTTGCTGCCTAAAACATTTAATTATCATCTTCATAGGTAAAGTGGCCTTCTTGCCTCAATTTTTTAAAATTTTCTTTTAATTGCTATTCAATTACAGTTTTCTGTCTTTTACTCTAATCCAAGACTACCAACCCATCCCTCCCCAAATCCCTCCCATTTCCACCACCCCTAGTTTTTGTCCATGTGTTCTTTATATTTGTTCCCATGAACCCTACCCCTTTCCCCCCAAAATCCCCCTGATATTCCCTCCCCTCTCCTCTCTGGGCATTGTCAGCCTGTTCTCTATTTCAGTGTCTTTGGTTATATTTTGCTTGCTTGTTTGCTTTCTTGTTTAGGTTCCAGTTAAAGGTGAGATCATATAGTATTTGTCTTTCTCTGCCTGGCTTATTTTGCTTAGCATAAGGCTTTCCAGTTCCATCCATGCTCTGGCAAAGGGTAGGAGCTCCTTCTTTCTTTCTACTGCATAAAATTCCATTGTGTATATGTACCATAATTTTTTGACCCATTCATTTACTGATGGGCACCTAAGTTGCTTCCAGGACTTGGCTATTGTAAATTGTGCTGCTATGAACATTGGGGTGGATAGGTTCTTTCAGATTGGTGTTTTAGGGTTCTTAGGATATAATCCTAGCAGTGAAATTGCTGGGTCAAAAGGCAGATCTATTTTTAGTTTTCTGAGAAAGTTTCATACTGTTTTCCATAGTGGTTGTACCAGTCTACAATCCTACCAATGGTGCACTAGGGTTCTCTTTTCAACACAACCTCTCCGACACTTGTTCTTTGTTGCTTTATTTATGATGGCCCTTCTAACTGAAGTGAGTGGTAACTTGTTGTAGTTTTAATTTGCATATCTGTGATAGTTAGTGATACAGAGCATCTTTTCATGTATGACTGGATCATCTGTATGTCTTCCTTGGAGAAGTGTCTGTTAACTCCTTTGCTCATTTTTAATTGGTTGCTTGTCTTCTTAGAGTGGAATTGTGTAAGACCTTTATATATTTTGGAGATTAAGCTCATGACTGATGTATCGTTGGCAAATATATTTTTACCATAAAGTTGGTTGTCTTTTTATTTTATTACCGTTTTCTTTAGCCATACAGAAGCTTTTAATTTTGATGAGATTCCATTTATTTATTCTTTCCTTTATGTCCCTTGGTTTAGGTGACATTATCAGTGAAAATGTTGCTGCATGAAATATCTGAGATTTTCCTGCCTATATTCTCCTCCAGGACTTTAATGGTGTCATGGCTTATAAGTAAATCTTTTATCTACCTTGAATTTATTTTTCTGTATGGTGTAAGTTGGTGCTCAAGTTTCATTTTTTTGCATGTAGCTGTCCACTTCTCCCAACACCATTTGTTGAAGAGGCTATTGTTACTTCACTTTTCTTTTTTCCCCCTTTGTTGAATATTAATTCACTGTACAGACTTGGGTTTATTTCTGGGCTCTGTGTTCTGTTTCATTGGTCCATGTGCCTGTCTTTATGCCAGTACCAGCGTGTTTTGATAACAATGGCATTGTAATACAATTTGGTATTAGGTATTGTAATCCTTCCTACTTGGTTCTTCTTTCTCAAAATTGCAACAGATATTCAGGGATCATTTATTGTTCCATATAATTTTTTAAATGTTCTTTATTTACTTTTAGGGAGAAGGGAAGGGAAGGAAAAAAAGTGAGAGAGAAACATCAATGTGTGGTTGCCTCTCGTGTGTCCCCTACTGGGGACCTGGCCTGCAACCCAGGCATGTGCCCTGACTGGGAATCGAACCAGCAACCCTTTGCTTCACAGGCCTGTGCTCAATCCACTGAGCTGTACCAGCCAGGGCCCATATAAATTTTTTAAGTGTTTGTTCTCTGTCTGTGTAATATACAATTGTTACTTTAATAGGTATTGCACTGAATCTGTAAATTGCTGTAGGTAGTATGGACACGTGATGATGTTACTTCTTCTGATCCATGAACATAGTATATCTCAATTTGTTTGTGTCTTTCTTGATTTCTTTCTTCAGTGTTGTGTAGTTTTCCAAATATAGCTCATTTACCTCTTTGGTTAGGTTTATTCATAGGTATTTTATATTATTTTTCTTAATTTCTGCTTCTAATGTTTCATTATTGGCATATAAAAATGCCTTTGATTTCTGGATATTAACATTGTATCCTGCTTTTTGGCCTAATTCATGTATTAGGTTGAGCAGTTTTTTGGCAGAGTTTGTAGGATTTTCTGTGTACGCTATCATGTCATCTGTAAACACAGTTTTGTTTCTCCTTTCTGATTTGGATTCCTTTTATTTCCTTTTCTTGTCTAATTGCTACCAATAAAACTTCCAATATTATGTTGAATAAAAGTGGTGAAAGTGGACAACCTTGTCTTGTTCCTGGTCTTAGTGGAAAATATTTGTTTTTGCCCATTGAGTATGATGCTGGCTGTAGGTGTCTCATATATGGCCTTTATTATGTTGAGGAATGTTCCCTCTATTCCCACTTTGCTGAGTGTTTTTATCATAAATTGGTGCTGTACCTTATCAAATGCCTTTTCCAAATTTATTGATATGATCGTGTGATTTTTATATTTGCTTTTGTTTATGTAATGTATGACATTTACTGATTTGCAAATATTGAACCACCCTTACATACCTGGGATGAATCCCACTTAGTCGTGGTGTATGATCTTTTAATGTATTGTTCGATGTGGTTTGTCAATATTTTGTAGAGGATATTAGCATCTATGTTAATCAGTAATTTTGGCGTGAAGTTTTAATTCTTTGTTGTTTCTTTATCTGGTTTAGGGATTAGGATGATGCTGGCTTCATTAAAAGAGTTTGGGAGTCTTCCATTATTTTGAATTTTTTGGAATAGTCTGTGAAGGATAGGGTTTTTTTCTTTCTTAAATGCTGTGTATAATTCTCCTGTGAAACCATTCAGCCCCAGGCTTTTGTGCGTTGAAAGTTTTTTTCATTACTGCTTCAATTTCATCTGCTGTTATTGGTCTGTTCAGGCTGTCTGCTTCTTCTTCATTGTGTTTTGGAAGATTATATATTTTTAGAAATTTGCCCATTTCACCTAGGTTTTCAAACTTTTTGGCATAATGTTCTCCATAGTAATTTCTTACAATCTTCTTTATTTCTGTGGTATTAATTGTAATTTTTTGTCTTTCATTTCTGATGATGTTTATTTTGGTCTTCTCTCTTTTTGTCTTGATGAGACTGCTTAACACCTGGTTTATTTTGTTTATCTTTTCAAAGAAGTAGCTCCTGGATTTATTGATGCTTAGAATTGTGCCTTTAGTCTCTATGCCTTTTAATTCTGCTCTGATCTTGGTTATTGTCTTCCTTCTACTTGCTCTGGGATGTCTTTGTTATTGTTCCTTGAGTTCTTGAAAATATAGGGTTAGGTTTTTTACTTGAAATGTTTCTATCCTTTCTAGGTAGGCCTATATCACTATGAACTTCCCTCTCAGGACTGCCATTTCTGTGTCTCACAATTTTATGGTTGTTGTGAGTTCATTTTCATTTTTTTTCCAGAAACTTTTTGGTATCTTCCCTAATTTCATGCTTGACCCATTGATTGTTTAAGAGCATGTTATTGAATCTTCATGATTTTGAGTAGTTGGGTTTTTTCCCTTGAGGTTTGTTTCTAGTTTCAGTCCCTTGTGATCCAAGAAAATGCATGGTATGATTTAAATTTTCTTGAATTTATTGAGGCTTATTTTGTGTCCTATCATGTGTTCTATTTTTAAAAATATTTCATGTGCATTTGAAATGAATGTGTACTTAGCTTCTTTGGGGTGGAGGGCTTCATGTATATCACTAAAGTCTATTTCATGTAGGGCATTGTTCAATACCACAATATCTTTTTTGATATTTCGTTTAGAAGATCTGTCCATTTTTGACAGTGGGGTGTTAAAACCCCCTAGTATCATTATGTTGCTGTCAATATCTTTTCTGGAGTCCTCAAAGATTTTCTTCGTGTATTTGTGTGCTCCTATGCTGCTTGCATATATATTTACAAAGTTTATGTCTTCTTGGTGGATTTTTCCCTTGAGAATCATGATGTGACTTTCTGGGTCTCTCCTTATGGCACTTTTTTTGAAGTCTATTTTGTCTGACATGAGTATTGGTATCCCAGTTTTTTTCCCTGTCTGTTTGTTTGGAACATTTGTTTCCAGCCCTTCACTTTCAGTCTGTGTAGATCTTTTGTCCTGGGGTGGGTCTCTTGTAGGCAGCATATGTGTGGGTCATGCTTTCTTATCCATTCTGCTATTCTATGGCTTTTGATTGGAGCATTTAAACCATTTGCATGCAAGATTATTATTGATAGGTACTTACTCATTGCCATTTTTGAATTTGTATTCCTCTCTCTCTCTCTTTTCCTTCCTTTCCTTAAAGGAAAGGTCCTTTAGCATCTCTTGCAGAGTTGGTTTGGTGGAGGTCTATTCTTTTAGTCTTTTTTTTTTCTTGGAAGCTCTTTATTTGGCTTTCTATCTTGATTGAGAGCCTTGCTGGGTAAAGTATTCTTGGTTGTAGGCCTCAGGTTCTCATTACTTGGAATATTTCTTGCTATTCTGTTGTGGCTTATAGCGTTTCCATTGAGATGTCTGCTGCAAACTTTATTGGGGCTCCCTTATATGTTACTTCCTGTTTCTTCCTTGCTGCCTTTAAGATTCTCCCTTTACCTTGGAATTTTTGCTATTTTAATGATGATATGTCTTGAGGTGTGCCTCTTTGCTTTCCTCTTGATTGGGACTCTCTGGGTTTTCTAGATTTTTGTGACTTTTTCTCTCATCAAATTAGGGAAGTTTTCCCTCATTACTTTTTTAAATATCTTTTCTATCCCTTGCTTTTTTTCTTTTTCTTCTGGTATTCCTATTATGTGGATATTATTATGTTTTATATTGTCTTGTATTTATCTTAATCTCTTTTCATTTTTTTTGGAGCCTCTTTTTCTCTTCTTGCTTTTTCTGTGTGTGTTTTTCTACTTTGTCCTCCAGCTCATTGATCAAACCTTTTGCTTTGTTGATCCTGCTTTTGATTCCTTCTACTGTGTCCTTTTGTTCAGAAATTGTGTTCTTCATTTCCTCTTGGATCTTGTTGATAGTTTCCATTTCCTTCTTCATGTTGATACAGTTTGCAGTGAGTTTATTATAGTTTTCCTGTAGTTTCTGGTAGTTGGCTGTGAGCTCATAGAGCTTCCTTATAACCATTGCTTTGAACTCAATATCTGATAGTTGAGTTGCCTTCATTTCACTTAGCATTCTTTCTGAGACTTCTCCTTTTTCTTTATTTGGGGATTGTTGCTTTGTCTTCTCATTGTTTGTAGGATTCTTTTTGTTAGCTTCAGCTTCTTGAATTGATCTGTTCTGGCTCTCTGGTTTTATGTTATGAACTTCTGTGGTAGAACACCTGTGAGATTCAGTGGTACAGTCTCCTTCAGGTATCCTAGTGTTCACACCTTCTACCTATTCTTTTTTGTGATCATTTGGGGGGGGGGGTAAGGCAAAATGGTTTAAGACAGCAAGAGAGTATTCTATGTTATTTACAGTAGCAACTGGTAGAGAAGAGATAGGCGATCCTTTGGCTATGTATAGTATTAACCATGATATTCTACCCAACTAGCCACTTTTTAGAAAGAATGGAAAAAAGATAAGACTCTTTAGGGGAGGGAAGGATTGTGAGTTTGATCTAGAAAGCAGTGAGATTGTGGGAGGTCAGATTCTGAGGTAAGGTAAGAAAAAAGAACAGTAAATAGGTGTAGTGAGTGAAGAAATAGAGTTAATGACTACAGTAATAGATTTCAAGAAACAGCGAAGTGGGTTAAGATCACAGAGGGGTGTTGTGTAGTGCTTATAATTATATGGGATAGCTACTATTTACAATTATATTAGAGCCACACTCATATGAAAGAATCTATGAGATATAGATTACATGAATAGGGAGTATAGGCCCTGAGTATTGTGCTAATGGAACATAAGTGAAGCAAAGTACAGTAATTTAGCAATATACTATGAATGAGATAACAGGGGAAACCTGCTAAATGATACAATATAAGCAGCCAAGCAAAAAAGACTGTACAGAATGAAGAGGAATACAAAAATACTATTAAAATAAAAGATATAAGAATAATTAAAAAATAATATTACAAATATGTAATAACTTGCAGGTTCTCTGTAATATTAAAGTTAAATTTGTCTCACTGTCTCAGCTGTTAGAATGCTTCCTCTTTGGGACCAACTCTTTTTTTCATAGTTTCAGGTTTTTTTATTGCACTTGTGGGTATTTTAAAAGAAAAGAAAAGAAAAAAAAGGAAAGAAAAAATCAGAAGAAGGAAGGAAGAAGAGATAAAATTTGAAAGAATGGAAGAAGGAACAAAACTAGAAAGAAGGAAAGAGAAACCAAAGGAATTGGGATATATAGAAATAATAATAAAAAATCAAAAATTACTTTAAAAATATCAAACAAACAAACAAAAAACCTCCTCCTGTTTTCAAACTGGCTAAACTGGTTTTTCTGGTCTTCCTGGATACAGCAGGCTGAGGGGTGACTGGTATAACTTTTCTCCCTTCCTGTTCAGCACTCAGTCAGCCTCGTGGGTACTCTCCCCAGAGCTAGCCTGGCGCCTCTCCACAGGACCTTGGGTGTGAGATCCAGTATGTGCTCACCCTGGGTTTGTGGGTGTGGGTTCCAGGTTTTCCACAAAGCAGACTCTCCCCAGATTGCGGGTGTGGTCATGATACAGGGTGCAGCCAGGGGGGCCCCCAAAAAAAACAGATTTGGAAAGGTGTCCAGAATTCAAGGTGTATAGAAATATTGGAGAGACATATTAAGATGTCCTCACCACCCCCACCCCCCCCCCGGGGGGAAGGGATGAATGGATCCAGGCCATTGAGAGCTATTTTGCATAGCAACAGTTTTGGAGCTAACCTCTGGAGGAATGGTTATTTAACATATCTATAACCTTTAACTGGCTTCATAGATATGTTAAATAGCAGTGGCCAAGTTTGGAGCCAGAGAGAAGGGAGTAGCAGGGACTGAGGATGGAACTAGGGGACTCAAGATGGAACTAGCAGGGACTGAGGATGGAACTTGGGGAACTCAAGATGGGAACTAAGGTCTGCACTCCTGAGTGAGAAGGGCTTGGACTCAGAATGTAACTAGAGGCAGCGCTCCTGAGCGAGATGGCCTGTGTGGGAGCTTGGAAAAGACTGGCTCCAGGACATGAAGGGTCCCCGCTTGGCCAGATGGAGAGAGAGCCACGCGGTTTCAGCAGAGTGAGGACCCCCTCTTGGTGAGGTGAAAGAGGGAGCCACGTGGTTTTGGCAGGGTGCGGACCCCCTCTTTCCCAGGTGAAAGGGAGGAACCACGCAGCTTTGCCAGAATGGAGATCCCTGCAGCCAGGTGAAGAAGACAGCCACATGCTTTTGGTGGAGTGCGAACTCCTGCAGCTTTAGTAGAAGAGGCCCACGAGGCTTTGGGGTGCCCCCTTTGGCCGCGGGGCCTGAAAAAGCAAGAGAGACTTTGACTGGAACTGGGTACAAAGGACTCTTGCCAGTGGACCATGAGAGGGTACCACAGTACTTTGGATTAACTTGAGATCCTGCACAGTGACACAGCTGACGGTGCCAGTGGCCTGCAACACAGACGTGTGCTCTTTTCCTGATTTACGGTACCCGGAGTTGGGACAGTGGGAGAAGGGAGCGCTGTGTGGGTGTAGGTGTATACATAAAGGACTTTGATATTTTAGTGGTGGCATTAGGCCTAAATAGCATTAAATAAACATTTTGTTTCCTTTTCACAAATCTCTGGCATTAAGAGATGTCTTTCCAATTGGCGGCGGACAGAAGGGCCCAGTAGATTTTAGTATTTTGGTTTTTTTCGGGAGGGGCCCCTGTTGTATAGCAGTTTTGGGCATCCCTACTTGGGCCAAATATTGTATTGCCCCTCCCTCGGACCACCTCTTGTTGTTCGGTAACAGTCACACAAGCTTGGGTGCACTCTTCCTAGGGTTAAGCTTGGGTGCTCACAGCCTCTGTGTATTTGCCACATAGTCCTTATTCCCCTCTCTTCAACTTCAAGCAACCAGGTTTCTCCTGGTGCTGCTCAAATCTTGTTTGGTTGGGAAGGAGCAATTGACCCAGCTCTGTCCCAGGAGCCCGTGGCAGACACAGTGAGTGCAGAGCCTGCAGCTACCGTCTCCCTGGTCCCCGCACTGGTCCCTGAGACCTTATTGTCCTGAAGCACTCTACTTACCATCTGGTTTTTCAGTGTCCACTACAGTTTTTGATCTCCTATTTTTATGTATGCTGTGGTGCTATTGGCTGTTTGCTCTGTTCCTCCATAGATTGGCTAGGTTTTTCTCTTGTGTGTAGGGGGAAGTGGAATCTGCTCCCTCCTACTGTGCTTCCATCTTCCTACCCTCTGCCTCAATTTCTTACAGCATACTTAATGTTACTTTTCATTTATCTAGGCAAGCTTTCCTTATTTTTCCTAAAAATAGAGTCTCAAGGGACTCCTGTCAAATGCCTCTGAGGCTGAATTATATGTCAAAACACATTATTCACATATAAAGATGTAGCCCCTTAGCTGTCAGTTTTTCACGACCAAATTGAGGGGTTTTCCTTTGTCTTATTTCATTGTTATTTATCAACTCATAGCATCTTTAAGAGATATTTACTTATCGTGAAACAAAATGCCATGTATCACATGGTAACTACATTTTTCTTTTCTACAAACCTTTTTCTATCACGTGCTTATTTTCAAGATTTCAGTCTTCTGTTTCCTGTATATATTGTGTTGCAAGCATGGAGTTCAAGATAATTCATATATAGTTTTCTGGAAGTAAGACACGTCTTTCATGATTGATCTATACCATCTCTGTACTCTGGCCACTAAAAGTCACTTTTACTTTTAAGTTTTATTCATATTTATACTCTTTTTCTTTGTTCATTACTCTATATTAGTTCTAGTCAAACAATTAATGGTGAGAAGAGGTAACAGGGAAAATAAATTAACCAAAATAGTATAATTGAAAATTTTAGAGAATAGATAGGTCAAGTGGCATAAAGAAGGATTAACATAATATGCATAGATGGACTTTGTAAATAAATTAAGGGAAAATAAGTATGATGAACATTTAAATTCACAGAAGTAGGAGGATCCAAAAAATATTGAATTCCTTGAACTAGAAACAAGAGAACAAAAGCAGTAACAAGAAAGTTTGAAATAAACTTAATCACAGTTATTAGAGTTTTAACGAAGTTACTCCCAAGAGCTATTATGAAAGCAGTAATTTGAAATCAACAGAAAGCCATGAGTGTGGAAGCTGATATGTGGGGGAGCTTTGCCCGCATAGCCCCCTGTCCACTGTGGATGACTATAAGTCTACCAAGACTTTATCTGCTTGGGGAGGAAAGACAGCCTATCTCTCAAAGGAGAAGGGCCAGGAACCTGTTCCTCCATGGTCTTCTATTGGGTTTAATTTGCATAGGAATGTAGGGTGTATATGTAAAGCTAAGTAATTATTGTCAGGCAGAAATGATTAAACAATAGATAACATTCAAAGAACTCTGAGGGTTTATTCTGAGTCAGGGTCAGGTAGTTAAAGGGCTATAAAACTTTAGAGAACAAGCTCACTTCATGCTTGGATCCTTATTTAAATTGAGGGTATTAGCAAAGTAGGTTTCATAAGATTTTATGCATTCTTTCTTAGGCCTGATTGCCCTAGGGAACCTGAGCTTTTCAGAATGGGGCCATACCCACCTCTGGCATTGTTTCAGACTTAAGTCAGGTAGGGGAAGTAAGGTGGCCAAGGGATTAGGAGACTTCTTGCAGACGGAATGAAGACTCAGGCTATGTCAAAGCTGAGGGGCAGGGGTCCATCACCCCCTTTTCCTATAGGCCCCCAAGTCCTTCCCTGAGGGCTGATTCATGACCATGCCTGCCTTTGTTCCTCCATCCTTTGAGGAATCTTATGCTTCATTGGCTAACCAGTCATTCCCTTGGGGCCAAGCAGTGTGAAGCGAAAGGGGGCAAAGGCAGCACCCCTACATGGAAGATAAGCTTTGTCTCGTTAATGGCTTATGGTCCCAAGGTCTTTTTACTCAGCCTTAGCCACAGCTGGGTACAGCTTCTGAAACCAGGCAGGATGGTTCCCAACACTGAAGTTCCTAGGTCATCACAGGAATTCACTATCAGGTTTATACGATGGCCACTGTGTAAGTTATGAGTTGGAAAAAATGCAGAAGTATCTTTTTTGTCTTAGAAATAAATGGGTTCCTGGCTGTGGCTGGCTATGTACTGATATTAGTTCCAAGCAAAAATGCTAAGGCACATCAAAAGAAAATGGTCATATTCTGGTCACAATATGCTAGTGAGGAACAAAGTATATTTCTTAAATAAGCACAACATTAAGGAATTAAGTTAGGGAGAATGAAACTTATATATTACTTCTAGGACTTAATAAATATGGAATCATTATTTTCAGTCCTTTTATCTTGAAAATTTATCCCTACAGGTATCCCCAAATGTTTTGTTGCTATCACTGTTAATAAAAAGCTATCCTTTTTTTTTTTTTTTATCCTGGCTGGTGTTGCTCAGCGGATAGAGTGCCAGTCTACTAAGCAAAGGGTTTAATTTCCAGTCAGGGGACATGCCTGGGTTGCAGGCCAGGTCCCCAATAGGGAGCAAGTGAGAGGTAATCACACATTGATGTTTCTTTCTCTCTCTTTCTCCCTCCCTTTCCCTCTTTCTAAAAATGAATAAATAAAATTGTTCTTAAAAAGTTCTCTTTTTTTGATAAGGCATGATAAGAAGGATGCAAAATACATCTTAAGCATAAACTAATGAGCTTCCTAAAGATTGACTAAAGTATTAACTTTAATCATGATCTTCATGGGACATCTAAAAAAGAAAATGATTGAAAGTTGGATGTAACACGAATTTAGAGTACATTTCAAGAAGTGCCAAAATATTCAATTAATACCTTGTCTTATTAAGCTTTGTGTATCTAGACTCTACAGCCTTAACACAGTATCTGTCAATTATAAGAAATCAACAGCATATTAATAATGCCTGCACAAATGTTGTCTGAATATGAGACTTAGATCTGTACTGTAACATTTATAAGCTACTTATTTGAATTTTGTTCATTGTGTGTGCTATCTTTGTGGAATAGATGAGTTCATATGATAATGAGAAGTGTTAAGTTTATATACATTTACTTTTTTATCTTTTATGTTTCACTAGAAAGAAGATTTACAACAATTTTCAAAGGAAAAAATAGGCTGGTTTGCACAAGTGTGCATCACAGAGATTTTCAACGTCAGCCTTCACTGCTAAACTCCTTACTGTATTATTGGCCTCACCCTATGGTGTTACATGTATGATTACATAAGACTCCCTCTAACTAGCAAAGTAGCAGCAAAGTTAACATTAGACTTCTAGCAGTCTTTGTCTTTCTCAGTTCATTAGTATATATATTTAAAAATATCTACTTGTTATTAAGTTTGTAAAATGTGACCTATTCTTGATATCAAAAGAGATGGAGCACTGTTATGTCTTCAAAATAAGTCCTCTTCTTAGAAACACTGAATTAGGGATTTTCAATAAGGTAGGCTATTAAATTGCTTTGGTTAAAGAGCAAATGTCTATAAAAGAATTTATATTTTCTGACCTGGCTGGTGTAGTTCAGTGCATTGAGCACAGGCCTGCGAACCAGAGAATCACGGTTCAATTCCTAGTCAGGGCACATGCCTGGGTTGCAAGCCAGTTCCCTGCAGACCAGTTCCCAGCAGGGGGCACATGAAAGGCAACCATACATTGATGTCTCTCCCTCTCTCTTTCCCCTCTAAAGATAAATAAATAAATAAAATCTTTAAAAAAAAAAGAATTTATATTTTCTGGCCTTCAGTTCTTCACCTCCCTTCTGATAGCTCTGTTTAAACAGATGTAGCACAGATGTGAAAACATCTGGTAGGTCAGTGCAGTTCTCCATGATTACACTCAGGTTAGTATTGTACACTTTTTGAAATCTAATTGTTCAGCAAAATAATTTTCCTGAAAAAAAATTTGAGTACATGGCTCTAAGCAATGTTTTCACTTGGTGCTTCCTTCTTTGTAATAAGTATTTTCAAGTGTGCTCACTAGAAATATCTCGGTGCTGATGGCAACTTTTTGTTTTTTAGAAATTTGTGTATAATTCTTATTGGCTTTTTAAGTAATCACTTACCGAAATGTTAGGAACACAACAAATTAAAATCAATGGATTGATTTCAGTCACTTTCAACTTTTTCTTCTCCAAAGAGTTTTGTCAGTTCATTCAAATTACAGGAAAATTGTTCCAATTGTACACATCAGATATACCAATCTATCAAGTTCTTAAGTCTTCTTTATTTACTTTGATTGCATATGTCAGAGATGAATGAAGCAACTTTCCATATTATTTGTGACCACAGAAGAGCTTCACTTTGGTTCTTTCATTAGCATAAATATATAGAACTGAGTATGCATATGTGTACTGAGTGTATGCCTGTGTGTGCATGTGTAATTTTATAATTTCTTAGATACACAAGGGGATAGGACTTTGGAAAATTCGAAGATCACAGATTTTTTAATTTTATTTTTGTAGTAAAGGTTCATAAACCTAACATTAAAATTCTGCAATTTTTGCTTTGAACTATCTCTCTTTTTTTACGAACCAGGTAACATTTATGAGAGCCAAGAAAACACAAAATGTTGCATCTTAATATGTATAACAGCCAAATCAGAACAAATTAATAAGTTTTATAGTGCATTGTAGAGAGTATTAGTCAATCCTGAGGGAAAAGAAGCTGATTTTAACATTTTATTCAGTGCTTGGAAGTTTGGTGATGTAACAGGGTGTAGACAAGAGGGGGGCCCCAGAAAAGGATTTGGGATGAGATCCAGAGCTCAGGTTGTCCAGGAAATATTAAGATGTCCTCCCCACCCCTCCCCCCCAGGGGGAAGGGACAAATGGATCCAGGGCCATTGAGAGCTGTTTTGCATAGCAACCGTTTTGCAGCTAACCACTGGAATGATTATTTAACATATCTATAACCTTTAACTGGTTTCATAGATATGTTAAATAGCTGTGGCCAAGTTTTGAGCCAGGGATAAGGGAGTGGCTTCTACCCAGGATGTAACTAGGGGCAGCTCCCCAGAGTTACAGCGCCTGAGTGAGAGCTTGGAGTTGATTGGCTCCATGCCATGGGGTCATACCTGCCCAGACTAATGATGGCATCCCAGCAATCTTCCAATAATACTGGAGTTCTGGCAGGTGTAACTGATAGTAGAAGGAGTTGGAAATGGGGCTGCAAAGGAGGATGGGTGCAGAGATTTAAACCCAGATGCGGCAGCCATTGAGAGGGAGAGTCTTGTGGTTTTGGCCAGAGTGCAGACCCCTGCAGCCAGGTGAAAAAGAGAGCCACATAGCTTCAACAGTGAAGACCCCCTCTTGGCAAGGTGAAAGGGGGAGAGCCATGTGGTTTTTGCCAGAGTGCAGTCAGGTGAAAAAGAGAGCCATGCAGTTTCAGCAGAGTAAGGATCCCCTCTTGGTGGGGTGAAAGGGAGAGCCATGCAGTTTCAGCACAGTGAAAGAGTACCACTCGGCTTTTCCAGAATGAGGACCTCTGCAGCCAGGTGAAGAAGAAAGCCACACGATTTTGGTCAGAGTGCTTGTTACCGAACAAGAGGTATGGGGGGGGCAATATCTGGCCCACCTAGGGATGCCAAAAACTGCTATACAACAGGGGTTCCTCCCAAGGACAGAATAGTAATATCTATTGGGCTCTTCTATTCTCCCATCAATTGGAAAGACATCTCTCAATGCCAGAGATTTGTGAAAAGGAAACAAAATGTTTATTTAATGCTATTCAGGCCTAACGCCTCCACTAAAATAGCAAAGTCCTTTAGGGTATACACCTATACCCGCACAGCTCTCCCTTCTCCCTGTCCCAACTCTGGGTACCATAAATCAGGAAAAGAGCACACATCTGTTTTTCAGGCCTCTGGAATCGTCAGCTGTGTCACTGTGCAGGCAGGATCTCTCGTTAATCCAGTCATGTGGCACCCTCTCACAGTCCACTGGCAAGAGTTCTTTGTACCCAGTTTCAGTCAGTGTCTCCTGCTTTCCAGGCCACGCGGCCAAAGGGGGCACCCCAAAGCCGCGAGGGCCTCTTCTACCAAAGCTGCAGGGGTTCGCACTCCACCAAAAGCATGTGGCTTTCTTCTTCACCTGGCTGCAGGGGTCTCCATTCTGGCAAAGCTGTGTGGTTTTCCCTTTCACCTGGGAAAGAGGGGGTCTGCACTCTGCCACACCATGTGGGCTCTCTCCTTCACCTAGTTGCAGGGGTCTACATTCTCCCAAAACCGCATGGCTCTCTCCTCACCTGGGCAGTTATCCCCTCATGTCCTGGAGCGCATCTTTTCCAAGCTCCCACACAGGCACTCTCCCTCAGGGGTGCAGCCCCCTAGTTACATATTGAGTCCAAGCCACTCTCTTCTCCCTGGCTCAGAACTTGGCCACAGCTATTTAACATATCTATGAAACCAGTTAAAGGTTATAGATATGTTAAATAATCATTCTGAGTTTAGCTGCAGGACTGTTGCTATGCAAAACAGCTCTCAATGGCCCTGGCTCTATTTGTCTCTTCCCCCTGGGTATGGGGGGAGGTGAGGACATCTTATATGTCTCTCCAATATTCCTATACACTTTGAATTCTGGAAACCATTCCAAATCTTTTTTTTGGGGGGGCCCTTGGCTGCACCCTCTATCATGCTGACCCCTGCAGCTTTGGTAGAAGAGGCCCATGTGGCCTTGGGGTGCTCCCTTTGGCCACATGGCCTGGGAAGCAGGAGAGACTTTGACTGGAAAAATGAGTACAAAGAACTCCTGCCAGTTAGTTATGAGAAGGTGCCACATGACTTTGGATTAACTGAAGATCCTGCCTGTACGGCAACACAGATTAGGGTGCCAGCGGCCTGAAACACAGACGTGTGCTTCTTTTCCTGATTTACAGTACCCAGAGTTGGGACAGTGGGAGAAGGGAGAGCTGTGTGTGAGTGTAGGTGTATACCCTAAAGGACTTTGATATTTTAGTGGAGGCATTAAGCCTAAGTAGCATTAAATAAACATTTTGTTTCCTTTTCACAAATCTCTGGCATTGAGAGATATCTTTCCAATTGGCGGCAGACAGAAGAGCCCAGTAGATATTAGCATTCTGTCCTTGGGAAGGGCCCCTGTTATTTTGTGGCAGTTTTTGGCGTCCCTGGGTGGGTCAAATATTGCCCCCCACCTCTGTTTGGTAACAATGTGGTAAGAATGAGAAAGTTTTCACTTTTAAAGACTAAGGCTCTGTGACCCCAGGGATGCTGTGAACCATCTAACATTTACCAATGTCTCAGACCCCTGCACATGGGGTCCATGGCATTGTAGCTGAAACAAAAGAAATTCACATAGACTACCAAATCCTGGGGGGGTGGGGAAGGGCCAGCAGTCCAGCAGCTTCTCTCTCAAGGGGAGCAAAAGCCTCCACCCTTGCTCCAATGAGCTTTCATTTTCTTAGTGGGCACTTTAAATGAAGGCCCTCATTAGTTATGCACAGGTTCGCCTTAGGTGGTTACCTTATACAGAAAACAAAGAGGATGCTGCTAATCACATCACAGAAGAGGGATATTTGCAAATGAAAAGGCAAGAGTGGTTGAATCTGTTACACTGGTCCTTCCTGGGTTTAGAAAGGTTTTTAGGAAGTTACTTCACAGTAAATGTTTGGCACTGGGGGCTGGGCCCACATTACACAGAATGGACCTCTACATACCAAGATGTGCAATATAATGGAAACAGCCTGAAATCATGCCACACAAATGTCATCCCAGATCAGGACAGAAAAACAAGGTGATATGGTCAACAGCTACTTCTTAGGCTCCTTTTCAGCTTAATTTCTCTATGTTCATCAGCTGTTTATTTTCTAGCTACTTTAGGATTTTTTGTTGAAGTAGATTTATTTTCAAATCATCATGAAATATCATAATTATAAGGTTCTTGTTGGTTGCTCTCCTTCAAAACACACATTTTTCCTGAAAAGCCTGTTACCGAACAAGAGGTCTGGGGGGGGCATTATTTGGCCCACTTAAGGGTGACAAAAACTGCTACACAACAGGGGCCCCTCCCAAGAACAGAATACTAATATCTACTGGGCTCTTCTATTCTCTCACCAATTGGAAAGACATCTCTCAATGCCAGAGATTTGTGAAAAGGAAACAAAATGTTTATTTAATGCTACTTAGGCTTAATGCCTCCACTAAAATATCAAAGTCCTTTAGGGTATACACCTACACCCACACAGTGCTCCCTTCTCCCACTGTCCCAACTCCAGGCACCTTAAATCAGGAAAAGAGCACACGTCTGTGTTTCAGGCCGCTGGCACCATCAGCTGTGTCACCGGGCAGGCTCTCGAGTTAATCCAAAAATCATGTGGCACCCTCTCACAGTCCACTTGATACAGGGTGCAGCCCTGGGGGTGGGGCAAGAAAGGATTTGGAATGGTGTCCAGAATTCAAAGTGTATAGGAATATTGGAGAGACATATAAGATGTCCTCACCCCCCCCAGGGGGCAGGGACCAATACAACCAGGGCCATTGAGAGCTGTTTTGCATAGCAATAGTTTTGCAGCTAACCTCTGGAATGATTATTTAACATATCTATAACCTTTAACTGGTTTCATAGGTATGTTAAATAGCTGTGGCCAAGTTTGGAGCCAGGGAGAAGGGAGTGGCTGGAACTCAGGATGTAACTAGGGGCTGCACTCCTGAGTGGGGAGCACTGGTGTGAGAGCTTGGAAAAGATGGGCTCCAGGACATGAGGGGATGCCCAGGTGAAAGGGAAAATCACGCAGCTTTGCAGAATGAAGATTCCTGCAGCCAGGTGAAGAAGAAAGACAATGCGCTTTTGGTGGAGCATGAACCCCTGTAGCTTTGGTAGAAGAGGCCCATGCGGCTTTGGGATGCCCCTTTGGCCGCGTGGCCTGGAAAAAGAGAGACTTTGACTGGAACTTGGTACAAAGAACTCTTGCCTGTGGACTGTGAGAGGGTGCCACATGACTTTGGATGAACTCCAGATCCTGCACGGTGACACAGCTGATGGCACCAGCAGCCTGAAAAAGGGACGTGTGCTCTTTTCCTGATTTACGGTACCCAGAGTTGGCACAGTGGGAGAAGGGAGAGCTGTGCTGGTGTAGGTGTATACCCTAAAGGATTTTGATATTTTAGTGGAGGCATTAAGCCTAAATAGCATTAAATAAATATTTTGTTTCCTTTTCACAAATCTCTGGCCTTGAGAGATGTCTTTCCAATTGGCGGCGGACAGAAGAGCCCAGTAGATGTTAGTATTCCGTCCTTGGAAGAGGCCCCTATTGTTCTGTAGCAGTTTTTGGCATTGCTAGGGGGGCCAAATATTGTATTGACCCTCCCTCGGACCTCTTGTTCGGTAACACACTGGCAAGAGTTCTTTGTATCCAGTTCCAGTCAAAGTCTCTCCTGCTTTCCAGGTCATGCGGCCAAAGGGGGCACCCCAAAGCCTCGTGGGCCTCTTCTACTAAAGCTGCAGGAGTTCACACTCCACCAAAAGCATGTGGCTGTCTTCTTCACCTGGCTGCAGGGATCTCCATTCTGGCAAAGCTGTGTGGTTTTCCCTTTCACCTGGGAAGGAGGGGGTCCGCACCCTGCCAAAACCACGTGGCTCCCTCTTACATGACTGCAGGGGTCCTCACTCTGCCCCAAACTGTGTGGCTCACCCTTCACCTGGGTAGTTATCCCCTCATGTCCCAGAGCCAATCTTTTCCAAGCTCTCACAGTGGAGTTCTCAGTCAGGGGCGCAGCCCCCAGTTACATCTTGGGTACCAGCCACTTCCTTCTTCCTGGCTCAAAACTTGGCCACAGCTATTTAACATATCTATGAAACCAGTTAAAGGTTATAGATATGTTAAATAATCATTCCGGAGGTTAGCTGCAAAGCTGTTGCTATGCAAAACAGCTCTCAATGGCCCTGCTCCATTAGTCCCTTCCCCCTGGGGGGAGCTGAGGACATCTTATATGTCTCCAATGTTTCTATACACTTTGAATTCTGGACACCATTCCAAATCTTTTTTTGCCCCCCGCTTCTTGGCTGCACCCTGTATCAAGCCTACTTCATTTTGTATATGAACTCAGCCACTCATCCACATTATAATCAGATTATAGTAATCCCAAATATTAACTCTGGCTCGGAAACTCATGATCACCACACGGCTACTTGGAGCATGGACAACAATGACCATGAGTTTGCCCCATATTGATACAGGGTGCAGGCTGGGGGCAGGGGCAAAAAAAAAAGATTTGGAATGGTGTCCAGAATTCAAAGTGTACAGGAATATTGGAGAGACATATAAGATGTCCTCACCCCCCCCCCCCAGGGGGAAGGGATAAATGGATCAGGGCCATTGAGAGCTGTTTTGCATAGCAACAGTTTTGCAGCTAACCTCTAGAATGATTATTTAACATATCTATAACTTTTAGTTTCATAGATATGTTAAATAGCTGTGGCCAAATTTGGAGCCAGGGAGAAGGGAGTAGCTGGGACTCAGGATGTAACTATGGTCTGTGCTCCTGGGGGAGAGGACCTGTGTGAGAGCTTGGAAAAGACTGGCTCCGGGATATGAGGGCATAACTGCCCAGGTGAGGAGAGCCACGCAGTTTGGGGCAGAGCGAGGACCCCTGCAGTCATGTAAGAGAGAGCCACGCGGTTTCAGCAGAGTGAGGACCCCCTCTCGGTGAGGTGAAAGAGGGAACCACGTGGTTTTGGCAGAGTGCGGACCCCCTCCTTCCTAGGTGAAAGGGAAAAACCACACAGCTTTGCCAGAATGGAGATCCCTGCAGCCAGGTGAAGAAGAAAGCCACATGCTTTTGGTGGAGTGAGGACCCCTGCAGCTTTGGTAGAAGAGTCCCACGCGGCCTTGTGGTGCCCTGTTTGGCCCCGTGGCCTGGAAAGCAAGAGAGACTTTGACTGGAACTGGGTACAAAGAACTCTTGCCAGTGGACCGTGAGAGGGTACCGCAGTACTTTGGATTAACTCGAGATCCTGCACAGTGACACTGCTGACGGTACCAGTGGCCTGAAACACAGACGTGTGCTCTTTTCCTGATTTACGGTACCCAGAGTTAGGACAGTGGGAGAAGGGAGAGCCGTGCTGGTGTAGGTGTATACCCTAAAGGACTTTGCTATTTTATTGGAGGCGTTAGGCCTGAATAGCATTAAATAAACATTTTGTTTCCTTTTCACAAATCTCTGGCATTGAGAGATGTCTTTCCAATTGGCGGCAGACAGAAGAGCCCAGTAGATAATAGTATTCTGTCCTTGGGTGGGGCCCCTGTTGTATAGCAGTTTTTGGCATCCCTAGGTGGGCCAAATACTGTATTGCCCTCCCTCCCTCGGACCTCTTGTTCGGTAACAATATCAGTACAGGACGGAAGTGCCTTGGAAGAAAGTTTGAATATCTTAGTTTCTTAAGATTTTCCTTTACAGATATTCATTAAACCCAGTCGACCCACAGTAGAATTTTAGTCCTTTTGCACAGGGGCCACTTCTCCACCCAGGTCTTCGATAGGATATTGGTGGAGTGCCCCTGCTGACAGCTGGGAAATGCCCTTTTGGCTACAGCGGCACATGATGTGGAATCCCCCAAATGCCTTCACACAGTTGTGGGTCCCTTTCCAATAACAGACAGTGAGGGAGACAGATGAACACAATATTTATAGCAACTTCTCACCTCCAGCACATTGTAAATGTTTATGGTTCAAAGGTGGGGACCCTGGCTTCTTACCAAATGTGTTATGTTACCTCAGATTTTATGCATCAGATATCTGTGCATTTTTATTTCTTCACTATTTATTCAGGTATGAATCAATTCTCTCTCTTCCTGTATTTCTCTTTTTCCACAAATATTTATCAAGCACTTTATTCCAGATGTAATGACCTTCTCCCGGCCTGTCTGGCAAATAGACAGTTTCCTCCCTTTGGGCTGTCTATAGCCAGAAATGCTCTGCAATGGCTCCATCTAACACAGGCATCTGTGTTAAACCATTAACCATGTGGGAAGATGTCTTACAGAAACACTGAAGCAGTTTGCTTCCTAAGAGCAGTTTGCCCGTGGACCTATTTGATTTTTTAATTTTGTATTTATTTTCTATTTTCTTCATATTTTTTCAGTTACACTTGACTATCAATATTATTCTGTATTAGCTTCAGGTATACAACATAGTAATTAGAAAATCATACAATTTACAGAGTGGTCCCCCAATGTTTCAAGTACCCACCTGACACCATACATAGTTATAACATTATTAACTCTATTCCCTTTGTTGTCGTCTACATCCTGTGACTATTTCATTTTGACTGGGACCTTTGTGAGCAGTAGGTCTTTCCCTCCTCACAAGCTAATGAGATGGATGAAGCTTTAGCTTGATAGTTGAACTCAGAAATGGCCCAGGAAAGATAGGAAATTAGGAACAGATGCTGAAGAAAACATCGAGAATTGTGGCATTCAGTTATCCCAATGTCATCTTGGGCTTCCTGTTTGGCATGTGATGAGGTACTGAGTTTTATCAGCTTACCCACTGTGCCCTGGGCACACAGATCCTGAACATCACCACAGGGCAGCCAGGACCAGGCTCTAACAAGCTTCACATTTTGGGCCCAGAATAGGAATGACCAAATAACACAACATTATCCAGTAGGTTTTTTGAGGTCTGGTTGCCCCATCATGGTCAGTGACCCTGGCCTTTCTCCCTCTGAAGGTGGTGACCCCTCCCTGTCCCAGTTTCCCTGAGCTGTGGGAGTAATCTGAACAGCTAACCCTCTGATATTCAGCAGCATCTTGTCACATAGGGAACAATATAAGGATTACTTCAAGCTGTAAATAAGAATGGGCATTTATTTATAAGGAAAATTCATGCTCTGTTTCAGTCAGAGGAAACTCCCTGGCAGGCATTAAATAATAGACCTTGTTTTTTACCACCATAAGTTATTTTTCTTTTTATAAAGTATAGTTAAATATAAGGGACACATTCTAATTATGTGGGGTCCTAATAATTAAGATTTCTCAACCGAGTAACGTGAATTACATGAGTTATAGTTTAAACCCTAATGCGAGGTTTGAGGTTCTGATTTTTAAATTAAAATGACTTACAGCTTATATCCCTTATTTACTTTCTAGTAACAGTTTCATTAATTTACTCTAATTAGGTCTTTTGAGAACAAACACTAAAATCAGAAAGATAAACAATTGTTACAAATTTGAGGTTTCACAGTTTGCAGTAACTGAGCTACTTATTGCACGATTATGATTAGTCAATCATAATATTGCACTAAAATTCCAAACCCTTCAGTTTTAACAGAGGCCAATTTATGAGTAAAGTTCATATTTTCTAATTGTTCTTGTTTGTAATATATAGCAAAATTGAGTTTAATTACTTAAATATTTTATTTTGGAAGGGTATTAAATTATATGAAACTTCTGTCTTTATGTTTTTTGCATTATTGCTTATTTTGTGGCTTGTTTTTAATCACATTTTCTCACTTAAAAGGAGATTAATCTTTCACCTGTTTCTTCCCCATCCCTTCCTGTGCTTTCTATGCACTAGAATTGGGGCCTGGGTTAAGCAAGGGTGCAATACTGAGGCCTTAAATTAGATAAGACCACAAACAACTGTGAAGAACTAGTGGGGAAGGAAGTGAAAAGTCATTTTCCATATGAATGATTTATCAGGTCTGAGTAGCCTCTTTTTCTGACTGTTTTTTTTTTCTTCTTGAGCCTTAAGCTGCTGTTGCCAGCTAGTTGGTAGGTTGATAGGCAGATAAGTAAATAATCTATACCTATGTCTATGTCTATTTCTATGTCTGTATGTATTTCTAAGTCTATGTATCTCTATCCCTATCTATATCTCTATCTATCTCTATCTGTAGATATCTATATATTCACCTGGATATAGCTGATAGATATAACTGGAATATATATAATTCCACAATGATATCATATTCAGAAACATCAGAATTAGTTTTTTACACAACCCATTTGGGATGGTGTTTATTCTCTATGCCAATTAATTTCTAAAAATTTGTATTAATAATTCAAAATGGATTGTGTTTTATTTTGCATTTGTTGTTTTTGCACCTGTCACAAAACAGGATGAGTTGACTGGAGGCTGGGTTAGTGTAGAAGGCACCAACAGGATCACAGTGGGAGGTTTCTCATCATCACTGATAATGTTCAGCCTCTAACATGGCATACATGGATTGAAGAAGACTTTAGTGACTATCTACCTTTACGTTATTGACAGAGTGTTATCTGAACATGGTGAGTGATTTCCCTTACACTACATCAGATAATTAATTTCTGCAAAAAATTTTATTTAGTAAATGACTGGTGTTTGTTTATTGGGATGGGGGCTTGGTGTCGCTTCACCATTTCATCTGCAAACTTAGAAGTTCATTATAATAGTAACTCAGTTTGCTTATCTCTACAATACAGATAGTTACAGTTCCTACTTTATAGATATGACTTTAATATTACTTAAAATAAAATATAGAAAGTACTAATAGGCCAAAACTTAATATGTGTTAATTAAAATTTAATAGTTTTATTATAATTATTAATTATATTAGAATATATATCGTAATTTTTTAGTTGAAAATAATTGTTTTAATTTAATTCAAATTTAGTTAATTAGTAATGCCAAATAATACCAAAAGGTTTACAAATGCTGGGGTTCTTATAGTTTGGGTAACAGAATCCAAGAGTTGATTTTGGCAAGAAATCCATGACAGACATACCCAGCAGATGAGGTTAAAGCAGTTTCCTCATTCCATTCATTGAAAAAAAACACTTTCACTTATTTAATGCCACATTAAAATGTATGTAAATGTAAATGAGTGGATCAAAAAAACATGGTGCATTTATACAGTGGAATACTATGCAGCAGAAAGAAAGAAGGAGCTCCTACCCCTCGTGATAGTGTGAATAGAAGTAGAGAGCATTATGCTAAGTGAAATAGGCCAGGCAGTGAAAGACAAATGTCACATGATCTTACCTATAAGGGGAACATAATTAACAAAACAAACAAGCAGGCAAAATATAACCAGAGACATTGAAATAAAAAACAAACTGACAGTAACCAGAGAGGAGGGGGAAGGGGAATATAGGGGAAAGAAGGGGAAGGGTCATCAAGGAACATATATAAAGGGCACATGCACAAAGTCAAAGGACGTTAGGATTGAGCATGTGAAGTGAGGATGGGTGGAGCAGGGGGAGTGGTGGGGGAAAAGTAGAGACAATGGTACTTCAACAACAATAAAAAGAAGAGTATATATATATATACATATATATAAACACAACATAATACATAATAAAATTTATAATTAAAAAATTATATTTAAGTATTTTTGTTCTTATATTTGATCTTAAATTTTTAATCTTCATCAAAACAATGGTCATTATAAAACTACCATTATCTTTGCATTAAATTTTGTATGAATTTATTTTAATGATTACTTTGTAGCATTTTCAATATAATTTCAAATTTTGAAATGTTTTTTAAAACAATTTGGTAAGATGTTGATATTTATAGGCAAGCTCTGTTTTCAAACTCAGAACAAAACAAAAAAATGGACGCTGTTTTCCAAGTTTGTGGCTCTTGTTCACCATTTCTGTATTAAATAAGGGTGATGGGAGGGAAGATGGCAGAGTAAATGGAAGTAAACTTACCTCCTTCCAGGATCAATCTGTAATTACAACTCAGTTGTGGAGAAACTACCCAGAACAAACAACTGAGCAATTGCCAGACACAAACCACAAGCCAGACACAATTGCCAAACCACAAACCTTGGACAGATGGAAGAACAAGCTTCAGCAAAACCTGTCTGGTAAGGTTTTGCTACAACCTCTCTAGCTAAATCTTGATTCCGTTCTGTAGTCTTATTATTTCTCCTCCATTCAAACACACAAAACAACTTTTAAGTCAAGGTTAATCTCACACTCTTTTGCCCTGCTCTTAAAATACCTGTGTTTTCTCTCCACATTTAACCTTTACTAGTTGGTTTGGGAAGGGTAGTTGTTGTTGAATTGTTTTTTCAATTTTATCTCTAGACCTTCACTAATTCTATAATTCAAATATGAAATTTTACTGGTCCTGTCTCCTACTCTTTTTTGTTTTGTATTTTAATTTTGTAATCTTAGCCTGTTTTTTCTGTTTCTTCTGTTTCTCTTTCATCTTGCTCTTTTATTTTTTTATTTCATTTAAAAATATATTTTATTAATTATGCCATTACAGTTGTTCTATTTCCCCCTTCATTCCCCTCCACCCTGCATACCCCCCTCCCACCATTCCCCCCTTTAGTTTATGACCACATGTTTCAAGTTGTTTAGATTCTATATTTCCCCTACTATTCTTGCCCTCCCCCTATCTATTTTCTACCTGCCATCTATGCTACTTATTTTCTGTACCTTCTCCCCCCTTCTCCTTATCCCACTCCCCTGTTGCTAACCCTCCATGTGATCTTCATTTATATGGTTCTGCTCCTGATCTAGCTGTCATCTTAGTTTGCTTTTGTTTTAGGTGTGGTTCTTAATAACTCTGACTTTGCTGTCCTTTCACTGTTCATTTTTTTTATCTTCTTTTTCTTAGGTAAGTCTTTCTAACATTTCATATAATAAGGGCTTGGTAATGATGAACTCCTTGAATTTGATCTTAACTGAGAAGCACTTTATCTGTCCTTCTATTCTAAATGAAAGTTTTGCTGGATAGATCAATCTTGGATGTAGGTCTTTGGATTTCATGACTTGGAATACTTCTTTCCAGCCCCTTCTTGCCTCTAAGGTCTCTTTTGAGAAATACACTGACAGTCTAATGGGAAGTCCTATGTAGGTGACTGTCTTCTTATTTCTTGCTGCTTCTAGGATTCTCTCCTTCGTTTTAATCTTGGCTAATGTAATGATGATGTGCCTTGGTGTGTTTCTTCTTGGGTCCAACTTCTTTGGGACTCTCTGAGCTTCCTGGATTTCCTGGAAGTCTATTTCCTTTGCCAGATTGGGGAAGTTCTCCTTTATTATTTGTTCAAATAAGTTCTCCACTTATGGCTGTTCCTCTTCCCCTTCTGGTACCCCTATAATTTGGATGTTGGAACATTTAAAGATGTCCTGAAGGTTCCTAAGCCTCTCCTCATTTTTTGAATTCTTGTTTCTTCATCCTTTTCTGACTGATCATTTTTTATTTCCTTCTGGTCCACTCCTTTGATTTGAGTTCCAGTTTTCTTCCCATTACTATTGGTTTCCTGTGTATTTCCCTTCATTTCAATTAGTTTAGCCTTCATTGGTTCCTCTAATTTGTGACTAAAATCAACCAGTTCTGTGAGCATCCTGATCACCAGTGTTTTGAACTGTGCATCTGAAAGTTTGGCTATTTTTTTGTCGCTTAGAGTTATTGTCTCTGGGGCTTTAAGCTGTTCTTCTTGAGTCATAATGTTTTGCTCTGTTCCGGCCTGTTAGATATGAGGAGCGGGGCCTTAGGTGTTCACCAGGATGGGGCTACCCAGGTCGCTGGTTTGTGATGCTGTATATGGTGGTGGGGTCAGAGAGGAACAATGGTGGTCTCCTCTGCTGCTTCCTGCCACTGGGGCCTGTGGGGTCTGTCTCACTGCTAGCTCCTTCACTGGTTTATCTGCGCGCGAATGTGTGACCATGATCAGCCCTCCGTGGTCCACCGTCTTCCACCCTCAGTGGGTCCGCTCGCTTATCCACATTTGGGATCCACCCACAGCTGTTGGCACACCTGGGTCATGTGCCCGGGTAGGTCTGGTGGATCTTTCCTGCCCAACCCCACTCTACTGCTGGGTCTGCCTCTCTTACTGGTTTGGCTGAAAGGTTTGTTGTTGTCAGACTCTCATGTAGTTCATTTTTTGTGTGTTTTGGCTGTGTTTTTGTTGCTAAAACTTTGTTGTTTTTAAACTTGGTTGTGTGAGAAGGTGAAGTGCTTCCACCTATGCCTCCATCTTGGCGGAAGTCTCCTAGTTTTTTTCTTTTCTTTTTTTTTTACATTCTAAATTTTAATTTTTCCCTCTCTTAGTCTGTTTTTTGTTCTTCACACTTAGTATTCCCTCTCCCTCTATCACTTTAAAATCAGTTCCTATCCTGCTAAACATCCCTTAGACTTTTCCTTCTTTCTTTTACCCTCTTAATTCCACACCACCTATAATTATTTTACTTTATTTTATTTATGTTCCCCCTATGGGCAGCAGATATATTTATTTATTTATTTTCATTGTTGTTCAAGTATAGTTTTCTGTCTTTTACTCCCATCCCAGCCCAACCCTCCAGTGCTCCCCACCTCCCTCCCATTTTCACTCCCCTTAGTTTTTGTCCATGTGTTCTTTATACTTGCTCCTTTAAACATTTTCCTCTTTCCCCTGAAATCTCCTCCCCTCTCCCCTCTGGTCACTGTCAGCCTGTTCTCTGTTTCAGTGTCTTTGGTTATATTTTGCTTGCTTGTTTGTTTTGTCTAGGTTTCTGCTAAAGGTGAGATCACATGGTATTTGTCTTTCACCACCTGGCTTATTTCACTCAGCATAATGCTCTTCAGTTCCATCCATGCTGTTGCAAGGAGTAGCAGCTCCTTCTTTCTTTCTTCTGCATAGAATTCCATTGTGTAAATGTACCATAGTTTTTTTATGCATTCATTTACTGATGGGCACCTAGGTTGCTTCCAACTCTTGGCTATTGTAAATTGTGCTGCTATGAACATTGGGGTCCATAGGTTCTTTTGGATTGGTGATTCAGGGTTTTTAGGGTATAATCCTAGTAGTGGAATTGCTGGGTCAAAAGGCAGATCCATTTTTATTTTCTTAGAAATTCTGTACTGTCATCCATAGTGGTTGTACCAGTCTTCAATCCCACCAACAGTGCACTAGGGTTGCCTTTTCTCTACAATCTCTCCAACACTTGTTTGATGCTTTGTTTATGATGGCCACTCTGAATAGTGTAAAGTGCATACCACCTATAATAATTTTAGCTCATTTGTTGTTGGTAGTACTGTCATGGATCTTTCTCTCCAAATTGGCTCCTATATATTTTTAATTATTTAATATTTTTACCTTCCTTTTTTGTCTCTCTCTCATTTCATTTTATTTTATATTATTTAATTTCTGATTAAAGAGAGTATGATATCCTTCCCTTCTTATACTCCATTCCACATTCTTCATTCCCTTTTTATGCATGAGGTAAATTTTGCCTTCTCTCTCTCCATTGACCCAACTCTCAAATGTCATTAGTGCTCCTCCCTCCATCCTCTCAAAATCATTTTTCCTTGCATAAGTAATCTCACATATACTCTCCTTTCTTGTGATAGCTTTAATCACTTTACACTCTTATTAAAACTGGGTTATTTGCTGTTAAGAATGGGATTGTGGGAGGGAGTTTATTAGCAGGTGTGGGGTTCTTTCTTGAACATTGTGGTTTCATTTTGACAGCACCTGCACAAGAAAACACAAGACATAGTGGGCAGAGTGACCCCCAGTCAACCAGTTGGAGGAAAAGATGCACCAAAGAAAGATCCAAAAACACTCAAAACCCAATTAAACACAGAGAAGCAACATAAAAAGCATAAAGGGTATACCAAAGCATCAAGTTCAGGTGATTAGTTGGACTTCACTACTGATTATCACGTCTCCTACCATAGAAGTTCATACCACAATGTTGGGAAGTGAAAACATAACAATTTAAGAAGCAGAAGCAGATAAGAAAAGACCCACAAATAATGCAAAGACAAAGAAGCAATGTTCTATTTAAAGAAAAGGAGGAGTCTTCAGAAAGAATGCTAGATGAAATAGAGACAAGTTAACTATCAGGTTCTGAGTTCAAAACAATGGTTATAAGGAAGCTCAATTAGCTCAAGCTCATTAAATTACTAAAAACTACAGGGAAATCATGAGAAATTTACCACAAACTATAGCAGCATAAAAAAAAGACAGAGAAATAACAGGGTCAAGAGGAAATGAAGAATGCAATTTCTGAATTAAAGAACAAATTGGAAGGAATAAAAAACAATTGCCATGAATCAGAGGATTGAATCAGTAAGCTAGAGTACAAGATAGAAAAAAATCTCAAAAACAGCTAGAAAAGAAAAAAAACACTCAAAAAGAATGAAAAGGGATTAAGCAAAATTCAGGACAATATGAAAGATAATAATATTCATATAGTAGAGATACTGGAAAGAGAAAAGGAGGAGCAAGAAATAGAAAAAATTGTTCAAAAAAGTAACACTGGAAAACCTCCCAAATTTAATGAGAGAAAAAGCCACACAAGCCCAGAAAGCAGAGAGGGTACCATTCAGGAGGAACACAAAAAAGCCCACTGCAAGACACATCATAAGTAAAATTAAAAGTGTAAAGACAAAGAATCTTAAAAGTAGCAAGGCAGCAACAAGAAGTAACATACCAGGGAAGCCCAGTAAGGCTAGCAGCTCACTTCTAAATTAAAACATTAAAAGCCAGAAAGAAATGGCAAGAAATATTTTGAGTAATGAAAAGCAAAAGACTGCAACTGAGACTTGTCTACCCTACAAGGCTCTCGATTAAAATAGAAGCCCAAATGAGGATCTTACCAGACAAAAGAATGACAAAATAATGCACCTTCACAAAACCAGCATTGCAAGAGATGATAAAGGGTCTGCTTTAAGAACAAGAAGAAAAACAGTAAGAGAGAGAGAAAGAGGAACACAGTTACGAAGAAATGGCAATGAATAAAGACCTATCAATAATACCCTTAAATGTAAATGCATTAAATACTCTAATCAAAAGACATAAAACATGAATGGATAAGAAATCATGACCCACACATATGCAGCCTACAAGAGACCCACTTCAGAACAAAAGACCTAAACAAACTGATAGTGAAGGGATGGAAACAAATATTCCAAGCAAAGGACAGGAAAAAAGCCAGGATAGCAATAATCATATCAGACAAAATAGACTTCAAAAGATGGGCCAGAAAAAGGACCCAGAAGTTCACTTCATAATACTCAAAGAAAGAATCCATCAAAAAGTCATGAACATCGCAAATGGATGTACATGCACTCAACATAGGAGCAACCAAATACATAAAGAAAATCTTTGTGGGAGCAAGTACTTTCTTGAGGTCTCCCCAGTGCCACAGACACGCGTGAATGAGTAAATATGGCAGAGACAAGATGAGATCTGTTTGGGGATGGAGGAGTGGGCTGTGGCCAGTTTCTCTGGGGAGAAAGATGCCAGCAGCGGCCAGTTTCTCCGAGGAGAAAAAGGCCCCAAGTGCCCTCTTCCATAGCCTTTTATTGGATTGTAATACACAGGAATACAGGGCAGCAAGGATCAAACAGTAGATAACACTTCAAAGATATCCGAGGGCTTACTATGAGTCAGTGTCTGTCAGGAAGAGAGTTGCAGAAACTTTGGGAGACATACTCATTTCCTCTCGGACCTTTATCATAAGAATGAAAGCACTCTTAGCAGAGCAGATTTCACAGGTTTATCAGGAAAGCTTTGTGATGCCAGATTTTTCCCCAGGACACACTCTAGCCAGGCAAGGAGCTGCACCTCTCCCCAACAGGTATTCAGACTTAAGAGGATTAGAGCCAGGAAGCACTTCTCCCAGAGTACATGGGGACTTGGGCTATGTCAAACCCAGGGGGCAAGAGTCTACTGCTCTTTGTTGCAGCCTCCCGAGTCCTTCCATGAAGGCCTCCCAAGTGATCAAGTCTGGGGGCAAATGTTGCCCCCCACTGTGATGGGTCTTACCCATCACTGACTTCTGGCCAAGCTTTGGGGGCAGGGAGAGGAAACTGAGGCAGCATTTGCTACCAGAGACAGGCTTTGTCTCCTGCAGCTGGCATTCCAAAGGTCATCTCTCGCCCTGAGCCACAAGGAGTAGAGATACAAATCCTAAAATAAGGTAGAGAGGTCTACTAAAAATCTTAGAGGACTTCAAGAAAGATATTGACAGCAACACACTTATACTAGGAGATATTATCACCCCACTGTTAAAAGTGAACAGATCTTTCAAACAAAATATCAAAAAAGATATTGTGTCATTGAACAATGCCCTACCTCAAATGGACTTAACTGATATATATATAAACATCCTTTCATCCCAAAGAAGCAAAGTACATATTCTTTTCAAATGCATATGGAACATTTTCAAAGATAGACCCCATGATAAGAAACAAAACAAGCCTCAACAAATTCAAGAAAATTGAAATCATTCCAGGCATTTTCTTCAACCACAAAGCACTAACATTAGAAAGTAAACTAAAGGAAAAATAACACTCATACTCATGGAGATTGAATAGCATGCTATTAAACAAGAATGGGTCAAGAATGAAACTAGGGAAGAAATAAAAAAGGTTCTGGAAATAAAGGAAAATGAACACACAACAATCCAAAATGTATGGGACACACACAGCAAAGGCAAGCCTGAGAGGGAAGTTCATTGCAATACAGGCCTACGTAAGAAAGATAGAAATGTTTCAAATAAACAATCTAACCCTACTACTCCTACAAGAACTCAAGGAACAAGAAGACAGCCCAGAGCAAGTAGAAGGAAGGAAATAACCAAGACCAGAGAAGATTTTAAAAAAATAGAGACTAAAAGTGCAGTTCTCAGCATCAATAAATTCAGGAGAGGTTTCTTTGAAAAGATAAACAAAACTGAAAAGCTTTTAAGTACACTCATCAAGAAAAAAAGGGAGAGGACCCAACTGGACATAATCAGAAATGAAAGAACAGAGATTACCTGATACCACAGAAATACAAATGATTGTAATAAATTACTACAAAGAACTATATGCCAAGAAATTTGAACACCTAGGTGAAATAGACACATTTTTAGAAAAATATAATCTTATAAAACTCAGTGAAGAAGAAGTAGAAAGCCTGAACAGGCAAATAACAATGGATGAAATTTAAGCAGGAATTAAAAAGCTTCCCCCACACAAAAAAACCCCTAGACAGATGGTTTCATATGAGAATGTTACAAATCACTTAACTAAACTCTTTCCTTCACAGATTATTCCAAAAAATTCAAGAAGATGTAAAACTCCCAAGATCTTTATATGAAGTCAGAATCATTCTAATCCCCAAACCAGAGGAAGACATAACAAAGAAAGAAAATGTCATGCCAAGATCACTGATGAACATAGATGCTAAAATCCTCAACAAAATATTGGCAAATGGCATCCAGCAATATGTTTAAAAAATCATACACCATAATCAATTGGGATTCATCCCAGGGATGCAAGGATGGTACCAGATTTAAAAATCAATAAATGTAATGCATCACTTAAATGAAATGGAAGACAAAAATCACAGAACCATATCAATAGATGTGGAAAATGTTAGATAAGGTACAGCACCCATTTATGATAAAAAAGACCAAAGTCAAATAGAGTGAGCATTCATCAACATAATAAAGGACATATATGAGAGAACTGGACATATATGAGAGACCTACAGCCAACATCATACTCAATGGGCAAAACCTAAAAGCTTTTCTTTTTTTTTTAAATTAATTTTATTTAGTTATTTTTCAAGTACAGTTTTTTGTCTATTTTTCCCATCTAAGCCTCCCCCACCCCTTGCTCCCCACCTCCCTCCCATTTCCAGCCCCCTTAGCTCTTGTCCCTGTGTCCTTCCTATTTGTTCCTCCAAATCCCTCCCCCCTTTTCACCGTAACTTCCCTTCCTTCTCCCCTCTGGTCGCTGCCCCCTTGTTCTCTATTTCAGTGTCTTTGTTTTTTTTTTTTTTCTGCTTGCTTATTTCTTTTGTTGTTTAGCTTCCTGTTAAAGGTGAGATCATATGGTATTTGTCTTTCAGCACCTGGCCTATTTCACTCAGCATAATGCTTTCCAGTTCCATCCATGTTGTTGCAAAGGGTAGGAGCTCCTTCTTTCTCTCTGCAGCACAGAATTCCATTGTGTATATGTACCACAATTTTTTGATCCATTTATTTACTGATGGGCACCTAGGTTGCTTCCAACTCTTGGCTATTGTAAATTGTGCTGCTATGAACATTGTGGTGCATAGGTTCTTTGATATTGATGTTTTAGGATTCTTGGGGTATAATTCTAGCAGTGGAATTGCTGGATCAAAAGGGAGGTCCATTTTTATTTTTCTGAGAAAATTCCATACTGCTTTCCATAATGGTTGTACCAGTCTGCAATCCCACCAACAGTGGACTACGGACCCCTTTTCCCCACAACCTCTCCAACATTTGTTGTTTGTTGCTTTGTCTATTATAGCCATCCTGACTGGTGTAAAGTGGTATCTCATTGTGGTTTTAATTTGCATCTCTCTGACAGCTAACGATATTGAGCATCTCTTCATGTGTCTCTGGATGTTCTGTATGTCCTCCTGGGAGAAGTGTTTGTTCAAGTCCTTTTCCCATTTTTTAAATGGGTTGGGTGTCTTTCTAGAGTGAAGTTGTGTAAGTTCTTTGTATATTTTGTAGATTAAACCTTTGTCTGAGGTATCATTGGCAAATGTGTTTTCCCATACAGTTGGTTGTCTTACTAATTTAATACTGTTTTCTTTGCCATGCAGAAGCTTTTTATTTTGATGAGATACCATTTGTTTACTCTTTCCTTTCCATTCCTTGCTCTAGGGGACATATCAGTAAAAAAATTGATGAGTGAAGTATCTGAGATTTTCTTTCTGATGTTCTCCTCTAGGACTTTAATGGTGTCATGGCTTACATTTAAGTCTTTTACCCACCTTGAATTTATTTTGGTGTATGGTGTAAGTTGGTGCTCAAGTTTCATTTTTTTGCACATAGCTGTCCAGTTCTCCCAACACCATTTGTTGAAGAGGCTATCTTTACTCCATTTTATGTTACTGCCCCCTTTGTCAAATATTAATTGACTGTAGAGAGTTGGGTTGATTTCTGGGCTCTCTGTTCTGTTCCATTGATCTATGTGCCTGTTTTTATGCCAGTACCAGGCTGTTTTGATTGCAGTGGCTTTGTAATACAGTTTGATATCAGGTATTGTGATCCCCCCTACTTTGTTCTTCTCTCTCAAAAGAGCAGCTGCTATTCAGGCTAGTTTATGGTTCCATATAAATTTTCGAAGTGTTTGTTCTATGTCTGTGAAATATGCCATAGGTACTTTAATATGTATTTCATTGAATGTGTATATTGCATTGGGTAGTATGGACATTTTGATGATGTTAATTCTTCCAATCCATGAACAAGGTGTATGTTTCCATTTGTTTGTGTCTTCCCTGATTTCTTTCTTCAGAGCTGTGTAGTTTTCTGCATACAGGTTTTTTTTACCTCCTTAGTTAGGTTTATTCCCAGATATTTTATTTTTCTTTTTGCTATATCGCCTGGGATTTTTTCCTTGATTCCTGCTTCTGCTGATTCACTGTTGGTATATAAAAATGCCTTTGATTTCTGGATATTGACTGTGTAACCAGCTGTTTTGTCAAATTCATTAATTAGTTCGAGCATTTTTTGGGTAGAGTCTATAGAATTTTCCATGTACACTATCATGTCATCTGCAAACAGTGACAGTTTTGCTTCCTCCTTTCCTATTTGGATGCCTTTTATTTCCTTTTCTTGCCTGATAGCTGTGGCTAAAAGTTCCAATACTATATTGAATAGAAGTGTTGAAAGTGGACATCCTTGTCTTGTTCCTGATCTTAGTGGAAAAGCTTTTAGTTTTTTCCTATTGAGTATAATATTGGCTGTAGGTCTTTTATATATGGCCTTTATTATTTTGAGAAATGCTCCCTGTATTCCCACTTTGCTGAGTGTTTTTATCATAAATGGGTGCTGTACCTTATCAAAAGCTTTTTTCGCATCTATTGATATGATCATGTGATTTTTGTCTTTGCTTTTGTTTATGTGATGTATTACATTTACTGATTTGCGAATATTGAACCATCCTTGCATCCCCGGGATGAATCCTACTTGATCATGGTGTATGATCTTTTTGATACATTGTTGGATGCAATTTGCCAATATTTTGTTGAGGATTTTAACATCTATGTTCATCAGTGATAATGGCCTGAAGTTTTCTTTCTTTATTGTGTCTCTATCTGGTTTTGGAATTAAGATGATGCTGGCTTCATAAAAGGAGTTTGGGAGTTTTCCATCCTTCTGGATTTTTTGGAATAGTCTGTGGAAAATAGGGGTTAACTCTTCCTTAAATGCTTTATAGAATTCTCCTGTGAAACCATCTGGTCCAGGACTTTTGTGTGATGGGAGTTTTTTGATTACTGCTTCAATTTCTTTTGCTGTTATTGGTGTGTTTAGATTTTCTGCTTCGTTTTCATTGAGTTTTGGAAGTTTGTATTTTTCTAGAAATGTGTCCATTTCCCCTAGGTTTTCAAATTTCTTGGCATACTGTTCTTCATAGTAATTTCTTACAATCCCTTCTATTTCTGTGGTATCAGTTGTAATCTCTCCTTTTTCATTTCTGATTGTGTTTATTTGTGTCCTCTCTCTTCTTTTCTTGATGAGCCTACTTAAAGGCTTGTCTATTTTGTTTGTCTTCTCAAAGAACCAACTCCTGGATTCACTGATCCTTAGAATTGTGCTTTTAGTTTCTATGTCATTTAATTCTGCTCTAATCTTGCTTATTTCCTTCCTTCTGCTTGCTCTGGGCTGTCTTTGTTGTTGTTCCTCGAGTTCTTGCAAGCGTAGGGTCAGGTTGTTTATTTGAAATGTTTCTATCTTCTTTAGGTAGGCCTGTATTGCTATAAACTTCCCTCCCAGGACTGCCTCCACTGTGTCCCATAAGTTTTGGGTTGTTGTGAGATCATTTTCATTTGTGTCCAGAAACATTTTGATTTCTTCCCTAATTTTGTTCTTGACCCATTTGTTGTTTAATAGCATACCATTCAGTCTCCATGATTTGGGGTGCTTTGGGTTTTTTCCTTTGTGGTTGGTTTCCAATTTCAGTCCCTTGTGGTCAGAGAAGATGCTTGGTATGATTTCAATTTTCTTGAATTTTTTGAGGCTCGTTTTGTGTGCTATCATGTGGTCTATCTTTGAAAATGTTCCATGTACATTTGAAAAGAATGTGTATTTAGCTTCTTTGGGATGAAGGGCTCTCTATATATCAGTTAAGTCCATTTCATCTAGGGTGTTGTTTAATACCACAATATCTTTATTGATAATTTGTTTGGAAGATCTGTCCATTTTTGATAGTGGGGTGTTAAAATCCCCTACTATAATTGTCTTGCTGTCAGTATCTTTCTTGAAGTCCTCTAAGATTTTCTTGATATATTTGGGTGCCCCTATTTTTGGTGCATATATATTTACAATGTTAATGTCTTCTTGGTGGATTCTTCCCTTGAGTATAACGAAGTGACCTTCTGGGTCTCTCTTTCTGGCCCCTTTTTTGAAGTCTACTTTGTCCGATATGAGAATTGCTACCCCAGCTTTTTTTTCTTGTCTGTTTGCTTGGAAAACTTGTTTCCAGCCTTTCACTTTTAGTCTGTGATGGTCTTTTGTCCTGAGGTGTGTCTCTTGTAGGCAGTATATGTGTGGGTTATGCTTTCTTATCCATTGAGCTATTCCTAAAAGCTTTTCTATTAAGATCAGGAACAAGAAAAGTTTGCCCACTTTCACCACTCCTATTCAACATAGTATTGGAAGTTTTATCCATGGCGATTAGACAAGAAAAAGAAAAGGTATCCAAATCAGAAAGGAGGAAACAAAACTGTAATTGTTTACAGATGACAATACAAAAAAACTCTCCAAAAATGCAAGAAAAAGTGGGATACAAAGTTAATATCCTAATATCAAAGGCATTTTTGTATACCAACAATGAAAGAGCAGAAGCAGAAATCAAGAAAAAATCACATTTGATATAGCAACAAGAAAAATATAATATCAAGTAATAAACCTAATCAACCAGGTAAGACACCTGTCTGCAGAAAACTACATAACACTGAAGGAAGAAATATAGAAAGACACAAATGGAAACACATACAATGTTCATGGACCAAAATAATTAACATAATCAAAATATCTATAATGCCCAAAGCAATTTACAGATTCAGTGCAATACTTATTTAAGTACCAATGGCATATTTCACAGAGATAGAACAAACAGTTCAAAATTTATATGGAACTCTAAACAACCCCAAGTAGCTGCTACAATTTTGAGAAAGAAGAGCAAAGTAGGAAGGATCACAATACCTGATACCAAACTGTATTACAAGTCCACTGTAATCAGAATGCTCTGGTACTAGCATAAATATAGGCACATAGACCAGTGGTACAGAATAGAGAGTCCCAAAATAAATGCAAGTCTCTATGGTCAATTAATATTTGACAAAAGGGTTAGGAATATAAAATAGAGTAAAAATATCCTCTTCAACAAATGGTGTTGGGAGAACTGGACAGCTACATGCAAAAAAAAAAGAAACTTGAGCACCAACTTACACCATACACAAAAATAAATTCAAGGAGAATAAGAGATTTAAATATAGACCATGACACCATTAAAGTCCTAGAGGAGAAGATAGGAAGAAAACCTCAGATATTACACGCAGCAATATTTTCACTGATATGTCCCCTAGAGTAAGGAACATAAAGGAAAAAATAAACAAATGGTATCTCATCAAAATAAAAAGCTTCTGCATGGTTAAAGAAAACAGTATGAAAGAAAAAGAACCAATGGTATGGTAAACATATTTACCATACCATTGCCAATGATATCTCAGACAAGCATTTAATCTGCAAAATATTTAAAAAACTCACATGACTCCACTCTAAGAAGACAAGCAATCTAATAAAAAATGGGCAAAGGACTTGATCAAACACTTCTCCAAGGAGGGCATAAATAGAGTCCAGAGACACATGAAAAGATGCTTTATATTACTACCTGTCAGAGGGATGCAAATTAAAACCACAATGAGATATCACTTCACACCAGTCAGAATGGCCATCATAAACAAAGCAACAAACAACAAGTGTTGGAGAGGTGGTGGGGAAACGAGGACCCTAGTTCACTCTTAGTGGGATTGCAGATTAATACAACCACTATAGAAAACAGTGTGGAATTTTCTAGAAGACTAAAAATGGATCTGCCTTTTGACCCAGCAATTCCACTGCTAGGATTGTATCCTAAGAATCCTAAAACACCAATCCAAAAGAAGCTATGCACTCCAATATTCATAGCAACACAATTTACAATAGCTAAGTGCTAGAAGTTACCTAGGTGTCCATCAGTAAATGAATGGATCAGAAAATTTTGGTACATTTACACAATGAAATTCTATGCAGAAGAAACAAAGGAGGGGCTCCTACTCTTTGTGATTGCATGGATGTAACTGGAGAGCATCATGCTAAGGCAGAAGTAAGCAAAGCAGTGAAAGACAAATACCATATGATGTTACTTTTAACAGAAACCTGATTTAACTAACAAGCAAAATACAATCTAAAACACTGAAATTGAGAACAGGCTGACAGTGACCACAAGCAAGAGGGGAGGGATTTTAGGGGGAAAAGGAGAAGGGTTTGGAAGAACAAGTATAAAGAACATTTGGACAAAAAGGAGGAGGGATGGAAATGGGAGGGAGGTAGGGAGGACTTCAGGGTGGGCTGAGATGGTGGTAAAAGGCAGAAACTTGTGCTTTAACAATGTTATAATAAAATAAATTTTAAAAAAAGATGAGGATAAAAAAGAAAAAGAAATATAAGGCTTCCAAATTTGAAAGGAGGATGCAAAACTGTCATTGTCTGCAGATGTCATGAAAGTGTACCTAGAAAATCCTATAGACTCCACAAAAAAATAAATTAAAAAAACCCTTTTTGACATAAGTTAATTTGTCAAAACAGTGGGAAACAAAGTCAATATTCAGAAATCAAAGGCATTTTGTCTACCAATAATGAAATATTACAAACAGAAATCAGGAAAAAAACCTATTTTATATATGACAAGAAAAATAAAGCACTTAGTAATAAACCTAACCAAGGAGGTAAAAGACCTGTATGCAGAGAACTATACAACACTGTACAAAGAAATCAGGGAACACAATCAAATGGAAACATATACCGTGTTCATGAACTGGAAGTATTAACACCATCAAAATGTCCATACTACCCAAAGCAATTTATAGATTCAATGCAATATCTATTAAAGTACCAATGACATATTTTATGGATATAGAACAAACATTTCAAAAATTTATATGGAATCATCAATGACCCTGAAGAGATGCAGCAATTTTGAGAAAGCAGAACAAAGTAGGAGGGATCAGAATACGTGATATTCAAGTGTATTGCAAGGCCACTGTAATCAAAACAGCCTGGTACTGGCATAAAAAAAGGCACATAGACAAATGAAACAGAACAGAAAGCCCAGAAATAGTCCCATGTCTCTATGGTCAATTAATATTTGACAAAGTGGGGAGAAACATAAAATGGAGTAAAAATAACCTCTTCAATATATGGTGTTGGGAGATCTGGACAGCTACGTGCAAAAAAAAATGAAACTTGATCACCAATGTATACCATACACAAAAATAAACTCAAAGTGGTTAAAAATAAGTGGATCAAAAAAACTATTGTACATTTACACAATGGAAGACTACACAGCAGATAGAAAGGAGTAGCTCTTTTCCCCTAACCTTTTGTGACAGCGTGGATGGAACTGGAGTGCATTATGCTAAGTGAAATAAGCCAGGACATCAGGGACAAATAAAACATCTCACCTATAACTGTAATATACTCAACAAAAGAAGACAGGAAGCAAAATGTAACCAGAGATACTGAAATTAAGAAAAATCTGACAGTAAGCAGAGAGGAGATAGGAGGGGAGAATGGAGGGAATGGTTTTCAGGAACTACTATAAAGGATAGGTAGACAAAACCAAGGTGGAGTGGAAACAAGGGATAGGGTTGGGTTTGGCTGTGGTGAAGGGGAATGATGGGGAGAAAATGCAGACAACTGTAATTGAACACAATAAAGTAATTTTTAAACAAAGGAAAAAAGAGAGAGGACACAAATAAACAAAATTAGAAATGAAGGAGGAGATATTACAACTGATACAACAGAAATACAAAAGATGGTAAGAAATTACAACAAAGAACTTTGTGCCAAGAAATTTGAAAATCTAGATGATATGGACAAATATTAGAAAAATATAATCTTCCAAAACTGAATGAAGAAGCAGAAAGCCTGAACAGACTGAAAACAGCTGACAGATTTGGAGCAGTGGTCACAAAAATCCCATCAAACAAAAGCCCTGCACTGGACTGTTTCACAGAAGAATTCTCCAGAACATTTAAGGAAGAGTTAAACCCTATACTTTTCAGGCTATTCAAAAAAATCCAAGAGGGAAGGCTCTGAAACATTTTTTATGAAGCTAGCATCATCCTAGTCCACAATACCAGAAAAAGACACAATAAATAAAGAAAACTACAGGCCAGTATCACTGACGAACATAGATGCTAAAATCTTTAAGAAAGTACTAGCAAACTCCATCCAGGAATACATCAAGAAGATCATATACCATGATCAAGTGGGATCCATCCCAGCAAATGGAAGGATAGTATAATATTCCAAAATCAGTAAATGTAATACATCACATAAACAAAAGAAGAGACAAAAAATCACATGACCATATCAATAAATGCAGAAAAAACTTTTTATAAGCAACACCATGCATTTATGACAAAAAACACTCAGCAAAGTGGGAGTAGAGTGAGCATACCTCAACCTAATAAAGGCCATATATGAAACAGCCAACCTCATATTCAGGTAACAAAACCTAAAATCTTTCTCTCTAAAATCTGGAACAAGACAGGGATGCCCACTTTCACCACTTCTATTCAAGATAGTGTTGGAAGTCCTAGCCACAGCACTCAGACAAGAAGAAGAAATAAATGGCATACAAACTGGAAGGAGGAAGTAAAACTGTCATTGTTTAGATTAAATTATAGTATATATCGAAAACCCTATAGACTTCACCAGAAACTAGTGTACCTACTAAGTGAATTTGGGAAAACAGCAAGATACAAAATCAATATATAAAAATCAAAGGCATTTTTATATACCACCAACAAAATATCAGAATAAGAAACTAGAAAAAATTTCATTTAATATAGCAATAATAAAAATAAAGTACCTAAATACAAACCTAACCAAGAAGGTAAAAGACCTTTACCCAGAAAACTGCACAACACTGAAGAAAGAAATTAGACACAAACAAATGGAAGCATATACCATGTTCATGGATTGGAAGAATTAACATCACCTAAATGTTCATTCTACCCAAAGCAATTTATACATTGAGTGTAATCCCTGTTAAAATACCAATGATATATATTTCACAAATATAGAACAAACATTTCAAAGATTTATATGGAACAAAAAATGACCCTGAATACATGCAGCATTTTTGAGAAAGAAGAACAGAGTAGAATGGATCACCACACCTGACATCAAAGTATATTACAATGCCACTGTAATCAAAACAGTCTGGCACTGGCATATGAATAGACATATAGATAGCTAGAACAAAATAGAGAGCCCAGAAATAAACCCAAGTCTCTGGTCAATTAATATTCAACAAATGGGACAGGGACATAAAATGGACTAAAAATAGCCTCTTCAACAGATTGTGTTGGGACATCTGGACAAGTAGATGCAAAAAAAGACCTCGACCACCAACTTATGTCATACACAAAAATGAGCCCAAGATGGATAAAAAACTTAAATATAAGTCATGATACCATAAAAGTCCTAGAGGAGGGCATAGGCAGGAAAATCTCTGATATTCCATGCAGAAATATTTTCACAGATATGTCTCCTAGAGCAAGATACATAAAAGGAAGAATAAATAATGGGACTTCATAAAAATAAAAGGCTTCTTCATGGCTAATGAAAACATTAGGAAAATGAAAAGGGAACAAACTGTATGGGAAAATATGTTTGCCAACGATACCTCAGACAAAGGTTCGATCTCCAAAATATGTAAAGAACTCACATGACTTCACATCAGGAAGGCAAACAATCCAATTAAATATTTTGCTGAGGACCTGAACAGAAACCACTCCAAAGAGGACATAGCAAGGCCCAGAGATATATGAAAGTATGCTCAGCAATCCTAGCTATCAGAGAGATGCAAGTTAAAACCACAATGATATATAACTTTACACCAGTCAGAATGGCCATCATAAACAAAGCAACAAACAAGTGTTGGAGAGGATGTGGAGAAAAGGGAATCCCAGTAAATTTTTGGTGGGAGTGCAGACTGGTGCAGCTACTGTGAAAAACAGTATGGAATTTCCAAAAAAAAAATAAAAATGGAGCTGTCATATGATCCAGCAATTCCACTGCTGGGATTATACCCTAAGAAACTCGAGATACCAATCCAAAAGAACCTATGCACCACAATGTTCATAGCAGCACAATTTACAATAGCCAAGTGCTAGAAGCAACCTAAGTGTCCATCAGTAAATGAGTGGATAAAAAAAACATGGTACATTTACACAATGGAATTCTATGCAGCAGAAAGAAAGGAGGAGCTCCTACTCTTTGTGATGGCATGGATGCAACTGAAGAGCATCATGCTAAGTGAAGTAAGCCAGGCAGTGAAAGACAAATACCATATGATCTCACCTATAAGGGGAACATAAACAACAAAACAAACAAGCAAGCAAAATATAACCACAGTGTTTGAAATTAAGAACAAACTGACAGTAAGTAGACATGAGCAGGGAGGGAAATAATGGGGGAAAGAGTTGTCAAAGAACATGTATAAAGGACCCATGGATAAAGCTAAATGGGGTTTGGATTAAGGGTGAGAGCTGGAGGTGCATAGGGTATGGGAAAGTGGTGGTGGGTCAATGGAGACAACTGTATTTGAACATAAATAAAAAATAGTAATAAATAAAAATAAAGTAAATAAGGGTGATGATAGCATTTCAAATTTAGTTTAGAACTTACTCTTCAGATACCTATTCATTTATGATAATATACTTTTTATGTAAAATTAATTTTTTGTTCAATTATTTTTTGTGTAGAAACTGAATTTATTTTGCTATCATAAAAATTGTCCCTTTAATACATTTCCTGAAATACCTAATTTATCACCATATTTTAGATAATTCCAATTTTAGCAATTAGGTGGAAACTTTCATATCATGTTAATAAATTATTGAGAAAGACAACCTGTTTGGATGTTTGTTCTAATTTAAGATACATTTTCTTTTTTTATTATAGGTGTTCAGGTATGGTTTTCTACCTTTTCCCTGCCCCTGTTTAGTGTCTGTGACTCCTCTCTGTATTGTCATGGTTCTGAGTCTCTTCGGCCCCAGAGGTTCTTTGTAAAATAGTGCTTGAACCCAAGTGGACTGTTGAGCATACACTTCAATCCCTAAGCATTAGCTGAAGAATCCCTTAGCCTAAGCTTGTGAAATGTATCTTGATTTTAAAACTCTTCAAGGTTAAATTTTAATCTATACCTTAATTTTATTCTCTTTTGCTATTATAGAACGATTAGTTGACTAAAAAAAAAACACCACCAAAAGCATTTATGTAAAGATGTGTTTGTGTCAGTATTTTTTATTTATTTATTGCTGTTATGTGAGAAAACTACAAACAAGAAAATGTATCTGGCTTGTGCATCCTTGTATTAAAAGAATGTATCTGTATTAAAGTAAAGATAGATTTTACAAGGGTAGGCTAAGGGATTCATCAACTAATGCTTAGGAATTGAAGTGTATGCTCAACCGTCCACTTGGGTTCAAGTCACTATTTTACAACAAACTTCTGGAGCCAAAGAGGCTGAGAACCATGATGATACAGAGAGGAGTCACAGTCACTGAACAGGGGTGGTGGTGTTTCTGGAGAAGAGATTGACAGAAAACAAAAAATGAATAGGAATTTTCCTCAGTTCATGCCTTGACTTTCCAGCACACAGGCATACATACACACAACACACACACTTTTTTCCTCCTGTATTAACATTTCAATAGTGTCCTGTGTTTAAGTTTTCAAATACTGTTACCCCAGTGAACTGAACTTGGCCTAAAGGAAATATTTTTGTTTTCCATGGTGGAAATCCCAGAACCTAAACTAAGTAAGAGAATACTACTTGTTACTACTATGGTGCCTAATAAATTACATTCTTAAAATTTTACATTTATTCACATTTTACTTTTATTTATCTTTGTGTTTGTTTTGTTTTGATTGTGTTCTAAGGTCTTTGGGGAAGCAGACCTATCAAGAAAGCATTGATTAGCCCTGCCTGTTATGGCTCAGTGGATTAAGCACCAGCTTGAGAACCAAACAGTCACTATTTGTTCCCAGTTAGGGCACATACCAGGATTGCAGGCCAGGTACCCCAGTGCAGGGCGTAAAAGAGGCAGCCACATATTGATGATTCTCTCTCTCTCTCTTTCTCCCTCCTTTCCCCTCTGTCTAAAAAAAAATCTTTCAAAAAATTTTTAAAAACAAAGCATTGACTAGATTTGTTTTAGCTGTGTGGTTCTCTAAAGGGCTTGGTTATCCATTTATTGCTTTTTGTGTAAAATAATGTAAAGTGGAAAATTACAATGATGCAAACTTGATATATATATATTCTTATTTATATTCTAATTTCTGTGATAAATAAGAATATATATATTCTTATATATATTCTTATTTATATATATATTCATATATAAATAAGAATATATATAAGAATATATATATTCTTATTTATCACAGAAATTAAAAACAAACATACTAGGTCATGGAGATAGTAATCTGTTAAACTAAGCATAAGCTGCCCTGACTGGTGTGGCTGAGTGGATTAAGTGCCTACCTGTGGACCAAAGTGTCACTGGTTTGAATTCCCAGTCAGGGTACATGCCTAGGTTGTGGACCAGGTCCCCAGCAGGGGGCACTCAAGAGGTGACCACACATTGATGTTTCTTTCTCTTCCTTTCCCTCTCTTTAAAAGTAAATAAACTAAACATAAATTATCATTTCAGGTTTTTCAATCATTTTGTATTACACAGGCACAGATTTTAAAATTAACTTTCTATCTATTTTCCTGACACTTTAAAAGCCAATACTGTGATTAATTTTAATAATAAAACCTATTTGTTCAGTTAATATAAAATCAGTCTTCTATAGAAATATAGTTTGAGGTCACTTTATGTATTTTTTGATAAGATTAGGCTACTAATTAAAGTAACTGAAGGGGAATGGAATTTCAAGATTTAGATGGAGAAAATGAAAATTTTTGAAACAATGCACATGTTCAACTAAATGTTTGCAAGATGACAAATCATCACAATATTTATTAACTACCATACTTTCAAATAAAGATCACTATTATTTACAATTAAAAATTTCAAAACCAATTATATCATAGGAGTGACCACAAAATTAATCTCAGTATATGAGAGACTTGGAGAAACTATTTGATAAGTAGATTTACAAGTGTCTCTGTCCTTTTATAATTTTCCTAACCTAGAGTATTAATTTTGGTCCATCTTGGCCATTCATGGCAGTCCTGGGACCCTAACCGTGACTGATTTTTTCTGGAGTCTGACTGTGGCCAGTGACATGAGAGGAGAGTTTTCCTTGGGCTCTATGAAGATACATTTCTTTTCTTCAAAAAAACTAAAAGAAGTCAAATTCTCTTTTTCCTTTGGAGATTGCTGTCCTGGCAGGTGATATATATAATAGCTGCTGTCTTTTGTTGACTCTTAGATGAACAACTATGAAGGGAAAATATTTAATTCATTAAGGTGACAGAGTAGAGAGAGGGGAAAACATATGGATTCTTGATGACATCAATAAATTTCAGATAAAACCGGGGCAACAACTGCTGTACTTCTGGCTTTCTTCTTCAGTGAGATTGATGATGACAGTGATGATAACTGTGTTGTCATTGTTCAAGACATATAGAAACTGAGTTTGCTATTTCTTATAGCCAAAATATTACTAAAATATACAAATTTTTATATATAACAACAAACTCTGTCTTGTGATTACCACAACATTGAATTAAAAGTGTTAAGGGTTCACAATGCAAAAGGAAACAAAAATATTGGGGCATTTCTTCTTGACTGTTGGCTACACCACAAATAACCCAGAACTTATATACCTCTTCATCAGTATACACAGTCTTGAAAGAAAATAGATCTAATTTCAGAATCTTCCTCCAAAGTACCTGGTAATACCAAAATAATCAGTTACTTTGATGGGATTGATATAACAGCATTTATGTCAATGATTTCATAAATCATGTAGACCAGACAGTCTATGAATTGATTTCATGTTTCTACCCTGTGTTGTGGTGTAAGGAGGAATCATCTAAGGTAATTGTGGGAGCTGGTTTAGGGGCAAGAATTTTAATTTTAGTAACCCAGTGGAAAATACTGAGTACTTTCTCTGTGAAGTGAGTTAAACACACACTTCACTGGACATCCTAGCACAGCATTCAAGGTGTCAGTGCCAATAACTCCTCAGGTCTTTCTCCAAGGTGTAGATGAGAGGGCGTGGAGTAAATCTCATGCATATACTTCAAATATGACCTGTGCTGCTGGAGCTGTGATAAAAGCAGGAGATAATTTTTAGATTAACTATGTTTACAATGCAAATGTTTGGAAAACATAGTCTGTACAAAAATTAGTCAACAGCAAGCTATTGTAGATGAACTAGCTCATTGTAAATTGTTTAATTTTACTTTGTAGGACTTTTTAAATATCTAAAAGAAATGACATGAAAACTCAATTCAACTGTTTGTTTTTATTAAAAATGCACTGTCAAAAAAAGCTTCTATCTTAATGTTGTCTTCTAACTTCTGGGGATCCATTCTGGTCACATAATTTTAGCCAGAAGAGCCTGAAGAGCATTTTAAACAGCAGGGTCATAATATTTTGAAATTAAGTTTGAGTCTGTTATTGTTGTAAAATGCTATAATTTGAAAGGAACAACTGATAAAGATGCAATTAAAATCTTGCCTGTTGAGGAATCTTATGAATTATTAAAACACAGATCCTATTATTCCTTCTTAAATTATTCTTTTCAACTTCTTGTTGCCACATGTGCTCCTGCCACCAGATGTTAAGCAATTACCCTTTCTATGGTCAAAAGAAGCACCCTCAATCCATCTGCAAAGCTGAGATAAGGGCTGTGAGTGAGCCTGAAAAGCTGTTATACCAGACATGAAGGCCAGGTTATAGAAGAAGCCATACTTTGGATTCTCCAAGCAGCCAAAAGAGACTTATTCTAATGCACTCCCATTTAGTCTGCATTTTATATAGCATAATTCTCATCTAACTTTAAAGTGTTGACTTTATCTCAATATATATGAAATACTAGGCTGGAAATTGAACACATTTGTGTGGGTTAAGGAAACTTACTTTATGAAAGTTAGACTAACTGCCCGTTAATTGCATTAAAATGTTAAATAGAAATGATTCTTATTCAAGCCATTCATGCTTGGGGATTATTTTGAAGCAGTTTCTTTTATGTATTTTTTTTTTGGAAGACATCTCTGTATTTCCAGAATAGAGAAAGGTTTGCTTAATCAGTTTTTAAAAATTTATTTATTATTTATTTATTTATTTTTAGAGGGGTAGGGAAGGAGAGGGAGAAAAATCTCAATGTATGGTTGGTTGCCTCTCGTGCATCCCCTGCTGGGAACTGGCCTGGAACCCAGGAATGTGCCCTGACTGGAAATCTAACCTCAATTGTCTCATTTGCAGGCCCATGCTCAATCCACTGAGCTACACTAGCCAGGGCTGCTTAATCAATTTTTAAGTTTAAAAATAATCATAAACATTCCATCAAAGGAATTTGCTAGGTTAATGCTATGATTGGGCCTTCATAGAGCTATTGACACAAGCATTTATATCAAAATTTTGCCAATCCTTGTATCAGTAATGTTGAATGTTTTAAGGGACAGGTTAAACTTGGGCTGTGACATATTTACAGAGAAAGTTATCCCAGCTTCTTAACCAAAGCTGGGTTCCTAGTTGATGACCTTGCTGCTCAGCCAGGGTGGTGTGGAAATAAATAATGCCCCACCTGACAATAGCAGAAGTTTATTAAAAAGTATTAAAAAAGAAGAAATATTATGAAGTATTAAAAGAAGAAATTTATGAAAATAAATAGCTCTAAAGTCAGCCCTCCATCACAGGAATTATAAAGGCATAGCAAGAAGCAGTTTTGCTTGTCTTCATGCATGGGTCTTAGAAGAAACATTTCTGAGGGTTCCAGAGGTAAACAAAAAAGGGATGACACATGTAATTGTTCCTCAGTTGGGTCTGAGCAGTGGAAGAGATGGTGTGTGAGGTCATCGAGGAAACAAGACATGTACATTACATGTCATCTGAGCCTAGATCTTACATGTACAGGCAAATATGGCAGTCTGTTGATGATCTTTTTTTTTTAGCCAAAGCCTTGAACTTGCATGGCTGTTTAAAACACTGTACCATAGCTCTTCAGGTGTGGACCACTGAACTTTCATCAATGCATACTGATGATTTTGTTATGGTGATATCTATCATCAGGAAGATTTCTTTAATGAGTCATGCAATGCAGTAGACAGCAATATTAAATGCCATTATATATGAATATATGTTATTATTATATGCAATGCATAATATACATTTTATATAGCAATATAATATTGTATGATAATTTTGTATAATATATATAAATATAATTTACTTTTGGTGCCTAGCCCTCAGCTAAGGGTCTTTTTGTACTATCCCATTTAATACTAACACAAAAGTTTAGGATTGGAGTAATTCTATCATTACTCTTTTTCAAAAGGGGATATTGGAATCTGGGCAGTTTTAAGGGATTTGTACATTACATAGCTAGTAAATGGTGGAATTGTGATTCTAACTCTTGCATTAGAGAAAGTTGTCTAAAATAAGTGACGATTTTATCTTCAGAGTATACAAGAGGTCAGTGATAAAGGACAACCCCATCATCATGAGATATCTGTTACAAATTTATGGATATTTTCAAACAAAGTACTTATGAATATATCATCATAACTATCATTTGGTTACTTTTCTAACTTTTTCATTCTTTTAGGAGTGTTGTCACAATTTCAAGATTTAGGTTGTCTCTCAGTTTCTCTGTCTTAACTGACATCCTGAAAGATGTGTATTTGCTTATTTTAAAATTTTCCACATGCCCAGTTCTTGTCAATAAGCATCTATTCCATTCCTTTCTCCTCTAGAACCTCTCCTCCAACCTTTTTTCTTGTGATCAACAATACTCTCTCCTATACCAACTGAAGAGAATACCTATCAGTTTATTCTCTTCATCTGTTATTCAGGTAGGAAGTTATGGAAACTTGGTCTAGGAAAGCAGAAATAAGCTGAGTCAGTTCAATTGTCTTTATAGAGTTGAAATCATGCTGAAATCAGAAATATTTTAAATTGAACATCTTGGTGTTTTACTGACCACAAAAACACTGTCTGCTTTTTACCCTCACAACCCATGTTGTTTGAGAGGAAATTAGAAAAGTCACTCTCAAGATAGCTTGTGAGGGCTAAAGAATTAAATTTTAAGATATGTTTAGGAATGAGGGAGAAAAATTTATATATTATTTGTACGCATTTTCTAATAGTAGATAAGAGTAATGTTTATTAAATAATTACTTTATGAAAGGACAGACCGAATATTATGGGATCTGAAAGTTATAAAATGTTGCTAACCTTTTAAAGAAAGCCCATACAAAATTCCAAAAATAATATGACCATGGCCACCAAAACATACTTGACATGAGAGATTTACTAAGAAAAAAATGCCTGTATCCCTAGGGTTGACACTTCTGCATAGGAGCTGATGTTTAAATTACAGAAACTTCAGTACTCAGTACTGGGTTTCAGTACTGAGGCTGAGATTCTACACTTAGCTTCTTTAATTTCACATCAAAAAAACAGGTAAGAAAGACTTGAAAAGGTCACACCCTCTGCCCAAGAACAGAGTGCCCACTCTTGTCCTTCAGACTCAAGAGCCCATGTTCCCAACCCCTATACCTTCTGCCTGAAGAATTTAGTGTTTATGCTTGGATGTTATATACACAGGCCGAGAAGAACAGGGTCATCTGGTCAACCTCAAACTTCCCAGAGAGCTCAAATAATTCTGTATCTTTATTTTTTTCTACCAAGGTTGACTTGCAGTGTTTCTTAAATGGTACAGGCAGACAGCCTCAGTTCCTGTATTATGGTGGAAGTGTGTTCATATAATATTTTTTAAAAAAGAACAAGAAACCATCCAGAGCTAATATAATTATATTATGTGTATAATAAAAACATTTTCATGTGTATAATTAGGTGTATAGTAAAAATATTTTCATGTTGTAAGAAACTAAATCCTCTGTATTTATCATTAAATTTATGATTTAATAGCAAAGAATAAGTCTATAAGTGGCTTGATCCTTTAAATCACAGGAGTCAAACTCATTTTCACCGGTGTCCACAACAGCCTCAGGGTTGCCATCAAAGGACCAAATGTAATTTTAGGATTGTATAAATGTAACTACTCCTTAACAGTTAAGCAAGAGCTTGGTGCTGCTGCTGGGTAGAAACAAGGTGCCAGGCCAGATATAACAAGGTGGAGGGCTAGATTGGGCCTGTGGGCTTTGTGTTTGCCACCTGTGCTTTAAATGTATGGAGTTAGTGAATTGGCAACCATATACCCAATTGCAAATAAAAATACCAAAGAGGAAAATTTAAATGCTGCAGAGAGATGGGTCCAGGACAAAGAAGATAAGGTTCCTCCTCACTCTTTGATGCCACAGGTGGTAAAAATCATATAATAATTGATCCTCAGATAGAAATTTTCAGGATGTTTTTGTTGGAGCTCCAGGAATGTCAAAATATTTCTGGATACCAAGACATTCTCAGATAATTCCTCTGCACTCAGACACATCTCCACCTATATAACTCATGTACTCTACACACATATTTTTGAACAAAAGTAAAGTAATAAAATCAGACCATGTTTATTACAAGGGAGCCCCAGGAATCATGCCCTACAGGTACTAGAAAGGAAAGATAATAATATACTAGTCTTAGGGGTTTATTGATACACATGGAACTAACTATAATCTAATCAACAAAAGTTTTGCTTCAACAAATAAACCCTGACTGGTTGTGTGAGTAGCAAACTGGTGATTTTTGGAAATTTACTCTCATACCCATTAGAATACATGAGAGTTCATCAGTGACAGTTCCTATTAGGATATGTGTTTGAAATCTACAATCTGAACAGTTTGAAGACTTTCACAAATTAGGATTCATTTTCTACCAATTTACCCAGTTTGAAACACCATGTTCCAACATTTGTTTTTGCATCAAACCCAACAATTCCAACTAGTGTCATTATTTAATTATTTCAAAAAATCTGGAAGCTATGTTTTGTGAGTGAAGAATAAAAAAAATTCTGGGTAAAAGATGGTGGAGGGGTAGGTGGGAGCTGAAACCACTTGCTCATGCACTCAGCTGGGACACCTATCCAATCTACTGAAGAACAGAGTGAACAGCCCACAGAATCCCAGCTTACATGAAGTTTGTGAGCCAAAGACTGCAGAGAACATTAAAAAACACACAGTAAGGAGATTGCATAAGCTGATGGTAATGTTCCTGGGACTTATGCCAGAACCATGGCTGCTGCAGTCCCAGGACCAGTACCAGGGACAGTGACTGCTGCAGGAGCTTTGGAGGAGAGCCAGATCAGCAATTGTAACTTTTCAGCTCCCTCCCCTCCCAGAGTTGGTTGGGAAGCCAATCCCATGCCAGATGCCAGGACAGACCTGGATGCTTGAAGTTGCTGGGGGATAAAGAAGCGGTGGTATAACAGGGTGCAGCCAGAGGGGGCCCAAACAGGGCTTTGTGATGGGGTCCAGAACTCAGGGTGTCCAGAAAATATTTAAAAATATGTATAGGCCCTGGCTGGTGTGGCTCAGTGGATTGAGCGCGGGCCTGCGAACCAGACAATCGCGGTTCGATTCCCAGTCAGGGCACATGCCAGGGTTGCAGGCAGGTTCCCTGCAGGCCAGCTCCCAGCAGGGGACGCGTGAAAGGCAACCATACATTGATGTTTCTCTCCCTCTCTCCTTCCCTTCCCCTCTAAAGATAAATAAATAAAATCTTTAAAAAAATGTATAGGATGTCCTCAACCCCACAAGTCTGAGCTAGGGGATGGAGCACGTGGAACAGGGCCATTAAGAGCTGTTTTGCATAGCAACAGTTTTGCTGCTAATCTATGCCATGGCCATTTAATGTATCTATAACTTTTAACTGGTTTCATAGATATGTTAAATAGCTGTGGCCTTGCTTTGAGCCAGGGAGATGGGAGTGACTTCAATCCATGATGTAACTGGGAAGCACCTCCCCTGGAAACTGTAACTCCCCCAGGTTACAGTGCCTGTGGGAGAGCTTGGAGATGATTGGCTCCATGACACCAGGCCCTGCCTGCCTGGACTTACTATGGCAGCCCAGCAGAGCTGGAAAAAAATAAGGGAATGCTGGCAGGTGTAGCCAATTATAGGAGGAGATGAAAATATGGCTGCCGAGGAAGACTGGGATTTAAACCCTGGCATGGCATCCATGAAAGTAAGTACCCACATGATGTTAGAGTAAGGGGGGACCCACACAGCTTTGGTGAGAGAGAGAGAACCGGGTGGCTTTGGGGCTCCCTTTGCTATGCAGCTTAGGAAGCTGGAAAGCAAGATATAGCAGCAATACAGAGCTTTCTCTTAGCAGTTTGGACGAAAGCAGGAGATATGCTGTGGGAAGGAAAGGGGTAAAAGGACTCTTGCTAGTGGGCTATTAGAAGGTACCACTTGGGTTTGGATTAAGAACTGGAGATCGTGGTGATGACACAGCTGATGGTGCTGAGAACTGGAGGATGCCTGACAGCTAACCATAGATTACTGGGAAGAACCAGGGACTACCAGAGCTATGAACTTCTATTTATTTTCTTGAGATATGATAACCCAGACTGGGCAAAGGGGGAAATAAAGGACTGCATGTTTGTGGGTGTTTTAAGGGATTTGGGGATTTTGATAAAGATGTTAAGTCATTACTCTAATTCTGTATAAGCTTTGAATAAATAACTCCTTTCCTTTTCACCAATCTCAGGCATTGAGAAACATAATTCCCTGGCAGTGGGCAAGGCTAACCTAGTATAGGGGGACCCCGGGAAAAGGAGGGGTCTGTTCGGTAATACTATATCATTCCTGCCCCACAGGTCTGTTCTGGAACAGTGGGAGACCAAAGAGGCAGTGTTTCCTGGCCAGTACTATGGTCACTGGCTGGGACAGTACCAGAGAAATTGGGGAGCTATGTGGCACCTGGATAAGGGAGAAAAGGTGGGCTGCAACTGACCATGACCCAGATAGTCTTGGGACCTGGTCAGAAAGTTGGGCTGTGTGAAAAGCTGGACACTTGTTAGGGAAGGCTGCATAGCCAAAGGAAATTCATTTAAAATAAAAGGCTTTCAGTTGCTGGGCAAGGAATTTTGTGTGATATGGCTGAGGCAGCAAAGAGGAAGGCAGAGGAGAATGATTTGTTCCAGATAAGGGTGTCTCACAGACTGATCAAAGTGGGGCAGCAGGGGCTCAGAGGGGTAGCAGTTCCGAGAGACTTCATTTAATAGGGGAAGTAAATTGCCCTAATAGGACTTTTTGTGTCCAGCCTCCAGGCCAGCAAAAAGGGAGGGGGGTACCAGTTACTCCCATTTGGTGTTCCTCATGGACCAATCAAAGGGTGTCAGACCAAGGTATATTAAAGGTACTGGGATGGCTCACATGGATAGTGAGGGCTGCACAGAGCTCTGAAAGTTAGACTGTAGGCTGGAGACCTGTGAATACTGTTCACAGACTTAACCCCAAATGCAGAACCACAGGAAAGGAAAAAAATGGAGCCCAGCACGCCCACTGACTGCAGCATCTAGGAAGACCAGCAGAAACCTGTTGGCAGGTTTGAAGTCAGCAGGAGGCTTTTTTTTTCCCTTCCAAGTGTAAGACCATAAGACCAAGAGCTGTGAAAGAACCAAAGACAGGCCGAGAAAAAGAGCAGAAGGCTAAGGCCAATAACAGACAAAATTCACTCTGCTATCCTATAGAAATTGCATTTTATATTTTGCTTTTTATTTTTTATTATTTCTTTTTTATTTTTCTTCCTTTCATGTAGTTTTCTTTGTTTCATTTCATTGTTTGTTTTTTATTCTCTTTCATATTGCATTTAATTTTTCTTTATTTATTTCACACTATACTCTTAGACATTTATCTTATGTTCTTTTTATTCAGATCATATATTTCTTGCCATGTAATTGTTCTTTTAAATTCCACATAGCAACATTCCTTGGTCTTGGTTTCTTTCACTATCTTCCTGAGCTTTATTACTATTGTGGTGAACTTTATGCTCTCTCATATTACACCAAGTTTCTAGCCCTTACTCTCATCTAACTTCACATAAGAGCTCAGCATTCTATAGTCAGCTCACGTACTTTTTTAAAAATATTTTTTATTGATTATGCCATTACATTTGTTCTATTTCACCCCCTCCATTTCCCTCCACCCTGCACACCCCTCCTCACCACTCCCCCCCTTTAGTTCATGAACACATGTCTCAAGTTCTTTAGATTCTGTATTTCCCCTACTATTCTTACCCTCCCCCTATCTATTTTCTATCTACTGTCTATGCTACTTATTTTCTGTACCTTCTCCCCCCTTCTCCTTCTCCCACTCCCCTGTTGCTAACCTCCATGAGATCTTCATTTCTATGGTTCACTCCTGATCTAGCTGTCCTCTTAATTTGCTTTTATTTTAGGTATGGTTGTTCATAACAGTGAGTTTGCTGTCTTTTCACTGTTCATCTTTTTAATCTTCTTTTTCTTAGATAAGTCCCTTTAACATTTCATATAATAAGGGCTTGGTGATGATGAACTCCTTGAATTTGATCTTATCTGAGAAGCACTTTATCTGTCCTTCCATTCTAAATGAAAGTTTTGCTGGATAGAGCAATCTTGGTTGTAGGTCTTTGATTTTGATTTTCATGACTTGGAATACCTCTTTCCAGCCCCTTCTTGCCTGTAAGGTCTCTTTTGAGAAATCTGCTGACAGTCTGATGGGAACTCCTTTGTAGGTGACTGTCCCCTTAGCTCTTGCTGCTTCTAGGATTCTCTACTTCATTTTAATCTTGGCTAATGTAATGATGATGTGCCTTGGTGTGTTCCTTCTTGGGTCCAAATTCTTTGGGACTCTCTGAGCTTCCTGGATTTCCTGGAAGTCTATTTCCTTTGCCAAATTGGGAAAATTCTCTTTTATTATTTGTTCAAATAAGGTTTCCACTTGTGACTGTTCCTATTCCCCTTCTGGTACCCCTATAATTCGAATGTTGGAACGTTTAAAGATGTCCTGGAGGTTCCTAAGCCTTTCCTAATTTTTTTGAATTCTTGTTTCTTCATTCTTTTCTGTTTGGTCATTGTTTCCTTCCTTCTGGTCTACTCCCTTGATTTGAGTCCCAGTTTTCTTCCCATTACTATTGGTTTCCTGTGCATTACCATTCATTTCAATTAGTTTAGCCTTCATATGTTCCTCTAATTTGTGACTAAAATCAACCAGATCTGTGAGCATCCTGATCACCAGCGTTTTGAACTGTGCATCTAAAAGTTTGGCTATTTCTTTGTGGCTTAGATTTATCAGCTCTGGGGCTCTGAGTTGTTCTTGAGCCATGTTTTTATTTGTTTGCACCCGTTAAGTATGAGGAGCGGAGCCTTAGTTGTTTACCAGGGCGGGGCCACCCAGGTAGCTGGTTTGTGATGCTGTATGTGGGGGTGAGGTCAGAGAGTGAGCAATGGTGGTCCTCTCCGCCTGCCCAGTCCATCCCACCTCTCACCCCCACCTTTTATATCTGAGTGGAAATGTGTGAGCCTGGCCCCCTGCGCAGTGCGGTCTCAATGCTCGCCTCTTCACTGGTTTATCTGCAGGCAAATGCTCGACCCACCGCAGACAGCTAGCAGTGCCTCTTCCTTGTGTCTGCCCATAGCTAGCCCGCACCTGGGATGCATGCCTTCGGCTGCTCATGCACCACCCTGGTTGGGGATCTTTTTGGCCAACCCACTCCGCTGCTGGCTTCGCCCCTCTTACAGGTTTAGCTGAGCATTTCATTGTTTTTGAACTCCGTATTGTCAATTTTCTGTGTTGTTTGATTGCATTTATTATTGTTAAGAACTTTATTGTTTTTAGATTTGGTTGTGCCAGGACGCAAGGTGTTTCCGCCTATGCCTCCAACTTGGCAGAAGTCCTCACATTCTTTTTCACTCTAGTAAGAATCTTATATCTTTTTCATCTTTTATAAAAAGTGGCCACTTGCCTGAAATACCATGATTATTGCTGTACTTCTCCAAGGGATCTCCTATCTGCTTTCTACTTGTTGGAACTTTAAATCTCATACAATACTCTCTGGCTGTCATAATTCATTCCACCTTTACCCCACCCATGATCACATACATGATAAGGTGGGAATTGTGAATACCAGTAAACCCGCTGGAGAAGAGAACCCACCAACAAGGAGCCACAAACAGGTAAAACCCAAGTACAGCATGAAAACCCACACAAGAGGAAAAAGGGCAACTGTAGAGCATTCAGACAAGGAAATCAGAGACCACACCACTGAGTCCCAATAAACTCCTACCACAAAAGTTCACCTTATGAAGACAGCTGGCAAAACAGAGCATCAGGAATCACAGAAACAAACAAAAAGACTCACCTGGAGACAAAGAAAGAAACTACAGTCAAAAGGAATGGAAGACTCCTCACTGAAAGACCTATGAAATGGAGGGAAGCAAACTATCAGATATAGAATTCAGAAAAATGCTCAAGGAACTCACAGAAAGCTACAAAGTACTGAGTGAGAACTAAAATAAAATGAAATAAGAAATAGAATCTATAAAGAACAAGGGAGAAAAAAGAATACAACTTCTGAAATAAAAAACACACTGGAAGGAATTACCACCAGGTTGGATAAAGCAAAGGACTGAATTAGTGAGCTAGAAGATAAGATAGGAAGAAATACCCAGGAAGAGCAGCTGTACCAAAGAAGACTCAAGATATCAGGATAGCTTAAGAGAACTGAAAGACAATGTGAAACACAACAGCAAACAAATGATAGGAATTCCAGAAGGAAGAGAAAATGAGCGTGGGATAGAAACACTGTTTGAAAAAATAATGATAAAAGTGTTTCAGATCTGGAGAGGGGAAAAACTGATACAGGGTGCAGCCAGGGGGCCCCCCCAAAAAAAGATTTGGAATGGTGTCCAGAATTCAAAGTGTATAGGAATATTGGAGAGATATATAAGATGTCCTCACACCTCCCCCCAGGGGAAGAAACAAATGGAGCCAGGCCATTGAGAGCTATTTTGCATAGCAACAGTTTTGCAGCTAACCTATGGAATGATTATTTAACATATCTATAACCTTTAACTGGTTTAATAGATATGTTAAATAGCAGTGGCCAAGTTTTGAGCCAGGGAGAAGGGAGTAGCTGGGACTGAGGATGGGAACTAGGGGCTGCACCCCTGAGTGAAGCGTGTGTGTGAGAGCTTGGAAAAGACTGGCTCCAAGACATGAAGGGTCCCCGCTTGGCCAGATGGAGGGAGAGCCACGTGGTTTCAGCAGAGTGAGGACCCCCTCTTGGTGAGGTGAAAGAGGGAGCCACGTGGTTTTGGCAGGGTGCGGACCCCCTCTTTCCCAGGTGAAAGGGAAAAACCATGCAGCTTTGACAGAATGGAGATCCCTGCAGCCAGGTGAAGAAGAAAGCCACATGCTTTTGGTGGAGTGTGGACTCCTGCAGCTTTGGTAGAAAAGGCCCACGCGGCTTTGGGGTGCCCCCTTTGGCTGCAGGGCCTGAAAAGCAAGAGAGACTTTGACTGGAACTGGTACAAAGGACTCTTGCCAGTGGACCATGAGAGGGTACCACAGTACTTTGGATTAACTCGAGATCCTGCACAGTGACACAGCTGACGGTGCCAACAGCCTGAAACACAGACGTGTGCTCTTTTCCTGATTTACGGTACCCGGAGTTGGGACAGTGGGAGAAGGGAGCGCTGTGTGGGTGTAGGTGTACAACCTAAAGGACTTTGATATTTTAGTGGAGGCATTAGGCCTGAATAGCATTAAATAAACATTTTGTTTCCCTTTCACAAATCTCTGGCTTTAAGAGATGTCTTTCCAATTGGCGGCGGACAGAAGAGCCCAGTAGATTTTAGTATTTTGTTTTCGGGAGGGGCCCCTGTTGTATAGCAGTTTTGGGCATCCCTAGGTGGGCCAAATATTGTATTGCCCCTCCCTCGGACCTCTTGTTCAGTAACAAAACCATGCAAGTTCAGGAAGCATAGAGGGTCCCAATCAAGATGAACAAAAAGAGGCATACTCCAAAAGACATCATAATTAAAATGCCATGTTTTAAGACAAAGAGAGAATTCTAAAAGCAGCAAGAGAGAAGTAAGTAACATACAAGGGAGCTCCTATAAGTACAGCAGCTGATTTCTCAACAAAAACACTACAGTCAGAAGAGAATGGCAAGAAATATTCCAAATAATAAAAACCAAAGCCCTGCAACCAAGACTACTCAACCCATTGAGGTTCTCTATAAAAGTGGAAGGCAAAATAAGGAGTTTCCCAGGCAAAAGAAGGCTCAAAATATACACATTGACCAAACCAGTATTGCATATACTAGAGAGACTGCTTTAAGAAGAAGGAAAAGAGTGAGAGGAGAACAGGTAGAAAGGGGGTAAAATGAATAAGTTCCTATCAATAATAACTTTAATGTTATTGGGTTATATGCTCCAATCAAAAACATAGGATAGCTGAATGGTAGAAGAAAATATGACCCAAATATATGCTGCTTACATGAGACAGACTTCACAAAAAAGACCTACAGACTGTGAGTGAAGGGTTGGAAAAAATATTCTAAGCCAATGGACAGGAAAAAAAGCTGGGGAAGCAATATTTATAGCAGACAAGATAGACTTCAAAAAAGAAAAGACATAAAAAGAGATACTAAAGGACACGTCATAATACTGAAGGGAAGAATCCATCAAGAAGACATAAACATTATAAATATGTACAGAAAATAGAAGGACCCAAATACATAAGAAGCATCTTTGAATACTTCAACAAAGATATAGATTTTAACACACACTGGGAGATTTTAGCACCACACTGTAAACAATGGATAGATCTTCGAAACAAACTATCAACAAGGATATTGTGCCATTGAACAATACCCTAGATCAAATGCACTTAACTGATATATACATAAAGAGAGCCTTTCACCCCAAAGAAGCAAAATACACATTCTTTTCAAATGCACATGGAACATTTTCAAAGACAGACCACATAATAGGACATAAAGAGCCTAAAAAATAGGATAGTGCCCTGGCTAGAGTAGCTCAGTGGATTTAGCATAGGTTGTGAAACAAAGGGTCACTGGTTTGATTTCCAGTCAGGGCACATGCCTGAGTTGCAGGCCAAGTCCCCAGTGGGGGCCATGTGAGAGGCACCCACACATTGATGTTTCTCTCCCTGTCTTTCTCCTTCCCTTGCCCTCTCTCTAATAATAAATAAAATATTAAACAAAAATTCCAGATACCGAAATTGTATCAAGCATTTTCTGAGACTACAATGGCCTGGAACTAGAAACCAATGTCAAGGAAAAAACTCAAAAACACTCAAATTAATGGAGACTGAATTGTTTGCTATTAAAAAATGAATGGGTAAATAATGAAATCAAGGGAGAAATCAAAAAGTTTCTGGAAACAAATGAAAATAAACACACAACATTTCAAAAGTTATGGGACACATCAAAGGCAGTCCTGTGAGGGAAGTTCATAATGATACTGGCTTACCTAAAAAATATAGAAGCATTTCAAGTAAACAATCAAATCCTACATCTACAAGAACTGAAGGAACAACAACAAACAAAGCTGAGAATTAGTAGAAGGAAGGAAATGGCCAAAATCAGAGCAGATTTAAATGACATAGAGACTAAAAGAACAATTCTGAGGATCAACAAATTTAGGAGCTGGTTTTTTTGAAAAGAAAAACAGAATTGACAGGCCTTTAAGCAGACTCATCAAGAAAAAAAGAGAGAGGACTCAAATTTTTTAAAAAATCAGAAATGAAGGGGAGAGTTTACAACTGATACCACAGAAATAAAAAGAAGTGTAAGAAATTATTACAAACAAGGGTATGCCAAGAAATTTGAAAACCAGAGTGAAATAGACACATTTCCAGAAATATATAAACTTTTTAATAAAAAGTTTGGACACTTTGGAAGTTTGTATTTTCAGAAAAATATAAACTTCCAAAATTGAAGAAGGAGCAGGAAGCCTGAACAGACTGATAACAGCTGATGAAGTCAAAGAAGTAATAAAAAACTTCCAGCACTCAAAAGCCCTAGACTGAATGGTTTCACAGGAGAATTAAAAAAAAAAAAACAAAACATTTAAGGAAGAGCTAATCCCTATCCTTCTCAGAATAATCCAAAAAATCCAAGAAGAAGAAATACTCCCAACTCTTTTAATGAAGCCAGCACCATACTAATTCCAAAACCAGATAAAGACACCACAAAGAAGGAAAACTACAGGCCAATATCTTTGATGAACATAGATGCTAAAATCCTCAACAAAATACTGGCAAACTGCATCCCACAATACATTAAAATGTTCATACCTCAGTGTCAAGTTGGATTCATTCCAGGGATGCAAATTTGGTACAATATTTGCAAATAAATAAACTTAATATATCATGTAAACAAAAATACAATAATCACATGACTGTATCAATAGTTGCAAAAAAACATTTGATAAGGTACACCACCTATTTATGATAAAAACACTTAGCAGAGTGGGAGTAGAGGGAGCATAACTCAACATAATAAAGGCCATATATGAGAAACCTACAGCCAACAACTTACCCAATAAGCAAAAACTAAAAGCTTTCCCACCAAGATCAGGGCAAGACAAGGATATCTGCTTTCACCACCTCTATTCAGCATAGTATTGGAAGTCCTATACACAGTGATTAGCTAAAGAAAAGAAATAAATGGCATCCAAGTTAGAAAGGAGGAAGTAAAACTGTCACTGTTTGGAGATGATATGATAGTGCATATAGAAAACCCTATGGAGTCCACCAAAAATCTAATTGATCTAATAAGAGAATTTGGTAAAACAGTGGTATTCAAAGTAAATATTCAGAAATTAAGGGCGTTTTTATATACCAACAATGAAATACCAGAATGAGAAATCAGTATAAAAATCCCATTTGATACAGCAACAAGAAAAATAAAGTACCTAGGAATAAACCTAACCCAGGAGGGGAAAGACCTATACTCAGAAAACTACACAACACTGAAGAAAGAAATTAAAGAAGACACAAATAAATGGAAGCGTATACAATGTTCACAGTATAGAAGTAACATCTCAAAATGTCCATAATATCCAAACAATTTATAGATTCAATGAAATCCCTATTAAAATACCAATGACATATTTCACAGATACAGAACAAACACTTCAAAAATTTATATGAAATAAAAAATGACCCTGAATAGTGTTAGCAATTTTGAGAAAGAAGAGCAAAGTAGAAGGGATCACAATACCTGATATCAAACTATATTATAAGGCCACTGTAATCAAAACAGTCTGGTACTGGCATAAGAACACATAGACCGATGGAACAGAATAGAGAGCCCAGAAATAAACCCAAGTCTCTATGGTCAATTAATATTCAGCAAAAGGGGAAAAAACATAAAATGGAGTAAAAATAGCCTCTTCAATAGATAATGTTGGGAAATATGGAATAGTACATTCAAAAAAATTAAACTTGATCACCAATTTATACTACACAGAAAAATAAATTCAAGGTTGATAAAAGACTTAAGTGTAAATTGCAACACTGTAAAGTCCTAGATAAGAAGATAAGCAAGAAAACTTCAAATTCCACACAGCAATATTTTCACCAATATGTCCCCTAGAGCAAGGGACATAAAGGAAAGAATAAACAAATGGGACAACATCAAAATAAAAAGCTTCTGCATGGCTAAAGAAAACAGTATTAAAATAAAAAGAGAACCAACTGTATGTATTAATTTATTGGATTAATAATCCGATAAAAATCAGTACAGCATCTAAACAGAAACCTCTACGAGGAGGACATGCAAAGGGCTCAGAGACAGTTGAAAGGATGCTCAGCATCACTAGCCACCAGAGAGATATAAATTAAAATCACAAGGAGAAACCACTTTATACTGGTCAGAATGGCCATGATAATCAAATCAGAAAACAACAAGAAGTACTGGAGAGGTTATTGGGAAGAGGGAAACTTAGTGCTCTGCTGTTGGAAATGAAGACTGGTACAGCCACTATGGAAAACAGTATGGAATTTCCTCAGAAAACTAAAAATAGATCTGCCTTTTGACATGGCAATTCCACTGCTGTGATTATACCCAAGACTTCTGAAATTCCAGTTCAAAATAAACTATTCACCCCATTGTTCATAGCAGCACAATTTATAATAGCAAAGTGCTGGAAGCAACCTAAATGCCCATCAGTAAATGAGTGGATAAAAAAACCATAGTACATTTACAGGATGGAATACTATGCAGCAGAAAGAAATAAAGAAAGAGCTCCTACCCTTCAAAACCACATGGGTAGAACTGAAGAGCATATGCTAAGTGAAATAAGCCAGACAGTAAAAGCCAAATACCATATGATCTCACCTATAAATGGAAACTAATTAACAAAACAAACAAGGAAAGAAATATAACCAGGAACACCGAAATAAAGAATATACTGAAAGTAACCAGAGGGGACAGGGGATAGTAATAATGGAGTAAAATAGGGGAAAGTCCATCAAGGTACATGCATAAAAGACACATGAACAGCCGTGACTGGTATAGCTCAGTGGATTGAGTGTGGGCCTGTGAATCAAAGGGTCTCCAGTTCGATTCCCAGTTAGGACACATGCCTGGGAATGGCATGTGTCATTCCCATGCCACATGAAAGGCAACCACACATTGATGTTTCTTCCACTCTTCTTCTCTTCCCCTCTCTAAAAAATTAAAAAAAAATACAATCATTAAAAAAAAGACACATGGACAAAGCCAAATGGGGTAGGTTTGAGGGCTGGAGGCAAGGATTAGTGGGGCAGAGATGCATGGTGGCTTGAAAATGGAGACAACTGTACTTGAACAATAACAAAAGAAAAATTATAAATAAAATTATTTTATTCATGTAAAACATACAGGCCTTCAATCTTGATTGAGATGTGAAGAAGGGATCTAAATTGGTGCTGCTTGCAATTTGAGCATAAATGCTGTTCCTGGCATGGGTGTATGTGGTACAAGTTCAGTTAATATTTACCTAGTGAACAGCTTAATAAATTCATTGAATAAACTCCCAGTTGGAAAGAGTATGCAATCTGATTCAAACTGTCCAGGAACTCTGAGAGCCAACTCTGGAGAAGCTCACTAAATAGGCACAGTAGGAGTTAACAGGGGTGCAGATGTCATAACAAGTAGGGCTTCAACCAGCACAGATGCCAGGACTGGAATGGCCTGCCCCTCACTTTGTCTTTCACATGTATAGATTTGGAACCCCACACATCTGTGCTCTGAACCCTGTGGTAGCAATTAGAGTTTGGGATTGGACCTGAGGACCCTATGTCCAATGTGGCTAGAACTCTCTCTGAAACAAGTTGAAATTTGTGCATGCTATTGTGTTATTGACTTCTTAGCCAATCTATAAATTCACATAGCCTGGGTCCAATAAGAGGAGTGAGAGATAGAGATAGCAGGATAATTAATTGCATACTATTAATTTGTCAGAATAACATGCATGCTCATAAACTGCCTTTTGAAATGTGAAGAGCCTTCTGAGAAGTAGGTTGGAAAGTGAAAGGCACTTGTCTCCACATACACACTGATTCTCATATTTGGCTTTTAATATGCAGCAAAAATTCATTCAAGTGTTACTAAAGGCTTAGAAGAATTTTTGTCTAAAAAGGTAGTCATATTTACATTTTTTATAGAAAATTAAGTTTTTTAATGCTTATGGGATCCTACAAAATTGTAGGCAGAATTCTATGGAGAGCATTATAATAACTTGTAAGTTAAGATTTATTGAGCACAGAAAACATGCCAGATGCTGCCAGCTGTCAGATTTAAGTGAACCTTCTGCTTAGAGGCATTACAAAGTTAGAGTGATGAACATTTTAGAAGAGAAAGTACCTAAATAAGCATGTTTAGTATACAAGTTTTTCAAATGAAAAATACATCTCATTTTTCATATTGAGTTCTGTGTTTCATATAATAAGAAATCAAATTATATTTTGAATGTTATATTAAACAATGCACAGTAGATAATTATGAAAAAAGGCTTACTTTAGTCATATATTGACAAAGTGCCCCAGATAAGTAGTGCCAAGTACTCAGTAAAAAAAAAAGATTTAAAATAATTAATAAAATGTGTATTTCTTTTTGTTTAGCATTATCTTTAGAAATATTATCAAACATGAGTTTCAGAATTTAAATTTTGCCAATATTAATACTTCTATAAATCTGTCTTCTCTATTTCTCCCTTGTGGCCAAAAGACAAAAGTTAATTATTCATTAACAGTTACCATTCAATTGTTTAATTGACTTGATGAGAAAGTATGTTATGCTGAAAGGTGTCAAAATGTTCTCTCCAGTGTTTCTATATTCACGATAGACTGCAAACTCTAGAGATGTGTTCAGAAAGTAAAGTTAGGGAAGGTGTCAGCAATTAATGAAAGTGAGCAATTCTGTTTAATTCAACTTCAAATATTAAACTTTTAAGGAAATACTGTACACTGAACTGATATCAAGTTGGACAAAAAGAATTCAATGTGTGAAATGCAAAGCAATGGCAGTCGACCCAGAAACAAAATTACACTGGGGAGGGGAGACCAGGGCCTTTGGGAATCAAGGCATTGAAGTTGGAGATTGTGATAAAAGTCACTTCCTTCAATGTTGACATAAAGTTTAATAAAACCACACCTTCCTACTTTAAAATCTAAGTGCTTATGCATTCACTGACACTTACAAGGGTTTCTAACTTCGTTATTTGTTTATTGTAGTAGGTAGTTTTTTCTACATTATGATAAAATATTTTAAAGTAAAATTGAAAGAACTTGATAAACACCTTCTACCTACTATCTTTGTTCTACTCTACTTGCTTTATCTCAAACATATCAACTACTCATTTTTATAAACTTTACTAGTCTGTTGTATTTAATGCACTTAAATTGCAAACAATAGAAACACCTTCCCTAAATAAGCATTTCCATCATTAAACAAATACTACATTTGTTTATTGGACTTTTAATGTAAAATCAAAATATTATAAAATGTACAAGTATATATTCTGAGTTTAGTCAAAATTTGAAGACATATTATACAAATATCATCTCCAAAAATTCCTCTTCCCCTTACCAGTAAATTTCTGTCCTCATCTCCAGAGATGATAATTCTTATGATTATTTCCCAGCATAATTTGCCTGTTCTAGGATATCATAAAAATGGAATTACAGAGCATAACTTTTTTATGTGTAAGGAATGATTTATCCAGTATAATGTCTTTTAGATTCATTCATGTTGTTGCTTATATAGAATACTATATAGGGAAAGAAGGAGCTTCTACCCTTTGTGACAGCATGGGTGGAATTGGAGGGCATTATGCTAAGAGAAATAAGCCAGGTGGTAAGGGACAAATACCATATGATCTCACCTTCACCTTTAACTATAACAAAATCAACAAAAGAAAAAAGCAAGCAAGATATAACCAGAGACCTTGAACTTAAGAACAACCTGACAGTAGTCAGAGGAGAAGTGGGAGGGGATATTGTGGGGAAGGGTTTTCAGGAACTACTATAAAGGACACATGGAAAAAATCAAAGGGGAGGGTAGAAGCAAAAGAGGGAGGTGGGTTTGGCTGAAGTGGGGGGAGTGGTGGGGGAAAATGCAGACAACTGTAATTGAACAACAATAAAATAATTTTAAAAAATAATAGGGAGAGGGATGTCCAACCTCTTGGCATCCCTGGGCCACACTGGAAGAAGTATTGTTATGGAACACACATTAAATACACTGTGACATGTAATCCCCTCAAAATTTCATAATGTTTTATGTGAATTTACAATTTTGTGTTGGGCCACATTCATAGCCATCCTTGGCTGCATGTGGCTCATAGGCCTGCCAGTGGACACCCCTGCGTAGAGTGTAACTGTGGAGTCTTATGATAGGTGTCTGTTTAGTTATTTTAAGAAACAGAAAAATTTGTTTTCCAACTGGTCACATCATTTTGCATTCCCACCAGCATTGCATGGGGGATTGAGATTTTCTGCATCCTTACCAGCGTTTGGTGTTTTTTTTATTGTTGTTTTGAGTACAGTGGTCTCCATTTTCACACCACCATGGCCTCTGCCCCACCCATCCCCACCTTTCACCCTTGAACCTACCCACTTTGGCTTTGTCCCTGTGTTCTTTATACATGTTCCTTGATGGCCCTTCCTCTTCCCTCTTCCCCCTCCCCTCTGGTTACTGTCAGTTTGTTCTTTATTTCAATACTTCTGATTATAGTTTGTTTCCCTGTTTGTTTTGTTGATTATTCTTACATTGTAACCATTCTGCCTGCCCCAGGGGTGTTGTTCTAACAGTTAATCTGACTTCTCACACTGTGTAGTTCTATCGGTTTTTGCTTTGAGTCATGAGTTTAAATGATTGTGAACAACTCTGTTATTTCTACCTGGTAAATGGAAAAATCCAAAAGAAGAAATTTATAGAAAAATAAAAAATTCATTGTAATACTTAAACTTCCATAGTACAATCCCTTTTTACTTCATAACACCTCCCCACATTGCATTTGTATATTTTTATGTGACTATATAATACTCAATAATTTGCTTACTATACTAATAGTATTTGCTTACTATTTTGCCTCTACCACAAAAGGGGAAAGGGCAGGAATCTTGTCTTCTAGCTTGGTCTCCACTATGCTTGTGCTTACTAAGAACACCTAACCAAAATTAGTAAATAGTTACTGAATGTTAATATGCACATTTATGTGTTCACATCGTGAACATGCAAATACTCAACAGATGATTTAGCATAGTAGTTATAGGAATAATTATTTTTAAATTGTGGCAGTGAGAGCCTTCTATAATATTTAACATATTCTATAATGTTTAACAGAATGGTGCTTTGGCTTAACTCATTTTTATCATTATACAAGAAAAAAAGGTCTGGATTAACTCCCACTGGTTTGTGTCAGAAAATTCTGTTATTTAAAAGGCAGCTTTGGGCTTTCAAGACAGTGGTGGAGTAGGACGGAGCAGATACCAGGTCCTAGTATAAAAGGGAGAGAAACCTGTCCGATTGGAGGAGGAGAAACCAGCAAGCCAGCAGTTGCCAAGCATATATGAAAATAAGAGACCAGAAACCTCATCACGGTACGGAGACAGAAGCTGTACAGACGGAGACAGAAGCTGTACAGTAGTCTCTGGGATGGAGCAAAGGGAAACAGCCGGTGCAGGGTAGGGGAACCAGAGCCCAGTGGCGCCTGGGACAGCGTTCAGCGCCCAGACAGCTCCCTCCCTGGGATTTTTTCTGCCGGGCAGGCCAAGTGGCCCAGGCAAAGAGGTGTGGAAGGGATTTCAGCCTGCGCACAATTTGGGGGACTAGTCTCTCGACATGCAATGTATCTGGGTGAGTGCCTGACGGTGCCTAGGCCAATGTTCAGTGCCCAGAAAGCTCCCTCCCTAGGAATTTTGGGCCCGGACCTGCCAAGAGACCCAACCAGAGGGGAGCAGAAATTTCAGCCTGCAAACAGTTCTGGGTCCAGCGCCCGATGTGGTGCTGCTCCATCCCTAGGTTTTTTCCATAGAGGTTGGCCAGGGGACCCAGACAAACACAGGAACAGAAGGGATACACACCACGCAGCGTGCCATGATGTGCTCACAGAGTTTCTAGGTTGGCGCCCAGTCCTCAGATCGGCTCCTGGCTTCCAGTCCACCCCCCTCAGACTATCTGGAAGCCCCGGGTGCTGAGAGGTCCTGGGAAAAGAGCTGAGACCCTCAACCCCCTCCCTTTCTGGCCAAGCAAGGTGGGGTGCCAGGAGAGACTTCTTTGATAGAGTTTGCAGAAAGGGTGCGGAGGACAAAGGGCCCCAACCAAGGACTCTGTGGTTGCCAGCCCAGGAGAACTCAGAGGTGCAGCCTGGGGCTCTGAATCCTGTAGACACGGCAGCCTGGTCTGCTTCACACCCAGTTTGGCAGCGAGCCCAGGATTGGGCAGAGGGCCTGGGGCTTCCCAAAGGAACAGGGGCAGGCCTGTGCTCAATCCCGAGGGAACCAGGCAACTAGGCCAGTGCAGGTGCCTGCAAACACAGCAAACCAGCCTATGGCAGTAACCCCTGGGAGGGGAGCGCTGTGAGGAAGTCCTACTTCCCCATTGTAGGGAGCTGGGGAGAGGTGCCAAGTGTCTGGATCCTGAGAGGGGCTGGATGAAAAAAATCACAACAAGCGACCCTCAGCCAACTGCAACCAGAAAAACTGGTTTGGCTAGTTTGAAGCTAACAAACTACATTTCCTTTTCTGATGTTTTTGAGGGATTATTTTTGTTTGTGCATTTTCTGTTTTTTTGTTTCTTGTATTTGTTTAACTTTATTTTATTTTTATTCTTTCTTTCTTTTTTTTTACTTCTCTTCCTTCTCCATTCCTTTTCTTTATCTTTTTGCTTTTTTTAAACTAATCTGTTATTTCTATTAAATTTTATTACTGCTTCATCTTTCCATACTTTTGTCCTCTTTCCCCAGAATTTCTGTTTTATTTCTTCTTCTTTTCTTTCTAAACTTATTGTTCTTTCTTCCATTCCCCTAACATTTTTTCTTTCTTTCTTTTATTTCTTTCCTTGTCATTTCTTTCTTTTACCCACAAGAGTCACAATCGACTTGAAAATATGAAAAGACCAGAGCTGGACCCATAGAACAGGCCTTCCAATAGTAGAGTCAGAGAGACAAATTACACATTGCTGTAGGAAAGAAGCCAAAAGTTGCTGCATATTTGAGTAGGTGGAAGCACAGAACAACAGGATAACCATAAGAGAAGACACCACTGAAATTCACAGGCATTCCACCACAAAAGTTCACACCATAAACCCAGGGTGTCAAAACAGATTAATCTAAGAAGCTGAGGCTAACAAGAAGAGTCTCACAAACAATGGGAAGACAAAGAAACAATCCCCAAATGAAAGGAAAGGAGAAACCCTCAGAAAGAATGTTAGATGAAATAGAGGCAAGTCAACTATCAGATACTGAATTCAAAGCACTGGTTATAGGGAAGTTCAAAGAGCTCACAACGAGCTACCAGAAACTACAGGGGAGCTACAATGATCTCACTGTGAACTATATCAAGATGAAAAAGGAAATGGAAATTATTAGCAAGGGCCAAGAGGAAATGAAGAATACAATTTCTGAATTAAAAAACACAGTAGAAAGCATTAAAAATAGGGTAGATGAAACAGAAGATCGGATCAGTGGATTGGAGGACAAAGTAGAAAGCATCTCACAGAAAGAACAGGAAAGGGAAAAGAGGCTCAGAAAGAATGAAGAGGGATTAAGAGAAATGCAAGAAGATATGAAACATAATAATATCCGAATAATAGGAATACCAGAAGGAGAAGAAGAACAAGTGATAGAAAACATATTTGAAAGAGTAATGAGAAAAAATTTTCCTAATTTGATGAGAGAAACAGTCACACAAATCCAGGAATCACAAAGAGTCCCAATCAAGAGGAACACAAGGAGGCCAGCTTCAAGACACATCATCATTAAAATGGCAAAATTCCAAGACAAAGAGAGAATCTTAAAGGCAGCAAGGGAGAAAAAAGAAGTAACATACAAGGGAGCCCCAATAAGGTTATCCACTGACTTCTCAATGGAAACACTCCAAGCAAGAAGAGAATGGCAAGAAATATTCCAAGTAATGAGAAACAGAGGCCTACAACCAAGGCTACTTTACCCAGCAAGGCTCTCAATCAAGATAGAAGGCCAAATAAAGAGCTTCCAAGACAAAAGAAGTTTAAAAGAATTTGCTGCCACCAAGCCAGCTCTACAAGAAATACTAAAAGGTCTGCTTTAAGGAAAGGAAGGAAAAGAGACAGACAGAGAGGAACACAGGTACAGAAACGGCAATGAATAAGTACCTGTCAATAATAACCTTAAACGTAAATGGATTAAATGTTCCAATCAAAAGTCACAGAATAGCTGCATGGATAAGAAAGCATGACCCACATATATGCTGCCTACAAGAGACCCACCTCAGGACAAAAGACCAACACAAACTAAAAGTGAAAGGCTGGAAACAAGTTTTTCAAGCAAATAGACAAAAAAAAGCTGGGGTAGCAATTCTTATATCGGACAAAATAGACTTCAAAAAAGGGGCCATGAAGAGAGACCCAGAGGGTCACTTGATTATACTCAAGGGAAGAATCTACAAAGAAGACATTAACATTGTAAACATATATGCACCAAACACAGGGGCACCCAAGTATATCAACAAAATCTTAGAGGACTTCAAAAAAGTTGTTGACAGCAACACAATTATAGTAGGGGATTTTATCACCCCACTATGAAAAATGGACAGATTTTCCAAGCAAAATATCAACAAAGATATTGCGGCATTAAATAATACCCTAGATGAAATGAACTTAACTGATATGTATAGAATCATTCATCCCAAAGAAGCTAAATACACATTCATTTCAAATGCACATGGAACATTTTCAAAGATAGACCACAGGATAGGAGACAAAACAAGCCTCAACAAACTCAAGAATATTAAAATCATACCAAGCATTTTCTCTGACCACAAGGAACAGAAACTGGAAACCAACCTCAAAGGAAAAAATACAAAACACCCAAAATCATGGAGACTGAACTGTATGCTATTAAGCAACAAATGGGTGAAGAATGAAATTAGGGAAGAAATCAAAATGTTTCTGGAAACAAATGAAAATGAACTCACAACAACCCAAAACTTATGGGACACAGCGAAGGCAGTTTTGAGAGGGAAGTTTATAGCAATACAGGCCTACCTAAAAAAAATAGAAATATTTCAAACAAACAACCTGACCCTACGCCTGCAATAACTCGAGGAACAACAACAAAAACTGCCCAAAGCAAGTAGAAGGAAGGGAATAACCAAGATCAGAGCAGAACTAAACGACATAGAGTCTAAAAGCACAATTCTAAGGATCAATGTATCCAGGAGTTGGTTCTTTTAAAAGATAAACAAAATAGACAAGCCTTTAAGTAGGCTCATCAAGAAAAGAAGGGAACATACCCAAATAAACACAAACAGAAATGAAAAAGGAGAGATTACAACTGATACCAGAGAAATAGAAAGGATTGTAAGAAATTACTATGAAGAACTGTATGCCAAGAAATTTGTGAACCTAGGGGAAATGGACACATTTCTAGAAAAATATAATCTCCCAAAACTCAGCGAATAAGAAGTAGAAAACCTGAATAGACCAATAACAGCAAAAGAAATTGAAGCAGTAATCAAAAAACTCCCATCACACAGAAGCCCCAGACCAGATGGGTTCACAGGAGAATTCTACAAAGCATTTAAGGAAGAGCTAACAGACTATTCCAAAAAATCCAGAAGGATGGAAAACTCCCAAACTCCTTTTATGAAGCCAGCATCATCCTAATTCCAAAACCAGATAGAGATGCAACAAAGAAAGAAAACTTCAGGCCAATATCACTGATGAACATAGACACTAAAATCCTCAACAAAATATTGGCAAATCGCATCCAACAATATATCCAAAAGATTACACACCATAACCAAGTGGAATTCATCCCAGGGATGCAAGGATGGTTCAACATTTGCAAATCAGTTAATGTAATTCATCACATAAACAAAAGCAAAGACAAAAACCACATAATCATATCAATAGAGGCAGAAAAAGCTTTTGATAAGGTCCAACACCCATTTATGATAAAAACACTCAGCAAAGTGTGGATAGAGGGAGCATTCCTCAATATAATAAAGGCCATATATGAGAGACCTACAGCCAATATTATACTCAATGGGAAAAAACTAAAAGCTTTTCCACTAAGATCAGGAACAAGACAAGGATGTCCACTTTCACCACTTCTATTCAGTATAGTATTGGAAGTTTTGGCCACAGTGATCAGGCAGAAAAAGGAAATAAAAGGCATCCAAATAGAAAAGGAGGAAACAAAACTGTCACTGTTTGCAGATGACATGATAGTGTACATGGAAAATTCTATAGACTCTACCAAAAAACTGCTCAAACTAATTAATGAATTTGGCAAAACAGCAGGATACAAAGTCAATATCCAGAAATCAAAGGCATTTTTTATACTAAATGAATATAATGAATCAGCCGAAGCAGAAATCAAGGAAAAAATCCCATTCAATATAGCAAAAAGAAAAATAAAATATCTGGGAATAAACCTAACCAAGGAGGTAAAAGACCTGTATGCAAAAAACTACACAGCCATGAAGAAAGAAATCAAGGAAGACACAAACAAATGGAAACATATACCTTGTTCATGGATTGGAAGAATTAACATCATCAAAATGTCCATACTACCCAAAGCAATATACAGATTCAATGCAATACCTATTAAAGTACCAATGGCATATTTCACAGACATAGAACAAACACTTCAAAAATTTATATGGAATCATAAACGAGCCCGAATAGCAGCTGCTCTTTTGAGAAAGAAGAACAAAGTAGGAGGGATCACAATACCTGATATCAAACTGTATTACAAAGCCACAGTGATCAAAATAGCCTGGTACTGGCAATAAAAACAGGCACATAGACCCATGGAACAGAACAGAGAGCCCAGAAATCAACCCAACTGTCTACAGTCAATTAATATTTGACAAAGGAGGCAGTAACATAAAATGGAGTAAAGATAGCCTCTTCAACAAATTGTGTTGGGAGAACTGGACAGCTACATGCAAAAAAAATGAAACTTGAGCACCAACTTACACCATACACCAAAATAAATTCAAGGTGGATAAAAGACTTAAATATAAGCCGTGACACCATTAAAGTCCTAGAGGAGAACATTGGCAAGAAAATCTCAAATATTCCATGCAGCAACATTTTTACCAGTATGTCCCCTAGAGCAAGGTATATAAAGGAAAGAATAAACAAATGGGATCTCATCAAAATAATTAATATTTTATGTTTTTATACATAAGCAGTCTGTGACTGCTTTTGCATAATGGCTGAGTTGAGTGCTTGTGACAGATACCATGTGATCCAAATGCTAAAACAGTCAACATCTGTCCTTTGAGAAAAATGTGCCTATCATATACTTGAGAGTTTAAAAACAGACCTACATGTATTTGTCATAAATGACTTATGACAAATGTATCCTGCTAGGCAACAAGTAAAGTATCATAATACCAGTGATTGTGCCAGGTCTTATGGAGATGCTCAGAGCAAACATAACCTTCAGCCATTCTTCTCACTACACTCAAAATCATTTTCAAGAAAAGTGCTGATCTAAATGGAATGGTCACATTTATGTATTTTTGGATTTAACAGCAGATCATCTTTATGACCTTTGAGCAAGCAAAGAGTTATTGATCATGAAACAAAAGCACTAACTATTGAGAAAAAAATGATTAAATTGGACTTCATTTAAATGTAAATTGTTTCTGTTAATCAGTGGATGACACTGATAACAGGAAGTGAAAAGGCAGCCTATAGATTAACAGAAGATTCTATCAATAATCAATATCTAATTTATCTGCATATATAGATATGTGCAAAGGACATACATGAATATATAATGATCTACTACTAATCAGTAAAGAAAAAATAAATTCACAAACTATATCACAGAGTATAAGAGCTATTTCACAGACTATAAGAGCTATTTCACATCATAAATGACATAAAATTTTCAATAAACATGGAAAAGGTGCTCAGATCAGTAGTCCTAAATCAATGGCTATTTACAGTGTCCACTAATTCTGAGCTGTTTGAAAGACTATGCAATATCCTAGGTTGTCCCCTCCTGTTGCTCTTTTATTCATCATCTGAAAGCTAAGGAGCAAGTGTTAATATATTTTTACATCTCTCAGAGCCTGGCTTTTCTGAAGGAATGTAGGGAATGTTTCAATGGTATGAATATGAGGACTTACAAAAGGCTAGCCAAAACAAACCCCTCTTAATTTCTATTAAGTGTCAGCAAAACTTTTTTTTTTCCTGAAAATCACTTAGATAGTAAATATTTGGGGGTTTGCAGCAACTACTGAATTCTGCTTTGATAATAATGTCAAGGTAGCCATAGCAGTCAGGAAGAAACAATGGGCATGACTTTGTGCCAATAAAACTTGATGTACAAAATAGTTTGCTGCTTACATTTGACCACAGGTCCATAGTTGGCTGACCCCTTTTGCTAGGTTATTTCATCATTCCTTTATTTTAAGATAGTGACTATTTTCATAAGGGAAACCTCTATATGCTATCAGCCATCATATACAATTTTGTAGAAATGATCTTTCAGTTCCCAAAAGGGCAAAAAGTAAAAACCAATACTGAGAAATTTGACATAAATGAAGCCTGCATTTGGCACCAGTCATGATGGACCGAACAGGTATATTGACTGGGAACAGAAGGAAAAACTAAGGAAAGTTAAATTCTCCAGTATCTATATCCATTCATCTGCTCAGTCAACATTTTTGAGCAGTTATCCACCAAGTTAGCAGTGCTGTTTTGGGTAAATAGTAGGGTAGTGACTGCAATCAGACTGCAGGCCTCAGCAGAGTCTTCAGTTCAGTATGACATGCTGACATTGAGAAAGCGACTAAAAGAAGCGTAAGGGCTGCAGAGGAAGAGATCATGCTGAGCAGACAGCCCAGAAGTGGTGTTCAGCCAGGATGTAACCAGGATGCAGACAATAACTCAGCATGACCAGGTGAGTCACAGATTTACCAGTGGTGTGCTGTGTGATTTCTAACTTCAAACTTTCACATCAGTACTAACTGACCATATCAAGGGAACCTGGTTGCACTTGGTGCAGAAGAATAAATACTTCCAACTATGACTACCGATTGGCATTGCAGATTCTTTGGAACAGAAACAAACATTTGTGTGACCACTTTAATGAGTCTTTCTAAACCCTAGGCCACGATTTTGCCTAATTTCATATCATATTCTTATGTATTTTGCAATTTTTTTCTTTGAGACCAAGTCAAAGACATGAGAGAAAAAATTTAGCCACAGTGAAAATTATGTTGAGGGATAAACATTTATCAGAAAGGAAGAATGAAAGAAAATGTAAGTAAAGAAGAGAGGGAGAAAAAGAGCTAGTGACTAAGAACAGAAAAATAATCTTCACTTTATTTATGAAGAGCTTTAAACTTAAAACGCCACCCAAAAGGCATTTGGTGAATCATTCTGAGTAAATGTCCCATCTGTAAGAATAAAGACTAATAGAGTCTCTGAACGCTAATGCCCCAGTCAGACACTTGGTTTTTATGACTTCTTCATTGTGTAATGGGTGAAACTTTTGTCTGAAAATGACAGTGACCATGATAAACACTGTGCCTATTTCTTTTTGTATCAGAATTGTGGAAAACACCAGTTTCACAAGCAGTAGGCAAGAGCATCATCATTGCCACAGCCTGCCTCCCAATCCATTCCAACACTATCACTCAGGGTCAATCCTGCATCCTTAGTGAACTATGGACACAAAAGGGCAGACACATGTACTCCGAGTAATCTCATCAACATTTATGTGGTTGTGACAGTCACAGGGACATCATGGTATTGAGAACAAAATCCAATGTCTAGCCTCAAGCTTCCTAGAGAGATTTCTCTTTCAGAACCCACAAATGGACCCTGACACATCCAGGCAGTTATTTCCCAAATGGAGTATCAGTGCATCATCCTTAGGGAAACCATTGGTAAGCTGCTTACATAATCAGCGTAAGCTGTGATATCATTATAAAAGAGCATGCATTGAGTGACTGGCTGTTCAGGATAGAATGCTGAGATGACTATTTCCAATTAAGTGGCATCTGTCTAAGAGTTCCTACCACTCAGACCCCAGTGTGCAGGTTACCTCCTAGCTGCTCTGGTATCATTGCAATAGTTTCCTGTGCAGAGATGCCTTTTCGCATCTTCCGAAACATTGTGAGTTCCCAACTTAAAACCTCTGAGAGCTTAAGGTCCTTCTCTCTGTATTACTTTTCACATTGGGATTGTTGTGGCTATTGTTGTGGCTATCAGTTTTCCACAAAATTCCACCAATGATATGACTATGGGACATATGCCTACTGTTGACCACCTTTGCACTTCAGAGAAGTGTCTACAAATATCACATGATGGGCACTGAAAACTACTCAGTGAATGAATAAATCTCTGAATGGGAGCTTGAATGAAACAATAACCAACAGATTTATAGAGGACAAAAGAGATTTATAGAGGGCAGTTATCTAAAAGATTTGATTTTGGGACCATAATCAAAGGGATCCTCTTAACAGAAATATATGTGCAATGGGATTGCTAAGAGAATTTAATCCAAAATGTTAGAAAGTTATTTTGAAATTTTTTCTGGTAAAATGCAATTTACCATAAGCAAAGTTACTGCATTTGGTAATGAATTCCAGAGCTGATTTAGTGGAATTTGTTCATTTCTGGATTAGTAATAGGGAAAGTGTCACAGATCCATCTTCTCAGATGAGTCCTTCAGGCCTGGTAAAGAAGGAGAGTGAGTGAGTAAAGCAGGGGGGAGGAGGGATAGAGTAAGTGGTTTAGAGCTAGGAGTAGCTCTAGACTGTTGGATTCATGACCCTCACTGGTGTGTATTTACTGTGTGTCTGATTCACTGAATTAAAGCTCATTGGGGCATCAGTTTGCTCACCTGTCAAATGGGACTATTGACAGCAATAGGGTGCTGAGTGTTTGGAACAGTCGCAGTCATGTTGTAAGTTGTTAAGTGCTACACAAGTATGTAATTAACTTGCCTACCTTCTAAACTTCATATATTTCAGTCCCCAAGGCATGTTATTGCTCTTGCCAGAATTGTTAATGCCTTAGAATTTGACCAGCTTAGAAAGAATATAAAGTTGTGGTCCAGCATTTAAAGTTTGCAAAAGATTTTGTTGAAAGTTGAGCAGTGTATTTCAAAGATTGAGAAGATAATGATATTTGAGAACTGGAAATCTATTCAGACTCAATTCAACCCAAATACTCACCTGAGAATTCACATAAATAGCTTCTTTGTAGGCAATGACCAGACATGATCTGTGTTGTTGGTATGGTGCTGGATGCAGGGTATGTGTTCAAAGGGTGTTTGTTTAATGAGTCACATTTCAAACATTTCTTGAAATAATTAGCATAGCTTTGTTTGTTTTTTTCCACTTTTGTTTTGTTGTTGTGTGTGTTTTTTCTTAAATAGTTATGTTTGTATAACAGAGACAAAAAACATCCCTAACCCATTTTTTTGTAGTATACTAAATCTGGGCTTCCGAGAGGAAATAAGCTATGCATATTCAGGATTTAGAAAGGAAAACAGAGGCTGAATACCAGTTTAGCATACCCCTCCCCCCACAATCCTAAGAGAATTCTAAACCTTTGAAACCCACACTTACTTTGCTACAGAGCAGGCAACAACATCATTCTCCTAATGGAAGAAATTTCCAAAGCAGTCAGTAGAGAGCACTGTTCTCTTCCAGCACACAGTGTGTTCAGCAGGGGCAGAACAGTACATTGAGCAGCTGGGAAGCCCAAATTAAGATGCCACCTCCGAGCAACATTCTACATGGATAGACGGACACTATTGCAGGGTGGCTTCCCCTCTTTTTCTCACGGAGTTAAGCGTGCATTTGGTTTCACTCGTAAATACCTGAGGAGGAGAAGAAAGCCGCCTTGTGCAGCGTGACTGTGTCCGTGCAGATTTGTGCTGGGCAGCCTGGAGGTCTGAACATTTCATAATGGTCTGTGGGGTGTGGGGGTGGGGGTGTCTCTTGTTCCAGTTCTATGGGTCTAGAAGGCAGGGGGACTTACAGCCTGTGGTTCAGGCCTTCCTTCCAAAGAGTATATGTAATATAATGTTCTTGGAAAAGTCTCTCTCCCATGATGTCTCATTACAAAGGTCATCTCTGCTGCAAACCTTAGAAAGTTTCATGAAAGTATGTGGATTCTTAAAGTCTGTAAGCAGGTGCCAGACTTTCTGTCTATGTGATAATGTCTGGAAATCTGTATACATAAAGTCACTTCTCTTGATCAATTTTTACAATGAATAATAAATCAGTGTGTGCGTGTGTGTACATGTACATGTCTTTACACCCTACATAAGTGACAGGAATAATAAACACTAAATACAAGGTGTTGTAGTCATTAAAGGCTGGACATGTTCATAGGATTCAGCAGACAGAAGGACATATGCAGAGCTGTAGTGGTATCTGGCATGCCTTTATTCAAGGGTGGGTGATTCATGCATGCCATAAGCTGCATGTCCCTTGCATATCCCTACATATCAGTGACTGTCACACTGCATGTCACTTGTTCCTCAGCAGGAAATCCCAACTCCTCATATACTACATGCACACATAGCCAGCAGAATGCCACAAGATTATACAATAGATCTTTATTCTATGCATGTGGGCCCACTCAAGGCTATGAGGACAGTTTTTTGACCCTGTCTCAAGGCTATGGGAACACAGTTTATCTTAGTTCCTCAGACATCTGGGTGAGGAAGAGAGATTGCCTCTGTTTATCTTACAGTCCACCCCTTCTGGGTTCCTCACAATGACATCTATGTGAGAATGTCTTCTGCAAAGGTCCCTTGGTGAAGAGGGCAGAGCCCTGCATCCATAAACCACAACAGCAGTATAGACTATGGCAACAAGCAACCAATAAGGCCTTAGGTACACTGAACAGTCCAATTCCTGGGCAAGCAAGGCCACCTATGTGAGCCACATACCCAGAGGGCCCTTGTGGGAACTGCAGCCCATGTATCACTCTGCACTTCCCAGCAATGCTTTGGAGTCCAGGTCTGACACAGACCTGTTGGAGTCCAGCCCACTTTGGCTTGTTCTTGAGGATTTTAGCACAGAGGGGGCTGGCCTAACCAACCCCATGGTCCCAGGGCTGTGTCACCCCTGAAACACCCCACATGGAGCAGCTGACCAATGGTCAGAGCCAGTCACACTGCTGCTCAGTCCCAGTGCAGATGCCAATACATGTTGTGTTCCACAAGGAATGTAGACTGTCCCATTGGTGTAACCAAGTCCAGTTTGAGACAAAAGCTAGAGAAATGCACCATGAGAGGCTGGCAGACATGCCCAGGGGGATTTCGGTGCAGACCCAACATGTGGATTGGTTAGCCACTGAGGCATAAGTATGTACCCAGTTTTCTACACCCTAAGGGGGGAATACAAAGCAGTTATATGCACCAACAATGGCTGATCATGACCCTCAGGCAACATACAATCATATTTTTTTGTCCATGGAAAAGACGGTGGCTGGCAGAAGGGGCCTTTCTGGGCATGAATGGCATACCTTGCATGCCTTGACTGGAGGTTCAGCATCTACTGGCAACAACAGTGGAGAATTCATAATGTGCCATAAGGATGTCACAAAGGTGCCACAAAGAAGCATTTTGTGGTCTTATTGCCCTGGATATGTCACCTTTAAGATTGGGGACCATGTCCCAATCAGCCAGGTTTGTAAATTTCTCTCCAACCCTTATTCACAACGGCAGCAAGAGCCACCCAATCCATGTGAGGGGCTTTTATTTCCCAAGGCCACATCCAAGTGGCTGTTTACCCTCACTTCAGACCCTCAGAAGCAAGTAAGAGAATATTTCCCTGTTTTCCCATGCCTGGTTTTAGCAAAGTGTATACTTTGACCATTTTCAATGATTAAGGGTCACTCATAATGGCTTACGCATAACTATTTATTTGACTGCCATGTTATGCCATAATATCCATTATGTTAGCCCTTGGTACAGCACCCAACTATCTGTGCAAATAGCCAGGGGCAATGCTTCATTGTCAGCCAGGAGGCACACAGCATGCTGTTCTGCCCACTGGCTGTTCTGACCTACTCTAGTATTAAGCCAGATTATATCTGTTTAACTGCCTCACCCTTTATGGGGAAGGCAACTGAACTGGCAGGGAGATACTCAGTATATCCCTGCAGAGAGCCTTAACAGACCCTCACATGGGGCTCAGGAATGGGGAACACCTGAACAGTATACTCACAGAGGGACAGTCATATTTTACTCTGAGAGAGCTGCACAGCCTTCACTTTTTCTGGTCCCTGATCATCACATGTAGATGGGTTTCTTGGCTCTTCCCCCTATTTAATAGTCTAAATGATGTTTCCTTCTTCTTGGTAGGTTGGCACAGCCATATGTTGGTTTAGACACACAGGAGGTGCCTTTTGGGGGCACACCCCCTGGTTTATGACAGGTAATTTAGGCTTGCGCTGGACATCAGTGTGTGGGCACCAGGAGCTCACATTTGTGCAGTACTGGTGCCTGGAGCATAGGTATGCTTGCTGCAGGCTCTGGCTCTTCCCAAGGCTGCACTGCCTTTTCCACTAGTTCATTCAGGCCCTGGCAGAAGTGTATGGCATGTCTCCTGCATCTACCCAGCTCAGGCCACCTGGGTGCTCACTGGCTGCTGGTGCTGCCTTGCATTATCTCAGGTAGCCTCAGGCCACCGCTGCCTCCTTCTTCTGGGAAAACGTTGATGGACATAGTACTTGCCTGTGACTCTGGTGGCAGTGCCACTACCTCTGCTGATCCACAGGTTGGGAGCCCACCATGCTGTGGCTCTCTGGCCTCCTCCTCTGGAGCAGGGATCCACCAGCAGCGGGATGCAGAACAAACCGGTCACAGGCTCTGCTCAGGGGAGCAGCAAGGAATAGTACAGTATTCCCTAAATACTATCTACCCCAAAATCCCAAAGGCAGAAGAGCCACACTGGCAAAGGCTTCCCAACCTGCTGCCACCCACACCTATTAGTGCACTAGTATCTGATAATTCTGGTGGTGCTGGCCCACTGAAGTCAGAGCACCCAGCCCAGGCTGCAGTCCTACAGCTTAGTTACTCTCGGCAACCTGCTTCCCAGGCTGTGTGGGGCAGGGGAGAAGGGAGCCTGGGATGCCCATATCTAGACTCCTTGCAAGCACCATAGGCTGCTCTGACTTCATTTGCTATATTACAACTGGGAAGGACCTCAGGAAGCTCAGTTCACCACTGTCTTTTCCTCTGAATCAATTACTATCACTGGGGAGGGGAATGCTGTATCTCCACCACTCAGAGGCTTTTCGCCAGGGTACAAATTTGAGCCTTCCAGGCCTTCTTTCTGCCATGGTGTTCCAGTAACTTCATGGTGTTGGGAAATACAGTATCTTCTTCAGCCTTCAGGACTTCTGTCCCTGCTCTCTCTCTCTCTCTAGGTCTTGGAACTTCTCTGCATTGCAAAGCACAATCTTCATCTCTGCTCACAAAACTGAAACATCCAGCCCACAGCCCCCATGGGGGCTGGGATTTTCTAGGGTTTTCCCCACCACCTTCGGGGCCTTGTCTATGGTATGGGGTATGCCGCTAACAGCAGGCCAGTCCTGGGGGGCATGTCCAAGAACACCAGGGGGCCCAGCCACCACATACTACATACCCATGACCAGCCACCCATCCAGGTCCCCCTTTGGGGATTCTGGAAGTTCCTCCATATTCATACCATACTGCAAAGAATCCTACCAACTATGCCAATTGTGTTGTGACCCTTCAAGGCCAAACAGGTTCACAGGATTTAGGCATAGAGAGGAACATATGCTGAGCCATTGGGATATCTGACATGCCTTTATTCACGCACCCCACAAGCCAAGTGTCCCTGTGTGTCACCACATGTCACACTGCATGTCACCTGTCCCTCAGCAGGAAATCCCAACTCTCTTATATACCACATGCACACAAAGCTGGCAGAATGCCAAGAGATTATATAACAGAGGCTCATTTTATGCATGCAGGCCCACTCAAAGCTATGGGAACTCAGCTTATCTTAGTTCCCCAGACATCTGGGTGAGGAAGCCAGATTTCCATATGTATGTTTAGGAGGATTCAACTCTTACCTAAATTCATCTAGCATATATTCCTCATATGCATATGTCTTATGTCTGGATACATATATGGAGTAAATGATTTTGGCCACACATACACTTCACCCTAACAATTCATAGGGAGCAGCCTACCCATTGGCAGGAGGTTCTATTTGCACATGTTTTATTGAATAATGTTCCAAACTAAACTAATTTTAAAAAGCAAGTTTACAATTGAATTAATTTTTCTGTTAAATGACTAACATAATTTTGCCTATTTTTCACCTTGTAATATAATCATTCAAAAATTTACTTGTACTAAGAAAAGTGAAATTATGGCCCCTCGTTTGTGAATGTTTTGAATAGGTTTTTACTATTTCTTTTCAACTAACTATTATAAAGCTATTTATGATATAAACTACACAAGAGACAAAATTAGAAACCATGTTTTTCTTATCTCATAAAAAGTTTTCAAAAATCACAATTTTGTTTGTAAAACTTAGGTTCAACATCTATAAAACTTTTGTAAAATAATAATTTTAAATAGCCAGCATTTTATTATTTTTCAGTTTAAAATAACCAATTTTATTATATCTCATGATTTTGTAGATTGAAAATTCGGGTGGGGCTTGACTGGGGGATTCTTCTGCTCCACGCAGCATTGTTTGGGGTGAGTCAGTGGTATTTATCTGGAAGCTGGCATGGCTGTCTGTCACCTTAGCAGAGATGACTGAAAGGCTCTGTTCAGCTGGGTACCTCTTTCTATGTGATCTCTCTGGCATGGTCATTGGACTTCTTATTTTGCAACTCAGGATTAGCAAGCATTTAAAAATATGTAACTTTTTAAATAATACAAAGATATTTTTTAATTTATTTTAATTGTTGTTCAAGTACAGTTTTCTGTCTTTTACTCCCATCCTAGCCCACAAAATATGTACTTTTACCTACAGTCAGCAAGAAACCAGAAACCTTTGGTTAGGGCCTATTAGGGTTTTTGTAGAAATTGGTAAAATGTATAAGGCAACAAGTAATCAATTTAAGTATGGTCCCTTTTTGTAACCCACAACCCTGAAATTCTCTTTTTAGGCAAGTGGATCATCCTTTCAACTAGAATCCTAACACAACTTTCCTTCATGCTACATTCAGAATTAATATTTGAAAGAAAAGTATAACATGCTACCCTGTGCTTTATAACACAGTTTACTCCCAGGCTTTTCATTGTGGAGTGACAGAAGAGCATGGAGGCCTCAGCACTTATTAAAAGGCCTTCTATGCCTCATTCCCTGTCGCCAAAGAGGCTCGAAGGTAATTGACTATACATTAGCTAGATATTCAGTCTATGTGGCGCTGTGGTTGACATTAGCTAGATATTCAGTCTATGTGGTGCTGGTCTGCAGCAACCTCGAGTACTCATATTTGCTGCTACCTAGTATGCAGATGGCTACTTGCCTCAACAGAACCCTCATCATGTCCCTCTATCCCAAAAAATAGGGAAGGAGGGTGGCCCCACAGACAATAGGGTGTGGGAGGCGGCCTCTGGACTTAACTTTCACATCTGCTATTCTTCACCTCCCTACCATCACCTAACCCACAAACCTGAACATCACCTGCCTCCAGATCCAGCTGCCACCCCCAGCCTTCATGCAGGGAACAGAGGAACCCTTGTGAATTTCTCACTTCAGATACTTCATTTCCCTCACTAAATGTTCCTATAGATTCTTTCTTTTAGCCTTCTTTTCAGTAATTATTTTGTTAATGCTTCTTTCAGAGTTTTGAATACATTTTGAATAGCTATTTTAAATCATTATCTGTTAATTCCATCATCTTTTCTTGTTACTGTCTTTCTTTCAACACTTCCAAGTTCTTCTGGTTGGACTAACAATCAAATTACCATGAGACAGATTAATATTGGGATAAACAGTTAAAGATGCTCTGTTAATCTAAAAGTAAAAGACTAAAGTGAGAGGAAACAACATTTATTTAGAATAAAACAATAGTTATTTAGGAAGTATTAATTTAGGCAGGAGTCCCCATAGTGTTCGGTTAAAGGTGGAGGTCAGGAATTTATGACAAAGAGAGTAGAATGATGCCATCAATAAAGAGAAGGAAGGAATTTTCATTGGTGCTACCAGGCTGCATAATTTGTTAGCTCTATATGGTGGAACTAATCCTAAAAATGACTGTAATTTTAAGTTTGGTAATCAGGAGATCTGCTATTATAGAATTTTACCTTGAACAACACTCATCTGAGTATGAAAGAATATGCCTACAAGACTTCTATAATTATGTTTTTATTTGAATACTGCCAAAAGCAATTTAAAAGTGTCTCATGTACTAAGAAAAAAATGCTGCTGATGATGAAGGTTGTTGGATGCTCTCTTGATTATTTTTTGATAATTTTGAAGTTTTAAACGTGTTTCTTAATGTTAGAAGTGGTTTGTGATATTTCTAATACTCAAGTCATGTCTCCAGGAGTAATATCTATATAGTCATTTTGACCCCTATGAGTGCCACTTAAATATTATGTTCTCTTTCTTTTGTAGGTTAAAGAACACACATACATCCAGAGTTTAAAGACCCAAGCTAACTAGTGAGCAGGAATCTGTGATTGAAACTATAAGTACACATGTATTAGGTGGTTATTCTGCAGAATGCTAGCAGCAACTCAAGAAATGTCAGAATCACATTAGACATAAAAAGGGTCCAGGAACAGGGAAATAGCTGTCTCCAGTAATTACACTAATTTCCCTTATATAATTTTCCTTTCAGACTAGTCTGCGTCATTGCAAATGTCCACATAGAGCCACGTTAGTCTGATTGGTTTCCTTTACTTTATTCTGTCACTATGTAGCTCAGTTTGAGAATATATATGACTAGAAAATATCTAAACAGGTAATTTTGGCAAAATAATAAGAACAATGTGATAGTCACTGTTCTATGTATTCAAAACAAATAACTGTATGGTTTCTATAGCAGTCAGGGCCTAATTATCACCACATGTAATTTATGTTCCTATACAGAGCCACAGTATTACAGGGACCAATGCATTTGTTTGGATTGCTCTAAAGATAATCACAGTCATACTACCTATATCTCAAAACTCCAATTTCTAAACTATAATTTTCTCATAAAATCCTTTTAAAATGGTTTGTTTTCAATAAATAATAAAATATATGCACTGTATTTATGGTTTGTGTATATCTCTTCCTTTTTTGATAGATTTACAGGCACTTAGTTGAGAATCCTAATTAAATGCTCATGATAAATATTAAAAGAAAAAGTCATTCTTGAAAATAATAATAATTAGCCTGGCTGGAGTAGCTCATTGGATTGAATGGGGCTTGCAAACCAAAGGATCCCAGTTCAATTCCCAGTTAGGGCACATGCCTGGGTTGCAGGCCAGTTCCCAGCAGAGGACACATGAGAAGCAACCATACATTGATGTTTCTCTCCCTCCCTCCCTTCATTTCCCTCTAAAGATAAATAAATAAAATCTTAAAAAAAGAAAATAATAATCATTAAAAACAAAAGCATAGAGAAATTTCTCTATTATTTCAAAGGGAGAGGCAGGAAAATGATAGTGTTGAATCCAGTCTCCAACCCTGACAAAATGATGTTTAAATAAAGAACCAGTGTGTAAAAGTGATCTCTTCAGTCAACAAGACCCACAGAAATTTCCTGGATCAGTACTTCTTTCAAGCCTGCAGCCTATATTTTGAACAAAGAGAACTTGACTTCAGTTTACCATGATGCCAGGTGATTTTACAATGTCCTGATCCGTGCTGAACTTCACTGGATACAATCAGCACAGTGGGCACCACATCAAGATGTGTAAAAGAAAAAAAACTACTGAAAACTTAAGATGAAGAACATTGCAGGTCAGCAGATTAGAACAGTAAGTAACCATATTTTGTGTCTATCAAGTAGGTATAAATAGTGTGTCAAAGGTCTCACTGCTGAGTTCCAGCCAAGATAGAGGTGTAGGTAGAAAACCTTCACTTCCTTGCACAACAGAATGGAGGATAACAACCAATCTAAAATTAATTAATAACCAGAAGTGCCAGAAAATCAAACTGTGTGGAGGTCAGACAACCAAGGAATTACAGAAACAGTGAACCAGACCAAACAGACCAGTAAGACCACAGATGAAGAGAACCCTCTGCAGGGGGGAAGACCATGTGGTGGGGCTGACTGAGAAGGAAACTGAGAGTCAGAACTGACTGTCTACTATGGCAGTTGCCCCAGTGGGAAAAACTATCAGTCTCACAAGAGAGTTCATTGGAGCTAGAGCCAAGCAGGGGAGCTGCATTGTTCTCTCTCTGACCCTTCCCTCACAGCCAGTGCCACAGTGCAACAAAGAGGGTTGCCCTTCTCTGGTGAGTACCCAAGGCCTTACACCCTTACAACTTAACAGGTGCCCCAAGACAAAAAAGAGGGCCTGAATGAAAGAACAGCAAAACTTCAGAAAGAGAACTAAGCAATGAGGATATAGCCAACCTATATGATGGAGAATTTATAACCCTGGTAAGCAAAATGCTCACAGAACTAATTGAGCTTGGTCAAAAAATTAAAGAACAAGTGAAAGATACCCAAAATGTAATAAAACAAAATATTCAGGGAACCAACAGTGACAGGAAGGAAACAAGGACTCAAATCAATGATTGGAACAAAAGGAAGAAATAAATATCCAACCAGAACAGAATGAAGAAAGATGAATTCAAAAAAATGAAGAGAGACTTAGGAACCTCTGTGTTCCTATAGTTCCAACTTGAATGTTCCAACTTGAAATGTTCCAATATCTGAATTATAGGGGTGCCGGAAGGAGAAGAAGAAGACCAAGAAATTGAAAACTTATTTGAACAAATAATGAAGGAAAACTTCCCCAATCTGGTGAAGGAAATAGACTTCCAGGAAGTCCAGGAAGCCCAGAGAATCCCCAAAAAGTTAGACCCAAAGAGGAACACACTAAGGCACATCATTATTAGTTACCTAAGATTAAAGACAAAGAGGGAATCTTAAAAGCAGCAAGAGAAAAGGAGACAGTAACCTACAAAGGAGTGTCCATAAGACTACCAGCTGATTTCTCAAAAGAAACCTTACAAGCAAGAAAAGGCTGGAAAGAATTATTTGTTGTTGTTTTGGAAAGAATTATTTGAAGTCATGAAAGGCAATGACCTCCATTCAAGATTACTCTGTCTGGCAAAAATATCATTTAGAATGGAAGGGCAGATAAAGTGCTTCCCAAATAAAGTCAAATTAAAGAAGTTAATCATCACCAGGACCTTATTATATGAAATGTTAAAGAGGCTTATCTAAGAAATTGAAGATAAAAAACTATGAACAGTTAAATGACAACAAACTCACAACTATCAATAACTGAATCTAAAAAAAATAAATAAAACAAAAAAAACCTAAGCAAACAACTAGAACAGGAACAGAATCAGAGAAATGAACATCACATGGAGGGGTTTCAGTGGGGAGGGAGAGGGGAGGAATAAGGGTAAAATGTACAGGGAAGAAGAAGCATAATTGGTAGGCATAAAATAGACATGAGAGGTAAAAAAAATGGTATAGGAAACAAAAAACTCAAAGAACTTATATGTACAACCCATGGACATGAACTAAGAGGGGATGCTGGAGGGTTGGGGCTGCAGGACAGAGGAAAAATTGGGAAACTATAATGGCATAATCAATAAAATATACTTTAAAAAAGGTGTCATTGTTTCAAAGCCCTGAACTTTGGGTTGCTTTGGGAAAGAAACCAAGTTTCTGCTTATTGACTCTTTTACATGTATTCCTAGGTTTTCCAGTAATTAATTGTAACAGAGAAGCTGTTATTAAGTAAGTGAATACAAAACCAAAGCCATGTTAAATTTAAATATAAAATTGTTTAAGAGTCATAAAAAATCCTATCCACTCTGATCTCCAGGGAGGGTGTGTAACATAGTACTGCTCTTGATTCTCCCTGAGTGATATTGATTGCTCTAAAAAATGCACTTTGGATGCAGTACTTTAAGTAAGGAACTATATATCTCCCTTTGGGAGGGAAAATTGTTCTGATTCATCTTCAGAAATAAAGGTGTCTGGATATTAAGATGTCCTGTTTTCAACTATATTTGCCAATTCTAAAATCCATTATACTAAAACTGAAATCTGTTACAAGTAATCACCAGGACACAGAATACATTCTTAAGAATATAAAATAATTCCTTTTAAATAAGCAACTTGATTTATCTAGCAATTAGCTCCAAAAATTCTGAAAAGAAGCAAAAATTATCATATGGACATCAAGTGAGTACAAACATGTCAGCTGGTACTGCCTTCAATATATTCCTTTGCCCTTCATTTGTTAGGTAATAAGGAAATCACAATTTTTTCAGAATAGAGATAACTTGCTCCTATTAATAAGTTAAACTTATATCTAGAAATTCTGAAATAAAGTCTAATATGCAAACTATGGTTACATTTAAGGATCATTTTCTACAAAGATTTTATAGACAATAAACATGAAGTCACTATACCTTTTAATAAAGTCAGTATATTTCCTTTAATGACCTCTCAAAACTCATGTAGATATTATCCCTCAAGATACTTTAATTTTGGTCATTTGTTAACATCTGGAATTACTTTGGCTTTGGGGGTGAGGGGTGTATCCCAATGTAAATATTGTTGGATATAGTGACTGAGTATTGTTATGAAGCTGCAAACAATCCATTTTATCCTTTGAACACCTTAACTTTCTTCGAGGGCACACTTTTTATTCTCAGCTGAGAGGTATAGCCCTGGCCTGGCCATCAACCTTGATTGCTATGCTCTAGCATGGATGACTAAACATCAGACTGATTCAAATTATCCAGAGATACAATTCCTGCACTCTCTCTCTCTTTTGAAGTTACTGAGCAGACTAGCTGGTATAATAAGATGCTTCATGAAATAGTACAGTGGCAGGGACAGGGGTGGGTCTACTTTGGATTGAGATTTTGGCATTGCCTCTCCTGAGGAAGTGACATGTAGTAAAACTCTGAATACAAAAACTGGAGGAAAAAGCTTCTAAGCAAGGAAAAAAACAAGTGGAATATTTAAAAATAAATTACTATGAGAAAAAAGTGGTCTTGATAAATGATATTTTACATGTTAATCAGCAAATCATCTCTGAATTTAATCAATTTTAAAATCTGGCTTTGGTGATAATAAATGCAAAACAAATGGGGGATCTCACAAATTACTTTGCCTACTCCTTCCTTGGAGTGTTAGGATTCCCCAAGACTATGTTGACTGAGAATTTACTACCTTTGTCTTCAAGCCAATGCAGTTCCATTTGGGAGTTGCATATCACTGGTGGCACTAAGAAAACAATTAGTAAATTTTTAATTTTTCTGATCAATAATACAAAATAATTTAAGGCAATTTTTAAGTGTTCTTTATGAAGGAAAATTGACTAGACTTCATGATTCTCACCTTCATGTAAGTATTGCCTTCAGCTCTGAAATTCCTACTGTATCATTTTTATTCATTAAGATGTAAATCACAGATTTACAGTTTATTGTTGGGGGTGAGTATTTCATGTAGACATACTGAAAGTGGTGCAGTAAATTAGGCCCTGAATGATGACCTCAAAATAACTTTTTCTCTTCCTTTTTAAAATAAATTTTATTCATTTATCTTTAGAGAAGGGAAGAAGAGAGGGAGAGAAATATCAATGTATGGTTGCCTCTCATGTGTCCCCTGCTGGGAACTGGCCTGCAACCCAGGCACGTGCCCTGACTGGGAATCAAATCATGATCCTTTAGTTCACAGGCCTGCGCTCAATTCACTGAGCTACACCAGCTAGGGCTCTCTTTCTTAAAAATAACAGAAAAAAAGCAATTTAGGGATGGGGATTAACAGAGATGGGGATGAGGGAGGTAATTCCCTATCCACTCAAAGTATTTCAAAAATTATATTTACGAAAGTGAGTGAATTTCTGCTTGAAAAAGGATAAATACTCTTTTTTACCAAGTATTTTGGGTAAAAAATAGTAATTGAAGGACCTGACCATCATGAAGACTTTTTCAACAATAAGCCAAGCCTTTGACCTAAATAAATACATACAATGTGTAGGAAAATCAGTAAGTCATTGTGGCAAGCAGAAATAATAATGGTCAACAAGTACACCACCAGGCATCTCAAAAGTTAATTTTTTCTTCTAGGTGAAATTTTGCTTTTCCTTAATACTTTCATTTTGTCTGTGGCTTCAGAATCCTTTGGAATTTTTACCATTTAGCAACTATATCTTGATAACATTGGCATGTAGATAAATAAATAAAAAAGAAGACCATTGTGCATTCAAAGACATTATTAATTCCATCTGACTGCCTGCTGAATGTAATTCAACTAAGTGCCAATCTTCATGACCTGTTTAAAAACTCTAGGTTGAGATAATTGAATACTAAGATACTTTAACTATACCAAAAACTATACAGTAATACAGAATTCTCTCCCAAATTTTTGGAATCACAATGATATCTATTAATATAATACTTTAGAAATAATATTTTTCACAAATAAAATATAAAATTAATAGTTAGAAATTAATTAAATATTTCCACCCAGCATGTATTTGCATACCTTTGTAAGATTAGATTGCATTTTAGGCCATTTCTTTTCAAACTTATGTTCTATAAAGTATACACATTTCCCTGTTATATGAACTATAGAAATAACACTATATAACACATTCTCATTTAGTGTCTACCAAGTAATTGGCACCACTAGAATTATAGTGAACCACAAGACAGACAAAAAAGAGAGTAAAATTGTAGGTGACCAGCATTGAGTAAATGGAAAAAAAAAACTAAAATGGCAGACATTTAATTTTTAAAACTCACATGTTCACTTTGTAAAATAAGAAATTATAAGTTATAGCTCAAATTTCACAATTGATAGTATATTTTGATTTTATTCCTAAGTTTCTTGTTAACTTCATCACTTAATAAAAGAAAAAAATTAGTAACTGTTCAAAGAAATTTCTTTCACTTTGAAGATTTTTTATATACACCAAAAACAATAATAACTTTCATTTAAGATGATCAGAAGATATCTGTTGCAGACCCTGGCCAGCAGAGTTTACCTGTTGTGACTGAAGAGCGAGAATCAATGCACAGGTGACAACAATCCTGTGTGAAAAAAGGGAACAGGCATGACTACTCTCTCAAGGGGAGAGTACCTATGGGTGCCTCGACCACTCCCTCAAGAGGGGAGCACCCCGACGCTTGCCTAGACAGGCTTTTATTGTTTTCCTGGGGTCTTACATCATAGAAAGATTTATTATCTATCACATAGAACATTATTATCTACATTCTAGATACAATCAAGGAAATAAAAATAATATGCAGAGGGAAATGGCAATGAGCTGATTAGCTCTGTCCTTAGAAGAACTCACACAGGCTTTGGAAATTACCTTGAAGATAAACAATACACATTTGTTGCTTTAGACCAGGGTGAGGGAATTTTAGCAAGAGCGAGCCGTAACAGTCTGTAAGTATTTTCTAGGCCTCGTTCCTATGGGAAAACTCGGTTTGAAGATCTAGCTCCTGCCCACCACTTCCCATCTGTTGGTTTTCCATACAGAGCTGAGTCACATTTGCCAGGCCAAGACAAACCGGTCCCCTACAGATATCAGAGATATCTTATTCTGTTGACAGTGAATGTATTTCCATCAATGCAAAGACAGCTCAGCCTTGATTTTTATAATCTTGTCTATAGGGGTTTAATGAGCAATATAGTGTTGTACTGGGTAAAGGATGATCACATTTTGTTGCTATTCAAATAGATTTGTAAATTTTATGGAAAGGTTCAAATTCTACTCAAAGTTAAATTCAGAGTCCCTGTCGATTTTTTAAGATGTGATTTTTGAAAATCCATTATATAGTAAACAAAAATTTAATACCACTTCACATATGATTTTCTCCAAGGGAGAGCTGGAACTCTGACCCCAAAGAATAAATATTCTCAACTCAACTGATCATTAGGTGTGACTCCTGTTCCAAACTGATATAGCTGTGAGGCTTTATGTTTTCCTTCACTGCCAGACCAAAAGGTGTCCAACAAGGAATAAAATGAAAAACAAGCATTCAAATGAAAAATGCAGATGTGTGAACCATTTGGAAAAATAACTTGCACTGAGTTAAGTGAAATTCATAGAGGTATTTTGAACTGTCTTGGAATCATTTGAAATGTTTATATAATATTGGAAGCAACTTGTATTTATGTTTTGCCACAAACTAGTATATTGCCCTTAGTGGTCACCTTTTGTGTTCCAGGAGCAAATTTAGTGCCCCTAAATGTTCCAGGAAGTCATTGTTAGAGATGGAAGTTTACCCAAATAATAACCTGAAAAAATCTTATTCTGTCATATGTACATATGTATATATGACAGGATAAAAAAATATATTTATACACATATATAGATATATAGACAGATATATATGTAGATTATATATATATGTGTGTGTATATATATATACACACACACAAATAATTTCTCAAAATAGAGAGAATCACCAAAGAATTCAGACTCATGGGGGCCTTATTCACTGGAAGGGCAGGAAAATTTCTTTGTCAGGCATGTCCGTACTCTGAAGTCTTTCTGATAACTTTATTCCCCTTTCTTTTTGAATTTCCAGCATGATTCCCTATTTGGCCCTTGGGTAAAACTGAACAACTATCATCCAAAAGTCAGTTAAACTATGTGGGTGTATAAAAAAAAATCCAGGTAGGGACAAGTAGCAGGTTTACATGTGTAATCCCTCTGGGTTCTCTGGTGACCATATTCTGTTGGGGATATTAGTTCAACAGGCACACATTATCACTGTAACATAGCAGTGCTGTTATGTTTATGAAATCAGGAAGGAAAAATTTAGTTTTTTTTTGTTTGTTTTAGATACTACTTAAAACACCAGGCAGAAAGTAAATGAAATTGTTGTAATCAGTTTTATTTTTGATGCTTGTAATTTTTCTAAGGTTTCTGGGATTATGCATCACTACAATTGAGTTTTCTCTTCTTTGTCTAGAACATAGATATTTCTGTTCATATAGGATTAATTAATAACCCAGAAAGAAAAAAACAATCATGACATTAATTCAAATATTTTTCATATAATGAAAAATATCATTATACCAATGAGCAAATGTCAGTGACAAGTGTCTGGCTCAAATACTTTATTATCTTGTCATTTATAACATGGTAGTACTTCTTTTTAAACTCGCTTAGAAATCAGTAATACATAACAAACTACTTATAGTAAAAATAAGATAACGTCTGAGACTTTCTTTTCAGGAAGGGAAGATATAAATAAAGGAGACTGTCAAAATGTTTGTAACTGTTGAAGTTAAATGATGGATATAAGGGCTTAGTTACATGACTTACTTTACTTTTACATGTTAAATATTCCATAATAAAAATACTTTTAAAAAATTAAAAATTTGATTTATATGCAGATTGAAAGCCATAAAAAACAGAAAATGAATTATCTAGTAGACAAGAGTACTACTTGCAAATGAATCTTAAATGACATGCTTGTATATGCTTTCATCATTATTTATTTATTTATTTATATTTATTTTTAGAGAGAGTGGGAAGGAGAAAGATTGAAAGAAATGTCAATGTGTGGTTACCTCTCATGTGCCCTCTACTGAAGACCTGGCCCACAACTCAAACATTTGCCCTGACTGAGAATGAAACCAGAGACCCTTTGGTTTTCAGGCAGGTGTTCAGTCCACTGGGCCACATCAGCCAGGGATTTTTTTTGGGATTTATATATCTTTTCTTCAGTTTTTTTGTCTTTTTTCTTTCTTATTGTTGCTTAATTACAGTCATTCTCACCTTCCCCCAATATCTCTGCCCTGCTCTACCCACCCCACCTTCTACATTCAATCTCCTCACCCCCCATTGTCCTTGTCCATGGGTGCTTTACACATGTACCTTGACCCTTCCCCTTCTTTGACCCATTATCCCCCTTCCTCCTCCCTCTGGTTACTGTAAGTTTGTTCTTTGTTTCCTTGTTTTTGATTCTATTTTGCTTGCTTGTGTGTTTTGTTGTTAAGTTCTACCCATAAGTGAGATCATATGGCATGTGTCTTTCACCACCTAGCTTACTTCACTTAACATAATGCTCTCCAGTTTTATCCATGCTGTTGTGAAGGGTAGGAATTCATTATTTCTTTCTTCTGCTTATTATTCCATTGTATAAATGTACCACAGTTTTTTTCATTCACTCATTTACTGATGGCCACTTAAGTTGTTTCTGGCACTTGACTATCATAAACTCAACTGCTATGAGCATTGGGATGCACAGGTTCTTTTGCACAGATAGAGAACAAACATTTCAAAAATTTATATGAAACCATAAAAATCTTTGAATAGCTTCAGTAATTTTGAGAAGTAAGAACAAAGTAGGAGGGCCCACAATACCTGATATCAAACTACATTACAAGGCCATGGTAATCAAAACAGTCTGGTACTAGCATAAGAGCAGAATAGAGAGCCCAAAAGCAAACCCATGCCTCTATGGTCAATAAATGTTCAACAAAAGGGTTAGGAGCATAAAATGAAGTAAAAATATCCTTTTCAACAGATGGTCTTGTGACATCTAGACAGCTACATACAAAAAAAAGAAACTTGACCGCCAAATAACACCATACACAAAAATAAATTCAAGACAGATATAGATAAAATACTTAAATAGAAATCACAACACCATAAAAGTCCTGGAGGAGAACATCAGCAGGAAAATTTCAGGTATTCCATGCAGCAATATTTTCACTGATGTGTCTCCTAAAACAAGGGACATAAAGGAAAAAATAAACAAATGGGATTTCATCAAATTAAGAAGCTTCTTCACAGCTAAAGAAAACATCAGCAAAATGAAAAGGGAACCAATGGCATGGAAAAATCTATTTTCCAATAATACTTCAGACAAGGGTTTAATCTCCAGCATATATAAAGAATTCATATGACTCCACACCAGGAAGACAAACAATCCAATTAAAAAATGGGCAAATGACTTGAACAGACTCTTCTTCAAGGAGGACACACAGAGGGCCTAGAGATATGTGATTTCATCTTTAATATAGGGAAATTGTCTTACATATGTAGTCTATACTAATTAACAGTAGGAAACTTAGAAAAAATTATGAGTTTAGTATCCAGAGTGGGGAGCATCCCAGTTTCAAATGAAGGTTTTCAGTTACTGTAGGTTTAGCCACATTTTTGATGGTCACATGCTTTTTCAAAACATAGTATTTATGGAACTAAATTTGAGCCTTCACATATTTTAAAACACTATGTTAACATTAATGCCACAATAGTAATTTTGAGAAAAAGATTATTAATAAAGTTCCCAGCAGGTAAATAAAATCTGTTATATGACTCTGTTTAAAACAAGGATTAAGCGTAAAGGGGGTGGGTAGGACTTTGTCTATCAGAATTTGACCCCCCTAGTATTTTTCATAGGAACATAGGTACTTACTTCTCTTCTTTTTAGGGGATAAGGGAGCATTTTTCACTTTCCTCGGGGAAGTGGAAGAGGAGTTGAGGCTAAAAGCTGACTCTGTCTTTGAAGTTGTAGGGTCTATGCACTTTGAGCAATGAATTGAGTAATTTGCTAAGTAGTGTCTTACCTTCATCTGTGCTTCCTCATATTTTAGGCAAGAACATTAAAGGAAGAACATTTCCTTGTTGCCTTATTGCTTAGTGGTAAATTTTTGTTTCTTTTCTGTGGGGATTTGTCAAGTTCTTCACTATTTATTTTAACTATTAAGCAACTAGAAGATCAATGTTTAAATATGAAAAGAATGTGAGAACTCTAAAAGTGGAGATTTTGGGTGGTCAAACAATAGAAGCAATGATAATGATTAATATAATAATAGTAACTAACCCGATAAAAATAAGCTATGCAGCAGGCACTTGATGAGTACTCTATTAAAATGTTTAATTATCCCAACATAATTATGAGGAAAATTTTCTTCATTTTATAGATGAGAAAACTGATGCAGTGACAGGAAAGATAGCTTACCCACGGTCACTAGTAAATATGTTTTATACACAAAAAAGTGGTCATTTATATCCTTTCTATGTCTATCTAGTTCTTAGAATATAGAAATTTTAATTTAATATTTGTTAAATGAATAGGCTAGTTAACAAATTAATAAATTTTAAGCAAGTTTTAGAAATCAGGAAATAGCAGCTTTTGGAGTTTAAATAGGGAATGTTTTCTTTATTATTAATGATTAAGAAGGATTAATGAGATATAGAAAAAGTAGCAGAATTTGATATCATAACTTGTCAGCAGAGTGGGAACCAGAAAGTGATGGGAAAAGAAGAGCTTATTAAATACAGCAATTTTGGAATCTGGGTGAATAAATATGGAAAGATGCTCCTACATTCCAGCCAAACAAGTATGTATTCCTAATTAATTAAAGACCTAAATGCAAACACTAGACTATATGACTGACAGAAGAAAATATGGGAGATAAGTTCTATGAAAAAAATAGCAGAACACCTACCTGATAAAAAATTACTTCATGATGAAAATTTCCCAAACACAAATAATGAGGTCAAAATTTGATGGATTAAATTATGTCAAATTTAAGAATTTTGTGTGGGGGCAGATAGTGATCACTGCCTACATACCCATCAAAATTTTCTCAGCCACTCATGTAGCTAGCATATTGGGGAGCTGTGTCTGTTTTGGGCAGTGGGCACTATGCAAACATGATATGTATTAATTCTAGTAAAAAAATATTTAGGAAAGACTGGTTAAACTGTGCTCTATATTGTGGCTTCCTTGACATGATTATAGGCCACATTGAAATAGCAGAACCATCATGTGGAAATGTTTTAGAAGCCTAAGTCCTGCTCTAAAGAGACTTTTCTGGAGATTGACCAGACTGATTCAACAAAGGACACCCACTATTAACCGAAGGCCAGAAGAAGATGACATTCCATCTGAACCAGAGGAATAAATAACTAGAATATAAAATGAACTAGTACAAATCAAAAAGAAAGATAGAGAAAAATCTAATAATAACTATGGAGCAAAGGACAGGAACATATAATTCAAAGCAGAGAATCACCAGAAAACTAATATGTGTTTAATGTTCTAATTTACTAGGAAGCTTGTCATTGTGAATTTAAAATGTGAGAATCCTACAAATGGAAAAACTGGGAAATATAAAGTGTTAGTGTGGATGAGGAAGGTTTCATATACTGCTATTGATAATGTAAGTAGTTCCAAATGTGACAGAGCATGTTGTGGCAAAGCACAGTAAAAATAACTACATGTATAATTTTGGAACTAGAAATTCCCATCCAGGAACAGACTTAGTCCGTTAGTAGTAGACTAAAATTATAGAATATTATATAGCGTTCAGAAGCAAAAACTAGATGTACATGTAGCCACAGAGATCACAAAAATAATATTGTGTGAAAAAGGGATTAAACACACATATTAATAACATTTATTAAAATTTAAAACATATGAACAGTGTGCAAATCTATAGTTTAAACCAAGGGGCATGTATAATCAAAGACAAGTATCAGACACAATAGAGTGGCACTTGTGTGAGAAGAGGTGATGGGAGCATGGTATGAGAATGAAAGAAAAATTTTTAAAGGAGAAAATTCTTAGCATAGATTAATATAAGAGTGGGATATTAGCTGAAGTATATGATCAACCTAACAGAAAGCAAATGAGGCCAAACAGTAAAGAGATAAAAGAAAGACATATAGGGAAACAAGTATAGTAAGAATAGTTAAGAAGATCCCAACTGTGATAATCATTAAAACTTTATATATTAGGCTCTGTCAATAACATGAAAAATAACATTAAAATAAAATCACTTAAAAATTTAAGTTTTGTACCTCTCTGTGGTTGTAGTCTCACCAGCAAGTTATAGGGCCTGGCCTTTGTGTCTTTAATCATTCCTGCTCTGGAATGCAACTTCTGCTTCCTATTTTCTAGTGCCCCCAGAAGTCTCACAGGGTTTACTGTGGTTATGGTTCTTAGCATAAACACTTCTAATATGTTGTTTCAGAAAAGGGACATACTGAGGACTTCCGCCAAGATGGAGGCATAGGTGGAGATGCTGTGCTTTCTCACACAACCAAGTTTAGAGACAACAAAATATTAGCAACAGAAAACACAGCCAGAACACAGAAAACTGAACTTTTCGGAAGTCCGATAACAATGAATTCTTCAGCCTGACCAGTAAGAGGGGTGAAATCAGCAGCTGGAGGAACGGGGTTGCACAGGAAAACTCGGTCAGATGAACTCAGGTGCATGGATCCCAGGCGTGGGGTTGCAAAGGGCGAACCCAGTAAACGACCTAGTGAGCATGACCCAGTGAGTGACCGGTGGATCTGGCAAGGGTGAAGGGCAGCGGGTTGACTGTGCTGGTGCATTCCTGCGCAGATAGACCAGCGAGGGAGTGAGCAGGGAGACTGGACCCAGTGGGTCCCAGCAATGGGAGGCAGCAGAGGGGACCACCATTTCCTGGCTCTGACCCCGCCCCCACACACAGCATCACAACCCAGCGACCTGAGCAGCCCTGCCCTGGAGTACACCTAAGGCTTCATTCCTCACCCAGCAGCGGAAGCAGGAGAGGGGAATGCCATTTCCCCACTCTGACCCTGCCACCACATACAGCAACACAACCCAGCCACCCTGCCCTGGCAGCCCTGCCCCTAAGGCTCCGCTCCTCATACTTAATGAGTGAGAACAGACCAAAAGTGGCTCAAGAGGATCTCAAAGCCCCAGAGCCCATAACTCTAAGTGACCAAGAAATAGCAAAACTTTCAGATGCACAGTTCAAAACGCTGGTGATCAGGATGCTCACAGAACTGGTTGATTTTAGTCACAAATTAGAGGAACATGTGAAGGCTCAACTAATTGAAATGAATGGCAATGCACAGGAAATCAATAGTAATGAAAAGGAAACTGGGACTGAAATCAAAGGAGTGGACCAGAAGGAGGATAAAAATGACCAACCAGAAAAGAATGAAGAAACAAAATTTCAAAAAAATGAGTAGAGACTTAGGAACCTCCAGGACATCTTTAAATGCTCCAACATCAGAATTATAGGGGTACCAGAAGGGGGAAAGGAACAGCCACCAGTGGAAAACTTATCTGAACAAATAATAAAGGAGAATTTCCCCAATCTGGTAAAGGAAATAGACTTCCAGGAAATCCAGAAAGCTCAGAGAGTGCCAAAGAAGTTGGACCCAAGAAGGAACACACCAAGGCACATCATCATTATATTAGCCAAGATTAAAATGAAGGAGAGAATTCTAGAAGCAGCAAGAGATAAGCAGCAAGAGATAAGGGAACTTCTTTGTAGTCACCTACAAAGAAGTTCCCATCAGACTGTCAGTGGATTTCTCAAAAGAGACCTTACAGGCAAGAAGGGGCTGGAAAGAGGTATTCCAAGTCATGAAATCCAAAGACCTACATCTAACATTGATCTATCCAGCAAAACTTTCATTTAGAATGGAAGGACAGATAAAGTGCTTCTCAGATAAGATCAAATTCAAGGAGTTCATCATCACCAAGCCCTTATTATATGAAATGTTAAAGGGACTTATCTAAGAAAAAGAAGATAAAAAAGATGAACAGTGAAAGGACAGCAAACACACAGTTATTAACAACCACATCTAAAACAAAAGCAAGGTAAAAGAACAGCTAGATCACGAGCAGAACCATAGAAATGAAGATCTCAAGGAGGGTTAGCAACAGGGGAGTGGGAGGAGAAGGGGGGAGAAGGTACAGAAAATAAGTAGCATAGACGGTAGGTAGAAAATAGATAGGGGGAGGGCAAGAATAGTATGGGAAATATAGAATCCAAAAAACTTGAGACACATGGTCATAAATTAAAGGGAGGGAATGGTAGGGGTTGGGGGGTGCAGGGTGGAGGGGAATGAAGGGGGAAGAGAACAACTGTAATGGTATAATCAATAAAATAAAAATTAAAAAAATGGACATACTGCCTTCAACTACATAAATAGTATTTCCAGAAAAGGAGCAAAATATTTTTAAGCCCATTTTGGGGACAGGAGATCCATTCCAGAGGCTTCACCTTATTCTCTGGATTGCATGCATATCTCCCTATAAACCTTACAAGAAAAAGGATAAGAATCAGTTTTTCTATCTGTGGACTTAATGTGAAGTTTTATCCTTGGCAGCATACTGTGACCCTCTTTTAAAAAATCAGACAAAGATATGGAATGCTGGAATGACCAAGAGACAAGCTAACTGATGTAGGAATTGTTCCCCACTGACAGGTCCCTGCACTTCCTGCCAAGCAGTTCACTAACTCCAGTGTGGAACACATTTGTTCCCAGATCTAAGAACCCTTGGGTGCTTCCCTCACTCCTTTAGCAGATGAAGCTGATCTATTTGTTGAGCCCTTTCTTTCACCAGTCCTCAAAGAAGAAAATATCTCAAATGATATTCTCTCACCTTCTAGAATGGAACTGTCTTCAGCTCAAGAAAGCCCATCATGGTAGTCTTTCCTTCTTTAGGTGACCAGTCTCTAGTTCCTGATTTTCTTTCTGATCACAGGTCCATTCACCAATCTCCCTTCCACATGGTATGGTCCGAGTTGCTGGTGAACTCAGTCTGTTCTCACTAAACACAGGAATTTTGAGTACACAAAAATAGAATATTGGCCTAGTTTTTCTAGGATTGAAGACAATCCTATAAAAAAGGCTAGGGTACTGGGGAGAAGATGGTGGTGAAATAGGTGGGAGCAGAGTCTAATTCCCCCTGCACATGGATAAAACACCTAACCTATCTTCTGAGGAACAAAGTGAACAGCCAACAGTATCCCAGCATATATGATTGGAGACCAAAAATTTTAGAAGACATTGATAAATCAGACAGTAAGGAGAGTGCTTCAGGACAAAAAGGTCCCTGGGACCAGTGTGGGGACCAGGGCAGCTGTAGCCCCAGGCCTGGGGCCCACTGGGTATGCCCCAGTATTCTTAGGAGAGAGTCAGGTCAACAGCTCCCTCCTCTGACAAGTAAGATTTGAGCAGCACCAGGAGGGACCTTGATGCTTGAAGGCTCAGGCGGGGAATAAGGATGAAGTGGCAAACACACAGGGATGGTGTGTACCCACTGAGACTGTGGACACCAGCTTGGAAGAGCTGGGCAGTGATGGACCCTGATCTGGTCAGTCCCCAGTCTGGTTGGAATGTTGGGCTGTATAAGAGGCCAGGTGCTTGCTTGGAGTGTCAGCCATGAATAGGAGAAATTTTTCAATAAGAAAAAGAGAAAAAAGAGGCACACAGTGTTTGTTTGGGGAATTGTCCTGCAGCAGCCTCCCCCACCTCCTGAGACCCTACCCCCACCTGGCCATGGAGGCAGAGGCTGTGCGCCAGGGACGATGCACACCCAAATCTGTGCCCCTGCAGCTAGATGCCAATCCCAAGACAGCAGCACAGGCCCAGTGATCACACCTGAAGCCCCGCTGTCCAAAGGCAACTCCCACCCAGCCCCCATGCCCACCAATTATCAGCATAAGAGACGTGCACCTGCATCTGCAGCAGCAGCCAGGGAGGCACCCCCGCCCTTCAGGGCCAACTGGCTCTCCAAGAGGAAGGTAGAGACACCCCTCAGAGAAGAGCTGCAGAAATTAAGGAGTCAGCAATACCCAGAAGGACTTTACTCCATGGGGCTGCTGAACTATCCTGAAGGAACTCTGAAAGTCCCTCTACCAGATGGGATAGCAGGGAGCAAGAATGTGGTGTGAGTTGCCCGTAATTGGTGCATCTCAATAACAGCACAATTGGTGGACTGAAGACATAGACTGGATGCAAAAAGGCACTGGGGGTGGCCAACAGGGAAATGAGGAACTGGGTTGGAGGGTGGACAACTGCAAAGAGTGCAGCTCAGGAAGAGAAAAAAGCAAAACCAATCAGCCCTTAGCATGCTGCAGCCAGGAAGACCAGCAGAACTTACTTGGCTGCTTTGAAGCCAGATGGAGGCACTTGAAAAAAAATCCCTTCTTACTTTCTCCCCTTCTTTATTTTTTGATTAATTCTTCCCTTCTTACTTCCCTTTTTTATTCATTCTTTATTTCTTCCTTCCTTTTTATTTTACATTCCCACAAGTGAGACAATAAAACCTGGAGCTTTGAAAGGATCCGAGTTAGGCCCAAAGAGGGATAATCCCAAAAACTGAGACAGACAAATTTCACTTTTCTGCTACAGAGAACTTGCAAGTTATTGTATATTTGCATTATTATTTTTCATTATTCTTACATCATTTATTTTATTAGTATTTTTGTATTTCTCTTCTTTCTGTTTAGTCATCTTCACTGGGTTTGTTAAATTGCATTGTTTGACTAGTTTCCCATGTTCTCTCTTTCATAGTGTATTGTTAATTTTCCATTTTTCATTTCACTTGTGTTCCATTAGCATACAACTCGAGGTCCTGTACTTCCTACTCTTGTTATACAGATTACATAGATTCTGTCATATGATCATGACCCCATTACTGTTGTTAATAATTGCTGTTCCATACAATTGTAAATACTACACAGCACTTCTCCCAGATGTTAGCTCACCTCATTGTTTCCTGAACCTTAGTGCTGTTGTGGTTAACTCTATTCTCTCACACACTACACCTATTTTCTATCCTCTACTCTCACTTTACCTCGTAATCTGACCTACACAAGCTCACTGCTTTCTAGACACAGCTCACAATCCTTCCCCTGCTAACAAGAGTCTTATCTTCTTTCCATCCTTTCTAAAAAGTGGCTAGTGGTGTGAAATATCATAGTTAACATTATACATATCCACATGATCTTCTATCTCTTCTTTATCGGTTGGCAATTTAAATACTGTAGAATATACTCAAGTTGTCTTAAACCATTTTGACTTCCTCCTCCAACTGATCACAAAAACGAGTAGGTGGGAGCTGTGAACAAGAGGATACCTGCTGAAGAGTAAACTCACCAACAAAGGAACCACCAACAGATAACAAGGGAAGAATGTAAAAGAGGGAGTGGCAGCCACACTAATGTCCACCCAGGACCAATCTGGAAATACAACTAAATGGTGGAGAAATTACCCAGAACAACTGAACAAGAGTGGGAGAGAAGCCTCAAAACTGCACACACAGAAGAACCAGCTTCAACAAAACTTGCCTACACCTGCACAACGGAATATGAGATGTGGTGGATGGAGTGAACTTCAGCTAACCAGCTGGAGGGAAGGACCCACCAAAGAAAGACCCAACAACAAGCAAAATACAAATACATCCTGTGAGCCAAATAAAGGAAAGCCCAAGAGGAGCAAGTTCAGCAGATCAAAGAGACTGCACCACTGAATCTCACAGGAATCCTACCATTGAAGTTCACACCAGAAACCCAGGGAGTCAGAACACATCAATTTAAGAAGCAGAGGCTAACAAGAAGAGTCTTACTGACAATGAGAAAATGAAGAAACACTCTCCAAATAAAAAGAAAAGAGGGAGCCTAAGAAAGAATGCCAAATGAAACAAAGACAAATCAACTATCAGATACTGAGTTCAAAGCAATGGTTATCAGAAAGCTCAATGAACTCACAGACAATTACCAAAAACTATAGGGAAACTACAATGAACTCACTGAAAACTATATCAACATGAAAAAGGAAATAGAAATTATCAACAAAGGCGAAGAGGAAATGAAGAATGCAATATCTGAACTAAAGACCACAGTAGAAGGAATCAAAAGTAGGCTTGATGCATTATGCTGAGTGAAATAGGCCAGGTGTTGAAAGACAAATACCATATGATCTCACCTTTAACAGTAAGCTAAACAACAAAACAAACAAGCAAGCAGAATAAAAACAAAGACACTGAAATAGAGAATAAGGGGACAGTGACCAGAGGGAAGAGGGAGGGGAATTTAGGGGGGAAAAAAGGGAGGGATTTGGAGGAACAAGTATGAAGGACACAGGGACAAGAACTAAGGGGGGTGGAAATGGGAGGGAGGTGGGGAGCACGGGGCGGGGTGGTCTGGGATGGGAGAAATAGACAGAAAATTGTACTTGAAAAATAACTAAATAAAATTTTTTAAAAAGTAGGCTTGATGAAGCACAGGATCAGATCTGTGAGCTGGAGGCCAAGGTAGAAAAAAAACCACTCAGAATGAGCAAGAAAAAGTAAAGAGGCTCAGAAAGAATGAACAGGGGTTAAGGGAGATGCAGGACAATATGTAACATAATAATATCCTTATAATAGGGATACCAGAAGGAGAAGAAGAAGAGCAAGGGATATAAAACCTATTTGAAAAAGTAATGATGGAAAGCCTCCCTAATTCAATGAGAGAAAAAGTCGCACAAATGCAGGAAACACAGAGTCCTAATCAAGAGAAACCCAAAAAGGCCTACTTCAAGACACATAACAAATAAAATGGCAAAATTCCAAGACAAAGAGAGAATCTTAAAGGCAGTAAGGGAAACAGAAAGTAATATACAAGAGAGCCCCAATAAGGTTAGCAGCTCATTTCTCAATGAAAATTCTCCAAGCCAGAAGGTAATGGCAGAAATATTTCAAGAAATGAAAACCAGAGGCCTGCAACCAACACTACTTTGTCCAGCAAGGGTCTTAATTAAAGTGGAAAGTCAAATAAGTAGCTTCCTGGACAAAGAATTCTCAAGAAATATAGTACTTCCAAACCAGTTCTTCAAGAGATGCTAAAGTGTCTGCTTTAAGAATAAGAGAGAGAGAAGAGCACAGATACGAAAAAACAGCAAAGAATAAGTATGTATCAATAATAACCTTAAATATAAATGAATTCATGCACCAATCAAAAGACATAGAATAGCTGAATGGAAAAGAAAACATGACCAACACATATGCTGCCTACAAGAGACCCACCTCAGAACAAAAGACCTACACTGACTGAAAGTGAAGGAATGGAAACAAATATTCCAAGCAAATGGACAGGGAAAAAAAGTTGAACTGGAAATACTCATATCAGACAAAACAGACTTCAAAAAAAGAACCATTAAAAGAGACCCAGAAGGTCATTTTACAATACTCAAGGGAAGAATTTATTACAAAGACATGAACCTTGTAAAATATATGTGCACCCAACACAGGAGCACCCAAATACATAATGAAATAGTGGTGACTTTAAGAAAGATATTGACAGTAACACAATTATAGTAGGCAATTTTAACACCCTACTGACAAAAATGGACAGACCTTTCAAACAAAATATTAACATAGATATTGTGGCATTGAACAATGCCCTAGATGAAATGCACTTAACTGACATATGGAGAGCCTTCATTCCGAACAGGAAAAATGCACATTATTTTGAAATGAACATGGAATATTTCCAAAGATAAACCACATGATAGGACACAAAACAAGCCTCAAAAAATTCAACAAAATTGAAATTATCCCAAAGCCCTGGCTGGTGTAGCCTAGTGGATTGAGCGTGGGCCTGCAAACCAGAGTATTGTGGTTTGATTCCCAGTCAGGGCACATGCCTGGGTTGCAGAAAAAAAGAAATCATCCCAAGCATTTTCTTCAACCACAAGCAACTGAAGTTAGAAACCAACCTAAAACAAACAAACAAACAAAACAAATAAACAAACACTCAAACTCATGGTGATTGAATAGTGTGCTATTAAATAATGAATGTGTCAAGTATAAGATTAGGGAAGAAATTAAAATGTTTCTGGAAACAAATAAAAATGAACTCACAAAAACGCAAAACTTATGGGACACAGCCAAGGAAGTCCTGAGAGGGAAGTTCATAGCAATACAGGCCTACCTAAAAAACATAGAAACATTTCAAATAAACAGCCTAACTCTACACCTAGAATAACTTGAGGAACAACAACACAGACAGCCCAGAGCACGTAGAAGGAAGGAAATAACCAAGATCAGAGCAGAACTAAAAGACATAGAGATTAAAGGCACAATTCTAAGGATCAATAAACTCAGGAGCTGGTTCTTTGAAAAGATTAACAAATTTGACATGCATTTAAGCAGACTCATCGAGAAATAAAGAGAGAGAATTCAAATAAACACAATCAGAAATGAAAGAGGAGAGATTACAACTGATATCACAGAAATACAAAAGAGTGTAAAAAAATTACTAGAAAGAGCTACCATGTTTTTTGGACTATAAGATGCACTTTTTTACCACATTTTTTGATTCAGAAAATTCCCCCCTCTTTTCTTCCTCTAAAACCTAGGTGAATCTGGGGTCCACATCATAAGACACACCTAGGTTTTAGAGGAAAATAGAAAAAAATTTTGAAGCAAATAATGTGATAAAAATAGTGAGTCTTATATTCTGAAAAATATGGTATGTGACAAGAAATTTAAAAACCTAGGTGAAATGGGCAAATTTCTAAAAAGATATAATCTTCCAAAACTCACAAGAAGAAGCAGAAAGCCTGAACAGAACAATAACAGAAGATGAAATTGAAGCAGTAATCAAAAAGCTTCCGACATACAAAAGCCATGGACCAGATGGTTTTTCAGAGAAATTTTACCAAGTATTTAAGGAAGAGCTAACACCTATCCTTCACAGATTATTCCAAAATATTCAAGAAGATGGAAGACTCCCAAACTCTTTTTATGGAGCCAGCATCATTCTAATCTCAAAACCTGATAAAGACATAACAAAGAAAGAAAACTTCAGGCCAATGTTGCTAATGAACATAAATGCTAAAATCCTCAAAAAATATTAGCAAACCATATCCAGCAATACATTGAAAACATCACACACCGTGATCAAGTGGGACTCATCCCAGGAATGCAAGGATGTTATAATATTCACAATCAATAAATGTAATAGATCACATAAACAAAACAAAAGGCAAAAAACATATGATCATATGAATAGATGCAGAAAAAGCATCTGATATGGTAGAGCACCCATTTATGATAAAAACACTTAGTAAAATGGGAATAGAAGGAGGGTTCCTCATCCTAATGAAGGCCACATATAAGAGACCTACAGCCAACATCATACTCAATGAGCAAAAACTTAGAGCTTTTCCACTAAGGTCAGGAATAAGAGAAAGAAGTTCACTTTCACCTCTCCTATTCAACATAGTATTGGAATCCTAGCCACAGAAGTCAGACAAGAAAAAAAAAAGTCATCCAAACTAGAAAGGAGGAAGCAAAACTGTCATTGTTTCCAGATGACATGATAATGCACATAGAAGATTCTATAGAATCCACCAAAAAAACTATTAAACCTAATAAATGAATATGGCAAAACAGCAGGATGCAAAGTCAATATTCAGAAATCAAAGGCATTGTTATACATCAACTATTAAATATCAGAAGCAGAAATCAAGGAAAAATCCCATTTGGTATAGCAACAAGAAAAATAAAGTAGCTAGAAATAAATCTACCCTAGGACATAAAAGACCTATACTCAGAAAACTATACAACACTGAAGAAAGAAATTAAGGAAGATACAAACAAATAGAAGCATGTACTATGCTCATGAATTGGAAGAATTAACATAATCAAAATTCCCATATTACCCAAAGCGATTTGTAGATTCAATGCAATCCCAATTAAAGTACCAATGACATATTTCACAATCATAGAACAAATAATTGAAAAATTTATATGGAACCATAAATGACCTTGAATAGCTGCAGCACTTTCAAGAAAGAACAAAGCAAGAGGTATCTCAATACCTGATAACCAGCTGTATTACAAGGCCTTACAAGGCCACTCTAATCAGAACAGCCTGGTACTGCCATAAGAACAGACACATAAACCAATGGAACAGAACAGAGAGTCCCGAAATAAACCCAAGTCTTTGTAGTCAACTAAGATTTAACAATGGGGGAAGAAGCATAAAATGGAGTAAAAATAGCTTCTTCAACAAATAGGCTAGCTGGACCGCTATCTGCAAAAAAAAAAAAAAGGAAACTCGACCACCTACTTACACCATATATAGAAATAAACTCAAGATGGATTAAAGACTTAAAAATAAATTGCAACTCTCTAAATGTCCTAGAGGAGAACATAGGTAAGAAAATCTCAGATATTCCATGCAGCAATATTTTCACCAATATGTCCACAACAACAAAGGACATAAAGGAAAGAATAAACAAATGGGACCTCATAAAATTAAAAAGCTTCTGCATGGCTAAAGAAAACAGCATTAAAATTAAATAGAACCAACTCTATGGGAAAACATATTTGCCAATGATATCTCGGACAAGGGTTTGATCTCTACAATATATGAAGAACTCACCGGAGTCCACTCCAGGAAGACAAAGAAAAAACAGTTAAAATATAGGCAAAGGACTTGAACAGACACATCTCCAGGGAGGAGTACAGAGACATATGAAAAGATGTTCAACATCACTAGCAATCACAGAGATCTAAATTAAAACCACAATGAGTTAACACTTCACACCAGTGAGAATGGCCATAATAAGCAAATCAACAAACAAGTGTTGGAGAGGATACAGAGAAAAGGGAACCATAGCCCACTATTGATGAGAATGCAGACTGGTGAAGCCACTGTGCAAAACAGTATGGAATTTCCTCAGAAAACTAAAAATTGAACTTCTTTTTTCCTGGCAATTCCATTGCTGAAATTTGATCTTATAAGCCCTGAAACACCAATCCAAAAGAACCCATGCACCCCAATTTTTATAGCAGCACAATTTACAATAGCCAAGTGCTGGAAGCAACATAAGTGCTCATCGATAAATGAGTGGATCGAAAAACTGTGGTACATTTACATATTGTGCAGCAAAGAGAAAGAAGTTCCTACCCTTTGCAATAGCATGCATGGAAGTGGAGAGCATTATGTTAAGTGAAATAAGCCACACTGTGAGGGACAAATACCACATGATCTCACCCTTAACAGGAACACAATCAGCAAAAGAAAAAAGCAAAGAAAATATAGCCAGAGACATTGAAATTATGAACAATCTAACATTAGCCAGAGGGGAGATGTGAGGGGACAATCGTGGGAAGGATTTCCAGGAACTACTATAAAGGACACATGGACAAAACCAAGGGGGAGGGTGGAAGCAAGGGAGGGAGGTAGGTTTGGCTGGGGTCGGGGGAGTGGTATGGGAAAATGCAGACAACATGTAATTGAACAACAATAAAATTATTTAAAGAAATGAAATAAAATTAAAAGAAGAAAGTTGGAAAGGGAGAATGTATGAGGTAGTCTTTCCCATTTTGTGTACCGTTGTATTTTCTTTGAAGCAGTCATGACATCTCCTTTTAGATAATTAACAAGAAACTTATCAGAAACATTTTCCTTTTCTAGAGTCACCTTCTAGGTGGTAATGAACAGTTATAGACTCACTGTCTTTATCATCATCATGTTCAGTTTGTAATTGCATCTCACATACATCTGCTCTCTCTATTTGTGGCCTTGCCAGATTCCTTGACCCTGTATCAAGGGCAGAAGTATTCCAGTTAACAGTAGAAGTGGAAAGACAATTGCTTTATTCCCCTTCTTTTTGAGTCAGCAAGTAATTGTTCCCATGGCCTGACTGTCACATCTACCTGGTGCTGTGACATCATGATGTCTGGAAATTTTTTTCTGCTGGAGTATTTAGTAGATATTAATAGGTAAATTGACTATTCTGATTTGGTTTGAAAAACAGTCTTAATACCTGCCTTAACTGGCAGTATTCATTAGTGCTCCCCCTTTGCTTGATTTATCTGCCTGTGGCCCCATGTAGTAGCCACAGACAGATAAATCTCTTAGCATAGCAGTATACAAATGGTTTTTTCAATCCTGCCCTAGATAATGAACACACAAAAAATAATTTGTTCTGATCTAATATAAAGGGATTGTTTATTCATTCTGTGTTTTATTCTCTCATGTGGCAACTCTACCAGCTTCTTTCATAGTGTGCAAAATTTTATCACTCTAAATGCTGACTTTCTATCCTTGGACCCATTTGTTGATTCACAGATGGAAGAATCTATATGCCTGCATCACTGTTAAACCCCACCACACCTGCCCTGCTTTGTTACCCTGTTCTAGCCACAGTTATTGAAATAATTAGTCTCTGACCCAACAGCTAGGATCTCTTATATTCTTCTCCTTCTCCAAAGTCAATGTAAGCCTAACTTGCCTTTTCCTCCTTGAAATCATTTGGATTTAGGGGAAGGGAATGTCAAAACAGCCATTGTAGACCAGAGGTTTCAATGATGAAGAGGGAGATACTGACTTTCAAGCATTTATTAGTTGCTTAGACATCAAGGGCCCTTGAGTTGTATCATATCTAATCAAAGAAAAGGTAGAATGGAGAGTCACTTTCTCATTTTGTTCTGAATGGCAAACCAACTTTTAAGGGGACACAACTTTTATGCCATATACAGGCCAATCCCCCAGTTTTGGTTTATTTTTATAAATTTTTTCTTTGATTCTTCTGGTGTTAGAATTTTTGTTTATTTGTTTCTTTCTTCTGTTTTGTATTAAGCATCATCTTCTGACTTGCATTATGGTGGGGGAGGTAGAGGTTTGAGGACAAGAGAGACTGAGAGTTCAAGATTTTAATGTAAGCAATAAGATATGAAGTTCAAGTCCATGATATTACCTTACTATTACATTTGCTAGTTCATAATTCTTGCACAGAAAAGACCCAAAGGCTTAATGGTATTGTTGGCAAGTGTTTTAGAGAATTTGGCCTTAACCAATATGTTGAATGCATGGTGACTATTTGATATGACATGCTCTATGTACTGAGACTCCCATCCCTAGTTCTCTGGTACTACAGCTCCTTCCTTGTATATGTTTCTCTTAAGAGTGATAGTATATCTTTTTCTATGAAAAACACAGTAACCAATAAAATAACTGCACATTCCTAACTGTACATAGTAAGGAAATGCACACTTTATTTTTATTTTTCAAAGTTTCATTCTAAAAGTAGTCCAGGTGAAATTTATATGAAAACATTTTATCACAAAATAAAAACAGTTACATGTAGAAATATCAAATAAGACAGTAAACAAATTCAAACCTTACTTGATCCAAATTTTCATTGTAGCATCTGAGGCACAAACATAAACTCATTTATTACTGCCTATAATTCTGTGCTTAATATTTTATTGAATTTCCCTTACATATTATTAAAAACATAAAGAAATATTTCTCTGCTTTGAAACATTGCTATTTTTCTGTACAATCACAATGTACCCAGGGAGATAAAATATATTTTCATGTTATACAATGTGTATTGGTATTAAATATAGCTTTCTTTGGAAAAACTCATTTGTAGTAAATTTTCTTGTCCTAAATATGTTTATAAAAGTGGAACTAAAATAATAAGCAAGTTCTTTTGAGTCACTCGTAGAAAATAAACGAGCATTTGATATAAGCCACTATTAGATATTCCATAGGTCTAATAGATATTCAGGGAAATAATCACCACAGGAAACATAGCTGGGGTTAAAGTCCAAGTTAATAAACCCTCAGATTTTCTAATGGTATCTAATCATTTAGATTCTTTTTTTTCATTTATGTAACTTTATGGTTTTTTATTGTTGTTCAAGTACAATTATCTCCATTTCCCCCCACCAGTCATTTACATTCTTAAAGAATTTGCATACTAAGTAAAAAATAAAGGGACAAACCTATATTTTGTAACCTCTTGTGGATCTACTATTTCTTGTCTGTCATAGGGAATTTGTGACAATATTTTTGATAACACCCAGTGAAATTTATTAAAATGGCCAATAACAAAAGCTTTTATTCTAATTAGTTTGCTTACATTCAAAAAAAGACTTTTGAGGGTGAAACTATATACCATCATTTCTTTCAGCTCTGGATCAGGAAAAGATCACTTTCTGGACATTATTTTTTATTATATGTTAACATGCACATGAAAAGAACTGTGGTTATTTTGGGATCCAACGGACAGACAGTTCATGAAATGATAATGTCACTATATTGGGAAACATAATTAAACTGCTTTTGTGGTTTGAATGGTCATTGTAATGAGGCTGCTCAGGGAAAATTTGATGAGGAAACATAAAGGAATTGGAAGTGTAACTGACTCCAGTTTATTTGAAAACACACAATTCAACCCAGACTGGAGGAAAGTATTTGGTTCTAAGTAAGTGGCATGTGAACAACCAGCTAAATATTGTTCTATCCTCCTCAGTCAGCAAACTGCATTACGATGCCTGCCTTTCCCAGATGAGTGAAGCATTTCTCCTTATAACATTCTAAATCGACAACAAGCCCAACTTTGCCCCATGTACTTCTCCTTCATGGGCTCAGGCAGGGAAACAGAACCCCACAGCTCAGCCCAGATGGCTCAGAAGGCCTGGCAGGATCTAGGGTCACAAGTTGTCCAGGAGTCAGAAATGCCTCTCAGGGGGCTGATCGTCTCATGGGATTTGTTTCCATCAACCTAGGTAACTACAAATCACTTCAGTAGGTTTCCTAGAGCTAAATACCCCTTGCATTTCTGGAGGCAACAACTTGTTAAGTGTTTTTATCTATTCAGTAATACACATTTTAAATAAACTTGCCATTTTTTAGCTTAACGCAATGAGATTTATTTTTTAATTCCTTACAGTTGCTCTCTTACAGTTGTCCCAATTTTTCCCCCTTTGCCCTCCTCTGCACAGCCCACCCTCTGCTCCCACAGTCAATCCCTACACTGTAGTACATGACCACAGGCAATTCATACACATTCTTTTTTTAGTCCCTTCCCCTTCTTTCTGCCATTATCCACCCTTCTCCCCTCTAGCCTCTCAGTCTGTTCCATGTTTCTATGCCTCTGGTTCTGTTTTGCTTGTTAGTACATTCTGTTCACTAGGTTCCTCTTATAAGTGAAATTGTATGGTATTTGTCCTTCACTGACAGGCTTATTTTACTTAGCATAATATTCTCCAGTTCCACCCATGTTGTCACAAAAGGTCAGAATTACTTGTTTCTTTCTGCTGCATAATATTCCATTGTATAAATGCACCACAGCTTTTTGATCCACTCATTTGATGAGCACTTAGGCTGTATCCAGCACTTGGCTATTGTAATTAGTCCTGTTATGAACTTAGAGATGTGCGAATTCTTTTGAATTGATGTTTCAGAATTCATAGGGTATATTCCCAGCAGTGAAATAACTCGGTCAAAGAAAGTTTTGTTTTTACTTTTTTGAGGTCCACAGTGGCTGCACCCTCTTCATTCCCACTGACAGTGCACTAGGGTTCCCCTTTCTCTAAATGGGAACCCTAGTTCCCTTTCTCTAAGTGCACATCAGCACTTACTGTTTGTTGATTTTTTAATGATAGCCATTTTAGAAGGTGTGAGTTTGTTATCTCATTATGGTTTTAATTTGCATGTCCCTGATGGTAGTGATCTTGAACATCTTTCCATATGCCTAAGGGCCATCTGTATGTCCTCCTTAGAGAATTGTCTTTTTGGGTCTTGGCTCATTTTTAATTGGACTGTTTATCTTCTTGCTGTTGAGTAATATGAGTTATTTATATATTTTGGAGATTTAACCTTTGTCTGATGTATCATTGGCAAATACGTTCTTCTATACAGTAGGTTACCTTTTCATTTTTATGATGGTTTCTTCAACTCTGTAGAGGCTTCTTAACCTGATGTAGTCCCATTGGTTTATTTTTACTTTATTTCCTCCTAAGAGATATGTCAGCAAAAATATTACTATGTGGGATATGTGAAATTTTACTACCTATGTTTTCTTCTAGGATTTTTATGGTATCAAGGCTTCTATTTAAGTACTTTATCCATTTAGAGTTTATTCTTGTGTATAGTATAAGTTCGTGTTCTAATTTCACTTTTTGCATGTAACAGTCCTGTTCTCCCAACACCATTTGTTGAAGAGGCTATTTTTACTCCATTTTATGCTCACATCCCCTTTGTCAAATATTAATTGACCATAGAGACATGGGTTTATTTCTGGGTTATCTGTTCTGTTCCATTGATCAATGCCATTTTATGCCATTACTATACTTTTTTTAAAATTACAATGGCCTTGTAGTTAGATAGCAGGTATTGTGATCCTACATTGTTCTTCTTTCTCAAGATTATTTAGGCTATTTGGGGTCTTTTTTGGTTGCATATAAATTTTTGAAATGTTTGTTTTAGATCTGTGAAATATGTCATTGGTATTTTAATGGGGATTGCATTGAATCTATAGATTGCTTTGGGTAGTATGGTCATTTAAATGATATCAATTCTTCCAATTCATAAATAAATTCCTCCAAATTTGTATCTTCCTTAATTTCTTTCTTCAGTATTGTGTAGTTTCTTAGTACAAGCCTTGGTTAAGTTTATTCTTAAGTAATTTATTTTTCTTGTTGCTATAGTAACTGTTTTTTCACCTAATTTCTCATTCTGTTGGTTCATTGTTGGTGTACAAATATTTACTTTGAATCCTGCTATTTTTCCAAATTAACTTAATAGGTCAAGTAGGTTTTTGTGGAGCCTGTGGGTTTTCTATGTACACTATCAAGTGATCTGAAAATAATAACAGTTTTACTTCCTTCTTTCCAATTTGGATGCCTTTTATTTCTTTTTCTTGTCTGATTGCCGTGGCTACAACTTTCAGTACTATGTTGAATAAGACTGGTGAAAGTATGTTGTGAACCGCTCTGCCTGGTTCTAGAAATTGTATCTTGATCCCTTGTGGCTCAGGGTGAGGAACAACCTCTAGAATGCAAGCTGAAGGAGACAAAACTTGTCTCTGGTAGCAAACACTACCTCAGTTTCCTCTCCCTGCCCCCAAAGCTTGGTCAGAAGTCAATGATGGGTAAGACCTCTCACAGTGAGGGGCAAGCTAAGCCAGACTCGATCACTTGGGAGGCCTTCTTGGAAGGAATTGGGGGGGCTGCAACAAAGAGCAATGGACTCCCCCCACCACTCTGAGATAGCCGGAGTCCCCATGTTCTCTGGAGGACACTTCCTGGGTCTAATTCCCTTAAGCCTGAATACCTGTTGGGGAGAAGTGCAGCTCCTTGCCTTGCTACATCATGTCCTGGGAAAAACCTGTCATCCTGATAAACCTGTGAAATCTGCTCTGCTAAGAGTGCTTTTATTTATATATTAAGGGTCTGAGCAGGAAACCTTACAACTCTGTTCCTGACAGACTTGGACTCATACTAAGCCCTCAGATTTCTTTGAAATGTTATCTACTTTTTGATTCTTGCCACCCTGTATTCCTGTGTATTAGAACCCAACAAAATTCCCTGAAGGAGTGGGCTCGAGGCCTTTTTCTACTCAGAGAAACTGGCTACTGCTGGCCTTTTATCCCCTGAAAAACTGGCCACTGCTCATGGTCTTTTTCCTCTGGGAAAATGGCCACTTCTCCCCAAGCAGATCACATCTTGTCTCTGTCATGATTACTTTCATCTGTGGTGGCTGGAGAGACTTGTGAGGAAAGTCGCTCCCACAAAAGTGGACATCCTTGTCTTCTTGATCTTAATGGAAAAGTTTTTAGTTTTTCGCCATTGAGTATGATGTCATCAGTAGGTTGCTTATATATTACCTTTATTATGATGAGTTATGTTCCCTTTATTCCCACTTTACAGAATGTTTTAATCATAAATGAGTCCTAGATTTTATCAAATGCTTTTTCAGCATCTGTTGAGGAGATCAGGTGATTTTTCCCTTCATTTTGTTTATGTGGTTTATTACATTTATTGATTTGTGAATATCGTACCATCTTTGTAACCTGTGATGATTCCCACTTAATCATAGCATATGATCTTTTTAATGTATTGCTGGATCCAGATTGCCAATATTTTGTTGAGGATTTTAGCATCTATGTTCAGAAGAGATGTTGGCTTGTAGTTTTCTTTCTTTGTTGTGTCTCTACCTTACTGTGAAATTAGGATAATGTTGTCCTTGTCAAAAGTTTGGGAGTCTTCCCACTTCTTAATTTTTCTTGGAATAGTTTGAGAAGGGTAGCAGTTAGTTCTTCCATGATGAATATTTAGTAAAATCTACCTGTGAAGCCATCTGGTCCTTGGCTTTTGTGTGCCATGAGTTTTTAATTACAACTTCAATTTCAGTAGTTTTTATCAGTCTCTTTAGCTTTTCTGCTTAGTCTTGATTGAGTTTTGGAAGACTGTATGTTTCTAGAAATTTATGCATTTCACTCAGATTCTTCAATTTCTTGGCATGTGGTTATTCATAGTAATTTTTTACAATCCTTTGTATTTATGTGGTATCAGTTGTATCTTCTCTTTCTTTTATGATTTTACATATTTGGGTCCTCCCTCTTTTTTTCTTGATGAGTCTGGTTAAAGTTTTGTCAATGTTGTTTATCTTTTTGAAGAACCAGCTCTTGAATTCATTGATTCTTTGGATTTTTTTAGTCTCTATATCACTTAATTCTGATCTGATTTTGATTATTTTCTTCTTTCTACTTGCTATGGGCTTTGTTTGTTGCTCTTCCTCTAGTTCTTGTAGGTGTAGAGTTAGATGGGTTATTTGACATTTTTTCCATCTTTTTCTGTAGGCATGTATTTATATTAATTTCCCCTCTCAGGATTTCTTTTGTTGTGTCCCATAGGTTTTGGGTTGATGTGCTCATTTTCATGTGTTTCCAGATGCTTTCTGAATTCTTTCTTTATCTCATTGTTAGCTCACTCATTATTTAATAAAACATTATTCAGTTTCCATGTATTTGAATGCTTTCGAGTTTTTCCCTTGAATTTGTTTTTTAGTTTCAAGCCATTGTGATTCAACAAGATGCTTGTTATTATTTCAATTTATTTGAATATGTTGAGGCTTCTTTTGTGTCCTACTAGGTGGTCTGTCTTAGAAAATGATTCATGTGCTTTTGAGAAGAATATATTATTTGCTTCTTTGTGGTGAAATATTCTATAAATATAAATTAAGTCCATTTGATCTAAAGTGTCATTCAATACCACAGTATCCTCATTGATTCCTTGTTTGGAAGATATACCCATTGTTAACAGTGGGTGTTAAAATCCTCTATGATGATTCTATTGCTGTTGATCTCTTTTTTGAAATCCTCCAAGGTTTTCCTTACATATAGGTGATCCTATGTTTCATGCATACGTGTTTACCAGGGTTCTATATTCTTGTTGGACTACTCCCTTAAGCATTATGCAATGCTTTATCTGTCTCTTATTATGGCCATTGTCTTGAAGTCTATTTTGTCTGATGTAAGTATGCTACCCCAGCTTTTTTAAATGTCTGTTTGCTTGGAATGTTTTTCATATACCTTCACTTTCAATCTGTGTAGATCTTTTGTTGTGAAGTGGGTCTTGGTCTCTTGTAGATAGCCTATATATGGATTATGTTTTCTTATCCCTTCAATTACTCTATGTCTTGTTATTGGAACATTTAATCCATTTACATTTATTGTTATTATTGATAGGTATGGTTTTATTGTATTTTTTTTCTGTTTGTTCTGGTGCTCCTCTCTTTGTCTCTTTTTTCATCTTCTTAAAGTAGTCCCTGTAGCATCTCTTGCAAATCTGCTTTGGTTGAAATGTATTCTCTTAACCTATTATATATTTTTGGTCTGGAAAACTTATTACACCTTCCATTCTTTCCTATTTTTTATTGTTGTTCAATTACATTTGTCTGCATATACTCCCCACAATTTCCCCCCATCTTAGCCAAACCCTCCTCCCTCCCTTGCTTCCACCCCCTTCTATTTTAAATAGTATCTTTGCTGGGTACAGTAGTCTTGGTTTCAGTCCTTTGTTTTTCATTATTTGTAATATTTTTGGCCATACTCTAATTACTCAACATTCTCAACACTGTTTCTGTTGAGCAATTAGCTGATAGCATTATCAGAGCTCCCTTGTATGTTACTAATTGTTTCTCTCTCCTTGCTTTTAATATTATCTCTTTGTCTTTAAATTTTATCATTTTAATTATGATGTGTCTTAGAGTAGGCCTGTTTCATCTTTATTGAGACATTTTGTACTTCCTGGGCTTTCATGATTTTTACCTCACCAAGTTGGCGAAGTCTTCTGTTTACCTTTTCAAACAGGTTTTCTATCCCTTGTTCCCCTTCCTCTCCTTTTGGTATTCCTATGATGCAAATAATATTATATTTATGTTGTCCTGTAACTCCCATAAACTAGTTTGATTCTTTTTGTGTCTTCACTTTGTTGCTCTGACTGGGTGTTTTTTTCTACCTTGTTTTCCAACTCTTTTATTCAGTCCTCTGCTTCAACTAACCTGCTTTTAATATCTTCTAGTGTAGGCTTTTTTTAGTAGTTGTATTTTTTACTTCCTCCTGGCTCTTATTCATAATTTCTGTGTACTTTTGTTGAGGTAGTTCCCTGTAGCTCCCATTGAATTCCTTGTAATTCTCACTAAGTTCCTTGAGCATCCCTATGAACATTATTTTAATCTCTAAGAGACTGCTTACCTCAATTTTGTTTGGTACTCCTTCTGGGTATTCTTTATTTCCTTTTGATTGGGAGTTGTTTCTTTGTATCCCCATTTAGGTGACCCTTTTTGTTTGTTTCTGCATATTAGATTGATCTGCTTTGATACCCTGTCTTTGTGGGAGTGATCTTTTTGGTAGATGATTTGTATAACTGAGTGGTGAGGTCTTCTTGATCTGTGCTGGATGCTATTGGGATGCACTCTATGCCATTTATGTGGGGTCTCTTGTTATAGTTGGTTTTTGATTGCTGTTGGGTATTCTTAGGTAGGTACTTTCCTCTGGCTGGCTAAGAGTTACACTGCTCATCACTTTTGTATGTTGTTGTACAGGTGCTGCCAGAACAAAACAAAACAGCTTACGGAACAAAACCCACATCTGCAAAAATAACCCTTAACCACAGCCACACTATCAGAAACCAGTGAGCAAATGTTAATAAAGGTAAAAAGAGAGCTATATTATTATTAAAAAGAAAAGTGAATATGAAATGACTAACAAAAAGGAAAATGATTTTGAGATCTTAGAGGGGTAAAAAAATAATAAGAGTAGGAAATATAAACAAGGCAAAGACAGAAAAAAAGAAAATTTACAACATAAATAAAAAAGAGAAAGGAGAATACAAAAGGGAGTAAAAACAGGGAAGATTATAAAAGAAAAGTAGAAAAATAAAGAGTAAATAGAAACAAAATTAAAGAAAAACAACCACTACAGCAATATCGATGACAAATGAGCAAAGATTAATGGAGGTAGAGAGAGAATAAGAACAAGAAAAGAATGAAAATAAATTATAAGATGTCTAAAGGAGAGAAAAGTGATTTTGAGAGAATAGAAAAAGAAATAATAAGAGTAAAAATAAAAAACAGGCTATGAGGAAGAATAAATAAAATTTTAAATGAAAATAAGAAAGTTTAAGAGGAATGCAAAATTGAGTAGGAGAAGGCAATGGTAAAATCTGAAATTTGTAATACAAAAATTGTGAATATATAGGAATAAAATTGAAGAAATACAACAAAAACCACTATATCAACAACAAATAAGCAAAGATTAATAAAAGTGAAGACAGAAGAAAGATATTATAAGAAAGGGGAAAATGAGTGTGAGATGAGTAATGGCAAGAAAAATGGTTTTGAGTGGTTGGAAGGAAAAGAAATAGTAAGAGTGTGGAATAAACACAAGGTGCAAAAATAGGAAAAAATAAAATTTAAACCAAAAATAAGAAGAGGGGGGAAGAAGAGGGGGGAAGAGAAGAAAGAAGTAAAATATGGGATTTAAGTAAAACTAAAGTTAAAAGATAGTGAAATAATGTAAAATAATTTAAAAAGAAAAAATGTTAAAAAGTTATGCCAGAGGAAAAAATAATGCAAATAACGTACACCAAGGTGGAATTCATCTCAACAGAGTCTAGTGTTTGCCACTGTCTTTTCTTTCTGGATCTGACCCTGGTAATGTCAGGTGGTATCTTAGTCTAGCCCTGGGCAGCCTGTTCATAGGTGCAAGAGATCCACAGCCTATGCCTAGCTCCTCCAGATATGGTTGGTCTTCCCTGTTCTGCCCTGCTTTCCATCAACACAAGTTCCAGGAGTGATTCATTTAATGTTTGAGAGTACTGCAAGTAAAACCTATACTTGCTTCCACAGGGGGCCTCTGTAAGATCTGGAGGATGGGGAACCCCCAGGAGGTGCTGTTCAGTCTTCAGAGAAGACAGAAGCAGTGTTTTCCTACTCCCTTGCTACACATTTTGGCCTGACCCATTATTTCCAATAACATGTAGTTTCTGATGAATTAGCTGTCTGTTTCCTGTGACAGGTCAATCTGTGTAAAAGGGTCAGCTCTTTCCTGCTTGGTGCTGTTGACAGCTCTGTATAAGAGTTGAAGCTGAGAGGGTTTGCAAGGTGGGGAACAGAGTGGGCGTCTTGCAGGAGCCAGCAATCACGGTGGTGTTATCATCTCCACTTTACAAATGAGGAACCTGACAGAAACTCAGATGTTCTAGCTGTGAGCACGGTGTTGACACAACTCACTCATATACAGAACAGATTAAAATGTCAGTGTTCTGGGGATGCTGGGAAGATGGTGACGGAGTAGGATGGAGCGGATTCTAGCTCCTGTATTTGTGGGTGAAAATCCTGGCAGATCTATAGAGAAACAGCACAATAAACCATCAGTTACCCAGCATTTATGAAATTAAAAGACCAGAGATTGTTACAGATGCTGAAACACCAGACAGAGGCAGAGTCAGCTACAGGAGCTGGGACACTCAGCAGTGGTAGGCGACCAGCGCGGGACCAGTGTGAGGACCAGCGTGAGAGTGAGTGGAGACAAAGAACATCAAGATACCTGAAGGAGTCTGCACCATTAAAATTCACAGGTATTATACCACAGAAGTTCACACCACAAACCCAGGGAGTCAGAACAGATCAATTTTAGAAGCGAAGACTAACAAGAAGAGTCTCAAAGATTGGGAAGACAAATAAACAATCCCCAAATGAAAGAAAAACCAGAAACTTCAGAAAGAATGTTAGATGAAATAGAGGCTAATCAACTATCAGAGAGTGAATTCAAAGCACTGGTTATTACAAAGTTCAAAGAGCTCACAATGAGCTATCAGGAACTACAGGGGAACTACAATGATCTTTCTGCAAACTACATCAACATGAAAAAGGAAATAGAAAATATCAGCAAGGGACAAGAGGAAATGAAGAATACAATTTCTGAATTGAAGAACATAGTAGAAAGTTTCAAAGTAGAATATATGAGGGAGAGATCAGCTTAACAAGTTGGAGGACAAAGTAGAAAGCATCTCACAGAAAGAGCAAGAAAATGAAAAGAGGCTCAGAAAGAATGAAGAGGGATTAAGAGAAATGCAAGACAATATGAAACATAATAATAGCCGAATAATAGGAATACCAGAAGGAGAAGAAGAACAAGAGATAGAAAACCTATTTCAAACGGTAATGAGAGAAAATTTCCCTAATTTGATGAGAGAAAAAGTCACACAAATCCAGGAATCACAGAGAGTCCCAATCAAGAGGAACCCAAGGAGGCCCACTTCAAGACACATCATCATCAAAATGGCAAAATTCCAAGACAAAGAGAGAACCTTAAAGGCAGCAAGGGAGAAAAAAGAAGTAACACACCAGGGAGCCCCAATAAGGTTAGCTAGTGACATCTCCATGGGAACACTCCAAGCAAGAAGAGAACGGCAAGAAATATTCCAAGTAATGAGAACCAGAGGCCTACACCAAGGCTACTTTACCCAGCAAGGCTCTCAATCAAGATAGATGGCCAAATAAAGAGCTTCCAAGACAAAAGAAGTCTAAAAGAATATGCCTCCACCAAACCAGTCCTACAAGAAATACTAAAAGGACTGCTTTAAGGAAAGGAGGAAAAAGAGAGAGAAGAGAGGAACACAGGTACAAAAATGGCAATGAATAAGTACCTATCAATAATAACCTTAAATTTAAATGGATTAAATGCTCCAATCAAAAGACACACAATAGCTCAATGGATAAGAAAGCATGACCCACACATATGCTGCCTACAAGAGACCCACCTCAGGACAAAAGACCATCACAGACTAAAAGTGAAAGGCTGGAAACAAGTTTTCCAAGCAAACAGACAAGAAAAAGAAGCTGGGGTACCAATTCTCATATCGGACAAAATAGACTTCAAAAAAGGGGCAAGAAAGAGAGACCCAGAATGTCACTTCATTATACTCAAGGGAAGAATCCACCAAGAAGACATTAACATTGTAAATATATATGCACCCAACATAGGGGCACCCAAATATATCAAGAAAATCTTAGAGGCCTTTAAGAAAGATATTGACAGCGACACAATTATAGTAGGGGATTTTAACACCCCACTATCAAAAATGAACAGATCTTCCTAACAAAATATCAAGAAAGATATTGCAGCATTAAACAACACCGTAGATGAAATGGCCTTAACTGATATATAGAGAGCCCTTCATCCCAAAGAAGCTAAATAAACATTCTTTTCAAATGCACATGGAACATTTTCAAAGATAGATTACATGATAGGACACAAAATGAGCCTCAACAAATTCAAAAAACTGAAATCATATCAAGCATCTTCTGTGACCACAAGGGACTGAAACTGGAAACCAACCCCAAAGGAAAAAACCCAAACCACCCAAAAACATGGAGACTGAATGGTATGCTATTAAACAACAAATGAGTCAAGAATGAAATTAGGGAAGAAATCAAAATGTTTCTGGAAACAAATGAAAATGAACTCACGACAACCCAAAACTTATGGGACACAGTGAAGGCAGTCCTGAGAGGGAAGTTTATAGCAATACAGGCCTACCTAAAGAAGATAGAAACATTTCAAACAAAAAACCTGACCCTACGCCTGCAAGAACTAGAGGAACAACAACAAAGACAGCCAGAGCAAGCAGAAGGAAGGAAATAACCAAGATTAGAGCAGAATTAAATGACATAGAAACTAAAAGCACAATTTTAAGGATCAATGAATCCATGAGTTGGTTGTTTGAGAAGATAAACAAAATAGACAAGCCTTTAAGTAAGCTCATTAAGAAAAGAGGAGAGAGGACACAAATAAGCACAATCAGAAATGAAAGAGGAGAGATTAAAACTGATACTACATAAATAGAAGGGATTGTAAGAAATTACTATAAAGAACTGTATGCCAAGAAATTTGAAAACCTAGGGGAAATTGACACATTTCTAGAAAAATACAATCTTCCAAAACTCAGTGAAAAAGAAGCAGAAAATCTAAATACACCAATAACAGCAAAAGAAATTGAAGCAGTAATCAAAAAACCCCCATCACACAAAAGCCCCGGACCAGATGGTTTCACAGGAGAATTCCACAAAGCATTTAAGGAAGAGCGAACCCCTATTCTCCACAGACTATTCCAAAAAATCCAGAAGGATGGAACACTCCCAAATTCTTTTTATGAAGCCAGCATCATCCTAATTCCAAAACCAGATAGAGACACAACAAATAAAGAGAACTTCAGGCCAATATCACTGATGAACATAGACGCTAAAATCCTCAACAAAATATTGGCAAACTGCATCCAACAATATATCCAAAAGATCATCCACCATGACCAAGTAGGATTCATCCCAGGGATGCAAGGATGGTTCAATATTCACAAATCAGCTAATGTAATACATCACATAAACAAAAGCAAAGACAAAAACCACATGATCATATCAATAGACACGGGAACAGCTTTTGAAAAGGTATAACACCCATTTATGATTAAAACACTTTAGCAAAGTGGGAATAGAGGGAGCATTCCTCAATATAATAAAAGCCATATATGAGAGAGCTACAGCCAACTTCATATTCAATGGGCAAAAAGTAAAAGCTTTTCCATTAAGATCAGGAACAAGACAAGGATGTCCACTTTCACCACTTCTATTCAATATGGTATTGGAAGTTTTAGCCACAGTGATCAAGCAAGAAAAGGAAATAAAAGGCATCCAAACAGGAAAGAAGGAAGCAAAACTGTCACTGTTTGCAGATGACATGATAGTGTACATGGGAAATCCTATAGACTCTACCCAAAAACTACTCGAACTAATTAATGAATTTGGCAAAACAGTGGGTTACAAAGTCAATATCTGGAAATCAAAGGCATTTTTGTATACCAACAATGAATCAGCAGAAGCAGAAATCAAGGAAAAAATTTATTCGATATAGCAAAAACAAAAATAAAATATCTGGGAATAAACCTAACTAAGGAGGTAAAACACCTGTATGCAGAAAAATACACAGCACTGAAGAAATAAATCAAGGAAGACACAAACAAATGGAAACATATACCTTGTTCATGGATTGGAAGAATTAACATCCTCAAAATGTCCATACTACCCAAAGCAATATACAGATTCAATGCAATACCTATTAAAGTACCAATGGCATATTTCACAGACATAGAGCAAACACTTCGAAAATTTATATGGAACCATAAACAAGCCCGAACAGCAGCTGTTCTTTTGAGAAAGAAGAACAAAGTAGGAGGGATCACAATACCTGATATCAAACTGTATTCCAAGGCCACTGTAATCAAAACAGCCTGGTACTGGCATAAAAACAGTCACATAGACCAATGGAACAGAACAGAGAGCCCAGAAATCAACCCAACTCTCTACAGTCAATTAATATTTCACAAAGGGGGAAGTATCATAAAATGGAGTAAAGATAGCCTCTTCAACAAATGCTGCTGGGAGAACTGGACAGCTACATGCAAAAAAATTAAACTTGAGTACAAACTTACACCATACACCAAAATAAACTCAAGGTGTATAAAAGACTGAAATATAAGCAGTGACACCATTAAAGTCCTAGAGGAGAACATTGGCAAGAAAATCTCAGATATTTCGCACAGCAACATTTTTACCAATATGTCCCCTAGAGCAAGGAATATAAAGGAAAGAATGAACAAATGGGATCTCATCAAAATAAAAAGCTTCTGCGTGGCTAAAGAAAATGGTATTAAATTAAAAAGACAACCAACTGTATGGGAAAACATATTTGCCAATGATACCTCAGACAAAGGTTTAATTTCCAAAATATACAAAGAACTTACACGACTCCACTCTAAGAAGACAACCAACCCAATTAAAAAAAGGGAAAAAGACTTGAACAGACACTTCCCCATGGAGGACATACAGAACATCCCGAGGCACATGAAGAGATGCTCAATATCGTTAGCTATCAGAGAGATGCAAATGAAAACCACAGTGAGATACCACTTTACACCAGTCAGGATGGCTATCATAAACAAAGCAACAAACAACAAATGTTGGAGAGGTTGTGGGGAAAAGGGGACCTTAGTTCACTGTTGGTGGGATTGCAGACTGGTGCAATCATTATGGAAAACAGTATGGAATTTTCTCAGAAAACTAAAAATGGACCTGCCTTTTGACCCAGCAATTCCACTGCTAGGATTTTATCCTAAGAATCCTAAAACATCAATTTCAAAGAACCTATGCACCACAATGTTCATAGCAGCACAATTTGCAATAGCCAAGAGTTGGAAGCAACCTAGGTGCCCATCAGTAAATGAATGGATCAAAAAATTGTGGTACATATACACAATGGAATTCTATGCAGCAGAGAGAAAGAAGGAGCTCCTACCCTTTGCAACAACATGGATGGAACTGGAAAGCATTATGCTGAGTGAAATAGGCCAGATGCTGAAAGACAAATACCATATGATCTCACCTTTAACAAAAAGCTAAACAACAATACAAACAAGCAAACAGAATAAAAACAAAGACACTGAAATAGAGAACAAGGGGACAGTGACCAGAGGGGAGAGGGTAGGGAATTTAAGGGGGAAAAAGGGGAGGTATTTGAAGGAACAAGTAGGAAGGACACAGGGAGGAGAACTAAGGGGGGTGGAAATGGGAGGGAGTTGGGGAGACGGGGCAGGGGGGGCTGTGATGGGAGAAATAGACAAAAAACTGTACTTGAAAAATAACTAAATAAAATAATTAAAAAAGTAGTTGAAGCTCGGCAGGGCTTTGAACACCCCCTGCTTAGCCTATTTCTAATCTCTCTGCTCTGATGGTTTCAGTGAATCAGGGCCCCAGAACAGCATAACCTGGAATATCTGATAGACATTCAGAAAGAGTCCTTTCAGAGATTCTCCTTCTTTCCCCTGTAGATATGCACGTAGTAGGGGGCTTCTAAGCCTGGTCTCACTGATCTGCAGAGACTGCAAGCTGATAGGTTTGAGTTTGGCATGACTGCCTGTGAGAGGATCTGCCTGGCTGCAAAAATCTCAGATGCTCAGGTCCTAGCTGTCCAGTTCCTAGCCTGCTGCACTCACGTGAGGCTCAGACCCCAGCTCTCCACTCTGTTCAGGCCCCTGCTTGCCAGCTGCACTGGGTTGGGTCTCATAGTTTCTTCCGTGTGTCACTTTCTGTTCATTCTGCCCAGCTGGACTCAGTGGGAACAAACTGCATTTCATTCTAGTTTCTTTGTTGGCAGAGCCACTGCACCTGTGAGCATGGAGTCCCTGCCCTGCCACACTTCAGCTCCCTTTTTAAAAACATTTCTATGTGGCACTGACATTTGCAGCCCTGAGTTATGGGGCAGCTCACCACATGCTCCACTTCCCTAAAAACAGAAAGTTTCTCTCAATCAAGACTGTCCACATCTTGCCAGTTCTGACAGTTTTAGGAGATAGAATTTGTCTCTGGATCTCTCCTGGTTGGCACTGCAGCTGTGGACAAGTTTCTCTTTGTGTTTGTGCAACCTAAGTTTCCCAGACTTCGTATATTCTTCCAAGCCTCTCCCAATTAGAATTGGGGGATTCTTTGTGTGGGACCAGGGTTCTCCCTCTGGGAATGGAAGGACCTACTAAGCTGTATTTTATGTCTGATTTTTTTCTGTGCCAAACATGTCCTACACAGGGCATTTCCCCTTCAACTTGTAAAATCTCTTACCAGACAGTTCAAGGCATGCTCTGTTCTCCCTGGCTTCAAAACTTTATATCATCTGAGATTCCACTGATTGTTCAGGTCACTTGTCAAAAGATCAGCCAAAAAATCCCTGGGCTCAGCTTTTACCTACTCATCCACCATCTCCTTCTTTCTCAAGACTGGTTATTTTTAAATTTGTATTCTTTTTTTTTTTTAAATTTTATTTAGTTATTTTTCAAGTACAGTTTTTTGTCTATTTTTCCCATCCCAGCCTCCCCTGCCCCTTGCTCCCCACCTCCCTCCCATTTCCTCCCCCCCCCTTAGTTCTCGTCCCTGTGTCCTTCCTATTTGTTCCTCCAAATCCCTCCCCCTTTTTCCCCTTAACTTCCCTTCCTTCTCCCCTCTGGTCATAAAGAATATTTTTCTTAATTCTTAAAAGTCAAAAATTTTGTCAGTGTATGTATACATATATATGTATATATGTATATAAAATAGATGTGCATATTTGAAATTCAAAGATAATACAAGAATTATACAGGGAATATATGTGTGTGTACATTTATGCACACATGTATAGAGTGTGTACATGTACATCCCACATGGGGATGAATTTATTATATTATATTATATTATATTATATTATATTATATTATATTATATTATATTATATTATATTATATTATATTATATTATATTATATTATATTATATTATATTATATTATATTATATTATATTATATTATATTATATTATATTATATTATATTATATTATATTATATTATATTAATTTTATTTATTATATTAATTTTATTAATTATATTATATTTATTACATTATATGTATTATATATATAAAATCTCCTCTATAACCCAGATATATATATGTATACACTCACACGTATAATCCTGAATCTTTATTTTGTAGCTTTTTGTACAAGAGGATATAGATATATAAATATGCATACCTGTATTTCCTTGTACTATTCTTCTATTATCCTTAAGATATACACATAAATGCATATATGTACATACATATATATGTAGCATTTTGTAAATTTTTTGTTGAGATAAATAGATGCCTTTAAATTGCCATTGCATTAAATGAAGTGGATGGTTTTGTGCTAGATTTAGGTATTACTTTATCCTTCATGTTTATTTATTTCTGTTGCAGACCATTCTGCTTCCTTTTCAGAATCCTGATAATCTATTTAAGTTGAATAACCTCCTTTTCCTCCAAATATATAATTTTTATCATTTTCTTCTTTTTGTTCCTTCTCTTTCACACTTAAAGAACTTTTCTAATTATTCCTCAACATCACATATAATTTTCTATAATATAATAACACACATTCTCTCTTGGTACCTCTAGTGCATAACTGTGTTTTTAGTTACCTTTTATATTATTACCTCCCTTAACTTCTTTTAATTTTATTCTGATTCTCACAAAGCCAGTTCCACTTCATATCATTTATTCTCTTACTTAATAAAGTTTTTGTTATTTTCCTTTATTGAATATACAACATACGTACTTAAAACATTATTTTGTTTTCTTGTAGAAACCTTTTACATATTTGTAAGTTATTCTGCAACTTAAGGTCAATAATTTACTTTTTGTGGTTGTCATCTAAATACTTATTTTCTCTCTTCATTTAACCTGGATAAAGATAAATGAAGGGTGGAAAAATAAAGAAATATCACCTATATGTATCCAATATTCATTCCTAAATGTGTGTGTAATCCTTTTGAACCACATCACAATCACATAAAACACGTAATTTTGTTCTAAAGGTATCTCTCAATGTTGCTTTCCTGGACCAGGAAGACATTTTCTTCTTTTTGGAGTCTAGAGAAATGAATTTCTTCATAGGTAAGTTATAGCTCTTTCTGTAGAAACAGTGTATTACATAATATGGTAATTCCCAGAATACACAGCTAACTCAATGATCCTTACAAATCTCTGCTTTTCTTCACATCAGGATGTTCCAACTATCTTTTTTACTGATGGCCATATCCCTGAAATTTTAGGAGAGGATAAAGGATCTCAGAAATTCTTTATTTTGATTTTTATTGACAGAAAATTTTAATAGAATGCAATATTTATTTATTTTTAAATGGTGCTGATTCTATCATAGTCTCAAAAACTGAAAGAAGGGCCACTTTGTCGAATAAGGCCTGGTATAAGAATTTGCTTATCTTTGAAGTTTCACCCAGCTGTTCTTTGATTTTAAACAATGACTCGGTCTCTGTCTAAGAAAAACAGCATTATTAAATTATATTCCATAGTTGGAAAGAAAAACTATCTGAGTTGCAGGAAGTCCAGAGTAAAATAAAATCATATGAAGTAAACTAAATTATGAATAACATATGTGTGGAATCTTTGGACAAAAGCTTTTGTTGGTTTAGTATGAAAAAAACAGAACAGGAGCTTGTATTGTTGTCTTAAACAGAAGAAATCTGTAACAATTTGCTAAATTAGAAATTCTATTTTTTTAGAAAGAAATGATTATATGTGCTTTTTATTTCTTAAGATTTTATTTATCTTTAGAGGGGAAGGAGAGAGGGAGAGAAACATCAATGTTTGGTTGCCTCTAGTGTGTCCCCTGCTGGGAACTGGCCTGCAGGGAAATGACCTGCAACCCAGGCATGTGCCCTGGCTGGGAATTGAACCATGACCCTCTGGTTCGCAGACCTGCGCTCAATCCACTGAGCTACACCAGCCAGGGAAGAAATTCTATTTTTAGTACCAAACTTCAAAATAGGCCCCTTTGTTATTTTTGATGATAATGTGATTTGAATAAGAGACCTGGCCCCAAGTTTTGTTGTTGGATCATGGCTTAGAAACACATTGAGAGTCCCTTTACCTGTCTACCAGATGTAGAGTTCTGCCTTTGGTACATCTCTGTGCCCACCAGTAGAGCAATGAGACCTAGCAAAGAGCCATATTCCAACATTTGCATGTAAGTGAGCAAATATTGTTGTCTGCAATGCAGGAGAACAGAATTGAGACTCTAGAGGTAAACTATACCTCACTGTATTTTCAGTGTCCACATCTATTGTCTGCTAGAATGGCAAGCCTTAAGACAGTTGGTGACATTGACAAACTTTCCTCAGAAGTCCTTCCTTGACTCCTGAATTGTTCTACATTTGTGGAGGCACATTTCATGAGGGTAGTTAATGGTCCACTGAGATTAGAATCACCTTGAAAGGTCCACATATTCACCATCACATATTTGCAAAACCTCAGAATTTGCCTTCCAACTACACTGATCACAGTGAGCTCCTGTGTTCAACATGAACAATTCTTGCTTCTGTCAAGCAAAGAAGAAGCTAAGGCAACTCTAAGTACTGTTGAGTGGCAAGTTAAAACCCTAAAATGTCAAGTGACCTGGAATAAAAAAAATCATAAAAATATTAAAGAATTCCAAAAATACTGTATAATAATTTTATACTTTCTCTTAAATGGAAGCAAGGGAGGGAGGAGGGTTTGTTTGGCTGGGGTGCAGGGTGAAGCAGTGGGGAGTAATGCAGATAACTGTAATTGAACAACAATAAAATAATTAAAATAAATAAATAAACAAGTGGATAATATAATACTTTCATTTCTTTTTGTGGAGAGAAATTTTTTAACATACAAGTTTTCCAAATAAGTACAATAGGATGAGTGGGAGTTGAGCAATATAAAATAACTCTTGTGTCCCTGTTGTAAAAAAGCAAATTTATTCATATTTTATACTGCCTCTGAAAGACAAGCAAATTCTAAAAAGTATTTTCACATTTCAGGATATTGGTTAGGATGTATTTAGTTTCAATAAATATAGGCAGTTCAAGTGCTTGGTTGACACAGGGTCTGTGTCCCAGAGGCAAAGCTCAAACATGTAGGTGACCAACCACCTCAATGCAGCCAAAGGATGAGAGGGACATTCTGGAACATGGGGCACAGCTCACTTCACTAGTTCTGCTATCCTCTGCCATTGTGTCTTCTGGTCATATATTGCTGCCTGACATAGCATGTCATCTCAGTATTTTCAAAATGCTCACTACCACTTTTGCAACTTTAATATACTCAATATGTAGAAGGAAGAAATTATATTTCAAAATACTAAATTGATATGAAATCCAAAGTACACAAAGTTTCTTATTCTCTATGAATTTTCATAACTGATTTGCATTAAAATATGTATCTTCCTCTACTGCATTCTGTTGCTCATTAGCTGACACCTACACTATTGATTCCTGTCAATTTTCCTCTTCAAAGAAGGCTACTCCTCTCTTCAGTATTTCCATCACCATAAACCAAATTTGGAATATTTTGTCATTTATCTGCCTGCCAGCTAGATTCCTCCCCAAAAATCTCAAGCACATTGTCCTCTTCTTGACCTTGTTACAATGATCTGTTAATGACTGAGGCACAACTTGATGTTTTAAAAAACATTATTGTACTTCAATCACACTCTCACGAACCTCATAGGCTACCATCATCAGAATTATCAATATACATACATGGCTGTACTAATCATAAATAGTCAAATGGTTAGTTCCTGTCAATTCATGTGTTATTTTGTTTGTTTTTTTCTTATTTTTCCCTTTCAAAAATTAATTAATGCCCTTTTAAAATGGTTCTTACCATACAGGCTAATTTACAGGTACATTATTTTTTATATTTGTTTCTCTCTTTTTTATTTTTTTAATTTTTATTTTATTGATTATGCCATTACAGTTGTTCTATTAGCTCCCTTCATTCCCCTCTACCCTGCACCCCCCACCATTCCCCCCTTTAGTTTATGACCATGTGTCTCAAGTTCTTTAGATTCTATATTTCCCATACTATTCTTGCCCCCCTATCTATTTTCTACCTACCATCAATGCTACTTATTTTCTGTACCTTCTCCCCTTTTCTCCTCCTTCCACTCCCCTATTGCTAACCCTCCGTGAGATCTTCATTTCTATGTTTCCGCTCCTGATCTAGCTGTCCTTTTAGTTTGCTTTTGTTTTAGGTGTGGTTGTTAATAACTGTGAGTTTGCTATCCTTTCACTGTTCATATTTTTTATCTTCTTTTTCTTAGATAAGTCCCTTTAACATTTCATATAATAAGGGCTTGATGATGATGAACTCCTTGAATTTGATCTTATCTGAGAAGCAATTTATCTGTCCTTCCATTCTAAATGAAAGTTTTGCTGGATAAAGTGATCTTGGTTGTAGGTCTTTGGATTTCATGACTTGGAATATCTCTTTCCAGACCCTTCTTGCCTGTAAGGTCTCTTTTGAGAAATCTGCTGACTTTGAGAAGTCTGATGGGAACTCCTTTGTAGGTGACTGTCCCCTTATCTCTTGCTGCTTCTAGGATTCTCTCCTTCATTTTAATCTTGGCTAATATAATGATGATGTGCCTTGGTGTGTTCCTTCTTGGGTCCCACTTCTTTTGGGGACTCTCTGAGCTTCCTGGATTCCCTCGAAGTCTATTTCCTTTGCCAGATTGGGGAAATTCTCCTTTATTATTTGTTCAAATAAGTTTTCCACTTATGGCTGTTCCTCTTCCCCTTCTGGTACCCCTATAATTCGGATGTTGGAACATTTAAAGATGTCCTGAATGTTCCTGAGCCTCTCCTCATTTTTTTGAATTCTTGTTTCTTCATCCTTTTCTGACTGGTCATTTTTTATTTCCTTCTGGTCCACTCCTTTGATTTGAGTCCGAGTTTCCTTTTCATCACTATTGGTTTCCTGTGCAATTCCCTTCATTTCAATTAGTTTAGCCTTCATATGTTCCTCTAATTTGTGACTAAAATCAACCAGATCTGTGAGCATCCTGATCACCAGTGTTTTGAACTGTGTATCTGAAAGTTTTGCTATTTCTTGGTCACTTAGAGTAATGGGCTCTGGGGCTTTGAGATCTTCTTGAGCCATTTTTGGTCTGTTCTCGACCATTAAGTATGAGGAGTGGAGCCTTAGGTGTTCACAAGGGTGGGGCCACCCAGGTTGCTGGGTTGCGACACTGTATGTTCAAGTACAGTTGTCCTCATTTTCCCACCACCACTCCCCCTCACTCCACTGGTGCCCACCTCCTACCCTTGATCCTAACCACCTTGGCTCTGGCCATGTGTTCTCTATACATGTTCTTTGACCACCCACCCCCTTTCCCCCCTGTGATACCTGCAACCTCCTTTCTGGTTACTGTCAGTTTGTTCTTCATTTCAATGTGTCTGGTTACATTTTGCTTCTTTGTTTGGTTGATTAGGTTCCACTTAGAGGTGAGATCATATGGTATTTCCTCTCACTGTCTGCCTTGTTTCACTTAGCATAATACTCTTCAGATCCATCCATGTTTTCATGAAGAATAGTAGTTGCTCCATCTTTCTTTCTGCTGTATAGTATTCCATTTTGTAAATGTTCAATAGTTTTTTGATCCACTCATTTACTTATGGGCCTTTAGGTTGTTTCTAACACTTGGCTATTGTAAATTGTGCTGCTATGAACTTTGGGGTACATAGTTTCTTTCAAATTGGTGTTTCAGGATTCTTAGGGTATAATCCCAGAAGTGAAATTGCTGGGTCAAAAAGTAATTACAAATTTTTTCATTTTCAGAGAACATTCCATACTGTTTTCCACAGTAGCTGCACCAGACTACATTCCCACCAACAGTGTCCTAAGATTACCTTTTCTACAGAACCTTACCTACACTTGTCTGGAAATTTGTTTAAGATAGCCATTCTCACCAGTGTGACATGGTATCTCATTGTGATTTTAATTTGTATCTCTCTGATGGTTAGTGATCTTGAGATCACTCTCATATGTCTCTGGGCCCTCTGTATGTCCTCTGTGGACAAGTGTCAGTCCAGGTCCTTTGCCCATTTTTAAATTGGGTTGCTTTTCTACCTGGAGTAGAGGTGTGAGAGTTCTTTATATATTTTGGATATCAAACCCTTGTCCAAGGTATCATTTCCAAATATGTTTTTCACATATGTCTGATGCCCTTTTCATTTTGCTGATGCTTTCTTTAGCTGTGCAGAAACTTTCTTTATGAAGTCCTATTTGTTTATTCTTTCCTTTATGTTCCTTTCTTTAGAGAATGTATTGGTGAAAATATTACTGCATGGAATATCTGAGATTTTCTTACCTGAGTTCTCTTCTAGGACATTTATGGTGTTGCGATTTATTTTTAAGTCTTTCATCAATCTTGAGTTTATTTTTATATATGGCATAAGTAGGTGGTTGAGTTTCATATTTTTTGCATATAGCTGTCCAGTTAGCCCAGCACCATTTGTTGAAGAGGCTGTAATACTTCGTTTTATGCTTCTGCCAACTTCGTTAAATGATAATTGACCATAGAGACTTGGGCTTATTTCTGGGCTCTCTATTCTGTTCTACTAATCTACATGTTTTTCTTATGCAAGTACCAGAGTGTTTTGATTACAGTTGCCTTGTAATATAGTTTGATATCAGGCATTGTCATCCTTCTTACTTTGTTCTTCTTTCTCAAAAGTGCTGTGGCTATACAAGGTAGTTTATGGTTCTATATAAATTTTTCAAATGTTTGTTCTGTATCTGTGAAATATGTCATTGGTACTTTAACAGGGATTGTGTTGAATCTATAAATTGCTGTGGGTATTATGGACACTTTCATGATGTTAATTCTTCCAGTGCATGAATGAAGTATATGTTCCCATTTGTTTGTGTCTTCCTTAACTTCTTTCTTCTGTTTTGTGTAGTTTTCTGAGTAGAGGTCTTTTACCTCCTTTTTTAGGTTTACTCCATGGCACTTTAGTTTTATTGCTGCTATAGCAAATGTGGTTTTTTCCTGATTCCTATTTCTGGTATTTCATTGTTGGTGTATAAAAGTAACTTTGGTTTCTGAAATATTGAATTTGTATACCACAGTTTTACCAAATTTACATTATTAGGTCAAGTAAATTTTTATGGAATGTATAGGATTTTCTATGTACACTGTCATGGCACCTGCAGACAATTACAGTATTGCTTTGTCTCTTCCAATTTGGATGGCTTTCATTTCTTCTTCTTGTATGATTGCTCTGGCTAGAACTTCTAATATTATATTGAATAGAAGTGGTGAAAATAGACATCCTTGTCTTGTTTTTGATCTTAGTTGGAAAGCTTTTAGTTTTTGCCCTTTGAGTATGATGTTGACTGTGGGTGTCTCATATATGGCCTTTATTATGTTGAGGTGTGCTCCCTCTACTCACAGTTTGCTGAGTGCTTTTATCATAAGTGGGTACTGTACTTTATCAATTGCTTTTTGCATATCTGTTGATATGATTGTGGTTTTTGTCTTTCCTTTTGTTTATGTGATGTATTACATGTATAGATTTGTGAATATTGTACTTTCCTTGCATCCCTAGGATGAATCCCACTTGGTCATTGTGTATGATCTTTTTAATGTATTATTGGATGCAGTTTGCCAATATTTTGTTAATTATTTTAGCATCTGTGATCATCAGTTATATTGGCCTGTAATATTCTTTCTTTGTTGGGTCTTTATATAATTTTGGAATTAGGATAATGCTGGATTCATACAGTTTGGCAGTCTTCCTTCTTGTTAGATTTTTTGACATAGTCTGAGAAGAATAGGGGTTAGCTCTTCCTTAAATGTTTTGTAAAATTATGAAACCATCTGGTCTAGAGATTTTTGTATGTAGCAAATTTCTTGATTACTCTTCAATTTCATCAGCTGTTATTGGTCTGTCCAGGCTTTCTGATTCTTCTTCATTCAATGTTTGGAGATTATATTTTTCTATAAATTTGTCCATTTGACCTTGGTTTTCAGATTTATTGGCATATAATTTCTTATAATCCTTTGTATTTTGTGGTATTAGTTGTAATCTTTACACTTTTATTTGTGATTGTGTTTACTTGGGTCTTCTCTCTTTTTTTTTTTCTTGATTACTCTGCTTAAAGGCTTGTCAATTTTGTTTATCTTTGCAAAGATCCTACTCCTGGATTCATTTATTGATCCTTTTGGATTGTTTTGCAGTCTCCATGTCATTCATTTATGGTCTGGTCTTAGTTATTTCCTTCCTTCTACTTGCTCTAGACAGTCTTTGTTGTTGTTTCCCTAGTTTTTGTACATGTAGAGTTAGGTTGTTTATCTGAAATGTTTCTATCTTTTTAAGGTAGATCTGTATCACTATGAACTTCCCTTTCAAGACTGTCTTCACTGTGTCCCATAAGCTTTGGACTGTTGTATGTTCATTTCTATTTGTTCCAGAAACTTTTTGATTTCTTCCTTGATCTCATTATTAACCCATTCATTGTTTAATATCAAGCTATTCAATCTCTGTGAATGTGAGTGTTTTGGAGTTTTTTCCTTAAGGTTGATTTCTAATTTCAGGCCCTTGAGGTCCAAGAAAATGTTTAATATGATTTCAATTTTTTGAATTTATTGAGGCTTGTTCTGTGTCCTATATGATCTATCTTTGAAAATATTTCATGTGCATTTGAAAAGAATGTTTGTTTGCTCCTTTGGGATGAATGGTTCTCTCTCTCTCTCCATATGTGTGTGTGTGTGTGTGTGTGTGTGTGTGTGTGTGTGTATATACAAAATATATATTCTGTTAAATTCACTTTAACAGAATATATATTCTGTTAAATTCATTTGATCTAGGAAAATTTTTAAAACTTATCAGAAGTAACTATTTTTTAAAGATTTTAAATTTATTTATCTTTAGAGGGGAAGGGAAGGAGAAAGGGAGAGAAACATCAATGTATGGTTGCCGTTTATGCACCCCCTGCTGGGAAGTGGCCTGCAGGGAACCGGCCTGCAACCCAGGCATGTGCCCTGATTGGGAATTGAACCTTGATTGTCTGGTTCTGAGGCGCGTGCTCAATCCACTGAGCTACACCAGCCAGGGCTGATCTAGGAAATTTTTCAGTGCCTCAATATCCTTGTTGATATTTTGTTTGGAAGATCTATTCATTTTTGACAGTAGGTGTTAAAATTCCCTAGTATAAGTGTGTTGCTATATAAATCTTTCTTGAAGTCCTCCAAGATTTTTCTTATATATTTGGGTGCTCCTATGTTGGGTGCATATATATTTACAATGTTTATGTCTTCTGGTTGGATTCTTACCTTGAGTATTATCAAATGTCCTTCTGTGTTTGTTTTATGGCCTTTGCTTTGAAGTCTATTTCATCTGATATAAGTATTGCTACCCTGGCTTTTTTTTTTCTTGTCTATTGGCTTGGAATATTTTTTCCAATCCTTCACTTTCTGTGTAGTTCTTTTGTTGTGAGGTGGTTCTTTTATAGGCACCATATGTGCACATCATATTTTCTTATCCATTCAGCTACCCTGTCTTTTGATTTGAACATTTAATCCATTTACATTAAAGATTATTATTAATAAGTAGTTATCATTGCCATTTTACCCCCTTTCTACTTGTGTTCCATTCTCTCTCACTTATTTTCTTCCTCTTATTAAAGCAGTCCCTTTAACATATCTTGCAGTGCCGAGTTGGTGGAGGTATATTTTTACAACCTTCTATTGTCTGGGAAACTCCTTATTTTGCCTTCTAATTTAATTGAGAGACTTCCTGGATGGATTAGTCTCAATTGCAGGTGTTTGGACTTATTTGGAATAGTTTGTACCATTTCCTTCTGGTTTGTAGTGTTCCTGTAGGGAAGTCAGATGATAGTCTTATTGGAGATCCTTTGTATGTTACTTCCTATTTTTCCCTTACTGCCTTTATGATTCTCTCTTTGTCTTTGAATTTTGTCATTTTAATTATAATGTGTCTTGAGGTGTGCCTCTTTAGGTTGCTCTTGATTGGAACCTTCAGTGTGTTACTGGATTTGTGAGACTATTTCTATAATCAGATTAGGGAAGTTTTCCATCATTACTCTTTCAAGCAAGTTTTTGTTTTCCTTGCTCTTATTTTCCTTCTGGTATCTATATTATATGGCTATTATTACCTTTCAGGTTGTCCTGCAGTTCCCTTAACACCTCTTTATTCTGAGTCTTTTTTACTTTTCATGCTTTTTCTGGAATTTTTTTTCTATCTTGTCTTCCAGCTCACTGATTCAGTCCTCTGCTTCATCTATCCCGAATTTTGATTCCTTCTACTGTGTTCGTCAGTTAAGAAATTGTGTTCTTCATTTCCTCTTAGCTCTTGTTGATAGTCTCTATGTATTTTTACATGCTGGTGTAATTTGCAGTAAGTTACTTGTAACTTCCTTGTAGTTTTTTGTAATTTTCACTGAGCTAATTGAGCTTCCTTATAACCATTGCTGTGATCTCAATATTTGATAGTTAACTTGCCTCTATTTCATTTAGGATTCTTTCTGAGGATTCTTAGTTTCCTTTCATTTGAGTGTTGTTTTTTTGCCTTTCCATTATATGTGGGATGCTTCTTGTTCACTTTTTGCTTCTTAAATTGATCTATTTTGACTCCCTGACTTTGTGGTGTGAACTTGTATGGTAGAAGACCTGTGAGATTCAGCAGTGTAGTCTCCTTGGCCTCCTGAACTTGATTCTCTTGGGATGATCTTTATACCATTTATGTTGGCCCTCTAGATGTAATTGGGTTTTGATTGTTTTGGGGTCATTCTTTTGTGGGTACTTCCCTCCAGCTAGTTGAATGAGGGTCACTCTGCCCACCATGTCTTGTATGCTGTTGTACAGGTGCTACCAGAACAAAACCACAAAGCCATGGGAACAAACCTATGTCCTCAAAAATATCTTCCCACTCCACAATCCCACTATCAACAGCAAACAAACCAGTGTTAATAAGGGTATAAATATATTAAGACTATCATAAGAAAGGAGAGAAATAAACTATAGTATAAAATTTAGTAACTTAATATCTACAAACTTGCTGGACAAATGAATGTTAAAAAGCTATGCAGGATAGAAAATATTGCAAATCATGGAGAAAACTGCAGTGGATTTTGTCTCAGTAGCCTTTTGTATTTACCACTGTTTATTCTTTCTGGATCCACCTCTGGTGATGTCAAATATTTACCCCATTTGACCTTAGGCCAGGTACTCTGAGACTGCCAGGAATCTACTCCCCGTGGCTGTCTTCTTCAGTTGTTAATCTAGTCACTCTGCACTCAGAAGTCAGGCTTAATCCCCATATGACTTGGCAGAATCTATCCTGGGGTTGGGGCTATTGTTTCTGCTAGGCTACCACTGCTCAGAGGGGATTTGTCTACCTGAGCAGGATGGCTTCTGTCATAGTGTTGATGACTCAGTACTGGGATCCCAGGGTCTAGTCTCTCAGTTCTCTCCCCAAAGCCTCCATTCCCATTCTCTCCTCAAGCATCTCTAGTTTACTCTGCTCCCTCTCCCTTTGCCAGGGATCTACTGTATGTGGTTGTCTCCTTCAGTTGTTAATCTGGTTACTCTGCTTTCAGTAGTCAGGCTTAAGTGCCCAAGGGCAGGGCAGAATCTCTCCTGGGGTTGGGGCTCTTGTTTCCTGTCAGGCTATTGCTGCTTAAAGGGGAGTGGTCATCCTGAGCAAGGGGGCTACTGCCATATGTTGGATGACTCAACACCATCATCCTGTGTCTATTTTCTTAGTTTTCTCCCCAAAGTTTCTGTCTCCCGTCTCTCTTCAGACATCTTGAACCCACTCTGCCACTGCCTTTGCTGGAGCCCAGGGTAAGTGGCTACAAATGAAAATTTGTGTGTTGGCCCTTTAAATGGCACTTTGCATCTCTATCCATCCATCTCTCAAAAAGAGCAACCCTGACAATTTTTGCTGCTACTTGTTATCTGTGTACTTTTTGAGCTCTGATGCTCTAGGCCCGATATCCTAGCTAAGAGTTTAGACCCCATTCTTCTCAGGTGAATATAACTGGAGACTTAATTATCCCTCCAGCCCTGCCTCTTGTGGGCACCCAGCCAACCTTCTTGAGTTTCCACTACACTTCTTACCAGTCAGTTAGTGCTAAAGATGATTCTTCTGTCTGTCCAAGGATATAAGGTTTCTCTATCACTATTGTTCAGTTTTTTGTTCTGAGTGATTTCTCCACAGTTTAGTGGGAATTCCAGACTGGACCTGGGAGAAAGTTAGTGTGGTTTCCATTAACTTTTGTACCATTTTGCCTACAGTCTGTTTTTACAATTGTTTCTCTACTTTGGCAGATTTTTAATATGGCCAGAACAGGGTGAAGAATTTCAAGTTATCTCCCCCATATTTAAATTTGAAAATTTTCTCATCACATTATTCTTTTACCACCATTTCAGTCATCTGATGGGTTTAAACCCAACTAATCTATAATTTTTTTGCATCATTTTAAGTCTCATGATTTTCCAATTTCTAAACTTTTTCTTTTTTTTTTTTAAGATAGGTCAGCAATAGTCTCACCAGAACCCATGAACTTCCACTATATTCAACTTGCCAGTTCCTAAATGTGGTTCAAACCAGTGGTTTATATGCATTATCTGAATAAAATTATATAACCTGGAAAAACTGATAGTTTCCTACCTCAAATAGACCCTCAATTGCTACTTGATAGTCTTTCCACTAATTGTAGTTGGTTCAATTTTCTATTTTCCTACGTGGTTACTTCCTGTCACTCAGCCAAACAAAACCAAATAGATGACATAAATTGTTCTTATAAAAATATGAACACATGAGAAATGGTCAACCTCATGAACAGCTCACAGTTCCTGGTACATTTCTCTATAGTCTCAGAGAAACATGTTCTCTAGCTCAAGCTATGGTAATCCTTTCCACTGTTATTGCCCAGAAACCCCCTCATTTTCTTTGAAAGTTTCTACCTCAGTCCCTTTTCTCATACTTAACCTCACCACTTGTTAATCTCAATCATCCAAAAATATGTTCAGATATTCACTATTCAAAAGAAAATACTAATATTTAAAATTATCCTTCAAATTGAGGGGGTGTTAAAAACATAAAAAACCCTACATCTGCCAGGTGAACAGAGTCAGCATCGATGGTCATAACTCATGCTGACAGTATGTAACTTTGATATATTGTAATGAAAAGGACACCTTACCACTCTGATCTACCATTCCCAAATTTATGTAATTTCAGCCCCATAATGGAAAACTGTATTTCTTAAAACTACAAGTTCTTTTAAAATAAGGAAAGTCAGAGAATTTGTCACAGTCAAGAGGAGGCTAAAAAGAAATGATAGCTAAATATAATGTGTTATCCTGGATGGGATCATGGGAAAGAAAAAGGAAATTAGGTAAAAACTTAGGAAATCTGAGTAAATGAGATACTTCATTTAATAAAAATATGTTAATACTGACTCAATAAGTGTAACAAATTACCATGATAATGTAGGGTATTAATAATAGGTTAAATTGTTTGTATAAGGTATATGAGAATTCTCTGTACTATCTGCTTGTTTTTTAATCTAAAACTATTCTAAAATATTAGTCTCTTAATACAATTAAAATCAAAGGTAAACCAAAAGTTAGGTAGATGGAAATGAAACACCCACCTATATTAATAATAAAGCTCATATTCACATTAGCGATTGTGGCTAATTATGTGTCCATAATACATCTCCTAATTCTAAACTCTAGAAAAATGAGCAAAGTGAGGGTTACAATGGACAGATCTAGGCTTCCTCACATTGAAGTACTTCTGTAAAACTTTCACAATGGGAGGACAGAGCTAGGTCAACCAGAAGTGCTTGTGCTATCTGAGAAGCTGGCTCTCTAGAGTTAAGAAAATATGAAAGGGTCTGGTACATACACACTAAGTTGCCCTCAAAGATGCCATAAGGATTCACTAGGAGGAGATGGAGAGAGGTGGCTTGACAATAGACTAGGGTTATAGCTAATTGGAGTCTTTGGGTGCAGAAACAGGGGGCAGAGAGGCATTTCCTTGTAAGAGAGAAAAAACTAATTTCAGAAAAAAGACTTATAGCATGTCCCAGTTATATAAATATATATATATATATATATATATATATATATATATATATATATCCTCAACATGAGGAAGATATGTGTCATTGCTTAAAAGATTGACAGCTTACTCACAACTAGTCAACATAGTGAAAATTACTATCTATAGTGTTAACTTTGGAATATAAAGAATAAGATCAATACAATAACAAAATTTGAAAAATTGGCCTTTAAACAGTAAGTTAGATTCTTCTTCATGACTCCTAATTAAACTTTTAGAAACTATGAGTTGATGTCTCAATGAAAATGAACTGTTCTCACTTACCAGCATAAATTCATTTATAGATCTCTTAATTTAATTCTTTAATGGAATTCTTTTGTTTAATATCTGGGCAGTGCTGGTTAGCCATCTTTTATCCTGGGCTTTCTTTTGGTTCTTTCACTGTCGTTATGATCTAATCTAAATAACCTTTCCTGTGCTTCAATGCCTTTTACTTTCCTGAGTCATTCTAATTTTCTAATTTTTAAATTCCAGAGTCTGTGTGTATAGGGCATAAAAATTATTCAGTCAAATTTGTTACTTGTCACCATTGTATAGAAAAAAACAGATCCAATGAATGTGTACATTTTTCTGCTGAATTTAATGTATTTATGGTAGGCTGGGCAATTTCCTCAACCAGATTTATTCTTGTTTGCACTTATTCTCCAAAGCCCAAGTACAGATATAGAGTTAACACATAACTTTTCCAAATGACACTGTGACTTACATTATTCATAGGGTTGGTGCTAAAAATACTACTTCCTTTACCATCTCTCTTACCAATTATTGTGCTGAAATATTTTCTACAATTATACCACCAAAGATAAGATAGAGTAAGAATGTTTAAAATATTGATGTATCTAATATACTATAACTGCTTATTATTCCTAGGAAGTTATTTTCTCAGTACAAGTTGATAAATTAAGTAACATTTATGCTCTGTGTCTTTACTCTGAGGCAACAAATACCTTTAAAGTGTTGAAGTTAGCATGATATAATTGAAAAGGTAGACTTCTCCTCTCCAAATACACAAAAGATGTTCCAGATTTCAATATGATAGGCAACTCTGTCACTCAATTTCTCAGTGTCAATCTTCACATTCCAACTGGAGTGATCTTTTTGAACCACAAATTTGAACTTCTTCTGATCCCTGTACTCTTATCATATTTAGAAGATCAGAATAATTTATTATTGTTCTTAGGTGAAGCCTAACATACCTACTGTCTCACACTATGCTCCCCATCTGCTCTCTGGGATTGTCATATGCACCTTCTTTAGTTACTAAACTCTTGGCTTTCCTGGCCACAGGGCCTTGACATTTGATGTATTCTCTTCCAGTGAACTTTTTCCTTTACCACCACCACCACTTATTCAACTTTTATGCAAACCTTTTTCCTCAGATCTGGTTCAAATTTCAGGGATATATATATATATATATATATATATATATATATATATATAATATATATTATACTTAAATAGCTTTATTACTCCATTACATGTTCTTACATGTAATGTAAGTAAAAGGTAGCCCGAGGGTCATTAGGAATATGAAATCAAGTTGAAAAGATGAAGGAGCACATAAATGGTCACGGCGATGTGGTTTTGGTATAGCACATTGGAGCAGTGGTCAGATAAGCATCATTGTGATATTCATAAGAAAAAGAAGGTATAGAATTGGGGACTGAATATTTTGGATTTTTTTTTTAGTTTGTTTACCTTATCTTGCACAAAATGTTCTCTCTGGCTTTGAACTGATGAAAAACATAGAACTTATCTCTGGTTTACATCATTACAACCTGAAAATATTTCTAAAAGTGCAGGGGCAAACTGGCTCTGCTTGACCACAGGAAGCTTTTACTGAAGTCACATTGGCACTTAATGCTTGTTAGTTTTGTTCCTGATGACCTGTGTTTTCCTCAGGATCTTAGGTCCTCAACAAACAATTTACAGTAATGTTTTCTGAGGACCACTGAGCTAGTTCTTAGAGAGCTATAACACCTTCTGAATATGTAGTGCTAGGGGGACAGGCTACTCTGTCCCTGACTGATTGCCATGTCATCTCTGCACTCGAAATTGAGAACTTTTTGCACTCAAAATGTGAGTGAGATAGAATCTATTGCTAAATCCCACAGATACTGCTCCCATCAAAAAATTTTTCTTCTGAACCACATTTACTTCTATTATCATGGAAATCCAAATTCATTGTAATTTTACAGGACCACCGTTGTATATGTGATCTGTTGTTGATTCAAACATCATTATGTGGAGCATGACTGTGATTTGTAACTAATCTAAGAAAAAGGAAAAGCTACAACCATGGGGCCCTTATAATCTTTTTATGCAACTTTGATATTTAGCCCTTTTTTTGTAGTTAAGCCATTCTCTCAATAGACAGTGGGGCAGAATGAATCATTTCCAGCCCACTGTTCATGATTCAGGCTGAGTGTTAATTACACAGAGTCATTTTGCATACAGAGTATCTGGCAAGGCATGGAGAGAAAATCTGTGTATGTAGGCTGTATAGTGTATGATAAGAAATGGTGCAATATGAAGAAAGGGTTATCTGAATTCATCTTTGATATCTGGGCTGAAAATAAACAAAGTTTTATCTGGATGATGGAAAATGAGTCATGCTACATGAGATTATTTCTATAAAATCAGGATAATATCTATGTGACAATGTAATTGTAAAAATATTAACTACTGAGGTGAAAATCTATGTGGGGTATTGATGTTGACAATGGCAGTCACATTTCTCTGTGGTATAAAAGCTAGGTGCAAATAGGCCATCTAATCAATAGGATAAAAATATTACAAATGTTTCCATTATCCAAAATAAATAATTTAGAACATTACCAATTTTGTATACTACTATTTTAAAATATATTTTCTACTTGGATTTATTTGTTTTATAATTGGCCATGTTAGTTATTACTATAAATAAAGACTTTCTCTTCCCTTTTTTTTCTACCAAAGACATCTCTGGATTTTGCAGTCATTTCAATCTCACCAGTTTTCTGACCACATGGTAAAAGCAAGTGATCAATACTGAGTTGCCTGAAGAAAACCAGTCAAGGTCATTTAAATCAATATGTTTAACTGGCAATCACTTATGCTGAATGTTTGCAAAAACACAAAGCTTAATTCTCTGAAGCCTTTTGGAGTCAGCAAAAATTTTCTACAGGAATTCTATCTGTGTTTCATTTTAAATGTGGAAAATGAAGACAGATAATTTTTAAAATATTTTCAATGAGTAATTTGTCCTATGTTAAATCACAAATGCATTAAAACATTTCTTTGAAAATGATGGCAAAAAATATTCTGGACTTGTGTATGTTAGAGTAGATGTCAGTCTCCTTGAGGGTAATAGATCAGTAGTGTATTTCTTATTTTTATTTTATAATTTTTATTTTACTTAAATTTACAGTTTTTTATTTTTTTAATTTACTGTTTTTTCAGGTACAGTTGTCTAGCCTATTGTTCTCCCCTACACTGTCCACTCTCACTCCCAGTCAATCCCTACCCCATTGTCTGTTACCATGGGTCCTCTATTCATGCTCCTTTTCATGCTTGTTCCTTTTCTTTCCCCTGTTATACCCCTCCCTTGCCCCTTTGTTCACTGTCAGTTTGTTCTTTATTTCCAAGTCTCTGGTTCTATTGTGCTCATTTGTTTGTTTCGTTGATTATGTTCCACTTATAAGTGATATCATGCGATATTTTTCATTCACTGCCTGGCTTACTTCACTTAGCATAATGCTCTACAGTGCCATCCATGCTGTTGTAAAAGGTAGGAGTTCCTTTTTACTTTCTGATACATAGTATTCCATTGTATAAATGTACCACAGTTTTCTGATCCAGTCATTTACTTAGACTGTTTCCAGTACTTGGCTATTTTAAATTGTGCTGCTATGGATATTGAGGTGCATAGGTTCTTTTGAATTGCTGATTCAGTATTCTTAGGTTATAGTGAGAGTGAAGGACCAGCAGTGAGAGTGAAGGACCTAAAGGTAGTTCCATCTTTAGTTTTCTGAGGAAATTTCATACTGATTTCCACAGTGGCTGCACCAGTATGCAGTCCTATCAATAGTGTACAAGGGTTCTCTTTTCCCCACAATCACACAAGCACTTGTTGTTTGCTGACTTATTAATGATAGCCATTCTGTTTGGTGTGAGGTGGTATCTCATCGTGGTTTTAATTCGGATCTATCTAATGGCTAGTGATATTGAGCATTTTTCATGTGTCTCTGAGTCCTCTGTATGTCCTCCTTGGAGAAGTGTCTGTTCAGGTCCATTGCCCATTTAAAAAAAAATTTAATTGTTTGTCTTCCAGGTGTGGAGTCATGTGAATTCTTCATATATTTTAGAGATCAAACACTTGTTTGAATTATAATGGCAAATGTGTTTTCCCCTATGATTGGTACCCTTTCTGTTTAATTGATGTTTTCTTTAGCTGTGCAGAAACTTTTAAATTTGATATGTCTCAATCATTTTTCTTTGCTTTACATCCCTTGCCCAAGGAAATGTATCAATAGAAATATTGCTTCTGTGTGGAATATCCAAAAATTTCCTGCCTATATTTCCTCCAGGACTTTTATGATGTCATGACTTATATTTAAGTCTTTTATCCATCTCGAGTTTATTTTTTATATGGTGTAAATTGGTGGACTAGTTTCATTTTTTGCATGTTCTTGTCCAGATTCCAACACTGTTATTGAAGAAGCTGTTTTTACTCCATTTTGTGTTCCTGCCACTTTTGTCAAATAGTAACTCATGATATTAACATGGGTTTATTTCTGTGCTCTCTATTCTGTTCCATTGGTCTATGTGGTTGTTCTTATACCAGTACCATATTGTTTTTTTTATTACAGTTGCCTTGTAATATAGTTTAATATCAGGTATTATGATCCTTCCTACTTTATTCTTTCTTTCTCAAAATTGCTGTCTTTTCAGAGTTTCTTATGGTTCAATATAAATTTTTGTAATATTTGTTATACATCTGTGAAATGTGTGCTTGGTATTTTAATACGGATTGCATTGAATCTATAAATTGCTTTGAGTAGTACGCACATTTTGATGATGTTAGTTCTTCCAATCCATGAATATGGCATATGCTTCTGTTTATTTGTGTCTTCCTTAATTTCTCAGTGTTGTATACTTTTCTTAGTATAAGACTTTTACGTCCTTGGTTAGGGTGTGTTCCTAAGTACTTTATTTTTCTTGCTGATATAGTAAATGAGAATTTTTTGTAAGTTCCCTTTCTGTTATTTCATTGTCTGTGTATAAAATGCCTTCAGGGGAAAGAGGCATAGATAGGTACATTGTGCCTCCTCTCACAGCCAAAAGAAGGACAACGACAAATTAAAAAACAACAACAAAAACCCATAACTGTCAGAAAATCTAACTGTATCGAAGTCTGACTACCAAGGAGTTAAAGAAGAAATATTAATCCACACTGGTAGGAGGGGTGAATAGGGCAGCTGGGGTGGAGGGCACTTACAGGAAGGCAGGGGCTGGAAGATGGTTCCAACATTAAAATTATAGGGGTACCAGAAAGAGAAGAGGAAGAACAAGAAATTGAAAAATTATTTGGAAAAATAATGAAGAAGAACTTCTCCAATTTGGCAAAAGAAACAGAATTCCAGGAACTCCAGGAAACTCAGAGAGTCCTAAAGAAGTTGGACCCAAGGAAGCACATACCAAAGGCACACCATAATCCCATTAACCAAGATTAAAGAGAAGGAGAAAATCTTAAAAGCAGCAAGAGAATAGGAAACAATCACCTACAGAGGAGTTCCCATAAGACTATCAGCTGATTTCTCAAAAGAAGCCTTAAAGGCACAAAGGGGCTGGAAAGAAATATTCCAAATCATGAACGGCAAGGACCTACATACAAAATTACCAAATCCAGCAAAGCTATCATTTAGAATGAAAGGGGAGATAAAGTGCTTACAAGATGAGGTTGAGTTAAAGGAGTTCATCATCACCAAGCCCTTATAGGACATGTTAAAGAGACTTATCTAAGGAAAAGCAGAAGATCAAAAACTTAGGATAGTAAAATGACAATAAACTCATAACTATCAACAATTGAACATAAAAATAAAAGAAAAGAAACTAAGCAAACAACTAGAACAGGAACAGATTCACAGAAATAGAGATTACATAGAGGATTGTCAGTGGGGAGGGGTAGGAGAGAAAATGGGGAAAAGATACAAGGAATAAGAAGCATAAATGGTAGCTACAAAATAAGCATGGGTAGATTAGGAATAATATGGTAAAGGGAGATGCCAAAGATCTAATATGTACAATCTATGGACATGAACTTAGGGGGAGTGGTGAAAGAGTAGAAGGGGAGTGCAAGGTGAAGGGGAATAAGAGGAAATAGGACAACTGTAATATCATAATTACATTTATTGATTTGTGTATATTGTACCATCCTTGCATTCCTAGGGGGAATCCCACTTGATCATGGTATGTGATATTTTCAATGTATTTCTGGATCCAGTTTTTCCATAATTTGTTAAGGATTTAGCATCTCTATATCATTAGCAATATTGGTTTGTAGTATTTTTTTTTATTATGTCTTTATCTGGTTTTGGAATTAGGATAATACTGGGTCATAAAAAGAGTTTTGGAGTCTTCTCTCTTCCTGAATTTTTTGGAATAGTATGAGAAGAATTGGGGTTAACTCTTCTCTAAATGTTTGGTAAAATTCTCCTGTAAATGTGTCTGGCTCAAGGCTTTTCTGTGCTTTGAATTTTATGATTGCTGCTTCTATTTCAGTAAATGATATCAGTCTATTCAGGCTTTCTGCTCCTTCTTGACTCAGGACTGGAGTATTACAAGTTTCTAGAAATTTGTCCATTTGTCCCAGGTTGTCAAATTTTTTGGCATATAGTTGTCTGCAGTAATTTCTTATGATTCTTTGAATATCTGTGTTATTGGGTGTACTTTCACCTCTTGTTGCTGATTTTATTAATTTGGGTCCTCTCTTTTTTTGTTGATGAGTCCACTTAAAGGATTGTGAATTTTGTTTATCTTTTCAAAGAACCAGCTCCTGGATTTATTGATCCTTTGGATTGCTCCTCATCTTGATTATTTGCTTCCTTCAAGGAAGGAAAACTAGACCTGCTGGTTTTGCAGGTCTTCTTGGCTCTTGCAAGCAGTGGGGAGTTGGGTTCAGTTTTCCCTTTCCAGTGCTTCCACCAAGGGAGGGGGCTCCATCTGGGCTACCATAATCACAGATACTCCATTTATAGCCCACTGCCCTCCCAGTACCCTGCAGCCCACACTCTCCACTCTGTGTAATTGTACTGGTCTGGGGCTGATAAACCACTTTGCTTTGCACCTGTTTGATCAAGCCATGAGGTGCACTAAGTAGGGCCAAATAGAGCCCACAATCTGTCCTCCTAGTTGGCTGGGAGCTGTGTGCACAATGTCACTGCCCAGCTCACTTCAGTTCCCCTTTTGAAAAAATGTCTCTGTGGGCACTGCTGCCACTCTGAGTCACTGCCCAGTTTTCCACACACTCCCAATTCTCTGGTATGTCTAGAGTCTAACTCAGTCATGGCCCACTTCTTCTCCTAGATCCAAGTGCTACCAGGGTTTCCCACCCTACTCTCTGGAACTGTCCCCTACAGCAACCGCAGACCCAGTTTGGGTTTTTGCCAGCTGTGTGCCATGTGTGCAGCTTCTTTTTCCCTGGAGACTTTACCCATTCAAGTCTCTCTTGGAGAAGGTCTGTGATTTTCCTGCCATGGGAGGGGCGGGAGCCACTAGGCTGCTATCACTGATCTGGCTCTCCCCTGATGTCCCCATGGCATCCCAAGTTTCTGGTACAACACCTGGAGATTTGCTCCGTCTGCCTATAAAACCTCTTTACCACCCATTTTGAAGTGTCCTCTGCACACTTTGTCTTCCAAATTTCATGTCAGCTAATATGCTGTTGACTGTTCACTTTGTTCTTCAGAAGATCAGCTAAGTGTCCCAGTTGGGTGCACAAACAAGTGGACTCAGCTCCTACTTACTTCACTGTCATCTTTTCCCTCAGTTTATTTTATAATTTGAAATTGGGTACATATTATCATTCACATAAACCTTAAGTGATTTTTTCCTAAAAATCAGAAAACACCATTTGATTTTAAAAAAGAAATAGTTACACTATCAGAACTAGTGTAATAATACAGAAAATAACAGATACAAATACTTTTGATAAAATGTACTTCAGGAAGATATCCCGGAGTCTGGGGAGATTTGGTAACTTGTTGAAAAAAACTTTCCCCTAATTAGCTACATGGTAAAAAAGAAAAGTATGCTATTGCTTTTTTAGTCATAATACTCATTTCTGTTTTAAAACACTCTGGATGCTTTTATGTTCATTTTCTAACTTGATCTTTGTAATACTCTGTGAGGTGAGGTAAAAGGGTTGATAGTACCTCAAAGAGGTTAATTAAGATTTTGAAACTGGGCAACTGGTGATAGGCAGAGAGCTGTCTTTTTGCACTGTAATCTAGTAATCTTTTCATGATACAACAAATGATTTTCTAAAAATATGTTTATATTATAAGGCCATGGATGAAAAAGATAAACACAGTACTTTCAGTAATTTTATATGGGGGAACAAAACTGAAAAGTCAGTTGACATTAAACAATCACATGAGTTGATGAACCAGTCAGTGTGAGGCACCATCTTGCTATGTGCCAGTCAACATATGGGCTCTTTAGTTCTTGCCTCTGTGTACATAATAAACCAATTATCTGAAGATCCTGAAAATGGATTAATCTAATTCTGTAATGAAAACTATATCTGTTTTGTGGTGTATTAACATGAACAGAAGTATATATAACCCAATCTATTTTTCAGTGGCACTCACTTCCAATTGCTTTTCTTTCAGTACCGAGGATAACAATTAGTGAGTATGATGAATGGAATTATCTCATCCATATCTGAGATTAGGACTTCTCTTCCAGGATTGTTGTAGACCCACTGTTTATCCTTCTTGTGTCCATTAACTATTATTTCATGGCACTCAGTAATGGGACATTGCTTATTTGCTCTAACTCCCTCATTTTTCCCTATAGATAGTAACCTTCAAACGCTCAAAATTTGATGAAAATGACTTCATTAAAAGTTTACTTTTCTAAAATTTGCTGGCCCAAATGCTGGAAATATGCTTTCTCAATTGATTTGGTGATATTTGTTAGTCTACTTATGTGGACACACTCACTTTTCAGCTCTTTAGCACATTGCGTTGAATATTCTAACTCTACTAATTGCATCTTTTTTTCTCACCTGTGCTGTTGTCCTAAGTCAAAAACTATACAGTTCTTAAACATAAAAAACAATAAAATGTTTAACATTTTACTTCATTTGAGGCTAATCATTGATCCTGATATCAGGTTATGGGCACTTAAAGAAAACACAATACTCTTGGGCCAGAGACAAAGAACTTTATTATACACAGCATCACGAGCAGCAAGAATATCAACATCTTATGCCCAGTCTACAATTCAGTCCCAACAGGGTCACACATGTTACAGGAGAGGGTCCCTAGGAACTCAAATACTTTACAGTAAGCTGTTAAGCATGTGTCCTTTGAATCAGAATGGTACTGCCTTTGTCACCCAAGTCTAAAAGCAAACAAACTCCTTGTCCAAGAAGGAAGCACAAACTCAGTCTTCCAAGGCTGCTCATTGTACAAATACCTTGGTAAAACTCTCGAGAATAATAGTGGTCAGTGTGTCTGCTCACAACACAAGTACAAATGTAAAGGGCCTGTGTGAAAGATCCATGCCTCCAAATGATATCCACCCTTTATTTTATACTATCTTTTTTACTATCTTAGCTTATCGTGAATTTCCCTACTCCATCAGAAACTCTGATTAATATAAGAACAATTTGTGAATTTTTATATAATACATTTAATTAAGAATTTGCTTCTCCAAATCCCTCCCCTTTTTCCCCCTTAAATTCCCTTCCCTCCCCCGAGGGGGGAGGGAATTTAAGGGGGAAAAAGGGGAGGGATTTGGAGAAGCAAATATGAAGGACACAGGGATGAGAACTGGTGGGGGTGGAAATGGGAGGTTAGGTGGGGAGCACGGGGTGGGGGGGCTGGGGTGGGAGAAACAGGCAAAAAACTGTACTTGAAAAATAACTAAATAAAATTATTGAGAAAAAAAAGAATTCTATCAGTAGGACTCCAAGCAACAGAGTGGAGCCATCTTGTGGCATTACAGAAAGCATGACCCTAAGATCACAAACTCAGCCCAAAAATCATCAGGGTTTATTTTAAATATCCAGGTGGCTTTCTCCTTACATTCTTGTAGTGACCTTTTTATTTTCCCCAAAACGTCAATTCAAGTGTATAAGTATCTATGAGTCATTATGCTGACTCTGCCTTGGCATGCAAAAATGTGCAGGGCAATTTTCCATCCATAAAAATTCCTTGAACAGTGAGTTGATACTGATGCAAATACCTTTCAAGGCCAAGTTGGTATCATCGCAGCTAAACTCAGAGACAAGTTTTATGTAGAGAGACAATGATTTCTAATTGAATGACACCCTCCAAGGATAGCTGTCTCTGCAGATGTTGGTTCAGTTATCCTTCTGGAAGTCCCCTGAGTAATTATGGGTGGCTTAATTTGGAGACACCTCTGTGGTCCTCTGAGAGTGGCATAATGTGCTAACACTTATGTAACATTTGAAAATGCTTTTCAGGAACATATATAAAGGACACATAGACAAAAACCAAAGGAGGGTAGGATCAAGGGTGGGAAATGAGGATGGCTGGGGTTGGGAGGAGTAATGGGAGAAAATGGAGACAACTGAACTTGAACAATAAAAAATGTGAAAAAGAAGAAAATTCTCTTCTAATCTATAAGTCAGATGAGGAAAAGTTAATGACAAGAAGTACAATGTAGGGGTGTATGTGGTCTCATTGAAAAAAGGGGCTTTTACAGTCACTGAGATTCCAAGTGAGACCTTTATCAGCAGGGAACCCAGGGTGACCTTCACTGTAGTCTCCCAGTCAGCTGAGAGCTCTTAAATCTCATTTTAGTTCAAATATTTATGACTAAACCTTCTATTGAATGGAACTTCCTGAGGGGAACCAGTTTGTCTCTGTTTGTTCATACCCCCAGGCAGGATGCATGTGTCTGCCCAAGAATGAGTAAGGAACAGTTATGGGCATGTAGTCGAAGAGCTACATGTGGGTATTGACAGCTGTTTGTACTTGGAAAGTACAAGAGTTAAGCCCATGGTCTGCCGCTTCTGGCTGACTTCTATCTATGATTAAAGAGAGCAGTAATAATCATGGTCAGTGTTGTTGGGCGGGAGATGATAGCAGTAAACTTGATTAGCATGCTTGATGCAGAAGTTTGGGGGGTGCACATCACAATGTGTCTCTTAATAAGAAATGCTCAGGGCTCTGAAAGACAAAAGTCATTAATGCCCCCTCATTAAACTCATACCTTCTGGAGTCTGAGGTTTCCCCTCCCCAGGTATCAACATTGTGAAAGGTGACTTTTCTCACAAGTCCCCCCGTGTGGCACGGATGAGAGTAAACATGACTGAGACATGATCTGCTTGGGGAGAAGTGACCAGTTTCCCAGAGAAAAAAGGTCTTGAGCAGTGGCCAGTTTCTCAGGGGAAAAAGGCATTGAGCCCCCTCCTCTAGGGCCTTTTATTGGTTTGTAATACAGGGTGGCAAGGATCAAACAGAAGATAACATTTCAAAGAAATCTGAGGGCTTAGTATGAGTCAGAGTCTGTCAGGAACAGAGTTTTAGGGTTTCCTGCTCAAACCCTTAACATATGAATAAATGCACTCTTAGCAGAGCAGATTTCATAGGTTTATCAGGAAGTCTTTGTGATGCCAGATTTTTCCCCAGGACATGCTCTAGCAAGCAAGAAGCTGCACCCCTCCCCAGCAGGTATTCAGGGATTATAACCAGGAAGTTCTTCTCCCAGAGAACATGGGGACTCGGGCTATGTCAAAGTGGGGGGGGGGGTGAGAGTCCATTGCTCCCTCTTTGTTGCACCCCCCCAAAGTCCTTCCAGGATGGCCTCCCATGTGATGGAGTCTGGCTTAGGTTGCCCCCCACTGTGAGGGGTCTTACCCGTCACTGACTTCTGACCAAGCTTTGGGGGCAGGGAGAGGAAATTGAGGCAGCATTTGCTACCAGAGACAAGCTTTGTCTCCTGCAGCTCTCATTCCAGAGGCTTTCGGTAGCCCTTAGCCACAGGGGGTCAAGTTACAATTCCTGAAACCAGGCAGAGTGGTCCACAACATAACACAATGTTTTTCTCCTTCTACTCCCTAAATTGATGGTGTCCCATTCTAGCAGGTATAAATTATTATTATTATTTTTTTTTTGTCAACCACCTCTTACTTAAGCCCAGACCTTTTGTCTAGAAAGGTGAGGGGCAAGAAGGCAAAGTTTAATAATACTTACAGGTCTACTATTTTTGGCCCATGCAGGCCACTACTGGGGGACCTAGCATGCAGTGTACTCAATTAAGTGCCGTTATCCTTATGATCGCACACCATGCCCATTCAAAAAGAGAAATCAGGTGTCTGAACAAAAATTATTTTGAATTCCTGGCCTTTCTCTTGCTGTTTTCTGAGTACCAACCTGATTGGCCTGGAGTTGTTAATAGGGAAAAGGAGGGAGCATTATGTTCTGGTTGGAATTTCAGATTTTTTAAATAAGTTCATGTTAACTCCCCACCCATTTTGTCATGAGAACTAGCCAAGGAATAGGGAAAAAGATGTCTTCCTTGGGACTGCTACATTCAGCAAATAAAATCACCGTACTAAAGTGTGTGGACAAGGAAGTGGTGAGGAAAGGACATTTAACGATATTTTGAAATTTTTATTTTAGCAATAACACAGAAGGCTATTGCCACTGTGATTGCCACTGATTATTGTAATGCCATCATGTCATGGGTTTTTTTCTCTACTGTATCATCTAACTGTTGAGTTAGAGTAAAAATGTACTGTTTGGTTTGCTCATTTAAACCTGTACATTGTTCATGTACTGCCAGTGAATTGAAAAAAAACATATTTTTAAAAGTACAGATTGTAGGGTAAACGAAGTCAGTCTAGCTCCCCTCACTGAGACATCTGGGGAAGTAGGATAAGCTTTGTTCTCATAGCCTTGAGTTTAGGTCTGATAAATGGTTCCCATAGCCTTGAGTGGGCCCACATGTACAGAATATTGCTGTATTATACAATATTTTGTCACCCTTTTGTTTTTGTGTGCATTTAGTATGTAAGGGAGTTAGGAGTTTCCTGCTGGGTGACACATGGCTTGTGGTGAGCATGGACCACCCACTCTTGAAGAAAGGTGTGTCAGACCACCTAATGGCTCTGTGAATTTTCTTCAGTCTGCTTGAATCCTATGTGAACTTGTCCAGCCTTGAAAGGCTGTAATACATGGATATTAAATTATCTCTCTTCAGATTCTTATTTCAACAACTCCAAAATCCTAGGAACATTTTTGTTTTGACCCTGAAAATAAGTCTAGGTAGCTACACAATATTTTAAAAAAACTTGTTTTAAGCATACAATGTTATACAAAATAAATATTGATGGGAGTCATGTTACTGATGGAAGCAGCCTAATGAAGGGCAGAGGACATCGACTTTATATCTTAGAGTTCAAGTCAAATATCTACAAATTAGAACATAAGTGGTCTTGAGAATATTACACAACTTAATTTTCTTACCTAAAACATATTGGGTTATTATATATTTAACTGATTGCAATTGGTAAGGATACTGAAACAATATGTGTAACAGATCTAGCAGAAGCCTAGAAGATAGTGAGAACACATTAATTCTTCATTATGTGTTAATATCATAATAGAAATACTTCATCCATCTCCACAGAGTAACCCTCACCATATTCCAAGTAATCCCTAGAAGCCTGTGTATATTCCTGGAGGTTCAGTATCTCCTCAGGAGGTATTGACCTCAAATATTTCCTAGAAGAATAGTGAAAACACTAACACAGTATTAAGGAATTGTACTTTCAAAGACAAGAAAAGGTCTCTCTTCTAAAACTGAGCATGATTTTGCTCCAAGAGCAAATAATTGCAATGCATTATGATGTATCACTTTTCTATTGTTCAATTATAGTTGTCTTCATTTCCACCCTATTACTCTCTTCCACCCTATCTACCCCAAACTCCCACATTCAATTCTACCCTTCCCTAGCCTTGTTTTAGTCCATGGGTCCTTTATACACGTTCCTTGACAACCCTCCTTTCTCCCTTCTGGTTACTGTTAGTTTATTCTTTATTTCATGTCTCTGGTTCTATTTTGTTCACTTAATTGTTTTTTGTCTTCATAAATTACATCTCATACTCTGCATTCACTGAAATATTTGGAGAGTAGGATATAAGAGAGACAGTGGATTAGAAGTGGAAAATTTGTTTCACTTTCTGAGAGATATCATTATTAATATTGAGTTTCAATAGTTTTATTTTTCTTTGAAAATATATTGAACTTTCACATTTGTGCATAAACAAATAACTGAACTCAGGACATCTCCAACAGTATATAAGGTGATTCATGCCTATTAGCTGCAAAGACATAAACTTGACTTAAACAATATGAATAATTTGACTACTTCATATTATTAAGTACATCTTAGCCCTCATCTTTGAAGTAAGGCCCATTTGTTTATTTTCTGGAATGATAAAATATATTTTATTTCTAAGTATATGCACCAAGGAAAACATAAAACATTTCCTTCTCTCAAGATATGATCATCAATATATGACTCTAATATCTCCAAGTGTCATCCCTCTTTCAGAGCCTTCAGCATAGAGTCCAAGGTGAGACTCTGTTGACCCATAGGATGTAATGAAAAACACCGGTCTTCATGGCATGATGTACTGGAGAACTGAATTTAGTGGTTAATAAAATATGTAATGGCCAAAGTACCATTTTATATCTGTTTAGATATAATTTTGTGTATATTTAATTTGATGAATAGAAGACTTGCTAAATTTAGCCAGATTTTGGAATTGTTTTGTTAAATGGCACAATGAACTGATTAAATTTATCACAAAAATGTTTAAGTCTATTTTATTTTCCCCTGAATTGACTCCTTGATTTGTCTTCAAGTAAATCTCAGTTCAAAAATATTGCAGTTGAGTCAGCATCATCTCTTCCTGCAGCCAGGCATGAAGCTGATTTCAACAGTGGTTTGAAATTAAGCAAGATAATAAAATGTACTGGCAATCTGACCCAGATTCTAATTTGTAGTCTTGCTAAAAATTATGGTTGGCTTTGACCTTGGCTCTGAGATCAGAGGAATACTGAGCATTTAAACCTATCCTTAGATTGATCAAAAATGTAGTTAAATTGCAACTATATTTGTCCTTGGAGTCATTAATTTTATTTATCCCTCCTCACTTTCCTGTGTTGACATGTCCATAGTTCATGGCCTCCCTGTTCTCGTGTCAAGTACACACTAGACTGTGCCTCTTCAGGCAGCTATGCTTTAACACGCCTCTACCTCAAACTTTCCTTCACATTATCTGTCAAAAAAAAAATGGACCCACCTTTCACTCACATTATTTGTCAAAAATATGGTCTCAAAACATTTTTTTCTTCAATTCAATTTTTGCTTTACAATTATCATAGAAGTTTTCAAGAAGCAGATGCTGAGATGAAGACTGGGGTGTGAAACATGGGAGCAACAATTAAGAAGATGAAGTAGATTATGCAGAAAAAAATTGAATTGAAATGGAGGCCCAACAAAACCTTGGCCAGTGTGGTGGGAGATTATGGAGTGGGTCTCCCAGAGCTGTGCTCTTGGACTTAAATGACCAGATCTTCACACCCTGCTGTGCTTAGTCACAGGAAGCCTCCCTGGAGTTTAGAACCTGGGTGCACATGCTCCTAGAGTGTTGGGTGTGTTGTTCCCAGCTAAGCAAAAGTCTCTCTTTCAAAGTGGATCTGGTAATTCATACTGAAGTCCTTAGGCTAATGACTTAATTTAATGCATTCTCAAATGTACTCCTTTGAATAGATGTTAAGAGGTATTCTGGAGAAAAGAAATGTTTGTGCTCAGTAATCTGATGAAATTCTGTATTATACAAAATTAAAGGAGTTCCTTTTCCTGAAGGATTTATCATCCTTATTACTATTAATGTATTATCTACTATACAATGAGACACCAAAGACAAAGTTACAGCATTCATATCTCCCAAATATATTTATGTGAAGAAACTGTAATTTTTTCTAATAATCGATTTAATATTTCCAAAACACTAATGTCCCATGCAGCATAGTGTAGGAGATTCTCTTATTATAGAACACAGAAATAAAATTTGCATTTCTCAGGAGATTTTTTAAAATAGAAAGTCTTCCCATAAGAGACTGACTCAAGTGCTGGGAATGTAAGCGCTCTGAGGGCAAGTGTTACCAGAGATTTTTAAGGCCATAGTCTCTTTGAAACCTTCAAAACAAGGATTCTGTCTATTACACTATGTTCACAGCAAAACAAACAAGGGCGAAATGGGATTCTTACTCAGGGGTAATGTTAATCCACTAGGAAAATCCATTCAGTGTCCTTTGCTTCAGCCTTTTTCCCTTTAAGAAATCTGATCATCGACAAGAATGCTTAAAACAAACACCATAAATGGAAAACTGAAACATCATGATGAGAAGGGGGAAAGCTAAAACTACTACCTATAAAATTAAATTGCTGATAAATCAAGAGCTTAAAGGCAGGGTACATATTTTAAAAAAGACTAAGAGTTGATTTTGAGAACAACAAAATTATAAGCAAATCTGAATTCCTTAGAGAAGAATCTGGAATGTTATATTAAATAGTTGGTTTGTAAATGTGTGGTAAAAACATAAAACAATGAAGTATCTCCACAAATTAATCATGCCAAAATAATCTGATTTCACTTTTCATTGTTACTTGTTGACAAATTAATATAATATTGTTTAAGATTTTCTTAATCATAAACTATAGTGGGCAACTTATTTTCTGGTGAGCTATATGATAAAACATTGGCTCGTGCTAATATTTTATAGGGTCCTTTCTGATTGAATAGTGTCCTAAAAATATTGATTTACTTGTTGATGCTTGGTTGGAGTAAGTTTCTATTAACATGCTACTGAACTCTATCTTTGATCTATTTTAATTAAATTTATCCTAACCTGCTTGGCATTTCTATCAGCCATTTTGATAAAAATATTGATCATGCTTGCCAAATTCTTGAGCATTGCAAAATTGGAGGATTGATTTATGCACTGGCATTAAAAAATCCAAGTTAGAAATAGATAGTATAGCTAACATTATAACCTTAAACTGAGATCAATTTTATAGGCACATATTTTCTGTGTATCGAGCCAATAAATCCATGCTAATATGCATAATGGATTAGTATAGAATTTAATAAAGTTCACAAGGGAAAGAATTGTCTTAGTAGATTACAAACATAATAGGTTTCAGCACTGTATTGACACAACTAAGAGGTTTATATAATTATTACATGGAAATAATAGAATTTCTCTGTTTGGAGATTAAATTCAAACAGATTTTACTTTGCCTCGCAGATCCCAAATCTGGAATATGAATGCTCTTGGCTGTGATGTTTTGATAAAAGTTGAACAAACTACAAGCCTTTGAGGTACAGAAACCAGAATGTCATTACGCTACATAGAGAATGTTTGAAGGACATGTTTTTTCCACATTTTTTATTGTTGTTCAAGTATAGTTGTCTCCATTTTCACCTAACTATTCCCCCCCACCCAAGCCATCCCCACTTTCCCCCTTGATTCTAGCCCCCTTTGGTTTTGTTTATGTGTCCTTTATACAGTTTCATGAAAACAGTTCCTCCTTTCCCCCTTATTATTCCCTCCCACTCCCCCTCTGATTAGTGTCAGTTTGTTCTTTATTTCAATGTTTCTGGTTATATTTTGCTTGCTTAATTGTTTTATTAACTAGGTTCCACTTGTAGGTGAGATCATATGGTATGTTGTACTTAGCTTGGAGAAAGCCAAACTAAAAGTTAGGGTAGGCAATAAGTGTATGTTCCGAGTAAGGCAAAATAAACTTGCAGTATAATGTTCCTTAATAACAGATAAAGAAAGTACAGATTTGGATGTGTGTGTAAAATGGGGAGAAGATGGCAGCAAGGTAGGTGAGGGCAGAGCCCAGTTTTCCCTATGCCCAGCTGGAACCCCTAGCCCATCTTCTGAAGAACAGAGTGAACAGCCAACAGAAACCCAGCTTATATAAAGTTTGGAGGCCAAAAATTGTAGAGGACATTGAAAAACAGAGTGAGGAGATTGTGCTTGGACGGTAAGGTCCCTGGGAGATGCTCAGAGACCTAGGAGGCTGTGGTTCCCAGACCAATGCCTGCTGCAGAATATAAGGAGGAGAGTTGGATCATCAGCTCCCTCCCCTACCAGAGCTGAGAGGGCAGCCCGGCACTGGGAGGGATCTGGATGCTAGAAGTCACTGGGGGGAATAGAGACAAAGTGGGAGACACACAGGTGATATATAACCACTGGGGCTATGGACACTGGTGCTAGAGAAATTGGGGTGCCAGGCTACACATTGAGAAAGCAGGAGTTGGGCCCTATTGGACCCTGACTCTAATAGTCTCCAGACTGGTTGAAAAGTTGGACTGTGTGAAAACCCAAGTGCTTAAGAATGGGGGGAACCTGCTTTGTAAGAAATTCTCGAGTAGTGGCTGGTTCACCTCCAGGGTGATGTGAGCTGTGTGCACCCAGAGACTGAGTGGCTGAGTGGAGCCAAGCACCTGACACTGCGTGGCTGAGTGTAAACACCTGCCTGAGCTTGACACATACTTCATGCCCAGAGCCTGAGTGGCTGACTTGAGCCTGGAAATTCAGAGAGGACCTGAACTGGAGGCTGTGATTACAGCCCAGACTTGGTTCCCATCCTCTCAAAATCATAGGAAGGGAGAAAAACGAAGCCCAGTAGCCCTCTTTCTGTGGCATCCAGGAAGATGAACAGAACTCGCTGAACAGGTTTAAAGTCAGAAGGCAGATATTTTTTCTTTCCTTTCTCTTTTTCTCCCTCCCCCCTAGTGATACAATAAAACCTGGAGACAGATCAAAAAGGGGAACACAAGGCTAACTCCAAAAACTGAGAAACTGAGACAAATGTCACTTTGCTATCTCATACAGCTGGAATTTTATTGCTTATGTGTATCATTATTTTTACCACTCTTATTTTACTAATTTTTATTTCTTTGCCTTATGTTTAGTTTTTCTCTTTTTTATTTCTCTGTTTAATTGCATTGTTCAACTGGTTTTCTTCATTCTCTCTTCACTATATTTTAATTTTTATTCTTTCACTTCAACCATGTTCCAAAAACACACAACTCTTGTTGAGGTACTTTCTATTTTGGTTATCCAAATAATTTATTTCTTGTCATATTATTTTTTCCAGTGCTGTAGTAAATAATTGTTATTTCACACAATTATACAAACTACACAGCAACCCTCCATTGTCTTATTCCACTTCACTTTATTCCTGAACATTATATTGTTGTGGTTAACTCTATTCTCTCTTACACCATGCCTATTTTCTAGCCTTTACTCTCATATATCTTATCATCTAACCTTGAGCAAGCACTCTGTTTTCTGGATTCAGTCACAATCCTCCTTCCCTCTAACAAGAGTCTTATCTCTCTCTCGTGTTCTGTAGAAAATGGCTAGTTGGGAATATCACAGTGAACACTATACTTATCCAAAGAAATTCCTATCTCTTCTCTACTTGCTGATACTTTAAATCCCATAAAATACTCTCCCACTATCTTTATCCATTTTGCCTATCCTCTGCCACTGATCATAGACAAGAATAGGTGGGAACTATGAACATCAGTTTACTTGATGGAGGAGAAAAGCACTATTGAAGGAACCACCAAAAGGTAAAAATCCAAGTACAACAAGAGAGCGCACACAAAGAGAAGAAAGTTCAAACCTAGACAGTCCAGACAAGGAGATCAAAGAGACCACACTGCTGAACCTCATAGAATTCTTACTATAGAAGTTCACTTTACAAAGATAGCTAGCAAAAAATAGCATTGAGAATCTCAGAAGTAAACAAAAAGAGTCACCTAAAATGGAGAGACAAAAAAGGAGCATGCAATAAAAAAGAATAGAAGACTTCCCACTAAAAGAACCAAATAAAATGAAAGTAGGCAAAGTATCAGGTATAGAATCCAAAATGATGGTTATGAATATGCTCAAGGAATTCACAGACAACTACAACGAACTGAGTGAGAAATATAACAGTATGAAAAGGAAGTAGAAATTGTAAACAAAAGCCAGGAAGAAATGAAAAATAAAATCTCAGAAATAATAATTTAAAAAAACCTAGAAGGAATTACAAGCAGGCCGGATGAAGTAGATTATTAAATCAACTATCTGGAGGACAAAGTAGGAAAAATACCCAGAAAGAGCAAGAAAAAAAATAGACTCAGAAAGAATGAAGAGGTAGTAAGAGTACTGCAAGACAACATGAAACATAATAATGTCCATATAATAAGGATACCAAAAGGAGAAAAACAAGAGCAATGGATAGAAAACCTGTTTGAAAAAGTAATGATGGAAAACTTCCCTGATTTGATGAGAGAAAGTTACACAAATCCAGGAAACACAGAGTCCCAATCAAGAGGAAACCAAAGAGGCCCAGTTCAAGACACATCATAATTAAAATGGCAAAATACCAAGGCAAAGAGAGAATCTTAAAGGCAGCAAAAGACAAACAGGAAGTAACATACAAGGGAGACACAATAAGACTAGCAGTGGCCTTTTGGTGGAAATGCTCAAAGCCAAAAGAGAAGGGAAGAAATGTACCAATAATGAAAATCAAAGGCCTGCAAACAAGACTACTGTATCAAGCAAGGATCTCAATTACAATGGAAGGTCAAATAAGGAGTTTCCCAGGCAAAAGAAGTGTAAAAATACATACCTGCAACAACCCAGCTCTGCAAGAGATGCTAAAGGGACTACTTTAAGAAAAAAAAAGAAAGAAAGAGTGAGAGAGGAACACAAGTACAAAAAATAGTAAAGAATAAATACCTATAAATAATAACCTTAAAAATAAATTGATTAAATGTTCCAATTAAAAGACATAAAATAGCTGAATGGATGCATGACCCACACTTATGCTGACCACAAAAGATCTACCTCAGAACCAAAGGCCTACACAGATGGAAAGTGAAGGGCTGGAAAACAAATATTCCAAGCAAATGGAGAGGGGAAAAAAGCTGAGGTAGCAATATTTACATAAGACTAAATAATTTTAAAAAAATAAAGGGCCATAAAAAGAGACCCAGAAGATCTCTTCATAATAGACAAGGAAAAATTCCACCAAGAAGACATAAATATTGTAAATATATATGCACCCAACATAGAAATACCCAAATAAATAAAGAAAGTCTTGGAAGACTTCAACAAAAATATTGACAGAAACACAATTATAATAGGGTCTTTCAACACCCCACTGTCAAACTGATAGATCTTCCAAACAAAATATCAACAAAGCTACTGCAGCATTGAATATGTACTAGATCAAATGGAATTAACTGATAAATATATAGAGAGCAAAATACACACTCTTTTCAAATGTACATGGAACATTTTCAAAGATAGGCCACATGATAGGACATAAAACAAGCCTCAACAAATTAAAGAAAATTGAAATTATATCAAGCATTTTCTCCAACCACAAGGGACAGAAACTAAAAAACAACCTAAAAACCCCCCTCAAAAACACTTAAAATCATGGAGATTGAATTGCATGCTATTAAACAATGAATGGGTCAAGAATGAGATTAGTGAAGAAATCAAAAAGTTTCTGGAAACAAATGAAAATGAATTCACAACAATCCCAAATTTATGGGACACAGCAAAGGCAGTCCAGAAAGGGAAGTTCATAGCAATACAAGCATACCTAAAAAAGGTAGAAACATTTCAAATAAACAGCTTAACCTTACACCTGCAAGAATTGGAAAAACAACAGCAAAGACAGCCTAGAGAAAGTAGAAGGAAGGAAATAACCAAAACCAGAGTAGAATTAAATGACATAGAGACTAAAAGCACACTTCTAAGGATCAATAACTCCAGGAGCTGATTCTTTGAAATGATAAACAAAATCAACAAGTGTGTAAGTAGCTACATGTGAAAAACCTAGAAACCTTTAGGTTTTTCCTCAACAGATAAAATCTAAAAGGTTTTCCACTAAGATCAGAAAGAAGACGAGTATGTCTGCATTCATCACTTCTATTCAGCATAGTATTGGAAGTTCTAGCAAAAACAATTACACTAGTAGAAGCAATAAGAGACATATAATTTGGAAAGAAGGAAGTAAAACTGTCATTTTTGCAGATGATGTGATAGTGCACAGAGAAAACCCTATGGACTCCGCAAAAATACTACTCAAACTAATAAGTGAACTCAGCAAAAGTGGGGAATACAAAGTCAGTATTCAGTAATTGAAGTTATTTTTAAACACCAACAATGAAATATCAGAAATAGATTTCAGGAAGTAAATCCCATTCGCTTTAGCAACAAGAAAAGTAAAGTACCTAGGAATAAACTTAAGCAAGGTGTTTAAAGACCTGTACTCAGAGAACTACACAACACTGAAGAAATAAATTAAGGAACACACAAACAAATGGAAACGTGTACCATGTTGATCAATTGGAAGAAATTAGGTAATCAATATGTACATGCTAACCAAAGCAATTTATATATTCAGTGTAATCTCTATTAAAGCACTGATGACATAATTCACAGATAGAGAACAAGCATTTCAAAAATGTACGTGGAACCATAAATGATCCCAAATAGCCACAGCAATTTTGAGAACAAAGTAGGAGGTTTCACCATACATGACATCAAACTGTATTATAAGGCCCTGGTAATCAAAACAGTCTTGTCCTGGCACAAGAATAGACAAATAGATCAATAGAACATAATATAGAGCCAAGAAATAAACCCAAGTCTCTATGGTCAATTAATATTTGACAAATGGGGAAGAAGCAAAAAAATGGGGTGAAATGGCCTCTTGAACAAATGGTGTTGTGATATCTAGAAAACTACAAGCAAAAAAATGAAAATCAATCTTTAACTTATACAACACACAAAAATAAACTCAGGGTGAATAAAAGACTGAAATATAAGTCTTGACATCATAAATGTCCTAGAGGAAAATCTTAGATATTCAAGTACATTTTTTTGTCTATTTCTCCCATCCCAGCCCCCCTGCCCCGTCTCCCCACCTCCCTCCCATTTCCCCCCCCAGTCCTCATCCCTGTGTCTTTCATACTTGTTCCTCAAATCCCTCCCCATTTAAAACATTTTTTATTTAATTATTTTTCAAGTACATTTTTTTGTCTATTGAAAATCTTAGATATTGATGCAGGACTGATTTCACTAATATGTCCCCTAGAGCAAGGTACATAAAGGAAAGAATAAACAAATGGAAACTCATCAAAATGAAAAGCATTTGCACTGTAAAGAAAACATTAGCAAGATAAAAAGGGAACCAAATGTATTGGAATGTATATTTGCCAATGATATCTCAGAAAAGAGTTTGATCTTTAAAATATATAAATAACTCACATGATTGCACACCAGGGAGTCAAACAATTCAATTAAAAAAGGGTAAAGGACCTGGATAGATACTTCTTCATGGAGGACATCCAGAGGGCTCAGAGACATGTGAAATGATGCTCAGCATCACTTGCCAACAAAAGATGCAAATTAAAACCACAATGAGATACCACCTTCTCATTGGTCAGAATTGCCATCATAACCAAATCACCAAACAACATGTTCTGGTGAGGTTGTGGAGAAAAGGGAACCCTTGTGCACTGTCAGTGGAAATGCAGACTGTGCAACCACTATGGAAAACATTGTGGGATTTCCTCAGAACACTAAAAATGGAACTGCCTTTTGACCCAGCAATTCCACTGTTAAATTATACCCTAAGAATCCTGAAACACCAATTCAAAAGAACCTATTCATCCCAATGTTCATAGCAGGACAATTTACAAAACCCAAGTTGCTTACAGCAACCTAGGTGCCCATCAGTAAATAAGAGGATAAAAAAACTATGGTACATTTACATAATGGAATAGTACGCAAAGAAAGAAAGAAGGAGTTCCTACCCTTTGCAATAGTTCATTCTGTTCTCCTGGGCCCCACTAATTTGTGTGCTGTTCTCATCACTTTCTCCTTCCTCTCTCTTCCCTGTGCTGCCCTGTGAGAGTTCTCTAGTGTGATGTAGTTGGGATGGAATCTTATTACTGCTCTTTAATATCATTGCCCTCTGTCAGTGAATTCAAATGGCTTAGTTGCTTGAATAAAGTTATGTGGGGAATGGGGAAAGAAAAGGCAGAGAAGAGTGAGAAAGAAGTGTGGTACCTAAGGGGAAGGCACACATGGCTTGACATCTTTACAATGTTATTCTGGAATTAAAAGGGAGAAAGGATGGTTCAGACACACAGAACAGTATCATAAAAGGCACTGTGGGATGGAATGTATGTTCTATGCAGAGTTCCACAGATACCAGATCACTTTGAATATTTTCAGTCATGGCAAGATGTTTGATTTTATTGTAAACATGTTGGATGTTATTGAAATGTTTTAAGTGGAAAGATGTTTATGTTCTAGAAAGATCACTCCGGCTGCTGAGCTGAGAATAGACTTTTGGGGGTAGGATTTGGGGCGGAATCTCAATAAGGAGGCTACTGTAGTTGCCTATGTGATAGGTGATGCTACTTGTCTTAGTGTCATAGCAGCAGCTATTAAAAGATGTGGTCAGACTGGGCTAGATATTAATGTGAGTACTGAAAAGGACTTGCTCCATGACTTGGAAATGAGATATGAGAAAGAAGCAGGGAAGAATAGTTAACTCCTATCTGGACACCTTTCCTGAGGAACTGAATGTAACAGAAATAGAGATGTTTTGGAGACAGCATATTTGGGCATTGGAAATTATGTGTTCTGCATGGAAAACATAATAATTCAGATGCATCCAAGCATCCCAATGAAGATGGTGATATAAAAGGAGGGAAATCAAGAAAAAATACAAATATGAGGAACAGCCACAGCACTCACCTAGACATTTTGAAACAATAAACCTGAGTGAGCTCACCTGGGGAGAGATGTAAATACAGAAAACAGAAGAACCAAGGTCAGATTCCTGAAAGAAAAGTAGCCATTGATAAAGCCAGCAAAACTGAAAAATATCTAGATGAGTCTAGAGATAAAATTATATATTTTGAGAAGTTGGGAACAAACTGCCAAATAAGCAAAGATGAGAAGTAAGAAAGGGACAGGAAATGGTAGTTCTTGTTGCAAGAAGCAGGTCCTTGAAGAGAATGTCAAGGACAGGGAGGGAGGGTGAGAAGTGCTGGGAACTACTCTGCCTAGTTTTGAAAGCTGTAACCCTCCATGGCTAAAGTTTAGTAAAAATACCTTGGGACCATAAGTCACTAAGGAGACAAAGCTTATACTCCCAACAGGGGTTCAGCCTCTGCCCCCTTCACCCTGCTTGGCCCTTGGAGGATGGCTGGATAGCCAATGACAGGTAAGATTCCTCAAGGGAGGTCAACCTAAGATAGAGACAGTCATGAAAGGGCCATCAGGGAAGGACTTAGGGGACTATAGAGAAAGGGGTGATGGACACTCACCCCTTGGCTTTGTCACAGCATGAATCCTCATGCTATCTGTAAAAGGTCTCCTAACCTCTTGGCTGCCCACATCCCACATCTGACTTAAGCCTGTAACAATGCTGGAGGTGGGTGGGGCCCTGTACAGGAACCAATGTTCCCTGGAGGTGATCAAGCCTGAGAAAGAATGCATAAAATCTTGTGAAACCCACTTTACTAAGAATGCTCTCAATTTAAATGTTAAGGATCCAAGCATAAAGTGAGTTTGTTTCCGAAAGTTTTATTGCCCTTTGATGTCACTCTATCTATCTGATTCTGACTTAGAATAAGCCCTTATAGTTCTTTGAATGTTATCTATCCCTTGGTCATTGTAGCCTGACAATGACTGATGAGCTTCACATTTATACCCTGTATTCCTATGCAAATAAAACCCAATAAAAAACCCATTGAGAAAGAGGTTTAAGTCCTTTCTACTCTGAAAGGTTGGTCAGCCTTTCCTCCCCAAGCAGATTGTGTCTTGGTAGACTTATTTTTACCCTCAGTGGCCTGGGGAGCTCTACTGGACAGAGCTCCCATACAACAAAGTCTGTGAAGACAATTCCTTCAAGGAGGTTCTTTGAAGGGGAACTGAAACATGGAAAGTAACTGCAAAGAAATGTGGGGAAACAAAGGTAAGCTCAAGGGAGTTTCAATGTTTTTAACTTTCCAACTGGATGTGTTAATGCAGAATGTTGGTAAGGAGAATGCCCTGGGATATGGAAAACTGTTGATGCAGAGCAAAATGGGTCACCATTTTGTGCTCCTGGAGAGTAGACTTCTGAAACTAAATGTAATTAAGACATTAAAGAAAAGACTGGAGAATAAAATTTTATATGTCCCATAGTGAATTTTGTGGTTTTTAACAATGATCTTTGTTATGTCATGGGTGTCTTAAGTCATGTTATACTGGGCAACATTTTACAACTGAGAGATGTGATAAAATGAGATGAAATGATGTAGATACTACATATTGTGAAATGATGTCACCCTACATATTGTGTGTGTATTTTTTAAAATAAAATCTTACAAGGATTCTCTAAGTTAATTACATCCCCTTCTGAATGATGATGTGAATTTAATGTCTCTTGCCTTAAAAAAAGTAGCTGAAGAAAGTACTTGAAAATCCCAGAAAATAAATGTCACAAAATTGAATAATGAAATATATAAATCTTGCTTTAAACTAAGGAAAGAGGAAGACTTGAAAAGTTAGAGAAACTCTCCTTAGTTGATATATTATTAGTGTGTGGAGCAGGCTACTAAAGAAAGTGATAAACTCTTCTGTGAGCACACTGAAAATGAGTGAAGCTTCCAGTTGTATGGTTAACAGCCTTTATACATTAGCTGTGTGAGGAAAAATATCATTAATTACCATATGGACTTTTTCTATTAAAAATAATAATTTTAACAGTGATGGGTGGAAAGGAATTAGGATTTTTATTTTACACAGCAGATAGTTTCCTTGAAAGATATTTAAACTGCTAAATGAGTAATACCTGTTGTTATTATAATAAAGACAACCATAGAGTCAAGCCAATCTGTAGAACTTCCAAGGTATCCTGGTTAGTAAAACGTGAGTTGCCCGCAGTCATCAATTGTTCAGGGGGCAGAAATATCTTACTACTGTGGCAGCATTGTGTGATGACAGTATAGGTCAGCTTCTCTTACCTGTATTCGGCTATTTGATCATGGTACCATTCACTTTTCCTAAAAAGCACAACAGAACAGATTGCTGGCAATACCTTCTCATATACTTGCAAATGGAAGAATACCATGATGGAAAAGATTTCAGTAGTCCATTGCACTGATATCCTATATGAAGATGCTATTATCAAATGAAAACTAATTTACAAAAAACCTTTAAGAAGAGTGTCTATCTATAGTTTCCACTATGGGGGGGTGGGAAACTTTCCTCTACCTTCAAGGTTCTTCCATCTGGTCTAATAACCAGATCTAGATCTACAGGAGGCAGATTAGCAAAACAGAATGTGTGGGGGACCCTATCCCATAGTGTCCCCTGGAGTCACAGATGGAATGATACTACCAAGACATGATCTGCTTGGGGAGAAAAGGCTAGCTAATCTCTCAGAGGAGAAGAACCCTGAGAACCTTTTTCCTTGGGCTTTTATTGACTTTAGCTTGCATAGGGATGCATATCAAAGAAAGGAGGTATAGTTTATATATAATATTTCTGGGATCATGAGAGTCCTTTTGAGTCAGGGTTTGGTAGACAGAGTGACACAAATCAGCCATAAAACCTGGGGAAACAAATTTATTTTGTGCTTGGATCTTAAACATTTAGTATGTATAACCTTAGGGTATTCTTAGCAAAGCAGGTTTCACAGCATTTAATGCATTCTATCTCAGACCTGACTGCCTCCTGAATCCAATTGTTCCAGCACAGGGATGCCCCCACCTCTGGCATTTTTTCAGGCCTGAGTCAGGTAGGAGAAGCAAGGCAGTCAAGAGATTAGGAGACTTTTTACAGATATAATGAGTACTCAGGCTATGACAAAGCTGAGGGGTGAGGGTCTTTTGCCCTTTCTCTACAGTGCCCTAAGTCCATTCCTGATGGCTCATTCATGATTGTGCCTCTCAGGTTATTCTTTCCTTCAGGAGTCTTACCCATCATTGGCTATCCAGCCATTCTTCAGGGGCCAAGCAGAGTGAAGTAAAAGGGGGAGAGGCTGTGCCCCTGCCAGGAGGATAAGCTTTGTCTCCTTAGTGGATTATGGTCCCAAGGTCTCTTTACTTAGTCCTAGTGATGGGACCTTCTTGCCTGTCAGCAAGGTTACAGCTCCTGAAGTCAGGCAGGATGGTTCCCAACAAAAATGACCAAATTTCATTCTATAGGTAGGGGAAACCCTTTCGTATGAGGGAATTGGAGACAGAAAGGAAATTGAGGTATAGAAGACATTTTGACTAGGGATGAGGTCTGGAACCTGGGGCTTAAGAAGGGAGGAAGGTCATAAAAGCAGATGCTTATTAATTAGGTATTTTCCCTGACCTATAGGTAGTTCATAAAGAGTTACTTAATAAATGATAACTCTTATTTTGGAAAAGGCCCCTAATTCAAATTCTTTGAGATAATTGAGGGGGGCAGAAATTTCTCTTGGACCTACAGGGTCTCAGTTGCCTTAATCTGAAAAATAACCCATATACCCCAGAGGCACATCTTGGGGTGATTGATTTTGAACCCACACAACATCTATCAAGAATATGAGCGTTTTTATCCCTGGCTGGTGTGGCTCAGTGGATTGAGGACTGGCCAAAGATTCAATGGTTAAATTCCTAGTCAGGGCATGTGCCTGGGTTGGGGGTCAGGTCCTTATTTGCATGAAAGAGGCAACCACATATTGATGTTTCTTTCTCCCTCTCTTTCCTTATTCCTAAAATAAATAAATAAAACTTTTAAAAAAGAATATGAGTTTTTAAAAAAGGAAATGTAAACAATGGAACTTCTAGTTTGGGGGGTTTGCATCAAATCCACAAGTATGGTGAAGAATATGCTAATTCTGAACACTGACAGGCTGAATTGCCAGCTTACCTAAAGGCTGTATGGTTTGTACCAGTTGCTTTTTCAACAACAACAACAGGCCATTATTGCAAAGCAATTTTGTCACATACGAGATAGAGGTGTCCCATAAATTTGGATTCACCAGTGTGAGGCTGTAATGGGAAAGCCAGGTGGTTATTTTTGTGCTTTTCATTCTGTGCTGGTGTGTCATATTGGCTATCAGTCCCTCTTTGACTTCAGCTACTTCGGACATATGCACACACACCCAAATACACATATATACATAGTCATACACATACACACATATACACACACTCACATATACACCACTTTATAAATAGGGATAAACCACAATATCAACATAGTATGTAACTGTGGATATTCCTTGATAACCTCTTGACAATCTACTTAAATTCTTAAAGATAAAGCTTACATTTCTAATATGTGAAGCCACAAAGACAATTTTTAGACCTCTAAATGTATTATTGTCATTACATAGAAGAATGATTGAAACCTATTTTGAACAAAAAGTAGGATTAGATTTTGACTTCTTTTAACCTAAGACCCAAGTTAATAGCATTTTATAGTATTGTTACTTTAAATATGGTAGATTGGTTAAATTTGCATCATAATCTCTGTATTACTCTTAAATGTTGTTTAAATTTAAACAATTTTTTTAGGAAGTTGAAGGTGTTCCAGCCTCTCCAACCCGCCAAAACAAACAATTATTTCTGGTTCCACTTTTCCAGAAATATGAATATAATTTTTGGGTTCAGCTTTTCTACAGATGGTGATTCTGTTTTTTTAAATTATTGTACAAAGTTGATGAGTGAATACAGAACAGTAAGAAGAAATTTACATTTTCATGAAGTTCACTCCCTAGATCATCAGAATAACATCTTTGGATGCTCACAAACAAACATTTGATTTGAAGACTGGTAATTGGAGAGCAAGAATCAAGCAGCTCTTCTGCCTTTACATCTCATCTAAACTGTATTACTGACTAAGAAAAGTAAAAGTTTATCTTTATAGAAACAAATGTTAATAAATAAAGAAGAGTTAATCAAATATCATCATTTTGCTAGCCTAGTCAGCAATTGATTTAGACACTAGAATACAGCTAGAAAAGATGCAGCCAGAAAACACGTGTCTCTTATTGAAGAACCTGCCATCTATAACGCAGTCTTAGAGAATTATTCAATCTCCTATAGGCTTAGTTCTCTCATCTGTAAAATTAATTAAAATCTTGCCCTGGCTGGTGTAGCTCAGTGGATTGAGCATGGGCTGTGAACCAAAGGGTCACTAGTTTGATTCCCGGTCAGGGCACATGCCTGGGTTGCAGCCAGGTACCCAGTGGGGGCCACATGAGAGACAACCACATATTGATGTTTCTCTCTCTCTTTCTCCATTCCCCTCTCTCTAAAAATAAATAAATAAATCTTTAAAAAATCTACCTTACATAACAATAGTGCAGATTAAAAAATGCTTACTTTTGTGTCTGGCACACAATGAATTTTCAATAAACATGTTGGTACAGAGGAAAGTAGGTAATTAATAGCACTTTGAGTATTAGGAGTATCCTAGTAAAGTGGGGTGCAAATATCATGACATAAAAGGGATTGTGGGGTGAAGAAAAAGAGTAGCCAAGGTCCTGCACGGCGGCCCTTGTGGCCAGAGAATAAAATGTGGTATGAATATAAGAATTAGAGTCAGAGAGATGGGAGCAGGGATTGGGTAGAATGTTTCAAGGTCTAAGATGTCATAGACATTTCACTTATGAGATGTATTTAGACCCAGTCATGATGTTTGGAAAGGTTACAAACATAGACAGTGGATAAACTACAGAAAAGTGTTTTGGGGTCAATGGACTAGGTAACCACCACTGTGTAAATGCTAAAATCATCCATTGTGGTCACTAACATTAGGGGTTCAGTAGATCTAAAATATGTGTATAACCACTTATGGTCCGATGAACCCTTTCCATTATTGTGACTTGGTTGTTTTGACCTTGGTTGTGCTCCAGGTACTGTTTAGGTTCCTCAGAAGTTGTCTAACTTTAGTATGCATAAAAATAACCAGGGAACCTCTTAATCAATTCAGATGATCTACCTGAGTTCTACGTACTCTTCATTTTAAATACAAATCACAATAACCTTGTAGTTTTGACCAGGTACCACCTGTACCACACTCTGAGGAGTACTTGGGCTGTGATGAGTTGAAGTCACAGCTATTGATTCTGATCTCAAGAGAAACATCAACCACACACCTCAGGTGGTCTGGATGTAATCAATCTCTGGGGCTCAGCTGATACATGGCTGGTATGAATATTGAACTTATGGAAATAACAGATTTGGCAGTATTTATTAATTTTCTCATCTACAATCTTGCTTTAACTCTATAGTACATTTTATATGATATAACAAAGAAAAAATCAGGATATCTGAAAGCATTTAAATAACAAATATTTCTAAATTTGGAAGGAAAAATGGTCGTCACATTTATACCACAGCCTATTCAAGGTTCATTATAATCCTCTTCCATCCTTTTTTTTAGATTAGGATTTTAAACAGTTAAGTTACTTGCCTTTGATTATTCAAGAGACATATATATCCTGAATCCAAATTCTGGCCTCTGAGACTCTGAATTAAAAGTCATGACTATTGCCAGCCTGCTCCACATAAAGACATGCTTTTCAGAATTATTTACCAACTTCTTTTATTTTGAAGGCAACTTCTTTTATTTTGTTTTGTGTTACTGCCAGAATTAGCAGCACTGTATAACTTCATCCTCCACTTTGGCATCTGTGTAGATTGAACAGAGCTCATTGTGCAGAGCTGCCTTGATTGTATGTTGTAGATGGGCTTGAGATCATTGGAATATTTGTTTGCTTTTAGCTGTTAGGTTGTTAATGTAAATCCCACAGTTGTGATTTAAGATTTGCCTTCCAAAATTTGAAATGCTTAATATGACCTCACCGACATGTTATTTGAACATTTTTACACAACTTTGTTTCATTCTGTTAGTATAGCTGAGTACCACCTCAGTTTTATTCATTTATTTTTATTTTTTAATTTATTTAATTGTTGTTCAAGTACAGTTTTCTGTCTTTTACTCCCATCCCAGCCCACCACACCCCCCAGTGCTCCCTTCTATTCCCACCCTACTTAGTTGTTGTCCGTGTGTCCTTTATACTAGTTCCTGTAGATTGTTCCCCTTTTCCCCTGAAATTCCCTCCCCTTTCCCCTTTGGTCACTGTATGCCTGTTTTCTATTTCAGTGTCTTTTTCTTGTATTTTATTGATTATTTGTTTTGTTGTTTAAGTTCCTGTTAAAGGTGAGATCATATGGTATTTGTCTTTCACCACCTGGCTTATTTCACTCAGCATAATGCTTTCCAGTTCCATCCATGCCGTTGCAAAGAGTAGGACCTCCTTCTTTCTTTCTGCTGCATAGAATTCCATTGTGTACCTCATGAATCATAAGGGTGCTAATGAATTGCATTTGGCTGCCCAGACAAGATGCTATGTGCTACATCAAATTATTCATCCAGCATCACTCTTTACTAATTATCAGTGACTTATTTTCAGGTATATTGTTAGCTATTTATTAGCATGACATATTCTGAAAAGATAAATAGCCAAAGGTATTTCAGAAGATTAAGTAATGGTAATTCTCTGACTAGGAAAGCCAATGAGAAGTTGATGATGCATTTCTGGACAAAATGCAACAGCTTCGAGTTCAGGAAAAAATAATAAATTATTTATGAGTGTTTAAAGAAAGGAAAGTGATCAGTATTATTTTTAATTTGGAAAGGATGGAATGAGTTTCAGAATGCTGAGCTGGGTATTTTGTGAGCTTTATTCTGTGGAGATTTTTTATATGGTAAAGGAAGAAAGAGGAGGGGCAATTGATTTGTATGCAGTTTTAATTAGTGATTTTGAAATTCTGTCACTAATTTCTCTCTGAATTTCTGCCTGTAGTTTGTATTTATTTCCTGTTTCTACCAATACTAGTATTAACATCAACATCAAATATAAAACAAAAATCTAGCTAAAAAGCAGAAAGTTCTGACAAATTTGTATTTGGCTTTATCTGCACAATGTAAGTATTTAAAGTAAAATGTGGTAAATCTAGATAATGTAACACTACTTGGTGCTAAAAAGATAGTAGATTTCAAACCATGAAAAGGTATGAAGAACCCTGGCTGGTGTGGCTTAGTGGATTGAGTGTGCTAGCCTGTGAACCAAGGGTAGGTAGTTTGATTCCCAATCAGTGCACATGCCTGGGTTGCAGTCCAGGTCCCTAATAGCAGATGTGCAAGAAGCAACCACGCATTGATGTTTCTCTCCCTCTCTTTCTTCCTATCTCCTCCTCTGTCTAAAAATAAAAATAAATCTTTTAACAAAGAAAATATATGAGGAAACTTAAATATGTATTGCTAAGTGAAAGAAGCCAGTCCGAAATGTCTATGTACTGTATGATCACAGCTAAATGGCATTCTGTACTAGATAAAATTATGGAGAGAATAAAAAAATCAGTGGTGGCCAGGGGCTGGGGAGACAGTAATAATAATAAGTGGAGCACAGATGATGTTTAGGGGAGTGAAGCTCTGTATGATACTATAACAACGGATGCAGGTTATTATACTTTTGTGTAAACCCACAGACTGTAAACATCAACAGTGAACACAAAGGTAAACAGTGTATTTCAGGTGATTATGATGTGTTAATATAGGTTCATCCTTTAGTAAAAAATATGTGCCATCTGGGTAGGCTGTGCATATCTAAGGGTGGGAGATATATGGGAACTTTCTTTATCCTCTTCTCAATTTTTTTGTAGACCTAAAACTGCTCTAAAAAACGAATGTGTTAGTAGATTACACAGATAATGGGTAGATAGATAGAAGATTGATTTTAAATATTAAATTATTTTTATTTCTAAGGAACAGTGTTTCACTGCAATTTACCAGAATACATTATTGAATCTAATAAAAATAAAAGACTTTGAAACAGAATTAAACTATGATGTAGAAGATGATGGTGATAACCATTAACTATTTTAGTCTTTCCTTAATTTTCCAATATTTGATTAAGATGGATGCTTTTCATTATACGAACAGTTTTTTAAAGTCAATCCTTCCACATTTCCTGCCATATTAACAACATGGATGCTAAATATATGCCCCAAGACAGCATGGCATTTGTGGCATAAGTCAGCACCAATCCAAAAAACTGGGAATATCTCAATAAAAGTAGATTAAACCTATGGCATCAGGAAATCTATAAAGTTAACTTGTATTGGGGATCCTTAAAATTTCTCATGAAGCAGATGCCATAGAAATAATTTCCCTCAATCCTTTCTAAAATCCCAGAAGGGAATTTCTGTAATGAAAATGAGAGGTTTTGCCTTCCCTTCCTCTCTCTCTAAAAATAAGTAAATAAAATCTTTGATAAAACTTTTATTTCTTGCAAGATAATATATTTTACATGTGCATATCACAGCATGAAGTTAAATGACTGGCATATTAAAAACATTTTGGAGAGAGGATGGAGACATTTTCAATTTCTTAAAAATATAAAGAAAATTTATGTTGTAGTCTCTACTGTGTTGCATGTAAGGAAACACAATTAAGTACAGTAAATTCTGAAACATTGATAAAGCTGGTCGGAATGTAAAAGAGAGGCACATTGGCAAATTTAATAACATGGAACAAGTCAACCTATTGAACTTTCACTCTCCTATTCTGGATTCAATAAGTAAGTCTCATAGCATGATCTTTCTACTATTCCATAGTTTAATATTACCTATTTCCTTTTCTAGAGAACTACTATTTTTCTTTACAAAACAAAACACTAAAAAATTCTCACTTGACGATGATAAATACATGTTATATGCATATCAAAACAAGGTCAAAGTTTTGTTTGTTATTTTTAGGTAATTTTGAAGTCTATTTTAAAGTTAGAGTTGCATTTCTACTGAGTTTTTTATTTCTTTTTTATTTTATTATTTAACTATACTTGTCTGCCTTTTCTCTCCACCCCAGCCATCCCCACCTTCGTCCACTGATTCCCCTTCCCCCATTGGTTTTGTCCATGTGTCCTTTCTAGTTCCTTCTGAAAACCCTTCACCCTTTTATTCCCATTATTCCCTTCCACCTCCCCTTTGGCTACTATCAATTTGTTCTTACTTTCAGTGTCTCTGGTTGTATTTTGCTTGCTTGTTTTGTTGATTAGGTTCCACTTAAAGGTGAGATCATATGGTATTTATCTTTCAAAGCCTGGCTTATTTCACTTAGCATAATGCTCTCCAGTTTGATCCATGTTGTTGCAAAGGATAGGATCTCCTTTTTTCTTTCTACTACATAGTATTCCATCACGTAAATGTACCTTAGTTTTTTGATCCATTATTTACTGATGTGCACTTAGGTTGTTTCCAACTCTTGGCTATTGTAAATTGTGCTGCTATGAACATTGAGGTGTGTAGGTTCTTTTGAATTGGTATTTCAGGGTTCTTGGGGTCCAATCCCAGCAGTGGAATTCCTGGGTCAAAAACCAGTCCCATTTTTAGTTTTCAGAGGAAATTTAATACTGTTTTCCATATTGTATACCCCAGTTTGCATTCCCACTGACAGTGAGCTAGGGTTCCCTTTTCTCCACATCCTCTCCAACACTTGTCATTTGCTGCTTTATTTATGATGGCCTCTGACTGGTGAGAAGTGGTATCTCATTGTGGTTTTAATTTGCATCTCTCTGATGGCTACTAATGCAGAGCATCTTTTCATGTGTCTCTGGACTTTTTGTATGTCCTCCTTGGAGAGGTGTCTGTTCAAGTCCTTTGCCCATTTTTTCAAAGTTTTATTAAAGTAACAAGAAAAAAGAAAAAAGTTTATATTTTCTCAATGATCACAGGAATAAAATGACAAAAGTAGGTTAAAAGTTCATTTCCCCATGGGAAGTTGTGTATTACATCACACATTAACATATGCAATGTGAACCTTGAATACAACAAAGTATTATAGGGAACATTAAATTATTTTTATTAAATTTTGAATGTGTAAATTAAAAACATTATTTTTTCTTATCTATAGATTTCCATCATCACAGCTGCATCCAAAAATATTTCAGCTAAATTGTGGCAGAACTAAGCCTTTTAGGAAATCAACTTTATACTGGCAACTTCTGCAGAATTGTTATAAAATATATGTACTAGTTTAGCGTTCATGTTCATGATTGTTATTGAACTTTTATTCATATACATTATTGATCCAGCCCACTCCCAGGTCAAGTCTCTTTGTTAATGGAATGTGTAGATGGAAAAATATCTGGGTGTGTAGTGAGAACGAGCTGTACAGGCTCATACTGGCACTTCCACCCCAGCAAGTTGATATCTTTTTCATCCCGTGGAAGGAGGATCTAAGAAGTTGGAAAAGTTTTCACCACCAACAAGCTCTCTCTCTCAGTGGGCTACCTCCCCTCCATCTTTCTGATAAGAACATCCACTGAGGCGGAAAGCCACCATGCATATAGCTCCGAGGGATTCTGAACTGTCAACAAGACCCTACTTCAACTTTATGGCTTTGTTACAATTTAATTTATTTTTTTCTTAACTACTTTAATGGATGGCTTTGGAAGTACATGAGGTCTAATATCTCTACTAGGTCCAAAATTATGATTTTGTAGATTATCTGGATTAGTTTAACCATTAGAAGGTAGTATTGTTCCCTTGAAGTTTTTTTATAATGTAAGTAAACAGCAAACAGATACATATCAAGTAATATTAGTTTGTAAGCTGGACATTGTAATGATACATAGTAGAGGTTCTAGTTTCTGTATTGAGTTTTGTTCTGATTTCAGTTAAATTATTACAGGGTCACCCTGAGCTTATGGACTGTGTTTCATGTTTTCTTAAATATTTGGTGAAGCTTGAGGTATTTTTAAGACCTCCTAACTTGGCAGAGCTTCTAACACCAACAGTCTCATCTGTGAAGGCAGCATAGTGAACACTTATCTCCACCCTGTTACCCTTCAAGGGACTGCTTCCCACTGGGTTTCTTGGAGTCCGTCCATGTGTTTTTCAGGAGTCCAGCAAAGATTTAAAAGGAGTGTATACGCAGACTATGGGGCTCTTCTCCCAGGACTCCCTTTTTGTTGTATTTTTATTCCCTTGATTTCTATATTGTAGCAGCCCTGAACTTCATCCTTGGACACTTCAAACCAATAACAATATATCTCTCTGCTTGGCATTCAAGACATCTAACTGGATGCTCTACAATGGATCATCAGAGCAAAATCCTGATGAATACAAATCTCACCTAGTGTGAAGGAAATTCCTTTTCTAAGAGAATCTTTCCAGTTATTGCCTGTTTGATAATTAATTAGGGACTTTCAAGTAGCTGTTTTTATATTTTTTCCAGAGTTAATAGTTATTACAGTGATAACTTGGTGCTCATCATTAATTGATTCTGGAATTCATGACAAGTGCCAAAACCAACATGTACTGAACAATGAAGCATTGTCTCTTGTGGGATAGCAGTGTGACTTGTATAAGTGCTAGAAAATGCAGTGAGTTGCAAGCAAGTGCTGAGTGCTGAAACATTTTTGTTTACCATAAAAATGTGAGTACAGGATTTGATAAATTCTGAAGCCGATGTGTACTAAGGTATGACTGTGTTTACAGATGGTGTAATGACATGCACAATTCTGTTGTGAGCATACTAAAAAATCATCTTAGCTCCTTTATTTTTAAAGTGGAAATATAGAAATAATCTTTAATTTGTATGGTATATCAACAGAATTAAATTGATCCTATCAAACCATACATACATATATATACATATATAGTTTTTTCCAAAAATATCTAGCATGTAGTAAAAACTCACTTTATGTTAGTTGTTTTTATTTTAATCATATCTTAGATATCTATTCACATATCTAAACTTTGAATGGTTGCTTTGCATCTTGGTTGCATTTGGTTTCTCCCATGACATGGAAATAAGGTCTTAAGCAAATATTCAGGTTATTCAAAGAGGAACACTTTTTTTTAACTTAGATTATCTGGACACTGATAGATGATTTAGCAAAAAATAATGGAAATTCTTTTATGGCCTATAACTGTATTTGAAATAAGAAGGTAGTAAATACAAATATTCCAGAATATATCATGTTTGACCATTCATATTTTTATATGGAAACAGAAACTTAATAAATTGATCACAATTAAGTGTAGTAAAATTGCAAAGTATCCAGAATTTCTATTGAATCACATATTTCTGGCATTGATACATAAAGTCTGAAACTACAAAAGTTTCAAAAGTTTTAACTTTGAGCATCATATCTAGTGATGCCACCTTATTTTGTGTAACCTAACAAAGCCATGTGGTAGTCTTCTATAATGTAAATCAAGGGACCTAAATACCACCATCTTATATAGGAAGATTTACTATTTGTACATATAGGAAGGTTTAGGTTTCAAAAATATTTATGACATAGTATGACAACTCAAGACCATAAAGGAAGAAATAATTCTCAGAAATCAGCCAGTCATTGAAAAAAATGTTCACATAAAATATTACTGTTTGTCTTTTGAACTATGAAAGATATTTTTACACACATAGCAACATGACAATGAGAAGATATTTATTCTCCATATTGATAATCTAATATCTGCCTTGAGATTTCCTGCATTAAATCAGCCTTTTATGAGAAAAATGATTTAAAGTTGGCTAATATACTATCAAATATATAATACAATACAAATATTTACTTATCGTCCACATCTTCTTCATGAGGACATGCTGAGCTACATGTAAACTTATTACCATTCATGAGTAGCTCACTAAAATGTGTTCACTGAAGACCTGAATATATAGGAATCACTTCTCTTATAGTGGCTTATGTTTTCTCAAAAAGTTTAATTTAATAATGAACAATAGACCAGTGAGGGCTTTGGATTATTATTTTTTTTTACTGGTAACAAGAAGTGTTTATCCTAGAAGGTGCCTAGGAGAAAGATAGCTATTACCAGTTTGCTTTTAAATAAACATAAAACAATGCATGACTCATGATCAAGAATCCTGAAGGCTACTTTAAGTTCTCCCCATTATCTACACTGCCATAACACTTATTTATTCCTAGAATCAGTCTAAACAAAATTCAATTTCAGTTTCTTGCAGTCGGTTCAATGCATTTTGATTACTTGATCCATCAGTTTAAAAAGATGTATGCCATGGTTGTAAATTGTAATCTGGCCATTGTATTAGGAACATGGTACAATAATATTCCACAAATAATAGTACCTGCAAACACAGGGCACAGAGAACAAAAGAAGACTGATAGTTCTAGTTTTCATAGGAGGTGGATATATGACACCAGATTAATCTTTTTATATGTTGTCCACTTCTACTTACATAATCTGAGATTTGAATTTTAGGTAGGTGCTCTTTTATTCTCAAAACATATTTAGCTCAGTTTTTCTACAGGAGATCAAAGGAACCATGATATGAAGCTAAAATTGTCTTCTGGTTTAACTGAAAGGAACACTGAACTCAAGAATGAAACTGTGGACACTCTTCCCAGTATGTAAATAACATGTAATATTCCATGACCCAGGCAAAATCAATATCCTAGATTTAGACCACAAAGCAAGCAATTTTTTCACTTTTTGTTGTAACACTAAAGAATTTGAAATTAAAATCATAATTCAGACATTGTATCTTAAACCTAACACATGCTTTGATCCAACTGTTTTCTTGGTGTCAGAACTCAGTAACATTAATTCAGTGAAGTTTCACTAAAGTGCTGAGACCATTTTATCTAAAAAAATGGAGACCCCTCCTTCACTCATAGAGGCCTGATTGCATCTTTAAGGAACATATAAATGACTCCACTGTTAAAAAGTGACACACTCTCAAATAGCAAATATAGGCATGTGTGAACTCTACACTCAAAAACAAGGAGCTGGACAATTTGGCCCCTTTCATGTTTTTAATTAATATTACAAATATTATCATGCCAACTCTTTTTATATGAATTTTGAATGTATGCCCTTGCTTTTTTATTAAGTCCATAATAGAACAGAAATATATGATTAGTATTAATAATCTGCATTTTCACATTTAGCTTGGCTTCGACAAGTTTCGAAGAAAAAGACCTGAATGTGTATTTTTTTCAAAGATGACATGCAATTAGACAGTAGGTACATGAAAAGGTACTCAATATCACTAATAAGGCAGGAAATGCAAATCAAAACCCAATGAGATATCACTTCACACTTGTCAGAATGGCTATCATCAAAATTATAAGAGATAAGCAAAGGATGTGGAGAAAGGGGGACCCTCATGCACTGCTGGTATGAATGCAGATTGGTATAACCACTATGGGAAAATCTTTGAAGTTTTTTTCAAAAACTTCAGTATAAAACTACCATATGTCCCAACAAATACACTTCTGGATATACATCCAAAGGAAATGAAATCATTATCTAAAGAGATTTTGTACTACCATGTTAATTGCAGCGTTATTCATAATAGCCAAAATAGAGAAACAAGCTAAGTGTCCATTGATGCATAAATGAACAAAGAAAGTATGATACACACACAATGTAATATAATATTATTCAATCTTAAAGGAAAATCCTGCCATTTGCAATATGAATAAAATTGGAGGGTATTATGCTAAGTGAAATAAACCAGACAGAGAAAAACAAATACTTCATGCTATCACTTATATGGGGAATCTTAAAAAAAAAAGTCAAGGTACTAGAAACGGTAAAAAGTGAAACAGTGAAAAAAGTAGTTGCCAGGAGCTGAGGATTTGGGGAAGTAAAGGAGGTAGGCCTGGAGAAAGGTTAAAGGGTACAGACTTTAAGTTATAAATGGATGAGATCTGAGGATCTGATGTATAAGTGGGGTGACTGAATTTGATAACACTATTGTATAATGGAAATTTGTGAAGAGAGTAGAATTTAAATGTTCTCAAAAATATATTTTCAAAATATAACTATTTTTAAAAGATTTTATTCATTTATTCTCAGAGAGAAGGGAAGGGAAGGAGAAAGAGAGGGAGAAAAATATCAATGTGTGGTTGTGTTTCATGAGCCCTCTACTGGGGACCTGGCCAGAAACCTAGGCATGTTCCCTAGACTGGGAATTGAATTAGTGAGCCTTTGGTTCGCAGACCCATGCTCAATCCACTGACCTACACCAGCTAGGGCAAAAATATAACTCTTTAATACACTTATACACATAGAGAGTCTTGTCATTTTATATCAAAAATGGTGTGATAATAGGATCATAAACATGGTAGTCACTTGTCTCACCATATTCCATAAGCCAGAACAGCAGGTCTATTGCATGAATCTCCCTGAGGATGGGAATCATGGTAACTTTCTACACTCCTTTTTAAAGGATCTAGTGGAACTTATTGTTAAGGGAAAATATATATTTCCAAATATCACAAAATAATGTGCAGTCACACAAATGTTTGGCATGTGTGTTTGTCAAGGATTAAAACATTAGTTGGTAAAAAGAGAAAGGAAAGTATATTGGTATTAACACAATACCTTAAAAACACTATTTCATTAATCCTAACAGGTGTTATAAACTTTCATTACAAAATATTTAAACAAGTGAGGAAAATGAACCTTAAAGAAAATCAAAGTACATAGTCTTGGAAAATTTTGACAGAACATTGTCAGATACAGGAAGTAAGAAAGATAAGGAGAAGGGGAGATAAAGCCTAATGATATACCTTAAGACATTACCTGTTTTATTGTTATAAATAATATACAAAACTTGTTTAACATTTCATTACCTAGCTTTCTTTTTTACATATAGTTGTCTAGATTATCACTTTTTCCTTATAGAGTTGATATTTTTTTAATATTTTGAATATGTACTCTGTCCTGCTGAGCAATGAACTCACTTTATAGTCACTATTGTCAACACTAAAAATTCTCTCATTTATTCTTCTTAATACTTAAAGATAATCCACCAATCATATGCATTTTTAAAGACCTCAGTACTTTGACAAATATGCAGTTTTATAAACCTTCATCAGACAAAGGAGAAACAGGAGACCAGGAGAGCTTATATTTTTGTTCAAAAATTCACAGCACACAGCAGACCGTGATTCCATCTATGGGTCCTGTTGAACAGGCCACAATTATGCCACGGTTTGACACTTTCTATGTGTTTCCCTGGTTGGCCACTGGACCTTCAAGATGTTAGGACTATTACTTGTTCTCAGTTTGCAGTATAAAGACACTGATCTTCTTCCTCAAATCGGCATCTTGTTTCACAGCAAAAACTTCAAATCATCTCTATCTGCTTCTGTAGGTTTTTCATACAGAGCTAAGTCACATTTGCCAGAATAAAACAAACCAGTCCCCTACACTTAATCATCTGAGGCATTTATCAACAAACAGGAACAGTCATGTTAAAAAATTTAGCATCTATTCTTGATGCTGATGCTTGCTTGTCTGTTTTGTTGTTTAGCTTCCTGTTAAAGGTGATCTTCAAAATCATCTCTATCTGCTCTTGCTAATTGCAGAAAATTTGATTAAAGTATTAAGTAACATCTTCAGTGTAATAGGTTTGCTGTTTTTTGTAGGAATACAATGCTTTTTTTAATAAAGAAAATGTAAGTCCACCTAATAAAACTATAACATCACTAGTAAAATGTATTTATTGGCTCCCAATCAGCATCAAGAATAGATGCTAAATTTTTTAACATGACTGTTCCTGTTTGTTGATAAATGCCTCAGATGATTAAGTGTAGGGGACCGGTTTGTTTTATTCTGGCAAATGTGACTTAGCTCTGTATGAAAAAACCTACAGAAGCGAGGTGATAGGCAGGAGCCAAACTTTTAAACTGAGTTTTCCCATAAAAATCAGGTCTAGAAAACACATACAGACTGTTACAGATTGCTCTTGCTAAAACTTCATCACCCTGGTTTAAAACAACAAATGTGTGTTGTCTATCTTCATGGTAACATCCAAAGCTTGTGTGAATTTACCCAAGGACGAAGCCAATTGGCTCATTGCCATTCCCCTCTGTATGTTATTTTCATTTCCTTGATTGTACCTAAAATGTAGACAATAATATTCTACGTAATAGATAATAAATCTTTCTCTGATATAAGACCTGAGGAAAACAATAAAAGCCTGTCTAGGCAAGGGTCGAGGTGCTCTCTCCTCTTGAGGGTGGCCAAGGCATCCATAGGCACTCTCCCCTTGAGAGAGTAGCCATGCTGTTCCCTTTTTCTCCACAGGATTGTTGTCACCTGTACATTCACTCCCATTGTCAGCCACAATAGGCAGACACTGCTGGCCAGAGCCTGCCACATCTGGCACCCAGGAACAGGGACCCAAAGCTACCAGCTGTTATTGTGGCCAACACACCAACATGGGTGGAACTTGTGCAACAGCCCAGGTAAGGGCTGACAGCCCCCAGTGCTTTTGGGAGGGCATAGGGTGTGTTGTATTTTAGGGAAATGCCTCGGCCGGCGAGGCAGTCAACAGGGTCCGCTGATATACCTGTAACGGATGAAGGGGGATGGGACAGGAGGCGCGAAGAATGGCAGCAAGACAAAGGATTCTGATCAAGCTGCAAATTTATTTCAAAATGGAGGGAGTTATATAGAGGAGGGCAGTGGAGGAAGTGCAGTGGATAGGTGGCTTCAAAGCGTGCTCTAGCCTGCGATTGGCCGGGGGGTGCCTGGCAGGCGTGTGATCAAGGCACTGATTGGTGTGCCACCCACATGTCCAGGAGGGGGAGTTCTATGGCTCCTAACCACAGCATCCTGTTATTCAGGCGCAACCTTCAGGTCTGATTGTATCAGCCTGTTTCAGGCTTATCCCAGCCCCCAACAGGGAAAAAAGGTATCTTTCCAAGGTCATTCTCCCTTGCAACTGCACTCTCTTTAGTAAGCAGAAGCCTTGCTCTCTCTCTCTCTCTCTCTCTCTCTAGCAATCGCCGCACTCTGAGGGCAGGGGTTTAGCATTTAAGAAAGCCTCCAGTGACAGGTTGAGTCAGACGTGGGCCAGGAAAGAACACTAGGTTTCCTGCCAACTGCAAGCCAAAGCCCACACAATGAGAGGCACACTGTAAAACATACTCACAAGCCCATCCCCGTGGCACAATCCCCAATCAGGTTTTAGGCTTGGGAGAGAGAGCAATGAATTTTCCTTTCAATTGGTTTTTTTTTTTACAAGCATGTCTGTGCATTCTTTCTTTAAAAGCTGCTCTTCTCAGCCCTTTTCATTCTGCCTTTTCCCTCCATCTGCCAGAAAAGCAGATAGTAAATGAGTTTTTCAGTTTCAACTGGACTCCGAAGATTGCTTTGAGAACTCAGAGTTAGCTAACAAGGTTGTTTATGAGTGTCTCAGCTTCTTTCTGAGGCACCAAAGATAAGAGACATTCCTCCCTCTGGCTTGAGATCTCAGGCATTCCTACGTGAGTAGGGGCCTTGCCGAGGTGTCTGGGGTCAATCCCTGAGATGTGTAGAGGACTCATAGGGAATTCCAATCACAATAATTTAACTCTGGGCTCGATCAGGGAACACGATATAAAGGTTGGTCACCTGGCGCTTCGAGCCTCCCCTCGCAGTCTTAGATGCGTGGGAAAAACCTGAAATCCATAAGCGGGTTTAGGGTACCCTGGATACCAGGCAGCCCTCCTTGACGGTTTTCACCAACAGTACATTTTAAAAAAATTTTATTTAGTTAATTTTCAAGTACAGTTTTCTGTTTATTTCTCCCATTCCAGCCCATCCCTCCCCCATGCACCCCACCTCCCTCCCATTTCCACCCCTTAGCTATCGTTCCTGTGTCCTTTATACTCGTTCTTCTAAATCCCTCCCATTTTTCCCCTTAAATTCCCTCCCCTCTCCCCTCTGGTCGTTGTCCCCCTGTTCTCTATTTCAGTGTCTTTGTTTTTATTTTGCTTGCTTGTCTGTTTTGTTGTTTAGCTTCCTGTTAAAGGTGAGATCATATGGTATTTGTCTTTCAACCCCTGGCTTATTTCACTCAGCATAATGCTTTCCAGTTACCAACAGTACGTTTTTGACCCACCACACTATACTACCTAATAGCTAATTAGCTAGGGGTTACTATGGGCTGTGGAATCTGAAAGGGCAGAAATTGAAGGTAGAAAGAGGCATTTTAACAACAAGAACAGGCTCTCTAAAGAACAAGAGCAATGTTTATACTAATTTAGCAGTTTTTTTAAAGCTACTAACTGTTTCCCTGATAAAGAATCTTCAGACTTAGTTATTTAGGAAAAGTTGGGCAGAAGTTGAAACAGCATCAGATGGTGTGAAATAAAGACTAGTATCTCACTCCTGCCTTTAGAGGATTTAATTAGAAAATACTGGTTTGCTTGAATTTTATTTTCGTTTGTTTTAAAAGTAACATCTCAGTATCAAAATGTTTCAGTAAATAAAATGAGATCTCTAATATTGTTACATCATAAAGATTCTACTCAGAAATAATTTAAATTGTTTATTAAAAAAGAAAAATATCTCACTTCCCTCAGACAGTAAAAAGCTCAGAAAGAAAAACAATGAGAAAATGTTTCTTTTAACCATTCTGAATCCTCTTTCTGAAGACCCAGGGACTGACTGCTTCAATCCTGGGAACAAGCCATGCCAAGCTGAGCATCTCCCCTGACTCTTCTCCAGCCTCCCTAAAATTTTCAAGGGCTCTATATAATGAAACAGCTCACTTTTGAGCACATTTCAGGAATACAGTAATCACCAAATTTTTTTAATGTAAATATATTTGCCAGTAGGGAAAAAACTGTTTCTGGAAGTTATGGAATGTGTTCATAAATTTGTCCATCTAAAGCATGTTAATTACTTACTTTAGTGTCACTAAAGTTAAGAATTTTAATTAAATTAGGAAAATATATAGTTTTGGTAATGAAAGGTATAAATTATGGCATTTTATCTTGAAAATAAATAGGATTAAATGTGAGTTATTCTAAAGTTGATTATGTCTGAATGAGTTAAAATGGCAAACTAAAATGGGCTAGAAGAGTTGAAGGATTGTGTAAGTTGAAGAGGATCTGTGTAAGTTGAGATAGTCCGTACAAGCCAAAAGAAGATTATATTAGGGAAAAGGAAAAAAGAAAGATTTAGAAAGTAAATAGGAAGGAAGGAAGGAAGGAAGGAAGGAAGGAAGGAAGGAAGGAAGGAAGGAAGGAAGGAAGGAAGGAAGGAAGGAAGGAAGGAAGGAAGGAAGATTAAGAAAGAAAGGAATTAAGAAAGTAAAGAGTTATGAAGGAGGAGGATAAAAAGAAAGAAAAAGGAAAAAGATATATACCACATTCATGTGTCGCATAGGAAGAAAGGCACACCTGTTGCAAACTAAAAAGCCAAGGGTTAAGGGATGAAAGCCAAGAGGAGCCCTTTCAGAAGGGCAAAAATCAAACCTCCAAAGCTAAACAGAAAAAGTAATAGAAAAAGTTAAAAGACTGTTTTTTAAATCATTCCCAAGATAAGCAAATTATTAAAGAATGCCCTGACTGCCAAGCCCTTTCTAAGAAATCTCCATCCATGGGAGTTAACCCTCAAAGACTAAGTTCTCAAATAATTTGGCAAACAGATGTCACTCATTACTCTCCCTTTGGAAAATTCAAATACATTCATATTACTATTAGTACTTATTCCAGTTTCCTACATGCATCTGCATAAACAAAATATAGAAGCCCATTGGCTTGAAGTCTTTAGTCATTTAGGACAGCCTCAGCAAATTAAAACTGATAATGGCCCAGGATATCTTGCCCATTTTACTCAAGCCTTCCTTCAGCATTAGAATATCCAGCATAAAACAGGAATACCTTATAATCCAACTACTCAGGCAATTGTTGAACGGGAAAATCATACCTTTAAAAATCTTCTTAAAAAAACAATAAAGGGGGAGTCAATAGTCTACCCCCAAATTTGATTATGTTAGCTATATTTACCTATAATTTTCTAAATTATGATGAATCACTCTGTACTCCAACTGAGAAACATTTTCAAAAGAAAGAACCAAAGTCATCTTATCCTCAGGTTTTATACAGAGATCCATGAGAGATGGCTCTTGACAAGCCCCTATAGATCTCTTAACATGGGGAAGAAGAGGGTATGAATATGTTTTCCACCCCTACAGGTCCTGTCTGCCTTCCTGCTAAAAGGGTGAATGAAGCCTTATCATCAACAAAATAGACATCAAGCTCTGCTACCTGGAAATGAAAACTGATCAGCTAACAGACCAGCTAGCCCATTGGAAGAAAACAAGCACTGAATTATGGTGCCAAAAAATACGGTTTATATTGCTAAGTATTTACTAGTTTATTCTTTTGTTCTTATTGACACTTTGTATTTTCCTTTAAAGGTGCAACTTTAGGCTGCAAGCAAGGAACAGTACAGTAATTACTATCAGCTCTCTATGATAACTGCAATTGGCCTGGGTACCTAGGAGAAGATTTATCATACTCTCAATCCCTTTCCTGTTCCTCTTTGTACTTTAGACAAGAGCCATAAAGACTCAGTCTCTTGGTCTTTGTGCAGAGGACTGAATGCCACTATTGCCTTTCTCCCCAAAAGTCCTTTTGTAGTGGAGAAATGGGAAGCTAATTGGAAGGTACTTGCTAAACTTGGCACAACAATAGTTTCAGCTCTGCCTCAAATCCCATATATTAATATGTGGTGAGAGGGGCCAAGTACCAGGGCACTTATTATTAGAATTGTTTCTCCCAACCACATTAGCCCTTGGCATTACAATTCTTAGAAAATGGGCTCGCTTTTTATTACTAGAATGCATCTGTATATAATTGTATATGACCCTAAAGGTATCCAAGGATGTTTTTATCAAATTAACCCTCTAAAACAAGATTGGGTCACAGTTTGCACCTCTCACCCTTACTTGTTTTTGGCAACTCTAGGGACAGCTCAAGTCTTTTATAATAAATCAGCAAAAATTGATTCTCTGCCTGTCCCTGCAGGCTACATATATGTCAGCTACCTTAGTCATCTCAATATTACTCAGTTAAGCCTCACTACAGTTTATATAGTTAGAAGACAAATTTAAATATGTGTGTCTGTTAATGTAACCAGAGAATGGGAAGATCCCAATAGCATAATAGCACTTAACAATGCGCTGGCCTCTTTAAGAGTCTGATGGTTCCTTGGCACTTTGATTGTGTTTATTGTCTCTGTTATAGTTGTCACAGCTACTGCAGCAATGGCCACCACTGTCCTCATTGGGTCAGTTCAAACTGCTCATACTGTTGATGTTCTCTTAATCAATTCCACTTTAGAAATGCTTCAACAGGCCCAAGAAATCCTGACTCGGCTTTCTGCAGAAAAGTTGAATCAGTAAAATAAGCCCTCAACTGGATCGGTGAATGCCAGGATGTGCTAGTGGCTGGTCAGTAGCTGACTGTGATCCTGCTATCCCCAAACTGCGTGTCAGCCCACTACAATGGAATCCCAGTGAATACTCCTGGAGTTATACTCAACATCATCTAAGAGGAACTTTTTCTACTAATTTAGAGGGACAAATCAATAAATTGCAACTGGAGTTACACCAACAGTTGCAGGACATTCAACACTTAACTAAGCTAGAGATTCTTCAAACACTTAATGATAATCTTAGTTGTTAAATCCAAAACACTGGTTTGATAGACTCAACCTAAGACTGTGGTTCATTGGAGCTGCAGCTTGCTTACTAATTTTAATAATGCTTTGTATATTGCAATGCATTTACAAATTATTTGCCCAGAATCACAAAAGAAACCAGCAAATAGCAAGTCCTCTGGGATGCATCACCACAACAACCTTAACAAAAAGAAAAAAAAGTGAGGGAGATTGTAGGGGACCAGTTTGTTGAAGTCTGGCAAACACGACTCATCTCTGTATGGAAAACCTGCAGAAGCGAGGTGGTGGGCAGGAGCCAGAACTTCAAACCAAGCTTTTCCATGGGAATCAGGCCTAGAAAACACATACAGACTTACAGCTTGCTCTTGCTAAAACTCCATCACCCTGGTTTAAAACAACAAATGTGTATTGTCTATTTTCATGGTAACACCCAAAGCTTGTGTGAATTTACCTAAGGACAAAGCTAATTGGCTCATCGCCATTCCCCTCTGCATGTTATTTTCATTTCCTTGATTGTACCTAAAATGTAGACACTAATATTCTATGTAATAGATAATAAATCTTTCTTTGATGTAAAACCTGAGGAAAACAATAAAAGCCTGTCTAAGCAAGGGTCGAGGTGCTCTCTCCCCTTGAGAGAGTAGCCGTGCCATTCTCTTTTTCTCCACAGGACTGTTGTCACCTGTGCATTCATTCTCATTGTCAGCCACAACAGGCAGACTGTGCTGGCCAGAGTCCTCAAGAATTAAGTACCTACTATGTTCTAGGAATTGTGCTTGATGCTAAATTGACAACAAATCATGTAGCTTTGTTGCTTCCACTCATGGTAGTCACAGTCTAGAGGATAGATCGGGTAATCAATTATAAAAGAACCATTAGCAACAGACATTTTCACAATTGTTATTGTTACTGCAGACACTCAGTCCAAGCACCAGGAGTCTCCCTCACTTGACCAAGATGGCACCAGCAGAGGTTCTTATACTAACTGTGCTAAAAGCTAGAAAGATAAAGGGATAGAGCCCCTGAGCACACTGACAGCTAGCAAATTAACTGGATAGAAAAGTTACTTCCTCTCCTTATACCTTTAAAAACTGTGGGCTTCAGCAAGAAAGGGCATTGTCTTTGAGACAGGAATTCACTATTTTCCCAGGCCACATGGCACCTGAATAAAACTTTTTTCTTTTATAAAGCACCTGGCTCGTGAATCTGGCTTTTATTGCAGTAGGCAAACAAACCTCCATTTGGTTTGGTTTACCATCTTTGGCACCCTTTTGGCACACTCAGTATAAGTACTTCCCCTGCTGGCTCAGTAAGTCCTGAAGAGCTCGGGCTGCAGTCCCAGCTGCCTGTGCCAAAAGGTCTTACAACAGGTGCCAATACCATATCTTGGGGAGTTTCCTTGCACACTTTCTCTAGGCATGAGACCTGAAAATCCTGGCTGATGAAAGGAAATGGGTTTCTGGGGAGTAGATGAACTCCAAGTCAAATTGCCAAGTACCAGGGTCCTCTATCTGTATCTTTTGGGCTTTGTGACACTCAGACTTTGTGCCACCTGGTTCCAGTTAGGACAATCTGTGGTACTGGTTGGTAGACTATTCCTGCAACTTGCACTTTGTGCTATTTGGGTCTGGTTAGGACCACTTGCAGTATAAGTTGTCAGGAGATAAGATGCTAAGACTTGCTTGTGTGCATTCATTTAGAATAATGGAATTATGTATCCAAGTTTTGTTTATATGTTTCCACTTTGGCTGGAGTCCTGTTATAGTTATGATTTTGGATTCCTACTTTTGTACCATCAAGGGTTGTTCTGCTTTGACTTTTGAAGGGAGCCCAATGGTCCAAATGTTAGCAGATTGGTCCCTTTTAAAAAAATTTTTATTTAGTTATATTTCAAGTACATTTTTTGTCTATTTCTCCATTCCCAGCCCCCCCAGCCCTGTCTCCCCCCTCCCTCCCACTACAGCCCCCCCCCCAGTCCTCATCCCTGTGTCTTTCATACTCGTTCCTCAAAATCCCCCCCCATTTTTCCCCTTAAATTCCCTTCTCTCTCCCCTCTGGTTGCTGCCCACTTGTTCTCTATTTCAGTGTCTTTGTTTTTATTCTGTTTGCTTGTTTGTTTTATTGTTTAGCTTCCTGTCAAAGGTGAGATCATATGGTATTTGTCCTTCAATGCCTGGCCTATTTCACTCAGCATAATGCTTTCCAGTTCCATCCATGTTGTTGCAAAGGGTAGTAGCTCCTTCTTTCTCTCTGCTGCATAGAATTCCATTGTGTATATGTACCACAATTTTTTGATCCATTCGTTTACTGATGGACACCTAGGTTGCTTCCAACACTTGGCTATTGTAAATTGTGCTGCTATGAACATTGTGGTACATACATTCTTTGAAATTGATGTTTTAGGATTCTTGGGGTATAATCCTAGCAGTGGAATTGCTGGGCCAAAAGACAGGTCAATTTTTATTTTTCTGAGAAAATTCCATACTGCTTTCCATAATGGTTGTACCAGTCTGCAATCCCACCAACAGTGAACTAAGGTCCCCTTTTCCCCACAACCTCTCCAACATTTGTTGTTTGTTGCTTTGTTTATGATAGCCATCCTGACTGGTGTAAAGTGGTATCTCATTGTGGTTTTAATTTGCATCTCTCTGATAGCTAACGATATTGAACATCTCTTCATGTGTCTCTGGAAATACTGTATGTCCTCCTTGGAGAAGTGTCTGTTCAAGTCATTTTCCCATTTTTTAATAGGGTTAAATGTTTTCCTAGAGTGGAGTCGTGTAAGTTCTTTGTATATTTTGGAGATTAAACCTTTGTCTGAGGTATCATTGGCAAATATGTTTTCCCATACAGTTGGTTCTCTTTTTAATTTAATACTGTTTTCTTTAGCCATGCAGAAGCTTATTATTTTGATGAGATCCCATTTGTTTATTCTTTCTTTTATATTCCTTGCTCTAAGGGACATATCGGTAAAAATTTTGCTGCGTGGAATATCTGATATTTTCTTGCCAATGTTCTCCTCTGGGACTTTAATGGTGTCATGGCTTATATTTAAGTCTTTTATCCACCTTGAATTTATTTTGGTGTATGGTGTAAGTTGGTGCTCAAGTTTCATTTTTTTGCAGGTAGCTGTCCAGTTCTCCCAACACCATTTGCTGAAGAGGCTATCTTTACTCCATTTTATGTTACTGCTCCCTTTGTGAAATATTAATTGACTGTAGAGAGTTGGTTTGATTTCTGGGCTCTCTGTTCTGTTCCATTGGTCTATGTGCCTGTTTTTATGCCAGTACCAGGCTGTTTTGATTACAGTGGCCTTGTAATACAGTTTGATATCAGGTATTGTGATCCCTCCTACTTTGTTCTTCTTTCTCAAAAGAGCAGCTGCTATTCGGGCTCGTTTATGGTTCCATATCAATTTTTGAAGCGTTTGTTCTATGTCTGTGAAATATGCCATTGGTACTTTAATGGGTATTGCATTGAATCTGTACATTGCTTTGGGTAGTATGGACATTATGATGATGTTAATTCTTCCAATCCATGAACAAGGAATATGTTTCCATTTGTTTTTGTCTTCCCTGATTTCTTTCTTCAGTGCTGTGCTGTTTTCTGCATACAGGTCTTTTTCCTCCTTGGTTAGGTTTATTCCCAGATATTTTATTTTTCTTTTTGCTATATCGAATGGGATTTTTTCTTGATTCCTGCTTCTGCTGATTCACTGTTGGTATAAAAAAATGCCTTTGATTTCTGGATATTGACTTTGTAACCAGCTGTTTTGCCAAATTCATTAATTAGTTTGAGCAGTTTTTGGGTAGAGTCTATAGGATTTTCCATGTACACTATCATGTCATCTGCAAACAGTGACAGTTTTGTTTCCTCCTTTCCTATTTGGATGCCTTTCATTTCCTTTTCCTGCCTGATCACTGTGGCCAAAAATTCTAATACTATATTGAATAGAAGTGGAGAAAGTGGACATCCTTGTCTTGTTCCTCATCTTAGTGTAAAAGCTTTTAGTTTTTGCCCATTGAGTATGATATTGGCTGTAGGTCTCTCATAAATGGCCTTTATTATATTGAGGAATGCTCCCTCTATTCCCACTTTGCTGAGTGTTTTGGTCATAAATGGGTGCTGTACCTTATCAAAAGCTTTTTCCGCATCTATTGTTAGGATCATGTGTTTTTTGTCTTTGCTTTTGTTTATGTGATGAATTACATTTACTGATTTGTGAATGTTGAACCATCCTTGCATCCCTGGGATGAATCCCCCTTGGTCATGGTGTATAATCTTTTGGATATATTGTTGGATGCGATTTGCAAATATTTTGTTGAGGATTTTAGTGTCTATGTTCATCAGTGATATTGGCCTGAAGTTCTCTTTCTTTGTTGTATCTCTATCTGGTTTTGGAATTAGGATGATGCTGGCTTCATAAAAGGAGTTTGGGAGTTTTCCATCCTTTTGGATTTTTTGGAATAGTCTGTGAAGAATGGGGGTTAGCTCTTCCTTAAATGCTTTGTAGAATTCTCCTGTGAACCCATCTGGTCCGGGGGTTTTGTGTGATGGGAGTTTTTTGATTACTGCTTCAATTTCTTTTGCTGTTATTGGTCTATTCAGGTGTTCTACTTCTTTTTCATTGAGTTTTGGGAGATTATATTTTTCTAGAAATGTGTCCATTTCCCCTAGGTTCTCAAATTCCTTGGCATACAGTTCTTCATAGTAATTTCTTAAAAACCTTTCTATTTCTCTGGTTTCAGTTGTAATCTCTCCTCTTTCATTTCTGATTGTGTTCATTTGTGTCTGTTCCCTTCTTTTCTTGATGAGCCTACTTAAAGGCTTGTCTATTTTGTTTATCTTTTCAAAGAACCAACTCCTGGATTCATTGATCCTTAGAATTGTGCTTTTATTCTCTATGTCATTTAGTTCTGCTCTGATCTTAGTTATTTCCTTCCTTCTACTTGCTTTGGGCTTTTTTGTTGTTGTGCCTCAAGTTCTTGCAGGCGTAGAGTAAGGTTGTTTGTTTGAAATGTTTCTATCTTCTTTAGGTAGGTCTGTATTGCTATAAACTTCCCTCTCAGGACTGCCTTCGCTGTGTCCCATAAGTTTTGGGTTGTTGCGAGATCGTTTTCATTTGTTTCCAGAAACTTTTTGATTTCTTCCCTAATTTCATTCTTGACCCATTCATTGTTTAATAGCCTACCATTCAGTCTCCATGATTTCACATGCTTTGGGTTTTTTCCTTTGGGGTTGGTTTCCAGTTTCAGTCCCTTATGGTCAGAGAAAATGCTTGGTATGATTTCAATATTCTTGAATTGGTTAGGCTTGTTTTGTGTCCTACCATGTGGTCTATCTTTGGGAATGTTCCATGTGCATTTGAAAAGAATGTGTATTTAGCTTCTTTGGGGTGAAGAGCTCTGTATGTATCAGTTAGGTCCATTTCATCAAGGGTGTTGTTTAATGCCACAATGTCTTTGTTGATATTTTGTTTGGAATATCTGTCCATTTTTGATAGTGGGGTGTTAAAATCCCCCACTATAATTGTGTTGCTGTCTATATCTTCTTGAATTCCTCTAAGATTTTCTTTATATATTTTGGTACTCCTATGTTGGGTGCATATATATTTATGATGTTAATGTCTTCTTTGTAGATTCTTCTCTTGAGTATAATCAAGTGATCCTCTGGGTCACTCTTTATGGCTCTTTTTTTGAAGTCTATTTTGTCTGATATGAGGATTGCTAACCCAGCTTTTTTTCTTGTCCCTTTGCTAAGAAAATTTGTTTCCAGCCTTTCACTTTTAGTCTGTGATGGTCTTTTGTCCTGAGGTGGGTCTCTTGTAGGCAGCATATGTGTGGGTCGTACTTTCTTATCCATGCAGCTATCTGTGACTTTTGATTGGAGCACTAATCCATTTACATTTAAGGTTATTATTGATAGGTACTTATTCATTGCCATTTTTGTACCTGTGTTCCTCTCTGTCTCCTTCTTTTCCTTCCTTTCCTTAAAGCAGACCTTTTAGTATTTCTTGTAGAGCTGGCTTGGTGGCAGCAAATTCTTTTAGACTTCTTTTGTCTTGGAAGCTCTTTATTTGGCCTTCTATCTTGATTGAGAGCCTTGCTGGGTAAAGTAGCCTTGGTTGTAGGCCTCTGTTTCTCATTACTTGGAATATTTCTTGCCATTCTCTTCTTGCTTGGAGTGTTTCCATTGAGAAGTCAGTGGCTAAACTTATTGGGATGCCCTTGTATGTTATTTCTTTTTTCTCCCTTGCTGCCTTTAATATTCTTTCTTCGTTTTGGTATTTTGCCATTTTAATGATGATGTGTCTTGAAGTGGGCCTCCTTGGTTTCCTCTTGAATGGGAATCTGTGTGATTCCTGGATTTGTGTGACTTTTTCTTTTATCAAGTTAGGGAAATTTTCTCTCAGTACTCTTTCAAATATGTTTTCTATCCCTTGTTCTTCTTCTTCTCATTCTGGTATTCCTATTATTCGGATATTATTACCTTTCATATTGTCTTGCATTTCTCTTAATCCCTCTTCATTCTTTCTTATCCTCTTTTCCCTTTCCTGTTCTTTCTGTGAGATGCTTTCTACTTTGTCCTCCAATTCACTAATCCTATCTTCTGTTTCATCTACCCTATTTTTAATGCTGTCTACTGTGTTTTTTAATTCAGAAATTGTATTCTTCATTTCCTCTTGGCCCTTGCCAATAATTTCCATTTCCTTTTTCATGTTGATATAGTTCGAGGTGAGATCATTATAGCTCCCCTGTAGTTTCTGGTAGCTGATTGTGAGCTCTTTGAACTTCCTAATCACCAGTGCTTTGAATTCAGAATCTGATAGTTGACTTGCCTCTATTTCATCTAACATTCTTTTTGAGGATTCCTCCTTTCCTTTCATTTGGGGATTGTTTCTTTGTCTTCCCATTGTTTGTGAGACTCTTCTTGTTAGCCTCAGCTTCTTAGATTAATCTGTTTTGACACCCTGGGTTTATGGTGTGAACTTTTGTCGTGGAATGCCTGTGAATTTCAGTGGTGCAGTCTCTTTTGGTTATGTTGTTGTTCTCTGCTTCCACCTACTCAAAAATGCAGCAACTTTTGGCTTCTCTCCTACAGCAATGGGCAATTTGTCTCTCTGACTCTATCATTGGGAGGCCTCTTCTATGGGTCCAGCTCTGGTCTTTTCATATATTCAAGTTGATTGTGACTCTTGTGGGTAAAAAAAAGAAATGACAAGGAAAGAAATAAAAGGGAGAAAGAAAAAAATGGTAGGAAAATGGAGTAAAGAGCAATAAGTTTAGAAAGAAAACAAAAAGAAATAAAACAAAAAATCCTGGAAAAGAGGACAAAAGTATGGAAAGATGAAGCAGTAATAAAATTTAATAGAAATAACAGATTACTTTTAAAAAAGCAAAAAGATAAAGAAAAGGAATGGAGAAGGAAGAAAGGTAAAAAAAAGAAAGAGTAAAAATAAAATAAAGTAAAAAAAAAACCAAAAAAACAAAAAATGCACAAACAAAAATAATCTCTCAAAAACATCAGAAAAGGAAATGTCACTTGTTGGCTTCAAACTAGCCAAACCAGTTCTTCTGGTTGCAGTTGGCTGAGGGTCGATTTTTGTGATTTTTTCAGCAGGCCCCTCTCAGCATCCAGACACTTGGTGCCTCTCTCCCAGCTCCCTACAATGGGGAAGTAGGACTTCCTCGCAGTGCTCCCCTCCCAGTGGTTACTGCCATAGGCTCGTTTGCTGTGTTTGCAGGCACCTGCAGTGGCCTAGTTGCCTGGTTCCCTCGGGATTGAGCACAGACCTGCCCCCGTTCCATTGGGAAGCCCCAGGCCCTCTGCCCAATCCTGGGCTCGCTGCCAAACTGGGTGTGAAGCAGACCAGGCTGCCGTGTCTACTGGATTCAGAGCCCCAGGCTGCACCTCTGAGTTATCCTGGTCTGGCCACCACAGAGTCCTTGTTTGGGGCCCTTTGTCCTCCGCACCCTCTCTGCAAACTCTATCAAACAAGTCTCTCCTGGCACCCCACCTTGCTTGGCCAGAATGGGAGGGGGTTGAGGGTCTCAGCTCTTTTCCCAGGACCCCTCAGTGCCCGGGGCTTCCAGATAGTCTGAGGGGGGTGGACTGGGAGCCGGGAGCAGATCTGAGGACTGGGTGCCGACCCAGAAACTCTGTGTACACGTCGTGGCACGCTGCGTGGTGTGTATCCCTTCTGCTCCTGTGTTTGTCTGGGTCCCCTGGCCAACCTCTGCCAAAAAAAAAAAACCTAGGAGAGATGCAAATTAAAACCACAATGAGATACCACTTTACACCAGTCAGGATGGCTATCATAAACAAAGCAACAAACAACAAATGTTGGAGGGGTTGTGGGGAAAAGGGGTCCTTAGTTCACTGTTGGTGGGAGTGCAGACTGGTACAACCATTATGGAAAACAGTATGGAATTTTCTCAGAAAAATAAAAATCGACCTGCCTTTTGACCCAGCAATTCCACTGCTGGGACTATATCCTAAGAATCCTAAAACATCAATATCAAAGAACCTATGCACCACAATGTTCATAGCAGCACAATTTACAATAGCCAAGAGTTGGAAGCAACCTAGGTACCCATCAGTAAATGAATGGATCAAAAAATTGTGGTACATATACACAATGGAATTCTATGCTGCAGAGAGAAAGAAGGAGCTACTACCCTTTGCAACAACATGGATGGAACTGGAAAGCATTATGCTGAGTGAAATAAGCCAGGGGTTGAAATACAAATACCATATGATCTCACCTTTAACAGGAAGCTAAACAACAAAACAAACAAACAAGCAGAAAAAAAAACAAATAAAAAACAAAGACACTGAAATAGAGAACAAGGGATAGTGACCAGAGGGGAGAAGGAAGGGAAGTTAAGGGGAAAATGGGGGAGGGATTTGGAGGAACAAATAGGAAGGACACAGGGATGAGAACTAAGGGGGGTGGAAATGGGAGGGAGGTGGGGAGCAAGGGGTGGGGGAGGCTGGGATGGGAAAAATCGACAAAAAACTGTACTTGAAAAATAACTAAATAAAATAAATTAAACAAAAACAACAACAAAAAAAACCTAGGGATAGAGTAGCACCACACCGGGCGCTGGACCCAGAATTGTGTGCAGGCTGAAATCTCCTCTGCTCCCCTCCGGTTGGGTCTCTTGGCAGGTCCGGGCCCAAAAATCCTAGGGAGGGAGCTTCCCGGGCACTGAATGCCGGCCTAGGAGCTCCCAGGCACTCACCTGGACACACTGCGTGTGGAGCGACTAGTTCCCCAAATTGTGCGCAGGCTAAAATTTCTTCCGCACCTCTTTGCCTGGGCCACTTGGCCTGCCCGGCAGAAAAATCCCAGGGAGGGAGCTGTCTGTGCGCTGAACGCTGTCCCAGGCGCTGTTGGGCTCTCGCCACTGGGCACTGGTTTTCCTACCCTGCACCGGCTGTTTCCCTTTGCTCCATCCCAGAGACTACCGTACCGCTGCTGTCTCCCTACAGTCTGGTTCCTCCGTGACCGATGAGGTTTCTGGTCTCTTATTTTCATATATGCTTGGCAATTGCTGGCTTGCTGGTCTCACCTCCTCCGATCGGACAGGTCTCCCTCTCTTTTGTACTAGGAACTGGTATCTGCTGTGTCCTAGTCCACCACCATCTTGAGACCAATCTCCAGATTGGTCCTTATACAGTTATGATCCAATGACTAAGAAGGAACTGGTTTTCTTTACAACTCTGCTTGGCTAATGTATACTTTAGACTATGAGGGAAAAAATGGTCCTTACATGGTTCTCTAAATTACTACACCATCATACAAGTGGAATTGTTTTGCCAAAAGTCATGGAAATAGGATAAAATCCCTTACATCCAAGCATTTATGTCTTCACCCAATAAGTATTCAACAAATAAAGGGAACAGATTAATGATTCAGAGAAGAAAATTGGCTTTAAAATCCCTCCTTTTTAGTAAGACACAGGAAGAAAAGGAAAATTAGAAAATGAGTCTCTTTAATGTCCTGAACCCAGAAAACTGAAGACTAGCAGCAGGGAAGATTTCCCAGGCCAACAACCCTGCTGCTAGGTAGCCCTGCTGCTAGATACCCCTGTCATAGGGCCCAGAAAGGTGACAGCCCCACCTGTGTATGATGAAAACCAGGTTGCCACCTCAAAGACCTGACATGGAGCCCAGTTTGGCCAGAGCATCCCTATTTGGAGTAGGACAATTTTTTTGAGGTAATAAAGCAGGTGGAACATAGGTGGAATAATCCCCAGGAAGCCCATCCCTCTAGCTACATTAGCTCCATACTTCATTTTCCATTTCAGATTTACTAAATTGAACAAATTCTAACCCTTCATATAGGGAGGACCCTCAGAAAATGGTGGATGTTATCACCTTTATTTTGGACAATCACCATTCAAACTGGGAAGATATACAGGGTATCACTGGTATTCTATTAATGAAGAAGCTCATCTCTTACATCAAGAAAATTTCAGTGGGACACCCAATCCAGCTGGGGTGATTCCCTTGACAGAGCCCAACTTGAACCCAAATAGCAGGGACCTAGCATCCCTAGAACATTACAAAAAATACATACTGGAAGGGCTTAAGAAACGAGATGCTTAAACAAAAGGGTCTGAATATGATATATGCCATTAAACAGAAAACACATGGAGATCCTCCTGAATTTTTAAAGAGAATTTATCAGGACTGTCAAAAACACACTGGTGCTGACCCACAGGTGCCAGAAAATGGCTTGATGATATATATAACTTTTACTGGGCAAAGTTCCCCAGATATCAGAAGGGAATTCCAATGTTTAGGTGGGGCATCGAGAATGAATCTTTGTGGTGATAGACATAGCCTTTAAAATTTACCATGACTGGGAGACAAAGAAATTAAAGTAGGCCACTGTTTTCATAGAAACATTGTAGGGAAACCAAATGGAGAGATGGGACCCAAAAAGAAGAAAGAAAGACCCACCAGGCACCAATGAATGTGCCTACTGCAAGAAGGAGGGCCAGTAAATAAAGGGCTGCCCAAAACTCAAATAGAAAAATATAAAGGAATTAAAACTTTACCAAGAAATGTCAGAAGGGAGGGTATTGGCTGATGGCAGGATGCATAGGAAAACATCAAGACATTTTATTAGACAATCCAAATGTTGCCTTGTAAACCACCACTGCCTTAAACCTGGCTACCCAATTCCCAAACTCATAGAGAGGCTGGACCCCCAGCATGATTGTATATAAACAATTGACAAAGTTTATTCCAGCAGACCAGATCTATTGGACAAGCAACGGATGAAATCTGGCTGGAGAAAACATACAGATAGATACAGCTTTATGGAGAATCATCAATGATAAAACAGGTGCAAAGAAAGGTAGTCACCATGGACAAGGTAATAGAAACTCAGGCCCTTGCCATAGGAATCTCAACATGAAAGGCTGAACTAAGAACCATCACTGGAGCCTTAAAATTATCCCAGGGAAAGAACATTAACCTGTACACTGACTCTAAATATACCTTTATAGTAGTCCATGCTTATGGGGCAATATGGAAAGAAAGAGGGTTCTAACCTCTTAACCTCAGGGAATAAGGAAATCAAATATGTAAAAGAATTTTAAAAATTTCTAGAGATAGTGAATTAACTGAACCAGTTTGTCATAATGCAGTACCCAAAAACGCCAGAAGAACATTACCAAAAGCCAGGGAAACCAAATTTCTGACAAAGTAGCAAGACAAGTGAGGACTGCCACTGCTTGGGACTTTAATTTTCCGCCTGGACTTTAATTCTCCACCAGAATCCAAATACATTCATACAGAATTGGATGAGAAATGGTCCCATGAATGAGGACTGTCTAACACTGACCCTAATTCTATGTGGAATATCAATACTCATGGTATAATCTTACTCCCTGAAGCCCTAGAATGTGCCATCTTCAAATATATACATTAAGGGACTCATTGTGGAAGAGATGCTTTAATGTACCTCATTAGAACACATTTGAAGGGCCTTCATTTACAAAGGGTCATTTAGAAGATTATCCAGTCTTGCCAGATATGTGCCAGAGACAATCCTAAGACATAACATACTCCAACAGGAAAGGGAGTATAATATATAAGGACATGCCTATTTGAGGACTGACAAATTGACTTTATATAAATACCTAAAACCACAGAAATATTAAATTTTTATTTAAACTTTCTGGATTGGTAGAGGTATACCACACCAGCACTGAGAAGGTAAATAAGGTAACAAAACTTCTACTCAAAATAAATGACTCCTAGGTTTGGATTCAAAGTGACAATAAACCACCATTCACTTCAGACATCACCCAGAAATTGGATGGACATTATACATATAATGGAAAGTACGTGTATCTTGGACACCCCAATTTACAGGGAAGATTGAGAAAATGAACCAAAGAACAAAGAAGACCCTGGCAAAAATATGTCATGAAAAATATTTGAAATGGACCAGGCACTCACTATTGCCTTGTTCCAGTTTAGGGTAGCACCCCAACACAAGCATAAATTAAGCTTCTTTGAGGTAGTTTATGGGAGACCCTTCCAAGTTTCTGTTTTAAGAACACCCTCCTTTACATTTAGAATATGAATCAAAAATTAAACAATATATGCAACATTTAGGGCAAACACTAACAATGTTTGCTCATTTCAGTCTACCCATGTGACGAGCCCTTTACACATGTTCCAGCTAGGACACTGACTCTCACTAAAGACCCAGAAGACTCAAGGTGCTGCACAGCAGTTAGCCAAGCAATGGAATAGTCCCTATGATGTCCTGCTGACAATACACACTTCTTTAAAGCTCACAGGAATCAAGCTTGGATCACCACATATGGATAAACAGGAGACCTCCTGAGGAGGACTCAGAGCTTGCTGCTGCTGTTGATACTTCAGGTGAGAGCTGGACTGGCACTACTGAAGGATATTTAATATTCCCCTTTCAGAAAGGGACACTGACTTCCAAAGCTAAGTAAAAAATTATTTTATTTTATTTTTTGATATATCATTGTGGTTTTAATCTGTTGTAGTGAGTCTCTGGTAGACAGCATATACCTAGTTGTGACATTTAAAAAAATTATTGTTCAATTACAGTTGTCCCATTTTTCCCCAATTACTCTCCCCTGCCCTACCTACCCACTATGTCCCACATTCATTCCTCCTCTCCTCACTGTCTTTGTCCATGGGCCCTTTATACATATGCCTTGACTTGACCCTTTCCAGTCTTTCTCCAATTGTACCCCTCCTACCACCCTTCATGTTTTATTTTATTCCTTGGCAAATTTATTCTGCCCAAAACACTGTTCAGGATTAGATCATTGGGATCCTTTAGTCTCTCTAGCTTCTGACCCTCACTAAACATTTGAATTTTTGACCACATAACAAATCTAACTTTGGAAGCCCATCTGCAACACCATCTCTTGAAACATGAAGCAGTCTACTCACTTGCTTGATCAATGGTGCGATCCTCTAGACATCAAATATGCTGCCTTCTGAAAACATTTTCCTCCATTACATAAAAGAGTCCCTCCATTGTTGACCCTCTTCTTCCTTTAGTAAATAGCAAGCACCCCTGGAACCAGCAATAGGCAAAACTATGTTCCTTGACAGCCAGAAAAAACTACAGAAGATGAGACTTTCATCTATTTATTCTTGTAAGATTACAAGGGCCCAGAGTTGTGAAAAGGGGAGTTGTATTATAGCCAGTCAGTTGGAGCCCCAGGGAATTTCCTCCATTGGCCAAGATGGCAGCAGAGGGAGGTTCATGCGCTGAATGTGCCAAAAGCTACAAATATGAATGGGTGGGGCCCAAGCATACTTAAACTAGAAATATGAATGAATAGGGCCTGAGAATGCCAAAAGCTAGCAAGATAAATGGACAGAAAAAATTCTCCCCAGCCCCACCTATCCCTATTAAAATGGCAGACTTGAGTGGGAAGACGAGGTGATCTTTGAAACAGAGTCCACCATTCTCCCAGGTCACACAGCACCTGAAGAAAATCTCCTTCCTTTACACCAGCACCCAACTCACAAGTCTGGCTTTTGTTTCAGCAGACAGCCGAACCTCCATTTTGTTCAGTTACATTAGAAACTTGTATCTGTGACTTAACGTGTTTTGAGAAAAAGATCATTTTTAGAATGTTTCTAAGTAGAGTTTGGATTTTCTTCAGTCACTAGTCAGTGAATCACCAGCAATTTTAAGTTATACACCAGTCCAAATGCACTATGAAAACACTATGTAATCTAGTAACATTGTATATATAAGGAAGGTACAATATCCCAATGGCCCAAACAGGGGCCCATCTGTGGATTACTGAGTATTTGTCCTTTAGCCCACTGACTAGTCTCAACCATTCATATATGTTCACAAAATAATATTCAGTAGAAAACATTTGGGGAGTTAATTCATTACCTCTGAAAGACTTGGAGATAATGAAGGAAAATATTATTATCTATTGCCTTCAATAAACATTTCTGTTCCTTAATAACCTAAACATTTTGTTTTGTCTTGACAATATAAAGAAAAATAAGAGATTTAATAAGATGTATATCCTTTAACATTTATGTATTTTCTCTGATGATGGCTGAGCTTGAAATACTTAATTATTGACTCTGAGGCAACTTGTTTGCCCTCACCTAGTAAAGAACACTTGTTTACATTCTCAGGGCAGAAATTCAACCCCCGTACCTGCCCAGTTTGTCAAAGTCTCCACTAACTACCAATTCAAGGACAGTTAGCATTGACTCTTGGCATCCTCAAACTATTTTTGCTCTTCCATATCTAAGCTTAGAGAAATTGATAATTTTGAAGACCATTTGCCTGTTTTAAATATTAAATTATTTTTTATATTGCTGTCGTAGGTCTATATCTTTTAGTAGTTCATAATTTTATTGACTTTTCAGTTTTCTTCTTCTTTTGAATTTATATATATATATATATATGTTTTTGGTTTAGTTTTCTTCATTTTATTTGTTTGTTTAATTGCATTATATGACTGGTTTTCCTTGTTCTTTCTTTTTTTCTCAGAAAGCATACATTTATTTGCATGTAATTTATACAAATAATGTTATTATTATGCCAAATAAACCTGACTTGTTATGTTTTATTTTTATTATTTTTAAAAATTATTTTATTCTTATTAGTAATTCTTCTTGTTTAAGGAACTGTACTGCCCTTTGCTTTAATTTTTTTGTTGTTTTAAAATTATATAAATCAGGAGGAGGGAAGATAGCAGCGGAGTAAGACAAAGGATTTTGCACCCCCCGCCCCCACGCACCAAGGATAGCCAACAGGGACCCAGCATATAGGAAGGTAGGACTCCAGAAATTGTACTGGACACTGAATGACCAGAGGGTGAGGAGAGGAGATGACTGTGGGTCAACAAGGTCTGAGGGAACAGCACAGAGGCTGCAGGCCCTCTGCCGGGCTGTGCCAGGGCCCGGGCCGGTCCACCTTGGTCTCTGGGAGCCGAGGGCTGGCAGCAAGGATCTTGGGAGAGAGCCACTCACCAGCTCCCTCTCTACCCTGGTAGGCACAGATTGAAAAACTCCAGGAGAGATCTGTTTGCTTAGAGCATCAGAGAGAGGAGTGAGTATAAAGAAGCAAATCAGAGAGCTTTGATCACACCTGGAGTCTGTGGACGCTGGCTTGGGAGAATTGAGAGTCACCCTTTCCTCCCCCGTTGCACCGGGCTTGGGCTGGATCTGCCAGATCTGCCTCAGACTCTGGGAGCCTAGGGCTGGCAGCAAGGCTCTTGGGAGAGAGCCAGTCATCAGCTCCCTCCCTACCCGACCAGACACATATTGAAAAATGCCAGGAGAGATCAGTTTGCTTGGAGTGTCAGAGAGAGGAGTGGGCATTAGGAAGCAAACCAGAGAGTTTTGAGCACCTGTGGAATTAGTCTGTGGTTGCCAGCATGGAAGAATTTAGAGTCACCTGTGCTTTCCACCATAGCACTGGGAAAGGTCTGCGCACAACCCTGCAAGACCAGGGAAGCCTGGCCAGGAGCACGAGCCCACACCCCAGGCCAGAACTGTGAATCCTTGGGAAAATCTGCTCTCATTGGGGCGCTAGGGAGAGGCGCCAGTCTGGTTCTTGGGAGAACACTGGTGAGACCTGGTGAGTTCACCAAGAAGGGAGGAAAGCCACACTAATCGCCCCTCAGACTGCTGCAGCCAGTGTGACCAGAAGAAAAGGTTTGACCAGCTAGAAACCAACAAGAGGGTTTTTTTTTTGCTTTTTCTTAAATAATCTTTTATTTCTTTAACTTTATTATTGTTTAATCTTTCAATACTTTTACCCTCTCTCTTCTTCTTTCTTGTTTTATTCCTTCTTCCTTTCTTTTCAAACCTACTTTTTCCTCCCTTCTGCTGCCTTTTTTTTTCTTTCTTTTCATCCCCCTCTCCCCCAAGTGAGACAAAAAACTCGGGATGGTGAAAAGACTAGAGTTGGACTCAAAGAGGGGGCATTCTAACAGTAGAGACAGAGACACAGAATTCACTTTGCTATAACAGAAAACCTACAAGTTACTGCATATTTGTATTTTTTCATTATTTTGTCATTATTCTTACATCTTTTATTTTAATAGTATCTCTGCATTCCTCATCTCTCTGTATAGTCTTTTTTACCTTGGCTGGATATATTGTATCACTTGACAGGTTTCCCCTATCCCCTCAATCATAGTGTATTGCTAATTTACTGTCCTTTATTTCCTCTTGCCCAGTTAGCACACTATTGAAGGTCCAAAAATTCCTAACCTTGATATATCATAGATTCTGTAATACAGCTGTTGCTCTAATATAATTGTAAATAATAGTTGTTACACACTATTGTAAATACTACACCACAACCCCCCAGATATTAGCCCATTTCATTGTTGCTTGAATTATAATACTGTAGTGATTAACTCTATTCTCTCTCACACTCCACCTATTTATCATCCTTTGTTCTCACCTTACCTCAGAATCTGACCCCCCTCAAACTCACTCCTTTCTAGATCCAAATCACAAAACTTCACTCCCCAAGAGCCTTATCTTTTTTCTATCTTTTCTAAAAAGTGGCTAGTTGGGTGGAATATCAAGGTTAATACTATACATAGCCAAAGGATCTCAATCTCTTCTCTACCAGCTGCTACTGTAAATATCACAGAATACTCTCCTGCTGTCATAAACCAGTTTGCTTTCCCCTCCAACTGATCACAAAAACAAAAACAAAAAAAGTAAGTGGAAGCAGGGAACACCAGGATACCCAAAGGAAGAGCAAACCAAACAACAAAGAAACCACCAACAGATAACAACAGAGGAAGGTGAAGGAGGGAGTAGAAACCACACAAACTTCAACCCAAGACCTTTCTGAAAATACAACTGCACAGTGGAGAAATTACCCAGGGCAAACAACTGAGCAAGAGCAAAAGAGAATCCTCAAAACTCTGTACATGCAGAAGAACTAGCTTCAACGCAACCCGCCCTCACCAGAACAGCAAATTAAAATGGGTAGTGGACAGAGGGATCATCAGTTCAACAGCTGGTGGGAAAAAGCCACACACAAAAAAAGACCCAGAAACAACAAAAACACAAAGACAAACTCAGAGCCAATGTACAGAACAGCCTAAGACCAGTGAGCTGGGGAGATCAAGGAGACTACATCACTGTATATCACAGGTATTATACCACAGAAGTTCACAGCATAACTCCAGGAAGCCAAAACAAATCAATTTAAGAAGCTGAAGCTAACAAGAAAAGTCTCACAAACAATGGGAAGACAAAGTAACAACCCCACAATGAAAGGAAATGGGGAAGACTCAGAAAGAATGCTAGATGAAATAGAGGCAAGTCAGCTATCAGATATTGAATTCAAAGCACTGGTTATCAGGAATTTCAGAGCTCACAATGAGCTACCAGAAACTACAGGGGAGCTACAATGAACTCACTGCAAACTATATCAATATGAAAAAAAAATAGAAATTATCAGCAAGGGCCAAGAGGAAATGAAGAAAACAATTTCAGAGCTGAAGAACACAGTGGAAGGAATCAAAAGCAGGATTGATGAAGCAGATGATTGGATCAGTGAGTTCGAGGACAAAGTAGAAAAAACTCCCAGAAAGAGCAAGAAAAGAGAAAGAGGCTCAGAAAGAATGAAAAGGGATTAAGAGAAATGAAAGACAATATGAAATGTAATAATATCCAAATAGTAGGGATACCAGAAGAAGAAGAAGAAGAGCAAGAAATAGAAAATCTAATTGAAAATGTAATGATGAAAAATTTCCCTAATTTGATGGAAGAATAAGTCACACAAATCCAGGAAACACAGAGAGTCTAAATCAAGACAAACCCAAAGAGGCCCACCTCAAAAAAATCATCATTAAAATGGCAAAATTTCAAGACAAAGAGGGAATCTTAAAGGCAGCAAGGGAGAAAAAGGAAATATCATACAAGGAAGCCCCAATAAGGTTAGCTGCTGACTTCTCAATGGAAACTCTCCAAGCAAGAAGAGAATGGCAAGAAATATTCCAAGTAATGAGAACCAGAGGCCTACAACCAAGGCTATTTTAGCCAGCAAGGCTCTCAATCAAGATAGAAGGCCAAATAAATAGCTTCCAAGACAAAAGAAGTCTAAAAGAATTTGTCTGTACCAAACCAGCTCTACAAGAAATACTAAAAGGACTGCTTTAAGGAAAGGAAAGAAAAGAGAGAGACAATGGGAAGCACAGGTATAGAAATGACAATGAATAAGTACATATCAATAATAACCTTAAACATAAATGCTTTAATGCTCCAACAAAAGACATAGAGTAGATGAATGGATAAGAAAGCATGACTCACACACTTGCTGTCTACAAGAGACCCACCTCAGGACAAAAGACCTACACAGACTTAAAGTGAGGGGCTGGAAAAAAAATTCCAAGCAAATGGACAAGAAAAAAAAAGCTGGGTAGCAATACTCATATCAGACAAAATAGACTTCAAAAAAAAGGGCCACAAAGAGAAACCCAGAAGGTCACTTCATAATACTCAAGGGAGGAATCCACTAAGAAGACATAAACATTGTAAATATATATGCACCCAACATAGGAGCACAAAAATATATAAAGAAAATCTTAGAGGACTTCAAGAAAGATATTGACAGCAACACAATTATACTTGGGGATTTTACACCCCACTGTCAAAAATGAACAAATCCTCCAAACAAAATATCAACAAAGATATTGTGGAATTGACAAATGTCCTAGATGAAATGGACTTAACTGATGCATATAGAATCCTTCATCCCACACAAGCTAAATACACATTCTTTTCATATGTGCATGGAACATTTTGAAAGATTAACCACATGATAGAACACAAAACAAGCCTCAACAAATTTAAGAATATTGAAATTGTCTCGAGCATTTTCTTCAATCACAAGAAACTGAAACTGGAAACCAACCCCAAGAGAAGACTGAAAACATTCAAAATCATGGAGATTGAATAGCATGCTATTAAACAACAAATGGGGTAAGAATGAAATTAGGGAAGAAATGAAGAAGTTTCTGGAAACAAATGAAAATGAACTCACAACAAACCAAAACTTATGGGACACAGTGAAGGCAGTCCTGAGAGGGAAGTTCATAGCAATACAGGCCTACCTAAAAAACATAGAAACATTTCAAACAAGCAACCTAACTTTACACCTACAAGAACTTGAGGAACAAAAACAAAGACAGCCCAGAGCAAGTAGAAGGAAGGAAATAACCAATATTAGAGCAAAATTAAATGACATAAAGGCTAAAAGCACAATTCTAAAAATCAATTAATTCAGAAGCTGGTTTCTTGAAAAGATAAACAAGATAGACAAGCCTTTCAGCAGGCTCATCAAGACAAAAAGGAAGAGGACCCAAATAAACACAATCAAAAATGAAAGAGGAGAGATTACAATTGACCCAGAGAAATAAAAAGGATTGTAAGAAATTATTATGAAGAACTGTTTGCCAAGAAATTTGAAAACAGGCGAAATGGACAAATTTCTAGAAAAATATAATCTTCCAAAACTCAGTGAGGAAGAAGAATAAAGCCTGAATAGACCAATAATGGCAAATGAAATTGAAGCAGTAATCAAAAATCTCCTGAAGCACAAAAGCTCTAGACCACATGGTTTCAGAGGAGAATTCTGCAAAGCATTTAAGGAAGAGCTAGCTCTTATCCTTCACAGGCTATTCCAAAAAATCCAAAATTATGGAGGACTCCCAAACTCTTTTTCTGAAGCCAGCATCATCCTAATCCCCAAACCAGATAAAGATACAGCAAAGAAAGAAAAATTCAGGCCAATATCACTGATTAACATAGACACTAAAATTCTCAACAAATATTGGCAAACAGCATCCAAGAATACATTAAAAAGATCATATACCATGACCACATGGGATTCATCCAAGGGATGCAAGGATGATTCAATATTGGCAAATCAGTAAATGTAATACATCACATAAACAAAAGCAAAGACAAAAGCCACATGATCATATCAATAGCTGCGGAAAAAGTTCTTGATAAGGTACAGCACCCATTTATGATAAAAACACTCAGCAAAGTGGGAATAGAGGGAGCATTCCTCAACATAATAAAGGCCATATATGAGAGAACTACAGCCAACATCATACTCAATGGGCAAAAACTAAAATCTTTTCCAATAAGATCAGGAACAAGACAAGATTGTCCACTTTCACCACTTCTATTCAATATAGTATTGGAAGTTTTAACCACAGTTATCAGGCAAGAAAAGGAAATAAAAAGTATCCAAATCAGAAAGGAGGAAACAAAACTGTCACTGTTTGCAGGTGACATTATAGTGTACATGGAAAATCCTATAGACTTTACCCCAAAACTGCTTGAACTAATTAATGAATTTGGCAAAACAGCAGGTTACAAAGTCAATATCTGGAAATAAAAGGCATTTTTGTATACCAACAATAAAAAAGCAGAAGCAGAAATCAAGAAAATAATCCCATTTGATATAGCAAAAAGAAAAATAAAATATCTAGGAATAAACCTAAACAAGGATGTATGCAGAAAACTATGCTACACTGAAGAAAGAAATCAAGGAAGACCCAAACAAATGGAAACATATACCATGCTCATGAACTGGAAGAATTAACATCATCAAAATGTCCATATTACCCAAAGCAATTTATGGATTCAATGCAATACCTATTAATGTACTAATGACATACTTCACAGATACAGAACAAACACTTCAAAAATTTATATGGAACCATAAATGACCCCGAATAGCAGCTGCAATTTTGAGAAAGAACAAGATCAGAGGGATCACAATACCTGATACCAAACTGTATTACAAGGCCACTGTAATCAAAACAGCCTGGTACTGGCATAAAAACAGGCACATAGATCAATGGAACAGAACAGAGAACCCAGAAATAAAACCAAATCTCTACAGCCAATTAATATTTGACAAAGGGGGGAGCAACATAAAATGGACTGATAATACCCTCTTCAACAAATGGTGATGGGAGAACTGGACAGCTCCATGCAGAAAAATTAAACTGGAGCACCAGCTTGCACCATACACCAAAATAAACTCAAGGTGGATAAATGACTTAAATATAAGCAGTGACACCATTAAAGTCCCAGAGGAGAACATTGGCAAGAAAATCTCAGATATTTTACGCAGCAACTTTTTTACTGGTATGTCCCCTAGAGCAAGGGATATTAAGGAAAGAATAAACAAATGGGATCTCATCAAATTTAAAAGCTTCTGCATGACTAAAGAAAATAGTATTAAAATAAAAAGAGAACCAACTGTTTGGGAAAACATAATTTCCAATGATACCTCAGACAAGTGTTTAATCTCCAAAATATACAAAGAACATACACAACTCAACTCCAAGAAGACAAGCAACCCAATTAAAAAGTCAGAGGACTTGAACAGACATCTCTCCAAGGAGGACATACAGAAGATCCAGAGACACATGAAAAGATGATCAATATCGTTAGCTATCAGAGAAATGCAAATTAAAACCACAATGAGATACCACTTTACACCAGTTAGAATGGCCATTATAAACAAAGAAACCAACAACAAGTGTTGGAGAGGTTGTGAAGAAGAGGGGACCCTAATCCATTGTTGGTGGGATTGCAGACTGGTACAACCTCTGTGGAAAACAGTATGCAGTTTTCTCAGAAAACTAAAAATGGACCTGCCTTTTGACCCAGCAATTCCACTGCTGGGATTATATCCCAATAACCCTAAAACACCAATCCAAAAGAACCTCTGCACCCCAATGTTCATAGCAGTCCAATTTACAATAGCCAAGAGCTAGAAGCAACCTAGGTGCCCGTCAGTAAATGAATGGATCAAAAAATTATGGTACATATACTCAATAGAATTCTATGCAGCAGAAAAAAATGAGCTTGTACCCTTTGCAACAGCATAGATGGAACTGGAAAGCATTATGCTGAGTGAAATAAGCCAGGTGGTGAAAGAAAAATACCATATGATCTCACCTTTAACAGGAAGCTAGCAACAAAACAAAGAAGCAAGCAAAATAAAAACAAAGACACTGAAATAGAGAACAGGGAGACAGTGACCAGAGAAGACAGGGGAGGGAATTTCAAGGGAAAAAGGGGAAGGATTTATAGGAACTAGTATAAAGGACATATGGACAACAACTAAGGGGGGTGGGAATGGGAGGGAGGTGGGGAGCACTGGGGGGTGGGCTGGGATGGGAGTAAAAGACAGAAAACTGTACTTGAACAATAATTAAATTAAAAAAGAGAAAAAATTATCTAAATCATTATCAACTAGACTTCCAGTTTTTATCTTATTTTTAGCTTTTTTTATTTGCTATCTTTAATATTCTAATTATTTTAATGCTTTATAACTTAATTTAGTTATAAGATGTTTCTGTTCTGAATTTTTTTCTGTATTAAAAAAAAACAAAACAGGCCCTGGCTGGTGTAGCTCAGTGGATTGAGCGTGGGCCTGCGAACCAGAAAATTGAGGTTCAATTCCCAGCCAGGGCACATGCCTGGGTTGCAGGCCAGTTCCCAGCAGGGGACGCACGAGAGGCAACCATACATCGATATTCCTCTCCCTCTCTCCTTCCCTTCCCCTCTAAAGATAAATAAATAAAAATTTAAAAAAAAACAATTTCCACTATTAAAGAAGAATGAAACAACAGGCAAAAGACTAGGAAAGAAAGATCATAGAAACAAACTCATGAAACAAAATGTAATCATAAATCATTTAAAATTCCCATAATCTTTGGAATTTTAATGATCTATTAAAAAAGTCATATAATACAAACATACATACAGATTATCAGAACTCTCAAAGCAAGAATGTAAGCAATTCCAGCACACTTTTTGTTTCCACTGATGTGTTAAGGTTGATGTAGCCTATACTCTTGCTGAAATCTTTAGTTGCCTTCTGTCTCCCAACTGTAGTCTCTTACCACTGGAATCCATCTTATATAACACAGAAAGGTATGTATTTGGCTATGATGTTTCATCATGTACCTTTTAAAAATTAAAAGCTACTGCACTTCTATTAAAAGATACAAATAAGGGAATACAAGAAAAAGATAGGAAAAGAACCATTCTTGCATTTCTTTCTAAATATCCTGGGTATTCTTGTCTAAACAAAATTTTAACTCTGATTAATTAGAGCCTAAATTTTACTGTCTGACATTGTAAACTATATTTTCCTTTATTGCCTTTTCTTTCTGCTTTCTTCTCCTTTTTCTCTCTCTTTCTATGCTCTTCTCCTCCTCCAACTCTTTCTCCTTTTCTTTGCTATTGAATTTGTCTGCTATGATTTCAAGTTCAACTTTTAAAACTAAGTTTGTTTTGTGCTAAGTGAAATGCGCCAGGAGGTGAGGGACAAATATCATATGATCACACCTTTAAGTGAAATATAATCATCAGACCAAAAAGCAAGGAAAATATAACCAGAAACATTGAAATTAAGGAGCTCCTCTCCTTTGCAACAGCTTGGATGGAACTGGAAAGCATTATGCTGAGTGAAATAAGCCAGACATTGAAAGACAAATACTATATGATCTCACCTTTAACAGGAAGCTAAACAACAAAACAAACAAGCAAGCAAAATAAAAACAATGACATTGAAATAGAGAACAGGGGGACAGCGACCAGAGGGGTTAAGGGAGGGAATTTCAGGGGAAAATGAGGAAGGATTTACAGGAACTAGTATAAAGGACACATGGACAACAACTAAGGGGGGTGGAAATAGGAGGGAGGTGGGGAGCATGGGGGGTGGGCTGGGATGCAAGTAAAAGACAGAATACTGTACTTAAAAATAATTAAATAAAAAATGTTGTGTTTTTTTTTAAACAATCTGACAGTAACCAGAGGCAAGGTGGGAGGAGATAAAGGGGGGAAGGATTTTCAGGAACAACTACAAAGGACACATGGGAAAAGCTAAGGTAGGGATGGAAGTAAGGGAGGGCAGTAGGTTTGGCTGGGGTGTGGGGGTGTGGGGGAAAATGCAGACAACTCTAATTAAACAACAATAAAGTAATTTAAAAATTGAAAAGTAAAACTAAGTCTGTTTTAGATTTATATATTGTGCACAACAAAGAATTGGGTTTGTGTGTGTGTGTGATCCAGTCTAAAACTCTTTATTTTAGTAGATGAATCTATACTATATTTATTGGTATGAAAGCTATTTTGTTATTTCCTTCACATTATATTTTTATATTTAGAAACCTTTACTATATGTTGTATCTCGTACATTTATGTATTCTGACATTTTGGATGTTTTGCCTTTTCCTTTTAGGATTGCCTTTGTACTAAAAACCTAGTCCTTTTTACACTTCCACATATCCTTTATCTTTATAGGCAGTCTCTATTATTTCCCTCTAAGAGAAATACTCAAAGTATTTAGCTAAAATCACTCTTCCTCTCCATTTTCTCCTTATTTTTCTCTATACAGGATTTTGGACAGTAATATTTTCTTTTGTCTTTATCCTTGTATCACCAAAAGACTTGTTAGAAATATGAAGCCAACCTGATACTTTTTTCTTTCCTTTTTAAGTTGCTTTTCAAGTACAATTGCCTCCATTTCCTCCCACCTGGTGTTTTTTTGTGGCTGCATAAAATATTGTGCCTTGGTATTTTTTTCATGGGTGCATAAAATATTATTTTTATATACATGAAGACTTGTAATACTACTAGAAGATATTTGTGGTGAACATTTTAGGTCAAATTCCCTTTTGAAATTTAGTGTGCCATTAAATATCTACCTAAAAAGAATGAATTATTTCCAGATTTTTACAAAACTATATTTAATAATGTTAGCCTGTACATTGACTTTCTTTCTTTTTGTCTTAAAACAATACATCTATTATTTTCTCTCTCTTTTTTTAGTGTTGTTCAAGCACAGTTGTCTTCATTTTCACTCTACAACCCCCACCCCAACTCAGCCCTCCCCACCTCCCACCCTTGATCCTATCACCTTTGGCTTTGTTCATGTGCCCTTTATACATGTTCCTTGGCAATTCTTCTCCTTTCCCCCCATTATCCCCTCCTACCTCCCCTCTGGTACTGTCAGATTGTTCTTAATTTCAATGTCTCTGGTTATATTTTACTTGCTTGTTCATTTTGTTGATTTGGTTCCACTTATAGGTGAGATCATGTGGTATTTGTCTTTCACTGCCGGGCTTATTTCACTTAGCATAGTGCTCTCTAGTTCCATCCATGCTGTCGCAAGAGGTAGGAGCATCTTTCTTTATGCTGTGTAGTATTCCATTGTAAATGGACCACAGTTTTTTTATCCTTTCATTTACTGATGGGCACTTAAGTTGCTTCCAGCACTTGGCTATTGTAAATTGTGCTGCTATGAACATTGGGGTGCATGGGTTTGTTTGAATTGGTGTTTCAGGATTCTTAGAGTATAATCTCAACAGTGGAATTGCTGGTTCAAAAGGCAGTTCCATTTTTAATTTTCTGAGGAAATTCCATACTGTTTTCTACAGTGGTGCATCAAGTACATTGACTTTCTTTTTGGAGATTATAATTATGCCTCTGGTGGATGTCTTTTACCAATATTTAGCTATTATTTTCTTTCTATATATTAACATTTGCCATATATTATTTTTTAATTGCATTTTTCCTCCTCTGTGTTCCTTACTGGGACTTCAGCAACCACTGCTCTTCCAAATGCTTTTTCCAATTTCTTCATTTCTTTGATTTACATTTCTTTTTTCCTAAGTTTTGCTAGTTCGCATACCATTTCCTACAATTTTAATATATATTTTGAATTTCTGTTTCATAGACTTCTTTTAAAGTATGTTTGTTCTGTTAAGGTTTTCTATGTCCTCATCATGGCAGTATACCTTATCATGATTTTCTTTTGCTCAAGAATGTTATTTTTTATTCAATGTTCTGTTAGTAACTGATTATTCTCTTTTTCATTTTTGCATTTTTTTGCATATTTGCTGCTCTATATTATTTTCATTTCTTTACCCATGAGTGATTAAGTTTTCCTGAACCACTTCTTTGTAAGTGTTCTGTAAGAGGGGAGCAAGGGCTCAAACCAAGGAGGCATTTCAGACTAACTGGTGTCTTAACGCAAAGGCACTTTTTTTCTTTCTTCTAGTAGACTGAAGTTGTCAGGGTGATTTTACTATATCTTCACACCCTCAGCATCTCAAAATCATATTGTGTACTGGAGACCATCTTATGCCATCTCAGCTCACCCCAGGTTTCACCTTGGTGTTAGAAAACACGAGGGCAGATTCTGCATTGCATGGTGAGACCTCCATTTGCAATAGGCCTTTTTGTGCTAGGACACTCTGAGATGCACTGCTTTGGGCCCTTTCGGTACTGTAATTTCTCCCCATGGCTTCTCAGCCCTATTTCCTTCTGCACAGCATCTGCCTAATTTCAGCTTAGTTGGCAGTCTTCACCTCCAATATGAAACTTTAGTATTATATTGACTACTTATTTTGCTGAATATGGAGTTGTGATAACTTTTGTTTTTGAGTAACTTCCAAGAGGAGGAAAGATAAATGTGGATTTACATCAGCACATTCTTACTCTATGTGTATCTCTATATTATAAAACAACTCCTGTAATTCCCATTTACTGACTTTTCATTTGTATAAATTGTTTTAAATTTCCTACATGGAAGAAAAGTTCAAACATTTTTCTTCATTAAGCCCAAACAAAGGCAAGCATACCCTTTATCTCCCACTCTTCTAATTGAGCCAAATTATAATTTTGAGCTAACAGCCAATGTCTACACAAATATCATTAGGTGATAGACCTAATAAATAAGGTAAATAAATATATAAAACAAATAAGCCACATATTTCATACATTGTACTTTAAAAAATCCCTGGAATTCTCTATTTTTGTTTGTTTACTAAGTTTACTATATACCTACTAGTGATTCACTCCCAAATTTTTAGCATAATTCTCTTCCCATCCATAGATATGCAGATTTTGTTTTTCATGAAGGCATCCCTCCTGAATCTCTCTATCTTTCTGCCTCATTGACATTTGTATGAATTCTAGACGTAGTCTATACCTTCATACTAGAATTTCTCTTCACTGTCACTCTTGGGGTTTTCTGAGTTTTCTTCTTTCTGGATTTCTATATATTACTTTTTTTAGTTACATATTCACTCCTCAGTAGCTTTCAAGAAAGTGTATATGAGTGATAATTTGAATAAATGCATGTTTAAAATTATTTAATTCCACTTTGATTAATATATTGCTCAGTGTAGCAGGAGAATTCTAAGATGGCTCCTTAGACACCTGCCCCTGATGTACAAGGCCTGTAAAAGTCTCTCCCTTTGAATGTGAGAGAGGCTGGTAAATATCACTTCACAGTTAGGTTACATTATTTTAAAAAAAAAGAGATTTGCAGATGTTTTAAGATTGCTAGTCAGTTGGCTTTGAGTTAATCAAAAAGGATCCTTTTCTCTATGGAAGTGACCTATTTAAGTGAGCCTCTTAGAAAGGTCTGAGAGGGTTGAAATGAGAGACATTCTGCTGCTAGTCTTGAAGGAGAAAAATGCCCCACTGTTTGGAAGCAACAAAACAAGTAACAGTACTAACCTCCAAGAGTGGAGAACAGTAGGACTGATGGTCAGAAAATGGGACCCTCAGTCCTATAAGCACAAGGACTCAATTTGGCCAAAAACCAATGAACTTGGAGGATACACTGAGCATCAGATGAGATAACAGTCCCAGCTGACATTTTTACTGGCAAAGTCCGGAGCAGGGATGACATGACAGACTTCTGACCTGTGAAACGTAATGGTTTTTAAAGTCACTACCTTATGGTAATTGGCTGTGAGGCAATAGAAAACAATACAGCCAGCAAAAGACTGTAAGTTTGCCCTCAAAGTTTGTAAAGTACTCCCTCCGTTTTAAGATTATGGTATCCTTGTCCATAATACGATGCAGTTCTGACTCTTGATATTTTTTTTCTGTGACCAGTTATTTGTTTGTTTGTTTCCTCGTATTTAGAAGCTTTTAGAGCATTTTATTAAAACCCAGTGTTTAAAATATCATGATTATATAACTTAAAAGGAATCTTTATTCAATCATAGTGCCAGTCATTTGATAGGTTCTTTTATTCTTCAAATGAATGTCCTCAGTGCTAAAAAAATTTTCTTCTTCCTGCTTTCGCTCCTCATCCTCTTCTCTCCTTTCCACCTTCTTGATCTCCCATTTTCATTATAATTTAGGTGCTCAAACTTCACAGTTGTTTTTTCTCAATTTTTAAATCTTTTATATTTTTATCTCTGTGTTCTGGTTTTATTTTCTCTGAGGTATCTTCCCTTTATTTTCTAATGCTTTGAGTGAATGTAAAAATGTCTTGTATTTTAATCTTAATAAAGTTTTCTTTAACTTTTCTTACTCTTTTTTATAACATCTAGTTCTTTAATTAAATATTCAGTATGTACTCTATTCTGAGGATATCAGTTACAATTTTTGTAAGCATTCTCCTGTTTTACTCATTGTATTTGTGTTTTCCATATTCCTTTTTGTTAGTGGAAATTTGTTTTTTAACTTATTATTTAAAAAAAAATTGGAGGCTTTTCTCAGTGAGGGATGACCCTCCATTTGTGGTTAATGATAAACAAAAATGTTTATTGGAAGTTCCTGAACTTGAACAGTCTTTCACTGTGTGGATTTTTTAATGCATTTCTTAGGGAAAGGAGGGAGAAAGAGATGGATAGAAACATCAATGTGCGATAGCCTCTTGTGCAACCCCTATTTGGGACCTGGCATGTGTCCTTGACTGGGATTCAACCTGGCAACCCTTTCATTCTCAGGCTAGCATTCAACCTCTGAGCAACACCAGCCAGGGCCCCTGTATAGATTTTATTGCAGGATAATAAGCCAAGGCAGGTGTTTTATTGACTGGCAGGTGTCTATCTATCACCACCTGTTGGCCATTTTTTGTCTGGTCAATGTTCCCAGAAAGGAATCATCTAGTCTCCAGATAACCTTGACCATTGTATTCTGTGAGACAAGCATGCAAGAGGGTTGGAGGGTCTTGTCTTTTTTTAAAAAAATTCAGTGTGGTAACTTCACACCTAAATATGACTGTTGTGTGGAGATGCAGAATCTCTCTGGTTCATTTGCTCTGAGAGAATACCCGAAATCTTTTTCTTAAGAGCAGAAGTGCCTGAATTTTTGCTGAAAGAAGAGGGAATCTATAGATACTACTACTTCTTAAACAGACTTTTAATCAATCATCCTATTTAAAACCCAAGCCTACTCTTTAGTTTTCTAAAACTTTTTGTGAAGTTGGCAGTGAGCCTACAATGGTGACTGTCTGTACCTCTCAGCACCCTGCACTGAGGTTTCCTGGCTATTCTTGGCCTAATCCATATGCCACTGGCCCATCAGCTTTTTGCCTTACAAAATTTTGGACACCTGTCAAAAATTTCCATCTCCAGGCCTATTCTTATTATTAATTTTTAGATTAGATATTACAATATCTGTATTAAAACCTTTGTAGCTTCAAATTATCTCTGCATCCATTGTATCTTATTTAAAGTATTGTTTCCATTACACAATCTTTTATTATATGTCACATAGAAAATAAATTCTCAATTTTCTAACAGAACTATTTCATTCAATATATGGTAAAAAAAAGTCTTGGCCAGGTGGCTCAGTTAGAGCATCATCTTGTGTACTAAAAAAATAGTATTTTTTTTCTAGTCAAGGCATATACTTAGGTTGTGGTTTCAATCTTTAGTCATGCGCATACATGAGACAATTGATCAATGTTTCTTTCTTACATCAATGTTTCTCTCTCTCAATCTCTCTCAAATCAATTTGAAAACAAAAAAAAAACATATCTTTAGGTGAGGATTAAAACAAAATAAAATAAAATTAAGGCAATGAAGATACATTCCAATCAAAATACTTTCAAGTGCTATTGACACTACCTTTTTAAAGGTAAATTTAAATTAAACTCATATATCTCCTGGAAAATTAATGATGTGTGCTGATATTAATAGGAAAACTTAATTAAATAGGAATAACTATTTTTCTGTAATTGTTTTTTGTTTTACAATAAAGAGTTGTGCAATTACTTTTTTATTATAAATCCTGTTATTCAGAGAGTTCAAATGTTTAAAAATTTAAAATTTCATTGATAAACACACCTTCTTTTTGGATATAGACAAGACTAAAATTCTGTCTTTACAAATGCACTTTTATTTAAAAGATAAATAAAAGATGTTTGTGTCTGATTCTTGGTATTTTACTGAGCCGAACATGTTTGGATTATTTTTATTTGGGGAAGATGTTTCTGGAAAGGGTTCCCCAGCCTTCAAACGATGTCACGTGGGATATGAAATTTGTTATTTGAACTATAAGTACTAGTTGAAAAGACTTTCTCTTTGGGGAATGAATGGATAATAGAATGAATAACATGATTAAGATAAAAATTTTATCAGAATTTTATATAAAGGATTTATATTACAAAGGATTTATATAAAGGATTTATATTACAAAGGTACATCTAATTCTTTGAGAGTAATATATATACTCATGACTTTATTTTCTTCTATTTTATGTTTTATTGAACACTGTTTTCTAAAAATAATATATAAACATATATTTTAACACCATCAAAGATGCTAGGGAACTATGGAAGGGGGAGTTCCAACAAACCGATGTCACTATTGATAATAAAAATATTTGTTATTGAAGAACTACTGCATTTCAAGTAAGGTATCATATATTTTATGCCTATTATTATGACTGGGACATTGACAAAGTGAGCACATATATGGCCATGAGAAATGAACTTACTGGTAAAATGTTACAGAAATATTGAAAATTAAAAGTGGAAAAACTTTGTAAATTTCATATGCAGCATGATGTGAGCATGGGTTTTATTATTTTCAACTCCCCCCCACACACATATTTTAAAAATTCCCATTTGGCTTTTGTCTTAGTAGGCAAAATGAAACCTTCTTATAAAACTATTAGGAAAATTTTCTCATTGATATTTTTAACTCAGTCAAAACAAGAAATAGCATTTGGGGAGAAATGCCCTGCCTGCCGTGTGTGGATTTTTGAACAATTGTGTAGATGTAAGAACTTCACAGAGTCTGGCCTTCTCATTTTTGGTTTATACCAACTTGGCCCAATGTTGCAAAGATTAAGGAGTTCAGCCATAACCATCAGCTTTAGAAATTGTATTATTTATTAATCTTCTGTGAAAGATTTCATGCTGACAATCTCACCCTGAATGAAATAAAACAGATGCATGAAGGATTTGAACCTTGTATGTAGATGTGGGCCTCCATTTGCACTCTTGCCATAGGCACTAAAAATGTTGGGGTTTTCTCAAAATTTGTATTGTTATGACCCAACTTAATATCTTCCTCTAAATCTGCTCTGCTTCACAAATTTTCTAACTTGGCATAAGACACAACACTCTACCCCACTGTGTAAGCCGGAAACCTCAGTGTCAACCCATTTCTTTTTTACACCTAACATCTGGTCACCAAGGTTTTACTTTTTATTTGTTTACTCCATTTCTTAAATATTTTCAGAATTGTCCCTTGCTCAGAGATTTTTCCTAAATCGCCAGTTTCTACAAACCTGCCTCTTTCACCATTCTACCCAGTAACACCATCCAGTAACATATTTGAATCTAATTTATTCTGTGTTATTGGCTTGGAATTTATTATATTGATTTACTGTTTTCTCCACAATCAGTTCCCACCCCTTCACTGGGATGTAGACTCCTATCAGGTATATCTAGGTCATGACTGCACTTAGGGGGCCTAAAATGGTATCTGGTATGTGATAGACATTTTTTTAAATATTAAATTTTATTTAGTTACTTTTCAAGTACATTTTTTTAATCTATTTCTCCCATCCCACCCCACCCCCCTGCCCAGTCTCCCCCCTCCCTCCCATTTCCCCCCCCAGTCCTCATCTCTGTGTCTTTCATACTTGTTCCTCAAAATCCCTCCCCCTTTTTCCCCTTAAGTTCCCTGTGATAGACATTTAAAAAAATCACTTACTTAATGAATAAATTTTCTTCATTCACATAGAACGTTGTCATTAGTTTCACACATATATTTAGAATATTCTTTCACTGAGTGCTCAGAGAAACATTCTCTAAAGTAACTTAAATGCTTAAATTACTTATGCATTCTCTTAAGTAATTTTCTTAGTTTTGGTACTGATTGATTATTCATCATGTTAGCAAGCTCAGAGTGATGAAAGATAATTGAATCCTTAAAACTTCTTTTCTCTTCTTAAAGTCCTTTGGACTTTCTTCATTCTTGAAACACCACCCATGTATTATAGCATATTATCATGATTTTTAACAGGTTTTCATTTTTTAGGTCCATTCATTCTAAAAGATTATTTCTTATTGATGATCAGAACATAAATAAACAATGAGGTCTGCATAATAAAAGTGTTCTGTAACCCCACACATGGTTTTCAAAATTATTTGAACCATATGATCAAAGTTTTTTTCATTGTGTCTTTCAAGCCTGGTATTTCTTGATATTGGTAAAATAAACAAAGCAAGTCAAAGAGAGTGCAAGTTATATTAAACTTAATTTGGAAATGATATGTTGATTAATGTTTGTGGTTGGAGATATGTATGCTAAAAGTATTTTCCAATAAAATTCTCTGTCAGAAGGAATTCCATTTCCAGGGGAGTCCCATTACATTTTTTCCCACTTTTATCTTCCCCATAAAGAGAATACAGGAATTTTTCTTAATTCCATGCTTTACCTGTATTATTTTAGTCTATTGAACAGACGACTTTCAAATCACTGAGCTGGTTCTTGAGAAATGTCTTCAGAAATGAGGACTTAGTTAAGAAAACCTTTAAGCTATTTTTATACAGTTTTCTTTTTTAATTTTATTTATTTATTTTTAGAGAGAAGGGAAGGGAGGGAGAAAGAGAGGGAGAGAAACATCAACATGTGGTTGCTTTCATGCAGCCCCCACTAGGAACCCAGCCCACAACACAGGCATGTGTTTCAAGTGGGAATCAAACCAGCAACCCTTTGGTTCATATCCCTCACTCAATCCACTGAGGTAGACCAGCCAGGGCCAATTTTTCATATGGTTTTCATAGAATTAGCCAATGGGGACTAGTTTAGAAAAAGGATGACATGATTGATTTACAATTATGATAAAGTCAACTTCATCTATATTTTCTTAATGAGTAGAATACTTTAAAGGCAGCTAAAGAGTTTGAACTCTACCAAAGATGTATCAGTGAATATGAGCAAAACTTTAAAATGAATTTGAATAAATTCTGTGATGAAGAAAAAAGAAACTGATTTTAATTCTCATTAGTAAGTCTTTTATTTTCTCCTCATTATATTACAAATTGCTTTAGCCATACCCATATTCAAATACTGAAGAAGTGTGACTGTACCATTTTTCATATACCAATTTTTTTGTCACCACAAATCATGTATTAAATAGGTCTTAGTATTGATCATCAAAACCAATGTTTTAATGACATCATAGTAATTTATACTAAACTAATATCATTTTCTGAGTTATGTTGCTAAACATCTGTTGTTTGACATGCTACTATTTTGGTTATACCAATGTATTAAGGAGATAGGGATGTTAAGCATATATATGATTTTTGAGAGAGGACGGGAACTTAGGGGTACTGATTTCAAAAATAGGGAACCTCACATATTGCCATGTAATATGAGTGAGAAATAGATAAAAATGTCAAAGTATACCAAATTATGTATGGTATAGGGCTGTTATGCTCTGTGCTTTATATTCTTGGGTTTATATCTAAACCAGCACAATTTTCAGCATTTCTTTATCTTTTTTCAAGACTGATGTTCAGTCTTAAGTTTTGTTCCTCTAGAAGGATGTGTCTAGTTCTGCTGAGAGACCTGCTGAGAATTAATTGCACCTAAACATTAACAGAACTGATATCCATTCCTCTGCTTATTCATCTTTACCATCCTCCAGTGCTGTCTTCCCACATAAGTACTCAGCAATGGCTCAGGAAAAACACAAATAAATAATTATTTATTTAATAATTATTAAAGACCACTTTGAAAGCCCTCTTTGAGCTAGGATGAAACTACCTTAAAGAAGAACTACTAAAGAATAAGATGCTTCATCTCACAACCTTAAAAAGCCAAAAAAAAAAAAAAAGGAAAAATGCTTAATTGTAAATAATATGGTGTGGTACATACAAAATAAAATGCAACTTTATTGCTTTAGAATTAGAAAAGAAACAGAAAGACTTTAACATTTGTTCTAGAAATATCTGTATGTTTCCCCACCTAGGGCAACTTTCCTGTGTTGTGAGCATGTATTATACTAAAAGACAACTCACTATGTAATAAAGGTCACCTGTTGTTAAGTATGTGACAGTTATTACATAAATATGGAGACCAGGGGAACATAAAAGAAGTGTACCTAAGTTATACTAGGAAATTTAAACTACCATGATGTCTTTTCTTTTTTTCCTTAATGCAGGGAGGCTACGAGATGTAATTCCTTATGAAAGTGAATACACCTAGAACACATTTCTATCTATCTGGGATGGTATAGATTCCACCCTACTCTAAAACAAAATAAACAGTTTAATGACCCCTTATCACTCCAGGCTATCAATGTCAGTTAAAAATTTTTTATTGTTGTTCAAGTACAGTTGCCTCCATTTCCCCCCTACCACTTTTCTCCGCACCTCCCACCCCCACCACCCACCATCTATCCTACCCACCTTTGGCTTTGTCCATAGGTCCTTTACAAATATTCCTTGATGACCCTTCTCTCTCTTTCCCCTATTATCCCCCTTCCCCCTCATCTCTGGTTACTGCCAGTTTGTTCTTTATTTCAATAACTTTGGTTATATTTCGCTTGCTTGTTTTGTGGATCAGCTTCCACTTGTAAGTGAGATCATATGCTATTTGTCTTTCATCTTTCACCACCTGCTTATTTCACTTAGTACAATGCTTTTTCAGATCCACCCATGCTGTAGCATGGGGTAGGAGCTCCATCTTTCTTTCTGTTGTGCAGTATTCCATTGTGTAAATGTACCACGGTTTTTTGATCCACTCATTTACTGATGGGCACTTAGGTTATTTCCAACACTTGGCTATTGTAAATTGTGCTGCTGTGAACATTGAGGTGAATATGTTCTTCTGAATTGATGTTTCAGGAAAAAAACAGTCTCTCCTTGAAAAACAAATAAGCAAAATCAACAGAGTTCTGTTGTAGGGTTTTTAAGAAGATATATAACTGGTGAAACATTGTATGGAAGTGAGGCGATGCTTTATTCTACACTCTCTGTAATTTGATAAATTGCCCATGGTCTTTATTTAGGTGATTTTTTTACAGAAGTTGAGAAAATTATACAAATGTCAAACAAACACAAGTTGTGTCTTGACAAACACAAGTTTGTTTGACATTTTGTGATTAATATTCTATAGAGAAGTAGGCTTTGCTATTGCTGCCCTAAATGTTTTTCATTTTAATATGTAACCTTTGATATTTCATTTTCTTGCTATTTTCATAAGTTCTTCTACCTGTTAGTTCTAAATGAGGACTTGACTCAGATACTCCACAGTGAGAAGCTCCAACTGCAGCCACTACAATTCTCTTCCAGAGTGTGGTTAGTTAGCCCATGATTGAAGTAGGTGATCAGAGAGGGTGGGCCTTCCTACTTTTGGAGCCCAAATCATATATGCAGCTCACTTTTTGTTTTGATTCCAGAGCTTATCAAAATGTCAAGTAGTTTCTTAACCAAAATACCTTTTAATATCTAAGAAATTAAAAAGCAAAAATTGCTATAAAACAAAAAGATGTGCAAAAAAGACAGTAATGTTGATATTAATTAGTGCCTGAGACCAATCCATCAATATAAATAACATGGTATAACTCAACAGTGAATGACTATGGAGAGGAATATTGGTGAATTTTCAACTCTGGAATGTATTTTCTGTGCTGATTACCCATGTGGAACTCCAGAATTCAGGCCCATGCATCCTGGGTGTGGAGCAAGGGCAGGGGCAGGAGCAGCCCTACCACCAAGAGCTGAGCTGACTGTGTTCACACCTCCAAAAAGCAAAAAGGGTGGGTGGGTGGAGTGTTGCCTGCTGTGCCCCAACACCTTCTCCCTGATCTATTTCTCATGGCCTTTATTTCCATAGCTTCCTAGTGTTGGAGTTACACCTGTGCCCTCGGGCAGGTTGGGGTAATAATAGGCAGGTTAGATTTATATATCCTAGCAACAAAAGGCTAGAAGGTGAATCTTTCCCCAGTACTTGGGAAAGTTGATTAAACTTCCTAACATTTTCTCTTTCTAAAAATTAAGGAACAGTACAAACATTGTGGAATTGTTAGGATATTTGAGTGAGTGAAATGGCTAAGATAATTTCTATGAGCAGCTCTTAGGTGCAAGACAGTGCTGGTTGCCTCTTCTTGGAGGGATGGCCTCACCTTTTTATTCTGGAGACCAACACTACTCCTTTGTGAACTCTTCCCAATTTTACCATCTCAGTCACCTGGGATACCTCCAGGTCCTTTAATTTCATGCCTGAACTATTTTCAGTTTCCTGTCTCAGGACCTCAGGCTCCTCCCACTTCTTTTGCTCACTGTTGCAACACACATTTCTCTAAAGCATAATTCTGACCCTATCATTCTGCTGCTTTAAAATACTTATAGATTTTCCAACAGACACAAGGGACATTCAGAATTCCTTACAGAACTGGCTGCCAGGCCTCTCCTGCCATTGAACTAGCCAGCATGTGGTCCTAGCAGTAATTTCCAGGTGCTTTGAGTATGTTCACTCCTGCCCTGTAGCAAGGTGCAAAGACAGTCATCAGTGTCCTCAATTTATAAGCAGGAAATGAAGAATCATACAGATTAGGAACTGGCTGCGATTCAACAGAGAAGTGGTGGGGGAGACTGAGTCAAGATGGCCTTTGTTTCCCTGTGAAGTAGCCACAACACTGCCTCCCGAGCAGCTGTGCCCTGACCATACAGGCTGATGTGCCTGTATCTCAGGTGTTTCCCACCATCTAGTAGCATTTTGGTATTACCATGAGACTGTGGGCTGCCAGCAGAAAAGGGTGATGCTTTTTCTTCTTAGCATCTTCTAGGACCTGCCGGGCACAGAAGGTACTCTCAGAAAAGAATGCACGTTGGAAGAAAATAAAATTAATTAAAGAAAAAAGAAGGCAGGAGCAACCTCAGGAAGCTTTCAGGGAAAGGTTATCTGAGCACAGTGTGGAGAAACTTCTGAAAATTAGAAAGCCACTAAGAAGCATGAAGCTAGTCTATGCCCATAGATGAGAGGGTAAGAATAAAAATCTACCCACACTTGAGCTGTACCTGCTTTCTTTTTCTTTCATGACAATTTTTTGTACCACAGAATTTTGGTTTTTATTCTCCATATAAAAGTGTAAATTGTACATTTTTTATTTACATGCATTATGAATTTTCCCATTTTATTCAGTACTTTAAGTCATTGTGAAATGAATTGGAGTTCAGTCCCCATGGACTTCATATAAGCCAGTGATTTCATTACTTAAGGGTAGTTTATAACTGTAATGTCATTTTTTTGAAGAAATAATGTCATCTTCCTAAGCAAACAACAAACTTTTTAGTATCCAGATATGTCACTCAAGTCCTGATTCTGATGGAGTCTCATTCAAGGTTTAGGACTTAAGTTTCAGTGTGTGTGCTATCAATTTTGCATAGGTAGCTGAGAAATGATGAGTGATTTCAATTCTGCATTTAGGATTTACAGGTCTGTTTATAGAGAATAATATCATACTAGATAACAGGGCAATAAAAACCAATGTTGAAGCAAAAGAGTTTAATCAATTCAGTGATTCAAATTTAAAAAGAATAGGTAGGCCCACAGGGATTTTTAGCCTAACATTTGGTAAAAAATAGGCTTACTTTAAAAATAGAGCTTTACAAACAGGCAGTTATTCTGCACCTCCACCCCCAAACACACACAAAACAGGGGATGGTGGGGTGTGAGCAGTTTCTCTGCAGAGTCCTGTATTTCTGCATTTCAAGACTGTGAGTCTCCCGGTCCTGTGCCTCTCAGCATCTTGATGGTTAGAGAATGTGCAACGCATAGCTGCCCCCAGGAAGCCAGCTGATTCTTTAATGTTGGTTAAGCAGAGATGTTGGCATTCACCTTAACTCAAAAGCAGTTCCCTGGCCTTGCTAATGTATTTAATGATAAATAAAGGACAAGAATCAAATTTTAAAAATCAGGCAATGACAGAAATAGTGTTTACTGGAACTAAATGACTCAATTTCAATCACTGGAGTTTAGATTATTGGTTATATTAAATCAGAAAGAATAAGCAATGAAGGTTAAAATACCATGAAGCAGTAATGGATATGTGTCATGATTGTAAAAGGATTTTATTGGGTGAGTTTTCATTCTCTTTACAAGAGGCCATACATTTCTGCATTGCTGAAAAATTGGTTTAGCTGCTAGCCACCTGACAAAGTTCATTATCATAAGTTTGTTCTGTGGTCCTAGCAGACATTTCTATATCTTCAGAATTTAGTTGGAAGCATCTCTAGCACGTGGTGAGAGGGAGAATAAAATCCTGGTACTTCTTTTTTGCAAGAAATATGAATAATCGCTACTATGGACATAGTGAAATTTATCTTTTAATTTAAAATATTTTCATTTTCTCTCTCCAAAACATGGGTAAAGTTTAAGGATTTAAAATCTGCAAGGTAAGATGAAGGTCTTTCAGACACTCTTGAGATCAAAGGGAGATATAGATATTAATATTCTGCAAAAGTTGCATGTCAAAATGGTCAAATATTGACAGTTTAATCTGGTTCATCCTTTGCTGACTAGGGGACAAAATGAGAAAACAAAGAATGCTCTGAAAACTGGGATGTGTGTTGTTTCCTTGTAGCCATGTTCAGTTTACAGGGTGTCAGAGTTCAGATTGGGTGCATATCACATGAGGCTTGGTGCTATGACCTGACTGCCCAGTATGTGCTCAGAAATGCCTGCCACCACGGTATCTCCTGCAATCACTGTGCAGGTATAAGTGGTAAATTTGTAAGTAATCTTTCTGTGCTTGGGGCTGTGTCTCCAACCATTCTCCACCAAACTGCCATTCCCTCCCACTGCAGAACCAGGTGGTTATTAGCTATGCCATCTATTGCATTAATTTATACTGTCATAGCAATACTAATTCAAACTCTAATTGATTGTTCTGCCTAGGTGACAAATTTGCATATTAACAGGACTCTTTAATAACCTACAACCAACAAATGGTGAGCTCATGAGTATTGAATTGAACACTTTGAACACAGTATTGAACACTTTGGTTGGCTTGCTGGTGATTTATCTGAGGGTGAAAGCATTTTTCAATATCTATACACCAGTACATAATATCAGGCTTACAATTAATCTTCTTAACAACATAGTCCTATGATCTGTTATCCAACTTAATTATTGTGGATCTCTAAGCACTCATCATATCCAGAGCAGCTATTTAACACACATAATTCATTTTCCAGTTGATATGTGACTTGGAGCAGGAAGATAGCATGGTAGAGTAGAATAAGCTTTATGAAAAAAGTCACTAGATTTCAGTGCTGTCTCGAAGGCAGTGTTAGTTATAGCTTGGCTTATAATGGACTTAATATTTAGTTTCCTTAAACATAACATTAGGATAGGGAGAGGATAACATTAGGATAATTATTTCTACTTCAAAAAGTTGTTTTGACAGTTAAGTGAACTGAAATCCATTTTTTTTAGTTTTTCAAGCAATTCAAATAATGTTGGTCCCCTCCTCTTTATTCCTGCATTTTAATTGGCTGACATTTGGTTGGTCCTTGTACACTGCAAACCCAGACTGTTTCCAATGTGCCCCCTGTAGATCAAGCCATAACATAAGCCTAGGAGAACCTGGCTCAGCTTATTAAGTAATATCCTGCAGTATAGGGAACATATGTGTGCTTTATTGTTTCTCTTCTAGAGAGCAGATGTCATGGCCTGTTTTGATGTATGAAATATGAAAGGAGAAAAACTAAGTTCAGGACAGTTCACACAGATGATCAAGATGGAAACTAAGTACAATACAAATCTGCACTTTGACAAAGTCATGCAAGATCCACAGATAAAAGCAGTGAGCCTCCTGGAATGTTCACAGCCACACACATTCTCCAGGAGGTGATGTGACCTATATATACAGAAATATTCTTTTCTGTTTATTAACAAATGAGCGATGGGGTCTGCATGGGGAGCTGTCCCTGTGGCCATGTACTACACAGGTTCTGTGTTCAATAGCTGGGAGGAGGTCCCTGCAAAGTAGTGATGGGCACCCACATCCATTTGTGATGATCTACAGGGAACCAAGCCAGGGAAAAGCAGCTGGAAGCCTAGACCTTTCAACCTATACGGTATTCCTGCAATTCCACAGAGGATGTTGGTCAAAAAGGAAAATGTTGTTCGAGTTAGAATCTAAAATTTGGGTATACGGTGGCTAGAAAACACATTGCCAAAGGAAAGATTATGGTTTTCTTATATTCTTGTCAATTATAATCCCACATAATATTGTTATTTATAAATATTTGAAATTTGCCTATTATGCTAATTTAATGCTTTAAATTACACATAAGATGGCCTGAGCTGTGTCTAGATAATTTATTGCATAAGTGCTGTTTGCATGATGCTGTGCAGTATAGGTTTAGGGAAAGCTTTTCTGTTTTCATAGTTTTTTGTTTGTTTAATTTCAGTTTACTGCTGTAAAGACATATGGGGATTTCAAAATCAAGAAAGCTTATGAGACAAAAAAATATGCTACTTATTTCAATAAAGGAAATTATTTTTGTAACTTGGTAAAATGCATTCATTCCATTTAAAAATGTTTTCAAAACAAGGCTTGTTCCTTCAGTGGCTACTGAACCAAATAAAGATAGTTCAAACATTTTAGGGAAGAAATCTACAATAATACTTCAACTTACTAGTGTGGCTGTTCTTGAAAATCCAAGGACAGCCTTTATCTCTGAATTCCTAGGGCCCAACAGGAATCTGGAATATAGGGATTGTCCCAAAGACAATGAATTTTATTTAATGCTCTGTTAAAAATAATATAATTTGAGATCATTAAGTTGGATTTATATTCCAGTGCATGCAATCTAATGTTCATAGTAAAATATTTAATAATTGTTGAACATTTATCATTACCTAAAAGTAGAAAATATGAGGCAACTGGTACAACAAAACGTTGTCTTAGAGCACATCAGTCTAAATGAAGCAATAAATCACATGACCTTGCAAGCTAAAAAGAGTGAAAGGAAGGTTGTTAATGTTCCACTATTCAAATTTAAGACAATACATTACCTCTAAAAATGACTGGAAGATCACAGGATGAAAACACAACTTATTCTTCACTCTGTGATTAATCTATCCCTTTAGAGAGAATCATGTCCTGTACAAGTCATAGGTAGCAAAGACAGGGGAAAGAGTTAACATTGATGCACTGGAATTGTTTGATTTATGTTGTTGCTTCAGATACCAGCTTAGTAAGATTATTGATTCTCAAAACCACACTTACTTATACTCCTCTTTACAGCAGGTCCTATTCCATTGTAGTTATTTCTGCATAAACTCTAAACTTTGCATCTGGCATAATTTCCTGGTTTGTATTTCTAAACAAAATTTGTTTTCTGATTTTCTTTCAGAAATTCATACTGCTCCCCCCCCCCACAACAACCCCCTTCCTTCTACCACAGAGACAAGAAAACTGGGAACTAATTTCCCAGAATCCTTGACAAGCAAGTTAGAGGTTTAGTTAAACAAGTGCCAGAGATGTTCACAACAAGTTGATATATTGGAAGAAAAGCTGGTGCTTTGTAGTGTTTTACAGACCATTGACATGTTGTTTTTCCAGGGACTTCCAAATATCTTCCTGACAATCATTTACAGTGGAACCTTGAACAAAGCTGAGATTAGGAGCACTGAGCCACTGTGCAGTCAAAAATCTATGTATAATGTTTGACTCTCCAAAAATTTAATTGCCTACTCCTGACCCAAAGCCTACCAATAACGTAGTTAATTGAAACATAGTTTGCATGTTACTTGTACTATATGCTAAAAGTAAGCTAGAGAAGAGAAAATGTCTGTAAATTTTTCAAATTGTGACAAATCTCAAAAAATTTTTTCAATATATATTGGAAAATATCAGCAAATGAATGGACCCACCCAACAGTCCCAAACCATGTTACTCAAGGGTCAATTGTACTTTGATTCTTCTTTTAGTCTTATTTTAATTGTTGTTCAAGTACAGTTGTTTCCAGTTTTCCTCCACTACTTCCCCCCAGCCCAGTCATCCCCATTTCCCCTGCCCCCCATCCCATCCTTCCTTGGTTTTGTCCATGTGTCTTATATAGTAGTTCCTGAAAACCCTTCCCCCTTTTCATCCCATTATCCTCTCCCACCTCCCATCTGGTTACTGTCAGTTGATTTTTTAGACAGTGAGAAAAGTGATAATAACTTGTGATTGTTATTATCATGCCAGAAGCTCTCCTCATAATGTTTTAAATGTTACTCTTTTGCTTATCTCCAAAGTTTAAATTATGTTTAATTAATAATACTGTTGATTAGGTTATTTGACTTTACATAAACAAATTTGTAGAGTATGAATTATCATGTCTAGTCTCTTTCACTCAGCATTATTACATCTGTGAAGATTTTTATCACCTTTTTGGTTGCACTACAGTAAGTATCTTTTTAGTGTTGTAAACTACTCTTTATGTGTAAATATGCAACATTTATTTATTTTCTCAATAAGAAAGTAGATGTCAGATTTTAGCAATTAAGGGAAAATTTTATTTACATTTTTAGACATGGTTATTGGTGGACATATTCATGAATTTCTCCCACGAATGTGTGTGTGTATTCTGAGAAATTATTGGGTCAAAAAGTATGAGAATGTTAAAATTTGATTATTTTCCAAAGTGGCTGTATGCATTTATATTTGTAACTGCAGTGAATAAGAGTTTTACATCTTTGGAATCACTTGTCATTTTTAACATTTTCATTACTAATTCTTTTTTAAAATTTTTTTTATTTAGTTATTTTTCAAGTACAGTTTTTTTGTCTATTTCTCCCATCCCAGCCCCCCTGCCCCGTCTCCCCACATCCCTCCCATCCCCCCTCCCAGTCCTCATCCCTGTGTCTTTCATACTTGTTCCTCAAAATCCCTCCCCATTTTTCCCCTTAAATTCCCTTCCCTCTCCTCTCTGGTCACTGCCCACTTGTTCTCGATTTCAGTGTCTTTGTTTTTATTCTGTTTGCTTGTTTGTTTTGTTGTTTAGCTTCCTGTTAAAGGTGAGATCATATGGTATTTGTCCTTCAATGCCTGGCCTATTTCACTCAGCATAATGCTTTCCAGTTCCATCTATGTTGTTGCAAATTACTAATTCTTAAATGAGTAGTGATAACCCATTGTGATTTTAATTTCCATATTTGTGAGCTCTAATGAGGTTGAGTACAATATCATATACTTAATTGCCACCTGAATATTCTATATTTTAATACAACTGTTGAAATTTCATTATTCTAAAAACTGGCTTGCCCATTTTTGTCTTACTGAATCATGGCAGTCTATATGTATTCTGGGCATAAGCCCTTGATGAGTTATCTATGTTACAATTACATTTTCCTACTTTGAGGCTTACCTTATCTTTATCTAATTTTTAATGAGTACATATTCTTAAAAAATTTTATATACTTAAATTTATTAATTTTTCTGCTTTTTGTGCCTTAAGAAAAATTACTCCACCTAGCTTCATGAAGGTAAGTCTAAGTTATTTTTTCAAAACATTGTTTCTATTTCACATTTAGATCTAGGATCAAACTCAAATTCGTTTCTTTATAAATTATTTTAATGGCCAATATAAGCAAAGTAACAAACAACAGGTGTTGGAGAGGTTGTGGAAAAGAGGGGACCCTACTCCATTGTTGGTGGGATTGTAGACTGGTACAACCACTGTGGAAAACAGTATGGAATTTTCTAAAAAACTAAAAATGGACCTGCCTTTCGATCCAGCAATTCCACTGCTGGGATTATATACTAGTAACCGTAAAACACCAATCCAAAAGAACTTATGTACCCCAATGTTCATAGCAGCACAATTTACAATAGCCAAGAGCTAGAAGCAACCTAGGTGCCCATCAATAAATGAATGAATCAAAAATTATGGTACGTATACACAATGGAATTCTATGCAGCAAAAAGAAAGAAGGAGCTCCTACCCTTTGCAATAGCATGGATGGAACTGGAAAGTGTTATGCTGAGTGAAATAAGTCAGGTATTGAAAGATAAATACCATATGATCTCACCTTTACAGGAAGCTAAATAACAAAACAAACAAGCAAGCAAAATAAAAACAAAGACACTGAAATAGAAAACAAGGGGACAGTGACCAGATGGGAGAGGGGAGAGAATTTCAGGGGAAAATGGGGATGGATTTATAGGAACAAGTATAAAGAACACATGGACAACAACTAAGGGGGGGTGGAAATGGGAGGGAGGTGCAGAGAACTGGGTTGGTGGGCCAGGATGGGAGTACAAGACAGAAAACTGTACTTGAACAATAATTAAATAAACTTAAAAATAAAGTTAAATTTAAAAAATGCCTTTGATTTCCGAATATTGACTTTGTATCCTGCTGTTTTGCCAAATTCACTTAGATCGAGTAGTTTTGGTGGAGTCTATAGGATTTTTATATACACTATCAAGTAATGTGCAAACAATAAGTTTTACTTCCTCCTTTTCATTTTGAATGCATTTTATTTATTTTTGTTATCTGATTGGTATAACTAGGACTTCTGTTACTATGTTGAATAGGAGAGGTGAAAGTGGAGAAACTATTGAGTATGATGTTGGTTGTAGATATCTCATATGTAGTCTTTATTATGATGAGGAATGCTCCCTCTCTTCCCACTTTGCTTAATGTTTCTATCATAAATGGTTGCTGCACATTTTCAAATGCTTTTTCTGCATCTTTTCATATGATCATTTGATTTTTGTCTTTCATTTTGTTCATGTAATGTATTATGTTTATTTATTTGCAAATATTACACCATCCTCGTAACCCTGGGATGAATCCCACTTAATTGCAGTGGATGATCTTTTTAACACATTGCTGGATGCAGTTTGCCAATATTTTGTTGAGGATTTTAGCATCTATGTTCATCAGCAATGTTGGCCTGACTCTTTTTTTGTTATATCTTTATCTGGTTTTGGGACTAGGATGACCCTGGCTTCATATAAAGAGTTTAGGAGTCTTCCATCTGTTTGAATTTTTTTGAATAATCTGTGAAGGGTAGGACTTAGCTCTTCCTTAAATGCTTTATAAAATTATCCTGTGCAACCATCTGATCCAGGGCTTTTGTGTCTGGAAATCTTTTTGATTACTGCTTTAATTTCATTAGCTGTTTTTTTTTCCTGTTCAGCCTTTATGCTTCTTTATTCAGTTTTGGAATATTATATTTTTCTGGAAATTTGTCCATATAATCTAGGTTTTCAAATTTCTTTGCATATAGTTCTTTGTAGTAATTTCTTACAATATTTTGTATTCCTATGAACCAGTTGCAATCTCCTCTTTTATTTATGATTGTGTTTACTTGGGTACTCTCTTATTCTTTCTTGAGTTTGCTTAAAGGCTTGTTGATTTTCTTTATCTTTTCAAAGAACCATTTTCTGGATTTATTGATCCTTAAAATTGTGTTTTCAGTCTCTATGTCATTTAATTCTACTCTGATCTTGCTTATTTTTTTCCTTCTCCTTGCTCTGGGCTGTCTTTGCTGTTGTTTCTCAAGTTTTTGTAGGCAAAGGCTTAGGTTGTTTATTTCAAATATTTCTATATTTTTTAGGTAGGCCTGTGTCACTATGAACTTCCCTCCCAGGACTGCCTTTGCTGTGTCTCATAAGTTTTGGATTGTGAATTCATTTTAATTTGTTTCCAGAAACTTTTTAATTTCTTCCTTAATCTCATTCTTGACCCATTCGTTGTTTTATAGCATGCTATTCAATCTCCATGAGTTTGAGCGTTGTGTTTTTTCCTTGAGGTTGGTTTCTAGTTTCAGTCCATCGTGGTCAGAGAAAATATTTGATATGATTTTAATTTTCTTGAATTTGTTGAGGCTTGTTTTGTGTCCTATCATGTGCTCTATATTTTAAAATGTTCTGTGTGCATTTGAAGAGTGTGTGTTTTCCTTCTTTGGGATGTAAGGTTGTATGTATATCAGTTTAGTCCATTGATCTAAGGCACACTATCTTTGTTGATATTTTGTTTGGAAGCTGTATTCATTTTTGACAGTAAGGTATTAAAATCCCCTACTATAATTGTGGTGCTGTCAATGTCTTTGTATATGATGTGAAATAGAGATTATTTCACATATCACCATAGAAATAACTAATTGAGCCTAAACCATTTATTGAATTGTTTACCTTTTCACAACTGCCCCACAATGCAAAATTTGTCATAAGTTTTACATATGTGAATGAGTCTAAATCTGGGCTAATTAACTTGTTTCACTTACCTATACTCTCTTTATGTCAATTCCACATTATAATTGCTGTATATTTATAATAAATCTTGACAATGAATGGAGTTTGCTCTCACATTTTTTTATTATTCTTAAGACTGTTTGATTTATTCTTAGCCCTTGGAATTTTTCAAATGAAATTTATAACCTGATTTTTAATTTTCTATATACTTCTTGCATTATTTTTCTGCATTTTCTCATTCTTTTGTCTACCTGGACTTTTATATTTTAAATAAGTAATTCTCTGTTCTGTTATATCTAAACTACTGTTAATTTTACCATCTGTAATTGTGTTTTTTCAGCTATAAGATTCCCAATTTGTTCTTTTTTTCACTTTCCAGGTCTCTTCCAAATTAGCAAACTTGTCATTTAATTTTTTAAAGCATCAGATCATTTTTAGATGCCATCACTCAAATCTTCATTGTTTATATTTTTATTGGGTTGCTTCTAATTTTTATTTTGTCCTATTTTTGTTTCCATTTTGTCTTCCATTCAGCCTAGTCATTATTTAATAAATGGAAATTACATATGGAAAATTTAAAGTCAGTACCTCTAGTATCTTCTTGGAAATGCAGTTGGGCTTTTGTTTTGTTTTGTATTTTGTTTTCTTTTTAAAATCTATGCAAGGGATGATAGCCATTCCTGACTGCCTTCATTTAATTGAAAATATTCAAAGCTAAGTTGCTGTGTTTTTTGTTCACTATTTCTTCATATTGAGGTCTTTTGAAGTGCTAATTAAAAGCCTGTGATGATCATCTGGACTTACACATTGTTTTGAATATTAAACTCCCCACCAGAGAATCCTCCTCAGTATGTCTGAAGTTCTGCTTAGCATCTCCATTCTTTGATACTGCTTTGAGAATGGTCATGATTTTGTAGAATAATGTGGCCATGAAATTCGGCTTAATCCTCTACACATTTCCAAAGTGAAATAAAGACATTTATGTATTTTATTATGTCTTTTGTCTTCCCACATGTGAAGAATTTTATCACACTTTTGTAATAATATGAAAATAACATGTAATTCCTCATTTTAAATACAAGTGTTCTTCCAATACCTTTGAAAATCCCTTCTGGTGACACACTATGTAACCAGAAGGGGCTTGGGGCTTGGTGCTTGGAGTCTGGAGGTATCTTTCTCTTCCTTTTAAACACACAAATTTTCATCATTGTACAGTTTGTATCCCAGTAACATTTCTAGTGACAGAGAATATTTTCAACCCATTTTCTAAATGTATGTTATCATTCTGTTGAGTTTGGAGCCCTGACTGGTGTGGCTCAGTTGGTTGGGTGTCATCCGACAAAATGAAAGGCTGCTAGTTTGATTCTGTTGGTGCACATTCCTGGGCTGTGGGTTTGATCCCTGCTTAGAATATGTAGGGGAAACAACCCAATTGATGTTTTCCTCTTGCATCATGGTTTCTCTTCTCTTTCTACCTCCCTTTTCCAATCTCTAGAAATAAATAAAATAAAAAAGTTGTCTATTGGATTTGGAGATGGTGATAACTACGTCTCTGATCATTTAAATGCTTTGAAAACCTTTAAAGCCACCGGCATTGAATAATTGTTTTGCCTTCTTCAGGACATGGTGAGATTTTCATCAGTTTGATACAGAGCTTACCATTTTGCACTATTGCTGTAAAAATGACTCTTTCTGGACACCAAAACTCACAAAAGTTTATATGAAGTAATTCTCAAATTCATATAAGGAATTAAAATACCCGATTTTTTGCTATTTTGAGCTACAGGATTTACTGATGGCTGTCTTAAATATAAGAATTAGTACAAACTGAGAGACAATTGATGAGTATACAAAATAGCCAGTATTTTCCAAAAAAAGAGAAATAATAGGGGAACTGAGCCCCTAGAAAATGTTAACCACCCAATTAGTAGTTTTAGTACACTTTTATTTTCAAGACAATTCAACCTCTCAAGGCCTTACTTCATGCTTAAATTTAAGCTGACTTTATATAGTACACAGAAAGACACCCTCCTATTTTTTTGAAATTGAGTCTCAAAGACATAAGACACACTTACCATGACATTAATGTGCTAAGAAGACAATAAGAATTTATATGTAGAAAACCAGAGATGAAACTCACAAGGGTAACTTTAAACAAATGAAGTCAGATGGGAAAATGTATATGCTGTACGATTTCATTTCTGTCAAGTGCATATACATGGAAGTTAATATGTGATGTTAGAAGTTAATAGAGCAATAGAAAAGTTAATAGAGTTTACTTTGGGAAAGAGGATAGTGACTTGAAGAGTGATTCCAAGATGCAGTTAAGGTTGTTTCTCAACCTGGATGCAGGTTTCACAAGTGTGTTCATTTTGTGAAAGTTTATTGAACTCTTATGATTTATGCACACTTTTAATATGTGTTATGATTTCTTATAATATTCATTTTAAATTGTTTTGGTGAAAATTTCACTAAGAATTTGAAGAAAAAATACATTTTGGCCTCACTAATCATTGGAAAATGCAGAACATACATATAGGAAGTAATGATAGACTTGTAAGAAACAATAGTCTCACTGGCATGCAAATTTAGAGAACCTATGTAATCTGAGTAAGAAAAAACAAGAAAATATCATAAACTGTGGGTTCCTGGCCTTCTGCGTCAGTTTTCCTAACTTTTTTATATTTTTGTTTCCACTGATAACCTCTTAAGACTTGATTGATGCCCACCATAAGATTTGGTTTGCTCCACTGCACTGTGAAAAGGTGACTCTAAGCTGGCCAAATGATTTGTCTCTGTCTCACTGATTTTGTTTCTTCATCCTCTGAGCACTCCAGTTTCCCTAGAAGGTCACAGTTTTCTCTATTCTGTGACCAAAAGAACAAGAAAGAAGATTTTGAAAGCCTAATATTTAGAAGTTTTCTTATTTCAAATTTAAGAAGGAATATTCACTATTAAGGCAGATAGTGGCGATAACATCGTATTTCAGAATACATTAACGTTTCCATATTACTAATAAGAACAGATGAGCAAATTAAAAACAGATGAGCAAATAATTGTTTAAACACTTGGTGTCTGGTACTGTGGAGAATGCTGTTACCTACCACAGAACTGTTTGTTCAATAAATCTCACTTTCACAGCCCTCAGAGTTTTAATGACAATAAATTATTTCCACATTTGCTGGGTATGTATCTCAAGGCAGAAATACTATATGGATGGCTTCTAAGATGTTGTGATAAAACGTACAGTCAAATTTTGATCCAAGAAGGAGTTTATTCATAGTATTTCATCTCTAGATGATTACGAGAAAGGCATTGTCTAAGGTAATAGGAAGCTCAGAGAATTGGGTAACAATTTCAAACTTAAAACCAAGACAAGAGACAGCATCATTCTGAAAGACCATACAGGGTCATCCAAAATAATTTGCATCTCCAGAAGTAAGAATTTGAATCAACTTAACCATGCCATAAAAGAGGAACACAGGAGCTTATAATTCCAGGAATATTAAAGATTTTCCGTATTACATACTATGCTCTGTGTCATGTACTCTGAGGGCGCAATTATAATAGAAAACATTTATTTGCACCATGGACATCATAATAAGATGAAGAGTTTGGAGCCAGAAAATTCAACTTTAGTCTCTTCTTCATAAAAGGTTGTATATGTGTGAAGAGGTTTGCTTTAAAATTATTTATAACACTTAAAAACCTTAGGACTGTAAGACTCTTCATAGATGTTAACACACATTTTGACATGGTGTTTATCATAGAATACATGTACCTCAAATTCCTGTGTTGTGGAAGTTTAAATAAGGTAATACAACCTCTCGTATTTAATATATCAACTTAAACTTTTGCTGTGAAAGCAAGGGATGAAATGGACAGTGTAAAATGGGTTAAATGATATAGAAGTTCATCATTTTTGCACATTTAAAAAATGTAAATTAAGTGACTATTAATTAAAGCATAATCACTTTTAAACACAGAGCAAATGCATTTTTGTGATAGGGCACAGATCCAAAGGAAAGTCACCAACTATCTATGATTAGCGAGTCTTTCAGACAAAAGACATTTAACTCTTGGTTTGCTTGTATTTGAAGTGGATAGGTTGTGAAGTAGAGGGAAGATATGATGCAGGTTAGTCTGAGAGAAAGTAAGTCCACTTCTGCTCACCACCCTGTCCTTTTTACCTCCAGACTCACAGCTGAATGTTCAAGTCCTGTGTCTCTGTCTGTCTCAGTCTCACTGTGCTTTACACAGATGCAGAAATGTACATACATCCTTACACACTATTCCTCAAGTTTGTCATTTTATAAAGATATGAACATTACTTTTTATTAAAAAATATTTAAACTCTATAAAGAATTAATTAGCCCTGGCTGGTGTAGCTCAGTGGATTGAGCACAGGCTGTGAACCAAAGGGTCACCAGTTTAATTCCCAGTCAGGGAACAAGCCTGGGTTGCAGGCCAGTTTCTCAGTAGGGGGTGTGCAGAGGCAACCACACATTGATATTTCTCTTGCTCTCTTTCTCCTTCCCTACCATTCTCTCTAAGAATAAATAAAATCTTTAAAAATTTTAATGAAACTCTAATCTTTTGACTATTTTTTCTTGTGCCTTATATTTTGGTTCTGTCTCCTTATCATCAGGTGTTCCTCTAACTGTATCTGAGTGCTGTTTCCCCTCTGACTCATACATTAATTTAGTCTAATCTCTTTCTAAATGCCTTTCAGCTGCCAAGCTCTGTGCCATGTGCCCATGATATTGAAAGGGACATTACCTTGTTTGTCTGAATGGGCGTCGCATCCTAAAGACACTGGCAGGGAGAGGGCACAAACAGGCAAGTTGTCTACAGGAGGTGTAACTGCAGCATTAGAGATACAAACATAATGGCACCAGGAAGTGGTTGTGAAGGTTGAGCAAAGGAAGGGCATTTAAGTTGCATCATTACATTGAAATGAAAGTTTTCCAAGTGGATAAAAAGTGAACAGAGTAAACCCTTTAGGCAAAACAAAATTATACAAAAAAATAATATAATAATGGGGAAGCTCAAAGGGCCAGAGATAGATCCAGTAAAGCAGACATAGTCTGAGATTAACCATACTAATGAATTTATTATAGGTGGAGAAATTATATGTCAACAGTGGAATAATACTGAAAACTGAAATGTGGGTTTTTTACTTCCTCTGTCTTAAATCCAGTAAAAATAATAAAGACTATATCCAGTGGTTCTTTTCTTTACTCATAAACATTACTTTCTGTAAGTTTAGAATAATTTGGAGAATATCTTCACTCTCAACCTCATTATTACACTAAGGGCCCTCAAGATACATTTGCTTGACTTCTTTTAAGATGAACACTTCTGTGTTGGATTATGGGAAATAATTACCACACAGCTGGTTTTATAGTTATCTGGATTAAAATGAATCTCACTATGTATATGAGCATTACAATTTTTTCCTCCAGAAAACCAACAGAACCATTTAAAAATTGATAAAGGTATAATAATACAGTATTTATTTTGAACAAACTTACTAAAATTTCCAGTGAACATCTTTGCAATTACCAACACCCTTTGGAGAATTTTCTTTCAGAAATAATAAAATAACAATCTTAATTGTTATTATTCTTTTCTCTAGAAAATGTAAGTTGTAAAGCTTAACATAAAGCAATCAGATGTAGACACTTAGGGGTCTGCCATTGTAGCTTTGTAAGTATATATATTTAAATTTACTTATTATTTGGGGTTATAATTCACAGGAATATTAACCAGGAATCAAAATGTAACCATTTTTATTTTAAGTGCTAAAGAAAAGAAAGACAACCCCACAAAGAGGAAAAACAAAGAAAATAAACCAAAGGATTTAGTTTTTATTCTACTGATTGCAGTGAAGGATATTTTAGCATCAAGGGCCTTGTTTTCATCCCTTGAAAAAAATACTATGAAGGCCACTGACAACACAATGAGACGCAATGGTGACACTGAATGGACCATTCTTTGAGTAAGAATTTACTAAACACCAAGGATAAAATTATAATTTGAAGAGTACTGCTGATGATTGCTTGCCAAGTTGATTTGGTTTAAATATCACGCCTCACCTCCTCCCTAACTCCAACAATGACCCCTCCCTTAATCTGCCACATCCTAAGTTAGCCATTATGTCTGAGAGCAAAATAATTCTGAAATATAGATGTAAACTTAATTTCCTGCCCTGTCATGTATTTATTATGCAGATCTTCAATGTACAACATTTTTTATCTGTGTGAATCACAGCAAGGGGAGTGGGCATTATGGCCATGATGCAACACAAGAATCACTGCAGACTCATGTAGATGGGTTCTGCCCTTAGATGGGGACATGACAGGGCAGATGTTATGTCATTCTGCCCATGTTATGTTATTTTTCTGTTATGGTTAATACAGTTTCTCTAGGCATACTGTATCTAATCAAAACTATACAGTCATTTTTTTTACTTACCCTCCCAGTTTCTTTGATGAGACTCTTTTTCCAAATGGGAAGATAAGTAAGGAATTGCCTAATATAGTTCTAGGTAGGAATTGGTGGAAAATATAGAACAAAATGAAGCTTACCAGTGGCATTGTCTCCTGAGGTTATCTTCTGGGTGGTGGTGAGGTAGACTTCAGACTTTCATTGCCAAATGTATATAAGGTAAATACAGAAGGAAGAACTATAATGAAAAGCCACATACTTAGAAAATTGGAAAAATGGATTGGATTTGGGGCAGCTTTGAACCTGAGGCACATCAAGCCCTAGAGGCCTTTTCTACTAGAGAATCTCATGGGTCTTAAAGCTTTTCATAGCCTCTCTGGACACCCAAGGTCAAGGACATGCTAGTGGAAAATAAGGGAACATGTAATGGTCAAAATACTCTGATATTTGACCAAAATGAATTATTCATTTTTCCTTATATAACCTTTGAAATTTTTTACTTGTGACTTAGCTCTTCAATAAACTCCAATTCCTTGATACACAAAGCATATGTTGAATGAACTCAAAAAAAGTATGGAGACTTTCCTAGAAATTCAAGGGTCTTGGATTTTGCAACCTAGGACCACAGACAAAATCCAGAAGTGTTCCAATAAAGAAAGCAAAATGAAAAGTTCTTACAACAAAAAGTACTTTCTTGGGAATTATCAGTTCTGTATCCTTAACCGTAAGTTTGGTCTGGGATGGTTATCAGTCAGATAACATGCAGTTGTGGTGATGGATGCCAGGAGGTGTGGTCCTTCCCCACAAAGATAATTGATGTTGGGTGGATGAAGAGCATATGTGATCCTTTCAGGTGGTAATTAGAGGGTTACTAGGAGGTTCAGATATAGATCCAGGACTGGGAAGTTCAAAAAAGTTTAAGTTTTAAGACTAATTAGAACAAGAATGGTCTCTCTTTATGCCTCAGCTTTCAGCATGTTGATAGTTTTAGCAGCTTGGTAAAGTGACTCCATTTTATTTATTTCCTATCTTCACTCTTTCCTCCCATAAAGGCCTAAGGGAAAAAGCCTCAATTTAAATTTTACCTTTTCATGAAGATAATCCTATTTATCTTAATTTGGGAGTAATGTCTTTTGTCTTTGTATGCCCATAAACATTTTTTCAACTCTTGTAACACTTGTGAGTTAGCTATACTACCTGCACATTGAATCTATATGAATGCTATAACACATCCTGTATGTATGCTAAGTAGTTCACTTCCTACCTTGATAAGGACTATCAAGTCTCTTTTATTTGTAAGTTCTCATTGTCTATCACTGTTTCATATCTGGGTGTTTAGTAGGAATTGATGGAGGAGGGAAGGAAGGAAAGAAGGAAGGAAGGAAGGAAGGAAGGAAGGAAGGAAGGAAGGAAGGAAGGAAGGAAGGAAGGAAAGAAGGAAGGAAGGAAAGAAGGAAGGAAGGAAGTGGGAGGGAGGGTGGGAAGGAAGGAGAAAGAGAAACAGCCTGGTAACTACCAGTCTTGGAGAACAGTTAACCTACTCTGCCTTGGAAATTGCCTTTATGATCTCTCCCTCCCACTCATCAGACTTTTGCCAATAACTATCACATTAAAAACATAGGATAACCCGATAATATAAGTAGCAAAGATTTTTCTATGGTTTCTCTTTACTAAAGCCATTTAAAGTTTTTTAGAATTATTTCCAGTGTAAGAACACAAGGAAGAATCTTTGAAGTTACAAAGTCTTGGAGGAAAAAAAGCAACAAATCAAAACACCTTTAGAAAGCTGGAAACAAAATGTGGTTGCCATTCCATAAACCAGAACCTAGAACTTCCTTGTAGAAACAGAAATACTGAAGTTTAAGTTACATTTTTGTAACCTGACCTAGCTACTTCATCACCAGATTTAGTGATGGCCTCAAGGAAAGTGTCTTAAAATTATTAAATAATCAGTTTACCCAGATCTCTGAAAACTCTAATTGGTGGATTATGTCTGTCCTGTGTGACTTTTCTGTGCATTGATAACCCTGTGAGAATGTGATATTACTGCCCTCTCACAGGTGGAATGTAAGAGAATCAGTTCAAATTACAATGCATAGATATTACAATAACTAAATAAAAAATAATTTTAAAAAATTGCAAACTCTAAATTTGTAAAGCCAAAGTATTCATTTAAGTGAAGCCGATAATCTTTGTTAGAAACTGAGTTGGCTTTTTGTACCCAAATTTTAGGACAGTCAGCTAACCTGAAATGTTCTTAAAGAGAAATTTGAAAGCAATTAAATTTAAAAGTTAAGTAAAAATAAATTAATGAAACATATGGAAAAATAAAGTAGTTTTATATAAATAAGTATATATGTATAGATACAATGATTGTTAAAATTTAAAACATTAATGAATGTAATGGATATTGCCATGTGTCAACACTTTTTATGTTGACTTTTTATGGCTAATACTATCAAATGTTCACATAACTCAAAATGGTTACAAATAAACTTTATTGTTCATAGGTAAACTGCTTTCATCATATCAAATTTTCAAGTTCTAAATTTTTCAAAAGATCATAGAATACTATTTAAACAGATGGTGGTGTGCTCATTGGATAAGCACTCAACCCTGGTGTTGTGTCCTGTGCTTGATAGCCTTGAAAATGGTGAGGTCATCAATGGCTTTCCCTCAGGACACAGTTTAGGAATCTTCTCAATACTTTTTGTGTAGATGACACATTGATAATAACTGTAAATAAGTCAATTTATTCTTAGGAAAAATTTCCTAGTCTCTTTATAAAGATTCACACAACAAACTATTATTTTAGTGTGGCACAGTGGTTTCTTAGAAAAATAATATAATAGCCAATATTTTATCTTTTGATGTTTTTCATTATTGGGTATTATGTCTATTTTGGTTTATACTTTGGTCTCGTGAAGTTAAGAGTGATATGCACATATGAACAAATTCACAGGTCCTCCATTTATCTGTCTTTTGAAAGAAAACCAGAAAGGAGATGTGAGTTAAGGTGTTTCATAACCCAGTTACTTCATATTTAGTTCCAGAATCCATTTTTGTCCTAATTGTCTGACATTTTACAGAATATACATATCCTGTAAATATGTATATTTTACATAAACACACTATATACATACATATACATACATACATACATATATATGTATATATAGATATACGCAATTGCACTTCTCCAATTTTTTCTCCTCTTTATTCCCCTCTGCCCTGTATCTCCCCTCCCACCATTATTCTCCCACCTTAGTTCATGTCCACAGCTCATATATATAAGTTTTTTGCCTTCTGTATTTCCCATACTATTATTAACCTCCTCCTGCTGATTTTGTACCTACCATTTATGTTTCTTATTCCCTGTAGCTTTTCCTACATTCTCATCCCTTCTCCTCCCCACTAATAACCCTCCATGTGATCTCATTTCTGTGAATCTGTTCCTGTTCTAGTTGTTTGCTTAGTTCACTTTTGTATTTTTAGGTTTGGTTGTTGATAGTTGTGTGTTTGTTTTCATTTTACTGTTTGTATATTTCATCTTTTTCTTTTTCTTAGATAAGTCACTTTAACATTTCATATAATAAGTGCTTAGTGATGATGAAACTCCTTTGACTTGACCTTATCTAGGAAGCAAGTTATCTGCCCTTCTCTTCTAAGTGATAGCTTTGCTGGATAGAGTAATCTTGGATGTAGGTCCTTGCCTTTCAGGACTTTGAATATTTCTTTCCAGCCCCTTCTTGCCTGCAAGGTTTCTTTTCAGAAATCAGCTGATAGCCTTACGGGAATTATTTTGTAGGTAACTCTGTTTTTCTCTTGCTGGCTTTAGGATTTTCTCTTTGTCTTTAATCTTGGGTAACTAATGGTGATGTGCCTTGGTGTATGCTTCCTTGGGTCCAACTTTTTGGGACTCTCTGAGCTTCCTGGACTTCCTGGAAGTCTATTTCCTTTGCCAGAATAGGAAAGTTCTCCTTCTTTATGTTTTCAGATCTGTTTTTAATTTCTTGCTCTTCTTCTTTTCCTTCTAGCACCCCTATGATTATTATGTTGGAATGTCTAAAGTTGTCCCAGAGGTTCCTAAACTTCTCTTTATTATTATTTTTTGAATTCTTGTTTCTTCATTCTGTTCTGGTTGAATGTTTATTTCTACCTTCTGCTCCAAACCACTGATCTCCTTCCCTTCACTATTGATTCCATGTACATTTTCCTTTATTTCAGTTTTCAGAACCTTCACTTCTCACTCTATTTTGCAACTGTACTCAACCATATTTTGTGAGCATCTTGAGTTTTGATATCTGCATCTGATAGGTTGGCTATCTCTTTGTCACTTAGTTGTATTTTTTTCTGGAGCTTGGATCTGTTCTTTCATTTGGGCATAATTTTTTGTCTTGGTGCATCTGTTATGTTGTAAGGGGTGGAACCTTAGGTATGTACCAGGCTAGGGCAACCCATTTCACTGCCTTATGGCTCTGTATGTGGGGGAGAGGTCGGAGAGGGAACAATGCTGCTTGCTCAGCTCTCCGACTGCTTTTAGTCTCTTGCTCTGCTACACACAAGTAAATTGGGCCATTCTGGTGCTAATTCCTGGGTGGGTAGTTTTGTGTACATTCTAGGACTCTGTGTGTCTGTCTAGTAAACTCTCCTATGAGGCTTGGAGTTTCTCCTGCAGCTTCAACCCCTACAGATTTTTTCAGTCAGAGGTTTTAAAGCTTTATTTCTTTATGCTGGAACCCTGGTTTGCATGGTCTGTCTTGCCACCAGTTGTTTCTTTTGATTTATCTGCACACAAGTGTGGGATTGTCTGCTCCACCAGCCACCACCTCACCAGGTCAGCAGTCTCCACCTTGCTACCAGTCCTCTCCACCCTGGTTGCCCATCTCTGCCCCTCCTACTGGTCTGAATGAGTATTTCTTCTTTAACTCCACGGTTGTCAGACTTCCATACAGTTTGGGTTTCTGGCAGTTCTGGTTATTTTTTTGCTTTTAAATTTGTTGCTATCCTCCTTTGGGTTGTGTGTGGAAAAAAAGTGTATCTACCTATGCCTTTATCTTGGCTGGTAGTCCAGAACATATATTTTTCTAGACTGAGAATGTTGAGTTTCTGAACTACTTAAAGGGTACACTCCATTTTCCTCACTTTCCCTTCACTTTTACTAACATTTTGAATAGAGTTAAGATGACTTGTGTTTCATGAGAGCCAAATGAGCTCTGGAAAGGCTGTTATGTGCATCTGAGTTTACCCAGCTTCAGTGTCTTTATGAGCAACCAGCAACTGAAAAACCCTCAGCACCTTGTGAAATTAAGAGACAACAGATTTTCATGCTGGTCTAGGACAATATATCAGAGGTGTATTTGTCTAATTACTAAAGTTTTCAGTTCCTTGGATTATGATACAGTTAAAGTAATGTAACAGTGATGTTGGAACTTCCTGAGTCTAAAAGAACAGCGTTTCTCTAGTGAAAACAGTCTTCATTTCTTGTTTGTTTATTTTGTTTTCATTCCATATTTTAAATTTATTGTTTATGCTATTACAGTTGTTCCCACTTCTTTCTACCACCCCCAACCAGCCCCATACTCTCACCTCTCTTCGTTAATCCAAGATCATTGTCCAACATCATTACCATTATGCATTATGGGTAATGCACCAGTCCCCCTGCCTGACTGCTGGCAACCGTCTGTCTGTTTCATGTATCTATGCTTCTGTTTATATTTTGTTAATTAGTTTATTGTATTTATTAAATTTTGCTTATAAGTGAGATCATGTGGTATTTCTCTTTCACTGACTAGCTTATTTCACTTAGCATAATAATCTCAAGGTTCATCAATGTTGTCACAACAGCTAAGAGGTTCTTTTTTACTGCTGTGGAATATTTCCTTGTGTAAAAATACCACACCTTTTAAATCCACTCATCTGATGGACACTAGGCTGTTCCCACATCCTGGCTATTGTAAATAACACTACTATGAACATAGGGGTGCATATGCTTAATTTTTGTATTGGAGTTTCATGATTCTTATGATATGTGAGTATTCCCAGAAGTGGGATCTCTGGGTCAAATGGCATATCCATTTTTAATTTTTAAGGATAGTCCATATTGTTTGCCACAGTGAATGTACCAGACTACATTCCTTCCAACAGTGCACTATGATTCCTTTTTCTACACATCCTTGCCAACACTTGTTTTTTCATATATTGATGGTAGCCATTCTGACAAATGTGAGGTGATAACTCACTGCTTTTAAATTGCATTTCTCTCATGATTAGTCATGTTGAGCACTTTTTTTCATATGTTCATGGGACATCTGTATGTCCTTTTTGGAGAAGTGTGTATTTGGTCTTTTGCTCATTTTTTAATTGGATTATCCACCTGGTGTTGAGTTGTATTAGTTCTTTGTATATTTTGGAGATTAAATCCTTGTCAGATATATCATTGGCAAAACTGTTATCTTATACAGTAGTTTCCCTTTTCATTCTTGTTGATTACAAAGCAGAAGTTTTTAATTTGATGTCATCCCATTGTTCATTTGTCCTTGGTTCCATTACTCTAGGAAATACATCAACACAAATATTCCTACATGGGATATCTGAGATTTGACTGCCTGTATTGTGTTCTAGGATTTTTAAGGTATCATGACCTACATTTAAGTCTTTTCAGTTTTGAGTTTATTATTGTGTATGGTATAAGTTGCTTGATTTAGTTTCATTTTTTTAATCTACTGGTCCATCTTCACAACACCATTTATTGAAGAGACTATCTTTGTTCAAATGTATACTTTTCCACCTTGTCAAATATGAATTGACCATAAAGGCATGGATTTATTTCTGGACTCTCTGTTATATTCTATTGATCTACATGTCTTTTCATATGTTAGTACCAGGCTGTTTTGATTATGGTGGCCTTGTACTAAAGTTTGATATCAGGTATTGTGATACTACCAACTTCGTTCTTCTTTTGCAAAATTGCTGAGGTTTCTGGGGGTTGTTTTATGGTTTCATATAATTTTTGGAATATTTATTATTGTTCTCTGAAATATACCATTGGTATTTGGATAATAATTGTGTTGAACGTGTAGATTGCTTGTGATAGTATAGACATTTTAATTACGTTAATTATTGCAATCCAGGAACATGGTATATGCTTCCACTTATTTGTATCTTCATCAGTTTCTTTCTTCAGTGTTCTATAGTTTTCTGAGTACAGGTACTTTACTTTCTTAGTTAAATTTATTCCTAGGTACTTTATTTTTTGTTGCAATAGTAAATGGGATTTTTTTCAGTGTCTCTTTCTAATAGTTCATTATTGGTGTATAAAAATGCCATCAATTTCTGGGTACCAATTTTGTATCCTGCTACTCTGCCCAATTCATTTATTAGGCATATTAGTTTTTAGGTGATTCTTTGGATTTTTTTATGTACTATATCAGGTCAACTGCAAATAATGATAATTTTATTGTCCTTTCCCCTTTCCAATTCAGATGCTGTTTATTTTTTCTTCTTGTTTGATCACTGTGGCTAGGACTGCCAGAACTATGTTGAATGAGAGTAGTAAAAGACAACCATGTCTTGTTCCTTATCTTAAGGGAAACTAATTTTTGCACATGAAGAATGATGTTAGCTCTTGGTTTTTCCAATATTGCCTTTATTATATTGAGGCATGATCCCCCATACCCACTCTCTGAGAGTATTTATTATAAATGGATGCTGGATTTTATTTAATGCTTTTTTTCTGCATCTACTGAACTGATTGTGTGATTTTTGTCTTTCATTTTGTTTATGTAATGTATCACATTTTTTGATTTGCAAATATTGTACTAACCTTGCATCCCTGGAATAAGCCCCACTTGACCGTGTTGTATGGTCTTTATAATGTATTGCTGGATCCAGTTCGCTAGCATTTTGTTGAAGATTTTAGCATCTATGTTAATCAGGGATATTTGCCTATAACTTTCTTTCTTTGTTTTGTCTTCATCTGGTTTTGGACTTATAATAATACTGGCTTGATAAAAAGTGCTTGGAAGTCTTCCATCCTCTTTAATTTTTTGGAATAGTTTGAGAGGAATCAGTATTAATCCTTCTTTGAATGATTGGTAAAATTAGCTCATGAAGCCATCAGGACTTTTGTGTGATGGGAGTTTTTTGCTACTGCTTCAATATCATTAGATGTTATAAGTTTATTCAGGTTTTCTGCTTCTTCCTGATTCAGTTTTGGAAGTTTGTACATTTATAGAAATTTATCTACTTTGCCAAGGTTGTCCAATTTTTTGTCATGTAATTGTTTATAGTAATTTCTTACAATACCTTGTACTGTGTTATCAGTCATTACTTCACCTCTTTCATTACTGATTTTATTTATTCGAGTCCTCTATTTCTATTTTTTTCTACTTTTTGATGGGTCAGGTTAAAGGTTTGTCAATATTGTTTAACTTTTCAAGGAACCAGCTCCTGGTTTCATTGATCTTCAGTATTTTTTTTTTAGTCTCTACTTTGTTAACTTCTACTCCAATCTTGATTATTTCCTTCCTTCTACTTGTTCTGGGCTTAGTTTTTGTTTTTCTATTTCTTTTAGTTGTAGGTTCAGCTTGTTTATTTGAGATTTTCCTTATTTCCTGAAGTAGGTTTCTAGAGCTATAAAATTCCCTCTGAGAACTTCTTTCATTGTGTCCCATTGATTTTGTGTTATTGTGTGTGCATTTTCATTTGTTTCCAGGTATTTTTATATCATTTTTATCTCATTATTAATAGATTCATTATTTAATAATATGCTATTTACCCTCCAAAAATTTTGAGTGTTTTGAGTCTTTTTATTAATGTTGATTTCTAATTTTATGCCACTCTGATCCAAGAAAATGCTTGATGTGATTTCAATCTCAAATGTATTAAAACTTGTTTTGTGACCTAACATGTGGCCAGTCTTGAGAATGATCCATATGCACTTGACAAGAGTATATTCTGCTGCTTTGTGATGAAATATTGTGTAAATATCAATTATATACATTTGATCTAGTGTTTTTTTTAATGTCACTATTTTCTTGTTGATTTTTGTCTGGAAGCTCTATCCATTGATGACAGTGGGGTATTAAAATCCCCTACTATGACGGTATATCTGTCAACACCTTACTTGAAGTAAAAAAGATTTTCCTTATATATTTATGTAATCATGTATTAGGTACATATATGTTGACAAAGGTTATGTCTTTTTGTTGGATTGATTACTTTAGTATTATGTAGGGACCTTCTTTATTTCCTGTTACAGCCTTTAAAGTCTATTTTGTTTGATACAAGTATTGCTGCTCCAGCTTTTGTTTATCTATTTTTTTCTGTTTCCATTTGCATGGTATATATTTTCTCCATTTTTTTACTCTCAGCCTGTGGAAATATATATATATTTTTTGAGGTGGGTGTATTCTAGACAGTATATCTATCTTTCTTTTTTTAGGTGGAAGTCTTGTAGACAGCATATATACGGGTCACGTTTTCTTATGTACTTGGCTACTTGATGTCTTTTGATGGGAACACTTAATCCATTTACATTTAAGGTCATTATAGAGAGGTACTTATTTATTGCCATTTTTATTGTACTTGTTTTTCTCTCTCCCTATTTCTTCTTCTTTTAGAAAAATGTCCTATAACATTTCTCATAATGCCATTTTGGTGATAATAAGCCCCTTTACCTTTTTGTTTTTTATTTTTATTTTGGGGGGCTTGGAAGCTCTTCATTTGCCTTCAATTTTAAATGTAACCTTGCTGGGTAGAGCAATCCTAGCTATATGTTGTCAGTTTTTATCACTTTGAATATTTCATGCAAATCCCTCTGGCAATAATGTTTTTTTTTTTTTTTTGACAAATCAGCTGACAGTCTTCTTGGAACTCCCTTGTAACTGTCTATTTTTTACTGCCTTTAAATTTTATCTTTGTTTTTAGTCTTTCCCATTTTAATTATGATTTTTTTTTGGTGTGGGTCTCTTTAGGGTCATCTTGATTGGGACTGTCTGTCCTTTCTGAACTTATATGACCTTTCCTTCACCAGGTTAAGAAAGTTTTCTGTCATTATTTTTTTCAAGTGTATTCTCTCCCTTGCTCAACTCAACTTCCAGCATGCCTATGAAGCAAATGTTGCTATGATTGATGTTATCTCAAGGGTCCCTTAGATTCTCCTTCTCTTAAGATCTCTCTCTCTTTTTTTATTTTTCATTTTATTTTTGGATTGCTACTGCATCTTGTTCTCCAATTTGCTGATTTGATCATCTGCTTCACCTAACCTGCTGTTGATTCCTGCAACTAAATTCCTCATTTCAGATACTGTAATCTGTAATTGTTTATGGTTTCTATACCCTTTTTAATGATTACGATCTCTTTATTTAAGTTCTCACTGAAATTATCATTCCCCCCAAGGTCATTGAACATTCTTATAACAATTTAAACTCTGCATCTGGTATTTTTGTTGCTTCCATTTAATCTATTTCTTATCATTCTTTATGTGGGGATTTCTATTGTTCTTTTGGTTGAGACATTTTTCTTTTTTTTACATTTAAATATTTTTTTCACTTTTATTGCTATATAGTATTCCATTCTATAGATAACCCATATTTTATTTATTTATTTATTTGTTTGTTTGTTTGTTTTTAATTTAATTATTTTTCAAGTACTTTTTTTGTCTATTTCTCCCATCCCAGCCACCCCGCCCCGTCTCCCCATCTCCCTCCCATTCCCCCCCCCAATCCTCATCCCTGTGTCTTTCATACTTGTTCCTCAAAATCCCTCCCCATTTTTCCCCTTAAATTCCCTTCCCTCTCCCCTCTGGTCACTGCGTACTTGTTCTCTATTTCAGTGTCTTTGTTTTTATTCTGTTTGCTTGTTTGTTTTATTGTTTAGCTTCTTGTCAAATGGGAGATCACATGGCATTTGTCCTTCAATGCCTGGCCTATTTCACTCAGCATAATGCTTTCCAGTTCCATCCATGTTGTTGCAAAGGGTAGTAGCTCCTTCTTTCTCTCTGCTGCATAGAATTCCATGGTGTATATGTACCACAATTTTTGGATCCATTCATTTACTGATGGGCACCTAGGTTGCTTCCAACTCTTGGCTATTGTAAATTGTGCTGCTATGAACATTGTGGTGCACAGGTTTTTGAAATTGATGTTTTAGGATTCTTGGGATATAATCCCAGCAGTGGAATTGCTGGGTCAAAAGGCAGGTCAATTTTTATTTTTCTGAGAAAATTCTGTACTGTTTTCCATAATGGTTGTACCAGTCTGCAATCCCACCAACAGTGAACTAAGGTCCCCTTTTCCCCACAACCTCTCCAACATTTGTTGTTTGTTGCTTTGTTTATGATAGCCATCCTGACTGGTGTAAAGTGGTATCTCATTGTGGTTTTAATTTGCATCTCTCTGATAGCTAACGATATTGAGCATCTCTTCATGTGTCTCTGGGTATTCTGTATGTCCTCTTTGGAGAAGTGTCTGTTCAAGTCCTTTTCCCATTTTTTAATTGGGTTAGAAGTCTTCCTAGAGTGGAGTCGTGTAAGTTCTTTGTATATTTTGGAGATTAAACCTTTGTCTGAGGTATCATTGGCAAATATGTTTTCCCATACAGTTGGTTGTCTTTTTAATTTAATACTGTTTTTTTTAGCCATGCAGAAACTTTTTATTTTGATGAGATCCCATTTGTTTATTCTTTCCTTTATATTCCTTGCTCTAGGGGACATAACGGTAAAAAGGTTGCTGTGCAAAATATCTGGGATTTTCTTGCCAATGTTCTCCTCTAGGACTTTAATGGTGTCACTGCTTATATTTAAGTCTTTTATCCACCTTGAATTTCTTTTGGTGTATGGTGTAAGTTGGTGCTCAAGTTTCATTTTTTGCACATAGCTGTCCAGTTCTCCCAACACCATTTGCTGAAGAGGCTATCTTTACTCCATTTCATCTTATTGCCCCCTTTGTCAAATATTAATTGAATGTGGAGAGTTGGTTTAATTTCTAGGCTCTCTATTCTGTTCCATTGGTCTATGTGCCTGTTTCTATGCCAGTACCAGGCTGTTTTGATTACAGTGGCTTTGTAATACAATTTGATATCAGCTATTGTGATCCCTCCTACTTTGTTCTTCTTTCTCAAAAGTGCAGCTGCTATTTGGGCTTGTTTATGGTTCCATATAAATTTTCCAACTGTTTGTTCTATGTCTGTGAAATATGCCATTGGTACTTTAATAGGTATTGCATTGAATCCGTAGATTGCTTTGGGTAGTATGGACATTTTGATGATGTTAATTATTCCAATCCATGAACAAGGTATATGTTTCCATTTGTTTGTGTCTTCCCTGATTTCTTTCTTCAGAGCTGTGTAGTTTTCTGCATACAGGTCTTTAACCTCCTTGGTTAGGTTTATTCCCAGATATTTTATTTTTCTTTTTGCTATATCGAATGGGATTTTTTTCTTGATTTCTGCTTCTGCTGATTCATTGTTTGTATACAAAAATGCCTTTGATTTCTGGATATTGACTTTGTATCCTATTGTTTTGCCAAATTCATTAATTAGTTTGAGCAGTTTTTGGGTAGAGTCTATAGGATTTTCCATGTAAACTATCATGTCATCTGCAAACAGTGACAGTTTTGTTTCCTCCTTTCCTATTTGGATACCTTTTATTTCCTTTTCCTGCCTGATCGCTGTGGCCAAAAATTCTAATACCATATTGAATAGAAGTAGTGAAAGTGGATATCCTTGTCTTGTTCCTGATCTTAGTGGAAAAGCTTTTAGTTTTTGTCCATTGAGTATGATATTGGCTGTAGGTCTCTCATAAATGGCCTTTATTATATTGAGGAATGCTCCCTCTATTCCCACTTTGCTGAGTGTTTTTATCATAAATGCGTGTTGTACCTTATCAAAAGCTTTTTCCGCATTTATTGATATCATCATGTGGTTTTTGTCTTTGCTTTTGTTTATGCGATGAATTACATTTACTGATTTGCGAATGTTGAATGGTCCTTGCATCCCTGGGATGAATCCCCCTTGGTCATGGTGTATAATTTTTGGATATATTGTTGGATGCGATTTGCCAATATTTTGTTGAGGATTTTAGCATCTATGTTCATCAGCGATATTGGCCTGAAGTTTTCTTTCTTTTTTGTATCTCTGTCTGGTTTGTGGATTAGGATGATGCTGGCTTCATAAAAGGAGTTTGGGAGTTTTCCATTCTTTTGGATTTTTTGGAATAGTCTGTGAAGAATGGGGGTTAGCTCTTCCTTAAATGCTTTCTAGAATTCTCATGTGAACCCATCTGGTCCGGGGCTTTTGTGTGATGGGAGTTTTTTGATTACTGCTTCAATTTCTTTTGCTGTTATTGGTCTATTCAGCTGTTCTACTTCTTTTTCATTGAGTTTTGGGAGGTTATATTTTTCTAGAAATGTGTCCATTTCCCCTAGGTTCTCAAATTTCTTGGCATACAGTTCTTCATAGTAATTTCTTACAATCCTGTCTATTTCTGTGGTGTCAGTTGTAATCTCTCCTCTTTCATTTCTGATTGTGTTTATTTGTGTCTGTTCCCTTCTTTTCTTGATGAGCCTACTTAAAGGCTTGTCTATTTTGTTTATCTTTTCAAAGAACCAACTCCTGGATTCACTGATCCTTAGCATTGTGCTTTTAGTCTCTATGTCATTTAGTTCTGCTCTGATCTTAGTTATTTCCTTCCTTCTACTTGCTTTGGGCTGTTTTTGTTGTTGTGCCTCGAGTTCTTGCAGGCGTAGAGTAAGGTTGTTTGTTTGAAATGTTTCTATCTTCTTTAGGTAGGCCTGTATTGCCATAAACTTCCCTCTCAGGATTGCCTTCGCTGTGTCCCATAACTTTTGGGTTATTGTGAGATCGTTTTTATTTGTTTCCAGAAACGTTTTGATTTCTTCCCTAATTGCATTTTTAACCCATTTGTTGTTTAATAGCATACCATTCAGTCTCCATGATTTTGGGTGTTTTGGGTTTTTTCCTTTGGGGTTGGCTTCCAGTTTCAGTCCCTTGTGGTCAGAGAAAATGCTTGGTATGATTTCAATATTCTTGAATTTGTTGAGGCTTATTTTCTGTCCTGTCATGTGGTCTATCTTTGAGAATGAAAACCAGTTCCTTCTTAGTCCTTGGATCATAACTGTATAAGGACCAATCTGGAGATTGGTCTCAAGATGGTAGTGGACTAGGACGGAGCAGATACCAGTTCCTAGTACAAAAGAGACAGAAACCTATCCGATTGGAGGAGGTGAGGCCAGCAAGCCAGCAGTTGCCAAGCATATATGAAAATAAGAGACCAGAAACCTCATCGGTCACGGAGGAACCAGACGGTAGGGAGACAGCACCGGTACAGTAGTCTCTGGGATGGAGCAGGGAGAAACAGACGGTGCAGGGTAGGGGAACCAGTGCCCTGTGGCGAGAGCCCAAGGGCTCCTGGGACAGCCTTCAGCGCCCTGGGGCTCCCTCCCTGGGATTTTTCTGCCGGGCAGGCTGAGTGGCCCAGGCAAAGAGGTGTGGAAGAAATTTTAGCCTGCGCCAATCTGGGGAACTAGTCGCTCCACACCCAGTGTGTCTGGGCAAGTACCTGAGGGCGCCTAGGCCAACGTTCAGCCCCCAGAAAGCTCCCTCCCTAGGATTTTTCAGCCGGGGACCTGCCAAGTGGCCCAACCAGAGGGGAGCAGAGGTGATTTCAGTCTGTGCATAGCTCGGAGGTTCAGCACCTGGTGGGAACTGTGTCTGGGAGAGTGCCTAAAGGCGCCTGGGACAGCGTTCAGCGCCCGGACGGCTCCCTCCCTGGAATTTTTCTGCCAGGCAGGCCGAGTGGCCCAGGCAAAGAGTGTGGAAGAAACTTCAGCCTGCGCGCAAGTTGGGGAACTAGTCACTCCACACACAGTGTGTCTGGGCAAGTACCTGAGGGCGTCTAGGCAAACGTTCAGAGCACAGAAAGCTCCCTCCCTAGGATTTTTGGGCCCGGACCGGCCAAGAGACCCAACCAGAGGGGAGCAGAGGAGATTTCAGCCTGCACACAGTTCTGGGTCCAGCACCCGGTGTGGTGCTGCTACATCCCTAGGGTTTTTTGTTTTTTTTTTTTTTTGGCAGAGGTTGGCCAGGGGACCCAGACAAACACAGGAGCAGAAGGGATACACACCACGCAGCGTGCCATAACGACCACACAGAGTTTCTAGGTCTGCGCCCAGTCCTCAGATCGGCTCCCGTCTTCCAGTCCACCCCCCTCAGTCTATCTGGAAGCCCGGAACGCTGAGGGGTCCTGGGAAAAGAGCTGAGACCCTCAACCCCCTCCCTTTCTGGCCAAGCAAGGTGGGGGGCCAGGAGAGACTTGTTTGATAGAGTTTACAGAGAGGGTGCGGAGGACAAAGGGCCCCAACCAAAGACTCTGTGGTTGCCAGCCCAGGAGAACTCAGAAGTGCAGCCTGGGGCTCTGAATCCAGTAGAAATGGCAGCCTGGTCTGCTTCACCCCCAGCTTGGCAGCGAGCCAAGGATTGGGCAGAGGGTCTAGGGCCTCCCAACTGAACGGGGGCAGGCCTGTGCTCAATCCCGAGGGAACCAGGCAACTAGGCCACTGCAGGTGCCTGCAAACACAGCACACCAGACTATGGCAGTAACCCCTGGGAGGGGAGCGCTGGGAGAAAGTCCTAGTTCCCCATTGTAGGGAGCTGGGGGAGAGGCGCCAAGTGTCTGGATCCTGAGAGGGGCTGGCTGAAAAAATCACAACAATCGACCCTCAGCCAACTGCAACCAGAAAAACCGGTTCGGCTAGTTTGAAGCCAGCAAGTGACATTCCTTTTTCTGAGGTTGTTTTTGAGAGATCATTTTTGTGCGTTTTTTGTTTTTTGTTTTTTTACTTTATTTTATTTTTATTCTTTCTTTTTTTATGTTTACCTTTCTTCCTTCTCCATTCCTTTTCTTTATATTTTTGCTTTTTTAAAGTAATCTGTTATTTCTTTTAAACTTTATTACTGTTTCATCTTTCCATACTTTTGTCCTCTTTTCCCGGATTTTCTGTTTTATTTCTTTTTCTTTTCTTTCTAAACTTATTGCTCTTTCTTCCATTCCCCTACCATTTTTTTCTTTCTTCCTTTTATTTCTTTCCTTATCATTTCTTTCTTTTACCCACAAGAGTCACAATCAACTTGAAAATATAAAAAGACCAGAGCTGGACCCATAGAAGAGGCCTCCCAATAGTAGAGTCAGAGAGACAAATTGCACATTGTTGTAGGAGAGAAGCCACAAGTTGCTGCATATTTGAGTAGGTGGAAGCAGAGAACAACAGGATAACCAAAAGAGGCTGCACCATTGAAATTCACAGGCATTCCACCACAAAAGTTCATACCATAAACCCAGGGTGTCAAAACAGATTAATCTAAGAACCTGAGGCTAACAAGAAGAGTCTCACAAACAATGGGAAGACAAAGAAACAATCCCCAAATGAAAGGAAAGGAGGAATCCTCAGAAAGAATGTTAGATGAAACAGAGGCAGGTCAACTATCAGATACTGAATTCAAAGCACTGGTTATCAGGAAGTTCAAAGAGCTCACAATCAGCTACCAGAAACTACAGGGAAGCTACAATGATCTCACTGTGAACTATATCAACATGAAAAAGGAAATGGAAATTCTTAGCAAGGGCCAAGAGGAAATGAAGAATACAATTTCTGAATTAAAAAACACAGTGGAAAGCATTAAAAATAGCACAGATGAAACAGAGGATCGGATTAGTGAATTAGAGGACAAAGTAGAAAGCATCTCACAGAAAGAACAGGAAAGGGAAAAGAGGCTCAGAAAGAATGAAGAGAGATTAAGAGAAATGCAAGACAATATGAAACCTAATAATATCCAAATAATAGGAATACCAGAAGGAGAAGAAGAAGAACAAGGGATAGAAAACATATTTGAAAGAGTAATGAGAGAAAATTTCCCTAATTTGACAAAAGAAAAAGTCACACAAATCCAGGAATCACACAGAGTCCCATTCAAGAGGAACCCAAGGAGGCCCACTTCAAGACACATCATCATCAAAATGGCAAAATTCCAAGACAAAGAGAGAATCTTAAAGGCAGCAAGGGAGAAAAAGGAAATAACATACAAGGGAGCCCCAATAAGGTTATCCACTGACTTCTCAATGGAAACACTCCAAGCAAGAAGAGATTGGCAAGAAATATTCCAAGTAATGAGAAACAGAGGCCTACAACCAAGGCTACTTTACCCAGCAAGGCTCTCAATCAAGATAGAAGGCCAAATAAAGAGCTTCCAAGACAAAAGAAGTCTAAAAGAATTTGCTGCCACCAAGCCAGCTCTACAAGAAATACTAAAAGGTCTGCTTTAAGGAAAGGAAGGAAAAGAGACAGACAGAGAGGAACACAGGTACAAAAATGGCAATGAATAACTACCTATCGATAATAATCTTAAATGTAAATGGATTAAATGCTCCAATCAAAAGACACAGAATAGCGTCATGGATAAGAAAGTATGACCCACACATATGCTGCCTACAAGAGACCCACCTCAGGACAAAAGACCATCACAGGCTAAAAGTGAAAGGCTGGAAACAAATTTTCCAAGCAAACGGACAAGAAAAAAAAGCTGGGGTAGCAATTCTCATATCAGACAAAATAGACTTCAAAAAAAGAGCCATAAAGAGTGACCCAGAAGGTCACTTCATAATACTCAAGGGAAGAATCCACCAAGAAGACATTAACATCATAAATATATATGTACCCAACATAGGAGCACCAAAATATATAAGGAAAATCTTAGAGGAATTCAAGAAAGATATAGACAGCAACACAATTATAGTGGGGGATTTTAACATCCCACTATCAAAAATGGACAGATCTTCCAAACAAAATATAAACAAAGACATTGCGGCATTAAACAACACCCTTGATGAAATGGACCTAACTGATATATACAGAGCTCTTCACCCCAAAGAAGCTAAATACACATTCTTTTCAAATGCACATGGAACATTCTCAAAAATAGACCACATGATAGGGCACAAAACAAGCCTCAACAAATTCAAGATTATTGAAATCATACCAAGCATTTCTCTGACCATAAGGGACTGAAACTGGAAACCAACCCCAAAGGAAAAAACCCAAAACACCAAAATCATGGAGACTGAATGGTATGCTATTAAACAATGAATGGGTCAAGAATGAAATTAGGGAAGAAATCAAAAAGTTTCTGGAAACAAATGAAAATGATCTCACAACAACCCAAAACTTATGGGATACAGCCAAGGCAGTCCTAGAGGGAAGTTTATAGCAATACAGGCCTACCTGAAGAAAACAGAAACATTCAAACAAATGACCTTACTCTACACCTGCAAGAACTTGAGGAACAACAACAAAAACAGCCCAAAGCAAGTAGAAGGAAGGAAATAACTAAGATCAGAGCAGAACTAAATGCCATAGAGACTAAAAGTACAATTCTAAAGATCAATGAATCCAGGAGTTGGTTCTTTGAAAAAATAAACAAAATAGACAAGCCTTTAAGTAGGCTCATCAAGAAAAGAAGGGAACGGACACAAATAAACACAATCAGAAATGAAAGAGGAGAGATTACAACTGATACCACAGAAATAGACAGGATTGTAAGAAATTACTATGAAGAACTGTATGCCAAGAAATTTGAGAACCTAGGGGAAATGGACACATTTCTAGAAAAATATAACCTCCCAAAACTCAATGAAAAAGAAGTAGAACAGCTGAATAGACCAATAACAGCAAAAGAAATTGAAACAGTAATCAAAAAATTCCCATCACACAAAACCCCTGGACCAGATGGACTCACAGGAGAATTCTACAAAGCATTTAAGGAAGAGCTAACCCCCATTCTTCACAGACTATTCCAAAAAATCCAAAAGGATGGAAAACTCCCTAACTCCTTTTATGAAGCCAGCATCATCCTAATTCCAAAACCAGATAGAGATACAACAAAGAAAGAAAACTTCAGGCCAATATCGCTGATGAATATAGACGCTAAAATCCTCAACAAAATATTAGCAAATTGCATCCAACAATACAACCGAAAGATTATACACCATGACCAAGTGGGATTCATCCCAGGGATGCAAGGATGGTTCAACATTCGCAAATCAGTAAATGTAATTCATCACATAAACAAAAGCAAAGACAAAAGCCACATGATCATATCAATAGACACAGAGAAAGCTTTCGATGAGTTACAACACTCATTTATGATAAAAACACTCAGCAAAATGGGAATAGAGGGAGCATTCTTCAATATAATAAAGGCCATTTATGAGAGACCTACAGCCAATATCATACTCAATGGACAAAAACTAAAAGCTTTTCCACTAAGATCAGGAAAAAGACAAGGATGTCCACTTTCACCACTTCTATTCAATATAGTATTAGAAGTTTTGTCCACAGCGATCAGGCAGGAAAAGGAAATAAAAGGCATCCAAATAGGAAAGGAGAAAACAAAATTGTCACTGTTTGCAGATGACATGATAGTGTACATGGAAAATCCTATAGACTCTACCCAAAAACTGCTCAAACTAATTAATGAATTTGGCAAAACAATAGGATACAAAGTCAATATCCAGAAATCAAAGGCATTTTTGTATACAAACAATGAATCAGCAGAAGCAGAAATCAAGAAAAAAATCCCATTCGATATAGCAAAAAGAAAAATAAAATATCTGGGAATAAACCTAACCAAGGAGGTTAAAGACCTGTATGCAGAAAACTACACAGCTCTGAAGAAAGAAATCAGGGAAGACACAAACAAATGGAAACATATGCCGTGTTCATGGATTGGAAGAGTTAACATCATCAAAATGTACATACTACCCAAAGCAATATACAGATTCAATGCAATACCCATTAAAGTACCAATGGCATATTTCACAGACATAGAACAAACGCTTCAAAAATTGATATGGAACCATAAACGAGCCCGAATAGCAGCTGCTCTTTTGAGAAAGAAGAACAAAGTAGGAGGGATCACAATACCTGATATCAAACTGTATTACAAAGCCACTGTAATCAAAACAGCCTGGTACTGGCATAAAAACAGGCACATAGACCAATGGAACAGAACAGAGAGCCCAGAAATCAACCCAACCCTCCACAGTCAATTAATATTCAACAAAGGGGGCAGTGACATAAAATGGAGTAAAAATAGCCTCTTCAGCAAATGGTGTTGGGAGAACTAGACAGCTACGTGCAAAAAAATGAAACTTGAGCACCAACTTACACCATACACCAAAAGAAATTCAAGGTGGATAAAAGACTTAAATATAAGCAGTGACACCATTAAAGTCCTAGAGGAGAACATTGGCAAGAAAATCCCAGATATTTTGCACAGCAACCTTTTTACCGTTATGTCCCCTAGAGCAAGGAATATAAAGAAAGAATAAACAAATGGGATCTCATCAAAATAAAAATCTTCTGCATGGCTAAAAAAAACAGTATTAAATTAAAAAGACAACCAACTGTATGGGAAAACATATTTGCCAATGATACCTCAGACAAAGGTTTAATCTCCAAAATATACAAAGAACTTACACGACTCCACTCTAGGAAAACATTTAACCCTATTAAGAAATGGGAAAAGGACTTGAACAGACACTTCTCTAAAGAGGACATACAGAATATCCAGAGACACATGAAGAGATGCTCAATATCGTTAGCTATCAGAGAGATGCAAATTAAAACCACAATGAGATACCACTTTACACCAGTCAGGATGGCTATAATAGACAAAGCAACAAACAACAAATGTTGGAGAGGGTGTGGGGAAAAGGGGACCTTAGTTCACTGTTGGTGGGATTGCAGACTGGTACAACCATTATGGAAAACAGTACAGAATTTTCTCAGAAAAATAAAAATTGACCTGCCTTTTGACCCAGCAATTCCACTGCTGGGATTATATCCCAAGAATCCTAAAACATCAATTTCAAAAACCTGTGCACCACAATGTTCATAGCAGCACAATTTACAATGGCCAAGAGTTGGAAGCAACCTAGGTGCCCGTCAGTAAATGAATGGATCCAAAAATTGTGGTACATATACACCATGGAATTCTATGCAGCAGAGAGAAAGAAGGAGCTACTACCTTTTGCAACAACATGGATGGAACTGGAAAGCATTATGCTGAGTGAAATAGGCCAGGCATTTAAGGACAAATACCATATGATCTCACCTTTGACAGGAAGCTAAAGAATAAAACAAACAAGCAAACAAAATAAAAACAAAGACGCTGAAATAGAGAACAAGTGGGCAGCGACCAGAGGGAAGAGGGAAGGGAACTTAAGGGGAAAAATGGGGAGGGATTTTGAGGAACAAGTATGAAAGACACAGAGATGAGGACTGGGGGGGGCGTGAATGGGAGGGAGGGGGGAGACCGGGCGGGGGGGGGATGGGAGAAAGAGATAAAAAAAAATGTACTTGAAAAGTAACTGAATAAAATTTAATATTAAATAAATAAATAAATTTAAAAGAAATAACAGATTACTTTAAAAAAGCAAAAAGATAAAGAAAAGGAATGGAGAAGGAAGAAAAGTTAAAAAAAAAGAAAGAATAAAAATAAAATACAGTAAAGTAAACACAAACAAACAAAAAATAAAAAACAAGAAAAAAAAACAAAAAACGCACAAACAAAAATAATCCCTCAAAAACATCAGAAAAGGAAATGTCACTTGTTGGCCTCAAACTAGCCAAACTGGTTTTTCTGGTTGCAGTTGGCTGAGGGTCGATTGTTGTGATTTTTTCAGCCAGCCCCTCTCAGGATCCAGACACTTGGTGCCTCTCCCCAGCTCCCTACAATGGGGAACTAGGACTTCACCACAGTGTTCCCCTCCCAGGGGTTACTGCCATAGTCTGGTGTGCTGTGTTTGTGGGCACCTGCACTGGCCTAGTTGCCTGGTTCCATCGGGATTGAGCACAGACCTTCCCCCATTCCATTGGGAAGCCCCAGGCCCTCTGCCCAATCCTGGGCTCGCTGCCAAACTGGGTGTGAAGCAGACCAGGCTGCCATTTCTACTGGATTCAGAGCCCCAGGCTGCACCTCTGAGTTCTCCTGGTCTGGCAACCACAGAGTCCTTGGTTGGGGCCCTTTGTCCTCTGCACCCTCTCTGCAAACTCTATCAAACAAGTCTCTCCTGTCACCCCACCTTGCTTGGCCAGAAAGGGAGGGGGTTGAGGGTCTCAGCTCTTTTCCCAGGACCCCTCAGCGTCCGGGGCTTCCAGATAGACTGAGGGGGGTGGACTGGGAGCCGGGAGCAGATCTGAGGACTGGGCGCAGACCTAGAAACTCTGTGTGCTCGTCATGGCACGCTGCGTGGTGTGTATCCCTTCTGCTCCTGTGTTTGTCTGGGTCCCCTGGCCAACCTCTGCCAAAAAAAAAAAAAAAAAAAAAAAAAAAAAACCCTAGGGATGTAGCAGCACCACGCCGGGTGCTGGACCCAGAACTGTGTGCAGGCTGAAATCTCCTCTGCTCCCCTCTGGTTGGGTCTCTTGGCAGGTCCGGGCCCAAAAATCCTAGGGAGGGAGCTTTCTGGGCTCTGAAAGTTGGCCTAGGCGCCCTCAGACACTTGCCCAGACACACTGCGTGTGGAACGACTAGTTTCCCAACTTACGCGCAGGCTGAAGTTTCTTCCACACCTCTTTGCCTGGGCCACTTGGCCTGCCCGGCAGAAAAATCCCAGGGAGGGAACCGTCCGGGCGCTGAACACTGTCCCAGGCGCCGTTAGGCACTCTCTCAGACACAGTTCCCACCAGGCGCAGGACCTCCAAACTATGCACAGACTGAAATCACCTCTGCTCCCCTCTGGTTGGGCCACTTGGCAGGCCCCAGCCCAAAAATCCTAGGGAGGGTGCTTTCTGGGCATTGAACGCTATCCCAGGGGCCGTTAGGCACTCTCCCAGACACAGTTCCCACCAGACGCCGGACATTTAAATATTTTTATTAAAGCAATGATTATATAGAGTATTCTTAACTCTTTCATATTTAATTTTCCTCTGTTGATGAGTTTGTTTCTTTTTTAAAATTTATTTTAATTGTTGTTCAAGTACAGTTTTCTGTTTTTTATTCCCATCTCAGCCCACTCCCCAGTGCTACCCACCTCCCTCCCATTTCCACCTCCCTTAGTTGTTGTTCACATGTCCTTTATACTTGTTCCTTTAAATCCTTCTTCCCCTTTTCCCCTGAAATCCCCTTCCCTCTCCCCTTTGGTCACTGTCTACCTGTGCTCTATTTCAGTGTCTTTGGTTATATTTTGCTTGCTTGTTTATTTTGTTGTTTAGATTCCTATTAAAGGTGAGATCATATGGTATTCATCTTTCACTGCCTGGCTTATTTCACTCAGCATAGCGCTCTCCAGTTCCATCCATGCTCTTGCAAAGGGTAGGAGCTCTTTCTTTCTTTCTGATGCATAGAATTCCATTGTGTAAATGTACCATAGTTTTTTGATCCATTCATTTACTTATGAGCACCTACATTGCTTCTAGCACTTGGCTATTGTAAATTGTGCTGCTATGAATATTAGGGTGCATAAGTTATTTTGGACTGTTGTTTCAGGGTTTTTAGGATATAACCCTAGCAGTGGAATTGCTCTGGCCCAAAAGGCAGATCCATTTTTAGTTGGTTGGGACATTTTTCTTTGTAGCCTCATTTGATCTCTGTGTTAGGTAGGTATTTTATGCATCCTGAACCTTCTTTGGTGGTTTTATGGTGAAGGTATCTTGCTGGGGTCAGTTGCACAATCCTTTGGAACACCTAAACCCTGCTGTCTAAGAATGTTTCTTATAGTTTCTGTGTCCCCCCTGTTGTAGTTGAGACTTGAATGTTGTTGGCTATTTCATCAGTTGAGTTATCCCTTCAGGCTGGAAGACTGTAAAAGTAGCCCTCAACCTCTGTGTATGAGATGCTGTGCAGGGGCTGCCCCTTTATGTGGCATTGTTTCCAGCAGGGTATACTGATCATATGACTAGTTGGCTGGAGCTTTGGTGTGAGCTGAACCCCTCCATTAGTTTTGCTGGTTCTAGGTCCACTTGATTGGGGTTCATATACAGTTCACTGTCAGACATTGTGTGTAACCAGCACTGGGTGACCTGTCTATAGCTACCAGGTTGTTCAGTGCTTGTATCTGTGTCTACTGGACCTGCATGTACCTGTGAGTTGCTGATATGTAAAAGAGTTAGCTTCTTCCTGCTTAGAGCTGGAAGAAGACAGCTCTCTATGAGTCAAGGTTCCCCGAGGTCCACCTTCATTGTTCAGCCACTCTGCCCCCTCCCTGGAATTATCTGGTCTTCATCCTGAGCAGTTTAATGAGGGACTGTAGGGTAAGCACAGGCCTGCTGGTAAGTTTCCCATTTGTGAGTCACACAGTCAGTAGGGTACTCAGTAAAGAGATAGTAGACCCTGCTCAAAGCCAACCACTTCAGTCTTTTCCAGAGACCCAAGCACTTGATTCCCTAGTGGGGCTTGTTGCTGATTTGGGATGGGTACCTTCAGCTTCCCTCTTTGCAAGAGTAAGCTCAGCAGCTCTGGAACAAGCAGTAGATAACAAGATTCTCCCTCTGGGGCTGATGCTGGACCAGCTCATGGTGGGGAATATGTTCTCCACCTCATTCCAAGACCTCAGTAAGAGTCTAAGCTTTCTGTCCCACTCCCAGACAATAACCTCTAAGGATCTCATACTTTGTAAGACTTCTTTCTGAGTTGTTCCCCCTTTCCCCTGTGGAAATGTACACAGTATCTAGGCCATAGCAGGGCTTATATGCAGAGTTTCTCCTTTTGGAGTGGTACCTGCAAACCTGTAGGAGGGGAGAAAAGAGTCCATTCTCTTCCTCCAGCAGTGTAGGCTAAGACTGGGTTTGCTTCCATGCAAAATATTCAGCCCTTGCTTGTCTAACTTTCAGACAGCATCTTCCTCAGGAGACAGTATGAAACTCTCTGCTGCATGCTGTGCCCCATTTGCTGACAAACAAAATGGGGGAGAACCATAAAACCCTTTTTAACAGTTATCCAATCTCTCTGCAAGCTGGTCTTAAAACTGGAAAAGTCAGCCTTTGTGCGTCCTGTCACTACCAGAATCAATAAGTAAAGATTGAATCCTTATTGGTGCTTTATTCAGATGTCAGCAATTAAGAAGACAGCAGGCTACATATCCTGAGAAAACATCTTAACAACTCAACTCAAGCCAACATTTTTTATAGAAAGAAGTAAAGGTAGGTAAGGGGGTTTGGAAAATATTAAGAGTTGCAGTCCAGTAACAATTTTCCTAGTATTTCTTTATTTGCTGAGCAACAATTCTTTGTCTGCATCATAGACATTCCTTCTCTGGAACACAATGGCTCAGATACCACCTCAATCACTTGCAGATCCCCTTGAGTACAAAGTTTTAATTGGTTGTCAACTTCCTGGAGTCATGTAGGCTATGCATTCCAGTTCCTAGAATAACAGTTTTCCATGTGCACAAATCTTTAATTCTTGAGTTCCCTTATCAGTCTCAGTGGGAAAGGACTTGAAGACCCAGTGTGGTTTGGTGTGACTGCAAAAAGTTTAGAATGAGCCAAAAATAAATTTTTGGTTCTGCTTGGTTCCTCTCTAAATCAACAGCAGACAGGTGGTACACCTGTGTGCTCAAGAGCACCACCTGTGTGCTCAAGAAGGGGGGAAACCAGACCTTTTCTCTAAGCCATTATGTACAAAAAGGGGCCACATACAAAAACTAACATACAAAAAATATCTCAGGGGAGATATTTGTGACAACCATACAAGTGCAGAAACCTAAAGTGACCCCAATGTATAGTTTTAAATTATAATTTATTAATTAAAATCAGGTCACAATAGACAGTCATTGTCCTAGGCTAGAATCTTCCCTGACAAAAGCCCATTTTTAGTTTAAGTGAGCCTATTTTCTTTTTGCATCTATGATAACATACCTTCGGAATGGCAAGGTAACTTCCCTTTCTCCAAACCACTGGGGCACAATCACAGCACCACAGCAGAGATGACAAATACATTCATTATTATTGTTATGGTGTTAACTGTTGTCTGTTAACTGTCCTGTACCCACCTATGCAAAAAGAAGTATGTGTCTATCATTTTACTTACTATCCAATCTCAAAGGTGTCCTTGCTTTGCTTTTCCTCATCTCCCTAATTTATCACCAATGGATTTCATGTAACCCCTTCATGCCTACTGTTTTGATTGTAATATATAAATAAAGAGAAAAACTGCCATTTTCTGTAGCATTTTTTGTCTGTTGAGGTTTGGCTTCCTGGGAGTTGTCAGTTTGACTCAAATAAACTCATAAAAATTCTTACATGTTTGGACATTTTTTACATTGACACCACTTAGTAAGTTCAGTGTTTGGGTCTATGCTCTATGGCTCCCCAGAAATCAGAGAGTCCCTTTAAGGTGTTGATGTCTGAAACCATCAGGGACTCAAGCATGGCAGGGAAGCAGAGTTTCTGTAGCTGTCTGAGCTCATATTAGTGAACTCTCCAGGCTGGCACTGAAACAGTAAACATACTTCATGCTGAATGTGTGAACTCTGATTTTCAGAGACACAGTAGAACCACACTGTTCTCCACTGCTAGAAACCCCACAGTTTCCTCTTCCTGCCTCAATTGTTGTGGGTTTGCGATCCCTGTATGGAACTAAGTCCCTTTGTTGATAGCAGAAAGGGAGCTTCAGAGCTGTGATTTCTATCTGGTCTTTTAGCTGCAATAGCAGCCATGTACAGGGTCTTTCCCCCTCCACTTTTAAATCCCTCTTACCAGTCTGTAGAAAGCAATTTCTATACTCCTTGGTTTCAAACCTTCATATCAGCTAAGTTTAAGTTGATTGTTCAAGTTGACTCTTGGAAAGTTCAAAGTTCAGCTGCAGATCCAAATTAGGGGCAAGTGGATGCAGCTTACACCTACTCTATCCTCAGATATTGGTTGCACATTGATTTGCTGGATGATGTTTTAGAATGCTGAGAAATGTTCCAAATGATTTTAGGAAAAAGTTAAAACACAAGGATGAAGGCACAGCATTAAAATAGTACAGCCCTGACTATTTCAACATCTTTTCAGATGTCCAGTAGATTCTAAAGGTAAAGAATGAAAAGCAGAGAGGAGTCTTCTGCTTAATTAACCCTATCTTTAAACACTGCTCACAGTTATACTGACATCATGGTTATATTATTGAGCACCAAGACTTGACATGCACAAAGCTGCTTACCAGACCATCGGGACCTAAAATGCTGATGAATAATACTTCAGCTGTACTCCTGAAGTATCACACTAAGTACTGTCAATTTTGTTAGATATATTCATTGAGTTGTTTACTGAAGTATTTTTAATTTAGTCTTTTTAATGGAAATTTAGATGATAATAATTACAAGAAAAAAATTGAGATTATGAGGAAAAATTTAAAAATCTACAAAAAAATTTAATTTAAAAACATGTTTCATATACCTCACCTAAAAGTATGAGTAAAAGAAATAAACATAGATTCTTTTGGATTGGTGTTTCCGAGTTCTTAGGATATACTCCTAGCAGTGGAATTGCTGGGTCAAAAGGCATATTCATTTTTAGTTTTCTTAGGAAATTCCATACTGTTTTTCATAATGGTTGTACCAGTCTGCAATCCCATCAACAGTGAGCTAGGGTCCCCTTTTCCCCACAACCTCCCCAACATTTGTTGTTTATTGCTTTGTTTATGATAGCTATTCCGACCAGTGTGAAGTGGTATCTCATTGTGGTTTTAATTTGCATCTCTCTGATAGCTAGTGGTATTGATCATCTTTTCATGTGTCTCTGTATCCTCTGTATGTCCTCCTTGGAGAAGTGTCTGTTTAAGTCCTTTGCCCCAATTAAAAGAACCCATGCACCCAATGTTCATAGCATCACAATTTACAATAGTCAAGAGTTGGAAGCAACCTAGGTGCCCATCAGTAAATGAATGGATCAAAGAACTATGGTACATTTACACAATGGAATTCTATGCAGCAGAAAGAAAGAGCTCCTACCCTTTGCAACAGCATGTATGGAACTGGAAATCATTATGCTGAGCGAAATAAGCCAGGCAGTGAAAGACAAATACCCATATGATCTCACCTTTAGCAGGAACCTAAATAACAAAACAAACAAGTAAGCAAAATATAACCAAAGACACTAAAATGCAGAGCAGGCAGTCAGGGACCAGAGAAGAGAGGGGAGGGAATTTCATGGGAAAAGGGTAAGGATTCACAGGAACAAGTATAAAGGAAACATGAACAACAACTAAGTGGGGTGGAAATGGGAGAGAGGTGGGGAGCACTGAGGAAGTGGCCTGGGATGGGAGTAAAAAACAGAAAACTGTACTTGAATGATAATTAAATAAATTTAAAAAATACAAAAAAAAAGAAATAGTGAAAAAATCATAGTCTAAGAAATGACCATTGCATGAACTTAAAATAAACAAACATGAAATATATAAAATGAAGGCAATAAATGGATCAATATTAACCTGGGAGAATCTTGTCTAACAATGTATATTCTTGGAAACTTTAGCTAAATTATTTCTTAAATTTATTTTCTCTTGTTATGCATCAATTTATTGGCTAAAATCATAAAGAAAGCCTGTTTCTTAAGAAACATGAAAAAAATTTCACCAACCTTTTTAATGCTGTTAAACTCTCTTCTTCTGAAAGTCATTACCTCGCATTCATCCTTCCCCCTTCTTCTTTCCAAAATGTGAAACATTTCTCTTTTTTGGAAATTTTTCTAAGTGTATTATATATCATTTAAAATGCTAAAAACAGTACACACTTTTAAAATAATTATTTTACCTAGTCTTTGTTTAGCAATACAGTTTCTATTATGAGATATATTTCAATTTATTCAAGTCCATTTTTCTTCACTGTTTTAAAAAATAGAGCTATGCTCCTGATTCATGATTTAGCTTTTTAGAAAGTAGCTGATGTTTTATCAGTTAAAAAATAGCTACCTGATGGAATTAGTCAAGGAGGAAAAATGACAAAAGAAGTTCTAAAAAAGACTCTGGCTGGGTGACTCTGTTGGTTATTTCACCAGTCAGCACACATACAAGAGTCAATCAGTGAATGCATAAGTAAGTGGAGCAACAAATCAGTGTTTTTCCCTCTCACTCACCTCTAGAAATTAATAAATAAAAACATCTTTAAAGTTTGAAAAATTTAAAGTAATATAGAAAAATAAATCATGACAATCATAGAGTCTCAAGGATTATTTACACATAAATGCTGAATCAGAAAATTTCCACATGGGTGAACTGAGATTAATAGAAACCATTGCTACAGAAAACAGAGATTTATTGTATTATCCAATTTAAGAGATCATAATTTTATGAAGCATTCCCTGTGAATCCATAAATAAGTTTATCAGTATTGCATTCACAGTAGACAATGAACAGTGCTATGGAACTGTTTTGATTGCTATGCCACTAAAATGCAGGATACTCAGGAGCTTTTGCCATTTTCCCCCCAGATTCGAGTAACTATTTAATTACAGGAAACTCTGCCTCATCTGATAACTTAGATCTGTAATTCTTATATTCTAATAGAATTAAAATATATAGAAAAGTCATGTTAGGACTTCCGCCAAGATGGAGGTATAGGTGGATGTGCTGTGCCTTCTCACACAACCAAGTTTAGGGACAACTAAATATTAGCACCAGAGAACACAACCAGAACACGGAAAATTGAACTTTTCGGAAGTCCGTTAACAACAAATTCTTCAGCCCGACCGGTAAGGGGCGAAACCGGCGTCTCGTGAGGAGTTGCACGGGAGGGCTCCGGTTGGACGGACCCAGGCGCGGAGTCCAGACGCGCGAATCCAGACGCACGGGTTCCAGGCCCAGGGTTGGACCTAGTGAGCGACCAAGCGACCCACTGGGTGAGCGACTGCTGAGGAGACAGTGGGGAGGCGGTGCTGCGTGTTGACTGCGATTGCCTGTCTGCGGGCAAGCGGACGGGCGAGGGAGTGGCCGGTTGGACCAGCCATGGCGGGTAAAGGGCACCGCCATTTCCCCGCTCTGACCACGCTCCCACATACAGCGTCACACCCCAGCGACCTGGGAGTCCAAGGCACCGCTTCTCACATTTAAAGGGCCAGAACAGACCAAAAATGTCGCAGGAAGACCTCAAAGCCCCAGAGATAAATCTAAGCGATGAAGAAATAGCAAAACTCTCAGACGCACAGTTTAAAACACTGGTCATCAGGATCCTAACAGATCTGGTTGACTATAGCCACAAATTAGAGAAACATATGAAGGCTAAATTAAGGGAAATGAATGGAATTCCACAGGAAACCCATAGAGATGAAAAGGAAACTGGGACTCAAATCAATGGAGTGGACCAGAAGAAAGCGAATAATGGCCAAACAGAAAAGAGTCAAGGAGCAAGAATTCAAAGAAATGAGGAGAGTCTTAGGAACCTCCAGGACATCTTTAAACGCTCCAATATCCGAATTATAGGGGTACCAGAAGGGGGAAAGACACAACCACCAGTGGAAAAATTATTTGAACAAATAATAAAAGAAAATTTCCCCAATCTGGCAAAGGAAATAGACTTCCAAGAAATCCAAGAAGCTCAGAGAGTACCAAAAAAGTTGGACTCAAGAAGAAACACACCAAGGCATATCATAATTACATTAGCCAAAATTAAAATGAAGGAGAGAATCCTAGAAGCAGCAAGAGCTAAGGGGACAATCACCTACAAAGGAGTCCCCATCAGACTGTCAGCAGATTTCTCAAAAGAGACCTTACAGGCAAGAAGGGGCTGGAAAGAAATATTCCAAGTCATGAAATCTAAAGACCTACAACCAAGATTGCTCTATCCAGCAAAGTTTTCATTTAGAATGGAAGGACAGGTAAGGTGCTTCTCAGATAAGATCAAATTCAAGGAGTTCATCATCACCAAGCCCTTATTATATGAAATGTTAAAGGGACTTATCTAAGAAAAAGAAGTTAAAGAAACATGAACAGTGAAAGAACAACAAGCTCACAGTTATTAACAACCACACCTAAAACGAAAGCAAACTAAAACAGCTAGATCAGGAGTGGAAACATAGAAATGAAGATCTCAAGGAGGGTTAGCAACAGGGGAGTAGGAGGAGGAGATGGGGGGAGAAGGTACAGAAAATAAGTAGCATAGACAGTAGATAGAAAATAGATGGGGGGGGGGGGGGCAAGAATAGTATGGGAAATATAGAACCTAAAGGACTTGAGACACATGGACATAAACTAAAGGGGGGTAATGGTGGGGATGGGGGGGCAGGGTGGAGGGGAATGAAGGGGGGAATAGAACAACTGTAACAGCATAATCAATTTAAAAAAATAAATTTAATTTAAAAAAAAAGAAAAGTCATGTTAAACCTTTGAACCTGCAAGAGAACAATAATAACATCAAAATACCAGGTCATACAATTCTATTTATTTTTAGAATAAAAATGATTTTCACATTTATGTTTGTCAGTAGCATAGTTATGTACAAATTACATATATGAAAAAGTAAAAAATACATCTTCATATGCCATCTGTATTAATTGAATAAAACTGAAATTATTTGCAAATCTTTAGTTCAATAATAATAATACCAAAATACTAGGTCATGCAATTTTTAAAGTTTTTCTCTCATGATCTGTGTTATAAAATTTTTAAGAGTAATGATTTCATATATTAATGTAACTGTAGGATAGCTATGTTAAAACTTGTTACTTAATATTAAACTGAATACTCTTACTTTTAAACTAGACCTGTTTAAAATGTTCTAAGATCTGTGGTATAAACATGTCAATGAGATTATAAATCTTTATGCTCTTCCCATTTCCATGTTTAAAAAAGTGCAAAGGGGGAGAATAAAATTTGCTTTCTATGCTCATTTTTTATAGAGGTAAAATATTTATTTTTCCTACAGAAGGCAGAGACTATGAAATAGGTGAAGCAGTATTTATCACATCCATGGGTCCTTTGTATGTCACACCAGCCAAGAAACAATCAGCAGCTGACAATCTAAAGAGATCTGATTACCCAGTTTAATAAGACTATAGAAACACTACCAATAAAAAATCAATTAGCTGGTCCTAAGGATTGTTATTTTTAATTTTCAGCTAGTAACTTTCCTAACCTAAAGTTAAGGCAACTTTACTTATTGCTACAAAAGGGTATAAATTACCCTACTATGGCAATAAATAATCACTATTTTGGTTTTTCTTCTTTTCACTTATAGGTCTATATTTTACAACAGTTTTAAGTACTTAACACATTAGAAAGAACATGCTCTTACATTGTTGATAGTATTGTAGTCCACATAGTAATTACTGTAAACACTACACTCTCTTCAATCACAGATTTTTCAATTAATTTTAAATATATATTTAAAATAAAGTATTAAAATATAATTTTTAGGAAAAACAAAATTATGGTTTGCATATAGATGCAAAAATAAACCCATGTTAAATAATTACTTTGTTCATATGATATGCAGCAACCAGACAGATGTAGTTACTGGTTCAGAGGCATAGAGAAAAAATAACAGAAATGTACATGGAGTAAGGGAAAGTCAAGATGAAAAATACAAATTGGGACAAAATTAATTTTCTTTTGAATCATTTTTTCAACAATTTACCCACTTTTAATAAAAATAATCTTGAAGAAATATTTACATTTCATTTGATTTGGTGTGATTATTTACATAGATGTGGCAAAAGTGTTAATTTGCCAAATTGGCCTTCTTATAATTTTTGCTGAAAGTTTTCATAAGGATTCTCAGATTAGGCCTTTACAAGCCTTTTGAGGCTCAGAAACCAAGACTAGACCTCACCATTTTATGTCACTTGCAGATCTATTGGTTTGGATGAATTTATCTTTCCTCTAGGAAAGATATCCTGCCTGGGCCTGCCAGGAACTGACCTTCACTCACCTGTAAGAGTGGTCCTGTTACTGTAGATAGAGCCAGGAATGAGCAGCCAGAGGAAAAATAAAGTAGGGCATCCACCATTACAATGTAACAAAGAACTTAAAACAAAAGGCTGGAAACAAGTCTTACTCATTGACCCAGCACTCCTAAGCCTGGTCCAACATTGCCAGACATTGCAAATCTATGATAGTGCAGAAGAAGGGGAGCCCTTGAAAGTACATGTGTATCATCTCTACTAGATGAGGAAGAAAGCCTTTATGACTATATATTAATCCCAAGATCTGGAGAAGGTAAGGGGGAGGGAAAACCTAGAAACCAACTAAAGTATATAATCTCTGTACCCCAAATAATTGACGTACTTGAATTAGCCAGGTGCCTGCTTATAGCCAGGTGCTCAAGGGTTTAGAACAAAGTTACTAACAAACTTACTAGCAATTTTATTTTCCCTGTACATAGGGCATTAAGACTAGTTATGCAGGCCATACTGACTAGCTGGATGCCTGCCTATAGTTTCATAAATAAACTTGCTATCTCATTCCCACTATATGTTTTCGTCTCTTACTTGAATTTGTCTCTTGTAAATGAGGCAAAGAATATGCTTAGTGGGGTCCCCTGACTCAGGTCTCTCCCCAGTAACAGTGCCACTTTTCCCAAAAGGGCTCTGGAAGCATTGGTTCTATAAAATTAATCTTGATTCCCTCAAAGTGCCTGCAAAGACTTAGGTAAATGTGCATTCATCTTAAATATGACATTAACTATGACACTGTAGGTCAAAGTTTGAATAACTAAGGTTTCCAGTTACGACCTAGTAGAAAGACAGATTATCATCGCCTTGTCCATTAGGTATATTGCTATGAAAATAAAGAATATGCTATAAGAGCTTCCAAATTCTGGAGAAATCAAGTGAAAAAGGTATCAATTACAAACATTTCATTTCAGCTTACAAACATAGAGTCTACTAGATTATTATGAGTTACAGACAATTTAAAAAGAAATAGAAAGGACTTCCTAATATATCCAGAAAAAAAATTAAAATATTAAAATTTCAATAATATTCCAAATAAAACTTAGCATCATTGCTTATCAGTAATTCAGTAATGTGTGATTGTTTTCCACCAGACCTTGAGTGAAGACCCCTATGAACCCACCATCTCATGATTAAATTTTTAGAATTTTTGACTCAGTACCATTGGTATGGTCTCAAAGATGTCTTCAGGAATGCCATCAAAAGTCTGGACCTAAAATTCTCTAGACAGATCCTATTCAGAGGGCTCTCAGAGAGTCCTCTGTTGAAATCAAAGCCAGTTGACCAAGTTGTAAAGCTCTCGGGAAGCTATTGGAAGGAAACAGCAATGACAAGTGATGTCCACAGATGACAAGACTCCAGGAGCTGGGCCTCACTTACTATTGATTGTTTTCAAAGTACAGAGTTTAATGAGACTTCATAAGAAGACATGACGCTGACAGGGGAACAAAACAGGATAGTAATGTCAATCCCCCAAAAATACTTTAAACAAAATAATTATTAAAAATCATACTTTTCAAAGAAGACAATGTTATTTCAGTTTATAAAAATTAATGAAATAACACTTACAGATAAATGTCTTTTTAAAAATATTTTATTTATTTATTTTTAGAGAGAGGGGAAGGGAGGGAGAAAGAGAGAGAGAAACATCAGTGTGTGGTTGCTTCTCACGTGGCCCACACTGGGGACATGGCCCATAACTCAAACATGTGCCCTGAGTGGGAATCAAACTGGTGACCCTTTGGTTCACAGCCTGTGCTCAATCCACTGAGCTACAGCATCCAGGGCTACAGGAAAATATCTTGATGTAAAAATAAGAATCTTGACACCTCATGTTATGATATACTGAGGATACCGACAATGAGAACAGACCAAGAATACAGCAAGGATGTCAGGTAGAATTCAGTAAGTAGTCCACAGTGGGTCTCAACAGCTATACATTATTCAAACCACTAGGCAATTATTGTGAATTACCAGTTTAAAGCTACTTAGAAGATGATATATTCAAATTAAAGAAGTAGTAATGCAAGAACATTAACAGTTTAAAATGTAACTGAAATTATGATTGATACAGTACACCCCTGACCTCTACACAAACTAAATAGAAATATATGGTGGACAACCATGACACTAACAAATCTCCAAGAACCACCTGTATGTTTCCTTATGCTTTTTCAGAAATGTTTGTATTGCTGACAATTACCTAAACAAATTAATGTATCTTCTGATTTAATGATTCTTCCCACACAGCTCATTAACACTAATATGCCAAATAAACCTAATTATTTTATCTCTTTTTATAAAGCAAAAAACAAAACAAAATTGTTGTGATTTCCTAGGGACCTTCTGTTTAAGCAGTTTAAGGAGTAGTTTTAGGTATAAGATACCCAAAGAGTTATATTATTTATTTTATATTTAAAATTTGATCTACAAAATTAAAAAATCAAAAGATGTCAAGAGATTTTAACACTTAAGGTAGGAATCAGATCAGAGTGCCTAAGAAAAAATAATGCCACTCCTTTCAAAGTGACAATGAAATATTTGAAAACAAAAGATAAAAAGTAATATAACAATGAAGAACTTAGCTCTTTCTTTAGTGTAAAACCTTTGTTTTCTTAAATAATCAAGGACATCAAAAAGTCAACATAAACCATAGAAGGTTATTCTGGTAAGGCACAAAATCATTATTATCTAAGCATATTACATAGACAAATATGAATAATACTTCATGGTAATGGCAATAAAAATTATAGCATGAAAACAAGTATCCTAAAGTTAGACACAATTTCCTAGGAGTTTAAAATATTTCATACTTTCTCAAAATCAAGTATTGATTACCATAGCCTTGTAATATAGTTTGATGTCAGGTGTTGTGATCCCTCCTACTTTCTTTTTCTTTCTCAAAATTGTTGTGATTATTCAGAGTCATTTATGATTCCATATAAATTTTTGAAATGTTTGTCCTATATCTGTAAAATATGTCATTGGTATTTTAATAGGGATTGTATTGAACCCATGAATTGCTTTGAGTAGTATAGACATTTAATGATGTTCATTTTTCCAGTTCTTGAACACAGTATATGATTCTATTTGTTTGTGTCTTCCTTAATTTCTTTCTTTAGTTTCATGTTTTTCTGAGAATAGGTTTTTTACCTCCTTGGTTAGTTTTATTCCTAGGTACCTTATTATCTAGAAATTCCACTGCTAGGATTTTACCTTAATAATACTGAAACACCCATTCAAAAGAACCTATGCACCCCAATGTTCATAGCAGAACAATTTACAATGGCCAAGTGTTGGAAGCAACCTAAGTGCCCATCAAGTGAATGAATGGAACAGAAAACTATGGTATATTCACACCATGGAATTCTATGCAGCAGAGAGAAAGAGGGTGCTCCTACCCTTTGTGACAGCATGGATGGAACTGAAGAGCCTTATGCTAAGTGAAATAAGCCAGGTGGTGAAAGATAAATACCATATGATCTCACCTTAAGTGGAGCCTAATGAATGAAATGAACAAGCAAGCAAAATATAACCAACATATTGAAATTAAGAACAATCTGACAATAACCAGAAAGGAGGTGGAAGGGGATAATGAGGGGAAAGAGGGAAAGGAATTTTGGGAACAACTATAAAGGACACATGGACAAAACCAAGTGGGTGTGGAATCAGGGGTGGGAGGTGAGAATGACTGGGGGAGTGGTAGGGGGTAAACGGAGACAACTGTACTTGAACAACAATAAAATAATTTTAAAAAAGAGTACATTCATCAAAATTGGCTTACTCTAGCCCATAAAAGGACCCTCTCTTCTACTAACTTATTCTGCCTGGTTAAGGTGATGCTCCACAGAGTGAATTCCAGGAGAATAGGCAGCCATTTGGATACAAGCATACTGAAAAGACACTGTGTAGTTGCTAAGTCAATATCTACAAAAAAGCACTGTGATGAGTAAGCAAGCTATTTTGAATGAAACAGGTCTCACTCCCTTATCCAAGTTCTGACCCTGCAGACTGAGGTCTCAGGTCTGTGCTATTAAGTTCTGGTGTTGACTTCATGAGTCTGTCTAGCCTTAAAGCCCCTCGTTTCCAGTACTTGACAGGAATTATTAAGTAGTGCCTGTATTTTATTATTAATGCAAGAAAAAGTTAAAGAAGGCATATGGTCTCACCTACCTTTCTCTGTATTCATGATTATGGAAGCTCATTACCAGATCGAACACAGCTGCTTTGACACAACTTCCTTACTGCAGATCCCAGATGCACAGGACTATGAATTGGACATAGGGCTCCTCTGCCCTCAGGCTTGTTTTTGTGGAGGGTGAAGTGACTTGTTGCCTTCTTCCCATTTTCCCATTTATGTGCATAACTGGCAATAAACTTACCCAGCTGACTCCAGAGCACAAAGTGAAGCTGAGAGCAGAGGAGACATTTGAAACGTTGAACCTGGTCGTGTCTTTTCTCATGTTCAGAAGTTTTGATCTTTTCTTTATTATTTTTGTTAAAATGGCTCAAAATCACCAATGACATTTAAAAAATCAATTTTTATGACATAATATTAACCTATACCTATTGTAACAGAAAACTAAAAGGAAAGTAGAACAACTAACAGGAATTTCTACACTAAAAAATAAAATTAGGCCATATTTTCTGCTTTCGTATCCTTTAAAAACACAATATTGTGTATGAATAATTACAAGTGTGTTTGTGTATAGTATACTTACAATACATGTGTATGCATATTATATGTGTGCATGTATACAATGCATGTACATTATAAGTGTGTCTATGTACAGTACATGTATAGTGTGTGTATGTCGTATGCATGTAAGTGCATAGTGTATGTGTATTATGTGTATGCATATTATACAGGTGCATGTGTATGATTATGTATATATTGTGTGTATAAATTTATATTTGCTTGTGTACCATGCATATATATTATAGGCATGTGTGTATAAGTATATGTGTATGATGTATATGTGTGCATATTACATGTGTATGTAAGTATGTGCATGTGTGCATTATATGTGTATGCATGCATGTCTTAAATGCAATAGCTCATGTCAAGTACTATGAAGTGGGCACATTATCACCCCCATTTCAGGGGAAATTAGGCACAAGCCTGCCAGGCAGTGTAGAGCTGTGATTTAATGTCCTTCATGAGCACTTTTTTGGGCCTTATCCATGTTGTCAGTACATTTTTAAAATATTTTTATTTATTAATTTTTGGAGACAGGGAAGGGAGAGAGAAAGGAGAGAAATATCAATGTGTGGTTGTTTCTCTCATGCCCTCAACTGAGGACCTGGTCTGCAATCCAGGCATGTGCCCAGACTGGAAATCAAACCTGTGACCCTTTGGTTTGCAGGCGGGCACTCAATCCACTGAGCAACATAAGCCAGGATTGCTATCAGTACATTAACAAGATAATTTTAGTGAATATAGTGTCTCTAGTATGAATTAGTGAACTCTTGCCCCCCTATTATATGACATGCTAAACTCTAGTTTTTCAAAGCAGATGTTTATAAACAAAGTAAATCTGTATGACTCTATTCTAATTAGGAGTGTTAAAGTCAATCACAGGCTAAATTCTTCAAATTTTTCCTAATATTGTGACCATTACCTTCCTTCATATCCTCTTAATATGTGTTCTAAGATGTAGACTCTACTGTTTGCAAGAGGAAAATAATGGTAGTATTTTGGATCTGGAAGAATACGTGGAGTTGACATTTCATTTAGGTCAACATTATGTCCACTCTTGATACAAATTTATTTTTCATCCATCAAACTGCTCAGATTTAGGACTTTGGCATTAGCTTCACAGCAAAGGACCAAGGACTTTCCATGATTGATCATATACTTAAAAATAATTTTCTCCTTTGACCTAACTGTGTATACTGTTGACCTTCAGATCTGTAATAAAAAAACCATTTGTTTAACCAAGCATCTGTCAGAAGATGAGAGAATTAGCTGGAAATCAAGAACACAACATGTTCACTTAATAAGACTGTTTAGGATGCTATAATGATATACCATAAACTAGGTGACCATAAACAACAGACCTTTATTTCTCTTTGTCCTGGAGGCTAGAAGTTCAAGGTCCAGGTGCTTGCAGATTTGGTGTCTGGTAAGGACCCACTTCTGGGTTCAAAGACAGCAATCTTCTCATTATGTCCTCACATGGCTGAAGGAACCAGAGAGCTCTCTTGGGTCTTTTCAATAAGGGTACAATACAATTTGAAAGGGTTCTTCCTTGTGAGGGTGACTTTGCCCACAAGTCCCCCCATCCACCACAGATGAAAGTAACACTACCAAGACATCATCTGCTTGTGGAGGAGAGGTGGCCAATTTCTCAGAGGAAAAACGCCTGGAGCCCCTCAACGACTTTTATTGGGTTTTAATACACAGGAATACTGGCAGCAAGGATCAAACAGTAGATAACATTTCAAAGAAATCTGAGGGCTTAGTCTGAGTCAGTGTCTGTCAGGAAAGGGGGTTGCAGAAATTTTGAGAGACATACTCATCTCCTGCTCGGGTCCTTATCATATTAATGAAAGCACTCTTAGCAAAGCAGGCTTCACAGGACTTTTAGGAATTCTTTCTTATGCCAAATCACCCCAGATCCTGTTCTAGCTGGGCAAGAAGTTGCACCACCTCCCCCATTACAGATTTTCAGGCTTAAGTGGATTAGAGCCAGGGATAGCTGCTCCCAGAGGACATGGAAACTCAGGCTATGTCAAAATAACCAGGGAGGAGAGGGACCATCATTCCCTCTTTGTTGCAGCACCCCCGAAGTCCTTCCATGATGACTGCCCAAGTGATCGTGTCTGAGTTAGGTTGCCCATCCTCTGAGGAGTTGTACCTGTCATGGACTATTTGACCATGCATTGGGGGCAGGGGGATGAAGCACGGGCAGCATTTGCTACCAGAGACAAGCTTTTTCTCCTTGTGGCTTGCATTCTGGAGGTTGCTCACTCAGCCTTAGCCATTGAGGGTAGTTACAACTCTTGAAAACAGGCAGAGCAGTTCCCAACACTCCCTTATGAGTGGCAAGTAATGATCACTCAAAGGCCCTGCCTCCTAACACCATCACCTTGGGGATTAGGGATTCAATGTATGAATCCTGGGGGCACAGTTTGCAACAGTTACTAAGATGAATATATAGGAACCTAGAAGCCCAGCTGGTAGGCACAACACTAAGGAGATTTTGTTAATAATACTTTTAGCTTTTTTTCCTGCTCTACCTAACCGTACCCCAGCTCCCCTGCACCCCGTCCCTCCTAACATCACTCATACTGCACTGTGCTTACTGGATCTCCCAGTCATCTCCTTCCAGTTGCCATCATGATTATCTACTCATCCATGATGAGATGTTTTCTGATATCTACAAGATGCTGGTGATACAGATTGGCTGTGCCTATAAGTGGAGGGGAAGATGGTCAGTAGGATAGAGGGTAATATAGATGACTCCTTTATTGAGGAAAATGCTCCACTGAAGGCCCTGAGGGTGAAAGTACAAAACCACAGTAATCACTGGTATGGATATTGTTATGAATCATCATTTTCAGGAAACCAGCTTCTCAAAAGAAGCCTTTGAGAAGTACATTAACATTACATGAAATCAATCAAAGGGAAAATAGAAAAGCAGAGACCAGAAAAAGTAAAGCCTTTTATGACAAGGGCTGCAGAACAAATCAAACACATCCTTGCTAACTTCAAAAACTACCAATTCTTGTTTGGTGAAAACATTAACCTAGGTAGCTTGGCTGCTCTAATGGAGTACCATGAGGGTGTTGCAGTCCTACATATGGTTTTCTTTACGGAGATTTTAGAAATTAAAAATGTTAACAAATTTGGCAGTTTGGATCTGTCATCATAACTGACTGCTGCTTTTCATCCATGCACCAGGATTATGACAATGGAACTGATGTTATCTTGAGCTCTTCATTTATTTTGACCTTGATTTATTTGGATCAGAGGTATTGTTCTTAAGAATAAAAATGTTATATAGGAGGTCTAAAAAGTAAAATTCATCTAAACTAAAAAAGTAAGAATATTTCTAGAAAGTCTAGAATAAATATAAAATATATTTTACCTGTGCCTTTGTTTACATGGTATAACTTATGTTGCATGATGTTTAAGGTTTTCTATAAAAATATACTTCAATCTCTTTGTGAAAAAAATAGACTATCAAAATTTATGATGCTATTTCAAAAATAAATTGACACTTAGATTTTTCAGATTTAGTCAGTTTTGTTTCTATGCATAGAAAGAATGGTGTTAATATCTCTTTTTTGTCACTGTTCTATATCAAGAATAGCCAAATTGCTTATGTAAAGTTCGGGCTAAATATAACATTGTTTTGTTCAGAACATGCCTTTACCCAGTGGTTAGGTTGCATTTTCTAAATAAGCCCTCTAACGGTACTTGGGAATTTTCTCCAAAATGTCATTTTCTACCACTTGAAAGGTGGAAATTTTTCTTTGAAAACGTTTCTATGCCCTACTTATAAAGTGTCATTTACCTGCTTGAGGGCCTTTTGACTTCCACCTACAAAAACAGATGTCATTTGTTTTACTTTATTTTCATCATAACCCCCATCTGCTTATTACTAAGAAATGGCTATTCATATAATTTTATTATGAAGGTTTCAAGAAGAAAATGAGTTAAAAGTTAGGATATTAAGTTACTGTAGCAGCACTTTGAAGCCCTAGAAGGGGCTAGCTTTCTGCCCCACTGTTATTCTTTATAAGCAAGTATGATAAACAGTGATTGAAATTGAAGAGCACAAGTAACCAAAAAGCAGTGGGCATCCAGAAGCAGTGGTTCTTCTTACCTGTGCTGCATGCCCATATCACCTGGGGTGCTTTAAAAATACCAATGCCTGTGATCCAAACCTAGAAATTCTGATTTAGTTGTCTTGGGTATGACCTGAGCAGTGGTAGTGTTAAAAGTCCCAGTTTTAAAGTGCCTTCTAAAAGGCACTCTGGTTAGAGACTCACTTTTGGTACTAGAAAAAATGATCCTTAATTTTTTCTTGACCACAGACATCTTCAAGAATTTGTTGAAAGCTGGGCAGCAACATAAAATGGAGTAATAACAACCTCTTCAGAAAATGGTGTTCGGAGAACTGGACAGCTACATGCAAAAAAATGAAACTCGAGCACCAACTTACACCATACACCAAAATAAATTCAAGATGGATAAAAGACTTAAATATAAGCTGTGACACCATTAAAGTACTAGAAGAGAATATTGGCAAGAAAATCTCAGATATTTCATGCAGCAACTTTTTTACTGATATGTCCCCTAGAGCAAGAGATTTTAAGGAAAGAATAAACAAATGGGATCTTATCAAATTTAAAAGCTTCTGCACAGCTATAGAAAACAATATTTAAATAAAAAGAGATCCAACTGTATGGGAAAACATATTTGCCAATGATACCTCAGACAAAGGTTTAATCTCCAGAATATACAAAGAACTTACACAACTCCACTCCAAGAAGACAAGCAACACAATTAAAAAGTGGGCAAAAGGACTTGTACAGACATTTCTCCAGGGAGGACATGCATAGGATCCAGAGACACATGAAAAGATCCTCAATATCACTAGCTATCAGAGAGATTCAAATTAAAACCACAATGAGATACCACTTTACACCAGTTAGAATGGCCATCATAAACAAAGCAACAAGTGTTGGAGAGGTTGTGGAGAAGGGGGGACCCTAGTCCATTGTTGGTAGGATTGCAGACTGGTACAACCTCTGTGGAAAACAGTATGGAATTTTTCTGAGAAACCTAAAAAGGGACCTGCCTTTTTACCCAGCAATTCCACTGCTGGGATTATATCCTAATAACCTTAAAGCACCAATCCAAAAGAACCTCTGCATCCCAATGTTCATAACAGCACATTTTACAATAGCCAAGTGCTGGAAGAAACCTAGATGCCTGTCGGTAAATGAATGGATCAAAAAATTATGGTACATATACACAATGGAATTCTATGCAGCAGAAAGAAAGAAGGAGCTCCTACCCTTTGCAACAGCATGGATGGAACTGGAAAGCATTATGTTGAGTGAAATAAGCCAGGTGGTGAAAGACAAATACCACTTCAAATACCAAATATGATATCACATTTAACAGGAAGCTAGTAACAAAATAAACAAGCAAGCAAAATAAAAACAAAGACACTGAAATAGAGAACAGAGGGACAGTGACCAGAGTGGAGAGGGGAGGGAATTTCAGGGGGAAAAGGGGAAGGATTTACAGGAACTAGTATAAAGGCCACATGGACAACAACTAAGTGGGGTGGAAATGGGAGGGAGGTGGGGAGCACTGGGAGGGTGGGCTGGGTTGGTAGTGAAAGACAGAACACTGTACTTGAACAATAATTAAATAAAAATTTAAAAAAGAAAAAAAAGAATGATTACCACTGAAGAAATGTTGGAAAATTTATGGGGGAAATAAAGCTATGAAAAAAGAAAAAAAGAATTTGTCGAAAGCTATGTTTTTCTTCTCCAAGTAATATATATAAACCAAGAAACGTTATGGAAACTCCTCCTGATCATTATTCATTCAAACATTTAAAAACATTTGCAGGCCCTGGGCCTGTGAACCAAAGGGTTGTCAGTTCGATTCCCAGTCAGGGCACATGCCTGGGTTCTGGGCTAGGTCCCCAGTTGGGGGCGCACGAGAGGCAACCACACATTAATATTTTTCTCCATTTTTTCTCCTTCCCTCCCCCTCTGTTTAAACAAATAAAAATATTTTAAAAAGTAAAAGCATTTGCTATATCATCAAGTCACTCATTCAAGTCACCCATTAAAATAATGTCTAATTTAGGGGAAAATAGTAGGAATATTATAGTGTTGTGCTGGGTCCAATAAGAGCTAGAATCTTTCAGTGATTTAACAGGGAAACCTTTTTTTAAAAATATATTTTACTGATTATGCCATTACAGTTGTTCTATTTCCTCCCTTCATTCCCTTCCACCCTGCACACCCCTCCCCCACCATTCCCCCCTTTAGTTTATGAACACATGTCTCAAGTTGTTTAGATTCTATATTTCCCATGCTATTCTTCCCTGCCCCCTGTCTATTTTCTACCTACCGTCTATGCTACTTATTTTCTGTACCTTCTCCCCCCTTCTCCTTCTCCCACTCCCCTGTTGCTAACCCTCCATGTGATCTTCATTTCTACGGTTCTGCTCCTGATCTAGCTGTCCTCTTAGTTTGCTTTTGTTTTAGGTGTGGTTCTTAATAACTGTGAGTTTGCTGTCCTTTCACTTTTCATCTTTTTTATCTTCTTTTTCTTAGATAAATCCCTTTAACATTTCAAATAATAATGGCTTGTTGATTATGAACTCCTTGAACTTGATCTTATCTGAGAAGCACTTTATCTGTCCTTCCATTCTAAATGAAAGCTTTGTAGGATAGATCAATCTTGGTTGTAGGTCTTTGGATTTCATGACTTGGAATACTTCTTTCTAGCCCCTTCTTGCCTGTAAGCTCTTTTTTGAAAAATCAGCTGACAGTCTGATAGGAAATTCTTTGTAGGTGACTGTCCCCTTATCTCTTGCTGCTTCTAGGATTCTCTCCTTCATTTTAATCTTGGCTAATATAATGATGATGTGCCTTGGTGTGTTCCTTCTTGGGTCCAACTTCTTTGGGACTCTCTGAGCTTCCTGGATTTCCTCGAAGTCTATTTCCTTTGCCAGATTGGGGAAATTCTCCTTTATTATTTGTTCAAATAAGGTTTCCACTCGTGGCTGCTCCTCTTCCCCTTCTGGTACCCCTATAATTTGGATGTTGGAGAGTTTAAAGATATCCTGGAGGTTCCTAAGCCTCTCCTCATTTTTTGGAATTCTTGTTTCTTCATATTTTTCTGTTTGGTCATTTTTTTCTTCCTTCTGGTCCACTCCTTTGATTTGATTCCCAGTTTCCTTTCCATCACTATTGGTTTCCTGTGCATTTCCCTTCATTTTAATTAATTTAGCCTTCACATGTTCCTCTAATTTGTGGCTAAAATCAACCAGTTCTGTGAGCATCCTGATCACCAGTGTTTTGAACTATGCTTCTGATAGGTTGGCAATTTCTTGTTTGCTTAGATTTATGGGCTCTGAGGCTCTGAGTTGTTCTTGAGCCATGTTTTGATCTGTTCACACCTGTTACGTATGAGTAGCAGAGCATTAGATGTTCACCAGGGTGGGGCCACCCAGGTCGCTGGTTTGTCATGCTGTATGTGGGGGCAGGGTCAGAGAGGGACAATAGTGGTCCCTTCTGCTGCTTTCTGCCACTGGGGCCTGCACGGTCTATCTCACTGCTCACTCCTTCATCAGTTTATCTGTGTGTGAATATGTGACCATGGTCAGCCCTCAGTGATTCCACCACCTTTCACCCTCAGTAGGTCTGCCCGCTACTCCATACTTGGGATCTGCCCACAGCTGCTGGCATGCCTGGGTTGAGCACCCAGGTTGGTATGGTGGACCTTTCCTGCCCGACCCCCTCTCTCCCGCTGGTTCTGCCCCACTTACCGGTTTGGCTGAAGGGTTTGTTGTTGTCAGACTTCCGTATAGTTCAGTTTTCTGTGGTTTGGGCTGCATTTTTGTTGCTAAAACTTTGTTGGTTTTAAACTTGGTTGTGTGACAAGGTACAGTGCTTCCACCTATGCCTCCATCTTGGCAGAAGTTTTCTAACAGGGAAATCTTATTAGGAAGAATTACTAAATTGATAAAAAGAACCACAAGATATAATGTTTTTTCATATGACCTCTTATGTGGGGGAGAACACCTAAGGAAGGACAAACATGGAAAAGAGCAGAGCACAGAAATAAACCCATTTGTATATATGGTCAATTCATCTTCAACATAGTCACCAAGAACACTATGTGGGGAAGAACACAATGCGGGAAATAAATTGCTGGGAAAATTTGATATCCACATGCAAAAGAATTATATGGGACTCTTACCTTAAATCATATACAAATCAACCCAAATTGGATTACAGATTCAAACATAAGACCTGAAATTGTAAAACTTCTAGGGAAAAAAGTTTCCTGACATTTGGCTTGCCAATGCTTTCTTGCATGTGACACTAAAAGCAGAGGCAAAAAAAGTAAAAATAAACTGCCGCCTGTTAGGATTGCTATTATTAAAAACAAATAAATGAATGAACAAACACATAAGCAAAAACAAGCATTTGAGAGGATGTGGATGAAAGGGAACCCTTGTGGGAATATAGATTGGTGAAGCCACTACAGAATACAGTATGAAGGTTCCTCAAAAAACTAAAAATAGAACCATATGCTCAATCCAGCAATTCCACTGCTGGGTGTTTATCCAATGGAAATGAAACCATTAACTTGAGGAGATATGTGCACCCCTATGTTCATTGCAGCACTATTCATAATAGTAAAGACATGGAAAACACCTAAGTGTCCATCAGTGGATGAATGGATAAAAATATGGTTTATTCCACTGTCCATGCAGTGGAATATTACTCAGCCTTAAAAAGGAAAAAAAATTCTGCCAATTGTGACACCAGAGACAGGCACAGAGAACATTTTGTTAATGTGAAATAAGTCATAGAAAGACAAATACTATATCATTTTATTTATATGTGGAATCTAAAAGAGTCAAACTTATAAGAAGCAGATAGTAGAATGGTGGTTGCCAGAGGATGTAAAGAGGAGTAAATTGAGGACATGATGGTCAAAGGGTACAAAATATTAGTTTTGCAAAATAGTTAAGTTATGGAGATATATGTATCATAATGCCTATAGTAAATGATAATGTATTGCATGCCTAAAATTTGTTAATAGGATAGGTTTTACATTAAGTGTTCTTATCACACACATACACACAAATAAGAGTAATATAGGGAGGGAGTGGGAGGAAACTTTGGGAAGTAATGAATAGATACATGGCTTTGATGATGGTGATGATTTTATGGTTATTAACTTATACTCAAACTCATTGAGTGTTTACATTAAACATGTACAGCTTTTTACATGTCAATTGTATCTCAGTAAGTTGATTTCAAATAAACAAAATACAAAAAAGGAGACCTTAAGCATTTGAGAGGACATAAGAAAAATCAGTATGGAATCAACACAATAACTGTTAAGTAAAATTATGAAAGACCTTGGTTTTGCTGGACACTTGCCCATACCCAGAAGTTTTCTTCTTCTTCTTTACTGAGTGGACTTATCTGCCATTTTTTCAAGCACTTCTCTTGGCTTTTCTTTCCTTTGCTCCCAACCAAATCCTATCTGGTTCGTGTGCCATTCTATCAGGACTTCGCTAATTGGATATGTTATTTTATCCATGTGTTAATAGCTAAAATAATTATTTTCTTTGGCACAGTGATTTTAATTTGGAGCATTATCTTAACTCAAAGGTTATAATGGATGTTTCAGACACTGTTGAATGAGGTATTATGGGAAGGCAGTAAAGCATACCTGGCTCTTTTCAAATAAAATCCTTAACTATCTGGGGGATACCAAGCATTGAGGTTTAAACTAAGTTTAATGATGAAAAAGCAGTGATCAAATTTCAGCCTCAACCCAGCTATGGAATTTGTTTCTTCTGAAATATTACTTCTGTGCATGTGTGCAGGGGCTCCACCCACAGAGCCCCACTCCCACCGTGTCCACCACAGATGAGAATAAGTCTACTAAAACATGATCTGCTTGGGGAGGAAAAGTGGCTGATCTCTCAAAGGAGAATGGCCTTGAACCTGTTCATCAATGTGGTTTTATTGGGTTTAATTTGCATAGGAATACAGGGCATATATGTAAAGAGCAATCATTGTCAGGCAGTAATGAAGAAACAATAGATAACATTCAAAGAAGTATGAGGGCTTGTTGAGTCAGGGTCAGACAACTAAAGGGCCATAAACTTTGGAAACAAACTGGTTCTTTTCTTGGACCCTTATCATTTAAATTGAGGGTATTAGCAAAGCAGGTTTCATAGGATTTTGTGCATTCTTTCTTAGTCCTGACCACCCAGGCTGCACCCCCCTCCAGCAATGTTTCAGGCTTAAGTCAGGCAAGAGAAATAAGGCAACCAAGAGATTAGGAGACTTCTTACAGATTGAATGAGGACTCAGGCTATAATGAAGCTGAGGGTTGAGGATCCATCACCCCCTTTTTCTATAGCCTCCCAAGTCCTTCCCTAAAGGCCCCTTCATGGCTGTGCCTGTCTTACGTTATCCCTCCCTTGAGGAATCTTACCCATCATTGGCTAACCAGTCATCTGCTTGGGGCTAAACAGCATGAAGTAAAAGGGGGGAGGCAGATGCAGTGCCTCTGCCAAGGAGATAAGCTTTGTTTCCTTGGTTGCTTATGGTCCCAAAGTCAATCACTCAGCCTTAGCCATGGGGGGGAGGGCGGGGTTACAGCTTCTGAAACCAGGCAGGATGGTTCCCGACACTTCTGGAATTCCAGAAGTCATCAAAGGAATCATGTTTGGTGGTGTAGAGGCTTACATTAAATACAAAATATCAACCTATAACCTTTCAGAGCCAACTACAATTAAGAAGTTTAGGCCTGTGTCAGAGCTGTGGGGAATAAGTAGGAAACATCTATGTTGTGCCTGGTGGCTGCTGAGTGGAGCCATCTGAAATTGGACTGGCAGTGGCAATGTTCCCAGGGTGTGAAGAGTGCCTTTCTTGTGACTCACAGGTCATCTTATATGGGTGTGATAGAACATCCATTTGGAGTCCAGACCACCCTAAATAATAATCCATGAGCATCACCACTATTCACTGCAGCAAGTGGCTATAATGCTGTTCCTGGTGAAGTGGAGTGTGCCCCTCTGCTATTGCTAGACAAATTACCAATTCATATTGTCATCTAATCAGCATTTATAATTTTTATTATTTCTCTTTTAGATTGCATTCATACCTGATAGGAATTAGAAGTAACCGTAGAAGGAAATCCTGCATTGACCCCTAATCATACACTGAAAAATGTTTATACATGAACTGATATATGAATAATTGGATAGTCAGATAGATTGACAGATAGATATATTTGATTAATTGATCGATTGATCTTAGAAGGAGTCTTATTGAAGAACTGTTTAAGAAGACCCTTCTTAGAATCTTTCATGTAATGTTTCTTCAGGTTTAAGCAATTCCATACAATAGAGGGATACAGGTATCTAGAATAATTTTATTCATATCAATTTCATGTTTTAAACTCTTTGACTCTCTCATTTTTCCAACATTCACTCCCTGTAAGCAGAAAGCATTTTTTAGCTATGTCATCAGGAAAAATTGAGAAATACTTTAAAATGGATTAAAAAACATTACTGACTGCCCTATAACTTACCCTTTCACATTGTTTCAAACTTTCATAGTCTTTGAACTAATTTGCAACTCTAAACATGGTAGGAAATCAATAATGCAAATAATCATTGTCCTTAAAAATTCAAAAGTATTATGTTTGATGTAATGCAGTTGATCAATGCCCGGTGGAAATCAGACTTCTGTCTAATTATAAATTCATGCCAACTGTTATTATTGCTGAATATGTGTGGTCTTTGAATTCTCCCTTAAAAGAGATATAGCATCTCACTGATTCTTCCACAAATAAAGTAAATGAGATTTTTAGCATATTCATTTTATTTTACCTATTAATAAATTAATTATTTAATCCTAAATTATTATCTCATTCTTAATGCACTACCAACCCTTTGATCTTTTTAGTCCATTAAAGGGTGAGTAATTCTACCACATTCCCAAAGTGTCCTGTAAAGATGCTATGGGTTTCATGTTGAAGGGAGGATGGTGTACAGGGTTAGAGTGTCAGGTAAGATAGTGACCATGTCAGAGAGAAAAGAACAGTTCAACCTTGGGACAGATTATCCAAAAAGAAGTTGTGACTCCTCAGCATTAAATTATATTACAAAAATCTGCTTCTATTACCTTTGTTTCACTTTCATCCTCCAAAAAGTGCAGAAAGAGGGCACATTCTAATACATAAATACAGAAAATATGTTGACACAGTTGTCCATATAAATTAACTTGGAGGATATTTGTGACAGAGCTTAGTCACTTCTAAGTGCAAGTTTTTAATGCTTTCATTTTTTATTTTTACTTTCAATATAGAGGTAGAATTCAACCTTATTTCCTAGGACAGCTCTTTGTTTTTTTCTAAGGTTTAAAGCTTTTTAAAGTACCTTTTAAATTTTTATTTCACTAAAGCAGGCAATTGTGGTATCCATATGTAATAATTTGCAAATTAATTGCTTTAAAATGTGTTTTGAAAATCTACACTAAAATCTGAATAAATTTATTTTTGCATCCAAATGCTTTCATATCTTTATTGCAATATGATTTACATTCCATGAAATTCAACTATTTGAAGTCTACAGGTCAGTGATTTTTAATATGTTCACAAAGTGTGTTATAGTCACCACCACTTCTTAATTATAGAAAAATTCATCACCCTCAAATGCCGGGCAACCATTTCTTATTCCTTCCCATAGGCAAGTAAGCACTATTTTCTCTAAAGAATAGTCTCTTATGGACATTTGATCCCAATGAAATCATCTAATATTTGGTGTTTTATGTCTGCCTTCTTCCACTGAGCATTGTGTTTTCAAGGACTATCCATGTTCTAGTCTGTATCAGAATTTCACATCCTTTGATGATAAAACAATATATCATTGTATGGATATCCTATAATGTATTTATCTATTCATGAGTTAATGGACATTTGGGTTCATTTTACTTTTTGGCTACTATAAATATGCTGCTATGAACACTCTTATAAAAGTTTTTATGAGAAAAAATACATTTTCTTTTATCTTGGCTACAAACAAAGTCTGTCCAGAAAAAGTCCAGCCATTGTTAATATAACGAGTACCATTTGTGTGATGTTGATGTAACCTGGCAGCCAAGGAGAGTGGACTGGAATTGGCATGAGTAAACAATGATGACTTCACTGTACTGTCAGTGAAGGGAGGTAGATGCTATTGAGTGAGGCCCATGTACTGCGTGGAAGTCACATTCAAAATAACTGAGAGTAAACCAATGAATCTACATAAATTTTTTCATTAAGCTTAGACATTCCTCTGCAGAAATGATGTGAACTCTCGCACGTGAAGTCCATGTGTTGTGACTGCATCATACAAATTCACACAGACTACAGAAGTCCTGTGGAGAAAAAGGGATAGCATGGCCACTCTCTGAGTGAGAGAGGGCCATGACCCTTGCCTGAACAGGCTTTTATTGCTTTTTGGGGCATATTACATGGAGGATGGTCCTCCTTTACTATGCATGAATTCACTTTAGGTGGTTACCTTTTACAGAAAACAAAGGAGAGGATGTTGCTAATTGCATCAAAGAAGAAGAATATTTGTAAATGCAAAGGGAAAAGTGGTTGAACTGGTTACACTCATCCCTGGAAGGTTTAGCATAGATTTTAGGAAGTTACTTTAAAGATATGCAGTAAACATTTTCTGAATCAATTCAGGGTGAGGGAATTTTAGCAAAAGCAAACCTCATAGCAGCCTAGGTACAATGCAGGCCTGATTCCCCACAGGAGACCCTATCTGTGGGCATGGGTCCTGTGTGCTGGACCTCACTCCCCACTGGCTTTTCTAAGTGGGAGCTGGGCTACATTTCCCACTGCCATGTAGAATGGCAATGTGAATACAGAAACTATTGGGATGATTCAGAAGTCTGCAGCTATGGATAATTCGTGATTGGCAGCTTCATCACATCAATGAGCTCACTCAGCATCATGTCTTGTGCAGAGTTTTTGGCAAAATATCAAACTGTCTAAGCCCTGCTGGTGTAGCTCAGTGGACTGAGCACGGACCTGTGAACCAGAGTATCGCATTTGAATTCCCAGCCAGGGCACATGCCTGGGTTGCAGGCCAGTTCCCAGCAGGGGACACATAAGAGGCAACCATATATTGATATTTCTCTCCCACTCTTTCTCCTTCCCTTCCCCTGTCTTGAAAAAGAAATAAATAAAATATTTTTTAAAAAATATCAAACTGCCTAGATGACTTAGCCCCCCTACAGCTGAGATTTGGTGCCCTGCAACTTCTGGCTTTTCCCCAAACTGAAATCTCCTTTGTAAGGGAAGAGAATTCATACCATCAGTGAAATTCAGGGAAATATGATGGTGCAGTTTATGGAAGCTGGGAGAACTGTGTAAGGTCCCAAGGGGCCTACTCTGAAGGGGACTAAGGCCTCATTCTCCTATGTACAATGCCTCTTTTATCTTGTATCTTCTTTAATAAATGTGTCTATTTTTCATAGTACATGGATGGATACCTTCTGGACAGACCTTGTATATAATAACAGAAAGTGGGAGGGTTCTCCTGGTGGGAAAGAATGGTACTTGAAGGCCTCTATGCACTTCATAGAAATTGGCTTAATTCCAAGCTTTGCCTTCATCTTCAGAGATGCTTAGTTATAAAATAGCTATTGCCCAACTAGTAAATTGTTACACTCTTATTCACTTTGTTACAACCCCATCAACTGAATCTTCTCTGACTGCTCTTGTAGAAAGTTCTTCCTGCCTTTGACAAAAAGTCAGATGGATACTCTTTCTCACACAGAACAGCAGCCATTCTGAAAAAGAGTCTTCCATAAATAATTCCATATTACCTCTTTTTATATTTCTCCCACCTCCCTAGGGTCTATGGGATAAGCCAAATAAAAAATAAAACTGAAAGTGCCAGGTCTTCCTCCATGAAGGAGAGAGAGAGCATTGAGGAATGAACAGGCTTTTCTTGAAATCCTCTTTAGAAAATTTACCTGAACACAAGCCGATGTATTGACCTTGGTGAACTTGTAGTCAACATATCTCTAGTGATTTATATTAAATCTATTTATCCAGTTAAGTTTTACTTGTATTGCCTGCCTGTTATATTCAAAATATTAGTTATTTATACCTTGCAATCACAACTTTGGGAAAACTTATTTTTGATGTGAAACATGACTGTGTTGGTTCTATTCAGTCATGTATTTATGTATGCCCTTTCTTTACTTGACTGCATGGAGATGGCCCTGTTAAAACTGCTGGCTCTTAGACTAAGGACCCTGATAGAAGCAGGGTCCTTAGGTTTCTTAAAGTCACAGGCCCTGCACAATTATTAGTAATAATAGAAGACTGAGATCTATCCATGAAAGTCAAGTGCAGTTAGATGGTACAAAAGGAGGACCTCCCATGGTAGAAAACAATCCTCATTGGAAGCCAATTGGTACATATTTTGTCTGCAGTAAATGTCACAGATGCATCCAACATATTATATTAGATTATGTTTCATAGGTCCTGGAAATATTTTTGGATTAACTTCTTTGTTCTCAACCACAACATGACAGCCTGTATGTATGTCACAATAAAGTTGTGGTTCTAGAACAAGATACTTTCTAGAGTAGAATCAAAGTTGTCTCTGTAACAGTGACATAATAACTCATTATGCTCTCTGAGTAGAAAAGAGAGAGAGAGGAAATGACAGGTAGCATTTCAAGAATTTCATCTCTCCTTCCATAAAGTATATTCAAACTTCTATGCTGAGGGAGGAAAAAAAGTCAAAGATCTTTTGAATAATTCTCACATGTTTCCTTGAAATAAACATAAAATGTTAATGGGGTATGAGAAGAATAACAATTTTTCCTGTAGAATGTCAGTAGCAGAGCCATTAATATTTGAAAATATTGATGAATATCAGAATTCCTTAATAAATTTATTTTACAAATGTTAAAGCAAGAGAAGCATAGATCTTATAAACCAATCATTGATGCTTACCTATGATATTTATTTGTAATATAATGCTCTGATTTGAGAGGTGGTTTTAATTGTTGTGTCAATAAAAAAGCAGAGAAACCACCTGAAACCTCCATTAATTTCTTCCCAAAAACTGTCTTCAGTTTTATGTGCTAATAATTTAGGGAAAGAAGATATAAATTTTTATAGAAAACAGCACAGTTGGTTGAGTCACAGGTCATTCATTTATCCTTGGCAAGTCAAGGCAGGTTCCATTTATTAAAAGTCATTTGACTGTGCTCAGTGAGGATCAAATTGCTTTAAATGGGCTGTCCTGTTATAAAATAAATATATTAGCTTTCAGCTATGTCCTCTAGTCCAAGGTAAATCTTGAACTGTCTCTAAAGAATCAGAGATTTCTAATGAAACTAAATCCACACTAATGTTTATTGCTTTCTTACTCACATAATGTACTTTATTTTGGTAAAATTCTGGATGAATAGCATCATCTGATAATTTAATATCTATATGTGTGCTCATATAAAAACATACATAAAAACATTTATATAGCTTATACCAAATGAGGAAAGATGATTACTAAACACAAATAGAATTCTATGGGCCTATATGTGATCAACTGCCTTCTGATAGCCAGAAAACATACTATGAACAGCTAAATGTATTAAAAGATTAGACTGAGATAATATTTAAGAAGCATTAATAAATGTACTTTCATGTGTGTATATACACACACATATATATATACACACATATATTATTGGCTAAATAATCTTCAAGTATTTTACTCAATCTGGAATTGCCTTTTCAATTTTAAATATATTAGAATTTTTCATATCTTCTATATTTGACTTTTGGTCAAAACATGAAGGAAGGAGAAGGGGCAAGCAAAAAAACACAAATAGAGGACTCATGAGCACAGACAATGGGAGATTGATTATGGGAGTGGGTTGGCGTGAGCAATGGGGGAAAAGGCAGGAAAACTGTAGCTGAACAATAATAAGTTTTTTTTTAATGTGAATATCAATGATATAGAAGAGATTGGGATTTTGAATCAAACAGATCTGATTTTAATTCTGTATCATTTACTATTGGTCTGACCCTGGGCAAATGAATTTCTATGTACCTATTTTTTCTCATCTTGAAAATGGGGATTATACTGCCCCACTTAATTTTTAGATGAAAACATTAACATAAATGTGTGCAGTGTTCCCAGTGCCAGTGCCAGCACCTTGCAAGTATCATAATTAATATTATTATCACAGCTAATATTAATATGCTCCCTTAAACAGTTGTATTTATTAAAATATGCTTATTTTTATATGAAGCTGCTACAATTTTTGTTCTAAAACACACTTTGAGGCAAAAAAAACCTGAGGGTTTTTTTTTAAGATTTTATTATTTTATTTATTTAGAGAGAAGGGAAAGGAAGAAGAAAGAGAGGGCAAGAAACATCAATGTGTGGTTAGCTCTCACATGTCTCCAGCTGAGAACCTGGTCCACAACCCAGGCATGTGGCCTGACTGGGGATTGAACTAGTAACCCTTTAGTTTACAGACCTGTGCTCAATCCACTGAGTTACACCATCCAGGACCTGAGGGGTTTCCTTTGTTTTGTTTTGTTTTGTTTTTACAATAATTAGTTGAAGGAACAAAGTGCTTCACTGGCATTTCATAATGGTTTGGTAGAGTTTTTGCTTATTAAACTTTATGTTTTTGGTGTAATTCTTCATCCACTGAATGAATGTCAACACTAACAAATAGTTGACTCCAAGTGAAAAGATCATCTCTCTCGACAATTTATTATTTTCCAGGAGGGGACTTGGAAGTGTCCCAACTCTATTTTTGCCAACATAATCTCTTTAATAAAATCTGACAACTCATTTCCTGAAACTATGTTAGAAAACAACATGCTTTCTTTGGTGGAGGAGAATGAAAATGTTCTATTTTTAAAGCCATAGAAATATTAATTAATTAACACCCTGAAACATGTTTTCTTAAATCCTAGTTCTGTCTCTTACAACCACCTGCAACATATTTGTGCTTACCCTCACACATGCATATACACCATACATAAACCTTCAAAATTTCATTTAAAAATATAGATATATAATGATTGAGAAATTTTCTTAATTTTAGAGGTATTCTTTATCCCATAATTTTGACAAAGCATTAGATTTCTAAATGTTTTCATAATTTAATATGGAAAAGCTATAAGGGTAAGCTATTGTGCTTTTATCTGAATACCTACTGGATGGCTATGAAGTTGTTTCTATAATCAAAGTTGAAGATTATTGTTTTACAGATATAGTGTTATTTAGATAACTATATTTATCCTAGTAAATATATTTTTGGTTCTTTATGCTATCTAAAGTTCATTAGGATTGACGTGTTCATTAGGATTGATGTGTTATGAAATTTAGTGTCAATAGCATAAGAAACCAAAAATATATTTACTAGGGTAAGACAGTACCCAGAGGGGAGAGGGGAGGGAATTTCATGGGAAAAGAGGAAGGTTTGCAGGAACTAGTATAAAGGACACATGGATAAAAACAAGGGTGGGTGGAAATAGGAGGAGGTGTGAAGGTCTTGGGGGTGGACTGGCATGGGAGTAAAAGGCAGAAAACTACTTGAACAAAAATTAAAATAAAAAAGTTAAAAATAAATAAATAAAATAAAACTCAGGTTTAAAAAAATATAGCTTTCTAGGAAACAAGGATAGTCTTCACATTTTCCAGCTTTAAAAACTCAGGAATATTCCACTGGATAGTTAGTGCTTGCCTGCCACATTAACCATGATAGGTAGTGTTTTTACAAATTCAAATGTGGCTCCATTCAACATCCCTAGATGGTGGCTTGAGGAACTGCACCATTCCAGGCCACATGAAAATAAGTGAGAGAGCAGATCCTGCCCCTTTGAGGACCAACCTAGAAGTCTCACCATCACTTCCACCACAGAAGTTGCCCCAACATTGTCACATGGTCTCATCTAACATCAATGTGTGCTGGGAACTATAGTCTTTAGTTGGTTTCAGCATACCCAGCTTAAAATTGAGAGAGGAGGAGAGAAGGATGGATCAATTACTAAAAGAAAAAGGGATAGCAGATATTTGGTTAAAATCTCTGCCATGTGGATTGATGTCTTTGCATGTAGCCACATATTATATCCGAGGACTAACAATTATAAAATATATAATTAATTTATGTAGCACTAGGCCTTTTCTTGTACACAAGTCCATGTGCACATTATACTGGCACAGCTATGTGCCTAGAGCTGATTCATCTGAATCCAATTCACCTCATCAATGCTAGAGCTTTCTGGTACAAAAGATGACTAGATTCATTTTTTCTAGTTTACTAGTTCTGCTTCATTGCTTATATTGCTAAAGTATACCCCTGTATTTCCCCACATGTTTATGGTTACAAACATAGAAAGTTGAAGGAGACAGGTACAGGTGTCAATGACTCTAGAGTGAGGTGGAGTGTTCCTGGGACACAGATGATCTGGTCTTACTATTTGAGTCTCCAGCTCTAATTGTCCAGCAAGCCTCCCATAACACTATTATAGACTGAATAATGTCCCCCCAACTCATGTGGTGAACCTACCCCCCATTTTGATAGTATTTGGAGATAAGGCCTGTGGGCAGCAATGAGACTTAAATAGGGTCATGAGAAAGGAAATCTTCAAGATGAGACTCGTGCCCTTTTAGAAAGAGACTAGAGAGAATGAAGAAAAGTATGCGGGCACAATTTAGAAAGACCCATTATAAGATACCAGTCCTGTTCTCCCAACACCATTTGTTGAAGAGGCTATTTTTACTCCATTTTATGTTATTGCCCCCTTTGTTGAATATTAATTGACTGTATAGAGTCGGGTTTATTTCTGGGCTCTCTGTTCTGTTCCATTGGTCTATGTGCCTATTTTTATGCCAGTACCAGTCTGTTCTGATTACAGTGGCCTTGTAATACAATTTGATATCAGGTATTGTGATTCCTCCTACTTTGTTCTTCTTTCTCAAAAGTGCAGCTGCTATTCGGGGTCATTTATGGTCCCATATAAATGTTTGAAGTGTTTGTTCTATGCCTGTGAAATATGCCATTGGTACTTTAATAGGTATTGCATTGAATCCGTAGATTGCTTTGGGTAGTATGGCCATTTTGATGTTAATTCTTCCAATCCATGAACAAGGTATATGTTTCCATTTGTTTGTGTCTTCCTTGATTTCTTTCTTCAGGGCTGTGTAGTTTTCTGCATACAGGTCTTTTACCTCCTTAGTTAGGTTTATTCCCAGATATTTTATTTTTCTTTTTGCTATATCAAATGGGATTTTTTCCTTGATTCCTGCTTCTGCTGTTTCATTGTTGGTATACAAAAATGCCTTAAAAATGAAACTCGAGCACCAACTTACACCACACTCCAAAATAAATTCAAGGTGGATAAAAGAGTTAAATATAAGCTGTGACACCATTAAAGTCCTAGAGGAGAACATTGGCAGGAAAATCTCAGATATTTCACACAGCAACATTTTTACTGATATGTCCCCTAGAGCAAGGAATATAAAAGAAAGAATAAACAAATGGGATCTCATCAAAATAAAAAGCTTCTGCATGGCTAAAGAAAACAGTATTAAATTAAAAAGACAACCAACTATATGTGAAAACATACTTGCCAATGATACCTCAGACAATGGTTTAATCTCCAAAATATACAAAGAACTTACACGACTCCACTCTAAGAAGACAACCCACCCAATTAAAAAATGGGAAAAGGACTTGAACAGATGCTTCCCCAAGGAGGACATACAGAAGATCCAGAGACACATGAAGAAATGCTGAATATCGCTAGCTATCAGAGAGATGCAAATTAAAACCACAATGAGATACCACTTTACACCAGTCAGAATGGCTATCATACACAAAGCAACAAACAACAAATGTTGGAGAGGTTGTGGGGAAAAGGGTCCTCAGTTCACTGTTGGTAGGATTGTAGACTGGTACAACCATTATGGAAAACAGTATGGAATTTTCTCAGAAAAGTAAAAATCGACCTGCCTTTTGACCCAGCAATTCCACTGCTAGGATTATATCCTAAGAACCCCAAAGGCCCCTTGTAGCCTGATGTCTGTGGAGAACAAGACCAATAAAATGGCATTGTTCTGGTCAAGATAGCATAGAGTATATAAAACGGAGTCACTCCTGTCAACCAAGATGGCTGCCAGTTAGCCCTAACACTTTTGTTCAAGAGGAAATCTATCTAAGTCATGCTAGACACATCTGGCAAGGAGAGACATCTGAATAGTATTGTTATTAGGTTAGTATGGATTTGGAGTAAATCTGCATAATAGAAGCTGAGTGAATCTGCACTAATAAAGTTCAAGCGAATAGCATAGTCACCTGTGTTGGGTTACCATTATATCTCAGTGCCTGTGTCACCAGTAGAACTGATGGTCATGCAGGCAGCTCAGCACTCTCAGTTCTTAATGCTCGGGTCAGATGATCTGAGCAGGGAACAAAGACTGTATTTTAAAAAGTACTATATCATGAACATAAACTCACAACAACAGCAAGGGGCTTATTCTCATATTGCCCTCATTTCTGCAGCCCTGGAACAAATACACACCAGGGAAAGATGGGGATAGGCAGTACAAAGATGGAAAAGCTATCTTTTTGACACCTGGGCCTCTTTTTTATTTTTAATGAAACTTTTGTTTTGGAATCAATTTAGATTTACAAAAAAGTTGCATAAATAGTACAGAGTTTCTTTTATCTTTCATCTACTTCATCCCTAATATTAACATCTGATAAAACTATGTTGCTCAAAACTAAGAGATTAACATCGGTGCATCACTATGACCCAAACTCCAGACTTTTCTCAGGTTTCACCACTTTTTCACTCACATATGTTTTCAGTTTCCATATTCAGTTCAAGATGTCACATTGCATGGCATGACTGTCTTTTACTGCAGATAGGCCACCTTTGTGCAAGTGTGGCCTTCTGTGCACCTTTCCCTCACCTCACACCAAGAGCTCCCAAAGGGTACTCCTGTCTTCCTGATGATATTAATTCCTCTGCCTCAGATATGCTATAATGTAACTCTATTATCCCTTATAGGACTCATGAAAAATACATATATATTTTTTGTTTGTTTGTTTGTTTTTGTTTTTGAAGTCTTCCTGAATCCCCCCATACCTACCTGAACAGACCTGACTGCTCACTTTTCTGGGCAATGTTTTACTTCTTTTCAGGGTCTGAATGATCCCCGAGGTGCCTATAGTTGGATCCATCCCAACTAGTCTTGCTTGCCCAAACACATTCACATCACCATCAGTAACAGGGACTCAGTGTGCAGGGACTCACTAGAATATGTGCAAGAACCCTTCTCCAATTCATTCTTTCATGTCCCCAAACATAGCTTTGCTGTATCATTTGGTGTATTATTTATATATGTACAAAGTCAGATGCTTTGACAATCAGAATTTTAACTTGTGCATCTTGGTTTGAGAAGTTTTTTGTTTTTTTTTTTTTGCAAAGAAATGAAAGCTCTGTGGGAGCACCAATACTCATGTGGAAATCTGTAACACCAAGGAGGTTGCCTTGATTGTGGTGTTCTGCAGTTAGGAAGAGGGATTCATGACTTTTTCCTACCTTCACCGCTGGGTGTAGGCCTTAAATACTCTAAGCCTTAACTTCTCATTTTTGAGATGCAAATAATAATAATGATCCCCACTTTGCAGGGTTGTTTTAAGGACTGGACAGCAGAGTGCATACAGGGCTCCAGTATGTGATGGAAGCTGCATCAGGTTACAGTGATTACCAGCCCCAGGGAAGAAGGTTTGGCAAAACCTACTTACTGTGTCAGAATTCAGGGTACAAGTTACCTGGAAAATGGATATATAAACTAAATAGTACAAAAAGTAAAACTTTGGAGGCTAAAAATATTTAATTCTTTTCTAAATATTTTATTTCTTTTTTTTTATTTTTAGAGAGAGGGGAAGGGAAGGAGAAAGAGAGGGAGAGAAACATCAATGCATGGTTGCCTCTCACATGGCCCCCACTAGGGCCTGGACCCACAACCCACGCATATGCCCTGACTAGGAATTGAACCATGACCCTTTGGTTCACAACCTGCACCCAATCCACTGAGCTACACCAGCCAGGGCTATTTTAATTCTTGATCCAAGTACTGATTATGTGGATCTCTTCAATTTTCAAAAATTCATCAAGTTGTGTAATGATGACTTGAGCAATTTTCTGTATGTATGCTGTACTTCAAGAAAAATCCTATTTAAAAACAAGGTTTCTGACACTCCTCCTATCAACTGCTCTGTGCCTTACACATAATATTTACTGCCATCAATTAACACTCTGTGTGGCGGATTTCCCAATCTTTAGGCATTTTCATTATCTTATACTTAAAACACATTGTTTCATGATTTATTCTGTCAAAGTCTGCTTTTTGAAATATTTTTCTTCAAATACTAATCTAACAGCATCTTATGCTTTCAAATATGCATGGAAATTTTTTTTATCCTCACCCATGGACATATTTATTGATTTTATATTATAAAAAGGGGAAAGAAGAATGAAATAGAGGGAGAGAAACAATGAAGTGAGAGAGAAACATTGATTGGTTGCCTCCTACACATGCCCCAACTAAGAATGGAACCCAGAACCTGTGCATGTGTCCTAAATGGGAATCGAACATGCAGCCTTTAGGTTATGGGATGGAACTCCAACCAACTGAATCACACAGGCCAGGGCAGGCAAGAGTTTTAAAATATATTGATGTCTACCAAGATACTGCTTTCTTTTATATGAGGGATTTTGACTAATAGAGTCATAATTTTAAGATACAGCTGTCAATGAGAAATAAATAATCTTAGTAAGCTAATGATAACCTCATTTTTTAATTAAACCTTTATTGCTCAGTACTTTGAATCCTAAAGAATTTTAAAATAAAATAAATGGTTCTAAATTATGATCAATTTAATTCATGCTGAAATAAATCTCTGTTCTGTATGTTTTTTGTTAAAAATTTAATTGTATGCTGAATCACCTAGAAATATATGTTGCCCACACCTTAGTCATCTAAAAGTCTATGGATGTTTTGTGGTTTAAACCTGTGCACAGCTGAATATGTTTGCTTGGAAAATTAGGGAGAACCAGGCCTCCTGCCTGCTCTCTACTCCCTTCTCACCCACATCACTCCTAGCGCCCAAAAGAACAAACTCAGAGGAAAATTATCACATTTAAATTCCATATTACCCCTTGTTTGGGCATGTGGATCTACAATACAAAAGGACCTGAGTGCCCACATGCCATATGGTAGGCAGTCCTGGATAATGGACTGCTGGGTGCTAAGTGCAATTCACAATGAACCTTTATTTCTACTTTGCAGGGTGGCCCTGATGCTCAGAATTCCCTGGGATAGCCCTTACATAGTCATCTATGTTAGGGGGCCACCACTTTTCTCTGGCATATCTCACAACTCAATTCCATCCTCCACCTCCTCTGATAATTTAGAGAGTAAGAAGGTATCTATATGTTTCCCACCCCAATCTGCTGGCTCCTTATCTCTTTCTCTCAGCAGTTCCCTACTCAGGCTCAAGTAGGAATTTATTCTCATTCAGTGATATTATCCTCCCCTCATTCAAGCACTTCCATCCCCTGCACCATCTGTCTGGATCTATCTCCATACCACATTCCCTACTAGCGGAAAGGATTGAACTGAAGTTATTGCTTTTTCTGATAAGCATGTTATTATGACTTCAAGAAACTTTGGAGTTACTGCTTCTTTATTATATGTTCAAGGATATTAATTTTTTTAAATCTTCAGTGTTAATGTAATAAGCGAGGAATCATCTATCCTTCTGTTGCAGGTATGTATTTTCAACAGTGAACATTAATAGTAAGATTCAGATTTATATGTATTTTCTTGTCCTTTCCCAGTTTTAATAACTGTACATAGTCCTTCAACTACTTCATTGAATAGTAAAGCTCTTTCTGTCTCTTAAATTACAGAAGGGTGAAGACTGGATTTGACTAGGCAAATATGGATGCAGTGGTAAAGATGACATCAACACTACAATTTTCCTGTTGTAAACATTCAAGATAACGTTTCTTTAACCATCTCACAATTGTCACCTTCATTCACATGGGTTAATACACTAACAAATAATAATCAGACATTTCATTTTGAGGAATTTTCCCATTTCACTGTTCTTCATCTTAAACTCCATTCATTCAATATTTTTTTTCAATTCAGGGAAGAGTGATGAGGATTCTCATTAACAGGAAGTTCCCATGAGTCTTTTTTATTTTTATACACACATGTACACACAGAGTACACACACAGTATTTTTTGGTAATTTTTTATAATGTCTGTAACTAATAGCCATTGTCATATGTATGAGTTAAGACCTCATGCTGGTAAATGTTTAACTACTGACCTTTGGGTTAGAAGGAGAAAAAAACCTTTGAATTTTGGAATGTTTGGGTTACATGGAATACATTCTGCCACTTGGATGAACTGACTGACCATAACTGAATGCAATTGGTAGGCTGCTGTCAATGATCCATGTGGCAGTGGCTAACGTAGTATAGCCCTGGTTCAGAAAATTGACAAGTGCTAGGTGGCATGCAGGAACCACGCCCACAGATCAGCTTTCCCATGGGGAACCAGACCTGCATTGTACCTAGGCTGCTTTGAAGATTGCTTTTGTTAAAACTCCCTCATTCTGAATTTAAGCAACAAATGTTTACTGTATATCTTTAAAGTAACTTCCTAAAATTTGTGCTAATCCTCCCAAGGCCAGAGTGTAACCAGTTCAACTGCTTTTTTTCTTGCATTTATAACATTCTTTTTCTTATTATCTGTAAGAAGTAAACAACAAAATCCTTTCCTGGGCATAATAAATGAGGACCATGTTTGATGTAATTGCCCAGAAAAGCAATAAAAGCCTGTCCAGGGAAGGGTCTGGACACTCTCTCACTCATAGAGTGGCCATGCTGTCCTTTTTTTCCACAGGACTTCTGTAGTCCATGTGAATTTTTGTGGCAGCCACAATACCATGGACACTGCTAGTTGGAGTTCACATCAAGAGGACCCCTTCCAAGGACATAAATTGTGGGAATAAGGGAGAAGAGGTTGTCTGGAAGGCAATGCTTCCCACATAATACAATGAAGGGATTTAGTAGATGAGTAATCGTTGTACTTGAGATGTATGTTTTTATTTTAAAATATTCATACAAAGGAGGGACTCCCAAAAACTGGAACTATATTATAATGGGCAGGGCCCCATGTAGTAAAGGTTTCCTCCCCTAGGTCAGTGTTCTAGGAACCCATTTATATCAGTGTACTAACTGCCATTGTTGTGAGAAGCTGAGTTTGGTTTCAGTGGATATTTTTTTTTGTGAACAAATATACATTCACTGAAGTCTTACTTACGGCTACTTCCATAAACTACATATCTGCTTTCTTTTTTAAAAATAATTTTATTTAGTTATTTTTCAAGACAGTTTTTTGTCTATTTCTCTCATTCCAGCCCCACCCCCCGCCCTGTGTTCCCACCTCCCTCCCATTTCCACCCCCCCCTTACTTCTCCTCCCTGTATCCTGCATATTTGTTCCTCAAAATCCCTCCTCCTTTCTCCCCCTTAAATTCCCTTCCCTCTTCTCTCTGGTCACTGTCCCCTTGTCCTCTATTTCAGTGTCTTTCTTTTTATTCTGCTTGCTTGTTTGTTTTGTTGTTTAGCTTCCTGTCAAAGGGGAGATCATATGGTATTTG